>NC_133900.1:42913196-48371617 GCF_964199755.1 Larus michahellis | reverse complement strand
ACAGGAGACCAGCTCAAACTTACACCCAAACCCAGAAGTTAGCTCAAACCCGAGCGCTATACTGGAAACATGGAAAGACACAGAAGTAGAGCAGTGAACCCAGCCACCTGATCACCAAACACCTTTTAAGTTGTGGTTCCAGGCAAGACACTGAAAGTCTCCCCTTGCCATTAAAAGTGAAAACAGCCTAAAGGATACCCAAATGGCAGCCCAGCTGCCCTCTGCAGCCATTGCCCTCCCCACAGAAACAGGTATTTCAAATCACAACAGGCTTGGGAGGATAACACAAGTCACTCCATAGAGTTTTTATGTCTAGGAGACACGAAGCAGCAGCAGTAACACTACCACCACAGCGGGTGGGGGGACAGCCAGCAGCACCAGATCTGATTTTGCTGTCCATCGTCAACCCAAAATAAAAATGCCCTGGTCCAGTGGTGAAATAATTGCAGACTGACAATCCATGATAGAGTGTTATTCATTGGGACATTGTTTATGGTTCGTCTACATGGCTTCCATGACTACAGCAACAGGGATGATGTTTGCTAGCATTTTAAACAGATTACATATATGCATTTTGTTTTCACTCAGCACTGTACTTTCCCCACGTGAAACATCAGTATGTAAAGCCTTGCAGACAGGCTGTTAGGATGTTTTAGCATTAATTAGAGAAAAACCAGAACAGGTAAGATCCCTTGTGCTCATCCCCCCATGCATATTTTGAAACTAAATTCAAACCCTGAAATACAGCACTCTGGTTAATGTAAACTGAATTCAAAAAGGTATTCTCCATCCTTAAACACAGCAGCACAGAGACATCCGGCACAGGCAATAGATATCATCACTAAGCAGCAAAGCCCATTGAAAATACATCAAGTACTGTCTTACTTTAGCGAATTAAATAATTAAAGAGCTAGCAGAAATGGTTTTCTAGATTTCCTGTCCAAATGCATCACCCAGCAACAGTAGTGCTTCAGTTTTGGTTTGGGTTTTTTTTTTTTTTTCTTCAAGAACACAACTTACCTGCACTACTTCTTTAATAGAGATGCTGTTCAAACAGCCTCCGCTCCCTTCCTGGCTGCTCCCCCTGAGTCACCACACTTGTTCCCAAATGCCACTTGCTCAGGTGGCCGAGGCGGCAATGGCTCGTGCGTTTTCAATGGCTCCAATATTAATCCATCCAGAGCATCTTTCTCCCTCACTTCCAATTGGCGAGTGGCAAATGGGTGGAGTGAGAGCGTGACCCATTAGCTCCCAGATGGGCACCTCCAACCCAGCTCTCCCAACCGGAGCAGCAATGCCGATGCCGGCGAGCCGCTAACTTCATGCCTACAAAGCACCACTCCGCATGCCACCGCAGCCCCAGCCAAGGCTGGGCTTTGGGTTTTCTCCTCCAGCCACCCAGATCCTGCTGCTTCTTGAGCTATTTGCCTCTGGTAGCAAGGAGGAAAAATAGAATAATTAAAGTGACCCTGCGCTTCGGAGCCGGCAGTTTTTGCTGGATGCTGTACAGAGAAAGCTTGTGTGCCTCCTTAAAAAAAAAAAAAAAAAGCTTTGTGGCAGCCAGGCTCAACTGAAGTGAGAAGATACTGTACCTTACAGATAGAAGTACAGGGAAAACAAGAGGATGTGAAGATGCAGGAAGAAGAGAGAGAGGGAAGAAAACCTGCTGCTGAGAGGCAGATATAGCGAATTTCTTAAAGACATAGCTGCTGCACTCAGCGAGCATGCTGCCTGCCGATTGCAGAGCTGGGCTCCAATGTTTTTTTTCCATGCTACCCAGCATGACAGTTCAGCTGCATGGGCAGCAGCAGTGCCAGGGTTAACACATGCATTCAGTGAGGAGCCGGCGTAAGGGAGTGAGAAACAGGGCAGTAAGTCTGCACTATAACAGCAAGTTGCAGAAAATAAAGCTGAAGAGACCTCACCTCATCCAAAGAGACTTATATCTAAGCCCGGGGCTCGAATATGCAGTCCCTAAAAAGCTTTGGAAGGAAGATGCCACATCCTCCCCCTCCTCCACCTTATTCTACTGCTTCACTTTCCTTACAATTCAAGATTTTCATAACAATAAGCCAAGTCTCCCCCAGCTGGATATTTAAAGCCCAGAGGAACGGTCTATGCTGGCCAAAAGGAAAAAAAAAAAAAAGAAAAAAGGAAAAAACCTAACTCCCCAAAGCAACATCAAGTCAGCCTTAGAAAAGGCAGAACCCTAAAAAATAAAAGGCAGAAATAAACAGCGAGTTATCCAAATGCTGGCAAGACTGGGTCACTCCCCTACAGTAACTCTGACAATTACTGTGTCTTAAGTAAAAATTTCCCAGGGATCATATTTACCAGGTGGCAGCAAACGTTTCCCGGTGCAAAGCAAGATGAGGCAGGGCACGGCTCGGGAAGAGGCATCACTTTTAGCCGAGGGATTCAGTCAGAGCCACATACCCCCGTTTTCAGTCTCTGCTACAGACTTGTTTCCGCTGCATGAAACCACAGGCAATGCATGTTTTTAAACACCTCCTACGCATTTTCTCTGCCGAGACTGCTCATCCAGTCTCCTCCATATATTTTTTTTTTTGCATGCCACCTGACGAGCTTTTCCAGGTAAGGCGCATCATATTCAGACTGTTAATAAGATGTAAAGGAAGTGTATCATAAAGTACGCAAGGGTGAAAGAGACCCCTGGAGGTCTCTACCCCCACTCCTTGCTCCAGGCAGGGCCACCTTCAAAACTACATCAGGCTGCTCAGGACCTCATCTCATCAAGCTTGATATCTTCTCCAAAACAAGTTTTATAGTCAAGACTCCTGTCCTTGGGATCAGCACAAACAGCAGGGCTCAGATCTTAAAACAGCAGCATTTACAGAGTTTCTCCACATAGATTCTTTGCAGTAAAGCAACATGTAAAATTCTGAACCAAGCTGATACTCTTAAGGTATTTACTTGTAGTGAGACAAATCTACAATAGAGGATCTTAATACCTTCCCCTATACCCACACTTGATACCTTTAACAGCAGTTTAAAGGACAGAGTTGACAGCATCACAACCCTAAAGGTGGAACAAGCCCGCCTAGCCTCCAGCAGGTATTTCAGGTTTCAAACACTGACGGATTCATTTCAGCAAGTGAACAAGCTTATGAAACAAAAGACTGGCTAAGATCAGCTTCTATTTTTATTTTTTTCCATGCTGAGGTTGTTTATCAGCTCTCCCTGGCCAGCCTGCCCAGGCACGAGGGTGTAGCAGGGACAGGAGCTACTCCTTGGTGGAGATGACAGCGGCCAAGCGAGCACCACCAGGAACGGTCCAAGAGGAGAGCGCATCAACACAACCGCACCAACGCATCCACCAAGCCCTATCTCTGTTGCCTCCCTCCTTGCCCACCGTCTCCAAAGCCCCTCCAAATCTCAGTGGGCTTCTCTGCTACCCCATACCATCCCGCTCCAGTCCCTGACCCTTTCCATCCCCGGTCACGCACCGTCCACCGGCCCAGTCCACCTCTGCGTCACCAAACGTTGCGGCCACGGGGCCAAATCTTGTGAAGAGCCAGCGCTTGCCCCGAACTGGCCATAGGGCGAGCGGAGAAAGGTGAGCCGGGGGTAGCAAAAAGAAGCCGGCTCCATTAGGACGGAGAAGATAGGAGAGCCAGGTACGAAGCAAACCGCGTCTCCCTTCACCTCCTTCAGCGGGTACTGTTGGGACATGCAGTCTCAGAGCCTTCTCCCCGAGAAGTTCCTTTTTGGAGAGGAATTAGTGCAAAAAGAAAGCCGCTCAAGCAGCCCCGCTGCTGCTGTCACAGCCCAGCAGAGCACACTGGAAAGGCTGCGTCTCCAGCCTGTATTTAAACGCCCCTCTCAGAAAGCAGAGATGCAGCACAGGAAGAGACAAATTCCAGCTCTGCGTCGGGCTGATAAGCCAGGTTTATAATATTCAAAAAGTATTGGCATTACTACAATTCCACACCCCCCTCCCCCACGAATATCTTGTGCAGTTGCTTGTTGTGCACAATAAGCAAAAAAAAAAAAGGCAGCCCAATCCCTAAAAAAAAAATATAAAAATCAGCCTGTTCCGGTGGGAACAGCCAACACGTTGAATAAAACAAACACACGCGTGTTAAACCCTAGGGACGCAATTAGCCTCGGAGCAGGGGGAAGAGGCATTTAACTCCTGGAGAAGGAGATGGCAACGGGAGAGAGGAAAAGGAGAATAAACCTGATGCCCAACACTCTGCCCCATGGGGTGCTTTTTTGCTCAGGGAGCACGCTCAAGTGCCAGCTCCCACCGCTGCAGGGTGCCAGCACCTGCCCCAACACCAAAAGGGGAGGAAGGCCACCCATTCCTCAGCTCCAAGACTGCCCCCTGCTAATTTTTCCACTCCTTATCTGCCCCCATGAGTGGGTAGCACCCAGCAATAATTCACTCAACCACCATTGCCATTCAAAACCCACCCGCAGCATCTTGAGACAAAGGCTGCGCAGCTCCAGGCACTGACCAGCTGAGATCTTCTCTCCACCAGCTTCAAATCTGGGTCCCATCCTCCCCCCGCCAGAGCCCACATTACCACTAATCTCCATCCATCCCACTATGGTATGGCTGCAGGGATGCCCTTGGGGCAGCCACAACCCCAGAGGCCCTTCTGCTGCCATTTGCATCAGGTCCTTCAAACCTAGAGAGCAAAAGAGCACCCACTGGCGAAAAAAAGTTCCTGCCCAACACTAGTATAAAAGCAGTGTTACCCACTTAGCTTATATCAGATTTTCATGCTTTTCTCCCCATATTCTTGCAGTTTCTCAGCAAGGCATTTATGAGGAACAGAACTGGACTCTACTCCCTCCATACCCAAATCACAGCTCCCACTGGTCCATCAGAGCTTGCAGACCCTTCTTAACAGAGTAAGTAACAAAGTTAGATTGAAGCCTTTTGTACTGCCTTTTTTTTTTTTTAAATTGCAAGTCAGAGCCAGGGATGAATTTAGAAAGGGGGAATAGGAAAAACCCACGGAGTTATAAACGACAGCTAAGTGCTTTGATATCAAAGCCAGCACTGACAGATGCAGAAGCCTGCAGTGCTCTGCTCTGGGCCAGCATGTCACCATGCTCTGCAGAAAGGCTTTATAGGGAGGCTTATACTAGGTCATATTTAGAAAGTTATATTGCATTAAAAAAAAAAAAAGTTTTTCAGTTTCACCAGGTCCCAGCACAAACTCCCAAAGGAGCTGCTCTGGAGACTTCATTATCACAAAACACTGCTCAAAACCTCAAGGAATTGCCTCAGCATTCCCAGTTTTTAACCTCGCTGTGCTGCATCCTTCTCAGTATAGACTCCTTAACCCCCTTTTGTCAGCACCATGTCGTGTCTCAGCTGCTGCTAGCAGCAAAGGTAGCTCGGATTTAACATATGCTGGATATTTGCTGGTGTGCTTGGCAGTAATTTACATATTTAGAGGGTAGATGACAGTTTCATGATGATGAGTCATTAAAGTGTCCCAGGGAGTTGTTTACTCCCAGATAAATCCCACATAAAGAAACGGGACTTTTCTAGAAATGGTTTTGCATTAGGAATATGAAACTCAGTACCACCCGAGCTAGGGCAATAGGAAGCTTTTGGATAGCAATCACTGTGGCTTCCCAGAGACACCTAAATCACAGCACAGCATTAGAATTACTCACTGAAAAAAAGAACAGCTTTCCCCCCAGGTAACATGATTTAGCACCTGTCTTCGGGCATAAAGTATGTATGCGGTGCATCACTGCAGTTCTGCAAGGACAAGGTTTGGGTTTTAGTCTTATACAGGCAAATAAAACAGCTCCAGGCTAAGTCCAATAACTCTGGACTAAAATCCAACTTTGCACCTAACCTCAAGTGCCCTTCTGCAAAGAAATATCAAGCATTTTGCTGACACTTTTTTTTTTTAAGACAATACAGAAAGCTTCCACTTTGGATCCTTTTGCTTTTAAACCCAAGACATTTTTGTTTTCACATTGACTCAACATAAAAATAAAGTTTGCTTTAACAACTGTTTACAGCCCTAAATGATTTACTACAGCTTTACTAGAAGTCAAGGCACCACGAGTTTACATACAGATGTCTCATGACACTGGGGGAGTCAAGCGAGCGCTCCATTTAAAAGCCCAACTCGTATTTCTAGCTGCGTTCATTTAAACAAGCTGAAGCATTCAAACTGCCAAGGAACAACACGAGAGCCGGAGAGGAACTTCCTCTGCGGTACATAATTCTTACAGAGTGGCAACTGTATAAAAGCCACAGATATTTCATAAGAGGAGGACTCTGGCTGAGATGGATTAGCCAACGCGCCTTGATTATAGCAGGGAAACGGCGGCGCGCGGCTCACAGGGGCCGCAGCAATGACTGAGGTCGCAGTGTAGACAGGACTGAAGTGTTGCATCACTGTTTCCCTTCCAGCCTCCAAAAAAATATCCAGCCACAAAACCAACTCCAACAGCAACGCAGGTGAGAAGGCTGAAATACCGCTGGATTTATCCAGCACTGGGTCAAACAGTTTATCCCACACTTCAGCTACAGCTTTTGAGGGATGGTAACTCTGCAGAGAATGCACAAAGCTATGTCCACACCTAGGGAAAACCCACATGAGAAGCCCTGCAAACCGGCACATTGGGGGAATAAATTATACGTTCCCAGTAGAGGTTGTTCACATGCACGTTGCTGATGGACAGACAGTCCACACCACGAGGTCTCAAGAGGAAGAATGACAGTCCTAGATGTGAAAAACAGCAGCACAGAAGCAAACTTTGAGGTACAACATCAGATCTGAAACAAACTTTTTCATTAAACTGGGAAGAGGTGGAAAAAAACAAAAAAAACAATAAAACCAACACACAGATGCACAATCCTCCCGGAGAAGAGATCCTCAGGAGCAGTTTGAGGACCAGCCTCCCGCTCGCTGCTTTACAGGCAGCAAAGCTGTTGTGCCACCTACAGTTGCTTTTACTCCAGAACAAACTTTCCTACGCGAACCCAAGTCCCTGTCATTTAATTCAGTGTCAAACCAGCACTAACGCAGCCATGCTGATTAAGGAAGTGCTTCCTTTGGTAAGGGGGGGGGGAGGCACTTCAGAAAATAACTTTTAAAGTCTAGCGTAAATCACAAAGTGCGTTTAAAACCACTCTCTCCCTACCTTTCAAAAAAAAAAAAAAAACAAAAACAAAAAAACCAAACCACCATCGCTAGTGTTTTTGCTAATGCACACGACCGCCCAAGCCCTTTACACTAGTTCAGCTTGAACCATGTAGTTTCGCCTTTTTTTTTTTCTCTCTCTTTTTATTGCGGCTTTTACACCACTACCAACATGAAGTCAGGCGGCCGCATCCGCACGCAAAGCGCCGGAGCGGGGCTCAGCCCCACACCGCGCCCGCCTCCCCCGCTGAGGTATAAACAAGTACCAGAAAAGGGGAAAAGCCGGGGGGGGGTGGGGGGGAAGAAACCACCTCCAGAATAAGAAGCCCCGACGTTCACGTCCCTCCTCTATCTCCTGGTACTTGTCTCATGCCGCATCTGCGCTCCCTGGTCTGGGACATCCCGCTGCTGCCCAAGGAGAGCCCAGATTCGGGGGGTGTCACCACCTCCCCGCTGACAGCAACAGGCTCCTGAACAAAAAAAAACCTTTGAGCAACGATGCAAATGGAAGATTTCCCCGATTTCTGCTCTCCCCCCACCCCCGGCACCTTTCCAAGAAGGCAAAGCAGGATACATTCCCCATCCCCTCTCCAGACCGCCCTCCCCATCTCATCCCATCCCCTGCCCCGACCCCTCCCCGCTGCTGCAAAAGGCAAGTGAAGGGGCTGAAGGAGGGGGGAGGGACACCCCACAAGCTGCCGGCGGAACTCATCGCACTTGTGTCCCGTCCCCCCCCGACGCCGGGGCTCCTGCCGGCTTCGCCTCTCACCGCATGGCTGGAGGTGGAACACCCGTCTCGCTGCCATGGCTGCCGCGGGTTTGCCTCTCATCCCGTCTTCATCTTGACACTTTTCGGGCTTTCTTGTGGTTTCGAGGCGGGGGGGGGGGTGTTTATATTTTTTTTCCCCACACACCAGAGGGGAGAAAAAAAAAAAAAGAGCCAGCGAAGCCAAAAATAATAACAGAGAAAGTGTCGGTGCGGAGCGCGGGACGGGAGGGGAAGGGACGGAGCGGTGTCACACCCCTGCCCGGGTCCTAGCGCCGCCCGCCCCGCGGCCCCTGCCCATCGCGCCCGGCCCGGCCCAGGCCAGGCCCTCCGGGCACTGCCCTGGCTGCGCTCGAAGGGCAAGAGGTAACGTCTGCGCCCCACCGTCACCACCTCCTGTACTGAGTCTCATTACTCCAGTTATAAAAAAAATAATAAATCCACCACCAAAAAAACACCACCACACAACCCACAACCAGTTTTCACTTTTCTAAGGCGGCAAGGCTAACACCAGAAGTGTTAGCAGGCGAGATGCTGGCAGTAACTTCAGACCTGGGGGAAGAAAAGCACCAAGCTGATAAAAAACTCACTTCTTCCATAAAGCATGCTGATGTACACCACAGAGCCCCATTGTCCATACCCGTGTTCTCTGCCACTTCAAAACTTCCTCTGAAATAACCTGGTGCAGGCACATTCAAGTCAAAAGCAGCCATCTGGGATTCACAATGAACCCCTGGGGTACAGCACAGTGATATACCCCCAATTTCTTTTCAAAACCAAGCAGCAACAACAATAACATTTTTAAAAACAGGTGCAGAGTGATGCTCTCCAACCTGTAGACTTTGCCTTAAGAAAACATTGGCACATTTCTTAAAGTTCTGCAAACTTTGCTGCTTTTTTTTTTTGTGAGCTTTTCCCAGCCACTGCTACCGTGTTTGCTCACAACCTAAGCAAGCCTTTGTGGTTTTTTTTTTGCCTCCCTGCTCAAATCACTCTCCCCAAGGAGGCAGGTGCCAACACTAGAAGCACCGAACACAAAACAGTTGGAGAAGCGGTGAATGAAGCTTAGGGATCCTCAGCTGAAATAAAAGCAAGGTAGCAATTAGAGGCTGGCAAGAGGACATTTGCATTGCCTCCAGTTAGTACACAGTATCATATTAGGATCAATACTGCCATAAAGGCTGGACTCCGTCTGTTGTGTTTCTCCATTTCCCAATCTTTCCTTCCTCCAGAAGGGTTCCTGAGCTGATGTAGCTGCAGCAAGCAATTTGGGAAATTTGGAAGTTAGGGGTGAAGGGGGTTTAAAGAAATCTTAGAGACATCTTGGTTTTTGATTGTTACAGATCTTGGTCTAAAGGCAACATATCCAGAGTGAGCCTTCCCCATCCTCTCAGTGAATCACATCCAGAAAAAAAACAAAACCAAAAAAATACCTAGGAAAACATTTGACACCATTTCAGCTGAAGGTGGGAATCCCCCGCCAAGATTTGAAGGCCTAAGCTACTGTATAGATCCAGAAAATATTGGAGAAGAGAGCATTCATGCTTATTTAGCACCTAGATTAATTTCAAGGAATCAACTAATTTTCTAGTTTCAAATGTTAAGTGCCATCTCCTTCAAGAGAAAACCATTCCCATCAAAACAATCACAGAAGAGTGAGGAGATCGGGTTTTAATCTAGTTACGTTGGTTTGAAAGATGTATACATTGCAGAAGTTAATAGTTGTTTTAATGGTTTAAACGGTACACATTTAATACATTTAACTCGTTGCACAAGCTGAACACATGGCATCCAGTTACATCAGGTGATTGGGAGCCCAGTCTCCCAAACTGTAATCTTGCTAGCTCATCCTGGAAGATGATGACCAGGAAGGAGAGGACTATGGGATTACATGCAAGAGCACACAAGGAGGTATTTGCAGGTCTGTATTTCATAAAAGTCTCCTGCAGGGGTTTGTACAATTCCTCCAAGACTTACATCCTATGGGCCCACAGCTAACAGTGGAAAACTGGCATCCATACTAGTTTCCTTTTATACCCCAGACCATATTTCCCTGTGACGAACACTTATTACAGCAGTAGGTGTCCCTTGCTAGAAATATTATCCCCATCACCAGTATAGCTTTCTGGAAGGTATCAGCTCATCTGATATGATGCCAGGCACCAGAGAAGATATCAGATAGTGCCAGACAGAAGATATCTGGTCTATCCCAGCATCTCCAGAGCTGCTTTTTGCAGTGGAGACCGGATGTTTCCACTGGTCCAGCTAAGCACAGTCACCCAGAGGGACCTGGATCCAAGGATCAGGAGTTACACCCTACACTGAGCCCTTCAGCTTCTGAGAAGCCTCACCTGAGTATCCCCCTCCAGCAAGTAACAAGCTTTATGCACAAAGACAACCTCCCTTCAAGGCAGATGTTCATCATCCTCTCTTAGCAAGTTATTTCTTCTTGACTGTCTGATTGGTATTAAGTAGCTCTTTGTACCTAGGCTGGTTTGGGGCTAGGATCCAGCAGGAAGTGGATTTTTGCTTGCCTTCACAGCCAGATCATACAGGACCTGATTGCCTGGTCCAGCAGGATCAGCCATGTAGCAGAGCAGAAGATATATTTGGGTTTCCTCCAAGCCAGGGAGGAATACCAGGTGTATTTGGTTTTTAGCAGGACGCTTTTGCCAAGACAATGATTTTTCTGGTGGGCTAGCACCAGAGACTGCAGGAGTTTGGAGCCCAGAAAGAAACACTAGGTGGACCCAAGCTTTGCAGAGAAACTCTTATCCAATACACATGGCATGAAGGAAGTGCTGGGATTCCCACGGCTGTGACACAGCCAAGACTTTAAACCAAAGCAAAGAAGTTGTTTATGGGATCCAAAAAAAAAAAAAAGTACGTACCACCATACCTGCAGCCAGAGTTGTTTTATTCTGTTTTAATTGTGCCCTGAAGCCCTTAAATCCCTTCCTGCCTCCTGCTGCTTTGACTGCAGCTCAAGCGAAGTGTCACTTTGCCTCCCCAATGGGCTCCTGTCGCACCGGGCTGTCAGCTGCAGGGGCCACCCCCGCCTGCAGGACAGTGCAATAAGTGCTGCAGCACGGCAGAGGGAGCACAGTGTCCTGCTGGGAACCCCCCTCCGATCGCGGGACCTGGGGGGGAACCACCAGATAACAGCTCCTTTTCGAGTTCTTGTCATTTGGAAGGGGTTTAAGTGTTTGTCCCACCACCGTTTGCCTCAATGGCCTTTGGTCTCAGCCCTGAATTCCCACAGGTCTCAACCACAGCACTACGGGATGGATCCCGTTTCAGGACCAACGTTGGAAGTTGCTCAGGCACAGCGGGCTGCAGAGACCCAGACCAGCTCAGGGCAGCAGATTTGTTAAGGAAATTCAGTGTCAGAGGCCAAGGTAACTAGTGACCTTGCCATTTGAGTAGTTGCAGCCTGCAGATTGAGACATTGGGGCGAGTTTAGCAACTATCACTTTTTTGGGTGCCAGCCCACAGCAAAGGCACAAGTATTAGGCAGAACTGTGTCAGTACCTCCAGATACAAGGGAGCACATCTCAAGTTACCCTTTAAGAGTTGCCCCCCGCCCCAGAAACTCATTCAAATAGGAGAGAGAAGACCACAGAAAGAGTCACAAAACAACTCCAAGAAAAGGCTCAACAGTCCCTTTAGCACAAGGGGGATCAGGGAAGTTGAAGGGGCAGCAGCACAAGGAGCTGACCCAAAAATCTGATGATTTAAGGCAGAGACAACACTCTGCTGCTTCTCCTTGCTTATGTTCACCACTAAGGGAAGAGCCTGTCACTGACAAAGGCAGAAATTAGTTATATTTGATTAAGAGAACATATTTTGATTGATAAATACTCATTCTGTTGTCTCCCTCCTGTAGATTAATTTTTTTCCTATAGCTTCCCACAGCTCCTCAAGCTCTGCTGTCTCTCTCCTACAGATACTGGGAGCTGTGCAGGGCCAGCAAGGACCAGGGCTGGTGCTCAGACCGAGGGCTGCTGGCAAGGTCAGACTCCTTTAGATGCAGATTGCACCCAGATGGTGATTTCCTCCTGGCACTGGTAGGAGTTGGGGAAGGCAGCCAGTCTCTCCCACATGCTCTGCCAGAGCTAGAGGCAGAAACTCCCTGGCAAAAGTCACAGCAGCATGCAGGTTTTATTAGGCCAGGAGCGTGCAAGCCAACTTGCATTACCACCAACTTGAACAGGGAGACGCAAACAGGACTGAGCGCTCAAACATGGTGACTGTGTTAGCCGCACAGTCCTTGTCCTAAACACAGACCCCTCCCCTTACCCCAAAAGGGTGATTCATTTTTCTCAGGACAAAGATGCTGTCCCCTTCAGGAGGTATTTAAGGGTCCCTTGCAAGCACGTTGGGAGGTGATTCTGCCCCTCTACTCTGCTCTGGAGTCCTCAACACAGGAAGGACATGGACCTGTTGGAACAGGTCCAGAGGAGGGCCACAAAGATGATCAGAGGGCTGGAGCACCTCTGCTATGAGGACAGGCAGAGAGAGTTGGGGTTGTTCAGCCTGGAGAAGAGAAGGCTCCAGAGAGACCTTGTAGCGGCCTTCCAGTACCTACAGGGGGCCTACAGGAAGGAGGGGAGGGACTCTTTATCAGGGAATGTTATGATAGAACATGGGGTAACGGCCTCAAACTGAAAAAGGGTAGATTTAGATTGGATATAAGGAAGAAATTACTTACTGTGAGGGTGGCGAGGCAGTAGAACAGGTTGCCCAGGGAAGTTGTTGATGCCCCATCCCTGGAAGTGTTGAAGGCCAGGCTGGATGGGGCTTTGAGCAACCTGATCTAGTGGGAGGTGTCCCTGCCTATGGCAGGGGGGTTGGAACTAGATGATCTTCAAGGTCCCTTCCAACCCAACCATTCCGTGATTCTGTAAGGGGAGCAACTGTCGCCCAACCATTGACTTCTTGTAAAGGAGCTGAGTGCCACAGGAATAAACTGCAGTGTGGAGAGGAGCTGACTGCAAAGTCCCTGCTCCAGCCCTCCCTGAGGAGCACGCATTTGGGGCAGGGAATAACATCAGGAATAAGCCTTTTCCTCTTTGAAGGAGTTTTGCAATATGTCTCACTTCGACAGGAGCAGCAGAAATAAGGACTCCCTAACAAAACCTGGACATCCGGACTAGAAGGTTTTGTAAGTGTGAAGATCCCACCTGCCAGCAGAGCAGGAGCAGCATGGCTGCACACCAGGAGTACTAAGCCGTGGTTCACGTGATGGGCACCAGTGCTGCCTGAGCTTTAGTCTCCTGACTGCATCGGTTAGCAGGGACTGAGTGAACCCTGTTCTCCTTGTCTGGGGCCTTAAGGGCCAAAACATTAACTAGAGACTACTTCGCCATCCCTAGAAGCTGCCTAGACCACAGGGTGAGAAAGCCATACCCTTGCTGGGCATCCAGGGATGCTCAGGCCTTCCCCTCAGTAGGGACATTAATAGAGTTGCTCCTCATCCAGCCATCTATTTTCACAAACAACGCTTAAGATAAGGCAATCCGAGACTGGTCAAACTCATACCTTACTAGAAAGACGGGGTCACAACACACTTAAGCAAGACTTGGTCCAACTCAGGTCCAAACTAGCTGGGCTTATCTTGGAAAGAAGGAGAGCAAGGGGGACATTTTGTGGTCTGCTAAAACATTTAGTTAGCAGAAGATTTGTCTGGAGACCTCTGCAAGCTGCGACCAGCAAGCTGCAAGTTTGGCGTGGACTTTTGACCACTGAAAGCTTCCATTAGACAGTGCAGCTCCCTGTACTCCACTTGGCTGACTGATTAAAGCATCTTGTGCAGTACAGCACGTGCAGTACAGCAGGGCCTCCCAGGCTCCCTGCAAGATAGATGTGGAAAGCAGAAGAGAGATTCCCTCAGGGAAGTGCCATCACAAAGCCTGATCTAAATCTAATCAGGACCTTGGAGTCCTACAACACACCAAACTTTGCCTCAAGCCTTTCCATCGCCTGTAGGAAAGGAGAGGTGCATCACACCCGAACAGGTTAGGAGAGCTGAAGAGGGCAAAGGGAGATGATGTAAAGAGAGCAGCAATAACATGTGGACCTCATTGCTCTTACAGCTATGGTCTGCCCTCAGGCTCCTGAGTGTTCTTCCACCTGCAGGCAAGATTTGAATCAGAGTTTGAAAGAACATTGCTTATGGTTATTTTGGTACAAAGGAAAGAGTTACTTCTAAGGAGTGTGGGATTTGAAATCCATCTCCTCACCAGCAGGCTTAAGCTCTAGCCTGCCACTTTAACACCCGAGTGTCAGTTTACCTTTCTGTAGCAATTAAACAGAGAACATCTCCATGGAGCTCCGAGCACATCTCCATTTCATGGCTCATTAACAATAGGACACAGCACCTCTGCCTGTATCACTGCTTCCTGAACCCTAGCAGTCAACCAAGGACCAGAGGGCCCCGGCTCCATCTCCATCCTGCCAGCATGTGCCTAAGAACCAGCACATCTCATCATTATGGGACACAGTATATACTGGTACAGCAATATTGCCAAGACCCAGTCATGCCACTGAAGTCGCCTAAGAGGTGACATTCAGCAAGAGATGGTTTTCCGTTGCTCTGGATTCTACATGAGTAAGAACATAGGAAAAGCCTACCCTTAAATGATGTTACAACTATACAAAGAGTCTTGGCTAGCCTAATGAGTAGGTCTCGGGCAGAGATAAACACAATAAATTTGCACAGAGCCACAGCTGAATAGCTGACTTCAGCCTTAGTTTAGCCTCAGAGCATTAAGAGATTGTTGATTCCAGTAGAGAACACACTTGCCAGCCTTTTTTGTGCAAGAGCACAATTTAAAGAAAGAAAAAAAACCTCAGTAACCAGTCCAGCCACTGGCAACCCCAGCCTCTCCTCTGCAGTTAGCAGCGACTCAAACAATGTGAATATTTTCACTGCTGCTGGAGGCAACGTGCTGATGATAAGGAGTTTAGCATGGCATTTATTTAGTTATTTTCAGAACACTAATGGATTTAGAAATAAATGACAGTCCTTACCCAAGACTCAGCTGAACATGTTATGAAGCTCAGAGAACAGACTAGAGCAGCAGATCCAGATGATGTCATGTAATAGAGCAATAAAGAATTACACAACTGAGGGCAGTAGATAAAAAACAGGAACACTCAGCAACATCTAAAGATGTAATAAGGAATAACCTTAAACCTTAGCTATGCACGCTTGCAAAGCCCCTTGCCTAACACATCTAGTCAGATCACAAGACATCCACGGACGTAAATATTTACCCGAAACCTTCATGACCAAGAAGAGGAGGGCACCAGGCACCAGCACAGTTTCGTACCAAGCAAAAATCCATGACGAGCAGTGGTGATGAAAACAAGCCTAACTAAGAGCAACATTTTCCAGGCAAAGAGGGGTTTTTGAATGGGACTCAGCAGCAGGTTCATGAGGACTCGCAGCACAGAGAAGCAACTGTGCTGAGGTCAGGAGCAACTGTAACAGTTTCCAGACAAGCTAAAAACCCCACTTTTAATACAAAAAGGGATCATGTGCTGGGATGCGGTTGTGAAGATTCTTCACACTTTGGGATGATGACTTTCATCTCACTGAGCAGATACAATTGCTGGCAGCAAGAACACAAGGACGGAAAAAAGCCGCTCGAGTTCCACAACAAGCTTCAAAGCCCAATAGTGTTTTACTCGCTTCTAAAACAGATTCACAGTTTGCTATGCTTGTTTAACTTAATTTGAGTTGCATGAAAAGCCTCTCGCTTTTCTCTCCTTGAAGTGCCACCTTCCCCTAGTGATGGGACAGTAGGGTACAAGTAGCAGGGATGCTCTGGTTTTCCAAGTTAAGTGATTACAAATTGACACCTCTGGATTTGACACTGCAGACTGGGATCAGAGCTGGATATTTGGTAAAAGGATGCAGCAGAAGAGGCGTTTCAAGAAATGTGTTAAATTTAAGTAGCCAGCAAAGACTTTGAATGTGAGAAATGCTGCTATCCTCTGTGTATTCACCAAAACCAGAGGGTCTCCATGTACCCATGGGTTATCACATCTGCTCAGCTTTGAGAGCCCGTCACCTCAAAGCAACATCAGTTTTAAGGAGACACCTGCCTTCTGAAATGAGTAAAGTGACATTAAAGGTAATGCAACAGCACAACCAAATAGTGGAACAACACTTTGGGGCTCAGCTCATCTGTTAGGAGGGGAATGTGGATGCCGGCACCTGGTCCACAGATACAGAAGTTTATGGTGAGCTGAAGGCTCCACCAGCAATAAATGATAAACTGGCTCCACCAGTTCCATGGTAGAACTAAGGTTAGAAATAGAACCTCAGATTAAGCCAAGCTAATTGACAAGTTCAATCTCACCTCTGGAACAGGCCAGTTCATGTCTTCACCACCCCACCATTAGCACAAACACAACTTCCAGGCTGCAACATGGAAGCAACAAGGGGATCTGTTTTCCGAAGTGTTAAGTAAAAGTCCGTAGTAGTTACTGATGCACCTCAATAGAACAGGTAGAATGAAGCCCTTTTAACATCTGTTTCAGGTTGGTTGGGGGCACTAAGGGACAGGTATAGGGCTGTCTAGCTTGCAGTGCCCTACGCCAACTAGGGAAATAGAGGGACACTCTTTGGTCACTTACAGGACAGATCTAAGGAGGTGTTAGCCACCTTCACTGCCTTCCTTGGTAAGACATGCTCTAACACAGAGCAGCCAGGCAGCATTTACGTCCTTAAAAAAGACACAAACACAAAATCACTGCAGTTTTAAAGTTATAAAAGATTTCCATCCTATTTCAGCCCCACAGATACGGGATAGAAATTCTCCCATTTACAACTGCGCCTTTTAGAGCTAATCGGAGCATGAAAGCAGTAGCCCGATATGCATATACTGAAGCACAGACCATTAAAATAGCGTTCCCATTAGTCAAAAACTTAGTCGGCTTCTTGATGATCAGCGGTGTGATAGACTGCAGGAGCCACTGCCTGAAGATGCAGCCACAGTTCTGCCTCATTTTCACACCCAGGTAGACAATGTGGTTGCAGAGAGGGACCGTCACCTTGTGTGGTTTAGGATGCTGGTACACAGACCTCACTGTCACTCCAGCATAAGCACTAGTAGCACCTCTCAACAGCAAATTCAAGATTTTGTAATCCAACTCCCAGACAAGGAGAAAGAGTTACTCTCCCTACTGCCAGATTAAACAAACCCAAGCTCTTTTGATGTTAAAAGCCCAGCTGACTCAAACATGCAAGCTATTAGATAGCACTTGCTCTTTAAAACTAGTTTCAACCAGTAGCATTCTCACCACCTAGAGAACTGGATAAATAAAGCCCTAGATGCCATTATGAAGCAGCTCCATACCTGTATAATTATACATTTTTGCATTAAATACCATAGACTATTAATGCCATCAAGGACTTACCTACTCACTCTGTGAATAGTGACAAAGTATAAGGCCAAGCCAAAAAGAGTCTGAAAGCATTACAAATAGGCATCTTTCTTGTTCAAGCACACACTTGCATTTCTCTTCTGTTGGTTAGTACATGTTGTCATGCTGTGAAGCTGTATCTTAAGCATAGGTGGAGTTAGCTCAAGTCTCAGGGCCTTCCTTCTTGACCTTGCATTTCAGCCCACCATTCCACTAAGCTATCTGTGGCCTGTGTTGAACCAGCCAGTTTTCATTCAAGGGCTTTCCTAAGCATTAAGCAATACTCTTCTTTCCAGCAAGGCCAAGCTCGCTTTCAGAGGAGGCCTTCTGCAGGAGCTCAGAGGGTCTACAAACAGATCTACCTAGCTGAGGCTGGGCCGTATCCATCTTCACCTTCCCCACCAACCACCACACCTCACTGGTTGGTCTTTTTTCCTCATTCTAACACCAGCCACGCACCTCCATTATCCATAGGAGGGAAGAAAGAATAAACAGTGGGACAAGAGATTCTTGAGACAGAACAGAATATTTTCAGTAGGATGGGACCTACAACAATCATTTAAGTCCAACTGTGAGATGATTAAGCCTGTTTTCTGCAACCCTTTGTCATAGGGAGAAACTGTTTCACAGTGACCTGAAGGCTTTGAACTTTCTTTTCAGTGTTTGCAAGGCCGAAAGGGAAACTCTTAAGCATTGGGTACCCCAGTAGCAATCTTGAAATCACCTGCCAGCCTAAGGGTTCAAGGAGAAACCGTTCTATGAAAACTTCTTGGTAGACTGCAAGATTTTGCCATGTTTTACAGCTCCTCTTTTGTGGCTTTTGTTTTTCCCATTCATATACATAATCAAGCAGCTTAGCATTAACAGTCAGTGTTTTAATAATTCGTCTCCATTGCTTGGCATGGAGCATCAGGCAGGTAGGTTTATAGCCTGCAGTTGGAATCACTCACTCCAATATTGTTGGCAGAGCTAAACAGGATCCTGAGAGCAAACAATAAAACGATTACGGTTTCTCAGAAAACTGATCTGCGAGGAAAGCAATTGCGGACAAGCTTTGAAACAGAGGAACTGGAAAGGAACAGAACAAAACTGAGCAAGGTAATTTTGGCTCACTAGCAGGAAAGTTTTCAACTATTAAGCAAGTTAGACTGTAGCCTAGTCATCCTCTCCCAGGAGAGTATTATTCCTGCACAAACTGGAAAAAACTAAAAGATATGGCATAGGAAGCAAAGGGTTTTTTGGTGTTTGGTTGAGTTGTTTTTTTAATATCAGAGAGCTGGAAGAAAAGCAGGTGGTTCTTATCTCTGAATTCAGTGTCTTACCATCAGCCCAGTGCCAGAAGAACATAAAATTACTTCATTGTCACAGGAAAGATCCCTACGTGTAAAGGGATGTAAGATGTTCAATATAAGATTCATTTCTGAAACCTTGCAACTGCACACAACTATACAACCACGTTTAGATGCACAGACACCTCAAGACACCTGCAAACTCTTTGGTAAGATTTTCTTACCTAGGCAAGAGTTCATAACCCATCCAGAGAGTTTCAACACATACAGATGTTAATGGGCACACTCAGCCTCAGTGCGCAACACCAAACCCACAAAGTGTCCAGTCAAGCTAGAAGGTTTCAACCTGATGTCTCAATTTTTATTTTTTTTTTTTTTTAGATAGCCCATCCATACTCCCCTTATGGTTGCAGAACTATATGAAATGTCTTGAAGCACTGTTAGTGGGGCTCTTACTCCAAAAGTGAGCAGAAGCAAGTTTTATACACCAAACTGCCAGAAAACAGCCCTTATTTGCCAGTTTGAAAGCTGCATTCAGAAGTGTTCACCATGACAGACTTGTGTATGCCAAGCTGCAGATCCTGTTCTGCAGACAGCTGCAATTACAACACCTACCCGCTGTACTTCACTTCTATATTTTTTTGGGTGTCCTAGCTGAAGATAAGTAGTAGACTTCAAAGAGCCACCTACAGAAGCACTGGCACACTATCATCCATCGAGATGGTTTCCTCTTGCAGACAGAGAGGTTCCTGGCTAGGAATCCTGAGAAAGTTGGTAAAGAGACTGAAATTAAAGCAGAGAGTAACTTGACAGTAATTTCCTTCTCTGGGGAGCTTCCACATGCCCTGCCCTTTTTACCTGCCTTCCAGTGAGCAAGAAGGTCCTGAAGTCCTAGGATGTGGCAAGTGAGTACACCCAAATACAGAGTAAAGCATGTCAGGAGCACAACTCCTTCATCACAACACTATGTCCTCTTTTCTTTTTTTTGGGGTGATCTAAGTCCACAAGAGTTCAACCAGTTTGAAGTATCCACAAGGACGGGCTTGTAGAAGGAAAGTCAGTGTCATTTCTAATTTCTCAACAACAGAACAAACAAAACTAGGGTTTCACTTAAAGATGACATGTTCCTTGCACTGGTTTAGCACCCACTACAGAACAACCATTTGGCTTCTAAATGAAGCCAAATACTCTTCGTAGTCTAAGATTTTTTTCACCAGGTAGGGAGGAAAACACCTGAGAAAAATCACGCATCTCAAGTCTTCTGAAACCCTCTGGCATCTGAGAAACTCCAACAGACTGATGGGAAGAGAGGCAGTGAGATTCAGCTTATCAGACTGGCCTGCAATTGCTGTTCCCACAAGAGATTTTTTTTTTTTTGACACCCTGGTAAGCAACACAGCAGTTGGATTTTAGGAACATTTTAGTTCAGAGCTAGAAACAACTCCTCTTTTACAGCATTTTCTTTCCCCAAGATCAATGTCAGTCTCAGATCATTTTGTCTCTGAACTGAGACCTGCTGGGAACCAGAGAAGTAGCTAGAATTGGGGTCACAGAGTTGACATTATTAAACCAACTGATGCACGGTGCTGCTGAGTAGATGATATCCTTAAGCGATCAATTTTACCGTAACTCCATACTGTTCTAAGCTTTAGGGAAGGAGAGATGCAATGATGCCTTTCCCGGTGCAACCCTCCCACACAGGAGCAAGAGGTTGACTTTCCACCCCCTTCCATGTACCCAATATGCTGATCCACAAAAGATACCTTGTCAAAGATTCCTACAGGTATATTTGCCTTTGTACACAAACATGCCAAGCACTCATGTTGTACATTAAGGAGCTAGCAATGCTCTTAACTAAAACAATACTAAACCATTTAAATAAGAGGTTGCATTACACCTACTTCACCTCCTTGGCCATGCAGCTGTTTCAAGGGGGTTGTTCATCTCCCTCCACCCAGGTCACGGTTGACATTAACTTTATTCCTTCAGATCTTTCTCTCACTTTCAGACTAAGCTACCAACAGGCTGCACTGCTGTCAGCTGGCAAAAACAGAGGGGAACAAATCAAGGCAGCATTTGAAGAGAGCAAGTCGGGCAGGCTGCTGCTCTCACGCAGTTCTGTTTTCAGCCTGGAGACACAAAGCAGATACCCATGGTGCATTTGAATAGAGGGCTAGCATGCCATTACAAGTATTTTATGGACTATATACTGAGAACACCACAGCAGTTAACTGCTGGCCATCTTCTGTCAGCACATGCTGCAGGACTCTCCTCTAGGTTAGTCAGGATATTTTGATGATTGATACCTGAACTACCACAGTCAAAATACTTTACTGTACTCTGAAGCAATGCTATGTGGATTACTAAGTACTGAGAGCCAGTCGTGACCGTATTTGTTGAGTAATACAATCTCCCCAGGCCTTTTGTCACGTCCTCAGGATATGGGCATTCAGTGCCCAACAGACTGGGATAAAGATATCCATCTTGGTCCACACTGGTAAATTAAGTGCTCTTGTTAGTTTTAGCAAGAAATCATCACTAGATATTTGACCTGAGCTTGCTACCCAGCTTTGTGTATCTTCATCGTGAGAAACCTTCCACCAGGCAGCCTGCCTAGACATCACATCTCTGGCTTCAGTCCCTCAGAAGCAAACTGGAGAAGCAATTTGTGTCCTCACCAGAGACAGGCTGAATCTGTCTCAATACCAAAACCAATCGGGTTTTCAAGCTCTACCCTAAGCAATGTAAATGAGATCCGGCAGCCTTAGTTTAAAGCCTTACCCCTTATTGCCCAAGGTACATGCTCAGAACTATTTAGCACAATTTGCAGTTTATTTCAGTCTATATCAAACTTATCACCTGGATCTGGTGTGGGTTGAGTCACTGGACTACTTTCAACCTCACTCATGAAAGAGGTTGAAATCACTCACTAGCGGTGTCCCAATCCCAGAAAGCATACTGAAGTGCTGAGAGCACCATCCTAGCCAGATTCAAGGTTGTTATCTGACTTTCTGAAACATTAAGGTGTTCACCTGGTACATTTCCTCTATAGGAAGGGTTATGATCATCATCAACAACCAATGGAAACTATGAGGAAAGAGTTTAGCAAGTCCTATGAAAAACATAAGGAAGACCTTAGTAAGAACCGAGGAATAGAACAGGATGGAGACAGCTAAAGACACAGCCCATCTCCTTACCACATCCACACACAGAGTGAGTGTTTCTGGCCACTCTTTTACACAAACACCCCACTAAGGTTTTGGTCCTTCAGAAAAAAAGCTAAGGCCTGGAGCACTGTTGCTATCAGTACATTAGCTTTGAACATAGTAGGAATTGCTGGTGATAGGTATGGTGCAAAGCAAGAGCATCTCAAGAGCTTAAGAACAGCTCCTTCCACTGATCAACAAAACCTGCTTCCAGCCTAGTGTCATAGACTAGATAATAGCTATCAATGAATACATAGACAAGAGCTTTAGCACTAACCCAGACTATAGGGAGGCCTCCTAGGGCATTCTCCAACAAGTCTGGAAACCAAGGACTTTCAGAGTTAGAGGTGGGTCTCCATGCTCCATAAACTGCAGCACGTGTCCCTTCCACAGAAGGGCTCACTCATTCTGAGGTCATCTGCATTTCAGCATCTCTAAAATTCTGCAGCAAGGAGCTCCACAGCTTCGCATGCTGCCGCAAGAACAGTTTCCTTTTGCTAGATTTTTAAGTAAAAACCCTTGCATTATGTGCCTTCATTTCCTATCTTTGTCTGCACTCTTCAGCCTCTTTCCTTATGACCTTTTCCAGGTTGGAGATAATCTAACTTTCTGTTATTTCTTGTACAGAAGCTATTCTTGACCTTGGCCCTCACTGTTGCCTTTCTGACTCTCCAGTGATGCCTAGGGCTGCTGGAGGGGCAGCACAGGCACCTCTACAGTTTGGAACACTGCATTTTACATGAAGACAAGCCAGATTTCGAGGAACAAGGGGAGCAAAGACATGAGGACACCTCTCCTTGCCTACCAGAGGTCAGTGCTTTTCCTCCATCATTATCTGGGTAAGCCAGAAACTTCTCACTGCAATTCCAGTAAGCGAGAGGCCTTAAAATCAAAGGAAGCTCAGATTATACAGTCTCATTCTGATCTTCAGCAACACAAATATAATTAGTGGTGGCCTGGAGGAATACAACTTTGACAGACTATTTTAGGTAGGTTAAGAAAATTTGGCTCAGTAACACAAGTTTATGCTCTGTTTCCCTCCAAATTATGCCCCAGTGATGACACTGGAGCAGTTTAATGAAAATAGAGTTGATTAACAGTGCAAAAGAGAACCCTCCACAGAGCCAGAGTTGAGAGTTAAATAATTGTCCAGTTATCCTAAGAGAACACATGCTACTAACATAAAAGATTTCCAGAATTCTAGTCCTTAGTGAAGCAGTAGCACCTCTGCTCCAAAGCGAGGTCATTTGCACAGTGATTTCAGCCATCTGGAAGAGGTTTTTTTGGAAGGCACAAAGCATAGCAGCCCAGAAGAACAGAACAGGGAGCTCTGGGGGAAAGCAACTGAGATGCTTTGAAGCATCCATCCTGCAGGTAAAAGCTTCTCTAATAGGGAGAGCTACACAGACATATTCTCAATCAAGCCTCCCTGAGAATAGACTGAGTAGGGGTGGACCAGGAGAGGAGAAGCAACAAGTTTTCCCACACTATACAATTCTTACACTTTACAGCAGGGACTTACATATGCTCTGCACAAAGACAGTGCCCTCAGGGTAGTATTCCTATTGCCAGACCATTGTGCTGCTGCAAGATGGACACAGGAGTTCCCACAGAGTGGCTGGGGACACCACATCTAAGATGACCAGGTAGCCCTTAATATCCAGGAGACCCCAAGGCTGCCAAAAGCTCCTATTAACACCATTACAATCATAGAATCATAAAATAGTTTGGGTTGGAAGGGACCTTTAAAGGTCATCTAGTCCAATCTCCCCTGCAATAAGCAGGGACATCTTCAATAGACCAGGTTGCTCAGAGCCCCGTCCAACCTAACCTTGAATGTTTCCAGGGATGGGGCATCTACCACCTCTCCGGGCAACCTGGGCCAGTGTTTCACCACCTTCATTGTAAAAAAAATTCTTCCTTCTTTCTAGTCTAAGTCTTCCCTCTTTTAGTTTAAAGCCATTACCCCCTTGTCCTATTGCTGCAGGCCCTGCTAAAATGTTTGTCCCCGTCTTTCTTACAAGCCCCATTTAAATATTGAAAGACCACAGTAATGTTTCCTTTAAGCCTTCCCTTCTCTAGGACAAACAATCCCAACTCACTCAGCCTGATTATTTTTGTGGCCCTCCTCTGGACTCGCTCTAACAGGTCCATGTCTTTCCTGTGCCGAGGGCTCCAGAGCTGGATGCAGTACTCCAGGTGGGGTCTCATCAGAGTGGAGTAGACAGGCAGAACCACCTCCCTTGATCTGCTGGCCACGCTTCTTCTGATGCGGCCCAGGATGCAGTTGGCAAATCTTGGAACATGGTTTGTTGGCACAGGAAAACATGAAAGCAACCCTTTTCTACCTGCATCCTTTGGAGCCAGCACCTCAGAATTGGAAGCTCTCCAAAAGTTGAAGACCAGCAATTTTTGGGTGGGTTCCAAGCACTTTTCACAAACAGCTCCTGGACAACCCATACTCCCGAGAGCTGGTGAGTGCTAGGAGTTCCAGTCATGGCCAGTCTGGGCCACTGCCTGCACAGATGAAGTTGCAGGTCCAGCAAGCACTAGAGCTACCCAGGGTATCCTCAAAGCCCTCCGCCTCCTCCTTCATCCACCCGGCAGGGCAGAGAGACCTCATCCCCAACTGCATGCCCCACCACAATAGCACCCTGTCTGACCCACAGGCCACCCACCACTCAGATATATTTCTTTTTCTGTTTTATTTTCATCACACTAATAGTGAGTTTCAAAGCAACAAAAGCCAACTCATACTAGTACAAGCTCTTGCCATCGGCTTTGTAGCCTGGCTCTAGACCCCTCATCCCAAGGGGTAGGCAGAAAGACAAACTGAGCAGATTTCCTATGGCTAGCCTTGCCTCCAGCCTCACCATCCAAAAATCAGTACTAGTTATCAGCCCTGCCGTCACCACCTGTACTGGGGGGAGGCATGCCTTGGCCATGGGCCACTCCACCACCTTGCAACCACCTTACCTCCAGCAGACCTACTGCTTCATCCTAACCAAGAAGTGGGTTTTTTTTTTCCCCCTTCACCACAGCAGCGCAAGGCTGGACTGATGCTGCAAGAGTTACACAGAGCTGTGCCACACAGATCCTCCAAATATAGCCGGAAAAGGGCCAGTGTCCCCGTGCAGGAAGGCCCCCTGCCTCCGGAACGAGCTCTGAGGGGAAGCACTCACTCAGTGGCTTCCTGGCTCGGCCAGCAAGGGAAGCTGTTTGTGCTAGCAGCCCCGAACGGGGGACACCACTGCATTTCGCCTCAGCTTGTAACAGTTGCCCACATCCAGGAGCTGTGCTTGGGCATCAGGAACAAAGCCACAGGAGTAGATAACGTTGAAAAGTGGCTCATCCCTTCAGCATCTCCTGAGGAGATACCCCAGTGCCTGCATGGTCTTCTCCCTCTACCCCCCAGCTTCAAAGGAAAAAAAGGGTTGGAGGAGATAGAGTCAGAGATAAAGCTGCATGCCCAACTTCAGGATGGGAACAGAGCAATGGGAGCAAAGTTCAGGTCTCTTCAGTCCCAGCTGTGCACCTGGGTGATCCTTCCTCCTCTTCTCAGTGCCCCGTGGCTCATTCCTTGCTCAGATAAGCCTGACACCCCCCATCCCCATTCCTTTCCTGCCCACAGAGGGCCTGTTGCTTGGACAGAGGCTCTGTTGCTTGGACAGAGGCTATCTGTACCAGGAGCAGCTGAGAAGAAAGCTACAGCTGAGAACAGCATGTTCACTTTAAGCTTACTGGCTCAGGGGGATGTGGGGTGGGTGTTAATAAAAAAAAAATTTTAAAAGTTGTGTACAAGAAATGCCATGTTTTGTTAGTGAACAAGTTTGTCTATAAGGCAGATTCCAATTAAGGGTGTCACTTTTGAGCATCACAATATTCCCAGCACAAACAGTCTGCTCACAGCATTCAATTCTTAGAAATATTAAAGCAGCAGGCATGGGAGCAGGCAGCAGGCCTTCAAAGCCTGCTCTCTAGGTTTTCAGCTATCCGGAGGAAGCCAGAGACACACAAAGCAAATGTATCTGCTGCTTTTAAGCATGTATATATATATACACACACGTAAGAGACTTCCTTAGGGTGCCCAAAAAAAGCAGCCTGGGCAGTCTCCAAATGTTTCCTAGATTCAAAGAGTTTAACCAGGTGTACTGGTTACTTACTGAAGCAAGTACACTGCAGAAAAGCACCTGCAGCTAAGTTCATCTTCATTTAAAATTGCTTTCCAGATTTCCCTCGATTTGTGTAGCCTTTCATCACAGCACTAACTGACCTTGGAGAAGTCATCTGGACTTCTCCTCCAGAGCAAGGGACACCAGGGCTGCCAATACCTTTCTTGAGTCCTGGTTATATCCTTGCCTCTGGATGGGTCTCATCCACCTCTACTTGTGTTTCACTTCTCTGGTTGGAGCCAGATAAGCTGCCTGGTTATTTTCCTCTTGGTAATATTTCCAAGGGAAACTAGAAAGCTCTTAGACAACTTGATGTGGTTTGTTTGTTGGTTTGCTGTTTGTTGGTTTGGTTTTTTTTCCCCCTACAGGTAGGAACCAACGTGCAGTCTGTTTTGCTTACTCACTTTGTTAGTGACGAGTGTTTCACATCCAGTTTCCCCTGCCCACTCCATCCTGGCACATGCCCTCTTGCTCCTGGGATGGCCAGAGCCAAGCTGATGACTGAGGCCATTTCAGTAGGTAGCTGCACTTTGAGGCAGTCTGTAGCAAGGTCACACACTATAAGCATCTTGAATTTGTCAAAATGGACTTTGCTACATCTATAAGACCCTCACAGTTGCATAAGAGTTTCTCTTTAGAGAGAGGCACCCTGCAAAACCACTGAGAAAGCCACCATTTAGCAAATGGATTTCTACATTGCACTCAATGCAGTCATTTTGCTGTGCTGGATTGTTTTTGTGCTGCAAAGTTAACTCTTCCAGACAAAAGAGGGAACACTGAATGGGTTATGACTTCCTTCTGTTAAGTCATTTAATAAGAAAGGAAACCCCAGCAGAATACACAGCACAGCATGTCCTGCTTTGTCCTGCACCATAGGATTCCTGTTCTGCACATCTTGAATTTGACTGAATTTAATTGCAGAGTTCTGCTTTTTTTTTTCCTTAAAGAACATTTTAGAGAGCTGACATCTCCCAGCATGAGTGCCTTTGAGTGTCAGAGGCTTTTCTGGGGATGTCATGTTTGTACAGCCAGAAGAGCCAAGGACAGCGTAAGGAGGAACCCTGACTACCATGCAACAACCATGCTTTTGTAAGCCAACAAAACGAAGTCCAGAATAGGTATGTATGGTCTGCTCTGCTCAGTTCTGGCTAGCATTCCTCTTGGCCTTGCTATGACATCTGTTAGTTTCATAGTGAAGTCTCCTGTGAGATTACACACATGATTTAGCCCTTGCAACCTTGCCAACCTCACACATCATTATCACAGACACTTCTCATGCCGCCTCTACAACACCACCTTAGCCTACAGGCTTGCAGTATGATTTGGCCATCAAGCCCATGAGCAGGATTGCTTGACAAAAAGCCCTCTGAAGTGGGCCTGAACTCCTGCCCTTTTGGATTGTGGATGGATAAGTTCTGAATTTGTTTTCACACACTCCAAGTTAAAAGTTTGTCAGATGTGAAACTGGACATTTAGCCAAAAAGAGTTGCCGGAGCCCAAGTTCAAAAGACTCTTAGATCTGCTATAAATTTCCAAGCTGTGTCTCAAGGGAGAGAGTCTGTAGGGATTAAACACTCAGTGCCTCAGAAAAAGATAAATTTGTTCTCCAGTTGTAACATGGGGGTGTTATCCCAGGGGTTAATTTTAGATTTTTAATGGGCAGAAATTACTCACATGGGAAACTTCTTAAGGGGGTTTTGCAGACACAGACCTATCTTGCAATCCAGCATGACTTCTGCAGTGCTTTAAGCTTAAGAAGCTTTAATTTCAAGGAATCGTTTTGCATTTCATCTCAGTTCATTTGGATTGAATGAAACACCACTGCCCGAGAAGATGGAAGGAATGCTTTAGGCTGACACGTCCGGGTGCATTAGTTAACTGAAGGCTCATGCAAGATGTGCAACCACGGACCACTCACCCCTCTTATACTCTGCAAAGGGGATGCCCTGTTACAGGGAAAAAAAAACCAAAAAACCAAACTCTTCCTTAATGCAGTCATCCTCCCTCATTTTGCAGGCAAGGAGTGCTCACAGGCAGAACAGAGCATCCCAAAGCCCCACCACCAGCACTGCTAGAGGGGAGGACAACAAGGAACACCACCATTCTGGAACATTACTGTGCCTACAGTACACGAGCCATAACGCTGATCCCTTCTCCTGCAGCTTCCCCAGAAGATGAGGGACCAGGAGGCCATGCATATCATTCAAGAGAAGGAGAGTCCCAAATGGTTGATGACGTTGAGGGAAGAGCCGATTTAAGGGGTTCCAGTTAGCAGATTCTTGCTGCAATGACCCACGGGATGAGCCAAAGGCTCAGCTACCCACAGGACATTTCAGATAGCTAAGAGACATTATTTTGAGTGTTATGTAATAGATATATGGCCTTACCCTGGGGTAAAGTTAAGTAAAATTTAATTTTAAGTGCTCAGATAATACCCGTATTTCTATATTAAGATAATGCCTTGTAATATAAGCAGGTGTTGGAATGTTGTTTTAAACACCAACTGCTTCATACTATCCACTGGCAAACACACTCATTAAGGTTGTCACAAATCTTACTAACATCACAGTACCCCAGTAAGTCACCTCATGAGCAGACTTTTTTCCTAACTTCGGAAGCATTGTTACCTCAGATACAAGCAACCAGAGCAACTGGAATGGTTTTACTTTTAAACCCATCCTTATGGAGGGACCTACAGGCAGTGACAGAGTTGGTCTTGGGCAGACAGACTAGCTGGTGGACATTATTGACCTTTTCATGTTAAAAGCATCTGTGGACCTGCAGCTAAGTGCTCTGGATTGCCCACAGTTTGTGCAGAAGTCAAAAAGATAGAGGTATTAAAATTGTTTTTTTTTTCCCCATCCACCCTTATCTGCGGTAAAAGTAGACTTGTAAATAGTTCAGTCTATCATGCAGCACTATTTATTTTGTAAGAGGTTTTCAGGCAAAATAGGGTGGGTGTTAATTTTTGTCTCCTGCTCTGTCTGCTTTTTCTAGTGCTTGGATAGAGAAGACCAAACGTATTTATTCATAGTAAGACAGCATACAGAAAAATCCTACCGTAGATTCATTTTTAAGCTGTCAGTGCCAGATTGGCTCTCAGTTGGACTCAAGATACAGCTAAAACTGCACATATGCAGTCTGTTTTATTTGAAATTGTATTTCAGATGTATTTCATGCTGCCTTTCCGTGTGGTCGTCCAGCCCTGTGTCAGGTAGGGCAGACCCTGTCACCCCATCTCAGAGTAACTCTGTGTGAAGAGCTGCTGGATGGCTTGTCACCCTAGGGACAAGGTTGTTCCTTCTCACACCACGGATGTAAAAAAGCAATACTCTTTGCACCACAATACACTCAAGCAACAGCTAAGGCTTCAAAAGGACCCAAAACTCATCAGAAGTGAAAAGCAAGGCCAAGCTTTCAGTGCTGCTCTCCAGGACTTCCCAAGACACTGTTTTCAAGGTTCCCCTCAATTCTTTCATACAAACCTGCTCAGTATAACTAAAAGTTGCAACTGAGTAAGAATCCAGCAGTCAAAGGCCTTCTAAGGGTTACAGAGGATGTGCATGCATAGTTGCATTTCTATATCCAACCTTTAAAACAGAGCTCATTAAATAGGCATCAGAGACAGTATGCCCCACCCCACATCTGCCTGCAGTCACTGGAGTCATTCTATTAGTTTCTCTCCAAATTCATATTTCACGCTACAAGTGGTGGTCGAGCAATCATCCAAGCAAGCAAATAAACTTGCATTCTTCTCCAAGACACACAACTACCCGCCTCCCTGGATGCATATTTAAATATCAAAGCAGTCTATCCTTTAAGAGTCCTCCAAAAACATGTCATTCTCACATTCTCTCATCTGCAAAGCTGGAGAGACCAAGTGACCATGGCACATTCATGACATTTGAATACTCTCCAGTTAATATTTATCTGCAAGTGAACTTTGAGTCAGGGTCAGAGTCACACGCACAGACCTCTTCTTCTCCAAGAGTCTTCACACTGCTGCACGCAGTACTTACATCACACCTTCCACCACTTTCAACAGAAGGCAGCTGTCCTGCATCAACACATCAGCACCCACCGAACTGTTCATATGGCATAGGATGACAACCACGTTCTACCAGAGCCCCTGCCACCAGATAGCACTCAGCTGGAATTCAACCAGGGCCAAAGTCACCTATCTCCCAGACCAAGCCTTAGGATCTCTAGTAGAAGTTTTGCAAACACATTTGCAAGGGACACCTCTTCCTCTGCCTCACAGGGAAACAATTATGTTGCAGAGACCCCAATCCTCTGAAGAGCATCTATTGAACTTTAAATACACAGCAATCAATGACAAGTGCGATACCAAGCGCGTAGAGCTAAAAGCAGCTAGTCAAGGCATTGCAGGATTGAGGCATTTGGTTTCTCAATGCTCTATGCACGGACTCCAATGAACTTGCACCACAGCTGTTACCTATTGCCTTTTGAAGGTGAAAGCTAAAGCTACTCTTATCTCTAAGCAATTAGGGTTTCCTGAGAGGCTCAGCTTCCAACTGTTTTGTTTTCAGAGTCAACTATCATTTCTGATGAACGCTATCTGAGCTCTGAAAGGAACTGGCTTACATCACGAATGTCACAGTTAACCAGCCTCCCAGGTGAGATACATGTATAGCAAGAGAGAAACACCATAAACAGATGCGTGCATATAAAAACCACATCTAGATCAGTAAGCAACCAACCCACCTTCTAGGAGGTGTAAGGTGGAGTGGACAAAAGCTATCTCTCAGAGACAGCAAGCAAGATATGGGAGACCCATGGCACACAGGAAACCCTAGAAGAGTTGAACAGGAGAGCTGGGCCATTTGGTGATGAAGAGAGTACCACAGATGACGATCAAGCTACACTGAGCTCAGGTGGCTAGTTAGCTTCACACATCAGAGGCAGATTTTTAGTTCTGCAGGGAAGTGACAACTTATTGAGGTGTCTGTCAGCACGAAGACAGCTGAATTCCTACTTTCAACTAACAGCAGCTAGAGAAAAGAAGAGAAGGACTTACAGTGCTTTAGTACCTCCACAGAAGTCAGCAACAAGAATGAGGTACATTTGAAATGTGTAAGTATCAACACAACAATACAACAAGAATTAATGATGAATCTGGTTTCCAACTTGCTAGAGGAGTTGAAAAATGCAGTGTTTTCAAAAAGGAAAAGGGATAAACCAAGCTAACAAGACATCAATATCAGTTGACAAAAAGGTTAAAGTCATGGTGATGAAGAAAAAAGACAAAACCAGAACCTGTAATCCTTCCTTCAGGAGAAAGGAGCTGTCACCCACAAATACACAGTGCTGATGAACTGATGAGGATGCCAGTTAAGCTAAAAACCTTGGTATTTTAAGAAATCTATTCTTCCCCTCCACAAGAGGTTTGCTTAACAAAAAGCTTTTTTGCTTATTTAAAAGCAACTTGGGCAACACAGATAACATCCTTGCATGGCTAGTCTCTGTCTTTGCATTTTGGCAATTCTGGTTATAAACTCTTATCTGCTGGGGGAAGAATCCGCATCACAGTGTGGATATGTCCCTTCCCTGTAGTACATTTCTCAGTCTCTGGTACACCATGTACCTTTTAATATATCCACATAGAAGAGCCTGAGACAAGAGCTACAGCTGAAAATTACTCAAGAAATAGTCATGTTAATAGAAACCTGCCTCAGAGAATTAGCGCTCATCATTTCAAGCTTCCTGTGCCTGTCTGTATTGGTCTCCTTACTAGATATCTGTGTCACACTTGGGCTACATAACTGTCTGCCAGACCCCCCCTCTTCTTTTACTATTTTAGGTAGTAAATGACTCAAATACAGAAGCATCACATTCATTTTCTGCCAATAGCCGTAAGTTTTATTTCCTAATAGTTACAGTAGAATTTAGTGCACAGTCAGTACTTTTGAGATATAAAGCGTTATTTAAGTGCCATCATGAAGCACTCAAAGAGAAAGCCATTTTAAGAAAAACTAATTCAGCCGGGAAAAATCATTTCAGTTTCTCATAAAGAAAGGGTCTCTCTTCCAAGTGCCTTTCCAGCAGAGGTACCTTATCTGTACAGTTTTCATCGCCTAAGCATCAAGATGGGAGTCATACATACATTTAAACAAAATGCAGTGGGAAGCCATACTATAGCTTGTCATAGCTCTTCAGTCATCCTAGGACATCTTCATTCTACAGGCTTCCCAGAGAAGTTGCAGAGTCTCATTCTCTGGAGATATCCAAAACCCACGTGGATGTGTTCCTGTCCAGCCTGCTCTGGGTAAACCTGCTTTGGCAGGAGGGTTGGACTAGATTATCTGCAGAGGTCCCTTCCAACCCCTATGACTCTGTGATTACCAGAAACAAACAAACAAATACCCTAACTTGTCAGAAACAAGTATTTAATGCTTTGTCAGCAGAGTTGCCACCATTCTGATTTACTGTTTCTCTACTCTGCATGAACAAAATTATTAAATAAAAAAAAGCAACAAAATTCTGTCGTTGCCAATAAAATTTCAATCTTCAAAATTATCCCCCCACCTCTCCGTAGAGGACACTTAAACAATCCTTTCCTTGCCCACACTTATTTTTGACCACCTTCTTCTCCCCATACAACCACGCAACATGGAGACACGGACAGATGACACTGACTCCCTACGCATCAGACCCACCAAGGGTGTGAATGACTTTCACCAGTTTCCCTTGACACCAGTACCCAAACACTTCTGTCTGGGGCACGCTCTCAAGTTTGAGCTAGAGTGTTGCCAGTAACCGTGCATTTACAGGAGTCGCCTCTTTCAGAGGGGTGCGGATTCCCAAGTTTAACACCTGACAACGATGGAAACTGATGCCCAAACCCCACTCAAGCTCATCCCACACTGTTTACCCCAAACCGATGACAAAGCCAGGCTCAAATTGCAGTACCTAAACTTTGGTTGCTGTGCCTTGTGCCCCTACTTGTTTTTCTCTTAGATTATATTCATACAACTCTATATGCAATAAGTAAAAGATGAGCACAAAGACTCCTTTCCTTTGGAAGAATTAAAGGCCAAAGCAACGCAACATTTCAAATGCACCATTAGCAGAAAGCCTCTGAAGTCTGTGATCTAGAGACAGCTCTTGTGCTTTCTGATCATCTGAAGTCCTGGCTGGTTTCTAGGCACTGAACAGCATTTTTGGTACGCAAGAACTGGTCTCCTCCAACCTGGACGTGTTCACCTATATGTAAGGCATTCTGCCTATATGTAAGGCAAATCCTCGACTGTTTCAGCACAGAAGCTGAAGCCTTTCTAGTCAGGCAACCCAGTGGCACTAATACACACAAACTTGGAGTACTGAGAAACCAACTAGCTTCAACAGTACAAGATGTACTGTTAGTAGCATTTGAAAGTTAAAGGAGATTTAAAAAAAAGTTACCAACACTTGCCTGCTATTACTACTCTCTAATATTATGGCTTTGAGAAGATACAGTTACCTTATCCTTTGTCCTGTTTACTGCCCATCCCACATTAATAACAATGCCTTTAAGATGGTTAAGCTAAAATCCAAATCAGCAAAGAGCGCATTTTTCTCACTACTCTGGTGCCAAAGGTGTCAGCAATACCTGGAGTGGACGTGAAATGGATGCTTCTCCCTGTGTTCATAGCCCGCTCTTTCGTGGTCCCTTTCTGAACCTACTCTGGCTCTCTGCAGAGCAGACTTTATCCCCAGTCTGAGACCATACTAGAAGAATAAGACTGGGATTGTAGGTCCACAAAGTGGCTACTTCAGTTTGAACACAGGTCACACCTGATCCAGACACGTGCTCCTTCAGCTACAAGGCTATTTTGTAAGAGCTAGTGAGCAGGAGAACTGGCTATTTTTCTTGTTAATCCCATTGCTTGTTACCATGGAGCTCTGTTACAAGTTCAGTGCTGTTCACCCACGCCAAGCACCAAGGAACATTATTACAAGCAAGACCCTTCAAGGACTTATCAGGGAGATACTTAGCCCACCCAAGATGCCAAGAGCAATTAAGTTTCCATCAACAAATTCAGCTTGAATTTAAAGTGACCAGTTAATGGGGCAGAGGGGGGAAGCTGGTGGTCAACTTCGTTCATCTCAAAGCTTGACACCTATGTTCATCCCAAGTTGCATATTAAACACTCGACTGCTTTTAAGTCTCAGAGCATGAGAAGCTTGGGAAGTACTGAGGAAGACAAAAGATACACTGGTGCACTTACGAAGAGACGTAGGGCTTCAGCTTTAAAGATAATAGTTGTACACAACAGTAGCCTGACTACCATACCTGAGCAGCCAAAGCTTCAGGGAGCACTGAGGGACAGTTCTGATGGGAACAGAAGCAGCTGAATTGACAGAAGACTCAAGACCATTTTAGCAGACACAGATCACCCACTGCAGTTCGTCTTCCCTTTGCAAAACCCAATGCCCAGTTCTACTGGCAGCACCATGCCTTGCTTGCCAGCATAATTCAGGCCTGGGAAAAGGAGTCTAGAGATGTTGTACAGGAAGGATTACTCACATGTCAGCACCTCCTAGTAAGGAAACAAGAGAGCAAAAAGCCCTAGCATAGTAGAGGATCTGGGCAGAGGTCCCTCATACTCCAGTACTACAAATGTGGCATTTAAAAAAAGCAGCAAAGGGAGGAGAGGAACACAGGAGAGTTAGCAACACAACTACCATTCCTTCATTCTTTCCCATCCAGACTGAGGGATAGCAGAGATCTGCCAGTACCTGTGGTGAGTTCGGGCTGCAGAAATTTCCAACAGGCTACAGCCCTTACAAGTGATGGCCAAACCAATAGGGGAAAAAAAAAGAGAGACCTCAAAAGCATTCTCTCAAAGCTCACTGTGAAGCACCAAGCAATACACCATAACCCCCTACTTGGGCAGCCAGACAGCAAAAGCCCCAGAACTCTACATCTCTTCTCCCCCTCAGCCCCCAAAACTGGGAGAATACAGCCCCCTTGCAACAGAGCTATCTAATGCGTATACACTCGTGCTGGCCATCGCAGAGCTCATGCACCAGTGTCAGACTAGACAAATGCCACTAACCTCTCACAGGAAACATCTCCATTGCAAGGCGCTCGCTTGAATAGGTCAGACGAACACACCGCGAGACTGCCGGTAATAGAGAGGCCAAGGAGCAAGTCTTGAGAATCCAGACACTGGTATAACACTGATAAAAATACATTCAAAACAGTGAAGTCAGCCAGCTCCAGCCTTCCATTTAAAGAATCACTAGATCAACACCAGGCTTATTCCTTAAGATACAGACAGTAGGAGATGAAGTTTTTAAAAAGTTGTTGAATCACACCCATTCTTAAAAATAAATCAACTATTAAAAGACACGCTGCTTTAGAGATATGTATTCCTCATTGTCCTAATTACAAAGTTGGCTGAATGCAGCTCTTTGAAAAATGAAACACGGCTGTTGTCATGCTGTTTCAGCAGGGTGGTGTGTCAGAGGAAGTTCTCCAGCAGACAATGTTCTTTCAGGGTCTGATTGTATATCTAAGGGAGGGCCACATGGCCCATGACCCCTGAAATGCATCCATTAAAGAAAATAGACTCGCAAGCACACAATCGCTTCCATTTGTCTTTTGTGCTATTGTGGTAGATTCAAGAATACTGGTCTATTTAAACAGGAACGATGTGGGGTCTGTGGAGGTCTGCACAAGAGCGTGGCAAGTCTGAATTAAATCCTTCGTGTTCTTATGGGAATTCAGCAGGACTTGATTATTTTTTATTTTTTTTTTTTTTTTAGGAGACTTTTCAAGGAGATAATCTTACTTCCAAGACTGCATCTTTAGAAAATATTATTAAGGCTGCCTAACCCTTCCCAGTACTGTTTTCAGTTGCTTATAAATTCACCAAGTCCTGGCTGTTCAAGATAGGAGCTTGCATGCTAGCTGGGTCTGCCTCGGGCAGAGTTGTTTTGGAACATGTGAATTCAACTGCTTCTCAGAAAGCAGCATGGGAATAAACACATTGTTTTGTTCAATTTCTGGTGACTTTTTTTTTTAAAAGCGCCTTGGACCCATGATTTAGAACTGGGACTTTAATGAGCAGGGGATATCTTTTTGTGTCAAATTTAATTTTTGTCATCGCCAAAAATCTGGGCAAATTATAAGCCTTTTGAGGGGAGGAGAAAAAGCAACTAAATTGCATATGCTCAACAACCCTTAGACTTTAGAATTTAAGACTCAAGGGTTTTGGCTTTGCTGACTAAAATTGGAAGCAGGTATGGGGCAAGCAGGAGGTAATGAATAGGAGCCAGTAGAAAAGAAGAGAAAATATGCAGCAGCAGGAGATATGCTAAGAGAATTGGTGACTGAAAGAAATTAAAAATCCAAGTTTGAAGCCAGTAGGCCAGAGTAGCAGCTTGGGAAGACCAAAGAGTGGTAACAAGGGACAGTATCAAGACAGACGTGGCAAGAAGTCCTCTATTAGCTCCACCATGGAACATGCCTTTCTGTATCATGGGGGAATCCTCATTTCACCTATTCTCTTTGTCAGGAGAGCACTGTTGGCCACAGTATATTTTTATGCCTAGTGCTGCTCAACTGGAAAAGCCCTTTGCTGTTGGAAGCTATTGTTTTCAGGAGCAGAGTCTGCCCAGCAGCTCTGGAAATGCAAACCTGCTGATGGAGAACACTGACACCAGAGGCACACAGAGAAACACTTTCACAGTAGCAGGCAGGAATTAGCTTCTGCAAGTTTTTCTTATTTTGTGAGTGAAAGAGTGTAAGTCAGTCTTTAATTATTTGACCATAAAACATACAGCATTAGTTCAATTATTCTGTGCTTTAGAGTGCTGCTTTTGTGGCCTGAGTGTTTTTAACAATTTGGCATGAAGTTGAGTGTTGGGCATTATGCTCAAGGGAAACAGATCTGAAACAGAAGGGTTTGCTAAGCCTTACTCAACATTTGTATAACCTTATATCTTGTTACTGTTTAGTTTCCCTTCATGTTTGGGAACAGAGATGGAAAAGCATGAGCTATGATTACGTCTTCCCGCATGAAGCCAACAACAGACAATTCTACCATGATAAATACAAATTGCTTCAGAGATTTCCAGCTCTGGTGATGGGCTCTACACAGTACCAAAAGATGGAAATCAGTTGTACACTAGCCACGCAGGGTACAAAGGTTATAGATACAACTACCCAGTTAAGGGCCTGGCCATCTGATGTCTAGAGCATTCAGATGAAGGATACATCTCCAGTCCTAAGCTCATATCAACGTCAATGACATATGCACAAGTTTCAAGCAGCCTACTATTACTTGTGTGGTAGAGGCTGTATGAAGAGTCAGAACTCTGATCTCCTCTTCTTTCAGAGAAGCCTCAAACAAAGCCTGGTAACACCTAACTATGGCATTCCATGCTTAAAATGAAGCTCTGCTCATGCAGCTGCAAAGGCCCAGTTGCAGTATTTGAGAATTTCACCATTTGATGCTGAAAGCCAAGTGTACCTGCTTCTAATCAAGGGCATACCAGATCTTTAAAGCAGAAAACCTACTTGTAACCAAGAGTAACATACCACCTCTTTCTGTGGAGACTGGGTTTCCTCGGTTTATTCAATCTCACTTTTGAGCTGAAGAGGAAGAATTTTGCCAAGTGTTTTGAGGTTTACATTAGAAGTGTATGCAACTAGAGGCGTATGTTATGCAATCTTAACCTCAGTTCTGACCCCAGCAGCTCTTTCTTCCCCTTCTGTCAGAGCCCACACTCTTAAGAAAGTCAATTTTATAATTTTATGTGCTTTTATCTTGTTTTTCTAGCCCTTCCCAGTTTTCCATCCACACAAAGTTTTTCATACCTTATTCAGGATACAATAAAAGCATGTGATAGCATCCGAAAATGAGGCAGAAATGGATCTGTTACTGCTTTATTGAATTAACGGCTTGCAGAAAGGTAATGAAGCCTGTCCAGGAGCCTGCCCCTAAATATTACCCCTTGCAGTTCAGTTTCACCATTTGCAAGTTGACAGCACTTAGTGTCTATTTGCAGAGACTACAAAACTGGTTTACAATGGGATTGCTTTCATAAATGAGATTTTTTTTGGGTTCCCCAATGCTAGGCAGAGTCCTCATTAGCAAGTCTATAATCCTACTGTGCTTTAAACAGCTGTGCTTTTAGTACAAGACAGGTTGAACAGTCATTCTCCCAATCTCTGCCAAGCCAAGTGCTTGTTAGTGGTCTCAGCTCAGACCCAAATATGTCAAACAACTTCAACTTGTTCTGCAAGATCATCCTTATGACAACTGCTGGGCACAGCAAACCCCTTTTAAAGTCTTCCTTGTAAGTTTAAAGGCAATAGCAAGACTTGCAGAACAATGAAAAGGACACCCTCTGAATCTGATGATATCAAGCTAGAGAAAATATCTCATCCGGTTAAGTTGATGACCTCTTGGCTTTCCAGCCATTGGGAGTAGTTGGGATGCTGCTCTCACTCCACAGGCTTTTTCCACAAGATGTTTCCTCAGGAGATCCTGAAGTCTTACATCAGCTTCTATCTTAAAAATCCCAATCCCATCCTCAGGGATCAGTTCTTTATTTACAGCATTAAGAGCCTTCTAATTAAGCTTTAAGCAGTCCAACATAAGTTCCCCGTGTATGTCACATTTCTTCCACTTCAATGACAAAGATCAAGTTTAAGTGCTGCTCTGCCCAGATCCAATAGCTCCATACCTGACACTAAGAACAATCCTACATCCATCCTCTCATCCCAATATGAGTCACCGCAGCTCATTGCAACTTTTTCCTTACTGGAAAGGGATTGAGCATCAGGTGCCAGGTCCTTTCCCTCCAGCTGTGTTGGTTTTTTTACAACATAGTCTCATCAACCAAGTTTGAGCAGCAAGGTTTATGAATAGACCAGCTAAACACTATTGCTTCCTCTGTGCTTGTGCAGTGAGCTCCTGAGGGCATGTTGCCTTGCAGGACAGACAGCTGCAGAGCTCTTCCTTTGCTTTCCTGTTTCTTAGAAGGGCACTGCTACCCATTTTAGCATCCTAATCACAGGAAGTTGTCTCAGTCTTAAGAATAACCTCACCCACTTCCACTTTTTCTTACACAAACTGATATTGCCCTAACGAGTTGAGAAACTAGTCAACACCAACACTGGGGAAGGTTCAACCCTCAGTTCAGCCATATGCTGTTTCAGGTTTTACATGTACTTGCGTACACACAAAGGCCGTGCTTCAGGAAACTTCAGCAAGCCCTCTCAAAAGCTTCTTGGGCTCGTCCATCTGCTCACAAGTCTTAAACAACCTGTTTTCCTGAAGCAACAGGAACACGGTCCACCAAAATATTCTTCTTCCAAATAACTTGTTTTTCCTGCAAGCCGGTATCCTTAAACCAAATTGCACATCTGCTTTGTTCACATGCTCCAAGATCAGAGTGACCAAGTTTTTTTTTTTTGGGGGGGGGGGGGGGGGGGGAAGGGGGTAATGCACCCACTCCCAGCACAGCTTGCTGCCCATCTCATGTCAACTACGCTACAAGCCAGTTTTGCTATCCTGTCATGTACCATCATTCATCATAAAATATGCCAGCCAAGGGGAAAAGGTTCAACCATACATAAATAAGGAGTTTATCAGAGTAAAAGTCTAATACAACCACGCTCCCCCAGGCAAACATTATCTAATGAGACTGCAGTGCTCTGAGCACTTAAAGGGTGGCCTCCAACTTCATCAAGGAACTGGGAGGGGGAGGGTGCTAGTTAGAAGCAGCTACGTAACCCAAGTTGGACATGGCTACTATTTGAGACTAGGGCCAGGTAAACAAGTGTTTCCTTGAGAAGCAGAAAAAAAGAGTCAGTGACTTAGGTACCTATCCCTGGATTCAAATGCACAGGTGGATTCCTCAGTATCCGCTACAGTGCGAGGAAAAATCCTTAGCAGGGATGCTAGTTAGTTATTTCCCTGTGTGCGACCCTTTCCTTTTAGTCTTGTAAAAGGCTTTGGGATCACCTCTCAAGTTGGGCTGTAGTTGGTTGCGTGAGGAAGGACACACGTGGTACCATTACATAAACCCTAGCTTCCTTTGGGGGGAGAGAAGCAGCTGAGAGCACCTCCTACGTAGTTGTTAGCCTGCTCCGAATACCCAGTGCAGAGACTACAATAGGCCTCGGAGTGACAAGATCTGGATGCAGACGGTGCTGGGGGCTCAATCAAATTTGATTCTTCAAGGACTGTGACAGCTTACGGCGCACAAGAGTCCAGGGGAACATTTCTGAGGACGAAGTACCTCATTCAGTCACAACAGCAGCTTGTGAAGACTTTGACATTTATTTTTATTTCGGTTCGAAATAAAAGGCATCCCCAGGCTGAGCAAGCTGTCAGCTACAAGCCTCCAGCACACAAAGCAGCCATTTCATCTCTGCTACACAGAGCATCACTGTGCTGTTTTGTTATTACAAACTCACTCCTTAATTCCCTTATCTTGGGGAAGGAGGGGTGGGGGCAATGCCAGTGGGCTGATGTGGCCTGAAAAGCCAAACCCTCCTACTCATAGGAGATAAGTCCCCGCTTTTCAAGAGAAGAATAACTAATTTGAAGGGAAGCTATAACTGCAAGAACACAGGAATCGAGACTAATAAGCCAACAGTCCAAGGATAATTTTGCACGAGCAAACACAAAGATATCCATGTTTGTGTCAATGCGTGAAGGCTCTGACCATTCAGATGCCAGACTCGAATCCAAGACTTACTGCAAACAGTTATTGTCATCAACACCAGCAGACCCAGATATGTTGGTGGGGGGGATTCCTATCTCTCACCACTTCTGTCCCTGGGACCAGCTGTGGTGCTCTGCCCCCTTCCCAGCTGAACACATCAGTGAGGGACAGGAAAAGGAAGTTTGGGACTGTCACAGCATTATGGATAAAAACTAGGAGAAACTCCGTATGCTAGAAAAGAGGAAAGCCACAGCACTCACTTATTTCACCTTTGGCTGCTGATTTAGCAAGATGCCATTGCTGTCTAGCTTGTAAAGACACAGTCCTGAGGACAGCTTCAGACAGCATACAGCCTGGTCCAACTGTTCTGATCTAGGGCATGTTCCTCAACATGTGTAAATCAGCCATCCCAGACAGGCCCATTTTGAACCACCACTGACTGTGGGCAGATATATTAACACCCGAACTGCTCCCACCAGAGCAGACCTGGAGCAAAGCATACTAATCTGACTTCCTAACAAAAAAGGAAGCACAGGCAGACTTTAACATGGGTTCAGACATTGTTAGGACAATAACAAACATTTGCATAAAGCTGTTGAAATCCTAATGAGACATTAGATACAGACACTTGTACTTGAAAGAAGTGTCTGTCATGCCAAAGTTACCACCGGATTAGGAAACAAGGCAGGGCCAAGGCAGAGTTGCCACATGAACAAGCCTGGCCACATACAAAGGAATCCAGGAAATCACCCGAGGAGAACTCTAGTCTCACTGTCTGTGCAGGTGAAAGCCTTCAGCTCAAAAGTCAACAGGCTAATTGCCTAGAGAAGCCAACTGTTTTAGGGCTAAAGCAGCAGCTGGTGCATAAAGTTTTACGCCTTTCAATTATGACTAATCTGAGAGCTGATACCAAGCTACAGCCTGTTTGCTGTAGACTTAAACCTTTTGTTTATCACCTTAATGCAAGACAAGAATGAGCCTGAGCATCAGTTCACCTCCCTCACAAGCAAGTGCGTCATCTCTCCTAAAGAAACAGAGGAGGAAGCGAGTTATTTGGGGAAATGCCAATATTTAAAACTATTGAAAGAATGCACTGATACCAGAGATGTGCGATGGTTATTGTTATTCTTGAAGAATCTTGTAGGATGCCATCAGCCACTTTCTTGGGCTAGCAAGATCCAGAGAAACAGCTAAAGCTGTGGGTTTGCTCATCACGGACAGGGGGTATCTGAATGGGACATCTCCTTTTTGACACAGGCACATGTGAACCTGGTTGCAGTAGGGGCACGTTTTCCTTCCAGACAACCAAGAGCCCATGGCGTTTATCTCTAGGTCAAGGCAAAATAGTGTCACTACCATTCCTTTGTGGATTCATAGTAAGATTTAAGCTCTTACTTGTCTGACCTTATGCTATTTTGTGTTCTGCCTTATCTAGGGCAGGAGGAACTTTTGAAGAGATAACCAACCAGTGAAGCCACACTCCTCTTGTACAGTGCTGCAAGGCTTTTAACCCGCCATCTTAAAGCAAACAGCTCTAACAGGCATTAGAAGTCAACACAGAACCAAATTCAGATTTTTCTACCTGACAACATCTCAAACAAACACTGCTTGACAGCATGCTAGTTCTGGCCTTAGGAAGCAGTGGACTTGCCCCCTGCATCTTCAGACACAGCACTGTCTGCCAGGTATTATGGCTATGGAAGCTCATCTATAACTTTCGGCAATTCGTTTTCTCTGTTCAGCACTGGCGAGACCACACTGGGTGCGCTGCATCTAGTTCTTAGCTTTCCAGCACAAGAGGCAAACTGAAGTGAAACCAGCAGAGAAATACCAGAAGGACCAGGGACTGGAGCATACAGTGTATGAGAAGAGTGGAAGAAATGGGTCTGGTCAGCTTGGAGAAATGGCTAAGGAGGCACCTCATTGCTGCATAGAGCTACTTAGCATAAGGCAATATAGCAGACATACTTCAGAGGTGCACAGCAAACAACACTAAATTAGAAATGCCAACCCAATAGTATTGTAGGTTTGGGTTTTCTTCTTCATTAATGACAGTGTTTAAGTGAGGTGGGAGAGTCTCCCATCCTTGGAAATACTCACAGCTTGACTAGACAGAGCTCTTAGAAAGATGGCCTAGCTTTAAAAGCCACTGATTTTGGAGCAAGGGGTTGGACTGGAGACCTCCAGGCCTCCCTTCCAACCTGATTTATTCTACAATTCAAATTTAAATTTTTACTAGTGTAAGACTGACAATCTTTTTGCTCAAGAAGTTAAAGGCGCTTTCTCTTCAGGACAGCAGCCACACAGGTGAAGCACAATTCCACCCCAGACTTCTCTATCCTGCACAAGTTAAGAATAATCACATTGTAAGAAGTGCTGCCTATTTCTGCCATTCTTGCTGCTGAAAACACCGGTGAGTCATGTCACAGAATGAGACCAAACAACAGTACCTTTTTCACTGAAGGAAACTTAAAACCAGGCCTGAAAGTTTACCTGGAGCGACCTCAAGACAGGTACTTTTATGCAGAACAGGGCTACAGGGGTGCTGTCTTGTCTTTCATTTGCAAGATGACCAAGGCAAAGATCTCACATACTTGCTCCCTTGGTGTGGGCCCTGCAAGAAAGCTGTCCTGAGGTGGGTAGCTCTTGAAGCGAGACTGGAATAAGAAAGCATCGTGTATGTTTGCTTCTCTTCTCTAAGACCATTCAGGCACCTCAGCTGAGTCTCAGCACCAGAGAGGTCATCAGGTGAAGCATTGCTGGAACAGAGGGTTGATTGTGTGCAGAGTCTCCTACCAACCTTCATAACAGCTCTTGTGTCCCACAGAGCATAAACACCATGTCGCTTCCACATGCTGTATGTCCCCTGGACAATCCTAGCTATGGAGATACATGGCACACCACAATTCAAGAGGGTTTAGACCCCACCAGGGCTACTACTGTCTCACCACTGTCCAACCCACAGCCCCAGTAATGTGTTACAGGAGGTACCTGGTGTCAGCACAGACAGAAAGAGGGATGAAGAGACCCATAGCACAGCACCACATCAGCTTTATCAGCCTGGATCAGCACGAGCTGCCTTCAGCACCTCACAGGCTTCACATTTCTTCTCCCACAACTTACATTAACATCCCACCCCCAGCCTTACAGTAATAGCTGGTCCCACAGAGAAGACAGCTATGCTGTTTGGCTGAAAGGGAATATATATATATATATATATAGTTTCTATCAAAGCCCTGCCAAGCATCCCCTGTTTGGTTTTATTCATAACCTCCTCACCTTTCTCTTAGGAGGACTGAAACAGCCACAGCAGTGCACACGCATTTCCCATACCAGCTTTTCTGCCTCTGAGCACTTGGACCTGGACCAAGTGGCATTTCTGACAGCTGCAGATCTCAAGCTTTCCTTGCAGAATTACAGTTTCTGAACGCAGTCAAATCAAAGGAAACCCTGACTCGCCTGCCAGGAGATAGCAATCAGAGAGAGACAATACACAATCCTCCAGGAGATCGAGAGGAAGAAAAAAAAAACCACCAGTCTATTTACAGAAAACATGGAAAAGTTGCAGGGTTATTTGTTGGGGTATTTTTCGCATTCCAGGATGCAAATTCTGTTTACAAGATGCAAGTCTCCAACAAGCAATACTGGCAGTAGACAAGCGCATGCACTCTTTTTTGTCTTGTCATCTTTCACAGCCTGGGACACTCTTTCTGCTTAGGCCAAGAGATTTTGGGGATAGGCGAGCACTAGTCAGCAAGGAAACATGGATCTAAAATAGTGGCACTTGCCTACCCAAGTACCTCAAGCCGAGGCAGACCGCGCAAACAGACTGGCTACACAGCAGTGGCTTCCCAAAATGGATTGAGAAGCATTCAAACAGCTTCCATTGCCATACTGTGCTTACCCAAGGGATAATAGCAAAACATTTACTTTCCTACTGCCATCATGACCATACTTTTTCCACCAAGTATCCTGTCTCACCTCAAGGCTTTTAACAAGTGAGAGATTTAAAATGGAGCCCCCAAACACTAATGAAAAACAGACAGGTCTTTCAAAGGAAGAGCTACACCCAAGTTAGTATTTTCCTTTGAACTGTCTTTTTGTGACCTGTATTTCACAGGGCTCCTACCAGCAGGAGGGCCCACAGCCACCAAGTTCAGCAGCAGTGACAAGCTAACAGTACCCCCCCCAAAAAAACCAAGAAAAATTCATCTGAGATTTCAGCAGCCTTCTGAGGCAAGAGAAGAGCCGGCCTCTGAAGATGTGTATGGTCATGCTGGGAGTGTCACAGCTTCAGATGAAAGATCACAAACAGCAGCCCAATTGCAGGCTGCTTTGAATGCAGACATGAAACAGAAAAGTGTTAACCAAGGCTAGACTGTGGCTTGTTTTCTGTCCTGGGGCCACGCTCGACTGGTCTCTTGGGCATTAGTTTATAGCGCTGCTGTTTGCAAACTGGATGCCAGCAAGAGCAGCCAGCTAGGACTTGCTGTAGGGTTTCGTTTCTAAAACCTTCCTATCAGATCTCATCTCCTAAAGGCGTCAGGGAAGACGGGCTCCCCAGCCAGATGAAGCATTAAGAACACCAGTTTAGTCCCTCCTCCAGGTGGGAAAGGGACCAAGACATTTCCCCACTGTCACGCAAGTTATTTCAAAAAAGCAAGAGCAGATTGTGTCTGCACCCAGACTGAGAGCCATTCAAAAGTAAGCAAGCCTTCTTCAGGCTCCAGCTATCACACATCCTGGTTCCTTCAGACCTGGAGTTGATGAGATGGGAGTTGACAACAGAGACACCATGTTTCACAATGTGACCTCACCACATCCAAATGGGTATCAGATTCTATCTTTTCAGACTCACCATGGCTGCACATAACTACCCTGGCAAGGGATGGGATGCTGTCAGCACCTCCTATCTCCAGCCTTCCTCATATGCACTTTGGAGATGGGAGCCATCTCCAGCTCATTTGAGGGGTTATTGAGCAGATATCCTTTGAACCAAAGGAGCCCAGCCCCATTCAAGTTCGGATTTGCATGAGCTAGCAAGCAGTCACACAGGCAGAGTAACATCATCCTGACAGCTCCATCTCCAAGAGCTTTGCTGCCTTGTCTGTTCACAGCTTGTTCACTTTTATAAGATACAACACATTCAGAGTGGAAGGCATTATCTTACGTCTGTCCTTTAACTAACTATAATGGCACAAAAGAGCCTGAAAGCAGTAAAACAGCATCTATGCTAGGGGCTATTTATTAAACTCATCTCAACACAGTCTCTCCTACGTGGGGCAAAGCACAGAGGTCATTACTTGTAAGGTCTCATCAGAGCATTGTAACTGAACAGCAGGGGCTCTCCTGCAAGAGAAAAGGCATGTCCAATGCAGTTGTCTACTGGAGGAGCTGTCAGAAAAAAACAAAAACAAAGAGGATGGCAGAACTAGGTTTTGTCCTAAGTAAGCTTTTCAAGCAAAACTGTTTCAGCAGTCCAGGCTAGAATAGGAGCACAAGAGGTTCCGTTGCAGTTTCGAAGCTCGAGGTAGAGAATGGAAAAGAATCTGGGGAAAGAATAAACTTGACTTTTAAAGTCACCAAATTCATGACTAGTATCTGGGCTACAGTCAGCTGGAGTAAAGCCAGAGTCCTTTTTAACCTTATGTGAAGATGCAAGTCAAGTTAAAGTTGCTGAATGGCTGACCAGAGATGGCCCATGGGGCAGGAGTCCTGGAAATCAGAATTGAGGCCGCACAGAAGAGAGCGGGTTCATCAGGTACAGGTAGGCAGAGTGCCCACCTCCCAGCTCACTTCCAGCGGACACCATTTAGCACAGTGAGTGGCTTTCGCTTTAGATGTTCAGTGGATGCACAGCTCAACGTGTGTCACCTACACGAGGGCTCCCAAAACTGAGGGTATCAGCAACAAGTCCCCTGATAACGAAAAGTAAATTCTTCCATTAATATTTTTTTTCCTGCTACACAAATTCAGGTTTTAGCACTTCTACCCAAGAGCATGCGACAGATCTTGCTACTTGCAATTGTGGCTAAGCTACTTTACAGAAAGAAAGAAGAAAAGCAGAGGGTCTCTAGAAACTTACTGATACCTCCTTCAACCCCACAGTGGTCTGATACACCGGACTACAGATAAACTGGTCTTTCCATCTTGGTGAAGGCTGAGGAGGCAGCCCTCAGCAGCAAGCCAGCTACTGCACTGTTATTGTCAGGAAACTTCTTCTAGAAGATCAGAGAGTTTGAAAAAAAAAAAAACAAAACACTGTCACCTTAAGATACAGAAGTACACACAACCATTAAGAAAAAAAAAGAATATCAGCGTTCTCCTTCACCAAGCCATCTTCCTTACTTCATAGGTTGTGCGTTAGCTGCAATCTTTAGGTGACATTTCAACTGATGGAGAAGAGCAAGAGTCTTAATAGCATCTCCTACAGGGGCCAAGCCCCTCAACTAAAGGAAGGAAAGCACTGTAGAGATCTAGGAACAAGAAAAAAGTGTGTGTACATATATAAGCAGAGAAAACTCAAAGCCCAGTATTTGCTAGACACACTTGCCAACAGCTCACACATAAGGATGAGCAGAGACAAGGCTAGGCGCTGCATCGTATCAGTCTTTTATAGTTGCACCCACCTTTGGCCTAGGACTGCCTGGGCCAAGTGCAGAGAGATGCTGGCAGCACAGAGCTCTCGAATATCTCAGACAACTCTTGACACCTCAGACAAGGAGCCCGTGCCCGATTTGACTATGCCAACTGCAACTTTGCAAAGTCATGCAAAACAGGAATCTGCCTACCTTTTATTTTATAACAGAAATGCTTGCCGTGTTCCACAGTATTAAGATTCCAGCCACGATCAACGTGAATCAACAGCAGCAACAGAGCAAACAAAGCTCTGAAAAGCACATATTTTTCAGCCCTCTCAGATTCAACAACTGCTCTCAGTTTACATAGCAATTATTCAAATTTCATTTGTCACGCTGAAAAGCGGCAAGAAAGAAACAAGCTGGGTGCTCACTTTCCACACTGGGTGCAGACCAGCTTTCCCCATGAGCCTTCCCATCAGGATTTGAAGCTCGGCTGGCTCCGAAATCCAATTTCAGAGCAATTTTAATATGCTGCGTTACTGCATAATCTGTGCAGCATCATTAAGAGGAAGACGCAAGTTTATTTTCCTCTTTAAGCTGAGATATTTTTTCCTACTAGATGAGTTTTGATATCATGCTTAGCAGGGAACCAGAGATAAGCCGCGTGCCGGGTGAGAGATCTGATGTTTTTATAAAGCATCTTTCATAAGGCAGCGAGGCAGACGTTAAACAGGAAGTGTTTATTGACTTTATACTCACTTCATAAAACATTTACGCAGATAAGAGGAGAAACAGGAGCTCCCAACAACCCAGCCTGGATTTCAGTTAAAATAAAGATGAGTTCATGCATTGTTCTAGCATGCAAGTGCTCTCAAGCACCGGGCAGTCTGAGCTTTAAAGCTGCAACACGCTCCTGGAAAAAGTAAGACAAACGGAGCTCTCCCAGTCAGGGCTTCTTACTACTCAGCCAATGAAGAGTAGTTACCTGCCACTATCCTTTCGATAACTTAAATCGGCATGGAAATAACCTGTGCCATTTTCAAAGTATTAAAGTGATATGTAAACATTACAAAATAAGTGCACGGAGGGGAGGAAAAAAAGAAAAAAAAAAAAAGGAGCTGCTGGTGTAGGTGAGCTGAGAAGCAGCAAGGCAGACTCTCGCAGATCCGCCCGTTCGCCGCCTCCCGAGCTCTGATCGCACCAGCCTCTCACCCCTGCCTCCTTTAGAGGACCTGTGGTGCCAGCAGTGCCCTGCAACTCGCAGCTTTGTGCCAGGCAATCATGACTGGCATTTGTCACAGGTATTTGCTCTACCATCCTCGGCAGAGGACCAGCATCCCCCAGCCCCACCTCAGGAGCCACCGAGCACACAAGCGCTAGGGTAGCAACACTTGAAGCAGTTTTACAAAGAATCCACATCCAGTTGAGCATTCGCATGCGTCATTGCGCCACCTTCTTAGTTCGAAGTGGGTTCATACAAGTTCAATTTCAGCTCGTGTTTAATGACTCGGGGAGGTCGGCACACATCACAGCTCACCGAGTTCAGGCTAGTGGGGCAGATGCACCACATCTACCTCTAACACGTTCACCAGCTGTGGGAGCTGCCAGTCGCTCAGCTCTCAAGTCTCTCATCCATCTGTCTGAGAATGAGAAGTTACTTGGGTACATGAGCTGTATTTCTCTTGCTGTGACAGGGCTACCCATTTGCTTGAGGATTTTCAGACTTGAGGGAAACTAAAGCCTCAGTTTTCCTTCTGCCTGACAACAAAGCCAGGAGGGCAATCAGAGCCAGCTGTCAACGCAGTTCGGTACTGGATCAGCACCATGTTCAACCAGCAGAAGTCGGATCCTCAGCTGGCATTCACCAGCAGGACTTCACCAATCAGGATATTAAAGTTTCACAGCCTTCAGCCTCCTTATGTCACTGGCTCTGATTTCAGTCAGCACACTGGGTAGGAAAGTCACCCCTCATCTTCTCCCCAAACGGCTCTTAATATGTTCGCAGTAGCCTTGTGCTACAAGCTTTAGGGATTTTGTCATTACCAATTATAAACATATTGTTGTATTTTAAAGAAGATACAATGGAACCAACTGTGAATACTGAAGGCCTAGCCAGGTATTTTTTAAAATAAAAAAAACAGAACAACTTTTTTGTCTATTAACAAGACAAAGGAGATATTCCTTACTGGCACCAAGCTGAGCAGCCCACTCCCAGTCTGGTGAGGAAGTGTGGAAACATCCAAACCTAATTAAAGGCATTTCCCATGAAATATGACATTCTAGGAAATACTTCAAATGCTCTTGTCTACCACACAAAATCACATCCCTACCTCCTTCTGAGGTTGCTGACAGATGCCACATATCAGATCCCTCTTTATTTCAATTAAATTAAGCAACGAGCTTGATCCGATTAGCATGAGGAAGCTAGCAATCAAGATGTTCTTACAGCAGGAGCAGTGGGTCCTGACCAGTCCTTCAGCTAATGGGCTGAGGCACACATCACATTGCCATCATAGGAGCAAGAGCACGACAGCATGAGTACCACCCACAGGAGGGGAGTTACCATCAGCAAAGATGTTCTGCACATGCTGAGAAAGGATATTCAAGATGGAATACCTATAGGCTATTTTAGATTGGTCTTACAGGCACCACTCATAGCTACCATGTGTTATTAATATACCCCTTGCCTAGATGGATACAGCCACAAGCCCTAACACACCCATGTCAACATGCATTATGTTTTTAAAAATACATTCATTTCTCTATAACCCAGTGCAGATTTCTGCATTTTGTTCTATTCATTAGCTGAGAATTGTTAAGGAAGAGTTCCTATAGTCGAACAGAGATAAAAAAACCAACGCGTGACATCTGGAGGCTTTGGCCTTAATTCCATTTATGGGAACAGCTGATGTAATTTTTTTTGTTCTGGGAACATACATCCATTAATTCAAACTGCACAGAACTTTTAGAAAGAGCCACACAGAGATCAGAAAACCCCAGACATGAGAATGACTCAGCCCCTTGCCGGGGCTTAGGGAGAGATTTGTGAAGGGCTCTCTCCGAGCTGCAGCAGACCTTTCAAGCTGCTCTACTATAGAATTTACATGGCAGATTCAATTTCCAACAGCACTACATCATCTTGTCTACACACCAGATGTGTGGCTGGAGGAGGTGCGTGACAACACAAGGTTGCTCATCAAGGAGCCACCCATGCAGCACCGGTGCTGCTGAGCCACCACACCAAGTCCCCCATTATTGGTGGGGGTCAGCAGGTGCCACTTGCAACAGCCTACAACACAGCAACCTTCCTTCCACAGAAGTATAGCTCCCTCCTTGGGAATACTCCAATTTAGGAAATAAAAAAAAAAAGAAAGAAAAAAAAAAGAGATCTGTGAACTCACTTGTCTTAATGATAAACAGTAGGAGGTGGCTTGTTTTTCCCCCAAGAAGCATCTATCCGAGGTCTCACAAGAACACCATCCTCCGTTTTTACACAGGCAGTCAAAACCCAGACTAGAGAGGCTATTGTTTCTCACTCTTATAAGGCTTATAACTCTATCCCAGTTTCCCCCAAGCTGATGTCAAGATGCCACTAAGGGATAGCACCGGAGATGTCAAGTGGACACGAAGAAATAAGAGTAGTCCCAGTCACCGTTTCCACGTGATGAGAGCCCCTCCTCTCTTCTGCATTACACACTTCTGACCCCCACCCAGACCAGAGGAAGCCTTTAGCCAAGCTGGAGTTCATCCCATTCCTTCCCGCAGCCTCCTACGTTAGCATATATGTTGTATGGTTGAGGGTATCAGCATCCCTTACCTCAATTCTTGCCATGGGTGTGCAGCTGGGATAATTGCATTATACTCTACTTCACCTGCTTTTGACCCCATGCTCTGCTGGGAGAGCAAAACTTGAACAGTCAGTTCTACAGCAATACCAGTAAGTTATGGGGCTGAAGAAGGGCTTGGCAAAGGGCAGCTCTCTCCAGGCAAGGCTTTAGCAGAGTTTTATGTGCATGCGTGTGTGTGAAGTAGAAGCTTTCGGCAGGTGACTGCAGCTGCTGAATCCTCTAAGGCGCTGTCTAACAAGGGAGTTGTATTTTGGGTGGGTCACTGGCATGAAAGGTCAACAGCCCAATTGCATGGTAATGCAGACAAGAAGGTTTACAGCACCCACCCTTGGTTCTGCCAGGGGAAACCCTGCCCTGAGTTTGCAATCCAGAAAGTAACTAAGAAGCCAGCTTCACTTTCCCCCCTTTGCTAACAGGCCTTGGGGATTAAAGATTCCCACTTTACCAGAAATAATAATTACAGAAGTGATTGGAATAAGTCATTACTGGATATGGCGGAACCCGAATGCTTTCAAGCCATCTAAAACCAGTTAAAATCAGTCAGTGTGTTAAATAACAGAGGATTTGGGGTTTGGCTTTTTAGGGGTAGGTCACAGAGGGCAACCAGGAAAATGGGGGAGGAACTTGCAGGCAGAGCAGATGATGCACAGGCCTTATCCCATCAAGAAAGCAAGGATTATTTCAAGGTCTGAGTTTCAATTCCTGTCTTTTTTTTTTTAAAAAAAGCTTGCAGTAGACTACAGTTCTGGGTAAGGTCACTCTCAAACACCAGGCAACTGTGAAGTTCAGAGTTGAAAGCCATCCTTTGAACTAAGACTTTCCCAGGAAGGGGAGCCCAGCTGGGCACACTTAATTAGAAGATTCAAAACCACTGCTTCCCCAAAGGGAGCTCCTCTGTCACGGCCAATTGACTTATGAAAGGGAAGCATCTTCTCTGCTCCCCAGAGCCTCTCGTGGGACTCCCATGTGAGTCCCACCCCCCAAGACTGATCTGCGGGGACAGCACATGGCATCACAGGAGACATTCATCAGGAGGGAGCATCCATCACAGGAGATAACAGGGGCCTTCGGCTTTTGAACTGTAGCTCCTATTCACTGCAGGGCAGGGAGACAATTTAATATTCTGGGTCAGTTCCATATCTCACAGCTCTTCAGCAAATTAGGTTATTGCTTTGAAGATTAAACTGTGGGGAAGTTCAGCTTCACATTTTCCTCCCAGGGCCGTGCAGAGAGAAGTTTTTCAGCTCCTGGGAGGAGGAGGACAGTTTGCTCCTCTATAGCCTCTCCCCAGCAAGAGCAGAAGACACATGGATAGATCCATGTTCCCTGTCAAGGAGGGAAAGTGCCTCTTTTCACAGCAGCTCTCCTTGAATCAAGTCCTAAGCAGCAGAAACAAGTATTGGATGGATGGTTTGCAGAATATATCTGAAGTCCAGAGTGAGAGTGACACACAGATGGGTGCAGCGGTAACTGAATTACTTGCTATTTCATAAAGCACACCTGAGTCTCTCCCAAACCACAGTCCACCAGCTACAAAACATCCTTTTAGATAGGAAAGCACCCCTCATCACCATCATCCTCAGGGGTTAGGGATGTTTTCCTAGACATCTAGCTGCATGCCTGGCAATATTTTCCATTGAGATCATCTTGCCTCCCTGTATCCCAGACATTGTGCATTGAGTGAAAAAGTGAGCAAATATTCACTCTCCTTCATGTCTCCTACACAAGGGTTTCCACCTGGTGATTACCCACATCCCTCATTCATCCCTCCCCTTCAGGAGCAGCCAAGTCCATCTATCCAGAAGAAACCGTGAGTAAAGGAAAAGAAGTCATTCCTGAAACAAGTAGTGTCCCCATTGACCCACCACTAACGTTCATTTAAAGATGGCTTTTTAGCCAGAGGTTACAGGCACAGCCCAAAAGCTGCTCTCACAAGTGGATGGAGAAATCATCATTGCACAGGGTCTGTCACTATAGTTTCTTCATCTCTCACATGGCCTCCTGAGGCAGCTGTGCCAGGTCACTCAGTGCGGCATTACACAGGTTGTGGCCTCCTCCCTGGTGAGGAGGGGCTCACAGTTACTTTCACGCTCAGTTTATTTCACTCCCTCCCAGCCCAGGCTCTCATTAGGAATTAGGTAAAATCCCTAGGCACCCATCATTGCCTACTCTCCTACTCATACGTTTAGCTTCTCCTGGGGAAGAAAATCTTGCTGCATTAGCTCAAATATCTCATACATCACCCTGTCCACGAGTTTATGCTGCCACGGGAGGCACAAGGAGCTTTCTTGGCAGTTCCTCTGAACAACAGCAAGGAAATTTCTTCCCAGCAGCTACTGGCAGTAGCTGCCTTTTCTCCTGAAGAGTACTGTTAGAGATGCCACTGCTTAAGGGAAGAGAGACACAACCTTTCATCACCTTGGCTTCCCCAGTACTCAGACTGTGGTTTAGTCTCTCTGCCAATAGTTATTTACTAGCTAAAAGGAGAAGTTAGTTGTGGGATGCATAACAGGGTGGGTTTTTAAAAAGCAGCTTGGAAGACCTTTCAAGTGATACCCACCCCTACATCAGCCTTTGTCTTCAAGGGGAAAAAAGTTTATTTCTCACCTCTGTCCCTTTCATTGTTTCACATCACTCTACAGCTTCGCTTTACCCTCCTCCCTTTACAATGAGGTCTCTACAGACATCACCCTTGAGCACTGCTTTTCTCAGGAGAGGCACAGCAGACAGACAGGACTCCTCAAAAACAGATTAAAAACCCAAAATGAAATCCATCCAAAAAAAAAAAAACCAACTAAAAAGCAAGAACACACAACCCCCCAAAAATCAAATCATCAGAAAGCAGATGCCTTTTAACCAAGCCGTTCAACAGTTTTCCACTTCACTTGCTTTACTAGCCCCACAGAAAACCCAACCACTTACTGCATTGCCTACATTGTCTCCCTTCACTTCAAACAACTACAAAAAGACAAAAAAAGCAGCAAAACACAAAAATCTCAGCTTACCTTCCTGAACAGAAATCTCATTTTCAGTATTCAGGACTTCCTTTGACTCTGTTTTCATCTTCCCAGGACGCAGGGGATGGAGGACACAGCCCCCTCCCTTCCTCCTGGCTCCTGGAGGGGTTACCCCATTCATCACCCCCACCACAAGCCCAATAGAAGCAACTCCTTTCCACCACTGGAGAAGAGGGCACACAATAAGGAGTCCAGGTCCTCTAATGAGGGTGGGGAAGTTGTCTTCCTCCCCACCCACCCCAGCCTTTAGCCTCAGCTATTTCCTATAAACTCATTTACACTTTGTGGTGGGCAAAGCTCCTCAACTCACTGGGTTAAAGCCCAGTGGTCCAACAGCCCAGGCTTGACCAGCCTGGGGAAGTTAATACAAAAATATTTAGGGTGCCAGGCAGTCTGTCTCCTCCGGTTAGGGAGATGGGTCAATGATGAGTAGCCAGAGAAGTTCAGCTTGGTGGTCTGTTAGTGCATCAGTGGTGATCATTTAACTGCTGCTTTCTGGAATCTTCCTGGGGTTTGAAAACACAGCTGGTGGGGGGGTGGGGTAAGGCACTGGGGTGAGTTGGAGGTTGTACAGGTGATGGTGGGCAGCCTGATGGGGAAACTTGGCTCACTTGGAGACAGGGCTTGAAAGGGCTCTTCCCCAAAAGTTCCTCCCAGTGGCATCCCCTAGGGGCTGGAGAGGCCTAGAGAAGCTAGGATGAGTGATAAGTAAGGTGAAAGATCTCCAAAAGACCTGGGATTTGTGTCTGTGAGGTGTTTTGAGCACTACCTGATAGGGACAGCTTAGGCCATACGGCTAAGTTTGCTTTCGGTTTTTACTCATTTCCCTGCTTTTTCAGTGTTATTCCCAAGGTATGTTTTTGTGGGTTGTAACTAGGGTTTCTGATAGTCCCACACTCCTGATACTTCTCCAGAATAGCTGCTTGTCCTGGTATCAGAGCACTTTATGCTTTGTCTCACAATACTGAGCTCCTGATAACTAAGATGGAAAATGGAACCATATAAAAAAAAATAAATATCAAACGGTCAGTATCATTACAGACTCTGTATCTCAGGTAGAGGCTTTAATCCCAGTTTCTGAGGAGAGGAAAAAAATATACACCCAAGCACCTACTCGAGTTGACAGTAAATGACACACTATCTCATTCTTTTGTATTCTATGACCTATGGCTGTGTCATGCAGCCCTCGTGAGACCAGGTGACAATATTCATCACTTGCTCCTTGTATTGAGTCTGAAAAAATAATCAAAAAAACTTCATTAAAGTATAAAAGTTATGAGCTTTACCACAATTGTATTTTATTCTCTCTTGACTTTGATCTGCTCAATTATAGATATTGGAGGTTCCTTCTCTCCTTGGAGCCTTTCACTAGAAGGGAAGTAAGTTGCTGTTTCTTTATATCCTCCAGCCTTGGCATGAACCTGTTAGTCTTACTTAAAGCCCATCCTTCAAATTTTCTCTGAAGAACATAATCATAGAATACCAGGTTGGAAGGGACCTCAAGGATCATCTGGTCCAACCTTTCTTGGCAAAAGCATGGTCTAGACAAGATGGCCCAGCACCCTGCCCAGCTGAGCCTAAAAAGTGCCCAATGTTGGGGAATCTACCACTTCCCTGGGGAGATTGTTTCAATGGTTGATTGTTCTCATGGTGAAAAATTGTCCTCTTGTGTCCAATCGGAATCTCCCCGGACTTAAAGATGGCATGACTTTTCTTGGAGAGCAAACTCCATGTTGGTTTTTATACAGTAGTACATACGGACTTTGCAAAAAGCTCTGAAATGGGGGGGGTAATGTTATTGTCCCCTCTGTACAGCTGATGCAGTGAGCCTGGGAGATTAGAGGGAGATGTTCAGTTTGAGCCTCTGTTTCCTGTAGGTGACTCCATTTTGTGGCAAGTTGCTGCGGGGAACTGATCCCTGCCTTGATGGGCACAGTGCCCCGACCATACATCTCTACCACACCGCCCAGGAACGGGGAGGGGATATCCTCCATCCATTTGCTTTGCAAAATAACTTGTAATTAATGAAATACAAGAATTCCACTGTGAAAATAGTTTCCTCCCAGCATGGAAATTACCTCAGCTCTCAAACATGTTGTCCCTGACAGCTAGGTTATGCTATACATCACAACTGGTGCCAGCATTTTGCGGCAGTGTGATTGAACTCAAATCAGAGATCAGGTCACCCATCAAGAGGGATTTCCTCTGGCTGGTCTCATTTACAAGCACTAACTGGGATCTGTCTTGCAATTTTCAATAGTAACATCAATAACTTCACAGAGATGTTATTACTGTGAAAGATGGAGCATCTTTCATTCAAGAGCTTCTTTAATGAGGGCGTGTAGTGTCTCAAGAAGGCAGGATGATACCATCACACATCTTGGTAGCTGAGGACCTGAGCTGCTCTTGCGTGAGCACCTACACCCAGAGAAGAGACTGGCATCCTTAATCCCACTTTCCCACATAAAACCAGATGGAAAAACAAATAGTTGTGGCAGTAACTGAACACAAATGTCTGCTTTCTTACAGGTTGGGGAGGGTGGGGTGGGGGTTGCTGTCCACATGGAGACGAGAATTGTTACGGGAGGGAGGGTGGATATGAGATTTCTGAGGTCTTTCAACCGTGCTCACTTGTCTGTTCTCATGAAACTTGCAGGAAATCAGTAGTTTCGTGGCTCTGCCAGGTTTGGTTGGAATTGTCCAAAGGGGTAAAAAGTAAAGTAACACCAGGGAGGATCTGGGTAGGAATAACATGTACATTCACACACAATGCTCCTATGTACCCCATTGCATTAGAAAAGTGGGCTAATAGTGGTTCCTTTTTTTTTTTTTTTTTAACACCAGAAACACTATTGTCTCCTGCTGGGGATGCCTAGAAACTATTGTTATTTGCTCCTGTAATGCAGAGGACAAACTTCATTGCATGAATGAGAGTTAGGTGGAGGCACATGTGGCAGCTTCAGTCACCCTTACAGACACAGGTGAACCCCAGCTCTACTCCAGCCCTGCTCTCTGCAGAGACTTTGCCTTCATGCAACACGTTCTGCTGAGGCTGATATGGTCCTTGCAGCGATTTCATCCAAAAGTAAAGCAGACTTTATACTTATTATTCTTTTTTAATTTCGGAACTCCAATGGATTTGTCTGGTTCAGCTCAAATCTGTGATCAGGGAAACAATGCACTGTTTTTTTATTACCAAGGAAGGAGAGAAACAGGTAGAGGATTTCTTTTTTTCCCTAGAAGCCGGTTTCCTAAGGAAATGAGGCCTATTCCATTAAGCTGTGTGTGGAGGGAGGAGGTCAGACAGTCACGCTATGAGGGAGTGCCGTCTGCTCAACATACCACATTTTTGAGGTGAAGTCTGAGAGCATGCAGTCAAAATCTGAGGCTGAGAACAGTCAGGAACTCGCTTTCTCTCCTCTGCAGCTGAGGACCTGCGGGAGAGAGCCTGAGGGTCTGGAGCCAAAGTTGGCTGAAACTTGTAGGTTTTGAAAATATAACATTCCTTACAGACATATAGGGGTGACCACGATATTGAGGAGTTCAAGCCTTTTACAGACACTTGAGAAGCCACACAGAACGATGTTATCGTCAATCACAGGAAGAGCTGCCACTGGGCCTGTTGTGTGGTTAGACGTGAGAACTCAGCCATGAGGCACTAATCAATATGGTGAGGACAGGGGTTAATTTTTCAGTTGTTCCCTGAACTCCTCGTTTTCTTCTTCAGTTTCACCATACTGCCCTGAAATGGATAAATTCAAGGAGCTAACTGAAGGATAGGCGCTCGAACACTTAAGAGCAATGCACATTTACAATAAATGAATCATATAATAGCTACCCATGCATCCAGGGCCATAATCTCAAATGGCAAAAGCAGAAGACAAGTTAATAATAGTCATTGTTACATAATTAAATTAGGTAGACAGGAATATTTTTTGCAGGGTTCATAATGGTTTTAATGATATTATTTAGTTACTAAGAAGAATATATCTTCTCTATTCATAAGTTCCTGGAAATCAAGGATGTTGAGCTGTAAAATATGTTTTTAAAGATGGAGTTGTGAGGTACCTGAAAGTTATTTATATACTATATTGCAATGCTACAGCTCTGGAATTGTCCTCATCCAGTAAGCAGGAGCAAGACTCGAAGGGGAACAGTGGGCCTCTGCATGACATTTTGGGCTAATTTGGGTTTTGAGCCAGGACCCAGGCTCTGTGGAGGGATTTCAGATTGGGTCAAAGCCCGGAGATCACATGCATCCACCTTGCTATCATTGCTTTAGAGTAAGTGGTACCATCATAGCATGGTTTGATATTGATGTCCTGCTTTATAGCTGCATCGTATCCCGGACCCGTCCAACAGCTGACCAGCTCCACTCGGGTCTCCCATGACATAGTGTGGTTGTATGGCTGTATGGCTCTCAGCATACCCTGCATGGCATTTCATCTTGGTTGATGTGGTGCCATATGGGGTCACGGCTAGAAGTGAGCGAGGAACGTGATACACACAAACCGGACTTGCTTTGGACCATGAGAACTGGGGCGTGCTGAGTACGCTGCACCATATAAAACATTTCTTTCTTGTGAATTGTCAACAGAGACATTTTCCTAGAAAGTATTTTCAGTTTTGTAGTGTGCATTCTCTATGAACCACATAAAACACACAGAAAATCTCCAGCTGTAGTGACGCTGCTCTGTCGCAGTGCTGGCATTTGTCAATGTCTTCACACTGCTGGCAATTATTTCACAGGGCAATTTGCTGTGGAAATGCAAACTGAAATTGGGAGGCCTACGACAACAATGAAAACTGGATATTGAAGCGTATCAAAATAGACCTGATAGCCTTTCCCTCACGCTGGTCCCAGTGAAAGCCAGCACCTGAATTCACGGTCAGCTTGAGCTGGACTGCACCAGCAGGCACACGGGGTGTTTGTTCCTCTACCAGTATAAGCCCAATGAGGTGAGAGATGAGAAAAAGCAATTGGGAAGCAGAACAGAAAGTCTGGAAGAGCAGCTCACCATGTCTTCCTAGAATGGGATCAACCCACTTTCCTTGATGGGACAACCAGGTCAACTTTGAGACCTAACTTCACCAATGCTATCAAGAGGCCAAGGTGACACTTGTGCTGAAAGCCTAAGATTGTGCAGGTGAATTTGCCACAGTAGATGTATTTAAGCATCTGAATATCCATTCTTGAAAAATACAGTAGGAGAAAAACAAAACTACAAGGCTAACAACTGGCAAGAAGCACAGGAGACGTGCCCTGACTTTGGAGTAAAGAAATAATCTCTCCATGTGGTTTGGAGAAACAGTGAGTGACAGAGAAACATCTGTGGCTCCCGAACTCTCCCTTTCATCACCTTTTAGTAAGACTATATTTTGACTACATTTGTCCCAGTTAGCCGCCTGGTCAAGGCTGTTGTAAGTGAAGACACCCAGATTTCAGCTCTTTATGTAAACTCATACCTTCTCCCAAGAGTAAAACCAACTTGCTTTTGTTATATTAACCCAAATAGTTGTTCTCTTGCAGAGCAGGGCTGCTGACTGAATGTGTCAGTGTGGACATCTTCTCATGCCAGCCTTCACTGGCAATATGAAAGGAGGTCGTATAAGGCTGTATGTAGATTTGTCATCAACTTTTAATTAGGATAACTGTTTTCCTAATTTCATTATTAGACTTAAGCATATAATTCCAAAGCTGCTTACAATAGGAAAAAAAAAATCAAAGGGAGGAAGTTGCAATGAAAATGATCTTGACAACATTTGCAGATGTCTGTTACACAGGCGGCTGTAACCCTCTCCTGGTGTCACCTGCAGAAGCTCATGAAGCAAAGAATGAGCTCCCATCTGCAGCAGTTTGCAAATTAAGGGTGTCCAAAGACTTACAGTTCATTGTCAATCAAGGTTAAAGCACAAAGTGGGGGGTTCTTTTTCTGATTTCAGACAAAAAATTCTGCCAATAGCCAAGAGGTTTGTTTCTGAGAAAAAGAGAAGTAGCTGCAGTCATCAGCTGCCCAGTCCTTGCAGCATAGTCCAAACTGAGGAATTTCAGCCATGTGCCTTTTTGACTGGATACCATTACTTAACTTGTGTATTTTAAGAGCTTCCCCTTTTCCCAATGAGGACTAAGCCCCCAGTTTCACCAGATAACGTGCAATTACATTTTAGAGAAGCCTGTTTACAAGGAGACAACAGTCAGTAAGTGCTGGTGTGAATAGCCCTGTGCTAACTCTGCCCCTGAATTCACTGGGGCTGTTTGAAACGTCAGTGCTGGAGAAGGCACTGAAAAGGTGAAGGCTCTCCTCTCAGAGAGGGTTCGCAGAGTAGATGTTGCAGGCAAAAACAGGAAAGTTGCCTGAACATCACAGCCATCTTGTCCCACGATGCTTGCCCTGTGCAGGAGTGGACTGGGGACACAGCTGGGGCTGAACTTCCAGCCTGAACTCTGCAGCTGTGAGCTCTGTGTGCCTGATTCCTCTCTCATCCTGAATGAATGTTGTCGTGCATTGGGTCGATTAAGCACTATTAAAAGAAACCACTTATCCCTAGGAAAAAAAAGAAGCAGAATAAAGAAGAATTTGTCTAGCATATTTGGACCTCCTTGAGAAAAGCTTGAAGAGGCAGCTAGAAACCCTTCAGGTGTTGATGACAAAAGCTCTTTTGTGATGTCCCAGAAAGCAGTGACCGCAAAAAACATTACATAAGGTTTAGAAATCTGACAGAGTTGCTGTTTGACGGTGTATTAATCTTCCTGCAAACAATAATCACATTCTATTTCTCTCCACTGCTTTTCTGACCATATTAAGGCTCTTATTGTGATCTTCTTGTCTTTTCTATTTATTTATGAAACACATGTATCAATCCGATAAGTAAGTAAAAGCAAGCAGTGAACATTTACAGCATGTGCTCTGGTGATATCCTAGCAGGGTAGCACAGCCAGGTCTAACATCTACTGGCCTCCACAAGGTCTTTTCATAGACTTTGGTGAGCTTTGGGCGAGGCCGTATCCTTGAGAGGATGAAATCTAACTGCTCAGTGATACGAGGATCACTCAGGCCAGTGGAGTGAAAACATTTTCTTAGGTCAAAACCCACAAGTTTGTCTTTGCTTTATACAAACAAACAATATGGCAGTAAACGCTGTGCTGCTGTTGGGGTTGTGTTTTAAATCCCCACCTGAACTAAGCTGAAGCAACTAGCCATTGTGACCATATTCAGATCTTGGGTAAATACAGAGCTTTCTCACTGATTTTGCTGGAGTAAAGTAATTTTCTAGAGTTTAGTGCCCATTGGCCCTTTAAAGGCACTGGATTAAACTTCAGCTTGAAGTTGTGTCTTTCTGTGCCAGACCTTTTCTTGGTCAATGAACAGGGTTGTTGTGATGCTCACTTTTGTGCTGATGTGAGAGCACGTTTTGTTGACATAATCAGGTTTTGCCCTCTTTTGCTTAACGTCTACTGGGAGAAAAGAGCTGATTTCTTTACCTCCCAGTAACAGGGTCTATGAAGACCAAAGACAACTAAAGTCAAAGGGAAACCACTTTGCAGCACATACTGTCCCTTCAAATTGGGGCTTCCCTATTGTTTGTAGGGCATTTGCATCTCCTCTTTCTGGCAGTTGAGTGAAGGACAGGTTGTTGTTCAATACCAACCCACAAAAACATCCTTTTGTACCTCCCGACCCCTTCACAACCTGCTTCATGGCTCTCTTTTGAGCAGGGTGAAGCTCTCCTCTCGAGAAAGAGAATAATTTCTGTCATGACTCACATTGTAGTTGGAGGTCACAGTGTCTGATGCGGTTCCCACCCCATTGCATCTGAAGCACAGCAGGAACCACACTGTGTCTAGGAAATAATATCTCCTCCCCTTAATTCTGAGGCCATCTCAGACGGAAAATCACAAATGCCATAATGAATAACCACAGGGCTGAGGAAACCTCCCAGCAGAGGCAGGCTCTGCTACTTGTTAATTAGTCCAGTCATTAGGGTGAATTTAATGCTGTTTCTGAAATTCTGTTCCCTGGTGCTCCCAGCTTTGTTTAACTGAGAGCTCAAGGAGACGTGCTTCTCCAGCTGAAGAAGCTGAGATCAGGCTTCCTTGCAAAGAAGTTTTCTATGTTAAGACATATGTGCTAAAGATGCTGGTTTGTGCTAATGGCCTTTGCAAGAGTTTTCTCACTTGGGGCAATCCCAAACATGGATGCAGGGTGGGCAATGAGTGGATTGAGAGCAGCCCTACCAAGAAGGACTTGGGGGTAGTGGTGGGTGAAAAACTGGACATGAGCTGGCAATGTGCGCTCACAGCCCAGAAAGCCAACCGTATCTCGGGATCCATCAAAATCAGCATGGCCAGCAGGTTCCAAGGAAGTGATTCACCCCCTCTACTCCACTCTTGTAAGACCCCACCTGGAGTACTGCATCTAGCTCTGGAGCCCTCAGCACAGGAAAGTGGGAGCGCATCCAGAGGAGGGCCACAAAGATGATCAGAGGGCTGGAGCACCTCTGCTATGAGGACAGGCTGAGAGAGTTGGGGTTGTTCAGCCTGGAGAAGAGAAGGCTCCAGAGAGACCTTATAGCAGCCTTCCAGTACCTAAAGGGGGCCTACAGGAAAGATGGGGAGGGACTCTTTATCAAGGATTGTAATGGTAGGACAAGGGGTAACAGTTTTAAACTGAAAGAGGGTAGATCTAGATTAGATTTTTAGGAAGAAATTCTTTACTGTGAGGGTGGTGAGGCAGTAGAACAGGTTTCCCAGGGAAGCTGTCAATGCCCCGTCCCTGGAAGTGTTGAAGGCCAGGCTGGATGGGGCTTTGAGCAACCTGATCTAGTGGGAGGTGTCCCTGCCCCTGGCAGGGGAGTTGGAACTAGATGATCTTCAAGGTCCCTTCTGACCCAAACCATTCTATGATTCTATGATTTTTCAGTTCTTCTCCTGAAGAGGTTGGCAAGAGCCAGCGCGGCAGCACAGAGCACCATGACTTGTGCAGGGAGTTGAATAGAGCAAGGGAGATTTTCTGGGGTACATGTGTCACTTTGCTATTCTCTCATCAGTAATTAAAGCCAGATGAAGTGGAATGGGAAATGAAGTCTCAATTTTTCACACTGGAAGTGAAATTCTCCGAGGGTAGTGGAGTCTTCTCTTGCTTTTCTTCTTGAGTTCAAAGCTAAATGTGTTTCTGCAAGAGATGCCCTGAACAAAAACAAGCTATCAGTCTGCTTACAGGGCTAACAGGGTGAAATGAAAATGTCTGTTCTATACAGGAGTTCAGGTCTTCTTAATGTAATAGTCTTGTCCAGCCTTAACAATTATGATTTTATTGATTTAAGGAACGTAGCAAAGAACATGTAAGCAGCTGGCTTATTTCCTGACACTGTCTGACAAATCAGTCAAAACGTTCATTTTCATTCATGAAAAACATAATCTTTAAACAGAACTAAATTTTTTAAAAAAAAAAAAAAAGAAAGAAAATCAGGAACAGAATAAAACCAGGAAAGGCTACTTTTTTGCATTAAGGCTCACATTGGGCTCTGGAGATATACTTGTTGCCTTTCAGATCTTATTTGTACAGGTTTGTACAGGCTTTCATGGTGACCACATAGCTCAGGGGCAAGGCTGTAGACACGAGGCTCTGGAAAACAAGGCAAAGCACCAAGGTCCTGTCAAGAGGGACCTGACCTCTTTCAATCCCAAAGGATTTGCCTACTAAGATATTGGAGCTACAGCTCCTCCCAAGGTAAACACCAGATGAGAAAAAGTGAAAGGATAACAAAGCTTGCCTTCAGGCTCATAGGGGAGAGTTTGAAAAGGATTCCCTCATAAGTTTTCTGATGATTTCCACCACCACAACTGCCTCAAAAGAACAGAGTGACCTGAAATGCAGGCTTGATAAAAAAGTAGAAAGATTATGGTCTGGAGAGAGGGAGGGAGACACTGGAGGACACAAACGATAGCAGTCAGAAGCAGACATAAACGTCTCTCTGCATCACACAGTAAAGTGCAATGCAGATTCAACATTGAGAAACAACACCAGAGCTCAGAGGAGTCCAGTTTGCCAACATGAAACTCCATCCAAGGCAATAATGTTGTGTTCGGCTTCATGACACTGCTGTGCTGCGTCTGGGTCTGAAAGCAGCAAACTCAGGAACCTCAACACCACTATGCATGCGTGCCTGAAGGCATGTGCATGCAGCCATGTGCCCACCTCTTTCGTCTGGGGGTCACGAGGCACTGTCAGGCTCACTGCTGCTAAGATTTTTTCCCCATGATGGCAAAGAGGTTCACACTCCACTGTTTACTGGTCTAGGATTAGACTATGCTTAGCGCCTATGATTTCAAAAGGTCACAGGTCGTGCATTGTGCAGAGGGGTCCTGCCTGTGAGGTAATAGCTGTGATCTCAGATCACAAGAAGCCTCCCAGGAGAAAAAGAAAAGGGTCTGGGAGAACTTGTCTTTGGTGGGGTGAGAATAAGCGGATGAGGAGAACAATAACAATGTTAGCAAGAAACCCTGCCTACCTCCTGTCCTTTTCACGCTGAACTCTAGGGAAAGGTTGAGCGTGTTGAAAGGGAAGAAGCCATCTGGACTTCTCAAGAGAGGAGGGGCAGTGTTTGGGCACAAGGAGTCAAAAGAGTAGTCAGCATGTCCAGAGCAAGGGGGACAATGAACAGAGGGTAGTCAGATATCAGAGGAGTCAATTTAGGAACTATATCGTAGCTGCATCTGAAAAAAAAAGGAGGGGGGAGAGGAGAGGAGAGGAGAGGAGAGGAGAGGAGAGGAGAGGAGAGGAGAGGAGAGGAGAGGAGAGGAGAGGAGAGGAGAGGAGAGGAGAGGAGAGGAGAGGAGAGGGGAGGAGAGGGGAGGAGAGGAGGGGAGGGGAGGGGAGAGGAGTGAGGTTGCTGGTTTAGGGTTTTTTGTTGGAAATAGGTGTATAATGGGCAAGTCTCAAAGGGCTAGGGCAGCACTTCAACAGAGTTTTAGAAATTCATGGAATCAGATGAATTTCACAGCAAAAGCACTGTTAATGCAAGCTTAAGCCAGGGACACCTCAGGTGAGAGTACATTCTGTCAGAGAAAATATACCACTTCCCTTGTTTATTCAATACCTCTTTGATGTAGAACAACAGTCTTCAGGAAAGCTTGTGCAACCTTGACAACAGTGAACAGAGACCTGATGAAGAGGGTTACAAGATCCCCCTTTTGATGGTGCTTGCTGTGGAGCCACTTTGATTTCCTAATGCATTAGCAGTGCCAGCCAGCAACACTGAGCAGCTGATGCTGCTAGGGCTGCATGCTCACACTGGTCTACACCTCCTTGGCCATACAAGGGAGGGTGACTGCTGCCCGACATTCAGAGGTCAGGGGATTGGACAGTCAGAAACCGGGGCAACCTCCTGATTTCCCCCAAAGAAAACGCCTAAGAAAAACTCGACTATTCTGAAGCAACACCGGTTTTGTCATCAGGGAAAAAACTTTGTCGCATCTCTGTAAGTCATTGCAAGTCCTCTCCATGGAGGGCCATAGGTAGTCTGTGATTCAGTTCTCATCATCCTGGTGTAAAACACTGATGAGAAGAAATCTGTGCCCAGCAGCATCTGATCAAACGCTTGGTATCATCATCTTTCACTCAGGTCTCAGCAACCTGCTTCACATCCCTTGCTCCTGGTTTGAGCCTCCCTCCAGCCACTGTGTTTTGCAATGGTTTGTTTATTTATATTGAGAAGACTTATGCTGTCAGACCCCTCTTTGCTGCACCATGGAGGCATTTATAGATTAGGATTGAGTTTCATCTTAGAATCATAGAATTATAGATTCATTTAGGTTGGAAAAGACCCTTAAGATCATCCAGTCCAACTGTAAACCTAACACTGCCAAGTCCACCACTAAACCATGCCCCTAAGCACCACATCTACACATCTTTTAAATAACTCCAGGGGTGTGGACTCAACCACTTCCCTGGGCAGCCTGTTCCAGTGCTTGACAACCCTTTTAGTGAAGAAATTTTTCCCAATATCCAATCTAAACCTCCCCTGGCTCAACTTGAGGCCATTTTCTCTCTTATCACTTATAACTTGGGAGAAGAGACCAACCCCCACCTCGCTACAACCTCCTTTCAGGTGGTTGTAGAGAGCAATAAGGTCTCCCCTCAGCCTCCTTTTCTCCAGGCTAAATAGCCAGAGTTCCCTCAGCTGCTCCTCATGAGATTTGTTCTCTAGACCCTTCACCAGCTTCGTTGCTCATCTTGGGATGAAAGAGCCATTCCCATTGCCTAAAAGTAGGAACAACTCTGAAATACCTAAGCTAGGAGGCTCGAACCCTCTACAGTCAGTAGAAAAAGCAAGGATTGCTATAGAGTCCACTTAGTGGCCCACATCTGCTGAATGCCTGAAGTGCCAAAAGCATGAAAATTCCTTGTTTGTTCACTCAAAGTTGAAATCCTGCAGTCTCTGACTGTCAGGCATGTTTCCCTTCCATGGATTATCACAAGACTCTGTCAGCCCTTTCCAGTTGTCAACGCTTTTCACAACTAGTGGCTCCCTGAACTGCAGACCGTCCTCCACTGCTGGTTTCAGGAGAACTCAGCCCACAGGAAGCACAGTCTTCCCATTCCTACTTTATGTTTCCATACCACTTCTGCATACCATGGTCACATCAGTCCTCTGGTCACGAAATGGCAGTGGAAGCCCAGATTTACATAATTCCCATCGCACCCCCAAATTCCCAGAGCCCATACCCATGAATCACAATGCTGTGAGTACCTACATACTTGGCCACATTCAAATGCACCCTCATTGTGTGGCAATAAAAGAATCAAAATTTTTTTGCATTGCAGATTTCCTTCCATCATCATTTACGACTTCCCCACTCTTTGGGTCATCTGAAAGGTTTTATCAGTGGCAAATGTATGTTTTCTTCAGGTCATTAATTCAAATGTTAAATAGCATGGAAATGCTTTCTGCCCAACCCCAGTGGAAACACGGCCGCTACATTTATTACTGAGTTACAATTACCCTTTGAATCCTGTTAATTAGCTAGTTTGCAAGCTATTTGATGTCTTCCTCATGCGTTGTGTACCATTCTAACTCTAATTCAAACTAAAACCAGGACTAACTTGAAGCACCACTTTCTGTAACTTTCTCACAAAACCTGTAACATCAAGTCTGTTACAATTCCGCAAAAATTGTTAATCTTATTTTAAAAAGGTACCCAATTCACTTGACAGTATTACTACTTGGCCTTAGTTTTGTTACCCTCCTTTAATTTCCTTCCTCTATTAATTATCTTCCCTTAATTTATTGCATCCTGTGTGAGATTCTGTATTATTTTGCCTGGGACTGACGCCAGACTAACGGACTTACACTTTCCTAGGATGTCCCATTTACCTTTTGAAAAACATAGTTATGACATTAGCTGGACTCTCATCTTTCAGAACCACCCAAACCAAGTGAAAAAAACCACATCATTAATGGTCCAGAGAACTCCTCAGGCGGCTCTTTTAAAACTCTTGGGTGCAGTTATCTAGACCCAGCCATGTCAAGAATTAATAGCTGCTGCCCAAACTCCCCTTAGGGGGTTACCGCTGGAATGGAAAGCATTTCACCATCTAGGCTGTGATTATATTATCTGGCTATTCCCAACTACAGAGCAGAAATATTTAGGGAACTTTTCTGCCTTCATCATTATCAACGCTTTTTTCCATTTCAGTCTGGTAATGGCTCAATACCATTGTGAAAAATTCTTTTGCTTTTAATGTCATTTTAAGACTCCCCATTGTCCTCAACCCTCCTGGCCACAGATCTCTCCTTGTATCCTTTCTGTCTGTGACCATGAGACTTCCTCAGTTTACCCTGCATTTGCCAATTACAAGAACAATGTGCAAGATACATAAGTGGAATCAGGTCCCCCATGAGGCTGTGCTGGGGTCCACAACCAAGGCAATGCCGGGTTGCTCCCACCGTAGACATACGCTGCACTTCTCGCCTCTGTGCCCTGATGGGCACATCCTTGCCATAAGACCAGAAAAGGTTAACCAAGTTCCATAAGTGATTGGGCAGCTCAATGGTAGAAGCTTCCTTACACATTATTAAATACAAAGACATCGTGTCTGGATAAAGAAATTAGTTGCAAGTCATTGGAAGCAGGAGAGCAGTATCTGTCCATGGTGGGCCCTGCTCTGATGGATGCACCTCCATAAACATCTGCTATGGACCGGTGCTACCGCTGGACCATTGGACTTGCTCTGATGGGTGCTTGCTCTGATCCCATGGAGGTGGTGTGTATCTAGACCCAGAGGAAATATCGCCCAGTGATTACTCTTTTATACTCCAGTTTGGAAAGTGATATATCAGAAAGAAATACAAATGCCGTACTGGAAAATAATTGAACTGCTTTGCACTCAGCGTTCAAACCTTAGGTAGGAGTGCTACGAGTAAACAAGGTAAAACCGTAGATATTAAGAGGAAGGGTTTATATGTGTTCCTGTAATATTTGATCAAGTCAGCAACCAAATTTGCTTCAAAGGCCTTGGAAGCATTTGAAGTAAAAATCTTTTTTGTAGGTGAACACTGGTCTCAAAGAATAACTGTTGTGAATAAACAGAATAGCTTTACTGTATTAATTCATCTCTTTTTTTTTTTTTTAAATAACGGAGTACTGCAAGTAATATACGGAAAACCCAATTCTTCATTTATATTAGAACTCCTTAAAATTCACAATATTATTGTAAGAGAAAAAGCACTACAGGCTCTTGTTTCAAATCCTCTTTCATCTTTGTTTCATTTTTTTTTTCCTGAGACCTTTAATGCTCAGGTAACGTGGGTAGAGCTGCCTCGCCTCTTGCACAACCCTTCAGCCTGCTAGTCCCCTCTCTGGCTTGCGTTAAAGCAGTCTAAAGCACTGCAGCATCCCTCACCCAATGCTTTTACTAACATAAAGGAAAGAGATGCTAAATAAAAGGAGAACTAAACAATGGCCAAAGACAAAGTCACGCATCCCACTAAGAGCTCTGGAGATGTAGCTCGGCCAAAGCAGCTGCCAAAATATTCCCTATAACCCTCAAGCTGACTGGCATACAGGGAACTTCAGCTGGGTGAGAAAACTACCCTATGCACTTCAAAAAAAAAAAAAAAAGGGATAGGCAATGTTTAATTAATTTGCCAACTAATTTGGATGTATATAATGTATTTTATGTTTTTGTAAGATTTTCTACGTTTTGTTGCACTTGCTGCATTCACTACTACTAAGAAGTAGCAGTACAGGGCTTCTCGGTCTTCTTTTTTGCCATAGTCTCTTACAACTAGGACAGCTGTGGAAGCAGAACTAAAACAAAAGTGAAACTGTGATAAAAAGAAATGAGAAGCGATTTCTATTCAGAGTATTTATAAACCTTTGTTTCAGCTAACTCTTCATTTGCCTAGAAGTCTCCTTTAGGAGAAATAAGGGGGTTTTGGTAACTATGTAATAGCATAGTTCTTTCACCCTGGGGACTGGAAAACTTTCCGTTCACATCAAAGCTAGATAATGTAACTAGAAATGTATACCACTCCTGTTTCTAATGCTAAAAAACAAACAAGAGGAAAAGAGGTGCATGATACAAAAACAATCGGGAACATCAATCACAGCACAAATACAATACAAATACCAAACAATACCAAATGCAAAATTTTAGTCTTTGATTAAATAAGCAGAAGGGAAAATGTGGAAGGGGAGGGAAGGCTTCAGCTCACCTCTCTCTAGGTCTGTGAGAGCTACTTTTACTGCAACTGAGGCAGCACAGACCTAGCCCTGCACACAAGAGCAGCCACTGCAGCTCAGAGCCAAGGTCCAAGTGACCCCGTGTCCTGTCTTCTGGCAGTGGTGATAACAGCCGATGCCTAAGGATGAGCATAAGAAAGGGGACAGTATGTAGCAATACTTCCTCACAATACTCGGTCAGTCTGCAATTTGCAGCTCAGAGACTTCCTGAGCCAAAAGTGAGGTCTTTGTGTTTAAGTCTTCACTGGATTTTTTTCTTCTATTAATTAGGCCAGTAGTTCCCCCCCCCCCAACCAAACAAAAAAAAAAACTACAGGGCAAGTTATAGAGATGGGGCACCCTGCCAGGACCTCTTGCTGATGGGGAGAATCTGACTGACAAACAGATGGGAAAGTTTCTCACTGGGAGGAGGTAAGTCAAGGAAAAGATTTCTACTGTCTGGCATGGTTATCGCTGAAAATCCCAGAGGGGTGTTTGGTGGGGAGTCAGCTGAATGTGTCCAGGCCAGCCAGGCGGCAGGGAGGAGAAGAGATGGAGAGGACATCTCCACAAAGGGCAGATCTTCCTTTGTTTGTGAAGCCAGGCTGCAAAATAGACAGTCTGACACAGGGGGAGACTGCGTGTTGGGCTGGACTGACCCAGTGACTCCTGCCCTCAGCTAGCTCACAGCATGTGGTGTTCGCCTCTGGTTGAACTAGACCCACATCTGGACCTTCCTTTGCCAGGACAGGAAATCCTGACAAGAGCAATGGGAAGGATTCAGGGGTTCAAAGAGTGCGTGCAAGCAGCACGTCTGCTGAGGGTTATGTCGGAGTCTCTGTCTCGTTTAACTCCCTGACCCAGGGCAGGGATGCCTTGCAGGTCCTGGAGGACTGTGGTGAAGGTGAGCAGTATCCTCCTGTGCTTATTTTCCTGCCTTTCCTAAAAGGAGCGGTCACGGGATTGCAGGCAAGAAGGATGTGTCAGGCAGATGGGTGAGGATTCGGCACTTAGCAGGCAGCTCTAGCTACAAAGCCCTATCTACAAAGCTTTTCTAATGTGAAAACAAATACCAGGCTGGTAAGAAACCCAGAGTACAGAGTAAGCTCTTCCTCCTTTTGACCTTCCCACCAGAGAAGCTCAAAGAGTAAAACAAAACCACAGCCATGCAGGTGTTTACTCCTTTTTTAGCATGCAAAGCTGAAAGAGACAGTGAGGCTGGAAACACAAAGCTCGGCAATGAGCTAGTTGCTTAGAGCAATATGCAAAAATGGGAGATCTTGCACACATGCGGCTACCAGCCCAAAGAGCAAAAACGCCATGCAGATAAAACCCGGCCTCAGAAAATGGAGAGCTTATGTGCTGGGAGGTGTTTTCCATGGCAATTGCTCTGTGACATATCACTTATGTGCTCACTGCAAAGGGACAGCTGGGCTTGAAAGGAATGGAAAGGAAATGAATGCTCAAAACCCTTTGCAGACTTTGCCACCTTGTCTACAAACCTCATCATGGACTAGACTCTGAGACCCCTTGCCAAGCCAAGCAACACTTAAACTACACCAATTATACATTTAAAGACTGGTCAAGGCCAAAAGAAACTCAGAAGACCTTCTTTTTCTCTGCCTCATAGAATGAGGATCATTGGTAGGACTGGAGCTCGTTCCACCTCAGTTGAAGAGATTGGGCTAATGGCAGGGCAATTTCTTTGCCTCCATTGAGACTCTAAATCTTGTTTTTTCTGCACTGTACTCTCTGGATTTGAAACCCCCTGCATCTGTGGACATTCTGGGAAAGTGGCAAAAGACTTCTATTCACAATAGGATTGCTGGAGACAGCTGAGGGACTGTTTCCTGGAATGATGGAAAAGGCTTCTTTGTGGATATCTGGCTGGACTGTTTCTATTTGAGTGATGATTTGATTGCTCCTGGGGTTTTGCTGAAATACTAGTTATATATTAAGACGTGCTGACCCTTGTATGAGCATGTTTTTAGTATTATTTGAATAGAAAGAAGCTGGTGAATACTTGGAATGAATAAAGGCAGCAATATGTGCCTGAAGGTGAGTATATTTGTGTTGGGGAAGGACATGGATCAGAGGTATCCAGTCATTCCTTTTAATGGTTGGGTTTTGAAGCTACAGCCCAGGGTGTTGCTACAGTGCTGTGTGTTAGAGATGTTGTTTCTGGGGTGAGATGGCAAATGCATCCCAGGCTTCTCTGCAGGATGTGTAGGCAGAGCCATACCCACAGACAGGTGCTTTGCACGTGTAGGTACTGGTTGTGGCTTGGGCATTGGGGTTTCTCTCATCCTACAGAGAGTTTCAAGCAGGATGCTCAAAGCAGTAAAACTAAAGCCTTGCTGTGTCTGAAGTTGGGGACTTTTCCTGTTTGCAGGGAAGAGAGTAGCCTCAAGTCCTCAATTGTAGACTCTCCCATGTTATCTGTTCCCCTTCCTTTGTCTTCCTTCCTTCCCTCACCCCTTCTCTTGCTCCTCTCATCTTCAAACACAAGTGCATCAAGTCCTCTCTCCCTGCTGCAACCACCCTGTCCCCTGCTTCGCTGAGCAGTTCAACCACCAAGTCAGGCCCAGCACAGCCAAATCCAAGCTCAACAGGGTCAGTCACCTCTCTGCAACCTGAGGTCATCACCCCAGCACCACCTTAGACCCAGTCCTCTCCTCTCAACCACCCACTCAGGCTCTGTCCAAATCTTATCACTTCTACTTTAAAAAAAGAAAAGAAAAGAAAAGAAAAGAAAAGAAAAGAAAAGAAAAGAAAAGAAAAGAAAAGAAAAGAAAAGAAAAGAAAAGAAAAGAAAAGAAAAGAAAAGAAAAGAAAAGAAAAGAAAAGAAAAGAAAAGAAAAGAAAAGAAAAGAAAAGAAAAGAAAAGAAAAGAAAAGAAAAGAAAAGAAAAGACAAGAAAAGAAAAGAAAAGACAAGAAAAGAAAAGAAAAGAAAAGAAAAGAAAAGAAAAGAAAAGAAAAGAAAAGAAAAGAAAAGAAAAGAAAAGAAAAGAAAAGAAAAGAAAAGAAAAGAAAAGAAAAGAAAAGAAAAGAAAAGAAAAGAAAAGAAAAGAAAATCATCCTTCTCTTACTGTTTGCTTGAGGAAGCAAAGACTTTGCTGCAACCCGTCTCATCCTGTACTTCAGCTGCTAGGAGTTGCCTTTTGTCTGGCCTCAATGGCAACATCTTGCTTCTCTCCAGTTGGTGTTTCCAGGAACATCCTTTTGGCTCAACCCTACCACTCCCTGTTTATGGCCCTCCATGGACCTCCTAAGGTCACGCTCGTTGCCTGGGATGACAAGAGCAATTGCTGTCCGTGTAAAGTCAGCCAAGCTTCAAGCTCTTCAGCTCTTTTCTGCCAAAGATGGCAGATTTGGGCACCATACCCTCACTTGACCATCTCTGTCCTCCCCTTCTGTCTCCCCTGCCGCCTCGTCCATCAGGATCTAGCAAACAGACAAACAACCGGTTTATGAAAGCAAAGAGGGAAAGCCAACAGCAGCTGCTTTAAATCTGCTGTAATGCTGGCGGCAATTGCATAAGGCAGAGGTTTTGTTGATGTCCCCACCCCATTCCTGAGAAATATTTAATTTATTTTAGTGTCACTGTGCCCACTGCCTATGCCCTCAGCACATTCGCAGTGCGGGAACCACCCGTCCACATTTGCAGCACGCTGCCAGCAAGTGGCAGCATCAAAGACCATCTCTGGATTCACTTCTCCCCCGACGCAATCCCACAAGAAAGAGGCAAGATTTAAAACAGCCTCCTCAACCCAACCCAGCCAAGTTCCTTGTCATGCCCTGGACATGCAAAGCTCAGTAAACAGATGGGTCTCACCATGCCCAGGGGATCAGTGGCTCTAGGCCCTGACAGAGCAGCAAGTTTCAAATTAAATGACCCTTCAGCAAGAAGGACCAGTCCCCAGCAGCTCTCGTCTGCTAGGAAGATGCATCGCTCAGCCCAAGGCATGGTAGAGCATGGACCTGTCCCGCAGCTCTGGTTTGCATTAAATATTGCAGAAGAAATATGCCCCGATTCGAAGGTCCTGCCTTGACCGCAAAGCCAGGTCTCACATCTCAAGCCCTGGCAGCTGAGATCTGCAGCCTCAAAGACAAACTTGCGTGTTGGCTTGCTCTTGGCAGGCGGGAGCGGGATCGAGATGCTCTCCCAGACGCGGTGCCCAGGCTTGGCTGTGGCATCCCTCCACGGAGAACAGGAAAGAGCTGGCCGTGTCGCAGTGGGAGAGCAGTCAGATTTTCCTTTACTATCCAACTTTGCAGGTCATCTCTGCCCAAGAACATTTTTCCAGTATGAAAAAAAACATCACCATAAAAAATGGTAGTAGTATTTAGAGCCAATCTGCTATTTCTGTAGCGTGAGCTGCAGGGCTGGTCTTGTGCGTGCCATCCCTAAGTGTAAACTCCCCTTACACCTAAGTGTAAGCTCCCCTTTGGTCTGCAAACCATCTGGGGAGAGGTAGGATGCATATTCCTGAGCAGTTGTAGAGGAAAGAAGAGTTTGTAATTCTTTGAGCTGGAAGTTATGATACCTGCAGGGCTCACAGAAGGAAGTCAACAAAGTCCCAAAAACCTGAAAAACCTATTAATCTAAAGCAAAGAGACTCCCAAGATTTCCTGTGTCGCAAGGCCCATTATGACTGCAGGGCAAAAAAATCTCTCCCAGCATCTCAAATCTCTGTGCACAAACAAATAATACACATCTTACTGCTTTGCTTTGTAAAGGGAGTGGAAGGATGGATTTTTTTCAGGAAAGTGTTGCCAGCTTAGAACAGATGAGGAATATTGAATGAGAAAATCTGTTATACTCAAAATCTGGTGTTCCCATACGGATGTTTTCTTGGCCTCTGTTCCTTTCTGTCTGGGGACTTGAGTCCCATTCCAGGCACTAAACACCTCAAAAAAGGGGTAATGAAGCACTCAGGACTGTGATGTTTAAATCCGTGTCAAGATTTATTTCCAAATGGCTTGCTCAGAGCTACAGAGGGGATCGTAACCCTGCCAGAAATAAATCCATATTCCCTGAGCCCCAATAAGTTTTCTTAACCGCAATATAATTCATCCTATCATAGAATCATAGAATCATTTAGGTTGGAAAAGACCCTTGGGATCATCAAGTCCAACCATCAACCCCACTCTACAAAGTTCTCCCTTACACCATATCCCTTACCACATCTAAACGAGTCTTAAACACATCCAGGGATGGTGACTCCACCACCTCCCTGGGCAGCCTATTCCAGCGTCTGACCACTCTTTCTGTGAAGAATTTTTTCCTAATGTTCAGTCTAAACCTACCCTGCTGCAGCTTGAAGCCATTCCCTCTTGTTCTATCACTAATTACCTGTGAGAAGAGACCGGCACCAACCTCTCTACAATGTCCTTTCAAGTAGTTGTAGAGAGCGATGAGGTCTCCCCTCAGCTTCCTCTTCCTCCAACTAAACAGTCCCGCCCAATAGGGACATTTAGGGGTTTTAATCAGGGCTTCCTAGGCAAAAGTGATTCTTCTTCCTCCAAAAAATTTAAAATCTCTATCAAAAAATATAAATTCCAAGCTGGAAATTTGAAATCTCTCATGGATTTATTTTTTTTTTAATCTTATCAACTATTGTCTTTTTTTAAAAAAAAATTATTTCGACTTCACAAAATCTTGCTTCATTCTGTTTTGATTCGATTTGGCTCAGAAGTAAAAACAAAATGGGATGACGAAGCCTGAATGCAGCTTACCTCTCTCTCCTCCCTCTTTCAAAAGGAAAAGGTGAAAGAAAAGTTTTTGTCTTCTTTTGTGGCAAATGTGGTCAAACTTGATGCACCCCTGTGAGACCGCTCACCTCCTGCAAAACTCCTCCTGGAGACACAAGCCCTTCTGCTGAAGCACACATCAGCTATTTTCTCTGGTTTTTCCACTGCTCACGTCACTAACGAGAAAGGTGGATTTTTCTGTCTGTACTTCAAAAGGATTTCAGACCACCTGGAGTACTGCATCCAGCTATGGAGCCCTCAGCACAGGAAAGACATGGACTTCTTGGAGCAGGTCCAGAGGAGGGCCACAAAAATGATCAGAGGGCTGGAGCACCTCTCCTATGAAGACAGGCTGAGAGAGTTGGGGCTGTTCAGCCTGGAGAAGAGAAGCCTTCGGGGAGACCTTATTTTGGTCTCTCAGTAAAATTTCTGAAAAGAAAATTGATTCTGTTTTACCTCAAACCCAGAAAAGTACTTAGAGGGGGCCTACAGGAAAGATGGGGACAATATTTTTATCAGGGCCTGTTGCAATAGGACAAGGGGTAATGGTTTTAAACTAAGAGAGGGTAGATTTAGATTAGGTAGAGGAAGAAATTTTTTACAATGGGGGTGGTGAAACACCAGACGAGGTTGCCCAGAGAAGTGGTAGATGCCCCATCCCTGGAAACATTCAAGGTCAGGTTGGATGGGGCTCTGAGCAACCTGATCTAGTTGAAGATGTCCCTGCTCACTGCAGGGGTGTTGGACTGGATGACCTTTAAAGGTCCCTTCCAACACAAACTATTCTATGATTCTGTGATTCTATGATGAGAAAGTAGAGCAAGGCTTTCCTCTGCCTTGAGGGATTCACAGCTCGTTGAGCGGAGAGGGAGAAGAGGTGACATGAAAGAAGGGCATAAAATGACGGACGGTTCTGAGAGAGCAGGCTGGGAATCCCTTACTTCACTCTTTTCATCATACCTAGAAAAAAAACAACCCAACCCACCCAACTCAGTTAAAAGGCAAATAGAGCACCTCATCAATTTAAAATGTGTTATTACAGTGCCTAATTAAGCTGTGGAACTCATCACCAAGAGCTGTTATGCAAGCTCAGGGGTTAGAAAGATTGCAAAAAAAAAAAAAAAAAAAAAAGGAAAGAAAATGGCATTTATCTGGCTATTAGAGCATCTTCAGCTACGTTAGATTGGTCTGAAAAAGGATATCAATTCTCGTACTTCAGAGCACAAACAAGCTACCAACAGCCCATTAGGATGAAACTTCCCCTGTGGGAAAATTGCATAATTTATCAAGCGTAGCATTTCTTACATCTTTCTTTGAAACAGATGGAAATGATTAATGTCAAAAACAAGATCTGGAGTAAGGCTGGCCACTGGTTCTGGCACACTCTGTCCGTTTCTGTGTCACTGAATAATTAAAGCTCGGAGAACGACCAGGACAGAGTTAACATTCTCCTGTTTTTCAAGGACTTCCCATCTGGTGTGGAAAGGAAAATTGTCTTCTCCAAAGGCTTATCCCTGGAAAAACAAACCCTCCTATGGAAGTAGATTATAGGCAGTTTTTCAAAGAGTTTCAGAGCCAAAAGGCAAAGCTAAAGCTATGTCTGCTCTGATTCCCAAAGTGAATGCTGAGGTTGCCTTGGTGACACAATGATGTGGTGATTACAACTCAAGAGGATTTTAACCCAAGGGAGCAATCTGACAGCAGAAGAGAGAGATTGCTCTTAGTCATAAATATAAGGAACTGTGACGATCTTTGTGTTTTCCAGGTCCTAACAGCCCTATAAATTGGATAAAAGAACCTGTGACATCCACCAACGAAGGTGCCAGTCTCATTATCAGTGGTAGTGGTCAGGAACCTTCCTGGAAAACCATTTTAGTGTCTCTTGTCTTGCACATCAATTCTAAGCAATCTGGGACAGGGACTATCTTTCTATCCTATACACAGCACTTAGCACAGCTCTAGCGGGGTCCACAACTCGTGCTTTTGAGTTTCTATAATAACACGAATAATAAAACCAGACAAAAGAAATTAACAACTTTTTTTTTTTTCCATTTCCTGGAAAAAGTGGTTTACTTCTTATTGAAAGGTCTTCAGCTGGACAACAGATTCCCTGGTGTACCATGGCCACAGAAACTCATCATGCACCCTGAGGGGATCTGGCATGGGATGGGAAAAGCCGTGAGCCCTTGCAGTTGAATGGTGCAGAAGGCCCACACAGGGACAGCTTTCAGTGATATTTCCAAAACTTGGGATTTTTTCAATTACAATATTTAATTTTTATTTTTTTTTAATGAAAAAAATAAAGTTTTCTATGGGGAAAAAGTGTCACACTAAGTCGTGAGCAAGATATTACTGCCCTTGCTTTGGCTACTTTTTTAAACTGATGTACACATGGACTAAAGATGCCTGCTGTAGTTATTGACTCCAGTTGTCACAAACCTACATCTCATGGGATTGATCTTTTTCTCACTTATATGTAAGTGAGAACATAGATCAGGAGCAACGCAGTAAGTTCACTGCCAGAGCTGCAAGGGATATAGGAATCCATACAGAATTGCAGTCCTTAACCGCAAACCAGTGTCATCTAATACGTAAGGGGAAAACACGTGGAGGTGTACTCAGTTCTAGGACCACGATGACAAAAATAAACCAGTAAGTTCCAAGATCCTTCCAGAAGAAGCATAAAGGCACCCTAGTAGCGTTAGACAAGATCAGTAAGGCTCCTCAAACCACAAGTTGTCACCAGGTGTAAGTCCATGGCAAAGTGGGCAGATGCTGGTTTAATTTAATTCAAAGATGCTGAAGGTGCAGCACTGAGCAAATAGACACAAGTGAGTACTATTTTCACGTAAACTGTGTTGCGATCTGGTGGAACACAACGTCTTGGATATCAAGGAGGACAAAATTATTAAAAGGCTCCTGGGAGGATTACCAAATTGCTGGAGGACAGATCTAATGCTGGCAATGAAATGTGATGTTCCAGTTATCATCTCTGGCCTGGGAGCTCTGTTGGCTGCTGCAAGCCTGGAGGGTGCAGAAGGTGATGGGCCACTGTACTTGTCATCTTTCTTACAACGTTTATCTAATCATCCCCTTCTTGCCTCCAGGGAAGAGGGTACTGTGCTAGATGGACCTTGGGATTACCAAATTTTGATATCCTTTTTTCCCTGACCCCTTGTTTGATGCTAGCCAAGAACTTCTCAGGTGTAGTAAGTTCTTTTTTCACATCAGGTCAGGGTCTGTTTGCTTTTCGTCCTTATTGCAACCTCCCCCAGACACTGAGTCATCCCTTGCATTGCTCCCCAAAACTTTGATGTAAAGCCAAGTGTCATGAGCCTGCTGAAACCCCTGTCCTCTTCTATAGCCTTTCAGTTTTCCACCACATGAAAGCCTGTGGTGCCTGCATGGAAGTTCACTTACACATGAAATTCTTGACTCCATAATAAGGAGAGAATCACTCCAAGGTGCCTTCTCCTGCCTAAGATCCCGTGCTCAGAAATATCAAGTGCAGCTGACGGCACTAATAACGTTAGCATTGGCACCTACTCCAGCTAAACAGGACACTTAATTCCCATTAATGCTGAACTAATTAGAGCATGGTGAACAACAAAAGAGAAAACACAATCTTCGTATCTGTGTAAAACTATTCATGATCTCCCATAAAAAATATAAGACATCCTTTCCTTCCCAAGCTCAAAGGAGAATGCATTTTCATTGACTAGAAAAACCAGCAGCAGTCCTCAAAATTTCATCTTTCGTTCAGGGATGAATTTATCTACAAAGAAAAATCTGTAGATATTCATGAATGCAGACAAAGACAGTCACATTAGTAAAAAGCTGCATTGCTAAATACAGTATGTGCACTGAGAGTGACCTAAATATCTGCAAAATTACCCTGTCTAATTTCAAGCAAGAAAAAGCTACCCAGAATTACTTTAATTAGCTTAAAAGGATGCTGTCAGCCACTTTTTCCAAGCAGATTTAATGATCTATGTTATTCGCTGTACACATAGCATGCTACGGTAGGAAAACAAAATACTTGTCTTCTCATCATTGTTAATATTACCATTATTTATTCCTATCCAGGTCTCCTTAGGAAATGCAGTTTGTGCTCCATGGTGTGCTCCATCTGTTTGCCCCCCAGTGTGTTTCGACGCCACTTGTCAATTCTAAGAAACCCTGATTAAATTCCACATTGCCTTCCAGAAAAGTCTGTATCCTCTTGACTGCTCAGCACCATGGTGGATTAGACCTCAGCATCCCAAGCTGTGTTCACTGGAGGCAATCTGTGAGCAAAGTTTGGGCTGACTTGTCCAGCATCACTGAGGAAACCCATCTCGGAAGTAGGGGCAGAATTTGAGTTTCCAGATGAATACTGTCAGCGCTTTACATGTGTTCAAAATGTGATGGGAGAAATTCAGGGAAAGAAAATGCATCACAGGATATTAAACAAAAAGAGCCCTATGGTTCAGCAAGACCCTAAACAAATTGTTAGAGGCTGGGAGAGTATCTGGGGACGTATCACTACAACCTTCCTATGTTTACACTATTGTCCACTGGCAAAGAATGGGCAAGGTGATGTTTTAGTCCAGGACAAATGGCAATTTTTATGTCCTTACATTCAAACAGTTTATTTTTCATGTATTAATAACATTAAACTAGGCTAGAGCTCAACCTCATCAGGGTGCCAACCATTTTAGCAAGACAGGTGTCTGGGGTCAAATCCAGCAGCTCTTCCTCAGAGAAATCCCTCAAGGAGGTGGCAGGTGTTTCAGCAGCTCCCAGACTGTCATCTGCAGCCACAATGATCGTGAAGCTCTTGATAAATCTTGGCAAACAGGGGGAACCTCAATAACCATCCACAAGTTGTCATTTCTAGTTCAAGGGTGCAACAGCTCAATTAGAAGTCTTTTCATTTTTGAGTTCTGGAAGGATAAGGGATGACACATCCTGTTTTCCCCTCTAGCTGAGGAAAGGATCAGAGAAATTCCTGAAGTGCATTTGGTGTGGGAGAAGGGATATCACACTGATCAACAGCAAACTGGAAAAGGCTGGAAAAACAAGCCAGCTTCAAAGAGAAACGTAGCACTCTAGAGTTTTGGAGCATCCTTCCTATCCTGGGTCTGTTTCCTGAAGTGCAGCATAGTGACGAAGGCAGGGAAACTGGACTTGGAGCACACAAAGCAGCGGAGAGGCTGAAGAGGTACAGATGCTGCTGAAAACAGCTGAAGAAATCTAGCCAGAGCCTTGCTCTTCGTCACTGGAGCTGCATTTTAGCTGAGAGAACAAGAGAAACCCAGACCACAGTCTCTGCCAACCCGGACAGCCCAGCAGGACGCGGCGGGGGAAGGAGGAGAACTTCATCTCGTTAATCACTCCCAACTGTGAGAGACAAGCTAAGGGCAGGCACCTTGCCAAGGCATCATCGGGTTTCCCAAACTGATCCTCTTCTCCCCACTCTTTGCTCCCTGCCGCCTCCCTCCTGCCTGCAGTTCACACGTAATGATGCCCAAAGTCAGACCTTGTGAATAGGGGCAGATTTTGATCCTCAGAAAAATCCAAGCCAGAGGCTATCCTGGTCAGGAGTTGAGACATGTCCTTCAAGCTTTTTGAAGATGCTTGCTGGCAATTTAACATCAGGCCCAGAGCTGATGTTAGTGGTACACAACCCAATGAGTGCCGCGAGCTCCCAGTCATGGTGAGGAGCTGGAAGCATGGCACTAAGCTCATCATGCAACCCAGAGGTGGAGGAGAGAGAGCCCATGTCTCAATCCTGCCATAAATAAATGAAATACCAGGTTGGCATGCCCCATCTGGGAGGGTGAGGATCTCACATCTCTAAGGGCGTAGCAGACTGCTGGTTTCCTATTATATTTTAAGGACTAGAGTGCAATTAAATTAGAAATAACCAACATACGTGGCTAAGGACAATGCTGTAAAGCAAGGTGAATCACATATCACATATCCCCATCACCTGTTGAGCTCTGGAGCTGGCTCAGTTCCTCTCCCATTCCCAAAATTTGGCTAACGGCTCAGGAAATGAGAGAGGAGCTGTGAAATGCAAGCAAGGACAGGAGCCCAACAGAGCCTCACTGTGCCCACAACACCCCTTCACTTCACCAGTAAATCCTTTCAGCAAAATAAGAGTCATAAGTAAAAACCCACACCTGCAAATCAAAGCCCCTCACTCACCAAGACCAACACGTGTTTTTCCCTCTCACACCTGGGCCTCCAAGCATCCCTTTGACTTCGCAGGAGCATCCAGCATAGCTGACAGACCGAATGGGTCTGGAGTATTTTGCCCCCCTTGTGAAAATGAGTTTGCCATAACTCAGGGTCAATGCCTCTCTCAGGAGGGTTTTGGGGACCGACTCAACCTGCTACCATTCCTCCTCACCCTTCGCTTTCCTTATGATGCCTCCTGCACCCTCCGGAATTAGGAAACCTTCCAAATAGAAATGTAAGGAATGTAAATTGATGTCTTCTCTCTGACATGAATTATCTGACTCCTGCGGCTGTCTCTCCAAGATTATTTGAGCTGAACTTGACTGTTGCAATAATTAATTTCCAATCAAGCAAATTTGCGTAAATCTTCCCTTTAGAAATCTGCCTTAAATCAAGGGTTCAGGCACCACATTCCAGCTTGGTTTCATTAAAAATAGATTGCTATTGAAAGCTGCCAACACTGTAAATACAGGCACCACGCCACCCTGCAGGACGGCTTGGATACACACTTTCCACATAATGAAAACCTGCCTTAAAAGCCATCTCCACAGCAAATGTCCCCTGTAACTAGGGTTTGCTGGGTTGCTATCAGAAGCCCTGACAGCCTTCTCTTGTTGACATATCTAGTCTTGCAGGGATGGCTTTGAAGCAACTTGGATAAGTGGGACGAGAGCTCTAGGAGAAGGAGAGAAGGACTTGCCAACTTGAGAAATCTTCTTAGAGATATTTTGTGTGCAACCCACAAGCCAGACAGCAGTCTCTGCTGCTCTGAGAGAAGAGAAGAGGAATCATAGAATCATGGAATGGTTTGGGTTGGAAGGGCCCTTTAAAGGTCATCCAGTCCAACCGCCCTGCAGGGAGTAGGGACATCTTCAACTACATTAGGTTGCTCAGAGCCCCATCCAACCTGACCCTGAATGTTTCCAGGGATGGGGCATCTACCGCTCTCTGGGCAACACGGTGCAGTATTTCACCACCCTCATTGTAAAAAATTTCTTCCTTCTATCTAGTCTGAGTCTACCCTCTTTTAGTTAAAGCCATTACCCCTTGTCCTATTGCAACAGGCCCTGCTAAAAAGTTTGTCCTCGCCTTTCTTATAAGCCCCCTTTAAGGAAGAGAAACCCCTCTCTGTAGGACACGAACAGCATCATGTTGAGCTTGCAGCACCATCCATCTCAAGAGGGTGCAGGTGGAGGATGCCATGCCCTTGGGAAGGGATGCATGGAAGCTTTCTCTTTTCTCCCCATTCCTTGCCCTTCCTGTCCCAAATGCCCAGCTTTACCTCTATGCCCTTCTCTTGGAAGAAGTAACTCCACAGAGAGGAGGTGCTACTGTCCAGCTCTGGTGTTTTTAAAGGACTCTGGGAATTCACATCACATAAAATTGTCCTAGCAAGGTGGAGAGTCCATCCCAGCCATCTCTGGAGACTGAGGCTTGACTCATTAAAAGACCCATCCCAGGATATGCCAGGCAAGGCCAGCTCCTTTTAGGAGCGCTGAATCCTTCATAGGACCAGGCTGTGGTACATCAAAATTCAGAAAAATGCCCTGGAAAATAGAAATTCACTCTCTTATTGCTGTCCAAGTCTTCACCCAAGTTTTAGAGGTGAGGTCTTCTCCTTCACACAAGTGCTCCAGCCAACACTGGTGTCCTCATCTCTGATTTGTCTCCAGCCAGCGTTGTTGTCTTTGATTGGTGGTGATGCTTTTTTAAGGGAAGAGATTGCTGCAGGAAAAGAGCTGGAATATTTGGAGCTGGGTGGAAGAATATCTAGTAATCCTGATTTCCAGCTGCCTCAGCCACCAAAACTGCAGGGAGGAATGAAAACTTGACAGTACAAGCCTGCCCAGTGATTGAAGCACGCTGTGTATTCTGGGCCTGTGAATGAATGAGAAATCTCCCAGAGAAACTGGCATCTCAACATGCTGTTCTGAGACCTAAAACTGGTGTTTTGTCAAGGGAAAGAATCTGTCATCTTTTATCAACAGCAGGATACAGGAGAGGTACCTGTTTCTGGAGGGACCCTTTTTTTCTTTTTTTTTTTTTTTTTTTTTTTGAGATCTTGTGCACAACTTTTCTATTGCTTTTTTATGAATCATTCAGTTGCTCCTGTTTCAAAAAAAGGGAAAAAGAGAAATGAGGTATGCCTGTTCTGCACCCCTCGCTCGCCACAGTCTGCCACTCTTCTCAAACCCCCAGAGGCAGGAGACAAAAAGCCAGCACCTTCTTCTCCTTCCTGCGATTGTGAGATGCTGATTTCGGGAACATGATGAGACACTGAATATATTCCAAATGCATCGGGCTTTGGGGCCACAAACTAAACACTCAGAGGAATCTTACTCAGTGGATAGCTGGAAGATTTTATGAAGAGTTCTTGTATTTCCCTTTGCTAATTCTCTTCAGTCAGTGTGTGTATAATCCACTTCAGGCTGCTGGCTCGCTGATCGATACCTTGGATAAGGACTAAGCACTAAGATCAGTATCTTGGATAAGGACTAAGTAGATGCCTCCAGCGTGTTTATGGTTCCCCATTTAATCCAGAATACAGCCTAAGGATCTGACTGATGCTGGTCTCATCCGCAGCGCAGGTGATGCTAGGATCAGACTTCAGTCCAGCTCCGCTGTGAGTCCAGGGATGCTCCCCAATGCTCCCAGGGCCTGAGAGAAGACAGACGCTCCCTTTATCTCTGCCTTTCTCCAACTCCATCTCTCTCTATCCTCCATCTCCAGACCAGGACAGAGGTGGTACCTACAAACCAAGGCTGATCCCATTCCCCTACAGCCTTGTGCAGGTGGTCCCCTCTTTCACTCCTGCGCTGACATCAGCTCCAGCACTGACAGTGTGAACTGGTTCCAGCTGGAGGAACGCAGGTCACCTCTTCTTTAGGCTAGGTGTCTGTGAGAGCTTTCTGCTCCATCTAACACCTTCTCATTCATCATAGCCTGAATTTGGGCAGGCGGAGAAAATACTATTTAAGCTGAACTGAGTCTTAGGTGGAGACTTTGAAGGCTTTTATCTTTAAAGTGTATCTACCACTGATAAAAGCTGCTGTCTTAAGAAGCTTGGCAGAACAACTGTGAGGCAGCTGCCATGTCACCTCAGTCTGTTATTACCCCACATACCACAGTGGGAAGTAGCAAACTCAGTGAGGAACAGCATCTCTGGGTGTGGGATACTGAACCTATACACAGCTTCCTTGCCCAGAGAGGTGACACGGAGAGGTGTCACTTGACCAAGAAGCAGAACAGCAGTGGCAGACCAGAGAACAGAGCCCAGCTCCCCCAACTCCTTGTTCAGCAAGGTCTGCAAGAGATGTCCCTCTTCTCCATTGCAACTGAAGCATGAAGATCTCCCCTGGGGAGAAGCCTGGGCAGGAATGGACTGATTGCACACCAGGCAAGGGCTAAGTTACAGACATGTGAAATTATGTTCTGCCCTGCCACAGAGAGGAGAATTTATGCTCTCCAGTCACCACAACATTTCTGCTCACGCTGCTGAGGGAAGGGAATGGAGGAGAAGTCAGGGACAAAGCATCAGGGAAGGGAAGGGAGTCCTGGAGGAGTTCATTTTCCCAAAGCTATTCACCACGTTCAACACTTGCCCTGAAGCAGCATTGCTCCTAAGAACTATTTAAATCACTGTGCTGAGAACTGGGACTTCTCCTGCTGCTCTAAACCCACTGTCAATACTTAATAAATAACAGAGATATATACTGAAGGCGTCCCTGCCATTAATCACCAGCAAACCCACATCCCCAGTAAATGCATTGATAGCACATCTACAATCCAATTTCTGTTTCAAGATACTTTAAAAAAATCAAGGTATAAGGTTTCTTATTTTTCTGGCTTCTGCCTGACTGGCTGAGTTAGGGGATACTTAAGAGACCGCTGCAAAATTACTTTCATCAGCTACTGTTCAGTTGATCCCAGAATCTATTTTCCAGACTCCAAAGCAAAATTGCAGTCATTCAATATTAAAGTATTTGCAGAGTGGCGTTAAGCAGGGGTGCTGCTGTATTATTTACCATGGCAACGCAGGATGCTAATTTATCTTTTCCCTAAATGTGGAAGAGCCAAGACTCGAAAATACTCTGCCCTTAATGTGACAAAATGCATTCTTGTTGCGTAGAACATTTTACCTAACCAGAGAAGCCTCCCTGTCACACCAGGACAGGCAGAGCTGAGGATAGGAAGGGGGTTTGGTGTTGTCCACTGATTAGATGACACAGGACTGCCTGAAGGCATCAGGCTATTTCGTTCATCATCTTCCCTCTAGACTGGGTGGAGAGGCCTCCAGGAGGATCTGGATATCTTCTGCAGAATAACATGGGTCACTTCTGCAGGGAACTTCTCCTGGGTTTTGCTTCACATTGGGTCATTTTGAGTATTTTGCAGTGGGTGTTTTCATATTCATGTTTTCATGAGTTCTCCTCAGCTCAGGTATGTCCTGAAATGACATGCTCCAATGACTAAATTTCATTTGCTTTAGCTCTGCCACCTTTCAATTGCATCAAGTTGCTTTCCATGACTGCTGTCACCACTTGTGTGTTGTACTTGTACAGTACTTGTACTGTACAGTACTTGTACAGCAGTACTTGTACACGTAGAAATGCTGACAATCTTGCCAAAGGAGGCAGTATTGTCCCTCTTCTACTGAGGTGACACAGTGTGAAATTATTTGTTCAAGTTTGCATGAGGAAACTTTTGCAGAACCTCTGAGTCCCAGCCTTGCGTTGTCTAAATATAGTTTACCATCGGCCCATCCATTGTTTTGGACCCAACAAGCTTCCCATTACTTCTTCATCCTAAGCAGTCTTGGTATCTCCAGCATCTTCCCATGAAGGGTTTTTCCCAACTCTTGTCATTCTGGCTGCCTACATTACAGGACAGAAGCACGTCCCAGCCATGTCCCAAATGTCCGTTAGAGTATGCCCCAGGTCCTTCCGCTAACAAACCCCACTGGAGGATGAAATGCAGTGCACAGCATCTCATTACATACCCACACATTAAGATGTCCCTTAGAAACTTATCTGGACAAGACATTTTGTCTTGTGACACAGAGTCAAAGCATGGCTAAGATGTACCGAGGAGCTTGGGGACTTCCATGGACCACTGCTGCCCCATATAGTCACTTCAGTTTCTGTTCGTCTGTCCCAAAGGAGAAGGTTGGGAGAGCCTGTGGGAAAGAAACACATTTTGCAAAAATGGCATGATAATATGTGATTATTACCAGAGATCTTGTCCACTCTAAATATTTGGTGTGGTTTGTGTGGTGTTCTCCTTCACTGGGCCATTGGTGTCTGTGGATTAGACTAACATGCTATTCTTAGTCTAATTCAACATTTACTTTGGATTTGCATTGTTTATTCAACGCATAGAGAGACATGTGTCCACAGCCCAACGGTTCATGGCACTGAACCTTGCATATTTCTCTGACAAAGCCTATGCCAATTTCTCAGCCCTCCCTTGCTGGTTCAGCCCAACATCATCTGGTGCTCTATGATCCAAACATCACCACCATCTTGCAGCCTTCTGACCAGAAGCAAGACACACAGGAACTGTAAAATCACATCAGCTTCATCAAACCTTGGCCTTTCCCTTCAGCCAGGGCCAGCCACAGATCCCTGACTGAAAGGTGGCCCTTTGCCACTCCTTCAAAGTTGGTGGAGTTCCTTGTGGTCATGAATACCCTGGGCTCATTACTCACTTCTGTGAAACTTACCACGTCTTGTCCATCAACATAAAACTCAGTCTCCTAGGAGTTATTCAACTGATTCCCTAGTGCCTGTCATCCAGCATTAACCCAAACACCTTATTCCTTCCCCAGTGTCATTCAAAATTTTGAGATATGGAAAAAAAAAAAAGAGCCTGGGGTTTACTTGTTCTGCAGTTGTGAAACACATACAGGTTCTGGAGGGTGGGTGAGGGATGGGTTTGGGCAGGTAAGTGCCAAACAATTCAAGAGTCCATTCGTATTCTCCTGGCCTTGAAGGAAATCTTCAGGAGAGGGAAGAAGTAGGGCTGATGTAGCAGGAAGGCCTGCTGAGGATGAGAGTAACTGCTGTAGGGCCAAGCAAAAAGGACAATCTCTGCACCGAGGCTGCAGGACCGCTCTCTCCAGCTCTGTAGGAGACAGAGTATAGAGTCACCATGTCCACAATGTTTCTGCAGCATTCAACCCACTCCTTCTCCCTATATCTCACCCCATGCTGACCACGTCAAATGCAGACCCTTCCCCAGCTCCCTCCTTTTCCCATTCTCCATTACCTTAGCCTCCTACAGCAGACAGCTCTGCCTGTTCCTCATCACTTCTACTCCAGTCTCCACATTCATCTCTAATCCAGCCTCTCTCCACTTCTCTGAGGGCTTTGCCTCAAATTCCTTCAACGGCCTCTCTTCTCTTCACTGTAACTTCTGTCACTTTGACATCATAGCCTTTCTCAAAACCTTCTCCTCTTGCCCCTCCTCTCGACCTCTTTGGATCTTGACCCAGCTCTTCTCACTCATTACTCTTCATTTAACAAGCAGCTCTCTTTCTGGTCTGCCTTTCACCATTTCACTCAAGAGATCGTCCCCTCTCCTTCTCCAGACTTCTTCATCAGAGTCCCTCTTGGTCACACCTGGGAACATTAATAACATCTCTCCCACCACACACCTGAGCCCTTAGCTCCTTTGACGTCCTCAAGCATCACAATCATCTGCTCAATCGACCCTGGCTCACACCCCATATCCATCTCTCTCCTATTGCCGTCATTCCACCCATATGGCCTCAATCCTGCCACCACAATGGCTTTCTTCTCAGCAAATCCATCTTCCTTCCTCAAGCTCTTACACCTTCCTCACTAGACTGCTTCGCTTCCAACATTTCTTTTTCACAAGTCACACCCCAGCCCCATGCTTCTTCCACAACCTAAATAGCAACCACCTTTGCACTGCTCCTTCTCTGCTGCACCGCCCGTACTGTGCACCCACCTCGTCCATGCCCTTTTCAGTCTCAGCTGGAGCGTTCCTGCTGACAGGCAACACAAAGCCCTTTTACATCACTCCATGTGGTGGCCAGGAGGGACTTGCTTGGGAGAAAGGCAACAAAGTCCTTCTTTATGGGATCTGCATACACATGGCCCTCAAAGCACTGCCAAGAGAGTGATCTGAATGGAGATGCCCCTCGCCGAATTACAACGGCACTACCAACCCCAACCCACAATGTGTAATGTAGTATAAATGTAATCGTCTCTGCAGAATGAAAGGCACGTTGCCAGGCCGCACACAGCTTGGCCTTGGACAATAAAGACATAATTATGGCTTCAGTGGGTTTGCTTTGCTTTGAGGTTTCCACCAGTGGTGAAATGTTGTTCCATCCTAACCTTAGGGAAGCAGATGATCTCATGAGCTGAAACTGCACAGGCCACGCTTACCAGAGCGCCTTTCGAAATGGGAGAGCTGGTAGCTCCAGTCCCCTTCCAGTGGGCTGGAGGAAGGCAGTCTGTGATACACCTTGCCTCTGCAGGAGCTGGTTCTGTCCTGGATTTGTTTGCAAAGGTGCAGACTTCTGGGTGTGGTTTTTGATTTTCCTCTAACCAGGAAGACCAACTTCCACTAAATATAATATAATTCCATATAAATATAATTCAAATAAAACCAGAGGATCTTTGCAATTCACCAGCAGTGTCATTGCAAGGTATCGTTTCAATCCTGTGTGCATTCCCATAACAGCGGTCCCCTGAGCATTACGGCACTGTGTTCCCATCAGACGATGTCTCCACTAAGGAGCAGATCCATGCTCACACGGGGCTCAGCACCCAGTTCTTGTCTTCGATTGCCCAGTGCAGCTCCCTTTGGGTTTCAGTGCCCAGGTTTCCCTTCTGCAAAATCCAGCACAGAAGGGAAGTAAATATACTCAGGATGCACCAGGAGTCAGTCTTCATCTCCCAGGTTAAACAAAGATTTGCTGCTCAAAGTCAAACCCTGCTGATGAGTGTAGGATGAGGAATGGCATTGCAAAGCTTTTCCCTTTGGAGGCAGCAGGGGAAACCCGTGTGGTAGCAGGGCTGGCATGCATGCCCGTGTCCACTCAAGCTCTTTCCAGCCACCACTCAGATCAGCAGCCCGTTCAACCACCTCATGGTTGTGGTGTTAAAAATCCACCTTCTAAACCTCATCCAAAATTTATTCCTCCACAGTTCATACCACCAGTGCTTGTACAGACAGTCGGTTATCTTCCATAACTCTTCTCCTTCCCTGTTATTCACCCCAAACATACCCTTTCAATTCAACGAAGCTCAATTAAAAAAAACACATTAGGCAGGGCAAAATGTTGATTAGCAAACTAAACAAGGCTAAGGCCTCTTCTCTAGCCCTGAAGACAAGTGGAGCATCATGGCTTGTGATCACAGTCTTCTCTTTTACTGCAAAATGGGATAGCTTTTTCCATATTTCCTACAGGTGACAGCCCCTGACTCTTGTTGGCCCCTGCAATATTTCCAGGCTTTGTTAGGGAGAGCACTAGTTGTCACAGACCAAACCAAAACCTATTGGGGAGATAAAACATTTGGATGATCACTGGACATTTTTGTAACCCATTCTCTGTCCTATGTTGTTATGCCATCATGTCTACTTAGTGGCAACAATGCACCTTGTAGACCAGCCAGCTGTTGGGATCTCTCTCATGGCTTTCTGTTGGCCAGAAAAGACTCTGGTCTTTTTTTTTTGTGGTTTTTTTTTGGGGGGGAGTGGTGGTTTAGAATAGGCTCCCTTTAATGTCATCCTATTACTTCCTCTCTGTCCCTCTTTTCATTTCAGTTCATCTTCACTGAATATGGAGAGCAGGAAGCCAAAGTTGATGAATTTGTCTATATGAAATGTCTTCAGGGCCTTGCCAACTGACTGGCTTGGCCTGGTCAGCTATCTTTATCACTTATTTGCTTGTAATTATTTATGATGAATTGCTACTTTCTGCAGACCTACCAATGTTTCAGTGAGCCTTAACCTTTTTCACCCTGCGCTTTCCCTTAGGTTTGCAAAGGGAGAAGGTATGAACCGATGGCTCAGAGAGCTGTGAATTATGCTATTTGGCTCTATTGCAGCCCAAGATAAGTTTTATATTGTCTCAACATGCCATGGGATTCAGCTGAGCTTGACTTCACCGTATCACTGACACATTCTGCTTTCCACCTCTGCAGCCGCTGTGACCTGCCTGCAGTGGCGTCTTGTTCTCCCTGTGGGGAAAATTGGAGAAATTAGTTGGATTACATTACCTGATCCCTAAGGTATTGCATGGAGCCAGAGTTTTGAGTCCAGTTTCCTCTGCCAGGTAAGGATCCTGAAAAGCAGGACGATGAGACATGCTGCATGACAAAAGTCATGGTTTTGTAACCCAGTTCAGGCAACTCTAGTTTGTTTCTAGGCTCTACATTCATTTTCAACTCTGCTCTAAAAGACATGTTTTGTTGTAAAGCTTTTCTCTTTATATGACATTCGGGGATTTTAAGAGACTACAATTAAAGCCAGCTTTTACCAACAACAAACTATTTCCAACAGCACGTTCATATACTCCAGCAAATATTCCCCAGCTCCAGTCCTCCTCTTTGGCTGCTTAACTTTACTCTGAAAACAATGTATTTGTCATGGTAAACCATTCCCAAGCTCTTCCCTTTCCATGGATTTAAGTACTCAAAAAACCCCAAAATAACAACATCAAAACCCCCAAACACAAAGTGGGCTGAACAGAACATTTTAAGACCATCAGTCTAATGAGTACATTTCCTAACAAGAAAATACTTTTTTTTTTTTTTTTTATTTTTCACAAACCCAAACTTCAAATTTAAATTACCTAGGTTGGTGAGAAAGAAACCATGGTAACTGCACATTTTAACTGGATGTTTGTTGGCTAGTGAGAATGGGAAAGATTGCATAATTGGTGCTTGGGAGTCTACATAAACATGACGTGGTTTGGAGAGCCAAAGGATTCTGCTGAAGGGGACTGTGATATAGCACATCTGGCACTGGGGTGTATCTACTTTATGTAACAAAATCAGAGGGTGTCAGGAGCTCCGTAGGGCTCCTGCAAAACGGCACACTGCCTGATGAGTCAGCCATCTCTCACCGCTCCATCAGCGGCCTAAACCTGGGACCAGACTGGGAAACAAAAAACAGCGGCTTCTCCCAGGTCATCCCCTCTCCTCTGAGCCCTGCTCACTCCCCAGCAAGGAGGAACGGTGCACTGGGCAGCCCCAGCACTCAAAGCACAGCTGCTTGGGAGCTGGATCTGAGTGCAGCCAACAGACCTCATATTTCCCACCTGTGCAAGATGGACAACCTTTGGGCTGGTTTAGTGCTCTGCCCTTACTTCCTCTAGGTTTCTTCTTTTCCCTTGGTTTCCTTCCATTCAAAACACAGGCTTCGGCCACAATTTCTCAGATCTCCCCACTGAATAATGTCTTATTGCCCACTTGGCTGAAATAGAGCATTTACCCATCACTGTAATCTTCAGCTTTTTGTACACCACCATCTCATTTGCAGCATACAGGGCGTTGCCTTCAGCTTGGTCTTCACCTCTAAGTTGTGTCTAAACCTTGTAGATTAACTCTGCATAAAAGATCCGAAAGATTACGTCTGCAGTACTGGTTGGGCTGTCCCAAAGTGGGTAAGTCCCAATGCGCTTACTGAGAAGCTGGTGGCTGTCTGTACCACTGATGGAGTTCCTGTACAGAAGACCTCCCAGGCTAAAAGGGCATATGGGACTTAGGCAGTGAGCAGGTGAATTCCAGCAATAACAGCTCCTGTTACTCATCGTCTGGATTCTGTGTCCCTTCTTCCCATGGCTGACAACAAAACCGCAAGGAGGAACCAGAGTGCTCCCAAGCAGGGCTCTGCTGCTGGAACAAGCAACACAGTAAGGATGGCTTTAGTGCACCACTCCAAATAACATACATCAGGAGATGGCAGCGTGTGCAGCTCATAACGGAGGAATGGGAAGGGTGGAATAGATGTCCTTTAAAGGTCCCTTCCAACGCAAACTACTCTATGATTTTATGATTCTAATGTGATCCATCCGAGCTGTCCCTAGATATCCATGTAGATCTTTGCAGAGCTACAGCCTTTCATCTCCACCCTCACAACTTGAACTGCCGTTTGGGCTCTCAGGGTCTTTGCTGAACCATTTAGGTTGGACAAATGCAACCGACTGTTGCTGATAGACCCAGAAAAGGTAGAGAGAAGGCCAAAATGAAACGAGGGTTACACGAGTCAACGGACGTGTCCAGAATCACGAGTGGAACTGAGAAAGGGGAGCTGATCATGACAAGAAGATGAACTACAGCACACTCCTGACCTTGACAGAAGAATCAAGCCCGTTCCTGTTCCAGGACATCTCACAGGTGCTCAGCAACCCTTTAACGCGCTGGTGACTCTCCCACCGCGCTCGCTGTGCTCAAGGAGCCATCGGAAATGTGCTGGCGTGCTCATAGCCAAGCCTTGCGTGTTTGGGGAGTGAGCAAACCCTGCTAAGTGGAATCTGGCTGTGCTGTTTGTGTTGCTAAAGAGCAGCACATGGGCATGGATTCACTCGGCTCCGCCAGTTGGTGAGGAAAGGCTGGAACCCAGCTGCATTTCGAAACACGAGATGTAAACAATGATTTGCCAATGAGAGTAAAAGTAACTGCCTCTCAGCAGACGCTATAAACAGTCTTGCACATTGTATCTGGAACCATGGGGCCATTAGCCTTGCTATCGATACCCCAATAATGTGAACCAGGGAGAAATCACTGCCAAATTACTCTCCTCCATGACTGTCCTTCTACATCCTCCTCTTGTAAAGGCCGCTCTTCTCTTCCTTGCCATTGGCAGAAATTGCTTTTTTCTGCTTTCTCTGGTGCCTGTTGTTGGCTTCTCCAATGCAGTTAAAAACTCATTGCAGGGTCTTATTAGATACAAACTGAAACTGAACCGAGTGGAGGCACCCAGTATCTGTCAGTGGAGGATCTGTCCAATATTAGGAGAGGAGGGGGCTGAACCCTTCCACAGAACAGTTGATTTTAAGACAAATTCTAGCCTTGCAAGCATGGCCGGGAGCCTCCTGGCTTTCCTGCAGCACTTGGACTTGAATCCCCACACTGCAGCCTTATTAATTCTTGCACTTGGCTGTACAGGACAGATGGGCTTCCCAATATTCATCAATCTGTCCATGAGGGTGACAGCACAGGAGGGGATTTCACAATCAGGCGTTCGCCTCCACACCAAGCCCACGTGCTGGAACTGAGGGTGACCCTGGGCTAAAGGGAGTTGCTGACTAGCCACGATTTCCTGACAGCTCCCCTTTTGTGGGCCTCTCCTCTGTTGAACCCTAGATCTTCCCATCCAAGTATGGAAGCATCCTCCCTGCTCCTCACCCCTGCTGCCTTGTCAGTCTTTCTGCCCCATTTCATTACTTATCCTTGGCGTCTGGCCCCGTGCTTCGAGGCAGGGTGCTGACAGCCACGGGTGGGGGAGCAAAAAGGCAAGGGCTGCTGACAGGGAGATGTTCGGCTGAAGGGAGACCACCAGCATGGTGCACCTCAAGGGATGCTGCTGTCCATCTCCCGCTCCCTCTTCAGCAGGTTCTCCATCAGAGCTGTTGCATTTCCAAGCCTGGCAGAGAGCACATGAAAGTGAGGGCTGTAGATGCATTTAGGAGACAGAGGAGGAAAGACCAAATTTCTAATAAAGTAACTCGGTACCAAAAGACACACATCGTAAATCCCAGAGCTCTGAGCATCTCTGAAAGGGATGGGTAAAGCTTGCTCAGATTCACTTATGACCAAGTGTATCCTTCTTCGAAAAAGCATGCTTTTAATTCTTTACAGCAGGGCTTCAATTAAAGAAGAAAGAAGAGTAAACAACAAACCAGAAATGGCGGGGTATTATCATCTGAGAAGAGAGAGACCTGCACAAATGTTTTCCCTTGCTGCAAAATGTAATGCTTTCTTTTACCTAGCTTAGAGGGCAAAACAGACTACAGAGAAAAGCCACCTATTTCCCGTGAGGGTAACGCATTTAGCCCTTGTTGAAATCTTATGGGTTTTGGTTGTCTCAGTTCCCTTGTAGCTTCTTTAAAGTCCTGTATAGCAACACAACATTAACGTTGCATCAACTCTGAAAGTGTAGGCCCTTCATTTTCTTGGAATTTGTAACTCCAAATGAAACTAACACAACTGTTGCGCTCACAACTGATACGCCAGGGAGCTATGGGCTGCATCTGCATGGGATGGAAAGAGTGGCCTTGAAGGTTGTTTGGGTGATGAAGATATTTTCTGTCTACGTTACTTGGTCTATTCTACCGACCTGGCTTGAAACAGCTGTGTCATTCCCAGGAAGCTCTTGGGATGCCTGTGGAAGGTGCAAAGAAGGCTGACAGTGAGGGCCACATACATGAGAGCAGCCTACAGAAATGGTTTTCACATCTGAGCCATTTATTTCCTTGCCACAGGACCGCATGGATGTTGACAGCTTATGTGGGCTCACAGGGAGACTAGGCAAATTAAGGGAGGAGAAATTAACTGAGAATTACTAAATGCACAGAGGCCACTTTCATCTCAGAATGTGTCTGAGACAACATGCCTGGGGGCTGGAAGGATCTCACCTTGGACTCGCACAAGGCAGCAGGCTTTGCTCTTACGCCCTTCTGTAGGATTCTGGTTTTGGCCATGGTCAGACACAAGGCATGGGGTTAGGTGGATGTTCCGCCTGACCCGGTGCTGCCCCTTTTATGCTCTTATGTTACATAGTCTTACGCCGTCCAGATGGCTCAGGCAGGATAAATGAAAGCACAGATCCATTTGGACTTTGCTGCCACAAAGGAATTCAGAGATTATAATGTATATAATGAATAGCAAGACAGAAAGAGGGCCTGGGACTGTGTTTAGCCAGTAGCGCAAACACAGCCCCTGGGATTATGGTACTGAGAGGCCTCAGAGACAAAAGACAATTGCAAACGATCAGTCTTAGGCTGCTGGTCAGGAAGCAAGGCATTTGTCAACTGAGTGAAGGCAGGAGCAGGCTCGGTGCAGAGCAGTCTTTGCCTGACAGATATTTTGCAGTTAGCAGCGGCTGGGCCCAGGGAGAAGAGTAGGGCAAGAAGTTGCTTTGGAAAATTGTAGAGGTTGCCATCAGAATTCACGCCCAAAGATAACTCAGTCCATTTGGAGGATTACGTCTGTGCCAGCATCACAAGGCACCCTTTGTCCCCTGCCTTGCCCCAACCCACTCCTCTTCTCTGCTCTCCCAGCTGCTGTCTCCCAGCAGAGCCACGGTCCTGACTTCAGGCAGTGGTTTTTGGTCTGCAGGTCGGGAGGAGAAGCCTTAAAAAAAAAAAAAAAAAGATGATGTATCTGAAAATGGCATTTTCAGATCTCCACTTCTTGAAGTGAGGATGACCAAAGCAGCCCTAGGTCACCAACCTGATCCCACCTTCCTACCTGAGCTTCCTCACCTCACACATACAAAGCCTTGCCAGCATTTTTGCATCATATTGGGCACTGGGAATTAACAGCTCAGCCCCCAAATCCTTTTCACTCACTGCTTCCCAGACAGCATTCCCCACCACACAAGCATGGCTTACCTGATGTTTTCCTGGACATCCCCCATCACAACTGACCGTGTGGAATTTAACATGTTTCGGCCATAAGCTTGTATTTCAGTGGCTTTTCGGAGGTCTCTGAGGCCAGTCTTCTGCGCCCCATGTGGTGCTTCACAGAACATCAAAATCTTTGTTGAAGAAACTTGTTTTGTAGCACAGACCTTCTCGGGCTGGCGCAGGCACCTGTTGCGAATAGTAGGACCACTACACAGATGCTATGGACGTCCAAAATGTCTCATGACTATTAAATATTTCTTCTGTTTCTTTCCTTCTGAGGTAGGAGCAAGGAGAGAGAGCAAGATAGAGAGATGCTCTCTGAGTGGAAGAATTTGAAGAATTAAAGGTTGGTTAAAAAAAATCACAAGCAGCAATTGTTATTTTTATACCTGAGCTCAAATTATCCTCTGCACATACAGAGCACATGCTCACATTTCCTTCCCCTTCCACGTGCTTTCTCTTCGCTCATCTCTTAGCAGATGTATGTCCTCCTCAGCAAAGACACAGCAAAGGATTTTCAGTCCCCAAAACATGCAGCCAGAAAGAGATTTCCCCAAAGCCACATCTGTTCACAACGAAGCCCTGTGTCTCCCACTGACAACAGGCTTGCATTGCCAAACCCTGGGAGATGCTGACCATTTTCAATGAAACCCACCCTGACCCTTGGGCTGAGCTCATTTTAGTACCCCAGAAGAGTGAAAGGATTGCACAAGGAATGAGGACCAGGGAAAATCCATTCATTTATTTCTCCATCTAAAGTATTCAAACCTCTGTGGCAGCTGGGGGTGCAGGACCTCACAGGAAAGGGAGAAATTCAAGTTCCACTTGCTGGAATTTTCAATTGTTTGTTCACAGGAAAAAAAAATAAAACAAAATGTTATTTTCTTGCAAGTGCTCTGCCTGAATAATTACAGCTCTGGTGTATGCACAAGCCTGTCTGTCCTGGGTGGAGGCCATGGGGGCATCCTGCCCTGCATTCTCTTTTTTTCCTTTTTTTTTTTTTTTTTTTTTAGGAATATCCATTGTTTCATGATATCTGGGAGCATCAACAGTGCTCCTCCTTGGTTGGGGGGGCACGGACCCTGGGGACCACTTGTTCTGTAGCACAGATGTTGCAGAAACTCTCTGTCCTCCACCTCCCTTTGACAGCAGGTGCCCAGGAGAGCGCTAACGCCCCGCTGATAGTGGCACAAATTCATCAGCGGTCTGTTAATTAACTGACAACCAGCCAAATTCATTCCCTTATCTCACGGCGCACAAATGAGGCCGGTGAGGCAATTCTGCCTGACAGTGGACTTCGTTAATGCAACGCTAAGAAGCCAGCCCCGGAAGGAAAGCATCCAAGGAAATAGAAAATATAAATTCTTAGTGGTGTCTGCATCCTTTCCACCTGAGGTCACAAAATACACCTCAGCTCGCGCCTGAAAAATTTTATAGTAGAAGAGACCAGAGATTTGGGAAAGTTCCTCTGTCCTGGGGACCCTCACAAACATGTCAGCATGGAGAAAATGACGATTAAAGAAAATTCAGTGCTCTGACAAATATATCAAGTCTTCCCTAACTCTCATCTCACCTTTAGCAAGGGGTTTCTGACCCTATAAATTGGTTCATTTCCCACCGAATGTTTTACTTGCATCTGACACACACACATTCAATATTTTCCTCTCTTTCTGGGGCTACAGAGCCTTGTGGGAAAGTTTACCTGGGACCTTAGTATAAGTCTAGAATTGCAGTAGAAGGACAGAGGCAACAGCGTGGCTACAAATACTGAAATGCTGTGGGGATGCAGAAAAACATAAAACCACACGTATGTTCATTTACAATGGGCATCAGTAAAACCTGCAGGGTTTTTAACTAACTGCCTCGTTCAGAAGGGAGCTGAGATGAAGAATCTGAAGAATTGGATGACATGATTAATTCTCCTACCCAATAAAATGGGAATTTGTTCATGTGAAAAAAATGCCAAAGTTACAGAGAAGGCTGAATTTGGATAAGGATAGTGACACTGGATGGGCTGGGCTATGAATTTCTCTGCCCGTACCTCACAATATTCTGATGTTTGTCTGTTTCAGTTCTACATTTTTATTTGTTAAGCTCCCAATTAGGGCTAACTGGCCACAGAGTCAACCCTGTGGGCTTGTGAGTACCTTACAGGCTGCAGATGCATTGTGCTGGCCACTTCCCATCTCGCGTCCTGCCAATAAGTAATGACGTTCTGGTCCTTGCATGGTTTGGGGGTTGGGTTCTTTTGGAGTTATTAAGTCATCTTTAAAATGTTCACATGCCAAGATATTTGCCAAGACATAGCCTGGAGCAGTTCTAGCCCAGCAGCTGCAGCTTTAGTGCTCACGATGCAGGGATAGATTAAAATCTGGCATTGCATCAATAAAATCAGCAAGCAACACAGTGGGTCCAGACCTGGGCCCTCAAGGACTTTGCTCTTGGAAGATCTCCGAAAAGATAGATGTCCTGTGGCTCATTTTCAGGTCTGCTGTGCAAAGTCAGGCTAGAAGTCTGCTGCGGAGGAAGGTGGTTTCTACAGGGGGTTGAGGGATTTACAAGCTAATCACAAGATTAAGGTTTATCATGGCATTTCTTCCTTGCATGCAGCTCATCAGACCTACTGCTGCCCACCAGTACCTGCCCTCCCTCCAGAACACGAGGGATTTGAAGTGGCTATGTTGGATCTTGCATCCACACTGTAGACATTGAAAACCAGGTAGGATGAATCCTACTTGTGGTAGCAAATCAGTTGCTGCTCAAGACAAGCATGTGTTACCTGACATCAGGAGCTGCCACAGCTGCTTTCCTCCTATACCTCCTTCCCTAATTCGTTGCCATAAACAGTGTTTTCCTAGAAAAGTGACATATGAGATGTCTTCTGTCTGAGAACCTCACTGATCTATTTGCTGACTTCATGCCTGGAATCTTATTTATTCAGTAATGTCCTGAAAGAGGGGATTTATTTCGAATCTGTGAAGAAGAGTAAGCACCAAGCTGAGGACAGGGTGTGGACATCACCAGGTTTTGATGGGAGGGGAACCGATGTATGGGAATAAAGTTTCTAATGGAGTTGGAAGGTGAGACATTGGGCCCCTTTTTAAAAAAAAGTATATTTTCAGTAATAGTTTTGACTGAAGAAAGAGCAGGGAGATGATGGTTGCTGTGGGTACAGAGATAAAGACTCTGCAGAGGGAAGAATTGGAAATTATCATAAAAGACAAAATGCCTGAGCTTGAGAGCTAAAAAGGGTGGAATTAAATAAGGTATGAGAGTGCGTATTGAGGGGATCAAACAAAAGTTTGACTAAAAGGGAAAAAAATTACAGTTTGGAAATAACAGGAATAAAAGAGGAGAAAATGTGGAGATACAGGGTATTTATCCCCTAAGTTATTGAGGCATCTATAGAAAAACATCATCCTAGGATGTATTGGGCAAGAAGTTTAAATGCTCGTATGAAAACCTTAATGTCAGCGTATCAGACGCTTGTGAGACCACTACTGAAGCATCCTGAGTAGTTCTGATTACACTTATTTTAAAAGGCTGAACTCAGACTGTCGTGCTTGGAAGAAAGAGCTGCTGGAGTGGTACTAGAGTAAGCAGGAAAAGCTAGGGGACTTGGAGGAGCCTGAAGATGTCCTCCCTCCACCCCAAGGTGTCTGGCAGTCAGGCACGTGCTGCTGGAAGAGAAGTGAACTGCACCGGCTGGGAGAGGCTCCAAAGCTTCAGGGCAGGCTCCCAGCATTGATGACCATGGGTCGTCCCAAACCTCCCAAACAAAGACTTAGAAGGGACTGTTCTTTCTCAAAATCATGCAGGGGAGCAGTTTTGTGTCAGCTAGGGTGAAGGCTTGTTTAGCTGAGGGCGGGCAGGAGTGCAGTCTGCTAGCAGGATGGGAATCTGCTCAAGGGTAGAATATAGGCAGGAATTTAATGGGCAGGAATTTAATTGGGATCTTACATCAAGAGGAGTGAGGATCTTTAGCTGTCCTCCAAGCTCAGTGACTGTGGCACGACCTGAGTTGCTTTCAGCTATGACATGACGCCTTTAAGTTTGCCCAGCACATTTACCTATGACAGCAAGGTCTCATCCAGACCTACATAACCCAGTGGTTCCTGTGTCAGGACACGGACATGGGATTGCTCCCTGCTGCCTTGAATTGCCAAGCTGTAACTTTGGCATGTCGCTGCGCCCATTGCCTCTGTTACCTGTCTCAGCGACAGCTCTCAGGGGCAGTAAAAACTTCTTTCTAAGACTTCATCTACTCTGGGGATGGTTTGCTGGGATAGCTACCATAACAAGGCTTTCCAACGGTGCACTGCAGAGACCACGTTCCCATACAGATAGAACTGTTTCTAGCTGCCGTGTCTGTCTCCAGCACAATGAGGCTTTTTCCTCTGTCCCGTAAGGGTATGACTTTTGCAAACCAACAAAATGGAAGCGCAGCCCACGCCTCGGTGCCTGAGCAAGGCGCTGGTAACAAAGGTTAAGCAGTGCCAAACTCTGCAGTTTAGGGTCCAGGCAGGGCTTTTTTCCAGCACAGGTGTGACCTACTGAAGAGGATGTGTTCTGGGAGAAAGACACCTCTGAGCACATAACAGCTGGAGAAGGGTGTCGTGGTTTGGGCTGGATTGGCCGCTGAAATGAATGACAGCTTAAGCGATCTGGTGGGCTTGGTTGCCCAAGCAGCTGTGACTACAGACGTGTGACACCGCTATGCCCAGCGGGCATCCATGCTACAGCCGGCATCAATATGGTGAGCCCCAGGGAGCCTGGGGACACCAGAATGACTGAGGACATGGCATCCGGGGGCCTCAGCAAGAAGACAGACTGTTGAGAAAGTGTTAATGCAGTACAAACTGAGCTTTTGCAGGAGAGGAGCTGCCAGATCTCACAAAACAGGTAGAAACTGGAGAGCAATTTTTTTCCTCCTGCCATGAAAGACAGATGCACAAAAGGGGAACCCTGTAGAAGCCCCTGAGAAGAACCCATCAAAGCTTGAATAATCCATTTGGGTAGCAGTTCCCACAGGCAGAACCACAGCAGAGGACTCCACAGGAAAGGCAACAAGATAGCTCCCTAGGAGTGGCAGGGAAGAGAGATTACAGATATTTCCTCTGTTTGTTACTCAAACAATATAAAGAGACTTGGTTTCACTCCTAGCAGCAATGCACAACTGCCCTCTATTTATGTGCGCTGTGCACCCCGCTGTCCTTGGGTCCCTGGCTGTCCCGCGGGGACAACACCGAGCAGAGATGAAGATGACTGTAGTGGCTGCGTGGTGACTTGTGTCCATGACTGATTCAGCAGAGAGGGACACAGAGCCCTCCAGTGATAACAGCTACCCCACAGACACCAGCACTTGTGGGCTAAGCATCCTACAGCAAGCCTGTCTACGTCTGTCAGGCCTGGAGGAGCTGTAAAAAAACCCTCCTCAAAGAGAGGTAGGAAAACTCCTCACCTCCTACAGGGGAGAGCTCTCCAGCTGGCTTCCCAGATTCTCCCATAACTTCCAGCCAAGTAAAACATGTCTGTGCTGCTTCCTCCTACCTTTTTTTCACCCCATCTGTGGTGATAAAAACCCTCTGACCCTTGCTGCCTACATCACCTGCGCAAGCATGTAGAAGCTATCACAAGTTGGAGTAGATCAGAAATCCCGCAAATAATTTTTGTCAGAAAACCTAAACTTGTCCAAAATAAATTAGCTGGAAAAGTATGGTGCTGAGCAGAAAGGCTGTCAGGCTGTGGGAGTGTTTCTGATCTGTGCCAAAGGTCCACCCTCACTCTCCCAACTCAATCCATGGCCACGTCTGATGGCTGGAGCCATCACTGAACACCAAGGTTCAAGTCCCATCTCCAGCGCAGAGCAGAAGTCCAGGTCCACCTTGCAAACATACACTTAAATTACTGTTTCAACACGGTATCTACCTTATAATCCTGTTTTAGACATTTTTCACAGCTATGTTCCTATAAGGACGGGGTCTTGCTTGTTACCTTAGAGACTGCACGCAAGGCTTGGAGATCCACTGGGGTACCTATTTCAGGAATTCCCTTAGACTGTCCACTCATTCGCTTGCCCACAGGGAATGATGCTGCTTTGTACATAAATTTCTCTTGCTTTAATCCCTGACTATGTTTAAATTAAACTGGGAATTTTTTGGAGTAGAAATTGTCCTCTTTGAATATTTAGAAAGCTCATGCTCCATAACAGGAACCGCAGTTCCTACAAGCCAGTGATTAAACATGGGTGAAGATTTGGACTAAGTCACACCTGGCTTGTTTCTTTGTCTGTAAATTGGGCAGAAAACAGGGTGTCCTATCCATCTCCCAGGGGTCTGCAGAGGAGCTGCAGGTACTTCACTGCAAATGGAGTTTCCCTGCTGGCTGCAGGTTTATCAGGACTGCAGCCGCTCAGGAAAATGAAGGTTTGGCAAGACTGACATTTTCTCTTGGAAATCAATCAATTTACCAGGGAGGAGGAAAAAAAAAAAGAAAAAAGAAAAAAAAAATGCATCTAATAGTCTGTCTGGGAAAACGGCTGGGTGCTGACTTCATCTAGGATTTCTCCTGCCAGTCTGGCTCCATATTTTTCTGCTTTTATTTTAGCCTGCGATCAGTTTTCCATAATATTGAAAGCAGCTACTGCTCTAATGAAACATCTTATCTGCTTGTCTGAGGTGTGTCTTGCCGCTGGAAGGGAATTGTTTGACATTTTGAATTAGATGGTAAAAGAAGCTGTTTCACTCAATACTAATTAGAGTAGCAGCTGGTTTGTGGTTTGGTGTTTTTTTTTGGTTTGGTTTTTTTGTTTTTTTTTTTAAATATAACACTAGGAGTAAATTAAAAGAAAGAGAGGCTGATCTCTCTTAGAGAAGCTCAACATGCAGACAGTTTTCAAAATAGCCAAGAAAGAGGATTTCTGCACATTTATTTCAGGATTCCTATTTTCCTAAGAGTTGGTAATTCTGAATGACCGTTTTCCAGAGAATTGGACTTTCCAGCAAAAAGGAATTTCTGAGTTTTGCCCAGTGGTGATTGTAATGCATAGGCACTGCTATTAATTTTCATGTACTCCAGGGATCCTACAGATTACAATAGGGTTTTAACGTGTCCGTGGAGATCCATGAAGAACAAGAGTTATGATTACAGTGCTGCTTGTTGCACCAGCAACAATAATTAGCCCAATGAAAATAGTCCTGGGGTGTGTATATTGGATCCCTAGCTGATGCCAGCTGGAATCAGTCTATTGCCTTCAAGCAGGAAGTACACATGCAGTTCTTCTAAAGCAGGCAAAACCCCTGGAAAAACTAAGCAGCATCCGTGGGTCCCCACAAACCCTGCATAACCTGAAAGGAAAAGAAGGCAGCACTACAATAAACTGAACCTTATTGTATGTATGAACAGTGAAAGCACACCTCTGCTCAACTTGTTGGCCAGGAGTTCTCTGTCCCAGATCTCCTGCACACTGATGGGACCAATCGAGATTACTTTGGACACATCTCAGTCCTACCTCTCAGGCCCACAATGTCAGCAGTGTGTATGCTTGGTCACCAAATCAGGGGAGGAGCAAACAACAGCCACACAACTGCTGAGCAGAACCAGCCAGCCACGGCCTTTGCTCTTCTCCTTTGCCCAGACATGGCATCAGCAAACCACTCGCTGCTAAGAAATTACTCTGTGTTGTTGCTCTATTCCCCAAGAGGGTTTGACTGAAATGATCTTGATGATGAACATCCCATGCTACAGACTGCATCTTTGTCTTATTGTTGTACAACAGAGACAAGACACTTTATTACCCACCTACTCCAGATGGAAGCGAATATTTGAGCCAAAACAGCCAGTCCGTTTGTGATGGTGTATCACCCGTGCAGATGAAGTCAGATTGTCTTCTCCCTTCCTACACCTCTCCAATAGATGGCATCCAAGGTCCCTTTTCTGTTATTTTGGGACCATCAGGCCACGAAGGAAACTGTAAATCAACATCACAGTCCAAGCACAGCCAATGCCTACAGTGTTGATGACCAAGCTCCTGAGGAAGGTGAACCTCTCCTCGTGACTCTTGGAGAGGTGCTGGCTGCTTGTCTCAGAGCTTTCTCCTGCCTGGAGCTTGTGACAGGGACTGGAAGCTGTCCACTTTTCTTGCAAAGTCACCCCTGAGCCCAAACAAGGCTCAAAATCCAGGCTTGCTCGTTTTCAATGCACAATCTTGCATTAAAATATTGTTTATTTTCTCCCTTCCTTTCAATCTCCAAGGAAAGATCATTTGTTCTTCCCACACACTCCATCCTTGCAAAGCAGGGACAAGTAAAAATAAACAACAGCAGCACATTTCTGGGAGTGCGTCTCTGTGTCTGCTCTGACTCAGACATGACCCATGGCGTATGAAAAGGAGACAAGAACCAGTGCAAAAACAGAAGACACAACATGGTGAACATTGCTAGTGCAAGCCAGGAGGTGTATTTATCATTACACACCTGGTGGCATCATGTGGCCTCTTCTGCTGACAGATTTGCTGGTGGTGGCATGAGCAGTTTTGTTTTGCAGACTGTCACAACCCAACACCGTGTCTGGAAACCTGCTATGGCATCCACATGGTCCCCAGGGTCTCTCTGCCTTTGTCTGGCAAACAGACCTCAAGGACTCAGAGGTTTGGTCCATAATTTCCCCCACCTTTTACCAAAGGCAACCTTAGCTTGTCCCTTAGCTGAGCCATGGGAATTTTTTACATCACCAAGAAAATGACTACAGACAAAACCGACCTTACTGCTGTGTGTATTACCAGACTGTCGGGAAATCCCATGGGTCGTCATGTGCTCTGTATAGCAAGACATATGATAGGGGAGCAAAGCGTGGAAATGCAGCAGCAAGCGTGTATGCTCTAATCCTTGGCTGTGCTTCCCCACTACTCCAGCCTCCCCTAAACAAAAAGGTCACTTACATTGTTCCTTCACTTTGTCTGCAACAGCCTGACAGCTTTGGCACGACGGTACCAGGCCAGCTCGGTGATGTCAATTAAATACTTGTCCAAGCTTCAAAGTTTTTAGCGTCAGACTGGTGCCAGGAGGCGGGCTTCAAGAGGGGACGGCTCTTTGCAGTGTTACTGGGAGCTCATGAAACACATCGTTGTCGATGTGAGACGCCAGCGCCGTGAGTTTATAAAGCAGAACGTGCCCAGTCTCTGCGGGATATATTGTGCTTGTGATCAAAAAAAAAAAAAAAACCCACAAAAAAACCCCAAAAAAGCGTTGACTCATTTCTGGTTCAAGTATTCACCTGAAAGAAATAACAAAACAAAACAGAAAAGGAAAGAAGCAATGACGGAGGGGAACTGTCAAAAGCCCCGTGTTCTTCCTCAGCCTGCGAAAAATAACTACTCATTTAGAGAAAGCACTTGAAAAAGGTCATCAAAGACAGTGATGCATAAGATGAGGCAACTTGGTGACCGACGTGTCTGATGCATTATTTCCCCTGTTGTTCCTAAAAACATACCTTTGCACCTCAGCGGCTCCAGCTCCCCACCAGAGATGGGCGAGCTTTCCCAAACAGGAGCTCGCTCTCATCGAGACGTCTTTCCACAACACCGTAAATCTGTTCCCTGTGCTGCAGCAGGGGGGAAAGGTCCCACCCGAAATCGGGGCCCCGTGTGCCGAGCCGTCAAAGGCACAGGCAGAGCAGGAGCTGGCGGGCCTGAGTCCCTGCGAGCCTGCAGCGAGAGCGGCTGACATACGCGGGGATTTTCACTGATGCTCCTCATTTAATTAGGAGACATAAAGTCTCTGTGGTTTATCTTACAGCCACAGATGAGAAAGCAGGAATGCCACTTCTCAGTTTCTTTTTTCCCACCTCCTGATCTCTTATTTCCATGAATACTATAAAAAAAAAAAAACAACTTTAAAATATAGTGTTAGAAAGAATTCCGAATCAGAAAACATGCTGCAGCATCACCTGTTTGTCTCTTTTTGTTTGTTTAGTTTCTTTAAATCTCATGCATTCAAAGGCCGCCCCAGAACACAAATCCTTCCCCAGCTGGGATTGCCGTAAACTTCTTAGACATGAGCAGCATCCTTTAGACCCTAACCCCAACCCAGAAGGTGGTGTACAAACAGAACAACAAAGTGGCCCTGACCCACAAAGAGCGCACCTGTTGGCCCATGGCTTTTGTATCAAGTGGATGGATGGGTAACCAGCGGCTGTCACTGCTAGAGCGGAAAACTGCAAGCTCCAAATAAACTGGGGGCTTGTAGATGCAAGAACACCACAGCGCTAGTTTCTGAGTGCCTGGGCTGAACTCAGCCCCTCCTGGATGCTTTGGTTTGAATTGGAGGTCCCTCCTGAAAGACGTATTACTGTTCAAACACAGCTCATTGCTGGTTTCAAAACCAGCTGTGTATTTCCCTGCCTGCCCTGGGCTTAGGATCTGCCAGGCTAGGAAGCCTGCTGGCTTGAAAAGCCAACCCAGACCTACGTTAGGTGAAGGTGCTTGTCTGGAGGATTTTAAAATACTGCCTTTGCTCTGTTTCCATGTATTCGTCCCCTCTTTCCAGGGAAATAAACTGGAAAAACGGCTCGCCGCCAATATCTGAAGAGTGAGCAATTCTCTCTCGTCTCTTAAATTCTGGATTCCTGCTGAGTGCTTTATAAAAAAAAAACCCAAAAAATAACCCAAAAACCAGCTCCCAGCTTTTGAGCCAAGAGACTCCCTGAGTCTGGAAGGCTTCACAAGTAAAATAAAAGATTACAATGAAAATTACTTTCTCAACCACGCTCTACACAAGAAGGCTGCAGAACTGCTGCCACGATCCGTATGCCTTGGTCGGGAGCCCACGGCTGGCCCCTCTCGGAGGCACCGCGTTAGACTCCAGTCCTGCGAATCCCAAGCTGCTCGTGGCTCTGCAAAGATGAAGCAAAGAGCACGAGATCAGCCCCCGTTTAGAGATAGATACTTGTCTGTCTGAAATTTCTCCTTGCTCTGCAATATTAGCAATGCCATGGCTGCGGGATGGGTATGGCCTGGGGGCTGCATCCAACCCAACGGGACAGTTTTATATGCTCTCCACCGTGCCATGCAACCAAGATGGGCACAGCACAACTGTGTCTACCTTGGCCTGATCTGCAAACACCCACCTGCAGCTCCAACTGAACATAGAAATTGGCCTTTCCTGCCGCACTTGGATAATTAGGATCAAATCCATCGCAGCCTTAGTTGGTGTGGGCAGTTTTTCTTACACAGCTGGAGCCTGCACCCCTCCCACCTGGCATTTCAAAGCAATGCCCTCCTGTGTCCACCCACACAGCCCACCAGCTCATCAAGGCCCTTGTCTCCACGCACGGTTACCGCCACAGCCTCTCATCTGGGCTCATCTGATGCAAATGTGCCTTCATTGCACATGCAAAATACCTCTCTGCAAGAGTATTTTCAGCTCCCTGCCTTGGTCAGGTCAACTCTTTCTTTATCCTGATTCTCTTTGCCCTGTTTCCTCCTGGGCAAGAAGGGAATAAGTGCTTTATTTGCCTTCGTTATCTAAGGCCTCTATTGCCCCCTCCTGTCTCACCTCTGATCCCAACCCCATCTCCAGCCTCACCTGATTCATCCTCTACTAGCTGCTGAATCTCCAAGCAAGCAATCTCGTGCTATTTTCCCTGTCTGTCTTCATACTGAGAAAAACCCCCAAATAGAATCACAGCAAGCCCTTGTCGCTCTGCTTCAAACTCGCCTCTTCCTGTAACACCTGCAAAAAAAACTTTGCCTCTGTTAGATGTTCGATAGAGCTGCCCAGCCATGGCGACTCATATTGACTCATCACTTTTTGGTCACTACCTTGGTTTGTCTGGTGTGGGGTTTTTTCATTCTATTTCAAAAAGCAAAAGCTTTTGTTCACCCTTCAGACATCAACTAGAGAAAGAGTCCCACAGCAAGGACAGTGACAACTTGCTGCTTATCAGAGAGCAAAGTTCAGCCCACCTTAGTTGTCTCTCATGGTGAGCACGGATGAGCCAAATCTGTTTCTGCAGACAGTTGAAGGGACACAGCCAACACCAAGATGAGATGTCAGTGATTTCCCAGAGTAAAGAACTAGGGTTGCATTGATGGTGGGCTCCACCAAGGCCATGCTGCTGTCCATAGGTCTGCCTAGACGTTTGAACTCATGCTTTGACTCCAAAACTACATTAGCCAGCGGGGTGTAAAGCCCTACAGAGCCTGTTGCAGTGTTTCAGTAAGTCTCTGGATTGGGTAGAGACCAGCAGATGGTCACTAATTGCAAAGCAGACCCATTAATGGCCAAATGTAACTGGAAACATCTTTAAGCTATGGCATCTCATGCTTTCTCCCCAAAGACCCGGGACCTTCCTTTGCCAGCCTCCTGCTGACAAAACCCACTCGCTGTGAAAATTTCATTTTGAAACCATTTTCTGCAAATTAAGAAGGTCTCATTGCTGGGACCCCAATGACAGGTTGTGCTCTCTGGCAGCCAGGTGTGGTATCCACTGCATCCGAAACAGAGCCAACCCTGCGCTGAGAGGGGAGCCAGGGAGAACCTGCAGCGTGGGGAGGCTATGGTTTCCTAACCCTGGGTAAAGGGAGCCAGCCTGGGGGGCTAAGATTTGAGGGGAGTTTAAATGAAAATTTTCTCCGGTTTTCCAAAGTAATCTTTATCTCCTTTATTTTTCCTCCCCACTTTCAGCCAAAAGCTGGGAAAAAAATCTTCCAAAAATACATTTCCTTTCAGTTGGCAAATATTTTTCCTCCCTTATTATTTCCTGTTGGTTTGATGAAGAAAATTCTCAATATTTGGAGACAGAGTTAAGAAGAGTGAACAGAAACAAGGGATATGATGCCACTTAGTGGAACATAGATAGATAATAATAAGGAACAATATTCCAACAACCATATTGCAAATTTTTGGTCAATCTATGAGATGGTATTCTTAATTGTGATGTTCACTGGGGACTTCCCAGGGTACCAAGCTAAAGACAAGGGCTGTAAGGCAGCCCATGCTGTGCAAAGCCAGCATAACAAGTTCCCCTTCCAGTCCTGCAGACGCAGCCTGATGGCACAGGGAATTTTGCAGAAGAGTGGGGAAAATCGGGAGTGCAATAAGTTCGGGGCAGATGCAGATGATTCCAAAGGTGTTGTGAATTGCTCCGTGAGCATCTCACAAGACAGTAAGACCTTGTGCTGTCCAAGCGGTGGGACAGAGAGGACAACTCCACCAGCCTGCTGGATAAATCTGGTCTTGGCTTTCCCTACCAGCCCCCCACCAGGGCAAGGCCAGGATGGTGAAATTCAAAGCACTATGAGAATGCAGAGAAAGGTGCCCAGAAAACAAAACAAAACAAAACACCAACCCAAGGCAGGAGCAGCCCTGCAGAAACCCCCAGGCTGACAGGCTGCACTACATCCCGCAGGCAGCTGCCCTCCCCAGGCAGGGGGGACAGACGTGAGCCAGCCGCTGCTGCCCTGCCAAAGCCTGGCTGCTGATAAGGGAAAGCCTCTTATCTCTCCCCTATCCCTCCTGTAAATACTCCCTAGCTCCTATACATCCTGCAGAAGTGCCAGGCCTGCAGAGGCTTTGGTTGGCAGCAGCAATGTTAGCGTGTTCGCCGGCGCTTTACAGTATTTTTAGCTCTCCTGACATTAGAAAGGTGCAAAAAAGAAAAGGCAGTCCCGATTTGGCACATGTTTAAAAGGGATGGGGACCGCCGGGAGTTGCCTGGCTTTTGCAAACAGCAGGGAGCCTCAAAGCAGGACGGTCGCGAGCAGGGTGAGTAGCAACATCCCTCTTTTTCCAAAGGCTTTGCTGGCTCTACTGTTAGTCCCCGTGCACACGGCTCTGGGTCTCTCCAGGGACACCCGCCACCACACAGACCCGCTGGAGTGCACTTCCCAGGGTTCTGATGCCCTTTTGCATTTATTTCATCAGTTCCATCCATTTCCTTGCCTGTACCATAGCAGGACAAAGTGCCGCATCCCCACATGGCATGGCCAGGGTCCAGCGTGGCTCTGCTTTGGTGGCCTCTTTATGGTCCTCCCCCTATCTCCTGACCCACCTCCACCTTCCTCTCCTCAAACCCTCTGCAACCCCAAGAGCTCTTTTCATAGAATCATAGAATGTGTTGGGTTGGAAGGGACCTTCAAAGGTCATCTAGTCCAACCCCCTGCATTAATTAAGGACATCTTTAACTAGATCAGATTGCTCTTTTGGCAACTCACCCCTCCCCACTGCTTTTTCCCTTCCCCTCTCCACCCCCTGCCAGGCTCATTACCAGGGGAGGGATGCTGCAGAGGTGTCAGACGGTCTCTCTCTGGAGCTTTTCCACTTGACCCTTTGCACCTCTAAGCTGCTGCCATTACAGCTCGTAGGGGCAAAGCAATTCCTGTACTCCCAACGCTGAAACTGCACAGAGCTTAATGTTGCCTGGGGTACTTTAAAATTGCACTTATCTGCTTGGAGCTTGGTCAGGGCAGACCAAAACGCCTGCTCGAACGTGAGACGAGAGCCTGCTGTTAGCACAACCATGCCTGGGAAGGCGTGGGGTGCTTCTCCTGTTCAAACCACAGCAGGAGCCTGCCCTTCGCCCTCAGCCCTCTGCAAAGGCACCTCTGGGATGAAACATCCTCTCCGGAGCGGGTGTTTCAGGGATTAACATGTTATCATCCCCGGGGCACTACGGCCCATGGGGAAGCGGCTGGCCGCCCTGTGGGTGCAAACGGAGGTCGCACTAACATCAGTGCTCTCAAAGACCCATCGTCTCGAACCACAGATTAAATTTGTGGGGAAAGTAAGGAAGCAGCAGTCCCCTGTTATCCTCTTCTCTGACAGCTGGCAAGCAGCGATTTTAGGGATTTCTGAGGTAGGGGTTGTGTATGAAGCGTCATGTTTATGACATGGGGAGAGGAAGCTGTTTGGGCTGATATCAAAGTGGTGCTTTTGCTTAAATTTCTTTTGAAGCCATGAACACAGAAGTGACATGGAATTGAAATAAAAGATTTGGTTTGAATCCAAGAAAAAGTGCTCAGATTAAAAAATAAAACTGGGCAAGTGAGGGTTTTCACATTTTCGGTCATCTGGAGAGAAACTGTTTTTTCCAGTATTTCTGAGACTGTGGCTAAGCGCCGAGAGGGCATCTTCCACCCCAGTCCCAAGCTGCTCCCCCCTCAAATGCCATGTGGGAAGACAGCGGAGACACTTGAGCTTAGAAAGCACAGCTGTGGAAAAATTGGGCTCAGAGTCCCCCGGTCCCTCTGACAGAGGGTACACCTTGCTGGAGCAAGCCCTGCCGCAGCAAGAGGAGAAAGGCTGGGTTTCCCGGCATCTGCTGGCTGGGATTTATGTTTTTGAGTTACCATGCCCCAGTTCACATCAGGTAATGACCATGAAGGATTCAGAAGTGGCCTCTTGCTGCTCACTTAGAAAGTGGCAGGCAAAATCCCTCTCTGCCTGTGACAGCGGGTGTCTGCGCCTGGGGACGGGAGACCAGCCCAGCAGCGACCGCAGCTCACACGCACAAGGACAACTTGAACGTGTCAACAGCTGGGCACGAACAATTCGTCTCTTTGGGCTCAGATGTGGTCCGGGAGTAAATAGAGAACGTACGGCCTCGGCAGGCCATGCAAAAACCCCACGGCAGCGGGGTGGTTTGGGCTCTGGTATGGCTGTCCTGCAAAGAAAAACATCCCATGACCTATCGAGGGGACATCCTCCCGTTGGGGCATCCTCTAGTTATTGGAGCACCCAGCACTGGATTAACTCACTGGTGCCGTTTGCTTCCTCTCAATGTTCCTACGTGCGTGCATGGTGTTAATGGGGAAAAAAAATTAATTGGCAAGCGTGGAGTAGTCACGATCTCATATCCCTTCTGGACAAGGCTGTCCTACCTCTGTCAGCCTCAATCCCAGGCAAGGAGGGAAAAAACAGGGTAGCAGAGAGAGGGATGAGTGACATGGCACTTTCCTGGAAGAGCGAGGCCAGTGCCCCAGTGTAGCTGTTGAAAAGCCAGTCTGCCTCCGCATGGGAGAGGCTGGATGAATGCGGAGAGTGACATTTCTGGGCTACGCTAAGTGGCTCACAGCAGGCTCTGCTATTTGCATTGCACAAATAGTCATTTTATGATTAAAAACAACAACAGCAAATAGAAGCTAAACCAAGATAAAAGTAGCGAGCGCTGTGCAGATGTTGAGGGCATGCAAGAGCTGGCTCTACCCACAGCTTTAACCCCAAAACTTCATCAATCCTGGATTGCACCTTTCCTTCCAGTTTTTCACGTATTTTCTCCTGCAGCCTTCGCACTTGACACACCTATATGTCAAGTGTAAAGCAAGGACACAAAGAATGACATTTTTCTGCAGAACTTCAGTGGCAGGAGTAAATCTGCACAAAACAGAAAGATACTGGGTGGGAAGTAGTGGTCCTCCTAAAGGAAAGATTTTCTGCAAGATGTACCTCTCTGGAGCACCAAAACACTTCTTTGTTCTCCTTGATTCCTGGCTCTGGAGGCACAGAGAAATGCTATGGGATTAGTCCTAGTTTCAGGTAGGGAAATTGAGGCACCCGCCCACTCCCTGCACCCACTTACAGACCTTTCCAAAACACATAAATATCTCCTTGCCGTTTCTTTGCAAAAGGAATAACCCTGATTTTTCCATTGCCTTCCAGTGCAGAGGTGTAACTGCTGACAACCCACCACTGGGTCTCCAATTACAGAAAAAAAAAAAAAAAAAAATAGTATTTGCAGTTGGAAACAGGCCAAGAGCTTCTCTGTGGCATTGCCATCACACCTTACCTCTGGAAGTAGGAAAAAAATCAGTACTTTTGGCTAAACCCAGCTGACAAAATCCTGATTTGCTGTAATTAACCATACAGACAGGGAGGCTTTGGAGTAATCGGTGCAGAGTGCATTCTTCTTTTGAAAAAAATTAATCTCTCTTTCCATCAGCAGACCTCTGTGGTTTCCTCACCCCTTACCCACTGCACAGATGAAGACCAGCTATGACAGAAGCAAATCGTCCAAATCCCAGGCTATCAAAGCAGATGAGCGAATTACCTCCCATGGCTCCAGGAGTGGCAACTGCCATGAAAAACAAACCACCCAAAGCACATTGAGACAGGCCCATCCCAGGAACCATGGAGAAAAAGCGATGCCGTCCCAGGAAGAAAACATCCTGCCTGACTGGAGGGAAGCTCAGATGTCAGATGTCTGCAATGGCAACGTTTCCCTGGGACATGTTTCTGAAGTGATTTGCTATAAGACCTCAGAGAAACTCCCCCACCAAGTCACCAATGTGAACAGGAACAAGGAGGGGGTGCTAAAGAAAGTCTCTACTACAGAAGAAGTAAGAGTTGAGCCTGAGGATTCCCCCTCCAAGAGGGTTTTCACGTTTTGGGCAAACAAAGTTAACAGCAGCAACAAAAGGGCTACCTTCCAAAAGCTACTGCAGAAGTCGTCTGTGACTGCGGGAAGCTGCTCTCCAGCCCTCCTCCCTGAGGAAGGGCTTAGCACCTTGGAAGAAAAGCAGCAGGATAAAAATCCCCAGAGAAAGACCAGGAGAGACCTCTTCTCTGACTCGAAGGTTTTCAGCCACATAGACACACACGTCCTACACGTGAGCCAGCAGGTAGGTCTTGGTGTCCTTCAGTAGGAACACAGATGGTGCCATCAGCAGATGGTGCCATCAGCAGACCCACATCCTAGCATTCAACTTTTCACCATATGCTTTGATGACAGCGGTGACTAGGTGGGGCTTTACAGCAAAACTGGGACATCTCATAAGGCCCTGGACTGTGAATTTGTCCAAACCATGGCCAAAGATCGCTGTGTGACCTCTGAAGATCTGCTGCCCAGCCAGGGCCCACTGGTGCCCGTTTCCAGCCAGCACCGGTGTGTAGCTGCAATATGCAGTGCTTGCTGCACCTCATCACTCAAAACCGGGAATAAAGGCTGCTTTCATCACAGGACAGTACTTTTTCAGGGTCCCAAATAGGATTGCAGTGGGATAGAGGGATCCTGGAAACCCTTCTAGGAAGGGTGCAAGGGGGAGAGGAAGGGACTCAGACCACAGTATGCCCCAAGGCGTCCCAGGCTGGGAGATCGTTATCCAGCATGATTCCTGCATAACAAGCACACAGAGCCAGCAACAACCACACAGCCTGACCGTGTCCACCAGCCCCTTCATATCTGTGGCAGCCCAAGTCCTGCTTTTTCTCAAGCAGGAGACATCAGTTATATCCTCTTTTCAGGCAGTCTGCTGTTATACGATGCTCCCAGTTTCTGGATGCTCAGGAGCCCAGAACGGGAATGCTGAATTTTGTAATTCCTTCCTATTACCTGAACCACGCGCTGTTGGTGTAATTTCTCCCCCAGGGTCAGCACAATTTGTCTAAGCAGCGAATGCTGAACCAATGCAGCACTTGCAGCTTACACGTCAACTCGTTAGCTAGAGCGAAGAGGCACAAGGAATAATTGTGCTCTCCGTTATTGTTGAAAACTGTAATTTGTACCTAGCCTGAGGCTGATCTCCCTTGGGAAGAAGGATGCTTGAGGATTTCAGAGTCCACCTAGTCTATTAAAAAGAGAAGAGAGTGGGAGGGAGTTGGAGGATAGGAAAAAGAGAGTAATAAACAACCAAAAATACCTCCAAGGCAGTGGGGAGTCATGGGAACAACTTGTTCCCCTGTTGCTTCAAAGTGCTAGCTGCACTAAAACCTGGTGCACTCTGTCTCTTCCTCTTAGCTGTGAATTATTAGTGCCAAGAGCAGCAGTAGAGATGTTTACTGACCTCCTCTGAGCAGGGTACTGCACCTCTGGTGACGACTGCTGCTTGGTCAATGGTGCTGTGGGGACACAGGATTGTCCCCTCTCCTCATGCACTAAGCCCTGATGCCGGTCACCGGGGAGAAGGTGGTTGATGGGAAAGCCCCAGGCAGTGCAGGTGCAAAGCCGAACCTGTTTCCTGGCCATTTAGAAATAGCCTACAGACTGCTTGCATGCATCCACCTTAACCATGTGGAAAAGTCTTAACAGGATCGTTGCCTGTGGAGAAAATGGCTCTGTCCATCAACTCCAGATAGTCTGGTGGAGCCAGCAACTACTGCAACACAAGATGCTCTGACTCATTTCTTCAGGATTCTTAGGCATAATCGGGAACAGGATTACTTGGGAACATTGCAACTCTCAGTCTAGGACCTACTTTTTACCATCTCTGAAACAATGAATAGCATGGACTTGGGCTGAATTTGCACCGAGATGTGCCTACAGGGAAGCAGGTAGCTAGATATTTAGTGGCTAAGTATTATTTTTTTTAGCTTGGGAATAATTCACATTATTTGTTTGCCTAGAAGCTGAACACTCATAACAACCTCATGACAGAAATGCAAGGGACCAGCAGGAGCACCAACATTTTGAAATAGGTGCTCTCCTGGCTGCATTGTCATCTTTAAACCTTCATCCCAAGGAAAACCTTCAGCCATTACAAGTTCAACACTTCCCACAGGCAAAAAGAAGGAAATTTCCATCTATGTGAAACTATCTTACAGATGGCTGGGGCAGGAAAGTCACTGAGGAATGAAATAGCAGGGGCAGGAGTTCAGAGAAATGAGCCGGGCTAAATTTAACTCGGTGGAAGAAAAGCCTGCTGATAAAAATGCTTGTGCTTTCACAAAGGAGGGAAGAACCCAGAAATGTGACTGTATGAATGGGAGGAAAGGGGCAGAAAGGTTTTCTTTGGGGTCAGGTATGGATTAAAAAGTTCGCGAAATTTTAGTGGTAGGGGCAAAAAATCTTCTTTCCACCTATTTTGGTGCATTTTAGAGTGAGGTTTCCTGGCCACAAGAAGAGCATCTGAGCCACAAGTCTGCTCCTCTTCTGCATAAAGACACTGAAATGTTAATCGATGCGGGGCTGGAAACTCACTGTCCTCAGTTAGGTGTTGCAGAGTAGCACCACTGGAGACACCCACCTCTAGGACAAGACCTTCTGGGCCAGAGGACACATTGAACCAGACAGAGAAGGCACCAGAGCAATGACACTGGATGTCCCAAGCAGCTGCTCCAAAGGAACGGGAAATGCCACCTTCATTTTCTCCAGCTTACAACTCCAGCCCTCAGGCTTTTATAAAACCATGCGTAGGAAAATGGGGAAAACACCCTGTTCTACCACAAACAGTGTTTTCGCATTTTAAATTCTGGGAGAAGAAAAATGCAGCCGTGGGGTTTTTGTGGTGTACATTTTCTTTCCAGCAAGCCCGCCACGTGGAGCAGTCACCCACCCAGGCAGTGGTGACACCCAGACTCCCTTTAACTCACCCATCCTCTCCATTGCAGCTGAAGTCTGGGCACACCAGTTTGTCCGTCCAGGCCATCGTTCCCCTGATCACAGCCAAATCCCAGAGCAAACTGGAGGTGGTGCGGGCAATATGGTTCTGGCTCTGCCACAACATCGGTAAGTCTGGTCCCCGTGTTTTGCAGAGATGTGAAAAGCCCTTTCTTCACGTGCCACCTGCTGGATTTAGGCTCTTCATGCCCTGCAGAATAGAGACTCCACGGTATTCCTGTTGCAGTCATGAATAGAAATAGCCCCCGCGAAGTCAGTAAAGTGCCTGGAGGAGGAATTGGTTCCCACCACAGGTTCCTCCATCCTGCAAACGACACCTGCCTCACTGGCACTCAGGTGCCAGACCCCCAGAGACACCGATAAAGCCCACCTGCCTCCGGTGCACTCGGCTTTGACGCATTGGAGGCTGTTTCCCTGATAATGCCAGTTCGATGCGGCTGAGCTATGCCTGGAAGCAGTCATCTGGGGACACAGGAATCTCAGCACAATGCAGTCGCTTCGTGCTACTTTACCCTACTACATCCATGTGTGTGAGACAATGTGATTCTCACTGTACCTCACTTGAATGGCGCAACGGCTGTTTACATGTGCTGGGAACCCAACTCCCCCAAGGCTTTGGCAATTCTCCGCTCATATGGAGAATTGTCAAACTCTTGAATAACGATGGATAGAAGAGCTGTCATGGCTTCCAGGGTGGGTAGACAGTGAAGCAGGGTTGGGCAGGAAAAGGAATGGGATCATTTTGGAAATAATAAGCCCTTACGTTGGCCTGAAATTGCATGGTGTTCTCCCTTTCCTAGAATATGATGTGAATGGCTTCTTGGGACTGTCTCAGAAGATCCACATGCCAGAGCAGGTCCTGCAAACGGGAAGAGCGGTGTGTTCTGGTTATGCCCATTTATGCCAGGAAATGTGCAGGTAAAACTCACCTTGGGCTTTCTTCGCCTGTCCCCTGGAAGATCTGAGGTGGGGAGATACACGTGGCGTGGGGCTTGCCACATAACCAGCATCATTTACCCGCCACGTCCTTGGGCGCAGCAGCTGCCTCCCTCCTCCTCCACTTGGATGGAGGAGTAGATATAGCTTTGACAGATTAACCAGAACCAGAGATATGAGGGATGAGGGTTGGGAGTAGCTGTGGGGGAAGCAGGGCCTGGATAAAAGCTGAATTTTGCCCACAGCTTGCACGAGTGGGGCCCTGGCTTTAAGAAGGAGGTGGCTGTACTTTTACCATGCAGGTTGGATTGCTCTCCAAGAAAGCAAGCACAAAGCAGTGTTTGGTCTGCAGTTATTTTCCCTGATGGCTCTCCCTGGACAGGGAGGCAGGTTTGAGCTGTGTGGAGGTCCCGGGGTTTGGCCGAAGCCTGGGATCCCGGGGAGGCCGGTGGTGCCAGCAGCAGAAGAGCAGCCACATGTGGAACGCGGTGGAGCTGGAAGGACGGTGGTGGCTCCTGGATGCTTGCTGGGGTGCAGGGACCGTGGATGCAGAGAGCAGGGTTTTCATACCCAGGTGAGACACCCTTTCCCCTGCTATCACTGGAGACATGGTCCCCAACATAAATGGACAAGGCTCAACCTGGCTTCAGAGACACCCCAGAGTGGCCATCCCAACCCTTAAAATAGATGCCTTAAATTCTTGTTTCACCAGGCCTTGAGCCCCCTTTTCCAGGTACACCCCCAGAGGCTACTTGCAGGAGGTCCAGAGAGCTATTCTCCCCCTCCTCAGCTATGGTGGGTGCTCAGGGACCTCATGCAAATGTGGACACTCTACATGAAAACATCTATTTTAAGTGCCTTATTCCTTGAACTGGGGTAGTAACTTTTCAGATGACAACTTCACGCCCTGAAATTGTTTTTAATCTGCAGTGAGTGTCACTTATGAAGTAACAAATCCTCATTTACACAGCAACTCTGCTTTTATGTGGTTCCATATGTAATTACTTGAGATTTCTCAGCCCATGCTAAGCAAATAATGACTCTCATGAAAGTTATTTGTACAATTTAATAATTTCCATTAACTGTATTATGGGATTGCATTTTTAATATTTTTTTTCTCTAATAACACATAATGAAATAATTGGGGAATTTCTAATAGATAATTATCTTGCTGAGAACAGCTTAGAACACCAGTGAGTGTGGGTTGTTTTTAGCTGAGCATGGGGAAAAGAGGAGAAGGAGAATGAAACATCACCTAGAGCAACAGGCAGAGATAACAGCTTCTTGTGGGTCCAACACAGTGTCCTCAAAACATTCAGGTCAACAAATGCAACAAGGGCTTCACAGAATGACCCCAACAGAAGGCTGAGCACGCATCTGCAGGTTGACCCACTCAGCAAACGCCTGAGCAGTGATGATATCTGGAAAGTCATGTTAGGCACATTCAAATTGGAACGAAGATGCATTTTGTTTCTTAAATCATACGTAAATTCTTGGAAGAGCTTTAAACCAAGATCAGACATCATATTGAAGTATATCCTCAAGTAACAGGCCTCGGTAGAGGAATCATTCAGTAAAATTATCTCCTCTGCAGCTTATTGGGTCACCTTAACTGGTTGCTGGAAGAAGTCTGTTACAGGGCTGGGAACTGTAGTTTCAGCTTTGGGCATCTCTATAGGAAAATCAGGGAGAAAATAAGGGCAGCAGAAAATGAAATGCTAAATGAGAGTTTGGTCCTCTCTTACTGAAGTTGGTGAAGCTCTGATGGTATGGAGGAAGCTCCCTTCCCTTACAGCGGTACATCATGACCTCTCGGGATGCTAAGGGTTTTGCTGCTCCTTCCATGGTATTTTCTCTTCTTACCTTGCAGGCATGATGATTTTTTCTTCCTTACTGACCCTGAGCACTTCATTGAGACCCACTGGCCAGAGGACCCCCAATGGCAGCTTCTGCAGCCCCCTGTCTTGCAGGAAGACTTTGAGCAGAGAGTTTTTAAAACTTCAGAGTTTTTCAGACTTCAGCTCTCCCTCCTTTCTCCAAACACTTCCCTCCTCAAAACAGGTAAATGCAAAGCGAGGGCTAAGTTCTATTAATATAAACGCTCGCTTGCTTTTAAGAAGCAAGTTCGGGTTGAGGAAAACATTTCTCCTTTAAAAATGGCCCATCTGTCTATTTTTATGCACATGTTTAACATCTAGTAGAGCAGAGGCACATATTTAAGCAATTTCTGAAATCACAGCCATTGTGTGATACTGTGATTAGTAAACTGGGAATTAAGATTCATAAATTATAGTTAAATAAGCCAAATCACTTAAGACCTTTTGTGCCTGGCTTTTCCCATCTAAATTCACCAACAGTAGCAAAATAGCTTCAACATACCTGAGACACAATCCTCATTGTGTTCATAAGCTGGGGAGGGAGACTCCCAGATAAAACGTGGCCTGAGAGGTTCGTGTCCCGTTTTTTGAAAAGGAAGGGAGGTGGGTGGAGTTGGTTTTCCTTGACTGTAGTTTTATGAGGAATTTTCATGTTGAATACAACATGATCTTCTTTTTACCTAGACACCCTTTGTACATCCATTCCCCGGATGGTCCCAAGAGCATATGGATTTTTCCTGCAATTTATTTTATCAAGACAGCAAGCTAGGAGATAAAGCAATCTTAGATTTAGGGGAGTTGTCAGGCTTAAAGAAAATGAATGTACATCAGACAAGGCACACTGTAAAGAATTTGACTGAGAGTGGTTATTAGTTACTCAGAAATCAAACACCTCCAGTATTTCTAGGATGCTGGGACTTTGCCAAAATGGGCTACCATGCACCTTTTGAGCAGCGAGTAGCCTGTGCAAATCAAATCAAATTGGGAACAGCTGAAAGGTCGATGCTGCCTTTTATGCAAAGTTCGCATGGTGCTTCTCCACCACAGAACTTCAGAGCATCCTGGGGAGGGGACTTTGTCTACCTCTACCTAAGGTCACACAGCACCTACGTGACAAATGCAGGAACGGAGACTTGGAGAAACCCCTTTTATGTCCAGGTCACCAGGGAGGCTCCAAGGCATAAAACCAAGCAACACAACGTCTGCAGTCTCAGAGGAAAAACAGGAGATCAAGAGTCCAACCAGTCCCTTCATCTGGGTGCCAAAGCGATAAATTGCAAAACATAGACTCTCACCAAATATCATTAGTGGTGGTACAAAAGCCCAAAGGGAAGAATGAGCAAAAATAAGTATTTCATTATTCTCTCCGCTCCCTACCCTGGTTTTTGATAGCCAAAAGACATAGGGATGGAGCCCAGAAGCAGCTCAGGGCTTTGTGTCCTCGCTGGCCACTAGCTGCCATGAACCAAAACGGACCTGGGGAGAGATGTCAGGGAAGCAAACCTGCCTGGCACATCCCAGCTACATCACTCCTTTGCACCCCCTTGGCTGGAGGAACTCCTGTCCCTCAACCACAAAACTCACTGGGTAACCTGGGCTACAGGCACAGTTTTCTTTTTTTCTCCCAGAACTGAGATGAAAAGATTTTTCTGTTAGAATAGGAAAAAAAAACTCCAAACAACCTTTTTTTTTTCCCCCTTGTGAATTTCACATCTTGTGGAGGGAAAGAACTGTATTCCTGGACCTAACCTGAACAGTTTAACCACTGCTATTAGCCTCAACAGCCAGCCCCATATCAAAAGTGCGCTTAACACACCAAATTGTAAACCACACCAGATGTCTGCTTCTGTGGATGCAAAATGATGGTTATATTGATCTAGGTTGATGGAAGCCATCCCCTTAGAGGGTACGCTTAAGCATCTAAGGCAATCTCAGTGCAAAAACCACTTGAGATCTTTGGTGCAAAATCAGCCTATTTTCCCTCTTTGGCTACTGTGGATCAACTCCTGCTCTGACGTATTTGAGCAGCTCTCACCTGCTTAAAATGCTTAAAAGATTTCGGCCAAGATTCCTCACACAAATCGCTATCTAATGGGAACCGATGGTGGGACGCCTTGCAAAGGGACCTGATTTTCAGGAAATACCTGGCACAAATCCTCTGAAAACCCAGCCCTTTTAATTGCTAACATGTCCCGGGCTGTTAGGGTTGGTAACCGCAGCAATGAAGGGCATTCAGTCCTATGGAATTAATACTTTATAAGAACTTAATTTTTCTTTTTATAGAAAGGCAGTCATTGGTGGCATGCTGTAGATACAATAGCTAGGGTGGGAGAGTGGAAGGGAAGCCTTTTAAACAAGGCTTTGAGAAATGAGAAACATGCCTGTACTTTAATAGTGGTTTTTTTCCCTCTAAACAATTAATGCAGCGTACGTTGACCTCCTACAGCACTGAGCGTGCTGACATGGGAACACATCCGCAGCTTCACCTGGCCTCCCTGGAAACCAGGAATCTCCAGCGCATGGCTTGAATTAACTCAATAAAACAAACAAATGTTTGTTTTAAACGTAGCCATTAATTATCTCCTCGGGTCTCCTTCCCAAAGCGAAATGCATTGCTGGCTTCCCTATCTCATCATCGCTGGCTCCGCTGCATACAATGTTCTGTTCTTTTCTTTCTTCCTAAAGATCCTAATACGATGCAGCCGGCCAGGCCAGCAGCTTCGGAAACTAGCATAGAGCGAATTTAATAACAAGCAAACCTGCAGTTAATAAAGTCTGTCATCAGTAATGTCTCCACTGAACACTTGCCAGGAGAGAATTGTTTGCACTTACTGTGTGAGCCAAGTCACAGCTTTAACAGGCAAGGCACAAATAAAACCCAGCCTTCTCATTCTTTTCACATCTCTGTTTCAACCTACCAACAAAAACTGTGGGGCAAACAATGAAAAAATCCAGATTCAAACAGAAAAAGAAAAAAAAAAAAAAGTCGTTCCCCCCATTATTCATTAGATTATGAAACACGTTTCATAATCTAATAATTAGCAAGGGACAATTTTTTCAGCATGAATCTGGAGTCTTTTGTCATTTTGCGTTAGCATCCAAAACAAATGAACATTGTGCACAGCGCGGGTGCTGATACCAGCCGTGGGCTCCCACAGTGCCATTGCTCGGTACTCCCCTCTCTCCAGCAAAAACGTGGCGAGGATGGGATGGTGCAGAGCAGCCACGCTCTGGATGTGAGACGAGCCATCCTTGGGCACTTAGGGACCCTGGGTAACGAAGAGCAGGTTTAATTTGCACAGACCTTGAGGATGGTGGGTTTAAGCACGCATCTCAGTACATCTGTGTGCCAGTGCCAGGCTCTGTGAAGCACTCTGGGATCCTTCAAGGGCAAAAGGACTCCAAGTCTTGTTCTCTGTGGCCATTTTTCTCTTGCTTTTATCTATACCTGGAGAAAAAAAAGGTATAAAATACCATTAAACCAGGTTTTTCTAGCCAGGCTGCCCCAGTACCTGTGGCTTCACATGGGGTGATGTAGCTCACCACGTGCTGAAAGCAGCCTGCTGTCTGCTGGTTAGACAATCCCGTCTTCTCCAGCGCCAAGACTTCAGGGCTTGCGAAACCTCGCCCTGTCTCCATTGCAAAATCAACCAACCGCCCCTTCTGCCCAGGAGCAGATGGAAATCCCTTGGGAGGGTTTGCTGCACCGAGAAGCACTCTCTGTTACTGCGGTATGGATTTACAAGCAACAAGACATGGCACATGGAGAGTGGGGGTGAAAGGGAGGCCATTGCGACTCTTCTCCTCCATGGTGACCTCCCCTGGAGGTGCTTAATTTCTGGGTGTGAAGGTGGGTTCAGATGGGCTTTAAAGCTGCCTGCTGTGATCCGCCTGGGCGAGCAGGTTGATTTGCTGTTGGGGAGGCACTGGGTGGTGTGTGGTAGCCCTGAGCAGGATATTGCTTATGGCCACCCAAGGAACAAAAATCATTGTGAAAGAGCCCCAGCATTTGCCCACCAACTACAGCACGACCACCCGGTGCCCATAATGCACCACCCCTTTGGACCTCCTGCTCTCCTGCCCTTCCTGGTTAGTGCACACTCCAAGACAGAAGCTTGTGGATTTTTGTGATTTGGTGAAGCTAAAATTTAGAAGAAATATTTTAATAATAATGGGAAAAATTAAACTTGTTCATAAAATGTGGCAGTGATGTGGGATCTGCTACCAGCCAGGCCGGGATATTTTGATCCTCCCAGCTGCTTCGTTGGTTTGACACCACAGTACAAGACCTGCAGCTTAGAGGAATGACTCCAGCTCAAGAAGCCGTACAAGGATTACCCCGTATGGGACAGCATTAGCTTAGTTATCGGGCATCTCAGGGCCCAAAGATTAACTATTTGTACCTGTCCCCTTCATCTCCAGATCTAGTGGTATTGCCATTTCTGTTTCAGCAAGGCGGGAAAAACGGTAAAATGTGAGGAGGGGTCTTACTAAGGTCCTTCAGCAGGTAGGGGCAAAAAGAGAAGGAGAATCAGGTCTCTGTCTCTCATGCAAACAATTTAGGTCAACACTGCAAAAGTAAGTGTCTTACACTACTGATGAAAGTATTGTAAAAGGTGTTTTTTTCACCCTTCTGCAGCCTATGGGGAGGTGTCAGTGATGCTGGGGAGCACCCATCCAACAGAGTTCACCTACCAGCTCTCCAAACTTCACGGCACCACAATCGGAGAGGATGTAGGTGCAGCTCACGGGATGATGACGATATCCAAGAACAACATGACCATCAAGGTGACTCCCCCAACTACAGGCTTGTTTGACCTTATGATCTTCGCACGCCACGCTGACTCTCAGGACCCATACAACTGGGTGTGCTCCTATCAGATCCAATGTCTGGAGCCACGCAATGGAGAGAAACTGCCTGAAAACCCATTTCATTTCTGGGGCTTTCACCAAAAGGTGAGAGACTTTGGCATCAAGGAGAGCAGCCACAAAGGGGAGCTGCTTGTTGCTCCAGAGGGAACTTTGCTCTTGACTCTCCAGACATCCCGACCCTTGCTTGCCACATATGACCTGATTAATAAAGATTTAGATGCTGCTCTGAGCAAGAAATGCTTAGCTGCTCAAGCTGAGGAGGAGAAACTGAGTTGCCATGTGCTCTGCCCTTTCCAGGGTTACTACCGGCTCTCCGTGTTTGTGAAAGATTTAGAAGGCAGCACCTTCAGGAATGCAGCCAATTTCCTCATTCGTTGTTCGAGGCCCATCAACCAGAATGAACTCTTCCCCTCGGGGCTGAGCATGCACTGCGGGAGCGGGATCAGCTCCAATGGCCATGGCCTCTCCAACCCCAGCCACTCTTCCCCCATCATCAACACCAAGCTGGGGAAGTGCAACATCACCTTCCACATGCCCACTGACGTTGAGGTGACTGCCAGCTTGAGTAAGGACAAAGTCATGAACGCCAAGTACCCTCTGGAGAGGTACGTCCTGGTCACCCACCTGAGGACTAAAGTCAGCGTGTGCGTTGTGCTCCCCGAGTCAGGCATCTACAAGGTGGGGCTTTTTGGGAGAAGCAAGGACCACAAGGACTTTGCCCACATTTGTGACTATGTCATACGCTGTTTCTCCGATCCCAGCTGGCCTCCCTTCCCCAGGGTGTACAGCCTGTGGAGGAGAGGGTGCGTGTTGCTAGAGCCACGCACAGGGGTGCTGCAAGAGCAGAGCTGGGTCCGCTTCAGGATCAAGGTGCCGAAAGCCTACCAAGCTGTCGTCCTTGGGCAAGAGAAGACGGTGCTGCAGCAGACCCCAAACATGGTCTGGGAAGGGGACGTGTTTACCGGGGCTGCAGGGACGCAGGTCAAACTGGCAGCCAAGTTCAACCAGCACTGCTCCTCTCTGGAGGTCATCCTGGCGTTTGAAGTGAGGGGTGGCTCACCTGCCTCCCTGGGGTGTTCGGGGTAAGCCACAGAGGAGTGCTGGACGTGCTGGGAAGGATTAAAAAAAGCCAGGGGAGGAAGCAAACGCTCTCAGAACTGGAGGATGTTGAGGAGACATGGACAAAACTCCCAGAACTTTATGGCATGTCGGGGGGAGTCTGGGTGTTACCCGCAGAGCTTTTCTTCCCGCAGGATATCCAGATACTTGCTGGGGCCTCCTATCCCACTCAGAGATGCTGCCGCCGTTTAAATCAGCACCAACATATGGAAGGCTCCTAATATTTTGCTTCTGTCAGAGGAAACCATTGTTCAGCTTCTCTACAGGAAGGATGTCTCACTGCTTATTACCAGCTTGAATAATTGTTTGGAATGTTTTATTTGACATTTATTCAAGAACTTGGAAACCCGCATAGTTTCTTTCTCTTGAGAGGATAACAACAACAACAGAAAAAAAAAACCAAAAAGCCCAAACTGGAGCCAACAGCTTCAGATGGTAGCAAGATTTTAAAAACGTAAATATATAGTACACCAAGTAAGACCTCCTTGCAGAAAGACTCTGTGCTTTGGCAGAGGAAAGGGGAAAGGAAGAGATGCTGTATTTTATCATCTATGCCTTTAAAATAGCTTCCAGGTTTTTATTATCAAGGATGACATGTAGATATATACTTCAGAGCACTGACGGCTTAAAATGAAGAGAGGGAGCAGGCAAGGAAGCAGCTCTGTAGCCAAAGCTTCTAATCACTGAGCAGAAAGCGCAGGGAACTCTGCTGTGAAACTCTGACACATGCTGCAATGCACCACAAACACCGACTTACTGAAATCAAGCTCAACTTTCATACTTAGGTGGAAGACCATGGGCTAAAAGTTACACAGTGAAAACATTTCTCCATGCCCGTGCTGGAATCATGCTTGAAATGGGGATTCTGGTTGCAATAATGAAGAACAAGAACCGTGGGTTATTTTCGGATGCTGCACGCAAGATGGTGGGGGAACATGATCTGCTTTCTTCAGGTTTGGCAATTTAAATTTGACTTGTAGCAAAAGTTCAAGTAGATTTGAACCTTTTCTGGGCCTGAAAATCAGACAATGCAGCTAATGCATCAGGATCCCCATTTCACACCAAACTTGATGGAACCACGCTGACATGTTGGAAGACGCCCTGAAGAACAAAGTACAAGGACTACTTTGAATTAAAGGAAGCACTTGCAGTGGTAGACATAGGCTAAACTCTTGTCTGTGGTGCTAGAGAACAATTGAAGAAGTACGGATCCCTGGATCTTCTCTTCTGACCCACGTTCTGGCTATATGGGGCCATCCACTTGGATGGATATGGGAAAGAAGAACATAGGAAAGAGAAGCATAATGTGACTCAGGTCCCTTGTGCATCTTTCAGAATAACAATAAACAAAAAGATCTGTGCCCTGTGAGCCTGAGCAGACAATCCAGACCCCAGTCCCAAAAGTAAGAGCCTGGAAAGCTGCTGGCAGTCAGTGTTGTCCTCTGAACTCCCACCACCAGCTGAGTACCTTTGCACGCACCTTCCGTGATGACCAACAGTCTTCTCACCACGCTGTGCTCCCTGAGCAATGGGGATGCTGCCGTGCAGCTCTCCAGACCTCCTCGGTGCTTCCCAACCTGTGCATTGTCCACAGACAGCACCGGTAGTCAAGTTATATCTGCAGACCCAGCAGGCTCCCAAAGACTGTATTTTCGCTTGTGTTTTGTGGAAGCAGTTTGGCTTGGTGAACAAAAATGACTGACGAGTGACATTACTCTCAGTTCCCCCTGCCATCTTCCTCTCCATGTCCTCTTCTTTTCCAGTCAGTTTTGCTGTTAACTGTTCCCAGCTGTGCCCCTCTGACACTCTGGGACCACTCTACGTGTCTGTGTGTACACACATGTTGTTAGCTGAAACTGTCCCATCTTTGCCCAAATTTAAGCAGGCAGGTCATGATCACACGCCTCCAGGGAAAACCCATCTTCCAGCTCAGTGATTAGTTCCTCCTTATCCATCATAATGAGGTCCAGATTAGAATTACCTTGCATTGGGGTCCAAACAACTTATGTCAGAATATAATTACCTGGAGGTGCTGAGAACTTTAATGATACTCCCACGGGGGATTATTTTACTTCAAGGATCTGAAATCAATCTACTCAGATTTCCTCTCTGTGCACACTCGGGTATAGCATGTAACCTATTTTAAATGTCATTCTTATTTAGATTTACATACCTCTAAGCTTGTGCCCAGAGCTCTAGGAGCCTTTGCAATAAACGCGAACACCAGCTCTCCAAAAATAACAGCCCTGGGGCAAGCGTCACTTACGAAAAAACAACGATAAGCGAAAGAACAAACCCGTATGTCTCTCCTCCTCTCGCCCCCTCTGCCCAGCAGGATTAAATTAGGTAAAGATAGATTACAACACATACCTGCAGCTATAAAACACACCTAGTTCTGAGCAAATTCAATTCAAAAAGCCATTAGGAGGCCTCCAGGCATGCATCGAGCTGTGGATGGCCAAAAACCGAACAGGAGTGTGGCGGGTTGGACCTGACTAGACACCAGGTGCCCACCAAAGCTGCTCTATCACTCCCTCTCCTCAGCTCGGCAGGGGAGACGAAATACAACAAAAGGTTTGTGGATCGAGATAAGGACGGGGAGAGATCGCTCACCAATTACGTCATGGGGAAACCAGACTCAACTTGGGAAAACTAGCGTATTACCAATCAAAATCAGAGTAGGATAATGAGAAATCAAACCAAATCTTTCAACACCTTTCCCCCACCCCTCCTGTCTTCTTAGGCTCAATTTCACTCCTGATTTCTCTACCTCCTCCCCGCAAGCGGCACAGCGGGGTTGGGGGTTGTGGTCAGTTCACACACACACTATCTCTGCCGCTCCTTCCTCCTCAGGGAGAGCACCCCCACACTCTTCCTCTGCTCCGGCATGGTGCCCCTCCCATGGTAAGACAGTTCTTGTGGGGTCTCCATGGGCTGCAAAGGGATATCTGCTCTGCCATTAACCTCCATGTGCTGCAGGGGGACAGCCTGCCTCACCACGGTCTGCATCATGGGCTGCAGGAGAATCTCTGTTCCATTGCCTGAAGCACCTCCTCCTCCTCCTTCACTGACCTTGGTGTCCGCAGAGTTGTTTCTTTCACATAGTCTCACTTCTCTCTTTTGCTGCAGTTTTTTTTCTCCTTTCTTAAATCTGTTATCACAGAAATGCTACCATCATCGCTGATGGGCTCAGCCAGCGGTGGGTCTGTCTTGGAGCTGGCTGGAACTGGCTCTATCAGACATGGGGGAAACATGTAGCAGCTTCTCGCAGAGGCCACCCCTATAGCATCCCCGCTACCAAAACCTTGCTATGCAAATCCAGTACAAAGAGACTGCCCCTAACTCTACGAGCCATCTTGTTTGAGACACTCCCCTACAACAAAAGTCAAAGCAGGTAAGACCAGGAAGGGATGAAACAGAAACCTGCGTACTAAAAATGCGTGCCTTTCTTAAGTACGGTGAGACAGCAGCCACCAACTGGACTGAACTTCTATCTTCTTCTGTGGACACCATATGCGATGTCCACCTAACGTTGTGCCCAGACTCCTTGGCTTTAGCTATTTCCCTGTGCTGTGCCTGTGTTTATCTTATCATTAATTTAAATTATGTTAATACTTGTTTAGGCTGAATTAATCCAATGAGGCTGTATTGTTGAGGTGTCCACGCAAATTGTGTTTTCTTCAGCTTCTTTTTGTGCTTCTTCACTTCAGTGCTATTAAAACCTGAGATGTCCATCCTTTCCAACCTGTATTTGGACTTCATGGGGTGTGCTGGGTGGGCAGTGACAGAGTTGGAGTTTGCAGAAACAAATGGAGATGTGTAGTTAGCCGTCAGACTGCAGCAAATGAACAGCAGGACAGTAGGACATGAGTTAAAGCCTTCCTAGTTGCACACTACAGTTGGGATGAATCGTATGCTCAGGATAAAGGCCTGTCCAGATGTGTCCATGGGTTTTCTACACCAGGAGGTCGTGCAAAGCTGCAGTACTACAAGTTAGCATGGCAATACAACAATGCTTAGTCCACCCTTGGAGCAGGTCGTGGCTGTACATACGCCTACATGTGCACTGCATGTTCGTGCACATCATGAACCTGCCTGGTCCAGCTCCAGTGTGAGACCTCCTGGAATCCTGTGCTGCTCCTACAGCTTAGGTATCGAGGGTAGGACCCAGTTGTGGGGATAACTGCACTGGGGTAGGATTCATTGGGTTTGAAAGACCAGACCAGATTAATTGCCTGCACACGATCAAATAAATCCCATGATGAGTATGAAACCAGCACAAAAACTGCTGTACTTTGGTCAATCAGGTTAGAGAATGTGCCAGGAAAAACAGTCCTTACATTGCCCAAATGTCCTCAAAATACGGAAAGATGAAAAAAAAAAAATCTGCTTCAAGTAAAAAAATCAAGTAGATTTCAAACTTTTCCTCTTTGGCCTGACAACTGTGATTTCATGGCAAAGCTGCAAGAAAAAAAAAAAAGTGTATAGACAAGAATGTAAGAAGTGTATTTCTCAAAGCAGAGCTAAGCTTTTTCATAGAGTCACAAGAGACGTGTAAGTGAGAACAGTCTTGTTAAGCAGGTCCCTGGGGATCTGGCTGGGAAGATGAGTGGGAGGGAGGAAGGGTTAAAAATATTTTTCAGAGAAAGCTTCGCTGCGGCTTGTGTCTCCACGGGCTAGCGTACAAGAGGGATTGGAGATAAACAGACTTCTGCTGGAGATACTGTTTTTCTCCAGACTGGCAACGTAATATTGATAACGCAGAAAAGATGAATGCGGAAAATCCCTGAAGTATTAGGATATAGCACAAGTGACTCCAGTAGTGGAAGCCTCACTTTCCGCAGAAAAAGAAAGGAAATGATGAGCAAGCATTTCTGCACACGGCAGGAGAGAGGCCTTCCAGAGGCGAAGGCTGGTGGGAAAGCCACAAAGGGCATTTCTATAACAACAGAACCGAGAGATTAGCTCCTGGGTAGGCTAAGCACTGGGCAAACATATCTCCCAAATCCCACATTATTAAGGATTTAAGCTACAGACCCATTTTACAAAGCTATCCGACCATGGACACCTCGTTAGCATTTTCGTGACTGCAGCCAAAGATGTTTCATCTCTAGGAGCTGCAAAAACACTTCACCATGGGACGTAAGTTGGGCAAGAACAAAAGGGAGAAGGAACAACCTCCCATTGTATCAAAGAGCCAACCTCCTTAGGAAAGACTCGCCAAGACCACTGGAGTGATGAGAAAACCATGACATCACATTTACAACATTTTTTCTTGCTTTACCAAAGTCTTCACTGCCCTGGCTCTGCTGTTTTCCATCTGTGGGTACACTGCGTACTCAGTACACACATGAGAAAAGGATTTCTGCTATCAACCGTTCTGTTTACCACGAATAAAAGCGCGGTAACCAAGGTTACTTGGGGTTTGTGCCTGTGATTTTTGTTCCCAGAGAAAGAAATATTCCCCCTCCCTCTTTTGGTGGTGCACTGACAGCACATCCTCAGATGAAACAAGGCTCCATTGTACTAAACCCTGAGCGCAGGAAGACGGGAGCCCCTGCAACAGGACCTTGCAGCCAAGAAATAAGCAGGTACCCTGGGGTGAGGTGCTCCAGGGGTTGGCAGCCTACACATGGTGGCTGTGAAGGCCAGTGCCTCCTGGGCAGTTACCTCCAGGACAAGCTAAGCTGTCCCCCAGACCTTGCTGCAACATCTCCAGGAATGGTGTCACAGCCCTGGGAAAGTCCTCTCAATTCTTCCCAGGACCTGCGTTTGCAGAAGGCCACTTGGGCTGTTACAGCCGTATCGCTAATTAGCTCTGTGTCTTGAGGGGGGTTTGATGCAATAGCTGTCTTGGATCAGACCAAGGGTTCACCAAGGCCAGGCAGGAGCCAGAACCAGTGCTAGGGGAAATATTGCAGCTGTACAGCGACGGTCGCCTTGCCTTACCCTTCTCGTTTCCAGCAATCTTCGGTCCCTGCCCTGGCACACACCAAGTTTAGCTCTCTCTTCTACTGCTTACTGGCTCTCGATGGAACGTTTCTTCTACAAATCTACAAATCTTTCTGGACCTAGTTATACTTTTGGCTTTGCCCCCAGGAAGATGTAGCAGGGAGTTCCTGAGCTGAACTGCAGAGTGCACAAAGGAGATCCCAAGGAGGATCCTGGTAGTTAAACCCAGCCCTGCCGGGAAATACTGCACTGCTTCTGGAGGTCAACTGCAGCAAGATCTTCTGGTCTCGAGGCAGTTCCAACTGCAAGGAACCATAAGAACTGACTTAGTCCTTGCATCTACTGATGGAGTAACAGTAATGCTGACTATCCGGCTGGAGGAATGTTGCGTTCTCGTTACTGGGCATGACAATGAGTTTGGCTAGCTGAGTACGATCTAGCCAGTCAGGACTAACCACCCATGAACCTCATGGGAAGAGGCTGGCAACAAGGGAGCCAGTGGTGAACAAACTTCCTCGTTCGGCTCTTTAGCCCTGATGGACCCTTCCTGACCTTAAATTCCAGGGATAACCTCGCATATCTCTGGTTTCCTATTTCCGAGATATGAGAGAGGACATAAGGGAACATACAGCTTCTGCACACAAACCTTTGCTTTATATACATAGTAGAAACAATTTTTTATTTATTTTTTTATCGTTGTGGTTAGGTTTTTCTTCTCCAGAAATACTCCTTTCCTTGGAGAGCTTGGTCCCCTGTGGTCAAGAGGGCATCACAAGAAGGAACAGCCAGGCTTGGGGTCTGTTTTCAGGTCACACTATTGTTACAGTCCCAGCTCCTGTGTAAATTCTGGGTTTGTTTCAGTATTGCCTTTCTAGAAATGTGCTTAATCTGTTCTTCCCCGCCCGCCAAGGCCTTCCCCAAAGACAGTCTGAATTGAACACTTCAGGTATCTCAAAATGAGAACAAAACATAGCTCAGATCCCAAAAATAGCTGCCATCAAAGAGGTAACACAGAAGCCAGGAAACAGCTGTGCACTTTGTTTTCTTTCTCCTATATTCTTTTTAACTTCACTTGGGAGGAGGACAGAGTAACCTCTGCTTCTGGCCTTGCAACGCTCTGCTAATTTGGGGGAAGGGCTCCATGCAGGGATCTGCAGCCCTACGTGACTTTGGACACGTGCTAGGGTCTCTCAAGTGCCTCTGACCTGGATCTGCCTGAATCAAGGCTATCATCTTCCTCCTTACATCATCTGTAGGGTCAACTAGAAAGCAGAAAAGCAGAGTTTTGGTGCTCAGAGTCTTCTTTAGCCGACCTTTTCTTTCCAAGCCAGAGGGGAGATTCGCTCAACATCTTTTCCCCATTATTTTGCTTTCTTTCCTGCTTTCCTCCTATGGGAGGCAGCTCTACAGCAGCATTCAGGCTAAGTGCAGAAGTGATCAAAGTCATCTCTGTGTGGTAGAGCTGTCCTGAACACATCCATGGAAAGATGGATGAGTCCGCACGAGCACCGCAGATGGGGGAAGCAGAGCGGGAAGGATGAACCCAGAAGGTGGCAAAGCCGTGCAAGCTAAGGGCAGCCTTCAACAACCCTGGTGGTACCAGGCAAGCCGCGCGAACCAGGCATGATACGGTGGCAAGAGGCCGGTGACGAAGCAAAAGTGCAAACAACTCAACACCAGGGCTGTACTTTGAAACAGCAACCATCATTTCTCCCAACAACCCAGCACCTTTTCTTTCTGAACAGGGTTCACCTGCTCCCTTTTCTTCCATTGGAAATGAAAGAGGAAATCTGTCTGCATATGATACGTAATTAATTGAAAGACTCTGACATACAGAGACAAAAGAAAAAAGAAAAATAAAGAGGAAAAAAATTCAATTCAATTAAGTTACAAAAATTAATCTGTGGCATGATGCCCTGGTTGACAGGTTGAGACCAGCCTTCTGTAGGCTTAAGTCTTGTACAAGTATCCAATAACTCCTTCAAGGGCTGACTGACAGCCTCAAGGCTTGCTGCAACGCATTAAGGAATGCCTTCCTCAGGTAAAGCTCACAGCATCCCTCACGTTTAACGAACTTCCCTTTTGCCTTCAAGCACAGCAACGTCCAGCAACCCCCCTACTTCTTGGCCGGGGACTTTGGGGGCGACGGTTAGGAAGGAGAACATAGGCAGGGACAGCATTGCATGGACAACTGCACATCCAGAGCAGAAAAACAGGGAATTAAACAATTACAAAACCTCTCAAATATCCAGATCGCAAAGAAAATACTGATTTGCTCCTCACCATCCTGGAAGTAGGATACAAGCGTAGATTGCTAGCCTGGACAGCAATGGGAAAGCTGCTGAGAGAAGACCCAGACAGAAGACCATGAGCCCCAAAACAAGTGTCTTCATGGCTCAGCCTTTGAAGGCTGTTTGCAACAGTGCACAAATTGTGCTTGAAATGTCAGATGGGCAGGGCTGCTGAAGGCAGAAAAGGGATGAGAACACCTCTGTGGTGAGCAAGAGACACTTGGCCATGGCAGACTTGCTGCAGACAATCAGAAAAGTTCACTTACAACAAAAGGTTGACCCAAGGCAGGGGGAAAATGCCTTCCTGGCCCACTCTAGCAGCTGTCTTCCCCCGCAGCAGGCTTTGCCAAAGGAATCCTCCAGGCTGCTTTTTGCACACATTAAAAACTTTGATTGAAAACGATCATTATTTTCCTACCCTCACCGGCTGCCAAGAGGGTGAACTCAGAGCTGTCTGTGAGCCAGCTGAATCAGAAGCTCTCTGAGAAGTGAACTCCTCCGTGCATCCCAGAGGGACCGGCAAGTTCAGGACAAAGTTTAATGTATCTTGAATGACGTTGACGTGTCCCTCCTCGGTTACCGTGTCCCACGGCATCAGGTAGTGGTCTGCCATCTAGAACTGTAAGGAAGAAAACTTGCAGTTTGGGTCTGGTTGAAGCAGGAAGGAAGAAAGCAAGCCCATGGCTCTAGGCACATGAAAAGACATTCACCCTGCTTCCCAATGCTGTAATCCCTTCCTAGATATCAACACCCTGGGCTTGCAACATTTCTGGTTTCCATTCCTCCTACAAGAGATGAGCTTTGCCCTTCATCGCTGCTACGGGACACCATGTCCATCCCAACAAGGCACCACTAAGGTAGGTTCCCACAGGCTGATGCTGCAAACCTCGATGCTTCCTAGCAGTGAAATCCTGACACCTTTCTGCCCCACACCCAGCAATGCAGCCCCAGTGCCCCATTGGGTTTTCCTGCAAGGGGAGTCAAGGCAGAGACTTTACTTGCTTTGGTCCATTGATCTGGGCTTGGCCTCATGCTAACTGTATTGCAAGGTGCTGGGTAGATGCAGTTATGTAGACATTCATGTCCACGGGTTGGCCTTCAAAGGTCCCTTCCAACCCAAACCAGATAAGGCCATAAAGACACCGGTCTCCCATGTCTCACACTACTCCAATGAATCCTAGCAATTAGCCATACTTGACTCACCACAGCCAATCTGCCCCTCTTCACTCCAGGGATGTTGCTCTCATCTTTCGTCCACTTTTGGCAGACCTGCACCAACCACGTTCTCACATCTGGAGCGTATTTCCACTTCATTACTGAATCAAACAATAGTTTGCTTGTTCACACCGAAGTCGGTGGGAAGCAGGAGCGTGGAGCTCCTCAGGGTCCCCGTCAAGGACAGCAAAACCTGACGTACAGCCCCATTACCAGGGGGGTCAGAGGGATCACACCACTCTTTCCCAACCTACACAGGTGATATCACCCCAAAGCTGATCTACAGGTGTTTGCTGAGGAGTGTCACCAAGGGTTTGTTATTTTGTTATTAGTTCGCAGGAGCTGTGCTGCTGCGTGCGATGGGGACTCCAAGTCAAACAGCTTGGCTGTGCCAAAAGGCCTCCCTCTTCCTCCTCCTGGGGTCTCCCTTCAGGCTCTGCCATTCAAGAGGGAGGCGAGTCAGACACAAAGAAAAGTTTTTTTACGGAGGAATAAGGCTCAGGTGGATAAAACTCCGTGGTTGGATGCCCCAAGGAGCAGCAGTGACCTTCTCTTGGGGCAATGGGGATAAACAAGATCACTTTTCATGGGTCTTCCCATCCTTCTCTTCACACCTTCTCCTCTCGCTCTACGCTGCTTTAAGCCCTTTAATGACCACTTAGATTGGGATAAGAGGCTGAAAGGACTCAAGAGCCAAAGCAATGCCCACCACAGCGATGATGAGAGGGGGAAACCACGCTTCTTTCTGTGCCCACCCCATCCTCTCACATTCCCCACAGCATTCCATCCACAGGTGCTGGCTTGTTCCTTTGCTTTGACCTCTCTGTGGGCCATCATGTTCCCAGGAAAGTTTATTGTTAGAGCTTGCATACACCTAACCTAACCAAACAAACAGCCGCTAGCGGAAGGGACACCCTTCCCAAACCAAGTCAAACCTATAATGTTTGTGTTTCATTTGCTTTGCAGCACTGATTTTAATCTGCAGCACAGACCAAGCAAGTACAGTCATCCCTCCCCTGCTTCCCTCTCCCATTTTAAGGAGGGGAATGTAGGGATTTTACTTATTTCTCTGGTCTTGCAGCCAGAGAGAGATGAAAGCCACAGGCCTTTGCTTTGAGAAGGGAAGTCTCTTATCAGGCTTTCTCTGTCACGACCACATCTCACTGGCAGGGAGCAGGTCCTTGGGCAGGGGCACAACGTTTAGCAGATTTATTTTAGGGGAAAAAAAAGACGTAATTCAAGGAGCCTTTTAGCCCCATCTCCTGAAGAAACAAAGCTGCAGGGAATCATAGATGGTTTGAGTTGGAAGGGACCTTTAAAGGTCGTCTAGTCCAACGCCCCTGCAGTAAGCAGGGACATCTTCAATAGATGATGTTGCTCAGAGCCCCGTCCAACCTGACCTTGAATGTTACCAGGGATGGGGCATCTACCACCTCTCTGGGCAACCTGCTCCAGTGTCTCACCATCCTCATCGTAAAAAATGTCTTAAAGAGAGTGGTTTGTATTTTTGCCACTCTCCGTTAACACCTTCTGAGCTCCTGGACAACCTGAACTGGGCCTGAAGGAAGGGCTCAAGGCTCACATAGCTCAGCAGTTTCTGCAGAGGAAAGAGGTCTGAGTCGCGCCCAGCACTGGGCATGTGTCAATAAACAGCAGAAAGCTGGAGCCAGCCACCCTTGCATCCCTGCCCCAGGCTGGACCGGCAGCTGGGAGGTGTGGGAGGACACGAAGATGCTTCTCTGCGAGGAGGATGGCTGCTGCGTCCTCTTTCTGCCGTACTCAGAACCAGCCAAGTCCAGGAACAGCAAGCAATTTCTTCATTTTCTTCCTAAAATTTAAAGCAGAAATCGTTTTCTCTGAGGCAAATTCTAATAGCATCTGTAGTCACTAGTGCACATGAAGATGTGTGTTAGGTAGGTGTATGTCATCCTGGTGGTAGGTTCAGGATGGAATACACCGAATAGGGACAGGTCAGCTCTGACAGCACAGGACATGTAAGAGGCACCGTAACTTGTAATTCTGTCGTTGTAGTGTTCTTCGTGCCAACAAAGGGAGAAGGGATGTGTCTGCTGGTACAGGATGAACTTCAGCCCTTATCTTAAGAGGTTCCATAGGGAAATGCAACAAAATTCTCTATTGTTGCACAGGAAACACATCTTTCAACAGTCTTCAGCGTCAAACCTGCCTCTGGGACCTTCCCCGCCTGCTGGTGACATGCCTTCTGACCTCAAGCAAAGCGCTTCCTCCCCATTTCCCCACGACGTGGCAAAGCCTGCAAATAGCCTCAGAGCATGGAGAGGGCAGCGGCCCCCAACCCAGCACCACAGCCGGGAGGCTGGATGAAGCCTCCACATCCTACACTGGGTTTTAGGAAAGAGGAGGCTGATGTAGAGGGTGGGCACATGGGGCTAGGACCTGCTTTCCTTCCTGTGCTCGTACAGCCCAAGCTCCAGCAGCAGGACACCGAGCACACCCTGCATATTCGCAACCCTCTGACTTCAGAGACAACCCAGGCAATCCCACCCAACTTCCAATTTGATGCACACAAGCCACTTGAAATATTCTGCATCGGTCTCCAGAAGATCCTGCAACCCATCCTTATGTCTCCTATAGCCCCCCCTCTTCGCCAGGTCCTCAGTTACTCTTTCTCCGGGGCTTCCCAAAGCAAGCAGAGGCACAAGGAAAGACCATAGGCAAAACCAGCTCTTAGGCTGACAAGATAAAGAGTTAAAGTAGCAAAGCAAAAACTTTGGAAGAAAAACCGTTATGTAATAAATCAGATATTAGAAGGCAGGAAGGTGTGCTATATAGAGGAATCAAAGTCCGGAACAGGATGTATATAAAGCAAATATTGAACTAACTTTGATAACAGAGAAAAATAGAAGATTTTTGGTGGGGTTAACCGAAGGCTCAATTTTAACTATTATAAATTTCCTGTTTTACTCGTGTCGGGCGGTTTTACAGTGATCTATACAATACATTGTGTGCCTAATGATTTCCTAGCCATGAATGGGTCACTCAGATTTTACTTTCCATGCTTTTTTTTTTTTGGTCTGTCCTGGAGCAATAAAGCTATTGAAATCATCCAGGCCTTGCCCATTGGGTGTTTTCTTTCCTACCAAGACATCAAACTACCCTGAAGGTTTATTTTAAGCAAATTCAATAGGAGGGATCACACAAGCACCTTGTTGAAAGTGTACAATGGGAGCCGAACCCAGGGCTATTCAATTAACAAGTGCTCCATTTTCATGCTATTCCTGTTGTGAATTCATTTCTTTAATTAGGCTAGCAATTTATGAAGCTAACAAGGCACCATTTGTCTGCAGACACGTAGGCAAAGTAATTCCAGATCAATCCACACTGGAAGGCAGCGGAGCTCATGAAAAGCTAAGCAGAACTGGAAACCTCTGCAGATACTACCAGACCTGTCAAAATGAAAGAGATAATTAAGAGCAAGGATCGCGGCTAAAAAAACCCTGACTCAAGGGATGTGCCTGGATTAATCTGGGAGAACCAAACTCATCTCTCTTAGGAAACAGAACTCATCAAGTAGGCATCCCCATTATCCATTCCCTTTCAAAACATCCTAAGCTTTACACTAGTTGAGGGTTTTGCACTTCACCTGCTCCTATTAGTAAGGGAGATCGATGTTTCTGCCATTCATTGGAGACCTTCCTCCCAGCATCTAATCTGCACTTTCCCTTGGCCACTGCATGTCCTCTCTGTTCTCAGGACAAAGAAAGGCGCATTTTCAGTGTCCCTGGCTGAGACAGGATCTCCATCCACCCTGGTCACTCTTGCTTACACATTTTTGGAGTATTTATTTTCTGATCACAAGTGACCTGAAAAGCACAGGCTATCCCAGTGATCTACAGGTGTCTAGGTCATCCCCAACCACACTGGAAATTCTGGCACCATTCACATCCCAGAACCTATTTTCATTTTTCAGAGATGCTTTTGCACTAGCCTCACATTTAGCTTTTCTTCCTCGGTTCTTTGAGTGATATGAGCTCAAATCCCTCTATCAAGATCTTCATGATTATTTGATTTTCAACGGTACTCCTCAGTCCTCCATGTCATTCTCTGCATTTCTTGACCCTCCCCTCTGTCTGTAAACGTCCTCTCTACATCCTTAGTAAATTTACTGTATAAAACCTCTTGTGACTGAGATAATTTTCATAAAAGTATTCTCTGCGCTTGTTCCTCATGAGCTCTACCACGTAACCTTCCCTCAGCCCAATTCTCCTTGGAACACTGAAACACTGACCACTCTCTCATCAAACTTTCAGCCAATTCCTGACTGAGCTTGTGACTCTTCCACCAACCCCCCCTTATCTCCAGATTTACAGCTTCCCATCTTAAAAACATACCAGATGTATTGCCTAAGTTCAAGTAGATGAGAACTTCCACGTTTCCTTTGCCTGAAAATGGAGTTATTGAAGGAGAAACTCAAGTTCATAAGGAACAGTCTGAATGATAAGGGAGATACGTCAGCTAACCTCATGAGGTCCTTGCTAAATGAGATTTTGCAGCTCCTAGGACACCCACCTGTGCATCCCTTCCATCCCTGTCTGTAGGCAGTAAGTTACTTTGGACCAGAAAAAAAACCAAGCCAAACCAAACTTAATTTTAAGATTTTTTTTTTTTTTTTAAGGCAGAGAAGATCTTGAGAGCGTCAGCTTGATCTTGCCTGACCTGACAAAACAGATTTTACCTTTTATGTTCCCCATGTCAGCACTGAAACGTGGGTATAAGACACATTACGTAAATACACATCCCTCAGCTGGCCAAATTTGGAAGCAGCAGAAGGCCAGGAGCCTGGGGCTCAGCTTCCGGTATCCACACTATGGGTTAGGCAACCCAAGCTCCACCTTAGCTCTGCCTGAAGATCCCACCAGGTGAGATGTCCTTTCATCTTCCCTTGCAGATGGGTCAGAGGCTGAAATAGGGAGATGCACAGCTATTCCCAGAGATCCTCCTTCGACGGGAAGGGGAGGAGAGAAGCCCTCAAGTTTAAGGGAACTGGAAGAAGGACCTGGGGAGGAAAGGGACCCATACCTTTGAAGCTAAATGGTGGTGTGAGAAGAGTAAATATATATTATCTGGAAAGTTTGATTCTGCTCCACAGTGAGTATAAGGAAGGGGAGAAGAATAAGCCACTTAAAACAAGTGAAAAAGGATGCACCTGCACAGCCCCTTGCAGGAGCTGTATCAGCAAAGTGACCTTCTTTGACCTTTCTGTTTTGTTCCTGAAAAAGGAGACTGTAAAAATGGACAAGCTTCCAAAGCGTGCTCACAATATTTTAAACCTGTTGCACACTCTCCCTCTGAAGTTTTGGCTGCTAAAAATAAATCGACATTTCAACAGCCTCAGCCTGAAGAAGAGCGCTGCAGATTAGGGCCCAACGCGAAGGCAACAGGACCAGGCAGAGCCGGCAGCAGGTGAGATACAGCACGGAGTCAGCGGCACTGGTTTACCCAGAGTGGGGCCAAGGGGGTTAAAAAACTGGAGGAGGTAAAACAATCACACCTCGGGTAATCTCCTGCTCAAAGCTTCTACTGCTCTTTGGTTTTGTTAATGCGCAAACATAAAGATATTTCCTCTGATCCTCTAACACAACAACAGAATAGACGATTCCCAAGTTGAATTATCAGAAGTTTCCCCCAAACACTGTTTTCTTGTATGATTTGTTGGTGTAGCTTCATACTTTCAGAGACACCTGAAATCCCCCTGGGTTGCAGGAGCTATGTCAGTAAACGTTCACAAAACTGAGGCCACCAGGAGAAGAACCAAACTTGAGTCTCCATGGAGAAAGCACTGCTGGCTCATCGGGCGACTCAAGCCTTATCGATTATGAGCACCAATTTTGGAAAGTTTTAAGCTAAGCATTCTTGGGATGGAGAAAAATGATTTTCCCATATTTTTGCCATGGAAAAATAATCCAATAGCATGGATTACTGCACAGGGGGCAAAAGCTGCGGGTAGAAAGGCACATCTGCGTCATATCGCAGAGTCATAGGAAGCAGAGAAGGGGGGAGATCAGTAGCTAGCAGAGCAAAAAGGGGCAATACAGCGCTTGCTTTAAAAGCTTCCCTGCAACAAATCTTACAGTCCATTACAAGTGCACACAACTACTAAAACTGTGAAGACAGAAACTGGTATCTGCAAAGCAAAAAAAAAAAAAATCAACTCACTCTGTAGGTGATGTTTCCTCCTTTTAAGCGCTCCAGACACCTCTGTCGCAACACGCCTTTGTTAAGCCCAGGGCTGATGTCTGCAACACGTACTTGGATAGAGGCACAAAAGCGACAGATTTGAGCTCTCAACTTGGTTAAGCACCCAGCACAGCCGACTGCACCTCGAGGGTGCAACCAAAAGTGCGCCTAGTATCACATGGGCGCACAAGAAAGCTGTAATTCGTGTTTTTGTGGAGGAGAGCATCCTGAGCTTAGCCCAAAATGATTGCTTAATACCATGTCATGTTCACGGAGGGGACCGTAATTAAGCCAGCGGTCTCCACCACCAGATGTTCCAGCAAGTCTGGTAAGGGACACGTGTCTCTTCTTGAAAAAAAGAAAAAAAAAGGCCCAATACTTCAGTATTGGGGTACTTTTTAGAAATTCCCAAATCACAAACAGCTCACCACTTGTCATACTGTTTTTCTCTTTACACTCCAGCTAAAAGGGCTGTTACGAACAGAGCTGTAGAGACGCACTCCCCCAGGCCAGAGCTCCAAAGAACTACACATGCTAAGCTGGCAGTTTAATTTCTGCGGCCTTCCTGTAAAAGCATTTCTTTGCAAAGAACATCTCTTAAAATCATAGTAAGATGACGACTGTTACATTTTAATGATCAACCACAAACTGATCTCAAGTTAAATCGTGAAAACCCAAAGTGAATGGAAGATGCAGAAACCAAGGCAAAGGCAGCAAGCAGAGCTACGCACCAGAGAAAAGAGCAAAATTCTCACTTGAAAGATAATCCAGGCAGGTTTAAAAAAGAAAAGTAATAAACAAGTTGCTGCTTTCCCCCCCACACCCCCCCGCACTCACCTTCAGCAATTTAGCTGCATTTGAAGAGCATCTTAAAAGTAACTGCACAGTAAGACATGCATAAAGCCATGGGCTGGGCTGAGACTCTAGATTTCCCTACTCAAGCACCCGAGGGATGGTGGAAACCCTCCCAGTTACTTGTCCAGCACTACGGCCTAGCCCAAAGGCTGGTGTTGAGAACATCCACCCGCACGACAGTAGTAACAGAATCCAAACAGAATCCAAAATGACATATTAAACTATTTTGAGGGGTCTGTAGTCTAATACAGAAATGAAAACTGGCTGCTTCCTTCGGACAATCGCTATCTAGTGCTACAGGAGTTGTTTCGTGTCGTGCTGATGGTGCGTAACACAAAGTCAAAGGAAACCGCACGTACTCAGCAGTTCAAAAGCAGTGGACGCAACCCAAGTGCATTTACAAGTGGAAGATGCTTTCCAAAGCTAGCTGCATAGCAAGGCAAAACTCCTGGATTTCAGTCAAAAGTCCATGCATTGGAAGCTGCTATTTCTCATGTGCGTACCCAGAGCACACAAAACCAGGCTGAATTTTTACATAAACGGTTCATAAAAAATCAATAGACGACAACATCTTCTCATTAAAAAAAAACAAAAACAAAAAACAAAAACAAACAAACAAACCATAAATGCAAAAGCATTGTCAAACAGAGAAATCATGTGCAGATTCAGCCTAATCAGCAAACTGAGGTGACTCATGCCCAGCCTCCCACTCAGCGACCAAGGCAGAAAAAGGAGGGTAAGGTGGGATTGCCCCCTCAATGGCAGCCCGATTTCAGATCAGTGGAAGCTGATCTTGAAACTGCGTCCTCATTTGTATGAATACAACGAGTAGGATTTAGCTCCTGTGTTTGTGTATGTGCAACCATCAACTCACGCTTCCCTACAGTTGCTGAAAGACAGAGAAAGCAGGCAGGAAGCTGATAAATATCCTTCATCCAACAACTAGTTTCAAATTCTACCCAATCAGAAGCCCAAGCAAGAAGGTCTAAACGTAAAATAGCAGCTTAAAAAAATCCCTTCAGTCTTTACATTTTAGTTTGCATATAAATGAGTCACCTTTCTGCCAGTTTAGAAAACTGACAGATTTTAAAAGAAAACCGCTCAAAGCTTAAAAAATTAAGTTAGGAAATAGTTTATTAAAGAAGTCAAAGACAGATGGCAGATGGACACTGTTTATTGGTTCTTTCCATCACATCCGAGTTACAGGTGTAAAAGTCACACAAACTGCAGGTATAAACATGTAAAACAATATAAAAATAAATGGAAAGGTAATTTTATATTTACTGAATCAAGTTGTGTAATAAATACAATAGGCAAAAAGCTTCAATCACACAATTCAGTTTAACTGAAGTTACAGTAGTGTTTGTAAATACAAGTTTTTAACTTAAAGTTGCAAATATTAAAGCATTGAGAACTAGTATAAAAGTGAATTTTGGCACATTGTAAAGTGAGAAGTGTTACATTAGTATCTGACTGTTGTGTAAAAATGAAGCAATTTCTCACTAGCTTTCTGAGGTACATTTTTAAACAATCTAAAATTAGATCAACAATGTGGTTCTAACAACTCACAGTTTACAATTCACTATACTAGTTACAATTTTTCCCTTTTAAGAATACCAAAGTATTCCAGAGCTTAAATCTGTGCAAATTCAGAAAAGTTTCAATTAAAAAATAACAATAATAAAAAACTTATTAGGGAACTTTTACGTGCAACTTAAATGCTCGCTGCAATCACTTTTGTTAATTGTAAAGTGTAAAACTGGACTAATACCAAATTGCACAGCTTAATATAAAATACTCAGAGATTGCAGCGCAGTTCAAGTTGCAAACGTTCCTCTCCTAAGTTTATCACATTTTTCTCCCTATAACTTCAGTAACTTCTGATCACACTCATTCTCAGTGAGGGAAAAAAAAAAAAAAAAAACACCACCACAAGCCGCTAACATGAAGGTCAGCAAAGCATGTAAACCCCTTGAGGACTCTCAGCACTTCTTCACAACATCAGAAACGCCTGGACACAAAGTTACTGTTACCAATTTTCAAAATACAGTAAGAGACAGAGGAACAGCGTAATGGCACTTTTTCTGTATCCAAACATTTGTGGTTTAGAAATGGTGCTTTTTTTTTTTTTCAGTTTTACAGTAGCTAAAAAAATTTTCAAAACTAGACCCTTAGAAGTATCTCAATCCTTACCTCAACTTCAAAAGAGTGAGGAAACCAGATTACCCTACAGATGGGGTTTGATACAGTATAAACATCTCTGACCAGAGTACAAAAGTTATGCTCTTCTTCTAAAAAAAGTGCTGCTGATTGTTAGAAGTAACTCCAAAATAATCAGCAACTGATATTAAACTATCAGCAGCATCAGGCATTTACACATTTTAGTCCTCAAAGAGTTTTCTTTTAAACAGTTTAACCATTTGTGCTAATATTCTTCACTAGGTTAATTTTAAGTCCTTTCACCAAAACCGTTTTTCCTTTAAAAAAAAGAGGGTGCAAGCAATACAACCCATGACATCCATTTATTTTATGCTTCGTGAATAAATGATGTCATCTGCAAGGCACTACTATGTTTAAAGGATACCATTGTCACAGTTTCACTATTTCGGTATTTTTTCTGTTTTAAAGTCACAGTTAAAAAATAAAAAAAAAAATTGAGGTAATCAAATTATTTCAATACCAAAATATTGAAATAGTACCAGTATGGTGAAAGGTCTTTATAATACACAGCTATTACCATATAGCATGCAGTACAGTATATAAGTATACTAGGCCTTTGTTCTGAGCTCTTCTGCTTCAGTTTTTAAGGAACAGCTCAATTTGCACAGTAGCACGCCAATTCTGAATACTTATTTCCTTTTTGTTCACGGGGCATCTCACTTGTAATTACAGCTCACTACACCAAGCCCAGATGAATTGGCCCCATCAACAGTTAATTTTCGAGAGCTGCACAAATTGGGGTTCTTAAAAAGAGTTCAGCAGAGCAAAATAAGCTACAGTATCTTCATCTATCGTTCAATTGCACTTAAACCTACTCTGTTATTGACTCACGAGTTGAGACAAAGCATCAAGGACGTGCCTGCTGTCCCAACCCCTGGTATTTCTTCTGACATTACATAGTCATACCACTATTCTAGAAATATGGCTTTGCAGATTAGATAACTTGTACTGAAAAGGAGCACACTGGGTTTACACTAAGCTTATTGGCAAGGAACTATAATTTTTTAAAGAATTTTCTAATGCCCCTTTGTATTGCAGTGTTACGACCAGAATTTCGTACTCTAATAATCCTGGTCTGATAAATAGTTTCATGCAACCAACTGTACTTAGTTTGTAAACACCCGCTAGCCCTCCCGCCCCAAGTCCACTGCTAGCTACGTTTATTCTACCAGGCACTACAGCATATTAAGACTAAAGTATAGCCATGCATAGATAAACTCACGAGCCTTATCACGATGCTCTATACCTGTAATACGGGTGACCCCAGAAAGCCTAGCAACACAAACTAATCGCTGGCTTTTATTGTACTTTACCAGGATACAAGTAGTTTATAAAGTTTATAAAGTCTCGTGGTGTGCAAAAAAAAAAATAAAATAAAATGTTTCTTAAATTCAGACAGCTTTTTGAAATCTAGTAGGAAAGCTAGTAACGAAACCTTATCAACATCTCTATCCCAATCTGCAGCACCTGGAATTCTACCTCTGCACTGTATAATCACCACAGCACAGGCACCGAGACAGCTAGTAGCAATGTGCACTGAAAGTCTACCCAAAAGGTGTTTCAGTTTTTGACAGGCTTTTTGTAATTTCAGCCGTTTCAGATTCCAAAGGTAAAAAATATATTTCTTAAGTAAGGCATAAAACTGTATCTAGCCTTAGGTTTGACAGCAGGAGTTAAATCTCATTTTCTTGCCACAGAAACAGACTGTGTGGACATGTTGTAAGTGTTTTAAGTGTACTGTAAAAAATTATTCGCTCCATTTCTTACTGCATTACATACATCTGCCCAAAAAGAAAAGTTGCAGTTATGTTGGAAGATTGAGCTGTTCCTAAGGCAAAGGAATATGAAAATAAAAACATTCTCCTAGACTGTTTTCGCTTGATTAAATTCTGAACACACCGCATGTTACAATAATCTGCTTATTCAAATAAGCTTCAATAATTACCCTTAAGTAGATGCTAGGGTACCTTATAATCCTTCAGTCAGTGATCTATGATGTCTTACATAAAATTGTACTAAATTAAGTTAGAGGACAAGTTGCCAGTACTCCTATTACAATATAATTTAGTAACTATAAAGGTTTTGTTGCCAGTACTTAAAACCTGGTGTATTAAGTTAGTGAAATGTTATGGCGTGCAAATTCTTCTGAAAGCTTCACAAACAGGTTCTTTCATATTTCAAGTATAGTTTTTGATATTTTTTTCCCTTTGGAAATAAGTCATCTTCATGAAAAGGAATTCTTTATCTAAAGAATCTCCCTCTTCTCTTGCTTTGCTTCATTTTTAGTACTGAAATAAGAATCCTTCAGAGATAATCTTCTAAACAGCAGCAAGTTGCAGATTACTGCCATTCATGTCATATTTTCCAGAACACCAATAACACCAAGAAAAAAGCAAGATTATCTCCACTTATTGTTTCACCCTTTTCCTTAGAAAAGTCAAAATTTCAATGGCAGATTCAAACTGTGCAGAGATTGAGAGACACGCTGTCCCCTCAGAAAAATGCAGATGCCTAAGTGTTCCCCCATTTCTCGCTTTGGGAACACCCTAACAGCTGGGGATTACGTACTCTTGCGAGTTTTTTAATTGTTCCCCCATTTCTCGCTTTGGGAACATCCTAACAGAGAAAGGATTAGGTACTCTCCAGAGTTTTTTTTAAATGTTCCCCCATTTCTCGCTTTGTGAACACCCCAATAGATACAGGATTAGGTACTCGCTTGAATTTTTTTTAAATGTTCCCCCATTTCTCGCTTTGGGAACACCCAAACAGCTGTGGGATTAGGTACTCTTCCGAGTTTTTTCAGATGTTCCCCCATTTCTCGCTTTAGGAACATCCCCCAATCCCACATGCTGACATATACTGCTGCTCATCAATGCTCCCGTGCAACAAGTTTCAACGGACACCCAGAGATTAAAGAAGTTTGATTATCTGCACGACAGACCAATTCCGTGATTACATTCTGACCTACCAGGGAATACAGTTTTGCTTCTTTTCTTCTTTTAAACAAGTTTTCCACTACTAGCCAGAGATTCCAGGTGATGCTTTTTACAGTCTGGAATTAAGGTGAAGTGGAAGCAAACCTGACAGTACAAACAGCTAAGCAGTTACCATATTAAAATGCCAACCTTACAGGAATGATCTCTTAGTCTTACAAGGAGTGCTGAAAACTGACATTTCACTTAATTTTCTAGTTAACCAGCAAGGACAACAGCATTTTTGGTTACTGACAGTAGGCGATTCAGAAATGCACAGAACGCACATGCTTATGTCTTCTGCTCAAAGAGATCATGATACTCTTGTTCTTCTAATTCTCTGTTGTACTTCTCTATTTCCCTGTTGGCTTCTTCCAAGTAATCATTCATGAATTGGTCCATTACTGATTTTGAAACACTAAGGAAAAACATTTGTTGCAAATAGTGTCCATTAGAAAAGAACATAACAGGTTTTTTGAAGGATGTGACAGTTCAAGGACACTTACTAAAACCAGAAATTCAATATATTACCTTCCGGAAGTCCCGCAGCCAGACCTAACCACAACTACTCTCTATTATTGGGGAATATAGGATTTGCACAATAGACATTTCCCAATCAAGAGGAAGAACATAGGAACAGCAAAACTACAGCAGGTTTGCAGATGTTTACAGCTATTTTGGTTAAGTGGAAATCTAAAAAACTCTGCTCAAAATTCAAATCATCCAGAAGTGGTTAACCAGTGCCTGCATATTTTATTGCCAAACACCAAGATGGTGGTGGAGTAAAGGTCCCATGAATGTTGAGTCCCGAGTTCGTTGTTAGGCTATTTTCTGCCATTATACCCTAACTAGGAGCTTACCCTGCAGACAGAAGTCTGCTGATTTAAAATTTTAAAGTTGTCCCACAGGGCATAGAAAATAACGGTATGTTCTTATTCCAAAAGAGAATCACAGAACCCACTTGGATTTTTGTAAAGTTTGTCGAGGTTCAAGTGAAAAGTAAACTGGGAATATAATACCAAATTTGAAATTTCAGTAATAAAACAAAGACAAAAGCAATAGAAGGTTATGAAAACAAGAAAGAAGAACAGGAATACACTGGAACATTAGTATTACTCTGGCATTTCTTGCCAAAGACAAAAATATGACCAGGTTTAAATTAAAAAAAAATAGAAAGAATTTCTGGAAAGAAATCCGAAGGACCCTGCTTCAGCTCTAGTTCATGTACTGCAAACTGTCACCAAACAAGACCACGAGGACAGTTCATCTACAAATGTGTGTATGCCACAATGATAGTAAATCAAACTGCTTGCTAAGCTGAAGTAGTTTGAAAATAAGGTTTTACTTCCTTAAGTGAGTTTAAAAAGCGATGACAAAAAAATGCATCTCCACACCTAATTCCGAACACCCTGTTCATATTACTGTATTGCATCCAACAAGGTTTTTCTCATACTGAGTTACAAAATGAGAGCAATCATTTAACACCAGCTTCACTGCAAAATATGTGGCAGAAAAAAGGATACTGTAGTAAAACCTGAAACAACCCTGATTGGTTTTACTTGAGTATATGCATGCATGTGCATGGAAAGTTATATTCTTTTGGAAGTTTTATCAGTCACGACCAGGCATTCAGCAATATTAAAGCACTATTTGATTTGAAAGATATTTCTTTGACAAGCTGAGGTCCATAAATTATTCTCTGCATGAGCTCATATACAGTTTGGGCATTGTTACGTTGGTTCTATTCTGCTTCTCAGATCATATCTCTGAAAAAGCGTTTTAACAGTAAGCTTTAAATGGCAAGTAGCCACGCTCAGATTTAAGGAACAAAACTTTTCACTTCGTACCATCACCTGCAAATCAAACCAGCTCTTCGCCATATCGTGTTTTGACAGCCTACAGTTCTGATTTACAAAGCCTGTTGCCTACTTAAAACCTTCACCAAAACCCCACACTTTTTAAAGGATACGTGGATGGTAATCCATTTTGTCACCAAAAAAATTCACAAATTGCGTCCCGTTGTAAAAATAACCAGCTGGAAGTGGATCCAAGTGGCGTTTCACCTACATTAGGAAAGAATATACCGTACATTAAACACTTAAAACTCAAAACTGCTTAGAGACAGTCCTAACAAACTTAAATAGATAAAAGAAAAATTCCTTCTGATGAACTTAATAGCCAGGGAGGAAGGTATGGCTCCTGGCTATAAAGCAGCGCTCTGAAAAAGCAGTATGACAAATGACATCCATATGGACTAGGGGAGTTAGGTACAGTGACACTAACCATAGCCGTGCCAAACTCTTAAGAGCCCAACTTTAGAGATAGCACCTACAACCTCAAGGTAGTTGATGAGGGCAGGATTAGGCATTTGGGATCCTAATTTGCATGTGACAACCTGCACAGAACAGGGAGAAAATATGGGGAAGGACTATTACAGTAACCAAAATTGTATGCAATACCCTACACCTCCCCATACTTTTAGGGGGTAACTTGAAGCCCTGACATAACACCAAGATTCATCTCTCAAATCCCTCCTGGACAGCCTCACTTATATTTGGTGTATATAAAAGGACAGTAAGTGCCGCAATAATTTAGTGCTTAGCACACTTGTTATGGCAAGTATGGGAGGTGCTCTATCATTCAAATGGATATTTAAGAAAATCAGCCAAAAGCAAGACTTGCCATTAATTGCTTCTACTTACATGAATGTTTTTTATTTCCTGAAGGGTTAGCATTCCTCTGGTTTTCAGGGCTTTCCTCTGAGGTTTCTGTATTAAGAATTAGACCCCAGTTATATACCTACTGAGTGACAACGTGATACTACAGTTTAGTTAAGAAAAACAAGCAAACAAAACCACTGAACAGAAAACTAAGTTCTTTCCTGAAAATGTGGATAACAGTAGCAAAATCTATGATCACATGTGATCATGCTCAAGCCCAGTCCAGAAATACTCCTTTTAAAAGTGTGTATTTTAAAAATTAGTTTCTAGACAGAATTATTCGATTATATCAAGGCACTCAACAACTATGTTCTGAAAACAACAGTAAAAATTAAGTGATCTCACATAAAGCACTGTTAGAAATGACAAATTCTAGAAGTATTTTAAATAACACCATTTATATACAGCTCTACTACAAAAACAAAGGAAACTGGCACAGGAACAGAAAAACAATTTAGTTTTCTTTCATGCAGCAACTCTTAGAACTATGTGAAACCCTAAATTAGCCATGACTAGTGAGACTGTACAAAGACTGTGTACTCTTGAACTGCTCGAAGAGGAAGCACTTCACACTTGAGATAGCATTAAAGTTCCAACTTTTCATAAAATTAAACCAGCATTCCCTAGAGTGCTTTCTTACACATCAAAAGCATTTGTCTCCATATATTACCCATGTGATATCATCACAGAAAATGTATATTTCCCTGAAGTAACACAACCTGATAGAACAGAGGTGAGAACCTGAAGATATTTAGGAACAGCTCCACCACTGGTCTGCAGGAAACTTTTTTCCCTTCCTACACAACTTTTTAGAGATACTATGCAAATCCTAAGCCATAAAGAAGTAACCATGAGTATTTTTAACTAATGTTCCAAAATGGGCATCACAAAAGGGCACAGTTGGAACTATAGGCTCAGGTTCCAACTAGAGTGCTAAAATACGCAATTCATATGGTTGAACAGTTTCTGTCCATGTATATTTCTGAATCAAACCTCAAGACTCACTTCCGAAGACCTTAATGTGCAGCCTGGCAAAAGTAATACCTGCTGCTATTGCTTTGTTGTGTAGCAGCAAACCATCTCATTCTGGTCAAGTCATGCCAGTCACTGTGAAGTTAGCAAGAAATCACAACTGCAAAATGTGCCTTCTGGGCTTATGATGTGCATATTTCCTCTTCCCTACTCCAACTTCTATTGCATAGGTACATTAGCCATACAGAAATACATGAAGTCTTACATAGCTGCACACTTGACAAATTAAGTAAGACAAGGTGAAAAAAACTACACCCTCCATTTCAGTGGACTACTTCCAAGGAGGTTTAATTTAGTGAATCAAAACAGTTTTCAGCTTTGCAGCATTCAGGTACCTCAATAAGATTTATTTCATACTACACTTCAGCTTTTGGCAATCACATCTCAGCTAAATCATATTGTGTTTATTCTGGATGTAATCCATTTGTGCTCAAACGTTCAAAAGTAGATCAATCCACAAATACACTGTAGCAGATATTAAAACAATAAACAAATTACAATACACATTTGCAAACTGTTAGTCCTCTGTCTGGAGCACAGTTACACCCTGGAATGCTAATACCTTGGTAGAAGAGAAAGAGATATTAAAAAGTTTCATCAAGACACTTCGATTCCTCCTTTTGTTGTTAAGAAATGCCAAACAGATCACACTGAACAGAAGTAAACATGCCCACAAACCTGCTTTGCAGTTTCTCGGAGCCAGTCTTTTATATCTTCTTCCTTAAGAGAGCAGCCAATGAACACAAGGAAGCACTCCTGTTGACTACTGCAATCTCTGTTATCGCTTCTTGAATCAGGAGGAGTTGGCCCCTCCTGAACAGGCACAAGGCTTAGTGAATTAGATGATGTGTTGTGACAGACTTCAATCACTTTATCAGAATCTAACAACGAGAAGATGGAAGAAGAACACATCTTGATAACTGCTAATCTAATTTAACATCAACACACTGGTGTAGACAGAATAGAGTACACAAAAAATTTCAAATACGTATACATGCAACACAATCACAAGACAACGCATAAGTAGTAATTTGCACTTACCTGAAAACTTAACTTTGCCCATGATGTGATAAATGTTTCCAGAAAAAGGACTTGGCTTGAGCAATGACTTAATCGCTGTTTGAAATAGAAGACAAACATATTATTTCACATCTTGTTCTTATCCTTGGTGTCGCTTCTGGTCAGACCTATGCTACAGGTCTCTAATCCACATCCTAGTGAATCAGGGGAAAATGCTGCAGTGTCCCCCAGAGCCCCACTACGTAACATTTCTATATGTTCTCATTTCTTTGCTATGGGGTAGGTGGGAAATAACATGTGTTTGTCATAATGAACGCTTACAGTGTGTGTGGAAAGTAAAATGGTGCTCCTTAACACTGTTTTGCTAAGGAAAGAAGGAAAGGCATGATTATATAGCTACTCTAGTAGCCTAACACAGAGTTGAACCTATTTTCTACTAACTACAAATAATTATTTGGCATAAAAAGTAGAAGCTGATGGTCACTTATAAACTGCATTTCGACACTACTAAATAAAACAAAACATAAAATAAAAAGCAAACATATGTAGATAAGTGTCTCAGTCTCTAGAAGCCAAAAATCACATTAGATTTTCATCTGAACAAGATCATGGATCAGTTTTTCAGAGCAGACACTAAAGACAACAATTTACTGTCCTTTAAGAAAGGAAAGCTGAATTTTCAACTAAAAGTTTACTTCATCAGTGTGTTATACCAGTGCCTGCCTTCCCCTCTATTTTTCAGTATTTCAAACTTGGATTTAAATCAAGTCAGTCAAAGTTCATTTGTACCTTTACATTTGGTCACAAATCGTGTTTTTTCTAGAGGACGATTAAACCATACACAGATCTGAACCATTGGAGGGAAGACAGACCCAGCTCCATATTTACCTTCATACCTTAAGACAAAAACAAAAACCAGCTTCAACTTACATGAAACACACAGACCTGTGCTTTTCCTCTAACAGATTTCTTAAAAGGAACATCTATTATTTCACCACAGGTACTAAGCTTTCTTCTCCAAGACATCCATGAAAACGTGATATTAACAGTATTAGATTGTTAAAAATGCTCAGGGTTTCTTTTGCTGTTCTTCCTGCCACAATTATCTTTTTCTTACATACGAACTATATACTATCCTTGCATACTATCATGAAGTAGTTCAACAGTTGCCCAAAAGTTTTTAATATTTCTCTTCCCGCCTTCTCTCTCTTCTTTTAGCTCCATGCAACCTACAAGCAGCTCTGACATCCCAAGCTTTGTGCCAGTTTACTTTAAGAGCTCTACTTGCGTCCAATTTAGAGCAAGAATTGTGAATAGAAAGATATACACACGTACAGGACTGGCAGGGTATGGCAAATAAATCGTGCTTCCAACACCATAAATGTAACTAGAAAACAGTCAGCCAGGAGTTACAATGGCTGACAGGTTTACATTTTCTGCCAAATAGGTGCAGCACAGATAACTGCAACAAGATGTGTAAAGAACTCTGAACCATGAAAAATATCCCTTAGTATTAAGTGGAAAGCTTGGTGCCATGTATTATTGTGCCCTTAGCCTCTGCCAAGACTGTCAATAAGGTTGCTGGGTTTTATGAATAATTGTTCCGCTAATAGCTAGACTGACAGAGCAAGTTCATTCCAGTAAGGCTGAATAGCTGTCAGAATGAAATTACTCTACTCATTATTGACCTCACCCATCCCAATCCTTCCCAGCTTATTCCCAGAGGGTTTTTTTCTATTCTTCTGAAAAGCAACAGTAATCTTTCCGATTGATTTAAATGGTGTCCAGAAAGGAGCCTTTTCCCCATAAAAGGGCAGCTATCGTGTATCTACTAAGAATACTCATCAGCTCTCTTAAAAATGATTTACAAAGCTATTGCCTGTTCCAAATGAGTAGTCTTGAAAAAAAAATATAAATTAAGTTACTGAGACTTTTTAATCTTCAAGTTAATTAGAAAAATAGTTTTAATATTTCTCAGTCTAGATACTTACCAGCCAGGATACATTAAATATCGAGCTCTCATCATCTGAGGATTTGAGAAACTGCTTTCTGAGAGAATTAATTCAATATCCTCATTCCTATAAAGAGATAAAGATTTTTAATTTTATAAATTCAATAAAATGGCTACTATCTGTATGCTTCTTACATAAACCAGAATGTCAGTCACAGTAAAATTAAGTGTATTTTTCCCTTAGTATGACAATAACAGTAACATAAGTCATACTCTGCAAACAAAAACATACATTTCCCACATCCCTATTTGACTATAAATGTAAAGGGAAGATACCTCTTGCATGAGAAGCAATTAAGAAAAATCTGCATCTCCTTTGTATAAGGTACCAGAGTAAAACAAAAGAATACAAGTTTCTAAGTGTATGTGTCCCATCTGCCAAAAGTGACAAATACTGGACAGTGATTAACATTACCTAGTTACAACTCCATTTTCTGCCAGGATGAATGAAACAGCAGGATTTGCTGCTCGGATAAGGCTCTGCAGTTGCACAAGCAGTGGATGCTTCTGCTCTGTAGCATGACTTGTGAAAACCACGTTACTCACGAGTCCTGTATAAGGAAATCAGGACAGTTTACAGAAGTCAGGTATGCAACAGTGACTAAAAAACTATTAAGTAATATAACAGCCATTCTTCTCTTATTTTCCTTCCATCTCACTACATTAATGTTGCTAAGGAAAAAAAAAAATCAACAACAAAAACAAACAAGCAAGGAACCTTTCATCTCTTGCCTGCCCAGCAAACACCCAGAAGCCCATCTAACCACATGTGAATACTGTGGAGTAACCAAATGCAGAATTATCGTTAACTATTTATTTTGCAACTGTATCTAGTGGGCAGGCAGCTCAGAAGCCCGTTTTGTCACAACCTGTAGACACACAGGAATGATACCTCCTGAAGGAGACAGACCTTTTCAGTCACTGGAATGGCTTGAGGGGAAAGAGGCAGAATGTTGTAATCTATGGGTTCTTATGATTCAGTGAAAAGAGTCTTACCAAAAAAGAATAATTAAAAACATGAGCCTATCAGTACAGCGCCAGTCACTGAAGATGACTCGACTAATGAGAAGGCCTGCTTTGCCCAAACACAGCTATACCAGGGTCAAGACGTTTTTCTTTCAATTAGACAGGCCGTGTAACAGAAGTAATTTAGACTCGGTTAATCAAAAAAACAATTAATTAAAAGAGTAAATTCATAGAAGAATCAATCTGAGAAGGATTTGTTTCATAAAAAATACTAATGTTTAAAGCCTCTTGGCAAATTCAATGTGTAGAAAGATAGGCTAAACGGCTAAAAATCAGCATTTTGGACTCTGAAAAGTTGCCGCTTCCAAAAACGAGATAAGGGTTTCTTTCTTTTTTTTGGTCTGTTTTTTTAAAGAAAGACCTCAAAATGCTATTCAGACAGCAAGTCTGAACCCACAAGGCATCAAAAAAGATAACAGAGAAAACAATAGGATATTTGTCCCAAGCACCAATTCCCAAAAAGACTCATATGTGTCACCAGAAAAGCAATTCCTTTTTCAGACTTAGCAACTTAGCAGTATCCCTTCACATCGCACCTAGTGCGGCAAATTTCACTGAAGAGCGGTTACTCTTAAGCAAAAACTTTCCAAGATTTGAAGATGACAACACAGTCTTCATGTTATATGTGCTGTCTTGCCAGGTATAAGACAAATTTCATGTTAAATGAGAACCAACTGCTGCTACTGCACATGCCTCTGAAGACAATCAGAAATAACACACCAATGATCGCAGCTGTCAAGCCTTGGGCACTGGAAGGGATCTCATTGAGGAAAAGATGCGAGATGATGTATTGCGCTTATCTGACCGATTTCAGTGTTACAGGATTTCTGCTTTTGAATTATATCAAGAAGGCATTACATCAGAGTGAATTTCAGCCCGGTTCCTCAAAGAGACTGACTCCCTAGGATGTCAATATTGTCCAGAATGCGTAGGGAATGCTATCTCTTCGCTCAAGATGTGCAGCTCATTTCAGACACTTCCCTGTAACTACAGGTACGCTGTAAGACAGAACAGTAAACTCTCGAATATCAACGAACAACTGAACTAGGATGAATTTCCCCTGACCCCAACTCATCACTATTTAAAGCAGAATATGTAATGAAGCTCACACCATGATCTGCTGCCTACAGTAATTCCTGTTCTTTACAGAAGTCTTTAAAGTATATTAATCCTTGCAGAGGCTTCTATATAGTCATTTCTATACCAAATGTTTCTGGTCTACTTATATTAAACCATATGCTCCCAATCACTGTTACTTGCATCACTGACCCTTTCAAGCTAGAATTTTAATAATAGCCCAAGCAAATTTCCATCATTAGTATTTCTCTCTTTTTTTTAATCCCCCACAAGAAGTTTCCACTCCAATTTCAGAAACATCTAAGTTTTCTCCAATACACAGTTGCTCTTGGCGGGTGGGGGTGGGGGGGAGAATGGCAAGCATGCTTAGAAATTTAAGTCACACGCATGCTTGTAATTATTATGTAGATCTTGCAATTAAGATGAAAAGTATGAATAAGCTAATCAACAACCACCACACTGCGGGTGTGCTACGCGCAGCGGGTTTTTTCTTTTTCTTAGTGTCCCCAAATTTGATACTGATTTAAAAGTCAAGTTTAATTAAAAACATAGTTATACTTTCTGTGAAGCTGGCACAGAACAATAAAAAAAGCTGTAAAATATAAATGCTAAAAAGCATATATTACAGTTAGAAGCACTATGCCTCAGAGAGAATAGGTAATTGTCAAGGACTAAGGTGGCAAACTTAAAGTTAAGAAGAAAGATAGCTAAGGAATAAAGTATCTAGCAAATCAGAAACCTTGTCTCATGCTCCTCACCCATACTCTTTCTCCATTGCTCCCCGCTTCATTTGAGCTTGTCTAAGGGGAACAGCTTTCGGGCAGTAGCTGTCATCCTTGCTTGTAAACTCCCACACAACCTTGGAAGTAACAGAAGACTGCTCTGAGCCCGGGGAACCTGCAAGCTTTGGCTCAGCGCACACCTATGCATAAGTCTTGTAGGTGCCAGCATCCCACAAAAACTGGCCCCGGCTTAGCAGGCAACAATCCATGAATCTGAACTGGCTGACAGGTAGTGTAATCCAGAAGAAAAATAGCTGAGAACTGGAAGATCCTTACATAGCTTTAGTAACAAATAATTTTGACCTTTTCTATTTAAATTGTCACTGCCATCTCGTTTCTACTGCATTTTGAAGACCACCCAGTTTTGCTTAATTCCTTATTTATACACTCATCTAAAGGAAAAAAGTCTGCAGCCTGGGGAATAGCATGTTCAATAGAAGCAGCAAAGAAACAGGAGGGATAGATTAAAAATACGTGTAACTTTACAAAAATAATGGATCCTCTTTGTTCCCAAATGTACAATGGGCATATTTAACAATGGTGTTGTCTTAATCTGTAAAACAACTTCATATACAACACAAAAGATGCCAATGTGCCCTTAGACTACTAAGGTGTCATCTTACAGTTTCTGCAAGAAATAAAGAGGCATATTTGTAAGGAGTGAGACAAAAAGAAATTACAGTGCACAGACAGAGGCAAGATTTTTTTAAAAAAAAAGTTTAAATAAGGATGCAAGGGAGAGATAAAACAGAACTGCTAGTGTTGGTCACTCTGCTCAAGACTTTATCAGTTCTCCTTGATCTTCATCTGTTTCTGTTACTCTTGTGGCTTTCTAAGCAGAAAGTGTCACGTCGTGTTGTCAAATGATGTCATGTTGATGATACACATGGGTAATCTTTCAGAAACCACACAATAGAAGGGACCTGGAAAGCAGCAGCAAACGGCTAACCCTATTCACTTCCAAAATTTGCAAGACAGCGACGTGGACAAGGTAACCACCCAAAAGTCTAGTTAATTCTTACTTGCCTATACCTATACCTGTCTTGTCTTATACTTGCATTGCAAGTTTCTGTTTTCAGATTTGTACAACGCCCTGTATGATACTGTCTTGGCCCACTGATGCTATGTACTGGTCTTAATGTTGTGAAATCATCTATACAACTGTTAAAAACAACTGTAAAGGTACTATAGTAAAATTTGCTTCTGCTCTTGAAACTTAAAGAACCTATTTGAAGATAGGTCAGGAACAATGACATCCCACTTATGAGAACCCCTGCTCTAAGCTCCAAGACTGACAAGAAGGATGATGCAGTCAATGATTCATTTCAGGGTCAGGGAATAAAACTAAGTATACAGGTAAGAAACAGTTCTTCTGCAAATGAGGTTTTTTGTCTGGTGCAACGTCAAATCCAACCTGCAAGGATCCTCCACACTGCATTAAGAAGAGAATATGGGGAACAACGTAACCAGCTCATTTTTCCGTTTCTAAAACAGCAGAAATGAAAAGAGAGGTCCATTTCCTCATGCCTTGCCAAAGAGGATGGAACTCAAATCCAACCCATTTTGCTCCTAAATTAACAACACGGCATGAATAACAACAGCTCAAGATAAGCAGTTTAACTCATTGTCTTAGGAAACCCATCCTCCAGATGAGGACAACCAGAATGCATCATGCTCTAGATTCTTACATCTTCTCCAGGTGCCTATGATGTTTAATAGTGTAGGCAGAGATTGGTCTGCACAGATGGTTCTTACTCCAAGAGTTTATCATGATCCTTTGACTACATGCATTTACAGTGCATTTATTTGGCCTTAGGGCTCAGCTATTTGGTCTGTATAGCTCAAAGTCAAGAAGAGTGACACATACCTTGTGAACACTGGTCCAAGAATTTGGGAAAAAGCAGCCTAAAAAACCCAAAAGTTTGTTAAGTCAGGAATGGATATTATTATTTAAGTAAAGCATTTACATTCTTTTAGACAGTGACAGTTAGAGTCTTACTATCCAAACCATTTTCATGTTTCCCTTCCTCAAACCATGTAACTGGAACATCCCCACAGGTTATGTCTTTCAGAAGTTTGTTCCCAAAAATTAGTTTTGGAGATGGTTTTAATTCTTTAATGGATTTAAGAGATAATTCCCACCACACAATCTATTCTCTATTCTAGGAAGTCAGAAAGGCTTCAACATTAATTCCTATTTAAACAATAGGAATTTGAAGCTTGCCTTAAAGAATTGTGCCTTCCAAACATGGTGGTAACTCTTCATGGAAAGATTTTATGTATATAATGCTTTCTGTACATATCATACCAATTTCTGGTACTCTGTCAGACAAGCGATAATTATTTTCATGAGCTTTAGCATGCACACAAAAGCTCCAGAGATAGTACTTTATCGGTCCTCGTTCAACTACCTTCCCCTGTCCTGGCTTGCTAATCAACATAGGGAAGAGCTCATGAAAGGCTCATGAAAGAGCTGGACCTTTACAGTAATGAACTCTCAGACGGGAAAGGGTTTTGATTTTCTTTACTGCAGAAGTTTTGAGTCAGACATTAAAATAACTCTTCTCAATTCTCACAGTGAAACCGCCTAAGCTTCCCAAGTGAAAGATTTGTCATTGGCAGTACGTGGCTATTCGGTAAGTTCTTATCAGAAGAAACTTCAAAGCAAGACACAGTCTACAGCATAGGCTAAGCCTCTTCCTTCAATTGCTACGGCACTTCAGGAGACAAACAATGTTAGTCAAAGGATTGCAGGCTACTGCTGCTATAAATACTACTCTCTTCTATGACCAGTAACACATTAGTAAGTTTAAAAAAACCCTAGAAGTGGAACTTGTCTTTCCTATAGTTATGGAAAGAACAAGTTTAAACAGCACTCCAGCACCAATACTCCAATATTTTATGTAGTCTTTATTATTTATTTACAATCTTTGTCATGGAGACAAAAAGAAGCAGTAAAATAACATCTATTTATTGACTAGGGCAAAGCACAAGCAGCATATGGGCTAGCGTTTTAAAAACGGCTAGGAAGTTTAAGGAATGCATTTTCATAAAATAATTGCAAAGTTCACCTCTAAGCTGTGATGCACAGAGTTTTATCACACATAGAAGCAATGCTAAGAACTCTGAAAATTGTAACTGCTTTAACTTACGTTTATCAAATCAGCTGCAAGGCATAATTGCAAAATTTAAGTATTACAATTTTACGGATAGGTCTATGAAATTAGTGCATTTTTGCTGAGTGTGGAGCACACACACATACTGTGAAACAGCAACCAAACCACCCTATTTAAAAATGTCAGTGACTTGGCTTTGCTACCGTTTCCTCCCCACCCTGCCTCTGCAGTAACCCAAGATATTAGATTTTAATACTTGCAATACGTTTACTTCCATGCTTTGTCATTCTCTTCCACTAAATTTCAGATGGCTTCCCATAAGTTCTGTATTTTACATCTGTAAAGTCTTCATTTAATATCCAACAGTAGTGACAGAATCAATAACCCAAACTGAGATGCACATCTCAATTTTTAGTCATACTCACAAAAAAATTATAAAAACAAATGATTTAAAAAGCACATGAAAGGACAGTTGACTGTTCAGATTTTACAAAGTCCTTAGCCAGAGTATATGTATTTAAGCAGTATGCTAATGACAATCTTTGTTTATTCTTCCACACGGTAAACTTTTATTAATACAGTATATATTTATATATCTAGGGGAAACCAAGTGTCTTCCTTGTAAACTAAACAGCACCCCAAAGTTCATCCAAGGTGGATTAACTAGCAGTTTTATGAGATTTAAGACAGTTCTGTGGCACTTAACCATCATATATCTCTAATTATTGTAAAAATGATCTCAAACTTACATATCTATTTTCAAACTAGTAAAAATACTTTAAACTATACCTATGCTCCATATAGCAACTCAGTGGCTCTACACAAGTATTAACTGCTCCAATGACAAAAAAAGACTTCACATCTGGGTCAGGATGAGTTTGCAGAGCCTGTACAACATCAATAACATCAGTATATCTGTAAGAAAACAAAATTAAATATGGTTTCAGAGAAACAGAATAACACATTTTAATACCTAGTAAGAAATCAATTGCTTGCAAGAAGGTTGTGTTTCTAGGAAATAGTTATAAAGCAGTTCAAAACTTGGCAAATCCACACAAATTAAGCTGACTGCAAGTAACATTAGAAATAAGTTACTGACAGAGAAAAGCAGTATAAACTTTGCACTGAACAACTGAAAAGTCTAGCTTTCAGGAAGCACAAAAAGCATAATGTAATACAAGCATGTTATGCCTAGTGACAAGCATATTAAGCACTAATTATGATTTGAGTAAAAGAAAAAATTAAAAAGCAATGCCTCTCACTTATCTGCATTCCAATTTAAAAGTGCTTCTAGAATTAATGCATCCATTTTTAATCAGTACTCCAGCCACTGCTACATTATACTTGTGTATGATAGCAAAGTTTAGGTGAATGTGAGGTTTTATTCCAGGTGTTTATTTCTCAGCCAGTTACAATCTTCTCTCAAAACTGTACTCTCATTTATCAAGTTAATGGATTATTTAGAGAACTCCAGCTTCTTGAAAGCTATCTATACCAACACTCAGCTACCCAGAAAGAACAGAAAACCTGTAATTAGAAGTTCCTGAAGCCAGTGCTGCTACCAGAATGTCAGTTATTTTGCACATCACTGGACCTTATACCACTTCTACTAACTTTAAGAAAAAAAAAAAATATCTGGCTGTAACATAGAAAAAAAATATGCTTTTTAGCACTGTCAGACTAGAACCATAATGAAGAAAATGCTAAGCTCCATATATAGCCCCTTAGTGAAAAAGATGAACACTTGGTAGCCGGGGAATCAAAACCTTTCCAGCCAAATTAGGGTAGCACTTCCCTAAAGCTAGTTTATGTTACCTGCTAATGACTCAGAAACAGAATGGGCAAACACACTGAAGACAATACTAGTTCTCAAATGCTACACTTGAGATGGAAACATCAAACAGAGATGGCTCAGAGACTTCACCTTTATTCCACAAGAAAACCGGCATTTATCTGAAACATGCTAATCAGTCTTACTTCAGTATTGCCTGCTGTATCAAGTGAATTGCACATTCTTTTCAAGTGAATAGCATATTTTTGACAAAATTCTTTCTGCTAGTAGTTTTAGAGGTCATTGAATCATAGAATGGTTTGGGTTGGAAGGGACCTTTAAAGGCCATGTAGTCCAACCCCACTGCAGTAAGCAGGGACATCTTCAACTAGACCACGTTGCTCAGAGCCCTGTCCAACCTGACCTTGAATGTTTCCAGGGATGGGGCATCTACCACCCCTCCGGGCAACCTGATCCAGTGTTTCACCACTCTCAATTTGTTCCTTGTATCTAGTCTAAATCTACCCTCTCCTAGTTTAAAGCCATTACCCCTTATCCTATCACAACAGGCCCTGCTAAAAAGTTTGTCCCTATCTTTCTTATAAGCCCCCTTTAGGTACCGTAAGGCTGCAATAAGGTCTTCCCGGAGCCTTCTCTTCTCCAGGCTGAACAACCCCAACTCTCTCAGCCTGTCCTCATAGCATAGGTGCTCCATCCCTTTGATCATTTTTGTGGCCCTCCTCCGGACCCACTCCAACAGGTCCATGTCTTTCCTGTGCTTAGGGCCCCAGAGCTGGACACAGTACTCCAGGTGGCGTCTCATCAGAGCAGAGTAGAGGGGCAGAATCACCTCCCTCGACCTGCTGGCCGTGCTTCCTTTGATACAGCCCAGGATGTGGTTGGCTTTCTGGGCTGCAAGCGCACATTGTCGGCTCACACCTATCTTTTCATGCACCAGTACCCTCAAGTCCTTCTCTGCAGGGCTGCTCTCAGTCCTTTCATCGCCCAGCCTGTATTGATACCAAGGATTGTCCTGACCCAGGTGCAGGACCCTGCACCTGGCCTTGTTGAACCTCATGAGGTTTACATGGGCCCAGTACTCAAGCTTCTCCAGGTCCCTCTGGATGGCATCCCATCCCTCAGGCATGCTTGGACACTAACCAAACAGCTTAGTGTCCTCTGCAAACTTGCTGAGGGTACACTTGATTCCACTGCCTATGTCACTGATGAAGATATTAAACAGTACTGGTCACGATATAGACCCTTGAGGAACACCACTTGTCACCGATCTCCATCTGGACATTGAGCCATTGACCTCTGGATGTGACCATCCAACCAATTCCTCATCCACCAAACAGCTCACCCATCAAATCCATATCTCTCCAATTTCAGGAGAAGGATGTTGTGGGGGACCATGTCAAAGGCCTTAGAGAAGTCCAGATAGAGGACATCCATAACTTCTCCACTGTCAACTGATGCAGTTACTCCATAATAGAACGCCACTAGGCTGGTCAGGGCAGGACTTGCCCTTAGTGAAGCCGTGATGGCTGTGCCAAATCACCTCTCCGTCATCCATGTACCTTTGCATAGCTTCTAGGAGGATCTGTTCCATGATCTTGCCAGGCACAGAGGTGAGGCTGACAGGTTGGCAGTTTCTAGGGTCCTCCTTTCTACACTTTAAAAAATGAGCACAATGTTTCCCCTCTGTATGCTTTCTTTGACCTTCCTTTTCTGGCTGACATACCTCTAGAAGCCCTTCTTATTATTCTTCGCATCCCTTGCCAAGTTCAGCTCCAGCTGCGCCTTGGCCTTCCTGACCCCATCCCTACAAAACTGGGCAGCTTCCCGATGCCCTTCCCAGGATACCTGTCCCTGCTTACACTGCCTGTGCATCTCCTTCTTGCCCTTTAGTTTGACCAGCGGGTCTCAACTCAGCCACGCCAGTTTCTTGCCTTCCTTGCCTGATTTCTTACACCAGGGGATCAAGAGCTCTTGCGCTCTACGGAAAGTGTCCTTAAAGATCTGCCAGCTCTGTTCTGCTCCTTTGTCCCTGAGGGCAGTTTCCCAGAGGGTCCTATTGACTAACTCCTTGAACAGCTGGAAGTTTGCTTTCCTAAAATTCAGGGTCCTGACTTTACTCTGCCTGACCCATATTCCCCAGGACTGCGAACTCCACCAGTGCATGGTCACTGCAGCCCAGGCTGCCTCCAATCTTGATGCCACCGATTAGCTCACTTGTGTTGGTGGCCATCAGGTCCAGTATTGCATCCCCTCTGGTAGGGCTGCCTATTACCTGGCTTAAGAAGTTATCCTCGACACACTCCAGGAGTCTCCTGGATTGCCTACAGCTCGCTGTGCTACTTTTCCAGCAGATGTCGGGGTGGTTCAAGTCCGCCAGCAGGACAAAAGCCTGCAAGCTCTTTATGGAGCCGTTCATTCTGAAGTACAGAGACTTAGAACGTACCATATGAGAAGTGATGTGCAAAAATGGCACAAATATTTATTCAGATGGCAACTCACATGCATGTAATAATGCCCCTCTTTCCTATCTTTTAACAAATGGAATTTTCAAAGTTTGTGTCACATTTTTTGTAGCTAGTACTGCCAAAGAATCAAAGCAAGGACTACCAGAAACGCTAAGAGAAAGAAGCATCTATGCACACAAAGATGCTAAATGCTTGCAAAAATGCAAAGATTGGTTCTTATGCTTACTGTAGCACGCTCATTCTCTGTTTAAAAAATTCAGTAAGAGTCACAGTAGCTCAGGCTTTTAAGTTTCTATTTGGAGGAAAAAATACTGCAAAGTGAATGCACCATTTAATTCTGGAAACCATGAATTTATTTATTAAAGATTCTCTAGCACTCACCAATCTTTTAAAAGTTTAAGGTATTGTAAAAGCACTTGAGAGATACAATTACAGTCTTTGTGTTACACCATATCACACTTCCTAAAATTAATTTCTATTCCGAAGCACTCAGTCATCTAATGCCTTAAAGACAATAAATCGTCCTCTGAAAGAAATAGGGAGGTGCTCCACCCCCATTTTTCATCAAAACAATTTCAACGTTTTAGCAAACTTTCAAAGAAAATTATACATGAAAGATAGAGCGAGAACTCAGCTAACATGCTTTTCTGCATTCTGTAACAAGTTGTGCGTTTATTCCATGCTTTTCTGTTTTATTATCAGCAAAATACAAGTCTGGTGGGAAAAAGTAGCAGTAATTCATTTGTGTACTAAGAGGAACTACAACACACAGCACTCCCTCTAAATATTAACATAATGCTGTAGTAGATAATATTTAGTAACATCCGCCTGCAGCTCTGGAGCGCAGTTTGCAACACATCTCAAGCTATCTCTGCTCTAGTGCCCTCATCTAAATCTATAGCTTTAAAGACAGTAAAGACCAGTACTCCAGCAGTCTTTAAGGACAGATAACCAGCATGAAGAAGTCTCACCAGCCTTTGAAGGTACCTCTCTATCTACGACCTCGGGGGGGGGGGGGGGACAGAAAAAAGAAAAAAAAAACAACCAAAAAACCAAACATCAACCCACAACTAAAACCAAAACCAAACCACATACAGCAGCACCAATAAAGTGCCATTTATCAACAGTCTAAGATGCAGCTGGAAAGGGCAAGAAAACTTCTTTTGAGAAGCCAAAAATCAGAGTCCATCTCCTAAATACAGAAGAAGCAGATGCACTCTGTCCTTCCATATGATTGAAGGAAGACTACGGATATCTTTTTTCCAATGCAGTAACACGCAATAAAATTAACAGATTGCAGAAAAGCTGAGTTTAGTACATACATAAAACAGAATTCACAGAGTACTACACTTTAGCACAGAAATATGACTGCTTCAGCATGATGGGAAAGTTTAAAAGTGTCTTGGGAATATGACACTGAAAAGGAAGAATATGCAAAAATTCAGTTTCAAACATTTACCCTTGCAAGACGACTAAGAGACGCTTATTCTTTTTAGCATAAGCGGACTGACGGATGCCGTGGTTTTGCTGAGCCTCCAGGACACTGGAGAGGTAACGCTGGAAGTGGGTTGCACTGAAACACTCAGGACTATCCATAGTTTGCCGATAAACTATCCACCTAAACAACATAAAACAGGGAAAGAAGTTAACATTCTATGACATAATATTTGTTTTCTCTTTATTTTGAGCCAACAGACCAAAAATAAATTTGACAAGCCCTAAGATTCCACATCGCTCACACCACATGGGAAAGAGGAATTTATTTGGCTTTCTATCATTTCCAGTGTAAGAACATTCTTTGTACTATTGCCAAAAGGTTTTGTGGGTTTTTGTTGTTTTTTAATAAAACAATGTTCAACAGCTTCTTCAAAGTAGCACATCGTATAAGTAATTCTGATCTTTGTTAGTGATGAAGTAAACAAAAATTGTATTAATCCAATTCAAAACACTCTGGGCATGAAAATATTTCACTGCAAAAATAAAAAGTAACCATGACATTTGCAGGAAAACATGATGGAATGTAAGGGGATTACAGAACATGCAAAAATCACTTTACATGTTTGCCGTAAAAACAGAACCACAAAACTGTTCTAAATCAACTTGCTAATATCAAGACACTGAGCTAAAAGTAAGACAAAGAAACAGTCCAGAACATTACTAAGATGAAATGCTAAGGTGTCTGGCTGTAAGATTTAAAAGGCTAAGAATTTCTTTTTTTTGATTTTCTAGAAGCAGAATCAACACACAGAATGGCAAATTCCGACAGCAGATTTATCTTATTGCCATACAATAGATGTCCTGGATATATCTCTTGCTATTGTAGAACAGAAACCAGGTCAGATTAAACAGTGCTGTAGCAAGGACCGTTAGCATAGTCTTTTCTCCAAGAAGAATGCATTTTAGACTCACTACACATGTCAGTAAATGGAAGCTCTTCACCCGTTTCCTTCAAGTTGTGGCAACTTCCATACCTGCTTAAGGGAGAATTCATTTGGCCCTTCTAAAATTAATCTTAACTGTTTGTAGCATCAGTGATAGTTCCAGACACATGTCATAGACCTACAGTGGTACCTGTGGTATTCTTAACATGGAACACCAACAAAGAAACCTCCTGTGCTATTTTTCTTGTCTAAATGTCTAAAATTTAACAGCAAATATACCTGGCACAACACAGTTAAATGAGAAACCTGAAGTAACAGAACTGCAGCAACATCTACCCTACACAGTGCTATGTGGAACTAGTTAAGGTGCCTCATAACATTTACTGAATTTATTCTGATAGCACATCTGTTCACAAATTAGAAACTGGGATGTATTAAAAAAAATAAAAATAAAGTGAAACATTGATAGCTTCATCTCCTTCATGCTCAGTAGTTCTTTGGTGATTAGTATAATCGCTGCTTTGGACTATAAAGCCAGAACTGTACGAACCTTCCATGCTCCTTGTTAAAAGTTACAAGAAAACCACAGAGATCGCTGCAATGGCATCCTGGAAGACCAGTTATAATGGTGATAACCACCTAAAACACAGGGAAGAGACAAGAAGGGAGGCCACTTGAAGACTAGAAACAAGCTACAATTGCACACACATTAAGGCTTCTATCTTGATAAAATCTTAAGTCTAAACACAAAGTTAAGTGACACTAACCACAGAAACAGCAAGATAATGTAGAACTGTAGTGTCTTTACGCAATTACTCAGATATGCACAAAGACGTGTTTTCTCTTGGTTTTCATACCTTAAACACTGTGCAAGGATAATTAAAAAATAGAGCAAACAGTATTATCAAAACCTTTACATTAAAATCTAGTCTGCAGTGTAAGTATTAATGCAAACATCAGAAAAAACACCGCAAGAGACACCAAATAGGTTATGTTTCCTATGATGAAAAGGGGACATTCAAATACTTAGAACAGTATTTGAGAAAATGGTTCAAAAAGCAATGGTGTACATCAAATAGTCTTTTCAAACACAAAGAGCAACTCTAGGTTTCTTATACTGTACCAAGCATGCTATACACAATATTTATTCCAGCAAAGCTGCATTTTGAGTAGGACCGGTAAGAGGCCGCACAATAACAGCTCTAACATACCAACAGCTTTGTTGCATAAAGCACCACTGGTTCCATTATGTGTATTTCTTGTGGTATTGAGAGAGGGATCATAGCAAAGAAACTCTGGTAAGAAGTCAGAGAACACTCCCAAAGTATATAGATATAGTTCTACACTACTAATTCGAGTCTGCTACAGAAGCTACAGAATTAAGTAAATGAGCTCTGGAAGAAACATGACTAAAACAACAACTTTTTGTGCCGCGCTGAACTTAAGAAATTATGTCACCGGTAATCAGTCATCACCCTGCATACCATCTGCTACTAACAGAAAAATCACCTCTTACAGTTTCTACATGATACTTGAAGATAGCTGTCTACAGACTCTTTGGATCCTATCCTCAAAATCACTTTCAGATGCTCACAGAAAATGAGTATTCATAATACTAGATATAGAGAACCACCTCAGAAAAATCAGAGTTACTAAGTTTGCGTGTTTCACAGAATTTGGTAGGAACATTATAGAAAGATTTATTTTTTTTTAAAACATACACAAAGACTATTAAATTAACCTTAAAATCAGATTTTAAAACATTAATAAAAGTTTATTAATTAATACTTAATTTAAGCATCAGTGTGGTCTCTGAACTAGATTCCAGGAAATAAGGCTGGCAACATATTGCAGTATTCATAGAGAAAGACTATATTCCTGCTGATCTGACTTTCTTGCTTACTTACAGCAGCTTTCATATGCTGGAAAGTTACAAGGAAATATTTTCTCTGGAAATGCTATTTAAAGCACTCAAGTTTGACAATTGTTATTGCCCCTATAGAGAACTGAGTGTTCTACAGATAATATCAGCAAATGTTAAATATCATGTGCTACCTCTATGCTATTTAAAGGACTTTTATGTTCCAGAGAACAATTCAGTTAAATTATTCAGCAATTCATAAAAACCAAGCTACTGCTTTAGGGGCAAGTCTCTCTGGACGTTAGAGAAAACTGTTCACTTGAAGATCTATGCCTCATTTTCTGCCTCTGTTTTATCAGGCTGAAGGGCCATTAGCACTTCCAAAAGATTGTTTAAGTGAAAAAAAAAAAAAGTAATATAACCAGGAAAAACAGGGCAGAGCAATTTATTCTAAGAAACAGACTTGAAGCAAGTTCAGTGTGAACTGGTGGTATCGGAGGAGGCGGCAGAGAGCATAGTTAAACATACATCAGTACTTTATTGCATTGCCTGTAACACAACTGATTTGCTAAATATTCTCTACTAGGGATAGGAAGTATTGCTGGGTTGCTTCCTTACCTTATCACTGTCTGCTTTGCTATCAGGAATGATTTCCGACTGTTGCAATAAAATAGGAAGATGTGCTCGCATTATTGGCTCGTGACTGACGCTGCTGACAGTAAAATGTTGCACAAACCTTTAAAAAAAAAATAGAAGGTATATTTTCTTACAATCAAGACAAAAAGACTTCGTTCACATTCCTACAGAGGAAATAATTCGTCTCAGAATAAACACACCTAGTGTGAAGACAAAATTATTAAATAAGCAATTTTTAGACGAGTATTACATATACTAGAATGTTTTTGTATTATTATCGTATACAATACTGATTGAAAACAAAAATAATTTCTCACCTCTCTAATTCTGGAAGGGCAGCAGATATTTTCAGCTCCCTGCATCTCTCCCCAGAAGGAAAAGACAAGGCATTAAATAGCTTCTGAACACTGGAATGCCTAAACCAAGCAAATTAATTAATCAGTTAGTTAAAGGAGAAACCTAGAAATTATCTTCTTTAAAACAGATGCCTACATGTTAACCAGTACGAAAAAAATAAAGCAAGCATTGCACTGAGTGCAGTAATTCCTTTCTGAATCATTATCAAAATCTTCAATGAGTGACAACATTCTTCTGACTGTAGCACACAGATAATGTATAATTGCACTAGAGTAAATGGCATGAACTTACAGTCTCTTTTGTTCCACAGACAGTAATTCTTCCTGGACAACCCTTATAGATAATCCTGAGTTTGTCTGGTTTTGCCACGAAGAGAAAACCTGGAATAAACCAGACCTATACATAAGCATCGTTATTTTGCAAAATTTGTTTTGGATTTATTTAGGAATTTTTTTTCTTCATCTAAAAAAAATACATGCATTTCAACTAGCCATTAAATATTCCAGAGTACTGGTTTTGTCGCAAGAATTCAAAACATGGAAGAAGTCTCCACAGATCAGGTTTTGTAAGCTCCTCTTTGGCTAGACTGTAACTGCTTTAAGAAGTAACTTTACTTCTTAACAGGTCATGCCTGTCAAACCTGATCTCCTTCTATGATAAGGTGACCCACTTAGTGGATGAGGGAAAAGCTGTGGATGTTATCTACCTGGATTTTTGCAAAGCTTTTGACACCGTTTCCCACAGCATTCTCCTGGAGAAACTGGCTGCTCATGGCCTGGACAGGTGTACTCTTCGCTGGGTAAAAAACTGGCTGGATGGCCGTGCCCAGAGAGTGGTGGTAAATGGAGTTAAATCCAGTTGGTGTCCAGTCACAAGTGGTGTCCCCCAGCGCTCGGTGCTGGGGCCGGTTCTCTTTAATATCTTTATCAACAATGTGGATGAGGGGATTGAATGCACCCTCAGTAAATTCACAGATGACACTAAGCTGGGCGGGCGTGTTGATCTGCTTGAGGGTAGGTTGGCTCTGCAGAGGGATCTGGACAGGCTGGACCGATGGGCTGAGACCAATGGTGTGATGTTCAACAAGGCCAAGTGCCGGGTCCTGCACTTGGGTCACAACAACCCCATGCAGCACCACAGGCCTGGGGCGGAGTGGTTCGAAAGCTGCCTGGCAGAAAATGACCTGGGGGTGTTGGTGGACAGCCGGCTGAATATGAGCCAGCAGTGTGCCCAGGTGGCCAAGGCGGCCAACAGCATCCTAGCCTGTACCAGGAACAGTGTGGTGAGCCGGACTAGGGAAGTCATCATCCCCCTGTACTTGACACTGGTGAGGCCCCACCTCAAGTACTGAGTTCAGTTTTGGGCCACTCACTACAAGAAGGACATTGAGGTGTTGGACCATGTCCAGAGAAGGGCTACAAAGCTGGTGAGAGGTCTGGAGAACAAACCTTATGAGGAACAACTGAGGGAGCTGGGGTTGTTTAGCCTGGAGAAGAGGAGGCTGAGGGGAGACCTTATCACCCTCTACAACTACCTGAAAGGAGGTTGTAGAGAGATGGGGGCTGACCTCTTCTCCCTGGTGACAAGTGACAGGACAAGAGGAAACGGGTTCAAGTTACGTCAGGGGAGGTTTAGATTGGATATTAGGAGACATTTTTTCACTGAAAGGGTTATTAAACATTGGAATAGGCTGCCCAGGGAGGTGGTGGATTCACCATCCCTGGAGGTGTTTAAAAAAAGGGTAGATGTGGTACTGAGGGACATGGTTTAGAAGTGGTTTTTGTCAGGGTAGGTTAATGGTTGGACTTGATGATCTTAAAGGTCCCTTCCAACCTCAGCAACTCTGTGATTCTATGATTCTACTGAAATGGTGTAGTTCCTGCCCTCCTCCTCCCCCCCCCTCCCCCTCATCTTCATAGCGGGGGAAAAAAATCCTAGGAAAAAGATTTACCCACCAAAGTAACAGCACCATTCATGAGTATCTTTTAGTCATAGCGTGCTTCACGGATAAAAATGCTAGGTATTTATAGTACAATTGCTGTACAGCAGGAACTGAATTAATATGCCTCCTTTAAGTAATATTATAATTTTCATGAGGTAAGACTGCAGTAATCATTTCTAGATAATTAAGAAAAACTCTGTTCTTCTGCAAAAGAAAAGGGAGCCTTTCGTTTCTCTAGGGAACAGTGTTTTGGCTTACATCCTATTGCCCTAGCCAAGTCACATTAATATGAATGGCACTCTAAACCTAGAAATCAGATTCAGATGAATCACAGAGTCATTTAAATGTGCGGTATTTCCCTTCTTTTAGTAAGTAAAGGCAACAGCCATTGTCATTTTTCACAATAATTTGCTGCAAGAAAAAACAACTGGGGGAGGAAAAGACTGCTTTCCATTAACAAGTAAATAGGCATCCTAAACACAAGGGTACTGAGATAAAAAACATCAAAATAAAATAAACTTTTGATATTAACAAAGACAATATTGCTCATGTAGAAGGACACATGCAATCAAACAAATAACCACTTCAAAACACATATAAGAGACTAAGGAAAATGCCTACAAGGGATGCAAAGGAGGACTGGTCAACAGAAAATTGTATTCTGTACAAGTCAAAAGGCTAGGGATAAAGTGAAAACACAGGTCAGACTGAGACAGAACTCAGTGGAAATAAATCAGTCCTTTTTGTGTAACTTAACAAGCATTTTAAAAAAAGAGATGCTATGGCATTAGAGAAAGTGAAGAAAACCAGAGAAATCAATACATCCCAAAGCCTAAGCAAATTTTCCTCCCCTACCAATTAGGGTGAGGACATGAAAGGTACAGTCCTGTCTTCGCAGGATCTGCAAACCAGACTCCAATTCTGTATGCTCAGAATCTTGCAACAGTCTCTGGTAACTGCCATTCCCTATTTCAAGGAGGCTTGGAATAATTAAAGCATAGGTCCAGTAAGTGAGGTATCGTGCCATGTGACTGTAGAAGAGTAAAACTAGTACCTACATTTTAGTGAATCTTTGTAACTACAGGTCTGTAGAACGACTACTATGTCTATTTGACTTCAATGGCATGCAGACTTTTATAAAAGATTTTGGAGGAAATCAATAAATTCCTGAAGGTAAATACTAACAAAATACAATATTATGTTTCCATGGCTTACACAATCAGGTACACTTTATCTCATGAATGAAAACTATTCACAAGATCACATCTTCAAGACAAAATACATGTTTCATCAACTTGAACTTGAGCAAAGCTTGCTATTGTGCCGGATGAGAAACTGTTAAAACTGCAGGAACTGAAACTCAGTATAGAACCGTTTGGCAAAAAGCGAACTCAAAGGCGGACCAGAATAAATAGCACAGGAAAAAAAAAGCAGCAGAAGGCTAGGGATATTCACCAGCAGAGTTGCTTAGGGAATGCCCCATTATACCCTTTGCAATGAATTTGGCATAGACTGAAGTGAATTGCCAGCATTTTGGGGAACTAAGTTGGGAGACAGTCTACACAGCATTGAGATGCTTCACAGAAAGATAGATCTAACTGTAAGAATGGAAGAAACAGAAAGAAAAATTAGGATGAAGGTAAGTATGAAAGCAAGAATGAGCACACAAACATTTTTAGAATCAGCTGGAGTATCAGTGCGTAGCAAAAGAGAAAGAGCCTGGAGGAGTTTCTCAAAAAATGAGCATGATCTATGAATTCAAGGCAGCAGTGAAAAGTAAAGGCAAACCAAGGGTACCTATTATTGCCTCTGTATAATAAACAAATACCCACATCTCATATACTACGCACAGTTTGGATACCTACAGCCAAAAAACAGATCAAAAGAAAAGTATTACAACAAACAGAGGGAAAGAGAACTTTTTATAAGCATAGATTAAAAAGGATTTGGTTTTATTTTACTAGGCCAAATAAGCCAGAAAGACTAGGTCTAAAATTTCTGAATACCTCAAGGATGTCTGCTGGTAGACAAAATTAAAAAAAAAAAAAACAAAACACAACAGATATAGAAGTAGATCTAATGAAATTGGCTGAAAATTCACAAACAAACAAAATATTCCCAACCACTCACATAGTGGAACAGTGGGAGGAATCCAAACACTTAAGATAAAAGGAGGAGAAATTTTATGGTAACATTAACACTATCAGTGGGGCTGTACTCACTGAGCTAGGTGGTCTTTTCCAGTCCAGTGTTATGATCGCATACTAAAACCCTTGTGAAGTCCTAAAATCTCCAGGCTCATTTCCTCAAAAGTGCTATTGTTATAAAGTTTTGTTTATTAAAAGCCTCTGCATTACAATGCATGAAGTCAATCTACTTAGAGAATAATACAATGCCATATGGGATACTTAAAGAATTTAACAGAACTTCCCTAAGGATCACGATCCAAATGTGTCTAACCACAAAAAAACACAATAGAACCTCTGCCACTACATACAATTGCTGTAGCCAATTATACACCAGTGCTACATTTAAAATGCAACTACTAGAAAACAAGCTTTTAGAGCACTCGCTAGTTTCAGAAGACACAATGAAAGCACATGGCAAGCATTAAAATTAACGAGCAACACAATCACTAGAAATGTATACATAAGTTAAAGTTTCTCACACACGCAAGTTTCTAAGATCAGGAGCAATAACGGTCCTAGGAAGAACTGGGAAGGTCTACGTGGCAGGGCAGTCCACTCCATGACAATCTTGAGTCTTCAAGTCAGATGCCATATGTCACACAGAGAATCAGAGCTTCTGGTTGTAAGAGAGCCTCTGGAGGTCTCCAGACCCACCTCTTTCTCCAACCATGACTATTGCTGGCAATACAGATCAGCTCTGCTGTGACTTTGTCCAGCCAAGTTATCAAAATCTTCAAAGGTGGAGATTCACTGTCTGGGTGACCTGTTCCAGTCACTGCACTAACCTCCTACCAACATTCGGTCTGAATCTTCAAAGCTGCAATCTATGGTTACTGCCCCATGTTATGTTATCTGCCACTATTGAAAAAGTTATCTGTAACAGTCCTTCCTACTGCAACACCCTGATTTTATATAAAAGATAAGCAGCCTCAAAATCACATCAGCCATCTCTCTCTCCCCTTCTTCTTTCCAAATTTAATTAGTTAAGATAGACATCAACAAATTAACCCTCGCCTCTCATCTGAAACACAAATAATTGTGTGGTTGCCCCCTCCCCCCAAACCAATCTTTTTTTTTTTTTAACTTTACCTGTGAATAAAAAGCTTTATAAATCTTTGTTTTGGGGAAAAGTGCAATCATCAAGAGGTTGTCTCGGGTATGGAATTCAATTGGTAGGTGAGCAAGCAAGGAACTTTTGACGTCTATAAAGAGAGCAGCAACAATACTGTTTGAATCCTAGAAAACAAAGAAACAGGACAAATTGAAATGAACAGTTATTAAAAGTGAAAAAAAGGCTTAATATATTAAATAGCAGCAATTAGAAGAGAACTACTACAGTCATAGCTAGGCATGCATAAAGATCCGAAGGTTCATTAGCTTGCATAGCCCAGGTATGGAGCAGAAGAATCAAGCACAGCCACTTACGGAACTCCTCAGTTTCTACTTTGCAGCCATTAGAGATATTGTAAACTTTAAAGAAAGCCGAGATTGTTCTAAGCACCTAAGCTTTGTCTTGTCTTGAAAAGCTTGCATTTTAATATCTATTCTTTTCCCTCCACCAAAAACTAGACCTTTAGCCCTTTCCTCTGCTAATGCTTCACAACAAAGCCACCTTCATCTATACACATACATCTCCTCTGACACAGACACCCTGGAGGAATGAATTAAATGTCAGCTAAAAAGATCAGAAGGATGGCATGGTTCTATTGCAAACTATTTTTTTTATATCATGCTTTTGAGTTTCTGACCTGAATGGAATCACACTGCAAGAAGATACAACTATCAGGCCTGCGGTTTAAAGTGTAGGTCGCTTGCATGTTGGAAGTGTCCCGTTTCTCTCAGATACTTTGATGAGCAAAAGTTCTATGAAATCTTTTGCTTCTTTCACCTGAATTAAATCTTCACCAACATGAAGCTGAAGCCCTCAAGATGGGTTTCCCTCAGAAGCACTGAACTCAGGTTGTCCAATTTTACTTCTAATGAAACAACATTGACCCTTGGTTTTCTGTATTTCACCACAGGCATTTAAGGACAACTTTGCAGGATGCTGAAGTGTTTTATGCTCAAGCTTTAACTTGTAACTCTTTTCACACCAAAATATTAGAAAAAGAGTAAAATTCAGCAGCATGAAACATCCCTGGAAAATGGGGATTCCATTACTTAGACTTCAAATGAGAAATTGAGTACCATCCATCTCCCTTTTAACAGGTGAAGTGAGGAAAGAACTCTACTTACTAATTTTCAAGAAGAAAAAACTCAAACCGGGCAACACTTACATAAGAATCGGCATCAATTCAGAGACATTTGCAAATAGAATCTCTACTCTTTGCTGACTGAGGGATTAATTATAAAACTAATCCTCTCGAAGTCACTGAGGTTACTGAAGAACATACAAAAATGTTCTCTCAAGACAGAACAATTTCTCTGAAGAGAAAATGGCTTTTGGAACATGGTCCACAGTTCCTGGGTTCTAAAGGATAGCTTAGAGATTTCATGAGAAACGACTAAAAGGCCAGCTCATACATGCTGCCATCTGTATGTGAAGTGTCCAACACAATATGCTCCTCCTCCTGGAAAGTATTTAGGCTTCCACAAATTGAAAAAAGCTGAAGAGAAGCAGTCATAATCCCAATGGACATCAGGTTAAAGTTTTACAAGATCTTAATATTGTTGTGAAATCTAAGTATTACTTACTAATATTTGTTCACTTAATTAATGGCCAAAATGAATACTGGATTCAGGTACTTAAAAGCTGAAATACTTGCTCTTAAATAAGATCTTAAAACCAAGCACATAGCATCTTAAGTAAAGATGTCTTGATACAATTTATTGAGACACTGACCAGATACAGAATAAAACAGGCTACGCTGGGTGGCAGCGTAGCCTGTTGAGCTTTCTTTTACTTCCAGGACAACTGGTACTAAGCTAGAATAGTGCTGCCTTACAAGATGGGAGATTTATGTTTGACACCGCAAAGACTGGGATGATTTTTGCTTTAGACCTTCACGGTACCATTTTGTGAGGAATCTACCGTGTCATCCATGCACTCGATGTCTATGAGCCTCAAGGACTTCAGAATAGAGAAGTCTGCAACACACGTTGGAGAGGGAAGTGCAGACAAGTTAAGAAGAGAAGCACCTAGCAGGCAAGGTGATAGAGCTGCTAAGAAACTGTACTTTGCATCACTTAAAGTCTTTGTATCTTTTATTTTAATCCTAGCATTAAGTTATCCTTCCTTTTCCATCAATATTGTTGCAATAACTTTAGGAAAAAGCATACTAACAATTACCCTTCTCCTGTCAGTTCTTCACATTTTAAGCTCTCCACCCTTGTATTACGCCAAGTCAGTGGAACAATAAAATGCTCTCTGACAAGGTTTAGCTTTACACAAAAATCTGGCATCAGTTCAGAAATGATAGCCAGGTCCCATAAATAGCTAGTTTTATGAAAGTGAGTGTCTTGAATCAAACAATAGAAGGAAGGTCAGTGTTAAAATAGTTTCTTAAACTACCAAGGAGCAATCAACATGATACACACGAAAAGGCAGCTAAGGTAAGATTCTCTTCACTGTTGTGTTTTCATCTCAATTGAATCACACACTTTTATTGTATTTTACTGGCTTCCTCCATTATATGATGAAATCATAGCAACACAATGCTTTCTGGAGGTCACTAAACAAGTGTGTAATACTGTACCTGAAGAAAATAGAAACTAAAGGAAACAGAAATTATTTTTTTTCCAGTGCTTAGGAAACAATAACCAAAATAACCTCTTTTCCATTCTGAAAAAGTGATAGTTAACCCAGCCTGGAAGAGGAAAAAAACCCAAACAGCTGAGTTGCCATCATTAAGCTAAGTCTCAATTCCCACTAAGCCAGACAACCAAACTATTAGCGTGGCAAATTGGCCAAGTGAAGTGATAAAAGTTGATCACAGGAATGGCAAAAGCCTACACCATTACTCAGAATATGTGTAATTACATGCCTTTCCTTCTCACTTTTCAGCTTGGAAAACATGAACCAGTCATTCCCTTCACCCTGTCAGTTACACAACACTCTAAGACAGTAGACAGACGCTGCTCGTGACCTCTCCAGAGATAACTAGTACGCTGCCACGAGCGTTTGACTGAAGGTTAAATAGAGTTTGAATAGAAGGCAGCATTTCATCCTCCAATACACCATGTGACTTCACTATGCCTTGGACTTTTCTCTATCCATCACTTAAGACTGCTAGATGTTTTATAAATGCTACGTTCTGCAATTCTTCTTTTAATGAAAAGCAGTTTTTCACACTATTAAGACCATATTGATAACTCAGTCTAATACAAAATTCTCTCCTCCTTACAGTTTAGCTAACCAATTAGAAATTGGTTAAGCTAACCAATACCAGAAGTGTAGAGATTTGCATAAGTTATTACAGTTTTACGCACACACTTGTAAAACTGCAACTGAAATCGAAACTTTCTACTAGTACCCTACAGAAGTACTGTTAAAAATGAATAAAAAGTTTATGACAGTAAGAACAAACACAATACTCACCCCATCATAGAGAGAAATAGAACTCATATGGTTCTTTGAAATGGAAATGCTGCCACGATGGGGATCAGAGAAGAGAACACCATCTGAAAAGAAGTACAATTTGCCTAGAATTTGAAAGAGAAAAAAATTGTATTAGGTATATATCAGTATTTCAGCACCCTGTGATGAATACCTCTTCTTTCTGAGAAAGAAATCTATGTTCTTGCAGAATTTTGTTATATTTAACATGTAGAACATTTGAGTAAAAATTTAGCATAGTATCTAGACAGCATTCAGAGCACAACCATTCAGTCTTTACCGGACCTCACCATCAAGGACAGGAATCATAACTATGATTGCATTTGACTTAATCTTATTCCCTGGAGTCCATTTATCATAAATATTCTGCATCTTTGTTTGTTTTGGGGGGTTTTTGGGGGGTTTTTTGGGTTGCTTTTTGTTTTTGTTTTTTTGTTGTTTTTTTTTTTTTTTTAACAGGCTGAAAAAAAATGTTCATCACATTGAATTGCAAACTTCCAGAAGTGTAAAACTGACAAAACAAGAACTTAAGAAAAACTTACATACAAAACAACTGAAAATGTAAACATTGTGACAAGTTGGTCAGATTTTCAGCAAAATATCAATATACTAACACATAACACACAGACAGTTAAAAAAAAAAAGAGAAGGAAAAAAACCCCACACATGACAACTTTCCTTTCACTTCCTGACTAAGTTTAAAACAGAAAAGCCCTTTACTTGCAGACTTGCATTTTCTTTTGCGTATAGAGACAACTGTTACCGAGCAAGCAACTTCCCTGGAAGCTAACAATCCAGTGCCAATCAAGAGTGACATGGCATTCATTCTATCTCCATTTTTCTTGTCAACTTATAGATACTTTGGTTCTTAACAAACCTGCATGACCAGGGAGAGCAGCTGGAAAATGAGAAACAGCAAGGCTAGACGGTAAAATGGATAAAAACAAAATTCCACCAAAGCACTAGAAACTGACATCAGCAAAAAGCTGATTTCCAACAGTCATAAGAAAGCCATGAACAAATGACTAAGCAGGGGCTGCCAGCTGGACCTCTGCTACCAGTGCTGGACCATGCATTAAAAGCTGGCTCACATCCCATACAGAGAAGCATGTGAGTCAGCAAAAGGGAAAGGTTAAATATTTTCTTTAAATAAAACAAAAAAGACAAAAAGAAAAAAGTGGCATTACTCAGAGTTACATTTTTAAAAAAGCAAAGCCAAGCAGCAAAAGTAACTAAAACATACAGCTGAACATGACTGCACATCTAGCTCAAACAATGCTTGGAAAAAATAATAAAGAAACAAAGATGTTTTCCTCTTGAAATGGCCACTTAGAATAAGATCTTCAAAATTGTTCGGTATTAAGACTTCATTCTAATAAAAAAGAGCTTGATAAGAAATCAAATCACCATACCTAGACATACGATTTCAACAGTTACCTAAAAATATATAGGCTCTGCTAACTGCGAACCTGTTTTAGACTGAAACTTCTAGTTAACATAAAAATTGCACTGGAGAGACAGCTACTATTAAATTGAGAAATTTAATTACAACCACAACGTCATGATCCAAATGCAGATCAAGTAGAATGGAGACAAAGATATACATAATTACATAGAGGTGGAGGTTTAATGGTTTACATATACAGTATGTTCACTGCTGATGCTTCTAGTGCTCACAAAAGCCAAGTCACAGCACAGGTATGAGCCTTCTATTGAGCGGTCGAGGAAGAAAAATGCAAAATACAAAAATACTTGAAGTACATTTCTGTCAAATCTCACAGAGTATCAACTCCACAGAGAATGTGTCAGTGGGAAAAGAAAGGAAATCAGAAGTGTTAATTCTTTTGTAACAGAAAAGCAACCCAAAAGGAGTATTAATTTATTCAAACTAAACTGGCTTCCTTTAACATGGAAGTCAGTGAATTATATCAAGAACAACTTGATCTGCTAGTTGTATATTTTCCACAAGTGATTAAGCACAAAAGAGAGAGTTTAATTAGCAAGACTGACTGACTCAGTTAAATTCATCCTACAAAAATCTGTAACACAGCAGATGTATTAGCATAAAAAGGAAAAGGTTTAACAGCCCGAACTTTTTTGACTGACGTATTTTAGTCCTGAACGTGTACCTTGTTACAGTAAGACAAAAGTGACAGAGAGAAGATGAGTGCCTGTCTGACAGCACCTTTTGCACCTAATCTTACCAGACCACATAGCTGCAACCTCAGTAGAGCCCAAATTAGAGCACAGCGAAGTGTCTTGCAGCATATGCAAAAGGCAACGAGATCAAGTTCATTTTCACTTGACACCTGAGAAAATATCTCGCTTGTTGAAGTGTTACATAATAGTCCTTATACCACCTACTTATAACTCTCCATCCCAAGAGTTATCAAAACATTTAACTTCACAAATCTCACCAAAAAAGGGAAAAAGTAAATTGCTCCACTGGGGGACACACAGCCAGTTTTCACAAAGCCAAAAAAAAAAATTCACCGTTCTCTAGTTATTTACTGAGTGAACACATGCCCACAGCACTGTATTGCAAAATAGCTAAATGCTATTCTCCATTAACCTTCTTTAAAATCTGCTCAATTAGAGCAAAAGTAAATTCTGCTATGTGAAGGTTGCTGTTTAGTTGTCTTATACATCATTATTTATCCTCGATGCTACATTGTATAACTACAAAAACAATAAAGCTAAAGATTTTCCTCTAAAGATCGTCTGCTAATACTAAGCACTTAGGTGTCAGGTATTAGTTACCATCTGTTGTACATCAGTACTGTGACAACAGTACCTTCTCTGTACAATGCAATACAAAAATGTTACGCCTTAAGAAGTATCTGTTGGTTCAAGGCAAAGCAAGGCACATTAATGTAAGGCCATGGACCGAGGGCTACCCCTTCCAACAGTCCTCCCAAATTGTCTTTTGCTGTATTACTGGGATATTCATGTTACTTAAACTCTTGAAGGAAAATGCACCAAAGGAGGAGGAATGATCTAAGACTGTTGCTAGTAATCTTGTGTCAGGAAGCAGTAACTTGACTGAATCTGAAAAGGACCAAGATCAAGCATCTTTCTGTAATACAGTGAGCATCCGTGCTAACAAGCACTGAGGTTCTTGAGCAAAAATGACAATGGAAAAAAACTGGAACAGCATGTCAGCTCCAGGAGGTGTCTTCGGTAGGAGCAAAGAACACAAGACTGTAAATAAAATTAGAAGCAAAAGCATTCCAGTCCCCTCCTACTTCACAGGCAATGTATCACATTGTCCAAAAGTTACATATCTGCCTTCACTTCTTGAGCTGGGAGCCCATGGCATCCTGTCACTACTGTAACGCCCCATCTTTACAACCTGATGTTCATATAGATACAGAAAAGGCAAAGAAAATATGGCCCATGATATATTAAGGATAGAAGCAGCGAGTTTGTGCATTTGTTTGAATGTTAACTATGGAAAAAAAACATCTCCCATGTCTGCAAAACCTCACTGTCAATCATGTAAGAGTCCCGTGTGCCTCAAAAGCTCGCCTTTAGCGAGCTGACTAGAATCCTTCTTCTAGCACTAGGAGTTTCAAGCAGAGGTTGGGGACAAAAAATAAGACACGGAGTTTAACTAAAGAGAGACTTGAAAAGGCACATGGAAATAAAGCTTAAGATAACAGTATAGGTAGGCTCACCAGACGTGCGAATCCCAGAAACTGTGCACCTTTCTTATGGTTAAAAAGAAAAGAAAAAAAAAAACAAAACAACACAAGAAAAAGCAGAACAACTTAAAAAAACCCACATCTCACCTTCTGCAGGCATGGCGCGTGGATTGCTAGAACAAATATACGCTCCATCGCCTCCAGTGAGTAAAGTGCCCAGAAAAGATTTGTCTTCCTAAACAGGAAAAGCAAACAGTAGTATCACAGACTGGATCAAGGACTGTAATCCAGGCAAGAATATTTTCTCATGCTTTTGCTTCAAGAGAAAAGGTTTTCTTAAACAGCATCTGTCAGATCTTTTTAAAAGAGTTTTAAAGTGTGTTGATACAGAAAAACTAGTGAAAGACAGCATGCCAAGAGTGTAATTTTTAAAAGCATTTCCCCCATTTTGGTTTTGCCAGCAGCTATTAAATTACATGTTATTGTCACAACCACAAGGCATAGCTTTTTGTATTTAGATCGTCAATCTACTGAACTAAAAGTATATTACAGGAAAATAAATCTATTTATAATGAAGATTTCTGGTAACCACAAATTAAACCACAAATGCAAAACTCATGCGGTTTAAGATGTTCCCAGATCCCAAATTCTTGTCTTTTTCATAGTGCTTGAAATGTTTTCCTTTAGACATTTAGCTTGCTAATTAAGTTAAAAGAAAGTTGCGTGTAGAGTGGCATTGAGTGCTGGGTTTTTTTTGAAACACATGAGCTCCATGGGTAATACCCAGTGAGACTTCCATGAAATCGTAGCGTTATTAGAACTCCTTTTCCTCTTGGGTGTTGTCATTCTTTGAAATAAAGAAAACCTCAAACTTTTACATACAATGTATTTTTTTGTCAGTCAAAGTTTGAAAGAGACAGTATAGAACAGGCAAGTCTTTCGTAGAAGAGGAGTAACAAACATAATGAAAGCCAGTTTTGCTAGCAGCATTCTTTGAATGAATGAATGAAGATTCTTTGAATACTGGTTCTTGGAAGCGTAACTTCTATAGTTGAACAACATTGTTTAATTTTACCTTCAATATATGCTGTGCCTTTTCAGACAGTTTCACATCACTGTCTTCAACCTGTAGCCAGAAACAGTTTCAATTTGTATTGTTGGTAGATAAAGCAAGTCTAACATTAAATAAAAAGCATTAAAGAAGATTCAAGGCAAACAAGAATCTTAGGTACCACAGACAGATAAAGTCCCGAGACCAGAGTGCTTCAAAGACAGCTTTGTGCTCTTCAATACTGTGTTATCATGGGACTGAAATAGTTCCTTGGAAGACATTCAAGGGGATGCTCCCCATTAAAATGTTTTATAGGCTAACACTACTTTGTGTCTATACGAGGTTGTTTATCCCATTCGGTCTCATTTTTTATTACTGTTAAACTGTTTAAGAATGGATTGCCAAAGGGCATAATGTTGTCCAACTTCATAACATTCATTGGAATTATACCTCTAACACAGCGTAGTACATTAGAGGTCTAGAAACAGACCTTTCTTTCTGTTGGGGCAGACATTTAAGTGATCTAAAGCGCCCCACAACAAACAATTTTCAGAGGTCACACTGTTTACTTGAAAAACACCCAGACATTTACACAGCTAAAAATTGAAGCGGTGAAAATTAAATAATTTAAAACTTGTGCTATGAATGGAGCCACCAGCCTGTTTCCACTTCATGTCCAAATTCAATAATCAGAATAGTATTAATATATTAACATTCTGATTCAGAGTCCAAGTTCCATACTTTTTCCTCATTCAGCCATACTTTTGTAACAAGTTTTCATTTATGAATCTGTATGTATAGGAAAAAACTCAAATAAGTTTGTGTGTACTAACCAGCCAAGAAGCGTATCTTGGGATAGCTGCAGTCAGTATTATGTGGCTGGTTTCTGAATAAATGCTGCCATCTGCAGGGAAGTAAATGGAAAGCAAAGTAGTATAATACCATTCATATACTTCAGACTGTTCAGTAAGTTACTTTTACGACTTGTTATATCTTTAGGAAATGTGAAAATCTCCTAATTATTTTAAGGACTTATTAGTGTTTAAGTGAAGCTTTCACAGCAGACTAGCTCCCAGTCTTCTTGTCCTGTAACATACATAGAACTGCTATACAATACCAAAAAAACCCTGTTTTTATTCTGGCCTTTATATACGGCTTCTTCCTTTGCTCTCCTCCCCACCAAAAGTGTTTCAAATACCATGCTTAAAACAAAAACCAACCAAACAAAAAAAACCACAGCCTGTCTGGATATGAGAGTTCATAAATATTGTTCAGACAACCTCAATACTATCTAACTTTGTCACATGTAAACAATCTAGAAAATATGCACTTTAAAGTTATGGAAATTACTCAGTATCCTGTATTTTAAATGTAAGACTGTTCCAAAACCAAGCTTACTAAAAATCATACCCTTTTTCAGTTTTGTTTCATCTCTTCCAAACAAAGAGCAACTGAAATTAAAACATTATATAAAGTGAGTGTTACAAAAGTGATGGAAGAGACCTGTTCGAGTTTCCTTATACAACAGAAAACATCCACGAAGGGTACTATTACACTTGAATTTTTTACACCTCAGCCCTCTGTATCACAAGGCAGCCATAAAACCCGAAGTCCTTTCAGTGAGATTAGAGAAACCTGATACTTAAGATATTCAAGCAAGCTAAAACATTTAGGTCTTTTAATTATCCAAAGGCTTAAAACCATAAAGGTAATAGTAATGACATCCATCGGAAGCGCTTTTGCATCACATCAAAGCTAACAGAATGACAACAATGGTGTTAGAATTTAAAATAGTTACCTTTTTCTTTTACTTGTATCTGTGAGGTTAGAAAGGACTCTGAAAAGACAACAGATCCCAAGCATCCTCTTCCTGTGAGCAAGTCTGGAATGTCAAATACCATCATAGATGCCTACAGCAATCCAAAAATTGGACAGAAAGGAAGAGAAAGCAGAACCTGAAACATTTCAATTGAAACTGCAAAATCCGTGTTTTAAACCTCCCAAAACACCGCTTCTATATTGTGATGGAAAGTCTGAGATCATAACTCTATGTTAATGTTTTATTCCAAATTCCACTGTTAGATTTCAGATGCTGAAATCGGGGTAAGATTGAGCTGTAACATGAAGTCAATCTCATTTGTCCCCTGTATTTGTATTCGCATTGCTAAAAATTTCAACGTGCCTCATAAAAAAAAAAAGCCACCCGAGCTCTATTTTCTAATAAAATGTATAATCAGAATACTGAACAGCTTGCTTACCGTTTTAATCAAACTCAGGCTATCCTCATTATCTAATGGAGTAATTCTAGAACAATAATGATAATTAAATATTTAAAGGTTAGATCATTTCGAGTGACTTCATAGCAGCCAAAAAAATCTATTTAATTTTAAAATAAACTCTTATTTGTGTAGGCCATTTCAGTCAATTAGACAGCATGGTGATTAAAAAAGCACAAGCTTGTGATATCAACTAAGTTAAAAGCACAGTTTTAAAAGGGAACTCTTAATGGGCTCATGCTGCTTCTACTCATTAACAGTTAATAAGATTGGTCTGCCCAGTTGCTTTAGATTTTTTTAAGATGTTTTTAAGATTCCACAGAATTACAGATATGAAATCATCAAATTGTCGCATACACAAAAGCATTTAGTACATCTTGTATGAAATAATCAAATGTGATGTTTTCTCAGAAGTTCCAAGACAAGAAATATAAACTTATTACTGTATTAAAAACACTAATTAGTAACAAGAAGTGTAAAACAGTGATACAAACCTTCCATGATTATTCACAGCCTGAATTTGAAAAGTGATTTTGGAGCTGCAGAACAGAAATAGTACTGGTGAAAAATGTATTTTATACAAAAATAAGCAATAATAGACTTAAAGTAAAACAACAGCTGAAGTGATTAAAAAATGTGGAAAAATAAAAATGGAATAATTATAATGATTTTAAAAGTCTGAATGCATTATGAAGTTTTGGAATTTGTCAGTCATGCAAGTTCAGTTGAAAACTAACATTAGACATATGTTGTCCCAAAAGAAGCTAATACATTGACGCAATACATCAATCCATAAGTATTTGAAAATACATACCGCAGTGCAGCTTTAAGTTGTGTTAAATGAAGGGTATCCAACACAGACATGAGCATCTGCTCTGCTACATCCTTTGCCTGAAAAAGGGAAATTGAGAATAAAATATCTCTTTCCACCCTTCCAAATCCCAGCAACTACAGGAGCACCCGTAAGATAAACAAAAGACCATACACTAAACGATAACACACTGATGCACCAGGCTAAAATTTGTTCTTTCACAGATCTCATTTTCCTTACTATAAGGTTAGGAAAATTCATGAAAGATGGAAAAACAACTGTAGATGGATAAGATTAAGTATACTCTGAAATTTTTATTTTTTTTTTTAAACAGCATTCAGAGAGACTGGTTGGAGGCCACAGTATTAATTTCATTAACGTTATGCAGTTGACTGAAACATTTATTTATTTTTGGTTTGCATGTAATCTTATATTGCAAGCAATCCAAATCAACAATTACAGTGTACAGAATTGGTGCTTCATTTACCTTGGATTCAGTGGAAGTTTTAGCATAGCACTCAATGCCAGCAAGCACAGCCTCTACAACAGCAGTATATATTTGCGACAACAGCGTACTGAAGAGAAATACAAACACAACATTTACTAGACAGATAGAGTTTTCTTCCTCCTCTGTTTATAGGAGCAGTTTTTCCTCTCATAACAGAACTCCCTTGTATGGAAGGGGTCCTCGTTCAAATAAGAAATAGTTTTATACTTAATCTTTCAGTTTAGCAAAAATAAATTAGAGCAAGTAAATTGCTCAATTAACAGAATATCTTGGGGCGAAAACCCTCTTCACACAAACGTATCCTATCCCTGCTCTTCAGTCAAGGAAAAAAAAAAGGTTTTATTGTTGATTTCACTGCAGTTGTGTTGAGGATCACGTCCTAACTATTCCAACAAGAATAGAATGGTAGCCCCATGTTCCGCAAAAGCAAAACTGGAAGACAGAGTGAACTGACTTCAGAGACTGATCTGTTCTGGAGCATGTCAAGCAAAAAAAGATACCAAAACAAACCAGTCACCACAACCTTTTGAGCACATCTATATCACAGCTTGGTCTGACTTCCTTATTAAAAGGGAACTGAAAAAAAGGTATACAAATAAACACAGGTTAGGTGAAGCCAGAAGCCACTTACAGCTACTGACATATTTATAGCCCCAGGACTATTGAAAACACCCACCTGTGCCCAACTAAGAAACATCAGCCTCTGTCTTCCAGCTAAATTGGAACAATAAGATAAGCAGATCAACAAAACAGGCCTACTTCCCCAAACGTTAACTCCTCTCATTACTCCTTTGCAAACGTTGAGGGAGGGAAGAGGGGGGAGGAAAGAGAAGGATACAGCATTTAAGCCATATGCAATGCATTTCTGAAGGATGTAAAAAAAGCATCTGAATCTCCCAAACGTGGCCCAACATGGAAGAACCTCAAAATGCACCAAGGCTTGTATTTGAACTTCATCCCCAATAGCCGTAAGAGATTTTAAAACTGAACCTTCTTACTGCTTTTTGAGGTTTCTTCTAATGTAATTTCATGTACTTCATGTGTTAACACATGGATTTAAGTTGTTTTCAGTACACACTTATTAATGCATGTAATTCTTCTTAACTCTGTAACCATTCCTATTTTCACTCAAATTCACATACATACTTGCAAGAAAACATGTCACAGTGGGCTGAGCTTTACATTAATATCCTATAGTTACCTTATTCTTCTTCCCATTTTAAAATTTTTACATGAACAACGCAAACCAGAAAATGGTATTTTCTTAAGAAAAAATAAAAATACAACATTTACCCCTGGGATACTTCAAGTTACACAGTTAGTTTATGCACCCCAGCCAATGTGCACTCCAGGCTGCAGTTCAGCTTCCTAAATAGAGCTAAATTTGGAGTGTATAGTGCTTATTTTTCCACTTTTTGTTTCATTGGAAAACCCTGACAACTATAAGAACCAGTTACAGGACTCAACTGCAAACTAATCCTAAAATCGTGAGGTCACGTTTGCCAGAAAAGCTAATTTTGCTGTTGTTGTTGAAACTGATTATTTGATCCAATACAGGGACCCTTCCAAGAAAAAAATATTTTCATGAAAAATACTGCCTTAATCAATAGACCCCTGCTTTGCTTAGAACCCCTCTAGCCAGCTGTTAGAACTTTATTTAGTTCACAGTGTTTTAGAAGTAGGACAACAAATATTCTCTGTGTTTAAGCAGAACACATATGTAAGCAAGACTATCTGTCAAAGTTACCTTTACTATAAAAAAAAAATTAAAATTCTGCTGCTCAGTCTAGTAACTTCACTTTTATGCCTGAGAACCATATGACAATTATCAAAAGTCAACAGTACTTAGCAGGAAAGGTCACTACTACCAGCTTCCTCTGACACATCTTTAATATCTCACTAAGGTGTCATGCAGGCTTGCAAACTGCTCCCCTGCAGAAGCAAGAACAGGCTCCTAAAATTATTCTAACTAGCAAGGAGGACAAAAATCACTAAGGAACGGTCTAGTTTATCAAGATTGAGAGCACTACCAAAGCAGATTATCTGCCACGTTCTTAAAGCTTGACAGGCACCTACAACGTACAGAGAAGTGGACATCAACATGGATAACAAAGTGTTATTTTTGAAAGTCAAAACACGCAGAAACTTTTGTAGCTTACCAAAAAAAAAAAAACCCACAAACAAACCACAATTCAGAAGTTAACTTTCATCTACCCTTTCACATAGTGAAATTTCTTTGTTGGCATTTTCACTAACCATTATAAACCTTACACATTGTTTAGCTTAATGAATACTATTAATTCTATCTATGGAACGTGCTCCCACTCAGTTATAGATATTTTCCCCCGTAGTGCATATGAAGTACGTTTTGAAGTGATTCAAATAAGCGTTAAGATTAAAAAAAGTTTTCTTAAAATTTAAGCAAAATTTACTAATATTTCCTTTCATACTTTGCCATACAGCAGAAGGGATGTCACACTAGCAATTCCTAGTTTACTCATTAATATCCTTTGAAACCCTCTCACGCTATTTTAAATAAAAATGTAGCTCTGCAAATGCCAATAGCCACCACTGACTAAAAGTGGTTTTGACCTACTACCACAAGGTAGGAAGAGTGAAGAGTTAAGGAATAATAAAAAGTTGGCAGCTTACACTTGTTCAGCTTGCTTGTGCATCTCATTGTCATTTCCTGTATTAAAAACAAAATGTTTGTTTTAAGCACTTTCGGAAGCATTTACAGAGAACTTCTTGGGCATAACATTTCTGCTGCATATCTTACACAAGATTCATCCAGCATTTTATTTAACTGTGGTTTGATTGTAGATTTAAAAAAAGAGCAAAGCACGGTTTAACTTGTATCAGTACAGCCAGTACACACTACAGCCAAGAATAAGACCTGCATCCCCTAAAAACAGCTGCATTGGGTCAGAACAAAGCTCTATCTCACGCTGTATTCCGTCTCCCAAAGTGTTCATTCCTGGATGACCAGGAAAAAGCACAACTAGAACAAACATATGCTACAATTCCTTCCATTTTGCAAGCCTCCAACCTCAGATTCTCTTCAGATACTTTCTGAGCTGGATACGGTATCAAGATACATGGTAACCCTAAGGAGATCGACTTTATCCATGGACTCATGGAGCCATTTAAGACGGGCAAGAAAATTGTTTTTAAAAATTTCACATGGCTTGTTTTAATTCTTAAAGACAACTATTATAACATTCTACTTGACCCAAACCAGATGATAAAGAATAAAAGTCAAGGAATTTTCTCTATCCTTTTAAAATCCTCAGTTATTTTGTTAAAAAAAAAAGAAGGCAAACTTATTTGAAAACTACCACTTGAAATTACTAGATTTTTGGGGACTGTTTTTCTATCAATGTGTATGGAACACCAACTTAAATGTTTATCTAGTAATTCTAAGAGGCCTGCATGCTGAGGTACTGCCTACCTTTACACTGCATTCTGATGCAAACAAAAATATGCTTCTTGACCTTTGAATCATTATTTGAGAATATCTGACAGATTTTTGCACGAGTGTAGGATGTGCAATGGAACAATGTTCTGTTATGACTTCATGCACCAGCTACAGAATTACACAGTATCTACCACTGCATGAACTAACGCTCATAAAAGGAATCAAAACCATCCTTTAACCACTACAAATTTTAAACAATCAAAGAGAATAACTACCTTTAATTACTGCTTGGTGTTTTTAATATACTTACCCAGGAAAGGAATGTGAGTGGTTCCAAAAAAATAGGTCCTTGAACAAGCCAGTGGTCCCTTTGGAGATACGCACTGCACTACCTAGTTATCAGTATTAATAAGATACAAAGAGACGTTAGTATAAAAAAATTAGTGCAAAAGTTAACAATAAGCTAAGTTCCCCTTAAGTCTTCTAACCACTGACATACTACAGGAAGTGCACAACACAGACTTAACTGGATTTTAAGAAAGCAACTTACGTTTTCAAAGGTATATTTCGCTTTTGACTTGACCTGAATGGTTGAAAGGCTTTGGAAAGGAGATGAGCTCTGACTTCCATAAGCATTAAGCATGTGTTTTCAATTTCCTACGTGAACTGCTTTTTTCATGAAGAGGAAAGTGTGTCGGGGTCCCATAACTATGCTTGCACTTGGTCTTATTTACTATTTTCATGACACCCTATTTAAACAGTACCACCTGTACCTGTAAATAAACCACCTTTTTAAGAACAAAATCAGAATCTGAGGACAACAGATGGAGCAAGTACTGCATCAGAAAAAAAAAAAAAAAGTATCTGCGTTATGAAAGATATCCAATGGTCTAAACAGGAATGGTAAGAAGGGGAGGAAGAAACAAAATTGGAAGTGTATTTACAGAAATAGATTAGATAGAGCAGCAAACGGAGGATGAAATTTCACCAGAATGCTAATATGATCCTTTCTCAGGCTTCTGATCAACTCAACATGTCCAGAATACCCACATACATCCACTCCTAAGGCAGCTATGCACGAAATGTTGTCATGACAAGATCATAAAAATCATTCCCTCAATCATACGCTCACTCCACGATGACCTGTACTCAACCACATCCATCTCCTCAACAGCACAGACTTTGGACTCGCACAACTGACGGACACTCCCAGAGCCCATGGAAATCGGCCAGCAGGGAGAACTACACAATGCAATCTGCACACTACCTCTCCTCCTTCGCTGCGAGTTACCTTCTTGATGCACCCAGCCCAGCCAGCCAGAGGATCTGAATTCCCTGGGGTCGCTTCCCCAGTTACGTCCCCTGCACGGTGGTGCAACAAGCCATCGACCTCATCATATGTTTTAAAACTAAGCTTTTACTTGAAAATGGAAACAAGTTAATCTTACAACTTGATCTTAACATTCTTTGAACACCAGAAAGATTTTCAGTTTCATGAACCGTTCAGTTGCTGAAGCATACACTGAAATCTGGATACACATAAGTATTTTTTGTCTATTCATAAAGTCATTAGCAAAAAAAGTATCCTTCCATATCTTTTCAAGAAATGGCTAAACAATTCTGATTGAAATAAAATCTATATGTCAGAGTTAAGTACATCATATGCTACCATCAGGAAGATTTTCACGTTATGGCTAGGACAAGCATCCTCACAAACAACATTTCCCTCTCCCCCACCCCATACACTTGCAGCACCACAAGCGTTAAAAAAGTTGTGTTTTTAAAGGGGAAAAATAATCTAACTCATTCAGCAATCCCTGATTAAACGTCTAGTATATTTTCACTTGGAAAGGGAGAGAAAAAGGAAATTTGTTCCTTAAACTGACTGATTGTTAAGGTAACATAAGTTTTTATATGTTAAGAATTTGGTATTTAACTCATGGAAGGTAAGCATTTTAAGGGTACAAAAAATATATAATGAAAAAGAAAATATACACTGTTTCAGAACATCAGATAACTACTTAAAACCCTTACCATATGTTTGGCAGTGCTTCCACCAAGACCAGTGTTTCGAACAAGATGTCCTTCTGATGGAAAATTAAAGTTACCCGAGTTCAAGTTTTCCTTAGTTGAGTGGCTACCAAACAGAACGAAGGGCTGCCGGCTTGGGCTGAGGAGAAAAGAGGGTATTGCCATCAAGATAATTGAAGAAAACTTATAAACAACAAATGAAATCAAAACTTTCAACTGTGATGGACCAACTACTGAACTTCGCACTAAAGGAGTAGGATAAAAAAAGTTTTTACTAAAGCTGCAGAAAGCCTTCCATTGAAAAGACCAAGTTCCAAAGAAAAAAGAAACTACTTGAATTAACAAGACTGTAATTTCTTTCATATACAAGAACATATCTCAAGGCTGTTTCCCAAATGCTATCAGAAAGGGGGTTTTCTTCCTATTTTAAAGTTAATTGGCTTGAAAAGCTGACTAGTTTAAAATTTACCAAACCCTGAAATGACTATATCGGAATTAAACAAAACTATTTTGGTTCTGGCTCTGCGCCCAAGACTCAACTGAAGAGGTCAAGGTTTTTCTTTTCTTTATTTAAATGCAAACAACATAGGATACTGGAAACAATAAAGGACATTGAACTCCACTGTTTAATTCCAAATAAAGAAGAATCTGCAGAGATATGCTAGTAGCTAAACAACCTTTATTTAGCACAAAACAGCAAAACACTTGGTTTTGCAGCATATGACAAACAACCTTCCCCTCTCAGTTAAAATTCCATGCTGAAATAAAATAAAGCTGACCTGTATTGTCCAGCTTATATTGGCTAAGACCTGGGGTTTTAACTGCCCTGCTTTAAACTTTCATCTTGTGCATGTTGTGACTCACAAAAGTATACTGACTTCTTCAACCTTCATATTTTAATTGGTTTTGAGTATCATATAAAAAGGACCAAAATTTTCAAACAGCTGTCCTGTGTAATGAGTTCATGAGGTTGATTAGGTATCTGAACATGAAGAAATTTATCATATTAGAACGCACAAGGTAGATGGTTTCAAACATAACGACATTGTATGTGTCATAACTACAGCATCAAATCCCAAGAAAATTTGGTTTATCCCACCCAGAAAACCCTTTGCATGTTTTTCTTTTTAAATATGCAAAGGTGAGATGTGATATACTGAGATGGTCCCAAAAGAAATTATAAGCATTATGGCATCAGAGATATGGAAATAACATATCAAGGTACTAGTGACACCACCATTTCTCACAGAATAATGAGTAATACCTGTTATCTGTTATATGGCTTGAGATCATTCCATGACTGAAATAACTCCTGAAAGGCTGTGAAGAAGAAAAAACCCAATCTGATCAACATGTAAATTAACAGAAAATGTAATACATCCTCACTATCATTAAAAGCAAGTCTGAATTATCTTTCTCAGAGAAAACTCCTGAATCCTCAAAAACTACTTCCAACCTCCATAAATAAACCCAAACACCATTAAGTCTCATATATGCTTAAAATGCAACAGCCACTACTGAAAATCACTGTGCTGTTTTTACCCATGCTGCATGTTACCATCAGCTATGTCTGAGATTTGACATGTGCAACCTCAACTTGTCAGGAAGCGCGTGTACTGGAGCTCCCACCAAAATGAAAGTCAAGCTACCTACAAAGAGGGATCTGTTGTGCAGGCATACATCAAATAAGTTCAATTACCAGTGAACAAACACTCAACTGAATTATACAGGCAGTCCTAAACCATCATACCATGGATAGGTAAGGTGGGTGGTGAACTTAAAAAAAGAAAACCAATAGTTACTCCTCAAACATGAAAGGTGAGATGGGGTAGGGAGGAAAAAAAAAAAAAAAAAACCAAAAACCAAACAAACCAAAATCCAATCCTGAATACTCGTTACTTCTGCATGGATGACACTAGCATTTCAAAGGATTACTGAAGCAGGCTTACCTCCCCTGCCTGAGATTCTGATAGTTCCAGAATGAAGGGAATTTCAGTATCAAAATTAGCAAAAAAGTTGGTCCACTGGTGTTCAAAAATCATTAAATCCTAGAAGAAAAATATTCAACATTACTTAATATGGCTAATATTATATCAGAGAAAGGAAGTCACAGATTGTACTGAATGAACCCAAATTACTTTAGAACAACAAAGATTACATTTCATTATGCAGTGTAGAATACCACCTGCCCAATGAAACAGTAAATACAAGAAAATAAACATCTTTTAAAAGATAAAGACTTTCTGCAGGATTTTAGGGGCTTTTTTGGGTGTGTGGTTTTTCATTTGTTTGGGGTTTCAGGTTTTTTGGAGAGAGAGGAGGCGGGAGATGAAAAAGGACCAGAGTCCTGCACTCTCTGCTTTTAACCCAAGGAAGTACACCGTTTCGAGATCACTCATAACTCAGACCTCATACTTCCCGTAAGACTTCCAAAATGAACACTTGGACAGATTTAATTTTCAAATTTTAAATCTGTATATGGTTCTGCAGTAATTTATATCTGACATTAAGTATGCTTGTGGACAGAAAATGAGGAACAGGGTGGAGAATTTGGGAAGCTCATGATACAAGTGGCAGACAGTCATTTCCTTACCTGCATTTGTTAAAAACATTGGTAAGTGGAAAAGGAAATATCAGTAACACCTCACTAAGCAAAATTAAAAAGGAAGATGTCTACAGATAAGTGTTGCATTCAAATTAATTTAAAAAAAAATCAGAAAAATCAATAGAAAGAAAAGTGTATATCATGCTGATAAAAGCAGGAATCTTACAGAACTAGGAAATTTTAAAGTGCTCTCAATATTACCTTCAGTTGCTTCTCACGTACTAACTTGGAAGATGAGAGACATCCTGATTTTAGGAAGTGTAGTTTTTCATATATATATATAAATATACATATATATATATAAAAATATATAAATATACATATATAAACAGGCAAAACCAGAACCACGATTTTAGCACTGGCATAAGTATTATACAGTATTTTACTTCAGCCACTTCATTAACACAGCAATGAATGAAATTTAGAGAGTGAATGTTGATGAAATCTTACAAGCCTTCCAAAATATTAATAAAGCCTATATTAGAGGTTTAAAACAAACGTTTACATTTAGAGGGAGAAACTGTCATTGGAGAAAATTCCAGTCTCAAATCTTTTCTTAGAAGCTAAGAATTAAAAAGTGCTTTTGTAATTTTTTTGGGAACACATCAATACTGTACAGAACATTCCTTTAAATCCCAAGTAGAGTTTAAATCAGAACTTTTTGAAAACAAAGCTATGTTAACAATAACAAAAATAAGATAAACACATACCACCTTCAAATGCTAAGATCGCCTAACTTCATCCTCACTGAGAAAATTATTCATTTTTAAAAATCACCAATTTCTATGAAACCCCATTCGTTAATTTTTTTTTCCAGAAAATCTGAAGTCAATTTAAATATCTTTCAGGTTTAAAACTTCAAAATAAGATAAATAAGTCTGCTTCGGGGTAGATTTAGCAGGTACAAGAAAAATCCCAGACGTTTACTCACTTCCACAGAAAGGGGGAAGTGAAGTATCAGAGAGGAACTATTTAGACTGGCAGCCTTATAAACCATATGACATTTTAATTTTCATTACATTAGTTGATTAAACGACCAAATTGGTGTGAACTACCAAAATTTTATTAATAAAGGATACTTACTGCTGTATATTAAAAGCCTACTTTGCTACCAAGCTAGAAACTGATATAAAATTAACAACAAAATATTATATACTAATACTCATACAGTGCTTTCTTCTCTAGTACTGAGATCAGACCATTGCATTAAAATGAGGCAACACTTTACACCGTATGTTTGTATTTCACAAAGCATCAGGGCAGCCACTGTGTGTCACTGTTACCCACTCAAAGTAGTTACAAATCAATCCTGAAAATGTTTTCTCCTGGAAGAATGCCTGTAAATTAAAGTGGATTTCCCCCCCCACCCCCAGCCCTTGCTGCAAAAGGAGAATTAACACACACAAGCATACCAACTGTCTGTATTTTGTACATAGTCCTGTGACCTGAAGAATAGTTATACCATTTAGAAAAATGTTTAGGAGAATTTCAGGCAAATTAAGAAATTCAAGGAATCCAACACAAGCTATTTTAGTGTTTTGCAGACTCTGTGGTAGATCTGAGGAAAAGAAAGAGACTCTGTGAACAACAGTATGCAGAGCCCATAGGTTAAGTCCCTAAGCACTATTAAAAACAAACCAAATCACAACAATTTTGCTCTATGGCTACACTAGTAGTTGATTCAGAATATTTCACTTGCATTACCTCAAAGAGCAAGTCCTCCAAGGAAACAGGATCCATTTTGCTGTATGTCTTCCACAAATCAACACTGACATCCATTAACTGAAAAATATTTTAAACACACTTTTGTGAAAATCACCATGAAGAATGCCACAGATTCAGGTTTAAGCCACACTGAAACAGACTTACAGCATACTGCCCAGACTAACAGTTATCCTTAACTGAGTTCAGAAATATTTTTACACTACTGATTACAAAAGAATTGACCAGACGCAAGCGTTCTGGAGTTCTGATGATTCAGAGACTCATCTCCTCAAGTCAGGGTTTAAAGTAGGTGCAAAGTTTTGCTTGCATCTTTCAAACAAATCCTTTCACAAACTTTTTCAAAATTGAGTTAATAGCAAAGAATAATATCAGCTGGTGCAACCAAAAGGGAAAGATCAGTTTCCTGAGACAAGAAGCAGATTCCAAGGTTACTCATCCTACGCACGAACGAATTCTTGCTGTAAGCTTAATGTAAATTTAGGCAAAGCTAGGTTAACTTAGCAATATCTTCTTCCAAGTAGTAAGATGATGCATGTGAGGACACTACTAAAAAACACATTCTTAAGGGACACTTGTATTTGAATAATTATTGCATCTACAGGGTTCCCCACTACCCACTCAAATAAAAATGCAACCCTGAATAGAATTTTCTTAAACCACTGCTTTACTGCAGTTACTCATATTATTAGATATGGCAATAATGATTTCCTAGACAACACTTCCATTCACCTATCGGCACAATAAATTCTCTGGATGACAGCATCTTGAGCAACTGTGACTTCTGTAGAAAGAGTAATAGAGCAACTGCCCAACACAGAAAAAAAATATTAGAAAGTTAACATCATTAGATCATCTTCAAATCTAACATCACCGAATGCACAGTAGAGGGAAAGTCAATTTGAGAAGCTAAAAATGCACTGAGAACACCCTCTTTTAATAACATCAGAAGTATTCATTTATAATCATTTACAGTGATCCCAAATGTACGTCCTCCCATAGACTGGTTTTCCCTCCCCACCAGTGACATATAGCAGCTGCCTAACAGATAACTATGCATAAACAGTTATGTATAGAGTTAAGAATGCCACTTCCCACTTGAAATCCCCTTATGACTTTAAGGAAGAAGAAAGCAAGAACTCAAGCTGGAACTGGCTGAACTGCCAGAGCTAACACATGTACTCTTAAAATCAGACACTGAGAATTTACATTGCTCCTTTTTAAGTCTGCAAGACTGCAGTAAAGACAGTATCAACTCCCACGAGGAAGCAGGAGAAGCTCTGTCTTTACAAAGTCATCACCACACTACATCCACATATTTTCTCAAAACCCCTACGGATTCATTACATGAACTGGCAAGGGTAAAGACCCAAACAACTCCTCGATTCACAGTCCAATTTTCCTTGACATCGGGAAGGACTATCGATTCATAGGCAGACCTCCACAAGGATGTGCACCTATTTACACTTTGTATTTAACGATTTTGACAGGTTCACACAACAAGATAATTACAGTACCACTGATGAAGAAAAAAAAACATGAATAAATGTATCAGTGGAAAGAGTACAGTACCCAGAGAAAGGCACACTTGAACTCACATAACAGATTTTTGAGCAAGCATGTACAGTACTATATGTTACAAGATTTTAACAACGGTACTATTCATTCCTTGGGTTTTTTCCAGTTGTCAGAAGTCAGACAAAGAACATTCTGGCTGTAAAAATGGAGGAGTGACAAGAAAAATAGGACATCTGTATTTCTGTGGCAGAGGTCCAAGAAAATTAAATACGAGAAGCTTCAAACAAGTACATAAATACAAAGCCTCTGAAGATGCTGTTAGAGTATATTTAATAAATAGGCAAATCAAATTACACAAGTTGCTCAGAGTGGAACAGCAAATCATTACTACAACTAGGAGCATCATCCAAAATCTTTCTGCCCTATTCAGCAGGCTATGATGATGCAATATATAATGCTGATGAGAAAAGTAGATGCATCTCTCTGTCAAAACCAGTGACACAAGAAATACAGTCACTTCTAATTTTCTCAGTTCATTTCAAGACATTTGTCACTAACCAGCTTCTCTTGCACTGCTCTTGAAAATCTATACCCATGTAGCAGAGTTAAAAAAAGCGTCTTCTGTTACAGGAGGCTCTAGAAGATACAGAAAAAAGTTCGAAATCACATCAGGGAGGCTGGGGGGCAATAAAACAATCATGGTTTATCCAGGACAGAGTGCTGTGTAGCTCATAACAGTCTCTCAGCAAGACTGTGGCGTCTCCATCCTTGCACATTCAAAACTCAGCTTTGTAAGATTCTGAAAAACTTCATCCAACTTAGAAGCTCACTCAAGCGGTGAGTCAGGACCAGATGATCTCAAAAGGTACTTCCCAACTGAAATAATTCCGTGATTCAATTTCTGCTTCAGAATGGCAATGGAAGAAGTTTAAAAATTAAACTACTTACTTCATATTTCATTGTAAAGAAGCCATCGCCCCCAATTCCTTCCAGTGCAAAAGCCTGCACTATTGGCCACTTTTCAACAATGAACATATCAAATATCTGTAGATGACCTGCAAAAGAAGTTTCACAGAAACACTCTCTCACAAATACTGGCAGTTTAACTTTCTGTGAGATCTTAGAGTTGTTCTCAGATTCTAATAAAAGAGCTCAATTGTCCTGTCTCTGTACAACTTAAATTCTGCAATTGAAAACTGTTTTTTGTGAAGACAGTAGCTTTTAGAAACTCCTTTCTCAGCACCCCAAATTTTGTCCGTTTTTTCTAGCTAACAGTCTAGCAAAGGGTATTATGTCTCCTTGCAAATTTCATTCCAAGACCATTAGCAAAACTGTGCCTATTAAAATTCAAGATAATAAACAGGGAACGTTACTTCCTCCCATTCCTTCAAATATTTGGGCTTAAGTAAAATACTGTCAATGTCATCCCTATGTTAAATCAGAATTTTAAGTCAGGGGAGAGGAAAACTATTCTGCTACTAATCGGTGAAGCTGTAAGCCATCTGAAGCGAACTGTGATTATCATCCTTAAACTACACACCTTCTTTAGATACCTCCTAACAAAGAATCACCATCCTTCCCCCTTGCCCTGACCCATTAATCATTTTTCAGGCAGTCAGAGCACATCATCCTTTCTCCTTTCCTCAATAGAAGCAATGAAGAATTATGAATTTAAAAAAAAAAACCACACACCACAAACAAAAAAACCCACTCCACTGAATTAGCTTGGTTTGAACTTACATGGTTCAAAAATAGAAAGTTATTTGCCTTTTTTTGTTGTTCGCCTCTCACCTACTGTACTATGGATCAAAAACTCCTTATGCTCGTGCTGCACAGTGAAGAACATGCACTGCATTGCTTTTGCATTATTCACTGTTGGGGATATTGCAAAGTACACTTCACTGAACAATGTAAGATTACACTGTTCAGGCTGCAAGGCTGGCTACAGATCATAACAGGAAGTCATACAGTCCAGTTTTTTCAGTGCTAAAAAAGGAAACTTGCGTAACGAAACATTTATTCTTTCCTTACATAAAGAAGTATTTATCTGGAGCTCTCATCTGAACAGAGAACTTCTGTAGCAGCAGAACACACTTCTCTGAATGCAAATTATTTCTTTGCCTCACGCTGCGAGCATTCACCCTTCAGATGAAGACTAAGGGCTTACATTTTTCAGAAAGAAACCGAACTCAATTAAAAAGAGGCTAAAAGAAAACTATTGACATATTAATCCGTATTTTTTACCAAAGGCAATCTTCATTCCCTGAACTGCATGCCTTGCACGCTGCAAAACACTTACACTATAAGCATAAAACAAGCTAACCTACCTTGGCAGCTGTATGGAATACCAATGCGACTACAATCTCGAACCATGTCTACAAAGCTGGAAATTTTGAATTCCTCTGCAGCTTCTTCATCTTCATACTGAAAGAAATCATTTAAAATAAAATTTGATTAGGCATGCCTAATTTGATGGTTAGTTTTGCACTAAAGGGAATACATATTGTACTGCTTTAATTCCATGGCAAATGTCACTTCACATAATCCACTAAAATACTACCTACAGGTTCCAGAAGTTGAAGAACCTCTTTAGCCTCTATATTTTAGAAACTCCATCATGGCAGGGATGTATTCAAGCCAATGGAAATTGTTCTTTAAAATTAAAACTGCAGAGCAAGGTTTTTAATAAGGTTATATGAAGGCATAAATGTATATTTTATTTTCAGCTTTCAGTGAAGTCTCTCAACATCATCTACTAGACTCTGGACAATTTTAAACAATAAAAGATACTTTGAGAATACCAACTGACGTGCCACAAAAACTTGCCACTGAGAAAAAAAAATAAAAAATTACCAGCTTGACAACACTAAACTGGAAAAGCAGACCGACAAGATATGCCTTAGGTCACAGAACAAGCATTGAGAACCGACTGCTGTCTGAGGGAGAGGTATATGTAGGAAAAGGAAGAGGAAAGAAGAGGAGACACCACCATGCAACACTATCTTGCTGTTTCATGCTAGTAGCAGACTGCAGTTGTCTGAAGACTTCAGCAGACTGAAGGGGTGAAGAACAAATATCACACATGGCTCAGGGAAGCATAAAAACTAGACTGAAGAAAGAAATCACACAAAAATCATTTCTATAAACAGAACAAAAACCTAGAAATGCTCTCTGATTTCTATCTGAAAAGGTACAGTTTAACAGCAAGTTTGACACCAAAAGGCCTAGCCCCACTGGATACTTCAAGAGTCACTTGCTTTTTGGAGCAAGATCAGAAGGCAATAGTGTTTTGTCTACTACTTTTTCTTTTTTTTTTAAACGTACACTGCTCTGAACTTAATATTAAGGTAAATTACGTAATTATGAACTTTTTGAGCCTCAGGGTACACCCAAAAAATTTATTTTAAGAACAAGTTCTTTTAAGACAAGCCTGAATTTAAGATGCAGCCCAAGTTCCTCTATGATGCATTCTTTCTTCAATCTCAGGAAGCCAGATCAAAGTTTCAGCTCAAAGCCAAGCCCCAAACAACTGCCAGTTTCTCAAGACTTAAAAAGCCATTAGAATAAGAGCTCGGGTTTTGGCAGAGTGCTAAAGGCTTGCTCACTATCTGCTATTGCAAATATAAATGCAGCCCGTTCCATAAACAGTACAGTCATGACACCCAGAAAGCTTATACAGTATGCATAAAATTTCAGTACTTTATCTTATTTGGCCATTTTGAAAATGGGCGTTCTTTAATAATATGGTTTTTCTTCCAATAACTAGGATATTCACTTAAATTCTTATGACCTAGTTAAAGACAAGTAGGAAGGAACAAAGGAGAGGCTATAGGTTTTGCCAGATTCACCAAGAGCTTCACAGAGTCAGCCACAGCATTGCTTGCTTTATTTCTAAAACTCTTGAGCTTTTTTGGTTTCATTTTTACAAAAGCAAACAAAAGTTATTTCTATCACTGAAAAAAAAAAATTGCTTAAAAGCCACTGCAGGCAATCCTCCTGTAAACAGGATGCACTTAAAGCCTGACACAGCAACAGTTTTTGATTTCTCTTTCAGAAGTAATCTAGGAAACTGGCAATTCTTATACATTAGAAAATGCATCACTTAGCTCATTCACATGAAACAGCAATGGAGTAAACTTTGTATTTTCAGCTTCAGAAATCAGACTTTTCCACTCACTTCCACAAATACCAAGGCATATGGTTTACCCTTCTAGTTACATCACTATTTCAAGCCAGTACTGTGTGATTAAGGTTACTACTTACCATGATAAATCATATAAAAGGCCATAAGCGGATGGAGCTTAAAATTCAATAGCTGAGATTGCAGTTGTGCTAGCAATAGTGTTAAGAACTACTCCCTTCTTCATTCCAAAATGCATGTGTGTTTATCACCATCAGGTATGCTTCAAGATTTGCCCTTTCAGTAGGGATTTTGGCAACAGAAAAACTTTATGAAGCCAGGCTTTAGATTTTGCTATAGCACGCTTTCACCTGTAGCTCCAACTGTTTACATCTTAACAAGAAGTAATTATCCCCCTCCATGCAGCACTCATGGAACCGTATCTAGAACACTACACCCAGTTTTGGGACCTACGTGCAAGAACAACATTAACAACCTGGAGCAAGTACAGTGGAGGGCCACCATGACGATCTGTGGGTTGGAGCACTTGTCCTACAAGGAGAGACCCAGGCTTGTTCAGGCTGGACCTCAGAGCTGCCTTCCAACACCCGCAAAAAACACTACTGAGATGGTGAAGCCAGGCTCTTCGCAGTGGTCTGCTGTTGCAGGATGCATGACAAGGGGCATGATTTAAAACAAGAGAGGTTCAGATTGGATAAAAGGCAACACTTTTTCACTATTAGGAGAGTCAAGAAATGGAAAGAAGTTCTGCAGTCATCATCCTTGGACACTTTCAACATCCAACTGCAAAAAAACTCGAGTAACCTGATCTGATCTCAACACTGACCCTGCCCTAAGAAGGAAGTTGGGCAAGACAATCTCCAGAGGTCCCTTCTAACCTAAATTATTTCATAAGTCTGTGATCTAAACTATCAAACAGACAGATGAAAACACAATCAATCTATCATAAGCCCCATTGCTTTCAAGCTGGAAACTCAAGGGAACAAAAGGTTCCCTTCTCTCCCTGACCTCCCCATTCATTCTTCCACCAGCTTCACCCATTGACATTGCAAACTCCTAACCCACTCCCTTCAGATTTCAGTATAATTCTAATCTAGAAAAGGAACTACACAGAACTGAACAGGGGAGGAAGCTTCCCATGATGGCACTTAGGAAGAAGCATTTCCAGCTTCAACTGGAATAAAAACACTTTTATTCTACACATAGACAAATTATTTTCATTTTTTACTCCTCTAACAATACTCTACTATGATTAACATAATTTTTTTAAGAATACCTTGATTCTAAATGCAAGATGAAACTCACATCACTCACATGGTCCAATGAAAGTGAGGTTAATAGTTCTTGAAAGGAAGAGTTGAAAGTTGAAATGAAAATACATAATACAGTTTCTTGATTTTAAATGGCTTACTAAGCACATCTTTTCTAATATTCTAAAAATATTGGCAAACAACGCATTAAAACACTGCTTTGTTAGCCAATAAAGCTATCATTGGAAATCGCAGTCTTGACTGTGGTACTTGATTCAGATTCTGCATTTCTCACAACCCACATGTTCTTTCTCATTAAAAGACCATTGACTCATGTCAAAACAATAGTAATTAGAGCAATTCGTCTTCACACTCCAACAAATACAAAGTATTAAAAACATATTCTTCTTGCACACATTAGAAAAATTGTTAATACCCATATACATGCAGATCACTCCCCTGCTGAGCATGAAAAAGAAAAAAAGATCTCTGGAAGGAATGTTAAAAAAGTTCCACTTTGAATATCAGTTCATTAGCAATTCTTATCGGCATTCATTTTCCACTTACCTCATTTTCAGTCAGACAGTGAAAATGCAAGTTCTTCCAGTATGCCACGTACGGCAAAAGATGATTATAATTCACAGGGTTACAGTACAGATGGACACTGTCAGCTTTTATTAATATGATTATATCTGCAACAAGCAGAATAAATATTATTCCAGCATCAACACTCCATGCACAGAACTATATGGGCACAAAAAAAACCTCACAGAAACTGAACAGAAAATACTTTTCCTATAATGTGCCTCATTAAAAGAAAATTGTTCCACTTCTTTAAAAAAAGAGAACGAAACAGTTGGCAGTCATATACAGTTCCAAGTACAATAGTACTTCTTACTGTTCCAAACAATTGTGGGTTTATTCTGAAGTCTTGCACAGAACTTGCATCAGCCAGTCCTTTGAAAAGCCAAGAGTGTCAGTGATGAGTCCTTACAGAGCCCTTACAAAACTGTAAACTATAGTTGCTCTTGCCTGATATTGCATGAGAAGGTTGCTCCAACTAAAAACCAGCACTACAGCCTATGGGGTAGATATTCAAAGTTTTGTGCAAATAAGGGAATAATAATCTACGATCATGGTGACCGGCCACCTTTCAAATATTACAAAAGCGAGTTAATATATTGAAGTAAAAAAGAGTTCAAGTATTTTAGAACTCCAGAGGTGTGATCACACAATAATCGTTAACGCATGTACATACATACCATGACTGAACTAGGACTTCTCATAACAGGATTTATTTGTCTAGGTTTAGAACACCTTGGGGAATGTATGGAGAGGGGACATGTTTAAAAACAAGAGTTCTTCAGCAGCATTTTTAAGAATAGGTTTTCACACGTACATACACAATTAGAAATTTACTGACTTTTTTTTTTTTTTGAGGTATGCCCCTTTTTCCACTCAACTCCCTCCAGAAAGACTGAAGAACAGGTAAAAATGCTGAGTATCTTACCATCAAGAACTTCTTCAGGAAACCCAGTTCTTTCAAAGTCATTGTTGTTCTGGTTATACAAGCCAAAAAGCAGATAGTTTGCCAGTTCCCTGCAACCTTCATTGTATCGACTATCTATTCCTGCAAAAGCAAAACCACATGTGAAGTGTTATGTGTCCTAACATTGTACACCTGAAAAGTTTGTTTTCTTCCCTAATAAGAAAATTTTAAAACAGAAGTATTAATTCAGCTCCCTCACACAGTTAGTGGGCACTTATGCCTGTTGAACATACTAGGAAAACGGGGTAGTGAACAAGGAGTTTTTCAAGTTCATTGCCACATCCTGACATTCCACTCTTGACCTAAATCCACAGGCATTGCTTGAAAAAAATTAGATGAGTCTAGTTTTCTGCAGTGCTCTGCATCAACACAAGTTCAATTTTATCTAGTAATTCAAACTTAAACATCTGTCTGTATGTAGTATGCATTCTAATTAATACGTTCTTGAATGAAGCTTCCTAACAAACTAATCCTGTGACCTAAATCTCCTGCTTTAGAATACATGATTAAACATTATCTTATCAGTATTATAGTGCAATCCCTGAGTCACCAGAAAGCCAGTGCAGACTTCTAACGAATTGTGCAAAGATATTCTGACAAAACATATGGTATACAAACAGCTTCTAAGGAAAGCCTTTTCTGTTCCTTGGGAAAATAAAATTTAAAAAATTGAAGATATGGAGCACGAAGAGATATAAGATTCATACAAGAAATACAGGCCACAGATTTAGGAAATGTTTTCATCTCACAGTCACAGTTCCTAATTCTACCGTAATAAATCAGGTTTTCTCCACAAGTAAACTACGCACAAAACAACATCCTTGACATCATACTTGATAGAGGTCACTGGTCCCAGCTGCTTCAAAATTTCTCATAAACACTAACATCAAGTTTTCCTACCAAGTTATATTAGGATACAATTGGATGGTTGCCAACAAATGAATATTTGTTACCACTGTCCAAAGGAGAGATCAGTACACTGATGATATAACAACATGGCCTGGATGTCTGGGTTTCAGGACTTGCATCGGAAATCAAACTCCTCAAGAGTAACCTGAATGTACCAGAAATTGGAATAAATCCTAGGTTCTCCTAATTATGTCTCCTTTTTTAATGCTATGATTCAGCTTTAAAGTGCTAACCCGACGCCGCGTCTGCATCCAGCTACTGAATCCCACATCTTAATAAACTCCCTCGTTTGTGCAGCAATTGGCCTTTGGAGAATTCACATGTATTTCAAGATATTTGGTTTAAGCCTACAGAAGAGAAACAATCACCTCAAATCATGCTGAAGCTACGAACCTCTGTTATACTGCTCCCCGCTCAAGGCTTCATGGTTATCAGCACCAATAACATGCTGTAGCACTGCATTCCTTGAACTGTGTTGGGCAAGGGGGAAGCTGCATCACATCTGCCCCAGCTTTCTCAGTCCTCAAAAATCTTTCCAGCCACTATCTTTGAATCCTCTGCTATCTAGCTTCTGGCACTGATCTCACATTCGTATACGTATATGTCCTTGCAGCATGCTCTTTTTAAAAGAAGTCACAATTCTATGTGTCAGGAGGCATTCCTTGACAAAAGAGTCCTAGCAGTCAATCTGTAACTCAGGTCATGGAACTGATAAGACTCAGCTAAAGAATGCTCAGGCCCAGTCACTCATTTTTTCCCCTCTGCTGCAATGCTCTGTCTTTGCTATGCCAGTAATTTTCTGCATAACCAGACTGCCCTGGATCTGTGAACTCAAGAGAGACAGGGTACAAAAGAGGGAGGAGAGGGAGAACACACTGTTTATATTATATTTCCAGCCCCATGAAAGCAGGTATACCAATGTAATCTAGAATACTGGTGTCAAAGCCCCTGTCTCCAGGTGGGGGTGGGATTTTAATTACAACCAAGTCTGGAGACTCCCTTCTTCCAGTAAGCAACTGTCCCATTGTTCTAGGGAACTCCATTTAAATGTGTCAGTCTCCTTGAAATCAGCTATAGCCTTAGAAAGCTAACACATATAATGTCCTAAGGATAATGTTTTACTGATTACTTGCCTAACTGACGCAACTTCTGAAGGCAATCAGATGAGCAATAATCTAGCATAAAGGAGGAGTTAGGATAGTCCCTTTCAGTGTCAGCAAACAGTTAGATCAGTTGTTCTGCGAGCAGCAAGCAAACATCACCTATCATCTCAAATGTTAATCTAACAAGGCACCCTCAACTACAGGCCAAACACCATGGATGAAAGCAGCCATGGCATTTGTACTTTTTCCTATCAGGCTCATTGCCAGGGTCTCCAAAACCTAGACAGCCAAAGCAGCGTGCTCAGGCTAACAGAAGCAGAAAAAAGAACAGATGATTGTAAAGTCTGGAAGATCAGAACAAAAATGAGGAATTGTCCTCATTAAAAAAAAAAGTTAAGATGTCACCATCACTTGAAGAGTTTGAGGTTTTATCTGGGTGCACCAGCTCTTCAGGCTTGAAGCATCTTGAAGAGGATATCTTCAAAGCTGAACACCAAAACCCTGCTTTTTTGTTAATGACAGAAGAAGGGGAACAGAAGACAAAAAGATGTTACCAAGAGGGGCAGCTGATAAGCTTAGCTTTTATAACAGAGGACATGGGTGAATTTATTGCTCGCAGAATGCTAAGAGGCTAGCAGGGAAGGCATTAGCTTACCAGGAAATCATTAACTCTACAGAATATTTGGGGTTTGTGGTTTGTTTTTTTGTTGGTGGTTTTGGGGGGCGTTTTAAGTACCCAGCACAGAAAGAATCTTCCATACTGAGGCTTTAATACTATTCTACAGAAACATATGGAGTTAAATGAACGGCTATAGTTAGTGGAAAATAAACAGGAAATGAAACAATGACAGAGATAAGATACCTCCAGAAAGCGTATTAGGAGTCCTCAATAGAACAATGGGAAAGGCTATTAATTAGGAAACCCCCACGCCTGTCTCCAGCTGAGCTGGGAGTTTAGTAACTCCCAGCCTGTTCCAAACTCATCACAAGGATGTAGTTAGACAATGGCTCAGGCTAACAGCTCACTGCTGCCCAAGGAGCCATTCCTGCTCCTCCTTCTCCTCCTGCAGTCAGTGCTCATACGACCTCTCAAGTGAGCTGATTCAGTTCACAAAACCAACAGAAAAACTAGTCTGGCCAAATACAGAGGTGGAAAAAAAAGTTTTTTTAAAAAAATGTGTTTGCTCTGTAAGAACAACCAGGTGCAAGATATCAACCAACCACCAGCATGGTGGGGAGGAAACAAAGGAAAGGTAAGAGGAATAGTCTAGGGCAGGCTGAGATGCCCCTTTTGTGCTGCAAAAAGCATTCAGCTCAGCCATCTCTCATATCTGCGATTTCACGGTTGCTAAGCTGAAATAAACATAGCCTACAGGTAAAAAAAGTCCTGCTTTGTCCCAGCTATGCATTTCTGACACACCCTTGAGTATTAGACCAAAGAATAGTTGTTCCATAACACACTGAATGGCCATGTGAGCTCCAGGGACACCAGGGAGGTAGCAAGAAGGTGAGGCTGGAGAGAACGGACAAGATCACCTTCAGACAGCTGCCCAAAACCATCATGAAGTTGTGGAACCACCATCTAAGAGAAGTAGCACAATAATCATTAAAATAGTCTCCACTGGGAAAGGGAATGGGATGAATGATCAGTCCAATGTACTGAACGCTGGTCAAGTTTCTCCCACATCCAAAGAGCAAGAGCTCTACGTAGGATGGATATAAAAACTAAGGTAAAATAAACTTAAAAGATTTACTGGCACAGCCTCTGAAGTATTCCTATCCTCTTCAGGGAGGATAAAAAGTGTCAAAGTCTAAAAATTTAGCTTAGCTCTGCTGAACAGTGAAATGGTTTGATCTATGATCAGAACAGCTACAACCACAATCATTTATAGATAAAACATACTGAAACTAAAAAAACATACTGAAACTAAATAAAAATCCTCAGAAATCATATCAAATTAATGGTGAGCTGAAAATCTCTGTTGAAAGGTAAGATGCAAGAAACACCACTGTTAAAAACATAGTTTAGAGTATAATTCAGGTAGTTTGATATATTGTTTTCTTAGCAACACACTCCAGCTGAGACATCACAGCTTTTTAAAGATGTCTGACATGCCAATCTCCAAATTTCTTCTTCCTGCCAGTTGTGATGTCTCTTCTCCCTGGCAAAGAATGCAGGAATGCTACCATTTAACCACTTCAAAATAAGATGACAGGATTCTTTTTAAAAAAATCAGCTGTAACTACATTTAAACAATTGTATCAATAATTGGTCAGTTCTCATCTCTCTTTGGAATATTACAATGCTGGTTTTAATTTCAGTATAAATATTAATCTACTTGAAGTGAAGATATGAAAGTTTATATTGTTATCTCACAGCCCAGTATGTAAAATTAAAGTTGCAGTGATGAAAATGCATTAACTCTAGGGAATTAAAGACAGCCAAGTGAAATATAACATGCACTGACTGTAAAAAAACGCATAGTTGTAAGAATATCTGCTTTCCAAACAAGTCAACAGGACTCAAAATGTAAGACTACACATTTTTTGTCATCTGAACCTTGTATCTGAAGACAGATTTAATGCACTTATAACAGAGTGACATGCCTGCTTAATCAGAAGTTATGCAAGAAATTCGGCAGGCTAAATTGAACAGGTCGGATTAGAGACAACAACAGTCCCATTGTGGGCACTGAAAGAGATTAGTGCAAAGCACAAGTCTAATAAGAAAACACGCTCCCTATATTTCCGTAACAGAAATGCTTATTTATTAAAAGGTATGGTCTTATGCATGGACTTAAATACTCCACATTACACTGAGGATTACACAAAGCAATTCCTTTTGCCTGTAATGCTTTCCCTAAAGCTATATAATGTTTTGAGTGACTATTCTTTGCTTGGGACTTACTGCAGCTTCAGAGTTAACAATAGTCAAGAAATACTACAGTGTCAATGGCAAGATGACACAACTTGACATATTTTATGAAATTAGACTAGCATCAAAACCAAAAACCAAATACTTCATCCTGTACGATTAAGCTTCATTCAAAGGTTGACAAAGTCACCTTATAGACCTCCCAGCTGTAAAGTTACTACTTAGCCAAAGACTTACTAAACTCTTACCCTAGAGCATGTGGGGTAGGAAGACTCATGTTATACAGTTATCAATGACCAAAAGAAAACCAGGTTATACACATTTTAAACTTTTTTGTGATTCAGTAAATGAGCTTCTTCAAGTTTTCTTGCGTCACCATTAAAAAAAAAAAAAAAACAAAAAAACAAAAGAAGCAGGCTGTTGTAGCATTTCTTAATGCAAGCCTGTTACTACACATAGCTTCTTTAGGGGTACAGCAGATGTCTCCATCTTTAACTGCAATACATTATTTAAATAATCACTCCTTAGTCCTACTCTCTAAGGAATTTCAATCATTGGTCCTGACTTTTTCCTTTAGTACCTTAATGCTGATTATATAATAAAAAACAAGAGTCAATGTTACAGAAATAGTAAAGCAGTACAAAAAACTTTCCTACAGCATACTTGCACGCACAACTTTATATCTTACCATCCTTTTCTCCCAACCCCAGAAAAAATAAAGCACTGAAACCACGTGCTGTTTATATGCCACCACTTAGCTTGTAATGCTTCACGGATTTCTCATGTGACTCTAAATGCATTTTGAATTACTTCTCCTGAGGCAAGACCTCCCTTCCCCTAAATTCAGGTTTTATTAATTCTGTCAGTTTTCTGATTATTCCCCCATGGCATCTCTTATAAGCCAAGCTTGTCTCAATCACCCCCCTCCATAGCTCTGCGTATCGTGATCCCTAACCTTGGTGCTCTTCTGCTCTTCTCCACTCCCTTAACCTCAGCACCTTCTAATCCCTTCCACTTCCCCACCTCCACTGGGAAACCAGCTGCAACGCACATGCCTTCAGCCTTGAGCTTTTATGCCAAGCACCAGCTAGAAAACAAACACTGCCTAGACAGCTGAATGTTTACTCCAAATAGACATGGATTAAATTCTCTCCATCTTTCCTTAAATTGGGACATTAACAAATATTCTCTTTTCCTTCTAGTCACTGAATTTACATAAGGCTTGCAAGAATGTTGATATTATTTCTATTGTAGTAAGTTTGCCTGAAATTAGTAAATAGGCTTAAGAATTATTTACAGAGAAAAATGTGTAACAATCAAACAGCTGTCCATTCACTAAGAAACAACACTGGGGCTTGGGGCAGGAAGGAGATGATCCTCATCTTTCTGCAACTCATGGTATCTTTATTAGTACAATAAGAACAAAAGGTAAAACTAACCTAAAATGCAAAGGATTCCATCAGGTTGAGATTTGCTGCTCTGTGTCAGGATACTCTGAATGTTTCGAAGGCGGCTGCAGCTGCAAAACAAACAGAATTCATCCTTAAGGTCAGTGTTTTGAATTGCTCAAATTTGGTAGGCTAAAGATTCAACCTAGCTATTTTTCTTCTTTATTATATAAATTAAGTGGATACAGTTCAACTTGGGTATCTTTTGTTTGAAATACATTTAGACCTCATATCAAACCCCAGATTATTTTTGTCCACTAAAAGATTACGTACATAGCCCTGAGAGAAGAAAAGAACCCCTAACCATCCATTCTAACCAAACTAATAACTAATAATAATAACTAATAATAACAACTCTAATAACCTCTAGCAGAAATTTCTGTTCAAGTTTCCGCTCAGCAAGCCAGCAACACTTCTTTCTCTACAAGAGAAGGAGAGAGCAAAGCAACATGAGGCAGGTGACGCCCAGGTAGAAAGCTGACAACGGAAGGGACTGCAGTAGCTCCTGCACCACAAGAGGAGTTTGCAAAAGATGGAGTTTGAGCACCTCCAGCACCATCAGACCGCTTCCATCCTGTGTAACTACATAATACAGACACATCCCAGACCTCGTACAAATGCAAGTGTAGGGGAGAAAGGGTGAAGGCACAGAGAACTGTCTCCACTCACAAACATGCAGGGTCTCTTCCACGTCCTCAGTTAATAAAATATCAGTGTCATGCTACCCACGGTGTCCCAGTAATGCTTTTGCTTCCCAGTATCGTGAAGACTCAAAGGGGTCACCCTGTCATTATTACAAGCACATACACAAGCAGGAACACAGAACTGAGGGAACTTTCAGTCAGAAAAGATAAAGCAATTTTAGTGAGTGCTCCAAGACAGACACTCCTGACCAGGAGGTCTTCTCTTATAATTTACGCTTCAGGTACTCCAGTTCTTCCTTGCATCTGGCATTGCTCTCTATAATTTTAGCTGGTCCATAACGGGAAAACATATAGCCAATACTCTCATTTGGCATAACAAAAGCCGAACTCCAGAAAAATGTCACTTTTTAAGAAAGATTTTTTTTCTGCAAGACAAATTAACAAACTGAATGTACACTAGTGGGTTTCCAGTCCGAAAGTAAACCACGGCTCAAAACAACTCTAAGTGAATAATACTTAAAGCAAACAACAAAAGCAGGAACTTTTTCCCCTCCATACCCAAAGAAATATCTAGATCATTTTCATAAGATGTGTAAGGTGTATTAAAACTATGATTTCTTTCTAAAATGAACAATAAGGGAAAATTATAGACCTGACGTATAATCTTTGATAATCTACACTAAAGAAATTCAACAATACCAAATCTTGCCAAGATTTTAATAACAAAAATTAATTATTATATAAATTTTAACTTACTTAACCAATATGCATCTTTAAGCCAGGCACAAAATTCATCTACAGTAGTCACAAAGAGAGCAACATAATTTGTGCTTGCAGGCAACATTTTGTGAGCTTGTTTTAATACAGATAGAAGGCAAGACATTTCACTGCTGATATTACTGAATGTGTTTTCTTGTTCATAGTCTTGTTTATATAACTATGAGCAGTTCAGCTCTAGGAAACAAATGTCTCTTACAGCAACACTGCAACAGAGCTAAATTTATGATTTGTTCAGATAAACAAGAATTCCTATTTTCATAGTTACATAAGCCAAGTAAAAAGCAAATAGATCTTTTCAGTAATCCTACAATTATCATGCTATACTTAGTCTGAAAGACGGAACGAACATGAGAGATTTACATCATAGCTAATCTAAGTGCAATTTGAACATTCACAATAGAAGACAGACAACATTTGAAGACACTTTCATAGGAAGTACAAAATCAATGCAAAATACTCCAGTTTTATTTTTTCCCAATTTTAAGCTGCCTATTTGAGGTCTGAATCCCTCAATTATTATTTTTTCCTAAAATTTTCCAATCCATATTATAGACTGCACCATATCACAGTCCACTGTATGGATTAATAGATATTTTGATGCACCATGAGATACGGAAACAGAAATTAAAGCCACTGATGACAGCAAAAAGACACCTAATCAGGTACTATCAGATGTTGTTGCCGATGTAGGTGATGCTATGAAGTCCATAAAATAAACATTGAACTTTATGCTGCACATTTTAGCAACTTTAATTATTAGTTTGTTGAAACAACCTAAAACTGAATCTCACAGCTATCCAATCTTAAGATTTTGCATCTTATTCTGAAAGATTTTCATCCCACTGTTAAACCGGACCCAGACTAGCTAGGTGAGAGATGATCCACTACGGCAAGTTACACAGTGCTCATATTTTTATACTTCCCACGTTAGAAGATCAAAAGTAGAAAAAACCCACTAGACTCTTCACTATGGGTACAAACAAATTTGACTTATTTAATTTGCTAGTATGCAAACAAGCCTACAGTTATTTAAGGACCAGCTGCAGGCAAGTAGAATTGCTAGAGCCTCTGTAAAATGCAAGAAAATGGAAGCAACTTTATGTACAAACAAAGCCTGCATGAAAAAAAAAACGCTTCCCTTGCTTCCCAAGGATATTTGAAGGACAGATTGAGGACTGTAAGAAAGCATGCCCAAGGACTTCCGCAGTGACGCAATAAGCAGCTTCCAAACTCACTCTTACTAAAACATTTCCCATATCAGAGGATGCAGCTTCTTGCTTCTGCTCAGAGTGAGAAAAGAAACTGTCATCAGAAAAAAAATATTATGAATGCTTCCAGTCTGAAGACACAAGAGGTAGATTCTCATAAAACTCTCAGAAACAAGATGCAAAAATCCCCCTACTACTTGTGTTCAACTTTTACTCTCAAGGCAAATTTAAGTAATTCTCCAGCCAAAGACAGGTTTGTCTGGAGTGTAAAACATTTTTAAAACCTTTTATGCATTATAAACACAGCATGAATATATACCTTGATTTTGCTATCAATCTCCCCCCCCCCCATACAGATCACTTTTAAAGAAAAGAACGGTTAGAACTAAATTTGTCAAAGAACAAGTACGAAAACGCATAAGCAAATTGTGGGGAAAATACACCCATTTATTATAAAATATTACTATATGATACAGGGTAAGTTACTCCTAAAATCTTTAAATTTTAACTTCACACTAACAACTTTGACAAAAGGGAAACCTGATCAAATACATTTATCACCTGAAAAGAAAAATTAGCATAATGAGCCTGTGCTTCAGGACCAGAGCAGAGCAAAGGAAAATACACGATGTTTTTGTCTTGGACTCTGTGAAAGCACTTTTTATGTGTTCAAGTAACTTTGGGGCGGGGGGGGGTGGGGGTGGCGAGGAATTGGAGGAGGAAAGTACTTGCATATCTGTTCTGGGTTTGGTATTTTTTCCCCCCCCTCAAGTTTTGATTTAAGGTTAGGAATTTTACTCTCCTAGAATTAGCTTCAGTATCTTTCACGAATGTTATAACTTTGGTGGATCCTTAAAAGATAAAAAGTTCTCAGATTAAGCCGCTACAAAACTTTTGCCAAGTAAAGCTGAATGTCAGTGCTACATTCCCTTCAGGAGACACTCCTGACATAAAAGGAAAAAGCACAGGGCAAACTATATGTTCATTATTTCATGAGATGTATGACCATAAAAGTGTTTACATCGATCTTAATATTAAACAGCCTTCAACAGAATATTTTTTCTTGCCTCGTTTAAATAAATAGTTTCTATGAAAGAAATCTTAGGAAAACTCTTCTTCACAGAAGTATTTTCAACGACATTTCAACTGTGTATAAATCATTACATTCAAAGGCTGACATTAAAAACAGAAGACTTCTGTGTCTGAAGAACAACCTTATTCAGAAATACTGAAGAGAATAATTAGAATTCTTAATACATGCTTTTAAACAATACAGGCTAAACTCTGTATAAAGCCAGAGAAAAAAAAAATGGCATTTTCTTGCATTTCACATTAAACAGTCAGCTGACAAAAACAAAGAAAGCGTCCTGGGAACAAAATTCCACTACTTTTCCCATCTCCAAAACAAGCACCCTATCAAGGATACTGACTTTCTAATCTTTTTCATTTTACCACAGTAACAGAATTTCAAACAGAAACAACGAAGAACGATCTCCACACAATGGTGTAACCCTTTGGGCTTCAGGATGCTCTCCTGGAAGATGTGGCTCTGGATCCACCCACATATGTAACTACAACTAAATTTTACAGTAGCTTGATCATGAAAAATCAGCATTAGGTGTGTTCAAAAACAGTTACATGAAGCCCTTCTGAGGAAACCCCAAATTCCTGGAATTCTATGAGATTCGGAGAAGATGTGAGCTGCAAGCTACTTAAACTAGGTCTATTCCAACCACATCTGAGAGAACCAGAGACAACTAGGCTGCTTTAGAAGTGGTAAGGAGTTGAAGTAGGTGAAGTGAGAATTTTTCCAACATGCAGTTTTGAACAGAAGATGTGATTTCCACATTGGTTTAAGCCCACGATGCTGCAAGGGGCTGTCTGGCTGTTCTCACTGCCTTTGTATCTGCACTAACAACCTTCAAGCCATGTGTCAAGTCAGATCGGCTTACAGATCCAAACAAACTCTAGGCCAGGAATAAAAAAAAAAAAAAAAAAAAAGCAAGCTTTCAAACATCAGCAAGCTGCTCTGACTGCTGATGAAAGCGGGTCAGAAGGCAAAGCCACATTTTGGGGCAGCATCTGGCAATAAAGCGTGCTTAGGCCAATTAAGAAACTATACATTGAGGTACTTGATATTCTGCTAATCTTGGACTAGATCCAAGCCAAAAAAAAAAAGAGGAAGATAATTGACAATCATTAACTTCTAAGAATTAGTGCTCATCTGTTCACATGTCTTCATACTAATTATGCAAAGTACTTTGCTTTACAACAGTCTAGCCTGTCACAACTTAGTAACAGACACGGCGCTGCAAGCCATGTATGTTGGAAAAAAAAGAGAATATTAACAACTGTGCCTTTCTCAACAGAAAGAACAAATGTGTTTTTTAAACAATGACACACAGTATTTTAATTCCCATTTTATTTATGTTTCCACAACGTGTTACTTTTTTCTGCATCCCTTGTTGCTATCTGAATTTATTCTATGCCCAAGCTTGCTGTCGTAATCCAGTGGTACCAATGCAGCAACAATATTAGCCTTGATCCCTGATTGATTCCCAATTGATTCTCACAGGCTGGCTTAACCATCGTCTGGGATGGCCACAGCTGTGGTTAACATGCAATTCAGCTGACAAAGGATGTGATTTCACTGTGTTGAGTATGTTTTTCTTCATATTGGCAGATGTTATGCTCCTCCCCCACAAAGGCTAGGCAGTCTTAAAAACCCACACGTGGTAAAGCTTTGATAGATAGCAGCGAACAAGGGGAAAAATCTGAGACACCCCTGGCAAGCTTGTGCAAATCCTCACATTAACAAGGTTCATCTTCCAGGAATGGCTTGAATCTATTCATGCTGTCTACTTAAGACAGACACTGCCTTTAACATTAAGTACTTGATTTTAAAAAATAAATAAAATGGAAAGATAAAACCATTTATACTTCTTTCCAAATCTCACTTCTTGTTAACTTGCTGCTACTACCATCTGTTTCCACTCTACCCTCAAAAAATCAAGTTTATTTTTTATGGGCCTTTTGTTGACTTCATGATTTCTACCAGAAAGATTATTATTGTCTGCTTATATTAGAGTATGGGATTTCCCTGGATTTCCCATAGCCTGACATTATCACCATCTTAACATATTTGTGAAAACAGAAACCAGAAGTCAGATTGAGTTGAAGACTCTCAGAATTTCATTAATTTCCAAAGTAGTTTATTTGAAATTTACTATCTAGCTTGAACAATAACATGCTCTCTCAGTTTTATTTTTTTCCTTAGCTCAATAAAATAACTCTCTTTTACTGCCTGGCACTCACAAAAGACAATGGCATTCACCCACCTTAGAATACATGACAATTTTCCAGCTATTTTCAAAATTTCTCTACAATGAACATAGGGATGCAGCTTGACTGTAAACAGGAGATCTAGCAACTTTAAAAACACCTGGCATGTTTAGCAACAGTAAGTAGCAAATATTAAAACTGGACATAAAGGCAGAAATTTTAACTCTGTGTGCATTTTACAGGACCAAATTCCTTGCTTCTTGACTTTAACTCGATAGTAATATTTAATTCTGTAATTCAGAGACCTCAAAGCACCCAGAACAGGCAGGAATCTCTCCTTACTAAAAAACATCTGGACTACCTGATACCTTTTGCAATTTACAAGCTCGTTCAGGATCTTGGCGCTTCAGCACATCTGAACAGCAGCGCTATTTATTAAGGCTGCACATCAATACTCATACTGTTATTTTCTGTAACCACGCTGGACAGTGCAGCACTTCAGCATACTTGTTTACCGTGAGTAACTCGCAGACAGGACCTCAACATCAGCTAATGGGCTGGAAACAAAGTGAAGTTCTTCCATGGGTACAATCAAATGACAGGTTGCCCATCACCTATACACACGTACGTGCCAGTTACATCTGCAGCCTTGACGCATCCTCTGTTTAACAGATTGATTTACAAACACCAGCTCTGTATTTTCATTGCATCATGTTATCAAGGATGGCAGCTATTCCCCCCCCAAAAAACACTATCACCTGAGAAAATGGCAATATTTGAAGAAGTAGGAAAGACTAGCAGCTGCAGGGTAACTATTCTGTCATCAGTCAATTTCTGATCAGAAGGACAAGGCAAGTGTCTAGCACTTCAGCAAAAATCAGAAGTTAAGCTGAAGTGCCTTAAGACTAAATTTACTTTCAGAGCCCATTACTGGACCACAACCACCGCAACCACGTGGCCAGAAAGCATGAAGCCACATGCTTTGCCATCAGTTCAAGCTAAATGATCGCAAAGGGGTACCTTCGGCTGAAGCTCCCCAGGCAGCTGAGTTAATGCAATAGCTCTGCTCCTCTCCTTGGCAACTTTTCCTTCCCCAGCATCACTTCTACCTTCCTATTCCTATCAACCATATAGTCCCACATCCCTTTTAACTTTGGCTGCAGCCTAGAACTCAACAGACCCTAAGCCATCTTACTTCCCTAACATGTTAGAAAACCATCCATATTCAAGGAGTGGGGGTTGTTTCTCTCTTTTTTTTTTTTTTTTCCCTCCAGTACTTCAGCAAGTTAAACTAGCACTCTGGTTGCACAGCTAAAACACAGTGCATTCCTTAAAAAAATTTTGGTCAAACTGTGCTATTACAAAATCCTGAACCTCAGCATAATTACATAAGGAACACACAGATACCAATTGTTAATCTTTCAACACAGATATGTCCCCTGCTAAAACTGGTTGGGAAACTACAACTCATTCGTCCCTGCACCGCCATGTCCCCAAACACCCCACTGACTGCTCCTCTGAAGCTGTAGGAAAAAAGCCACATACATAACCACTATGCGATTAAAGCCAGAATGGTTTAGAGGACGATAATATTAAGGCATATAGGCAAAGACAACATAAAAATGAACCCAAGTACTCATTTTGCATTTCCCCACACAGACGCCTAATGAGAACGAATCTGTACTATGCTACAAACATGGGTAATTAATAACAAGGATTTGCCTACTCTATTTTACATAAAGGTAATGCAAAATCGGGTAGATCCAGCGCCCTACCAAATAGAACAAATTTACATTGATTTTAGATGGTGATATTTAAGCAAAGCATTCAATAGAAATTTTGTTCAGAAATGCATGTATTCTTAAGGGAAACACTCATTTGCCACTAAACACAGACATATGAAACATGACATCATCTTCTAAAAAGGCATACCCTTTTTTGGGCAATACTCATCTCTTAGTTAAGGGCTTTCTTCTTTTTATTTACAAAACCATTCTTTACTTCCTTTTGTTGTTACAACCCTAGGGTCTCTGCGGTAAACACCAGCTCCCAACACACCATACAGCAAACCAAAACTCTGAAGTATGTGGAAGAACTCCAAGAATTATCTCTGGATGTTTCTCTATTCTTTATATAGTCTTAAGAATTTTTCCATTCCTGTTTGGGACTCGGGGGCAGGGGGAGGAGGGTAACAGATTGTGGGGGGTTTTTAAGTTATTTTTATTAACTGCCTGGTATCTGCTGACTGCTTGGGAAATTTATTGCAAACACTGGCCTCCCTGCCTCCATCTGGCCTGAAAAAAAAAAAAAAAAAAACACTGCACAAGAACAAATGTTGAGGAGGAAAAAAATTAACAAATGACATGCCTCCTACAAACATGCCAAATTACAGATGCTGTCTGGATCTCCCAGTGGAGCTCAAAAGCTTGCAGATGTTCACATAAGAGTCTGAATGTTCTCATGACAACTTTAAAACAGGATCTCAGATTACAAAAATCACTCATAAAGAGAGAGACTTGAGTGGAAACCATTTTCTCTTTCAGCTTTTTTTTTTTTTACCATCTTGGTATTTTGTTACTGATCATGAATTTTAGGTCCTTTCCAGCTATAAACAAATATTAAGCTCTTTCTAAACAAGTAAGATTAATTTATTAAGTGAAAAAAAAATTATTTGAAAGGGTCGCTTTTTCTTCCCTCTTATGATCAATTCAATTTCTAACTGCAGGCAGAGAGGGAACACAATCATCACAGAACAGCCATGTTCGTGTATTTCAAGCAAACAGAACAGCCTCCATTTCTCTCACAGTGCAGAATTTCTCATTTCACAGCATACGGTCTGAAAAGTGAAAATGCTTTTATTCCTTTCTTGTACAAAATATAAAAAACTTTTTTTTAAAAAAATTGCAAATCTACAGCAAATATAGACCCACTTTAATACCGAGGTAGCTTGGTCAACTGTTTATCTGCAATTTACATGCATTTCTGAAATTTACATGCAATGTCCCAGTTACTCCATTATCTGACTTTACACTGGTGAATACTTCCATCTATTGTGCTATAACTATTGAAAGTACTTCAGTTCCTGGGTTGTTCTTTGTGATATTCAGACATTTCAGATAATACACTGTAGCTTAACATACACACCGGTGCACCTCAATTCTTTAAAAGGAAATAGAGCTCCAGCAACCCAACGATACCTGAGCTGACATCCGAGCTCCCATAGAACCAACACTATCATCTAACATGTGCCCACGCCCCATCTCGTCGGGTTCTATCCCCCTTTTTTCTGAAGCTCAGGGAATGTTATTGCCTTCACATCCTCAAGCAGTTCTCCACAAGCCACCCAGCAGGTGCCCAGACAAACACACAATCTCCTTTCTCTCTATAATCCCTCATCCTCGCCCAAATCTCTGCTATCCCTACCCTACCTAATTTTGGCTTTCCTACCGTTCCCAAGCTCTTTTTTCCCTACTTCCAAGGTAGCCTCACATCCATCCCCACCCAAACCAGAACCAGGCTTAGCTCCCTGCAGTAACACTGCCCCAAGCCCACTCTCTCCGGACCAGCCCCTCTCCACGGTCCCCAAACCTCTCTTTTTGTCCCCCAATCCATCGCAGCCTCCCACACACCCTCCTCCAGTGGGATTCAGGATTCACCAATCCCTACACCCACGAAGTCAAGTCAGGCCTCTGCCTGCCATCCCATCGGGGCCATCAACACTTCTCTCCCAGTAGCCACCTGCAAAATTAGCCACCCCCCGTGAAGCTCCAGCCCTTCTGCCCGTAGCCCCAGCCCCTCAAACGCTGCTCCTAATGCTCCAGCCCCCCATAACCACCCAACCTTAATGACTCCTAATCCCCCGGTAACAGCCCCCAAAACTCCTTAATGCCCCCTGGACACCCCAAAACTTCTCCTTAATGGCCCCAACCCCTCTATTCTAGCCTACCCCAGCACCTCCAAAGCCCCTAGCCCCCCCCATCCTTCCCACCAGCCCACCCCAACTCCCTTAACATCCTATTTTCTCCCCAGTCACCACCTTCAGTGCCCACAGCTCTCAATTTCTCCCCCACCAAACTCCTTAAAGCCCCCAACCCCTCCCCATCAGCTCCCCGAAAACCCCGGCATCGCCCCCCTCAGTACCCTTAATACCCCAGCCCATACAGCCCCTCCAATGCCCCCAGCCCCCCTTCACACCCCTGGTTCCTCAGTTTCCCCCTCAGCACCCGGCCCGGCCCCACCCCACCAGCCCCCTCAGAGCAGCCCAAAGCCCGGCCCGGCCCGGCCCGGCCCCTCCCTGTCAGCTCCTCAGCGTCTCCCCCCGCACCCTCAAAGCCCTCCCCCGGCAGCCTCCCCCCCTCCTCTTCCGCCGCCCGTTACCTGACGAAGGCCTCGGCGGCCCGGGAGCGGCGGGGCGAGGGTCGTGGGGGCGGCAGGAGGAGCGCGGAGCGGCCGCACAGCGCCATGGCGACGACGATGCAGCAGCGGGAGGAGGGAGCCGGCGGCACTGCGGACCCTGCGCCCCGCCCCGCCTCGCCCCGCCCCTCCCCGCCCCGCGCCGCACGCACCACCGCTCTCCGCGCCGCAGGGGGGGACGCCGAGGCACTGCCGCGGCGCTGCCCGTGCTCTCCGCCTTTCCGGCCGCGCAGGATACCGCCCGACCCTCTTGTCCCCTCACACGAAGCGGGACCAGGAAGGCGTCTACCGCCGACCACAGCTGGGCGCAAACACAGCGCGGTGCACGGCTGGAACCCCCTCCGCGAGGCATGGGCTCGTCCAACTCTTGCTCCGCTCTGTGCACACGCCCCCGGCGCAGCGGCTCCTTCCACCACCTCCCCCCCACCCAGCCGCTCATGGGCACGTCCAACCCCCACTACAGCCCCCCCGCGCCGCCGTGGCGTGGGCTCGTCCGACCCCCAGGAGCCCCACGGGACCGTGTGACAGGGAGCCCCCGGAGCCCTGCGGGGCGATGCGACGCGACACGGACTCCTCGGACCCCCTTCCCCCCCACGGAGCCCCGCGGGATCGTGTGACACGGAGCCCCGCGGGGCGATGTGACAAGGACCCCTCCCGGACCCCAACCCGCCGCGCCTCGCGGGACGGTGTGACACGGACCCCCACGGAGCCTCCGGAGCCCCGCGGGACGATGTGCCCTGGCTCCCGCGAAGCGTTGTTCCCCCCCAAACGCCCTACACCACGTGGACATGCCCGGCCACCCAGGGCCCCCAGCCATTACACCCCCCACGTAAACCCTTCCCCAGTTGCCCTTCGCCGCACCGCCGGGCCCCAAAACCGCGGTAGCCCCGTTCACGCATCCCTCTGGGGCGAGTCACCAGAACCTCAGCTATCTCCCATCGCCCCCCTCTAGTTACACACCGCACCACACACACCCCCCAAATACCCCGTCTTTCCACCCAGCAGTACATCACCCCAGTCTGTGCCGACCGTCTCCTGGTACCAGCACAACTGCCCTATGGACACCTTTTACTTGCTTACACCAGAAATTTGGGGTGCGAGGAGTGCAGAGCCCCCCCACCCCACCCCTAAACAGAGACGAGTTTCGCCTCCTCCATCCTGCCCTGTCCTGCCCAGCTCGGAGGTGCCAGCCTCGCCACAGGCTCTGGACTTCCACCTCCCACCTCCCCCAGTCTTTCCCACTCCAGTGTTACTGCGTCTTTCCGCCATCCCCATGGGCCTGCCGTGTTGCATTATTACAAAAAATAAAACAAGCCAGCACACCTGGCTTCCAGTACCGTGATGCAGGAGCAGGGATTTTAGGTCCCCCACACAAACACCTCCAAGTATCTATAATTAAAGGACTGAGGTCAACACGATGCAGGGAAGGATCTGGAGCCGGGGTTTAATGAACCGTGCAGGGGCACATGGCTTGAAACCACGCATCCCCCGGCTGCGGAGAACACATCCTTCTCCTCCTGCATCCTCCTGCCTCGTCAGCATAGCCCAGGAGGACAGGAAAACTGCCCCACGGCATGACGAGCGGTTGAGTAAGCATTAAGGAAACCCAAAATTGCTGTCCCCACTCTCATCCCCCCACGCGGTGCTTTCCCCCCAGAAAGCCCAACATTAATCTGTGATGGCTGAGCTCTCGGCACCCGTTGCCATCCCCGTTAATCACCCTGGCTCCTCATCCCTGGTGGAGAATGAGATAAGACTGCTTGTCTGCATCTTATTTTAATTACGCTAGTATTTGCCAAGAGCAGCAAAAAGCCCTAAATCTGCAGCCTTTGGGTGTGATGGAGACACGGGCTGCTAAAAGCAAACACCTTTTTGCTTTGCAATGGACCTCAATGCAAACGGGGATACATGGGGAGCGATGGAGGGCTCTGCGCACCTCCCACACCTTGCTCTTCACTCAGTTCAGGTGAGAACATGTTCCAAAATGTAATTTCTTTTTTTCCTCCAAAACCAAATTGGACTTTGCTCACGGCTGCGGAGCAAAGAAGACAAGATAAATATGCTGGGCCATGACCCAGCTGCCCCAGGGCAACCAGGAAGCATTTTCGCTGGCCTCACCAATAAAGCTCAGATGGGTTCGATGTACAGATGTCCCTAAGCCGCAGGTTACACCACCCAGCCCCATCCCATGTGCTGATGGGAAGTCGGCACCATGTCGATCCCAAGCTCTCCCTATTTTTTGAGCACCCTGGACGTCCTTTGAAATGAATTTGCTTAGGCAACATCAGCAGTGGGAAGTGAAGCACCAAAATGAAAAGCAGGCACCTTTGGTGTTTCTCAGTATTGCTAAAAACCCTTGGATTCTCTCCAGAAAGCCCCGAAAATGCGTCCCTCCTGCCTCTCTTGCTCTATGCTGAATGGGGCAATCTCCTGCAGACTCCTGACGGTTGACCCTGTCCTAGTCCGTGGACCATCAGCCTCTGAAAGGCTTTCCTGGGCTCCCTCCACATCCGTTGCTCACGTAGGGAAGGGGACGTGTTCTAAGAGCTTGTCCCAGCTGTCCTTTCCCTGCAACAAGCACGGTCCTTAACATTTGGGTGGTGTGTTGGCTCCTTCCATCTTCTCCTTGGCATGCAACCAAGAGCCTGGTGGCCATGACCCATGGTGAGAGAGGAAAGGAGAGGGGAAAGGGATCTTCTTAGGACAGATGTAAGTGCAATTTTGCCCCCAAGGCTCTTCTTTCAGCCAACAAGGGAAGACATTTTACACCACTGGTGCATTGATCGAGAGAGGAAGATTTTCCCTTAGTTGAGGAGGACCGGGTCAGAGACCACTTGGCCAAGCTGGACATTCATAAATCCATGGGCCCTGACGGGATGCACCCGCGAGTGCTGAGAGAGCTGGCAGATGTTATCGCTAGACCACTCTCCATTGTCTTTGCAAGGTCATGGGGAACAGGAGAGGTGCCTGAGGACTGGAGGAAGGCTGACATCACTCCAATCTTCAAAAAAGGCAAGAAGGAGGACCCAGGGAACTACAGGCCGGTTAGTCTCACCTCTGTCCCTGGGAAGGTAATGGAGCGACTCATTCTGGATGTCGTCTCCAAACCCATAGAGGAACAGGAAGTTATTGGAAGTGGTCAGCATGGATTTACCAAGGGCAAATCATGCCTGACCAATCTGATAGCTTTCTATGATGTTATAACGGGTTGGCTGGATGAGGGGAGAGCCGTAGATGTCATCTACCTTGACCTTAGCAAGGCTTTTGACACTGTCTCCCATAACATCCTCATTAGGAAGCTGAGGAAGTATGGGCTAGACGAGGTGACAGTGAGGTGGATCGAGAGCTGGCTGAGTGACAGAACCCAGAGGGTTGTGATCAGCAGCACAGAGTCCAGTTGGAGGCCTGTAACGAGTGGTGTCCCTCAGGGGTCAATACTTGGACCAATTTTGTTCAATATATTCATTAATGACCTAGATGAGGGGACAGAGTGTATCCTCAGCAAGTTTGCTGATGATACCAAGCTGGGAGGGGTGGCCGACACTCCAGAGGGCCGTGCTGCCATCCAGCGTGACCTGGACAGGCTGGAGAGCTGGGCAGAGAAGAACCTAATGAGGTTCAACAAAAGCAAGTGTAGGGTCCTGCACCTGGGAAGGAAGAATGCCAAACACCAGTATATGTTAGGGGCGGACATGCTGGGAAGCAGCTCTGAGGAGAAGGACCTGGGGGTCCTGGTAGACAGTAAATTATCCATGAGCCAGCAGTGTGCCCTTGTCGCCAAGAAGGCCAATGGCATCCTGGGCTGCATAGGGAAGACTGTGGCCAGTAGGTCGAGGGAGGTCATTCTCCCCCTCTACTCTGCACTGGTGAGGCCACAACTGGAGTATTGTGTCCAGTTTTGGGCTCCCCAGTTCAAGAGGGACAGGGAACTACTGGAGCGAGTCCAGCGTAGGGCAACCAAGATGATTATGGGACTGGAGCACCTCCCTTATGAGGAAAGGCTGAAAGAGCTGGGACTCTTTAGCCTGGAGAAGAGAAGGCTGGGGGGAGACCTGATTAATGTTTACAAGTATCTAAAGGGTGGGTTTAAGGAGGATGGAGCCAGGCGCTTTTCAATGGTTCCCAGTGACAGGACAAGGGGCAATGGGCACAAGCTGGAACATAGGAAGTTCTGTTCAAATACACGGAAAAACTTCTTTACGGTGAGGGTGACAGAGCACTGGAACAGGCTGCCCAGGGAGGTTGTGGAGTCCCCTTCTCTGGAGACTTTCAAGACCTGCCTGGATGCAGCCCTGAGGGATGTGCTCTAGGCAATCCTGCTCTAGCAGGGGAGTTGGACTAGATGATCTCTAGAGGTCCCTTCCAACTCTGAAGATTCCGTGATTCCGTGATTGCACCAGGCTGTTACTGCAGCCTGGCATTTCCCTTGGGTGCAGGGTGATGTAAAAGCAGATCAACAGCCTGGAAAAAAAACAAGAGAGGTCAGACTTCCTGGAGAAGGAGGGAAGGAGAAGGGGTGTCTGGCAGCACAGCTGAGGAAGGACAAAACGTCAACTGTTGTTCCTGCTTCCAGGCTTCCTGAGCTTCGCTGTCCCACTATTGTTCCATGTTTTGAAGCCTGCAAAAGCTGAATGAATTCCATAGCAATTGCCAAAGAAAGGAAGAGGAAAGCAGAGTGCTTTGGAAAAAGGGGAAAGCTACTGCTGATGTTCCTTGGTGGGTCCTCCTGACCTAGATCTTGTCCAACAGTAAACCACCAAATCTGGGTTACGTCTCTGTTCGCTTGACCTGATAGGGCTCTCTCTCGCTGTGCTTTCAGCTTGGGTACCTCAACATTGGCATCTGCCTATGCAAACAGCTGCCTTTTCACCCTCTCCCATTAATACCTTTTTATTTTTAGTAAATCCCTGCTGCACCTGCTGCACCAATGTTGGATACACAGAGGCCAAAAATAGATGTGGTTCGCTCTATGACATGCACCTGGAGAGGTCCGCTGTTCCCCCACCCATGAGGGACGCTTAAACTTCTCACCCTGGGCTGGTGGCTGCTTAGGAGGCTTGAGGCTGCATTTTACTAAAAAATTACCATATACATCCCACACTACTGGCACGTGCACAACTCTTCCCCGAAAAGGCTTGGGCTGCTGGGTTTGTCGGCTGCAGGAAGGCTTTGATGTCCTGGTGCATGGCGAGGACCCATCCACGAGCCATCCTGGAGAACTTTCCAGGATAGTGGAACCCCAGTTTCCCAGAAGGAAGACCTGTCTCCATCCCTTGTGTTTGACTGGACAGAGGCAACCCCAGAAATAAAACCAGAGGCCACAGCTCCAGTTCTGGCTCTCACTATGGTAGCAGTGACAGCAGAGAGGCTACAAATAAAAACAAACAGAAAAGCTTTATCGTTTACAGAAATCTCACTGTTAGCTTCCAGCTTCCCATGAGCCAAGGATCCATCTTTTGGGGCTTTCAGTGTTTCTCTTCTTATCCCTATGTAGCGTTAAGAATACAAGCCATTTTCCCACCATAACAGCACTTTTAAGGAAATAATTCAGACTCCTTAGAGAGAAAAAACAGAGTGTGCCACACTTGCGTGGTAAAAAAACAAGGCAGTTACCTGCTGTGTTTCATAAGGATTGTTTTTCCTCCCTTCTGTTCAGATTTATGGGATCCTGTTCTGTTTATGGGATCCCATAAATGTTTCAGCAGAGTCCACCCTCCAGGCAGTGTCCTGAGAGCAGCGGATGTTTGTACTGAGAACAAACTTGCTGCCTACAGAGATCTTCATGAAAAATTTATAAATAGCATCAGACCGGGATAAAACAAGACTGTAACAAAAGTTTCACACTTTTTACCTCAGGAGGGAAAATTAAATAATAAATTATGGTGGCGATAAAAAAACTCCTACTCGATTTATCCAAGTTCTTCAGGCTAAAAGATCTCAGTTCTTCTCAAGTGCTATTTTGGGAGGAGAGAGATTAAGATTTCCTCTACCCTTAAATTACGGGTTTTTTCTCATTGCAAAAGGCAGCCCCCAAGTCAAAGAAAATAAAAAGGTGAGTTATTTCTCCAGCAAGCTGAGGTCTGCATGTTTACAGCACCATGAATCTGGCACCATGAGCCCATGAAACACAGGGTGGAGATGCAGGAGATGATGGAGACACGACACAACAAGATCGTGCAAGCACAGGAAACACATTGCAAAAATAGCCGTGCTGACCCAGAGTTACCCAGACTTTTTTTCTTATAGCCACTGCCCTCTGTAAATGAAGAGTTTGGCTAAGAGGCAGGTGAAGCTGAGGGTGACTATGAACTTGAAGAGGTTTATTAGATGTTCTATTTGCTATAGCTAACCCCACACAGGTAGGGAAATCTGAATTTGGGGCTGTTGGTGGTCATCAATGAAGTTGCCTTTGACTTCTTCAATGGTGGTCGGAGCAGGGAAGTGTTTGCTGCCAGATGGGGGAACCGTCATCCCTGAGGATAATTTAGTGTCATGGCTTCTTAATCCCAACATAGCCTGGGACATGACACCTCCAGGTGCTACACTATGACACTTCTTGATGAAAAAAGAAATATTATTATTTTCTAAATTTCTGCCCAGCATCATTTCCATGGTGTTGCTCTGTCTGGCCCCATGGAATAAAACTCAGATCTCATCTACCCACTCACCATGTGACCCTGGAGGTAAAAGCAGCATTTTCTAAAGCTGTTTGTCAGTGTCAGAATTTACTAGTGTGGGATTTTGTCCAATGAAAGACAGGAAATTACTGTCTGGAGTAATTGCTGACTTCTCTAACCCCCTGTATGCTCTGGAAAGGCTCTGCAAACGGAGAACAGTCTGGATATGTCTTAGGACCATAGGGAAATTCAGGTTGGAAGGGACCTCAGGAGGTCTCTACTCCAACCTCCTGCTCAAAGCAGGGTCAGCCATGAGGTCACACCAGGTTGCTCAGGGTCCTCCAAGGATGGAGACAGTGCAACCTCCCTAAGCCCCGTACCTGAAACCTCAAAGATTTCCCTGGGACCTTCTCCTCTCCAGCTGCTTTCCCACAGCCACAACCTACCCACCCTCAGCACTACAGCTGTCCTCCCATTGGCTGGCCACCAGCTCTTGGAGGCAACCAGCCCTACACCCATCTTTTTCCCTCCCTTTGATATAGTAATTTCAGCCTCAGATGCACAGAGGAAGCCAGGACCCACAGCACTTGCTGTGTGGCCTCCCCTGCATCTCGTTATCTCCAGGAACAGCTTCCTACCTCTCCCATCTCACTTCCTCCGGGGCTCTAATCCCTCCCTTCACTGTGCATTGCCCTTCCAGGAGTCTCCTCTCAACACTCCCTGGGGATACACTTCTTAAAACATGATTTAAGCAAACAGCATCTGATTCTGCATCTCTCCAGATCGCTCTCAAGTCGCTACCTGTCAGCCTCGAACATCAGGCTGGGGAGAGGCTGCAACTTCAGGCAATGCAACATCTTCAAAGGCTGGATGTGTAGGCGAAGAGCATCTCTGAGGCTCTCCACGTTTGGCATGACTCCTCAGCTGGTGATCCTGGAGAGCTCTGGGCTTCTTTTAAGGGGCCCACAAAAGGTGACTAAGAAAGCAAAGTTGTCGGCATGCTTATATTCACTTTAACTCCACTGCATCACACTGGAAAATTTTTAGGGGCTCTATGAGCATACGAATGAACCATGCTGTGCTGGTGCACCTCACCTCTCAGTTTTCCTCTCCTGGATAGACTCCCAGAAGCTGATTCTCTCTCTCTGAGACCATTTCCCCCCATCTTTCACCCACCACTTTTCCCAGAAAACAGCCAGAATTTCTCCTTATCTGGAGTTTTGCACTCATGGACTCCCTGTTTCCAGATTGCGATGGTTTCTGGCTCAGAAAGGTTGTGAGATGACAAAGCCAAGGATGTCAGGAAGGGAAAATCCACCTCAGCTTATCATCTCCTTTTGCCAACATTTCATTTAAGTGAGATATTCATGCTGCCGATGCCAACGTCTTCAATGGCTTCCCACCCACCTTCCATGCTCAGGCCAGTGCTGTCCACCTTCTTCGCAAGAAGAAGGAACCACACACGGTGCAGTGGGAATTGGGACCTAACTCCTTTTAACCCCTTTCTCTCCTTTTTCTCCAAAGAAGGACATTTATGTCCTCAGACTCCATCACTAATTTCCATTCCACTGAGTCACTGCTGCCTTTCCATCTCCTTTTGAACCTCTTTTCTGGCAAAATGCAGTTCCTGACCAGGACCTCCTGCAGAGTTTCCCAGCTCTCCGGCAAAGCAGTACCTTGCTGACCACTTTGCCGTGCGCTCTGCTTGTTGGATCCAGGGGAAGGAAACAGCAATGAGATCATTTGGAAAGCTATTTTTTTCTGATTTGGCTTGCCCAGCGGAAAGGCAGGAGTCTGATCAGCAAACACCGAGCAGCGATCACCCTCACCCTCTGTGATAATATATTAAGCTCATTTTTGCTCATCTGTGAAAACGAAGGTGATAGTTAAAACCAGCAGCACTCCATCCTCCTCTTCCATCCTGTCTTGATCCAGAGGAAGGTTGAGCTCACAGGTTTTATCCCCGTTTGGCAGAGGGGCCGTGGGAGCCGGCGGGGACCCACAAGTGGGACAAAGCCAGCAGCCAAAGCACCGCTCCGGGCTCAGCTCCCAGGTTTTGTTCAGTGACGGATGGGGATGAACCCATTGTCTTCCCGAGCCATTTATTCATGAATCTGACGTTCAGCATGGAGCCTGGTGATCTAGCGGGTGCGCGCTGTAGGCAGGCTGGGATGTGCTCAGCAAGCTTCCCTTCATGGCAACATTCAGGGCTCGCGAGCTGCCGTGTCCCTCTGTTACCAAGACAAATTAGAGGAACACGGTTTCATTTTATGGCCTGCTCTAACCAGGCCAGCTTTGAAGCCACTAGCAAAAGGATCCTTTGCAAATCAAATGCATGATTACGGAGATTTGGAAGGGGATGCACAGGGAGAAATGTTGCATTTGGTCAATTCACTGCCCTTCAACGTGCAGCATTTTTGCATCTGCAAGTGAGAAAAACAAAACCATTCATTTACAAAACAACAATCAGAGTCTAAAACTCAGCCTTGGGAAGGAAAGCTGCTGAGAGCTTCCCTGTTCCCAATTATTCTTGTGAAATACGCAGCTTGGGAAAGCACACAGGCGTAATCAGCCATAAATCTTGGTTTACTAATAAACTCTTCTCTCCCTACCTCTAGGACAGTTGCAGCTGGAAAGTGAAATGCTACAGCCTGTTGCTTAACATGCTGGGGAAATCTCCACTGAAAACCAGAGCTGGCAGGCAGGCTTCAGAGAAACTCTATTCCAATGCCAGCAAGCAGCCTTTATTGTGTTTCATGAGTTAAAGACTCTTAAGAGACTTAAGGGAAAGCATCTAGACGTAAGACTGAGCTTACGAGGAAGACACAGCATTGATGTTACACACAGCCAGCTGCCGAGGCTCCCCGTAAGATGTGCTTTGGCCCCACGTCTTAGGAAATAATAGCCCAAAATCTGGTTTTTGGCTGGTGTGCACTGCAGAACTGAACGCCGAGGGCTGGAGGGCTTGGGCTTTGCTGGAGCTGACCTCTTCATGACTCAAAAACCTTCAGTTCTTGCATCACCCCAGCCTCATTCAGCAGCTCCCTTCGGCTTTCTTCCCAAATTACTGCAGGGAGATGCTGCAGGACAAGCATGAAGCACTTGGCTGGAGGATTAATACAGGTTATCTCATCTTTGCCAACATCACTGTCTTGTCATACATGCCATGGGCCAAGTTCAAAGATCAAACCCACATCTTTCACAAGACAAAAATCCCAATTCAATAGGGACAGCAGTCCTGATTTCTCATCCCTGGGCATGGGCAGGAATTGTGTCAATCCAGCCCAAGGACAAAAGCCTTTAGGGACTCTTCATCCCTTTCGTTAAACCTGCAGGAGGCTCTACAAGATCATGATTTACAACCTTCCATCTACCCTGAGGGCTGCCCCAGCCAGCGCAACAGGCATTTGAGCAGGAACAGTGTTCTCAGCCAGTGTTTGTGAAGTGCTAGGCGCAATGGAGCGATATCTCAATGGGGAATCCCATAGGCCTTAATTTATTGATTATCATTAGTAGTGATTAGTTATCACTAACGGGCTTGCTGGGAAGTGGTGCCACCAGTTCTTTGCCCACGCGGTGATGTGTTTTTGTGTTTCACCCCAAAGACGGCATCCTTCTCATCGCCCACATGCGATGCGAGAAGGGCGGTTAAATCCCCCAGAGCACATATGCTCGTCGCTGTCACCTGAGGTCAGTCGGTTTGACGGGCAGCGTGGAAAGGAGGCGGCTGGTTTTCCCGTTCCCCGAGAAACGCAGCGCCGAGCCAGCTGGGCAGCCTCTTCCCAAGCGGATTTCTCACTGCTTCGGTTCACACTTGACAGCTTTCCTTCGGCAAGGGGTATTGTCAGCCCTTTCCTGGAAGTCATGCGTGACACCCGGTAGCAGCAGCTGGGTTATTTATGTAGCTCTGCTCGCCGGCTGGAAATACAATACACAAAATGGTCTCTAGTAGGTACTCACGCAGGGATGCAGGGCACACAGGCAAAACTGAAATTGCAGCTCTCATTTAAGCAAAAGCTCTGCATGCCTCTGAATGCCAGGAGAGAAAAAAAAAAAAAAAAAAAAAACAAACCAAAACTCTTTACAAAAATCACATGCTTTTCTACTCAGTGTCTTATGAGCCCCCTTCAATGGGAGAATGCAGTGAATCAACTGCAGCTATTACAATCTTTCCTTGTACGAAAGCTTTCATTCCTGTGAATATTTTAAACTAAAACACAAAATTAATTTACCAATCTTTTTTCCCCCACTATCCAATGCAGCTGCATCTGAGATGCAACGTGCCAGCATGGGTCCACCAGCTAAAAGTCCCCCAAAACACAGAATACAGCCTTTATTAGCTATTTTAGGCTTGGAGTGGCCTATACCAGTACTGAACACGTAAGGGAGATTTCTGGTGTCAACGCACCTACTGAGGTCACCCTGCACCAACCCGGGGGCAAAACCCAGCCAAGATTACATGGACACACTAAAGTTGGGCTAGGAGGATAGAAAGGAGGAGGATGCCTGTGTGCTAGATCACGAATACACCATCAGGTGGATCAGGAAGCAAAATCCATCATCAGAGGGTCATGAGAACAAAGCAGGGATGTGAGTGTCCCAATTCTCTTGTGCAAAAGGCTCTGGATGCTCAAGCAGAGGGACTAGTAACAGATTTTAGGTGGAAAACAGTGCCCCATACGCAACATTTCCCTGTATGGTTTGCTTCCTTGAGTTAAAATCAGCTTTTTGCAGCTCCCATCTTCCCAGGGGCAGTTCTGCTACCAGTTCCCCCAGTGACAAAGCTTACTGCTGATAGCCATCAGCAGGCACTGCAGAAGGGGTCTGTAGTCCGTAATCTGTTAAATACGTAATGAAATTTCTTAGCCTAACTATACAGTAGTTTTTCTCCTTCTTTGCTCACAACGGGTAGAGTATGAGCCCTCTGCGAATGGCTGTTGGCTCCAAGACCCACGGGCACGTTGGGCAGCAGCCATAAGCCGATGCACAGAGCTATTAGGAAACGATGTCCCTGTTCCCTCTTCACTAGAAACTGGACTTCTTTGCTTCGACAGTCACCATGCGACACAAATCACAGCCATGCAAACCGGCCGAGTCCCAGCGTTTTAGGAAGAGACATTAACCAAAGCAGCAGGCTCAGCCCTCAGCCCCCGAGTCCACAAAGAGGAACAGGGGAAAAGTCCCATGTTTGGCCTCCCCAAGAAACCAATTGCCCATCTTGGCTGTTACTGGCACCGTGGGGGCACCTAGAAGCCACATGAGAGATGTGGGTCCCCAACAGATGGATAAATATCTGTGCACATCGCGGTCGGTGTGACAATGCTGCTCCCCGTGTCCCCAGCAATGAGCACAGCGATGGAGCTCAGCCAGGCTGGGATCTCCATTTTTAAGGCAGGAGCTGCCTGCAGAGGTCATGAGCTGGGGACCGGCCTGGAGAGCTGAGATGGAGCTGCAGCAGATTCCTGAAAAAGGAGCCGGTGTCCAGGTCCCCGTCTCGCCTTGCGTGAACCACCAGCGCTTTGCTGTGAGCCACAAGCGTGCGGCACAGGCTGCGCCAAACATATGGGGACAGAAAGGCAACCTCAAGTGTCATTAACTGGGAAAATAAATACACGCTAGGTGTCTTGCCTCCGTTGTCTGGTTTTATATCTGGAACTAATTTTGTCGTCATTCTGATGAGTGACGAGATAATCGCTGCAGCTGGGCTATTCAATCTGTTCCAAAGAAACCCTTTTTTCATTAATTCAGGCAGTGATTACATACTCTGAGCCAAATTTCTTCTGCATGTAACCCCATTAAGGCAGCGCCTTTACCCTGGGGATGGGCTTAGCCCTCACTGTTTAAATAGCGTGTTCACATCTCTTTGTTCGATGGGAGACAAAGGAAAAGCTTTTTCCCCAAATAGAAAAAACGAAGGAAATCTGATGTCTTCCTGCGCAAAACAGGACACTTAAGATGCAATCACAGATAATTAGAAATGATCCATTCTTGCCTCAGAGTCAGGAAAATGGTCAAAATACTGTCTTCAAAATACCTTCAAAATATTCTCTGCTTTCTAGAGAGCGCTGGGCAAGGGGAAGGAAGAGCATGCTGCTCGCCTGGCACAGCAGGAATGCTGCGTTTGCATGGCAGAACTGGGGACAATGATCAGAAACTATTCCCCGACCAGCTGGGAGAGATTTTGAGTGGAGAAGCGCTTTATGCAGAGGAGGGGACTGCATAAAAGGAAGATGAGAGCTAAAAAGGGAGGAGGGGGGAAGCTGCCCGGGATAATCGCTGCGATAGCATCTGCGGAAACATCCGCAAAGCCCTTCGTGTTGATGCTCTGTACTTTTTTCCACGCTCCACGATGCTCCTCTGTGCTGTGCTGGCAATATAATAAAACAAGGTCTGAGGTCCGGTGATACAAAATGAGATTTCATTGCTGTTCGCTTTCCTAACTGTAAAATAACATGAAGAAATAGGATTGTGTATCAAATAGGAGGTATCTGTAATATGCAAGTGGGGTTTCTGTGAGTACGATTCCTATTTAGCCAGCACAATAATATCCACTGTTTACTAGCTAAAAGGAAGCTAAAATTAGGATATAAAACAGCATTCTCCACTACCAGCACAAAAATAAGATTGTCCTATTGTCAAGAGAAGGACGTGAGGAATCTCCTGTCTTTGACCTTGACTTTGACCTTGTCTGCCTTCTCCCTTGTGTTATCCTGAGCTTTTCATCTAGTGCTTTACCTTGCTTGATCTTTAAAAAGGGAACAATAGGAACCAAGCTGTCAAGTTAAATGCCAATTTATAGCTGTTGCCCACATCCAAAACAAAGGAGTTGGGCTTTTACACAACCGGCCTCCTGGCAACACTAATTTCAAGCACAGCCCTTCAGCAAAGTGCTCTCTTGCAGCCCATTAAATGAAAACGAACCACTGATCTCATTAGCAAACACGTTCACAAGGCACAGCCCTTTGGCTGCCGCCAGCTGCCGGCTTTGAGCCACTCTGAAGGCAAATGATACAAAATCTTGCAAAGGCCAAATATCTTTTTTTTTTTTTTTTGTCAAAAGAGGTGTTTTTACAATCAGATGGCTCATTAGAGATAGCTTTTGCCGTCACAGAGCTGTGTATAGCCCCGTGGGTGAGGAAGGGCAACATTCACATCACGCTGGTATTCGGTGCAGAGGTACCTGCCTCTGCTCTGTCTCCATCGGGACTTTATGTCTACTTTCAGTCAAAATCACAGCACTTTTTTCCCTTCCACTAAAACTCTCACAACATCTTGAAAATCTGTGTTGAAATTCAAACTCACTACAAAATCCCAACAGCTTGGCACTTGCTATGAAACCAAAAGCCTGCAAAATGTACCTTCAGATAATAGCTTGGGAAAGATGACATTACATGAAACTCATTTCATTTATAACACATACATTACGCTTACCTTTGCAGCATCTCCATGGGCAGTAGAAGTGAGCTATGTGTCATCCCAAGTCTTTTTGTGACAACTAGAGCCAAGCAGGCTTTACTTCAACCATGTCATTGCAACTGACCTTTTCCATGAAGAAGGCACAGTGTCCATGCCTCCGTGAGAGCTTTAGGATGAGCTAATTAGAGCAAGTGAGGTCACTTGGTGTAAAAGCATCCACTGACTGAGTCTTTTAAAGCCCAGATCTTTGCCTTTGCTGTGCCATTCTGGAAGAGTTGGTCAAGATAACATTGCTGTCATGGGTTTAAGAGATGAACCAGAAATATAAAATGAATGGTTTCATAGAATCATAGAATTATAGAATCATCAAATGGTTGGGTTGGAAGGGACCTTTAAAGGCCATCTAGTCCAGCCCCCCTGCAGTGAGCAGGAACATCTTCAACTACATCAGGTTGCTCAGAGCCCCGTCCAACCTGACCTTGAATGTTTCCTGGGATGGCGCATCTAACACCTCTCTGGGCAACCTGGTCCAATGTTTCACCATCCTCATTGTAAAAGATTTCTTCCTTATATTTAGTATTTCTAGTTTCGTATTGGAAGATATCACTGCTGTTGCTGAGCTCAGGCAAAGGAGCAGGGCTGAGGGGATGGGATTTCACTCCTAACATCTCATTTCATGGAAAAAGTCAAGAAATGGCCACACCTTGCTTATCCCATCATAAAATGCAAAGAAGACACGTCAGCCCTTGTAAAGCTCTCGATGCAGATGAGTTAAAGCTATCCAAGGGCACATTGCTAGCATTGCAAATGCATCGTAAACCTTCCCACAATCAAACAGCCACAAAGAGCATCCCCTAGTTCCTCCTGGTATTCAAAAGCAGTTAGAAAACTCATTGGATTTAAAAAAAAAAAAAAAAAAAAAAAAGAGGAAAAATATGTAACACTTGTAAGGATTTTCTTAGGAAGGAGTCCCAAGAGAAAACCTTGGGACAATCTCCTGGCCATGGGCAGTGAGTGGTGAGGACAACCTGGTGGCACAGTAGGGCGTGAGAGAGTGTACGCAGAGGACACGGGGAGGCTTTCAGAGCAGATTACACCTGGCTGGCTGTTGCTCCATTTAATAGAAAGCAGGATTTCTTGTCTCTCTGAATTTATATTTTTTCTTCTGTGGTGCATTAAGTTTCTCTTTTAACGCTGCTGCAACATGACCCTACAAGCCAGTGCCTGTCTGCAGAGCCATGCACCGCTCTGCTCCAGCATGGGCATAAATGTCAAGCAGAAAAACACACAGCTGGGGGATGCGCCTTTAAAATATCATGAGTTTTGATGTTGGTGACTGGTCATTTCTGGACCATGTTTATGATCTGAAGAAGATTCAACCAAAGCACAGGAAAGGGCAGAAAACGAGTCAGCAGGATGAGACTTGAGTGCCCATTGGATGTACAATACCCACACTTGAGCTGAGTATTTTTTCTCCCTAGATTGGCTACAAAAGCCTTCTGGAATTAACATTCTTATTAACTTAAATAACACCTCAGAAATATTTACACACCTGAGAAAACTTTGCTCATATAGGAAATTCTCTGCACTGGGAAGGTTTTGCCTCCCGCTATGATTCTATGAATTTTTATGTGCATAGGTGGGTATCCTCCCGGCTTCTGAGAACATCAACAGCAGAGGCTGGCCCAAATTTGCTATCAAATAGCATAAAATATTTGAGGCTGGACGTGCATCGGGTCATGAGTTGATGTTTCCGTATCTCCAGGAGCCTCATGCCTCTCACCTTTGCTGTGGTGGTGCCAGAACTGCCTGCACAGAGAAGTGCTGCTCCGGCTCCTTGCTTTGCAGGCACCAGGAGGCAGCAAATACACAATAAAAGTACAAAGCCAAAGAGAAAATAATATCTTGTCGGTTGCTTTGCCTTCTATCACTGTTGCATAGCAGGGAAATAGCAAAAAGTACCACCATGTTCCTGGTTTTAATTGCAGCAGCTTCTTCCTTCTGGGCTTGCAGAGTTTTGCTGGCTCACGCCGTCCCTTTCCTTTACCTCCAGGCAAAACCTGACCTTTGCTTTCACAAGCAGCGTGAGATGCAGCTGGATCCTGAAAGGCGCCTCATGCCATGATGTCAGGGCTGGAAACTCTGCAGGAAAGTAATCGTCCTCCTGGCTTCTGCGTGGACACGGAGCTCGCTTCTAGGGGTAGAAAATACAGTGGCTGTTGTGAGACCTCAGTGCCTTAAAATTTGGTAATTTGAGGTAATGTGCAGTCTGTGATTTACTCCTAGGAATGCACAAATGGCTGCACTGGACCGGTGGTGATCCCATTAGCCAGTGCCTGTCTCTGCAACAGGCACACACCAAGTGTCCTTTCTCCAAAGCCCCCGGCAAGCAAGCGCTCAGAAGCTGGCTGAAGAGCGTTTTTTGGACTGAGCAGACAAATACGAGTGCCATCCTCAAAAATACTGGAGGGGGCAGTCACAGATAAGAAGTTCCCAAATTAAGTTGAGGGATAAGGGATCTGTGCAAAGGAGTCACCCTGGCCAGCAGAAGACAGGTGCAGCAGGACAGGTCCCTGGAGCAAAATCACCCTTCTATGATGGCTGCATCCTCAAAGCAACACATGGACATTTCTGCAGGACGGTGACACCAGGGCCTCGCAGCAGAGTGTGAGCGCTCAGTGATTAATACGCTCCGCTACATGCAAAAAGCACTTTTTCTTCCTCCTCCCCACGCCAAAGAATCACCCTTATAGTGAAAAGCCAAAAGGGTGAGTCTAACCCCAAATGACAAAACAGGATTCTCGAGAGATTGCCATGGAGAAGAGCATGCCCATCTACAGCAGAATGAATTCACTCACACTACCAGATTATTTTCTTCAAAACTTCCTTGGAAGGAATATAAATTTTGGTACAGCAGACATAATCCACTGCAGAAATGCTGCACTGGATTAGATGTATGAATTACCAGCACACAAGATCTTTGATATTACATATCTCTTCCATATGCCAGAGAAAAATATAACCAACACCCGATAGTCGGAAGTGAATGAAGCAGTATTTGTATGGGAAATAAAAAGGGCTTCTAACGTATTTTTAAATGTAAAAGGAGATTCAATATCTGAACAGGTTGCTGAGGGGTGGGTGGGGATATTGCAGCACCGGTTCTGTTCATTGAGATGCCTCCAACCATACGTGCTCTGATTCCAGCATAAGTCACTGCACTTGGTGGAGGGCTCCCACCTCCAGGTCTGGTGCAGAAGGTCACCGAGGTGTGCACTGTGCTTCCAGCCTTGCAGCCTCTTCCCTGTTGTCGAAGAAAGCCCACTGTGGATATTTTGTGACTTGGCTGGATTTGAAAGCAATGCAGCAAAGCACCTATGCCCCTTCAAAGCTCACAATAAATTATCTTATCTATGTTTTTATTGCTTCTCTGGTGTCCCTGTATTTTGTTGTACCCTTTTGGACAGAATTCCAAGATGTCGGGGCTGGCAAGGTAGAGACAGATTCTCTAGGACACTCCTCTGACACACAGTTAGACTAAGTCCTAAAATTTGATACTGGAATAGATATAACTAAGCCATTCCACTTGCACAGCAAAATTCAGCATCGTGACCTGGTGAGCATCCTCTCCAGAAACGGTCACAGTGACTTGATTATCAGTGAGCAGACCATCCAGATGAATGCAGACATACACATGCCAGCTAGATGTTTAGAAACATGGTACTGGGTGGATATGATCTGATGCTTGCCATATTTCTGGGTAGGAAACAGCTTGTCATTGCTAAGGAAAAGAAACAAATGTGAACGCCAAGTGGTTGACCACCCTAATTTTTTAGGCAGACATCACTGTAAGTAAGTTCAGCTTGACTTTCAAGATTGGTCTGAACCACCTGTGAAATCTACGACTTACAAAAAGGAGGTGGCTACACTGAGTTTGGTTCCTGTATTTATTTTGAGGTGCATATTTAAGGAGGCTTTCTCTTCTGGAAGGGCTGACCATGCAGCAGAAGCCCTACAGGAATGCCTCAAGCCTGCAACGCCAACTCTCGTGTTCCAGGTCCAGGTATTGGGCTGGGATCCCTCGGCGCAATCATGACATTTCTGACAGGGTTATTCAGCTGCATGGAAACTACGGGAGAAATAGCATTTCTGACCAAAATGGAGAGTTACAAACCTGGAGGAGAAGCTTTAACTACAGTTTTCTAGAGAGAAGAAACCATTGCTCCATTGCGCTCCCTGGGACTGCTCCTTCACACGGCTCTCAGTACCAGAGGCAGGTGTAAATCAATCACTGCTTGTCCAGAGGGCATTGGCCTGGAATTTTCTTTTTCCTGAAGGAGGCCCTAGGTCAGGTCCTGGGGCCCCTCTCTGAAACGTGTACAGCAAATACAGACCTGAGATCTCTGGGCATTTTCAGTTCATCGCTCTGGGAGGTTTGCTGTGAGCAGAGGATCGAGCTCTTTCTCCATCTCTCTCTCTAGGGAGGTACCTTAACAGCTATTGACTCAGTAAAGCACAAAATGAACTAAACAGCAGAACTGTGACATATTGGTTATTCCTCTATCTACTGTTTGGGCTCACTGTGGACCTTGAGCGATGCCAGCTGCAAACAGCAGGACTGAAATAATGTTTGCTCGCTCCCCTGAGCTCCTTGCAGCATGTGCAAAAGCCCTGAGGACCCAATCCCATTTTTTTTTTCCTAATTTATATCCTCTCTCCTTCCCATGAAAATTATTATCCTTCCAAGCAAAGAGCTGAGCATGGCTCTGGGGATCCCATCAGTACGGCTGAGTCCGTGGCCAGAGTTAAGTGGGACCAAAAGGCACAAACTCTTTAGGATTCTGCCTGAATTCTCCTGCTGTGTAATTCAGCTTGTCGGCACAGGATAATACAAGTTTCACTAACTTGATGAATGTCTTAGATCATCTGCAGACTAAACAGATGCTGTGCTGAATAAATACACCTATAACTTATTCATTTTAGTGTGCTGAATGACATCCGTAGTGCAGCTAGGGAGGAGGAAAGTGGAGACACTTACCATAACACGCTGCTTGAAGAGGACTGCCCTAATATTGATGCTGGATATTGCATCTAGAAAAAAAAGGTAATATGCACCTAAGCTTGTAGGCCCATTACTTTTTTCTTTTGAGTATTCAGCCCTATTTCCAAAGCGCAACACCCCACTGGAATAAATCACTGCAAGAGGCAGAACTGAAAACTAAAGTTACAGTAAAGAGCAACTCTCATCCATGACTAACTTTCTAGTATTGCGAGGTCCTTGCAATGCACTAGATTTGTCTTCCCAACACAGGTGTGGTAGACATGCTGTCATCCCCACATTACAGAGCTGGCTCAATAGTTATTAAAACAAATACCAAATTTATTTAAGCTCCAATCTCTCATGGATTCCCTTAGAAGTTTCGTACCCAAATGTTTTAATGGATTAGTGCTGAGTGACCTGCTGCAGCTGGTTGGGAACTGAGTTTTCATTGCTAGACTAGCTGAAGGCTAAAATCATCTGTGCTGGAGCCATACCTCTGCAGGAGCTTTGCAGGGATTGAAAATCCAATTTTAAGTTATTCAACCACTGTGAAGCCTTTAATGCTTGCAAAATTCAAGGTAAAAAAAAAAAGAAAAGAAAAGAAAAGAAAAAGAAACAAGATCAACACACCATCAGCATCTCTACTGGCGTGACAGGATGAACAAAGCGAACAAGGTAAGGTAATCAGGTATGTGTCTGACAGGCCACAGAGCACAGCATGTCAAAAAGACTCAGAAACTCACTTTTGGCATGGATCTCCTACAATTTCCTCTGGATTAGAGAAGCTTTTCCCCATGCTTGAACAACAAGCAGTGGCACCAACATGCTTGCGGGGTGCAGAGGAGGTGGGAATGCATTTTCCCCAGGACAGAATAGCCCATGCTGTAAGACTGGACACAGACTTCAGTTTTGCGGGGTAGATTTTCAGCTGCAGGAGCAAAGCAGAGCAGTAATGACTCATCCTGCCCAACAGCCACTGTGAACACCATGGGCTGGGCCAGAAGAGACATGACCCAGGGGAGTCAGTTTGGGCGATCCAACCAGTTAGTGGCTGGGCTGGTTGGAAATACCATGGGCTTGCTTTTGAAAAACACTGGTTCACCTGAATGTTTTGTTCAGCTTTCCATCCGACATCCATAGTGAGTCTACCTCAAAGCTGACAACTACTTCCCTACAACGATGGTCCTGCAGAGAGCCCTGCGCTGATTCCAAAGGTTGGGATAATGTGGAGCAGCTCTGCCTTGAGCGGCCAAGCTCAGACCTGAGCTTCTGAGGTTTGGATCTGCTCCTGTCTCTGATAATTGCACTAACCAAGACTTTGTCAGGAAGCGCGAGCACACAAGCAGCAAACGATCCACCGCCACATGGCAAAATGCTCAGCTGGGATCTTCAGTTTGATCGCAGATACCTGAAGGTAGAAACCAAAAACACCCTCAGTGCAATGTGACGTCTGCCGATCCCATCTTGCACCACTGCAAGCCAGGTCCATGTCCCAGCCTGCAAGTCTTTTTAGCCTTGTCATGTTGGTTAATGAAGACAACCCTCCTGGCTAGGTTGCCTCTTGCATATTCCTCAGGCATCTCTGATTCCTATCTCACCACCTGGGTGCTTGACAAATCCTCATGTGCTCTTTGAAGTTTGATGCTGGGTTTGTGCAGAAATTTCAGCCATATCTTCAGCTTCTGCTGGCGATAACTGGATCCTGAAGAAATGTTTGGTGTCCTCTGGACCTGCAGAGGAGGGTTTCACCATAACCTTTTCCTCCTGCAGGCTCAGACAGGTTTTCTGCTTGGCTTTTGTCATCTATCCATGCATTTCCCTTCTCCTCTGCTGCCAGGATCTGTACACCAATTACACCCAGGCTGCTGTAAGCAGTGTTCATAACTGCCAAAACCAAAGCAGGCTTCCTCTAGGAAAACAAAAGTCATTAAAATTAATAATAACCTGCCAGGAACTCATGATACAGTGAATCAGCATTTAAACTCAGATCTCACTAGGCGCTCTGCAGCCTGCCCTCATAGGGCTTGGAAACTGGAAGAAACAAGTTTCAAATAATTGTGTGTTCATGCTTGGATCTTAATTATATCCACATGCAGACACCATTTGACATTTTATGAGCATTTCTCTTAAAGGCATGAGTTTGGGATAACCACAAAATCCAAGGGAGGCCGTGAGTGAATTATACACTTTACTCCAGCAAGGCATAATTACACCTATTTATTCCAGATGCACATGTGCTTAATGCTCTTCATCCATCCATCCATCCATCCATCCATCCATCCATCCATCCATCCATCCATCCACCCACCCATCCAGTTATAAATTATGTTTGAATGTGATTTCAAGACCCTGTCTCTCTCTCTTTATTAAGGACAGCTCACCCCAGCCTAGGAAATCCTGTGTAAAGGCAATGGTAGGAAAGCCAGCCCTGAACTGCAAGGTCCGTAACAAGCTCCCAGACAGCTGCTCCGTAAATCAGGGGGTTTGCATGATCCTATAAATCATGACCTCGATTAGGGTCAGAGGCTGCATGTGCTACACAAAGTAATGCCCGGGACTGCTGGGGTTGCTGGGCTCCCACGGGAATAAAGCCAGCATTTCTGTCCACAGCAAATTTCAAATTACTGGGCTCTGCAAAGTCCTTGTCTCAGAGGAGTCCAGCACTGAACAAAATAAATCCTGGTCTTTTAGGGATTCTGCTCTCACCTGATCTAGATGTTTCTCTCTAGAGGAGGAAGAAAGAGAGTTGCATTGCCAGATTTAATATCTTATAATGGCTCCACTTGGAAGCTGCTCAGAGTTTTGCAATATAACAAGCAATCCTGGTGGAGACGGATTAGCAGTCAGAGTGCAGGTGAAAGGGGTCAGCCATGGAAAAGAAAAGTAGTTTATCCACATTTCTGGGGCCCAGTAACTACACAGAGCCATAAACTATAATAGCTTCCATGCTGGTATCAGCCACCCAAGAGTCTCAGCACGCTTGACATGCAGCAAGTCACCAACACGTGGCCCCCTTGTCTGTCAGATAAAAAATTACTTGGTTCACTAGGAATACCACCAGATTAAGCTAACTTCAGTCATGCTCTCATCTGCTCAGCAAATAAACATGGCATCGTTTTCCATAAGGCACCAAACACATCTGTGAACATCGCCCATCTGAAGGCACGGGATCGGCACCAGACACAACCCAGGAGGACAGAGACAACCAGAGATGCTGATGTTCTGGCGGAGAAGGGAACATGCAGTGGGACTTGATTTATTTGCACAAACACTCAGCAGGCGCCGCTGGTGCAGGCGTGCTCCTGGTTATACTCATCTGTGGGGTTATCCTTGGGCCAGGCTTCATAGGATATATGGTAACCAGAAATGTGCTGTCTGTTTAATATCTTTACTTTCTTGTTTGTTCAACACTCTACCAGGAAGACCTGCAATTCCCTACATTTAATGTTGGGCAGGTTGCATCCTGCAGTGTAATTTCATTAGGTTCTCTTGGTACATGGAGCATGAATTTGATCGGTTCAAAGCTGTGCTGTGTTCGCCAACCACATAAACAAGGAGGGAAAAATCGATCCATAAAGGTAGCAGTGAATTTGCTGTGACTGAATGCAAACTGGCACAAGCAGCCTTTTAATTAGCTAGAGAGATAATGAAATCAGTTGGTCATGGAAGCATGCACACATACACACACGGACATACACACAAGTCTTTGGAAAAGTCTGGCCAGGGCCAGCAATAAAAAACATGGAGTATTCTACAGATCTGCTCTATAGGGGGCTAATAATTTTGGAGAAGGAAGATCCATAAGGGCCCCAGATGGAGTTTAACCCTTTCCAGTGCCTCCTAGCAACAGTCACTGATGGTCTGATCTTTACTGAGGATGTGAAACCAAGCTAAAGATTTGTAGAGCACCTGAGAGCAGCAGGAACCTCATCCAGAGTATCAGGACCCGCCTTGCTTCTGCGCTCCCTTCCCTCTTCAGGCTTTCATTTTTTTCTGCTTATATTTTAGGATCTGCAGCCTCATGAGACAGCGCTGTATCCCTGCACATCTGAGCTGTAACCCAGTTGGTCCCGTCTTGCCATCTGTCTCTCTTCCCAACCGGTCTCTCCCTGCCATGCCCATCTGGCAGCAGTGTAAGCTGTTAGCTGGTGGAGACAGCTCTGCCCCATGCCCTCTAACCATTGCTCAGCAGCTTTTATATTGACATATATGGCTATATATTTACATGTCAACTCTACAATGAAAGCCAAAATCCTCTACAAGTGTGTGGGTCAATCCCCAGGTCCAGCTTTCGGCCTTCTCAAGCCAAATCCTTTGTAAAACACACTCCGCAACCCCAGCAGCGTGGCTCAGTGCAGCAGTGCAGGAACAGTGCAGACAATGGCCCGAGAAGATGTTTTGCTTCAGAAAAGCTTTGCAAAGCCAGCAGGCATCTTACACTGCTCCCCATCTGTAGGGCTGGGCTGGGAAAGGCTGGGCTGCTCCCTCCGGGGACGGGCACATCCCGCACCAGGTCCTGCCCTCACAGAGGCTGTCCTCTAGCCATGCACAGCTCTTGGGTCTGCTTGTTGGGGGAGGCTGTTGAACCCTGTAAATATATTTAGAGTCCTGGAGAACAAGCAGAAATTCCTGAAATGCCATGGACAATATATTGATTTTCTGATTAAGTATTGAAAAAACGGATTAATGGATGGATGTTTGCCTGTCAGGTGAGAAGGCAGAGCAGAGGCAGCAATAAGGATGTTATTCTTAATTTAACCTGCTGTGTAAAGAGTTACCACACATGACAAGATAGTGGCATCACACAGCAGCGATCTCTTGCAACAGATATTGCTGAGTGTTCTACTGTGACAGTAAGAAGGGACTCAAGAGAAGAGACAATGGGGCTTTCAGCTCCGTTTTGCCACTTCAGAGCTCAGTGGTGAGAAAATGAGATAAGCAATGGCTGCACACAGCTTTAAAAGCAGGGAAACATCTAGCCAAGCTCATCACACCCCATAACTCCTGGGGGGAAACTCCTGCCATAGCACCAAGCTTGTCCAGAGAGTGCACCATCTCCTGCACAGCTCACCTGCTCTGTTCTGCCCCATTTGAAAATCCTGTGTGGAGGAGTTAAAATCATAGAATCATTTAGGTTGGAAAACACCTTTAAGACCACCAAGTCAAACTGTAAACCTGACGCTGAAGTCCACCACTAAACAATGTCCCTAAGTGCCACATCTGCACGTCTTTCAAATACCTCCAGGGATGGTGACTCAATCACTTCATTGCACTTTTCGTTTTCTACTGCCAATCTGAAGAAACTCTTGATCTGGATGCCAGTCCTTAAGAGGGCAACGAAGGCTCAACATTTATGATCACAATGAGCTCAGATGTTCCCAGCTGCAACAGGACATCTACCTATGACCAGAAGCAATCAAGGAATAGAGAAGCTGCTGCACCAGCCCAGGTCCACGGCTGTTGCTGTCAGTACCTGTGTCAGATGCTTCATAAGAAGGGAGAAGGTGCTTCTGCCAGACGGTTTGTTTGGTGGTAAGCCAAGAGTTTTTACATCATGTTCCTTCTTGCTCAGCTTTGTGGAGCCCTTAATCATTGTCCATCATCAGCAGGGCAACAAAATCCTGGAGGACAGACCCGTGGTGATGACAAGCTGAGCCTATGGAAAGCTCACTATTAAAGCTCACAATCCCTTCTTGTCTTGAGGGATTTTAGCAATGTCCCTCATGGCATTTCACCAGAAGGGAATTCCAAAGCACTGTAGAAATGACTAGTGTGTAGGAATCTGCTCCATCACCACTGTCTTCAAAACTGCCTCGCTAAATCGTGAAAATGCAACCTCCTCCTGGGAAAGGCAGAATTTGATAACCAGCCAAAAAAATGTTACACAGTCATTCATGGTCACAGTGAAGAGTACTGTGTTCAAATGAAGCCATAAATGCAATTTATATCAAAGGTTTTCAGTATCAGAAGTCTAAATTTAACATCTTAAATCAGCAAATCGGAGTCCCTGTGGTTTTCCAGGCTGACATCTGATATTTCTCGCCAACCTCAGCCAGACTGAATTATTGCAGCGCGGACAGTGCTAATCACAAGGGCTGTGTTGCTAGGGGTGAGAGGAGGAGGATGGATGGTGATACACAAACTGCTTCCCAGGTGGACGATGCAACACTCACTGCAAATGCTTCGCTGCAAATGTTGACAGCACAGTCAAGTGGATGGGTGGTTTTATAAGACAAGAATTGCATGAGAGGAAAAAACAGCGTAAATGAGCAATTTTTAAGGAGAAGACAATTAGCAGAGTTTGTGGATGAAGCAGGAGTGGGTGCATGCACAATCTATACATCCCAAGCAGAGAAAGGACAACATGTGGTCCAGAACCCTTGGAGGTGGCCAGCTATTAAAAATATCAGTAATCCCCAAAGTTTCAGGTGATGGGATGCCTTCAGATCCCTCTGATATTACTCACAGCCCAGGTTTTGGCATCCCACAGCTAACTTACTTCTTTAGGCATAAAGGGAGCAAACTGTGATGGGCTGCACTTCATCACTGCTGCTAAGAACATCTAGCAGGGGATGGAGGAGAAGAACACATGAGGGAGGGATTTTCGGAGAACCTGCCTCTTTGCCAAAAGCACCCTAGAAGAAATAAAGTGAATAAAATTCCCCTGCGAGGCTGGAGAAATTTTTGAAACTTATTGTTTGGAGAGGGGAAAAACCACCTATTTTTTGGTTTCACTCATGCCAGGACCATCTGGGATCTGAGCACACTGCCCTGAACCACCACGCACTTCGTATCGCCAGTGCCTACGGCTTTGCGAGATGCTCTGGTAACTTTGGAGACAGGTTGTTCCCGTGAGGCTAAAAGCACTGATAAACTGGGGCAGCAGCTGAGCAGCCAGCACCTATGCTTCAGAGTAAAAATAATTTGAAATAGGCACAGTCCTAACAGGGAATGAGAGAGGGAAATGAAAAGGAAAAATGGCTTTTCCAGGCACAGCAAGTAAATGGAGGGGGGCAGCACACTGCTTTCCCAAAGGATGCTTGCAATGGTCTTGCATACGACACCTAGTCTCCTGCAGGGTTATTTCTTACCATTTTAAAATAAGAACTCCTCCTCAACAGCTTTTTTTTCCCCGTTGCTCCTTCCCATCCCTCAAAGCCCCTGTGCAATTTTGCTGGATTTGCAGCATCTTGTTCACCGTGGTCCAAGGAGGTTTGAGTGAGTGTGCAGTTCCTGGGCAGAATTAGTAAGGACCATCTATTTATCATTCTCCTGGCTCTTATGAAATGCAGACAAATCCACCCTTCAGTCAGGTTTATTTGTGGCCTTTTATGTTGCATTTTGGAATATGTCATTCTGTGTATCTTTGCAGGAATCTTAAAGAAGCATTAAATAATGAATTGCCCTAAATAATAACCCTGCTGATGCTACTAATGACTAGAAATCCTGTCATCTTTGGTTATAAGAAGTACAACAATACATGGTTTACTTGTGGATATTTTAAGGACACATCAGCAAAACATCTGGAAGTTTAAGTTAGTGATTAAATAAACTGCTGTGTACCTTTTAGGGTGATAGTTTTAGAGAGTTACTGTTTTGGTAAATAACCCATAGACACAAAATAATGTTACATAAATAAACATACTTAATCTTTCATCTTCTATTTTTTATACCTCTTCACTAGCTGGCATCTGCAAAAGCAAAAGTGCATTTTTTTATTCTCCCATTAATAACAGAGCATAAAACATAAAGGAAAAATAACTCCACTACCAGCTGGGTACAGAGGGATTGATGCCAGCGTGGAATCTGGGTCGATTTACGTGTACTGAGATTTTCAAGTGACAGATTAATTGGCTTGATAATAATTCACTGAAAGCAGGGAGAGCTGGAGATGTCACACTCCCGTACTCCTCCCTCTACACATGAGACCCAAGGGCTATTCTCCTCACTTTGCTTGGATGCTTTCTGGGGTTGTCCCACCAGCTTTGGAGAAATGAGGGGGTTTCATGTCATCTTCTGAGCCCACACTGCCTGGTTTCTCCCCGAGTCACTTAGATCCAGGAGTGCTGGTGCCTTCAACAGCAAACCCCCTTCCAAATTGCAGAGAATAAATGCTGGTTGCAATTGTAAAAAGAAAACAGCACAGGAATCCAGTGAAGGAACTGTGAAATGAAAGTCAGTTTTATTTTTTTGATTTATATTTGCACAGGCCAAAAAAAAATTGTGTCTGGTTAAGAACGTGTAAATGAGGATCCATCACAGAGCCACCATCATCAACTTGCGATGTTGAAATGCAGTTCAGATGATGACAGTAGCAAGATAAGTGGAACATAAATAATGATGTACCCTATAAATAATCTGCAGGAAGCCCTGCTTCCCCACCTCCGCAGGAGCTGCAGAGAGGAGATCTGTGCTGTCAGCATTAATCGAACTAAAGAACCAGGGAGACTGGTCTGACTGGTGGAGACATTGGCTTGTGGTCCAGCCCATGCCATCCCTGGCCATCATTCAGGGCAGATTTGGATGCAAGGTGGATTTGGGCGAGTAGGGCATGGACAGGAGGTGGGGGGGGGTGACGTCTACAGCTCCTGTGTCTCCTCTTCCCCCTCCTGAGCAAATCACAAGGTGCCATATGTGGACAGTCTGGTGGCTGTTATGGAAAACAAGTGTTGACAACTTCACAACATAGGTGACTTGCAACCACATTGATGGGGAACCACAGGAAAAATGAAACAAATCAGGAGTCTCTGGACTTCCAAATTCGTATCTGGGATCTTCAGTTAATCCAAGTGAAATGGGGTGGGTTTTTCTTCAGGTGTCTACGTTTAGGCTGAGTCTCTGATTTCTTTGTATGGTGGAGCTCTACCACATTGGACATTTGTTTCCCCGAGGGTGCTAGTCCCAGCAGAGCCTAGTGGTGAGGCCTTAGCTGGGCCCTCCAAGGAGCTCCAGGGAGGCAGGCAGAAAGGCACACACGAGACGTGAGCGCTTGTTCAGCTGCAATGCCTGTAGATATTGGCCTGTCGGCACCATTTAGCTGAAAAATTCCAGTCTTTATTACATTGTCTGTAATGTATTTATTCCTTACTGCATGGGGTTTCTTTTGTCCATGTGGAACAACATCTTCTTCAATTCCTTTCTTTGACCTTCAAGATACTAAAGATCCCTGACCATCTCCCCAGCCCCATTTCTGAGGTGCCTCCCCACAACTGATTTTCCCATGACCATCATGACGAAAGATCCCCAGCCTTCTTCCTCATGCGATCATGCCTCCAAAAAAATCAACCTATCTTTTTAATTTCCTTTGGTGCCAGCTCCACAGATTTCGTTTTCTCCAAGAGATCAATATCCAAATGTCTGTGTGATTATTGCAGCTTCGTGAGTCTACAGCTGGAGGTCACCTCCAGGCTTGTTCATAAATAAATCATAAAATGTTATTATTTATATAGTGTCAACAGTGTGATAAGTGCAACATAAGGCAAATTCACTGTGGCAGCCAACTTCCAATCTGTTTTCTTCCTGCAGATTTCTGATCCAGCTAAATGGAATGCTCTCTGTGCAATTGCTCAGCTCCCCCAAGAAGCGAGATTTAACCCCCTTGCAGTCAGTGGGTTTCGCCGATGATTTCCAGCCCATCCGAGATTCACCTCATGTGTCTCATCTCCCATGTGAATGGGCTGGGAGCACCCTTGCGATCTTGTTTTCCCCTCTTCAACCATCCAGCCTGAGTACTGATGTCTGCAATCGCGGCATCGGCTGATGGTCAACTTGCCTGGTTCATAGATGACCACGCCACAGCTGTGAGGATGCATGATGGGAATGAGGGTTAGAAATAGCTTGAGACAGGAAGGGGTCTTCCATTTCTCCCAAATCTGCTACGCAATGAAGGCTGCAGGCAGCTTCTTGCTTCTAGCGTTTCATGGGAATGCCCAAACCTTCTGAGCTTGCACAGGGAACGGAGCAACCCTGGAGAGCTGGGGTTCAAAAGAGTGTTTTGCTCCCACTGCATCACAAATTTCAGGGCAAACAGAGGCTCCAATTAGGCAGAGCCTCAGCTGGCCAATTAAACAGACACTTCCAAGGAGTTTTTCCCACTGAATAAGTTATTTCCGCTGCTGGGACAGCCTCCTGTGAGAGATAACAGCAGCAGATTGGTTATTTTAATTGCTTCATTTACTCTGTGTAAATATTATCAGAAAGTGACCTTTAGCATCTACCAGCATGGTATGAAATCCTTCCCTGCCCAAAAATCTGTTTCACAGAGCCTCTGAACCGTTTACCTTACATTTAAGTCACCCAGGAGATATTTCACTCTGAAAGGGCAAACTGGGCACTCTGAAATAACTCGCAAGCAAACACGCAATTTAGCCGGAGAGCTGGCCGTGCTTCTCCTCCCTGATGGGTTTGCACCCAGAAAGGATGAACCCAAAGCGCGGCTGCGGCTTAGATTTCATGATTCCGGCATCTCCCACAAGCAGACATCAAATAGCCCAGTGGACCACAGGCTTCAGCTCCCAGTCGACTAATACTGAGAGCTGCTCTTCCTCCGTGGCTGTTCGCATACAGCTCTGCTCGTCCCCTTATATTTGAAGGCAACAAGCTCTGATCTGCAGGCACCGGGACTTGCAAGCTCCAGCAAAATGAGAGCATCTCATCTCTCTCTGGTCCTGTTGGCTTTGGAGGAGGGACGGGTCTGTGCAGACTGCAGTGGCCTTGCCCTCAATTTGGAGGAATAAAGGAGCCACCCGTATCTGCAGGATACAAGGCAAATCCTTCAGATCCGTATTTTCTACAGCAGGTAGTTCTTAGCAGACCAGGTTCAAATATTTGCCAAGGCAAATCAAACAGGTGAGTTTCCCCGAGACTGAAGATTTAATTAAAACATAGCTTGAAAAAAGATCTAAAAATCTCACAAGTATTTTAAAGGTATCAAACCAGAACATTTTAACATTCAAAGTGAAGCCTTTTCATTTTTCATTTCAGAAGGGCTTTTTATTTCAGTGTCTTACGTACTGAAAAAGAAAACAGTCAAAATAGAAACAGAACATTTTGATTGACCAGAAGGTTTGGGGGATTTTCAGTGGTACTTTCCAGGAGAGGTTGCAATGTTTTCTCTGACTCAGAGTAACCTGATTTGGAAGTGTGGCATTTTTTCATGCTGAAGTTGTGCCCTCCCCGTAACCCACCATGATTAGAGATGATTTACATCCTGGGCTTGAGTGAAACACAGTGGAGGAACACCATCCAGTCACTTAGGGCAGGAAACAAAGAATATTTTATCTAATCGCGACAATGACGGGCTGGGAAGTGGGCTGGAAAATTGGGCTTCTCATCTCCAGCTTTCGGAAGCAATGCGGAGATCTGCCAGAGCTGCCAAGCCGCTGAGTCCACAGCTTCATCCAGAAGTAGTGCATCTCACAATGTGCCCTGCCCTAACACAACGGTGAAGTGATGGACCCGTACGAGCTCAGGGGACACGGTGGAAAAAATCTAGTATCCCAGACTGGGTTAATGGGGACTCACTTGGAGGAACCAGTTTCCTCCCCTCTTCTTTCCATAGACGTGCTTCTAGGGCTGTTGGCAGCCTCAAGACGGTCCCTATGTATTTTCTTCCTGTAAGACTGCGCTGGGAAGAAAAGCAATTCTACAGCCCCGACATATTTTTTTTTTTTTTTTTGGAACAATCTCAATGCTACCTGCATTGCAGTTCTGCAAATTAATCTTGTGGATGCTCACACACACACCGAGTCAGAATCACGCACATGAAAACAAACCCACCATGCAGACAGCCTGAGTCACTGCTGGTAGGAAGGGAGGCTCGGAGGGGGGGTAAAAATACAGCCTGAGAGATCGATGTGCTTGAGTCGGTGTATCAAAAGCACTGGAGAGAATCACATCAATAAGACATAAATCAACCCACAAAACGCCTTTGCCTGTCACCCTCCCCCCCTTCTCAAACATTTGATCAGAGAATGTAAAAGTATACAAAGGTCACGGGAAGAAAAGCAACTTTAAATGTGGTTGGCATCTCTGTGTAGTTGTTACAGGAAAGAGGAGAAGCGGCAAGGGGGGAAGAAAACAGGAATGTCAAAGGGCCTTTGGATAAAAGAGAACCTCGTTGCCGTCCTTGATAACGAAAGATTACAGTTCATACTTGCAGGGACCTACACCTAGGGATGTCAGCAGGCATGCTCGTCACTTGTGCTTCAGCTTTGTGTCTCCTGTTCACCAGGGGACATGATGCGAGGTGCCACAAAGGGGTCACAAACCTGGGGGTTGGGAACAGCAAGGGTGCAGGGAAGGAAAAAGCAAGAGGTCTGTTTTTGGGGCTAAATGAGAGTAAGTGAGCATTTTTACAACCTCCTCATCTCGATCACCCAAGAGAGAATGGCTGGGTTGAAATCTGCCTGTCGAATTTACCCTGCTTACAGAGGTGATTACAGCCAATACGAATTAAATTTCATCTGCTTTCCGTTGTTGATGCTGCTCGTGTGCTGCTTGGCACGTTGTTCAGCAGGGACTGTAATAAGACACAAGAGGTTTTGAGCCTCGTCGCCTCTTCATCAGTGCTACCAGGAGGCTTTCAGCCACAGACATGACTCGGTTTGGATTAGCTTTAACATGGAGGAGAGCCCTTGGATGTCACAAACAATATTCACATCCACTGAGACTGGAGGAAGAATGATCTGAAGAGTAACAGGCAGTAAAAAAGGAGTCCTGAAAGATTCAGTCCTGAAAGATGAGGAAGAAATATCAAAAGTGATAAACAAAGAAGCAAAAAGCTGACGAGGTGGGTGACATATCTGGGTGAAAACCACAGCAACCATCCCTGTCTGTATGTCAGGCATCAGACACTCTCTAGGTGAGAAAAAAGGGATTGAAATGGAATTTGAACCAAGTAATTGCATATTTTATCTCCTGTTTTCAGTCCTGTTAGTTCAAAAAGAAAAAAAACACCAAAAAGCAACAACCACCTCCTTTGTCTTACTGTGCTAAATATTTTGCTCTCCTAAATCGATGAAAATGAAATTCCTCTTTCTCCTTCTGTCCTCTACCAGCTATTTTGTCTCCTGTGCAAGAAAGGGCTGTGAATACATTAACATATAGATGCACCTGATCACAGCCTGAGCTAAAGACAAGGAGCTTTCTCCAGAGTAGACCGCATGGTGCAGCTGGAGCAATTATCACTTCACCAATCTTGGAGACAGTAAAATTGGTCTGGGACATAAAAAAAATACGAAGGAAAAAAAAAGAGATTCACGTCTTCGATTTAACTAGGTGATGGCTCGCCATTAACATAGAATAAAGGTTTCTGTGATTTCAGCTTTATCCTCCACACCTCTCCAATGCAGAGGGTGAGCAGATCAGAAGAGAGAAATTCAAGACACACACTTGTTGTCGTCCAGCTGGTTTTTGTTCCTCTTCGATGCTTGGGACTGGGGTATTTTTTTATCCCAGATGGTTAAATGAGAACATCCCAGGTTTGCTTGCATTTTATCCAAAGATGTCTCATACCCGTGGTAGCTTCCTCTTTTCCCCACTGGACTGTCACGGTAGGGCCATGGTTAAATCAGTATCACAGATGCTACACTAAGAGGTGTCAATGCTATGACAGTTTGGGCGCTGCTCCAGCAGCTGGGCCCAAGGTTGGAGCCAGTAGCCCATACAGCAGATTTAATGAAGATCTAATGAAGATCTAATGATCTCAAGGAAACTGACTTGGGCTGCGAAGTCAAGCAGTCAAGCAGACGTAAACGAAACCATCTTTGGCATCATGCCCTTATGCATCCTGCCTGGACATTAAACAAGGACATTACCAGGTGGAATCAGTCTTTTTGCAAGATCCCTGTGCATGTTCTGCGGGGGTTTTTTTTGTTTCGAATGAATACGGGAAGTTGTACCAGGCGAGAAAAACCCACTGCTTTCTTGCAGCCCTTGATGTCGGCAGGTGGCATGCTTGCTTTGGCGTGGGGGTAAGGCTTACCCCAGGGTCTCTGGTCCATCCAAGATGCTCATCCCTAATGCAGGCACGCACCAGCCTGGCTGTATAAAGGCAGCACAGATCAATCTCCCTCCTTTCCCCTCTTTGGGAGAATCCGGCAGCTTGGGTGGGATGCTAACGGCAGTATCTGTCACTGACTCATTGTTTGTATCGCTTAAAAGCCAATACAGCTGCTACGCGGAGGAAAAGCCACCCCACGCACTGTTGGTGTCACGCAGCTTCTCAGCCGCATCCAGAGCCACAGCCAATGGTGCATCCCTGCTGCCGAGGTTGGGGCCAGAGGAGTTGGGGCCAGAGGAGCAGGGAGGCCATGGGGACCTCGTTCTGTCACCCGGTTCCCACTCCATCCCTTCACTTCTTGGGCCAGGGCTCTTCATCCATGGCCAGTGGCCCCAAGATGCTCCAGCATCCTTTTCATACCCTTGCTGGATGAGGGATTCAGCTTGCAGCCTGCATCTGGGGTTTTCAAGAGAGAAGAATGAGGAAAACCATGAACATAAGCAAGCAATGGTATTTTTACCCCTCCTATACCAGCACAGATAATGCTAAGGGAGTTTGCAAACTTGGACAAAAAGAGGGAGGTTTAAAGAAAGACTGAGCAGGAATCGCCTCTGTTTTAATGAAAAGTCTTCAGAGATGCTGCAGAATTGGACTAATTAATCAAATTAATTAAATGACTGCAAGATAGATTAGTAGCGTGGCTCAGCTAAGGGAACAGGAAGAGGTGAGAGACTGGAAATTGTGTGTCCTTTTGCTAGAAAAATGCTGAATTTAGTTTCCCATGCCTTGGTTCAGCCAGCCAGGTTTCAAATGCAACCAGCTCAGACCCAACCAGAAATCCTTGTTGTCGTATAGCCTATCTTTATTTATCCAGAAATATCTATAATACACAAACTCTTTGGGCAAACATTTCTTTAAGCTTTTGTTTTTAATGGCCATTTGAATATAGGCCGATTTTCCCCTTCCCTTGTGGAAACAAGCAAGGCAATGTGTCATAAATAAGTTCATTTTCCTTCACAAAGAGGACATTTACTATTAACTGTTCCTGTTAATATCTTGCACTGCCTGGTAATGAAATATTTAATGCCAAGGTCTTTATGCCACCCTCTGACTTGCCAAGACCATGAGGATGTGAATGGGAATATTAATTACAGAAAAAGAAAGAAAAGGCCCGGAGATGTCAGGGAAGCATCTCAGGAGGAGCCCAGAAGCACCAATAGCAAAACATTTGCAATGAACATGTTATTTCCATGGAAATGAGGCATCCCACTGGAATAATGAGCAGTTTCATAGCCTGACTTTACTAGCAAGGATTTGCCCTGGCTGGGAGGAAGGATGCACTGAGACCTGGGGAGCCTGTCCGTCCCTGGGGGACATGGGGAAGACACCTCCACAATCAGCTCAATGGCACCAGTTGATGTTCAATGGCAATTTGGCCACTTTTTTTTTTCCCCAAAATCCCTCTATGTGACAGCACAAGGCTCCAAGAAAGAATTTTTTTCCCAGCTCTGAAGGTAGACCAGCCAAGGAAGGGATTCCCTCTCAGTCTCGCTCTGCCCTCCAGCTCTAAGAGCATCAGCTCGGACAAGGCTACACCTAAATAGGTTGATATGTAGGTGCAAAGTCTAAAGATTGCTTTTCCTATGGGTTTCTGCCCATGAAAGGAATGCTATTAAATTTTTTTCCATTGATCTAATCTGTCTGGTTTTCCCCTCAGTCAGCTGAGCTCCTGAGTCACTTGTAACACAGCAAAGGCAGTCACGGCAAGTCATGCCAACCCAAGCCCAGCTTTAAAACCCCTCCTCCCAGAGACTTCAACCTCCCTTCATTAAGAGAAGCCTTGCTCTTTGCCTCTTCCACTGTCAAGTGGGATTGGGGAAAAAGAATCGTCTTTTTTTTTCCCTCTGTGTCCTGCCTAGTTTCATAAATTATTCATATAATTTCTGGCTTCTCTGAGCTGAAGCAGGCTCAATTTAAAGCAGTTATTATTCTCTGTGGGCCAGATCTTCGACAGATAAAAGAATGGTTCTTGTTGGCTTTATTCACAGATTTTGAGGCTGAAAGGGATGATTGTGTTTGTGTAATTGGACCCCCAGAATAATTCAAGCCATGGGATTTGGCTGAATTAATTTGCATTTCAAACGTGGAGGTTTCAGAATGGAAGATCCTACAAAAGGCCATAGTGGATCAATCTAAAGCCTTCCTTAGCCCCAGATCCTGGCTGCCACTGGCTAATAGCAGAGTATTACAGCAAGCGCAGAGCAGTCCTTCCCTGGACACCCTCCCAGGCCGCAGCTCTCCATGGCTCAGCGGATGCCAGGGACAAACTGGACGGCCCTGCATTTAACAGAGTTGGCCGATTGCTTTCCGAACCCATGGAAAGTGTTGGCTTCCGCATCAACCTACAGAAACCAGTTGCACTGGTTAACCCTCCTCGGTGCTGGTTTTGAACCAGCCAATTTATAATCTCACTTGATGTCCCCAAACTGTTGCACCACAACAGCGTGGATGGCCGTTCATCTCCTCCATGTGCCTCTTCTCAGGAGCACAGTCTTTAGGAAGAAAATGCCAGTCTTCACTTTGATCATGGGGAAGTCATCACACCTACGTTAAGGTACAGCTGGTGGTCAGAGGAGACATGTCCTTCCTCTCAACTGCCAACCTGGACCTATTTGTGAACACACCCACAGCCCCAACCCTGGAGCAGAGGGGTCCATCCTGCCTGAGAGCTGATCTGGCCTCCTCGCCCTGTGGCTGGTCCTGCTTTTCTGCCTTCCTGAATAGTCACCAGTATGTCCATGCGTTCCCTAACTTACACCCTGTCGTGGCAAGAGGGGTCCCTGGTGCACCTTGTGTGTTCCAGCTGCCATCCCCCTCTGCCTGCAGGCTGTCCCTTCAGGTCTCTCCTTATCCCTCAACTTTGATCAAACTGGACAAAATGTGGTGGTGGGACCCGAGAGTCAGTATGGAAACTGCTTCCATCTCCAGTAGTGGTGCTCAGCTTCGACTTCCCCCAGTGCATTCACCACCCCTGCCCGAGCCTTTCGCCCTCACACCCTTTCCTGTTTCTCATTAATTTTATCAATTTTCTCCTAAAAAGAAAAGGACAACAGATCCCCTTTCCCTAGCTGGCCCTGCTCTGTGCCCACCACTCCTGGGGGCAATCACAGGTGTCAAATGGGACTTCACTAAACAACCGGTGCCCCCCGAAAACCCCACCTGCAGATCCCCTGTATGACAAGCACTGTTGCAGCATCACCAGCTAAGTCAGGATGACTGCTTACTCCACGCACATTTGGGCCGAGTTCATTTCTTCACAGCAATATCCTGCTCTCCACTTTACAACCAGGATAATATTTTTGAAGGAAATGCCTCCAAACGTAATAAACCACAAAATGCAAATGGAAGGTGCTCTAGGCTTGCTCATGGGAGATTTGTGTTTTTCTCACCACTTTTTCAACCCAGTATCTTCCCCTTCCACTCCTCCATTCTTCTAGGAAAGCTTTTCTTGTTTTTTATGGCTGATCACCAGGTTTATGGCTGTAAGTGAATGGGATCATACTGAAGAAACCAAATGCCCTGTTGCAGGAATTGCCTGTGAGGCACTGACATCCAAAGGGGTAACCCTAGACAGATGCCCAATCTTCTCAGTGCCAAAGGACATGGGGCTCTGTAGCAAAGGAGAGTCCTGCAGCACTGCACCGAGCAGCATTTTGGGCTCTATTTCAAGAAATCACTTAGGTACTTGCTTAATTTTAAAGACGTGCTTCACTCCTTCCCCTAAGCAAGTTTTCTTTCCCCAGCGAGAGCCGAGGCAAACATCATCTTCGATTTCCAGGGTATCCATCTGGAATTTTTCATGAGCCCTGAACTCAGTAAAACCGCTTTTAATTTCTTACCAGCAAACAAGTTTCTTTTTGGTTAAAAAAATATGACTCCACTGAGAAGGATTCAAGGCATCCTTTGATTTGAGCTCCTTGAGCAGCAACCGAGCTGCCTTGAGTCGTCCTTGAAGAGGAGCAGTGGAAGGGGACAGAATAACTTTATACAGCTGCTGGTAATAAATTATTAAAACCTTTATGAATACAACATATTATCTGTCCCAGTGCCTTCAGGCATTTTCTGTTCCTTTTGTGCTTTCAAAGCAATTAATCTTGCAACCGCTCATCGTTTTCAGAGCCAGTCTTACAAGTCTGGAGAATGTGTGAAAATGGGAGAAATAGCAGACAGCAAGCGGCGGATGAGCTCAGGCGGCTGCCCTGCCCACCAGTGTGGGTTTGCAGGATGGGACCATCCTCGGCGGCATGTTTTCTGAGATTGTGCCTATCAGAAATTGCAAGTTCCCCATGCTGGGACTCTCATCCCTTTCTTGGACAGCTGCTCCTGGCTGTTAGAAAACGCATCTTCCTCGCCAGCCTGCCGCTCCTGCTTATATTAATCACATTACTCCTGGCTCTCTCATCTGTGCGACCCCTGAATCACTTATTTCTTGTTGGCAATCCCTGTCTACTTCCCAAGCACCAAATAGAAAATTATGCTGTTTTTTCATTTCTCGTCATAACCCCAAAAATCAAAATCTTCATTTATTTCTATGCTTGTCAGGAATGCTTCACTTGATGTAAAACCACATGGGCCCCTATACAGCATGCGAAGAGCTCAGTTCTTCGTGGCCTCCCTGCTTATACAGTACCTCCCAGTGGGAGATATGGACCAGGGGGCTGCTCTAGAGCACTGCCCTGGGAGGTCCCAAGCTCCCAGACAGAGTTCAGAGTTGAGGGATGCTCTTCTCCACCTCTCTGCTGATATTGGGCAACTTTGGGTGAATAATGAAAGAGAAAAGAGAAGGATGCTCTAAATTTCTCTTTTCTGGGTGAATGTCTTGCAGAATCAGCTAGAGCTGTTCTCAGCATTGCCTTGGCAAATACTTGAGTGTGGCACACTTGGTTGAACAGCTTGATCAGGACAGACCATGAGAGCGCCCTGATCCATGTCAAGATACCAGCCAGCCTTGTTGTTATGGCAAGGGAGAAGTGGTTTACATTTGAGTGCTGCTGCACAGATCATAGGGACCCTAAGACTGATCCTTTAGACTGTAGTGTGGGGTTGAAGAAATCCTGTAGACCCTCAGGGTCAGTCCCAGGGGCACGTTGGTGCAGCCACTGCTGACTTTACCAGTGAAACAGAGCTTCACCAGTCGCTCCAGCAACCTCTCTGCCCAGATTCCACAGGGGTCTCACCTGCCAAAAATAATTTGGCTTGAATTTGTAAATATTCTGAGATCCTAATTTTGGCAAATTTATCCTTGCTGGCTACAAGACAGCTTGTGGACACTGGGCTTCTCCAAATGCTGTCATGGTGGGTTGCGAAGCTGCCTCCCAGCAGCATGGGAGGAGAGCCCGTGGCTTGGGCAGGGCCTCCAACCACAGGGAGGTTGGAGCTGTCAGCCAAATCCCCCAGAGAGCTTAAGATTGGCTCAGCTGGAAGGTGCTACGGATCCAACCCGATGGGTGAAGTGTGGGGTGATTATATCCACTGCCAAAAGGAAGGTCAGAAGGGGATGAGATGGAGGCACTCGGTTTGCAACAGGAACACATCCTGGGGAAACTCCTGGCAATTGGCATATGATTTGATAGCTCTTTAGGAAAAGGAGAAGCTGCAAAGCACAGCTGCATGCAGAAGTGTCTGGGAGGGAGCAGAGAAGGTGGTGATGGCAGCGCCTGCCCGGCTGGTGCTGCTCCTGCTGGAAGCTGGACTGACAACAGCAGCAGGGCTGGGGGCAGTGGGGTTTGCAGAGCAGCCAGGAGATGGAGCCCACACACAAGGCACCAGGGATGGAGCCTGATCTCACCCCTGCCAGACCATGGTGAATGGAGACCAGCAGCATTGTGTGGGGTGCTCTAGTGAGAGGCCGATCTGGGCGTTTTCACATAAGAGGGCTTGCAGAATGGCTCATGCCACCTCCCCTTCTCCTCAAGGTTCCCCCAGGTACAAGCAAAGAGCCACCAATGGCCTCTTCTTGTTGATGGTTCCAACACCCCTCGCCGTCACGTGCATCAAATGACCCAAATGTAGCCCCCTTGCACAGTGTCACAGGCACATGCCAGGTCATGGATGGGTTCAGCCTGCACGTCCAAGTAAAAAGGACAGATGTGCAACTCTCGTGTCACAACAGAGGGTCCCCCATTGTGGGGCCACATCCCACCCGTCTTGTGACAAGAGGGCTGGCATTGGGGTAGACCTTGTCACGAAACTAAGGGAAGGAGGAAGAGCACCATTCCCCTGAGCTGCTATGGGGTTTGTGGCCTCACCCTGCAGGGTTTGTGGTCCAGCTGGAAGGTTCCCCACTGCTGTCATCTCCATCAAATACACCCAGGGTTGGCACTGGCCTGATTTTTCTTTCTGGTAGCTGAGTAGAGGGAATATCTCTGTCTCTGCTCTGAGTCTGCCTGCAGAAGGAGCAGTCCTGGCTGTGGCTGTCATGTAAACCAACCTCCTCCTCCTGAAAGGCCTGTTTGCATGCACCACTGGCAAGGTGATGTGTCCTTCTGGTGTGACAAGCACATGGACAGGATTTGGGAGCTTCTACGTCATTACCTCCTGGCTCAATGTGACACCTCAAGATATGGAGATGGAAAAACAGCCCTGACTTTTAGACCATCCTCCCTGAGGAAACCTGTAGATGCCTCTTGTCACGGCTGGGTATGCAGCTGCCCTGTGCCAGCATCTCAAGGCAGCTGGTCCTCCAGCCAGAGAGCCAATAGTGGGAGACAATAGTGGGACAACACGTGTATAAGTCTGGGATAAAGCCATCTTTATTTTATAATCTATAAGACACTCAAGCTTTCCTCCAGAGGCTGGTACTTCTTGGCTATTAGCTCTTACTCATGCTGTCAAGTGACCAAAGATAAGGAAAATCCTTTCCAGAGCCTAAGGACCTGATTTGGGGTTGAGGTACAATCACTAATATCCCATTAAGCTATGAGGACTGGATTTCACCAGGTGGTCTTTTACCATTCTTATAGGAAAGCAGGATTTTCTTGGTCTGGGACATCTGACCAGTGCTGCTGAGATGTTCTGCACCAGAGCAGCCCAGGACCCAAACTCCTTCACCCCTATTTCAGCCATTACATGATTATACTATGGTGGGTTTCAGTGAAGCTGTTCAAGTTGGATTGCCCAGATCAATTCCTCAGCTTCACAAACAGCTTCTCTATTGACACGGAGGATGTTCTGAGCAGGGAGGTGGGAGCTACGGTCTCATCCCCAGCACAAGGGAGCCTGGTCCAGACCAGCTCAAGTATAAATCATCTCCTGGAGATTCCTGCTTCCTGCAGATCCCTCTAGGAAGGACCGCCCCGGCACATCCCGCCCGCCTGTGGGGCCCCCCGCTCATAATGCCCTTTTATAAGGCTTCACAAAGCCCTTCTTGGTTCATATCCAGGCTGCTAAGAAAGGTTGCCAAGGGTGTCTCTGCAAACAATAAGGGGCCTCTGTTTGTAAGGCGGCTGCGGTCACAAATGCTTTTTTTGTGACCTCCAAACGAAAATAGCTTCTTCTTTCCCAGCAGATCTCCTTCTTCTGTGTCTTCAAGTCACATCTGATTGCTGAAGCACACAAGGGCCTTTTTGCTAGCAGCATGGCAGCAACGATGCTGCTCGGGGGAAGCGAGCTCTCTCCCTTTGCTAACACCCGTGCCAGCTGAGTTCTTGTTGCAAGCTTTTTTATTGCTTGTGGAGACCAAGAGCCTCAAAGCGCAGCTGGCATCACCTGGCAATGTTCTTTGCAATGCAATTCTGTCAAGCAATTCAGCAAGCTAAACAGAAATCCTGCTGGACTCCTTGTGATGCCGGTCCTCCCCAAGCATGCCACCAGACCAGGCTGCTTGTGTGCCAGGAGAGATGCTCGAATAAATCTCGCAGTTGAGGCCACGGCTGCACAGGCACGTGGCACACTGCATTTCTGCTGGGTGCAGCTCCTAAAATCATTAAGGTGCTCAGCTGCAGCAAATGGATGCCAGCAAAAGGATACGGGGTCTCTAAGCTTCTGGCAGTGCTGGGAGGTGCCAGAAGGGCCTTGCAAGGAGAGGATTTACTATGCAAATTAATTTTAATTATATTCAATAAAAAAAAGATTTACTATGAAATTCTCCATTATCAGTGTGATGAGACTCTAGAACAGGTTGCCCAGAGAGGTTGTGGATGACTCATCCTTGGAAGTGTTCAAGGTCAGGTTGGAAGGGGCTTTGAGCAACCTGAACTAGTGGAAGATGTCCCAACCTGTAGCAGAGGGGTTGGACTAGATGATCTTCGAATGTCCCTTCCAACACAAACCATGCTATGCTTTTATGATTTCATGAGCTCTGTCTCCCAGAGGCCAGCAGAAAAAGGGTCTTATGAAAGTCACGTTTTTCCCTCCAACTCAAGCAGTTACGTGTGGAGCAGATTCTGAAACCTCACCATTATTATCTTAAAAAGCCCAAAGATACTTTTGGGGTGGGGCAGGAGGAGACTTAGCATTGGACTAGACTTAAAAACCCTCACCATCACCGGCAGGCCACCTTAAGAGCACAGAGAGCCAGGGCGAAGCCTGCACACATCCAGATTCCTCTCTAATCACAGCCTGCACAGAGACTCCTGTGCCTAATCACTGCCCTGCTTTGAAGGTGGTTGTTAGCATTTATTAAGCACCTTCACAAAAGCAGGTAGCTGAAACAATAGCTCTTGCCAAAGCTCAAAGCACACAAGCATGCGTCCCTTTGAAGTGAAGGTCTACATGTCTCCACCAAGGAGGTGGCAGAGAAGAATTTGCTGGAGTGGTTTGGGGTAGGGGCAGGCGCAGGAGTACGAGGGATATATGGATCCATTGAGGGGCTGAAGGACATGTGGACTATTTGTGTGCTCCAACATGGTGTCAAGGCTATGCTAATGCTATGCTATGCTAATGCCTGGTGAATATAACCCATCTTGTGCATCCTCAGGCTGGAGGGAGAAGGGCATGGAGCAGTCCAGGCAGAGCGCAGGCAGCTCATTCACACGCAGCATGCTCTGGCTTCCCAGATTTCCAGGATCCCAAATAAATCCCTTAGCCTGAAGGTGACAGAGCAGAGAAACATAAAATGATACATAAAATGAATTTAAATAAAATCAGTTGCAAGATGGTTGCTGTAGAAAAAACCAATCCCATCAAAGGTTACGCAGAGGGAGAGCTCCTCAGGACAAACTTGCTACTCACCAGGAGCCAGCTAAGCTCTGCTCTTTCCCCAGTCATGCCTACGTGGCCAATGCACCAATTCCTTATTTTCTGATCTCCAGATTGAAGATGGGCTTAGGATAACAGTGATAGTTAAGAGATGTCTAGAATTGTCTGTATACAAATAAATTTTAAAGGGATCCTGTAAAACCTTCTACTGTTTTGGCAGTGGGGAGAATGACGGAGAAGACGGAGAGACTGAGACAGACTTCCTAGAGATGCACAGCAAAAAGACAAGATGCAAGTTGCAGGAAAAAGAAATCCAACTGTATATAAGGAAGGAAAAATGCACCATGAGGGTGACTAAACATAGGAACAGGAGCACAGCAAGGTGCAAGCACCATCTTCATGCTCCAAACCCTAACGCTGAGCAACCTGATCTGACTTGGAAGTTGGCTCTGCTTTGAGCAGGGACTGGACCGTAGAGGTACCTTCCAGCCTCAGTTATGTTATGATTCTGCGTAACGAGGTGAAACCGCTCATCAAGGTAGGTGCCTTGAAGGTTTGACCCACCCTAATCAATAACTTGTCTTTAGTCGTTATTTGTACTGCACAGGTGGCCTGAATCTGACCATATTACAAGCTGTCTGATCATCAAACCAGCAGATAAAAGCTTGACCAGTCTCTTTGCAGCCTTCTTGAAGCCACCTACAGCTAGTGCAGCGCTTTTTGTTAATTTACTAAATGTTTCCCCACAACTTCTCTAGATAAGGCCATAATTTCCTGCCTGGTTGCAGAGGACTTTCCCATCCGGGTCTCTTCTCTGTGTTGCCTGTGGTCCCTCAGAGGCCGTTTCAGAGGACAGCGCCACAACTTCCGGTGTGTGGGAAAGAATGGAGATGGCAGATAGTCCCCTGACCCCAACAGATGGATGATGCTGTTGAAATCCCAGCTCTGCAGCAGGGATGGGTTTCCTGGGAAGAGGGAAGGGTTTCACCCTTGGGCTTTGAGGGAAGGGTATCGGGGCTGCTCAGATATGGAAAAGGTACCGCTTGGAGCGGGAACATGTGCAGCTATCTGCTACTCTGCAGCATCGACTTTCTGCCAGCACACAGACTGATGTGGTGGATTTGAGATAAACTCAGGCTTTGGTTTCCTTGGTTGAACTGCTAAAGCCTGGGAGAGTTGAGAACACCACTCTGCAGGCAGAGAGATCCAGGGATGTAAAATTTATGAGCACATGTTGCTGCACACTCGTCTGACCAATACTTCTCAAGCCCGTATGTGCTTTCACCATCTCGCTCCCTGAAGAGCAACATCATCTATTAATTAACCTAAATGGCTGAACACATGCTTTCCTCTTAGTGAACAATAAACAAAACCAGATGACCCATGAATGAAAAATAAGGTGGTGACATGCTCTGAACAACATTGTCCCATGATAAACAGATACTGTCATGGCAGGATGGATTGTCCTACAATAAAAAATCAGGCCCAGGAGTGATGGACTTGGCTTGCAGACCTAGCTCTTGAGCAACCCTGATATGGGCTTAAATAAATCACTGCAAGAAATCATGAGGGCTGAGAATGGACCAGAATCCACAATGGCTGGGCAGTGTCCGAGAATCATTCCCACCAGGTGACCATTACCTTTGCGTAATGAATTTTGTGGCCTCCCTAGATTGGACAGGCTGCTTCAGTGAAGCTGTCATAGGATCATAGAATCATGGAGTAGTTTGGGTTGGAAGGGACTTTAAAGGTCCTGTAGTCCAACCCCCTTGCAGTGAGCAGGGACATCTTCAACTATATCAGGTTGCTCAGAGCCCCATCCAGCCTGGCCTTGAATGTTTCCAGGGATGGGACATCTACCACCTCTCTGGGCAACCTGGTCCAATGTTTCACCACCCTCATCATAAAAAAATTCTTCCTTCTATCTAGTCTGAATATACTCTCTTTTAGTTTAAAACCATTACTCTTTGTCCTATCACAATAGGTCCTACTAAAAAGTTTGTCTCCATCTTTCTTATAAGCCCCCTTTAAGTACTGAAAGACTGCAATAAGGTCTCCCCGGAGCCTTCTCTTCTCCAGGCTGAACAACCCCAACTCTCTCAGCCTGTCCTCATAGGAGAGGTGCTCCATCCCTCTGATCATTTTTGTGTCCCTCCTCTGGACCCGCTGCAACAGGTCCATGACTTTCTTGTGCTTAGGGTCCCAGAGCTGGACACAGGACTCCAGGTGGGGTCTCACCAGAGTGGAGTAGAGGGGCAGAATCATCTCCCTTGACCTGCTGGCCACGCATCTTTTGATACAGCCCAGGATATGGTTGGCCTTCTGGGTCACGAGGGCACATTGTCAGCTCATGTCCAGCTTTTCATCCATCAGTATGCCCAAGCCCTTCTCAGCAGGGCTGCTCTCAATCCCCTCATCCCCCAGCCTGTATTGATACCAAGGGTTGCCCCAAACCAGGTGCAGGACCCTGTACTTGACCTTGTTGAACCTCATGAGGTTGACACAGGCCCACTACTCGAGCTTCTCCAGGTCCCTCTGGATGGCATCCCATCCCTCGGGCGTGCTAACCACACCACTCAGCTTGGTGTTGTCTGAAAACTTGCTGAGGGTGCACTCAATCCCACTACGTCTTGATGAAGATATTGAACAGTACTGGTCCCAATAAAGACCCCTGAAAGGCCAGGTGTGGGATGCACTGCTCAGACAGAGACTTCTTCTGCTGGTGGGTCCTTCAGGGACTCATCTATATATAGTATCAACTCATTTATATTGGTAATATTCCTTCCTGACCCACAGCAAGGGGTGACTGGTTTTGGGCATGGAGAAGAGCACTGAGGCACAGCAGCCCGTGGCACTCCACGCAAGCCCTGGGAGCTCAGATGTGCCATAAATTCACAACCCTCTACCTCGAGCTGGTCTGGCATGGAGAACTTGAAGAGGAATTGGGAAGTTTTTCTTCAGACCGTGCTGAATCCATCATTTTACTTCCATTACTTTGTTAATTGCTGTACCTGAAGACTGTGGAGGGAAAAGGAGCACCAGTGCAAGGATTTATACTCCAGCACTGCCTGCAGGCATGCCAGTCCTTTCCTCCCTGCTCTCCATCATCCTACCTATCCTTCAGGTAGGAACAGTTTGCACAGGGTTCATGATAGGCCTTTGATGGACAGTCAGCAGGAGAGAGACCAGGACAATGCAAGTGCTTCTCCTAAACTTTGATCCATCTCCGACCCAGGCTGGGAGGTTGTGGCTGACCACAGTGACCCAAAATGTGCAGCTTGCCCGATCAGCCCCGTGCAACAGCCGGGAGGGACTGACAGCTGGGAGGGACTACCCTCTTCAGAGCTGCAGAGCCAGCCTGTCCTCTGTGGTCATAACCTCAGATGCTGCTGCAGATCCATTTAATATTATTATTATTAATATTACTAATAACTAGTAAGAGAGATTAAGCTGCCCTCACAGAGAGAAATATCTTCTTCCAGGGTAAGTATCCTCCTCCAGGATAAATTACAACCATTTGCTTTCATGCCAACAGTCCCCTCTGGCCACCTTGCTGGCAGGGGGGGCTTTACCAGCCCCCTGAAAATCTCAGCCCCTGACTCCTGCATTATTCTTTGCAGCTGTGTCCTAAATCGGGGCTTATCAGCTAGAGCCCTGACAGTTTGTGCAGCTCAGCAGGGAGGCAGGATAAATACCCCAATCGTTTCTATTACATTTCAGAGCCCCCAGGGCTGAGACTGGGCTATTAGGAGACAACGCTTGGAGATAGGAAGCACGAGGAAAAATTGCTGCCTCAGGGAGATACAGAGAGTAATGAGGGAAAACAGCGATATGGCTGATGTGTCTGCAACACAGGGCCCTGCTAGCATTGTCAATCTAAATGTAGGCACAGATAACAGCCCTGTGCATGCTGAGACTGGATGTGGGACATGGGTGTAAGGGCAGAAGCCAGGAACTGTATCCTTTTAGCCGTGCCAGGACATTGGGCTAAATTTCCAGTGAGAGGCTGTAGGAGGTCTCTCATCAGGACAATCCATGGTATCATCTACCGCCATCTGCTTTCAAACCAAAAACCTGGTTTTTGTGCTTAGAAAGGTCCATCAATATTTGTTGCCAGACTCCAGGAAGGATGCTTTCTTCTGGGCAGCTTAGCAAGCCGTAAGTGCCAACATCACTATGTGGGTCTCCACCACAGGCCACTGCACAGAATCACCTTTGAGCATCTCAGGCCCCAGCCATCACTGGTGGCCCCCAACAGGGACACCTTGACATTACGCCTTGCAAGACCTCCAGAACAATTGTGGGACATCCCATGGTAACTGCTGCTGCTCCGTGGAGAAGACTCTCTGCCTGTGCTGTCATTGGGACAAATATCCCAGAAACCCACAACATTCCCACCAGTTTTCTTTGCCCAAATGCATGTGAAATACACTCAGCCCCAATGGTCAAGGATGCCAAGGGTGATGTGGGTGACAGGGATGGGGAGGAGGATGGAGCCACCAGCCCATGCAGACACTCAGGGCTGGGAGAAACACATAAAGATGATCTTCAAGACAAGCAATTAAAAAAAACAAATCACAGGTCTTGTATCAATCCTGCAGTTAAACTTTGGTAATTCCTGACTCCAGGGTAGGAGGGGGTTAAGAGAAAGCTCTGGGCCAGGCCTTCACTCTCTGACTACATGGGATGCTCCAAAGGAAGAGCTGAAATCTCCCCGAAAGGCCTCCTGCCCTTTTCATCAGGCTCAAAAGAGAATGTCTCTCATCATTAAAGTCAATTCCTCCAGGATGGCAAGGAGGGGCATTTTCATGGCTGATTAGCTTTGTAAAGCTCAGGCCAATTCAGCTGTTATGGGGAGATATATTGCGCTCCTGCCTTGCAATAGCCAGCCCGTTTGCCGAAGCAGGCAATCAGCAGCGCTCAGTGCGACACACAGAACAGGAGTCACTGCACCAAAAATACTGCACTGGGACTGAAAAACATAACAAAGCTTCAAAGCTCGATTTGAAGCCCTGAAGTTTCTTGCTTGTTGTCCTGGCTGTGCTTGCATGTTAGATGTCTACATTCAACTAAACCTGAGGCTGGGTGAATGCTTTGACAGTGGGGCAGAAAAACGAGGTACTAAGAAAATGTGTTCTGGAGAGCAAACTATAATTTCAATAAGCTCTTCCTTTTCATTCCCTTCTTTTCCTCTTCCTTCTGGCTATGCCAGAAAGGAACCAAATCCCATACGACAAATTTCCACCTGGTCTCCTCGTAGCACCTCCCATTCAGAAGCAGCTGAACTGCACCTTGGGGCAGACAAGGGCTCTGCCAGATGCTGGGAGGCTGAGAAGGTGGTGGGAGACGATGCCTTCTCGAGGGCGTTTCCTGCTGGAAAAGGCTTTGTTCCCAGTTACTCATGCACTTGCTTTAAATGTTGCATGAAAATCCCTTCCTCCGGCCAATGCAAAGAGAAACTGCTTGAACTTGTCTGCGGCTGGGGTCATCTGAGGAATGTTAAGTGTAAGGCACAGAGAGACAGTCTCCTATGTGCAAAATGGGGGATTTCTAGCTACCTGAGATGCTGTACCCTTGCCTTAGTAAGCTGGGAAGGAGAGGTGGTCACTGGAGCTGTAGGCAGCCGGTTCAAGCTGGAGTGGACTTCAGCGTGCTCCCACTGGCATCAGGGAGCTGGGGTGCATCGAGAGTAATCAGGAGGAGAAGGTAAAGCACAGAGCTTTACCCTGTCTCTGTAAGACCTCTTTCTCTCAAAGCAGATACCAGAAGTAGATTTATAAGAAAAGCCACAGGACTGCGGCGCATGATGTGCTGTGCCAAGGGCAGGTGATCTGCAGCATTCCTGGAAAAGCTACTTGTGGGATTGATCCAGGCACCCAGAAACAGAGCAATGCTGGTGGTATGAACAAGTCCTCTAGGTAATTAAAGAAGATGTGAGGGACACAGAAGATGCCAGGGGGGTGTTTGCAAATGCTGGGTGCTGGCAGAGCCACTGGGATGCTTTCTGTGTATCTGCTCACAGGTAGCTTGGTTTAACTCAGCAGTGAAAGCAGCGAACTTCACAGGACAATTTCTGGCCATCTGCATGTTCTTGGTCCCATTTTCATCACCTTGTAGTGGGGACAGGCCAAAGTGATGGTGACCTGAACTGCATCTGGGCTGAACTGTCCCAGCTCAGTGGCCTGTGTTCAATGGCTTAAGGTAGCAAACACACAAGTCAGGGCATCCCAGGATGAGGATCTCAAGACTCATGTACTAGAAACAGGTCCTCCACTCCAGCCCTGATTTGCAGACGTAGTGAGGAAGACCACAGGTGCTGTGAAGAGCTTTTCCAGTCCATAATTTGAGCCTTCCCAACAAGTTCTTGTCAACACTGCATCTGGTCATCTCCAGTGATGTTGCTTCGGTGGCTTCTCCACCCATCTGATATCAGAGCTTCATTATCCTGACCATGCCCTAAGAAATACTCCTCCACTGACTAACTCGAATCTCATTTGTTTCAATTTAAGTCAGCATTTGTCCTGTTGACTGGGGCATGGAGGACAGTTTCCCTCTGGGAACAAGGGGTGGCCAGTGATCCGTGAAATCCCATGGCTTCTCACCCCAGGGACCTTGTCCACCACCGTCTCCTAAGTGGAGTTTGGGCTCACACAACAGAACTAGGCCCTGGATGACAGAGGTTAAAATAAGTTCATTATCTCAGTGTCTACAAAGAGAGTTCATTTCCCTGAGAGCACCTGGCTCCTGAGTCACCCTCATCCAACCTCTTACCTTGTCCCTTTATCAGCCATCAGCACTTCCCGGGTAGACGGGTGACTTTTACAGCATCATCTCACACAAGGCAAATCCTGTAAAAACAGTCAGCAGAGCATTTAATCACCGTCTGTAAAGCGATGCTCATCCAAACACAAGACGAGCTCCCCCCCCTAAGCCCTTTTAATCCTTACACCTCTAATGTGGGATACCAGGCTGAGGAAATTAGTATCAGCAGTCTCAGTTCTTGGATTAGGTGTTCCCCAGCAGCTTCTGAAACTTTTCTAACCATCAGCCAGGAGTTCATCCTGCTCTGTGGGCTTGTGCAGAAGAAGGAGAAGGTGTTTTCACACCAGGAGAAAAAGACTATAGGAATGGGAACAATGTACTAACATCCCTCACAGAACAGCTCCTGCAGAAGTAACCGCTCCCCAGGGCAGAGGACTCCCTAAAATGATGTCAGACATGCATTGTTCACAGCATGGTACACGTGGGCATATTAAGGAGTTTGGGGTGTTAAAGCCATGGCAAAAGATGCGGAAAAGAGGTTTGCATCTGGATATTTGCTGTAAAATACTTCCTCTTCACCTCTATTCTGACATTCTTATAAGACAATGCAAATTTTTTTATATTCAACAATGCCATTCACTGTTTATTTCAGTAATAACAATCGAGCTCACAGGCATTTCCTGGAGATAACCTTCTGGCGAGGAGCTCTCGTGTTTTAACTGCTCATTAATCCCCCAGTGAATATCCTGGTTTGACACCATTATCGAGACTGCTATATGATCACTGTTGAGACTACAATGCGATCACTTAATGGTAGGTTGTTATTTTTCAGCACTTAATTATAGCGGGGTGCTTGTTGTGTGTCACTAAAATTACTCCACCATACAAATCCCCAATTTTAACCCCCAATTCCCGCTCATAACTCCCCATGTCGCCAGCTGAGTTATTTCCGTCTCGTGCTCCTCGCTCCTTAGCTTGAGATCTGTGTGCAGGTGAATCATCTATTTTTTGCTATTTTTGCCCCAAAGGTAATCCATTCATTTTTCAGCAAAGGGAGAGTGAAAAAGATAATAAAAATAAAAATAATTCATGGGCCTCGTTATGAAAAAGAGACACTTTATATAGTCATGAGGTTTCTGTGGAAGCTGAAGGGATGACCGCTGGCCTGAGGGGTAGGGTTATTTATGGCACCTCTCCACAAGCATGTTGGGACTCCTTCATAAAGCATCGCTGCTGGGATTGTCTTCCCAGCTTATCCCTCAAACACGTTGCCCTTGTGACTCCATCCTTCCACTGCCTCACAGTCTGAGCCTGGACCAAACAACGGCTCCTTGTTTTCTACTTTAACTCCTTTCTTCGCGTAGCTGCACCCTTTTGCAATCCCTAGAGTTTGACATTTTTTGTCTGCTTTTTCCTTAACTCTCTCCCCAGTCTTGCCTGTGGAACTCCCCTCCAATGCTTGGAAGGCCACCTCTTGCTGAAGCCTGCAAAACACAGGCTGAAGGTCACAGCCTTTAAATTTTACACTCATCATCCTGCTCACCTCCTTTGCCTGGCCCCTCCATTCGCTGAGTCCTGCTTGCCGCTCAATTATGAACTTTCTGCAGAAGAAATGCTTTGCTTTGCTTAACATCCCACACACTAAACCTCTAATCCTCACCCAAGGTCCTGATCACACATACACTATTTAATTGACACAGGAAAATAACTGAGATTTATAATCAAAATGGAAGTGAAAAATTTTGAAATAGCTGTATGGAGCACCAGAGCAGTTTGGCCACCAGGTGTATACATAAATCATGCTCAATAATGGAAAAACTGAATACTCTGTTTACCAATACATTCTCACTAGAAACATGTTGATCTCTTCTGAAACTAATGCACTGTACATATTCCCATTATGAGATATGATTCAATATTATTTTACAGAAAATTCATGATCATTAGTCAGTGAAAGTTACACAGGACCATCTGAAGCTATATCAAGCTGGCGGAACCCACTAGGGCACCTTCCTGTGTGGATGCTTCAGGCCAGTACCAGGACTGGCCATAAGCATATGGACCATGTGGTAGATTATAATATTCATGTGTGTAAGTCTGCAACATGCTGAAGTGCAATGACAGGCTCCAGGCCTGAGAGACCACCACCACAGCATGCTGGCATGGCAGCTCTAGGGTCTCCCAGACCTTCTTCTCAGGAGCAGCAGTTGAGCCCCCTTCCCTAGCTCAGGAGCAGCAGTTGAGCCCCCTTCCCTAGCTCCACACAGCCATGTGCAAGATATCATGAGCTACCTCTGCCTTCTGTATCACCAGTATGGCCTCATCTCCAGCTCACAGAGCGGGCAATGTTTGCTTTCAGTGACCAGTAACTCAGCAGACTGATATGTCCCAGGTTTGTAACAGTGCCAGCCTTGCCATGGGACAGAGGATGGACTAGAGACCTTCCAAGGCCCCTTACAGCCATGCAATTTTAAGATTGCATCTTGGAATTCCTTAGGAGCATATATAGATCTACAGCATTGTGATTATGCTTTATAGGCAGAAACCTGTATCAGAGACAGCATGCTTGAGAAAGTGTCCCTCAGAGTCCCCTGTTCCACAGGCAGGAGTTCCCACCACTGCAGTGGTGGGACATTGCGTGGCTAAAGCACCTGAGCGCACACCCGCCGGAGTTTGCAGCAACCGCTTTGAGGATGGCAGAGAAGGGACCATGGTCCTCCAGTGAAGAGGACTCGATACCAGCAGCCCGAGGCATTGCAGTGCTGAGACCTGAATCAGGAGCTCTGAAGCTCAGGCTGTGCCATGGGGCAGATGTAACAGGTTGCCCTCACATAGGAATGAGTGTTCCCTTATGAAAGCAAAACTCTGCCATGCTTTGGTCTGCAGATGGCTGTGAGTGGGATCCAGGTACCTGTCCTGTTTAGACACCCTTTACAGTCCCAGGAGAGAGTACATGCCACAGGGCTGCAATGTAGACATCCATGTAAAGCAGTTAAAGAAAATCCCACGCTGAAATGTCTACAGTTCTCTATTGATTACAGAGAAAACCTCTGGGACTAGCTCAGATGGAGACATCTGTGCTGTCAATGTCTCAGGCCAGCTGAGACGAGTCCCACCCTCTGAGACAGAGGCAGTGCTCTTGAAAAAACAGAATCAAATAACCTGGAGCCGATGCAGCACTTCTGGGCTGCAGCAGGGACGGTGTTCATGGCTTCGCAAAGGCCATCCCCGCCTACTCATTGCTGGAACACAGTTCAGCCGAGGAATGCATTTTCTTGGCTCTCCCTGACTGTTCAGGGCTTAACCGCAACAACTTCTTAACACTGATCTCTGCACGCTGTTAGCAAACGTGCTGGTCGTATCGATTGCCGGAGCCTCAAAGCTGCTCCTTCAAGGTGGGTGTTATTCTATGTGCTTAAATAGCATATTTATCTCCAATACCAAACATAAGCTGACTCACAGATCCCCAGATAGTGCCTCTATCCAGTGTTGTTTCTAAAACACACAATATTGCTATAAAGACACCTCTTGGGAGTGCCTTGTTGCTGAAGAGTCCGCTGTTTTCCATCTGCATTCTCAAACACAGCCACAGCAGCAGCTACCTTCGTGTGTGCAGAGTAGATCCTTTCAGCAAACAGTTGCTGCACAAGACAGTTCCACTCTTTGCAAACCAACATTTCTTGCTTCGGCAGGTGTCTCTTCGCCTCCCCATAGTCTTGAACCTCCACTTGCACGTTAAGGGGAACGTGGTGCCCAGAATCATAGAATGCTTCAAGATCTTCCAGTTGCAACCCCCCTGCCATCGGCAGGGACACCTCCCACCTCCGAGCCTGCTGCCTTTGCCAGCGGAGCATCCCTGCAGCGTCCCTGTGCAGGGATGTGCAACAAGTAATGTGCTGAATGGGGGGCTGTTTTTTTCCCCATCCCTCTGCCCCCCAACCCTTCCTCCTCTGCTGCTTTCCCTCCGACTGGACACTCACACAATAACGATCATAAGGAAAGCTCAAAGCAGTGGAAGAAAAGCAGAAAAGCCATTTTATATTTCTTTTGCAAATCAGAACGCATTGTACATTTTAATAATATTCATTTAAACTGGGAAAAAAATAAAACCCAACCCAGCCCCCCAGACCTTTTCGCATGATAATGAGACACTGTTTCCTCCCAAGAAGCCCAAGGGATTACATAGCAATATTCTTCTTGAGCCAAACGTTACGCTTCCTTGAACAGCTGCACAGGGCTCAAATTACAGTGGCAATCACCCCGAATTGTGCCACAGAGCTGAGCTTTTACTGCAGCACCTAAGAGCCCAGAGATGTGAGACCTTCTGGGACTGCAGATGGGGTGGGAGTACAATTTCCACCCCGGGCAGGGGCAACAGAATGAAGCCAAATAGCCATGGATGCAGGAAGCCAGCCTCAATGATCTAATGGTCCCTCCTTGCCTTTGACTTCATGAACTGTATCCCATAAATCCAACACAAAACAGAGCCCTACAGTCCCATCCGTTCCCTTCTCTTTTTGCCTTCCCTCTCCCTTCCCGCGCAACCCCTCCACCCTCCCACCCTGCATTTTGCAACGACTCACCTCGCGGAGCGAAGGCAGTTGCAGGTCTGCTCCCAGCAGTTTATTCCTCCTCCCCGTGCCTCCCAAAAACCATGCCCTCTTGACGGAGTTATACCGATTTAAAGAAGTGAGGAGCAGGCATTCTTCCTTCCAAGTTTCTTTCACTCCTAAAATTGGTTTAATCCTTTGTTAAGCCCTATAATATGTAGGTATCTGCAGCTGCACTGGAGTTAAGTAGCATGAAACTATTAATCTTGCTTTAGCGGTCAGAGGTGTTGGCTAGCCCTTTATTTTCAAGCCCCAGATGCTGCTCTGAGGTGGTTTGGGCTGCTTGGAGGAAGGGGGGAGGGTTGCACCAGGAGATTTCTCCCAACCTGAATTTTTCTGCAAGTCCCTATTTCTGCTTGCTCCATCCGTAAGACAACTCATCCCTGTATTTTGTGTGTGCTCTGCACGTAATTGTGCATCTTCCTCTTTTAGGCATTTCCTACTCTCTAGTGCTGTTCATGCAACCTCTAGCAAAATACCTGCTCCAATGCTGTTATTATCCTGGGCTTTATTATCCCAGTTATACTTTGCACAACTATTTTGCACAGGCCTGCAAGAGGCATTTGGAAAACTAGTTTCAATTTAAAATCTGTAAGTCCTTACTGGTTTGGCCTGTCATGACAGGAGGAAGCAAAACGTCTTGATGTGATCTAGAAATCCAAGTTCCTTATGTGTTGTTTCAACAGCGCATGGGCAAAGCCCATGCAAAGTTTCACTCTCGTTAAGCTGCAGGCACAAGTTTAAGTACACGTCCAGCCACTCCCATGGAAATCGGATGTACCATTCACCCTCTTAATTACAAGCCCATGTGTAAAAGTTTAGATAAAGTGTAGTTTAATAAACTTTGCATAAATGCTAGGCTCCAGATCCCAGAGGACCTATGTTTGCTGAAACCAAATTAGCCTGAGGTGGTTGAACAACAGGGCTTACATCTGTTCTGCAAACACACTCCCCAGCCCATTTTTAAGTTGATTTAAACCAGCATAACTTCACCCAGGGAAGCCGGCAGCCTAGCCCATGTCACACTTAGCACTGAATGCCGCAGCCCCAGCTCTGTTTCTGCTTATACTACGAAAAAGAAGCAGTTCTCCCATAGCTGATGGTGTTAGACTGGTGTGAAACAGGAGCTACCTTCAGGCAGGCTCTCCCAAAGCTGGGCAGGCAACGCTCCAAAGCCTGGAGCCTTCCTGGTGCCAATGTGCTGTGCAATTTGCAAGACATCTCAAGGATGAGACCTGTGAAACCCAAGACAATATACTATAACACATAATTTAACTCCATTCCTCAGCCATGAACATACAGATTGAGCACACTTCCGCTGCAGCCACCTCCAGTGTAAACCTGGCTCAGAGTAAGCAAGGTGCAAGAAACTTCAGGGGCATTACCACTAAGGGGCTAGTATTAAAGATAAAAAGGCTTCGAGAAGAAAGGTGCTACTGATGGTGAAGAGCCCAAAAGCTGGACTTATGTGTTTCTCTTTTCGTAAAAGTCAGGATGAGGGCATTTGTGCCTTCAGAGTCTTTATTTTTTTAAGGGTCTCTCTTTTCTCTGGCATGAAGCCAAGTTCCTAATAGCTACTACCAGCCCTGCATGACAGCTAATGGAGAGCTTGTGGACCTGCAACCCAGTGTGGCATGGGAAGGTCACCAGACCGAGCACAGTGGAGCCAGAGACGTGGAACCCCCTGGACTGTTTTTGTCTGAAATCCCGAGGAGTCAGCTCTGGAAAGGACTTTGCACCGTCTGGCTTTTTAAGCGGGGTGTTTTCCTGTACAGCCACCTCAGGTCTTCAGCAGGAGTGGCTCTCCTGAGAGCTACTAACAAACATGCCAGATCATTAACCTCCGCCAAGGGGCAGGTGCCTCAACAACCATAACCAGCCCTGCTCCATCCCCTGGGAAGCTCTGTCAGGAGAACTGAGCATGCCAGAGGTGTACACTCCAGCTGTGATTTTTGACAGGGGGTCACCAAAACAGCCCTGAAGCCCAAGGCTGGTGTCTCCTGCCACTGCTGCTTTCCTGGTCATAGCCAGGGAAGGTGGTTAAGCCTTCAGGCAGCTGAGAAAATGGAGATTAGTCTTCTCCCAGACGGTGAATAACATACAGCTGTCTTTCCCAAGAGGTAGCCAGCTCGATGTGTGAGCCAGAGGGAGAAGGAGGGAGAACTGGTAGCAGAGCTAAGAGACAGAAATAAAGCTAACTGGTGTCTACGGGTAAGTTTATGCATCAGTCCCTCAGTTAATTAATGCCTGTTGGTGGAACTGCACCCAGCAGAGGTTGGGTACTGCGCAGGGTCTGTCTGTACAGCAGCCAGAAACGCACCTGCATCCCTGGAGCGGTGCCTGACCTCCCCGTCATCCCTTTGACGGGGTGATGCCGGTTCCCAGGAGGTGAAAGCCGCTACGGGGACGGCGGTGCCAGGGGCTGATTAGGGAAGGTGTTTTCATCCCTGGTACGTGAGTCAGCCAGGGCCAGGCTGCACGTCAAGGGCAGCAACCACATTTCCTTGTAGCAGCATCGACGAGGGCTGGGCAGCACCGTTCCACTCCCTCCAGAAAGGGCAAAGGCAAGGAAGCGATGCGCTCGCAAGAGCCTCTACGATGAGCTGGGGAAGAGGAGAGGACGGGGAGGTGCCAATGCGATAGCATCTCCTTCCCTTCCTTCTCTTCCTCGCCTATCTGATCTCTTTACGGGAGGCGAGACCTCCTCAAACGCACCCAGCACCATCTGCCTGCCTGTCTGCCGATGCGCTCTCGGGACGGTGCTAAGAGTCTGGCACCCATCGCGGGGCTGCCAAGGCTCTCACTCCGCCGAGGCTCTCGCTCCACCGAGCCACCGCGGGCACCAGCTGCTCCCCCCACCCCGACGTCAGAGGAGAGAGTCGCCGAGGTCAGACATAGCAGAGATGCTTCTCCGCGAGAAACGTGGAGCGTCTGGCGCGGCCCCTAACAATATGCAGCCTGTCTTTGCCGTTTTGTTTGGGTTTTTGTTCTGAACACACAAAACTGCCTTGCCTCCCTTTATTCCTCCCAAGAATACTCTGCACAATGATGGCAGCTCCTCTCTTTTCAGCCCCTTCCCTCCAGCTGAATGTGCAGAGGGTCACATTATACTGAGCTTCGGCAGCGGCTCTGAATGCCTTTCGTTATCCTCTCGCTGGGCTCCGTTTTGGAAGGAAGGAGGGAAGACAGAGCTATTTTTATAGCATCTAGGCTCTCCCCAGACTGCATCTAACTTGCTATTGTTGGTCAATGATCTTTCAATTACTTTCTACACTCGGGACTTTGCTCTGTTCTTGCAAAAAAGGGCTGATGTATTCAACATGCTCTTTCCCATGAGCAGGCTGGAATTGGACGATTAGGCTACGCAGAAGAGTTGCTTACAAACAAAGCCTTTCTTTTTATAAATATCAGAGTTTGAAAGTGCAGTTGGCTTCCCCCCCCCCGCCCCTGCAGCAAATTTACCATTCTGTGGTCGTTTTCAAAAAATACCTGTCAGAGATGGCATGCTGAAGTGTTTTTTCTGTTCCCAAGGAGCACAAGTTACTTTCTTTAGACTTTTTTTTCTACTAACTATTTCCTTTTTCCTCCTTACTCTTTACACAATACCCCGATTTTCGTTATGAAGCTGGAGGTTATCTCAAAATATGCCAGGATTTCAGAGGAGTGGCTTTAGAGAGATTATGGCTCTGGGCTGGGAGCCACACTTTCCAGGTTTGGACCTAACTTTAGTCCCTAGTCTATACAAATCGACATTTTCCCAAACAGACAGTCTGTTTTCATAGCTACCCAACCTAAGGCAATCAGATGCCGGTCTTCAGGGCCTGCGTATCTTCCCACTGAAATCAGATGGAAATATACGTGTCAAATATTTCCATAAAGCTCTTTCAAGACATGACCTGAAAAGGGAAAATCTACAAGAAAAACAGAAGCAGAGCAGATACACTGTGAGTAACTCGGCCACTGCGATGCTTTTTGCTGAACCTGGATCAATCCAGCAGCCTTTGCGGCCTGTAGAACTGTACAGTATGAAATATTGTTTCTTTTGAATTAGATAGAAAACCAAGATCCTAACATCTGTAATCGCTAGAGCTCTTACAGGGCTCTGCACAGAGACCGGTGATATAACGCAGGTCTACGTGGGGTTGTCACCATGTCACTAACCACCATTTCCACAATTATCTTTGAAAGGGTGTAAGGTTCTTCATTTTCTCTTTCAGTTTCTGCAGTACTCATAAAGTTTTATTATTAGTTTCCCCCTACCCTAAAAATGAAGGACCTAAAGCAACTGCGCAGATGCCGGTATTTTTCAGCTGTTCATCACTACCGTGCTTGCAAATCTATCAGACCTTTGTTCCCGGCAGCACTTTAGTTACTATATTTCATTCCTTATTAAGCATATTTTTGAAGGACCTTTGGTCATTACTTCCACGTCTAAATGAAGGAAAAAGAGAGATCAAACTGGACCTCTAGCAAACTCCCAGTTTATGCCTGAATGTGCTTAATAATTGGATGTGTGTTGTCAAACATGCTCACGGCAGGATTTCCAGCTGGGTGGGTGGAAAGCAGAGGGTTTCTTCGCTCATTCCTGCTGTTCTGACACTTGTATCAGCTGGGGACCTTCACTGGAAAAGCTCCTTATTTGCATGAGAGGGAGGAGGACTTGTGCCAGTGTGAGGTCTGGGACACGATCACAGAAACCAAATGAAAACAAGGGTGAGCTGTTTGCAGGAAGAAGTCTGAATTCTGTAGAGGGAAAAAACCACGAAGCAAGCCCTTCAAACGACCCACGGAAGATCACATGGCTGTTGTTAAGTGTAGGGCTGGCTCACACACCTCCCCAGACAGCGACCGAGCTCCTCAAGTGAAGATATTTTGGTCCGGGCCTGATCCTGTTCAGATTCAGAGTTCGCCGGCACTGCAGAGGCGAAGCACCGACGGACGGAAGAGGAGCTTTGGGGAAAATGGGTTTTTGTTTTGAGTCATCTCAGTTGCTTGGCCTGAAGTTGCATTTAATGAGAAAGGCTTTAGTGTGATGTGTGCGCTGCTTTTTTTTTTTTTTTTTTATAATAGCAGGAATTTCTTTTTAGCTGTTTTCTTCAGCCTGGGAAGGCGAGGAATTTCTCGTGGGGTGCAAGGGATGATCTCAGTGCTGGATGGCAGGACATCCTTTTCCTTCCTCGTGCCGTTTAGAGAGCAAGGAGGATGTTTTGGACGGGGAGCAAGGACACGCTGCTGGAGCCAGACTGCCCCATGTCATCTGGATACAAGCAGGGCAGCTGGAAGGACCTGCTATGGAAGGGACGGGGCTGGGAGATGCTGAGGATTTGGGAACATGGGCAGAGGTCGCAATGGGTGGAAACAGCAGGTTGGATGAGGAACAGAAAAACTGGCGATGCTGGGTTATGAGCTAATTGGAAATAGCTGGGCCCTTGGGAAGGGTTATTTCTGGAGTTTAGGGCTCCTGTGAAATAGCTCATCTCAACAGAAGGAAAAAAGCATGTATAATACAGCATTATGATTATGGCTTCATGTGATTTTTGACCCCAGATACCACTATGACTTGATCCATTTTGAGTCGCGCAGATAAACAGACCAAGCAACGAGCTTCCCAGGGCAGCTCCATTGTTTACACATCCATGATACCCAGCTCTGCCCGTGACTCAGCCATCAGTAATGATGTTCTGACCTTATTAATATCAATGGGAGTCTTCTTAACAAGGACATAATTTCACCCCAGAGGCCAATTCATTAATTAGCATCTCCGGCTATCCTGTCATTGGGCATATGAAGAGGACAGTAGCTTGACTTATATACTGAGCAAATATGTGCTGAGTAAATATGCACTGAATTGCATGTGTAACGACAACATACAGGGTCATAAAAGTTTGGCAGCGAGACTGAAAAGAGACGAGTGTAGCTCCTCACCCCAAATGCAATTCAGTGCTGGTGGTTCCTGCTCATGGTAGAGTCTTATCTGAAATCAATGTCCAAGGAAATGCTTGCTTAATAATTAGTTGTTGATTTCCCGTGCTGCATGAAGTCGTGCGAGAGTCATTTAAGTGCTGTTCTGATGACTATAATTTTTTTAGCTGTGATACCCGGGATTATTCCATCCCTCAGTGCAATACCCTTACTGTGTGTGGTTTGCAAAAACACCATTGTCCTGTTGTGCCTGTTGCCAGGAAAGGGTGTTTTAATCATCCTAGTACATCTATTATGAAATATTTCTGTTTTCCAAAATAAAAATAGCTTAGCCTGCACTCTGGGCTAACCTAACTCCTCCCCTTCCAAACCGTATTTTCATGTCAGAAAGCTGCCTGCTAATAAAAAAAAAATAACCAAAAAACCACAAAATGAAGCATTTTTGTACATTCTTCGCATGTTAAAACTGAACAGACTAAACTTAATTTAACAATAATGATCTCCCACAGTTAATGTTTCATGCAGACAGCAACAGGGCACAGTGTGATCACTAACAAGGTCACGAAAGGATTTCTTCTATTGTGCAACATTCACGGATGTTAGTCTTCTCTCAAGTATTCGAGATTGGCCGCTGGGAGCTGGCAAACGCTCTATTAGCTGGACTATTGGCTTGTCATGATGGGAGAACTCTCTCTCCCTACTCTCATTTGCTGGATGATCTTAATCTTAACTCTTCATTTAAGAGAGTTAAAGTTTGCTTGATAAAAACCAACAAAACAATCACTGCACAGATCTGATTATTTTAGTTATTTGGTAGAAAATCTTTTGATTTGCTGATTTTAAGGAAAAACAGAATAAGGGTGGGGAGAGATCTAAGGAGAGATAGCACCTCATGTTTGTCCATCTAACTGGAAAAAAAACCCACACAAATTGTTGAGCACACAAGCAGTTCCTCAAGTCTGACACTGATGCAGAGAAGTTCAACCGAAATCCAGGATGGGAACAATTTCTCCAAATTTGTTCTTACCATGTTAACCCATGTTTTTGCTTTCAATCTCTTGTGCAACAACTAGCAGTATTTGGCAAGAAAGGAGAGAGCAGATGTTGTGAAAATATGAGTATTGTTATCTCTGATAACTGCAAGTGAATACAAACAGATGTGGGTAGAGACAACGTAGAGGACGGAGGCGGTATCTGACAGCAGATGCCAACCCCAGGCCTGAGCTGGTAATATCTAACTAAGCCATGTGGTACGGAAGCTGTGCCAGAGAAGTTTCCACTGGTGGGAGCCCTTTGGATAGCAGTCAGCCCAGCACAGCATTTTTAAACTGAACCCAAGATTTCATTTTCCTTCTTGGGGCCTCAAGCAGAAAAGGCAAAAAAAATGCAACACAATGGTTCTGTTAGACAGATGCTTGACTGACAAGACGACACAAACTGGTCTTTAGACCAGTTTCCTATCTGCTCACCACCCTTCATTATCCCTGGCAATTCACTTAGAAATCACTGAGGCTCCCACTGAAGAACCTCCTTCAGCTCAGATAGGTAACTAATATTTTGATTTCTAAATACGAATAAACTAAACGAATATAGTCAGTTGGCTACTTCCATCTAGTCTGTTGTCTGCCTTTGCATTCCTGTACCTAAACCCTATCACCCTTTTTTACGGGGAAAATGTGAATAATATCTTTTTTTGCCTTTCATTTAAAAAAATATTTTTTTCTCAGCTGTTGACATCCGTCTATATTTGAAACAAGGTGTTAAATTAACTATTGAGTAACTCTAGATACAATCAAAGAGATTAATGGAGACAGACCAAAGGCAACATTTACCCAAGAACACTGTCAGCTTTCTCACTCCTTCATCCCACTGAAAATGAAAGGTCTGATAATTTCGAATAGCATCTGTGTTTCTGTTCCAGCCTTCCTGCTGCAAATGGCATCCCTGCTAGTGTGTTTACAAGAGTTGGCTGCTTTGCCCGTGAACTCAGGAGAGGACAAGAGACTGCTTTACTTCTTCTCCCTCAGTTCTTCGCTGTTACAAATTAAGGCCTAGAAATCCTTGGAGAGCATCAGCTTAACTGGTTTTCCAGGGTAGGAAGGTATCCCTTTTTGCAGATCCCTGTTTTTCTGCTTCCACAATTAAATAGTGAGACAGATGCATCTCCCCCATTTTAAACAGGAAACCTTTACTACCAAGTCATGACAAACATCCCACGCTGGTGAGCTTGGTTTTTTTGTGCCACTGTAATTCTTGCAGGAACAGCAGGCTGCTTATTTTGCTTAAGCCAGACCCGATGATGGCGGATCTCAGCACTAAGCAAGCTGACCCTTGGAAAACCCCAATGCACAACCTGAGCACGAACAACTGCGGCTTTAACTGCTTCCACTTCCAGCCGTGGAACGCAGCATCCCTTCCCATTGCCTGGACCTCTGTGGCAAACCAAGGCTCGCCATCCTGTACAACTGGCAGCCCCCTCTCCGCAGGGCCATGGCACAGGGGTGGCACACACCTCTCCTCACTCAGGAGCTGGTGTCTGCAGTCACACGGCCACGGGTGGAAGATCCTAGAATCGTAGAATCAAAGAATGTGCTGGGTTGTTAGGGTCCTCTAAAGGTCACCTAGTCCAACCCCGCTGCAGTAAGCAGGGACATCTTTAACCAGATCAGGTTGCTCAGACCCTCACCCTGAACGTCTCCAGGGATGGGGCCTCCGCCACCTCCCCGGGCAACCTGTTCCAGTGCCTCACCACCCTCAGTGTAAAGAACTTCCTCCTAATGTCTCACCTAAAGCTACCCTGCTCTAGCTAAAAACCATTGCAGCAAATGAAGCAAAAGCGAAATTAAAAAACAAACAAACAAACAAACAAACAAAACAAAAAAAACCACCCCGAAAATCTCGGCCTTTTTTCCTTCCTTCTCCCTCCCCTTCAGCCTCGAGGCCTCCCACACGCCTCAGCGCCTCCCCGCTCTCGCTTTAGGGTCAGTTTGGGGGGGTGGCCGGGGAAGCAGGCCCGTGGCGGGACGAGGGGTGTCTGCCCCGCCTCGGAGGGTCCTTTTCCCGGAGGCGGCCGGGGAGGTGGCTGCGGGGACACCCCCCCACCCCCCCCCCGCTCTATGCTCCGCGGGCGGCAGAGGTGTCCGCCGCGGGGCCGCTCTGCCCGTCCCCCGCCGCCCGACTCGCTGGCAGGAGGGGGCGGGGCCAGGGAAGGCAGAACCCCGCTGCCATTGGCCGACCTGCGGGTGACGTCATCGACGGCGGCCCGGCGGCGCCGCCTGGCTGCTGCGCGCTCGGCCCGCCGCCTTCTCCCTCCGCCTCCCCCCCCCCTCCCTTTCCCCACCTCCCGGCCACCGTAGCGGGAGCGGCGGAAGCCCCCTCGCCGGCCACCGTCCCGGGAGGCGCCGCGGCGGATGGTCCGCGTTGTCCCGCCGCCGCCCCCCGCCCGCCCCTGCCGGAGTCGGCGGCGTCGTCGTCGGCGGGAGCAGCAGATGGCGCGGGAGCGCGCGGTGCGGCGGGGCCCGGGCTGGAGGGGCGGGAGGCCGCCACCGCGGCGGCTGCTGCTGGCGCTGCTGCTGTTGTTGATGCCGGCGCTGCCGGGGTTGGGGCCCGCCGCTGCTGCTGCCGAGGAGGCGACGGCGAAGGAATGCGACAAGCCGTGCGCCAACGGCGGGCGGTGCCAGCCGGCCAGCGGGCAGTGCGAGTGCCAGCCCGGCTGGGTGGGTGACCAGTGCCAGCACTGCGGGGGGCGCTTCAGGTGAGTCCCCTGAGGGCGGGGGTGTCGCCGGTCGGGGACGTTTCGGGACAACATGGTCGTGGGTGCGGAGATGAGGCGCTGGGAGCCGGGGGGGAGCAGGTCTGGGGGCAGCGGGGGGCGCGTTGAGAGGGGCTGGGCGAGACGCGGGGCACAACAGAGGCTTGGTATGGCCGGTTCAGGTTGCCCTAGGGGACGCTCGGGGTGTGAGAAGGTGTGGGGTTCGGGGCGGCAAAAGGGGTGGGAAGCTTCGGGGCTGAGGCAGCCCAGGGGCCCTGGGTGCGAGGGGCAGATCCAGGTGAGGGTCAGGGGTTTGTTGAGGGGACAACAAGGGGCTTGGGTGTCCCCGGTTGGGTCTGCTCAGGGGCAAGCCTGGGGACAGCAGGGATGTGGGTGTGAGGGGCTGATGCAGGGGGGTGAGGGTGTGGAGGGCTGGGTGGGAGCCGGGTGAGGGGGACAAGAGGGATTTGGGTGCAGTCGGGGAGGTCTGGGGGCATGTGGCTGTGAGGGAGGGTGACGGAGGGTGACAGGGTGTGACGGGCTGGCAGTGCACAAGGCCAGGTCTAGGGGTGTCAGTGGTTGGGGGAAGCCTGGGAGTGACGGGATGTGGGTTCCGAGTGCCCCACCGAGCGGTGGTGGGTGAGTGCAGGGTGTTTGTACCCTAAAGAGGTGCCTTTGAGGGGATGTTATTTTGGGTGTTGGCTGCTGGGGTCGCACGGGGTGACTGGGGGTCAGCTGTGAGTCTCGGGGGGCTGTGGCGGTGTAGGAGCTGGGACGTGGGTGTAGGACACTGGGTAGGTGTGGGTCTGGGCGCAATTGACTGAGTAGGGCTGAGCCTTGGAGATGATGGGGGGTGAATGCGAGGGACTGGGCTTACGTTGTGGTAGGTCTGGAGGGAAAGTCAAGCTGGGGGGGATTGGATGGGGGACGTATTAGGGGCAGCAGGGGTGGAATTGGGGGCTGTGTAAGTCTGATGGATGAATGAACCTAAATTAAGACTGGTTTTGGATGTGCGTGGAGGTGGCTGGTGTCAGAGACAGATGAGAGCTGTGAGCAGCCGCTGGAGGACAGCGTGGGTGTGGGGCCAGTTCCTGGGTGGGGGCAGGTAGAGGAGAAACACTGACTGGACCTGGCTGGGAGCAGGTTGGAGTGGGAGAGGAAGGGCGTGCAAGTGGGTGTTAGGGCTGGGTGGAGGCAATAGAGGTGTTTGGGGGGGGTGTTTAAGCAAGCTCATCTTGGCACACAGTGTAAGCAGTTGTTGGGTTTGGTTAAGGGTGAATTTGGGAGGGGTGTGTGTTGGGGACAGAAGTGGCATCTTAAAGGGGGTAGCTGGCACCTGGGGAAGCTCAGCTCTTGGAGCAGAGGAGTGCGTGCAGGAGCTGTGCTAGATCTTGAGAACGGACAAGTGGGAATAGCAGCCTGGTGGAAGGAAGCTCCATGGTTTGCTCCTCAAGCTCCAGAGTTGAGTGGCTGGAGGGGATCGAACAGGACAGGGGGTGGTGTGAGGGTCCTGCCTCTGGGCCAGGTCTTTTTTTTTTTTTTTTTTTTTTTTTTGAGAATAAAGATTAAAAGGTGGTTCTGGGCAGGGGGATGGCGACCTCCCAGCCCTACGCTTGTCCAGGCCGTTTGCATATAGTATGTGTGTGTGCAGGAGCAAGGGGTGTCTGTGCAGGAGGAAGGTGATCTTTGGGCTGTGCCATACTGGAAAGCACATTGCCTGCTGTGCCGAGACCAGTTCTGGTGGTGATGGGTTCTCAGACGGGTTGTGTGTCTGAAGACTATCCCACAGGATGAGAAATTGGAAATCTTCATGGGAATAGGCTGGAAATGCACCTTGGCTTCTCTATATAAACTTATATTTTCAGCAGAAGGGTTTCCTGTAAGATGATTACCTGCTTTGGTTTTGGCAGCTGTGGCAGCGAGAACGCCAGCATGTGTGTCTGCGTGTGTTAGGTGAATTCCCTGGGCAGAGCTGTTCCTGGAAAAGAAGGAAATGAAAAAAGGATGATTATTCTAGGCAGCGATTGGTTTCTCAGGGAGCTTCTTATGGAGAGTACCAACCACCCTTTGATGATGCTTGCTGTAGATTTGGGGGAAGGGGCGCTGTCTGTATAAGCCGAGGAGAAAAAACACTTTGTGTGCTTTAGGAATTGAGATTTCTATTTTTTTATTTGTATTTTTTGACAGTCTATAGACGGGTGTGTGATGCAGCTAATTTGAAAGGGGATTTGTGTGGAAACGATGCCAGGCTAGGCAAGCCCTGGAAGTTGAAAACTTCCTTTTTATTGTTTTTTTGCCACTGTCATGATAAGAATTTTCTTCTACTTGAGAGAAAGTGTTGTGGAATAGCCATTTACCTGTAACTTTCCTTGGGTGGTTAAGGATGTTGGTCATTTTAAGATCCGCTACTAATGGCTTTTTTTGCCTCTTGTCTGTTTTGATAAATCTTGTTTCTTTTTTGTCTAAAATTTTGACTAAAAATATCATGCATGTTTTTCTCTTGAGGTGTTCTATTTAGTTGTTTATTTATGAGTGAGTTGAAGTTTCTAGGAATGTTTTTAAACTTTGAGCTCTGAGAAAAGTGCAAACAAGTGTTTTTAGCAATGTTTAGAGCTTTGCAGTCACAACTTTCACATGCCTTGAGTTTACTCTGTCTCCTGTCAGAAATGGCATTGCAAGGTGTTTTGGTGGTTTTTTTGTTTTTGTGTTTTTTTTTTTTGTTGCATGCTTGTCAAGAGCTTTGTTTTAAAAGTCTTGATGTGTGTTAGTAGGCGCTGTAGGTACAAATGGCAAGTAGAAGGGCAGGTGAAAATTATTTTTTAAGTGTGCTATATTCCACATGCTTATATGCTTGACTGAGAGATGTAATTAAATTTGGCATGTTAATCTTCCTGTCCTTATCTAGATGTATATGATGACTATATTTGTGGCTTTGACTTTTTTTGTTTATGTTGAACACTGGGGTTGTCATGATATAACTTGTGCTTTGCTGACCTACTAATGCCTCACATTTTCCTGCGTTAGCGGCAAAGACGGAATGTTGTAGCTTCGTCTTGCAGTCTGCTAGTATTCTACCTGCCGCCTTCATGGGGAAAGTCTGTTTATTTAGACTGCGCTAAGAAATACAGGTAACAAACCTGGGGTGGACCATTTTCTCTCGTTTCACCCAAAACACGAAGGCGGGGGATGATATGCAGTGTGTTACTGTTCTAATGCTGATGTGTGGGGTTTTTTTAAGGATGTGTGGTGTGCTGTGACTTCTTAAAAAGAAAGAGGAATAGCAGAAGTGTTACCTGCATTTGGTTTTGTAAGTCATTGTTCTGGGTTGTAGGACTGGCTTCTAAGGAAACCCTGACCTCTGCACAGATCAGGGGTGCTCTTTGCGGGGGTGCAGAAGATTGAGTTATTTTTTTTTATTTTTTTTTTTAAGATATGGAACCAGCCACTTGAGTTCTTTAAAGGTAAAGGCTAAGATCTTGGTTTTATGGGAAGCTGAAATAGAAAATACAGGACGTGCCTGATGTGCTTGTGTTTTCTATTTCTGTACAAACCTCCAGTGGGCTTCTGTGCTGGCTGGAGTCTGCTGTAGGCCGGTGGCTTTAAGCTGCTGTAGTCCGGGCAGGAGAGGGCTGCTGCTGTGAGGCTGTCTGCTGGGAGGGATGAGAAATCTCCCAGTCACAGAGCTGCAGCAGCACGCTGGAGATAACGTTCTTGAGCAGTGGGAGCTCAGGAGCACCAAACTCGCGAGTGAACTTGTCAGCATTCCGTGTTGTACAGTCGAAAGGATGCAGCAAGCTTTGAGACCACAGTCTCTTCAAAGCGCTTTCTCTAGCTCAGTGCCACAACCTCTTGTCCTGCTTGAATTGAATTGTTTCAGCCGTCTGTCTGATGAGCAGGCAGACAAGGACTCCGGAGGGAAGTAAAGCACAGTTGAAGAAGTGACCACGATTTTGCATGGATTTATTGGTCAGAGATTGTAGAGGATTGGATTAACAAATTCAAGATAGTGCTTGGCTTCTGAAACAGTAATTGTATGCAAATTGTATACATAGGCACACTGATGGGTGATTTGATGTATGATTGTAGCTGAAAATATGAACAGAAATACCAAATGATTCCAGAAAACTGTTTTTTGTCTGTAAAGGCACTGGTTCTCCTTTCATGGTAATGCTTTTTTGAGGTGGGAGATTGAAAATGCTAAGCAGTGCTTAGCAATGCAACGTGACAGTTGGAGGAAAAAAAAAAATTAGAGTGTATCTTTTAAACTACCTTTTTATTAATTTAATGGAGGCAGTTAATGGGCTGCTGATTGAACATTATTAAGGAGTTGGTGGTAATACAGTGTCCTTGGCCAAAGAATATTACAGTGAAGAGGAATTTTATCTCTAGGAGATTTGGGTAAATCATAACCTGAGAGAGCTGCTAACTGGCAAAGAACTATCATAGTTTCCTTTCTTGAATAAATGGGAACTTTTAGTCAAAAGCTAGTATACAAAACCATTGTCTTAAAAAACTACCTGATACAGTTTAAAGCTTTAGGAAAGTCAGGAAACTACTCAATATATCTAAGGACATTGGTAATTTGAATCAAATCAGTTTAAGTGCTTAAATTAGATTTGGGTGCTGCATTTGTGCCTGATCCCCATTCTGTTTCTCTCTTTTCATTACTGCATTATCGTGCTTTAAAATGATTTTCTCTTCCATGTTGCTGTGTGAAAGGCTTGCTCAAATGTTGTGCACGGGTAATAAAATAATAAGCTATTCAAGTAGGAAATCTTTAAGCATTATCAATTTTAAAGAATACACTGGAGGAAAAAAGAACCTTTATACATTTTTATTTAGTTCTTGGAGGCATTATTTCCAACTCTGGATTTATAATTTTGCTAGGAGGTGCGTGTGTGTATCTGTCCACGTATGCATATCTATATTTCTGTCTATCTATGCATGTTTTTAAATAGTCTGTTCATTGAGAGAGAAACTCATGGCTAATATTTCATCTGAATTCTCACTCTTCTGTTGTTGCTCTCACTGTTTTATTGGCCAGTCTGATGTTTTAATAGGGCTGTTTTAAGAACAAAAATTCATCCATGAAATAATTCAGTATTTTTGAAATATCTGAGATGTTCTACACTTTTTGCCTTGCACTGAACAGCCAGCGTAAATGTTTGACTTGTGTGAAGTTTTGTTAATGTTGCAATAAGCTCATTTCTTATCGTTACTTTTCAGTCTGCTTTATAGCAAGGAGTTGATAGCGGAAAATTCAGAACAGTAAGACAATGCAGTGCACGCTAGAGCCTCCCTGTCATCTCTGCCTCATGCACATCAAACGTCTTCACTGCCGGAGCATTGGTTATTAGAATTATTGAACAGCTCATGGTTTCAACCCGTGAGAGAAAGGAGTAAGTAGCGTCCAGCTGCTGTCGTCCTGCTAAGCACATCTGAGCGTTGAGACCTCTGGGAATGGTGCAGGTAGAGGGTAACGTTCCTCTGCCTGTCAGTTCCAGGAACGTATCACTGCCTCAGACTTGATTGCAAATGCCTCCTTTTCTGCAGTGGTCAACAGGAAAGACATTTCTGTCTCATTTCTCTCTGTCTGTTTGAATATCAGAGAATAGCTGCCTGAGTCACTTTGGCTGAAGTTGTCTGACATGGCACTGGATTTTTCCATTATTTCAGAGTCTCGGTTGCTTCTTTCATTATGGATCCAAAATAAGCTCATGTCCAACCGGGTGTTTGTTACCATCTTAGTCAATTTACATTTAACATAAATGTACTATTGAATTATCAACAAATGACTGAGGTTAGCACTGTTTTCACAGAAACGGTGGGGTTTTTTTTTTAAGCTTTCAAAAGAACGAGGACCAGCAATGCTTTTGTTGTGCATCCTGATAAAGTTAAATAACCCTTGGAATGCATATGATGGATTTCACTTTCCTGGCGTGTTCCTCTGAAACCTTTGTGAGCAATCAAATCTAAAACCATGAGCTTACTGTGCCTAACATAAGTGTCTATGAAGATTTGTGCTGAAAATCCTCTATATATTGAGATAATGCTGCTGCTGACCAAACTATTGTATTATTGCATTAATTTGTGATACCCTTGGGTGCTCTTTTCTCAAACAGCCGGTTTCCTTGAAGAATTTTTTCTAGTTTGAAGTTCCAAGCACAGTGCTTGGAATTAGCTTCTTGATCTGGTAGAGCTTTGCTTTATTTTCCTGCACTTAGAATGTTCTCAGCAAGTAGTTCTTTAGGAGCTCTTAAATCGCATCTGCTAAAGCATAGTGAAAAGTTATTGTAAAAAATGCAGAAGATGGGATTAAGGATTACGTGATTTTTGTAGGTAAAGCGGTTTTGGTGGAGGAGTGAGCCGCTGCAAACTGGAATTCACCGTAAGGAGGACTGCAACAATTTTATTACAGTACTTTGTTCTTGTATAGCCATGTGGTAACATCTGCCCGTGTAGCCACTGCAGTGTCTTGAAAGCAGGGCTGGAAAATTTGATAATCAATTTTACAGCACAGAACAGAGATGATAATTTGCTTTTGTGCATGGCTTTGAATCAAATACTCATTTAGTCACTGAAATACCGAACCAGTAATGATGTTTGCTTTTTGTTTCCTGCTTTTGTTCCCTTGCTTTGTTTGTGACTGATACACATGGTGTTCCTTTAGAGTCTACTTGAGATTGTCACTAATGCCCTTCCCTCCCATTGCTTAAAATAAATATTTATCTAATAGAGATGCAGGTTGCTGCGAGGTTTTTGATGGATGTGCTGCACACGTACAATTCTGGGCACAGTTTTGCTTTGTAGAACCTGAAATCCTTGGGATTCTCGCTCCATCCTGATTGTGTAGTCATGAAATCATTAGGGATGGTAAGAGACCTTAATTGCACACGAACAGTCTTCATGTGAAAAATCTGATAAGCTAAATTTGGTACATCAGGAAAGTGGGTGATTTTTAGAATAATGTTTTCAAGAAAATGGACTCAGTATTTTTAAGGCTGATAATAGCCTTAGTGCATCTTGTGTGACAAAGAAGAATTTAAATGTTTTACTGATTGGCTGAGCAATATCCCTGCTAAAGAGGGGCAGCTGATCTCTAAATCAGCTTGTATGAGCTGCTTCTAGGATGCCCCAGGATCTAGTTAATGTTCCTGGTACTGGTTGTGGCATAATTTGGTAAAACAGGTTTCTTGCAGTATTGTCAGATTCAGAATTTTCAGTTCTCTGAAAATGCAGAAGTGGAACTGAGCTGGTTTAAGGGAGATCATGGTAGCGGAGGTGGTCCAAGGGTTTTCCAATGCGTAAACTACCTTTTCTTCCCCTGCCGTGCCTGCTGAGCTCAGAGCTGCAGAAGAAATAGTGTTCCTGTACACAATGCTCATCTCAGACATGCTTCTTGCATGTTGTAAACATTAAAATAGGGGTTGTTGCTTTGTCTAGGTACAGAGTGTTATATGTCCTGTTACGGGTGAAAATTATCTGTAATGTCTTTTACTAGTAGCCAGTGCCACTCGGCTTTCTGTAGAGACTAATGCAAGATGTACGAACGCAGCTGGGAAAATACCAGTTTTTCTATGGTTTTTCTTCTCTCTTTTTTTCCTGTTTTTCAGAAACCTCGTTTTTTTCTTTGCTGCTTTCTGTAATCTGAAAGGACACAAAATAAGGAAGGCTACATTAGGAAAACACCCTTTTGAAGACTCTCTTATTAGTCAGTGTTTGTATTGCATGAAAATTTAATATCCGTCTCCAAGGTGGTGCTTGTCTACTCAAAGTGTAAGAAGCTTGGCACAGATGAATTAGCATTTTTTGTAAACTCCTTTTATGAACTGAAATACAGAGGTGAGAATTACTTTTCCATTCAGAAAGTTTAGGTTGGATTTGATATTATTTCATTGTGAAGTGAAAGAATAACTGTGTCTTCAATTACTCTGCTTTTAAAGCTGTGGTGGTTTTCATCCCTGCTGTTTTTCAGTTATTAGTATTGCTATGAAAAAAAAAATTACACCTCCAGTGGATTTAGCTTTGGCGAGTTGCTGCTGGTATAATGTATAGCTGTGTATTGAGTGGGTTTTGGTTGGTTGTTGTTTGGTTGTTTTTTTTTTTTCCCCAATGTCTTTGTGCCTGTGTGATTATATCCTTCCTTTCAGTTTTTGTAATGCTCTAAGTATTGGCATTGTGGCACTGTTGCCAGATATTTTGAATGTAACTGCTGTATCTGGAGAAAGTCTATGATTGAGGTTCACCATGTGCACAATTTTTGGATTTCATTGCTTGTTAGGATCGAGAATGTGTTTGAGTTCTTCTAAAATAAACTTTTCAAGATGGCTTTGTGAAGGTTTTTTGTAGCAATGTGCAGCATGTTTCCTGCCAAAGTTCTGCACCTGCTGTTTAATGATTAATTTACACGGCTGATACCCTATTAATGCAGAGGGGAGAGCGTTGCATGAATTTTATAGCGATTTCAGAGCTTAGTATCTCCAGTGTCTGCCTTTGTTACATACTTTGATCTTGGGTGGAATCATCAAAGGTGATGCCAAGAAAAAGATTTCTAGCCATTGCAAGACCTGAGACGCAAAGTATTATGGGGCTGAAATGCTGACTCTGCAGGTCAATGTTACAAGAAAAAATTCAGGCAGAAGTCCTGTACTATTTCCCATCAAGGACTTCTGTGCTGCTAGAAAAAAAATATTCTACTGTATCTGAATTGTGAGCATACATTGAAGTTGCTGGTCCACTGGAAGAAAAGTATTGAATTCCAAATAATATATTGGGAAATAATTACTTTAGAGGTCACTGATGATTCTGTGATTTTTATTTGTTTTCAAATGGAGACTAGGAACAGGCATAGGTAGGGTGCTGCACCTGGGGAGGAATAACCCCATGCACCAGTCCAGGTTGGGGGCTGACCTGCTGGAGAGCAGCTCTGTGGAAAGAGACCTGGGAGTCCTGGTGGACAACAGGATGCCCATGAGCCAGCAATGTGCCCTTGTGGCCAAGAAGGCCAGTGGCATCCTGGGGTGCATCAAGAAGAGTGTGGCCAGCAGGTCGAGGGAGGTCATCCTCCCCCTCTACTCTGCCTTGGTGAGGCCACACCTGGAGTACTGTGTCCAGTTCTGGGCTCCCCGGTTCAAGAGGGACAGGGAACTGCTGGAGAGGGTGCAGCAAAGGGCTACGAAGATGATGAGGGGACTGGAACACCTCTCTTATGAAGAAAGGATGAAGGAATTGGGTCTCTTCAGTCTGTAAAAAAGACGGCTGAGGGGGGACCTTATCAACACTTATAAATACTTAAAGGGTGGGTGTCAGGAGGATGGGGCCAGGCTCTTTTCAGTGGTGCCCAGGGACAGGACAAGAGGTAATGGGCACAAACTTGAGCATAGGAAGTTCCATCTGAACATGAGGAGGAACTTCTTTCCTTTGAGGGTGGCAGAGCACTGGAACAGGCTGCCCAGAGAGGTGGTGGAGTCTCCGTCTCTGGAGACATTCAAATCCTGCCTGGATGCGTTCCTGTGCAACCTGCTCTGGGTGACCCTGCTCTGGCAGGGGGGTTGGACTAGATGATCTCCAGGGGTCAGTTGCTTTTATTTTTGTTGAAAAATTTGGAACTAAATTTATTGTTGTACAAGGTAGACTCTGTTTCCAGATGCATTTATTTATAGGTGCTGCCTGCTTGCTTGACAGCATGTTAGTGCACTTTTGTTAACTGATTGATTTATTGCATTCAAACATGTCACAGGCAGATCTTTAAATTTGGGTCAGTCAGTGTCTGTTTCTCACAAGCCCAGGTTGCAGTGAGTCTTTAAAGTCAGTGTTTTTCATTTTGGGGATGGTAATGGGTGTTTAAATATGCCCTCTTTCAACTTTTGGCGTATGAATCATTTTGAGGAGGTGTTGAAGTGGTTCAAAGTCAAAAACAGAACTTGACTTCCCGCCTATGCACATTTTTTCTAAAACATCCATTCTAATGTTGCTGGAAATATTTTTTTTTTTTTTTCCTCCTCATGGATATCACTGATATTTTATTAAGTAGTTTTATTTGAATTTATATTGTGAGCCCAAAGAAAACTCAGAGCTATGTAAAACATAATAAAGTTAAAATAGGAGTTCTTGGATCATTTGCAGCTATTCTTAGTAACCTGAACTATTGGAGATTTCTGGGACAGCAAGCAAATGTTGTCTCAATACGTGCATAATTCCCAAATGTGAATTGCATAATAACAATTTCTATGCAGTTTTGGTGTTTGAATGTGAAAGGATCGGGATTCAGATTTCTGGTGGAAAACAGGAACATGTTCCTGCAGATCCAGCTGCAAAAGCTGTAGTGACTTTATAGCCTGTAACTTTTCTAACAGCAGGTAAGGAAGAATAAAAAGAGTGCAAGGGGACTTCAGTCCTGAAAAGGTGAAGGGAATGAATAAGTGAAGAACTAGCCAAGGCTGGCACGCTGGTTGGTTGTATAAAATGTGCAAGTCACTTCTGAAATGTGTCTGAAGTTGAGACCGAAACGGGTTGGTGTCTGTTCTGCAGTTCTGCTTTTGGGCCCCATCCTGTGTGTCTGTGAGCATCCCTTGGCTGGCAGGCACGGCACGGCAGTATCGGCACTTGGGGTTTGAACCAGAGCTCAATGGGAGGAGGAGAGCAGTGACGGTGTCCCTGTGCCAGCCCTGGGGGCTGAGGGATGGTGGACGGCTGCACAGATTGAAATCTCTGCAGGACCTCGGTTGCTGTGAGCTGTAACAAGGCTTATGGATAGGAACATGTGGGTTCCTCTTGCTTGATGCTAGGTTGGAAAAGAGGTGCGATGTGTTCTGGTAGCTTGGAGGTAGAGAGCAGTTTTTCTCCTTTGTCCACATTGCCTGGTAATGCCTTTTTAAGCAAAGACAGTCAGGTTGTATATTGCTATAAGTTGTGGGAGTGTCTCCTGAAAGGAAAGGATGGTGTCACAGCCAGTGTTAACTTTTTTTGTTTCCCCCTCTTCAGTTCTGTTAAAACTCCATGTCAGTTTATCTGTGTTTTACTTTGAGAAAATTTGGGGTGTAGCCATAGCATTCGTAGGGTGCGATTCCCTTGAAAATAAATGACCGTGTAACTTCAGGAATCAAACAGAAATACAGTTCGTCATCTAATCTTGGTTCGGTTTCCCTACCTATGAAACAAGGACAAGTAATTTATATGTTTCAAAGATGCTTACATAGGAATTTCGGGGTTTAGAAGCCATACTTTAATGGCAGTTTTGCATGGCAACTGGTATCCAACTCGTCTATTCTGAGAATAATACTGTCCTATAGAAGGAATGCGGTTAATGTTACTATAAATATGCCTAAATCATCTTCACTGAGGCTTATGAAAAAGGATATTGTGTGTTAAAAGGGATGAAGTTTAAATGTGATCTTAAATTCCCTATTCAGTGCTGACAGGAATTTGTCATGTGGAATTAAAAGAAAAAAATCACTATGTGAAAATTGTTATATCTGATCAAAGCTGGTCAAGGCATCAGAATATCTTTTGTGCCTGAGGTTTGCATGTTTTCGGTACAAGATGTGTATGTATGAGATGAAACACGGTGCTGGAGAAGACATCCTTTGCTGTACTCCCAGCCTCCTAAAACCCACTGATCTTTCAGTATCTCAAGGCAGCTAGGACAGAAACACGGTGAAATGTGAGTGCCGAAATGAAAGTACGGTGGTTTGCCCTATAAAATTGTATACAGGGCATCCTCAAGTAGTGAACTGTAGTGAGCCATATTTTACCATGATGCTCACCAAAGATGGTGAGATCTTGCAGGAGGTGGACTGCTGGTGATGCTGGCCGGCATACCTGCTATGGTGGAGAAGGAGGAGCATCCTCCAGAGCAAGTCACTATGGCTGGGCTGGAGGTTCTCTCAGGGAAGGTGGGGGGAGTTTTTCCTTTTTTTGTAACTTCATGTATCTTGTTCTGAGCTAAAAAAATAGCTACTGGGCTGAAAACCTAGGCTGTGCCACAGGACTCAGAGCATGCACAATTGTTGTGGTCCAAATACTTCTGCTATTCCCGTCTTCTAACCTTTGTGTTCTTCCTCAGTCCCTAGATCCTTCTCTGTGTAGGCTTTATACAGCCTTCTAGGAAGCAGCTGTGTTTCTGTGATCTCTTGAAGAAGGATTTGAGAGCTTCTCTTTACACCATGTGTGAGGAGGAAGGAAAGACATTCTGCCCTGTTGCTTTGCAGACCCGCTGCAGTTTGGAAATGGGTGTATGCAGTGAGCCAGAAATCTGAATCCCTATCCTTTCACATTCAAACACCAAACCTGCATAGAAATCCTCTCCTCTGTAGACCCTGATTCTGTAGCATTACCTGAAAAAGACATGTATTTTTTCCTCTGTTAAGGCTGGAGAACAGGAGAAGGCAGTGCTTATAAAGGGATTCCTTGCTTTTACCTGTGGATTTAAGAAGAAATTCTGTAGGAGACAACTGTGTATGTATCCATTGATTTCTGTTTGCACTTTATTTCTTCATAAATTTCCTATTGATTTAAAGCTATGATGGAGTCACAGACATCAGCAAATTTGCAAAAGCCTGAGCACTTCATGGCTAGGCTTTGCGAGGTCCTCTTTGGGCATCAAGGCTGTCTTCCTTTTCTGTAGCAAGGTCAGTAAATAAGTGATCTCCTGTCATCCACTGAAGGAAATCTTACCGTTCAGGAAGACTTATAAGATGCTGTAGACACAACTGGAATTGCTGATTCCTGTAGTGTCTGGTAGCATAAAGGTTTTGTGAATGGTGTGGCCGGAGACAACAGATTCACGCTGAAAAATTGTAGCTGGATGAAGGCCACTATCCATTGATTCTGGAGGAGATAAACCCCTATGAATGATTTCTGTAATATCTTTGACATCATCTTGATGTCAGAAAGTATTGTGGAAACTTAAGCTCCCTTAATTTACACATGTGATATGAGTAGTACAAGGTGTCGTGCCGAACAAACAGACTGAGTGTCGGAAGCCCTTTGGGAGTCTGGGCTTGTGATGGGCTAAAGATTTACAGCAGGTCAGGACTGTGACTTGGCACAAGTTGCTTTCCCTTTAATCTCCAATTAAATAAAAAACCCCTGGTAGCTATAATTCTAATGGAGTTATATATACACACATACATATATACGTATATCTCTCTCTCTACAGTGACTGTCTGGCATTTTGACAGAGGTTCTCCTTTCTGCTAATGACTTAGAGCGGAAATCACTCTGTAGCTAAGAGTCTTTTTATAAGCTTTTCTCCTTGGTCATATGTGTTCATTATTAGCTCTTGAGTATATAGACAAAGACTTTAAAAACAAACTCTGGAAAAATTTGTCCCTAATTAGTCTTGTGTTGCTTTAACCTCTGCATGGGGTGAAAATAGAAGAGGTGGTAATTTCCCAGCTGTTGTTGAGATGGTCTTGTGCTTCTTATGTGTAAAAACACTTGTAGTGTAGATAAAGCTGTACAATTACCTAGGTGTGAAATTAAAATAATTATTGTGCAAGTCACTCAGTGTTCCTTAGTATATAATATCCTGTTTAAGTGATGGAGGTAAGGAGGAAAAAAGAAATAGTTTGTCCAAAGTAGTTTTGATACATAATACACTTCACAGTATATGTATTGTCTCATCTTGTTAGGAAAGGTCTTTATGGATTATATAATAAAATACTTAAAAGACACATTCTCTGGCACTGATATTGTTTCAGACATTCACTTACATGTAGTGTAAATTAAACATAAACTTTTTATGTGTGGTATTGTGAAGTTAAACCCTGCTTAGGCTCTAAAAATGTGAGTAGAATGTTGCGTTTTGAGGAATGCTATCCTTGGACTGTATGGGAGGTGAGCACGCTAACATAGGCACTGAGTATTTTAACTGACTCAAGTTAGGTGATGTCAATATGCCACCTTCAACCTTATTCCAGGTCATCTTCAGAAATACGTCTGCAGGAGCTTAGCACGTGCAGGTGAAGCCAAAGAGAATATAGCATGCTGCTTTGCTCTTTTTGCTTCCTGCTGGCATCGACAGCAAACTTGTGGCAGCAAATTGCAACAGGATTGAAAATGAGGAAAGGAAATCTCTGTCCATTACGTGGTTTGTTGGGGCTTTTTTTTTTTGTTTGTTTGTTGGGGCTTTTTTTTTTTGTTTGTTTGTTGGGGCTTTTTTTTTTTGTTTGTTTGTTGGGGCTTTTTTTTGTTTGTTTGTTGGGGCTTTTTTTTGTTTGTTTGTTGGGGCTTTTTTTTGTTTGTTTGTTGGGGCTTTTTTTTGTTTGTTTGTTGGGGTTTTTTTTTTTTTGTTTTTACAAAGCTGTGCATTGTACCTTGACTTCTTCCCTGTGTTTTCAATGAAGTTTCAATTCAGAAGGGTGTAGCTCACTTCCCTCTCCAAGCGAATTAATGCAGGACAGAATTAGAGGATGGATTTATGAACTGGTTAACTGCTTTGATGCCTAATTGATTCAGTACCAGTAGGTACTTCACAGCCCTTGTAGACTGAGGCTGGGGTGTTGTCAGACTTTTGATGCAAATCAGAGTCTTAGCTCTCAATCTAAAACTGGTCTGAGAGAGCTGTTTCCCACACCGCTGTTTAGGAGAATGCGGAGTCCTTTCCCAAGCTGACTATTAAAACTGCAGAGCTCCTCCTGAGTCCTGGAAATGAGAACACGGTACATGTGGATACATATCGTGTTACTTATTTGTACTGAGAGAGTATGTAGGAGTCCTAGTCATAACATTTGGATTGTGTTCCCCCTAAAATAGTCCGTGTCCTATGCCATCTTGATTATTTGTACCGATGGCATTCACATTCACTGGTTCAAATAAAATTTTCTGTCTTTTTCATTGCAACTTTTTAAATCTTAATACTTTGGTTATATCTTCAGAAGTTGTGTTATTTTCTCTATATCCTTCACTACTTCTAAAATTTTCCTCCATGTAATTATAATCAAATTTTGCCCCTGGGCAGGTGTACTTATAATCTTTTAAGAGCAGTTTTAAAAATAGCGAGGGTGAAGAGCTGGTCATAGAAAGTAACAGTAGTTGAGTCTTTGGTCTGTGGAATAGTGATGCGCAGTGTCTATTTAAAACAAACAAATAAGTTGTGCGAAAGATGATCTGTGTATTTACAGACCCATTAATCTGACCTTGAAAGCAAACGGGACTTTAGAGCACGTTAAAGGAAAGAACGATTGGAGACAGACAGAAATTGCCAGATAGGTTTGCCATTTGTAAGTGATGCTATTTTAAATAAAATACATCATTATCACTCTTGCCAAAGGTATGTGTGTGGGGATGAGGTATTTTTAAGCATCATTTAGGATGAAGGCATCTGTAGCAGGTAAATGCTGCCTGGACTTTGGAAGCCCGTTTGATGCCATGTCACCCAAAGTACTGTTGAAATAGAAAAGCTGGACTACGCTACGTGATGTGTGGAGAACTTTTCATTTTTGCTGTGGTGGCCAGGAAAACCGGACTAAGCTGGCAACCAAGTTTATCTTCCATCTGTCACTCCTCTTCACATAAAATTCATCAGGCTCCTTCTCAAATGATAGGTATCGAAGGTATCGAATTTAAAAGGGGAGTACTTTTTTGGTAAGAAATTGGAGCTGGAATAGGATTTAATATTTTCATTCATGACCTGGGTAGAGTCCATGGATGTGCACTGATTACATCATTTATGACATCATTGGGGAGCCTAGGTACAGAGAGATCGCACTGTCATCCTGGGAAAGCAGGGTGAATAAAATGACAGAATGGGGGTGAAACAGCATTGTGCAGTGCGGTGTTACACTCGCCGTGGTGTACAGAAAAAACCTGTTAAGATGAAGTTACACAAAAAAGACCCAGAAACAGTAATTGGTCTTTGAATGGTGGTTATTTGTCAGCACGATGCATTTCGTGAGACAAAGCAAAAAGGCAGTGAGGAGAGGAGGGAAAATGATATTAAGGTTCAAAGCACTGGTAAGAGCATGTCCTGGGTAATATCATCACCCTCTGATCAGATGCTTTCTCTTTTAATCACCTGTTAGTAAAGAGGATTCTTCTGCTCTTGTTTTTAGGGGGTCTCATTGTCATTTATGCCTAAATTCTTTATGTCTATTGATTAGCAAATGCTTGTGCCTGCAGCTATTTCTTATCAGCGTAAGAAACAGGTAGTATTCATTCAGCAATGCTTCACAGGTGCTAAACACAAGCTATTATTTCAATTACTGAAGGTGCACTTGGCCAAGCATGTAACTCATCTGGTGATTTGGAAAAATGGAACAAATAATGTTGTGTTTTTTTTTTTAAAAAAAAACTAAACAAGTCCTGACATTTAATCTGGAGAGTTCGATGATTCACTTTGGCACCAGTCATTCAGTGATCCTGTGCATCACTCGCTGCACAACCTAGTGATGCTGCCATCTACTCAGATGTGTTACAAACTGGAAGTCGGTAATTGCCGACACTTTGTCATGCAGTATTCCCTTTTAAAATGTATTAAATTGGGTTAGAAGTTTTTTGGTTTGTGGGTTTTTTTTTTTTCAATGCGTTGCTCTCCATCTAACAGCTTAGGCTGGGAGCAGATACAGATATTTTGTTTCCTAATCAGTACTATGTCAGTATTTTCCCAAATGGAAAAAATACTTTTATATAACTTTTCATAGTTAATTTTTAATATAAAGGCCTGTAACATGCTTAATATAGAACAACACCCTCAGATGGAAACAATTAAAGCAAAATAATGTGTTTATGTTATCATTCAGCATTGTTTGGCGTGGTGAACTTCTGACAGCAGAGTGGCTGGGTGTTCGCACCCGCCTGTGCTTTCCATCGGAGCTGAAGTTAACCCCAGAACCGCTGTTTGAGGAAGCCTGGCCTTTCAGGGGCCTCACAAGAGGTCTCAGGTCCTCTTCTGTATGTAAAATTAATTTGGAGTAAGTCCAGTTTTTTCATTGCTTGCAGTGTTGTAATGTTTGGGGTTGGCAGGTTGTGTTTTGGTTTGGTTTTGTTGTTTTGTGTTGGTTTTTTTTTTTTTTTTTGAAGTGCAAGGTTTTATGTTTCCAGCTTTCTGCTGGAAATTGTTTTCTCCCAGTTCTGGTTGTGCATGTGACAGACCCAGCATTACACGTAGTCACTGTTCTTACGATACAGTTTATGTTCTTAAGCACTTGTAGGATTGTAACGTTAATTTCAACCATTTTAGCTTGTAATGGTTTGGAAAATTCAAGCAAAATCTTGTGTTGGAAGTGATATTGTTGGTGAGGAATGGTGGAACCTGTGGAAGGCCAATTATGTATCTTATAGTTTTTAAGCAAAATTTCAGTAAGGCATATTTGCAAATACTCTTTTTTCCCTAGATTTATTTACATAAATGATTTTTGGTTTGTTGCAACCTTCCTCTTTGGGTTAAAAAAATGATTGTTTTTAATATAGTTCTGAAATGATGACGTTAGTAACCTTGTAGTGGTTTTGCGCTAACATGTCGCTTTGATATAATGCTTCACTACTCTCAGATGTTCATAAAATACTCCTCTTGCCCAATGTACCCATGTTTGGTAAACGTGGAAATGTGATGAGGGTAGGCAGGGTACTAAATGCTCTGCTGCAAATTAGTGGCCGAAAGAGGTTTTGGAATATCAAGGCTTGTTTGGCAGAGCAATGTATGCATGTTGACAAGTCACGGCACTGCTCATGTAGAAATAATTCTGTCTCCAGAGAAAAGAGGACGAAGAGCCATGGGAAAACGTCTGCTTTTCAGTTCGCTATGGAGGATCACAGGCAAAAGACAGCTCTGAACCGAACCCGTAATAAATGAATCAGCTCTGACTTTTACTACTCGTTCTCCAGGCGTGAATTACTTATTGATTATTATGCCAACCAACACTAACAGTATGAAATCCTCTGTCTTGCTGAGGCAGTAAACCCCCCATGCAAATAGTAACTAAATTCATCTGGGTTCGGAAGCAACAGCAAACCATGCTCCATTTAATTCACTGATTTTGTACAAACTCTGAAAATGCCCTGTTTGCTCTCTGAGGTTAAAAGCGGCTGTTGTGAAAGGTCCCGTCCTGCGTTGGATGGGTTAGTTTAATAATTGTCTTTGGCCATAGAGCCCTGTCTGCTTTCAAGGATTTTGAATGTTTGCTCTTCATGAAACACTTTGGGATTCTGTGTTAAAACTGTTGACCACACATAGCAGAAAATAGTGGCTCAAGTTAAGCTTTTAAATTAACGGCCCAGCTCTTAAAAGCGCTGAGCATTCACTATTTATCAGTTCTGGCTTTTTCTGTCTTTAAAATACCTGCCCTTTCAGACAGTCATTTAGGAGAAGGGGGAAAAAAGAAAATCATTATGTAATTTGTTATGTAGTTGATGGCAAGCGTTTAAATGCTACTGATTCTTACCGCTTTTGTGGTGTTATTGCCCATTAACCTTCATTTGAAACGGGTGGCAGTGCGAGGGCATGCTGTACCTAGGGCAGCTGCTGCTTTCTCACCTGTAATATTTAACTACCGGTGAGCAGTTAACCTGCTTTAATTTTACAGCAAAAATTTAAATTGACTTATTTCCTGGAGAATGCCATTCTGTGGTTCGAGAATTGTCGGATGCTTCAAACTCAGCCTGTTAAGCTTGCTGAGATGAGAAACAAACCCCTAAGTAAAGAGTTACGCAGGTGGATAATCTAACTGAACGCTTCCACTTTCTCTAAAATAGGGATTGTAATTAGTGGAACAATTTGACTGTGAGCCAGTTTGAACAGCCTGGCTTAATCTAAATAAAATCCAAATGCTTTGAGCAAGTTTTGTCTCCCTTTCTCCAAATCAGGCTTTAATAAATAAATTAAATAATGAGATGCAAAAAGCTCAAAATAGTACCGCAGAGCTCTTGGCATGCAAGAAGGCATCTATTTCTGCAGGCGGGATGAAGGGGAAAAACAGGTTGGGTCTCCATCCTCATCCTGCTTGGACTTGCATTGGTCTGCCATGGTAGCTCCCCTTCATCCCAGAGCTCATCCCAGCCAGTGACGCTCCTGAGAGCTGGGCACCACCTTTCTCTCCGCTTTCCTCTGAATCACGTTTGCTTTTTGAGTTTGCAGCTCTGTGTATTCAAGCATAAAAGGGCTCAGACATGACCAGTGCTATAGGAACCCCACCCAGCCGAGTCCCCAGTTGTCCTGGTGCTTGGGATGCTCGGAGGGGCTCTGAAATGGGACGCGTGAGTTTTAAGATTACCGAGAAAGATTGTGCAGCCGTCGTTGTTACATTTTTGCCGGGCATTTTGAAACCGGTGCATGCAAGTCTTTTGAATACCATAGTTAAAAGAAGTCTGGACAGTCCGCTATGGAACTTCTCCGCTGCATCAGGAGTGACTGCAAGTACCAAATCTATTAATTATGTCCGCTGCCTTTAAACTTAAAAAGGCACCAGCTGCATGAGTGTGTATTTATATTTTTGCATAGATAATTTTAGCATAAGAACAAAATGATTCCTGAAAACTGTTACATCCAGTGACTGGTACCTTCGTATTTTTCATGTGTCAAAGAGGAATTTATTACCATAATTGCTTCACTTCTTATTCCTTGCTCTATAAATTATCCCTGACAGATTAATTTAAAGCACAGTAGATAAGAGGAAGTTACTGGCCTTATGATGCATGGATAAGTCTGTGGTTAGGTCTGGAAAGCATTCAGCTTGAAATTTCCTTCTTTTAATAACCTGAAATTTGGTATTTGTTGTGTTAAGTGCCAGAAATGAGTACTAAGACACCAAGATTGCCCTCAATGCTATGCCCGTGACCATTCATCCAGCCTGACAGCAGGGCAGAGAGCTGCATTGGGCCAGGGATAATACTACAGTCAAGAGAGAAACAGCCTTATAGATGCACAAGTTGCATCAACACCTTGAAATCCTTGCCACGAACGCAGAGCGTGGCGAGGCAGACAATGCAGCAGTGTTTGAGCGTGCCGGACGGAAGCACTCGACGTGAAGTGGGTTATTGCTTTCTGCTCCAGAGGACTCTGCATAAGTGGTTCTCCTAATCCTTCCTGATAGGGTACATCTGAATTTTCATGTCTTAGTTGCAGCAGTTTTAAGGCAGGAATGAAATTTTTCTTACAGGACTAAAGGGTGCTTACTGTAGGTGGTCCGTGTTTCTCTTGTAAGTAATGTTTTAAGCCATCTTGGTTATGAATAGAGACAACTAAATCAAAATATAAGAAGCTAACTGGGAAACTGGAATGAGGCAAAATCTTTTCCTTTCCTGTTTTTTTTAACAAACTAATGCGAACAGAGCAACATTTTGTGCCAAATTCCTTGTTAGTGCAAACATGCGTTTCCTATGGATGTTACTGGAGTGAGGAAAGAATTTGTGATGACTGAATCCTAAACAAGGAGGTGGCATTTTTTTTTTTTTAGAGATGGTTAATTGAGAGGCGGCCTGTAAATCACGCGCGATTTAGTAGTGAACTGAGGGGTTATTTCAAAACTTTGCATAAATAGCGTTGAGCCACCGTCTTTGTTTTTGTTGTTACAAATCTGTTGGGAGCAGATGGAATTTCATTTTTTTCCCACTGCTGTCCAAGAATAACTCCTTTCTAAGTCGTTTCAGAGGCGATGGGAAAGGTGCATATGGCAGAGGTGGAGATGGAAGCAATGAATTTTGCAGCTACGCCTTCCCCTGGGGGAGTTTGTCTCTTGCCTGATGGGTGCAGGTGCTGCAGACGGGTCCCACCAGAGCACCTGTGCTGGAAGGACGCACACAATTGCCTTACCTTCTGGATTGACCCCAGTGTCTGTTACATAGTTTGTCTGTTGGATTTCTTTTTTTGTAGTGGGTTTTGTGGGTTTTTTGGTTTTGTTTTTTTTAGGGAGAATTTCTTTGCTCTGTAGTGGTTATCAAGAGAGCTGTAAGTTAGACTCTGCCTTACTACAAGAAAAGAGGGGAAAAAAAAATAAACATGTATGCATATCTGCCTCCACAACTGAGAAATCAGTAGGCTGGTGGTTGTGACCTTCCCTGCACTGCTGAGCTATTTCATAGACAAACACTCAAGAGCTACTTATCCTATAAAGAAATGCTAACAGATCTTGGATTATAAAGACGTTGTAGCGAGTCTGTTGCTAAGGCTGCACTGACATAAACCATAAATTTTGTATTATGTCCTAATGAGTGCATTGTTACCAGATTTTCAACACTTATTCCAAAAATAAAATGGTTTCTCAATCTTTGCTTGATTAAAAAGCACGTAAAAAGTCTATTATTTGGAAGGATTTCTTGTTTTTTAAAGTGAGTTTTCATGCTGCTGCTTCTTCCATCCCGGTATGGAATCAAGGCTTGGTGTTTTAATAGCCAAGAATCTGTCTTGGTGCGTTAGGAAATATACAGATTGTTAAATTTATGGTGCAGATGCATTTAATAAAGCGTAGCGGTCTATAGTGGCTAAAAACACTCCTTTTCCGAAGGGATTTATACTTGCTGGTCACAGCGAGGCTGCCAAACATGCTCCGGTTTTTGAAAATCACTCCAGTTCTTCACCTCCTTGAGTGCGGAGCTGTTGAGTTACTGGATGTCTTTCACATTTGGTTTATTTTCTCAGGCTCTTAAATAAACATTGTGGTTTGAGTGGCGTGGACTTACTTCATTCTTGCAAGAAGCTGGTGGAAAAGCTTAGGCTAGCTAATGGAGGAAGCTGAGCGTGGTTAAACCGATCTGGGCCAGCAGCAGAAAATTTTCATTTACGGGATTAAGATGATTTAACCAAATCTATGTAAAGTCTGGCCTTTTCTCCATTTTCTAAACCGGGATATTGGCTCTGCATTTGGGTGTAAACCAGAGCAGGTGTCTTCCAATCTCGTCGCGTTGTATTAAAAGCTGCATTTCCTTATGACGGCAACTAAATGAGCGATTCCTAGCGCATTCATAGAGTTGATCAAATTTGTTGACTCTTTCGAGGAATTTCAGCAGCCATTTAACTTCTCCTAATAAAAGTCCGCGCACTGGAGGGTTTGCATGGGGGGGGGGGGGGGTTATGCTCGCCGCACGTGTGGCTGTATTGCGCCGACCTTCTTAAACGTCAGCATTTCTGCTGCCGAGTCAAACATACAGGTTGGTGTTAATATATAGAGGTGCTAGAGCTGCACTTCGGTAGCAAATTAATTCTTGAAGAGACTTAAAATCTATTATACTTCACCCCCCTCCCCCCCCCCCCCCTTGTTTACCATCTTAACGCCAGATTTTTTTCAGGTTGGTATGTAACCTATTTTGGCAGGAGTGTGACTGAGTTTGGGGGCGTGTGGTGTAGATGAGCCCAGCACACTGCTGTGCAGGAGCGCAAGAGGAGTGAGAACCTGTAGCTGTACGGGCGCTCGGTATTTGCATTTTTAGTATGTAAATGTAGTCCTGCCTAAATTCGAATCATCTGTGGGTTTTTTTTCTTTATTTTTGAGTTTTGTTCTACTTAACAAAGGGGAACTTCTCAAGGAAGCTAACTGTGTTCATCTGCCTTGATTAAATACTTGAAGTATTCAATATTTAGCTCTTTTTTTTTTTTTTTTTTCCCTGCTTGGTGTGAAATCGGTTTCATTAAAAATGAGTCATTTGGGGAAAATACCACTCATGCTTTTCTTCAAGGGGTTACAAATCATACTTTTTCTCACTGTGATTAAGAATTTAGCACAATGGTCCATGGGACAGAGGAACAGCTGGCTTGAACTGGAAAATGGAAGGGGAGAAGGACTGGTACTAAGTGTTTATGGAAGGCAATTACAATTCTGTACCAATATGTATGTGGAAATGAGAAGTCCCTGTAAAACAAGACATTAGGAGAGCTTTTTGTTCCTGTCTGTCTTTCTCCTGGATATTGGCAATCTGAAGTTAAACGTTGCTTATTTATGTTATGAAGGTAGGTGCTCATTTCCAGTTGCTTCTGCTGGTGCCGAAAGATGTTCAGCGGGAGGGGAACTCGACTCTGTGGTCAGGAGTCGGCGGTGAGCTGGGTTCACCTCTGTGAGCCAGGGTCATAGTCCCTGCTTGAATGACTGTTCACAATCTTTCAGATGTGTGTGCTGGAGGGGCTATTAGGAAAGAGAGCTCATGTGGCTGGAGAGAATACGTCTGGGAGCAAAATTCACTCAAAATGGAATATTTTTATCAGATCTTAGAAGACTGTACTGAATCAAAAAGGTGGGGTTGTTTTTATTACTGATGCTCTGCAGGCTTCTCCGTCTACCCTCAATTAATTTATTTTCTGCCCCCTCCTTAAAGCCAAATAGTATTTACATGCCTTTCATCCTTTAAGGTGGTAACACACGCGAGAAGAACGTTTTTGGGCCAGACAGTATATCCTTGTATGGTATGAACATAGGGGACCGCACTTGTCTTGTTCTCTTAAGTTTAAATTTAATGTTCAGTGCTTATGAGGTCTCCTATGGATGTTGGATTATCAAGGTATATTTCAGTTGTTATCTTACCTGAAAATCTGTTTCATCAATAAATGTAATATTTTCTTCCGAGTTTGTTTTTGAATGTTTAGTTGTCAAAGTGCTACACTGATGTCACTGGTGTCAAGAAGCAGAATAAAAACGTGCAGGAGCTCTTGTGAATGTTCAGTAAACTGTTGCAGCAATGAATTGATTTAAACAAACACAGGCTGCCCCAAACACACGTTCCTGCCTGGATTCCTTTTTGAATATTGATTCCCTGCTCTTTGCATGACCTTCTCCATGTCGCTTCAGCCAGAAACCTGCTTTAAAATGTTAGAGATTGTAATTTTGTAGGTTCACAAAACCCTGTCTGGATCTTGGGACGTACTCTATTATTTTAATGTTCTACACCTGAGGATGTGCGTCAAAATCCTTTTTTCGTGTGGGGACCAAATGGAAGTTAACCTGCACACTAAGCTGTTTTCTAACTTTTTTTTTTTAGGGGGGGAACAATTTTTACAGCAGGTAACACTAATATGTAGTGGCTCAGAAATTTTTGAAGGCAGGAAATAAAAGGAATTATTTCTATGCCTGTTAGGAAAGTGGGTCAGACTGTGATATTTATTTATAGGATGTCTCAATATTTTCATTTTCCTTTTTTTTTTTTTTTCTGAAAAACTGACTGATCTTTGGCTTGAGCTTTTCTGTAAGTGATGCTAGCAGGTACTGCGCTCAGCATTTGGCCTAGGAATCAGCGTTAGTGGAGGGGGACACGTTTGCAGCTAAAACAGACTTTAAACATGCTTCCTGAGGGTTCAAATGGAGTATTTTGTGGTGCAGTGGTTAGGAAGAACTGGGCAGTGGTTTGGAAAAGGCAAAGGGATTGCTGCTGCTGATTTTACTTTCGTTGTAAAGACCTAGGTTTTTGCATATGTCTTAGCAAAGCGCAGCAGGATGTTGGTCCTCTACTCCATGGGGATGGCCTTAAACTCCATTTATTTCAGTTCCTGCTGGCTGAAAGGTTAAGTCAGCAGCTCAACCCCAATTCATTCATAATGCAACACACGTCCCACCAATGAACACTTTTTGCCTGGGTTTAAATGTAGGACTAGTAACTTGAAAGCTTATCAAAGTGAAGTGCTCTTCACCTGGAGGAGAATATGGATGTGTCTGTCAGTTCTGAGCATGTGCTTTAAAAATTTTGATTACAATGCCTTATTTACAGGGTACACAGGTGTGGTGTACTGCAATTTAAATGCTTGTGCAAGTACTTAAGATACATTTTTGACTAATTGAATGTTTCTAATTTTGGGAAAGTGCTGAAAAATCATCCAACAAACCTCGCGTGCTGTTTGCAACTGAGTGTGAATCACAATTAACTTTTGAAACAGAAGAGAGGGCAGAATGACGAAAGAATCAGATGTGCGAGCTGCATCTTGAAATGGTCTAAAATAGCTCATTTGTAAAAAATGGTATTTTTTTGTGCTTTATTAAGCCTTTGAGCTTGCAAGGTCTTGAAAAAAATCGTCTAGATACGTATTAAGTTTGTTTAAGGGTCTGCATAGACTGAATATGTGTAGACTCTTTTTCTGTTAAAATTACACTGATTGCATTTTACCCCAATATGAGTTGGAAATTTTGCACGTATGAATACAAGTGGTACAAGCAGAAATTATTAAACTAGAATCTTGCATGGGATTTGTTATATTTTTAATATCTAACCAGAATTTAAGCAGTGCAGCATGTTAACTTTTTTAAAAAGAGACTCTGTAATTTTACAGAGTGGGATAATGAATTTAGATAATAAGGGATTCACCCCCCTCTAGAAAACTAAACAAAAATTTGATGATTGGACCTAAAGTTTGGTAAATGCAAATCTGGGTATAGTTTAAGAAAAAAAAAAAGTCATGGTGGTTTTTTTTTTTTTTTTTAGTCCTTCTGAGTATATTTAGAACCATTATTTTTTCCTGGATGATATATTTTATTTAAGCATAGGTTATAGTGTTTGTTTTATATATTACCTGAAGTCAGGCTGGATCATCTAATGCAATGAATTTTTTTTTTTGATCTTCCAGTGGTAGACCTTGATGGGACCTGTCTGGCTCTGGAGATCTTTCATCATTAGCCTTTGATGATTCTCTTTGATGATCACAATAATGTGCTTTCTCCTTACTTTTGTCTTGCAGGGTGTTGAGTTTTGGGTGATGCTGAGGCAATTCCTGGGGGGTAAGGCTGTTTGCAAGGGTTCTTGGCCAAAGGTTGTAAGGATTCCTTGTGTGCAAGGGAAAGAGAAGGGTTGATACATTCCTTGTGCTGCTGCAAAGTTAGGTGGTTTATGATGTGCGAGCTTTATTTGCTTCTGCTCGGCACTGTCGTCTCCTCCTGCCTAGCGTGGAGCAGACAGCTTACTGGTATGAAGCCCAGGAGCATTTCAGGGCCACCAGTGAAGGATGAGAGTTGAGTTTTTCTAGGCATTACAAACACTTGCAGCTAGATTATCTTTATTTCAAAGAACTAGGCCAAGATCCAATAAATGGATTTGTGAACAGATGGGGAAAGCATAGTGCAACTGTTACATCAGCTTAATAGACAACTGTTGTAGCGTTACACCATCTGTGTGGCTGTTGTCTCAGGTACGGGCGTTGGGTAAAGGTGGGCTTCAAGGGGACGTCATGAAGTGGCCTTTCGTCATGGTAACATTTCTGCAGATAATACAGGCACTGGGGAAAGTGTTTTGAAGAAAAAAAGACTCTTGTGGTATGGAGGCAGAGATCAATGATAATACAGGGGTAGCAGAGCAAAGCCACAGAAATCTGCAGTTACAAAATACTGCTTGTGTGAAGGAGACGCTCCTGCGGTGTAATAATAATAATATCTTTTATTCTTTGCTTTCACCAGTAAATTTAAATGGAGGGAAGAATTTGCAGTAGTCAAGGTACACAATAATGTTTACATTTACACTGCAGCTTGGATGTTTGGTTCGACAGAGATAAAGCTGAGGTTATGCAGTGAACAATGCTGTTTTGTGGTCTCTGAGATGGGGCTGGAAATGAAGATACAGGAACGTAGACCGGAATCTACACCTGGGATATTTTCAGTTTGAATTTAATATCTGGTGAAACTTAGAGGCAAGAACATCAGGTGGAGCTACAGCACATTTTTGGTGCGTCCAAACTCAGATGTTATTACATGGCAGTGTCTCTAACCGGTGTTTGTGAAACTGGTGAAATGCCGGTGTCTTTTGGGATCCAGCAGAGGCGGGTTGTTTTTTGTTTTTCTTCAGTGCTTCTGACATGAGGAAATGGGGTTGGAGGAGGGTAATGAGCTTTTCCTTTATCGTTTCTGTTGTCTGAGTGCTGAGGTTGGGTAATTTGATGTCTTGTCAAATGACTTCTCCCTGGATATAATTCACTTAACTTTTGGGTTTGTAGGGTAAGAGAGAAAACAAGCTTCTTCCATAAAGAGGAGCTGAAGTGGGTTTTTAGATTAAATGTCTCTGAAATTCCTCTCCTTCCCCAGCAGGAGATCTGGTTGGGCAAGCTGAACTTTAAAGGCATGACTAGAAACTGGGAGGAGCTCCAGGCATGGCTCAGCAAATAAGCCAAGGAGGGGACACGTTTCAAGATTGGCGCTGATGCTGAAAGCAGCTGGCAGCTCCAGCAGGGTAATGGCAGAGGCACCAGCCAGCCCCAAAAGAGATGACTTCGGTGGCATTGATTTTTGGTGATAGCAGAAGAGCAGGAGCTGGGACAGTGTGTCAAGATTGGGAGCCTGATGGAGATACTGGTGGCCAGCTGGAGAGGGGCAATGTTTGAAAATATTTGGTTTCTAGCATGTTGACTTAATGATTTTTTTTTTTTTTTAAGACTGTAGCAGCATTTGTGCCTTCTGATCTCTCTCTGGCTGTCCACGGTCATTCAGTCTTCTCTGGAGTGCAGCAGGTTGTCAGATCAAGGCATATCTTTCAGGAGCAAAGAAGGATTTAGCAGGTTTGTGAGCATCAGTGCTGCAGGTTGTGACTCAGACAGGAGAGGCTGCGGTGATATGTTTTTATCTGCTGCAATTTCACTGAGCATCCTTTGTCAGACCTCAAACTAGGCTCTGCCCTTATCTCTGATCAGCAGCCAGGAAATCACTTTCCATATTTTTACATATCTCACACAGAAGGGCAATGCTAATCTCCTCCTTTGAAGAAACAGTGTTTCCCATATCAAATTAACTGCGTCAGTCATTCAAATTGTTTTTTTTTCTGAAGCAAGACAGCTCTTCAGCATCAATTCATCCGAACCGTGGAAAGTGGGATGAAAACAGAAGCTATTAAATGTAGAGGGTGATCATCATTCCTCTCTGACCTCTGTGCCATGGCAAAATTGTCATAGCAGTGCAGAGTGACCTTGAAATACCTTATTCTCTTTGGAGGAAAACCCTGATGAAGGCAATGCAGAGGATGGCTTTGCAAGCAGTGGAATAGCAGCATGTTGCCGTGAGAATGCAAGCAAAGAGCATCCTCAACCAAAGCCATCAGATTTTGTAGGGATTTCATGTCTGTGTGCGCCTCTGTGGCAGAGTATGGCTGTAAATGGCATTATTGTGGGAATTTTGAACTCCTGCTTTCCAAATTGAGTGTTTATATCAGCTGGGGTTGTAGCAAACTAGGGGAGGTACCTTCACCTGCACTTTGTGCAGCTTTTAGCTTGATGGGAATTGTGTGAGTGCTCTTTGCTGGAACCGTTGAGGAGTGTCCCCGTTGAGGCTGGGACCTTTCTTCAGATCCTGTGTCCCCACCACCACCCGAGGAGGAGGACAGGAGCTGGGCGGCTTCTTGAAAAAGGGGAGATGCACCATCCCAAAGCTCTTACCAAGTAATAGAAGTCACAGGGTAGAGCTGTCTTCAAGCTGATGCAGACACTAGTGCAATAGCACCATGAAGGAGTAACTGAAAAAGCATGAGGTTGAACAAGCAGTGACTTTGCACCCTTAGTTGTAGAGTTAAGGTGATCGATGCTTATAAATACTTAAAGGGTGGGTGTCAGGAGGATGGGACCAGGCTCTTTTCAGTGGTGCCCAGGGACAGGACAAGAGGTAATGGGCACAAACTTGAGCATAGGAAGTTCCATCTGAACATGAGGAGGAACTTTGAGTGTGGCAGAGCACTGGAACAGGCTGCCCAGAGAGGTGGTGGAGTCTCCATCTCTGGAGACATTCAAATCCTGCTTGGATGCGTTCCTGTGCAACCTGCTCTAGGTGACCCTGCTCTGGCAGGGGGGTTGGACTAGATGATCTCCAGAGGTCCCTTCCAACCCCCGAGATATGACACTTCTAGTGTGGTGGCAGCAGTGACTTTTGCATGAGTTTACTCATCTTGAGGACTCTCATCTCAGTTGCAGTGGAGGCTTTGGATGTGAGAGGGAGTCTCTCTACATCTCTACATATCCAGAGTAGTTCATGGTCTTTGGTTAGGCGCCTATTGCTGCATAGGTTAAATCCTTATCAAACTCGATTTTGCAGTAATGTCACTACCTTCATCGGTGTGAGATCTGGCATATAATTATCTCTTCCCAGCTGTACCTGTGGTGTGGCACCTAGCTGGCAGAAGAGGAAATTTAGCTGTTACACGTTAGAAATCCATGAAACAGATGCATAGATTTTGTTTATCTGCTTCTCTCATCCCCTGTGTGGCTGGTCACTCTTCTATGCCTATAAATTAAGGCATTTGCTTATAACAAAGCCTAGAAGGATATATATTTTTTAACCTCAGTGCATTTATTGAGAAAATGAACAAAGCTAAATTGTTAATCAATTTAGGCTAGCACGCCGTTGTTCTGGTAATAGGCTGTAACAGCCCTTTCTTTATTGGCTTCAACTTCAAATTTACCCGAAACAATGGCTTGTAATTGTGGTGTGCTTGAGGCAGCACAGCAGCACTTGGAAAGGAAAGGGGAGAGAAGAGGAAAACTCATTGTTTGCATCAGTCTCTAGATCTAGCAACTTCAAAATTAGGATGAGCAACTGGGTTTCGGGTTTGTTTGGTGTTTTTTTTTGTCTTCTCTTTTTTGTGGGTTTGTTTTTTTGTTGTGGTTTTTTTTTTTGAGTGGAAGGGCTGTGCTAAAACTTTCCAAACAATATACTGATAAGTCTTCTGTGTCATAAGTGTCACGGCAGTCTTACTGAAAACAATACAAACCGATTTTTAGATCCACTGATAACCTCTTAGATGTTAAGGTTTAATGTATTTTATAAACCAAACCAGCCTGCTTACCTTTTCTGGTGAGCGATGAAGAAAAGGCAGTCTGCATTTTCTCTTTTGTACTACTTCTGTTGAAAATAAGTATATTCAACACTCTGTTGCCATCATATAGTGTACCTTTAATGTTGAAATGCTTTGGAAGTAAGTGCTGCAAAATGATTTAGTCCTAAGTTAGAAGCTACTCTTGACTTTGACATTTTGTACTCGGCTATTAGCAAGAGGATTGTCTTAGATTTATTAGATGGTAATTAGATAACATTTTTGATTCCGTGCCTGGTTGTGCAGTTCGTGTCTCTATAGGAACTCTGTCAGTGTATACTAATTTGTATTTGAAAAATATACACTGATAGTATTACTTGTGTTATTATTAAAAACACATGGATTTATCTGGTATGCTTCAGTATGAAAATTTGGCTTTTTACCCAGGGGATGCCATTGCTTGCTGGCTGATTTTCTTGTGTTGGTGTTGTGCTTTTTAGGGGCTCCCAGAACTAGAGGGGAGTAGCTAAATACACAGAATTCTTTTACATAAAGTATTTCTTTTTGAAGCAGGCTCTCTTTTGTGAGATCTTCATCCTTTTCATTGCTTCCCTTTTGTCTTTGTCTTACAGAAAACTGAAATAGGCAGCACTCAAGGTTGGAGCCCTTTGAATACGCATGCCATAGATTCAGCTCCCTAACTCCTTTTTTTCCCTTCGATTCTTAAATACTGCAGTCCACTTGAAAATCCATGAAAAATTTACCCCAGCTGTACACAACACTGTTGCCACCTGGTAAAGTTTGAAACAAGCTTTGAGTGGTGTTTGTATGCACATGAGTATACGTATATATTTTTAAATCTAAGTTTTGTAAACAGATTGGTGCAATTGTTTTTCCACCCTGGAGGTTTTAAAGTCAATATTGTAGCTTTATAGGTGCTAACTGCTTTACCTATGCTTTGTGTATGTTTTTCCACCTGGGTGTATGTGTGTTTATGCATCACAGAGAATACTTAAAGGCCTTGCTTTTTTGTTTTCTTAGGGTGTAGCAGCTGCTCCTTGCGGAGCTGTAACACCCAAGTAGTACAGAAGTGCTTCTTGTACAGTAGCATCATGTACTACCAAGTTAGCAAAGAAAATGGGAATCGGTCCCTTTCCATACTTTACGGAGTCTGATTTTTGTGTCTGAGTGATAAAATTATAAATATGCACAAAGCATTTAGTAGGGCAAAAGACCTCGGAGCCTGGTGGCGTTGGTAGCGGGTCACCCAGGAGTAGGTGTCTTCTAGTGTACGTGGTGAGAGTAGTTCTAGCGTGTAGCCCCGTGTGTGTTAGGGAAATGCCCTGCATTGAAGTATTTCATTCCTGGATTGTTTTTCCTCCTCTAGTTACTCATGTATTCCCTTCCTGAGCCTTTGCTCCCAGACGAAGCCAAAACATTGTGTAGGACATGTCCTACTTATCAGTGCTCACAGTACTGAGCAAGGCACCGTCACGTACAGTGCAAACGGGACCGGCTTGGAAGGGACAAGGGATTTTGTTTGCTTTTTTTAACTAGAGCTGGGAGATCACTTTAACTTTTTATATTGAATGTAAAGATAAAATTCCATCTTCAGTTTGCTTTTAGTGCTTAGTATTTATTTCTGTCTGTCTTAGAGCATGTCCCTGCCAGTGTTTATAGAGTAACGCAGATCTGCTAATGCCCTGCCTGTGCCAGGCAGTACATGGGATATGAACTTGGTTCCTATTTCTTTTGGTTTCAGAGACATCAACACTGATTTTTTTTTTTTTTTTTAATATCCTGTATTTGTTCGTAATGGCAGCAGCTTCTGAAGCTTAGTAAGGAATCTGAGTAACTTACAGATAAGTATTTAACTAATGGTGTATCAGAGAAATTTGACTTTGCTTATTTTTCTTAGAACTAAATCCTGTGTTTTGATTTAGCATTGCTGAAATATGATTAGATTATGTTGATGTTGAAATGCTCCTCTTTCTCTCCTCCCCCCCAACACCCCCCCCCCACCGCGGCCCCGAGATGTGACATGGCTGGGGCAACACTACTAACAGGATTAATATTTTTTTTCCATCACTCTTGATAGCATTTCTGTGGTGAATGATTTAGTAATTGTTTCCAGAAAAAAATGTTCAAAGCATTTTCTGAGCAGAGGCTCTTTGAGAGCTTGGCAGATTGCATATGGTTGTTTTTAGCTTGTGAGACTTGCTCAGGTTTCCAGAGTCTGTTTACTCTTGGTTGCATGGAAAGTGCCGTCAGCGTTGTATCACTGATATAGTTTGATTCGTAGCTTTTCCACAGATATTATTTTCAAAAGGATGAATTTTTAAACAAAAAGTCTAGATGTTATTACCTACAACTTGGAATTTGCATCTGTTTTTGCAAATTCCTGGTCAGTAGATAAGTAATTTGAATTTTCAAAGATGTCAAAGCCTTAAAATATATATGCATGTGTGATTATGTTTATTTATCTACATTTCTATCTACATCTGTCTGTGTCTGCATAGAAGGTACAGATGCTTCCTGTAAAAAAGGAACTCCTAAAAATTGTTGTTTCTTCGCTTGCTTAAATGTAGATCTCACGCAGAACTTCAGTAACTGGTTTTTAAAAATTTTAAGCTAATTTTCTGAGGTTGAAAAGTATTATAATAAATTAATATGGAGGAAGAAGAAGGTAGTTTTCAAAATCTGTGTTTTCTGCCTCTTTAACTTGGATCAGAGATGAACCTTGAAAGATTCTGGAAAACCATTTTGACTCAGTCAAAATGTTTTAAAAAGATTAGGTAATAACATTAACAGATCACTAGGAAAAGACACAGCAAAGGGTTCCAAGATACCGGTTTTAGGAACTTCTGATCTTACTTCCTTCTCTTTTCTGCCAAATTTGATTTTAAAGAGTGTTTTTGTTTTAATGAAACTGTGTTTTAAGTAGGACAATTTAATTTTGCCAGAAGGCTGTGATTTGGTCCAGCCGTGTGCCGATGATGGAATAACCTCCCTAGGTAGGAATCCTCTTTCAGGTGCCAGTACATGCTCTGCCAAAATGTGGTGTTTGGGCATCTTTGGATACTGCATCCATTTGATGTCATCCTTCCCTGGTAATTTTATTTTCAGCTGTTTCTGTTATACTTCAGATGTTTGTTAAAACCAATCTGGAATATTTGGACTAATGCATATGAGATGGGAGAGTGTATCCCAACAGTGTGGTTCTTGCTTTTGTCTTCAGCCCATGCGTGCTCCTACCAGTCTCTCTGCTAAGGCAGAAGATGCAGAATCTCAGTAACTGTTTTTTGGAAGCCCGAGTGATGTATCAGATCTGCTGCCCCGAACTCCTGCTAGATCCGTCTCCCTCAGCCTTGATGGAGCGTGATTGTCTTCTCTGTTGTCCGTAGTCTTTGAAGAAAACATACCTTGTAAAAATCTATGGAAAGGAGAAGTTACAGCTGCAGCCAGTAGATTGTTACCTTCGTTTTCTCTTACAGTGTGGGTGTGTTTGGTTGTCACGTTTCGACTAGGAGTAATGGAAATGTGAAAGCAAGTTTGGCATGGCTTTGCTCACTCTTTCCAGTACCTGTATTTATGCTCATTACAAGTAATTACAAGTTACTAGTAATTACAAATTAGTATCAATTTCGTTCATACAACAACAAAGGGTTAAGCATAATTCTGAAATCTGTTGTGAACTTTTAATCAAAACTCCCTTACGAGTTCCAGACTGGGTTTGCTACCTGTTTGGACATCCCTACAAGCAGTGTCAAGACAAATACAGTTGTCTAGAATTTTAACTGTACAATGTTTTGCAGATGTTGACAAAAATGAGTCCTTTGTGGCATTGTTCCCTTCTCTCTTTCAGTAGCATCTTGAATTTTTAATGGTTTTAAGCGCTGGTGTTCATTGAGTAACCTGGGATGAATGATTCCAACTGTACTTTCTGCTTTTACCTCCTTTTCCAGAGTCTTTTGCTACTGTCAATTTGTCACCTCCTGTTATAGGTGCAGAAGGGAAGGGATGTTCATGGGGTAGTCCTAGCACCATCCCGGCGGTGGGGACCACTCAACTCTTTGGCTTCGATCATTTAATGTGGGATGACATGGGAATAGGAACATGCTACCGAAGGTGGGGGATGCCTGGAATATCCACGGTCTGATGTTATCCGGAGTTGTGCAGCCCTAGATAACATGAGGAATTAAGGTCGTCTTTGACACTAGAGGGTTATGGGGATCAGTCCTTCATTCAGAAGGCTGTAAAGGACTTTGTGAAGAGTCCGATACAGAATGGGCAAGATGTTGCGCCATGGAGTGCATCTAAACTTTTTCCAAGAATTGTGTGGTTTGTATAAATAGTTTAGGAATAACTTCAGCTTTTCTGTTAGGGAATTCCTTTTGCTGGCTGCATGGTATTGGTCTGTGTATTAGTCTTTGTTTGTGGAGGAAGGTTGTGGTTTTTTTTTTTTTTTCTTAGGATGCTGCTTTGAAACAATACTATCAATCTGATAGAGAAACTGTCAAGCTCAACTCATTCTTTAAGGACAGTTATCAGAAAGCATGTACAGAGTTTTAACAGGAGAATCCCAATTGCCTGATTGTTTTTTGTTGTTGTTGTTGCATTGTTGTTGGTTTGTTTGTAGTGGCTCTTAAGTAAATGATAATTTAATGATAGATCTTCTAAATTTCCGAAATCCTTTATGAATGTTTACTACCATCAGAGACTAATGCTTGTCTTTATTTTTTATTTACAGGCTCACTGGACCTTCAGGGTATGTAACGGATGGGCCTGGAAATTACAAATACAAAACAAAATGCACCTGGCTCATTGAAGGAAGGTGAGTGTAGTAAGCATCATGTGGTTTTGTGTTGCTTATTGTGACTTTTAGGTGAGGTTTATCTTCACTGAGTATTTTTAGATCTTATGATTCTTTTTTGTTATTCTAAAAACTAGATAGGGCAGCACTTAGTTTTTCTTGGTAAATAAGTTTTTGGGGTTATGTGCAATTGAGCCCTCCAAACTGACTTCTGAATCACAAGTTTGCTGTGTAAAATAACATTCACATTGGAACTGTGTGTGGAAAATGGGATAAATGCATCTGTGTAAATAAATTAAGAACTAAAAATTATTTAACTGTTACTGTAGTGGGCCATTCAGATTCACTGTGTATGGGGCTTTTGGGCAGTATGACAAAAATAGAGCAAACTCTATTAAAGCCCTTATTCCTGAAGAATCAGTTTCTGTAACGATGCACTTCAGATGTTTATTTACCCACTAGGCCATGAAGAGTTCAGAGGGACCATTGACCATTTTTACAAAGGTCTTCTAAAGTGCAAGAAGTCTCTTAAACCTCTTCCCCTCACTTCTCTGCCCTTCCTGTATTTGATCTTTATATTGCCTATAGTGATTTTGGGAGTAGCCTATTTAGCGCGTATCCTCTGACTGTCATCTGATCAATGGTGCTGCAGTTCGGAGCCTCTGACTTGTTGAAATATGTTTTTCATAGCAGCAGCCTGATGCCAGGACTGTAAAATCAATTTATATAGTCTGTGAAACTTTGCACGGTCAGTTACGATGCTGTGTGTTAACAACTAGTGTTAAGTCACATTCCGTGTTGTTCCCTGAATCTGTAAGTAGAGAGGTAGGTGAATAGGAACCAGTCATGAGAGAGCATGAATGATTTCACTTGCGTGGAACGCCTGTAAGCTGAGGTCTCTTGGCATCTTGGAGGATCAGAAATTACTAAAAGCCCAGGGTACACTTTTTTCTTTAGTCTTCTCTCTGTGTCTGGGAGGTCCGATGGGTGGAGGGGAATTGGTATTCGCTTCATCTACTTCAGGCATTTATTTTGGATGAGTAACTTAAATACCCAAGCTCCCAAAATATTCAAAGGTAAGGGCTAAGCTGCTCCAGAGAGCCACCTAGAACACTGAAACTGGGAGCCTACCACTCACTATTAACTACATAAGGAGACCAGTTCTTTAATGTGGTTAAGATCAAAGTTAGATGCCGTAAGTGGCAACACCTCTTAATTTTTGTAGGTAGTAAAAATAAAACTGTGGCCGGTTTGGAATTACAAATAATTAAATAATGTTTTGCAAGAATGTTATTACAGACAAACCAGCCTCAGCAATTCCAGTACAGCCAGCTTAACCCTCACAACTTCTTTTTCTAAAAGATAAAGTGATTCATGTTTTTATCAGATGTGAAGTGTTGCTCACGGGTCCCCGATAATGTCACCATAACTGCTCCTTCAGCCTTTGTTTGCTAGTACTGAGAGGCTTCCTAGAGAACTATCACTTCCTGGGGTTTGAAGTGAGACCTTACTTGCTGTAAAGAGGTGTACAAAAATGTTCCTCCTTCTTTCGTAGCCAGGTATTTAAGTCGGCATCCTTTTCCTGCTTCTGATTGTTTGTACCCTGCTGTCAGAGGATGGTGGTAAACAGAAAGGAGATAATCACACCGATTAAAACAGCTGAAATATGCACCCTTGTGAAAATAGCCCGAGCTCTCTGCCAAATGTGAAATTCCCAGAGAGATCTGGACTTGGAAAACAGCTTCTGCAAAGCTGTTAAATTCTGCTGAGTGCCCTCACCTCAGTGCTAGCGTACTGGTATTTCCAGGGCTTTTGAGGGAAGCAAGTAAAGGCACAATCCAAATGTGCAACTGAAGACAGTAGATAAATTCAGATGTAAAATAAGCCATGTGTTCCTTACTGTACTCCTTTTTGCGTTATTCCTGGCTCTTCTTGGCTGGTGTCTGTCCTGTGTCCTCATCCCAAGGGTGTCCTTTTCATTTTTCCCCAGGAGCACAAGGCAAGGCAGATGAGATAAAGACAGTCTGAGGCAGAACCTGTAGCCATGTGCCTTGTGATTCTGCAAATGAGTGCTGTCTTTTAATGAGTTGTTAGCTGTAGAAAAGATAATATCTTTCTTTTTGTTCTCAGTGTAAAGCTTTTATTGATTAAGTATTTCTTTCTGCTCTACAGCTGTCAGACAGTTAAAATAGAAGACAGCCCCCTACGATTTCATAGGCTGCTCAGTTTTGAAATGCTGAGTACTATTTGTACCTTTTCTTTAAGCAAGACATTATCCTGGAGTTACACCTGCTGCTCTTCTTTCAAAGGCCTGGAGTAGATCATTGTGCCTATCAAAAAATACTCTTTTGCAGAATAACTCCCTAAAGAATTCCCTTTCTGTGGGAGAGAAGGACTCTATGGCAAGCGGACATTTTACTAATTTATTTGATTAGGATGAACAAGGGTTTCATCTGAACCCAAGGGCATTGCTGTTGAAGAGATCCTAATCACTTGCATCCATCCTTTCAACAGCCACAGCTGTGGGTAGGAAAAAGCAGTGCTGCTATATATCCACAAGTCACAGAATCACAGAATCTTCATGGTTGGAAAGGACCCTTAAGATCGTCGAGTCCAACCAAACAACCTACAATCTCTGCCACTAGAGCATGCCCTGAAGTGCCACATCTAGACGTTTCTTAAATACCTCTAGGGATGGTGACTCAACCACCTCCCTGGGCAGGCTGTTCCAGTGCCTGACCACTCTTTCAGTAAAGTTATTCTTCCTAATCTCTAATCTAAACCTCCCCTGCCGCAGCTTCAGACCATTTCCTCTGGTCCTGTCATTATTCACCTGGGAGAAGAGGACAACACCCACCTCTCTACCACCTCCTTTCAGGTAGTTGTAGAGGGCAATGAGGTCTCCCCTCAGCCTCCTCTTCTCCAAGCTAAACATGCCCAGCTCCCTCAGCCTCTCCTCATATGACCTGGTCTCCAGACCCCTCACCAGCCTGGTAGCTCTCCTCTGGACACGCTCCAGCACTTCAATGTCCCTCTTGTACAGAGGGGCCCAGAACTGAACACAGCACTCGAGGTGAGGCCTCACCAGTGCCGAGTACAGAGGCACAGTATTGCTTCCCTGCTCCTGCTGGCCACGCTATTCCTGATACAAGCCAGGATGCTGTTGGCCTTCTTGGCCACCTGGGCACACTGCTGGCTCACGTTAAACTGGCCGTCCACCAGCACCCCCAGGTCCTTTTCTGCTGGGCAGCTTTCCGGCCACTCTTCCCCAAGCTGTAGCACTGCTTGGGGTTGTTGTGACCAAAATGCAGGACCCAGCACTTGGCCTTATTAAACCTCATACAATTGGCCTTGGCCCATCGATCCAGCCTGTCCAGGTCCCTCTGTAGAGCCTTCCTACCCTCAAGCAGATCAACACTCCCACCTAGTTTGGTGTCGTCTGCAAACTTACTGAGGGTGCACTCAATCCCCTCATCCAGATCATTGATAAAGATATTAAACAAAACTGGCCCCAAAACTGAGCCCTGAGGGACACGACTGGCGACCGGACACCAAGAGGATTTCACCCCATTAATCACAACTCTCTGGGCGTGGCCATCCAGCCAGTTTTTAACCCAGCGAAGAGTACACTTGTCTATGCCGTGATTCGCCAGCTTCTCCAGGAGAATGCTGTGGGGGCTGATGGGATGCACCCGAGAGTGCTGAGGGAGCTGGTGGATGTCATTGCTGGTCCGCTCTCCATCATCTTTGAAAGGTCCTGGAGAACAGGCGAGATGCCTGAGGACTGGAGGAAAGCCAGTGTCGCTCCAGTCTTCAAAAAGGGCAAGAAGGAGGACCTGGTGAATACAGGCCAGTCAGCCTCGCCTCCATCCCTGGAAAGATGATGGAACAGCTCGTTCTGGGCGTCATCTCAAGGCACGTGGAGGAAAAGAAAGCTATCAGAAGTACTCAACATGGATTCACCAAGGGGAAATCATGTCTGACTAATCCGATAGCCTTCTATGATGGCATGACTGGATGGATAGATGAGGAGAGAGCGGTGAATGTTGTCTACCTTGACTTCAGCAAGGTGTTCAATGCAGTCTCCCACAGCATCCTCATAGGGAAGCTTAGGAAGCGTGGGTTGGATGATAGACAGCGGGGTAGACTGAAAACTGGTTGAAAGACAGAGCTCAGAGGGTCGTGATTAGGGGCACAGAATCTAGTTGGAGGTCAGTGACGAGTGGTGTTCCCCAGGGGTCAGTACTAGGTCCAGTCCTCTTCAATATATTCATCAATGACCTGGATGAGGGGATAGAGTGCACCCTCAGCAAGTTTGCCGATGACACAAAGCTGCGGGGGGGGTGGCTGACACACCGGAAGGCTGTGCTGCCATGCAGAGAGACCAAGACAGGCTGGAGAGTTAAACGGAGAGGAACCTTATGAAATTCAACAAGGGCAAGTGTAGGGTGCTGCACCTGGGGAGGAATAACCCCATGCACCAGTCCAGGTTGGGGGCTGACCTGCTGGAGAGCAGCTCAGCTGAAAGAGACCTGGGAGTCCTGGTGGACAACAAGATGACCATGAGCCAACAATGTGCCCTTGTGGCCAAGAAGGCCAGTGGTATCCTGGGGTGCATCAAGAAGAGTGTGGCCAGCAGGTCGAGGGAGGTCATCCTCCCCCTCTACTCTGCCTTGGTGAGGCCGCACCTGGAGTACTGTGTCCAGTTCTGGGCTCCCCGGTTCAAGAGGGACAGGGAACTGCTGGAGAGGGTGCAGCAAAGGGCTACGAAGATGATGAGGGGACTGGAACACCTCTCTTATGAAGAAAGGCTGAGGGATTTGGGTCTCTTCAGTCTGGAAAAAAGACGGCTGAGGGGGGATCTTATCAACACTTATAAATACTTAAAGGGTGGGTGTCAGGAGGATGGGGCCAGGCTCTTTTCAGTGGTGCCCGGGGACAGGACAAGAGGTAATGGGCACAAACTTGAGCATAGGAAGTTCCATCTGAACATGAGGAGGAACTTCTTTACTTGGAGGGAGGCAGAGCACTGGAACAGGCTGCCCAGAGAGGTGGTGGAGTCTCCATCTCTGGAGACATTCAAATCCTGCCTGGATGCGTTCCTGTGCAACCTGCTCTAGGTGACCCTGCTCTGGCAGGGGGGTTGGACTAGATGATCTCTAGAGGTCCCTTCCCCTACCATTCTGTGCTATAGATTCAATTCCTTTTTATCTTGGGGTCAGAGCACAACATTAGTGGTGTTTTCACCCTCCTTGAGCTGAGCCCTAAATTAGATATCTGCTGTGGCTTCTGTGTGATTCTCTTTAGATGTGTCTTTGTATATTAGCCATGAAACTAATGGTATCTAAATATATGTTACTTGATTATGGCTTAGGGGGCCTCTTCTGTGTATGGAGTGAAGGAAATGCTGATGTGTTTTGGTGTCTGAACGACTGTTTCCATCCCCACATCAACTAAATAAAACCTTTATCCTGCTGATACATCTCAGAAGATCAGGCCCCTTGATGGTCTTCTCTTAACTTAGTATGTCAACAGACAAGACTCTTAACTTAGTACGTCAACAGCCTAGACTCTTCTTGACCTGGCCAGTGGTGTTAACATTGGGGTCTGCTGGGCCCACTGCCTTCAGGTGGAAGGCAGCAAGTCTTTTCCCGGGAATTCCAGCTTGTTCATTGTCAACTGGTCCCAGTATTTTTTGTGATGCAACTTCAGAAGAAAGTCAAGCAGCCTGGTTAGTGTTTGTAAGGAATGGGGGGCAGTGAGTGGTTACTGCATCTTGACAGTCCAATAATAATCAAAGGCCTGCCTTTTGGAAAAAGGTAAAGCCGCAGGGCCTCCCATCCTGTAGAAGTCGGGTCTCCTCTGCATTCTCTTGATGTGTTTTCTCCAGCTCACAGGAAGTGGTGAGCAAGACTTTAGTTAGGATCCACTGAGGCATATTTCCAATTTCCAGTTTGGAGGGAGTTCCCTCAGGAGGGCCATCTTGCAGTACTGCAGAAGTAATAAAGTAATAGAAGAAGGATTTCTGCCAGCTTCTGGGCAAATAAATAATCTCAGGCCATTGTAATCATATCAATCTGCAGAAAATCCCTTAAACAAGAAAAAGAGCTCTGGTTAGTTCCCTCATGGTGGCTGTGATTCTTCATAGAATCATTTAGGTTGGAAAAGACTTTTAAGATCATTGAGTCCAACTGTAAACCTAACACTGCCAATTCCACCACTAAACTGTGTCTTTAAGTGCCACATCTACACATGAATGTATTGTCCATGTAGATTTTCCATGCTTACCCCGGCAAAGCCCTGTCATCAGGGGAGTCAGTACTGGTAAAGAGCAGAGGGCTGGCAGCGCCTACTCTTCAGTTTCTGACGTTGGTGGTGGGCAAAGGTTTAAGGACACAGTTTTCTGACCATAAAGAATCTGTTGTTTAATACCAGGGGAGTGTGCACACCAAAAGAGAATGCCACAGAACGTTTGGTGCATCTGCAGTTACACTGAGTCACTCAGTTTTAGTTTTGTTTAGAGGAGAGCTTCACACCGGAGGAGTTTGTTGGAGGGACTTTGTCATGTCTGTCAAGTGGCTAATTACAAATCTCTTATTTATTATCCTTTTTTTTACAGGCCAAACACAATCCTCAGGCTTCGATTCAATCACTTTGCCACAGAGTGCAGTTGGGACCACTTGTATGTGTATGATGGAGATTCAATTTATGCTCCCTTACTGGCAGCTTTTAGGTAAGTTCCCCTTGGTAAGGATCTAACTGTACGCAATGATATTTCTTTAACTTGGAAGCTGAATCAAATGTGGCTTCTAGCAGTATAAATATGTTCCAGTAATCTAAATATATAATACTGCAAATACAGCAAGTGTCCTTTTGTGCAGTCATCATCAGCATAAACAATTAAGGAGTTGTTTTTGCTTTTACAATGAACAAATCATGTTACTACACTATAGCGTGTAAGTATTATGTTTTCATTTCCAAATCCTGATTATTTGAGAGACAAAAAATTATTGTCATCTGGTTGAGCTTGAGATGATTCAGTATGCAGGCTCCTTCTAAAGTTGAAAACTGCCCCATTTATCAATTTTGAACATGACTTAAGTTTGACTCATAGTATGTCAATGCTGACAGAAAATTAATCTACATTGCAGACACACAGGTCTCACAGAACTATGTATATCCTTATGTACCTTAAACTTTAAATTCTTCAACTCTTTGGAACATGTTCAGAAACAACAACGATGGGTCAGACAACCTTGTATAAACGTGTAAAAATATGTGTTCTTCTGATGAATGACTGGTATTTGGCTCATCTGTCTGTGGTGAGAGACCAATTTGTGGATGTTGGTTACCCATCGACATTTCACGAAGAGACCTAAATATAACTTGTGCGTTTATGTACTTTAGTCTTGCAGTGACAAGCACCACCTTATGTTTTCTGTTCTTTTAGCTGAAATCAGAAAAATAATCCCAAGTTGCGTATGGAAAAACTAATGGTTCCCTTTGGACTCTGCTTGTTCCAAGTGGCTGATTAACTATTTCCAGAATTAACCTTCTGCTGTGCTTCCTTTCATTTGTGAAATGAAGTTCTAAAAATACTTCATGTTTGTTCTAAAAAATCCTTGTAATGTCTATGAGAGAAGATCAGCATAGGAACAAAAAGTTGATTAAAATAAAATTTAAAACAGCAACGTGGTGATTTTGGGTCTTCAACTGAAAATGCAGAGTGGTTTTGTAATGAAAGAATGCTTTGTGTAAACCTTCAGGCTAACCTGAGGTCAAAACAGGACACACAAATGAATTGTTATTTTATTCTTACCCCATTTGAAGAAGAAGCAACCTTCTCTCTTCCAAAACTGCTCCCCAAAAAAACCTGGAAATGCTCTCCTGGTATTTTGCACTGAATTGATATGCAGGAAGAGGGGAAAAAATGTCATCTTGACTCATAGTCATTTTGTTCTAATCGAGCTAATTTTTAACACGCTGTTGAAAAGGTGAAATGATCATGATTTGTGCCTGCAGTTTCTCGTGTGTTTCCCAAAAATTAATAGGCTTTCCAAATTGAGGTTATAAGTAGTTCACAGCATTAACAATTATGGTTCAGACTTTAAAATCATCTGTAAATCACTAGGAAGTCTGTGCCTGAGGAGAAGCAAGCGTGAGCTTAATACAATAACATTTTTGAGGTAGGAAAAAAAATTCAATTATTTTTTTAAATTGCTTCTTTAGATGACATTTGAATTTCATCTTCATTAGTAGTGAGCTGTGTTGTTCAGTAAACTAAGTTCAGGAAATAGCAGATGCTTCTAATTTTGATGAAGTGCAAAAAAGCATCTGTTGAAAAATACCTTTTTCTGATACAAAAATAAATGCACTAGAATTTTTCAAGAGCAGTGTTGATATTTTATCTCTCTTCTTGGATTATGTTATATTTTAATATTAACCATAACCATATTTCACTGTTTACCATTTTTGCACCGTTCCGGGGGATTTGCAAGATTGAGCTTTGTAGAGCAGGACACTGTAAAGTTTTGGAGTTTGTTGATAAACACTGTAAATTCCTCCTTCTCTAAACTTGGGGTTTGTTACCTCCCTGGCTTTTTACAGTAGTTGCCTGAGCCCTCGCTTCTTCACTTGCTCTCATGTTTTTTTCTTGACCTTCTGCTGCTCACGTATGTGTGTTTACAATATGGTATTTACACTGAATATAAAGTGATCTTGGAAATCCTCAGTACTGGACTATGGAGAAACTTTAAATTGGTTTTATCAATTTTTAACTGTGATAAATATTTGCATAATGCAAAGATTTACACAGCGCAAGTGTCTGCATAAACTGTTTACTAAACTCATTGTAATCCGAGTGTCCCCAGGGCTGTCCAGTCCTGTACATTAAGCTTTTTTGTTTTCTATTAAGCAGGGTTAAAAATATCTTTGCTGGTTTATATGTGTGATCACAGGCAACATGAGACTCTAAATCTGTTGCTTCAAAAATGCAATAAAAACATGGAGGAAACAGAAATCCAGCATGTTCATCTGCACAGTGAAGAAATCTGAAGCAGATAAACTCCACTCATCATCTGTGAATTTTGTTGGTTCTGTTTTTACCTCTACTCCATGTTAAACATTTACTGGATCTGCTTTTGCACCTTTATTTTCATTTTGCGCGGGTCGGCAGGTGGCATTTTCCTCTTCAAAAATGGTAATTTTTTTGCAAGACCTTTGGCTGTGGCTCTGCACTTGGTGCTGGGGGGGTGGGACCACTGAGAAGCGCCTCGTGGTTGCTGTCAGGCACCCGATGAATGGTGGTGGTGGCAGCACTGACTGATGGCAGTGGCTGCCCCACGGTCACTTGCTGAGCTGGCCGCTCTGTGGTGCCTCCGTGTGAGCTCCTGCACCCTCAGAAAACAGGAGCAGCTCACCTTCCTTTTGTTACTCGCAGGTGGATATGCACCCAAATTTGAGTCTAGGCACAGAATGTGGGGTGAGCTGGGTTGGAAGGGACCCTGGTCTGATCCCTCACTCAAAGCAAGGCCAGCTTCAGAGTGGGGTCAGGCCCTTGCCCAGCCAAGTTGTGAATTTCTCCTAAGGATGGAGATCTCATTGTTCCTCTGGGCCAGTGGTCCAACGCTTGGCCAACCTCATGTTAAAAAAAAAAAAAAAAAAAAAAAAAAATTATACTAGTATCTAATGAGAATTTCCTTTGCTGAAACCTGTGTCTGTTGTCTCATGTCCTTTTTCTGCAAACCTCTGGTCTTATCTCCTCTGTAATCTCTCCTTAGGCAGTCGAAGGCAGCAATTAGATTTCACCCCATCTTCAGCTGTCTGTCCTCCAGGCTAAACAAACCTTGCTCTTTCTGCTTCTCCTCATAGGTCATATGGCTGTCCCTCTTCTGTTTTTTTCCTTCTATTCCTTCAATTCTTTGTCAGAAGTTGTAACCCCACATTGCTGCCATGGGCACATGCAAAGGCTCTCTCTTTCTTCTGCTTTGTCCTCCGTGCCCTTCTTGAACTAACCCACAAACACTGCTTACCCCTCACTATTGACTTGTCTGATATTGCTTAGAGCAAATGATCAGCTGGTAACAGCAGGGGGGTTGCTAACGAGGATTACTTACACTGGGAAAGGCACAAAGCATGTTGAGTTGGTACTATTTGTGTTTCGAGAGTATCCAGTGGAGCTAATCAACTTAGAGCTGATCTTATATAGACGTATAGGAAGAAGTGGTCCTTGCCTCTGGCACATACAGGCAGAGAATGAACTGAGGGTGGATGTACGTGCTCTGCCTAAAGATTGGCCATAGATGTGGTAGATGTCCCACTCCTGGAAACGTTCCAGGTCAGGTTGGACGGGGCTCTGAGCAACCTGGTCTAGTTGAAGATGTCCCTGCCCATTGCACGGGGGTTGGACTAGATGACCTTTAAAGGTCCCTTCCAACCCAACAGATTCTGTGATTCTATGAGAGAAGACAAAGGGACTGTTTAATGCTTCAGTTTTATTGCTCTGTTTGCTTCAAAGCATGTGTTGTATGACCTTTGTTCATGTGCATAATCAGGTTTTTGCCTGTCAACGTTCTCGCCTTCCTCTGATGGAGCTGGCACTCAGCACATAATCAGTCATCACTTCCCAAATCAGTTCTTATTCTGTGTCCTGAGATAGGGGCTAGGGGATATATTATATTATGACCCTGTGCTGGACTGTGTTGTGATACGGTCATCATGTACACACTCAGTTCATGGAGCAGTCCAGTTGACTTTTTGTTCTACCAGGCTGTTGTCTAAGTATTTATTATTTTGGTCTATTTGTTTTCTTTGTATCCACGATAACTTTTAGAGCACTGATTTAAAATAAATAAATAAATAAAAAATCAGTGTAAGGTGAGGAGCAAATGTATTTGGGATTTTGCTGGAAATGTACCTGCTGAATGATGTTCCCTTGTTTACATTTACTGGTGAGCCAACTGATCCTTTGAAGGCATGAGAATTGATTAATCAAAATGTCTTTGTGGTGGAAAGTCAGATTTCTTAGAGAAATGTAAATACATTGTATCAAAATTGCTTTTGTTCACTAAACCTGTAATCCCCTCCAAAAACATCAAATCAATTTGACGAGATGGACACAGACAGTTTCTATTTTAGAGTTTTGAAAGGATAAATCCTCATAGTTAAATCGAGGCCTGTAAAGGAAGTTCAGAGCAGAAAGTTTCTTCAGGTCTTCACTTTCTCAGTTCTTTTCTCTTAAACTCTGATGGACTGAAGAATAAGGCTTTGATTTTTTTTTTTGATTTATTTTTTTTTTAATTCAAATGTCGTGTACTGAGCTTTACAGGTAGCAGGCAACAGACTTTAGGTATTAAAAAATGAAAAGACGTTTGCACCATGGCCGGTAGCATGCTCTGTCTCTTGAAGACTAGATACTAAAATAATTTTTTAACTTTTAAAGTACTTCTTCACTGTAATGGCAAAAAAGATGTTATTTCTTTTGAGGCTTTACAGTCCAAGTTCTCCTGAAATACAGCTTTTTGTCACGTTCACCATGTGACATAATCATTAAAAATTACGGAGGCATATCTTGATATGCTTATGGTTTGTCCTTGTTCTGCTGGCTCTGGAAGGAAGAGCGTCATGTAAGAACTGGAGAGGTTTTAGGGGCAAACCCCCCTTAATCCGGGGGGCTCTTGGGCCAGGCTCGCCCTTTGCTGCTGCTGCAGCAGCTGCGTCTGTCTGTAGTGCGGCAGGAGAAGAGGGATTCAAGAAAAATTGTACTTTGGGGTGCTGCCAGCTCTCAATAATGAGTCTTTTTTTTTTTATTTTTATAAGTGTCATGGTAATTGCTTTCCTTCCTTAAAAGTCTCTGTTTGGGAGTCGTCTTGCTGCACAAGAATCTTAGCTTTTCCTTTAAGAAAATCAATTTGAGATGTCTCCTTATTTTCACCCCCCTCCTTTTTTTGGCATTGATTTATTTTTAGTCTCTTGTAATTTCTGTTTTAGGCTTGTTTATTTTTTTTTTTATTTCTCGTGAATGTAGCGATCTGCACGGACTGGTTTTTAGTAAGGAAGAAATGGTGTTTGTTTTGCATTCATGTGTGTCCAGATGGGTCAAAGCATTTAAAAATTGAGAGAAGAGAATGGTTTCTTATTGCATTTCAATAGAATGAGAAGCCAATGTAGTACCAATGCTTTGGTATCACGTTCATCCTTCCTGTTCTCTGTGATGTGTACTCTGTGTTGTCTCCTTCTCCTTTCCTGGCTCCCATCTTCCTTTTTGACTGTTTTCTGCCCGGTAGAGCTGCTTACGTTTTTGATCTCTGCCACGCTGGCAGGTTGTGTCTCAGGAGAAAATGATGAGACGCTTGCATAGCAAATCAAGGAAAAGCGATAGAGGAGATGCCCTTTGTTTTAAATAATTCCTAGTTTTCTGTGCTGTGGGGGAGAGAGGAAGGCAGGCGGTGTGTGCAGGGCCACAGAGAAGTCAGGTCTCCTGGATAGTGTTTTTTCACTCTGCCACTGGCTCTACAAATCCAGCCCACAGAAAATAGAAGTTATTTCAGGGCAGAGCCAGGGGTTTGCCTTTCAATGCCTAAGAAATAGTGTCATTGGACAGCTGAGCTGATGAGTAGGAGTATTTATTTGCTTTGGAGTAGTGATGATTGCGAAATGTTTTGAAACCTTATAAAAAGAAATAGAAGCGGTACATTTTGAAATAGACTAATCTTGGCCAGAGTTGAGTCTCTGGGAGATTCTGGATTGTAGTTTAAAGGAAATTTTGCATAATCCTTTATTATTCTGATTCTGCCTATTGGATTTTTTTTATTCATGGCAGATAATCTAAATTCTGTTTGTGCTGGTTTATTCAAAATGATACTGTGCACACGCTAATTTATTCACCGTTTTCTGGTTCAACCTTTCACAGACCTGATCATTATCATTGTGTTTTGTTCTTTTCATGGCTTTCTCTTGAATGAAATTACAATCTCTCGATGAGGTTTCATCAGGCTGTTTTAAACTTGTATAGGAGGGATAACATCCTCTTTAGTACACTTACGTATGAGTCATCAGAAGAAGATGGAAAGAGAGGAGCACGTGGGTGGGAGACTTGGTGAGAGCATCCGCTACGGAGGTACCTGCGTTCTTCCCAAACAAATCCCAAAATCACGATTTTTAAAAGAAAACAAATAATTGTCCTGTGCTAGTCCTTTTATTAGGAAAGGTTATTGGGGAAGACTTTTGTCTTCTCTCACTATGACTGTTCGCTCTGTACTTTTATTCTTTGCTGCTGCTGTTCTCCCCTCTCCAGGGCCTTCCAGTTAGATTGCTCTTTAGTATCAGTGATCAGTGCTGCAAGAATAAGACCAAAGAAGAATAAACCAGAGCAAAAGAATTTTCTCTTGTCCCTGAGCTGTAGTTTGTGTTACTCTGAACTACATTCAGATGTCTTGTTTTCCTGTGGCGGAGAGGTACCATCCTATGGTTTGCATTACAAAGGAAAACTATGAACCAAATAGCAAGGAGAAATCTATTAGACTTTTGGTCTTTGATGTTTCATGAGACAGTCTTTTGGGAGAGATCATCTTCGTATCAGAAGCCTCAAATTTTAGAATGAAACAGGTACTTCTTACACATGGAGAGAAAGGCAGTGAATTTTGCCTTTTAATCCCAGATCCTTGAGACCTGAAAGAGGAAAAAATAATTGGCTTTCTCATGAGGAAATCTTTATTGAGCTACATATCAGCAAATGTGCTGGAGTTGTTTAGCCAAAACATGGGATCAGATTACTGTGTTTTTATGGCATGTTGGTAAAATGAAAGTTATCTTTTTGTCCACAATAAGACTTGCTGTGGGGGAAGGGCTGTTGTACAGTTAGCAGTTTTACCCAGCCCATAGGTAACGCGTTCCAACATCTATAGCAAAAGCTTTTGGAAAGGATCACTGAGTGTCTGTGTTATTCTTGGAGCACACCATTGTATTGTATTGCAGGGACAGAAAAATTCAGGTCACAAAAAAGTGCTTTACAGGCAACGTGAATGGGCTGCTGTGGATAGCTGTGAGTGTTTTCCTCCGGTGTAGAAACTCATTTACCCTGTCCTGGGGATCTGTCTTCAAATGCATTTGCTCTCTGTTCTGAATAAATCTGAAGAGAGGAAAAGTAAGTTCTTTTCAGGGGGAAAAAATGCTTTTCATCGTTGCTTTTTAGTCGGTGGTGCCCTCGGATATTCAGAATTCACCAGGCACAAAACCAGGCTCGGCTGCTTTCCCAGGAGAGCTGCGGGGCTCTGCCGCTGCGCTGGCTGCCTGCAGCCCCGGAGCTGCCTGCCGTCCCCTGCCCGACACCCTCCGCTCTGGGGCTCGGAGTCTCTGCTTTTCAGAAAGCTTTGACTTAGCCTTTGAAAATAGGACTGAGGCTGGGGGAACGATGGTTCTCTATAAGAATTCACAGCAGCTGACTGTGAATGGGCGGTGGTAGACAATGCGCTTTGCTTAGATAAAGGATTTTTAAAAAATAAATTGAATAGACTTCAAATTTATGCCTGATCTTATGTCTTTTGTATGAGGGAGGAATTGACTTCTTTGTTTTGTTGTTGTCAGGCTTCTGTTAAAAGAAGAATAAACGTTTCCTTTCAGATACAAACTATTTTATGCAATACATAAAGAGGTAGTAGTTAATCTTTTCAAGAGACATTTAGTCTCATTTTCAGATTACTCCAAATGTTTTGGCAAACCATTGTTACATAAATCTGTACTGTGTCCAGTCTCGAATACTGTAAATAGTCTTGCCCTTCATCCTCCCTTCTCTCCACCACCCCTGGAAAACTAAAAGGCTGCAGGAACTAGCAGAACCTGGAAAGGTGTAGAGAAACAGCCAGAGGCATCCAGAAGTGTGAAGCAATGAATGGGGTGGGAATAGTGAGCGTGATAATCTTTTAGGACAGAAAAGGCAACAAATGTGGATGCGATAAGTCAGATGGAACTTTATGAAAGAGTGGATGGCAGGATGATGGTGAGTAAAAGGTGGTTGTACTTACTTCTCCTAGAGGAGGAGCTCAAGAGACAGTGGTGGATGATCAGGCAGCAGATGTAAAGCGAATATAAGAAGTCCTTTCTCTGCCACTGCAGAGTTAAATTGTCAATGTCCCTGCTGCAGATTTTCTACATGAAAAGGGTAAAAATGGTTGAGAAAGGAATTAGATAGAAGCACGGATGAATGGTTTATTTAAATGGGCTGACTTGGGTGCATTCTCCAGGTCAAAGCACCTGATCTGTGGGTTTCTGTAAACTGGATAACACATCGCCAAAATGCCCCATACTTGCTTTATTTGTCACAGTCATTCCCACAGTCTTTCCATTTGCTGTAGTCCATAGTCAGGAGGAGATACTGGGCTCGACAGATGTTTAGATGGGCTTGGTATAGCAGGTTTTATGCTTTTGGAACACAGTAATTTCTGTTTTCAAGTGTGTCACCTTGTTTTAGGAATGGGTCCTGTTTAAATCATGGCAGAATAATAAGGGAAGGAAAGTAGACTTTTTGGGTAAGAATAACTGGAATTCTAGACAGCTTCAGGTTTACTCAGGTTGAACACTTTTAATATACACTTATCTTGCAGAAGAGCCAAGTTGATTACTTCAGGGTTTTCTGTTTGCATTCCTTTCTGCATCCATTCCTGTTGTAGACCAAAGTCGTGCATGTTGAGGGCAGCAGTAATGCTACTCTCGATAGCCGTGATATCCTAATTTGTCTGCACTCCTTGGTTGGTAACATGGTCACCATATTGCAGATAATTAAGCCAAGTAAGGGGCTTACTAAATTGGTCCCTGAAGAATGTAGTTTTACCTTTCTGAGAGGGTCTTGAGGGTTCTTACACCTTTGTGAACGGGGTTGTTCTGAGGGTTGGCTGCGTGTGCGTACTGACAATGTTGAGATGTTTTCTTTTGACTATTTAAGGAGTGTTGTTGAAGAAAAACAACCTGATAACACTGCTCTATGAAAATGATTACTTTATGCAAATTCATTATACTTCCAATAGGTGCAAGTAAATACCTTGTTTCAATTGTTTTATTAATACTGATGCATTTACTGTTGTTGCTTTGCTCCCTTTTATTCCACTTCTAACATTGTTTGGGATTTTTTCTTTTCCAGTGGTCTTATTGTTCCTGAGAAAGATAGCAATGAAACGGTACCAGAAGTTGTAGCAACTTCTGGATATGCTCTTCTGCATTTCTTCAGTGATGCTGCCTATAATTTAACAGGGTTTAACATCACATACAAGTAAGTAGTACTACTCCAAAGTGATGCTGCAAGTTGAGGAAAAGGAGGTCTCCTCTTTTCTCAGTTTTGTCTTGAAATAAGCAATTGCCGTTGAAGCATGTAATTATGAGCAGATACTTGGAATTTAGATTTTTATCTTTATTATACCCTTGCAACGGCTAATAACTGTAATGTGCTCAGCATTAACTTCAGTTGTCAATTGTAAGCGTGCGCAAATGTTTACTCAGAAAGACATCATATTATTTATTTTATGTTATTAGATTTATTGGATCATGGTCAGTCAGCCAGAATTGATGTATTTTGTGCGTGTGTGTGCTCTTATGCATTCTGCAGAAATACTTCTGCAGGAAGATGCTTTTGCATAAGCACACGCGTTTCATCTGGAACACTGAACTGTACCTACTGTTGAGGATTCTCAAGCAGTTTTCTTTGGGATGCTCTTTCTTATTGAGTCCTTGGATTGAATTGCTTAATCTGTCTCCTTTTTAGTCTGCAATGGTTTTGTTATGTTATTTGGTTCATATTTTAAATATTATAGATGGGTGCTTTCTGTTCGCTAATGTATATTTAGTCATCATTGATAAGCTTTTTAAAAATAATTCTAGGGTACTCCCTAATTCGTTGTCTGCTTTTAGAAAGGTTTTGTTTTGAAATAAATGTGGACATACTAGCAGACTTGTAACTTCTTGCTTCTGGTGGGGAACGTGGATTTTGAATTTTTTGCTCCTACAGATAGAAGTTATGTTTGTGCTGCACTGGGAGATTTTGATTTGGGTGTAACTTGCAGAAGTTCTCTCCTCTCTCAAAAAAATGAGCTGCAAAATCCTTGGTCATAACCGACTTCTTGCAAAACTGGAAGTTTTCCTTAAAATGATGGTCTTAGTTTTTTGAATTGTATGAGGTTTAATAAGGCCAAGTGCTGGGTCCTGCATTTAGGTCACAACAACCCCAAGCAGTGCTACAGGCTTGGGGAAGAGTGGCCAGAAAGCTGCCCAGCAGAAAAGGACCTGGGGGTGCTGGTGGACGGCCAGTTTAACATGAGCCAGCAGTGTGCCCAGGTGGCCAAGAAGGCCAACAGCATCCTGGCTTGTATCAGGAATAGCGTGGCCAGCAGGAGCAGGGAAGCGATACTGTGCCTCTGTACTCGGCACTGGTGAGGCCTCACCTCGAGTGCTGTGTTCAGTTCTGGGCCCCTCTGTACAAGAGGGACATTGAAGTGCTGGAGCGTGTGCAGAGGAGAGCTACCAGGCTGGTGAGGGGTCTGGAGACCAGGTCATGTGAGGAGAGGCTGAGGGAGCTGGGCATGTTTAGCTTGGAGAAGAGGAGGCTGAGGGGAGACCTCATTGCCCTCTACAACTACCTGAAAGGAGGTGGTAGAGAGGTGGGTGTTGGCCTCTTCTCCCCAGTGAATAATGACAGGACCAGAGGAAATGGTCTGGAATTGTGGCAGGGGAGGTTTGGATTAGAGATTAGGAAGAATAACTTTACTGAAAGAGTGGTCAGGCACTGGAACAGCCTGCCCAGGGAGGTGGTTGAGTCACCATCCCTGGAGGTGTTTAAGAAACATCTAGATGTGGCGCTTCAGAGCATGCTCTAGTGGCAGAGATTGTAGGGGGGGGGGTTTGTGTGTGTATGGTTGGACTCGGTGATCTCAAAGGTCCTTTCCAACCATGAAGATTTTATGATTCTATGAAGATTCTATGAATATTAGTCTTGGTGCCTTCATCCTTATTCAGCACTTAAATATACAATGGATTCTTTGAAAAATGCAGAACATTCAGCACCCCTTGAAAGCTCCAGAAGGCGATGAGGAGTCTTTGCAAAGTTATGTGAAACACAGCAGCTGAAGGACCAGCATTTTGAAAGTCTGGCTGATACCATAAGCCATGCCACCATCTACCGCCAGCTGTCGGTATTGCACCATTGCAATAGAACAAAGAGATTCTCAAAGAATAACCTGCCTTTTTCAAGTTCCTTTAAGATATTTTAATATTTCTTTAACGTTTCACTTTCTTGACCATTTCAAACAATTGTCAAGTACTTTTTTCTGTTTGGTTTCTTCTACATCTTCTGGTCATTAGGATTCTTCCTAATGTTTTTTCAGAGAGTAGATAAAAGCATGTATTTATTTATTTTCAGTTTAATAGCCTGTACAGTTACTACTAGGGTTGCATATGCGACAAATGCTTGTGAAATTATGGTCTTGGCGACAGTGACTCCACCTGTCCCGTGACATTGAGAATATTGGGTAGTAATCCCCATCTGTGAGTTATACTGGTTGATAGACTGGTAAAAACTGGAATTTGGAAAGAATAGGGTTTCTGAATTTGGATCTTCAACAAAGATGTATCTGGTTTTGCCTCAGCTACACTGCAGATATTATAAAATCAGAAATGATGCAAAACAGGCGCATCTTTGGCTTGGGGTTCATCTCAAGTGTGTTCCTTTGGTAAGCAGATCCCAGAATAGCACGTAATTGTGACTAGTTTAAGTATAAATTGCACAGACACCACAAAAGCCTTAAGCGCTGATTAAATTCTTTACTTACTGTTGGGCGTTTCAAGGCAATTCATTTGCATTACAAATAGCTAAAAATCATATTGATAATTTTTCGGAGGAGTTGTAAGTTTAACTCATTAAGTGAGGCAGCTCTGTAGATGATAGAGAAAAAAATCTCCACAGGTCCATCACGTCACGTTCTGAATGAGCGGCTCTTGTTGGTTTGTGTGTTAACAAACAGCCGAACGGGTGGATTAACTCTTGATCAGCATCGCTCTCGTATTTGTTAATAAGAGGTGCGGCTTGAATCTGTTTCGTTACTGACAAACCTTCTTTCCCTGATGTTCGCAGTTTCAATATGTGTCCCAATAATTGCTCTGGCCGAGGCGAGTGCAAGCTCAATAACAGCAGCAACACTCTTGAATGTGAATGTGCCAAATACTGGAAGGGAGAAGCTTGTGATATTCCCTACTGCACAGATGACTGTGGGGCACCCGAGAGAGGGCATTGCAACTTTAATGATACCAAGGCATGTTTGTGCGCTGCAGGCTGGCAAGGTAAGTCTCCTGATTAATATGGAGAAGCTCTTCTAAGAGGTTGCCTTTTTTATGTATGGCTCTTGCAGTTTAATTGGGAGTATTTGAGAATGTTCTGCTTGACAAATATTAGCATTTTGACTAGGAACAAAGCATCTGATGCTTCCATCTACCTTTTCATATCAAAAGATCATACGTCACTGGTAAAAAAAATTATTTTTAAAGCAACTATGCTACCACACAAAGCATTACCAGCCTATTCTGTGCAATCATTGGATAAAAAACTTTTAAGTCTCGTTAGCGTGCACCTAAAATGAAGTTAAGCCAAGTGGCAGTAGTTAACTTGTTTGAACCTACAAAATGCCTTATTCTTATGTGCAGCTGTGCTGGTCAACCATGTCTGTCTTAGCAACGGTTTGGACCAAACATACGTTTTTGCTTTGCATAGATATACTGACATGCAAGTATTAGTCTCATATGAAATGCAGCCAGCCACAGCACTGGCAGCACCTGCTACCACCACTCAGCTACGCTGCAAAAACGGACAGTGTGTCAGGCACTGTGGAAAGAATCCAGGTTAGCAAAAGGAGCATCCTAAGGAGAATGTGCTAACCTTGGTACAGGGTGCACCTGCCTCTCAGATATAAAACCAGCCACAGGTGATATACTTCAGGGCTTGTACTTGCCTGGAATGCCACATCTCCTTATGCAGTGCGGTGCCTCCTGATGCTTTTCTGGAGTCTGGTTGTGCACTGACAGCAAAGGTGGGCTTATGTTTGCTCAATTTTTAGCCTGCCCTTCTTTTTCCCGTTCTTTCATTTCTGTAGCAGGTTAGTGTATAAGGATTCTACGATTCTATCTATCGCTGGAGGCGGGGTGGGGGGAGAACAAAGGAAAGCCCCAAACCAAACGGTAGCAGAATGAGATCCAAGCTGCTCTCCCCTGTCCTATTCTGAAACTTTTTTACATCTGGAAATGGTCACTCTACCTCAGAAACCAGGAATTTTTCAAGGGTGATAAACCAGATTCCGATCTGCTTTACTAATATTACTGCAAACACAGCAAGAACCGAGCAGGTGGTGTCTCTTGTAGTCAAGACCATAACTCCGGTACACAGTGACTCACTTCTATGACTGTCTAAAGGCTATCCTGATAAACCTATGCCCTTTCCAAGGTCTCAGCAGGTTCTGTACATTCTGTTGTCTGTAGTAGCCCTGTGCATGCGGTTGTCATCGAGAAGGGAGAGCATGCATGCAGCTTTTTACTTCACTTCCTTCTTGCTGCTCCTCTTCTCCCATGACATGGGGAACTGTGGAGGGAAGCCTGGCAGTGAAAAAGTTGGCTTAAGAGAAGCAGAAATACAGGGCGGGGAAGCGGGGGAAGTGAACAATTCACAAAAATGTATTGCTGAGAAGGAGACGAATGAAGAGAGGGAAAGATAACTGTAGACCCTTGGGTTTTTATAGCATACTGCTAAGAAGGTCTCCTGAAGCTTTTGCAGGTTGTGCTGGAGCTTCTGTGGGCACACGGTAGCTAGATAAGTGCTATAAGACATGCATTTAGTGTGTAGTGGGAAGGAGTCTGCCCCGTGCCCGTCTGTTATCACAGCAGGGGAGAACAGAGCGAAGTGTCTGCTTTGCTGCATGGCGGATTCATCTAGTCTGGAACTGCTTTTTAGTTCTGAAAACAATTTTAAATTTGAAGTATGAGGTTATGGTTAAGATTGCACACCAGGTCCATCACAGATTGCTGGTGTAGGCAAAGAAATGAGGATTGCAACTTTCACCTGTTACCTGTCCATGCACCATTTTTGTCACCTGTGGTGCAGGATATTGACCTAGCTGAAATACAAGCTTCGGAAAAAATCGGCCTAATTTTTAAACCTTATTTTCCCAGGTCCTGGCTGTTCAGTTCCTGTTCCTGCAAACCAGTCGTTTTGGACCCGGGAGGAATACTCTCTTCCAAAGCTTCCTAGAGCATCTCACAAAACCATAATCCATGACAATAAAATGTGGATTGTTGGAGGCTATGTCTTCAATCATTCTGACTCTCAGAAGGTTTTAGCGTGAGTATAAACCTAGATAATAAAGTCTAAGTAGAGAAACTTGGATTTGAGATTTTTTTTTTTTATAGAAAAATGTCATCCGACATGTGTTGTGCTTTGGCTTACACTCCATCTCCAGGGGAAAACAGCAGTAATAAAAACTTAGACTCATGTTTGAGATCTGGGAAAATGCTGCTAAGGGGTGCTAATTTTGGAAAAGTACAAGCGTAAGGTTCCTGATGTTCAGTGAATTTTGTATTCATCTGCTTCTGACAGCATTTAATGATTTGCTGCATATTTAGCTAGCTTCTAAATTATATCTGGCCTCGTATTCAAAGAGGGTAGTTTTGCTTCAGTGTTATTCGCCCTTCCTTATATTATATGTGTGTGACTTCAGAGTGTTTGAGTCCTTAATTAATACGTACTGATTACTGTGCATGTTTATGCACAGTGGATGGGATACCAAACGGGGAATGGCATTTAGGATGATGACATTTATGCAATTAGTTGAGATTTAACAATAACTAAGATACCAAATAGTAATTGTGTACCTTGTGGAAAACCCCCATAAAAAAAACTTCAGGCTTCCTCTTGAGCTTGATAGTATTTGGGCAGGTCTAGGCAAAAGCTGGATTTTTTTTCCCAGGGATACCTCTGTGTATTTTGCTTTCATGGGCCTAAGTGAGAGCTGTGTGTTCTGCACTCACATCCAGAGTAATAATTCTTCTAGGGGAAGTCAAAGAAGAGCTGAAAATGCACACTTAGTTGTAGAATAGTTGCTGATTACATCCACAATTTACTCTTTCAAAGTCATGCCTGATTTTTTCAACAGATGCCCTGTAGCTTCACTGAACACTTTCTCAGAGGTGATTTTATCTTATAAGGCTGTAAGCCTGGCGAGTATGGTTCATTCTTTTATCTAAAAAGCCACAGGCCATTTTCAGGGCAGAGGGTTTATCTTGCTTCCAGTTCACAGAAAAAATATGCTTGAAAGACAAAGACATAATTAAAAAGTGCCTTTTAAACATTGGCAGTTTTTTTTTTTTTTAAATCAAGTAGTTGGAACTTATCTGAGCTTAGTGTAAACTTTTTTTGCTCTTTTGGGTGGATCCTGTGGTGTAAATTGTCATAGCTTAATAGATGATGCGTTACATCTTGGTTTTCCTTGGGGAAAAAAAACCTCAGGGTAAAGCAAATCAATGTGTGGACGTTAAGTAACAGAGCAGGCTTGACTGGAATTTTTTTTTTTTTTTTAATCCGTAAGTAGTCTTTGAGTGCTTTGTGCATGCTCAAATCTTGGTAGGACATTTGTCAAATAAAATAATTTCCCACAAATCTTGGAAAGGACGAGCAATATTTTTCTCAATTTTATTATCTACTTCTCAGATAATGAATTCGATCTTTATTTTACAGGTATGATCTTATTTCTGAAGAGTGGCTTCCCCTGAACAACACGGTGAACTCTGTAGAGATGAGATACGGTCATTCACTGGCATTACATAAGGTAAGTTCAGTGCAGCAGACTCATCTCCCAGCTGATTTCCCCCTTTTCTCCCCCTAGGCCCACCCCTTTCCACAGATCAGTCTTGCTTTGGGAGAAGCATTTCTCCTTCAAAGACTCCTCCATAGATATCTCAGTCTGTGTACTTGTACTGCAGGGAGTCCTTGGACTGGTATCCTGGGAAGTCTGTAATGCCTTTGCTTGTGTGTTCCTCCTTTGCCCTTTTCTCAGAGATTTTAAGGCTGTCTGAGGTCAGTGAGTCCATTATTTCCTCCTCCTGTCTGTGCTCGCAAGACATGCCTGATGGCTAGAGTTTGCTGGACTTCATCTGATTCCCCAGTTGCCTTTTGTGTAAACCACATAAATATTTTCATGAGCTCTGTTGTCCAGAGCACCAAAGCAGAGGACTTTTTGGAACCTGCTTTGCTTCTGCAGTAGACCTGTGAATCTATTCTTCCAACGTCTGAAATGACAAGTGGATTTGACTGCTTTTTACCTCATTTCTCACCTGCATGACTTGCCGTGGATGCAGGCCATGTGAGAGCAGAATGGCAAAATCTTTGAAAAGGAAATGAGCTAATCCTTTACTGACCTTTGGTTTTGGAATGTTAATTAGCTCATCACAGTGTAAGCCTATATAAAGCATAATTATAAATGCTTGAAAAACTCCACACAGCGCCGTTCACAAACAGAACACTTGAAGAACCTGCGAAGGATGGTAATTTCTACCTGTGAGGGCTTGACGCACATTCTGCAAATAACTGTTTAAAAAAAGTAGGGTATGATAAGTGGGTTTACTATCAGTGATGGGCAGTGGTTCTGAGGAATTTCCCAAGCACCAGCTACAGTAGAGAATTTCCCTTTCCAAGGTTACCGTCCTGTCAGTAGGGAAACGGCTCCACTACGCACTTTGGGTCCATGACTGACTCTGAGATTCCTGGAGAAACCCACAGAGGAAACTGGATAGAGTTTTGGAATTTAGCTCTTACAGCATGATTAATAAAACCCTCTCTTAATTGCCCTGGCTCCTGTCTTTGCAGAGGGTCGTCTTTTTGTTTTGTGTCAGTGCTTTAAATTGGAAAACAAAGTTTTATTGTACAGACACAGAGGAGTTTCCATCGTAAGTGCCTTTCTTACCAGCTATCTTCTGCTGTTTGCATTTGCAAGCTATGGGAGTGATTGAGCTTGCTTATTAAATCATCTGACTTCAGGTGCCTAATTTTGTGTGCCTTTGGGAGCCTCTGAGCTCCATTTATAGTGAAAACAGACCTAGTCAGTACAGCTAGTGAAATCCGGAGAGGCAAGTCAGCTCACTCAAAAGTAGGCTCACCTTCCCTGCTTTTCAACAGTTGAATTGTTCTCCAAGCTCCACTATCTTTTATAGTGGATGCTTAGACACTCAGCTAGTGTAAAGGCACCTAAATTTTGATGTCTGTCGTCTGAAGGTCAGTCCTGCCCCATACACCCGTACCCTGATGTAGGGTGAATCGTGTGTGTTGAAGGTATTATGAACTTGGGTACAAACCCTGGCAGTCATGGTTGCTTTCATATCAAATGTGACTGGTGAAGGAGATATGTTTCTCCTTAAGAGAGGAGGAAAAACTCAGCTTTAGAAAAGATAAAACACAATAACTTCATTACTTAAATATTAGCTGTTTCCTAAGTGCCAAAACCGCTGGACTCATTTTAAATCTAACTTCTTTCAGGATGATATATACATGTATGGTGGAAAAATAGATGCAACGGGGAACGTGACCAGCCAGCTGTGGGTGTTCCGCATTCCCACCCAGACCTGGTCTCAAGCAATGCCAACAGCCAAGGAGCAGTATGCAGTTGTTGGCCACTCGGCACACATCGTCACCCTGAAAGACAACAGCACGGTCATGCTCGTCATCTTTGGGCACTGCCCTCTTTATGGGTATATCAGCAATGTCCAGGAATACAACCTGCGTGAGTGAGGCCCTACCTACCATTTGCTTCAGTTTTAAGAGTTGGTTTGAAAATTGATTTAAATGATCCATATTCACACAGGAAAACTATGACAGATATGTTCTTCTCCTTCTATTTGTATTTACGTGACATTCAGTCTAACTTCCAGTGTTTGTATAGCACAAACAGCGAGCAGGCAGCCACGTGCCTCCAGCTTTATACAGCTTATTAGGTCCCAAAGACAAAAAAGCTGTAATTGAGGGACAAAAAGGGATAACTGTGGGACAATTTAAATTAATTTTCCTCTCTCCCTCTGACAAAGCAAGCATTTTTGAAATTATTTTTTGTATCCTGCGAATACAAGGATAGCTGTAACAATTCAGACCAAGTATCTGCATAACCTGATAGCCCTGTTCCCAGTAGTGGTGGTTAGTGAATGCTTAGGGGAACAGGGAATGACTTTCTGCACTTCCATTTGCCCCATATCTCTGGGAATAGTCCAAACTCTGACTTTAAGATCCAGACATTCCCACTATCATCAGTGGAGAAGTGTAGGAGGCTCTCCAGATGAACCGAACCTCTGTTTAGCTTAGCTGCTCTGAGATGGTTCTCTGGAGGCATGTCCCTTGCTCCGCTGACCAGGTAGAGAACATAGTTAAGCACAGGAACTTCTCAATGTGAATGTGCTGCTTATTGTCAGAAGTAGTGGCCCTGTCTGCACTTTTTGACCTGTTATCCTTGTCCTTCAGTCATCCTGATCCAGAGGATCTACTGGAGCCTACTCTGGTTCACTGGCGTCCACATGAGTGAGCTTTCTTCGTCTAGGCGAAAGCTAGAGAAAACCAGGATGTGTGGGGCAGTGTTTTGATCTTCTACTGTTCTGTTTCTCCTACGTGTGATCTTGCAGGCTGTTCAGTTCCTTTGCCTTTCGTGTTCCTGATCTGCCCTGGGGTTAGGAAGCTTGTGTAGGGTTTCATTCTGTACTTGCTACAGATGTTTGGTGTGTAATTTAGCATTTTTGTTTGAGTTGCCATTATATTATGTCTAGAGTGCTTCAAACCAATGTTATCTTAGTGAGTGAGATATAGGACCATTAATCACATATTAGTTTTTAACTGCAGTGTTCTTCACAGTCATACTTGGCTTCAGTGATGTCTGTCTGTATATATATATATATAAAAGTGCTCTTGGGTGTCATTCCAAATCAAGCCACGGTGCTGGCATTTTCATGTCATTGAAATGCAATGTATTATTTCTGTACTTTTTATCGCTCATTTACTTAGCTTGTCTGCAAAATGTAATAAATGACTGTAGAAGAGATGTTTCTGATCTAATTAAAAATACTTGACAATACTTCTTGACAACAAACTCCTTCAAGGAGAATATTTTTGGATATGAAGTGGTAGAGACAGTGTCTAGACCTGGGTCAAGGGAAACTCAATTTGTTTCACCACCAGATTTGTTGATAAGTTATTAATGGAGATAAATTAACTATGTTCTGTCACTCACATTTTTCATTTCTCAGATGCAAATACATGGAACATTGTACAGACGAGCGGAGCTTTGGTTCAAGGAGGGTATGGTCACAGTAGCGTTTATGATCCAAGTACGAGATCAATTTATATCCATGGAGGTTACAAAGCATTCAGTGCCAACAAATACAGGCTAGCAGATGACTTGTACAAGTATGAAGTTGATTCCCATATGTGGTAAGTAGTTCTTCTTTCTGTATACCACCCCATCATTTTTATTTGTAGTGGACAAGGGGATGGGATATTTGATAAGGGTACATTAGTACACATTTACCTGCATTCGGGATAGATAGCGTCCTCTTGCATCTGTTACTTTTATGTCCCTTTGAATAGAGAATCATATAATCACATATAATCAAGACTGTGAACGAGCCAAGAAATCCATTTTAATCTATTGTTGTATTGAAGCTGAAAAGAAAAATATTTGATGGGATTTTCTTGCCAGCAGTACAGACTGTGCATATGAGTGCAGTTACTGCAGTCAAGTGAGTAATAATTCATTCTGCAGTTAAGACCACAAAAGAATTTCTATTATAACCCCATTTTCTTCTGGCTCCGTAACTGCTTGAAATGTTCATTTCTTAAGCTGAAATCTTCTGTGATTGTTTCTGCCCAAAGGTGAATTTTATTTAAATGCTGTAGCAAAACTTCACAACTCTGAGCTGTAGAGGTGAAATAAATTTTCCTCAATTTTGTGTTTTCTTAAAATTGTTTTTAAAGGCTCCTGACAAAAAGGATGCTATCTTTTGAATTAACACATGTAAATTTGAGTCACCATGTCGCCTTTTTTGAGAATTTAAAATAGGTTGTGTTTGTGGAACAACTGTTTATGAGTCTATGCTGATGAATGAACTAACTTGTGACCAATTTCCAAAAACCTTCCTTCCTGCTCCGTTGTACATGCAGTCATAACCACGCTTCCTTTCTTGGTTCATTTGATCCTCCGCTTCAGCCGTGGAGCGGGCAAATCTGGCTGAATAGGCAGCAAATGTCACAAATGTGACAATATTCTTCCTGCTGCAGCACCGACTTCCTTTCGTCACGTTTATTTTGTCAGTCTCGGGAGGACTGTCAGAGCAGGTGAGCAGTCGCCTTGCAGCAAGGCGCGTAGGAGTGTCTGCTCATCTTTATCGATACTTTTTTTGGTGTCGTTGACCCCTTTTTTCTATATTTTTGATAATTTAGGCCCTCTCTCCCTCTTGTGATTTCTTGAAAGGGCAAAAAAGCATTCCCCATATCTTTATCTCGGCAAGTATGTTTCTCCCCATGTTCCCTCCGGTGTTCCGACTGGCAGCTTCACAGTCGAACGCTGTGCCCCTAGCAGGGGCAGAGTGATGCTCAGAAAGCCCCTGTGTGCTGCGATACCGCTACTCGTGCCTTAGGAACAGGCCCCTGGTCCGTGTCACTGATGTACCGTTTGCTGGATATTTCGTTGTGAAAGTCTGGGCTTCGGTGGAAGCTGCATTCGGGATGCTGCTGTTCTGCAGAACTGCTGCTGTGACAGCCTGCAAACGGTGGCGCAGATTTGGCCACATCAGGGTTTTCCTGCAAGCCCACCTTCTCAAAACAGTAGGGAAATTCTACAAAGGGTGAGCCTTTGTGTGCAGTGCTGTTAATCATGCTGATTAAAGGTGAGGTCAGTGGCAAGTATGATTAATGCATCCCATGATTTAGTCATAGATGAAGCATTGAGTTTTGCCGGTATTAAGCTGCGGGGCTCTGTTATTGGCAGCTGCATAGATTTCCTTAAAATAGGTTTGTTAGTTTTGAGCAAGAGATGATGCCCAGTTGGACAGAAATCTTTAGGTTACTATAAAATTAGAGTTACTATAAAATACTGGAGTCCTTCCAGGCGGTGTCTGTATCAGTGAGTTTATGCGCAGAAGCCCAGTTGGTGTGAAAACTTGATAATCCCTAGGGAAGGAATTGACAATTTTAAGACCCGTAGCTTTGGAAAGAGGCTTTAATAGGTATATTTCTCCTAGAAATTGACAAGCAGATGGGAGGATGAGAAAATCAAATTACAGGAGGAAGTGAACAGGCTGGAAAGAAAGTTGTTAAACATCTCATTAGTAAAAGTAGTTAAATACTATCCCCCCCACTCCTCCCTGCACCCTGAAACCTCCTTCAGCTTCTATTTCTGTATTGTTTTGTCTTTGCCAACTACTAATCAGTTTTGTTAATACGTGTATTTTTATTTCTTGAAGGACTATTCTTAAAGACAGTAAATTTTTTCGCTATTTGCACACGGCTGTGATAATGAGTGGAACCATGCTGGTGTTTGGAGGAAACACACACAACGACACCTCCATGAGCCACGGCGCGAAGTGCTTTTCTTCAGATTTTATGGCATACGATATTGGTAAGTTCTTCCAGAAATAATAATAAAAAAAATTCTTGGATATTCAAAATGAGTTGTCTTCAAGAAGACTAATTTACATGCTGGGTATATTATACCAAATGCCACTAAGCATACTGCAGAAGAATGTGTAATCAGGAGAGGCTTGTTTAGCTTGCTACACATTACCAAGAAAATGAGCTGGTGCAGTGATTTCTAGGCAAATACAGCAACAGTTATTTGGTCAACAGTTTGTACACAACCTTGGGCGTTCAAAATTATTTCTTGAACAGAAAGCATATTGTTCTACCATCTCAGCCATAAAGCTATCCTGTTATTTTGAGTGTGTGTTAATCTATGATTTATCAAAAATGCAGGCTGTTACAAGCACTGGACACTGCTGAAGCTCAACTTGTACGTTGCACGCTCTTGTTTTAACTGCAGGCTGGCTGACTTGTTTGGCTGTGCTGTTTATAATATCAGTTTATTTATATGTACGCTTTATAAGCATAAACATCCCCATAAGCACTGTTTAGCAATAAAGCCAAACGATTAGATTTTATTTGGAAGGATTGGGTTTTGATGAGCTTGAATAGCCAGAAGAGGGCAGCATTTATTTGTGAATCTGGAGTCCGGGATAATGCATTTTTCGAAGAAAAGAAGAGATGAAATTATATAAAAGAAGGTGCATGCACATCCGGATAATTCATGCTGGAGAAAAACACCATTCTGTACTCATATCACATTCTGCCTTCTGCTCTAAGAATTCCTTAAACGTAGGCTCTCGTGATTGATTCCCTGAAATAATCATGTAAACCTGATTTCTTGGAGTGACTGTCCACTGAGATATCACTCCTGGTTTTGAAAGGAATATGCAAGCGAATGGATTACATTCAACAGCAGGGTTTGGCATCCTTGTGCCATTTTGCTGTCTGTTACAGGGATCATTCCCTTCTGCTTCCTGTGATTTCAAATCATATCCCTGTGGAATTTGTGTGCTCCTAGCTAGCTTTATTCTGAGTTTTTCCTTGAAGAATTGAAATGAGGTATTTCAGCAGTCATGGGCAGAGTAATTTTTAAAAACTTTTATAGCAATAGTGATTGATTTTTCTTGCTACGTTTTGCTATCTTCCCTGACCCGTTAAACTATTAGGTGTAAAATGCAAGTTGCATTAATTTGAAAAAAATATGCCAATAATTATGTGCAATTTGATTCAGTTTAGTTAACAGGCAGGTTCCTGTTACATGAAGTTGCCCAGCCCTTACCAGTTTTACACTGAGAATTAGAGCTTGCATTGATTACACTTCACTTGACCGGGATGGGGAGGTGTTCTAGTGTTTTTGGGTACCCTCATTCCTTAGGGCAGAGACTCTCAGGCTGGAAAGAACAGTTTGTTTTCAGAAAATAAAGACCATTTTTCCTTTTCTTTTCATTGCAGAGCACCTTTCTTTGCATGAGTTACCTTATCCCATAGGACCAGGGGCAGTACCAGGAATACTGATTGTTAGTGTCGCAGCAGAAACACCGACTTGGTGGTTCTTCATGCATGATTTCTGCAGTAATTATATTGATCGTGTTGATGTTGGTCTCCACTGGAACAAGCCTGTGTGCTGTGGGGAAGCGCTGTAAATATCAGAGACCGTTGTGGCCATGCCACCGTAGATGGATATGGCAGTCACATCTTTAATACAGACATGCTTGTGTGTTTGTTATCTATCCCTTGATGCTCCCACGGCTCAAGCTACGCAGGAGAAAATCAGGCAGCAAGGTCAATTAATACTGAGTGCCTTCAGAGGAAAGGCTTAGTAATTGGTGATCTTAGCGTATTATAGAAGTGGGGAGTATATGGCTAATCTGCTCATTTTTAACATCTTGTTGATGAAGGTGATATCTTAGTGATAATAGTGGTGGTTGGAAGACTGGAGAAAAGTGAAGCCTTCTCTTTAACCTTTGCCATTACAACTTATTTCTGCAGTAAATCAAAATCACGGAATTTCAGAGTTGGAAGGGACCTCTAGAGATCATCTAGTCCAACTCCCCTGCTAAAGCAGGATTGCCTAGAGCACATTACTCAGGACTGCATCCAGGCAGGTCTTGAAAAACTCCAGAGAAGGGGACTCCACAACCTCCCTGGGCAGCCTGTTCCAGTGCTCTGTCACCCTCACCGTAAAGAAGTTTTTTCTCATACTTGATTGGAACTTCCTATGTTCCAGCTTGTGCCCGTTACCCCTCGTCCTGTTACTGGGAACCACTGAAAAGAGTCTGGCTCCATCCTCCTTAAACCCACCCTTTAGATACCTGTAAATATTAATAAGGTCTCCCCCCAGCCTTCTCTTCTCCAGGCTAGACAGTCCCAGCTCTTTCAGCCTTTCCTCATAAGGGAGATGCTCCAGTCCCTCAGTCATCTTAGTTGCCCTTCGCTGGGCTCGCTCCAGCAGTTCCCTGTCCCTCTTGAACTGGGGAGCCCAGAACTGGACACAGTGTTCCAGTTGTGGCCTCACCAGTGCAGAGCAGAGGGGGAGAGTGCAGAGTCAATTTTTTCTTTTTTCTCTTCTCAAATTTCTAAGTAATGAGACCACATGCATTCCATGTTGTGAGGACATATTATCTTCTTTTTTTTTTTTTTTTTTTTTGGTGTAGGATGCAAACAGATGTCATTGCGATGTGTGCTGGGATTCCCTGGAGGTTTAGCAGATTAGGTAGATCTGAGAATGCATTAATGCTTCTTATCCTTTTATCCTCCACTTGACCAGGTGGGGCTTATTCAGCCCAAACTGTCCAGCTAATGCCCAGTTTTGGAAGGTTTCAGGATAACAGCCAAGCTGTCTGTGTGCATGTGCATTTCTTGTTGCTTTTCAGGACAAGCTTTCAGATTGTGTTGACGTTCAGGTTGGGTGAGCACTTGGGTAGAGCAGTCTCACAGGATTTTTCCTGTATTCTGCACACTTCAATGACTAGTTAGCACTTCCTATCCCCAAAATTGGTCTCTCTGGCCTTTGTAGAAGAGTTTCCTACTCTGCAGCAGTTTAGTCTCTGGGTGGACAAATGCCTCACTTGAATCCTTTACCTCCTTCTCTCAACAATTCATTGCAGCAAAGGAGCCACATGTGAGTTGCAGCCCTTCCATCGCTACATGTTCTTGCCCATGAGTGCAGAGGGGAGGGTTTCGCTTTCCAAAAGGTCATGTCTCTCGCGTATGGGAAGTGTCTGAAACAAGAATAGAAACTTCACAGGCAGATTGTGTCAAAATGCAGTTACTGTGGGTTTAAGTAACCATTCTTTTTAATTTCTAAATAAGTTATAACTTTACGTTTGTGTTGTGTTTTTTTTTTTTAAACTCAGCATGAAATATTCATGTAAAGGCTATACTTGTATAATGGTCTTTTCTCCCCACAGGAAAGAAATTAAAACTCTTCTATTTACCCCATCAAAAATTCAGTTCTGATGACAAACATAGAAAAAGGCTGGATGTTTTCATAGTATATGTGTTCTTTTCAAATAGTATATTTAATAAATCCCGTGCATCGTAAGCTTTAGGCTTGGCTTAACTTTTATGTCAGGAAGGAGAGGATTCTTTGTAGTTTCATAATTATTCGTGTTTCTGATATTTGATCTTCAATTAAATATGAGAAAGAAGTTTAGAAAGCAAAACATTCCAGGCCTTCTATTAATCTAGAAAAATATGTTTCTTGGCCTCACATAATTCACAACTTGATGGATAAAAAATTGCAAATTGCTGTCCAATTTTGCTGAAGTCTCGTGTTAAAAATGGGAACCATGCATGCTTGTCTCAGGAGTGATGCTGGGCTAGGTTAAATTCTTTGAAAATCGAGCAAATGAAGTTCAAAAATAAACTTTAAAATCACAATTTATCGAAGTATTAAATCCAACCAACTGGGTCCTATATCTTTTTATTTGTCAGCACTCTTGAACAAAAGTTTCTGCTGGAGCAGAGGTTTGGATCAGTTGTTTTACCCAACAATTCTCCAATTAAATTTGGTAAAAAGTTAATAAGGTTGTTTTTCTTTGCCCTGTCAGTTTATCTACGTACTAGTTTGGGACTTCTTTTTTTTATTATTTTTTTTTGTTTTTCAGAGGTTCAGTCCATGGCATAGCAGTTTTATCTTGTATTAAAGAATCTGCGAGTATTTGAGTGCTCTGCAGATCTTCACAGCAGATTACCTTTTCTGTCTTAATTGCATAAATTGCATACAACTGCCTTTGGGTTGTTAGCCCCCAAGGTGATCCCATTCACTTTGCGAAGTTTAAGTGATATGAATTGGACTGACTTTTCCTGCTTTTGTTCCTTTGATTGCTCAGTGGGTTATATGTTTCTTAGGTTATTTTTCTTCATGCTGCCTAAAGGAAGAAATTACCTGAGAAACCGAGTAAAAAACGAAGCAGAACTTATAAATGTTATGCTAATAGAAAAAGATGGCATAATCTCACATTTATTAAAAATAGAGAAAAACAACCACAAATCCTTAAGCTATGATGAGTGAAAAATATTTTTAAAAACATGGATATCTACCCTCTAGGAACATGATTGCAATGGAATAAAAAAAAAAAAAAAGTCTGTTCTCAGTGATACTGGTTTGGGGCAAAACCACAAATAACTCACATATAAACAGATAAAAACTGAACTTGTTATGCAGTGAATAATTCCACTAGTAAAGGAGAAAAAGCAACTCAAGCTGTTCAATTACACGTCATTGCCAAAAAGCTAATAACCCCTTCAACACAATGCTCTGCAACTTTCCTTTTTCATGAACAGTTTAGGTGGTGGAGCAGAGCCATTACATCCTTCTTCTCCTTTTTTGTCGTACCATGGCAGGTGGGGTGTAGACTAAGTCTTAAATCTCGCGAATGAAGATAACTCAGCGCTTTCGTAAACTGTCCTGTTTCACTCAAGATTTGCATTTTGATGGTGGATGGAACGGTCTCTCTATCGTTATTAAAGTACTTTGGTATCTTTCAGGAAGAAATGTGCTGCTTAAGTTGAATTGTTAATTGCACTAAGGAACTTTTCTGAAATGAGCTTTCCTTAATCCTAGCTTGCGATCGGTGGTCTGTTCTTCCTCGCCCGGGTCTCCATCATGATGTGAACAGGTTTGGACATTCTGCTGTGCTGTACAACAGGTAAGGTTACAAACAAGCTGGGGGGTGTTGGCGTTTTTCATACCTCAATAAATCTGATCTATGTGTAGATCAGTAACACTGAGACCAGAAAGTTGAGGCTCTGTTGCAAACCTCTCAAAGTTCTCAGACTCTTGTAATGTCTTCAGCATCCACCTGTCCCTATCAGCCCTTCTTCTTCACTGGACTGAACTGTCTCATCTCACTTAGTTCTTTCAAAAATGTCATGTTCTCAATATTTCTATTCCTTTTTCTTATTTATGTATATTTTTTCTTATTTATCTCATAATTTTGTATTTTTATTTATTCCATATTTCTATTTCTTATTTAGCTGCACTGACAACTCTTATCTGCCAATTCTACTTTCCCTTATGGCTTCTAAATTTGTCCACGTTTCAGTTTCCATAGCTTATTCTGTGTGGCTTATCCTTATTTAACGTTCACGTGATGCACAGTATTTGGGTGAAATCATAGGTGAGATTTCTGCTGTTAAGCATTACATCACTGTAATAATATCCGTGCTTTCAGGTGAACATCTGTTACTGTATTTGAGTCTGCAGAACCGGGTTTGAGAAATGGTATTTCTTAGGAGTCATTCATTCTGGTTCCTTTATCCTTTGAGGATACTTTCTGTAAATCAGTAACACTATTTAAAGCTCAGTTTAAGCCAGGCGGATAGCTGTCACTGCCTCTAAAAGGAAGTGGTGCTTCTAGATACCTTTTTTTGTCTCTGAAATCTCGCTCACTATGTGTTTGTTTCAGTGTGTACTGAATACCAGCTGTGCATTTGCTCCCATGAAGGGCAATTAAGCCCATGCTTTAGTTCTTTCCTAAAATACGATGAAAATTATATTAAAACACTTGCTATTCAACCAAAATTTTTATTTGGTTCCATAGACTCTTCATTGTCTCTTTAAATGTACATTTACAAACATGGAGGCACAGAGGGTTTTGGGTGACATTTTTGTGTACCTAATGAAATTTGGTGTTTTGTCTGAAGCAGTTGTGATACTAAGGAAGGTTTAAAAAAACACCCCACCGCACCATTTCAAAAAAATATTATTTAGTTTGGGGTTTTTTGTTTTTTTTTTTTTTTTTTTTTTTTAGTTAACACAATAACTCTTTGCTCGGTTGCTAAAAGCCATGAAAATAACTGTGGTTTTGTCGCAGCGGTGTAGGAAGATGTGACAACACTGAATTGTTTTGTCACAGTTTCTGAACGCTGGTTTAATAGTGTGATACTGTCTCCCTGACTTTTTTTATCCTTCCTCTTTCTCTCACCACTGTTCTTTGCAGGAGGATCCCACATTTCTGCAGCGTTTTATGTATAGTCATGTTGGTCAGGTGTCACCCGAATTTTGGCTGAGGGGGAGGGTTGGCCCATGACCTCGGAGTGGTTTGACTCTGTCTCAGCACCCATCTGTTGAGATTCTCTGGCTTCTCTGAAACAGTGGAAGTTGACAGACCTTTTCTTTAGTGCCTTCCTTAGCCAGGAGCTATTTATTTGGATTTATACATGCTGGAACATAATAAAACACCTTGCATGCCTTGAATCGCCTTGACTTGCAGCACTGCGTGGTCTATAAACATAGGCACAGATATTTATATCTTTACTTACATTTTGTCTAGCACCATGTACGTATTTGGAGGCTTCAACAGCCTCCTCCTGAGTGACATACTGAAGTACACACCCCAGAGATGTGAAGCTTTTGACAACGAAACAGCCTGCGTGCGAGCAGGTCCTGGTGTCAGATGCGTGTGGGCTGCCACCCTTCCTCACTGCGTCCCCTGGGAAATGGCAACGGTAGCGCAGCGGCAAAAGGTCTTTGAAGACTGTCCACCCAAGCCAGGTATGTGCCACGTTCTTTCCATTTCCTTTTCTAAAAGGTGTGTAGGGTCTCTTTCTTTTCCAAATTCTGTCTTGCGTTGTATGCCATTATCAGATCAAGTTTAAGATGTGGTGCTGTAGTTCTGCTTCCATACGTGCCTTGGGAGACCTTCCTCTGACCAAGTGGCTGCAGTGGCTTGGAGATGTTTCCACCTTTCCTTCCTCCTGAAGCTGCTTGCTCATGAAATTTTTCTTCCTGCCCGTTTTGCTTGTTCTTACTTTCCTATCCCAAACAGACATCATCAGTTAGGAATCAGGCCTGGACTATTGCTCTCTAGATGTTTGCTCCAAGAACTGACCTTGTGAGAGCCAACAATTATCTGATGAGCACCACGGGGCATGGGAAGGGGAATCTGGGTCCTGTGGTGTTATTCCTGTGCTCTTCAAGAGACAGCAGGAAGAGCGTTTTAAGAAAAGTTACTTTATTTCTCCTTCTACAGTATTACATGGATAGGGACATAGAAAAAGAACACTTGTTTTAAGGTCTGATTCCTGTTTTCTTCCCTACGATAATTTTTAAAGAACTTCTCAATGCTTTATCCTGATGCATTTGTTGCTCTGAATTGAATTATACGAACCTTGATTCTGTAATAGATGGCAGCCTTTAATTATTTAAAAGAAATTGATGTAAAGGGACATTGCTTTGATGGGCTCTCAATGTACAATAAATTTTCACAAAACACAGGCGATAAGCAATTGGAAAGATGAAGTGGAAAGTTCAAGCTTTGCATGAAAATGCTCCATGTAATTGAAGGTCAGGCTTACAGCAAAATGGGCCTGCGGTGGGAGATTTTCACTGTCCTTGTGAAATGTCCTGTGGCATCATTTGCATGGGCATTGCCTGAACATGCATGCCTAGTCTTAGTTCATGCGCTTCCGTGTCCTGGTGCGTTTTCTGGTGGTGTATTTTACGGATCCTTGGGCACTAAAAATGATTGGTGCTGCAAATGAATGCAATTTTCTATCAGTTCAATCGCATAAAAGTATCTGATTTACTAAGTAGTTGATAACGGAAAAATCTACAGGCCCTACTGTTTGGTTATATCTTTTGCTATATATAATCAAGTTCTTAGAGCTCTGTCAGGAAATGCCTGTTTTTGGTCATGCAGGTTTTTTTCTTTAATAGTTGTAGACAATGAAAAATGTGATCAGATTACAGACTGCTATAGCTGTACAGCAAATACAAACAACTGTCAATGGTGCACTGACCAGTGTATCTCAATGCATAACAACTGCACAGAGGAACAGGTAAAGTCTCTCTCATACTTCTGTAGTTTAAATTTAGCCTTTGAAATATCAAATGTTCAGATGCCTTCATCTGTCGGTGTTACTACCCCTGTTGTTTTGTTATTTCCAGGGCTTGTGTAGCTCTGAGCCATTGAGATGCTTGAATTTTTTTTCAAGTTGGTCCAAGGGCTTTTCGTGGGACTCTCCACTTAAGTTAGGAGGATGGCTCAGGGCAGGGGAAGAGGGGGTGTGATTATTCAGTAAGGCACATAGCCATTTGGGTTTGAGCCTTCCCTAGAAAAAAAACCCTAACCCTTTTGTAAAAGCTCTGGTAAGGAAAATGTGTCAGATGGTGGCCTGGGGGAATATCTTGCATGCACAGTAGAGTCTATGTCCAGTGTCACAGCGTTTGAATATATAGGTTGCTTTGTAGGTCTGAACTGTGAAGTTTAGTGAGGTAGTCATTACGGCTGTTGTAAACCGACATTGGTTGGATGGGAAAAAGCCTCGTCTGTGCTATTTATTTTAGGTTCCTATTACTCTATATGACAATTGTCCTAAGGATAACCCTGCCTATTACTGTAACAAAAAGACAAGTTGTAAAAGCTGTGCCATGGATCAAAACTGTCAGTGGGAACCCAGGAATCAGGAGTGCATTGCTTTACCAGGTAGGTATTGGTTGTATTTCTAAGAAAAAAACCCCAAATTCACCCGGTCCAAAAGTTGCTGCTTTTTTTTTTTTTTTTTAACCCCATTGTCTACGATCTTTTAGTACTAAGCTGGAGTAAATAATGTTGTTTAATCATACCAGCTTTGGTATGAAACTTAATTTCTAGTAATTTCAGAAAGTCTGATGGAGTATTTTTCAGTCCCAATTGTCTGAAGAGTAGTGTGATCATTTGTGTAATTATTAGGCTGTATTTCATCTCTCTCTTTGCATTTGATAAAAGCAGTACTGTTGATATGATAGGCTTCTGGAAGATATTAGATTTAATAATGCATGCTATTTAATTTTAGGGACTAGAATTGTGCAAAAGCGTGATGGCACACACTGAACGAATTAGGCAAATAACACATAAAGTGTGTAAGGAAAATTCTCTTATTAGAATGTTTCCAGTGGGAGCTCATAGGAGTTGATGATTAGTCCCCCTGTAGTAACGTGCGTTTTTTTCCAAGTGACTGGGAGAGCAATATAGCATCTTCGGTGACTGACATTTGCAGTTAATAAAATACAGAGAAAGGGGGGAAAAAACCAACACAGACAGAAGCTTTAAATGGGCATGAAAAACCTTCCCCTAATTACTCTGATACCTGGACATGTCCAGGTCTGGCATTTGCTAGTCTGGAAGAGTGAAAAAAATGAAAAGACTTTGGAGAAGAGCAATGAGAGCAAGAAAAACTTCTTTTAATGAGATGAAGAGCTTGGTCTGTTTACTTTGTTGTAGAAAAGAGCGCGACTTGATCATATGTGTAAAAAGCCCATTTGAAAAACTGACACTTGAGAGCTTTTCAGTCTGTTAGATAAATTTGAACCAAGACATTGGAGCTAGACATCAGCTCTACAGAAATTCACACTGAAAATGTTCATTGGGTTTTTTTGTAAGGGTAGTTATGAGTGGGGGAAATAATTCCTACAGGGAGTTTTTCCGTACTGGGCACGGCCGTGCTCAAGATGAAACAGGGATTAATCCTGGAAGTTTGGTGCTGTGGACAGGATTAGCCCAACAACCCTCTTCTGTCGAAAGCTATCCTAACAACTGCAGTTGAATAAATGGCTTTAAGCCATCAGCAAGATACTCATTTGCTTCCCTTTACTCTTTCTTCTACAGTGATTTTACTGTTCGATGCTGCGATAAGTTCTTTGACTACCTACTGCAGATAACTAAATGGTAGCATTGCACTTCAGCTCCCCTAAACAGCTTTTCTTTTCCTTCGGTATTTTTATACATAGATACTTCTGAGCATGCAGATAAGTCATGCTGGTTTGAGATGGGGTTGAAGGTTTTATTTTGGTGGAAGAGCTCTTTCACTACTTCAAACGTTGTGAAGGTCACTGGCATCTCTGGTTTTACTTTCTTTTTTTTTTCCCCCCCCACTAGAAAATATCTGTGGAACAAACTGGCATTTGGTTGGCAACTCCTGCTTGAAAATTACAAATGCGAAGGAGAACTATGATCATGCCAAACTGTCCTGCAGATCCAACGGTGCTTTGCTGGCTTCCCTCACAACCCAGAAAAAGGTAGAATTTGTTCTAAAAGAGCTGCAGAAGATGCAGTCTTCGGTGAGTGCTTCTCTTTTATGTCCCTTGAGTAATTAAGCTTTGACTGTGGAAAAGTCCTTGCTGTGGTATTGTGTGCTCTGTAAAGAATAGACATGCCTCTTAACTGAAAAGGACTGATTTTTCTTTTGAAATTCAACATACCCTATGGGTGCTTTTGAAGTGAAATTGTAGGGAATGTAAATGGGAAAGATAAATACAAACATACACAGTGCCTCAAAGGTATCGCTTTCTATAATGAAATCATACGCACGTTTCTCTTGTGGGATACATGACTGCAGCAGGAGTCCTCTTGTGACTTGTACACAATATTTTATAAATAAAGGTCCCTTTGGGGCACCGGAGGTGTTTAATGTAAAGCATTTAAAGTTATTTATTCTGCTCAGAAAAGTGGCCGTTTAAAATGTCGGCTTCTTATTCCGCAGAGCTGTTTGGCTTATTGGGAGTTATTTACGTTTGATTTAGTGGCAGGTGCTTTTCTGTTGGAGCCAGTGAGAAGTGAATTGGAATCTGTCCCTCTTCATGCATCAATGAAATAATTTTTTTTTTTTTTTTTTTTTTCCCCCCAGTCCCTGGCAGAAGTGTGGAGGTATTCAGGGCAGGTTGTGTAGGTGGTGCTAAAGCCCTAACAAAGAAAGATGCTGTGCGGCTTTGCTGAAATCCTGGTTTAGGTTGTAGAGCTGCTGTGGCTTGACGGCACATCAGAGTAACTCCTCTTGGGTCCCAGAGGCCACTGTGGGCAGGGCTGGCAATCAGGAAGAGTTTCATATATATGAAAAGTGAGACTGGAGGCGGTAGGATTGCTGCCTTTCAGAGGGGTACGTACTTCAGTGCTAAAGAGAAATATACCCCTGTTGAAAGGAGAACATTCCCTGCTTTGATTCCCTTTGTAATTTTAAAGTAGCATTTCAACAGTTACGGGGCTTTAGAGGGGGATTAAATTTAGCAAAGAAAAGGTAAGATGCAATTCAAGCAAGATTTTTTGTTAAATCTTTTGTAAAGAGGGGAAGCCAAGCCTGGGATATTTTAAAAGTATGTGGTTCTAATAGCTACGGGTGTTCCTGGATATTCCAGTAGTTGTGTAGTGCAAATTCCTAAAGACACATGGCAACCTAATGATGTTTGAACCCTTACACTGGAGAGAGGAAAAAAATTGCTAATTTACAGGGGTTTTTTTCGTCTACACTGTCCTTTAAAAAGTGAGCCTTAGAAATCTGAAGAGACTATTAGCCCTTTTTAGTGGATATTAGTATTGAATGTTTTTAATGTGGGAAAATGCCTTTGCTAAAAAGCCAACCTGTGTCTGGTACTTGAACTTTTGCCATTCAGTGGCACGCTGCTGCTGGGCTGGGGGAGGCTGTACTTTGCAGTTATTCCTTTTTAAAGTAAGCTGTGTATGGATGTTTCATAATATTAAGAAAACGTGTTGGTGTTGGCACATAGTGCTGTGTAACCCTGTTGCTGTTAGAAGTTGAGGCTTTAAGGTTTACGAGTGCATAAAATCGGTTTGAGGTAGGTGATGGTTATATATAGCAGTAACAGAAGATGTATGATCTAAGGCTTTCCTAGAACAGCTGTGCCACCAAAGCGCCCTGATGGAGAAAGATTTTTAACAGTAAAATAAGATACTGTACCAATACAGTTAAAATGCATCTCCTGTAAATAAAAGTGTGCCAAAAATTAAATTGCCAACAGAAATAGTTGTATTATGGGTTTTTCATACTGAGAATTTTATTACAGCGATACTAATTTAGATTTGACCTGCTCTGTCTCTCCACCCCTCCATATATCCATATATATGCAGTCTGAAACAGCAGAGGTCTTCTAGCCAGACTGCAGAGTTAGGTAGCTTCTATCATTTAAATTGTGTCGGGGACTGCTAGTTTCCTTCCTCATATCAAACTGTAGCTCCAGAATTATTTTTTTTTTCCTGTGTCTAGCTATTTAAAGGAGTCACAAATGTACGAAGACCAACTCGCGGTTAATTTCATAGTCAGCCAGCATGAGTGTTTGACGTGTTCTCCTCCTGATTTAGATAGCTAGAAATGTCATTTGAAAAAAAAACAACAACAACAACAAAAAAAAAGGTGTTTCCTGAAAGATTTCTCTGTGGCACTTAATTCCAATAGCACTGAGAAACAAATTTTCCTTATTACATTTTTGCAATACCTAACCTGGCAAAGTTGTTATGAGCATTACATGGTGATGTGTATTTTCTCTTAATACCTAAGGTAAAGAAACCTGGGTATTAAATCTACCATTTTCCTTTCTTCCTAGCCTAAAACTTTGACTCCGTGGGTTGGACTGAGGAAAATCAACGTGTCGTATTGGTGTTGGGAAGACATGTCTCCCTTCACCAACACCCTGCTCAAGTGGCTCCCCAATGAACCAAGCGATGCTGGATTTTGTGGTTATTTAGCTGAGCCTTTCCATCAGGGACTGAAGGCAGCAACGTGTATCAACGAAGTCAACGGCAGTGTCTGCGAAAGGCCAGGTAACAACATCTAACTTCTGTGTCTCACGGAGAGCAGGTTGACTAATAAGTATTTGTATTTCCTAGAGAGTAAAGAAAATCCCATTCATTCCGTCTAAAACTAGATGCATTGTGTCTTTGCCAAAGAAAAGTGGTCCTGAAAGAGTGTCGTGTGTAGTGATTTCATACAGGAGTTGGGGATTTTAAAAAATAGCTCTACATTTACACTGTTAACTGTGAAATGCTTGAAGTACATTATAGTTTAATTATATTTCTCTAAATTGTGTACCTGAATGTGACATTTAGGTTAATTATGGTATGGAGCAATCTCCCATTTAAAAAAAAAAAAAAAAAAAAAAAAAAAAAAATAAAAGCTACTTTCCAATTGAACTTCCTTTTCTCCCCTCTGCTCCGTAGCCAGAGGAGGATTTTATCAAAGTTTGAAATTAATTGGGCAAGACACTTTTGAGATATGAGAACTTTGAAAAAGAAGCTATTTGCTTTTGGGAAAACTCTTCCAGCTTTGTTGAAACTGTGTATCTTTTCAAATGGCTTGGTCCGTGAACTCCCTGTTATAGCTGATTATTTCTGAATACCAATTAGTGCCTCTTAAAGTTTTAAGAAAGTTGGCTGATTACATGAAATCTGTAAGTAAGCTACACTAAGTCATTCTTTGTGGAAGTGCAGGATGCAAATCATGAATGTGGAACCTGAACTCAAAATTTTGTGTATTTAACTTGCAGCACTTTGAATTTGTGTAAGCTATATCTTGTTTTTTATGGTCCGAGAATAGTTACTTGAAACAGATGATAAAGCACTGGCTCACACCAGAAACTCCTGAGTCTGTTCTGCTTTTAATACTCATTTTATGTGTGCAACTGATCAAATAAAACACATCCCAAAGTGCTCACATACAACATGGGGTTTCTTCCCAGCACTTCAGGTGGGAGAAGAGCTAAGGAACACACCGACAGACCTGCAGAGAGATAAAGACCACATTCGTAACACCATTTAAATTGTTTTCTGTCTACCTTAAAAAGCGTTAACGCTCATGGGGGATACGTAATAAGAGAAATGATTTTGCAGTACTTACTGCATTTCTCATACTCACCGTGGTATAAGTGGTATCTCCAGCTCCATCCAGCAACACCACACCACAAATGAAGAGTTTCAAGCCTGTGATAACGAGCTCCTTTTTCAGCCCAAGTAACAGACAGGGCTTTTTATCTTCTGTCTTTCTGTCTCGGGGCTCGTTACCTGTATCTTTCGGGAGGAAAGCTGACTCCTCTTGTCCCTCCCGCCCGCAGCTAACCACAGCGCCAAGCAGTGCCGCACGCCCTGCGCCCTGCGCACCGTCTGCGGGGAGTGCACGAGCGGCAGCTCCGAGTGCATGTGGTGCAGCAACATGAAGCAGTGCGTGGACTCCAACGCTTACGTGGCCTCTTTCCCCTACGGGCAGTGCATGGAGTGGTACACCATGAGCAGTTGTCCGCGTGAGTAATGGCTTCTGTGGCTTGACGGGTGGGCTGGAGCCCTTGCATTTGCAGACCTTTGCTAGCAAAAGTCGTCAAATGCTGCACATCAGCTCTCCTGTCCAGGGGATTTTCAAAAATAAGAAGCGCCCCACCCCAGGAGCTCAGTGTGTGCAGCACCGTCCTGCATCAAGTAAAGCATTACAGAATTAGGTCCCCAGTTATGGGAACTATCAAACTAAATGGCGGATAGTGAAGGCTTTCAAGTGAGGTGATGAAATCTCCACTCTTCCCCCCCCAGTGGAAAAGTACTTGTTTCATTATTTGAATTCCTATCCTTCAAATTAATTGTTACATAATTTCACGTGATTAACTTTTTTTTTTGTATCTCTGTTATTCATATATGGAGCCATGTAATTTAATATTAGATTATCTGCATCAAATCCCAATTAGGGTTTACAGGACTGTTTTTTATTCTGGAGTATTGTCTGTGTATAGCCCACAGTAGGAATTTCTAACTTACTTTTTAAATAAATGATTTAATTTTTTTCCGCTTTTAGGTAGATGTGAGCAAACTGCAAAAGATTTATGGTGCTTTGGAATATTGCTTTCTGTTTTCAAAATGTGGGGAAATAGTCTAGAAATTTAAAAAGTGGTTGAACAGTTTCAGAAATTATTTTTACTTATGTTGACTTCTTTAGGAGCTGAGTGCGAGCAGGGGAGTCAGGAAAGCCAGGGCTCTTGGGGTAGCAGAGGGAGAGGAGTGCCTGTGTTCCCCAGGAGGGAGGTTGGGCAGTTCGAGTTGGTGCAGTTGCTCCAGGAACTTTTGGAAGCTGATGAGAATAAGCTGGGTAACTCAGCTTTGCAAAATAAGAGATGGAGAAAATTAGTTTTGGGTAACTGTCAAATATGAGAGTGTGAACTTCCCGTATTGCCAGAAGTCAAAAATTGGAGGAAGCATCAGGCAGGAGATGAGTAAGCTGAAATAATGGAAAATGATGTTTTTCTACTACTTTTTCTTTTTTTTTTTTTTTGAAGGGAAATATTGCCGATTTTAAGATAGAAAGCCTGCTCATCTTAGAATATCAACAATCTACAAATTTTTTTTCAAGACGGTATTGGGAAAGGAATAGAAGAACTTTCCTAGATATAAAGAGTTTGTCACCCCTGAAATACAATCCCGTTTGAGAAAGGAACAGTTAAAGGGTGGTGATGGTTTTTTCCCTGATTTGGTTGATTCCTGGGCCCAGGGGATCTGCACGTGGTGCTCTGAGCCTCCTAAGATGACAAATTCTGTTTTGTATTGGTATTCCGTGCTTCTTGGCTCAGATAAATACTTGAAATAGTAGTGTGTGATATTAAAATGTGTGGTAAGAAGAAACTCAATGCGAGTAAACAAACTGTGGTTTTTTTAGCCTTTACTTCCAGATGGCTCATTTTATAATCTGATCTGTTGTAAATCAATTGGAGGGCTTTTGTAGTTGGGAACATTAACCTCTGGTTTTAGTGGGTGGTGTTTAATGTTTAGAAAAACTTTACGTGTGTATTGCATTGTTTCATAACTCACTCACTGATTAATTCAACCTTTGTGTTAGTAGCTATCTTAGATTCTAGAATAAATATACTGATAGGAATGAATATATATATGTGTGTTACTGTGAGTATCAGAAATAAATATTTACAGATTTGGCGGGATAAATGCTTAGGATCACAAAAGACATACAAGGGTTTCTACATTCATTGTTGCCTGTGTTTTGGGATGGTGATTTATTCCACGATTTGATGTTTGGGTTGGATTTTTTATAGCTGAAAACTGTTCAGGCTACTGCACGTGTGCTCACTGTTTGGAGCAGCCCGGCTGCGGCTGGTGCACCGATCCCAGCAACACTGGCAAGGGGAAGTGCATCGAAGGCTCCTACAGAGGCCCGGTCAAGATGCCAACCCCGTCCGCAACAGGGAAGCACAGCTTGGAGCCCGTCCTTAATGTCAGCATGTGTCCTGTGGAGAACAACTATAATTGGTCCTTTATTCAGTGTCCAGGTAAATGAGCAACGCGTAATTGTTCAAACATATCAAGGGTAACAACAGTTAAATGCGAGGGGAGAGACCTTTTTAAGACTGTGGAGATGTCTGTGTTCCCTCCTCTTAATGGAGGGAGAAAAAGAAGTTGGAAGACAAACAAGAAATAACACATTTGAGATGGAAGGAGTTGTGTAGGTATCTGTAGGTGAGCTGTGGAGATTTGCTACATGAAAACTTATTTATGCATTACTCTCATGAAATTTTTCCTTTGCCTACAAACATTTACGAAGTTTTAAACTCTTTGTTCTTTGTTTGTTTTAGGGTTGTTAGCAAGAAAGGCAACTCTTTCTTTGAAGGGTGATGTAACTGTTAGTAATGCTCAGGGGGATTCTGAAATAATGGATTTGAATCCATACATGCAGAATAAAATTACTTGGACTGCTGCTAAATCCTTTCTTCCCCGTTCCTTCTTGTAAATCTGTCCCACTAGCTTTTTCCAGTCCTGTGTGTCCAATATGCACATAGTGTCTTGGAGTTCAGTTTTCCCTGTGTTGCTTTAAATTTCACATTTTCAATACACACCTCTCTTTGAATTCTTGTATTGTTAGCAAGACTGTAAGAACCTCTTCGGAAAGTGCATGAAATGGTTGCATTCAGCCTCTGCAGAGCACAGACTTCTGGGGCTCTATGCATAGCACTGTATTTGAGCACAAATACTCATCCTTTTCTGTTTTCTTCAGCCTGCCAGTGTAACGGGCACAGTAAGTGTATAAATGAAAGCATCTGTGAGAAGTGTGAAAATCTGACAACTGGGAAACACTGTGAAACTTGTATCTCAGGCTACTATGGTGATCCCACTAATGGAGGAACATGTCAGCGTAAGTGATGCCTTAAATCTTCTTCCCGCGTTGAAGTCTTTGATGTTTTTTGGTTTTTAGTCATTTGTCTGCTATCTTAACTGAAACTATATCCAGATAATACACTTCTTTCTTTCCTGCAAGCAAGGCACAATCCTTGTTTCTTCAAATGGAATATGGAAACTGCTTGATGAAATTATTTGACTTTCATTCCACAAGATAAAGATGATTTTTTTTTTACCCTCCTTTGTAAACTTTAAATGACCACAGTGAAAAATTAGTGTTTGATCCTGTTTTGAAAAGAAACAGTGATAATCCCAATGTCTTGAACGAATTTCTGCTTATCTAAATTCCACCTTCCATTACATTTTGTTAATGTATTGTGTGTTTATTGTTACAATTGTCTGTTTCATAAAAGGCTTGCCATGTTTCACTGAGGAGTTGGCTGGATTTCAGTTGAGGATTAGGTGATCCCTGTTAAAATTGTAGAAGTTAGTAAAGTGCTTTGGGACTCTTTGGTACAAAGAATGTTTTTTGGTTATGCAAGATCTAGTTAATAACCTGGGGAAAAATCTTTCTTGAAGGACCAGTACTGGTGATGCTGAGGAACGAACATGTAAGATTTGAAGTTTTGACCTTGAACCTCTCAATATTACTCTGAATTATTGCAAATTTTGTAGGGCAGCATGGGGAGACCAGTTGTAAACCAGAATCCATCTGTTCTAGGTGATGTGCAGATGTAAGGGAAGGTGCTTCTTGCTCTGAAGAATTTTTGATGGAGTATATTTAGGTGGAGTGATATCATTAGATACAGTGATAGATGAAGTAGAACAGAAAGGACATTGTTTGGTGTCACAGTAGTATCAGTTCTTCCATGAAATGAGTGTGGCTGGTTTGTAGGCATCCCAGAAGAAATAAGTGAAGGTGATTAATGAGGGGATATTGAAGACTTTCGGTTGCTCCTTCCAAGCATGGAGACAATCCAGTAGAAAATACTTGGAAATTCGTTTATTATGTTTACTGGAAGTAGCATTGACCTTTTGGATGAAGATGAGAGTCAGTAGCTGGAGCATGAATGTCCTGTTTCCTAAAGCAAGTAGTAGGTGATGGCTGAAGCTATGAAGGAGAACACCCCAGCAGACAGATTCAATGAAGGGTGTGAAAAGATCACAGACAGGGACACGGCTGCTTTACTTAGAAAAAAGCTGGGATATGAAATTATGAGAGACAGCACAACAGCACGCGTACAAAGGATAAGGTGCATCTCTGACACTTTATTTCAGAAGATTATCTGTGAGATTAAATACTGCTGATATTCTTAAACTCATTTTGGGTGAAGATAATTTGAAGTGCAGGAATTAATAAATAGAGACTGAGTTTGCCCGAGAAAATTTATCATCCTACTCTAAGCATTCAGGTTTAATCATTGGATCACGACGTCCCTTTTGATATTTGTCGCTTTTTTATCTATGTGGAAATTGAGAATAAGTTACTTTGGACTCTTTCACATGAGGATTGTCCAGAAATAGTTTGTTGTTGAGATAATGAATGATAGACTAAAGTAATCCAGATGCCTGAAAAAGAAATTAGAAAATGTGTTGAGAGACTGTGGAACAGCATTCATTCGTTATCTGATGAAACTAGTAGCTCATGTCAAAAGTGCTTTGCTCTCAAGTGCTTTGGGCCCAGGTTTTTAATTTGCTGTGATTTAACGCTATTTACTGTGAAGGCGAAAGAATGAGGAAAGCGGGAAGCTGGGCAGAAAGACCGAGGTGGATCGGAAGAGGGAAAGTGAGAGGAAATCATCCTGATGCAGCCAGAGCGGCTGCTGGCCATTAGTAATTTTTGCTCAGTGAAAACATTTCCAGAGGGGAATTCTTCAGATAAGGTTTGGCTGACGGGCAGCCGAGCCAAATCTTGCTTTTTCCCTCCTCTGAGCTATGGTCCCCCCCTTCCTTTCCCATTAATGATGTGCTGATTCCACTCTTTTTGTGCATTTACGTGCAATATTGTGTGCTGCTCTGTTTTTAGAGCCTGCGGTCACATCCGTGCTGGAGATGGTTGTTGGTACACTCCGTCCTGATGCACAAGGGTCTGCATTTTCATGCTTAGTACCTAGTGTGGGTCCTTGTACTTTGATGTGCAGGTCTGCAGCGTTAGCCCAGTGGCCCCAGCAGCATGGGGACCATAAATATCCTCAAAGTGGCAAATATTCAGTGCTGGAAAAATTGCTGGTGTGTGGTATTTCCCATTTTGTTGAGCCATCGAGAGTTTGAGTGACACGATTAGCATCATGGTTGCCTTTTAAACAGGTACGGCTATGCAGAACTGTACGTGGTAGCAATGGGGTTCAAAAGCCAGGGAGGAATAAAAAGAGTGAATGGAATAAGATGCCTTTTTTTGCTGCTCTGTGCCACCAGGGCAGGTGCGCACTGCTATATTGCTTGTGTTGAAAAAAATTTTTGACGAACTGCAGTTACTTCTCTGAAAGAACTGTTTGCATATCATCATAGGCATTGGTGTTTGCGGAGCGGGGCAGATAATAACTAAATGGTAGGTAAATCACTCCTCAGCGGTTGCTTTTAGGAAGTGTCCAACGTAGGGAAGTGTTAATCGGGAAGGGCAGGAAATGCAGCACATCAAATGTAAAAATAGCTGCAAGGTGCTTTCTCTGCATTCAGGATTTTTTGAATTTTCTGATTAAAGTTTCACATGAAAATATGCTAGTGGTAGATAAGAAAGTTATTTGCAAGAGAACGGAAGGCGCTATTATGCCTGAAATCAGATTGCTGCTGTGCGCTTCTGAGTGCCTCTGTGGAGCGTTTGTTGGTGGCCCATGATGAGCTGCTGGCACCGTGGTCCTGCCTGCTCCCCCTTCCCAGGGCTGCGTGGGGCCTTGGAGGATGGGTAAAGCACTTGGCAGGGAAAAACGGTGTTGGGCAGGTGGGTGACGCAGTTGCTGTTGGGAAGCTGGACCGTCACAAATGTAGGAAGAGGAGTGGAGATGCCCATGACCATCTCTGAATGAGTCTGTGACCCATGCTTTGTGAAGAAGGTGGAAGGAGACTTGCTGTGAGCTGGTTCATCATCAGACTGTTACCGTGCTTCACAGTCAAAAAGCCATTTCCAGTAATTTTGGCTTTCTGTTCTAGCATCAGACTCTGGAGGGAAACTTAAGACTCTGGCAAGGGTGTCTAGTATGTTTTGTGTTAATAGTTTGTTTCCAAACTTCATAGTTGACTGAAAAGCCATGAGAAAACTTCTCTTCTTTGTGCATGTTCCAGTCTTATAGTGAATGATCTCCAATTACGGGGCTCATAGAAAAATGGATAAATAAATAAGACTGTTGTTTTAAATAAAGGTGTTTGAGTGTTCAGTTTTCTTCATAAGCACGTAGCTGAAGAGCAGGGTGAGGAAGCATTAATGTTAGTGCTCAAGATACACTGATCTGCACCTAAACAACATGAAATTTGAAATTTCTCCTAATTTTTGTGTGTTGAGTATTGATTGACTTTCACTTTGCTTACCTTTTGCAAAGCATAAGGAAGGCAGTGCAAGGCATTCTCAGTAGTATTAAGAATTATTTTTTTTAAAGTGCCATTAATGAGAAGTGTGTTTGCTTCACAGAATACAATTATTTTGTCAAATCTTCATTCAGTCTACTTGTTCCCACAATAGGCCTTTATGCTTCTTTGTATTTTGTTCCGTGTTGCTGCTAGGAAACCAGTCATCCACATCTGAGAAGCGCAATTAAGTGTCCCTGATACAATATAGCTTCCATTATATGCCAATATAAAGATGACATCAAAAGGATTCATAAAATAAGGTCCAAGGTTGGCAAGGATATTCAAGATGGAGACTTCGTATCTAAGAATCTGCTGGTACATGGGGTGGAACATGCCTTCTTAATGTGAAGGCATATGTCGTCTTAGTAAGGAGGCACCAGCCTTTAAAGCATACTATTTCCAGGAAGCTCGGAGACTGCAAAAGAGGGATCTTCGTGTACCTTTTGCCTTCTTATATTGTACGCTTTCCCACGCGCAGCTCTAGATGAGTGCACCTTCTAGTTCATTGGTAGAACAACTTCTAAGAGGCACCTACCTTCTGGGAAAAGTTACTATATCCATTCTTCTAGTTATAGTGAACATTATCTCAAAGAGGTCTGCTTGTGTTGGTATTGTTGTTTATTGGTTTGGTTTGGGGTGTGTTTTTTGCACATATATCTCCTCTACTTCTTTATGAATAAGTCTCAAAGTGTGTCAACTTTAGCAATTTAATTTGAATCAGGAGCGTTCTTTTGCAACAAATCTCCTGCACGTCCCCACTGTCGTACCTTGGTTCGCATCTCTGAGCAGGCTGAGTGTATATGAGCTGGTCTATTTTGGGCATGCCACAAATCTTAATTAGTCTAGGGGCACGCCTGACTTGCTTCAACCACGACTCAGTGGCATTCAGCTCACGGGACCAGGCCAAAGCTATTCTAAACTGCACTGGGGCACACACCCTAAACCCCTTACAGTGCGGACATTGTGTTCTTAGCACCAGCCGTTTTACACTGCAGATGCACTGACATTGTTGATAATGACATCATTTTCTCAAAGGTCTAGCTATTTCTAGAAATAGCCCTAAAAGCACCATGAGCTCTGCTTTATTTGCAAAAATACTCTTCTCTCGAGAGTTTTGAGTTTGACTGAAATGTGTTAGCAAGCCCAAAACTATTCCAAATATTGTTTTTTTCCTACCAGTTGTGATATCCCTAGTGCCATTGAACAACACGAGAGGAAGTTAAATAAATTTTTGAGGCTAAAAAGCACAGTCTGATCATGATTTCATACAAAATATCAATCCTGGAGCCCACACTCACTCTGTTTTGACGCATGGTTCTATTTTTGGCTGCCTTCTGTAGCACAAAGAAACCAGAGAGTACCAAATGGGTTTTCATATGTACTTTAATTGTTGATGTATCTCAGTTTGGCAACTAAAGAAGTTAATTGCTATCAAATCTGTTTCTCTTTCTTCATTTAACATGCATCTTTTCCCCCCCCTCTGCTCAACAGCTTGCAAGTGCAACGGCCACGCGTCTGTCTGCAACACAAATACAGGGAAATGTTTCTGCACTACCAAGGGAATAAAAGGAGACGAGTGTCAACTGTGAGTTCATTTCACTTTGTTATTTGAAATTAAAAGGCTATGCACATACCGGCATGGAACCCCTGCATTTTTAAATGATTGTATTTACAGTGTCTCTGCTCATCTCTTCCTGCTGACAGTTGACTAACTTCATTGAGGGTCCAGCCAGCCGTGCTTCCCCTGGGGGGATAGCACGAACAAAATGATTTCCTGAAGACTTCCATTTTTAGGAACATTTCAACTGAGAATGACATGCAGAAGGGATGGGGTGAAAAAATAATGCCCCCACCCCCCAAACTATATGTACCACTTTACTTTATCCCTCAATAGTTTCTTTTTAATTGGTAGATTTTTGCTGTCTGTGCACTGTGGTGCTGTTCTGAGGGAATGTAAATATATCTGAAATAAGACTTTGACATTCTGGCATTTTAATGGAGCGGTTTCAGAGCAACAAATTTGCTGGAGGTTTCTCTGTAACGTAACTGAAAGGCTTTTAGTGTAATGTTAGTGGAAATAATTTCATTCCAAATGATTTCATTGCCAGGTTTATTTTTAAAGCGTTGCTCACATGAGCGAACGTTTATAGGACTACATCCTGGAATAGCTGTAAACGTAAATGGAAACTTTAGGTTTTGACTGTGGTAATCCAGTTCCCTGCATTATGAAGAGCTAATAAGTACATTCCAAATGGATGCAAAAGTTAATATCCAGAATTTTATATTTCAATTTTACTGTGTGCTAGTTTGACATGCAGGGATTGTGAAATTTCTTCAGCAGCCCAATATAGCTCAGACATGCATCTTTCATTTTTAATTGTATACTGTTATCGGCACAGGTGGTGTTTTCTGATTTTTAGTGGCTGTGGGAATAAATAGAACTGAAAAAAAATATCCATTTATTAAAAAATATGTATTCTTTTTAGGTGTGAAGTTGAAAATAGATATCAGGGAAATCCACTTAAAGGAACTTGTTACTGTGAGTACTCTTGGGATTTTGTTTTGAGATAAAAAAATGTGTTTGAAGTTTAAAAGATCTTATTTAAAACTAGTTTTAGTTGTCTCAGCATCTGTTTAAAATACAGAGGATTAAGGGAATGACTAAAAAATCGTTTTAAAAAACTTCAGTTTTCACAAAAGTATTGTTTAAAGAGAATGAAAATACTCTTCTTGATAAGGTCTGTGTGATGATTGGATCTTTCAGAACAAACTTTTGAATATTTTTCTCATGACTTTGAAATCAAATCTCGTCTTCTGGAAAATACTGTAAAATACATGCCTAATAAGTCAAAACCAAAGCATGTCTTCAGAATTTTTGTAAGTGCAAAATACTGGGTTTTTTAAACATTCTGTTCCGTGTTAGAATGGGTAAGGTTTTAAAATTGCCACATTTCCTCTGAAATGAACAGTTGGATTCCCGTGCAATTCAAGAAGATACTTTGCCAAGATTCAGATTACTTAATGGAAACTCTCCAGCTTCTATTTGCAAATATTAGTAATCAGCATACTGGCAGGCATGGATAAATGTAATCTTAAATTACATAAAGATGCAGGCCTCAAATAGTATTTCTGTGCAACATAGAAATTTATCTACATGCTGCGTTTACCAAATTTGAATTCTGCTTGCGTAGCCGAACAAGGGCACTGATGCCTTCTCACGACAGTCTCTTTGCAAGGATGACCTAATTCGTTTCTGCCAATGGCAGGGGTGGTAAAGTGGGCAAAAAGAGGAAGAAGGCAGAACTCTACAACTCTTACAGGAAGAACCTCACGCTATGCAGATTAAGTCTCATTTGGTTTTCTTCCTTGAAAATTTCTGTCTTCCTGCTTCATAGGAGTTGTGGGTAGACGTCAGAAGGTTGTCTAGCTCGTGTCTATGCAGCAAGGGGTCTCCAGGAAGTGATAAAAGAAAAATAACAACTGGTGTATGGCTTCGTATTTATTATTGCTTAGAATATCTCTGCAGGGGTTTGGGAATATGTAAAAGTCATACTGTGTTTTAATAAAAGGATGCTGAGACTGGTGTTAGGTATCCCCAAAACTGTCTGTGCGCTGTTTAACAGAGCGCTGATAACCCCAGCCCTAGGCAGACATGAGCACAGGAGGGCATACAGGTAGGCATACAGGTGGTCCTGGCATGCCTGGACATGATGTGACCAAGAGATGGATGGCAGCTGTGTCCATTAACAAGTAGCTGCTCTGTAGAAATCCTCCCTATATGGTCCACTGATGTACAGAAACTTACCCTGCATGGAACTCAGTCTTCTCCCAACTGGGGATTATACACTCTTACTTTATTTTGCTAGTGTTCCCTGTGGAGGTATTGCAGTACGGAAAAAGTAAGCGTCTTGGCATGTTTCTTACAATGTATAGGTATGAATGGTCATTTAGATTAAGGCTGGAGGCTATTGCCTGGAAAATGTAAGCAGAATCTTTTTCCCCTCTAGTCTCAACTTCAAAATAGGTTTTTGTCCCTATGGTCTGGGATCATACATAGGTTGGACTCATTTGTAACAGCATGGTGATTCCTAGTTGCACTCCCGGTGCAAGAAACACTTCAGCGACATCATGCCTTGCCTTGCAGAAGCTTGTTTTATTCTAAGACATGGGATAACTTTCTCCATGTGTTCCTTACAGATACTCTTCTCATTGACTATCAGTTCACCTTCAGCCTTTCTCAAGAGGATGATCGCTATTACACAGCAATCAACTTTGTAGCAACGCCCGAAGAGGTAAATTTTCTACTTTCCCTTTAAACTTAATCCTTTGGGTATATGTTTATCATCTCCTGGCCATGGAGGTGATGAATAGTTACAGTTCTGCGAGTCTCCAGGTGTAGTCTCTTAACATGGCCCATGTGTCCAGCTCCACGAAACAATCAAAACTTTTGGAGCTCGGCGAGGCCATGCCGTCCCAAATCTTCATGGTAAAATTTTGTAAGGGAACCACAGTTGATTCTTTACAGTTGTTTGAACAACTGCTGAGCAACTCTAGTTTTGCTTGTTGTTCACACAATACATTGTGTCTCTATTCTTCCTGATTTATTCTATGCCTGTGTCTTGTTTTGTTCTTTATTATGCTTTCCTTGGGGAGGACAATACTGCTTTCAGAAAATGTAAATAGTTCTTTGCTTGATGTATTTGCTTCATGTAAATAACAAATTCCAGGGTTTTGGGTTTTTTTTTCAATGAAGGTTTGCTAGGAAACAGTGTAGTAAAATTGTTATCCTAAAAATGGCTTTTCTTCTTTTTCTCCCCCAAGCAAAACAGAGACCTAGACATGTTTATCAATGCATCCAAAAACTTCAACCTCAACATTACTTGGTCCACAAGTTTTGCAGGTAAAATGAGCATGACCTAAGTTTCTTGGTAGCTTGTTTCAGTTACCAGTTTTCAAGAAATGCAAGTTTTGTTGGGGAAACTTTTTTTTTTAACTATGAACTTGTTCTGTAATGGTTTTAAATGTTAGGCCTGGAGGGCAGAAGTAAAATATTAAAAAGAACTATATTTTTCTGTCTCAGTAGTATATTTTGGAAACATCAAAGGTGCAAATTTGATTTTTAGTAAAGCAATATTTTGGCATTCAGTGGTTTTGATAATGCAATGCAGCTTAAAATAAGTAGTGTTCAAATGAACAGTTAATTTTGTAACATTGAAATTCAGGATGCTTCACCCTTTTTGTTTGCCACTTAGAATGTACATGAAACATCTTACTACTTTTTAACTCTTCAAAACAGCTGGCACGCAGGCTGGGGAGGAAATTCCAGTTGTTTCAAGAACGAATATAAAAGAATACAAGGACAGTTTCTCCAATGAGAAATTTGATTTCCGCAACAACCCAAACATCACTTTCTTCGTTTATGTCAGCAATTTCACCTGGCCGATAAAAATACAGGTAGGAGCTCTTAAAATGTGTACAATTATTTAAAAGTACTTTTTTCTTTCTCTCAAGCGATGTGGCAATTTGGTGTACTTTGTGTGGTCCAAGCTGAATCAGTTCTCAGTGTAATCCTGCAGAGGACAAAGGGTTTGATGTTCCTGTTTAAGAGCAAAAAGGTGCATCATCTTCTGGTATTGCCTCAGCCCAGTGGATCTGAAAATGTGCTGTGAAATGAAGTGGGATGCTTGCTTATTAACAGGGCTATGCTCTAATGAGGTCTGACTTTAAATGTGTAGGTACTGATGTTGAAGAAAACAAAGACTCATATAGTCAAAACGCAAAGCCTGGAATGAGAAAACAGAGGAAATGTCCTTAGTGTCTCTGTTTGACGTCTTGTTCTCAAAAGGCACCCCCCTTTCTCCTTGTGCTGCCCAAGACTGGTGGTACCTGCAGAATAGGATGAAGGTGAAGCTTAAATCAGTGGAGTCAGCTAACACACGTGTTGCCTCAGGTGTCAGACTGACTGTGATGATAATGCTAGTGCTGAAGAAGCAGTGGATGAAGCTTGGTGGATCACGAAGGCACTCGTAGATCATAGACTGCAATCACAGAAACCGCAACTGCTGTGGCAACTAATAATTTGGAGAAATGCTGGCCACCTTCTTGTTCTGGGCTAAGTCAAGTATCAACCTGCAGTGTACTCAGAGTGATACAGGTGTCCTTTGAAGGGCAAAAGGACTTCTAGGTTTGGAACAGAGATCTCAAATGGGGCTCTGTATATTTGAATTCTGCTGGGTTTTTTTAAGAACCTTGGTCAAATGTGGGAACCCGAATTCTTCCATCTTCATCCTTATTCAGCCAATTATTATGTCAAAGCTGACGATTTCACATTAATTTACTTGATATTTCAGACATATCAGTCACACAAACTCACCATACGGATCACTTCCAACAAAGATAATGCACGTGATAATAATGAGCAAGGAAGTGAGGTCCACCTGGAAAAAAGGTCCTTAAGCCATAGTGATATTTTTCAAAGTATTTCTGAACTTTAAAAAAAAAAAAAATTTGGAATGCTTGTGAAAGGTACGCATCACCTTCTGGTAAAAACAGTGGGGTTTACGTACTCAGGAAGCTTTGTCGATTGCAGACGGTAGATTTGATAGAGTGGCTTTGGACTGTATTTTGGTTCTTTTTAATATGACTTACAATATTGGTAATCATTTTCCAGCTGGAAAGTTTTTACTTTACGCTTCGATAAAGTCTTAGTTCATTGTCAAGTCCTAATTTCTAGATACGGAGGAATTTGCAAGAGCTGCAAACAGCAAGTACTAAGCCTCGTTGTTTTTATTTAAGTACTGATTTCAGTAGGGGAAGTAACATCCTGTGGATGAAGGTGGGCACTTGTGTCATGATTTATTTAAATATTCAGGCTTTTTTATCAAATTGGTAATCGCAGGAGTCAGAAAAAAATCATATTTTATTTAACTTACAGGTTATGTTGACTGATAGATTACTTTCCATAATCAGGGCTGCACTGTACCTTACCCTGATAGATTTATTTGCTATTTCTTAATGCAGAACTGTGTTAGGACTTTGTAAATGTTTAAGACAGCGCTGTCTCCTATCCCTTAAGCTCTCCTGTGTTTACTCCAGTCTCCACCCTACCTGTACTTAGAGTGAATTTCTGCTAGCTTTTCCTATGCCGGTGTTGTCATTGAGCTTAAGTGCCCCTCCATCATCTTGTTTGGCAGCTGGGTTTCCCTCTTTCCCCCGGGATGAATTTGGACAGGTCATATCCTCTCTCAGACTTCAGTCTGTGTTTGTTGGCTTAAGCCAGACAAACCCTCATCATCTTGTCCTGTGAAACAGGTTGTTCAGGTTCAGTTGCCTCATTTGTTTTTCCTCTGCCCTTGCTTGTCTTAATCTTGCTTGAACAGTTTTGGTCAGTCATGGAGATCAGGTCTCACCATTGCTTTATGCAGCAGTACCTCTAGGTTCTTTATGGATCTTTCTAGGACCATTTATGGCAGTATTTTCCTTTGCTCCTTCTCATGGCTGTAGCAATTAATAGTCCTTATTCCTTTTAATATGGACCAATATACCCTATGCTTTCACATCCTTGGTTTCCAACTGATGATCTCCCAGTATTGATAGCGAACATTCTTCTCAGTCCCTAATAGCATCGTAAAATGTTATCCTGCTGCTGTTACTGCATAGTATTGCCAGTCCTGAAAATCATCTAGTTGTTCTTCTGTGTTGTTCTTTTCCATATTTTTATTGATGATCTCCTTCGACTTTGTCAGCAGATTGTGCAGTTAGCACACTTGCTTTTTGGGTCTGCGCCATTAATGAAGATATCAGTCAAAGTCTGTCCAAGTGCTATCCTTGAACTAACTTCTGCCCCCCTTGACCGCTATGACTCTTGAAATAATCCACACCATCTTTATTTCACCCAGGAATTTCCGATGTATTGAAACCCATAATGAAATTTGGATTAACTCAGTTGTACTTCCTAGGTCTATACAATTAATTATTTTTACAGACAGAAGATAGTGGGCTGGTGTATCGTGGTTTACTGTTGTCAGCTCTGTTGCTTGTTGAATTTAGTTTTTCATGTACTACTTCAGTTCTATTCAAAACTTGTCCTAAAACTTTTCAGACTATTGAGGTCTTGGGAGTGTGAATATCTAGATTCTTCCTCCTCTTCTAAATACAAGTTTTAAATTTTTCGTAGTGCCATGCTCAGCTGGTAGATTAATAGCTTGCTACCAGAGGCATTATTTCATCTGCCATTTCTCTTGGAGTGCTGGGATGCGTGCTGTCTGCTTTCACTGCCTTTGAACACATTGAAATATTTGAGGTTTTTCCCCACCTTGCTTGTGTATCTTTTTATAACTTCGTTCCATTTAGACACTTTGCCTTGCACCTATGTTCAGTGTCCTTGTCTTTAATGAGGACTGTAATTTAGTTTTAGGGATGCAGCTGACTGGTTTTGATCTCTTGCCTATCCTTACAGCATATCCTCTTCCCTTTGCCTTTCTGGTCTCCTTTACTTGTATGGCTGAAGCATCTCTTGCTATTTTGTTTATAGTTTGCAGAGGTCTAGCACAGCTTGATGTTTGGCAGTTCGTATTTTATCTCTGTACTACTTTCTGGCTTCTTGCTAATGAATCCTTTCCTCTCCATAATGCGTAGACTTTTTAATTGTTCCTAATGTCCTTTTTGAGTTTAGTTCTGAGGATGCAGCTTTCAAATAGTTTTGCATCTTTGACCTGAGAGAAATACTTAGATGGCTTTCCCCTTCCTTATCTCCTTAGTCCACTTGATTTTACTGTCTTATTTAATTTCTCATGTTTAAAAAGAATGAACTTTGATTCTCTTACAACACTTAACTCGTTTTATCCTTATTTTAGTATGAATTTGCTTGTGTGCACTCAGTCCAAGGTAATATAATATCACCGCCTCTTCTTCACATCCTTTTACTTACACTTTGTTATAAAACAAAGTCTAAAATAGCAACAGCTCTTACGGGTTGAAAGAACCTTTTGTGAAGAAGTCTGGCAGTGATATTGCGTCCAGGAATATATGGTCCTTACGATTTCTCTTAGCTTGTTCTTCAGTTCACAGCCAAGAATTCCCTCCCCCCCCCCCAATTGATGTTTTTCTGCTGTCTTTTTCCAAATACCTATTGGTGTTGAATGTCTCAGTCCTTTCTCATGTGTGCAATAGCAGTTCTTTGTTACTTTGCTATGGCTTTGTCATTCTTCAGGAAGCCCACCTGCACCTCCTTTCACTGGAGATCTCGTCATAGCTCAATATAACATTCCTCCTTCCTTTCTCGCAGCAACCCAGACATATTGGTTATCTGAGTGTAAGATAAAAACAGTTTTCTTCTGCATCCTTTAACAACTGTTGGAGACTCGAGTCTGTATTTTGCACTCCTAAATTTGATGAACAGCACGGTGTTCATCGCAGACTCCTCGTGGGGTCGAGGTTGGAAGGGACCTCTGGAGGTCACCTGGTCCAACCTGCTGCTCAAACAGGGCCACCTAGAGCAAGTAGCCCAGGACCATGTCCAGGCAGCTTTTCAATATCTCCAAGGATGACGATTCCACAACCTCTCTGGGCGTCCTGTGCCAGTGCTTGGTCACCCTTTCAGGCAAAAAGTGTTTCCTGTGTTTCATTTTGTGCCCATTGCGTCTGGTCCCATCACTGAGCATCACTGGAAAGAGCCTGACTCCATCCTCTTTGCACCTTACCTTCGGGTATTTATAGACATTGATGAGACCTCCCTTGAGCCTTCTCTTCTCCAGGCTGAACAGTCCCAGCTCTCTCAGCCTTTCCTCACAGGAGAGATGCTTCAGTCCCTTCTTCATCTTTGTGGCCCTCCGTTGGACACTGTCCTGTATGTCCATGTCTTGTACTGGGAAGCCCAGAACTGGACCCCGTACTCCAGGTGTGGCCTCGCCAACACTGAGTAGATGGGGAAGAATCATCTCCCTCAACCTGCTGGCAATGCTTTGTCTAACACAGCTGTTGCAAGGTAAGCAAATACCACTGGCCTCCTTTGTGGCAAGGGCACTTTGCTGTCTCATGTTCAATTTGATGTCCACCAGGACAATCAGGTCCTTTCCTACCAAGCTGCTTTCCAGCTCTGTGGCCCCCTGCCTATATCAGTGCCTGGGGTTGTTCCTCCCCAGGGGCAGACCTTTGCACTTCTCCGTGTTGAACTTCATGAGGTCTCTGTTGGCCCATTTCTTCAGCCTGTCAAGGTCCCTCTGGACGGCAGCATGACCCTCTGGTGTATCAGCCACTCCTCCCAGTTTGATGTTGCCTACAAACTTGCTGGGTGTACGTTCTGTTGCACCATCCAGATCAATAATTAAGATCAGACCCAATACTGATCCCTGAGGTACACTGCTAGCTCCTGGTCTCCAACTAGACTTCATGCCACTGGTCGCCATCCCCTGTGCCCAACCATTAGGCCAGTTTTCAGTCCACCTCACTGTCTCCTCATCTTAGCCTGTATTTGGTAGGTCTGCTCTCGTGAGGGTTGTCATGTCTCTTTCACAGAGAACCTGTAGTCATATAGAGCTGCTTTTGCCTTTACTTCCAGTCCGTTCTCCATCTGGTGTAACTGTGCTGTCGGATTTGATGCCACATGAAAGCTTTTCCACACTGGATACTAAAACGCTGTACAGTTTGACACTACGCTTCTCACATTGCCCAGGGGTACTGCTTTACTCTAACATTTCTTTTCCCTCTTCACCATCCTGATAATTTTCTTCAGAGCAGTTGATGACTAGGAGATGGTATTACGAAAAGTAATGGTTCCATAGAGGAAAAACTAGAGGAAAGTCAGTAAAAAAGTGTGATTTTTCTCCAGGACTCACTGTGTCCTTCTAGGTCTTGTGCAATCTTCCATAGCGGATTGAGATGCCCTCAATTGCCCTTAATTGCAGTCTGTGTTCCTACCTGTCCTTTCTGTATGTCTTTCCTACTTACTTTCCCTGTTTTTCCTCTTCCTGTAAAGTCTTGGCTCTCTGTAGAAGTTTATCTTTAATAAGATAAAATAGAAGATAACTCAAGGTATGGATTTTTTGGGACAAAGACTTCCTAGCTGTCGATCCTTGACTGGGGTTCACTACAAGATTTAAAATAGAGCCAAGGGGTGACTTATCACTTCCTGACTTCTCTGCTCTCCTGACTGCTTCTTCAGCACTCACCCCATGCTCCTTTCTTTTCAGGAATATTTTTTTTTTACTCACGGCTTTCCCACATTCCCTCCCTTATTTCTTTTTCTAAGTCGTTGTCCCTTATTTCACCGCATAAAAGTTCCTGTGCGGTTGGGTTTAGTCCTTCAGGGCAAGCTGACTCGTTAATTAAAACTACATGTTGCCGTATGGCCAGGATGCAAACTGTTTTTCTTATCTCAGAGACTGCCTCCTACAGTTCTGTTCGTTGGCAGTTACACTATTACACTTTATGCAGCTACAGAACATGTTTCAATTTCCCTTTTGAAATTAAGAGTGTTTTTAATATAAGTAGTATGATGAAGTCAGTGAAACTCTGCTACTGCCAGACTGCTGGAAAATATTCTCTCCTTGTGTCTGTGTGTGTCACCTTGCAGCTTATGCATGTGTTTGGTCTGTTCTGTGCAGTGCAGCATGTCCAATTGGTATTTTGGGACTTTTTTGTTTGTTTGAATATCATAATAAGCAGTCATTGTAAGTACACTGTCTTATCCTGGCTTATTTTCAATTTAGATACAGTAGATTATCTAAACAGAAGTGTTTATGTATATACTAAGTCTTGCAACAGAGAACTTCAGAAATGTGGAGTCTTTACTGCAGAGCAATTAATCTACAATCCACGTTATTTTTTGAAAAATATTCAAAACTTTATTCTGAACTCCTTGATTGAAATCTGTCTCTCTTTCCCACTTTTCTTGCCTGTTAAAATCTGGACTTGGGAGAGTATAAATGCTCTTTTGTGTTAGAGATAGCTGTGTCCTTGCCAATGCTGAATTCTGGCTTTTTTTTTCCTTCTTGCTCCACCTCTCTTCAAAACCACTTCAGTTCAGGGTTTTGTTTTGTTGTTTTTTTTTTTTTTTTGTCAAGTATATTGGTTTAGGATGTCTTTCCCTCCCTGCTTTAATGACTTGATTATTTTGTAAAAGAACTAAAGCTGCAAAATGCAGAAAGCCTTCAAAATACAGCAGTCTGCTTCCTAACGCCTCCTGCCTGAGTGGTTTCCGGGTATGAAAGCTCCATTGCGGAGTTCACTTAAAACCTCAGCTTGCCAAGCTTTCTTGAAAACCCAGGTAAGGTCTTGTCAAAAAATGTCTTGATATTTCCATTCTCTCTGCTTTGTGGCTTCTCTCTGCTAATGAAATGAACTTTGTTTGGCACGGCCGTGGTGACTTTTTAAGTGTGGTGCAAACTACAGCTGTTCACCTTTCTCTCTTTCACTTGGAAAGCACTGCCCTAAATATTCCTTATTTTCCACTGAAATGAGAGCGCACCCTTTAGAAAAGGACATTAGTAGATGTTGTTAGGGTTGATTTTTTTCTGTAGTCATGTCAGCGTAATACGATCTTTTGCCCCACTGTTTTTTCTGTTTTCTTAATCTCTGTTGTGAGTTTGCTTTGTTAGTCTTTCAAGATATATCTCAGATTAGAAAGGAGCTATAGAATACAAATAATCAGCTATACAATATTGCAGTAAGAAGCAAGGATACTCAGTGCAGAAACTTTCAGAGGACTTCTTTCCATGGGTTTCCATCCAGAGAAAAGTCAGCTCAGTCAGAGGTGAAACTTCAGTTCTGGAGCTGACAAGTAGTTAATGGTGAGAATTTGAAACTCTCTTTGGTACTTGGGTAAATGTCAGCAGTTTTTAACGACGTTTAAAGTAGCATGTATTTACCTGCAGCAGATTCCAGTGAGTCCCTCTCCTGAATGCTCACGGAGTGAAAATTAGAGTTGCTAATATAGCTAACTTCAACCCCTTTTTAATGGCTGTAAGCTTTCTGCTCCATTATAGCTTACTATTCGTGGTGTTTTCTACCACTCACTAAATATAAACTTGCGTTCTTGTCTTGTTCCATACCCAAACAATTGTTTTCATTAACATTCTGTCCCATTTGATTTTAGATTTGTTTTCTCCCAGATTCAGAGCCCTCGCTATGAAGCCTTTTGCATTGATCTCTACTTTCTGAGTATATGTAAGATGCTTAGGAGCTGATTAAGGAAAAAACACACTTTGTAATTGTATCATTAACTGGCAATTGCCTCCTCTCTTTCCCTCGCGTTGGTTGAAGTATTTTAATTTGAATGCGCTTAAACGTTAATTATGAGCCAAATGCTTCAAGGAACAAAAAGACGAACAGATTTTGCAGCCTTTTGCATACAAGATATACCGTTTGCAAAATCTCACTAAATATTTGCTGCATATTACGGAATCACGGAGTCTTCAGAGTTGGAAGGGACCTCTAGAGATCATCTAGTCCAACTCCCCTGCTAGAGCAGGATTGCCTAGAGCACATCCCTCAGGGCTGCATCCAGGCAGGTCTTGAAAGTCTCCAGAGAAGGGGACTCCACAACCTCCCTGGGCAGCCTGTTCCAGTGCTCTGTCATCCTCACCGTAAAGAAGTTTTTCCGTGTATTTGAACGGAACTTCCTATGTTCCAACTTGTGCCCATTGCCCCTCGTCCTGTCACTGGGAACCATTGAAAAGCGTCTGGCACCATCCTCCTTCAACCCACCCTTTAGATACTCGTATGCCATAATAAGGTCTCCCCCCAGCCTTCTCTTCTCCAGGCTAGAGAGTCCCAGCTCTTTCAGCCTTTCCTCATAAGGGAGGTGCTCCAGTCCCATAATCATCTTGGTTGCCTGGCAATTCCTCACCATGTTGGGTTTCAAAAAAGTGCCTCCACGACTACGTGGCATTGCTGCACGTGCTGCTTGGTGGAGCGCTGCAACAGCATTAGACCGCTTACAGTGTTTTGAGGACTGCAAGTATTTGATAACCAGTGGGAAATTTTCAAGTCACTTAAATTTGTCGCCATCCACTCTGATTTCATAAAGGCTGTAGTGGAAAAATAGCTAAAGTTGCTTCTGCTGTCTTATGTTTTTTTTTTTTTAGTTTCGCAAACTTCTGCACGGGCTGTTGAAGCTTTTTTCTGGGTTCCTCCAGTTGATTTATTTCAGGACTGTGGGTCTATATAGTCTTTTCTAAAGCTTTATTCCTTTCTACACAGAAAGTTAATGCAGTGTGGATAGCTTAATTCAGTCACATAATGTGTTGTCATAATTATTCTTGATATTCCAAAAGGTGCTGGAAATCGGAAAATATTTGTGAACCCACTCAAAATGTTAAATTACTGTCTAGTTCATCTGATGAAATTGTGAACGGTGAACTGAAAGGTGGAAACAATTCATCTCCCTTAAATTGATCACTGCTTTCCGAGGAGCTGCCAAAAGTTCAAGCGCAGAAACTGTAACAAGTGGGAGACCTGAAAATTGAGGACAGCCTCAAACGTGCTGTAATTAAGTCAGCCTTTCATTTGCAGCCCCTTTTTTTTTTTTTTTTGGTGATGGAGTGGGCGACTGTCACACTGTCACTAACCTGTGCGTATCCACTCGCGCATCCCCGGGTTATGCCGCGCGTAACCGCTGCTGTGGGTGGAGAAACCACCGTGTGCGCTGTCCCGAGGAGTGAAATGTAAACTGTTACGTGCAAACCCCTTGGATTATGTACTGTTTAATGAACTGCCTTCCTTTGGGGCCCTCCCATCACTGCCTAATGTTGCTTTTGTTAACTTACTGCTGGCGCGGGTATTGCCAGGTTGAATGCATCCAAGTTTTGAAGCAAAATACACATTTCGGTGCTCCAGTTAAGAGCTGCACTGCTGCGATTGAATAAGGTTTCAAATAGATGTGGGAGTACGATTCTGCTCTGAATAAAGCTTTCAGAAATGACACTTAACTTGGATTCAAGTGCTTTGTGTATTAGACCCGCGACTGCTAATTTTGAGAGTTTTATGACCTTTTCTTAGTTGTTAGTCTAAGGGAACAGCCTAACCTCTGTTTATTCCCATGCATCAAAAGACTTCTGCTCTGCTTCTGATTGCAACCGAAGGGTTTGCTCTGGGATTGTATTATTTTCACTAATGGCCTCCTTTGACCTGTAAAGCAGTTCCCACTGGCTTACAATGATATGCTGAAAATGTATGTAGGAATGTGAGAGAGCAGATTCTCTTCACATCTATTTGGCTTTGCGGAGCTGGCAATAACGTTGTAAATGTGTCTCTTTCTTAAGCCAGTAGATATTTCCTGTGTTAGTGTGTAGACAAAGTTCACGTAGAACCATATGCTGCTGGTGTCAGCTGGATTTCAGAGTAGAGATGAATTATAAACTAGACTGAGATTCTTCTAAGGCATGGCACTCTGGCTGATTAAAGCAGGCTCATTTTCTCTTATGCTGAACGTGGCTATTTAAGTGGGAAATAGTAACCAAAATTTTATGAAGTGCCAGGAATTACATTCCTAAAAAATCTTCACAATCCTCAGACAAAGCTCTTACTCTGATCTTTATCATCATTATTTTAATGTTTCACGGTTCTTGTGTCCAGCAGCATGCAAATACTGAAATCTTCCCAAGGTCTCATTTTTCAAAGAAAAGCTCCTTCGTTAAAGCAGTTTTGGATTAAATTTCTTCTTCTGATACTTTTTCCCCATCCTGCTATTTTTATTGGCATTGTTACCCATAAAGCAGGTGGTCTCCATTAGCATGAGTCTTAATACCAGTTTCAATTAAGCTTTAATTTTACTTGCCATTCGGTGTTTAATGTGGTTCAGGAAGCATTTGTTTTCTTGCAGAACTAAGTGATGGATGGCACTTTGCTACAGCCAAGGAAAGCTTTGGGGGTACCCTTAGCTCCTGTCAGGTGAGGAAGACAGCACCCCTCGGCTTAAAAACAGCAACGGAGGAATGTCAGATCCCACACTTCCACCTTCCTTTTATTTTAGGCTTTCGACCTCTTTAAGGTGACGTGCATATTGCCAGCAGTGATGCTCTCTAGGGTTACCTCTTTGAGGTTTACAGCTGAACTAAAAGGCTTTGATAATGCACATAATAAGATAGAGCGAAGAAACCGTACCGCAGTTAAAAAGCAGGGTCTGTGACTGACTCTAATACCCTGACTCATCTCTGGAGGAAACATTAGGCATTTGATACAGGGCATGAATATCCCTGAGGACTGGACATGGCCCGTGGAGGTTTCCAGCCTTTCTCTAAATTAATGTTGTTCTGTAATCAAAAGCCACAAGCTTAATCGAATGAAAGCTCTCGGTAAGGGTAAAGCGGAAGAAAAAATGTCTTTGTTGTTGGCTAAAGAGAATAAAATACATATAGATAGGTAGCGATTCCTTTGATAAAATAATTACATAGGCTTGAAACCGTACCGAGGATGGTGATCCTGGTAAGTTTTTCTGCCAGGTCCTTAGTGTTCCTCATGCACCTTTAATGAAGAATAGATGTAGGTGCAGAGATATAATCATCCTTAGCTCTCTGGGACCCTTCTGTTCCAAAAATGTTCTTTTTCTTTTTCTTCTGAAAGCACAGGAATGCCAAAGTTGTTTGCTAATGATGTCCCTTGCCTTTATTTAGATATAACTGCAGGTGCTTTCGAGCCTCTTTCACTGCAACTCCCTTGCTGTGGTGAGAGGTTTGCTTTAAACCGAACAATGAAACGTAAATCAATTTGTTAATCTGATGAAATTTGCTGTTGAATGTAATTACTTTTGGAGACATGCAATTACACGCTGATTTTTCTGAACAGGCAAACTGACATCTTTTGCTGGGGACGGAAAGATTTAAAACAGAACAGTTAAATGATACTTTAAAACATGAAACAGCTGCTTCCTTTTTATCTGTTCCTGCTTACTTATTTTTGGCATCAACCGATGACATTTTTCTCCTTTTAGAAGTTGTTCCCTTTCATATTAAGTAGTATTTTTGTTAGCAGCTTCTTAAATCCTTAAAAACTAGGGTTTCTTTCAAAGGCAGTTAACCCTTGCTAGGATGTGTTGTAACTTCAGTACTTTTACTGAGGTGGTGGCTTTAGCAACCTTGAAAATTGCTCACGCTAAACTTTCCCCAAGTGCTATACTGTTGCATGGGATTGGGGTTTTATATTGACAACTTGAGCTATACTTGGGATGAACTGTAGCAACTCAGGTATCTTTGTAAGGTTTATTGTAATATCTTCGTCTAGCATTGGAAGTCTGCTCCTGTAGCTTTGCAAAACTTTAGCTGCATAAATAAGAAAACTTACGGGAGAACGGAGGTACATAGACTGAGATTCAGATTTAATAATACCAGGAGGATTTCTTAGGATGAGGTTTTCTCCAGCTATGAGAGTAAGATATGTATGGATGGTTTTAGTTTTAAGGAAGCTGATATTTTTTTTTTTTTTCCTTTTAAGATGCAGGGCTGGAAAGCATAATATAAAAGAACATAAAACATTATTTTATGCATATATATACATAATATGCATATATATTATATGCATAATATAAAAATATTATATGCCTAATATAAGAAAAATTGCAGAATTAATTTTCTATGCAGGAAAAGTCCACATTAGGCAATTAATTTCTCCTGGGTGAGGCCCAGGGTAGTGATGTGCTGGTTGCTTGCAGTTGCTGTACTTCTCTGCTGAATAGCTCTTCTTGAAAATACAGTGTGTCACCACTGAATGTAAATGTAAGCCTCAAGTTCAAATATATTTCAGAAAACGAGCGATGTGGGCCGTTGCTGGGAAGCTTTTACAGCTACCAAAAGAGCCAGATATATTTCCTTACACGAAAGCTTATTTAAAGAGTCAAAGAATAGTGAGCAGAGTTAATGAAGAGGAGAAAAGTGCACTGCCAATAAAATATAAGAAGCCAACGTGCTTAAATGCAACAGTAGATACAGCCTGGGTGAACCACAGGGGAAAAATATATCCCAAACTAACACAGGGTGACAAAACCAGAAAGCCTCTGGCTTGTTTAGCTAACCGAATGAAGACAGAGCCACCAGCGCTCAAATAACAGCTCTCAGATGGCTCTGTGGGTCTGCTTTTGTTAAAAACAAACCATTCCTGGAATGTCTCTAAAACTTCTTTTTCTCTCACTTAGTTTCCTGACTGCGTATTATTAAGATTTTTTTTACCATATTGGCAAATCTTGCTCACAGCAGTGTTGGCAAGCAGTGTGGAGAGTTGGGGTCAGGGCGGTGTAATACTATCCCAGCCCTGTATAATAATACATTTCTGGGACAACTGAGTATTTTTGTTGTTTGGTTGGGGTTTTTTTCTAAATTGGTTTATTTTTTTTCTTTTTTTCCTTAATTTTGGGTGTCACATATAGCTATTTCTTAAAACAATCTGCTTTGCACGCAAGACTAGCGCTGTCCTGGTTCCTACACCTGGACCCAAAGTGCCTTTAAATTATGTGACTGTTTTGAGTATGGGGATTGAAATAAATCATGATCGATTGATTTGTCAGTTCAGTTTTTTACTGAGAAGTTCTTCATGACAAAGTGGTGAAACACATGTTCTACAAAGCCTTTAGTGATAGATACTAACTACCTGTCCTTTTTTAATGCTAATATAAGAGCTCATATATATAGGTGGTTCATTTTTCCCTACACAGCAGTGTTGTTATTTTTCATGTTAAGATTTCTTTAACGCAAAATCATAGCTGAGGCTCTCAGCAAAGAAAACCTTGATGAATAAAACAGCCCAGCCCCTGATTTCTGACTTCATAGCTCTTTCAGAACTGTTCCTGTTACTACATACGGAGGCAGCCCTCTGATCAGCCCTTACATCAGCTCGCATCCCCTGTGCTCCACAGCATAAAGTTTCCTTCCAAAGTACCTGATGTTTTTTCTGTCGTTTTATGTTGGAAACACAGATCAGGGTGCCAGTCCTACAGTTTATGAGTATGCAGTGGGGAGAACTGCATTTTTCTCCCTGCAAATAGGGAAGGAAGTTGGAGGGTTTTTTTGTTCCTGCCCCTTCATGTAGTAGTACGGCACCAGGTCTGAAACAGCGTGTGGCTTCAGCATTGTGTAATAATGTTGAGGAATGTTGTCACTAAAAGGTGTTTTTATGTGGTTATCTATGTAAATATATACTTAATTGACTTTGAACTATATATATAGTTTAAAAATATATATAATATATAAATATATATACTTAATTTGCTACTTTGTTTTATTAAGGATGTAAAACCCTTAGAATTTCCGTAGAGGCTTCTGCAGCTGGCATATCGCAAACTTTTTGTGATACAGATTGATAAACGTTTTAAATCTTTCATCCCAGATGATCCTTAGAAATCATGGCTTCCTCGGAGAGGGAGACAGAGCTTTTTTTCCACTAATACCACTGCAACACCGAGCTCTGTCTTGCATATATTTCCAGTGTTTTGTCTGGTCAGAAGTGATGCAAGACATAAGGTTTTGCCGATTTCCATCTGTTAGCTATTTTGCGGCCTAAAAAAAAATAAAAAAATTGCTAATGTGTATTTAGCTGCTTTACTCTTCTTTCTATTCTTGATTCCCTCTTGTGTACTCACATTTCAAGCTCTTTAGGAAAACAACTTTTATTCCTTTTAAACTTTTGGCACACAAGTGGTCGTAGACTGTAAAGTTCGTCTTTTTGCTGGACTTTCAGGGTCTGAAAGGATGTTTGAGCTGTTGTGCCCTAAAGTTTTATTTTTTTCCATGCTGAAACTCTCCGTAAATAGTTGGTATGCTGATGAATGTAACTTACTCTGCACACAGATGGTGTCAGAGCTCTGCACGGCATGAAGCCAAGGAGCGGGATCCTTCACAAATGCATCCAAACAGCAGCGACTGATACTGGAGGGAGGTACTTGAGAACTTGCAACTGGGTAGGGTGGAGTGTTTCAATGCGAGCAGCTTGCTTTCCGTGTCTAGTTTTATTTTTAACAGTTTTTTTCAAAGCAGCTCAAAACTGCCTTGTCTCCAGAATAATTGTTGCAGTCGCGTATAAATCCAAATCCATTTAAAATAAGGAATACATCAGCATATTTCTCTTTAAAAGACTCATCTGGTGGCAAGAAAACTCACTCCATAACCAAAATGTTATTCTCAGCTGCAGCTTGTACCCTCTTTTCTTCTCTCTGGGGCACGAGCAAACTGCTTAGCGCTCTGGGAGCCAGCAGAGCTTTGCTGCTGGGACTTGTCTCGGGGTGCAGGGGCTCGGCCGGCAGAGCAGCCGCTTGCCCTGCGAGCCGCCTGCCAGCCGTCGGGCGCTCCGGCTGGCGCTCGAGTGTAGCAGCATCCCTGCTGCCAAGTTCAAAATAACTCGAAACAGCTTTGCAGCATAAACACATCCGAGGTCCAGTGGGAAGGGTTGATATTTTGTACAGGTTTTCAAGAAGTCCTCCTCTTCTTGAACTTGTTGCTTTTAGACCGAGCAGTGGAAAATGTGCATCTCTTTGTTGTTGTTGTTTTAAATGAGGGATTTTATTGCATGTTTTTTCTCAGCTCAATTCCTCTTAAAGGAGTGCATTCCTTACCTGCATTGCATTAATAAGCAAAACATTTTAGCAGAGAGTGTGGGGTTTTTTTTTTCCCCCTCTAATTAAACGTTTAATGTAGAAATGGCATGAAGCTTTTGTGCAGTGCTTGAGAAGGTGCTGTTGCTTAGAGGTGGTAGAATTAAAAAAGGCAACATATAGGATTGCTTTAAGAATCCTGTTTCAGGTCTTTTCTACCAAACCTGTAGGTCAGTCTGCAAGGTTAAGCATGGACAAGAAGAAATCCCTTCTTGGACAAAAAGGAGCACTTTGGAAGTCAGTTGTTTTGGGGGCAGGAGCAATGTGACTACATCTCTTCAATACCTCTTTCCTTTGTTTTTTTTTTTTTTTTTTTAAACCCTTTTCCTTTTGAATTCAAAGCATAAAATTTGCATTCAAAGGTATTCAGCTGGATGCCTTACCAATACATAGGTTTTGAGAGGCTAACGGTAAGTAAAGATTTTTGTCTGCCAGCAGTCTGTGAGGTTGGGAGAGTCTTGACCGCTTGATTCTGTTTCCAAACCCTTAATATAGTTTAAAGGAGTTCTTTTTCTATAACTGGTCTGCGGTGCTGTTTAGTGATAGAAGTGATTAATGTTCTTAGTTTTTGTCTCCAGTTGATGATTGTAATTTGCCTGAACTTAATTGCCGTTATCATGAAATATGCTATTTTTAACTTTAGTCTTAAGAGTGAGGTTTTAGGTAAAAATTCACCAGAATTCAACAACAACAAGTTGAAAGAACGGAACAACTAGCTCAGATGTTTGCAAGAACCCAAATGAGGCAGAATAATTTGCGTGTTGTGCTCTCTGCTTTGGGAGGGATTGTACCTGAAGTGTGGAGATAATCCATTTTACTGGGTTTTGAATTATAACTTGGCCATCTCAGCTTGTTGGATCTGCTCCTCATCCTCCTGATTGCTGCCTCTTCACTGAATGTTCTCTCAAACTTTACAAAGCCAACAGGGATTTTTGCTGAAGTTGTTTTAGAAGTTGCTGCCTGAATTTTCAGTTTCACCTCGGCTGCTGTGCCTATGGAGTCACCTGCAAGGATGGCCTCATTGCTGCAATGCAAAACACAGGACTTTGGTGGAAAGCCACCATCTCGTAAATCAGCCTGAGAGGTTGCAATGTGCATTTCTGGGGCAGAATTATTGGTGTGAATTCCTTCTCTGACCCTCCTTGGAGGCTGCTTAACTCCTGGTTGAGAGAAGAGTTGGGACAGTACCTCTTAACCCATTGCAGCAAAGTTTATCGGAAGTCATCTCTCACAATCCTTTAATGCCAACAACCAGCGTGCCGCTGTTGTTCACAGCGGGCATAGAGCAGGAGCTCGCGGGGAGAAGCATCCAGCAACTGACCCCAAACTCCAGTGTCAAAAGAGAGTTTAAGGGCTGTGAATTCTTCCATGTATTTTCCTACAGCCTGACACCACCACCAATGCCTGCATAACCCCCGAGATTCACTGCCACCACAGCCCTACCTCTGCTGTTACTTCAGCTACTCCCTTTTACTGCCATAGCTCTGAAAGCCAGAGCTGAGGCTGTTTTATTTTGGTTTGTATTTATTTTTATTTTTATTTGTGGTTTTGTATTTTATTTCTATTTTTGTATTTATTTTTTTTTCTCTCCTGCAAAATTGCTGCAATAGCCTCTGGTTACCTATCACTCTTCTCTTGCATGACCATTGCGACCTTCAGTGTGTGGACAGGATAGGGAGAATTTGTGACAAAGGTCTATGGGAACGGATGATCTTTAGTTTTAAGGTATTTGCCTGACATTCATAAGAGCTGAGGCTTTTTCTTCTGGCCCTGCCTCAGATTTCTTGTAGCACTTGGCAGTGCATTTCTGTAATGAGTAGGTGTGCAGGGTCTGATCTGAGATTGCTGTTCCAATTATGGGACTTTACAGAACATTGTTTGCTAGTGCACTTTAAATTTAGATGAGCATCACTATTCAACACCTGGCTGTTTATTGAACAAGTACTTCCCATTTGTCAGATTTGTGTGGTAATTTTTCTGATGCAGAGAAATGGGGGACTAAATCTTAAGCACTATTTTTAATTTAGAGACAGCTATGCCCATGTTTGCTCTGCACAGCAATCTGAGAGCTCGCGTGGGGAGACAAAGCATATATAATTGGCATTTCTGAGCCAACTGCTGACTGCAGCCAATTAGCTGAAAAGTGACAATTTGTGACTACTGCAGTAAGGTGGTACAGTATCGGAATATAAATCGATTTCCATCTCAGTATAAGTTCAGAAGTGAACTAGTTTTTATATTTGCACAGTATCAAGTGTTTGTGCTGTAAAGCTCAATGGCTTAGTTAGTATTGCAGCAAGTGAGGAAGAAGTCATTTATCTCTTTCATTGGTCCTCCACACAGGAGCAATGTGGCTTGTAGTAGTAGGTGTGAAAATCAAATTTTAGTGGAGATTTTATTTTTACTTGTTGTAGAATGTAAATCTGAGTACGTGAACCTCTTCAGCTGCACCAACTTGGTCAGAAGCTTTTCTTCTACAAAATATAAAGCCGCAGTCTACTGAGTGTGCTTGGATGTAAATTGGTTTTTGAGCTTCTGATGATCAATTGAGTAATTCTTTTAATGCAAGCAGGAGCAGATCAATCTGGGCTTAAGTCTGGGACTTCCCTGCTTTCTGCGATCCACCTCTCTGGACCTTTAGCTGTCAGATCAGCTGGTGTTGCAGCTATGGGTGGTTATCCCCTACTCAGTTGAGCATCACAACGCCTCCTTCTGATGCCCACACCTACACCGTTAGGTGTATTCCAAACTCTCTGGGATGTGCCACCTCTGAATCATGATCCATTTTAACTTGTTTGTCAGAGTTTTTCAAGTTACCATTAATTGCTGTAAGACCCTTCCTTCTCTCAAATGTCTGCTGTAACTTTTCTGTCTAGAAAATCTTTCCCTGGGGAACAGGTTGTTCTTCCAGCTTTTGAAGACTTGCAGGGGTCAAATCAGCTTAAATTTACTTCCTAACTTCGAAATTTGACGTGTAGTTTAGCTGTTCATTTAAAATAGATCCATGGTGCCTCTGAAAGGGAATGTCCTGCTGCCTCTGTGACGTGGCACCATATCCCATTGGTGCAGTGACCGTGACCAGGGCATGAGTCCACCTGAAAGCTGGTTCAGCAAAGATTAGTTTTGAGCTGCAGTGGGTTGTGTGATCTGGTTTACCATACAGCTGCAAATACACTGTACACTCTTGCTGGGTAACGGGAAATATGGGAACAAGTGGTTAAAGGAAGGGTGTGGACGCACACTTGGGCATCGGCAGCACTTATGGAAGGGTTAAAATGATGGTGTAATCATGGTCTTGTAACAAGCTTTGCTTCGTTCCCTTGGAGATGCAAATACCTTTTGTTTTCTCAGTGTAGATGTCTTGTTCTGCACTTAACTGAACATTAACCCTGCAACCCTGTGAAGAAGCAAGGAGTTGTAATGCTCTTCCCTTTTGGAGATTCAGTATCCACATTTCACTGTCAAATATCTTCACTCACTGAAATTTGTATTCCATTATCCATTTGTTAAATTGCCAAACTGTACTTCGTACATCTGAATGCAGATAGTTTGGGTCTTGACTAAGACAGGGCATAATGCTCATCAGCCCTTTTCCAGGTGAAGGAGGACTGAGGGCAACTCATCCCCTGGCATCCAAAAAGAAATTGTCTTTTAACATAAGGTTCCCCCCCTACCCAAAACCAAACTGGTATATATTCTCCTTTGTGAGCACCAAAAATTAGATAAGAGTTCATTAGATTCTTTTAAGAAGATCATGGTTTCTCATAGCAATCAGTCATCCTGCTGTATTTGCCTATTACCTCTCTTACCTAGATTACAAATATAATCGTGTACATTTAATAGTTTAGTTCTCTAACATTTTGTGAAGTGTTAGCCCGTGTTTGTTGTCCCCAAGATCTACCATAATTCAAAGAAGTAAAGAAAGAGCAGATATTAATGAGCTTATTCTTTCCTGATGTGATAGACAGTGTTAACACAGAGGAGGTGTAGTCTTGACAGCCTGCTCCTCTGTACTTTGTGGTTTACTCCATGGCCTGATCTGAAAGGTAGAAATAATTATTTCCCTCTGTACCTATATCCTGATGTTGGGACATGTTGGTCAGGTCTCTGACTGGAATTAGTTGCCTTTCAAGACTCCTACAGCCTGAATTTATCAGATTCATCTTACTCAAGTTTGCGGATTTGTGTTTTGAGGTGGGCAGAACAGGGATGCAGGGTATTCAACCTGCTTATCAGGCTTATAATGCAAGCTTTTCTTATGCTTTGCCACTCTGGATCAGACTTAGAAAAATTGTCTACTTGTAAGCTTACCACCACATCAAAGAGTTTTGCAAGAAGGAGGCAAAGTGGTTCTTGTAAGCTTGAATCCCGGATTTGAGTTCTTCTGTTCAATGAAGTTCTTCCATCATTTTCATTGAATCATCTAAGCTTTTAACTAATCATTTAAGCTTTTTAAAAGCAGCTACTCTGCTTCCTTTTTGTTGTTCAGCATCTGGTCCGATTTCTGTATGCCTTACCACAAATGCAGCTGCCTGCAGTCCAGCGGTGTGGTGTGATATTCCGTGCCTAAACATGGGCACATACTGCCAAGAGGATGGCAGAACACAGGACCTATCAGAGGCCCACACCCTTCTGGAGCAGCAGCTGGAGGCCAGGTGAGATGTCCTAGGGCCAGATGTGAATGACAATTGGTTGCCCCTACTTAGGCAGTGAATGGAGCTTCCACGATCCATGACACCCAGGGCAAGGAAGCATTGTGGAAATTTAAACAGTCTAAATGGTTTGTAGACAGGGGGTCTACAAATAGATGTCTTCGTGTGCCATAGGTGTTTAACTTCTTGTTATAGATGGAGACTTGGATCTGGAACTGTTCAGATAATCCTGTAACAGACACCTACATTGGCAACTGAATCACAGATGAGGTTTCTGTTGAGTATAAAGGAACGATAGGCATATACCTCTCTATTCTTGTATTTCGATGTCTTAATCTGTGACTGAATCCCATAAATCTCATCTGCAGAAGTAAACAGATGCTTCCTTCTGAAAAGTTGTCCTGGGAGCTAACATCATCGAGACTATTTGAGAGCCGCCTGCCCAAAACGGGTCATCTTGCCCAGCTCCTTCCTTAGGTTGCTGCTGAGTTTGCCTAATCCCTCAGTGGGCTGGGTCACCTCAAAAATACCAGCAAAAAGCCCTGCATTCCTACAATTAGCTCTTTGCTGGCTTAACAACTTGCCTTGGATCATTAAAGATGGTCACAGAACGTGTGAAACAGCAGTAGCAGCCTGTGTCAGAGGTGGGACCACCTTTTAGGTGGTGGAGCTGGATTGCTAGATTGGCTCGGTTTTTCCTGAAACCTCACCACCGAGGCTGTTGGAGTTGGCTCACTCCTTCTGTTGAGTGGAGAGCACCAAGAACAATATCTGTTTTCTGCCATCTGTTTCACTAGGGCACCGTTGTATTTGTGTTTAAAGGAGAACTGAAACAGGGAATGATGTTTCTCTTGAGCAGAATAGCAGTCTATCCCCCCGTCGCTATCACAGAGGGCAAAATGAATGTTTTGATGACTTTGGCATCGCTCAAGAATACTTAAAAGCCATTTGTTTTACAGCAGGTCCTTTGACAGAAGCTCAGGCACTCAGCATTCAGGCCACGGCATCCTGTTGCTATTGTCTGTATTCTCCAAGGTCAGATCGAATCCTTGCCTCTAACCATAAAAAAAAAAAAAAAGAGACAGTGGAGCTGCTGAGGAAGAAATAGAGGAAGATGTACATAAATGTCATCTGCAGCTTGTTTGGCTGTTGGCTTTGTCTCTTTGGAAGCCCTTGGAGCTCCCAGCCTTTCAGTCTTACGTGCTGCTTTTTTGTTCGTTAACTTTGGCACTGGGGCTATATTTAAATAAAAAGCAAAGCAGCCTGAAATCTCTGAATTTCCATGGTTTTTGGTGCTGTGTGGTCCCGTAGACTTTCAAAACACGCGTGCTGTAGTGTTCTCCCACCTGCTAGGTGAGGCTAATGGAACTAGCAGTAGGGACCCTTTTGATATCTTCTGAATTCACAGCAAGTACCAAACTCCAGTAGCCCGCTTCATGTTGCGCCTTCTCTGTTGTACTTCTCTGGTTTCATAAGTTAATTAGACTTTATTTTTCTCTCCTTTACAATTCTATTCTAGGAGTGTGTCCTGTTCAAAATACCATTTTCAATTTCCCTTTTTCTCATCCCTAGGATGAAGTAGGGTTGAAAAGAAAGGCAGCAGTGATGTGAATTGAGTCGCTTTATACAATAGTGGAAAAAGGCAAAAATATGGCATGTAAATAATCCTGAATTGTTAACAGGGAAAGAAAAATCATAGAAACAAAGTTTTCTATGTTTGTTCATGTTTTCTCAAGCATTTAGAAACCCTAAATGCTCCGAATTACGTTATGAAAGTGCCACACTTGAAATGTTCTTAGTGAACATTTGAAGTTGTTCATGTGAAGAACACATGAAATGTTAGCAGTTCTTCAGTTAACAAGTTTAGATTAGGAGTACTAATGCTATGTATAATATTAGAAATCTTTTGAGTTTGGAGAGAGATTTGCCTCATCCCCATTGTGGCTAATAGTTTGGCTTCTGTTTTTCTAAAATAACAGTAGTTTCCATCGCAAGTGGAAGGAGTTATGTCGTGATGATTTATCTGTAAATCTGTTTATTACAGGTAAAGGAGAGGAGTTGCTAAAGTTTGTTTCTTGCTATATTTAAGGAAAAAAAAAAAGTTTCTACAGAATTTCTCATTAGTTTGGTGATACTAATTTTTCTTAGTGGTACATGAAATTCAAGTACTTCTTAATGGGTTCAAAGCACTTGTAAATCACAAGAATGGGGGCTTAAATAACTTTAGATGTGGTTGCACTTGCCAGCTTAAGGTGAACTTGTTTCAAAATAAGAAGTGACTAAGAGTCATATGGACCCATTTTTGTACAAAGTTATTCTCTTGAAATCATTCTCAAGTTTCTTTTCTCTTGAAGCGCAAACTCGAGTACTAATGCAAACCAATTCCTGGTTATGTAATTGCCCCAATTTGTTTGTCAAAATTTGTATCAGTCGCAGACTGTAGTTCAACTCCACAAGTATTTTGAGTTTGAAATACCAGCTGTTACTGAAATGTCAGCTGGCTTCAAATAGCTTTTCCTTTACACAAAATATTTTGTGGCCAAGTACTTTGCCGTTAAGTCCTTTGAAATGCATGTGTACTGATTTCAAAACTAGTGCATTTTTTAGATGTTGTTGGGTAGCTAGAGGTGTAGCCAGTTTTCTCCTTGGCTTAATATTTTATGCTAATCAAAGGATAAAGAAAGTAAAGCTCTTAATTATATGTTTTTATTAGTCCATATAGCCAGCTATTTTTGTTCATCTGGAAAGCGGATAGATTTTTATTTTTTTATACTTCAAATGATGTGGCATTAGAAAAAACGTGATCGGCTGGTGTGCTTTCTCAGGTACCTTTTCAGACCAGATAAACACCATCTTTTATAATATTCTCTGGAATGAACTTAATTAGTTTTCTGATCTGTTTTGATCTTAACTACTTCAGGATACTGCATTATTCTTAAAACATAGTATAAAATGTCTTTAAAGGACACTTATGTTAACGAAAGTGGCAATCTGACTTTGCAGCTGAGCTGATTGTCCGCTCAGTACCTGGAGGAGGCGCTCCCAATCCCAGCACACGGTGTTTTCCTGCAGTTACACTGTTTGTTCCTTCAGCACAAAATTAGGGTTTCTCTGAGAATGGATAAATGAATCTTCTATTGTCATTTAAACTTAATTAAAAATCCATACCACAAAGAAATTTGTGCCATATTTTTCCTATATCCAGAACGAACAGTCTACTTCTAACAGATATTTCTAACCAAACTTTCTATGTAACTGAATTAATTAAGTCCTAGGAACAGATTATATTAGGGGAAATTAAGCTTTAAGTAAGCAGACCATTAACAATTACGACTCTAAATTGCCTGTGACACAGATTGGTCAGGTTTAATAGTATAAAGTGTTTCCAGTTTATGAGAAGTAAATTGCAGAAACCAACCTAGGCTTTCTTTTTTAATCTGTGTACAAGGTACAGATCCTCAGTTGGTCTTTGCAAGGGAAGACCAACAAGTAGGCAAAAGAACCACTGATGGTAAAGCATTTATAGTACTTCTGTGTGAAACAAAGTCAAATTTTCCTTCTCTGTTTTATTTCTTTCCTACACTTGTATTACTGAAAAATGAGAAGCTCATCTCTGGTAACAGTTTTTGAGAGATGAGTTTGCAGCCTCTTCAATCCTTCATCGAATCGGTCCTTTTTTAATATTAGCAGATACTTGTTTCTTCTTCTAATTGGAGCAAGCTTTAGTTTCCATCACAGAAACTGGTCCCACTGATCATCGGCAGAGGATGGCCCTGTTGATGATTTCTGTGTTCTTTTAATTTTCTTTTTCTACAAAAGGATTTTGAAGTATAAGCTGTTGGTATATAATAAGGTCTTTGTTTTGAAATGGATCTTTTATAGTTAGTCAGCATCATAGTTATTCTCGGACCATATTTCTATGTACTGGATATATTACTCGTTTGTATTTTGGAATGTGATGTTTTAGTAAGAAAATTCTTTGCCTTAAAGAAATGCCAGAATAGTTGTGTGAATATAAAACTACCTCAGTTACCATGCACTGAGTTTTAAAATAAAAAGTGAAATCATACTCACTCTCTTTTTCTAATCAGAAAGCTATTGGGAAGCACTTTATAAGGAAAAAATCAGCAAGAAACTATGTGTTTTCTTGTCTTTTGTAGGCAGTAATATTGAGGTCACAAGCATCTGGTCTGCAGGTTTTGAGTTAGCTTTCCATCGAAACAGAAGTTATGCACTCTAAAGGAGCTTTCAACTTAAGAGCACGTATTTATAAGAAAATTATTTTGGTCAGCTTCCGTACCAAGTTACAATGGATAATTAAAGCAAATATGATAATAGAGGATGCTCTAGAGCAACAGAAATCCAAGCAATAACTCATTTTGCATATATTCATGATTTTTGGAATGTGACTATTGCTGGGAGGAGAGATTTGTATTTATGCTAATGGTACCATAATAAGCGATTTATCAAGGAAAAAAGCACAGCAAAGGACGCCTTAAGTGAATTTAATATCCATGGAAAGCTTTTGTAAGTGCAGAGTTCAGTTTAGTTTTGAAATAAATTCAGTAACTTCGTGAAAGGGTTAATATCCTGTTGTGGTGCTGAGATTGATAGTCAGAGGAAATAGGAGGTACCTGGAAAGAACCTCTGATTCCTAAAGTTGCCGAAGTTGCCTTTCTGTTGGCTCGCCTCCCCTCTGCTTTGTTATTTTTAACCAGGCTCCCTAATCTTTCCTTTTGCCTCTAACCACCTCCCAATTTCCTGTTCGCTTCTTCCCTCTGTTTTTTGTCCAAAATATTCCGTTGTTTTTCGCTTTTCTTTGCAGTTTGAGTGGATTGCAGGAAAGTGAGTTAAGATGAATGCCATAGCTGTTTTTACAGTATCTATTATCTTCTGTGTTTCATGCCTTTTTGCTGCTCTTGGTGTAAGTTACTTGTTCGAGGAGGTTTTGATGTACGAACATTGTAGGAATAGGAGCATGCATTTTGAACTTTTAAGTGTTGTACTTTGGGTTGCTGTGTATACAATAATTAAAAATGCTCTATTTTTAGCTCTATGAAACTTCTGTGTTCTAGCTTTTTGAACTAGTGTTTTCTCCAAGGTGGTAAATGTGCACTGAAGACTATTCCTTGGACATTGTTGGGAGAGAGAGATGCTACTTGTTTAGATTAATTTTTTGGATTATATGAGTTGAAAATAATGTGAAGCTATAGTTTTATTTTCTTTTACCTCCAAATATTTCAGTACTTTTTCAAAACAGTGTTCAAAAATGTTAATTGACTTAAGTATTAAAATAAATTTCATTGTAATTTTTTGATCCCAGCAACAATGCATCTTAAATATGAATTTTCTTTTCAGTAAGTAATATAAAGTATTTGCTTTTCTTTTGCAGATTGCATTCTCACAACACAGCAACTTTATGGACCTGGTGCAGTTCTTTGTGACATTTTTCAGGTACTTTTGATTTAGGACAGCTAAGTGTTTCTTGTTTAGGAAAAACGTTTGGGTTTTGTTTTTCAGCATAGTGTTTGGTTTTTTGATGTTTTCGGGTTTTTTAATTAAACATCCTACTTACATCACAGTCTAGAAAGTTGAAATCCCTACTATGTTTAAAGTATTTAATTAGGAAATATGTTAAGAAAATTGTCTGCTCATCTTTGCAAATGCGTTTTGTCCCATGTGTGCAGGGAAAGGGAGGCTGCGGTGGGGGAAGGCTTTTTGAAATGGAGAAGTTACTTTTAAAATGGTGTAGAAGACTTCTTTTGAGTTACCACATCATACAAATAATGTATGACTTAAAGACATTGCAGATATTCACACATCGTCAGACACAACTCATAAATTAAGGAAGTGATTTTGCAAAGAGTTAAGCGTGGACTAATTTAAAACTTTAGGTAGCACCTTTTGAGTTGAAACTGAACTCTGGAAATATGTCAGGTTAAGTAGAAACATATGTTTCAACACAATTGAAGCCAAATGCCCTTCTGTCATTCATGAACTGCTTGGTACAGTTCATTTCTTAGTGGGAAGAAAGCTGATGGTCCCTAGGAGTTGGAACCAACAGGAGCGATTCCAATACTTGTTTCCCCTTCCATTCTCCAAAAAAGTGAAGCCTTAACAAAGAGGTTAAATAGCAGGCCATCCTTACAAGATTCAAAACCTAATGGGTTAGCCTCTATTTTAGAAACTGTTAATACTCCACAAATATAAACCAATACTTGATCAATAAGGAAAACTCCCTCAGGAGGGATGTACATGGAGCAAACAGTACTCCAGATCTTATAACCTGTTTTGAAGTAGGCAATGTTATGCCCATTTTAAAAGGAGCAGTGGGAATAATATCTTGCTTTAGATTCCATGCTAAATTTAATTAAAGCAAGGAGCTCCAGGTGGGTCCTTCAGACAAGTGGTTTATATCAATTTATTTTTTTATTTTTTTTTAGTATGTAGCTTTTACAGAGTGGAGTGTGCTTTAATACAATCCCAGATAAACACCAGGCTTGAACCACCACCTTGCTTCCAGTGACATGGAGTGTTTACTCATGGATCAGACTTAAGCATTTGTTCTGCAGAATCCATCACAGTCAAGGTCTTCCCTAAAAATCTTAGTGGCAGGGTAATTACTTATAAGGTGAATGAAGAGGGAAGCAGTTGGTTCCTTAGTTCCTTTTTAATGGCATAAGATCGATCCACACTTTAAAAATTATCCATTCGTTCTTTATGGGCCCAGATCCACCTGCATATGACAGTCTGAAACTCTTTAATATAAGTGATTCCTCCAGTTCCATTACTGGAAGAGACTCACACTTTGAAGCAGAAGATAACGTGCATTACATATCTCAATGAGCACATGCAGCTGAAAATACATGTCCAAAAGTTAGGTAGATTGAAGATAGTCAACACTGATTTTTCCTTCCCTCTGTCACTGCTATCACATGGATCTCCTGGAGAAGTGATATTATTTAACATCCTAACGTGGCAGAGGAATAAGAATGGGTGTATTTGGGAGAAGACAGTTTATTGGTGTTTTCCAACCAACCATTTATAATGCATTAAAAATTCTTCGATTCTTTAACTACTGCTAAGTTGCTCTCCCAGTATTTTATTTTACAGTCACTATAACTTGCTAAATAACCAGTGTATTAGAACAGCATGATTCATCTCTGCTGTTTGTAGGGGAAACTATTGAAACGCTTGCATTTTTAATGTTCTAGGGCACGTTTCATAATTGCGGTTGAATCCAAGTTAGACCATAAATAAGTAATATCTGATAGCCCCCTGTGATGTTAATGAGATGGAGTTCGTTAAAAATTAGCACGCTAAGTAGAGGCAATGAAAATACGTGTCTGCAAAGCCTGAAGACAGTTGATAAAAGCGCCTTAGATACGAGCCACCTCTAACTCAAAAACTGAGATATGTCTTAATTCTTTGAGTGTAATTGTCATGGTTTGGGCCCGACTGACCACTGAAATGAACTACAGATTCTCTCTCCCACCTCTCTCTCCAAGGACAGATACAAAAAGAGACTTTGTTCTGGAAAATGGATGTTTAGAATGACTTTCTGTTATCATGTTCAAGGGTCTTGTTTCATTTTGCCATTCTGTAGGTAATTTTGGAAATTTTTCTATGCTGGTGATGTTGTAGCACATTGCCATCTTCTAGAAGCCACCCTCTCCACTTTGTTGTAACCCCATCCTAAACGTGCTTTTCTGCCATGCTACTGGAAGAAACAGCTGTACCTCAAGCTGCGTGGGGAACCATACAGGGAAACGGGGGAGGGGGGGTTAGATTCTCAGTTTTATTGCTGACATTTGTGATGATTTAGGTCTAGTCAGTCCCTCCAGCGGGCGCTGGAGTGGAAGCTGCATTGCCAGACTCCAGTGCTGCTTAATTTATGGAGTATCACAGGCCCTGGCTGAACTGGCTCTGTGAGGTACACAAAATTGCAGAGAAGCCAGGAACCTGGCCATGCATTTAAACAACATCGGGCGGCGCGGAGCAGGACAAAAGGTGACTGCTGGATTTGATATCCATTTCATGTAAGAGCTGGGCTACTGTGGGTGAGAGGCGGGGTGTGCCCCGCATTGAGGGGTGCCGTTAGACTCTTGGAGCTCCTTCTGGAGTCGATGTTCAGCACAAAGTCAGTTGTGTGGCTGTATGTTATCATTATTTTATTTTGCAACACGTTAACATTTTATAAGCTAAGAAAGTATCAGTGGATGAAGGTTGGGTAGGACGGTGAAGTTACGGGGTCTTTAATATTGTATTGTAATTGGAGGCACAGGAGAAATGATAGCCTAACTTTTATCCTTTGCAAAGCTAAATGAGTTGCAAGCAAACTGTTTTTTCTGTTTCCTCTGCTTTTTATAACATAGCTCTTTAATTTACAAATCTTGCATGTGTTGCAAGCAAACTGTGTTTTTTCTGTTTCCTCTGCTTTTCATAACATAGCTCTTTAATTTACAAATCTTGTGTTGTCTTTCAGCAGATAGTTTGAGCTATTTTCACAGTGTCTGGTAAACATTTTTATTAGTATCTGTGCTTCCTTATCTTCCAAAAAATCTGTGTATGCCACCACATTTATCTGTAATATGTGTTTCTCACCAGTGTACTTTTGCAAACAGAAGATGTGAAAATATTTATTATTTTGAATCTTTGGCCTTCTAAACTCAAACTGATCACCAATGATCCTTTTTCTTCCTTTATTTTTTTTTAAAGGTGTATCTGTGTTTCTTCTGTGCTTCTCTGCTTTACTGCCCAGTTCTGTAGAGATTTATAAGAGGAGTATTAAGAATGGTTTGAAGGAAATAAGGATATGTAAGCGCAAGAAGAAACAGCAGAACAAGGGTTGAAAGCATGGCTTGTATTCTAACTGGTGATACAGTTGGCTGTAAAGGAATCAAGGGTCATGCTGATAACCCTGCAACTTGTCAGGAGGAGACCTCTTGCTCCAAAACGAGGAGGGTGGCAGCAAGGTCACAGCACATCACCGCTGCCATTCCTTTTCCTAGTGTAGCAGCCCTAAGCAACTCAAAATGAGGAGACGGAGGTATTGACCAACAGACTTGCCTAAAAGATCAGAAGTGTGAAGTGAACAAAGCTGAAGCCAAAGTGTCCTGCCAAAGAAGCTGTTAAGCTGTATTGGGTATAAAAGACCTATAAACCCTATTAAACCAGCTTGCTGTCTCCAGGAAAGAAACCAGGAGAAGTGGTGAGGACCTGACAGCCCGCATCCCTTGCCCTCTGTGTGGGAGACAAGTGATGTTGGCCAGCCCAGCTGGCCAATACATTTGGCACTTGTGGCTGTGAGAATGTTAATGGGTATAGTCAATTTTTACCTAAGGTTTTGTTAAATATAATCACCTTCAGCCTGGAGAGGAGAAGGCTCCAGGGAGACCTTACTGCAGTTTTTCAATACTTAAAGGAGGCTTATAAGAAAGAGAGGGACAGACTTTTTAGCAGGGCCTGTTGCGACAGGACAAGGGTTAATGGTTTTAAACTAAAAGAGAGTAGATTCAGATTAGATATAAGGAAGACTTTTTTTTTCAAGATGAGGGTGGTGAAACACTGGCACAGGTTCCCCGGAGAGGTGGTAGATGCCCCATCCCTGGAAACATTCCAGGTCAGGTTGGATGGGGCTCTGAGCAACCTGATGTCGTCTAAGATGTCCCTGCTCATTGCAGGGGAGGTTGAACTAGATGACCTTTAAAGGTCACTTCCAACTGAAACTATTCTATGATTGTATTCTATTATCTCATCCTGAGCTTTGTTACATTGATTTACTGCAGACCTCTTGTCTTCTACTGCACTTCTGTTCTGTGTCCTCACGTGCACAGTTCACCCCATTTCTTGGCTGCTCTATGTCTCGTCTTTCATATCTGCCCTTGAAACGTCCTTCTAGGGATGTTCAGTGCTGACTTTCTCTAGTCCCATAGCAGTCTTACAATGATTATTAGAGAAATGGGTGTATTTCAAGAATGGAACAGAAGTTTCAAGTTTTCTGTTCTCATGGTTGCACAGGAAACCCCATGTGCCTCTACTCTGGTCTGAATATCAAATAATGTAGTTTTATTTTGGTGTAAATAATTCAATCATAGAATACCAGGTTGGAAAGGAACTCAAGGATTATCTGGCTAGACAAGACGACCCAGCACCCTGTCCAGCTGAATCTTAGAAGTGTCCAATGATAGGGAATCCACCACTTCCCTGTGGAGATTATTCCAATGATTGATTGTTCTCATTGTGAAAAATTTTCCTCTTGTGTCCAACTGGAATCTCTCCAGGAGTAACTTTACCCATTACCCCTCATCTTTTCCATGTGACTCTGTCCTGGTTCCAGCGGGGATAGGGTTAATTTTCCCCAGGCTCTGGCAGGGACACAGGTATTCCATCCCATGTGAGCCATGCCCAGTCTGTAGCTGGGAGCTGCTGGGGAAGGGGACAGGAAGGGCACCACTTGGGAGTGGGCTGGGGCATCCCAGGTGGTACCATAATTGTGTTTGTACATTCCTCTATCCATGTTATTGTTGGATTTGGGTTTTTTTGTTCCTTTTGCTGTTCTGTTAAACTGCCTTTGTCTCAACCCACGAGTTTTGCCTTTTTCTTCTGATTCTTCCCCATAGGGTGGCATCTGCGACAGTGGCCACATGGTTCCTTGTCTGAGGCTAAACCACAACAGTCCTTTTTGGTGCCCAACCTGGGGCTAGATGGGTTGAGATAATGACAAATCCGACTAGAGCTTGTTAAAACGAATTTGTTGTGTGCATTTATTATATTAGTTAAATAGTCACTGGTCACCATGTTGCTTTGTTTGTACTCGTGGCTGTGTTATGTAGATTCCTATATGGTTTATGTACTTACTACGATGCTTTTTATCAGCTCTGGGAGAGGGATCAGGATTATTATTATTTTGCCGTCCTGTGTAATATCAACTTATGATATGATAGCATCACTGTTCAGATGGTTATTTTGGGATGTTTATGTTACAGCTGTCCTGGCCGTACCTTGGGCACCACCTCTCGAAATTTATTAATAACACACCCAATCTATGGGGGAAATGGGGGGATACTTTCCCTAGCTCTTTCACCTCCCTTTCCTCCTTCGTGACACGTATGACAGCTTTTGAGAATTTTGAATACTCTTGGGACATTCAAACCAGTATGGTCCTATTGCTGTGTCTCCTGAATGTGTTTCAGTTCTTGTTCAGGGTTAAGCAACTATTTAAAACTACCACCCAGAGGTCTGCCGTGAGGCTGGATGGTCATGGGTGGCATGGCATGTGGGAGAATATGGGCAGGTATCTAGAGAGCTTCTCACCTCCAGTGGTCTGGGACTTCACCCATGAACAACTACAGGACCCTGGTAAAGTGATAGAATATTTGAAAGGAAAATGCTGTGGCTATTCCAGAGAGGCACAAATCGCTGTGCTGGGCCCTGGCCAACATCTACCAAACACTGCTCGATATTATGCAGCACCCTTAGGGGAAAGAGAGGGAAACCAGGCTGACAGACACTGCGGCTGCCCCAACCCCTGTGACAGACACTGCGGCTACTCCAACCCCGGTGACAGGCATTGCAGGTGAACCAGAAATCCAACCCATGCCAGTATCAGTTGCCCCTGTACAGGAGAAATACACGAAGAAATCAGTTTGCTTACAAAGGGATGACGGTGAACCACGGCCATCACGAGAAAGCAGGAAGAGGCAGAACCAGAGGTAATCACTTGATCCCTATCCCTGGGCGAGTTGCGGGATAAGTGAAAAGATTTCAGCCGACTTCCAGGCAAGCATGTTGTCACCTGGCTGCTCTGGTGCTGGAATAATGAGGCCAGTAGCCTGGAATTAAGAGCATAGGGAAGCCAGGCAGCTGGGATCCCTGTCTAGGGAAGGCGGCATTGACAAAGCAATTGGGAAAAAGACCCAAGCCCTCAGCCGCTGAAGGCGACTCCTGTAAGGTGTGAGGGAAAGGTACCCCTTCAGTGAAGATGTTGTATGTCACCCAAGCAGGTGGACCACCACGGAAAGAAGTGTCAAGTACCTGAGAGAATTAGCCGTGCGGGAGATGATTTATTCTGACCCAGACAATGCACAGTTACCCACAGACCCTGATGAGGTGCAGTGCACAAGGCCCGTGTGGCAGAAGTTTGTACGGAGTGCACCATCATCGTATGCCAGCTCACTGGCAGTAATGGAATGGAAAGGTGAAGAGGGACCAATGGTGGATGAGGTGGCTGGCCGGCTCCAATGATATGAAGAAAGTCTCTCTTACCCCCTCATCTCAGGTGTGGAGAAACTGTCCCAGAAGGTCCAGCAACTTGAAGAGAATATGTCCTACTCCCCACACGTATGGGCCAGAATTTCAGCTATTAGGAGCAGGCGTTTCCCCACTCAAGAGAGAGACTACAGAGGGTATACACCACAAGGCACCCTGTAGTTCTACCTGCGTGACCACGGAGAGGACATGAGGAAGTGGGATGGACAACCTACTTCGATCCTACGGGTACATGAGTTGCAAGGAAGAAGAACCACAAAAGGGGATCTCTCCAGGAAGAGTGCCTCCCTGGTTTCCAGTGGGCTGTTCCCTAGACAGAGGAGAAGGCCTGATCTTACTTCTGATCCTCTTGAAGGAACTTCCAAGTCATTTATGCAAGAAGTGAGTAATGGATACTGTGACCAGGATTAGAGAGGCCCTGCCTCCAGCCAGGTAGGGGAAAGGGACAACTGGGTTTATTGGATGGTGTGGATTCGATGGCCTGGCACATCAGACCCACAGGAGTATAAGGCTCTAGTGGACACGGGTGCACAGTGCACCCTAATACCATCAAGCTATAGAGGAGCAGAACCCATTTGTGTTTCTGGAGTAACAGGGGGATCCAAACAGTTGACTGTACTGGAAGCTGAAATGAGCTTAGCTGGGAGTGAGTGACAAAAACATCCCATTGTGGCTGGCACAGAGGCTCCATGCATCCTTGGTGTAGATTACCTCAGAAGGGGGTATTTTAAGGACCCAAAAAGGGTACTGGTGGGCTTTTGGCGTAGCTGCCTTGGAGACGGAGGAAGTTAAACAGTTGTCTACCTTGCCTGGTCTCTTGGAGGGTCCGTCTGTTGTGGGGTTGTTGAGAGTCGAAGAACAGCAGGTGCCGATTGCTACTACAATGGTGCATCGGCAGCAATATCGCACTAACCGAGACTCTCTGATTCCCATCCATAAGCTGGTTCGTCAACTAGAGGTTCAAGGAGGGATCAGCAGGACTCGTTCACCCTTTAACAGTCTCATATGGCCGGTGCGAAAATCTAATGCAGAGTGGAGGCTAACAGTGGACTCTTATGGCCTGAATGAAGTCATGCTGCTCCTGAGTGCTGGACATGCTAGAACTTCAATGTGAACTGGAGTCCAAGGCAGCCAAGTGGTGTGCCACAACTGATAGAGGTAATGCATTCTTCTCAATCCCTTTAGCAGCAAAGTGCAGGTCACAGTTTGCTTCCACTTGGAGGGGCATCCAATACACCTGGAATCGACTGCCCCAGGCATGGAAGCACAGCCCCACCATTTGGCATGGACTGATCCAGACTGCACTGGAACAGGGTGAAGCGCCGGAACATCTGTAATATATTGACAACATTATTGTATGGGGCAACACAGCAGAAGAAGTTTTTGAGAAAAGGAATAAAATATTTCGAATCCTTCTAAAAGCTGGTTTTGCCATAACATGAAGTAAGGTCAAGAGACCTGCGCAGGAGATCCAGTTTTTAGGAATAAAATGGCAAGATGGACGCCGTCAGATCCCAATGGATGTGATCAACAAAATAGCAGCTATGTCTCCACCAACTAGTAAAAAGGTAACAGAAGTTTTCTTAGGCGTTGTGGGTTTTTGGAGGATGTATATCACAGTCTGATTGTAAGCCCTCTGTATCAAGTGACCTGGAAGAACAACAATTTTAAATGGGGTCCTGAGCAATGACAAGCCTTTGAACAAATTAAACAGGAAATAGTCCATGCAGTGGCCCTGGGGCCAGTCCGGGCAGCACAAGATGTTAAAAATGTGCTCTATACTGCAGCCAGGGAGAATGGCCCTACCTGGAGCCTCTGGCTGAAAGCAAGAGGGGAGACTCAAGGTCGACCCCTCCGGTTTTGGAGTCTGGGGATACAGAGGATCTGAAGTCCACAGAAAGGAGAAATCCCCAACAGAAAAGGAGATATTGGCAGCTTATGAAGAGGTTTGAGCTGCTTTGGAAGTGGTTCGTACAGAAGCACAGCTCCTCTTAGCACCTTAGACTGCTGGTGCTGGGCTGGTTGTTCAAAGAAAGGGTCCTTGCTACACATCATGCAACTGATGCTACATGGAGTAAGTGGATTGCACTGGTCACACAGCGAGCTTGAATGGGAAACCCCAGTCACCCAGGAATTCCCCAGTCGCCCAGGAATTCTGGACGTGATCATGGACTGGCCAGAAGGCAAGGATTTCAGAATGTCACCAGAGGAGGAGGTAACGTGTGTGGAGGGGGCCCCACTGTATAATAAACTACCAGAAAATGAGAAGAAATATGCCCTGTTCACTGATGGATCCTGCCAGATTATGGGAAAGCATTGAAAGTGGAAGGCTGCTATGTGGAGTCCTACAGAACAAGTTGCAGAAGCCACTGAAGGACAAGGTGAATCGAGCCCATTTGCAGAGGTGAAAGCCATTCAGCTGGCTTTAGACATTGCTGAGCGAGAAAAATGGCCAGTACTTTATCTCTACACTGACTCATGGATGGTGGCAAATGCTCTCTGGGGGTGGTTACGGCAGTGGAAGCAGGGCAACTGGCAGCGCAGAGGCAAACCCATCTGGGCTGCTGAACTGTGGGAAGATACTGCTGCCCGGATAGAGAATCTGGTTGTGAAAGTGCATCATGTAGATGCCCATGTGCCCAAGAGCCAGGCCACTGAGGAACATCGAAACAACCAGCAGGTGGATCAGGCTGCTAAGATTGGAGTGGCTCAGGTAGATCTGGACTGGCAACATAAGGGTGAATTATTCATAGCTCGATGGGCTCATGACTGAGGGGTGGATTTGACCATGGACGCTGTTGCACAGATTATCCGTGAATGTGAGACGTGCTGCAATCAAACAAGCCGAGTAGTTAAAGCCTCCTTGGTGTGGAGGACCATGGCTGAAATATAAATATGGGGAGGCCTGGCAGATTGATTATATCACTCTCCCACAAACCTGCCAAAGCAAGCACCGTGTGCTCACAGTGGTGGAAGCAACCACTGGATGGCTGGAAATATGCCCTGTGCCCCATGCCACCGCCCGGAACACTATCCTGGGCCTTGAAAAGCAAGTCTTATGGTGACATGGCACCCCAGTGAGAACTGAGTCGGACAATAGGACTCATTTCCGAAACAGCCTCATAGACACCTGGGCCAAAAGGGCATGATACTGAGTGGGTATATCACATCTCCTATCGTGCACCAGTCTCTGGGAAGATACAACGATCCAATGGACTGTTAAAAACTACACTGAGAGCAACGGGTGGTGGGACTTTACAACATTGGGATACACATTTAGCAAAAGACACCTTGTTAGTTAATACCAGGGGATGTAACAATTGAGCTGGCCCTGCCCAATCAAAACTTCCATGTACTGTAGAAGGGGATAAAGTCCCTGTGGCGCACATGAAGAATATGTTAGGGAAGACAGTCTGGGTTAATCCTGCCTCAGGCAAAGGCAAACCCATCCGTGGGATTGCTTTTGCTCAAGGACCTGGGTGCACTTGGCAGCTGATGTGGAAGGATGGGGAGGTCCGATGTGTACCTCACGGGGATGTGATTTTGGGCGAGAACAACCAATGAATCAAATGGTATGATGTTAATTGCTAAGTAACCCTGTCACTCTATGTCCTCGTTACTATAATTGCTATTGGTTGCACTACAGTAAGAATCACACAAACTAGTGACAGATGGACTTTGATGAAAAACCAAGTAAAGTGCATCAGTGATGGGATCAGAACTGACCTCAGCAGCTGGTGCCCAGCAACTTCCATCAAGATGGACATCTTCAACCCCTGGTCTGTGGGCATGAGCCACACCAGATACATCAGCCGCAAGCTCCGAAAATACAGCATGCAACAGTCCAGCACCACACAGCATGTCACCTGCCCTGAGAGACTGTTCTAACAGATGGAGCCAAAAGTCATGGATCAGATGAACTCAACGGGCATATATATACACACATATAAATATATATATTATATATATTAAAAAAATAAGACAGGGGAAAATGGTGGCAATTAATTGGAAATGGTAAAATCTGGGCATGATGTAGATGGTATGGAATAAGGTGTGGATAATGTCCTGGTTCTGGTGGCAATAGGGTTAATTTTCCCCAGGCTCTGGCAGGGACACAGGTATTCCATCCCATGTGAGCCATGCCCAGTCTGTAGCCAGGAGCTGCCGGGGGAAGCAGGAAGGGGGAGCAGGAAGTGGTTGCTTGGGAGTGGGCTGGGGCATCCCACAATCGTGTTTGTACATCCATGCTATTGTTATTTTCTTGTTCCCTTTGCTGTTCTGTTAAACTGCCTTTGTGTCAACCCACGAGTTTTGCCTTTTTCTTCTGATTCTCCCTCCATGTCTGTGGGGATGGGGGGTTGAGAGAGTGGCCACATGGTTCCTTGTTGCCTTCTGAGGCTAAACCACAACAGACTTCTTGTAAAAAGGGGGTCTCCACCTTCTTTGTAGCCACCCTTTAAATACTGGCACCTGGTGATAAGGTCTCCCCTAAGCCTTCCTTTCTCAAGGCTGAACAAACACAGTCCTCTCAGCCTTTTCTCACAGGGCAGGCTTTCCAGTCCTTTGATCATCTTGGTGGCCCTTCTCTGGACCCTCTTCAGCCTGCCCACATTTTTTTTTTTCATATAGCGGGGGCCAAAACTGAACACAGTATTCCAGGTGTGGCCTGACAAAGCCACAGGTAGAGTGGGATAAAGACTTCATTCTCTCTGGTGGTGATGCCCTTATTGATGCAACCCACCATCCTGTTGACTTCCTTGCCACAGCAGCACACTGCTTACTCACATTGAGGTTTTTTGTCCACCAGGACACCCCGGTCCCTTTCCACAGAGCTGCTCCCCAGCCAGGTAGATCACAGCCTGTGCAGCACTCCTGAATTATGTTTTCCCAGGTGCAAGACCTTATGCTTGTCCTTGTTGAACTTCATAAGGTTCTTGTTAGCCTGCTCTTCCAGACTGTCCAGGTCTTCCTGCAGGGTGGCTCTCCATTCCCAAGTGTCCACTTCTCCACTCAGTTTGGTATTGTCAGAAAACTTCATCAGGGTACACTTGATCCCATCATCCAAATCACTTATGAAGATATTAAACAGTGTTGGGTCCAGTATCTATCCTTGGGGGACCCAACTTGTGACAGGTTGACAGTTGGAAAAGGAGCTATTTGCCACCACCCTCTAAGTGCAACCTGTCAGCCAGTTCCCACCCACCGCACAGATCGCTTGTCTAGACCATAATGCATCATTTTCTCTAGGAGGAGCCTGGCGGGAACTTTATCAAAAGCCTTGGAGAAACCCAGGTAGACAGTGTCCACCACTTACCCCACATCAACCGAGTAGGTTACTTTGTCATAGAAGGTGATCAGGTTTGTCAAGCACAATTTGCCCTTGGAGAATCCATGCTGGCTTTTCCCAATCATGTCCTTCATTGGGCTTATGATAGCCCCCAGGAGGATTCATTCCATAACTTTCCCAGGGACTGATGTGCCTCTAATTTCCTGGATCCTCCTTTAAGCCTTTCTTGTGGATGGCAGTGACATTAGCCTTCTTCACTCTTCTGGGACATCCCCCAATCTCCACAACTTCTCAAAGATTATGGAGAGCTGGCAATGAAATCAGCCAGCTCTCTGAACACTCTCAGGTGTATACTGTCAGAGCCCATCGATTTGTAGGGGTCAAGCTCCTGTAACAGTTCACGTACGAACTCTTCCCTCACTGGCAGCGGGTCTGTGTTTGCATCAATGTGGATTGTTGTTCCCAAGGCCTGGGGCCAACAGTGCTGGTAAAGACAGAGGTGAAGAAAGTGTTGAGAACCTCTGCCTCTTCAGCGGTGTTGATGACTAATTCACCTCTCCTGTTTAACAGCAGGTCAGTATTTTCCTTCTGTTTCTGCTTGTTTATGTACCTGAAGAACCCTTTCTTGTATTTTTTTGGCATCGCTGGCCAATTTCAATTTGAGCGGAGCTTTTGCTTTTCCAACTGCATCTTTGCACGCCCTGGTAATGCCCTTGTAGTTCTCAACAGGTATTTGTCTGCTTTTCCAGCTCTGGTACGCTAGCAGTTAAGCCAAGGTGGTCTCTTGTACCACCTACTTCCCTTATCATTAAAGGGGATGAACTGTTTTTGTGCTTCTGGGAGAGCATTCTTGAAAAACTCCCAGCACTCGCTAGCTCCTTTATTCTCCATGGAAGCTTCCCATGGAATCTCTCCCAGTTGAGCTCTGAGCGAGCTGAAGTTTGCTCTTCTAAAATCTAAAACCTTTGTCCTAGTACTAACCTTCGGCATGCTCAGCAGGATCCCAAACTCCACAATATTGTGATTACTGCAGCCAAGGCTGTCGCTAACTGAGAAGTTGCAAAGCAGGTTTTCTAGGCTTGTACGTAGTAAGTCCAGCAGTGCCTTGTTACTGGTTGGCACATCTAACATTTGTATGAGGAAGCAGTCCTCTATGCATTTCAGGAACTTGATGGATGATGTGTGAGCTGCTGTATTGTTCTTCCAACAAATGGGTAGCTGAAGTCACCCATAAGAACCAGGGTCTGTTGACCCGAAGCTTGCTTAAGTCACCCGAATATTGATTCATTGGCCTTTTTATCTTGGTTTGGAGGTCAGTAGCAAACGCTACTTGAAGATGAGCCCTCTGATCTTGACACAGAGGCATTTGATAGGGCTTCCACAATTGCTGAAGTTGAAATCTACACAATCAAGATTCTCCTTAACATAGAGTGTGACGACTGCTCCTCTTCTTCCCTGCCTGTCTTACGAAACAGCCTATGGCCATCCATCGTGATCCTCCGGTCATGTAAGTTGTCCCACCATGTTTCAGTTATTCCTTTGATATCGTAACTTTCTGACTGGGCATGAAACTCTGCCCTTCTGTTCCTTCTGTTTGTTCCCTAAGCTGCATGCATTGATATACCTGCACTTGAGATGGTTGGTCTTCTGGTTCTCATCTCGGGAGGCAGCTAAAGAACATTGGTTGCTCGCCTGGTTTGTTCCCCAGTTGGTTGCAATGGCGTGAGCGTTGCCACTTTGGACCCCGCCTGGTTCCTCAGAAAAACTTCAGAGGGAGCAGTATTTGTCTCTGTATAATAGTCAGGCAGTTGTTTTAATGTGCTGTATATTGTTTTTCCTGTCTGTAGACATTTGCCCAGTGTTTTCAAGAAGTGGGAATGGCCTCTTGGCAATAAACCAAATGTGGAGTTGTGATGCAGATATTTTATTTACTCTTTTTGCTTATTAAATAACTTCTTACTGCAGCAGAAATGGCATTACTAAATAATTGCCTAAAATACAGTCTGAATCACTTTTTTTTTTTTTTTTTTTATGAAAAGGAAGACCTATCTTCTTCATCTTGTTAGAAATAACAGTTCAGCACCTATGACTTCCACGTTGTCTTCTTCACTCTTTACTTTGTCCTCCACAATGGTCACATGTGGACCAGAGCAATGAGGCCATTTGGTCTCTTAGTCCCATTGTTATCTGTACCCATTTATGCTTTAGGCCACTAAAGTCTCCTGTGACAACACAGTGGTTTTGCATGTGACATAAGCACTTTGGGGTTCTAAACCTTTATTGAGGGGGATTTAGTTTATAGCTTTGACACCTTAATTTAGGTTTCTTTGTGTGTTGTGTCAAAGCTCATCTAGTCAGTGCAGGTTATGGACACCGGAGAGCAGTTCAGTTACCAGACATAGGTGTCCACTTTAGGGTGAGCCACAGAGCTCCCCACAGATAGCTGACTGTAATTCATTTGGGTATTTCTCATGAGTTGAGTTGACAAGATGACCGAATTAGTGCAGAGACTACGGAAGAGGAGAACTGAGAATGGAAGGAATCTACAGGGCTAATGCCGTGCTAGGTCCCCAGTCCCACTCGTAGCTACAGCCTGCTCAGACATCCCTGCCTTCGGAGTAGCTTGTTGGATGCCAGAAAATAGTATGAGGGAAAAGCCTTCAAAACACATGTCAAAATAACACTGATTTCCATTCCAGTTTCATCATGTGCCCTGTGATTTTTCATGTATTTACTTAAAGCTCCATCTTCTAGACCTGCAAGGTGACTTTTCTCTTTATTTGATGCTATGCCCTTTGTGATAGCACAGAAGGACTTGCAAATCTAAACCCTAAAAAGCAAACCAAAACCAAACAAAAAACCCCAAATAAACAACCAGACAAATATATTAATACCTGCTTTCCCAAAAGATCTCAAACTGCTAGTTAGACTAATCTTGTGTTTATGGAAGCTGCTCCAATTATATAGGGCATCAGATTGGTTGTGCTAGTGAATAAGTAGATTTTTAAAACAGATACAGAAGAAAAATAGTACCACCTGCCACAAATAAGGTTGGTTATACCTTGTTAAACCTTGGTGCCGTCTTCAGTAGAAAGATAAGGTCATTAATCTGTAGACCAGATCTGTTGGTTTGCTGTTGGCTGCAGACAGCTGTTTGGCAAAGGCCAACTGTGCAAACCGTGTGCGCTCCTTCTGCGCTACGTATGTGTTCCGATTATTTTGAGGCTTAATGTATCAAGGACTTAACAATGTGTCCTATAACTCACCAGCATATTAAAGTTTACTTGTAAATAGCACTTAAATAGCTTCCAAGTCATCAAAATAATTTGGGGTGTGTTTCTAGTAATCATTGCAGTGTTTTCTGAAATTAAGTGACCTATATATATTAAAGTGCAGTAGTATTGAAGCTGCTGTATATTTTGGCATTTAGAACTGCCGTTTTTTACTAGCAATTCTGATGCTGATAAACGTTGTAGAAGGGTTTAATAGTTGAGCCCTAATCTGCCAGATGGATTTTCTTCTTTCGTCGTGAGAATGCATCGTATCAAAGTGCCGATGAAGTTTTCCAGCCATTTAAAGATGAAAGTGTACTTGTTTGAAGAGCTTTAAGGATACCTGGAGTGGAGAGAATACCCTCTCTGCTATGAAAAGGAGTTTAGGCTACAGAGAAGTGCCACCAGACGGGGTGTTTGGGTTCAGATTGGTGTGTCAGGGTGGGAATACCCTGTGGTATAAAGAGCGCTGAAGGCTTATCAACTAATGATTAACGCATGTGTTGAGGCCAACTGAGGGGAGATTACTTACAACCATGTTCCTCATTTATTGTATTTAAATAATCTAATAAATAATTAAGAATTACTTAATTAAGCTATTTATGAAATAGAATATTGTCCATAAAATGTAAATGTAATTTCTCCCTGTATTGCAATATTTGTGCTGCATAAGCATAAGCTTTTGTAACTTGTGTGGGCTAATGAAAGCTGCATTTGGTAGAACCTGACCCAAATGAGGAGTCGTGTTCAGATTTCCCTGGGATGAAAAAGTCTCCAGGGGTATTAGATGTTTCTAAATTGCTCTCTTTCCTTCCAACCTGGTTTCACATCTGAGTTTTCTGGTTTCCTCTTTTTCTGTTGGAACAATTGAACTGTTCTCAAACTGGACTAATCACTGGCCTTAGAAAAATGGAAATCTAAGAGCTGCTGGTTCAGGTACAGCTACTGGATGTGCTGCGTCACCTGTACGTGATATTTGCAGGACCGCATACAAACCGCACTGGGACATTACAAGCCCAAGAGCATTTCTGTCCCCTTTACCTTCTTTTCAGAGAGATGAGTGAGGAGCGTTGTTTGAGATGGGAGGTGTAGAGAGAAGGCTTGAATGAACGCTGGATTTCAGGGATGAAGGAGGCTCTTGGTAGACTATTATTTTTGGAGGAGAGAGAAACAGAAGGAGAAGGTAAAGCAAGTACTGCAGCAAAGGTTTATTTTTAAAGCCATTTGGAAATGGGTGGATATTTGTAGCTGGCAGAGAGATCACTGAGGCTGTTCAGGAGAAAGCAGGGCAGAGCACAGTGTTTGACTAGGACTCTGCCAACCATAGACTTTCACTCCAAATCATTTTCCAACACGGCTCTTGTTCCACGCAGCTGTTTCTTTCCGCTGCTTCCATATTTACACACTTGCTTTCCAAGAGAAGGTATGGAAAAAAATTTTTTTTAAGCTACTGACGTGAAGACAGGCCTTTTAAACTTATTTCAGGATGCTTCAGGCTGAATAAACCCAGCAGATAGATCTTGACTGCTCTCTTCCCCCGGGGTTTTCCAGCAGGTGATGGACTGCAGCCCAGCAAGCAGGCGCTGCCTTTTATTCCTCCCCCAGTGCTGCCAAAGGGAGGGAGGGTAGTGCAAGGGGGAAAATATATTTCCTTAGTGACTGTATAGCTTTTGTGGGTATTTGCTGCCTCCTTGTGACGGTACAAAGATGTATGGTGCTGTTCCTCTGAAATACAGGCTACTGTGGTGCTGAAGGAGTTTTTATTAGTCTTTAATTGTTAGTTCCTCGCTGTGCTTTTCTTCAGAAAGTCTTGGCTGTGGTGCCAGAAGTGAGTCAGGAAAGAGAAACCTGTGAAAGACTCTGGCATGAACCATCTTGTGCAATGTTGCATTTTGGAAAGGGGATTTTAATATAAGGATAAAGGTGATCCTCTGGGTTCTCCTCTCTAGCTTTCTTCTCCAAGGGAGTAAATGAATATGTAAGGAGATGCCGTGTTCAAATCAAACAAAAATAAGAAGTCCATACCTGACACTTGCAACTCACTGAGGTCACATTTTTCCTAAAAAGTAGCCATCCTCATAGGTCAGCATGTTTTGATGTGTATCTTCAGTTTGGTGTGTAACGTTCCTGGTGCTGTCTGAATGATGCTTGTGAATGGAGCGCACGTGTCTTTTAAGGGTCACCTACAGAAAGGTGGAAATTTCATTCACCTCGCTGGTTGTGCACAGCACAAAGCAGCAGCATCTTTATGCTTGACCTCTCAAGAAACTCCTCCTGAAGGTAAATCTCTCTGAAATGGGTCTTTATAACGCAGAGGTGCTAGAGATTGATGCAGCATCTGGCCTTTTTCTTCTGCCCTTAGAACTTCCACCTCCTTTCCCCAGAAAAAAAGGGATATTGAGGAGGTAGACTCAGATAAGCCATGGCAGTGGCTGTTGCCCATAAGCTGCATCTAAAATGCTTTATCCAGAGATGAAACCTCTCACTGGAGCCATGACGTGAATGGGATCATCTGGCAGGGGTTTGTGCTTTGGCAGCCTGTCCTGAGGACTCCTGCAGATGTTTTGAATATTGTTGTTTTCATGGTCAAATTAAGTGTGGAGCCAGGAACACTTTCCCCCGCTGCCTTGAAGATTTTGTTTTATTTCCACCCTCCATTTGTACATTGATGTTAAAATGTTACTGAAAACAAAGCAGACCAAAGATTTAGCTCATGGTCTCAGCTGTGCTGGCTTTGTCTGGATACATTTTGGATTTTTGCTCTTCAGGGAGCACTGTCCTCTTTGGACCTCGGAGATGAAGCAAATGTTGCACCTTAGGAAAACTTTAGGTTTCTTTGAGGAAAAGGGAGCTCGAAAGAAGAAAAAAGCATACCCAAGCCACTGAGAAAGTGTGATGGCGTTCATGCCGTGGGGAGCTAACAGGAGTCCCAAGACAACTGTGGGCACTCAAAAATGTTGCTAGTCCATCATTCACTTGTGCCTGTTCAGGTGTGGCAAAAGTGAAAATCCATGTAGTCCAAACATGACCGTGTTCAGGAGAGAAGTACTGTTTCCAGGTGGTATGGACAGTTGGGTATAGCACTTAATATACTGACAGGGAGCTTCGGGAAAGAGAGGGAAAGCTGAAGGTATGAAATCCTCAGTCATCAATAATGCATGTTAGCTTCTTTACCAAAATAGCAATTAAAGATTTAATGTATATGTTTTACTAGTTAATGGGGGCACATTGTTTTTTACTGCAAAAGTCAGTAATAATCCAGTACCTCTCAAAAAGGGAAATAAAATAGCCATTAAAAGTGCTTGTCTAAACTCTGTGTGTGCGCAGAAAAATGGGCAGGCTTTTACAGTGAAATAATGTCAGATTTTAATATTTAGAGAAAATGTGGGGGAAGTAATTTGGAATACATACCTCTTAAAGTGAAAAAGGCCAAACAAATCTCTACATAATCCTGCTTAAATTTATAAAGAAATAGGCACTGTAGGAGTCGTTAAAAGCCATACAGACATTTTAATGCTGAAGTCACACAAGTGCCAATTTTTTAATATCATATACTATATGATAGTAAAACATACTTCTGTGCATATCTAAGCCTGAAAAATATAATCACGTTGGCTGCTGGCCGCTTCTTGAGTGTTTGGTGCCTGATCATACATAGTTTTCATAATACATAGGCTATGGATAGTGATGTGTAATCAGGAACAGGCCCTCCTCCTTCTGTCTCAGAGAATAGTTCCTGCTGTCTATCCTTTTTTTAATGATAAATGTTTCCACGCCTTTGCATTACTCTCTACTAAAGAATTTGCTGTTGTAAAGCAGGACTCCCAGTTGCTGAAGTGGGGCTTGAAGGACAAAACGTGCGGTCCCTTGCAGCTCACATAAGGCAAACAGCATGGCGTTTATGAAGAGAGGGGAGAATAGGGAATGGGTGCGATGAGATGCCATCCATCATCATAAGCTGCGTTTTTTTGGTCAGCAGTGCAACCATGACTTCATCTCCAAGTAGAAGCTGTCATCATTATCATCATCGGGGTCACGTACATTTGTATGAGTAGGGGGGGAGAGCACAGTGCAAACCACAGCGTTGTCTGGAAATGGGAGGTTTGGGGTTCTGCAAAAAGGATTGATTTTTGAAAGCAGAGCTGAGTTTATATTCAAAGGCAGGGAGTATTGAGCAGTGGTGGTCTTTCTGCCACCACAGCCTTTCCTGCATGGCTGTGGGTCTCCACTGGGAGGCCCAGAACGGCAAGAACCGAGCCGTGCCCAGAGGCAGGGAGATGGGCACACCAGTTCCCCCATTCAGCAGAAATCCCCACTCAAACACACAGAGCACAGCAGTTGGTATAAATAGTGCGCTTTAGGAAATAACTCATCTATTGTGGCTAATTTTCCTTTAAGCACACTTTAAACACACACTAGAGCATGGGGAAGGAGGTTTGAAGGTACTTTCTCTTACCCATCAGTGCAGTACTTGAGAGGCATTTACTGGGGTTCAGCTATACAAAAGGAAAAAATTCAATGTTAGAAAGCTTATGTGCCTTGAAGTTGCTCATTAAGTATTCAGAGTGATAAGATCATAACTGTCAATAAAGTTGGCTTTTATTATTATAACTGCTTTTTATTATATCTGCTTCTTTGCATTTTCCCTAGAAGTTGATAAATCTGTTCATCCTTTTCTCCTCTTTAGGTTTAAGAAAAGCAATGTAGATTTGGGGAAATCAAGAAATGCCTATAGTTCTGCAATAGCCAGTTAAAAAGAATCCAACTACTGTACACTTTATCTTATTTTTTGTAATTTGGAAAAGAAAAAATAATCCATTTTCTCTGCTTCTTTCAAGGCTTTTCTTTTTTGGTTCATCCTCTCACTTTTAAGTATCTCCAAATGTAGTCAATACTGGCCTTTCCAATTCGATTAAATCTTTTTGCCTTACTGTTCTGATTTCCCGGTCAAAATTGGTGCGTGTCGTATAAGGAGGTCAAATAGGTAACTTTGGAACAACAGTTTTCTCTGAAAATAGACGTACATCATTCCTCACCAGGTGTCGTGAGCACTGAACTGTGCAAAATACTTTGCACTGCTGTATTATCTTTCATCAAAGTACCCCTAAGTATTATATGAACTTTTAGTCTAGTTTTTTTGATTTGCTAGAGTTTTTCAGCTGCCGTTATGTTATGAACAAGGACAATAAGATACTTTTATTTTTTTTCCTTTACAGTTGTTTCCTGTCTTTGCTCCTGGTGGCAGCTGTGGTTTGGAAGATTAAACAAAGTTGCTGGGCATCGCGACGAAGAGAGGTTAAAATGACAAAATTGAATTCTATCTCTTAAATGACTTTTTTATAGTTGTTCCCATTTGTATTTATTCACATATGCATAGCATTAACCTTCAGTTAAGGATAAGCTCCACTAATCTATAAATGCTTCTGTTTGGGGATTTATAATAGTGTACTTTCGACTACAGTTTCAGTGACAAATGGTGCTATTTTAGTATCCTGATGCTGCAGTTTCCGTGAAGCACAAAAAAATAGGGGTGAATGTCCTATGTTGCCAGAACTCGGGTTCTAGACAGCATAGGTACAAAAACCCCGCAAATTAGGATGTTCTTTACATCTGTTTTGAAAGAGGAAGTTTCTGCACTGAAGCTCTGAACCACATTACCTCCCACTTTAATCTGTTAAAAAAAAAGGCTAATCCCCATTTTCAAAACAAAAGCTTATCTGAATGGTTTGGGGTTGTTCTGGCTTTTTTTTTCCTGGAACATAGTAACATAAGAGAAAGGTGAGAGAAGCCACCCACTATTTGAAAGCTGTAGTGTACTACTTAAAAAAGGAACTTTTAGTGCTAGAGCTTTCTCTTCTTCACCTAGACATGGACCATACTAGCTTCCCAACTTATTCTTGTTTGCAGCATATAAAAAAATTGTGCTGTAAACCCCTCCAAATACCATTCCTCCTTGTTTATCCCTGATGCCTGTGTTTACTTTTTTTTTCCACCACCCTTTTTTCCCGCTTCTCAAATGAAGCTATAATGTCACGTTACACCCTAAGCACGCAGGGTAGCTGAGGTAGGATCGCCAACATGTTCTCACTCAATAGCATAAAGAATGTGTACTTATTTCTAATTTTTAAGCATAAATGCAGAAGCGTGTAGTAGAGCTGTGTAGAGGAGCAAGTTCTGTGTGCTGCAGGGCAGACGACTGCAGGTTCCTGGGGTTTTCTTGCTGTGGTAAGCACTAAAACTGTGGAAGGCAGAGCCCTGTCAGAGGTTAGTCCAGGCTGTGCCTGGGATTATTTGTAGGAGCTTTTTCTTGTGCAATCTGTTTACTTGTGTGCAAAATGAGAGAAGCCAGACTTTATTCAAGTGAGTCCCTGTGTGCTTTCTGTATGTAGGTGTCTGTACATTGTCACCCCAGACCAGATATCCTTTCCTAGAGGAGTGAGGTGTGTTTCTCTTCTGCTTTTGGATTTTAGGGTTAAATCTGCCCGTTCCTATAGATTTTCCTCTCAGCTGTCCTGCTGGTATGAAGCTCTTGGCAGCTGTAGGCACCCAGCCATGTAACTGTTCTATTCAAAAGTGTTTTATTCATACGGAGTAGTTGATCAAGAGTATTCTGGGGATTAATTTTTACAGTGATGAAATTCTGTGCTAGTGCCCATTTCTTGCATGTCTTCGAAGCAATCTGTATCTAGTTGTACTTTGCAGTGCAGTAGTGGGAATAGTAGAAATTTATTCAATCTGAGGGTCTCCTTATAATAAAGCGGGATGATGTCTGTTAACTCTTTTCCTCTTCTTCCTCTTTCTGCTTCAGATGTTTTTGCTCTTACTAGTGAACTCAAATGCATAATATAATCAGTGGTTTTCAAACAGATAACCCTTAATCTTTGAAATAATTTAAATCTTTGAGCTTTTCTGTATTCTCCGAAGGTAGGTAAATTTTGACTAGGGTGGCTGGTTTTTTCCTTCTCACTTTCTTGGCAAGAAGGTAAGCTGGAGTCAGCATAACATTCCCTGTTGGCTCCTGAGGTTAAATGTTATCTAGGAATGTATAAGGAATATAGACTGAGAAGTAAATACTGCGCTTTGGAGCTCAGTTAAAATATTTTAGCAGTGGCCTAGACGAAAAATGTCTCTATAAATTACTTTTCAGGCTGATGCATGTTTTAAGGAAAACAGCTGGACTACTAGCAACGTATTGGCGTGTTTTAGTCTTAAATTCAGTTTACATATGTGGCTATTTGACGGGCAGTTCATCAGTGTGTTTGTTTCGTGGCAGATTCCTGTCTTTTGCTGTTATTTGTCTTGCTCCTTCTTTACATCTAGTGACTCTATCTTGCAGTTCATAGATCTCTGCTATTCCATTCCTCTTTTCTTAGAAATACTTGTAGAACTTGAGGAAACTCTTTTAAATCTTCACCGTGCCGTTATTAAATGGCATTACATTAATATATTATAAATATATTATATTTATATTATTATTAATATATTAATAAAGACTGTCTCCAGAAACAAAAGGCTGCCCAAAAATTCTCTTGACTTTCTAGTATTATCTAAGGTGATTTTATAGCTTGCCAGGATTTTTTTATATGGACTCTCAATAAATCCTAGCAAGGCTCTCTTTAAACATTAGTAGTTAAAATAATGATTAATAGCAATTTGCTATACTGGAAGTTTTAAGTGTACACAAGCCTACCCCTCTGTTCTGAGGATGTTTCTGAAGCGTGTGATTTTTAGATTTGCCATTCTTCCTTTCTTTTGGAGGTGGCCATTCTCTTTGGTTTTCTCCATTACCCTTAACAGGAGTCTTGGATCACAGAGTTTGCAGGCTGGACTGGGAAAAACAGATTTCATTTTACCAGTTTTTTTCTCTCTATAAACTGCTGACACAGTTGATGGAGACCACCTCCTCTACCTCCTTCCCCCATATTACGATTTAGAGGCTAGTTGAAAGGAGAGGTGATTAAGCAGCAGTGGCAGGACACCCAATTCAGACAGCATATTGTAAGCTTTAAGTTAATACATGCTGCAGCCCTGGAGGAATATATTTGTCTGGTTTGGGCTATGTTCGTAGAAGTAGTCAAGTTACAGTCGCCTGTCTCCCATGGGTTGTGCTGTGGTTAATTCTGTGCTCGTTCTCTAATCTTAACCAAAAAGTAAGTAAAATATAATGCAATCTGCAGGTAATTCCCAGCTATCAATCACTTCTGCTTCCAATATAAGCATTGCAAGTGCCTAACTTATCACAGTGCAGAGTGAAAAGCAGATAGCTGAAGCTTAATCTGAGATATGTATAGGGCAGGAAAAGGAGTGTGTTGAAAGGTCTAGTAGTCAAAATTATTTAGACAATATTGCTTGGAAAATGTGCTGGGAGAAGTTGCGCGGCTGTGCTTGGTGTATCAGGTTAATGGAACAGAGAAGCATCATTTGCTAAACTAAATTTGCATTACTCCATACTGAGAAAGCAGTGTACCACAAATCCAAAATCTACATCAGGATCTTGTAAAATATATAGGATTCTCCTGACTTCTTTTTTCCCTTTTCTGCAGCTAATCCTCTTTGAGCAGCTGCTTGCACATGTCGGTGCTCATGTTCTTCAGCCTTCTGACTAAAGGGTCTTTTGGGTGTGCAAACATGGCGTATCAAATGTATAGTTGTTGGAAAATGAGTTTGGAGCACTGAGCAAAAGTTCAGGCCTTGCAGAGTATAAAACTTGACCTGAAGTAAAAATGGGAACGATTTGTGTCATATCAGGCATGGAGGAGATGGGATTGTAAATTGTGTGTTTATTCCCTCTCCAGTGAGCAGCAAGTTTAAGTATCTTCAGACATCTTAAAGAGGGAAAATGGAAATAAAAAGGAGGCTTTTATAGGAGGCTTAGGATGAGGTGAATGACATTAGGAAACAGGGATAGGAAACCTTTCTATCTTGTCTCTAGAAAATGACACGTTAAATGTATCAAGCTGGTAATAGAGAATAATGCACAAAATACGAGAGTGGCATTAGAAATTTAATATGCCCATCTGCTGTCATGAATTTTCTGTCCTATTGTTTCATTTTAGCATCCAGATCCTATTCTCTTCACCCTCAGTCTGCTGCTTCTCCTCCACTTTGAGCAAGAAATAGCTCCTCTTAACATTTCCAGCAAATGGAGCGTGGATAGTGATTTGGCCGACCCAGAATAACTGTCTGCGTGAGGGTCAGCTGGATCACTCTCCATGCCCCGTTGGGATGTGTTGGGAGCATCAGCACCAAGTACATACGGAGATAACTAAATTTGCGTGTCTAGAGCCCAGTTAAACCCTTAACATACATAAAATTGTCTACATTTCACCTCCTTTCTTGCCAAGACTGTCCAGGACTGAACTCTGTGTGCACTGCCCAATTTACTCAGGGTGGGTTTTGTGTGTTGATTTACTGCGGGGATTATCCTTTTCCTTCCTGACCTCGTTGCTGAAACCTCTTTCCCCTCCCAAGTGTATTCAGAATGTAGCAGTGCTGCTTTTTTCACTGGCACCTTCCACTGTAACATCCGTGAGCACTGAATACCGTTTAGGCAGGTGGATTTCTGTATTCACTTTTACAGCAAAGACTGTCCAAGGGATGTGTGCCGTGTGTTATTTATTGCCCTGCCTTCATTTTCTTCCCCTTCCCGCTCTCGCCTGTTAGTATTTCATTTATCTCTTATATCTTCTCTCTTAGACTGTGATTTAGGGTATCCTTTGTCAAAGAAAGGGATTCAGGACTGGAGTGTTTTCAAACTGTAACTGTAGATCAGAATCTTCATTGCTGTGTAGAGTCTCCGGTGGTGTCTTGGAAGGATCTGGTATTGGCCTTATACAAGAATAGTAAAAGGTCAGGCTGCAAATGTTGCTAAATTTGGGCAGTCACGGGTCCTTTGGAGGGCTTGTAAGAAATTTTGCTGCTGTATTCTCCAAGCTCCCAGCAGTCGTTTGGCATGTGGACCTTCTTGTTTGATAGCACCATCCGTGCTATTCAGTCTCTGTCGGCTGAGAAGAAAATATTAACTTGTAGTTGGTTTAGTTTTTAGAGGAAACACAAATTGAAGGAGTGAGAAATCATGGCAAGCAGGTAACTTCTACGGAGGTCTAGATAACGTGGTCAACACGTAACCAAAACGTGGTCAGTTGTCTCGTCAGGGTGAAATGTAAACCTGTGTATGTATTTTTTTAAACAGTTAGGTAGGTTTACTTCCCAGAATGCCTGTTCCCTGGAAAATAGACTGAAATGTTGGTGGCCGTGGTGAATTAACTGTACATGAACTCCCAGTTCCTATGTTTATAAGTGGAGTGATGAAATAAGAGCATAGTGTTAGTATTGTGTTTAACCGGTTATTGGAATACTGTGTCCACTCTGATCTCCGCAATGTCTTGGGTGTTGCAGATGGCACAGAGCAATGCTGCAAGATGAATTTGTTATCTGGAAGATAAGCGAGAGACTAAAGCATCACAAATTACTCATTTTATCCAAGGAAGAACATACTGAGATTTGATGCTGTGAGTCTGTCTGTGAAAAGGAATCATAGAAGATTCATGATGAGATGAGGGTCTTCTAAACAATCAGCCAAAGGCATAACACCCAGTGTCTGCATCTGGGGGTAAAAAAAGTCAAAAGCTGTTTTGCTTTTCTCCTCTTTTTAATGGTGAGAGTAGCAATGCCAAAAATTTTATTTATTTTTTTTTAGAAATATGGCTCTCGGATCAGAATTTGAATGCTTTTGGAAGGATCTTTTCTAGGTCAATCTGAGTCACATCCTTGTGGAAATCACATGGTGCGGTTCGGTGGCTCGTACTATGCAGGAGGTCAGATCAAATAACTGTAACTTTTTCCGCTACCCCTAAATTTAAAATCTATGAATGGGAACCACCTCATAGTGCCTGTAGGCTTTTTCCAAAATACAAATGCTGTGTGCTCTCTGCAGTGATCTATGTGGCTTTGGTCACCAACTGAAGGAAATTATAGCAGAAATGAGATGCCCTGAAGAGGAAAAACATCCCAAAATATTAATGTTGACAAGAGATTCCAGATCGGGGGAAACTGATGGTCTGCTTTTGTTTAAACATGCTACTGTCACTTCTGTGCCTAATTGAGCTCGTCGCTGGTTGAACTTGCAGATGGCCAGTTACAGCTGACCATTTGTAGCTTTAATATGTCCATGTAGGACACCATCATACCAGGTGTTGGTATCCAACCGAGCTCTTCTCGTGTAGTCTTTAGTGGTGTTTCCACTGGAGAATTTAATTGGTTTTAGAATATCCCAAAAAAGAAATGTTGGCCAGTATTTGCAATGATGAAGCTAGACTATCGAGTCAGTCTTGTTTAAAAAAAACAAACCCACAACTGCAGGTATATTGAAGCTGTTGTCATTTCAGACTCCCGGCTCTCTCTCTGATGATAGGAATCAGTGGTACAGGTATCTAATTTAGTTATTTGGAAAAATCAGGGAGAGAAGCAGTATTGTGTAATTATGCTAGAAGAGCTCTAGTCAATCAAAGGTGCACTCTGCTATTGTGTAATTATCTGGTATTGGTATATATTTTAGTCTGCATGGACTATATACTTCTGGTCTTTTAAAAAGAAATGATATCTTATTCTTCTTATTAAAGGTCAGGTTTTCTGTGCCCTCCTACGGGGCATGATTATGATGAATAACTTATCTTAATCAGCCCTGAATTAAATATCTTCTGTCATTTCAGCATGAGGCAACTTCCCAGCAGCTTTGCTTTCTGGTTTGTTATAGTTTTGAAGTGTGGAAATGCCTGTTGAGAAGCATTTGAACATTAATTCTCTCCTCCTCTCTCTTTCAACATAGCCTGCAAAGTCAGTTACAAAACTAATTAGCTAACATGAATATGTGCACTGCTCTAGGGGCTTAAAAACTTAATTTTCAGTGATGATGGAAGTGTCAGAGAAAATTGTTTGTTTGTTGACTTACGTGGTAGTTAATGTAATTGTAGCTAAATGCTTTAAATCACTTATTTCTGAGACAATGTGGCTCATGTTCGTGGAATATTTATATCTTATATGTTTGCTTCTTTGCTGATGCTCCTTTTTATTTTGGAGTAGGTAATTCCATTGACTTCTCCCCTTTCCCCCAAGGTCAACAAGTAACTATAAGGTAAAGCAAAGGTTCCCACACCAAGATATATATGTTACGTCAAAGTAACGCATAGTGCTGTCTGAGCACGCGTCATTGCTGGCCATGTAGACATGCAGCTCCATCTAGCTGCTGTTGCCACCACCTCTGGGAAGGACACCTTTTCCAAAGGCCCTTGGGAACCCCAGGAGGTTGGTGTCCCCTTCCCATGCTGGCTGGCAGCAACCTGCGAGTTGCAGTTTTGGCAGATGTCATTACGGGAGAGCTCTGGGACGAGTACCCAAGACAAGGTTTTCTAAGTTAGTCGTACAGGGGTGCCTGGAAATAGGTGGTTGATAGTTTATGTGCATAAGCAAATATGTGTCTGTGCACAAATGGGACGAGCCGCCTTCTGAATTCACGTGAAGCTCTTACAGCAATTCAAGATGTGCAGGAATAAGCTCCAAATGCCTGTCTACCAGTGCAGCCACTCTACCCAGTATGTTTTAGAAGGACAGGAGTGCTCTTCATCCTCTGACCTCAACAAAATCACTGTGACTTCAGTTAGCAAGTGATCAAGTTGGAGCTAATAAGACTTGCTGGGGGAATTTTCTTACCCTTTGCAGCAAGACCTTTAGATATTTGATTAGATTGTGTGGTTTATATGTTGTGCGGAGCCTTGGGGGGAACACGTAAGAGGACTGACACGCTTTAATAACTTTGCAGAACTGATGCTGTTTAAAAGACTGGTCAGGCAGAAGACGACAACTTTGTTCTGTTTCCTTATCACCTTCTGTTTAGCCTTGGTCCGAAGGGGGTGACTGGGGTTTCTGAATCCACATTGGAGAATAGCATCTTTACACTCTGCGTGGTAGAACTGCAAACTTCAGCTCCATACAGGAAAATTCCAAATATTCTATTCTGTCCCCAAATCTTTTTTTTTTTTTTTCCTAAATGTCTTAAGAAGAGTACGAATCAGTTTGTTCCCTTATCTTCTTTATCTTTCTTCTCTTTCTGTGACGCTGGAACTACTACTTTCTTTAGACTCGCTGCTGTTTGTGAGGTCTCTGGGGTTTGGCCCATCGGACCAGTTAATCTTTGCAATACAGGCAGGGTAGTGGTTCAAAACACACAACTGATTTCAGTGTATTTTGTTTTTTAAAGTTGGTGGACGGCATGGAGAACACAGCACAGCTGCTGATTTTCCTTGTTTGTAACAGAGTGGAGCTTGATTTTTTTTGTGGTGGTACAGAAACATGGCAGTAGAGACCCGGTTCAGAAGCAGGAGCCTTATTGTAGCCTCAGCTTTAGAGCACCATCCCAAAGTCATTGCAGACTCAAAGGTTGTAATATGAATCCTCAAAGGATGACCTTTAATTGTACTTTTCTCATCAAAGTAAAGGAACATGTAGCTTGTTCTGTTGAAGTATCTTCAGTAAAAGTTCCTCTAAAACCAAAATGTTATCTCCTGAGGATAAAACAACAAGCTATAGGTCCAGAAGGATCTGAATTTCAGAAATACTTTGAGGGATTAGGTTTACAGATTTCCTAGAAAAAAAAAACAACAACTGTTGATAAGACTATTGCTCTTTTCTGGCTCCCCTTTTTAAAGTTCACCTTGTTCAACCGTAGACTGGTGTAATGGTACCAGACATTCCTGCTGATACCCTCCCTGAATACGTCCAGTCTGCTGGAAATAACTTTGCTCCCTTTCCTGCTTGCTTCTCTTTTACTCTACCTTAAAATGAAAGCTCATCCGTGCCTGTTGTTCACTTAGCATAGCCATGTTTTTTTTCCTCGAGTTTCTACTTTTTTCCTTTTCGTCTCTGTTGAAAATGGCGATGAAATACTCATGTAAAAACTTGAGTTTATTACAAGTTCCAGATAGCTCTTTTTGCTTAGCTTTTTTTTTAAAGCCATTCTTTATAAGGAGCAAATAAGATCCAAAACGTGTGGCTTTCTTCTGGCAAAACTGACATCCTTTCATGGCTGAAAATATCAGAGTCCCGTCCCAAAAGGTACTGTAGCCCTGTGCTCATAAAAGAGACTCTGCAGGGGGCAATTGCTGAGATGGATGGTAGCAGGATGGTTATACAGAGACCGGTGACTGCTTTATTATCGTGAATAAAATGTTCAGGCTTTTCTTGTCAGAAAACACAGCATAGGTTATATTAGTCAATTAACCTGGTAACCCGAATAGCTGTTTTTCTTCCGTGTGAGAGCCTGTGCTACTGTATGAAAAGGTTTTCCTCCGTTCCTCTGGCAGTTTTTCTCCCATCAGTAACACACTCTTCATTTTGGATTATCCATTACTCAACGTGTTTGACTTTAAAGAATCACTGGTATAAAACACTACATTTGTGCACCATTCGCTCCTGGATCTGCACCTCTAGTCCTGGGCACTATGAGATGAGCAACCTCGGTGGTCCCCCGTCCTCCCTGCTGTTTTTCTCCTCCACCGCAGACCTTCTGTCGAGCTTGTTTATTGTCGGGTTCTCTTAGTGCCTCGTTGCACCAAAACCTTCAGGCATTGTTTCAACCCTGCCCATTCTGCAATTGCTTTAACTTTTTTTTTTTTTTTTTTTTGTTTTGGAGTTTTTCAACTGGTAGTGGAAAGAAACCCCAAACCAATGCAAATGAAAGTTGTGCAGGTTCTCACAGTTTGCAGTTACTTAAATATTAAAGGCCAATGGTGTGTTCCAACACACACTTTTTGATGTGTTTTTATTGTAAGCCTGTCAAACATTTTGCCTTTAAAATCCTCTTCAGACCTAAGTGATTTAAAATATTCCCAGGTTGTCCTATTAATTGTGTGATCTAGAAACCAAAGCTTTACTTGAAAGAGTACTGAGGTTCATTATTTTAAATCTCAGAAAGCCAATCACAGGGAGTGAGGGTAAGCCAAGTTCTGGGGTATCCTGATATTAACTGCTGTTGATTTCTAATTACATGCTCAACATCTTGGCTAGGGAAATGCCACAATTTCACCCTTACAACATAATACAATCTTTTAATTAAAATTTTGACACACCAAACAAATATCGAAGGATATATACGTGCACAGGTTAAACATGCGCAGTGCATGCCTTGGGGGAAAGAGTGACGTTCTGGTTACAGAGCAATTATTTCTCAAATGTATTCTTAATTTGAGGTGAGAATTGGTTTTATAGTGTGACTTGTGCTACACCAGAAGCTGGTGTTAGGAAAAGGATGTTCTGCCTAAGGCCTTTCCTGCTTTGGTTGCAGCTTGGACTTTTGGTTTTACCTGGTTTGGCCACAGTTATGCGGAGAGTCAGATGGCTTTGGGACAACCCCAGAAGCGATGGCTTTCCTTGGCCAGTTCAGCAAATGAAGGCAGTAATACTGCTGTCGGCATTGCTTTTCCCATTGCTCGTGTTGTAGCACTCAAGAGGCATCTCTGCCTTCACAGCGCTGCTCAGGGGTTTATTTCTTGAAGCTACTATTGACTTCAGTAGGAGTCGTGTTGTCAAATTGCACATTTTCTGGAGTAAACTAAACTTCCTTCAAAGAGCTAATAGCTTTTAGTTTGTAAGTCTCTTGGACATCTTCATCAGGACAGCTTGTTCTTTGATTTTATAGCCATTAAACAAAGCGCTTTATGATAGCTGAAGGGGACAATTGCAGGAACAACAACCCAGCAATCTGTTTCACACTTGCTTTAGTCTGCAATCTGCTGGTGTGCTTTAAATATTCGAAAACTCCTCGTGTTCTTTTACCCAAGTGTGAGTTACACACAAGTTTGCTTGCAAATGCTTAGTACAGCTCCATTTGTGTGAATTTGTTGGGTTTTTTTGCTTTGTGACAGTATCTACAATCTGCTCCGAAATGCCTATTTTTTTTTAACCTTTTTTTTTTTTTCTTTCAGGAGGTAAGCAAAATTTTGCCACTTGCCTTCTATGGCAGTGAAATTTTGTATTTTTTTTTTTAATGAGACTGAGAACCATACAAGCTTATATACCCCCCCAAGCTTAGTTGCATCGCCCATGATGCCTTCCTGCCACCTTGCCTGAGCCCCAATCTTACAGAGACAGCCTTCCAGTTTTCTGCACAAAAAAACCCCACCCAAAACTAAAAGATACCATGGCAAAGAGAAGCCCATAGAAAGTTTATGAGTTCAAGAAAATGGTAATGTAATTAGTTTTGTCCAAACGAACTGCACGCTGGATAGCAGCATCTTCCTTTCGCCTGTGTGCTGTGTCCCCCACTGCTGTGCTGGATGGGGGTTTTTCAAGGCACGATGCGTTTTGTGGTGTTTCCTTTAGCGCTTTTTGAGTGCTGTGAATGATCAGTTAGGGCTTGGGCTTGTCAAATTGCCCGGAATTAATGGGGAAATGCGGAGGTTGTTGGTGGTGGGAAGTATAGAGGGCATTTGGTGGTGCCTCAGTCTAGTTTAAAAGTAGAGTATAACTACTATTGCTGCAGCTAAGTAATAATGCTGAATGTATAAAGCCATGTACAAGTGGTTTAGGCAGTTGCAGCGCTTAAAGGCAAGACTGCTGTTTTTTTACGTGCTATACAAAGCGTGTGCCTCTTCCCTTATTAAATAGGGGCAGCAAGTCACATCAGACCCATTGCTTCTGGGAATTAGGGTTATGGCTTCTGCATCCACTTACAGGTTGTCTAGCTTGCTGTTAGTATTTGAGATTAGCCACTGAACCCAAAAAGAAGCATGTCCACAGCTCAGCTAAAATTGAAATGCTGTTTCCAGCCCAGCCATATAGGAAATGTCTTTTTTTTGTGCTAAAAAAAGGGAGCTGCATTGTAATGCTTATAAGTGCTTAAGAGTACAATAAAAAGATGTCTTGTGTCATGAAGGCTTGCAGAGATTTACTTGGGAAAAGGTTTTCTATTTTAATAAAACATATTGCAACAAGGACATGCTTGCTGTTTGATACATTTGCTGCATTCAGAAAGGAAACAAACAATAAAAAAAGATGATTATTCAGTAGACGCCTGACAGCATTTTGCTAGTGCTGTTGTAAAAAATATCAAATTCTTTCTTACAGTAGTTACATACTGCTGCTAGTTTAATTTTAAAATGGTTACCACAAATCCTATGGAGTCCTCTCATGTCCCAGACAGGTGATGACAAACAACTAGGATATCACAGCTTAAAAATTAAATAACTGCTTTATGCAGACTGAAGCAGATGTGTTTCCCCTCACAAACGAGTCAGGCTGAGACTGTGCACGTAGCTTTACTTGCAATAACCTGTTAAGTTGTAGTAATCTGAATACTTACAATTATCTGTCTGTACCCTTAAGCGCGTTAAAACACCGGGAGGTTATTTCTCTGTATTCATTGATATCCCTTCATATTGGGTAAAACCTCCTAGATACATGTTTTCTTCATTTTTGTATTGGAACAATGTGATAATAATATTTTTCTGTTTATTAAATTAGCAACTACTCCGTGAGATGCAACAGATGGCAAGTCGCCCCTTCGCCTCCATCAACGTTGCCTTAGAAACAGATGAAGAGCCGCCAGATCTCATTGGGGGGAGCATAAAGGTGAGAGCTGGTGCTTTAGGATGGTCCTCACCATAATTAATCATGGATGTTTGTTTGAAGCTGTGGTTAATGCAATAATCCCAAATCCTCTATTTGTTATATACCTCCGAGAAACTGTCAGTCTGGGAGGTCCAGCACAGATACTGGTTTTATTTGCTTTTATCCCTTCAGGTATGCATTTACAACTTTTGGGCTGGTTTAGATAAAACTTATGCTATTTGGAGGGTATGAGATTTTGTGTTTGCCTTGTTAGTTTTTATGCCTTGTAATAGAGAAGAATGCAGCTTTACACAGTAGAACATTTGGCTAGAAATAGCTATAGGTGCTGCAAATAGAAATCATTTTCCTGCGATATCTCAAAGCAAACAGGAATACAGTAATGTCTGTGTGCTGTAATAGTGTTAACATATTTCTGATTATAAATATATGTTCAAATACATCTTGTGATGCTCAAATAGGAGCATGGAGAAAGGCTGGCACCAAGCTAGCATGTTCTTAGGCACAACACATTGTATTTTTAGGAAAATCATATTTTAAAGGAGACTAATAAATTGCAAGATCTTTTTAATGTGATGCTTTGACTAGCAGACCTGTATACAAAAAGAAAAATTAAGAACCTAAGAACATTGAGTATTTTCCTTTCCTGTCTAAGGTGGCTGTTTTACTTTATTTAGACTTCAGTTTTTTGGAAATCTGCCTCATTAGTCCAGGCACAAAGTTTCTCACATTCTATTACTGTGACAAGAAAGCAGGTTCTGCTTTTCTATTAAAAATGTGTGTATTTTATTTATTGTAAAGCACCTGAAAACAATCTAACCCAAGAACTTTGGTTTGGTCAGTAATAATATTTAGGTCTTGGCCACAATTAAGGTTGCCTGTATAGCTTTAGCTCTTCCTTATTTCCATGCGAATATAGTCTTTTATGGCAAATGGTAGCACTGTTTTCCACTGATTGGTGTCTTGCGGCATGTTCTGGGTGGACACTGTGTAGAAGAAACTTTTCAATGTATTGTCTTAGTCTGATGATTTGTTCGGGTTATTTACTGTGTTCCATCCAGGCATTTGGTCCCAAGCTTGAATGATTTCTATGATTGCCCCACCTTTGAGTTCTTCATGAATTAATCGTTACCTTTCTCTGAATTCAGGGATTGTCATCCCTGTTTTGCAGAGATGAACCTTGGAGTGTAGTGAAAATAAAGTAAAATTTGCAAAAGCACTCAGTAATTTGGGGTAATTGAGTGACTGGGCAGCTAAGCTGACCTGTCTCTGGGACCTCTCCTTGGAGGCTGTGAGTGGTTCTGCTCCCCATTAACTTTCATTTGACTCCAGATCATTCAGTTTTTCTGAGTTTTTACAATTTCTGTACTTGTGTTATGAGGACGGTAGGCATTGGAAGTCATTAATAGCTAATAGCTCACCAAGACTCTGAATTACATGCTTGTAAAATCCGATTGTCACTCAACAAATTAGAATGAGCCTTTTTTTCATTGCTTCAACGAAGAAGCCGTGGCATGTGTATGAATGTTCCCATTGGGCTGAGCACGATTTGTGAGGCTGTAGGCTGGCTGCTGATGGTTTTGGGGGCATCTGTCCCATCTGTCTGGGGGCAATTCCCTTCCCCTCTTCCCGTTTTCTGGAAATAAGCTAGCTAAAAGCACCTCTCCTTTAGGATCAGGCTAGAACAAAGCTGCCCCAAACTTTTTGATCTCTGACAAGTTTGTCTGCGCTCAAGAGCTACGGAGAAGATGATAGTAAATTTTGGATCTCTTATGTTCTGATTAGTGTGTTATTTCTCCTCTTGTTCAGCTGGCAGTGCTTTTACATTTTTCATTTGGGCTTTGTTGTTCACTTTCTCCTCCATACCTTTCTGCTTTTTTGTCCTCTTCTGAGTTTCTTCTTGGATTATAGGAATGTTGAACTCGAGTTCTCTTTGGAAGTGCTTCCATGGACAGCACTGCAGACAGGATTTCATCTTTGTCTCACTTGCAGCTACGCCTCCTTGCTTTCCCATGTCTGCCGTCACCTTCCATATCTCACTTGTCTGACCTCCTTGGGTTAGTCAAGAACGGATGGAGAAGCCGATTTTAAGCATGATAAGTAAGACTGTGGACAGATGTCCTTTTTCGGACCCAGAAATTGTTACCAACTGCTAATTGCACTCCATGCTGATAACTCACACAAATGTTTCTAAATCCACTTCAAGCATAAATGAGATGGTCTGATTCAGGCAAACAGCACAAACCTTCTACAGTGACCTCAAGCCAAGTAGGGAACATGGACATGGGCTGTTGTGCCAGCAGGTAACTTCATCTGCTGAGAGATCTGGGTGCAGAACAAGGATGCTTGTCCGTGACAAGGAGAGTCACTAAATTTTGGAGGATTTCGTGTAGTTTTTTATCATCTTGGAGAAGTTGAGAGTGGGGGACAAAAGTATGTCTAAAAGTCTGGAATGTTTCGGCAAAGTTGAAATCATACAGAGAGGAGGCTCAGGAAGCTTGTGGGTTGTGAGAAACCTGAGGAATGACGCTTCTGACATAGTCTGGGCTGTTGGATACTGCATATAAATGAATTTAAATAGAAGTGAAAAAGCAGTCTCAATGGGCTCAACTTTGGTTTTTCTCCTCATCCCTTTTGCACCTGCAATGGGGAAAAAGCTCTTAGCAGGAAGGAGCTGCAGGAATGTAGGCTGGGATGACACAGGATTGTAGAACTGCATTTGTCTTTTGTGTTTTGTCTGTTCTTTAATTATGAGCCAAGAAAAGAGTGAAGAGAAATGTTGACACATTGTTGGACTGTGAGCCATTCTTCAGTTGCACTGCTTTTCACTGTGTCAAAATTTGAGAGCCTTCGTTTTAATGCAAGAATTCCAGACTTGCGTTATCATAAATGCATTGATGTTTTTCTTTCCCCATGTGAATCAAAGCCTTTGGTTAATAACGAGTTTATTTGAAGGTTACAAAGGAGAAGTGGAAAATGGGACGTCTTGTCTGCAAGAGATTAATTTCCTTTTCCATTGTGCAAAGCCAATTGGCAGTCAGCGTCAAGCTAGTTCCATCCTAAGCTAATGTTTTCCAGCTGGACAGTATTAGAGCCGTGTTTTCAATTAGTATTTTTCCTGGGGTACTTAGAAGTAATAGGAAGTGATTTACCTGCAGGGAAACTATTCATATAACAGTCTGCAGCTAGGCAACACGTAACTAGCTGCTTTGGTTTATTTCCCACTCAAGAGATACCCAGTGGATCGCAAGTCTACCACTAAATTTGCTTAGTTATTACAAATCCATTGGCTTTTCTCTGCGGCTTTTTGTGTGTTCTGAGGTGCTGCCTATCGCAGTTTTTTTTCTAAGAGTATTTAACATCCCTGGATATCTAGGATTCGTCCAAGTGCCTGAACTGGGATTACTGTAACTGAGGCTTTTTTAGATCTTGTTACCTAATTAATCTAAGTCTTGTAGTCCTCTGCAATGATTTTTATAAGAAGCTTTCCTGAAAGAATTTGGAATTTTGACATTGATTTCCAAGTATCTTGAAGTTGGTAAAGGCATGAAGCTAAGGCTTGTTGATTCTTGGGAAAAACACATACACAGCATATCAAGCAAATGCTTAGCTTGAGCAGAACACTTACAGCATCAACAAGAAAATTGTTGCATTAGAAAAAATTATCCTTCAGCTGGAAAAAAAATTGTCTTGGAAGCTTTTAGAGGATTTGAAAAACGCTCTTGTAAACTGGAGCATTTGCCTGGTGGAGCTGGTCTGTAGAGCAGCCTTTGCTGTGCTCTGTTTAGGGATCCAATGTGCAAAGCCAGTGCTAAGAAGTGATTATTTTTGCATCCGTGATCAACAGGCTGTCCATATCTATAGTTGCCTAAATGGAGTGAGAGAAGTATTTGGTGAGCAAAATCCGTCTGAAGTTCATTTAGCATGTTCTGTACCTTCATGCCGACGTGCATTTAATTGTGCTGCGTTAAGCTTCTGAGGGCAAAATAGCTGCACTGCAAATCCTTAATCAGAGATCAGCTCACCAAGCTGGCTGATTCCTTAAAAATAGCAGAAAAACTGATGGAAAAATAGCATCTTACTCTAGTAATTAGTTTGCTTTGCTATGGGAGAAAGTGCCATTGAGTGGTTTAAAGGCTGCCAGAAGGTTCCATCTGTTCAAGAAGTACAGAGATGAAGTGGTGGGCTGATTTAGGAGTGGGTCAGGGATACCATAGATTTATATTTTCAGTCTACTTGTATTTCGCATCTGAGTGGTGCCCTTGTGAAATTCCTTTTACACCGCGATGAAGTTGCAACCACCAGTAATGAGCAGAGAAGTGAGAAGTTGGAAGTCCTGTGCTCCAGAGCGATGGGTTTGGAGAAGCTGCATGGATACCACTGCGGTGAGAAATGATTTGAAATGAAGCTCCAGCACTTCTACATCTTAATTTTTACATGTAGCTCTGAGCCCTGCTGTGCTGGGCTGTTCCGTGCAATGAAATAAGTTCAGTGAAGAATAGCTAAGGGCCAAGGAACTGATTGTTTTTAGAGCTGTTATCCTGCTGTGGTTGTCACTCTTGGTGACTCATTGCCCCTTTAGTTCATTTTGCTGACCTATTATTTGTCTGTCAAATTTGCTGATGGACCAGCTTCTGTGATCCCCTCCCAACCCACTTCACTTAAAATGAGCCGGGTTTAGCACAAGCACGGTGAGCACAAAGTCTCCCGCTTCGCCGTGCCACCAAGCTGAGACCGGGGGGTCCTCGTGCAAGCAGGCAGATCTGGAAGGGCAGCAGGCATGAGCTGTGATGTACAAAAGTAGTCTTAAGTTGAAATGACCAGGCTATCAAGCTGCACTGGAGGGGGACAAAGCAGGTTTTTCAGAGGTGGTATAAATAAGCTGAAAGGACGAGTCATTCATTATTCTCAAAAGAACAGAGGAAGGTTGGAGGAAGGGGATGAAATTGTGGGGGGATAATAAACTGAATAATCTTAATCTGATGTGGCAGTTACTCGACATGGTTCTTGCGCAGCCTTCGAGGCCGGAGAGGCTGGTTTTATTTCGCCTGACCTGTCTAATGCAGGCTGCTCGGGCTTGTTAGCTTGCCTTTTGAAATGCAATTTAATTTCTAATGTATTATTTCTGGGGTTTCTAGCATTTGCTGGTTCTAGGAGCTTTTCCTTGCATTAATGCTAAGGCATTCAAAGCATGTCAGTGTGTAGCCGTCTCCTTGTCTTTAGCAAAACCACTTCTTCCACCCATTAGACTCGGTCCGTGTGCGGGAGCAGATGGCAGGAGCCCTCCTGGTGCATCAGGGTAGTGAGGGACATGAAACAAGAAGCAACATCCCAGCTCATACTTCATATTTGCTGTTAATTCTGCTTAAGCTGGCCCACTTTCTAATTCATGGAAAAGTGTATGATCCCCTTTGAAGGAGTGCCGTGCTAGATGGAGTTGCCAGTGGTAAGAAGGGAGCGTTATCTGGGCAGCTGAGGTGTGTAAAACGGATTAGCTGCACTAGAATTGCGTATAGTCTGGCTGTGATTTGTACTGCAAAAGCAACAACAAAAATACCTGATAAAACCTTCACCTAATGAATTATTTCCAGTTAACTAGTGCCGGGTATCTTGTTTTGATTTCTGTTGCAAAATTAAGAGACTTGGGGGGAAACTTTTGCCACTTCCATTGTGCAATATGGAATATAAATATTTGGAAGAGAGCTATCATGAGATCAACAGAGACATCTGTTAAGTCTGCCTTGTATTTAGGGAAAACTTGGCTGATAATTGGGATTTAACTAGTTTGAGATTTGAAGACTGTAAATTTTTCAGCAGGACGGACCCTGATTTTAGCTGATAAAGAGGAATTTGCTGGAGGGAGAGGAAGGAGCACGAAGCTTCCCACAGGAGAGGTTTTTCTAAGCTCTTTTTTCCCTTTAGTGCAAACGAGCGTCTCTTCTGATTGAAGTACTAATAACGCCAGCAGCTTCTCAAAAACATTATTGGGGACCTATTTGCATTCCTTTATGCCAAGTAGTTATTTTGTGTGTCTTGTGTTTGCATTCTTCATCCAACTGTCCTATTTCGTTGGGTTTTTCACTTACACTTTCTCAAATGCAAAAACCAGCCAAGTGGTCAAAAAGAACCAGAAAAATCCTGCCTCTTCGCCCGTACAAAATCGAAATAAATATCCACCGTTGGCCGTATGTATTTTGCCCAGATTTGTTACCCACGGCCTTGTCCATCCCGTCCCCTCCCCGGGGTGTCAGCAGCGAACTGAAAAAGAAGGGTGAGTGTTGGCTTACGTGAGTGGCAACGCTCAAAGCTGTGACATGAGATTTTGTCATTTCAGGGTGACTGCTTTTGAAATACAAACTTGCCTAGCGATTTCGTTTCCTTCACTGAGAGCTTGTGTCTGTGTTTTGCTGGATTGACAATGTGCGCTTTAAAATAGAAAGCAGTTGTTAAATGCAGTGGGAGCGAACTTGGTGCCCCACGAGGCTGGTTTGCTCCCAGTTATTGGTAACTCGGGGTGCTCAGATCTGTATTTTCAATTTAGACTGTTAGCATTCTTCTGAGGGTTTGAATATGTTTTTTATTTAGCTCCTCATATGCAGGAACCCAGTGTTGGGGCTGAGTTGCGAGCAATTCATTCCCCAGTGCCTGTGGCGCTTCCAAGGTAGATATCAGGGACAAGGTAAATGTAAAATTTTAATCTAGACTCATTTACTGCAAATTATTGCTGGAATTTCATTCATCTCTATCTTGGAGGACATACATATTACCCTGAGAATATGATTTTTAAAACTTAATACTCTATTTTTTATAGAAAATTGCTTGTAACTTATTTTACAAACGTTCAGTCAGCTTTTAATGGCACAATTTAAAAACTTGCAAATGGAATTTGACCCTTTTTCTACAGAGTGAAATCATCTGAAGAAGTGGAATCAAATAATGAAGTTGAACTGTTTCAGTAATGTTCCTCTGCTCTTCCCCCACCATAAGATTTTTCCTTTATTTTAATTTCCTTACTGGAAATTGAAAACCATGTAAGAGTTATTTGATCAAACCATAGAAATAAGTTTTCTTGTTAAGGAAAAAAAAAATCTCAACAGTATTTTTTTATACATTTTGAAAAGCAGTATGCTGGCAGTGTATTACAGAACCTAAATAAAATTGATGATGTATTTTTTTAAATTACACAGAATATTTATTGTTCTAGCCATTAGTTTTATGTGACACGTTATTAACCTTTAGAATTTGTCGAATATAAGCAGCGTAAATAGAAATAATGAGACAAAATAAAAAAGAAATGTTTATGTTGAACATCATGCCATGCAACTGGATTGTGGAAAGCATTTGGCTGTGAAATTGCCTCCCAAGGGAACTGGTGGTGTGCTCTGCACCTGGGTCACCTAGAAATAGTCCAGCCGAAGTCCCGGGAAATGCCCTGTTTTGTGTAGAAAATCCTGCTGGGGAAGCCAGACTAATTAGATGACCTAATAGGTCTCTTACTGCTTTTAACTACTATAATTGTTTAAGCTTTACACATATTAAGTACATATCAAAACTCATAAACAACTGAAATTGCTTGGCTTTTTAGTGCTGGTTTTGCCAGTAGAACCATCTATGGAAAATAGCTGAGAACAGATTTCTCTGCCTCTAGGAACAATGGGGCCACGTCACCACTTAGTAAAATGCCATTAACATCATATTTTCATCCAAAAAAGGGCCATCTCTGTTTCCAAGCACTGCCTAACACAAAATGCATGATAGCACTTTCCCGACAGCGCACCTTGCCCAGTAAAGCGTGTTAAATCTGTGTGCCAGGCTGAGAGGTCTTTGCTGGTTTGTTGGTCTTTGCTTAACGTTTGCACTACTCTGATTCCTGATTGTGGGGTTTTTTTTCCCCACCATTTCCACTGGTCGTAGCTTTGCCGGTGTGGATGAGCAGTCAAAGACCATTGCAGAAGAAAGGCTTGTGCTATCAGCTGCATGAAATTGTCGCTCCGGCTCTCTCACAACGTTTCTTTGAGGACACGGAGTAGCTTTAGGGAAGGATGCCTGACGGGTAGACCAGCTGCAGTTGTCTGTTTGTAGCACAGATACAGCACAGCATCCCCTTCACTGACCTCCACCCTTGGTTGCAACCAGAGGGAGATAGTCTTCTGGTTTTCTTACTGCTGCTGTGCGTGTTGGCTGGGTGCAAGCGTGCTCCGTGTTTCATGACTCAGGGGCACAGCTCCTTTTTAATGAGCCGCTGGTTGGCTCGTAGGGGTTGAACCAGTCCACCAAAGGTCAGATCCTCTTACTCTATTAATTGTGGTCTTTGCCCACCCGCTCCAGCAGCTGGGCTCCGCTCCCCGCTCTGTGCCCCCCTCCTGGTGTGGGACTCTGCTGTTCAGGCACTGCACAAAGCAGTCACCATGTGCCAAGTGTCTGAGGGATGCACCTTATTTGCATAGATTTGAATAATGTCTACTTTATTGTGCTATTAAGCCTTCAATAAAAAAGAATTGCTTCTATAATTCAGCAGTGGGTTTATCAAAACACTCTAAATGAAAGTCTTTGGCAGAGGCTGGTTTTAACCATCTGATGAAAGGTGTTACGAAGTTTGGAGATCTACATATTTTTTATTTTTTTTTAAGTGGGCCATTAAAAACCACCTGTCAGACTGAAGCACAAGCATTTATAATGACCTGGTCTCTAGTTCCCAAGTCCACTCCAAACCTTCTTGCAGAAAAGTGGCTTGGATCTGCAGCAAGAGCATTCAAAAACCACGCAGGAGGCAGATGTGCTGCAGAGGTGGGGAAGGAAAGGAGAAGTGAACTCTTCTTAGGTCTCCCCACAAAAATTCAACTTGATGAAACCAGCCGGCTTTTCCTTAGCTGCTTTGCGCCGTGGTAGCACCTACACAGGTCATGTCAAAACTTGAGCAGGCTCATGGCAAGACCGACTGTGGGTGAGATCCACAGTCAAGATAGCCGTTAAGTTGCTGGTTGAATTACCCACGTTTTTTCCTCCGTGTCTGCAGAATATGGTCTCCGGGCTCCACCGCTGGGTTGTCTCTATATCTCGCAGAGGGCACAGTATGCCCTTCACTCCCGGCTGACCTCTTGCTTGCATCAAATTCATCATTCCCGTCACTCGGCATGTGAGTCATTTCATCAGGCTGCGCTTTGTCTCTTGGTCTGGCGAGTGCACGCTTGGAGATGGGATGTGGTATGAGTCACAGTTCAAAAAGCAGGTGCCTGAACTGGTGCTGTCAAAAATAAATTTGCAGGACTTGGTTCTTTGTGCTGTTTTTTTGCTGTTATTAACTGCAGCTTGTGTCAGGAAAACGGCTGGTTTTGATGGACACTAGACCATTTTTTCCCCTTTTAGATGTAAGATCGGGATTAGCTGCAGCAAGATGATCTTGTGCTTGGTTTGTTCCTTCCAAATTAGCTTGCGACTGCCTGACAGATTTTGGATGCATCGTTGTAGAAAGTATACTTCCTTGCTTTGCATGGTTAATAGAAACAAAGTTCCACATGTGGTGAAATATTAACAATTGTTTAATAATGCTCAGCTTTTCTGAGCAGGTTGAAAAGGGAAGGAAGGAGGCTCAGAGGTATGTCCTCTGCTCCTCAACTATCTGTGGTACATCAGATAGATTAAAAAAATTCACTGCAGCATGAGGGTCAGACTCATGCCTGTGAAATAACACTGAATTTTAGGTACCTGCATGCCTGGAGTCTGCTGTCACTCGCCGGGGGACAGTGCTGGCTCCTGTTTGGGGCTCTTTCAGCACCAGTGACACCCGTGTGGGGGCTTCTTACGGTTTAGAGTGGGATCAGGAGAGCAGAGAGGAGGAAGATGTGTGATGTTCAGGAAAGAAATAAAAATCCCATGGAAAGGGAAAGATTGTGCCCACAGGGACTCATAATGAGAGTTTCTGCTGCACGCTCAGGGTTCATTAGTTGGAAAGGGCAGAGGAGGAGAAAGGGTCCTGCTTGGGGCTGAGAGATGAGCTAAATTACACTCAAAGTCCCTTCAGCTCTGTCACTGAGAGCTCTATAATGAACTTTTTCTCTTCCTTACCTTTTTAGGATGTGTGGGAGAATCAAGGTGGTTTTGATAGCATTAACAGGGGTCCTGTCAAATCCTGAAATGCCTCTCAGGTCACCCAAGGTCCACAGCAGCAGACGAAGTGCGGAGAAGGGACTGTTGGGAGTGCTGGAGAGGGGAGTTTTTGCATTCAAAGAAGAAATTCAGAGTGTTGATGTTCATATTAGCCAAACGAAGGCTGAGATGTACACTAGGGTAAAGCCTGGGAGTGAGTCAAGTCACAGAAGAACATCAGATGGATGAATAAATTTATGTGGGAAAGAATTGAGGTTAAAAGAAAGTTTCTGCTGTCAGACCAGTGGGATCCAGGAGCGGGGAGCCTCTGGAAAGGTCTCACAGAGTTGATGGCACAGGCTGAAAGTGTGGCTGCTTTTAAAGCAGAGCATTGGGCTTTTATGTGCAGTCACCTGCATTAGTGAAGGGCAGGATTCGGTGACCGTGAGAAGTATTTTCCAGCCTCCTGCATATTGGCTGGAGGATGATGAGCGTGCTGCTGAACATCTCCATGACGTTACAAAGCATATTGGAGTAGAGTTGCACTGAACAATTTATGTTGGGGACAAAACAGAGTTGCAGAGCATTTTGATTAGAATCATAGAATCATAGCATGGGTTGGAAAGGGACCTTTAAAGGCCATCTAGTCCAACCCCCCTGCCATGGGCAGGGACATCTTCAACTACATCAAGTTGCTCAGAGCCCCGTCCAACCTGACTTTGAATGTTTCCCAGGGATGGGGCATCTACAGACTCTGGGCAACCCGGTCCGGTATCTCAGCACCCTCATTGTAAAAAAATTTCTTCCTTTTATCTAGTCTGAATTTCACCCTCTTTTATTTTAAAGCCATTACTCCTTGTCCTATTACTACAGGCCCTGCTAAAAAGTCTGTGCCCATCTTTCTTATAAGCCCCTTTTAAGTACTGAAAGGCCACAATAAGGTCTCCCTGAGCCTTCTCTTCTCCAGGCTGAACAACCCCAACTCTCTCAGCCTTCCCTCACCTCTTCCTCAGCAGAGGTGTTCCAACCCTCAGATAATTTTTGTGGCCGTTAATCCAGTGGGATTTAAAAGCCAATACATTAAAAAGGTATTAGAAAAGATAGTCTCTTCTTGACTCCTTCATCGTTCTCTTTTCCCCACTACTTCTTCTCTGCTTGGTCTTTGCTGCTCACTCTGCTCAGCGCTGAGTGTGAGTGCTCTCTGTAACACCCAGGCACCGTGCTCCAACCTCTGGGATTCAGCAGGACTGTATTATTAACAGTGGAATAAGTAGGGTACTTGGCTCTCTGCAAAAGAAAATGAACTTTGTGCTCAGTGCATGTTCCACCCGTACGCCAGAAGTCCGTGGGCTGTATTTCTGCAGTTGCCTTCTCTCTGGGCGCTCTCCATTGCCTCTGGTAATTGAGTCGCCCATGGGGTATAGCACCAGGGTATGCTTGGTTGCTTTGTGGGAAAAGCGTTATTTTGAGTTTGATCCCTTTGTTGGGGGTGGGGAGAAGATGAAGAAATCTGCAGTCATAAACCGGGCAGACGGCAGCTTACGTCGTTAAAGCCTGTAGAACACGTATTTATCTACCTCGCACAGACTAACAAATTGTTGTTGCAATCATTACAGTAAATATGAGATATGAAAACAGTTTTAAGTTTCATTTTGCTTGCTGTCGTCTCTTTTTTCTTTTTTATTGAGCAGCAGTAATTTAATAGCATTGTTTGACTCCTGTTCGTTTTTTTCATTGTCTTGCATTGTATTGAGTTTCTGTTGAACATTTAAGTACAGTAGTACAATTTTATGCCTAATGGAAAAAGCAATAATTATTTCATTAATACCAGGGTAGAATTCGTCCATACTAAACCAGAAATCAGAAAGCACTGAGTGTTTGAGGTAAAATGGGGTTTCTCAGCTTTTTTTTGCTTATGTGGGACAAAAGAAGGCATTCTCTTGTAGACTTGCGTCCTCATCTTACTGTTGCGCCATCCCACAGTAACACTGATTGTGTGTAATTGTGTGTGGCATCAGGGCCCAGCTTAGGTATGAACGTATTTTAGTTTCTGGGCTGTGCTGTTGCATTTTGTCTTCCTAGTGACATATTGAAATTGGCTGTTGATCATTCAAATAAAACCTTTACAGGAGAACAGTGGGAGAGTGATGTTCAAAGATGCTGAGGGTGAGCAAGGGATCCGGTCCCCTGCTTCTCTAGGGTGGGAGAAGGCTGGCTGACCGTTATATCTGCATAGTTATCAATTCACATTTTATCTGAAAACTTCATTTCATGTCCATGTTTGTAATGTGAGTGTAAAATATTCGTATTGAAAGTAAACAAGCTTGAGTAAAGCACGTTAAGAGTAGTCCATCATAGGGTACGGCAGGTCACTGAAACCAGATTCAGAGCCAGGATCACAAACCATTCCTCTGAATTCTTTGCTTTTCAGTTTAAAAAAGGACAGTACAATCCAGAAGACTTTCTAAGGCACTTTCAGCTCCCAGAGCAACAGGCTACCTAAGAACATAGTCCAGAGTGGTCTAGAAGACTGCTGGAAAATGAACATGACCCCTTGGGAAAGAACAGAAACGAAAGACAAAATTGGGGGAACACAGCTTAAAGTAAACAACAGTGAAATAGAGCGTGGTTCGGGAGTAAATGTTCTTTGCCGTGTTAATGCGTACAGCGCTGTGAAGGTCTTACGTGGAGTTAAACGCTGGAAACAGAAGTTGAACCGCCAAATTGCAGTGGTCAGACGTGCCGATGTTTGTGATACGCTGCTGATGGGTTCAAAGGAAATAAAACCTCAATCCTGTTGTTTAGTGTAAGCTGCTCCTTCGTTACTGAATTTGGGGAGGAATACCTGTCTTGTGCAGTGCTTTCCTTTTTAATAACTAGATTTTTATTAAGTAATTGTGGTTTTTTTGCAATGACTAGGGTTTTGATTGTTACTAACATTGATTTTAGCTTTGCTAGCTACGTTCCGGAAATTTGCCAAGCACAGAAACATGGTTCATGCCCTGAAGCTTGTACAATCTGAAAAAGACGACGCTGGGGGAAGAGAGCGGGTGTAACACACTGTATAACATTTGTTTTCTCCTCTTCCTTCCCTCGCTGCAGACTGTACCAAAGCCAATAGCGCTGGAGCCCTGTTTTGGGAACAAAGCAGCCGTTCTCTCTGTATTTGTGAGGTTGCCTCGAGGACTTGGGGGTATACCACCACCAGGCCAGTCAGGTGAGGAGTATCATTGTCTCTGCTGGTTTGGGATTAACTCTGTGCTCCTTCCTCAACCTTACGGTTTCACCTTACAGTTTCAGACTTGATCCCGCAGTAATTGCTGTACCCACACCGCAGCTGAGGATGTGCTTGGGTTATTTTTAGCTAGGTCCCTCCTAGCTTCCAACCTGAGGTTTGATTCAATTTCTTGGATCAGTTGATGGATGAACATTTGATATTTGGCTTACACTTTAATTTATGGCTGGAGAAAAAGGCGGATCTGGCACAGACAGGTTTGCAGTAGTTACTTGTGAGACTAACTTGCCTCCCAGCCTGTTCCCCCCTTCATTCCCAACTTCGTTTGAAGAGAGACATCAAGTGCATGCCCTCCTCTTAGCAGCTCTGCGCAGAGAAGTTTTCTCCATCCGGCTTAAGGTTCCCAGCCTCTTCTCACTTAAACCTGCGTGCAGGGCACTGAGGCATAAGCTGCTGGTCGGTTTGTGATTTAACTGGGATTTCTCCAGTGCCTAGTGAACATGGTGAAGCAGGGGATCTTAATAGAGTATTAGGTGGGTGTGAGATGGGGTGGGTTGGTTGTGAGCTGTATTGAGCTAAATCCCAGGTGGCCAACAGTGCTTTGTCTGTGGATTTGCCGGGAGTAGGTTGCAGAGATGATGGATGTCCAAGAAGTGCTGTGAAACATCCATGCGCGGGTGCTTTGAGGATTTATTCTAGCACGTCTACTGGTGCAGGGAAAGACACCTCCCTTCAATATTAGGGGTTTCACATCCATTAATACCCACACTTCTTATTGCCAGCTTTTTCTACTGCAGTTGCTTTCAATAAAACATGCAGTATTTAAAAGCTTATTTCAGAATAGCAGCTAGAGTTTAATCTCTTAAGCCAAAACGCTTTTCTAGTTTGCCTTTTTTAAGAAGAACTCAAAAAATGATATTCATTTTGTGGCTCGAAGGGTTTTTCTCAGCAGTGGTGGAAGGATTTTTTCTGTGGCTGTTTTGTTCCATGACTGTTTTGTTTCGTTGCCTCAGGTCTTGCAGTGGCCAGTGCACTGGTGGACATTTCACAACAGATGCCAATTGCCTACAAAGAGAAATCGGGTGCAATACGGAATCGGAAACAGCAGCCCCCTGCACAGCCAGGAACCTGTATTTGATGCATGGACATCAGAAACTGTATAGGGTTTTAAACAAAACGGAAAAGTAATACCGAGGAGGAGGAGAAGGATTTCCAAGTTGTGTCACAAGAGACTAGAAGCACTCAGAAAAACACAACTTCCTTGAACCCAACTTTTTCTCTCATCTACGTGATAGTTGGCTTTATTTGACAACTGCTCCACTTAAGTTTTACTGACACGTGACTTCAGATTGCTCCTTTGTTTTCTTCAAGTTTAAAGTAAAATAATTTTATTGCAGGTCCAGTAACATCCAATCGCCACCATTCATGGTCAGTGTAAATAGAACTGTAGTCCAATATGAATGACACTCAGGTTTATACATGGAAAGTGCTTTGTAGTTCATGTATTTATCAAACTGTACAAAAAGAAAAAGATGCAGTGTTTACAGGTGTCAGCTCTCAACACATAAACACTACTATTAATCTTGAAAGCATCTTCATCCTTTGTTTTCATTTAATATTATATGTTTATTCCCTTGTTATTTAAGTGGAACTCTCTTCCAGATACAGTGTTTTTGTGGTCATCGTGTTCCAGAGCACCAGGAACGCAAAAGCTGGGATGGTTTAAAGGCTGATGTCGCGTGTTGCTCAAACCACATGCAATACTTGGAGAATCTGAATGTTGCTTTTGAAGGACACACTGTTTACATAGTCTTAACCTGCTTGGAGTACACCACACACAAGTGCCTAGACTTGAACAGATCTAGGGAGTGAGGAGACTGCTACACACATTTCTTGTTAGCATAATTATATTCCTTTTAAATATGTGTATACACGCACATATATATAGTCACTCAAGGCAATCTGTGTTCTTTGTAATACATCACGTGCAGTCAGGGGAAAACGGCATTTTCCTGACCAACAAACTACTCAACTAGATGGAAATATCTGGAGGGAAAGCAAAGTTTCAGTATCTTATAAGAAAACTCCTGGTTTCACCAGCGCTTTTAGTAGAAGCGGTTTGTGTTCCAAGTCAGATACATTACAGTTCTGATTTTCGCTGCCCGTTTGGCCTCTTTCCCTCCCCCTTCCCTCCTGCCATTCTTCTGGACGAGAGCTGAGCTGTGCCAGGGCTCAGAGACATCACTCCTCAGCAGTAAGATTTGCTCCATCTCCTTACAGGATGTAAAAAGCAACACTCCAGGTGCCAGATCATTTCAGGATGAAATAAAAAAGAACTTTAAATAAAAAGCAAGCAGAGCAGCTTCGTTTGGCCATAGGTTTTAGTTCTACGTGATCAGTTACTGATATTTTCTATTGGAGTTGAACTCTCTTAGATGTGGAAGAAGGTGGCTTGTTGGTGAAAGGAAGGGACTTGCAAACAGCAACGAGAAGGCTTGGCTTGTGGGGGATGTATCAAACCATCTGAAGTACTCCGACTAGTTGGGATTATGTTTTGAGGTTCAAGGTTGGATTTAACCCATCAGTCTGTGCATGCTGGTGCCCAGTGTCTCCCTTGATTCTGGAATGTGGCGCAGTGCCGGGGCCAGGCAAAGTTGCGATGTTGAAGCTGGTAGGAAGACGTTACGTGAAGGTGCCAAACGAGGCGTGTAATTGTTGCTTAATCATCACAGTAAGTGTGGTTTCATTCAGGTTGCTGAGTCGCTGGTTTCTGATGAGGACACCTAGTATGTATGAAACGGAGAAGTAACAAATTGAGGGGAGTGAAAGAAAGTGCTCTTGAATCTTCTGGCCAGATGGTACCCTTTTCTAAAATGAAACCCAAGTCACTGCATCTTCTTTTGTGCACGTTTTGGTGATCCATCGCATATCAGCACTCATTTTGGAGGGTTTTATTGGTTGTTTTTTTTCTAAACCATGTATTTTGAAGAAGCTCTTTGGAGTGCGGCAGTATCGCAATAAAGACGTGAATTGCTGTGCGTGTCCAGACAGCAATGATGGGGGCCAGCCTGCTGGTTTAAAGGCCGTGGTGTATGATAATTCTGATTTAATGTGTCATTTAACAAATACAACAGGACTACAGAAAAAATGTTCTGGAAAAAATGCGTTTTTATGTATATATATGTGTGTGTGTATATATATAAAAAAAGCATATTTTTCTAAACTAGAAATTTAAATGCCTTCTGGGGAAAAGAAGTTATGGGAGGGAAAGGGGTGAGCTTTGTCTTTTAGAATGAAGGGGTTTAGGCAATTTAAGTTTTAACTGATGCACAGATTACCTCAGACAGATTCATCTCCTGAAAATACTTTCTAACTTCCTACGTGTATAGGGATAACCTGAACTAGAGAAATAATACTGGACTAAAATCCCTCCCCTGTTATTACTTCATGTCTTTTCAGTCATGATGCGCATCCTCATGTTCAGAGATGTCGTCGTCTTGCTTCTCCGACACTTCTTTGGGAGGAGAACTGCCAACCCAAATCGAGAAAGCTCTTGTGCTTAAGGCTGCGTATTCAGGACAGCACTTAAGCCGGTGCTTACAGTCGTTGCTTAGGTTTCCTGAACAGAAACTGCTTTCAGAACAATAGGCCTGGAGGGTGATATATTTTTACATTAACAAAAAGACATAAATATGTTTTGTTTTCCCCTCCGCCCCCGGAGAGCTTGGTTGTCTGATCTCAGAAGTTTATGGTGGAGCGTGCCTGGAAGCATAGCCACAAAGTTAGGTGTCAGATATTGGAAAGACGAGCAAAAATGATCAAACTTTGAGGGTTAGCAGAACCAAAAAATGTAAATAGAGGAACAAGACTTATTTATATAAATAAAATGAAACAGCTCCTGTAGGATGTAGCTCTGCTCTGCATCTTATCTCCATACTGATGAGGGAAAGAGAGAACTCTCATACATATTTCTGCTGCAAACAGTTTCATCCCGACTTAAAGGTAAAATAGAGACAAAGGTGGGAATGGATGGGGGGACGAAGAGTTGCTGGTGGTTTATCGCCAGGCCAATATCAAAAGTGAAGGATTTGTGGGTTTATTTCTTTTGGAGGTGGGGGGGTGGGTGTAAAGAGCAACCTTATTTCATGGGAGAATCTGTAAATAAATGAAAAATAACACACTGATTTTGCACTTGTACATAAACTATACAGTAGCGTGCAGAACATTGAAAGATTTAAAGTGTATATAAACCAGAAAAAATATTGAATGTATTTTTGATGCATTTTAAATGATGTATGAGTTTTGTCTTAATAACTTCTTCATATGATGAGTAGTAGATAACTTTCCAGAGCTTTAAAGAAACATCAAATTATCTTCGTGATATCTTGCAATATAAAGCAGGGAGGCATAACTTGACTTTTATGTATTCAAATGCTTTTCACTTAAACGTGTAAGTGAAGTAAAATACGGCTCTTCCATTTGAAAAGGGAAAAAACCAACACTTGAAGACAGGTAATAAATGTACTTAAAGTAGTCATTACTTGGAGGATTAAGTCAGCAGTTTAAGCCTCTACCATTAAGATTGTGGCAGTGATTTCCATTCAAAATCACTATTTTCAAGCGTTTATAACTGGCTGAAATTCAGCATTCAAGATCTCAACCCTCATAACCTTTTTATTCTTTGAGAGTAGCCTTTAAAAGAATTTAATCAAAAATCAGAAATGTAGCCCTTTTATTCTAGAAAGCACCAGTGCCATTGGATCTCCAAATAACCTACTTTTTTTTTGGTTCACCATTTTCCATTCTTTTTAGCCCAGGATTTTCCCTGGGCTGCTGTTGTAGCATGAGTGAAGGGAGACCCTGCCATGCTATGGGTCGATATGTTGGATACAAGAAGATTTATGGGATACAACTTTGAGTTATTGCCACTCTCCCTGGGCTTAAAATGCGCTGTATTGAAATCGCCAAAAAGCTATACACGAGGGGGTAATGCCTGTGATTCGCATAAAGTCATAGCATATAACATACCAAAATGTAATGGTATGGTATCCTAAAAGCATGACAGCCCCTGTTGGCAGATACAGGCTTCCTTAGGGGTAGTTTCTATACTATATATTGCTCAGAAACATCATTTTCTCTGCGGTAAAAGTTTACTAAAATACCACATAGTCACTGGGTTTATAGTATAGTTTTAAAATGGCAGCTCAGCTTGTTTGGCCCTAAGTTATCTGAAATGAACTTTTGGTGAAATAACCCTCCTCGCTCAAGAGCCTGAAATAAAACTTGAGGCTTTTCCCATAACCCGCTGCAAGGGCAGCACCACAAAGATGAGGCTGATTCTCCATCCTTGACTGCTCCCGATGTTAGCAGCTGCCTTTCCTTTTCCGTGAGACCCCGAGTTAGGGACAGGGCATCAGCTGCATCTCTGAACCCGTAAAACCCTTCTCCCTGCAAACGGGGATTTGCTGGCCCTGAGCTTGTGAGAACGCAAAGAACGGATCCTACGTGCCGGGAGCGACTTCTAAATTCATCCATCCATCCAACTCACAGTAAGCTGCGGGCGCCACTTCTTGTCCCGTTTCCTTTTTATCTTCATTTGTGAATACTCCAGGGGAAGCGGGGGGAGGGAGTTTGGGTCTTCGGAGCCTCCTGAGCTAAGCTGCAAGTGCGGGTTGGGAGAGGGAGTGAGTTGTGCGTGTTTTAAACGGAAGGGTGCGACTGGAAGATGCGCGCCCGAGCGTCTGGGGACGTGGGAGCGATGGGAAGGGAGGGGTAGGTGTGCGTTTCTCATTTTCAGATGTGTTGGCAATTTTAGTCCAATTCATGCTTTTTCTGTTGATGGCTGCTTAAATTAGATGAGTTTCCCATGCTAGGAATACTTCAGTAATGTGTATATGCTGGTTTTTTCTGCTTCTGCGTCAGGGCAGTTCTTGCTCAGTTTATCACTTTGTTCTAACACTACACATGGACTATTTTTGTGTGTCTTCCAGGTACTATAGTTCTTTAGACATTTCTTCTACGTTTATCATTGACTCCACAAACCTCACCAGAATACAGAAGAAAAAAATAGTTGTGGAGGAGTGTAACATACGTCAGTCCATTTTTTTTTTAAAAAAAAAAAAAAGAAAAAAAAAAAAAAAGGAGTTTTATATTACTCTGAAATTTGTGCACAATAAATGTTCTTTACACTAGGATCCTTGAATTAATTGTATTCTGGATTTTTTTTCTTTGTTCTGTAATTATTTACGATTCTTATCTGTGTTCAGACTTGAGCTTAGTTTGTTAATATGTATAATTTAGCATTTATTGCATTCATATGTAAATACGAGCAAGTATTGTAAACTATTTCATGGCTGGGGATTGTGGGTGTTATACATACATAGGACTGCAGTTTTTGGTATAATTTTTTGTATTGTAAAATAACAGCTAATTTAAAGCAGGAACGAGAAAATTATTGGGAGATCTGTGCATTTTAAATACAAATGTGAAGTACATGTATATAAATAAAAGTAAATAATGCAAATCTTTCCTCTGAAATAAAAAGTAGATGATCTGGTTAAAAAAATCTTTCCCCCGTTTTTTCTTCTTCCTTTTTTTCCCTCTTTTCTTAAAATAGGGAGAAGAAATAACGCCTGACTGGGGTGAAGGTGAGTTTCTACCACGGTGGTGGTGGATCTCAAGGTGCTCACGTCTCCCTGAGCAGGCTGCGTTCGCCCTGTGCCAGATACCGAATTTGGGAGGAGGAATGAGGGACGTGTCCTCCTCCAAAGCACGGGGGTGGGCTGCTGCGTCCGCACACTGCCTTGCCATCCCCCAAAACCATCACCCTCACCTTATACCTTCCCTAAGGCGCCTTAGGGAAGCTCTTGTCCCTGATCTTCTCCACGGCTGTCACTGAAGGGTGGTGGGAGGGAGTAGCATCCTAAAGAGACGTCAGTCTGCACTGTAGAGAAAAAGGGGCTCATCCTCCATGCAGATCACCTGGGATGGTCAAGGCTGAAGAGAGAATTTATTTGCTCCAACCTCCTCGGCGCCAGGGTCATGAGTCCTTGCTGGTCGTGATAGAGCGGGTCTACTGTCCCAAAGCCCAGGGCTTCTGCATTTGGGGTTTAAATAAGCCCAACAGAAATGGAAAATCTCAGCCTCTTCCCTTTCTTACTGCTAATTTTTCCACTAAACCGTTCCTTCCTTTGAATCAGAAGTGGAAAACCTGACGTCCCTGGAGACTGTATCATCCAAAGAGTTTAGCTAATAATTTTGTAACCTTATCAAATGTTGGCATCAGCTGGTGTTTCAGATGCACACAAATGCGGGGAGAGCAAAGTCGGAGGTGACCTCTCCTCTCCCACCCCTTGGAAGCCCACGTGCGGCACACCCGGCATCCAGAAACAGATTCCTGCTGAGACGCAATCCGTTGTTCTCCATTTATTTTTATGTCGCTCTTCAGCTTTGAAATTAAGCACTGCTGAGATGAAGCAGAGTTGAACCTGACATTTATGAGCCATGAAGGTTTCAGTCACCGCCATCTCCAAAGACCGTTGTGCTGCTTCGTCCCATGGCATTAAACTTGGATGCAGAAGCCCAATTCTCAGAAATTGCTGCTGAGCTGAGTGGAGCATGCCAGTCTGAAAGCACAGCATGGTGTGTCCAGACTTGAAATGAAGTGGGCAGGGGGTAGGGGTTTTAAAGCTAGTTTAAGCTCACTTTGGACAGCAGGACAAAATGTAGAGGTATGGGGCCGCGTTTCATCCCTGCTCTGATTTTTCTTCTTGTGTTCTTGCAGGGAAGGAATGGAAGAAAGCGTGGATGCTCTCCAAGGCTCTGCAATAAGTCCAGGACGATGCTCTTTGCTGTCATTAATGAATGCAGCTGGGTAAGGAGCCAGAGAGGTATTTGCCATGCAAGCGTTCTTTCCACAAGACTTAAATATCAATCATCTACAGGGAGAGGGGAAGCAATTCTAAGTCTTTTTACAAAGCAACCAATTTAACTCGACCAACCCCACAGAAAGTCTGGACTTTGGGGTGGATGGGGTGTTGTTTCTCCTTACCCATGTAAAAGGTGGGGTTTGGGGCATCTCTCGGATGGGTTACACATCACTAGTTGGTAGGAAAATCATCTGCTGGTATGGTGGAAGCACAAACACTTGCTCTTCTTCCCCATTAATGGGAAGGGAGGGGTGGGGAGCCAGGGGGAAAGAGGTGTACAAATGAGCCAGAGCTCCACAGCCGGCACAGCTTACCATTTTGGAAAAAAAGCACAAAAAACCACAAAGTTTTTGTGTTTCTCCTTGAGGGCTTTGGTTTCTGAACTAATCAAGTAGCAACAAAGCAGGGAGGGGATTGAGTGACAAAATGAAAACTGGGACACGTTTTCAGAGGCATAAGGTAAGGTAGGCGGGGGATCTTTTAATATGATGACTGATGGGACCTGCTGATGAGTTTACGGGCTGGTGGTGGTGTTTCAGGACCCAGGTGTCACCATCAGTTAAAGGTGGGCTGAGCTCCCAGCATTCCCCATTGCAGGGGTGTCTGGGAACAGGAACACCTCCCCAGACTGTCTGCAATGCAGGTAGCCCCAACACGCCCAGTCACACGATTCTGGGACACTGATCATCGCTCTGTGACCAACACTGAGGTCAGGTCCATGATGTCCTTGGAGGGCTGTTTTGTCCCCGGCGACTTGAGACTCAGTGACAAACTTGGGTTTAGGGATCTGCACTAGAGATGTCTTAGAAAAAGTAAGATCTGCCCACAAACAGTTCAAACCACCTTGAGATGCTCGATGGGATCCTTCCTTCCCCCTCTGCTTCCCTGTATTCCTAGGTCCCCACTCAGACCTTCTTGTGCATCTCCCAGAAGCCATAGCTGCAGGGAATTTAGCCAAAAAACACTGCCAAAAGTGCCTCTGGCCACTCTGACTCTAACAGCAAGGATAACAGTTTGCTCCCCTTTATTGCCCTGACGCTGGCAAGAAGCCCGGGGTCCAGCTCTGCACGCACACAGCCTGCAGGACACGGGCTGTTTCCGATCTCACCCCACCGGAGGTGACCACCAATGCCGCAGGAGGGTGGGATTTAATCTTTCCTGGTCCTCACACTGATCCCTGAATTTAGTGTGGAAGCAGAGATTTAGTGGGGAGGTCTGGATTGTGACAGCTGCTCACGAAGCATCATCGTGATGGGGAACTGGAGCAGAGCACGGAGATAACTCTGGTGTCCGTGTTTCTCCATCCATCCCACCGGCAGTTTGCTGACTGGTTTATCAGCTCTGCTTTCCAGTCTGCAGCCACAATGTGCCTCCGACAGCGTGACTGGCAGTATTTCCTTGACACGTTCCCTGGGATCCCTGCTCTCACCAGAAATTGTTTCCATTTCTCCTTAGGAAAAAAAAAAAAAAAAAGCGCTTTGAACGTTTTTCATGTCAGAGCTAATTCTGCAGCGCTTCCCTTTGGCTAACATCCGCCGTCTCCGCACTCAGCACGGAAAGAGACAACATTTTAATAACCGAAGCGAGATGCATCCACCCCTGTCAGCGCATTAGCACCGTTTGCGTGGAGATAACGGATGGTAAATTGTTGTTTCTGCTTTAGACGTCCCCTCGCAGCGGTTGTACATCAGCGGCAGGGTTTCGCTTGTGCTGCGTCTGCAGTCGCAGCGTGGTGGGGGATCGTTGGTCTCCATCGGGTCCTGTCTGCGGGTCTCTCCAGAGATGAACACAGCAGAGATGTCCCAGGCTCATCTCTGCCCTGGGGGCTACACGGGTGTAGGACTTTTTCTCTGGGAATCGGGGAAAATCACTTCACCTGCTCTTGCTCCAGCACTCGTCCCTGTCTGACGTCCCCGGCTGACGTCCCCGGCTGGAGGAGGGAGCGGGGCTCAGTTTTGTTGTGGGCACAGCCAGCGCCCCCGAAAAACACATCCAGGCGTGTGACAGAAGTGAGGCTCAGGCAAAGCATCCCCTCTAGCTATTAGTGGTGCTCCTGCTCCAAAATCTCGTCACCCTAAATGTAGGGTGATTTACGGGTTTGCCTGGTGCCAGTTGCTATGACCCAGAGCAGGGATGTCCTAACCAGCCCCTCACCCTGTGTCAATCAAACCAGCACACGCTGCCCCAGTGCGTATCCCGCAGGAGCGAGGACAGACCCTGTGACCAGGGAGTCCTGAGGTCTCCTTCAAGACCAGGTCCCCCCCTGAAGCCCAGCAGCTGCTGGCATCCCCCATCACCGCCTGGCCCTGGACCGTCCCCCACCAGCTTTTCGGGTGCTGACCTTGGTCGAGCGGCCGCCTGCCAAGAAGCAGGGAAAATACATCAGACCTGCAACGTTATCACAGCCCCTTCCACATTCAACCAGCTGGAACTTTCCCAGGAATTTTTCTTTGTGTCGGCAAAAGCCCAGGTGCCAAAACAGCCCGCAGGTTGCGGGGAAGGAAATGGCTTTGAAGAGAGCCCTGAGCCTGGCCCTAACCCTCAGGCTTTGCTCCCTCTCTGCATCCTCGGCTGCTTCGTGCATGCATGAAGACAAACACGATTTTCGGGAAGAAAAGGTGCAACATTTCTGGGTTTGACCTTGAACTCACTTCGTGTTTAGGAACCGACTTGAATGTCACTTGGTATTTTTATATAAATTTTATATACATTTGTTTTCTAGAAACTTTTTCCCACCCAAAATTGGCAAGAAAACATTCAATTTGCCTCTAGTCAATTTTCCTGTGGTCTCTTCTTTTTTTTTTTTTTTTTTTTTTTTTTTTTTAAGTTTCCAAAAATAACTCACAGATGTTTGTGGCATGAACAGAAGTCTCCCCGGCTGGCATGAACCGCCACCCTCCCTCCTCCTCCTCCATCTCCCCTCCTCCTGTGCCCTGTGGGATGGTGCAGCTCCAGGCACCCCCAGTTATTCCCACCCATGTTACGCGGTGGCATCTCAGCATGGGTGGCTCCACGTGCCACTGATCGCAGGTGCAATTATTCCTATCCCTGCTACATCTCCCAATGCCTCCCTCCTCCTGCACTGGCACCAGCTTTGAGCTAAATCTTCCCCAAATTGTTCCCACAGCTTTGCATGCCTCACCCGCCGTGGGCAGCACAAGCAGCCCCAGGACTCCCGTGGGTCCGTGTCCCCTTCCCGGGTGGCACGGATGTCTCTCCATCTCAGTAGAGTGGGTTTTTCGCCTGCTGCCCCTCCTTGCTGGTAGGCAGCAGATCAGAGCTGGGTTTCCAGCCAAGCATGGGGCATCTGAACCCCACCGCTCTGCCAAACTCCCTCAAACATCCCTCCATTTATTTTCCAGCTGCTCTTACGGCATGGGACCAGCAAGCTCAGCAGATGCACCAGACGGGACATGCGGGCACGGCCAGCGCAGCATCGCAGACAGGAGCAAGGGGGTCAGGAAAATGCATGTGTGCTTTATTCATGGATATGTTTGAATATTGACATGTACAGAAGAGATAAGTACAGGTTATACCCCAGTAGCACAGGCAGGCATCAGCCATCCTCCCCTACGTGCACGTGCGCACACACGCACCCAGCCTGTAGCATCACCATGGCTCCAGCACCGGCTCCCCGCCGCGGTGTCTCCCTCCCTGCTCGTGCTCTTGCTTTGACAACGATGTGGGATTTGTACATACACAATATTTCACGGGCTTTCAGGACTGCCAAACCACTGGGAATGGTGCTGAGCAGCCAAAAAAATCGAGTTCAGTGGCTGCAGAAAGCTTGGCTGTTCTTTTTTCCCTTTTTTTTTTTTTTTTTCCTCCCTTGACTCTTCTTTATGCTTATGAAAGTCCTCAGGTACGGAATACCTAAAAAATTGTCTCCCTTTCTCTCTCTTGGCTCGCTCAGTCCTTTACTTTTACAAGCAGCTGCTATGACTTTGGTGGTTAGTCAAGAGGCTTAAAAATGAAGATCCATGGTTCACTTTGCAGAGTTCAACCGAGATGAAATGTCATAAAAAAAAAAAATTACTGACTTTTCACAAGGGAAAAAAAATTGCCTGTGCATGCGTGTGTTTGGACGGGGGCGGGGGGGGAATGTAATTGGGCTTCCTGCCCCCAAAAGGACTGCTCAAAAGCCATCCTCTTTTGCAAAGTTTAAGTTGTGAGCGGGCTTGGAGGGAGAGTTGACATTAAATATTGACAAAAAGGGTGAAATGATGAGGAAAAAGTCATGCAGGTTTTTTGATCATTATTTTTCTAAATTCTGCACAATATGACTGCCCGTCCAACGCACCCCTCAGCTCTTCCCCGCTGGGCAGGAGACTCATTTCTCTGTGCCTTACTCACTTCATTTCGAAGCGTCCCCAGGTGGCGGGGAACCCCTGGCGGAGCAGGACCTGGCCTGGGACCGTGCTTGAAGGATGCTGAATCCAAACTGCCAGCACAGGACAAAGGCTGAGGACGGCGAGTGCATTTTCAGACCTGCAACCTCAACTCCGCAGATGCTTTTGAGGCCCCCCCGCAGGGCACGAGGAGGAAACGCACGCAAACACTAGCAGACACCCATTTACACTAACTCATTGTGCAATTTTTGCAGGGATCCCAGCAGACCGTCGCCATGTTTTTTGGCCTTCTCGTGCAATGCCTCTGTGTTATGATCCATGGTAGTTGGCTGTCACCTTCCACAGCCTTGGGGCAGTTTAGCTGTTGGTTTGCCATCCTCCCAAAACTGAGGACTTGAGAAGAGACTACAATGGGAATCAAGGATCTCTTTGGCCTGTGATGGTACTTAACACCCTAAGGAGTCTTTAAAGCAAGATATAAATCCAGAGATGATGAAGTCTGTCATTGAAGTTGTTAAAAAACATTTAAGATAACTATGCTAGAAAGTGGAAAGGGGGCCTGCTGTGGGAGACGGCAATGAACTCAATTTTTCAGGTCAATTTTTCAGAGCATACTAGTCCTAAGGGAGAGCTGAAGCGGGGTTGCCAGTCATCCTGGCCACCTAGAAAATATCTATCTCTGCTGGCTGTCAATTAGAGAAGGAAACAGCAAAGTGCCGTTTCAATGCCAGTGAGTTACAACAGACACAGGAGTGGAGCCGTGAAAGACTGCAGGAGCGAGTACTCCTGGAAAGCAGCTGCCACTTGCACGCCCGTCCTACGCAGAGGTTCAGCCCGTGCAAGAAGATTAAAAGCTGGTGGAGACCTGGCTTGCTGGGGCCAGATGTGTAGAAGAGCAGGGCATGACTACAGGACTTGAAAGGAAAGCAGTAGAAGGCAATTCACAGCATGACCTCATGATGTTGAGGTAGTTCCTTGCCTTTGAAGGGCTGAGCATCAGGGTTTAATCCCTTCCTACCTGTGCATTAGAGGACACAAGTTTTGCAGAGTTACAGCTAGTAGTTGTGTCACTTGGTGCACAGATGGCTCCACCGTCTCTCAGAGGACGCCGTTGTCCTGGATAACACGGAGATGTTCACAGCGACTCAGTGCATGGCTATGGCACTTTGAAGAGAGGTGAGGGGCTTCCCTGCCTGTAGCGCTGCCTCTCTGCCTGCTTTTCTGATCTGGGTGAGCCTCTTGGCAGTGAAGATTTCACATACAAGTTTCAGTTCAGAGCGTGACCTGGCCCCCTGCACACAAGACTTAAATCTTGGCATGTTCCTTTGCACAGCCCTGGATTAGGACAATCAGGTGCTACAGCCCCGAGGACCTCCAAGAGCAGAACTTTGGATAGGATGCAGCCAGGAGGATTTCTGTGCGTGTCTTACACATCCACAGGTGTTCATTTGAAAACAAGAGTGGTTTTATATTGGGCCAAAACCCAAGAAAGCTGCTGCACTTTCTCAGCAAAATCTGAAGCAAAAAAGCAACGGAAGGTGTTCTATAGGGAATGTGAATAAAAAGCAATAGACTTTGCTGCATCAGCTGCTGCTAAGCCTTTCTATGCATCCAAATGCTAAGGAGCTAGCGATGTTCCTCGAAGGAGCACAAATCAAGGAATAAATGGGCTGCTGCAAAGCCCAGGCCTAAATACTCAGGGAGAATCTGGAGCTATTCCTGTGCCTTCTGTGGCAGTCAACCTGGGTAAGCATTTATCCTGGGAAACTTTCTCACCCTTCCTTACCATCTTCTTTCTTGGCTTGATCTAACGAGGGGTTCAGCCCCTCAAGATGGCACTGGGAGTCCTCAGCTCACCTCCTTGAGGGAAGACCCCTGAATGCTCAGGTAACCCAAGGTCATGCCTCTGCCTCCCTGTGCCCCGAGAAACCAGAGAGACGTTTGTCCTCACCCTCCAGCTGGGTTCTGCCTGCAGTAGAGTGGGTCACTTCACCAGCCTTTGCTTAAACCACCTCTCAGCTGAGTAATTAGCACTTGGCAGGAGGCAATGTCCTTCATGTGCTAACCTGGACACAAGCAATTGCCTCCACCAGCTCTTCAAGGAGGGGAACCTTAGTAATCCATTCCCTACCTATGACACAATTCATGACTTGCCCTTTCCAAAAATTGGCTGGATATTTATGTCCACAGGGTGGTATCTATCAAACCTTTTCTATCCTATCTCTTCCTTGCATAACTAATGAAACCCTCTGACTCTCTGAGAGACTGATGGAAGCACAGGTAGCACATGAGAATGAGTTGCGTCGGGCTTGCATCCTGCCCATGGGCTCACATGTTCATCCTGCATGGAGAAAGGTTAGCTTGGAGTGGGACAACATTGGCCTCTGGTTGTTTGGACATGACAAAAAAATACCTACCCCAAACACTTTACAGGACCAGTGAATATAGATGCTAGGGTTGGGGCACGAAGAAAGCCAGCCGTAAACAAAACTCAACACACGTGTTTCTTCCTGAACACCATCGATCGATACATAACACGTTTCTATAAAAAGGAGGACCCAGGGGGTAGGTGACGGCTTGGCAATGCATGCTGGCCATGGTTTCAAGCAGGTGGTTAATGCCTGTGAGCCAGTTCATAGCATGGTTACTTGGTCCACCCCAGAGGTGCTTCAGGATCCTCTCCAGTAAACAAAACCAATCACCTTCTCACTGGGGGTCTGGTTTCATCCCTGTGAACCAGGTAGTTTGCCTTTGGGTCCTGAGCAACCCTGGAGACAGTCTGAACTCCACATCTTGACATGTCCTGTCAAGAGCCCCCCATAGTGCGTCAGGGCTTCAGGAAACTTCCTGACAGCTCAGCCATCAAAAGTCTTTCCCCTCTTGGCTGGGACAGGCAAAAGGATTTTCTTTGCGGGTCTCATTTCTTGGCTTAACTCTCTCCTTCAACTTTTCCAAGGGAATTGTCCATGGCTTCAACCCCATCTGCAGAGAGCTGGAGAGACAACGACAAAGCTGTGGGGTGGAAAGGTGGCCAGGACCAAGAATGAGCTGGTTATCGATGATGCTGATTGTATAAAATCAAATAAATTGGCAGATGGATGAGGAGAAGAAAGGGATGCCCACACACTCTCTTCTCCTTCCCATCCCTTCCCTCCTCCCTCCCCTCCCACTGAAAAAGTTACTTGTCTGGTTGTTTTGTAAAGAAACCAACACAAAGAGAGTCTCTGCCTGGCGTGTGCCCGCCCTGCTTCACATTACGAAGAGGCTCAGCACAGCAAGAGCGGAGAGAAGCCACATCTGCAGTGGAGAGGCTGCCCAGCAGAAGGGAGCTGCTGGGCTGGAGGTCCCTGATGACAGACGAGTGGAGCCCCGCAGGAGCCTCTCCTCTCCAGCCACCTGCAAGAGAAAGGAGGCAGCACAAGGTAAGTGATGTGGTTGTTCCCCACCTTGGTCCTTCTGAGGCTTTAGGGCTTAGTGATCATGCAGCCTTCCTATGTGTGTGCATGTGCAGAGGGATCTAGGGCTGGTCTCAACACCCCAGCTCTAGTCTGGAGGTCAGCTCAGCTCTGTTGGAACTGGTGGTGAAGGTGGTGGTAGCACCACAGCATTTAGCAGGGTCACCTCATGGGCACAGAACTGGGCACGTAGCCTGCAGGTTTGGACAGTAGCTGGAGGTGCCTTTGTGTGAGGTGGGTGCCTGGATGCCCACTCCAGTCAATGGAGATCCATGTAGCCCATGGAGCCACTGCTAGCCAGCAGCTTGACCCAGTGGCCTCTCTAGGTGGAGATGTCCCTTGGGTATTGAAAACGTCTCCATGGGGCTGGCAGACATTTCACCAAGGAGCAGCTGGGAGCCAGGTGGGTTACTCCAAAATACAGTGCACGTGTTTGCATGACTGACTCCTGCCCTGGGTGCCGGCCCCCTGCAGAGAAACTGCAGCCTTCTCCTTTTACAGTGTATTGACAACTGTGGCTGAAAATTTGCTTTACTAGAGACTTGTATTTGCATTAGTTGACAACTGAGATAATTTAGAGCTAAGGCTCTGTACTGCTAAGGAGATGGGAAGCAGGTGTACTAATCAGTCCATCATAGCTTTCCTCCTCAGGTCCAGGGACGTGAACAGGGTCTGGGTTTAGAGTTGAGTCCAAAGCCAAGGCCCAGCTCCCCAGTTCCTCTTGCAGTGTCAGCAGGGACCATTCTCCAGCAGCACTCACGCCTCAGCAGTGGGATGTGCTGCTGTCACATGGGTGTTCAGGATGTCGTAGGACCATCCTTGACTACAGTAGTTTTTCCAGCTTCCCACTTGCTGGTGGTAGCATCAGTTGGCTATCTGGGCCGGACTGTCACTGATGAGGGAGGTTCACAGCTTCTCCATCACTTCCAGGAATAAAGCTCTGAGTGTGTTTGGACCGTGCTAAGGTCTGGGGAGCACCGTCTAGAGGCAAGTCCTCCAAGTCTCCTGGGTGCGAAGTTTATGGCCTGCTGAAAGTATGCCTGTGCTGTGCATGGCCACCAACGCCCTGAGAAGCAGTGAGGGAAGCTGAGGCCACATCTCTGCACCTCCCAACCCGCTGCTCTGTGAAAACAGAGTGGAGGGAGGTGAAGCAGGTGTTTTCCCAGCAAAAGAAACACAGAAGAGGCTTAAAAAAACCTGTCTGTGGAAGCTCCCTGAAGGTATCAGCTAGCCCAGTGCAAAGCCCACGCTCAGTCCCTGGAGTCTAGTTAACTGACAGCTTCTGTTACGTGAACATTCAGCAAATCAGGGTCACTGTTAATTATTCAATAGTAAAATAATTCAATCTGAAAATTACTCTGGTGGGTGGCAAATCAAGGTCATTTCTTTTTATTTAAAAATAAAATATTTAATGCTTACTACTGCCATCATCAGTAAATTCATCTGTTATTTGTTTTAAAATAATTTCAATTTAATGTTTCTTTGATACTGACAATTCGCTGATGACTAGAACCTTTCAGATGAAATTTTCCAGTGCTTAGCAAACATTAGTCAGTGAAGCCTCAATGCTATGACCTGCAGGCTCCTCACCTAACAAGGGAGGAATCTACATCTCAGGCAGCTGAAATGCTTGTGCCAAACCAGTGGTCCTGGCTCCCCTACTACAGTCCTGAAAAGCCCATGGATTTCTAAAAAAAACATATCTCTCTGTAGCACCCACAAAAGAAAAGAGAAGGTGACCAACAGGAAGGAGGGCAGAGTCAGGGACAGGAGTGTGTAGCCCCATGCTTGATGTTGGGGAAGAATATGTCAGAGCATGAAGAAGAGGGTCAATCAGGGATTCAGAGGTGGAGGGGAGGTTGGATGTCCGCACGTAGCTGAAATTACACAGATGAAAGAGGGAGCTGAGGTGAGGCTGGAAGGCATGGAGGAGGTATAGACACTGCCAAGCATCTTAGGGCCAGGTCAGCCCTCTCCTACCTTGGTGGGCTGGAGGTGCTCGAAGATGTTCTCTCTGAGGGTCGCCACAGCTCTGTTGGCATTTCGCTCCTGCTTGTACATCTGTGTGGTGGGGGGGATAGATGGGGCCACAGCCGCATTCAGGTAGGTCCCATTGCCAAAGGCCAGAATGGCATTTTCTGCGAGTGGGAAAGAGATGGATAAAAGAGTTGTCAGGGCAAGGTTTCCAAGCAAAGCACGTGCATCCCTTCTCCAACCTCCTCCAACTGCATCATGTAAATGCATGCCTGAGGGGCTTCAGCACTCCTTTGTTGAAAGCACAGGGAACTGGACACCAACAGACTCTTGAGGACCAGGGCATCTTCATACCCTCATTCACAAGAAGCCTCACCAGCTTGCGGGCGATGCTGCCACAGCAGCAATGTGCCGTGTGATACTTACGGAGACAGATATTGTCGGTAAAGAGATGCAGAAAGCTCTCACACTCTTCCTGCCGGTTGCCGCTGGCATTGCACGTGCACCAGGGAGCTATGCTGGAAGTTGAGTTGTCAATGTAGTTGGGTGTGATGGGGCTGCCTGCCAGGAAGGGTGGAGAAGTGTTACTGCAAGGCTGGTACTTCAAGAAGGGACAATGATTTCCCTCCTTGCTGCACTCTTCAGTTGCTCTGCTTACAGCCTCAGCTGAGCCCCTCCGTGATGGCAATACAAGAAAACCCTTCAAGTGCTGGTGTCACAGGTCTGTTTTGCTCCCAGGGAGGAGAAAAGGAGGCAGTCACAACCCTTTTGTTTACCCCATCACCACCAAAGCCTTCAGTCAATTAAAATGTGCTATCCATCCAAGGAATGAGCAGTTCCTGGGAACTCAGGTTCCCTAATATTCAAAACCTGTATGTGAGTATGTACAAAGTTTTCCATGCTGTCATTGAAAAAATCAAACTCAGTCTCCAGAATGGTCAGAGACAACAAAGGAAGGATTAAACCAGAATGAAATCTTGACCTAAAAATCTGTCAATCTATCCCATCCGTCAGGATGGACCAAGTCCAATGGCCATTGGCACTTCTCTTTGGACTCTGGCTGTACTTGTGCTAACTGCTGCCAGCTGGGTCTCTGCAGCATCTGAAAACCCAATTTGACATCCTCTGAAGTCAGCAAGATGGCATTGGATAGTGATTTCCAGTGGCATCACTGGTGATAGCATCAGGGAACTCCTGACAGAGCAGATGCCCTGGGATGGCCCATCTATTTCCACCTGAAACAGAAGCCGGGACCTTGCAGCGGCCCATAGTGCATGGGTTTTCTCCTTCCATTACAACTATCCTAAAGTTTCCCCTTGATCATAGCTTAGGTTCCTTCTCTAATCACTGCAGAGACAAGGCCCAGCATCTCCCTGGGATCCCAGTCTCAGCTCTCCACCTTACTGTCCTCATAGCTTTTAGTTGGCCAGAGTAAGAGGAGATGTTTCCCACCCAGAGGAGATGATTCCCACACAGAGAGTGGGAGAGAGACCAGCCGAAGGATGCAGCCTCTTACCTATGATCCCTGTATACGCCAGCAGACAGGCAGCATAGCTGTCCCTCCGGCAGCCGCTCGCCGCCTGCAGGGACGGCTGGCAATTAAACTGGAACTCCGCATAGCGTGACCTGATGGAGGGAGAGCACAAAATGGGACATATTAGCACAGATAGTTGGGGCAAAAAGGGACATAACAGCACGCTGGTGGTGTTTACAGAAGGGAAGACATTTGTAAAATGCTTTGCTGCTGCAGGTGTTGCTAAACCAGTTTGAATGCATGTCATTTTATACCCTCCTGCCCCCTCCCCAGCAAACCCAGAGGTGGGTTTTATCCCTTTGAGATGAAACATGAATAGGTGCTGTAGTTCATGTCTTACAGGCTTCTGGGATTGCAAGAAAGGTCCAGTCTTGGAAGAAATGTTCATTTTCTGGTGCGTGAAGCTGGTTTTCGAGGGAAGAACTGTTGCAGGCAGTGAGGGAATTCATTCTGTATTGCCATTATCTGACTTTTGAGTAATAACTTCCCTTAGAGACCTAGGCCTTCATTTTTAGGCTGATTGGCTGAAAGAGAAAATCATTCTGGTCCAGTTTCTCTCTCTTCAAAGACTGTGCCTTAAAATTAGCTGAGGTCATCCTCAGATTAAGGGAAATGCCCAAGGGCTCAGATATGAAATGCTCTACCCATCATCAGGGCTGCTGCCATACCCTCTGCTGCAGGCACCCATTCTCAGCAGAAGGTTGGACTCCTTGGAGCCTGTGGAGCGAGAGGTGTATGACATACAGCTCTCACCACAGACCACTGTGCCTCAGTTTTCACATTGTCTAGGTCAAAGCACCAAACCAAACCACTTCACACAAAGCAGCTTTGAGACACACGCTGGGATCATTGGGGTTGTCTGGGCCATGCAGGGAAGTAGGTGCATCATTCAGACAGATTGCTTTTTGCATGTGGCCCCCCTGCTAGCTTGGTTGATTAAACTCTGTTAATCATGCTGCCAACCAGATATTTGCCACTTAATTCTTTAGGGATGAGTCAGTTGGTGGCACATAGGCATCTAGTGGTGTTTGGCCATTGTAGGATAATCTAAGACATCCACTTTGGGCTTTCAAGCAGGACATAGGACCTACTGGAGATTCACATCCTTTTAAACAGGCATGCCATGGCCAGGTGAGAAGGCATCTCACATGGCATTTGAGCTGCTTAGGAAACTCAAGCAAGCACTAGCACTGTCAACACTTGAGGGGAGGGTCTGCAGTGTCTGAACTGTGAAATGAGTACCTCAAATGTTTGCTCTGCCTGTGCAATCTCAGAAAAACTGAGACAGCCTCTCTCTTCCAGACATTTTTTGTGCTCCTGGTCAGTGTCAGCACTCAGACTTGCACTGTCCTGCCCGTTTCTCTCCTCCTCCCCAGTATTCTTTTTTCCTCTTCTTTGCTGCCATGTTTGCCCCATACCAACCCCTTTGTCCTGTGCCATGGCCAGACAAACATTTCTTGCACAAACTTTTGCTGCGTTATTTAGGGGAGGGGGGTAGTGATTGCAGGTTTTGTATAATTCATGTTAGTAGAGCCCACCCCTACAAGCTGGGAAATTCAAGAAGTTACAGCTGTGAGGAAGCTGCAGGAGGACTAAGCAGTGCAGGCAGGGTTAGCCCTGGAGTATTTTACTCTATTTCTTTAAAGTGCCATGTTTTGTTCCTGGGTCTCTTTGTGGTTTCTGCACTGCTAGCTTTGACCAGGTCACACGTCAATCCCTTGCTTCCACCGTGTCTCTAGAGGACGTTTTATATTATATATTCAGAGACCAAGGAACCAGATAATTAACAGCTGTGCTGCCTGCAGGAAACGGTTTCCAGCCTCCTGGGAAGCAGCGCTCTCCCCTTTCAACCTCTTCTTCCCTGCTGGGCCCACTTGTCTTGTTAGGAAGAGGGCAGTACCCGGCTGTTGTGGGTTCCCTGGGTAGCTGGGTGAAATCTGAGCAGGAGACGGTGTGGCTTAGGGGCTTTGTGTCTTTCAGAGTCAGCTTCAGATGTATAGCTCAGTTTCTTTCCTTCATTCATGTTTCTGGGCTGCAGAGGGGTGAGGATATTAGTACCAGTGCATCCATCCAAGAAGATGATGCTGCTGCTCTCACCTTCCTTTGTGAAAGGACATAATTTTTTAATTGTAATTTAAAGATGATGTGCTGGTAGGGGATGTCTGCTGGAAGTTCAGCTCAGGAAGTCCCAAAGCCCACAATAATTAGAGACTGGGACAATACTGGGAGATGTGTCCTACACTTGCTCTTGTGCTTTTCTCCAGGTGTCTGCTCATGGCCACAGCTGCACACAGGGCACTGGGCTGGGACCACCACATTTGGTGCAGTATGGCTGCTGGTATGGTCTTACATCTCTTACTGCCAGATGGGCTCCACTCCTGAGAGCTGTATGTGGATTAACCTTCTGGAATATCAAAGACTTTTTGAGAAATAGAGAGGTGGAAATAGTGCAGCTGAGGGAAAAATTCTTAAGGGGTATGCCTGTGAGCGTGCATACTGGGATTGGTCTGTGCATGTGTGCGTGCATGGGGCTTAAAGGGAAACAGAGGAGCAAACCTCCCTGGCCACATACCGGCTGGTGCATCTGGAGTGAGAACTGTGACTCTGAGACTCCTATTGCAATCACTGGAACGTCCAGCCTTGCAGCAGAAGGGTATAGTTTTTATATATATAATTCATTTTTCTAATTAAAAAAGAAGACAAAGCCATGGTTTTAAGGTATCTACAAGTGCCTGTGACTGTTAGGACAGCTTGTGTGCTCCTGTGGGATGCTCTGGGCTGGCGGAGATAGACAGTGAAGAGACAGATTGGTGAAAGTGACTGCAAGCACACCACACCACATCTCTGCTTAGCTTGCACCTTCCTGAAACAGTTTCCATAGCAGGTATTTCTTTAAGACCAAACCCAAAAACCCATAGAAAAGGTCTAAAAAAACTCCAGCACAAACTTCTCAAATCTTCTCCTGCCTGTTAACGCTTTCTGCATAGACTACGAGCCAAGGACATGGGTCATGGGAAGGAGCCACTCAGGCAATGGCCTGTGTCAGTAGGATGGGTGCCTCCAGACAGGATCCTTCAGGTGGGTCTGTTGGGTCTGGTCACCAGGCTGTCAACCCCAGGCTTGTCAAAGGGACAGCTGTCCACGTTGGCCACCCCAGTGTGTGAAGGTTACCTGCAGACGTAGTTTTCTCTACAGGAGTCCAGAGGTGCCAGGCAGTTGGGCTTCTCCTTGGACTCATAGGAGCAGGCAGGAACAATGGTCTGCCGACGGCGTTCAGCACAGGCTGTGTCATCGCAGGGGCAGAAGAGCAGCTCGTGGGTGTACTCAGGTGGCACGCGGTCGAAGAACTTGCGCAGAGCCTTGTGGCACTTGGAGCGGTTGCAGGTGTCGGCTCGGGCCAGGCGTCGGATGCAGAAGGAGACGTACTCCGTCCGCAGCCGCTGGCACATCTCATCCACGTTGCAGGCTTTGGCAGCATCCAGGCACCGGTTCACCTGGGTCACCTCGTTCTCAGACCCTGCGAGGTGGTGGGAGAATGGTGATGGAATTTTGTGCTGACATCCCCGACAGCAGCACCGCCCTATGCTGAGACCTTCATCCCCATCCTGCTCCCATCCATGGCAACCTCAGTGAGGCCACCACCCACTCTAGGAGGGCAGTAGCCTAGATGAAGTCCACAGTTGCTCTCTGTGTCCCAGCAGGGATGAATCCCCTTTCCCTACTCACCTTTTCCAGGAGGTGCCATGGCCACACAACAAACCTCACAGCCCAGAGCCTGCTCCACCAAGCTCCTACATTTAATAAACGAAGTTTTGATCTACTCTGGACACCTTATAACACTTTACCAACATGAATTAATCAACTTGAAGTGTGGGAAGACAGAAGTCATGTGTCCATGACTGGATCCAACACTGTGATGGGATCTCTTCTAATGAACCGTCTTTGTCAAAAATGTTGTTCAACATCAAACACTGTGAGTGGCCATGCCAGGTCTCAGAATACATAGGTGGTCTGCACTAACCCTCTTGCACCCCAGACCCTCTACCCTCTTCAATGAGTTTCCTCAGGCCTCCAGAGGGTCAAGTCAGGCTTTGGCAGCAGCTGTGCTGTGTTCATCCCAAGACCTGCCCAATTAAGTGAGAGCTGTCCGGCTCTCAAAGCCCCCAGTGGCAGTGCTCTGGCTTCCCCCACCCAGACCAGTCCTGCCCAGTATGCCCAGCTTCTAAGCAGTGACACTGCCTTCACGGGGTGGGGATCAGAGCTACAATCCAATCTGATGCCCTGGCACCTTCATGCTGCCTGCATGTGAATGCATGTGGGTCTGTCTCCATACCCTCTGCAAGGTCACGCCTTCACTGGCTTCAGTGAAATCACTCTGCATCTCCACCCTCTTAAACAAGAGGGAAACAAAAGTCCAGGATTAGCAGTCCGGGTGGGAGATCAAGGTTATGCTGTGGGGATGCAGGGGAGGTGGAGGAAAACCTGCAGCAGGGGGAACAGTCAGCAAAATAAAGCAAAAACTGTGGCGACGGACGAGAAACACACCGTCTTCAGTAGGCAAATAGGGATCTCATGAGTTTATATGCCAACGACCTCCTCTGCAAACAGGGGAATAGTAAAAGTGAAAGATATTTGTCTAACACTGCTTTTAGGGCTCCTCCAAGGATGGTCTGGACTGTTTTTATAGAGGAGGAAAATGCTACAGAGTCCCTGGTTGGTCAAGACATTAGGCTCTGTCTGATCAGAGAGATAAGATGAGGGTCCTCCAAGCATGAGAAAGAAAATTAATCTGAAGCCGTTTCTCACCTCTCTGAATTAAGCCCATGACCTGAAGCACAGCAGAAGGACTTTCTCCCCAGCAGAGAAGGATTTTTCACAGAGGAAAAATCCCCAGGATGATAAATTTCCAATGCAGAGCCAAGCCCTATCTTTGGCCGGGAGTTAAAACCAGCCAGTCACTGCTGACAAGTGTTAAAACATTGACAGTCTCTCTGAGCACTTCAAAACTGGCTGCCCTCCTTCATTTTCACTGACGTTATCAGATTCTGCTTCTCTGAGCATTTATTTTTCCCTTCCTGTTGTCCCCACTGCTTGCTGTGAGCTGGAAGTCAAATTTCAAGTTTCGCAGTTACTTTATGATGGGTGAAACTGACGCTTGGTGTGTTTTTACCACGTAGGTGCTTCCCTTTAAAAATGCCCAGAGATGAATATTCTTAGAGCATCGGTTTATGCTGGGGAGCTGTCAGCGGACGTGTAGGAAACAGTTACTTGGAAGGGTTTCATTACCCATTCAGTTAATGAATCACAGGGAACACGCTAGCATTTCTCCTCTTCCCACGCAACAAAGGAGGATGTGCTTTTTAAAATCACGGCTACAATTAGAGTGGAGAGATATAATTCTGTTTGTACATTTTAATAGCGGCTATACCCTGTTTATGCAAAATTTTCTTTAAAATATCTGTTGCTCTGACTTAGCATAGGGTCATGGGGGTGTCTTGTGTTTCAGCAATTTATTAGGAATTTTTTTTGCGGTTAAATTTGAAAGAGGGTCCTTTGGCTATGCTGACAGAATAATCCTGGGCACCAGACAGGCACGGGGTGGCAGTTCATAAAATGTGTTATAGGTGGTGTTGACGAGTATAAATAGGGAAAAAAAGATTAAACCATGAAACGTAATGTCCCTAGATGGATGCTGAGCCCTTCGTACACAATCTTGCTGCTCCGGCCCCATTCGTTTGCTACCCAACCAGTTTCAATCTGCTTTACAAACCTGAAAATGTGTTAACCACGCATAAAAATCCTTGGATTTCGCCGTACTCTGAAGAGCCCTATAGGACTTCCAGTGAAAGAGGAAAAACTCTAGTAAAGAAGGCCATGACCTGGCAAACAGCCTTGTGCATGCTTCACTTTCCACGCTCAAATCAGTCAAGTGAAGCCAACAAGAAGATGTGAGGTCAGGGAGCGCCCCCCCCGCCTTCCCCCGGCTGCTCAGATTGTTGAGGGCTGATGGGTTAATTTGCTGCCGGACATTTTCACCTAACAAGTGCCTCGCTATCTTGGGGACCGCAGACATCCATCGGCTGCAGGGACGTGCTGCTCCTTACTCGCTCGGGTGCACCCCAGCTGTGGATGCCACCCCAGAGTCAGGTGCACGCTTGGGAGGAGCTGCAACAGGATTGCTGTTTTGGCACATCTGTCAGAGACACACAAGGAGTACGTTACCTGCTCCCAGACGGGCACTTTGGGAACAAAAATCACCGTTGGTAAATTTTGCCTGCAGCTGTGGTGCATAAGCAGAGCTGAACACTGGTTGTGGTGGCAGCTGTGATGTTGGTGATGGATGGCTTAATAGCTACTGCACTGACCTTTTAACTGCTGAGCCGGGGGTTCGTGCCCTCAAGGGGGTTAAAATGTGTCGGGCAGCTCTGCTCACGTTATTAAGCAGATTACATGATGCAGAGCAGAACATGGGTCTGAGTCCTGAGGTTGCCCTCAGGGCACAGGGTTAGAGGCTGTGGCTGGGATCAACTAGCAGGCTGGGTTATTGACCTTTTTCCTGCAGAGTTTGACCCTGTGACTGATGTAGAAGCACATTCTCATACCTGATGATACCCAAGCAGCCTCTCTTTGGCAGGGTGTCTGCATGGCACAAATCATACACCTGCTATGAATACTCATCCCACCTGTGATGGCTCATTGGAAGAGACCTTCCTACTATGTCCCTCAGTCCCAGCCCTTCACAGTATGGACATGAAAAAGTCAAAGAACGAAAATCACAAGTGCTTCTTCCTAGGACATGTTCTTCTAACAACAGTTTAGCACAGGAATCGTAGGCAGCTCATTGGAAAAATTATTACAAGATCTCAGCAATGCTTTGTGAAGAGACCTCAAGAGACCACGTAGGCTTTCCTTGTCCATAGTGCTTGATCCCACAGCTAGTTCCCCCTTGTTTGGACTAGTCAATGTAAGAGCGTCTTCCCACCCACCTACCTGCAGTGATGGATGCCAGCCGGACGTAGTCAAAGCCCCTGATGAACGGCTCATAAGGGGAACTCTCCAGCACGTTCATGCCTGCATTGAAAAGAGAAGTTAGTGAGAAGGCAACTGAGGCTCCTAAGGGATGTCTGAGATGTACGAGGTTCAACAGCTACAGTGCAGTTTTGCTTGGTGGGACCAAGGGAACGTGTGCTTTAAAGGTCATAAGTAAACAATGAACTTACGTACTTATGAACTTACAGGAACTGATGTAGAGCCGTATCCTTAAGGAAGGGAATAGGATGAAACTGGCTTTTAAAAATATATCACAGCTTTGGAGTAGGACAGCCTCTCAGGGAACCATTGAGTTGCAACCCTCTATAGCTCAAGTCTTGGGCCCCTTTACAGGGTTTGCCACTGAAAGGAACAGACCGTAGCACAGGGTCTTGCTCATGGGCAGAGTTAAAACCACCAGCTCCCTACACATGGGGTTTCCGTCACTGTTCTTGGTATTTCCTATATGTCCTTCCCTTGGTCAATGGTCCTTACTTGTTTCTAGGACGCAGCCAGGGCTGTGCACAGGGCTCTGTGTGTGGCAACACACACACCTTCATATTCATTAATACCTCTCCCCTTCTCCTTGCCAACAGCCCTTTCTTACTTAGCACAGAGCTAATGACCCACAGCTCCCACAGAAACTTCCCCTTTTCATTTTTAACTTGCTGGGAACCTAATTCTATTCAATCGGTGCTTCGTCTCATCCGCTCAATGGTCTGTAATGCCTTGTCATCCTGATGAATACTCCAGAATATTATTGAAGCAAACAGCTCAGTATCTTTTTTTTTTTTTTTATTAGACATTTAGATGGATATGGACAGCAGCAGCAGATGTACTGGCTGGGATAAAAGGACTATCAAACCTCATGCTCCGGGCATATGCTGATCACCAGCTGTGGTCAGGAAGAAATGGCTCCCAGGGTACACAGCCCTGCGGAATTACCACAGGTGCATTACAAGGCAGCTTTACACCTTCATTGAAATATCTCGTATCGTTACTGACTGGAGAGGGGCCCATTTGTATGTTCCAGCATAGCAGTTTTATGTCCTGATGATATAGCACCTTATCAGAGAATTGTTATCGGGTTGTCATCATGTTATTGTGTCTCCAAATGGGAAGGTGGCTAAACACAGGCGCACTCAAAAGAACCTGAGTAAATAGTATGCTTTGTAAATTCCCTGAGCACACACTTCCACAATTGATTTTATAAGAGGGCTTCTAGGAAGCTTTTAACAGCCTCCTGGGTATGTACGACTGAGAGACAAAGCTCTACATGGAGCATGTGGATTGGCTTCCTCTCTCAGTCAATTAAACCTGTGTAAGGACTCTGAAACATGTGACTATTATGAAATATATTTCCCCGGGGAAATTAAGGCAAGGAAATCAAAGGTTTAGGAGAGTGAATTTTCATTGCAAGTGAACTCAGTGCTTGAAGAAATGTGGGGTTCAAGACACGACAGCAGAGAAGTAGGGCAGATTCTTGGCAGTCTCTGATAAAAGCCTTCTCACAGTCATCCCCAAGATGGAGGTCCCAAGCTGCTGGGCAAGAAGCCCATCCAACGTGGCCATCCAGCATCCATCTCCTACTCTGCACCTGGAGACCCACATCTGGCCCCTGCCTGCTCTCAGCACTCCCTGCCACCCTCTCACTGCTCTTCCAGCAGTGCTCCTGGAGCTGGAAGTCCTCTTGACACCACTGTCCTGCACAGCCAAGTCGCAGATGAACTCTGTCCACAAAAGTCAGCGGGGAAGGAGTTGCGACACAGCCTGATAAAATGATTGGAGAGGCTGGATTGCCACCTCTTCCCCAGACTTCACTTTGATGCAAACAAATTCACCTGGCACGTGATTATGGGAAAGACTGGATCCTGGAGGGTGCTGAGGTCTCTTTCTTCCCCAGTCAGTTCATAGCACCATGTTCTGCACCTTGCAAGCCGTGGCAGCTGAAAGCTTTCCGGGAACTTGATGAAGCTAGTTCCCATTCTGGCAAGCCTGTGCATTATAGTCTCCATCCTCTCAGTTTTGCTTGGCCTTTTGGCCTGTGTTATCACCCCTGCACCTTTCCTTTCAGCTCTCAGCCAGCAGTGTTTTATTAATCTATTTCGCAGGCCATGGCTGGAAGGTTCTGTTTTATTCTCTGTTTTAATTTTCATGGTGCATAAAATACTCACCAGCCTGACAAGGAAGAGTTATAGCCACTGAGGTGTACTTTTATGATGACTCTTAAAAACTGTCAAAATCCAAACTTACTAAATACTGGCTCTGGGAACACTTTAAATTCCAACTTGATGTCACTAGCCCCAAATCTTTACTAACCCAAAGACACCGATGCATTTGAGATCCTCCAAGAGTGTGATTTTTTTTTTACGTTTGTGCTGTTTTTTTCCTCAGTTTCCATGCTCTGTATAGTGTTTCTGTAAAATCTGTGGTTTTCATCGTCCTGCATACTTAGATGCAAAACGTACCATGCATTTCCCAAGCAAAAGATTTCAAGGAATACTGGGAATGTCATAAAAAAGAGACCAGGTTAAAAAAACGAAGGAGATAGATAGATATCTCAGATTTTCAGGATTGCTTCCCCCAAAATGTCATTACTGTGGGGGTCAGTAGGTCTTGGGAGGGAACAGGATACTACAGGGTGACCTTTACTGCACCAAGGTGTTGGGGAGCTCTGTAGAAAGCCCCAGCAATAATTCCTTTTTAGGAAGATCCTCAGAAATGAGAACCCTGCCTGACTGACCTTCCATCAATGTATGGTGGATGCTCCAGTAAACACTCAAGCAGTGCTTCTCCTTTTTCATGCCTCGCTTGCACTTGCAGCCGTACAGCTGGCTGGAGAGCAGGGCCGTCACGGTGCTCCGGCACTGGTTCTTGGCATCGGGTCCCAGCTTGTTGGCTCCATTGCCTGCGATGCATTGCCGGAGGGTCCTGAATTTGGCACTGCAGATGGGGTCATTGGTGCAGGACTCGCCTGCTTGAAGGCAGTCCCTGCTCGAGCTGACAGCTTCCGCCATACCTTCTGCAAGAAAACCAGAGAAGGGGTGTTAGGGTGATGGAGCAACCCCAGCTGGGAAATGAATTTTGTCTCCCATGAGCTGGACCAGGCTGGATGTCCATCTTCATGTGCAGAGATGGAAATCCCTCTCATCACCTTCCACTCTACAAGCAATGACCCTGTTTCCGAAGTCTTAAAGCGGGCAGATCTCTACCCAACAGGTCAACTGGAGGGTTTAAATGCCCAGGCTTGCCATTCCTACACATGGATTGCCTCCATGATGTGGAACATGGGCTGCTCAAGTGTGCTGCAGCACTGCTCAGCAGCATCGCCGAGGAACAGGAGTGGGTGAAAAGAAGTTGAAGGGATGTTGAGGAGACAAGACACAACCTGACATTCAACACCTTGACCCAAAAGTCTGTCTCCCACGTTGCTGGGCCACCAGCAGCAGTGGTATGCATGTGGCGTCCCCTGAGGAGCTGGAAGGAGAGGTCACCTTTCTCCTAGAGACCAGGTCCTTCCTGATTTCAGACAGTTACCCTGGGTAGGGTTAGCCTGGAAGCAGGATTATATGTGTCAGAGACTTGACCAGTTCCTGGTGCTTGCTCTTCCCCGCTTGGAGCACAAAAAGCTCCCCAAGTGCTTTTGCTCCCCCAGCTCTTTATCTAATTTCTCCCATCTGATATTAACAGCAGACCAATGTTGTGGAGACCCCAGCCTCTCCTTCTTGCACATGATTTAACTCTGCCTACACTTCCCTGAAGCTATGAATGGCTCTGTGTGGCATGTTTTGACATGGAGTCAGCCCACGTGTGTCCCAGGAGTTGGCCCTTGTTCACTGTCACCACCTCCCCAGGACTCGCACTATTTTGTCTTGGCTTTTTCCAAGCTTCTGTAAATTCTCCTCAGTTAACTTGTAAAACTACCGTTCCCCATGCTGAAAGGACAGAGGATAGCACTGGAGGAAGACATTATTGCTACATGTACACCAATAAATTAAACATGGTCAGTGGGGCTCAGTGGGGCTGTGCCCCCATGGCCTGGAGCAGACCAATCCCATGCTATTAAACACTCTTCCTCTCTAAAGCAGGCTGGACACATCCAGGATGATTCCTGGGGGTGTGCTCACTCCAAGGCTCACGGCTGCACCACTGCACCCCGGCAATTGCAGGGCCAGAGGCTCAGCCACGCTCAGCAGGACATGGTGGCACCCAGGTGATAGAGAGGAGAAGGGGATGAGGACAAGGTGAATCTCACTCCTTCCAGTTGGTGTGATGCCCTGGAGCATGTTGACATAGGTCAGGCATGACTGCACCATGGCTTGGGGGAGTAATCAAGAGGGAAATCTGGTTTATGGAAGGGGACAATCAGTCCCTGCGCCTATAATGTAATTTCGGATTCTGCTGTACCATAAAAACAGAAACTGCTTGCCATGACCTTGAAGGTGGTCTTCTCAAATACTTCCCAAAGGAACTCCTTGTCCCTAACATAACTTGTCTTCCCTCTCGATAGGAACGAGAAGGGTAAGGACACCTTACCCTTCATGGAGTAGATAGGGTAGGTGCACCTTCTTGGTTTTGAGCCCCTGCAGAGTCTGTTCCTGGTGAGACCCAACTCGGACAATATTAGAAAATCCTCTCTCCTGAGAAAAATATGGGCCCCTGATTTCCATCTCTGAGGGCTTCATGAAATTTCCCGTCTCTCCAAGACTCTATTGATCGTTCCATGAAGTCCCTTTTTCCTCCTTCTACCTGCTACCTCTCCTGCCCTGAATTTCTGCACCCGCCTCTGTTGCCCTCCCAGTTCAGTGCTCGAGCCCAGTATATCCATTTCTCTTCCCTCAACAGTCACGGGGTGTTTGCTAAGAAGGAGCTGCTTCTGTTGCTCTTGATTAGAGTGGAAGGTAGCAGCTGGAGTCAGATATTTCAATTATGTTTATTACAAACTTTGGGTGAACCCACCAGGAGGTTTCCTCCTGAAACATCCCAATGACATCTCAAATGTAAAACTTTTCATCAGACTCCAGACTATTTCGAAATGCCTCATGGCCAACGTCAAGCTTTCAGTTATTTCAAATCTCACAACACCTGAAATTTGAGTTCTCCTACCCCTGATTTATTCATAGATGTGGTTTATTTAGCACTCAAGGCTTGTTTGGATCTGCCAAATGTGGAGAGAGAAATTATTTCCAACATGTAGGGAACTCTGCCTTGGGCTGTCGTATCTTGAAGAACTCTGAACACAAGGAACCGGTTTCCTTGAAATATCATTTGGTCTGCAATTTCACTGAGATCCATAAAATGAGCCAGAGCTGCTCATAGTCTTTGCTTTCAGACACCACTGAATTTTACATGCACATATCTAATCAGAATTCATAGGGGAAAAAAAAAAAGTGCTTGACTTATTTTGCCCTGATTTTCTCCAAAGGATCTCCTCTGGACGAGGATAAAGTGTTGCAGGCTTTATTCTAGAAGAGATGACTTTGTCAGTGTCATGTCAGCTGCTAGAAAAGTAGGTTAAAATAGAAATTATGACCCTCCTTCCCCCTCTCCGCTACATGAATTGCAGAAGATACTCCCCAAGATGGTTATAAACACAGCCAGCCTGTAAAAGCTGTAAAACACTTTGGGATCCCACTTTAAATAAATCAAGCAGATTGACCATTTGAGAAATTTTGCTGCAAAATTCTAAGTAAATATATCCTCAAGCTGAGACTTGCTTCGTAGAACAAAGGCCAGGGGTGAATATTTACAGTCCAAACCCAAAGCATAAAACACCCCCATTCAAGACTTTATGACAGAGGTGCTTGAAGCAACTTGAAGCGGAGCGTCACGAATGACCCATTCCATAATCATGTCACTTAAAAACCAAATCATTCAGGGGCTTTTATTGTTAGCGATGTCTTTGCAACTGAGACAACATAACACCACGTTTTCCTCCTCACACTACCCCTGAGAGAGTAATTTTATGGAACATTAAGAGAGCGCCTCTTAGGGAAAAAAAATAAATCTCTGTGACTTATAAAATAGATGGTTCTTTCTAGCGTGCAGGCACAAAAGCAAAATCAGGTCTTTTCTCCCAAAGATGGAGTAGCCTTTCTGGTTTTGCCTTCAAAAATAGCACCTTGCGGACTCTCCACCATGGGATTTTCGCCCACCTTTGCCCCTGACTGACCAGGGGGCTCAGGATATGCACTGGGTTGTGCATGGCTTGGGCTTTCTGTGCCTCTGCTTTTCGAATAGCAGACCTTCCAGCTCCCTCTGCTCTCCTTAAAAGGCCATTTGTCTGAATTTTTATTCCTCGCTTGCTGCTAATTTCACGCTGTTTACGGTGGGCAGATGGAGTAATGAGTTTATTTTCACATCCTGTTTGTAGCTATGCTCCACATCTGTTTCTGCACTTGCTTACCTCAGTGACACTTATGTAAAATTACTCATAACGTGCAGGAGTAAGAGAAAAATCTGGCTCTTCCCATTGCCTTAATAGACCCTCGGTTCTTCTTATACAGGTATCTCAAAGTACATTTTGTTGAACAAGGAGGTCTGACTTTCCTCCAAATAGACCATTTCCTTCATGCAGTTTTGTCTAGGGAGTGAAGTGTGAAGGTTACCCCACGTGGGCTGGAAACGGTGAGCAAAATGCCTGGAGAGCACGAATGTGGGCCCCTGCCACTCTGCCCTCTGATCCAACCAACACTTGGGCTTCAGATGTTTTAGAAGGAGCCACACTGTTTCTCATGATGCTGTTCAACCTGGGGATGTGGGATACATCCCCCTCCCCTCCAGTTTTTGTATGTATTAGGTGTGAATGCTTTTTCCACCCCTGATTCATGCACAGTCCTAAGGAGTGATGAACACTCTTATTATTTTCATGACAAGCTGCTGACTCCAGAACATTTGGTGTTTGCTTTTACAATATTTGCTGCTAAGAGGAGAATAACCACCCCATATCTCCAATAAAGCAACAGGAGTTGTTTATTACCCCTTTAGGTTAGTTGGACATCTTTTACATAATTCTTCCTAAATCAGACCTGCCAAATCTTGCACAATGAGTACAAGTAGGATGCAGAAGGCTCCTGACTCTCACGCCCCTCGCGTGAGCTCCTGTGCTCACGCATCCTCCATGCTGTGGGGTCCTTTCTGCTCTGCCACCTTACCTGCCTGCTGCACAGCAGAGGTCTTCTGCTCACCAGACATATCACATGCAACATGTTATGGTGTGTGAGAGGCTGTCCCTCTACAAGCCTTGTTTTGCCTCAAAGGTGGATGGCTCTCTTCATGACAGAATTAGTATTCCAGCCAGCGCATAGGCCATTTAAATGCCTGGGAGAAGGCATTGCAAAGTGTACTTGCATCCTGTGTGACTGACACCTGCAGAACAGGGGTCTAAACCTGAGGTGGGCACCAGCCCATCCTTTTGTGTTCAGCTGGGAGAAAAGACCTGGGCAAACCTAATAGGCTAGGTCAAATTAAATCTGCGGGACAGATGTTAGTGCTTGCTAATAGGCGACTGCCTGATATCCAGAAACTTTCAACTTACCCAGAGCTGTCAGAAATAAGTTGTTACACACAGTTGTCCTGGAGTGAAAAAATGATGGGAAAGGCAGCCTGGAAGAAATACTCCTAGTATTTCCCAAATATTCATAAACCAATAGTGATGCATGAAAGGGACCAGGTGGTGAATGCAGGTGGTCACTGCTAAACCTTGTTTAGGCTATGTTTTAACATCATAATTTTACAGCCAAGTGCTCAGGATCACCTAAGGAACAAATCCTTGTACACAGCTCAAACTTCATTTCCCATTTACTGTTGAAACAGATGCAGAGTGTGCAGAGGACTGCCTTTCCTCCAAGTCCGTACTTTGGATATGCCTCCACCTGCTTACCTTAGATTTGTTCCAGGAGTGAAGGAAGTTGTGGTTCACAGGTGTCTCCCTCTCCAGTGGTCCCATTTGCAATGAGGTTGAGGCACTCAAGAGTGCTTGAGACATGCAAGAGTGGCAATGCTACACTGAGAATTCACTGTCTGAGTTGCACTAACATCTACTCACATGGGCTCATCTCACTGGACAAAAACCCTGGACCCTGCCTGATCTGGAGACAAGCATATAAATCATACGAGGTGCCCCATTAAACACCTCTGCAATACCGATGGTCCTTCCCCAAACCTGCCTTAGAACAGCCCTCCTAGGAGATCCCACACACCTTGTCCAAAACTCATAGCTGTCATCTGGATTTCATAGTGCCCAGCAATCGCCTTTGGGATGCCAGAATGCAAGGCGAAGTTTCCTTCCCTTCCATCCGTCTTGCCATGGGCTTAGTGCATGCTCAGTCCTCCAACACCATGAATACATTGAGGGCTGGTTCACTGTTTTCCTGGATTAGATCAGAGCAGCTCACGCGAGGAGGATGACACCATTCATTGCTGTCAGCCCTCTGTGGATTTAGATGGGTTTACAAACATAACACACATATCATGAAATCCCACAGTGCAAACGATCTTCATTTGCTATTGACTCTTCCCAGTCAGCACTGGGGTGGTGGAATTTGCTGAGAACACCTCAGGAATGTAATATCTGAAGGTGTAAAAGCAATGCTGGAAAGTTCAGGCCAAGACCAGGCTGCATGTCTCAAGCAGGCATTAAAAATGTGCTGCCTGACTCTTTTTGTACCTACAGATCTGAACTTTCTCCCCTTACTTTCAGGTTATATGCAATCTTTTGTCTGTATTTTCTTGGTGCCTTCAAGCAGGACTTTACAGGCACTGGGGAAATACAAATAAATACTATAACATTCATTAAGCGTTTCCTTCTCCTCTAGTATCTGATTCACATAGAAGATAATTTACTCATTGCATGGAATCAAAATCAGAAGAAACCACATTCCTTTGATCTCTCTTCCTGCTTAACATAGACTAATATGTGACACCTAGATACCTTCAGAGTAAACTTGAAGTTGTCCTCCCTGCTGTAGCAGGAAGATCATTAAGCAAGCCATCCCACCTGTCCTTTGGCGTGATGTATCTGCAAAAGTCTGACCATGTGCAGACATTTTTAGTGGGTCATTCTCTGCCCTTTGTGGACTGCAAAGTGAGAGTGAAATGTGATGGCCACAAGTGTTAAATGAAAGTGTGAATGAGTCAAAGGGAGCATGGTGAGTTGGGTTTCAGACGGCTGACGAGATAAACTCAATAATCCCCAATTTGTGTTTGACAGCCCTTCTCATCCGTAGCTCTCAGCCATTTACCAAGAAGGCAAGCATCACTCTGAATTTGATGAAGCCTAAAAAGATGAAGCATTTTATTTGTCCCCCACCAAGTCAATGACTAGAACCTGGCTGGAAAAAAAAAATCATGGGCTAGGGCATTAGTTGTTGGATTGTGTCTGCGAACTTTTAAGTTGGAAGAAAATCCGTAGCCCTCTGGGTGTCTGTGGTCTAAGTTACATCATGCCTCCATTACCCTTAAGGAGAAAATAATTCTTAGTGAAAACTCTCATGATAACTTGGGGTGAAGTCTCCCTAGATATCATTACTCTCCTACACTAACACATCCTTTTTGACAAGGCTTCAGCCTTTGTTTTCTAAAGATGCCTCTGGAATGCCCGGTCCTGCTGGACTGACTCATAAAGACATAAAGATTCTCTGCTGAGGCATAGCAAAGCAAATTTAGACCCAAGATGGCTCCTTTTCAGGTCTAACTCTGCCTGTGTCTGCTCAATCACACCAGTTTGTCTTCTATCCCCTTTCTGACCTCTCATGTTCCTTGTCCAGAGATCTTCTATGTGCTGGGCAGGGTCCAGACATACCCAAAAGATGATGGTGAGCAAGAGCTCTGATTGCATGCCTTCCTGTGACTTCAAGTCTGGTATTTGACCATCGTGTGCTGTAGAAAGCACATCCCGAGGAAGGTGACTCAATAGGAATATCAAGGATTCTTGATTCTTCAACCCACCTGGACGCGTTCCTGTGCAATCTGCTGTAGGTGACCCTGCTCTGGCAGGGGAGTTGGACTAGATGATCTCCAGAGGTCCCTTCCAACCCCTACCATTCTGTGATTCTGTGTTATTCAGAATGATCTTTATTCTTCCTATTAGATTGATTCCAGGAAGACATTGTGGGCATCCTGTTCATAAGAGAGGAATCCATTAGGCATTTTCTTGGAGAGAAATAGCATAGCGAGGCAACATAACTGGCCATGGCTGCAAAGTGGGAAGCATACAGGTTGCCTGCCTCTCTTGGAAAACCTCAGTCTGGGCTCTTCAGAAAGCAGGGAAGAGAGAACGTATGTGTGCACGTGCATGTGTGAGTGTGTGCGTGAGAGAGAGTGTGTGTGTGTGTGTGTGTGTGTCTTTGGAGGGAGGATTGTGGAAAATGCAGTGAGTATTGTTCATGCTTAGCATTTATTCAGTCAAAAATACAGCCAACGAGAACATATATGGACTTTACGGCCGAGGCACTAAGTGTATTGCTTTGAATGTGTATTTATTGCTGGCATTTTAAAGCAACTCTTAGTGACATATGAAAATACTTAGAATGAAAGCTGCCATTGAAATAGGAGTCATTATCACTTCAATTGGTGCTGCATTCGGATGAACCGAGAGCAATCTGAAAAGGATGACAGTTATCGGTAATGCTCCACACATGGGTGACTTCCATTTGCCCTGTCCAGTGCTGTGACATTTTCTTTTCCTCTTCGATGTCCTTGAGAAGAGTGTGTGACACGTCAGAGCTCTCCATTGCGATGGTGAAAGCAACAGTCCTGATGAGGTCTTTTTCTAAGCAAGGTCTGGCTATAGCAGCCCCAAAGACAGAAATCCATCCCCCACTAGAGGGAGGTGGGGGGAAAGGAGGATGTTTTTAACCATGTTACCACCCTGAATTGTAGCAAAAAGGGGAAATTTTAGATGGGAAGCCAGAGACTTAAAAAAAAATCATACAATCGTAAAATCACAGAATAGTTTGGTTTGGCAGGGACCTTTAAAGGTCATCTAGTCAACCCCCCCCGCCCCTTGCAATAAGCAGGGACATCTTCCACTAGACCAGGTTGCTCAGAGACCAGTCCAACCTAACTTTGAGTGTTTCCAGGGATGGAGCATCTACCACCACTCTGGGCAACCAATTACAATTGCAATGTTGATGACTTGCTTTGTGCCACCATCAAGAAGCCGACCCTAGTCGTCAGCTGGGTTTGACACACAGAAGGAAATAAAAGTCCCTGTCCCAGATACAAGTCTAAGGTAAGGAACAAGAGGAGCAGTCAGCAAGCAGATGAAGGAAGCATGAGGCAAGGGTGGCACAATCCTGTGTAGAGACGTGCAAAGACAAATAGAGGTCTATATATGGGTGAATTGGGAGAACTAAAAAATACTTTAATCAAAGGAATATTCATCAGCAGCATGCTAGACATTTACAACAGTCTCCCCTGCTTGGATTGCACACTCAAGTTCATTATCAAGATTGCCATGGGGCTGATTTTCCAGTCTTTAGAGGAAAGAAAGTGCTACGTGCTCCAACTATTAGATCAGGCATTTCTCTGGTGCTTCTAATGGCTACATTTACTCTTCTCAAAGCAGAGCGATGATAAGTGCATACTCCTTAACTATAGTCACTGAACTGCGAGATCTCCAAAGAGCTTAGTACTGCGGTGTTTGGGGTTCCTCAACAGTCCAGACCTGTAGCAAGATTTATATTAAAAATATGTTTCACAAGCCTATATTTCAGTAGAAGATTGGAGAACATGCTGCCAACATTTTCTCTTGGTCTCTATTTCCTAGATTAACCTGAACATAAGCCCTTTACATCTCCCCCTTTTACAAGGAGAAATTCTTCTCGCATTGCAGCTTATGTTCAACTGCCACTAAAACAGCATTCAGGGGTCATCAGCCACAGAGCCTGTAGTAACTGTGCTCCTCAGCTATCATTTGATGTTGTGCATGTATTTTTATACATCTGTCTATCTATCTGTGCCTCGAGATCAGCTCATCTTCCCAGCCCAGATTTGAATAATCAAGACAGTCGGATTCTCTGCTTTCTGAACAAAATTTCAGCTAGCAATGACCAGTGCCTTCAAGGCAGTCTTCTTAAATCCAGTAGAGTGAGATACAGATCTTTTTCAGAGCTTGCAATGATTTTAGACACATAAGTAAATATATAAGTATTTTTTAACTCCCTTAACTCCACTTTGATTCAAACCATTTGACTGAAGAATTCTGGCATTCACCAACTCTTGAAAATCTTGCAGTCCTGTCTATTAAGTAAGGGCCATTGTAAATAATGACCATTTCTGGAAGCCCATATCTGCCAAATAAAGGTTTACTATTTCCTACAAGATACGTTAATAGAAAAGTTTCTAATAACGCAGTCTCAGAGTACCCTGGATAATCCAATACGTCCACCATATCTGACCCATCATCATTGTTTTTTCTCTCTAAGGTAGAAATTATTGACACATTTCCCACATACCCATTTATCCATCTTCTTCGTCTCTGTGTTCATTTGTGACCACTGCAACACATTTTTCAAGATCTCACAGATTCTGTACAATACCTCGGCGCTGTAATATTTTTGGCACTACTAATTTTTGCATCTGTACACTACACTATCAAATACAGAAAGCTCTGATTTGAATTGATATGTAATTCCCAAGACTTCTTTCAGTGACAGTGTTAATAGCTTTCTGCAATGTCTTTTTTTTTTTTTTTGCCATGGCTTCCAGAAGTTTATTCCCTACTGTGTAAGAGACAAGAGAAATCTCTTTCAACAGATTTGCATTCGTTATGCTGTTCTCTACACAGCCTTCAAGAACAGGCTCCTCAAACATTCTCAGGACCGTGCCTGCTCTCAGCTCTTGTTTTCCTGGTTTGCACAAACTGCATAGATAGATGCGGGCAGAAAATGAAAGGTAAACACCCTTCTGATTTCTGGCAGGTGAATGAGCTTTTTGCTTTGGGAACAATGAATTTGGGGTCTGTTTTTTTGTTGGGATCCATCTTCACTACCTGAATATTTTCCTTTAACATCTTTTGCAGCAGAGAAAACCTCTATGCATTAAGATGATGTTTCCAGAATTTTTTGGAAAACCAATGCCACCAGTCTGCAGAGTGCACAAGAGTTTTGTCACACAGTCCTGAGTTATTTACAGAGGGGTTTAATGGCCAGGTAGTTCATCGTTGGGTGACACAGCTTGACAAAGCTCAGGTGCTTGCTTTCTTCTCTCTTTGACTTCCAAAACTCCCTGTCCAGGTTGGCAGTCTTTTTTCATAGAATCATAGAATCAGAATCATAGAATCATAGAAAAGTTTGGGTTGGAAGGGACCTTTAAATGTCATCTAGTCCAACCCCTCTGCAATAAGCAGGGACATCTTCAACTAGATCAGGTTGCTTAGACCCCTGTCCAACCTGACCTTGAATGTTTTCAGGGATGGGGCATCTACCACCTCTCTGGGCAACCTGGTCCAGTGTTTCAACACCGCCTTTGTAAAAAATTTCTTCTTTATGTGTGGTCTAAATCTACCCTCTTTCAGTTTAAAAATATTACCCCTTGTACTATCACAACAGGCCTTACTAAAAAGTCTGCCCCCATCTTTTTTATAAGCCCCCTTTAAGTACTGAAAGACCGCAATAAGGTCTCCCTGAGCCTTCTCTTCTCCAGGCTGAACAACCCCAACTCTCTCAGCCTGTCCTCATATGAGAAGTGCTCCATCCCTCTGATCATTTTTGTGGCCCTCCTCTGGACCCGCTGCAACAGGTCCATGTCCTTCTTGTGTTGAGGGCCCCACAGCTGGACACAGTACTCCAGGCGTGGTCTCACGAGAGCAGAGTAGAGGGGCAGAATCACCTCCCTCGACCTGCTGGCCACGCTTCCTTTGATACAGCCCAGGATATGGTTGGCCTTCTGGGCTGCAGGCACACATTGCTGGCTCATGTCCATCTTTTCATCCACCAGTATCCCCAAGTCCTTCTCAACAGGGCTGCTCTCAATCCCTTCATCCCCCAGCCTGTTTTGATACCAAGGGTTGCCCCCAACTCAGGTGCAGGACCCTGTACTTGGCCTTGTTGAACCTCATGAGGTTCACATGGGCCCAGTACTCAAGCTTGTCAAGGTCCCTCTGGATGGCATCCTGTCCCTCAAGTGTTTCAACCACACCACTCAGCTTGGTGTTGTCTGAAAACTTGCTGCAGGTGCACTCCATCCCACTGCCTGTGTCCCACCTATGTCCCATCCCACTTTCTTTGATCTTCATTTTTTGGCTCACATACCTCTAGAAGCCCTTCTTATTACTCTTCGCATCCCTTGCCAAGTTCAGCTCCAGCTGCGCCTTGGCCTTCCTGACCCCATCCCTACAAAACTGGGCAGCGTCCCGATGCCCTTCCCAGGATACCTGTCCCTGCTTACACTGCCTGTGCATCTCCTTCTTGCCCTTTAGTTTGACCAGCAGGTCTCAACTCAGCCACGCCAGTTTCTTGCCTTCCTTGCCTGATTTCTTACACCAGGGGATCAAGAGCTCTTGCGCTCTACGGAAAGTGTCCTTAAAGATCTGCCAGCTCTGTTCTGCTCCTTTGTCCCTGAGGGCAGTTTCCCAGAGGGTCCTATTGACTAACTCCTTGAACAGCTGGAAGTTTGCTTTCCTAAAATTCAGGGTCCTGACTTTACTCTGCCTGACCCATATTCCCCAGGACTGCGAACTCCACCAGGCTGCAGATCACTGCAGCCCAGGCTGCCTCCAATCTTGATGCCACCGATTAGCTCACTTGTGTTGGTGGCCATCAGGTCCAGTATTGCATCCCTTCTGGTAGGGCTGCCTATTACCTGGCTTAAGAAGTTATCCTCGACACACTCCAGGAGTCTCCTGGATTGCCTACAGCTCGCTGTGCTACTTTTCCAGCAGGTGTTGGGGTGGTTCAAGTCCCCCAGCAGAACAAGAGCCTGCAAGCATGATGCCTCCTGAGCTGGAGTAGGAGGGCTCTGTCAATAGGCTCCCCTTGATCGGGTGGCCTGTAGCAGACACCAACCACAAGGTTCTCTTTGTTGCCTCCGTCTCTAATTCTTACCCATAAGCTTTCAACCTGCTCGTGGCTGTTCTTCAGAGACAGGTCTTCACACGCTGTTTCTTGATGTAGAGGGCAACGTCTGTGCTCCTTCTTCCTCACCTGTCCCTTCTGAACAGCCTGTAGCCATTGACAGCCACACTCCAGTTATGGGATTTGTCCCACCAGGTTTCAGTAATGTCCACTATGTTGTAGCTTTCTAGCACCATGGTGGCTTCCAGCTCCTCCTGTTTGTTGCCCATGCTGTGTGCACTGGTGTAGAGGCACTTCAGTTGGGCTGTCAGTCGTGTTACCTTGTTAGAGGCACACTCCTCAACTCCTTTGAGGTATTTCACTCGTGTTTCTCTCTTGGCTCCTCTTACCTCAGGAGCCCCTGGCTCATCTCTGTAACACTTCAAGTGTGCTTCATTGTAGCTAGCATGTCTCAGAGCAACAGGCTGTGGGTCCTTGCTAGCACCCCATCCCTCTAACCTTGGCGTGTCATCCCACAGCATGCCACAGGCAAGCCTGATACTATCCCCCTCCCACTTCAAGCCTAGTTTAAAGCTCTGTCAATGAGCCCCACGAGCTTGCGAGCAAAGACCCTCTTCCTCTTTTCAGAAAGGTGACTCCCATCTGATGCTAGCAAACCTGGTGCCGTGTAGGCCATCCCATTATTGAAAAACCCAAAATTGTGTCGGTGACACCAGGCACAGAACCACGTATTAATAGACTGGACCCCTCTGTTTCTTCCAATGTTGCTGCCCGCAACTGGAAGGAGAGAGGAAAAAATAATCAGTGCTCCAGATTCCCTTACCAACCATCCCAAGGCCCTTCATTTTGAGTCCTTCTGCATAACATCCCAGAAAGAAGAATTGTCATCTCATTTTATTTCAGGAACCAAACTCTGAAAATCTTTCTTAACTGTCAAAGCAGCATTTCTGTAATCACCTGGCTTTGGCCAGAGTCTCTGTGTGTATGTCAATTCACTTGCACTTTCTCCCACATATCTCACGTTTCTGATTTTAAATTAGATTTCTCTTGCCATGTCCCATTTCCTGACCCATTTCTGCAGCCTTTTGTTGTCTTCCCCTTTTACTATCCCTGCCCCCCAAGTCTTTCAGGATATCATCTATGTGTATTGCAATGCCCTCATTTCCTTCAAATAATTCTTGCACTTTCCTGTCAAAAGTCTCAGGAGCAAGTTAAAACCCAGAGGGAAATTTGTACAAGCAACATCTTCCATCAGGGGCACTGAAAATGCAGACTCTCAGAAGTCTTCTTGGTTAGGGCGATTTGCAAGGACCCAAGAGGGCAGCTAACAGCATAAAAGAAAACACATCTCTAGCCATTGTCTTGAAAACGTCTCCCTTGGCAGGCAAAGGAAAATATTTTCTCTGAATATTCCTATTGAGTTATTTAGGATCTAATCTCAGTCCGAGGGACTTGTCCTTCTTTCCTGCTGTTCCCGGGGGCAGGCACATTGCAGTGGCTTCTATTTTTAAAAATTATTTTCAGTGTTAGTAGATAGTCCAAACCCTTCCCTTAATTTCGGTCTTATGAACAGAGGAGCGTTTCTGGAGGCTGAAGCACTGAGCGCTTAAGTTCCGACAGCACAGATTTCTAAGCTTGATTCACCAATGCCATTAAAGACATCTTAATACTCTTTTCTTTTTCTTTTTTTCTTTCTTTTTTTTTTTTTAAACTAGATTGTCTCTTTTAATGACCTTACTTATAATTCAGAACTTCATCTACCTTATGACTGTGATCCACCCGCTCTGCTGATGAATTTTATTTTTCAGCTTTTTAAAGTTTTAGCTTAACTTGATCCCCCTTCATGCCAGCACTCCTCTTTCCTGGTATACGCTTGTTTGCAGTGTATCACTTTCCTGCTCCTGATACCATCCGGTGTTTTGGATTTTTTAAAGATGTAAACCTGAAAATGGTAAACCTGGGGAAAAAAATGAAAATAGTAAAAAAGCTTTCCTTCTGTCTTGGTCTCTGACTACAGTAGGTTCCTATGGAAGAACTGTTAACTGGGAAGCAGTTGATGGAGCAAGGGTGAGGGTGCGGAGGGGGATGTTTGGGCTGGTGATCCATTGATGGACAGGTACATACACATAAATTGGGAACAGAATTTTGTCTGGCATGAATGTCATGGGCTTCTCCTTCTCTGAGAAAATGAAGTGTAAGACCCTGAACTTCTGCTGTTGTGCAAGCCAGGAGACGTGGTGGGTGATGAGATGGGCAGCAGTTCTCAGGGGATAAAGCACTTTGAGGATCCTCTCGGGCAATACCATCAGAATGACATCCAGGCTGCTTCCTGTCATGTCCCACCACACTCTCCATAGAATAAGAGTTTGTCCCTTCAAATACTGTTTTAAAATTCAGCCCCCCTCCCTCCTCCCCACCGTGTCATACAACTGCTTACACAGAAATATGTTTTCTCATCGGTTGCAGGTATCTGTCAGAGAGTCTATGTGTATCAACTACAAGAAATGGCAGAAAAGGAACATGTTTATCTTACCAATTGTCATCAAGAATGAGATCCCAAAGGAGTGGACAAAGACAAAGAAATGCCCTTTTTAAAGAAGCAGAGGAAGGAACCAGGTGAATTATAGACCAATCAGGATAAGACTGGCCAGAAAAGCAAGGGGGTGACATGGTATGATTTTACTTTTGCAAGCTATTTGGCACAGGTCCATATGATGCACCCATAAGAATGGCCCGTGAGCAATTATGGTAAAGTGGGTGCTCATGAATACTGTGCCCCAAGAAGAGTAGCAATGGCACATTTTCTGACTACGAAGGTCTCCAAAGGTCTGTCCTGAGTCTGGTACTGTTCAATATTCTCATAATGACTCGGATGATGGAATAGAGAATAGATTTATGTAATTTGTGGCTGACAAGATGAGGAGGGGGTCACATACAATGTGCAGGACAAGACTGGAATTCAAAACTATCTTGATCTGTTAAAGGCAGTGTCTGAAATCAGGAGGATGACACCAAACAGAAGCAAAAGCGTCTCTGGGAGATGCAAGCGTGAGAGGACAGGAAGGAGAAGTAAACCTAGGAAATCAGTGGATTGCCAGCAGTATGGGAGGCATGACCATGGGGTGGGAGGTGGTCACAGGCTGAACAAGAAAAAGCAACAGCATGCAAACAGAAAACACAAGGTTTGGGACACAAGAGGTGCGCATTTATCACAGGGAGCATTTATCCTGCAACTTTTCAACTCCAGTGAGGCTTTAACTGGAGTTTGGGTCCACCCTTTTGATGGGACAACATGTGCTAATGAAAATGACAAGATCCCAGAGGAATTCGATTAAAATTATAAGCAGTTTTGCAGGGCAAGGAAAATCTGAAAGAACTGGCTTTGTTTAGTTTTGGAAGAAGGCTGTGAAGAAATAAAATCAGAGAACTCAAATATGTAAACAAGACAGTACAGAAGCGGACAGTGAAAGATAGCCCTCCTCTGTCGTGGGACGTAAGATGAGAAGTAATTTTGAGTAAATGTGCAGCAAGGGAGATTTAGTTAGATATTAAGAAAAATGTTATATGGGAAGTTAAAGAGTGGAACAGATTACAGAGGGTCTTTTTAATCCCCAGCAGTGGAATCATTTACGGAAGCATCTGTCAGAAACGACTCTTGCATCCTCCCTTCTCTGCTGGAGCAGCAGGCTGTGTACGTGCAGGTCCTTCCCGCTCTCCATCCCTATGACACTGTCCAGTTGCGATTATTGAAGACCTTGTGTCTGGTGTGGACTTGTAAAGTGAGAACAACTGCTTCAAAATCAAAGAAAACACACTGCAGTCCGACACAAATGAACAGGAAATAAAGTCCAAGTGAAGTCTCACTCTCCCAGAACAAGGTGCCTCCCCCTTCTCGCAGTTAAATTGGTGTTAATCAGCAGTGACTTCATTGAAGTATTCAGGATGAAGGCGTGTAAAACCAAAGCTGAGAAGAAGGAGACCTGGTAAGACTGTTGTGGAAAAGAAGAAGCAGCATTTCCTCCTCCGAGGATAATTATGCAGGCTGGTGGGTAGTGACTCCTTTGGGAAGTGGAGGAAATGGTTTTGGAAGCCCTCCCATCAGAGAAGAGCTGTAACCACCACACTAACCCATGAAAGACAAGTTGTTGGAGACTGACTGCAGGGTTGGGCAAGCTGACCAAGCCCTAGAGAACACACAGGTCGCAGGACAGATGGTAGGATGTTTTCCCATTTGTATTTAACTTTCAGATCCATGAGTGCCTCTTCCTTGTTCAGCAAATAGATCTGACCAACACTCCACATGTATCAGCTGCCCATCTGTGTAATGAAGTGAGTAGCTCTTCCTTGCTCCACCAGGCTCTAACGCAGCTACTGAGGCTCTGTAGCTATCCATTGGCTTCCACCAAATGCTGACACTCTGATACCAAAGTAGCAGAAAGGTGGCAGTTGTTTTAAAGCACATTTCGGCACCCACTGGAGGTCTGTGTCCTTCTTTGCCATCCTTGCCAGAAAGCTGAGGGAAATGCTGATCAAGGACAAACTGAGACCATTTGTTCACTCCATACCCACCTTCACCTCAACACCATCTCTGCAGGCTTGATGTTAATGCAGAGCACGTAGTATCCCCTTGTCTACTCCTGCCAACAGCAAAATAAGCGCAATGCCTTCAAAGACAGAGAGAACATGAAGTTCAGCAAGCTCTCTGAGGGAGCCGTGATGCCCACTGCATCAAACAGTCCTAAGAGCATGTCAACATTGTTGGTTCAGCAGGGGCCAGGTCTCATTTTCAGGTTACCGTTCTCACTGTAGAGACGCAAGGAGAAAATTACATTTTCTTCGTTTGATCTCTGGCACTTTCTGGATGAGGAAAGTCCACGGGTGTTGAGTTTGAACTACTGCCAGACTCACAATTGTTATCAAAAATGGACAGCATTTGGATCATGCCTTCAGTGGTTTCAACACACTCTTATCTATCCTATACATCATTACATATAACTGAGGACTGAAAAGCCTTCCAGCTCTGCCTGCAAAACACGAGCATCCAAGATGGGCCAAGACAATTGCGGAGACCTTGAGCATTTATTGGTAAGGAGAGAATCTCACCCATTTTTAAAGGGTCATTTATCAATGAACTCTCTTCTTAATGTAGCTCTTTAAAACATTTAAATGACAATGCATTCTGTACTGCACTGTTATGATAGAGAACCCAGCCATATGTCAAGCAGGAACTGTGACCCCTTTTTCTGTGATTAAGTTCATTTTTGTTCTATCCACTTTTTTTTGGTACATGATTAACTGGTGAATAAAAAGGCTCTTTTTTATTTTTCTTTGCAAGGACTGAAGCAGTTTTAATCATATATAATTCAACACTTGCTATGCGATTTGCATTCCCTGCTTTAAGATGAATTTGGCACTAAACAAGCTCTCTATTATACTCCCCCGCCTCTGTTTTCTCTGGAAGTCACAAAATTCATTCAAACAACAGCTAACCCCCCCTGAAGTTTTATGAAGATGAATGATGATTAAAATCAAAGAACAGAGATCCTTCTCCTGACTTTACAAAACCACAGGGTTCCAATATATGTTCTCCGGTGGCACTTTTCCAGGCAACCTTGGGTTCAAAGACAAAACTGTGTACATGTCTGTACCAGCCCAGGTCATTGTGTCTATCTATCATCCCTTCTTCTCATGCCAACCTTTTTTTTTTTTGCGTCTGACACTAGATATTAAATATGAAGGCTGGAGTTTGCAAGCCCAAAGCATAAGTGAGGACGAATAAGGCAGAAACTGAGATTAGAGGAGGAAGCCAAGTTGGAAAAACTGGAGAAGATTCTTGCTGAAGATGAGAGGAAGAGAAAAGGCAGTGAGAAATGGGCACTGATGCAAGACAGCTGGAATTTGGTTATGCAGCTATATATACGTATACAGTCACATAGTAACTCCAGTCTATGCATTAATACAACTTTACACACAGGGTTGCTTCTCATTATGTGTATCTACATCACCCGGAACATCAGGGGCTGACTGCAAGTTAGACCAAGAGGTGCTATTTTAATCATCAAATTCAGGTTAAAAATCTATGTTTGGAAGCAGTGCAAGCATCATATTTGTACCTCGTGTAATATTTAGAGTGCTGCACAGAGAAGAAAGAAGCAGCATTGCAAGATCTAAGCAGCTTTGGCAAGTCTTTTCAAATACATCTCATAAAAAGGAGAGTGAAAGAGATATTTCATCCATTTAACTGTTAGTAATAAAAGGCATAAAACCAATGTAGAGGCCACAAAACAGGGAAACACAGAAACAATATGAGAAAGCGAAAAGAAAAACTGACCACGTCTTGGGGTTGTTCCAAAACCAAGATGACAGATTGGCTTCCCCTACAGATACTAAGTTGAGGCACTGGGAGGGATGCAGGCAGAAATGGGCAGATAATGAACCACGGAGGGAGTGTGTTAAAAAAATAAAATAGAAAATATAGAATAAAAGGCAAATATTTAATTATTTGTCATTTGTACAGCGGAAGAAAGATGGGAATTCTCTGGCATTCATTTAGTTGCTCCCATTTGAGCTAGGTATCTACCTTTCTATATTACTAGAGGAGCTGATTGCCCACATGTGGATACTTAGTGCCATTCGAGATGCTCTAGGGTGTTTGAGACACGAATGGGACTGCAGATGTGACACAGTCCCATGGGAAGTCCGTACATTTCTGGAACAGCAACTGGAAACCAAGCAGAGCGTTAGGCAGGGCAACCAACTCAGCTGTAGGTATAGGAAATTAGAGGGATATGACCCCTGGAGCTTAATCCTGGTCACATAGGAACATGATGTTAGCTGGAGGTGCACTGAAACAAAGAGAGATGGCAATAAAAATCTAAGTCCCAGGTGTCAAATGTGGCCAAAGCAGGGATCATTAACTTCATTGTCTGGGGAAGTAGCAAGCTGATTAAAGAGAAGACCTCTGGCTTGTGTCAGGAATTAAATAAAGCATCTGGAGCCAGCCAGCTAGAATCAGAGCCTGGTTAAGGTGGGATGGGCTTTCATAGTGTAACACAGCAGCAAAGTGCCAGCAGTGTCATCTGCTATAAACACTGCATCCCCTGGAAAGCAACATTTCTGAAACACCGAGAAAGAAAACAGCATCCTAAAGTCACGACGTCTTCACCTGAGTTAGACCTGCATTTATGGCAATTATGTGTTCCTTCCATCCTAAAGATCCCAGAGGATGGAAGGAAATTAAATAATAATAAGTTATTAAGAAAGGTTTGAACCTTCATGCTGAACTTTCTCCCTGTATTCTCCCTGTTTTTGTCCTGGAAATGTGTTTTCAGTCTCAGCTCAAATAACTAAAGAATTTTGCTGTAAGAAATGATCTTGTAGTCCAAGACAACTTGATCCATACAAAAGTCTCGTAACTTGCTCGAAGGCTTCTCTTACCCTTGTAAAGCAAGAGTCCACCCAGGAACAGGAGTAGAATCCTAAAGTTTTAATTACTGGCTGCAGTATATATGCAATTATTTATTATCACTTTCAATGATTATTCATAGATTTCATATTGGGGGAGCGGGGGAGGGAGGAAGGTCACCAGGTTACAAATAAGCCTGAAATTCAGAATTGCTTGCCGGGGAAAGATGATTATGATGGATAATACAAGAGAAGTGCATAAGGGAAATTGATTATGAAGGTTTACCAGGAACACGCAGACTATTAAAAACTCTATTGCACATCAGTGAATTTCAGACCCTTAGACTGACAAGATCTTTAAAGGGAAATCACATTTTCTATCATCTAATCAATGTAGGTAGCAGTGTGTTTGGTCTGTCTTCCCTGCTCTCTGTTGACTTCGATTAGCTGGTTTAAAAAAGTTTAATGTTTAATCTGATATTAAGTGTCATGAAGTTTGAACAAATCAGAGGCAGCTGAAAAAGCCAGAAGCAATAAAGTTCAACTTTCCAACTAACTGCCTGTATAAAGTCCGGCTACTCAGAGCTCTCCTTGAATGGCATTTGTTATTTCAATAACCCATTTTTTTTTCTCTCACATGGCACCTTGAGGCTGCTCTCAGCCCCATACTGCTCTGCTGAAGACAACACAAAACTGTGCCAGCATCTGACTGTGAGGACCCCCTTCCTCCATCGCATGATGAAAAGTAATTCAGAGCTGTTTGGGACCTGGCCAGAGAAAATACTACCAGTGAGGTACTGCTCCTCTGCTCCCTTTCACCTTATAGAGTCATACTTCTGTTTGCAAGTGCTATTGCAGTCAGTGGCCGGCGTTCCTGGCTCTGTGCAGGGATAAACAATAAGGCAAAGGGCTTCAGTGGCTGCTTTTCTTCTTCAAAGTGTTTTTTCAGCTGTGGGTGAACTCGAGGTTGCCAGTGCCTGAGGAAGAATTAAGCTCCCATAGTGTTTCCCCATGGTGTCCTGCTCAACAGCAAAAAGGTCCTGATGCAGAAGAAGATTGTGAATGACCAAACAAGGTAGTGACCGCAGTCCCCTTGGGAAAGGAAGATTGCTACACCCATTTAAAATCCCAGAAACCCCGAGGGAGAGATGACAGCCAGGAGGGAATGGGCATGAGCCTGTCTCCAAACCAGACTCACACATGAAGACCTGGTGCAATCCCAGAGGAGGATCCTGCTGGAAATAAAGAAAGTAGGCACGTTTAGGATTGCAGTGTGAGTGAAAGTTCCCTTCCTTGTGTGGTCTCATATTGAGTTGTCAGCAGCTGTTATGGAGCAAATGAGGCCAAGGAGAGGCAGCAAGTTAGGGGAGGCGTTGGGATTGTAGGAATGAAGGGCCTGTGTTGGACGAGCAGAGGCTGGATGTGGTCGTGGATCAAAACAGAGCTAATATATATAGTCTAGAAGTGGGTCAGTGTAAGGTTATTTGGAGTAAAAAACACCCATGGGTAGGAGAGGGGAAAGGTCTGAAGCGCTTGGCTGCTCCCCTATCAGGACCTGCATTAGAGCCAAGATGCATGAGCATCGCCGTTCTGCTGTGGTCAGCAAGCAGTTGATTAAATCTCTCAGTGCTGTCTGCATGAATGAGTCAGGGGCCCTTCATAAAGCAAAAGGACCATATGATTCATAAGTTCAGAGGCCAAGAGGTCAGAGCTGACCTACTCCCTTACACAGGCCAAAGGATTGCATCCACTTACACTGGTAATGGCCCCTATAATTTGTCTTTGGCTCAAGTGTGTTTTCCAGAGAAGAGCCCACCATTGATTAGAAGACCTCAAGAGACAAAGAAGTCTGTTATCATCCTGGGTAGTCTGTTCCAATGGTTAATCATCCTTCTTGCCAAAATGTGCTGCTTTTGGCTCCTTTGGTTCTAACTTCTTCCCCCACCTCTTGTTACTGCTTTCCCTGTGATTTTTTTTTTCCCCTCCTACTGAAAACACTTTGATAACAGAATCACTGCACCACTCATCTCCCTTCTGAAACAACTTCATTCTTTAAAAATCTCTGCCCCTGGAAGGTCTTTGCAGAATTACAAATTATTTCTGCAGCACATTTCTTCTCCACTGATGAAATGGTCCAAAATCCCATGCACGGGGAGGGGGCCTGACCCCATTTTTTTGGAATCCACCCCAGCTGTGCTGGTCTGGTTCAGTGTGGAGTTTTCATTTTGTGTCCATGAAGGGTTTGAGACCTGCATACAACATCTTCTCAGCAAATCATCAGGACTGCCTGTCCACCATGGCCCCTAACTCCTTCTCTCTCTGCCAAAACATCATCATTCTGTGACATGGGATTGTGGTTTTCCTCCCATCCTGGAAACTTGGACTCTGCATTCAGATAAGGAAAAAGCTCATTTCGTCTGCCTCGATTATGTACCAACGGTGAGGATTTGTGTCTTCAGTTACTCGATACCTCCACACTACAGATTGTTATCTTGTCCAAGAACAGTATCAATATTTTTAAGCATGCAATTAAAGACCATATCAGAATGGATATGCACCAGGGGAAAGGAATTAAATTGCACAGACAGCCTTGGATCTGTCATCGCCTGTCTTTTGACTGCTTGGCTTTTCTACCTTAACTTTCTCTAATAAGGTCAGACCATTCTCCCTCTCCTCCCCCACAAGATTTTAGCAGGTGTAATGTACCTGTGCTGACCTCCCACTGTCCTCATTATCTCCAAAATAAACACTTCACAGCTTTGCAAATTACCCTAGAGAGGGGCGCAGGCATCTCATCTGCAGGCATTGCTGAACCTCCTCTCTCCCCAAATCCTCCACATCTAAAGAGCACACATGGGATCAGTAGTGATTACCACGTTTTATGCTTTATGCCTCATGAGAGGACATGTAGCTTCTTTTGGAGAGGTGGCGTGTATGCCTGGTGAGATGGTGTGGTCTGCATGCAACACATAAGCCTCATATGAGGGCTTCTGGTCTAGTTCCTAGCAATGACACTGGAATTCCCTCAACTGTTCCATGCTTTGGTTTCCCCAGGTGGATTTGGAGATGTTGACTTTTGCACAGGGGGCTTTGAGAACCCAGGTTTACTGCCAGGTAAGTGATAGCCATGGGGTGTTTATTTCTAGTGGTTTTGGAGTGAACCTGGAGCACTCCAGAGCTAGGTACAGCCACAGTACAGAGGTGTCTATGCATGGCTGGTTTACCTGGCCAAGGTGATTTGCTCATACAGCCTGACTGTGCACAGGAACACATCCCAAAGGGCAGCACCATTGATGGCATTGTACCCACCACCACTGGGTCACAGAGAACCTCCAGTGTTGATGAAGGAGCCAATTCAGAAGTGTCTGATTAAATGAGGATAAAGGTCCTAAATCCTTGAGAGGGTTTTGATCATTTCGGCCTGGTTTAGACTGTTTACTGGAGCTGGATCCACTTTCTTTCAAGGTGCCTTTGACTCACTAGTGACCACAGCCATCCCCTCTGAAGTGCTCATTTCATACTTTACCCGGTTCCAGTTTTCTTGCAGCTCTTGTGGGACAGACTTAATGGGAACAGATTTGAGGTGACTTGAACTTCTCTCTGGCCTATGAAGCTCACCTGGGCTCAGCAAGCATTGTGCCCTAAAGCCTCCTATATCTCCTACAAGTCTAGGCTGATGGTTGAGGGCCAGGTATTGAACTAGATGATCCTTTTGCTAGTGATGCAGGTTGCAAACTTAGTTGTCTACCGGCTCCAAGTTGTGAGCCACTGTTCCTCTCCATACACTTCCGCTTCAGACAGTTCCTCTTCAGGTTGCTTTTGCAAGCTGGGAATTTTGTATTACACTTGTGCTGCATATTCCCAGCTCGTTGCAATGCCATTCTCTATGGAGAAATCCCCAATTTCATGAAATCAGAAGCTGGAACAACTGAGTGAAGACACGGCTGACTCAGATGACTGTACCGAAGCTATGCTGATTTACACCAGCCTGGGGGAAAGCCACAATAATTTTCCTCTTCTTTGACTGAGTAGCCACAGTGACAAGAGACTTGAATAGATGACAAAATGAAACAGATCATGAATCTAGAACATGCAGCTGGAATTTCCCCAGCGGACTCACAATGTGAAACATCCAAAAAAAGGCCTGTGAAATACGAATTAGTGTAAGGACAAGGTTTTAATCACAGTTACACAAGTTTATAGCCACAGTAACTCCACAGAGTTCAGTCTAGTGACTCGGGATTTTTGCTAATATCACAGATGCTTCTAGAGCACAAGGAACAGACCTTAGTCTTATTTTTGATGGTGTCAGTTCTGCAGTGAAGTCAGTGGCATATAAAAGTATGAGATTAAAGGTAAATTTCATGGGCTGAATGAGATTAAAGGTAAGTTTCATGGGCTGGATGATTTGCTTGTGTGACTGGTCACCTCTGCTTCCTCTTCTGGATACACAAATATCTATACAGGGGAGGCTTTCACCCTGCTAGTGGTCAGCAAGGTTCTTGCAAAGTATCTGCTTTGAATATTCAGTGTTGTCCTCTTTTTGGTGCAAATCAGGAGTAAAAGGTATGAAAATGAAAATCAGGACACTTGGTTTTCATCTGCCACTTGTTTATGTATGGCTGTATCCAATTGAGCACCATGGACCAACCTCCTGCTGAACACTATAGGTATTTGGCTGCTCTGAGAGCAGAGGGAAGCCCTCCAAGCGTCATTCAGCAGCAGAAAATCATGTGATGAATGTGTCTGTCACATCCCTTGTCTTGTGGCACAATTTCCAGAACCAGCACGTGTGCAAGTTACATGGGACTCGCACACTGCAGGCCAAACTCTTCCCTGGTGTCACCACAGTAAGGCCACTGGGTTGCACGTGGAATCATGAATTATGGCTTGGTAGCAGAGGAAGCAGCATCTTGAGCTTGATCTGCCCTGCTCATCTCTGGGTGATAATGTGGGGACATCCCATGTCCATTTTGCCTCTTGCTGGTGTCCTAGTGAAACACAGACGTGCACACATACCAGGATTGACTTCGTACTGTGGTCGCTCACACCCATGACTAATCCCAGCAGCCGCCACCCAAGGTAGCCCCAGTGAAGGTAGCCCCTCAAAAGCCTCTACAGTGCTGACTAACTCATACTTCATCAAGAGAGGAGAGAAGAGTCACAGAAATGACCAGTCCTGGCCTGCACGCTCCCTGGGTCCTTCCAAGCTGTGCGTCCAGGTTTCCTTCCTGTGGAGACCAAAGCGTAGGCCAAAGTAGAGCCTGGTGTGTACTGAGCCCTTCATGCAGTGTTGGGTCCACCCCAGGGGACACAAGAATGAGGGATTTCTCCTGATTCTGCAAGCTGGGAGGCATGCTCCTAAAATTGTTAAACATTTCTGGAAGTGAGGTTCTCACATGGCATAAATGCTTCTGAATACAGAGATCATTATGTGAAAAACACAGTGGTGCTTAGGTCTAGAAGAACAATAGATCAAGTGGGAAATCAATGTCACTTTTAGTAAATTAAGGAAAATACTGTATTGACATTGTATGGGCATGGCTGAGTAAAGGTACTGTCTCTTGGCTACCCATGGAGAGGAGAAGAGACGCCCTATTATCAGGAGAAAGCTTGTTGTTCGTGCCATGGAGAGAGAGGTGTTTGGGGGATTTAGTCCCCGGTCTAGCTGTGGAGTCACTCTACAAAGCAGAACTAGCTAGTCACCACATTTAGACCAAAAGGAGGGGTTTTCATTAAATTATCTAACCAATCCTTCCCTCCCCCAAAATGAAACAGACCCTTCCCTACATTTTACTTTGGGCAAGGCCTATTTTGAGGGGAAAAAGTTGTCCCAAATGGCAATTTTTTAAAGAAAAACTGTTATCACTAATAACAAGTTAATCCACACATTAATCAGCAGCTCTGAGCACTGAATTCATTCCTAAGCATGGATTGGGATAGTCAAGGGTCAAAAAAAGGCATCTTTTAATGGAGGTACTCTGTAGATAACAGGACTCATTCAAGTGTTACTTTGAGGAAAGCTGGAGATAGTGGGATGCCAAGAGAAACAGCCATCTGTAGCATTCCTGGAGAGGGAGGGCTGCCTGTCGCGTAAAAGGTGTCCCCTTTTGCCCGCCCAGGCTCATTGCACAAACTCAAACCCAAGGGCAGCACAGGGATTTTGGCAGAGGGAGTCCCTGAGCTCGGGGAACGCAGAAGCAGCAGAGGGACAAATATCAACCTCAGGCCCCATGGCAGCCTTGTTATGGCACACGGTGGCTGGTGCTGCTTGTTTGCAACACAGCTTTTTGACTGCGTTCCTTTTCAAGTCTTGGGCAGAGGCATGTAGAAGTAAAACTGGTGCAAAAATAATCCCTCCAAAAAGTGCTGTGGGATCAAGGTTTTGTTTTTGTTTGTTTTTTTTTTACACACCCAAAGCTCTGGTTCTTGCACAGAGCAAATGAAGATGCATGGACAAACAGAAGATGACAGATATCTTTGCCTTTAAATCAAAAACCTGAATGTCCCTACACTAAGACAAATGTGGCCTCTGAACAGTGGCCATGGTAAGTCCTGCAATCTGGCTCACTTCTGCTCTGAGTTTCACAGCTGGAATTCATCCCCCAGCATGCACTACAAATGCAGGATCCAAATCACCTCCTTTTCAGCCAAAAACATTTTCTCTTTTGCCAAAAATTCATCAGGCTGCTGGGACTGTCTTCCTTACCTCTGGTTTTGTCAATATTTCCCACAGAGGGGAAACAAACTCCAAAGGTTTTACAACCTGCTCTGCTCGGTTAGAATGGCCGCCTGCTCAGTGGGTTTTGTTTTAAGGCTGCCCAGTGGCCGGCTTCTGGACTGCCCCACGAAAAACTCGTCTTGTTTTTGAAGTGAGTCACAAGCTGCTCAGGTGGCCTTTGGATGCAGCCTACAAAGGGCTCTTTCATCAGACCGACCACACAGGGCCACAGCCAAAAAGTTCTTTGGTCGTGCTTACGCAATTGTGCATATGCAATCATGCAAATACGTTATACAGCGTATGCAATACAACGTATACAATACCCATATGCAATACGATGCATGCAGTGCAGCACATGCAACATGGCATATGGAATACAGCCCTTGGTGTGCTTAGTGGCTGCAGTGTCTGATCACAGGCTCTACACAGATGTCATTTGTTTATTGAGTCCCCAGTACATTGGAAGAATATTTCTTTCAATCCTTTCTTATGCTGGCAAACTTGGTTTTGTGGTCACCGAGATCCAGATGGGGGCACTTTTTGGTTTTGCAAGGGCAAGAAAAGGTTGGAAAATGTACTGGAGTCTGAGCAGTTTTGAAACCTTGCACCTGGGCTTCTCTGAGACCTGAGTCAAAACCAAGGGGTTTGTCTTGCAACAGCACTCATCCCTGACAGATACGCATCTAACTTGCACTTTACACCTCTGTGATGTCTACGGCTCCAGTGTTCCTCTTTCTCAGTGCTCAGAAAGTGTTTCCTGACTCCTGATCTTGCCTCATGGTAAGCCCATGACTTCTTGCCCTTTATAAAAGGATGCAAGGGATGGATTGTCTCCTCTGCTGCTCAAGGCTGTATCCCCCTGCACCTCTTCTCCAGACTAAATGAGTCCCAATTCACCAATATTTCCTCTTGGCCTTTGACTACGGCTGGGGCTCAATGATAGCTGGGGATGTCCGAGTGTACTGAAAATGTGCATTTCTTCTTGCAGCCCCATATATTTGCAATTATTACCTCATTTTACTGGTGCCACTGAAAGCCATTTCCAATCACAAATCAGTACCAGAAGAAGGAAAACCTAGGAACTGTAACTTTGTTTTTTGGTGGGTCTATCCAGAACACGAAAAACAGATCTGATGCAAGGCAAGGTTTAGCATGGCATCAGAATAGCTACAGCTTCTCACTTTTCACCATCATTTTAGTTAGCCCAGGGCAGATCTAGGGCAGGGTCCATATCTAGACATATCATCCTGCAATCACTAGCAAAGAGTTTCTTGCCTTCAAAGGAAAATTCCCCTTTTCACAACAGATCCCCAATTCTCCTCTGCTCCCCAGCTAACCTGCAAAAAAAACAGGTACAGAGAGAGCACCTTACATAGAGAATTTGGTAAGGCAGAGCTTGCTGAAAGCAACTTTGTCCTCCCTTCCCCCCTTGGTCATGTACACTTAGTAAATGTGCTTTTAATCTCATTAATGTTGTTTGAAAGAAGCAGTGGTGGATGAATCATCTGATGCAAATGGAATAGTTTAGGGAATACATGCATTTTCATTAGCCTAACTTCTCCTCCAGCACTACGTATTAGCACGGAATTAACCCATTAATTCTATTGATTTCTATTAATATTGTGCATTCCATCAGCGCTCGAATCCCCGTGGACTCCCAAGTCCTTTCCAACCATCTATAAGAACTGGCTTGTTTAATCAACATTGCACAACTAATTGAGGCAACTGTTTGGGTCATGAAGTGAAAAAGAAAATTGTTTCTAATTGAGAGTACGGGAGGAATTTGGGGAGGCAGGATATAATTATTACTGCTGGAACAGGGCCAGGATGCCAGCAATCACACTCTGCTGATGTTACCGAAAGTGCCGTGGGAGTTGTTGTAAACACAACTGATGAAGCCAAGAGCAGATCATTTCACCCGTTCTCCTGTCACAAAATCCAGCCAGCGCCGCACTGGTAGGAAACTTGTACCCTAAAATCCACTGGGATCTTCTCAAACATCTCCTGTCTGTATGTCACAGGCATTCATCAACCTCTATCACAGCAGTATCCTGTTACCTTATTGTACTCCCCGTATCTTTCTTCACAACACCCTCTTTGCCCTGTGCAGATCCGCTGTGCCATTTCTGGCCACACTCTTCCCATCATGGTGGCATTGATGGACTTTGTCTGGGAAGGAGTCACCAAAAGTAGCGGTCTGTCTACACAGCGGCAAGAGGAGGTGGTCAAAGTGCCATGTCCCCATCTAGGACAAAGAAAACTTCCCGTATCTCTGCAGCACCAAACATCTTCCTGCCAGTTTAGTGCAGTTACATGAAGCGTAACTTCATTTTAGGGGCATCACTCAGAGAAGCGCAGTAATCAAGGGACAGGGAGGATCTCCGGAGACTGTCAAAGTCAAAGCAGGGTCACAAAGATGGTCTTTCATGTTTCTAGCACAAAGCTGCTGGGTTTTCTTTACTGCTCAGGTAAGAAGGATGGCTCTGCCTCTTGTAGCCTTTTGCTTGGAGGAGAGGATAAACAAGGTCTTTGATGTAAAAGCCCAAATGAAAGCAAACACGACAAAGTTGCTCTTTAAACTTAGCTTATTCACCAACATGTAGTTCTGGCAGTCTCCTCCCTGGGCAATCAGTGTAGCGAGCTTGCCCTCCCGTTGACTATGCACGCTGAGACCATATCCATGACATTTTTTACAGCACTCTTCCAGCAATACTTCATCTCAAATTGCCTTTGCAAAAGGGTCTCTTTATTCCGCTCATCATAAGCCCAACCTCATTTTCAGCAGCAAGCTGAATCCTCTCTCTTGCATCCTGGCCTAATTATTAAACAACCCTGTCGAAGTATTCAGTCGTTTGCTGATATTTTACTCACAATTAGAAGTATGACTGTGCTCCATTAGGCTTCTAATATCCTTTATGATCAGCCTGACATTTGGGGAGCTATTTTATTACAGCTAACACTCTGGGAAATGGGGCTGCCATAGTTAGCATCAGTAATAGTGTTATTGACCCCAATTTTATGAATGCAGGAGGATGCCTGAATTTTACACACTCAGGTATCCAGAGGGTTCTCACTGTCTCACACCAATGTCTGCTCTGGCAGCTAACATCCTTACCTTTCTGTGAAAGTGTGGGTTTTTTTTTCTCACTCCCCTAAAGCTCAGAGACACTTTTCTGATCAAGTGTTTGGCAACTAGTTAACACCCAAAAAAGACCATTGAGATAGTGAGGATTGAGGCCGAGTTTCTCATTGAAAAGCCTGCTGGCATGTTGATAAGCATCAAACACAACTGGGAATCCTCAGGGTTGTTCTCACTTCTAAAAAAAGGTGGCACGGTCCTGGGCAAATTACTTGACTTCTCTGTTATTTCACTCTGGGTCTGATGGTGGTGGCATTGTTAAGACCCCCTCTGTGTCACCACCTCTCTATAAAGCATAGGGAGAGATGGTCCTTGCCACGGAGGTCTTCAAGAGCAAGGCAGAAAGCCCTGATCCTAACAAAATGATTTGAAAGCTGATATTAGGACATGGGTATTCTGAGCCACAGTTCACAGTCACAAACCACTCATATTCTTGCCATAGAGATTTGTCTAGTTCTACTGTTGCTTTTCTGGCAACTCATTAAATGGATCTCAGTCAACAGTAGGTGATCATGGGACTTTTCTGGTGCCCATCATGCAGGAGCGCAATACCAACCAGAATAAAGCTGGGGAAAGGGAAGAAGTAGTGAGCTACTGTACCAACGTCTGACTGCTGAGCACCATCAAACAAGTCCCCATCCCCACCTGCCTGACTAACACTTGGGTCCTTCTCTCTGACCACTAACAGGCACCTGGAGTAGTTCTTGGAAGTGGTTCTGGATGGGGCTACCCGGGCATAACCCAAACCACCATATTTCTGAGACTGCATCTGAGGTGAGTTACAAAAGGAGGGCCTGAACTTACCCCTGCTGGGTCTTTAAGCAGTGACTGGAAGAGCGGGCCCAGTGGCAAATCCAGCTGGAATTTGCAAAAAACCATGTCTGGCTGATGCTTTTCCCCTTTCTTCTTTAGCAGTCATGATGCACAGACTCTTGCAACTTCATATAACAAGGAAATCTTCCCCTTTTCTCTCCCCTCTTTTCCCAGCACAACATGAGCACCCTGGGACAAACAGCACGCATTTTGGAACACAGGAAAACACCCAGTTCTCATCAAGCTGAGGTTATCACTGAAATTTTGCTCCTTTTCAGTGCTAAAAAGTGGAATTCCTTGTGTTGAGGGTAGTTATTGTACTCTAAAGCCTTTTTAAAATAATGAAAAGGAGGAGCCATTCATCCGTCCAACACTGTGAGCTTTTTAATGCAGAGACAGGGCAGGCATGGACCTGACAGCGTGAGGAGGCTTCCCCAGGTAACACAAAAAGTCAGTGGCAGAGAAGGGACAGCCCAAACTCCCCTGAGCGCCAGACCAGTCTTGTGGTTTCAAGTTTTCACACGCTCCTGACCTGAGAAATTGAGCTCAGCCCTGGGCTTGGATCCGGTTTGCCTCTGCTTTGTGGCTGCTGCTCTGCCTTCAGATGAATAGATGTTGGGAGGAGCAAGGAAGACAGAGACAGACTCTTCCCAGTAGTGCCTAGTGACAGGACTGGAGGCAATGGGCCTGGAACACCAGAACTTCCACGAAACCGAGGAAAAACATTTTTTCTGTGAGGATGACTGAGGACTGGAACAGGTTACCCACAGAGGTTGTGGAGTCCCCGTCCTTGTAGATATTCAAAGTCTAACTGAACACAGTCCTGGCCAACTGGATCTAGGTAACCCTGCTTGAGAATGGGGGTTGAAGGGCAACTGGATCTAGGTAACCCTGCTTGAGAATGGGGGTTGAACTTGATGATCTCCAGAGATCCTTTACAACCTTAATGATTCTGTGCAGTGCCATAGCATTATCTGTAATGATAAAGGAGAATTTCCCAGAATGGGCAGGAAAATACAGGCTCTGAGCAGAGATTGAAAGGATGACGATTGTGAAGGCGCTACACAGGTTCTCTTGTAACTCCAGGACATTTGTCATCCTGAAAGTGGCTGTCTGCAACCACGCCTGGCATAGCAGTTGTCTGCCTGTCAGAGGTGCCAAACACTGACCATGTTCCTCCAAAATCAAGGCATCGAAGAGGGGAAGTCAGCACCTCTCCATATCAGGCTGCTTATTTAATATCCAGGGATTCAATCTGGGGTGCTATGTCTGGAAAAGGTTGGCTTGCACTGCATTGTGTATCTCCAACCTTCCTCCAAAACTGGCTAACTGGCCAAATGACCTTGTGCATTTATTTCATCAGCAGTAGAAGATCCTTCCAGCCACCACTAGCCACAGGGACCAGGAGAGGGAAATCACTGTGTCACAAGCAAGAAGGGACTTCTTTAACCAGTTTGGGGTTGGAGCATGGAGCCCAGTGTCACAGGGCGGATCTGTAAGGCAGTGGCATGTCACTGGCAGCTGTCTCAGCTCCCATTGTAAGCAGTGGAGACACTAGGCAGGATCCACGTGCCCGTACGGAGGTGCTCCATGACCTTGTGATGCCTTGGGATTCCGTAAAGGATGCAGGGGCTATATCGTTAGGAGCTCCCACTTCTTTGCAATGAGGAAAGGAAGCTTTCAGACCAAATCGCCATCCAAAAAAACTACAGAAGTGGTTCTCTTTTTTTCCAGCTGTGTCTGCCTCTGGCTGACCACACAGATCCAGACCCGTACTGCCCCGCGCTGATACCGAGAGAAGTTTAAACGTCTCTCCTGCTCGCCATAGCCTCCCCCCAACACACACACACCCCACCTTCTGTAACAACAAAGCTCCAGCTTCTGCTTCTGAAAATTCAATCTTATCTTCTCAAACCACTCCAGCTCCGCACACCTAGGATCCCATCTCTCCCTCTCATCTGACTTTAATAACTACACCATTCCCCCTCAGAAGGAGGAGCACGGAGCCCAGATTAAAAGGAGCTGTTTAGCTGGCAGCAATATTACCTTCCTTTGCCCTTTGATTTTTGATTTTTTTTTGTTGTTGTCACTCTTGCATTTTTTATTGAGCAACCCGGCTGAATGGCTGAATAAAATCGAACTTCCCAGCTGAGACCGCAGATGCTCAGCTGTGCATACCTTAGGGAAAAATGTGTGCAATTGCCATTTTGGCCAATTATTATGCAGGGGAACCTTTTATCCTGCTGGGAAGGTGGATAGGAGGAAGAAAAGCCTTTGGAGGTGCTGATTATCTTTTAAAGGAATGCTGGCCGTTTAAAATTGTTGAACCAGAACTTCATCAGACATGAATCATCAGAGACCTCTCATAAATACAGGGATGAAGAGCTCAGAATTTAGCTGGGAATCTGGGGATTTGGGTAGGGATACACCTATGTTTATCTATATATCACTGCAATTCTCTTATAGTGAGTGTATTTGGGGTTTGTACTATTTAGTTTTTTGGCTTTTTTTCTTCCCCTGATTTGCTTGCGATCACATTTCTATGTGTTTGTTAAATTAATCCCAGGACAGCGAGCACTCCTTCCTTCCACCCTTGCCAAATATGCATAGGTCCTGCACTGCTGCTCTTTGCACAAGCACAAACTCCAGATTCACAAAGCTAAGCTTTATTTTTCTTGTTTGTGCTCAGTTAGACTTTCCAGACCACCTCCCTTTCCTGCTTTCCCTCTCGCCCTTCCTTATTCTGTTATCTCACAACTGGGTCTCAGCCTTGGGCCCTGTTTGTGGTCCATGGTCTCATCCTGAGATGGGTTACTTCCCTGCATATTCAGTGACTAAAGGAAAACTTGTTGTCAAACACAAACCACTACACGAGGCAGCTTTGCAAAGTTGGGGTCTTGTGAAGTTGCTACGATTTCCCCTGTTTGATGATGTTTGGGTCCCAAGAAAATCAGTTATTTGGGAGTAGGAGCTGGAGCTCTTGATCTCCTGCAAGACACAGGACCATTTCGAACGCTGTAGAAGGAACCAGGAGTAAATTGTCATGATGCACTTGCTCCCTGTTGAATTTCAAAGCCTTCACAGGTAAGTTGGCAAAGCTTTTTCAGGAACAAAATAGTAATCTTCCCCCATCTGGGACCAAAATTAACATATTCCTAACAAAATAATTCTACAGAGGTTATAGAAGCCCCTTTACATCCACCGCAGTCTCAAGCATTCAAGCACCACCCCTGCACACGTATGCTGGGAAAAGTCCTTCCCAGTGCCGCCATGAAGTCCTGCAGCTTCTCTCCATCCTGAGCATGTCCACAGATCTGGACTCCTCCACCTTTTCACCTCCATCCTTGCATAGACCTGAGACAGCCCAGCAAGGACCAGTCTGTCCACCTCAGCAGGGACTAAGCAGCCAGACTGAGGTGGGAGGGGGACAGCATGGGGCTGGTGGATTCAGAGAAGAGTCATTAGCTTTGCCCCAGAGGAATGGGTAAAAAGCTCGTCCTTAACTTTGATCAGAGCAACTGAGAAGTATTTTGACTCCAGGCGTATAAATGAGCTCTTTAAAACCTGCCCCTCCATCCCTCCTGCCCTGAGTTATTGACTCAGGGCTCCACGCTGTGAGCGGCTGCTATGGACTTCAGGCAGCAGTGCTTTTTCTTCCTTCTCGCTTAGCAAAGATATCACATCCCTTCTTACCCTCGGAGACAGGCTTATACCTTCCTTCTTCCCTCACCTGCCTGATTAGCATCAGAAAGCACCTTGGGCATGAATACACCCAAGGACTAATCCCGGCAAACCATACCTTCTTCTAATATGCTGACACCCTCCCTCTTCTTTGCATTTTTCTTCTCCCTTCCTCCTCCCTCTTCTCAAAACATTGTCTCCTCCTGCTGGGTTCATCTCTCCATCTGTTGTCCTTCCCTGCTGGGCTGGGAAGATGCTACAGGGTCGCGGCACAAGACCAGGCTTGTGCTCAAACCGAGCCTGTCCTGCCAGCACCGAGCTCCTTTACCCCCGGCATCTGCTCTGGGGAGTGTGGATGCATTGCTGCCTGCAATTAATTTCTTATAAAGTCAGAGTGGCGGCCGCAGAGGAAGTCTGAGTCCGGGGAGGCTGATGCTTTCTGTTCAGTGGTTTAGGGTTTGCTGTTTCAGCTCCTCTGTAACCAAATGGCAGCCTTAACTCTGGCCATCCTTGGAGCTTGGACTGGAAGTGCACAGAAAGTGAACAGCAAAGCAGGAGTCCTGGGTCAGATGCCTGTCCCGGTGGGATGAAGTTGCAGCATCCACTGGGGCTATTAAACAGGAGGGACTGGATACAACCTCTGAGTAAGGAAGTTTTTAAACTGCTGATAACGTTAAGCTGGGAGCACGGGAAAGCATCATGCTGGACAGACCTTTGCTCTGTATTCCTTAAATCACACGTTGACCCCACAAAGTGGTGTTTAACCTTCTCTGACCCAGATTTACATAGCAGCAGCCGTTGAAAGGCGCATCTCACCCAGCAGCCTGTGTGCAGCAGTGATCTGGGGAAGACTATGAAAATGGGACCAGCGCATGATACTACGCTCTGATACCTTTCCAGCCCTCTCCACAAGTACTGCATAGATATCTGCAACCTGAGCTATCTTCTGATAGCTAGCTAAGAGCAAGCTCTTCAGAAGACAACAAAGATTGTGGGACAAATGTCCTCAACCAGGACAAATATCATTGCATGACATGGAAAAACACAAGTATAAAGCAGAACTATGACCAGAAAGCATGCTCAGCCTCATCAACACCACTGCCACTTTCAGTTACACAACACATGGTTCATATTAAACTCAAAATCTTCTGACCCCAGGGCCAGATGGTTGTTCAGGAGGATAAAAGTTCCCCTGACTTTTTAAATAATATAAATATGATACTGATGGGCGTTTGATACAACGTGCAAAACAAATGCTGTGTAATGGAGACTGTAAAAGCCTCCTTAAAAGATTTTAAATAAAGAAAACAATATGGAATGACAGAAAAAGGAAATAACGTTTTGTGATGCCAACAAACTTTTCCTGGGCAAACAAGAGGAAAAGGGGCAAAAAAAAAAAAAGAGTTGGATGATTTAGCTACTTGGCTTTGGTTACTGGATCTTCTCTGCAAAATTTTGGAAAAAATGAACCTAGAGGGGAAAAAACCAAGAGGTTTTTGGAGTGGCCATATAACAACAGCCCTGGGCCACAGGACAACTGCAGCCATGAGTAAAATCTTCAGTAAAAAAAAAAAATCTTCAGTATCACTCTCTCTGCCCTAAGATCAGACCTTTGAGTGGAAAAAGGAGTGAAAATGAGAATGGAAACATGAGGGAATACATTGCAAATACGTAAAACACATAGTGTTTTTTTAGCTGCTTGGTTTTGGATTTGAGGAGAGACTGGCCCAGAGCAGTCTCTCCTTCCCATCGGGACCTGGACACCTGGGGACAAACGGACAAGAAAACAACCTCGATTGCAAAACCCCAAACTCAAACAACCAGGACATTCATGCACTGGCACAAGACACCAGACCCAGACCCTTAAATTGGGAATCATGAGAGTCCTTCACCCATCCCACTCCCTCATCACTGCCTTCACCGAGGTTAAAAATCCCAGTGACTGCTGACTACCACTGACCTGGTCCCTGGTGCAGAGGGACTAGTGGTATTAAAAAGGGTTTCCCTTTTTCTGTAGCACAGGGGTGTTCCTCTTCCTTTCAACTATCATTAAGTTTCCAGTGTCGAGATGGCTGAGAAAATCTGCATTAAATACACTCTGACAGCCCCCCGGGGTATAACCTTGAAAACAGTGGCTTCTCCCCAGCATTTACTTGCTATTAAAGGAGTGTGAAGAGTTCATTTTTTTTTAACCAAGGGGTTGATCCTTTCCCAGATGCTAAGAAGATGGGTGGAATATGAGGGGTCTCCGAGATGTCCCCCAAGAGACGCAGGTGCCCACGCAGCCCGTGCCCACTTCTGCCCATGAACTGCTGCGTACTGGCTGGATTTGAGTTTTCAGTTTAGTTTAGTTGCTGAACTTAAGACCTCTGCTTTCAACTCATTTGTTCCTCTCCCCAACCTGAACATCCCAGAGTGAATAGCTGCTCCTGTTACGGTCCTGGAACAGCTATAACCATTATTATAACGCAGTTTGCACACGCAGCACTTGGGTTTGCATGGATTGCCTCTGCTAACCAAAGTTCCTATCTTTGCTTACAGAGCAGATAAAAACCTCCTTTAGCAGTAGCTTACAAGGAATTGTGCATGGCAGCATTTCTGAAACACAGTATTTTGGGGTCATACGAGGAATACTGCAAACTATTCCAAACCCAAAGAATAATATATTTGCACATTAAGGTCTAAATACAAGCAAAAAAAAAAAAACCACAAAGCCAGAGGCCACCCTCATCTCCTGCATTAAGAGATACAATTCCTAAGAACGCACACAGGTCTTTGTATGAAGTGTGCAAGGTTTCCTCTCCTATTTGGGGCTTTGATGGGAAGGATCTGTGTGTTTTGAAGGAAAACTTTTGACCTTGTCAAATTTTATGCTGATAATTTACATGGCCATTTTAATTGATTTGTGGCAGAGATTGTAGGTTGTTTGGTTGGACTTGATGATCTTAAGGGTCCTTTCCAACCATGAAGATTCTGTGATTCTGAGATTCTGTAATTCATCTTTCCTGAGATAGCGACACCAGAATTAATAAACTTAAATCAGAAATGCCTCTAAAAGGAAAAATTATTTGTTTTCTTTCAGATTGATGAATAAGAGGGGTCTTGTGCAGATGGTGTAAACACTGCTGTTCCAAAGCAGGTTTTGTGGATTCTTTTGAGGCAACACATGGGCTTAGTAGCAAGTGGGCTGCAGAAAGTTAAGGGCTTTCTGTAACACCCCTGATGTGTGCTGAGCCATTTTCCTCCTTCTGAAATGCTGTGGCTGAGCTCTTACGCAATGTTTTGTGGTGGTTTGGAAGGGAGCTGTTGGTTTGGGTGGGTATGGGGAGGCGCAGGTGCCGGTGGTGCAGGGTGGGAATTGAGTGCTGGTAATGGGGAACAGAGTAGGGCAGGAAAGGGGGGCAAGGAGAAGATATTCTTGGGGGCGATGAGAGGTATAAAGCTGGCTACAATTTTTTTGTTGAGAAAAATCCAAAGACGACTACAGAGCTCAGGCTGTGGGGAAAGGAGAGGGTCTGAAAAATTGCCAACCAAACCATGATAGCACTGGAGAGGAGCAGTAAAACCCTCCACTGCTTCTCCCCACAGAGCTGCCAACACCTCTGCGCCCAGGCACGTCAACAACAATTTGGCCAAACCTCCCAATGCCCATTTCTCCTCCAGTTCAAATCTGCAAGTAGGGCTTGAGGAACAAGTCAGAGGCAAACAGCATCTATCTCTGGGTAAACTCCTGGTGATTAGTGAGCAGAGCCTGAGCTTTGCCATCCTCATCCATTGTAAGCCCCTTGGCAGCTACCAGGATCTGGTCGCAGGTCCCCGCTCCAAGCCTGGCTGTGGGGGTTTGGCAGGGGGTTGCTTTCCCCAGAGTCCAGTGCAACCAAACGGATGTTATGGAATCATAGAATCATAGCATGGTTTGGGTTGGAAGGGACCTTTAAAGGCCATCTAGTTCAACCCCCCTGCCATGGGCAGGGACATCTTCAACTAGATCACGTTGCTCAGAGCCCCGTCCAACCTGACCTTGAATGTTTCCAGGGATGGGGCATCTACCACCTCTCTGGGCAACCTGTGCCAGTGTTTCACCACTCTCATTGTAAAAAAAGTCTTCCTTATATCTAGTCTAAATCTACCCTCTTTCAGTTTAAAACCATTACCCCTTGTCCTGTTGCTACAGGCCCTATTAAAAAGTCTGTCCCCATCTTTCTTAGAAGCCTCCTTTAAGTATTGAAAGTTGCAAGTATTGAAAGTTGCAATGGTTCAAGTTGAAAGAGTTTAACCTCTGGAGACTGCTCGTTCTTCCTCTGTGACTTCTGCTTGCTTTTTCATATACAGCCGGTTTTACAGCCCCAGACTTGCTTTTAAAAGCTGGCAATCTGTTATCCCATTCACATTTCTCTGCTCCCAACCAGCGCACTAAGAAAATTTCATCTGTAAACATGTTCTCTGAACCTCTCAAAAGAAGCCTTTGCTTTCAGAATGCCCTGATACCTCCTCTGTGCAACGGCATCTTTGATTTGAGAAGGGTCATCAGAAAAGGCTCTCTGTCCCTCCACAGACCAGGAGGGTTCACAGCCTCCAGGAGGCAGGTATGGCTCTGTGAAGGCTGATAATAAGCCAGTGCAGCCAAAGTTACTTCAGCTATAAAATATCACTGCATCATCAAACGTAAAGCTTGGTTTGAGCTTTCTACAGCTTTCATGGCTGTATGACTAACAAAACAGCGACTGTGGTGTTTTAATTAGCACCTCATACTTTCTTCATTTCTTTTGCCAGTTCAGTCTGTAATTTTTGGAGTACCTATCCTTCACTAAAATAAAAGGTCTCAAAGGCTTGGGAGCCTGCAACTCCTTTTTTGTATAGCTGAAGATCAAGGCTAGGCATTTTAGACATACTGCCGCTAAAATATACTTAAAGCTGGCTCTCCCTGTGTGTCAGTCAGCATGGTCTTCTCCATCCACATCTGAAGCAATGGTTTTGATCCTCTCTCAACACCTGTGAGCCAGTCTATGTGCTGTGCCTTCTGCTCAAATCCTTAGCACATTGTTTTGACTGGTCTTGAAATGGAGCAGGACCAGGGGTGGCTGGTCACGAATTTCCCTTCCTCAAAATTGCCTCTTCAACTGCGTTTTCTTACAGTATATTGAAAAATCTCTCAACTGAGCTCCCCTGCTTCAAAGGAGATGTAGAAACCACCTCTCCATGCTTCACTTATTTAGGAATTATATTGATTTGTCCCATGTTTTGAGGGCTTTGAGGGAGGTCTTCTCAATGACATGCAGCTGAGAGGAGGAGGGTCTTCTTATAGGACAGTGGAGATCCAGTGGGAGAAGCAAAGCCAGCCTGGACATGCCTTGAAAGGGATTAGGGCTGTTTGCATCCCAAAAGGAATGAGAGGACAGAGTCTTCTACATTTTGCTTTCTAGCATCTCTCCCTGTGCATGACAGATGGCTGCTCAGGGAAAAGAAATGAAATTCTCCTATAAGCACCTGACTCCAGGAGCTGAAGTTTTCAAGGAGAAATGCTGAGTCTCAAGGCCAGCCTTGAGAAGGGGGAATGTGTCGAGACACTGGGGCAGCCCAATAAACACTGCAGCAGACACAGGGGAGGCTTGCGGTTGTCTCTGACCATGAGATGCATGGCAGAGTGATGCACGTTCTGCATTTGGTAATATTTTTGGGGAAAAACGGGGCAAAATTCCTGGGAAATAGAATGGCGTGTACTGAGGCTCAAAGAAACAGCCCGATGCATTTATGAAAATAAACAGACAAATCAAGACCTTTATGTAATAAAGGGATTTTTCTGTTGTTAGTCAATTTGTTTTCTTTTAAGTTTGATCAGCTTTAATAATGACCCTGCAGCGTTTTTCTTGTTTTCCTCCTGCTCAATCAAGAAGCAGCAAAATGAGGAAGATGGGGATTTCTTCTTCCCACACACAGAGGGGATGAGCCACTTCCCCACTTGTCTTTTCAACTCAAACTTCCAAAACCCAGGATGGAACTTGGTTTTCACCTGTATCACCATGATATAGCAACGAGTCACCCTGGGTGTAAGCTGCAGTGGCTCTGGCAGGTATCTGCCTGGTTATTTAGTGACTGTAAGGAAGAAGAAAAACTGCTATTATATTTTGGATATTTTTTTAATCCTACCCTGAACCTGTTTTCCATCATGAGATGGAGTTAGAGGAATTCAGACTCTGCAATGAACACAGGATGGGGATGTCGGTACTTGACAAGAATTGTGAGGCTCTGAGTGATGTGCTGGGTAGTTAATGAAGCCACCTAGAAAGGCTGACGTATTTGCATTCATGTTAAAAGAAAATAATAATAATAATTTGAGGCTGTTGAAAAGTGCTGTTCTGACAGCCCTGGAGAATGCCTCTCATTTACCCACAGACACAAAGCAGCCTCTGCTCCTGCTGTGCCACCACTGTTTTGAGAGAGATTAGCCTGGTTTTGGAGACAGTTGGTCCCTGCTGAGGATGAACCCCAGACCACCTTCCAACCCATGTCTCTGCCACCTGCAGCCCCATTTTCCAGGCTTAGGGGCAGCTGGGGCTCTTGCAAGCTACGTGCCCAGACATTGCTACACCACCAATTCATGGCCATGGCTCATGCATGGGGCAGCAGTAGGGTGGCAGCTGAGGCAAGGGGACCTTCCTTGGGGCATCCCAGGCCCTTCCTGCTAAGCTGGGGAGCAAACCCCAGCACATGCTCTTAATTAAGCATCATCTCACAACAGGCGGAGTAGGCAGGGGATCTTGCTGCCTCCATCTTCACAGAATTTCCCTAGCCCTTCCTCCCTCAGCATCATGTACTGCTCCTAAGGGCTATGCCCTGTCCTGCCTGCACTTTACTTAATTTTCCAAAGCATAAAAAAAACCAACAGGTGAGTAATTCTGCAGCAGCTGTGGCTGGTGATACAAAACCAAACACCATTTTTATTCACTGATGTGTGCTTTGGTTTTGAATGTGATGGGTTTGATTTTTTGTCCTCCCTCCCTCCCTCCCTTCCTTCCCTCCTTCCTTCCTTCCTTCGGAGCCTCAGAGGCTCTTAAGCCAAATCTCAATCTGCCAGGATTCAGTGGCCCCCATCACAGAGGCTTTCTGGGTCACTTTCTCATTTGTCTCACAGAAATAGCTCGCTGCTATTCCACCAACATCAAGTTTGAGGTGACAGAAGAGCCCCTGGGACCCCGACTGCTGTAACCTGCTGCTGCCCAGCCTCGGCTGACTGCACGGTTTCTGGCCAGGCTGTGCTGAGGTCTGCTCGGGAACCTCAACTGCAGCAGGGCTTTGGGCTAGGAGGAGGCTTGAACTTCCACTGCACACTAAAGGAGCTCCCATTCTACATCAGGCTTTGCCAGGACATGCTTCGCTGGAGAGAAAGGCAGCAGGGAGAAAAGCAACAGTGAGAAACAACAAGGAGAAAAGCAAAGAGAACTCAAGATTGGGTAATTTCTGGCCAACAATTGTCTCTAATAAGGTTTGACTGTATTAATTAATTGAGATGTGCCTTGGAGAGCTGGAGCTGCTGCTGTTGGAAGTCAGCCAAGAAGAAAAAAAAATCTCATTTTCTCTGCAAACCTGCTGATTAGACCGGATCTCTGAGGTTCACTGTAGCAGGCTTTGGGGAGACGGGCAGCCTTCCAGGGGCTGTGACAAGGCCACAGGTAGAAATTGGTTGTCATGAACTGCCAAGGGAGGTGGCCAGGGATGGAGGAGGACAAAGCTTTGTAGTGGGACCAAGCTGGGCTGTTCCTTCAAATAAGCTTTTGATTCATTTCCTACATGAAGCCAAAATGCACGTATTTTCACTGTCTCTGTAGGAAGAAAAACATAAACGTGTCATTCAGCAGAGCTTCAGGACATTGGTAGGACTGAGACTGCTTCTGAGCCCTTACATACTCATTGCCCATGCTGTCAGTCCCAATAACAACTCCCACATGGACCTCTTTGGGAGGCAGAGACATTGGTGGACTGGATGGACCAGGACCACGAAAGGTGACCTCCCGGTCTCAAATAAGCTCTTCCAAAATACCGTGTAAGTATTGTGCTCCAGCTGAGCGCCAGGCAGCAATGTGGGCAACGTGGGTGCAAGGTCCCTGGAGAAGAAAATGTTTCAGTCTGTTCTTGAGCTTGTCCTGCACTCTGCAGTGCACCTGAGTCCTTGAAGGACACAGGGCACTGGAGTGCATGGTTGGGGGTGTGTGTCCAAGCTCATATCATGCGTGCATGCAGGAATAGTCACCATGCCTCAGGGGGTGCAGGGAGCATGTGTTCATTGTTTGAACTACAGAGTTTTCCTACATCCTGGGAAACGTGCTGGAAAAGATGGTCTGTGCCTCTTTCCAGTCTAAATGCCAGTTCTGAACTGGCAGAGAGAAGACAAAACAGTCCTTTCCAACTTTGTTTTTCTGTGATGCAGAGAAACTCTGCTCCTTGCTTTGAACACAGTGTGTGGGAGTCAGCAGGTAGTCTTTGTGCCTTTGGTCCCTCCGTGAATCTGGACTCCCGTATGTCTCCAAGAACAACCCTCCCACTGCTGCCATGAGAAGTGATGGAGGTTGAGAAACATCCTGCAGCCCTGTTGACCTGACAGCAGTAGCATGATCTGAGGTTTAAACACAGTAACATTGACCCAAATGAAAAAAAAAATCACTAGAATAGAGACATGTCTGTATTAGAGTCAGTGATTCCCAGTTGTTTTTTCATGTAATTTTTTTCTCTCAGGAGTTTTCACATGGGAGCAGAAGGAATCCCTTACATAACACTTTTGCCTGTTTTTTTTTGTCTAGAAAATGTAACTCCTATGGCTTGGATAATAGGGGCTGGTTTCAGACTAGAGAGATAGAGTAAAAATGCTGCTAACAACCCTTGTAGCTTCTACTATAGTTTCTATAGCTGGACCTGAGAAGATGCTGGACAGAGGTGGGTACTGGATGGCACCGGGTTCAGATGTGCAGGAGTTAAGAGATGTTGGGCCAGTGTTGGGATTCCCTCATTTTCCCTTTGAATACAATTTCAACACACTTGGAAAGAAACTGTCCCAGTTTTCCACAGATTCTTTTTCTGCCATAAGAGGGAAATAATCAAGACTGAAACTACTTCCACTAATTGTCTCACTATTTTAAATCTGAAATGCTGCCAAGTTGCTGCTTGGGAATTGTTCAAATAGCTTTAGTTACCCTTCTCTCCTGAAGGCCAGGCTCCCCGGTAGGACTTTTGCACCCAGGCTGTCATCGTGCCCCTCAGGAGTCACACAGCCCAGCCCAGCTACAGCCTCAAGTCAATCAAACTAATGTTCCCAAGTGCTTGCTGTGCCATCTACCCTTTGAAAATTTTGAGGTCGGTAAGGGCTATTACATTTTTTTAAACCTCAAAATAAAAACAAAGCAGAAGGCCAAGATTTTACCCCAGAAGACAAATGATTCTAAGTGGCTTCAGATGATTGAGAGACATATTTTTGCAGAGGAAAAGTGAAATGAAATGTTTTCAAGGACCTTTGCTAAAATCAAGAGAAAGACAGCTTACAAGCCCTTTGCTTGCTTCAACCATCAGTGGTTCTTACGGTGTTGTCTGGAGCCATTTGACTGCTGTCTCAAGCAGGTAAGGTCACAAAGCTTAGAGAGACCAAGCTGCAGAGAAGTCATGGTTATGGGCTCAACTCAAGCAAACTCACCCAAGATCTAGACATACACTAAGTAGCTGGCTCCAGACCCATAGGCATTCATGATCTATCTCCTTCTAAGGTACCTAACTCTCCCAGAAACCTATGGGAAGTTCAGTGCCCTAATATGATGATGACATCTTAATATTTTGGAAAAAATTGTCCAAGCCCTGATGGGTAAGTCAACCCCAGAATCTGTTAATAATCTCATGTAACATCAAAGTGTTTGTTTTACCTCTGAATGCTCTATGATCAGAAATGGAGTTAGTTACCCAGAACGGCATCCCCATTGTCCCTCCTGGCCCTCACGTTACAGTCTTGGGCATCAATGCTGTCCCTATCCTTTGATATGCGAATCACTTGCTTCTCCAGCGACCCCTTTCACAAGCCTTGGGCTTATTGGATAGTTGGCTTCATGGGCGTATGTATGGATAAAACCAACAGAAGTTCAGCCAGAAGAAAGGAAGAGAAAGCCCCTGTTCTTTTCAATGCTTGTCAAAGAAGCAGGAGGTCAAACATGGACTTACCCAAGCAAAGCTCTGTGCCTCATATATTTCCTATTCACATTTGTTGGCTGCTGACCCAGTTGTAACTTGGCCTCAGAATGTCCACACTGTGCTGATGAATAGCTGAGAAGTGGCTAAGTCCTGGTGGGAAGTGTTTCTTTGGAAACTGAGGTCAGCCCCTTTCTTCTGATGGCATCTTGGGTTTTATTTGTACTCCTGCATAAAACAAGCCTGGACAAAATCTTTGTCTCTGGGGGTCAAAAGATCCATTCTGGTTGGCCTGTGCCTACATGTCCTGTGTCTATGACACCTCCTAAGTGTGCCAAGGCACTGTTTGGTCAGAAGAAGCAAAAACTATGTCAGTGAGCTGATCGATAACCAGATTGGACAACAGTAGGACAGGGCTTAAGGATGCTTAGAATCATAGAATGGTTTGGGTTGGAAGGGATCTTTAAAAGTCATCTAGTCCAGCCTCCCTGCAGTGAACAGGGGTATATTCTACTAGATCAGGTTGCCCTGACCAACCTGACCTTGAATGTTTCCAGGTAGGAAGCATCTACCACCTGCCTGGGCAACCTGTTCCGACCTGTTCCTGGCTCTATTTCACATCACATGACTATTTCATATCAGCAGATGTGGCTTCTGCCTCATTTCATGTATACACGTGCTTAACTTTAGATGTGTGAGCTATGTGGATGTGGGAGTGTTGTGGGAACATGCTTGAACGTAACTATGGCCATGCATTCATGCGTATGTTCTCACTGCGAGTCTGCCATCCCCACGGGGAACCTGTTTTATACTAAAAATGTTTTTGCATTAATGCGTAAATTAAAGTATGACTGCAATAATAGTTGAAAGGAAGCCCAAAAGAGAACAGAGAAGATTGATAACGTGCATATTTTAAGTGCTTTGTGTCTCTGGATGTTTATTTGAAAAATAAGAGTGAAAGAGAAGCACTGACACTACAAATAAAAATAATATAGGGAAATACATCTCTTTTATTATTAAATTATAGATTAAAATTGGAAACGTGGGGGAATATAGAAACATATATCTCTTTGTGGAGGCTTTCTATAACAATCAGCATAAAATAACGTAGCAGTACCTGACAGCTTAAATAAAGATAGGAGCCTCAGCTCCTATCTACGCATTTATCTCCTCTGATCCAGACAGGGTAAAGAGGCATAAAAGGCTCAGATAATAGCATCTTTTCTGCACACCAGCTCCCAAACGATAGGCAGATTTTATACTCGGTTACTCCACATAATGTCAACATTGTTAGAAAACAAAAGCACCATGAAGGAACATTTTTTTTCCCTCCATCTCTTTCACCTTTTTTTTTTTTCCCTTCTGATCTTTTACCTTGTGATTTCTGTATAAAATACTACAGGGCAAATCCAAAGCTCTGCGCCTCTGGACCAGCCCTTGAATTTGTGGAGCAGCAGGACATGGGCTGACGAGAGCAAGCAATGAGGTTCAGATGGGTGCACACAAATCTTATGCACAGAAGCAGAGAAAGCACCAGCCAATTCACTTAATCCCTATCCCTTCCTTGCTGCAAGCTGTCACAATATCTATTGTAGTCGACAGCTATCGACCATTGCATGCCATACCATTAACCTTTGCCACCAAACACGTCAGATGATGGAGATCGAGAAAGCTGCGTGTCACATCTGAGCCAAGCAGCACGTGGGAGGTGCAAGCAGAGCAGCAGCACACACTGAACCAGGCAGTGAAGCTGCTGAGAAGTCTTATTACAACCAGGTGTTCCCTGTTGTCCATGCTTTGTCCAACAAGGTGGACCTCATCTTGGGAGGCTTTACCCTGACCCCGTGGGCCCTCTGAAGACCAGCCTATTCTTTCCCCAAATCTCTTCATCACCAACAGTTACACCCTGCGCCCTGAGCAGTTCTCCTGCATCCTTGGCATGTTCAAGGTGACAGCATGTCAAGTAAACCCAACCTGGAGGAGTTCCTGCAAATTTCCGTGCTAATATCGACCTCTTTGGAAAATGTAGCCCTTATCAAAAGGTGCAGATGGCACAGGACCAAGGTCCTGGGTATTGCCCAAGAGACAGCACATCGCGTTAGTGTCCACAACTATGCTACTTTGCGATGATTAACACCCACAGGACCATACTTCCCCTTTGACATTGCTTAGCTGCTTTTACCTCCAAGGAGCAGACATGAACCCACATAAAGTTCTCACTTTGCCTTTCTCCCTGGACATGCAGGCTGCGTGGACTGCCTTTATGGTCCCAGGAAGACATTTCTTTGGCTCTACTCAGATCTGCATCAGACACTTTACCGCTTAGCTGGGAAAAAATAAGTAGCAGTATGAAAGGAGCCCGGATTTCTACACCTCCTTTCACACGTACCTTTTTTGCTACAAACTTCACTAACTTTTCCCCCAGTGGGCAACACTAGGAGCTCATTCCTATTTCCACAGCCAATTTCACATCAACCTGTGGGATCTGAACATCTTCTGAGACTTCTATCAAACCTGGCCAGGGAGCTCAAGATTTATTTGGGGTGGACAGACTGACACACATACACAAGAGTCATTTTCTCAGGAAACCACAGGCTGAAGCACAGCATAATTAGCTTGTTTACCTTTGGTTGAATCAAGTCGTTAATTCTTACTAGCCTGAAGGATTTTCTCCAGGGACACCTATATTTGGCTAGTTGATTTGTTATGAGAAGAAAGAGTTCTTGGCACTTGCCTGAGAAGACGGGGAAAAATCTTGGCAGCAGCTACCTGCACTTTTTGGAAAATGCTTACTTTTGAATCCCAGCATAGTGGAAGGTGGCGATAAGAATAATTGTCCAAGACTGTCCCTCAAGGAGGTTGCATCGAGCTCCTGCCTTCCTCACCTCCATTTCCAGGGAGGATGGGGCCAGGTCTGAGGGTAGGAGGCATCGTGTCCTGGGGGCAGGGAAGGCCTGGGAGAAGTGGAGAGGTTGAGAGCAGGTCTAAGGCACAAAGAATAGGGTGGTTTTACTGGAGAGGAGGAGAAAACACCTTATCACCCACTAACAAGGAGCAGAGCCCAGGGCTAGCCAAGCCTCTTGACTGACACAGTCTTATCGTCCACCACTGAGCAACCTCCCAGTTCTACCATCAAATGACTATTAAGACTCTGGATTGAGCAGCACCATCTTTCCATGATAGTGGACCATATCCACATGACTGTTGGATATACGGGGCACAGGGAAAAGGAGGCGTGAAAGAACTTTGGCCAACCCTCACTCCCAAGTGTACCTGGCAGCAAGGTGGCCCTGCCCCCAGTGACACTGTTGCTGTCTTGGAGGCTATGCCGGCCCCTTGTTTAACTGTGGCTGCACCTAGAATCTGCAGATGCTACTCATAGATGCCCTGTTTAAGCCTCATGCCCACGACCCACAACTCTCCTAAAAAAATTGCGTTAAGCCTCAAGCCTAGCCCAAATAGAAGCCCTTCTATTTCTTTTTCCAGTAAAAGTGAGAAAGAAAAATAGCCTGAGCATTTTGTTCCTAACACTCAACTTAAAACTTTTTCTTTCTCTGCTTCATGCTGTTGCACTCTCTCTCCTCCCTTCCCTGTCTTACAGAAGTGTGACTAATCCTCTTCCTTCCCTTGCACTGTTACCTTGAAGGTATTTATAGAGTGTGATCATGTTCTCTCCTGTGTCTTTCTTCCCTTTTCAACTCTGGATAAATCAAGCTTCCTCAGACTTCTCTCATGTGTCTTATCTTTCACGAGGTCATGCTAACTGCAACGGCAAGCCAAGAAAGGCTTTGCCTGTTGGAGAGGACACTTCAGAGCTGATACTGCTGCTGCACAGGCTCTGTAAGAATCTTCAGATGGACTCGTTCTGCACATGCACATCCCCAGCCCCTTGCTGAGTCTGCGTGCAAATGGGTTTGCATGCACCTGCGTGCTTTAGAAACAGGGGGATTTATCTGTTCCTGATCAAATTAGGCAGCGCTATCATTTATTTTATGTTATCTCATGTCATTGTTAGTGTTCTGACTTCTGAGTTGGAAGCAGCAGAAAGGAAGACAAATGTAGGGGATTGAAAGAGATTAAGCTGAAACATGGTTGTCCAACAACATCTGCAGGCTGTCTGAGAAATGGACAGTGTCTGGGAGGGAAAGGGTGCACTCTTGTGTTGTTCCTCAATTAGACAATTAAGGAAACAAGTTGCTTCTCCAAATGGCCCAGAACTGCCCCATCGCTGCTATTAAATTCTCTTCACCTTCAAATCAGAGCAACCACTTGCAGACCAATTGGGAATAGACTTGGGCTTGTGCTAGCTCCTGACCAATGCCCAGGAGATGGCTAGCTGGCCATGGGCAAAACCGCTTCAGGGATTTTAATGACAATCAAATTCCCATGGCTCCAAAGCTCCTGGGCACGGTGTGATTTATGAGTGGCCTCTGTGACCCCCAGCAGAGTCACCAACTAACCAGGTACCTCTGATCATCACTGTGACCGGAGCCATCAGGTCTGTGAACACAGCTGGAGATTTCCCATTGGATTTCTTTCTTTCTTTCTCTTTTAATCATGGGAAAATGTGGGGTCTGCAAGTAGAAAAGCAGTGCTAAATATTTTAATATTACTTTCTTAATCTTTCTTTCTTTTTTCCCCACCCCCCCCCTTTTTTTTTTTTTGAGTTGAGTACATTGAAATGACACCTCCTTGACTGCTCCCTCCATCCCTAGACGTTCTCTTGAAGGATAAGAAACCTTGTTTGGCTTAGGTGACATTCATCTCATTGAACTTAAAGCACCTAAAAATCAGGGAAAGGTCTAAAATTGCCATTTTGATTCACTTCATAGTCCTTGGAGATCACACTGATCTGTAGAGACACAAGTGTCCCTCTGGACCTGTCAACCTCTCTCTGGTGATTTAAAAGAAAAGTTCAGATGACCAGGTGAAAACCGGGTGGGATGAAACCCATCTCCTGCAGCCTATTGGGACCAGCCTTGTCTGGTCCATGGGCAGGGGACAAGTAAGAAACAAGGTCCATTTCTCTTCCTGTCCAGCGTCCCTCCAGGAAGATCAATTTCTGTTTTCTTAATAAAAGCAGGTAAAACAGAACAGGGACATCTGAGGCGTTATTTTAGTCCTCATTTTTCGTTCCCTGGAATTATCCTCAATGAGCATTTTATTTTCCACTCGCTATCTTTTATTCCAATTTTTACTATTCCTGATTTGTCACTGTTGTTCAGAAGCTAAATTGTACCAAAAGCCCAGTATTTTACTGGGGGAATGAGTTTCTATTTTCCAACCTGCTCTTCTATCGGAGGCTTTTATTTTTTGCACCCCACGGCTGCTCCCGCCTCCGTGGCACGTCGCTGAATTCAGCCCCTTCTCTTTCGCAGCGCACATCTCTAATCCCGGCGCAAAGCAGGATCACTGATCCCCGTGTAGGGGATATGGGAAGATTTTCAGAGCAGATTAGTCGGCTACTGCACTTGAATTCAGTTCCTGCCTGAGTACCAAAATAAGAGCTCGGTAGATTTTGTGCACGGCAGGTGCTGCTAAAAGTCACATTGTTCCCGATAGGCTGATGAGAAATTTTGATCCCAGCTTGTAGTTAGCCGCGTCGCACAAGCGCAAATATCCCAGGTCAGACACTGCACTGTCACCTGGTTCTGCCTCACAATAATTCCCCTACCTTAAAAATATCCTAGTTTTACACTGTGATGCAGTAAGTTTGCATCATTTTCCAAAACCTGAGAGACACCCCGAAACGGATGCCATAATTTCTTATCCTGTGGGAAAGCATTCACCATGCAGATTAAGCACTTTGTGGGGAGTTCACTGGATTTCTTTTTGTTATTTGGGGGTTTTTTTGTTCATTTCTTTGTAACTGTTTTGTTTTTTTTTTTTTTTTTTTGGCTCCAGCCCTTCCGATTATAATTAATACTTATTGGTAATGTGACAGCATATAACAAACTTGACTAGAGATCTGGACCCCCTTGAGTCAGGTACTTAATTACTAACAGGCTTTCTGGCACACATTAAGGATTGTCCCGGCTGGGTCTGCAGGGAGGAAGAATGAAGCAATATCAGGAGAGGGAGATAAATTTCCTTGCATTAGTCCCAGGAGGGTGGTAACTCTGAAGCTGCTTTACCCAACGCGTATGCCTCCACACTCCACACTGACGGATGGGTCCCCGAGCTGTCACTTTACATGCGCTTCGCCTGCGGGGACTCATGTCACCTTTCACAGATGGGGGAAACCAACCCCTACGGCTTCCCCAGCTCCAGAATGGCTCTCAGACCTTTACAGTCCTACACCCTCCTCCTCCCAGCTCCGGGATTCCCTGTTAAGGTTCGTCTGCATCTTCTGTCTAACCTCTCAGGAGCCCTTTCTCCTCTACTTCCCACCTCCAGACTAGAATTGGCTTGGGACCTTCCCTGCTGTTCCTTTCCTATACCTTCTGTCCCTGATGGAGAAGTCTCACGTTGCAAGCTTAATGCAATTCCTGATCTTTTTCCCAAAACAGCAGGAGAACACCATAAGGCTGGATCCTAGAGGAGGTTCTTCATCTGGGTCTCAGCACATTTCCCTTAGTTCTTCACTGCAATTAACATCCTAAATTATCACAAAAATGAGATAAGCTTTCCAATCAAACAGGGAAAAACAAAAAATTCTCTGGGAATGGGACACCCAAGCACTTTTCAGGAGTTCCTTGGGCCAGCACAACTTAGGGCTTTGCTAGTCAGCTTTGCCAATGCCCACAAAGCCTGACAACCCCCAAGCGATCCCATCATCTTCCCAAAGGGAAACCTGCTCTTCTCCCTTCCTTTACGTAATTAGATGTTGTCTTGATTGAAAACAAAGCTTTTATTCCTAACAGGCAGCTGGTGTTCCTCTTCACTCCAGGTCCTTGAGAGCTGGAGAACAACTCCTTCACATTACCTTGAAGGTGTTTTATAGGCTGTGAGCACCGTGGCCCCTGAGCACTTCTTCCCACACTGGAAGGAAAGCTCAGCTAAAATGACTTTGTCCATGTCCACTCTCCAAAACATCATGTGGCTGTGACACGCAGACCAAGGTGCGCAGTTTGTCTCTCAAGCAGCCTCGCTGGGTTATGTTGTCTTACCAAGAGGAAGAAACAAACCAAACAGACTGGAAGGGGAGGGGAAAAAAAAAATAAAAAAAGAAAGAAAAAAAGAGAGAAAAAAAAAAGACCTAGTGTGAAATTGCTATAGCTCATGTGTCAGATCTGGGGCATAAATCAACTAACCCTTGCAAGGAGGAGTGTAATTCCTCACCGTGCAGAGGAAACACTTAGGCAAACTCAGCCTTGTCTGGGGCTTTACACAAACAGGTCAAATGGCTTTGATTCATTCCAAGCCCTGTCTAATAATTCAGCATGCTGGTTTGCTCTCCTCTCCATTAGTAGATGGCAAACACATCGTCCTAACCTGCAGCCTTTACTGCACAAGGTTCGGTGTGCATGGATTTATGTCGCCTCACGCCTTGTGACATCTTTTTAAGGTGCCTTCTGCTGTACATACCGAACATCAAAGGAAAACACAGACAGCAACAAAGGAAAAAATGTGCGGTGCTACAGGAGACATCTGCTACCTATTTCCAGATTGCAGGTAACCGAGTCAGCTCTATAATATTTGAGAGATATTGCCGTGAAGGCTGTCATGGGGAGACGCATTTTTCTTCGCATGCACGGAAGTTAAAATCTCAGAAGAAATACCTAGCCTGTTATTAAGACTTGTTTACCCAAAGTCACAGAGACAGGTAGCTCTGTGAAGCTATGAGCTTCCTCCTGGCTTTTCTCTCCAGGGCAAGTCTGAAGAAGGGGCCAGGTTGGCTGCAAGACAAATCATTGCACTGGCAGCCAGCGCTCTGGGAGACAGTCTGCAGGTCCTGGACACCAGTTAGGGGGTGACGCAAATGAGCAGTGGGCAGAAAGAAAAGACAGGTTATAATCATAGTGGAGCTGATACTTATGGAGGGTCCAGTATGGGCAACCGGAGGAAAAAAAATAAAAAAATAGAGCAAAGCATTCAATAAAGGCTGCCACAGCAAAAGAAGATGAATTGAGAAATTCAAAACCCTTTACGATTGATTTGACTGTTTCTGAAAAACTCTCACGCACAAGACCACATGAACCCCGTACGAGTGGTGGCCCAGACACCAGGTTTGCTCCAAAAAATTCACAGCCATCATCCAAGTGAAGGCTCCTTTCCCATGAGGAAAGCTGCCCTGTGTTTCCTTTGCTCTGATTAATCAAGGATGATGGGATTTCCCAGGTGGCTGCTGCAGAGGCATCAGCCAGCCTCGTTTGATGCAAAGCTTGAAGCAAAGCCTGATTATTTTGCAGAGATTGTGTTCAATTTGCCCTCTCTGAAGGTGCCCTGGAGCTCTCCCAAGACCTGTCCTGAGCATTTGCTGGGTCCAGTTCAGCTCTGAGCCTCCAGAGGCCTCAAATCACGCAGACAGGGACTCCCAAACAGGCTCCTTTTGCTGCCTATCTGAAGAGCCGAGCACTTCCCACAGGCACCTCTGCTCCTGGTGGGTTTTGCAGCTGTTAGTGACTAAAAATCCCTTGAGGCAGAAGAGATCTGAAACATGGGTGTGCAATGCCTCCTGCAAAGCAGTCTGCAGCACGGACCGCTTACCGTTAAAGACCTGCAGCTTGGACAAAAATGTTAACCTTGAGTCTTGACTCGAATTATGCGTGCAAGTAACAGGAAGTCAGGAGGAAAGCAAAACCCACTCGTTTCTCAGGTCTTAACTCACAGCCCTTTAGCATCTGGACCCGTTTAAAATCCCATCCCAAGTTGAACTGCCATCCCCTTGGGGGCAAAGGATAGATGGCTTAGCCTGCTGATGTATGAAAGATGAGCAATTTGAGCCTGGTTTTGGAAAAAGCATCAGAAAGCCTGCCCCATTCCTTTCTCCTCAATAAACTAGACCCATGAACTTGAAACCAGCTGCCTGCACTTGTGTGTCAAAACCACCCCCCCAACCCATATGTCAGCAGTAGCGTGGGGAGTGCTGCTAATAACTCTGTCGAAGCACTCAGCGAGAGCAGGTATTGTAGACAGGACTTTCCAGTTGGATTCAATAAATCAAAACCACAGCACAACTATTTTTAAGGCATCTTTCATGCAAACTTCTTCCCAGATTGTTTTGGACAGAAAGGGGAACATGTGCACTGAGGAGCTGCCTGTGGAGGAAAAATAGGGATTCGCATGAAGGGAGGTGAAAAGAGATGAGACTCAAAAGTGACAAGATATGGCCAAGGCAGTTTTGAGCTGGGGAAAAAATATATATCTATATGTATATATATAGTGCAAGAGGATACAGGGAAACACTTTTCCCCCATGAGGACAGTCAAGCAGTGGACCAGGAGCCCAGAGAGGGTCTCCGTTTCTGGGCATCATTGATTCCTTCAAGCCACCTGCTGCAGGCAGCTAAATCCCAGTCAGGGATAGACCAGACCGTGTGTGAGATGACCAGGCATTGAGGTCTGGCCATGCCCTGCACCTTGCATGGCTGCCACTCCCAGCAGCAGGGAAAGATGTGTCACTGCTGGGTGACTGAAGGACCCCCAAGGCAGATCTGCAGCTGGGGTAGGGCTTCTTACCAGGTCAGCTCCAGTAAGATGCAGGGAGATGCTTGGAACTATTCATGAAGATAACAACCTTTCCAAACACCTATCAAACACACTGCAGCTCAGCAGCAGCCAGCTGTGGCATCAGTTGTTAACAGACCCAAATCCTGGAGGAGTCACAGGTGATTTAAATGTGATGTGACCTTAGAAGATATGTATCCTCCCTGCACACTCATTTTATTTCCCTGTTGCAGTCCTAGGATCTCTTTACCCAGGAAAAATGGTGGCTTCACCTTCTGGAAACCCTTCCTGCTCTCCATAAAACAGTCCTCGGTCCCTGTCCTCCATCACCTTGACCACCACAACCCCCTCCGGGACACAGTGCCCCACCCAGTCACACCAAACTTGGTTTTCTCCCTCTTCCAGCGCCAGGACCCATCCACGGCTCCATTCCCTTCCACCTCTTCAAACTCATCCTCTCAACCATGACTTTCCACTCTGCTTTCACCAGGAGTCTAGCCCCAGCATGCCCATATTTGAACCTTTAAAGCTGTGGTGGCCAAAAGAGATGAGGTGGTGGAAATGTCTTCCCAGCCCTATTGCTCCCCCCTCCCCAACTATCACACAGCTCCCACCATCAGTCCATCCAGGCTTGAAGCTCACTGCCAGAAGGTGTTACAAGAGGGGATTTTGACAGTTGCATTTGAAACAAGGGAGCTGTACCGAACTGAAGATTGACAGGAACAAGCTTTTCATAGTTTTGTTCCTTTTTATTTTTTTTCAGTGAAATGTGTCCTCCTAAAAAAAATTCTTTTAGTGGGAGAACTTCCTTTGCATTTGTCTTCTTCCACCACTTTTGGGTTGAGAAGAAAGAGGTTTTTGTTTTTTTTTTTTTAAAGGAAGCAAACAGAATATGAAGTCCGCTGGAAGGAAAAAGAAATCATGGATATCTTGGTAGCAGAGTACTGTTATTGAAAGGTGGCAAACTTTAGCAACCTTAAAAGTCATGTTTAAAAATGACCAAGTAGAAAGTTATAAAAATGAACAAGTCTTGTGTGAAAATAATGAAGGGAATTTCAGGCACAATAGAATTCATCTGTGAAAATTGCCAGGAAAGCAGAGAAGACATTTGTTTCTCCAAAAGCAAAATAAAACACTATTCACGGAAATTCATACTAATTATTAGACTTAACTAGTAGTAATTTTTACCCAGCAGTAATTACTATTTAAGGCTCCAGAGCTCTGCAAAAAATATTTTCTGGGTGTGGCGAGATCCTTGCCGAGGAATTTGCACAGTGTTTGAGAGCAGCCTGTTGAGAGAGAAGTTTTATTTCTCCTCTGCACCAATTCGGAGAGACATAAATATCACATTCTTATTGATGCAAATAACGGATTGCTCCTGTCAGAACTGACAAAGGCACTAATTTAAAGAGCGTTTCCCTCTCTCATACACACAGACGCATTTTTTAAGAGATTTTTGCACTCCCCCTGGGATCTGAGTTCCCAAACCAGGTGAAAATCCGCCAGACGATCTCTTATGTTTGATTGCATCTGTGAAGAGCCTGTGGGAAACATATGCCAGAAATTATGCTAACGACCAAACGCAGTAAAACTTGCCAGGTAAATGTGGCAGTTGTCAGCAGCAGACAGCCCAGATGCCATTTTGGGATCCTGCCCTCCATCGCAATGGTCCAGAAATGACTTTTGGGCCCACGGGGACTTCGCAGCAAACTACTACTTTCAACTCTAGCCCAGATTTTCATTCTCCTTCTTTAATTACTGTTTTGTTAGCACAGGGACTGATGCATCCTCTGAAAGCTGCACAAGGGATGGGCAATGCTTTGGGGGCTAGTTACAGGTGTAACCCAGTGTCCTTGTAAAATTAATTGTATTCTTTATATTTAATTTTGTCAGTGCTTTCTAGCGCATTGATTTTCCATGAAGTCTTCCTGAATGCCTCACCACTGTCCTGTGGATGGGATTTCTAGCCAATACCACAGATGCAAGAAAATATAAGGGGACACTCAGCCAGCCATGGACTTCCCCAAAGCCATGTCCCTGTCCCCAGCTCTGTGCTCCTGTTCCGTCCTTGCCTCTGGCACTGGTATTCATGTGGCTGCTGGTGAGACACATCAGGGAGCTGAAAAGTGGTTGAGGGGAAAAAACAATTTGTTCAACCGTCTCAGTTGCCCGGTTTAGTTCACCCTGCGTGCCTGTGACATCAGGCAGCTGGGTATGACGGGACAGCAGGAACTCTCCAATCCAGGCTGGATGAGGGTGATGCTGCCTGGTCCCACCTTGGAGAGACGTAATTTCTCCAAGCCTTGCCTCCTCCACCCAGGATCATTCCAAAAATGGCAGGACACACACACACAAAAAGCAAGGTGCTCACACTGCGGCCCACGTGGTTTGCAGCCAGCGTGGATGAAGCTGGGAATTGCCATGTTTGCAGCTGCAGAGGCTGCCATCTCCAGCCCAGCACCCCCGATCCCTGCAGGGGATCTCCCCAGGCACATCTACATGAGGAGCCCTCATCCATCCATAGCACAAACATCTAGAAAATATCTAGAGAGCAAGCTGGGGGCACTGAATGGCATCTGCTGGGACGGTGATGAGCCTGCAGGGGTCAAATACCAGTTCAAAGATAAAAAGGTCCTTCTGGAAACCTCAAGATCAGAAGGCAAAAAGGTGAATACTAGTTGATGGCTTTGCTCTGGCTTGGACTGGAGGCGATGAGTGTACCCTTAACACCTGCCTGCTATTCCCAATTGCATTGCTGACAGTGGAGAGCTGGCCATTTGCTCTTTTCTTTGAGTCCACTTTCTCTAGAGAAAATCAATCAGTCCACCAGTCAGTCAATCAGGCAGTCAATCAGTGAGTCAGTCAATCTGAACCACTTGGAAAATGGATCCTGCAGTGACCTGGACTCCCACCCAGAGGCCTTGTGAGCCTTGCAGGAAAAATCCTCAGCTCCAAGGGAGGCTGAGACCTTCCCCAACCCGGGGCACAGCTCAAGCCCCTGAGAGGCAGCAGCCGTCCCAACCAGCAGCACGTCCAGATTCTGGTGCTTCTCCAAATCCCTGGAGCAAAGCACTCCCTGGCTGGAGATGGCCCCTCCTGGGGGATCGAAATCCCACCACCCTCCCCCCTCCCGCCTTTGGGACTTGCAAGAGTTGCTGCTGCTGCTGACATCTAGTGACAGGGAAAGCCGGCAAGAGGAGTTACCTGGAGCTCTGACAATGCCTTCCCCACCGAGGGAAAAACCTACTCGGGGTCTTCCCCAGGAGGTGGGCTCACAGCAGGGATGCTCGGGGTGCGGAGGAGGCAGTGCCGGGCCATACCGGGATGTCCCCGTCCCTACGGTACACCCCAAGACCTTTTCCTCCCCCAGTGGTTACCCGAAGAGGACGGCGCATCCCAACCCCTACCTTCCCACCACCTTTCCTGGTCTATTTAAGCACAGACTCATTCTTGGGATTGCTATCTCAAAGAAGCACAGGGAGGGGAAAAAAATACCCTGAGGGGAGCTGCCGGGGTTGTAGCCAGGGAAAGGCAGGCAGCGAGGCGGCTCCCAGCCGTGGATGCCCGCTGCCGGGTGCTGCCAGCCCCGGGGCTGCATCCCCTTCACGCAGATGCGGAGAGCCTCGGGCACTACACGCAGGAGGACCGTCCGCCCCGAGCCGGGGAGAAGCAGGGTGCGAGCGGGATGCTCAAAACACGGGTGCTGCAGACCCCATCCCTGCGGATACGGCGGCAACCCAGGGGACACGGCGTCTCCCAACCACGACAATGGACGAGGGCTGCCTTGAGAGCTCACACAGGGATGGGGGAGACATCTGGGGTCCTTAGACCCCCGCTCCCGGTGCAAACAAAAAGCCCTGAGGGCAGCTTAATTTTGGGGGGGTGCGAGGAAATGTGCAGCCAGAACCTCTGAGCACACAGAGACACACACAGATGCTCGGGTCAGGCCGGCGCTCAGGACACGGTGCACGGTGCTGCACAGCACAGCGGCGGAGCTGGGGCTGCCAGCCCACTCCCACCCGTCCCGAAACCCCGACATTTTCCAGCTTCACCATCACCGTGGGGCTGCCCGACGCCGTGCAAAATCTACCTCCCCCCAACGCATCCCTCCAAGCTCCTCTTCCCCGGCAAGTAGTGCCTTAATTCCCGGGGTAAATTTAGCCATTTCCACGGCAAACAGGACGGTCCGGAGTGACATCAGGAAAGATCACAGCGGTTGGGTCCAGCGCAAACGAGATAACAGAAAGCTGGGTGATGCTACCCCAGGGCTTGACACTGCTCCCGGGGTGCTGGGGAGGGGGACACCTCCCGTGCCTGAAAGCAAACCCCAGCAGAAAGTTGTCCTCCCCCGCCCCTTCCCCAGTGCCGCCACGCTACTCACCCAGGAGGATCAGCGTGCAGAAGTAGAGGATGCCCCTCATCCTACCGCTCGGCACGGCTCGGATCACACCGACTCGGCTCGGCACGGCTCGGACCGACCGGCCCGGCACGGCTCGGCACGGCCGGCGCAGGCGGTGCCGGAGGATGCGCGGAGGCTGGGCAGGGCGGGAGGCGTCCCCGCCGCCCCGGCCCGGCCCTCCCGGGGCGAGCGCTCACACCGCCGCCGGCTCAGCCCCGCTCCGGCCCCGGGTCATGCCCGCAGCCGGGCCGGGCACCGCGGGCTCCCGCCGGCCGCTCTTCGCCGCATCCCTCCGGGGCAGTGCAGAGGGGGTCTTCTTTGGGTTTTAATATATTTTTTTTTCTCCTTTTTCTTTTTTTTTTTTTTTTTTTTTACCCTGCTCTTTCAGCAGCAAACTTCTGTCCGCGGGGCGCAGGCTCCGCCGTGCCCGAGCGGCCGGGCAGCCCTCGCCGCTTTCCCCGGGTGTCCTCCGCCGCCCCCGCCCCCGCCTCTCCGCGGGAGGGGCTTGGCGGCCCGTCCCCGCTCCTCCCCGCCTCCCCGGCCACCCATCCCTGTCCCCGGGGCAAGGCGGGGGGTCTCCCCCGACCCGGAGCAGCTCGTGGACCTGTGTCGTGGGGGAGCACCAAGCGCCCCGGGGCGTGGCCCCCTTTCAGGCCCTCCACCCCAAGGGTGTCTTCTTTCTCCCCCGCTGACCTCCCGGAGGGTCCCGGCGTCTCCCGCCCCCCGCCAAACCCTCATCTCTTTGCAGCCTCAGACAGGATGACAGCGCCAGCCCCATCCCCCTGGGACCTGTGTCCTGGTCTTGACAGTTTGCTAGCAGACACACAGCCCCAGAGTCTTGGGCCACATGCTACCACCCCTCCCAGTCATGATACCTTCCATTAACCCCCTGCAACACCCTCTTCCCCACCCCTCCAAAAACCACGTCTGTAAATTCAGGCTGTGAGCTTCCATAACCTTCCATCCAGGTCCTCACACCTCCTTCCCCATGGTGCACTGAGCACATCCAGCCCCTGCAAGAGATCCGTCACAATCGTCCCCTGTTTTTTCTCCCATCCCTCAGCCTCCCTCACCTTTAACCCCCATGTCCTAGTTGGTGACCCTCCTTTAGTAATCCAAGCAGCAGAGCCTGGCTCCTAAAGCCACCTCTTAATCTTTATGATGATGGGTATGCATCGTTTTCCACTACCTCCATTTCATGCATGGAGTAGCTGAGACACAAAATGTGAAGTGATATTGTCGGGTTCCCACAGTAGTTAACTGACCGACAGAGTAAGAAGCCTCATTTCCAAGTCAGTATTCTGTAAACACAGCCACCTCTGTTCTTCCTCCTAACGCAGGTTTGCCCTTTCAAAGATTCCCTTCCCTCTCCTCTCTTCTTTTTCTTTCTTTTCCTTTTCTATCCCTTCTTTTTCTTTCTTCTCTCCCCCCACTTTCCCTCTTCTCCTCTCCTTCGTCCTTCCTTCTCCGTCTCTCTTCTAAACACAGAGGCTCCTCTGGTGATTCAGGGAAGCACCGGGGCACTTTTTCCACGCTGAAAGCTCAAGCCGTGCTTTTGAATATTTGCAGCGAGAGTTTTCTCGAGAGCTGGGTCAGGTGTTCTAGCTAAACCGGTATTTAAGCGCTGCGGGAAGGTCTTTTTTCGCTGGAGCTGTTCGGGGTTCTTAACTCGCATTTCCTCGTGGCATCACCTCATTAGTCCTCCAGCGAGTCCTCCTAGGAAACCAGAGGAATTGCACATTTGTATTTTTCATGAGCAAAACAGAAAAGGGAAATAATTCATACGGCCATTTGTAGGTGTTACGTACAAAGCATAGGGAAGTCAGGAAAATACTGCTTTTTCTTTTCATTTTTTTTTTTTGTTTTTGGTTTTTCCTCTTGGCAAATCAAAAGGAAAGTGTGATCCCTGGCCTTCCTCTCCTCTTGAAAGTTTCTACCGTGTTCCAGTCTGGAGCTGTTCATTTAGCAGATTTTTTTAGTCCTCTGTCAGAATTGGAAAGTTGTAAATAAATGAATGTCTTTAATAACTCTGTTTAACATCCAAAATGAGCATTTCCTGAGCTACTCAGTGGGGAAAAAGAAAGTGTTAATAAAAACTCATTTGGAGTAAAAAAACATTACTCTTGAGCTGGGTTTTTTTTTTGGTTTTTTTTTTTTTTTACTTCTTAACAAGAGTATGATTATGTTTAAGCAAATTTCAAAATGAAATTGCAATGAGATGCAATTGAAACATCTAGCTGGGAAACTGGGGAAATGATTGGATTTTTCTGCTTATTATTATTTTTAATTATTTTGCAGATTCTTTTTTAGTGTTCTATTTTTGAAGTAGCTATTTGCCCAGGAAAAATAATATCACTGGAACAAATGTGAGTTTTTGTGGGGTTTTTAACAAATGAAAAAATATTTTCCTTGGAAAACGTCTGCCCTCCCCACAGGAATGAGATAATCCGATGTCCTTGGACCAAAGGAGGAGACCTGAGCCCCATCACCCTGTGCATTAAAGATGGGATGGGTTTGCCTTGGTGTCCCACCCAACGCAATGGTGCTGAGAGCAGGGACATGGGGACTTGCTTTCCCTGACACTGTGTCTTGTCCCCTTGTTGAGGTCTGAGCTGCAGGAAAACCTTCCTTTTGGGCAAAGGAGGGAAGCTGCATCAGCTTTCTCCATCAGCACAGCTGGAGCTGGAGGAGGCAACCCAAAGGCAGCTTTGCTCTCCCCTCTTGGGAGAGAGAGGACAGGATACAACCCCCCTCTTTAGACAAGGAGAAGCAGTCAAGAAAGCAGTGCTATGAAAGCAACATTTCTTCCTAAGTTTGAAGAAAAAAAAAGAGCAGGGTGTTTCAGGGATGGGAAAAGTCCAGGCATAGACAACCACCACCATTTGTCCCAACAGGAGGCATTTCCTGCATTTTCTGTAATTACTTGCATGTGGGGGCGGGGGGAACCCATGCACTGCGAAAAGCCACCCAGAAGAGACATGCTGCAAATACTGCGAAGAGAGAGGGATCATTGTTCCTTGCTCCCTTATTTATCAGATCTGGGCTTTCTCCTAATCACTGGGTGGATGGTGAAATGAATACAGTTAAGTAAAAAACGCTCCTTTCACGCACATACACACACCCCTTCTAAAATTACCTGCTACCTTTCCTTACAAATGAATCAAGGTATTGATCAGTCAGGTGTAAAAAAAACCCCATTGTTACTTATGTTAGACCTATCCCAAAAAGCTGCTCGCCAGAGCTCTGGACAACAGATTTAGCAAAGAAAGAATTGTTTGGGTGGGTCCATGGAGAAATCACTGGGCAGGAAAGGCACATAAAATATGCTGATTAAAAGAAAAGCTCTTGTGAGAATGAAAATAGTTACAATGGAAACTGGAACAGAACTTCTGTCTGCTTTCCCAAGTAAGATCACTGTGGAGGACCCTACCATGCACACTCACATGAAAATAGGTGGTCCCTAATCCAAAAAACCCCATGGAAACAAGCTGAGAGAACTGTAGCCATCTATTTTTATGACTGGTGAAGTGCTAATTGAGAGATTAAGGGATTCATGCAACTCATGAAAGTTGGAAAACCGCCAGGACCATTCCAGAACATCCATCCATCCATCCATCCCAGGACAGCACCCGTGCACAAATATTTCTTGCTTCAAAATGACTCTCAGGGAAACAGTAGCAGGCCTTTGGCGCATCACACACAGGGGACAAGAGAAGCACCTGCTGCCCAGGAGACATGCAGAGGTTTAGACTGAGAAAAAAGCTGTCTAAAAAAGTGTGGTGGGAAGTGTGAGAATCTGTGGAACCACCTGCGGTGGCAGAAAAAGCCAGGCAGATGTGGGGAGGATGCACCAGGCAGTGTGAGGCAGCATAGAAGCCCCACTCATTGACTATCTTGATCTCCAAAACTGGGAAGACCAGAGTACTTCCTGCCTCAGAAGTTTCTAGACCTCACTGTTTGGTACCATTTGGAAAATCTCAAAATTTGGACTAAGATAGGCAAAAAAAACCAAAAAAGCAACACACTTTTAGGTCGGCTCTGCAAACATTCTTGACGTATTTTCAGAAAAACCTGCTGATGAGCTGACCTTGTTGATATGATTGATAGGCTTGTGTTATAATTGCTCAAAGCTTCTTGAAACCCATCCAGCCTCACATCAGCTGTGTATAAACCCAATGGCTGCAGAAATCCAGAAATCCAGACCTTCTTCACTTTAGCAATGATCTGAATTTCCAAACTGAATCCTGTTTTACCTCTTGAGCTCAAAACATATGGGCCCTAAGCAAAAGTTTGTGTGCAAAGAGAAATACTCTACCAAAGTGATCTGCAGAACAACGCAGGAATACACTACCTGCTATGCCGAGAACGTTCAGAAACAGGAGTAAAAAGCATAAGCTGTCTCTCCTTCACCAGAAATGTTTGACAGCCTAGCCCAGGAGGAAAATCCAGGGGAGGTAAATCCAGTTGGACAGTCCTAGGGAAGGAGGAAAAAGTGATGGGCATCAAAGAGAGACGAAGGCAGGCCAAACCTCATTCTCTATGAGCAAAAATGGTCACCCAAAGGAGGTAGATCAGAGACAGGAGGAGTTTGCTGGAGGGGTTAAAGCTCAGGGACTGAGGAGGATAAACTCACCTCGCACCTTGTCTTCTGTCACAGGAGGATGTTTCCGAGCCAGCCAGCATAGGATGTTCTGCAGCAGAATGATTACTGGAGAGGTTCTCAGTGTCATGCCTTCCCTATGCGCATACACCTGTAGGACCCTCATTTGATGCCCTGCTGGGGGACAACACGGAGCAGGAGTAGCAGTTTTCATTGAAAGTCAATAGCATGCTTGACACTAGGATTCTGAGACTGCTAAACCTTTTCTGAATAACTTCCTTCAAAAATGATTTCCGCCTGCAGAGTCCCGTGAGAGTTTGTTCTCACTCACTTAATCTATGCTATATAATCCAAGATGTGGATCAGCTTGTCTAAATAGAGTGACTTTATCCTGAGTATGTTGTCTCTTCAGCCTGGAGAGACACAGGTGTGGGCAGAGAGGAGAGAGATCTATTTGGGAAAGGTGGATGGAGATCACCTGTCCTCTGAGGGCCAGGAAATTAAATAAGAAGGAAGCAGAGTGGATCTGCTGATTGGAAAAGGAGGATCTTTGGATTGCTGTTGCCTTGACACAGGATTTTGTGACTCTTAACAGCTAACATGGTTCCAAAAAGACAATCTCACAGAAGAGTGCTCCAAGCAAGGGTTGTTAATACACAGACCTCACCTGTGGCTCAGCAACTCCCAGAGCTGCAAGGTTGGAGGTTAGGGAAGTATTTTTAAAAGGTTTTGCCCCGTTCTGCCCTCATTCTTATTGTCTTCCTTAGATAGCCATTACTGACCACTGTCAGAAACAGATTAACCTTTTCCTGATCTGGAAAAGCTGCTGTAATGTTCATCCTTGCCTGCTGTGCTTGAGCACCAGCTTGCGTTACCTGCATCGCCTTGTTAATCAGGTGTTGTAGCTGCTGGATTTAAGAGGGAGAAGGCAGGAGGAGGGGCTTGGCTCGGCTCTGCCTTGTCAGCTGTTTGTGAGCGTGTAAGAGCTGTGAATTGGAAATTTGGCTGGGTTTTGACAGTTTAGGAATTGTTCCCCTTGCTGTTCTCTGCTGCTTGCAGACGTGTAGTTTTGTGACTCTGGTTGCTGAACTTCTGGGATAATGTCGCACAAATTAAATTGGGCTGGCAGGAGAGTAGGACACTTACTTGCTACCATTTAGGAGCAAACAAAAAACAAAACAAAAAAAATCCTGTGGCTGCTGCCAAGCCTTTCTAGGAAGATCTTAATTCTTCCAAGGGCTCTGCAGTGTCTCAGCACCTGTAGGGTGTTTAAACATTGCCAAGCAGGTTTGACTTTCCAGGAAAATACAGGGACCTTGGGAACCCTTGTACATTTTGCAAACTCTGCTCCTTTGTTGAGATCCTGGGAAGACTGAACTCCCAGCCGGGTCAATTGGGGGATCATACTGCTTTGTAGAGTTATACCATCAGTAAACACAGCAAATCACACTCCTCGCCTTGCTGGAGCGCAGCCAATCCTTGGGTGGGATACAGCGGGTTTAATCTGCCGCTGTTTGCAACTCTTTTGAGGTAAACAAAGGGAAAAGGGAATCTGAGTGATGTAATGACCCTAGCCCCTCTGTATTCTTCATATGTCCATTCATGGGATACATTGAAAAGAAAACACAGAAGTTGGGCAGACATTATACAGTGAAATGAGGGAAGAGATTACGGCTGATATCCGGTTATATGTTTCACCATAATGTAGGTAAGATCCCTCGGAAAAAAATAAATATTTCACCTTTGTTCCCAGTTAAGATGAACCATTGAAGAGGGTGGCAAAACCAAAGTGGGTCATGGAAATTCACTGAGAAATGAGAACTACAGGGAAGCTCTATCCCAAAAAACACCATATCAGAAGGACCGGCTGCTCTCCATCATCAGATCTCCAAGGACCAGCATGCATGACTTCGGACCTGGGAGCAAGGACTCAAAAGAAAACTGTCGAGTCAAGGTGCAGCCTCTGGGCTGTGGACCAGCAAAAACAGGGTTTACATTTGAAAGACAGAGGTAATCCAAGAGACATGAGAGATGCTTGCTGATGCTTAAAACTTTGCTGGGCTTTATACTATGGAGGGAAGGGGGCACTAAAGAGATAGAAAATGGCTAAGAGATTGTAGCATGCAAACCTGGTATTTTCTTGGATAAAATAAATTTTTGTAGGAAAAAAATGAGCATGTGAAGAATCTCCTTTCTTTGTATTTTAAATGAAGAATTGATGCAGTGCCATGGGGTAAACTTGTTACTCCATCAGGAGAAGGCAGAGTTTGATGAGGGAACTGTGTCAAAAGTAAAGAAGTGGCTAACAGGGAAATGTTATTGAAAAGTGCTGGACTGGGGAGCCCATCTATTAATGGAGTTTCTCCTGAATCTGTCTTGAAATTGATTTGTTTAGGGTTTGCAATAACAATTTTGGCCCCCCAGGTGGAAATGAAACGCTAATGAAGTCTGTTGATGGAACAAAGCTGAGAAACCTCCATGAAATGTAGGAGGAGCTGAATATCACAGAGGAGACCTCAAGAATGAGCAAAACCAGGATGAAATAGTACAAAATTAAAATCATGAACCTGAAAGTAAAGGGTTCCTTTAACAGGGCACTTAATATGCCATTTCTCTGTTGGAAATCATTCCCAGTTTGAGCCATGGCAATATAAACTGGTACTGGACATATACACATAGACTGAGGGGCAACATTTCTGGGTACCTGACTAGAGCCAGGCATTTATCCCATGTGAAAATGCTGAAGGCACCACAGCAAGATGCAGAAGGTGACTTCAGCTAGTGCATGAGTATCTCAAAAATCAAACAACCTGCTGCTGGAGGCTTCATACTTACCATAACACCACCTCCCCTGCAAAGTGTGGGGGAGGAAGGACTATTTTGGGAAAAATCCCCGGGTTAGACAGGCTCAACCGAGTGCTGTCCTTGCCAGGATGTGACACATTGTCTGGTCCAGCTTCCGACTCCTGAGATGGAGCCACTTCTAAATCCACTTAAGATGTGCAAACAGCCCTGTCAATAGCAGCTCGCCAAGCTGTGTGCTGAACTGTGGCTTTCTCTGGGCTGCAGTAGCCTTGGTAACTCTGGGAAAAAAATAACCTAATTTTCTCTTTCATCCATAAGCCGAACCCTTTAATTTGCTTTCAAGTGAATTAAACATAAGCCTCCATTTTTCTAATTCCTTTGTCCTAATTTAAAAGTACCGACATTTATCAAAGGAGTTTTCTAGATTTCCCATTTTCAGCTCATTGTTTTAGTATTTTTTAAATAAAACAGAGATTGACATTTTCATTGCTGAAATGCTTTCCTTCCCTCCTCCTTTTCTTAATAACATGGTGATATTGCGTTAATTTCTAAACTTTTTCTAATAACAAGGAGGGCAGCCTGTGTCCTGCTGCATAATCAAGGTGACTATGTTGTATAACTGAGCTATACTATCATCGACTTGTGTAACGCAAGACGATCTTTGAAGCAAACAAACTCATTCAGATATCTTGAATGCCATCTTAGTTCCTTTAATGTTCAACATACCGAATGACCCACGGTTCATCCCATGAAGTTATTAGAGGTAGCAGATACCTCAGAACAACCACAATGCTATGAAAACAGCTATATACCAGTGCCAATTTGTTTGTATTTCCAGAAACAGCAGCTGCCTGAATAACTTTCATCCTGCTATGATCCAGCTGCCCACCTTTTTTGAGAAAAGAGTTTCTCTTGTTTAGTGTTTGCACAATATTGCACTCATTGAGGCTGCCCTCTTGGAGGCAGCATGAGCATAAATGCAGCATAAAACACGTCCTGGGGCAAAAGGTCTTCTTCCCTGTGGTTGGGATCCCTCTTGGACAGTCTGTGCATTTGCTTTCCAAACTTGTTTTTCTTTTAGTAAATCACAGGGCTGGTGGAATGGTCTCAAAGCTGATGGACAGCCCTTGGGGACCAAAGTCCTCTGTTTATCCACTGGCATGGAGGGCTGACACTGGAAATATTTCCCACATGGCTTTGCTAACGTGTCTCAGAGCTTTCTCAGACAGACAAGAGGATGAAGTTCACCCATCTCTAGATGATAGCTCTGCTCCAGGCAGTGTTATTCTTCATTCCAGCACCAGGCTGTTTTTCAGTGATTCATGACAAATCTCCATTTTCCCCTCAGAATTTTGGGTTGTATTTTCTTTTGCTTTCTGACACTGATAGCCATTCTACCGTGCATTAAGCTATCTAAGAGCATCTGATCTTCCATCAGTGTCAATCTTGAGTCTTGGCATTTTGGGGGAAATGATGGGAAGTTCTTAGCGCTAGGCTTAATTCAACATCTCTCATGTTTGGTCCAGTCAAGGCCAAATTCTGAAGTTCATACTCTAATGACAGTCCCATCTGCTTAGAGAGGTCACTGTCTGTGCTGAGGACTAAAACAATCACTATTATAATAAGGGATATACAACAATGGATTCATACTTCCAACACATGGGGCAGTAGGGATGTACTAAGATCAGGAAGAGGACTAGATGCCAGCAGAAAGTATGTTGTATGTGGGGAAGAATGAATTTGAAAGCAAGTTTAAGCTAAGATTTTCTCACGCTTTGTGCTGGGATTTGGGAAAGTCTGCCATGAAAGCTTCTCCCTGGGACACAATGTTCTGTCTGCCCACCCCATATCCCCTTGCAGACACTGTAGTTTCCCCATGGTGTCCAGTCTTGCACACAGTGCCTCCTGCTTTGGATGGAATGATAAATGGAGTTGGACCAGCATGTGTAGGGTTGGACAAGTGTCAGAGAGTGGGTTAAGATTTGGGATAAAGACAGCTGCCCAGAGCCAGGATCTCATACCGTAAAGCAAAATGGAAGAATAGGCTTGAGAGCCAACATAAGCACTGAGATACCCATAATTTCCTAATTTCCACTGGCAGTAGCTTGGGTTCAACCCTTCAGTACAGAGGAATGAAAGAATAGCTGAGCATGGGACCATTGATTGCTGTAGCTCAGTTGCTACTGAGTCCACTCGTGAACAAGAGTAGATAGCAGGGTGTGTATGGGCTTCTCTCTCCATAAAATGTCCAGTGTTTTGGTCTCCCATTGGCAAGTCTGGTGCTGAGAGTGAGTGGAGACCTGCACTCCCCATTGTGTGGAAGTACCCTAAAGCATCCTGAGAAAAAGGCTACACAGCTGCTGGCCTCTTGTTAGGTAGAGTAGTCAGTCCAGGGCTACAGCTGGCAAATATATATCCTCCCCATTTTGTGGCACAGGTTATTTTTTTTGTTATTTATTGCCAGGAGTTGGAAGTCTAAAGGAAAAAAACATGTATGCTGTTTTTCAATGGACTTCTGTCCCTCACTCCCTGATGGACATTTTCTGTGGAAATGCTTTGCAAATAAAAAAGTGTTCTTTATGGAGCTGGAAAATACCATTTTAAAAGTAAAATAAGATTTCAGTCTCTTCTGGTAGCAATTAGGAATACAGGATATTGGTGCCTTTGAAAACTGAGCCTCTTATTTAACTGTCTAAATACAGATTTAATTTTCCTGCTTTTGGCACCTGAGCTTGAAAATTTTCTTCTTACAGATGAAAACAGAACATTATAGAAATTGAGTCTGTGCCATTTTTTTTCTGCTTTGTGAGAGATAAAAAAAAATGAAGAGGATCATATATCAGCATTTCCACCTCCTTTATTCTAACCACTTTGAACCGAAATCCCTCATGGATATCAGCTCTGGGCCGTTCTGGATATACCAAAAAGACTTTTTCTTTTCCACAGGGCCAGAGTTAGTCAACCCATGTCAAGTGGGCTAGCGTTAGTTGAGCCGTTTCCCTCTGGGGTCTCAATTGGGTTGCACTGAGAAGATAGCTTTCAGGTGGGAGAAAAAGGATCAGAAAAGGGACTCTGTAAATTCATGGGGAAGACACAAAACCTTAGCAGAATCCTGTTACAACACACGATGCTGTACAAAATAGTCTTTTGGAGGTCTGTGCTCCCATAAGACATGCTTTCCAGCCTGCTTGGGGTCTGGGGAGGTCATCTATTCAGCACAGCTCCATCACCCTTCACGGTGACTGTGCTAGCAGCTGGTGAACTCTTTATAGCACTGTCTGACACATCAACTCTTGCAGCTCCAACTGCAGCAGTCCACACATTACAACACAGCAGCCAATTCAAGTCCAAGTCCTGCAAGCCATCCAGTGACATCTCATTGGAGGGGTGCAGCAGATATAGAGCAATAGATATGGTTTCTCCATACCATATCGTGAAAAAGTCTTTCTGACTTCTCGTACGTTTGCTGGTAAAATTCACTCGTACCTCAGGAGAAACCATGGAAGATGACTGAGAAGAAGGGATGGGAGATGTACTCCTGGCTGTACCCCAGCCTTTGGACCCAGGGCAAAACAGTTTGTCTCTGCATACCTTCTTCTCCTATCCTTTTCCCAGCTCCGATCAGCAGTTCTTTGAGATAGGCTTTACCTACCTCTACCCTTTTTTCAATTATATGCCTAACAAGGCTTTGAACTCAGTGGTAGTCTCTAGACACTTCTGGAATTTGATTAAGAAAGCAAGTGCAAAGTGGAAGCATGGGGTGATTCACACCTACATTCCCTCAGCCTCTTGCCTTTCCTCTGTCTCTTGTGTGGGGTGCCTTGCCCAGGGCGCTGCACAGGGCATGGGGGTCTAGCTTTGAACACCAGAGGAGAGGTCCCTCGGGGGCTATCACTGCAACTGCAGCTCCAGGGTCTCCATGTGGTAGATCATCTTTCCAGCCAAGCTGTTTTCTTTAGGGGTGAGTGAAGTGGAGGGCGCGGGAGGGGAGAGGGATTTGAGTGTTACAGAAATTGGAGGAGGACGTTTTCATCAGCTTTGATGATAATGGGGAAAACAGAGGGGCCGGGGCTGCCTCTGGTAAATGCGTTCCTGAGGAGTGATGGGCTGTCGTGTCAGTATGTTGTATTTGGTTTTGCTCCCAAAGGCTGATTTAATGAAGAAAAATTCAGCAGGGAAAAAGGAAATGCACACACAGAGGGAAATGCCTCTGCTGCTGGAGGGGCTGTGAGCGCGGTGGGGTGGGAGGACAGGGCGGTCCTCAGAAGTGTTTCCACATTTGTAATTAATTGGATAGGTCCAGGCAGGTGGACCTGCCAAAATCATTGATGAGCTGAACTGTGGGGACCTCTGAGGTTCCTCCCATGCCAGCACCCCTCCAGCCAGGTGGCGCTTGGACCTCAGGCCCCTCTTCACTACTTTGTATAGAAAGATTCAGCCTCAGGTTGGCCCTTGGCACCCTGCAAAGAGCACTGGCCTCGCTCTCCACAACCACCCGGTGGAGAGAGGAAAAACAGCTCACACACATCAGAGACACTCAGACAGGGACAGTGAGAAGCAATAACATGTTGGTGTTTTCTGTAATTTTCTCATCATTCTTTTTCCCCACTGTTTTCTCCTGGAGGAGGGGAGTAGAGAGAGGAGCAAAGACAAAGCGAACAACAGAGCAAAAGTACAGGAGAAAAAGAAAAGAAAGAAAGGAAAGGCATTTCCAAATCTGACTTTTCCATTTTTTCCACACATTTATGATAACTGCCCTCACTCGCCGCCCAGTCCCACTGGCTGGTACATCTTCCCATCTGTGATTTCACGCCTTGAGGAGCACCTTTCCACGGCAGCCACTCTGCCCTGCATGTGCTGCCTGACAAAATCTTCCCATTTGTCCCCAGAGCCAAACCTCCGGCTTCCCATACCCAGTGAATTCACTATAATTGCCATAATCTGCTGCCTATTAAATCTGATAGCTCTGTTATCACTGTTAATAACAACTAATTAGTGAGGCTGTCACAGGGAGTGGTTCTGTAAGGGAAGGTATTTGTCCTTAACTTCACATAAAGGCTCTGTATTAAATCAGAGGAAGACACACGACTTCAAGGGCGTCGGCACTTGGTAACTTTTAGTCCCTAGCAGTGAAATGGAAACGCTCCCTTGACTTCTTTCCCAAGGAGCCGGCTTTGCACATTTGCCAAAACGAAAAATTAATTGGAAAGGAGTTACCAAAACTCCTAAATGGCAGCAAAAAACCAAACCTAACCAAAACAAACAAACAAAAAAACAACCAAAAAAGCAAACTGCAAAAATGCCAGCAGGGCAGGAAAATGGGAGCCAGGATGGCGAAAAGCAGCAGGGTGCAGGCGGCTCTGGGCAGATGCGGGGCAGGAGGGTGAGGATGGGAACTGAAGGTGGAATAAAAGGGGAAAGGCCTGTCTTTTCTTGACATAGTTGGAAGTACCAGACCCCCTCCACACCTCAAAAGATTTGTTGAAAGCTGGCAAAGATTGCCTCTGAACAGTGAAGGATGTTTTCAGTTTTGATGACGAAACACGAACACTTTTCCCACAGTCATTTTTTCCTGGTGAAAACCTGCTCAGTAAAAAGAAAAAAATAACCCACACTTCTCATTCCTAATACTATTATTTCCTCCGTGACTCAAAACCTCCATAAACCAGAACCTAAATAGCTGCTTTGTCAGGAGAGGGGAGGCATTGGAAAGGAGATGACTGCTCGCCCTGAACCCTGACACTTCTTACTTTGCAACGGGATTGCCTGAGATTCAGGTTTTTGAGAAACACGCTCCCAGAGCTGCTGCAGCAGGAACGGGGCTTGAGAAGATGGAGATGTTAACAGGAAAAGGTAGCAAATAAATACACCCCTGAACCATTTTTTCACGTGAAAAGACATATTTAGGACCTGTTTCACAGTACAGCTAGATGAGAAGTGAGCATCCGCTCCCACGAGCCGTTATTGAAGTAAAAGAAAGGCTACCAAAATAAAACCCCTTCCATGCTCCAGTCCAAGCAGAACCAGGCCCCTTTGCTCCTCAGCAGAAACAACCCTCCATCATCCATCATAGGTGCTTATTGAGTGAAACTCTTACTTACAAATAGCCATGAAGACCTTAATCGCTTTGGCAGTGAGTGCCTTTGCTTTCCAATATTTGATAAAAAATTCCAAATCTTTATGGTCTCTCTTTAATTAGAGCAGCAGCAATTTTGTGAGATGATGGATGGTCTCGTGATGACTTTGCTAAGGTGGCCTCACGCTGCTGCCGGGTTCAGGAGGTGAAGCTGCCGGTTTTCGGTTTGTTTTACTGCTGCTGCTGCTTCTGGGGTTTTGGCATCTGTTTTAATTTGTAAGACAAATAAGGGCTGGTCCTAAAAGTTCCTTAATGCATGTTTGGAACTACTCTATGATTCTATGACATTGTGAAGGGAAATGATTGTGTAAAAGATGCCACAGGGATTAGCTTTTGGTTCTGTCCTTTACTCTTCCTCTTTTTCCTTTAGCCCTTAAAACTGTTGCCGGTGGGTCACCTGCAGCCAATATTCTCCCTCTGAGATTGGAGGGGGACCAATATCACATCCAGAAAGGTACATTTTCTAATGCTCAAAGCACTGGTGTGAGCATTCAGATATACAGGTTCATCCCTTTGCTTTGGCACGCAGAGACTAACATCCTTGAAACTGTCATTTCTGCTGCCAGAGCCTGCCTCAGTTTCCCCAATTATAAAAAATCAGCAGTGCTTAGGAGAGGTGCCAGGGGCTTAAGAATTATTTGGAGGTAAAAAGTCATTACATGAAACATGCTTTTGCAGGAAGACAAAGACATACTCTGCACAACCGTCCTGTTGGTTTTGAACCAGGATTGTTGTTTTCCTTCCCAGGATTCATTGGAGATCTTCCCTTCACATGTCATTGCTGTCAGCACATACAGATGTTTGCGAAAGAGGCAGATGTTGGCAGTCCCTGCAGATGGTGAGCCAACTGGCAGCAAAGTGACTCGTTGCCAGGACTCTTCCTTCCTCACATACCTCAATCTTGCCCCAACCTGTCTCAGGGGTACGTCTGGTGGGATGTCTTCCCTGGTAAACATGGAAGACAAGGCTGGAACTCAAAATATATGTCAACCTGATTGCTGGAGACGGTCACTGAGAGCTCTCTTGAGCCAGAGGGGAGAAACAGGTGGTTTTAGGGTGCAACTCTTCTTGCCCCAAGGTGCACGCCTGCATCTGCTCAAATGAACCGTGTCTTCTTAGCTCCATTGATTCTGAAGAGCAACAGCTGTGATTAGGCACCTGCACTGCAAGCATCCGAAGGCTGGTGAGATGAATCTCATGCTCTGGGTCTGTAATGGCAGCTAATCTCGATAACAAATGGATGCCACTTCTAGAAGACTGTGAGTCCACGTAACAAGAGAGCAGCAGCAGCAGCAGCGTGTATGTTTGACGTTCAGGGCTGTTTGTCCCTGTCCTGCCAGGCAAGTCCCGCTTCAAAAGCTGTTTCTGAGGTGTCACATTTGTTCTGGTCTCAGGTTCAAAACACCAGGTCAACGCAAAAGTGAACAAAGCTGTTGTGTGTCCTGTCCACACAGGACTAGGGCAAAAATAGCGGCTTCAACAGCAGCAGCAATTTGCAGCATGCGTTTACATATACACAGGCACCCCCTTTCCAAAACACAGCAGACCAGCTTCCAGATTGCTGTCTCAGTTGCCACAATGTAAATCAAGATCAGCTTGAATTGTGATGGAGTTTGCTGCCCCGAGCACACGGGCAGATGTTCCACCTGCAGAGTTAGCAGCCGCAGCCAGAAAGCTGTGCCCCATGCGGCAGAGGGGAAGGAGAGATTTCCCTGGGAAAAGAAACTTCTCCATCCTAATACAGCTAAATATATGCTTTCAATTGCAGACTACAAAGTGAGTGATTTTAGGTGCTGGGTTTTGATATCATAATGTGCCCTATTTTCCATCTTTCAGGCATGAATAATGGAGTGTTGTGTCTGCGAATGCACCAGTCTTTCAGGATGCTGGCAGAGGAAGCGCAAATCTCCAGAGCTCTCCCGCGACCGTTCTCCTTTCATCTAATCCTGGGGCCAGGCAATCACTAGAAGTGCACTCAGTGGCCAGCAAAGAGCTGGCCTTATTGCTGTCAGAGGAGCTGGGCACAGAGGTGTGTGCAAGCGTGCGGAAGGAACGGGCCAGCTTCACCCCACAAACAGCAATCCAGCCGTGGGACTGTCGCTGGGTTCACATCATGCAGAAACGCTGCATATAAATCCATGAACAGGCTCTGCTGACGGTGCACACAGCTACAGGAGGTGAGCATTTGCTCCCTGTAAAGCAACAGGTGGGTCACACAGGGAGGAGGCCAAGGTGCTGCATTTGGATGTATCTGGGGCTGTTCTGGAGCCCGGAATAAGTTTGCAGGAGCAGCTTTGCTGGGCAAACAAATCTCCAGGTAAGTAGTTTTTTTGTGCAAGGGGACAATCCACTGGACTCATCTACTCCAGGCACCCAGGCACTAGGTCCAACCACAAACATAACACTGCCAAGTCCACCACTAAACTATGTTCCTAAGCGCCATGTCTACACATCTTTTAAATATCTCCAGGGACTCCAAGAATACAACATTTCTCCTGGTCTTCTTCACCAATGCCCCTGCTCAAGGAGCTCTTGGGTTTTTCCCTGGTGATAATCTGTTACATGTATCGTGCAAGATCAAATTCACACTTCCATCTCCACTCCTTGAGATGGGTATCTGGATGAGCAGGTTCTCAAGCTGGAACCCAAGGCCCTTAAAACCCTGGAAGACATCAGTCCCAAATGGGTCCTTTACAGGGGACAATTATAACCTATGAGGTCTGAAACCTGTCAAGCTGACATGCAAACGTGTCACAGAGTGCTCTATGGAATGGAGATTTGAAACTTGGTGGTCCTCCTGTTTCTACCATTGCCCAAGGCCACTTTTCTCTGACATCAGGGTGAGGAGCGTTGCAGCCACATCTCAACCCTGTCCTTGGGAGAGATTAATCACAGAATCACAGAATCTTCATGGTTGGAAAGGACCCTTAAGATCGTCGAGTCCAACCAAACAACCTACAATCTCTGCCACTAGAGCATGCCCTGAAGTGCCACATCTAGATGTTTCTTAAACACCTCTAGGGATGGTGACTCAACCACCTCCCTGGGCAGGCTGTTCCAGTGCCTGACCACTCTTTCAGTAAAGTTATTCTTCCTAATATCTAATCTAAACCTCCCCTGCTGCAGCTTCAGACCATTTCCTCTGGTCCTGTCATTATTTACTTGGGAGAAGAGGCCAACACCCACCTCTCTCCAACCTCCTTTCAGGTAGCTGTAGATCTACTCTTCGACAAAGTCTTGGGATGGTACAAAACAGCAGGGAACCAACCTCCATTCTCATTTGGATTTGGGAGGGATCATCTTCTGCACCTGAGGGCTTTCTAGGGTCGGGTGCCTGCCTGGCCTCAATCTGGCCTCCTGTCATCGCAGTTTGACTGTCCTAGTGGCTGTGGCAGGGAGATGCTAAAGCAAACCAACAAGACCATCACAGGCAGACAACCTTCTTGTGTATACACTACTTGTGTCAGATGTCTTGTCCTTCCTTTTGCTAACCAGCAATGAAAATTAAAATGTTAAAAAAGTATTCTGATGCAAGTTGGATTTGTCCTCATTGGATGTTCTGGTGCCTCTGATGCTTTTTGAAGGCATTTCTGGACAGGAGGGAGGTGTTTACAGCAGAATTCAGATTCAGGCTCCGAATCGAGTTACATTTCAAAGTCCTCAGATCTTATATTGGATTAGGAGGAATTTGGATCTGCCTTTGGCAGCTGTCTCCACAATTTGGAGAATTCAGAGCCAGAAATTGGCACCAATTTCAAAGCTTTTTTTCCTGGCGCTTCAGCGCCTTGATGTTAGTATCATCCATTGATTCATTATCTCAAATGATGTAAGTACAGCCCAGAGGCAGGTTTGAACTGAAACTTTTGAGAACCCTTCCAAGTTTTCTAAGATATTCCAAGACTTTGACCTTGCCAGCCTTTAAGGTGAATGTGGCTGGCAAATGTTTTGTTCTTTCCTGAAAACAGAGATAAAATCAAAACAGAAAAGCTTCTGTTCTTTCAAGGATAAAAAAACAACCTTTCACTGAACCCAGTGTTTTGTGAGGTTTTGGCAAAAAGTTTCTCTGAGTTCAGTCTTCGATGAGAAATGTGAGCATTTTCAACGTAAGACAACACTTTCCACACACAAAAAATAAATAAAATAAAATTGTTTCATTGCCCTCAAATCATTCTTAAAAATGTTGTAATTGAAACATTCTAACAGCTACCCCCTGGATACAATGCCACTTTTTAATGTATTGAATCACCTTCTAGAAGAAATCCTGCCAAACTGTGCTTTTCTTAAATCCTTATTGTCCAGACTTCCTCATCCTGAATCAAGTGATTGACGGATGTCATATCTATTTCCATTCACACTTAGGTAGCTGACAGCATCACACACCCCATGATTTTTCTCTTCAGTACTTCATAGTTTCTGCAAAGCCAATGCCCAGATAATTGTTCCTTTGCTGGCTTCCCATCTGACCATTGGGCCAAATACTTCTGCCATGGAGGATATTGCCTCCTGAAGGATGACTCATTGTATTACTACTTCAGAGAGTGCTTTCCAGTTTATTAGTTGGGAATCTTCCATTTCGTTAACCAGGAAGTTTTTTGTGGGTTTTGTTTGGTTGGTTGGTTGGTTTTTTTAAGCGTCATAACATCCTAGATCTTTCTTGGCACTCTCCAACTAGTGTTTCCAATAACCACTCCAATAGTGAGGAAAAGCATTCTTCTAAAGGACTATATTCTCCCACATCTTCTCTTGCAGCTTTTAAAATTAGGTGCTATTATGACTTTCCATCAGGGAAGCATTTGAGGATATTCTTTTCTTCCAATCACAATTATAATATATCCCCTTGTAGTTCATCTCCTCCCTGGGCTGGAGGATAGCAGCACAGAAGCACAGCTTCCTACCCCAGAATTTCATCAGCTATGATAATTTTCTGCCTACTCCAGGAAGCTGAACAGAAGCAGAAGGATGTCAGCAGGAGTTGTGCAGAGTTATTTTTCCTCCCTTGTACTTTTCAAGATCCTTCTGCTGTTCAAAGGGAAAGGCATTTCCCAGACACAACCCATAACGCCTGGACAGACTAAACCATATGGTCTATAGGCTTTGGTTTTCCTTCTGAAATGGGAAATCCCTGGGTTAATGGTGAGGACAACTCCCTTCTGTGAGATGGTTTATGATTCCCACGTGTTCCAGGAGCATTTCCTAAGGGTCCCTGCCTGGAGCTGTGTGTCAACGCGCATTTTACAAGCTTTGCTCCATGAACAAAGTGTCTGGTTTCCCATGGGGTCATATCTCATGGTCATCTGGTATTGCTGTCTAAGAAGATAGTTGCATTAAAATTTCCATTTTATTGTTGCATTTTTTTACCATGCTGGGGAATACAGGAAGATCTCTTTGTCTTATACTCTCTTTTATCTAGAAAATAGTAAACCCACCTAAATTTTCTTAGGAAGCTAGAGCTTGCAACTTTCAGAATGCTATTGGCACGCACAGTTTTGACAGTCCTTTTCCACCCCAGAGGCCAACGTTGAGCTCAGGGCTACTGTATTTTCAGGGCCAGTCCACAGCTGTGCCAAGAAACAGCTATGCCATGTTCAAGAGTTCCTGTGATTCAAGAGGAGAGTCCAGAGAGGCTCCAGGTGCATTTCATCTCATCTCATCTCATCTCAAAACTGCCCTTTCTGTTTCTTCAAGGAGGTGCAGACATAATAATGGGGGCCCTATGAATCTCCAAGCCAGGCCCTCTTGCAAATACTGATGTCTGTGTGGGGTTTTGTGTGACCTTCCCCCACCATCACCTTCATCCAATTTCCAGAGCGTGGAGGGGCTTCTCAGCCATACTGGGTCCCATCAGCCATAACAATCTCCTTGTCTTGCTCCATGAGGCAAGGTGGAGACAGTCGGGGTGGAGGCAGCCTCCATCACCTCTGCAAAACTGGCTTTAGCCCCACCAGAGGCCCCATTGTCCTGTTATATGACCCTGAAAAGGGAGGACTCCTTTACTCCATGATGGTGCTGAAGGAAGAGGATGTGCTACATTAAAGAAGTTGCTTGTCCTGAAACTTTAGCAGCACCAGTTGACCCCAGATGACTCTCTCCTCTTATTTATCTGGATTTTATGCTGCCTGACCCTCTCTCCCTCTCTCTCCCCCTTTATTCCCGGGGAGCAAGAAATAGAAATCAGGATTCAGTGTTGTCCATATAATGAGAACCCTAGGCCTTGATTCTCAGCTGGTGTAAATGAATGTATATCCAGCAGCTCCACTGGTGTCAATATGCACTTAGGGTGAGCATCGACCCCCTTCCCCCCAGTCCATTTCGGTCCTCTCTGTAATGCTGTAAAATAAAATGCACATGTAAAAAGATGTCTTTCTTTTTCTCTTTTTCCCTGACAGACTTTACAGAAGAGCAATTTCCCCAAAGTGTTCTCTAGAAGCAGCATAAAGTATGGCTTGATTAGTTTGCAAGCTTTTTTTTTGTGCTGCAGCTGCCCAGAAATCAGGCTGAGAGCACGGGTGGGAAACTTTGCAGCTCACAGCCTGAGTGCAAAGAATTTCTGCCTGTTTAGCTGGTCTTTTGCCTCCAAAGATGCTCTTTTGCTGTGCTTTCCCCCTGGGGCTGCAGAAGCAACTGTTTCCTTAATGGTATTTCTTGGTTTGTTGGGTATTTTTGTTTTTCGTTGGTTTACTTTTTCTTTCTCTGTCATTCTTTTTATATATATAAAAAGGGTGTATGTAGAGAGGGAGAGGTGTTGAGCATAGATTCAATGCTGAGTTGACAGGACACAGAACAGAGTCCTCTCTCAGGAGAATACAAATGTTTCAGGAAAGGAAATCCCAGATTGTTTGAATTTCAGTGCTAACAGCCCCAACATATGTCTGAGTCTTCAAGGAGATTTACAGGGGAGATTTGCGTTGGGGTGACTGGACATTTTCTCTTCCCACCTTCCCCCTGCCACTACTGAGACCCACCAGCTCCCCATTCCTGTGATGAGGGAAGCATTTACACCCATTGTCTCTCAACAGCAGCATGTCAGATCCTGCTTTGGACCTGGTCCACCTCTAGAAAACTACCACAAAAAATCACATCTGGTGTCAGAAGGCCACCTTGGACACCCTCAAGCTCCTTGGGTCCTGACAATAGACTAAGTGAGGTCCTGCAGAGCTCAGCACTGAAATCTGTCCTGTACTGTGATATACTGAGCAAAGATGAAGCAAAGTCCAGGGCCAGAAAACCCAATACAGCTTTGTACTTTGGGGAGGATCCTAAAATGTGCCTGAAAACTGGGCTGAGTTGTGCTGTTGAACTGTAAGAACAGTTAAGTACAGAGGCTCATGAGATGTGAACACCTTTCCTTACTCAACCGTATCCCTCCGCAAATAAAGCCCTGTGTTTGAGAACAAAACATACTTTCTCTCTTTGTTTACAACTGTGAAGACCAGGACCTTTGACCATGGTTATTGCCCAGTCTCTTTCTCATGGTTGACTGTCTTTTTTCTACCTTTGGAATATATTTAAGATCTCTTGCCTGCTGTGGATTCCCTGGTGCCTAATACAGGAGCCCATGTTTTGCCCATCCCCTCTGAGCTCATGGGTCTCTCTCCCCCACCTGGCTGCTTTTCCCAAACTTTGTTAGCTCTTAGAACTTCCTCTCTGCTTTTAAACTAGTTGAAACTGATAAATGGATTCAGGAGTTGTTGCAAGGAGGAGAGGGAGGAGGAGTGAAGGAAAGACCTAGAAACAGACAGAAATAACCCCAGCTCTTTAAGAAAAATGCTGTGGGTATATCTGGCTGCTACAGTCTGGAGTGGACAACATGGAGGCACTGCAAATCACAAGAAATCTGTAAGAAATATGACTCACATTCACAATTGACATGAGACCAGAATTCAGGCATTTGGGCTGCTTTTTTTGGTAGCAATTTTTGGATGGTGTCTATCTACCAGATTCTGGGCCAGACCCTGCAGGTCATACTGCAGGTCTCCATAGGAAGCATAGACAAGCCAGAATGCTCTTGTGAGCATATTTAAATAGAGACTGCAAGTCCTGTGAGACACTGGGCACTGTGTTAGCATAAGACACCCCAAGGGAGCAAATTCTGTTCCTTTTCTGTGCTCATTGCCCCATTCCTAGGAGAGAAAAACAGGACAACGGGATCAGATGAAGTGCTATGGGCAGAGGTGCTCCCCTCAGGGAGCTAATGTGAGCTGAGCTCTTTCCTCCTCTGATGCTGCTTCTTCTGCAGGAAGAGAACGTGCTGGCAGTGGCATGGTGTCACGCTCATTAAAGTGACTCCAAGGCGCCCTGCTCATTGACTTACCCTTTCCACATCCGGCACCTTGCCCTAGCACTGTCTCCAGCCCTACCCATCTTCTAAGGACTGATGTCCTTCCAGCTGAAGCCTCAGCAGAGTCAAGGACTGCCAGCATGCAGGAAGCTGTCGAGAAGTTCAGAAAGCTTTTTTTCTTCTCTGTTTTTCTCTCGAATCTTTATTTTAAATTACTGTCTATAAGCACAGACTATTTATAATCAGGAGAAGGTACTCCACCCACACTACCAAGAGATACAGCATGGTTCAGATCAAGGTTCAGAGCTTGGGAATCATTCTTTTTCAGGTCCCTGGTTTTACTGGAAAATCAATAAAAAACAACTGATGTAAGTCAAACCCAACTATTTCCCTTCTCCTTTTCAGACAAATGAAAAAAACTGAGAAAACAATCATTTAGGGTCAATCCAAAATATTTCTTTGACCACCTAATTACATTTTTTGCTTCATATATGTTATTAAAAATAAACAGGTCACTCTGAGAGAAATTCCACTTTGAAATGACAAATACAAGCTGAAAGGTTTTGGTTTGAAATTGCTCTGGTGTTTCTGATGTGAAACATAAGACAGGTTGAAAAGAAACATTTTGACATTTCCCTTACATCATCCCCATGCTTTTATTTTCATAGGAAGCCATCAGCTACGCTCAGCCCATATTCACAAATAACACACTGCCCGAAACCCTCCATTTTTAATTGAATTAATTCTTTGTGAAAAATGACTCTCTGGACTCTACACAACATTTGGTCCAAGACAGTCAAAAACTTTTAATTTCTGCTTTCTTCCTTTGGAGTTTGCTGGTCACCCAGCAACAGTGAGGACAGTCATGATTTGGCGATTACAGCCCAAAATGAGAGGGACAATAGATCACTCCTTTTCTATGTGGAGAAGGGGGGAAAAGAGGGGAGAACTGACAAAAATCTTTCCTGAGGAAGACTTCAAGGCAGCGACCCCAGAAGGACTGCAGAGCTCAACCCATCATCAGGGGTATGTTTGACCCATCAGGACCAGGCACAGCCCAGCGCCTGGGTGTGGGAGCAGACCAGCAGCCAGATGCAGGTGGAGAAACATCGCTGGCCACCCTGGCTCTTAGACCTACTGTGAGGAAGGAGAGGACAGTGAATTCTCCCAAGGGCTGCCTCAGGGGTACGTTGTAAAGGAGACCTTCTTTGTTTCTTTGTGAAAATCTTCTTTTTAGCATCTCTCTTCAGCCAGCACTTTCACAGACGGTAGTTTAAATTGGATAATCATCTGGGTTAAAGTAAGTCTTCCTCTTGTTGCAAACCAGACATTATTCTGCTGGTTTTCCTGCTCCTTACACACGTCTCTCTATAATGGCATCAAAGAGAGAGGGCAGCACAATTGTTAGATACAGCCCCAAAGAGATAAAGAAGACATCGTTTTGTGATACACGGCATCTACCCCACGAGCATGCACATGTATGCCATAACCCAGCACAGTCCTCTTTAAGGGATTTTAGATTGACATACATTGCCAGGAGGAAGAATTTTCCAGGAGCAGAGGATTTTGCCAATAACACTGATACTTCCAAGGGCGTGTGAAAGTGTATCTTTGTTAGTCCTGAGCCTGCAACCGCCCCAGCTTTGCTCAGCTCTCACTTTAAATGAACTGTGATCAATTAAAAGCTCTGCTCACTACTTATTCAAAGAGCATATAAATCTTCAGAGTCTCTTTTTTCCTCTTGGACTGCCTTTGGAAGTCTGAAAATAAAGCCAGCGCCAATTCTAAATATTTCATGTCTCCATGTTCCGAAGCTCAAATGAGTCTGACAGCTCTGGTAAGCTGAAAGGAAACAACCAGAAATCTTGGGAAAAAAGCTCACCTCCTATCATGTCTAAAGGGAAAGCATTCCTTTAGGTTTTCTTGCTTCTTTGGATGAATGTGGACTTGCAGGAGGACAAACAGGAGGGCTCCAGCGCTGTTTGTTGTTAGGTTGCTGTTGAAATCCAGCTGTAAAGACCCAAAGGAACTTCTCACTCATCTGAAATTATTTCAGTCTGGAGAGCAGATATCCCAGCAAGCTGCTATGAAGCAGCTGCAAATTGGCTTTAAGAGGTGGGGGATAATATTCTTCTACCTGGAGGTGCATGTTCCTAACTCGTAGCTCCTCACTAAATACAGTGGGCCAAGAACATTGAGCCTGTATGGCTATTTCCCCTCCCGTGCCTCTTTTGAGGGTAAATGCAGGACCACGCTTTCCCAGGCTGTCAATGTGGCACTTTGGAACATGTCCCACATTCATTTAAAATAAATAAATCCATGTTGGACCCACTTTCTCATGCTAATCAAGTCACTGGAGACAGTGAAGACAAATGGTGTGGGACACTGCCTGTGCTTACCGGGGAGGGAATGACACCCCTGCCCCTTGCTAAGGCCAGATTCATAGCCCAGTGACTGCAGCTTTCCCTCAATTAGCACTGCTGGGTGCTCCAGGACTGTGTTTAGCACAACCACAGGTCACTGCACAGGCAATCTTATCCTCAAACAGGAACTGGTGCTGGCTAGGGACCAAAACTCGATCTCGCCGGTGGGCGTTGGAAGTGTAACCATGAATTTGTTCTACCTGCCCGCCATTGCTTCAGGGATACTGATGGCCATATGGACTATTAGAGCAGGCAGAGGGTGACTCCTTTCCTTTTGTAAATGCGGTCTATCTCCTGTAGCTGAGAGTGAAAGGCTGCTTCTCTTCCTAGACCCTTACCTTGTTGATGCCCCTATCTATGAAAGCTGCTGGACTCAGGCTGCAATAAGAACAACAGCTCTAGTGTCCTGTCTTCAGTGTAACTCTGCTGTTCAGGATCCTACCTGATAACCCACCTAAGCCAGCCAAAGAAAGTGGCTTGATTTACATGAAGTGATAATCTAGACTGGTGTCAAAAAGCAGGGGGAAGAGGCAAAGTTCCATAAACCCAGAGGTGGATGCCTAGAAAACTCATTAAAAGCCCTCAAAATACAATGGATAAAGAATCCTCAGTGGGCCATAATGTCTGTGTAACCCAGTGGGCAGCTGACACCACATTTATCTTCCAAATGTTACCTCTCGTCTGTTAAAACACATTATCAGAGCAGATCTGTGTTGCTGGAGGATTGGAAACATAAACACTCCAATTAAAATCTTTATCAGTCAGACAATGCCTGAGAATTAAAGTCCTGTGCTGAGCCTGTCCGTCTCCCACTGATGCCCCTTAAGATACACTGCTGAAAAAGCTTTGCAAAGTATGCTGGGGAAAACACCGTCCTTTTGCTGCTTGTCAGCTAATTGTGTGTTGCTGTGGCTTTTTTTTGTTGCTGTTGTGTTTTGGTTTTTCTCTATCCCCCAGCATTGAAAATTCATTAGTCACAAGGGCGTGAGGTTAAATGGCACTGCGTGCAAGTCACATTTTATTTTAGGTTGCATAAGCTTCACAGAATTTCTGCCTAATGCTTTTGCATTCTCTCATGCCCTCTCCTCCGCCTTTCCATTATTCTTGTCAGTGTAACAACTAACAAGACTGATCTTGTTCACTGCTTTCTGATCTGTTCTCCTCTTCCCAGCTCTCAGTTTACAGTAGTTTTTATTGTAATACCGCTGAATAGGAAAGATTCAAAGGTACAAAGAACCGTGAGGGATTTGCTTCCCGTCAGTCTCTGTTGAAGCACAGGTGGTTTCGTGCCCTTGAAATCTCACCAACACTGAGAAACTGGGGGATCTTACAGTGATCTCTAAATTAATGCTCACGTTGGTCTTGTTCTATCTCCTCCCTGCTTCCTTTCGGTACTCAAGTTCATTGGTCAAGGAGTATGGAAGCTAAAAGAGGTAACAGGTTTCCACCAGCTGGGAAGCTGACCTATGATGCCTTTTAATAGCAGATCATGTGGTCTTGGCTCTGTATTTTTATTCTTGTTCTTTATTTCATGAGCAGCATAGTGATGCTGGAGTGTCTTCGCTTCCTATTTACGCTGTAATTATGGTCATTTGGTTTCACATCATATGAAGTCTTTAAACTTTAAATCTCTAGGACTTTAAATCAGTGTACACATCTCCATCTGAATTAGCTGCCCACCCTCCATTTTGATTCAAGGGAGCAAAATGGGTATTTCTAGGAATGACTCATCACCTCCTAAGTAAATTTCGAAAATAGACCAGATGACTTGTATCCTGTTTTGCCCCATTGGCTACAAAGGGAGCCCAGGTCATAGCTCCAGTGGAGACTTCTATATTGCAGACCTGTCTACTTGGTCAGAGGAACCCCACTGTAAATGACTGGCTCAAGAGTGGGCATGTAGATGGAGGGTGTTTAGTGTTAGGGTTAGGGAAGATTCAAGCAGAACCAGAGTTTCTGGGATGGACACTAGGTCATCCGGATTATGGTTTTTTTAAGAATGATGATAGTGGTCCTTTCTAGCTGTAAGACTCTTTCAGCTATATTTCTTGCCTAATGTCTTTGAGAAATTTGCTGCACTCTAAAGATAAGGCACAGAGACAGCTCTGGGTAGGAAAACATGAGGTTTAATGAGGATGTGGGGTGGGTTGTACATGGAAGGAAATGTTAGGGTGAAGAGAGGAGTATTTATGGCGTATCTGCTAATGCTTTGCTGGTTTTGGCTGTTCACCTGCAACTGCCAAAGGATCTCAGGAAGTTACTGGGAGTACTCATACTTGGGTGTATTGAACCTTGGGCTATATTTACTGTGTGTGCCAGGTTCAGGAGTTGGTGACATTTAATACATGCTCAAACAAAAAAAGTAAGGGTGTCCGTGTTCATCCCGACAGTGATGCAGTGTTGATGCTGGTGGGAGATGCTGGCTGATGGGACACAGGTGAAAGCCTATCCTACACAAAGCACATGGACCATGAACATGCAATACACCTGTCTTCCAAGGAAGTTTATCCTCTGGGGCAAAGCGTCAGGCCTTCTCAGGGAACACTTTAACTAGGATGCAACTTTTTTAACACTTATTTTGACCTTGGATAAACATGACTTGGGTATTTTGCTAGTGCCCAACCAGGTTACTTAACATGCAGTTCAGAAAAACATTGCCTCCTCTCTACGGTAATGGACATCAACCAACATCCCCACCTCAGGGCATAAAAAGGACTCAGAGAGACTTGAGCTTTTGTTTTTCATCAGGAATAACTGTTTGGCATAAACTGACCTGGGCTTCCACAAGCCATGGAAATTCCCCTTTGGAAAATGTTCTTGAGGAAGCAAGTTGGGGCGAGAGATGGATGGGAGAACAGTTAGAGGCCAGCCACGCACTCTATCAACCCTAAACGAATGAGCTGTCACATGGATATATAAGGAGAGGGACACAGGTTAGTAAATTAAAGCCCTGACAGCTCTTGACTCCAATCCAAAGTGCTAATTGGAAAGACTTCAACTGTTGCCGTCCCCAGAGACCTATATCTCAATCACAGGCCCGCCCTCCCCAGGTCAGTCCAAAGAGCTGTTATCGTCTATTGCTTGGTCTTTTCCTGGAAGAGGCTCAGGAGCATGAGAACAGGGGAAAATATGTTTCCTTTGCTCCTACATGGCTTTTCTGAGCTCTGCTGTGCCTGAGTAGGAGCACACAGAGGAAGGCCTGATCCTCACCTGGTGGCAAGTCAGTGTCTCACTACTGCAGAGTTGCTATCGCAATACAAGAAACTACACCACTTTGTGCAGATTGGAGACCTTCTGGTGGTGGCTGATGGCAGACTTACTCTAATTTAAACTGAGAGGGGATCAGTCCTCATTGCACCAATATAATAAACACTGAAATTTCACACTCTTAATTACGGCTGTAACTGATTCCACTATTATTGGTTAAGTACCAATTATGCAGATTTACAATAGCCTGTGGCATTGTGTATACCCAGCTTTTGAAATCCCCAAATGACTTCGATAACACTGTATTAACCATCAAGGTGGTATTTGAGATACTGCTTTTTCTTGCTTGAGCGGCAGGAAATAACTTGGATAAATTCAGGGAAGACCTGAATTTCTAATGGTGACTACTTTGACTTTGCTAGTTGGATCCATCTCATCTTGGTTCATAAAATCGCTTTGTTTCCCTTACAGGATACTGAAATCTTTGACACTCATTGTGTGCATTTCTGGGCAGGCACTTTCCCAACTGGCTTCACAGAATCGCAGAATCACGGAATCTTCAGAGTTGGAAGGGACCTCTAGAGATCATCTAGTCCAACTCCCCTGCTAGAGCAGGATTGCCTAGAGCACATCCCTCAGGGCTGCATCCAGGCAGGTCTTGAAAGTCTCCAGAGAAGGGGACTCCACAACCTCCCTGGGCAGCCTGTTCCAGTGCTCTGTCATCCTCACCGTAAAGAAGTTTTTCCGTGTATTTGAACGGAACTTCCTATGTTCCGACTTGTGCCCATTGCCCCTCGTCCTGTCACTGGGAACCATTGAAAAGCGTCTGGCACCATCCTCCTTCAACCCACCCTTTAGATACTCGTATGCCATAATAAGGTCTCCCCCAACCTTCTCTTCTCCAGGCTAAAGAGTCCCAGCTCTTTCAGCCTTTCCTCATAAGGGAGATGCTCCAGTCCCTCAATCATCTTAGTTGCCCTTTGCTGGACTCACTCCAGGAGTTCCCTGTCCCTCTTGAACTGGGGAGCCCAAAAATGGATGCAGTATTCCAGTTTGCGTGTAGCTATCTGCCAGAGCTGGACCCAGAGGTTTTATTACTAAACCACATACACTTGCACTTTCTTTGAAAGAAACTACATCTTGCTCTCTTGTGTGGAAGTTATATGAAAACTTGGCAATGTACATTTTTTATATCATATCATAGCATAAATGTACAGATGTTGACTTGAGGACAGGTGCTCTGAAGTTATTGGAAAGACTGTCCTTCCCGGGAGGCAAAATGTGATCACATCATTCAAAACTGGCCAAGAAATGCAGACAAATCCTCTGTTTCTTCCAAGAGAGCCCCAAGAGCTACAATTACCTCAAGAAATTAGGGCCAGACGTCTTCCCCATGACCCAGCAGGAGCAATTGAGGAAAATATTTCTCTGAACGTCTCCTTCAGGTGAGACTGATCTCATCAATGGCCCCAAGCAATGTGAAGTTTTCTTACCAAGTTATAGTAATTCCATCTTATTGAAACACTTTTCCTGTGGCCTCTTAGAAAATGAGCATTTCTGGTAAATCTTTGTTCATCTAAATAAGAAAAAGGAACAACATTTTTGTTGCCATACAGTGGGTTACAGAAGCACAGGAACAATGCCACCACAGTGGGATGGAGGAGAGGAAGGTTTCCTGCAGGAGTATTTTTCAAATCATCTATTCAAATGTATTGTTGCCAAATAGTCAAGCTTCTCAGAAGGGCATTTGATTAACTGGTGACTGGACAGCTTGGATCTGCTATTTAGGGAGAGTAAACACTGTTCCAAAGGAAGTCAGAGGGAGAGCATCTCTGGGAGGGTTCAAAGAGAAGGTGCATCTGGTGTCTAACATCAGGATGGAGGATAGCTACAAAGGCAGTTAAATGCCACAGCACCATGTTCTGGTCTCACACCAGTTTCACAAGGGTGGATTCAGACATTTTGAAAAGGTCTGGTAGTAAAGTGAAGGCGGGGTGAAGGAAAGAAAGGAGGAGCTGAGCCCAGTGTTCAGGGTGTTTCAAGCATGAAACTCCAGAATAGCTGGGACCCTGGAAATGATCTCCAGGTGACAGTGCTAATAAAATATATATTAATCACAGTAATAAAATAGACATAATCAAGGAACCCTCACCTCTTGGGATCTTCCAAAAAGCCTATGTGATACCTCCAAGACACGTGTGAAGCTACTGCTGATTTGTACCCTGGAGTAGAAGGATCGGGCCCAGATTCCACAAAGCTGTGCTGTGTAGCTGTGCCCACCATGCATGTCCCAAGAGAAGTAAGGTATATGCTTTGCAGACTAACCTCATCCTGGATCATCCAGCCATCTTGTCACAGTTCCCAACACAGCTTCCCAAGGACAGAAACATCTCAGGAAGGAAGTTTTGGCTGCCTTTTGGTCCCTGAGCTCCTGCCACAGTTCCATGCAGCCTCTCGGTTCAAGATGTGGACAAGCTGTTGTTACCACATGGCTCCAGGTGAAGAGCCTGGCTCAGGTCTTGAAAGCTGGGCAGGCCTCCCGGCTGAGCACTGCTCCAGAGGCAATTAGCTCTGCAGTGCTGAGAGCTCAGGCATGAGGCACGTTCCCACTCCTGAAACAGTCACTCTGCTACTGTGCCTGGGACTTCACCAAGCTGACCCTTGACTGAGTGTTCACACTCGGCTTTTAATTACTGTTACAATTAGCATTGGTTTCTTGGCTTCCTTTTCATGCAGCTTTTCAGGGAACAGAAGCACTGAAGCCACTGCTGTAAACTCACTGTGGAGGAAGGAATGTGCCCTGAAAGCCCAAGATGATGGAAAGGCAAGGGGAAGAGATGACCTGAGCTGAGAACCAATGAAAGTGAACGTTAGAAATGCTGAGGGTCCTGTTCAGCACCCAGAGAGGGGGACTAAAAGAGATTTGAAAGAGATGTGCAGTCTTCTGAATGCAGCTGTTCTCACTGTGTCTGGACACAGGGACCTGAAAAAAATGCCCCAGACCCACAGTGGAAAGCTCATGGCTGTTGTTTTCACATGTCTGTTCAATTCTGTGACAATACACTCTCAGGATTTGTTCCCTCCCCCGGAAAGAGCAGCTTATAGCTCATTACTTGTGAAGGTCTGACATCCACAAAGGGCTCAGGTCTCAGATGAGTAATACTGCTGCCGCCACCACACTCTGTGAACATAAAGAAGACACATAAGGAGAACTAGCAACCATACCAACTCTCACTTTGCTAACCTCTCTGCTCCAGTGATACCAGATCCAGTTTTTTCACTGATCCGTAAGTAAAACATGGAATAATCCTTTCCATCCTCATCTTGATTTGAAGTTTACTGATTTTGTTTCAGACAAAGACCTTCGGAACTCAAAATCTCCCCTGTTCCTCCCATACATTTATATCTCATGCGTGATTAAGGGATGCTGCCCTTTTCATACCATCCTACTTCATGACTCAGCTTTGGAAATCAACCTGAGATTGCATCAGGCAGTCAAGCAGTGATAATACAGTTGTGTGCTCTTCCCAAGGCCTCCATGGGGGCATGGACTCTGCAGAATGACCCCAAACCGCAGCAAACTGCGAAGGAGGATGGTCCTTGTCTGTCTTTCTCTGTTTCCATGATGAATGACTTCCCAGGCTTTCTGGGCTCTGTCCAGATCTTCTCTGCCATAGACTTGGGCTGCTCCTAGGTGGCCCTAGCCCAGACACAGTCCCACGGCTGGGACAACAGTGGCTTCTGCAGGAAAACACTGCCTTCTCCAAGGCCTGTCTCCCAAATACAGCCCTGCAGAAGCTGTGTTCACAGTCCTGAGAAGGTCCAAAGCTCTGGTATGCATCATTGTTTCCAGCTGAGCCATTTACACCACAACCCTCATGCAAAGAGCCTCAAAGTGAGCAATACTGTAGGTGAGGCATCTTTCAACTGTCAGAGTGATTTTATCAGATCACACCAGTACTTGGTTTGCTAGGGTTTAAGGACCATTACGCCACCCAACACAGCCCACACTTTTGGTAATGGGAGCCCAGACTGTCCCCCAGCTCTTCACCGTGATGGGTCTAGCTTTGAGACCTTATTGCTGTTCACTGTATGTGTCCTGCAGCACACAAAGGGTTACCGTGCAACCAAGGAGTTCATGGTGTGGCAAGGACATACAAGGAAAGCATTAATCGCAAGGAAAAATGTGAGGAATGTCACCCTCTGTAAAATCAAGCCCTTGTTATCAGTTTGAAAGACTACCATTCTGGCGCAGGCTGGGGTTTGTTTCCCTCCCAGACCTCCATCAAGTCAACACCACTGACATGAGGCATGATTTACCTTTCCCTCTGTGGACTTGGGACTTACATGATCACTAGTCACCCCCTAACTACAGTGACAGAGACCTCACTGCCTTGCCAGGCCCCCAGGGACCTTACAGGGCTGCAGGAATTTGGACTCTCAAGATACAGGGTCACAGTACGCCAGCGAAAGAATGCACCACCATGCTTGGGAGGACTGGCTTTTGCAGGGACTGAAGAGACTGGGTGCAGGTAGGGAGTCTAAAGGACAGAGAAGGACACCGTTATCTCCACGCTTGGGACAGGTGGAAGACCAGGTGTGGCACATCAATGATGATGAGCTTGGTCAGGTTGTGGGACAGTTGTTGTGGGAAGGAACAGAGTTTCCAAGGGGCCAGAAGGAAGATTGCAACAGTAATGCTGTTCCTAAGTCAATTCCAAAGCCTTCTTTTCCCTGAGAAGCTAGTTGTTTCCTCTTGCTATGGGTCACTTTACTTTATGGTCTGGTTAGATGGGAATATCCATACAGTACAAGTAGCTACTCATAGTCCTCTCAGTGAAAGAAAAATATCCCCGAGAAACTTCCATGCATGTAGAGGACCTTCAAAGGATCACTACCACACCTCCCTCCCACATGTCCAAACGCAGCCTCACATCTTTTCCTTTTTCCAAGTGTTTCAGTTTGCACCCCATGAAGTACTCTTAGTTTGGCTTCTGTTATGGTGACTACTGCCAATGTCACTGGAGGAGATTCAGAAGGGACATCTGAAACTGAAGTTTTCCTTGTGGCCATGTTTCTCAGTCCTTGCCAATAGCTGAAGAGCAAAAAACCAATCCCCTGTCTGGAAGGTCTGGTCCTCAGTAATTCTGGCTAAGCACTGAGCAGACATATTGCTGTGACTCCTTCCCTCCATTCACCATCAGATGGCAGAAGGAGCTTCTTACTCTCTGAGCTTTAAACCACAGCTCTGATGTCCCTTTACACCTAAAGAGGACTTGAAGAAGTGTTTCATTTGCTAGCGTTTTTTTTTTTCCCTGGTGGGGAGTTTCACACAGTTACATAATTTCTATAAAACATGGGTTGTACACCTGAGGATAAAGGTGTTACAGAAGCAAAATTGTGTCCCCTGGCTTCTTTGAAGCAAGGCTAGTCCCAGCGCATAAATGAAGCAGCTGAGACACAGATGAGTAAATGGCTTTCACGCAACCCAAGCCTTTACTCTCATCCCTGGGGTAATCCCCTGTACTATAAAATTGGCAGCCTTGGAGGGGCTCTCTAGCACCCAAATATACTTTCCTTCAGCTCTGGAGTGCAACCGCAGTTGGCAGTTGGCCAAACCCACAGGTCATTAGCAATACACCCTCCACTGTCCATACTTGCTTTGGAGCAGGAGAAAGCAGCACCTCTCTGCCTCCAGGCACTATTCACAGCGTGAGCCGGGATCCAGCCTTGGGTGCCCAGCCAGCAGGACACTGCTTCTCCCCACTCAGGGGTGCCAGAACATTGAAGGGAAGCAGCAGGAGGCAGGATCAAAAGGAAGAAAAGGACGTGCTTCTTCACATGCATCGTTAGCAGTGGTGGTCCTTGCTGCAGTATACGGTATGCACTGAAAACTCATAACAGTTGGAAAGCCACTTGGATAAATTCATGGTGGGAAATCCAGTAAGGTCTGTTAATTACACAGAGCCACGAATTACTGTGGGTTGGGGGAGTATTACGTGGTAGTGTCATGTGTGTGGTCCTGTTCATATTCTCCTCACAGCTTCTGTTGTGGTTGCTCTTAGAAGCAGGATAATGGGCTAAGCTGTAGGACAGTTCCTTCATGCCTGTAATCCAAGGTTTTGGGGTGCTTTTTTTCACTGTGGATTTAGGTGAAGCCAAGGTTATTTTTTTTGTAACTGATGAGACTTTTACAGCCAGACACATGAGGGCAGAAATGCAGCATTATGTTATTCTATGGACCTGTAATCATAGCCCGAGACTGATAATTTGAGGATTTCTGCATTTTTTCACAGGTGGCACATAATAGTCAACTATTCCCTAGGACAGGTTCCTTAAAATAACGCCTTCACGCCCAATATACATGTGAAGCTACAGCAAGGAAATCATCTTCCAGGATTTGAAAGGGCTGAGTCACCAAAACAGTCTACATCCTTGGAGGTTTTCAAGACCAGACTGGACAATGCCCTGGGTAACGTTGTCTGATCTTGTAGTTGACCCTGCTTTGGGCAGGAGGTTGGACTGGAAAAGTCATGAGCTCCCTTGCAGTCAAAATGAACCTATGACCTTTTGGGCTATGAATACAAAAAGGTGGCATGAACAAAAACATCTTGGTTGCATCCTGCAGCCTCATGGATGTGGCTGATCCAGCAGCCCAACCTTCTCAGTGGTGTGAATCTCTGAAAGACAGAGTGACTGACAGCAGCAGTGTTACCAGGACCAAAGGGAAGTCAAAACAATCTGTGGGGGCTTTGTGCTTTCCTATGAGTCTCCTTTTGCTTCTCTGACCCAAACCACAACTATAACTAGAAGCTGAAGGAGGCTTTAGCTGCTTTACTTGCTCTGTTGGAGCTATGTTGAGCCAAAACATGAAGGCTTTGCAGGTCTATTGGCTTCTGGGTTGAGGGAGCTGAGAATGAATTTTGCAGAACAGTAGTTTGGTGGAAGAAGCTGATTTGTGCTGCTTTCCTTTTTCACTAGCAAAATCAGTATAGCTGGAAGCATGCGAAGAAGTGAAAACGAGGACCCCAAAGCTGTAGATTTACTTTGTGGATGAATAAAATTGCAGATTTTCTGGGAGAAAGAATTTTGCACTTTTACTCCTTTGTGAGGGAAATTTTCAGAAAAAGCAAGTTCAAAGTCAAAGGAGCAAAGGCTTCTCTCCTCTGATTTATCCAAGTGGAAAGGGGCTTGAAGCATTGCAAACCTCTTCAGTTTTTCCATGTTTCTTGTGTGGTATTGCAAACATTTTTATATTTATTCTGTGTGGGTTGTTCATGATATTGGACCACTTTAGTGAAATTACAATGCGAAAAAAAATTGACTGTGTGCATTTTCAAATTGTAATACTTTAAAACTGCACAGATCTTATATGTTCAGTGACCCCAAATGGCCAAAAGCAGCTTTTACATCTCATTGGGAATCACAATGATTCAGAAGTAAGAAAAATTGACGAGAAAATTGATTTTAACAGAATTTCAATGGAGAATAATCCAAACAAGCCTTCTCATTTTGCACTGGCACTCATCCCTGGGTCTGCCAGTTCCTCACGGAAGTATTAGCTCTCAGTGCTGTTAGCCCCAGGTTTGCTTTATGTGCTTCTCTCTTTACCCGGACAGCAGCTCAAAGGGTGTCTGGCATTCCCTTTTGTTGCCTGAGCTAAATCTTACCACCTTGAGGATGATTTTTTCTCTTGTTTGATCCAAATGTTTTTTAATGTATTGCTTTTCTTGGCTGCATTCAAGAGAAGAACAAATGTCAAAGCCAGGGAAATTTTTCAGAAGGTGAAACTTCACATTTTTAAATCCTCATTAATTAACTTTACCTTCTGGCATCCTCCCCAAAGCTGATCTAGTCACCTCCTTGCTTTGCTGGGAAGACCTGATGAGGTCACAGCTCAATCTGAACATAAATTCCCACCTTACACCCCTTGTATAAGAAGGAAACGACATATTGCAAATCCAGTTTGGTTCTTTAATCCCAGAGTAGCATGAAGCCAATGTCAGGACAGAGCTTGTTCCTTGAAACTAGACTAAAACAATTATTACTGAAATGTTTCGGGAATGATTCTTGTTGCTAAGCTCCAGAATCATGCTAATTTCTTTGCTTAAGTTTGCAGGATCGTTTTCTTTTTTAATTTTTTTTTTTTTTAACCTAAGCTGACATTCTTTCCTGTCTCAGGAGAAATTTCTGTATCACAGTTAGAGCAGCAGCTGCAAGCTGAAAGCTGCACATGCAAATGGACACTTCAGCAAATCAATCCTCTTTGCTTTTTAAAACAGGGTAATCACTTAACAAGAAAGACAGCAGGATGCACATTGAATGCCAGCCTGTTTTGGAAGGCAGGGGGGGTTCAGGGCTGGCCTCTGCTGCTTAGACTCTCTGTGACCCCATGCACGTCACTTTGGACCTCATCCCCAGATCTTTGTTTGCTGTTGGAAAGGTCTCCGTCCAACCATCCATCATTACAGGGGTTCCATCAGGCTCTCAAGGAGCCCTGCTTGAGTCCCAAGCTGCTGACCTTGGTCATACCTCAAGCACATCAAACCCAATCTGCTAGCAGATGCTCTTTACAACTTCACTCACAACTAGAGGGATCCTGAAGCACGGCAGTCAGAGTCAGGTGAGCAAGGACTTCACTTCATGCTCCCCATTTGAAGAGCGGAGAGGAAACAGCTCAGAAACATAAGGCATCTTGGCCTTGGAAACCTCAGGCGTCACTCAGGCCATGTCTTCCTCAGCCCAGCTTCCATCCATATGGGTAAAATTGCCGCTCCCCTCAGATCAGACCAGCCCTGTATCCACTGCCTTGTGGAAACCATTCCTGGTCTGCACGAGGCTCTGAACCATGCCTGAAGTGGGAGGTTGGTATACATACCAATGGGGATCCTTGGGTAGGTCTGTGGGACAAGAATGGGATGCACCATGCAACAAGGCTGATGGTCCTTGTCTTCAGAAATGCCTTCCTCTTCCGAAGTGGGTGTCTCCGTCCTTTTGAAGAGCCCTTATTAGATGATCTGGGTCCAACAGGGCTTAAAGATGGCTCTACCATTTTCTAAATATGAATGATTTAACTGGGAGAGAGGTTGACCTAACAATGAGGATGACCTTTCGCCTTCTGTGCTATGGCATGGGCGTATCCATTAGAATCTTAGAACGGCACAATGTGCCTCACTCACCAAACCTAAAGCCACATTTCTACTTGGGGTGGGAATCCCCTGGGCCTTCTTCCTGCCTGCAATTACACCTCTTAAACAAACTGCTAGTAGGAATCCTTGCTCTAAACCTTTGGAGGGGTCTAGATGTCCACGTTAGGCTCAAATATGTAATCCAGAAGGGATCATGCATGCATGGCCAACCTAGTCTCCTAGACAACACAGGCTGGAAAGACTCCCACATGGACAGTCTGTTTGAGATGTGTCACTCAGTTGAAGCAGACCACAAGCAATCTGGTCGGGCTGATTTACTCTGTCTTTTGCCTTGAAGGAGCAGGCTGCAACAACCCTACGCTGAGGCAAGAATGAAACCTCTGCCAGGCCGTGATGGATCCCATGAATCCCCCATCCTAGTCACGAGTCCCACTGTGTTGAATGAGGATAGGGCATTTCTAAATCTCTGAAAAGGACCTGTCTGGACCCCTTTGTTTGTATCTGTTGATCTCTTTGGGCTCAGCCACCACCTCCGTAAGGAGCACGGTGCAGAAGGCACAGATTGAATAGTCTTTGTTTGTTTGTGTGTTACAGTGCCGATCACATCACCAGCCTGAAGGCCAGGATTGTTCCAAGAGCACTGTGGGAATTAAGTACCCTGGAGAAATTCATATAAGCCTGGCTGCATTTCAATAAGATCTGGGCTCCTATGTTCCTTGGGCTCCCTTTGAAGATTCCAGCCTTTAACAAATTAATAACAACAGGGAGACAAACATAGCATTTTAAAGCACACTATGTCCAATCCTTAGTGGAGGTCGCAGGATGTCTGTCACTTTGCAGCAGCTGAGGATCTGACCCAGTGACAATTTGCTTTGTTTGGGGAAAAATTCCTTCCCGAGCCTCTCAAACAGGCGAGCATTGGGCTTTAAATCCACCCTATTACCTTCAGCACAAATGTCCTTCAACCACACAGGAACATTAGAAAAAATGCAGGAAAAGTTCCCCAAGTCCAAAATGAATTTAAATAAGCCAAGAGTCGAGCAGGAGACTCATTAGTCTTGCTGCTGTGTGTTGCCTCTTATTCCTGCCATGGCTTTGCGCTTTCCAACAGCTGCTTCTGTCGGGGGAGACACCTCCCTTCCCAGCTGGGCTGGAGGATGGAAATTTGGACACCCAGCCCTGCCTGTTCTGACCAGCATGCTGTGCCGTAATTGCAATCTGCCATCTCAGGGAAACAGACAGATTTGTTTAAATAAAGACGGCCCTGATAGCACCTGTCCCCAGATGAAAATGATTCTGTCTCCAAAGCCAGTATGAAAGGTGCAATTTGTGCTCGTGACTGAGTTTTATTAAAAGCTCCCCCAGACTCCCTCATATCATTATCAGAGAAGGCACTGTCGCACTTTTCCTCCAGACACATCAGTATTGCCTTAGGGCTGGAAAAAGAATCGGTTTTGGGGCATGCAGACCAGTATTTGGGTAAGTTACATGTACTAGAGAGTTAAAAGGATGCTCCCAGGCTGTTATTTTAGAATAGCTCTTACTCAGATTAGCCACTTCACAGCTTGCCTTGCTGGCCAGTTTTTATTCCAGATTCAGGGATTAAATCCTCACCAGCCACTTCTCTCTTTGTTGATTCATCCCAGGAGGACTTGTCCTTGCAATCTTGCTCTGCGCCTACACTGGAGATGTCATCGAGTGGTACCCACTGACTCTGGTACTGACTCTGACCACGGAAGTGCAGAAACTGCTTGCAAAGCCCGGGAGTATGTCCTCCCATGTGATAGCTCCTCAAGAGACACTGGGGAATGTCCTCCTCCAGCTTATGGCCTCTCTGTCAAGCAGTACGGTGTGGTATGAACACCCTGTTAGAGGAGTCATCTTCCCTGCATTGTTGTTCAGTGCCTTCCTACCAACTTTTACTGCGCCTATCCTTGACAGCTTTGGGTTAAACAAAAGTGTTTCACAACTGGGATGACACTGCAAATGCCCACCCGAACCATGGAACACCCAAACCAATGTGACCCATGGTGCACAGCAGCACAACATGGGCCCTCATGAGCCCCTCAGCACAGGATGCAGGGGCTGCTGCCTGGGAACACAGTACAGGGCTCAAAACCCAAGAAAAATCCCTAAATCCCCATTATTTCCTTCTAGGGAGTACCCATTGCTTTCTACCTGACCACCTTACCCCTGCAGGATGATCTCTACAGTCCTCAAATGCCATGTGATCCTGTGTTTGATCTCTGCTTCACTCTTCTTCTCATCCTCTGCCTCTACTGCTCTTCTTTCTTTTCCTTTCTCACTCTGGAGCTGTTTTCTCTCTTATCCCCTTCTGTTTCCCCGTCAAATTTCCCCCTCATCTTCCCATTTCACATCTCATTTTGCCTCATAACGCTTTTGTCAAAAAATGGTGGTTACTCAGATAACTACAAAATAAAGCTCTTGAAAAACACCTAAACTCTGTCTTAGGAAAAGCAAAGAAGCTTCTGAATATTTTAATTTATCCTTGAGCCAAAAAAAAAAAAAAAAGGTAGCAGATGCAGCAGCCTGTATCAACAGAGAGGGACTCCAAAGGGATTCGAGGTCTGATCCTGCACCGAATGGGAAGTGTGCTGCTCATGTTATACAGGCTCAGGTACACAGCTTTCCCCTCTCTGCCTTTACCAGTGCAATCTTATAGATCCAGGTGCAAAAAGACGTGGAGAGGAAAGACTATGCTGAAGTGATCAGACACTAATGCAGAATTATAGTCCCTGCAAGGTCTCGCTGCTGCACGATGCTGGCACGATGCTGGGGAGCTCGGGAAGCGCCGGTGAGTGCAGGCAGCCAGAGGACGTGCCCACATGGGTAATTTGCTGCATCCACATGTTCCTGAGGAGGTCTTTGGCCTCTTGTTTTCTTTTCCCATCTTCTCTCAGACAGCACTGAGTGATACTTGTCACACACTGGCCCAGATGGAAGCTTTTCCCCAGGAGGATCTGTACTGGGAGCAGTGGGCAGTCAGGATTTGATACCGGGCACACAAATGCTGGGGATGTGACAACTCCAGTCCCTGACATTTGGTACATGGCAGACTTTAATAATGCCATTGCCCACCTCCAGCAAACGAGTCCTGGAGGAGCTGCAATTTTGATTGTCAGAGAGGGAAAGAAAGGGTAATTAAAAGGCCCAGTGACAGGTAATGAGAAGGATGGAGCTGCATCTCTGCTGAAAGACCTGGTGCTCTCCCGGTCCCTCTCTCTGGCACACTCCCCCATGCCCATGTAAGCACATCCCTCCACACCTCCCTCTCAGCCTGGGATCGGGAGTGACCTTCTCCAGAAACACAGACGGAACCGGACATCTTCAGCTCCCACTGCTGAAAGTGTCAATTAGCACTAATTGGACGGTGCTAGAGTGAGTGAGCATAGTGGGGGAGGAAGGACAGGGACTGTAAGGCTTAGTAGGTTTCTTTCTTCTTTTGCTTGAAAATGCAGAAGGCTATGTGATAAGTGTATTTCCATGTGAGTTCCAGCAGGACCTTTTCTCAGGATGGAGCTTTTATTCAAACAGTAAATACCAAATTCCCCCGATGAGACACTGAGCAAAGTACCCATGGTCAGAGGAGACAGAGGCCTTGCATTTGTGTTTCCCATCGAGCAACAAAAAAACCCCAGCTTGGAGTGCCAAAATTAAGCGAGACTCTCTTAGATTAGATAACACGTGCTTTTATTGGTCCCACAGTCTCATATGACTAGATTTTTCCCCTCCAGCATTTATGATAGCCCTGGTTTATCTTCTCCCACTGTCTTATATGTGAATGTCATTTCACTTATAATGGTAAAGTATATTAGAAATTTGAGTGAAAAGGACTTGCTTTGTGTATTGTTGTTATATTTATTGCCATGAGACAAGTGTTCTGACCTCTAGTGCTTCTACATTTTTATGATCACCTACATTGAAATCTCCACAGATTTATGTACTGTAAATGGTAAGTGCTTTATTCTTTAGATCATGTGCCCAGGATCCAGATGGCCATGTTGTGACGGTCTGTAAAGTTTAAGGGCATTTGGGGAGCTAATAAGAACTTTCCTGCTGTTGCATTCAAAACTCTCCCAGTAGGTAACCTTCATGCACCCCTGATTGCCAAGTTTCACATGGGTGATGCCTTCATACATTGGATTTCAAACTTCCTAATATTTTGTTTAAGAAATAAGCTGAAGATTCTCTGAGGATGTCTGCATGAGGGTGTTAAAGGGGCAGCTCCCGAGCTAGGCAGTTCATCCTTTACGTGGCGTAAACAAGACATTTCCAAAATGCATTTCATTCTCTGGTGGTTGAATCTCAGTAGGAGGGGGAATGATGGCAGAGGTGATAGGGACACTGAGCCAGAAATAACTGAGACATAAAACTCCTTGTTTTAAATCCGTCTGTAATAGCAAAGACAAAATGCGTAGCTGCCTGGAAAAGCAGGATAGCTATAGATAAAGAGGCAATAAGAGGATTCTCAGAAACTGTGAACAGATGAAGCACAAATCAATCCCCAAATTTTGTGCTGCAAAGGATGTTAAGAAAATTCACTAACGATTTTTTAAACTGGAAATTGCAGAATTTATGAAATAATATGGGGTCAACAATGTGTCTGTTTCTAAAGAGAAAGGGACAGTGCTAAGAAGGATCTAATACTAAGGAAAGAGATCCACTTCTCACTGCTTTTGCTTTGGCCAGCTCAGGTGCTTTAGAAAGATGCTTCATGCTTTTTCAACAGCTGAGGGAAGAGATATGGTATCATGGATCCAGAGTTGCACAGGAACAGCTAAGCTGAGCTTAAGAATTTAGTATGATCACGAGTGGCACTCCCTTACAGACTGATGAAAATGAAGGGAAGAAAGAGAGTTCTGAAGCAAAAATAAAAGTGCAAAAGCAAATGTCAAAAAAAGATATGCAGTCACTGAAAAAGAAGAGTGATTCTGGCAATTGTAACTGTATCTAATAGAACAAGTACTGAGCTAAATCACTACCTACATAGTGGATAAAGAAAGGGAAAAAAGCTCAAACCCACAAGCATATGCCCAAGTACATAAAGAGTAAATCTCAGCAGAGAAATTTGTTGCCTATTTTTAGCTGAAACTATTAGTGGATAAAGAGTTTCTCTTTGGATTTTATTAAAGCCCTTGCAACCCTACTCTCCAAATGAGTTCAAATACACATTGCTTAGCCAGACTGCAATGGAGGGAAACTGGGGTGTGAAATGTATTAACCATCTATGGAGACTTGCAGAGGCAGAACACTGCTCTGGGATACTTAAGAGGGTGTAAATAGGAGAACATGGGTGGAAATATGGCAAAGATAGCTCATCAAAAGAGTAGATCCTCACAGGAAGATCTTTGTGGCTGCAGGAAAAAGAGTTCTTTGCGATAACTCCTGCTGGAGTACCTGAGACACTTCTGTTTCTTCTCCAACCTTCAAGTCAACCCTTGCTTTCCCTCAGCACAGCTCTCAGTTCCTAATCATGTTTTTAGCTTTAACTTTCTTAGTGCAGACTCACATTTTTGCAATTTAACTCAAGAAAATCCCATGAGCTAAGCTCTACATTACTTCGGAGCAGGAATCCTCCAGCTCTACTCTCTGCGCTACTTCCCGGTCAGACCACAAGGCTACAGAGAGAGATGGTATGAATTTTTAGGTCTCCTCCAAAATGTGCTCAAGTGCCTCTAGATGAGCTTTGTCTGCTTATACTTGGCTGTCTTCAGGGAAGACATTTCTATCTGAGCACATCAGCCTGGGGAGAGATTGCTTGGTGGAATCTAGGACACAACTCATTGCATGCTAAAGAAGATACCTTCACTCAACCAGATGGATCACACCACCATCTCTACTGACTTCACCAATTACATTTCCGTGGAGAGTTTTCTTACCTACACCTTTTGCTATTTTATTTTGTGATGTCTTACCCTATGAGCTCAATTGGGTCTTCCAGGTACTGTCACCTGGCTATCGAAAGGGCCTGGGTCTCCCAAGAGTCTTGTGTCCTGTCAGCCAGAACTGCACAGGTGTCTCAGATACCCCAGGGCTTCTCAAACTGCACCTTTGACAGGTGGCAGACACCTTTACATGGGCAACTGAACCCAAAGTCTACTAATTTCTCTCTAGATGCTTCGAGTTATAATAAGGATCTGGACATCTCCTGTGTAGGCACCTGAACTTCAGTGTCACCACCTGCAAGCTGAATCCCACAGCTAATGCTGGGGAAGAAGGATCGCCCCTTTACAGGATTTTTGATCTGGAGGTAGCAGGCTACACTCGGGTGCTATGACTCTCTGCATGTGAGCATTTCCTTCTCTGGGTGGTCTTCTCCACAGCCAGCATCCAAGTCCCTGGAAAAACTCTTAAGGGTTTCTTCCACCTTTGGAGCTAGTCTCCACCTCAAGCCAGTGTTGCATTTCTTTAGGTGTTTTTCCCTGCCCCAGAGCAGCTGAGGGGATGCAGCACTTCACAGCAGCTCTCCCTGTCACTCCAGCAAGAAGCTATGATGGAATGCCACGGGGCACACTGAGAGATTAAAAGCAGAGGCTCCCAGTCAGAGACGTTTTAAAGATGTGTGTGCTCAAGTAAAGGACTTTTTAATGTTTTAATAACAAATATTACAAGATATTTTTCTCCATGCCCAGTGCCTGCTGAGCCATCATGCTGAGCCTATATTTATGGCACTGTAAAGCACAATGAAGGCAACAGCACTAGGAATACTAATAGCCTCAAGTTTATTACACTAAGGCTGAGTGCTTCATTTTAATTGCATGGAAACATTTAATTTGTTAGATGAGGTGTCATGTAGCTTTCCTCAGGCACCAGTAACTCATATCCACACTGGGACAATCTAACAATCTAGGGGAGGTTTTAAAATTGAATGGATTTTACTATTTCTTAGCTCTTTGGTGTGCGTGGGTGGCCACATTCTTGGGCCTTGTAGAGTTAAAATATTTTTGCCTCTTTGTTGTAAGACTTGATTGAGGAAATCCACATCTTCGTGGCTGTCCAAGGCAATAAAAGGGGTCTGCAAGGCATCACATCATAGGGTGTAAGCAGTCCGGTGGAAGGGCCACGCGTTCTCATCTCTCCCCACCTCACTGTATGGACCCAGGACGCTCGCTGCCTGTCCTTGGTGGCTGAACCTGCTAATGTGTCCAGCCAGTGACCCTTTGCTGCAGCGATGGAAACACAATATATTTTGGAAGGAAGGGTGGGAGTTCAGAGCACACCTGACCAATGGATCGAAATCACTGTCATGCTTCTCCCCAGCAGCCCTGTGCATCATTTTTCTGATCATTTATAACAGTAACATTTAAGGAGTAAAGGGGAGAGGAAACCCAAATGAACCGTGATGGTTTTACGCTCTGAAGTGATGTCAAATCAGAACACGTCAGAAAAACAGGCATTTTATGAAAAAAATCTGCTTAAGTAAAAAAAAAAGGAAGCTTGCCAGTATATCCCATGTGGCAAAAGGGATGGGGCAGAGGAAAATCAAAGCCGTTTGGAGACAAGCTGGGTCTGTCAAAATAATGATAACAGCTCCGGTTCCCTGCACATTTCACACGTGCTCAGACAGTGATGATGAACATGGAATAAATGCCTGAGTCGGCAAGATTTCATTTACCTCTGGTGTTAGGGGACCTGTAATTCACATTAGATTTTTTTTCCCCACGTGTTGATCTAACATGTTTGGACACTGAAGTTAGAAACCTTCACATCAGAAATGAAAGGTGATTATTATTTTTTTTTAACTGCACAGAGAAGTAATGACTGCAAGAGCTTTGCAAAACCAGTGGTAAATACCTTATCACTCCAGGTTTTAAAGTGAGATAGGACTTTTTTCTAAAAGATATGCTGCAGTTCAGCTCCGACTTTATGGGCTCAATGCTGTCATGTCTGTGCTACGGAATAATAATTCTCCCAGCAGGAATTACCAAGGAAGAGGAATATTATGCAGAAGAGAAGGCTCTCTGATGTCCTTAATAACCATATTACCTCCTTTGAGGCAACGAAGTAGATACCATGGCAATAAGCAAACATAATGATACACACATGATGTGAAGCCGTGTGTTAATGATGAACGCCCTGGCCAAGACTCACATCTCCCAGTTACCTGAAGCCTCTGGGAAGCCGGGACTTGCATGTGGCGATGGGCATGATCCCAGCGCACGGCTGGCTATGCTCGGCATGGCTGGCTGTCAGGGGATCCGAGGAGTGATGAGAGCAAGTGATCACGGATGTCAGCATTCAAATCTACTGTGGGCTTTTACCTCCCTTAAATGTCAATGTTGAAGTTGTCACACTTTCTGAGCTCCCCCCTCCATCCAATGGCAGCAAAGGGTTCTTATAGAAAGTTTGTAGGGGGCGTCCACCGGAAAACACAGCGCAGGAGGCCAGCCATGTAGAAGCAGGGGACTGCAAGAAAGATTTTCATCCTGTTGTCAGATTACCACGAAAGAAGGAAGCCACGGGGGTGGTTGATCTCCTGCGGATGGATTTTTGCACTGCTTCTAACAAGTGTTACAGTAAGGGCTGAGAAGGGCTTTTCCATAGGCATTTGCTGGAAATTTTAAACAAACCTCTTCAAATGCGTCAGTGACTCTTTTTCGAGTGTGCATTTTCTGCAAATAGTCCTGGCACTGAAATTGTTGAGGCAACAGCTACAGAAATTGGCTGCCCCCAGCTGGCATCCAAGAATGGTCACGGGGATGGTGTTTTGAATTGATTTATGAGGCTAAAAGAGGCCCTGTATGTAAATGGCTATTCGATTTCAGTCACTTGCTCCCACACTGAGAGCAATAGCTCATATTTAGCTAGCCCGCAATTTCTAGGAACTTGCATTCAAATTTTAAAATTGCCCCAGAAACCTGATTTTAAGTTTCTCATCCGGCTAGAAGCACAACCTTTATTATATCACCTCTCTGAATTAACGGCTCAGGATATTTCCACCTTGGCCCTAGACAGACATTAGCACGTAAGCACCTTGCAGACATAAATAATTTCACCATTATCATCGGAGCAGTCCTTGCCATGGAAGGGAAGGTTCAACTGAGATGTGGAGCTGGTAGCCCAGAGGCATCAAGTGATGTGACTCAGGTCAGCTGGAGATGCACTGTCCCACGCAACTCTCCTGGAGGCCAGACCAATTCTTGAACCTCAGACCTGTCCTGCCTTCAGACATTATCCTGCTCACAGACTCCTTACAAGTAACAGAAAGGCCAAGAATATTCACAAGGCCATTGGTGAATAGTTTTGAATAATCTGCAACCCTGGGAAAAAATCACAGGTCGCTTGCAGAGAATTCATGAGCAGGAAGAGCCAAAAAAAAAAAAAGTCAGAATTAATTCTTTCCCAGATATCTATCACTTCTTTGGTTTCATTAAAACGAACACAGGCAAATTATATTTTCAGACAGTGAATTAATGTTCACGGACAGCACAGAAAAATCTCAGTAGCAAACAATTTTGAACGTCAGACACCTGTAGAAAGCTGTGACTCCACGAGCAATGATACTGACTAAGTGGTTCACTGCTGCCAAAGAAGTGTTTTCTTATTTCTTCTTCCCACACTTTTTCACAGCCACGTGGTCCTTCTGCTCTGACTGTTGTGCTGATGGACTCATCTGTGATCTGATTTGGCTCCTCAGCATAGCAGAAAATTAGCCCTTTTTCGTTCTCAGGCAGGATTAGTGAACTTAATTGCCTTTCAGATGTTACATTTCCATTGCTAAATAAAAGGATGCTACGGAGAAAATACTGTGTCCCTTTACTGTTGCTGTCCCAGGTTTAGTTTTGGCCAGCTCAGTATATCGACCTGTGGAGAAATGCCTGGGCAGCATGGTCCTCATGTTATTCCAGGCTCGTGGAACTGGAGGAGACACACAAAAAGCAATGGCACCTGCGGGGCAGTGGGCTCCCAGCACAGCCACAGATCACGAGCGTGGCTGGTCTGTTCAGAAAAGTTCTTAGCCACACTCAAAAAAAAATTAGGAATTTGGTTGAGCTCACCCCTTTGAACCCAATTTGCAATGTGAGTTGTGGTGAGGCACTAGCTCGGACGAACGCAGGGACTGGCATGTGCCGTGGCGTCAGGACATGAGTTGCATCATATGCCTAAATGTTTTTTCCTTGATTTGAGACCTTAACTGCCCACCTGACCGCATATTTAGGAATCTAACTACAGGTAACCGATTTTGTAACTCTTGACCGTCACGCCAAACTAATTTGTAGTTGTCCTCTTATATAGTAATGAATTTATAGTGGGAGAATAATTTGTCTCTCTATGCCAAAATAAGTATATTCAGGTCAGGGTGGGGGGGTGGGGGTGGGGGCTGTGTTTTTTCCTTTTTAAGGGAAAGACAAAGGTACTTTGTGTCTGATTTGAATTTCAGACAAACATTTAACAGATCACTTTGCTTTCCCAAATGTACAGTGCAGCCTCTAAGAGCAAGCTAAATTGCTATAAATTAAAGTTAAATGTCAAAAAGGCAAAGATGTGCAGGAATGCAGGAGACAATCTCTGTGCGATTGGGGTTGTTACTGAGCTGCTTTTATCCACTTTGCTTGCATATTGTTAAGTGCTCTTCCTGGAAAGGGGACGTTTTTTTTTTTCTTTCCATTTTTAAATAAGTCCCAACCCCCTGTTCCACTGAAATAGGATGTTATAATTTCTCATTTCCAAATATCGTGGGAGAAAGAATTATGATTGTCCACTCATTGTGCTTATCATTTAATTTGAGTTTTGCAGTCTGCTCTTAGAGAAATGCCATCCTTTTGATATAGCAGGTATCAACCTGCTCAGTAAAAGGGAAATTAAGATGCCAATTCTACCTGTGCTGAGTAGTTGGCCTCTGTGGGAGGGAAGTAATGAAATCCCTGCTTCTTCTGTTACTTTAAAATAGAAAATATGAGGGGAAATGCAGTGTGAACTACATGTGACAAACCAGAAAACAAGTATCAGTGTTTCAGGAGCTGAATTTCACCTACAAAAAAAATGTCTTCTGCGAGGCCAGCCTCCTCTTTCTCTTCCCACCTGTATCAGGACCTCCATCCCCAGCCCCACAGTCTCCCTGCAGCATGAGCTGGAGGAGGGAAAGATGCCTGACCTGGCTCTGCACAGACCAAGCGGGGCTGAGGGCTTCCCTGCAAGACTCGTCTCCTGAGATTATGTGATCTAAATGCTCCACCTTGCCCTGAAGACCTCTGGGTCTATAAAATCACCAGTACCTGCACCTCCAAAAGATGTTTTGAATCTAGTTGGTTTTTTAATGACACTGAGATCCTCACGGGGAAGTTACGTGCTGTATAATGCAGTGCACGAGTAACACAGAGGAGTGTACAATATGATAAGTAAGCAAAATCTACCCCATTTGCTTTGGGGGCTCTGCTTATTGTCCTAACCTTGGGTGCAGTTTTGTTAGCATTGGGGCATCATCAGCCCACAACAGGCAGAAACACCTCAACGAAACAGCGCACCTGTACAAGGCAGGCACTGCTCTTTTAGGACCCCTTCAACCAGCCCTACACCACTGCATCCCGTGTTCTTAGGGAATGCAGTTTCAATGCTCTTTGACGCCTGTGCAACACTTTTGTCTGATGGGAGCTGACCTAGCCTCCATGGGTACTTGATATGTTGCTACAACAACCTTTGATGTGAATTCTTTCATGCTGAGTCAAGCACCCTCTGAAGAAGACTTTAAGACATATATATACAGGTTGTGAATGCAGCTGCCTTAGGCCATTACTTAGTAGTGCAGAAGGTTTCCATGAAACCTCAAAGCACAGTCCTGCAAGGCAATATGCAGGTGAGGTGAGCAGCCTGCACACCCAAAGTCTCTCTGGAGCCCAGTTTGGCTCTACGCTGGAGGCGGTTACCCGTGGGACCAAGGGTCATCCCTGGCTCACACATGGGCTGAGATGCCAGATCGCAAAGCTCACTTCACTGAGAGGATTTCAAAAATTAGATGTCTTTCCTGCTGTACCTGGGAAGACCTAGGGTGCATCTGCCTCTGATGCTTGCACCATGGGAAAATATTTAGGGCTGGAGGCAACAGCACTGTAGATAGTGGGAAACAATTTCCCCATTGCATGACAAGGAGAGGTTGGACTAGGGACCTTCAGAGCTACCACTCTCTTAGTCCTCCCTTTGGTCAATCTGTTCTTTGTGCTGTTTTCCTGGTTGTGTCTACCCCATGACCCATCCTTACAGAGCCCCGAAGCAGTCATAATGCTTTTAGATGCCACCCTCACCATGCTGGCCATTCCTTTTGATGAAGTGACTACAGCATGGAGTGCTACCTCCAATTTAGTTGTCTAGTGTCACTGTAGTCAACAGATAACTAGTCAATGCAAAAGGGAGAGTGCAGGCCATGATTATTCTGACTTAACACAGGTGTCAGCTGAAGGATCTACCTTGTTCACTAACTGTACTGACTAGATTGTACTGATGATCATGTGAGCATGAACATCTCCATCTCATGTTTGGATACCTTGTACAGGGTTGAAAGTGTGACACAGGAAGACTAGAGCTTAGTTCAGATGTCCAAACTTGCTGTCCAGTGATATTCTAGACATATGCTATTTGTGATATTCTAAGGCAGTGATGTGGACCACCAGAGTCTGGCAGATGGGTCATAAGATCTACACGAGACCCACCAACTCCATGGGTTCAGCTAGAGTCTGGAGGAGGTAGATCATCTCTAATGCCAATGGATCTCTATATCAGGCCCCTTCAGTAGGTCCGAGATGATTTAAAAAGCCCTTCTGACCTCAAAATATAAAAAGCAGCACCCATGAACCCTGTTTTTAGCTAGTATCTTGTCTTTCTTCATTTGCAATGTAACAGACACACCAAAAGCTACAGTGCTGTGCATTCCTCTCTACCCATATACTAGCAAGGAGCAAGATTTCTCCTTGTTAGGCAATAAAGCACATGAGGTAAGTAAAGACACTCTTTCTGATTGACATCACAGTCGTGCTGTGCTAAAAGAGTGTATCCTTGAGCAGCAGCATGTCCTAAGAACTTTCTCTGCTCCACCACTTCCCAACCAGCCAAGAACCAGGCAGAATGGTCCGTACAAGATTTCCGGGGGAGGGGGCGTCAGGAGCTTGCCCAGGTGTAGGACCCCTTATTTCCTGAAGAACATGCACCAGCTTTATTTGAGGTCTTGTGTGGATCCAGTCAAGACAGAGGAAATGGAAGTCCAGTGTCAAAGACACTTGCCACTGCTTTGGAGGTTGCCAAGAGTTCTGAGCTTCATGCTACCAGATTTACAGCTATAACATACAAAGTCACTGATAGGGCTTGTTATTTTTGGCAGGTATGCTTGAAACCCCCAGGAAGAACAAGAGCTATGGTCTGAAACCCTATGAGGCATGAGATGGCTCTGGGACAACACACATCTTAGATGGGACAAAAGCTTCCTGCCAGGATCTCTGTGTGAGACAATAAGTGTGGGAGGATTCCTCTCCAGCAAGAATCCTGGATGTGTGCATAGTTCAGATTCATATCTGATGGATCTGTCTACATAAATTTTCTGTGAAGGATGTGATTATTTTTTTAGGCTGGCTTCCTAAGGAAATGAGCCCTTTATATAACTGAAATGTCTGCTTGTCTGCCTTAGTCCTCCTTCATAACTTTTGAAACCACCAACAAATTTCAGACAATTTTTCTGTCTCAAAGACCTTAAGCTTCTACAAAATTTATGGAGAAACGCATCTGGCTTAAATGCACTCTGGTCCTGCCGCTGGGCACCACTGGAAAGAGCCTGGCTCCATCCTCTTTGCACCCTCCCTTCAGGTATTTATATACGCTAGTAAGACCCTCTGAGCCTTCTCCAGGATAAACAGTCCCAGCTCTCTCAGCCTTTCCTCATAGGAGAGGTTCTCTATTCCCTTGATCATCTTTGTGGCCCTTTGCTGGCCTCTGTCCAGTCTCTCCTTGTCTCTCTTGTACCGAGGAACCAAGGCCTGGACACAGTGCTCCAGGTGTGGCCTCACCAAGTGTTGAGTAGAGGGGAAGGATCACCTCCCTCGACCTGCTGGCAATGCTTTTTCTAACACAGCCAGGATACCATTATCCTTCTTTGCAGCCAGGGCACATTGCTGGCTCAAGGTCAACCTGATGTCCCCTAGGACCCCCAGGTCCTTTTCTGCCAAGCTGCTCTCCAGCCGTATGCCTCCAGCACATACTGGTGCCTGAGTTGTTCCTCTCCAGGTGCAGAACTTTGCACTTCTCCTTGCTGAATTTCATGAGGTTCCTGTTGACCTATTTCTCCATCTTATCAAGATCCCTCTGGATGGCAGCACGACAGGCTGGCATATCAGCCGCTCCTCTGTTTGGTGTCATCAGTAAGCTTGCTGAGGGTGCACTCTGCCCCATCATCCAGATCATTAATGAAGATGTTAAACAGGACTGAACCCAGTACTGACCACTGGAGTACATCACTAGTTACTGGCCTCCAACTAGACTTTGTGCTGTCGATCACCACCCTCTACAGTTTCTGCAGCATGGCCTTGGTGGTTTCTTTTCTTGGGAACTAGAACCTGGGGACCTGGTTTGTGTGTCTCCCTGCAATAAGGTGTCCAGAGAAATTTCAGAGCTGGGTGCCAAAAAACTCCGTGTAATCCCTGGAATTCTATCATGTGAGAACAGGGTTTACAGCAGTGTTGCACACTGTGACCAGCTTGGAAGTCAGATTGCTGGCATGGTGGGACACTTGGTCATCTTCTCACTGGTCTCTCCTTAAGACTCAATGAGCATTTTGCGGCATTTTGCTAGTGGTTTCAGATGGGAACAGGATGATACTCTAAATTCGTTGCACCCAGTGCCTTTAGTTTAGTTATGAGTGTTTAGTTATGAATGAACTATAGGGGAAAGGGATCCATTTGGAGAAAATCTGAGAAGATCCCAGGCAAAGGTACAATCTCCTATCTCAGGAGGGCAAGCCCTCTCTCTAGAAAAGGGAAAAGAATGGAGAACATACTGATTAAGTCTACATTGATATACACGCTGGAACACGACGTCACCCCCCCAAGCAGTCACACTGAGATGCCCTTTTCTATTTATGTCATATCCTAGAACCTGCCCACAATCCCATACTAAAAGGCCCAACACATCTCTCCAGAGGGGAGAAGATGCTTCTTTTACACTTCCCACAACCTCACTTGAAGTGTTCAGGATCCCAGTCCCCACTCAAAATGAAACATTTACAAAAAGCACCATCAAAGTAAATCATTTTCCTTGCCCTTTTCTCTCTTCCTTCTCAGTTCTCTCTAAGCATCTTTAACCACTACTCAGAATCTGCTCCAAGTGCAACCTGCAGATATGTTTAGTAATGTTTAGTATCTGTTTAGTAATGTTTAGTATCTCCAGGGTCTCTATTTTCCCTTCAGGAAAAGATGGAGGTTGAAGTATTGGGTTTTTGTTTTTTTCTACCGAGGCACATGGACTGCGTACACGTATCTACCCTGGGCATATTTAGGGTCCCTACACCAGCAGCAACCAAGGTCTCTGAATCCTCAGAGACCTCAGACCTCGCTATGCAGTAGCCAAACTGAAAACTATGCAGAGAAAATTTGCTCCTGTGCACCAGCAGCAGAAGGTTGGTTTATGACCCACTCATCCATGACATGAAGACTCACAAAGTTTAGAAATCACTGGCCCAAGAGTTTTAGGAGATGGTGGCTGCATCCGACTCACAAAGAAGCAAAACAAAGACAACGACCCTGCTAACTCTCCAAGCAACTGAGCTTAGAGATGTTCTTGCCAGGGGTATTCATGACAGCTGTTCCCTTCTCCTGACGTGATAGAGTCTTGTGCTGCTTTCAGCACTTTGAGGCTTCATGTTTTTCATTACAGTATTTTCATTTTTGCTTTTAACTGGTTCTTCCAGAAACAAAAATACAGTACCCCCGATATATACATACGTGTGTATATATATATGTGCATTCGCACGCACATATATAAGTTACGCTTCATAAAATTCCTAGAGAAGCCACGAGCGGGATTGATTGAAACAGGCAATTTCGTAGCGAGCTGCAAAGTTCTTCCCTGAATCAGTGAGTCATGATGCCCTATAAAACACACACTAAAACGTCATAATGACCTACCACTATTATTTCTTCCTTAAATCTTCACTATGAGAGGAAAGGGAATTTGCAGATCGAGGGCAGGAGGAATTGAGCTGACTGCAGCACAACCCCAGGCTTGCTTCTGTGAGCACACCTGGGGAGGTAAGGCTCTCCATTGCTGACAGCACTGTGGTTAAGTGGTCAAGGAGAAGACAGGACGTGTTTGTAGGGTCAGAAATCCCCACATCACTTGTTTGCATTCCTAGGAATAGAACAGTTTAGATGTCATCAGCATTACACATTCAGCCCCTAATTTCAGTGGGTCAGAGAGAAGGTATGAATTAAATAAATGTACCTTTACACACACACACAGCCCTGTAACGTTTTGGTTTTTTTTCACACTCATCTTCCCAACCATGTGCAAAGATGAATTTTTTTTCTTTCTTTTCACTTTTCTAAGACCTTTCTGTACTTCTCAGCCTCCCACACTGCCGTTTCCTTTTTTTAATGGATAATCATGACATAAAATTGAAGAAATCATGTAAGCTTGAAGGTAAAGGGATTTCTGGTTGGATGGTTTGTTTATTTGCTTCTAGAAAAGAAATGATCAGAAATATTTTCCCAGAAAACAACGTGTTTTGCTTGAAAAGACCTTTCCTCTTTGTGAAACATTTTATCATCACTGTTTCTGCCAGTTCTAGGGATTTGCTGCCAAATGAATCCTGAAGTGCAAGTGAGCTTTGAACAAGCAATCTTAAATTTTTTTCTAGTCAGAAAATGGGATGGAAATGGGATAACCACCAAAGAGTCGTTAATTTTCTCTGAAATTAAGAATGCTCAACTTTCTCTGGAAAGCCTTGGGGGGTGTTACACAGAATGACCTGGAGTTTCTGATGGTGTATGAACCTGTCTGAGGTCCCAACGACCGTGCTAGACCATGATATCAATGGTAAAGACAACATGAGGAAAGACTGTGGGCTATTTCTGGGGGCAGTGGTACTGAAGAGTTCATCTCAAGGAGGATCAGAAAGCAGCAGGATGCTCCTGCTTCCTATGTAACACTACCCTGCAAGTCCCTTCTTCTCATACCCCTCTTGTGAAAGACATCCAACTGGTAATGAGAAATTTCAGCCTGTTTTGAACTACATCCTGGTCTAGAAGTGGGGGCAATGTTTTTAAATTAAACTGTCAAGCCAAGCCCATGAAATAGAAACTGTGCAGAGAGACAATTGCAAATAAAAAAAAAAATAATGCAAACGAACTTTCCATTAGACTGGTCCTAAAACTTCCCAATGCCTTTTTCTTTTTCCCCATCTGACTTTATTACATAGTAAACACAGCAGATTTATTTCTGTGCACACCTGTATTATTTTTGAAGAGCTGTTGAGCATCTGTGAAATGAACAGATTGTCTCTTTTTTTTTAAATAAAAAAAGCCCCAACTCAAAACTCGCAGAGCTCGAGGCTCCTCTGTGTCATCATCCACATCGCAGCAAAACGAATGTAGCATCTCTGCTATTCACATCCAATAGCTCTTCAATCCTCTTCTTCAGTGGTAGAAATGGCAACAGGAAATGTGAGCCAGGGATGAATCTGTGTCTCAGGGCTTTTAATTATGTTAATAAGTAGTCCTGGGAATGAAGGAACTTATGGAGCTTGAGTAGACTCTCCGGTGTCTAATAGGGTTTTTTAGATCATCCTATGAGCTTCAATAATAAAAAGCCTTTCTGCTCCCCACCTGTCTGTTTTCATTAAGTCCAAGAGAGTTTAATGTATTCATGGTTTAAGTTATTGAAGACACTTCCTTGACTTGACTTGACTCCAAGTGATTCAAAAGTTACTGCCAAAGAAAATGACATGCAGACAGATACACAGACAAATTAAGGCAGCACACCTGCCTGAGCCAAATGTCTTTAGGAAACCAGGCCCGAAACAGACGGATGCTGCTCCTGTGTAGGCTGTGCACATGAACCTAGACCCCATAGTCAGTTCCCAAACCGTGGATCAGGGAGCATGACTTCACTGTCACACTGCCATGAGCTACATCAGCATTTACATCTTATGACGTAATCCTTCCCAGTCCCTTCACTAAGGCTCTCAACAAATACATGCAGCCATATACTTTTTCCAGCTGGTGATGAAGCTCATCATACCTAGGACCTACAGTACAGGAGCTCTTTAGGGCAATGAATTTGTCCATCATGGCTTTGGGTCAAGCTAGTTTTAACTTCAGCACAGCAAAAGACTCTCTACAGCTTTATTCTCCCTCTATCCCCATCAGAGCTGCTAATTACGTTAAGAAAAGTATTTTACGTGGACCCTTGCCAGGCTGATCTACGCAGCTTGCTCCTCTGCAAAGGCAAATTCGTGTTTGCTGGAACGATGAGCCAGTAATCCTGCAAAGAGTTAAAGGACATGAAAACCCTTCCAGAAGCAGCTTAGTGCACACAGGCAAAGCAATTGGGAAGCGGGCACATTACTGCCGCTGAATGAGTGACCCGTAACGTCATGATGACACATCACTATTGTTCCTTTGTAGAAAATTTCCTTCGTGAGCAAAATGAGTGAGAAACGAGTTCCCAAATGATTGCTATTGCTAGAAAAAAAAAAATAAAGAAAAAAAATAAGGGAGGGGGGGATAAAAGGGAGAAAAAAATCAGAAAGGCTTCATAGGCTAAGAGCAAATTACTCCGCAATTCAGAGAGTGATTTCATGGACATGCTGCAGGGATAATGTATTCTGAGTGGCTAGAATTTCATTTAATTCCACTTCATTGTTGAGCATCTTTTCCAGTGGTTTTATGACTGAACACTGTGTGCCCATTTTCCTTGTTCTTAATCTGGCTTTTTGACAGTCACTCTGGATATACAGTGTTCATGTTTATTTCCACGACACCTCTTTATGGTATATGTCCTGAGACAGAAGCGATAAAAGGAAAATGTTTGTAAACGAATCCTAATTTCACTACAATTGCTGCTTAGGCTAGTGACTTAAGGTTTTTATCTCTGTCATGCACTCAGGGTAACACAGGCTGTCAGTCACTTATGGATCAATTAATTGATCAATTGATCTATTTTTCTATCTTGCAGAAATCCCCAGAGGTGCCTGCAATGACTGAGGAGGGTAGGAAGCTCTGTGAACCTCATCTGAATTGCATGCACCTTGGTCCAGAAGCAATTCTGGGACAGTCCTGTGATGCAATCGGGCGTCTCTCTCAGTTTTCTGTAGCTTTCTCATGAAGCCACATGAAACCGCAAGCATTTTGATCAGGTTAACAGTCAGATCTGGCATCCATTTGAACCCCTAAAATGAGAATTAAATTCTGGAAACACCGACCAAACACACTCTATGGACAGAAGGAAGGTACTGTGCTCTGCATGGGGAGTTGTTCCTCAGCAGAGCATTCCAAAAAAGCAAAGCAAGTAGAAAACACAAATGTCTTATGTTTTTTCCACCCACACAAAGTTCAAAACTCCCATTTGAGGAGAAAAGAGGACTGTGACTTAAACTTCCTTTCTGACATGCCTGTTCTAAATACATGCTTTTCTGAGCTAAAGAAGCTCAGCTCTGCACAGAAGGGGGATGTTATATTGATAAAAAGCATTTTTCAGGGTGTTCCAGGTGCCAGCAGTCGGCTCAGTTTGGACCCAGAAATGTATGAAAAGCTACTGGGGACCCCAAAACTGCTTTGCGCACAGGCTTTCCTAAAGGCACGAAGAGAGGCTCTGCACAAGCAGCTATATAGCAAAACCTGTGCAAATTACCGTTCCAGGGATTCATCTCCCATGGTTTCAGTTCCTTTATACCATTATTGCCTTTTGCCTTTTCTTGAAGGGAAGATAATTGGCTAGACAGACCTCTGGTCCCAGGCAGTACCCCCATTCTTCCTAATTCTTATTCAAAGACCACGATGCACTTTTAGCCATAAGCTGTTAATTAGATGCAACTTTCAATATAATTTCCTGGACCAGTTCTGGGCCATTTATACTGGCCATAGTGCCACCAGCTGGAAACATCAAATTATTCCATTTTTGTACCCTTTCTGTTGTTGTTTTTTTCTCTTCTCTCCCTGTTGTGGCTGGATCAAGCCATCTTGTTTGGCAGAAGCAATGTGACAGCAAAATTGTCCCAAGTCATTTTTCTCTTGGATTTGTGCTGTACTTGGAAGGTCTTTTTATTACAGCAGAGGACAGGGAAACCTCTTGGAACATGTTAATTCCTATTCAGGCCCCCAAAAAAATCATCGTTGGGAATTAAACTAACCCTCTTCCTTTGACTGTGAGGTCTTCCTAAGTGAAGTGTGGTGGCTGGAGGGAAATAGTGGCATCACAGGTATTGGAGCTTGTGTCCCTCCATGGGTAATTGATCACAGAGGCACGAAGATGGTCAAATTTGGCTGGATGAGAGATTTTGCAGCTAGGTGCAACTGGGAATATTCGCCTGGGTATTTTCTTGTGCAGCCCCATCTGCCTGTATCCACTGTTCTCTCTTGCTTCATAATTAGCGCTAGCACTGTCGCAAGGACGGATTTGTCATTCTGTCTTTATACAATTTCCAGCACAATGGAGCATTGATACAAGTCACACTCCCATGTAAAACCACTATTTGCAGATCAAGAAAAAGGACAGCGTGGCCTAAAATCCCATTTTGGCCCAGTGTTAAAACGAAGGCAACAATTAGAAATAAAAAGACAATAGAGGAAAAATAGAACTAGGAAGATGGTAATTAGCAAAAATGAGAAGCTATGAAATTCAGATCGTTGGTTAGGAAAGCTAAAGACATTAGGGAAAGTCCCAGGCTTAAAGAACTGTAGGGCATATTAAAAACACGAGGGATCTCAGCAATGATATTTAGCTCATTGCTAGTTGAGGAGAAGAAAGTAATAACGTGTTCTCCATCCCTCAAGATGTTCTCACCTTCCTCTTCCTTTTTTTAAATTAATATGAAAGAATTATTTGTAATTCATGAATATGATTAGCAATTGTTATCAAGGAAGGTATTAAGAAAATACTAGGAATGCAAAAATTGTTATGTCGTTATAATGCACTTAAAATGTTGGCTGAGGAGAAATCTGCACAAGCATGTAGTAAGCCCTGCACTGCTTTACACGAGCTTTTACTCAAAGTAAATATATTAACCGTCATGACAGGGATAGGAAGGATTTAAAACAGACAATTGCAAAGTTACCCATGGAGATTTAAGGAATGCAGACCATGTTAGGGAATAGGGTTAAGGGGTCTTGGAAAGCAAGCAGCTCACCAGAAATTCCCACCATGGTGCTGTAGCAAAGAGATAAACAGAGACCCTGGAGAAAACAAGAAGGGAGTTGTAATTAGGAAAGGAGAAATGTTTTCCGCTTCTATGCAAGACACGAGTGAGACTGGGATGTGCGGACCAGCTGGTTGTCTGCTGTCAGTTTTAAAAGGGAGTTTGGGGAAAGGTCTGAAGAGTGTCCAAAAAAAAAAAAAAAGGCAAGAAAAATTACTTGAGAGCTGGAGAAAGTGCATTGCACTGAGACTTTCTGCAATCCAATCTGCTTAGTTTATCAAAAAAAAAAGAAGATGGAGGGGTGACTGATTTGATTAAGGTGTGTAAGTACTTTCATAGGGAGAAAATTGTGGTTAGGAAAGCAGTCTTTAATCTTGTGGGGAAAGGTATATTTATTACTGGAACTGGAATCCTGACATATTCAAATAGAAATAATTTTTAACAGAGTGATGGACCATTTGAACAAAGTGCCATGGAAAGCACTGCATGTCTCTGCCGCTGAAGGCTTTCAAATCAAGACCAAATTTCTTCTTCAAAGAGGAAGTCACATTTGACTTAAAGCTCTCAATATGCTGCTAACCAGTCAAATTCAATAACAAATAAGAGGTCAAATGAAATGGTCAGTGATGTCTTTGGCCCTGAAGTTGCTACACTGCCAGCACAATGCTCCAGGGTTTTGCTGTTTCACTGGCTTTTTAGATTATCAGGATTAGGCACAAATGCTCCCCAGTCACTGCCTCTCCTAACAACCCCCTCTGACCTCCTGGTGTCACATCGAATAGCTCAGGCAGAGCTGTGGGCATCTCAACCACCACTTGTGGACTCAGTGTCAGCTCACTGAGAGATGACCTATCGCATCCCAAACCACTCTTACGCTCTGGGCTTTATTTTAATACCATTTTTTTCCTTCCATTTACTTTTTCCGTTGTTCGGAAGGGAACCACCGTAAAAAACAACCTCACGTGGAGCATAACAAAACCTGGTGCACCTCATCCAACATAGCCTTCATCAATCCTATGATTTAGGGTGGAGCCTGTGAGTATTTTTACTAGATTAAATGGCTTTGCTGGAAGTGTACTGAAATGGCACATTTCCCAGGACATATATTCTTAGTCGGTGTGAGCACAACATCTACCACAGCCTAGCTGTAACTTTGAAGGCCTGCCACAATGCAAACCAGAATGGATATATGAAGGTTGTAAATGGGAAACGCAGAAGCAAAAAACCTCTTCCTACCCAGATGACAGACTTTTGAGGATATTTCTAAGCAAGTGGCAATTAAAAGAAAATATGTTGTTTGCCTCCCTGCATCCCAGGGAGAGGTCTGCTGAGCATCCTGCCTTGCACGACACAGCAGCCTGGGCAAGCGCTTCCATTACCACTTTGCGATCCGCTCTTGGCAGTCGGCCTGGTACCACGATCCAGCAGCATCTCTGAGTGCTGATCTTCTGTCCCTTTGGAAAATGTTAAGGAGGCCCCTGGGGAGCATCACCCCAACTGAATGCCAAGGAAGCTTAATTGCAATACCAATGGTTAGCTGAGCTGCCAGCTGGGACTCGGCGCATGTTGCATCCACAATATGAAAGTCATCTCACTGAAGCAGAAAATAGGAATGTGTTGAGCCATCACGTGGCCTTCTATAAAGACAGAAGTGCTAACAGGGGTTTCTAGGCTATTTGTTTGCATCCCCTCATTTCCTAATTATTACTTTTTTCCTCCAGCCCTTTCAGCAATAAATAAATAAATAAATAAGCATTCTCATCTGTGTGATAATAGCTGGAGCGTCTATTTAGCCCACAGCTCTTCACTGGTATTCACAAGTCTTGGGCTGGCACCGGTGACCGTGATTTGAATTAAAAGAATGTAGCAGGGAATTTAAAATCAGTGGGCCAGATCATTAGGTGGTGCAAGACAGCGTAGACCAGTTAAATCCAACAGAACTAAAATTATTTAGATTAAGCAGGGATATCTGACTGTATGCATAAGAAACCCTGCCAAACCTGTCCTTATTCATACCTCCAAGCTCTGGCTATTTGCTATCCTCTGCAGAAAGAGAGGTTAATTATCATCATCTGGAAGCACTGGAGTGAAATTAAGTAAAGGAGGATTTAGGAGGTACTTCAGGAAGTGTTTCCTTGCTGTGAGCTGTTAGCATAATACATTTTCACAAGGAAGGTGAGGGGTATCGGATCACTTGTATCACTGAAACTTGAGGTGCTCAAAGTGCTGAGGAAGATGCTGTAAGGAGCAGCACCCCTCTATACTAGGAAAAAGATATGAGACCTAACTGACCGCCCCTGGTTGTTTGATCCCCTGTTTCTGAGTGATCACATTTCCCAATGAAAGTGCTAAGCAGGGCACAGGCTATCTGAATTATTATCCAAGCAAACACTCTCATTCTCAAAATCTGGGAAGTTTTCCAGCTTAATTAACATTAACATTTGTTTTCACTAAGCCGTCTGTCAATGTGCCACCAGAAGCACTAAATATGAGCTCTGAGTACACACACGGGTAGGTATCAATTCAGGTGGAGCATGCAGTTTTATTTCCAAGCTTTGTTCCTTACAAGGTTCGTTATTTCTCAGGTCTGTAAATCATCCCCTCTTCAAACTGCAGAACCCTTCCCCTTGACACACAGTCTCATTGAAAGCTAATGACCAAACATCATGTAACATCCTCGGTTCATCTGTACCCAGACATGAACCCTGATTGCCTTTTGTTGGTACTGAGGAACGCAAAAAATTGGTTTTGGAGTGGCATTGTGTTCCTGTTCCCCTTCACAGCTCCATTTAGATGCAGCTTTCTTCAATATCAGTCCTGTGAATGCATAGGTGTTAATTCTTCATCTTCTTGTGCTCTCTTTCCCTTTGGTCGGCTTGTGGTTTTGGTGACAAACAGTTCTCAGAGACAATGGTGAGAGAGTGGTCTGATCCACTGCAGAAGGTGGCTGAGGTTGGCCAGGTACGTTGCAGGTTGAGAAAAAGGGATAGAGTGAGACAGGTTGAAGTCATGGAGGATGCAGCCAGGATTTCCCATCTGTGCTGTACAGCGCTGACACAAGTACGCTCACCATCCACACATCCCCGTTGCTGACATCAGCTAAACGCTCTGGGCAATTTTGTGCATCACAACTGCAACCAGCCTTAAGTTTGCATGACTGACACATATCATCACTGGTCGTACCAACCCAGACAACCTTGCAAATGTTGTGTTTCTCCCCTGGATGAACTGCTTTCAAGGAAGCTGTATGGGACAAACAGGTTCTTCCTCACCTCTGACCATGCTCCACCTTCTGCTTTGCTCTGTTTAAAAGGAAGATTCCTTACTTCTGTCACCAGCAGCAAATAGAGGCTTACTCATATCTGAGTGCAAGGACCAACAGTCTGGACCAGTCCCCGTTTCCACTGATCCCTTCCCCCGATTCATCTGATTGAAGCACAGCTTCTCTCAAGCATATATCTGACTCCTACAAGCATTGCCAGAGGTTTGGTACATGATTGCAAGGACAGAGTTCCTCTAGCTCCTCAGAGCCAACATTTCTATTCTGCTTGAACATCCCATACGGAAAAAGCCACAACAACTTGGTCCTGTTCATGCACATGACAACAAATGCACGACTAAAGAGGTCAGCTGCAGAAACCAGGTGCATCTGACTTGGGTTAACTTCAAGCAGACTCACAGGGAGACAGGATTTGGTCAGAGATATTGTACAGATTGGGCTGTCTGGATTTACTGTTGTGTTTCTGATCAGAGGAGAAGGCTCCCCTCGAGATCTTGCGTCTGGTGCTTAATTGGAAGTGGAGCTATCACTCTGTCCTCTGCTTGGCAACAGAAGAAAATGTTGGCATGGCAACCCTCTTCCAACATGTAAAAGGTTGTTATAAAGGGGACCGAGATCAACTGTCGTCATGTCCACTGAGAGAAGGACAAGAAGCAAGGCAGCTTAATTTGAATTAAAAAAAGTAATTAGGGATGGTAGGGAAAACTTTCTAACCACCCAGTAGTGAAACATTGCACCTGGCTTGTAGGGGAGGTCCCAGCATCCCCCTCACAGTAAGGTTTGATGAATAAATAAGATAAAGCTGTCAAGGCTGGTCTAGATGCTCTCAACCCTCTTCAGTGCAAAGCCTTGAATGGGCACATTTCATGAACCTATTTCAGCTGCAGTCTTCAAGGAGTCCTCAGAAGCTTGAGTTTTTCTTGGCTCTTCTCTGCTTTGCATTAACAGGCAGGAAGCTCTTTGGTTTCCAGTTTCTACCTGCCTCTGTCATGCTGCCATCAGAAGCCACCAAATTTCTGCAGCCCTGCATGTTGCACCCTGCTATAATACCATGCCTGGTGGTGTGATCGAGTGCACCCTCTGCAAGTTTGCAGATGACACCAAGCTGAGTGGTGCAATTGACGTGCCTGAGGGACAGGATGCCATCCAGAGGGACCTGGACAAGCTTGATAAGTGGGCCTGTGTGAACCTCATGAGGATCAACAAGACCAAGTACAAGGTCCTGAACGTGGGTCGGGACAATCCCCAGTATCAGTACAGACTGAGGGTTGAAGGGATTGAGAGCAGCCCTGTCAAGAAGGACTTGGGGATACTGGTGGATGAAAAGATGGACATGAGCCAGCAATGTGTGCCTGCAGCCCAGAAGGCCAACCATATCCTGGGCTGTATCAAAGGAAGCGTGGTCAGCAGGTCGAGAGAGGTGATTATACCCCTCTACTCTGCTCTCATGAAACCTCACCTGGAGTACAGCATCCAGCTCTGCGGCCCTCAACACAGGAAAGACATGGACCTGTTGGAGGCCACAAAAACAATCCAAGGGCTGGAACACCTCTCCTATGAGGACAGGCTGAGAGAGTTGGGGTTGTTCAGCCTGGAGAAGAGAAGGCTCCAGGGAGACTTTATTGCAGCCTTCCAGTGCTTAAAGGGGGCTTATAAGAAAGACGGAGACAAACATTTTATCAGGGCCTGTTGCGATAGGACATGAGGTATTGGTTTTAAACTAAAAGAGGGCAGATTCAGACTAGATACAAGGAAGAAACTTTTTACAATGAGGGTGGTGAAACACTGGCATAGGTTGCCCAGAGAGGTGGTAGATGCCCCATCCCTGGAAACATTCAAGGTCAGGTTGGACAGGACTCTGAGAAAAGTGATCTAGTTGAAGATGTCCCTGCTCATGGCAGGGGGGTTGAACTAGATGACCTTCAAAGGTCCCTTCCAACCCAAACTATTCTGATTCTATGATTTATTACTCTGTTTCTAACTTTGTTTTTCAAATCCCCATGAACAACTAAGCTTTCCCTAACTTCCCTAGTTGAATTCTCTCGATTGCCAACTTGTAAACAGGACCTGTCTTTCTTACACCTTGTCCTTCCTTCAGTTTCTTTTCTTACAGGATACCCTGAGACTACTGACCCTAACTACATTCTGTCTGGCTGCTTCTCAAAATATTTTCACCTCACAATTTCTAAACCAGAAATTCAGCTTTGTATCAGCTGGATCTTCTGAGGAACAATAGGGCAACAGAAAGAGATGACAGCTAAAGGATCCAACCCTAAATGAAGGCACACTAATGGAATGAGAATCTTAGGGAAAATTAACCCTTTTATCCATCTCTTTGGGATTGCAGTCGGTCCTGAACCAACCTAGATTCTCTTCTAACTAAAATAGCTGGACTGAACAACAAATATCCAGAAAAAGAAGGGGTCATCTCCCTGCAGAACATCCTTGGTGCTGAATGCATTCCAGATGCCTGCAAAGAAATGTGGAGAAACAGTCCAGGGACACTCCTGTAACCGAATTCAACCCAGCATATGCATTCCTTCTGTCCTGTTCTGCAAGTCAAGCTCTGCATGACGTTGAAACACCCTGTTAATTTTGATCACATCCCCTTAAATTGGGGTTTTCCAGACAACAGGTTATGGGCCCATGGTATCTGGTTTTAGGCCACTTCATACCTTTTCTTATCCCACCATTATACTTGTTCTTAGGCCATTTCAGGGCTTCCTGGATGAGGCGGTTTCTTATATTTTGGATTCTAACAATGGAAATTCAGAGACCATCACAGCTAGTCCTTGGCATTGGTGACACTCGTAGTTACCCAGAGTAAGCTGTCTAGCAGCATGGAGAACCACATACACTGGGGACTGAATTATTAGCAGACAATGGTGGTGTAAGAAGAAATCTAAGACTAGAAATATCACACCTGAAGGAGCAAAAAGAAACACGACTACAAAGAATTAATTCTGGACCTTTAGATCTTTAACATAAAACACTCAGTTGGTAGCGATTCTTTTCAGTAGGACCAAGTAAGGATCAAGAGGGTGCTTGCTATGAGTAAGGAGGATAGAACTGGCCCTTCATTCCAACTTGTCCTTTAACTTTGTCTGGCTAAAAAAGTAAAACAAAGCCCACAAAACCACAAGACAGAATCTCAATCTCTCCACAAAATAAATAATAAAAACAAGCAAACCTCAGGCATCCCCGATCCCAACACAGAATCTCAACCTGCTATAAACACCACTGGATTTAAATATCAAGTATATTCAATGCATCAACAACAGCAAAATATAATCTATGTTATTTCATATGACAATGCACAGAGTACAAAAATAGAAAGGCCTGCTCCATTAAGCTTGCATCTCAAACTGCACTGAAATTATAATCAACAGCTTCTTCAGGGCAAAGGAAGAGAAAACAAAGAAAGACAGAAAAAAAAATACACAGAGGCTTTTTCCATGGCACTCAGAAGAACCCAGTTCTGGCCTTTTTCTGGCTCCCTGGGCAAGTGCTCCAGTGTAGTCACTGAAGCCAGCATTTGCTAAATTCTGTATTCCTTACCAAAGTCTCCTTTTCTAGGACTGCACACGGAGCTGCAAGCCAGGAGCAAGGCAGAATCGATCAGCAGGATCCTCACAGCTCTCGCTGGTCCACAGCCCTCCTCCCCTGTCCTGCCTCAGCTTCCTTGCTGTTAAAACAAGCCTCAAGGAAAGTCAAGAACGAATCCTACACGGGACCATCAGTGGATCAGAAAGGTTTAGTGTGGGAGTCGTTAGGGCATGTTTAGGGTGGAGGAGTCTGACCTTCAGTACAGGTTTCTTGCTCTGCTTGCTGCCCATTCAGCTCTCTCCTCTCTTGTTCTGAGGTCACAGGAAGATGACATCAGTCCCTTTTGGATGCTTTCCAGCAAAATTTTTCAATAGGTATTGGAGTATCATGCAGGATATTTCCACTGTCTTTTTTTTATTATTATTATTTTTTATTTACTAGCCAGAACTGGTTGAGGTCACCATTTTAAAAGTCAAAATCTTATGGAAAATCAAACCAACGAACCAACAAGCTTAAAGTTAAAAACGCCAATGTTATTAGTTTTTCCTGGCATGACCTCACCCCTGGCATGTAGAAATGGGGGCTAACTTCTCTGAGCAAGAAAAACAAGAAAAGTTTAGAAAAATCAGTTTCTCTGGTGCTGCTCTCTTTGGAGCACGTCTATAATCCCCAAACTCCTTCCTCAGATTCCCCAGGTTCCCTGCAGCTACAGAATCTGATTTCTGTTATTACATTTTTTTTCTGTCATTGATTTATGTAAATTAAATAGTAAGAAATACCAGCACTCCAGCCAAAAGGAGAAATGCTGGTTTTACAGGCTCAATATTTCACACAGATTATTCATTCTTCCTTGTGAGCAACTTCTTTTTTTCCCCCTCACATTATATTTTTACTGATAGCATTAAATGCTGAATGTAGGCAATATCTTTGATATATGGACAATTTACAACACGCACACAGAACCTTGACAGGATTCTTTTTCGTTTCTTTATCATCTTGTTCATAAATTACAGCTGCTCCAAAAAGGGGGCTCAGCAGTGAGAAATCAGGGCTGTGTTTGAGGGGTGAAAGCACACTCTATCTGTAACATATGACCAGTCAAGATGCATTTGATGCATATATCTCCTGAATACACCAAGGCAGTTTGCTTATGGCCTGAGGGTTGTATATAACCTCGTAGGCCAGTTAATTATTATTTTTTTTTGCAGTGCCCTCCTGAGTGCTTTCCTTTTTTGGGACAGCTTAGGAAGACACAAGAGGGGAGAGCTGACAGGATGAATTCATGCAAGAACAGCCACACCAGCACAGACGAAAGGCTTGTCTAGCCCAACTGCAGCTACAGAGTCACGTAGCCCAGTGATGGCTAGCAGTTGCCACCTGAAGAAACCTCAGGAAGGTTATAACAGGCTGGTGGTGTACTTTGCTAGCCTCCAGTGATATACCTGGCAGGTTGTTGGTCTTTTCACTGTCATTCTGGGATGGTTGCAATCCATGGCAAGCCCACATCTTAGATGTTTTCTCCATTTTTTCCCCATTATGCCACCACAGGGAAGGTGCCAGGCTTGTTTTTCTGCATAGCTGCTGTAGGAATGAGCACAGCTGACAACTTTCATCTGCCATCAGAACAGCAAGTGCCATGGGGCTCTCTTGACTCGCATGCAAGGAGATGGGGTTGCGTCCCTGAGTGGCTGTCATGATGGTCATGCAAGGAAGGAGATGCCTACTTCTCCATCATCGCTGACAGCACTCACACCAGTCGGACACAATTTTGAGACTGACTCTGGAACTTCCCCACTTTTTGTCCTTGAGAGTTGTATCCATGGAGTCCCCTTGCCCTCTTTCCCCCAACTCCCTTCAAATTCAAGACAGGTGCCATTGGCAGAGACCACAGATGGAGAGTGTAACTTCCCTTGCTAGGATGACAAGGGAGCATTTCAAGGCCTTCCTGCGGAGTGGAAAGGCACCTGGAAAGAACAGAACTGGATGAAAGCCAAGAAGGAAAGGGACAGATGAACTTTGAGTTTCCTTCTTCTTCTTCTGCATTAAAAAGATTCTGTTTCTTCCTCTGGGTCATAGTGGCAGCAGAGTAGCAACAGAGTAGTAGCAGAGCAGCACCACACTTAGCAAATTGTTAGAAAAGTGGGGATGAGAGTGAAATGCCTGGCATAGAGTTGTAATGGTGTGAACTGAAAACACATGGCATTTTTTCAGAAACTCTTAACCCACCCTAGTAAGCTGCTGTTGTGTAAATGCGAACTTCTCACCTTGAAGTCGGTTACATGAAGACACATGCAAAACATACAAGGAAATGGCCTGGGCTGGGTGGCCCCATATTGAAAAAGTCATTCATCACTGTTGCATCTCAACAATGGCATCCAGAGCTTCCCAAGGTCTGGGTGCTCCATACGCTTGGAGGACAGCACCATCTGATCACACAGGAGCCCTGGACAAGGAAAACACAACTTCCACAACCTGCTAACCCTGGGTTACGGTTTTAGGTCACAGACTGTTTCTAGAGAATCATTTCAGAAGACAGTACTATGTGTGTTAGTGGTAAAGCGGTGTTAATCTTATTCTTCACGCATCTGTAGTCATTTTCTGCTGGTTGTAAGCGGCATTTCTCTGCATAATTGTATACTACCCCCCAGGGTCTGTTACAAAGAGAACTTGTGTTTAAAATAGAGTTGTTAATCTGATTCCCCTTTTTGTTTATCAAGATATAGGTCAATGCACACCTGTTTTGAAACATCTGTATGTAAGATTACAGCATCTATCTTCATACTATCTGAAGTCATGGTTCCTGCCTGGCTACTGCTTCCTGGATCACAATTGTGAAGCTATTATGCGGTACAATAAAAACAATGCAACACTGACAGCTTTGGCACAGGCTTTCCTACAAAACAATTGCCTGATTGCTCTGTCTCTAAACCTCCTTCCACATGGCTACTCCTATGGATGGGTAATCTGCCTCCAGCTGGGCCTAGAGACCTCCTTTGCAGATCAAATCTTCAGGAAGGTAGAGTCTGCACAGATTTGATGGTTAATGAAGATGTACTGGTTTCACGCAGCTAAGAATGATGGTACTTAAACTGAGTCCTAGAGCTGGGGTAAAGAGGGAAGTTTCCTCCTTTGTTGCCAACCCCTTGTCCAAACCACAGGGTCTGCAAGTCTTTTGCCTTCTCCTGCAGGGTGGCCCAGAGTCTATCAGCTCATTTCCAATGTGAGCCTGCAGAAGGGACATCTTCTCTGAGAACTTCTCTTTTACACCAGACAGGTTGTCCTAACAAAATATGCTGCTTCTGTCTACAAACTTGGCCTTGCTAAAAAAATCAAGGCTTTCTGTTGTGGCCATGACAATGCTCTTGCTCTCCTATTGCCTCTTACTGGAGCACATTTGAGTTTCTTTGGACTTTTCTACTTGTCCTTACCATGAGCCATGTGGAAGCATTTTGAAGCTTGTGGAATTAATGATCTGTCAGTCTTCCTGGAATAGCCATATACTTGATGAGTTGCCCACAGTTCTGCAGGTGGACACAGCACGGCATAGATAGTCCCTGCTGTGCTGTGAATTTTTTACGGTACCATAATCAAGTTATTCCATGGTTATCTTATTCCTGTAGGAATCACAGATTGTGAGCAAATTGAGGAATATATAGTCTGTCTACATGAAGTAGATAGTTGTATATATTCTCTGCTTATGAACCTTGGACAGACTGGTCTTGCTTTCTTACAAATCACAGAATCATACAATCATTTAGGATTGAAAGGACCTCTTGAGCTCATCTTGTCCACCCATCTTGCTCAAGCAGAGTCACCTAGTGTGGCTTGGCCAGGACTGTATCCAGTCATGTTTTGAGTATCTGCACAGACAGATACTCCACATCTCTGGGCAACCTGTTCCATTGTTTCACCACCCTTAGAGTAAAAAAGGCTTTTTCTGTGTTCAGATTTCATTTCATTATTTTTTTTTAATTGGCACCCACTGCCTCTTGGCTTGATACTGGGCATCACCAGGAAGAGTCTGGCTTCCTCGTCTTCATTAGCTACCATCAGGTATTTACGCACAGTGCCTCCATCATTCCATTTATCCCCCATTTATGCACAAATGCCTCTGTCATTCCTAATTCACAGCATATGAGCAGCACACTTCAGAAAATATGTGAAGGAAGACACTAAGCTAGACAACAAAGAGTTGACAGCAGTTGACTGATATTTTAAAACCTGCTCAGAGACAGGCAAACATATAAGTCCCATAAACAATATCAGAAACATTGCCACCATTGTACCCACTTAATTCAGCTACACACCATGTTGAGAAGAGGTTAATTTGAGCTGAAGAGGTAGCTTCCAACACTGACAACAGTGATTCATGGCAGAAGACTATGTGAAATCCAGGACCTGGACAGAAGATACTAGCGGTCTGGACAGGGTCAAGTCAAGTTATTCACCATCTCAGCTTTACAAACTATGTTCATTCTATTGTTGCACTGTTGTTCCCATCATGATCATCCTTAGGGTTTTTTCCCCAGCTGTATACCAAATCCATAAGAGATTCTGCTAGACCCTGGGCTGACATCTCTGAGATCACAGCAAGCCAAGCTGTTTCATCACCTGCCATCCACAAATGGGTTTTACTGAGCTTGAGATCATTAAATTCAATGTGTCTAAGTAGACAAGCTTAACATGGACCTTGTATTTGTAACTTACAAATAACATATCCTGTAGCACAGATCTCTCCTGAGCTTTAGACTGCAGATGATGTTCAGTTTCTCCTGAATGAATCTAACACCAAAAGAACAACTGTAAGATCTGTTACCAAGAAAAAGATTGCCTCTAATTCTTTGATCCATCTCACAGCCCCATCAGATGCTTCTGTTGCCCCTTTCTCCTGCAGAGCTCATGCTCTGGCATGAACCAGAGCCATAATTCATTCAGAAGCAAAAGCCCTTAATTTCATTAGCGCTAAATCCCTGGTAGAAGCAAACCTAGTAGACAAAAGCAGAGCCGAGAACTGAGAAGCTGGAGATCAGCCTTCGTGGTGACTCACGGGACTCATGACAACACATCCGCGCACAATAAAATGTCACACCATGAAAAATCCTCATTGTCTGGCTGTAAATCCTTTTCCCAGCTGGGCCATCTCCCTGTCTTCTGCTCTGCTAAAGGCCACAGAACTGTTCAGACTTGCTTGTAGAGGTCCCTGAACAATGTGGATTTCAGGAAGGGAGCCAATTACCCTCCCAGGCTGGGGCTGAGGAGGTCATCTTTTGGCTCTGACGGGATCTGTATTGACTCAGCTCAGCAACAGGGAGCTCCCAGTTTTGGAGTATCCTGTTACCATGTTGTTGGAGCACTCATGGGCGACAAGTAGGCTCACGTCATTGCAAGCAAAGGAGATAGGTAACACTTACTGATTTTTTCTCTTTGGGTCTATGCTGTAGCCACCAACCAATTGCAGAATGAAAGAATGTCCTTCTCCCCTGCTCCAGCTGTGGTCTCTGCAAGGCCTGTTTTGGAAAGTCGGATCCCATGCTGAAACAGGCAAAGCTCTGCCTATTTTGGGGACATTAAGAGTGGCTGGTGCTTAGGACTTAGGCCACTCTGGGCATTCCTAGCAGCGCACATGATGCCGACATATGGACAGTATATGACGGGAATAATCTCCTCTAACTTTGGGCCCATTGTCTAATCCACAGAGAGAGACGTGCCTCCCGAGGCTTAGTCGTCCCACCTGATCTATATCAAATAGTTAAAAAGAGAGAGTAGACATCTGCTTTGGAATGGACACATGGCTTTCACACTACTAAAGGTAAAGGAGGTGAAACCTCCCGTGTGAAGTAGTTCTAGAAAGTAAGCAGTCTACAAGATCAGCTATGAGTCAAGCAAACTATTGCATTTCTGGATCGTGGATGTGGGCCATTAGACATGAATGTAGAACGTCAGCATTTCCTCTTATTTCAGATCTAGCTGTATCAAATGTGTCTCTCAGGGCCAGCCAGTGTTGGAAAACTTTCATAAGCATGTTGCCTTCACAGGCTGTCATCAGCAATTGAGGTGCCCGTGTCTGAGATGCGTTGTGTGGACAGAGGACATGAAAGCAGGTAAACCCTGGGTCCAACAGACCCTTTGTATGGCTTGGGGTAAGCATTCCATAAAGGTCAACACGTTTGTTGCCTCTGACTTCAATACAAGTAGGAACATGTCCTTTCGTAGCCCATCTTAAGTAAAAGCACAAAAGACAATGTGGGAGTTGTTTTTCCATGCTGAAAAGAGGACATTAGTCAGCAGTATGACGATAACACGGCTGTCCTCTTCGGAGCAAAGAGAAAGCAAGTGGTGAAAGAGACACTATCACTTGGCAATAGCTGAAAACTAACTCCCACACAAGAAGCAGCCTCAGTTCTTCTCCCTGCCTGGCAGAGCAATATTTTTATTATTTATTCTAGATAAGGAACAAGATAAATAATAATATTTATTATTAAATATTTTATATTTATTTATGCCCAGGGAAATGGTGGAATCAACATCCCTGGACGTATTTAAAAGACAGGTAGATGTGGTGCTTAGGGACGTGGTTTAGTGGCGGTTTTTGTCAGTGTTAGGTTGATGGTTGGACTCGATGGTCTTAAAGGTCCTTTACACCTAGACAATTCTATGATTTGAGCATTTGTGGGAATAACACAATTATATCAGATGTTGTCTTCCTGGGCACGTTAAACACCTTCTTCTCTGCAGAGATATGTATTGAGACTGGACAGGTGTCCCCAAGTTGTGCATTCATACTGGACAGATGGACAACTACCTCCAGCCACACAGAGAAGCTGCTCTTGGCCTTGGTGGGCACCACTGCAAAGGGTATGACAGACCATCAGCCAAGCTATCAGCATATCTGTTCTCTTTTTTATCCTGGAGACTATCAGCGCATTTACCACGTACAGAGGAAACCATTTGTGTACAAGGTTCAACTTTGATTAAGGACTGCTACCACCAAGCTTGCTGCTTCTCCCGTTAAAATCACCAGAAGATTTTTCATTGACGTTGTGGAAACCAGTATCAGTCTCTGAAAGACAAGTTTTTTCCCTTGGATGATTTGAGCTTAACAGAAAGCTGTTTTGTTTTATCCTTGTGGGATGGAACAGCCCTCAGTTACACAGCTGGGGCCCTGGAGAAGATTACACTTCTATTTTATGGAGAAGCAGTCCTAAAATAGTCCAGGGAATGACCAGAGAATGGGGAATTCCCATCTCACCCCAGATGTTTCCCATAATCAGCCCTTGCTTTGGCTGACTGCTTGCATTCAGCTGCCCAGGAGCAGTGTGTTTGGGTGAAAATTGCATTGTCCATCTGAATGCTTGGTAGCTAAAATTTTGGGCATGCAGCACTGAACAGTATGATGGGACAATCTTCCCCTGGTGCAAGCTCCTGTCCTTGTCTCTAGTAAGGGCAAATGTGGTCTATCCAACTGTCTTAAGACAGGGTTCCTGGAAATAACCACAGATAGACCCAGAGTTTGGAGCTAAATAGAGCTGCCTCTTTTTTATTCCATCTAGCAAACAAAACTGATTTCTGTTTAACAGCTTCCCACTGTGGAAAAGTCACCATGGTCTGTGTTGAATGGATCATGCTTGAAACTGGCAATGGACCTTTCAGTCGAACAGGTTTCCCAGGAGGGCTTTTTTGCGCCATTTAAATTTGGTGCGGTAAAATTTTTGATTTATACGATACAAGAATGAAATGTCTCCTTTTGTGTCTGACCTTCATTATATTTTTGATATGAAGTGATGACTTTGTTATGATTTTAGTCTTAAGTGACATTTTTCTTTCCTGTGGACATTACATTACCAAAGTGGGACCTACAGACATTAAGCTGCATTCTGAGCTGATTTTGCTGAAGAATTTTTCTACAATAATGCAAAAGGCATCTCTTCACTGCATAAGCTGCATGATGCATTTTTGAGAATTAATGTGCGAGCATGATATGGGAGGTAAAGTTCAGCCAAGGAACAAGGCCAATAGTACATAGGTGGTAGAGGGCAAAATGCCCTTACAAGAAATGTGTCAAAGTGAGAAAACACTGATCAACAAAGGACATTACTTCCAGCAGAAAACTGGGGAATGTGCTAATGAACTCAAGATAAGACATATTGATTTGGGAATTTATTTAAGTGTCCTTTGGGTTGAAATTTCTGAAGCCAAAAAGTCTGGCTTGTTTGGATCTCTTGGGACTACTAGGCTGCAGAAAACTTTGGAGTGTCAATGTTTTTGCCCCAGGTTGCAACAAAAAGCCAATGTTGGTATTTTCATGGGGAGGGGGACAAATGCTCCATTCTATTCTGCTCAAATTAGCCTTGCCATTTGAGAGCGGCTGCAGGATGCCTCAGTTAAGGAAAGAGGGGGGTTGTAAATACTGGAGGTGAAGGGTTGGAGCTTCTGTCACCAGTGGTTGCCCTTCCTCCACCCATTCCTTTTGCTATGCCTCTGTCTCAGCAAAGGCACCACCTCACTCCAGCTCACAGCCAGCGGATCTTGTTATCCTTTTGTGATACAAACTGAAGAGCTCTCTCATTTCAAATTACTGTTCCCAAGCAGGTACTTACAGACAATGATAAATTACCCCTTAACCTTTTCTCCATAACACCAGGCAGCATATGACTCCCATCCTTAGACATGTATCCTCCCCCTGTTCCTGCCATCCTCATCTCCAAACCTTTGGCTTCTATGGCTTTTCCCCAGACTGTCTCCAATTAAATCGCATCCTTCTGGAGCAGAAATAAAGCAAACTAAACACAGGGGTGCAGAGGTTCCCAGCCAAATGCAAAGCCTCCTCTGCCCACCTGGGTGTTGCTGGTCGATGTTTGCTCTGCTCCTTGTTGGCAGCAGACACTTGCTGGGTGCTCTTGCTCATCACAATTGCAGTGCAGTTTGGCATAAGACCCTCCACAGTTCCTCTCCAAATCACAATAATCTCTCCCTTCCAAAAGGGCACCCCGATGCCTAAAATACCCCCCCTACTCATGCTGCCTGTCTTCGAGAGACATTAACCAGAATGACCCAAGGACCCTTATCACTACAGTGATTAGGTTGCACTGGGTTGGAAAAGTTGGTTCTACCTCATGGCTGGTCTAAAAGATCCCCATTGGTCATAATTTCTGAGATACTAAGAGATTTCAACCCTCAGATGCTATATAAATGAGAGGGAGCTCTGTAAAGAGATAGAGGTCTCCCTCTGTGACTATGGAGGCTGCAGAAACCTTGACAGGTTTCCACCCTACCCAATATAGCATAGAGTTATTTGTACCGTCTTGCTCTGGTAGCATGTTTTCTGTCTTATCTCTAGTCCAGGCGAACACTGAAATGAGCCCTACACAATCCTTCCAGCTGTTCTTCTGACATACCTCCTACTTGCAAACCATTACTAGGAACGGGCAAGCAACATCCACTGGTACCTCATCAATCATCTCCAAATGACACACCGTAACGTGTAGGAAGCTTAAATCAGTGGCTGCCAGAGAGCAGTGTGCTGTTGGGGTAGATGAAGCTGTTTCACTTTTCTATTACATCTGACAGCTGGACCAGTGCCAGGACAGCATGGTTTCATGATGTGTCTCTAAATTACAGTTGGACTGTGACATACTCCATCAGCGTTAATTCTATCCACAAGACATTCAGAGTAAGGAGAAAGGTCTCTTTCAGTCTGCAAGTGTATTGATCTGAGTGCACGGGACCCTTGGTGGGAATGAAAAAAAGTGCTGGCATTTATGAAAGGGAAAGAGGCTGATTGTATTTGGTGGCTGGGAGAAGAAGAAAAGACTGCTTGTCAAATTCAATGAGCAGTTTCATATGTAGGGAACTGTTTATGGCCTTTTCTAATTGCAGCAATATTCCTGTTGCAGCCACAACTCTCTTTCTAGCTGCATCACTTGCTCTGACAAATCAGCTGCCAGGAGAAGAGAAAACAGTAAAGTAAATAATTTAAGCAATGAAAGGAAGGGTGACCGGTCCTGCTGATTTCTCAGTCTCTGTTCTCTGCTTGCAGGAAGGTGTTCAAATGACATGCAAGGACTAGCCATGCCCCGCCAAGTATTGGCCTATTGACCATTAGCTGTGGCCAATCTGCCACACACACCTTGAGGGAAAGGCCGTCTTCTTTCTCTTCAATGCATCTCATAAATTGTGCTTTATCATCCATAGGAGCTGGCAGCAAATGTCCTCTTGAGTCCAGCTCATTATTGAAGCATGAGGGGCAGGTTGCCCTTGGTTAAACTTCAGACCAGGAAACATCCTTTGGGGCACAGAGTTCAGCATCACCTTGAAAACCATGCACAACCTCAGAAGCGAGGTCCTGGTCCAATGCCTTTCTTTCAAAATAGGTTTCACGAGAAACTGTGCTTGGCTATTGGTTAGCAAAGGACCCGTGAACCTCACCTGCAGTTAGGCTGTGAGCTCTTTCAGCTCTTCACTTTCCCTGCTGTGCTCTTGCTATAACGCAAGATGTGGTCCCGGGGGGAAAAAGCTCCTATTCAGTACCAAAATCTCTTTCATAATCTATAAATGCTCACAAAATAGTTTCTGAAAAGTCTAGGGATGCATTCTAGTTGTCTAAGGGTAGTTTTTGTCAGTTTGGAGATCAAAACTTGACAAAGAGGTAATCAGTTAGTGGGTCTCATTTTCTTGGACTGATAGCATCTGAGGCATGGATGTCTACAACAAATATATATGGACAGGGGTGACTGATGTGCATGAACCCTTCCTTGAGATGGCAGACAGCCTTGGCTGCTCAGCCTCTGGTGAACCAGGAAACAACTGCCGCAAGCAGTGGAGCAGCTGTCCTCCAGAATCAGTTTGGCAGTTACAACAGGTTGTAACACCACAAAGTACTATTTCTACTCCCTGTTTGGATAGTTGGAAGAAAAAAAAAAAACGACACTCTTTCCTTGATTATATTTTACTTCCACACAACATCTGGAGATTGTTGGATGCCCAAGTATATCACCACTTTATTGTAAGGAAGAAAACTCCTCAGCACTTGAACCTTTGAAGAAAAATTGCAAACCCATTTCTTGTTATACAAAAATGCACAAAAGATTTGTTATATTGGTGGTTAGCTGGAGAAGAGCTCTCAGGAAGCACACACAGTGCTCTCATTATATGGAGCAGACTGACTGGAGTGCCTAGGTGGGAGTACAAATGCCTTTGAACTTGCCTGGTAGCTAATGACACATGCTCGGCCTATTGTGCTTAACTAGGGTATTGTCTGCAAATTGCTGCTAGTGGTCTTTTGTCAGAGGCAGGAAAGATAACCCGTCTTTCCCGCAGCAAAACATAGAAATGTTAACACGATCCGATGTCTCTATAGTATGAATCATGAGGGTTTGGCTGGACACATCCTTCCAACACAGAATGGAAGAGTAAGGGATAATTTCAAAATACTCTAAGCATCCACTGAATTCTTACAACAGTCATTCCCTTCTTTCACCTCTTCCACTTATTGATGCCAAGGGGAGCAGGGTTAAGAAGTGGCTAAGCCTTTTGGGACACTCCACCTGCACAGCTGAGGAAGGAACTGCCTTATTCTTCAAAGGCCCGGATGTGCTCATCTCCCTGTGGTTTTTTTTTGAGGATCCGAGTTTTACATTGCATCTGCATTGCCCAGAGAGAGTGGGCAATTCTGTGCTGCTTGGTCCCTTGATGGTCCACAGGGTACATACATTAGTCCATTCTCAACTCCCTTGAGGAGTGAGAAAACTTTGGCACTAAACCTGAGCACTGTTCTGGGGATATTTAACCCCAGGGAGAAAGTCCCATAAGCAGTAGGGCCTGCTCCAGACCCCCATTCCTCATCACTATCCCATCAAGATTTGGACTCCCTGAACTCCCTTTACCCCCATACTTTCACACCACAAGGCAGGCAACACATACTTTCAGAGTCATGGAGTAAGGCTGGTTACATCACAGGCACTGCTTTATTTTAGGTTCTCTGATATGAAAATACACACTTTCAAAAATAATAATTGCTTGCAGGCTAGAGGGGCCTAGAGGAGGGGAACTGCTCCAGAGGGTTAGCCTCAGCATGGCCCTGAACTGCTGTGCACCAGGTGGTTGGAAGGACAGAGATTGCTCCCTGGTCAGAGGATTTCAACACTGCTTGTGTGTCTGTAGACTCTCTGGAGCAGCTTTCCAGAGGCACCTAGGAGTATGAAGGGACATACCTGTAGAAATTCTCTAAAACAGGCATTTTTGCAAATGCCAGTAGGCATCTCTGCAACTTTAGGACCTGAGTGCCTTTAGAAATCTGTGTTTCAGCTTCACCAGTGGAAAAGGAGTTCTAGCAGACTGCACAGAGCCTTGGGGATGATGCATATGAGTAGCTCATACATAGAAGTTGCTCAACTATTATGAGTTTCTTGCAGCTTCTTCAGAGTTGGAGACAAAATCTGTGCCCTTTTTGCAGTTCAGTGGCTTCAATCTTTGTCCTTTCCCTTTGACAGGACAACACAGGAGAAGAGATGTCTCCATGACCTGAAACTGGGGGAGAGATGCTCTCCTCTCCAAATAAGACAAGTTGTTATGATCAAGTTCCTGCCTGTACCAGTTCCAGGTGTTTATGTTTTGCGGAATTTGAACTCCTCTTCAGCCTTATGGGGAGTAGGGTTCATTTTCTCCAACCTGAGACATGCGGACTGCAAATACCACCACCTGAGTTGATAGCTTTTGGCTCACCTGACAGTCAATAGCAAGAAATCCGCAATCCCAGCCGGTGATCTATTTCGGCTAATTTTGGTGGGATGAATCATGCCTTAGAAGTGCCATCAACTATAAAGAGAGCTGAGGATGAATATTGCTAATGGAGATGTCGCTGTGAGTACTGTGCTGTGTAAGGTCAAGAGAGACGCAATCAGCATAAAGCACCTATTCTGCAAACGCCAGGTCCTTATTTCCCTATGGATAGAAATAACCTCTGGCACCTATGGGATATGATCTTACATGCTATAGCGACCTCTCTACCTTGCACAGAGAGGCCAGGTCTGGCAGCGCTTTGAGGTAGTTGACACGAATTACTCCTTACAGCCATGACTGCATGAGGCACAGGAGCAGCACGTGGGTCTGGATCACTCCAGAGCATCTGACCTGTGTAGGGGTTTCCTTACATGATGCAGCTCCTTTATTGCTGTCCTGATGCAGCAGAATTGTAACACCGATAAATCACTGCCATGTGCCTGCTACTCCCACTCGTGGGGATGTTCCTCTTGGGAGGTCCGCAGCACCCCAGAACCAGGGAAGACAAACCCCAAGGTACCTGCAGTCTCTGCTGGAAGAACAACGGAGCAGAAAGAGATAAACTAAGGATTCTAGTGTCTCTTTGATGCTGATATTGGTCTGGACTTGAATCCTACTCTCTCTCCCTTCAACTACACAAGTAGGGTGTGGGTCAAAAGGAAAAAAAAAACGAGAAAATAATAATAATCAGATGCGAGGAAGTTAATGCTCCCTGTCTTCCTGAAAATACCACTCTGCTGGAGAATGAAGGGAAGGATTGTGTGAGTCCTTGCAACCCAAGGCATTGGATGGAGTGTGGCACAAACAATCCTTTTAAAACCAGACATGACCCGGCCTGCTCACCCCTTTCTCCCAGTGCAGGGCTTGACATTTCAGGCCAGCCATGTGACATGCTGCATGAGATCACTCTGCATTTGACCCGGGGTGCTTGGTTAGAGAAATACTCACCCATCTATTCCCAGGAACACTGCAGTGTTCATTTTGTAAGGCATCAATTGCAGCAAATTAGTGGCCAGTCACAGACAGAAATACTGCTGCTAATGAAAACTTCCCATTTAGCAGTGCAAAACTCATCATTAATGCTATCACTAACATTTTTTTATTATTATTTTTAATTTATCCCTGCGAGGCATTGAGGTCAGGATTGGGGTTCAGTTGTTGTTTGACTTTCCAAAACACAGTGGTGAGTAACACCCCCTGCCTGGTCAAGCTTACAGCCTTGATCTGCTTTGCTGGAAGTTTCAAAGAGATTACGGTCAGATCGAGAAGATGAGCATTGACTTCCTTTTCCCCTTCTCCTTACTCTTTGTGGCAATCCTCTCTTCAGCCATGTGCTTGCATCCACTGTGAGAGATGGGAACTGCTCTGGCTGAAGAACAGCTAGCTCTGCAGTGGCCACCTCCAGCCACAAGGTGGACATGAGCAGTTGCCCAGAGTAGGAATAAAATTCTATATAAATGAGTTTGTTTGTTTGTTTTTGGCAGTAATTACACCCATGGCCAACCAGGGACATCAGGGTTGAGGCACTGAAGGGCTGCAGCAGCTCCAACAGTCAGGATCTATTGTGCTAACACCCAACACCTGATGCATCATTCAGTCTTTGCCCACTGGCTCCCTCTCACTTTTAGCCTTTCTCAGAGGTAAACAATTCACAGCACACATGGCTGGTCAATGTGGATTAGAGAATCTGTTGGACAGTAACTAGCTTATCCCGAGGGATGCGTACTAAAGTGTTGTCTTCTATCACACATCTGCGTTTTCCCAGTTCAAGGAGATAAAACCTTCTGTTTGATTCTGGAAAGAGAGAGGCATTTTAATTTCAAAGAAAAAAAACATAAAACAACACAACAGAGTTAAAAAAGGAAAACCACATGTCAGGGTGTTGACAGTGGTCAGACACAAGTCATCATTTGAATAAGCAAAGGACAAAACTAAAAACACAGCAAGAACCTTTCCAAGTGAATTTGGTGTACCCTGCATTAATTATGTGTATTAACACAGACAGGGAAGCTGTAAACAATATTTACACCCATACACGAATACCAGCCCTTGATAATGGCCCACAATAGCTCCAAATCAAACATAGCCAGTGCTGAGGTCTGTGGTAGATGAAGAGCATCATTGTGTTTGATGGATGGGGAAAGAGGAAGGAGTGCTGGTGGCTAATGCATTTTAGCAACGGGTTAACTCAATAGAGCGAGGTTGAGGAAAATGTTCTGATGACACAGTCTTCACCCAAAGGACAACATGGTTAAGGACCCAGTTGAAAAGAGTCCTTGAAGATTCACCTATCCTGCAGTGGAATAGCTTATGGAATAAGATAGGATACATAAAGCAGTGGAAAAAAATGGAGTATCTGTCCTGGGGAAATTCTGATGTTTCCCGTTCACTCGTGTTCTGAAGTATTTAATGAAATACCTGAAGTATTTAATAAAAAGGAAAAAAAAAGTAAACAAAACTCTTAATTAATCTTTTTTTTTCCCTAGAAATGACAAAATGTTTCACCTCAGCCTCTCCAGTGAAGTGAAAAGAGCTGACATGCCAGAATTGAATCTCTCTGTGTGTTTGCTGAAATTATCCCAAATGTCACTTCTTTCATATGCCCGTCATGGTTTCAGGCTGGGTTTATCGTCCAGAGCCCATTTTTTAGGTCTACCTGTGGTTAAACTCATGTTACCTATAATGCAACATGTCAGTGGCCCAGATTTGCATACGTGTTTGTGTGTCTATATGCAGGACTGCAGGGAATATGGGCTTTGTTCTGATCCCAGGTGTATTTTACTTTTATGTACTTTTTGCCACAGGTTTTCAGATTCAGGTCAGTTCAACTCCAGAGCTTCCTCTGATTGCATCCCAGGCAAACTCCTGTTGAAACAAAGGGGAATTTTGCAAGCTAAAATTACTTTGCAAAAAATGAATGGGTTTGACTTCATTTCCTTTCCAGCTGTCCTGTCTGGCACCAGAGTGCTGCCAACTCTGGCTGACAGCACAACAGCAGCCTGAAACATCTGAAACATCAAGAGTTACTAAGAATTTGAGTCATTTTGTGTCCTTTTCTAAAGGGGATGCTACTACAGACAGAGAAAAAAGGTAGAAGATAGGGTGACTGAAATGCCCTTTGGAGAATAAACGAGATATGTTGGCTTGTCCCTGTCTCTGACCATTTGTTGGAGTATTAATGATTTTTCTTCCTCCAGGGGATTTATGCACTAAAATGAATTGCTGGCAGTTCTCTCATTCACCATACTTATTTGTTAATTTAGACTGAGCTATAAATATTTACCTCCTTTTTTTATTCCATCTGAGGAACTTTCAGCTCTCTGATTGTAGATGTGGCTGTTTATTCATTACAGTGCAGTACAACCAGGGTGCTCTCAGCTCACCAAGTCCTGTCCCTGGTTGGCCCAGGTGATCTCAGAACCTGCTCAGTTATCTCCTTCTCCCCATCCCAACCACCCATGTTCTTGGGTGTATACCACATTCTTTGTCTTCCTTCTGCACCAACCTTCTCCAGCAGACTTGTAGCCTTGCTCCACCTTGGTCTCTGCTACCCTATTCAAAATCTTCTATGTCCAGCCATTTAATTGTCCTTGGCTACTCCATAGAGCACTGACACGACTGTCAGTTGATCCTGAGTGCATCTATGGAAGTCCTGCAAGTCTTATTTGGCATCACCAGATGTTTCTGAGATGTCCAGGAACTGATTTTAGTGAGAGAGGCAGAGAGAGGAGTGTATTTGTCTGAACTGTGGTGGGTGAGACCAAAACATAAGGTTGGCAGAGCAGCTCTCATGTTTCTTCATTACAAAGCATGACATCCATCACAGTAGAAGGACCCTCCTGCCCAGCCTCATGGTGGAAGACGTGACATGGTTTTAGGTGGCCTTTTTGCATCTCTTGGGGGTGCTGGGCCTTGGAGGAATCACTTCTCTGAATAAAGCTTCTCCTTATCTTGTGACTGCACACACCAGCCACAGCTTGTCAGGACATCAGATCAGGCTGTCCAGCCACATGTGGCCTGTGAACCTAGAAGGGGTGAGAAAAGACTGTATCATTTTATTGCTGATATGGAGTGCTGTCTGGAACAAGCAGGGCCCTGTTGCAGTAACCCACACTTGATGCAGAAGACCCAGGAAATCTGTCAGTGCATTGCTGTCCTTCCAGATCCATTTTGCCCTTCCCTGGCTGCTGAGGAGCCCAAGGGTGAAACGTTGCTGGCAGCGAACACTACAACTTCCCTTCCCTCCAGAGAGGCCAGGACCCCCCTCATTGCATGATGCGTAGCAGAGACAAGCTTCAGTGCTTGGACAGGGCTTTGTGGCTTAAATCTCAGTTCGGTAAATGTGTGTATGGGGGAGTGGGGCTGCAGCCTTAGATCCCCAAAGGAAGGCCTGGAGACGTTTACAAACTGCCAAAGGAGAGGATGCACCAGACTATAGCTCACCACCAAAGAGTGGCGACTCCGGACCCTGGTGCTGCAGGGACAGGAGCTCAGCGCACACGGATGCTCAGCAACACCAGGATCTGTTCCTGGGCTTTTGCCACACCATTACCCGAGTGTGGGGGCTCACTGGCTTTGGGGCTCGTGGACATATAATTTTGGGAAGGGTGGAGGGGAAGCCAACAGTTGGAGGACCACGCAAGCATGCTCTGGCAAATGTCTCTGCCTTAGCACGGTGGTGGCGGCTGCTGCCAGTGAGCCGGTGTGAAACAGCCTGCCAGCCTGAAGAGGCTGTAGGAGTTTGCAGGGAGGAGAAAGGAAGAGGGTAATGAAAGCAGAGTTCGGTGAGGCAGCACATGTGCAAATTTCAAATGTCTCCTTGTGCCTGCAGGGCTGGTATGCTGCTCGTTGAACCAGGCTGCTAATTTCCAAATTGATACTTACTCTAATCCCATCCCTGAAGGCGCCATTATGGTGCATTCAGTAATGGGCTATTATTTGGGCTTGTTGCAGGGGGGCAGGAGAACGAAAGGAGGAGGGAGGGTTTTTTGGAAAAGCACGCTGATGTTGGAGCAAATCAGCATCAAGATGCTCCTTCCCCAATTTGCAAAGCGATTAGACTGCTTTAGAGCTATTCGCTCTCCTTTGGTTTGTCTACAGCCTTGTTTTGAGGAGGAATTTTATGGAATTTTACTGTCTCGTATAACACTTATCCCCAGCAATCAATATTGATTTTAACATAACATTTTGTTTTAGGACTCCTTTTGTTGTTTTGCATTCACTCTGCATGTTAATAAGGTTTATAAAATCCATGATATTTTCTCGTTTCATGAAATCTTATTGGGATAATTACCTTGCTCTGTTGACAGATAGTTGTGCCTGAATTATATAAAGAACACTACCGTTATCAGCTTTTCTTCTGCCTCTTGAAGAATACTTTCCTACTTTGACATGCACTGGGTGTATGAATAGAGAGTAAATACTGAGAAATACTTACTGTATCCAGTGTAACTTTAGTTACTTTTTTGCCTTGTGGAAAAGAAATGCCCAAATACCACCCAATGCCTTCAGGTAGAGTGACCTTTACTGTAAATAGGAAACCAAACAAATGAGAAAGAATAATGGCTAAGCCTTCAGGACAGAGCATGCGCTACTTGTCTTTTCTACATGTCTACACCCAACAGAGTGCAGAAACAACCGACCAGCTCTGCAGATGCCAAGGGAAGGATATCTCTGGGAAAATCCTTCCCAATGAAAGCACTTTCATGAAATTATGTCTAGGAGTTTTGATCCTTCTGCTTTCAGGACATGCTGGCTAGGCAGAGCATTTTGATTCCATCTTGTCATGCTCATGCACCAGTTTGACTATAACTACAGTGATGTCTATTGTTGATTTTGGCATCACTTACATCAGCCAAACGAGGTGAGGTGCCCCACCCCTGCACTGTGATACCTTTTTTCCTGTGTGATGTCAAGATGTGTCCCAGGCTACTTTTTGGTGCCTTCCAGAAGTTGGACTGAAGTCTTGTGTCACCCTCCAGGCTAGATGGAAGGTTGTAGAAGTAAGGAACTGGGGTTCTGAGCTGCCTCTGTTTCAGATCTGCATACAAAGATATTTTTCAAACATATGGTAGGAAAAGGAAAGACTGGGAGATATGCATGAGGAGTAGAGATGAGACTATCACATGAGCTGGGAAAAAGATGAGATGGGAAAAAAGAGATGGGAAACTAGGAGGAGGACTAAGTCTGACAGCCTGAAGGCTGACACTAATTAACATTGTAGAAAGAGAGCTATCAGGGGCCAGGAGTTCAAGGAGCACCAAGCTCACTGCACACTGTGACACGATGCATTAGCCAAACTCGAATTTATTTTTTGCTTCCCTCCTTTCTCAGGATTGATGCCTCCATACAGTCATCTCCTTATGAATCAGACTACCAAAGTCATTGCTCATGGGAATCTCTCCTGCAAATGTAGCCCACAGTAAAGATTAGTGCTTCCTTTTTGCCTTCTTGAGACCCTGCATTCCCCTACAAATTACCCCTGTTTTCTGTCACAGACTACATTGAACCTACGGACAGCTTTGATTTCTGGACTTCCAGAGACACAGTGAGGTAGAAACGTAATGAATAAAACTGTACTGGTTTTGGATATTCCCCAGCAAACAGTATTTTTCTTAATCCCTCACAGGATGCTTAATTGCGTATCTATGCTTTAGCTGGCTGTTGCCAGGCATTTCTTTCTCAGTTATTAAACACAGATCACTGTTAAGTGGATAGCCCCTGCACAAAAACAGCCAGTGTGAGACCAGGTCTGAGTACCACAAGAGTTCCCAAGCCCAAGAGTTTCCAGATGTTACAAGGAGGAGCTGAGCACTTCTCTGGGATTAGATTTTGGAGGCCCGTGCTCCCCTTGGCAAAAGCACCCAGCGGTGCTGGGTGCTACCAGCTGCAATCAGAACAAAGCAGACTGGATGCAAGTACTGCATGTGTTACATGAGCTTTACAAGAGACTTGCTCTGGAAAAACCTCAGGAAAGACACAGGAAGGAGAAAGGATGTGTGGATTTGTCTCCTTTTAAAGAAAATACCTGTCCTGGAACTGGTGTCTGAGCTGCAGGGGACTTGCAGATGGGCAAAGGCACAGCCATGGTGAATCAGACAAAACAGCGGTGCAATTGCTTCCCTGGGACAGTCACCAGATCATGAGTTTAAAGTTTCTCATCTCTGTCAAGACTGTGTGTTTTCTATCAGGGAAACAGCAATGTCCAAGAGGGAATGAACACTGAATTGTAGTTCCAGATAGGCACACAAAAAGGGAGAACAAATACCACTTCCCCCAGATACTAGAAAGAGAGATGGGTCCTGCTGCCAGGACAGGCAGTAGCTGCAAGGGATTGAGTTTTTGTAGACATAAGACACCAAACACAAAACAGATGTTCTAGGGAGAGGGAAAGAACAACTCAAGATGTCTCAAAGCATCTTAGGTGGCATTAACCAGCTGAGAGCCCAACATACAGTCTAACCTGGTGTCTAGGCTCCCTTGGGAGTCAATGAGAACTGACTGGCATCTTTAGCAGGTAGTTGACCTCACCTTTCTGAGCTTGCATCAGTATTATCACATAAAAGGGACTGAACTCATTCTCTGGCCCTAGGGGAAAGTGGCATGACATGGCTCAGACCCACCTGGCCAGACTCCTCCCTTCTCTTCCTCTCTCAAAAAAGTTTAGCTGTGTCCATTTGCCTTCTAGGAAGAGCCCCTGGCCTGTGATACCCCCCTTGCCTTTTCCCAGCCTTGTTGGGGCTGTGTGCTAGCTGGAGGGCTGGCTAAATGAAGCCGGCCCTCTTTGGTTTGCTAGGTAGGACTGGCTCACCTCCTGCAGACCCTGGGTAGCTTGGACTAGATTCCTGCATTTCAAGAGCAAGCAGTAGATGAGTACCTCTGCTTCCTCTCTTTTTCTCACTAAATGGGTCAGTGTGAATATTTAGCCTAACAGTGCTATGGCTGCAAGATAAAACAGCATATTTAGATATTGTCTTTCAGCTTTCCTAGTCATAGCAGGATCTCAGCACATTGGAGATTCCCTCTGTCTCACCTCATGTGATGTGAAACTACCTTGAAAAAAGACTCTATATGCTTTTAATTTGTTTTGCAGGTTGTGGGGGGGTTGGCTGAACATTCATGATCCCTGATTCGTGACCCTTGGGACTGAAGGAGACAGACTCCATGGGTGGCCTTTTCCATCCATGTGTCCCAGCACTCTTAGGTGAAGCATTGCAGAGCTCTCCTTGTTATGCCCAGCCAGATGGAAAGAGACAGAGGACACAGCAAAGCTCTCGCGAGTACTGTAGGCACTGAGCAATTTCTGAACACCTGGTCTTTTATTCATGGTGGACTGCAACCGGACTAGAAATAACTCAGAGCTGCCCAGCTGAGTGGAGGATTGCATCCACCAGAGCCCATCACCACTGTTTTCTACAAAGCCAGGGCTGGGAAGCTTAGCACATCCTGTGCGAAAAGCTAAACATGTCTGAGTGACCAGGAGGCACAGACCCATCCCATGTGCAACCCCACGTTATTGTTGGATTTGTTACCTTTCCTCACAGCTGGGAACTCTGGAGAGGACTTTGTTTTAGCTGCTTTTAAACAGGCGCAGATGGCAAAGCCAGCTGCTTGTTCTTTTGTTCTTGTTGGCACCGCAGCAGCGGCTTTCGGTCAATTAACAGTTATTGCTGTATGGCTGTTGGTTTTCTCAGGTTGGCAGCCCCCCTCCACCCAGCCATGTAACAGCCATGCCTGAGTCAGAGCGAAGCACCAGAAGCCAGATGAGAGCTGATTCTTGGATGCCAAATCCTGCAAAGCGCTCTGGGCTTTGGTGACAGCAGGTGACTTCCATTGTTGATGTTTCCAAAGCACAGTGATGCTGTAACTGGATGGTTCAAGTGATAACGGTTCACCAAGTTCCCTTAGCATGGGGAAGTACAACAAGCCAGAGGGTCATGCTGCCCTGGTCCCACAGTCCCAGGTCCAGAGGGACGTCAACAAGCTTGAGAAATGGACCAACAGGAACCTCATTATGTTCAACAAAAAACAGTGCACAGTCCCGCACCTAGGGAGGAAAAACCCCAGGTACCACTATATGCTAGGGGGCCCCAGCCGGTAAGCAGCTTGTCAGAAGCAGGTAGATACCTCATGGACACTAAGTTGATCAGCAATGTGCCCATGCTGCAAAGAAGAAGGTTATCTTGGGTCACATTGCCAGCAGGTTGAGGGAGGTGATCCTTCCCCTCTACTCAACACTGGTGAGGCCACACCTGGAGTGCTGTGTCCAGTTATGGGCTCCCCAGTACAGGAGAGACATGGACATACTGGAGAGAGTTCAATGAAGGGCCACAAGGATAGTGAAGGGACTGGAGCATCTCTCCTAAGAGAAGGGGCTGATAGAGCTGGGACTATTCAGCCTGCAGAAGAGAAGGCTCAGGGGGGTCTTATTAATACATATAAATATATGAAGGGAGGGAGCAAAGAGGACAGAGACAGCCTTTTTCCAGTGGTGCCCAGTAACAGGACCAGAGGCAATGGGCACAAACTGAAAGACAAGAGGTTCCCTCTGAACATCAGGGAGTACATTTTTACTGTGAGGGTGACTGAGCACTGGCACAGGTTGCCCAGGGAGGTTGTGAATCTCCATCTTTGGAGATCTTCAGAAGCCATCTAGACACAGTCTTGGGTATCCTGCCTGAGCAGAAGGTTGGATCAGATGACTGCCAGAGGTACCTTCCAACCTCAGACATTCTGTGATTCTGTGAAGTCATAGCAACCAGTTTGTATATCCAAGACAAAGTTCTGTATCCTACAAGGGACCAAAACTACATTACCAATCGCAGACTCACTGGCGATTTTAGGAAGCTCTGACTTGTGTCTTGCAGCCACATATTGTTCTTTAGAAATTATTCTTTTTTAGTGACTGTAGAGATGGGCTTTAAGGAGGGTCAGGAGAGAGAGAGACAGGGGGGCACTCGCAATATATTATGATTCAGTGTTTAGATTCTTCAGTCTCATACGAGGTGAGTGGTTCAGTGTGTTTCAGGGATTCAAGGGCTCAGGCCCATGGCAACATCCACCAGAATATTTGCCAAATGCTACCACAGTTTTAAACTGAAAGAGGGTAGATTTAGATTAGATATCAGGAAGAAATTCTTTACTCTGAGGGTGGTGAGATACCGGAACAAGTTGCCCAGAGAAGTTGTGGATGCCCCATCCCTGGAAATGTTCAAGGCCAGGTTGGATGGGGCTTTGAACATGTAGTCTAGGAGGCTTGAAACTAGATGATATTTAAGGTCCCTTACAACTCTAACTATTCTATGATTCTATGACTCTATGCTAATGACAATCGTCAAAGAGGAGAGAAGGGCTACTGAGTTGTTGACTTACCAGGTTGTGATATGGTCTGGTACCACAATGGTCCTTAAAGAAGGTGACTTAGAGAAGTCTGGATGCCTCATGGTGTATACATTTCATTAATCCCTCCTTTTAGTCTGATTTTCTTTCCTTTGTCACATCCAAGAACCAATTTAAATTTTTCTTGAGAATGAAAATTGTTTTGCATGTGGGTTTTTGTGTCAAATTTTTTTGTGCCCATGTTGTGGAAACACAGGGCCAGGGGACGGGGGGGGACACACGCAGCCCAGGGAAGAAGCAACTCAACTTGATGAACAAGGCTGAGATGGTAGATACCAAAAGCAAACTGCTGTTATCCAGTGTCAGTATTGGAAGCTCCTTAGCTCAGTGAAGTGTTGCTGTGGTATGGAGGCACCTCCTGAACTCCGAGGAGAAGTCGCCGAGCAAAGGTCAAAGACATCTCCAAAACATCCTCCACTAAATGTCACTGCATTCTTGCATGATGGCATTTTAATGAGCGCCAACTGTTTGCTTTTTGTCAAGATTTCCAAATAAGTGAAGACAATATGACACTGGAAGGAAAAGAATCATATTTAGGCCATTTCATAATGTCTATAAATCTATAAACTCCAAAAGTTAATAACTGCAATTAGGAGCAAAAGGAGACAGTTAAGCTGCAATAGCTGTCAGAAAAGTGTGCTGTAAACTTCTAGAAAATTTAAGAAGGTCTGTAAGTCACCACTAGCAGGCATTGTGTTGCAGAAAGTGTTAACAGAGAGCTATAGACACTGATTTTAATGTCCCATTAATTTGTTTTTCCCTGTGCTTTGGAGAACTCTCCACACAGACATTGGATTGGAAACCTTCTTGCTGAAGCCTGCCTGCCAGCAGATGGACAAGGGAGCTCTCTGGAAGAGTCGCTGTAAGAGAAGTTGAGGGCTGAGCCAGTAGTCTCCTCGGTTTAAAAGAGCAGCCTAGCTAGCTAAACTTTGGGGATGTTATCTTGTCCATAACCAGAAGGTCACCACCCGCTCCCAACCTCCACAGACCTGTGAAATGACCTGCAATTATGAAACCAGAAACTTCTCCTCATTCTTGGCTTTTGATGTCCTAACGTTAGAGTTTACCATTCTAGCTACTTCCCATAGCATTTCTGAGAGCAATTTTTCAGTGTGATGCATGGGAGAATGTCTTCGTGCCCTTGGTATACTTAGTCATCTCTCCCTTGAGGCAGTAGCAGGATCAAAGCACTATGTATACCTTGGCAATGCTGGCCCGGTGCTGGTTGCAGCGTGCCTGTTGGGAAGATATCACTCATGATGATCTTCATGATACTTGCGGCATCAGAAAAGAGGCAGAGCCTGTGTGGACCTGATATGTAAGATAACCAGGGATGGAGAAGGTCTCCGTGCCCTTTTTGCAGTGCTCCTTGTCACTTATCTTCTGCATCTCAGTCATGGCTTTGCTGGGGACTTCCTGAATCCCCAACAGGTATGGCTGCTTCTTCATCTGAAAGGGAAAGAACCATGATTTGACTTTTGGCTGTTCATGATTGGAACAGAGAGCCCAGGATCCCCCTGAAAATCTGGGCTGGTTGTCACTGCTACCAGGAAAAAGTGAGGACAGCAGACAATGCTACTGGAAGAAGTAATTTTCTGTTCCTCAGCAGTAGCTACCATCTCACATACACCCACAGCCCATTCCCAGTGGAGTCCAGCTTCACAGACTCTGGGGCAATGGTCGATAAGATTTTGGTATCCTGACTGTTCCTGTGCACCTCTGCTGTGCTGTGCCCGCAAAAAGCAAAGCAAAACAGTAGACACTAGAGTTGTCCTTGTTGTAAAACCCCTCCTCCTTCAACTGAGAAAGCTTCTCTGAAATCATATAGGAATTGAAGTGACTTGCACACAGCAAAACACTTCTAACTTCACCTATTTTAGGGCAGAAGGGCACACACATGGACATACTACGCAACCATATGCCCATACCCATTCACAACATCCCTCAAAGACGCAAAGTCCTTTGCTGCATGATGGAACAACTCCTCCGCACACCATAAGGCATCTGGATTTGATTTTTCCTATCATTTTATATGAGACAGAGTAAAAAGTCACAAAGCAATTGAGTGGCTTGCTGAAGGTCATGGTGTTCAAATGCTTAACAGAACCTTTTACCTGGGGTTTAATTCCCAGTCCTATACATTGGCCTCTTGAAGAACAGACAGGATTTAAAAAATACACAAGGTAAGAGGAGAGCTGAAATACAGGCAATACGTCTCTAGAATTTAAATTTAGCCCTTGGACAATGCAATTATTTAGCTACATTGAAGGGCATGTATGTTGTGACGGAGCCCACTATATGTGATCATTTGAGGGACTTACTTCCATACAGAGCTGAAGGGAAACAGGATTGTGGGAAACTCAGGAAACACAGCAGTCCAGGAACAGATACCAGCCCGGCGCCCACTTCCAACCCAGACGTAACCCAAACATAAACGTACATCACGGTGACAGTCAGTTCTATAGCCAGGAACTGAAACCATCTCCTCTCCCCTTAGAAACAAAATAAAACAAACAAAAAAAAAAGCCCTCCCTCTTCTTGCACTTGAAAATCTGCCAGTTTGTAAGTGCTATTATTTCAATTTCTCTCTTCAGTGGCTAGAAAGCGCTAATATTTTTGGCTCTGTCCCAGCTGACCTGACCTCTCTGACATCCTATATCACATGAAAAACCTCCTGTAGATCTATGCTGGTGATAGTGTCATAAAAAGCATGGAAGGGGAGGGAGGCGAGGGACTGGGGAGGGAAGAGAAAGGAATGATTAAACAAAGCAATAGCCAGGCACCCACATAAAAATCTATCTAGGTGATGAAGCTGCAATAAATGTGGCACATCAGAGCTTTTGTATAAATGGTCAGGGTAAAATATATTTTTATATATACATATGAAAGAGTAGTTTAAAAATTACTCTGAGCCCACATTCCTCCCCCCTCAAAAAGAAAAAAAATGTCTGAAGTGTAGCATGTTATTGATTTTTTATAAGTCAGGGCCAAATTTATTGGAGAGAAAAGTTCATTATTTAGTAATCCCACAGCTCAATCTGCTCTGCTGGCCATTAACCCTCAACAGTTCCCATGATAAACTCCCCGTGAACTCTCTCCATGTGTTGCCTCAATGAACTGCAGATGAATTTTGCTGAGTGCTCGTTCAGCCTCGCCTGGATATTCATCGTACTTTTTGCTGACACAGATCTCAACTCACCTGAGTACTATAGCAGTGTCCGTACCCACCTTGGCTCCCACACAATGCCACTTCCAAGGAATCACTCATTACTCATTACTCATTTATAAACTCTCTGTGTGTCCCATCCATGCTGACTACGAGCAGAAGAAAATAAAGACTGAGCAATCAGCTGCATGCATATGCATTAAATGCACTGACTCCATTAATTGTCCCTCAAATCTTAATTGAATTCGTATCAACGATTCACAAAGTATAAATGTGGGGGAAAAGGAGCTTTTTCACAAGCATCGTGGCATCATTGGTGCTTGATGGTCATGTGTGAGTGCATGTGCATAGGTAAAACACAACTATGTGCAACTCTGCATTGGCACCAGTTAGTCTGAGCACACCCATCAACGTGAAGCTCTGTGGTGGGGTGCTGTTGCAGCCCCACACAAGGGCCCCAGCATTTTTCTGACCCAGTTCTACATATCCAGTCACGTAACATGGAAAATGCTGTGCCACAAGAATCAAGACAAAATAGCGGTAAATGCTACTTTTCTTATCCGATGGCATTTTGTACCCACCTTGCAGAGGTGGAAAGTTCTACTCCGGGTAAAGGTTTGCTGGGAATAAGGCAAGGCAAACAGAATTATAAAAAACAGTGTTGTGAAATTATGAGGGAGGCAAAATATATTTGCCTTGTATGTGAAATCTATCTTGGTAAGTCATTTGATAGAGTAGATGAATTGCTCATCCGAGGCAGGTTGAAATACCGAGTGTGAAGGAAAGAAATAATTGAAACCAGCCATCGTAAACATTCAGGGTAAGGGAAATCATGCGTTCAGGAAAGGTCCTAATCATTTGGTGACCATGAGTCAAGTTACAAAACACAGGGCAGCGTCATGGAAAAGGAGCTATTGCTTCACTTACCACTTCACTCCAACTCTCGTAAATCAGTGCTCTTTCAGCATTCCCACTTCTCAGAGACACCAGGCAATGATCCGTCTTGTGCTTATGTCATGTGTTGGCTTGATGGAGAACCCCTTGAGTTTCTTTGGCCCAGAGATGGGAACATAGCACCAGTAAGGAGAACAAACACAGGTGGACATTCAAATGATCATAAATCTTTGAGTTATAGCTAATCAGCTGAGATGCAGGTTACATTAGGACAAAAGCATACACCAGCCAATGATGGTGTCTCTGATGACCAGTGATAATTTATTAATTTGTGTTGATGGATTTTGGTGGGATGCTTTTCAGCAGGGCACCTAAGCAAAAGGAGCAACACTCAACCATCACTAAAGTGCAGCACAGTTATTAGATGTACACAAGCCCTGCTCTGAGAGCTGTAGCGGATATTTTTTATATGGGAAGCTGGCTGGCATGTGACTTCTTATTTTCATAGAATCATAAAATTGTTAGGGTTGGAAGGGACCTTAAAGATCATCTAGTTCCAACCCCCCTGCCTTGGGCAGGGACACCTCCCACTAGATCAGGTTGCTCAGAGCCCCGTCCAGCCTGGCCTTAAAAACTTCCAGGGATGGGGCTTCCACCACCTCTCTGGGCAACCTGTTCCAGTGTCTCACCACCCTCATGGTGAAGAACTGCTTCCTAACATCCAGTCTGAATCGGCCCATTCTAGTTTTAATCCATTCCCTCTAGTCCTACCATTACCCGACATCCTATAAAGTCCCTCACCAGCTTTCTTGTAGGCCCCCTTAAGACACTGGTAGGCCACTATAAGGTCTCCTCGGAGCCTTCTTTTCTCCGGACTGAACAACTCTCTCAGTTTGTCCTCACAGGAGAGGTGCTCCAGCCCTCTGATGATCCTTGTGGCCCTTCTCTGGACATGTTCCAGCACGTCCATGTCTTTCTTGTAGTAGAGGCTCCAGAATTGGAGCATTTTGCCAACGCAGCAAGCAATTGCACTATGGGCCTAATGGATGCAGACTTTATCCTGCAGAAGGCTTTGCCTCCCTGCAGGCACCAGCTAACTAAGAGTACCCCAATCAGCTACTGAAGGAGGAGTGGGAAAGACCAAGGCATGGTCCTGTCCCCCATCTGCCCTACCGCTTCCTCCTTCTTCCATGCTCTCACAGTGATTTGAATGGTCACAATTGCTGATAAATGATGAAGACCTGTCATGAACTGTAGATCATTCAACCACTGCTTTTCCTGAACGAATGTGCAGGAAGCTGGGGAGCAGAAGGCTTTGGACAAGTCCCCAGCCTTGCAGGCTGTGGATGCCTTTTTCCCCTGCAGCTGGGGATCCTGTTCATCTGCTAATGGAAGGAGGGTAGGAGGAGCCCTCCAAGCTCCCCACAGAGAAGTTCTGACCTGCCTAGCAGAAACTCAAAGGTTCTTTTTTTCTCCAATACCTTGTAACTGCCCTCCAAGCAGCAACAGCTAGTCTTACTGTGTAGGATAACAGTGTTTTTTTCTGAGCTGGGCCTGCCACAGAATCTAGCAGATAACCTTGCTTGACACCAGCACTCGTTCTCATGCAGAGCAAGTCAAACACCTTTGCTAGGGTACCAGTCACAGCTGCCTTTGCCAAAGCTGTCTCTTTGCTCTTCATAAGACAGTACTGGTCCGTGACCCCTCCTGGAATCAGTCAATGATATGTGCTTGTTGTTAGGTATAAAACCACCTGAATCCAAGTGGGATAGGGGAAGTTCATTACATGGTGTTACTGAGCTTGTGCTTTGCAGGCACTACCAGCTCACTCAAAGGTTCATTGGATGGTGTTATTCCCCGGTTTACCCACCTCCTTGCACCTGTAGGATAAGCCACAAGGAAGAAGTAACAACTTCAGTGGATCACACTATTTCCAGAAAAAAAGTCATCCACAGTGACAAGTGACGTTATATACTTCAGAAGGCCAACCATAATCAAGGAGTGATCAATATATTTTGTAAATAATCTGTGTCTTAAAAATGCATTATCTCCACCATCTCTGGAGACCTAGATGGTTTTAAAGTCACATTTTTGAGGTGGTTCAGGTGTGTCCTCCCTGCATTAAGGAAGCAGGGGTTGAGGGCAAGTAGGGCAAGAAAACCCCATTAACGGGGAACCTTCCAGTCTGGGGACATGCATGTCACAAGACTCAGAAGTCCTTCTAGATCTGGACAGCTAAGTAGATTGAGAGGGCTTAAAAGCCTCTTCTCTCACCATAATCTTTCCTGTCCGATGGCTGGTGTGGCGGGGAAGGGAACAAAACAGAGCCAGGGCCAGTGGAAACACTGCCACCTAATAGCTTCTGTCTTTTAATAAAGCCTCATGTCCTGTGTGAAAACAAATCACTCTTCCCCAGGGCAATGAACTCACTTCCTAAGCACCTGCCAAGAGGTTTCTCAGGTTTAAAAAATAGCAGGACTTGGTGTTTGGAGGTTATTTATTTATGTGTTGGTTAATTCTGATTCCTGTACTCGTAATGACAAAAGCCTCCGGGAAAAACTGGGTTTGAACAGGTATTTCAGCTGCTCTCTGTGACAAGCCAGTGCTTTATGCAGCCAACACACACATGGAGGCAAAGCTCCTTGGCAGAAACCAGCTAACAAACGTCGCACCTCCTGTGCATGATCCCTTCAGGCGGCTTAAAATGAGGGGCAGGAGTGTCCCAGATAGGAGGACACGTGGGACTGGAACCCTTCCTGACCTAGTGCATCCAAGCAGTCATTTCCAACCTCCTCCTGTGCTCCTCCTGATGCCTGCATGAGACTCTTCACGGCTGTAAAAAATAAAGAGCTCTGAGCTTTAGCTGCTGTTTTAGACAAATCCAAGAAAGAGGCAGGTATAACGAGTGAAGAGAAGTTCAGTTTGGCTACAAAAATAAATAACCCTGGGTCTGGGTTTTCCTAAAAGCAGCATTTATTCTTGGCAAGGCTGTTGCGTATGCCTCAGCCTTGCCAAAGACATCTGGTCTTTTCCTCTGTGCTCACAGCACTGATACAACCCTCTTCTGCAAAGGCTTGGATGCAGCCTTGGATACAGGAGGTAACACAGCATCTTGGATGCGCTGGGTACCGAGGAAAGCCTTTGACATCAGTGAGGCTGACACTCAAGCTGCACCAGGGCCCCACTTCATGTGCCCTGGCTTGACAAGTTAACAGAGCTTTGCCAATCTGCAGAGACACTTCAGACTTCCAGGACTTCGCTTCGCTTTATCCAGGTCACTTGCTTTTTAGGCCTGCGAGGGGCCAACACAGCTTTTCCTCTGCCTACAGGCACTGGCTGTGTTTGCAGGCTTCTCTCAGAAGTAAAGCAAAAAGTTTTAAATCCTTGTTTTGCTTCCAGGGTCAGGGAGGTGAAAAAAAGTTCTGAAAAGTGCCCCAGCATAAGAAAAGGGTACACAAACTTGTTTTATGGGGGGAGTCTGGCTGGTCGGCTTTTCAAAGGAGAAATCTGTTTGCTTTTCAGACTTTTGGACAGAGGGACCATAGCATCCAACAACTGGGAGTGGGCCGTGGACATGATTTAGTGAGGATTAAGGCACACATTTTTACCTAAAGGAGATACTTCGTCGTTGACCAAAATAATTTAGCACTACCTCGACTTTTGCAGAGGAAGATGTGTCTTATTTGGTTAATCCAGGCTAAGGGCAGATCTGATCACCAAGGAGCTTTCTATCCTTTGCAGGTGTTCAGCCCAAAATCATGCATGTTATTCAGCATATTTGGTGAAAACTACTTTTCCCCTTTCTAGGACACCAGAATGTGCTTGCAGAAGCCTTTAACAGCCCTTCAACTTGTTTCATTTTTTAAAGAATGAGCATATCAGCACACCTATGTCTCATAGGAGCAGACTGGCAGCCTTTAAATCTCCTTCAACAGCAGCAAGAGAACTGAGATTAAATGGCATGAAAAGCCAAGATTTGTGGCCCTTGCAACATCTGTGATTTATGGTCCACAGACACAGAAAAAGACTTTTTTCCATCCCACCCTTATTAAGCTCTTCCATTGACTGCTAGTTAAATTTTGTCTGGGAATTTCTCAGAATAAACATTTAAATCTCCAACAGCATATTGAATAACATCGTTCCCGGAAGCATAAATAAAACAGATCCATGTCTTCAGCCATCTGCACGCAATCACATACTGCTTATGTTTCAAGCCCTGGTCCAGTGAACCTCAAGCTGTAATGTTTTGGGGAGATGCATCAGACATAAAGGTTCATCCCTAACCCATCAGCTCTGATACAAGGTGGAGACGACACTGATGTTTTGTGGTTGATGCAAAAGCCATCACACTTTCAGGGGAAGAAAAGCTACGGCTGGAAGGCAAACAGTTTATAGTTACTTGGCTGTGTTTACTCATGGAGAAACAAACATCCCCAGGGCAAATGGAGTTTGGAGCGATGGAGTTCAGTATTTCACTATAGCTCCCACTCCAGAGAATGATCTCCCATTTTTGCCTTTCAGCCTACACACAAAAAGAGCCCATTCCCGTGGCACCTTGAGGCTCCCCTCCCAACAGGGCAGGGAGCCCTCCACACAGGCTGGTCCAAGCATGAAGGCACCCAGGGTTGCCTCAGGTGCATTGGACAGGCACATCCTCAAAGTACAAGCACCTTACAAACAACAGTGCCTCTCTCTCTCTCAAGTGACAGTCGCTTCTGGTTTAAATTCTTGTATTGTTTATGTTTTAGCTACACCTCATGCTATGTCAGAGTTTGCTGCCTGTGGCCTGCAGACTCTCTGAGGGCACAAGAAGTTACTTCAAAAGGCAACTAGAAAGCCCATTTATTGTCAGTCTTTTTCCCCTTAAGCTGTATTCACATGCCTTTGTGAGTTTTCTTCAGCAGCAGCAGGGGGTGAATCAAAGAAGGCTTGTGAAGAAATTAATTAGGGAACGAAAATACCGTATATTATGGTTGAGCACCTTTTCATGACGCATTCCCTAAACCATGCTTGGTGTCCAAAGCATCACTGTGAGATTTTTTTATGATTGTGAGCATGAAATTAAGAAGATCTCAGTGGTTTACCCTATGTCATGGAGGTTAAAATACATCTCAGAGCAGATCCTGATTTCCAGCCCAGTGAACAGACAGCGAAACACAGCCTCTTCCCAGCCCACCTTGGGGGATCAGGTCAGTTTACAGCCAAACACCCACCAGCTGAGTAATGCTGGTTCAGAAGACTCAAGCATTTTTCTTTGCCTCTTTCTTAGACAGGCAACTGAGAGCTAAAATGACTGCGTGAGAAGACTTGGCTGAAGGAACAACTTGCAGCCCTCACATAGATGGTGCAGAGGACAATGGAAGGTTCAAGCCCCTTCCTGGTGCTTTTACTAGGACTTTTAGCTCCTTGAAGAGAAGGAAATTCTCCTTTGGTATGTGAGACTGACATGCTGCAATATAGGGCAGCTGTTCTCCAAACTAGCATGGTACTGCTGCAAAACAAACAGTTAAAAAATATAAAGAACCAACTTGAGGGTAAAAATATATTATACTGAATATACTTATACTGAAAATGCTTAGATGTAAACTGCATGGCACAGTATTTGTATCCACAGCCTTTGACCAACTGATTTTGGCTCATAAAGTGTCTCAAAATCCCATAAAACGTCTTAAAATCCTGTGTCATGGCTGTCAGGCAGATGAAGAGACTTTCCTTCCTCCACCAGTGAAGCTGCGTTGGGCAGTGACCAACATATCAAATTTGGGCTGCTCCAATGTGGGAGCACATCACAGTTTTTCTCACACAGGCAAGTTTGCTAATTACTCTGGGGACTATAACGACATGGGCATTGGTTGAATTGACTGCTTGGAGATGGCTTGAAAATAATTTACAGATATATTTGTATGTTTTCCAGGAACAAGTGGACAAGCTAGAAATTTCTGTGACAAAATTTCCATTTTTCTTTTATCATAGGTTTACTGTTGTCAACAGGCTGACTATGTGTGAGTGGGTGTTACAGAAAGAGAAAGGACAAACATTTCTGTGCTTTCACCAGAGTTTTTCCAAGTTTGTGATTTTTCATTTTCCTTGTTTTATTTTTCTTTCATTTTGACAAATCCATCATAGGTTACAGAAAATTTACTGAAAAATAAATATTTCCACCTTTCCATCTGACTTTTTTGGCTGAGAGCAGAATTGCAGAGCTGAAGTTGGTATGGACTGTGATAGACTGGTTTGCGTGGAGTGTGGAGAGATAAAAGTATCATCCTTTCAGTTCACCCACTGCAACAAGTGCCCTAGACCTTATACCAAGGGAGAGTTCGTATGTCTACCAAGCCTCACCACCATTCATACAAGCCTCTTGTAATTATCTTGTTATTTGAAGATGAGTTCCAATAAATTTCTTGCATACAGGTCATTTGATAACTCTTCTGCACTAGTGACCTTATGAGAATATTGAATTTGCAGGAATTGATAGGACCACACTGGTGCATCTCTAAGGAATTGCTTCAGAAAATTGTTGCAGGTCCCTGGGACATTCCACATGAGGGTTTCCATGTCATTACCTCTGAGGTCCAGGAAGGCTCTTGAGGAAGTGAGTAACTGTATTTGCAGTCATGGTTTATTTTAGACAGAGTGCGCTGACACAGAAGAAGATGCTGAGTAGAGATGATAGGAGTTGGGTTGGAAAGCCATGAAGATGATGACGGGTTTCACAGACTCATGGAAAATGAGTTAGGAAAATCCATACCTATCTCATTTTGGAAAAATATTTGTCTGGTTTGATCTCCAGCTCCCAGAGCTGGATTTCCCACCCTTTCTCTAAGAATTTTGCTCCAGCCTTCTACTTTGTCTACTCTAAAGCCTCAAATTAGTAGTGTTTTTCTAAATACTTTGCCAAGAATGTTTCATGCTTCTGTAATATCTGGCTCCATTTCTGTCAAAAATATGATGTGAATAGCTTTTTTGATGATTCTGTGGTGTAGACTTTACTCCTCTTCTTGGATTGAATGTAAAAGCAAAGAGTAAATGCAAACTGGGGAAGAAAATGAAAGCAATGGAATATCTCCAAGGCTCAAAACAAGTGAAAAAAATGTTTGGGTTTGAGTTCTGGGCATACATTCAGGATGGCTCTGATTTTATTTAGACAGGGTGGCCCGTTTCTATGTTTATTAGGATTACTACACTAATGAAGGCTTAAAGAGAAATGCCACAAGAACAAATGCTGGGAGAGTCTTTTATGGATCTAATGACACTTAATTTCCATAGTAAATGCCTAATGTTTAACGAGTATTTTATTCTTTCCCAATTTACATATTTATAGTTAACTTTTGTAGCTGCTCATAAGTAATTAGCCGTCTGTTTAAAAGGAGCCTGTAAACTATACAGCCACATGCTCATTCCGGTGATGGTAACCAAAAAAACCAAAAACAACTTGGGAACTTCTTTTAGAGAAATATTTGATTACAAGTAGTTGAAAGAAAGCCAGCAAAAAGAGGGCAAGGGATTACATAATGAGAAACACACAAGGAAGAAAAAAACGGGACAAAACATTGACATTGAGTCCAAACCTGAATGGTATTTCCCCAGTTATGATAATATTGGCTAGTCACCCTGAGGAGAAAGGTCCCAAACTGGTCCAACCACTGCAAGACACCAAATTGTGTGATATGTTGGCTGTCTTTCAGCCATGTTCACGCTGCTTTGTCCACAAACAAAACGGGGAGAAGCCCTGGAATTCAAGGTGTGTCTTTGCTCATCAAAAGGCATCTCACAGATGTGAAATAGCCGACAGCCAGGCAATGGCATAAAGAAATCACCTAAATTCAGAAACTAAGGGAGTTCTTGTCACTGGCCATAAAGCATTGCAGTAAATCATAAAATCTAGCTTTTTTTATTTGCACTCAGTGACCACTGTAACTAAATAAGAATGAAAATTAAGAGTTAAAACGAAGTGTAAAGAAGGTGCTTTGGATAAATATTAGATGAAACACACCCTAAATGTTACTGATGATCAACAATGTTCAAAGAAAGGCCAAGTCTGTGGCTAGGAATAGAATTGAGTTTCCAGGCAGTTATTAACAAAGTCATTTATTGTGCTGGCCCATAACCTTGCTACCAAACACAATAATTGGGTGTTTAACCTTTATCTTGATAGCATAAACTAGTCATGCTCTTCTTTTTCTCAAACATTGCCTATGGCTGAAATCTGCAGAAAATGGCAAACACAATTTATATATATGTGTATAAGGTCTAGATGTGCATCTAGGCCAAGTATCTGTCATCCAACATAAGACCAATGAATCAGATTCCTCTTAACTCCTACTAATCATCACTGATATCAACAGAATCAGACTATGGTAACTGAGTTTAGCACATGAGCTCGTGTTCACCAGTAGTCGGATCGGGTGTTGGTTTGTGTGTTAAGCCTCCCATCTGGATTAGTGTCATTAGAGCTCTCATGGAACAAATGGCTCTGAGAGATTGGACACAACTGTCCTTGGAGGTATCTTGTTCACAGGAGAAAGGGCAAGAAAGACTACACTCAGGGTCAATAGATCCCATGCGGTATATTTTATCTTCTCTCAGATTTCCCCTTAGGCATCCTGTTCAACCACTGCCACTTTTGGAGGGTATGTTACCCTGGGCAGGCACACAGAATGCTTACTAAAGCACCTCAATTGCTCCAGTGGTTGGAAAACTTTTGTGCTTCCCAACACTCCTTGTTATATTCAGCATGAGAGCTTACGCACACTGGATCTGCTGCAGAGCAGAATTACATCAAAGGAGCTTTTTTATTCATTCCAATAGGCTTTGATATTTCTCCATGTTGTTTCCAGCACTGCTCCATGCTCACATCCAGCATTTTCCATGCACAGATAGTGCACAAGAGTTCAATCCTGTCCTTTCTGGAGCTGTAGGGGCATCACGTTGGGGAGGTGGAGGGCAGCTCTTACAAGTGTTTATGATAGATGGGAGGGAGGCAAACCTGGCAACAGGTCTTCATTCTTCCACATGCCCTTCTTCTGAACAGTAGCCTCACATCAAGTTGTCAAGAAATTCTCAAGAAATGTAAAGGCATAGTGCTACATTTTCTAACCCTCGGCTGCACCACACCAGGGCAGTTTAGGAGATTGTGAAGCCACTGACACTGAAGTTCTATGACCTCTTCATGTCTATAATTTCAGGTTGTTGAAGTCACTGCAAAAATAATGTTCCAACTCATCTTGCATATGACCTAAATTCATCCAGCAGGGAGATTCAGCAGGCCTTTTTCCAATGCCCTGCAGCATGTTATATATTTTTCCATTTCCATCAGTCTCACGCTCTCACACAGTGACTGGATCTTCAAATGAGACACATGGCAAAGTCTGGTATCTGGTTGGCTGAAGCAGTAGGGTACAGAGGCAGGAGCACCAGGGTAGGTGTAGTAGAGCACAAGAGAGCAGGAAGGGTGCGTGGAAGCAAACAGAAAGCCCGACAGTATTCAGAGATGATCAGGACATCACCAAGTGACTTCTTGTCACCGCTGATCCTCCCTCTGTGTGGGCATGTGAAGACATCACCAGAGGCCATGCTGCTTGGATGAAGGCCATTCAAAACAAATCTTTCATCATGCCAAGCAGGGTCACAGTTGTGCAAACATGGTCACAAGAAAGACCAAGCCACTTTTCCCATGGACCTCCAGATTATAGCACAGCTCAGAGAAAGAAAAGGAATCTTTCATCAGTAAAGCAGAAGAGCTGTTGGAAGTGACAGCATGCCACTCACATCTCTCAAACTTTTTAGTTTGCTGCATTGTGGGGTCTTTACTGAAGGCATTAAGTTGGTGACTTTATAAACACCTAAAAAGAAGAAGTTGAGGAAAGTACAAATGAGTTTCACCTCGATTTTAATGACTATAATTTTCCCTTGTAAAGGTAATTTTAGTAATTAATGGCTGCATTCTTCTATTGTTGCAGTATTTGGAGATGACACAAAATGAGCAAGTGTTTTTGTTTCAGTGACAAAAGGAGAAGATTAGCTTGTTGAATGCTGATAGGAAATGTTTGGTGGGAGGAATAAGCAAAGTAGGACTGATAACAAGTTTAGTGGTATTGTTTCTTTGCTGTATTATCTCTATTTTACTGGAAGAAAACTGCAGCAAGAGCGATGATCTGATGGGATGCTGAAAATCCCTTTCTCCTCCAAGGAGTTTGGTAGTTTCAGTACCTGGATGGACATGTTACAACAGCTGTACCCATCACACAATACACAAGAAGTGCTGTCTCAATTGGGAGCGTGCAATGGGTCTGATTTAAAAGGTCTTGGTTCAAATCTAAGCTCTTCCCAGATTTCACAACTGAATCACTTAAACTCTCTCCATGGGCCCCGTTGCATTAGTGAAGACAACAGTCTCTTCTTTCCTGCTTCCATGGAAGATCCCCAGAAGGGCTTGTGGTCTCCCTGTCATTTGAACCAAAACTTGGCCAATGGGAATCCCAGCACAGGTGTTATTTGTGTTTGGTTTTGTTGTTGTTGTTTTCTTTTTTTTAATTTCAAATGAAATCTCCAACATAGCTCAATAGTCATAATAAGAATAATAACAACAATTAATATTAATAATTGTGTCAATGTCTTGGATTCCTGACCAGTGATGCAGGAGTTATAAGCCCCATGGTAGCTAACACTTCCCAAACAACACTATCTGAAATAAGTTTCTGGTATCAAGCCATGACTGAACAGGGAGGTATCCCCTATGCAGACGGCCTGGCTAGGACTGCTCACACGAGGACTGATTTCCTCTCTTCCCCATAGAGGTCTGTAGTTACAAAGTCTTAATGAGCAATTGGGCTCTGCTGTCACACCCTGTTCAGAGGGTTATTTAGGTGAACAGCCAACTTGACAATAGTTGCCTCTACATTCAGCTGGCTGGAGACTTGCTGGATGTTTCCAATCTAAATTAACTTGTCTCCAAAGACTATCTCATGACTTTGTTTCTGAGGCTAGACGGCAAGGAGATAATGAAATCCAGACTTCACCTGCAACCTTCCCAGAAAAAAACAATGATTTCATATATACCTGGTCCCAGAATGGGGCCATCAACTTACAGAGGTCCCTCTGGAAGCACAGTGAGATTTTCTGCATTTAATATATTCACCACCACATTTCACTGGGGGAGGTTGAGTTTCACCTTGTGACAGTGATTTCTTTTTCCCCTTTTTCCTTGCCAACTGATTTCTGTTTGTTCATCACCCTCCGCTCGTGCTTTGTCAATGAGGGAGGATGTTCATGACTGTGTGTCATTTCTGTTCCCATTCTGGGACTAGGGACTTGACTCGATGCTTTTTGTGCCTTCCGTTGATGTTGCTTCAAACCAGCTCCAGTATCTTACACTGCCAAACTGCACCTGTCAGAAAGGTTACGGAAACTTGCCCAGATACATGTGCCGTGTTTTTGGCTCACTCTCCCCATCTTTTACTGCCATATGTTTCTTAGATGCAGAACTGGGAAAGAGAAGCATTCGAGCACTGCTTTAGCAACAGAGCTTTTTTCCAAGGGCTCCAAGACTAGACTCAGTCAGTGGCTAAAAATTCAACCACGAGGAGTTCCCTACCTTAAAAATAGGTCCTTTGGGTTGGTTTTAAAAGTTTTAAACCATAAAAAAAAGAACCCAAAAAACCACAAAAAAAACATGTTTCCTAAATGAGGAGGCTGATCTATACCTTGTCTTCTGCAAAGTGCTCCTTTCCTGTACATGGTAGTCCCTGCACCACAGCTGCTGGGATGGAAGCTTATGAATGCTGCTAGCTATTCCCATGCAAAATCAACCTTTTTAATGCAAGCTGGCACTGGAGGTGGTTTAAGCCAATAGGGCTGATCTTCCACCAGTGCACGCAGGACCATGATACACGCTGCTGGTGCGCAGCTGCCTCCCTCTGATTCATGGTGTTCAGCCTTTAAGCAGGGAAGAGGATGCTTTCACACTAGCCTTTCACTTCTCATTTTGCTGGCCAATCCAGCCAGGGAGCAATTTTTTCAGCCATAATGTTTTTGCAGCATGGGAGGGCCACAAGAATCACATGGCATCCTACCCATAGCAAATGGCATGAAGCTGGGTTTGTGTTAGCTAATGAGAGGTCTTCCTGATGTTGGACACTCTCCATTTCTGACTGGGCAACTCATCCTGGCTCCCAGCAGTGGTCTGGCTCTTCCCAGCACTCACAACTGGCTACTGTCATAGTGGGAAGATGCCCTCCAGTCCCATTTCACTCAATCCCACCTTGTTTGCTCTAGTCACAGGCCCTACTCGTCCTCTTCCAAGGCGGTAACTGAGCTGTGCTCCTCCAAAAACACAAAGCAGCTGCACGGCTGAAACCTCCCTGGGGGTGCCAGTTCCCTACTTGCTTGGAGAAGGGCTCTGTTCCTGCCTGCGGTGGGCTGTTTCTTGCTTTACCTTCCCACGACCCTTAGTCCCAACTATTTGTTTTGAGATTCACCAGATGGAAATCAGTCATTAATTGTGATATCTTCTGCTGAAGGTGGAGTGACATGAATCCAAGAACAGGATACCGGCTTGCGCCAAGGGAGAATTTGAAGTGAGAGGAGGGGGCTGCACATGTTCACTACAGAGCTGATTTATCTCAAGTCCATTCTGCACGACATGAACTTTCTTCTTTCCAGAGGTCATTCTTCCCCTTGGACTTGTGAGATTGGAAGTCCAAGCCAGAAGGTAGAGATCATACTGAAGTCACTTATATACTGCTTCCATCTGGCTTTCCGCTTCTGTTGTGTTTACTCCATCCCTCTCAGGCATGAGTCTGGGGCCTTTATCTTGGTGATATCTCACCCCAAAGGGACAAGGTCAGAGGCATTTCACAAAGGGATTTCTAAGAGTGCATCTCATCCGATGTTTTACTACAGCCAGAACTGGGGTAGAGCACGTGTTTGGCAGAACCAGGGCTTAAGGAAAGGAAAGCAGTGAAGAAGGTGCCACATGCCCATTTTTTAACAGCCATGCTGGCTTACTTCTTTGCTTTCCTGACCTAATTACTCCATCCTGCTCTGCACCAACGTACAAAAATATTTTGGAAGGGGCCTCATGTTGAACTGCCAAATAAAGACCTGGCTCAGAGCATCGCCTTGGAGACTGCTAAGTGGGCAGAAACAGGAGTGGGGCGGCGCATGCAGGAGTGAAATGAAGGAGAAGGGAGCTCTGCAGAGGAGAGAGGGAAGGCAGGAATTCCCTAATCCAGCATCCCTTTGTGGACCACATACCATCAACAACCACCTGAGGAAGGTGCAAACATAAGTGGCAGTAGTGTGTGATTTGGGCAAAGGGGCACTGCCACCAACCCACTGTGCAGGACCAGGTGTTACTGCAAGGCAACAGAACACGTGGCCAGACTGATGTGAAAAAAGATCTGGTTTAAATTACTAATTCTCTCCCTTTCCTTTTTCAAGACTACTTTATATATACAGGTAAAATCATCTTATAGATCTGATTTAGAGCACAGGGCCCTAAGAGTTCAGCCAATGCAACTGGGATGTAGCCATGGAGCTGGGAAGGATGGACAATGGTGGCAGGGCGGTGAAGGGGTGAAGACAAATCTCAAGCCATTTCCATCCCCGCAACATGACTGCAACTGTAGTTGCCCATGGCAGACATGGGAGGAAAAAAATGTGGTTTAGCTCAAGCTTTTAAAAACAATTCTCCCACAAACAAAATATACAAAAAATGAAAAAAGTCATTCAATTGTGGGCTGAACCAAACCTGGAATAAACCCTCTGTTTCCTTGTTTCAGCTTTTTCTAAAAATAACGGCTAATGGAGGTCAATTTTGAAACATCACTTCAAACCTCCAAAAAGGAAGTATTTTGTGTTGAAATTGGCAATCAAAAACCATTTCACATCCTCCAAAAAAAAAAATCCCAAACTCTTTGTTATGTGCTTTTAACCAAAATGTTTTGCTAAGTCCAGCCAGAATGAACAAGCATTTCTGGTCAGCCTGAATAGACTATTTTTTTTTTCCAGGGAGATAAAATATCCTACCAAATGTATGCATTTATTTATTATGCATTTTGGGCTATAAATACAAATGCTGCTTTATGCCCACAAAATGCACAAGCTATCATTTAAAAAAATGTTTATATTAACACTGGAAGTTGGGCGCACTGCCTAGCAGAGAAAATAATGTCAATTACCCACACAAATAGCTTTCCAAATCTCCCAGCTCCTGCTTTCTGCATGAGCAGTTAGATCCATAGAAATTAGAGATGGGAAAAGATCTTATTAGCGTATCTCATCTACCGCACTGCTAGCAAAGGTTTGTCTCCCACTGTGTGTTTTCTAGTTAGGTTTGCCCAGCCTAGATTTAAAATGATGGGGGTCTCTAGGGTTACCTGTTTTTTTACATGTATATATCTTTATTGGCAAGGAGAAATACTGAAATTCTGCTGTGGAAAACAGTGACTTGGAGTCTGGCATCTATATAAAAGTCTCTCACCTGTACTCAACTGCAAGAACTGAGAGCAAGCACTCCTCTGGGCTCAGCTTCAGAGGTAACGGGCTCTGGAGATGATATTTCCATCACTCCTTGATGGCCTGGCAGCACTGTGATGGACAGGGATGGAAGCTTGGTTAGACAGGGTTGCTCCTCTTCCTCCAGCCTTTGGTACCTCTGCACCCTGTGCTGGTACTGACAAAATGCTTTTCCTGTGGGAGCCTGCAGGGCAGCTTCTACCCGTGGGCTCTCTGACCATGCTCAGCCGGTCTCTTGCAGCCCAGCTGCTTTTGTAGGCATATGGGTGCTGTCCGTGAGATGCTGCTTTGGCATGGCCTAGACTCTGTGACCTGCTGTGTTCATCAGCTGAGCTGTTCCCATGGTGTGTTGGCATCCATGGCAAGCAAAAATGTTCATAACAGGCTACCAAACCTCCACCAGTGCATGGGCAGTCTTCAACATGAGAGCCACGTGCAGTTTCCTGAGGTCCCCAGGGAACATCGAAGACTTCCACTAGCCATAGCTCCTGGAGCTCCTCTGTACCGAAAAGCACTTGTTAACATGGACCAGGACAGCTTGAGGAGACTGCAAAGCTCCAGGAAGTCCCAAGTCAATCTCTTGTGTGTCAGGTCCTGCACTTGGGTGACAACAACCCCACGCAACACTACAGGCTTGAGGAAGAGTGGCTGGAAAGCTGCCCAGTGAAAAAGGGCCTGGGGGTGTTGGTCGACAGCTGGCTGAATATGAGCCAGCAGTGTGCCCAGGTGGCCAAGAAGGCCAATAGCATCCTGGCCTGTATGAGAAATTGTGTGGCAACAAGGACTAGGGAAATGATTATCCCCCTGTACTCGGCACTGGTGAGGCCACACCTCGAGCACTGTGTTCAGTTTTGGGCCCTTCATTACAGGAGAGATACTGAGGTGCTGGAGCATGTCCAAAGAAAGCCAATGAAACTGGTGAGGGGTTTAGAGCACAAGTCTTATGAGGAGTGTCTGAGGGAGCTTGGGGTTGTTTAGCCTGGAGAAAAGGAGGCTGAGGGGAGACCTTGTTGCCCTCCCTAGAACTAGCTGAAAGGAGGTTGTAGTGAGATGGGGGTCAGTCTCGTCTCCCAAGTAAAAAGTGATAGGATGAGAGGAAATGGCCTCAAGTTGTACTAGGGGAGGTTTAGGATGGATATTAGGAAAAATTTCTTCACCAAAAGAGTTGATAAGCACTGGAACAGGCTGCCCAGGGAAGTGGTTGAGTCATCATCCCTGGAAGTATTTAAAAGATGTGTAGGTGTGGTGCTTAGGGACATGGTTTAGCGGTGGACTTGGCAGTGGTAGGTTAATGGTTGGACTTGATGATCTTAAAGGTCTTTTCCAACCTAAATGATTCTATGATCCCTGGTCTATTTGTGGAGTTGCTCAGCAAAAGTGGACAATGCATCTCGTTTGTCCCCCTTCCATGGCAACCTTCAGCGCCTCTGTGGGTTAGTTTCTGGTGTAACTCCCTTGCTGACACTCAGCCTAGAGGAGGGGAGCTTTATACATATGAAAGCACGGTCACTGCTGAGACTGGACTTGCAGGAAAGTCCCAAATCTGGGATGTGGCTGCAGCAGCTGCTGACAGCTGCTCCACACTGCATGGGGCACTAACTCTGCAGACCCAGATGGACACAGCCCGCTGCCTCTAGCAGCCCTGTTCCTTTTCCACCTTGGAGTAGCCCTGCCACCCCTGCAAGCAAGACACTGCAGATTGCAATGCCTGAGAGAAAAAAAAAAAAAAAAACCAAGATGATGGTGCAGTCTCCAGTCCTGGGACTTTCTTGTCCGAGCTCAGCTCAACGGGTGCCAAGTGGAGAAGAGGGGAAATGTGCTAAAGCTTTGTTTACCCGCCAGCTCTCTTCAGGATCTCGGCAATCAGCTTTTGAATTTGATAGCAACTGCATGCCTGTGGCTCACATCCAGCCAAAACAACTTTGACAGTGAAACCCTGTCATATTCTTTTTAAAGGTCACCATAAGTGAGCTGGGCTCTTTCTATCAACTTATCAGTTCGTTACTTAAACCAGCTTAAAGAGAAACTTCCCATGGTGAATTATAGTTTAACAGCATGTTATTCTGTGATAAGCACAATCCATGGGGCCCGAGACACACTCTGCTCCAGAAATCCCTGATAACAGCATGACTCTTTGGTGAGGCACGAAGTTATCTATCTGCCATAATCATAATGCACCTTCTCCTCCATCTAGACACTGGGCACATAAGCAACAGCAACTGCTGGGGCAAATAAGATTTCCTGGGCATGATTTCTACTTTTGGCCAAAATTTTGGGTAATTCACTGCTGCTTTTAGGCAGAGGTATCTGCCTATTCTTCAAAGCCAATCTTGTTATCTCAGTCCTGACAATGCTCTGATTTGTCTGTGTGTACCCCACTTCATGTCCTCTGAGTTCAGAATTAACACATGTCATGTATGGGTCATCTCCGCTGTCCCACAGACCAGGTGTGGGTCCGTTCAGCTGTTAACAGTAGTAAACCCACAGCAGAATTAAACTATCCTGGAAGCTGGTCTTCCAAGCTCCTGTTTTCTGTGGCTGCAGACATTGCCAAACTGGAACATTTCAACCTGAAATTTTTGGCATAGTGTATATCCAGACCAGGCTGTGCAGTCTTGGAAAGCTTTAACCAATATATGGCAGATATCTCTATCAGAGAATGTTCGTGTTGTTAAAAATAAAACGATAACAACAGCAGTCCTTCCTGCATGGTGTGGGTAGGGATTCCCAGAGTGCTTTTTCTGGGAAGCAGGAAACTGGGTTGCACCAGCACCAAGGGTGAAAATGCTTTGAAAACATCTAAACTATGCTTTGGTGCCGGCTTTCAGTGCAATGGAAACAGCTGACTTCAGACAAAGCCGGATCTGCCACTCAGAAAGTGAACTATCTCTTACCCTTTTCCCTCCCACTCCTGTCCCCAGGGCATCTCGGTGCCAGCCAGAAATGACAGAACAGATTTCCAAGCCACAGAAAAGCCCCAAAAGCACATCACTAATGTAAGCAAGATGGTGACTTGCACCCAACTCAGAAGAGAGGGCTGACCCATTGCTCCTTGAAGGGAGAACAGCCTTGTCTGCTTCGCTGCACCAGCAGCACACCCGCAGGAGGGCGGACGTTGGTAAAACCACTTTTGATATCATTTGTGCTAGGTGGACCACATGGCAGTTGGAAGGGTGATGAGACGATGCCCCCTTTTCCTTACTGCATTGCTGGAAATCCTCTAGGACACCACCCCATTGTTCAGACAACCACTTATGTCCTCTTCCCAGGCATCAGGCTTTACACGCAGCAGGAGTTTTGTGCCTTCAGGTGTATAAAGAGCTTGTCTGTGCCAGAAAGTGTTTAATTCTAGAGACATAAGAACTGAACTGCTGTCCCCAGTTCAGTTTCAAGATCACTGCAAGCTGGGTTGGGTGTCAGCGTGAGACCCTCTGATTACAAGGTTCGTGCAGATGAAAATCATACCTGGTCACAGAAATGGGTTCTGCTCCAGGTTGAACCTCAAAAGGAGGGGATTGGAGCAGTGGTCTGCCTGATGGAGAGTAAGGGGCACCTTTTGCCAGTCCAGTAAGTCTGAACCCAACCTCTACAAGAAAGGGGCAACAGTGTAGTTTCAGGGACACAAGAGTTTGTCAGGTCCCTCACAACTTCAACTGAAGCTCGCTGCTTCCCCTGTCTTTTGCAAGTGTATGTCCAAAGGCCATTCTCAAATCCCACTTAATCAGTATCGTTTTGTACTAATGCTGCTAGTCTCAATAACATCATTCTAAATTCGAATTCAGTGCAAGCAAGTCTTGCATGTCCTGCCTCTACCTCTTGGATGGGACGGGCTGGGAGTGCAGGAAGTCCACGCTGGTAGGGGTGCTCCTTACAGCCATCTCACCAACACTCCAAAGGTTACAAGTTGTCTATGCAAAGACTCTTATGCAGTGTCACTGGCTAATTCTCTGTTAAAGAGATGCAGATTTCCATCATGCTGGTGTAAGTATAGAGCAACAGTGCTGGTCCAGTCACTCCAGATTTTTGCAGATGCAGCAGGGGTAGAATTCATCCCTTCACTGGTTTGGCTAGACCTCAACTGATCCTACATTTGGTCCATAACATGCATAGGCCATTGGAGGTATCATTTGGCTTTTTCTGTATCACACATCTCATCACCCTTCACACTTCTACAGACTGCTGCGCATGGTCCTACATTACCCAGCCATGCACAATGCTGTGCCAGAAGTTCATAGCTGACCTTCACCACAGGGAATGTTGCAGCTCCTGTGAAATGAATCATCTGTTCTTAAAGCTTTTGTTACCAAAATATGGTGCAAGAATGATTGACAGAAAGCTGGAGTCCTTCCCTGGCCCCTTCGTATGATTGCATCATGCTTCATCTCCTGCTGTCAGGGAGCATCTCTGGGGCCAAAGGACTGTTCACTCTCTAGGAGCACTTAGCTATTAACCTTGCTATAGACACAGATCCATGAGGCTTTAGTTGCTCTATCAGGAGGGTGTTGGATCACCAGAACCTGGGTAGATATGACAACTGTGATATTAAAACAAAAAGCAAAACAAACAAAAAAACCCGAATCAGGCTTAGTTCCCTAAAACCCCGATCCTAAGTCCTTGTAACACCATCAGTGCCCACTCAGCAATATGTATCCCTTCCTCCACATCACAGGCTTGGCTTAACCATGATCCAGCTCTTCTCAGAAGAATTAAAAGCCTGAATAGATCCTGTACTTCAGAGCCAGAAATAAATACAGCAAATCTAATCCTCGGACCTATTCCAAGCTCCCTATGTCACTTCTCTGCTGGGAAACCTTGGGGAAATCAGTCCGTTCTTCTTCTCCCCTCAGCACCTACTCTGACACAGACAAACCTTGGTTGAGGTTTTCTGGCTCTTCTGTAGATAAATGGTTAGTCCCAGTCCCCTCAAAAATGCTGATGAATTTAGCATGACCCTGAGGAATGAATCTTACAGAGATTCAGAGATTTACTCAGTGATGGAGCAGATATTGCAACCAGCTGCCCTTAACTCCAAACTGGCATCTGTCCTACAAGGTCACTTTTGTCCTCCTGAATGTCTCTGAATACCCTATGTCCCTTTGACACCTTGGCAAGGCTGGAGAAGCAAGCGTGTCCCTTCCCACCTCCTGATCATCTTTGCCTAACCTCTCACTTATTTACCATTGTTTATATTCCTGTCCGATTAATTCCTACCTGTCACTTAGTTTCACTTTTTAATTCTCTTCTTCCTTTGCAAGAACTTATAGTCTTACTAATTGATCAAGGAACTCAGGAATAGGAGCAATTTTTTTTTTAATAATTTGTTTTATTGCTGCTCTTCATTTTCTATTCTCTTGCTATGCTGCCTCTCTGATGTAACCCAGGACTAGATTTTCTTATTTCCAATCCCCTGCTTGCAGCCAAGTTTCATAAGTCTGAGAAGGAAAATTAAAATAGCAGTAATAATAATAATAACAACAACAGTGGATAAAGATGAAACTGTAGCAGCCTGAAGGCAGACAAGTGATCATTAGCGCTAGTTAGCACTGAGAGCTGATGTCGTGCCATAGACTGATCCAGTGGTTCATAAACATGAACACGCTCCATTGGACTCTGGAGGAGTCTTTATTAAAGCCTCCAAATTTTAGGTGCCCGAGCTCTTCAGTCCCCCAAGACCTGATGGTAGAGATTTGGGAAAATATCCAAGCATCTGCTTCAATACATGGAAACTAGAAATCAGGGGCCTGGCCCATAAGCTTGGGCTTCATACAGTAGAGGGGAACTGGTGACCTCCAATCACCCAGTCCTTCTCCAATGCATCATCTTCCTTCAAAACATCTTCCAAATGTCTGCACTGACCTGCAAGTCAAGGGACAAAACTCCAGCATGTAAATATTTGCCATCAACCCACAAATGGAGTGATATCCAGCCCCAGGAGGCTTCTTGCACATGACCACAGTGCAGAATAAACCTGTCCACAGCTCCTTCCAGATGCAGCGCCTTTAAACACCTTTCTGCAGCTGTGTTTGAGCATTACTGGACATCCTTTTCCCTCCTTATTCCTGCGAGAGCTACTAACGGGGTTAATACCTGGGTGGAAAGGAGCCTGGAAACATTTCTGAGAAAATCGCAGGTACCTCTGCTTTTTATGTCTTCTATTATTATGCCCATTATTCTGCTCAAATGTGGTTATTGGCTCATTAGTATTTAAATCAGCTGATAATACGGGGAGAGATATTCTTTCTGACACAGGCTTTACAGCTGGTCTCTGTAGTGTGGAGGTTATAATGGTGCCAGTTGATGCCATTTATGTCAAACAAGCTTTGATTTTTAGCCTGCAGTAGTGATAGAGCAGGGCCATGCAATTTGGTAAGATTAGCATTTTGCCATCCACAAAGGGAGGATTACGAAGCTTATTGTGGACTGTGAAAATGAGTTGCGAGGGAGCAACGCCTGGCTGTTTGCTTTCTTTATGGACAATATAGCCCTGTGGCAGTGTCGAGGGAGGAGCAGAGGGGATGTGTTTTAAGCAGCTTTGATGGCTGCAGATTCCCAGCCACTGCCACTTTGTAGGCTGGATAATGAGCCAAATCTCACAACTCACATGGGAAAAGGGGGGAAGGGACGGGATGGGGAAAGGAGAGCAGAAAGTGGAGAGACAAGGTTGTTTAGCAAAGGAAGGATGTGAGCTGGGGCAGACAGAGAAGGTGGCTGTCCTCTTCCTCCCCACACATACGTACCCTCTATTTAGACACTGGGTTTGGCCATTTGCAGGGAGAAAAGAAAATAGCACAATTACAGACTTCTGTTGTCCTTGGACGTCTTGCTTGTGATTTTGCCACCTTTTGCGTGGACTCAGGTACTTTCAGGCCTTTGCTTTGGAAATAAAAATGTAGCCTAGTTTTTTCTACCTGGTAGATACTTACAGCCCTGGGTGGCTTCTTATTTTAGCAATGAATGCACACACAAGTATTGGAGGTACATAAATGTAGAGATGAGAAGTCTGGCCCTGCACAAATCTGCCATATACATGGTTTAGCACGAGGATCCTTCTGCGGAAGATGGGTATTCTGTAGTCTTTGTCTGGGGGGCATCTCTTGTAGAGTGCCACAACTCCAAATCCCATATTCATGGTGCACTAAAGGGGTTCAGTATTGTTCCCTATCTATCCTTCCCCAATCAGACAAAGGACTGGGGGGATTAGCTGGTTTCCAGCTGGACATTTGACCCAGGATCCCCAAATGTCCTGAAACTGGATGACACAAAAATGCTGGAAGTCACCCCAGAACGGGAGATCCCTATGGGTCCTCACTGAGAGGAAGACCTCAAAGAGCACAAGCTCTCCTTTGCCCTCTGACATGCAGCAGGGTTGTTCCCACACATTGGGACAACCATCGTGACCAGTTGGATTTGGGAGTCCTCGGGCTAGGAGTCAAGAATTGCCTTCAGCAGCATCGGTGTACCTCATGAAGGCCACTCAGATGACAAACCATTTGTGCATAGGAGCTCGGGCATGTTCCTCTTAATTTTTCCATTGCAAGCAGGAGAGAAGAAGTGGCCAGTAGTGCTAAAGAGTCCTAATTTCACCTGGCTGCTACACAAAATTTCTAGCATGCGTTTCCTCTCCTGCACTAGGGAGGTAAAGCATCTCTTCCTACACCACACACAGGGCTGGGGCTGAAAACCCAACACCACCCCTATGTGGGAGGAAGATTTCCTCTCTCTCCAGTGCCATTCCCTACAGAGGGTGCTTGTGCCTGAGAGGGGGCCGGGATCCCACGTTGAACTACCTACCTGCCTCTCCAGCTGATGGATCTGCCTCGTTATTTATGTCACATCTAGCCATTAGCTGTAAGCACTTTAACGGGCTCCCTAAAAGGAGCACATAAGTTCTCAGATTCCTCCTCTGCCCCAACTAGGGAAAAGAGATGCATGTGTGTGTAGGGTTAATAGAGGAAAACTGCTTTGTATTTTCTCCATGAAGGAAAAAAGAAAACCAGCAACAACAAAATATTAGCAAAATAAAGCAAAAAAAAAAAAAAAAGAAACCCTCCCGAAAAACCCAACCTCAAACCCTCTGTGCATTTCTTCATTTCAAAACACAAGCTCATGCTTTTCTTGTGCAGCTCTCACTGTGATAACACAACTTCACTTTACTTATGCCAGGACAGCAAAGAGCAGCAGTCGGAATGAGCTATCTCCTCCAAAAAAAATCCACCACTAATAAAATTAGTATTAAGGAAAGAGGACTATTTTGTTGCTGCCATCAGAGCCTGGAGGCATTGTGCTTTTCCAGGCCTTGACAGCAGAGAGCTGTGCTGTTGTGGTCACACAGAGCCACTCACACGTCTTCATTTTGTTCTTGCAGGGGATGCAGTTGTCACAACTAATTATAGCCGTGGTGGAGGAGGTGTTCTCCAGCCATTAAAAGCACTTCTGGAAAGAGCTTCCACACCAGGAAGGATGATCAAGTGTCTGGGCATCTGCCTAAGGATTCGGGAGACAGAAGTTCATGTCCCAGCCACGCTACAGCTTTCTTGGCTTACTTTGGCCAAGCCAGGTGCAGACCACCAATGGTGCTGAGCGATGCGATTCCTCTTCAGGAACTGGGCTGTGGCCCCTCAGCATCTCACTTACCTGTTTGTGAAATGAAGAGGGTGGTCCTCTGGTCTCCCAGGGCAGGAGATTTCCCATTTTCTGCCAAGAAAATTTCCCACCCATCCTCTACCTCTCTGACAGTTTGGTGGCCTTGCCCCAGGGGACATAAAGGTCAGCAGGGACTGCGGTGGAAAAAGCAAGACTAAAGGGATGACCCATAGCTTCTCTTGCACCTGAAGCCCGTCTGAAGCAGGGGTGGCACAGGGAGGAGCCCTCACCCCTCGGAGATGTGTGAGAGGGAAACAAGCACAGCCTCTTCCAAGCAGCCTCCCTGCTTTGAGCAGAGAAGCGAACGCATCCCAGCCCTGGAGCAGCAGAAGGACGGTACCAACCTCGCACATTCAGCAGCTGTTTTTCCTGAGGCTGGAAGGCAGCTATCAGTCAAAATTAACACTGCATGAATGCCTGCAGTAAGGGTTTTTCACTCCCGAACAATAACAGCATAGGAAAGGAGAAAACTTAGCTGGAGAGAACAGCCTCATGTAGGGGATGAGGGCAAAGGGGGATTTTCACCTCTCCTCTGAGTCAGGGTTTGGGAACATCTGTGTTTAAACCCTTGCTCTGCCACAGGTTCACTGTATTAGCATGAACCAGAGTCTTACACATAGATCGAGGTCTTGTAGCTTCTGTTCCACAGCATGAGACCCATACGCTATGCCAGGGAATGTGGAATATTTGTCCATACATGTCACAGAGACAGCTGGGAACAGGTCTTGCAGAGAGGTCTTCTGCAAGTGTGGATGCGCCTATGCACTTCTCTCATCCTTCCTGCCTCCCTCTCTGCATCCTTCCCACGCATCCTTCTGAGTGTGGATGCGCCTATGCCACTTCTCTCCTGCTTCCTGGCTCCAGGTTGAAATAACAGTCAGGTAATGTCATTCCAGTTCAAATGTAGTTTCTCCTGCGAGGGAGACCTGCAACTTGACGTGGGGCCACCGTCTCCTCTCTCCTACCAACATGAGTACACGCTGCTCCCTATCCACCCTAACATGCAACCAGCATGAGCTCACAGGACTTTTTTGCTGCAGCAGGCTTTGCACCTCTTGCTCCTCCTTGGGACCAGCACATCTCAAAGCCCCTTGCGGACCTCCCCTGTGGGCAGACACTCCACGCCAACCTGAGGTTGGGGACAAGCTGCTCTGCCAAGCAAGAGGATGAGGGGAAGCTTTATTTCTCTCATGAGGGAGCTGAACCTGAGTCACAATTTATGGTCCTGCATTATTGTTTTAAAAAAGGGTGTTTCCACCAAAAAATAGACTCTATTCTCCTTTTCCACAGTGGGTATGGTGCCATGCCCACTTTTCTGGGGCTTTGCAAGGGTCACTTCATTCAGGGTCTGGCTGACTCTGGATCTGCCAGGAGTGGCTCTAGTGAAAGAAAACAGGGGTCTTTCAGGGTGACTGATGTGAGGAAAGTTGTCTGGCATCACTACAGTTCCCTGCAAAGAGATGTTCCTCACTTTCTCACCATCACCAGACTAATGCTGTAATGAATGTACATCTTCCTCAAGGTGCCATGAAACCTGCATGACCTCAAGCAGAGGTTGCAGGGCCATTCTCATGGGAGCTGTGTTGTTTTGCTGTGACAGGGAGGGGACAGAGACATCTCTCATGCTTTGGACTGCACAGAAAATCAGAGTAAGAGAGTTTCTCTGTGTTCTGTTCTTCAGACTAATGCATGAATCTGAATCCCTTCCTTTTTTCCATTTTAATCTGGCAATTTTTTTCCCCTTCTGATCTCAGCAGAACATGTTCCCCTCTTCGCTTCACTGCAGGATCTCAGCCCAACATTTCAAAGCTCTTTCCTCTCTCTGGACAGAGCCTTAGAAAACAATATTGATGATCTAAGTTTCTCTGCAAAACGAAAGAGGAATATGCTCCCTGGTGCTCTTGTGTACGGTGTGAAAGCGATCCCTGCAGAGAAGAGTTTGCAAATGAAAAGTGACAGGCACTTCCCACGATGGCATCGCTTTCCTAATCTCCTTCAGCGGTGCGGGCAGCAGCCCCCCCTTCTGCTTCCCCTGCTTATTCTGCTAGGACAGATGTGGCCCCACAGTCTTCCCATTTCCAGGGCTGAAGGAAGCCAGCAGTATTTGGGGGTCTGAGACAGAGTTTTGTGAATACCAGATATTCCCCCGTAAAACCTAAGCCCGGTGATGCTCATCTTGCTGTGCCTACACAGCAAGGGGAACTCCCCCATCCAGGTCACTGCTGGGTGATGGAGGACATCATCCCTACTCCTCCCACCTTATCCCATAGGGCTCTGTAGTCAAACCACGTTGTGCATGGTGTGAAAGGCACATATCAAATCTGATAACAGGGATTTGGATCAGCAAAACCAATGGCTTAGAAGGTACTTTCACATCTCACTATGAGACTGGATGTGCCTCCATCACCATGTAGCAGAGACCTTCCTTCTGCCATGGATGGAGGCAGTTCTGGGCACACAAAGGGTAGAGACTACAGCCACAGACGATGGAGCACCCCCCGTAAGAAGCCCCATAGGTGAATCACACTCTCCCTGCAGAGTGAAACATCACTGCATCAGTCAAAATTAAAAAAAAAAAAAAAAACAAAACAAAAAAAAAAACACACGCCCAAAGCAAATCAGCAATCAGCTTTCAGGCTGAAAACCTATGCATTTTCATAAGAAAGGCTCCTGCTCCTCCTAATTCCTCATGATTCTATTTGCAGCCTTTTCTATGATGTGGGAAATAAGCTGTTCCATTTTAATTGGGAGAATTGCAGCAATATCTTGTTTAAATGCATTTTGGGGCCACCCAGAGTAAAACCCAAAGAATAGAACAAAATTAAAAATGCAGCATTATCCCTGCCACTCCTTTCAAATCAGGGAAAAAAAAGTCATTTCCGGATGCACAGTGACAGATTTTTTTTCTTATCTCAAAGGTTTCAGCCTGTTGCTCTGCTCCTCACCACCCCCCCCACCCCCACCCCCCATTTTATTTGTAGAGTAATCACTACATTTTGCCACGTTTTGAAATGGGAATGTACTGGAAAATGAAAAATCAAAATATTCCACATGACAAAATTATTAAAATCAAACTGCTGTGACTGTTCTACGGCAGAATAATTTTGAAAAGCAACTCCCAAAAAAATCTTATAAGTGGCTTTTGACCAAATAACTAGAAAATTAGTTCACTGAGAGTTTCACTCAAGCCAAATCTGCATTTTCCAGCATAATAAACTATTTGACCAAACATCATTTCATGTGCTAGCGTGGCCTCTCTGCTACATATCAATATGAAGGCTATAAGAAAGAGCATGCCCAGCTGGATGCAGTGTTAATGGGTCAATTTGCTGCTCGTTTTCCATTATCATATGGTATGGGAGACAAGCTTCTCCGTGTTAACTGGGAACCCTGCAGGGACAATGGGTTTCAGCGGGTTTTGTTCCCCCCACCATTCCTGAACTTGCCTTTGCCTCCTGTTGTTCCAGGAAATATTTCTGAGCTCACATTGTGTGCACTTATGTGCTCACAGGAGTGTGTGGTAGAGAGGGTTGGTGCATCAGGTCTGAAGGTCTGCAACCTCACTTAGCCTCGCAACCAGCCCCATCCACGGCCCACCATGCTGCAGCATCCAAGGCCTTCCATGTAATCAACTCCTTCCTGCAAGGAGAGGATGAAACAGCTGTGGTGACAGAGATTTTTCCCCTCAAAGGATCAGGGAGCACACCGAAGGCTTGATGGACCTGGGAACAGGAGGTGAGAAGCAGTCCAAAGGGAGGGACGGCGGGGCAGAGCTGCAGAGAGGGGCAGGGGCTTCCCTTCAAGGAGGCATGAGCAGCTCTCACTTCCAGCCTCTCACCCAGAGCAGGCGGGGTGGGTGAGGTGCAGTAAATGAAATCATTTTCCAATGAGCAGGAGCTTTTGATTGCCCACATTCGTACAGAAATATAAAGTGGATAAAGTAATGGGTATTTACTCCTCTCCGCCTGTGTACACAACAGAATTGTGTTTCTTTTAATGTGAGCTCTATTCTAATTGCAGTCATTAACAAAGTGAGACTTTAAGCTCAACACCATCTTTCTATTACCTCTGTGTGTGACGTGCTGCATTTCTGGTCTGCTTTCTTAAATATCCCCCTCCTTTGACGTGATCTGAGCCACGGTCCAGATAACCCTCCCAAAATGATTTTTTGGCATTCCCTCTGAAGTCTCCCCAGAGCCAGACATGTTCACAGCTCTGCAGGATCCAAAAGATCCTGGTGACGTTTCATTAATGGAGCTCGTCTACCCGTGGATCCAATTTTGTCTGCTCATCAATGCAGTCGGCATGTCGTGTGAACAGCATATGCCACAGCAGATGGCACGGACTCAATTCCAGCAAACAGCTCTGGAGTGAAATCACTCATCTGCTCTCCCCTGCTTTGGATAGACCAGGGGTGTTGCTGGGAGAGGGGTTTGAGCTGAAAGGGGAGAAGAAGAAATGATGGAAAATTAGCTGAACTGTGGGTCAGTATCTCCATCACCTGGACCCTACGAAGGCCAGGCAGACTCTGATCGTGCTCAGCAGCAGGTCACCAGCTGCTGCACTGCTCCCAGCAGCCAGAAACAATGCCTTTTCTCCTGGTCAGTCCCACAGAGGAGAATCTTGAGGGCTCACATGGGAGATGGGGAGGTATTTAAACTCCAGCACTGGAGATAAGAAGTCATTGTGGACATCTCAAGGTGCTTTTGTGTTGCACCTTGTAACCTACTGTGTTGCCTGCCTTACTTGCTAATCTCTGGTCCTGCCTGACTAAGCTGTGTTGTCTGGATGCTCCTTGATACGTGGGTTGTGCTTCCTCCTTACTATACCTACGTTAACATTCCTGCAGAATTAAAGACTCCCTAACCATGAGTCCTGACTAAAAACAGACATTCCAAGAGACATCCCAGTTTCTCTCCCTCTTCTGCTTGCTGAGTTGGGTACCTGTGGGATAGCTTGGGCTTATCATTTCTCCACACTAGAGCTTTAAACACAAGCACAGTCCTGTCCAGAGCTCCAACAGCAGTCATGTGCCCTTGACCGTCTGGCTTTGTTGGTCAGCGGGAAGGAAGTTCAGGAGATGGACTTTGAAAACAAACTAATCAGTAAAATGGACCACTGAATTCTGTAAGTGTCCTCCTTGGGTGACTGTGTGTTGCTTGGTCCAGCCACCGTCTATGATCCAAAGTCATTGTCTGAATAAAAATTGTGTACAGCACGTGTAATACCTCTTCCGTGTAGGCATTGATGACCTGCCTCTGAGTACCTCAGAGCTTTCTCAAGCTTCATTTTTACCAGTGCTTTGCCTCCAGTGCTGAAGAGTTAAGCTGGTTTGGGCTGCATACCTACATACTGTCATACTGGGCTTTCTGCTTTCCCAAGTGTATGGTCTTCATTTGGAATGTAGTTTCCTAAGCTAAGTTTTCCCATGAACATTCTCCAATCACCCATCGATTAAAGAGCTTGGTCACAGCTCCCACTCAGCCCTCCAAGGGCTTCCTGCACTAAAGTCTATGTGTGCTCCATCCCTAACAGGCATGTCCAGTGCCACATGAAACACTAACTAACCCCTGCATCCCATTTTCCACCACGGCTGGCGTGTCTTCATGTCACTTGATAGTGGGAGAGATTAGCTCAATTCCTGAAAGAGTTATAGCTGCAACAGCATGCCATTTGGACCTCCCTCATCCTGTATATTGGTTGGGTTGATTAATTCGTGAGTGTTTCTGTGCTTCTGGTTTGAGTCTCTGTCGGCCGTACTTCTGCACTCTGTAAAGAGCAACGACAAGCCTGGTTTCGCATGAGTTTTTCCTCTAATTCCACTTGTCCCTTCTTCACTCACATGCTGCAGGAGATTGGACTATCTTTTATACCCCCAGCTGGTACCTCCGTGTGTCAGCTGAGAGGATCTTTCTCCTAGAGCAAAGCCTACAGCAAAGCAAAACATAGCCCTTGAGTGAGGTCTGTAGATAAACTTTTCTCTGGTTCCTGGGGTTTGAAGATCAGATCATTAACATTCTATGCCGTCCTGGTCAAAGATTTGGATGGTGATCAGACAATAGTTCAAAGCATTCAATTTACAATGCAATTACGTTTTAATAAGTTGTGACCCTTGAGGCAGGACCTGCCACCTGTCAGCTGAGATCCAGCAGCTGACCCAATCTCAGCCATGGATGGATGTGCAGTAGCTGAGTCGGTGGCAGTGTAGTAAAATATTATCTATGTCTGACCTCGGCAAGTAGTGGGAACCAGATGCCTCAATTTCCCTTTTGCTATAATAGAGGTCTTATTTCTGGCCCCAGGAAGATGCTGCAGAGTCTTGGAAAGTCCTTTGGCTCCCCCACCGCCACCAGCCTGGCAGGGAAGTAAGAGAAGTAAGACTCTTTGGAGGAAGGGGAAAGTGAGCAAAAGCAAAATGTTATGTACCCCCATCTCCCCCCATGCTGAGCTGGGTTGAGAGCAGCTCCAAACAAGCTTCACCCAGCTCTGACTGCAACTGAAAGACAGCCACTGGAACCATGAAAAAAAAAATCATCCATAATCCCCGACGACAAATTCCAGAGAGGGTCAAATTCCTTTATGAGGATGATACAAGAGGTTTTATGATCATGCTGCCTTATTTTATGCAGCTCCCTGCAGTGTCATATGCATCCTAAGAACCAATTTACTGTGTATCTTCCTCTCTCTCTAGCAACATTAGGAACAAAACAACTTCTAAATATCCTTCTACAGCCATAGCTGTTGCTTTTTCAGTAAACATTTGCTTAGTGGCACTCAGGGACCCAATCCTTGCAGAAGGGCCAAAGCATCCAAGCATCACTGAGGAGATAAGTGGGTTTTTGTGGCCCTTTCCTGGGAATAAAGGCTCATTTTCTTTGTGACAGAAAAGGGTACAGAGTCTTCTGAGCATGCTAGCTACAGCGAGGATTACATGAGGTTTTTGCTTTACTTTTCTCAAGTGACTTCCACCAGCAGAATTGAAGAGTCTCTGGCTTAAAGGGAGAAAACCAATTGCTCCTGCAAGGGGATCATCACTTGCAGAGAACCCTCCCATGCCATTTGCCCAGAATATGGGGGTTTTTTGGTACTTTGGGGGTAGTCTTTTTTCTTAAACATGTATCGTACATTATCTGTTCCTTGAGACAGAAGAGTTAATGTCACCTGGAAGAAAAACAGTGGGACTCGATCTTGGCACTGTACTTGGTCAAACACTGGAACAGGCTTCCTAGAGAGATGGTCAGTGCCCCAGGCCTGTCACTGTTTAAGAGGCATTTACAATGCCCTTAATAACATGCTTTAACTCCTCGTCAGCCCTGAAGTGGTCAGGCAGTCAGACTAGATGCCCTTCCAATTGAAAATATTCTCTTCTCTTCTCTTCTCTTCTCTTCTCTTCTCTTCTCTTCTCTTCTCTTCTCTTCTCTTCTCTTCTCTTCTCTTCTCTTCTCTTCTCTTCTCTTCTCTTCTCTTCTCTTCTCTTCTCTTCTCTTCTCTTCTCTTCTCTTCTCTTCACTTTTGGTCCCCGTGTGGTTGGCGGATGTTGGGCTGCACTGACGGTGGCAGCCTCTGTACCCACTGTTAGATGCTTCAATGTCTTTATAGGTGGCAACAGCATCCGGACCCCCCCGTGGTAGCTGGATCCATGTTGTTGAAGCGCTGCACACGAGGTAATAACCCCACTGAATACAGCATCCTGCAAATGAGGATGCTCTGCCTTGTTACAGAGCTCATGGCTCCACTCCTCATCTCCACGTTGATGCTTTCCAAGGGAGCTGAGGGCTGCAAACCAGTGGAAAGTCTGTCCCTGAAGGTCCCAACAGTTTGCACTTAGGGGAGAGCTTTAAGAAGAGGGTGGGGGCAGAATGACACCTTTTTACATAAAAGCTTTCTGTTCAGGGACTTTCTGAGCCAGATGGCATTCACTGTGCTGCTTTTCATTGCTCTTGCCGTTATTCTTCCCTGCATGTCTTCAGCCCACAGGAAGCAGCAGTGCTGAGCTGTTTAGACACTGGAAACTTCTATGTCAGAACATCTTTGATGTAACCCCTGACTATGAATGTTAGAGGGTTGTTAGAACGGGCTCCAGGAGACTAAGTGGTGGAAGGTAACAAGGAGGTTTTTCCTCTCCAGGCTCTTAAGGAGAGGATAAGTCACATGGACTCAAATGCGACTGTCCCAAAGCACTTCAATGCAGCAAAATCAATTCATCTGTGAACAAACCACAAAGTCAGTGCTGGGAAACGATGGCAGCACCAGCAAAAGCAAGAGCCGGGTGCAAGAGCACTGGAGTGCCTTTCATCCCAGTGACCTTTATTTCCATCATGTGGCCCCATACTTGGAGCTTGCCAGCTAATTTTCCCTGAAAGGGGGACAAATGATGTATGGGGAAAGGGGATTCTTCCTGGGATCTCCCTTGCCAGGAGGGAGCTCAAGCAGTAAACTCTGAGCTCTTAAACCAGCCTGGAAGGACACATTTCACTTGCCTTTTGTTTTCCCTCCCTTTGGCTTTATTCATTTGTTTTATTTCCCCTTTTCCTTTCTTGTAGTGCTCTCAGTCTCCTCTTTCTTCTTTTTCTTCCTTTTTTTCTAAGTCATGCTTTCAAAGACATCCTTGGTAGAGAAGAGGAGGAGAGGGGAGATAACCCTGTGGAAATCCCCTCGTCTTTATTTTCAAGCTTGTTCAGAAAAGAAGCAGGGGTGGGGGAGAGAGAAAAAATACACGACACGTAAAACCCTGGAAATATGCTTCTGATACTTCCTGAATGTCAGGGGAGTGTTATCTGGCCTTGCACGCAAGGAAGGAGAACTTGCGCCTTGTGAAGTGTAATAAGGAACACAGAGCCTAATGGAAAAATCATTTACTTGTGGCATTTAATTAAGTATGTAAATTTATGAACGGCCCTGAAATCATCAAATTAAAAGGCAGAGCTGTCATGAATTTTTATTTGATTTTCTCCATGGGCTTTCCCTCCATCCTCCCCGACTCCCTTTCCCTTTAATCAAAGAGGTGGCGTGTGGGGACGCCTGAGTTGCTGCCAGGCCTGTCCTCAGGGTTTCCCCAGGGTGACGCACACACAAGGTGTTTTTATTCCCTGCACATCAGCTGCTGGTCCAAGGAGATGGCAGATGAGTGCGTGGGTTTTTGCTGCTGGGGATCCAGTGCACAGAGCATGGAGACACAAGTGGTTCTCACTATCAGGTCCTGGAGCTTGGTGGGGTGGCACCACGTCCCTGGAGATCTGATACAACAACTAGTCCCTTAGAATTTCAGTGTCCACAAACCTGTCCATCCACAAAACCTTCCTGCATCTGGAGGACCAGCATTGCCTTGTGCCCTCTGCCATTCCTTGTGGACAGCACAGTCACATCGTCTCTTACCTGATGCACAACCCCCAGTACACCTATGGAGAAAAAAACCCGCCAGTGAGGGGGCTTCAGTCCCTTGCTGTGCTCCAAAACCTCACCTTGAACTTGCATCCTGGCACCATGATTCACATCATGTAGTGCTACCATGCCATCAGGATGAACCCACAGCTTCCACCTTTTCCCACAGACTCAGAGATTTGGGACACTGAGACTTGTGGCATAGCATACATTTCTCTAGGGGCCCGTCATTGCTTAGTGTGAATCACTGGCCACCCTCCAAAAAGCCACCATCCGTCTTCAGAGCTGGGATGCCCAGGGAGGTGGCTTTGTCAGACCCAGGCTACTAAATTGGCCCTTTTGAGTTGCAGCTGACCAGGCAGAATCTGGAGCTGCCTCCACCTTCCCATACCCAGCTCAGCTTTTGGGTCTGATGTGTGGGCTATAGGGTTTAGGGTAAACAGTTTCTACTGATCTCTTCACCCATGTGCAGTCCCAGTTGGTGCAGTGCATCAAAGAGTCTTTCTCAACACAAACTTCATGACAACTTGTGCTTATTTCTGACCTGTTATCTGCCAAGCAGCTGCAATGGGTGTTCTGATGACAGAGCAGAATTTCTTTTCCTGAGCTTGCCGTGGCTGGTCATCAGCCTGCTTCATAGGGTCCATCCAGGCAGGAGTGCAGAACTGAATGGGCTTCTGTGGGAAACACCAGCCAAAACCAGAGAGGGCAGAGAGCAGCAGGGAAGGTTAGAGGCATTAAAGGGACAACAGAGCCCCATGGCAGCCAAAAATGAGTACTGAGCTCCAGAGGAAAGAATAGCATAGAAAAGGGAAAAAAAGGGTAAGAGAAGGTGGAGTTTGTGATGAAAAGGCCATATGAAAAGGCGGATGTTTGTACAAGCCAGTAACAAGATTGAAGCTATGTCCATGATGAAATGGCTGTGGCTTTCTTCATCACAGCAAACCTTGCAGGGGGCACAGAGATCTGGCTCTTTTTATGATTTTTTATTGAATGCCAGCTCTCAGCTGGAGGGGCAGATGTGCCTGTAAGGTGGCCTCATTCCCCCAAACACCCCTCTGTCACCACAGCAGTGCCATCTCTGCATGTGGATTGTGAACTAGCAATGAGGAAAATCCTGAGATTTGAGCAATTTTTTTTTAAAAGACCCCAGTGTGTCATAAAATACCTTGCCTTTTCACCAAGTGGCTTCAAGACACCTCTGCAACAAGTTCATCAGCATTTCCACCAGCTCCAGGCTTTTCCTTCTCGGGTTGCAATGACAAACCCAAATCAAGGGGTCACTTCACAGGGGAGGAAAATTGAGCCTTTTGTTTGTCTATGTGTTTAGGAAAAGTTGGGTATCTTTTCCTGCCTTCCCAGGCTGCTTTAGATCTGGGGTGAACAGGTCTTGAGGTGTAAAATTCATCTCGACTTGGTACCGACAGCTGAGACATTATGCGACATTATCCCTGGCGTAAGCAATACGCCTCGCTTTCCACCTACAGCTCCTTGCGGGAGATGCCGCGAGTGGATTGCCGAATACCCAGGTACACAACCGATTATCCGTTTGGTTTATTTAGATGCCTCTCTGAAGCACGGAGAAGAAATCCGTCGTGTATCATGCAGGGACACATTTATCCTGCCGAGATGCTGCACTGATACACTTGGAAAACAGCAAGCAGTGAAGGGGTGTCCTTTCTTTCAGTCCACTCCTATCACTGGTTCTCTGAAGAGACCAGGGAGGGCTCCAGCTGTGCAAATGAAATTCAAGAGACTTAATAACATTTTAATGCATGCTCTTAGCGTTGAGGGTTGGGGGTTTTTACCCCCCTTCTTGCTTTCCCTTTGATGGTTATAAATGGAGAGGATGTCATTTGCTTGTACAGCTGCAAGGCCAGGTCTTTGGACAAGGTAGGGAGGATGAGGGAGATTATTTTATCAGGAACTTGAAAGAAGGCATAAAACAGTAATATGCAGGTGTGCTGATTTCCCAGAGAGCTCTAATCAACTAATAATCTAATCTGTCAGCCTGTCTCAGCGGTGATAAAAGTCTTCATGGCTCCTGGGATGAAATTGCACCGCCCATTATCCCAGCCCTAACACTGAGCTGTTTGAGTTATTGCTGGAGAAGACAAACCTGGTCATGAGCATCTGCCAGTGGGGAATTGTTCACCCAAGGCCTTTACCTTCACATAGTCTTGATCTCCAGGAGACATGAAGGACTGTTAAGGCTATAGGAGGTGACTATGAAGCAGAGCTCACCATTCCTTTGTCTACATGACAGCCAACATCCACCACCCAAATATTCCCAGGAGTTGCAATGCCCCTGAATTTGTGGTCAAGACTGAAAATTCCAGACTGTGAGGTTCAAAGTTTCTCCACGTAGTGCCATCCTGTCATGGCTGATGGTTGGTGGTACAATGATTCTTACTGTTGTCCTGTCCCATAGAAGTATTTTGGGGAATTCCAAAGATGTGCACTACACTCTTGTTGAAACATTGACATTGAGGATATACAGTTTTTGCAGTCTTTCTGTTGGTGAGCACAGAATCACAGAAGGGTTGAATTCACCTGTGACATATCCATGGGCATTCATGCTACATCGGCTTCATTATCACCTTTTGGATATCAGGGTGACAGTGCTCAGTGCTAGTTGCCTTTGTTAGGATGAAGCATGAGTTCTTATTCTGCAAGCCAAGGCACAGCATTGCCTGGTCGTCTTGTTTACCATGGGGTTTTACCCCTATGAGGTGTTCATTCCCCATGGAAGAGGAAGGGTAGACTGAGCTGGTAGTGGACAAATGACATAAGAAAATTCCAGGATGCGCCTATAGCTGTGGTATCCACGTCTGCTCTCCCCTGCATCACCCTGGGCAGACAAATCCACAGCTCACAGGTTGGTGCTGAGCTTCTGTCTGTTCCACCCAGGGCACCCGAGGCTACGTTACCTGCATGGCCTCTCTGATCCAGCCACAGAGCAGCAAGAGAGAGGAGCTGGAGGTTTGCTGTGCTCTCCTTCCCCTCCTGTGCCAGAAATGTGACCAGCCCCCCATCAACAAAGACTGTCCATCTCTTCATCTTCTGGGCTAGGCCAGAAAGCAGGGAAGTCTTCCCAGCATCCTCAAGCATCTGGGCTAAACACAGCAAAACCAACACAAGCAAAGAAGCTATTTTTTCCTACATGTTGAGGATCAGAGCAGACTCAGGTGACTGTGACCCACGCCCTGGAACTTGCTATGCCCATACTGAGCGTGGCCAATCCAGAGATGACAGACAGGAGTTTGGAGTGATGTTAAGGCAGAAAATGCCGGGTTTGTGTCATCCATAGTTACGTTCTGTTGCAACTCGCTTCGGGGAATTGCTGCAGCCTCCCAGTGGAGTGAGCTCACTGGAGCTCGCATCCCTGTGACAACGCAGACGTGCTGGAGAAGTTGCGTGGCTGGCTGAAGTGGGATATGACTGATTACAGGGGTAATAACCGCGGCAGAAATTATGATGGGACGGCCTGTTAGCATAATGAGCACATTAATAAATCAGTAGAATTACTTTTAGGAAATCTGTTACTATTTTAAAAAAAAAAAATTACTACCATGAAAATGTCTACTTTTGCAGCACAGGGCCTGAGTCAAAAGTATCATGTTAGGAGCAGCACACAGAGAGGCAAAGAGCCACGGCACAGCAGACAAGGGGCAAGCGGTTGGGTGCTTCCTAGTTCGGAGAGTGCCGTCAAGCAAAACCTCTGGTACACCCACGCACAGACATGGAATATAGTCCAAACGCCAACAAACTTTTCCCAAACCATTTCATCCATCTTCTCATCAGAGCAACGGAATCAAATGGGTTGACAATATTCTTCATCCCTAGGACCAGTCAAGCTGTTCAGGGTACAGCTCAGGTTCCCTGCTCCAAACATCACCCTCCAGCGCTCAGCAAAAAGCGAGTGCCACCTCTGGACTATTCTGCTAAGCAAAGATTTGCAAAAGCTTCCAGGGGTAACAGGAAGAGTGTTTTTTCTGATGCAGGAGGACCACAAGAGTGGTCCACAGCCTGGGCATGAGCTTCATTGCCCTTGGCATCCTTCAGCCCATCTTTGAACTGGCTGAGGACAGCTGAGGACAGCAGAGGGTAGCCAGGAGACCTGTCAGCTCTCCAGAGATCTCTGATCATGAGACAGCGAAGTTTTATGAACAAATTTAATTTCTTTCCACAATACAACCCAGGCCCTTCCAACTGAACTAAATGGAGGATCTCTGCAGGTCTGTATCTAGAATACCAGGCTAGAAACACTTTCTCTATCAGTTACGTACCATTGACCCCCATGCAAACACACATTTTCCCCTGCACGAGGCTTTCGGAGAGTACGTGTTATGCTTTATCACATCCCCTTCTCCAAATAAAATGTCTTCACTCAGTCAGACCCCTCTGCTCTCCTCTGCACAGTTCATTTTCTTTCCAGAGCTCTTGCTGGTTCTGTTTGTTTGGAGAATTGCTGGACGGTGCCATCAGGGAAAAATGACACCACTCACATCCCACGAACTCAGTGCAGAAGTGCTTTGAAAACGCGAACAGTCAGGACAGCCTGCCAGGAAGGGCCTTTGTCTGACTTTGCAGCCAGATCTCTGAATTTCTCTAAGTTCAGGCCAGGGGCTGGCTTACAACGCTCATGCATGTTACTAGTTTGCTGCTATTGCGTTGCTGTTTATTCTCCTCCCGCTTGCTGCTCTCACATTTGGGAGATGCTGCACCAAGTGCGTGGGTCTGGCCCCAGAGCAATTCTGTGGGATGTGTTGAAGCTGAGGAAATGTTCAGAGTTTGACTAAAGCAAAATGTGAACTTGTGGGGCATCTTCATCTCTCAATTTGTAGCAGTGTCTCCCGTCAAAAAGTGCAGGACCTTTGAGAAATGCAGGTAGCACATTACTATCAGGGGTTCTCCCAGGATCCACCCGCCAGCCTGTAAAACCCAACCTGGAGGGAAACAGGAAAGTGTGTTAAGAACCTGAGTGACTTATCCCCAGGGTCAGATGCAGACCTAAGCTGAAGTGATCGCTGCCTCCCTGTAACTCTGTGCTTGCTGCTGCACAAATGGCTCCACACAGCCTATGATTCGGGTTGCCAGCTTAGCAGTGATGCCCCGTCTGCCTGCCAGGTGCCTTGGTGACCTACATACCATGGCCTTTGCGACAGAGGCTTCCCACATAAAGCCTGCCTTACTCGTTCTTATCTTTTCTTCCATTCTCATCAAGTCCCTTCTCCTTCCTCTTTCCTTCAGCTGCTCTTTCAGCTGCTCTCAGAGGTGTGGAGAACGGGAAACAAGCACAGCTTAAGGAGTTACTGACTGTGTCCATGGGAGGTGTCGGAAATGGCAATGCATGAAGCAAAGCAGGACCTGACAGTCCTAGCAGACACTTACTTTGGTATCTACAAGAAAGATGCCAAAGCCAGGAATGCAGGGAGCATGAGGAGGTGAGGAGGCAATGATGAAGGGCAGGGTCTGGGAGGCACCAAGATACCTGAAGGAGGTATGACAGAGGGTATTTGGAGAAGCAGCCGCTGGCACTAGTGGTCACAGCTGCAGAGGTGCAAAGCGGGTGTGGGGTGAGGAGTGGTGGGTGGTGGAACTGAAGAAACCACTGGTACATTGTGGTCCTCCTCTCCAAACTTCCCCTGCCAGGCCATTAATCCAGCTCCCTTCAGCCTTTGGAAGGACTTTATGAGAAAACAACTAAGCTGTGCCAAATATTTCCCTCTTGCTTTTTTCTTCAAGTGCCGTCAGGGCTGGCGTGGACCTCCAGGCTCTTCCCAAAATAAGAATACGTGTGATGTTGTGTGCTGAGCTGTTGAAAACTAGTCCTTTCTTTCTCCTGGACTGGCTTTCTGCTGGCTTACTGAAGTGAAGATTAATGACTACAAAATGTTATAGATGCTTTCCTAAGATTTTTAGGAAAAAAAGCCCCAGACATCCTCTGAGAATTAGGGCACTAAATGTTAAAAATCTAAACAGTTTCGTAATTGCTGAAGGTATCTGCTGCCACACTTATCCGCTCTGCTCTCAAACCAGTTTTGGAAGCTCTCCAGCTCTGTGTGTTTTCAAGGTGGTCTCCTAATTTTGGAACCCGAATTACACTAGGATGCAAAAAAAAAAAAAATCACTTTTTTTTCACATCTCTCTCCACAAAAGGCTTTCACTGCTTCCAGCAAAGAGAAGGTGGCAGAGGGTTTCTAATTCTGAAGCTGTCAGCTCATTTGCTTTTGTGGCAGCTGGAGCAAGCTGAAGTGACGAGGATCTGGAAACCGGTATGTCTGAAAGCCATGCCTGAGCCAGCAGTTTTTATCTGGCTAATCGTACCTATAATTGGTTGACGTTTATTAGAGGGAGGGAAAAAAAAATCAGAAAGCTGAAAATTTTGCCTGGAGATTTTAACTCTGTCGAGTACCAGGCAATCTTCCGTCATGGGTTGTTGCTTTTTTTCCCATGGCCAGCGTCACGAATTTTGCTGTGTCTTTCTTGAGTGGAGTTGTCTAGTGATATTAGTGTTTGTCTTTCACTAGGTCACAGAGGTACTGGTTTGCTCTTGCAATGGCTGTTATTCTCATTGATTCTCAGACAGGACCACGTCAAAGTGGTTGCTTGGAAAGGAGGAACCCAATCTTAGAGAACCTTTCATCATTCCCTAAGGCTAGAAGTGCTCATCAAACCTGGTGTCCCCCCACTCTGGTCATGGACCTGGTCATCTGTTCAGTGGGGCAGCACAGATCCAGTGGCTGGGGAGATCAAGGCTGTATCTCAGTGCAACCTTTGTAGGGGATGGACTGTGGACAGAAATCTTGAGATCCTCTCAGGGATCCAGATCTCCTCATTTGTAACACATTCTTCCATCCATGAAATGAAGATGAACTCAAAGCATGCTGGAAGAGCCCAATCTTTAGTCTTTCTACCTCTACCTTTCTACCTCCCTGTAAAATGTGCCCATGACAGCCAGTTCACTCCTACCTTTGACTGGTGATGCCTGGATTCCCAGCATAGGGAGAGGTCACCAAAGACCTGAAGGTCTCAGGGTACAAAATGCCCAGAGCACAGCCAGTAGTCCCAGAGCCTGAGGCATGCCCCGTTTGAGGCCAGGCTGGTTGTTGGCTCTCTAGGCAGGACATTCAGCAGCCTGGGTCAGCAAGACCCAAAGGACAGACAGATCAGGGGCAGACTGACACAGCCGACTGGTAGCAGCTCCGTGTCCTTGTAGCTCAAGTCCCTAAAGGTCAGCAAACCAAAGCCCAATCTCTCCCATGACTGCAAAAAAAAAAAAAAAAACAAATGAAAAAATAAAAATTGCCTTCCAGACTAACTCAAGTTACTAAGACTACTCAGTGGGGCAGGTTTTCTCTCTTTTTGTTAAGTTTGCTCATTGTAGTTTTCTTGCAGAAGTGTGGCAGCTTGCAAGGGACCTCCAGTCAGGAGAGAAGAGGAGCTGGTGGGTGAGACTGCCAGGATTCACCCTTCAAACTCCTTGCTCTGCTTTTCAGCAACCTACGCTTGGCAGGCAAAGTCAGTTCAAAGCCCAGAGCATCCACTCTGCACTGAGTACAAGCAACTGCAGAAATCTCTGATCACCATCCCCAGAACTGCAGCACATTGTCACACAGGGGAACAAGGACAGCACTGCCCGAGGTGGGTCAGGGAGGAATAGGAATCAAAAGGAGCCATGCTGGTGGGGAGCCTGGCAGGCACAAAAGCCTCCCTTTGAAGAGTATATTTAGGACTTCAAGGATACCCAGTGTGCTTATCTCCTTATAGGAAGACAACCTCCTTTGCCCCCAAAGTGGACAAAGCTGAGGACTCACCCCACATGCCTTTCTTCCTGCCACGTGCAAGGTGGAAGGGTGACCTTGTCCCTGACTGACTCATGACAGCTATGGATCCCAAACTGCAAATGACACTGAAAAACAAGAATGGCCACAGTGAGGTACTGGGGATGGCTAAAAATTTTGTTGAGCCAAATCACTGGAAAGGGATGTGGAGAGCCCATGTCCAAACTGAGAGGATCTTCACCGCAGTTGGTGAATGTCAGCTTTGCAACCCTTTTCCTCCCTTTTGCTTCCCTGGTGGGTGGCTCCACTCAGGAGACACAGTGCAGAGCAAAGCTCACCTCTAGCCTACCTCAGGTCTGCTGCAGGCAGGGAGATCACTGGGCTTGCTGGGCCACTTGTTTTACCTGGGCAAGCCTGAAATCTCAAGTGCTGACCTGGCCTTAGCTGGCAACCAGCAGGCTCGGAGCACAGCGATTGACTCTTTGCAGCAGCCTGGACCGCTTTTTTGTCTGAGATTTTGAGGCTGCTAATTTGTGCTCTCCCCATAGACGTGATTCTTCTTTTGAGGGAGCTGAAAAGGGTCGAGTGACAAAGGGTTTTCTTCCCCGAAATGAAATCAAGCTGACAGTTGTAGGATGCAGCCTGACCCAGACGATGAAGCAAAAAGTTTTGCTCCCTATCTGGGCTGACCTGAACCCCAGACCGACGTATATCCATCACAGGCAGACAGATGCTGTCAGACTGTGTAATGCTGCCAGGGTGGCCAGACCACTAAGAACAGAGTAGAGGAGACCATTTCTCTGCTGATACCTATCACTGCATGATCTCAAGTCTTTGGCTGGTCATCAATGTCCCTCCTATCCACAAGTTTACTGAGACCAAGGAATACCATGGCTACTGCCTCTCACTGACCAGGAAATAAACCCTCAGAGGAAAATCGGTCATCAAAAAGGGGCCTGCTGCCACCATGTAGATCCAGATACCACAGCTGGCCAGAAGGATCAAGTTCATTATGAATCCAAAGGCATGTCCCTCCTGAGACAGAGGAGAAATCCCCTGGTAGATGCAAAACCAGTCAAAGGAGGCAACACTTCACTCGTTACCCAGCTGAGCTGCAAAACTCCTTGACACAGGAGGCTGTGGATGCTATTACAGGGGTTCAGAATGGGGCCAGACAGAAGTGCGTGAAAAGCTATTAAGTACAAAAAGGCCATCTCTGCCTCTGGAGGGAAGGTTGAAGGTGGCTACTAAGCATGACAGTCCTGGGTAATGCTTTCATAGCCAGGAGCTGGGCTGCCTCTGAACTTACCTTTTGTCTCATGCAGCAGCCCTAAAGGTCATTCTCTGCCTGTTTTAACCTTCCTCCTTATTCATCTGCTGGTCAGACAGTGCTCTGGCTTAAAGGCACCTTTGATTGACTCCAGAGGGCTATTTCGCTTTCTCAGGGCCCTCCAAAATCAGTGAAGTAAGGGGATGAAGGCAGAAGAAGCTCTCAGACAGATGCAGGCTGACCACAAAGCTACCTGGCACAGTGGTCACTGGTGCCTTCGAAAGGCTTGTTGTCCTCCACTGGGTGGAACTCCTTGCTGCTCTTTATAAAGCCCGTGCTTGCTCCAAGCACTGCCTGCTCTTCTCCAGCCTGGACAAACCAAAGTGGGCATTGTGGTGGGAAGCAAATATCAGCAAAGCCCTTCTGTCATCCTGCCTTGCCCCGTTCCCACCCCAGCCTCTGCTCAGAACCTGCAGAGACACACATGGGCTAATTAAACACCAGTTTATTCTTTATCATCGCTTGTCTCTGTCAATGATGGCAGCAGCCTGTGATGGCATGGACCGGGTCACTCTTAATTAGCCGTGAGATGAAGTGATAACCTTGAAGGCCGTGGCAGACCTCAGCAAGGCTAATACTTCTGTCAAACCAGCAGCATTTCGAAGGCTGTCAGCTGAGATGTGCATGAACCAGGGAAAACAAACCCGTTCGCCTGGGCTCCTGCAACATCTCAGGAGCAGGGAGAGATGAGGGGAGGGAGAGGAGCAGGCAGCAGGATGCCTGGTTCCCCAAAGCAGGGCAAGCTTTGCCTTTGAGCTGTTGCTGTGGGCAGATGTGCAAACAGCTGGCACCAAGCTGACAGGGCATCTGGGGGACCCCCACCACCCAGCAGCAGATGAAGTCTGTTGCTCCAAGGCTTTGCCTCACCGGCTTAGAAGCAGCTGTGGGTCGGGGGAGACGGCCAGTCACATACAGACACACGGAGGATAATCGCCAACACTCATTTCTTATGGAAAACAAGCTGTGAAGTCTCCCTGAGTCAAGCTGGCTCTGCTTGAGATCCCACTGGCACAGGAACACAGCCTTGTCCCTGCCATACCCTGAGCATCCCAAAAGCCTCTCACTTTGGGGATGGCAATTCAGCCATGGATGCCTCTGCTTCACTGCCCCAGTGGACAGTTAAGTGGCCCTTCTGGCTGAAAGCTTTGTGCAGCTGGAAATGCCTCCATGAGGGCCCTGCTTTAACACTGTTAAAAAGCAACTGTAAGTTTTCATGAAGACTAGCAAGCTTTTTTTGCAGAGGCCTGGGCACACCTTTTGCTGTCCAGGTTCATGGGACTGGCCATGGAAATTGCAGCCGTTTCCCGAGACAGCTGTTGTAACTTGCCTCTGGGCATCCTTCTGCTTCCCTCTCCCTCACAGCCAAATTGCTTCACTGGTATCTCCTTCGGCTTCTCCCACACTTGCTGGGGACCTGGATCCCAGATCTGAGCCTGTCACAGCATCCTCACCTCATAGTCCAGGGTGGAAAGGGGACCATATCTGTGTCTTTTTGGCTCCAGAGCACACGGTCACTTATTTGCTTCCAGCTCCTTCCCCAAGATCCTAGTTTCATATCCACCCATGACTGTCCAGAGCAGGGACACGCGGCACCTGAAGGAGGAAGCTCTGCCCCGGTGCAGAGCCAGAGCAGTGTCCCCTTGTTCCAATCCCAAGCTCTTCCCACAAGCTCTGGCAGCTCAGCGGCACTAAGCCAACTTGCTCTCATGTGGGGGCTGACCCCAGAGATCATAACAAGAAATAACAGAACAATCTGGATGAGTCACACCTTCATTTGCAAGTCTTATTATGTTGAGAGACCCAGTCTCTATAAACGTAGACCTTGGCAAAGCATCTAATGCAAATAGAGCATTTTGCATGTCAGAAGTCTGTGGTGTACAACTATCACGGCTACTTTAGACTTTAAGAGACCTCTGTACACACATATAGAGACACACGGGCAGGCCCATGGCACCCTCTCCTTTCTTTTGTACCCTGCTCAGCTTTTCCCAGGCAGCTCCAGCTGGTCTCACTCACTGGAAACCAGTGTGATGCAAGTAGTCCTGCCAACCTGGGAGACATCAGTCCAAGGTGGGAGGGGAGGAGGGGAAAGCGCAGGGATGCGATGTGCTGCAGACAGCTGAGGTGAGAGACATGTTTCTTTCCCTGCACAGTGCTGGAGAAGGGATCTGGGACTGGTGTCCACAGCTGATCCAATCTGGCAGGCTGGGCCAGCTCCTCCAGTCTCCTGTACAGACCCTCAAGGACATAAGGGAGGGCTCAGCCTGTTCTCTAACAAGTATGTTTTGGCAGCTGCTTGGCGTCAAAGCACTAATGGTGCCTTTTTCCACCCCGGATCACAACAAACTCTGACTTTTGGACTGACAGGAGAGAATCATCATTTCTCCTTCAGCCAGAACAGCCTGAAATATCTTGCAATGACTTTGGGTCTCCCCAGGCTCCCTTGGGAATAACAGTAATGCTATTTGCACTGCCATCAGTGTATCTGCCACTCGTAAGAGCTAACACCCTGCAAGCTGTGTCCTCCAGAAACCCAGGGAGGAGAGGAGGAGGCAGGGCCCCTCGGTCCTGCTGTTTCTTTCTTTGTTAACTTTGTTGGAGTCCCCCAAAGGCTGCACTGATGTGCACACCAGCCCTCATTCTCCTCATTGTAAAACTGACAAAGGAAGTACCACAAATGCCATTTTGCACACTGACTTCAAGGCTCCTTAATGAACTGGCAGGTGGCAAATTCTGTTCAGCTTTCACCCCCCAATTCCACCTTGTCCCTTGCAGCTATGCCTATATGAGTCCGTTATGGACCTTTATCCATGGTCATTTATCCAAGGTGAGGCCATGGGAACATCTTAAAGACTGTTCAGCTCCTGGTATGACTTTGGGCTGTACCCGCTAGCAACCTCCCAGCCAATGCCCTGGCATGACTGAAACTGCCATAGGTGTTCCTCCCCATGGAGGAAAAGATTGCAATCTTCTTTCTAAAGTCCTTTGAGATCCCCTGAAGGAGGAAGGCCTTATGAGAGCAAGGCCTTATTATACTTCTGCATTTACAGAGGTGCAAAATAGAGATATAGTAATATTAAAGGACTTTTCCAAAGCTGCAAGCTGGATGGTCCTAGGAAAACCAGAAATGAGCCCCAAGCACGTGAATTACAGCCCAAATAGTAACTAGTTCTGGTCAATTGGTACTTTCACTGCTTAAAGCATGCTGCGCTCTAGAGAGTCAAACCAGCAGTTCATCTAGGTCATGGTTTGCCTCCCATAGCACTAACAACATACACAGTTTAGCAAGATGATGTGAACCAAGATCCTTTTTGTCAGTTCTTCTCCTGTACTCCTCCCGCATCCCCATTTGTTGTATTGGGGATGTCAAGAGGACATCCCTGCCCTTCCTATATCTCTGTTTATGGACCTGCTGTCCATGAAATTATCTAATCCCTGTTGGGCTTGGATGTGCCACACTGACTAACTGGGAAGGAAGTTGGAGCATAAACTGGGGTTGCAGTGCCAGCCTGAACCAGTCTCTACCCACCATTATAATCAAAGCCAGTGGCGCTCCAGGCACTGTACTCTTTTCACAGACCATGAGGCAAAGCCCAGAGGCAGCTTTCCCTACACAAGCACCTGCAGACTCCTGCTAGCCAGAATCCAGCATTTCAATACAATATGTTCCACCTAAATTAATGTGTTGGTTTTTTTCTTTTTGTGTGCAGCCTTGCACCCAAACTAAAAGCAAATGCAGCTTATTTAAGACATACTACTTTCCATTTCAAATCACAGACCTTATAAATATCTTGGGAGGAGGAGGACAAGTGAGAGGCAGGGAAGAGGGAACCTCTTATAACTTACTGGCCTCCTCTGATCATCCCAAAAGTGAGAGGGGAGGGAAATGTGATGCCACTCCTCTGTTTGTTGTGCTGCCACTCCAAAGCGTTTCCACTGCTTCCCCATCACTGCTAATGACGGGTCAGCGATGGCTGTGATTGACAAGTGTCACTATCTCTATTCTCACTCCCAAAGCACCAGGACAAATACTATCTGTCAGTCTTGCAGCTCTACACATGTTACCATTTCTCCTGGAGCTCTTAGGAAGCCTGGTCCCTCTCATTTGCCATAGGCTGTAAGATGGAGCACTGTGCAGACTTGTCATTAAGGGGGTGAAATGTCTCTATTCACAAAGCCCGTCTAGCAAACAAACTTATTGATGGTGGGATTAACTTAATGAAGCCAATGGATTGAAAAAGTTAAGTGAGGGGGGTTGCGCCAGGGATTAATCCATTTGGGGCTCTGCCAACTAAAGACGTGGCCCCAACATTTCACATCTTCCAGACATGCCTGGTCAGTGGGGAAGGGCAGCAGCACCCCATCCCATAGGGATGAAGAGAAGTCTGGGAGCCAACCCTTGCAGCTCCTGGCTCCCAGCACAACACACTTCTTCGCCTCCTGTGTGTCCAAGGACCTCCTGACGCTGTCAGGGTAAGTAGGTGCTTTCTGATGGATAAGAAGCATGGGAGAATGCTTTCACATGACTGACTTATAGGTGTGAGCTACTTGGTCCTGCAGAGCCACAAACATATGCTTGTCACCTGGTTTTGATCCCTGTGGGTGGGATACGAGTGATTCTGCCTCTCCATAGTGGAGGAATAAAGTCCTATTCCTATTGACAAAAACACGGAGGTATCACATCTAGACTCCACACCACCCTGAGTCCAGTTCATCTGCAGGATGGGACCCAGAGGCGTTTAGCAGTGACAGAGTTTGGCACAAGGTTGATATGTTTCCAGGAAGGGCAGGGATGAGACCTGCTGCCTTCCTCAGGAAAGGCACCAGCCAGGCCCTTCTCCTGCAGGATCAGCATATCTCTTCCATCAGGCAAACACTTCCCCGCAGACATCTGCACAGTCACTGCATGCCTATCTCCAGCCAGAAACCAAAGAGGGATGGTGATCCCCATGGGCACATCCCACCCTCTGATAGAATGCGTGGCTTCACACCAGGCAGCTCTCCCAGCTGCTTCCAGGATGCTCGCCGCTCCCAGCTGGCTCTCCGGAGGGGTGTAGCTCTTCTGTTTTTCAGCTTCTGTGACCAAGGACCTTTTTTCCAGCAAAACAAATGCACAACGGGTCTCAGTAACCTCTTCCTGTAAACAAACAGCATGTGTGACCAGCCAGCGCTGAGCATGAGCTGTGGCTTTCATGCAAAAGGAGCGCTGCGGCATTTCAATATGCCCCACCAACTCCAAATCCTATAAAAGCAGCAGGAGACAGTGGAAAGCAGCTCACATTTCAACAAACCCACATTTTTCCATCTTCCCCATCATCGTATTATTATCATTAGTATTGCTATTATTGTAAATAAAACAGTAAAACTCCACTCCAAGTCTTACAGATGGGAGCAGCAATTTCTTGCAGAGGCAGTAGGAAGCTGGGGAGGTCATGTAGGAAGTGCTGCATGCAGTAAGAGCCACGATACTCCCAGGCCATCATCCAGCTCTGAGAACATCTATTTGGAGACGGTTCAGAGGGTGGAAGGAGCCTTTTCTCCCTTCACAGGCAGTTTGCAACCAGAATGGGCCCTGGAAGGAAATCCTTCTGGAAATCCACCTCCCTCCCATCTCTCCTTTCCTACCTCCCAGCAAAAGGCGAGTCTGTGGTGGAACTGGAAATAGGTCCAAGATGTTGCACCGCCAAGTGTCTGCCTCAACCATGGAGCTTGCTGAGGAAGATTGCCCCAGGGGGGTGAAGGGCTCTATTTGACGGGTGCAGTCACCCGCGGAGCAGCAATGGGGTCTGCTCTCGACAGGCAGAGGGGAAGGTTGGTTCCCAAAGCAGCCAGCCCTAGGCAAAGCAAATGAGGGATTCAAGCATTTAAGAGATTTTCTGCGAAGGTTTTCACTTCGATTGACCTTTAAAAGACCAATTCTGCTGCTTTTGTAGTTAAAGCTGATCAGTGGGGGACACTGTTAGCACTTATTTACTTTTTTTTTTTACCCCATGGTTTTCCAAAATGACAGTTAACTCTCTAATACCACCTCACCTAAACCATCTGGAAAAAACAGGTTAGTGACTCAGGGCTTACTTTTTTCCTGTGTGTGCCCTCAGTGCATCTTCCCTTGGCCCCGCAGAGCCACAAACATGGACTCCTCATCCAGTGTCCCCTTTTCACCAGCAGACCGTGCACCAGGCTCATGTCCAGTGCCTGTTGGATCCCAAACCACCAGCCCCGAAACACACATCCTCCCTGATTCCCTCTCCTCCTCACCAGCCCCCAAAATCGCTATCTTGCCAGACCTGTTCAAAACAGTGCCAGGAGCTGTGTCCTGGTGATGGTGGCACTGTTCCTCAGAGGAATGAGTTGTAGGGCAGAAGCAACTGATGCCTCTTGATTGAGCCTTTAATGTATTTCTTACTTGCAGCACATTAAAGCATGATGGGACAGTATATGGGACCCAGAGACTTCACCACTTTCTGAGCTAGGAATTCCCCAAATGAACTTGCTGATTGCCCCCAACATTTAAGTGTGGTGGTAGCATTGGCTGATGTGTTTTGAGATGCAGAAGAACCACATCTTCATCCTCTGCTCTTTGTGCTCTGCTAAGCTCTGTTGGCCTTGAAACTTCACCTCCACATCCCTCATCTCCCCTGCTTCTTGCTGCATCCTGGTGGCAAGAGCCATCTCTTGGCTGATATAGGTATCTCTGCAAAATCCTCCTCGTAGCATCACCCAACATGGCTTTGTAAGATTCAAAATAAAATTGGTAGCAGGGCTCCAGTCCGTCCATCAAAGCTTGTCATTCCCTGTCAAGGATGTTTGCATAGTAGTTGAGGCCAGCTGCACTCTGAGGATGGTGCGAGGCACCTGGCAGCATTGTGGAGTTGATCTGAGTCATGGGAAGTACCAGCTCACGGGTATTTCTGAATTTCAGGGATGTCCAGGCTGAGTTCCTGCAGTGTGGCACAGCCCCTTATCAAGGTCACTGCTGCTTCCAGCAACCCTGGAAGCAGTTGGTGGCCGCCACCTGGGGACTTGTGTCCCTCTGTTAAGGACTGCATTGGTTAGGTGACAGTACCAAGTCCTATACAATGGGAAATGATAAAAGTGAGATGCGGTCTCACTGGGGATGAGGAAGGATATACAACAGCAGCAAAATTGAACCAGACCACAGGCTCACCTGGCCCAGTGACCAATAGCAGCTGCCAAAGGAACAGCATGAAAACCAGCCAGCACATAGTGATCATTTCCAGATTATTCTCCCTGCTCTTCACATCTCAGGTTTTCCACAGAAGTGGTGCTTTCCTTTAATTTGCTACATCTGATATCTTTTCTTCCTTGATTCTTTTCTCGGATGCTCCCAATTAACCCCTTGGCACCTGCAACATCCTGCAGAAAAGAGTCATCAACTTAACCACCTGTTGCATAAGGCCACATGCTCTATTTGGAGGCGATCACCTGTTACATCCTGGTTTTCATCTGAAGCAGACACTGAAAGGTCAATCTTATCCATCTTCTCTGAGGGCATAATGATTTTCTAGACCACCCTCATACTTGTCGGTACTGTCTGTGTTTGTATATATATTTATACATGAAAAGGGGAGGAAAGATTCCTTCCTTATAGCCTAAAATGCTCCAAAAAAATAGCTACTCCCATCCTACTGGTTTGTTCGTGTTTTACCTCTGCTAATGAATTAAGGCTTTTATAGACTAAAAGGGCAGAAGTATTGCCACCAAGTAAATTACCTTATCTTCCCCAGCTGAGAGGCAGTGTAAAGAGAGCACAGAGAACAGGTGAGCTGTGGAAAATCATACAGAAGATGTATTGATTTCTTTTTTTTTTGTTCCTCTTCCCTCTTTCCTACCTCCCAGCTGGTGCCAAAGAGGAGATAAGAGCTGCCAGGACTTCTAAAAGGGGATGAGTCATCTTCTCTCAAGCCCCTGTGACTTGACTTTAAAAAGTCAATGAAAGAAAAGCCTCAGCAAAGTGAAAACCAGAATCAATGAAAGAAAAACAGCTCCACAAAGTGAAAACTGGAAGATCCACCAACCCAGTGCAAAGGAGGAATTAACCAAGGAAGGTCTGTTAATGGGAGCAAGAAGGGGAGGTAAGGAGTTATGTGAGCAGAAGTATTTTAAAACCTGGTTCTGCCCCAGACTCCTGCTCTAGCCCTGGGCGAGCCTGGTGGGGTGAGGCATGCCCTTAACACTCTTAATCTTGTATTTCTGCAGCCTGAAGGGATGGGGCTTGAACTAAAGCCCCACACAGTTCATCCCCTCCTGAGCAGGGCACAGGTATTTTCTACACCAGCTGCAAATGAAAAATGCAGACAGAAGCTTCACGATGGGGAAGCAGCAGCCACCCCAGCCTGGGCATCCCCTGCAAGGTGGCAAGAGCCCCATGCGCTGCGTGCTGTGTGTCCTCATGGCAGGATTAAAACAGAAGGGAGGTGACTGAGAAATTTTTAGGTCTTTTCACATAACAAGAGAAGCTTACAATGATTTCCAGGGCAGAGAGCCTGCGGAAGAGGCCGTCAGCAGAGAGGACATAGAAAGGACATTTTCTGCCTTTGCTTTCATCCTCCATCACTTCAAAGCCTCCCAATCATCAGCTTGGTGGCAGGCCTGACTCACAGGCGGCTTCAAGGAGGCGTTTTCCCTGTGAGACCCCTTTGAGGGCTCTGGTGACTCATGGGGGCCCTTGGGCATGCTGACTCCCTGTCACGCTCTGCCCCTGCTCTGCCCCTTGGGAAGGGCAAGGGAAGGATGTTGCCCTCAGCCTGCATCCCTCACGCCGCGCCGGTCCATGTATTGCCCATTGACCTTAGTTGCTGTCCTTTCCCAGTGCACTCAGGACTCACGGCTACTTTGGACCATCCTGTTGCCAATTCCTCGTGAGTCTCATCTCATCTCCCTCGACAGCTGCCCAAAGCAAAGTGCTAGACACGATCGGTTCTTGCCCAAAAACACCTACCTCCTGCTGTACCACTGGTGGCTGGGCTTTGGCTCCTTGTCAGCTGTCCTTGGCTTTCCCAGACCCAATGGTCAGCCCTGCAAGCTTGTGGTCTCATAGGGTTCAGCATGTCTTTGCCGCTGGATTCTTCCTTCTATGTATATAACTGTGCATGTTGTGAAACAGGTATAGGATGATGCGACATTTCCACCCTTTCCTGAGAGCTGTGCATCACTTGGAGTAGTTAAGCTTCCCAGGTGCTCCCCAGGCACCCGATGGTTTTGTCTCTCTTTGTGCAGGGTATAGCACCAGGATTTCTCTACCGTAAACTGTTCAGACCTTGCTGAGGACACTGAGTCCCAGACACATCAGGACAATTATAGGATATTCACTGTAAATTAGTAATCCGTCTCATACACAGACATGCCAACATTTTAGGTTTCAGGGGAGGCTCTAATCCATTTCCGAAGCACAGTACTGAAATCCCGGTACAGGTGACAGAAAGGGGTGGAAAGCTCAGATGGCCTCAGGGACTGATCCAGTCCCCCAGGTTAGCTATCTAAATAAAATACACTGAACCAGAGCCTTAATCACAGATTTCCTAGCAGTGCTCATTATCACAGCATCAGAGTATGTCACAACCCATTAATTAACCAATCTTTGCATCCTTTGAGTACATTATCACTACTTACAAATGGAGAATAGAGGTTCAAAGAGCTTAAAACCAAAAGTTTCCAGGAATGCTTATTGCTCTGTATGACACATGGTCTGGAGCACTTGCCAGCATTGGCAGAGTGCTGAGCGATGCACAACAGAGGTGGTGCCTTCTTCCACTACTTGTGGTACCAATTATTGTATTTCCCATTTCTCCACTTTTCCTTTTTTTTTTCTGACCCCTTTTTCCATCCACCTCTTCACCTGCATTAGGTCTCTTAGAAAAACATCCCCTGCATCCCACATCTTCATGACATTTCTCTCTTTTGGGCTTGTGTTGAAACATGGGATGTGGCAGATCCTGGTTGATGCAGGTCCACTGGTGGTCGTAGCTGTGATTTGCGACATGCTCAGCCCTCGCTCCTGCTAAGGTGCTTGACTCTCTTCACATTGAAGACTTGCCTTAGCCCTGGGTCAGACACCTCCATTAGTCATTTAAAACCATTGGCATTTAAAACCACTCCCTGATGTGGCAGAGAGAACAGAAGAGAAGTTTGCAGTCTGCCTCCATGCACAGCAACCAGAAGGGTGGATGCCAGCTCAGGGCAGCCTGTGGCCACCCGCTCCCCATAGTGCTGCTGGGGTGGGATGGCTCCAACCATTGGTCTGACATGGTATGATATAATCACCTCCACCAGCTCCAGATCTTCCCACTGTTCCTCACAGCTATCCCTGATGTGTCTCCTCAGCAGGCTGGTTGCTGGAAGTGAAAATTTGCCTCCTTGCAGACTTCACGGAGAGCTCTTGCTACCTTAGGAAAAGCAGTCTGAGAGACAGCGATGCCATCTCCCGATAAGTGCCAAGAATACAAGAATGAACCTGTTTATGTCTGCCTGTTTGTACGTACCATCTGCCACACTCACAGGTAAGAAAAGTCCTACAGAGGAGTAACGCCTTTGGCTATGAAATGAGACCCCCAACTGCTGTATATCAGCAGAGCTGCTCCAAGCTGCCCCCTTTTATCTAAGCATCCCTTCCCCAGGTGATTTTACATCCCATGAATGTGGTGTTATCCAATAGCAATCATCAGCTATACAGCTTCAATTGACTATGAAATGGAGAAATTCCCAAATGGGACTGCAATCTGTGAAGCACTTTTTGATGGATGTTTAATGTGAATATTGACTATCTGGGCTTTTCTGCCTAATAAGTGGAGTGGATTTATGTGAAGGCTCATTGTTCAGATTTCAGTGTCATAAGGCAGCTCTGTTTTGATTATGGTGATTTATTCTGCTCTGCTGCACTATCCGTAACAGCTTATAACTGACTCAATTCCCTATTACCTCCCCTCCAAAAAAACTCAGCTGCATTTGGGACTTCATAGATTTTTCAGAAAAGCATGAAAAAATCCATTGCGATAATTTTCTCTGACCTACTGGTCAGTCTTGCCCATGAGCTTTGTACGCTAATTCCCACCTCAGATCCAATAATTGTGATCAAACCGATCAGACAAGAACCCCTCCTTTTGAAACGCAGCCCGCCTCAGTACAAATATTGCTAGTGATGGAGAGCGCAGCACAGCCTTTGTCTGCTGCTCCTATGATCAATTATCCTCACTGTTAAAAAAATTGCATCTTTTTCTGGTCTGATTTGTCTAGCTCGAACTTCCAGCCACTCACTCTAACAGGAGTCTAACATGCTTTTGTCTGCAGGACCATAAAGCCTCTGTCATCGATTTCTGTTGTCCATGCAGACATTCATGAGCTGACATAAAGACACTCCTTAATCCTCTCTTTGTTAAGCTAAACACGGTGAGATCCTGGCGATTCTCACAACAAGCAGGTTCCCAATCCTTTAAGCATTTTCTTGGCTCTTCTCTGAACCCTCTCCAGTCAACTGTTGATCCCAGTCTGGACACAGTCTTCCTGCGGGTTTTGAAGTGCTGCCAAAAGAAGAGGTGCTACAGCCTCCTTTTTTTTCACTAAAGCATCCATTGTTTATAAGGCCAAGGATGGCATAAGCCCACTTAGCCCCAGGCAGAGCCCCGTTTCAGTTAATTATCTATTGTGCCTTTTAGGTCTTTTGCAACCTCTGCTTCTCGGAAAACAGTCTTGCATCCCGTAAGTGTGGATAGATCCCAGGATCTGGAGCTCAGATCCTGGCCAGTTCCTCAGTAGGTCTGACACCTGGTGTGTCAATTCATGTTGAGTGGTTGTATTGGGCCTGGTGTCTCTATACATGTTTTGTGGGCTATGTCTGCTGAGCTGTTTAGCTGGCTCTCCAGATCCAGAAGTGTTTTAAGCTCTCCATGTGCCCATGTCTCTAAACTGGAGTCCCAAGTTTGGATTCTACTTCTCCATGAATACTAAACTGGCTGCAAAGACCACAGTCCTGACGAATGACCTGGTGTTGTGCAGATGCGCACTAGGCCCAGCTGAGTCCTGTGTGGAAGCTTCTCATTAAAGTCCATGTAAAAGTCAAGTGAAAAGTAGCCACCGTTAAATTCCCCCTAGCCAGTAACTTAAACTGGTTGCAAAAGATCCTTCTCCACGCTTCACCCTCACCACCACCACCCCAGCCCTGGTACCGCTATAGTGATTGCAAAACTTCCCTCTCTTGGCAAGCCCAGATCAACCAGGCAGTGAGTGACAGTGCTCCCATTCAGTTCTCACATGCCAGATGAGTCCCTCTTTTGCAACATTGCCAGAGATCTTTGTTCCCTAAGGGCTTGAGTGTTTAAAATCCTTGGTAGACGTTTGGTATCTTCATATTTTAAAAGACCATCAGAAATGTGGGTCAAAGATTTACCGTGGGGGAAGAGTGGAGCAGTGAATTTTTGATGCAGAAATATCACTTCTTGTCTGGACTAGCTTAACAAGAAGATTGGACATTAGTCTACGGTTCATAAAATGGTGAGTCAAGCCCACTTGAGAGCAGAAAGAGCACTCAGCCTACATTTGCACATCATCACGTACAGAGGTGGTTCACAGGTTTCCAGTCTGTTATCCTTCTTTCTTTATTTCTCAGTCCAGAATCAACGGCAAGCCATCAAACATATCATTACCAGAATCCATCCATTTACCACCTTAAAGTATTGGTACTTTTGCTTTCAAGAAGCTTCAAGACTTAAGAAAAAAGAGTTCAGAAGTGAAGGCTCACTTGATCATTTTTTTTGCCAACTGAAATTTAGGAGTTCAGTTCAAACTAATGTAAACTCCCTTTCTAGTCACTGGAGGGAGATCAGCACCTTCAGGAGAGATGGTCAAGGCTGGGTGAGGTCAGGTCAGGTCAGGTCTGGGAAGCATCCTGCCCAGCGCCTTTAAATCTCTTCCAGGCAAATGTTCCTCACCAGCTGGTGGGTAAAAGGTGCCTTCGACAGCAGACTAAATCTCTTACACTTTCCACTTCCCAAGCCACCGCTGGGATGGGAGCCGTTTCCCCATCTATTGCAGGCCCTTGGAAAGGGGCAATTTTCCCAAGGAGAGAACTTCTCATCGCCTTCAGTCACTAGACTTGGGAAAGAGTTACAAAACGTTGCTCTGTCTCAGCTGCATGTGATTTTTTTAACAAGTTGGATCAGGCCAGAGATTTCAAAGAGCTCAGCTCCTGTTAGAAACACCCCCTCCAAAAAAAAGAGCCAGGTTTTCTCCTGACTATGAGGCATCTGGCAACTCCCACTGTGACATGAAGAGCCAGATCTTCAAAAGGGCTGGTTGAATTCCAGCACTTATTCACCCTGGGGCTTCTCTTTCTTCATCCAAAAGGACAATGCTGCCTCCGATCATCAAGGTGTTTTGAGGCCAGACCCGCTAACATCCATGGGCAGCATTTCGGTGGAGGAAGGAAAGGCAGATAAGATATTTAGCTGGTCAGATGGAGTGATTTTCCACTTCTCCGTTGCAGTCCTTGTAGAAGGGGCAAAAGGATTTTGCTCTGAGCAAGAAATATTCCTTGCAGCATCTTTCCTTTCAAGGTCTGTGAGAACTTGGCAATACCATGACAGGACCTCTCCTGTGTGCAATCCCAGTGTCCAGCCCCTTGTGACTTTGCAAACCAGACAGACTTCCTATGCATTTAACAACTCTCAGTGCATCTCTTCTCAAGGAACGTTTACAGCTTCCCTTCCCTGTTACCTTTTGTCGTGCACCATGCTGAAAGTACAGTGAAGGAGGTCTGCTGCGTTAGGACCTGTAGCATGAAGACCTTTGGCTCTTTCTTGTTGCGAGCCTGTCATGGGCTAGCTGATTCCAGAGCATGATAAACCATCCCTTGGCCACCAAGAGGACGTCCCACAGCATGTCAAGGCAATTTCTCTCGCTGAACAGTGTGGGAAGAGGAAAGGACCTGTCTCAGGAAACAAAAAAATTGGCTTGTAATGCTCCAATTAAACGAGGGTTGGGGTTGATGGAAGACAATCAAAAATTACTCCTTTTCAAGGATCTGATTATGGATTCTGATTTCACCAGTGAAAAGCTGCTTTAATAAATTCTTAGACAACTGTTGAGGAGCCCAAGAAGTTGAGCTGTGCCATGTAAACATGGATTTCATACATAGAGCAAGCACAAATACCAATAGTTCAGGCTGCCTGACACTTTCTACTACAAGAGCTTATTTGCAGTAACTTATAACTTTGCAAAGCTGAAACCAGATAGTCTAACATTTTCTACGCAGGACGCTTTACCTCAGATTGACCTCATCTACAGAAATTGTTCAGCTATTTCCAAGAATAAGGTTAAGGGAATATCTCCTGCTTTGCCTGTATTTATCAATTTGTGGTAAGGCTTTTGTTCTGGAAATTGTCTTGCTGTGGTACTCTGCAATAGGAAGTAGATGGAAAAAGCAGTGTGTGATCAGCAGTTAAAGTTTGCATCGTACGTACGGTAGAGGAGGGGATGCAGATTACACAGCCAGCCTCGCAGGCAGCATTTCCCAGGTTCGTGCTTTGCGACCTTAACACTATTTCATCTGGTGTTTATGTCAGGTTTTATTTTTGTTGGGAGAGAGGTGGAAGGGGAAAGCAGGAGTCCTGTGTAACACTTACAAGCCCTCCTGCTGATGTCGGTGTCACGGCCTACAGGGACCGCTCTATTCCTGACCTCTAAAGGAGTTTAAAGCAAAATCTTAGGCCTTTGTTTTGGCAAGTCTAAAATTGCTTGCCGGCTTTAGCTTCTGTGCAGCGTGCTGGGGGTCAGAAAGTTATCCGGCACGGCGGGGGGGCCAGGTACCGACCACGTGCTCGAGTTTTCGTGGCAATCCGGGATGTGCATTAGCAACCTGAGCCGAGCAGGATGTGGGTGCCCACGCTGGCAGTACTGCTTGCCCCTCTCTGCCCAAAAAGGCTGCCAGCAGCTCATGCCCGGGAGCCAATTTTTATCCTGGTGGCTGCCCACCTCCAATCCTTGTGTCAAACTGTCATAGTGCTGTTTGGATGGTGTTTTGCCTTCCCTGTCTGCCAGGTCCTAAACACACCAGCCTGGTTTTGGGTCTTCTGTGCTCTCTGCCCACAAAAGTGTGGGTCTGAAAGCCTGCTGCTGGTTTTCGGCCCCTGGTCTCTGCTTTTTGCCTCATCTAACTTTCTGCAGCACTTCAGCTTTCAGTTTTGCACATAAGCAGCCGTTGCCCAGTCTGCTAAACAGGGATACAAGTTTTGCCTAGGTTTACTGAGCATTTCTCCTAAACCCTCAATATCCTGCCACTCACACCACCAATATTTATGCTGTGAAGTGGAGAGGCAGGCAGGATTTTAATGGAAACAGCCTCTAATCCATCTGCATGAGGATTTCCAGCCCTGTATTATTCAGCAGCCTAGCTCTCCCTACCACGGGCAGCCCAATACGCAGCACCTCCCGCGCTGGCTGAAAGCCAGAACAACTCTCCCAGCTGGCCAAATGCCAAGAAATAGGGCATTTGTAATGGCAACAGAGAGGAAGAACTGCTTCTGTCAGAAACAATCGAGCTGCCCTTCCCATCTTCAGCAGAGCAAGGGCTTCAACAGCAAAATGAAGGTAGGTGCCTAGAATGAAGTCACCAGTGATGCCTTGCCACGAGTAATTCTCTGTATTACTCAGCAGTGATAAAGCTCTCAGCAAAGCACAGCAGAAGACAGCCCAGTGGAAGCAGCTGTGGGTTAATCCCCAGTGGCTCTGGAGCAACTCATCCTCCCTGGGGTGGAGGCAGGACAAGGGGCTGCTGCTACCTCGGTGTACCAGGGAACAGAGATGCTGGTGGTGCATGAGGTGGATTTTCGGCTGTGAATGCCTGGAATCATTTGGTCCAGAAGGATCCACAGGCTACCCACCCAGTGTCCCTAATGATGCAGGTCCCAAAACCCCAATCCATTACGCATTCAGCCTCTCAAGAGGCCTCCCGTCACACCCTGCCTCTCCTCAGAGGTGCCCAGCAGATCAGCTTGGAGTTGGCACAGCTTTGCTGTGGGTGAGGGGAGATGGCTCCATGGGTCTGAGCCAGTCGGTTATCCAAAGGCTGTCATGAGTACCTGCAACTACTGAAAGGGTCTCATTAGTTTCTGTGGATCATCCCTACTCTGTGCCCTCTGTGTGAGCACCAAATATCCTAACAGGCTACTGAAGCAGCCATAGGAAGGCTGCTGCAGACATCTCAACATCCGCCATCCCTTCTTCCTTGTTTGAGAGACAAGCTCACAGAGAACTACTTGGGTAATAAAACCAGACGTCAGAGACACCTCCAGCACGCAGTGCCCACGACACTGAACTATCTTCGCGTTGAATGTCACCAAACTCAACTAGCTCCCTGAACTCCGAATTTCTGGAGGCCGAGACAGCTTTTGAGAGCGTACCTCAAAATACCTTATGAGGCCATACCTTCATGCTAGCCCTGTCCTGCAAGCCTTTTCAGGGCATCAGTCTTAGACATCCTGTGGGACAGCGGATAGGCAAGCTATTTGATCTGACCCAGGACGCATGCTCTCATCAGAGAGGCTAACGCTGAGCTCCTCTTGTGCCAAAAACACCCAAGCAACCCACCTACAGAGGAACCATTGTTACAGGGCAGCTCTACAGGCTTGGGTAGATAGCTGAGGATTTTGGATGCTATTCAAAAGAAAGCTTTTTTCCTGGCATCACACATTACAGCTACTTCAGTGGCTCTTTTACCTATGAAGCACTTACAAAAACAGCAATGACAAAAGATATCCCGACCCAGCCGTTTCAAAATCCTGTGCTCTTGCTGCTATTAAATGAGTGTCTGAAAGGTCTGAATTGTATAAAGTAAAGAGAATATGGAGACCAGATCTTCAGGTGGTGTAAGAGAGCATCCCTCCAAGGGAATCAAATGACTCTTACTGATTTTTAGCCCAACCAAGCGCCTTTAAAACTCAGCAGAGAAGATTGCATTGCTATTGATCAGATACCAGCTATCACCAACACAGGGGGAGATTTGTGCTTCTTGGGATGCAATAGAACAGGCTCCCAGACCCTGCTGAGAGAAACAGCAATTTAATAAGTGTTGAAACATGCTGTCCACTGAAAGGAAATGGAATAATCACGCAGGCTGTTGAGAAGCAGGACATGATTCCTACAGAGGGGAGGTTTCTTTGTGAGAAGAGGATTAGCAGCCGGAATCTGAATCCCAGCGGCTCGGCTTTGGACCAGTAGCCCCTGTCTTTCACAAATCTCCCAGTAATGGAGGAGGAGTCACTTAAAATAACATTAGGGCAGCAGCATCCACACCAATTTGCCTGATAAAGCCTTTATCCTAATCTTAATAGGAGCTGACAATTGTTGTCATCATGAGTTAACAGCTCTGAGCTGCAGCCGAAGACCTGCTGAAAGGACTAAGCTGCAGCTTCTGGAGGTTTTTTTTACTGCGTTGGAAGTATGTACAAAATAGAGACCGAGAGCCCAGTTCATCTCTCTGTTTCTCCAGCGTCTTGCTTTTGTGGAGCCCCTGGCAGAATGACAGAGGCTGCAGGTGAGACCTCGCCAAGCTCACCTCATCCTGGTGCAACTGCCTGTGCAGGCAGCAGCAAGGCTCCAGGGCTGGTGCAAATCTTGATCATGGGGACAAGGCTGCGCAAAGCCAGGAAAACTCTCCAGGAGTCTTCTGGTACCAGTTTGACACCAAAGTACCTTTCATCAGGGACAGGGAAGGCCTGAGAGAAAGCCAAATCTATGCAGTAGAGTGGTGGATGCAGGTGCATCCATGGGGCCACGGGGACAAAAAGAACACACAGGGCAACAGGACGGCTCCTGATCTGCAAATGAACCTCTCTGGGTATAACGATGTGAAACACTGATTTGTTCATGTTCTCCTATCACTCCTGTTTCTGTCTCACTGCTCCGATAACTTCAGATATTTACAACACACATATCCATTTGTCTCAGCTCTCTTTCTAGACTGCAGTTCCTCTTATTGCAGGTAGACACCTGAAAGTAGGTCATGCTAATCTAAATGTGGACAAATGAATCCTACCCTAAGTGACAACTTCTGTCATCTGCAATTCAACCTTCTCCCCTTTTTGCCTCAAACAGAGTAAGTGTGTGTATCCAGCAGACAGTGTTATTCTGTAGGAATGGTTTAATTTTTTGCTTTGTTTTGTTGGGTTTTTTTTGGCTGTCACTACAGATGTTATAGACAGGGTGATGCACCAGAAAAGTGTGTGATGTCCATGGGCCTTAGTAGATAGACTACAAAAACATCCTACTTCTACAGTATTTTCAGCCAAACTGAAAGCTTGATGACAAGCCTGAGGGTGGTTTTCAAAAGACTTAGAGGGTCTGCTAAGGTCCACAGTCCATCTGGAGACCACTGCTCTGCACAGTCCTGGCTGTATCTGTCTCCTGGCTGGTAGGAGATCAGATGTGCCAATGACAGCTCAGAAGACCTAGACCAGTTTGGTCTTACTAATTCTGACCTGGAAGCCCTATAGGCATTTATCGAGCTTCACACAGGCCTTTTACCTCCCCCCCCCCCCCCGCCCTTAAATCCCTGCTGGAGGTGGCAGGAAGGCAGGAATTCGGGAGGCTGTGAGCAGAACCCAGCAAATGGAGTGACTATGCAACCTGTCCTGCCCCTTCTTCACAGCTCTTAGTGGCAGGCTGTCCTGAGGGACACTAAACACAAGAGGTGAATGATTTTTCACCCATCCTGCTCGAGAGGGGTGCTGATTTTTGAGTCAAAAGCTCCCGTGGACCTTTCCCAAGATGACAGGTAACCAGACTACAAAGCTCCTTTCATACCTTGTTGCTTCTCGCCTCTGTGCAGGACTGGCAAAACGTTGAGGAAAGATGCAGCATTATTCCCCTCACCCTCTTAAAAAGACCTTTGGTGGCAAATATTTCCACTCTGTTTTGTCCTCTGTTGAAAGATTAACGGCTTAATTTTGCGGCTGTCCCACACTCTGCCTCCCAGCCCTCCTCCTTTTCAGGACATAAAACAATTGATGGTTTTTTGCTGTGACATTTCCAGGCATTTTCCTGCCTACGAAAACTGAAAAGTGACCAGCATAGATTTAATTGTGTTGGTGGGCAAGTCTTATATAAAAAGCCTAAACTGTCTTCACGCTGTGCTTCAAAAGGCTTTGTGGGGGGCACGGTGAGCTTTGCAAAGGGTACTTAAGAGCTTAGTGCTCACTACCCCATTACTGTAGCAAGGGGCAACATCTGGCTTTGCATCATAGCGAGCTCAGAAAACTTTTCCAGGTTCATTTTCTTTTTTCTCTGAATTGCTCCCTAAAATCATTGATGGTGGATGCTGTGCAGGACACAGGCGTTATTGCTTTTCAGGATTTTATGGCAATGGCTTTCTGCCTCTTCCCTGCGCACTGTTTCTGCTATCATTGAAGTGTTTCTCTAATTGTAGAAACAAGCTACTATCGCACATGTCCTCTTCAAACTGCATAAATGAGATGTGATACTGCTTCAACTCCTGTGTTTCTAAACCAATATATATGAAGTGAAGAAGAGGTGCACTCAGGTCCTGAAAAGGACTTCTCAATAAAAAAGACCCAAGCAAATTGTGCGCTGGAGAAGACAGTGCCATCAGTAGTAGAAAAAGCACAAGTCTGACCCACCCTTCCCTCCCAAATCACCAGCTTTATGTTAAACTTTTTTTAACAAGACCCAGAATGTGTGTTTCTTATCACCCTGCTCACGTTTAAGGTGCTTGAGGTCTCACTTTTTGGCTTTCCTCTATAATTACGAGATTTTTTACAAATTAGTTTCAGTGAGAAGAAAAAAATAGCATAAGCACGTAACTCTTGGCACTGGGATTTAAAAAGTGCATGAGCTGCTGCAATATTTGTGATAAAGAATATTGCCAGCTGAGGGACTGTAACAAAACTTCAGACATAAGGAACTTATGTCCAAACACAAACTTAAGTCCAACACAACTTCCAGACCACCCATTTTTCTATGGGTGATCTCCGTCTCATGACTGTGTGTAAATAGGTTTGACACAAGCCCTTGAATTTGGAAAACCAGTTGTTCCAGTTAAAACACACAACCTTAGTACATTGCTCCACTACCTTCCCTCATTTCATGTGCCTTAGAGCATCCATACGTGCCCTTTGGTTAGTACCTGGTCTAGTGGGACACACACACTCAGTGCTTTCTCTCCCAGAGGCCATGTTTTACTCATGCATTTGTATTTTTATATAACTTTTAATTACACTTCTAAATGAAATTAGGAGTATTGTGGTGTCCAGATGGTTGGGTGGGCTGCTTGTCTCACCTGCCAGGGATGGATGGGCGTAGGGCTGCAGAAAAGCAGAGGGACCCTGGCACTTCCTTGGAGGTTGATGCTCTTTGCACCACTCCGAGCTCCCCTGTGCCGGGGACTTTACCATAATTCTGCTAGCAGAAAGCTGACATAGCAGACATGCCATGGCAGGGGACTGCAGTTCATAGCATCAGATCAGATAATACATATCTCCATGTCTTCCCATCTCGTCTCCACGCACACATACTGCTTGAGAGGTGCACACATACTGCTGCACAGCAGGGGATGCTAGGTGCGGCAGATTGCTTATCAGGGGGGTTTGCCACCCTTCAGAGGGCAAGAGGGAACAACTCAAGGCAGGGAAAGCTGTGCACGCTCACGGCATGACATGTCAAACACTTTGTGATGGGCTGGCAGAGCTCTCAGCCAGACTGACACACGAGATAGAAGGAGCGGGGGGGGAATTAGAGAGGCAGTCTTACTCATGAGAAATGCTTTGCTCCAGATTATGCTGGTTTGGTAATTGCATGCAAAAGTCTGGGTGTTAAGGCAATCTGCAACCAAATTAAAACCAGCTGATGGAGACGCATCTTGTTTGGTAGCTTTCTGTGTATGTACAGGAAAGGTAGGACAGGGCTTGGGAAGACTTGGTTTGCACTGTGGTTATTAAAAGCAATGCTGTTTATAGAATCATAGAACCATAGGCTTGGAAGGGACCTCTGGAGATCATCTGGCTCAACCCCCCTGCCAGAGCAGGGTCACCTACAGCAGGTTGCACAGGAACGCGTCCAGGTGGGTTTTGAATGTCTCCAGAGACAGAGACTCCACCACCTCTCTGGGCAGCCTGTTCCAGTGCTCTGCCACCCTCAAAGTAAAGAAGTTCCTCCTCATGTTCAGATGGAACTTCCTATGCTCAAGTTTGTGCCTGTTACCTCTTGTTCTGTCACTGGGCACCACTGAAAAGAGCCTGGCCCCATCCTCCTGACACCCACCCTTTAAGTATTTATAAGTGTTGATAAGGTCCCCCCTCAGTCGTCTTTTTTCCAGACTGAAGAGACTCAAATCCCTCAGCCTTTTCTTCATAAAAGAGGTGTTCCAGTCCCCTAATCATCTTTGTAGCCCTTTGCTGCACCCTCTCCAGCAGTTCCCTGTCCCTCTTGAACCAGGGAGCCCAGAACTGGACACAGTACTCCGGGTGTGGCCTCACCAAGGCAAAGCAGAGGAGGAGGATGACCTCCCTCGACCTGTTGGCCACACTCTTCTTGATGCATCCCAGGATGCCATTGGACTTCTTGGCCACAAGGGCACATTGCTGGCTCATGGTCATCCTGTTGTCCACCAGGACTCCCAGGTCTCTTTCAGCTGAGCTGCTCTCCAGCAGGTCAGCCCCCAACCTGTACTGGTGCATGGGGTTATTCCTCCCCAGGTGCAGCACCCTACACTTGCCCTTATTGAATTTCATAAGGTTCCTCTCTGCCCATATCTCCAACCTGTCTAGGTCTCTCTGTATGGCGGCACAGTCTTATTTAACGTACTCCTGCAAGGTATCAGATTTTCTACCTCACAGCCCTTTGATGGACAGGTAGGATGATCTAAAATTAACGTGGCACACATTAAAGGGATTAAAAGCCCTTGACTGACCTCAGCTTGTGCCAACAGAAGGGAAACATTTGCAAGGAAGGTGGGGTGCCCAAGGGATCCGTGCACTCTCGTCGTACCCACAGACACTCCAAGGCCTCACCAATGAAGTCTACAGAAGAAACAAGACCCTGACAGAATATATTGCTGATACAAGGCAGCCTAGAGGATATGGTGAGAAGGACATGAGCAGTTGGTGAGCATGATAACATTGTTCAAAATATAATGAGTACAGAGGCTGATGGTGTGATGATGAAGATGGTGTGGTTTTTGGATGCATAAACCAGGGATTTTGCAAAGAGAGGTCCAAGTATCATGTCTGTATGTAGGAGTAGGGCCACTGGGACTGGGACACTGCATTTTGTTCTGGTATTTACATTGAAAGCAAGAGCAGACTGAGATGAATGATTGGAAAGGCTGAGTTAACCGGAGAGGACCCCCGAGTTCAAGTTTTTTTGTTATGAAAGAGGAAGGCCAAGGGGTGGCTGAAGCACAGTCTGCAAGACCCCTCATTAAGTGCAGAAATCTCGTATCACTTGTCAGTCTGTCAGACAATGAGATAACAAGATCCTGAGGCTAGATGTGAAAGCAGGACAAAATCAAACAAGAAATTACATCTGGTTGCTCTTTTACTAGGAAGGGTAAATAAAAGTGGAACAACTTATAAACGGCTTTGCTGGACTGTCCATTGCTGGAAAAGACTTTTAAAACAATCCTAGGTGGATTTTGCTCTTTTCCGGAAAATCTGCCCACATCCCATTAAATAGGAGGGGGACAACGTCTTCTGACCTAACAAGAAATCTCCAAAGGCTGCATGTGAGCAGCAGGCCGGTTTCCACATCCACTGAAAAACCCAGAGAGGGAGAGAGCTTCGGAAGCACCGTCTAGGCAAGAAGTTGCAACAGTTCTTTCGGGTCCCTTTGTTTCTTTTGCAGGATGGAGACGCACTGAGCACACTGCCTATGTTCCTGGGCTGCTGGTTAGCTGTGCACATGTTCATTCTCTTTCTACCTTCTGGGCAAGCACTTGTAACCCTTCACCGGTCCACATGAGGCGTTGGCAAATTCAGTAGCAGGCAGTGTCACATTGGGAATCCAGAGAGGAGAAGGCAAGTAGCTCTTCTCACCTTGCAGTCCCTATGAGAAACATCAGGTGGAGGAAATACTGTCCTTTCAGGGCCGTTCCCAAATCCCCTTCTGCTTTCCTGAGGATGGAGGAGTTCACCAGCACCCTCTCCTCTCTCTAACAGCAAGTGGAACAGCCCAGGAGACTACACAGGGCTCAACGCATCAAAGTGAAGCCGGTGTGTGCAGGGAGCAGATGCCCAGGAATAACCCAGTCACAGTCCTGTGCTGTCAGGTGCTTTCCCATGAAAGAGTATGTTGTCCTGTGTCTATGATTAGATATAATAGTAGCAATAGTGATGCAAATGCACAGTTTAAAAAAAAAAAAAAAAGACAGAAAGAAAACATAGCAATCCCTAAAATCATTAAATAGGTGATGATATTTCCAGAGAATTTTAAAATATTTAATTAGAACAAACTTGGGGGGGTGGGGGTAGGGGCGGGGAGGAAGAAATTATAAAAATAAAACACCTGCCTGGCCTCCAGAGCAGCCCCCATTGCTGTTGCTGTTCATCATCAGGGACAAAAATAACACCTTTCCACCCAAAACCCTGGAGAGGGTTTCCAGCAAATGATGATGTGAACTGCTTGGGTCAGGACTAAGCCAGTGAGACCAGAACTGCTTTCTGCCCTCTGCAAGGGCACTGGGTAACACGACAACAGGGGACTGGCCTTGTTCTTCTTCACATAATTGATCCACTGAAGCATTAGAGCCTTTTGGCCATCCTTATCCTGGTTCTGTTGCCTTTTTCATCTCTCCCAGCGTATCCAGAATGGTACCCAGCCTATGGGATGAGCACAGGACAGTGTCTGGCTTTGCCCATCCAGCTTTTTGCATTGCTCCTTGGTCCAAGTTCAACTCCACTCCAACTAGTCTAGCAAAACCATGCTGCTCACCTGCCTTCCACCTCCTTGGGCTAGTGGATGGGAGTGTCCTGTCTGGTCCCATCCCACTTATGAGGATATTCCTTTCTTGCTGGTGAAGCCCATCACTACAAAGAACAAGGTGCGGACACAATTTCTAAAGTAATTAAGAACTGGGGGCCTCCAGTAAACTATCTGCAAGGGGCAAAGGAACTGGTTGCAGTGGGTAGAGTTCCCGTCCAAAATAGTTTTTACTGAGCTGCTCTAAGAGGTTGTCCAGGACTTGACTAAGGACAGATAAAGCACCTACCAGAGCTGCCAATCACTCTCTATTGCCCAACCCTGGAGTCTAGAGGGCCATGCTACATCAGATCCATGTGTAGACAGTTAAGGTTTGATAAGACAAACTGAACCCTGAGGTCTGAAAATGTTTTTTACATCATCCCACAGATGGTGCGAGCCACTGCTCAACTCAGACCTGTCCCCAACCAGACATTCAAGAAGGGTTAGTTGTCCTCATACTGGCCTTCACTGGTTTGGACATGGCCAAGATGAATTTTGACAGCACTGTAGTTATGTCCTGCCTCCTTGCCATGACCTCAGGAGCCATCCCTAGCAGTTTGGTGCTCCTCCAATCCTGCTTGCTTTTTAGTCCAATAAAAAGCAAAATCCAGGTGCCCATTTTTGGAAGACCATCCCCGGTCCCCACCAGCTCACAGCAGTCTGCCTTCTTATTAACAGTTTGGACACCTCCAGAGAGCTTTTAAAATGCAATTTATTTTCCCTTCAAATGAACACAGGTCTGAATATTGGAACAAGAGGAGGAGGTTGGGAGGGAGCAAGGGGTGTATTCTACAAGCAAATCCCCATTGGCTCTGGTTGTTATGTTGAATTGGGCTGCATCTGTCACATCTGATTAGATTGTGTTGTCCTTTTTTATCTCCCTGATCTAAGCTATGATTCTTCTTGTTTTATGTGACGTTTCCTTGGCAATATAACTGCTTGGATTATATATTCAGAATGTTTCCCAAACCGTAAAACATCCAGATTGCAAAGGGTATTTATTTGCACAGTTATGTTTTGCTTTATTTTGTTGTTTTTTTTAATGTTGCTGTGTGTTGGGTTGGGGTTTTTTTGTGCTGATGCTGCTTGTAAAGAGGATCCATAAGGCTTTTTGCATTAAAAAGCATCAACGAGTTAAATTTAGAGCAAGGCCCTCTGTATCATACTTGGGCAAGGATGGGACATTTCAGTTTCAAGAACCGTGTCTCTCTTCTGTTGACCTGGTGTCAGGGCAGAGTAAATCCATTAAGTCTTTTAGGTTAACAAAGGTTTAGAGGAGGCAAGAATCTCACCCAAAATTATCATATCTATGCTTGACTTTGCTGGGAAGTCCCTTGACTGTATCATCACCTGTACAAACCATGATTGCTGGGAATAGTGACAAAATTAGAGATTGGGGCCTGCATTTTTCAAGCTGCGGTATCTCCAAGAACCATCAGTTACACAGTGGGCTGAACTACTAGCAGAAGAGCCTGCATCCCAGCTAATTCCCTCTCCGGTTGTGGATATGCCCGCAAGTCTGGGTGTAGACAGTGACAAACCTAATCATTCCATGCTCTGAGCTGGAAACAGGCTTGAAGAGCCCAAACCCACCATTCAGAATATCTCAGCCATCACATAAGTCCATCTAGCATCATCTGGTGCCTTGACCATAAGCCAGATGCAATGCCTAGGGAGAAAGCATTTCCCACAAGCACACACATCACATTCTCCTGTTCACCAGGTGGTCCACCCCTTTCATTGTCAGCCATCTCCAAAGGACGTTGCATGTTAGAGGCAATTTTTTAGTAATAATCACATAGATATTGACAAGATTGGGCCAGTTCCTCAGCTCTGTCAATAGATGTTACTCTTGGAGCATGGATAGAGTTACAATTATTTATATCAGCTGAGACTTTCAACATATTTTTTTCCTCTGAGATACTTCTCATCTATAGCTGTTATTTCATTAGATGGTTGCTTCTCTGTTCTTGCGCACATTTTGTAACCTCAGACACCCTACCCTGCAAGACCAACGTTGGACTGTTTGGTAGACTGACCAACCAGTTGGGATTTGATGACTGAATCACTGTGGGAGACAATTGGAAAAAGCCTTTTAGTCCCATTAAGTGACTCAGCTGAAGAAAACTTGGCCCACAATATCCCTGAGGAGGATTGATGCTGGGGCTCCTTAATCACACAGAGCAGGTGCTCAGTTGCAGGAACCCACGAGGTCATGACTGTCTTGGTGACATCCAAACTTCTTCCTGGTGACCAATGATAAACCAACACAAAACTTGGCAGAGGAGTGGTCTGGGAAGGTTGTTGTCAGGACAATGATGGACCCAAGCAGTCCCCACACTGCCCCACTCTCTCAGACCTGCAGACCCCAGGGTCAAACACTGCCCTGTGAAAAAATATCTGACACATCTCTAAATCTGCCTGACCCCATCTCACTAAACTGGGTCACATCCTTGTGCCAACATAATCTTAGCTCATTTTCATCCATTATCAGCAGGGGTTGAAAAAGTCCTATTAAAAAGCAACTCTGTGCATGTGTGTGTGTGTGTGTGTGTGTGTGCTCAGAAGATAAATATAATCACTGGGACTGATTGACTAATAAACTCCTTTCTAGAGTCTGCTGATTATTCCTATGGAGGCGAAACCATGCTGATGAATTAGCAATGGATTATTAGAGTAGTCCTGTGTCCTGTCTGCAGGGCTAATTTTCCTGCTGAGGTAACGTGTGTTTACCAAGCCAAATATTCGACTGTCTTATCTTTGTCTCCTTGTTTGCAAGAAAGTAATTCGATGCTTCCTCACCAAACTGTGGTCATGGATAGGGGAATGATTGAAAAGCTGGACTGGTTTGACATACTGGGAAAAGAGGTTGTGTAAAGAACTGTATCTCAGCTCAAACACAAGACACCTATAAGATAAACCAATAAAGATAGACAAACCAGCTCCCATGAAGCTCAAGTGCCATCTTTGGCTCTTCTGTTTACCAAGGAGACCTTGAACACGTAGGTCAGAGATGTCATCTGGGCATTTGATACGCTGGCAACGAAGCATAACACAAAAGGGTAGTTTACTCAGGTGCCAAGGCTGTTGGGAGTCCCACAACACAACTAAGGGAACCAAGAGCAAGATTTGTATGTAGATGAGCCTTCGGGACCAAAGCAAGTAACATTCTCTGCTGAGAACAGTAATCTAGTACAACTATATTCCTCTGGTCTAGTTCTTCAAGGACAATGAGATTGGTGGATCACAGACAACCAGCCATGAGTGGACAGGACCAGAACTATGAGGAGGATAAGCCTGGGTAGGGAAGGAACTGAAGATTACTTTGGCAATGTATGATATCCTTGCAGAGTCACAGAAAACAACACGGTACAGCCCACAGCTACCAAGTTCTTGCTCCCACGCAGGCTCGAAATGGAGTTTCTGCCCCAGGACTGGCCACCCCTTGCTCTCCCCCCAGGGAAATTCAAACACTTTTCATTGGAAAGACCCTTTTTCTGAGCCATGTCTGTCTCTGAGCTCCCTATACTGGAACTGCTTAATGGATGTTGCGGGTGAGCTACTGAAGTGATATTTTACAGAGGGTTTTTTTCCCACTCAACAAATTCCCTGCCCTTGTGTTCTAAATCAATGCCGAAGCCATTCAGTCTCTTTTCTTGTCTTTCCAAAGCATGTTAAAAGCATTTCAGGCTGTATTCCTCTCAATCTCAATTGTGGCGTTTGTTTTGCAATGCTTAAATGAGCTGTGCCATGTGCCATGTGCCGTGCCAGCTATCCTCAACCACGCATTTACACGGGACAGTTGTGGGGCCAGACTCAATGGCTCAAATCACCTATGGCCTTGTGTGTGTCTGAGTGCCAAATTCCCCCTTGGCATTTTCCCCCAGCTGAATGTCTCAGCTCTGGAGTTAGAGAAGGTTCCCCAAAGCAGGAGGACAAATAATAGAGAATATGATGTGGGGAATAGCTGTATAATCCCATTCTCTATCTACCTGGGCCAGCTGTCTGGAAGGACCACGGATCCAGGATACCCCAAGCACTGTGCCGGGGGATGCACCCTCCCCTCGCTAGCCCATGAACATGACAGTGTTTGCATTTAGATGGGAACAGTTATGAACTCAAATGGCCTTTTGTCACCACACAGCTGGTGCACACAGCTGCTCCTTGGTGCAAAAAGGTCCCGTACGGTTGTTACACGTTGGGGCCCTGCAGTCCTTTGGTGTCTTCCCCCATTCATCTGAGTAAAAGCGCTGTGTGGAAATGCCAGAGAGCAGCGAGATTTCCCTGCGGAGTTCTCCTATCAATTTGTGATCCCAGCGCTGCTGCACCTGCTAACACACCACACTGCATTGGAGGGGGACGCTCTGCACGCAGATTCAGACACCCATACATAAGCATTTCTGTGCGATCTGGGTGCTTGATTGAGTTGCCTAAATGTGGCATATGACATGAAAGATGCTGTAGATTATCCATAGCGTCACCATGTTACAAAGGTGCAAGTATCCCAGGGTCTGCAAACCCCATGCAGGAATCTCAGACACCCTTGGACATCTCCAATGCCACTAGACAGCTGTCTCTAAAAAAAAAGTCAAGTCCCTAATAAATACACACTTGAGCTCGGAGAGCAATTCAGTTGAGCCTGTGTTTGCCCCAGAGGGAGTGGGACTTCTCTCCAGAATCCTGGGACTATACTTAGGACTGCCACCAAATTATAACATGAGCTCCCATGCCTTGCTCCCGGGAGACACCTTCAAGTACAGAGCTAAAGTCAGGGTTTGAATTTGGAGCTGAATCCCTCCTGGGGTGCATTTGGCATTAAAAAGAAAGATTATTCATTTAAAAAAATACCTTTTATGATATAGCAGCGGAAACAGCCTTTTCTGTAATGCTCTGGGAAGCTGGGGAGACATTGTGCAGGGAGAAAGCCCCCAGAAAGTGTAGCTCTGATCTCCTTAACCGTCACATCACTCCCTTGATGCCAGTGGCTGTGATTTCATACCTACCCACTGCGATGTCCAGAGGTTTGCAAAGAACTCTGTGACTCAACAGGACTGCAGGATTATCGCCCTCATCAAAAAGATACTGATCCACTGCAACTGAAATGTTTTGCTGAAACACAGTGGTTTGGGAGAGGTCAATGACTCACGGGCGTGCGGGAGCTCACACCGTCGACTCTTGGAGCTGGGTGATGGGGTAAAAGCTAAGCATCCAACACAGGGCTTTATTAGGGCCCGTGAATCCTATGATCCCCCAGTAGCTGTAAAACAAATCCTTCACCTTGGGTATTCAGAAGGTTTGTGTTTTTAACTCAGAAGCAGTAAGGAGGTGGGCTAGACTTTGCAGAGCCAGTATTCAAGATAGCTGGACTCTGGATGCTGAAAATCAGGGGTTAGTTACAAAACTGCAATAAAGATCTCATCTGAATATTGAGATTTTTACATATACAAGTTCAGGTGAAATCCTTCTGAATCTGGTCACCTTTCCTTTCTGGAAACAGAAATATTTGTAATGGAATATTTCCCCTCTCTGGGAAGTACTCCCCTGCCCCTTGTAGACGCTCTATTTGTTTACCAACCTTACTTTAGTACTAGTATTAACCAGTAATGCTGGTTATTAATATTAACCAGTAATGCTTGTTTGGCAGGGATGTTTGTTCCCCCTCAATGGTGAAATTGCATGTGAATTCTGAATTTTCCAGTTAGTTGAGCAAGCTAAGCGTTGGCAATGCAACAGGCCCCTGGTAAGCTACATATGGAAAAGAAAAAAAAAAAAAAGACAACACTTGCTGTAACTTGAGTGTCATTTCCCAGGGGTGTCTGAAATCCTTTCCAGCTTATTTTCTCTGCATCTTGGGAGTTATCTCAGGATACTCCAGAAGCAGTGATGCTTCTATGAGTGATAGGTTTGAGGGGAAAAGGGCTCAAATAGCACTGGGAGGAGCACAGGTTGTTGGAAATGGGACCCTCATTCAGCAGCAAATACAGCAAATGGCCATTCGGGGGATGGAAATTTCAGCCTTTCCTGGATATCTGGAAGTCCTCTGTCAGGTTTAGGAGTTAACGTGTAATACTGGTAGCCTCGGCTATGGAAGGGGCAAGCTCAGAGCTCAGATCTGAAATGGGGTAACCTGGAAAACCTCTCTCCCGCACAATCAACCTACCACAAAGCCAACCCCATCCCAAGGAGCGTTTCAGAGCTGATGGCTGGGGGTTTTCCAGCAGAGAAAGGCAGTCTATCGGCTCTGCAATACAAAACCCATCAGCTTTGTAAGGCAAAGTGTAACTGAGGGCCAGGCCCTTCACTGGTATAAAGCATTGTGGCTCCACCAACACCCAGCACCAGAAAGCTGGTGGGGCAATGCCAATTTACAGCCAGCAGGGAGCTGGCCCTGTATCAAAACATGCATTAAATCTCCATTTGGGCGACAGGATTTTATTTAACATATGTTCCTCATTGACAGAGTTTGTTTTATGTGAAAAATCAGCATTGGCAAGAGCAGCAGATGTATGTAAACAGCACACTCAGCAACGGGTCTGCCCCCTGTGCTGGAGGGGACAACACTGCTTAAGCCCCTGGGCTGAATATAGCTCCGTATTTTGCAGACGGGGCTTGCTTTCTCCTCCAGGTTTGGGACTGAGTTGCCAGACAAAATATGAGTCAGGTGTGACTTCCACTGCCGGTGTTAGTGCAGCTCATTCCTTCCCTTTTCACAAAAAAAAAAAAAAAAATTTTTATTCTCCCCTCATTTGAACAGGGGCTTTGCAGGATCTTTCCTCCCCACGGCTGAAAGCTAGGGATGGAACGCCCACGTGCTCCACCTTTGCGGGTTCGGGATATCTTTACAACAGACAGGGACTGATTTCCAGCTCCCTGTTTTTAACCTGAATTTTAAGGCCCAAAGAAGAGTTCTTAAATGCTCCACTTAGGTTTCCAAAGGCATTTCTTTCTGTCCTTATGGCCACTAGAAAACAAGATTTTAGCCATTTCCAGGTCTCCCCACTTCTTTTCCTGCCTCACACTGGAGATTTGGGAAACCACTCCTAGCTCAGACATCCCCTAAAGCTTTTTTTTTCTTCTTCCCTTGCAAGGATTAAGAATAAATCACTCCGAGTAGCCCAGCCACTTACTCCCAGAAACCCGTTCAAGTGGGACCTGCTGCCAATGCCGGAACATATTTGTATCCCACTGTTCCCAGCCATGTGGCAGGTGATTCTTAGTCACAATGAATCTGCTTTGCTCCTGCAGGACTGTCAACTAGTGTTTATTCCGGGACCGCAGGAAAAATCGTTGGTCTGAGGCAGGGCTTGAACACGGGAACTACTCATTTACCGTCTTGCACAGGGTGTCATAATTTTATTAAAACCCAGACAAGCCTGACACCCTGGTGACAGAATATAATTTCCCTAACCAAATGCCTTGACACCAAAAATTAGGCTAAATTGCATTATTTTAAAGGAGCAGATGGGAATGCTAAACATTTACCCAGGGAAACACTTGGATTCGCACAGTCCATTACTGCCATGGTACGGCAGGGTACCTAATGGCCTCCATTAGCGGGTGCAGAGCAGAAGCCACAGGTGAAAGTCCATCCCTGAGTGGTCGTGTTCCTTCACAAGAAATAGCTTTGCTCCTCCCCAAACATAGAAGGCCTGGAGATGCTGGGGTAGAAGGTCAGGTTTATGCTGAGGTTGTGAAGATAAGAGGATAAGGGTTTAAAGGGTTACCCAGGGGGTACCTCTCCTTTCCATCCACACCAGTCCTGCAGCATAAAGTGTCAGAGATGACTGCTTGGCCACCTACATCTTCAGAAATCTCCCACTTACCATTGACTGAACCCTTCACAAGTGAATGCTCCCTGTGCAGTTCAAGTAGAAGACTGCAGCAATAGGACTCCTGACCCACACAGTGTTTGCAGCTTTTGTTCAAGCTGGGGGTGAGTTCAAGCTGTGACCCCAGCAGAGACCCCAGGAATGATCGTTACTGCCTTTCGAAGCTGTATGTGGCCAGGCAAGCCAGGAGTCATGCCTGTGTCCTTGTCCCAGATGTCGGTAGCAATTCCTCACCCTTGACCTTATCTTCTCCATCTCCAAACAGCAGGATTGACACATAGATTTGGAAGCTATATAGGTGCAAAGAAACTTTTGTCTAGAGAAGGACTGAATATTGGGGTGCTTAGATTGGCAGGTGAGAAATTGGGATTCTTGGCTTCCCTGTCCTATCATCTCTGACTGATTAAATAAAACCTGGAGGACATACCTGACTTTCTAAGGATGGCAGTGATGCCTACTGCATCTAGATGGAAGGGAGATACCTCCTGGAGGCTGGCTGAGCACCTAGGACCTTCAGCTCAGAACAGCTGTTTACTTAAAACATGGCATTGACTTTTGCACGGGCAGCCTTTAGAGTTGCCCTTTTCTGACTTAGAGCCCATCAACACGGGCTGAGTTGTACCCCTGCAAACTAACAAACTGTCACAGCAAGAAGGCATTAGATTGGGAATCTGGAGATGCCAGTCTTGGCTTAGCCACATGTTTGTAGTGTGACCACATGTCCTGGGCTCCATCTGTAGCGGCATGAACAAGTCACAGAAAAAGCCATACACCCAAAAAGCAAATCAAGCTTTATGCATAGGGTATTTACATCTCACATTTTAGCTCCCAGCTGGTCAGCAAACCAACCAAAACTCTATATGTGTGAAGGAGCAACTCACTGCTTCATCTCTCACATCTTTGGACTCTCAATGAGTGAAGGAAAGGAAGATGCAGGTCAGTCCAGGCTGGTTATCTGCTAATGTCAGGGCTGTACACCATAGCTCCTGTTTCCTGCAGTGTTTCTGAAGAGTGTGCAGCTCCCCTTGTCCTTGATGACAGATTTGAGGGCATATGCATGAAAGAAAACTCCATGAAGTAAACATCAAAGCCACGTTTTTGCTCAGAAATTTCTTGAGCTACTGCCTGATGGTGACTGGATACTTACTAGAGCCTTTTTAGGAAAGCGTCACTGTGTGTTTGCACTCGTCTTCTTCTTTTACCTTCAATATCTGCTACCAACCACACTCAGAGGCAGGATATATGGGTGTCTGGTGTAGACAGCCTTCTCTTCTGCTGAACATGCCAAGGTGCAAAGAAAGGAGGACTGGTTTATCCTGAGTTGAGGAACATCAGCAGAGCCAGCACTGATTAAAGAGAGGTCCAGGCTTCCCCAAAGCGTCTTTGCTCCCACGAGGAAAGCAGGCTGTTGTGCAAAGATCTCACCAGTTGTTGTCTTGCTGCTGTTGGACTGAAAAAACTTCCAACTGCTGGATGGGGCCATCAAACCAGCCCACAGTCCCCACAGTGCATTGCAAACCTGCAACTGCCAGCACTGCGCAGGCACTTCAGTGGGGCTAAAGAGGGGAGGGAGGCAGGACTGCTGGTCCTGTGGGGTGAAGCACATCTGCCCACATTTCTCAAATAGGAGGTAGCAGAGAGGCAGTGTCCCTGAGGAAGATGGAGGAAGGCCAGGAAGAAAGTGTGAGAAATGTTCTTCACCCAGCAGCAGGCTCTGTCAAGAAAACACCCAGCCACAGCAGATGGAGGGGGATCCGCAGGTCCTGGCAGAACCACAGCCTGGGGAAGGCAAGTAGGTCAGGAGGTGGAAGTCCTTTGCCCAGGGCTTTCTGCCACCACTGAAAGATCTGCAGATTGTTTTCTTGAGGCATAGCTGAGCTCACTGTGTCCATACTCAGCACAGCTGCCCAAGCAAGGTCTGACCCAAATCATAGCTTAGTTTGAGCACTGCTGAGCTTTAATAAACTGTGAAAGCCATTGTGCTTGCCAAATCTACTTCATTTCTGCCTCAGAGCTGTCTTGCAATTGGCTCCAACGATGAGCAGAGTGAAATCCATGCTGACGTGTAACCCATATCTTTCCCTGGACAGCAAGTTTGCCACAACTTGGATCTTTCTAGTGGCACTTTTCTGAATGCTTTCCAAATGGTCAATGTGCTTTTCGAATCAAGGACTCCGTATTCAACTACTCACGTCAACAGTTTTGGAGAAGGATGGCACATTCAATCCTCTGAATACTCTTTTGTTACCTGTCCAAGGTCCCTCAGGACTTGCCAGCCCCTTCCCTGATCTGAAACACCATCAGCTAGAAGTCTCTGTAAAAATAAAACAACCCAGAAAACCCAGGGCAATTTCTAGTAATGCAAACCCAAGTCCAAATTGGAGTAGATTGGACAATTTCTGCACACTCTGGAAGCAGAATGCAAGGCGCATTTAAGAAACAGTTGGGGAGAAAGCAATCAAGAGGACAACAACCAAAAAAAAAGAGAAGTAGATCTGAAAAAATAACTTGGTGTGCCGGAAACAGCAGCGGTTTATCTGGAAAGAGACCCCCCCAAGAGACCAAACAGATGATGTTGGGGGGAAGGAGAGGGGAAGAAGCAGCATCAGAGCAAAAAAATAGCAAAAAGACTGAGCTGGGGAAAGAGTGAGAGCCACAAAACAAGCAGAGGGAACACAAAGCAATCATTAATTAGAGGAGGAAAAAGAAATAATGTGCAACAAATTGCAGAGAGCATTGGCAATTAGCGGCAAGGAATCCATTCCCTTCTGCACACAATAGACGCCAGATAAGAACATCCATTTCAGGATGTTTTGCTCAAGTATTGCTGGAGGGCAAGTAGCCATACCATTGCGGGCATTTGTGCCAGCACTGCCTGTGCAAAGGGGGGAAAGATTTGTCATGAGAGAGAACAGCTGGCTGGGTGGAGGGGAACACAAAGAGATTGCAAATGTGTGGTGGCAACGGATTTAAGGAAAGCATTCCAGTTTGATAACACTCTGAATAAGCTGAAGTATGTATTTCAGACCCAGTAACATCAGGCACCTTCTTCCTCAATGGGGACTGCACTTAGAGCTGATGCTAGGTATCCCTAAACCTGTCTTGACTTCTACAGCAGTGACCCTCATTGCCTGGAATGATGCAGAGTTAGCTACCCATATTTCCTCTGGACTCAAGTGACTCCTTAAATAACTTAACTGCTTTGTGCTGGAAAGCTCTACAGACATTGAAGGAACCAGTTCTCCACCCCAATGGCTCTTGAAGCAATCCACGGTACTTTTCATAGATACAGAGATCTGTCCAGGTCCATGACTCAGCATGAGCAAACTACCAATGCTCCCCACCAGCTGAAACCAGTGCATCCTAAATTAACACATGCAAGATCAGTTACTGCTGGGTGGTACCTCTTTAAAGCACAATAGCTCAATTGTTTTCGAGCATGTTGCAAGAGCTTGCTGCTGTCCAAGTTTTCTGGAAGACTCCCAGCTCCGTTAGTCATCGTGGCCTGCAATGAAAGGTGGAGATGATGGGGAGGGTGTTTCTTCACTTCCTGCCCAGCAAAGGGATTGCCAAGTTACAGCTCAGGATCTGAGTGTTGATGGTCAAGTACAGCTCACTCTCCACTCGCTGCAGGTGGGATTTAGTTCACTGATCTCAATGCCCAGATTTAGACGTCTCCATGTAGGTATCCAAGGGTCTGAGTACCCACTGCAGACTTTGGAGACCCAGTCAACACAGTCAAGGGATCCTGGAGAACCATTCCGTTGACCAGAGAGGTCTAATTTTGGGGAGCTGAGTGTCTCTGTAGATCTCCAGTGGTTAAATAGGAGCTTAAATACTTGTTGCACATTTGGGCACCTACCTAGGGCAGCTGGAGGCCAGGCAAGATGCCATAGGGTATTCTATAGCAGTAGAAATGTTTAGGCAACTGAACTGAGCATTATGTGACCTCACTCCCCACCCAAGGCATCCAATGCCATTGGAAATGGTCTTGGGTGTCCTATCTGACCTCCAGCATCTCCTGTACAATGAGTCACCCCTTGTCCCACATCACATCTGCCACCCTTGAGCAGATGCCTTGGAAATCTTAGAGAGGCTGAATGGTGGGAAGCGCCCACATCTTGAGAAATGGGGATGACAGGGATAGGGTAGTGGGAGGCATGGAGGAGGAAGAGGAGATGCAATAAATGAACAGGTAAGGTGGCAGTATGAGAGTTGCACCTGACGACAGTGAAGGAAGTGGCAGGCATTGATGGCTGAAGAGGTGTCCTGAGGCTCAGAGAGGGACAGGGATTTAAGGGATGGGTGAGAGGATAGACAGGGGCCAGATCCTGAAAAGTTTGGTAACTCTGGAGCGAGTACAAAAGGTCAAACCCTTTCTGTGCTTCTCCCAGAGCTGCTGTCCTCTCTGGGGTGGACATCAGTCTTAGAGAGAAACAAATAAACCACCTCCCTCACTTTTCCATTCACACTTCTCTGTTGCATTCAGTGAGTTAAACATCACTGAAAGTCACACAAAACCTGGAAAAGCCAGATAAAACCCTGCCCTGACTAAAGAGAGCATTGCGAGCGCAGGGACAAGAGGTCTCATTTAGGTATTCGTTAAATGTCTTTGAAGACATCACTACTGCAGTACTGAAACAAAATTACTCTCGGAGCCTGTAATTTTTTTCAAGGGGCATCTCAGAAGTTTTCATCTGTGAGATAAATGGTTGAAGTGAAGGGCTGGGGAGTGAGAGGAAGGAAGGAAAAACAGAGTCTGGAGCACAAACTGGAGCAGTTAGAGAATGGGCAAGAAAGCAATGCTGGAGGTAGAAACTATCTTAGCTTGGAAACACCATGGAACAGGCTGCACCAACAGGGCCATCTGGGCAGTTGTGATTTATAACAAGTAGATAGCTACAGACTTCGTGTTTTTAACAGGACTCGGCAAATAATGTCCAAGGCACAGAAATGACCTAAGGAGCTTAAATTTCAATTTGAAGTAGATGTAGGCACCTATGTTGATTTTTCATTCAGATTTTAAAGAACCTTTTTCACCGGCTTTCAAGGGTGCAGGCACATGCCACAGCACAACCTTTAGCTCCTGCAGTGCTGAAGGAAAACAAACCAAACAAATTGAAGAGTCCCTTTGAAACTCATTGATTTGGGATATAACTGGGTAAAATATTTACCATACAATTCCTCCTCCAAAAGGGGAAGAGAGAAATGTGAACTGAAGCAAAGGGGAAAAGAGCAGACACAGGATCCTGCTCATTGCAGGGGGGTTGGACTAAATGACCTTTAAAGATCCAACCCTAAAAACAACTTTTCAACAATTAAAAATGAGAAGAATTCAATCCAAGTAAAACTGAAAAGCACATCTTACTCGGTTTCTAAATTTCTTGGCAAAAAAATCAAGTCTTTCCATTGAAAGTTTAATTCTACTTTTGTATCAGTACTATTCTGGGGAGAGAGTGTTTGGAAACCAGAGTTCTGTCAACCAGCCCATGCTACTGGGAAATTATTCCTTCTGCGCAGCTAGTGCAGCACGCTGACAGTGAGAAAACCTCCTACATTAGATATTAGAATATGAACCTCACACGTGTACAAGATATCTGGTTACCATGCATGGTTTTACCTCTTTTCTTGAATTTTTTTTCAACTCCTCTATCAGAGATGCCATTCACTTTTCAGCTAAATATTTAATTCAGGAGCAATGGATTCTTTTTTTGGATAAATATCTGTCACTGCCTCCTATCAGCAGTAATTAAAGTCATATGATGCAGCTCTCAGCGTCACAGGTGATGAGCAGTTCATGGCTGTTGTTGGTGGGTAACAAATTCTTTTGAGGGAATGAGCTGATGATCACTGTACTGACACAAAACACTGCCAGCTCCTGGATCCTCCCAGGACAGAGAGGCCACTGGAATCCACCGTCACACTGCTCCTGGGATGCAGCAACTCATTCGCTTCAGCAGGAGACATTGATGCTGGAGCTGGCAATGCAACCTGGCTTACTAAGGTTACCCTGTCCCTCAGGGTCATCTTTCCCCAGCCCCAAGCTCCTTCTGTCAGCGCTGAGTTCAGAAAAAGCTCTGTTTTTTCTTGCTCAAAGGTCTTCTGACCTTCCAGCTCTGTCTCACTGACCTCTCACACCAGCCACCTCATGCATCCCCATCCAACCCTACCCACGTTCCCCTGCCCGGGTTGCTTATCCCATCACTCTGGCTCTGTATTGCTCAGATAGAAATACTTGTCTGTCCATATATATATTTATTGGACAGATACAACTAAGTTTATATTGCCTTATATACTCATGCAAAAGAGGTGGCTGTGACACACAGCCATTTCATCACAGCTCAGCCCACTGTTTTCCTTCAAGTCCCAAAAACACCATGTACCAGGGACTGCCAAAAGGAAAATTAGGCCCCAAAAATTCCCACCCCTTCAGTGAAACGAAAACCTGCTTGCAGAAATGCTTACAGCTTGCTCCGTAGCTGTTTCTCAGACTAAGATCCCATCCTCTCCTCCTCCTGCTGCAGCTAAGCTCCTCCAGCGCTCAGGAATGGGTAGACGGTATCCTCATCCGTATGCTACTGCTGTCTGCAGCATAGACCTGCCTTAGGTATGTCCCCAGGTCATGGTAAGGAGGTGGAGAGCCTCCATCTACTTTTGATCTCGAAGCACGTGATACTCTCCGTCCCCAGGAAGGAAACTGAGGGGAAGGGGATGAAGTGGCATTCCTGGGTCACCCGACAAACAATGCGTATTAACTCAGTCACAGTGCAGCCAAGGAGGCTGGAAATTTATTAACTGCATTCCCTTCACTCTGCACCACGTACCAGCACAGGCACCGGACTCCCTTCCACCCCCAGACACGCGTGCACAAGCCACGCAACACAAACCACGCATGCGCTCCTGCTCTCTGCCCCCAGCACTGCTAAAGACCCCAGCCCTGCCCCCAGCGCTAAAACATAAGTCAGAGCGTGGAGGCCAAGCAGCAGAGATGGTGGTTCTCATTTTCATTCCGGTTCAGTTCAGCATCCTCAAGAAGCAAAGCCACGCACAGGCACTGATAGCTGATTTCATACAAAGTAATCAGGACGCAATAATATTCTCCCCAGTAACCGGCCTGGCAAAAGCCCGGGAAATGTTGACATTATTTGCATCTTTATTGTTCCTGAGCAGTAGAGCAATGATGTTGCCGTGTTTTGACTAAATAGACAAAGAGAGATTTTTTGTTGCGTCCTTGAGTGTGGAAAGATTAAGCCAAATTACACATTCGCTCCATCTACCCCCGTTCACACATACACATTCTGCCTTTGCCGACATTGCAGAACCGCCCCGCGAGTTATTTAAGGTGGACATTAACGGAGAGTGAGTATCATCTGCACGAAATGGAGAGGAATGCCACCCCACAAGGAGGATTATAATGATTTTTTCTAGATGGGCTGAGAGTGGTGGCACGGGAGGTTCTTGCCATCCCAGGAGGCCCCACGGTCCCAGTCCCAGCCCCAAACAAGTTCATCGTGGCAGCGTTAGCACACCCAGCCTGCGGGCAGTCTGGTAAAAGAAGCTTGCATGCCTCGTTGTATCCCCGTTTGCACTGTTGGAGAAGAGAGGACAGCCTCTCATCCCCAAGCTGCAGAAGTATCCAAGCAGGGCCCTCAGGACTCCATGAACTACCTCCCCATGGAGATCACACATGGGGCTCCAGCACAGCTACATCTGCAGCATCTCCAGGGAGGACATAGCATAAACAGGGGCAGTACTGATCATCCAGTGAAAGATGAGCATCCATCACCAAATCTGCTGCCTTCCAGTCCAGAGGGAACCACAATCCAGCACATTCCCTTGGCAGACCCCTCCCTCCAAAATTGCTGTGAGCTTTACAAAGCAGGTCCCACACTTCCTTCCCTCCTTTTTTGCTGTGCATGTCCTCAGACAACCCAGACCTCTGCAGTTCTCTTGCCAAGGAGAAAATTACGATGTCACTTTGGCTGTCAGGCTTCTGGCTTGGCATTGGCAAATGGCCAGAGGAGGAGGAGGAGAAGGAGGAAGGGCAGGGGGAGCAGTGAGGGGAGGGTGAAGGGGGAGAAGAGGAAAGCAAGCAAAGGTTTGTGCAGTAAAGCGGGCAACAGCTGCTGCTGCAAAATACGAATGGCAAAGGGCCAGCACAAAGGACGGATTTTGCTCTCTGGCCTTCCCACCTGGAGGGAAGAAGGAAGCATTGGTTGAGGGTCTGGAAGAGAAAATTAAAGTCCAGGTGGTGAGGCTGACTGAAGGCAGCTCACATTAACCAGGAAAAGGCGCCACCTGGTCTTTCCCAGCTTCCTAAGGAAACTAACCATCCTTTGCCACCCTTAAATCTAGTTTTGGGGTTTCTGGGCAGTGAAGTCGGGATCTACATGCAGCCTAAAGCTGGAGTTGCAATAGGGCAGGATGAATGAACTTAGTAGGACCATCCCGGGCTCAGGAAACTGATTACCACCCCACATGGTACCTCTCCACCCTTCTCATACCCTCCAGGTCAGGCATTTGTGCACAAGCAGGTCATGCCCCCAGCTAGCACTGCTTAAGAGCGCAACCCTCACATGCACACAGAGAACAACACCAAGAGATGGTGCAAGCTGGGATGTTGACTCCTCATCCCACCTCTGCAGGGGCTGAGCTCTGCCAGTGCAGAGGACCTCCCTCACTAACTTTCTCCTCCATCTCTGTGCTGATGCCCTCCCCAAAGGACCTTTTCCACAGTCCCTGCAAGCTTCCCCTCTGCCAGCTGCAGCTCCCCAACCTCGGTGTATGGAGATTACCTGACCCGCTGTGTAAATAGCATTTGCCCACCTGCGCATCATGAATCTCTCTTGCTCTGAGCAAGGCAGAACACAGTCCCACTTCTTTCTAGCCTTCCAGGTGATTTATTTAAGCTCCTGTCATCCCACTAGGAAAGGGGATTTGCTAAGGCTTAATGCATGGCAACAGCGGCTCCTTTTTCCACGCCTAGTCTTCTCCTCCACAATTTGCCCCGCAAGTTTCTCTCCATCTCTCTGTGTTCTCCAGAGGTTTCCAACCTACAGATTCCCCAGAGACCTGTGGTTTTCTAGGGAACTGATCAAGATGACCAAGCAAAGTAGATTCAGCTGGGAGGGCCTTATGGGTTTGCCTTTTTATTGTAGCATATTGGGGATTCACAAAGAAAAGTGTTGAAAACTGCAGGGGTAGGTGATCCCTTCTTGTCTTTCACATACCACAAAAAGTCCAGGTTTTCAGTGAAGCTTCCTAAACCTATCGCAGGGTCCAGTTGCACCCACTTGTCCACAGACAGGTTCACCTTATTCTCATCCCTCAGGTATCAGCTTGGCCTCTCTCCCTTCTTCTGCCACCGTGGAAGCAGGAAATAAAAGGAAATTCATGTATATTCCCCATGATACTTCCTCCAGAACTTGGTCCTATCTGAGTCACCACATCCCACCATTTTTCAGTCATCCTGCAAAACAACAAGAAACCCCATTTTCTCCATCCTGACATGAGAAGCCAAAGACAATTAAGGGTAGTTAATGGCGCTCTGGCCACACGCTGCCAGGGTTACTTCACTTTTTATTCTTCGCTCTGGAGGAACCGAGCTGTCACCAATTAACACTCCTTTTCTCACACTTCCCCCCAGTTTCAGTAAGAGCAGGAACAGATACTGTTGGGGTTTTTTTCCAGTTCAAATGAAGTGAGAGAGTGCTAAACTCTCCCAATTGCAGCCATATCCACAGCTTAGCAAATTGATCTAATTTTCCACAAATGCAACAGAGAGATGGAAGTGCAACAAGACCTAAGCAAGGAGACACAGAAGCAAGGAGCAGCTTTAGTTCCCCATCGTATCAGCTCCTTCAAAATAAAAAAAGAACACTAGGGTAATGTTTATGGGATGGCTTTAGCTTTGAGTCCTCCAAGTGTCTTCATTCATCAAGTACCATGTTCCCATGTAGGGGACGAACCCATTACCAAATGTGAAGCTGGTGAGGAACCTGGAAGTGCAGTGGTGATCGCTTGATACAGTCCAGTTGGGATGAGTGAGGATAAATCCTCCCACAGCAGAGGCACAAATATAGGAGACAGATATTCTGCCCTGTAATAACTCACCCTGCAGGATGGAAGGATTTGAAGAACAGATGAGTGGTGAGAAACCAAATTTTTTTGAGCAGGGAGCAAATGGGAATTGCTGCAGAGATGGCCCTGGGGTGCTGGCTTTGGCCATGGGATGCAGCACCTCTGGAGTTAATGGTTCCTGGAAGTTTTTTTCCCCACAGTTCAGTCCCTGAAGAATGACCGACCGCTGTCTTTTATAGATGAGATATCAGCACTAAGCAATGAGTGTTGCGTTTTCTGCTCCCACCACCACCACCTCCTCCCAGAAATTGTGAAGGCTTTCAAACAGCCCATTTTTGTCATTAGCCACCAAGAAAGAAAGGTTAGTTGCTTCTCTCCCTGGGTTGCCACTGCTTGAAGGCCGTGCATGAGGGCAGCAGGCACAAAGCCACCATTAACGGCAGCTGCTTTCAAGTACCACCAAAGCTCAGCGGAAAATGGAGAATGAGACTCACTAATTAGACAGACAGGTAACTTAAAGCCCTTCCACAATCCTGCTTCACCAGGATGCTTTTCTTGCTCTTCTCAGATGAATCTCATCCCTGGCATAAGAGTCTGCATCAGGCCTGTGTACAATTTCAACCTGAATTTGAAGACATAATGAGGGCACCAGCCCCACGCTAGCACAGATCTCCTTATCTCCCAGTTTAGTAACCCCTTCCCATCTAAGCCGGATCACTCGCCTCTGCTCAACCGTTGCACCCCATCCAACAGTGAATTCTTAAATATCTGTCCTATTCAACGCAAGGGACAACAACGTGCTGCCACTCATGAATGTTTTTGAGTATGCAAAACCCAGGCATAAAGTTCCCCTTCTCTGAAGTAGGAGTTTTGTACTTGTAAATCTTAATCCTACTAATACTTAGCTTTCAGATTTCACTGGGTTTTCAGCATCTCTGTTTACGATTTCCCCGCTCTGAGCCTCCTGGAGAGGCACCCCATGCATTCCCCATGCAGGCACCAGCATGGGGAGACCTCTTAGCCCATCTGCTTGCCTGGCTGGTTCTCTCCACAACTCCAGGGTGGTGCCCACCCGTCCCTCCAGCTCTGTTTTCCTCAGGGAGACATGCCAGCAGCAAAACCAAAGCTAGAATTGGGTCAGATGTGCTTATCTACCTCTGATATGAGGGCTTACAATGGCTTCCCAGCTCCAGACACCTGATTTGAGAGATGCACTTGTATTCATGCCTTGTGAGTTTGGATCCTCCCCTTTTTGAAGCATTTCTTATCAGCAGCAACAGCAGCAAGGAGACCAGGGACATCTGCCCTGTGATCCCAGCAATCCAGCATGGCCAGACCCCAAGCCATCTCCACACTTTGGCTGGTGTGACAGCTCCTATGGGACACAGCACGGATGTCTGCCTGACCACCCACCTGCCAGGGGGATTACAGCCTTGCAATATCCTGTGTTTTAGGCTACTGGTTTGACACAGTCACTGCTGCACCTACTTGACAGCCAGGACAACTTGCTCTGCTTCAGGTACTGATACCTCCTCTGAGTTGTCTGGGCTCCTGGGGTCATTACTGGAGAGCACTCAGCATGGTTTAGCTCATGCTTTGGGCTAAAATGAAGGAAAGTAACAACAGACATGTCTGTTTCTCCCCACTTATGATTAATCGGTTCATGACCTGCTGGCAACAGCAAAAGCAACAACTCACCCATGGTCTTGGGTGAGGACATCCTAGAAGAAAACCCTCTCCTTGCATCACATCTCATCTCCTCCTGATCTCCAGAGAGACATGGCAATAGGAGAACTCACATGGCTTTAACCCGACCAGCTTGTGGCAAAAACACCTCTGTGCCCACCAGACATATCTGTATCTCAGTAAGAAAAAAAGGGATTTAGGGTCATTAGCAAAATCACATCCCTTTTCTTTCTAACCAAAGCTGGGGATTTTAGAAAAAAATTTTCTTCTAACTGGCTTTCAATATTATGTCCTCCAAAATCCATGGGGTACCCTGGGAAAAGGATCCTGAAACACCGAGCTCTTGCTGAATTGCAGTATTGAGCACCTTCCCCTGGGGACGGACCCTGCTCAGGTCTCTAAAAAGCTGGCTTAGTTAACACCAGAAGGATTAGAAAATCCTTCCCTGCAGAAACAGGGCTTAAATGGCAGCATTTCTGCACTTCTCAGTGACATCAGGAATGGTGACTGTAGGGCAGGGGGGGTGGTGAGAAAAGCTCTATGATTAAATGATTGAACTGAAGAAAAACATTCTTTTGGACCTATCTGAAAGCTATACTTTTCAATTTTTCACTAGCAAATCATTCGAACAAAATAAGCCCATTTTGTTTACTTGGGAACTTCTTTCCATTTAAAATAAATACTTCTGTGTTTTAAGTTGAAGTGAAGCAAGTGAAATATTGTTTCAAACGGAGATATCAAACTGTTTGAGGGGAAAAAATGTAAATTGAAGCTTTTCTTTTTCAGGACTGCCTGCTTTGGTTATTTCAACCCAAACAACGAACCAAGATTGATATAAAACCCCAGCATGTTGCAGGTGACCTGGAAGCGTGTCTTTCAGTGTAAAAAGTTCCAGGTGAAAATGTTTTCCTGGCTCCAGCAACAATTGATTCATGAGCGGAATTAGGATTTAAAGCTTGGGCCACACAACTTAATCCACTCCCCCCAAACCCAGTCAAATCCTCTTTGAACACGACCAGGGTGGAGGAGAAGCGGGGCTGGGGGGGGGCCAGAGAAATCTGCAGGGGAAATAAAAGAACAGACATAGAAGGCTCTGGTATCCACTTAACTTGAAAATGAGAAAGAAGGCAGTGTAAAGACCAAGACAATTAGATCCTGAGCAACACAGACCTTTCCAAAAATGAAAGACAGCAGGGGGAATTAATGGGCATAAATGCAACCTAGTAATTAATTGATAAATGGCATTAAAGAGTTTTCTAAAGAGGAAGACTCCAACGTGACTTATCTTCCCAAAGGCAGAAGATAATTTCTCTCTCCTTTCACCTTGCAGATAAAGACAGAGAATCTTCCCATTTTGAAGCTTAAGAGGAATCTGGAAGTTGAAGACAAAAGAGAAAGGAGCAGTAGGAGGGACCAACACAGGGGGCTGTTGTTAGTGACTGAGCTGCCAAAGCTGGGGAAGACCAACCTGCAACTATTCACCACGGAATAATTCCTCTTGCAAGGGTGGGGGCAAAGTGAGGGGTAAAATGGGAGCAGGAGCAAAGTGAGTCCTGCTGGAAAGGCAATGGGATTATACCTTGTAGGGAAGAGAGGGACCCAGAGGCTGGGCTGGGCTCGGCTGGTCCACAGCTTTCTGCATAAACCCTTTCGCTTTCCCCACCCGGGGCAGGTCTGCACTGTGGGACCACTGCTGTTTGCTGCAGCGGCAGCAACTTCCCAGCCAGCCCCTCAAGCACATGCGCTGCCCCACTTGGACAAGACAAAGCCCAGCTGTGGGCTTTCCATCTCCTTCCCTTGCTGCCTCCGTGCCAGCTGTAAGGTCTCATCTGTGTTTCCCCACAGCCAAGATGCTCAAGGCAATGCCCCCCACAGCTAACCTGCAGGGACCATCATCTCCTGGGACATGCTGCAAGCAGCTCCAGCACCACAAGTGCCCAACAGTACAGCAATGACTTTTTTCAAGGCTGATTAAGCCTAATAATTGAGACACTTCCCTCCTGCCCTGCTAGACACTTATTATTAATAACCACATTGAATCCCTAGGCGGGATTAACTGATAGATGGGAACACATAAATTTCAGCATCTAAGTGTAGGTGTCTACACTCCTGTCACAGCCAGTAGAGACCAAAGGCTCAGTTCAGTTACCTGAAGGTAATGATGCCCAAAGGTGTGCAAGACACCTGCATGCTTCTGGAGTAGCACATAGAGGACGTATGAGTTGCACCAGGGCATAAAAGTAAGACCTAGATGACTGGTCTCAAGAGACACCAGCTCCTCAATAGATAACAGCTGTCCCCATTAGTCTTTTTAATGTGTTCTAAACAGTGATTCCTCTCCATGCCAACAAATATGTGCACTCTGAGTTACCCAGTTTCCTCCAAAAGAGACAGGCCCAGCTTGGTTTAAGACGAAGAGGCAGAATTTGGCCAGAGCAGCCGGAGAAAAGGAGCCACCCTTTCTCATGGTCAACCCAAATGGAGTGAAAAGGCACAGCTGTTTGCTGGATTCCTCCCAGCCTTGGGGGCTGGGTAAGAGTGTGGTGAGGCTAGGCCAGATGCCTTAGCAGGGATGGGACAAGAGCCAGATTTCCCTGAACAGCTGTCCGTACCATGGTCCAGCTCCGAGGTTTGCACAAAAGCCCTTGAGTCTCACATGGAGGCGGCTCTGCACTGGTTCATAAACCCACCCATTTAGACTGGTCCTAGAGCAAAACCATTTGCTGTCACGGTCATCCTAGCAGAGAACGTGCTGCAGTGATTTCATCAGAGCAGTCAATGAGACCCAAAGACTGACAATTCCATAGCAGCCTCCAGAGTATCACAGACCCTGTCTCAATTTCCCGTACCCTTAATAGATTCCTTTGCAGGAGATGACCTGAAGGCAGGCACAAGCACAAGGGGTGCTGTGTGTCCGGAGGGTCCATTCTGCTGCACCTACACAGTCGAGGTGTCTGGCTGACCCTGTCCCTTACTGAGGTCCTCCTCTGCCATTCCTGCAGGCTGTACTCATGCAGGGTTCCCCCTGAACCATGCAAGAGGCTTTTCTGTGCTTGAAAAGCAAGGTAGGGCTGTGAGGTGGCACAATGCATGCCCAGGTTTTTTTCCTACATGGACAATAGGATTTAGCTAGGACATATTTCTGGTTCTGGAAACTAGGAAGACCTTGGCTTCCCCAACCCAAGCACCATCTCTAGTCCCATGAGCTGGTGATGGGGAATTAAGGTCTATGACTGGAAATGCATCAAGTATTTATCTGACACCCTGGCTCTTCCCAGAGCAATTCCTCCATTCCCAGTCCTGCTGGGTAGCAGGCAGGTGGAACAGCTCGGCAGCTATTCATTCTTGTCATGAAAATAGGTGTAATCTCCAGCCAACACGTCAAGCCAATTCAGCAAAAACCTGCACAATTGCCCTGAGCTGAATCAATAGCCCCCCAGCTTCATCACTGGAACAGGTCACCCGCTTATCAAGGGAGAGCTGAAATCATTCATAGGACACTTGTGGTTTTGCCGTCCTTGCGATAGCTTTCCTGAACTCTGTCCAAAGCAGAGACATGTCATTTAGATTCTATTAAAACAAAAGTGCACGTCCACACATGCGGAAAGAGAAGGAGGGAAGAGAAAAGAAGGAGGGAGCTGGGTGTCCTTGAGGTCATGTAATCTAACAAATCACGGAGAAGCCATTAGCACCATGAAATGACAGGAGACAAAACAAGGCAGAACGTTAAGCGCCCGGCGCTACCAAATCCATCAGCTGCCCCCGTTATTCTGATGGTGTGTCGGTGCAGCATATAATCATCAAAATTGGTATTCTGCTGCAAACCATCTGTCTCCTGCTTTCACTACGGGCTGAGTTTCGCTGGTCATTAGGGACCAAGGAGAAAGTACAGAGTCCACTTTGCATCAGGTCTTGCACAAAGTCTGCTTGTCCCTGTTCCTTCAGCAGAGCAAGCAAGCAGGGTCCTAAATGCAATAACCCCCTTTGTGTGCTTGTAAGGAGGAGTCATGGAGACTTCAAATGTGATGTTATTTTGGAGGTGGATGGTAGCAAAGCTAGTAACATGCTAGATCTTCAAGGTCTTGGGGCTAGGTCAGAGTTTAGCAGAGTCCTTGTGTTGTTTGCAGACTTGTGATGGTAAAAAGGTGAATTACTACCAACAGAGCCAGTACAATCCGACCACAGCAGATGGCACACATGCACATAGCTGTCACTTAGGGGACAGGGGCTGAAATGGACCTCTAAGAGTCTTACAAGAAGCAACTGGCTCTTACTCAGCATGGGACTTGTCTCTCCAGCATAGACCAGGTTTTATAAGACTCCCTTGTTGAAGCTGGCAGGGATTGATCAGACACTAAAAGCCATCAACACCAGCCTTTTCTTGGAAAGAAAAAAGAGGAAAGGTTCTGAGCAGACGCTCCAGACACCTGACAGAGGTACTTTCCAACCAGTACCTCTGCAATTCTTGGGCATGGGTGAAATTCACATTCTGCAAACCAAGAGAGTGCCTTCTCTCATCCAGAGGGTCACCGAGCTTTGCAGCACCAGAGGATCCCCACCAGGGGCAGGACATGCCCTGGGGTGGTTACCAGCAACCTCATGGTCATTCTTTGGCTCTCAAGGAGACACCAGCATTGCAAGCTCTACTTGAAAAACCTCCAAGGACCTCTGATCTCTGCAGGTTAGCAAGGTCCAGGTAGCAGAGTTCAGACCAGGTGTGAAACTAGCAAGACCATTTCACAGAAAAAATGGCCAGCAGGACTGAAAGCTCTTATTATGCCAAGCTGCTGTCTGAATAGCGTTGGAGATCCAGCACATGGGCATCCAAAAGGCAGTCATGCTACTTTTACCTGTGCGTCTCCATCATCAAACCCTGCCACAGGACATTCCCAGTGTGCTGGAAGGCATCTGAAAGAGACAGAATCATCTGGATGTTTGGAATGGACCAGTCTCAGCTCTGGAAGTCCTGGAGAAGATCCCGACCTCCTGCTGAAAATACAGCAGAGTTCAATTTAGCTATACTCCAGGGCCTGTTCTCTAACAAAACAGAGCAGAAAAGAAGAGCAGCCATTTCCCATCCCAGAAAACAATGTGTTTTTTGAAGTTCAATGGAGAAAGTTCTCCAGCCAATTGTCTGGTGGGTTTTTTTAAAGTATTGTGCATGTCACTCAGTGCCAAGGATTTCAAAGTGTATCATTCCTGATTTTCTTTTGTCATTAACTGCCAGGTTTGGGGGGTGGTTCAGAGCTGAACCGGAGGAAGATCGGAGGCAAAGCTGACTTGATTAAGACTTTGTTTTGAAACCTTTCTGCATCTTGTTTAAATTGATTTTTTTCTGCTTCTGCTCTAAAAGGGGAAGAGAAAAAAAAAAAAGAGAAGAAAAAAAAAAAAAAGAAGAGCTCCATCCAAGGAAACATCAAAGCGAACTGAGCTATTTTCACTGCTAGTTTAAAAACGAAAAACATGCAAAGCCCAAACTTCATGACTGATGCTAATAAAGTGCCCGAGAACAGAGCCCTGCAGAGACGAGGCACAAGGACAATAATACCTCGACTCAGTCCTTAGTGGCTTGCAATACAAAAGCTTCACTTCACATGTGTAAAACCCTCCTGGGAAAGACACTGTTGAGGAGACTGTGTGGTGAAAAAATCATGTCAGGAATGATTTGAAACTCAAAGAATGACTAAACTTTGTCTTGCAGTCATGGCTTTTCTCTGTGGAAAGGGCAAGCAGTGGGAAGAAACCCAACAAAATGCAACAGAAGAAAAAATAGTTGACAAAGCCACCTGTTATTTTTATGGGCAGGAGAAAATTAGGCCGTTTATCCAAACCCTGGCTCATTTTGGATTCACTAAGCAAAGCCCAGCAGAATGGCTCGTCAGGTTGGACTCTGGCCAAGTCACCTCAAGTCCAATGGAGTCCAGGTACCTCCTGTCACATGTTCCCTGGTTGACATTTGTACCTCCGTCCTGCATGTTTGACATGATGTATGTACTCAGCTCAGGTACTGTTCCAACACATATATCCATGGCTAGAGACCTTTGCATAGCAGGAGCAGTTTGATGGGACCACCATGTGAGAGCAGGTCTCAGGCTCTGGAGTCCTACCATGGTAGGTCCTGTCCCGCAGCTGTAAGATCTGCCTTGCCCTTCCCCTTGTGCTTACTGCCCTTCTTGATGTTAGCAGAATCTTGCTGTGAATCCAAAAGGGTAAATTCACACCTTGCTAGAAAATTAGTCCAAAAGCTGTTTCAAGTTGATCCAGCTGGGAATAGTAAGGTGACTATTCATAAATGAAAGGGGCTTTGCAAGGGTGTTGACATTTTCTTTTTCCTCATATACACCACTGATGACAGGAATAACTGGCTTCTCACAATAAAAGTGGATGCTGGCACCAGAGACTCCTCATCTAGACATTTAGAGGTACTTCTTAGATCAGTCCTTTTGCACTAAAGCTGTCTAAGACAACTTAAGGACTTTCTTCTTTTGTCTTCACCCATTCTCTACCAACCACAGCCAGAGGCAGGAGGGCCAAAAATGGACTGTTCTTGGTTGAGGAGAGCCACGGAGATGATATATGTTCCTTCTTCACCTAGTCCCAAAAGCTGTGTCTGTACTTCTGAACTGAACAGTGAACTGAACTCAAGCTGCTGAATTGTTAGTCCTTCCTGTCACACATTTGGCCTTAGCGCAAAGCACTATATGATTCTTGCATGGGTCAGCCACTTACGTGGCCCATGAATCATCCCAGCAGACAGTTTGCTGATGGCCACTTTGTTTTGAAGGTAGGAGAATTTAATAACACAGATGAAGACTGCTCTGTGCCATTGGCCTCAAGACCCCCAAAACATTCCCAAGCACATTTTAATCTACAAGCACAGACATGACCAAAGCTCTTTGCTCTGCAAGCCTAGGGATCGCAAAATGCATGACGTGCCTCAGTCACGGGAGGCTACTTTGGACTGAAACAGCTTCTTTATTTTTATGCAAACCCAATAAAGATAAAATTATGTCTTTATGACCAAAATTTCATCTTATACTTACTTCTTTAAAGCACCTTTGGGTACCAAAGAAGCTGCAGTAAATAGCAATAAACAGCCCTCTGTCCCTCGGCGAGCATCCCACCAGCTTTCCCTGTCCAAGTAGGGAAGCTGGTGAGCAACATCCTGACCTTCAGTACTTTGCTGCAGGCAAGTACAGTGGAGGTGTGGGCTGGGGAGGAGATAGCAAACTCAGCCTTTCTCCTGGGCACCATCAGCCCCGTTCAGTCCCTGACTAGTCATGATTGTCCCCTGCAAGCGCCTCGTAGCCTGTCCTACAAAAGCCCTCTTAAATGTGTTTCTCAAGGCAGTAATTTGGTACATCTTTGCTAATTAGGCCAGAACAGCTCCTCCTTCATTTATATATCTCATCTGTTGACAAGGGCTGGACACCTGGGTCTCAAGCAGCACATCTGAAGCCACACTGTGGTGTTTCCACCCCCATTTCTACATTCTCCAACTTCCTGATTTTACTACTCTGGAGCAGTTTGGTTTGATTATCTCAGCCAAGCATCTGGGACCAAAACAGGCACATTGCATGTGCTCTCTGACATCCAGGTTCAGCCCTGTCTCCACTCACCGATGCTCTTCAAACTACAGTGGACAGCAGAAGCAGGGTCTTTGCATTGAAGTGCCATGATGCCATGAAGCCACAGGGCAGGTCTTCTCTGCTCCAAACATTGCCCAAACTTGCACTGATTCCTTCATTTGTTTCTCCGAACAAGGATTTAAAATAGAAAGGAAAGTTGGAGAGGGAGATCTGCATCCTGCTTTGACACCGCTGACACAAAAGTGCTCCCTCTCCAAGCTCACTTTGTACTTCATAGCACTGGGACTTGAAAGACACTCACTTCTTTAAGCAATCTTTGGAAATTAGAGAGATAAGACATCAGCTTTAAGCAACACTTCAGTGACAGCACTCAACAGGACCCCAGTCTTCAGCATGTGTGCGTATAATGCTATAAATTTATTTCTCCCATTCTCTCCCTATATAAAGAAATGTTGACGCAGTGAATTAAAATCAAGCTGTGCTTTATACTTTCATTTTTAATGGGACCATTCTTGGCTCCAAGGAGAGAGCTATCAGCCCCTGAACGGCAGGAATGGGTGGAGAGAGCAATCACCTTCTGCCAAAGACAAATAAAGTAAAAAGAAAGAAAAGGTACTGGAAGATGATGAATGGTTCAACTACCCTGGCTGCAGGAGCCTCTTCATTAACTGCTTCACTGCTTTTTTTTTCCATTTTTCTTTCTTTTTTTGCTTTTTTTTTTCCTTTGGCTCTTGCATGTATCTGTCTGCCTGCAGTTCTGTATCCCCATGAGTGTTTTGCCTGCCTGCAGCTGGTCCCAGTTCAGGCGTCCACCCCTCTCATCTCTCCCACCCCAGGATGCAGCATTAAATGAGAAAAATAAAAGGAAGAGGAAGATGGTTTTACATTTGCCACTAGCAAATCACCTTGTGCTACATCCCAGAGGACAGAGCCTGCCTGGTGCCAGGACACCCACAATGACCTTGGTGCAAACTCAATGCACTTTGAAATTCAGGCTCCAGGGAGCCAAGCAGGACACTTCTTGTCCCAAGCTGACTTCCCCAGTATGCTCCAGAAACACCCCCTCTATTTCTGAAGCTCACTGGAAGCCATTCCATCCCTGGGGACTCTCCCCTGTCCCCTGTGTTGCTTGGTCCTTCCTCCACATCTGCCTTCATCCCTTAGAAAACCCTGGAATGCCCAAGCAGAAGCCAATGGAGCTGCTGTGGGTCAGGAACTGGCCCCTTGCTGTGTCTCTTGAACTCCAGGGTGACTGGGCAGGATGGGACACAGGTGGGACAGATGAAAGACCAATGGGTCAAACTTCTTCATAAGTGCAATGGGTGATGACAGCAACCCCCTGCAATGGCCAGGGAGGTACAGTCCTGAGTCCCTTTGCAACCTGGGCTTGCTTCTGCTCCATAGGAAAAAGCAGCCAGTCCCAGTGAGGCCATTAACATACTGGAGCATATATTCTGGGGCCGGGCATCCACAGTGCATGGTATCCTCCTCCCAGTGAGCTACATCAGTCCCGCCTCAAATTCAGGACCTAACCCAGGCCTAGTGTCCTGGCCATCTCTGCCTGGAGTTGCCAGCATTGAGATGAAGACAACTGTAGCCTCCCCTCTACTGCCATTCAAGCTGTTTCCATAGGGTGTCACGTATCCTTGGCCACCTCCAGGACCAGAATAGGCCCACATGAGCCCTACCAGCTCAGCATGACCTTTCTCCAGGGTTGAGGCTGTGCTGGTCATATCACCTAGATGTTTAGATCCAAGGAGGCCACTGTGTTAAAAGAAAGCCTGGGAGATGTTAAAACACCCCCACACACAACCCTAATCAACTCCAGTAAGAATGAAAGCGTCCAAAAAGCCCAGAGGTCCCTACTAATTTCATAGTAGATTGGATCACAATCTCTCAGTTTTGCTGTTTGACAAGTGCCTGTTGTGCAGGGACCTCAGAAGTCTTTGCAAGAATGCTGATGGTGATGAGACACAGCAAGAGAAGAGCAGCTGCGTAGAGAATGATACACCACTGGAGATGACTCACCCAAGTTATCCCAGATTAACTTCTTCCCCATTTCTTTTGCACAGGCCTTGGAGCATCTCAGTGCAGCAGGAAGACAGAGACTGTTAAATCAGACCAAAGCTGGAGAAAATGTTTGTACTATGTGGAGAAAGGCACAGGAAAATGCTCCCTGGAGCAGCGTGAGTCCTCCATTGCTGGAGGGCTGAAGAACATAAGGGGAATTATTTGGGGAAGGAGCAAAGAGCAGGTGCCATCAGGGATCAGGTGTCTTTCACGTTAAAATCTGAAAAGAGCTGGGTGCTTTGCTCCACCTGCTTTCTGAAATGTCCGGATCTGTTTGCTGTTGGAAATTGGATATTGGACTAGATGGACCAAGACAATAGGCCCATCCTGTCTTCCAAGATGTTGCTGGGAATTAAGAGCATGGTTGCTCCGTCCAGCGTGTACAATGTAAGGCTGCTGAATTTGATAGAAGAGCTTTCTCCTGAGCTAGCCAGGAGTTGTTTGTCTTCCTCGTTTCAATCTCACAAACTCTGTCACATGGTAAGTACAAGTACCACTGGAGAAATGAGAAATGACTGCTCAAACCACCAGTGAAGCATTAGCCTGAGACTCGCAGCCTCAGCTCTTGCTCAAGACCTCACTGGAGGTGGAACGTTTCAGCACACATCTCCATAATCATTGCTTTGGGTTCTACCATACCTGACAGGAGGAGAAACAGTGAGGCCCGGCCTCTCAGGAGATGCAGCATAAAACAGTGGACTCTTTTACCCTAAGAGACAGTGAGACCAATGCCAAAAATGCAGATGGGCTAAAGCAGGTTACAGCACTCAGTGTACTCTGGTGCTCAAAGTACCTACAGGGACAGATGTGATGTATGAGTTTGCCTATACAGCAGCAAAGCTGGGACAAGCACCCAGAAATGTTGAGGTGCTGAAGGTAGATCCTCTATCCCACACTCACCGCTCCAAGCCTTAGGGAGACTGGAAGACTTTTATGCAGTAGATGGGACCATGATGCACATCTCAGTGTCCTCAGGTTTCAGTGAAATGACTGAGACAAGACTGCCACCATGGGAGCTTTCCCCTTTCCCCTTCGCCAAGCACATGCTGGCTGAGCAAGGCTCCATTAGCCAAGAAGGTGCCTTCGATGCTGAAGACACAGTACGGTGAAGGGCTGTGGTTTTTCAGCTCCCCTATTGTCATTTTCCAAAGGTACCCAAACTGGCTGTGGACCCCTTTATAAAGAGGAAAGCTCTATTTGGACAGACTTCAAGCTCAACAAGTCATCAGAGGCACCTGGCAACTTTTGTGCCCAGGTCACACTTTTAATGGGTTTGCAAATGATGGGGCAGGGAAAAAAGAGCAAGAAGAAAACCTGCACTTGAGGATCTGGTCCCTGGAACTCCCAGCAGAAATTTAGAGGTAAGGCTGAGCAGAGGATTTGGTGGTCATCTGCTGCCATCTAGTGTCATTTGAACACCCAAAAGCCCTCCCTGGATTCATGAATTTCTCTAAGCAGGCTTCAAGTCCCGCCCATCCCATGGACCATAGGCCATGTCTTACATTTGTGGGTGCATCAGGATGGACATCATCCATCTGCACTCCCTGTGACCATTTCAGGTTAGACGGAGCTACCAAACAGACCATTGTGCACCATCCCTAAATTACAACCTCCCCATATACCACTGGTCCCAGTGAGGAGCCAGCTTGCAGCTCAAGGGCAGAGGAGCTGGGATGGTGGGGGTATGTGGACTGGGAGGACTTTCTTAGCAATGCTGCTCTTGCCTGGGAAAAATGGATGTGATGGGTCATTCTGCACCACAGCACAGCCAGTCTGCCTCAAGAAAAATCTGCTGGTGCATGCAAGGACATCTCACAGGCAGAGACAGTGTCTTTGAGACAGGTGTAAAACTTCATTGTACTTGTGCTGCTGAGCAGAGCACCTAGACCAGTACATCTTTGCAGGATCGCTGAGATCAGAAATGGGGGTTTCTGTCCATTCCTTTCTACCCTGAATAGCTCAAATTTAGCCCCCGAATGTGCGTGTCCTAGCTCTGCACTGCTGGTGAAGTTTGGATAGCTGTAGAGGATGAACTCCCCATCTCTCCCCACTGGCAACAGGAGGAGACAAAAGGGAGTGTAATAGCCAGGTAGGTGGCATTAATGGGCAAGAATCCAAGCCCCAGGACATTGCATCAGCTTGATGTGATCATTCGCTTGCTGGTCTCACAGTAAGGTGTTTTTTTGACTGCAGAGCTGTCACTTTGTCATTAAGTTAAATGGCTCGACTCATTGAGAAAAGTTTTTTCCAGCCACTCCATCATTGCAGCGACTTCTCCAAACCCTCTCCAACTGTTTAACCCTCTGCTAACACGTATACTGGACAGTAGAAGCAAGGGCATTCACAGGCAGGCAGCCGGGTTTCCCCTCTCCAGGAGCTCCATAGGCTCTTCCTCAAGTCTGACCATGTCAGAAGTCCTTGGAAGATCACGAAAAAGAATGGCACCTTGGGAAGGTTTAGGGATCAGTTCATGTATCCTGTCCCCTGGAGGTCATCTGTGGATGATCTCAAGAGGTCCCTTTCAACTTAATGACTCTGTGATTTTGTGACTTGCTATCAGAGTAAGAGGAGCTGCTGGATCCCACATCCCACTGGGATATTCACCAACCAAGACAAATACAGAGGTACCAGAGATGCTTCAGGGAAGACCCACGTGTGTGACCAAAGGCTTCGAAACAAAGTCTGATGTTAAGAGAGTAAGGACAGCTTAGGTTAAGGTGGCCTTAACCACAACCTACGATTAGCAGCCCATTTTATAACCCTGGGGGTAATGAAACACCAGAGAAGTTTCCTGAGGGTTGTCCCTGCGCCTACATCATGAACAACCTTTACATTGGTTCAACGTATCTCAAAAAATTTTTCCTAGGACAGATGGGAACTACGCCAGGGTAGCTGACATTTCACACCCAGTTGGACCAAATGATCCCAGGTTTCAGGGGTAAGAGAAGGGGTTCCAGGGCTGTCTGTTTGCACTGATGTGGTGGGAGAGCCAGAGTCCTCGGTGTCTAAAGGCTCAAGGAACATCTGAACAAGAAAAGAGACGGAGGAGCCAGCAGACAGTACAAAGCCTTTGTTCTCATTTCAGACCCTGACAGAGCCGCATGTCAAGTCATACGAAAGTGGCACGGTATAGTACTGTGCAGGTCAACAGCACCTTTCATCTGAGGATTGTAAAGCCCTTTCAAGACATCAGTTTGTTAAACCTCACAACACCCCTGTGAGGTAGGTATTACCCCCTGTTTTACAGACAGGGGGAACTGAGGCACAGAGAAATGCAATGGCTTGGCCAAGGCCTTTGGGCAAGCCATTGACACAGGCAGGAGGTCTTCCTGCTCCTGTTCCCGGCTTGTGGCTACTTCCCCCTTTGGACAGCAGAGTGTTAGCAGCTCACAGAGCCACTGTTGGGCTTGCCCCATAAGCAGGGAACATGCAATGTTCATGGAGGGCTCCTGAGCCCCTAGAAAGCACCCTGGTAACCAGCTGCCACCAGCACTTCAGACCTTAAACCGTTTCCCAGACAGCTTCTCCTTCCAGGTATGGCCCCAGGATTGTCACTAGTTTTTCTTGTGCAATCAGGCAGGAGGCCAGGAGAAGTCTGAGAACTTGGATCCTTTCCTTCATGGAAATGTCCCAGCACTGTATGGCAGAGTCCAAACTGGAAATCACTTTTCTCTCATGGCAAATGTCTCCCCGGAGACAATACCCAGCATTGAACTCTGGTGGCAGTGGGTGATGGTGGGGCCTGGAGGAGAAGGAGGAGGTAGCTAGAAGGATATTACACGGCTTTCGCTGCCACTGTTGTCAGCATCTTTCGTCAGTGTTGGATGTTCACTTGACCCAAAGTCACCCTATCCCAGCCCACGTGCAATGTCAATAAGAAACTAAAGCTGGGGGGTAAATTGGCCAGGAAGCGATGCCAGAAGCTGTGGTGGAGTCTCCATCATGGTAAACCCACCGCCAGCCTACCCCAACCCTTAGTTTTGTCATGGTACCGATTTCCCCTCTCCTCCCCCCACCACTACAGTTTTTGTGCTGAATACATATTCTGTCTTATAAAAATAGTCCTCTGGTATCAAAAGACAAATAAAACAAGAGAGGAATAAAAGACCCCTGTCGCCAGCAGCAGTGCAAATCAGGAGAGCCAGCTCAGGAAGGATGCGCTTAAGGTGTCCTTGGTTTGTCACTTCTTCAAGGGGAAGGAGGTTGATTGGACTTTGATGGGCGGGACTGGCCTAGAGCAAGAAGAAAGAGAAAGAAGACAATTCATTTGAGTGCAGAGACCAAGCATCCACCTCCACCACAACCACCCTTTCAAAGCCCAGGGAAGACAGACCAGCTGCTGAACCCGGGACCAGAGGGGACCTGGGACTGTCATGGTCACCCATGTCCTCTCTCAAAGATACAACCCCAAATTGTATCCATTTGGGGTGTTTTCCTTTGGCGTACCCTCAAAACCCTATAGGACACAGAGCCCACAAAAGCAGGTGGTGGCACTGGGTAGAAACCAGCAGTGAGAACTGTGAGCCCACCAACTGCAGGAACAATGTCCCCAAAGGGGTTACTGCTCTCAGATTCCCCAAAACAGCCAAAACGTGGTTTGTGCGCTACCAAGAGACGTCACCAAATCGACCAACAAGATATGGACCCTATAGTCCATCCTGGGAATTCATAAAATATCTCACCTCATCCATCTAGGAAAGAAAACAGTTCCTTGACCCTCTCTTACCACGTTGGTCGTGTCAAGTAAAAATTCAGACCAGGACACGGGTACCTCCTGCTCCCTGGCGCAAGTTTGGCCCCACCAGTCAACACTTTTTTACGTGGGCTCCATTTCAAGAGAGGACGGCCAGGGAATGCTCTCAGTGGGCAGCAAGGACAAAACTACACCATCTGGAGAGGGAGTTGAGTTTTTCTGCTGGGATGTGACAAATATTTTCTTTCAGGACCACAGAACAGGCCTGGTTTATCTACTAGAAGAGATGAGCTACAGGGATTGAATTACACTGAGAAATTCTGGGGCACATTCAGCCTCCTTGTGGTGGCAACTACAAAGACATAGGAACCTAAAATGGTCCAAGAGGGTCAAAACAGTAATTAGCAAGGCAAACCATCTGGGGATGAAAGCCAACTTCAGTCCAGCATGTGCCTTCTCTCCATGGTTGGATATGGCCCACAAACCTGGCTAGCAGGAACGAATGCAAGCGTGATCCCCTGAGGCTCCACTGACCTATTTCCAGGGGATTTAGCAATACAGCGAGAGTTGAAAGTAGCAGTGATATTGTAAAGGACTTGGACTGAATCTCACAGCTCCAAACTGGAAAGCCCATGTCCTCCATTCCCTTGGATACAGGTGTCCAAGCCCTGCTATTGTTTGGGTACCCAGAGGGCCTATGTCCTGCTCATCTAAGAGCCCCTGGGAAAGGGGGACATTTAATCCCCAGACTCTCGGGTCCTAGCCCAGTGCTTAACCAAAGACCATGCCCCACAAGCAGCGAAGACCATCCCCCAACGGTCCTACACGGTGTCGGTGACTCACCTTTGAGGTGGCATCGGTCTGTAGGGAGGAAAGACAAAATACAGCATCAACGTATGTCCCTTCAGTCCACTTTCCCCAGAGGCTCACCAACAGCCCGCTCCATGGTCTGGGATGGGGGCCCATATGCACCCCCAAAAGATGGCATCTCCCTTAACCCATCAGGACCCGACAAGACCCAAAGTCCCAACCTTGGTCACTTTGGTTGCGGTTGCTCCCCAGGTATAAGAACTTGGGAGGTCTTCTGATTTCCTTCCTACCTGTTGGTGCTGTCCCCAGATGCCCCTTACCAAAGATCCTCAATGCCCTGCAGGCCAGTTACCCCCACAGCTGGTGGGCTTTGAACACCTCTATAACTCCACCAGCGTGCGCAGACCCACATACCCCAGAGCACAGAGCATTTCTCCTCATCCTCAGCACTCTGGCCTGTAAACATCAGCCAGCCACATTGGGGAGGAGCAGGAGAAATCCAGGTCACAGTGAAGACACCATAAGGGGCAGACCAGAGCACACCACAGTGACATTTGGAATGTCCCGCCCAGATGTGACCCACAGGACCCCAGCAGTTGTGAGAAGTAGCTCGACTCTTCTCTCAACTTACTTTAATGGCCTTGTGGGGTGGCTCATGGCACTTATACCCGATGCCTTGAAGTTGGTAGGAGGGACCATGACCAGCAGGGTCTGTCCATGTGCAGGAGGCAGTTCTTTGGCCAGAAGAGGACTTCCAGGCAGTGGCCGGCGCGGGGGCTGGTGCTTTGGGACAACCTGGGATCACAAAGTGTATGGTGAGAGACAACATCCTCAAAGAAGCATTCAGTGACCTCCTACAAACCTCTCTCCCCTGCTGCGGAGCTGAGATGCTTCAAAACATATAACAACACCCAAACCACCTTAATCATTATCTACTGAGCTTTCTTCACCATTGCAACAGATTAATCTCTTAGGGTGACGTGACAGTTTCTCAATAGTGTCCAACCCAAAAGAGCCACAGGCAGCCAAAAACCAGGGAATTTCTATGAGTCTGGCGGGAAAGTACAGCCAGCCAGTAAAGCTCACCAGTGGAGTCCTCACGGGGCTGCAGGGAAGAGGTTTCTTCGGAGGTGGCATCTTAGCCTGGGAGACGACCGTTTTGATGGGGACCATGGGTGATTTGCTGACTGGTGGAGGTGGCCTGGCAGGCTTGGGGTCTCTTGGGCGTGGAGGGATGGAGTGAGGAGTCGGGCGAAGAGGGTGAACAATGTTGACGGGCTGGGAACCAGGCTGGTGAGCACTGGGTTTGGGGGGGCATGCAGCCCGTGTTGCCTGCAGGGACGAGAAAAGCAGAAGTATGGAGAAAATCATAGAATCATGGAACCATAGAATGGGTTAGGTTGGAAGGAACCTTAAAGATCATCTAGTTCCAACGCCCCTGCCATCAGCAGGGACACCTCGCACTAGGCCAGGTTGCTCAAAGCCCCATCCAGCCTGGTCTTGAACACTTCCAAATCCTTAGGTGCATTTTCTTGGATGCTAAAAAGCAGATGTCCCCTCAAGGTCTGTGTGCTAGGGAGTCGCAGAAGGAACATTGGGTATTTATTCCACTTTCTGGGACCACCACTTTCACCATCGCACCCAATAGCTGAAAAAATTTGCTCCTCGCTAATCCTATGACAGCACACAGGGATGAGAAAGGTGTTGGGCTCAGAAGATCTGGACCAGGACCAGCTCTGGTGAATCCATACCAGATTTTGACCAGACTGAATTACAGAGACGGGAGACATCATCCCTTCTGCCTTGATCCCAGCCATTGTGGTCATGCTCAAAAAGACCACTGCTTTCTACCTAAATTCAGCCCCGGGCCTACTCATCCCAAGGTCACCTGAGCTGACACAACCAGCAGCAGAAGCATCTGCCTCCCCAGAGACCCAGCACAAAGTCATCAGTGGGATTTCAGAGTCCCTGCTAAGCTTTGCCATGGTGATGGGCAATTTCCCGGCCAAGGCTCCTGGCAATCACTGGGGTGTTTTTGAGCAGGCAGAACTCAACAGACTCACTTTTAGGAGGTGTGTGTACTACTGATGAAGGGCTCGCAGTGTAGACACAACGCAAAACCAGCATGGAGTACCAGTTGCTTGACCAGTTGCTGGAGGGAGATGTGATCGCCCACAAGCATCAAGTCCCAGGGAGGGAAAGCAAACTTGGAATGCAAGTTATTACTTACTTTATTAGCGTGGCTGGAGGTGGAAATGCTCCGCAAGGTAAAAGCAGCTTTGGGATGACCAGCAGTTGACTTCCGACTGATGGTTTTGCTCCTGCCCAGGATCACAAACATAAATCACAGATGGCAAAATAAAGCAAATATTTTTGCAACAGCTGTCTCCTGAAATGCTGCACGTCAGCGAGATCCTGTCTCCATTAACAGATTGTTAACAGACAGTCTTGTAGTGCTGGGTGAGCGGGGATGACAAGTCTGTCTTGAGATAATGAGGGTAATGAAGTAGGTTGTTTAGTTCTGGGGTTTTTTTCTCAAATTATTGCAAGGGCTCTGAGGTATGTGTGTGTCTGTACCTGTACTGGGAGGGGAAATAATGGGAATATCTAAATTCAGCGCTACTTTAGAGCTCTTCCAGTTTTTGCAACCTGCTAGGAGCAGTTGGCAAGAAAGCTCCTTGGTACCAGGCCACCTTCATCACCACTCTCTGGGGTTGTCCTGTCCAACAGACCATTCCTGTCCTCTGCTCAGGGGAGAACTGAGTGCCTCAGATTGTCCCAGGAGAGAACTCTTCATACCTCAACCAGGTCTCATACCAGTTTGAAACAGGCCCTGTGCACCACCAGCTCCCCCACAACCATTCCAACCAGGCTGGATACCGCCAGTGGCAAGAAAACACTTCAGGGTCTCACTAGGTCCTCAAAAGAGATGGGATTTAGGAAACATCACCCACCTATATGTCTCCTGGCTCCTCCTTCTCATCTCCATTATCCATTTATTCAGGAGCGAGTTCTCCCGTCGGTACCAAAAGTAGATGCTCATCATCAGGGCCGGGAGGAAGAGCAGGAAGACGAGCAGAAGAGTTACTAAGATGGCTTCGTGATCTGGCAGGGAAAGCACAAAGGTGAGTGCGGTGCTGGGAAAGCCAGCAGCCTCCAGCTTCACTCAATGGAAACATCGGTCCCGTCTGCCCATTTCTGGCCACCCAGGCTAGGGACATCTTTGCTGACCACATCTCTAAAAAGGGAGCAGTACCATCTGGTGGCTTCTGATTAAAATGGGTGGCCACCAAGCAACGAAAGCTGGGCACAGGCCTGAACAGACCTAACCCAGCACATTTGGGAGCAGAACTGTCAGCAGCTTTATCGCACCATCTCCCCATTTTGTGGCATCGCTCCAGCCCCACCAGCATCACAAGGCACGGGTCGAAGAGTCGGGACTCACTGTCACGCTGCACAGGGCCACTGTCCACGCTGCCGCCCAAGCCCGGCTTCTCGCAGTAGGGGGGAGCCCAGCCAGCATCGCAGTGGCAGTTCTTGTTGCTGTTGCAGACCTGCAGAGAGAGAAGGAGGGTTGGAGATCATGAGGAACATATGGAAACGACGGTCTGTACAGTGGGGATGAGACCAGATGCCCAATGGCAGGAGTCTGGGCTAAAGGAGCTTACCCGCTGCCAATATTCACCCTTTAAACATCACTTGGACCCTGCCTGTGTTGCCCTTCAAATCTGGGATTGCAATGTTCAGAGATATTTTCTTGATGATACTTTTATTGCCCTGCTCTTTGCAGAAACACTGAAGACAGGTATGTTATACCCCCAGTTTTCACACCACTTGTCATAGACAAGTCTGATGCCCTTAATACTTTGCATTAGGCCAGAAGTCTGTTAAACATCTTCTCCTTGGGATTTCCCCATTAAACCATAGTATTGTTGTTGCCTTATCTGACAAAGCCCTGCATTCCGCAGAGGTCAAATCTTTGTAGCCTTTAAGCTTTGGACAATAGTGTCTCATTCTATTCACTGAATGAATTCCCTGCCTTTTTGCAGTCCCAGTTGTGTTTCTAACTCTTGCTTTACTCTCAGAGGGAACAGGCACCTGCTCTGAGCTCTTAACGCTCTCCAGTTCAAATTGGACCCTGATCCAAATTTTGCAGATGGTCCTTGCATCATGAATGATCTTCTTCCTCTAACTTGGACACGGTTAAGCAAAGACCTCAGAGCAGTCTCACCCATAGCTCATGCACGTGAGAGTTATGACAAGCAGATGCCCACGGTGTTGCAAGGCTCATCCCTGTGGGAGACACTTGATTTTGCTTAAGAATCTGCGCTCTTCTCAGGAACCCGCTATAGGTCTCCAGCAATAACTCACCCCATGACCGTTGCACTGGGAAACACACTTTTCCAGCTCAAAAAGGGAGGCATTCTGGCATCGGCGATCTTTGCAAACCTGAGAGAGAGCCAAGAAGCCAAGGTTATAGAAAGACCCAAGAAAGGGGGGACAGCAATCTTCTGGCTTCACAGATGGGAGTCCTCTGGAAGGATGCTGTCCATTGGAAAACACAGGTTGGTGAAATCGTATTGTGCCAGGTCAATGCATTTCACTCCAATTTTCAGCACAGCCCAGGAAACCTCTGCCATTCCTCAATCCAGGATGGTTCAGCAAAGACCAGCCACCACCACTCCCACTCTCCCCCTCAACAACCCACCTGGCAGCTCCTGGAGAAGGCATTTTCCATCTGGCCCTAAAAGGCAGGCACCAGCCAAAAAAACCAACACTGGATTTCAAAACCAGTCATCCTTTCTCATGAAATATCAACATTTGGCCTTCCCTCCCAAAGTGGGATGAAAATCTCACAATTAAAATGCCAAATAGCAAAGACCATATCTCCCCATACAGCTCTGTCTGGCATGCATCCCTGCTACTGTGCTGTCTACCAGGCTTGTGCCCTTCCTCAGCTGAGCTGACCCTCTGTAAAGTACTTTGAGATGCAGGGGCTGTAAAAAAAACTAATGCTCAATTAGCAGCATCTGTTTTGATCTCTTGTCTTGATTCCTAACACAGCCTTCCCCAGGGAAACAATTTATTCATAGGAGGAAGCCTCATCCTGGGCATGCAATTCTCGTTGGGGTTGCTCCACTATGTGTTAAATCAGTAAAGAAGCATGGAGCCCAGAGAGAAGAATTTGGTGGCCCACACACAAGCATCTAGTGATGTCTAGACATGCTCTGGTTGAGATGTCACCAGGACAACATCTGCAAGTGTGGAGGAAATCATGTCCTGGCTGTAACACAGAGAAGGGCTTATGTCCACACTGGAGCTGGGATAAGAGCCAAGGAGACGATCTCCTGTAGGAGACTCCACCCTTGGGAAGAGGTACTCACCATCCCATCTCCACATTTTGTCCCTGTCATCACCAGCCCAGGGTCGGAGAGGTCTTCCTCATCATCCTGCGCAGTGTACATGTAGGTGCCTCGGCACTTCACCTCCCGCCCATTGAAGCGGATGGTGGTGTCGATGGAGACAGTATTGGTCCCCTGGGGCTTCTTAGCTGAGCTCTGACACTGGATCTTGCCACACATAGCATCCCTAGGAGGAGGGCACGGCCAAGGTGAGTGCAGGAGATGTGGGTACCGGCCACCTCACCCTCCCTGCCCCATCACCCCCTGCCCCACTGCCTGCTGGCTCATCTCCCTCTGAATTTACAGACATGTTAGCTTGTGATGGGAGAAGCTCAGCAGGTTCAGAAAGGACTTAGATAAATCACGGACAGCACAGAGAAATGTTGGAGGGAACAGGCCGGCGGGGATCCCTCTAACATCCATGGTCTAAATGGGAACACTGAAGAGCACACACTCCCTAAATAGGATCTTCTGCTGATGCTGCTTTGATTTTCCTTCTCTTCAGGCTGGGCTGGGAGATGATGCATGGTGGGACAACTTCCCAGCAGTGACAGGGACTGAGCCCAGGAAGGACCTGGTGGCTTCCTCAGGTCCAAAACGGAGCTGGCCCAAGGGGTGATGCCAGCAGCCTGAGGTAGGACCCTGACAGTCCCTTTACAGTGGGGGGCTGCGGGTGCAGGAGGACCAGATGGGGCACCCAGGGGTGCCAGTGCTGCACCCACCTCTTGTCACACTTCACATAGCGCCCTTGGCTGTCTTTGCCACAGTTGCCGTAGGTGTTGCCGGCCATGTTCACGTCCTGGAAACAGGCGTCCGGAGCTGGCCAGGCGCCTGCAGGGAGGAAGGAAAGATCCTGCATGGGATGGGGAAAGCAGCCAGCAGGGAGAAATATCAAAATCGGGAGGAAGGGCTGGATGCTCATGGAGAAAATACCATGTAAAAGTCTCCCAGAGAGCTGCTGATGCAGGTGCCAGGACACGAACAGCACAAGAGGGGTGAAAACCCCTTTGCTCTGGGGTCTTGCAGAAGATTTTGGCCCTGGGGGAGGATTCCCCACTGTGCCTGCTGCAGCTTTTCTGGGGGCACCCACAGGTGCTCGCCCTGGGGGGTGACAGCACCACTATGCAAACGGGGACCTGTGTGCCCTGTACGGGGTGGGAGCAGTAGAGGGGTGCACAGGGGTGCGAGCGGGGTGTTGGCAGTGTGGGTATGGGCACTGTAGTGCGCACACGGGCAGGGTGCAGCATGCGGCTGTGGGTGGCCATATGTAGTGTGGAGGCCCTACGCAGCATGGGGTCATACGCAGCTGGGGGCCATACACAGCAGACGGCCACATGGAGCATATGAGCTATGGGCCGTATGCAGAGTGGGGACCGTATGTAGTGTCGGGGCTGTATACAGCCTTCGGCAGTATACAGCATGTAGCCATATGAAGTGTGGAACCGTACACAGGATCTGGCCATACACACTATGGAGGCTATGTACACCATCGGAGCCACATCACCTATGGGCCATATGCAAAATGGAGTCTGTAGGCAGTGCGAGGGCCATACGCAAAATACGGGCTAAAACTAGAGTGAGAAGGCCATATACAGTCTATGCAGCGTACACACTGTATGCAGCGTTGCAGCCATATGTAGGGTATGGGCTGCACTACAGCGTGGAGGTCGCCTGCAGCCTATGGAGTCATGTGCAGCACGGGGATCATACGCAGCATGGGGGACATATGCAGCACGGGGGCTGTATGTAATGCATGGGCTGTATGCAGCACGGGAGCCATAGGCAGCCGGTGGACGGACACAGCAGAGGACCAGGCACCTGTGAGTGTGTGGGCACAGCACCCCCAGCCCTCCACACCAGCCCCACAGACGCAGACCCCAACCCTGGATGGGGACACCACAACCCCTCCATCCACCACCCTCCAGTCCCACGGGCAGGGGCCACAGGGACCCCATGTGCAGACACAGCGCTGAGCCCCAGTGTGGCTCCTGCTCTGGAGAGGGGTGGCAAGGAGGCAGGGCTGGGGCTGGTGGGACTCACCTGGTCCCCAGAGCTGGACGCACTGTTGGTGGTGGGTCATGCACATGCCGTTGTTGCAGTAAGCCTCGCCGTAGGCACAGGACGAGCCATCCAGCAGGTACACATTGGCTGGGCAGTAGGGTGAGGCACCCGTGCAGTATTCGGGGAGATCACAGGATCCCGCTGCTTCCCTGCAGATCGTTCCAGCCACCTTTAGCTGCCGCAGGAGGAGACAGAAACATCAGCCCTGAGCAGCAGGAAAGGGGCCAAGCTGGCATTGCTGCTGCCCCCCAGTACAGCTTGGGGCCATAAACCATCTATAATGTTTCCTGTGGGACTATATAGGGCTGTCAAGGTATAAAGCCAAATTTCTGGGCTGGACCCCAGCCACAAAGCAGCCAGCAGAGAGTGTCCTGCAGATACAAGTTTACGCGTAACCCTCCTCATTTGGCAGCCGGGGGGTTTGACCTTATGGACATGCAGCACACGAGTCCCAAGGGAATGGTGGGGGCCATATCTCCCTGCTCAGCCCCTGAGCAGGTGAGTGGACATGGTGGGGGGGAGCTTACCTTGCAGTTCTGACAGCAGTCACCGTGGGCACATTGGGCCCCCGCCTTCAGCGTGCAGTTGTGTGCATTGCAGCATGGGTTGGTGCACTCCTGCGTAGGGAGAAGAAGAAGACACCACCTCAATCAGTGAGTCCATCCCTTCCCCAGTGCTGCCCCCAGCCCCTTCTCCACCCATCACAGCATTGCTTTTCTCTTTTTGGCAACGGGAAAACTGAGTCACAGGGAGGGATGAGGAAGACCTGAGCACTCTAGGGCAAAGTCAAGAAGAAAGCCAGGCACTGGTTAAATGGCTTTAGGAAGGTGGGACTGGGAAGAGCCCTTGGGATGGAGCCCCTGTGGTGACGAGCAAACACCTTTCTTTTGGAAATACCCCTCTCCACATGGGCCACGTCCTGCCACCCAGCAGCTGAGCTGAGCTGCCAAAGCCTCTGCGGGAAAGCAATGCAGCACCCAGCACCATACCTCCACCTCCCCGCAATCACAGTCTTCTCCTTCCTCCAGAAAGCCGTTGCCACATTTCCGTCCCACCACCAGGTCCTTGGTGTCGGGCAGGTTGAATAGGCACATGCCACCTCCCTTCTGGAAGTAGTTCTCCAGCTGTCTCTTGCTGCAGGAGCTGAACACGCGAGGGAAGGGGTGTCTGCGCAGGGGACAGATGGGGAGGGATGGGAACCAGGGCGATCGGGACCAGGAGAAGGTGGAAAACCACAGTCAGAGCTGGGAAATAAGGACATGGGCAAACTGGCACAAACCCTTCCAAGAGCAGAAGCCACCTTCAGCCAGATGCATCGACTGCTAACATCTCCCAGCCTAACTTGCACGGCTGAACACCAGACTAACAACCAGGGGACAGCTCACTAAGCCCAAATATCTTCCAGAATGGGATGGGGTGGACAAGCAGACCTGCTATACCCCACCCCCAGAGCATCAGCCCTCCAGCAAGAAACCTCTTAAAGACTGGAGACCCCCATCGGCTAAACCTCGCAGCCCAGGGAGCGCCCATGCCTGCAGGCTCTGCCAGCTTATTGCTGCTGCAGGTGTCACCTTTGTGCCTCAGTCCTCTGCAACTGGGACACCGCAAATGCCTCCGTCCTAACCGCAAGGCAGGTCTCCACATCTGCAGTGACTATCTGCCCAGGATGTCTGCTAAATATGTGCCTGCTATCACTGAAGTGCTGATGGGAAATACCCTTTTGGGGCTGTTTAAATACCTCTGAGGCTGAGATGGAGAAAAATCCTCTAAAAAGTTAAAGAAAAATGGAAAAGAAACACACACAAAAAAAAAAAAAACAAACCCCAAAACTATATTAAATCATTCATAAGGCTTGAGCAGAAAAAAAAAATAAATCAGAGCCTACAACGTGTAAGTTCATTTCTCTAATAACCCAACTGGCCTTTCCTGTAAGGAGCTGGAGGGAAACGGTGATTTTTCTACCAAAGCTCTGCGTGTGGTTCTTCCGTAATTTTGCACAAGTTTGTGGGGGTTTTTGTGTGATGTATGAAGAAGAAGGAAGCAGAGAGTAAGAGCTGTGCACAGCTCTCCCCTTCAGTGCTGGTTTCATTTCCTCCTCTCGGTGAAAACGCATTTTATTTCATATTAGGACCTCTCATTTCCGAGATGACACACAGGGCTTTTTCTAAAAGTAATTTTGAAGCCTGGGGGAAATCTCTTGAGCTGGAGGGAAAGCTGCAAGTCCTGTGCAAGCGGAGGGTGAGCAAATAAATATACCCATGAGCTGGTACATGAACGTGCAAATAGGGACAGGCTGAACACAGTCAAAAATGTGTTTTCTGCCCACGTGAAGAAAAAATATTTCAGCCAAAATAAGACGGAAGAAATACGACAGGGAGATGTCAGCTCGGAGAGCTTTGCCTGCAGGGCTGAGCAGGGGCACAGCTGAGCTACAGCATCTGCTACTGTTTTGCACCAGCGCATCCAGCTGTGGAGGGTGCGGGCAGGACATTTAATTAGTAGGATAACTAAACAAACAAGTGCGGGGCTGCCTCGCCCTGGAAAGCCCCCGTTTTTCCCCACCACAATCCACCCAGGCAGAGACTAAACACCATGGGGTCAGCAGGACAGTCTGACAGCCCTGAGTGCCGCCGGGAAAAGCCCGGGGACTCTCTGACACCACATCGTGGCGTTCGACTGTTATTTATCAACTGGAAGAGCGGGTGCGTTCAAATAATGGGGAGTGAACAGCTGCTTTCCTGCAGTGCAGGGAAATCTGGGATGACTGTATCGTCAGGAGCTGGAAAACCCAACAGAAGGATTTTGGAAGGGAAGTGTCTGTCACCAACCGGCTGAATTTCATACCGCTCTGGACTGAATCAAAGGGTAAAAGCACAGGAAAACAAACCCTGGAGAGATGCCAGAGGGCATGAAAGTTAATGGCTGCCGCCACGGAGCATCCCAACGCCAGATTTAGTGGGGCTGGGGTGAGGGATGTGAGCTCACCCCACCGCAGCGCCGCAATATGAGTGCGGTGCTAGCACTGTGAGTAGCACCACTTGCTAGCATGGCCAGGGACTGGGCACCCCTTGGCCCTCCAGTCTTACAATAAAGAATAATTTCATCGTGCTGAGGTGTGGGTTAGCCCAGGGAAATGCCTTGGATTCCTGTAATGTGTCTAGCAGATAACATCCATTTGCTTCCATCCTTGGCTCATTTGGGATGGGGCTGCTACCCCTCTGCTATCTTCTGCTACCCCTCGGAGACCACCAGCCCTGCCGGCTCCTGGGCCCTGGGGTGTGCTCGCTCCAGGGTATTGGGATGTGCAGGGCAAACAGGGAGGAGGGCAACCAGCCGGGTTCTCCTTTGCAATGGGGCACTGCACCCACAGCGGCGCCTTGCAGGACAGGACCCCATCCCCACTCCCCAGCCCACCCAGATCCAAACAGCATCCACAACCTGCTGGGGGGCTTAGGGTCCACATCCCGTCCCCACCGACACTTACCCGGTGGCCGCTGCCATGACACAGCCACCTTGCTCCGGGGTGGCCTCCACACAGCAGCCCGTGCTGTCGTGGCTCATGCCAAAATTGTGGCCGATTTCGTGGGCCATAGTGGCGGCTGCTCCAATGGGCTGCTCCGAATGGTCCTGCAGAGGGATGGGGCATGCATCAGCACAGCAGCCGGGAGCGATGGAGAGGGGTGATCCCGCAACAGGGAATGAGGTTGGGATGATGGAGGGACTGCAACATCCCTGGGATTGCAACTGGATCCCGTGGGAGGGACAGAGAAAGGGATAGAGGAAGATTCATGGCAGAAGTGGGGTTTGGTCTCCTAAAAGTCCTGCATGGGACTGTTGGGAAACTCTTTTGCAGGAGCCAACTGTTGAAAACATGGGGCCTTGCAAGGTGCATCCCAAAAACCAAAAACCTCAGTGCCCCACACCACCACCCTGTCTAGGGACCACAGGTCACCAGGGCCACCATCACCCCATCAGGAGGAGGATAAGAGTTATCTGGGCTGGAGATGACCTACAAAACCAGAAAGCAGAAGCAGGGAACAAGCAGGGGCTATTCAACATGAAGGGCAGAAGCAACACAGGCGATCCAAACACTGCTGCTATCTGGAAGCTGGGGGTGTACATGGGGCAGGAGAACTTTAAACCAGCCCTTCCCACCCTCCTAAGCATTTGGCCAACATCTCAGAGGTGTAAGGGGCTACCAGCAGCATTGTTCACTCTCGGGCTGCATCCCAGGACCAACCCGGGATGGCTGGTCCTACAGGCGCATGAAGAACCCCAGCAAGATGGGGTCGCAGTGGGGTCCCCCAGCCTGAGAGGAGCAGCAGGGACCCTCATGCCCCTCTTACCACGCTGACACCTCCGGAGTTATCTGCGCTGCACATCCCCTCCAGTGGGGCCATGCCGATGGTTGTCCCCCTGAACGTCTTCCCTCTGCCCAGAAAGGAGAACAGAGGAGCAGTTAGCACCCCAGGGGTGGCTTGGAGACCCCGGTCTGAGCTGGGAGCCCCCTGCCCCGACATCTCCAGGTCCATAGGGGTGCTCACGTCAGCAGCTGGGCATTATCGTGCTTCTTGCGTGACCTCAGTGCCTTCTTCCACTGCAGGAAGGACCAGAGCGTGGCGTTGGCATCGCTGGTGACGGCGCACTGGTCCCGCTCCGTCCACACCTCCAGGCCGATCAGGGCCACCTTGATATTCAGTGACCTGTAAAACTGCAGGGAAGGGACAGGGATGGAGGGGATGGGGACTGGCATTCGCTGTACATCCTATATCACTGCCATGGTGTTTCAGATGGGTGACCTGGGGACACACTTGTCCCAAATCCACCTGCAAGCATGAACTCTATAGGCACAGGTGTCGTCACAGGAGCCGGTCAGGGTGGCACGATGCCATCCATCAGCTGACAGCACCTAAGCATGTCCCTGCTTGTGTCAAGGATGCCAGCACTGATCCCCATTGCTACAGTAGGGTGAAAAACCAGCACCCTCTTCACAGCTGCAGCTGAGCCGATGGGTGGCAAAGCATTTTCCACCGCATGCTCACATCTGCCATCTAAACTCCTAGCCCCAGTGACATGGGGACAGTCCCTGAGGGCCACCACCAGGCTAGCACCCAGCTCAGGTCTTTCACATGCACCGGGAATCACGGAGGTGGTGGCTGGTCCCCCTCACCGGCCGTTACCTTGTCCACGTAGTTTGCGATCTCCACAATGCGCTGCTTGGTCATGCCGAGGTTGAGGTTCTGGTTCCTGTACTGCAGAGAGATGGGGATGGGGAAGGGTCACCAGAGGAAGAGCAGGGAGGGAGGGAGACAGAGAAGGGTCCCTGCTTTTCGGCAGGGGACCAGGTTTCTGCCCCCTGTGGTGCTCACCAGTGTGTGATCAGCAACAATGAACAGCTCCATGTACTTCATGGTCCTCCAGGCATCTCTCTTCACCTGCGAGACAGACAGCAAGACTCGAAGGATTGAAAGAGCGGACAGCCTGCGGCTCTGAGCATCACAGGTTCCCCAGACAGTACAGAGCTGCCCAGGAAGGACGGCCAAGAGGGGAAACTGAGGTACGAGGAGACCAGGAAAATTTGTGCAGCTTTAGTGCAACTCCCAGTGTCGCCTTACATCACATCCCACATTGTATGGCACAGCATACCCACACATCCTCCCTTTGAGGTCTCCTGCCCACTTCCAAACCAGGTGAGCTGCCCATGAACACCCCTTACGTCCCCTCTGCCTGCGCAACCCTGCCCAGATGCCAGGATGAGAGGCACCCCACCACAAGCTGCAGGCATTTAGGAGGAGCACAGATGGCCCCGCTCTCAGCCCTCTGCCCCTCCACAAGCAAAGGACCCCAGGATGGATTTACCCGCTGATGGACTGTCTGGAAGAGCCAAGCAACGTCAGCAATAGTGCTCCCGAAATCATCACCATGTCCACAGGTCCCACTTCGGATGGGCAAGTGCTCTGCTCGATGGATGACATGATGGCCTGGCTCAAGGCTCCCCAGGGGTTTCAAGTAGTAGCTGGTGTTGCTGCTCAGGACTATCAGGCCCCTGGCAATGGAGAGCAGCCCCAGATGACTCCTGTGGTACTTTCACAGCCCCTGCTGAGGCCCCACAAACTCGCTGCACCTCAGCTTGGTCCATACCCAGAGTGGGGGCAGAGGCAAGGGATGGATGTCTTTGTCTATACACCCCTATGAGCTAATATATCCGTAGCGTTAAAGCCTCCGTGCCAGTCAGACCACGCGAACACAGGATGGCAGCTGGTGGTTGCAGGAGGACAAAGCTCAGTTCTGGGGTCCCCGCTGCAGGGTGCGGGATCTTGCCTCCTCCACAGACAAATTTCCTTGAAGGCAGCTCACGCTGCCAGAAAAACAGCCTCTCCCTGCCCTGCCTGCCCCAGGGGTCGGGTGAAGGGTAGGAGAAGGGGAGCAATGGAAAATCAGCCCCACGAAACATCTAGAACTGGGCTTGCAGCACCTTCGACGCTGCTCCGGGGGGTCCCCAGGGGGGGTCCCTGCAGGGAGGAAGGGGGCAGCTGGATCCATCCCCCTCTTCGTCAGCCCAACAAGCCCCTCCCTGCCCCACACATCTCCATACCGTATTCCGGAGCAGGTGCTGAGGACGACCCAGGAGCCGCCATAGCCCCGGACGTGTCCGTGGTAGTAGCAGTGGTCCTGGGAGAGAGGCGATGGAGACCTCCGTTAGAAACCACCGCACAGGGCTGGGCAGCAACAAACCCCCCATGCACGGCCCAAAATAACACTCATTTTGCATTTCCCAGCCAGGCGAGTGGTGTCCCTCTGCACCGGGGAACGGGAGGGATGGAGCCAGGAGGCTGCTGGCTCCGGCGGTTCAGCCAGGGACACAGACAGCCCCACGCCCGGCTCGGCTCGCTGGAAGGGTGACAAATGGCCGGTGGGGGGACGTCGGGGAAAGCGAGGACTGCTCGAGCCCGGCGCTGCCTGTGTTTATTTCCCGAGGTGCTGTATCGCGGCCAAGAGATACAGGAGCCGCGTGTTGCTGCATTCCTGCCGCGACAGGCGCCGGGGATGCTGCCAGCGAAAACACCGCGCCTCGTCCCGGTGGGGCTTTGGCTTCATCCCAAGTGCCAAGGCACCCTCAAAAAAGGCGGTGAGCTACGGCCGTCCTCCGGCACCCACCGTGTGGTTGGGGGCCACTGTCACGGGCTGCCCGTCCGCAGCGTAGTGTGTCTCGGTGTAGCCCGGCGCCAGCAGCCTGCAGAGAGAGGAGAGGGAAGAGGGGTGAGGACCCTCGAGCTGCTCTGGGTGTCCCGGCATAGGGAGACACCAAGCCTCTATGCCCAGCCCTGGGCAGCTATACAGGGCTGAGCCGTCTGCATGGTTCCCCTTCACAGCCTCCCTTTGCAAAGCTTTGGACAGTGGAGCTGGCAGTGCGGCCATCATCGGTGCGTCAGGGCTGGCCCCCGACCAGCGGTTGCCCACGGCCAGCAGGGACATGAATAGCAGTCCAGCGTGCCACTTTGCATCTCAGAAAGGAAGGGGCTGCCCATATTGCTTGAAGGTCCTGCTGGTCTGGGACAGGGGACGTGCACAGGAGGAGCCTGGCTGCCCACCCACCCCCTGGCTCAGGGACCACCTCGCCACCACCGAGGATGAGCAGCCAGGCAGGGTGACAGCTTCTCCATAGGGACCAAACCTCCCTTGGGACTACCAAAGTCCCCAGAGGGAAGCATCCTGCTGGGAGAAGAAGGGATCAATCTCAAGGTCCATCCGAGGACACAGGAAGTTTGGGGTCTCCGACACGGCCACCCCCTCCACTCCTGAGTATGTCACTTCGCCCCACTCACGGCACAGCAAGGGTGATGCACCTGGTGCAACACCCCAGCAACAGGGCGGGGGGTCCCCGAAAAAACAGAGCTGATCATGAGAAAGCTCAAACTGCTTTTAGCAAAGCCTGCACCCCCCTGCCTGCACCCCGCATGCCTCAGCTTCCCCCCCAGCTGCCAGCCGTCTCCCACCAAAGCTGGTCCCGGGGCCACCCCTGACGCAGCCCCGTCCCACGCTGACAAATTGCTTCCTGTCACAGGGAAGAGCCAGAGCTGAGCTTGTAACCAGCAAGCGTGTGGGGCTGGGGGTCCTGGGGAGCAGACAGGGGGGATTTAGACTGAAACGAACCCATGGGTGGTGGGAGAGAAGAGAAAGGGATGGGGGTTTCCCACGCTGCAGAAGGCTGCATGACTCTGCCCAGATACCAGGGTGAGGGGTGCCCCACCATGAGCTTGCAGCCACCATGGGGACAGCAGGTCCCCTGAAGGACCGTGTGCATGCAGGGGTCTTGGCCACCCAAAGAAGGACAAAGCAGGGCTGGTTTACCCCTGCTGACAGCTTGGCCCTCGATTTGTGGGGTTTGGCCCCATCCCAGGGGCTTTATTCTACAGCAGAAGAAAATAAACCAAACAGACGGCTCCAGAATAGCCCTCCCGCCTCTTGGTTTCTATTTTGCAATGAGCTTGGCCTCAAAAATGTCGCTGTGGGCACGTTCCCGCCTTCCCAGCCCGCCTGTGAGTGGGTGCCTGGCACCAGTAACTCCAGTTATAGCGGAGAAAGGAGACAGGAGCTCAGCCTGGATCCTGGATAGGGGCTTGTAGGCAGCCTGGCAAGACAAGTGTCCAGCTAGTGTGGGGGCAGATGGGCAACCACCTGTGCAGGATGGGGACAGGGATGGGGATGGGTTGGCTGAAGACAGTGGAGAGGCGAAAGCCTCCATGCCATGCCTGGGGAATAGAGGGAACAGGGAGGATTAAACTGATCCCCCAACTTGGGGCACAGCGAGTCCCATCCAGGGGCACAGCGAGTCCCAGCATGGCTCAGACCACTGGGATGTCCTCTCCAGGGAAGGCCAAGCACCAGGACCCCCTGGAAGGGAAAGGCAAGGAGATGTGTATTCTCCTCCAGCACACGGGAAGGCCTTGTTGGAAAACACCACAAAGGATGGTTTTGGAGGCTAACCACATCTCCAAGTACCAGAAGAAAGAAGATTTGAGGTCTAGCATGGCCTCACTGGCCCACGAGCTAACAAGGCTAAGGAGTCCTGTTAGCTGGCACAAGACAGCTGTGTAGATGGTCTGGGCTGCACTGGTCTTCCCAGTAGACACGACCACTAGGCACAGCCAGTCTTGGGTGCTATGGACTATCCTGGGTGCCATGTGGACTGCCTTTGGTGCCACGGATGGTATTGGGTGCTATGGATGCCATGGATGGCCCTGAGTGCCATGGAAGTTCTTGGGTGCCATGTCTTGGGTGCCACGGATGCTCTTGGATGCCACATACTACCCCGGGTGCCATAGATGATCTTGAGTGCCACAGACTATCATGAGTGCCATGAACTGTCTTGGGTGCCATGGATGGTCCTGTGTGCTGTGGATGCTCTTTGATGCCATGGAAAGTCCTAGGTGCCAAGACAGTTCTTGGCGCCACAGATGGTCCTGGGTGCCTCAGACAGTCCTGAGTGTCACAGACAGTCCTATGTGCCATGAATGCTTTTGGGTGCCATGGATGGTCCTGGGTGCCATGGACTGCCCTGAGTGCTCAGCTCCCTTTTGCTGCCACCGATCCCCCCATCTGTTTCCCCGCGCCCTCATCCAGAGTTCAGCATCCTGCAATGCCTCACACTCCTCCAGCCCTGACAGAAGCACCACAGCCACCAGAGATGCTCTTCACCCCTCCTGGCCACACTCATCCCTTCAGCATGGCAAAGTGGTACCAAGCCAGAATTAGGGTCATGACAAGACATACAAACATCTCCAGGCCTGATGCACCAGCTAGAAACAAGGCTAAGTTTTGCACTTGAGCTCTCAACCCCCCCTGCCAACCCCCCCATTGCCCACAGTCCTAAACCACAACATGCATGGCAACTCCCCAGTTCTCCTTCCTGCACACCAAAAGCCACTCTGCAGGTCGCTGGGACCTGCTGCCTGGCAGGGTTGTTTGGGAGACACCGTGGTGGCTGCTTTTGTACCCAAACAGCATCAGGAAGAGAGCTCTGCCAGGCACAAGCCTCCCACAGCTGCTGGTGAGAAGCAGAAGTGGAAGCAGAAGCCCGTCCTGCAAAGATCAGCTTTTTGCCCTGCCCCACCATGGGGCCACCTGGCACCAGGAGGGACCTGAATCCAAAACGGGACAAAGTCTTAGGGAGAGGGGTAAGGAGAGCAGGGCAGAAGATGGAGATGATTGTTCTCTCCCAGAAAGGGTCAAGTGAGGCTACATGGCAAGGTCACCCAGGAATGGTGCCAGGCTTCCAACCCCAAAATCAGTCCAGCAGAAAAGCAGCAGAGGTTTCCAAATCACTGCCAGCAGTCAGCATTTCCCACCATAAGATACCTCCAAAGACCTCACAGGATTAGCCCTACCAGCGGGATGGCAGCCCAAGAGTCCCCCATCCGGCTGACGCTCTACCTGGCATCTCTCTCTCAATCCCCTAAGCACCCCACACCACCTTCACCCATACTGGGTCCTGCACCGTGGCATCGAGCCAAGGCTGCTTCCTGCACAACACGGGTGTGGGCAGTGGAAAAAGGAGCATTTCAGCCCAAACTGATGCATTGGCTGCAGCTGGCAGGAAGCCACACTGGGCCGTCCCTTCCACTGTGGGCAGGACAGGACAGCCAGGATACTACTGCTCTAGGTGGGACCATGCCAGGGATACCCAACTCCCTTTCCCCAGCCCCAGCCCCGACACTTACTGGTTCCTCTCCAGCACCAGGACGAGCTCTCTGCCCTCAGCCATCACCGCCACCTTTGCTCGGGCAGGCGCCGGCACCTGTGGAGGAAGCAAAGGAGGAATGGAATTAGAAAAAACGGAGTCCAGGATGCTGCCAGATGGGTGCCTGTCCATCCTACTGCCTACCTGTATTATGGTAGGACCTACTGCTGCGTTAGCAACACAACAACACAGGCAGCAGATGCAATGGATTTTGAGCACCGTCCCTGTTTGTAAAAGCAGGAGCTGCTTCTCCAACTGCAGAAATGCAGAGGGAGCAATGAGAGAATGTGTGCCGCAGGGCAGGGGTGGGTGTGAGTGGGGACATGGGGGACAGGAGGTCCCTGAACATCCCCAGCCACTCTGCTGGGGACATCCTACACCACCTCTCACCTCCCAAAAGCTCAGCCATGGCAGTGGACCACGAGGCACCCTGTGCTGTTCCCACCGAGCACCATCACCATCTCCTCTGTCCATCCCTGTCCCCAGCACCTTCCTTTGCTCCCCAGCTCATGGCACATCCCAGCCTCTCCTCCATGGATCTGTTCCACCTACTCCATCCCCTGCCACAAGCCCATGGAAGGTGAGAAATAAACCCTCCTCTTGGTTTCCCATGAATAGCAGCAGATAAAAGAGGATTCACACTGGGATTCACCCCGCAAGAGAGGGGGTGAGAAAGCAAATCCCAAATCTGCTGGCAGCTCCCCCAGAAAAAGGCAGCAAGAGAGAACCGATATGGCATACAGGATCGGGAGCAGTGCCCTGAGCATCCCAAATGGAGTCTCTGGGTGCTCTGTCCCACTGCAGCTTCACCCCACCAGAGATCCTGAGCTGGATCTTGCAGAGGCTGGTTCTTGGGTGGGTCGGCACCTGCATGCACCCCTGCAGGGTACGGAAATAAATAGCAACCGCCCAGGCACCGGATAACTGCACTGTTAAAAATACCGTAGGGCAGTAAGAGGAAATGATTGACTCAGCTTCCCCAGGATGCCGGCGGTTTTACACACTCCCTCACTTTGGAGGGCATTAAATGGGAACCCTACGCAGGGATCCACACCAGCACGGCTCGTTTGCACGTGACAGGATGGGCTGGAGCCCACACGTGCAGCCCTCCTCCGATGTCCCCACATCCCTTCCCCAGCTCCAGCACTGGAGACACTAAAAGCATGGCACTGTTTACGGCCCAGCCGGCGTGTCTGGCTCTGTCTCCCTCGCTGAGTCCCTCCCCATCCATGACGGATGCATGGAGCCCAGCAGGCTGACAGCCCTCAGCCCCGTGCTCGGGATCCGCCGCAGGGCTCCGGTACCCTGGCCATGAGCTGGCAAGTTTCTTCCAGCTCTGGAGGGAAAGGGGAGAGGAAGGAGCCATCCCCGCAAGGCTCTGGCTTCGGCTGCTCTTAGCATCACAGGGTTTTGCAGCCGGTCACTAGGAATGCAGCGGGGCGGGGGTAAAGTTGGGCGATTCACAGCTTGGGCTAAAACAGAAGCCAAATCCCGCTGTCCCCTCTCATCCTATAAAGATGGCCAGCAAGGCTTTGCACCCTGATCCCTACCCCGCATCCTGGGCACCGGGGACACTGGGGGACCTCCAGCCTGGCAGCCCCAGGGCCACCCTCCTGGCGACCATCCTGCTTTTAAGGGGCAGCATCACAGGACAAAGCGTTTTGGTGCAGGACAGCCGAGTACCACCGCTGCTGCACCCCAGGACATGGGGTTTGTGCTCCCAAGATGGGTGTTCCTTACAGGCCACCCCAAATTGAGCTCCAGGGATGGAGGGACCCCATTACGCTGCTCAAATTGGCCACATGGATGCTTCTGGCTCCAAGGAGACACATGGGTCTGAGCCCTTATGGCCCCGTTTCCTAAGGACGGGGAGGTGCCAGACACCCCAGCCCATAACAGCATGGGGACACGGTGATGGAGTGGGGCCAGCCGAGCCCCTCCTCTGCCTCCAACACCATCTTCCCAGCTCCAAAAAAGGAGACCAGACACAGCACTTAAAAAAATAAAATAAAATAAACCAAAAAATACCCCAAACCAAACAGCAAAGCAAGCCGGTTACAAGGCCCTGCCACTTCCCAGTGAGCCCCTTTGGCACGAGCACGGCACGGCCACGGTCCCCGCTCCCAGCGAGGGGCCCTGTGTGATGCCGGGAGGAGGAAGCCGGGGCAGAGGGCTCCCCTCCTTCGGCGATGGTGGGAACGGGCTGTATTTTTAGAACATGATCTTATACAAACATCACTCCCTGGCCAAACATGGTCTGTACATTTTTCTTGCCATTTCCCTTCTTTCCCCCCTCTTCGCCCTCCCTTTTTTCAAGCCTGTTTCTCCCCGTCTCTGATCTCCCTAACACCCTCTCCCCACAGCCCATCTCCTCCTCCCCCTCCCCAAGTCCCTGCCGCTCCTTCCCGGTTTTGAATTCCCCAGCAATTACTCCCTGCCTCGACTTAAGGGCCTTTACTGGCAAAATGCTCTTTCCCAGCTGCCGTCTTAAAGGGACATGTGTGTGTGCAGGGTTATCCCTGCATTCACAGCTCCCCGTTCACGCACCGTCCTGTCTCCCAGGCTGCCAAAGGCTGGAAAACAAACCACTGCTAATGGGGTCTGCATCCAACCCCCGCGAGGTGGTACATAGCAAGCTGTCCCCTTCCCCATGCCTCAGTTTCCCCAGAGAGCACGTGTAGAGGCAGTGGGGAGCTCGGGACGGATCCTGGTTTCAGCTGTGATGGGCTGAAACCAGCTCAGCCCCTGGAGAAATAAATAGCAAGGAGTAAGATGAGGGAGAAAGAGGGTGCGAGCACCACTCACGACAGGTAGGAGTCAAAAAACCCAACTCTAAGGCCAGGAAAGGTTATTGCATTAATTAAACACTGATAATTTTGCCCTGAGTCTAACTGCCAGGCAGTTGGGTCCCCAAGAGCTGCCAGTCAAGATATTGTGCACCTTGAATGAGCAGGGATGAGCACCTTCCTGGACTCCAGCATCACCCCCAGGCTCCAGCATCTTCTTGGGCTCCGGCACCTTCCCAGGCACCAGCATCATCCTGGGCTCCAGCATCTTCCTCCCTCATCCAAACGCTACCACCTTGTTTCTCCAGTGGCCACGAAAAGCATGCGTAAGTCTCCGCCACAGGCTGCAGGAACCACCTTCCCTTGACCCTGGCTGGATGTGGAGGTGGTGACCCCTCTCCAGGACATCCCAGCAAAGCCAGTCCCACCAGGGGCTGGGCTGGGAGAGGCCAAGAGCAGCTGGGATGAAATCTGCCCTGGCCAGGACCAAGCCTGCGAACAACCCAGATGACCTGCTGGGCCGAGTCCAAGTCTATTTTCCTTTTTCAATCTGCTGATCAGAAAAACCACAGCGATGTTTGCAGGGGAGCTGAGGCCAAGGGGTTTGCGTTGCTCTTCGAGGGGAAAGACGATCTTTGTTTCCCCACGGCTCCTGGCCATCCTCCTCGCCCAGGCTCCCTCCTCCGCCCTTGCTGAGAATCCCCCGCTGCCCTGCAGGAGAGCGGCTCACCCGGGAGCGGGCTCAGAGAGCACTGAGCTCCTTGGGAAATCACTAGTTAAGCCCAAATCCAAAAGCCACATCCAAATCACAGCCCAGCCATCTGCTCGGGCAGGTCCCACAAGCCCCAATTGCCTAAGTAAGCGCATACAAGCCTGGACGTAACGAGGAAGACGGGGCTCAGAGTTACCAGGAGATGCTCCTTGGAGGATTTGGTGATGGGTTTTGCAGCTGGAGCATCACGGCTGAGCCAGGTCCTCCCCAGGCAGCTGGATCCCAGCAGCACAGTTAGGATTGGAAGAGCACAGCTTGGGGACTGCCTTGCCTTGTCCTAAACACGCATCGGGACCGCGATCCGAGATGTCAAGGACAAGCCTCTTGCTCCAGCCGCTCACTGGAAAAGCATCCTGGGGGCAGCCAGCTCCAGGGCAGTTGAAGGAACCAGGGTAGTACAGGCCCTGGAGACAGAGGCAGGATTTTGGTTGTTTTGAAGCAAACTTGGCTCAGGGACTTTGCTCAGTCCTGCCACACGTTGCCAAGGGAAAAGGGCTTCCCTGCAGGAAACAGATTGCAGGAGTGCGTGTCCTCGACACCTGGTGGTCCTCCTCCCTTCCTCCTCCGGGAGCAGGGCTGTGACCCCTCATGGATGTGATGCTCTCAGGGGAGGGGCCCACGCTGCAGGGCCAGGGGAGGGACAGCCCCGACCACGGCCAGAGGGAATGCTCCAAGTGTTCATCAGCAAGGGTGAGGGGACAGCCACGTCCCACCCCCAGGACAGGGAGACACTGGTTGCTCCAGGGACCCAGCAGATGATTCCGCAGTGTCAGGGTAGCAGTGAGTGGAAGGATGCTTCATCGGTGCCAAGGTGCATTCCCATACAGGGATAGGGTGCCAGAAGAGACCCAGAGGAAGATTGAGGGGCTCTTCTGCCTCGATGTTCCTCAGACCTTGTGATTAATAGAATCACAGAATCGCAGAATGGTTTGGCTCGGAAGGGATCTTCAAAGTCAAGGGCAGGGCAGCTGCCACTAGACCAGGTTGCTCCAAGCCCCATCCAGCCTGGCCTTGAAAACTTCCAGGGATGGGGCATCCACAACTTCTCTGGGCAACCTGGTCCAGTATCTCACCACCCTCAGTGTAAAATATTTCTTCCTTACGTCCAATCTAAACCTACGCTCTTTCAGTTTAAAACCATTGCAGCAAGAAACCATGCTTGGGAAAAGGCAATTCCAAAGGGAAAGAAATAAGGCAGGGAACACCACAGGCAGCACAACAGGCTCTGTTGGTCCCCAGGGTGGGGACGGGGGACTCCCGTGCTTCGTAGCTGGATACTGGTGGAACACCTGGGCCAGCATGCTGGGCACAACCTCCATTTCCAGCCCCAAAGGACTGGAAAAGCCCACAGTCAGCTCTGGCAGCCTTTGCTCCGTGACCTGAGCCGGGAGGAAGGAGTGGGAGGAGGAGGATGCCGGCAGCAGCGGGGCAGGATCCCACCCCAAGCCAGCGGTGACGAGGGAGCTGTTTGCAATCAGGGTCCCCACGACCTCCTCCTCGGCCTCTCCAAAATCGCTTCCATGTGTGCAGGGAGCCGTCGAGCCCGCGGGGAGTTCAGCCCCAAACAATAGGAGAGAGGAGGGTGTAGAGGGGGGAGGCAGGGTCCAGCCCGCCCAGCGCCGTGCCAGCCCGCACACGATGGGACCACAGGGCCACCACCACCATCCTCCTCCTCTTCCCACCGGCTCCATCTAGCTCCTCTGGGAAGAGGGAAAGGAGATGCAGTGATGTCCCCCGGGACTGTGGCACGGGCCACCCCTCAGCATCCCACCCGCTGCGCAGAGGAGTAGCACCCAGAGGAGAAAGGACGGAGGAGCCTCGGGGCGGTCACCACGCTTGAACCCATCATTTCACACACTCGGATGTTGTGTCCTTGCAGACACCCACCCCGAAAGCCAGCCATGCCTGGACAAACAGAGTGGGCTGGCAGCAACCACACAGCCGTATTTATTTCCAGGATCTCTGCTGGAGGGCAGGAGGAGGCAGGGCGGGGATGGGACGGGCTAAATCGATCCTAAAAATACACACGTCAGCAGTACCAGGGCAAAAAGGGCCGGTTCAGGGCTCTGTCTGCAAGCGGGGAGCCCGCTCTCTCCTACCCCATCCTTTGTCTGGTTACCACCATCTTTCCCCCACAAAGCCTCCCCACTCCCGGCTGCGACCACCCTCCCTCTCCCTGCCTTCCCCCCACTCCAAGGAACAGGAGCCTCCTTGTTTCGGGCTGGCTGGAGCCAGCGGACGCAGAGCAGATGCCAGGAAACACACTGGGACCTACCCAGCCACCCTGTCCCCAGCCGATGGCCATCCCAGTCCTACTGCCCCCAGGGTCCCCTGGTGAATATCAAAACCCGACGCGTGTCCACGATTTGCACCCACCCAGCACAATTTTGGGCAGCGGGGTATTAGTGAGAGTATAAATAATCCTCCCACTGCCATGCATTCCCCGTCTCGACTGCCATCCAACTTAAATATAGACCGATACGGGGCTGCTAGGAAGAGAGGGGACATTTCTACAGGCTGACCACAGCATCCCCAACACGATGGGTTATTTCAGCTACCGGAGAAACATGATTCCCAGCAGCCAGTGCCGATGGGAATGATACTGCTCCGAGGAGGCAGGGCAGCACAAATCCCCTCTTTGCTTTCACCGCTGGGAAGCTGGGCTGACTCCCCCCCGCAGTATCTCCTGCCTGGATGAAGGAGGTCTCACTTGGAGGCACCTCAAAGCTGTGTCCTCAGCCCCCGCTCCAGTGAGATGCCACCAGAGAAGGTCTTCTCAGCAGCGAATCTGCTCAGTCCCCAAAACACAACGGTTTCCCACAACCATCCACATTGGTGCTTGTTCTGCGGGGAAGCGATTTGATCTGCCCCGTAGGAGACCATAGCCCCTGAGACTCTCCCAGCTGCTGAGTACGAGGACCAGCTGCTGCGGCCGATGGGCAGCTGCGGAGCCAGTTGACCCCAGAGCCCGGCAAGGTGCCAAACCCAGGCAAGGGTCACCACAAGCACCTCATAAAGCAGAGCTGGAGACAGTGGGGGTGGTGGAGAGGGTGCAACGGCCAGCAGAGCAGCCCTGGGAAGAGATGTCCTCTCCTCCCCACAGCCCATGCCTGGCTTCTTCGCAGTCATCCCAAGGATATTGCTCTTAAGTCTTGCAGCACTTTCCCTTTAGCTAATACTGCTGGTCTGTCTGTTCTGGCCAAACCTTCAGTCTGATGAATTACCTCCCTCTCTGTCTCCAAACTGCCCAGCTCATCTCCACTCACTCTATAGCTCTTGGCCATCCTTCTTACTACCCAATAGTTAAGATCACATTTAATTAACTCACTGTTGCCTCCTCTGCTTTCCTTGTTCATCACCTGAACAGGGTGATGGGTCCTATAAACTCCGTACTCTGCTCATGGGACCCACAAAGTCAACATGTCCATCCAAGTCCCACCATGAGGACCTCTGGGTGCAGGACCCGGCTGCGCAGTGCAGGGGAGGGGAACCATCTCTGCCCTTACCTTTTCATCCAGGCTGACGGCTCGTCTGGTACGGCCCCCAAGGAGCCAGTGTGGGGTGACCCGTTCTCCATGAGACAGTGACCCTGGGAAAAAGAAGACCTGGTGAGCGCATGAACAGACCTTGCAAGCCCCTGAGAGCGGCAGCTCCTCCGCAACCACCTCAAGAGAGAAATGGAGGGGAAGAGAGAGAGCTGGGGTCTCTGGGCAACATCCAGGGCACCTCTTAGGAGTTTCTGGGGGATGAACATGGCATGAAGCCAAAGCACTGCCCCCTCCCCAGGCCAGCACCCTCATCGCTGGCCCAGCCTTGCTGCTGGAAACCTCCCCAGAGCATTGCTGCCCACCCAGATCCCAAAGTGGTAGCCTAAATCCTCTCAAACCCCACCTGGAGAAGCCACTGCCACATGGGCGTCCCCTCCCTGGCCCCGCTTTCATCCTGGCCACCACCAACCAGCTCAGGCAAACCCCATGGAGCACCCCCAGAGCACCCCAGCCCGGGGTGAGGGTAGGGGCTGCGCAGGCAGCAGCGCATCCACACACCTGCTCCATCTCTCCTGAATCACACAAACAGCTTTCTTTTGGGTTGGTGGTTTTTTTTTTTTTGGCTTTATGCTTTTAACACCATTGATCGTCATCATTTATGGGACAGGGAAGTGTGGTTCCATCACCCAGAAATCGAGCCATCATCTTCCCCGCCACAGCTGGACTCGAGCAGGGAGCAGAGGAGCTAAAATAGCTGCAGCACATTATGGGTTTCTCTGAGCCATCCCAGCTCCCCTGGGCAGAGCAGTACAAGCAATTCCTTGGCTCAACCAGAGACAGGCAGACTTTCTAAGATTTTTTTTTTTTCCTAAACAATGCGGCCATATTTGATTGCAGCAGAGTGAGCAGCTACTGGTGACTTAAGCCAGGACAGCAACAGAAAAAAAAATAAAATCTGAAGATGCTACGGAGAGGGGATGAGGTCTAGCAAAAATGTCAAGGGGTGGACCCCCTTGCCAAGCCAAATGTTGTCAGTGAAAGCCTGGCCCTAGTAACCTTCCCCGGCAAAGGGCGAAGTTATTTACGAAGGGAGTGTAATAACAGGGCTTATGGCTTTATAATTTTATATGCTTGTTTTGGTTCCCTCCTTGCATCTATCTAGGGGGATTTGGCTTGAGGAAAGATGAAGTTATTCAAAAGTAAAAAGAAAAAAAAAGATGGAGTTATTGGTTGGGAACTGCAGATCGAGTGTTTTAACGTGATCGAGCTCCCCAGCCCGGCCATGTCTGTCCCACGAGGCCCTGGGACGCACCCGGCACTATCGTGCAATGGCATTTAATCAGCTTTCATTATATATAGCATTTAATCAGATTCCAGGAATAACTGTAGATAAGGTGGTGGCACGATCCCAGTTTCCTTCTCCTCACCTCCTCCAAAAGCGTTAGCGAGGCCCACCAACCCCGCAGCCATGTATAAGCCTTGTTTTCTGGTGGGGAAAATGAGACGTGGCCGCGATGCGACTTGCGTCCAGCCACGAAGGGTGGGCAGCTCCAGCGGGGTTTGCTGCCTTCCCGTTACAGATAAAAGGGGTCAAAAAATATCCCTATTTCTAATTCGCTGACTGCTACGGAGGGAGACGGACAGGGAGACGCTGCCTCTCCCCGCTTGCTGCAAAGCCCGTCTTTCTCCCACGCTGTCTGGGGAGGGGATGGGACACGAGGGGCAGCCGTTCTGCAGGGATTATGGGGCTGGGCTTCAGGCCACGTCGTAAAAACCTCTTGGTTATTATATTAAGCTTCTCGCTGTTTTGACTATAGCTTTTGCTGGGAATCGGAGAGAATCAGAACATGAGATACGGCCTTAAAAATTTAAGTCAAATAAATCCAAATGTAGCGTAGAGACGGTTTCTCACTGCCCCCTCCCCCCCCTTCTCTTTTTTTCCCTTAAACACACTCATTCCCAGCCCTTTCTGGGAACGCTCTGTCGGGAACAGCATTGCTTTGGCGTTTAAGATGTTTGCAGCGCTGCAGCCGGACAGCCCCGCGTTTGGGGGATGCCCGAGCCTGAAGCCGAGCCCCGCAGCGCCCAGGCTCCAGCCGAAGCGGGCAGCGTCTGCTCCTTCTTTCTTCTTTAACCCAAACAGAGGTTTCTGGCTCCCACCACCCTCTCCCAGCTGCGCAGATCGCCCGGGTCTCTCTCGGAGTTGCTGGAAAACTTATTTGCAGCAGCAGGAGAGAACCCAGCAAAGCTCGAAAGTAAAAAAAAAAAAAAAATAAAAGTTGTGCTTTGCATGGAGAGGCATCAACACCATCTTCATGGTGGGGTTGTGGAAGGAATTAGGGATGGAGAAGAGAGACTACAGGAGGCTGAACCCAACCTGGCAACCCCCCCCCCCCCCCCGCACACATTTGAAAAGCAATAGGAACCACTGTAGAAAATCATGTATTTCCTCATTTGTGGTAAAAGCCAAGTTTCACCCCAAAACACAAGCCACTGCCAGCTCCCTTTCAAGGTGCCACCACACGGAGCTGGGACAGCCCCAGGGACCCAAGGGAGGCTCGGGATGGGGAGACGAGGGAGGTCTCAGCCCTTCTGGGGGTGCTGGAGGAGCAGAGTGGGGTGAGGACCTGAATCCATCCTCTCTCCCGGGGGGGGGGCTGGCCGGTCCCAGCCCTCCCATCCCAACCAGACCATATAGAGTCATAGTGCAGAGTCCGGCCGCTCTGGCCCGGGCAGCGCTGGGATGGGGCTTGGAGGACCCGCTGAGAGGGGGAATTTGGGGGGCACATCCCCAGCAGGGCGATAGGGCAGGAGGGAGGGAACGCTGCCCACAGCCTCCCCCGCTCCGAGCCCAGGGACGCGACACCCCCACCAGCACCACCGCCCCCCCTAGATCCACATCCATTCTTCCCCTGCAAGCTCCGGGGTACCCCCCACCCGCACCCCCTTCCCCGCGGGAGGAACCCGGGGTGCGCCTCCCGCTCGCCCCCCTCCCCTTACCTCGCGGTCCAGAAGCATCCCCCCGCGCGGGGAGCAGCAGCAGCCACCCCAGGAAGAAGACGCGGCTCCCCCAAAAAGCGGCCAAGCCCCCTCGGCCGCAGGGCTTGCGGGGGGCCCGCCCGGCCATGCCGGCGCTCCCCGGGGCTGTCACCGCCTCTGCTCGCCGCCGCCGGCCCTGCCTTCCCCTCTTATGCTCTCGGGTCCCCTCCCCTCCGCCCGGCTTCCCCCCGCCAGCCCCATTCACTCGCCCCGGCCGGCCCCGCTCGCCGGCGGCCGGAGCCCCCTTTCCCAGGCGCCCGGCTGCGTCCTGGGCTGGGCGGCTGGAGGGGGCGGCGGGAGGGAGGGGGCCGGCATTGTTCGCTTTTATTTATTGCTGTGTTTCTTGGCCCAGCCGGGCCGCTTAATGAAAACCAGACCGGAGGAGAAGGCTGCTCCCAGGCTCCCCCCGCCGGGGCATCCCGCCGCAGCCGGGACGGCAGCCGCCGACCCCCCCACACCCCTTCCCGGGCTCCCCGCCGCCGCTTCACCCCCTTCCTGCGGGGGGAGAAGCGAGGGGGCACAGGGAGAGGGATGTGGGGGAAGGCAATTAAATAACTCCATCCATCCCACCAGGGTGAGACAGAGGAGAGACAAGTCTATGGCCCTCAATACCCGCCACACTTGTGATTGTGATTAATTTATTTTTTTTTCTAACAGGAGATGGGTGCCAGCATCCAGCCCCATCAAAGTTGGGGGGGGGGTGGCACAGCTCACTGCCCCACCCGGGCAGCCTGGGGCTGGGGTGCGGCTCACTTTCCTTCCTGCACACACACAGAGCACGGTCCCTGCTCTGCTTCAGCCTGTTTGGGTCCTCTCCTGGCGTTACCTAACTTCTCCTCCTGAGTCCAGGGCAAGGATTCACCAATAGCTACTGAAGCCCGAATAATAATATTGATTAACACCAGTAATTAAAGCTTTGTGAAATGATTTTACTCTAAAAATAGAGGCAGCTGCAAGACACCCTTACCCGAAGTGCTCTAGGGAGCTCTGGGTGAGCCTGCCCAAGGTGACATTTCAGCAGAGGAAGGGAGAGGAGACTTTGCTGGGGTTTCCCAACACAAAGGGCAAATCCAAATAGCACAGCCCAGGCAGCAGCACAGTCGGAGCCCTCCTGGCACTCAAACACGTGTTGAGGTCCTGTTAACAGGGCCCTGGGATGCAACCAGCAGATGCAAACATCTGGACAGCATTAGCGAGTCTTAGCAAGTCTTCCCCAGCCAGCTTGGCAACACCTTCAAGCGCCCATTAGCCTCAGATACAGCCTTTTTTCAGGTGGGTTAATGCCATTTAGCAGCATCTCACTCTCACCACAGAATCTCCCAAGCATCTTCCCCCCTTTCTGGGTCAAGCTCTGCAGAGCACGAGAAAGGACTCACTGAAGCTTGAAGATGGTCTCCTGCTTCAGCTCACCATGGAAAGGCTGCGCAGGTCCCACCACTTCCACAAGAGGACAAACGCTGGAAAATATAAAGTCACTCCAAAGAATAAACCTGTGGAAGTGCGGTGAAAAACAAAGGGCATTGCAGTCCTTTCTTGGATCCACACAGCTCAGTGGAAGTTCATCAGAGCAGCTGTAAATCAGCAGCCTGGCACATAACTAGGAGAGATTCAAATGATGGCTTTCAGCCATCAGGAAACCATCAGCAGCTAGGTCCAGAGGAACGAGGCTGTGCAGAGCTGCTGAACGCTGCGAACGTCTTTCCAAGAAAGGGCAGTTGGTGGCCAGGATTCTGCAGAGGGGTGAGCCAGGGGCTGGGATAGCGTAGGGACCGTAAGCCAAGGAAACCCTGGGCAGCTGACAGGCTCCAGTCTTCCCCCAGCAGCCCGTCACCGTGGCATAGCTTCACCGCTACTACGTTACGTGATATTTTTCCTCATTCCTCCTCTTTCTCAACCAATGCAAACTACTGAAAGTAGCGCAGTCTCAGCTTATGTGAAGGCAAAAGCCTCTGCTTTCCACCAGCACAGGGAATGTGACTGTAGCCATTGGCCATGGAGAAGTACATGGACCTGCATGGGGCTGGGGATCACAATGGCTGGTGGTTATCCAGAGCAGCTTATAAAAGGTCGTTTTGTGCAAAGGAACAGGCGTTCTTTCCCCCGTCTACAGCCTCGATCACTTGATATCTCTGCTGACAAAAGCCTACAGAAGCTGTGGCACCCGACCATGATCTGCAGCTGGGTCACGCAGCGTGGCAGCTGAGGCTGAGATCCGGGATTTCTGCGTCCCAGTGTAAGCCAAGAGCAGCATATGTGAAGCAGGGGCGGGGGAATCACTCACAAACATGGAATTAAAGACAGGGAGAGCCCCTTGGTATCTATTTTCAGCATGCTCCTGTCCTCCCAGGCACTCGTTCTTCATAGTCATGAAGAAGACAACCAGCACATCGAGTTGCACAAGCACAGGAGGTGTGCTCAAAGATATCCCAGGAACCTACACTTTGAGTCTTCCACCACTGCATTGTCCACACAAAGTCTTTGTCCGTTATGGGTCCTTCTGCAAAGGACAAGGACAACTGTGATGTAGTAAAACAACTCTATGCCATTCATAAAATATGTACCTTGATAGACCAAAAAAAAGTCTCCTTAGACCCAGTTTCACATAATCTCCCACTAAAATGACTATTCAACCTGCACACAATGCCACAGGAACTCAGCTTCTCATGCACAGGCATTCCAGAGACCACAGAGCGTAGCTGGCTTTTTACGTGCTCCAGATACAACCAGCAAGTCTCACAGTCCAAAAGACTTACTCTTCTCCAGGGGAAGGCCAGGGCTGGCTACTCAGCAGATGACTCAAGGAGACTTGGCAGCAGCCAGCAGCAAGCCCCCTAGAGCAGAGTGATTCATGGGACGTACTGAATTGAACTTGGGTAAAGGAGCCAACGCAACTTGGGGAAAGTGATCTGGAGTTTCTCCTTTGTTTTGCATCATGAAGACGAGTTTGAAGTAGCTTCTGATAAAGCTAGACAGAGACAGGGCTGCAGCACGTGGGTACATGAATAAAATTAGATTGTATTAAAAAAAAAAAAAAAAACACGTCCTTCTCCCCTATCAAGACCTCTCACAACTGTCCTCATCACCGTGGAATTTGAGTGCCTTCCAGAAGAATATTAATCAACATGGCTTTCATTTGTCATGCGGCGGTCATTCACCCTCCCGCAGGGTCTAATTTGGCCTGGAGAATTCATTTATCTGCTGATGTAGGGAGAAAAATATTAATAAAAGTTTGACTTTCAAACCTTGCTTGTGTGAAAGAATTGTGTCTTTTCCATTTACAGCAGTTCAGCTGAATTCCTTCCCCAAGCCTACGACGAACATGTCCAATGACTTCATGCTACACTTTTACACTTTACAGAAGTACAGTTGCCCAGCTGGCCAACTAATAAACGCAGCATAAAGGAAGCAATATATTAAGATCTTCTTTACTGGATTAAAGTTTGATCTGGACTAACGAACAGCCAGTCAGGAAGTATTTTCTTTATTAGGGTATTGTTTCAGGAAGAGTGAATTATAGTGAATTATAAACCAGGATGCTCTCACAAATAAGCGGAAGCCAGTAGCTTACCTGCTTTTGCACAGGGCAAATCTCCTTTTCAGCGTCCTCCTCTTCAAAGTCGCTCAGTTGCATTCTCCTGCAGGCACATCCACTAACAAATTTACCACCGACAAAGGCAGAAGTCCTTCAGGGAAGTAGTCCTCCAGGAGTCAACCACTCTGGACCAGGCATATCAAAACACACACACAGTAACACGACTATGTTCTGTGGGGACCTTTTCTTTTCCAAGGAAGTTCCACACTTCGACTATTTTTTTTTTTTTCCCCACATGATCCTTGCAATTGGTTTCCACGGTGATCTTTCCAGTTACCAGTGATGAGAGAACATGTGCCAAACAGCATCTGCTCAAGCTCCTCACACATTCCCCCATCACTGCCTGATGCGGCAAAGCTCTAACTTGAGACTGGTTCTCCATAGAAGGGACTCCAAAAACATCCATCAAGAACCAAAGGACTTACCATGTTATTATAAAAGGTTCACCAGGATGGAATACAAAAGGTACAACTAGGGAATATTATCACGAAAGAGGAAATGGAAGGTGTTTCTGAAGGGCAAACAAGCCTCTTTTTTTGAACTAAGGAACCTTTCAAAGCATACGGTGGCTTTTTTACACCCCTTTTCTCTGAGGTTTCCTTGCCTTGTCCACCGCACCCCCACATCCTTCACTCTTCCCACTTCAAGTTCAGTTTGTAGACAGCACATCTACAGCCAGTCCGAAGCAAAAGACCAGACATTTTATTTACTTGGTGATGAACAAGGTACAAATGAACAACAGTACTAGATCAAAGCTGCTTTCAGTTTCTGGAGACAGCTCAACAGACAACTGTGCTGCCCCTTCCCAGTTTTTGAGATACCAGCTATGATAACTGGCCTTTTGGTGAGACTCAAACATGCATTTGGCATCTACGCAATAATCATTGTGCAGGGTGGGCATGGCAAAGTCTGATCAAAGCCCATTTCTAATTAGCTGATAACAAAAGCCTGCTCCTGTAGGGTTAAAAAAAAAAAAAAAAATAGTTCTGCCCTCTTTAAACTTCCAAAGACTTGCAGAATTTACCCTAAAAGTCTTTGTATAGCAGTGGATTAAGGAGAGATGACTCCACTCCAGAATCAACACAAGACAAGCACAATTTCCTGAGTTCTTCAAAAAAGTTTTGCGTGTTGGAAGCAATGACTCCAAATGTCAACAGCCTCCTTCCATCAAACTATAAACACTGGATGTTTTGCACCCAGCACAAGCTTTATCTGACCTGATGACAACAAGGAATAGTAGTGGAATGGCTGTAAGTCAGCTTCACTAGTATCCCTCATGAAGAAATCAAGAGAAGGATGGACGATACATCCCTTGTGAAGGAATCGAGAAGGATGGACCATAACGCTGTTAGAGTACAGGGCTGAGGAGGAGACCTGCCTCCTTTAAACCTGGCCACACGGGACCTAATTTTCAGAGGTTCTGAGAAGCTGCAGCTCCTCCCGATTTCATCTGGAATTGCAGGTGCTCAGTCCTCTGGGGAGAAAAGTCAAACAATCTCATACTGTTCCTTGACAAACTTTTTTTTCTTCCCCCTGTGCGCAAAGCAAAGAGAATGTTTGCTTTACAATACTTCATAAACCAGAGGGCAAACTCTTTGTGCAGCTCGAGACCAGGGTAAAACATCCACGCACAATCTTCAGATCACACATTCTGATATATTAAAGTGTGCCCAAACAGAAGTTTTTTTAACAGAAGCAAATACTTCTTCCTTTGCAAAGGCAAAATGCTACAATATTTCCACCAAATGAGGAATTACAGCTACTTGTCGCTAAAGCTCACAAGCTGCAACTCTAACAACTCACAGAATGACAGCGACTGTTAGATTACTTCGGTAGTTAGTGAACATTTTTAAGTGAGGTAAAACATTAAAAAAAAAATTTGCAGCACCTCTTCCTTTGTTTTGAAAGGTTTTACAACGTGTACTACTCTACTTACGGGAAGATGGGTACTCCAACCAGTTGAAATGGACTGCCTGTTCGCAATGTGCTTGATTATTGGCCTCTATGCTTTTGTTAGGGAGCAACACACAGGAACGCTATGGGCATTTAAATAAAAACAACCATCAGCTGTGTTATCTGGCTGTAGGAAGACTTCCAAGTATCCCCTGAGGCATCAGCAGGGCCCTTAAGCACTCTTGTTTTTTCATTGGTTGAAAGCTTAAAAGCATATTTAAGAAGCTAACTGGCTTTAAGTGAGCACTCAATGAGGTAACATCTTGTCAGGACTCCAACACCGCTGAATTTCTTGTCGCAAAGAAAAAGTCTATTCATACATATATCAGGGAATCGCATGAGAAATCCCAGTACCAGCAAGGTTTAGCACCTTCTGCTTCAGCAACGTACAGAGCTGCTTTCTAGCCCCAGAAGAGCAAAAGCAAAGCAGTAACTTGCATCCAAACTGATCCCAAGGACAAGACAGTGGAAGGCACAAATAGGTAAAAACAGATTTTGAAACATGGAAAGGTCTAAAGAGATAAAGCCATTCTCTGAGCTGATTTATCACAGCCATGTGATACTGTATTATTTTTAACCTGCAGTCTTAACTTCAGATTTCTGAGACCAAACAAGATATGGCCTTCCAACATATTAGATCATGGTTTTCTGGTGGCTGGGTTTTTTTCATGCTATTCTGGTAAGAAGAGTACATCCAGAAAAAATATAAATCTTACACCCGCATATATTTTCACACTTGACTCTGGGGTAAGATATAATGGCCGCTTTAACAGCGTGCGGTACCAGCAGCACAGGACACAGTTTGAAAAATACTATGCTAAATCTCTGTCCAGTGTAATTTAGTGTAGGTCTACTGACCTTCAAGGGAATTACATTATTTCCCATCATCTGAAGACTTGATTCGTTATACCCTAGTGTGAACTCCAGGGGTAACTGGCAGAGCTGGACTGTAGCCTCCACTGGATGGCTCAAGCCAAGGGGTGAAACAAGAAGTTCTGTGAAACCCTTAGTGAACACAACAGCTCACAATCTCTGAGTTGTGCCTCACCCTCCATAGAACTGTGTGTACCGTTACAGCCACTCCTTGAACTTAACTGCTATGAACATCTTAAGTACAGAAAATAGGAAACCACTCTTCACACCCACTTACGTTTTCCTCAGGTGTCTTTTCCTGTTTATACATCATATGAACTCTATTGTGATAAGCAAACGAAACTGAGACTTCAGGCTTCTATCACAAAAGAACCACAATCTTCGTATTTCATCTTTTGTCACTGTGGTGCTTGTTAAATGTATAAGCAAGTACCCTGTCAGCATGCAAGCATCTAATGAAGTGAAAGGGACTCTCCCAGGCAAAGCTTAAAAATCCCCAACATCATAAAAAATTTCTGATGCGACTCTCCTGGTTTATACAGAAAGAAAGCAAACCAAGCGAAAGCTCGGTGAAGTTGTGACTCCTCCACTCTTTCAGGCACTAATAACGTCCAGTTTAAACAGCCACTACAGATACCCTGTAAGAGCTTAAGTTCTGTGTTGGGTAAAGTAAGAGGTGATGACGGCCCAATTTCTTCAGATGTTGTCCATACTGACAGCGAAGATACATTTCATATTTGCTGCAACAGTTATTACAAACTGATCTGATGTTATTTATTTAAGGGGGTTTTGCATTACAAAACATTACAAGTGAGTTTTCTACATTCAGATAGGAAATAAAAAAATAAAAAATAATTGTTAAAAACAATTTAAAATAAATATATAAAACTACTGTTCCAATCAGGTAGTTATAAATATATTATGAACCAAGTACTTCCAAACTATGTTTACTTTGGAAGCGTGTTAACACCACTACAAAACCCATCCATTTATTTAAAAACCTGTCATTCATATCAAATTATTGATTCTTAAATACAGCAAGATTATATAAGTACAAAAATTACACAAGTGAATACCACAAAACATACACTGCACGAGTATTTACTGCATTAGTTTTTTCACTTCACAATCTCCTTTATGCTGCACATTTAATAAGCACAATACACCTTCGTTTGAACAGATCTTTATCAGTTCCAAGGCACTTTCCTCCCTAAGACACGGTTGGTGATTTTCTGAAAGATAAAAACAAAGCGAGAGAATGATTATTATTCCTCTAAAAATTAAAAGTGCTAAGCATGAAGATATTGTTAATAAGTTTTCTGAACAGAATATCAAGGGGTAACACAACACTAAGAAATAGCTGTTTACATATTTTAGAACAGCTACAGCAGACTAGTTGTTTCTCACTCATCGGTATAAAAACCACCAGGATGTCCCTGTGTTGGCTGCTGTGGAAATGGTCAGAAACAAGTCTAAGGAGTCAGAATACACCTTGACATGAGCTGACAGACAGTTTCCATCAAGTAACCACCATGATGCATGTCTCGCTCTTCACCTGCTGAATACAAACTTCTGGGCGTCCCGTGTTCTCCAGTTTGCGATACATTTATGAAAGGACACAGGAAAACTAGAAGAGCTACGGAGAAGAGTAACAAGCATAGTGGAAGTTTTTTCTACAATAAACAACTCAATAAATTAGGGCTCTTCGCTACAGTGGGAGGGATAAGCCATGACCGAAGGGGAAGAGATGAAAGCAACCTGAAGCAGGTGAAAAAGGAATGTTATTGGCGGACTCTTCCAAAACTAATCTGGGGAGGCATCATATAAAATAGCTGGAAATAGATTTTAAAGAAACAAAACAAAACCCCCCACAGAATACTTTGTGTGAAAAGTCATGGTCTTGCACAGTTAAACTGTGGAACTCCTCCCCACGGTGCTGCAAACACCAGACGTTTACACTTCACAAAGAAAGTGGACAAATTCATGAAAGAAAAAATGCCACCAATCCAAAAATGGATTGAAAGCCCTTTGGACATAAATTACACCAGACTGGTAGAGCATCTTTGAGAAGTACTGCTAATGCTGGCTCTGTTATGGTATTCTTCTCCAGGCACCTGCTAGTGTGACCCATTCTTATGGCAATGGGCAATCCAGATAATTAAACACCACATTCTGCTAGCTCAGCTGGCAGATCACTCGTGTTTTGAAGCATGGAATACATACTTCACCAAGGACAAGTCCTGCCTGACCAACCTAGGGGCCTTCTATGATGAAGTGACTACATCAGTGGACAAGGGAAGAGCTATAGATGTCATGTATCTGGACTTCTGTAAGGCCTTTGACACAATCCCCCACAACATCCTTATCTCTAAATTTGAGATAGGGATTTGATAAGCGGACTGTCTGGATGATGAGGAGTTGGTTGGATGGTCACATACAGAGGGTAGCAGTGAATGGTTCAATGTCCAGATGGAGAACGGTAAAAACTGGTGTCCCTCAGGAGTCCGTATTGGGACCAGTACTGTTCAATATCTTCATTAATGACGTAGACAGTGGGATCGAGTGCACCCTCAGCAAGTTTGCAGATGACACCAAGCTGAGTGGTGCAGCTGGCATGCCTGAGGGACGGGATACCATCCAGAGGGACCTGGACAAGCTCGAGTAGTGGGCTGTATCAAAACAAGCATGGCTAGCAGGTCAAGGGAGGTGATTCTGCCCCTCTACTCTGCTCTGATGAGACCCCACCTGGAGTACTGCATCCAGCTCTGGAGCCCCCAGCACAGGAAAGACATGGACCTGTTGGAGGTGGTCCAGAGGAGGGCCACAAAAACGATCTGAGGGCTGGAACACCTCTCCTATGAGGACAGGCTGAGAGAGTTGGGGTTGTTCAGCCTGGAGAAGAGAAAGCTCAAGGGAAACCTTATTGCAGGCTTTCAGTACTTAAAGGGGGCTTATAAGAAAAATGGGGACTGTTGCAATAGGACAAGGGGTAATGGTTTTAAACTAAAAGAGGGTAGATTTAGACTAGATACAAGGAAGAAACGTTTTACAATGAGTGTGGCAAATCACTGGACCAGGTTGCCCAGAGAGGTGGTAGATGCCCCATTCCTGGAAACATCCAAGGTCAGGTTGGATGGGGCTCTCAGCAATCTGATCTAGTTGAAGCTGTCCCTGCTCATTGCTGCAGGGCTGGATTAGATGACCTTTGAAGGCCTCTTCCAACCTAAACTATTCTGTGATTCTATGATACATACTACATAGCTTTATAGAAGTATACAATAAAGTAAGAGCTTTGGATACCTCATAGATTACTAACAGCAGCGGGAATGATACAGCCGTTACCTGATGTGACCTTTTGTACCACACAGATGAATGCTACACACAGCTCAGCTCTTTATACGCACAGAGTATGCACTATGTGTGTATACAGTATATACACATACTATATATAGTGTATATACCAACGCAGAATATACTCTGCTTACATACATAAATATAAAAAGCAGCAAAGCTGCTGATGTGAATCTCAGCATGGAATCTGTCCCCAGTACTTTATGAAGCCTCAGAAGGGCTCAAAATGCCTCATACCACAAAACCTATGAAGAGTCCCTACAGCTCACAGGCCCTTTTGCAATCTAATAAGCAAACCCAGTTAGCAATTAGATGCTATCTCCCCTCTTTGCTCCACTTCCAGAAGTGACTACAAAACAAAAAAAAACCCTAACACGTTGCTGACAGGAGGGAAAATGTAGCCAAGGGGATGAAAAACAAACATTAAGCAAAAATTACTGTAAAGCAGCAAGCAAAGTGCAATTCAGTTTCACACCTCTAGAAGCATGTGCTTTTTCCTATAGGGTAGTGACACCTTGTGGCCCCTATCTTCCACAGGCTCTAAAGGACATGTCCCATCTATAAATGAAATGGTGTTTAGTGTTCCTGAATGCTACTATCGTTTTTAATTTTAAGGGGTAGAGGGAAGAACATAAATTAATAACTTTGCTACCCGCTTTAGCCTTTTAAGCTTTAAGGTCTCTCCCATGCTCCCTATTTACAAAAATTACCAACTACTATGTCTAATGGAAAAGCCTTGGTAATAGGACAAATTTGTATCCGATAAACTCATAAAATTAATTTTCACTTCACTGGGGTTCAAAGAATTCTGATTTATACTGTCATCAGACCAGAAATCTGTCTCGATTAAACAGTTTTCAAAATTAAAGGGCACACACCATTCCCTTATCTGACTGGTATAATTTTATGCTCTATTTGAAATTAAAAGTACAAAAGCAAAGGGATACTGGGACAGAACATCAGCCCAGACTCATGCGCATCTGTGATAAAAATAACTTTGCTATCTTAATAAAGATAAGTATTTAACAATTCAAAAAATTAAGAATGCCTGGAAACCCTCAGTTGATTTCAAGCACTGGAATTTTGATAAGTTTCCAGTTATATATGAGTCCATACTGTTTCCTCACAAGGATCCCATCCTCACTCGATGCTAACAAAACTGTTATTTCATTCTCTCCTCACCTTCCACTGCAGCACATAAATGCCTTAAAACAAGCACTGACAGCCCTTACTTCCCAGGTGTCCTGTATTAATATTTTCACTTGTACTTTACAAAATGTAAGCAAATTTTGTCTATATATATTCACTAATTTGGAGACTTATTTTGAGCCAAATAAACTCAGTTTCATCTCATTGCTCAACCTGGACACTAAGATCATTATTCTTGGTTCCCTACAGCTAATGAGGAGACACACACTGCCTGCAGAGAGCAGTGTGTCCCACATAGTAGCTGTCATTGCTCATACTGGAACATACAATTTTGTTTGTTTTCTACTCACAATACATTACTAAGAAGCTGGTGTTCATTTTAATTCAGAAGCATTGTCCCAGAAATTACATCAATATGCAGCTATAGCTAACATATCTTTAAATTCTGATGTGAGGATGCTTCATCAAACAACACTTGTCCATGTTCATGTACATACAGATATGAGTGTGTATACATGTTTAATTCATTGCTTCCTTTCCCAAATTTTAATCACCCTTAACCTGTGAGCCCTCAACGCCCTGTAGAAGTGGTATGCACACTGTACTGCCAGATAATCCCATCCTCAGAGCCAGCTGTACTGCTTTTAGTGAGGTGTATGCCTAGTTTTACTTTTACATGTCTACTCCTTTGGTGTCAGTGACAGAAATAGAAGCAACCAGTGTCCCAGCACCATATTACCTCATGGCTGAAATGTAATAAACTTAGGCTATAAGCACACTTCACTATTACAATAAAGTGTTCAGGCACAGGTGCTGGGAGAAAGTAAGTGCTCAGACTCTCCTTCACTAAGCAAACTGGCCTGGCAGTTTCAGACATCCCCACTTGCCCAGCTGTTTCCTTAGTGCTCCTCTGCCAGGTATTAACATTTGCACAGCAGAAAGTCAGACAAGAAAATATAAGCATAAGCCTCAGACATTCCAGAACAGGATGCCTCAGCAGACACTTTCACCAACAGTTTAACCTACTAAGCTGCACTCTGGAGTGGTTGGGGCATGAGTACATGCTTTCCGCATCAAGATGTCCAGTGGCAGCCAGTCAAAGTACAAAAAATGAAGGACAAAGAAGTTTCATTAGGGACAGGTCATGCCACTAAGCACTGACCTGGGAGTCAGAGAATACGAGTACTATGCCTGGCTCCACCATTAACCCACACAAACTCGAGCAGGGCACTTGACTGTTTGCCTCCCTCTCCTTTCCCGAGCTTTGTCTGGATACATGCCAAACAGTCTTGGAAGGAACTGTCCCCTGCTAGGTTTGTGTAAGGCACAACAAGACTCCTCTAGGTGACTGCAATTAAAATAAGAGTCAGATCTATTCCAGAGTATTGATCTGCTGTTCTACATCAGCAGTTCACAAACTTTTCACTATGAGAGATACAGTGCTACAGATCATTTAAATTATATAACCCTACATTACATACGTTTTTCATCTAGCTTTTGTACCAGCCATCTTCTCCTAATACTCTATGTCATCTTTGGAGTCATTCCACAAAATCTGTGGCTCTTTTTTTCATGCATAATCAGATCCCCTTAGAAACTGATGCTCTCAGCAACATATTAACCAAATTCTAAACAAACCATTCACTGTATTTACAGCTACTCACTACAGCTATTCTGCATCATCAAGGAAGACAAAAAGATTACAATATTGACTGCAATGAATCATCATCCCTCTTCCAATCAAAACCACATTTATATACAAAACTTCTGATCTGATCTTCTCTCTGCTTCCACCTGACAATCCTACTTCAAGTCAACAACTGCCAGCATTCGTTAACTCTTAAGACCTTACTGTACCGGCATCTGAGATTGTCAGACCAGTGAAAAAAATATGTCCTGAATATACCCTGCAAAAGCATATAATCAAATTCAAGTAATTCTAGTGTTAAGTACCTACAATCAGATTAGGAAGGTATTCTGAATAATGCATTGCGTTATGAACCCTGACTTTTAAAATCCAATTACTGCTGTTCCCAACAAATAGCTAAACTCATTATTCCAGCTCTGGTAGGACAACTTAGCCAGGAAAGAGTTGCAATGCTAAAACTGAAGTGCAACCTTAAGACCCAGAGGGGAAAAAAAAAAAAAAGAGAGAGTTTTAATTTTTAATGCATGTCCTTAAACCACTGAGGCTTATAATGCAGTTTATTGCCTGCTGCCAGAGTTCTCTGGAAGGCTACGTGTTATGGCATGCAGGTTAGTTAAAGTGGGAGAAGGTAAGTCAGGTTAGAACCTCAGTGTTTGCATTACAAACTGCTGTTTCTCATCTTTCAGTTCTTATTAAGTCTTAAGAGAAAGCTTAAGCATATGGATGCCTAGAACAGCTCAAAAAATGCTACACTGGTCAGTTTTGGAGATGCACTTTTCAGGGGGGACAAATGGGCCTCCTCTGTTTTATCAGGACATTTGTCACATCATTGTGATACTGCTCGTTACACAGAAATACTAGATAATTAGATGTGTGCACACAGGAGGGCATAAGGACAGAAGATTCTCTTCTTTGTTACATATCGTGCTTAACCCAGGCGAGTCTCTAGCACAGGGTTCTTCAATCTTTCTATCATGAATTAAACCCGTGCTTTGTGTGTGTCTGTTAAACACATGTTGCACAACTTGGGACTGCCAGGGAGAAGAGTACAAGCAGCAGTTCTCAGCTGGGACAGAAGCAGCTCCCTGCAGGTATCTCACTGCTTCATGGCAGAATGAGCCAGGATTCAGCACAGTCTTAGAGCAGCCCAGCAAAATGGGCCCCACTGCTTCCTTTTTCTGCTCACCAAAATCCTGGAGTCCTCACCCCACGTTTGCTCTCCTGCTGGTTTTGTGGTGAGGTCCCAGCACAGAAACTGGTCTTGAACTGCTGGACAAGTGTTTGTGGTTCAAAGTTAGTCATACCCATGCTTAGGGATACTGGTTTATTCTACAGCTTGCCAGACAGAGGAGATCCAAGGCTGATCAGTGCCAGTGCGGTAAGACCACACTATCAGCTGAACAAACACGTAACGATGAAATCCACAGCCCCCAAAGTTAACAAGTTACCACCAGTACTGACAGTTCTCCACTAAGTAAAATTAAGAATGACGACTCCAGGCTTTGTTAACCATGGTTGCAAAGATAGCTGTGAATTGTGTAAGCCAAATACATCTACAGCAAGGGTACTTGAGAGCAAAACCAGCAGCCTCCAGTTCAAAGAGCCTGTCCATGAAATACCATCTTTAACTAAGCTCCGTGATCCCTCTATTCTGCCCTCAAGACTCTGCACAAGACCTTTTGGGTGTATTTTAATGAGGACCATGCTTCCTTGTCTTTTTTCCATAGGTCACGTGTAGGTACTGGAAGAATTTTAAGTTAGGTAAGAGGATTTTTTGTTTCAAATTTTAAGTTTGACTGCTTTGACCCTGATTAAATGCTGATATATCCTAGAAGTTGCAAAATAATACCAGAGAATAAAAAATTTAGTAAATATTACCATAATGCTTTTGATCTCAAGAAAAAAAATTCTAAAATGTTCCAGTATAAATACTTGACCAGAACACATACCGTTTTGTAAAGCTGTGCTTTCAGGCGATATGAGTTGTATTCCATTTTTCTCTTCTCTTCCTCTCGCTTCTTCTGCACTTCTGGAAGCTGCTCATAGATCCTTAAGTGTAAATACAAAAAGTCAAAAATAGTGACTTGGAAGGAAGTTATTGATATTAAAAAAACCCACATCCTCTGTTTTATGTTCACATTCTGTTAAAGGCTACTAGCCAACCACATCATAGAAAAATTTATTTGGGGGTTTACTAGTGTCACACACGGAAAATGTGGAATACATAGCAGTTGTGATACCGGAAATTCCCACATGCCATAATGTCTTTCTCTTACAAGCAGCACCTCCTAAAAGCAATATTTATAACATTAAAATGACCATAGAGCTGCTATGATTACCCAGCTGCAAAAGGTAGAGCTTCAATATCTTCAGTACAGAATAGCCCCACTGCTTCTCTGTGCTGGTTATGCTGATTCCGAGTAACACGTTTATCCATTGATAGCAACACCTTTATCACAAGAATAACCTGATTTAAGCTATTTAGGCATCTTTTCAAAATTTCAGTATTTTCCGCATTCAACAGTGTCACCCTGTTTAGGCAAATGCTTTGTCTTCTCCAGTGCTGAACTCCTCCCATACCAGAACCAAACAGCAAGGGATACTTTCAACCGAATAGAAGGTGACTGGTGCTCAGTACAGACTCAGTGCACTATTCTAGTCTGTCTTACATGCTACCATCTAAAGGAGGGGCCTGACATCTAGGATGGCAGTGTATTACTCACACTGCCTTCCCCACATCTTCCTTTAAGATCATTAAGGAAGAAATATGCAGCTTCAAAAACACTGAGGTTTATGGGAGGTGGAAATTAATGATGTTCAAAAATTTCAGTCATGTAATACTTAAAGCAAAAGAGATCTTGCTCCTTTCTTAACATGCTGATTTGATAATCAGCAAAGAGAAAGCAAACAAACAAACTCATTACAGATACAATACACTCTTTTAGAGACTGTTTCATTCTTAAGTCAATATCATATCTTTGCATAATTACTGTTGGCACTTTCAATATTTTTAAAGACATCTATGCCTTCAACTCATGTTATCTGAAAGTACTACAACACACTCCATTTTGAACATTGCAAATCAATGCAGCCCACCAGCCGGGGGGGGGGCATCTTTGACAGTTCTCTTGGTACTAATTCCAGCAGGAAAACAAGTAATACTTCAGATTGGCAAGAGAAGTGATGGAGGCAAATGTCTATCAGTTTGCACCCATTTGCTATTTAGTCAGTGCAAGTTAGGTGTCACTTGCATATTTCAAAGGAGAGAAAGATGAGAAGTTAGCTGGAAAACAAAGTAATAGGAAGCTGTACGATAATGAGTAAGTAAGTAGGCAGAACCAAGAAAGCAAGGACCAAATACAAATCTCTGTACTGAATATTATCTCCTGTCTAATTCACCAGCATCAGCTAGGGAGAGCCATATACATTTGTAGCTTCTACTGTCCCCCAAGCAAATGTGTCTACCAGTCCATCAGACGTCACAGTGGAACTGATGAGCAAGCAAATACACATCCAACACCAAAAAAAAGTAGTAAAAAAAAATTGGCAACTGCACTTCTTTCAGTAACCTACCTTCCTGTGTATCCCTATTTTTCTACTCTGCAGCTGCTCTTAGGAGATCATCTTTTCTAAAAATGTCACTACGCATATTACCACTACAGAAAAGAGGAAATAATTCACCTCTTGATGTTTATTTTATTCCTCTCATGCTTTGCTGGAAGGCAGCAGAGGATGCTAGGTCCGTGCATGTGCCACTGGATGGGGGCAGGGATACCACCAAGATTTGGGGTTTTGCTTTGATACCATCTCACCACTCTCTAAAGCCTTTTGACATTCTAGGGCTCCCCTCAACAAAAGATCAAGATTTACCCTTCACAAATCATCCCACCCTAAAGATGTTTAGAACATGAAGTGAGCAATGCAGAATTGCAGGGTAAATTCCTTGAAAATTGTTTTCATTACCTCTAGCTAACTCACCATGAGAAATTCCATTTATATCCTCGGAGAAAAAGAAAAAGCTTCTGCACTCATTATAGGTGTGGATTTCAAAAGAATGGTACAGAATAAATTACTTCTCAGCTCCAACTGAGAGCTGCAGTATGAAAGCAGCAAGAATAAAAAGAAGTCACCAAGTGTGACTGCCCAGATCAGTCTCCACAGAAGTCGTGTTGACTTTGGTTACTAGGAAATCAGAGTTTCTGAAAATACATGAGTTCAGATACATCAACCTCAGCATCCAAGTGACCCGAACCCTCTACTCCAGCTAAAACACGTGGAGATGCTTTCCTTGGGGAACTGACATATTTACCCTATGTACCACTTCTGCCACCTGTCTATTAATGCTCTAAAAATACTCCCAAATGCCAAAAGCTATTGAAATAAAACATTCTTTTTGAACTCTCCCAGCACATATATCAAGGGGTTTCTTCTGTATATTGCATATTCCAGTAGATATTTTGTGGAATCACAGTGTGACTTAGGCTGGCAAGGACCTCCAGAGGTCACCTAGTCCAACCTTTTGCTTGAAGCAGGGCTCACTTCAAGGCTAGATCAGGTTGCGCAGGCTTCATCCTGTCAACTTGTGACTACTTCCAACAATGGAGATTCAACCACCTTTGCGGGTCCCGGTCCAGCCCTTCACCATCCTCTTCATAAAAAAAGTGATTTCCTTGTCTCCAGTTAGAATTTCTCCTTACTGTAACATCACCACTGCTGCTTGTCCTGTCACTGTGCACCTCCAAGAAGAGTCTTCCTCTTTCTTTCTCTAAGCCCTCCTTCTGGCAGGGAAGCACCACTGCCAGATCCTCACCTTCAGCCTCCTCCTCCTCAGGCCAAACAAACCCAGCCTCTGCAGCTTCTCCTCATGCAGCACATGCTCCAGTCTCCTGAGTGTCTTGGTGGCCTCCACCAGAGGCAGGCCTCTCTCTTGTAGTGACAGCTCAGAACAGGAGAGAGGTTCCAGCTGTGGCCCCATCAGTGCCAAGCAGAGGTAATACCCACTTCCCTGCAGTGAGTAGCTGGCCTTCATCCCTGCAAGAGCATACTGACAACTCGTGTTCAATCTGCTGTTCACCAGCTGTCAGGCCCCCAAGACCATTTCCAGAAGGGCCACTCCCCGGACAATCTGTCCTCAGACACTGCCAAGTGGGGTGTCCTTGGCAGGAGGGGGGTGTGTTTGTCCCAAGGAGAGACTTTGTATTTATCATTGTTGAACTTCATGAGATTGCTCTTGGCCCTTTCCCCCAGCCTGCAGAGATCTCTAGAAACTGCAGACCTACTCTCCAGCATACTGACTGGTCCTCCCAGTTTGGTGTCACCTGTAAATCCATTGAGATGCTCTCCATCCCATTGCGACTACCCATTAAGATGCTGTGAAACAGTCCCGGCCCACAGCATTGCCCTTTTCACATAGCACAAACCCTTCCCTCAATATAGCATGTACATTCCAAAACTTCAATGCAACAAAGCACTTACATATATGCTGAAATCCCAACTACTTAAATATCCTTTGCCTCAGAGTATACTCTTGATCTTTGTTTTGACTCTGAAATAACTTACAGTATCATTGTATTTTTATGTAATTTTACAGGTTATCAGACATGACTTCATGAGTCTTATTTAAATATTTATGCTGTTTCTCAACTAGTACTCTTCCAAACCACCTCCCCTTGACCCCACTACCATTTCAGAATACAGCTGCAATAGACTCCATTTTTTTATTACATCTTCACATGCTCTCTCTGTAGCACAGGCATTCAAAATGTTTACTACACTGCTAGTGTGCACTTTATATATGAATTACTTGAATCAAAAATAAGGCAAAATCTATCATAAGGTGGTTTTCATCAAGGGTAAAAGCTTCCATATTCCTTTGAGAGTAGTTATTTCTTATATTAAGCTACTTTCATTTGGTGAAACAATGCCTTACTTCCCACACCAGTTACCTAGTTTGTTAATGTTTAAAACGATACAGACACTCCAGTGGCCCAAACCCTACATTTCTGCTTCTTTTGGGATCCAGTACTTGCACAGTCTGATGTAGTGCCTGGACGGCAGATACCGCAGCAGAACACTCAGATTTAGTTACAGAAATAATTTTTTAAAAATGATCTTGTTTCTTGGATTTCTTATATAGGTGCTTTCTCCCTCTGATAAGGTGCCTGCATCTTGCACTGAAAAAGCTGAATTCTTTGACTGCAGATACAATTCATTCGTTTTTCCTACCCATTTACTCAGGTCACTTATCTACCTGAAACAAGATTTTCTTAACCTTACCGTTTAGATCTTTGAACCATTTCACTCTTTGGAATTGTTCTTCTCTTTTCTCTAATCAGAAAACCTAAATGGAAAATTTTGAGATAAGAGAATGAAAAGTCTACTTCTCACAAAGAATATTACTGCAGTGAGTCCTTTTTAAGTTATGGATTCTTATACACAATAACGTTAAATAATTGTAATGTTTTTATTGAAAATACACCCTTAAGTATAATGTGGAAAATCATTAATTCCTATAGAACATAAAAAGCAGAACCATGAAGGTACCTCTGTCAGACAGCATGTGACTTGCATTCCTGTAGCCCTTTCTCTTCTCCGGAGGATTAAATAGCTCTTCTCGTTCGGACTGCAGTACGCTCTGTACCCTCCTTTCCTCCATTACAAGCTTCAGATGCTTCACACGCTCTCTAGAGCGGGAGATGAAATCAGGGCGATGCACCGCAAGAGCCTCCTGAAATGGGATGACACAAAGCAAAGTGTGAAGTGGCCAGACTGTCTCCCGAGGGCTGGAAGGGAATAATCAAGATATCTAACACCATTACCGAAGCATGGGAAAAAAAAAATCCCAAAGTAGTATTTGGTATCACATACAAAATGTTGTAGCCTTAATGCTGGGTAGATACTCAGAGATCTTGTTTAACAAGCTATATGTCAACAAATAGAAGACTAACTGGCCAAAAAGAAAGAAAAAAAAAAAAAAAGCTAAAATAATTAGCAAAAGGGACACAAATCTTTTCTCAAAAAAAGCATAGCAAAGTCCACAAAGTTGAGCCCATAGAAGATTCTGTAACTTATTACAGCCTCCTGTGGTATAAATCGGGGGGCACATCAACATTAGCAATTCATTTTGGATCAGAAGTGGAATTTTAAAAGCGATCTCCTACTACCTCTGGTTTGCCACACTTCAATTTCCATCACAGAGCAGTCTCTGAGAACATGAGCAGATGCAACTGAACTTAAAGAAACTTCTGAAGTGCACCTAAATTAGCACCTCCTAATTTGGATTTCACTTGCTGTGGACAAACTTTTTCAAAAATATTTCTGTACATTACCATCTGTATTTTTCCACAGATATTGAGTGATCACACTTGATCTGAAGTGTACACCATGTACGCATGTGTATGTATATACACACACATACAGTGTTAGCACTATATGAATTAAAGGTCATTTAATCACTTACTATGTACATCACAGAGTATTATTTTTACATGGAAGCAAGTATGACTTGACATTATGTCAGCTACTTCCTCTCTAGTTCCTAAAGAAAAATTATTTAAGCCCTAAAATATTAGGTCAATTCAAACAGATTAGCATATTGTGGAAAGCCAGATTAACATAACCAAACAGGACTAAGAAATTCATTGGTTTTCTTGGTTTTGCTATTTATTTATTTTTTAACTTTTTTGTTAAGTAGGAGTGGTCTGTAACATGTTGACTTCCACTGATTATAAAGGTGAAATAACAAAAGAAAAAAATAAAACAAAACAAAAAAAGGAAGAAAATGTGTTCCCACAAGATTCAGCATTACTCCCGAAATCCTACTGAGATCCCAGCAGCCTTATAGCACAGAGTCCCTTTACCTGTAGCGTAAGCTTCACAAACGGTCGTAAGGACCTGTTCTCAGCATCTCTTTCCAGAACTGCTGGCTGAATCACGTTGCTGTGCTGCTGCTCTTGCCAGTTCTTCTCTCGGAGAGGCTCTCTCCAAGGCTTTGTGCTGGTCAACGGTTCAAACCAAGAGGGACCAGGACCAGAAAAGGAATTGGAATGGTTTTCCTTCCTAGATTCAGATTTCAAGTCTTCTGCTTGGACAAACCATGACATTCCTGTTAAAACGGCCACAAAAGATAATTAAGATATGTAGACAACACACGTGCCTATTTTCCATCTATGTCTCACAGCCTTACCTAAACACAATCAGTGGCCTAACACTGCAATAAATACTCACTTCAGTTTAATAAGATGGGACTCCATAGCAGACACCTTTGGCAGTTTCAAAATAATTCCTTTGCCAAGTGTCAAAAAAACAGCAAATCTTTATCAAACCACACTTTTAAAAAGGCACAAAATAACTTAGTTTGCAAGTTTCTCTCTCTATAGAAAGAATACTTATCAGCAATTACACATTTTTAAGGAACCTCTGTGCTGTTCTAAGCCCTATATTTTTTAATAGATGTTTTTGAAGATCAAATGATTTACATCTTCTAAATTTTAAATATGTATACAAGAATTAGATTAGTCACAGTTTACATACATAAAGGGATTCGAATACATCACCTAGTACTGCGAACAGATATTCTAAATTTTCTAAATTAAACCAGTATGAGAGAGAATGATTTGTCCCTACAACAACAATGATGCCTAAGGAAAACATTTTTAAACATTTGATCACGATATTATGAAGACTGACAGGAAATTTGGAAAAAAAACAAACAAAACAAAGCACAACTCAAAATAAACCATCAGTCAAGAGGCTACACCATCAGCCCAAAAATGCAACTTTAGCTAAAAGAGGGAGACAAGTCTAGTTCTTCTGGTACCACAATCTTCCCTCAAGCATTCCCAAAGAAATACTTGTTCTTTGAAGCCTCAGTACATGAAACAGTAAATACAGTTTACGGTGACCAGTTACACAGAGCTTAACAGAACCTTTTATACCTTGAAAAATCAAAATTAAGTGTCTATGTGATTCCCATCTCATTCATCTTTTCTTGTATTATTCCTTGCTTTCTACTTACTACCTTTGCTGTCTAGGTTGCTTGGTTGAAAATGCCATCATAATAGAACGCTAGAAAGCTCACTTGACATAGTGTTTTTGTTTAAAATTCACTGATTAAAAACAGAATAAGAACTGACTGTACTAGTGTATTACTCTGCGTCCTAGCAAATCCTCCTCACATATTTTGCTAGTTGCTGTTGAGACATAGAGCTTTTCTGGTCCACAGAGAAAGTGTATTTTGGACTGACCTTGTGGTAAATGCAGCCTGTTCCTTTTCGCCCTTTTCTCCACAGAAAAATTGCCTGGCTGTCCCTTCTGCTTATCCTTGCTTCCTGCTGCCTGATGATCTGTGACCGTGCCATCTGACTCTCCAAAAATACCATCAACACAATGCCAGGGTTCCTGGGGCCACTGATTTGGCTGACTAGATCTTGGGGTAGGAAAAGTCACACCAACATCTCGAGTGTTTTTCTTAGTTGCGCTGTTCACAATCTCCAAGTCTCCTGTAGTTGAAAACAAAGCAGTAACATCTTATTCCAGAGCAGCTGGAAGTACTTCAACATCAGCACGTGTGACATGCGTAGTTCAGGGGGTAACCCTCAATTTTAACTTCGAAGGTGAAGGATCACTTTCTTTACTCCCATCTTCCAAAAGGAAAATCTTTTATATTCCCACTTCCAATTCAAGGAGGGTTTACAGTGACTCAAAATTGTTACTATACAATAATCTGAGTAAAATTCAAGTGGTGTAAAGCAAGCACCCCAAGCAAAGCAAGCATATATACATATGGGGATGGGAACTAAACTTGAACCAGCTATGCCCCTTGATGGGGACCTGAGTTGACTATGTAAAGAGTCAACTTCAAATCTGCTGCTGAAAGACACAACGGCAGGTCAGCATACAGCTTTACCTTTTGGACAATGGAACCGCACGTTTTTCTAGACCTGTTAGCTTACGCAGTGCATCCCATACAAAATAATGTTTTAGCTATAGAGGACTGGTTTGCTCACAGCACTACAAATATTTAACAGAAACATATAAAGTGGAAGATGTCAACTAACATTCAAAAAGTCATAACATGATCTTGAAAACAAGCCATGAAAATACTTTTGTGATTCAATCCACTTGCACACTGAAAAAAAAAACAGGAATAAATAAATAATTGATATGTCTGATGAATAAAACAAAGCCATTACTTAATCTTATAATGGCAACTTGGCGTGTAAATGACAGCAATGAAGAAACTGATAATTGCCACCAGAAAAACCCAAATGCAGAACTGCACTAGTCCAGGATCAGCTTATGTTTTAAATAGAATATAACATCCTAAATATTACCAAGAAGAATATGAAACACTGCAGTTGCCTTCTGAAACAGCATATGCCTACAAAATGTATTCTGCAAGTAACAGATGTCTTGCGGAGAAAAAAATATATAAAAAATACCATTAGTCCACCTTTATTATTGAAATAGATCAGAAGCTTAAGTTAATAAACTTGTAAGTAAGTGATAAAACTGGGTACTACTCAAGCAGACCAAGAAAGGAAATGAAATGGCTCATTTTAATTAGAACATAACATCTTTCTCTAAAAGCATTCAAAGTGAATTTGAAGAACGTTGCGTGTACATACCCATCACCAGAAACACACAACAGACTTTGGAGAAGTTTCCAAAGAGATGAAAGGCAGAAGCAAACACAGACAAATCTGGAATTCAACAGCTCACCTGCTTGGATACCTTTGTTTAGCATACGTGTCCGTCGCTTGTTACTAAGAGCAGAGCTTGGTCCCCAAGAACTGCTGCTTGCAGAAGCTGAATCCAATGAAAGGGAGATTGCCTTCTAGGGAAAAAAAAAAAAAAAAAAAAAAAAACACCAAGAAAGGCAACAGAAATTCCTGAAATACTAAGCAAAATGAACAGAAAGTAGGTTTTAAACAGCAAAAAAAGTTATAGCCATCACTCTTTACTTGTACCTTGATTCTATTATTATTTAGATATTTATCACAGGCTGATCAGTGTCTCTTATTGCTGTGCCACACAACAGTCAGCCTTGACTTTATCCTCATGCCCCAATGCACTTTCTGCACCCTGTTCTAGTGAGAAGAGTGTGCGGTTTTTGGAGGCAAGAGCCTGTCTGTGATCAGATTCTGTACAGTGATGAGCATCCTCCAATTCGTTTGTCCAAAGTTCCTGAGACGATGTGGCCTGCCAAGACAGACTTATAATAACCCTTTGCTGTGGGGCAAGATCATCTGTTAGCTGTACTTTCACGAAAGACCGCAAAGTCTGTGAAATATTTCTGCTTTGGAAAGAGGAAGAATAAACATCTAAACCGAATCCTACATTCCTACCCAAAAGCCTTTAAAAGGTTGCTGCATTTGCTGGAGGGACAAACTGTCTTGAGAGATTAACAGGTTGCTTTATAAATTCACATTGAACTCCAGTTCTGTACCACTGGCATGGAAGAGCAAAGTCCTTTCAAAACATGGGAAATTCTCTCACCCTGTGATCCTCATTACACAAAGTTCTCCAGGTGGAGAAAACTAAACTCAATAAAAACAAGAAAAAGGAGACACGTGGCAAGATCATGGCTTAGGCAAAACACTAATTTCACCTCTTCACCATTTACGCAAATAGAAGTTCCAGCTGCAGGAATGTAAGCAGCACAACTTTGTTACAATAAACTAATCTAAATTTATGACACATTATAACTTTACAGCCATTTAAAAAGGAATATACTCTGTAAGTGTAATGCATCTAGTCCACAAGCTTTTTGGTTATATACAACAGAGAGAAGGTTAGTGCTTTATTAACAGCAATTAACTGACAGTGTTTCCCCAGGCTTCAAATCCAACAGTGCGGCACAGACCAATCTCTGCAACTCTGCTGAATTTAATTTTTAATTATGAAACAGATTATTTTTTTTCCTGGATCATAGCAATTAGTATCCTATTAGTAACTCATAACGCCAGCCACGATGGAAATGAACAGAGGCTTTTTTATTACCTTTTTATTGAACCTCTGCTATCACTACTTCAATGCAAAGCAATTTCATTTCAACATTAAAAGGAGGCAATTTTTACTCTCATGCATAGTGGCAAGAACTGGTTTTTAGTTTCATAAAACTATTTCAACTCTAGTAGACTGCACTAGACAGATGTAGTAGATATGTATCTTCTTTCAGAGAACAGAAGCAAATTTGAATATGTGCTCAGCAAAAAGGAAGACAGTATAAAGTAAGGAAAAAAAGCCAAGATAACCCATTTACATGCACATGCATATCAGCCCACAGAAATAAGTTTAAGCAGCCATTCAATACTGAATATTGACATGCATATTCCTATTTGGACTAGAATATTCAGTTCAGTGCTTTCAAAGCCCTTCAGCAGCTGAACAGCGCAACCTTTAGCTTTCTACCTGCTACCAGATGGCAGCTTGAAGAGTGCTTTAGAAATAACAGAAACTGGAATAGATAAAAGCCTTCTGGGATGCGTTCAGCATCTATAAATAAAAAAAGCTGTAACCAAGTTTTCTGGAAGCAGAGCTGACAATAGGCTCTCATAAAAAACTGAGCTACAAAATCCAGCACTCGCCTGAAAGATTTGTACAGTAGTCTCTCTAGGAGTAGGGCTTATGCTATAAAGCAAATATCTGTCTCTAAACCAGATATTTGCAACTAAAATAAAAACAAAACAAAACACTTCTTGAATTCTGTTCTGCCAAGCATCACAGAAATTACCAAACTTTGGATTTTAAAATTAAGTTTGCCATTTTGCCATCAATTTTCTCTCACTCTCTCACTCCTTATTTGAGATGGGTCATGTGTCTATATGTATTTTTAAAAAAGAACACTACATCAGCAGATAAAAGACACTACTTTCTAAAGCCATAAGTGTTCAATGCAACATCAAGCACCGGGAATAGTGAGTCTTTATTCTCATATAAGTATTACTGCAATCAGTTATCTCGTGGGTGATTTTAACAGGCAAAAGACCTGATGATGTTTTTACGGTCCAGATATTGAAAGATTAGTCTTATGAGTGGAATATGGAATAAAATAATCTTCTAAATACTGCAACCATGCAAGAAATGTTGGATCCTAATTTCATTGTTAGATGGTCAGAATTAATATTAATTAATATTAACGGTCCTAATGTTGCAAAGTTTATGACAATTTCATTTTACCTTTAAATAAGTATTATAAATAAAAATATTAATAAAAATCTTTTTTAAGCCATCCTTATTCCTGGAAAGGCAGAGGACTTGTTTGAGCTACTTAAATCAAAGACAGAAGCATACCTTGTAAACAACACACTGTGAAATTTTAGATGATTCTCCAAATAACAAACTCTACTATTGTACAGCAGTTTAAGAGCTCCTATAAATATTAGTTAAACTTGTCTTTTGGTCTAACTGGCCACATACCTGGATCTCTTTCCTTTTCCTGTGTCTCTCAGAAGTAACCTTTGGATATTCTACACCCACTGCTTTGCCACTTCCCTTGTTCCACTTTTCAGAGCAAATTTTCTGGTGGTTGATGGTACAATAAAGCTGGGAGAGTCTTGGTGACACCCGCACTCTTTCATGCCCAAAAGCCCTGATCAGCCTGGCTGTGTCAATGGTGGAAACAGAACTGCTCACCTCAGTCTGAGTAGCAGTTTCCATCTCTGTTTGGGTCACAGCATCTGATTCTGAGGTGGCAGAACTGATCGTGGTACCATGATCTCCACTAAGCCTTGTCTCTGAGGAAGTGTCACTAGGAGTTTCCAAGTACTGCTGGTGCTCCAAAATTTTATTCATGTGGCAGACAATTTTCTCTCCTGGCCTATTTTTCCTGAGCTCAACAAGGCTATTTTTATCATGGGTGATACGCGGTCTTTCTTCAACATGTGTTGCATTAGGCTCTAATGTACTTTCAGACATGCTCTTTTCTGGCAGTCTTATTTTCTTCTGCCCTCTTCCCTTAATTTCCCTTTCAGAAATGTTCTTTTCAGATTTTGTTGTTATTAGTGTATGCTTAATGGGATTCTGGAGGACCCTGGCCAATCTATCGAGGCGTTCAACAAGGGACAGCTCACCATTACTCCTAAAATCATGGTGCTGGTGTCTCTTCTGGCATTCCAAAAACTTAACCCAGAGTTCATCTAAGCTACCACTGGAGTGGGTTCTGTTTCTCGGTGACAGGTCTTTCTCCACAGTCTCATTGAGGCAAGTTGTTTGGCTACACGGCAAAGGATAATTTCTAGCTGCCTTTTGTTCTGCTTCTCTTCTGCCATGTTGAAGTAGGTCCTTCCCTGATGTTTCATTCCCCAAAGATGTGCTAACGTTTAGATCCTCATTCTTGCTGTAATCTGCTTCTGCAGTGAGTGGAAAGAATTCATTTTCACTATCTTTTTTATGACAAACAGAGAAAACACGTCGATGACAATGTACTTTCTTCCGATTCTGCAAGATAGCCCTTGAGGAAGGTCTAGCATGTCCAATACCAGAACTGTCTTCTGACAGCTCGCTGTTAGACAGGAAGTAGCTCTCACACATGGGCATTGGATGATGAAGGTAGAACTGTGCAGATTTGAAGACCGAATGAGTGGTTTTTACAGACTTCGAATGATGTGTGTGTTCTAGAAGAGACGAAAAAACTTTAAATTTTTGTTTCTTTACAGGGAAGCAAGTAGCAAACCGCAAATCTTTACCAGGATGATTTTCATCTTAACACTTTCCAATCACTTCAAGGGATTAAAAGCAGGAATCATTGTACCCAAAATGCAGCAAACTTAGAAATGAAGTTTTGGCATTATTAAAAGTATACAAATAATATTTTCTATTGTTTGCAACACAGAATCCAAGGGAATATTATATCCAACTGAATCTGAAGGAGGAATCTAGATACACCACAGGTAACTAGGCTCCAGACCAAAATTTGGACTGAACCTTTATTTATATTTATGGAAACTCATGATAGAAGCCACAACTCATTTTGCCTCTTCTCAGACAAATGCTCAGGGAGTACAAATGTCCCCTGACGCTATGCCTTAACATCTTCTCCTAACTAACTCAGAACAGCGCTATATATAAGACAACCAATACCACTTTCCGTACAGCTCCTAGAACCATCTCCGATAGCATATCAAGATTTAGCCCTGCTTTGCTTTCAAGCTTAGATGACAGATTTTAATTCAAAGCGGCAGTGAAATCCCCCCAGAACATGCTACTATCTGAAATTACAAAGGACTATATGCAGAAATCCAATTATAAACTCATTTGTAATAGACATACGTCAAGTATGCATGCAGCATGCACTAGCAGGAATATACTTCAAAATAATTTTAAAGTCCTTTGCAATATACTGTTAAAAAAATAATCAAATTTTAGAAAGTAAAAATGTGTTTCTTGTTATGTTCTTTGTATAATGGACTGAATTATATAATGAACCATGAACGCAGAAAGGAGAAATTATAGATACTAGTGCCAGAAGGATTTCCCAGGTCCCTATTCTTACTCCAAGATGTTCTATGCCATTTTAGCCAAGCGTATCATTTAAAGATGCCTTATAGAATAGTAATAGCTTTAATATAAATAGTTAATACAAAAAAAGAATGGTCCACTTACTAATGGTAACATCAGTGACTAGGTAATGGAGAGCTGTCAGCAAATGCCTATCAAGCTCCATTAATGGCAGGAATCACACTCATACCAGCTCTTCTCTAGCTCTCCAACATTCCTGCTAAGTTTGGTTTTTTGTTTGTATTTTTGTTTTGTTTCAAACAGTCTTGTTTCCATGATTGTGATCTACTGATGAAGACAGAACTGGAAATAAGGTCTTCCTTTATTCATTTGAGCACACTTTGCCACTGATTCAGCAAAAGGGTGGCAAGTCCCACAACCAAGGAGGAAAATACCTTCCCACCTCATCAAGAATCACAAGCTATGTTTTTATAAAACCTCAATTCCACGTGGGAACAAGTAATGCAAGATAAGCTCAGGAAGGGTTACAATTGCATGAATTCATACTGTCAATACTGCCTCATCAACTTTACTTTTATTTAGTCACTTGTTTTCCTTAGATTTTATACATCTCTTCCCTTCCCAACACAGAGACAAGTTCAGTGTGATGTCAAGATCATGAACAGCATGAGCAGACTCAGTCTCACTAACTCTGAAATTGGAGGAATTTGTCTTTCCATACAAGGTCAGTGTTTATATACTCATGCAAGAGGATTCCTCCACATCCTCCTGACAAATGAGATCAGGCTTGGGAATACTATGCAGAATTTTTGCTATTTCTGTGTTTTTAAAAAGTTACCAACAAAATGGAAGGAATGCAAACAGGCAAAAAATAAAAATAAGTTTATATAGAGAAACTTTTTTTAAAAAATACATAACTTGCATAATTTTAAGCTCTAGACAAGCTCTGTGGGTAGAGGTAATCTTTTATTAGACCACCTAAAAATACAGTTGAAGAAGTCAGAGAAGATTTTAGACATGCAAGTCTTTCTTCAGAAAGCTTGCTTAAATTTCCAACTGTACTGGCTGGTCTCATAAAAGATTATTTCTACTTACAGTTCTTTTCTTGCCTGTGTCTTTAGACCATCACAGCTACAGAAAAATACTATTAGATAATTTTACAGTAGCACTTATGTTCCCCTTCCATTTTATCCAGGCTATTTGGAAAAACAAGGTATCCGCTGATTTCTGCTCCAACATATTTTGTTACTGTAGATTCTTGTTCAGAGACCTCACTTCTATACACGCGCTCTTTCTGTAGCTCTACCACCGTGACCCAGCATTCTTCTTTCAATTTACCCACAGTGAATGAAGGAAACACTTTTCTGTCTTACTCCACTTACGTGTTCCCATATTCTTGCATTTTATAAATGCTCACAGCGAATTATTTCTTCCATTAGAAAAACTAGGTTAAGACAACATTGTCTTCATTGTTGCACTAATTCAACTATTGGTCCTATGTACACTTATTGAAAAAGTAAAATGAAGATAAAATAATGAAGTCCAGTGCGTCTTATGCAATCATCTTAAATTGTCTCCTGGAAATAAAAGTTACCTAACGGAAATACCAAAATCTCTCCATTCTGAAGAGAAAAGCTTCACAGAAAGCCGCTTCTAGAGTGAAGAATTAAAATCATCAGAAGGAATCCCCAGCAATACATCAGCACAGCTCTGTGGGGTGACCTGACCCTGGGCATATTGAGCTGCCTGCTTAAAAAGGACAACAATCATCACACTGAGATAGTCCATAAAAATCCATTTCGTTAGTCTCCATGTAACAAGTTTATGTGATACTAAGAAAAATAAATAGGCTCCCCAAAACCCTATGTATGCGAATACCTAGAAGAGAGCAGGAACACTCTAATTCAAAATCCATTAGGCTGTTTTCATATGTTTCGTGTCCCATCCCTCATTAACAGACATAATGATATTACCTCCTTGCAACTTGCTCACTCTTTGTGTAATATAGCACATATTGCAAAATACTGTACTGTGCAATAAACAACTTCTCTGAGGAATTAATAGCTGCATTTATGAGAGATGGCAACCACTCAGCGATTTTCTGTTTACAGTTACTTCTGTCCAGGAACAAGATGCATTTCTCAAACACAACAAAAATCCCCATGCCTACTCAGTCTCGAGGAAGTTTATTAACCTCACAAAATGAGGTTTTGTATGAAAGGAGTGTCCATCAGGACTAATTTTAGCTACTGTCATGAGAAACAGTGTCAAAATCATCAGCAAGCATAGCGTAATTTCATTTTGTCATCATTCTCAGCAAATAAACCCTTAAAGTAGGCTATTATAGTATAAAATCCTGACCTTCATCCCTCAGGAGTACCATCCAAGAAGGTTAATGGAGGGGAGGAAGAGAGAGTCATCAGTCAAATCAAATTAAAATTCAGTTACATACCAACATTACAGAGATACTTTACATGACACCACAAGACACAAGTGTATTTGCGGGCAGGAACACAACGCCAACCCAATATACAGAGTCATCCCACCTGCTTTTATTTACCAAGGGATTTCTGTCATTTTCTACACAGGCATCCCTTGAACACGTAAAGGAGACTTTGCACTTCTCAAAGAATGCTTTAGAAAAACAAACAAGAAAAACCCCAAACCCCATCAAACCCAAAAAAAAAAAAAAAAAAAAAAAAAAAATCTTACAAAGGCTCCAATAGGCACTGGGGCCACTGGAATTCTAGCAAATACTAATATCCAAGTGTTTGGGCAGAAAGATGGGGAAGAGAAAAATGAGTCAAATCCAGCATCTTCAGCAGCCCATCAGCAATACCATGAGACCAAAAATTGTGGATCCTGAAACATAATTATTTTTCTCTACTTTCTTTCGTGTGTATGAGAACACATGTAAAATGAAACACACACTTTAACTACCTGAGGAAGCTTCCAGTGGTACCATTTGCTCCTCAGCCCAGGCTACCTTGGGCTTGGCCCTCTTACTGTAGATTCCTTCTTTATGCTCGATAGCTGTACTGCCTGGAGCATTATCATCCTCTAAACCAAGCACGCTTGTTGAAAACCTTGGAGGAAGAGCATCATTTGACCCTGCAGAGAAAGAGAGCAATAATCATGAGTAAAAAGAGGAAGCACAAAAAATAGATACAGAAATTTCACAACAAAGACAAAGCCTGAAAGAAAGCCTATTATCCAAGTATTAGTACCAGTATATTCACCAACCAACAATCATGATCCCTAGCGAGCAGTTCTAGTGACTAACACAGCAGCAGTAGGTATTGCACCACATTGTTTTTCATGATCTTTAGTGACAAGATTCTTCCCTGAGAGGTAGATAAATTTCACCTATTCTACTGACAAGCAGAGAAGAATACAAGCATTAGACAAGTATGCTAGGAAGCCAGACACAGGACCTGGGAGTGCCCAGACTCCCTCCTGCTCACATTACAATTCCAGACATTTTCACTGACTGATGTAAATACCTACTTTCCGAGCTCAGAATAGCAATGGATAAAAACTGGATGACTAGAGTAGGTCTGTATAACCTCTAAACAAGAATGCAGGACAACAGCAGCAGAGCTCTCTTACTACCATACCGCTGTCTCCTAATGTTAGAAACCTAAAATGGCCCCTAACTGATTTATCATCTTCGTCAACACCAGCTGGTTACATTCAGCAGATTTAATTCAACTCAATTTTCTTCTGCTACTACTCGTGAGCTAAGAATCCTAGCTGCAGCAGGGAGTTTACAAAACAAAATTTATTTTTTAATTCTGCTGGACGTTTTCTAGAACCTTGCACTGCCTCATATGCATTTTTATACCTAGCATCATAGCTTCTGCAAAACAACAGACTCGCATCACATTTGTTTCTCTCATTTTGACCATATTACAACAGACAGACCGGAAAAAGGTAATGATCAGACATACATAAGCAATTACAAGCACAATTTGTGACTATGATGACTAACCTGTCACTTACTGTCACTGTTCTATCAATCTACTTCCCTGGGGCATTTCTCTCAGGAATTGGACATCTCTGTAATATTAGTTTTGTCTACAAGTAACTGTGGATGTCAAAAAGCTCTGACTGAAAACAATCTGCAAATAAGACCTATAATGCTTATGTGATGCTTTCTTTATGTATAGAAGAGAACTGAAAAATAACAGCAGGCAAAGCAAAAGAAGTTGATGAATCACAGAGCATCCTTTCCTCCAGTAAATGAGGAGAGCTTTTTCCTGGGAGATGGGAGGATGTGGGGAAGAGGTGAATATATATTTTAAGCTGTGATTATGAATTACATTGTTTATAGAAAAGCTTTCTACACTGGAATCCCTTAATATGGAGGAAAGAAATTCAGTATTGAGAAAGCTATTATCTGAAATGTGTGTTGTATTATGCAGGTATTTCAGAATGCACACATACCAAATTAATAAAGAATGTACATCAATATGGGAACTAAAAAGAATGAGAACTGGCAGAGATATGAAAGAATCCAAACCGAACAGTAATTCCCAGAGGAAAAGAAATAATTATCAAGCTGTAAGACATTGAGCCTTGCTTCTTTTCACTGCCAGAATGGAGTACTAACATCCCCTTCATCAAAGAAATTGAAACCATAGTCTTCAGTCAGGGCTCATACATCTTTGTGTTATAAAGCAGTGTGAACATGAACAAAGACATTTTTCTATTAAAAATCAATGCGCTTTCTCTAAACTTGTAGAACAGAAGAGTCCTAAGCTCAACTGAGACAATTCTGCATATGAAATATGTATATTTTGATCCATGAATTACAACCATCATTTTGCATTTGGAAGACCTAAGATAAACAAATACCTGAGTGAGAGCTCTCAACGCTAGCTTCTGACGCAACTGGAGAAATTTTGGATCCTGCTTTTAGATACGGAACATAATACATTCCAGTACTTCCAGAAGGTTTGTATGGCAACAATAAGGGCTGATCTGTGAGGATGGAAGGCAAAGCAATTAACAGAAGTCAGGCTTTAATCCTTTAATGCAACTGAAGATAAAAGCAAAAATCAGGACCCAAGGAGACTGCTGAAGATGTTCAGTGTGGAAAATCTGGAGAAATAGCATATTCTTTAGGAAAATAAATTGCAAGTGTGAATTATTTAATTAATACGCGCTCAATGGTTGGAAGGTTGATTGTCACTCAGCTAGAAAAAATAGCTTACTTACCTATTCAATACTAAATTTGTGAGTTGGGTGACAAACACTGACTTAGAAAAACCTCCTCACATACCCACATAGCTCACAGTTGATCCATGTTTAATGAAATAATTTTAACTAAGCAAGGATATGTCTCTCAAGTCAATAAAAACAGTGGTGTCACAACAGAATTCCAGCAAACGTTTGGACCAGAACATTATCTGACTTCTAATAGCAAAGAGAAGAGGTAATCAGATAGATGAAATATTTTTTGCACTCTGATATAGTGAAAGAATTTGCTCTCTCAACCCGTACCATTCTAAACACCTTGAAAATAGAGATACAAAGCCTGGAGCCCAGGAAAAATCATGAAAACTACACAAGTGTAGACATACCAGTGCTATAAAACACTACTGTGGGAAAACACTGCAAAACATCTACATTCCTTCGTCAACAGATTTAAAAGGCCTCCACATTTTCTGTTTTATTCTGCAGAAAATACTGATGTGCATATTCTCTTCTTAGCTTTTGTACTACCTTGACTAGAGATTAAATCAGTAACTAGATATACCTCTTGACAAACTCTAAGCGGTAAACCAAATGAAATTATCTAGAAACAAATGTCAGAAAGTTTTCTTGAACCAGACTTGTACCAACAAATTCACTTCCAGATAAACCTGAATTGAACTACAACTGTATTTATACAACGCCCTACCCACAAGACTGCAGAGTCCAAGTTTAAGGGTTGGGTTTTTTCCCATATGAGCAACTTCAAATATCAAAATTATCTCAAGAATGTTGCTTTCACAAAAAAAAAAAAAAGCTGGATTTGTTTTTGTTTTTTCAATACCTATAAATATCTCAAACTTGAATAGAGGAAAGTCTACATAAACATATAGGACACTAATTTGCTCACCATTCTGCCTTGGGAAAGAGGAAATCTTGTTCCGAGATGAAGTTCTATTGTTGGGAAGTTCATGTGCTTTCTGGAGAGATGATTGGTGGACAGCATTTTCACTGTCTTGTGAATTAACATAAATTTCTGCTGAAAAGGTTATTTTTTCAGGACCTTCTGTTGTTATCTGAGTGGTAGCATCAGAAGTACTTTTCTCAGTCTTTGCAGGAACTACAGAGTTGAAGATATTCTTCAGACTACACCCCCCTGAACCCAGAACAGTGACTTCTGATCTCTCACTGCTTTGCAGAGGTAGCTCTTGCCCTGCTGTGCTTGTAACAGTGGAAAGCACTAGACAAGGATCTGCTGAAGACACTGGCCTTGGGAAAGATGAAGGTCTTTGATCTTCTGGAATAAGGTTAGCAGGTGATAATGTGGAAACAGCTTCTATTAAAGTTTCTGGAGTTTTTAAAGACACTGGTTGAGTATTAACTTCAGGTTTATCCCATGATCTCATCTCATTTTCAGTATTCAAGTCACCATGCAGGTCTGAGTTGTTACACTTTGAGGAAAGAGTTATGTGGACACAAGACAGTACTTTCTTAGTTGGTGACAAAGGAGATACAGACGTGGTGGATAAAATCTCATCCGCAGATGAATGGTGAGACATACTGATTTGCTCTCTCACATCCTCTTTCTGAACGAGAGGTACTTCATCAGAAAGACTTTTCTTCTCTTCTTCAAATAACTTAATACGGCCCTTCAGCAAATCAGTTTGTACGGCTGGATCTGAACCTTCTAAGTTCTCATACAACTGGATGTGGCCAGGTGGGCTACTTTTGTCCTGCTGGTAACAGCTTATAGAATGGGCTTCATTAAATCTATTCGTTTCTTGACTGAATGTTTTATTGCAGTCAAGCCCCACAAGTCTGGCACTATGCCTGCCCAATTCAGTCACATCTTGAGGCAGAACATGAGAATTTTTTGCACTAAGGGTCTGTCTTTTATCAGCATGGATGCTTACAGAATACTCATCTGACAAACCGTCTGTTTCTTGATAAGCTCCAACTCTGTTACTGTCAGCAGAGACATGATGAAACCTGTCTTTCTCAGCAGTAAAAGCAATCTCATTAGATGCTGAGCCAGAAAGCATTGGACTTGAAGGAGGACAGGTCTTACATCTTTCCGATTGTTGTTTGTCATGGCTCTGTTCCTCAGTGCTAGCAGAGTCAACTTCCAAAGGCATTATCCCATGAAGACTGTCTCTAGTGAGACTGCTGCTGAGTACCATGGAAGTCAAAGGTGACTGAAAACGTTTTCGGGATGAAAAAGTGATAGAAGTAATTTGCTTAGCCATTTCCTCAGAATCCTTTTCCACAGACAGCTTCTTCTGAGCTGGTAAATGGACTACTTCTCTTGCTGCAGACCTCATTGCATATGTGTCTCTCTCCATCTGCAATGGTGGATGAAGTTCAACAAGTGCATCAGAATGACTAGCTGCAACTGTCTGATGCTTGCTGCAAATAGGTGTTTGAATCGTACTCAAAGATTTAAACTGTGTATCCTTCAGCAGGCAACAATCAGACGGACCATCTCTACATAATGGCACGAATTGTCGTAAACTTGACTCTAAAAGTGCCTTAGTCTTAACTGCTTGTGTTTGTCTGTCAGTTTGAAATCTTTTGTCACTTGAAGATTTGAAATGCTCCACGTCCTCTTCCTGATTATGGCTATACTGAGAAGCAGCTTCCAAACTGCATCCCCACAAATCCTGAAAAATACCGAAGAATTCACAAAGGTTATGTGGATAACTTCCAGCCCTTGCCAAAATCTGGATTGCAGAATTCAAAGAAAGACTAGTGCTGTCGATAATCAAGAGTCTGTCATCATGAATGAGCACACGCTTTCTCTGGAACTCATCTGTTAACGGAACTAATTAAAAATTTGTCATATTTTAAGTGCCAGCAAATTAGCTAACATGGTTTTGATGCTACAACAAACAGCAGCAATGATATCTATAATAGAAGCCTTTAGTTTTTTGAACTATAAAGTTGTAAATACCTCTCAACATCACTCCACTCACTAGAAAACAAGAATAAAACCTTGTTTCCTTTTATTGGTTGGCTTCACAGACAGATGAACATTTATCATAAACCCAGTTCATCATGTACTAGGAATAATGACTATCTTTTGAATATTTATTCGCTACCTAAGTTCAAAAGGATGTAGGGAGAGACAAACACACCCTGCTAAAGCTTTGTGACTTCAGTGATAATTTTTTTTAATTTAAAAGCCAGACAATTAGCCACACAAAATCACAGAAATATTTAGGTTGCAAGAGACCACTGGAAGTCTCTAGTATGACCTCTCATTCAAAGTAGGGCTAATTTCAACATTGGGCCAGGCTGCTCAGGGCCTTGTCCCATCAGGTTTCGAAAATCTCCAAGGAAGGAGATCTTGTATACAACTTAACTACTTGTCATCTGTAAATTACTGATGAAAAGGATCCCTTCATAGCTCCATGGAAAAACAAAACAACACAGAAATCCACATTTACTTCCAGTTGTAAGTACTCAAACCTTAACCAAGTATGTAATGTTAAGTTCTGGCGACTTCCAAGAAATCAGTTAGCAGACACACACTAAAATTATTCTGGTTTGGATCAGAGTCCAAACAAACTCCACACTATTAAAGCGCTACATTATGTGACATTTTTAGGGTTACAGGGATACTTCTGCATCTGACATTTTGCTATGCCATAAATATCACTATATAAAACAGAACTTGATGTAAAAGGTTTTCCCTTGCACTTGAGTCAACTCTAGTGTTTATGAAGCAGAACTAAAATGAAAGGAACACAGCTACATGGGAACAAGTGGGAAGCAAAGAAAGCTGTTCTTTACAAAGCATGAGAAAATATTTAATTAGAAAAGCTTTAATTTTCCATAATTGACATTTCTCTTTTCCCCCAAAACAAGTATGCCAGTTTTCCTCTCAGACAAGAGCTGTAATAAGTGTTTTTATTTTTATGGCCACCACCCACTGCTGACAATAATTAAAAAGTGACGTAAAACAATCAGAGCTTTAATTTTCTCTTTCAGGTAAGTGATAACTTGTAAAAACTTGCCAATTGTCATGTGCAGATCATTTTCATTCTCCCATCAAAATGGATATGTTTGCCACAAAAACTATTTTTTTGTTTGGAAAGCTGGTGACAAAAAAGAGAAGGTACTCCTTCTGCAAAAAAAGAGAAGGTATTCCTACCAACAGATAAGACACTAATCCCACCAAAACCAAGGAAGTTCACTGTCAGTTGTCTTTGCTCATAAAATCTTCTTAAAACTAAGTTACATTTACATCTTTGTCTGACCATGCAAATTGTCCCACATCTGTACCACCTCCCAGTAACAGAGCCACTCTATGTGGGACTCTGCTATTTGACTACACATATTCAGGGATCTCTGGCATGTATTTTACACAACAGTATAAAGTGTTGTGCCTTAAATTACCTGCCTGTGGTCATGGTCATTTAGGAAACTGAAACTAATAATTTACTTTAATATTAAACTTCTGTCCTGGTTTCTTTGCCTGACTTTACTAACCATTCCCATTTTCAGCATGCCCTCCAGTCCTCATTGCTTCATCTTCTCCTGTACCTCAAGCCTCATTCCATCAAAAAAAAAAAAAAGTCCCAACAGCAACAATCAACAGCACTTTATCATACCAGGAAAATAAAATTAAAGCAACACATGCTATAGCCCCCCAGCAGAATCAGACAAAATAAATCCACACCCTGCTCTCTAAGCATATTCATCAGATGGTGTTGCCCTTCAGCTGCCCATTAATGAGACAGATTACTCACGCTGCAGTTAACTGGAAAACTCCCAGGGTTACAGTCCCTGTTCACTACAGAACCTACACCTTCTTCTGGCATTTCAAAATGTAACCTGATTTCTTGACGCATCTTTTGTACACAAAGCATATATACTTGCTAGGCATATATACATATGCATATATACACTAAATATACTACACAAAGATAAAAGGTATGAAAGGTTCAGCAAATGGCTCTAGTTACTTGCCAAACAACGTAGAAATAAATGTGTTTAAATACTCAACGAAGTCTGGATATTCCAAACTCTTCTTTCAACTCATTACACACAACCGATACTATCAGGGGACGTTCAATACATGGTCTGCAGAGATGTACCGAGATCAGTAAGACAGACAAACAAAATATGATCCTCTGTCTCTGACTGGCTCACCATCCTCATTTCCTTACTTTCTGCAACTCCTCGTGCACATGTGTTGTGGTTTAGGCTGAGCTGGAGGTAGGTATGGGTAGGACCTTTGCTTCCAAGACTTTTCTCATTGGGAAGCTCCCAAACACTGATTGTTGATTTTTGCAGCAACTTACCTGACTGGTGCAAGGAGAAGGTAGTTTGGAAGAAGAGAATGACAAATACCTCTAGATTAAAGATTACACTACAAACAAGTGAATAAAACATCACACTCCCAGATGCATGCAGAAAGCCTGTTACTCTAAGAGTACAAAGAGAAACCCTTGCAAGTGCAACTGGGAAAACCTTAAGTTACTGCTTATTACTGTGAGCGTTGCTCAGAAAAATGCAACAGATTTTGCCCTGAAGCAAATTAAGGCAACTACTCACCTGATGTGTTAACACTGCACCTCCAACGAGGGGCAGTAACAAAAGAACTAAAACACTAACCTTTGGAAGTAGCTGTATTGATTCTAGAGAAATGAACATTTATCTATAAACCGAGATTCCCCTCGCTTAGATGCACACTAACTAGAACAGGTATCATACAGTTAGTCCCACTCCTGACACAAAATACCAGACCACACTTCACACAATATGCTAGACAGCAGCTCCCTCTTACATTATTTCACCCCAATTCTTTTTCACAGGTCAGTTTAGCATCAGAGGCAGCATCATGGTTAGTGAACACCGGAAATGGACAAAACAAAAGACAATTTCATCAGCATCCGAATCATTAGAGCTCATGTTAGTATATGTGAAACTATAGGCCACCAGCGTTCTTTAGAGAGAATTTCTTAAGCATGGACATAATTTTATTAATTTATCGGTATCTGCACTTCTTTAATGTGTCATTAAAATTACAGTACTTTCATTGAGGTGCAAAGAGCAAATCTGAGATAAATGTACTGTCATGGAGATGGGCCAGATAAGCTTATTTAAAAAATAAAACTAAAAATCTAGGTTGTATTTATTTTCTCCTACTGATTGGAACAACTGTGGAAACAGCAGAGTATATTTCATTAATAAAGTGTAACGCAGGTCCCTGGATGGTGACATCCTCAGCAGCTAGCTGGAATTTGGAAATAAAAATCAGTCAAAAACATTTTTGGTGTAAGTCACAAAGTATAAACATGTATTCCACAACAGATTTTCAATCCTTTCTACATCCCAGATGTCATTAGCGGGAAACTATTTCAGCAAGGTCTGGATTATTACTCCAAAGCAGTATTTTTCCATGGCCTTATCTATTCTAAGCAAATAAATTAGTTTATTTGGCTTCCTGTATTTCCTAAAGCCATGAGGGACAACAAGGGACCGTAGAAGAATGCAAGAACACAAAGCAGTCCTGTGCCAGGGTAGGGATGCTCCCAAGACGATCTTTTCCCTAAACCACGTACCAGTTCAATGGCCTGAAGTAATACACAGCAACTCCTACAACTGAAAGCAAGCACAGAAGTTGCTATAAACTCATCTTCCCAAGCCTTTCACATGTCTTATTGTGCTTGTTATGTGTCATCCTTCCAAAAAAGATCTGTGTGGCATATGATCCACAAGAGATTGCAGTGCAAATTTATAGCTACAACTCAGTGAACTTCCTGAAAAAGTGAGAAAGTACAAGGAGTGGAAAAATACAGCATATAGTGGAAGAATACAGTATACAGAGAGGGAATGCTCTTAGATAAGTCAAGAGATAGCTATTTGGCACCCATAAAAATACAGGTGGGGTCCTCAATTTGAAATTCTTAGGTTTAATATGCTGAAACTGTACTTTTATCTAACAGCAATTCAATAACCCTCAATCTCAACTGGGGGACCAAAACAAATGTACATGTACAAATGGCACAAGAAGGTGGTTCCATTTGAAAGGCAATGCTCCTAGAACAGAAGTCCGCCTACTGGCTTTTGTTATTCTTGAAATTATCAATTATTCTTGAAAGACCCTAATGATTTCAGCGGAACAACAGTAACAGGGATGATTTCTGGAGCCTAGGATTGACTTTTTATATGCTTTTCTTAAAAATCCCAACAACCTTCATGTCATTCTGTGGCTCTTTATAACTGAGGAGCATCACACATCCTAGGATTAAACTCCTCAAGTCTATCAAAAGAATAAGTACTCTACCACCAACTTACCTGCTCAGGCAAAAAACAGATCTCTACAGCCACTCCAGTATGGCCACAGACGTAGGAATTACTCATCAAACAGTAGCCCATCTTTAGGAATGTCTTGGCAACTCTCTGCCTCCCTTCATCACAAAAAAGTTTATAAAAGAGTGCCATCATCTTATCATAAATTTCACAAGACCCAACTCTGGATGATCTGAAACGTGACTTTTCTTATGCGCGTGCAGTTAATAAATCTGCAGCCTTTGTCACCTTTTCCTGCTAAAGAAGCCCAATGATTTGCACTTTCTCTTCCCAGTTAAGACCTTTAGGAAGAGCCAGTATCAAGTGGAGTTAGTATGAAATTTAAACTAAAACCCCTTAATGTCAAAAGTTCCGTGTTTGCCATCTACTCCTACGCATTTCTGCCAAGATTTAGTGTTTATTATAAAACATAATAGTGTGAATAGAGTGTTTCTCTCCTTGTGTAATGGAAGAGCTATAAAATCACCAAGAAGACTCCATGAATTGAGGGTACAGAAAACAGATTCACTACGCAAGGTTTGTCAATTTTACAGAAGATAAAACAAAGAAAATAAAATTCGGAGTTACACTCATGAGCACAGCTTGGTATTAGAGATACCTCTTCAACATTAACTTTTCATCTTGAATGTTCCCATTTTTGGGCCACTATTCAGCTTAGCACTTGAGTACATGTTTGGAGCCCATTTATGTGCATATGTCCCAATCACCTCCTTAAACACTCTGCTCAGCTAGAACTTGAGAAATCATTATGATGCTTCTTTTTTAGAGCGTCTGTTAACACATCACCACTGACAAACAGCTATCAAACAGATACTTGACTATCTCAAAAAATGGAACAATCTTTAGAATTAAAATATCACTGACAAGAACTCTCCCGAGCTGTCCTGCTCCTTCGTTGCATTGTCTTTTTTTTTTTAAGGAGAAGGTTCACATGCTTCCTGCGAGAAACTATAAAATATCACAGTGGTAAATTATTTTTCTTGAGCTGTCACCTATAAAAATGAGATGCAGAGTCTAAAGTTTCTCAAAAGAACACTCATCATAAGTCTGCATCAGAAGCACTAAAATAAAGATGACGGTCTGACGAAAGAATTGTTTGCATGAGTGCTAGGAACAGTTTGTCTTTCTCTGTCTTTAAAGTTTAGGAGAAGGAAAATATCTTTTCATAATCTTTGTTCTGTTCTTTTTAAGTCAGTGTATTGCCAGCTTTGCTCTATAAATTCAACAGGTATCTTACAGAACAGTTTCCATTTAATTCAGAGTAGATTATTTTGTCAGCAATAGAACTGGCTGCATTTTTTTCAGTTAAATAGTTTTCAACATCCTGTATTTTTCTGTGACATATTGTTTTTCTTGGAGAAAAAAAATACATTTACCTTAAGTATAACCAAAAAAACCCAGCCGCCTTCATTCTGCAAATTCAAAACTATTTTTAATTTCAAACTAAAGCCACTGTAGAGCAAAAATTGTTTCAAGATCAAAGCAGAAAGTGTTGTGGTTGACTTAAAGCAAGTTCTTGGAGTCTTGGTTTGCAAAAGTGACTAATTTTTTCTTACTCTAAATTGGGATAAAATTTATAGCTGACACTGAGTTATATAAAGGTAAAGTACTTGGTTACAGTCTGTAACAAGTTAATGTTAGGGACAAAGCTGAGATGCAACAAAATCTAAAAGCTGGGAAAAAATGGCTTCAGGGCCTCTAGTCTTGATCGAACAGACTGAAGCAAAATATGTATTCGTCTTTTGGGGTTATTTTACTTTTTAAGAATTGTCTGAATTTCTAAAAATAAATAAAACTTAACATGTTGGGGGTTTTTTTTAGGCTCCTCGGTCAAAGATTACATCAATATGTGAATAATCGAGAAGCTTAGTCTGATGTGTTTTGGAAGCTGATGACTGTACTACCAACACTGTTCATGCCCAAGAAACTATAAACACAAACACAGACTACTCTTAAAACACTATTCTTCATTCTTGCTGATGCAAGTCTTTCAATTAAAACAAGCAAGCAAACAAACAAAACCACTGCTTTTCCTGGGAGGCAGACAGTCTACAAAGAGAAAAGGAAAAAAAAAAAAAAAAGGAAGATATATTACTAAAGCTAAGGGCATTTATCTGAAACACCAAATTTAGGATGGATTATGACTCTACTTTCAACTGCAAATTTTCTACATTCTCCTCAGAAACTGCCCCAGTCCTTAGCTCTGCCTAATTATCCAGCCTCTCTCCCACCGATTCTGGGTCTCTAACCTGCACACATGAATACATCATCCATCCACTACTCATGTTATACAAACACCTCCATGTTCTTCCAGTCTGTTTTTTTTTTGTTCAAAATACTCTCTATGAATAATGCCCTACCTTGGGACACACAGACAGCCCCTAGGAATCATGACATAATTAGACGAATGCTGAAAATGGATATTTAAAGTCAAACTGAAGGTAACACACTCTTGTTTAGACAAATTCCAATTCAGATATACTATATGTTAATATATGAACTAGAAATGTTCCAAAGGAGATATAAAAAACATCCCAACAATTCGATGACAAGTTTTCGCAGAAAAATAGAGCTGTAAGAGACTGAAAGCTCATCTAGCCTATATCCCTGCCCCAAATCAGCATTAACTACACTTAGATGATTCTTTACCAACATATGCCCAAGCTCTTCTTAAAAACATACCATGATTAACACTCCATAATCTTCCTCTCATCATCCTTACCGTTAAGGAGTTTCTTTTCTAATAAGACACTTCCTCACACTTGAAGCCATTACCTTTGATAAAGTCAACATAAAGAATGAACAATTTACTCCCTTCTTCCCTGAGGCATCCTTTCAAAGATAAGCATCACACTCCTTTGTAAACATTTCAGAACACATGGGAAGTAACACAACACACTCCTATCACCTAGACAATATTGCATTGTACAGTAAACTCCTTCCACGGAAGAAGGAGGAGTTTATAAGGCACAATCAGCACTTACATAAATATTTTGTGAAAAGCAGAAGTTAATTGGCTTGGTAAGAATCATAAGCTGCATGCACTTTCTCACCACAATTAACACCAATTCTTTCATCACATCATCACTGACCACATCTCTGTCCTTCCTACTTTCCTTCAGATTATCTTCAGTTGTGTGCCAGCCCCCTACATCCCCAAACCACCCCCCTTCACCCAAGATAACTAACTACAGTCTGAGGAAAAACAAAACAAAACCAAAAAAAAAAAACCACAACACAACAGCATGTGCTGTGGCTGGTTCTAAAACATATGTAGGAACTGACTAAACTGAAACAAGTGTCTCCACTAAACACAGCTCTCATTAGTTTGCATCCCCCTCTCCCTGTCTAGCCACCAATCTTAAAATGAATTACATTCCTGAAATATTTTTGAAGATCACAGGTAAGACAGCAGCATTCATCCCCCGCTTCAAAAATTTTCTCCAGAGCAGCTGGTTTGTCATGTCTGTTTTGTACCTTGGCTAGTGCAGATTTCTTGGCACTCAGAAGCAGTTCTGCCTTTATTTCCTCTAGTCTTTGTTGGTCCTCTTCATTCCAGTCTGACAGAGATTCCTGAGATCGGCTGGCCAGTTTTAGCTTCACCCATGCTATACAAAGAACATAAAACAGAAAGCAGTTTCCTTTCCATTTTCTCACATCATGTATGGTAACAGTTTTATAACTTAAAAATCAAAACTTTGCTACCCATTTCTAGCTACCACGATAAAGAGCATTATCAAATAGCAGAGCTGACAGACTGACCAGAAATACAATTTAAAATGGACCTTCTGAACATTTCTTTGGAAAGATGGATCCAGGACCCATTACCCGGTTCTGGCACCTTTACAGTCTCAGACTCAAGTCAACGCTCTTTCACACAATCCTTTCCCAAATTCTTAACCTGGCACATGCCTAATAGCTATGTGGACAAAACACTTTCTCATGTCAATGTTAGGCTAAATAAGGTATTCAAACTGGGAAAGTCCAATTCTACCCCATTCTATCATACTACATAAGATGACTAAAAAACATTGATCATTTAAGCCCTGTCCCATTAAAATTTATCATTAATAATATAATATAAACCACCTTCAAAATCAGGGGAACAGATTTGGGTTCCCTTAACATCCATACCTCATCATTTCAAAGTCATTTCAAAGCAATCCCTTAAACATAAATATTTGCCATTCTAACATAACACCTGATAAAACACAACTGAGACATTTTATTACCTCGTGCTTTCGTCTCCTCTTCATCTGCACTCTTCAGAATTTGTGTTGCATGTATCACAGGCGAGCCATTTTTCTGTTTTTTGACACTGGCAGCTAGTGAACCTCCACTGCTACTGCCATCGCTCTCTTGCATACCTCCTGCCTTGCCTCTGGCTGCACCAGCTTTAGACAATATGCTCTGGAAGCCTCCTGCGACGTCGGTGACACTGCCTAGAGGCTCTGAGGAAAATGGATGCCCCAGAAGGTTTCTGATATGGGCAGCTAGTGAATCTCCACTGCTACTGTCATCACTCTCTTGCAAACCTCCTGCCTTGCTTCCAGCTACACTAGCTTTAGACAACATGCCCTGAAAGCCTGCTGGGACATTGGTGACACTGCCTAGACGCTCTGATGAAGAAGAATTTCTCAACTCTGAAGTTCTTCCAGTGCTGACTTCACTACTTCCATTGCTTTGTGCAAGACCCACAAAACCAGGTTGATTTCTGTCTGTAGTTACGCTGCTACACCCTTCTGGCTCAGACCTTCCTACAGATTTTCCTGTCCTAAACTCTTTGGTCATTTCCTTCATCATCTCTTCACTATTACGCAAATCGACTTCATAAGAATTTTCCCATCTTAAATCGCATGTGCTGTACTTCAGAGGCTTTATTACCACCCTCTCTTCTTGCTTACTTCTTTGAGTCATAGTCTCATCCCATGAACATATCTTCTGAAAGTGGGGGACACTGTCTTTCACTAACGTGGAACCTTCGGGGCCATCCTCCTTTCTTATCGGCGCTGGGGAAGACTTACCAGTTTCTCTAGAAGAAGCAGTGGAAAGGACAGGATCACACCGAGTGACAGCTATATCCTCTGCCAAAAGCTTATGTATTTCTCGCAATGCACCAGATCCAATCAAAGAATCACTTTCTTGACCCTTATTTCTCTTACTACCTACACTTGAAGTTCGTGATCCTCTGTAAACTTCCATTTCATTTTTAACTCCAGCCAAAGAGCCAGCAGTCCATCTCTGCAGGCTGCTAATTACATCTTTTGACTCATTTTGAGCTAGCAGATCCTGAACACTTTTTGCAACAAGCATGGGACTCTCTCTGTCAGAACAGCAGCCAGGTGAACCAGCAGTCTGCTGCTGCTGGTTTGGTTCAGCTAGTCTGGAGACAGCTGAACACTTTGCCTCCCGTTGTGTGGGAAGTGGAGCAGTTATCTCCAGTTGGTGGCATGACATTTTGCACTGACTCAATGATTTGTCTCCAAAAGATCTTGAAAAGCGGGGAGAGAGTTCACAGGGTGACAGAATATCAGCGCCAACTTCTGAATTCATTGATATAGATATACTGAGAGTGGAAGTGTCCGAATTAAAACTTGTTTGTGTAATTTCAACTGCTGGTGGCAATTCACCTACAAAGAAACAGAAGACTCATTAAGCTTGAGGCTCCAGAAAACAGCTGCATCAGTAAAGACTACTTTTTCTTGTACTGGAGGGTGTGTAAAGGGAGTGAAGAATCCAAATATTAGAAAACATTTAGGAAACTGTTTTTAGAATGAGACTTGAACTAAGACTTCCATGACAATTGTCTACTGAAAGAAATCCCTTGGACAATTTTGCATAAATATCAAGGAAACTACAGAACTTGACTTAAATAACTTCCTTTTAAATAAATGCTTAAACTAGATTTTAAATCAATATTCTTAGATAAATGACATAGTGGTACTTGAGTGTCCAAATGAACACGTGGATTATAAAAGTATCACTGCAAAAAACAGGAGGGCTGCGGGGCAGTATTTCCAAAATATCCTTTTGGAAAAATGCAAAGTACACTCTATGGATAAGCTTGTTTCCCACTACTGGTTAGAAAGCTCCAAAAGCAGACAAGATGGACTTTTAGCATTTGGATATATAACAAATTATTACTTTAAAAAAAAAAAAAAAAAAAGAGGCCAAACTTAAGTGCAAATGCTGCTCTTAAATCCATGCTGGCAGGTACACACAAAAGTGAAAAGCCAGCTCCCAAGCATGCCTGCCAACAGCAATTCTGTTTGTTTCAAACGAAATTTCGTTTCATGGCACAACCATTGATATTTTCAAGTACATTAAGCTGTCCAGAGCCCAGCTGAATAATACCTCTGCTGAGAAGAACTCCACCCCTGTACCAATTGCAAAGTTGTTTCAGTTGCCAAGTCTCCCACAATGCTTAAAGGAGGAAAAAATAATAAAAGAAAATAAGCAAGCTCAACTGGCATAAGAAGAGAGGTACTTAATCACTTCTGTTTAGAAAGATAGGTCAGTGCAGGATTCTCAAAGTCACAGATATTCAAAGGGTTAGACAGGTACTTCTTGTGAAGAGCCTTCAGATCTGCTCTTTCCCACTGGGTACAAGAAGCAAATGCCAAAAGAGAATATGCTAAGGAAAAGTAGTTGCAATGCACATTTTCACATTTTAATGACACGCTACATGGGCATGTCACAAAAGGATCTTAACCCTAACTGAGCACACTCTGTTCTTCACATAGAAATGACTCAAACTTGTTAAGGTCATATCGATTATTTTCTTTTATATATTGAGATGGATGGATTTATGAACTGATTGTGTCAGTTATAAAATGCATTTGAGTTTCTGTCACACTGAACACACCAAGAAGTCTCAGAAAGAAATAGAAACCAAGAGTTATTTCTCTCGCAGGAAGAAAAAAATCTGGTAACATTTCTTTAATCTTCAGATACAAAACATTTCCTTCTTAAGAACTCTTGTGACAAGAGAAATAAAGAAAAACAAAAGACAAAACGCCACTGCACTGGCTAGAAGGTGCCATGTAGCCCTGACTCCTTACTGAGAAGCCATGTTTTCAAACATTTTAATGCTGACTTTTCCAAGGCCAAGTATCTCACATTTGAGATGGGAGGAGATCAACTCATATGAATGAAATAGAGATACATGAGAAGAAACACACTTAGCACTACCAGGCCAAGAGCAACTTCACAGGTGAGTCCGCAGTTCTGTGCTCTCTAAGGCTTGCACAACACAAGGTCATCCTTTCCCATACCTTGTGGCTGTGGAGCAGTCCTCGTTAGCGTGTCAGTGGAGTCCTTCAGCGTTCTAAGCTCTGAAGGGGAAAATTCAACTTCCCTGATCGGTCCTCGGGGTATAAACGGTGTCAGTATAGTTCCAGGTGACTGATCAATGCCAAGGTTGCGAAGATATATCTGGCAAAACAAGAAAAAAGTAACATAACACATATGGCAGTCTTACAGAATGTCAATGGATTATGAAGCTGCACACGGTTTCCATGTCACCTTAAACACAAACAACTTGTTTTAAACCATCTTGAGTCTCATTCATGTTCAACTCACACTAACAGTTCACCCAAAGCACTAAAGCAGTCACATAAGACAACATCTCCAGCTTATTCTGTTCTTTGGGCCATGAGTGATAAGCCTTTTTTCTTGCTAGTATGATTAGGCCTACGCAATGGGCACTTCACAAACCACATGCAGCCCAGCAGAACAACTGACATATCCTGCCATCTATTCCTCATTAATTTATCTTTGGCAGCAATTCAGAAATAAGTTGCAAGGACTGTTCTGGCAGTGATAGCACTTGTGCTTGCACTCACCAACAGTTTTTTCCTCCAGTGCTTTTCTGACCTTTCCTTCATCACGTACCAAAGACTGCAACTGGCAGCAGCCCGCTACCACTAAACCAGTGCCCAGCCCTTTCCGCAGGATCCAGAAACAATGGAAGCCGACTGCTTACAGTCTTTTTACTCAAATGCATGCTCTCTACACTGTATAAACAAGAAGTCTGATACTTCAGAGGAGATTAGTAAGCTTCAGCCTCACCTGTTTAAAATGACATTTGCCAGCTGGAAGGAGAACAAAAAGGTTTGGTTTAAAAACCTTTTTCCTCCCTAAATGATTGCTGCACGGAGAACATTATCAGACTTTGAATTTCAAGCTAGGCAGCAGGAAAGTTTCTCACTCTTAAGGACAAGTTCATTATGGGCTAGTCTTCAAGGCAAATCGTTGGGAATCCTTTTGTTAGAGCTGGTTAAAAAACGTCATGAAACAGTTTTAGTGACATTGCTGTAAGAAATAAACTTGCACTGGCCAAGGGGTAGAATCGCCTTCTGCTGGTGATAGTTTTATGAAGAAACACAGGTAGTCTAATATATAATTGCCTATATACCCAGTGGCCTAGCGTGCAATGAACAAATTTCAGCAGTACCTCAAAAGCTCTCTGGCTATGAAACCACGTCTGGATACAACCTACTGCACTGGTTTAAGTCTATAAAATACAGGATACTCAAGTATACAAATTCTATGTAGAACAAAGACTTAGTTTTACTAGCGCAGCTAAAGCAATAACCCCTTCTTAGTAAAGATGGCATAAAATGCATGTCTTTTCCCCTTTTCCATAAGTATGGAACAAATACACACAAGCACTCTTTGTATGCCATATACATAAGTTGCTATTCAAGTATAACTTCATTAACATTAAACAAAGCAGTTAGTTTAGAGAAGCCAAACAAAAATCATACCCAAACCCTAGAAGTCTGCAATATACCAGAGAAAAATGTTATGAGGACGAGACCAACTCTCTCTGTGCAACATCCAGGAGATTGTTAATTCAGACACAAACAACGTCATTCCCTATATTAATACATTTTGAAAGCTGGAAGAGTCTTGTGGAGGTAAGAGCCTACCAAAGGCCATCTAGGATCTCCTGAGAAAGTAATTTCTTCCCTTTTATCAGAGCATCTAAGTTTACATCCAGACATTATATGCCAGAAAAAAAAAAAAACCACCAACAAATCTGCCTTGACTTAGTCACCTGTAGGGGCAAGTTAATTTAAATTCATCTGTACTACGTCCTAAACTAGCCAACAAAATGAAATAAGTTACCTTATGGATCTTAGCCAATTCTATTTCCTATGATTTTATTATAAACCTACCTATTAATACCCATATATGTGGCCTAATTTCCTTTACCTTGTCAGTGATTTATGAGAGCAGAATTCCTCAGAACTAGGGCTGGAGAACACACCTAATTATAGTCATAAAAGGAGGTAACAGACAACCTTTATTTCTCATGAATTGAATTTAAAATATCCTCCCTACAATATTTATATTTGTTTCAACACGTATTTGCAGAGACAACTCAGAGAAGAGTGCTTCTAAAACACAGTTCCAAAGACCTAATGATTATAGGAGTCATCTTGTGAGAGGAACAGCCACTTACTCAGAAGATAATTACATGTTTATCATTAACATAAATCTGCATTTAATTTTCTCTAACACTCAACAGCTATTAGTATAGTTAACATAGCTGCCACAATCTGCCCTCCACTCTCACCAACCATCCTGAAATGGGGAAGGGAGGAAAGAAATCTGCATTAGCCAAATAAGATATAAAGGAGTAAAGGTATGCCGAGGCTTCGAACGTCCTTTATGAGCAATATACAAAGAATCAAGAATGTATGCCTTAGATACTGAAATAAAGTGAACAAGCTGTAAGAGTATTTATAGGAAAAAAAGCAATTTGATTTGCCAAGGAGTTCTGTGTTGGTTTTGCTATTATTGCAGATCCGTGGGTGTGTGAAGTTCATCTCTCTCTTCTGCAGCCTAGCATTTCCTTAGTCAGCAGTTGAGTCTCAACCTCATGTTTGGATAATTATAACCTGATCTTTTGAAAGAATCTGGAAGATCAGAAATGGCTTATCAGTGCTCTGCTAAAAGAGCTACAATCAATTTATTTACAAGTCTCTTAAACAGATTTCACTTTTTATCACCCACTATGTCCTGTTCTTATGTCCTTTACGTTCCACAACCATTAGCCACCAATCTTTACATTTCTCTTGCATTCTGTTACCATGACACTATCATCTATACATGGAAAAAACAACAAAAAAAAAATAATCTTCCTCATATCCAACCTTTTCTTTGCCCATGCTAAATATTACCTAAAAGTTATTTCTTCCACCTCTGTATTTAAGGTAAGCTGAAGTAATACCATGGATGAAATTCACCAGTAGCACGGATCAGCGTAAAACCATTTCATTTAGTCTGTAGTGATTTAGACCCTACCAGAGTCTCCTAGAAGAACAGAGGATTAAATAAAATAGGAAAACTCTGAAATCAGAGTTTAACTTAGAATAATTTATAAAAGATCCTTTAAGATTTATTTTTTTTTAGGCTTATTTGCTAGTATTTCTAGAAGATGAACTATGGCGTGTCAGGTTCTGGACATTACTGGATATCACAAACTAACTATAAGTATGCTAGTGTCTCGTTCCTGTGATACTTTCTGCACTTCTGTCCTACTCAGTCTATGACAGCCAAGCGTACTCTGATCTCTTCGTAATCAGAAGGTAAAAAAGGGTTACAAATTTTTGTTAGAAACTAACTTACTGGGATCCTTTCTTCGATATTAAGCTCTTCTTTCTCTGGAGTTTCTAAAGAAGTTGCTCCAACGGTGATGAAGTTATCTTTTGCACTGGTGAAGAAGTGCCTGGAAACCACTGAAGAGCACCCAGAAGAGCCCAAGTCCCCCTGGATACTTTCCCCAGAACTAACAGGAAGATTCAAACTATCTGGGGAAATATCATTAAAATTGCCCATGCTAACATGGCCAGTAGGAACATTTAGGTTGTAAGAGTGATTTTCAAGAGCATCACAATACTTCTGGTCATCAGTTGGAGAGTTTGCATCCTCTGGAAGGAGCTGAGTCACTCCTTCAACAGAAACAAAAATATTTGGGTCTGAACTTTGTCCTGTACTATTACTTTCTGCATCTTCAGCACTAGAACCAGAAACAATCTCAGCTGTAAACTTTTGTATCATGGAGCCTCGTAAACTATTTTCAGACACTCCTAAAACATTACTTTTTTCTTCTAGAGGCTGCACTGCCTCTGTTGAGTTTGCTGGCAGAATAACTTCAACCAAGGACATGTTCCTACTGGAAACATTAACTGTGTTGTCAGACTGAGATCTATTAAGAAGGTGCATAAGCAGTATGTTTTTATTATGAAAATGCAAACTTCCCAGGGAACCTGTCTCTCTAGAGGAAGCAGCAACATAATCTTTGGGGTCTCTACCACTTTTTTGTATTGACAAAATATTGTTTGAAGAACTGGCAATAGCACTGTAGGCTTTCCTTTCAGGAGAAACTCCACCTGGGGCACATGAAGTCAATGCATCAGATATCTCCTCTGGCTGGCTCATATTCCAAGTCCCTACCTTCTCTGTGAAACTAAGTGATGGGAGTGACTGAATTCTTCCAGTGTGGGGAAATTTGAATTGCAAGGACTCAAAACATTCATTGTTTTCTTTCTGAGCACATTGGAGTGAATGTTGTTTCTCAGGAGATACAGGTGTACTTGCAGATGACTTCCCTGAAGTTTCTTCATTTAAGCATGAAGGAGAGGCCTGAATATCTGATTTGATGACAAGGACACCAAGTTCTTCTGCCTTAACATTTTTCTTTAGTAGTATCCCTGGAGTAGACTGATAGTTTGGATGAGTGAAGTGTACAGAGAATGAGCCATCACCTACAAGATTAAAGGAAGGGGAAATGCCTGTAATTTTATGTCCCCTTTCTATGGAAAAATCTGAACTAGTTAATTCACTCCTGCTTACTCCAGGTTCTACTTCCACTGCGGCATCCTCACGGCATGAAGAAGGAGCTTCCATGTCAGTCACAACCAGTTGTTTAGGTGCACAATCACTGGTGCTTGTCACAATAGGGATAAACTCCTCTTTCTCAAATCTCACTGCAGGAGACAGTTGTTTCTGCTGATGATCCAGGAAAGCTCCCTGGATTTCCTCAGCAACAGCTTGAACCAACTTCAAGCTTTCAGAGCCATTTAAATCCTCTCCCTGTTCCTTCAACAGTTCAGCTATTTCAGAAGCCTTTGCAGAAAAAACATCTTGTGCATCTGAATTTTTACAATTCTTTTGTAAAAAGTCTTTCCTCAAATCATCAGGTAAGTTATGAGACAAATCAAGCTCATGAACCTTCTTTTCTTTTTCCAGCTTCTCCAGCTGCCTCAAGCACCCTTCTGACTCACTCTCAGACATTTTTACCTTTTCCTTTGGCATCTCTCTTTCCCTTTTTTCTGAATTCTTAGTCAGTGCTGTTTTACAAGAGGAGTTTTCTGAAGATGAGAGCTCATCATGCCTCAGTAACCCTTTGTCTTCCTCTGAAAGCTCAAAAACAGTAGCTGGTATGTCGCCGTTGCGGGAGAAACGTTCGTCTTTTATAGACGTACTACAGGTCTGCTTTGCAAGAGAAGTTTCCATTTGGTTCAGTCTATCTGCCTTGGTTAGCATCACCTTTGAAGCGGAGTTTGCTAAATCGTCACTTGTTTGGGGAATAAATGCCTTCTCATTGGTATAATTCTTACAGTCTTCATTTGCCCCCTTGTTCACCAGTAGTTGTCCAGAAAAAGAAGTTTGCTGAGACAACCATCCACTACAGCCGGCATCACAAGGTTCCACATGTCTGAATGAAAGAGGATGCTGGGACAAAGTCAAGCAGTCACCGGGTGCATTGGAGGGAGATTCTGCATCTGTCAGTGACATAGCTTCACGGATGTGCAAAGGCTTTGTGTGCTCCTCAGATGCACCAGAAACATCAGGGACTCCTCTACAAGAGACGAGAAAAGTAAGTAAATTTCTGATTGTATTTTTTATTTCAACGTCCATATTCTCTGCTTTAATATAAGAGGCAGAAGTAGAACCTCACTCAAAAACTAACTGGGGTTTAGCAACACAGACATAAACACACCCTCTAAACAGGCCAAAATGTGAAGAAGTGTAGAAAGTTCAAACAACATCAAAAAGCCCCACTGCCCTATAAAATAAAGGTTTTCAAATAATATTAGTTCCTACTTAGTAGGTCAATATTTTTCAATCAAATTAGGACTGAAGTATTTTTTACTAACAGCATGTTTATTAATTAAATAAAATATAGGAGCTGCTTACACACATATAAATTTCCATGTGGTTTTTCTTTTTTTAATATAAATCACCTATTTCAGTTTCATTACATCAATTATTTCTTTAAAGGATATAAAATAAGCCAGGGTCTCAGAGGAACACAAGCAATAAATTCCTATAAACTTCTAATATTTTTATTGTGGATTTTGAATTAATAGTTATTTTATATGAAAACGATCAAACACCAAGTAATATAACTTTATGAAAGTAGATCACCAGCTCTGGTGGAACTAAGTTTTGATCCACAAAATGAAGTCACAGTGTATCACACTAGGAAACAAATCTGTCTCCCGTCACACACCAAAAAAAGTACAAGGAAGCCTAAACAACAACAAAACGGTAAGTATGTGTGTTTATATGTACACTTCCTTTTTTCTCTTTTTAATGAAGGGCAGAGGATTTCTTGCCTTCGTTGCACAAAAGGAATCATCTGTTACACCTCGAAATGAAGGCTTGGACAAAGACTTCTACTGAAATAGTTATTCCTTTATGTATTCAAACTTTATATAAAAATATGTATTTTTAATTACACATAACATATATTATTCCAGTATATACAAACCACAATATTATTACATGTATATGCATGCATTTACTACTGTAACTACAAGTTGTATGTGATTTTTGTCCCCAAAATTTCATGAAGTTTATTTCAGAGTCTAAGAAAACTAAAAAGATGTCTGAGAGGGTAGAGTTCCTCATTTTCCCATTTTCTTCAGGTACATTAAGGATGATAAATTCAGAAGAGGCTTGTTCCAGTTTTCCCTTGTTCAAACTCTTTTGAAGGCAACATAAGAAGATGAGTAGAACTCTGACAATGCCTTCTCTCTATACAAAACAAACAAAGAGTAAACTACACCTTTGTCTTATTTCTGTGAGCATAAAACTGTAATTATTATATATATATAGTTTTTTGATAACTATTTCAACTATTGATATAGTTGAAATAACTATTTGATATAGTTATCAAATATAGGACAACTCATGGCCGCTCAGGAAAAGCGACACTCAGACTTGTGTTCTGTCATGACACCAGGTAACTTTATCCTACCTTAAGGGAATAAAATCCATTTCTGACTGCTGGAGAAGCGTCTCATCTGAAAATCTTTGACCTTGTGTTGAATACATCAGCAGTGGAAGACAGGGAGAGAACTGAGTGTCCTGAATATCTGTTAAAAATAACAATAACACAGTAATAAAAGCATGCCAGGCAATCCCTCTTTAAACTGCCCTGCCAACTAATACAGCCTTCAAAATTAAAAAACATGCCAACTGCAGTGAAAATTATGTAATCCCATCATTTAAATCCTCTGCTGAAGCATGTTCCTTCATGTATTAAATTCAACTTTCTTATCGCTTATGAAATTCAGGTTTCTTCTCGCCAATGTCAAAATGCTACTTCACACTGACATCTCTAACTTAGCCTCTTAAAATTCTTTTTGCACACATCCCTGTCCTTTTCCACTCACTAGTCAGCATCTCTCCTCGTGATTTCCACACAGCCTATACATGTCAGAAAACATCCACAGGGCTTCTATCCAGATCACCATTTACTTCTTTAAAAACCAAGAATCCCCACTGATGTCTTCCCCAGTCTCCATTTTTCCATAAATTTTTATTATAGCAAAAGATGCAGATATTTTTCTGCAAGTAATAATAAAACAGTGATCACAATTATACTAGTACCACTGTCTACTACTGTATCAATAAATTTTAGTTTCTGTCATGTATTTCTTTGTTCTCTGAGGTAGTTGTCACTTCTTTTTTCAGTTCACTGCTTACAAAATCAAACAGAAATGTTTTATAACACAAGAATAAAAACAACTATAAGCTGGTATCTGATAAGTGTAAATCACTACATACACATTTTGATGCAAAAAAAAAAAAATCCCTATACTTTAATAAGTTGGGGTTTTTTAAAGCAAAAAAGCTATTTGTCATCAAGAGTGTGGCTTTCAGAACCAGAATTCACATTCATTTAATTTAGGTTCATTAGTTTTCAACCACCTCAGACAAGCTATATTCTATACAGAAGCATAATCATCAGATGAGATGGCCATTACATACAAAGAATCAAGTTTACATTACGTCAGCTTTATCCTGAGGCTTTCTACAGCCTGTATTACATCAGCTGATGAGTGGTATTGAACCACAAGATGACCTTTCTGATTCATTTTTAATTTAATGCTTCCAATTATCATTTTTTTAATTACTTTAGAACACTATGTAGTGAGAGGATAATTATATGGATAGAAGTAATTCTACAGCACACAGCAAAACTGGCTCAAAATTTGGACGCCCCCTAGTCCCACCCCATCAGCAGCTAGAAAAATAATATGATTGCTATACAGTTTCAAAGATTCCCTTCTATCTCAGCAGCTGTCTCCACCACATGGCCAGCCTAATGTCTCCTAGAGGAAGCCGAATTTATACTTTAGCATCTGTAGGACAGATGGCACAAACATGCTACATCAACTTAAGTGGAATCTTTGTTTTTCTAGCAGCCAGTACCTCTTTAAAGCTACACTCTCTACCTTACTTCGTTACATAAATGCATTGCACTGGTCACCACTCCATTTCACTCTTGTCTTAACTATCTGCAATACCAAACATGAATGAAAAGTAAAAAAAGCCATCTGCTTTCTTGGAAGTTTATAGGAAAGGAGATGATATGCATCTTAATAAAATAGGTATGAATAGCTAAGCAACTCCTAAGCAACTTGACAAAAGAGGGCATTCAGAAGAGGCTCCAATGTAGACTGGTGAGCATCCGTGCAAAGCTGGATGAAAAAAATTACAACACACATGGAAGTGTAAAAAAAAGTAAAGGAGAAAACTCAAGGCTGGCAGCATCAGCACAGAGGGAGCATCAGCTAAGAAAATAAGGAACAAGGTCAGGGATGTCTCATTTATAATATAACAGTGCCTCAGGGCTCTATTACATTATAGGGCACAGCCAAAATTGTGGTGTAATGTACCAGACTGATTGGTATTTATGTGATTTTAATCACAATTTGAATCATGATTAAAAATCACAGAACAGGGACTGATCTAATTCACTCTAATCTCCTTAGCACTTATTTAAAATGTACTTACAGAAAACAAAGAGGTTTGCTTTCAGGGGCAGGTACTGACAAAACGGAACACAGCTTGCACATTAGATGCCCTATTCACAACCACTATATGGGAGTAGAGTATGAGTATTTGCTCAAACATTTATTCTGTTTAGTGTACTCAATTTTTTGTTATTATACTTGAAAATACTGACTAGATTGACCATAGTTAGCTTGGATACAGAATTGCATTAAAGATGCAAAAATATGTATTTTAAGAAACATTAAGCAAGTTGGAATCTAAACTATGGTAGATGTACTTTTTTTCCTCCCAAGTCTTGTTTTACATTTAAAATTATATTAGTGAAGAAAGGCAATAGTAATTGCAGTTATTGAATTAGACTTGTCATCTCACATCATGATACACTTCATGTTTTCAGAACTGGCAGCTCATTTTTATTCATACAAGAGGAAAATAAGTTTTCCTGATTTTCAGCTTAACTTCTTCACTTTGAGTGAAAACGTGTTTTCAAGCTAAATGTTAAATTGAAAATCAGGAGTAATTAAAGACAGAGCTTTGCTGAACAATGAAGACTGGGTGTGCTGTCTTTGTAAATGAAGAAACAAAAGACTGAGGGAGGGAACCAAAAATAATTGGGTAAAAAAGCTGTCAAATGCTGTCAAAAATAGATCTTGCCATACATTTTTTTTTTAATGCATCTACACATGTATTGATAAAATAAATGTGTATACACACATACATACACACACTCACACAACATAAGTCACAACATTTGGCTGATAAATCAATGCTTTAAAGATAAATTATATCAACAAAAATTTAAGTACCACTCAACATTTGTACCAAGAAAGTCAACCCAGCACACAAACAGATGAAGAATGACTTAGCATTCTCCAAGAATTATAAACAGGAAATCCTCACTGCACCTAGTGAACCCCTTCAAGAGCTGTTCTTGTCCCTGCCCTATTTGAAACTTCAGAAACCCCTAAGTTCTTACAGAGAAGGCACACAGATGAGGAAGATATTTGCCAATAATATATATCTCACTGCACAGACCATTGATACGGGGCAGTCTGGGTCACCTGTCATCACAGCATGGCAAAGGATACAAGTTTTGGTATAACTGAAGTCCAGCAATACGTTGGGTAGGGGTGGGAAAGAAGCACCTAAGCAAATCTAACAGAGTCAAGGACTACCTCAGAAAGCAACAACTTGGAGGAGGACTTAGGGTCATGGCGAACAAACCACTGACAGGAGGCCAGTGAAATACTGTATCCAAAATGGCAAGCAAATTTTTCATATATATGTAAAAGCAAGAATAATGAATAAGTAGTAACAAGGACTATTCTTTCCAATCTTGTACTGAAACTACTGTTGAAACAAAATTCGCAGTTTTCTGATGACCATAACATCTGATGACATAACTATCACAGGAGGATCAGAGAAAACGTCTAAAAGATGAAGCAACATGCCTCATCACAAGAGCCTCCTACAACTAAATCTGTTTAGTGTAATCAAAGAAAAGAGTGACTTGATTACATTTGTATGTACGTATGCAACAGAAATGTGGTCATTAACAGCATTTCAGTTCAGATACTATATAACAAGAATCCAATGTAAAACACTGAAGTTATGCAAACCTAGGTGACAAATAAGACACTTCCAAGTGCATTGACACAATATGACAACTTAACTGTCTCTCTACAAAATGTCTAACTGTCTCTCTACAGAATGTGTAAGGCAGTTTAGATAGATCATTAATGGCTTCAACAGTTATGTGAACAGCACACACAAGTCTTACTTCAGTTCTCTCTTCCCTCCCTCCTCAGCCTCGTAGATGTAGTCCTGAACAAGAGCCCCTGAGTTCTCCATCTCCACTTGAAACTGTATGACTACACCTCAGGAGAAGGGATAGCCCTAATCTCTCCACTCCAGCCCAGAGATGTGTTTCCCCCTCCTTTTTTTGCACAGGCAAGAGAATTCTGATCCAGCTGAAATGTAACCATTTCCATTTTCCAACCCTATCATTACATTTCAGTCTGAACAGCGAGCGCATCTGATTGCACCAATTCACATAGTGGGTTTAGCAGAGAGGATGCAGCAGGAATAAGTATGCAGGACGAGGAAAAGCCAGACCCTTCCTTTTCAGTAGCAGTCTTTAGCTGACTAAATATATTGCAAATCTACATCCTTAGACTAGCTTCCATTTCAGACAGTCTTGCTCCCCTGAGTTCTCCAAAGAACGTTCTGGTTCTGCCATGTAGCATAAATCTGCCTTAGGCTGACAGTACCCTGCCTTCCCCAGAGGTTTCCAGTTAGAGGAACTGTGGTGGTGATCACTGACTTGAAGCAGCAGATGACTGACAAGGCCACGAAAGAAGAGTGAGGAAAAAAGGGAACAGAAAAAGAGAAAAAAAAAAAAGGAGGAATGATAATAGTTGACATTCACTGCAGCCACATCCTCAGTAGAAAGCCTCTCTTCCAGCTTTCCCCCTGCAGCAGCCTGCAGAGATGACCTGTAAAAGCATTCTTATGGAGTTCAATAGATAACATTTAACTGGGCTACAAAACTAATTTTTTCATATATATAAAATGTAACTCCAGCCATGTCACATGTTCCCCCTCATCTGGCCTTTTTGAACGTTTTCTAATCTTACAGCACATGAACTCTAATGTTTTCAGTAACTTATTTTCTGCAGGAGGCAGAAAGATCATCACTATCATATTTTGGATGCTTACAGTGATTTAGGGGCTCATTACACTCAGACATAACCTAGGTTTTCAGGCAGAGAAGCAGGTGCTCGATGCTTAAAGCAGCAAGTGACGTCAGTACAACACTCTTCGAGCATCTAGTGTCAAAACAGTAATTCTTCCCGCTGTCACTCTGAAGGTCAAAAGCTTCCTCACAGTTGAATTCACTGAACAAGCAAAGCTGGGTGTGCTACTTTATCTTACAGCCTGCTGACAATTCTGAATGCCAGAGTCAAATTGCCATTTGTGGAAGATAAAAAAGGAAGGCAAAACAAAAACAAAACCTTCTTGGCTTTATCAATCTGTTCCACAATGTAGCAGGAGCAATTGCAATACAACTGTCATTGTGAGTTCCCCCCCCTTCTCCCCAAATGAAATTCAAAACACTTTTTGAAGAGAAGAAGGAATAGATTAGTATTACAGCTTATGTTTCTCGCTTCCCTCTCACCTTTCCTCCCATATCTGGAAATTTAAGTGCATACAAAAAAAGGCTGTAGCTACTGGCACACTCACTAGAGAACAACAAATAAAATACCAGCACTATACAGAATTCTTATAGCTTTGCATCTTATTAAAAAACCTTATGCTTTCTCTTTAATTCCAGTTGCATTTAAAACACAAACCTTGACAAATATCAGGAAATTTTTCTTGACAAAATGGATTCCAGTTCTGCAAACCACAATAATGTTGACAAAATGCTATAAAATATACTAAATACAACAATTCTATATAGAAGATGTAAGCAAAAACAAAGCATGCCTAACCTGCCATGTCCTTCCACTTTTTAATATCTGTCTTAAACCAGAATTTCCTATATGGTAAAACAAAATATTCAGTATTAACCAAATGCAGCCAGACAGCAACTCACCGTGATGTACACATGGCTTTTAATTACAAAGCTGTCCATAGGCCCAAAGATGAGGCAGTCAAGAGTGCTTTTTATTTCATAAAGGAGAAAACTTCTGCAAAAACATCTCAGAAGTAGCTCCAAATCCACAGCAACCAGCAACTGATTCAGCCGTACCAAGCTTTGTCTGCCTGTGTTGTTATGCCAGAATAGAATCTCACTTCATCTTCCTAACACATTGTCTTAAAAAAAAAAAAAAAAAGCCTCATGGCAGCAAGGGACAGTGCTTAGTGTTCAGTGTAGACTAAAGCAACATATTAAGTCTATATTGGCAAACATTTGGGATTTCCAGTAAAGTACCTGAAGTTTCTAAGAAACCAAAAAAAGCACTGGTCTTTCCTTTAATGCTTTTGTATCATACACAGGATTTTAAAAGTTCCTTCAGCAGATGTATTACCTCTACAAAAACTAACCTAATCCCAGATTCTGCCTTTACAGATAGAAGTCATCTTCTGTCTTGTTTTCCCTCATAGAAATCCATGTATATTCACCACCATAAAGCTGACAGAGAACCGTGTAGCAGAGAACCCCTGAACAAGTAAACAAAAGGTTCAAGCAGAGAAACAGCAATTTTTTGAACCAGATAATCCAAGTTACCAAAACCGAGTTCGATCTCCGAAGAAAGCATACCACAAAACACAAAGAATAGTTGCAGCCATCAGTGCGAGACCTACAGTGGAAGGCATGGAACCTTGAGCCTCAGAGGGGTTCAGAACCTCTGGATACAGATCCACCAGACAGATGTTCTCTCTCCTCTTACAGGCTCCTTCACAAAGGATGGATCAAAGCATTATCAAAATAACCACAAACTGATGAAAATGAGCAAATGGTAATAATAGCTAAACTCATAAAACCCTCAGGAGCTGCCATGAATGTTTACCAGGCTATTCCCAAGGCAATTTCAACTCCATCCCCTTAAGCAGTTGTTTAACTTCAGAACAAACAAAAACCAACAAGTAAGATTACACCAGTTGTTATAGGAATAGCAAATTGCAAGTTGAACTTGCAGTTAACTGGATGCAACACAGGTTTATTTTAAAATATCACAAGCAATCATATTATTTCCCCATAATAATTTTGTTTGTGGAAAAACCTAGCACAATGACGTAATGAAACCAGCCTTAGAAGCATCTTTATTCAGCAATTTCAGTAACATCCTGGAAAAGTGAGTCACAAATATAATAATCTAATGGGAGGGGGTAATATTTGATTTTCCAGAGTGATCCTCTAAGGGATATCAATACAAAAAGAAATACTTTGGGCTTAGTAACAGCATTGTTAAGTTATGCGTTTCCAAGGAAGTGTATGAAAGTATATGCATAAAAGGAGTCTAGGTGGAGTGTCATAAAAGTAAAGAAAAACAGGCTTTATCATCAGGTAAGAAGCAGTTAACAAATGACATAACAATAAGTTACAATATACATACACAAATGTTTGCACAGGAAAAATTAACAATTCAATTGAAATCAAGACAGAGATAACTTTGCATCCCGGTTTCGGCTGGGATAGAGTTAATGTTCTTACTAGCAGATGGTATACTGCTGTGGTTTGGATTTAGCATGAGAATAATGTTGATAACCGACTAATATTTTAGTTGTTGCTACGGCATCCAGGACTTTTCATCTTCTCATACGGGCCAACATGGAGGTGGAGGGCACCCACAAAGCTGGGAGGAGACACAGCCAGGACAGCTGACCCCAACTGACCAAAGGGATATCCCATACCATGTGATGTCATGAGCAGTTTATAAAGCTGGGGGAAGAAGGAGGAAGGGGGGGACGTTCAGAGTGATGACATTTGTCTTACCAAGGAACCATTATGCATGATGGAGCCCTGCTTTCCTGGAGATGGCTGGACACCTGCCTGCCAACGGGAAGTAGTTAATGAATTCCTTGTTCTGTTTTGCTTGCATGTGCGCAGCTTTTGCTTTACTGATTAAACTGTCTTTATCTCAACCCACAAGTTTTCTCAATTCTACTCTTCTGATTCTCACCCCAGTCCCACCATGGGGGGAGTGAGTGAGCAGCTACGTGGTGCTTAGTTGCCAGATGGGGTTAAACCACAACACTTTGAAAGCCAAAAGTTAACGCACAGTGCATGATCAAATTTGATGTCACAACTAGCATTTAAGAGTTGAAAAAAAAAAAAAAAAATAGAAATCTATACCTAAATGCAACAACTGCTAATTTAAGAGTGGAATCAATGGATAACAGTCATGTCTGGGGGTCTGGTGAACAGTTGTTTAGCATAGTAACTTGGACGCATAAGGAAGCAGAAATGCAATAAATGTAAAGAACGCAACTAAAGTAAGGCAAGCAAGGACAATATTCCAGCTTGGATAATTAAAACAGCTATCAATAACAGTCTTGTCTAGGTTTATCTTCCATAGATAGCACAGAAGAGAAAGCAAACCACTTCAGCCATATAAGTATTGTTAACTATACATTGCTTAGCTCTGCTTTTGCTGTTTTTGGTTTTGTTAAATGCACACTTACAAAAAGTGAAAGATATTCCTTACAGATTAATTGTCACAGCTGAAGCCTGAAGTTAAAAAACAAAAAGAAAATATGAGCAAATAAAGGTAAAAGAAAAATGGATCTGACAAAAGTTGGCTTTATTTCCAAGAGAAACAAGTTTATCTTGTTGGGGACAGATACATTTCTTATGATTAAGAGCAATGAGTGAAGAAAGTGAGCGTCTCTGTTTCCATTATTTTGAGGATTATTAGACATTATTACAATGAATCAGTAACATGGTTCGTGTCTTAAGACGCAGAGAATAATGCTGCATTATAAAAAGAAGTTTTCTTTTTCAAAGATGTACTACTACCAGTGGACTAAAAAAAACTATATCACCAGAACAGAATACTCTGACTCCACATGGATGAAAGTGAATGTAACCAAGGATGGATAAAGGTGAAATATTAAATCTTGGAACTTCTCAAACCAATCTTTAACTAAACTGCGATGATTAGATGTGAAAGGAAGCAACAGAAATGCTTAGCTTTTCTGAAGTGGTGTTAGAACTGGAAAATATTACTGGCAGTAATATAAATGGCACCCAAACACAAGCACTAGCAATAAGGACTACTAATAGAATATTAAACACTATAAGTAGGGGGGTTTTGCCACAAAAATGTAAATAATCTGAACAGTTGGGGGGAGGAGGGAAGACCAAAACAACACTGTCTAGACTGGTGTAAGTACTAGGCATGGAACAAATACAACCATGTCATTACGAGAAATAAAACCCAGGATATTTTATGTCAAAAATAAAGATGACTGCCAAATAATAGATGCACAAACCCCACTAGCATTACCGAAAATAATCCATCAATCACTTTGGATATCTAAAGTTAAGAACTTGATGCATCACTAATGGTGTATTAATGGAGCTAAAAACGCCTTATGAAAAATGGAGGTGTAACAAATTCATCTGTTCTACATGAAAGCAACCTGAAGAACGCTGTACTTCAATGCAGCAACAACTACTTGCACGCAAGTACCAATTATCAGTTAACATTTCCCTCGGCTATGATTCTGGAAACAGCTGCATGCATGTTCTTTCCCTGTATCTGGTCTGGTGGGGATCACATCATAAAACTGAACCCCACATAGAAAAAACAATAACAACCTTCTTGTATATATCGAGGATGAAACATATACAGTGTCCATCCATATCGTGCATTTGCTAATCAGAATTATATAATGTGGAAGAGTGCTACACTGGGATTAGTATGGCTGGAACAAACTTATTGGTGAATCACAACAAATAGAAGCAGCAGCTAAAGGATGAGAAGTTACAATTAAGCGATGCAGAAACCCTAACTATTCACCACTGGTATACTATTCTTAAAGGATGCTCACAGCTGTATTACAATTAGTTTTTTAACACTCTTCAGGCTTTTTTGTATTTCAAATTGTGTTGTTAATGATAACACTTGTAATATACCAATACACTGCACACAGGTTTTCACATCTTAGCGCTATGATCAATACTGAAGATAGCATACCAATTGCAAACACATTCTGAGGCCAAGATGACCAATATATTGGAAAGAATCAATATCCACATTAATGTGGTACATTACAATATAGCCATTGTCCAAACCCAGAGAGAAATGTAAGGACTTGTAACAAATACATTACTATTGATATGAATGAAGTAAGAATGTGTGCATAAACTTGTGGTTAAGCGCCAGTAGAGAGGACTCGTTAGCAGAAGGTCCTGTGCTCTGACAATGGGACATTAACAACAAGGTTGCTGCATTTCATATACACAGCTCCTTTTCCTGTTAGCTCAACAGTGAGTTGTTAAGTACAGCAGAGTACAGCAAAGCACCATCCCAGGCTGCCATGTTACAGGCAAGCTAGACTACTTGGGAAATAAAAACAAGAGCTGGTGCTTGTGAGTACAACCATGTAAGTGTGTAAACATCAACTTACTGAGACATTCTGTAAATAATTACCACCTTTCTCTTCCATGTAGTCTTTGTTATGCTAACTTCCTACATAAGGAAATCCCTTTATATGGGTTAAATCTTGCAGTAGTACAGTACTTCTAGCTATAATGCCTCAGTTTTTCCTCTTATCTGAAAAGGAATACATATACCGATTAATTAAAGAGCAGTAACACTTATAAGATACCTTTGTAAAGGGCTATTGAAAACCTTTTAAAACTGTATTCGGAGATTACTTTGTGTATAAAGAAATCCTGTAAGAAGCAGTGAAACACAGGAACAGTACACAGTAGTTTGAATTCATGAAAAAGGAGTGCAAGCATGCACACACTCTTGCCACACAGTTTTTCGTGTTATCAATACGATTACATCTACTATTCTATCCACTGTTTTGAAATTAACAAAGATTTTTGACTAACAAATTAATACAGATTTTGAGGACACAGAGAACTATCACCTCACCTAGATGCAACACCAAAAATTTCTAACTTTACTCAGGTTTACTATTAATTCTAAAGGAAAACAAGACTACAGTTTTACCTGAGACCAAAGATAATCAATTCACCTGTTAAAGGACCCAAGAAAGGTACACAAGCCTTCTATCTCATTTTGAAGATGGGCGTTGACAATAAAATTACACAGAATGCATTTTTAAACACCAGTTTTCACTAAAAGAAGTCAAACCCAGGTTAGGAATTAATTTAAAAGTAAAATCCTAATTGTTTAGCAGTTGAACAAAAGGCAACTTTGAACATACCCAGCAGTAAGCCGTGTGCTGTATCTCCAGGAGACTGCTTTCTAGATGCTTCTGCTGAAGGCAACACTCCTTCCTCCAGAGTAGGGAACTCTGTCAGGTCATTTCTACCACAAGTCAGGCCAAGCTTTGTCTCCGAGGCAGCAGTTAAATGGCTGGCATCCACTTCTGCTGGAAGTTGATACCATGACTCGATACCCTAAGAACAGGTGGGCAAAAAAAGTGCTCAAACTCAAGAAAGTTTTATAAGGCATATTTCCAAAGGAAATAAAGACTAAGTTATGAAACAATGGAATCATTGCTTCTGAATTGTATTTCCTATACGAATACTCAGTTTTTAATGTAAAAGAATTATGATGCACTATGAACTGATGAAGTCCACAGTCAGTTCTCACTACTGCTTAAGTTGTTATTGCTTATTATCTGATCCCCACTCTTCCATCACTTGTCCGAAACTGAGCTTCATCTCCAAATCCTGCCACCACAGAAGGCTTTTTACAAACCAGAATGAAATCTCTCACTTAGAAAGAAAAATCCTTCAGTAGGATGCTGGGCCAATTCAGTTCCTGACACTGTGTAGTAAACATGGTTTGCATCGTACAATCGGGGGAGTAACAAGCAGAACAGCTTCTGGTTTGTCTTTAAAGGAAGTCTCTAGTTACAGAAATCTGAGGTCACACAGATAATGCCTTGAGAATCCCAGTCAACTCTTTGGTATATTTTAAGAAAAAGACTTTCAGTTCATGTTCAAATGGGGAAGAGCATCTTTAGTTCAGATACCTCATTAACGCATTTGCATTGGGATTACTGGGGAAATAATTAAACAGATACATTTTAATTATGGAAAAGGCACAGACCAGTCTTCAGCGTAGAGAATTAAGACTATCTATCACTTATAAGGGAAACCATCATCAGCATATGTAACTTATAATTACATATACGTTAAGTGTTCCAGTGAATTGGCAGAGGTACAGTACTATCCCTACTTAATAGCTGCAAGCTCTTCTGCCTTTTGAAACACTACTAACATATTAAAAGCTACTTTTCACTTTAGCATTTTGCTATATAAACTATAATTTTTGCACAAGATTCTTATAACCATTTGGAAATAAAATTTTTGATACAATCCGTCTTTTCAAAACACCTGTGATCTTACGCAATTCTCAGAGTAATTAAATATTTGGAAGCATATCCATCAGCTAGAACTACTATGACTGTATCACGATGTGAGTACAGTTTTCCTTCATCACATATGGAACACATCATTAAAACTAAGTCTAAAAGTAGTTAGATAGCACAGAGACATGCTTTAGTTCACGTGGTAACATGTAAATCATCTATTTTGAAGTAGACAGATCTGGTAATTTAAAGGCAGTAGCAGGACCAGGATTACAGCTAATTACAAACTGCATATATATCAAAGATAGTGTTGCAAAGAAGAAAACATTACACTGGAAAATATATTAGGTTTATAACCAGAAAACAGAAGGGGGGGGGGATGTTAAAAAAAAAAAAAAGATCCCTGAACTACTAGGGATTCAGTTTTGAACGTGTCAAAAAGGTTTGTAGCACTTGAATCAAGACTAGACTAGATGACTTGACAAAGTTCACAACAGTCCTATTTTTCTGCAGGTCCAAGAAACACAGATCTTTACAGGGCGGGAAGGTGGAGGTCTAAATTATACAGATAAAGCACTTTATATTATTTTCATCCTTGTAATTATCCTTCAACCACAAACAAAACAAAGCACAGTACAAATACCCAATTAATGGCAGTTTTCTGACGTATTGCTTCTCCTAGGGAGATCCCACTGGTAACGGATGCCTGGGTTTCGCTACTGCTGCGGCTTAAGGATTCCTCCTTCCGGCCACAATGTGGTGGAGTTGTTGCAATAGGCTAAAAGAAACGATATGTGTTTTTAAAATAGAAAATAATTTCTTGGTATTTCAACATGTGTATATATTTAAGTAATGGACAACAAAATATATAAAATATTCAAGCCATCCCCAACACCCGAAGTGAGGCACGTGCCTCAACATACTTAGGCAGTGACCTAAATTCAATCCAGACTTCCAAAACTTAACAAGAAGGGGTAGGTTCATTTGCCACTTCAGATCACAAGAAACAGTGAACATGAGCTTCTGCACATTAGCCAATCATTTCTGAGGGCCAGAAATTTATTTCTCATTTCCAATCCACGTACATGCAGTTCTAAATAAATCACAAAATACCAAAAAGACTCATCACCTTGATCAAAGTCAGGTCTAGCATTTGTCCTGTCTGGTTTATTAACAGTGGTTGTTGGGATTTTTTAAAAAGTAATTATATTAACAAAGAAGGTTTTTACTTGTATCAATGTTGTAACCTAAATTTTAAAAGGCATCTTATGTAAATATCTTAAAGCAAGTCTAGGTTGATTTCTAAATTATAATTTAGCAATACCTGACAGGCTTTGAGGGCATGAACTGAAGTTAAATTAGACTTCAGCCTGGAAAAGCAGATGTAACATTTTTTTCCCCCACAAGGTAACAGAGAAAGCTGTTCTGCAGTCAGAACAAAATTTCTCTTCTATAATATCTCATGCTGGAGGTCACGACTGTAACAGCTTTCCCCAGACAATACAGACAGCCAGGTTCAAACACAATGGTATATAATGGCGAAAAGAGACATTTCTGGAACACCAAGATTCAGCCCAAACAAAAATGTTCCAGGAAAGTAGTTACCAGCTTAAAAAAAAAAAGTGGGGACTACCACTGGAGAACATCAGGTAATATTAACGCAGCAATATAACATGAGGCCTCAACCAGAAAAAGGACTTGTAGCTCCCCCATCTCTTTAATACCCCTCCTTGCCCTCATCCTCTTCCTCATGTTGACTCTAGTTCCAGTTTAACTCACTAATAATAATATTTTTTAAAAGCCAAGCTACACTTGGAGGTATTTTTAGTGTCCAAGACAGCAAATGGCAGAGGTTTATGAAAGGCAGGTCCTGCTTGACTAAACTGATCTTATTCTATGACAAGGTGAGCCGCTTAGTGGACGAGGGAAAGACTTGGATGTTGTCTATCTAGACTTTAGCAAAGTCTTTGACACCGTTTCCCACTGCATTCTCCTGGAGAAACTGGCTGCTTATGGCTTGGACAAGCATACTCTTCACTGGTTGAAAAACTGGCTGGATGACTGGGCCCAAAGAGTTGTGGTGAATGGAGTTAACTCCAGTCAGCAGCTGGTCACAAGTGGTGTTCCCCAGGGCTCAGTACTGGGGTCCATTTTCTTTAATATCTTCATCAACAATCTGTTCAAGGGGATCAAGTGCACCCACAGTAAGTTTGCAGACAACACCAAGTTGGGCATGAGTGTCAATCTCCTTGAGATTAGGAAAGCTCTACAGAGTGATCTCAACAGGCTGGATTGATAGGACAAGGCCAATTGCATGAGGTTCAAAAAGCGATGGGTCCTGCACTTGGGTCACAACAACCCCACACAACACTACAGGCTTGAGGAAGAGTGGCTGGAAAGCTGCCCAGTGAAAAAGGGCCTGGGGGTGTTGGTCAACAGCTGGCTGAATATGAGCCAGCAGTGTGCCCAGGTGGCCAAGAAGGCCAATAGCATCCTGGCCTGTATGAGAAATTGTGTGGCAACAAGGACTAGGGAAATTATTATCCCCCTGTACTCGGCACTGGTGAGGCCACACCTCGAGTACTATGTTCAGCTTTGGGTCTGTCACTACAAGAAAGACATTGAGGTGCTGGAGCGGGTCCAGAGAAGGGCAACGAAGCTGGTGAAGGGTCTAGAGCACAAGTGTTATAAGGAGCAGCTGAGGGAACTGGGGTGGTTTAGTCTGGAGAAAAGGAGGCTGAGGGGAGAAGACATTGTGACTCTTTACAACTACCTGAAAGGAGGCTGTAGCAAAGTGAGTGCTGGTCTCTTTTCCCAAGTAGCAAGCAATAGGACAAGAGGAAATGGCCTCACGTTGTGCCAGGGGAGGTTTAGATTGGATATTAGGAAAAGGTTCTTCACAAAAGGCTTGTCAAGCATTGGAGCAGGCTGCCCAAGGAAGTGGGTGAGTGACCGTCCCTGGCGGTATTTAAGACATGTAGATGTGGTACTTAGGTACATGGTTTAGGACTTGGCAGTGCTAGTTTAGCGGTTGGACTTTATGATCTTAAAGGTCTTTTTCAACCTCAATGATTCTACGATTCTATGGACTGAGCATGCCATTTGCAACCTGTCACGGTTTAACACCAGTCATCAGCTTGAACCACGCAGCCACTCACTCACTCCCACAGTTTGAATGGGGAGAGAACAGGAAGAGTAAAAGTGAAAAAAAACCAAACTCGTGGGTTGAAATAAAGATAGTTTAATAAGTAAAACAAAAGCCACACATATGCGAGCAAAGCAAAACAAGAAATTCATTCACTACTTCCCATGGGCAGGCAGGTGTTCAGCCATCTCCAGGAAAGCAGGGCTCCATCATGTATAACAGTTACCTGGTAAGACAAACATCATAACTCCAAACACGCGCCCCCCCCCCCCCCCCCTTCCTTCTTCTTCCCCCGGCTTTATACACTGAGCATGACGTCACATGGTATGGGATATCCCTTTGGTCAGTTGGAGTCAGCTGTCCTGGCTGTGTCTCCTCCCAGCTTTTTGTGCTACCCCAGCCTGCTCGCTGGCAGGGCGATATGAGGAGCAGAAAAGGCCTTGACTATTTTCATCCCAAATCCAAAACATAGCACTATACCAGCCACTAGTGAGAAAGTCAACTTCATCCCAGCTGAAACTACAATACAGCTTTTATCATTAAAAAAGCCAGCCATAAGAGCTTGCATAAAGACATCAATTACATTCTAAGAGAAGAGATCAGACACAAACTTAGAGAAAAGTCCAGAACATAGACCTGTTTCAATGTAAAAGAAACACACAAAATTCAGCATTTGAGATTGCTTTCTTTAAATGTGAATACCACCTACTAGATTAGCTAAACTGAAACCTAAATTCTGTTTCATTCTTCTTAACGCACCAAAAAGCTGGAAAGGATGTGAATGAAAGTTTAAGTTGGTTTTGTTTTTTTGGTTTTTTTTGTTTTTTTTTTTTTTTTTAATTTGTTACAGGACTGCTAGTCCATATTGGAACTTAGGAAAGGTGAGTTCACTCTTGACTATTTATGGCACCTCAGTTGATTGTGATTCTTATACAAAGCATACCAACATCTTCAATCCATCTACAAAAAATAAATTACAGCCATCACAAATGAATCTTTCTCCATCTCTTATGTTCCTAAGAAGCCATTAATTCTGCCACAGAGACAGTGGATTTACAAATTTACAAGATAAACTGAGGAAAACCCCTTCAATTTTGACTAACCTGTAATAATCACCATCCAGTGGCTTGGTTGTCATCTACAGAGAGAGAGCTTGGGCCTTCCCCTCTAATTCCCAATTACCAGGCATCCAAGCTTCCTGTGAATAGCTTATTTTCACCCTTAAGAAGCCTGAGAACATGCAGAGCTGAAGACAGGCTGAACTTCTCTTGCCTTTAAAGAGCATTTGGTCAGGGGACTGCCAAGACCCACTGGCAAAGCACCACACGGACTCCAGTTAGTTTCAGCCCCAATTATGCCCATGTAACTCAAACTCTTCCTGCCTGGAAAATACAGCCCACTTTATTTATAAGATGAGGTTCCAGTTCAGGACTTTTCCTTTTACCCCTTAAATGTCCAGTTTTTCCCCTTTAAAATAAGCCACTTACTCAAATGTCCAACTGCAAACTAAAGAACATCATTGGGGCAACACCTCTGCATTTTTCAGGCACAGTTACGAAAACCTCAATTCTACATAGTTATCTCATAAAATTCCAGAATTTCAGTGCCATATGTCATCTTAAATCCTTCCACAAAATAGCATCACTGAAATAAAAACACAATACAGCTTTCTATGCAGGCCAGCACTGTAAAGTAAATTAATTGCAATGGCAAGAATATTTTTGCCTAAGTTTAAAAAACCTATAGCACTCAAAAGGAAAATGTTAATTACGGATCATGCATAGATCACACCTATGAAACTAGGACTCAGCCAGGCAGAAACTACTCTTCCAAATTAATTCACTGCACAAAATAAGTTTGTTTGGGCTTTGTATCCGCACTAAAGATAATAATTGTAGCCTCTATGCATATACACAATCCCTATCACATTCCCCTAGTTCCTATTGTTCACACTAATCAAGTCACTAGAAGAAGCAGCACTGAAGTGTACGTGACAATAGCTCCGAAGGCAAAGCATTCCAGTAGCCATTTGGTAATTTAATTAAGGCCTATTATTGAAATTTTGGTTTTACAATACACATCTTCAGAAAAGGGTAATTTTATTAATCCAAATGGAAATTAATAGTGTATGGTACTGGAAATTAATAGCATTAGGTAAGGGACCCATACCGTGATTAGAAAACTAATTAAAAAAAAAGGGTACTGATTTTATTTAGATATGTTGAGCATAGCTAATTAAGTGGGTATTCCAGAACATACTAAAATGGATGAGTAATGACAAGATGCACACAATGAACAAAAGACTAAACAACTGAACTGTGCATGTTATTCTTCATTCTTCCCTTTAAAATGACCTTCTTTAGCCTATGGTGAGCAATTCCTCTCAAAATCATTTAATTACTTGTATATCTGTCATCCACTTAAATTAAAATCTTTTTTCTATGCTACAGGAGCTGTATCACAGACTTCCCTCTACCCACCAGCATGCCAGAGGAACCACTTTTCATGAAGAGAACTCTTCAGTTCCCAAAACCTACTGATTAACTTACTTTCAGAACAAATAAATAAAAAGTTGACTGGCAACCTAAAGAAAATACGACCAAGATAATAATTTCACTAAATCTTATAGCCAAACTTTGAATTTTTCCATAGTTTCAATGCACCTGGAGTGACATATTCATTGTCACAACACTAAAAAAAAAAGGCACGAAAAACATGATCTGAACTGGTTCCTCCTACCTGTAGCTTCATATCTTAATCTTTTACCAAAATATTTTATTACAGAATGAAACAAAAAAAAAAAAAAAGAGACGCACCACAATTCACTATCAAATGAAGTCAGCAAGAATCTTCCTCAGAAAATTTAACTTGAGCAAGTCTTGGGCAAACGGGTATAAAATAAAAATATAGAAGAACAAAGTACAGATGAGCTTCCACTTTGTGGAAATTTCTTTCCCACAAGTACTTCCTCCTCACAAATGCTCCCTTGGCACTTAACAGTTTTCAAAACCCATTCATTTCACATCAGAATTTGGAATAGGTTCGACCAGTCTTATTTTGGGAAAACAGAGCCAGAGATGTATCATATGGAGATTTCTCAAGAAGAAATTGGTGGAGAAATGCTAATGAGTTATGATGCAATTACTACAAATAGCAATATTCTAGAAGATTCGGAGTACAATTATATCCAGAGCAACCAAAGGCTCAAATACTCAGTCACTGAGAAGAGGAAGGAATCAAAGTGGTATTACTATTGCTAAGACTACTTACACAGTGCCTTCCATGCAAAGACCCAAAAATGTTTCAACACACTGATTCATAGAACTACTTTAGAATATGCATGATAAATATTTATCCTCCTTTTACTAGGCACAGAGAACTTAGTGTACAACAATATGGCAAGTCAGCGGCACAGCTCATTCCCCAAGTAGTCTGACTGTAATGCACATCTCTTATTTGATGCTCTAAAATTTCATCTGTCTGCCTGTAGATTATGAGAGAAAGTCAAAAAGAACAACACCTACAGCATCACAAGCCAAAGAGATTAAAGCATGAATGAAAACATGAAATATGATATGAAATAAATGTTAGTATCACAAATAGATAATATGATATCCTTTACCTATATTAATATTTCATGTAAATAGCTGCTGTCGTTGTCACAGTGATGCTATAGTATCATGAACACAGGAAGTGATCTGCAAAGTGGCAGACTAGAATAAAGTGGCAGAACTGTAGAGAAAAGATATTTAGAGAGTCAATTCCTGTTAAAACATAATTCAAATGATTTTGCAGCATGCACCTCCCTCATATAAAAAAGAAACGAGTCAATACTTGGTCCAATTTTGTTCAGTATATTCATTAATGACCTGGATGATGGGACAGTGTATCCTCAGCAAGTTCGCTGATGATACCAAACTGGGAGGGGTGGCTGACACTCCAGAGGGTCGTGCTGCTATCCAGCGTGACCTGGACAGGCTGGAGAGCTGGGCAGAGAAGAACGTAATGAGGTTCAACAAAAGCAAGTGCAAGGTCCCGCACCTGGGGAGGAAGAATGCTAAGCACCAGTATAGGTTAGTGGTGGACCTGCTGGGAAGTAGTTCTGAGGAGAAAGATCTGGGGGTCCTGGTAGACAGTAAATTATCCATGAGCCAACAATGTGCCCTTGTTGCCAAAAAGGCCAATGGAATCCTGGGCTGCATAGGGAAGACTGTGGCCAGTAGGTCAGAGGAGGTCATTCTCCCTCTCTACCCTGCACTGGTGAGGCCACAACTGGAATACCGCGTCCAGTTTTGGGCTCCCCAGTTCAAGAGGGACAGGGAACTGCTGGAGCGAGTCCAGCAAAGGGCAACTAAGATGATTGAGGGACTGGAGCATCTCCCTTATGAGGAAAGGCTGAAAGAGCTGGGACTCTCTAGCCTGGAGAAGAGAAGGCTGGGGGGAGACCTTATTATGGCATACGAGTATCTAAAGGGTGGGTTGAAGGAGGATGGTGCCAGACGCTTTTCAATGGTTCCCAGTGACAGGACGAGGGGCAATGGGCACAAGCTGGAACATAGGAAGTTCCATTCAAATACACGGAAAAACTTCTTTACAGTGAGGGTGACAGAGCACTGGAACAGGCTGCCCAGGGAGGTTGTGGAGTCCCCTTCTCTGGAGACTTTCAAGACCTGCCTGGATGCAGCCCTGAGGGATGTGCTTTAGGCAATCCTGCCCTAGCAGGGGAGTTGGACTAGATGATCTCTAGAGGTCCCTTCCAACTCTGAAGATTCTGTGATTCTTTTTTGTTTAAGCAAGCAGGCAAAAATACAATGACGGAAAAGCAAGAAACACTCATTGTTAGTCTTCCGATTCCATCCAGGTTTATCAGTTCTGATTTCCAGCTCACTGTTTGTCAACATTTCTTATCAAAATGCCCATAAGCTATTGATCTGTCTGCAGTGCTATTGGGGGGTGGGAGTGGAAGCAGATTTGATTTGGGGTGTGGGGTGGGATGGAAGGGAGATGAAACAGGACCCCCGAAAAAGCGATACAATTAGTCAGGAATTCTCCACTGAAACACGCCCCTCAGAAACACCAGTAGTGTTCAACCCAAGAAACCTCATGTGAAAGAAAAAATTGCCACCAATGACTGATTCTGCCAGGAAGGCAACCATCCTGAGAAAACAGCCACTCAATAAATAAAAAGCTCTATAAATCAAGAAGCAATACCTCCCCAGCTTCAGAGCAGCCCACCTAGCAAATGCTCAGTGAAACCAATACATTTACCCATTCCAATACCACTACTTAAATCGTTCAACTCTCGTACATCACAAGAGCCATGCCCATGATTCTCACAAATTGTATTAGTTATACCAATGCATTTCATAAAATCTTCCCACAAAAGCCTAAGACTTCTTTGGAATTTGCTCTTTCAAAGTTTCCTTCAAAGAAAACAAACAAAAAAAAGGCAAGCTTTACACAACTGCATAAATCCACAACTGCTTATATCCAAATTTTATGCTCTGAAATCAAATGGAATCAAAAGCCAAGCATGCTTGAGGTACTGAAGTAACAGAAGGACCTTAAGGAAAGATGATCACTTCCTGAAGTCAAATACTTCCCACACAAGTAGGATTCTCCTGCTAGCACCCAAGCCTGATTTGTGTTTTCAAATAACAAATACCATGGCTCGAAGGACTTAAGGCCCACATACTCATCAGCTGTAGCTTCTCATGGTGCATACATAAGGCTGTGCTGTGCATTTAGAATTGCTCTTTAAAGGAACCTGACACTGCATTAACAAAACACCACGAGGGAAGTAATCTCTCCTTTTCAAAAGGGAGCCAAGTCACTAGGACCTTGTAGGTTAGCAGCTGGAAGGAAGCAAAGGAAACAGGCAACAGAACATTCTGTTTCATTATTTCATTTTTAATCCTTATACCAAAAAGCAATATTAAAGAAACAGCGCAATGGAAGAGATCTGCCACATATTAGCACTGTGTGTACCAGGGTACATAACAAAGCAGTTGCAAGCAAGAAATAAATTAGGATTTACTAAACAAGTATAATCATCTCTGAGGGTTTCCATATAATTAAACTCGGATGAAGAAAATTTAACAAGGTTTTTCTTCCTGAAATCTAATAGATCAAAAGTTAGCTTTTGCTGCTAAATACATAATGAGAGGAAAAGACAAAAATAAAGCTGAACAACTACAACCACCCCCACACAACATAGTGCCATTAACTTAAATGGGAGGAACAGCAACATTCATTCGGCATTCTTAATTGATGCTACATTTCATAGAAAGAAATACGAACATTTCTCAGTTTTGAACCACTGAAAGTTTGAATATCCAGGCTTAGCTCTTCTTACTTTACTGGGATATTTTCAGTGGGTCTCAATAAAAATATCATACAATAGAACACAGCATAACAAAGTAAAAGACCTAGAGAGATATGGGAAAGGACTCCCTAGATGAGTAATTCTAACAATCTGATCTTCCCAAAACATCAGAAATACGCTATCATTTCTTCCAAACACTTCATCTCATTTCTCTCTCCTAAAAGTCAGAGGTACATGGCCAGCTTAATTCAGTACAAATCTGTGTTTCAGTTTCCTTATCTGTCTGAACATGCTGCTGGAAAATCATCAACCCTGCAAAAACAGGCAGTGGAGTTCAGGACCAACTCTTCCAACATAAGCAAGCATTTACACCAAAGTAAGGTGATCACGTAATAGTGCTAGAAGTGATCCCACTCTGAACTTGCTTTTGCTGGATTTCGTTCTGCAAACTTCAGGACTTATTTTTCCCCATTTTGTCAAGAACATTCCTGATTCCGATACCATTTTCTAAAGTATTAATCACTTTCCCCAGCATAACCGTATCTACTTATTTTCTAGGTCTCACTAGATTCTACTAATCATGCAATGACTACACGATCTACTAATCATGCAATTTATCAATGAAAACACTTAACAGGAATGAGCCAGGAAAAATAATCAAAAGCTGTACCTGAAATGCCTTCCAAACTTGCTGCATATTTTTTTTTTTTTTACTAGATCACTTAGCCTCTCAAAGATGATCATAAATGTGTTTGAAATCAATTGTCCTTAACAAAGTCACACTGGGTATTTTCTTAACAATTTATTTCAAGTGGTTTCAAATACTTTGTTCTAAATTCTTGCATTTCTGTGCCTTTATTGCCTACTCCTAGTGGATAAACAAGCATACAATATGAAACCCACAATTAATGAATAATTAAATAAACAACATTTTATATTTCAGACAATCATGAATTTGTCTGTCTACATACACAATTAGTTTTGAATACAGATGCAGAAACGTCCCCATACTACAAACCCCAGGCACATTTGCTGAATAACTGGACCCAAAGGATGTATGATGGAAATCCCTTCACTGGAGGTTTCTTCATAGCTGCACAGCTTGTACTACATACTAAAAAGTTATTGTTCTTATTTGTCCACTAGTTTATATTCAAATTTTATGCGGTAATAACTTTTAAAAAGCTATAAAAGGTTGTCACAAATAATACTTAATCAAGCTTCCTAGCCTGTAGCATGACTTTATCTCCGGTCTGTGAAGCCTTACAAAGAAAGCTAAGGTGCGAGTTCCCTCCCATCACCTGTAACGACAGTGCAGTGCAAGCCTCACGCCACTTGGAGTCAGCAACCCACTGCTGCAGGGCAAGGTCTTCCCCAGCTGTGAGGAAGGAACAAAGGAACATGGCGAAAGAGACGCATATTTACCTGCTAAAACATGCAATTGACCACTGTGTCCCTCATGATTAAAGAACCAATTTTGCTAGAACACAAAGAATGTAGGTCACACCGTCTCATACCTACTCGTTCCTTTCATGGCAAAATTACCAGCTTGTAATGAACAGTCAAGGAAAAGCAAAGCAATCATCATGCAAAAGCACTTCAAAGGCTACATGCAAATTCAGAATTCCCTTAATGCTACATAAAATGCAACTCCATTTCACAATAACCCAACAATTTCATTTATCATGGCTTTATAGTCCATACCAACCTTACTTTGTGTGTCAGAACACAAAGTTTTAAAAAAAAAAAAAGTCTCATTCAAATGCAGAATAAGTTTTTACATCAAAAACAATTTTTTGGTCAGAAGCCCAGTACCAGAAGTTGTATGAAAATGGTTAGCAGTTAAATCCAGCTACTGAAATGAGTAACAAAATTCACATTGTCTGCAAATAGTTCAGCACTAGAAGTTCATCTATGAACATACCAGTAAATAATATTGACTTCAAAAATATTATTCAGAAAAATGTAACAATGATTTGGTGCTGTCAGGTGTGAGAAACACAAAGTATTTAAGCTGTACCTTGTTTTTTCAATAAGGACTGGCATGCTAGCTAGCAGTACTTTTCAGACCCACACCATTCCCTCCTGGCATGAAGGCACAACCAACCAGTACCATCAGGCGCTGTGTAAATGCAGAACAGTTTTATTACTTTCATGCAACCCATGTTGGACTCTCAAATGGCCACAAGAGATCAGAACCAGCCCAGCAGATCTCAAGTACAACAAGGGAAGATTCATGACACAGTAAACTGTTGGGGATGCACTAAAAGCATTACAGAAAGGCAACCTGTATATTTACACAATATACACTGACATTGCAAAGATTGCTAATGCATCGTTTTGAATCTTTCAAAAATAATAGTTTCCACTGTCAAGTTCATAACATCAATAGCTTTATGGAGTGTCCTAAAACGGCAAGTGGAAAATTAATCATTGCTGATCTGCAACAAGTCTGCCTATTTTTTGCTCAGTTTCCTACGAAAATAAGGCTTCCAAGGCTGACAGCACACTCCCTGTTCACAGTCAGACCTCAGCCATGGGCACTGTAAGGCAATCTGAAAGCTGATTAGTGTAATACACCTTAATGCCTGAAGCAGAAGTTTTATTCATGTAATCACAGTGTAACTTACGTTGGCAGAACCTCTGAAGGTCACCTAGTCCAACCTTTTGCTTGAAGCAGGGCTCACTTCAAGGCTAGATCAGGTTGCTCAGGCTTCATCCTGTCAACTTGTGACTATTTCCAACAATGGAGATTCAACCACCTTTGCAGGTCCTGGTCTGCCCTTCACCATCCTCTTCATAAAAAAAGTGATTTCCTTGTCTCCAGTTAGAATTTCTCCTTACTGTAACATCACCACTGCTGCTTGTCCTGTCACTGTGCACCTCCAAGAAGAGTCTTCCTCTTTCTTTCTCTAAGCCCTCCTTCTGGCAGGGAAGCACCACTGCCAGATCCTCACCTTCAACCTCCTTCTCCTCAGGCCAAACAAACCCAGCCTCTGCAGCTTCTCCTCATGCAGCACATGCTCCAGTCTCCTGAGTGTCTTGGTGGCCTCCACCTGATGCAGGCCACTTTGTTGACCTCTCTCTTGTCCTGGCAGCCCAGAATGCTGTCTCCCGTAACATCCTCATAGGTAAGTGTAGGAAGTGTGGGTTAGATGAGTGGACAGCAAGGTGGACTGAGAACCGGCTGAATGGCAGAGCTCAGAGGGTTGTGATCAGTGGCACAGGGTCCATTTGGAGGCCTGTAACTAGCAGTGTTCCTCAGGGGTCAGTACTGGGTCCAGTCCTGTTCAACATATTCATCAATGACCTGGATGAGGGGACAGAGTGTACCCTCAGCAACTTTGCTGATGACACAAAACTGGGAGGCTGATACACCCAAAGGCTGTGCTGCCATTCAGTGAGACCTGGACAGGCTAGAGGGCTGGGTGGAGAGCAACCTGACAAAGGCAAGCATAGGGTCCTACACCTAGGGAGGAATAACCCCATGCACCAGTACAGGTTAGGGGCTGACCTGCTGGAAAGCAGCTCTGCAGAAAAAGACCTGGGAGATCTGGTAGACAAGAAGTTGATCATAGGCTAGCAATGTGCCCTTGTGGCCAAGAAGGCAAATGATATCCTGCATTAAAAAGAGTGTGGCCAGCAGGTTGTGGGAGGTCATCGTCCCCCCTCTACTCTGCCCTGATGAGGACACATCTGTGTCCAGTTCAAGAAAGACAAAGAACTACTGGAGAGAGTCCACCAGAAGGCTACAAAGATGATCTGGGAAATGGAGCATTAGGAGGTAAGGCTGAGACCTGGATCCATTTAGCCTGAAGAAGAGAAGACTGAGAGGGGATCTTATCAATGCTTATACATATCTAAAGGGTGCATGTCAAGAGGATGAGGCCTGAGTCTTTTCAGTGGTGCCCAGTGACAGGACAAAGTGCAATGGGCACAATCTGGAATACAGGAAGTTCCATCTGACCATGGGAAAAAAAAACTTCTTTGAGGGTGACAGAGTACTGGAACAGGCTGCCCAGAGAGGTTATGGAGTCACCTTCTCTGGAGATATGAAAAACCCACCTGAATGCAATCTTGCACAACCTGCTGTAGGTGAACCTGCTTTCGCAGGGAGGTTGGACTAGATGATCTCTAGAGGTTCCTTCCAACCCCATGATTCTACCAACAGGAGACAGGATACACAGCTGTGGCCAAGAAGAGGTAATATTCAGTTCCCTTCAGCTATGAGTTATGCTCTGGGAGCATTAATGCAGCCCAACGCACGGCAGGCCTTCATTGCTGCAAAGAGCAAGCTGTCAAGTCCCATTCAACTTGCTGTCCACCAGGTCCGCAGGCTCTTCTCTGAAGAGCCACCAGTCAGTACTGATGTACAGGGATTTTCTTTCTCAGCAAGAAAGACTCCACATTTTTCATAGCTAAAGCTCATGAGATTCCTTTTGGGCCATTTAACACAGCTTGCCAAGGTCCCTCTGAATGGCAGCCCTGTCCTCCAGCATATCACCCACTCCCTCCAACCCGCTGTCATCCACAAACTCAGTGCACTCATCCCATCCACATAGGTAACCACTGATGACATTACACAGCATTAGCCCAAGGACTGACCCCTGAGGAACGCCACAAGTTAGATTTTGAACAGATGACTAGGCTAACTAGTTAGTAGTTCTTCAGGTCCTCTTTCCTGCCCTTCTTGAAAAAAAAGGGGCATAACATTAATCTTTTTCTAGTTATCAAAAATATCTCAGCCTTGATACACGGAGGCCGTTTGCGACACCAGCCAGCTCCAGCACCATCCTCAGATACCCAAGTCCATAGGGCTGGACAGGGTGTATGTCCAGTTTACCTAAGTAGTCACTTTCTTAAGCCCCCACTACCCCAGGCACTACCTATCACCCACAAGCTCTTCTACTAAGCACACAGAGTGAGAAGAAAGATTTAAATGAAACCACAGGTCTATCACATTTCTTTGGAACTGAAGCTGGATTCCTGTTCTATTAATTCAGAAGTAATTATTTTGGGTTTCACAGAATTATAGATTAGCTCAGTTGGAAGGGACCTCAAAAGATCACCTGGGCCAACCTCTTGTGGGAGAGGGAGCCTAGATGAGAGCCAACTTTCTAATTGGAAGAACATACTAAATTCACAATATGTTAACACTGCTACAGCCACTTCAGCAATCTAACAGCTAATAATCAAAACTATTAACTTTCCTCCAAGCATCAACCACTTCTCTACTTATTGCAAATTAAAACAAAATTTAGTTTCACACAAGGTAGCTTAGACATCTTGTTTTCATTCCTGTGACAAAAAAATCCCATAACAGCTTGCTGTCCAAATCAAAACTGCAATATGAACGTTTAATAGCATTTCTGAACGCTTTTATGTAATGAGAAGGTCAGCCACTTCTTTACATTCTTAGCTTTGAAACACTGAAAAAGCAATGAGTATCACCTGATTTTAAGATTTTTGTTTGCTTTTTTTAGATCGTAGTTACAGGAGCTGTAATTTGTATTGTACTGTCCTTCGACTTTTACAAAAACACTCATTCCTTTATCTTTTCCACACTGTTACCATTGAAATAGAAGGTACCTCTGTCAGAAGTACCTTAGTTTGATGTTTCAACTTAGCTTTAAAAAAAGGGGGGGGAGAAAGAAAAAAAATTTATTAATGATGGAATTTTGGGAATGTAGCTATCAATTTGCAGCATTTAAGAATGAGAACCAAAGACTCGATCCTACTGGATCCTGTTCGTAATAGCTATGCTTAGCTAAATGTAGAATCAAAAACTTTGCAGGACAGTGCTAAGTCATCCTCATAATCAAAAGTAAACTAAAAGAGGAAACAGACAAAGTGTTTTCACTGATGAAACAAAAAATAACATAAACAGTAAAATGTATCACTATGTTGCTTACATAATTTCTTCTCACTCTTACAGACTAAGGCCAAAAGTTCCATAATGCCTTTAAATTATCATAAGCTGGCACTTCGCATGGAAGATACAGTCCTAGTCTCTCTTCAGTAAAAAAAACTTGAGATAAAAGTTGAGTAGATGTTTCTTAAGCCATTTTTAACTGCAGTTAACAGTCCACTGCCTAGCTGCGCTGGTTTGTTGTCTGTTGGAGTATGTGACAAAACAACAGAGGCAACAAGAAGTAATCAGGGCACAGCAGGACAGGTCACTTCTTTTGACAGGTGAGGTGGGGCTTTCTGATTTATATGGAACTCATGAAACCACAGCCTTGCGTGTTTACAAGTTACAAATATAGGTTTTCAGAGTTATTCTCTGTCAACTGAGGTCATAGCTAAAATAATCTCTTGCAACAGAAACATACAATAAAGGTGTAAGAGCAGCCACACTACAAGAGACAGAAGATTTGCCTGGCCTACTGTCTATCTGCACCTGCATCCCCTTGATCCAGAAGAGCAGCAGTACACTAGCAACAAGCTTGGCTCAGCTCCATCTGGTACTCCCAGAGCTGAGCTCCAGTTGTCAGAGCAGCAATTAAACCACAGTGCAAAACAAATGCAGAGAAGGAAGCAATGGCCGCCATAAAACAACAAAATTTGACACACAAGAAGGATCAAAATAAACTGACCTGTGATGAACACCATGAAGGTATAACAAAAAGTAGGAGGCGAGTTCACTGGTCTATAATATCACATACAACTTAGAATCATAAAGTTAACCTGTGAAATTTGCCTGTAAATCAGCATTCAAATGAACTTCATTTCTACTGAAATATATACAAGAATACACAGTAATGCAAGAACCTTCCCTTCTATTCTGTGTCAAATTAGCCTTCCTGAAAATACACGGTTAAGGTTCCTCTGCTGAAGGCTTTTGGAAAATGAAGACTACACTATCTAAGTTCTTATCTTCACATGTTCTTAAGGCTAGACTTGCCTTTAACGTGTCATATTTATTCACATGGCTGTTTCCATTCTTTTTTTTAGTTTCTGTTGTTTTTCCTGATAAGACTGAAACATATACCAAACCATTATTCTTCCCCGGGAATGTTTACAAAAATTTATATGGCATCCACCACTGGTTGCCATTTGGCTGTTGTGCCTCTGAGTTCCTTCAGAGCTCTGGAGTGATCACCATCTTATAACTTTTCATTTTGGATTGCCCTCTTATACCTTTCCTAATAGACAACTGTGAACGTGACATCCATAAACATCTCCAGACCCAAGTGTCCAACATCAGCTGTTCAATTACCCTGCACAAAGATGCTTCCCAACAGTTTGCAAGAGTCCAAACTTGTGCAGGTGCTGCAAGCTCTTTACACTTCTGGAAAACACCACGAAAAGACCAGGACAGCTAAGGCTGGGTGCCAGAACAGTGCAATACTACAGGACGGAAGCTTACCAATGTTCTCACAAGGGGCAAGTTCAGGAAGACATTGATTCCAGAATATGGGGGTGTTAGGATGTGATGTGATACCCATGATCTCCAGAGATCTCCTCTTCCCACCTCCAGCATTGATATAAACACAGCAAAGCACACAGAGCCACGTATGAACCCTTTCCAGGGCATGAATGGGTCCATGAGACCACTCCAGCCCCACTGGCTATGAATTCTTAGGAGGGCTAGTGACCAAGCCAACTGCACCGGTCAAGCCAACTGTACCCACCCCTCTCTAAGGTAGACTAAAGCACAAAGGAAATAGGACAATTACACACACACGCTTATCTCAGGAGGGGAGGAGCAATCAGACCAGTTACAGGCCTCTTTTTCTCCAGGGCAGGAGAAGATGGGCAGGGAGGGCTCAGGACACTTGCATCCCCCCTTCTGGGGGAGAAGAGCCAGCCAGTGATAGCCCCTTCGCGGGGCAGAAGGCGAGATCAGGCCAGTTTCCACACACACACCGTGAGGGGAACACGAAACGCAACTGGACCAGCCTGCCACACCCCCCTCCCCAAGGCCGGAGGCGGGCTGAGGGGCTGCTCAGAGCTGCCACCGCCTCCCTGACACGTTACCCCCACAGGCCGCCTAGCCCGAGCGCCTCCGCAGACCCCGTACTCACAGGAACCCGCTCCTCTTCCTCTTCCCCCACCTCCTCTTCTGGGGGCTCCATAACGCGCGCGCGCGCACCCCTTTCTCCTCACAGCGCCCGCCGCGGGCCAGCGCGAGCCCGCCCCGCCCTGCCGCGCACGCGCCGCCGCCCTGCCAACCCGCCCCGTCGCTAGGGACTCGCTCCAGCCCCGCGCATGCGCGGGGGTCGGGAGGGGAGGCACCGCCCCCTGCGCGCGGTGCCAGCGGCCGTTGGAGGGCGTGGAGGGGCGGGGCGGGCGCCGCAGAGCGGCGGCTGAGGGGGCGCGCGCTGGCGTTTTGGCGGGCGGCGCGGCGGCGAGTGCCCGGATGGGAAGTCTCACACAAACCGACTTGCAGCCCCAAACGTTTCCTTCCCGGCTCTCGCAGCCGCCCGCCGGGTCCGAGTGAGCTGTAATTAGGTGGACACCGAGGGGAAATTTCTGTCCGTGAGAGGGTTTTTGGTTTTTTTTTCCAAATGAGCGCGGTGGCTGTGTGCTTTTGCCGTGACAGGGAACCGTTGCCCCTGCTCTTCTCTGCCAGCCCGCTTGCAGAGAGGTGATGCCTGATCATGGAGAGCTTTGGGGCTTGGTGAGGAGCGTACAGTAAAATCTGGTGGCAGACATTTTGAGATAGTGCTGGGGAACGAGATGTGATTTTCGGGGCGGGGGGGGAAGTCTGTTCAGCTCACTCAAAACTCTCCACCAGGAGAGGCGGTCTGTCTGTGGTGGTCTGTCAGGGACCATTTTCCCAGTCTGATTGGCAAAAGGACAGGCCTCAAGTTTGGGGGAGATCCTCTGCCACCTGGGCAGGCAGAAAAGTTGAGGTGAACCCCTGCAAAGGCCTGGGTGTTGGTAGGCCCCCCGCAATCATTCCTTGCTTCCCTTTGGGTGCTATGAAGGAAGGAGGAGCTCCACATTTTCCCTGTCACAGCCATAATGGTCTCCCTGAGGCATTCAGTAGAAGTACTGACTGTAATGATATTTTATGTTTCAGCTAGTTGGCAAGGGCAAGGAAGGAGTTTCCCCCTAAAAACACAGTGGTCTGGCTGTATTTTATTTACTTACCCTTCCTCTAAAGCAGCAAGAGCAGGTGACAGTTGAAGGTGGAGCAGCAGAAGATACAGATCATTGATCCGGCACGGTGCTGACAGTCTTTCTCCCACAGCTCGAGAGGCATGGAGGAGTGAGAGGAGCCTCCAGGGTCATTGACTGCAGCTTCACGATCCGTTTTTCAGAGGCAAAACATCATTTAATCTTTCATAAAGTTACTGAGCTCCTTCTCAAAAGCAATTAAGCTTTTCTGGTGTTGATATAAGCAATATATCCAGCTGTGCATATGAATATAGCTCCAGACTGTCCACCTCTCTGCATGTGAGACAATAAATAACTGCACCAGTTTTCATTCTCTATTAAGCAGAGGGAAGCTGAAGTAGACTGAAAAATAAAGGCACCTCCATAACAATTTTTGTCTCCTGTGTTATTTATTCTCCTCATAGCCATTATCTGCCATGTATCCAATGTAACATCTCCCAAAAGGCAGTGTATGTTCATTTTTGTCTGCATTGATTCTGCAGTGAATTGGGTGTTATTTTTCAGCACTAGATAAATCAGAACACTAAAGTACGTCAAGGCAAACATTCCTTAAAATAATTACAATGCTGACAAGAAAATGCTGCTTTATATCCGAACCCATCTCCTATTACAAATGCAATTAAATTTGCTCATCTCCGCCTATCCTAGGTCCTTGTTTATGCACATCCCCAAAATCATCACCTAATAATTTACAAGTGAGACTTAAGAAAATATCACGTATCGGGGTGCGTGCCTGGGGTGACTGGGTGAGGAAGAGAAGAGGCAGCAATAAAAAAGTAAATACTGCTGCAAGAAGCCGAGGTTCCTTGCTTGCTTTCCCTGGGAAGTACGAGGAAGAGCCCGTTTAATTTCAGTGCCATTTTCCCCTAATTGCAGTGGTACGAGGGAGAGCAGAATTTAGCCCGTACGTTGTAGCGCTAATAACAGTTCCAAATGTCATCTGTGAGAAAGCTTGCCATTTGCTTTTCTCTGCTGCAAATGACTGAAGGGCTCCTCTTGTCATACAATACAGAAATTCTGTCATACCCTTTATTTTTAGAAGAGCAATTCACAGGCAGAGAGGGGAGGAGGAAGGGTTTTCTGAATGTTTATCGCTTACACATCATACAGGAAGCTGTTCACATTCTTTATTAATTTTCTAACAATATCCAGAGACTTACTCAGTCTGAGATGTAATATGCTAAAATCCTTTCCAATAAAATGTCACTTGAAATGAAAATTGGAGAGGAATTTTAAAAAAGGCCATTGCTGCGGAAGATTTTCAGAGAGAGCCGGGCCTGACCAGCCGTGCCTGCTTTCGCTTCCCCCAAAACGATTGATTAATCAAAGCAATTGATTAACGTGTTAATTCCAGAGGAGAATCTAAAATGCAGGTGTCCCTCATGGCTGCAAATATCTTTGGAAAAGGAATATTTAAAAATCAGGCCCTGGCTTGTGCCAATGACATGTTAATTGCAAAGCTTTTGACGTAGGGACGTAGTTCTATCCGGCGCAATAGCACCCAGGCGGCAGAGGACTGGATGTGACCTCAGTGGAAGTGTTTAGTAAAAGCAGATACACGGTACTGCCAATATTATGACCTGTTAATTAAGGGTCTCTGTCCCATACCACAACTGACGATCCCAGGCAGCCTGAGAGGATAAAGGGATCTACAAATGGTTGTGATATCCTCAGCTTTTTAACCAACCTCTTGGCGCATCGATGAAGTACTAAACTGTTTTACAAGTATTTTTCTGAAGATCTAATTGAGTTTTTGAGCTGTCGTATTTGGATGCACTGGGGTAGTTGGAAACTTGTAATTATTGGGATCATGTCAACAGGATTCTTCAGCTGTTCTGGAAAATCTCAGCTATTTTAGTGTCTGTGTATTTCAATATCAGGCATCTCAGGAACATTTACACCTGACGGAGCCAGCTCCACTCTATCTTTTCCTGGTTTGTGATTGAAAAAATTCACATGGTTTAGTGGGAGAGACACAGGTAATCTCTCCATCTAGTCTTGGTTAAAAAAAAAGAGGGGAAAAAGCAAGTCAGTGAAGATAAAGCATGTCGGTGGGCAGAAGGGTGGGCAGCAAGGAGAAAGAAAGTGTTCGTGTGCGAGAAGACTGATTAGGTAGGTGATTCAATTAGTGAAAGGACAGTGGGAGTGCTCCGTTAAAAGGAGAGCTGAAATGTGTATGTATTAGTGCAAGCGAAGGAGTTCAAACTGCCAATGCAGGACATGAAACCAGGTATTAGGATAACGATGATAATAACGAGTTAGAGCGCATGACTAGAGCACCGGCACCAAAGAGTCGGCGCTGCTCGGGGAACATGGAAATAGATGTATGAATGGGGAGGCTGTGCTACATGCCATGGCTTACTAGGCTGGAGAAATAGGAGAAATAGGAGCTGGGATGGGCGGAAGAGAACTGGCATAGGTAAATATGACTTTGAGGAAAGCTGGAAAAAGATTTTCCTCCTTGCTGCCTGCGGTAGTGCTAACAGCCTGCCATAATTACTGAAATACTGTCGGAGAAAGTAGGAGGGTTTATTAGCTGATTCTATCTAAATTAGATTGAGGGATAAACAGAATCTGGGCTTAACTGCTGTTCCTGATCTCAAAAGAGCAAATCAGGATCAAACCGAGAAAACTGTTTAATGAGATAAAATGATCTGAGGAACTTGGGCGCAGCATCACTCCACCAAACCTCAGGCCCCTAGCTGGGGTATCTAAGTTTGGGATGATGGTTGCCTTGCAGTCCTTAACAAGAATGGTTTGGGTTGGAAGGGACCTTCAAAGATCATCTAGTCCAATCCCCTTGCCAGGGACAGGGACTTCCTTCATGAGATCAGGTTGCTCAAAGCCCCCTCCAGCATGACCTCGAACACTTCCAATGATGGGGCATCCATAACTTCTCTGCCAACCTGGCCCAGTGTCCCACCACCCTTACTGTAAAAAAATGATTGAGCATGCCTAGGATCCACTCTCTGAAGGTACATGGTTCCTTTCAGTACACACAGAAGGTGCCTGGGGTAACTAAATACCTAAGTCTTACTCTGGTAAGATGCCCAAAATTAGGTTAAATAGACCCAAGTTTTGGAGGCCTGAGCATGGAGAAAGCTTGACATTTCTTTCTGTCAATGGTGCATGAGTTGTTTAAAATTTTAGTCCATACACAGGGGGGAAAACCCTGTGTCTAAAGGCTCTGGACCTGGGTGAAAAAAAACCTCAAAAGAGGGAATAAATCACCCTAAGAGCGTGATCAAGAGCACTCACCACCAAAGAAAGGAACCATTTATTTTAGGAATAAGAAAGCTTAGGAGTGTGAAAGGGTGAGCTGGGATAAGAGGAGGAACCCCAATACCTTCCTCCCAAAGAGTGAGTGACGCTGAGCCCCCGATTTCAAGCAAAAAGAGAACATTTTAGTCGGCTTTTCTCCAGTGACCCAAAGCAGGCTGATACCACTGCTACAAAGTGTGCTGTTTACTGAGATCCCAGCCGACAAGCAGACAGTGCAGCTCCTGCCAGTATCGCAGTCACAGATTCAGGACCAGTGTCTTGACTCACATCTTATGCAATCCTTCTCCTCACCAGGAAGCGAGAAAGAACCTATTAAATCTGCCCACACAGCGTCTCTAATGCCTGAGCTGAAAGTGGTAGGAAATTATGATAGAGGTATGGAGCCCTTCCCCTGGTTTCAGGCAAATCAGGGGAAAGTTCCTTCGTAAAAAAATGTACGGCTAATTATGGATTTTCCAGCTGCGATAATGTTTGTGGGTCTAAGTCTTTCTTTAATTAAATCAGAGGTTTACGACTGAACGCTTACATTTCTGGTAGGAGTCTGTAGGGAGTAGCCTTTGAATTGGTAAATCAGCTGCCTGAATAAACCACTTGTCAAGCTAAAACGTTACGTTCTTTGAGTTATGTGCTAAGTTTAAACAGGAAAATAAATAAGTGAATTTAGTGGTGAAGAAAAATGACAAACTGGCAGTGCTGGAAATGAGTCTTTCTTTTACCCACAGGTTCAGAATAGCTCCTGCAGTGCACTTTCTGTCCATGCCATCCCATCAGCATGCTTCTGCTCTGACAGTGGAATCGTTTGCACTCCATCACCCATTCAGACCTTGCTTTCTGTGCTGCAGGGGGCTGCCAGAAATAGATTCGTCTCTCCTAATTGTACCTGTGGCTTTTAAGCACTTTGGAACCAGTTGTGCCAGGGCTACCTAGTTCTTCAGCCTGATCCCCCTGATAAAATCTGCAGTAGCATCAGGGCTCTGAAGCTCTGCCTGTGGAAGCTAAGACATCTGTTTTATGCTTGAACTGTTGAGGAGTCTATTTAAGTTTTCAATCTGTCTTCAGTAGGAGACTCCCGAGTCCATCCACCACACCAATGCCCTCATACCTTGGCAATCTGAATTACACACCAAGGGTGAAGTTCAGCTGAGACAAGACTTAAACCTGAATTTAAGTCTCTACACAGATGTTTCTACATGTGGATTGTGTATTTAAACTCCTCTACAGTTGGTGGTAATGCAGGACGGGATCCAGTTGCCTAAAAATAGGACTTAGTTCAGTCCAAGGTACTTCCACATCTGCCTGGGGCTGGTGGGGGGAAGTCCCTCATCTTTCTGCAATAGCAGCTTTCAGTGATTCCTGAGGTACTCAACTGCTGAAATGTGGGTATCTACCCTAGGGTCAGTTGAATCACTCCTGCGCTTCATTGGGCTCAACTCTTGTTACCTACCCACAGACATCTAGTGCCACCTGAGGTGTAGGAGAGTGCCCAAGACATCTGTGCAGAGCTGGTAAATCCGACATCAGACCTATGGGAGACCTGTGCCCTTAAGGAAATGGAGATGCGGGCATCTCAAGTAGCTGGGCATCTCAAGTAGCACTCGATGCCTATGTTTGGGCAACAGAATTGATCCTCATATTTTAGTTGACTGTAAAGGGAGCTTAGACACATCATCCAGATGCAGGTGTTCACACAGTCAAATACTCCTGTTTCAGGAGTCCCAGTCTTGTAGTTACAACTCTTGGTCAACTTTTGCACTCTCGAGAGGACTCGATACTGTCAAGACATGATTTCTTGGATGGCAATTTCTGAAGCAACCTGCTCTTTTTCATCATTGACCATAAAACCATAGTCAGTTTTTCCATGATGTCCAGGTGACCAGTGTTAGTGATGTCGTCTGTGCTCAGCCATCTCTCATCTCCATCTTGCCATTCTTCAGTCTCTTCTAACTTTGACTCTTCTGCCTTTCTTTCCCGCTGCAAGCTTGCCCAGTCTTAGCTCATCCCTGATCCCAGTTCTCTGCTCCCGTGTTCAGAATGCAGAGTGTTTGGGGTGGATAGGCAGCATGGCAGTTATCTAAATTTATATTCCTACAGTACAGACTTCTAATCTGAAGTCAGGTGTGTAAGCTCCCTTTATAATCTGTGGGGAAAAATCATGCTCTCTTAGGGCATGAGTCAGCTGATCTGTTTTAGATCTCTATTTTAGGATGAGATGAAGCATGCCCTCAAAGTTTCTATTCTTCTGTGTTGACTTTAAAGGGAACCTAGGGTGACTTGCTCAAATGGAGATATCTGTGCTATGAAAGTCTATCTTTGGTCTGATGAATCGCAACAATGAAGAGCAAAGGTGACTTCATCCATTATATATTCATTCTTTTCAGTGGCTTCACTCAATCTTGAGTTCTGTTACCTGGCTAATACACTGCCAGACTCTTGCACTGTTCAGTCCTTGAGGTTCCCTTTCTCTTTGCTCTGCTTTTCTCCCAAGACAGGATCCTGCCAAATATTTCCAAGAGTTTATGGACAAGACATATCGTCACCCTTCCATACCTCCGTGCTTCCCTGCTCTCAATCTGCCTTTCATTCTCCTCCGTGGTCATCAATGCAGGAGCCTCTTGATTGTCACCACAATTGCTTCAAATATCTCACGCTGTCTCCTTTGTGCTTGCTTTCATCCCATTCCCTGCTCTCTCCTCACACCCTCATTCTTGACTGCTAATTTCTCCCCACAGTATAATCATGCTTTAGGTTCTATCATCTCCAAAAACCTCCATTCTGAAAGCCATTTGTCACCTCCATATCTGCCCCATCTTACCTTCTCTCTCCACCTCTAAGCATATTGAACACACTGAACAATTGCTGCCACAGATTCATAGAATAGTTTAGGGCTCGAAGGGACTTTTGGAAGTCATTTAGAAGATACAACTAAATCAGGTTGCTCGGGACTTTGTCCAATCAAGTTCTGAACATCTCTAAGGATGGACATACCAAACCTATCTTGAATTCTTCCAATCTCTTTCAATACCTAGGAAATGTTCATTCCAGAGTCACTCATGACTTCTTTAAAGTTAAATCTCAAAACCAATACTTCACTCTTGCCTTCCCTGACCTGTCAATCAATTCCACAAGTTAGACTGATCTCTTCCTGAAGCCTTGTCCTCTGTCATCTTCCTATATCTCCAGTCGATCCTTCTGGATGGACTTTAGAGAATATTTCTCTTCTTGCTCCCAGGTTCTATGTGTAGGACTCACTGGGCTCTATATGCTGTGTGCTGTATGGTCTCCTTGCTATGTGTCCTCTGGGAGAATCTCATAGACACAAACCCAGGTACTGCCTCTGTGATAGCAATTTACAGGTGCAGCCCTTTACTCCACCAGCCCTCCTCAGCCTGGAGCAGAAGCCCAGCCTGTCTTTGGTATCCTCGTATTTTACGGATGTGAAGTGAAGCTCTGAATAGCTTCCACCAGCCCTCCTCTGCTTTTCTTAGCAGACTTTCACTCGGACCTTTCATGTGGGCCCCACCTTTGACTTGGGTCTTCATCTTGGTCCCTTCACTCAAGCTGTCTCCATGTCTCGGACCCTCTCCACCTGAAGGCTCTGAGATGCAGCCACCCACGCCCAGCCATCTCCCATCCCAAGTGCTGAGATGTCCCCTTCTCTGGACTTCACAGCCCAGCCCCACCTGTACTTACCCAAGGGGCAGCTGCCAAACCTAACATTTTGCTTCTGATCCTCTGCATCCTCTGGCTCCCTTCTTTCCATTGCCTCCAACTCGAAGGCTTGTTCTTCATTTTCAAGGCCTTTTTAACTTACTCTTAGTGCATTCCTCACCTTTCAGCAGCATCAGGAAGCCAGCCCTCTCTGCCAGTGGTGCCAGCCTTCGTTACCTCCGTGCTAGCGTGCGGACAAGCACCTTCATGCTCTTTCCCATGCCACTCCCCGCATTTTGCTGCGATTCCTGCAAAAAGCTGCCTAACAGACTACTGGGGTGCTGAGCTGACTTCCCGTCATGCTGGCTGACATTGTATCATTGTTTTCTTGCTTTCCTCCATCTGTCTGTTTCCATCTGTTATATCTTGCCTTATCCTTCGGCCGTAGCCTTTGCGAGACAGAGACTGTCCTTTTAATTTCTGTGTCTGTGCAGCGCATGGTACAGCGTGGCCCTTGCCTGTGAGTAGGGCTGAAAGACACTTTAATGATAAATGTTCAATAAAATAATAGTTTATTTAATTGAACCCTCAGCACTGGGTGCCTAGCCTTCAATTCTCATGAGAAAGAAGAGAGGCCTTGAATTTGTATGAGACTTGACCTCCGTTCCCGAAATCCTCTTCAGGGATAATGGAAGACTTCCTCAGTTTTATCGTCCTTAAATTACTTATGTTATAATTATAGACCTCCAAAGTAAGACTAATAACATGCAACTGTAGTTCATTTTCAGACTTGGCTAAGAAAAGGCTGTAACCAGACTGAGCAATTTTAATTTAAGCAAATTAAGGATATAAATTTAGCACAGTAACTAAAATCCTACGAATCATAAACCGTCACCCCATGTTAACTGCACGATCGTCTTCTTTTCATAGTTTGATATTATATAGCATCCTTATTTCTTGGGTTCTGACCGGTCTAAAATCATCGTTACAGTATTAGTCATGCAATGAATGTCTGGGAACTTACAACGCGTAACATTTTGTTTCTTTCTTACTTCATAGAATATTTTTTTTTATTACTTTACTATTAAAGTACAGTACAGTACTATTTTTAGATAGAAACCTTTAAAATTAACTGAGTTTTATACTTTGTAAAAATAAGAGACCTACATAAGAAACTGTCTATTTAAATGTTCATTCTTCAATTTAATATTGAGCAGCAGAAGCAGTAAAAGATTTTGCTCTTAATCATATTAATGAACTTGATTATTTTAGGAATATTTGCTGCCAAGCAGGTTATCTATTTTAGAATGTAATAGCATCATAAATTAAATGTAGCAATTAAAAGAAAACGTGTAGCAAATAACAGATATATGAAAGTTTTGACAGATGGGATGGTTGGGCAGGGAGAGAATAGCATGAAGTCAACCTAGTATATGTTTTATAGGATCCAGTTTTCCCTGTTGCTTATTCCCAGGACAGTCAAGAAGGAAACAGGATTTCCTTTAACGGAATTTAGAATTATGTTAACAGTAGATGTTTTCTACTTGGGCCTCCTTTTTTTAGTCTTGATATATACCCCAGAAACTTTTCAGATTCTGGATACAGGGATACTGTATCCCAGTACAGGATACTGGGAAAATCAAATAATAAAAAGAAATATTTATGTCTTGTCATTGTAAAAGCCCCAGCCAGAAACAAAGTGCTAGGCTCCCAAGTGGAAGAAGGAGATCTTTACTATACAGAGTTACCCACCAAAAACTGAGACAAGAAGTAATTACCAAAACTGCAGTGTGATGGGGACAGTCATCTCTTTGGGGGCTGTTGAAAAGTCCCGTGAACCTTTGCTTCACCACTAACCTACCGGAAGGAGCTTCCTCTGGAGTTCCCGTCATGAGAGCAGTTGGGAGCTCTTCCTAATCATCCTCCCAAATTCTGCCCCCAGCTCCTCTTTGTGATGGGTCACCCATGCATTGGAGACAACAGGTTCTCGTAGAGGATAGAGCAGAACATGAGGACTTGGAGCCTCATCTGTGCTGCTTCCCGTTGTACATAAGCCTGCCTTGAAGGCAGGCACCAATCAGTAGCTCTCTGGAAAGAGAGCTTATGAGATAGCGCCATTAGCTTTCCAACATCTTGAGATCAGAGAGAAAATTAGCCTCCGCCATCACAGCAGTTTGACAGTTCTAATGAAGAACAATTACTGCTGGGGAATAGTAAATGTTTCCCATTGGCAGGTTTCCTTCTCGCAGCCCACAGCTCCCCGTGAGGGTGGCAGCCACTTGCTTTGCCTAAGCTGAGAGCCAGCCTTGGGGAGGGAAATGATATTTCAGGTCCCAGCTATCGTCGGTTCTAAATCATTTTGCGCCCGTTTCAACCCACAGATGGATTCTGGTTAGTTTCACAACATGGTCTCTTTGCTGTCTGGGAAGAGCTCGCTTACTCATCTGTGCCATTGAGAGCCATCCGGTGATGCAACATTCAATAGGCTGTCCGTTTAGACAGTGTTAGGGCTGCTAGCCTAGAACTGGAGGGTGATAAAAGAAAGACGAGATGAAACAAAATGAAAGATGATTGATAAAATTATAATTCCACTGATAATTCCATCTGTCAGTCTAATAACTCGCTTGTAATGTTTTTTTAATAATAATAACTTGTGCTTACATAACAGCTTCTATATGTGGCTTTTTAAGCAGTTTGTGAGTATTAATTAAAGCCCAAACCAGCCGTGTGAGGCAGGTGGGAATTCACATCGAATATCACTATCATCACTCCCTCATTCCACAGGCAGAGAAGTTGGCAGAGCTGGCTACGGGCTTTGCAGCGCTGCAGGCAAAATTCAGTTTGCTCTGAACAAACTAGTTCCCCTCCATGGGATGCAGAGATGCAGACGTGGAGCAAGGTCAGAGGAGCAGGCAGAAGGGTTTGGGCCACCTCTTGCCAGTTCTTCTTTGTTCAGACTTCAGATCCAGCAGTCCCTGCAGGGAGTCTCTGCTGTCGTGGTTGCTGCTGTGTTGTTCAGAATTGTCTTCATCTTGCTCGAAGCTCAGCTTCTGCTGCTCTAGGTAACCACCTACTTTGTGTCTAAAGACAGTGCTGGCAACTGGGAAGAAGCGCTGGGTAATAAATCTGTCATCAACCCAGAAAAAGAGTGAGGTCCTTCATACACATCCCTGAGTTATAGATAACCTTTCTCCCCACTGCAGTCCTCCAGAGTGGACAACAAAACGTAACTGGCCCTGAGGTGGGTGCTTAGACAACTGCCGTGCATTTGAAGCCAAGTCCTGTAAATTCTCACTTTCAGTCTCTGGACTCTCTGTGATGACTTAGAAATCGCAATATGTAGTGTTATCTGCATCAGTCCTTTATTATTGTTATTGTTAGCTGTTATCATTGATATTGTTATTTGAGTCCGGCTAGTCCAAGTAAGAAATCGTTCCCCTTGGGCTTCAAGCTACGGAAACACAACTGTTTCTGTGCAAGGTGACCCCATTTTACTTGTCTACACGTGGGTTGCCACTTCTACGACAGGCATCCAAGCTCCCATGTAGTCAATGGAGATCAGGCAGCAGAGCCTAGGGAGTAATTCACATGCCCTAAACCAGTGCTTATATTTGCTGTGCTCTTCTTTGTACCATCTGAGCAGATCAGGTGTATGTACGACCACAGACATAGAGCCTGTTTACATCAGCATAGAACTTCATCTACTTATTTAAAAAAACAAGTTTGTAATTGCCCTCTGCAGATTCTGTTTGCTGAACCATATATCTACAGTGTGTTCTTTCTCAGGTTTTAAGCTGTAATTTTTTGTTGCAAAGACAAAATGAAAACCCCCAAAGCAGCCTAGGAGGTGTCACACATCTACTTATGCTGCAGAGGGTCATCAGCCCCTCATTTTTATCCCTGAAATCCCAGCAGAAAGGTTAAGAGTAAATGTATAGCCCATCCCCACCTACTGACCCTCACTTTCATGGTGAATCACTTTGTCTATGCTACTTCAACCTTTTCATGTTCTCCCCCGCTCCTTTCAATATAGAAAAAAATCTAAAATGGTGATTGATTTAAAAAGTGCATTTTATCCCCTTTCATGCCTCTTCAGATGTTGCCAGACTGGTATTTCACACACACACGCATTGTCAGAGCCTGTTACCGAGAAAAGCATGATGTTGGCTTTTGTCTGGCAGGTCACTCCTAGTGTGGGGGTTTATGAATCAACACTTGAGAGGTGTAAGATGTCCATCCTAATTCCTTGAGCTATCTCAAGACAACTATGAGCCTGGCTTCCTTGGAAACAAGGCTTAGGTGACTATGCATGCATCCTTCTGTCTGTTCATTTTCCTAATTTTAAAGGAATAAAGTAATAACTGGCTGATAGCCATTGGGCAGCTTCAATCAAATGTTGTGAATCTCCCAAGCACGGAAGGATTTTTAAAGAGTCTGTTAATTAGAGGTTTGCAAGACACCAGGAGACACAATTAAGAGCTACAGCTCTGTAGGACATCAGGCTTCACTGCCTACCTTGTTGGCTTACGTGGTTCATCACACTTTGTGGGCAAAGCTCACCATGTGGAGGCCTCGCTTTCCCAGTATTGTACTCAAGTTGAACCTGAGTTAACTTGAGTTACCTGCCAGGCAAAGAAATCAAGTGATACTCCCGGCCATGCTGTTGCTCTTGCTCTCTCCCATCTGCAGCGAGCACATGTTTGTCTACACTTAGTGTTAGGCATTGGTCAAACCGCCTCTGCACCTTTGGGAAGGACCATGCTCCAGTTCATGCTCTCCAAGCAGAGTATGAGGCCGAATAGACAGCCACCAGCCTCCTCAGCAGATATCCCAGACAGGGCTCATCTCAAGCTGGAACAAGCATTCAGCCCAAACTACAGCCTGCAGTGGGAAAGAAGAGATCAGATGGAAGACATTAGACTAGTTTTGAGCGTGCTTCAGCAGCTGGTGCAGAAGGTTTGATGACCTACAGTTGCCTGCAGAACTGTCAGATCTAAGAGGGCAGTGCCTGCTCATGGATTTAGATTCAGAAATGCTGGGCTGAGGATGCAGGGCAACCCATCTAAGGGCACTGATGTGTTGAGCAAGACACATTCCTCTTTGCCAACTTGCCTTTGTTAGAGATACTCTTCCTCTGAGCCCAACCACTCTGTCCCATCCATCACCTGCCTCTACTGGCACTAGTCTCATTTTCCAGAGCCTTCTTTATTTGAGAAGTTACCCCTTCCACCTCCATCCCCTTCGCAGCTTCTCTTCCATTACATTACCCTTTTCCCTATTTGGTTTTGGTTTCTCCTTGCCATGCCCACGATATGCCAACACTAACTTCTGGATCTTTCACAGTGACTAACGCTTCCGTTTTGCCAACCGTTCTGAATCATTCTGGCTGGTTCAGCACATATCCACAGAACTGACACACATCATTATTCTTGGACGCAAAGTTATATGAAGGAATTGCATCCCCTCAGGTTGCTTTTCTCGTTGCCATTTTTGGCTACAGGATCACTCGGAATTTGCATGCAAAAAAGTTATGGTAGCCTATGTGCTGTGGGTGTGTTACAGTTTTCAGTAATTTTATCAGCATGATTTTTGCATCTTTCCATCTGTGAAGCAAGATGCCCTTGGCTTATATATTTGTCATCCACTCTACTGAGATTTTAGAAGCTCCTTTGAAAATCTGTGCAACCCAAGTTCAAGATTTTCTGTTGCAAAACAAAGCCTGCCGTGGCTAACGACAGATCTCTAGAAGACCCTGGAATCCCACCTCCTCAGAAAGAGAAGACATCAGCTTTTGAGATCCATTCACTGCTGAAATGGAGTTCAATCATAAAGGCCACAGTATCCATGTTTTTGACCTTGGGGCAGGGCAATCATCAGGAAGCAAGAGGCAAGACTCCACACAGTGCAGAGAAGCAGTAAGTGCAGTTGTGTTATAACATTTTCCCAAGGACAGTCTTGCCAGTACGGAAGCCAAATGTTGAGAATTAAGTTTGTTTCAAGGATGCAAAGCTAAAGCTGTCGCTGTAGATAGTATATACAGTCCCTTGCTGGTTCCTCTTGCTCCAGCTGCTCTGTTCATTAAGGCAGCCCGGCTTTTCCCATTTCCAGTGCCTGCTTTCAGTTGCTCAGAACTTTTGCCAAACTGTAATTGTTTGGACAAGAATTTTCTGGGACAAATGTCTCTCTCCAGCTGAGATTTTGTGTAAAGTTCAGATGAAACAGTTCTGCGGTTTGAGGGGAGGAGAAAAAGATGTTGTTTTGCCAGATTAGAAAATGTTTTGGAGTGTTATAAAATGTGTTATAAAATGTGTTATTAAATAGTCACGGAAATACCTATCCCAGGAAATTGCACCTGAACATGCTTAGGTAAACACCTTTGAAAAATCTGGCTTTTTTCTTGCGTTCAATGATATCTGTGGCAAATTTGCAGACATGTCTGTGAACCTGGATGAGTTTATCTCAGCCCTCCACAGCTCCTAAATGTGTACAGCATGTGTTCTGCTGCCTGCTCCTGGCACATGGGACATACGTTAGGAATATTGGAGCTCAAGACAACTTTCTTGGCCAGTGCCAAGTATGATACGGGCAAGAGCTGACATGAATGGCAGGAGTCTGTCTGCCTCTTCCCAAGGCAACACAGAGGGGTGAGGCACGTGTCTCTCAGATAGGAGGACCAAAGGGGTAGGGAGATGGGGAGGAAGGAAAGAGAGAGGGAAGATGAGCTGGGCAGAAATGGAATAGTTAACAGAAGAAAGTGGGGCAGGAATTTGGTGTCAGGACAGGGTGCCCTGCTTAAAGCTCCACCTCACAGGGCACAGGTCTTCAGCAGACAGTCCATCATTTCTGGAGATGTCAGGGGACACCTCAAATGACTCCAGATGGGCAGCTCAGTCCTTCTCTAGAAGCAGACAGCGCAAGTGGATGACGTAGAAAGGAGGTACACCTCACTGTAGCCACACCCTTGATGCAGATCATTTTGGGACCAGGACCTCAAGGCATGCTGTACCTGTTTTGACATAGTCTGGTTGCCGTTCTGCAAAGGACGGCACAGGCAACCTTGCTCCTGGTGTTCCCAATTTGGGACAGTCTGTTCTCCAAGGTCATGTGCTGTGCATGCTCTAGGCAGATAGTGTTTGCATTGCTGGAGGAAGTATCTCTGTGAATGGTGGAATAACAGGATTGGAAGCACTTAATGTACGTATTGCCCAATTTTCGTTCCAAATTATCCTGATATAACAAGTGCTGGGGGTAATAATGAAAAGTGAATACAGACATTTTGGCAAAGAGCACGATAGGATTTTGAACATCGCTGGGGAGTTAAAGCCTCGGCTTTCAGTTTTCTCTGGAAGAGTAATTCAACACCAGCCAATTTCATGAGTCAGCTCCTCGCTTAGTGTCAATTGGTTGGCTCCAGTGACTGGCTTGGCCCTGTGATTCAATGGAAATCGAAATGTAATGCCTGTTTTTCATGAACTTAAACATGACAAAGGGGAAGTGAAACCTGACAGTCAGAAGGAAACATTCCAGGCTCAGTTCAGGCAAGAGCCTGACATTTGCCAAACAGCACTGTATTTTATTTAACACATCAGAGAAGTATCAAATATTATTAATCATTTTATTCCATGACTGCAGAGGAAGCTGGAGCAATGAGAGGTTATAATCACTGCAGAGAATGAGGAGAAAGTGCCGAACCACTGTCTCTGATGTAATACACCTTCAAAGCGTGTCACTGCAGGAAAGTCACAGCAGTGCCAATGAAACGTGGCCTCATTTTATCTCCTGGAAACAACAGACATGTTTCTTCCTCTGAAACCTTTGAGCTTCCAAGCGCTTTGTGGTTTTTAGACCTTTTACTTTCACTATTTGAATCTGAAGTCTAAAAAGAGGGGAGAAAAAAGAAGAAAATGCCATGTGGAAGTTAAAATAGAAAATATTGGCACGTTCTATACCAAAACTGGTTGCATTTCAGAGCTAAGAGTAAATACTAGTGATCATATTCAGACCCTGCGGACAGCTGGATTATCCCTAGGACAAATTAGGAAACATGTATTTCCTGAGAAATCAGCTTTATTTATTTCATTGGGAGAGGGGGAGAGGGGAATTTAGACCAAACAGTCATGAAACAAACAAAACCGTACGTAGCACCAAATGTCTCTGTGGGTGTAAAGTCCGAGGTAGGGCAGAAAGCTACCAGAAATGTTGGTACCCTTGAAGTCAACAACAAAATTCCCATTGGCAGGTTCCTACAGAAGCCAGGTCTAACTCCTCAAGTTCTTTTAGTTACAGCTCTGCCGGTGACTGGTGGCGTGCATGCTTTTCACCTCATAGTCCCTTCTAAAACACTTCTCAAGCGTCAATGAATTAAATCTCGCAACGTTCCTCTCCATCAGGTCATCATTGTTATGATGGCAAATCCACCCCCAGCCTCTGGGGCCACCTGGGAATCACTTCATCCTCTCTACGTTACAGTAAGCAGTAAAGTTTCCCAGCCCGGTCTCGAAGGGCGTGCGGGGCTGTAGCTCTGCTCTTTCCTCCTGCTTGGTTTTATTAACACAGGAAACAACAATGAAATAAATCTTCCTGGTTTTGGCTCCTCTGTGACTTAGCGCAGGTTGGGAGCTGGGCCAGGGACCGTTCCCAGGAGGCAGCCTGCAGGAAGCCCCCCTGTTTTGAAGGGTAAGGAGTTTATTCACCAGCTGGCCTCGGTGCCCAAGTTCCCATGCATGTTTAATTCACTACTGTGTGTCAGGGTAACCTCGTGGCTGTGGTGCACCTACATGCTTTTCCTCTCTATAGGTGGAGGGGAGGGGTGGAGGGATGAAGTATAACCACATCTTTTCACATCAGGGAGACGAGGCATGATCAAGGCACAAAATAAAGCTAGTCTAATTAGCAGAGACTGAAAAGTTGCAGAGGGAGTGGGGTCCTGAGCTGCTGGGAGAGGGATGCACCCCAGCTAACTTTGGGCAATTAAATGTTTGAGTAGGGGCTCAAATCTCACTGGTAGAAAAAGCTGCTAATTCCAAGTGGCAATTCAAAGTGCTCAAATTTGCAGCTGAACTCCATGGATTTTTTTTTTATCATGGGATCCTGATCCTCCCCAACACCTAAACTGAGTAGTCAGAGCTCACTGCAGCTCAGTATCCCTTCTGGTGTCCCCAGGCTCAGTGGATGAAGAGGAGAAGAGGGGTAGGTCGGTGCATGCCCAGGATTCACCTTGATATGGAGCTGGGATTGACCCAGAGAGTGGGAAAGACCAGACTCAGGACTTCCAGAGGATTTCCCAGTTAAAATATAACCTCGGTTAGGTGTACAGGTACGGTCTAACCTAGATTCTTGCAATCACAGTGGTCAGAGACAACTGTGAGCGCTGCCTCAAGACCTGAAAGCAGAAAGCCAATTTAAAGAAAAAGAAGAAATCAAAACTTCTCTATACATATCCTTCTCTCTATGCAGATCTAGCAATCTGGGGAGACACTTTTGTGTTTCCTGAACACTTTGGATCTGCAGTTCAGACTGCATCCTCATCTCTGGGTATTTTTCCTGGTTGTATGGGAAGGGAATGTTTATTTTTCACAGAAACTCATTGATTTGGTGATTTTTCCTGGGCAGAGGTTTAAGGGCCAGCACTGGAGGAGGTGATCTAGCTTTAGAAATGTCTCTACTCAGGAACTTCACTTTTTATTTTTATTTATCTATTGCCCCACAATTCCTTGAAGCAGACTCAGCTCCTTCTTCTGCTTATTTTTAGTTGTGAACTGGAGCAGTGAAGGAGAAATCAGTGCGAGCTGAGCGTGCATCTGTCATCACTAGCTGTCACAGCACCAGAGACGCCGTGTCCGTCCTTTGCCTTGCATCCGGCGTCGTCTCCAGCAATTACATCCCACTTTCCTTTTAAAAAAAAAAAAAAAGAGAGCTCAAACGAGGAAGTTTACAACATCAACAGGCTACAGCACTATTCTTGCCGTCGTTAAATTAGCATCAGGTTCTCTTGTCAGGGGTTTCTATGGAGACATTGCACTGTCCTGGCAGGCAGTTTATGCTTCATGCCAGTTATATTTATTTGTATTTGTCAGTGAGCCAGAGTGGGCCAAGCCCTGCTCTGTCCATTTGGAGTAATGCAGGATTCCCACTGGCTCCCTCCGGCAGAGCTCTGGGCACAGAGCAAAGAGCCATGCCCTTGTTCTCTACTAACACTTTCTTGTAGGGTATATTTAATTCTTTGCAGCTCTTGGTCAAGTCTTCTGCAAAGAGAGAAGAGTCCTGGAAGCACAGCTGGCTGTAAAGCTGTCCCGTAGCAGAGTTACGTTTAGTCCCGTGCTGGGTGCACTGGGGCTGCGGCAATAAATGGTGCCACAGAGCCCACAGCATTGGATGGGTTGTTTGGGATGGTTGGACACATCCCATAGACTGCAAGTGGGATGTCCCTGCTCCAAGACAACCTGTGTGTTTTGTGAATGGCACACTCTGTTAGTGACTGCCTGCAAACCACCCTGTTACTTCCCAATTTTAGATCACTAGTAATTTCTCAACTACTGTGCTTATTTATAGCTGGATGTAAACTGCGTAACTGATGCTAACGGCTGTAGTCGTTAACTGAGGTGGATTTACAAGTAAATGAGCTGCCATCAACTAGTCCCAGCTGGCATCAGCAGCTTCAGAGTATGATGGGAACAGGACAAGTGCCAGGGAAGGCTTGGGGACCAAGAGGGAGCTGAAAGGTGCTGGCTGATGGCTATAGTAGAGGGTTAAGACAAGAGGAGACCTTATTCATTGTCTGAACCTGCAGAGTAAGGAGTGTCCTGGGGCCGCCATATAAATGAACCACTCTGTTCCCTGCAGCTGCTTGACAGAGACCGCAGGAGTATTTACTGATGTAAAATTATGAGTGCACAGGACTGACAGCTGCTGTCTTTTTCCATCTGTCTGTCTCCCCACCCTGCTGCTGACAAATGCAAACCCCTTCTTCCAGGTGAGGGGAATGAGCTGGGAAGAGAGGCAAAATTTGAGCCAAGGAGTCGGGGGAGATCCATCAGGAGCACAACCAGTGGGCATCTACAATATTCGGAGTCCAGTGTGTGAGTCGCCTTGCAAGAAGCTCTCCATGGTGTCCTCATCCTGCAGCCTCCTGCATCAAGGTGGGACATTCAGCATTGCTCGAATCCCTCTTCCAGCAGATCCAAGGGAATGAAAAGGCCCTTCTGTTAGCTTCAGAGAGGAGCTGAAATCAAAGGCATAAACACCCTCGGAGGACCCCTGTGTAACCATCTCGAGATGCTTTCTATTTCTGACTCTCAGGCTACACGAGTAAATACTCTCGCTGATGTGTGGCATCATGATGATTCGTATGTTTATAGGAAAGTTTCAACCCTTGTCCCTCACTTTCCGGATCAGACTAATGCCTGTATGTGTCTTCCTCACCATGTTATTTAATGATCTGTCCCTAGCTCGAGCTGATCCTCATAAAAAGGTGATGTATGGCCCAGAAAGCATGGGCCAGCCACTGGCATGGTGTTCTCATCTGTGCTCTGCACCTGTAAATTTCCAGGTTCCTCTAGGAGGAGCTGCTCTGGCTTGTACCCTCTCTCCACGGCTCTGCTCTGAGCCTGATGGAGAGGGGATGCATTGACTCTTTCCCACGCTGGGCTCATGCAGAAAGTGTTGACCCAGCTGTGTGTTTGATTGCAAATAAACCCAGACATGATGCAGACAATTTACTCTCCTCAGCACACTCTGGTACACCTTAGCCAAAGAAGTCCACATTGTTCCCTGAAGGACAAACCTTGGGTTGGAGATTTATCCTCTTTGCAGGAACAAATAGGACTCAAACACGTTGCCAAACAGGATGATACACCAAAGTCCAGATGCTGCCGAGTGTGTGACCTCAGCAGGAGATGCTGAACCGTCACAAAACAACCCAAGGAGGTATCCTTCCTCCTGCCCTCTAGCGATAGGATGGTGTCCTGGAGCAAGAGCAGGAACGTAGGGTTGGTCGCTCTCAGGCAGGCTGAAGACCAATCTGGTCATGTACTTCATCCCTTGACAGTGGTCACTGATGGGTGCCTAGAGGAAGGTACAAGGGGGCATCCATCTGCACTCATATTCCTTTGGTATGTCCTTCCAGGTTCTGGCAATCTGTAGCGACTGGCTGCACAATGCAGCTTAAGACATTTTCAAGAGTAGGTAAAATCAGCATTCTCCCATGCTATTTTGGGGGAAAAAATGCATTCTTGCATATACATTTTAGAGTGACAGTTTTCCCATTTATGCCTGTGTTGGGCAGTGAGATTCCTGCAAGTGAGATGGCAAATTCTGCTTCTCTCATAGCTGAACTATGTAATAGATATAACTTGTATTAATTTCCATACCATACTATATTTAATAGTTTTCCTAATTATATGCCGAGAGAAAAGAGCAGTTAATTTGAAGAGTTCCATGAATTTCCATGCACTTCCAACCTTTGGCATGAATATCATTAAGTTTTATTAATGTAATTAATACTAATAGCAAAAAAAAGGACTGCTATCATTTCACTCTTGTATTTTGGGTATGAGTCGAGATCACGATACTGTAACCACAAGCAACAAATCAGAACTTGATAGATGGATTTGCCTTCATTAGCAGCTGACGGTGACAGCCTTTAAATTTACTTGGGAGGAAGAATTGGTGGCATAGAAAGCTGGCTTTGGAGGCTGATGGTTTTATTTCATGGAGAGGAGAGTTAATAAATCTTCGTGCTGCTCTGATTAATGATTCTGGAGAGTGTTTCTCCGCATACTTGGAAACTTTCCTGAAAAGGAGCAGTGAGCTGGTCAAGGAAGCAAATAACACTCACAAATGGAAAGCTGTCCGATAAATTCATCTCCGAGCAGGCACCAGGCCAGGTGTGCGTGCCCCTCTCTTGGCAACCAAGAGGGGTAAGTAATTGAGCGTGGTTCATGGGCAAGATTTGCAGTAGGTTGTTAGAAAAGTAACATGGGCCTCGGGGAGCATGGATTTAGCTCCAGTCTCTGCAATGGGCTCTCTGCAACATCCCTGGCCAATTCACTTAGTTTGGAACAGTGGGTACAAAACCAGCCCTTTTAACTCTGAATCTCTCAAGGAAGCCGCCTGCCCATTCCCAGGGTCGACCCCAGTTCCCAGTAATCCCTGTGGGCATTGGGAAACTGGGTCTCGAAACTGGCCGGGTGCCCAGGGAGGGAGGTGTGGGCGGAGGCGAAGCAACCTCGAGGCTTTCTTCCTTTCCCTGGGCACAGAAACGCGCTCCTCCCTCTCCAGCCAGCTTAGCTTTCCTTACCTGTCCTTCTCAAAAGGGATTTTATTCTAATGGTTTGTTAATGAACGCCTTTATCTGATGGCAAGCAGGCTCTGTTTCGGGTTGACGACACTGGCGGTAAAGGGGCCAACATTTCTTTGCATCTCATTCGAGACGTATCCCCAGCACACCTTTGCCATATCACTTGCGAAGCCGGAGCCCTGAGGCTGCTGGGTGCAGTGCGAGCCTCTGCTTGCCCTAATAAAACCTGCCCAGGCTGCAGGACCACGGCGAGATGAGCAGAAGGGGCCTAGAGAAGGTTTTTATCTGCGGTGGGGATTGAGATGTCCTGCAGCCTAATGAAGATAGAGCCTAATGATGCCCAGGGCTCATTTCGGAGCTTGAGCTCCTGTTCAAAGCCCCCAGGAAACTAAAAAATAAAAGTCCAAATGTTTTGCTTCAGGCTTTTTCTGAATAAAACAGTCCAGTAATTTGTTTTAAAGAATGCTTTATTTAAAAATAATTTTTTTAGAGGTGATTAAAACTGGTGTGAGAATGAGTGGAGAAAGACTTATTTGGGGCCCAGTGAATCATTTCATTCAAACTGGAACTGTTCACGGCTTCCCAGTCAATACATGAAGGCAGTCAGACTCGTAGAAAAAAATGTGAATTTGGAAAGAAGTTGAGAAATTTGTCCCCTCCTGCTTTATTACTTTATTACAGCCAAATGATTGTGTTCCTGACAGCCTCGGCCTCAGCCCTGTGCTTACTCTGAGCCAAATTAATCTTCCTGCCCCTGACCAACGCATGCAGAAGCACATGCTAAAAATATTGTGATTAGGACGCGTGATGAAGGAGAGAATAGAAATACCACTTCTGCTCTCCGCCGGCTTCTCTGAGAGCTCACAGCATTAGCACTTTGCCTTTAGTATTGGGTTTGACTATATTATTCAGGGGGCAGGGGGGAGCAGGAGATGAGATTATTTGTGACTATAGCCTACTTTTAGGAGGCGATGGGATCGCAGGCACTGCAGCGACCTCTCCGCTTTGGCAAGCTGCTCTGCTGTCCCCATATGCAGTCGCCCCCAGGCTGTAATCCCCTTCGGCTAAACTGGAGGTAGCAGCCAAATTTGAGGGATTTTACCCCAAAGCTCAGCTGCTTGTGATAAAAAAGCAAGGATACAGGAGAAGCAATGCGTTAAGGGCAAGAAGAGCTGCTCGCGCTAGCTAAGCACCCAGAGAATATGGTGATGCGCAGCAACATAAAACCTGGAGCGAGATAGCCATCCACTCCGACCTCCCGCTGTGCCCAGGCTCTGAAATTCCAGCCAGCGATTCCTCCCTCCTGACCAGTAATTAAAAAAAAAAACAAACCTTTCAACAGGCATTTCATAGAGCCTCACGTGCTGCTTAAATTTGCTGAGGTGGCCTGGGCATGCCTGAGGAAAGATGGTCTTCGGCAGAGGTCCTCGGAGCATCCCTTTGCCGCTGCCCCGGGGCCAGCAGCACAGCTGGGAGGTGGTGGTGATCTTCTCGACCTCTCCGGGTTGTCTCCTCTGTCACACGAGCATCCTCTCCATGGCACCAGGAATAGGTACACGGTGGAGACGGCACCGCTGGTCGCGTGCCAGTTGCCATGGAAACACAGAGAGATGTATTCTAGAAGTTTTCCTGGAAGGGGAGGTGGTTGCAGCAATCGGAGGAAGAGATGCAGGGCAAAGAGATGAGATCCAGTGGCTGGGCAGTGACCCATCAACATGCCATCTCCAGTGGCATCCCAGGAGAAATCACTGCTCCATCACATCGTGCCATCCACCCGCTGTGAAGTCCGTTGCCACCTTCAAGATTTTGGGATGCCACTCCCTTCTCCATCTCAGAGGCCTGGCAGAGGGAGTTTCGGGGTGGTTTATAAAGAATACGGGCTTTGTGGTTGGCTTTTGATGTGTTTTTTGGTGGGGGCGGTTTAAAGGAGATGCTCTACATCTGGAAGATGGGAGTCACGAAAGGTAATTCAGGGATTTGCATCAAGCACAGGATGGTACCGGCAGCTTGCAAACCATGGGAGCTCATAGGGCAGGTGACCCTGTGGGTGCCCACCTCTGTCCCTGCCCCTAACAGCTATGGGGGGAAGCAGCAGCACTTCCCAGGGGGATTTCTTTGAAATACGCAAACTCCATCTGCTGCTCAGCCCCATCTTCAGAGCAAACCAGAGACACAAGGAGACGTCCAAGGGACGCCGTTGGCCGTAAGAGATGGAAACGCTGGGGAGCACGGAGAGATGGGAAGTGCTGTGAGATTGTTTTCTTTTTCCTGGCTTTCCGGGGAAAAAAAAAACACTTCTGAATCGCAGAAGCATCTTCTTGAATATTGAGGACCAGTGGCCCAGTGTCAACAGAGCCACTTTCTTGCCTGTGAGAGAAGCCCTTGGAAGAGGTTAGCATCACCAGCAGGGCATTTCCTATCTTCACGCATCACCACAGAGAGGTTTTGATCACCAGGAAGAGGGAATTCGTCGCCTCATGTGAGCGGCCAGCAGATTTATTGCACACACGCCCCTTTGCTCAGAGGGTCTTCTGAAGCTGCAAGAGCAGAGGCGGTGGGCACGCTCCAAAGAAACAGAAAGAGAGATTTCTTCACGTAAAACTTAGCTCATCTCACAGCACAGAGGATTCTAAAGGTCCAAAAAGGAATCAGACAGTGGAAAAATTCACTGAGGACTATTAAACATAAGGCATCAGTTCAAATACAGAAGATATATGAGCCATGAATCCTTGGGACTCGGAGAAGACGTATGGAAATTCCACTTTTCCCTAGATATCTGTTGGCTTTGAGCACATGGGCCCAAGTTTGGCTGGCAAAGTAGTATTGCTATGAACCAGTACTCAGCCCATCCCTTTGGAAAAATGAATTCCAACCTCAGATCAGTGATTCCCATCTCTGCCCTTGCCAGAGGCTCCAGGGCTGTCTCCTCTTGCCCAGCTTGCATGCTGTGGTGGGGAAGGTGCTCCTTAGACCTTCCCCCATCTCCTTGCTGGCTCATGGCTAGGCAAGGCAGGAGGATGAAGATATTTTGCCTGCTTTCGACAGCAGCTTCTCCCTTAAATAGGGCTGGGAGTCCCAGGAACATCCAACCCCCTGACAAAATCTCCCCAGGCTGTAGGGAAGACCCCAGACCAAGCCTCCAAAGGTGAAAGCTGGGGGAGAAACAGGACAAAGCCAGGAATTAAGGCTTGATTTCCATGCTATAACCCCAAGTGAGAGTGCAGACTGGGAAACTGGAGGGAGAGGAAGGCTGATGTGCCATTGCAATGGATTGCATGCATCGTGGTGGGACGGTCAAGGAAAGGTGACCCCTGGGACCAAGCTGACCCCCCAGCTCTGCGAAGGAAATATCTGGGTGGATCAGCAGGAGCTAGCAAGGAGCTCGCCAAGAAAGTGCTCGCCCTGGCTGGTGGAGGCAGGCAGGCTCCTGGGGATGGTGACTTGTGCCAGCAAGTTCCAGATGGCAGGTGACTGGGGGAGTCCCGGGCTGGCAGCCTGCGCACTGCGGCACGCTTGGAGGGCTGCAGTCCTGGACAAACTTGGGGCTGAGCAACCCGTACCCTGCCAGAAAGCTCAGAGACAGCTTTTGGGGTCCCAGTGTCACTGGAGCAAAACCACTCCTTCCTTTGGGGACATCATTTGCAGCCCCAAGGATGCTCCCACCAGGGTGCAGGGAGGGAGCAGGAGCCCGAAGCCCTTCTGCTTGGGTGAAATTTTGCTGCGAGATGCCCCGCGGACATACACAGGGCTGCCACAGCGGCTTTAAAAACTCCTTCAGCTCTTAAAGACCTTAAGCAAAGCTTCCTGCAGCATCTCAGGGATCAGAGAAGGAGAGAGAAAACCCCAAAAGTGGGGCAGAGCCCAAGCTACAGTAGCTTCCCGGGGTGCCTGCGTGTGGCAGGGGGGACCTGGCTGCTGCACGGATTTCCTCCCCTTATTTTTATGACGACACATTTCACCCCAGGAAGGCTATCCCGCCTCCTCGCCAGCCAAGTGCCCCTTCTGGGAAGGGAAACGCTATGCCAGCACCTGATCCCGGAGCTTGGCTTTGGCCGTGGTCACGTTTTCCCATTACCTCATGCGTCGTGTCACCTCCACGGTTGGAGCTAACACAGCCATGCTCCTCCCGTGGAAACTGACATCCAAGAGGGTCACTTCAGACTGTTTTTTTTAATATAAGTGGGTTTCTATTTATCTCAAGCTTAAAAGAAAAAAGCAGGCATCCAGAGGAAGGGGGGACATTAGACAGTTCCTATACAGCCACCCCTGTATGTCAGCAGCACTCTCCCAGGCAGATGAGGCACATATAAACCACACGGTATTGTTTATTTTCTTGTCTGGGGAACTGAAATGTTGCCAGTATTTTAAGATCACCTCTGAGGATGGAAAGAGGTTTATGAGAGCTGCCTCTGCCCCGCGGCGATAGCGGGTGACCTTCCTATGGCACGTTAGGCTGGCGTCATATGAAAGGTGGGCTGTTTTTTTCCATCTCCAGGAGAAAAGGAGAGCTGCTTGTCCTGGCAGCAGTTGTGCCAGGGGTGTACACGGCAGCAGGCAAGAGCAAAGATCTGGACTCCAGCTCAGAGACTGGAGGCTCTACACATCCTAAAGCCTGTCAACCCAGCTAAAATGTGGCACAGCCAAATAAAGTAAGAGCAACCAAGGTGTCATGTGTCCATCTAATGCAGCCAAGGAGAGGTGAAGAAGAGAGCAAGGGCCTCGAGGTCCATCCCATGGTCAAGTCCCATGGACATCCAGCAGATCCCCTAAGCATCGGGTCGTGGTTATATTTAGTAAGCCACAGATGGACTATTTTGAACCTGTTTATCATCTTGGTGCCCACGATGTCCTGAAGCGCTGAGTTCCAGTTTCACTGATTAGGGCTAAGTATTGCCTTTGGTTTGCCTGAAACTCACTTTCTGGCCATTGCACTGGGCTCCCCCCAGCTCCTGTGAGATGAGAAATGATGAATAATTGGATCCCACTCACCATTTCCACACTCTGATAATTTTGCGGATCTCTCTCCATCCCCTCTTTTATTTCCCACCTGAACCTTACAGCTCATTCCCTGACACTCCCTGAATCACCAGCCGGGCTTAATGCTTCTTTGCACCTCTTTGCCAGCGATTTCGGTGCATTTTGCAGAGGACATGGTGAACAGCCTGCCCCCAACGTGGGGAAGCACTGCTAGACACATTTGCAAGTGATTTGCCCGAGGTAAGGCAATGAGTCATTGCTGGAGCCAGGAATAGCACCGGAGCAGGGCCCCGCTTCAGCCACTGTGCCCTGGCTCGAGTGTCTCTTGGCCCTGTGGACATGGATGCAGTCACTGCTGCACATCCCCAATGGACCCAACCCACCAGCAAGGGCTGTAAGCACATGGAGGCAGGGAAAACATGCAGGTGGAGAGGCCAGGGAGAGGTCCCCTCCTCATTTCTAACTCCTTTGCATCCTACAGCTTCCTCCTGCGGATGCCGTTGCGGAGGTAACCTTCTCATCAGCCACCTTGCACTCAGAAGCGGCAGGTTTGTACCTGTAAATATTTTTATAGATGTGTTTTATAGTGGACTCTGAACCCAAGGGCCAGACTGCCCAGAGAAAACCTTCCCCTCCCCGTTCAAACTGCCAGTGCTGGATACTTGTGGCAATCCGCTCCCCAAAGCATCGCCGCTTGTCCACGATCAGCTCCAAATCGATGCTGGAAATTTGGAAAACTCCAGACAACCAAGCAGAGAAAGCAACAGCCTCCAGCCTTGCTTCACTGGAGACTTCACTCCACCACAGCGGCTTGGGGGGTCGGGAGGATGCTCAGGGCACCGTGGTGGGGGTGGAAGCACTGCCAGGATCCTTCCGAATCACTGCTCGTGTTGAGTCTGCTCTTAAAACATCACCATTCGATGAGCCAGTGGGATTTGCAGCGTGGATCTGCCCTCTCCCAGCTCGAATCCATGCCTATCGCATGCTGGCCTGGGTGGGAGCCATGAACTCGGATGACTGAAACGCGGTGAGGGAGCTGGCTGCAGCGTTTGCCTTCTCTTTTTGGCCGCTTGCTCCATCGCAGGAGGAGCAGGCATCCACTTCACGGCTCCAAATCAAAGCAAATACGAAATGCCAGCAGAAAGTATTGCAAAATCAGGCGCGGAGAGGGGGGGGGGGGGGGGGGGGCGGGAATAGCAAACCCAGCACCTTTCACGCTTCTAGAAGGAACAAGAGCAACAAAAGGCATTCACAGGGAAAAAATAGCATAAGGCGAATAAGAGCCTGGGGAGATGTAAATCTGGAAGAACAGCAGCCCACGTTGGGAGGGGAGCCAGAGCCCCACTGCGTTGCTGCGGCCCAAGGGCCGGATCCGGAGAGGTGCCCAGCATCCCCCCCCACCACCACCACTCCAAGCTCAGCCGTGGGAACTGCGGGGACAAAGCTGAACCCGGGGTGGGGGGCGAGGGGGGGAAGCAAAGGCTGTGGGCACACGCGTGTGTGCTTGCACACGCGTGTGCGCACGTGCACGTGCGTGGGGATGCTGCAGAAGAGGGGCGGGGGGGGGGGAGAGGGGATGCGGGCAGGGGGTGCCAGCGGCGCGGGGGGGGGGATGCTGTGCACACACACACGCACGCAAGAGCAGCAGGTGCTGCGGGCCCTGCAGCGATTTGTTAAAAATATCGCGATTATTAGTTAAAAAGAGAGAGATGGAGGGGGATTAAAAAAAAAAAAAAAAAAAAAAAAACAACCACATCGAGAGAAAAGGGGGAGGGGAAGGGGGGGGGAGGGGGAGGGAGGGGGCAGCGCGTCACGGGAGAGATTTCCTTATTGGGACTCCCTTGCCTACATCCTGAGTCCATATATGGGCATTTACGTCACGGCAGCCTCACTGGGGACTCCAGAAATGGCTGCGGCGGAAGGTCGGAGCAGCCCCGCTGCAGCTATAAAGGGGGCGGCGGGGAGGGAGAGCCGGGTGTCCGCACGGGCTGCCGCTGCTGCCGGCCCCTGCCTGCACCCCCTCCCCCCGGGACCTCACCCCCCTCCCGCGGGGCACAGCAACACCACCCACCCCCCCCCCGCCCCGGATCGCTCCCGACACCCAGCCCGAGCATCCCTCGGATTGCCCCAAGCACCCCGGAGCATCCCCCAGACGGTCCCCGACACCTAACCCCAGCATCCCCCGCGTCAGCCCGGGTACCTCGGAGCATCCCCCGGCTCGCCCCAGCCCGGCCCCGCCGCTCCGGCCGTACCTCCAGGGGAGATGCTCAACGTTATGGATTTCTCCTGCCCGGACCCGCTTTATTCCAAATACGAGGAGAGCTGCGAGATGAAAACCGGAGACCTGCAGGGTTTGGGGCAGCCTGAGCAGCAACTTCTGGCAGAGGCCGATTTCCTGGGAGGTAAGGGCAGGGGGGAGCCGGGCAGGGATGAGGGACCCCACTGGGAGTGATAGCTGCAGCCAGGAATCGGGCATCTTCCCCTCCTCAGCCCCCAGCCTGCTCCCAGCCCCTGGCTGTGGGTTCGACAGCCCCCCGCTAGCCCAGGGTGGGGGTCCTGGGGGTCCTGCTGGGGAAGGGGTGTGAAACCCAGGGCTCCCTGTGCGATTCCGAGGACCCGGCTAGGACGGGGACCTCACAGTGACGCAATATCAGCCTCCCGCTGTTTCCCAGTATCCCGCCCCCCCCACCCCGCCCCATCCCTCCATCCCTCTAACCACCGTCCCCTCTGCGTCCCCAGGTGAGCTGCTGGGTGCCCCAATGAGCGGCGGAGCGGTGGATTACTCCCTCCTGGGCAGCCAGCCCTCCCCTTCGCTCAGCTACACTGGCAGCTTCTTCATCAAGGCGGTACCGGAGCATCCCCAGGACCAGGAATCCCTCTTCAACCTGATGTCGGGGATCCTGGGCATCTCCCCCTTCGCCTCCTCCGAGGGCCACCAAAGGCACCTGGATGCTCTTTACCCCTGTCCCGAAGTGGCTCAGAGCCAGCTGGACCTTTACACTGCCTGCCAGTCTGAAATGAACGGATCCACCCAAGCCTCCTTCCCGGAGCAGGGCTACAGTGGCTTCCCCACGGCGGAGGGTGCTCAATCCCTCCAGGCACAACCCACCTTAGGAAACACCTCGCAGTGCTTCTTCCAGCCCAAGCTCCTGGACAACAAGCAGGACATCAAGCTGCCCTCCGGTTCCCCACCCCTGGACAAGTTTAAAGCCTCCTGCGCCCAGTGGGAGCCCGTCACCCAGCATCAGGCCTACTTGCCCACCAGCTACCATTCTCCTGAAGCCTTCCCGGCTGGGGAGGGCAGCCAGGGGCTGTTCCACCCGCTGGGCTCCAAGATGGAGAACGTCTTGTCCGTCAGCTGCCAGTCGGAGCTCGGCAGCCTGGCGGAGGATGCTGCCTGCTTCAGCACCCATCTGGGCTTCGGCTGCGAGCCAGAAAACTTCCCGGCCCGTGGGGACTTTGCAGACACCAAGATCCACAACCTCCCTCCTCCATTAATGCCGGAGTTCGACACCTCCTTGGCCCAGCCTGAAGTCCTGCCGGGTCTGATGAGCTCTGCTGAGCTCCTCCACCCTCACCCCTCACCCTCCATCCCCCCCACGGACTTTTTGAGCCACCCCACCTCTTCCTCCATCCCTTCCCTGCTGCCCACCAACCCTCCTGCCTTGGCCGAGCCCAAGAAAAAGACCCGCCGGACCAAATGCTCTTCCAAATGCTTCTGCCCAAAACCCCATGAGAAGGCTTTCGCATGCCCGGTAGAGAACTGCATCCGGAGCTTCGCCCGCTCGGATGAGCTCAACAGGCACCTCCGCATCCATACGGGCCACAAACCCTTCCAGTGCCGCATCTGCCTGAGGAACTTCAGCCGCAGCGACCACCTCACCACCCACATCCGTACCCACACCGGCGAGAAGCCCTTCTCCTGCGACACCTGCGGCCGCCGCTTCGCCAGGAGTGATGAGAAGAAGCGCCACAGCAAGGTCCACCTGAAGCAGAAAGCCCGGACGGAGGAGAAGCTCAAAGGTTTGGGTTTCTTCTCAGTGGGTCTCTCCTTCGGGACACTGTGAAGCCACAACCTGAGTGCTGGGAGATGGCGTTTCCCGAGGTCCCCCGAGTATCTCATGGGAGAGCCGGGGTGGGAATATCCTCCTGGGGTGGCCCCGGAGAAGATGATGGCAGATGGGGCCGTCTGGAGGGAGGAGAGGGGCACGCAGGAGGCAGAGGCGATGCCGTGACGCTGGACCACTGGCTGCAGAGGAGGGATTATGGCAGCTCCGGCCACCCGGAGCCATCTCCAAACTGCAGGGACTGAGTCATTTTTATAGCTCCTATTCCAAGGAAGGGAAAGAAAAAAAAAAAGAAAAAACATGTACAGAAAGAAATCACCACCGAGATGTCTTTTTTTATATACCCAAACCCACGGACATCCTGCGTTTGTAGCGACCTGACTGAGATTTCCCCCGCCAGCACTTTACATGACGCTCCCGACTGGTTATTTACTGGTCAGCACGGCCGGGGGCTGCGGCTGCACCGGTCCTTTCTCCCAAAGGAGAGAGATGCCACCGGGCTCCAGCAACTGGTGCGTAACGGTCCCTTTGGAAAGGTGATGTCATTACTATTATTATTAATTTTTTTTTCCTGTTTGTAAAAAGAATATTAGCAAATTGTGTCTATTTTTCTAATTAAAGATTTGAGCTAATCTAAGACCTTGCTGGCGTTGTTCTCTGCTTTTCAATCCCGCGTAGCCGTCGACGCCAGTGGTATTTCTGTTGCGTTTTTGACCTCTAGCTACTGCATATGGGTAAAAAGGTGCTTAAATAATCAGCAGGGAGAGAAAAACCAATCTGTGCAGCGGGTGGGTTGGCGACCCTCCTCCCGAGCATCCCCAAATCCCCAGGGTGGGTGGCTCATCCCAGGAGAAGGGTCTTCTCCCGAGACAGAGAGGGGAAGGGATCCCAACTCCCCGCTGGTGGGTCACCCTCTGAAAAGGGGGATGTGGCTCCAGGTTTATTCCGATGAAGCCGAGCCCTGGAGGGATCTGCCCTACTTGGATCCAGAGCCGTGGGATTCACTGCAGGGACCCCAAAGCCGAGCCCAGACCCCCCACCCTGGGGTTCTGGTCCCCCGTGGGGTGTGGATGCCCCGCGTGCCCTTGGCAGGCTTCACCCACGAGAAATAGAGTGAAACACAGCCCCGCTCCCCATTTTGAACCTGGCACATCCCCAGGGCTGGAGAAGATCCAGGCACCATCAGGCAGAGGCAGGCAGGCAGGATGCGAAGCCGGGGGAGCTGTTTTCTCCCTCTCTTTTGGCATTTTAAATGGCAGAGAGATGCTGCTTCCCTTCTCCTGAGAATGTCCAGTGGCTGGACGGCACAGGAGAAAATGTTGCAGCCTGGAAGGTGCCACCGATAGCAGAGCCTCCTTCCTCCGGTGGTTAAAAATCAGCTAAAACCATGCAAGCCCAAAATCTTGTCCTTCTAACAGGAGGTGCTCATGGGGATGGGGCAAGCCGGCCTTTGATTTCAATTAACGGGCAGGAGAAGGTGCCTGTGGGGATGGAGGGAGCTGGGCAGCAGGGATGGGGCAGCGTGTCCGTGGCAGTCGTCATCGATGCTCAGGCGTTTTGGGAATGATCAGCCTTTTCTTGCAGAGGGGGAAACTGAGGCAGGGAAGGGTCACAGCTACAAACCTGCTCTCTCCAACAGATTTTGTCCCTTCCACCAGCCCTGGAGAGAGGGGTCTGCCCCCCAACCATGTTATGGAGGCAACGGGGATCTCCCTGCTTCATCCCCTTTGTGTCCCCCCAGCCCTTTGCCGACATGTGGGCTGGAGCATCCCAGGACTAAACCCCAGTTATACCATTATCCTGGCAAAATCCACTACCAGGCACTGAACTTGCCATGGTGTGTCCATGAAGTGCAAGGACCCCGTGGAGTTGGGGTGGGAAGCTGGACAGGGGATGCGGGGTCCCCAAGGGCTGCTAGCAGGGATGGGATGGGGGAAGGGACCAGAAGGACACCTTGTTGAGGGGGAAATCCTAAATGTCCCCTTAGACCTGTCCCTAAGAGTTCACACCTCTGATGGCATCCAAGGGTACTCGTGCCCCTCAGGTGAGCACCCACCAGCCCCCAGCACTGCTGGCACCAGCAGCTGAACCACCCCATGTGCGTGGGAGCCTGATCCTGGGCAAGGACCACTCCATGGAATGCAGGTGGCCCCAGGCACCAGAAAAAAATCTTTTTCTGGGAGGACACCCCAGATATCATTAATAAGGACGTCAGCACCCAGGTTTCCTTTGGGAAGAGGCCATCTTTTGGGCACCTCTCCAGGGGATGTCAGCTCTTGCCGGGCAGTAAACAGCCCTGCTTTCCCCCGTGCCACTGGCCATGCATGATGCATGAGGCCTTTATTAATACTCCTCCGAAAGTGCATCTATTATTGATGCTGAGTCTGAAAGCTCTGCGAAGGCACCCAGGCTGGAGCCTTCACCCTCTGCGCCCCAGGCCAGCGAAGCCGAGGGAGGGCGGGAAGGAGGGGGGCATCCATGACAGCAGCTGGGTGCAGCTGCTTCTGGGGTGGGATGGGACCGAGCATGTGTGCTTGTGTTTTTAGGAGAGGAGGAGTGGTTGCACCCTGAAACCTGGGGCTACTCAGGGATGGGGACAACCATTCAACCCCAGGCTGGCAGCATCCTGGTCCCAGTACTGCCATCTTCCCCCGTGTCCGCATCAGAGACTAGAAAACATGTCAGTGCCGGATGCCTTCAGCGCTGGGGACCACGCTGAGGTATTCGGGGACTGGATCAGGGCCAAGCCATGGACCATGCCAGGGTGATTGGGGACGAGATCAGGACCAAGCCAGCGACCAAGCCAGGGCACCCAGAGACTGCATCAGGAGCAAACTGGGGACCAAGCCAGGGTGCTTGGGAACTCAATGAGGACCAAGGCAGGGATTAAGTCAGGGTGATCAGGGACCAGGACAGGACCAAGACGGGGTATTCAGGGACTGTTTTAGGACAAAGCCAGGGACGAAGCCAGGGTGCTTGGGGACCAGCTGGGGACCAAGCCAGGGTGCTTGGGGACCAGAACAGGACAAAGACAGGGTATGGAAGACAGTTTTAGGACCAAGCCAGGGTTCTTGCAACCACGAGTCCAACCCGGGATTGGGAAGGATGAATGCAGGTGCCCATGCTTGGCCACGCACCCCACGCCAGCTGGCCCCCCCTGGGGGGATGCTCCAGGGTGATCCCAAGCAGGAGCCTGCCAGGGCCAGGAGCTTCACTGGGGGGGAGGGGAGGGATGCTGGGATTGGGGGGGCAGGGGAGGCGCAGGATGAGGCCGGCGGGCTGCCGCATGGCAGCAAGGCCCGGCGGAGGGCCCGCGGTGTTCGTGGGGAGACAGGCAGAGGGAGCTGTGAAGGAGGAAAGCGGCAGAGAGAAACAGTCCGGGCTCAGGCTGCAAAGGAGGAGGAGGCGGCTGCTTGAGCTCGCCCTCCCTCCTTCCCTCCATCCCTCCCTCCCTCCTTCCTTCCCTCGCCCCTGCCTTCGCCATGCATACCCCCCCCTGAGCCCCGCAGCGCCCCGGGGACCTGCCATCCCCAGGGTGCCCAGCAGCCCTCGCCCTCCCGCCACCCCACCGGGGCCTTCAGCCTCTGCTCCCTTCCTCCTCCTCCTCCTCCACCTCCTCCTCCTCCTCCTCCTCCTCCCGCAGCCACCACCCTCCTTCCTTCCCCAGGGCCTGGCTGGCATGGAGGTGTTGGCCGCAGGGAGCCGGATGCTTCCCGCCGCTCCTGCCTCCTGCCCGGGCTGCATCCCTCCTGCCCGGCATCCCTCCTCCCCGACAAAGCCCTGAGCCGCTCAGCAACCGCCTCCTTTGTGCACCGGGGCGGGTGTGCGTGCTCCGTCCCCCCCACTTCCACCCTCCGCAGCCCCACGGCTCGCTCCGCTCGGCGGGGACGGTGGCGGCCGGCGGGGAAGCGGGAGAGATGCTGCCCTCGCCGGAGGAGCCAAGCGCGGGAGGTCGGCGGCGAGAAGCAGGTATGGGGCGAAGGGGGATGCTGCGCTGGGAGGCGGCGGCTTGTCCCCGGGCTGCTCCTCACCCCGGGCCTCCGCGGAGCAGGGGGACGCAGCGGGGACAAAGCCGCTGCCAGGAGGTGAGGAGGGACCCGCCGCTCCTTGCTGCAGGTGCTGGGGGGGGCTAAGCGTACCCCGGCTTTTCATGGCCACCTCCAGCGAGCACCCGGCGCCTGGTCCCCGGCCACCCTCACCCACCGTGGTGCCCCCACCCCGCTCCTTCCCACCCCGCTGCCATTGCAGCCCCAGCCAGGGAAGGATGGGGATCAGTGGACACACAGCACCGGCAGCATCCGACACCCCGGCAGCATCCGCCACCCCTCTTCTCCATCCCCCCCTTCCCTCTTCAACCAGGCAGTGGAGCTGCCTGCTGGTAATTTGGATTTTTATTTTTTTTTTGGTGTGGGGGGAAGGAAAAATGTTAAACAATGCGAAGAAAGGATCCATGATGAATCGCAGGTAGCGGCGCTGAAGCAGTCCCGGGGATGGGTTTCGCCTGCTGCTGCAATCTCCCGGTGACCGGGACCATTTCCCGGCTCAGGATGCAGGCGGGTTTTATTAGCGTGGCCACCGTAGTAATGACTCTGCTAATAATTTCCTTAAATCCTGGTCGTTATTATGGCGGGGGGGGGTGGGAGGGAGGAGAGGTTTTGTGGTCAGGGTGGGACCTGCCCAGGAGAGGGACCAAGCTGCGTGTGCATTCAGACTCGCCTGGGCCAGATCCTGCCTCGTCTGAAAGGCTGGGAAATACGGAACAAGGCTGATCGGGTACCCCGGGAGACGTGGGCAGGGATCCAGGCCTGACATATCAGTGGCACGACGCTGTGGCCCCATCCCCATGGTGGAAAAGGGCTTTCTTATCCCATCGGCAGCAAAGGCGCCTGATGAAACTGAAGTTGCCGGTGGTGCTTTGTGTTCTCTGGGTTTTGGCCAGGTTGGCGCTGGTGATCACCCAGGCAGGGTTAACGTGCGAGGGTGCATTTTGTAACGACCCCGAAACGCAGCCAGGCAGCTCCAGAAATCCTCCCAGCACATCTCATTTTTATTTTTTGCATGGATTTCTTGCCTTTATTGTTTTTTCCCTAAAAAATGGTTTCTCAAACCTGATGGCCCGGTTGTGCACTCCGGTGGGGGTGCTGAACCTCAGGGGATGTTGCCCTGGATGGAGGGTTTGGAGGTGGTTTAGTGGTCACCAAGGCTGGCATGTGGGGGTTCGGAGAGGCTTGGAGGGGTTTTAGGGTGGTGGGAAGAGGCCTTTGTGGGATATTGCAGAGGAACAAGCAAAGGATGCTCGCACCCATGGGTGCCCTGGGTCCTTTGGAATGAAAGCACTGCAAAAATGCATCCCAATGGGTGCTTGTACCTCCCAGGCTGGAGGAGACCACGGTGACCTCCTAGGCTGGATTTTTGCTGGCTTATCCCATTTCACAAGGGTGAGGGAGGTTCCCCCCCGCCCCCGGTGTCTTGGAGGGTTTTGTGAGTGGGGGATAAACCAGGTTCCCACAGGGACCCTCACTTGCCCGGGCGTGGGAAGCCACCAGGTCCTCTGTATCACCACAACGCCATAGGGGATCAGCAATGAGACCCGATGGCTGCAGTGAGGGGACTGGAGAAGTAACTAATCCAGCTGTGAGGCTGCACGGGCTGATCTAGCAGGACTGGGTCACCCGTTGCTTGGAGGAGGTGGCTCCCAGCACCCAGGCTCCAGTGTCAGACACAGGAATGCTCCCAGGGCCTGGAGACCCCTGGCCTGCAGGGGCTCATTGCACGGTGGTTGGGTAGGAAAGCACATGGGCCACCCCTCTGTGGGAAGCTCAAGGTGTGTGAAGAGAGATTTCCCATGAGTTGTCCACCTTCCTGACGGCTGTGCTCCTCCCAAATGGTTGTGAACTTTCCCAATGGTTGTGCCCATACCCCAAGGAGTAGGACATTCTCAACAGTTACAGATCTTCCCAGGGGTTGCACACCTTTCCAAGAGTTATGCACCTTTCTAAGGGCTGTGGATCTTCCCAAGGGTTGCGGACTGTCCCAAGGGTTGCTCACCTTCTTGAGCATTGTGCACCCTCCCACCCTCCCAAGGATTGTGTATGAATGGGAGCAACATGGGAGGGGAGGATGGAAGCAGACAGGGGACCAAAAAGAAGGGCCAAGGAGGGACTTCTGGGGACCTGCCGTCCCTGTATCACTAACTGCCCCCCCTATCTCTTCTAGCACCTGGCACTGGCCGATGCTGACATCCCCCCCCAGACTCATCGGACCCTCCACTCCCATCCCAGGGCTTCCACCCCACCATGCCCCAGCAGAGCTGCAGCCCCACCGCCTGGGGCTCCCCAACCCATCCCACGTGCCACCAGTCCATCCATCCCGTGCCATGAGCAGGGCCGTGCAGTTCCCCTGCATCAGGGCGCGTAGCTGAGGGATGGCCTCACTGGACCTGCCCTACCGGTGTCCGCGGTGCGGGGAGCACAAGCGCTTCCGCAGCCTCTCCTCGCTGCGGGCGCATCTGGAGTACAACCACACCTATGAGACCCTCTACGTCCTCTCCAAGACCAACAGCATCTGCGATGCTGCCGTGTTCCCCCTGGCCGCCGATGGGGCCCTGCTGACGCCGGCTGCCCGGCGGGACTACTTTGAGAGCACTTCCTTCCAAGGCAAGGACCAGCGTTTCTCCTGTGACCTCGTCCCTGCTGAGGAGCTGGAGCCTGCCCCGTCCTCCTCCCCCTCGCCCCGCTATGTCCACGAGATCGAGATCCCTCTGACGGAGATCTTCACACGGGGCAAAGCCGTGGCACCGGCCCCCACACCACCAGCCACTATGGACGCTGCCTACGAGGAAGGCTTGGCCCGCCTGAAGATCCGCGCCTTTGAGAAGCTAGAGGTGGACAAGCGTCTGGAGAAGCTGACGGAGGAGGTGGAGCAGAAGATCGCCTCGCAGGTGGGCCGGCTCCAGGTGGAGCTGGACCGCAAGAGCTCGGAGCTGGAGAAGGCCAAGCAGGAGAGCCTGCGGCTCAGTCGGGAGAAGCAGGAGCTGGAGGACCGGGCATCTGAACTGTCTCGCCAGGTGGACGTCAGTGTGGAAATGCTGGCCTCCCTCAAGCAGGACCTGGTGCAGAAGGAGCAGGAGCTCACCCGCAAGCAACAGTGAGTCCTTTTCCCCCTCTCCTGGCTGCAGGGTGGGGGGAAATCAGTCCCTGATGGCAAGCCCTAAGAGCCCAACACCATCACCAAACCCTCAGACCAAGTGCTAGAGCACAATCCTCTTGGCAATACCCATTAGCATCATTGCTCATCAGGTTTTGCATCTTCTCCCATGTAGGCAGCGTCCACGTAGCCCTGAGCCTCTCCATGTCCACGACAAAGCTGGGTCACGTCACGCCAAACCTTGTCCCAGAGCCACTGGTGCTCCCAGAACATTGCCAGGCTGGCGATGCACATGGCCATCCTGCTGTCCTGCCAAGGAACGTGGTGGTGGACATGTTGCTGCAGCCCACCTCTAGTGCCAAAAGGTGTCCCCCAAAATCAGGGCTGGATCATCCCCTCTGGCTCCACAGCTGAATCGTCCAGCCCTGTACAACCTGAGCAATCCCATCAACCTGTCCCATGGTCATAAACATGAGAGGACCCAGCTTGGCGATGCCTAATTCAGGGGTTTTCTCCCAGAAGGAGGATGGTATAGCCCAAGCAGTATGACCTCCATCTGCTGTTAGAACCACGGCACTGTCATCCTCATTTTCATCCCATGTTCCCCATTGAACATCCCCTTCCTACCCCAGCACTGCTCCTAAGTTTCCATCCAGTCAAGCTTTGTGTCATTTTGCCAATCGATGTCACTCAAGCAAAGTAGACCGCGTTCCTCAGGAGTTTCTTAGCAAAGCTGGAGGCCACCATGGGATCCAGAAAGTCATTAAGGACCAGGATAATGGGGAACGGTCACGGTTGTGCTGGGTTGGGAGCACTGGTGGGATTCCTCAAGGACCTGTCTGGATCTCCACCATCCTTAGCACATTCATTAGTGACTTTGACTCCAAAATAATGACTGCAGCTCAGAAACAAAGTTCACAGGATTTGCTGGTGGTGGAGATGGGGTGAGGAGCAGGATGATGCTGGGGCTGTGTTGGTTTGGATGCATGTGTATGGGACAGGCAATGGGGAGGTTTGGGGGCTGCCATCAGCTGCCTCATGGGTGTTGTCTAGGGACATCTTGGGGGCACATGGTGGCAGGATGAGTGCCAATGGGGTGGACAAGTCTGGAGCAGGGCCTGAAGAGATGTGAGAGAGGGCAAACGGAGGATAAGCAATGGATGAAATGCATCTTGTTTGGTCCGTGGCAGAGCTTGTGCACTGTTGCCACATGAGAACCTGGTTTTATACCCCAAAACTACCTCCAGAACCCCCCTTTCCTTAAAGAAACCATCCTGCCCCTTGCCTGTCTCCATCAGTCCTCAAACTCCACCAGCCAGAGCGACAAAATCACTTGCCAGGTTGCAGAGGAAGCACGTGAGGAGCTGATGAAAAGAGATGTTTTTTTCCTAGATGTGGGGAATTCATCTGAAATCATTTTCATCAGCAAAGAGCTTTTTTCACCCTTCCCCAAGAACAAAACATTGCTCAGGACATTTCCCAGCCCTGTCATCTCCAAAACACCATGAGGACGTTGTCCCCATGGGAGGCTTTTTGCTCCTGGGCTCCGTTTGCTTTGCCGGTGGTGTTTTTCCACCCTGTCCGTGGGAATGAGAGAGGTACCGGTGATAACCATCAGCATCACCTTACACCCACTGTGCCGGTGCCCCATTTGCCTTCCAAATCTTTTGTGTCCCCTCGCCAGGAGCCTTCCCAAAGCGTTACCAGGGAGCTCCCTGCCTCACCCAGCAAATGGCATGTTGGGGGGCAACGAATTGGTAATTATATGGCAATTAATAACCAGCAACAGGAATTACGTCATGAAAGGCTGCCCCCTCCTTTTCCTTTGCGCTTGGGTGCAAAACGGCGTGGCTGGGTGTGCGCGGTCGGGTGTGCGCGGTCGGGTGTGCACAGGACAGGCGTGCAGAGCTGTGTTTGGGCATCTACAGGGATTGCTGGTGCTGAGCAAGGGTGTGGGAGCGGTTGTGCACGTGCGTGTGTGTGTGTGTGTGTGTGTGAGAGAGAGAGTCTGTGCACCATCGACCATGCGGGTGTGATCAGTGCTGGGTGTGCGTGTGCCACCAGCTGTTCGTGTGCCCGGGGCGGGGTGGGGTGCGTGTGCATGTGCCTGCTCATGATGCCGCCTGCGTGTGTGTCGGGGCGTACATCTGTATGTGTGTTTTCATGGTGTTTGTGCGTGTCAGGGCGGCTCCGCACGTGCGCAGGGTGTGCTTTGGGGTGTGCATGAGGGCTACACGTGTGTGTGTGCCGGGGTCTACACGTGTGTGTTCACGGGGCACCTGCACTTGCAAGGGTGTGACAGTCAGGTGGGTCTGGCTGCATGAGTTTTTGGGACACGTGTGCTTGTGAGGGGGTATGATGGCTGTGTGTGCCTGCCTGTCCATGCCCAAGTTTTTGGGAAGAGGATGAGGTCGGGGGGTGCGTGTGTGACGGGGCGCACTTGTGTGCGGCGTGGGACAGGGCCACCTTGGGTGGCTGAGCTGCCAGCACATTTTGGGAATGCCATCTCAGTGTCTCAGCAGGGCGAACCCTGCCCATCCACAGGCGCAAAGTTCCTAAACGCCTGCTAATTACTTTGTTAACGAGAGAGCTGGGGTCCTACAACCATTGGGCTTGACGGTGTATGGGGCTGAGCGGGGATTAAGGACTTCAGGTTGCCCTTAAGGTCTTTCTTTAAGTCTGCTTCGAATGAGGCAGGGTACCACTGCCATCCTCCTCCATCATCCTGCCACACCATCATCATCCTCCTCCCCCTGCCCCATTGCGCTCATGGGCCTGACCCCTGTCCTGGCAGCAAAGGCTCAGGCTGGGTTGTACATCCAAATGAAGGTGCTGGGGATGTCATCCCCCACAAAATAAGGTGGCAACATCTGCCCTGCATGCCAGGAGCATCCCTTGGTCCACACTCTGCCCCAAACCATGCCTAGGAGCCGTCTGGGTTGGCACAGACCCAAACCAGGCTGATGATGGAATGGTCCGGATGCGCATGAGCATCCTTGACCATCCCCCCCACCCCAGCTCGAGGACAGGGATGGAGGTCCTTCACAGGGACAGGTGGGGAAGGACTGGGGTGCCACCCACTGATCCATCCATGCAGGGAGGTGCTGCAGATCGACCAGTTCCTGAAGGAGACGGCCGCCCGCGAGGCCAACGCCAAGGTCCGTCTCCAGCACTTCATCGAGGAGCTGCTGGACCGGGCGGACCGGGCCGAGAAGCAGCTCCAGATCATCAGCAGCAGCTGTGGCACCACCCCGAACGGCAGCCTGGGACGCTGCGGCACGCCGGGGGCCAAGGCCGCCAGCCGACCGGTACCTCCGCGGGCACAGGCACGGGCACCCCAGCGGCTTCGGGCGTGCACCCGTGTGGCTTCTCTAATGGCTGCAAAGGGATGTGTAGGGACCCCCATTTTGTTCCCATGGGGAAATGGATAATCCTGGAGGGGGATCACAAAGAGAAGTTGCTTCTCAGTGGGTCCGTATTCCCATGGCAAGCACGAGCAAGGTGCTGGGGCGACGCTGGGCATGCTCTTCTGCATCCCATTTGGGGATGGCCTCGCACGAAAATGCGACTGGCGCTTGGTGGGTTATCTGGGTCGTCTCCCTCGGCTGTACCACCCACATTTTGGGTTTTGTCACGTTGACTTCTCTCTCCACAGAGAGACCGGCACCCGGGGCCAGGGGCGGCCATGCATGGTCCTTATGGCGTGTCCAACCAGCGCTCCTCCTCCAGCACTGGGTGAGTCCCCTATCCGCAATGCCAGTTTGGGATTTTAATGAGATGCTCGTTTTTTAGCGGGCAGGGAGCTGACAGGAAGGGGACACGCACCCCAGTAAGCGCTGAGCCTGGGCATCCCTGTCCTCCAGTGCCTCCAGCCGGGCGAAAGCCGTGTCGCAGAGCTCAGGCTGCTACGACAGCGACAGCGCGGAGCCATGCCCCACCGATGACACCGCCGATGGGCATCCCTACCCGGCGCGGGACGGCGCCCGGGGCTCGGGGCTGCGCCGGCAAGCTATCCAAAACTGGCACCGCCGGCCCTACCGCAACAGCACCGAGGGCGAGGAGGGTGACGTCTCCGACGTGGGCTCCCGCACCACCGAGTCGGAGGCTGAGGGCTGGGAGCCGGAGGCACCCGGATCTGCCGCATCCCGACCCAGCTGCCGGCTGACGGGTGAGACCGCGCCAGGCTCTTCTGGTGGGGTGGGAGGACTGGGAGGCTGGAAGGTCAGGGACAGGGATGGCTCCTCGGCTCCACGAAGAGCATCCCATCCCTGCTGCCCTCCCCGGCCGCTGGTGGCAACTGACAGTGGGTGTCCCACAGCCAGGACCGAGGGGCCTGGGGGCAAGGCGGGCCGGCTGGAGAGGGGCAGCCCCGGCCACTCCAGCGAGGTGATCAGCCCCGAGATCCTCAAGATGCGGGCGGCTCTTTTCTGCATCTTCACCTACCTGGACACCAAGACCCTGCTGCGGGCGGCCGAGGTGTGCAAGGACTGGAAGTTTGTGGCCCGACACCCGGCCGTGTGGACGCGGGTGCTGCTGGAGAATGCCAGGGTGTCCTCCAAGGTACCGGGGATGGGGATGGCATTGCCCCCTGGCAAGACCTTTCTTCCAGAAAGATGAAGCCATGCAATCATCTCAATTGTGTTGATTGTCACGCTGCGATGGTCGTGGGAACGTGGGTGCACACAGCTGTGTGCTTGCACCAGCAGCTGGATGCATCGCACATTCACACGTGCGTGCTTGTGGGCATGAGCTTACCTGTGCATGCATTCTCACATGCTTTTGTGGTCACACTCATGATTTTGTTGCATTTCTGTTGCATGACTTTGTATGTGCATTTTCACACATTTATGGCGTGTGCGTGTGTGCAGGCAGAAATGCCTCTGTGTGTGTGTGCATGTGTGTGCATAGGTCTGCCCAAGACAGCCAAGGATGGGTGGCGTGGGGCATGCTGAGGGTGCCCCCTCGGTGATGGCCATCCCTGTCCCCCCCAGTTCCTGGCCATGCTGTCGCAGTGGTGCACCCAGATGCACTCCCTCACCCTCCAAAACCTCAAGCCACGCCAGCGGGGGAAGAAGGAGAGCAAGGAGGACTACATGAAGAGCACGCGGTGAGTCCCTGCATCCCAGGCATCCTCCTCCTGCAGCCAGAGCTGCCGGTCCGCAGGGCTGACAATGCTCCATGAGCATCAACATCCCATTTCCGCTGGCGGACGTTCATCACACCCTGGCTCCTGCTGTGGGTTTTGGGTGTCCTGGAGCTGCAGATCCCCATCGGACACATCACCCTCCCTGGGGTGGCCGTGGGGAGCGTGAGCGCATGTGCCCGTGCCTGACCCTGCCTTCATCCCTGGCAGGGGCTGTCTGGAAGCCGGGCTGGAGTCCCTGCTGCAGGCAACGGGCAGCAATCTGCTCATCCTCCGCATCTCACACTGCCCCAACGTGCTGACGGACCGCTCACTCTGGCTGGCCAGCTGCCACTGCCGAGCCCTGCAGGCTGTCACATACCGGTAAGGATGGCCATCAGCATTCCCCCTTGTCCATGGGGACCGTGTTGTTCCCTGGCTGGGAGCAGGCTGGGAACATCCATGGGATGTGCTGGGACTCCTCTGATGCCCATCCCTGTTCCCTGTCAGAATGCAGCCCGTCTGGCTAGGGACACTTTTCCATGTCCCCAGTCCAGCAGCAGCCCCGTGTCCGGTGTCCCCAGTGCAAGCTGTCATTGCAACTCTCATCCTCTTCTGGCGTGTTCCCATGCAGATGTTTCCCTTACAGCTCCATTCCCACCATCCTGTTACCAATCTCACACCAGCTGGAGGCATGACCAGGGTCTTGGTATGCTTTATGTTAGAGAAGGGTGAAGAAGAGGTGCACCAACACTAGAGCCCGGTGAGGTCCCACCTGACTGTCACCCCCTGACAAAGGGGAGAAGAGACCTTGGCATCCCTCTGTCCTGGGAGGGAGGAATGGCTCTGCCTCTGCCATGGGATTGGTACGAACCAACTTGGAGACCTCGCCCAAAAGCAAAGACACAAGACCACAATGCTGTAGGTCCTGGAAGAGGTCACACATCCTGCAGGAGATCACTGCCTGCTCCTTGGTCTTGGCTACCTTCCAAAAAGTCTCTGCTTTCCATGGAGTCAGGATTTAACTTTCCTACACACTCAAGGAGGATGATCCTTGCTCCGCTGCACCCTGCAGATGACCGCTTCAGCCTTGGTATCCATTTCGCCTGCAGCCGATGGGTGCCCTCATCCAGCCCAGGATGGAGAGTCATTCAGGTGGGAAAGCACACCCAGCTGGCTCCTCTGTTTTGGACCAAGTGAGGTCTGCAGTGGCTTTGATCCGGGGACGCCATGCTGCGAGCCAGCCCAGCACCACCAGATTTAACCCAAAGACTCCTTTGTCAGCCCTTCCAAGGGCATTAGAGCAAGCCCAAAGTGCTCCTGGCACACTGATAACCTGTGACTCTGACTCATGCTCTAATTAACCCGCCACACTCGCAATGGGCTCTTGGCAGGCATCTTCAGCGGAGATGTGTGAAATGCTCAAGATAACACCAATCACTTATTTTTAGGCTTGCCTGAAGTTTTGAAGTAGGTCATTTAGAGTTAGGAAGTGTGGCCTCAGTCTTTGGGAGAGAACCCAGTGCAATGAAGCAGCCAGGGGCCTCTATCTGGGCTGGCAGCATCAGGACGATGCTCTCTGACATCTCTCCTCCATTGACTTGCTGCAGAGAGCCAATGGCACCAGCGAAAGCTCTTCTGAGCCAGTGGCTCAAATGCTGGGTGGGCAGGCAGCATGGCTATGCCCAACCAGTGCCGTGACTCCTGATAAACCTACAGATGCACTATTCCCCTGCACGAATCCAGCAGCATCCCACGGAGTCTGTTTTGATACTTCCAAAAACACCAAGGAGAAGCCCACAGCAAACCTCTGCAGTGACATTTGGCCAACAGCCACCTACAGATGTGGTAGCACAACTGCACTGCAGAGCTGATACAAAGGCCATGGAGCAGCCACTGCCCCTGGCTGGAAGTTACCGCCCATCAGCTGAAACATCCTCAGCACCTCCTGGCACCTTCCCCATCCAGGCTGGGCAGGTGGCAAGTGAAACCAACCCAATGGGATCTGCGGGGATGTTATATTTGTTCTGCAAGAGTACACGGTCTGGCAGTCTCTGTTCAATCACTTGCCACCTTTGCATCTGGAAGACTTCTGCCTTCACCTTCAACCTCACCTTCAACCATCAACCTCACCTTCAGCCTTTACCTTCAGCCTTACCTCATTTTCAGTCTCACCTTCAACCTCACCTTCTTCCATTTTTCTTGACATTGCACATCCGTAGGCACAGTTCCAGATAGAAATGCCTTCGGCCTTCTTGCATGGGTTGGTGTTGGGACTGTGGCTCATGGGCAGATTGTGGGTAATCAGTAATGACCAGATTTGTACCTCCAGGTGCAGAGAGATGTGGCAGCAAGGAGGTTGCAGACCCAGCCCCCAGGGGCGGCATCACTGCCAGTGGGGGCCACCACATGTCCTCTGTGTTGTTCCAGGAGCTCTACAGACCCTGTGGGTCATGAAGTCATCTGGGCCCTTGGAGCAGGTTGCAGGGACATCATCTCCCTCCAGGTCGCACCTCTGCATCCATGGTAAGAGTTATGCTAGGAGGAGGCCAGACTGAGTGTGAGGGGCACCACTGGGCTGGAAAGAAATTGGGTGTCAGATCCAGATTTGCTTGGAGGGGGTTCCTTGTGAGATGAGCAGCAATCCTGCAGGCCAGTTTGGGCGACCGGGAACTCAGCCCCATCCCTCCCTGCAAAGACTGGGAGCTGTTGGGTGTAGGCGCCTCCCTGCCAAGCCAGGAAAGTTTCCGGGGAGGTTGCTAACACCGGAGATGAAAGGGGAGCCATGATGGTTCTGGTAGGTGATGCTGAACATCAAACGTTTGTCTGAGCTCCTCACTGCTCATGTAACAGCAGCCCTGAAGGGCCCAGATGTTTTTCAAACAGTGTCAAGTTACTGGTTAGGGAGATGACTGCAGTCGCTCTTGCTTTGGAAAAGCATTCTGGGGGCATGAAGATGCCAGTGGGTCTCCTCACCGCAACATCTGGGTGCTCAGGATTGCATGTGTCACAGAGCAGGTCACTTGGCTCCTCACCTCCATGCCATGGGGCTGCGTCCTGGGCATTTCTTCTTGTCCTGGGAGGTTTATTGCAATGTCATGCCCCCCGTCAACCTGGATCGAGGTGTACAGAGGGGCATGTCTTTTAGCAGGAGAAGCTGGATGACAAGTCCCTGATGGCTTGTTTCTTCCCTGGGGGGAAACATCACATGGCATGTAGGCTTCTCCACCTGAGCTAGGGATCCAGGCTCCTGCTACTGGTTTGATCACCTCAAGCAACAGAGTTCAGGGCCTGACGCAGATCTCCAAGGGTGGATAATTTGGGGCAGAGGGACTCCACTGAGTGCATGGACCTGCTGGGTCCTGGTTGCAACACAGACCAGGGTGGTTGCTCAGACAGAGACATCTTCTCTGGAGACACGTCCTTACAGTGTGGCGACACCCAGGTTGGTGGAGTGGGAGAGGTCCCAGTTCCACACCACTTGCAGGAGCACTTGGTGGGGTGCGGGGGGCAAGCTTTTCTGCCAGCCCTCCCCACCTCTTTCTTCTTCATCTCCTCAGCCAGCAGCCGACACGTTTCAGCAACCGCTGCCTTCAGATGATCGGCCGGTGCTGGCCGCACCTGCGGGCGCTGGGCATTGGAGGGGCAGGCTGCGGTGTCCAGGGACTGGCGTCCTTAGGTAGGCAGCTCTCCTCTGATGGGACAAGGAGAAGGGGACCTTGCTGGACGCAGGGTATACCCTTAGGAGATGCCCCATGGGGATCTCAACGGACAAGCCCAACCCAAGGACCATGGGTGCACCCTGCCCCTCCTTGCTGTCACCCATCCCTCCTACCACCCCGTTGCCATCAGCTGTCCTCATCCCTTCCCCGTGGGGTGCTGACAGTGGGTGCTCTGTCCTTCCAGCCCGAAACTGCATGCGGCTTCAGGTCTTGGAGCTCGATCACGTGGCGGAGATCAACCAGGAGGTTGCCGCGGAGATGTGTCGAGAGGGGCTGAAGGGGCTGGAGATGCTAGTGCTGACCTCCACACCGGTCACCCCCAAAGCCCTGCTGCACTTCAACAGTGAGTAGCAATGCCAAGGGGGAGTGCATAGCATCGTACATTGACCAAAAGGCCACCAGATATCCAGATCCATGAACCAGACCCTACTTTCCAGTCCCACCCACAGGAACCCATTGCCAACATTGGAAGGTGCTGGAGCTCCATGGTGGAAGGTTTCTAAGAGGGGATCCAACAGTTCCCTGCCAAGGATGGGTTAAGAAGAGCTGATCTTCCCTCGGGACCTAGGGAGGAGGGAGACACTCCCTCCATGCCGCCCTCAGTGTAATCAGGGCCTCAATGTCTGTGGCACATCTGAGGTTCACCCGCATGTATCTGAGTTTGGAGTCATGTCATTTACTGAAGCCGTTTGCCAGGATAGGAGCTCTGGGGACAGAGAGGCCTGCAGCTGGCAGGAGGGACTGTTTGAGGTGCCGTTCCTGGTGGTCATGGCACATGTGACTTGCTGGGAACCCACCTATCTGGGTAGAAAAGTAAGGATTTCCCAAGTAAGAGGTAGGACTGCTGAATTGGGATGGGACAACCAGGAAACATCTCGTAGACCTACATAGGTCTTGGTCACCAAGCGCAGGTCCTCTCCATCTTCAGGGCGAGGCTGCCCCAAACACATAAGGATTTGAGGAGCACTGGGTGGGTTTTAGGGTCCAACCCGGCTGTGGGGAGGCTATCTCCCCACCAGGTATGGAAAAGCCAGGTGGTATCTCTGCCCCTAGGTGTGTGCCGGAACCTAAAGTCCATCGTCGTGCAGGTGGGCATTGTGGACTACTTCAAGGAGCCCCACAGCCCTGAAGCCAAGAAGATGTTTGAAGAAATGGTGAACAAACTCCAGGTAAAGGATGCCATTCCCAGGTCACCTGTCTATCACCAGTCTTGTGTCCTCATGGGGTCTGAGGACAAATACTTGCCCACTGCTAAAGTTCCTCAGTAGAGAACATTTTAGCTCACTAGGGACGTCCTGAAGGCTGTCCTTCAGATGCATGTACACCAAAGGCTGGAACAAGATCTAACATGCTGTGATTCCTTCCCATTGCTTTAACCAGTAATGCTTCTCTGCGGGTCTCTTTCCAGGGGACAGACAAGAGATGTTGCCTCCTTTGCAGGGCCACTTACTTGCCCAACACTGTGAAGTGATTTAAAATCTACCCATGAAAGCAGAAAAAGGGACAATTTTAGTTAGGCTGAGTTGCAGACCTTGCTTAGCTTGTGATGCTCAGCAGGGCTTGGGCTGTCCTTGGTCTGTTCAGGGCCTCTGAGGCAGACGTCTCCAAGGGGAGAGACCCATGTCGAAGGGGAAAAGTAGCTGCCTCCGTTTCACTTCATCCTCCGATAGACTTCATCCTGCAGCGGGTTGGGCTCCCATTGGAGGCATAAGGTGAAACTCCCACGAGATGCGGGAAAGCAGGACTTGGGGACGGAGGCCCACCAGTGCAGTTGGATGGAGTCAGATGGCTCATGCAGTTCCTGCTCCACCACCAAGCCATGGCATGGAAACAACAGTGGGCATGTCCATCCCGAGGCTGGGGGTCACTTTCAGAGAAGAGACATTTCAGAAGGTCTCTCCTTGCATGGCCGCTGACCATCATGCTTCACAAATCCCACCTGCCCCTTGATATATCCCGTCTTGATATACGTTGATAGTCCCAAACTACTACTGTCCTCTGGAAACAGTGTTTTTAACCAAGCAGAAACCAAATCCAGAGCTAGTTTCAAGGGCATGGGATTAAGAGACATTGAGTCATTCCTGAAAGGAAGCCAATTCCCCATGGGAAGCAGTGGTGGGGATAGGACCAGGGTAGACCCCTTCCCATGGTGGGGATTCAAGATGTCCTCTACTCTCTCTTGCTCAAACTGTGGGGCTGCAAGACTGCCAGGTCCTGCACCGACCATGCTCTCTGCCCCTCTTTCAGGCCCTGAGGAAGAGACCCGGCTTCTCCAAGATTTTACACATCAAAGTGGAAGGAGGCTGTTAGAGCTTCAGGGAACCACAAAGCACATTCCCTCTTCAGCCCGGCGCAGCCAGAGGCCTCGTGAAAACCAAACCCACTGTCTGCCGCTCATCCGTTGCCGGACCTGGAGCACGGAGATGCCGGCCCATGCACAAAAAACCCAAACTCTTGCAGGCCTTAGTGACTGGCAGCCGGTGCTCGTCCCCGAGGCCAGCTCGCGGGCAAGAAGGTGCTACTTAAGGAAATTTTTTTGGCCGCCCAAAGAGGCACAGCTACACTTTCCCAGGAGGGAAGACGGCTTCAAACCCCCTGCGGCTGCTCATTGCCAAGGATCCTTGTTTGGGGAATGTCTTTTTCTTTGAAGTCTCTTTCTGGGGTTTTTTTTTTGGCCGTTTGATAGTGAGGGAACTGAGGATGGCTCAGTCCATCCCTGCAAGCTCTTTGCAGAGCGCTGGGCTTGGCACCACTGCATCGTGGCTGGACTGTCCCCATCCCCTCCGTGGGCTGGTGGCGGTGGGGTGGGAAGGGGCTGTTCCTCCAGAGGAAATAGTGCCCAGCATTCCTGCAGGGTTTCTGCTCGTTTTCATTTCTTTTGTTTAACAGAGGGACACCCAAACCCGGTAAATACTGCCCAGAAATCAGCAGCCACAACAGCACAAGCCCAGATGGCAGAGCTGCATCTTGGGGGCTGTAGGAGCCAGAGGACACCAGAAGAGATGATTGCTCTTCCAGAGGTCTCCAGCCTCACCTCCTCTCCAGCCAGACCCTCTTGCCAAGGCAATAAACCATCTCCACATCCTCGCCCACCAGGAAACATAGGTCGCACCTCTGTCCCCACCAACATCCACCACCCACTCAGACTCCCTCCGGAGTGAGTTGTCCCACGTGGAGAGAGGGATTGGCACGGGACACCCACGTTTGCCATTTCATCACCTTCCCAAGCGGCCTGAAGGAGAAACCCTGGCCAAATTGTCCTGAAATCCAAAGCTGCTGGTGAAAGCACCAACCGAACTGTGCTGGTGGGTCCCTTATCTATGGCCATGGCTGTTTTTTTAATTCTGCTTTTTTCTTCTGACTGTTTTCTGCCTGCAAGGACACCATTGCCCCCAGAATACGCTTCTTTTTCCAAAGGAAAAGGCTTTTGAAAGGCATCCGCAGGGTCAGGAGCCTCCATCCTCCACCCTGAGAAGGTTCCAGGAGGTGCCCATGCCATGGGGGACACCCATCACAGCGCTGCCAGCAGCAGGGACACACGGGCCTTAACCACAGCCCCCTGCCACCCTGAGACCCAACTAGGTGTGCTGAGCTGAGAGAAGCCAACTGGGAAAGGCAGATTTTGTGAGTTTGTCCTCTCCTCTGGGCCATCATTGGAGGTTTCACTGTCTGTTGGCTGGCATGGCTGTGAGGACACAGCCCTTGCTCGGGCATCTCCCCTTCCTCCAGCCCTCCTGGGGTGATGGACTGCCATGGAGTATCCCCCCAGGAGGGAGAAGGCTGCAGACCCATCCTGGTACCACCTTTCTCATCCACATCATGAGAGCTGCAGACCTCAGCCGGCGGCTCCCAGCATGCCGACAGCGCAGGGGACCCCGATAGAGAATAAAATCCACTCCAAATCACTGAAGCTGGTGGTGGGCTAGAGGCAGCTCCTGGGTCTCCAACCCCAGAAAGCACCTCAGGAGACCGTTTCATCCACCTCTCGTCCCATCTCCTCCAAAACAGGGTAGGGGGTTTTGGCCATAGCCCCCCATTTGAAGCAGCTCCATTCCCCCACTGACTGCAGCTTTCCAGGAGAAGGCTGTTCCCTGTATGCACAAATTGTGGGAGCCCAAAAAAAACACCTGCGAGAAACCACCGTGTCCCACTATGCCCCCATGAGCAGCATTGGATGAGCTCCCTGGCACCGGGGATGAGCTCCCTGACGTGGGTTTACCTCCATCCTGGGAGGGCTGACACACACGTAATCCAGGGGCAAGAGGAGCAAGTGGTGTCCCAACCAGCAAAAAAAATAACACCCAGCAAAGCTAAAACCCGCCGGGGACCACCCGGCCACCATCCCACACGCATGGTCCCAGCGGAGATGTCACCATTCGAAACAGCTCAGAGACTTGCAAAATTCCCTTAAAAATAAAACAAAGTAAGTATTTATTTCTATAAAGAAAAGAAGGAGAAAAAAAAAAGATTTTAAAGGAAAATTATATACTCAGCATGTTTATACACTCTATGCTTAAAGACTATCGTGTTGAAGAGTCATGTCCGAAGACTGAAGGTGGCTGCTCTGGGTTTGCTGCTAGCCCATGCCCAGCCCCTCGCCCAGTTCATCCAGGTCGTGGGGAAGGCGAAGATGGGGTGATGGAAAGCTGGGGGAGATGTTGAGGACTCTTGGAGAAACCTTCTGTGCTCACCAGAGAGGCCGGTGCAGCTGCTGGTGCCATCGGTGGCCGTGTCTGCTGGTGGCCGTGTCTGCTGGTGGCCGTGGTGGCGTGGAACGTGGGTAGGTGTGTGATATCCCTGTCCCCCTGCTGCCATGAGGGCTTTGTAAGTCGCAGCAAGACAACCTCACCCAAATTTGGTGCTTCGGAATATCACCGAGACCAGACCAAACTATCCACTTCCCCTTGGGGCATTCCCAGACAGTCCAACTTCCAGCTCAGCAAAGCCACGTTTTTACCAAAATCCTGCAATGACACAAGACCTTGAAAAGGTTCAAGGATTGGAAGATGGAAAGTGGGGGTTTTTCCCCGTTTCGCTTGATGCCTGGGCTTGGATGGGTCCCTTCCTCCTCCTCCTCCTCCTGGGCTGAGGATGAAGGTGGCTGGCACAGGCTTAATGGCAATGAGAGCCCTGCCTCTCTCTGGCCCTCCTGGTAGCTCCTAATTGCCCAGGTTGTTAATGGCAATGAGCTCATTAAGGGCTCCGTATTTCTTCCGCTGAAATGTCATATTGATGTTTTCCCTGCTGCTTTCCCTCTCCATCCCACCGGTGTGTGGCCCTGTTGGCTCCTCCACAAACCCCCATCGCCCACCCCCATCCCTACAGGATGCTCAGGCAGCACTGCCTGTGGCCGTAGGATTCACCGCATTGGCAATGGATTTTCAACCCCATTTCCTCTGGAAATGGTGGAGATGCACAGAAATACCAAATCCCCTGGGAAAGCCTTGAAATCACGCAGTGTCTTCGGGTGCCGATAGGGAAGAAACAGCTGCAGTGTGAGCTCAACCCCATACTAGGCCCTAGAGAAGCCCCAGAAGGGCTCTGCGATGACAATCCCCAGCAAAAGCCAGGGCACAGCTACCTGACCCAGGTCGAGCATCAGCGGCAAGCCGCTTTCGCCCGGGGTCGTGGTCATGGCCATATCTGGTGGGGGCTGGATGGACGGTGCTGAAGGTTCCTGCCAGGCTTGGTTCCCACAGTACCAGTTCTGGGGGGGAATTTCTTCCTTTTCTAGTGAGTTTGCCCAAAGTTTCCCTGTGGCCAACACTCCCGACATTCCTCTTCTCTTAAATTCAGGTGCCGGTCAGGGATCTCAAGAGGAACAACACCAGCAAAGCTAGCTTGGGGGCCAAATTTATCCCAAATCCATGTTTTTCTGTTTCCCTGGTGTGTCGGATTTTGTTCGTCATCCATCACTGCAAGTCCCCAGGAGACAGGGATGCCCCAGGGACTGGCTGCCTCCTGCCTTCATCCCTGTGCCCCCGGCTTGGGGGGGTCCAGGGGTGTAAGGTCTCCAGGAAAAGGGAGAAACCCCCCAGGTTGGCTCTGTCCAAGGAGGTTTTTAAATCTCTCTATCAAGCAAAGGCAGCAAGAAAAAAATATTCCACCTCTCGCTGTGTGTCACAGTCCCTGCTGCCACCTAAGGCACAGCCACGGCCAGGTCTTGGAGAGCTTGTTTGGATCCTCCAAAGGCTCTGAATTTGGCTAAAACAGAACAAAAAAAATCCCATGAAAAGTTTTGGTAAAGGCTCTTAAAGCAGTTGGACAATATCTTCTCTCGGCTCGTAGAGGAGCCTGACCCAGGAACTGGCACATCACTTCAGCTGATCATTTTGGGTTGAAAACCTGGAGGTTCAGGTGGAGCGAAAGCATTTGGGAATCAGTGCCAAATGACAAAACGCTTTAAAAAAAAAAAAAAAAAAAAGAGAAAATTGGAAAAAAAAAAAAACAAACCCAGGGAACGGGGAGATTTTTAAGCAACCGGAGATGGTTTGTTGCCACCGAAGCACTGCAGGGTGTTGTTGCAAGGTGAGCGGTGGCGGTGCACGACCTTCCCGATCCGTGGGACGGAAAATAATCCCCACGGTGGGTGAAACTGTCCCTCCTGCCTCAAGGAAAAGCTGCTGCAAATCCTTTCCCATTGTGCAGCAGCAAGGAGAGGAGGGAAAACTGCCCGAACGCAGGAAAAATGGGATTTTCTGATCCAGCCTCGGGATTGAGCCCCCGTGGAGGGGGAAGATGAGGCGGGCTGGGGCCGGGGACAAGTGGGTGCAATGGTGCGGGAGGACTTTTTTGGGAAGCGAGCGCGGTAACACACACTTGCTTAGAGATAATCAGAGGACAAGCTCCCCACAGGGAGAGAAGGAAAAAAAAAATTTTATATATAGATATATACAGGAATCACAATTATTTCCCTAAAGCACTTCATGACAACGTTTGCTCCAGCGCAAGTTGAGCCCTGGTGAGCGATTTCCAAGGGGCTCTGTACAGTGACCTCCTCCCCCTCCCCGAAAGGTAGCGAGTTTGCCTCCTAAGTTATTTTTTTAAATCTATATAAATTTAGGTCTATTTTAGTCTTTTCGCAGCGATGTGCCAGTGTCTGGAGAACCAAACGTCCCTTCTTCCCCATACCCTGCGGTCCCTTGATGCTAAACCGGGTCCTCGATGCTAAACCTGCCCTGGAGGAGGGGGGAGAGACGGGGATGGGGGTACAGCCTGGGATGGGGGGGTCGTGGGGGGTGGCTCCGGGTGGTTTTGGGGGGAGCAGGGTCCAATGGCGGCTGGGGAGAGCGGGCAAAGCGGCAGCTGTTGCCCATCAGCCGCAGCAGACCCTGGTTTTAGCACTTTGGTTGGTACTATCACCTGTAGACGCACTTTGATGTTGTTGCTTTGAAACTTTGCCGAGTGTAAACAATGTGTATTTAAAGAATTACAAGAAAAAAAAAAAAAGGGTGTGTAAAGAGCTATTTTATGATTCAGTGTTGAATAAATACTCTTCAGATTGAGGTGGGGTTTTCGCCGAGAGATGTGACACCCATCCCCATCTCCTTGGGTAAGGGAGGGGGCTGATCTTAAACCACTGCGGAGGGAAGAGTTTGAATCTTTTTGTGCCTGTCCTCTGCTGAAAAAAAATTGATTTATGAACATTCTGGAGGCAGGGAGGGGTGGGAGGAAAAGGGGGATTAATTTTTGGTGAAGACAGCCCAGATGGCTGGAAGATTCCCAGTTCCCAGATCACAACCCCAGAGTCCGGAATCAGTTTTGCAGGTTGGAGAGTATCACAGGAAGAACTGGAAACCTATCTTCCCTGAGCCTCGCCAGGCTGAGGCAGGCCAGGATACCACGCTGCTACGACACAGGCAGGAGGAAACAGGCGCCTCCAGGTCCCTGCCACTGGAGGGGCAATGCCCTTAGCCCCAAGGATCTGCCATCTGCAATGGGCAACGCACCAGGCACCTGCAAAGGGACAGACGATCAGCCCCCACTAGTCCCACTTTTAGCCCTCCCAGGCTGCAGAGCTGGCGTGCTGTCTCTTGGGCATGTTCATCTTTAAATGCTTCCACTAACAAATGCTGAGAGGGTTTTCACATGGAAGCTGCAGCTGTGCTCACTTTTCAGTACCATCACTCACACAGTGCCCATCAGACTTCAGCAGAGATGAACAGCCACAAGGGTCACATTAAGGGATGCGCCAGATACCTCTACACCTCTAAAAGGGCTCGTACTGGCTACTGCATGGCAGCGCTTTGTGAACAGGGCAGAAGTAACGCACTTTGTGGTGTAACAAAGCACCAACTTGCCTAAATAAATTACATCTCAAAGGGTTTATACCAGATAGATACCAACTTTCTGCCACTGCCTTCCATTAACACGTTCAACCTACCAGACCCAAGTCTCCCCACGATCCTCAAATTTCCTGCCAGTGACGCCCCAAGCGCTAGGATCCATCCCTGAAGCACCACCAGTCCCACACATCCCCTCCCCATAGCCAGGGCCAGAGATATCAGACACAGCTGCTGCCCTGAGCCACCTTCCATGAAGCAAGATGTAAATGGGCCACTAAGCAAAAGCAAGTCGAAATGTCACTGAGCAATAGCAAAGAGCTCCAAGACAGGCAACACGCACGGAGGCGAGCTCTCTTGGAAGCACAGGGACCTGGGGTGCACTCAGAGCAGGTCCTGCTTCCCAGCAGTGTCTTGGAAAAAAAAAAAAAAAAAACAAACCAAAAAAACCCCACAGTCTGAACAGCTACACCTTTTAACTCTACCCAGGAGCTACCACGCTGTGGAACAAAACAAGCAGCGGAAAACAGAGTAACACCCCAATTTGCCACTGAAACAAAGTCATCTTTTTATTGTGTTTGAGCCTGGGTTCAAAAGACCCAGCAGGGGGGCAAAAAAAAAAAAAAAGACAGAGTATAAATACAAACAAACCCCACACTCGCTGCACTACCTGCCAGCACTGAAGAAGGCTCCGCTCAGTGCAGCTTCCAAGCAGAAGGAGGAGGCGAGCCTAAGGGGATCAGTGCTGTGTAGGAAATGTTGGGGCAGGGCATCTTGCAGGAGGCTGCCACTACCAAGGCCAAGATTTGACTCTAATTAAACAAGGCCAGTGGTTGCCTGCAAGCCCTCGAAATGACCATCTGGTAAACACCCCGTTAATTAAGCTAGAAATCAATTCTTCTTCACTTTGCACACTGGAGGAGAGCGCCAGCCCCCGTCACAATGGCCATGGGGAAGGGGGTCTCAGTGGTTGTGGGGTCTGCCTCGCCCCCGGCCTCGTCCACTGGGCGCAGCATCCACGGTGGAACGGGGGTTCTTGATGGTTTCGTCCACGGAGACGATGAGGCAGGCAGCCTCAGAGGCTGCCGTCAGCGCGTTGATGCGCACAATGGCTGGCTCCCACACGCAGGCCTCAAAGTTATCAGCGATGTCCTCGTTGTTCACATCCACACCATACCACATACCTCCCTGGTGGGAGAGATAGGAGGGAAGAGACTCGTTATTGGGCTAGTCAGGACTTCAGGGCCAGCGCACTGGGAAGCGGACACATGCAAATGTTCAAGGAGAGGCAGCGACTGATCTTGCTGTATGAAGGAAGAATATTTGAGGGAAACAAAGGTGAGGAGGGAGGGGAATCCTTTGTTGTCAGGAAACAGCACCAACAAAGCCTCAGAAAACAGAAAGTGTGTTCCATTTCAGAAAGAAGCCGTAGAAGCCTTACAGGACTGACTTCGACTCCGCTGCTGTCTCAGCCCTAGTTTTTGCAATCCAAGATACAGCCGCTCATTTCGGGGCATTCCTCCTAACCCCACAACCGTCCTCAGGACGAAATGTGGTGGGAGTGACCCCACAAAGCGGGGGCTGCTTCCAAGAGAAGCCATGGGGCAACCTCTAGCTGCCTGAATAAGGACGTCGTGTGCATGCGCTCCACAAGATCTGAAATGATTGCATGCAATCAGGACCTGCAGTCTGCAGCTCCTCCGGAAAACAAACAGCTTGTCCAACTTCTATACTCCAATTACTTTAATATTTAATATAGAAGCCTCCCTCCTGACAAATGAGGTATTTTTAAAAAGCAAATCAGAACTCCCAGCTCTAGAAGTCACTCAACAGCTGTGATCAAAGGGAAAACAGATTATTTCCTTTTATAGAAACCTGCATGAAGCCCACACTTGATCTGAAAACAAAACACCGCATTTAATCAAAGAGGATGCAAGCCTAACATGGGCTTAGCTGAATTACACCGGATCTGTCAGGCTCAAGAAAAAATAAAATGGAAGAAATCACACGCAGTACTGGTTCTCCCTAACAGCCCTTGGTTCAAAGGTGGGCACCTACCTGCGCGTGCTTGGCCCGGAGCTTGTTCAGTATGTTGGTGGCATCAAAGCCAGCGTTGTCGCAGAGCTGGCGGGGAATGATCTCAAGGGCTTTAGCATAAGCTCCTATCAGCAGCTGCTGCTTGCCTGGAATGGTCCTGGAATAGTCCCGGAGGTATTTGGAAAGCTCCATCTCTATCGCACCACCACCGGCAACAACCGAGTCGTTCTGAAAGAAGAGGGGAAACTCTCACTCTCGTTCCAGGAAGGCGGAGAGCAGGAAAGCCTCCTTTCCTGTGAGTGTTGCACATCAGGGTGATGCAGACACGCCAGGCCCAGGGGAATCTACAGCCCAGGCTGCTGCCACCCCTGGAAGCACCTGCCAGCTTTGCTGGAAGCTTCAGATACAGGCCAAGAACCTCCAGTAGCAGATACCAGCAGTTTTTTCCTGCTGTGCACAAGATCAAGGAGTGGTTTGGCGACACTGTACCAGGGGAGGGATAGCAGACCACAGCCCCCTTCTGCTGGGCAAGTTTCCCTCACTTCTGTAAAGCATTCAAAATTAAAGATATTTGCAGCAGCACTATGCAGCCAAGTTCTGCTATTTTTCCCCCTCCCTATATGCTTCAGTAGGGAGATCAGGATGTTCTTTCTAGAAGCAAAACAGTTCCAAAAATCTTGACATGCTTCTTCCCATCCCCGCAGGGCACTCAGCCTCAAAGCTGTTTTTAACCAGAAAACACCACATTAACACTTTATTATGCATAACCCAGAAACACCCACAGTTAGGCAGCATCTACCACACAGGACCACAAATCCACAAGCAGAGCACAGATCCACACATGCCTCACACTTCCTTCTTGGTGTTCTCAGCCTACCTTCACAGCCAAGGGACAGTCACCCCCCTCAGACTGGTCACCGAGAGGGAACAAGTGGCTTTAACAGGCGCTGACATGCATGTGAAATCAATCCTGCTATTCAAATCTACGGAAGATCTACCTAACGCACCCAGAAGACTGTGTTCCCTTTAGGATGGAGGTGTTTACAGAACACCGCAAGCACGAGTTACAACTGTATTAAAGAGAAGGCAAAAACCAGGTGCGCCTGAAAAGCAGTTGGCAACACTGTAGAGACAGCGCTGCTTTGGCCAAGGAACAGCACTTGAGTTAATCTATCAGATGCTGTCTGTCTGCACACTCCACTCAACTGGCTGAGAGCTCCAGGTCTCTCCCGAGAGACCTCAGCCAAATACTGGTGTGTGAAAAGGTTTCTAGGAGGAGTTACAGCTGTCCTAGGTCTGATCAACAACCCCAATGCCAATCCAGCAGGGAGATATCTCCGCTGGTCCTTACCTTGATGGCTCTCCTGACTATCATGATGGCATCGTGCAGGGACCGTTCCGTCTCTTCCATGAACTGCTCTGCACCCCCTCGAAGGATTATCGTGCAAGTCTTTGCCTTCGGGCAGCCTGTGAAGAAGTTATACCTGCCAATGGCACAACGCAAGAATGGTTAAGGTGATGGCGAAGGAGTGCTGCTGCTGAACAGGCTTTGCACAGATACAACAGTATGGGAACGGAGAAGTTCTTTACAAGCCAGATGCATGACTGAAGCTGTTTTACCCTACACAGTGCCCCTATCAGATCTTGAGCTAAGAAGGAGCAGAGCCAGGCAACATACAAGTGAAATTCAAGCTGACCCAGGAAAATCCACTCTCTTCCTGTTGCTAGGGCTTTGCGCTAAACCAGTGCTCTCATTTTCACTTGGCAGCAACACTGCAGACGTTAGCAGGCAGCCCCAAGGAGGATTTTTCTTCTAGCAATGGGAAGAACCCCATTATATAGGTCACAGCTTCATTGTCACTGATAGTGAAGTGGCACTGTGGGATATCAGATGAGTGCCACAACCAGCCCCAAAAAGCATTGCTTTTAAGTTGTGAATGAAAGAGTACCACTATACTTTCTACAAGGCATCAGGGAATAAATATATATTTTTAAAAGCATATAAAAGAGGTAAGATTTAGATGACAGCTTACTCCTGCCCTCTTCCCCTCAGCCTCTGAAAAAGCAGCAATAACACTATCTTGTTTCACACCATCACCTTGAGAGATGCTCAAACCTACCAAGGCTTAGACCCTAACTTTTCAAATTAGCATTAGAGTGCTTACACAGGACTACAGGTTCACAGCTGGTGTATTTACCTCTCTCCTCCAATCTGAGTCTCCTCAAAGAGCTCGCATCGGCCCAGAACATCATCCGATAGGGCATTGACACTAGTCTGAATGGAACCGCCGCAGGCCTGCACAGAAAGGAGATAAAGCGCGGCATTACTAACACTGACAAACAAGACAAATTTACCCAGCAGGTTCCTGCTCTTCAGAGATAGTCCAACCTTTTAGCTGATGCAAAACCACCCTGCAGGCCAGATTCAGGAAAAAAACTTCTACTTTCCTCCCATCTCATACATCTAGGCAGGCTACCAACATCAGAAATAATCCTCAACAGCAAAATAAGATTATGCTTCTTTTAAGTGCTGACTCACAGGCTCTAGAGTCCAGCAGCCACACAAAGGAAGCTTGGGGGGGGGGGGGGCAGGGAAGAGTCACGATGGAACAGGCAAAAAATAGGGAAAATAAACCTCTACCCTATAGACCCTAATATAGAACAACATCAGAGAAACAAAAAAGCAGCGCAGATGTAATTAGCGTGCAATTATTCATTCCATCAAGGAACAGCTTTGTCAGTGTATGGCAACTTTACATAATAGCCACATTGGCAAAAATTATGTGATTTTCACTTTAAATCTTTGTCAGGAATAGTGTGTTCAGTCACTGATTGCTGCCCTGTTTTGGGAATGACCAGCCTGTCACTGTTAAAACTAAAAGTCTTTATTCTGAAACAAGGCAGCTCACCATCATAGTTCGCTTGAGATCTTCTTCTGGGACACGGCCAGCACAAAACATGTCTCTATCTGCAAAGTACTGAGTAGCCACATCACCGATAGGAAGTTTGGACAGGACGACTTTGGCTCCTGACTTGTGGATTTTGTCTAGTTTGTCATACAAGATGTTCCACTCAGCATCCACGATGGCCTGGTAATCCTAGTAGGGACGAGAGAGAAAGGGACAAGCGCTCACATTACAAAAGGTTGCAAATGCCATCCCACAGCGCCTGCAAAGGGAGAGCTCATCTAAAACAACGGCAGCAGTGACGCTGCTCTGTGCAACCCCAGCAGACAACTGCTTTCCAAGACCCATAGGTGATTTTAGGTCACTCCATTTTACGACAAAGAGCCATGTCTGTTAAAATACTTCCAGCAGCAGAACTGAGTTGACAAAGAAGCTGGATGAACTGACAGAGAGGCAGCAACAGCTCAAAAGAGGGATATCAGAAGGAGAAGGGATCATACTGATGTCAGAGGTGTTTACAGAACTGTGCATGGATGTTGGGGTAGAGAGACTTACAGGATCTATCACAGAGGAAAAACACAGCTCCTGAGAAACCTCATGCTTTACCAGCGTGCCCAGGTTTCACGAGCCTGTTGTGCTCTAGCTGTCGGTGAAATACAGCCACAGACAGCTGGGAAAGGTTACAACAGCACACAGCAACACCACACATAGCAGTCGACTACGACAGAAAAGACCATCATGTTCACTGTGACTTTAGGGAAACAATTAGTGAGATCACTGGGGCCAAGACCCCAAAAACAAAGCACCCAGAGATCTTTAGATACCACAATTATGCAGGAACAAAATGTATGCAACATTGCGGTACTTTTCAAGAAGGTGTCAGAGAACAACCATGTTTCATAAAGGTATTTTAACAAGACAGAAAAGAGAACTACTGAGAACTACTGTCCAAACGGCTATCTTGTTTGCTTAAATATGCAGAGGCTTTTCCAGCATTTAGACCACTGCTTAATAAATTGTTTAATAAGTGGCCTTTCCCTGGAAGGACACTTGTTAGGCATAAAGAAGTCACCACACAGCTGACAACTTATCATGGCACAGCTGAGGCATGATGACCAAGCAGAAACATGCCCTAAACCTGCTGTAATTCAGAGTCTGCCATACCCTTCTCCCAAACGAGGCAGCATAACCCACCAGCTATTTTCAGCAGGTGAAGGATGTGCAGAAGGCAATCCCATTTATCCCACTGGCTCTCAAGCAGCCACCACATCTTGCAGGCATGAGGAAGTGGGACAAGCACCTCTTTTCGCTCTTACCTCCACAGTGTTTACTCTGACTTCAGCATTGTCCTTCTCGGCTTTGAGCTCCAGCTCCACATTCAGCAAGGCAATCTTGGGTGACTGATACTTCTTGGGCTGCATTTCAAACCCAGCATAAGAGAATGTCTTCTTAAAGGCAACTCCGGCCACCAGCTGAGAGTCCTTGAAGACAGGGATTTGTGTTAGGCTCAGCCTCCTAAGGTTCTCTCAACAGGGTTAATAACTCCCACAGGAGACTCCCTGCTTTCAGAGTCCTCATTTACAAAGCACTCACCAACAGCTGTCTCCTTTGATTAACCCACTTTTAGAGAAAACAATCAGCAAATATTTTCTTCTCTCTGTTCACAAAACCAGCTTCTATCACTTCCTTTCTACCCCTCAAGACACCACAGCAAAAGATGCTATACACAATCTGAAGATCAAGGGATGGAGCAATCTGTTCTCTCTCTGATGTCTTTCCCATTCCCACCCTTTGAAGACAGATACTTCTCATCCACAGCCCCACTCAGGGGTTTTTTTGCCCTGGTTTGGTTTTCCCAGCCCCACCACCACCTCCAGGACTGTTTGGCAGCAGGACTGCTCTGCCCAACACTGCCCCCTGAAGGTAACTTCCTGACTTCATGGCTGGGAGAGAAATCGGCATCTAAATTTCCTGCCATGAGTATCTAACCACACACTGCACACTTGGCTCTGCTCAGCCACTGCAGCCCAGAGGGTCCCTGTCCCTCCTAAGCTAGGACAAGCCCAGGTTTTCTGTGCTCTAGCTGACAGGGTGAAATGACCCAGAATCTCTCACAAGCCAACCCTGGAAAGCAGCGTGCTAAATTATTTGCCCCATCTTCATACAGGTCTCCAAGGGATCTGACAGCGAAATACAATGGCCAAACAATACGGAGTAAGGAGAGCCGCTTCTAACCAGAACGGGAGACACCATCCTCCCCAGGGGACCAATTTCTACAAACCTCAGAATATTAGCAGGCCCAGACACCACAAAAACAGATGCTGAAACGTTCCTAATTCGCTAAATTAGTTGTCTGGGCAAGATAATGGCGTAATTATAACGTCTCTTCTCAATGAAAATGCTCGTGCAGAGTGTTTACAGACAGTAACAGCCACAGAATAACAATTCACAGAGACTGTGGCAGGCCTTACTTTTCAGCTGAAGGGTCCCAAGCAACAGGCCAAACCTACACAGGATACAGGCAGGAGAGAGCATGGACACCACCAGCTGTCCCACAGCCTCTACCACACACACACGTGCAGCCCCGTACACGACAGGTATTCCAGCACTGTGGTATAAATCACACAGCCCATCTGCTCTGCCCACCACTAGATCAGCTCCTTCGCAATGTTTTCTTTGCATTTTTCCCAGACCAATATTCACACATACAACCGGGACTGCGGGGCCTTTGGTTCCAGAAGTAACAAAGACTTCCCACAAAAGAACATTTCACTATTTGCAGAGATATAAATGGAATCTGAATCAGTAACAATATTCGCTGCAGAAGGCAGTGAGATAAGAGTATATTTGGCTCAAAAACCCCATCCTCTACATACAGAAAAGAAATCCAGCCCTACTCACTAAGTTTTTTTCCTCACATCAACAGCTTAGCTTTGATAATTCTTGAACAGGCATTATCAAGCTGGGCTGTATTTCTCCTACAGTCAACCCATCAAAGGGGCTGCCATCGCTGTCTCCTATCCTTTCAGGACAGACTCCAACAGAACTTACTTCCAAAGCACCTCCTTGCACCTTCTTTATTCCAATCATTTTCAGTTGTAACAAGTCATCTAACATCATGACAGCATCTACGACCATCTTGGAAAAAAACTCCTTGCTCTGGGAGATGAGCTTAGAGCTCAGGGCTGTGGCTGCACACTTCTCTAGCAGGCTTCTCTGCTCACTGCAAGACAGAAAGAAAAAACAAAGTATTGTTCACTTGCCAATTCTTTTCACAAGCTCACTAAACATTGTGCATGGTATGATTAATCCACTCTGACAGAGGCAAAGATCAGTTCCCTTCTGTCGATAGGGAAAGCAAGGCACACATGCCAAAGCCCAGACTGTCAAAGTATGATTCTGCCTTTTAGAGCCCGAGCATCAGACTAGCACTGACCAGGTCAGCTGTCTTTTAGACACCACAGGGCTGAGCATCTTCTCCTTCACCCAAAGGCAGTAAGAAGTTTCTGAAACCGTCTAAAGGTGGCATGTTCTCTAAAGTATTAACTCAGGTAACGTATGCCATAACAGAGTGGATGATACAATGAACACCAGGGAAATATGGATTCAACTCACAGGCTCTATCACCCAAGTTACTGCTGACTATGAGAACTACTGTATTTTGCATCACAGGACAGTAGAAAGGCTACAACTCATTCTGTTTTATTTAAGATGGTTACACAGTTCAACTGGAACTTTTACTGCAGGTATTAGTAATGTCAGATCAGCCAGACAAGAGCTTAAAATGCATGGAGAAAATGAACTCTAGTGTTCTCATCTCAGTTGAAGGGATCATTTCCCTTCTGCTATTAGCTATCTAACTTCATATATTCAACAGCTAAAAAGTGATCACCTGATTTTCAGAGAAGCACTGAGCATTTAACACTGCCACTGATTACAGGAAAAGCTGCAAGTCTCCACCACCACTGGAAAAAAAGAAATCAGGCCACTTATTTTGGTATCTAGCTTCCTCCATGTGCACTGGAAGAAAGACACTGGCCTACATACTTTGCTGCAGCCCAAGTGAGAGCATGGCATCTCCCCCAGAGGAGCAGGAAACTCCAAAAGCTCAAGAATAACCCTCATGTGGGGCCACAGCTGTTCTGCCTGACCTTGAGACTCAGCCAGAGCCACGGCAGAAGTCAGAAACATCCTCACACCAGCTAACTGAAGCCCAGCTACACAACCAGGTCATCTGTAAGGCAAACTTACTCTTTATCTTCTTTCTTCACTGCAACAGCAATGTCTTTGATCTTGTTTACAGCCTGTCAAAACACAACCGAACAGCTGGATTAATGATTCATGCTCGCAAGCTGATCAGATCTCCAACATTTCTCTTTGTATTTTATGTTACCTTTTATTCCCTACTTCAGCATCACTGCAGTTTCAAGCATTTAAACTATTCCACCCCTTCCAGCACAGTAATTCTAAGAAACACACCAACGTAAGAGGATCAGGAAAAAGCGCGGAGATACTCCCCTGCTTTCAACAGAGATCTGGGGAATCAAAAGGCTATTGAGGGAGTCAACCTCCAGAGAAGGTTCAGGTTAATGGGACTGATGTGCTTCATGAGACGTAATATTTGTCAAGGAGTACCAGAGATCAGGAGAATGGGAAATGAATTTTCCCACTTATTTTTCCTTGGAGCAAAAGCAAAGGAAGCACTAATGCTCAAGAGGTACTAGCTGGTAATAACAGCTCACTGACACCAGAAAAGGCAGCTGATGTTTGCAGTAAGACATCATGAGATCACTACTGTCACCCCCACACCCATTCATTACTGACTTTTGCCTGGAAGTGTGCTATTTTTCCTCTTTGGCACAGAAATCCTCTCCCCAGATGCTCTGGTGAAGCATCAATACAACACTCCCCTCAGGTCTGCAGCAGCCAAGCGCTCCTTCAGCTACAAGCAGCACTCCCTTACCAGCTGCGTTGCTGTGCGGAACGCACGGATGATGATTTGAGGATGGAGGCCTTCCTCCACATAGGGCTTCACTTGTTTCAGGAACTCAGCAGCAAGCAGAGTTACAGACGTGGTCCCATCACCAACCTGCACAGAGAGGAAATGCTCTGTATCATCCACACATTGCAGAGCCCCTGTGATAGCAGCTTCAAAACCACGCAAGGGCTTCCAAAGGAAATCAGATTTCATAATTTTCTCTGCTCACAGATTTGCAGCTGGATTCTTTACTGATTAAGAAGGGCTGGGTTCAGACTACATCCCATTTGAGGGTGAAGTCTCCTTTCCCAGTCACCTTTGTTCATGAAATGTGAACTTTATATCTTTGAAACTTCCAAACCCCCCATCAGATCTGCCTGAAACAGTGTTAAGAGATTTGAAAGTTATCACAAACAAGGAGGCATCAGTAACGAAACAAGAGTGAATGCCAGCACTCCATGAGCAATTCCCACCTGTTAACACAAAGTCCACACAACCGTGGACAGGAACAAGCCTGCTGCTGCATGTTATGCTCCTGGGTGCAGCCAGGCTATCCTCCTACCTCTGCATCTTGAGATTTAGCAATGTCCACTAAGGTCTTTGCAGCCGGATGGACAACATCGAGGAGCTTCAGAATGGTGGCACCATCATTAGAGATAGTGGCTTTACCTAGGATTGATGTAGAAGAGGAAGTCAAGCTTGACTGCCAGGAGTAAAGCCATGGTCACTCTGAAAGGGCACCCCAACACCCAAGGGAGCTTTTCAGACCTCAAAGAGACTTTAATACAACAGCAACTTCAGACTAGCCAGCTTGCCTTTCAGGTCGAATGTGGCCTCAGCCCAGTATTATGCTACAGTGTTTCCCAATCAAGCCCTGGTCCTGCACCATTGTGAATTCTGTCATGTCTAAAGAACTGCAGGCTCTCATCCCAAATTTCCACTTAAAAGTCATTTTTCCTCAGCCAAACTGTTTTTCTTCTCCTATGTGATTTGAGATGCGATCACCATTATATTAATACACTCTTACAGGCAGATACACAACTATAGATTAGCTGAAAAGTGAAGGGGTCACCCCCATGAAGAGGGGGAGCCCAGAACAGCTGTTTCACAGAGGGTGTCTCAGCAGATGCCTCCATTCCATATTAACAGCGTATTTTTAGTCCAATTTTGGAGCAGATTAAGTGAAGTTAGTCTGAGTGCAGAACAATTCTTCACACCAATTAACAGGAGCTTTAAATTCATTTTCCTCTTACTTCTCAATAGCCTCCCCAGACAGATTAAAAGACATTCTAGTCTGAAACTCATGTGAAGAAAAAGACCAGACATCAATCATATTAGTTATTAGGTAAATTTAAATCCAATTTAATAAAAATTATTATAATTCCCATTTGCAAAAACAAAGACAATTCTAAGACCTTCCAGCCCACCCTTCAACAGTACCACCAAGACCCAGGACCACCAATAAAAATAAAATTTAAAAAAAAAAAAAAAACACACGAACAGTACATTAGTTTGGTGACTTCATACAAGTCTTTTCAGACAGGGGTCCTTAAATCACACAGAAAAAACAAAAATCAACCCAGTAACGTCCACTGACCTCACGGTCAGCCACAACAAGTGTTGAGTAGCTCCACACACATTATAAGCCTCATTTAAAAAATAAATTAATAGAGATGGTCAAGGATACCTGAAGACCCGGTTCAAGACACACTGTTCCTCCTTTGTGGTATGGACCTTCACATATTTAGTCCCACTAACCCTGGATCTACCTAATCTCACAACAAAGACCACAGCTGCCTTAACTCAGGCTAGCAGACAACAAACAGGTAGTTCCTCAGGCAGGTCTGACAATTACCTTCTTTTAACAGTGGAGGCCAGAGTCAAGGTGTTAAACTGAACACTGAGACAGAAAATGAACCTCTACCGTGAGAGTTGAGGTAAGTATGGGGTGAGGAAGTTGAAGTCTGCATATATGCAAATGCTGGTTTAAACTGATATGATGACATAAGTAAATACACACACTGCCAGCATGTACTGCGCTTGGAGATTATTTCTGAGTGACTTTTCTACATGGCTGTGGAAGGCCACTGCCCAGTGCTTACCCCGGTCATCCACAATGAGCTTGTCCATGCCCCGAGGTCCCAGGGTAGTGCGCACAGCTTCTGCGATAACCTGGCAGGCATTGATGTTGCTGACAAGCTGGGGGATCCCCTGCGAGGTGTCTGTCCCCTCCTTCAGCAGGATAACTGGTGTTGGCTGAAGAGAGAACCCACAATAGACCCGTTACTCCAATCCCAACGGCCAGCGGACAACCTGGAGCTAACTCCTCATGCAGCCCAGCAAGCGACCATCACGCAAAAAGACCAAGACCAAAACCTACAGCCTCCCTAAAACTCCTCTGCCTTCACACAATCTAGCTGCTTTCCACATCCCACTGCTCCCAGTGTAACTGGAATTCACCCAACTGTCTCCAGTACGCGCTCTAGAACCATACTTTAACTGTCCCCAAAATAAGTGGGCTTCCTCCGTACAGTGGAGGTCAGCAAAGTTCTGATTTTGATGCCAGACTGGAGAAAACTGGCTGTAATTACTGAGACAGCAAGGAACTGCACAAGTGCTGCAACTGGATCAGTGATTATTTTTGTTATTACAGTGCCAACAAGATGGTCAGAAGAACAGGCACTATGGCCTTTTGCCCCTCACACCTCAAATCAGAGTCCAAGCTGCCCCAAGGATGGCAACTGCTGAAATATGCTTTCACACAGAGGACGTGGTAGAGGAACACAATTTAATTGATTGCACCTCCCTGACAGCAAACTGTGTTGGAGACAGCTTAGAGGATACCAGAGGCCACAGCAGAGAAGGGCTTCTCATTGCTCTGAGTGTGCACCAGCCCTTTTCAGAAAGCAAATGTGCCTTACAGGCAAGGCTCAAACAAAGTCCAAACACAGCCAAAGTTTCCAAGGCATCCCGTTTTAAACAGCCACCTGCAGGCAGAGAGTAAAATTATACAATTATACTATGACTGTTGCGCTAAAGAGGAACGAGGTTGTGGTTGAGACTCTGATATGCGGGTGAAAGACTGAGTGTCACAGCCAGGCCTTCCTAAGTCCTGGAAAGATCCTGTGGAAGAAAGTGTACCGAGTTCTTCCACACCCACCAGGGCAGAGATCTCAACGGAAAAGAAACCCTTGCATCCCCCCAAAAAACAGGGTAGAGGCAGACACACAGCCCTTGTTGCTGCATCCCGCCTGCTCCCGAGCAACGGCAGCGGGCCCCAGAGCCGGGGAGCGCCGGAGTCGAAGGGGACCCGCAGGCGGGTGGAGGAGCTGGGCCGTGCGGCTGAGGGGGACGCAGCCAAGGGGCCGGGGCGGAGAACGCAGGCATGGACACCGGGAGCTCCACGCAACTCCCAGCACGCAGCGCTCCCGGCGGGAGCCCGGCGGCAACCGGGGCCCGACTTGCCGCCTCACGCCAGGCCTCACGGCGGCCTCCGCCATCCCCGCCCCGCGTCGGCCCGAACGCGCACCGGTCCCGCCACACACGGCTCCTGGAGGGCGGCGGAGGCCGAACGGGCCACTCGGCAGGCAGCGGGACGCGACCGTGCGGAGGATGGTGGAGGATACCGGCGACTCACCATCATCTCGGCGTTTCTCACTGCAGCTGCCCCCGCCTCAGACAGGCCCCGCCCCCACAATGCACCGCGCCCGCCGAGAAGCTTCCCCGGGGCGGGAGGGGGAAGCGCGCGTTGCTAAGCGACCTCTTCCGTATGCGCTCTATGGTACGGGCGGGCAGAGCGGCCCCGGTGAGGCGCCCCCTCCTTTCCCAACAGCCATAGAGAAGCAGGGAGGCTGGCTCACTGTTTGCCAGGGAAGGGAGCAGGCACACGGCCTGGAGCGAGCAGGTCTGATGGATGGAGCTTTATTTGGCAGGGACGGTGAGGGGACACCGAGGCCGCGCCACCCCGGGAGCAGACACCGAGCTGACCGCGACGGAAGGCGCAGCCGCAACCCGGTGCTGCGCAGGCCTCCGCGCCTGCCCTCCCCCGGTTTCTCAGGAGATTGATGGCGGCGCCGGCCAATAGGAAGGCGCAGCCCGTGGGCGCCGCCAATGGGCGTGGGCCGTTGGCGGGCGGGGCGGAGCGGCTGGCGGCGCCGGGCGCAGCCATGCTCCGCCGCTCGCTCTGGCTGTGCCTCTGCCTCTGCTCCTGCCCGGCCCGCGGTGAGTGCGAGCGACCCTACCGGACCCGGCACCTCGCGCCGCACCCCGCGCCGGCCTTTCCTTTCCCTGCACCCCGGCACGGCGGCCTTTCCCCGTGGTGCACCCCGCGATCCGGGTGCGTTTCACCTCCGCGCACCCCGGGCCCCATTGCATTTCCCATCCTGCACCCCAGTCCGGGGGCTTTTCCCCTCGATGCACTCCGACCTAATTGCGTTTCCCCATCCAGCACCTTGTTTCAGGTGCATTTAGTCTCCTGCACCTCAATCTGGGTGCGTTTCTCCTCCGCGCACCGTGATCCGGGTGTGTTTTGCCTCCTGCCCCCCAAACTGGGTGCATTTCCCCTCCGTGCACCCCAGACCCATTGCATTTCCCCCTCCAGCACCCAAATCCGGGTACATTTCCCCTCCATGTACCCCAGTCCCGGTGCATTTCCCCTCCTGCACCCCAGTCCGGGGGCTTTTCCCCTCGGTGCACCCTGACCCAATTGCATTTCTCCATCCAGCACCTCCTTCCAGGTGCATTTCGTCTACTGCACCCCAATCTGGGTGCATTTCCCCTCCATGCACTGCGATTCGGGTGCGTTTTGCCTTCTGCACCCCAATTTGTGTGCGTTTCCCATCACTGCACCACAGCTGCATTGCGCTTCCCCTCCTGCACCCCAATCTGGGTGCATTTCCCCTCCATGCACCCCAGCTCCATTGCATTTCCCCACCCAGCACCCCATCCCAGGTACATTTCTTTCCAGGGTTCTTCAGTCCAAGTGCACTTCCCCTCTGCACAGCTCGATCTGGGTGCCTGTCACCTCGATCCCCTCTATGGTCTGGCCGCATTTTCCCCTTCCCCTCGTGCATCCCAGTTCCGGTGCCTTTCCCCCGTCTCCTCTATGCCCCTGGGTGCTGGTGCATCTCCCCTTGCAGCGCCCCAGGCTGGACCCAGAATTTTATGTCCTCAGCCCCAGGGCACAGCTGGGAGCTGGCATTGCCAAAGGGTGTGTTCAGGAGCGGTAGTTGGGTATTTTCCCCTTTTTTTTCAGGAATTTTCCCTTTTATTTTCTCTGCCTCTCACCTCTCTCCATGCACACCCAGGTTTACGCATCCATGAATACTTGTATTTCCAAGTGCTGAGCCCTGGAGACATCCGCTACATCTTTACCGCCACTCCGGCCAAGGATTTTGGTGGTGTGTTTGTAAGTATTAAGAACTTAATTTGGTTTAGGTCCCCCCATCCTAATATTTCTGTATTGCAGGGCCCAGTAATTTGAAGCCTTTTATAAAAACGGAGCTTTTCCATATAAAAAGGCCTTAAGTCTTCCCTTAGGGAGGAGGCATATGCTGGACCCTGCCTCCGGCCTCAGCAGGGTTTTGGAGGGGGACTTTGGCCCCACGTGTGTTCAGGGAGCACATGCCCCACTCTTTCCTCCTTCAAGGGCTGAGACAGGCACAGCCATGTCCCAGGAGGGCTGATCGGGCTCCCACGGGGAATGGCAGAGTTAAACCAACTGGTCTGCAAACATAAGACCTTTCCCTGAATAAACCCAGAATCAGGATGGGGGTGCAGGAGCAGATCTGATCGAAAGCACATGGGACATTGAGGACTGGAGGAAAAAACACTTTCTGGCTCTGCACATGTTCCCTGGGAGCACTTGGATGTATGAACGGTGCTGTGCCTCAGTTTCCCCTCCCCGCAGCGACAGCAAGATCGAGGCAAGCTGTTGGGTGAGGTCGGAATGGCTCTGCAGGGGCTGGAAAGGGGCAACCAGCATCCCCACACCTGGGACCCCTAAATTTCCCCAAATGCACACCCCGCACAGGGATGGGCAGGGCACGGGATAGCAGGGATGGCCGCGGTGGGGCAGGGGATGGGAAGCAGCCCCGACGCCCCCTTGCTCACCCCTGCCTGTCTCCTTCTCGGAGAACACAAGGTACGACCAGATCCACCTGGTCCCGGCAGATCCCCCCGAAGCCTGCGGAGAGCTGAATAATGGCGTCTTCATCCAGGACCAGATTGCCTTGGTGGAGAGGGGGTATGTGTGGCGTCACGGGAGCTCTCTGGGGGGGACCCTCGGACAGGAGGGGAGCTGCCCACAGCACAGAGGGTGACAGTGCCAGGGCCGCATTTTACCATCACCACCAGCTTCTTCCTGTGACTTACCCCACATGGGTATACGAGGAAAATGTAAGGGTGCTCCTACCCCAGAGCGTTTCACATTGTGTCTCTTGGAAAACAGCCTCCCCTAAGGTGGAAAAAGCTGTTTTATTTTTTCTTAGGAGAAAATGGCCGAGCGTGGGTAGTCTGTGCCTAAAATACAGACTCAAAGAGGAGCAGGGTTTGGGGGAGGCGCAGGGCTAGGGAGACAAGATGTTTTGGCATCTCCAGGCAAGCTCTGGCACTTGCAGGTTTTGTACCTGCCTGTGGCCACCAAAGGTTCATCACTCTGTGCCCCAGGGGTTGCTCGTTCCTGTCAAAGACGCGTGTGATCCAGGAGCATGGTGGACGGGCGGTGATCATCGCAGATAACGCCTATGATAATGACAGCTTCTATATCGAGATGATCCAGGACAGCACCAGGCGGACAGCCGACATCCCCGCACTCTTCCTGCTGGGCAGGGACGGGTAGGTGCCTTGGCCAAGAGACATCTCATCTTCCCAAGTGTGGAACATCTCATGGGAAGGGCCAAGCAACAGCCTTGTCCCCACAAATCAGGGAGGTCCCAGTAATCAGCATGTCCCGCCTGGGCTTGGTGGGCCGCATTTTTAGTGGATTCAGTCATAATTAATCTGCAGGGTTTCTCTTTGAGCTGGTTTGTGGTTTATGCTCACATCTGGGCTCTGCTCTCCCAACTGGGGCAGCTCAGGCACACCTGTCACCTCTTTGTCCTTCCAGGTACATGATCAGACGCTCCCTGGAGCAGCATGGGCTCCCCTGGGCCGTCATCTCCATTCCCGTCAACGTCACCAGCATCCCCACCTACGAAATGATGCAGCCCCCCTGGACCTTCTGGTAGCAGTGAGAGGCTGCGGCAGATCAAGGACTTCTCAGTGGATCCCAGGAGCTTGCCCCAGGGACCAGGTTTGAGGACAAGGTGCCAACGCGCTCCAGAGATCCCACCATCCAGCCTTGCCGGATTCAGCAACAGGGCGATCTTTCTGCTGCTGCCGGCGTGTGGCTGAAGGGCAAACACCAGCGCCCATGGTGGGAACCTTGAGCTTGGCACCAAGCACCCTTTGTAGTGACTTTCTGGGGGGGAAATGATGGTCCAGAACAGGTCAGCACTTTCCCGGGAAACGTTTTAACGATGGGAAAGATGGCACCAGTAATTTGTGCTGCTGATTTAGAGGGATACAGGATTACGTGGACGCGGTACGACAGGCATGGGAGGGAGAGTGAGATACAGGCTTGGTCTGTACCAGCAGTGCTCGCCCGACATCTGTATATTTTTGTCTGAGATAATGAAGTCTGAACAAGTTTTAGAGAAAGGGGAGTTTCTCTTTTTTCATCAGCAAGGGGATGAAGGAACAAATCTCATCCTCTAACGATGTTTTTCCTAGTAAACTTCCCAAGGTGCCTCCTGCAGCCAGGGCAGGGCTTACATCAGACCCCTGATGCAGCATGGATCACCCATGCGCTGGGCCACAAACAGCCTCGCAGGACAGCATTGCCTCTGGCATCTGTCCCCCAAGGGCAAGCTGATCACAGACACAAAGCCCAGACTTCAGTGGGTATCTGTTCCCTCATCCGCAGACCTTCATGTCCCCACTGGGACCAGCCCCTGGATTGTAGCCCTCATCTCTGCACTCGGCACCCTCCAGTTTACCAGTACAAATGACACGGTCCGACTTCTCACCAGTCTCGGTTTATTACAAACACTGAAGGGGTCGTGGCCCCAGGACGGCTGGGGACGAGCAGCAGGGTGCAGGGCTGGCGGTGGTGGTAGTGTAGCAGTGCCCATCTACAGCATTGCCCTCGGTCCTGCAATCCAGCTGCCACAGGCTCGGAGGAAGCAGCAGCAGGAAAACACCTCCCCAAAATCCAAGAAGGGAGAAAAATACCCCGGGCGTGTCCCCAGCCTGCTGCCTGCCAGTTGCTTGGAGCCCTCTTCTCCCTCCGGCCGCGTGCTCCACAGACAGGGACACCGCAGACTGGTGTGGTCTCATTGGTGGCTGGCAGCATGGGATGGATGACAACGCTCAGCTGCCGGTGACATCTCCACAGTGGGCCCATTAAGCTCAGTGCGGGGAAAGATGCAGCACCATGCTGCATCCCTGGCCACGGCGGCTCCTGAAGCAGCCCACAGCTGGACAGCCAGGTGGGACGGCTCGCTCTCTGCAAAACCCCAAACGCCTTTTGGGTTTTGGACGGTGATTTTGCTTACGCAACACCACAGCCCCTGTCAGCTCTAGGCCAGCAGCAGCCTGGCCATTCCCCCCTCCCCCAGCAGCCCAGCAATGGCTGCACAGGGCTTTGCATCACGTAAAGGATGCGGCCGAAGCAGGAGGGAGGTGTCTGCCAGGGTCAGCCCCACTGTCCCTGCTGGACTCGGGCATCTGAGACACCCTCTAAGGTGTCTCTGTCCCACCTGCAAAATCGTTTTGCCCCTTGCTGCGCGCCGAGCCAAGGTGTGGAATGGAGTATATATAAGGACCCCAGCTCCTTAGCGTGTAGATAGTGCTAATATAGATATTAAATAGTACCCCTCGTGCACAAACACACGTACACACACACGCACACATGTACACACACACACACGTTCCCCTCGTCCCTGTGGGGTAGGAAAGGACATGCTCCTCCATACCCACGGCCGGCACAGACACAGTGGAGCAGCCTCGGAGGTGGCCACAAGGCAACCACCACGATGTCCCCTACCCCAGCCCAGGTGCTGGCCAGATCCAGCCTCCCCTGCAAGCACCAGCTGGCCCCTCCAGGGACCAGGATGTGGCAGGGGGCCACCAGCTCACAGCCTGTCCTCACAGGGAGGACGGGGACGGCCTGACACACACACACACGCACAGTGCACAACCAGGACAGGTGGGAGCAGGGCCTGCCTCCGGCTCCCCCGCTGCCCCACTCCACCAGACCTCCGCACCCACCACCAGCACGTGGCCTCCCACCCGACCCCACAACACAACCCTGTTTCTAGTATTAAAGCTGCTGCCTCCCAGAGGACCCCCCTGTCCCTTCCCTCTCGCCCGGGGCCAGGATCAAACGTCAGTCATCTCATCCTCCAGCTCAGCATCATCTGTCTCCCCTTCGCCCTCCTCCTCTTCATCCGACGTCACGTCAGCATCGTCAGCTTGCGCTAGGCACTTGGGACACGAGCAGGTAAACAAGTAGTTCTCCCTGGAAGGAGGGAAGGAAGGAGGAGAGAGTGATGGCATTGAGACAGGCACAACTGCAACACTGCTGCGAGGCAGGGCGTTGGGGACAGAGCAGCCAGGAAGGGGCTGAACATGTTAAACCCGCAGGAGTTTGCGGGTTCGGTCATGCTGGGCTCAGGTGAGGTGGAGGTAGTCTGGGTGGACAGGGGGATTTCTCAGTCCTGCAGGGGTAACAAGACATGGCAACGGTGACCATCAGCAGGAACCCCTACCCTTGAAGGGTGGAGAAGGAAAAGGAAGGTGGGTGAGGACAGCAAGGGTTTGTGGGAGCCAACTGCAGAGCGGAGCAAGGCAGGGGGGATGCAAATCCTCGGTCCTTGGGGCTACAACCCACAAGAATGGAGAGCAGGGAGCTCCAGCCTCACTCGGAGACAAGTCCTCCATGGTCTGATGGCAGCATGGACGAAGCCCAAAAAGCACCATGTGCTGCATGCACACCTTGCCACGAGCACACCCGTTTGCACACCAGCTCGTGCACAGCCACACACCAGGCCCCAAGGTGGGGACGCAGCTCAGGCTGACTGGCTGGGGGTGCAAAGGGGTGCCATGTCACCCCAGGTTCCTCCAAGCAGCCCCTACCTGAGTATCTTGTTGCGGCTGTGTCTGCTCCGCTCCCTCTGACAGCAGTCTAAATAACTGATGCAGATTTCCTGCGAGCAAAGAGAAACAAAGGGGGCTGAGAGTTGCTTCCCACGAACCCAAAGGGGCACGGTTTGTACTGGTCCCTCCAAGAGACAGGCAGAAACAAGGGGTCTGGCAGCCCCAACACAGGACGAGGCATGAATTCCTCTGCCAGGACAATGCAAGAGGAAGGGGGTATGGGGCTGGGGTCCGTGAGGGATGTACAGAATGCAATCTGCACTTTGGCAGCAAGAAGCCCCTCTCCCATGGTGCGATGCCACCCCAAGTTCATCCAGGCCCCACTGTCTCACCTCTCCTGCTTCGATGTCCTCCAGAGCTGTCAGATGCAGTAGGAAGTTGTTTTCCGGGAAGGACGTCTCTGCATTGGGGATGCAGCTGTGGTTACCTGCAGGGAAGCCAGGATGCAGCTGTGAGGGTGTCTCCAGAGAAACGGGAAGGCAGAGGCAGGCTCAGAGACCCCACACAGCCCGTGGGCTTGTGCCTGCCCTTCTGTGTGGCCCAGGCATGTGGGATCCAGTGTCTCCAACTGGGAGGGCCATAGCCTGGCTAAGGATAAGGCAGCACCAATGCTGCACCCACTCCATCTACCTTGGGGATGCCAGCGTGACACTCTCACACTGGGGACTAGGGGCTTCAGTGGAGCAGGGTGCAGGGCCAGGGCTCTCCATCAGACCCCAGAAACCACTGCGAGAGCAAGCTGTCCTGGATCAACCCCCAGGATGAACAGCAGCATCCCCTACCTCCAGGTGCTGAAGGAAAGATGCACAGAGCTGTACTTCTGCCCCAGTTCCCACTCTCCCAGCAGCCAGTCCCCACTCTGCTCATCCCGTTTTGCCATTAACACTTAGGAGTGAAAGAAGACAGCTCCAGGTGCTGGGACATCCTCTCCTATGTCCCCATGGCCCAGACAAGAAAGACTCCTTCCCTTAATTGTTTGTTCACCTCCATTTCACTCAGACAGGATGGAGCTGTCTCTTTGTTAACTGCATACATGGCTCCAGGAGCCCGTATCACATCCAAGTCCATTCACGCCAGGACTGACCACTTCATGGCTAGGTAAGGTGTCAGGAGACCCCAAGAGAGCAGAGAGGACCCAGGGCAGCACCCATCACATCCTGTCCCATCACATCGCATGTGAAGCGTTAACCCCTTTCTCCAGAGGCTTTTAGAAAGAGGTGAGCCAGTCTAGCCCAGGACATCCCCCTCCTCACTATTGGTTTTACTCCTAGTCCTTGTGTTACTTACAGCAGCTCTGGAGCACGTAGAGACCTGATCCCTCGCAGTTGAGGAATTCTCCTGACTCTGCAGCACAGACACAGGGGTTAGAGCTTTGCATGGGCCATTCTGGCTCTTCCACATGCACAGCTCAGTGCAAGCACAAAGGAATGTCTGGCAATGCTGAACACACGCAGCCAACGCTGCTTTGAGGGACAGGTGTTGAAGGGTGGTTTCCAAAGCACTCTTCCCTCCCCACTGGGAGGGCATGGAGGACATGAAGAATTGCACCCCCGGGTCAAATGTGCGCTCCCTGGCCTGTCCGTGTACTCACACAGCTACATAGCCAAAAAGGTGATAAACAGGTCTTTGACCATTTAGTTTAGATGGCACTTTTCTGCACAGGATCCCTCCAGATCAGCCCTCCACCCACCCCAACCTGCTGCAGGTCATGCTGCCCACAAACTTGACCTACCCTACCCACATAGCAAGCCAAGGCAGCAGGCATGGCTTGTACAGACCAGGGGAAGTGGGATCTCCCAGTCCCTGAATGCTGGCGAGAGTCTCCAGCTGTCTCCTGCAAACGGCACTGCTTGATGCTGACCACGGCCACGCCAGAGCCTCACCCTTCTCGATGTCCTTGTAGAGCTGGTCAATGAAGGCGTCCAGCTCCTCTCGCTGCAGCATGGGAAGATCCAACGCATCGCAAGCATGCACCCACTGGCTCAGAGAGCTGTTAAAAAGCAGAGGAACACCGTTACAGTCCCACAGTGCTGTCAGCATATGGTGGGACCTCACATGGGGGATCTAAGGGTTAAACTCAGTGGCTCTGAGTGGCCAAGGTTTGGCAGAAGGACACAAAGGGGCTGGAAACAGTCAAGATGAAGGACTGCCTTTAAGTTTGCCTCTCCATCCCCCTCTCTTACGTTTGAACCTAGCCATTACACAGGCCAGCATGGATTTACAGACTGTACATCCCCTCCATGCCACATCTCTGCTGCTCTGCAAGGAGCACCCAGAAAACCCCATTACCTTGTTCCTATGCCTTGGCCATTGGTCCCAACGAGGGCAAAGAGGGATCGAAAGCCTTCTGGAGTGAACCACTGCAGAAGGGAGATGAGAAAGCAGCTGAGCCCAGGCCAGTCTGCAGCAGCACCCGGCTCTACAAGCACCTCAAATCCCACAGGGAGCTTTGGAGGAAGCAAGGAATGGGCAGAGGCCCAGGGGAAGCCCTGGCCAACCAGAGGGTCCCACCACACTCCTGAGCTATTTGGGAGGCAGATAAACTCACCCTGCTGAGATATTCGTCATAAAGGGCTTCAGTGAAGAGCAACCGCAGCAGCTCCAGCTGGCCCTGTCAGGACATGGTAACACCATCAGGGTAGGGAGATGCTGCTGGGAGTCGGACCCAGGCTGACAGCCGAGCGCAGGATGGGCTAGAAGGCTCAGAAGTCAGGCTCCTCATCCTCTGCAAGGCTGGAGGCTGCTGCCCTCAGAGCAGTGAAAGCCACTCATTTTAGCAGCAAAAGCCACCTATTCAGCAGCTAAATATTACCCTGTCCCATCCCACAGCAGAAGCAACTCCACCACAACAACAAACAGCAAGTCCCACTAAAACACCACAAGCCCAAAGACCTCTAAAGCAACCTGTTTCCTCTTTGTCAGGTCAGTCAGCCCCTAATGGGGGGCTTTATGTCCCCACTTTGAGCTTGTGATTTCCAGTGTCTCTCATCCCAGCTGTAATGGGGTCTCTGCACCTGTGGGCTCACAGACACAGGCAGGGAGAGCGCAGCCTCGGGGATTCAATACATCCAACAGCTGCCAGGGTCTTACCTTAAATTTGTCTCCCAGCAGCTTGTGCACAATCTCCTCTTCTTCATTTGCTGTCTTATTGCAGAACTGGGAGAAGGCCTTGATCCACCACTCCTTGTCTTTAGCCTGAAAAAGGAATAATCAAGCAGAGGTGTTGCACCAACACTGCTTTCCTCCCCATCCATGAAAGGACAAGCCTCACTGAGCTCAAAGGTATGCACCCTGCTATTAAAAACCACCAGACGCAGCTGCATGGTGGCAGTTTATTGTCAAATTAAGTGCCAAGAAAGCCAAGCCAAAGAAACAGACACAAAGGAAAGATTCCATTCTGACTAACTATTTTGATATGGAAAAAAAGACCTGCTTGGCTCAGGTCATAGGACCCTCCTTTGCCACCTGCTGTCTCCATGAACAGGGACCACTAGACGTTGAAACCTGTTCAAGTAAGACCCTGACAGTTGCCAGAGAAGAGATCAGTCCTTGGGAATAATAGCCACAATGGAATGAGGAAACCACAGACCAGCAGCTATGGCTCCAAACTGCAGATGTACCTGTTTGACGGTGGCGACCATCCGGGCCATCAACATGATGCTGGAAGTCTCCGGTGGATAATGCATGTTTCTGGGGGATAAGAACGAAGAAGAGAGATGAGCAGGTCAGTGCTGGTATGGAAATAAAAAGCTGGATGGAGGCAGAGGCAACTGCCATCCATGTGGTCAGGCCTGCACTCATCCGTCACACAAAAATGGCCAGTGGGGATCCAGCACCACTCAGGGCGAGAAGCCTGCACCCACCTGCCTGCTCTGAGCATACAAATAATCACTACCATCCTGCTAAACTAGAGTCTGAGACCCACACAAAGCCCAGGACTGCAGCGAGAGGTAGGGTTTGTGATGAGCTTTGGGTCAGGGATGTCATTTCTCTTGTCTGTGCCCATTTTGTCATCTGCAAGCAGGGACAGCAACTTATGTATCCACAGGGGTGCTACAAGGAGAATCTCCTAGAGGCTGGAGATCTGCAGGAGCACTATAAAATTGCAGGAGCGAGGGATGCGCAGCTCAGTGCTTTCTAGCTCTTTACTGGGAGAAAAATAGGAACTCCTCAGCTGTGTGTCCAAACCCTTGTGCTGCCGACACAAATTCACCTCCTGCCCAACCAGCAGGTAGAGCTGGGCAGAATTCCAAGGCCACCACCACCCTCCAGCCACCCCATGCAGGGATGCAAAGCAAGGACAGTCTTCAGCCCTGGTTCCAGGCAGTGTCATCCAGCCAGAAGAGCCACCTCCTCTGCCCGTTGAGCATCAGGCAGGTCAGTGCCCTACCTCCATGCCTCCTGTAGCTTGTTGAGGGGATGCGTGGGATCGTCACGGGATGGGCCAAGGCAGAGGACCTGGTGGTACTGCTCCAAAGCGGCCTGCTTGCATTCAGCACTGCAGTACGTCACCTAGAGCAAGGGGCACAGCACCCAGCATTGGCTACAGCAGCAGGAAAAGGGGGTCCTAGGCCTAGCTGTGCCCCCTCCCTGACCATCTGAGCCCCAACTCTTTCTCTATCGTGATGGTGATGCAGAAGGTAAAGGCAGACACCCACCTCGGGGCAGCGCAAGTGCCTGGCTAGATGCTGTAAAGGAGTCAGAAACCCCAACAAGACCACACTCCCTCCCAGTAGCCCCATACCTGGCACCGGGGACACTGCTGGTGCAGGTCTTTCCGGATACTGCACTGCTCTGGGTGAGGCAGCACCAGTGAGCTCTTCCCCAGCAGCCGCTGGGCATTCTCCTCCGCCGTCTCCAAAGCCCGCAGGCAGTGATCACAGGCTGCAGGGAGACATGACGGACAGACGCCACAGTGAGAAAAGAGGCCAAGGCCCAGGGCAAGACAGCATGAATGGTACCAACACCATCTCCGAGCTGGAGGTACTGGTCTCTCGCTGCTCCCTCCATAGGAAAGACCATTTCTGATGCAATTTAAACCCCCAGCCCTCACCTACTGCTCTGTAATACTGAGAAGTGGTTAAGGGCCGAACAATGTCAAGCGTCTCCACGTTGCTGACCCACAACAGAGCTTGGCAGACAGCAGGGTCTAGGTAGGACAAAAAAGTTTAAAATCCTGCCCTTACAACCCTCATTTTGTTGTTCTAGCACCTCTGGAGAACACTGGCACCTTTGTGGGTGCCGCTGCTCTGCGGTGTGATTTGGATTAGCATCCATACGACTAAAAAAAGGGGGGTTCCCACGTAGATGGTGCCCGATGGTGGCACATGGTTGATGGAAGTCACCAGCCCTCAAACGACCCCAGCGCCTTCAACTTGTCAACCCTTCATTTAGCGCCGAAGCAGAAATGGCAGCAGGGCCACCTTCCTGGTGGTGCCAAGACAAACCCAAACCCTTTCCTTGAAAACCGGGCAGCTCCCTCGGGACCCTGCGGTCACCTCGCCAGGGCGGGCGACAGGGACGTGCCACCACCGCCGGCTCCTCACCTCGGTAGTTGTACAGGGCGTTCCAGAGGAACTGGGACGACACCACTGGCCTCTCCACGAAGACGATCTCCCCTTTGCGGATGTTCTTGGTGGCGAACAAGCCTTTGCCCTGCCGAGGGAGAGGCGGGGGTCAGGGACGCACCCGAAGGCGAAACCCACCCGGGAGCTGAGGGCATCCCCTCGCGTTTTTATCCCTCTTTTCCCAAAAAAAATTGCCGCAGCGTGAGGCAAGGGACGGATCTCCGCGGCGAGGGGACCGGCCGGGATGGCCGAGCTCACCTTGGCGCTGCTGATGAACCGCGCCTCCGCCGCCACCGCGACCGCGGCCCCGGCCCCGGCCCCGGCCCCGGCCCCGGCGCGGCTCCCCGGCGCAGCGCCGCACACGTCCCCCGCCGCGGCGGCCATCTTCGGGCGGCGACTTCCCCGCTCTGACCCGCCGGGGGCGGGCGGCGCCTCTTCCTCTTCCTCCTCCTCCTCCGCCCCCCTCACCAGCCGCCCCGCACGAAGATGGCTGCCGATTACGCTCCCCCCACAGCGGGGTCCGCGCCCGCCATCACCCCCCTCACGCCCCGGGGCGGACGGGGGCTGGTCGCCATCTTACCCCTCCCTTCAGCCCACCGCCACTCTCCAAAAACAGCGCCAAAAAGCCCCGAAACGGGTCTGTGTCGCTTCTACAGCCACTTCAAAATCAGATAAGAGGCTTGCTGCCCCTATTAATTGTTATTATTTTTTAATCGTAGAGCTGGGGGAGGGATAGCCTTCGTGTCCCTGTCAGGCGGGAACGCAAGGTACCCCTTCACGGGGCGAGGAGGCATCACCAGCTGCCCCTGCGCACCCAAAACTGGCCCGACTTTACCCCAAAAAACCTTCAAAACACACTACCGTGCTCCCTGCGCCCTCGCTACCTCCTGCTAGGCTGTCTGCAAACGCCTAAAATCCACGCAAATGCGGGTTTAGTTGTATTTACTAATTCACAGCTGCGCTGCCAGCGCCCGTTCGGAGTTGGTTCTGCTCTTCGTCAGCCAGGCGGCTGCAGCGGTATGGGGAGTATGGGACGATTTCGCATTCGGGGCGCCTTGGGGTGTTTTGGAGTCACTAGATGTCACTGTCGGCTTGTGGCAGGGACAGCAGGACTTGGTATGTTACTGCAGTGATAACGCTGTGTGGCTGGCTGGATCCCGCCGTCCCCATGCCCGGGCCAGCAGCCCATGGGGAAGCATGGCCTCAGAGCGGGACACCTCCCCAGCCACCCGGCCGGCGACAAGGGACAGACAGACTGCCAGGGACACCTTCCCCATCTTTATTTTGGGGGGATGGCCCCAGTGAAGCCAGCAGCAGGCTGTGCAGGGCACTGTTTTGCCACGCAATGCCCATCCCAGGGGCCTACAAGGTTCTAGACGCTGATGGACCATGGTACCTTATGACTCCTATTTCAATTACATCTTCGTATGTAGGAGGAGGACTAGCCATTATTGTAATAACAGCATTATGTGTGCCCTGTTTGTCTAAGGTTTCAGTGCTAAGTGGCAGGGCATTTCACACGTATAACACCAGCTTGAGTCATGGCCTGGTGTCACGGCTGGCCAGGACACCTGGCCAACAACACTTCAAAGTGTCCTTCATGTCACCGCACAAGCCCTGGTGCTCACAACATTGATTTGAAGTATTTGTGAAGCTGGGCCAGGATTGCTTCTGCATCAAGTGTTTGCAGAGCACAGTGGGAACCTTCTCCTGGACTTCAGTTTGCTGAAGCACCAGCCCAGCAGAGCCGCGGCGGTACAGAAGGTTTGGCCACATCCACCTGCAGACAGAGGTCCTTGGTCTCCAGGAGCAGCAGCCCAACCCCCAGCACCCCACGCTTACCAGGCATTACGTTTCTTACTATAAATGTAGTTCTATCTCTGCAGGAACTGGTCCTGAGATAATAACTCATGTTATCTACTTTCACCCATAATATGAGGCCATCAATCAACTTCAAAAAAAACCAAACCTGTTTTTTTAGCATTTATTTTGTCCGAAACAGTTATCAAGAAAAACTCCTCGCACTTGTGTGAAGGATGAAAATATGTTGGGTTTTTTGTTTTTTGTTTTTTTTTTTGTTAATAATTTCAGTTGAAAATTAAAGAGAGTACTCAGAAATATGTTTCCTTTCTGTTTTGATGCTTACAGGTTTTCAGCTGATCTCTTTAAAAGCTATTCTTACTCCATTCCAAATGTTGAGACAGGCGCACAGGTTTACCAACAAACACACAGGTGTGGGGAAAAAAACCCGCTTTCATATTTCTATTACCATGTCAGGAATGAAAACGTGCAAGAAGAAATCACCCTTTCAAGAAAAAATCATCCTTTTGTGACTTCTGCTGTTAGAAAGCAGCTATTTTTGACAACGGAGGTCTTATTAGGAGGAGGAAAAGGTGCGTTTGTTGTATTCTTTTTTCTCCATTTCCTCAGAAACATGGCAAAAAGGATCAGTAAACCATCGCTGGCAGCTGTGGGGGCAAGATGCCATCAAGGCATCTCTGCCTACTCAGAAACCAAGGAGCTGCCCAACCCTGCCTCCCACCAGCCAGTCCCATCTCTCTTTTTAAAATACACTAGATTTTTATTAAGAAGCAAAGCAAATAAATAAGTTACACTTATTAAGAGGGGGAAAAAAAAAGGTTATTCCTATAAATAACAATATAAGAGTAAAGTGATATACAGTGTTCTGCGTCAGAAAGAGACGGAATAAATTATCCTGAGCTGACAGGACGTGGTGCCTGGTACCCTGGGCAGACCTGGGAAGGCAAGGTGACAGCCTGAGCACTGACAGCCTGGCCTAAGAGCACTTAGCTGCTAACACACAGACAGGGAGGGTCAGGTACTTAGACCTGACCCCTCAAAGCCCTCCCACCCACCAGAAATGCAACTGCTAACTGCATCAGGTGGTTACAGATGTGCTCGCCGAACACTCCAGGTGCTGTTTCCCATGGCACCTGGATGTATAATGAGGAGAGAACAGAGCAATTGCCGTCTGGGCCAGAATCGGCACATCTGGACGAGGGGCAGGGGGTCGTCTGAAGCACCAGAGGTGTTGGAAAGCTGCCTTTTTATAACAGCCCTGATCCCCACACCTCAGCCAGACCAAGTGCCTCATTCCCTGCTGCAGCAGCACACGCACACCTTGGCGAAGTAAGGTGATGCCGGAAGTCAGAGACACACCAGGTTCTGCCCCCCAGGTTTGGGAAGCCAAAACAAAGGCACAAATGCACCAAGGCACCAGACAAGAGGAGGCACTTATGTTCCAGGGGCAGGATCAGACCCTGTTCATCTTATTGCAAGAGTAATGATAGTCTGCGGGTGGGAGCAAAGGGCTTGCCAATTTTCTCAATTTTCACTTTTTTTTTTTTTTTTGGGTTGTTGTGATCTAAGCATCAAACATGGGAGTCAAGTTGACCAGGAAAAACAAGTAGGGTTGATTCTCCTGCCAGCACAGGTCTCTCTCTTAGGAGCACACAGCCACACACAACGCAAGTGACCCCGTGTTCAAATGCCCTTATGTTCCCAGCTGTCAGAGGCACCGTCTGATTGTCACCCCAGCCTCTCTGCTGGGAACTCTTTGTGTGTCCTGGTGCTTGAAGAGCAAACAGGAGATCACATGCCTTGCCACAGCTATGGCACCATCAAGGACAACCAGCCTGGTGATGAAGCCCCAGGAATTACGGCACATGGCTACTGAACAGCAGCCAAACAATATTTGGGGGGTTCCTCCCAGCCAGCTGCAGTTTGTCCTGGAGCTCCAACTCTCGGATTGAGAGTGTAACGTCTCACTTGGACCAAAGAAGCCCCAATGTGCCTGCATCCCCAGTATCTCCATCGAGCAGACAAGGCTGAAAAAACAACAGTGGCAGCTGAATATCATCAGCTATTCAAAGCTCAACATCCACGGTGTCCTCCTCGTGGTCCTTGATGTCTGTCGAGTCTGCAGTGGCAGGCTGTGTCACCCCAAACTGTGACAGCTTTGCTGCCTTCTGCTCCATGCTCTGCTTCCTCCATTTGATCCTCCGGTTCTGGAACCAGACTTTCACCTAGCAGGAAGATGGCACAACAGTTTAATCCAACGTCTCCAGGAGTCCCTTTCCAATGGTGGCCGTTGCTACATGCTTCTGAGGCAAATGTCCCCATAAAGCAGAGTTCCTTAAAGAGGGGGACATACCCCTTCTCTGCTCGGGGCACAGTGCATGCGGGCAGGAGGAGGTCACACTACGATGGGCAGATTGGCGCTGGGAGAAAGGACCTGGGGAGAGGGGGACGCAGCCGCACAGAGGAGGCTCTGGCCACGGGAGTGAAGGAAGCACCACCCGTAGCTCCCATGAGCCACTGAACCTATCCCTGCAGGACTGCCAGAGCGCATGATGAGGCACCCACCTACCCCCTGCCCCTGCTCCCTGTGCTGTTCACACCCTCCCTGACCCCCCAGAACCGCCCTTGCTTTGCTCTCCCTTTTCCCCAGCTGAATTTGGATCCCACTACGGAAGATCAGTGGCTCCTCCTTTCCACACTAAATAATCAGCTTGCGGTGGGAAGGGCAGAAACATACTGGGAAGAGCAGAAAAAAACTATTTAGATCCAGTATTATAAAAGGACACTTAAAGCATAAACTGTCTCCAGAGGATCATAACAATGTAGATACATTAGTCCAACCCAGCTTGAACTCTAAAGCAAGCGGGTTTGTGCTCCTAAATGCTTTTTGTTCCGCTTCATGGATTAAGAAAAGGATGCTCTTATTCACAAACCATCTAAACCTAGCTCACATCCCTCCAGGCATGTGGCTTCAATGTCATCTTGCAGCAAGGAGTCCCACAGGTCACTTTGCATCATGTCCTCCTCCCGCTGCACTTCACAGCAGGGGAATCACCGCAGACAAAACCCAGACCCAGGATCTATGCCGCCATCCCCAGCTCCCCCGTTTCTTACCTGAGTCTCTGTGAGATGCAGAGTTGCAGCCAGGTCAACTCGCTCTGTGCCCACCATGTACTGCTGCTTGAGGAACTCTTGCTCCAGCCGCTCCAGCTGCTCTGGTTTGAAGACAGTGCGGACCCTCTTTATCTTGCAGGGCCCCCCGGACCTCCAAGGCACAGCAGGGCCCAGTGAGTTGGCCCCCACACAGGGAGACAACTCCAGACCTGCCAGAAAGAAGTAGCAATTGAAAGGGTCTGCATGTTTGAGGCCATTCCTCCAGCCCTGTTGAAGTGCCAAGCCCAGCTTGCTTCAGCTGTAGCTGAAATCCAAATGCAGCTGCTCTATGCGCTAAAGGGGGCACCAAAAAGAAAAGCAGGGATGTCACTACCCTGTCCCTACCTAGATCATCACATCTAGGCTCCCTTTCCCGTGAAAGCTTGGACCAGATGATCTTTTGAGGTTCCTTCCAACATATTCTATGATTTTACCCACAGGTACAGCCCAGGACAGTCCTGGACATGCAGCCAAACCCAAAGAAGTCAAGTCTCGATGAGGTGAGCACGGTTTGACCTCCATCTATACAGGATCTTTGTAAGTTTACCCCATGCTGGCCCCTGCTTTTACCCTTCCCTTGGCACCCATGGTCAGCCAGGGTTCAGGAGAAGATACTGAAGCTGGCAGACTGGCCTCATGAAGACAAGAGTCACCAGCCCTTCTGCAGGTCCTCATCCCAGCCCTCAGTCCTTTGGTCTCAGTAGGTTTAACTGATCCATAAAGTTCCTCGTGTGCAGAGGCATTAGCAGGACTAAGAAGTGGATCTGGTCTCAGTCTCCTATCTAGTTGTGGCCTGGTGATAACCATAATTACCTACTTAACATACAATACAACACCAGCACTGTCACAGGACTAGCCGGCACCAGCCTAAAAGCAGTGCTGTCTCTGCTTTCTAAAGCCCTCATCCTGCCAGCACAGACTTTGATTCACATCCATCTCTATGTACATAAGGAGCGTGTGATTGCTACCCCGGACCATCCCCCAGGAGCCACAGGGCTCATCCCCATCCAGCTCTGTCCTCCTGAAGGACCTTCACTGAAGCCAGATCTCACTGCCAGGAGGACTGCAAGGCAGGGAGACCACAGTCAAGGGCTGAGTAAAGGGGGCAAAAACCCTCAATATCCAAGATGCTGGTTCTGGAGTTATGACATGCACAGAAACATTAGCATAGACTTTGCACATCTGAGTGTGAAGCGCTGGAGGGACAGTCGAGCCCATCTTGCTCAATGCCAAAAACTGCTGGACTGGGGACTTGGCTCCTGTCCCGACACCCAGAAAGACTCCAGGCAGCGGGACCTGCCTGCACAGACAAGACCGCTGGGTGCCATGAGAACACCGCCAAGAATCAAAGTACAGTTGTGAAGATATTAGGAACCAGACAAGGCCAGCGCTAAGATATGTTTGATGGTACCACAGCTTCTGTCCTGCCAACACCCAGGAACACGCTTAACTTTGAGAAAGAACACGCTAGTACAGCCAAGGGGACTTTTCTGTGTGGGAAGTGTTGTAAGCAGTATGGATTTGCAGGATGAGGCCATTAATGCTCTCCACCATGGCTGTTCTGAAATCTCAGCCCCGGGGCAATGCCATCTGTCTGAAATGCTTTGAGCAGAGGTTGGATGCAGCAGCTCACAGAGGTCCCCCTCAGCCAGAGTCATTGCCCAGTAACACCAGGGTACAGCAACAGCAGCCACGAGGGACGTTGGCCTAGTGTGATGTATCTAGATCATGGAAAGCCAAGTTTCTTTAACTTTTATAGAAATACTGCACATAATGACACAGATTCACACCCGCTACTTATCTCTCCTGTAATGACTGATGTTGTCATACTCTCCAGGCACAAATGGGCACCTTGACCTACTTCGTTTTCGTTAATTGGGTGTAAGTTCTGCGCGTGTTTAAGGATTTGTGGGATGGAGACCTGACAGCTTAACAACCGTAATTGCACTTAAAACTATTTTCATCATTAAAATAATTTCACCTGTCACATTTTTTTCTATTTTAATACTGGGATAATAGCAAGCGTAATTTCAAACATGAAATACTTTGTGGGAATAGCTTTGCAAATTGTTTAACTATATTTTCATACCTGTATATTTGATATAATACATAGATTAACGCACAACTATGCAGATGCTGTCTTTTAAAAGAAATAATAGATTAAATAGTTATGCTAAGTAGTTAAAAAAAAGAACAAGAGTAGCAAATACTTTTGGTATCTGACTAGTGTAGCTATCAGGATCAAATCAAGTGTTCTCTCTACAAGTAAAATATGTGCTTGACTGCAGGTTTTGTCTGGGCAGCAATGAGATCAGACTCTGAATACTAAGAAGATACTTGATTTCAAGAAAAATACTCTGAATAGAGGTATTTCATTAAAACAGATTAGTCTTTTTGCTCAGGTTACGTTACAGTACCCCTCAGTGAAAATACGGAGACCCTGATGGACTACCCAATATAGTCCATCACCAACTGTATAAATTTTACCCAGTGATCGAGAACAAAAACCTTTTTCCTTTGGGACTTTTGCACTAAAAATACAAACAGTTTTTAGGGCCGGGTGCTGCAAAACACTCAGTACTTACATTTCTGTGAGAGGTCCCAATGAGAGCAAAATTACGGACAGACAGGGGCACCTTTGGGAGAAAAGGGGACCCCACACGACAGCAGAGGGCAGAAATTACTTTCAGGGATGAGGCTTTGGGAAATTACAGGAGGTTTCTGCAGGTGTGATGAAAACACAGGCGTTGTGGTGTCTTTCCAGTACATGAAAAGAGAAATAAATGCCAGTGTGTGCAAAGCGACCCCTAAAATGCAGGTGGGGGCACGCGTGGACATGGGAGGGACTGTCCCTGACCCGAAACCTTCTGCTGCAGTCAAGCCTGAAGGATGTAAATCGTGTCATTAAGGTGCCGCTTGACGAAGTCATTTCATGTTTGGGGTAAATGGCTAGTATCAATTATCAATCACTACAGTGGGGAAAAATAATTAGTAAGAAATTCTTCGCTCTTCCTCCTTCGTTTTCCACAGCCCCAACCCAACTCTTTACCTTGGGGTTGGTCGAGGGGCTGCGAGAAATGAAACTACAGCCGATAGGGGAAAAAAACCCAAACCCCCTTATTTTCCAGCGCGGGTCATGCCACCCAAGCGCCCGGCTGGAAGGTCCCCGCTCCCCCCGCCTGCACTCCAGCCCCGTCCACGACACCCCCGTTCCCTGCCCATCCTCCGGACACGCTCCCACGCACCCCCCACGACCCGTGCCGGACGGGAGCCCTCCGCACACACAGCCCCGCTCACCTGCACCGCCCCGCCCGGCCACGGCGCAGCCCCAGCCCCAGCCCCAGCCGCCCAGCAGCGGTCCCGGTCCCGGTCCCAGCCCCGCTCCGGGGCCCGGTGCCGCCGCGAGCCAGCGCGGGGGTGGCGGGGCGGAGGCAGCGGCGGCGGGACCACGTCGCGGCGGCTCCCGGGCGAGGAGCGCTTCGATGTGGAAGGGGGTTTTGGGGGACGGCGGGTCGGGACGGGGTCGCGGCGGGCTGTGCAGCATGGCCGGGACAGTGTGCCGGCTGCCGGCCCCGCCGGCTTATATGGAGGACGCGATGGGGTGGGATGAGCCGCGCTCCTATGCAAAGCGGCGGCGGGGGGGCCAAGGGGGGCTGCCCCCACGCCCGCTGGCCTGCAGCGACACCCCCACGGACACCCCTTCTTTCCCACCAACAAGCCCACGGACATCTCTCCTTCCACACCAGCTCTTCCACTGACACCCGCCCACACACCTGCGTCTTCCCACCACAGGCACCCGCTCTCCTTCCCCACAGACCCCCATGCCAACACTTGCTCCTTCCTCATAGATGCTGAAACCCACTCGTTCCCCACAGACACTCACACCAACAATCACTCCTTCACCAGGGACACTCAAAGCAACACTCAAAAACTACTTCCCCACGGACACTCACTCTGGCACCCACTCCGTCCCCGTGGACACCTTCTCCTACGCCATTGACACCCACACCAACACCCACTCCAGACAGACACCCACGTGGATAGTTGCTGCTTCTGACACAGACACCTCCTCCCTTCCTCATGGCCAACTACACCTTCCTCCTACCAACCTTGCTGGCATCCCATAGACACCCACATGGACACCTACAGCTCCCCACCCAGACTCCACTGACACCCAAACTCCCCACAGACACCCAAACTCCCCCTGACACCCACACTTTCCCCCCAGGTCTCACAGGCGCACTTCACCACCCCCCTGGCCACACTCCTCAGGCCAGCCCACCCCTACCCTCTGCCCAAGGGCATGGACATACACCTGGACCGGCTGTACAAGCCTGTCCTGCTGCCCTGCCAAGAGGAACATGTCCATGTGTACCTGCCCAGGTGTGTCAGAGGGTGTATGTATATCTGGAATACGGGAAAAAGACATCAGGAGCTTGCACAGGCTAAGAGGTGACTGTGCAGTGGAAATGTAACTGTTCGTCTGGTTTGGGTGCCATTCCCTTGTGACACCCCCCGGAGCCAAGCGCAGAGACAGGGTTTGGTGGAGAGCTGCGGATGGCACAGGCACCTCACCCAGATGTGAGCGTACTCCGCAAACACAGTGCTGGGGGATTCATAGCCCTGTGCGCTTGCAAATGTTCAGGCTCAAATCTCCACAAGCACCAAATTCACCCTGAAAATTCACTCCAGTGTATGCAAACAGAGAGAAATCCCAAGACTGGAGTCTCCGGGTTAATAAACACGGAGTAAAAATCCCCCATGGCTTAATAACCCAGCATTAAACATCTCTGCGTGCACAGGCTAGCTGTCCATATCCAGTAAATCCTGCCTTAAATCAGGTATTCGTGCCATTTAAAGTTTCATTTCACTGCCCAAGCCGCAGAAATGGACCTCATTATAAACGAGCACCTCTCTATTTTTGAGCATTTCAAAGCAAATGGAAATTATGGGAATGCATGGGCAGGATTATCCTGCTTGCAAGGAAGCACCCTGGTGATGGCTACGGGAACCTCGGGGAAGAGGATGCCTGCAGGAGACAAAAGAGTCCCTCAAGTTTGCCTTTAAAACACTTTTTTTCTCCCATTTAGCATCCTGTCTTCCACAGCAGCTTCAAAATAAGTGAATAAATACAGCTGCTGCTTTATTGCTCCTTATCCAAACAGCCAGCCCCAATCCTGCCGCCGTGTAACTATGTGCTTAATTGAAATCACACGTTCAAAGCTGGGCAAGTGGCCGAAGCCTCTCCCCTGCAAAAAAAAAGCCGCCACCGACAAAATAAAGCCGCAGAGATTCACAACTTCTGGCTTTGCTTGCCCAGAGGTTGTGTGGATTAAAATATATGTGGGTGTCGTTATACAAGTTTTTGATTTGTTTTATTAAAAGCCTGATAAATCTCTTAATTATTTTTCTTCTTTATAATAAGTTGTGACTGCCACACTAATTCCCATGAAAGAGGTGTTGGAGATGCTCTGGTTATTAAGGGAGCAGTTTTACATTGCTGTTGTTGGGATGGGAGAGCCGTCAGAAGAGCAGGGGGTGACGGTGGGATGCTGCTGGCAGGAAGGACGGACAGACAGATGGACAGACGGACGGAGGGCCGGGCAACCAGCAAAAGCACCGACTGACTTTTCCCCTTCGGCTTCTCCCACTTGGCCGAATTCGCTGCCTAATGACGCGTCCTGTTTCCCATTAGTACTGTGTGCTCAGCTAATGCATTTCGGTCGGAAAGCTGGAAATTTTCACTCGCTGGTAATGACTTGGGAAATATAGCACCCAGCAGCCAGGCAGAGCGGGGGCTCCGGGAACACCCCCCCCCCCGCCTCTCCCCTGCCCACATGAGGTTGAATCACCGGCTCCATCCCCACCCCATGTGCTCCAGCAAAGGGGGCTTTTGCAGGAGCTGGGCAGGGGAGATGAAAGGATGGACCCTGATCCTCTTTTTTTTTTTTTGGTAGTGAGGTTTTGGTGGCTTTTTAAAAATTTTATTCCAGTTTTGTTTTTCGAGTGCGCAGAAAATAAAAGGGGAGGGGGAGTTCCCTAGGGGGGTAAAAAAAAAATCCCAACAACAAAACAACAAAAAAAAGCCCCCAGCCCTTTGTAAACATCCCCCCTGAGCAAAGGGAAGGGGGTGAAAAGCATTTCCTGATAACTCCATTAAAGAATGAGGCTGCATTAACATTCCAAGTACCTCGACAAGAGATGAAAGTGGGGAACTTGAGCTCAGCCTCTCCTTGCTCCAGATGTTATTATGGGCTCCCTGAAAGGTTTTTTTATTTCTTTTTTTGCAAAGAGACAAAGATGTTGCCTACTTCAAACGGGGCTAATTGATGCTAATGACTATCAGATAGAGTGGGGGCCCTTATTCCCCCCTGCAAAGGGGAAAGAGAGAGTGCATTTTACAATCCCCTCATAGAAAACGCCCCACTCTTCAAACCAGGTTGCTGCTTTGGGGATTTTTGTCTCTCTGGCTGCTGCTTTCTCTCCTCCTCCGCTCTCCCCCCCCGCCTTCATCTTTTCTGTCCCCCTTCTTCTGGGCACCCCGCAGCTCTCACTTGTTTGCCCATGAGAAATTTCACACCTCGCCTCCATCGGTGGGGAGAGCCTGGCTCCTTTTCCATCCCGTTCCAAGCCGCAAAACCATCTCAGCGGGCGAAAGAAGTGGCGGAAATTTCCCCAAACCCACAGCAAGCACACGCGAAAACGTGATAGGGATTCTGTGCATCTGTAATCCGGGGCTGAGTCCTCCTGCCAGTGGGAAAACGTCTTCTCGACCGACGGCATCCTTTCAGTCGCATTGTATTAGGGAGAAGATGGATCCCAGGGCTCCTGTCGCTGATTAGACAGGCGTGTGCTTGCTCTCATTAGGATAACTAGCCCAGCACCACCAACCTAAGCAGTCTGAAATCATGAGCTCATGCCTTTTACTCTTAAAAAAACTCCAAAATTGGCTTAAAAATGAGGTGCTGAACACCAGCTTTAGCTTTTAGCTTTGTGTCAGATTTTTGCAGCCATTTCTCCTGTGATAATCCATAATAATAATAAATAATAATCCATAATCCAATAATTAAAAGGAAATGGGGAACATCCCCAAATCATGTGGCTCCTGGAGCTGGTGATTTTCTCTTCCTAACCCAAATCCCACTGAATCCCATGGGAAGAGGGGAACAGGGCCTCATTTTCACTGAGAAAAGAGAAGCATGGTGTTTCTCCCCAGAGAATAACTGATGCGTGTTTGTTCCTTCATCATAAAGTCTAAGAAAAGAGAAATTACTGAGGCTAACGATCATTACTGTTCATGTTCTTGGCTCCAGGAGCACCTAACAGTGCCAGGTGCTGGGCCGCTGCCCTGCCTTGGCTTTGCCACCTTCAACCAGGTGCTGAGGAGCTGCAGAGAGCTCCAGAACAAGGTGCTGGTCTCGATTGCTCTTGGCAAACGCCCTCTCTCCTGCTTGCAGCAGGATAAGGCCACGGTTCGCTTTGTCTTCTAGATCCTCAAGCACCTTGCAAGGTCCCATTAACAGACCCAAACTGGTGTGAGGACAGCAGGACAGGCAAGACACTTCGCTTTGATGGCATTGCACAGCAATGGGAGCCCGGGTTGCAGGTGGCAAGAGGCCAGTCCCATACATCCCCCTGAGAGCCCAGAAGAGGGACAGCCACCGGCTCCAGGGAAATGCTTCATCTGAGATCATGGTTACTTTTCAGCAGAGCACTCCCCAGCTTGATCCACTGCCCAAGCACTGGTGAAAGCCCCGTGCAAGTAGCAACATGGGAGGGACATGAGGACTTGGGAACATAGGAGTTTCCTCCAAGAATGATGTGCCCAAACACCAGCCCGCAGCGGAGGCAGCCCCCGTCCTCTCCATCCCTATCGCCTTATTCTACCTCTTGCTTGGCCAAAGCTCTCGGGGAGCCTAGTCAACATGTTCGTGCAGTGGAAGAGTAACCCTGCAAAATGCCAGGCCCTTCTTTTCTGCTCAGGGGTGCGGGCAGAGGGAAGCTGGGGCAGGGGGGGAAGGCAGAGGGCAGCATCCTTCTCTCCCTCCAGCCCCAGACAGCCAATACACACCCCAGCCGCCCTTCAGACACCGGCCCCGGCTACATTGTCAGGTTAATTTGGGATAATGGCCTGCAAAGCACCTCAGCCCCACACAGGTCTCATTAGCACTTGATAATATCAAGCATCCTGAAGAATTGCGGCTCTTCCCCCTCCTCCCCAGGGCACGGAGCCCTGCACACAGACAGGGCAGGGCGTCCCAGGACCTGCTCCTTTTCTTACTCCATCGCCAAGCTTGTGGGGCAACGCACCTCTCCCCCCATAGCCTCAGGGCTTTCCTGCGATTCATCACCCAGGCTGGTATTTCCAAGCAAGATCTGAATTAAGCCCACTCTGCAATGTGGCTCCGCAGGGCTGGATCCTGCCCCAGCCTTTCGGTGGGGAGACCTTGTCCCTGATCCAAGCGGGGCTGTTCCTTGGTGTCGCACGCCTCGGTGTCACATCTGTCCTCATATCTCAGCCAGATGTGAAATGAGGGAGCGGAACCTGCTTCAAGCCGTCACCCTCCCCCTCCCCGGCTGTTGGGAGCCTGTCCCGCCTGCCTGGGGTCCCTCCAAATAGTGCGTGGGTGGAATCCACGGGTTGAGTCCGCGATGGGGCTCACCCAGCTGACAGCAAAGTCTGGGTGACCCCCCCCCAGAAAAGCTAATACCCTCCGGCAAGGCCTCGGAGGATGCTCCGTGGTCCTCCCGTCAAGCACAGACCTGAACACCGTGTTCACAGGGGTTGCAATTGCGGGTATTAGGAGCATCCCGAAACCACGCATTTAAAATTAATTGGGAATTATAAACAAACTAAGCATTGAGGCAGCCCTGATACAGTCCTGAGTGCACGATCAGCCTGCTGCTCCCTTCAATTATCTTTTTTTCTCCTACATTGTTCTCCCCTAATGAGGAGGCTAATGACCAAAGGATGGTTCATAAGTGGTTCCCAGACTCTCCTTGCCCAGGGCAAACACCGTCCACAATAGGATCACAAATTGTAGGGAGAAGCCCCGGCTGATCACATCAGAAACGGTGCAGGGATTTATCTCTCTGCCTTAACAATAACAGTATGTTCTTAATCGCCACTCCAAAGAGACAGCTAGCAGGGGATCTGCCCGGCCTCATCATTAAAAGCTGGCAGCATCTTTGCTAGCGCTGCCCCTTTGTTCATCTTTCATTATTCCAATGCTCCGGCCCCGTTAATTCCTCTCCATCTTATTAAATCAATAGAGATGGAGTGGGGGAAGGATGGGGCAGAGCAAGGGTTGGATCCGGCTCGGCTCTCGGCAGGGGTCCTGAGTGGGAGCGGGATCAGACCTGGCACAGATAAGCATGAGTCGAGCTGATACCATGCTTGTCCAAGGCAGTATTTACCCAGTTCCTACAGCTGGGGAAACTGAGGCACAAAAGCATCGCAACCTAAGTCCCAGGAGGAGGTTTTAGCAGAGCTGGGAGCACTTTGTCTGACTGCCAGTCCTGTACCTCCCGATAAGATCCCCTTATTCATTACACCATCAGGACTTTCTTGATTTAATGATTTAATCAACTTTTTAAAATAAAATCACACCATTGCAGAGGTTGTCTGGTGCCAGGGCCCCAGTACACCCCCAGCAGAAGCCCAGACCAACCATGCCAGGGTGGCAGTGACACCAGGATTTTACACGACAGATCTTTTGCAAAGGGGGAATGGTGCAATTTTCATCATTATTTTTTTTTCTCTTTTTCCTAACAGTTGATCTCACTGAAACAAAGCAAACTGGTTTCTGACAGGCCCTGACATGTGTGTGGCTGGGACCAGAGCTGGGGAAGGGATTTCCTCCCAGTCTTTCCATTTCTGAGACTGGGATGTGAGCAGGAGAGCCAGTAGAGTGAGCAGTAGCAGCTATTTAGGAGGTGATGTGCCCTGTGGCAAACCCAGACCAGGGCTGATGGTGTTGCCTTACCAGACCCCTAATCTCCCCACACAGCCCTACACAGGATTTAGGCACGGCACTGCTTGCTCTTGCTCCAACAGCGCCCAGTGCATAGGACTGGTCCACAGCCCTGTGTTTTTTGTTGCAGGATAAATACCTTTTAAACCCAGAGATTTTGGATGCTGCAATGCTCACCCCATATGAAGGGTCTCCTTAGTCTCCCAGTTTCCCCACTGCATTTCCAGGTAGGTCACCCCATTTAACCTTTATTTTCATGCATCCAGGAGCTACTTCCAGCTGAGATTTTAATGCAAAGTATCGACACCTTTGCTCTTTGGCTGAGCAAGACAGCTTTGCACAAGTTCATCCTAGAAAGACTGCAAAAGATGGGATGCCATGATGTTTCCTCCCATGGCTTGTGATGTCTCTTTTTATTTCCACTGAAATTGGGCAGCACATTGCTGGCAGAGCTGCCCAGCAGCCTCAGGAAGCTTTGCTTGACATTTCAATCAGGAATTAAAGGGGAGGGAGAAGCAGGGGGAAATGCTCCCTGACCATTTAACGAGATTACACGATGAGACGGAGCTTGGAAACATGCACAGCCGACCTCGGCGCCCCATGTCCTGGCTCGGGTCGGACATTGCCTTGAACCTCCATCGCCAGCAGGTTGCTCTCCCCGGCATCCTGGCCCGTCCTCAGCACACAGTAATCCCTTTTAGCAAACCCCCCCCAAAAGAGAGCATGAGGGGATAATCAGCCGAGGAGAATGGGGCTGCCAACTCGGAGAGGGGATGCAAAAGGCACCTGGGAAAGCAGCTGGGTCACGGGGATTCAGGGGCTGGAGGGGTCCTGCTGCTCCAGCGTCCAAACACCCCACCGTGCAAACTTCTACTATCCTGAGTAAATGCGACTCATGCAAACAAATCATGTCCGTCGCCATGTGCTCAGCAGGAATAATCCTGGCAGGAAGGAGAGCGGGGAGGGGGACATGGAGGAGCTGCATGCTACAGCTCCACACGTTATCCCTTCTCCTATCTCTCCCTCCATCTCCCATCCCATTTACCCAGCCACCCATTTGCACCTATTCACCAGGGTCTTGCATTCATCCTCAATCATCCATCCATCCATCCATCCATCCACCCACCCACCCACTCACCCACATGCAGACCAGGCCGTTCCTCTGGGCAAATAGTCCACCCTAATACATCTATCCACCTATCTCACAACCTACCTGTCCTCCTACAAGCTGCCTACTTAGCTACAGAGCGGAGATTTGCTAGGGAAGGCTCAGCACTGCATCTTTAGCAGATAACCTTTATCCTTTTAATAAGGCTGCTTAATTCTCACTTCCTTATAATTATCTGACACTGAAAGCCCACTCGTTTTTTCTGCAGACAGGTGAAAGAAACAGTGTCTTTAAGAAAGCAAGGTGATACGCAGGATTGGGAAGGGACTAGCGAGGTTTTTGTGATTCATGTGGGGTTTAGGTAAGGACACACAGCCAAAATGTTCTTATTCTGCGCAGGCTTTCAAGGTGGGTGAGAGGAGCCAAGGCTCTGTCCCAGGTGGTCTGATCCAGACAAGACCTTGCCAAGTTCTCAGAGCATCTCTCTCCCTTATTTCCCAAGGTGCCAAATTGCTGTGCCTGGGTTTGATCCCAATCCATGTGCCCCAGTCAAGCTGCCAGGAGTTGGGCTGAGCTGCAAGACCTGCTCCCTGGACTGGGGAAGGAGATGTCTCCGATAGGGGAAGAAAACTGCATTTCCACCCCCTTTCCGGGATGCCAGGGCTGGTGGAGATTTGGCAGGGCACAAAATGATCCAGCTGAATCCAACTTTTCTGAAAACCATCAACTCTGTCCCATTATCAGGGTCAGACCTGGAATTTGGCTCTTCTCATCCCCACTGGAGCAGTAATTGGCTGCTTTGCCCTGCAGATACAGTCCCTTCCCCACCCTAAGGAACCTGCAAAGAGGTTAATCCCTGGGTGAGAGGAAGAAAAGGGATGGCCTTCCCTGGCACCCGGCTGTCTCCTGGCAGGTGGGAAAGGGGACGCAGACCATCCTCAGCCCCCTGCACCCCCTGGGGACAGCCAACCCGCTCAAGGATTATCACTCACCATGAGAAAAGCCTCCTGGTCAAAGCCCAAAGTGCCAGAGGGATGGATGTGATTTAATTCACCACATATAAAAGTCACTTTTTAAAAAACTCTATCAAGCCCAGCAGTTTTAATAATAGTCATTTCCCTGGCCAGACACTGCCCACAGAGGGGTCCGAGCTGGGCAGACCTCTTCAGGAGCATCCCCTGGAGCGGGGACGGGTCCCCCGCTGCCTGGCCCCGAGGAGCCTGGCACGGCCAAAAGGCTCAATCCTGCCCAAGGCTGAGCGCTGCCAGCTCCTGGGGGATTAAAGGTGTCCTGAGAACAACTTAACTCTTGCAATCAGCTTGGCCCCTGGCTGGGCGATATTAAAACATCCCCCATAAACCCTGTTGTCTCGGGGATGATTGCAATAAACCCACCGGCAGGCGAGATTAGCGGGTTAAACCCGCTGGCGCAGCCTGGGCTCTCAGCAGACATGTGAAGACATTAGCACAGTTTGGGCTCTTTGAGACTCGCAGGCTAATCCTGGCTCTGAAAACAGCTGGAACAAAGGGCAGCTTCCGTCACATCATCCTTCTCCCGGCACCTTCCCCTTCTTCTTGCACTGTCCCCTTCTTGCATTGCCCCCCTCTCCTTGCACCATCCCGTTCTCCTTGCATTGTCCCCCTCTCCTTGCACCATCCCCTTCTCCTTGCATCATCCCCTTCTTATATTGTCCCTTTCACTTTGTACTGTCCCCCTCTCCTGGCATCATTCCCCCTCTCCTTGCACTATCCCCTTCTAATTGCACTGTCCCCCCTCTCCATGCACATTCCCCTTCTCCTTGAATTGCCCCCTTCTTATATTGTCCCCTTCTCCTTCCACCATCCCCATCTCCTGGCATCATTCCCGTCTCCTTGCACTGTCGCCACTCTCCATGCACCATCCCCATCTCCTGGCATCTACCCCTCTCCTGGCATCATCTCCTTCTCCTTGCATTGTCCCCCTCTCTTTGCACTGTTTCCTTGCACTGTCCCCTTAATTGTCCCCCCTCTCCTTGCCTTGTCCCCCTTCTCTTTGGCTCATCCCCTCTCCTTGCCTTGTCCCCCTTCTCTTTGGCTCATCCCCTCTCCCTCCTTCTTGCATCATGTTTCACACCTGCTCAAACAAACCCTCTACCTGGTTCCCATCTTCCGTCAGCCCCAAGCCCAGGGCAGTCAACAAGAAAATAAGTTTAGTAAAAGCTGGTGCTGCCCAGGCAAGCACACAGATGTCCCCATTGCTGCTCTTATCTAGGAGGTCCAGGGCCGCTGGTACTCGATTGCTTTGCATCCTTGCAAGGAGATCCGCACAGAGGCCATCCCTGGCTATTCCCCAGGCCAGTGTCTGTCCCACCTGCTGGATTTGAAACCTCTACATCTGCCTAAGCAGGGCCAAACAATTTAAATTAAAACCTGGCTAATCCTGTCCAAGCTGAGATGGCACCCCAGGTGCCCAGCTCACTAAGCCACCACCAGCTCTGCTCTCCAGGTGCATTTTCCCTATTTTCCTGTCTCCAAAAGCCCTGGAAAGCAGGATGCCATCACTGGGTTGGAACGTGTGAGCTGTGGGCAAGAGCAGGATGTTACGGAGAAGATGCTGCTGGCAGGAAGGTGGGAATGGATAGACCATGAGATGGAGGTATTCTACAATGACGTGGGCTCTGTGAAGGTCCTGAGCTATTTTAGAGCACGAGGAGGTCTCCAAGCACCCAGTGCCTTTGGGATGAGCCTGGCTATGGGGCTGATTGTGGGTGGAATGTGCAGGTGGCCCCTACTCCTATGGTCCTCCAGGGCTTACTCCCATGAACAAGCACCCACTGAACCCTTGCTGCCACTGCAGGCATGTGTTGTGCCTCTTCCTCCTCCTGCAAAGATGAGCCCAAGAGTTGCATAAATAATTTATTTTCGCACTGCAAAAATTATGGGGGCCCTGTATATATTAGATACACTTATTGCTAGCTATGATACATTCATATAATACACACGGAAAAGCAGCCCGAAGGGGCGATTCAGCAGCTCTTTGCCACAGTCTGTGCAGGTGCTGTCCCTGAGCCCGGGGAGGAGGCTATGTTCCCCTGGCCGTCATCTGGCTCTGCTGGGAAGTCCTTGTCCTCTTCGCCATGGTGGCTTTGCGAGTCGGGGCTCCTCTGCGGGGTGGACAAACCCATTTTGGCCAGTTTGGCTTGTTGCTGTTCCAGGCTTTGTTTCCTCCACTTGATCCTCCGGTTTTGGAACCAGACTTTCACCTTAGGAAGAGGTAAAGCTTAGTTTTCAAACCCGGTTTCTCCATGGACCGTGGGGCCATGGTCCGCTAAACTTCTGTGGTTCAGGCAGTGCCACGACACTCCACAAACCCTTAGGTGCCCACAGGTCCCCTGCCACACCTCTGTTCCTAGCAAGATGGAAAACTGTCTCCTGCAACCCAGAAGCTGAGACTACATTGGTGAGCTGGGACCTGCCAGTGGTGGAGTAGGTCTAACCCTCAGATGGACATAAGTTCAACTCCTCCATGTGGCCCTAGGACAGCTGCTTTGCGACTCAGTTTCCCCATCTGTGATCCTCCACCCTTTTCATGTAAACCATCTGCAATTACTACCCCACACGGGTCCTGCCCCAGGCTGAGGGACATGGCCCAGGTCCCACCCATTGGCATATGGGTTTGGGAGCCTCCCTGGACCTGCTGGTGGGGGCAGGTGGAGATGGAGCACAGTGGGGCTTACCTGCTCTTCAGTGAGGTGCAGGGAGGAGGCAAGCAGGCACCTCTCTGTGCCCACCATGTACTGCTGCCGTGCAAACTCCTTCTCCAGTCGGGCCAGCTGGTCACTGGTGAAGATGGTCCGGACTCGCTTGGCTTTGCCAGTCTTGGCTTTGAGGATGGGGAAGCAGCACTTGGAGATCAGGAAGCCTGGAGGCAAACAAAAGAGGGGAGGTCAGGGTGGAGAAAAGCCCTTGGAGGGGTCCCCTTTAGAGTAGGGTCCCCCTTGAAAGATCCTTTCTTGTAGAGGCAGAAAGGACCTTCCCATTTGGAGGGGCCCCTTTTGGGGAGGCAGAAGGGGTCTCTTAGGTGGGGGTCCCCTATTTGAAGAGGTGGGAGACGATGCTCCATTTAGAGAGGATCTCCTTGGAGAAGTGAATACAGGTCCCTCTTGTAGAAAATCCCTTTGGAAGGGGGTCCCCATGAAGAGGTAGAAGGAGCTCCACCATTTGGAGATGTCCCCCTGAGAGAGGCCGGAGGGTCCCATTTGGAGGGGCAGAAGAGGGTCCTTGTTGGAGAAATCCGCTTGGGAGTAGGCAGAGGTGGTCCCCCCACTTGGAGTCATCCGAATGGGAGATGTGGATGGGGGTCGTGCCCCTGGAAAAGGTCCCTTTGTGAGATATGTCCCCTTTGGAAAGGTGGCCAAGGGCTCCCCTTGGAGAGATGAAAGGAGGTCCCCATTTGGAGATGTCCCCATGGGAGAGGTGGACAGGCCCACTGTAGAAGAGGTCCCCTTGAGCGGGGTCCTCCATTTAGAGAGCTAGTGAAAGGTCCCCCCCTTGGCGTGATGGAAGTAGGTCCCCCATTTGGAGGTGTTTCTATGAGAGAGGTGGATGTGGGTGCCCCTGGAAGAGGTCTCCTTGAGAGGGCTCCCACCCTTTGGGAGGTAGAAGGAGGTTCCCATTTGGGGGGGGGTCCCCCTGCGGGGTGTCGGGGGGATGTCGGTACCTGTGGTCCCCAGGCGGGCGGCCCAGGCGGGCGGGACCCCGCAGCAGGCGGTGCAGAGCGGCCGGGGGGCGGCGGGCGGCGGCAGCGGCGACAGCAGGACCCGGGCGGCGGCAGGGCCGGGAGCCGGGGGTGGACCCCGGAGCGGCGGCGGCGGGGGGGAGTCGCGTCCCAGCAGCGCCGCGATGGTGAAGGCCTGGCCGGGCCGGGCGGGGGGCAGCGGGGCCGGGGCCGGCATGGCGGGGTCTGCTCGGAGCCGTGTCGCCCGCCTTTATACGGCCGCCCCGACCGGCCCCCGCGGGACTCTTGTCCGTCCCCAGGAGATCGCGGGGGGCGGAGGGGATGGGGCGGGATGGGGCGGGCGGGGACCGATGGCATCGCCCTGGGCCCTGCCCGGTGGGGTGGTGGGGCGGAGGTCCCGTGTCCCCTCCCTGTCCCCCCTGCCCTCGATGGGGATGTGTCTCCCCCTGTCCCACTGCCCTCGACGGGGGTATCCCCCACCATGTTTCCCTGCCTTCGACCATGGAGGTAGCCCCCTGCTTCCCCTGCCCCTGGAGTGGAGACCCCCATGTCCTCCCCCGGGGTGGCTTTGGCCCTGAAATACTCAGGCAGGAGGATCCAGGCACCCAGGGGACACCACAGGACAGACAGTGTCACCCCAAGGCCAACAAAACTCCCAAGGGGGGGTCCCCCTTGAGTCCATCCCAGCCCATCATGCTGGCATGCACCCCACTGCACAGCTGCTTTTTGGAGGGCACAGCTGTACCCCAGGCCAGCAAGGCAAAGGGACGGGACCAGGGATGCTCTGAGAAGCAGTGGCAGAAGTGGGGGGCTGTGCCTGCACCCCCCCAGCTCACCCCTCTCGGCTGATGGGATTCAGATGGTCATTAGGGTTTGAGATTCTTAAAATCATGCAGCTTTTCCTAATGAGCTGGGAAAAGTCACACCTCGGGCCCGGCGCGGCGGGGGAGCGAGCCCCGGTCAAAGGACTCCACCAGGTCTGGGGGGTTTATTGGGGAGGAAATAGGGCACAGGGGAGTCGGGGGACCAGGGTCCACATCTGCACAGCAGCAGCCCCCCTCGCTCGGCTTTCACAAGGTCCCTGGGACCCAGCACACGCGTGCACAGCACCCCAAGCTGGGGAAAAAAAACCCTAGGATTGCTCCAGCGCTGAGAAAGTCATTACGGAGCTCTGCCCTGGTGGTGAGGATCCTCCATTCTGCAGCTGCGTGGCCACCTCCATGATGGGGATGGGAAAAAGGACCCTCCTGGCTCCACGGTACCAGGGCACACCGGAGCCCTGTACTGGCAAGTGAAGGCTCCCCAGGGGTGTCTACATTAAAAAGCCATAAAAAGCCCATGATGGGCACCATGCCAGCGGCGATGCCATGCTGCCTGGCCCATCACAGGGGCACCATCACAGGGGCATTGCTCCACAGCCACTGCGGTGGGGGCAAATAAAGACCCCAGGGGGGACAGACATGAAAGGGTGGCAGATTTGGTGTTATTAGGTCTTAATTACAGTCTTGAAAAGACCAAGATAAAAAAGCAGGAGGCTCCTGCCGGGGCTTGGTGGGCTTGGGCATGTTTGGTTAGGAGGTGCTTTCCCTTTTTTTATTCCCTTTTTCCTCTCTCTCTGTTTGATGGAGCTCAGCAAACACGCACACACACACACACACACACGCTATGCAGCAGGGTGGCCCCAGGACCAGAGGGTGCCCAGCACCCCTGTGCTGGATGGGATGCTAATGGCGTCTGTGGGGTTGGGATCCAGGTGATGTGGGGCCAAAATGGGGATACTAGTACCCAGTGGTTCTTTGGGACAGCCAGGTGGGAAAATCCTGCCCTGTAGAGATGGGGAGGGAGGGGTTTAGTAATCTGGGGGAGGGGGGGGCGTGATGCCGTGCAAGCAAGGAGCAGGGGCAGGCTGGAATGTGGGGGGTCGTTGCCCACCAGGTCCAGATCCAGAACAGGGATGTCAACCCAGGTGTGGCTCCTGCCTAATTTTGAGGCAAAATTGCCCCAAGGCTCTGACTCCTGAGCTAATTAATAACAATGCTGCTCATTAGCCCTTGGCTGGGCTGTCTGGGCAGGGTGTGGATTGTCTGTCTGAGGAGTGGGGCTTCCAGGTTCACCCCCTTGTCCCAGGAACACCACCCCCGCCACCCCTGCCTTGGTCTTGTGACCATCCCTGTCCTGCAGCATCCCACTGTCTGGCCATTGTCCGTCCAGCCCAGCTCTTGGAGCTTTTTGCCCACAAAATCCCCCTGCATCCGATTGCTGATATGCCATACCAGTCCTGTGCTGGGCACTGGGGTGGAGACATGCACAGTTTGCAAGGAAAAAGAATATTTTCTACCAACTCATCTGAAATTATTGGAAAAAAACTAAGTGTTTGGACACCCACTGCCATCAAGTGGCTGCAGAGGATCCAGGCCTGACCCTCAGTGTCATGTCCCATCCTGTCTGTCACCCTGCATTCGCCCCGATAATTTTTTCTCAATCTCAGATCTCCCTCCCAATTATATCCACTCTTCCTTTGGTGTCATTAAAGGTTTCACCACCCGGATCTGGGACGCAGAGCGAAGCCCTCCCTTAAGCATCATAAGATATGCAGCTCCGCTTCTTCTCTGGATAGACTTGACCCAGCTCTAGGGAGGTTTTCTCAAGCAGGACTCATACATGCACAGGTCACCACCACCACCAGCGGCTGTTTGTGGATGCAAAGAAAAAAAAAATTATCTTTTTTAAACCCTGTGGGTGGTTGACCTGGGGAACTCCTTGCCCAGGAGCTCTTGGAGGTTGAGAGCTTCAACAGAGGAAATAATAACATCCGTAGCTGTATGATACAGGCTAAAATACACCATGCCCCAAACCAGGCGAATCCTGCAGCAGAGCTAGGTGGCTCAGGGCTGGGACAGGTGCCACCAGGGCTGGGACGAGTCCCCCCTCCAGCAGACACATGGGATATAAAATTGAAGCAGGAGGTCTATGTCTTCTTTAAAGGTTTTGCACCTTTCCATGCACCTGAAGGAAAACTGGTGATTTTTTTTCTTTTTTTTTTACATAATCTTACTTAGCTTCTGTTTCATGGCTTTTTAGAGCCATGGCTCTAAACCAGTCAGTGAGTATCCCCAGTTGCAGGCATCCCAGTTAGTGAGCATCACAGGCAGTGAATATCCCAGTTAGCGGGGATCCCAGTTAGCAGGGTCCCGGTTAGCAAGCGTGTTAGTTAGTGGAAGTCCCAGTTAGCAAGCATCCCACTTAGCTGGCTTCCAGTTAACGAGGATCCCGGGTGGGCAGGGTCCCAGCAGGGTCCCGGCGAGCGGTTCCCGGCCGGGCCGTTCCCCCGTTGACCGCCAGAGGCCACTGCCCGACCGCGCTCGGCCCCGCCGGCGGCGGCACCAGCTGGGACCGCGGGAGCGGGGACACCGGGTTGGGGGACACCGGGGAAGGACACAGCAGGCTGGGACACACCAGGGATGGGACACAGCAGGCTGGGACGCCCCGGGATGGGACACTCCGGGATGGGACACACAGGGCTGCGACACCGGGGCTGGGGCACGCTGGGAAAGGACACACTGGGTGGGACACCCCAGGCTAGGACACACCGGGGATGGGACACACCAGGGCTGCAACACCAAAGCTGGGACGCACCGGGATGGGATACACTGTGATGGACACAATGGGATGGAACACAAAGGGATGGGACACACCAAGCTGAGACATGCCAGGGTGGGACATGCTGAGACTGGGACACAGAAGGCTGGCAAACTCCAGGGCGAGGAGGTTTCTCCCGAAATGCTGTGTGGATAAAGGGGCTCCAAGTGGAGGGTGACAGCCTGTCTCCTCTCCATGCCAAGGGACCACCGTTGGCCATGGAAGCTCTAGCTGAACTTTCGAGTGGTACAGAGATGATGAGGACCACCTCCAGGAGAAAGCCCAGCACAGTCCTACCATGTGTGCATGCAAACCAAGGTCAGAACAAGGACAGCATCACTGCCCTCTGTGCCCCAGACCACGGGTGTTTCTAGGAACTGAAATCTGCCCGGGAGCTCAATACAAGTTGTGTAACTTCATCCGAGCTGCATGAACTCTGTGGGGGTGGCTGCATCCCACTTGTTGTCTGACCCCATGGCAAGCTGGCCAAATTCAGCCCATCACTAACTTAGAGAAGACACGTGAGTTGCAACCAGCCTCAAAACCCAATTAATCAGCCCTAAAAGGGCACATCCTGGGGCAGAACTGTAAGGCCATGCCCATCCCCCATGGGGCAGCATCAACCAGGGACTATGGGAAGGTTGATGTTTGTGCTTCTCCACGTGCTGGTTATGGGGCAGCAGGGCCAAACATGTATCTCTCCTCCAATTTCCACCAGGCTGGAATGTGGTGTAGGGGGTTTACAGCATCTCCAGGGCCACCAGCATCTCTGCAGGTCCCCACTTTTGCAGTACCATTTACCCCCAAAATCTGGGAGTGAGTCAAACCCCCCCGTCCATCTGCCTGGCTGGGAAAGTCAAAAGCAGTGTCATTGCCAAATCCAGAGGCACCTGCAGAATTGATGGCGACGGATTTCCACCCTTATTTGTCAACAAGCCTTGCTGGCCTCCCCCCCAACCCTGCAAAGCCCTGTTAATCTCCGATACAATTGCAGTTTGCTGTGCAAACAGCTTGGGTGGGGGCAGCGTGAGGCTTGCATGAGAAATGTGTCATTTGGGGGCGGCCGGCAGCCTTGTGGGTAAGCCAGCAAGTGAATCGTGGCATCACTAACGCCGGATTGAAATGATTTTGAAGCAATTGCCCTTCAATAACCCTAATCCTCGGCTGTGAATGGGGGTTTTTAACTCCTGGCCATTATTCCCACCTTATTATCTATTGATTGACTTTTAGAAAGGGTAATAACCTAAATAGATTGATGCTCTGAATCCTGTGCGGAGATCAAATGGAGCCAATGGTTGATTTTCCATGTGGGATCCAGGGGATAAAGCCCAGAGCTTTATTTTGGCCCCTGAAGCAGAGATGGGGGCAAAGGGGTGATGGGGAGCAAGGAGATGGGGCAAGGGGAGGGGGAGGAAGACCTGCAGTGAGCGGCAGCCTCCGTCCCTCCCTGCTCCACCAAACAATCAGAATAAAAGCAAATTATTTCTCCTATTTTCCTTCCCAAGATGAGCGATAAACTGTCCATCCACGAAAAGAAACTGATAACGCCTCTAATTTTACTGGAAGGCCTAAAAATGCCATTTCTACGCAAAACAGGGTGCTGCTCTCCTCCCCAGCCAGCCTTTGATAAATGTTGGTTTTTTTCTCTTTTTTGCCTTTTTTTTTTCTATTTCCCGTTCGGTTTGCAAGGGGAAATGCCCCCGGAGCTACAAACAACGCACAATAAAGCAAAATAATATTTTAGTCAAAATAGGCAGACGGTGCTCGCAGCCAACTTTCAAATTAGCATTTTGAGGGCAAATATGCAGACAATTTGAGATAATGAGGCCTGATTATTCAATCCAATGAATGTTAAATAGGCAGTGAGGGCGCCCGCGTCTTATCTCCCCAGCTTTCGATTTATTTTAGTTTAGTTTAGTTTTAATCGTTTCCCATTTGAACTCTTTATTTGTCTTGGCTCCAGCCCCCCCCTCCCTCCCTCTCTTCCTGGGCATCCCTGCGCTGCCAGCTGGGATTTTGCAGTGGGAAATCACCGTCATGGACCCGCCATCCCCTTTGCAACCCATTTTCAGGGGGCATTTTGCAGCTTGTCCCTAAAAAATAGGAGCCCCAGGGAGGTTTTGGTGCTGCTGTCAGACCTGGTCCATGTGTGTGTCCCCCAGATTGGGGGATGTTCGTTTGGGTGATGTTTTGATGGTGGCGTGAATTTTTGCAGAGATGTGCATCATCAGCACAGAGATTTGGGGTGATGCGTCCTCAACTCTGGCTCATCCTTCATCCCTTGCCTTTAATCCCAGGGCTGTTTGTGCAGGTGATGGTGCAGTTGCTCCCACCCTGGGTCTCAGCACCCATTGTCAAATGAACACAAACAGCAAATGAGCCCTGTGGAAGATGACCCCAGCAACCGCTGTCACCCCAAAGCAAAGCCCAACTCAGCATCCCACCCAGCTCAGCATCCCATCGTGCAGCCCCCGCAACCTTCCAGCAGCATTTTTCTTCATTCTCGTGGAAATGTCATTTATTTGCAACCCCAAGGAAGTGCATTTCCCACCACCCAAGGGAGGGAAGGGTCAGCTCCAGGCTGGGGAGCTCCTGGGGGTGCGCAGCACCAAGTGCTGCCAGGGTCACCCCAATGGAGAGTGGCATTTTGCACCAAAAATAGGGAAAAAAAGCAAAATTATGTAATTGGCACTGTTTTCCAGCTCCTTGTCAGCAAGGTAGCTGGGTTAGGTGAGACCCCCATTGAGGATGCCATTGCTATGATACTTAGGAGCAGGCTGGGGGAGATGCACGGCTGCCATGGAGGAGGAGGAAGCAAAAATTAAGCAAAAATTAAAGTTATGCAAGAATTAAAGTTAAGCAAAAATTAAAGCAGAAATTCAGGTTACAGCAAAAGTTAAACTTAAAGCAAAAGTTAAAGCAAAATTTAACCCAGCTCGGGCTCACTGAGAATGGTGTGAAGAGTACCTGTAAGGCAGTGAAATGTCCATTGCACTGCTGTAACCCCTGTTTTCTCTGTGATCCAAGAGAAGAATTAAAAAAAAAATCATTGATTTCAGGGGTAATTATAAAAACTTTTTATGCCTCAAATGCAAAGGTGGAGGTAAAAATCAGAGGTGAATAAATAAGAGGTGGGAAGCAGAGCAGGGCAGGGAAGGTGAAGGGAGACAGAAAAAAAAATCCCAATTACGGGGGCAAGGATGGAAAGCATTGGAGAGGAGGAGATACAGCGAGAAGAGAGATAATCAGAAGGCAAAAAAAAGGGGAAAAACAATCAAAAGAAGGCAAAATAAAAAGCAGATGCTGAGGAGGGATAAGAGGCGCCCGGCAGAGCGGGGCTGGGCACCGGACTGGAGGGATAATTGGATTTCGGTTCATCTCGGGGGCGATAAGAAATTCCCCGTGTAGTTTTTTTCCCCTATTTGCAGCATATTTTAATGCGAGATTTGAATAAAGCTGGGGCAGTGCCTCCTGCTGGAAAAAATACGGGTTGCTGAGGGGTTTTTCCCCCATTTCCGCTAGTTTATGCTCTCATTTGGAGGCTTTTGGGGGCAGAACATGGCTATTCCTGCACTCAGCAGCTTTGGTCTCATTAGCAGCTGTTTGGGACGAACAGGAGTGGTGCAAACCCCCAAAAGTAAGGAGAGGGAACACAGCAACCCCAAAAGAGATGCAGGGATCCCAGAGAGGACACAGCAATTCCAAAGGGGATGTAGCAATTCCAATGGGGATGTTGCACCACCACAGGAGATGTAGCAACCTCAAAGGGGACACAGGGATCCCAGAGGGGATGCAGCAACCCCAAAGGGGATGCAGCAATCCCAAAGGGAATGTTGCACCCACAAAGGGGAGATAGCAATCTCAAAGGGGACACAAGAACCCCAGAGGGGATGGAGTAAATCCCAAAGGGGGTGCAGCAACCCCAAAGTGGACACAGCAAATCCTAAAGGGGATGTTGCACCCCCAAAGGGGACACAGCAAACCCCAAAGGGGACACAGAAACCCCAAAGGGGACACAGAACCTTAAAAGGGATGTTGCACATCCAAGAGGGACACAGCAACCCCAAAGGGGACATATCAAACCCAAAGAGGACACAGAAACCCCAAGGGGGCTGTAGCAACCCCAAAGGGGGCATAGCATATCCCAAAGGGGCTGTTGCACCCATGCAACGCTCCGCATCCCCATCGGGGCACCCTATGTCCCCGCAGCCAAGCGGAACGGACGGCCCCAGCCCCCAGGGAGGGGACATGAAGCAGAAGGAGGCAAAAAAAAAAAATTGCCACTGATTTGATGCTGGAGATGGGAGCGATAGAGCAGAGCAGCTCAGCTCCTATTAACCGAGGTGGCCCTGAACGCCCCTTATCTTGATGGCATCAAAGCCCTGGGGCCCAGGCCACCCCATCATAGCCCAGCCGTGAGCACCCAAAATGCTGGTACTGAGCACTGCGCACCCTGGTACGGCTTTTTGGCGTGACCTTGCTTGAGGGGCTGGGGAACGTTGGGTTTGGTCGTGCAATTGAGTTATTAGGGTCAGTGGAGAGGTTTTTAATTGCTTATTAGGACTGGGGCCCCATCGGGGACGCTGCCGTCCCCCCACCCAGCTGCTGCGTGGGAAACGCTGCTGAATATTTGAAGCAAAGCTCAGGAAGGGGAAAAGTTGTGCATGGCTCCATGCCACCATCATCCCTGGGAATAATCCTGGTGGGGGGGATACCAGAAATCTGCTCCTGGATGCACGTGTTCAAGGGCAAAGCAGCCTGCAAACCCTCCGGTGGTGTGGGGACTCTTCAGAGCCCCTGGCAGGGGGGTGCTCCCGGGGCGCAGGGGGCGCTCCGGCAGCAAACAGTGCATGCACAGGCTCATGCATGGACACAGGAGCATGCTTGGACACGCGTGGATGCTCATGCTCATGCTTGCACACGTACATGCTCATGCTTGCACATGCGTGCATGTGGATGCACATGCTGGCACCAATACCTGAAGATACCTCCAAGAAAGCTGGAGAGGGACTTTTTACAAGGGCAGGTAGTGATAGGACGAGGGCTAACAGCTTCAAACTGGAAAAAGGTCAATTTAGATTAGATATTGGGAAGAAATTCTTCACTCTGAGGGAGGTGAGGCACTGGAACAGGCTGCCCAGGGAAGTTGTGAATGCCCCATCCTTGGAAGTTTTCAAGGTCAGGCTGGACGGGGCTTTGAGCAGCCTGGTCTGGTGGGAGGTGTCCCTGCCCATGGCAGGGGGGTTGAACTAGATGATCTTGAAGGTCCCTTCCAACCCAAACCATTCCATGATTCCATGACTCCATGAACGGTCCCGCACACACGCACATCGCGGGCAGGGTGGCAGGAAGCGCAAGGGAGACGCCGGTAACAGCAGCGCCCGGAGGGGCCGGGGACACCGGGGCACACAGGCCTGTCCCCCCTCTTCCCGGCTCGCCCGGGGGCGGGGGGACACCTCGCCACACTCTGGGTGGCCCGTCGCGGCTTTGCGGTGGCCCAGCCTGCCCCGGCGCGCCGTGCGGTGCCTGCTCCACCCTGCAGCCTCGCCGCACGCCCCGCCCCGCCTCCCCGGTGCCCGCTCAGTCCCGGGTCCTCGGTGCTCGCCCTCCCCGGTGCCCCCCACCCCTCTCCCGGTGCAAGCCCAGTCCCGCGTCCCCGTGCTCGCCGTCCTCGGTGCCCGCCCCAGTGCACTCGCCACCCCGGTGCCCGTCCCCCCCTGCGCCCGCCCCACCCCGCCGCACGTCCGGCCTCGGTGCACGCCCAGTCCCGCGTCCCCGGTGTTCGACCCCCTCGGTGCTCGCCCCAGTGCACTCCCCCGCCCCGGTGCCCGTACCCCCCGGTGTCCCCCACCGCGGTGCACGCCCGGCCTCGATGGCCGCCCAGTCCCGCATCGCTGGTGGCCGCCCCCCTCAGTACCCCCCGCTCCTCCGGTGCACGCCCCCCCCCCCGCCTCCTGTTCCCCGCACGCAGGGGGCGGGGTTAGAGGCCGTGTGGCGGCGGGGCTTGGGGCGGGGCGGCCGGTGGCGCTCGCGCTGCGGCCCGGCTGCGGCGGCGGCTGCGGCGGCGGCGAAGGCGAAGCGAGGCCCGGCCCGGTCCGGTCCGGTCGTGTCCGGTTGTGTCCGGCCCAGCCCAGGTCGGCCCGGCGCCTCCTCAGCGGTCCCGCCATGGCGCTGCTGCGGGCGGCCGCGCTTCCCGCTGAGGGGTCTCCGGCCTGGCTGCCCACCCACGTCCAGGTGACGGTGGTACAGGCCCGCGGGCTGCGGTGCAAGGGCGGCGGCGGCGGCAAGCCGGGCACCAGCGACGCCTACACCATCATCCAGCTGGGCCGCGAGAAGTACAGCACCTCGGTGGCCGAGAAGAGCACCGGCAACCCGGAGTGGCGGGAGGAGTGCGCTTTCGAGCTGCCCCCCGAGCTGGGCACCCCGGCGGGCCTGGCTCGCGGCGGCCTGGTGCTCACCGTCATGCACCGGGCCCTGGTGGGCATGGACCGCTTCCTGGGCCAGGCTCTGGTGCCCCTGGAGCCCGCCCTGCAGCAGAGCCGTGCGCCGGACGAGCGGTGAGTGCGTCCTGCCGGGCATCGCCCGTCACCCGTGGGGACAGAGCAGGGGAGGCCTCTGGGATGGGTGTCACGGGGTCCCTGTGTGTCCTATCATGGGTGTCATTGGTCCGTGTGAGCCCCAGGAAGGGTGTTGCAGTGGATGAAGTGTCATGGGGTCCATGTGTGCCCCAGGGAGGGCATTGCAGGAGGTAGGGTGTGGTGAGGTCCATGTCTGTCCCAGGAAAGGGCTTTGCAGGATGTAGGGTGTCACAGGGTCCGTGCATGCTCCAAGAACAGTGTTGCTGGGAACAAGGAATCATGGGGTCTATGAGTGTCCCAGGAAGGGCACTGCAGGAGGTAGGTGTCACAGGGTCTGTGGCCACTGTAGGAAGGGTGTCGTGGGGTCCGGACATGCCCCAGGAAGGGCTTTGCAGGAGGTGATCCACCATCACAGCAGCCATGCATGCTTCAAGAAGGGTGTCATGGGGGAGGGGGCATCGTAGGGTTTGTGGGTGCTCTGGAAGGGGTGTGACAGAGGATGGGGTGGCACAGGGTCCATGCATGACCCAGGAAGGGCATTGGAGGATACAGGGTATTACAGGGCCTGTGGATGCTCCAGGGAGAGCATCACGGGGGTAGGATGCCACATGCGCTCCAGGAAGCGTGTTTTGGAGGATGGGGTGTCTCAGGGTCCCTCCACCCTCTCAGGAAGGGAGTGGTGCAGGACAAGGCATCATGGGGTTCTTTCTCCCCCTGGGAAGGGGATCCAGGGGGACAGGATGCTGGGAGGTCCCTCTGCATCCTGGGAGGGTTCCCTCAGGGTCTGTCACTCCTGGGAATCTGTGGCACAGATGCCTGCGGTGGTTTGTCCTTCCAATGTCTGTGATGGCTTTCCAGCTGCCACCAGCTTGGTGGGGCTGTCGGTGTGACCTGGTTTGTCATGGTGCTGCTGCAGGAGGGTCCCCCAGTTCTGGGGACCAAGCCCCAGCCCTGTGTTGCCTCCAGCATAAAACCCTGTGTGTGTGGGATTTGCTGTGCCTCTTCCTTCCCCCAGAAGGGTTTAAAACAATAATAATGTTTTCTAGCCTTTGCCAGGCAGAGAAATGCACGCAGACCTGGCTGGGCTGCTGCGCGCCTCCGGGAGCTTCCCTGCTGATTGCTGGCTCCCAGGACCCCAGGAATTTGTCTGGCTCACTGCCTGAAGCTGCAGGCTTGGAGAAGAGCCTCCCTCGCCCTCCTACCCAGGGCACGGCCCAGGAGGTGGTGGAGGGAGTGCTGGGGCTTGGCAGAGTGTCGCAGCCTCACTCCTGGAGAGCAGGATTAACGCGAAAAGGGGTTGGAAAAACTTGTCCCGTGGAGAAATGCAGCTCGTTTGCATCTGCAGCCCATGGAGACTCCTGCTTGCCCTAAAAAGGGAGCATGGGCACATAGGAGAAGTGACTAACCCTGGAGTTAGTGTCTGAGTGTTTTCCCCCCGGCGTTTATTTTGCTTTTATTAGTGCTGCCTGGAGTATGGGCGGCGTCGGAGGAGCTGGATCTGAATTCTTTGGGCCTAATTCAAACCAGCATCGTGCACAGACTTCAGAGCGAGCAAGCTGATCCGCGGCCTTTCGGGTGCACTGGGAGAGACGTGTTGTTTTGGCACGGGAGGATGTGAAATAACTTTCTGTCCTCTTTGCGGTTTGGGTAGGGAGCCCTGTGCCGGGAGCCAGGGTAGGAGCCATGTCTCGAGGAAAGCCATGCTCCTGTTAGCAGAATTTTATGAAGCTGTGCAAAGCGGGGGGCCCTGCGACAGTCCCGCAAAGGTTTCAGGAGGCTGAGCCTGTGGTCTCGTCTCAAAGGTCTTGGCGTCAGGGGCCATTAATCGCATGGGTGCAACGTCCAACGTGGCTGGACCCTGTGCTGCTGGTCACAGCTGCCAGTCACCCTGGCGGTACTGTTACTGCAGCCCAAGGAGGGGACCTGGGCTGTGAGGCAGGAGATCCCCAGGATCTTTGCTGTCTGTCTCCCTCCCTCCCTTCCTGTAGCTTCGCTTGCATAAGTAAAATTAACTTCCCCTCGCGCTGTTTAGGATTGCAAGATCGTTTAAGGCTCCTTATCTTCGCCTGTGGCCCCCCGTGATGGGACTGAACACAAAACATGATGCAGAGCTCTCACTGTGTGACCCTGATATCTCCGTTTGCTCAAACCCCTGAGCTGTAAGGTGTCTTGAGGGTGGGTGGCAGGTCTGCAGTGTGGAAGGGGCTGCACTTTTTTTTTGGAGGAAGGTCCTGAGTGCTGGAGTGTGTCCAGTTGGGTGGAAGAAGGGTTGAGGGGAGACTCAGGAGTCTGGCTCTGCAAGCCACATAAGCTTCCAACCAACTTCTGGTGTCTGTTTTGGTCCTGTTGTAAACAACTTTGTCTAAGAGGAAATTTTAGTCCCAGATTAAAAAACAGCAAAACAAATACAGACTCTCCCACTCTGGAAATGAACCATAGAGCGCACCCATGCCTGTGCAGCAGAGATAATCGTTGGCCCCTGAGTGAGGGAAGTATAAGTTCAGTCTTTGCCATACGCTGTTTTTTAGGACCCCATCTGCAGTCCTCGCTCCTGGGCATAAAACTGCTGCCAGTTGGAATGGGAGCCTGCTTAAAAAAAGGCCTTGTTTGTCAGTGTGTTGACCTTGCTCTCATTTTCCTGCTGATTTTTGTTGCACGGAAACTTTACCGGTGATGATTTTTATACTTGTTTTCAGCATGATGGAAAATATTCCGTCAAACTTGGAGTCTTCTCCAGGAACAAGCCATCAGCCGGCATCCAGGGGTGTTTATGAGCTGCCTTGTTCAGCTGAATGTCTTGGTCATTTCAGTGTTTTGCCTGGGAGAAAATCAATTCTTGGAGTTGCACAAGAGCAGCCTGAGAGCTCTCATGGCCTTTTTGGGCATCCTAACGCTTGTCCCACACTCAGCCAGCTCCAAGGCTTGGGGTTGGCAAGCAAAGCAACAGTCCTGAGCATCATTTTTGCCTTCCCATTTCAGCCCATGTAGTTCTTCTGGTTTTAACCCATGCCTTTTACTGCCCTGCTGAGCCCGATATGTGTCTCCCGACCCAGTATCTTTCTGCATCAGGAAAACCCTTCACCATGGCCCTGCCCAGGTGGGATGCTCCTGGTCCTCAACTCTTCTTCCCCTGTGACTTGGTCCCTGCAGCTCTCTGTCTTGCCTCGTATTTGGGGAGCCCAAATCTCAGTGCTGCTAGCACAGTGAGGCAGTGCAATAAAGTGCTTGCATACTGGCATAGTGACCATCACTGTGTCCAACTGTAATGGTCTGATGGTGGGTCCTCGAGTTGCTGCCGGCTTGGCCCAGGCATGGGGGGAGACATGGTAGTTTGGCAGGGAAACAGTGGAATGGTCAGTCCCTCTGAAATGAGGGCTCAGCATAGAAGAGGAGGTTTTTTTCTGGAGTCACAAAGCAGCTATCGCTTCTGCTTCCTGACATCCAGGAAATGCCATTGCAGTTCCCTGTGGGGGCTCATCCTGCTTCCCTGTGGCGTGGCAGCGAGCTGGGGATCATTACCTCCATGTCTGTCCCCGCCAATGCAGCATCTGAGGAGGGTGTAAATGCCTTCAGCTGCAGTGAGACGAGAGCTTCAATCTGACACTCATCAGGCTGTGTCTTCCCCTTGGCCAATGTGGTCTGTTGGGTGGGTGGCATGGCGGGGGATTGGCACTGGGGACGACAGGAGGTGCACAGTAACACTCGTGGGATTGGACCTTGGACCTGACTGCGTGGGGGCCTGAAAGGCCTTGATTTTATTCCGTGGTCTGTGAGGCTGGTGGCAAGGAGGGATGGTGGGCACCCTGAGTTTCCTAGGCTAGTGTCATGGTTTAACCCCCGCTGGCAACTAAGCACACAGCCACTTGCTTGCTAGTAGCAAGTAGTAGCTTGCATAGTAGCTACTATGAAGAAAATTAGCTCTATGTCCACAAATGTCCATTGAGTTCATTTAGTCTATGACTTTGGGCTCCGTGGTCATTCAGGACAGGAGACGTGGTGTGTTGCGTGAAGTTATTGGGCACCAAAGCCAGTTCAGGTCAAGTCACTGCTGGACTTGCAGTGCTTCTTGTAATGCTTGTCCTGCATTGGTTCAGGTGATTCCTACTATAGTATTTCCTATAACATGCAACTCAAATCATGGGTTTCAAGAATTTAAAGGTATTTCCATTACAATCTCCACCCCGGTCTCTTTGGAGCAAGCCATCAGGTTTAACATTGCAATGAACATCTGCCCTTGCCCCTGCCTCTGCTCTGGCTTGGACTTATCCACAGACTGCAGTCCCTTAGGGGTGTACATGCTCCAAGTGGAGCTTTATCTATGAGACACAATGCCTTCAGAGATGTACCTGCTCCAGCATGGCCTTACACACAGCCACAGTCCCTTCAGGAGTGAACCTCCTCCAACATGGCCTCATCCATTGCTGCAGTCTCTCCAGGGGTGTACCTGCTCTGTCATGGGCTTATCCATGGCCACATGCTTTGAGGTCTTCCAGCATGACCTCATGCACAGCCACTGATGCTTCAAGGTGTACCTGCTGCAGCATGGACTTATCCATAGCCACAGATGCTTCAAGGTGTACCTTCTCCAACATGGACTTAGCCTTGGGCCACAATCCCTTCAGAGGTATATGTTCTGCGGCACAGACATAACCACAGCCACAGACGCTTTGAGGTGTACCTGCTCTGGCATGGGCTTATCCAGGGCCACAGATGCCTCAGGGTGTCCTGCTCCCACGTGGACTCATCCACAGGTCACGGTCCCTTTGACTCAAGTTCACATTGGAGTTCCATCCTGTCCAGTACAGCAGCACAGAAACAGCAGCGGTGCCCTGGTCCTCTGCCAGTCCAGGCGCATCGCCACTGCTGCTATCAAAATGTTTCCAGGCACAGCTGAGTAAGATAATAAGCAGTATAGCAGTACAGCAAGCAGCATAAGCAAAAAGCAGCCACTAACGAGCATTAGACTGTAATATACAGCGAGACAAGCAAGCGCCGTGGCAAGCACAGGAGCCTGTCAATTAATAGCTAAACAGCAGTAACAGCTATAAGCTCGATCTAGCACATTACAGTCAAATCTGTTGTTATCTCAAACCCTTCGAGACCCATGTTGGGTGCCAAAAGGACTGTCGTGGTTTAACCCCAGCCGACAATTAAGCACCACACAGTTGCTTGCTCATTCGCCCCCAGCTGGCATGGGGGGAAGAATCAGAAGAGCAAAAGTGAGAAAACTCGTGCATTGAGATTAAAACAGTTTAATAGGTAAAACAAAAGCCGCTCAGGCAAGCAAAGCAAACAGGGAATTCATTCACTGCTCCCCATTGGCAGACAGGTGTTCGGCCATCTCCAGGAAAGCAGGGCTCCATCATGTGTAACAGTTACTTGGGAAGACAAATGCCATCATTTTGAACGTCCCCCCCTCACTTCTTCTTCCCCCAGCTTTATAAACTGCGCATGATGTCACATGGTATGGGATATCCCTTTGGTCGATTGGGGTCAGCTGTCCTGGCTGTGTTCCCTCCCAGCTTCTTGTGCCCCTCCGGCCTGCTCGCTGGTGGGGTGGTGTGAGGAGCAGAACAGGCCTTGACTCTGTGTAAGCACTGCTTAGCAGTAACCAAAACATCCCTGTATTTTCAGCACTGTTTTCAGCACAAATCCAAAACATAGCCCCATAGTAGCTACTGCGAAGAAAATTAACTCCATCCCAGCCAAAACCAGCACAGCTAGGCAAAGAAAAACCCTAATTGTCATTACCTCCTCTCTCGCCTTTTGAAATCTCATTTTCATTTGCGTTCTTTTCCTAAGATCTCATAGCGCCATGGCAAAGCCACGAGCCTTCCAAGGTGAAGATCTGCTGGCTGTGCAAACACCGGGCTGTTGGAGCTCAGTCTCCAGAGAGCAAAATTCAGGGCTTTGCAGCACTGGCATTCTTTGCATAGGGGGACAGTAAGTGTAGCAGAGGAGTTTTTATTCCTGGCTCTGGTGTTTTCCTGCAGTGACTTGCAGTTGCTTGCTGGCTGCTGCCTTGGACGGGGAGCAATGACAGCGAGTAGCCTTTGGTGTCTCTGCGACAGGGAACTTGTCTTGCAGAGTTGTTACCCGCGCAAAATTAGCCCAGCTCCAAATTCTCCAAAGCCCTCCCTGCTGCAGTTCTCTTTACTTGTTCCTGTTCTTGCCCAGCTGTGGAGCGGCTGGTTGCTTGGAGGGGACTGGGCTTGCGTGCAGCCTGTCACCCGGGCAGCTGCAGCATCTCCACCCTGTCAGCAGGAACGAGATACTCTCCTTGCTCTCCATCAGCAAAGAAGCTAGTTGGGGTACAAAGCATTTCCACTGGTGCTAAGCTTTCCTAGCTGAAGTCTTTGAGGCCACTGGGACTTCTCTCCCCCATGTCCTGATGGAACTCAGTTCTGGGGCAAGGCTCAGTGAAGAAGGGACGGGGATTTCCTTGGGCTTGGGAAGAAGGTGTCATGGAGTCATGCCAAGACAGCTGGCAGAGCTGGTTGGAGAAGGAGCTCGTCGGCCCTGTCGCTGCCTGCAGCTACGTGGCTCGGCATAGGGAAGCAGCATGGCTGAGGGGAAGGAATGGGCTGAGACGGAGGTATCTCAGGGGGACATTGCTCTGAATTTGCTGTGGCCCCAGGGTGATTGAGAAGCTCTCCGTAAGGTCACATCATTGCCCAATAATGTGTGGTGCCCATCTGCCCAGCAGCAAAGCAGCGTTGGGGCCTTGGAGGGGCAAGAAGCACCCTCAAGGCCAAGGGACAATTCCCGAGTCCCTGCTGGGGTTCCCTAGCTGTCTGTTGGTCTTTCCTGAGCTAAGCCCCAGATCAGGCACTTTTCCCTTCCTCTTGCTGGTTGTACCCATCATGTCCCCTCCTTGCTGTGGCGAAAGCAGATGGGTAATGTGCTTTCTGTGGCACTGTCCTTGTTTCCCCCAGGCACAGACCTGCTTTCATCTCCACTGCCAACCCCTCTGGACTGCTGTCAGCCCATGGTGTGCTTGTGGCCATCACCCTCCCTTGTTAAATTAAAATCAGCGGAGATCATTAGCAGCAGAACACGTGCTGTGGCCTGCGGGCTCTTGGCTGTGGCATCTCTCTTGGATGTGGTGGTTTGTGCTCGTTGCCATTGCCACTGTGGCCCTGGCTTCTGGCTGCTTCTCTTAGGGGAGGTTTTCGCATACAGGGTAGTAGCTCACTTTCTGCTCCCTATCAGGCATGAGCTGAGGCCAGATCGCTGCAGATGTGTCCTCTGCACATCTGTTCTTAAGCCTAGGAGAGGAAGAGTCCTTGCAGTGGGGCAGAGAGGAAGTAGCTGCTCTGTGATAGTTTTGGGATGGAAAGTTTTAATAACAGGGGAAACAGAGCCCTCTTCCTCAGGGATTGCGATCAGAGGTTCGTGAAGGTCTTCAGGCAAGGCTCATGAAGGTCTTCAGGGTGGCCGAGAACAGCAGCTGTGATGAAATCCTTGGTTTTGGGCTGGAAAGGCAGCTCTGAGGGCTTGTTGCATCTCAGCCAAGCCAGGAAACGCCCTGCTGTGTCGAAACATTGCCAAGCAGGGGAAGGAGAGGGTTAGTCCTGCCAAAAATCAGGTTGAGATGCTCTCTGTGCTGCCAGAGGCAAGGCTGGGCAGGAGGCAGCCAGGCCTTGGGATAGGGACCTTGGTCTCCAGCTTGTCGTGGGCAAGCATTTGCCCCTAGCTGGGAGCCCACAGGGAAAGCATCAAAGGTGATGCTGCTTAGAAAATGGTGGCACTGCTTAATATTGCTCCTACCTGCCCAGTCAACCCCATTTTCACCCAGTTGCTGAGGTCAGTTTAAGAGGTATAAGGCCCTTGCTCTGTTCTGCTCCAGGAAGCCTCTGCTTTTGTTATTTTTAAAAGATATTTGAGCATTTGATCCCAACTTTGCAACTCTGTCATGTTGAGTTTGGGCTGTCAGTGGCCGACAGCACTGGCCTGTCACCCTCCGTCATCTTAAAAAACAAAAAGCTGCAGATTCAGGCTTCTTTCTCTGTTTCACGCTAATTGGTGGAGGCCTAACTGCCTCCAGCTATCTTTTTCCCTTAGCAGCTGCAGAAAAACCCACAGCCAGCCTGGAAAACACCTCGAACCTGTTGGTACAAAGCTCCAGACGTGGGTGTAACTGGTGCTATTGCATGTGCTGAGCTCAGCTAGTGCTCACGCCATGCTTCGGGAGCCTCGCCACCTCAGTTCATCTTTCCAAGGTGATTCCCTCCCTTCCCTACAGAGCCTGGCAAAACATTTCTTGCCAGTCCTTCCTCCTTGGCGACTAGGAAGGCAGGGTGGGCTCTGCCCTCCACTCCTCTGGCCCTCCAAGGGGATGCATCGTCATGCTGCGCTGAGCTGGATGGCTCAAAGGCAGTGTCCGCAGCAGGATAGGAGGTTTTTTTGTCTGCTCTTCATGGTTCCTGGGGAAACCTGCTTGATTATGGCATTGCCCCAGAGGAGAGCATCTGCAGGCACCTTCAGCTGCACCCTGGCAGCATGGCCACTTGGGAGTGGTGTGTTACAGCTCAGGGGCTGCTGGAGACACCCCATTTCTTTGACACCGTAACCAGAGGGAGAGCATCCATCCGTTGGGGTGGAGAGTGTGTCTGTGCCATGGCTGCTGACAGGGCAGAGTCTAGACTGGGTTATTCTGCCCATCCACTGTAGCCAGCTTGCAAATGCGCCTACATAGGTGCCCGCGTGTAGGGAAAATGGGCTCATTGCCCCGAGTAGCCCTGCAGGCTCTGTGTGCTCTAGTGTCGTCTCGCCTTGGAATCCTGTCGATGGAATCCTCTTGCTCTGGATGCTGGTCATTGCAGGCGTGCTGGCATGGGCTGCTGCCTCTGCACAGCTCCTGCATGGGGCTTTTTGACAACTGGAGTCCAAAAATGACCTCGCGTCCTTTCTGTATGCGGTCTGTTGAGTGAAAATGGCTTTTAAACCTCTGCCGCCGCCTCTTTTCCCACCCCAGGGCTTGTTGGAGCCTGTGCTGGGCAAAAGTGTGCAAATAACTGCCATGGGAATTTGCTTTCTTTGTCAGAAGCTTAGCTGGGGATGCAGGGTTTGGGTTTCCAGTGGGATGGCATTTCCAGCCTGGGCTGGGCGTTTGGGAGTCCTGTCCCCAGAGCAGCGTCTCACGGCCTCCCCAGCTCTGCATTTCCAGCGCATGGGTCTCGTCACCAGAAAGTCCACCAAAGATAAAGCTGTGTGTAATTAGAGCAACCTGCTGCTGGGCTTAAGATTTGTTCCTTTTTCCCCTTTCCCCCACTTTTTCGCATGTGTGACTCATGCCAAGAGCAGGTTGCAGTGTCTGCTGATGCGACGAACAAACAATCGATGTGTGACCTGTTGCCATAGCCGGTGTAGCTGGTATTCTAAGCTGCATGGAACCCCTCGGGTTGGTTTCTCCTTTGGAGGACAGGTGCTGCGTTCCCAAGTCTTGCGTTGCCTCTAGGTACTAGGTTCTCCATGCAAGCCCTGCTGTGATGCGCTTCCCAGCTGGAAGTGGAAAAGGATTTACAGCAAAAACGTGTTTCTCCTGCCCGTCCTGTGCACATTGAGTTGTGCATTAAGTAGCTCCCCAGAAGCAGGTGTACTGGGGGAACCTGTGGAGCAGCTCCTTGGTGTCAGTTGTGCTTTGCAATCTTGCAAAGTCAGCTCAGGGGCTTGGTTTTTTAACTTTTCTTTGTGTCCTTGTTTTTTTGTGCAGCGGGTCAGCGGATCACCAGCGCTGCCTCCTCTCCCATCTTTGCACAGGGGCCTCATCTCATAGTCTTGCTGTGCCCGGTTGGCTCTGGCCTGGCAGTTCAGGTCATTTGGTGACCACAAATGTGGTTTATTGGCTTGTTCACAACTCAAAGGACGCAAACCTCGGACGCTCTGAAGCATAAACAGATAAATACAGCCAAAGAGATCAATTTCTGTCTCCTGCTATTACTATTTCTTCTTCATTCATAAATGTTTCATGCTCCATTTTACAGCTCCTTAAATCTTCCCTCCCTTCCTCTTCCTACCTGCCCATCCTCCGCTAGAGAGGGGAAAGCTTCTGATCTTCTTAGCCTAAATTGATTTGTGATCAAGTTACCGGCCCTTGCTGTCATGCCGACACTGTCCTTGTGATTGATAGTTCTTCCCCATCCCTGATGTCTACCCTGCTTCTAAACCCATCCCTCTCCATGCCATCACATACCCTGTTTGCCTCTGCCAGTCAGCACAGAGGCTGCAGGGGCAAATTTGGGGGCAGAGGGTGGTTGGGCAGCCATCCTCTGTCTCCTCTGTGAACAGGGTCAAGAAAACAGCCTGTCTGGGGGCTCTGCAGGTCTGGGCCACTCCAGTCCTGCCATAGCCAAGGGAAGGTGCCAGGCAGCAGGGTCCTGCTGGGATGCAGGAGTGAGGATGCTCAGGACCTTGCCAGGATGGACCTTGTGCATGGAGCACTGAGGTGCTGCAGGATACATGCCTGGAGCACCACCTGTGTAGCACAGCCTGGGTGTTGTATCAGGCTTGCCAGTGAGCTGTGGGCGCAAGCAGGGCTGGTTTTCTTTCTGGTTTTCATCGTGTCTTGCAGGTTTTCAGACTTTTCCCTGCCATTGAGACCACTGAGTGACAGCATCTCTTTTCCTGACCTGTGAGTCGTGGGACAAGCCCTTCAGCAGGGCATGCATATAGGAGAGCTTGGACAGCTTTCTCTGTCCCGGCATGGGTGTGAGTTGGTGGTGGGAGTTTCTTGTGTAGGTTCCTGGTTGTCCCGTGCTCCCACATCAGCTGCAGTACTACATTGCTTGGAGCACCAGCACTGAGTCTGTAGCACCATCCTTTCGCGCTCCCCGCCACACAGCTTCTGCTCTTTGTTTCTGACATCCCATTTAGCCACCACTCTCTTGAGCAGCTGAGTTAGTTGTATCAAAGCTGGAACCTATTAGAAGAGCAGGGTTGAGTTGCTTCATTAGCAGTGATCTGAATTATCTAATGAGCTGTGGGGGGTTGGTTTGTTCAAGATTGTTTTCGAGCACTTCTCAGAGGAACGTTTGCAGAGATGAACTTACCACCTCAGCTTCTCGAGCCCTTTCTTCCCCATCCGTGGGGGAATCAGCCTGTATTTATTTTCCATCTGTGCTTTTAGCAGCTTACAGGGATCACCTTGCAAAATAGGCCATCCAAAACCAACACAAAATGAACCTACGCTGCAGAAAAGCTTCCCAGCACTGGCAGGGGAATCTGTGTCAAAAACATGAAGCCAGAGAAAAAGCACGAAACTCCCCAGGGCTGGGTTATTTTCCACCCTGTGCTTCCCTTCTAGGGTAGGTGAACTTCCTCCTGACCCAGTGCGATGTGCATGTTTCTGCGAGGCTGCTTCAGTTCTCGTCTCACCAAATGCCTCTTTGCTGCGTGTGCTGTGTCCATTGAGGGGGGTCATGCCAGGGGGAGCGATGCCCCTTCTGCCAATGTTCATGTTTTCCCTGGGTTGCCTTTTCTGTGCTCCGTCCTGCTCGCTCGGTTGCTGTAGAGTCCCAAGTAGTCTTTAATTAAAGACTTGGGGTTCTTTTCATAAGCAAGGAAGATCTTGTTGCAGGGATGAATCAGCAGTAAATGACGGGCTGGTGTGGTTGGGGAAGAGTCATTGGCTCCATGTTGGGATGTCTCTTGCTCCATACTGCAGCTCAGGTGGGTGAGTTGGCATGTGGCAGGAGCATATCTCTTTGGGTTGAGGAGAACCTTGGCCACCCTGATGACACTGAGTGGTTTTGGGAGGGTTTTAGGAAGTGTCTGACCACTGAAGTGCTCTAGAAACGCTCCAGATGAGCATCCTTCCCCATGTGCATCCATGAACACTGAGAGTTGCTGAAGGACTTAACCACTAAAGGAAGCTGTCTTGAACCTGCTGCTAGTAAGGCACTGGGACTAGTCTGGGAGTGAAACTGGAGAACCATTGCTGAAGGTACCTCAGGTGTGTTGGACAGGTCTGGGGGGCGAGGTAGGTTTGGCTGAGCTGGAGGGTGGATGGGGTTCTCTTGGGGACCCCAGCCAGACCCATGGAAGAGCAAGGGTGGTCCTTCTTGGAAGGACTTACGTCCTCCCTGAAAGTAGGGCAGGATGGTGCCCTGATGGTGCATACAGCATCTCTGAGAACCATGTTGCGTGCACTGCCCTGCTGGCCTGATCTCATCCTGGTGTTGGGACTGTAGTAATCACAAACCAACAAAATAAGATCGGATCACTGGGGGGCTTCTGGTTGACAACCTGCGTAGCTGCTGACAGGATTGGGGCTTGGGCTTTGTGCTTGGTTTTGTGCTGAAGGAGTTGCTTATCAGAAGGGTATCATGGAAGGGACAAAGTGACAGAAACCCTGGGGTCAGTCTCCCCTTGCCATGGTCAGCATTGCCTTTCTGTTAAGGGTTGGCTCTGTGTTCATCCCTGTTCATCCCGCAGCTTGGCTTCCCGTCCTGGTAGGTGCTGGGGCAGCCCACATGGATGAGGCGGGGAGGAAAAACTGCCCAAGCGTCTTCCCCCTGTAGCTCAGATACCCAACACGAGGTTTCTAGGAGCAGGGGCTCCCTGTGCCCCCCATAAACAGTCACTTACAGCCGGCTGGAGGAGGAAGTGCAGGGGAAGGGGATCATGCAAACCAGGCGCTGATGCCGACCAAATCCATCCTGTCGGCGTCCTCCATGGGGTCACTTTCCCTCCTTAACAAACAGCTCCTACGCTCTTGTTTCCATGCCAGGGTTTTTTTTTCCCTTTGCTCAGCTCTAGTTGGCTTTCCGGTATGGGATACTGCTGGAGGATGGGGGAAAGCACGTGTTTTTTGGGGGCCTGGAGTTACAGCAATGCTTTGTGCTCTGCTCTCCATGCCTCCCTCGCTGCTTTGATTGATCTCAGCAACAGCAAATGTTAAAATAGATGCCAGGCGCTTTCTGCCTTTCCTCCCAAACCTGCCTTTTGGCAGCCGCGCTGCGTGGCTCGCCGTTCTCCTTGACTCCCAGTGGGGGCGAGTGGGAGGAGAGAGGAGCCTTTGCACAGGAAAGGGTTTTACTGAAACTGTCTGGAGGCAGTTTGGATGTGCTGATTAAACACGGTGACCCTAAATGAGCGTGTACAGCCATGCAGGGGGGCTGGAGAGCCCTCCACCGTACATCCATGCTCACAAGCAGTGTTACTGTGGTGGGATGTGAGCTTGCAAGCCCCCGGAGCATGTCTTGCTTCCCAGGAGCCGCCCAAGAGCTCTCAGGGGCCTCCAGCTGTTTCCCCTTTCTGGGGTGTCTGCAGGGAGTTTTTGGTTTGAGGTTTCCTCTCCCATCCCTGTGTGCTGGGGCGGCTTGCTGCTTCCTTCCCCCTGCAGAGATCCCTGGGGCCTGGGTGCCTGCCTGCCCCTTCCCCACCGTAGCATCCGTGGAGGGCAGGTCCCGGGGTGATGCTGGGAGAAAGAAGCCCTTTGCCTTTCAGGGAATGCACACCCAGCATGGTGCCATGCTGCAAGCAGGCACCCAATGCACAGAGGCACTGGACCCGTGGGCTGTAAGAGGAAAGAATATATATTTTTTTTTTAGCAAAAGCCAATTGCCTGAACCTGCAGCTCCTGTCTTCAAGTTGGCTCGAGCTGCGTTCCCTGGACGTGTCGCGTTGGAGTTGTCTCTGAATAAGCCCAGCTCTCCATATGTCCAGGGCCAAGGTGTCTCAGCAGAAGCATCGCCTTGCAGTGGAGGTGGGCAGTAGCTGACGGGTGGAAAGGAGCAGTTCTCCACAGAGCCAGAAGGGTGTTGATACAGGACCAGCAGGCTGGAAAGCTGCAGGTTTCATCCTCTGCTCCGTGTTCAAGGGAGAAGACCATTTCCAGTTGTAGGGAGCAAGGGAAGGAGCACAGACTCAGGCACCAAGCAGGTCTCCTGAGCTAGGAGGAATTCTACTCTCAATCACCACCAGCTCTGGCACTGAGACAGCCTGTTTAATTTAATGTTTTTTTAACTAGCAAAGTCTGTGTCAGGCTGTGACCCCTCCAAACATTGCTAAGAACAGCACCCCGGGAGTAGGTGGCCAGAGATGTGTGGCTTGTCCTGGATGTCCTGTGCAGCGAGGAGCTGGACCTAAGCTGGTGACACCATCCTCAAGAGAGGCCTCCAAAACACCTCCAAGAAGCGGGTCCTTGCAGTCCTGGGTTCCTGATGCTGGACATGGTTGACACGGCTTCCTCGATCTCCCTGAGCTCCTCAGTGCCAGCACCCGTTCCACAGTCTGATAAGTTCAGAGCGATTGGTCTGAGCCTGAGCTGCAAAGCCCATGGCGGCTGTTTCAGACTTGGAAAAGTGTTTGTATGGACAGAAGCTGGTTTGTTTTTCCAGGCGTATCGTCTAGTCCCATGTCCCCCTTGGACACTTGGCCCCAATCCAGAACCCCCCCACCCAGGGCTTCCCCCTGAGGGCAGCTTGTGGAAGAAACATGGGAAACCAACGGGTGTGGGATGGGGTTAACAGTGAAAAGATGCTGCAGGAGTTTGCGTTTCGCTGGGCTGGAACTTGAAACCTGCCTCAGTCCCGCTCTCCTGCCACATCCCAGCTGAATGTTTGCACCTCCTGTTTCCACTGGAGCTGATTCATAAAAAAATGAAAAACCCAACATGGAACAACTTAATCCTCCCAAACACTCATCTTGTGCCATAAACTTAGAGCTTAGCCTAAAAATAGCTCTGTTCCATGTTTGAGGTGTAGTCCCAACTGCTTGTTGACTGCTGATTAGGTCTTGGGAAGCAAAAAAAGCTCCTTAATCCAGTGCCAGCATAAGCAGAGGTTTTTCCTTGAACGGATGCTTTTTGAAGCAGATCAGGTTTTAAGGCTTATTCTTTCAAAGGCGTCACCACTGAGCACCCAAATTAATTTTAATGACCACAACATTATAAGCAATGGGATGGGAGATGCTGAGAGCATATCCATGTGAGCTGAGCCAGTGCAGGGCTTCTGTGGGCTGTTATATCTCATCATCCTCAAGCTTGTGTCTTTCCTCGTGTTAATCCACCCAGATTTTCTGTTTTGTTTTTTTTTTTTTTTTCCATGGGATGACATAAGATATAAAAACTACTTGCGAGGTTTTTTTCTTTTCCTGCTAAATGATTCAGCCCCCAAATCTCCTCTCCCAGCTGGCAGGCTGCTGCAGCCCTTCCCTCTTGAACTTCTTCCAGCTCTTGCATCAAACTGAGCAACATAATATTTGATGTGCTGTGGCCACAGCCTGTTACAAGCAGCCTTTTCCTCACTGCTCCTACGGGAAGAGTCCACTGACTCACCTGCTCCTGCTTCCCTAACTGCTCCCTGGCGGCGGATCAGCTCATTTGGATGTCTCTTTGCAGATGATGACTTGCTGCGAGGGGTTAATGCTGCTTTTTTTCATGTTTGGGTTTTTTTTTTTTCTGCATGCCTGGATATTTTCAAGCCTGGGTACTGAACATTTTTCAAAGGACATCATATGGGGGTGAGATAAGCAAGCGGCAGGAATAGGAATGGGTTCACTGGGGATTTAACCCCACATCTGTGCCCAGCAAAGTCACAGGCTCTGTCCCTCCTGCATTTCGGTGGCACCTGAATTGTGTGGTGAAGGACCTGGGTGCTTCCAGCTGTGCACTCGTGTTATTTATCCAGGCATCCCAGCAGGGAATTAGGGGTTTTGTTCCCCCTTCACGAGGTACATTTTAGGCTCCTCAGGCTTTCCAGCTCCTCCCTTCATCCAAGATGCGATAACATCCCCAGCAATAATACAGAAACGTCTGGAGGATGCAATTCAAGTTTCTCCTTGCCCTGGTGATTTCAGCATGGTCACACCCATCTCCGTCCTTCACATTTTCCTTCCTCTTTTTTTTTCCTTTTCAGTGACTTCATTTTTCAAGTGGATGTAAACACCGCTAGGATTTTTATTTTCTGGGAAATCATTGGGAAATTGTTATCCCAGGTCTAGAAATTTCTTCCAACTCTCGTTGCTGCCTGCTTCACCTGTGAAGCATGTCATGGAGAAATAGAGTCTGTCCTGAACATACATATTTCCTTGCGCCTCGTTAAGGGGAATTTTAATACTTTTATCCGTGAGGGATCAGAGCTGCTGGGGCAATGGCTGTGCTGGAGACCCACTCATCCTGCTGCAGCCACCTCAGGAAGTGGCACTTGGAACCGGGGCAGAAAGATCAGGCATATTACAGGAGGAGAAGAGAGTGAAGGACCACTGGGTCAGCAGCAGTTTGGGGGAAGAAATGGTTCCGTCATGGCCTGTGTTTTGTGCTGCCCCATCTGACCATGTTACCACTGTGAACTGGAGAGCTAGAAGGTGTCTCTGGGCATCCCTTGCTTTGCTGCCCTCTCACCCACCGTTTGTTCCAGCCGGCAGGAGGCAAGTTCCCTCTCCCATCGTGTACCAGGGGTTGCTCCATGCCTGCCAGTGCACAGGTTATTCCCTGTGGAGGGACTGGGCCCTAAATGGAGGTTGGGAGGTTTTTTTCCCTTGTGCAGTGAATGTTTTGGAGGCTTTTCCCATGCTCTTTCCATCTCTGTGAGCAAAGTCTGCGTTATGGGTTTCATCTGGGGCAGGGCAGTGGGGAGCATCCTCCGTTAATCTACTGTGGAGTCGGTTGAAGCTTTTGTGCTGGTGGATATGGCCAGTATCTCATTTGGGAGCTCTCGCCAGCCCCAGTGGCACAGTGCTGGGCTTTGGCAACCAGCACGGGGGGCGTTAAAGTCAAGTCCTTTTCCCTCCTCAGCTCAGGCTTCTGAGCTGCCTTGTATTTTACAGATGTTTTAGCAGAATTGAAGGATTTGGAGGAGGGGAAGCTGATGGATGTATAGGTGTGTTGCATCATCCACCATCACATCAGGTCATTGCAGATCCCAAAACTGTACTGCAGGCTGGAGACTGCCATGGGCTGGCTGTGGGAATGCAGATGTTTCCCAAAAATCCACTAACCTTGGTAGGGTAGGGTAGGTGCTGCATAGCAGCTCCTCCTGCCCATAGAGAGCTCCTGGGATGCAGCATCCTCTAAATGCTTGATGCAAGGAAACTTCCAGGCAAACTTCAGCACCTTTATGTAGGGTGAGGCACAGAGGGTCTGACATAAAGTTATTTCAGTGAATGTTGTTGAGTGCCTTTGCCATTACGGTATTGTCTCTGACTTGAAAGGATTTGTTCTGAGTCAGTGGCTCTTGAATATTTAAAATGCAAGCACAAAGCACCATCTTTTTTTAAACACAGGCTCACAGCAACGTATCAACTGACTGTACAAAAATTTGTCCACCAGTAACTTACCCCCGTGAAATGCATGGCAGTGTCTGATGCCAGGGTGAGCAAGATGGTGTTTGCCAGGTTTTTTAGTGGAAGGGCTTTAGGACAGGGATGGAGACAGAGCTCTTATGAAGCCGCTGTGGTTCAGGGAGGGTTCTGGTCCCGTCCAAAACCTCCGTGCTTGGCGTTTGTGTGTCTCTGACTCAGGTCTTGGGTGAATTCTGGGGTGCTTGTGCTAGGTCCCACCCAGCAGCATCCTCCCAGAGGTCTTTCTGACTTGTGGCTCTTGGAAATGACGAATGGGCCTTTGCTTTTTTTTCCTCTCTGGCTCCAGGTGGCACAAGCTACACTCCAAGGCTGGGAAGAAGGAGAAGGAGCGTGGTGAGATCCTGGTGAGCATCCAGTTCACACGCAACAACCTTACAGCCAGCATGTTTGACCTGTCCATGAAGGACAAGCCACGGTCGCCTTTTGGCAAGCTGAAGGACAAGGTGAAGGGCAAGAAGAAATATGACTTGGAGTCAGCCTCTGCCATCATCCCCAGCAGCATGGGCGCCCTCGACATGGAGGATGACTATGATGTTGGGGGCAAGAAGTCCAAAGTCAAGGGCTTCTTCTTGAAGAACAAGCTGCGCAAGTCGTCCCTGACGCAATCCAACACCTCCCTGGGATCCGACAGCACCATCTCTTCTGCCAGCCTGGGCTTGGCTGCAAATGTTCCCGAGGTAACCAAATCCCCAAGCAGACACAGCAGTCTGTCCACCGAACGCTCTGGTAAGAGGATAACGGTTTTAATCCTCACCCTCCTTCTTTTTTCCTTCTTTTCTTTGTAAGGGGCTGTTGAGGCTTTCCTGCAAATCTGTTAACTAATTGCTTACCTAAAAAGCGGCGTCCTGCACAAACCCTCTGAGACCTTCTGCGTGCTGTCAGTAACGTGCTTGCCAGGGGGCTACGTCTAAGATTTTGCTTTTCATGCTGAGCCTGTATATGGGCAGCCTGACTTAACGTTGATGCTGCATGTGCTCCCTGCAGTTCAACATGAGCCTGCAGGCCACGAGGGTGCTTTAGGACCATTTCTTCTCTGCACCCTGAAAGCGGGTCACTAACAGTGGCTCGTAGCAGTAAGCCCCTGGGAGAGGGCTGGGTGAAGCCGAGCACACTGGTGCTGTGCTGCACTGCTGCCTGGCTGTCTAATGAGATGCCTCCGGCTTGGAGGCAAAGCTGAAACAGTGACCAGTTCCCGGTGATTAAAGCAATCTGAGCTCTTGGCGCTCGGAGAGTGGCGATTTGCAAACAAAAAAGGCCCTTGTAGTGAATTAATTCTTGCCATCCCTTGAAAACAAGATGTATAATTAAATGGTTTAATTGGCTGGAGACAGCAAATTCCCATATTGGGTGGGAGTCCCTGGGTACATGCTGCTTCTCACTGTGCTGGCAAAGCTGCCTGCACGATGCCTCACAGTTTCTGGTGGGTGATGTTCCTGTGAGTGGCTGGAGAGCGAGTAGAGGCACTAGTTTGGCCCCGTGATCCTCACATCATGGTGAAGGAGTGTCATGGTTTAACCCCAGCTGGCAACTAAGCACACACAGCTGCTTGCTCACTGCCCCCCAGTTGTGATGGGGGAGAGAATCAGAAGAGTAAAAGTGAGAACGGTCATGGGTTGATATAAAGACAGTTTAATAGGTAAAACAAAAGCCGTGCACGCAAGCAAAGCAAACAGGGAATTCATTCACTGCGCCCCATTGGCAGACAGGTGTTCGGCCATCTCCAGGAAAGCAGGGCTCCATCATGTGTAACAGTTACTTGGGAAGACAAATGCCATCACTCTGAATGTCCCCCCCTCGCTTCTTCTTCCCCCAGCTTTATAAACTGCGCATGATGTCACATGGTATGGGGTATCCCTTTGGTCGATTGGGGTCAGCTGTCCTGGCTGTGTTCCCTCCCAGCTTCTTGTGCCCCTCCGGCCTGCTCGCTGGTGGGGTGGTGTGAGGAGCAGAACAGGCCTTGACTCTGTGTAAGCACTGCTTAGCAGTAACCAAAACATCCCTGTATTTTCAGCACTGTTTTCAGCACAAATCCAAAACATAGCCCCATAGTAGCTACTGCAAAGAAAATTAACTCCATCCCAGCCAAAACCAGCAAAGGAGAGAGCATTTCTGGCTAGGAGGGGAGAGCAGCTGCATGTTACCTAAAGTCTAGGCAGTCCTTCTCACTGGGTTCTCCATGTAACCCCAAAATCTGCTGAGCGTTAGCAATAGCCACAGGGTCAGGCAGTGAGAGGGAGAAACAGGCGCTGGACCCTCCTGGCTTATATCACACAAAGCAGCAGCCTGGCCTGTTGGAGCAGAGCTCAGAGGCTCATTGTCTTTTATTAAGTGTAAACTCTTAAGTCATATGGAAGCAAAAGCCCTTTAAGTAGCTTCTGGGTAGTTTGTTGCATTTATTATCGATCTCAGATCCTCTCAGAGAAGGGTTTTTTCATCTTTCTCATCTCCAGATCCTGCAGTGGGGGTGATGTGCTTGGGGAGAACAGCGTATAGCTTGTATAGCCACATACTTGTGACCCATGCTTTGCATTTCTAGTCATTTAATTACAATCCGGTAGAGCCTGGGAGGGAGAGAGCCATTATGGTTTCACAGATCGCTCTAGTGTTTGCAAGTAGAACATAACGATGCTTTTCATACCTATGCCTGTTGCTCAGATGACCTCACCTCTGTTTTGTGTTTTATTTTCCCCCAGTGAAAGACTACTTGCCATCTCCAAAGCTGACCCACAAGAGAGCATTCAGTGACGATGTCTCCCAAGTCAGCCCCGTCCTGGAGCCAAAAGCAATCCAAAACCTGAAGCCAAAGAATGATCCTGTGTCCCGGTCTTCCCTCTGCATCAATGGGAGCCACGTTTACAGCGACGAGCCTGCACCAAAGAGCCCCGTGTCTGTCCCTCAGAGCTCTGCGCCACCATCTGTGCCCAGTGTTCCCAGACGGCAGGAGGAGGGCTTCGGCTTCACCCCCCTCCATCCCGACTCCCACGAGGTGCCTTGGGGGATCAGCAACTTGGAGAGGACACAGCAGAGAGACGAGCCCAGGTTCATCCCATCTCCTCCCAGCTTAGCCTTGCAAGAAGAGCTCAAGGTTTCCACAAAAGCTGTCACTCTCAGTAACCATCTGGGCAGAGCCAAGATGGAGGAAAACAGTCGCTTAGAGAACAAGCCGACACAAGCTGCAACACCCATGGTCTTCTCCACAGAGACGACGAAGGACAAACAACCCGAGGAAACAAGGAAGGAAGACAAGAAAGTGAAGGGTGGGCTCTTCCATCAAGGGGGCAACAAGAGTGACGTGGGGAGCAAAGCACAGGGGGAGAAAGTGGGACCCTCCCATGGCTCGTCCGTCCACGCGACACCAGGGAGAGATGAGAGGAGTAAGACCAGTGGCTGGTTCGGTTCAAAGGAGCCCAAAGAGTCCCCTCAGAAACCCAGGTCAGTGAGACGGGTGTGTTGATATCTAGGCCATTAACTAGCTGCCCCAGCCTCCCATCTTCAATGGCTGTGCTGTTAAATGCTCTCCAGCATCAGCAGAGGAGTGGTCCCCATTGCTCAGACAAGGTGATAGCACAGGAAATCATTCCTTGGTCTTAAATGTCTCAAAGGGAGGGTGATTTTGCCTGGATCCTCCCTTGGCTTCTGTCACAAACCAACTCCAGTTGCCCTCCTGGGCTGTGTTTCCTGGTTGGGGAAGGGAGGGATCCCCTTCATGGACAGGGAGACATTTCCTTTTGCAGAGGTGAGGCTCAACGCGGTCATGCCAAGTGTTTCTGTGGCCTCAAAGTAAAGGATCGTTATCCTTTAATTAGATAAAAAAGTTTCCTTGGCAGTCAGTGTAGGATGTGGGACATAGTGACATGTAATTGCATTTTTTGGTTAACATCCCACCCCCTCTATGTTGCTGCTTTGGCCTGGGGGTGCGGTACTTTGGTAACTTGAGATATTATTAATATTTCTGAAGTAACTAATCCCAGCCCTGCTCTTTCCTTTTCCCATCCCACCCCAGCCTTCCCTCCTCCCGATTATGAATCTCTAATTGTTCTTGCTTTGCGTGATGATTCATCCCTCCAAATCCTCAGCACTGTATTTGTGGCACATAAAACATGGTGTTTGTGCTGTTTCTGTGCAGGCTTTATTGCGACAGTGCGTCACCCACATCCATCTGTAGCCCCCAGCAGTTGAGCTGGCCGTCCAGAGGTTGACCAAGAGCCTGGTGTGGTGTTATCATTGCTCAGTGAGAGGGAGAAAACAGGGTTAAAAGCAGCCAGAGAAAATAACTGGCAGTTGAGAGGTGGTTGCATCTAGAGGGTTGATTTATTATAGGGGTTTTCTAATCTGGGCTGACTTTAACCTAATTTATTAAGCAGAAGGATTTTAATTCAGTCTAAGCCTCCTTTAATGAGGAGGGCGCTCATGGTTTATTCAACCTAACCAGATTCCCACACGGGTTAAACTGCTTTTAAAGTGCTGCTCAGACGTAAGTGAGGGGTTGAGCACATCGCTCAGTGCAGCTTCAGAACAGGGGCAGCCCCAGAAGTCCTCCTCACCCCACAAGAAGATGTTGTGTTCGTAGTGGTCTTTAAGGCCAACTGGAGGCAAGAACGTGCTGCCACCCCCCTTCCCCAGGACCAAAGGGCACATGTCCTTGTCCTGCGTGCCACACTTGGTTGCTTGAGAGGAACATATGCTGTCAGCGCGAGGATGGGAGAGGAGCCACAAGGGCTGGTAAGGCTTGGTCCTGCCCGCTGCCAGCACTCCCAGCTGCACGGGCAGATCTGGGGACACCGAGGCAGGCGGGGAGCTGCTCCTCTAAGTCACAAACGCCCCATCTCGCAGGGCCCAGAGATCTGTGCCCCAGAGCCTTTCATGGGGGAGCAAAGCCCAGCTCACATGGGGGAGGCAATGGGGAAGGGAAGGACCAGAGAGGGTGTGGGGTCTCTGTCCTTGAGCAGCTCCGGCATCAGGAGAGACGAATGTGAGGTCCTAGGACTGCTGTGGCTGCAGTTCCTACTTATGGGTTTTTCATTTCCAGGAGACTTAAAATCCCAGGAGTTACTTGGTGTCACATCCTGGTGCAAGGTTTGTTTCTGGATGAGAGTAAAGGATTCAGGTCTCCGAATGCTGTGACTGAGGAAGGACAGAATATGACCACTCAAGACTGTTCTTTTTTTTTTTTTTATTTTGCGATAATAAATGTGCTGTTTGATTTAAGTCCTAGAATAGAAAAGATACAGCATGAAACCATAAAAAATCCTACTATATTCAGGCAGTGACTCCCCAAGTTGCCTGAGACAGCCAGCGAATTCCTGTGAGTCTACAATGTACGCGAGTAATGGGATGGGAGATGCCCTCTGCATCTCTGGAGCCTTTTCCTTGATAAACGGGTGAGAAACCTGCAGGTTTCCTCCTGCTTTGCAGTTCTAGGAAGGAGACGGACGCGGGCTGTGTGTTACAACCTGACATGTAAGCTGTGCCTGCCCCACTCCTCTGATGGACGCTGCTGTCTTCAAGGCAAGGATGTCCAATCCAGCAGTAAATCAGTTCCCAAACGCCTGGAGCATCGAACCCAGTGGATAATTGCTGTGAGTGCAGAGGTGCCCTTAAACGCTGCCGGTTTCTAACAATCCTCTGCCTTTTTTTTAAATGATAGCTGCTGGACCCATTCCCAACATTATTCCTTTCCCAGAGGGTTTTCACTCCATGTTTTTTTTAAAATCTACTTCAGTGCTCACAGTTTACTTTCAAGCTAAGCTGAAACTACGCTTTGCTTAGAGTCAGTTTGCTGTGACATGCTGAGGACCCCGTCTGCTGACGGCTGTCTTCTAAGGAGGAACCTGGATGAACCATGCAACAGCAGCTCCTCTGTTTGGGGTTTTCTCTCCCAAAAATAAGAATTGCTTTGAAGCAGCACAGGCCGGAGGGAACAAATTCAAAGGGGCCCCTTTTGGGGTGTTCATAAGCATCTGAACGGGCTTTAATTGCAGTTTGCAATTTGAAAATGGGAAGTAATGAGCTTAAACTGTAGCAAGGGAGATTTAAGGTAGTCATTAGGAGAAGTCTCTTATGGAGAACGTTGAAGTGCTAGAGCTGTCTGGCTGGGAGGAGGAAGCCCAGTGTCTGGGGCTTTGTGAACTGGGGTAAATGAGCACCTTTGGGGAACATTATAAGAAGCATTTGTCCTAGCATGTGGCCCAGGCAGGGCAGTGGGAGATGGTGACTGAGTCTCATTTGTTGCAAAAATGGCCTTTCCATCATGACAGGGAGATGGACTGTCTCTAGTCTGGCTTTCCTGGTTCTTCATTTTTTCTGACCATTAATTACAATGTCACTACTTATTCTAATTATACAGAACTCTAACTTTTCTGATTTTATTCTCCTTCCTTACACTGAATGACCTTGTGGACCATGCCACTGGTTCAAGTCAAAGCTGTTGAAGAGCTTATTAGGTCTTGGCGGTGTCAGGTTGAACATACAGTCTGGTGTCATTGTATTGTGATAATCAAATGCATATGGTTTCTCAAGTGTGCGATTGAAAAGTTAGCAGTGCTTATCTGTGGGTGTTTTATGGATGTCCATTTGCATCTGGAGGAGCTATTCAGTTAGCAGTGTAACTTTTAGAGCTGAAGACAGATTAACCTTTGCTTTGTAGAGAGAACCAGCCTCTGAATCCAGCAGTTTTAAGTCTTTGACTTATCTGAACAAAGGATTTTTTCCCTCCTGCTCTCCTGCTTCTGGAAACTTCAGCTTTGTGGCTCCTAACAGCTGAGCAAGCAGCATCTTCTCGCTGTTTTGCCCACCGTGGATAAGTCAAGTTTCAGCTGAAGATGAACGTGGGGAGAGAGCGTGAAAAGCAGTCACCTTTGCAAGACCAAAAAATTCAACCTGTAATTAGTTAAAAGGTCTGTAATTAGAAAGATGCTTTACAGTTAAGGTTTAAATTAGCCTACAGCTAAGACAAGTTTCGCACAGCTTGTCTTTAACCACTTGCCCTTGCAAAACCACACCCTTTCTAAAATAAGGAAGCCACTGACTTTTGGCTGTTTTTAACTTCAGCTTTAAAAAAAGGTTTTCTGTTCTGTTATGGGTAGGTTTTGCTGACCCATTGTCAAGCATGCGTGAGCTGGTGCTGCCCTGCGAGCTGCAAACCTGCCCGCTCTCTTATCCGGGGAGAAAGCTGGACATTTCTGCCTTTAGCTCTTATTTACACATTTGTTCGCTGACTCTTGACAGGGAAGCAGGTCCCAAAGGCTGTGCTTTTTGGCCTTGGCTTTGCTAATCTGTGGAGGCGACCGGGCTTGATACTGGCTTGAATAGAAGCAGTAGGAAGATAGTGTTTGCTCTTTGGAGACCGGAATAAAAGACTCTTTGGGGTTTGTTGTTTTTGAGGTTGTGTGGTCAAGGGTTGTATGTAAGGAAGAAGCTCAGCAGGTTTATTTGAGGCAAGGCCTGGGGCTAAAACAATTGGTTTAACTATTTTCAGGGTTTCCTGCAATGTTGTCAGAGCTCCACAGGTCCTGCTTCCTGCAGCGTGAATCGGGATGTTAAAGTGGGGCTGCATCTCATGCTTGGCAATAGGAAAAAATAGAAATTGCACTCTCTCTTGTAAAAATAATTGCATTAGCGCTATTTGCAGGTTAAAGCCCCTTCCCTCTGACACTGCTTTCATGGGGGGAAAATGTAAAATCATCCCCCACCTTGGTTGTCAGTCCTCTTTCCATAGTCCGTACCCTTATATCCAGCAGTGAGGCCAAATACTGTCTTGAATTCCTCGTTCTTCATCATGTACTCCTAAAAAGTACATTTCCTAAATGCTGGAAATGGGAAGAAGGTTTTGAACGACTGGAGCGTGGTCCTTGGAGAGACTGGCAGCAGGGGGCGGCGGAGGTGGACCAGGTGAGCCTGTCGGTGGGATTGAACACCGATGCGTGTGACAGCCACCTCCAAAGCACCGTTAAGGGCAACTTTCAGAGCAGAACCTGGGAGGCTGCAGAGTTTGATGAAGAGGAGCAACCATGTCATGAGAACCAGGGCATCACGGGTACACGGTGAGGCTACGTATGAGTCCGTCACGGGAACTGTCAGGGATCTCTGGCACAGGTCTTGTATCCACGCGAGCTGCAAAACTGCACACCTGCATCGGATCAGTCACAGGGTAAAAATGATCAGGGATGGAGCTGGACATTTTCCCTCTGGCACGAGGGGTGCAGGGAGCCTGCAAGAGTGAAAAATGGCTCTTAAAATGCCTCTGCCTTCCTTTTGCCTGCTGAGCCTGCATTTCCCAGTGTTGGATGTGAAGCAGGATGATGAATTGGATCCCAAGCTGGCACCAGCTCAGCCCTGATGAGACAAATTTGTTTTGTAGCTGTCCAGGTAAAGCACAGCCCCACTCTCACCTATAAAAGTGGGTTTGGTGGTAGCACTTTGCATCTACCTGTGCTCCTTACTGCCCAGATCCTGTCTCTGCTATTTTGTTTTTATTCCTGTGGTTTTGGGGCAAATCTCTAAAAAGCAGGACTTTTAAATTTGTTTCAATTGGGATGATGGGCAGGTGAGGACCAAGGGGAAAGCAAAGCGGTTATTGCACAGATAGCTAAACCCCTTACTTTCACCTCTGAAATTGCTATTTAAAAGCAGCATTTGCATATATTCTCTGACTCCTTCCCACTTGTGTTCCCAGCCTGTATAAAAATGTCCCGGGCTGCCATACCCATCTCTTCCCAACCCCTTTCTGCACAAATGCTGCCATGCCAGCCTCACTCACCCCGGTGGGAGGAAATTCCTGATTCCTGTCAGGCTTTGAAGCCACCGCCAGGTCCTCCGGCACCCTGGTCCTGCTGGTTTTCCACCCTCCCTGGCTCGCTCTCAGTGAGCCCCGTTTGCATGATTGTCTACGGAGGAATGGGGCAAAAAGCAGCTTTTGAGTGGTAGGGTCATGGCACTCCCCTGGATCCAGCCCTCCTAGGAGGGATTTCCCACTTGAGCTTCAGCGCAGCTCTTAACCTCAGCATATTATGGCTGGATTTGAGCCCTGCCCTCCCCAAACCCCTGCTTTTTCAGCGCATGTGCTGTTTTCTTTATCTTCATGGTGCAGAGTTACCCACGCTCTTGCAGATGGGTGCGATGGCCTGGGGACTGTGGAGCTCCCTGTGACCAAGGAGCTGGAGTGGCTGCTGCCAGCCTGAAATTCAGAATTTTCAGAACTGTGAGAATAGTTCTCACTATTCAGAAACTGAATCTCAGAACTGTACAGAATAATCTCCCTGCATTGAACAAGCTGTTTCAAATAGACTTTCCATCAGGGGGTTGCTCAGCAATATTTTATTTTCTTTTTTTTTTTTTTCTGCTGAGAGGCTAAAACGCGTCTGTGAAGTGCTGCCAAACAAATAAATGAGGGCAGAAAGGTACCCGCTATTTATTTTGGCTGGCGGAGCTGTGTGCTGGGGTATGGGAGGAGGAGGGTGAGTCAGCGTTTCAATGCAGCAAAGATCTTCAGTCAGGCTGCTGCAAGCGGAGGTTTCCCTCTAGAGGAATACGCAATCCTCGGCGTCTTTTTTCACTGAGCACTTCCAGCATCCTTCATCAGAGAGGGGAAATGGGGCTTTTTGTCGGGTGGGTTATTCGTGGGGAGAGCAGGTCTGCTGCCAGCGCAGGGCTGGTAGCCAAGACAGGGGGGCTTGGGCTGAGGAAAGGGGCTGAACGGTGACGGTGCAATTGGTGCTTTGAAGGCCCAGGGGAAAGACATGGGCTCTGCTGCCAGGAGTTTGCAGCTGAGAGCAGTTTGTGCAGCCCCTGAACAAGCCCTGGTGGGTCCCATCAGGAATGGGGACCATTCCTTGGAGAAGGAAAACCAGAATCTGACAAAAAAAGAGATGGATTTAAGTTCTGTCTTTATATCTCCAACTTGGCTTGGGCTGCACATACTGGGAGAGGACGATATGGGACTGCTGCCTGGCAGGGGAGAGATTTGAGTCCTCCTGCTCCAGAGCTAGAGGCTGCAACGCTTCTGGTTTGCTTCCCTCCCGGAAGAGATTCATGTTCACCTACCTTGTTCCCCAGACGAAGTGCAGCCTTCATCTTGATGCGTCCTGATATTGATGTGTAGGTCACAGTGGGTAAGGGGCAATCAGGGCGTTGCTGAAAGTACCATCCCACCTCCTGATGGCCTGGACCACACAGGCAGCAGCTCGGTGCTGGGACCAGCTTGCTGTCATGGCCGAGAGCTGCTCTTTCTCAGCAGGCCCAGCACCCTGTGAGCCCCATCGTGACATGGGGAAAGAAGACATGGTCTTGGGTGGGTTTGAAGAGACCTTGAAGCTGTTCCTCCACCTGTGTGGGTGGGGATCAGTGCAATTCAGGGCACTGCCCACCATGTCTGCCTGAGCAAAAGGCTGCTTTGGCATTAGCCCTTGGGGAAGCAACTTCAACCACTCAGTCTTCTGACAGCTGTGAAGGTTGTTGGCAGTAGGCACTTACTAGGAGCCTGAAGCTGATTAATGCTCTGTAGCCATTTAGTGCTAGAACCCAGCAGAGCTGTCTGGATCAGGCCTCGGTTGCTCTTACTCAGCACTAAATGCTGTTTAAGCAGAGTCACAAATGAGGGATGTTAATCTGGACCAAAACATTAAAACAAGTGCTAGCAAGAAGGATCAATTGCAGGAGCAAGCAGAGGTAGGGCAGTGGTATGTGCTGTTTGCAGCCACCCTGAGATCATGGTGTTTCAGGGTGGACTTTTACACCTTCCCTTTTCAGAAGGAAGGGGAAATTTTCCGTGTTTTGCCGTATTCCACCACAGGTAAAACCCATTTGTGGATCTTGTGAACTCACCCAGCTGGACCTTGGGTCATGGGCAGCTGTGCTCCTCTTCTAGAGAGCTTAAATTTTAGGGTGATTAGGGAAAAAAGTAAAGTTGCAACAAGTGAGAGTGGTGCTCCAGTGTGTGTATTCAACTGAGGAGCATGGAACCACCCAGCAGCTGCAGGCATTTGTCTACAGCTTCTGTATTCAGAAAACCAGAAGAATTGAGGGACTCTCTCAATACGAGCCATAGCCTTGAGACCTTTGGGATGGCAGACACCAAATAGCGGTGACAGAGAGTTCGGGGAGAGATGGGCTGCCCTGTCTCCTTGTACAAATGCTGTTGTGCTGCGCCACTGCTGCCTCATGGATGTTCCTCTACAGAACAGTGAAGATGCCCTGTGGGTGATCCAGAGTAGGTCTTGTGCTGGAAGCAGGGTTCAGATGTGGAGCACCCCGACCACATGCCGATCCCGAGGTCACAGCATGCCCAGAGAGGCTGGCACCCAAGCAGAGAGCAGCTGCTGGTCTCTCTGGGGTGGTTTGTGCCTAAAAATCCATCAGCTTCTCCCATCGCTTCTCCTGGAGATTTTCTGTGCTCTGAGAGCTCAAAACACCTAGGAAGAGCTGGGCTGCTCAGAGTTATCTTCTGTGGGGGTGTGTGCCTGGTTGCCTGCAATGGGTTTTCCACCCTGCCACACACCAGTGGTCCGAGCAGGGAAAGGACACGGAGATGCAGCGGAGCATGGCTGGCCTGCAGGGACGGGGATGGGCACCTGCACCATGGCCACCACTGCTGCTTAGTGACAGCAGGAGAGGGCACCCACGAGCTGTCTCTGCCTCCATCATCAAGTAAGCTGCAGGTCTGAGTGGAAATTAAGGTTTCAAGGCTTTTTTTTGTGCCTGAATTACTAGTTCTGCTAAGTAGTATCTGGCGTAGTGTCTGCTGGGTGCTGGAGTTGAGCCAATTGTGCTCAGCTGCTTACTGTATGTGTTACCTACCTAAAAACTGGGCTGGGGGGGCTTTGGTGGCATTGATTGCATAGGCACCTTTCCAAGGTAGCTGCTTAGAAGATGATGCATGAGGGTGGCTTTGAAGCTGCCAGGAGTGGGGAGAAGTGGGTCCTACCATGCTGCTGCAGTGTGCACAGGCTCCTGCCCGTCCGTGCATCACTTGTGGTCCAAGACGTGCTGCTGGCATGTAATCCTGCCTGCTTTAAAAGCAACCGATGCCGACTGCACCTTCACACATGGTTAACTTTTGCCTCAAGATGGCATTTTTGCGCTTTAAAATGTGTCTAAGGCTTTTTGTGCATCTATAATAACAGATGAAAATAGTTCTCCTCACAACTTTGCCAGCTGACAGCGCATTGACCGTGATCTTCCAGTGCCCCCTGTGATCCCTACCAGCAGCTCGGGTGAGGGAGGGAAATGCCGTGGTGTAGGCCCAGGGCTGGACATAACCTGTGCATATTGGCAAAGCAATTACTTTATTTGTTCCTCGTTAAACTTCGATATGCCCAGTGCCGACTGATCAATGTCCATATTTCTCCCAAACCAAGACTGGGGTCTCTTTGAAGCTGGGCTGTCATGGCCAATGAAGAAGGAAGTAATCCCACTGGCTTGGTTATAGGGCAGTACAGCCACATATGCCAGTGCTGGGTGTCCCCGTCCTAGGGGTGGAGTTGCTCCTGGCAGGAGTGAGTCAAGGGGACAGGGACTCGGGAAGAGGGAACGTGGCAGTTGGAACACTGGTTAGGGTGCGAGGTGTCCACTCCGCACCCTTCGTGATATGAAAACCTCCAAGACAGCTAGCCCTGGCCTGGCAAGTCGTCCTTGGGGGCAGTGATGCCAATTGCTGAAGGAGTTCCCAAAGGAAGATCAATGAAATCCAAAAGAAAGGTCTGTGTAGTCCCTCTTGAAACAGCAGCAAAGAACTGGCTGCCTGACTCAGGGCAAGGTGCAGGAGGAGGCTGACAGTCTGAGTTCGAGCTGTGCTGAATCCCTTCCCCCTTAGGGTACCCCATGGGGGTTCAGGTGTCTCAGGGCCTCAGGCCAGAAGTAACATGGTGAAGGGCATGCAGAGAGGCTGGGCAGAGTCAAGAGCAGAGCCAGTGCCACATCCTGGCCACATGCTCCCTCCTGCGCAGCTCTTGTTCCTTGGCTGCCTGCAGCCATGCTCCCCTCCCTCCCTGTGTGAGAGGGAGTACCGTATCCACCGTCGTCCTGATATGTTGCCAAACAAGTAATGAGGCACTGGGGGAAACTGGGAAAGACTCACTTCTGTGTGCTCTTACTGGCTCAAGTAACCCTGATGCAAGAGCCCAGCCTGGCTCCTTGTGTGCAGCCTGCCCTTGGTACGCACCAGCATCGGCGCAGAAAAAATGAGCTGAGTCCTTGGGCTTCAGGAGGTGGGAAAAACCTCTTGGGCTCCTGGGTCTTAGGGCTTGCCAAGGCAGAAAGGGGAAATTTGGAGGACTGTTCTAGAAGAAGGGCTGCCCTTTCCTTTTTGTCGTGCATGCCCTTTCCACGCCTTGACTCCATAATCATTGCTCTGCCTAACAAGAGAGACGAGTATGTATTTGATCATTGCATTGCTTTGAACCGAAGCGTTTGTAGTGTGTGTGGTGTATGCTTACAGCACTGTCACAGCATTAACCAGGAGGACTGTTTTGTCTTCCCTCCACAGCCTGGAAGTGTCTCCTCAGGTAGAAACCAGCTCAGATGCTCCTTCTCATTTTCCTCCCTGCTTCCCTGCCCAGTTTCCTCCTGCTGCTGTAGCCCATCTCGCTAGCATGCCAAGCGCTAACCTCTCTCCCGCTATTGGAGACAGTCAGTCTGGATGCTTGTCCCCTACCAACCCATTCCTCAACTCCCTGCAGAGCAATCCCTTCTTTGAGGACCTCCTCGCTGACCAGGTACTAAATTCTCCTTCACCTACTCACTTTTTCTCTAGTTTCCCATCTGGGCCGCATGCTTCAACAGAGGTCGCTGGGAGCTTTTATTCCCCAGAGGATTGCAGTCCCTCTGCCTCCCTAAGACATAAAGACCCGGAGAGGGAGTCTCCAGACAAAAGCATTTGTGTCCCCGTTCCAGAAACTACTCCCCCATCACAAGGAGACCTTCCTCCTCCGGATGAGAAACCTGCCATCCCTCCTTCCCTCTCGGAGTGGGATGATACCTTCGATGCCTTTGCGACCAGCAGGCTCAAACCAGAACTGAAGAAGGAAAACTTCTTTGCTTCGGTGGTTGCGGAGGGCATGGCTTTCATCGACGATCCCGATGCAGCCAGCCCAACAGAAAGACTGGCTGAGCCAGCTCATGAGAAGGGGACAAAGGTATTTGAAAAGGCTGATTCACAAATCAGCAGCGAAATGCCCACAACTCTGCGGTCTTGGACAAATTTCTCCAGTTTAGATGTGGGGGCAAACTTGGTGAGCACAACCCAGGAAGCGACTGTGATAGAGGATGTGCTGAGCCCCGTGTCTGCGGGGTCAGTGGGAAGGAGGAGGAAAAGCAGCACACCTACGGTTTGGACAGCCGCATTTGCATCGGGAAATCCAGGGGAAAAAGAGACTTCAACACCACTAACTGCTGAAAATAGTTCTAGGGAGGAAGGGGACAGTAATGAGGAGGAACCCTCTAGTGCAGGGACAAATGGATGGATGACCATAGCCACTGAAACTGCTCCTGATCTGTCAGAGAGCACCCAAAGTATGGCTGAGCAGGAGCATGTGGGTCAGGAGCGCACGTTCAGCCCGCGGCCAGCCTTCCTCAGTGAAGGTGCCTTTGAAGCGAAGAGTGGATCTCGTGCCGCCGCTTGTGTATTGCCCAGAAGCACCTTCACCCCCGAGCTCACCTCTGAAACCCTGCCAGGCAGCAACGTGGCGGCTGTGCCCCCACGGGTGCTCGCAGATGTGGCAGCACAACGGTTCCCCATGGCCCCCGAGCCAGGGATGGAGCCCCAAGGTGCTGGTAGTGAGGAGGAAGCGTTTGACATACGGACTTCAGTCTACCGGCTCCAGGCTAGCATGCGGCTCGAGGCCAGTGAAAGCCGTGTAAAACTCAGCTCTGACATTCGCGAGAGACGCGTCATCCTCTCTTCGCGGACAGGTACCCGAGAAAGGGAGGAGATGGCAGCCGGCTCAGCTGTGCCACCCCCGAAACCTCCAAGGTGGTTTGCAGCCACGGGCAGTGGAGGGGATGGCGAGGAGGAGGATGTTTGCGATCCGCAGCTGAGGCAGCGAGGCAGCGCGGAGCAATGGGAAGATGCAGAGAGCCTGAAGGCAGATGTAGAGCTGCCAAGGAGTTGTCTGAGCAGCGAGCCCTCTGTCCCAGCATCTCCCAGCCCGCCTGCACTGGGAGTGGACATAGATGAAGCTGAGAGCGAATTCCCAGTCTCCAAGGATGCTGAATCTGCCACGGCGGTCTCAGCAGCTAATTTGGAGGCAAGAGCTAGCGAGCTGGCAAAAAGAGACACCTCTTTGGGGGAAGACGGGTCAGAGATGGATGAGACGGATGCAGCTGAGCAGTTTGAGACTTGCCCATCAAAGTTCTCCCTAGATGGATTAAGCCAGTCGGGTGCCAAGGAGAGCTGGAGCCAGCCAGGTTTATCCCCTCTGATGGGGGCTGCAGACAATGCCAAGTGGGAGATGGCCTCCGAACAGGAGCCGTTCCCTGAGGAGCTCAGTATGTCGGGACTAAACCCACCTTCCAAGCTGGACCTGGGCCAGCCGGAAATCTTCTGGACGGCTCTGGAAGAGCAGGAGGCAGCTGGTCATCCCGCGGGTCTTGGCCCAGCGGTGCGACCCCAAAGGTTAGCTCGTGGGGAGAGTCCACCCCAGCCAGAGCTGGTGTGGGGTGATGGTGAGGGGCAGCATGGGCCAGGGGCCAGCCCCACTGGGCAAGCGGGAGTCCAGTCTGAGTCTTATGTCCCTGTGGCAGTTGCTAGCCCTCCCCAGGAGGCAGAGCAAGGCAGATCCTTTGCCAGCAAGCCTGATGGGCCATGGCGCCGAGGCTCAGCAGACAGGATAGACTTCAAGAAGGCTGATTTTTGGAAGCCAGATAGGGCAGAGGAGAGGCACAAGCAGGACACTTTGGCCCCGAGAAATCCCTTTGCTCTGGCACTCAGCCCAAATGCCCCAAGCAATCCCTTTGTGGAAAAGCCACCAGACCCCCTCCCTGTTCAAGCTGTGCTGCCCGAAAGGCTTCGTCAGGGAGGCTTCAGCTTCACCAGCCACCACGAGGAAGCCCTTGGGCAAGGCTTCCAGCCCACTAACCTTCCCGGAGACCCGCTAGGCAAGCCTCCTTTCCTGCATGACAGCCAGCCCTTGGCCTTCTCCACCCCTTTCCTTGTGGCTGCAACTAACCCTAAACAGTTTGATTTCCCTTCCCCTGTTGCGTGCCCCGCGAGCAGCGGGGTCCCTGCCGCGACCAGCCATGCAGCCGCCCAGCCCTGCCCTTTGCTGCAGTCCGGTGACACACAAGCTTCAGCGCTCGTGGTTTTGCCCAGGGAGACACAGCCAGCTGAGAAGCCCTTTTTCCAGCAGATGACCAGGTGAGCACTCCGGGGAAGGCGAAGGGTGTGTTATTTGGTAGAGGTGAACCCTGTCTCCCTTCTGCTCTCATCAAGGGGCCAATAAGTGGACCCCGGCTCAGTGTCAGCAGCTCACAGTTGCGCTGACTCCAAGGATGCCACTCCATGTGTTGCTGCAGGTCCTCTTCCCTTACCTTACCCTTACCTGTGGTCCCAGAGAGTCCATCCTGAACAGCCTGAAGCCTTGGCTCTCTCGGTTCATGGTGGGGAACGGCCACTGGTGTCCTGTGTTTGCCCTTAACTAGGACAAACAGTTTGATGCATCCAAGAGCTGCCCCAACTGAAAATTCACCCACAGTAGAACTGCACCCGCATTTCACTCGATGCTAATTTTGGCTCCATCATCTTCCCTGTGCTTGCAAAATAGGTGCCTTTTCCATGTCTGCCAGGAGAGCTTCCAGCCATTAATGCTCGCATGAGTTCCTTCATGGCATGTGCGCAGCTACTGCCCCTTCCCTTTTCATTAATTCAGCTTTGGTTTCTTTCTTTTTTAAATGACCATCAGATACTAAAAACCTTCTTCTCTCCATAGCCAAAAAATAAAAAAAGTAGTTTCACCAGGGCGGTGGCAAAATGCCATTCTCCCCTCCCTCCTGACGAGATGCCCATTGGTTTTGAAGCAAGTGGGACTCGCCTTAAGGATAATGGGAATGGGAAGAGGGGTACCATGGTGGTCCATCGGAGGAAAGAAGGGGCTATTCCTCCTTCCAGGTCAGTCTTGAGCTTGTAGAAATGCCATGAAGCAGAGAAAGGTTCTGAGTTTAGGGTATGGAGTCTTGCTCTATGTCATTCAGTTCATCTAATTTTCCCGTTACACCTTCCCCTGGTCTGCCTGGGCAGGAGAAGATTGTCATGGGCTCTGTCTGCCCTGAGTACCAAGGATCAAGCTCTTATGGTTTACATGGGGACCTGGGTCTTCTAGCAGTAATTTATTTGATCAGCCTCACTTCTGCAACAGAAGGCAAATCGAGCTTCATGGGGGCACTGAAATGATAAAATCCTGTCTGGCCCAAGAATAATATTGGCTGTGGCCCTGGGGAGAGAGAGGGCGGGAGGATGGGGACAGCAGAACATAGCTGAGCTCCAGCCCTTCTGCATGGGGATCCCTCCTTGGCTCACGCATGGTTCTGAGGTGCAGAATGACCTCTGGAGCAAAGACCAGCAAGAGATGGGTTTGTTAGCTGATTTTTTTTTTCTTTATTGAGGCCAGATCCTCAAATCATTCCTAATTGGATTATTCATCCTCCAACAGATAACCTTGTTCAATATTTGCAGAGTGTATACAGAAACCTCCTGAATTTTGTTGACATTTCTATGTTTCATGGAAAGAGAAGTGTCCTGAAATCCCAAAGGGTAAAATTAGGCAATGAGGGAACTATAGTCCCAAGATCCTCTATGTCGATAGTACATGCTCACAGTCATCTTCAGGCTTGACTGTGCATCCATCCAAGGCCTGACTCACTTGTGGGAGGAAAGTGGGCTTGGACACAAGAGCTGGTCATCACGTCAGTGCTGGCTTCTGTCATGATACATGTCTGAGAAGTCCTAGAATATCTCTGCTCTGGTTTCTCTACCTGTAAAATGCGGATGTTTTGGGTACTTGCTACTGTGATTGAAGAACTTTTGAAGAGTTACTGAGGTCTCTGGAAGGCTCTGAAGTTCTGCACTACTTTGTAAGATTGGGGAGATATGACTAATTGTCATGGGGGGAGAGAGGAAGGCTGGCAAGGCCCTTTTCTGGGTCCCCATTGCGATGCTTTCCTAGAATCATATCCTATTAGGGTGGTCAGAGGCACGTAGACAGAGAAAAGATATGGTAGAAAAAAGGTGGCAGCAAAAAGGAAAGACTTCAAACTTAGAACAGGCATTAAGGCTTAGATGGGACAAAAGTGTCTTTTCTCCCATCAGGTAAAGGAGGAGCTCATACCTGGTGTGGATTATTGAGAGTCTGGTGTGCTGGGGTTATGTGCCCTTGTGAGGGGTAGAAACTGGGTGTGGGGACTGTGTCCTCTTCTCAGGTGGCCAGAGGTCTCTCTGCTGGTCATCTTGTTCAAGAAGGCAAGTCAAGTGGTAGACTTGTATACCTGAGTGACACCAGCACCTCCCGCCTAGTCTGGCTGGGGCACCCCCCGGTCACAGTGAGCTGGAAGGTTGTGGCCTCCTGGAGCAGCTGTTTGTGTGCCAGATTTGAAGATGCAGCCAAGGAATTCAGAGTGCAGAAGAGCATTGCATTTGCAGATCCTTCCCTGCTCTTCTGCAGCGAGAGAGGGCTCTCGCCACAAAACTGGTGCCAACTGGGGTAAGGCGGGTGCTCAGAGCATCAGTTGCAACACTCAAGTGTACAGGGGCTCCACTTTCTCCTCTTTGGGGAAGGCTGGGATGGTGCCTTCACCGCTGGGAAGGTGTCCCTGGTCACATCCCCCGCTACAGGTGGGATCTAAAGGACAGCCCATGACAGTACTTTGGGGACTCCAGTGCCTTGGAGGAGCCCAGCAGTTTTGCAACTCCTTACCCATGGATCAGGAACTCGGATTTGTGACTATTGCAGCATGTCGTGGCACTTGTAGGTGACAAGACTAGGGGTGTCACTGTAGGGCTGTTGCTGGTTTTCATTCTGTAGAGTGCCCTTGGTAGATTAGGTCCAAAAGAGGTCTCCTTCAGAGGTTTAAAATAGTTTGAGTGTTCATGACAACCAGCTAGTGCCCTGCAGACTTCTTGCGTAGGGGTGTCAGTCTCCTGCTTCTGCAGCCGTACTCCAGTCTTAGACTCTTCGCTGCCTGTGGGAATGCTGTGGGGATGCATGAGGCGACAGTGGCATTTGGGGCTGCTTATCTTCAGATCTGGCTGTGATGAGCAGTCCCGGTGGCTCCCTGGCCACTCTTCTTCCCAGCCACTGTGTTTTGAGGAATAGTAGAAGTGCTACAGTGGTACTAGACCTGTCTTCCCTAGATCCTGCAGTGAACCCCACTCATTTTGGGCTAGGAAGGAGGCTAGCAGTTGTTCAAGCAAGCAAAGTCATTACTTCTGATTTTGAAAAGGACTTGGAAATGGGCAATTTTTCAGGATCTGTGCACGGCCTCTGGTCCGGTTCACCCTTACCCCATCTTACGTCATAACATATGGACAACTGCTGAACTGCTTGTAACGTGGTATCATGGTGTTTACAGCTCTGCTGATGAAGGGTTCAGTCCAGGCTGGAGAGTGTTTGAGGCTGACATGCAGAACAGTGACATCTCCAACCCCTGGCGCTGTCAGGGGACTCCCACTCAGATTTGTGGGATCCCTCTGCGTCCTTTCAAGCTGTCGGGGAACCCTTGGCTCTGTCCACGTACTTGGACAGCTCTGACAAGGGGTGTTGATCCTTTGGCTTGTGGAAGCTGGTCAGTGGCTACCATTGCTGTCTTCTCCTGGCAAATGGATGACAGGAGGCATCATCGTGGTTGAAGAGGACTTCTAGATGTGCCCTTTCAGCACAATGGGGAGATTGCTTGGTACATCCTGATCCTGCCACCACTGACAAGGCATGAAGACACCAGCCTTGAGGACCTGAGCCATTTACCTGACGTCTTACGTGATGCTACCTTTGTCCAAGCCTCACCCATCATCTCTGACCTGGAGCAGGGTTGAAAGCCACCTGCTCTGCTTTCAAAATGGAAATAAAGCACAGCTGAGTGGTTACAGCACAAGCTGGACTTGAGATGGGTCTGTCCCAGTCCGGCTGATGTCTCACATGGTGACTGTGGGTGTTATTCCTCCTCCCACAACCCATCCTACCAACATCCTGAGGTCACCATTTGTAAAGAGATGCTGTGCTTGGCCGCTTTGCTTGAGAGCTCCTGTCAGCAAGATGTCCCCCTCCCCCTGCAGCATTGTTTAGATGTACAGCAGTTGGGATTATCACCCTTTGCAGGGTGGCTGCTGGATCTGATGAGTGCAGAGGCTTTACAGAGCTCCCGGGTAGATTTTGTGATCTTTTCATCCTAAGTATGGTGCACAGGTCTGCCTGTTCCATGCAGGAAGGTAGCATCAGGTCACTTCTCTTTCCATCATGCTGAAAAGCAAACTTACTCTTTTTAAGCCCAGAAACAATATTTTGGGTGAAGAGTGAGACAAAAATAAATGAAAATGTAGTTCCCCCTTAACTGACAGAGAAAGTGCATTCAGATACAGTCTCCTCACCCTCCCTTTTGGCTAGTGGAGAGGCACAAATTCTGTGGTGTCTTCCAGGCAGGTGTAGCTCATCTCTTGGGCTGAGGCAGTGCAGGAACTGATGCAGAGTGGTGCAGGAGCATCCCTGAAGCATCAGTGGTAACTCCAGACACTGATCTGAGGGCCCCCAGGCAGCAAAATGCCCCTCTGGGCAGTGGATGTAGCAGCCCCTGATTACATTGGACCTGAATTAAATTTCTCCCAGCTGTTCCAGCACCTGACAGCCGGGCGTTTTGACCCACAGCCCCTCTGTGTGGATGAAGCAGCATAGGTGTGGGCATGGGGATCTGTTCTGTATCTCAGTGAAACACATTTCCTGGGGCTCCTTATCTCATCTCTTGGTGGAAACAGTGCTGGAGAGTGCTGTGGGCTGCCTGCTCTGCAGGGTGCTGGCACTCCTTCTCTTTTTGGAGCAGGTGAGCTTTGAGCAGCACAGGCACAGAGGATTTAACTGTGTGGAGCTGACTAAATTTGATGTGTGTCCCATCCCCTTAAAAACCATAGGGAGAGGCAGCAGTGTCGCTCCCCAGCTTGGGAGGAGGGTGTTAACTGTCCAACCTCCTTGTTCTCCTTAGTCCTCACCCAGTGAAACCCATCAGCGCTGCAGTGCAAGAGGTCTCCAGTGAGAAGAAGCAGCAGCACAGGTCCAGCCTGACGACTGCTCTGAGCAATGGCCTGGAGAAACTGAAGACGGTCACCACGAGCAGTGTCCAGCCTGTGGCCCCATCCTCTCACACAGAGAAAACGGACTCAAAGAAGTTAAAGGTAGGAACCTACCACTGAGGGAGCTGCATTCCCACCTGCTTGAGATGTTCTATAGCTGGTGACAGAGGTGCAGAAACTGGTGTTTGAGGAGGTATAATGGGGTCCTGCCACAGTGCAAGCGGAGCCATGTGTATTAACCCTGACATCCTTGATCCTGGTTGCCCAGCCTCCCGCTGGCCTTCCTTCCTCCATGACCTGGTCTCTGGACCTTGTCACCCCGTTGTTCTTCTCCCATTGCTTTCTTTGGTTTGGGGTTTTTATCGTACAGTGTGTGAGTGAATGCCTGGTTATCTGCAAGACTTGAAAGACATGGAGGATGTGATAGCTGCCTGATTGAAGGCCTGAAGGGTTTTCTCTCCTGACAGAGGCAGAAGGAAGGTGCTTCCTGGAGCCTTGCTCAAATGCTGCTTTCCTGGCTGTATTTTAAATGCTGGCATGTTGAGACAAGCAAAATACCTGTTTGAGGGCACAGTCTCACAGGGTTGCCCTCTCCTTCCCTTTGTCTACTGCTGCTCTGTTTGCCTGTCCAACTGGACATGTAAAATGCTGCTGTTGGGGTTCACCTGAGTGGACTTCCCCCAAGGCTCTTGTCCTCTGGGAGCTCCTGGGGGGCTTTTAAGCTCTTAATTGTTATCTTCTGCCATCATCCAGGCCTGCTGCTGGAGGACTGGGGAAGGGGGAAATCTCAGAGAGTGGGAGTAGCTAATGCCAGGCCTCATTATGCCAGGCTAATGGGCTTTGTTATGCCCATGCCCTTAGCTTCTAACTGTTGGGGGAAAGAGGTTTGACGCGGTCTTTGGGGAAACCCTGTTAAATGATTCACTCAGCTGGTGGAAGTGCTCAGCCATCACCTCTAGCCGTGTGAGGGAGCCTGCATTGGCCTGGAGTGCGGGCAGTTGTTCAGTGTCCAGAACTTTGTAAGGACAGGACGTGACAGCTGCACAATGTCTCGGGCTCATCAGGTCAGGTTTGGAAAGAAGAGACATAGAAAATACTGATTGCTTTGGATGTTGCCATACCTTGCAAACGCCAAAGGGAGCAGTGGTTCTCATTTGTATCACTGAATGTTCCTCTTGGTTTCTATCATCACAGGATCCTACCGTACTGGACCAGTCAGCCAAGTATTATCACTTGACCCACGATGAACTCATCCAGCTCCTGCTGCAGAGAGAGAAGGAGCTGAGCAAGAAGGAAGAGCACATCCATGAACTGGAGAACTACATTGACCAGCTGCTGGTGCGCATCATGGAACAGTCTCCCACACTCCTCCAGATCCCACTGGGGGAAAGCAAGACCAAGTAACCTCTCTCCGCAAGAGTCCAGCATCACTTGCCTAGAGCACTTCTCCAATAAACAAGCTGCAAACATTCCTGCACTCCCCCCTCCTCTTAAAAGAGGGCTCCAGTGGCTTCTGTTAGCAGTTTAGCAGGAAAGGTTATCTGCTCCTCCCCAGTCCAAGCTTATCCCAGCTCTGGCTCCAGGGAGCTATAGGGTGGTGGGCTGTTATCCACCCTATGGGGAGGAGCAGAGCCCTCTACATGAGGCCAATGCCTCCTTAGGTTCCTGTTGTTGTGACCAAGTGGCCTCTTCTCAGGCACTCATCCTGCCAATGCTTTAAGTGGTCCACGGACAATTGAGAGCTGAAAACCAGCCATCTCATCCATGTCTTCATCCTGCTACTGCTGCTCTTCTCCCCACACTCTTCCACATCTCTCTTCTCTGAAGTGATATACCCCGGCTGATGGACGTTGTTAAATTGGTTGATGACATCGGGGATGCTTAAACACAATAAAGGTCTACCAGCACGCCCTCAGCAGGGCAGCTAGGGGCAGGGGTTACTTCCCCTTCCTGTCCCATATGTTGTACCCCCAAACAAAAAGTCTCCGCTTGAAGAGCCAGCTCCAAGTTGTGCCAGTACCTGACCATATGGGAGATGCTACACAAAGTGACAGCGCCAGAGTCAGAGGCCGTAAAGGACTCAAGCCGACGTCACTGCCTGACTGTGAGCGGTGTCGATTCCTTCGCTGTGTGCATGCAGAGTCGTGATGCTGCCTCAGTTACCCAGCTAAAAACTGAACTTGCAATATGGGATAAGGGCCAGTGATGGTTTGCGCACCATCAGTACTGCAGGAGATCATCTCGCACAGCACCCAGCCCGTCATCAGGCTGGCTGGTACCAGTGTGCCCTGGGGGGGACTCCTGTTTGTATAAACCACAGATGTATAAAAATCTACTCAGTATTACACTCCCCCTTTCCTACATCTACAGGAATTGCTTTCCACTGGCTGCTCACCATTGACTTTGCGTCGTCTTTCTCCATGCAACAGGAAAATGCTATCAGGACCGAAGATCGTGTGTAGAGAAGGATGTCTGACCTCCCGGCCACCTCTATGCATGACATCCTGCTAGGTCAGGCATCTGACAAACACTCCCTGTCAAAGCTAGCAATTCAGTAATCGTCGCAGACCCCCTTCAAGCCAGTATTCGTACCAAACACCGCTCAAATTGTATCGCATCTACACTCCAGCGTCAGGTCTCTGGTGGCTTGGGCCCTCCCTTAGGCATTGAGGCCAGCTCTCTTGGCAGCTGAATGCTTCTTGCTGCGAACTGTTGAGTGACCATCTAAAGGTCTCTAATTTACATGGTTTAACAACCGTAGATGATGTTAGCCTGAGGCTGGTGAGCGATGCTTCTGGACACACCAGAGTACAGCGCAGCTTTTGATTTGGAGGCGCTGTGGAAGGGTATAGAAAGGATGTTGCTGCCTCTCTCGTTCTGCCAGGATTTTGGCTAGAGATTGGTCCCATGCAGGCAGAGGGTCAGTTGGTGTGGGACTTGAGCTGTCTTGACAGGTAAGGCATCTTTGCTGTTCTGTAGATCTCCCAGAGTTACTGGATTCTTTTAAAACCTTCATACTCTTTCCTTCTTACTTGCTTCAATGTATACCATGACTTTGAAAAATTGTGCCTTTTGCAATAGGACAATAGAAGTTTCCTACCAAAAAAGGCTCTGAAATCCAATTCTCAGTTCAACGCAAACCCGTCTTGGGCAGCTTTCTCTTCTGTTCGCCTGCTAATCTGAACTAGGTGAGTTTATTTTTAAGCACAGACAGCAGAGCCTTCCCATCCCTGTGTGCAGGTTGCTTTTGGTCTTTGGCAGGAGTTCTGCACAGGCGGCTTGTGTGACGTGAGAGGTGGAGATATTAAAATATGACACTGGGGGAAGAGCAAGCTGAGTGTTCCATGTAAGACAAAATACAGCTGGATAAAGACAGTATTGGGTCATGCTCAAGGTCTGAGGTTGGAGAAGCAGGCTGTTGGGGTAAGAGCTGTCAGGAGAAAAGGAGATGTGGTGTTGGTGCCATTGACAACATGTGGTCATATCTAGCTTGCACATCGTATGAGGAGGAGGATTTGTTACCTGCTAAGATACTGGCTATGAGCCTTTCATTCCTACCTTCCTTTGCCCCTAGTAGGAAGTAATCTGGGGTTTTTCACTTCTCTACCTATGTCTTTATGTTCTTCCTCCTTATGTGTGTGTCTCAGGTGCGGGGTCTTTGTTTCTGGGGTAAGATGCGAGGGTCTGAGGGAAGGTGTTTCTCCCCTTTTAGAAAGTACCAGAAACCTCTCTCTGCCTATATTTTCAAAAGATCCCGTGGCCTGAGAAATAGATTCCCTTTCTGGGTGCCTATCTCTCATGGAAAACCTCTCCTTTTTATCTGAAAGCGAGCAGGGAGGAGTTGTAGACAGCTAGAAAGCAGTCCGGCGTCAGAAGAGAGAGGCGTGGCATGGGACAGAGAGCTGGGAGAAGGGGCAGCCCCACTGATGGGCAGGGATGCTGAGCGGTGAAGGCTTACGTCAGGGGAACATTAGTTAAGGGGGAGGCATAGAGGCGAAATCTCACAGCAGAGCCAGGGGCCTACGCTGGCTCTCCACTGCCGGAAAAATAGCTGCTTCCTGGGACTTCTCCCCCGTCAGCAATTGGCATTGTAGGTGCTCCCCACACTCAAGTGCCAATGTTTATAAGGATCTTGCTGCCCATCCTCCCTGCCTTCTCCCCCGCCTCTTCCATCACATTTCACCGTCTCCCTCATCCCCCCTCTGCCTTAGTCAGCTCTGCCTTTTTTCCTTCAAAGCTTGAATGTTTTGCACTTTATATATTCAAGTTAATCTCAGAGCTACAGCAGGCTGTATCGGGTGTACGGCCTTTTCAGCAATACGTGCTTCCTCCCGTGACCTGCCTCCGTTGCAGTGGAGCAACACAGTCCCTCAACTGCCTTCCATTGTGGGAGCCTGCACTGTCTTGGAGGAGGCTGGAGCAAGCAGAGCTAAAAAGTTCTCGCCTTGACTTTGTGGTAGCAGAGCATCTCCAAAGGCCAAGGCGTGGGTATGGCATGGGTACCTTGGCATCGCACGTGACAGAGGGGGCTATGGCAAAAAACCAAGTGGTGACGATAGCTAAGCCTGCCCTGATGTGTCGTGTCTGTTCTGGAGCGTTTAGTCCAGAGGTATCTACAAATGATGATTTGTGCTTAAGAAAAGGCATCTGAAAGATGCTTCTGTCTTCGTTCTCTGTTTCTGCACCCCACTGTCCTGCAAATGTGGGTTTTTTTTCCCCCACCACAGTTTTTATTCTCTGCATAAGAGCAAGTGAGCTTTGCCACACCACACAACAGCACTGAAGCCGGAGTCTGTATAATTTTTTTGTTAAAACCTCTAAGTTACCAAAAGGAAATGGTTTTGAGGACCTAGATGTTTTCTGATAGATGGAGGGGGATGAGAAAAAGAAGCAGGGGAAATGTTCTCAAGTTGCTCATGTCCCAGATTTCCATGCTTAGCCATTTATTTGCAAAAAAAGGGAGGCGAGCAGCATTTCTGGTCACTGTGCGAGATAACGCCCCAAGATCTATCACTCTTTGCTAAACTGAGCAGACGAAAGGGTTTTAATGGGCCAGCAGCAGCTTCTCACTGCTTCCATTTTAAACAAAACCATAACAATTATTTTGTATTTTTGCCTCCTGGCCCGTCTTTCTCTTTTCATGCTCAAGCTGTTTCACAAGGTCTTCCGCAGGGTGCTGTTGCTCACAGCTGGGCTCTGCTTTTGTTGTCAGCCCACAACTGGGTTTCTTGCTTTTAAAGAACTCTGGCAAAGTGTTTTATTTTCGCCTTGACTGGCCCTTCTGTCCCAGAGTCATGGGCCAGAAGAACTGCCAAGGTAGATCCTTAAACTGGAACAAACCTGAAGGGATGTGGATACTGAAGTGTCACGTAGACTCAGCCTTATGACTTGTCTGTGAAGAAACCGCCGTGTGTTTTGTGTTATAAACGTGGGGTGGAAAAACATCCCAAAATGGGAGAGATAAGCATTGGGGTTTTTGGAGTTGTTGATTTCCCAGTACTTCATGTACGCAGGAAGTGGGTTCTGTGTGTTTCATGTTTTAATAGTTGCAACTAATGTTTATAAAGAGCTTGTTATTTACGTTTTAAGCACTTTAAAAAAAAAAATAAAAGTTGTTCAAGCTGTTCCTAGATAACTTTTGATTTATTGACAACAGCGTCTGTGCTGATAGCACTTGGACAGTGAGTGACATTTATCTGTTTATTTTCTGAAGTAGGATGGTGGTGTCCAACTTCTCCGGCAGCTTTTCCAGCATCGTTAACGGTCCCCAAGCACCCGCTGCCATGTGGTGGCTGCAGGGGGGGGTGATGGTGGTGGTGCTGCAGATTTACCTGGAGTTTCCCTCTGAATATTGCCCCTGCCTCCACTGATCGGTGCAGCTGAGGCGGTGTAAGCTCCTCCGAGCTTCCTCGCGTGTGCCTTGCCGTCGTGTTGTGTGCTGAGCGACTGCAGGGGCTCGGGTGGCTCTGGTGGCTTGGGTGGCCATGCCGCCCTGGGGGATCGGATCTGCCTGCAGCTCCCACACTGCTCACCCTCGACTTTGCCCCTCTGTGGCGGGGCAGGGGCGTAAAGATTATGATTGCATTCCTGAGGATTTGTGGGAAATCTGTAGCTGAGTAGAGGAGACAGACCCTGCTGTGGCATGCTGGAGGAAGAAAAGACTTCACGTTACATCACAGACACTGGGAAGTTCAACCTGAGGATGCCTGGTGAGGAAGCCCGGCTCCATCAGCGCTGCTGCTCACGGGAACAAGCAGCTTTTACCCACTTTTCATAAAGCACTTAAATTTCTCCCCCTCTCTCCATGCAGCAGACCTTGCTTGGCACACGACTGATCCCCAGCTGAGACCTTCGCCTCCAGCTCCTCTACCCTAATCCCACCCACCTGTTTCACCGCTCAGCTGTTTTCCTTCTCAAGGCCTGCTTCTTTCTTCATTCATGTCTTTTCCTTCAAAAAAATTTAACTCCCCTTAAGCTTCGGTAAATGACTTCGCTGCTCCAACAGTAGAGTTCCGTTATCTCTAATCCCCAGTTTATTTTTCATGCAGCTGGATCGCAGGCCATTACCGAGCTCAGCACCTGTCTGGGGGGATCATGTTAGCCCTGAGAGCCTGGATGGGCTGAGGCGGGGAAAATGTTTGGCACGCTGCTCCGCAGGATCAGGGCGCTGAACTGTGACCCTCCGAAAGACTATCCTAAGAAAGACAGGCCGAAGTGACAGGGCTAGTGTGGGGGTCCCTGGCTGCAGAGGCGCTGGGGAGCAGAGCAGCAGTCATTGGGGGAACTGGAATACATCAAGTCAGAAAAAAAAAAAAAAAAAAAGGATTTTAAGACCTTATTCCTGCTAAAACTGCTGTATGTGATTATACCGGGTGCCTCTGCCTGCTTGAAAGCTTAAGCACAAGCTCAGGACTGGTGCAAATAATTCCTGTCCCTGCAGGAAGAACTGACTGGGTTTGTTGTTCAAAGCCTGAGTTTTGCTGCCCGCCGCAAGTTTTCTTAAAATCTGGCTTTACAGATGGAAGCTGACAAGAAATGTTCCTGTGACTTTCTCCCCGAGCCAGCCCAGCCCCGCACCCAGCTGTCACGTGTGGGGTGGCCGTCTGAGACCCCCTGAATCTCCCTCAGTTTCTAGATGAGCTTGCTCTATGTCTGGGAGGGCTTGTACCTCCCCCCACCAAAGCAGAAAAAAACCAGTGCTGACTTAACAGTCGCAGATCTGGGGAAGCAACCCCCCCCCCTTCTTCCCTGAACCAGGGAAATGCGAGTTGTCAGTCTAAATGGATCTGGTTAGATTGATATCAGCCAAAGAATTGATATTCTTTCTGGTATTTAACCAAAAAAGTGATAGTCTTATGTCACTCCAAATGTGGTTTTAGATAAACAGATTCTCTCCCCTCTGTTGTTACAAAACATTTAGTGTGTCAACATTAGGGATTGTATCAATTATCTGGCTCTAGCTGCAATGGGAGGGAGGGGGATTTCCCATGTGTAGAGACGGAGGGATTTGGGTTATCATCCATATTCATTGGAGAGATCGTGCTGCGTTGCGAAGTACGGGATGAAACCTTTAGAAAAATGAGAGAGTTGCCTTGTAAAGCATTAGTCACATCAAAAATTATTTTATTTTTTCCTTTTAAGACAGTGTTAGGGCTCCAAGCAGTGTTAGACCCCACCTGGAAGAAAGCAAACCCAAATGACACAATGTTCTTCCGCATAAAGATCCACGTCGTACCACAAGCGGAGGGACAAGAAGGGCAGCAGTAAAACGTAGTTGCAAGAGCCGTGGCTGCGCTGTGGGGTCAAAAGGAGGTCTAAGCCATGTGAAACCCTGCCCTGGTCACACAGCTGGGGCAGCGGGCAGCAAGTGCTCCCCAGCCTGCACTGCAGCCACGTTTCGTTAAAGTAAGCAAACCATTAACTCCGAGGACACGATACAAGGGCAGTGGGTACGCTCCAGTAGGCAGGATTTGTCGTGGGACCAGATCTTTGCTCATCATCTATCTGTTGCTGGGGAGAGTTGCGTTTTCACGCTCGCACGCAACAAGGCAGGGAGAGGGCGAAAGGAGAGGCGATGCCGGCTGACAGCAGACTGTAGCCCTGAGGCTGGCGCAGCGCAGGATGGAACAACTTGATTTTAACAGTATCTCTAAGGGAAAAGGAACAAGAAATGAAAAAACTGTCACTTTTCTGTTCTGGTAGAAGCTCTTTCCTTGTGCCAGTGCGGGGGGAAGGTAGGTACATGCACTTTGGCGTGCTGTTCTGGGGGTGTGTGTTACAGGGTCTGATCCCACGGCAGGTTAAAGCTCCAGTGAAGCACAGTTCACCTCTTCCCGTGTAACCTGAGTGACACCCTGTCAAGAAAACGTGGCCGAGGGGCTAAGGCTGCAAGGCAGTGTCTGGTCTGAGACCAGGCAGCAAAGACAATACCAGGCTCGGGGAATGGCACAAGCCCCCTGCCTGGGGGGCAGCCCACAGAGCCCCTCACCCACCCACCGTCCAGCTGTGATGGGGTCAGCGCTTCGGACACAAACAGAGGGATCATACTTGTGGCAGGCTCTGCACCAGGCCCCTTTTCTGTCCCCTTTTCTACCCGAAGCTGCAGGAGATTTGAGATTCAGTGAAGGAGATCAGCAGTGAATTAGCCTAAAAACAGAAATTGGTTTTGCAGATGGAAAGAGACGGGGGAAAAAAAATAAATCAGCACCACGTCCCTGAAGCAGAGCAGCAGCATCCTCACAGCAAAATGTTGTGATGTTCATATTTTTCCCTGCAAAGAGAAAAAGAAAGGTGGGGGTTTTTTTCAGCTATATTGTTTAATTCCTCCTTAGCTGGAAAATCTGTTTCTGACCTGCTCTGTAATCTGTTGCCTTTACTTCTGCTGTGGCAAGCCTTCCTCTTATACCCTTACTGTGTTCCCTGCTTCATCCCCATCTCCAGTCTATTTGCTGGCCCTTTGCTCTTCCTCAGAGAATTGATCCTAATCCTCCAAACAATTTCACCGGCATTTGAAGGGCCAGGCACTTCTTATTCCACTAATCTCAGGAGGAGGATTCTGGAGATCGCTCAGTACGCACCCCTGCTGCCCCCAGCCCTGCACAACCTTGCCTTTATCTCCACAAATCGCAACACTGAGGAAGCAGACAAATAAGTCTGCATCAAAGTAAACTTATTATTTCCAGGGTTCCTATTCTTTATTTTTAATCACGTATTTTAAAGGTCAGTAGCAATTGTTAGGCTCCCATCAAGTAAGAATATGCATTCCCACAAAGAAATTATGAAATGTGAGGGGTTTTTTTTCAGAAGCTTTTGGGCTTTCACCTTTCTATGTGTTATTATTTGCTCAATTTCAAAATTAAGGCAAACGCCTGCTGTCCACATCATGTTCCCATGCATCCTCTTATCACCACATATATTCTGCCTGCTGTGTCGGTGTCACTGAGAAAATGGCGTTTTGTTTTCAAAAAAGGAAGAACGCTTTGGAGTGAGCCCCTCATGAGGTGGTCAGTAAATGTGTGCCATGAGGTGTACATGCTTTTAGGTGGGAGGAACAGAGCTCTGTCACCCGGGCGCAGCTGGTTGCCTCAGACAACCGCTGCCAAGTTGCTAAATTAAACCGTTACTTCACAAAAAGGGGAACAAGCAAGGAGAAACGGCAACAGAGGCAGAGAGAGACTCCCAGACGCCGTGCGCAGCCCTCACAGAGCCCTGACACCACGCAGGACCTACTCTGTGCAGGAGCAGGAGGGAGGCCTTGTGCTCACCAAAACTTGGGCTGCACCCTCTGGGCCTTGCTCTCCCCTCAGAGGCACAGCCATGGCAGCAGCCTGGGCAGGGAGAGGCATCCTGGGGCCCAGCCCGGGCAGGGGGAGCCATCCCAAGGCCCGGGCCGGGCGGGGTCACCTCGCACACCCTCCCGGGACCCGAGAGAGCCGCCTCTCCCCGCTGACCCCGGCTCCCTCCCGAGGCTCCCCCTCAGCTTTCCCGCCAAACCACATTTCCCGTCGTGCCCCGCCGCGGACTCCATTTCCCATCCTGCCCCGCGCCTCCGCGCCACCGCCCCCTCCCATTGGCTGCCAGGGGCGGGGCGGCCGGGCGGTGGACTACATCTCCCGGCGTACAGCGCGGGGGAGCTGCGGGTGGGCCGCGGCCAATCAGAGGGGGTAGTGGCGCCGGGGGCGGGGCCCGGCGCCGGCAGCAGGGGGAGGCTGTTTAAAGTGGCGCTTTTGCGGCGCGCGAAGGGGATGGCGGCGCCGGCGGACTATCCCCCGTTCCAGCTGGGGAAGCCCCGCTTCCAGCAGGTACCGCCACCGCCACCGGGCGGGGGGGCGGCGGGAGGAGGGGGGGGACAGGGGTAGGGATCGGCGGCGGGAGCTGCCCCCCCCGGCGCGGCGCCGTTCCCCCACCCCCCGCCGTGAGGAGAGACCCCCGCTCCTCTCCTCTCTCCCCGTCCCCCTCCCTCCTGGCGGCGCGATGATTGGTGCGCGGTGCAGGTCCCCCCCTGCCGTTGGGCCGCGGCGCTGTCACTCAGAGCCACCGCCCCCCCGCCCCGCGGCGGCTCCCGCGGCGGGCGGCGATTGGCGCGTCCCGCCGTGCCCCTGTGGCTCGGGGCGGGAGCGCGGAGCCCCAAAACTCCAGGTTCGAGCCCCGCAGCCGCCGTTGAGGGCAGCGGGGTTGGGCGGGGGTCCCGAGTGCCAGGGCACGGCGCGGCCTCGTCGTTTCCCACTCTCCCCGTTGGTATGAGGGTTGGCCCTGCCCCAGCGGGGGTGGCGGCGAGCCCAAGGTTGCAGGGAGGTGAGGAGCTGCCCCGGGAGGGTGCAGGGCCTGCAGCGCTGGGCCCAGAGGTGGGAGCGGTTCCTGAGGGATGTGGGTGGGTGTGGGAACCAGGGCCGCTCTGGAGTGGGCGCTTCAACTGCCACGCAATGGGCTGTCCGTGCTGCGGGCTCACCTGGCTGCTCAGCTGCCTCCGTGGGGTCAGGGCGGTGGCAGGGCAGGGGCCGATGGGGCCCAGAATGGCGTCGTGTGGGGTGCCTGAGGTGGCCGCTGAGGAAACGTGGTTTGGGACGAGGCGTGAGGTGAGGAAAGCGGCACCCGCGCAACAGAGCCACCCCATCCGTGGTACCCGATGACAGGGAGTGGCGAGGAAGGGCTGTAGCCCACGGCAGCTGTCCCCGGGTGAGGAGAGCAGGTCCGAGCAGCTCACCCCTGCTGCCGCCGTCCACAGCCTCCATTCTTAAGCTGCTGGCGGGGCCACTGCCATGGTGCGGCTGACAAAGGCCATGCTTCCTTCTTGTAGAGCCACGTCAGGCTTCCAATACGTCTGCCAAAGTTCATAAAACCTACTTCAGTCGCTCTTGAGCTGGGTAAGACCCCTCTGGAAAGGAATGAGCCATTGCAATTACCAAATCAAGAATGAGTAGCTGGAGTCTGCTTGTTAATAGGTGTGTGTTCCCCCCCCACTACTGGGGCAATCTCCAAGGAGACTCTCTTCCCACCATCCACACCATTATTTGCCAACCATCTGACTTGCTAATTACAGTTCACAGAGCTTAGCTTGACCAAAGGCGCCCGTTTGGGTTGCTGAGAAATCCGGTTGCTGATTTCCTATGGTGGGGGCAGCTCCTGGGTGGTGGATCTACGTGCCTTTTCCGCTCACTGCCTTGTCCCTGTTCGGGAGGTCATGTTCAGGAGGGAGACCTCCTCAGAGTGGTAGACCTGTAGCAGCAAGGAAGGGGTGACTTCCCCATGCGGGGAGCCTGCTCGTCTGCGTGATCTGAGGGATGCTCAGGCTGGGGAGACGAAGCTTTTTAATAAGGAGAGGAGGAGGAGGAGGAGACGCTACTCCCTCCTAGACACCACAGATGATTCGAGGCACACTTGGCAGTGAGTCAGGCACAGAATCGGTGCGTTCTGTTCATTAAGGAGCGACTGTCACTTGTAGCAACATTTAGAAAATGTTTCGAGGGGTATGGCAGGATGTTAATGATTGCGTGCGTGTTTGAGCCGAGATGTCCTCTCTCCTCGCTGCCACTCCTGGGAGATGAGCCGAGTGCGTTTCTACCATGGTCCAGATCTAGGGTGAAGGTTGCCCATCAGCAAAAGCGCCCTTGGGACTAGATGCTTCAGGGGTGCTTTGCCGGAGGGCCACACCAACTATTGGAAATCATTCCCCTTCTCTTCTTTGGTGGTTTTATTCCTTTCCTGTAAAATGGAGGTCCTGCAGGAGCCGTAGGATGGGTTGTGGTGCCAGTGTCCTGCCAGCTCTCGCCCTGCACTCCCCTGTTTTCTCCTGCTTCATCTGCCCATGTATGAAGCGCAGCTGCTGGACAGCCCAGTCTGGGATGCGGCAGCATTGTGGGGTCACAGAGCAAGAGAGACTCAAGTATTGCCAGGGCCAAGGGCCACCCGGCTGGATCCTGCTCTGGTTGGGATGTGGCACCTGCCCCATCAGCGCTGCAGCCATGTGCCCGCCCCCATCACACAACCTGGCAGAGCCGAGGTCCTTCATCTCTGGGTCAGTCAGTTATGGTCACTTATTTCCCCTGTCTTGACCTTGGTGTTTGCTACCAAACTTCAGTCTCCAGTGCTGGGGAGGAATGCCTACATGACCCCAAGGGATTGGCGGACCTCAAACACCACAGTCCTTTTCTATCGGCTGTTCAGTGTGTTTCCCTGCAGCTCTCTGCCTTTCCTGTTCTTTTGGTGGCCTGTTGCAGGGTTTTATCTGTTTATAAGATCTGGGCTTTAGTGGTTCAGCTGACAAAGGATGCCTTATTTGTTTGGAAAGGATTAGTGACGCTTGGCGTGGTTATTTAAATTCTAGACGTAGCCCTGTGTGATGACAGCATTTACTTTTCCTCTGAAACGCTGGCTGGGAGCAGGTCTGGAGCTATTTAAGTGGAGAGTTGACTAAAACTGGGGCTGGGAGAGATGCAAGGAGCTGTGCTAAGCATCTTTGTCCCTGTGGGGGAAAACAAGGAAAAGTTGTGTGTTAGGAACAAAAACCTTGGAGAGCAAACTCGGCTGCCTGGGGATTTGGTTCAGAGGAGACACAGTAGCTTCCTTCCCCCTGCTGTGACACAGAGCCTCAGGAAAGTGGCTGAGCAGAATTTAGGACGACAGGCAGGAGACGTCCATCCCTAGCACTGCCTCTGGAGATTATTAAATTCTCCTTTTCCCCTCCCTTATTGTGCAGTTCACTTGTTTTTCTTGATCTTTGGGCAAGTGGAGTTCTGTCGAGTCACCTTTTTTTTTTTTTTTTTCTTTCTGTGATGGAAAGAGGCTCTGCCTCCCAATGGAAGCGGGATATTTTTAGGTAAAAGAAGAAACGAGGACATTAGGCTTGAGAATGTATGATAAGAACTTTCTGAGATAAGAATTTTCTGACGAGTAGTTCTAATTTGTTAGGCATACTCCTGTGTTTGGTTTGTTTTGTTTTGTTGTGTTTTAAAAGGATTTTCTAAGTGCTCCCTCTTTTAAAGCCAAAGCACTAAATGCGTGTTCCCGGTGCTCTGGAGTCTCTGTCTGTAGTCTAGACATTTACCCTCGGCAAAATAAATGCTGCTCTTTTTTTTTTCTTTTTTTCTTTTCTTTTTTTGTATCAGAAAAGCTGAGGAAGTGTTTCCAGCGAGGGTCTAAAGGTGTGCGTGCAGCTGATTGCTAACTAGGGGTGTTAACTGCTGGAGGAAGACAGTGCCAGTTAAACTCTGGTGTTTTTATTGGGGTCAGCCCTCTAAAAAGTAACACAAGGTTGTCTCGGCTAGTGCAGGAGGACTGCAAGCACAGGAGAAACTGAACAAAAGGTGAGCTGACTTGCTTCCCAACTTAAGTCCAGGGTGGCCATCTCAACAAGCAGAACTCGTGATCATGCCTTGTCCTCTTTGCTAAGAAGGAAAGAATTTAAAAAAAAAAAAAAAAGAGGTAGAGATCTTAGATCCTTCAGGGGAAAGAGAGGGAAATAAAAGGGAATAAACCCAAATCAGAACCGTAAACATTTTTTATTCCTTGAACAGCTCAGTGTGTACATACAGTCATGGAGTAAATGATGTACTTAGGATGTTTTATTCTGTTGGCCAAACATGCCATTTCTATGACTGCGATATTAACAGCGTCATTAGAGATGTGCTGTTGTCAGAGCTTGACCTTGCAGATATTTTAAATGTTGGAACTCAGAAGTGTCTTATGCTAAAAATCGTTATTTCCTGCTCTTTGTATACTTTAATCTGGTAAGTTTAAAGCATAACCAGAGTTTATTACCCACCTTAGCAAAACCACGTGCCTCCTATGTCCAGGATAACGCTTGCAATAACGCACAGATAAAGATGCTCTTGGTTAGATATGCCTCTCAAGAGCTCAATGGCTTGCAGATTGCATACTGTAATTGCTGAAAGCCCTGGTCCAGGCAGTGGGAGGAACCAGAGCTGTATTGTAACGTTAACACAGAAGTTTCTCCTTGTGCTGCTCAGTGTAATTTATTTTCCACTTTTTTTAAAGTGAATGAAACTCATTCCTTCTAAAAGGCCCTCATTATAGAGAAGGGATTTTCTTAAAAGGCTGCAGAAGGATGTTTAAGGTTGGTTCATAACTGCTTTAATTCTTGTGTATGTGCAGGTCCAGCCCACCGTGTTCAAGCTGCTTGAGATAAGGTTGGCATATGCTAAATGGTGTTTGCTGTCGCCAAAGGTGGCTTTCTCAGCCCTGAAGATGGGCTGATCCTGTTTATCCTGTGCAATCTATTGGGCCCTGCAAACACATGCTTTAAGATGAATTGCAGAGGAGAAGCGGGAATACAGACACCTTTGAGTTTGATGTTTATCTGTTAACTTCACAGAACCTGCCAAAAAAGCCATCCGTTGGCTTCTTTACATCTCTATCAGCCAGGACTGGATTTTAAACAGGGAGTTTGATTGTTTGTGTCTTGTGCTGCAAGATATAAACCCATACTACTCCACGTAATGCCCGTGAAAGGTTTCCATGTCATGTCCCATCTGTGTTCATGAGAAAACCTGTCACTGCAGGTAACCGAAGTTACCGAGAAGCAGGAGCTATTCCTATACACACTCTTGACTTGTAAAGTCAAATTGAAAATATTGAAGGGCTGGGAGTCTGTAATTTGTAATGGGCTGGACTGCAAGTGTGCATGCAGTTACACGGCTCTGGTGTCTGGCTGTACCTTGCCAGAGTCCCGCTGCTCAATGGCTTGAATTTTCTTAATTTTGTTTGGTTTAGCTTAAATCTCTTCCTAATTAATTTAAAGCTGATGTTAGCCTGTATTTTTTTTTTATAGCTTGAAAAAAAAACCCCAAGTCCGCATGTCTTTTTCTCTGGCTTAATTAAATCCCTTTTAAAATCACACTGTAATTAAATTGGTAAAGTTGTGCATATCTCCTGTTCTTCCCAGGACTGCCCAGGATACAATTTTGAGGAATACTCGCCCTCTTCAAGGTGATAAACAAGTTCTTGTTCATAGTCACTTACCCATCTCTCGCTGCCCTTCTTCAAGTTTCTGGAGCCTGTAAGGAGTAGTTTTCCTTCTAGTTCTTATCTCAGAGTCAGATGGATCTTGCATGGCCCGCAGCACAGCCACTTAAATGAGCTGGATCTGTAATGTACTCCTGTGGTCCCTATGAACTGCTGTGCCATGTAAGGGAATTAATATTCCCAGCCACTTTGCAGAACTTCATCTTGCTTGCAGGCTGGTGAGAACTGGTCCCAAAATAGCCACGATTAATCACAGGAAATTTGTGTTATTCAGTTTTTTTCCCAGATAACTGTTTACTACAACAGATGTTACTGGAATAAAATGGCAAAAAAGACCACGGATGGATATTTAGGAGCTGAAGGTCAAACTTATGGGCGTCCTGCAAGCTCCATCCCTTGCATGACAGTCAGAGCTGGAAACGATCCTGTTGTTAAAAAGGAACCATCCTGAATCCTCACTTAAATCTGGGTTTGCTTGACTGCAGTGTGCCATAGGGCTGCCACTGTGCTGGTGCCTGGCTGTTCCTGTGCCCCAGGCCTTGGTCCTCTCATCCCGTTCCCTTGTCCTAACAACTCTTGGTTTGCTGGAGGGATGCAAACTTGGTATGTCCAGTTGAAACCTTGGAGGGAGGCAGGAATACCTTTCTTTTCCCTTTCTAGGCGATAACGGGCATGGAATGGTGGAGAAAGGATGGAGGAGAAAGGGTCAGAGAGAGGGTATGGGAAAAGAAAGCAGTTTGTGTATGATGTACAGCAAAAGACACGCTGGAACAGGGAATAACACTGTTTTAGTAATGAAATGGCATTTAAAAGGCAAATAAAGTCAAACTCCCTCTTCTTAGAATTTGTGGTAATGAATGAGCATGTGTTTGACAGGGCCTGGGACAAGGCAGTAGCTGGTGGGAGAAGGGCTGAGCAGTGCCTTGGCTGTCTGAGTTGCAGCAATAACAGTGCTCCGTTGCTGACAACCTTCAGAAAGTGGTTATCTAAGTATAAGGATTTGCAATGTGGACCATGGGGAAGTACTTGCTACAATGCCTGGTCTTTCCCTGCTTGTCCTGCACCCCATAAGTTTGCTTTAGCATCATTTTGCTGAGATGATTCTGTTACATCCAAGAGCACTGGCTGCTTTGTGTATCCTAAAGCCTTCTAACAGCTTAAAAAGAAAGCAGTCATAGCCCAGGGAAGTAAATGCTTGTTAGCAATGGCAGAACTTCAAGCAGTTACAGAAGAAAAGCATAAAAACTAGAAACTGCAATATTCTGCTTCTCCTGAGGTCAGCCTCTTGTTTCCTGAGGCTGAGGATTTCAATGAGGCGTCTCTTTGCTGTAGAAAACCTGTTATGATGTGGCAGTGTCTGGTCTGATCTAGATCAACACCAAATTTTAAATAGCTTTTTTTGATAATAAAGAGAAAGGAATAAGAAAAATGTCTCTGTAACATGTTTCTGAATTTGTTTCTTCCAATGGTTTTAAATTAGCTTCTTCATAGGGGCTACTCCTTTCGTCTTAGCAGAGCCAAAAGGTCCTGTAAGAAAACCGAGAAGGTCAAGTCAGTGCCTGCTCGATCACTTGGTTTTCTTTACCTGGTACTGTGGAGTGCAGCAAAGGCAACCAGTAATGTGCAATGGATTCATTTGGAGTTGGAAAATAATTTGGAAGTTGAATGTATTTTAAGATGAAATAATTTTGTTATGATTTTATTTATTTATTTTCCTTCACTCTTATTCACAGTTAAACGCGATACTCCCGTCACACAAAACACAGCAGTGCTCAGTGAAGTCTGAGTGCAAGCGAGGAGTGAAAAATATCAGTATGTAAATGAAAGTAAATGTGTTCAGGGGGTCTCTGGGTTGAGACAACTCTGCGGGAACCAATTTTTTTAGTTCGTTAGAGCCAAAGAAGTCCCTTTTGAAGGCTTCTTGTTTGTGGTCAGTCTGCAAAACAGTCTGTTGCGTTTTGGCTATTGATTTCCTACTTACCCTGTAGAAACTTGGTATTTGCAGGAAAGTATTTGACTTGTGATTGAAGAGCAAAATCCTGATCTGTTCTGTGAGTTCGGTCTTGTGGTTATGTTCACGAAGGCGTCTTGAGTTGCAGTTAAGGTGCAACAGTTGGATCTGATTTAATTTGCCTCTAAATTGCTGAATTATTAGGATTTGGGGTTTTTTCCCCTTTTGTTTTGCATGCACCTCGGTGAAAACAAATACCACTTTCTAATTAAAAAAAAATTCTGATGGCTTCTAGTCAGGAGACTAAACCTGGGAAGCAGGAACTGACCTGGATGACGGAAAGGCAACCATCATTGAGTGGCAGTGAAGCGGCTTTCCATACTGATCTGAAAAGGAAAACTGTAAAATCTCATGGCTGGACAGCAGTAAAAACAACAGATATTTTGTGCTCAGGGGCTGTACAATTGTCGTAAATACACTGCTGCTTAGGAGGGCTGAGCAGTGAAACAGGCAGTGATGGTATTTGGATGCACCCTCAAGAAGACAACTTTGGTCTTGGTTTGAATTTGGTTCCATTTTATATGGTTCTCAGAGAGACCACAGAAAGAGCGCTTTTGTTGTGGAAAAATGAGGTTCTCATTCATCAGAGTTTAAAAAAAAAAAAAAAAAAAAAAACAAAACTTGTTCAAACTTATACTCCTCTACTTTTTTGGTCTGGTTTTTTTTTTCTCGAAACAAGGCACAGCACCATGAATTGACTGAGATATTTTAGGTTTAGAACCGGGGACTTCCACCCATCCCACTCTGCCACTCATCTCTCTTTGATGTTGCTCTCCTCTGTCCAAGGCTGAGCTTTATTTGCTTCTTTTCCCCTGGGTTCGTTGATTGCAAGCGAGCCCAGCTTGCATGCGCATGAAGGGGAGAAGCGGGATGGGGAAAGTGCTTCTTTACCAATTAGAATCTATTTTTTTTTCCAGTTGCTTGATTAACAGAGCTGCTCTTTTAAAAATCTTGGCCTGGATGTGGGAGTGAGTGAGGTTTAATGCAGTTGCCTCGTTTGAAGAAACTTGGACTCGAAGCAGCAGAGCGAGAAGTTTGTTAATGGCTTGTCTTCTGCTGCGTTGTCCTGCTGTGGTGATGAGCGATGTTGAGCTGCCCTGTGAGCTGATCAGGAAGTGTTAAAGTATAACTCACTGCCATGGGACTGCGTCTATTCCTGTTTCTTGGAATCTGGGAAAGAAAGCAGCCAGGCCGTGACAGAGATTGAGCCTCAGGGTGGCAATAGCCCTTCTGCTGGAAAGATTAGTTGGTGGTTGAGCACCAGAATCCTCTTTGTGGAAGACTTTTAAGAGTGTTTTTTCACTTCCAGGTGCCTCATAAGAGCAACAGGAAAAAGCATGTTTATGTAATTGCATTTTACTCATGGTAATGCAAAAAGAAATTGGAAACCACGGCCGATGAGTTGGGTCTTGCTGCCTGCTTTAGAGCAGAGAGGATGGACTCAAGCTCAGGTCTTCCTGCCTGGCCTCTTTGTGCATCCCTGATGGTCAGAGATATTCTTGAGAACTGGCTTCTGCCTTGTGTTTCAGCCTGGCGAAGAAGTACATGTGCGTTCCCATTGTCCTTTCTTTGGCGTAACAGTAGCAAGAGGGTAATTTTTTTTTTTTTTTTTTTTTGAAGAGGGGATGAAAGAAGCAAGCACCGAAATAGTCCTCTCTGCTGGCAGACAAGCAGTTGGCCCTAGGTGATCTTGCACCATGAAGTGCCTTATGGTATCTGAGAAACGGATGCTCTGGCCGTCATCTCCTAGCAAGCCCATAGCACTGTGCCAGCTGCTTGTCTCCGTGTTTGCTTCCTAGCCTAGCCCGTATATTCAGAATTATTTTAAGCAATTTTGTTTCTTGGAGAAAGCCTTCAGAAAGCCCCAAGACTTTTTCATACAGATCTTTTAAGTTTCATGAGGCTGAAAAACCACTTCTTCCCGTACTAGGTTGCAGCATTTCTGGTTGGTTTCATGTATATTTGTCCCTAAAGATCGGAATGTTGGCCATAAGCATTTGAAAGAATGGTCAGCAGCTCTGCATGGTAGAATTGGCTTTTTTTATTTTTATTTTTTTGCTCTGGACCTTACTGTGCAGTTCCATGGGAGCCTGAGTCAGGGCTGTTGTCCTGACCCCACGCGAATGGTCCGGCCCTTGCCTTGGGGCTTGTCTGACCACAGAAGAAACAGGTTCAGGCAACACCACCACCTGAAAATTAAACCCTCATTTAAGGTTTAGGCTTTTGGCACTCTTAGCTCCCCGATCAGACGGTTGCAGCATTGGGTGAGTGTCAGTGCTGGCACAGGGCAGGAGAGGAGGAGTGGGTGTGGGAACGGGATTGCAGCAGGATGGGTTTGAGCTGCTGAATCGTGTCCTTGGCTGGGTGTCGCTGAGGTTGCACCAGGCAAGGATCAGAGCAGGAGACCAGCACTGTATTTGAGCCAAACAATGACCCTGGGCTATGAGACTGGCTTCCTGAGAGCCTCTGCAGCTTTGCAAATTTAAATCTGTACTTCTAAAATAACATGTACAACATGCAAATTTTAACTTATGGTCTCATTCCCTCCTCCTTGTGCTTTGTACTGTCATTTGTACCTATGTAAAGTGGGTGTAAAATACTGATGTTCTATTTAATATTGTTTTTCTCACTGTGAAATGCATATCACCACAATAAAGGCAGTGGAGAAGTCGAGGCCACTTAAATTTAAAAATCCTCCCCTTCTGTTCTTGTTTAAACCATGTACTTACAACTGCTCTGAATTCTCTTAACTGCTGTTTGGCGTTGAGCGAGTGCAGAAGGATGGGCAGTGGGAGAGGGATGGTGGTACGTGGGAGCGCTTAGGATAACGTGACGAGGGACCAAGTGAGTCATGTGTTAGTCATGTCACTCCCTGCGCCACTGGCAAGCATCGGGCAGTAGTGATGTGGAGGACAGTGGCATCTGCAGAGATCTTTATGTTGAAAATAAAAGTAAGGCAGCAAAATGTCAAGCTCGCAAAAGCCAGAAAGTACCAGAATTAGTGTTAATTAAATCAATGCTAATTAAAAACCACTGGGCTCTTTTTCTGAAGTTATGTGAAGCTATTTTGTTTAGTTGTGGGTTTTTCTTTTTTTAGTGCAGAACATGGAAAAATAACAGCAGAGAGTCTTGTAAGCAGCTGAGAACGGGGTGTTGCAACGTGAGGTGGTGGACAGCAGTGTTGCTGGAAACTGCCATTAGAGAGGGATTTCTGCCTGAATAAGTAGGCAGTATTATTGGTATTTCTCTGTGCTCTATGGATTCAGCAGAGAAGAACCAGCATGTTTCATAAAATTATGCCAGGCTGTGATTAAATGCCATTCTCGCTGCTTTATCCGTATTCCAGTCCTTTATTTATAGCACGCTTTTGCATTACAAACGCAACAAAAGATTTGCCTGCAAGTGGCTGCAGAGCACCCAGGGTAAAGGGGTCCCAACAGTCAAGAGCACCTGGAGGTCCGTGACCTGTGTCCTTTCTGCATCCGTGATGGGCTGCAAATTCCTGGTACAAATTCTGCAGGGGAGAAGCCCTGGGAGAAAGCAGCCGCTGGATCAGGCTGCCCCATGTCCATTTGGCCTTGCCAATGTCCACATAGTAATTTAGGTTGCACTAAGGCAGCTCTGGCACTCGGCCTACATCTGCATCCTCATAAAAGAATGCAGGCTGATGTTTGAGTGATGATGTACGTGTATCCTGAGTGCTCCTAATATACCAATATTTCATGGTCCGGTGCCTTGAGCTTGCCTAAATTCTTTTTTTTTTCTTTTTTTTTTTTCTCCCCTAAATACTGAGTCAAAACAGCTCTCCTTTCCTTTGGAGCTGCCCATGATCTTTCCAGCCTATTTCACAGGCACCTTCCCCTTTTTCAGACTCTGTTCCCGGCTCTCTGGATCCCTTTCTGGTCCTTCACACACTTTTACTGCTCCCAATGAAGGCATCTTCACCAGCTTTTGCACAGCATTATGCCTATGAGTGCACATCTAGATTGGATTTTTCCAAATGTGCAACTAAGAACAAGCCCAAACCATAAAGTTACAGTTTCTTTTACGTATGTTAAGGTTCACAGTCCATCTTCTGCTCTGTGATTGTGTAGGGACTGGCATGACGAAACCCAGCCCTAGTTTAGTGCCTGGACAATTCTGCAGTAAATGTAAGACATAAAACTGGGTTTGTGCTTAGTCTTATCTTTTCCCTTTCTCATTCTTCCCATCAAGGAGAAAACTATCTGATCCCTTGTTGAGCCTTTAAACTCTTTTTAGAGCATTTGAAAATACAATTTACATACCTTCTTCTCCAGCAGTGTAGGGGTCCAGGAGTTTCTTCACACTAGTCTCTCCCCCAAGTCAGGGACCCTGTGGTGCTGCTGGTCCCACGAGATGGGTGCTAGTGGGAATGAGGATGAGCAACAGAGGGACGGTGTTAAAGATATTGCAGGGTGGGAATTCCTTTGACAGCATCGCTCAGTGTGGGAGGTCTGTCGCGACACTGTTAGGTTTTTGTGGCCTGAGACATCTCCCAGGAGTCCCATAGGTAGGGTTAAGCAAGCAATATGTTTTTTTTGGCAAAAAGTAAAGGATATTTTAGCAGTTTCATAGTATCCCTTTATTAAAGCATCTATATTGGTATCCTGTTAATAGCAATGCTGCTGTTAGCAGGGTCCTTTCAGACTTTCAATCACAAATTACCAGTGAAAAGCTTCTATATTATTTCTTTTTAGTTGATACTTAGTTCTGCAGAGGAAATAAAACCTTTCTCTGCAGCAGGTGAAAGGCAACTTCTAACTGAACACATTTTGGTTTTTTTTCCTGTCTTCCAGACTTCATTTTATGGCAGATTCAGACACTTCTTGGACATCATTGATCCGCGCACTCTCTTTGTTACTGAGGTAATGTATACGCGCCTTGTTTTCGGAAAGTAATGTTTATTAGACAGGTTTGGATTAAAAACAATTTTTTCTGTGAACAGCAGAAGTAACGAAGCCAGGTTTCCAGTGGATTTGTGTCTCACAGTTGATTGATTGCCCAACTGAGCTTTGTTAAATCCGTAGCAGAAACTTGCTCGTTATTAGACATCAGTGAATCCACACCTGTCAGTCTTGCATCTCCCTCTAGTAATTGGTGAGACCCTGAACTGGTTTCAGTCAAGCTTGCCAGTGATGCCGCCTTCTCAGAAGGAAAACTCCTGCAAGAAAAAAAATAATGTGGGTGAGTAGATAAGAGAGCGAATATTAATGCTTTATGGAGGCGATGAGCTGCAGTATGAGCTGGGTGGGCTCGCACTGCAGTTTTTCAGTGGCTGCACTCAAGAAGACCTTCTCTGAGCAAGGTGTTATAGTTTTTCCTTAGTTATTACCCTGTTTGTAACAGACTTTTGGGTTTCTGGCCCTTTTATGTTCCATTTAGTGTTGCCTGGCATTACTACATTTCCCTGTTTCATAAAATACTGAGCTAACAGTTGTGGGGAATCCTTTAGAAGAAATATTTCTACTGTTGATCTTTAATTCTGCCTGTTGGCCGGCAAACTTAAGATTTTGCTTTCAGTGAAGGGCAGCTGCCTTTTCCTTTTTCTTTTTTCTTTGACGTTTTTAATTTTTTTTTAAGGTGGAGTAGCGCAAGATGACAATATATGTGCAAACAATTCTGAAAACACAGGGAGCTGAACTGCTCACTGTAGCTAGTGGTGAGCTGAGTCCGGTTCCTTGCACACTGTGATGTCAGGGGGAAAAAAAAGTCCCAACACAACTTTAAATAATCTTTTCCTTCTAAATCAACTAGCTTTTTTCAAACACATAGGCTGAGATGTATCATGTCATTCATTTTGAGTACCTTTTGTATGTGTGCCCAAGAGAACTGCAGAAAATAAAGCAGCTGCTCTTACGCCATCACACTGAAGATTATACTTTCCCTTGTAAAAGCACAGGGTCACATCAAGTTTGAGATAATTTTCAAAAGCCACCAACCTTGCTGTGGAGCTTATGTAGCTGGAGATGTAACCTGCTAGCAAAAGAACGTCACAATTCCAAAGAGATTGTTAGCCATCATTCTGTCATGATAAAAGGGAATGAAAATCACAATATTACCTGAGCATACAATGCACTTTGCAGATGCTAAAGCTGCCGTTTAAAGAGGATGTAAGCACGTATGCGGGAATAAAAACAATAGTGCCCATTAAAGGCTTGGTGCTGCTCTTACCTTAGCAGAGATTTAGTGTTAAGTGCAACACAATGCGCATTGGAGTGTGTTTGACAGTGTGGGGAATCTTCTGGTGTGCAGTTGTGGTGATGCAGAGACTGTGATACGTGGCTTGTGAGATCTCTTTATATATTTTCATAATTTTGATTCTGAAATTCATAAATGGATGCAAAGGGCCTTCTAGTACCTAATGATAATTTTTGGAGGGAAGGAGAAGATGCTTTGCATGCAAAAGAGAATGGGAAGTTGGAGAAGGGAGACTGTCTTTGCCCGTTTTTGTCATGCACTGGGAATGCTAATTAAAAGCCTGAGGATGGTGAGGAAACTGAGGCTCAGAAATACATGGATCCAGACAGGCACTGAAACACCAGACTAATTTGCAGTAGAAAGTTTTGCAGAGTTGATATTTGGTAGATTTCAATAAGTGTGTGCTTTCCAGCCTACTGCTCTGGGGCATGATGTCTGGGACAGGATTTGCTCGGGATATTTGAAGATAAACACAGGTCCTGGGCTCCAGGCAGCTGGACCAGGAGGTCCTGAGTTGAGGTCACTTGGAAGAGAACTTCTGGTAGGACAAAAGAAACAGGTGAATCTGCTCATCTTTTGGGTGGATTTTGTTATGTCTCAGCTTGTTTTGTTTTCCTCTTTTTGGAGAAAAATTCTGTTGGGTGGATCCATCCAGTTCTGTTTATTTGAAATTTCTCTTCCTTTGGAAAGTTTCCATGTTCTAATAATAATCCTCACCTTTCTCAAATCTCCATTGAAGCCTATAGCGTGTGTATATATGTAGTTTGTTTTTTTTAAGCTGGGTGACCCACTGTGCGTAATGCAAGACCGAACTATTGGGTTTTACAGTGGCATTAATACAGAACAAAGACAGACTTCTCAAACTTACTTCTTGCATATCTCCAAAGTGGGGGGATATGAGTGAATTTGAGTTAGTGATTCTACTTTTTGCAGTTACAAAACAGATTTAAAGAGAGTGCACTGTGTTCACATTTGGGATGGGGCAAGCACTTTCACACTATGGTTATGGTAGTATAATGAAACAATTTAAGTTGAGCACTATAATTCAGTCTGGTTCCGCTGTGTACCCAAAACCTGTAATTCCGTTTATCCATTTTGGTACCTCCAGCAGCAAGCAGTTCTGGTTGCAGAACAGCTATTTTAGGTTCCTGAAAGGTTCACTTTTTCCCTCCTTTGTGAATTTCTTTTACTCTCTAAAGAGCTGGATCTCTTCTACCCTTGAGGGCAATTATCTTGTTTGTCATCTCCATTGCTTCTCAGAGCACAAAAGCTGCTTTGTTGATTTACCTACTTGCTGTGCTCTATGTGTCTGATATTGAGCTTTAAAATACTTCGTATATACATGTAACTAAAGGCTGTTTGGTTTCATTTGATAATTTAGGTGGCAAATCAAGATCTAGAAAGGGTTCGATGAGAAAGCAGCCGTTTACGGAGAGCTCCTTCCCGCTGACAGATGGCTGCATCCTTCAGGCCTGGGGTTCTCGGGGAACAAATAAATTGCTGTTTGTCTTGGAGGAGGTCTCTAGCAAATGAAAAAAAAAAAAGTAGATAAATGAGTCTCTAATGAGAATGGAGGTTAATCGCATGGAAAATGTAATATTTTTTTTTTCTACATCCTTTTTTTTTTTTTTAATTCCTGTGTGTTACATCATTGCATCCTACTGGTGGTTGTGTTTTGAGGAAGGATGAAGTGATCCCTCTGAGTGGGGGAAACCAAGCACAGTGATATCAAGTATAATTAGTCTCAGTGACAGTCCTCTCTTACTCATTTATTTTTTTCAATAAAGCAAATTCTCAACATAATTAAAAACTTCCTTGTCTTTTAGAGGTTCTTAAGCATTAATCCTCAAGGGATGTGTACTGAGTACTGGATTATGTTGTAGCCATACTTTGCAGTCTGTGATCTCTCAAAAAGAAAGCACATGCTTGCCTAAGGCACGTGTCGGGGTAGTTGGAAGCCAGTTGCTCCAGTTTTATCTTTAGTGGGTTCTGGTAGAATAATTATCTGTATCAAACTTCCCTACCAATTTTACTTTCTTTCTGAGTGCATAAGGTATTGAAACAAGGCACTGACCTTGTGTCAATATTGCATGTAACCTCTAAGAGCAGGTTTTCATCTGTGCTAATTCATATAATTACTGGCCTTATAATGAAATAATTTTTTTTGGCAGCTGCAAATTTGCAAACTTTTCCAGTAAGCAGGAAATGTGTCATTTCAGAGGTCAAGCCCGACAAGTCCTGTCGCTGAGACCATGAGAAACGTCTCAGTGAGTGTAATGCCTGTTTTCAAAATGTGTGAGGTTAAAATGATTGGAATAATACTTTTAATTGCTCTGTAATTAAGGTCCATTGGGAGAAGCAGTAGGGACCAGCAGATATTTTTATAAGGCTAACTTATCCCATCTGACATTAGCCTGGACAGACTGTTAACGCTCTGTGGGAAGCTCTTCATGGAGAAAGCGGTGGATCTGAAAATAATTCAAAGCAAAAGTGAAATAAGAATTAAACTGAGCTCAGAGGGGCTGTGTGTTATCTGCTTTTCCTTTATCTCATTGTTCAAAGCATAAATCTACAGAGCGCTGAGCATCTTGCATTCCCATATTTGGGTTTAAAATGGAAGCAGGATTAGATGTATGTTATTTATATGAACGATACCTTCTTACTCAGCAGATTGACTGTCTGTGTTTATTCAGTGTCACATCTGCTGGCTCTACTTGAACAAAAAGTTTCTGGCTCCTGTTGTCTGTCACTGCAGATCCAATACAATAGGGCCAGCTGGAGTCAAGTCTGCCGTATGTATCATCCGTAGAGTAGTGAGACAAAATCGGAAACTGTTGAGTTGCTGATGGCAGAGCACAGCTGGATTTCTGTATCCCACATCAAATTTGTGGTGCTGGTGGCCAGAAGGCTCTTGCTTTGGATCACATGCCATTAAGTCATCATTAGTCTGAACCTGAAACTGGTGAAACTCACAGGCATGCAGCAGATCATCACTGCGCTGACACAGCCTCGAAACCACGATAGAAGCCCTGTATGAGCAGAGTGAGATGCAAACTGTTCCAGCGTGGAACAGTGGATTTTCTCTTAAAAAAGCATGTCCCATCAGTGGATTTTCTCTTAAAAGCCTTGAACGCAAAACTTGACTCTTTTTCTGTTGATTCTGTAACAGTAATGTTGTAGTGCTACTACCATAATGGCTGTTATTACGGTCTGTATGTGCACATATGGGTTTCTGGAGGCAGTTCTAAGCCATGCGTATGCATCAGTTGAGATCCAACAGAAGACAAGGCACAGATCTTCAAGGCAGAAACACTGTGCCCTTGAGCAAGGAGGACAAGGTGAAAAATCAGTACAAGATCTCACGTGCTCCGAGGAGGTGTCTGATGCACATACATGTTTGTAGTTATGTATGGGACCCGACACAGTTGTGCTCTATCCTGCCAGAATGCTGAAGTGATGGCCATAAGGGACTTGGGCGCCAATGAAGGATTCCTGGAAGTAGCCATCAGCTCAGTGTGGCGCAGGCTACTGTTCTGGTGGTGTCTCTGGTGTTGTTCTTTCTCCCCCTTTTTTTGTCATGCCAAACTAAGCCCTTGATAATGTGAACCTTCAGCAACGCTTTCGACAAAGAGTGAAACACGCTGCTGATGTAGTCCTGCAAGTGTACTCCAGGGAATGACCTTCTGAGTCAATGACTCTGGCCTGAGTCAGGGCAGAACAGATTACATTACCTCTTTGCACTAAAACCCATGGGTTAAATCTAAGCCAGTTCAGCCAAACTCAGTCAGGTACTGGTTTCTGGCCATGCAGCCAGCTGATGTGGCTTGTACCATGCAGCTGAGCACTCTTCCTTTACAAAAGGTGCCTCCTGGCAGCTGTCCTGGCCCATGGTAACTCCCAAACTGTGTCTGGGAATCACTTGGCGGAGGACTGGATGGTCTGAATCAAAACTATGCCTCAGATCATGCTGATGCAGGCTCATGCCCAGGCTCCAACTTGTTTAGTAGCAGAGCCATAACCATAAAACCCAGGCTCACCCAGTGGTAGCCCATTGCATACCTCTCATGGGCTTAGTGAACTGAGCTGTAGTTCAAAAACTGGGTGTTTTCCAGCAGTGTTCAGCACGAGGCAACGATTGAGCCTTTCTCCAAAGATTTCTTGTTGTTGGGTCGTGTTTCCCAGGTGGATGTGGCTTAGGCTGCTGTGGTGGAGCACCAAGAATGGAGTTTGTGCTTCTGAGTCGCTGAGCATGGTAGATCCCTGGCACTGCTTCTGGGCTTAGGTTTGTAAGAACATCCTCCGGGTGCAGATGGTCTGTCTAGCACCCTGTTGTGAGAGCTGAGACCCCATCATCCACCACTAGAAGTGCTCTAGTTTTTATGAGAAAAGGGGTATGAAAGAAATTGTACATACTAGTAAAAGCTGTGGTTGCATTTTTTTAGGTGATGCTGTAAAAACTCAAGTGACACTTCTTCCTACAGATAGCAGTAGAGAAATCAAGCAACAATAAATATTGAATCAGTAGCACAACCTTGTAGACAGACCTCTTTTTTCCCTGTTAAAATGTAAATGAAGTGTAATCTTAGACATTATCGACTATCATAATAATGCTGTATCGTGCTAAAAGCCGTGGAGTGGAGCTGGTTGGCATTTGGAGTTGTTGCACACTGTGAAGTTACTTCCTATTTTTTGGAGGCTCTGGTTAAAAGAGCGTGCTTGACTTTTCTAGAAGGGATAAAAGGCAACTGTGTACTTTCACTAATGAAATTTTGAGGCTGGGGTCATTGGTTAAAACTACCTGAACACCTCCAAGCCATGTGAAAGGTGTCTTCTTAATGTGGTCCTTAAGTTTAACACTTTTGTTCGCTCTCTGTATCGCTCTTTTGTCAACCTTGGGAGCCATCAGCAGCGTTGGTCTAGGACTCTTTTCTTTGAGAAAGTTCCTCTCTCTCCCCATGGCGCTGAAAGAGGAAATTCATGAAGACTGCAATTTTAAAAGCAAAATCGGGCTTTTTTGTTTTCTGTTTGTTACCATACTAAACAAGATGGGATCTGGCCAGGGTTGTTATAGTAACTACTAAGATTTCCTCAAGAGAAGGAGAAAAAAATAGAACACAGACCCATTCATCTATTACTTCCAGTTTTTCATTCAGAGTTACACGCTGTTCTGTGGAGATAATTTGCAAGACACACAGTGTAGGTAATTTCAGTGACAAAAACACATACCAATAATGAGCACAAATGGCTCTCCAGAATGTTGTGCTGGCACTCCTGGGTTATTTTCTAGCTTTGGAGGCAAGAAGGATTGTCTTCCCTGGATCTGCAGTCATTAGTCATTCAGCTGTCTGGCTTTTCACCTCTGGATTATCTGTCTGTCTACAATATTATACAATTCTATTTTATTGATACTCATGCTAGGTAATAGCTTTTTCCTAATATGATATTTTTAAACAACCATGAGGCCCAACAGGGCAAGGAGCTATCAAGAAGAACTTCAAGAGGCTCAAGTCCTCTTGTGATTTTGTGTGATTACTTTTCCTCACATGTTGGAAATGCCTGAAACAGCCTAAAAATCCTATTTGTTTCTCGTGCCTGCAGTGCTTCATAATTTTCCAGTGATCAACCAACACTCTTAACTGGTCTTTCTTGTAGTTGGTCATTCCAGCTACAGAGCCCCGAGAGTCTTGCAGAAATTTGATCTTTGAGCATGGCCACACATCTGTGCTGTTGGATTTCATCCCTTGTGCCCATTTCTCAAGGTCAGCTTTTATTCTGTATGAGATCCTCAGCCCTTCTGGGGGAACAGTACGTCACCCAGTGCTATGTCACCAGAAAATATCAGCCTAATTCATAACTCTGCCTTTTTGCCAGTGTCAAGAGGATTTGGCTTAAATAATAAGGACTCATTTCTCTGGCTGGGATATTGGATAGATGTGGAAAAGTATGACCAGTGACTGGCCATATCCACTGAAGTATTCTGGACGCGCTTACTTATGCTCCTATAGAAGGCAAGCTCATTCCAGGAAAGGACTCACATATTCACTTTATCACTTGCATATTATTTTTTATTAAGATAACTCTAAATTTTAAGACAGATTTAGCTTGCGTCTGCATAAGGGAAGAGGGCTAAGAGTTAAGACACAAATTTTTGTTGCTATATACAGCTTGTCTCTTATGTCTACTTGGGTGATGGCCGTTTGGTTCAAGGAGATACAGAGCACGCGGCTGGAGGAGAAATACACTGAAGATCACTAAATCCACAGAAACCTCATCAGCGTTGGCTGAGAGCAGTGGGAAGCTGGGAAGGTGCTTAGGGGAGCCATTATTTCTGCTTGCCACCTTCCTGTTTTTGCCTGTGCTCCTGCTTGTAGCCATTGTTGGGGAAAGTTTGAGTTGGGTGGATGACTTCTCTGAACCAGTAATGAAAGCTTTTATGTCATCCTTTGATTTTTGGAGCAAGGCACAGTATTTCCGCAGCCAGCTTTTTAGGTGAAATGGGTGATTGCTTAGCCTTTGAAGAAGGCGGGGAGATTCTTGAACACACTCAGTCATCCTTCAGCTTTGATACTCTTTGTAAAATCTGTAAAATCTGATAGTTTTCTGAATTTCACAATGCCCCAATAAAATGGGAATAGACGAGCAAAAGAAAGTGCTTGTATCTAGCACTAAAATATAGTCCAGTGTTGGCCTTAACTATCTTTCTTTGAGATCCCTCGTGCTCTCAATATAGCCTAGTTCCTGTTGGGATGGGGAATGAACATGCCAGCAGTCGAGGGTGGTGCCAGAATTGGTGAATGGACCTAAGCCCCATCTGGTAGGAGAAACCCATAGCAGCTCTGGGAGGTCCCAAGCAAGTGGCTTAGTGAAGTTTGAGAAGGATGATGGGCAGCTCTTTCCCCAGGGGCATGTCAGGCATGGAGCGTGGGATGGGCTGAGTCAGAGGGAGCCAATTTCAGGACAACATGCCCAGAAATAGGGCAGAAAACAGAAAATTTATCACTCATTACATGTGTGTATCGACACAGGGCCATGAGCTTTGGCTGGTTGCGCTGACCTTGGCATTAGCACCCAACACGAACAAGCCCCATCTCTGAGCTCATGTTTTGCCAAGAATATACAGTTTTTTGCAGAGTTTGTTCCTATTTGATGCTAAGCCTCATCTGGCGTCTTTGTACAGACTCTCCACTTCTGCTGAGTAGCTGCTAATCTTGTGAGAATATATAAAATATATGAAATACCAGGGCTGGAAATAACGTGGTGCTGATGATGTGAGCTCAGCCAGTGTAAAAATGGTCGTGGATCTGATCCCAAACCGCTTGCTCTGCAAAGTGAAGGAATTGCCACTATTCCATATGTCCTGTGTGTTGAATGTTTTGAGGACAATAGTCATTCATTAATTGCTGCTTTCAGGTTGGCGTAACTGCTGGCGCTTCCAAGGAAACAACAAAGTACTCTTTGATGTTTGCATGAAAGGGAGAAAAGTAATTTCCCTGCAACCGATCCCATGGATGCGAGCTCATAATGAGCTCGGGGACGCTCGCCTTATTTACAGGAGGGTTGTGAGAGTGGAGCTTGCAGTGACGACAAAGAGCCTTGACACAACTACACTAAAACCCACAGGGCTTTAGATGAACCACCGTCACACTACACGTTATTTTAGACAAAATATTCTGTATTTATGAAATGTCCTCCGGCACTAATATTAGAACAGCTGCCAAAACAACAGAGCTAGTGCAGAAATGTCAAACCGAAGTCAGTGTTACTCATCTGGATGACAGATAACCTGCAGGAGGCTTTTGAAAATGTTTAGCTGAGTGATTTGTTTGGCTTCAAATATTTGGGAGCCGTTACTTGGTGATCTGGTGCTTTCTGCAGGCTTGGATAAGCAGATTTAATCCCACCGAAGCTGCTCTTTATATCCTGACTTCTTCCTCTTTAGCTTAGACTAATCAAAGAATCTTTCTACCTGTCTACTTCTGCCCTGTGGTTTGTTTGTTTGTTTGTTTTTTATTTCAAGAAATATATATATTATATAGAGTGTATTTATGTATACACACTATATATATAATGTAGTACACATGTATACACACAATATATATATTTCTTGAAATTATTATATATATGGTTCTTGAAAATGTTATATGTCTTTATAAACTTTCACTGCTTCAACTGCAGAACACTTTTTGATATGTCTATATATATGAATAACTGTTCTGGGAGTAAATTGATGATTCTGACAGGCTGGTAGCATGGCTTAATGCTCTTGTCATCTCTTGAACACGTGACATGTATTTATTCTTCTATTTTATCACAATGTGGGGAAGATCTTTATTTACCCATGCATGTATTTGAATCGCTGGTGATAGTCGGATTCTAACTTTAACTGCACTGATGACTGACTTACTTTGGTATTTTTAGAGAGAACATAACTGGTTGCGAAAACCCTGTCTGAATGAGTGTGTAACAGGCGCCGTAGAAAAGCAGCACAGGTCAACGGTTCAGCATAGTGGCACTCTGAGATCCGGCTGAAGTATACGAAAATGACACGGTATTTCAGATAAATTAACTCAAATTGAACTCCAATGAGCAATTACAAGGCAGTGCTGTTAGGCTGTGCTGAGATTGCGCTAAAACTTGCTGTTACTTGTTTTAACTTTTTAGTGGGCACTGAGTTCTTAGTGGTGATGCCCAATATGTGCAGGCTTCTACCTTGCTCTTCCCTTCAGCTCTACCTCCCCAGTACCTGTACTGGGAGAGGGTGTGGGAGCAAAGTCAGGTCTTCAATCTAAGCGTTCCCCTGTAGACATCACTGGGAGATATTAATCTGAGAGTTGACAGAGAGTGATACCAATGTCTTAGGTGGGTATTCCACATTGCACCTGAATGTATCCCTTTTGTCTTAAGCTATTTTCTCCCTTTAAGCAAGAACTCATTCCTCTCCAAGATTTATCAGATCTCTGGTACCACACTGAAGACTCGGGTTTTTATGATGTCTTCTATAGATGCATTGCGAGGAGGAGGTTTTTTGTATTTTCTCTTTTGTTTTTTGCCTTTATACCATTTCTGTAGCTAGACGCAAAACAACAGAGCTGTGCCAACCAGCAAAACAAGTGTCCATGCATCCTTTTTCCTTTTATATCATATGGGTAAAAGCATCTATCATAAAGTTTGCATGAAAGAAGATATAATTCTATAACTTAAATTCATTGCCTTCAATAAAACAATTCAGTGCAGGACAAGCATTGCAGACCACACTGCTGTTTTATTTGCAGAGTCGTCTGAAGGAAGCTGTGCAGCTGTTGGAGGATTACAAGCATGGGACTTTGCCTCCGGGAGTTACCAACAAGGAGGTAAGCGGAAAAAGCCTTTGTTAAATTTCTACAGTCTAAAGTGGGAAGGATGAGGTGGCATTTTAGACTGTGTCTACAGTCAAATGCACTACTGCAGGAGTTTTTTGGTATTTCTATGGGTAACATCCTGTACCAGCGCTTTTCAGTTGATCAATGACTTTTGCGATGTTGCTTCTGGTCCCTTGCAGCTCAACTGCCAGTGTGTTATAAGTGAATTTGGGTTGTTCCGAAGTTCCTGCATTATAAATGTTGCTGAGCAGAAATGATAGCAAGGGGCTTGCAATACAAACATACAAGTTGGTGGGTTCTTTTAGAATAAGTAGAAAGTTTGTGGTTTCTGACTTGCAGAGTTATCAATTACCTTTGGCCAATGCTATTGCTTCCCTTTCCATTGCAAAGTGTGCTTGTACAATTAAAACAGAAGTAAATTTCTTTTTTTAGCTGAGGGAAACTTTGCTGTCAGTCCTGTAGGTTCTTGTACCAGCAGCTGTGATGCATCAGCCCCCTCTCCTACTGTGTTCCCATTGGTTATAATAATTACACTTTCTTCACTGAAATTTGGGCTACGTGTAACCCCCGGATGTCCTCGCGTTGTAGATGATACCATCAGTAGTGGTGCTTTTTGGTGGGTGATGTTCCTACTGTTGGGATGGAAGCTGAAGGAGGTTGTGGGAACGCCACTGATGTGAAGGCCTTGGCAGGGTTTAGGCAGTTGCTGAGAAAAGGGTCATTTTTGGTAGAACTTGATTGTGCTTTGGGATGGGCTGGGTGATCTCTCCAAGACCCTGTCAGTCTAGTTTTCTGGACTTTAGTCTGATATTCATCTGTATGAACATATATAGCATATAGCAGAGGTGTATATTGCAGAGGGTTAGACTGCTTTTTGTGACTTTTATCTCCAAATCAGTAGCATGAAAGAAAAATCACCAGGTTTTTTTCCTGTGGGTATTATCTCAAACTCTTTTCCTTATCTGTCCATGTGCAGACACTTAACCGGAACACTGACACAAGGGCTTTTTTGCAGCGTGTGTTTGTGCATCTCGCACAAAAGACTTCAGTCCTATGTAATTTAATGTAATATAAAGAACAGCATGAATTGATTGGCAGACCTGCTTCAGGAGCTGTAAGAAGTGGCTGTGCCAAAGGACCAGTACACCTCCCATGTAACCAGTTGTGGAAATGGTAGTGTGCTCTACTCCCACGCCCTGTAGGTCAAATAACCTCTTTTTTTTTTTTCTTTTTTTCCCCTGTTCACGTGTGATAATTTCTTCTCATGTAAGACAAGTATAGCAGGTAAATGAAGAAAATTAAAATTTGCATTCACTTTAGAAAGTGGCTAGTTGTGTGGTAGGTGCTGTGTTGGGAAAGAGGCATGGCTTCAACAAAAAATAAACGGGAAATATCCCCTCCCTGCGTGATGTGCAGTGGGAGGCATTGCCCTCTTGGTCTTTTGATGTCACTGCATTCCTTCAACCCTAATCTGATGGTAAGAAAAAAGAAACCAGGGTTCAGGAAAGGAGAAAAGCAGAGAATGACTGCAGCAGCAGATGACTCAGTTCCCATCTGCCTTCAGGCAGATGAAATACAAGTCATTTGCTGTGGCAAACCACACAGACTTTTGACCTACATTTTGGGTTTGCGTAGTGACAAACCCAGGATATACCCAGAGTTCATTCAGAATTGCATTGAGAGAGAGAAAACAAAAGTATCCCATTTCTTGTTTCCCTCAGTCATGACAACATATGCAGGAGGTGAACCTCATTATGCAAGCTGGAGGGTTTTAAGTGTAAAATAAAGGTATGGGGTGGAGGAGGAGAGAGAAAATGGTGCCAAAAACGCCTTTTATAGAGAAATGTTAGCATGTTGGTGTAAAAAATAATATTTTTTGTAGTAAAACCTTGACACAGTTCACTTTGATCACAGTGTCGATTATGTTGGAGGGGCTTATGTACTTTTGCTGACTGTAGGATAAAACAGCTCTCCCAGGAGGAGCCTGGGGTGGAATTGCAGCATGTGCTTGTTATTGTATTTAATTGTGCTGTGCTGCATTAATTAAACCAAACCACAGGGAGAGGTGAGCAAGCTATGGGTAGATCCCAGCAAGACTGTGAGACTTGAATGTTCACCCAGGATACCACAACCACTCTAAAAAGAGTAAAGATGGAAGGGGACTGAAAGCAGATGACAATGAATGTGAACGGGCTGCAGTGGGACAGGAGCAACCACAATTGTGAAGCAGCCAAAGCTGCGTTGTTAACCTGGAGAAAGGATCCATGAAGCCAGCAGTTATCAGTCCTTCTTTAGTTCTGGAGCTGGCCGGTTGTAGTGAAACCGGAGGTAAATTGGGCAATTAAAGCATCAAATGTTGTTCGGCACTCATGTGATCCGTCTGGGTGAAGGTGAATGGGAACTTCTGGGACACCCTCTGCTCCTGCAGCTCACATGGTATCATTCTGCCTTTGTGTTTACTGCTGTGCTTCAGTCATAACATAATGCTGAACTTTCAGCTTTGCCAATGATGACCATTTCTACCAAAGAACTGAAAGGCTCAGATGATCTGTGTGAAAGTGGGGTTTCATTGAATGCTAAGGTTGCGGTGACATCAGGCGTTGGGTATACTTCTCATGTTGATTAGCCAAATACTCCCCGTCTCTGAGGCTGAGAGGAAGATCTAACAGTAAATCTGATGGAAAGGGGGCTGTGGTTGCTGTCTCTGCGTGGAGGATGTAGGGCTGGATGCAGCTCTCAGCGTATGCCATGAAACTTGGACTCTGAGCATCGGTTGTTCCCTACCCCCGAGGGCAGAAAGGTGGAGGGGAGCGTGCAGGGAGATCTGGGTAGCTGGCACGCTTGCCAGTGCTGAATTAAATACGAGTGTGCCAGATATATACAGCTGTAAGCGTCTCATTAATTACTGGTGCATTTGCAGAACATACGATGTGCTGGTTGATTGCTTTGGGGGAGGGGAAGCATCTCACTTGCATAGATATCGCCCCAAATTTTCTACTGGTGAATGAAAGATGCCTGGAGAATACATCTTTGCTTTCCTTAAGCTAAGTTGTATCATTTTTATGTCTTTTCTGCACCACTATCTGCAAGATGGACCCTGGCTATGAGGCATTAGCAATTTGCAGTTGTTCTAGTGCTAATTCGGGAAGGGCATTTGATGCAGCTCTGGAGAGGTGCCCACTTTGTGGCTTGCATGCATGGGTTGATGCTGGAATAAAAGACTGAGCTGTCTGATGTTTTACGTAGCTGATAACTGAGTGTCACACACACCTCTGATGCACTGATGAAGTTGCCACATGCTGGCAGAAGACCAGCAGATGAGAGATAATTTGATTTTTATTTTTTTTAACCAAGTTTTTTTTTCTTTTTTTTTTTTCACCCCTCCTTTGATTGTGAACAGAGCTAATCGCCTCGTGTTCACTGTGGGCAAGAAGTATATGCTGGAGTAGTGACTTGGCTCATCTGACCTGGTAACGCAATTGTATCTGAGAGAGGCTAATTTGCTATTATTACTCATTAAAAAGGCTGGGTAGATCTTCACATGGTGCTCAAAGGAGAAGCACTCAACTTTATCCTCTTTGTTTAAGAGCTGATACAGGTTTGATTTCTAGAGCCCCTTAGAGATGCAATTGTCACTCTTGTGACAGGCTCTTCAGGCATGGATTAGGCATGGCACGTGTGTAGAAGAGATGCCTGAATGGTCTTCTAGGTTTCATAATCAAAATCAAAATCATGATCACCTTAGAAGCCTTTAAAAATAACAGTTTGGGCTGAGTTTTAATGCATTAGCTTTCTAAGAACCCACCCCACCCCCACCCCCAAATATCAACTTTGAGATCAAGAAGACAAGTTGTTTTGACAGAGCTGTTTCACTAATCTCCTGACTGATTCACTTTTGTGGTATAGCGCATTTGACAGTGTTCAAATTCCTTTTTTTTTTCCTCATTCAGAAATTCATGGTTCTCATGAAGGATGGCAGGCAGTAGCTGAAAGCATAACAACAGCTCAGCACAATCTATATTGCTTGCTGAAATGGTTTCACCACATGGAAAATGGAAAATATAAAAGCCTAAAGCTATGTAATGTCAAGTATCTCCTCCACACTCATCTTCTTGACAGGGTTCTTGTAGAGTAAGTCTTTTCTACATTTTCAGAGCAGATTTTTCAAAATGAGCTGAAATGGAACAATTGTGGGCTATCTAAAGAAAAAAAAACCTCTGACGTGCCATAATCATCTAAAGAAAAAAACCTCTGAAGAGCCATAATTGTACTTTGCTCCAGTTCCCCATGACCATCTCTAAGCAGGTTTCCAGAATAAATGCTGCTTCACCCCAGTTAATCTCTTTGAGATGATTCATGGACAGTAACACTGCCAACACCTACATCTCTTCCACTTTCAGGTTTCTCACACTCATCCGGTAGCTCTTGTAGTTGCTCTTGAACTGGAATGGTTTCGCCACTTGGGAAAATGACCATTAACTCACAGTGGTAAAAACCTATTTCTTGGGCATCATTAGCAAAAACGAAGAATTGATCTCTTAACCGTCAATAGCTACTAGACTGCTGATAGCTTTTTATTGAGGGAAGCTATAGGGTTTTTTCCTACATTAGAAAAATGTTTTAAAAACATGATTTTTATCATAGGTGTATCAATTACGTACTCAACAAAACAGAGGATGAATAGCTGCTTGATAAGTATTTATTCAGTGCTATGTATTGGAGCAAGAAAATGTTCTCTGATCTCCACTTCTTCAGCTTAGCTTATTTACCAAACTTTTTATTTGAGTATTTAAGAGCCAGACTATTTTTTTTTTTTATTAGATATGAAGTTGAATGTTTCACATTCCACTTATTAAAATTCCACCAACCAAAAACATTCTGTGTAGTGGAAATACCTCACACTGCAATTAAGCCCTGTCTCTGACAGGCTCTTATGATTTCATAATTTTTCTCTAAATAAAAAGATATTATTGGTAATACAACCATTTGGGGTGTATTTTTGTTCTCTTAGTCATTCGGGTTAGGTATTTTAACACGATTGGAGAACGTGCTTGGATAACAAACTCCCTGAAGTCTTTGGGGAGGTTTGGTCTCCTGGTGGGGGATTTTGGGTGGTCATATGTCTCCGCATTGGGCGGTTGAACTTCACAGATCCAGAAGTGTTTGATGGAAGAAATAGCTGTTTCTTGTAATGGTTTAGAAGTAAAAATTTTTGCTATGAAAACTTCAAGAGAACTGGTGAGTTTAGGAAACTTCCTATTGCTTGGTTCTGTTTCATGACCGCATCCACGGACTTCCTTCATTTAGCTCCGACTGCAGAAGGTAAGTGTGTTTGAAGTGCTGGCGTGTCATCTGGTGGTGTGTATCCCCTTTCATCCCCTGGTCCTGGAGGAAGCTAAAAAGTACTAGGATCCTTAGAAGGAAGGCGGGGGCAAGGAAATGTGTAGGGTTCGTGTTGATGGGAGAAACTGGTTCAGTTGTCATTTGTGTCCTGTCTTTTCCAGCTCCGTAGGTACTGTTGTATTATTGCCCTTCTATGAGGATTTCTTCATCTTGTATGTTCTTTGCGCTTTGTGCTCCTCATTTAAGTGATCTTTCATTATATTTAAGCAACCTTTTTAGCTTACATTCCTTACAGACCGCTCCATGGCAAGAGAGAAATGTGTTAAAAGGCCCACTGCTACAAGCCGTTTTTAATGACAGTTTCCGCCGGCAGCTCCTGGGGTTGGCAGAATCCGGCCCTTTGCACGAAGCTCCGGTGGCTGGTGCGATCTGCGAGTGGGTAGGTGAAAATGACACACACAAGTGCACTGGGAGCCAATTTGCAGCAGAAGGTATAGACTGTAACATATCCAATTCTAAACAGGGCAGGCAATTCCTCAAACTGCCTCCTGGAGGGAATCTCCGCTGGAGTAAAAAGGTTTCATTTGAGGGAATACTTTCTCCTATAAAAACAAGGACTGTAAAATATCAGCCTGATAAACAAGGATGGAGAGCCAGCTTGCTTAAAAGCGGACGTTTTCTCTAGCTCAGCAGCGTTGGTGCTGAGGTTTAGCCTCAAATCAAAAGGCTGTACCAACTGCAGGGCATAATGATGTGGCTTTTGTCCTTTTTCCTCAGGCTTCTTTCACTAATTTGTAGGACTGCATCTGTGTCCTCTGTGTGTGAGTCCCTTTCCCAACCTGTCCAACAGACCAGCACAGATTGGAGGAACAGATTGATGCTGGCATGTCAGCAGTGGTAAAAGTTAAGAGAAACAGCACTCGGCGGCTATCAGATACAGAGAGATTTAAATCACTCCCGTTTTAACACACAGCTGCTTTTCACTGCGTGATTTTTGTGCTCAGTGCTGCAGAAATGTGCACAGCAGAAAAGCCCTTTTAAAGGCTGCTGAACACTGGAGGTGGACGATACTGTTCAGGCACCGAAGATCTGCCTTGGAAGGACTGCTGTAAGGTATCAGTGCTGTAAGGTATTCATTATGAACTTCAGGCTGCTCTTGTCTTTCAGCTTTTCCCCCCAAATGCCTTATACTTTTATTTGCTTTGCTAGAATTCCCTGCAGTAATTCCATGCTTGAACTACACTGCAAAATGTGTTCTTTCTGTTATGCTCTGAATCATTTTTGCCTTCGAAATTGGGGTAGAAATAGCTGCTAAACTATCAGCCTAATATCGCTTGCTCATCAGCCTAATATCACTCCAAATATTGAACAGCAGCAGCCTAGGCATCTGCTGTTCAATATCTGGAGCAATATTAGGCTGATCAGCAAGTTGGGATCAGAGCCCTGATTTGCCCCATTTGTAGATTCATACCACTCTGTCCTAAAAACTTAGTATCTAAACAAGTAGTAGAATAAAGTCTAAGAAATACAGCGATGAAGGTTTATTGTCCTCTTCTACCTCCCCTCTGTCCCTTCGGTCCTAATCTCAGTCTGGCACCCCGGCTTCTCCCTGTGGTCCTGCCAGCAGAGAGAGGTAAAGAGCCACAGAATAGAAGTGTCTGAGGGCGCTTCGTGTGCATTGAACAAGGACTCTCAAGAGTGAGTGATGCTTTTTCTGTGCAAGGTTTTTGTTTTTTAATGGCAGTACGGGGCCAATAAGAGGTTTAAAAATTTGTATAATTAACTAAATGCAACCCTTGTACATATGCAGCTGTTAGTCTTATGGAGATGACTCTGTCCTTAAGTGTGCACCTACAATAAAGATGGTACTTATTAAATTTATCGTTCCCTGAACTTTAGATGTGAACTGGTACAAATTTGTTCTGTGCCCAGAATATTGCAAGGGAAACTGTGATGCCATGGCAGCGTGAGCACTGCCATGTCTCTGCCTCCTCTCCTCCCGGCCATGTGTTCCCACCTCCTTGCTCGCTTGCACTGGCACAGCTGGTTCAGAGAGCTGATCTTAATAAAAACTAAAGCTCCCTTCCTCCACTCCCAAAATGCTTCATTTTTTAACTTGAGCAGCTCCCTATATTTTCTGTCTGCTTTATGTTGCCTGTACAGTGGGAAGTGCACACCTAAGATGGGGAGGGATGTTGGGGCTATGGTACCATAACCATATACCAGCTTGAGCTGCTGAAGATGAGGTAAGTCTGTGAGGGAGGTAGGAAATTAATCCCGGTTTCATAAAACCACATCTAAACATTTTGAGCTGTGGATCATTTGCTGACTAAAATCCTTGTAGCTCTTAGACACCAGGCGTTTAGATTTTTGATCCATCCAGATCTTTGTCTTTGTCTGTCATAAGATTGTAGGCTAATTCAGGTTGGAGAGGACCTCAGGAGGTCTTCTAGTCCTGCATAAGTCCCTAGATTTACTGCTGGAAATCTGCCTGTTCGTTTGACTGTATGTTCACTTGTACGTATTGTTAACATATACATATGTTAAGATGTGTGAATATCTATTTGTTAGAAATCAAGATAGCAGCGAGACAGCTCTGTTAACCAATTTTGTACCCTTAGAAACTCCATCCTGAAAGCTTCACCCCTTCAGCATAAGGGAGTGGTTGGAGGGGAAAAAAGTAATAAAATTAAACCCAAACTGAATGATCTGTAGTGAGAGGAAAAATGCAGCTTTTTGAAATTGTCCCTTGGAGACAGACACTTGCTATTCTCCAGCCAGCCCCTTCCTGCGAGCGTTGGCGGAGCATGAACTGTGGTGTGTCAGTTGTGACTTCTCACTCTTCAGCCTTTCCAAATGCAGTTTTGGCAACTTGCTGTTTTGAAACTGTTTCATTTCTTCCCCATTAGTATCAGTGAAGTGAAAAGAGGCTCACCAGCTTAATGGGCATATATTTATTACTGTGTTCTTCCTTCAATCATGTTAGCAGCGGGAAGAGCCGCTCACGCTGTCCCAGACACAGCAGAGAACAATGAATCTATCAGAGTCTAAACAGCATCCCTTTTGGACAATAATAGCTTTTCTTAACAGTGTTGATGAAGAGCGAAGAGGTCCATTTGCAGTAAACTGTACTTTTTTTTCCTCTCTGGTCTCTTGCAGGATACGATAAAAGGTAGATATATCGGTTGTCCTGCTGTTTCCTTTTCTTTGCGAGGAAGTAGCCTGTTTGCAGGTCCAAGAGCTGAACTTGGATCTTCTCCCTTCTGCAATCTAAATATTCTTTGTGACACTAAGATGGTCTAGGATGGGTCAAACATTTCAGGCATCATTTCCAGACTGTCAGAGGACAAAAGGCGCCTAGGGAGCTTGGGCAGAAGTGTTGTAGGTTAATGCACCTTAAAGAAACCATGCTAAGTGGTACCGCTGATGCTCTTACTCAGTTTCAAACCAGCTTTGCTTCATCTCATCATTTGAGGATTAAGAGAGTTTATCTAAATTCACATCTAGATTACAAATCAAATTAGATTCCTAAACTCCGTATGGCTAAAATAAACTGAAACGCATCTGATCTTCAGCAACCTAGTTGGATTAGCAAACCTGGTTTACAAAGCTGTATTTTAAACCATGTAGTGCATCTAAGTCCTTCTGCAACCCTGGTGCAAGTCGTGGTCTTCTCTGAGTGCTTCTTACTCTGCTTAAGCCTTTCCAGTAGAATGCTTTGAGGATTAATTAGTTAATGTTTATTAAGTGCTGCGAAGCTGCAAAGTGTTATTTAAGTGCTATCTTTTTTTATCAGTCAGGACTTGATTCTGTTTCCACCTACACTTGGTTTTGTATCTGTGTAAGTCTGTGTGTTGCACTAGAACTGCTTGTGGTTTCCAATCCAGTTCCCAACACTGAGGCACTTGCCTTGCAGTGCAGGCAGGTATCTCAGCCGATGCTCTTCAACATGTGGATTTCTTTGAAGGCTTTATGGTTCTGCAGACGGGCAGCAGCTTGTGGTGCTGTGACTCAACGATGCTTAGGACGGGGAAGGAGTTTTCCACTGTCATCCAAGAAGAGCAGTAGCTTCTGGTGCCTCTTCTACTGACATATCAGTACCAGGTGCAAGGCAGAAAATGTATAGATACCCTTTGTGATTTATCCCACACATTGGGTCATTTGAGCTTTATCGCCGTAGAGCTAAAACCTTTTTAACATAAAGGTTATTAGGAGCAGGGTTGTGAAAGGTCCGTTGGTGAGACTTCCTACTGAGGAGCAAGTGTAGACAGTGGTTTGTTACCCTGGTTTTCCATGTTTATTACTAAAGCCAGATATAAGATTCCATGTGTATACGTTAGCAGCTATAGGGTTAGGCATCAGGCAGGTTTACAGACGTTTGGGTGGCATTAAATATGGAACCAAAAGGTCTGTGAATCCACCATTGTAAATCTATAAATCTTGCTAAAAGCCTTAACTGAATGCTTTGGCTGGAGCTTGTGGTGTGCGTTTGTCTCTATGTTAAGGGTTGGTTTTCAAGAAGTGGGATTTTGGGACTGAAGCTGGAGAGCAGTGGGAGAAAGCCACACAAAGCATGAGTGATCACACTCCTGGAGGAGAAAGTACAGGTGGAGAGCGAAGCAGAACACGTAGCTCTGTTGGGCTGCACCAAAATGCCTTGAGTTTGTCACAGGTGTTTAGTTTTAGTGAACTGCTAAAAACAGATACTTATTTCTTTTCATGTTACCTGATGAGAGGTTCTGGGGATGGTGCATGGAGCACCAGGCACCGTAAATGCACCACAAGGCACTGACCACCATAAATGCCTTTAATAACTAGGAAGGCAGTAGGGGAAAATGTGGTGCTGCAAGAGAGGATAATGTGTTGGAGAGTGCAGTGCACTAAGTACTTGGGAGATCTTCATCCATAACTGTGTAAACTTAAAAGAATAAAAAAATCTCAGAAGCATAGTGAAATAGAAGTGAAATAATATCAATGAAAAGCACCTGATGTCTGGGATGGGCCTCCTAGTTCAGCAAGTGGGGCTTCAGCACTGAGGCCATGGATGGATGTTCTCTAGATGCACTTTCCTAGCTGCAGACTCTACCTTCTTGCCAAAGGAGCTGCGAGGAGCAGTTTCAAATAGAAATGTTCCACGGTAGTGATGACAAAAGGGATCACATGAGTTTTCCAGTATGTTTAACCTTATAATGAAGATTAATGTGAGCTAACCCTACTGACAGGGTGTGGTAGAGCTGCTGCTGAGTGCTTCTGGTTGAAGCTGGTGGCCCTGGGGAAGGACCAGATCTGCTCAGCTAGGTTTGTGGGATATCTATTTGGAAAAGGTGTGGCGCTTAAGTTTGGGATTTGCAAATGCTCTAACATAAAATCTTCAGCTTTCATCAAATTCCCGTTGGAATTCAAAGAAACTGTATCTTTGAAATCCATGCTGAAGTTGGTATGAGCTGCAGGTGCTTGATGCTTTGAGATGTTTTTACATCTTAAGCCAAACCAAATCTGAGCCAGAACTAATCATGTAGGTCCCATCTTAAAGTCAATGGAGAAACGCAAGCAATGGTGGAGTGTGGGTTGTCCAGTCTGTGCTGGTCATCTAGTTGTGATGAGTCAAATTGCTTGTTTTCTGCCGTAAAGGAAATTGAGAATTTGCTGCAATAGGTATTTATTATGTTGTAGATGCCTGTTAGAGAGGGTGAGTCCCACGTCCAATGTCTTACTCTGGCTGTTTGACCTCCAATTAAGGGATCTAGAATGAAGTTAATGACTCTGAACAAGTCGTCACTATCACTTGACAGTAATGCAATGCCAGATCCTGTTGCTGGTCTGAAGTGCTCCTCAGTGAATTTTCCAAGCACATTAAGTTTTGCCTTTTGAGCAAGGTCTTCTTTTTTCTTTTGTTTCGTTTTTCCCCTCTGGTTTCATATCATTTAAACAATTGAGATGATAGCTGGAAAGCACACCTGGTTTTGGAGCCTCTCCCTCCGAATGGCCATGCACATGAAAGCAGCTTGCTTTTCTTTAGAGCGAGCTTTGCTGCATCACACATTCACTCCTGACACCCAATATTTGGAATTCAGTGTGGGATAGATAATCCAAGCCTTGCTTTAATAAACCTTGCAACTCCCAGAGTGTGAAACTACAGGCAATTTTTGATGGGGTGCAAACTCCAGGCTGTTACCTTATTAAAATCAAGATTTCGTGGGTGCAAGCGGGATTGTGTGAAAGGGTGAGAACCTCTCTGATAGAGCGGGAAGAGGACGAGCAGATTTTGAGATGGAACTCTGTCTCCACTTGACTGGACAGATGAAATCAACGAAAAACACTCATTCTTCTGAGGATTTCCTCTTTGACCTTGTCTTTACTAGGGGAATTTTGCAAACTATTGTGATGATGCTGCAATGTCTAACACGGGTAGACCACTTAGTCTTTGCAGAACTTAAATTGCAGTGTTTTCCCTTACACATAGGGCTCATCTACCATGTGACTCCCCGTTAGCTCTTCGAAAATAATTGTGCCTTGTCATTATGCATGTTTAACGTGCAGTTAATCAGTAAAGGCTTTTCTCCATAGAGTTATTCTGGATGTGGCATATCCAGAGCAAACACCCATGGATTTAAGATCATTTTAATGTCTACTACTGTATTGTGCAAAAGACTCTGATCCTGGTGGCATGTATAGTTGAGGGAGGGAAGTATTAGAGCATCTATTACAGATTCCTGACATCAGATCTGTCTCCGTGTCTCCACTGACTGTAGGGGGGTGGCTGCTGGCAACGCAAGGAAGTAGGTGGTGTGAATCTGTCAGTGCTCTCCTGACCTTAGACACCCGAGGCCAACTTCAGCCATGTAGTAAGTGGTCTGGATACAGCCAACTGCACTCCGTCAGGGTGGAGCTGGCCACTTCTTTTAGCAGTGTTGGAGCCAGCTGTAAACAAGGGTGAACAGTTTGTAAGCATGGTTTTCTAATCTAGATAAAACTTTGTGCAGAGGGGAAAAAAGTCCAGGACCATGAAATCTTACTGTATATAATAGGAGGGAAGTTAATCTCTTAAGAATAACTGGTGCCCTTTGTACTGTTTTTTATAGTGGCAGGTGTTAGCTAATAGATTTGGGCTGGGTATATTCTTTAAATAAATACTTTTTTTGAAAGCTATCTCTAAGCTGCGATACTGCTGCTAAATAAGGAATGCTAATGAATGTCCTGTCAACCAAAGATCATATCTATTCCCCAAGAATTATTCCAGTCTCTAGCTCCTTACCACAGCTTCGGTTCTCTTTAGGTTGTGGCAGTCTTTGATACCCTTCCTTAAACACGATAAGCACATACTGTTTCTGTATAACTGAGTTCAGTTCCTGAGTTCAGGGTTTTAAAGCTATCTATCTGCTGTAGGTGGTGAGCAAAGTGGTGAGTATCTCTTCCTCAAAAAATTGTAGAAAAAAACAGAATTCTGGGAAGGATGGATGGAAATCTCATCCATGAGTCCAGTGTCCAGAAACGCTGGTGGTGGGAGCACTTGTGAATGGTCCTGGAGCCAGTTCCTCCACGATCATGAAGGACATCTCCATAAAGCAAAGCCTGATCTGTCCTGGTAGAAGGTTGCAATGGCCACAGGCTGGAGAAGCTTGTTCATCGCTGCCTGCTAAGGTTGCTGGGTGGGTAATGGAATATGTTAACAGTGGTCCAACACTCCTGCCCCCTCACCGTTTGGGCTTCTTTCGTGTAAATCCATGTATGAGCAAGTTTATTTCTTGCACACAAATTTGCATGGTAGCAAAACCCTTATGTAGCTTTGAGCCAGTAATATACAGCAAAGATGATGTAAAGGAAGATCATCTATTACAGGGGACCCACCCAGTACAGGCTGACTATATTTAGAGATCATGGACCTAAATCTAACATAAATTGAGCACGAATCTGGAGTCGTTCCATGTGCTCCAGTAAAGATGCTTTGGATTCACGCTAGTGTAAATGAGATCAAAATCTGGCTGTTTCTCGAAGATGGCCGGAGAGAGCGTGAATGAAATCCCCAGCAAAAATAGAGACTTGCTCTCAGAAACGAGCCCCCCAGCTGGCAAGACTTGTCAGAGTACTGGAGCTATTGAAAAATGCAGCAGACAGAAAATGAATTAGAGGATAAAAAAGTGAAAATGAGCTGGCAGAATCTTTAGGTGACTCATCAGGTGCATCTTGTAAAGTCTCTTTCTGAGAAGTAATGAAATCGCATGTTCTAACAATATTTGCACTGCAGCAGGAAAATGCATAAATATTGGGATCAATTAATGAAATTAGATAATTTGACCAAAAAAGCCATAGCGCTGGCTCAGAAACCATCCCTTTTCCTTTTTGCTAGTCTTGGTGCTTGCAGTTAGAGAGGAAAATCCTGCATTTTTGTTTCACATCTAAGATACACAAGTCCTGGGTAGCCACAGGGTTATGGGGACGCTTTGGGTAGTCACCTGCAGCTCAAGGGCTTCCACTTTCACCCCATGGAAGTCCTCGAGCTGGTGGGCAAGCAGGTGCAGAACAGCCCTGGCACCTGTCTGGGCATGCAGCCTCTCACCCTGTGGATTTTAGGTTTGGTGAGGGCAGACGCATCTTGTCTCTGCCAGCCACAAAGATTGTCTCTTTGTGTCCCTCAACTTCTGTTTTTCAACTGTAAAACGGGGAATAATGATTTGCCTTAAAAAGGGAAGTTTTCCTTGGGAAAGAGCCCTGTGGATATGTGCATCAGCCTATGACTTTTAGATATTCAAGTAACTCATTGCACGAAGTGGAGTTCATCACAGAGCTTCAATTATGGAGCGAAAGCTGAATTTGGAGTGAAATACTGGGATTACTGGTATCAGTGGGTCAATGTATGCTATATGTAATAGAGCGATCACCTTATTCCAACAATATTTTCATGGTTCTATATTTGGGGAAGGCACTAAATCTCGGGTGAAGAAGAATGACAGAATGGGACTTCATTTATACCGTAATAATGATAAAATCTTAAGCACGAATGCCTGTATTGCCGAATATGGGCACGGCACTTGGGTAGGTATTCTGTTGGGTAATCATGAGCTCTCCAAGCAAAAAGAGCTATTGCCGTCTTCAGATTTATCAACAGCAAGAGCAGAACTCATCAGGTTAGCCTACCCTTGGTTTGGCGCTGGTACAACTGTTGTTGGAATAATTTGTCTAGTTCCTGGCATCCTCGATTCAAGAGGATGTTGACAAATTGGAAAGATGTAAAAGAGCCACGAGGGTGGTTAAAAGATTGGCAAACGCGCCTTGCCAATGAAACAGCCAGTCTCCTGGCTCTGATGAATTTTTTTTTTCCAATTTTTTTTTCTTTAAGCAAAGGTTAAAGGGTGGCTTTAGCAGCTCTGAGCACCTGTGTGAAGAACAAAAATAGACAGCGCTGGAGGCTGTCAGACAGAGGTGTAACACAAGCCAGTGCCTGAAAGTTGAAGCCAGACTAGAGCTGAACAGAACAGTTCTTAATAGTAAATATTTTAATAGTGATGTTTTACAGGAGTCCTGGTTTTTCATCCATGTCTAGAATTATATACATCAAAATTGGGATAATTTTTTTTTTATTTTAATTTGCATTTAGGCATAATTCATGGAGGAAAACCTTCTGGCTTTATTAAGCAGGGGGCAAACTATGGGTTTACGTATATGGCAGAGCATCTCTTGATGTTGTGCACCTACTTATTAGCTCTACCTGCACCTCATGTAGGATGTTTCTTCCTTGGTGCTCGTGTATCTCCACTGGCTGAGCCTGATTTGGAGTGTTTTGATGCTGCTGAATTAGAGTAAGTAAATAACAGTAGGCACTCAGGAGAGTTTTAAATGAGATTCTTTTTCCTCTTCACGAGCATTTTTTTGGTGCGTTTCCCTTCTTGTGAAAAATGAAATCCAGTGGCTGGCTTATTCTGAATACAGGTTTTATTTGAATAGATACTTCTTACATTTCCCTGCAGGGCTTGCTCCACCTTTGTTCCCCAGTAAGCCTCCATTTCCGCAGGAAGCTCATCCAAGGAGAAGCTGTGCTAAATTTACCTTGAGATCGACGTACGGCAGAGTTACGGAAATAATTCTCGATTTGTAAAGCAGAGCGTGAAGTCTGGCTGTTATTATTCTTTCTTACGATTCAATATAAGAAAGAATATCTTCTCTGCCTTACTGGTCTTACTGGTCACACAGATTTGAAGGAGCTCAGTGTGTGTAATGGATCTTTAAATACATCCTGGAAAGATGCAGAAAATGAGTCTGTTTTAAAGCAGTCCATTGCGTTAGTTTACTACAGCAGCTAAAAGATGAATATTTGGGGTTTGCTATAAAACTACACCAATCGTTTGTTTAAATGCAATGTTCTCTCTTATTTTTCTAGCTGTGGGAAGCTCAAAAAATAAAGCAGGTAATACGCTTTTTTATATTTCATTATTGTTTTTAACTGTCGCTGCTTTTTTTCTTCCTGCTGAGCGATGCTGTCCCCTTCTCCATTATTGACTTTGCCAGTTGCTGTTTTGTCTTGCCACAGAAATGTAAATGCAGAGAACACTGTTGCCACCAAAGAGTCTGATTTTTTTTTTTTTGTGTATTTATATATTTTGATGTCTTCATTTTCTCCTTCCTGTCTAGTCAAGAGATTTCTTGTCTCCAGCCTTTTGAAAATAGTTTGACAGTTCTTTGGTAAGGCTTGTTACTGTGTCGTACCTTCCTCCTCTGCAGTCACAGATCGCTTGGGGATTGACTTTTCATCCCCATCCAGTTAATGCCAGTGCAACCTCCTGGGCTCATTGTAAAACGTAATAAAAATGGGCCAAGTGAGGTTCATTGTCTGCTTATCGGTAAAACAGATTTAGGATTTCTGCAGAGGTTGGGCTGTCCGCAGCCGCCAGCATCGGCTGAGAAGCTGCAGATACACATAAAGGTTGAATTATCTGGGAAATCCAAATCCCATGGCATGTGAGGGGACTTTATTTGGGTCACCCTTATGGTGACAGCTGGAGCGGACCATACCTGCATGTTTTTATCCCAACTCAGCCAGATCCTGAAGCAGCATTTCAGGCTTCCTACGATGTACCGTGAGGGCTCATGCCGGTGTACCTGCGGTCGAGGAAGATGTTCCTTGGTCTGAATCTGTCTGTGATGGCTGAGCCACACAAGTCCTTACAGGGGTCTCCTGCAACCCATTTGCTTCATAAGCAGCATAAAATGATTTATACCCTTGGTGGGTGGTGTTTGGGGACATTATAGTACCAAGAAAGAGCTGCTTTCTTTATTTCAGGTTAAATTATTTACTTCTAAATTATTAACTTATGCTAAATTATTTAAGAAGAGGGGAAAGCAGAGGTAGGAGGGGGTTTTGTGGAGGCTGACGAACAATAACTGCCTTTGGCCAGAGCTGCAAATGCAAGGAGGGTGCCGAGATGCATGAAGTCCCCTGGTATTCTCTCGTTGGAGGTGCTATTTGTAGAGGCTGAGTGCTGGCTTTGCTGCGCCTTGCCAACTGTTGCTGTGCCTTCACTGTGTCTGTTTGCTGATTGTTTTACAGGCCATCATCCATCCTGATACAAATGAGACCATCTTCATGCCTTTCCGAATGTCAGGTATGGCATGACCCACTCGGGCAATCATTGATTTTACTGGGTATTTGTACAAAATGTTATTTTTTTTTCTCCTATTTTTGATTTACACCATGTAAACATTTAGACCAAGGTCAGAAAGTAATCCAAATGCCTAAATCCCTTTGCAGTCAAGGAGAATTAGGATCCTAAGTGCCTATGCGAGATCTAGTGCTTAATATTTTCCCTTCCTTCAGATATTTTAATGTGGACTCCTTTCTGGCATTTTTGAGGTATCCATCACTATAATAGGCATTTAAACTTTGTAGTAAACAACAAAGCTTGATGCCCAATGAACACGTTAGGGTTTTACTCTCCAGGAGAGAATGGGATGAGCCCTGTTTTTCCATGCGCAGTGGTACCTAATAGCCATGGCATTGGGAGCCCAGGAAGGATCAGCTTTAACCAGGCTGCTTAATGATTAAATCATTGCCACCTGCTTCCTGCTTTGGGGTGTCCCTTTGCCATGCACAGGTCCACAGCTACCTCTGCTGTGGGTTGAATAGCAACTCTCTTGAAGATGTAAGTGCAGCCTTGGTCCTTTCCCAAAGGATCTATTTAAATAAATCGGACCTTTTCCATATTTTAGGGGGTAACATCTTCACCTGAATGCTGCGCACAGAGGAAAAATAACGGGGTTGGTGGGTTTTGTTCTCCAGTTCATTGAAGAAGAGTGATTTTGAGGGTGAAGTGGAAGGGAGAAAAGCCAGTACTACTTTGCTGCCTTGTTCTGTATTTTTTTTTTTAATTTTTCTTCCTCTCAGGTCTTTGCTCTTTCCGACTGTAAATTGGATCCATGAGGCTTAATTCAGTAATGTTGGTAAAATGCTCTGAGACCTTCTAGTGGAAGTCATAGAGATGAATTATAATTAGCACAAAAATTGGCAGACTTAGCAGGGGAAAAATGTGAAGCATTTGATTTTTGTGGCGCTCAATAAGATTTGGGGTAAAGGCTTATCTCTAATATAGAGAGCTTTAACTTACACCTATGATTAAAATAGTCCCTCTCTCCTCCACGATGCAAATATACTTTCTTCAGGATACTTATACCCTGTTCCTTTTTCTACTGACCTAGAAATAAATGAGCTGTCCTGGTATAAAATCGCTGGTGGATAGGTTGATAAAGCAGATGGAGAAAAAAGGAGGTCCCACCAATGGTGGCTCTTTAAGTGGCATGGGCTCTGCGGCTTGTTAGATGGCTTCATGAGCATCTTCAGCATGCTATCCTGGTGGGACCAGGCTCAACAAGAGGGGAAGGGGCACAGAAAGCTGAGGAGTTTTCTCCTGGGTAGGTTGTGGGAGGGTCTGATGAGCAACAGAGCTGGCACAAAGGAGGGAACAGATTGCGTCAATGAGCCTGGGAAGGGGGGCAGGATCTCCCCCTTTCCGTGGCAGCAAGCCACTAGGTCAGCTCAGTTAGCACCACCGCAGAAGCATTCAGCTCCTCCTGGTTCAGACCAAGCAGCTCTTGGTCTGGGTTGTCATCCCTTCTCTTCTGATGATTTGAGTCTTTGCTGGCTGCCTAGCCCAGCTCAACAACATGAAGTGCTAATACCACGTACTGGCCCAGACTGGGTTTACTGGAGTAAGCTTTAGGGTCTAGATTTTATAAGTTTCAGGGAAACTCTTAGACCGCAACCCAAGAAAAGCAAAAAGAGGATGGGAAGGAGATTGGGCAAAAGTCGGGTGGCTGCTCTAGTTGATGCTTAGAGCATCAGATGTTGGTCCACAGGTGTCCCAGTAGTGGTTCAGAGCTGGTGGAATTGAGTGCAGCCTGTCCTGCCAGGTGTGGCTTTTACCCTAAACTGGTAGATGTCTTAGATGTGATATTTTTCTCTATCCCAAAACTGCATATTAAAATGCATGCATCTCTTTCTTTTTTCCTTTTTTTTTTTGTTTTTCAATAGGTTACATTCCCTTTGGAACACCCATCGTAAGTATTTTAACATCTCTCCCCACTTTGTTTGCGAGTACCAAGAAATGCATTTTTTAGCACTTGCAGACAATTCTCCAAATTCCACCTAACCTCCTTGCAACGCGTTCACCCAGGGTTCCCACCTTTCCCATCACACATTAGCAAGGGATTTGTTTTGTAAAGCCTGCCCTATGGACTTTGCGCTTAAGGTTATTTATCTATTTAGCGTCGTTCACCCAGCTCCCCGCAATGTCTTAAGCTCTATTTTTCCCTTTTGGAAAGTGAAGACCAAGATGAGCTCATTGCCTGCAAAATGCAACTTCTGCAACTCTCGGATTTCATCTTTGGATACTTTTTTTTTCATTTGCATGTTTTACAAGTCGCTTCCTGAATGTGACGAGCTACAGCACAGTGAGGCCGGTGTCGTGCGCTCTCATCTTGATTAATTAAAACTGCGAGTGCTTTCTGTGGGGTTATTGCTAAGGGCGTTTTTAGTTTGTACTTGTTATTGTGAAATTTGTAAGCATTTGGGTGCTCTCAATAGTGAAAGTCAGAAGGGAGGTAATTCTGCCTGTCTTCCTAATGCTGAAACCTCAGCTCGTCTTCAGGAACAGGAATGAATAGTTAACGCCATTTTATGAATGGAGAAACTGAGGCACACAGTTTGCCCAAAATCGCCCAAAGTTGGTGCCAGAAAGTCCTCCTATCCGCCAGCTCTTGGCTCAGCTTAGTACATCATGCAGATTAAAATGGTTGAAGGAGCAAAATCTGCTAAATTTAATCTTCCTAAACCCAGTGGACCATGGCATATTACTCACTTAAAGGTAACAATCCTTTCCCAAACGGTGATAGCGGGGCTGCTAGCGCCTCAAAGCAGAAATCATCGCGGCTGTTACTATTTGTTGTCGTGCGTTAAGGGTTTGGTGGTAACTTTGTATGGGGCATTTTGAAAGAAAAGGTTAAACAAAAATGAGTTAACGATCAAATTGACAATGAAATCGGCCCAAATCCAGAGCTGTCAGAGGAGCCGAGAGCTGTCAGATGAGCCCAATTTCACTAGCTGTAAAGGATAAACTGGAACCTCTTGTCATTTAAAAAAAAAAAAAAAAAAACCCAAACGTTTCAAATGTTAAAATTAAAATGTAACATTTATGCCAATCGATCTGTGAAATTTAGTGACAAAATTGGCAGCCTGCTCTAGCATAAAAACAGTTTGAGTCTTGCATTTCACATAGGGGGATGGGATTTCCTCAAGAGAGACTTAACGTGCCTGCGGTGGGCTGTGGCTGAGCGAGCGTGGCTGAGCGAGCGTGGCTGTCCTCGCCCGCAAAGCCGTGCCGGCGTGCCGTCGCACCCGCGCTAATTGTCCCAGTGTCCGGGGGTCAGTTAAACACCCTGCATAAATTCCGGCAGAGACCTGATCGGATTACGTATTAACAGGTTTACTGCCTATCAGTCGATACATGATGCTGCCTATATACATGATTTTTTATTTATTTATTTATTTATTTATTTATTATCCCCATAGCTAATGCAAAATAATTCAGTATGGTTTAGCTCATTGTGAAAGAGATTAAGGTCTTGCGGAAAATAATCGTTTCTCTGCCAGCCGAACCAGCTACTCCCCCGACACAACCAAATCTTACAGCTCTTTATTCTTGCCCCGAGTTGCAATCTTTTTGCTTTTCTTTTTAGCCTCCGTCCTTTCTGCACTCAGGTTTGTGGTTCGACCCCAGAATCGGTTGCAGAGTGGGAACCAGGGTGCAGTATGTTTAAGCGTAGGGAGAATTTGTGTTTGCCCACCTAGATTTCAGCCCAGGAGGGAGCAAATCCATCCGCTCGCATTGTCTCCATTTGCTGTAGGGGTGAGAAGTGCAGGGCAGCTGCTGGGCTGTAGCCTTTTACCCTGGTTTTATGTTTCATCCCAGGGTCGAAAGGCTCCAAGGAGGAAGACTTATCTGCATTTAGGAAATTCAGCCTAAGATCTGGGCAGTGAGGATGGAGCAGAAGCCATGCTGCTGTTCCCAGCTGCCACTCACAGCTTCAAGCACCTTATTTTCCCCAGCCATTTAAAAATGGTGGGGGGGTGGGGGAAGTGGTCTTGTTGAGGTTTCAAAGCACATAGAGAAGACCTGGGTGTTAATATGCGATTGCAGATGACTCTTGCTGACACACAAGGCAGGACTTGGGGCTTGCAAGAGGAGAGCTCGTAATGCAAACACGCTGTGAGGCTGCTCAGAGCTGACAGATGTCTGAGCGGTGGCTTTAGCCCTGGCTTTGGGGCCACAAAGGGCCAGTTCACGCCTGATAGGCAATTAAATTTTGTAGCTGGTACTTTTGTAATGTTTAGAAGCTTTTTTTATTTTGTTTTCCTTCTTAGTTATTTTTTCCCCTGACAGTAATTAAAAGTGAAACTGTACATTTCTTGACAGACTCTTGCACATATGGAGAGTTTGCATTTAAACGTGCCTCTTTCAGTCATACAGATTTTGGGTGCTCTTTTTTATTTATTTATTTTCCTCTTTTATTTTTCTCGGCGCTCAGCTTCAGCTGACAATGTAAGTAGCTGCCTGCAGCCTTCCCTCTCCTCTGGAGCCTCATTAGCCCGCTGGCTTCAGGAGCATAAGTCAGTCCTGGGGTGAGGAGGTTCATCGCCTGTTGAATTTGTTTGGCTAAGACCGGCAACGGAGTAATTAATGACAAGATCCGCATATTGAATGGAAGCGGTAAATTAGTGTAACTTGCACAGATTGGCGCTTGGCCAGCGTACAAAGTAGCTGCAACTTCACGAAAGGCTGTAGGAGGAAAAGCTGGAGGAGGAGGAGGAGAAAGGAAAGAAGATGTAAATGAAATGAGGCCTCCCAACCCTATTACCCTTTTGTTTGTTGTTATTTCTCTCTTAAGTCCTTAAGCATAGAAGTTGCCTCCTCTTCAACTGATGCTGCTGCAGATGTGCACAGACGGCTTTAACTTATCCCTCCTTGCAGCAGGCTCTCCGTGTGCTTAACAGGGAAGGTTTTTTTCTTCTCGGCTTCTGTAGGGATAAACTTAAAGAAAATGGTGCAGAAGATGGTCTGAGTGTGGGAATGAACTCACAGCGTTCTGCCCAAATGCCTTGAAGACGTTTCAGTTCACATGACTGTCCTGAAAATAAATGCATTTAGAATTAAAAGGAGTAGTTCAGTCTTTATCCTCTTAACAAAAATGCAAGTATGATTTTGCAAGATGAAGACAATCTTCTTCAGAAACTATCAGACATTTGAGGCGCAGGAGGGGAGAAAATGAAAATGGTCTTAGGAAGTATCTCCTCTTACCTGTTTCTTACCCAAGAACTCATCTTCCTGTCCGTGTTGTTTGGGTTTATCATTGGGAATCCCTTGCTTTGCATCCCTTTCCTCTTCTTCAGCTTCTTACACTTTAAGAGGACAGATTGCCATAAAACAAGGTAGGAAGGAGTCTGGCAGTGCTGTGTTGTGTGTAAGAGATGGGGTCTTTAAAGAATTGCAGGGGGTGTGCCTGTGTGCTGTATTGAGACATGTCTGAAGGATGCTCTCAGGACTGTATAGGCAACATAAACGTGTGTGGCCTCAGGTGCTGTGATGGGTGACCTTGCAAAGTCTGTGGCAGCGGGCATGAATGCGAGATGCCACAGCAGCGGGCATGCCTGTCCCATATGTGCTGGGACAGGCAGCCATAATCCTCTGGGAGATGGCGATCATCAGCCTGAGCTCATAACCCAAGCAGTTTTCGCAGCCCAGAGTATGACACACCAACAATTCTCTTCTCTTAAAACAAAATTCAGGCTCCCAAACAGGAGCACATGTGCTTCCAGGTGGCACTCCTGTCTTCAGATGTTCAAATGGGATTTCTTTCCTGTGCTTGAAACAGCGAATGTGCCAAAGGAAAATAAGAAAAACCCCCTTCACTGCCAATAGCAACAACTTTGAACTCTTGCATTCATGCAGTGTTTGTATTAGCCTCCAGAAATACCTGGATTAAAGAATTGATTATTTTTTAATGAACTAATCTTTGGACAGTATCTGCTGCCAGACTCTTTTCAAGGTGTGTTGCAAACAATCGTTAAAGATGCAAAGCTTTCACAGGCAGCTACATTACCCAGTTTCACCACTGGAAAATAGAGAGACAATAGGCTGAAGGGAAGTTCAATAACTGTAATGAAATAAAGCTATAAATCAAGATAATTTATTCAAGTCATTAGAAATAAGTTTGCTGTTTGCATGCCTAGAAAAGCATCAAGAGCAAACCACCAATTCATTTACTGATGAGAAAATCTCTTCTCTTTCAGGTTGTTGGTCTTCTCTTGCCCAACCAGACGCTGGCATCCACTGTGTTTTGGCAGGTAACGCTCATCTGAACGGGTGGAGAGTGCGATGGAAAGGAAAGCAGCAGCTGACTTATGTCTAATGGACAAACTGGTGCATGTGGCTTTTCTGCAGCGGCAGTGCTTTAGTTAATGGGGAGATGATGTGGCCAGATATAATTAGGGAAAGGTTTGGTAGATCTGGAAGGGGCTATAAGCAAACTATTGGATCCGCTTTCCAGCGCCTGGCTATTTATGCCATCACAAGGGAGATGCAAAATTGCTTGGGATCTCAAAAAACAACCTTTTTGGACCCATTTTGTACAGGGGTAAATGATTGCACAGTGCGTACTTCCATGAAAATATAGGCCCTTAAGCGCACACATCTGCTGTTTTGAAGACCCCCTGTCAAGTAGATGGGATCTTCCTTGGTGAATTCCTGTTGGAAGTGCCACGTGTGCGCAGGGCTGAGGCAGGGGGAGGCCCCATGCCCAGGAATTTTGGGAATAGCTGTGCATTGCAAAGGCTAGGACCTCTGCATTCAATGTGCTACAGGGGCTTTTGGGGAAAAAAGTGTGTGTGTTTAGGGAGGTATTGGTGTTATTTCCCATTAATATTCTGGGAATTAAAAGTAAGGGGAAGAAGCGTGCACGTGAATGAGTTTTATCCATAGTAAAAACGCCCCTTAAGTATAATTTCAGCACTAACTGAAATGCAAAAACAAGTTACTTTCAGACTTATTTTTAGTTGTGAATGTCTTTTTATTGTCTACAGTGTAAGTGATGATAGAGAATTATGCAGTTAAGAAATATCAAAGCAGAATGGGATCTGGCTAGTATGTTAGGAAGGCTGCAGAACCGAGAATATATTGGTACGTGCCAGTAACTTGGTGTATTTAGCTATAAGCTGTGCCATGTGGCGTTACCTGCTGGGAGTGGGGTAGTGGCTGGAGACATCTAGACTCATTCATATTTTTGAAGGCAACTTGCCTCACCTGTTTTTAGACATCTAAGATGGAAAGAGTTGGCTTTTGGAGAAGTTAGTCTTGCACGAGTGAGGAGCAAGCCAGCCTGGATAGCTGGCTTGGGCTGGGTGCTTTGTAAATGGTTTACATGAGGAGCTCCTATTCACACCATCACAGAGTAGCTGGGAGAAACTTTTGGCTTTGAAGGGATGAAATAATCCTTTGAAAGCTAGAAAGAACATTTCAAATGCAGAACTGAAATGAGCCTGCTTGAGAGGGAGGCTGTAGCAGGGAAGTCCAGCAACTGAAGCCCACCTGGGCCACCGCCGCTTCATGAATGATTTTCAAACTCTTGCCTCCATCGTTGCTGCTGATGGGCACACACGGGTCACCCCTCTTTGAAAAATATGAGTAGGAGGAGTAGCAACTTAGAGAGGCATCGTCCAAAAAGCTTGTGAGGGTGTCAGGTGGCCACCTGGGAAGATGATGGAGTCAAGAAACGGGTAGCGGGAGTATCTTCAACTTAGAGACAGCTTAAACTCTAGATTAAGGACAATATCTGAGCAGTATGTCTACATCTCTCTGAAAAGAAGATTTATCCGGAAATAGCATAGGATTTAGGGATGACACATATTACTGCATTAACAAACACTGTATCATATAGGAGCAGGCTTGTACAGTGAAGCAGTTGTTGCTGATGCCCAAAATGTACATGTCTCAGGTTAGCTCTAGCTTGGTCCTGTGCACTGGCTAATGTAGGTGAGAGCTCTGGGGGTTGAAAAAAACCCCCCACATCTGGAAAATTGAGGCAGATTTCCAGCATATATTGGCAAGCTGACTTTGTAATTTATTTTATTTTTAATTACTATATAAAGAGAACAAAAAAGCAAGGTTTGCTAGGTCCAAAATTCCAGTCTAGAGAGCTGGTCAGCAGGAAAAACATGCTCTTGGGCCATGAACTCGGCAATGACTGAGCTGATCCCTGTGTCCTAATACCTTGTTTCACTCTACCTCCTTACCCTCACTTCATTCATCCTCCTCCATCTTAATTCTGGCCACAATTGGAGAGGAGATCAGTTCTGACATGCTCTGATCTGGGAACATGGTACTTTGGGGATGAAAGCTAATAATTTTCTTTACATTGCCAGCAGTTGCTGAGGGTAAAACTCCTTCAGGAGCGTGGTGCTACTCATCCCCATCTGCTGCTACACTGCTTTGGTGACGAATTCTGCTCCAAAAAGTTGTAGACAGAAATACCAGTTTAGTGGCATCCATATACGTAAGATGGTACATCTGTTCATCTCCTGTTCCTCAGCTGAAGCCTCTTATGACCCTCTGTTTGAGAACCACTGAACTTAATAAGTGACTGACAAAATGGCTGCTGGGCACACTGCTACGTCTTAACAGCAGTCTGGATTTGGTGCTGATGAAAATAAAGACCAACAGCACTGAGGTGTCGTGTGGAGGTGAATTGGGCCAGGAGAAGAGTTGCACATCAAGCATACAGGGAAGCAGAGCTGCCCTTTGGACACTGGGTGCCTTGGGATTTCTGTCCCTCACTGTGAAGAGCATTAAATGGGATGTAATGCATGGATGAGCCTTTGAAAAGGGGTGGCAAGTTGTGAACAGGACCAAAGGGAGATGAATTTTCCTGCAGCACTCCGACATTTATAGATTTTTTTTTTTTTTTTTTTTTTTTTATTCTCTTGAGGTTGTGTTTATGCCTGTCTCTTCTTGTTTCCTCTTTAGTGGTTGAATCAGAGCCACAATGCCTGCGTCAACTATGCAAACCGCAATGCGACAAAGGTGAGGAGACCCAACATATGCGGTGCATGCAGCGTGTTAGGTCTGTTTTGACACAGAAACATAAGCCTTGCCTCTTTGCTGTTAATAGAAACTCTGTGATAAATTTATAGATTGGCCATTCTCCTCTGTAGACTTCCATTTTAAACCTCAGCTGTAAATGGCATGAGGATCTCGAAATCACTCGAGGCACATAAGTGATGCTCAGTGCCTTTGAGCTGAACCAGTATATAGTTCTAACTGGTAGGAAATGGTTTAACTCAGTAGGTAAATAAGCACAAAGCAGAATGGTATCTGAGTTTTTGGATAGCAGAAGGCGGCTCCATGATCACACTGCCGTCTCCCGAGGACTTTATACACGCTACCAGCAATGGTGCCGGGAGATGGTGGAGCTGTTCCTCCTCTCCTCCATCGCTTTAGCCTTCAGTCATCCCATGTTGGGATGTGGGAAGCTCAAGACAGGAAGCTGAATTGGAAACCATCCAGCTCATTGAGATAACATTTCAAAGACAAATATTTAATGTGGAGAGTTTGGGGTTCATCGCTAGTGTCTAAGAATGCTAATTTTGTACCATTTGCTGAGTTTCATTCACATACTTCCTTTAAGCTGCTATTATTATAATTTTCTGATGCCAATTAATTTTCCGTTCCCTTTAACCTTGCTCATGAGGCTACAATTTTCCTTGCTTTTGCCGCTGACAGACCATGTGTCACAGAACAATATGACAAAATTAAACCTGTCTTGGGTTTAAAACAAATAAAACAAAAAGAAAACAAACAAAAAAGCTTGGTTGCATTTTAATAACTAGAAGTTTGTTTATTGAAAATATGTTTTGTTTTTCTTTCCAAAGCCTTCTCCGACATCCAAGTTCATCCAGGGCTACTTGGGAGCTGTCATAAGTGCTGTCTCAATAGCAGTGGGTAACGCTTTATATCTATATATTTTCACTACTAAGTAACTGCTCCCTTACAGTAGTACTGCAGTGCTTTTGAGATGTTTGTTTGAACTGCCAAGCATGTTTATCTTTTAATTGACAGAATTCAGTCTACATAACCAGAAAATATTTTAACCATGAGGTGTCTCTGTCCATGCATGCCCAAACTTTTCAACAGAAGGAGACTTCTACCGCTGATGGCTTCCAGCACGTCCTGCACTGTGCACTGCCTGTGTCTCTGCACCGTGGCTTTGCTGCTGGGTGAACTCAGATTATCCACGTGTGCATTAACTCGTGGTGAATTAGCCTAGTCCAAGTTAAAAGAGTGACTTTGGGGCTGCAGAGTGATAGTCTGACAGTTGACATGCTGAAGAGAGTGAGGCTTTTGGAGATATTCCCTTGGTGGGTCAGCACCTTGAATTGAAGGAACCGCAGCGCTCAGAATGACATTTTTCACCTGTGGACAGTGTTCAAGCTGGAAATGGTGTTCAAGTCGTATCTGAAGTAATCTGTAAGAGAGGAGCTTTTAATGTTGCTAAAGTCCTGGTCTTGTGGTGCAGCCCTCAGGCTTTTAGTACTGAGATTCCTGAGAAGCACAAGTTGTCATCTTTATCAGGGTCAGCTAATTCCCAAGGAGGCAGGTATATTTTTCAGAAGCGACTTTAGGAAGTTATTTCTTATGTTGGGTTTTCAAATAAGGCTCTGAAACATGTGTTTGTACCTTTTCTACTGGAACATTAAAGATTCCATGGCAGTTTGTATTTTTTTTTCCTCTGACCAAGATCTTTTTTCGTTTTTCTCAAGCCATAGACATCCTTTTCCAGGAATTTTTTTTCTGCAGACAGACTGTGCTATGGGAAGAGGGCAGCACTCAGCCTGCTCACCGCACTGTTTGTACCCAGGTTCCCCAGTTCACCTTTGGGGAAAAAGCCACATGGGGTTGTTTAGATTTGTTTGCGAGGTAAAATTTTTGTCCAGAGCAGGCTGCGGATCCTTAGGAGAACTTATGGAGGCAGGAGCTCGTGGCTGGGAACTGGCAGTGAGCAGTTTGGTGCATCGTGTCCACAGTGGACAGCAGAAATTCTGCAGAAGGCATATCTCTGCGTTCTGCAGCTGCCAGACAGCTTTGCACCAGCAGTAGCAAAAGGCATAGAGTTGGTGAAGTGCCTTGCAGTTCTGAGTGGAAACTGTCCATTTTATTGGATATGCTTCTGCTTAATAGTTTTTCTGTAGTGCTGGCTTGGCTTCCTCACTGGTTGCTGCGCTGCTCCTCTGCGTTACCTGTATTATCCCCTCACTGCAGAATTAACCCAGACTGTGCACACAGACCAGCCTTGCATTGGTGTGAGTTCCCATGCTTTGTAACCCTATGAAGATGTGTCCACACCAGCTCCACGCTTACGCAGCTGAAGTGCAATCTGAGACCCCATCCCACCAACCTCAATGCTTCGGTTCGCAACTGTTCTCTGTCCACTGTAGCCCGTTGTAGCATGGGAGAGCTTGACTGTCCTCCTTTGTTCAGAATTTTTTCCACCTTGTGAATTAGTAAAGCAAAGCTCTCCAGCTTGATGTGCTGCTGCCGCTCACAACCTGCCTTCCAACCCTCAGTGCAGCTGCAGCAGAGGGATGAGGACTGGTTCCGCGTTGTTTGGCATTAATGCTCCTCTCCATTTTGGCAACAGGGGCAGATAGAGGGCAGGAGACACGGAGGAGTGATGTTGGCAGAGTTTTGTCACCCTGAGAAGCTGACAGGCTTTGGTAAGGAAATCAATTGGGCGGTGAGCGGAGATGTCCATGTTGGAACAGCAGATGCAGGTCTTTAAAATCTCTGATTCCTCCAACGCTGACTGCGAAGGAGCTGAAGCAGAGAGATAGGTTTAGAGCGCAGAAGTGACCATCAGTGGTGTTGTGAGAAACACTTGTTCTCTGAAGCAGTGTGAAATACTACACCAAAACTTGTAGATAAAAGAAATTACAGCAGAACAGCAGCGGCCTGCTGTTACTGCAGGATGGCTGTCGCCGCTGGTGACATCGTCAGTCTGCTGATGGTAGATCAGCTCTTTGTCCCGTGGTGGTTTGTACCTCCGTTAGTTGTACCATTTACTCCCTGGTAGTGAAGGAGCTGGTGGTCTGTACAGAGCAACAAGCTTTGAGTAAATGCAGAAACTAGAAACAATGCTGGGATTTATCTGTCCACATAACTTGTCGGTGCACCTCCAGCAGGAGCCCCAGTGCCTGGTTATCTTGCATACCTTGGCTGTCCATCACAGGGACAGTTTTAAAAGCATCGTGAAGAAAGATGATGCCATGGTGTTCTGGACTTACAGCATTTCAAGCTTGCGCAAGAAGAAGTCTTCCTTCAGCGATGTGGATGCCAAGAGGGTGTGGCTGCCTTCTTGTATAAGTGCCACGATGACCCCACCAGACTGGGCTTCCACAGGGATGCTCTTAGGGTGTGTGAGGAGTACCGTGAGCTCTGTAATAGCAATGGTGTTGTAGCTCTGGTGCTGAAGGTCAGAATATTGTTATGGGGAGGCAGGAACTTTCCTTAGGTCCATGGATGTAGTTAGGGAAGTGGGGAAAGGCAGCAGCCTTCACGGATACTCTCTCCTTCCCGATGTTGGAAGGAGGTCTGCTTCCAAAGTGGAGCATGCTATGGTGCATAGGGTGTGCGAAAATGAGATGAAGTTGCTGTGCACCGTGGTTCCTGGTAGATGAGCCATTGGGGACACTGCCAATGTGTGTGTTAACACAGAATGGCTTGTGTCCTGAGAATCCGTAACACCACTTAGCGTGTCCTCAATTCCCAATGCAGAGCAGCCTAGAGAAAATCCTGCAGAGCAGGCAGTGATTTTGATATTGTAAATATCTGGATTAATAACCAGCATCTCCTCAAGCAGTTTGAGGTGGGGTTTTTTGGGTTTTTTTTTTTTTTTTTTAAATGATGATGACAAATAGTATAGAAATAGCCCTGAGGTTCATTACATTGGATTGTAAGGCCTCAGCCCTCATTAACTGATTTTTGCTGTCAGTTAGCAGCAAATCACCTCCCAGTGTGAGCCTATTAGGACCAGATGACCTGAAAACAAGTGCCACTGCCTCCAGTGGTCTGCTGAGACCCAGTATTAATTAAAGCGAGCCCCTTCCATGTTTGCAGTTGGCAAGCAACGCGGGGAGAACGCTTATGAAATGACAGATCAGTTGACTTGTGATTGTGCTTCCCATTGTCTTCACCCTCTGTGTCTTTATCTAACAAGAGGGACAAACAAATTGCTTTCTCACGGGTACAGAAGAGCAGATTTTGGCTTTGTGGTTCTTGCAATTAAACTAGAAGCCTTAGCAAATCTTTGCAAATAACCTCATCCTTCTCCCATTTTAGTTAGAGAGGAATTGCTGTCAGAGAGAGGCTCTCTTAGATCCAGCGCTACATCTGGGATGCTTGATTTACAGCCCTTTGGCATGAGTTTTTTTGAGGAATCTGTATTCTTTTTTTCAATACTTTTCAGTATTTCAGTATTTCTTCCCTAATAGCCTTTTTTCCACCTCTCAGCTCAATGAAATTCACAGCAGAGCTTCAGGCACGGAAATCCCAGGTCCCAGATTTTATCTCTTCTACCATGCAGTACTCAGGTGAAGCAATCACTTGAAGTTAAGGCTTGCAAAGACATCAGAAGGGATAATTTTAAGGCTGAGTGTGAGAAAAGAGGCAAAAAGGCTGAGATAACAGACCTCTTCCATCTCTAATTTCTTACGTGACACTACTGCACTGTCTGTGCCACTGGGCACGAGCCGAGACCTGAGCTACCCGCTCTGCACGAGCGTGCGACATCTCTGAGCTTCACTTGTGGCAGACAATATGTTTAGAGGAGTCTGATTACTGTTAAGTAACCTAGATTTCTGTTTCTCCTTCTGTGATTGTAGTTTATTTTTATCACATTCTGCATGCACCAGCCTCCTTCCTGCCTTTTCTTTTGATTGCTCTCATTTTACTGCTTTTCTGAACACTGAGCTGTAATTGGTTTTTTTGTTTTTTGGGTTTTTTTTTTTTAAACAATTGAGTGGATTCCTGTGATTAGGCCTTATTTTCTGATATCTGGCTGCTGTTGATGATGGTGGTGTACGAAGCGCAATTAATACCAGCTGGTTTTCCTAAGCAAGGCAAACAAAGGCAGAGACTAGTAAAAAGACTTGAGAAAGGCCAAGCATATTTTAAATGTAGGGTTTTTTCCCCAAATATTCTAATGCCAAGAGCTATACTGATTGGAGGGCTTGTAATTATACAGAAACCCTTTCCAGCGGACGGGGACACACACACACACACTCTTGCTCTCTGCTAATTTTGTCATGCTTTTAAAAGGTTAAAAAAAGCTATGTAATCAAAACCAATTTTATTGTTAATAACTGTTTTATTGATATTTTGTAAGTAGGTTTCTTAGTTTCAGATCCAAATTTGATTTACTACTGTATTGCTGATCCCATCTGCATCTGATTCGGCTCTTCAGTACTATGGCCTTAGACTGTAACTTCAGTTTGAGGTCAGATGTGATTCTTGCAGCTGCAATTAAATGCCTGCAAATTAAACCAGATCTAGACAAGGACTGTGAGCAGACACTCTCTAGTTTCTGGGCTGTCACTGGTGCTGAGACCAGCAGACTGGAGACCGGTAATATTAGCACAGGGGTGGCCTCACTTGGAGCCGGTGGTGGTGAGTCGTTGGGTTTCTCCATACATCCTCCTTGAAGCATCTCATGGCAGTGTTGTTATTGCCACTGGTTTCCGTAGTCTTTGGATCAGAGCTTTATACATCAGGTTTTTAATTTCCACGATCACAGCTTCGGGTTCTGCCAAGACCGGCTCCACATCTTGCTCCTTGTGATATGGAAGACCCTGTGCAGACTCTCCGAGGGGTTTCCCTCTTCTGCCAGTATCATTTGGCCACGTATCTGACGTCTCCCAGTAAGCAGTGTATGGTTGCTCAGCTTGGTGCCCAGGTCATTAGCATGTTGTCCATCTGTTGTCCACTCCGTGTACCCTGGAGGTGCCATGTACATTGGTACTGCTGGCATTGTCCTCCTGTGTTGACAGGATGGGCTCTAATTAGACCACAGCAAGCCTGGCAGGCATACAGAGGGTGTTTTACATATATTGGTGTATGTAACTTTACCAGGGAATGTCTATTCTGACTGCCTAGATACAATGGCACTGAGCTTCCCCCTTGTAATAGGGGTTTGATTCTCCCTCAATGAAAGGGGGAGCAAAAACACGTGTGAGATCAAGCACCTCTTAAAGTGGAAGGACAGTGGGGTTTTCCCCAATTAATAAAGTAGCCAGGCTCCTTCCTTCCTCTTGCAAACATATCTGGGTTTGTAACTTCTCAGAAAGTTTTTATTAAGTGCAAGTTTGGGATTTATGGTCTTGTCAGTACAGAGGCAAATAAATACGTTATTCTCGCTTGGCAAGCTGAGCTAAATTCTGACAAAAGTAGATGTTTTGGCTTCTTTTGTATAGGAGGGAGATATGCAATGTCATGTAACTGTGACCGCCAGCCAGGCTGTATATTTTGTAGTGATCTATATACTTTTAATCTCCCTGCTCAGGACTTGAACGTTTTCTTTTGGCTTACCTTACTAGGTGACCTCGGGTTAAAAAAATCAGGCGATTAATGCCATTAATAATTTTGGTGCTGTCAGCTACTAATGACCCACCTTAGAGTCACTGCTGGTCCTGTTGTATGGGAGGGTGTTTAAAGCCTCTCTTCACAGGCAGACCCAGGTCTTCTAATTTTAAAAGCGCCTCCTTGCTTTCTGACCTTATATCCTGACTCCAGACAAGCCAGTGAAGGTAGGGAGCTGATGCCAGTATGGTTTACTGATCCTCTGGCTTACTGTATGGTGCGCACCCGGTGCTTTCACAAACTCTGAAAGTGTATGAAGTTAAACTTGAATATATATAAAAACAAACGAGGTTAAAACTGGAGAGAAGCAAGACAGTTTTAATGACCTCATCTGTTTTGCTGAGGTATCCCATGATACCTTTTTTCCTTGGAAAATTGCATGGGGAAAAAACATTCCTGCCAGTCTAGAGTTTTGTACAGATCAGTTTTAGGACCCCTGACACTCTTGATCTTGGTTTGTGGGTTTGGATATGTTTTCATCCAGTGAACTGCTGCAGCGGGTGGAGATGTTACCTCCCTTCAGCTGCTTGTCACCCCTCTTGCCCTACAGTGGCCGTGTGGAAATGGAGTGTGAGCTCTTTGTGGCGTTGGGCAAATAAAAAGATGGCTTAGGTGAGTCTGTGGTTGCAACCAGCTGAGCCAAGGTGGAGGTTAGTCCCTCCAGCCACTCCTGCCTACCTGCCCGCTGAAAGCTAGTGCCTCTACAATCCCACAAGAGGAGTTCAAAGGAGAAACCAGCAGTAATCTGCTGAAGTTGAATGCAACTAGATCACTTGGACAGGAGCAAAGGGTGAGAGCTTTCACTATGGGGTAGTGCATGTGCTGCAGTAACCTTCAGCATGCTGTATGGGAGCCCCTGCAGGTCTTCAGGGTGCCCCTGGGAGGTTGGTCTTGGCTCTCGGCTCTTGCACAGTTGGGAAATGGAGACAGAAGCTATGCGACTTGGTGTCGGGACTAATGTAGGAAGCTCTTCAGAAGAGAAACTCAAACCTAGATGCTCCAGGACTCAAATTCCTGCTCTTGCAGTGCGAAATCACTCCTCTCTGATGCAGGTGTCTTGGTAAGTCATCCCGGGGCAACTTTCTTCTGTACGGAAGCCTCGGTGATGTTATTTCCAAGAAAATACAGCTTTTTTGGGACTCGTGTAGTTTCTACAGAGCTTCTGAATACTTGAAACACTGTAATTTTTCTTTGAGACTTTTGGTTGCCTTCCCACTGGGTTCACAGATTGTAATTCATGCAGGAATCTCAGCCACAGTTGGAACTGGTCGAGCACAGAGGTTACACAAAAACCATAACTCCTAAATTTTGTATTTAGCTGTATCAGAAAGAAGAAGTTGCATAGGAGTCTAATCAGCAAAGCCCAGTGTGGATCTCAGAGATCAGATTAAAGTAGAGGCTGCTTCTGGACAAATGGACATTACAAAAAACATATTTTTGAACAAGCTGGATTTCTCCCCCCAAAAAAGTTAGCACTTTGCAGAATCTAAATGTACTTTGTCTTGAAAACATCCCTTACAACCCAAGACATGCCCAAGACCACATAGGATGTCAGCAGAAATATCTTATTTTTCTCCTCCTAAGGAAGCTGAGAGGTGAAGACTGTTCAAGGCTAAGATTATCACTGTAAAATAATATTAACATTGTAATGGTTGTGTCACAGCCGGCTTTGGCAATACCTGCCCTTGCAGCCCTGACTCTCACAGTTCAGGAAACTGTACCGCTGATACCATTTACAGGGGATACATTTGCTCCGATATGCAGGTTTAAAAATCTTCTGATGCTGGAGAGTGAGAATAATAAAAAGTTACATTTACAGCTCTGCCTTTTAAAATAAAGCTGGGCGATGCTTGAGGGAGTCTAACCAAAGCTAGGAGGAGAATCTAAGGACTTTAATTAGATGAATTAGAGTTGGGCTGGCTCATTACACCATAAAATTCATAAGCAATAAAAAAATAGGATCTTTATTTCCCCTCCCCCCGATGTTCAGGAAGGACAGGAGCTTGTTAGGACAATTCTTCAGTCTCGACTGTGTGCAGCTTGGGGCAGAGAGAGCATCTTTGCACGCAGCGCTCCAGGGCAGCAACCCTGCTCCTTCCCATGCTGTCAGTGCCACCGGCCATGGGTCGTTCCTCCTTTCCTGCTCCCACCACACACTTAACTCACACACGGACGCAATTTTTCACTCTCCTCTCTAGGTGGAGGCGCCCCTGTGGATTTTTCTAATCCCAGCTCCTTCTTCTTGATAATTGTTTGTGAGCTGTGTGGAGCGGCTGCATTGACAGCCTGTGAATTTGGTGTGATGCCCATAATCAGCTTGTGAGACGGCGCGGGAGGCCACCCACTGCCCTCAGGACTATCTGCCACTTAGGGTGGTAAAGAAACACTTAGAAAATGGAGGAAGTCAGTGCAAAGTAGGGCGAGGGATGGGAGGGGAAGGAGCATGGCCTGGTGCCTCCTTGGAGGTAAACAGTTGTGGGGAGCCAGGAGCAGGAGGAAGATCGCAATAGATTGGAGGAGCTGGTGATAAACTTCTGTTTGATGCTTAAAGTTTTTAAATGAAACAGTCTCTAAAATCTCGATACCTGTGCTCAAAAGCTCCCATTCCTGCAGCTCCCCTTCTGTAATGATTCACAGATACCAAGTCCAGATATGAGAAGACACCAAAAGAGTGGTATGATCACTCAGACTTGAAACCCAGCCCAGCGATTCCTCCATCGAGCCCATAAATCATTGGAGCTGTAGCAGCCATTTCCCAAAGGCTGCTGGAGCCTTCCCTTGAGCCTTTGGCGTATTGGAGGCCAAGACGTTGTGTGCTCTGGGGAGGCACCCAGTGCCCGTCACCCTGTCTCTGGGCTCAGGAGTACATAGCAACCGCTGGGTCCTTGCTGACTGCCACTTTCCAAGCTCCTTGTTCTTCTCTGCAGCATTTTCTGTCTTGTTTCACTGGTGGGTCTTTGTTTCCAGTAAATGGAATGTTTCCTTCTGCCCCAGCCCAGCTCCACAGCACCCGGGTGCGGTGTTGCCACTGTACAGGATCCAGGTGTGTGGAAAACTTGATGAAACAACAGCCTCTTGTCTTGGCCATGGGACCGCAGAGTCCTCCTTTTTCCATCATCTGCCAAATCAAGTTTGTCTAATTATTAGTGTTAATTACCTCTTTTCCTACTCATACCTCTCCTGCAATCTTGCTTCTTTCTCAAGACTATGCCATTTTCTTCCATTGAAGCAACCGACTGTGGGGCTACTGTGGTCATCATCCCTTCCGCAGTCGTTTTGGGTGTGACTCAAGTTACCTCCTTTCCTTACTCTTGCGCCCCTCTAACTTCCTTCTCCACTCGGATTGTTATTGCTTTCCCTTCCCTTGTACTCCTCCATTCTGTTCTCCTTGATTTGGTAAAGCTCCAGTTGGTAATCAGCCCGGTTTTCCATCTCTCTGCCTCCATCTTCACCCCTTAGCCCTAATGAATTATTTTTTTCCTTCCTTCTCCTAATGCTCTTTTCTTCAGTTTGACTGTATGGGACTCATCAGATCCAATTAGTGTTCTAATTCAGCAATCTGGTGATTTGCGGGCTGAAGGAGCCAGTCCCTCCTCCCAAGTTCTAGGACACTCGGAGCAGCCAGCTCCAACTGCAGTGGTCAGGGTTGCCCCGGTGCTATGGAACCTGGGAAAGCTGAATCCCTTAAATCAGTGGAGATCTCACCAATGCAATTAATGAAGTCTAGAAAGCTGCTCAGTGATGTTTAGGTGGTGTCATCTACCAGCCAAAGTCCACCTTGCTCGCTGGACTCCTAATATTTCTTTATTTTATAAAAATTCCCTCTCAAAATTAAGTAAAATAAATTCTTGAGCTGCTGATATATTTACTGCTCTAGAAACAGTTTAAGAGGTGTAGGGTTAGACCTTTATCAAATGGCTCGGTTGTTGCCAACTTCAGGCATTCAAAAGCCATCTTTCAGGCTTCAAAAAATCTATAATAGTCATAAGGGGGAGGGCGGAAACAGGAGTTTTTTCAAAAATTCCCGTGCTTTTAAAATTCATGTCTTGGTGAACATGAGGTCAGAACGTTTTGAGACAAGAAGGAAAAGAAAAGGAAACAGAAATCTTGGTTTATTATTACGTGGTTACTCTGTGACAGTGTCTGACGGTACGGCTTCAAGTGCAGCAACACCGCAAACTCTGTCCTTCTGCTGAGATAACATTGTTGATGCGGAAAACAGAACCGGAAGCAAAACAAATACCAGGAATTCTTGGTGTTTGAGGAAGAGAGAGGGAGGAAGGGCAGGGTGCTGCCGGAGGCGTAGTAGAGCCCTGAGTAAGGTTGCTATCCCGCTGACAGTGTTCTGCCCCGGTTTCGTGTTGCAGGATGTTAGCAGCAGTCACGGTGTAATGTATCCCCTGTGCACAGCTTCCTCCGGCTTGTCAGGATGCTCTGTCAGTCAGATCAAGGAAGTGCTCTGGAGAAACAAACTCCCCAAAACCAGGCAATTTGAAAAAACTGTATTTGTCCCCTAATCTGGGTGACAGTGCAGGAGTATCCCAAAACAGTACTGCAACGAAACCAGTACTGAGCTCCCAGCTGCAAGGAGGAGCACTGGTCTTGCCAGAGTTGAGACATCACCAGTGTAGCTCCTTCGATAGTCAGCAGGGATGAACGGGCGCTGTTGGGGACGTTTTGCATGAGCACCTGTAAATGTCCGTCTTGGGAGGAAAATAAAAACCCTTAAAAAGGTTCATTTCTCTGCTCTGGGCTGCAAAGGAAGCCAGGAGGACAAGAAGGAGCAGCCTCAAGTTGTGCCAGGGGAGGTTTAGATAGGATATTAGGAAAAATTTCTTCACTGAAAGGGTTTTCAAACACTGGAACAGATTGCCCAGGGAAATGGTTGAGTCGCCATCCCTGGAAGTATTTAAAAGATGTGCAGATGTGGCACTTAGAGACATGGTTTAGTGGTGGACTTGGCCATGTTAGTTTACAGTTGGACTCAATGATCTTAAAGGTCTTTTCCAACCTAAATGATTCTATGATTCTACCACATTTGATGTGATGAATTCCGCCTGGCTCTCTGTTACGTGTTTGTACAACACCAGTGGTGTAGATCCCAGATCTGTGACTCAGGCTGCAGGCAGGGCAATGATAATAATACTCCTGCGGTTGTTTTCTTAGTGATAAATTTGCCTTGATAGTTGGTGTTCTTCGGCCAGCCCCTAGGAATTAAACTCATTAAGCTCTCCTTGCTGATGGCCCTTTTGCTTACGGTGGTCTGAGGTTGAGGAGTACCTGCTCATTGTTGGATGCTCTCTTTGACCTGTTTACCCTCATCCCGCTTCGTGACCCGCAGGAAAGAGTTCACAGATTGGCTAAAGCAATTTCAAAACTGTAAAAAACAAACCCTCATTAGTTTCCTAAATCTAGTCCTCGTGTTGGGAATTTGGGAGATTGGATTTAAATCTATAGCAACATTTAATTTCATATTCACAGTGGGGTAGTTGCTGTAAGTGGAGGAGCGAGTTCATCTGCAGCAGCAAATTGAATCTGAAAGTAAAATGCTTTTATTACCACTAGCCTCACAGCAGTGTCTCTCCTTGGCTCGGCTGCATCTTTTCTGTTTCAAAAGCTGCTGCTCTTCCACTTCATGGTCAAATCCTTCCATCAAACCTATAAGCATAGGCTGGAAACCCAACAAAATTTGTCATCTACACAGATAAGATGTATCCAGGCTATAAATACACAAATCCATGGGGCAGCACTAGCAGAGCCATGCCTAAGACTGTCGTAGCTTTACTCTTAAAGCCATCCATTTTAGACTGCTCTACAGTTTCTGGAGGCATTCAGATTTTGCAAATACGCATCCCAGAACTTGGGAAATATAAAAAAAAATATAAATCATTCAGTCATTTTTGAGGGGGAAGAAGGGTAAGGCAAAACACTTATTCTTTCCCCAACTAAGAAGAACCACCGCGGCTCTCGGGCTCAAAGTTAGAGTCGTGGTAGCCAAGGAGAGGGGGAGGGGTTCTTGTTGGCATCCTGGTAAAAGCCTTGTGGAGATCTGCAAATGCTCTGGGTTTTGAAAACCATCACTCTGCTTATGCAGGGCTTACCCAGCAGTTGTGCTTCTCAACATCGTCCTCTCAGCCTCCAAAAAGACAAGATGCACTGCGGATGCATGTATAATATAGTAGCTTGCAAAATATATTCTCCCATGCTTTTCTTTTTCTTTTCTTTTCTTTTCTTTTTTTTTTCTTTCTTTTTTTTTTAAAGCCCCCAAATCACTATTTGCTGGCAGGTTTTTGGCTTTGGCTGATTTATTTTTTTTTAATTTTGCTGCATTTTTGGCTGAAAACTTTTTGGCCAGGCATTGCTAAAGACTTCCATTTTCGGCCTAAAATTCCTGGTTTGGGACTGTTGGGTTTTGTTTGTGTGTTTGGGTTTTCTTGGATGAAAATGAGAAAATATTGTCGGGGAGAATAATTTGAAGACAGAAGTCATTCCCTGTGGATAGGTTTGTTTAATTAATAACCCCAGTTCTACTTGAAACAAATTTTGATGGAAATTCTCCGACTATCACTACTATCCAACCACGCTGAGGCTGACGAGGCAGCAGCTCTCCTCCGTGCTGTTTATATTAACATACGCAATGACTTAGATCCCTGCAAAATTGCAGAGAGCTCTAGATTATTCAAGTGTCGGAGGAGGCAACAAAAAAATGATCCATGATTATAATAAACTGCCTGCTATCTCTTGTTTCTATTAATAGCTCCTTTATAGCCTAAATGTTTACATTGGAGTGGGGTGGTGTAGTGTGCACAGACCCTGGGAGGAGGAGGGAATTGTATCGGGCCAACTACCACCACTGATACTTGGCTTTTCCTAGCCAGGTGAGGACTCCCAGCTCCAATGATTTTGTGCTGGATGGGGAAAATGCCAGTGAACTGGGTAAAAATGCTGCTAGGAGTATTTCCAGAAAGACCAAACAGCACTGCAGTGGTTTCTAACCTGCCTTTTGGCTGGAAAGGGTTTAAACCCAACGGTTGGGTTCAACCTTACATTTAAACCCAGTGGTTGGGTTCAGCCCAACGGTTGGGTTCAGCTCTTCATTTAAACCAAATGGTTGGGTTCAACCCTTCATTAAAACCCAACACAGCTAAACCCTGCAGTGTGGGGTGGTTTAGTTCTCAAACGCTTTTGCATGGGGAGAGAACCCAATCAGTTCCCACAAAGAGCTCTGCTGCTGTCTACAAGCTGTAGCGTCTGCCCTGCTCCTTGTAGCTAAATGTTTCTACTTCTCTTTTGTTTTTTATTTTCTCTTCAAAGGTGGGCCTTAATGTTCTGGTTCAGAGAGCAAACAAGTTTACCCCTGCCACTCGTCTCTTGATCCAGAGGTTTGTGCCGTTCCCTGCAGTCGGTAAGAAAGAACACCTTTTCTCTATATTCCAAGTATTGGCTCTAAACCTACTGATGGATAAAAGCCACTGGGATGGACACCTAACTCCTGCCTTCCTGATTTATGCCATCGCTGCCATGTCCCCTCAGCAGCACGTCCCTGAGTCGGTGCAGACAGCGATGGGATGGTGCAAAGCAACATTTCAGGAGGAAAATGATGCAAAGCTGCTGTCAGTGGCAGCTCAGGAAGCTTTGTCAAGCAGCACTTTCCACTCTCAAGCAGTTTGAAAAATGATCGTCATTGACTGGTCCGTGACTGTCCAAGTTCAAAAGCATTTAATTTGCAAGATCTGGTTTGAATTATGTCAAATCAGATCTTGGAATAAGTGGTAGCATTGAAGGTTTTTTTAGAAAAACATGCAATGAAATGCTCCCACTCTGAATATACAGATTTCTAGGAGTCGCTGATTAAAAAACAGACCAAAGCGTGTGAAGAATTAAGGCTGCTGCTGGCTTGTTGGAGCACAAAATAAACCTTCTGCAGTTTATCAGCTAACTGCTCGGTGTTTGAGGGAAGAAACACGCTGGACTCAGCCTTTGCTGAACCCTGTGGTTACAACATTCAGCAAGCGATGAGTTATTTCAGCTGTGAAGAAATTGCCAGTGGCGTAAGGGTAATTTTTTTATATAAGTTTGTTTATGTATAAAGGCCCTAGGTGGTTGGGGCTTCTAAAAATTTTTTTCTGACAGAAAAACAGCTGCTTCCCCTGTCTGCGGAGCAGGGGGTAACAGGGATTGTGTTCTGTAGGTTCCACTCAGTCTTTTTTCTGAGCACTTTGCCTCTATATAGCGAATCCATGGACATTGTTATTGTTCTCCTGGAACTTTCCTGGAATATATTTTTAGAGGGTTTATGCTTTCTTTTGGTTTTATAATCAGGAGGGCACCAGAGGTGAGCACAAGACCCAGGAGGCAGCTCCAAGGCTGGGTTTGAGTCAGAGATGCACGCGGGAAGTCTGCCACCGGGTTGATCTATTTTCATACCAAGGTGTACGGAGAAAGAGGTTACACTTGTGTTGGCATTGATTGAGGACCCATAATTAAATTGTTTAGCCTGTAATTAATTCTCTTGTTCTTATTTTATTTGTATACTGTCATGCTTCGTTATGTGCCAGGACATTAGGAAGCCTCCCACTAATTGCTGTTCTGTGGTTTTGTGGTTTTGAATGCTGCAAGCTATTGGTTTGCAGACCTGGACAAACAGTTTAGTTAAGATGCGTCTTTCCATTTCTTTTGAACCACCAGCTCCTAGCAAAAGGGCAGAATTTCACCTTGTCTGTGTGAAAAGCCAGACACTGGTGTAAAGCTATTGCTCCACTACTCTTTCAGCCTGGAGAAGAGAAGGCTCCAGGGAGACCTTATAGCAGCCTCCCAGTACCTAAAGAGGGCCTACAGGAAAGATGGGGAGGGAGTCTTTATCAGGGAGTCTAGAAATAGGACAAGGGGTAACAGTTTTAAACTGAAAGAGGGGAGATTTAGATTAGATATTAGGAAGAAATTCTTCACTGTGAGGGTGGTGAGGCACTGGAACAGATTGCCCAGAGAAGCTGTGGATGCCCCATCCCTGGAGGTGTTCAAGGCCAGGCTGGATGAGGCTTTGAGTAACCTGTTCTAGTGGGAGGTGTCCCTGCCCATGGCAGGGGGGTTGGAACTAGGTGATTTTTAAGGTCCCTTCTAACCTGAACCATTCTATGATTCTTAAGCAGTTTTCCCCTTGCCCTTCTCTGCCTCCATCTCCCACCAACCTCACTGAGCTGTGCTGGTTGATAGCAGCTGGAAAACTGGAGGTATGCATCAAAGCTTTATGGTCTCTCATCCCAAGGGATCATGAGAGATGGAGACTTGGGGAAGCGCAGCTATTGCTCAGGTGAAAGACAGCCAGAGTCCCAGCAAGAATGTCAATATAGCGTCTTGTTAAGCCTTGGGAAGCTGGGGTAGGCACTGGGATAACTGGTCTATGGGTCTTATTGCCCTCAGAGATGCTCCACATGTTGTGTCTGTCTTCTCTGGGTCATGGAACTATTGTCTTTGCCCGATAAACTAAACCATATCTGCAGAAATGCTGCCTGTAGGGCATATTTAACATAAATGGTCCCTCCTTGAAATCCACTTTCACCATGGGACCCCAAGATGAGTGCAGAGCATAGGGATGTATCCGCAGGGACCTCCAGACCTTGCTTGTGATAACACAGATTGCGGCCAGTCATGAATGTACCCAGGTGGCTGGTGCAGGTTCCAATTGCTCTGATCCCCATGTTGTGGCCAGTGGCACTGGAGCAGGGCGCCAGAAGATCAGGTTGCACCTTCAGCCTCTGCCAAAGGTAATTTGTAGTAGCTGAAAATCATAGCCTGTCCGAAAAATCCTCCCTAGCCCCAGGAGATGGATCCAGTAAACAATCCCGGGTGGAAAAGCTCATGGAAATGGCCAAGGCTCTGCATAACCAGTGGCTGGCTTGATGCAAAAGGGGTTCCTGCTTGATGTTGGCCACCCCAATGCATCGTCTGGGCAGCAAAGTTGTTCTCCGTGAAGGTTTTCAGTGCAGGAGAAGGGAAAGAGTGTGTCAGCACTGTGTTCTGGAGAGCCGTGATTGCCAAATTCGAACAAGAAGGCGCTGGACCCTTTCTTGGAGACATAGGCAGTGAAGGGCATCACTGCCCAGGGTTATTGTGAAGAACCCACTTTACCCACTTCTTCCCAAGCACTGAGTGTGGATAGCTGTCACGAAGGTCAGGGGTGCCGCTGATGATGGTGTGCTTTATACTGCAGATGTAAGTGGCTAACAAAAACCCATGGAAACCCGCAAAAAAACTCAAAGGTGGCATCCCAAACCTGAAATGAGGGAAGTTAAAGCTGGTAGAAAGATACCAGCTTCCAGTTGGAGGGAAGAGAGGTGAGGAGAAGGAAGGATTTCTTCCACTTGGTCTTTGGATTATTTTTTTTTTTGTGGGTGAGGTTAAAATTGTTAAATGTGTTTAGGTGGTGCACAAGGGCATATTTAGTGCGTGGAGAGCGCTGTGGTTTAGAAAGGATATTTATGCACATATAAAACTAGGGTAGTGGGTTGCTTTTGTATCTGAACCCAGTTTCCACTATGTCACTAAGTGTTTTCACAGAAGTATTTTCCAGCCTATATTATCACAATTTATTTCCAAATTCTGAAAATCAAATTGTCTGCACATATATTTATTACTTTCCCATTCAATCCTGTATTTGAGACTTCCATAAAATACAAGTTTACTCATAATTAGCAGCTTTTTCTGCTTTCTCAGTGTTTTACTGAAACAGAATGGGAGCAACTAACAGTTGCTTGTCTCAAATGGGCTGGAATCAGGTTTTGAATTTGGGACCTGGACAGTGAAGCCCTAATAGGATCCAGTGACTTAGAGAAGCATCTAGATGTGGTAGAAGCTTCAGGTCTGGACATCTCATCACAAGTGTGGCAAGAGCCTTGTGCTGGTGCATCCTGGCTTGGCCAGAGCATCTCTGCTGGCATGTTTTTGTATGTTCAGTCTTGACTGAAAGCTAGAAGGATGGGGCATATGAGTGTTAAAAAGGGAAAAAAAAAAGAGAGACGCTAAACTTGCATTAAATGAAATGCCTGTTTTCTGTTTTATCTTGCATTAGGGAGCTAAAGGGTTGGTAACACAGATATTTTGATAGATGGGAAGAGTGGTCCGGTAGTTTGAATATTAAAGAGAGAGACAGAGTGTGCGTGTGTGTATGTTCCTCTTATTCTCGAGTGTAAGGAGCATTTGTCACCACAAATCATCCTTGATTGCAGAGAGCTGCATTCGTATAGGGCTCACCCACCCACCACCCTCAAAAAATTAGACATTTGTTATATGACATGAATTGAGATTAATTAGCGAATATTAACCCATCAAGCAGTACAGAAACACATTTTTGGAAGCGGTGGTACTTGCAGCAACAGTGGGTTTGTGTTAGTTCTGGTTGGAAAGTTTGCAACAAAATGTGGTGGTGGGGGGAGAGTGCTGCAAAATGCCAGTTTATCAAAACCAAAACTTTTATAGGAATTAGTGGCTTTTCTTTAGAAAAATTTAAGAAGTCCTTGGGCCCTGGTGAGGAGCTGTATCTGGGAAGGATGTTCCTCAACCCCAAGTCTAACACATTACTTGAGGAGCAGAATTTGGGGCCACCTCAAGAAGTCTACAAAAGCCACAGGCTGGGCAAGGGGGGGATTGTCAGAAAGGGTCACAGAGCTGCCTCTCCCTCCGCCTCTGCTGCAAATGCAGGGCTGATTGATATTTGGAAAATGTGAATGCTGGGAACCAGACTCCTCCAAAGGACTGCTGGTTTGTGTCACAATTCAGAAAAATATTGTTAAAGCAAGCAAAGGGGTCTCTAATAGAAATTAAGTCCACAGATCCATTTTTTCCACTAAAACATGTGAAATAAGGGCAAATAGTCAGTAGGACCCCTACTAATGGGATACATGTCCATGGAAACAACCCAACCTTGTCTTATTTGATTGAAAAAAAGAATTCTATTCTTTTTAAGAGCTCAGATCTAAGCTGTCCTTCATAGCTCACTGAAATGTCTTGCAGTATATTTCCATCATACCTGCTAAAATCCATTATTTAAAAAGAGTTCGTCTGCTGGCTTAGCAAGGGGAGTTAAAAACAGCTCTGGGATATGCCATCAGAAGAGGCGGCTGTCAGTCATCAGTGCCTGATTGGCCAAGACCAACTGGTAGCCCAGTGCAAGGACATGTTTGCCTTAGTAGATCAAAATGTTGGGTGAAGAATTACTATGGGAGTTGGGAGCATCTCCAAATGCCAACATCTGGAAATACTGGTATTTCTTTGCGTCAATATGTTTCTGATTGTGACAGCAGATTCTTTTGCAAGTAAAAGAAAATTATCTTGATTATTATTCTTCTCTTAAGAATCACATCTTTGTCTTGGTAGAAGAGTGGCTCCTTGACTTGCAGATACTTCTTGGCAGATTGATGCAAGTAAAGCTGAAGGGCTGTCACGGCGAACAGAAGCCTGCCATTTGGTATTGACCAGGGCTGCGTTGCTAATCATCATGCTTTTCTCATCCTCAGCTAGTGCCAATATCTGCAATGTTGTCCTGATGAGGCACACAGAGCTGGAAGAAGGAATTGATGTTTTGGACAATAACGGAAACATTGTCGGGTCTTCCAGAATTGCTGCAAAACACGTATGTACCTGTGATGTTCCTGGCGAACACTCGGGTGAGCTTGTACACACCTGGACTTCAGGGTCAACGAGTCCCACAGCCGTAGGAATCGATGACTTGAAAGAGCTAGAAACAGATGAGCTTTACCCATCATGTGGGAAGAACGAAGAGGCAAAACTTCATGCCTGCTTTGTACCCATGCATGCAGTTGCATAGCCACAAAACTGTCTGAGTGTGCTGGTGGACACAGGCTCATGTCATGCAGGCAAATTCGGTGGCTGAACTTAATGGTGTGGAAGGGGGTAGATGGACATCAGGAAGACCCCGTACTACTCTGATACATTCACAGCCTTAGGATTTCTTTGCGGAAACTTGTAAGCAGTTCATGTTGAACACGAAGCAAAGATAACTTACACCTTTTTCTAAATGAGCAAGACTTCATTTTCGAGATGAGTAGCTTTTTAACCCTGTCATGTCAAAACTGCATTAACAATTGCCAACCAAAGCTTTGTGAGAGTAGCCAGATGTTTTTATCCTTGTCCTAACACCTGGCTTGTTCTCCTCTGTAACCTTCTACTCTCTGCCATCTGCCTGCAGTTATTCCCGTTTATTACCTTCTTACATAGTTTTGTCTTCTGAGCATCATCTGATTGAGGCATGTTGTTTCCAAGTGGGCTTTAATCTGAAATGTAAAGCATGTACCAAAGCACACGCCCAGGCAGAGGAGTTAATAATATAATGCTTGGCATTTCTCTCGCTCCTTCTGTCCAAGGCTCTTAAGGCACTTCATAGACAGCAATTAATGTACAGATTTACAGTCCTAGGCAAGAAATGGGAGATCTCTAATATCTCTCCATATTGTTGTTTAACAGGGAACTTAAAACAATCTGTTGAAGGGCTCAGAGATACTTATTTGAGCCAGTTTTCCTCACTTACATTAACTGGCTTCAGGACCCAGCTTCCTCTCTCCATCCTAATGGTCGAAGGGAAGACAGACAACATAGAAAATAAATATTAAAAGTGAAAGCACTGCAAGTGTAATTTAGGTGGAGTTTAAACCTCAGATTTGGGACTTCTGAGAACTTCTGCTTAGCTGCCATCTAATCCCAGTGCTTCTTCCTGAATAGCTTAGTACTGGGTTTTGTCATGTAAAATTTGGCAGATCCCGTGTAACACATCTGCGCCTATCTAAGATATTCTCCCAGTTTGGAAGGATGGAGTGCTCCCAAGCCTGGCCGTATGCAGAAGTTTCAGTGTTCCCATCCAAAATCTATAGTATCTTCTGCCTACATCTGCCAAAGCCCCATGCGTGGTCACAGTGCTTGGGGCGTCCCAGCTGGGTGCCAGCAAAGGTGGTTGGAAGAGGTACATGAAGACACAGTGGTGGTTATACACCTTGCTAGACCATCCTTGATCTCTCAGTCTCATCTCGGGGTATTTATACATATCGTGCTGCCAAGCTGTTCTGTTTGTTGCTTCCTGGTGAATCTCACCAGGGAGAAAGCACCAGCAGAGGGACAACAGTAGCTTAAAGGGATTAAAAAACAGTGATTAAAGTGATCAAAAAACAGAAACAAGTCTTGGAGCAGGCAATAAGGTACTGCATTCCCCCAACACGTAATTGAAATTGAAACTCAGTTGAGGGAGGAAGGGTTGAAGCTGCTGCTCAGCCCATATTGAGATATTTCACCTTACGGTGTCTTCCAGGCAGCTATTTTGCCCCTCTTTCCTTCCTGCAGGCAGCATTAACGTGTTTGCATGGGAATACGACAGGATGTTTGAGCGCCTTTGGTCACATGAAGTGAAATCAGGGAAGCTATTAGGTGTGTCTGTTTATTCCGCTGGATTTATGACCAAGCATGGGCTCCAGCCCATCGTTTGTAGTGACAGAGCGAAAATAGGTTGTGTACGAATAGCTGATTGATAGCAAAGTTGAAAGTGTGTATTGATACATTCATTCACATATGCAACAGAAGAAAGGCCAGCCAAACCATTTCTGTGCCCACACATTGATTGCTCTGTGCAGGTACATCCTAAGATTTGTTTTAAATGTCTTGGGTTGGTTTGTTTGTTTTTTCTTTTCAGGCACTGCTAGAAACAGCACTGACTAGAGTGGTCCTGCCAATGCCTATACTGGTTCTACCTCCAATTATTATGTCCATACTGGAAAAGTAAGTGTTGGGTAACACAAAGTGGGGGGACTTCTCAAGAGGAAGGGAGAAAAGATGCTCAACAAATTTATTGGTGTTTCTTAGCATTGGTCCATCGAAGACTTTTTTTTGCGTATTAAAATGTTCACGTTCCAGCATTTTTGACCCTTGTTGTAGGCTGCTAAAGTGCCATATTGATGTGATTATTTTAAATAATCTTTCTGAGACCCCAGCAGTTTGCATAACCCTATTCTAGAAGGCCAGTGTGAGCCCAAACTCTTTGAACTCAGTGGAAAAGTCTCCATAAGTTTTCAGTCCTCCATTTAGCAAACATTAGAGTTGCCACATGGGGTCAGACTAAAGGTCTGAGCCTGTGTTCAGCCAGCGGTAGGGAGTGTAGGGATTTACTGACCACACACCGCATCCAGACCACCTTGGCTACTGTTGGACTTGCTTGTGCCCTGTTTGAACTCGCTTGTACTTTCTTTCAATACTGTCCTGTGCCTTGGACTTCCCCAGAAGAATATATGCTTCACATATTTTTCAGAAGTTTGCTTTCCATCACAGTTAAAGGCAGAATCTCTCCTGGCAGATGCCTCCGTGGAGCATCAGTGCTAGGAGAGTGGGCAGGAAAGGGTGGGGTTATTATTTCATATCTAATTATCTCCTATCCGAGTTCTTAATAGCAAAAAAAAAACCACACAACAAACCAACCACAAACTGCCCTCTCCATTGGCCATTCTCCCACCTTGCTTTACAGCGCCTCTGCTTTTTCTTCTGCCCAGAGATGCTGTGAGCCTGTTTGGAGCTGTTGGGTGCCTTGGGACACCCATCAGCGGCTCATTTGGCATGAACGATCCGTGGGGTGGGGATCACCTTGCCAGCCTCGGGAGACTGATTAGTGCATTGAAAGATGGGGGTGCTAAAGGGCTTGCTACCTTTGTCCAGACAGCCAAGCTGGAAGCACTCTTTAAACAAATCTGTTGATAATGGATGCTCTAAAGCACTCCACTGACAAAGTAAATAGCAATTAGTACAATTAGGGATTGACCCATAGCTTTGGTTAGCCTTGTTTACTCTTGTAGAAACACCCCTAGGCAATTTTCTCTCCTTAACGGAAGGGTCTGGGCTGCTTCTGTAAATTTGGAGACTGATTTTTAACATCTAAATTTAAAAATATAGATATAGTCTGGTAACCCTCCAGCACTTAGAGACTGTCGCCAAGGGCCTGGGTGTGGGGAGAAACAGGGCAACAAACACTGTTTCGGGAACTGTAAAGTAAGTTTTCTTTCAGCCCTTTTTGCCCCAAATATACTGTTTTCCTCTCTTTTTCAAAGGGACTATGGTGGTTCCCTCCGGCAGGGCACAGTCTTGGTAACACTTTCTGCAAGCCACTGTTTGGAGACGGCTGCTGGAGACACACAAGGACGAGGGGTAGATTCTAGTCCCCCTAATTTTGTGTAAAGCATTTGATTTTCATGTCATGTTCTTCCTTGACAAAAGCTCTGCAGCCGCTTTCCTGCTCCAAGACCCTGTGTCACCCCCAGGGTCCCCCACCCTGTGATATACCCACAGGATCTGCTGGGGGCATGCTCAGGAATGACCATGCCTTACTCTGGAGTACTTTGCTCAGGGCTTGCTCAAAGTCATGTGTAAAACAGAGATTATCACTATTCTTTGTACCCCAGCATCTTGGCAGCTTCCCTGCTTCAAACTCAGACGCGTGATTCTAGCCTTTATAATCCCATCAAAGCTGCTTTGCTGTTGTCAGCCGAGAGGACTTCTGTTTTCATCTGTCCACATGCCAGACACTTCAGAAATGCCACCGATTTGTGATGTTCCTGCTACAGAGCTCTTACTTTTCGCCTTTCTGTCGTACTGAGGCTTTGCACCGAAGTGGCTGTTACTGCATTGTGTTACCGCAGGCTTAACACAGGCAGTGATTCCAGTCTAACGCTACATTGGTGATTTAGCTCATCCAAGAAAGATCACCCCAGAGGACTAACTTTTTTATTGCTGTAATTCAGAGGATCTTCGCTATTCTGGTTACCAACACGAACAGACAAAAATTTTTATGTGCAAAAATTCAAAGTCGGTAGAAAACTGGTCTCTAAATTATCGACTCCAACAGGAAACACTGAGGAGCATCATGGGTCTTGCTAAGCATCCACAAGCTTAAATGAAACTAATAGTAAAGTTTCCTTCGTACTTAGGGGCATCACAACTTCTTGTATTGATACGAGTTTTACTAAATGCACCTGTGCACTTTGCAGGACTTATCGAAACTAATTTTACCTGTCAAGCAAATGCGGACGTACAGGAGACTGTCTTCAAAATGTCATTGTTTTAACTAATAGAAAGACTTAATTCAGGTTTGCAAGAGAAAACTTTCCTCCCCACCACCCCCAAATGAAACTGTGTAGATATAAAAATATCTGGGCACTGATGTTGGCTGCCTAAATTCTACTTAGAGCTTTGTGCCTACTGTTTCATTTTCCATCAAATATCTTTGGATTCCTGGAAGCCTGTGAGTGAGAAACAGCAGGGATAGGGAGTGTGGTGCGGTTTGGCCACGCAGCTAGAGGTGGTGGTATCACTGTGGGACACAGAAGCATCCACCTGACATAGAAAGCATCCCTTTCCATAGCCGAGGGATTCGCAGTCCAGGTGTTGACTCGCAGATCTTTTAAAGTGGTTACTGAAGGACGCGGTCAGAGGTGAAACCTTGTTTTGGAAAAAAACTTGGATTATTTGGCAAAAAGTTTAACTTTTTAAATTTAGTAGAATTTTAGTTAGACTAGGGTGTTTTTCATGGGAGTCATATCAAGGCATGCATTATGAATTTATTTATAGAAATCCTTAGTGTCTATAAATGAGGAAGACGAGAGTGACGGCTTATTATTTGGAGGCTGGAGATCTGGAATCAGAAGTTGCAATCTGGATCCTCTACTAAGTCATTTGCATTTGGGGTTGTGGTGAAGGAGGAGAGCAATTCTCCTGCCTTGCATTTAAGTCCAGGTGGAAGAGGGTGACAGTGCTGCAGCTGGGTGGGAGTTGCACCACCCCAGGAGCAAGCTGCATGTTCCCAGCAGCGGTTTTCAGATTCACGGAAAATTCGCTCCCTCGTTTTCGTCTCGGTATTTGAAAAGTTTATTTTAAGTGGCCAGTTCCTGGTCGTCGTCTTTCCACTTGGATCCAGGTCTTTCCTCTCTCTCAGCCATCTCTCCATCTGCATGTTTTAACTCCCCCAGCTGCCTCTCTCGTCTCTTGTGCCATTTTTTTCAGCTCTCTTGGCTTCTCTCATCTCTTTGCCTGCTGTGTATTTTAACTCCCAGGGCCGCCTTCTCTGCTCTCCAAGTAATTCAATGTTACCTCCCACTGCTGAGCTCCGCAGCGCGCCATTCTTTCCCCATGTTTCATGCATTTCCTGCTGCTTGGTCGCTCTGTTGAAGCAGCTAACATATAGAATCAATGTTTATTTTGAGACTACATATGCCATGCGGGGAACACGGTGTCAGTTATTTTGTGCAGATGTATTCTCATTTAAGTTTTATAAATAATATCTGTGTTGGCAACTTTAATACGGAAAAATATTGGTTTCACATCATCTATGAGATGAAGACGACTCATCTATGGGATGTAGCTGACTTTGGAGCAGACAATGGAAACTTCATTAGTACCTGCACATCACAGATGTGTGGGGACAACTCTATCCACTGCATTAAGTTGGACTTCCAGTACCTCAGACATTTCTCTTTATTCAGATGCTTCTGTGAATCCTTTTGTCTGGTAGTTATGATGAAATCTGGGAAATGGCGCAGATTTCTCCCAGAAAGCACCAGTTACACAGCCACCATCCAAGACTTCACCAGTAGTCTTTGTCCAACTCCCAACTCCTTCCAGAGTTGAAGCCACAGCACATCTTGGTGTAGACCATCCAAGTCTGTGTGTAACTGCAACCTCAGGTTCCCTTGTAGGCTGAGCTCTGTTGTGGGAGACCCCAAATCCAGCATCTTCATGTAGCAATTGTCTGAGCTGTTTTCCTGTAACCCTCATAAAATTCATAAAATTAGGATGCTTTCTGGCTAGATCAACATTACAGAGCTGCTCTGGCTTAGCTAAGTCAGTCTAACCATGAAAAATGGATTCTCTCGATGGAGAGCCAGTGCTCAGCCCATGGTTTTGTGGTGCTGGAAAGGCTTTTTCTTCAGCTTAAACCATGTTTTTCACTGCAGAAATGCGTGTGAGGTAGGTGGCCCTCCCGGACCTCGTGTTCATGGCCTTTTGCTGGAGATATTCTCCTTCTGACAGTGTGTGCAGAACGTTTCCTACAGGTGCTCTTTCTCCTCTTAAGTGCAAAGCCTCTCCGTCCAGCTAAACCCTTGCTGACGTTTGTTTAAACTAAACAGCTGCCAGCAGTGACACCTTAAACTGCTGTGGCTGTTTCCAGAGTAAACATTGAAACTGCTCCTTTAATTATGTCAATCAAGCACAAAAATCCCCCAACCTCACTCTGTTTGCATCTGCCGTGTCCTCTGGAGGGGGCACTGGGGCTGTTCTCAAGAGCAGGAGGTATGAGCAGGACATGCTCCTTGGCAAGGACAGTGGTGGTATGGCTGGACAGGACAGCAGACAGAGCTACTAGTTGCTAGAAGAGCTCAGCATTCCCAAAATGACCCAAAATGAGTGAGAAAAGCTCAGAAACACACTCTGCAGATAGCAGAGAAACCTGACGGGCTCTCTGAAGCAGAGACGTGGTACGGTGCTGGCTCTGGGAGGTTCTCAGCAGAACTGGGATCTGGGGTAGGACAACCACCCCAAAGTTTATTTGCACGTCAGAGCGGTGTTTTGAACCCTGGGCTCTGAGGAGCCTGGGACGCCTCGGGATACCCAGAGCTTCAGCCTCCAGCGCTTTTCCTACCCTGTCAGCATCTTCGGCGTCTTGCAATGTATGTATTAGCTTTGAACCTGTTTATACCAAACACTACAGAAACCCCACAGAATCTGTCAGCTGGGAGACTTTGGTTAACTCCTGTCATATTTAGTTTAGCATCTGACACCTCCTTCTAGACAAATACAGCTCTGGTTCACTGAACCTGATAACTCCTTTTTAGTACAGCAACTGACTTCCATATGGAATAAATTACAGTACCTCTTGAAAAACGCCAGAGGCAGCTGCCAAATTATGCAAAATTTAAACCACTAATGAACAATGTGATGAAAGTTGAATGAAGGTGTATTTACAAGATCTACAACACACTGTCTTTGCGGAGCAGATGTACTGTCTGTACAAGTATGCGTGTGTCTGTGTATATACCTACATTACATGCACACTCATGCATATTGAAATGTTATCCGTAAGGTCTAGCTGGTTTAGGTATATCCGTTAGCAGTAAGCGCTACCTAGGATCAGTAAGCCAGAAGCTCCCCAGCGTATTAGTGCCTTTTTAATATCTGCTAGGCAAATTTTACAAAGGCAAATTGTAGAAAGAATAGGCATTAATGGGTTTTGAAGGGGGGTAAAGAAACAAATCTTATTAAAAAAAAAAAGAGAGAGAAGAGGAGGAAAGTATGTTCTTTGCCATCCAAAGCGTGATGTATAAACATGGATCACTTGTACTAGTGAGGCAGACCCTTGGGGCCAAAAATTTGGCTTCTAAAATTGGGAACAATAAAACATACACATTATTCTCTTCCTGCAGATTTCCAATGTGAGACCTTCTCTTCGTGCAAACTTTTCAATCCCGTGTTGTCTAATCTAAGCACCAAAGTTTAGTTCACCAGAGCCTGGCCAATCCTGTCCTGTGTACGTGGTGACAGTCTGTGAAACTACTGGTTTTGTATGAAAATAGCTTCAAGTACTGAATTAAATAGCAGAATTACTGGTAGGGTAAGATAATATTTGCTCTAGTGAATATAGCAGTCTGCTTCAGAAGATGCCAGTGGCAAAGTTGGTCTGTCAGGGGGATCTAAAGGTCTTGGCCTCCACTTTCTTGATTAAACCCCTTGGCAGAGCACAAAGGACAGTTTTGTAAACTAATTCACTCTTCAACAAATGGGTATTAATATTATTTATTTTTAATCTGCTATAATACTCTGCAATTAAACCCTTTGGAAATGTCTAATCATTCACTTCTGATGGGGGGTTAATCGGTGAAAAGAGGGGTTTTGATTGCATTTGACAGATAACAAAATGCAGCATGCAATATTTAACTTAGTATTTTTCTGAGATCTGTGTCAAGAGCAAAGATCCGAGGGACAGAAGAAAAGTGGACCTCTTGACTAATTATGAGTCATTTATTCTGAACCACACAAATTTTAAAATCTGAATCCCAATTAAGACATTACACTACATGTGTTAATTAGTCTCCTCTCCTTTTAAATCAAGCCATAACTCTTCTTAATTAGGAGGTTAGCCATTGTAATTTGAACTGGTCTGAGTTTGAAGCACTCCTGGAAATCACACCTGGGGACTGTACCTGGGATCATTTTAAATTGGTTGAGTTTTTACTTGGGTGATTATAAGGTCCCCAACAGGGCAATAATTAAAGAGGGTGCAGCTTCCAAATTAAGATGTCAGGGGTGGTATAAGCAGTGATGTCTTGGTTCTAAACTGTACTCCAGGGAGGCTTAAAGGATGCTGGTCATATGATTTTCTCAGCAAGGGCTCTCATGGATCACGACAGCTTAAGCAGGAGAATAAATCAGTTCCAGGAGTTGCCCCTCTGCATCCCAGGGACTAGTTATCACAGCTTACTGATGGCAATTCTTGAACATTGCATTTGTTAAAGAGCGTGGAGCAAGGTAACCTGCTTTCCTGACTTGGACGAAATCCTTGTGGATTATCTGCAGGATAATCCTGCAGATAGATCGTGCTCTATGCAAAACAACGTAGCTAAATATTGGAGAACAGAAGCTTGGCTTTCACAGCACAAATTGATAGGATCAACTCCGTCTCGATAGCTTATTAATGAGGAGCTGAGATATTGGAGGAGTTAAGGCTCTGGATCTTGTTTTCCTTCCCCACTTCCCCCAAACCTTCTCAAGATGAAGACAGCTTTCAGCAAGCATTGCTAGCAAAGGGCGAAGAGTCTGAATGTTCAGACACACAGACAACGTACGGCAGGGTAACGAGTTCCCACACATCAGCTGCTCCGTTATAATTCATCAGGTGCATGTTTGTAGCCTGCAGTAAACGTGGAGTAGACGGGGGTTGAGGTAGTCTGTTATCTTGCATTGGCTACAGGCACAGGCTGCACAGGGAGATGCGTCTGCAAAATCACTTGTGCGTGTGCCAAAGCAGGCTAGCGGCATGCCCCGATGTGGGAAGGGTGCTTGTCTGGTTTTTGGTAGGCACCTTGTAAATGGTGCACGTTAGATTAGAAATGCTTTTTTAAGCCCCTGGTGATGGTAACCACAGTGATGTTTAGCAGTTGGTGTAATCTGATTGTACCTTCCTTGACCAAAAGAGAGCTCCTTTCTTATTGCCCTGGTGGAAAGGCATTAACTAGCAGATCTTTGTCCACGTTTGATGACAGGACACCGTGAGGCATCAGCATCCTCAAGGTCAGGATAGACAGGAGAAATGCACATTGGAACTAAGGCCGTAGCTGGTGACTCAGCAGCAAATCTGCTGACTCTCTATTGCTAACATACACTAAATATTCAAACAAAATTCACTATCAAGTTGCTGGTTTATATTCCCATTTCTTTTTTCAGATTGGTAGAAAAATATTGAATTATAAGTGTCCTTTTCATGTAAATAGCTCCAGAACAAACCCCTCAAGAATTACATTTTTCCCCTTGACATTTTTAAACTGTCTGAGGTCCTGTATCCTGGAATATACTTAACATGCCACCTTCTACCAGGCTAAATGTCCCGGTCATTTGGTGTTAATTGCATCAGAAGGGTCACTTAATGGGTCATTGTCAGAACCTGACCTTGCAGGTATCTTAAAGTGTTTGCTGTTAACAAGTCTTGAACTCATAAATATCCCTTGGGGACAACAAGTGTTAAAACATCCTTTTCACCCACTCTGCAGATGTTTGATTTTTAACAAATTAAGGTATTGTCAAGTTTACTGTTTTATTGCCCCATTAACGTACTCGTGCATTTTTCAATACTACTGCGTGATAGGGCCGACAGTTTACAATATCTCTCAAGAACCTAATTTCCTTCTGCTCACTCAACATAATCTCCAAAGCTTTAATGCAGGTGACACCTGCATGTATCCAGATCACCTCATGTGCCATTTACTCCAGTGTGAGATGGTTTGAAATAGTAGAAGTGTGTGTGAAGTGATCCTGTTTTAATTTAGGAGAAGAGAGCAGTTAAGTTTGCATGGGCTGTGTAACCCCAGCAGATTCAAAAGCACAGTGTGCAGGACTCAGGATCTTTTGTGGGTGAACTTGGTGACCTACTAACGAGGAACCTAGGCCAGTTAGGGAGAGGGAGATCAGCGGGTATGGCTGGACACTGGTGTCTGATTTGATGATGACCTGAGCTCACCTGGTCTATGAAATGGTCTAACAAAGCCTTTCCTTTCCAGAACATCACTCCTGAGGTCCCGTCCCCGGATGATTCTCCCAGTCCAAAGCCTTGTGTGCCTCGCTGCCTTTGGCCTGGCTCTCCCCTTGGCCATCAGTCTCTTCCCACAGATGTCCGAGGTCAGTATGTGTCTGGTCATTATCTCAGAGGGCGGTTATCTCAGAGGGTCTTACCAATGCCATTGCTTGTTTTGCCTTCCTGGATTATGGTCTCATTCCTATGGGGCCTCCTCCATTTTTGGATGAAGTCAGTTGCTATCTTCTTCACTTGAACAAGTGCAGATTCACTGGGGAGGTGATGGTTATGTTAATCCGTCCTGTTAATGCATGCTAGCATAGCACAGATTAATATCAGATGGCTTTTCCATACTTCTAACCAGTGTTTGGATCATGTGGTGGGATGTACCTTCCAAACGAACAGAGGAGGAACTGAACAGAGAAACCTTTGTTCCACCCAGCAAAGGCACCTTTTACAGACAAGGGATGGTCATGTGTGATCCTTCTCCCATCACATCCGTTGTTCTCCCACAGGGGTGGTCTGCTCCAGACCTCTCCCATGTGGAGGACAGTTAGACTGTGTAGTACTGAAAATGTCACTGATCAGGGGAACGAACAGGTTCAAATAAGGTGGTTTTTTAAGAGCATGAAGATAATGTTCTGCTTGCTTGATCACCAGTCAGAAGAGTGTCTCAGCTAGCATGGAGGGTATCTGGTGATACCCAGGTCAGGTCTGGTCAAATCACAAGTCAAGGGATGTCAGTGTTTCTGACTGATGACTTCTGCTCTGAGACTCCAGCTGGGTTCATCCTGTCTTGTCTGGGAACGTGAGCTTAGTCAGAGCTGAGCTGCACTGGCGAGAACATGGTTCATCTCACCCTTTCCCATGACAGTGGTGTTTCCTTGGTGTTAACATAATGAAAACAAGTCTTTGTCCATTAAGCAAATAGCCTGGGATGGATACACATTTGATGTGGATGTACTTTTCCAGGGCTTCTTTGAGGGTTTCTGCCTTTTCGTCATCTAGCCTGGCTCTGGGAAGACACAGCCTGGGGGTGAACAGAGGAAAGCTAGCCAAGGAAACAGGCAGAATGACTAATGAAATCACTCATACCTAAGTTAGTTGAACAAATTGGTAAAGTGTATTTTTTTTGTAAGTCATTAATTTTGGCCATTCAGTGTTTGGAGCTTATAGATTTGCAGATTGTAAATTTTTACATTTGCAGCGAGGGTCACTATTATAACATTGGTAAAACCTCTATCAAACAGAGGAAAGGACTTCGCTGAAGTTCTTTTTGTGCCAACTAGAACAGTTGATCAGAAATTGGTATCACAGTCTCTGCTGGTTAATTCCATTTTTTTGGTCTGGATGGGTTTATCCATGACTTCTAGCCAGGGAGTCGTCTTGTACGCTTGTCTGCTAGACTGAAAAACCTGTTACAAATTTTCTGTTGTCCTACTAGCTGTTTACAGGCTGAGATAAAATTGTCCCTTAATCTTCTCTTTAAGAAACTGAATATATCTCAATCTTTGAGTCGCTTGCTAAAAGACGTGTTTTCTGAAGCTTTAATGATTCATATGGCTCTTCCTTAAACTTTTTCTAATTAGTCAACATCCTTTTTGGAGCACTTCCATAAGAACCAGACACAGTATTCCAGTAAGAAGTTGCACAAGTACCAGTTGCAAGAAGCAATGTGATTTGCTGGCTTCTACTTGAATTCATACATCCACAGAGCACGTTAGTCATTTTGGCATAAGCTCAACCTTAGCTGCCTGTCCATCAGTATTTTTGTTGTGATCCCAAGTTCTGCTCAGAGGTTTTGGTTATGAAAGACTGAGCAGTAATTCCAGGTCTCACACCTGTTCAAGGTACATGCCCAGAGTATGTCCAAAGTTCCTGTTGGAAGGAGACCTGGACATAGAGCATCCCTTATGCTCCTATTCTAGGGAAAGGAGCTTCACCCACCAGAAGGTAGACATGGGCTTTCCTGGGAGGTCTCCTTTCAAGATAATCAGGGAAGCAAGACCACAGGAGGTACCACCATCCTCATTTACTCCAAAGCTGACATTGCCACCGTTCTCCCAAAATGGTGCCCCATGCCATAGGTGCACTATTTGTGTCCGGAGGCAATTTTGTGTTTGACCATAGTACATTGTACATTGACTTTTTTCCCACATATCTAGAGGCCTCTGTATCAGTCACCGGGGCTCTTAATTATTTACTACTTTCCCAGACTTCGTGTCATCTCAAGCCTTAAACAACAGTCATTGTCCCTTCTCACTGACGATGCACATGTTTAATAGCGTTGGCCAAACCAAACCATTCTTTCAACGTAGACCAGAAACTCACCCTACAGTTCTGTTTTGAAATTTAGCATTTTGTACATTTCCGGTATTTTCTGTAGGCATCGCTTAACATGGGCTTCTCTGAAATAGGAAGTGCCTACCTACCAAGGTCAGTGTGAACTCTTAAGTTTTGGTACCAGAATCTGAGGCATTCACAGTTAAACACTTTGGGGTCTGCAGAAATAATTATTCATTGCCTTAGTTTCTTTATCTAAAAATGAAGCTCACAAGGTCTTTTTGCCTTTTGTATCATAGCTTTATGGGTGACAGATAATTTATAAGGTATAGTATCTGATATTGCAGCTTGAGAAATTGTGTTGATGGTAGCAGCTGAATGAATTCTAGCCCACAAGAAAAATTAAAGTCTGGCTTCCTTCAAGGGATATTCAAATTGCAGGCATCAGGCAATACTGAAACCATACAGCATCACTTGAAAATGACCTTCTAAAAGCAGATGAAATGTTATCTGCAGTGTAAACATGAATCAGCACTGATTAGTAGATCAAACAGAATGACGTGCTCTCTGCCCACGCTTCATGTCAATGGAGAGAAGCTATTACAGCTGGTGGTATAGCTCATTACCTACTAGGGTCTCAGCTCCACTCAACTGGAGTTAGCTCCACACACACAGCTGGACCTCACATCTGTTGACACCAAGGAATCAGGTTCTTCATAGCGGCCTGGTCTGAGCAGTCTTCCAGTTATGTCTGCATTCATTATAAATGTGTGTGACTGTGTATAAAGGGCGTTTCTCCCATTCTGCCAAATCTCATTGAGATCTCAGTGGTCAGTGACTGTGGGAATGCTCAAGTGAGGAGGGCAAGTGATTTATCTGAAACAATCTCTCCAGAGCCATTTCTTCACAGTCTTGGATAGGAAATCTGAGTTTCCTTGCAAAGAGTGTTTCTCAAAACGTGTCACTTCTTGATCACTCATCACTGGTCCATGAACTTGTCAGATAACTAAGTTAATAGACTTTGAGTGATTGAACATTGACCTCTCTTATGGATGTTCATGCATGTGTATATATGTAGGCATGTGTGTATTTGCTTTTTCTCATAACTGCAGTAGGTGAAGCAGCTATGAACATAACACGACTGAGATGATGCTGTTGTAATGAGCACCACCCAGGGAGTAAATTATTAACAACAAGATGTAATAGGCGTGTTCTGTTCCAAAAATATGATTATGGTCTGAGCAGCAACCCTTTCAGGAATTGTAAATGAGCCAAATTCTGCCCTTAATCACACATTCGCAGTCCTTTTTATTTAGTCAGAGAGCAAACACAGAAGCTGATGTGTTATTACGTGCTTGTTTTAGCATGGGAGCTTGACTGGCCGCCTTTGATCCACTCTTCTAAAGGGGCTCAAACTTACAATTAGTTCTCAAGCAGAGTTGAAGCCTTGCAATAGATTTAATAAATGTGCGAGATAAATGCAGCCACCTTATCACATCGGCTGTAGCTGCTTCAGAGTTATACCTGTTTTAAAGTAATATAAAAGAAATCAGAATTGAGCTCTGGTTGCATACAGGAACACCAGTATCAACTAAATGAAGATTCTGGAGCTGAACAGCCTTCATGTGCTGGGAAGGATAATGCAGCCAGATATTCTCTTTGGTCGGTATTTAGTTTAGCTAAGACCTTATACCTTCCCCAGTTTTGTACAGATGGAATCCACTTTGATGTCTCAATGGTGCTCCAGAATTACAACTTGTTTCTAGGCGTTATGGTTTTGAAGATCACCTTGTAAAAATAAAACCCTAGTGTCAGCCATAAAGACCTGGGTCCTTGCGAGTAAGCACGCTTAAGATGCTGAGAAATACGCTTTTCATCCCAATGCAGTGTTAACTCTGGTACCTAAATGCATCAATATGCATTAAGTAATCCACTGCTGTTAAGTTTAGGAGAAACATCTAGTTAATGCATTTAGCCCACAACCTCCAACTGCCTCCCATGCCCCCCGGGGAATCTCTTTTCTAGCTGCCTATCCTACAGCATCCCCACTGACAACTCCTACTCAGCTATGCACTGCCAATAGAAACAGCTGTGACAGTTCCAAACTGAAAATGGGACTTGTGCAAATGAAATTCAGTGTAGCAGCAAAAGAAATAACCATGGGGTTGCTCCACTGATTTTCCACCCTTTGGTCCCTGCTTATCCCGATCATTCATTTTTCGGCATCCAAGAGGATCCTGTTGAACCTCCGGGGTGCTGCAAACCCACCGAAACTTGCCTCATCCCATTCTTAGTGTGCTGGATTGTGCTGATAAAGAAGGATAAACACAGGTGAGAAATGGAGCTGAAGCAAGAGCTGATGGCAGAGAAACCCTTCCACTAGCTGTAATACACATGCCCTCACCATGGGTTAAGTTTAAAGGGCCTTGGTTGCTGGTCAGGGCAAAACAAGCCGTCTTCCGGAATTAGGCTGATTTCAGCTGAAAGCCTTTTCTTAAAAATAATCTTCCTTTTGGATCTCCAGGACAAGGGGAATAAACAGCCTAAAATCCAAGGCTGAGCTATTGTTTTCCAATCTGTTTTAGCCTTCATCTTGTTGGCAGGCTGCTTTAGAAAAGCAAAAGGTTAATGAGCCAATGTGCAGTGGGATTATTGCAGTAAAGATGACAGTGAACCAGTAATTACTAATTAGATGCAGTTTAACAGGAGGAACAAGTGAAATCTCCTCTTCACCAACTGTCAATAATTAGCAGATTTGGTGAGGTTGAAATGTGTCCACAGTTAAAAGGCTGATTTTTTAATGAAATGGCACTTGACAAAAGAGCTGTATGGAGGTCACAGCCATAGCCCTCGAGACGCTTCCCTATACCATACTTAGGAGGGAAATCAGATGCAAGACAGCAGGGGGTCCCCATGAAACCATTTCTCCCTTGGGATTACATTGCAGGGGGGGAGGGGAGCAGGAGGGATTCTCTGCAGTAATTTTGTCCAACTTGGATGAGAAGCAAAGGAAAGGATTTGCCAGCTGCCATGGGGAAAAAACGTTTGAGAAGTGAGAAGTTCTGTGGTATTTCTTTGCTTCTGGGTCTGAGGAACGGTTTCCTGAGAGTCTGGTAACCTGAGTGTGATGGCCAAAGTCTACCCTTGGGATGGAGGTTGGTCTTGGAAGGAAACCCTCTTAGAAAAGAAGTGGCACAAGGTCCTTAAGGACTGGCAGGAGGCTGGAAGCTCAGTGGTATGGGTCTCCCAAAGACTGCATAAGATTCAAGCAGTGCCCTGAAGCTTTGGTTTCATGCTGACACACAGGCAATGCTCCATCATTGACTTCTGAAGCATTAAGAGGTTCATCTGAGGTTCCTCTCCTATGTACTGATCCAGTTTCTCTTCTGGCAAAGTAACTATTTACATAGGCAAGAGTATCTTTATTTTCCACATGAACTGAAAATGGAGAGGTGATCTGTGTGAGCTTCTTTAATGTCCATGAAACTTTTTACTTGAGCTGAAACCTCCAAGTTTTATGTGTTACTGAGTGGTTGAATGCTGATGTGGTTCACGTAGGGCTGGAGAGAAAAGCTGTGGTATTTGGAAATGTGTTGAGCCCTGTTCTGGCCTTCAGATGAAGGATGGTGCTTAACGAGGTTTGTGTCCGGTGTTCTTCAGTAAGGTTGGACTTGTTCCTGTCAGAGGTTGGAAGACAAATGAGTGACCCCTTCCAGAGCATAGTCCTGCACCTGGAAGGGTAAAGTGATGGGAGAGGAGGTGACGTTTGGGGAATAGCAGAATAATACTGCCATCACTACACACAAAAGCTGGATATGGTTGCACAAAATTCAAATGTAAGTTGCAAGCCCGTCTTTTATGAGAAATAATAGCCTAAGGAAATCATAAACTACATTTATACTTCTAAACCCAGCAGGGTCCGAGCACAAGCTGAGTCACTGGCCCATGGTGTCCAGCCTGGTTAATTGTCTGCATCCTTGCTGGATCAGTTTTGTCTTCCGAGCTAACACTGGAGGGTCATGTTCCCAAGGTACTGCTCCCAACAAATAAAGCCGTCCTCTCTGGGAGAAGAGTTTGGCTGTATGGATGCAAGCTGTGCTATACTGGTTGTTCTCAGAGCCTGAAACTGGATTCTGATTAATGTTGTTTCACGCAGCTGTAGCACTGTCTGTCTCATTGCAAGTATTCAGGAAGTAGTGGTGCCATAATTTTAGTCTGTGACCTCTTTAGGTTAATTTTATTTATGGCTTATAGGGCTTATTTGACCCGAGTTTTGACTTCAGAGGACCATGGCCTTAATCTTGTGTTATGGGAAAGTCATGCCTTCCTGCACCATGACAGGACCATGCCTCAGCTGAGATCTCTTCAGCCTTTGCTTTAAGTGTCTGAGACTGTTACACACAAAGCAAAGAGTACATCTGTCCTCCCATACTTCTGATGGAGCCTACCCTTGCCATCAGCCTGGGCGTGGACCTGAAGTCTGGAGACTGGAGTGTTTGTCACCAACTCTTTTTGTGACAAATCATTCCCTGCTCCAAATGAAATCACAATGTTGGCCATAAATCTTCATGAAGTCACCAGAGCAGCTCAAAGCACCATGGTACCAGTCCCCAGTACTCAATTCTGCTGTCGCAGTAGCTCATGCAGAGAGATGGGACCTTAGTCATGCAGCACAACAGGAGTCCTCACCTGTATGTCTCAAGAAGGTGACCGTCCAGTAACTGCAATCTGCTAAACAGGGAAAGCTGGCCTGAGGCTGCTCACTAAGGCATGAGCAGTGAACTTGAACCCAGCTCTGGGCTAAACAGCCAAATTTTTGGCAAAGTTTCAATCTCCCTTCATTTGAGACAGGAGTGCTTTTACCATTTGCTTCTCTGACATCTCCCATCCTTCCCTGCTCTCACCAGCCCTCTCGGGTTGAGAGCATCAAGCAGAGGAGAAGTCGATGTGTTCCCAGCTTAGCCCCCCTTCTCACCCCCCAGCTCAGGTTTTCCTTCACCTGCACCAGCTGTCAGGGCAGGGTTTCCAGACCTGGCGTGTGTTTCCCGTGGAGCCAGACTTCACACACCGCTTCCCCCTTGGCCCTACCCTTTGGCTTTCCCTTTACACCTCCACTGCTCTCCCCCCTCTCACCCCCCCAGCAGCCTGGCATCTGCAGAACACCTTTCCTGTCAAAGCAACCAGAAAAAAAAATAAATATCACAGTAGCTTGTTTCCTGTGCTGCAGATTTCCTCAACGACTTTAGTTTCCTTCTAATTGCACTGTACAGGAAAGCTGCTGCCCAGGAGCCCACTAGCACGGAGGAATCTGTGCATTACTGGAAGTATTTAGGTGGCCTGAGACGATTTGGCTAAGTTCATGGTTGTGCTTAGGCTTGCGGAGAGACGCACTGGGAGCTGGAAGGGTCTCCAGTGGATGGTGATGAGCTGTTATCACTAACTATCACAGTAATTGTCGGCGTTATTCCTGTGCTCTGTAGATGCCTATAGACTGTTCCCAACCCACTGTAGGCCTCCTACACAGGTTCTTCTGTCAGGAGCAACCCGGTCTACTGGAACGTATCCCTGCCCATGGCAGGGGGGTTGGAACTAGATGATCTTTAAGGTCTCTTCCAATGCAAACCATTCTATGATTTTATTCTGCGATTCTATGACTTACTTGCTCTTGGCTGCAGAGATCTGCCCCAGTTCCTACTCCCACCTTGAGTTTTTATCTCTCTGCCATCGTCTCCAGTGTAACACAGACAGAAAGAAGCCTGGAGCTTTTGCTGTATTTGCTTTAGAGCTTGCAAGGTCAGACCACCCTCCGTACTATAAACTTCCAAGTCAAAGTGGCAGCAGAGCTTTTTGTGTAGCTCAGGCATATTCACGGCAAGGACATAGGCAGGCTCACATGCTGTAAACCCCCTTGTCGGGCACATGTCCTGAGTGAAGGTATTCCTAAACACATGAGGACACTTCAGGCTTAGTAGTCCTCTCCTCCGCTTCTAGTGGTGCTTTAGCCTGAGTTGCTGAACCAACAGCCACAAGCTCCCTCCTGCTTCAGGGAGGGCTTCAGTGTTTGATGTTTCTGTAGAGAGCTTCTAAAAACCAAACAAACCAAAAGTTCCAGATTCTACATGACTCTGACATTCTTGTACTCCCCCAAGTCATAAAACCCCCTAAATACTCATTATTGTATCATAATGCCTTATCACTACTGTGCGATGCTCTTTTAAATTCTTTTTCTGGGACTGTAGCAGGAGTATGGGGAAGATGTTGTGGCACAGTAACTTCCTTCTGCCCTTGTTCAGCTGGATGCAGCGACAGTTCCAGATGCAAACCCATGGGTGGTAATCTCACAGGAGGAGCGTCTACCTTGTCACAGAGCCACCTCCCTTTTCCCAAACTCATGGCATACCTCATTGCAGTGCTCTTTTGATTCATGTCCTGGCACAACTGAAACTCCTCTTGCTGTGGAGTCACTTACCTGAGACGTGACCAGGAGAGAAGGAACCAGTTTCGCAAAGCAAAGAACATTTCTGGATTAGGTCATCTCCCCTTACCATTTTTTTTCCCCCCGTATTTCTCAAAATCAAAGCATTTCCCATACCTACTCACTCCACAATGGGCTGGGATTAGCAGGTCTCAGACTCTTCTGGGAGCAAATGTCCTTCTTTCCAACAGGAAGAGGAAGGATCTGGTCTTCAGGGGCATCAGCTCCACCATCACTCTTCACAAGCCCCTAGGAAACGTTGGGGTGGTTAGATTTACAACTGCTCAGCCTGTTTGCACCTCGCGGTGTAATTATTAGGCTCAATGACATCTCTCGTCTGGGGAAGGTCACGTGTGAGCAGCACTCTGATTGATTTGGAGCCTGTGTCTTTGTTCTCATGTTCCCTGTCCGAGAGGCTTTGATTTGTGCCCAAGCTGGTTTTTGAAGTCTGCTCCTGAGGCTGGTCCTTTGTTTCACGACCAGCATTCGCAGGAGTCAGAGGTGCTGAAAACTTTACGGGATCTGGCCCTAAAATTGTAACCTGGGCCAGCAGAGCTTGTTCTTGCCGGGAAGCGATGGCTTGAGCCGAACTGTTATTTGTGGTCATTCAAGGTGGGTGTGGGAGAAAGGACCCTTTTGTACTGCCCAGGGGCTTCAGCAGCAGTGTCAGACAGGATCTGGTTTCATGTTTATATCTCTGTCCCTGGGATACAGGTTCAAGTATGTAAACTATCTATCCTGCAAGCACAGGCTCCTGCAGGTGTGTGGGTGCTAGTGGGCATAAAAAAACATTCCTGACACCATCTCTTTTGAGGAGTCTTCACCTCCTGATGGCTATAAGCCATTAGGAGTCAAAAGAAAGAGCTGACATCCGACAACTCCGGATAAACAGCTAAACATTAACCCTTGAAGTGGCTCGAAAAACATACTTAAAAGGCACTTTGTGGAAAGAAGCCATTTTTTTCCAGGCCTGTTAATTGCTGTCTTTCTTCAGGACACCTTTCAGCAGCACCTACTGTAAACAGAGCGGCTCCTCCTGAAGCATTTCCCCTAAGGATTCCCGCCCGGCTCATCAGGGAGCCGGCAGGTTGTCCTTGTCTCCTTCTGCCCTGTGCAGTCCTCCTGCAAGTCTGTGGTTTTGCTGGTTTCTTCTTGGCCTGAAAGCCGAGATCTTTCCTCTCTTTCTGCCAGCCTACCCTGAAAACTCAATCCCCTCTCTTGGGGATATCAGCCTCTGTATTTGGTGCAACCAGGTTTGTCCCCAGCTCTTCCTTGTCTCTTGCCTGGCATACGCCTCTCTTTTTGCGTAGTGTTGGATATGTCCTTTTCTGCATACTCAAATACAGTTGTTTTAGTTCATTTGAAGCAACTGTACCTCAGACTACTGCAAGTGAGATGTTAAGAGCAAAGGAAGGCGGCCAGTTGTCCAGACTTGCCTGCAGTAAGCATGCTTGCTCACTGCAGAGAATGCCTTATTAATCACATTTCCCAAGCGCAGGTATATATAATTATCTGTAATGGTTTTTTAAATCATTTGGAGCTAGCAACATCTTTCTAGTGAGGCTGTTGGACCTTCAAGAGAAGGAAATGGGATGGAGGTTGGGATTCTAAGGAACTTGCTTAGCCTCTTTAAAGCAACAAGGGCATCCCTAAATCCTGCAATACTTATAATGCTTTTCCTTCTCAATAGCTAAAGAATTGCAGGGTTTGACGTTCTTACCAAATAGCAACAAATGCTCTCTTCCTTGACAGAACTGCTGGAGGGATTCTTACCAAAATGGACATAGTTGCTTGTTTTCATCAAAGGGGAAACTTGCCACATTCATAATGTCCACATTCAAAAGTAGGATTTTTTTTCTTCCGAAAAAGGAGAGACAGCTCTGTCTTTGTGAATGCTTTTCGTTTCATCAAGGAACAGAGACCCTAAACTCTGCTATTTTGGGTATTTTCAAGATTGTGTTTTAGGTGGGCTGATGACTCTTCCATCCGTTGGTTGGCTTGAATGTTCCCCAACAGAGTCTACATCATGTAACGTGAGGCTTCTTCCTTGACGCCAGGAAGAAGTTTCTTTTGCCCGACACGCTATAGACTGACTGCCCTGTGCAAACAATTTTGGGAGAAAGTCCTCTCCTGAAGAAGAGTCCTTACCTCATGAGGCTAGGTGACCTGAGGGCAGAACACATGTGTTTCTGCTGTGGTACCAGCCTAAGACATCCACCTTTCTGGAGCTCCTGTAGAAATTAATTTAGTGTGGCAAATCAGGAGTTTACCTCCTGAGCATTTATCTTCTATACATGAGCAGATCTCTTTCTCCAGAGTGAAGGAGAAAAGGCATCTTAGCTCCTGCAAAGGCCTTTTACGTGTTTCTTCACTTTATGGAAGAACATCATGCCAGGGTCTTAGATTCTCTTCATCACAACTTCACTTCAGTTCTTTGTTCAGTCTCATGCCTGAACTTCTACATTTCTCTGTATGGGTGGTGAGTTTGTGTTACTCATGTCTTACCCCTTGGTCCCTTGCGGAGCATTGCAGAACAAGGTACCATGCTCACTGGGATGCAGGCTGGCACCTTCTGGATAGCAGCGACTGGGTGAAAGGAGGGAAAGCCCCTCACCTTCTTGGATTGCTAGAGAGAACTGGAAATGTCTCTTTCCTGTGGAAGACAGACAGAAAAAACTTTTGGTTTGCATCTTGCTCTTTGAAACTTTATGGTTTCAAAGCCTTTATTTGGGTTTGGGTGGGTTTTTTTAAAAGACTTGAGTTTTCTGGTGCTGTGGGCAACCCTTTTCTTTCCCAGAAGACTCAAACCCACAAATTTACAATGATTTGGAGACTCTGTCATGCAGGGAGTTGACCTTTCAATCTGTTTATAAAGCTGGGAGACTTGAGAGGCTCCGAGAGCCAATGGACCCCAGTGCTCACCAAACTCAGCTCCTCTATTGTGTTCAGTTTTGGGTCTGTCACTACAAGAAAGACACTGAGGTGCTGGAGCGTGTCCAGAGAAGGGCAACGAAGCTGGTGAGGGGTCTGGAGCACAAGTCTTATGAGGAGCGGCTGAGGGAGCTGGGGTTGTTTAGCCTGGAGAAAAGGAGGCTGAGGGGAGACCTTATCGCTTTCTACAACTACCTGAAAGGAGGCTGTAGTGAGGTGGGGGTTGGTCTCTTCTCACAAGTGACAAGTGATAGGACAAGAGGAAATGGCCTTACGTTGCGCCAGGGGAGGTTTAGGATGGATACTAGGAAAAATTTCTTCACAGAAAGGGTTATCAAACATTGGAACAGTCTGCCCAGGGAAGTGATTGAATCACCGTCCCTGGAGGTATTTAAAAGATGGGTAGACATGGTGCTTAGGGACGTGGTTTAGTGGTGGTTTTGGCAGTGTTAGGTTGATGGTTGGACTCGATAATCTTAAAAATCCCTTCCAACCTAGACAATTCTATGATTGTATGATCCTAGGAGTGGCTTTCATTCATCTCACCATGTCTGTTCATCGTTGATGTCATCTTGAGACACCAGAAAGGTTCCCCTGGGGAACTGGAAGGTTAGAGCTGGTACCTTGCCGGTGGACTGGTTTGGGGCACTGAACAAATACGGGGCTCGGAGCACAAGAGTGAAACGCGGCTGTTGAACTGCTCTGCTGCAGGACAGGCAGGGACACGCTGAGCAGTTGAAGCTACATTGCCGCCTTAGGTGCCTGCTGTCATATATTATTACCCCACCTGCTAACACTGTTATCATCAGTCATTTCTAGAGCACCGGAAACAAACATGCCGCTGGGTGAGGGGAGCTCATTGCCATGGGGGCAGTTGTGCTCTGCTCCAGCCTGGTTGGACACTAGCCTAAAGTACCATGTTTTCCTTCTTCGCGGCTGATCAAAATGTTGGGCTTTTTTTGATATGAATATTATTTTGCTTTAGAGAAGCTGTGATATATTAATTTGCGACTCCTGAAGCTGAAGTTAAAAACAACCCTTGATGAAATTTCTGTCCCATAACTGACTGATAAGTCCTGCAAATTCTTCTGCTCTGCTTTGGGGTGGAGTCAATTGTTCCCATTTAAGGTGAGGGCAGTAACATCTTAAGCCTTGTAGCTGTCTCAAAAGCAATTGCACGTCTCTATCCAAACATCTGTTGAGCATGAGGAATATTCCTACTCGTCTCAATACAGAAACCTGATGGCACCCAAGGTGCTGCTGACACTTTGCATTTCGTGCTTTGCTAAAAGCAGTGACGTTTTTAGGGGACGGTTCAGAGGTGTCAGCAGATGTGATAGAGTGTGAATAGCTTGTGGCACTAACACCATCACTGGCATACTTTATATCTAACGGATGTCATAGCGGGGTATGCGTGGTGCCACATGCAGACCCTTTCCAGCCTGATCTGAGAAGAACCTCTGTTTTCTGCCCTGTCCTACAAGCACCCGGAGGTGGATGCCGGTGGTCAAAGCATCCATGGCAAAAACCAGAAAAATCTACTGAAATGGATAATCCTCAAGAGCTAGAGCAGCCAAATATTCCAGCTTTCCTCCTTTTTATTGTTTCAAGGAGGGAAGAGAAAATGGAGATAAAATTAATTTCAAGCAGTGGTCCTTCTTAATGACAGTTCTAGGTATATCCTACCACGGGTTAGACAGCAGCACTGAGATATATCTTCGGTGTAAATGAGAAATGACATATCCCTAAAAAACTTAGTGTTTGGAAACAGGGTTCTGAATTCAGAGCCATTTATGTTAAATCCCCCAGAATACTACTACGTTGCAGGGATTTAACAGGTTACCCACCTGCTAGGCACATGGTAGTAGTTCCAGATTTGCAGTGAAACAGGAAACTTTGCAAATTACCCAGACTGCCTGATAGTTCCTTACTTGAAAGATATGCTGAACTACATGCGAATCCATTTACCTGGCGGTGAAAGGGTAGTATAAACCAAATGCTCTCCTGAGCTTGTTCATCCTTATCTAACACTGGCTTGGTTTTACCTCCAACCATGTGAGCAAGAGAGGAACCTTTTACTCCATGAGTGTGGCCGCTCACCCAGCGTGGTGCATCAGGAGTTGAGTTGTATCCATGGTGGTAGGCTCTCTTCACCTTGGTGAGGCTGTGGTGTGACTTCATTAGGAAAGCCAGCCAGGCACTAGTGGTGATGGTTTTCTTGGTGCAAGAGCATGTGACAAATTTTCACCTCTTTCCTGAATAGATGGATCCAGAGCACCAGAGAGGTTTGATCTATTTGCTTGTGCAACGGCTCCCAGCCCTCGGTGCCTTCTCCTTCCAAAGCCGCTACCTTCACAGAACATCTTCTGGTGGACACAGGTTGTGTGGATGTGCCATGTAGATGCACATCCTTTGTGGTGCTCTGCTTGCAGCGTGCACAGGCTCTGCCCAACCGGCCAGACTGCTTCCTCGGCACAGTCCCGGCTGGAAAAGCACATCTGCCCTGTTCCTTGCAGCGTGGTGGCCGGGGAGGGTCGCAAAGGCTCTTAGGGAATGTCAGTCCCCGAGTACAGTTGCATACCTTGGCATGTCAGACAAAAGGAGATGATCAAAGCAGGGATGGTGAGAATGGAGGCTCTAACCCCTCGCTGGGGAAGCGCTCAGTGCCGCTGTGCCAGCAGGTGCGCAGCTCTTTGATCCCCGCGTTTCAGGGGGGTCCGGCCCTCCCTCCCTGCCCCAACCCCAAAGTCAACACTTCTTTGGGAAGGTGGATGGTGTCAAACCCGTGAGTGGGCTCCCACCGAGCCACGATGCTCTTGCATCCCAGGTGAAGCCAGATTCGGACACGATGTGACCAGTGATGGCTGGAGAGGCAGGAGTGGCTTCCCAGGCTCTGGTTACATTTTGATAACACCTTAACCAGCATCAAGGATGGAAATAGAATCAAATAACTTGTTTCCTTGTTTTTGAGGAAAGCATTTTGACTAGGTATGGTGTTTTTTCTTGTGAAAACTGAATGTTTCTTTAAAAGAGGGAGGTCTAAAGGCTTGAGAGAAACGAAAAATGAAGAGAACTGTACCAGTCAACTCTTAAGTTCAATTTTTATTATTAATTTGAAGGAAAAATTAACAAAATTCAGGTTTATAACAAAATTGTTCTCCCTCAGCTTTGTGATTTGGCCAGCAAACTGAGTATCAATTATTTATGAAGGTTTTTGTTACCATGTATGTTAGTCATGAGACCATCTCTCAACCAGTGTGTCTAGTTTGGGGGAAAATAGTTTTTTAACTATGTAGAAAAACTGGGAAGTGGTCAGAAAAGAGCTTTAACACCAGTTTTTCAAACAATAATCTGACTTGCAGAGAAGCAGCATGAGTTTTGTCTATAAATTTTAGCAAAGGTGATTTAATAATCTTTGAATACTTTCATGGGAAGAAAATATCAGGCAGGGTAGAGCTCCTTAGTGCAGCAAATAGATAAATGGAAAGCTGGAAGTCTGAATTTAGAAAAATGCAAACGACGTGGATGGATGATGCTCTTTGAAGCAGGATACTGAGAGGTCTTGTAGCTCCACTATTGGTTGGACTCCTTAACCAGAGGCTGGATATCTTTTGAGAAACATCTTCTGTGATGTAATCTGTACATCTTCTGTAATCAAAAGGGGGTTGGGTGAGATGGGGCATTTCCTGACTTCTCTCACCTGTCAGGTCACCTTCAGTTGGCAGTAGGTCCATAGCATTTCCAAGAGACACTCCTTAAGCAAACACCGATTTCCTCATCTCATTCCTTAGCGAGTGGATCCATGGAGAGCACTTTAATTTTTGATGTTTGGGAAAAGCTTTCGAAAGTTAATCTGAACAGAGGAGGAAAAAGTCTTGCTGTCTTTAAATCACTCGGTGTACATTTTCCAATTTTGGAAAGCCTTATAAAATTAAGCACGGGTTCAGATTTGTGATTTTGCCCCATCAGCATTCTTTCAGCTACTGTCCATTAAAAGAAGAAAAGAAGATCTGAAATACCTGAAAGAAGAACATTTAGGCAGTCTTACCGTGGGAACAAGACCATTGAAAACCCAATCAATTTGGGTTTTGACCCCAAGTAAGCATGTTAAGCCAAATTTAATGAGGTTCTGCTTCTTAGCAGAGTTGCATTAGGTCACCATGGGTTGAAGGTGAAAGGAAGCCTTGGTAAACCTGTACAGAGATGCTTTCACACCACGGTTGCACCATGCTACAAGCAGAGGTGCCTGGTGACCGTGGCGTGGCTGATGAGCAGTAGCTCTTCTATCCAAGGAAAAACATGATCCTCTTTCACCAAGAAGACCGAGGACAGAGCAGAGTCTGTTAATGGTGCTGAATGTGCCCCACCTCGCTGTCTAGCTGTTCATAGAGCCCACCACCATGGAAGCAGCAGTTGCTGGTCCTTCATGGTGCTTCATAGTGCCATTTATTAACCTTGCTACACCTCAGCGAGCTTCACTAGGGCTCGGTTAGCTTGTCATTGTCCTGGGCCATTGCCCTGATGTCTGATAGCCCAGGAGGAGGCGGCAGAGGGCTGCCGGAAGGGCCAGGAGAGCCCTTCCGGGCTCCAAACCAGGGCCACCACTGAGCCATCTCACTAGCACTGCCGAGGCAGCAGCAGAAGACATGGTGACCAGCCTGAACCTCCCTTCCCCCCACCTCCAAGTACAGCATCCGTCAGTCCACATGACCCTCCCCCTACCAAAATTGGCTGCTTTCTTCCTTCTTCTCCCCCCTCCCTCCCTTTTTTTGGCTGAGTGATGAGCTGTATGCCAAATCCATCTGCTCCTGTCTCCCCTAGCTGCCTTCCATATCATTACAGGATCCCTGGCAGTGAGCCTAGACCTATCTCTCTCCCTGCACTCTTAGGAGCACATTCCTTTCTACACCTTTTCCCGAGCTGGGATAGAAATGAGTATCAACCCCAAACAAAAAGCATCTGCTTTCTGCCTGCTTCTGCTTCACCGGACGTGCATGTACGCTACACCCGTGTCAGCAGCGAATGCAAAACACACACAACCCCCCACCTCGCCGCCCCGCATCCAACATGGGCTGACGAAACTTTGGGCGCCGGGAGCCTGCCTCACACCCTCTCCCTCTCCGTCTCCGCAGCACCAGCTGTGACCACCGCACCATTTGTTCCTCCAGCCCACGCCAGCACTCGGAGCCAGTTCTTTATCACCCCAATTAGCCTTGTCTGTGCTGATGAGAGGAGAGAGGCTTCCACTGCAAGGCAGAGATGGGGGGAAAAGAGCTGGCGTGCGGTGGGCACCAGGAGAGGCGATTCCCTTTACGGTGGCTTTGTTCCCTGGGAGGATAGATATCACCGGGTCAGGAACACCGCTAAAAAGCCAGTGCTGTCATCCTGCCTGCATTACCTCAGTGATGCTGGTTTATAAACAGTTGCTTGAATAAGGTCAGGGGACAACATTTCTTTTTTCCCTTTTTTCTTCATGTACTTGGCTATCAGCTAGAAGGAAGAAGAGTGTCCTCAGGCCCCACGGGCTCCCAGATGTTGCGATGGGCTGTGGCTAGGGCCTTCCACTTTTCTGGAAGAGTTTGGAGATGCACCTTGGCCGTGTCCCCAGCAAGGATCGGGATTCCTGCATCTATAGCAAAGCTTCCAGTAGCTTCACAGGGGGGTGAAGTAATTCCTTCTTCTCCTGCTGCCTTGTTATAGTGTGTATAGTATATATTCCAATGATGGTATTTCAGGATACTGAGCGGTCAATGCTGCACTGATGCTCATGCAACCATCAGCCTGAAAGCCTGTGGGTTTTCTTTCCCAAAGAAGCCCCTTGTAGCACTCTCTAGGAATGGTGTTTTCACACCGTGGTTCCCTCAGTGCTGTTGTGAGCTTGCATCTCTCTTGGACTTCTTTTCTCCTAGATTCATTTTTGAAGGTCCTTTTCTGGTAGGCACCTCAGCGCTACCATCCCAGAGCCAGAAAGGGGATCCATCCTTTGTCTTAGCACAGGTAGATCTACCTCATTGGGAGGAAAAGGATGGACACAATTCAAACTCAGTCCTATGGTAGGCACTCAGTTTGAAAGGACAGTCATCCTGTGTGGGGTGGGGCAAGTCCCATGAGTGTAGTCCCATCAGGGTAGAACCTGTTCCTCAGAGCACCCTCCATGGCAGGTGTTCCCTGTTAGAGGGGTTCCCAGCATGGCCATGACCAAGAAGGATCCTGCTGGGGGTCTTCTTTGAAGCTGAGACATAAGAAACTTGACAAGAAACTGTGGTCTCCAGATCTGTTTCACAATGCCATGTCCAGTGGCAGGATGGCCAAGCACATCCAGGATGCTGAACAGCTACAGTAGCGGTCTACACCAAAATAGGTGAAATTATGCTTTCTAACAAAAAACTCTGGGTGATTCAAAGACTGAACTGGTACACAATAAGGTTGTGTCTTAATGTTGTCTTAATATCTGTACCCTACCACCCAAATGCTTCTGCCTGTTGTTCTGCATTTGATTTCCCAGTGAGAGGAGTAAGTTACTCCTGATGCATTTCTGAATGACTTTGCCAGTACTGCAGTGGAGTACGTTCCTCCTGTACCTGCTTCCTTGGTGCAGACGTACCCCTTGGAGATCCTGTAGCTGAGGCTCTAGAGCAGTTTGCAATATCTGTTTTATTAGTCAACCAGAAGGGAATCTGCAGAGATTGCTCCAGTTCAACCAGGCACTCCCCAGCAAATTTATTTCACATCTTCCCAGGCTTTGGAAAGGGACTTAAGTGAGCTCAGTAATACACAACTCCAAAACAATGCCTGTAACCAGTTTTATGTTCTTTCAAGACCTTCAAAGGAGTCCCCGACCACATGTCCATCTTGCATTAGACATTCATTCCCTTGTCCTTCTGCTCAGACACCACAATCTGTCTCTGAAGTGTCACACCTCATTCCTGTCCCTCCTAAAGCCACCCAAACAGCCTTCTGCACAGCCTTGCCGTGAACGAAGACCTCTGCCAGGCAGGGAAAGGAGGCCGTTTCCCTCCTGGACCCATGGGAAGGAAGCCAAAAGGACCTACATGCAGTTATCTCATCTGTCTCCTTCCACCAAGACAAGCTCAGTTCTGCTTAAACTATTCTTGATGGGTTTCATCTAATTTGTGCTGAAAGCCTCCCACCACAGAGACACTACACCTTTCCCAAGCATTTGCTTGCAATACTTTGCTCCTTCCCACTAGGATACTCTTCCTGCTGTTCAGCTTGGATCTTACTCGATGCTTTTTGAATTGTGTCCCAAGAGAGAGTGAACAAAACATTATTCCTTTCTGCTGTGCCGTAGCCTCTTGCACATGCACACACCACTATGTCTCCCTTGAACTTCTCTCTTCTAGACTCAGCACATCCAAGTTGTAGAACCATAGAGTTGCCTAGGTTGGAAGGGACCTTTCAGATCATCTAGTCCAACCATCAACCTAACCCTGACAAAAACCATCACCAAACTGTATCTCTAAACACTATGCCTACCCGTCTTTTAAATACCTCCAGGGATTTTAAATACCTCAACCACTTCCCTGGCCAGCCTGTTCCAATGCTTAATAACCCTTTCCTCAAAGGTCTTGCTTTCAGACCACTAATCCGGGGTCCACCGAGGCAGATGTGGCTTTCCTTGGACCTGCCACCTCTCTGTCCCCCATTGGAGAGGAAGGGGCTGTTGGTGGCTCTCCGTTCGCTTTCTGTGGAGACGTCCCAGTAGTAGGGGGACCCAAGTTGAGTTTCACTCTGTCCGAGCTGCCCCACATGCCCAAGCCCTACCAACGCCAGCATGGACGGTCAGGGTTGGGCCACCCAATTCCAGGTCATTTTAAAGCACTTCCCCCCTTGATATTTTCATACCAGTGGGTGAAACCTCCCAGCCCCAGTGCCTCGGAGCTTTTCTTTCTGTCTCTGGAATAAAAATAAGAAAACAATGGGAAGAAAAGCTGCGTCAGAGCCAGGCAGATCGGAGTTAATCCTCCCTCAAAATGGATCCCGTCAGTGCCGGTGTACGTGAGAATCGCCTCTCCTGCACCTTTGCTGGGTACTCTCCCCGGCACAATGCTTCACTTTGTGTTTCAGCACAGAAAGAAATGGTGAAGTTGCTAATAATGGCACTAAAAGAAAATATGCTACATCTGTTATGGATAGCAGTACAAAATTAGCTGATCACACCTCTGACACCCAAGATGTCTTCACTTAAAATACTCGTTGGCTTACTTTACATAATTTGCTGATTATATTTAAAAGAAATACAATTTTGCAATTACTGTTCTTTCTGGTGTGCTATCTATGCATCATTTTCTTTTTATGTTTATATATTTCTCCTTCATTAGTGCAGTCTGAAGGGTGATTAGATCCCTTCAAACATTTTACAGAGGTTAAACGTTGATTAAGATTTAATTATTACTGTAAATAGCTTGGAATGACATATGGTGCAAAAACCTGACATATGTGCATTTGAATAAATGAAGTGCTATTTCCCATGATGCTTCAGTAGCTGTTTAACAGCTTTGCTGAAGGGTTATGTTGCACCTCATGTTAAGATTGCTTTGATGTTATATTTTGTTGGGTTTTTGCAGCTGAAAGCTAAGAACAGTTTTTCCAGTTTTTAAAAACATTGAATATTTTAAATACCTAAATTGTTTTGCACAAATTTTTGCTAATTTGTCTAACTAGGTTAAACATTTTCAAAAGCATTTCGATTTTAACGTGGGTTCCTAGCATTGTGTCAGCAACAGCATCAATTCAATGTATAGGATTTCTAAAAGTCTGATCTTGCAAGGTGTCCTGTCCCAGTTGGGAGTGGGATCTTTGCTTGCTGTGGGAACCGGGAGCACCATGGATCCCTCCCAGGGATGCAAAGGTTCAGAGCAATTTCAGAGCAAGGGGAAGCTTTGTGAGAAGCCAGTGAAAGGAAAAAATTAGGAAAGGGCCAGAGATTTTATGGAGACAGAGAAAGGGGGAGGCGATTTTGTCTGTGATCCGTCCTTGTTGGAGGATATAGAGCTCTGGTCCTGGAGACGGATGAGGATGTGCTGTCCCCTTGTGTCACCAGGCAGCCTGTGGCTTTGCTGGATCCCTACGGGTGCAAACCACAGCTTTGGGGACTGGATTCCTTCTAGCATCTTGTGAGGGGACCTTGACCGTGGGAAAAGGAAGGGTTGTCTCCAGGAAAATGATGGGTGGGATTTGTTTGATTCACAGTGACGCTCTGTAATTCATGGAATATTGCAAGGCAGAGAGCGTGCATCGTTTCATGTAATACAAGTCAATCCAAACAAGGATGTTTTGAGACTTGAGCAGGGTAAAGTACATTAAAATGACATGGAAAAGGCATGATTGATATTGTATTATTTACATATTATACTTCTCCACATTAATTTATTGATCTGTCGAGCTCCTGCTGCAGCACAGCAACACAGTATCGATTCTGATCTTGCCTTCTCTTTGATTTCACAGATTGAGACATCTCGGCTGGAGCCAGAAATCGCAATGGCCACCACCAGTAAGACTGTAGTCTACAATAAAGGATTGTAAGTGGAAGTGGACCATCGCAGCCCAGAAGATTTGGGGAGGGAAAGGGGGAAACCTGAGATCCCAACTGGGAAAAAAGAAAACAACAACAAGATAAAACAAATAATAGAGCTCAGCGATAGTAACGTATTACCGCTCCCGGCGAATTGGGAGTAAATTAACACTTGCAGAGAACTGACACCTCACACCACTCAAAAAGATTAATATTAAAAGTTTTAAATTAGCAACAGGTGCAGCAACAAAAAAATTACATTCAAACACCTTAGAGAACTAGCTAAAGAAGAATCTCAGAACTTAATAGCACTGCATGGAGGGATGTTTAACGGCGTGTTTACATGGTTATACCTAATTACATGAAAGTAGGCTTCACTGAACAAATTTTCTTTTCAATGTGAATTAAATCTCCACACTGATAACTGCACAAAAATAATTCTGTAGAGATCAACAGGTGCATGAATGTAAAGCGCTTGGTAGGGTGTTTGATAAATGTCCTGTATCGATTTCATGCCAGTCCTGCCCCAGTGATCATGCGCAAAAGCAGCCTTCCATGGTTCGGTGTGCAATGCTCCGTTAGCACAGTGAAGGTCATAGCCTGTGCACCCTCCATCCCTCCCTCCTTCTTCTGCAGATGGTCCTGGTGGTGGCCTGCCATTTGTGTCGCAGGAGCCTACTGCTAGGCATATCTGCAAGGGCTTTTGCCCAGGGTTCAAGATACTGGGAAGCCAACATGCCCACATGTTGAATAGGAAGGGATCTTACAGCAAAACCATGTTGATCTGCTCTTTCCTTTTGCACAAGGAAAGACAGGAAGGATGGGGTTTGTCCCACCTAACGTAGACCATCTAAAAGTAAGGTAGTTAAGGTAAACTAATTGGCTAAGTCATGCTTTGTTAAGCTAGTTGTCTGAGAACATAATATGCTTAACTTTTGGTCAGCCCTGAAGTGGTCAGACGGTTGGACTAGATGTTGTAGGTCCCTTACGACTGGAACTCAACCTCTCTTCTCTTCTCTTCTCTTCTCTTCTCTTCTCTTCTCTTCTCTTCTCTTCTCTTCTCTTCTCTTCTCTTCTCTTCTCTTCTCTTCTCTTCTCTTCTCCTCTCTTCTCTTCTCTTCTCTTCTCTTCTCTTCTCTTCTCTTCTCTTCTCTTCTCTTCTCTTCTCTTCTCTTTCTGTCTTTCTCTTTCGTCTTCTGCTCTCATAGTCTCCTTCTTCTTCTTCTTCTTCTTCTTCTTCTTCTTCTTCTTCTTCTTCTTCTTCTTCTTCTCTATATTTGCCAACACCGTCAGACAGCAAAGCCAAAGCAGTGGGCAGGACGGCTTCGCCTGGCAGCCATGCCATGCTGATGGCTTCATGAGACTGCAACCTTGGAGGGGTGAACTGCCCTCTGAAGGTATCTGTCTGCCTGTCTCTTCAACTACTCCACTTTGAGGTGCTTGAAGTGAGGTGGAGCAAGTCCTCCCAGCACTGCGCCCATGCCCTCGCATGGGTTTGGGGACATAATTTGGCTTTCCGGTATCTTGTACCCAAGAGTTAACCCCAAGTGACTCCCTGAGGACCAGAGGAGTTAATGCAGATTTTGAATGTGGTCACCAGCAGAAGACGAGGCTGACCGCAAGATTTTCCTCTGGGATCATTATGGGGATGGAGCCATGGTGGTGGTGGACACGGCCAAATGCACAGGCTGTCATCCTTCAAATGCCAATTTGTTGGGGGGGTTGGGGAGGGTGGGGGGAGGAGGGGAAACCAAATCACCACTGACGCAGAATGTATTCAAAGGATTTATTGCAATGTCTGAAATCAGGAGGCCTAAGCCCTGCCGTGTGCTCCTCCACCACTGGCTGCTCTCACTCCCCACTGGAGTCAGACCAGTAGAAACTGGAGTCATGCAATGGCCAGGCCAGCTCAGGAAGACTGATTCTGTCCCCATGCTAGTGTCAATCAAGAATAATTGCACAAAACAAATCAGTTTTGTGGATTTACATGCCAGTGTGCAGGGAAGGAGAGGCCAGCTCCGGGCTCTCTAAAGCTGCTGTTCATGGGCCAGCTCCCAGTCCCTGACACTGGTGGAAACACAGAGTGGGTCCAGTTACACTCATGAAGCTGTTCTGGATTTACACCAGGGTAAGGGACAGCTGAATTTGACCCAGTAAAGTTCCTCTAATGCACTAGATGAGATGAATGTATGCTCTGGAGGAAGCGAGGCTACACCATCCGCTCCGGGTGGGATTTGGAGGGGCTGCAGGGAGGTGGCATCTGTCCTATGGACATTTTCATGGTCATCTGTCCTACGGGCACCACAGCACAGAATCAGGCCCCATATTTTGCCCTGGGGGCAAGTAACTCCCCTCAGCAGTGGAAAAGGGGGGCCCCGCAAAGGGGAGTGGGGATGCTGGCAATTCCCGAACAGCAGCCTCCCAATGGGAACCACCACGGCAAGGTTTCGGAGAGCCAGCTGGGATGAGCTGTGTGCCTGAAAAGGACCTTTTCCATTGCTGCAGAGTGTGGGAGGAGGCGAGGACCGTTGTCAGATGCTGGGGGTACAGGTGCCCCCTTTGCACACACATCCACACGTGCGTGCAGCCGGGAAAAAGCTACTCTGAGCCTAAAACTTCAGTTTACGGCTTCTCTGAGCCCGCAGAAGTTCGGAGCCAAGCCGCATCGTGTTGCACAGAGGCACAACTTGCCGCCTTCCTCCTCCTGAATGGAAATGCAAAGCTGAGACAGAAACAGCCTCTTGTGTTGACAGGGAGAAGCCTCCTGGCTCCGGCGTCTGTCTGGGTGGATCATTTCCCCTTCCCCAGTGGGTTTTGTCGCTGCCTGAACCATTCTGCTGCAAAGCTTGTTCATCCCAGGCTTTGTTTTTTTTGGTGGTTTCAGAGAGGTGGAGCAAGGAGGGAGATGGTGATTTGGTTCTACATTGTGATCACTGACCAAAGATTTCGGTGGCTGTGAGCTCCGGCTACCTGCCGGGTCCACAGATTAAGCGAGGAGTTTGCAGAAGAGGAAAGGAGTCCGGGCTGTATTTCTTTAGGACAGATCTGAGGATGAGCACAAATAGAGCAAATTTTGCCATGGGAAAGAACTGACTCCGAGTTTCCTCCACGTTGGGAAGTGAGTATGGATGCTTTCCCTGCACACACATCACCTGCAGAGTTTCGGCTGCGCGGGCCGTTAATTAGCAGGGGATGCTCATGACGTTAATCCAGTGATGCTCAATAAGAACCGTGTTGGTTTGGAGGAGAATAGACCCAGGGCTTATTAAGCCACATGGCTCCTGTGAGCCACGAGGGCCTGATCCTGCTTGAGCGGGTGAGGACCAGCTTGAGGGATGTCAGAGGAGCTGCGCTGAGGGATTATGGCTCGGCTCAAAAGCAGCTGCACAGTCGAACAAGTGACAATCAAACAGTCTAAATGAGTCTGGATTTATCGTCTTCCCGTACAAACCCCGTCAAACTTGTTTCGCTCTATGTGTCATGAAAATGGGTCTCAGTCAACTCGGCAGAGTTTGTGCTGAGAAATAAATACATCCCAGGGTCCCGAGTCAGGCATTCGTCGGTGTTTATCTCTAAGAGCCGATCACAGCCTCTGGCAGGTTGGCAACATTTGCTCTCAAATCTGGTTCAAATGCAACTCAAAATGTTGTGCTCCCCACCCAAAGCACTGGGGAGGTGCTCCTGCTTGGAGCTGGGAAGGGAGAGCCACCACCTCATGGTGCCCAGTTCCCTTTTCTAACCTCTTCTGAAAGCATCTGGAGGTCTTGTGTTGGGAGATAGCGCCTGCATCAGCAGTGCCCAAGAGGTTGGAGACCTGAGGACTTGACACCAGATCTTCCAAAACCGCGTGCATCCCCTTCATTCAGGCAGTCAGGATGGTGCAGACCCATCTCTGCTCCCCTTCTGCTCACCATCCCCTGGCTTGCCCTCCTGGATGGTGAGCAGGACAAGGTGCACATATGAGGAGCATGGTTTGGTGGCCCCATGGTTCCAACTCTTGGGGAACACGAGACCACAGTGTCTCTGCGCTGGGACACTGAAGCCAGCTGATGCAGTTCATTTTGAGTCACCACCATCACAATGCAGGGGGTGCTGAGATGCATTTTTTTATTTAAAAGCAGCAGAAAGGCTCAGCAGACGCAAACCTGACACTTATGGATCTTAAAAGACCATTTCACTCGCAGGCAGCTCAAGGTTGGGATCCCTCGTGCAGCGGTTCCAGCACCGGCTCAGCATGGTTGCTGCCATCCGTGGTAGGACCACCGGTGAGGACCAAAATACCACGCTCAACTCTTCCTACAGCATTAGAAACGAAAAGCATGGAGCTGGGAAAGCGGTAGCACATTAGTACTGTTTATTAGGACAGCAAATTGTGCCAGAAAAGACTACACACAACAGCTAATGATAACATTAAGCACATTCACTTAATAGCTAATTAATCTCTTCGACTTCCCTAATGTACAAGGAGGAGCCTTTGGTTTGCGAGAGCAACCCAACCATTTGCATTTCTGATTTCCTATAATTGGGGAAGTGGAAGAAACGGGGAGCGCAAAACCCACCACACACATCAAGTTGTTCACCTCAGCAGATAATGAGAGGATCGTCTCCTGTAGTATTTAATTAGAAATGTCGCAGTTAATTGATTTCTTGGATATGTTAATTAAGAAATAATGAGGACCAGGTTGCAGCAAAAGGTGCCAGTGAGAAGTTTAGAGTCCCTCCTGGAAGATGTGTCTGTTGGCTGCTCCCGGAGCCGGCCAGGAGACAACCAGGAGACAAGCCCAGGATTGCGTCACCCATGTCCTGAACCCACGCTTAAGCTTGGGGCTCAGCTCCTTCCATTTTCGCTTGTTGCTCACTTTTCCACCCTGAATCCCTGCGTGTGGCCTGGCGTGGGCAGATGCCCGGGTCCTGGCAGGACAGGCAGCAAGTCTCCCCGTTTGCTGCCCGTGCCGGCGCCGTGCATCGCTGGGATGCGGGATGACCTGACCCTGCCACCCTGGGACAAGCGATGCTGGTAGATCTCAGGGTTATACCGATGCCACGTAGCCGAGAGATGTAGGTGTCCCCTCCGCTTCGGTTGGCTCCGCTTGAAGGGCTGTGATGGAGACCTGGAGCCTGGGATGGCCTTCAGCCACGCGGGGGGAGCGCAGGGGCTGCCGGCGTGTTGCGGCAAGACCCTGACGGACTTTGAGCAAAGCTTTTTAGGGTACAAATAAGCTCACCCAAGAAGCTGGCCTGACTCTGAGAGCGTTCCCGATGTCGCATATGCAGAAAGTGGAGGCTTGAAGTGGTCCTAGTGGTGGTAGGTACCACAGCCCCAGGTATCTCCCCGGGGTGCTTTAGGAAACGTCCACTTTTGGCTTTTTGTCCCTTTTCTATGGCTTATTTTGCACCCTCAGCTGCCCCTTTTTCATGCTGTCACCCTCCGGCACCTGATCTGAATGCACCTTATAACCGCGTTAATGGCAAGTCCCTTGGGATACAGCGGGGGGGTCGCCCACCAGCACCGGCACGTCTTCCAGCGGTCCCTTTGCTGGACCTCCGCGGGCGTATGGCCCTCCGCCACCCTCGGGCACCCGCCGCACGCACCGTCTCTTTTTAACCTTCTCGATAGAGTTACCGACCGCGACACTTTGTGTAACACTCGGATCTGTCTGGAATAAAAGAGTTTAAAGACTTGGCGGTGTGGTCCAACCTCCGCGCGGCCGCTTAATGTGAAGGATGATGCGGATGTGGGGATGTAAAGGTCTCGTCTGAAAAGACAAGTTTCTTATGGGCTGGTTTTCCAGGGGAGAAGCTGCCAGGGATGGGGCTTTCCCCTGCAGCGCGAGGGGCCGTGGGGAGGGGACTTTCCCAACAGCAGGAGTTGTTATATTTTTGTGTGTGTGTATATAATATATAATATTGTATATAATTATAATCTATTATGTATAGAATAAAACATACAACATGTAAATATATAAAATACGCAATTCTATAGAATTACATGCACATTGTAAAATACTATATATACACACATTATATACACAAATATATATGTAGATATACTATTAAAATATATATAAAATGTGCATTTAAAATAGAATATATATACCTATTATGTACACATATATGCGTATATATTATGTGCAGGTATATATGTGTGTATATATGGTATATCACATATATAATTATTATATTTGTGTGTATATATTTTTTATATGTATATTTTTTTATATGTGTGTGTGTGTGTGTGTATGTATATATATATATATATATATAAAATTATTATAAGTGCCCTTTCCCCCAAACTCTGTCGAGACGTGGGAACGATGCCCAACCTTCATCCCCCAAGACCCCCCACCCCAGTCCCTCATTGCTGGGGGGTCCCAGGAGCGCCCGGGGACCATGGGGGTCCCTTCGCCAGCCCCTGGCACCCCACATCTCAGGGGTATCCCCAGGGGGGATATTCCCGGGGGAGCAGGAGGGTGGCAGAGCCGTTTGGATCCTGCCTCTCCCCGACATTCAATCCCCGGCGCAGGTGTGAAGCTGCCGGCCCCGAAGCGGCCGCATACCTCTCATACCTGCGGCCACCCCGCTGGTGGCCCCGCTCCTCTGGGGACCCCTGAGGGAAACCCCCATCCTTACGGCCATCCTCACCCCCCCAACGCCCACCACGATGGGGCCACCAAGCTCTCCTGGCTCCAGCGCTCCCGTGGGACACATCCCTCCCCAGTGACACCCAGTCCTCCCCACACCAGCCTCCCTGCGGCTGTTTGGCCGGCTATGGGAGAGGGGGACGGTCCCCTTGTGTCCCCCCCACCTCCACTGAGGCAACCAGTCAGGTTTCCAGCGCATTTTTGCTTTTTATTACCACGCAGTAACACACACTACAGCTGCTGACTACCTACGACAGGGAACGCACGCACACAGGCACAAAAATAAAAGAATAAATTAAAATAAAACTGTGTAAAAAAAAAAAAAACAATGGAGAAAAGGAGGGAGGTGGAAAAAAAAAAAGCGAAAAAGGAAAATGAGAAAGGGGCTGGTTACACTGAGCTTCTAGGTAGGACGTTTTTATTTGATCTCATGGCTGACGGACGGCTTCCAGCGCGGAGGAGGATGCGCGGTCGTGTCCCGGGGCCACGGGCGCCCTGGCAGCCTCCTCTTCCTCCTCGGCTCGGCGGCGGGAGCTTCCCGAAAAGCACCTCCGAGGGATGCCCCGGGCAGCAGGGGGGGACGGGGTGCGGGTCCCCGGTCAGGCCGGGCGCCCCGGAGGAAAGGCAGCGGGCGGCGGCGGCGGCGGCGGCTTCAGCGATGTCCCTAGAGTTCGTTTGGTGATGCCGCCTGTGCCCCCCCTTCCTCCCCCGGGTTCCTCTCCATGGTGGCTGCACCAGGAGCCTGTCCCTGCCTTAGTCGTTGGAGGTGACATCGATGTCTTCTCCGCTCGACTGCTTGGTGGCGAGGCGCCATCGGTTGATGTGGTGGGAACCTTTCTTCTTCTGATCCGAGTCAGGTCCTTCCTCCTCCAGCTTCTGCCGTTTGTATTTCGTCCTCCTGTTCTGGAACCACACTTTCACCTGGGGGAGAGGGAGAGATGGGCACTCACAGGGGTCCTGGCACAGCCAGCCCTGGCAAGGGATGGTGCTGCGACCAGGCAGCAAGCTCAGTTTTCCTCAGAGATCTGCACAAAAGAAGTCCCTGTCCCCCCAGCAACGCTCCCACGGCCACCCTGCCCTGCCTCGGTTTCCCCTCTGTCTGCGGCAGGGTGGGAGGGGAGAGACAAACACAGCGGGTTGCAGGGTGCAGGGTCCTGCTGCCTCCCAGCTCCGCTTTGCTGCACATTCTGGCCTTCGAGAAACCCAAGACGGGTGAAGAACACCCAATCACACCTCAGACTCAGGGCCAGCAGGCTCACGAGACCCTCCTTACAGCTCTACAACCTGGTGCCCATCACCTCAGTGTCTGGGCTGTGCCCCCATCGGCACAGCACGGCAGGGGCAGCTAAACCTGGTCCCATTTCATTTGGTCGCAGGATGCCATGGGCACAGCAGCCGTGGCTCCAATGACCGTGGGGGACAACACACAGAGCCGTCCCCACACCTCCAGTGAGGACCTGTGTCCCACGGCCAGGGTGGCATCATTAGTCTTGGGCTGGACTGTATATAACCAGGTAGCTAATTATAGATAGATTATAATTACAATTATAGATCATTCATTTATCACATTTACGTTTCAGGAAACCTTTTCCACTATGACAGCGGTCAAACACTGTCCCAGGAGCTTGGAGAGGCAGCGGGGGTCTCCATCCTTGGAGATAACACCCTCCTCCCTGCCCGAGACCTGGAGAACCCTGCTCCGACACCGCACACCCTCGATGCCAGTGCCAGGAGTGCGGCCCATGGTAGGGGCTGGACACGGCAGCACGGAAATGGCGGTCAGTTTGGGATGCTGAAAGCACCCACATGGCCGGTGGTGTGGGATTGCAGGATGCCGTGCAGCCGGGGATGCGGGATGCTGCAGGCAGAGGTGCAGGGATGCTGCAGCCAGGGACGCAGGATGTCTGCTGCAGGTGGGGATGCGGGATGCTGCAGGTGGGGATGCGGGATACTTCAGGCAGCGGTGCAGGTGAGGATGTGGGCTGCTGCAGGCAGCGGTGCGGGATGCCTCCCGGCTTCCCAGGCCCCACAGGACACTAGGTGCCGCTGCTTGGCCGCCGCTGCCATCCCGGCCCAGGCCAGGCTGAAGCATTTACCCGTTTGAAGGTGGCGCGGTGCCCGCAGCCCCTCACAGCAGACACTGGCTGCACCTCGTCCCCTGGGACTGTTGCCCCCTTTCCCCCTTCTCCTTCGACATTCATTGCAGGCGACACTCGCTTTCTGCTCCGGAGCCTTTCGCGGCAGGCGAAGGCAGCGTTCACAGCTCGCTGCATTCCCCAGGTGAGCAAAGCCCTCGCAGGGTGCCCCGCGACCAGCGCAGTGCGAGCCCTTGACTTTAAGGCATGTTTAGTCTATTGAAACAGCTGCTTTATGGCACCAGTATATATTATAACCCCCCTGCCCTGGGCTCAAACCATTTGCTTTCCTAGCTTTGGGGCATTTCTGGAACAATACTGAGCTGGCGCCTTTCATTCAACAACTGCAAAGCACTTTACAAACTTTAATTAAAGCTCTCAGCCCTCTGGGAGCAGGGAAGTTGCCTTATCCCTAAATTATAGAAGGGGAAACTAAGGCATAAAGCAATTAAGATGCTTGAGTGAGGCTCTGTGGAAATCGGGGGTGGGTGTGAAGCGGCTCCTGCATGTAAAGCCTTTCCTCCCCAGCTTGGTTCAGCTTAGAGAAACCCACCAGGGTATGACCATCTCCTGCGGGATGAGGCTTCCCTGCACTTCCCAACTGTCTCTGCTGCAGGAATGGGGATGTTTCCAGGCTGGATGGGCTCCCTGACCCCTCCAATACCATATCCCTCGCTCCAACAGGCCAGAAGCCACAATGAGAGAAATGTGAGAACCGCACAGTGGGCAACTGGGGGATAAGCTGCCCCCTACGATGCCTCATCCTGACTCCAAGAGTAATTGGTTTAAACCCCCAAGCCCGGGGGTTTTATCCTTTCCCAAACCCTTGCCACATTAACCGTTGTCATGCCGGGTGTTTGTGCATCCAACCAGTGTGATGCTCATGGGGTCCCTGCCAAGCCGCTCCTCGGGGCTGGCCCTACTCTTCTGCGCTCTTGCTGCGGGATGGGGACAATCCCTGGATGGCTCCTGCATCCCTGTCCTGCCTCTACATACGGCTCCCATCCACTGCTTTGCCTGCACACGCCATGAGCTCCCACCCGTGGAACACCCTGAGGGTCATTGCGTCCACCGAGAAACCACACTCTGCTCTGGGGATGCTGACAGCACCCAGAGAAGCAGCTCTGCCCAAAAGGTGACAATGCCATCACCAAGCTGGGGACAATCAAAATCTGGTGGCTGTGTGTGCAGCTCCCCTGGACAACAGCCGAGTGACCCAAACCCTGCGGAAGGCTGAGGGCATGGGGATGGGTCTGGGTGGTGACCGAGAGGGACCAGCCGTGCCGTCACTTGGGGCCAGACACAGTGACACCACTTGTGCTGAGCCGTCACGCGAATGTGCCACCACCTCGAAGGGCAGCGGAGCTCCCCAGGCATCAGCGCTGCACCCTCGCCTGCGGTCCCAGACGGGACTTTTCTTCTAAAAACACCCCAAAACTTTTAAGAGCTTGGTTTTGGGGATGGTCCTTGTGGGGGAAACACTGACAGCCCTGGGATTTGCAGCGTGGCTGCTCTCTGGCTGTATCTGGGATGCTCATCTTTCTCCTCCCCTGATTCCCAGGCATTCGTTCAGTTAATTATTACCGCTCCTGCCAGAGTGGCTGCGATGCCCGGCCAGCCCCGACCCATCGGCCAGGGCTGCTGTGCCTCCATCCCTGCACACATGATGCTGGGAAAGGGTGCTGGGGTATTACAGTGCCTCCATAATCACCCCGAAGCCGGGAGGGGATGCTGGAATATTATGGTGCTGCCATAATCACCCCAAACCTCCCACTCGGCAGGAGCCAGGGTGATGCCTTTGCTTTGGGAAGGCAGGTTTGACATCCCGAGTGGGGCCAGCACCATGTGCTGCCAGGGATGGAGAGGCTCTGCCCGGACGGCTGGGCTGCATCGTGCAAAATTAACTCTGGGAAGTTATTTCTCAGCTCAGCACGCTCCCCCGGGAGGTGAAATGACCCGATGCCACCAGCGATGGGCACAGCGGTGCTACCACCTGTGATGCCCAGCCCTGTACAACCGCAGCACACAGCGTGGTACCCCCACCTCCTCCCCGCTCCCCACCTGCCCGGCACAGGCATCCTGCCCCCGGCATGCCAGCCCCCGTGCACCCCCGCTGCGTGGCACCCCTGCGGCACGCCGACCACCAGGCTCGTTTTCCATCCAGCTCACACATACCATGTGTGTGTGTGTCCCCACGCCATCCTGTCACGCACAAACCCCACGGATGGCTCCTCTTGCGCAGGCCACCCCATGTCCCCCCCGCAGAGCCCTCCCTACGCATACTCCAGCCTCATCCCACTTACTGAACACTTGCGTTTGCTTCGGGACCATGAGCTGCCGCTGTTTTTTTCCCCCAGTCCTTTTTTTTTTTTGTGGTTGCATGGGCCTGTCCTATCCCAGACTAATGCAGCACCTTGGTAGGAGAAAGGATGGGAAGGGGTTAAATGCCTCCACCTTTCCTCACCTTATATCCCAAGGCATTTCCTGATGCCGGGCACATACAGTACCCTTTTCACCTTCCCCCTGGACTGCTCCAGGTGTAGCTTTCCAGCTGGAGGACGCGGACCTGGCACCACACAAAGGGCAAAGCTCCCTTTTCCAGGGGGGAAAAGTAGCTGGGAAATAGGGCCAGGCACCGCCATAACGAGCAGCCCCTTGTCGGAGCGGCTAAACCCTCTCGGAAATAATAAAACACCCCCACCCATGGGTTTGGATGTGGGGCTGCAGTGGGTGAAAACACGTCTGTGTTACCCGGTGTCACACCGGGGACGCGGGTCACCAAGGACGGGGGGTGGTTTCCACGGGAGGTTTGCGTGCGTGTAGGATTCATCACTGGATTAATAATAATAATAATAATAATAGTAGTAATAATAGTACTGCCTGCTTTTGTCACGGCCACCAGCCCGGCTGGCTCTCGCACCCTACCAGTCCCGGTACTTCCACGCCCATCCAGTATCACATCCCTCTGCACATTGGGGTTATTTCCCTCCAGGTAATTAAAAGATGATTTAAAAGATTATTTTTCTAAAGCCACAAAGCCGGCAGGGAACAAGCCTTCCCTGCCGCCTCGCAGACCCCCCTGCAAATCCCTGCTGCCTTCGGGGACGCTTTGCCGACACTCGCTGCCACCGCCGATCCCGAGCCTGATGCTCTTTCCCCCAGGAACCGGCCCCAGCCCCGCGATCGCCTCCGTCGTGACCTGCACTCGCTCCCTGCCCGCAGGTGACGAATTACCCTGCGCCGAGCGGCTGCAGCAGCTTCCCAAGAACATGGAAATGCCGTACTACAAAATACGCTGCAGTGCATAAAAAAAATTATAAAAACACTTCTATATTGCCTCTTTCCGTTTCTAAATCTCCACCCGGATTTAGGCATGGACGTCTCTGCTTTTTCCTCAATAAATTGCGTTATTGCATTTAGGCTCGGGGCAATGATGCACAATCCGAGGGACTCGTTGAGCTCCGCCTCGGGCATCCCGCAGCTGCCCTTTCCGCCCGGGCAAGTTGCTGTTTGTTCTTTGACCTTTGGGGTTGGCTGTGTTGTTTTTTTTTTTCCCTTTAACATCTTTTTCAGCCCAGAGAGGTGACAGAAGCAGCAAGGAAAGGACCCGAGCTGCGGTGCCATCTACTGCCGTGCCCTGCGAGCCGTGGGGATGGGGATACGGGATAGCATCAGCACCAGGATACAAACGGCCTCTGGATTTTGTGGGCTCGGTCCATCCTCCCCGACATCTGCACACACGGTTTCCCGCTGTCCCCCATGACAGTGACATTTTCCTCGCGGTAACTTCCCTCTTGCAGAGCTGTATTTGGAGGTTTTGCTTGGCAGAGCCACGGCAAGGATGAGCCAGACGGGTACCGGGAACACCCACGGCTCCAGCTTTATTTTCCAATTGAATTAAAGGATAAAAATTAAATTAATTCAGAATATAGGCCAAGCTACCTAGCCAGAATTTGGAGAAAACTTTCTTTCTCTGCCGACTCAGTTAATGAACATGATGGGAAATAGCGAACCTTCACCTGGAGCATTCGGCAATAGCTGCTCGCAAGGACACCAGGCTCCGACACGCACAGAGATGCTCAGCCCCAACTCCCCTGTTTTCCCCCAGCACCGTATGCTTTTCCGTTTCCTTTCATCCCTACGGTCCTCCTGGATCCCATCATTTCTAAATGCCCATGAAATGCCTTTTCTAAAATTCAGAAAGTTGTAGCTGAAAGAAATGCCCTTCGCCCAGCACCCATCTTTGCACCCATCTGGACTTTCGGGCACTGCGGAGTTTGTGTACAAAACCAAAGCTGCACAACTGAGGCACATTTTTGCAGTTCTACAGGGGAGAATCTCATGCTGCTGCTCCTTTTTTAACTGGATTTTTAAAACCATATATTTCTGGGGGAAAACACCCCAAGCAAGCAAGAAATAACACCAGAAAACCGCTCCAGAGAGTGGCACGACGCGAGACCGGCATTCCCAGCCTCAAGCGCTGCCGGGAACCACCTCAGCGACCAAACACTGTGGCAAAAGAAAAAACAACCCTCAAACCCACCCCGAGCCCACATGAATCCGCACGGTTCGGCCATGGTTTCCACGCAGGATTCCCAGACAAACCCAGCTGGGAGATTGCAAAGCACAGCCTCAGCCCTACACGGGGTCGGCGCCGTCTCTGCCGCCCGATGCTGAGCTGCTCCCACCAGCGGACGGACAGACAGACGGATGGTGGAACTGACGGATGGTGGGACTGAGGGGCGGGAGGCTGCCCGGGGGTACCTGGGTCTCAGAGAGGCTGAGGCTGCTGGCCAGCTGCTTGCGCTCGGCGCCCACCACGTAGTGGTTCTTCTCGAAGGCCCGCTCCAGCCGCAGGAGCTGGGATGGCGAGAAGGCGGTGCGGATGCGCTTGGGTTTCCGAGCGAAGGGGCCGTGGAGGAGCAGGCTCTCCTGGGACACCTCGCTCCCTGGGGACAGAGAGAGGAGTCAGCGTCCCACGCCAGCACCCCCAGCCCTGCAGCTCCCCCTCTGCGGGACCGGGGGGGGATGTTGGGGACACCATCCTGCCCTGTGACAGGGGGAGGACAGACAAGGGGATACTGGGGGACCCTGGACATCTTCTCTGCCTCAAGCTTGCAGCATTTGTCCCCTCCTGAACACCACAGTGCTCCCTCCCCAGCCACCCTCAGTCCTGTGGCTGCACTGGGCACAGGAGCAACGGGAGGGGAAGGGAAAAGAGAGGGAAAGAGAGAGGGAGAAGGGAAGAGGTAGAGAAAAAACAGAGAAAGAGACAAAAAAGAAGATAAAAAGAGCAGAAAGAGAGGGACAGCCTAAGAAAGTAACAGGGAAAAAAGAAGAGACAGAAAGGGAGAACTGAGACAGAAAGAAAGAAAAATAAGAAAGACACAAAGGAAAAGAAAGGGTGAATGGGAGAAAGAAAGAGAGAGAGAAGGAACGTGGGAAAGCGAGAAAGAAAAAGAAAGAAAGAGAGGAAGAAAAGTCAGAAAAGAAATAGAGAAAGAGAGGAAGAAAAGAGGAAAGACAGAAAGACAGAAAGAAAGAATAGAAATAGAAAGAAGAAATAAAGAAAGAAGGAAAAGGGCAGAGAGCAGGACAGCCAGGAGGCGTTGGAGGGAAGGGCAGAGGCCGCGGCTGAGGGGCCGGGAGCGGCGGGGGACAGAGGCGGCAGCGGGGCCGGAGCGGGGAGACCCCGGAGCCGCTCCCGGGACTGTGCGGGACGGGCCCGGGGCCGGTGCGGCCGGTCGGCACTGCGGGGGCCGGGCCAGAGCCGTGTCCCGGTGCCCCCGGGCGCCGCCGGCAGCGGCCGCAATTCCCAGCGGAGCCGTCGTAGCCCGGAGCCAGGCGAGGGGTTGGTGCCGAGCAGATAACCCTAATCTGGGCTCCTCCGGCCCGGCCCGGCCCCCGGGACACCCCGGGGCGTCGCGGCGGGGACGGCGCGGACAGCGAGGGGACGGGGATGGAGAAAAAATGGAAAGAAAACTGAAAGAAACGAAAAAAAAAGAAAAGAGAAAACAGAAAGGAAAAACGAAAAAAAGGAGAGGAGAGGAGAGGAGAGGAGAGGAGAGGAGAGGAGAGGAGAGGAGAGGAGAGGAGAGGAGAGGAAAGGAAAGGAAAGGAAAGGAAAGGAAAGGAAAGGAAAGGAAAGGAAAGGAAAGGAAAGGAAAGGAAAGGAAAGGAAAGGAAAGGAAAGGAAAGGAAAGGACACAGATAGAGAAAGAAAAAGAAAAATAAGAAGGGGAGAGATAAAAATGGAGAAAAAAAAGAAAGATAAAGGAAAGATGGAGTCATCAAAAGAAGAAAGAAAGAGAGAGAGAGAGAAAGAAAGAAAGAAAGAGAGAGAGAAAGAAAGAAAGGAGAGAAAAAAGAGAGAAAGAAAGAGAGAAAGGAAAGAAAGAAAGAGCGAAAGAGAGAGAGAAAGAGAAAGAAAGAGCGAAAGAGCAAAAGAGGAAAGAAAGAAAGAGCGAAAGAGCGAAAGAAAGAGCGAAAGAGCGAAAGAAAGAGCGAAAGAAAGAAAGAGCAAAAGAAAGAGCGAAAGAAAGAAAGAAAGAAAGAAAGAAAGAAAGAAAGAAAGAAAGAAAGAAAGAGAAAGAAAGAAAGAAAAAAGAAAAAAGAAAAGAAAGAAAAGCTACAAAATCAAATAAAATCTCGCTGTGCAGACGAGATCCACCGCAATCTTTCCCTTCGTTTCCGAGAAGGAGAAACCCAAACTCCCGGCTCCGCCAGCCGGGGGGCCGCGCAGGGAGGCGGCAGCGCCGGTCCCGTCCCCGGGAGCCCCGCGATGCCCGGCCGGGACCCTGCTCCGCCCGGGGCGGCCGAGGCGGGACTGCTGCGGGGCTGCCCCAGCCCCGCCCGGCCCGCCGACGGGGCTCTGCCCGGGCACGGCACCGGCGGCGGGGCCGCGGGGCAGCCGCACGCCGGCTCCAGGGCTGCGGCTGCGGGAGAGCACGGGCACCGGGGGTGCAAATTCACTCCGCTACCGGGTGTGCTAACGCACTCCGGTACCGGTTGTGTAAATGCACTGAGCATCGGAGTGTGCAAATGCACTCCGGTACCGGGTGTGCAAATTCACCCCGCTACCGGGTGTGTAAATGCACTGAGCATCCGAGTGTGCAGATGCACTCCGGTACCGGGTGTGTAAATGCACTGAGCATCCGAGTGTGCAAATGCACTCCGGTACCGGGTGTGCAAAGGCACTCAGCCCCGGTGTGTAAATGCACTCGGCGCCGGTGTGCGAACACCCCGAGCACCGGCTGTGCCTGCAGGCACGGCAGCAACAGGTTTTGCCTCCGGGTCTCTTCCGGCCTCCGCGGTTAACGGGCCCCGGTGCCGGGCAGGGCAGCCGGCAGCCCTCTCTCTGCGCCCCCTTCGCGCCCCGGGAGGAGCGGGGGCCGGTGGGCGATGCCCGCAGCAGCTCACCTTGGAAGCGGTGCCCGAAGAAGCGGTTCCGCAGCACCCAGGGGTAGAAGTTGAGCGGGTCGCGGTGTTGCGGCCCGAAGAAGGAGTGGGGGTGCGGCAGCGCTGAGCCCCCCAGCTGGTGGGGCCCGACGGGCAGCGCCGGGTGCCCCACGGCCTCGGGGAAGACGAGCTCGGCGCTGCCGTAGAGGGCCCGGCCGGCGGCGGCGGCGGCAGCGCCCTGGAAGCCGGGGGCGAAGGCGGCGGCGTCGGTGGCGGGTCCGGGGTAGCCGAGGGCGGCGGGGCGCGGGGGCTCCTCGGGGCTGAGGTGGGTGTCCTTGCCCACCAGAGACTCGATGGTGAAGCAGCGCTTCGCAGACGGCTGGAACATGGTTTGAGCCGGGAGGCTGGGGGGGGGGTTTGGGGGGGGGGACCGGAGCGGGGCTGTTCCTCCGGGTGCGCGTGTGTGTGTGTGTGTGTGTGCGTGTGCAAGAAACCTCCCCCTGGGCAGCGCGCACACACACACACACACACACACACACACACACACACACACACACACACACACGCCCACCCGCGGGCGCCTACGCACCCGCAAACCCCGGGCAGCCGGTACAAATACGGCCGGTACCTGGCGGGGCCCGGAGGAGGGGGCGGCCTCACCTGCTCGGGCCGGGGCCGGGGCCGGGCAGGGGGAGGCAGAGGAGGCAGGGGGAGGCAGGGGGAGGCAGGGGAGGCAGGGGGAGGCAGAGAGCGCCCGAAAAACTGGACTGGAGCCTCTCCCGCAGGCGCGCCGCGAAGTTGTGGGAGAGGGGCTCCGGCTGCGGGTTTTTTTTCTTTTCCTTTTTCTTTAAAAAAAAAAAAAATAAAATTAAAAATTCTTTTTAAAAAATTCCTCTCTTTTCCCACCTTTTTTTCCTCTTTTTTTTTTTCTTCTTTTTCTTTCCCCTTTTTAAATAAATAAAAGAAACAGACCCACGGCGGCCGTTCGTAACTCCGCGGCGCGGGGAGCTGCCGGCCCGGTGGGAGGGAGGAAGGGGAGGTGAAGGGAGGTGAAGCCCTCCCCCGCGTCCCACCGCGGCTCCCCGCCTCCCGCGCAAGCTCCGCTCCCCTCCGCGTATCCCCCCCCCCCACACACCCCTCCAAGGCAGGACCTTCCCTCTGGACAAAAGCCCGCTCTTCCCACGGGTCCGATCCTGCGCTTAGGTTAAAAAAAAAAACAAAAAAAACCCAAAAAAACCCCGAACAAAAACCCCCCAATCGCTCGCGATTTTGGCTGGGTTTTCCGCGGCGCGGGGGGGATGCGCGGAGCGCGCAGCCCCTGCGCGGGCCGGTCCCGAGTTCACTCCGCAGTTTGGCTCTGCTCTGAGTTTTGTTGGCCCGCGGAGGCGGGGGCCAGCCCTCCCCTCCCGCACAAAGGGGGTTGAAAGTCTATTTTCCACTTGGCTGGATTGAAATACTCCGCGCGGGCACCCGCGGATCCTTCCCCCCGCGGAGAGGAGAGCGCTGCTGCGCGCCCGCGGGTTTTCCGCGGACACATTCCCGCAAGAGGCTGCGAGGAAGGAGGGGAGAGGGAAGAGAGAAAAAAATACATGAAACCCCCCAGAAATGAAAGGCTAAAAACGGAGCCAGCGCGCCTCCAAAGCGTTATTTTTATTTTTATTTTTATTTTTATTTTTATTTTTATTTTTATTTTTATTTTTATTTCCGAAAGAGGGAGAGAAAAAATACTCTACATTTTAAATATATATTTATATTAAAAAAAGGGAATAAAGAAGCGGGGCTGGGTCAGCAGGCTGGTGGAGAAGGCACCCGGCGCGGAGCGGGGCGCACCCGCGGAGGGACGGGGAAGAGGACGAGAAGGGAAGGGAAAGGGGATGCGGACACGGCGCTCAGCTCAGACGCGGGAGCTCTGCCCGGCTTCGGACCATTTGTGGAATTTAATTTAAATCAATTTAATATAATTTAATTCAATTTAATTTAATTTTTTTTTTCTCGCTCTCTGTTTTCTTTGATCCCCGGGCCAGGCCGGGGGTGGGCGAGGCGGGGATGCGGACCCTCCGCCCCCGCTCTCCCGCAGCCGCCCGTCGGGACCGGGCGGTGGCAGCGCCGGGGGCCGCCGAGCGCTACGCGGGGCCGGGATTTCGTTTCGTGCGGATCTCGCCGGTTTTCAGCGTCTTCTGCGGGGGAAAAAGCCGACCGGGCTCTGGCTGCTCACCGCGGGAATCCCCGCCGGCAGCATCTCCCCTCTGCGCCCCGGCTCCACAGGAACCTTTTTTGGGGGAGCTGCTTTGGTTTGGGAAACATAAACCTTTAAACTATTTTTTTTTTCCCTGTTCGCCCCCGTGGTTTTCAGTCTCAGCCCAGTGTCCAGGCGAGGCTCCCTGGATGCTTTGGAGGGAGCCAGGGCTCGCTGGGAGCTGGGAAGCTGCTACACTGAAACCAGGAGAGAAACCCAGATTTATCTTTACATTTATTTTTCCACCTGCCACTCCAGGCCTGCTGTCACCTCCAGAATAATTCAGGCAGGACTTTTATCCCCCATGGGAATAAAATGCGGACACCCCCCAGGCGAGTGCCTTGCTCGGCGCCCGGTGTCCCCAGCTTATTAAAGAGAAAAACTTTAGCCCCTGCATCCCTGGGAGGAGGTGATCCGGGAGCAGCCTGCCTTCCCGCTGGATTTCTGGCCAGGAGGAGCTCTGAGTGGAGGAGAAAGACATTTTCTTTTTTAACGAAAGAGCCGCAGAGCATGCCAGCACAGGGGAGGGATGCGGCCAGCAGTGGCAGTGGGCAGGCAGGGTTGGGTAGAGGGGTGCTGTACCGGGATTAGGGGGTGCTGGTGGAGGAAAGGTGGGATCTGATGCCCGTTAAAATACAACAGTGAGGATTTTCCAAGGAGCAAACGAAAGAGGAATGCAGGAGAAGGAGAGGGGGACGGGACAGGCACCAAAACCTGGCCTTGGAGCTGGGGGTAGAGGGTCAGCTCCAGGGATGGGCAGACAGGCAGCAGGTCCATCCCCATCCGTCTGCATCCCCCAGCCCTGGCCACTGCTCGCCTGCCTGGATTTAAATCACTGCCCGTACCCCTTCCTCCCAGGCTTTGCTGGGGTCGGATCCGGCACGCTGCCGGCAGGTGCAGTCCATCCCCCCCGTCTCGTTAATCTGTAACACATCGGCCTCCAGCATCAAAGGGCAGAATGTGGAAAATCAGGCCCCGGGCCCCGGAGCGTGGCCACGGGCATGGCTTGCCGGGATGTTAAAAGTTGACCAGACTTCAAAGTGCTGGATCATTTCCTCCTAACCTCTCCCACCTGCTCTTCCCATGGGCACAGCTCCTTGCCCAGCCTGGATTTCTTATCATCCTTCAAGTGTGGCCCCGAAGTGAAGAAGGGAGGAATGGGGCTGTATTTTGGGTTGTGGGGATGAGGAGGTGCGGACCCTGCCTGTCCCAGGCTGATCCCGCTTTCCTGCTGCTTTGGTTTTTTTTTTTTTTTTTTTTTTAATTTCACTTGGTTCAGGGATATGCTGGATGGGAAAAAACTGACCTTACACAACCCAGTGGGCTTCAGTGGGTTATTCATCTCATCTCCCTCAGTCTCCTTTTTTTAAGGTGGTTTTGTCAACTGATTTATTGATGGTAGATGGATGGATGGGTGGATGGCTAGATGGATGAAGGTGCCATGGGAATGGTGGGGATGGTGGTAGATATGCACATTCACAAGGACAGGTGGGAGATAGCTTTAGTCTGTGGAGCCAGGCTGATATTGAGGGACGATACCACCACTGAACCCAGGAACAGGAAGCCACACAGCTCACATAGCCATGGGCTGGAAGAGGTCAGTCAACCAAAGAAAGATGCTGCTGGGTCTTCACCTGCCTACACAATGCCCACACTGGCTTTTCCATGGGTGCTGCATCCACCCTTGCCTCTCCAGTGTAGCCTGACTACTATGTTGGTACAGAAAACCTGCACATTGGCTCTGGTGGGATGGGTGCTGGTGGGCTTCTGACATTCTCAGACTGGGAGGTGAGGCAGGAAAGGCATGAAAGCCAAAAGGCTTGTGCAAAACTACACAAAAAGTGATGAGAAAAGATCTTCCCAGGTCCTCATCATGCCCAGGCTCCTACTGCTCCTGCGTTGGGTGAGCTCTCAGAGGTAGGAGATCCTGAAGACCATTTGATATGGACCCAGCTGTGACTTCGGTGGCTTGCACTTGCAAAGCAAACAGGATTTTACATCCATCTCCTTGTAGACATTTAAAGCCCCAGCTCCAGAAAGGATCATCTTCAAGTCCTGAAACACCTCCAGATGATTGTGCAGGTGCCCACAGCCCTGATAAAGCCTTTCAGAAAGCTGCAGTACCCTCGGCCACGGGTGGCAATGCCTGTCCTGGCACTGAGGCTGCACCCACACCTGGGACAGAGATTGCTCCAGCCATTTCTGCTCATCAAGGTGGTCCCATAGGACCATGGCTTTGGGGGAAGTCATTGAAATTCATTAGTTGAAAGTGATGTGCAGAGGTTGGGCACATGGGAACCTTTCCCCTGACCTTATGCCTGACCTTGGGGACCCTATGTCCCCTTTTTGCCCACAGGTTGAGTGGGGCGATGAGCTGGTTCATCCACACTGAGGCCCACGGAGGGCAGCAGTACTGAAACACACAGTTTGGGGGCAGCATCTGCATCTTCTGCTTGCGACATGACTTGTCGAAACAGCACTGATGTTGCAGGCACTGACAGCATGCACAGCTCTGCAGGTGACATCACCTGCCGTGCAGGTAGGGGATGCAATCCTCCTTGGGGACCTGCTGGGCTGGCAGCAGGTACGGCATCAGGGAACAGAGCTGTGGGGGTCGTTGTGGCCCCCAAGCCCTTCTCTGTAGCAAGGGGTGCAATCCAGCCCCCCCCCAGCCACCGGGAGAAAACCCAAACTGCTGTTCTTAGTTTGTCATCCTGGTCCCCAGGGTGGCAGCAGCCATGGGTGCATGGTTCTGCCATGTCCTGCCTGGGAGTGGACGTCTCCTTCATCCCTGATCCCAGCCTTTACACGTCCTCAGGATGCTGTGTCCAGGAGCTCTGTGCTTTAGAACTGTGATTCCTGGGGATGTTTTTGCAGGTTTATACCCCTGACAGTGTGAGGAAGGGCTCGGCCCAGGTGTTTGGGTTCACCCAACCCTTCCCACTGGTTCTGGGGATGAAGACTGGTCTCCCAGCTAATGTCCCACCATGTACTCCAGGGCTATAGGATGTCACTTTTATGAACACTCTTCCATGCATGGCAGAGTCATCCCTGCAGCAAAAATGTCTTTCTAGGAGAGCTTGGGAAATTTCGACACAGGAAATTATGCCTCCAGCCCTGGGGAGGGTTTGGGTCCTCCCTCGGGTGGCACCAGAGCGTGACCTCTACGTCAGACCGCCCCCGGGCTCACGCCAGCCTTGCCCCAGCGGGCAAAGAAAGCAACATCCCCTGCAAGATTGCACCATCGCAGGGGTGGGGAAAGGTGCAATGGCTTCAGTGTCATGGTGGGGAGAGAAGCCATCCCTGCATGGATGCTGGGAGACTCCCCCCAAAACCCTGTAGGGACCACCCAGCATTATATTAGGGGAGATCAGCAGACTTGGCTCCCGCTCACCTCCACCACAAACCGTTAAATGGCATCAAGACGGTGTATCAGCGGCTTACATATGTTGCTTATAGACGCCAAACTTATTAACACAATAAAACTGCTGCTAAGAAGCTTTCCTGCCTCCTTTCCTGCACAGAGAGCATCAGTGTTGGAAGCACCTAGCCGCCTCCTATGGAAACACCCAGGGTTGCTTTTCATATGGCACTCAGGAAAATAAATATATGAATCAGCCAGGGTCCCCCTTCCAGCATTTCCAGACCTCGCAGGGAGGACAGGGAGCTGGGGAAACCTCAGAGTCAGGGGAGTTTAAATGTTTAAAGCCAGTCCCGGGGTGAAGCCATCCTATCCCGCCCAGCTGCCTGTCCTGGGAGGCAGCGTGCCGGGGGGATGCCCGGGCTCGCAGGGTGCTGCTGGGTGGGCTGGGTGCTGGCGGTCTCCTCCGATGCACGGCACTCTGAATCAGTGAATCTTCCTCCTGCTTTGCTTTGGAAGTGGTCGGAGGGGGACCCTGGCTGATTCATATATTTATTTTCCTGGGTGCCATATGAAAGGCAACCCTGGGTGTTTCCATACGAGGCAGCTAGGTGCTTCCAACACTGACATTCTCCAGGAGAAAAATAGGCAGGAAAGCTTCTTAGCAGCAGTTTTATTGTGTTAATAAGTTTGGCGTCTATAAGCAACATATGTAAATGACTGATATACTGTCTTGATGCCATTTAACATTATGTTGCGGAGGTGAGCGGGAGCCAAGTCTGCAGCATTTCGACTAATACGCAAGGAGCTGCCAATTCTGGTGGGTTTTTTTCTCCTTTTTTTCCCCTTTTTTTTAAATTTAAACAAGTTAACAATCTGCCCGCGCCAAAATAATGACTCGGACCCTTCCGTCTCCGTTGCCGTTTCTTGGAAAACGGGTAAATATTGTGTTCATTTAGCCCTGGCGGCAGCTCGAGTCCCCGGCGCTGGGATGGAAAATCCCAGCTCGCTGGGTATCCCGGTCCCCATTTCTGCGCATGGAGAGAGGGGCCGGTGAGGAAAGAGCGGACCTGCTGCCAAATGCAGCCATGGCTGTTGGTAGCGGAGGTGCCAATGTGTCCGCACTTCCCCCTTCCCCAGTGTGTGTGGGAAAAAAAAAAAAAAGGACAAGGGGAAAAAAAGATTAAATATAAAATGCCGCGAGTTTCTCCCTCTCGCAAGTAATTTTCAGTTAATTTATGTTGAATCAATGGTTCCTTGCAGTCATATGGATGGCAGGCTCCCAGCCATTATTAGTGTAAACAGATTTGTGAGCAGTATATTTAGCTGTTCCATATTGCTTTTAGGAAATGTGCACATTTCAATGGCGTATACTTAGAGAGGGCCATACCCTGCCACCGCTCTGCAGGTGGGGACGGTGCCGTACGGAGGCGCCCATGCTCCCGGCCTCCTCTTCCCCACTCAAGAGGAAGCCCGAGTTGGTGTGTGGGGTTTTGGTTGCCCTTCAAGGCAGTGGGGACCATCAGCTCCTGAAGGTCCCATCTGTATTTCCGCTGAAAAAAAAAAACCCTGCTAAACTGGGTGTTTGCTGGTGAGTATGGTGCGGCCAAGGCCCTGCTCCATCCCGCAGGTTGCAGAGGCTGGATCCAGCTCATGAGCGTGGAAGAGAGGTGTTTGCACTGGTAGGGTCCCCTGGGGTGGGTGCCCAGCATTGTTTTGATGCTCTGGGGTACCCGCCTGCTCCCCAGAGCTCTGTGCAGTCTCACTGGCCTACAAGTGGGATGAGCTGAGCCAGTGCTCCAGCACCCTTGGGAGTGAATCCTCATGGGCTCGGCCACCTGCGCTGCCCGGGGTGGCCACCCACCCAGGGACCGTGCTGGGATGCAGGTAGCACATCCACCCACCCATGCCAGGATGCAGGTGGCACGTCCATCCTGCCAGGGACCATGCTGGGACACAGGTGGCACGTTCACCCAGGGACCATGCCAGGGTGCAGGTGGCATATCCACACAGCGACCGTGCTGGGACGCGGGCAGCACATCCAGCCATCCACGCCAGGATGCAGGTGGCAGATCAACCCAAGGGCCATGCTGGGATGCAGGTGGCATATCTACCAGCCATGCCGTGGGTACGGAGCGCAGCAGCCTCACCCCTGCCACGCAGGGAGGGATCTGGACACCCCCCTCCATCGCCTGAGCGGCTGATTTAAGAAAAGTTGTTGTGCTGCGGGGAAGTGCCAATCTCGAGGTTTGGGGCCAAAATGTAAAAAACGCGCTAAAAAAGAAATCCCCAGATTTCAACAGAATGGGTGTAAATCCCCAGCCAGCGGCGCCGTGAGCAGCCCTCCAAGTCCCGCAGGACAGATCCTGCCACGCAGCAAACTTACACTACTCCTCGCTTCTGGGCCCGCCTGCCGTGGAGGGAGGCTCCCCAGGAGGGAGCAGGATTTGGCCCTTACCCGCCTCCCCTCCAGCCCCCCCTGCTCTCTCCCCACTGCGCGCACACCTCGCCTGCCACCAAAATAACCCAGAAACGCCAAATCCAGAACCTGCTGCCGGTTCACACGTGTTGGGGTGGCACAAAGCGTGGGTGCCGCCCCTCCGCCAAGGAACCAGGGCAGGATATGGCCCCGGGGGCTTTTGCTATTTTAATTTTCCCTGCCGGCTTGCCTGCGTGCTCGAAAATAGCTTCCACGAGCGGGCTGGCACAGGCGACGCAGAGCATCGCCAGCCTCCAGCGGCACGGCGGTGAAAGGATTTGGGCAATGTCTCACCATGGCTACCCGGGCCGGGGAGAAGTATGTGGGCTCTGGGGGGAGGGTGCCAGCCCCTTTCATGGAGTAGAAAGCCCGACATCAGGGCTCTGTTGTTGGATGTCACCGTCTCCCTCCTGCCAGCGTGAAAAATCAATTAGGAAGAATTAGCGACGTGTCAACGGGTGTTGCATGGGGAGAATTATAGGCCCCATCCTGCACACCGCTACGCGGGTTCACCCAGGAGAAGGTGGCACTGTGTCACCGCTCCCTCAGCCATCCCCAACACCGTTACAATCCCCAAACCGTGATACCCAGGCACCTGAATCCGGCCCGGGGTACTGATTTCCAGACCAGGTGCCCGGCTGTGCCCAGGGAGCTGCATACCACCCCAGCGCTCCCTGCCTCAGTTTCCCCATCCCTGCGATGGGGCTTGGCTGGACTGCAGCCCCCACGTCCCACAGCGTCACCAGCCGGAGACCCCATTGGAGCCCATCCCTGTGGCTCTGGGACTGGAAGCAGTTCAGGAGGACTGTAACTTGCACTGTGCTGCCACTTTTCTCTTCTCTCCTCTTTCTGCATGTGTGTATATATATATAAATAAGAAGAAAAAAAAAATCCCAAACTCTGATTAAAATCCCCTTTTTTATTCACCTGCCCATCTTTCCTCTGTCTCCATCTCCCATTCTATCCAAACTCATAATTAATCGCTCAAGGCAAAAGTAATGAATGTTAATTGGCCATCTGTACAAAGACTAATTAAAATCTACCATGCTGGGGATTAAAACATACCTATAGCAACTGCCTGAATTGAGAATGAGACAGAGGAGAGATTGAGAAAACAGCTGAAAGGCTTGTGCAAAACGCAATCTCGCTTAGGTGTGAGATGAGTTGCAACTCGGAGATCTGAGATGCTTTATTATTAAATTAAAAAAAAAAAAAAAAAAGGGGGCGGGGAAGAAACTTCTGAGCTGAGCCGGGAGATGGTTTAATGGGAAGAAAGGCCGCGGGAGATTTCAAAGGCAGAGTGACCCCAACATTTCGGGTTTGGTTTGGATGAGGATAATAGCTGCCCTCTCCCCTCCCTGATGGGAGAAAATATTTCATGGTGTTTTCAGCTTTTTAGCATTTCTGGATGGGAAGAAACCACGCCCAGCACTGGGAAGCTGCTGGGCTAGAGAAGGGTAAGAAGCAAGCCCTGAATTTGAGGAGGTAGGGATGGAGCGCTTGGCACCATGCAATGGGCATCACGGCCCGACCAGGCATCCATCGGCACGGCAGGGTCTGCATCCCACTCTGCCCCGAAGCTGCATCGCCCCCTCGGCCACCCCGCTCCGCTCCTGGCCCCTTCTTTGTCCTAAATCCTCGGCTTTTCAGGCCGGCCATCCCTTTGTTGCGGGGAGGGTTTAGGAGTTGGAGGACTAGTGCAAAACAAATAAGCCAGCGCTAATTATTCACGGGGCTGCTGCTCCTCCTCCTCCTTGCTGTTGCCCTGACGAGTCCCCCGGCCCCCACGCAAACACCTCCTGACCCTCCCTGCGCATCTGGGGCCAGTGCAAAGCCTGCATTTGTCTCACCCAGCTGAGGTGTCCCCTCCAGCGCTGGTGAAACTGCTGGAGGTGGCAGGAGGTGCCCGGGGGTGGAGGGCACCTGAGCAGATGCTGGCAAGGAGGCTGGACCCTCTCTCCAAACAGGTTCCATCAGACTCAAGGCAGCTCTGGCACGTGCAAAATGCCATTTTTTTAGTAAAAAAGAAAAAGAAAAAAGTGCTTTTCCTCCAGCCAAAGCTGGGGGTGGGTTTCTGCTAGAAATCACAGACCTGTGGCTGCATCACCTTGTGTCCCCAAGCAGTTCCAGGCCAGGGCTTCCCCATCTATCCCATGCACCAGCTCTGATGCCAGCAAACAACTAATTTATTAATCCCAGGTCCCCAAGTGTCTCCTTCCGGGAGCCGCTGACCACATCCCTGTACCCCTGTGATGCTGGGGATGACTGCTGCCGCAGAGCATCCTTCCCGGGGGCTTTTCGGGGTTCACAGTGGGGGGTGACGGAGAGGCTGGGGGGAGGCTGGGCATCCTCCCCTGAGTGCGCTGATACTTTGCAGCCTTGCTGGAAGCACCCGAGCTCAGCTCTGCTCTTGTTTTCTCAGATTCGGCTGTGTTTACTCCCAACACGAGTGACCGCCGTGGCCCTATTACGGGAGCGGCTGACAGCTCGGCTGACAAGTGTGCTCGCGGCAGGAATGTGAATGCGGCTCCCGGCCTCGCCGCGGTGCCTCGGCGGCAGCTTTGCCGGCGGTGGCATGGGGAGGGTGAGGCCACGCTGCTGGCTGCGTGATGTGAGATGCCTAAGGAAAGAGCCGCTCTGGGTTTCCTGTGGGATCCCACATGGGATGGGGGGCTGCGAGCAGCAGGTGCAGCACAACTTGCTCATCCTTCCTGATCTAAACCCAGGTGCTGAGCATGTGCCAGAGTCCCCCAGCATCCTAATGGGAAGGACCAGGATCTGCTGGGATTATTCAGTGCTCAGGGAAGGGCTGGGCAATTGGCACAGGAGGGTTTCAAGGCCAGGTGGAGAATGATGGTCAGCAGAGGTGGCGCAGGATAGGCCATGGAGGAGGAGGAGGATGGATGCCCTGATCTGAACCAGTGGCTCTGCTGAAGGAAAGGGGACAGGGAGCAGCTGATGTTGAGACCGTCCGGTGTCCCCAAATCCCGGGGGGTCACAGGAGCAGCTCAGCCACAGTCTGCCTCGGGCTTGGCACTTGATATTCAGGGAAGGAGGCTGCATCCCACACAGGCCAGCGACAAACTGGACAAAGTCTGGCTTTGAGGTGCTGCATGAAAAAATGGAAAACTTCCTATTTCTGGCAGTTCTTTCCCACTGGCGTGGAAATTGTTGTTGGTCTGCAGGACCTGGTTCAACCACTGGTGAAACTGGTGGGTGCAGGGCAGCGCCAGGAGTGATGCTGAAGCCAGGGATCCAGTGCTTGTCCCAGCTCCTCTGCTCGTGCTGGATAAAGATGGTTTAATTAATCACAGATCATTTCTGCAATGTCCCCCCATTAGCAGACTAAATAATAACTCATTAAAGGCATTTCAAGATCGCAGGAACAGGACAGTTTACCAGCAAACCCACTGCTCTTTGGCTCTAAACTGGGTTAATCTGTCATCTCTCCTTGCTGGACCAATGGGTCCCTTGTTACACATTAAATGGCTGCTCCAGGAAACATGTCCAGCCTGGAGCTGGTCCTTCTCCTTGCTTAACACTAAGGCCACCAAAACGAGAGGACAGCATAGAGGGGAGAAGAACAGAAGCAAGTCAGCAGGCTGAGGGTGAGGAGTGTGAAGAGTTACAGGCAGGAGGATGCATGAGCAAGCGTTCAGTCTCAGGGAGAAGAGTTGGTGAGAACCATGCCAGCTCAGGAGAAAGATGTTTGTTGTTCTATCCCTCTCAGGCTTGGTGAACATCCACCAAATCCCAGCCATGGCCCTGAGAAGACCCTGCAAAGCTCCTGACTTGTCGCATAGAGAACTGGGAGGCTTTGGGATGGTTGGTTGTGTGCCCCCCTCATCTCAGGTACCCCCCATATTAACTCCGTGCCATGTGCATGGCTTGGGTATCTCCATGGGCATCTCGGGGGTCTCTGCATGCAGGATGGGGGTCCCTGGGTGGGAAGTGTGGGCACTACCAGACCTTCCTCCCCCCCTGGGAGCACCATTGCCAGAGGACCATCTCATTTACCTTTGGCCTCGTGTCCAGAGGTGGCTGCTTGTTTGCGAGCGAGGAGCTCGCTGAGCACTCAGCGTACTGGACGAAAGGCCCGTACTCAGCATTTCTGGCCACTGGATGTGAAAAAAAAGTTATTCTTTTTCCCTCTGCTGAGAGACCTTAAATAAGGGGCAGAGGGACCTGGCTGCAGCCTCTTGCCCCACTGAGCCAGGGGCAGACCAGGTCAGTGGACGAGATTTGGGAGGTCATTGGGTGCACACCAGTTTTAATTTGGGAGGCTTTGGGGGGGATTTAGCAGGCTCACCCTTGCTGCCATCCTGGGGACCTAGTCACACATGCAGAAACAAAACCCAGCAGTGACTTTGCCTCCTTTCATGACCTGGTTCCCCGCATTTCATCACAGCACAAAGGACCCAGTGTGCCTCCCCAGCATGGAGAGGGGGCTGGGGAAGGTCCCCTGAGGACCTGGGGTCGGTTGCTGTGGTGGTGTCACCCCTAGGTATTGCACACACACTTTCCTTCATACCCCAAACTGCTATCGAGGCCATCGCAGGGGCTTTCTATAGCACTTTAATAGGGATCTTCCACAGGGAGGCAACTGCGCAGCTCGTGCTCCAGCCTTGTCTTCCCCTGTTTACCAGGGAGACATCACGCCTTCACCAACATCCACCCATTACAGAAATCACTGCAGCCAGGAAGGGCCCAGCGCTAGCAGCACGTCCGTCCCACGGCTTTCCCCCAAGCAGCGAGTAAATTGCTTTTCTTGTAAGCACATGAGCTGAGAGTAAGAGGGGAGCAGGGAGGGGCTGACTGTCCCACAGGAGCCTTGTGCTGGGAGAGCAGGGCTGCACAGCCCTTCCTGGGGCTGCCACGACCTCTAGCACTGTGCGCCAGGGATGAGATGCGAAGGAAAAAGCAAAGGCAAAAAAAGGGAAAAAAAGGGGTAAAATGCCCTCCACGGTATTTCACTGCAGGAGGCAGGGTGGGAAGGCAGGGTGGTGGAGGGGCTGGCAGGGAGGCAGACCCACTTGCAGGGACTCCCCCCTGTACTAAGTAGGATTTTGAGTTTAACAAGCCCCGCTTTACCCCTGTCAGGGAGAACGGAGCCTATGGCTCCTGTCTGGGATGGAGGAGGTGACGGCTCCTGTTGCGGTGACTTCCTCCAGCCGCACGGTTCATCCTTAGCCCATGGGAGAGCACTGCCCAAATATTGGGGCTCCCCTAGGGCCAGGCACGTTACCTCCATCACATATGCTTTGACAGGTGAGCTGTGAGCTCCTGTCTCTGAAACTAGGAGATCTCAAAACAACTTCTTTTTTTTTTTTTATGAATACTCCTTTTTCTCCCAATTGAACCTCCGGCATGGTCCCATGGCTCCAGGACATGGAGCCTTAATTAAAGAAAATCAGTCACTGCAGGGACCTGTGATGAGACGGTGCAAAGGTAGGAGGGAAGCCTGAGCTTGCATCCCGCTCCATCCCCGCCAAACAGCCCGTTGCTTTTCCAGAGGCACCAATGCTGTCTCACCCTCTGGACTGTCTGCTCTGGCTGGTGTCCGTTATTCGGTCTCGGTACGCCCTCAGCTGGTCACAGAAAATGCTAGAAAAGGGAAAAAAAATATTTCATATCGTTTTGCCATTGTGTCTCGTAGCACCTATGGGTGAACAGATGTTTTCCAGACCCATGGGGGACAGGAACTGAGCCCACTTCCTGAGGAGGGGATGCTGGTATCCAGGGGATGCCCTGAAAGCATCACTGGCATTTCTCCCTGGGTAAGGAATGCTGGTACCCAAGGATGCTGGTACCCAGGGAATGCCCTGAAAGCATCACGACATTTCTCCCTCGGCAGAGCTCTGCTCCTGGGCTGGGAGGCACAAACTTGTTTTGTCCCTGGGGGTTACAGAGAGATGACAAACACCTAAACACACAGGCAATGAGTCCAAGGGGATGAAACCCCTGAAAATAAAACATCCAGACTAGAGCTTGGAGCACAGTCAAGTGATGAGTGGCTGAGCTGAAGACAAACTTACTCCATTGAACTTTGAGCACGTGGCTGCTTCACCAGCAAAATTCAGCAGTGTGAGCCACAAGCATATGTCACTCCAGCCATAGGATTCACACTTGGTATGTGCTTGATGTTGGCAACAAGTTCCCTCTTCAAGCAAGTGTACAGTTTCCTGGTTTAAGGGACCGGGACACTGAGACTGATTTTTGCACCTGCTGCATGTGGGCTGTCCCTGGGCACCAGGGGAGACAGAAAAGGGAGTGAAAAGTGACCCATGTCCCAGCACAAGACAGACATGGACCTGTCAGAACAGGTTCAGAGGATGCCACAAAAGGGCCTAGAACATCTCTGCTGTGGAAAGAGGCTGAGGCAGCTGGAGCTTTTCAGCTTGGAGAAGAGAAGTCTCCGGGGAGACTTTATTGTGGCTTTTCAATACTTAAAGGGGGCTTATAAGAAAGATGGAGAGAGATGTTTTACCAGGGCCTGCAGTGACAGGACAAAGCGTAAGGGTTTTAAATTGAAAAAAGGGTAGGTTTAGATTGGATGTAAGGAAGACATTTTTTACAGTGAGGGTGGGTGAGACACTGGACCAGGTTGCCCAGAGACCTTGTGGATGCCCCATCCTTGGAAGTGTTGAATGTCAGGTTGGATGGGCTTTGAGCAAGCTGATATAGTGGAAAATGCCCATAGCAGGGGGGTCGGACTAGATGATCTTTGAAGGTCCCTTCCAACCCAAACCATTCTATGAATCAGATCCAGTGTTTCATTAATGATTTCATTAACTTTGTGTGCAGCAGGACACAAACACCTTGCTATTTAAAGTCAGCATTCATGGCCTATATATATACTCGCTTGGGAGAGAGGTTTGGGTTGAAGTGCCTGGCTTCAAGTGGCACCTCTGATACCACAACCCCTCACACAGATGCTCCAACAAGACACGCAGAGTTGCCAATACACCCCAGTGATTGGAGGGTGGTCAGATCTCAAGCAAGAATAGAATCATAGAATCAATTGCCTAGGTTGGAAGGGACCTTTCAGCTCATTTAGTCCAACTATCAACCTAAGTCTGACAAAAACCATCACTAAACTGTATCTCTAAGCACTATGTCTACCCGTCTTTTAAATACCTCCAGGGACGGTGCCTCAATCACCTCCCTGGGCAGCCTGTTCAAATACACAGTCCAAAAATACACAGTTCAAAAATCACACTCCCCCTTGGATACCCTGGCTTTTAATGTGTCTTACTCTGAATAACCCATCGGCATCTCCCACCCAGCTGGTACCAAATGGTCCCCGTGCCCACAGCAGCCCTGTCCCCCAGGACCCTCCCACCTCCTCCTGTAATATAGGCCTCCTTGAGCTTTTTGGGGAGGAGGGGGAGCTTACCTATCTTCTGCCCAGCCCCTGACAGCGCACGGTGCAAGACCCTGTAGGGGCAGGACACTGAGCACTGGTGCTATATATTTGCCAGATCTCAAAGGAGGATTTCTGCCCAAGAGGGGACGGGACAAGCCCATAGTGATGCAGAGTGAGGTGATGGGGAATTTTTAGTAACAGCACGTCTGCCCAGGTTTCACAGACAACGTTCACCACCATCAGGTGCCAAACTACAGCAAAACAACCCTGTTGTCAGTATAGTGAGCAGCAGAGTTTCACAGGCACAGAAGAAAGATGAAACCAAACTGCAGAGTAGCTGGAGAAGGGTTTTTTTTTTGAGCTTGACAGGATTAAGTTAACACAGTTAGTGATATGGATCAGAGATGGAAGAACAGGACGGGCACATGTGGCGCCTTATTGGATGAAGACAGGGCTTAACCCAGGTTCTCTCCTCCTAGCCTCCCAAATATTTATCCATTTTTAAAGATAAAGCAGAAGACCCAGACCAGACATGAAACTTTTAATGATTGTAGATCCATTTGGACAAAATTTGAAATAAAAGGTTGAGATAGAGAACTGCAGGAAGGTTGCTGTCATTGAGCACAGAGGGACACTGGGCATTCCCAGGGCACACAGGGGATGACACTGCACTTCACAGAAGCTCTCCTGTATCAACACACACTGCAGGTCAGCTGTCTTCTAGAAGGACAAGTGTATAACCGCCTGTGCCTCCTGGAACCCGATGAAAAATTGAGGATAAACCCCCACAAATATTTAAAAGAATAACCCCAGATCAAGCCCCGGATCCAGGCTTGGACCCAGAAACTGCAAACAGGAGCATGGCAGGAACTCAGGACTGTGTCTCAGATGTGCTCTAACCCACGCTGCGCTTGTGCACAGGTTTATGTAAACTAGTGACCCCAGCCAGGCATCCAGAATTCACATCACCTCCATGGCCAGCTCCCCCTCCTGGTGATTTATTGCCTTTGTGTAAAAAACACAGGGACAGGCTTTGCTCCACATCTTAATGCACAAAACTGGCACAGAGACGATCCCAGAACTGCAGGAGAGTCTAGACAAGCCACTGGTGAGACAGGGGACAGACAGTCAGGGCTCAGGGATGACAGTCACATCTTCCGGCCCCAGGAATGGCTCTTTTGCCCTTTGGTGACTTGCTCAGGTACTGAGCACACAGCTCCTGAGGGGCAAAGAGGACAGGCACAGGGATGCCCAGATCTAACTCTACTGTTGGCTTCTTTGAGACCTTCTGGGGTGGCTTTCTGAGATGGCCTTGCGTGCCTTCGTACCTCTTTGGCTTGCACACACTCCTGCACAGGAGAGCTTTAAGCCTCCATGCCCATTCCTTTGGAAAAACCACCTCTGCTCCCTCATCCCCAGCAGCTAAGAAATCCCTGCTCCTGCCGGCAGATGCCCAGGAGAGCTCAACAGCTACAGCACAGCAAAGCAATAACTTTTCCCATGCCCATCAGGGCACTAGGAGTATTTATAAGGCACCTAGAGGTCTTCTCTTGAAAGCTGCACAGCACCCAGCACTCACACACGGTCACCAAACACACCAGAGGCACCCAACACGCCTCAGCAGGAAGCAAAGCAGGAAGGCAAAGGAGGAGGAAAGCGTAACTCAGATGTCATAGAAATCCACGTGGGCACCGGAGATGAAGGTGTCCTCCTCCAGGAGATTCACCAGCTTCTGGGCTGACACGGTGCAGTCTATCAGCTGCCCGCTCTCCTGCAGGCTTTGGAAATATTGACGCATCTCAGGGTCTCCGGTCTTAGTCCGGGCCAAGAGCTGCATGTCGGTGTCCAGGGGACCTGGAGGAAGAGCAACAAAAAAATAAATCATGTAAAGAAAAAGCAAAATCTGGGGCTCATTTTCCCTCTGCATCTGACTCAGATGCAAGAATCTTTTATCCACAAAGCCACGAGAAAATTAATAGCAATTAATGAGTTCCCCTCCTCACCCGGGGCATAGTTGAGCACACGGACATCGGGCTCCTCAAGCGCCAGCACCTGGAACATCATGTCCCGGGAAGCCTTCCCACTGCAGTACAGTGCCCAGTTCTTGAAGGGCTTCACAGCACAGAGCGAGGAGATGTTCACCACCGTCCTGCTTGAGCCAGGCTGCTTCCCGAAGGCTTGCAGGGCAGTGGAGGTGAGGCAAAGAGCTGAGGTGACGTTGAAGGCAAAGTAGCTGTTGATCTCATCTGGGTCGGTGAGGTCGAGGAAGGATTTGGAGATATCTCCCAGGGAGCCTAGGAAGGACAAATGAGTTTAGAGTAGTTAAAGATGGGTTCAACAACACAGCAAATCCCTTTTGCTCCTATGTTTCCACATGCAAAGTGAGCAGTTTTGCTGGTCCAACCTCTAGCAACGTCTCACAGGAGAACGAGGAGCTCAGCACAGCCCAGCTCCGCTCATCTCTTTCTGGTCACCTGCTGAACCAAGAGCAGTGACATGGGACGTGGACCTGCCCTGCCAATCCTCTGCCAAAACAAAGAGCTCCAAACCTCCAGCCTGAAGTACAATGTCCGCATGGGCCACCACACACTCTCCTGCATGTCCCTCTTTTGGGACCAAGTCAGTAAAAGACCCACCTCCTGTAGCACCTATTACCTGCTGGAACACATGGTCTTATTTATAGAGGCAATGGGTGAAAAAAGGCACTAAAGCCAACCGACATTAAAGATTGCAAGTGAAGCACCCACAAGGCACGGCTAAAAGTTTTTCTGAAGGTTTGTACTCAGGGAGCAGAGCAGTGGGAGGGCACAGGATGGTGGCCAGCTGGTCCTGTGCCATGAGTAACCTTGTGAGCAGCAAAGCACTGTGGTCCCAGCGGTGAACCACCCCTGGTCTACTCCCCAGATTAATTACTTGAATAAAAAGATCGAGAGAGGGCGAAATCCCTGCTGCTCCTTCGGTTATTTACTCCGTACGACTTATTTACTGGCACCCAAAGTGCCGATCAAGCCTTGGCTAGGCCGCTGCAGAACCAGGGGTGGGCTCGCCGGGGCTGAGCCCCGCTGCCCCGGGGGAGGCGGAGGGCAGGGAGCCGGGGGGTGGGGGAGGGGAGCGGGGGGCTCATTACCGGCGTTGTTGATGAGGAGCAGGCGGCCGGGCGGGGCGGCGGGCAGCACCTCCCGCAGGGCAGCGGCCGCCCTCCGCAGCCCCTGCTCGCAGCCCAGGTCTGCAGCCACGCACTCCACCCGCAACCCGGCGCCGCCGCCCCGCAGCTCGGCCGCCAGCTCGGCCAGCGGCGCCACCGAGCGCGCCAGCAGCAGCAGCACCGAGCCCTCGCCGAGCCGCGGGGCCAGCAGCCGCGCCAGGCTGCGCCCGAAACCCCGGGAGGCGCCGGTCAGCACGCAGACGGCCGTGCCCCAGCGCCCGGGCACCGGCTGCGCTCCCGACCCCGCTCCCGGCTCCATCCCGGCCACGAGCGGAGGGGGGCGTGGCAACAGGCCTCACCACGTGATCCGCCCCATTCATCCCCTCCGCCGCTTTGGGAATGGCCGCTCCGAACGGGCCGGCACCGCCGCCAGTTCCCATTGGTCGGCGCCGCCGCCTCGGCCCGCTGACGTCCGCTTTGCGGGCGTGGTCGGAGCGGCGCGCCCTCCTCCGGCCGCTCCCGGCGAGTAGCGGGGACTGGGGCTGCGGGGCCGGGGTTGCGGCCCCGGTCGCGGTCGCGGTCCCGGTCCCGGTCCCGCGGCCCCGGTCCCGGGAAGCGCCCGGCCCTGCCTTACCAAGGCGCGGCTGCACTGGGGGGTTTTTCTCCAACACATTTTTTTTTTTCTAATGCATTTTTCACTACATTTTTGTAATACTTTTTTTTTTTGGTTTTTAAATATATTTTATCCCCAGCACGGATGTAAATCCCGCCCCCTCCCTGCACCTCCCCAGCCCTGGCGCTTTGCTGCCGGCCACCGCTGTGACTTTTTGCTCTTGGGCTTTACCCTAACAAAGCCTTTGCTCACACCTTTTTCCTCTGCGATCGCTGCTTTTGGCACTCGGCGCCGGCTGTTTATTAGGTAGCGAAAGCCCTGTCTGATCCCAAAGAGTCCTAAAATCCTTTTTTAAAAAATAACTATCTTTGTGCATGAAGGCGCAGACAACTTTCAAAGAGGGTTTTTGCAAGGGGTACCTGGTTTGTGTGGAATTAGTTGGCAGCTGGGCTTGGTTTCCCAGCTGTTCAATCCTGAGGACAGATGGCCCCCATGGTGCGTGAGCAGGTAACGAAGCGGAGTTTCGCCCTATTAAGCAGTTGCAGACTGGGATGAAACCCTCCAGCGTTCTAATAAACCATTAAAAATTCATGGTATGGCAAAAACCCAAGAGTGATATTTGTTTTGCTAAAGCAAATCTTACACATTCAGTAAAATTAAGATCATCAGCAAAAAAATAAGACAGCAAACGTGTATTTTTTTCACAAGTAGCTTCTTGATGGCAGAACTTGCCTTAGTGACTGCCAGTTTCCCCCTTCCCATTTTGGCAGCTCCGATCTCCTGCATCCATCATGCTTCTTGCCCCAGCTCCCAGCCTGGCACCGCACCCCGTCCCACGTAGCTGTGTTCAACACTGAACTGGGCCAGCTGGAAATGGCCATAATTTTGCTGGACTTTCCTTCCAGCAGACCATTTCTTCCATTTGACCTGTTACCAGGCTACAGCGAAGGGTGTAGAAGTAGGATTGAGGGTCTGGGAAGCAGGTTTTTTTAGCTGATAGAACTTGCTTGTGCTAATATTCACTGAAAATAAAGAATCAGGAGGAGGGAATTGGTGACCAAATCAGTCCAGAGCTGGAACTGGAGGGCAAAGCTGCCGAGAAATTACAAATCCATAAGATACCTCCCAAAGTCTCATTGTCTCTTTTGTGCTGCTCAGTAAACAAAGAGACTTGTGCCAAGGATGCACCTTGCACTGTAGAAATTTAGGCAAATTGAGGATGATGTGATGTATCTTTTAAGCTCCTTGTCATTGAAGCCTAAGCAGAATGATTTCCCCTGCTCACAGTGCTGCTTTTGCACAGCTGACCTGTGACACCATGTAGCATCCTGATCTGTTCAAGACCTGACAGCTCCAGCCGCCTGTAGAAAAAGAACAAAAACTCATTACTTTTTCTCTCGCCACCCACTCCTCAGGGAAGTCTTGATGCTGTGTTTGCTGTTCTGGCTCAGACACATCATTTAGTGAGGCCAGACACTGAGTTTTGCTGGCGTGGGTGTCTGCCTCGACCTTGGGCGGGTGGAGTTGTTATCTGTGACTTCTTCCTCTGCTTCATCAGTGCCAATAACATCACTTCTTTAGTTGTGGCACCTACATATTTTCCTTGCTTTGCAGCAAAATCCTATCCCTATCACTGGTGGAAAACTTGCATCTTGGTCTAAATCTAATAATTTTGGACAGCAGGTCCAGGTGTTGTCAGGGAGAGATGTGTGGAAGAGCACCAAGACATTGGCAGTCCCCATCCCAGGAGAGCAAACCCCACACAATGGGTGTTAGGAAATTTCACAACTCACCCAAGCCGACTAAGGAGAGAGGCTGGGACACAAACTACAAGAGTAAATGTTTATTCATACTGGGACATGAGGCGTCCAAGCCAAATTGTGGCACCCCAATGTGGTTTACGTGGGGTTCTTATACCCTTCGAGCATTCCAGTACGACACGATTTGACTAATCATTAACACGCTCCCCCACTCATTATTAAAACTTTGCAAAGCATCTCTCTTTTTACAGCATTCTTGCTGCTTGTCTATTGATCCAGCTATCCCTGGAGTCAGTCGTGCTGGAGTTACTGATCTATGATGCCAGATGATGCTGGGAGGGTTTTAGAGATGTGTCAGAGGGGCTGGGATGCTGGTGTTACCTTGGTTGTCCAGGCGTATCCTTTATCCTCTAAGCTTCCAAGAAGCAAAGTCCTTAATTCCAGGGCCAGGCTGTCCTTTGGTTTGTTTTATGTAAGTGTGAACAATACCAAAGTCTCCAGTAAAATTCCATTACCTGATTACATTACAGTGTATAATGTGAACTAATAATATATATATTAACAAAGTTAATACACTTTCATACAATAAAGACTGGTTGATACAACAAGGAAAGGAATTTTTGTAACTCATGACAGCTATGAAATATCCCCATCAGATCAGTTTTCCTTCCATTCCCTGGGTTGCTTTTGCAGTTGGTCATTTTGAGGGTTTGTTGAATGTCACTTTATGATGCAAAAGGGCGTCTCCTGATCTCAGGTGGGCGGCTTGTGGGGTGATGCTCCGTGCTGAAAAAAAGAGAAGAAGAAAACAAGAGGATTCTGGCCTATCAGCAAAATCAGATTTATGACCAAATTTACTAAGACTGTATCAAAGTCATATTCCTCTGTCGCCTGATGGACACAGTGCATGGTGGAGACCCTCTGAAAGAGGCTTGGTGAGGGTGAGCATGATGTTAGGAGCTCTGCTTGCGTATTTGTAGAGGTTAAATTTCATTCCCTGGTCTTTCTGTGTTCTTACACCTGATGCTTTCTGGCTCCCGTGACAGCAGCTTGCTTCTTCCACTGGATTTTAACACAATTATGCTGATAGTGGCTGTTTTGTGTTTCTTGGAGGACACTCAATTCTTAGCATTGCTCAGCAATTTCTGGGCCTGCTGCAGTCTCATGTTTTATGTCTTCAGAGCTAAAAAGTACCAGCACTCTTCTTATTCTTCCTCCAGCCACCCTGGAAGTGCTGCTGCCAGAACACCTCTGGGAGAAAAAGAGGTAGTTTGCAGTAGGGTAGGGAACTTAGCATCAGTAGATCTGGACTAAGGGCCAAATCCAGTAAAGGATATAGATACTGGCTTCTTTCTTTCTTCCTTTCTTCCTTCCTTTCTTCCTTCCTTTCTTCCTTCCTTTCTTCCTTTCTTTCTTCCTTTCTTTCTTCCTTCCTTTCTTCCTTCCTTTCTTTCTTCCTTTCTTTCTTTCCTTTCTTTCTTTCCTTTCTTTCTTTTCCTCTTTCTTTCTTTCTTTCTTTCTTTCTTTCTTTCTTTCTTTCTTTCTTTCTTTCTTTCTTTCTTTTCTACCACCACCACCCCCCCCCTCCCCTTTGATTTTTTCCTGGTTGTCTTTTTAATTTGTGGCTTTTTGCAACTTGACAGTTCCTCTCCTCATCCACCATCCAAAACCAGCCATAGGACTCCAGAGATAGTTTGCAAAGAGAAGGTTTCCCCATGGAAGAAGGACTCCAGAAATGGCAGCTGCAGAAATTAAATTAATATTGTAAAAGGGCATGGAGTGGAATACAGTTCTAGTGCAATCGCTAGGAACCAGTGCATTTTGGTTGGACTGCTCTGGAGCTCTCTCAAGAAAATATGTTTTAAAATATAAATGGTTGCTGTTGGCTGGGGATTTGAACAGTACATCAAGAAATATAATATAAAAGCATCTAATGCATGGAATAAGAAAGAGGGGGAAGGGCTGTACGTTGTAGAAAGGTCATCACTGTGTTTTGAGAAGTGATGTAAGTTGGACTGGGAAGTGCTAGAGCTGGGAAAGCCCTTGAAGATGACCTGTTGTACAGGTGTGACTGAACTACAGGGACACCTTCCCTACTTAGTGAAAGCCTTTGCCTGAGCAGTGTCTGGTGAAAGTGGGGTGGGGGAAGCCACATGTGACTGGTGGAGCTGGTTCAGGGGGGGATTTTTCCCCTGAACAATATGGGCATTGTCTCATCCCTTTGTGAGCGCGTAGGTGTTGGAGGATGAGCAGGTTGTCACAGACCCAGCAGTGGAGCAGTGGGAGCTGCTTAGCTGGGGTCTCAGCCTGCATGCCAGGACCACGCTCCAGCAGCAGGAGAGTTTGAACTCTTTTTATGACATTGGTCGGGAAGATGAACAGAGATGTACCAGAGCCAGTAAAAGCAGTGGTCATTCTTTTAAGAGACTGAAGGTGCTTCACTTCCATCCTACCCTGTGCACAGTGGGGACACTGGGTCCTCAGCACCATCCTAGTGCCCTTAGAGATTTGCTCCTGCTGCACAGCTCTGTTGCTCATGTGGAGAGATCCCGTGGCAGTCTCCTGTGCCGGGACAACACTGTTCAGGCACCTCTTTGCCTTCACAAAGCAGGAAGCAGATGAAGCGGGTTCCAGAAGAGCGAGCATCATGAAATTGTGCACACCATGAAACCCCGGTTCTTCATCCATCAGCCTCAGGGCTTCTCTTACAGCTCAAGCTGTAGTTGAGAGAACCAGCACTAGGTGTCAGCGGCATTTAAAATCTGGAGGGAGCTGCGGGCAACCCCTGAGCCCGGGGACCCCGGGAGGACAGTGAGGGGGCTGGGGGCTTCGCTCCTGGGCAGCACAGTGCAGGGAGAGGAAGACGCACTGGTACAAGCCAGCAGAAAAGTGCCAGGGGATTAAATTCTCTTGGTGGTGCTGATTTTAACTATCTACCAGTGTATTACCAGAACTGCCCAAATTATCCATCATTTGAGATTGGACGTATTGGATTTATCTGGAGAAGACAACCCAGATGCTTTGTTGTTGTGGCACAGATACTGCTGGCACTGGGCTATTGTGCATGTGTGATTGTGATGCTCTCATCAGCTTCTGACAGGTATAACAGGGCTTCCACAAACCCAGGGGAAGGCAGGAGGGCTTCCGGGGGGGGGGGGGGGGGACCCGACCCACCCTGCATGCTGCAGGGGCAGTGGGAATGCAGTGGAGCTGGTACTCCTGAGCAGCAGCTCAGGAACACTGCCAGGGCTCATGCATGTTGGAGAGGAAGCGCTAAATTCCTTCTGCAAAGGACTGTTAACAATAGCTTTCAGGAAGAGCCCTGGGTATTTCTGCCCAGCGTTACCACCCAAGAAGGGCAGGGCTCGAAGTCATACAAGGTGGCCCTGGCTGTAGTCATCATTGCCATGACTACCCATGGGCTGCTGGAAGGGAAGACTGTGGTTTCGCTCCTGAGCTCTGCTTGTTGTTTTAGTAGCCCAAAGGCCACCCCAACTGTGGGATCTCATCATGTTCAGCAGTTAATTGTGTGAACTCCTAAGGACAAGATGTCTCAGATGCCAGCAGATCTCTTGCTCCATACAGCAGGCCTGCTATCTGGCTGGGTTTCACAGCAGCAAGGATAATGAGGATGGACTGAGCGGCACAGCAGGAACCTCGCTCCTGCAGCTATCCGTGATGAGAAGGGGAGCGTGCAGAGAGGCTAAGTATGTTGTGAGGCTAGGAGGTAGAGTCTCCCTCCTACTCATAAATTCTGCTGCTGTCATGGGTGACTCATGCAGCCCCAAGAGCAGAGAGCAGAACTCAGCCCTCACAACGGTGTTAACCACTTCCTACCGTACATGGAATAGAAATATATCATGCACCACTCAAGCTTAAGAGTGAATGTATTTGTCCTTCTGCTTCTCAACAAAGACAGGGAGACCAGGCCTTTCCTTCACCGTGCTGCTCCCTGCTAGCATGGGCTTCAAGGTTCAGCTAAACAGTGCAGAGCTAAGGAGCAGCTCTGCACCTCAGATAGGGATCCACCTCTTTGGTCTTCAAATTGGGACTAGATGAAGCTATGCCATGCCACGTGGATTTTGGCAGGACTTTAGAAATCCAAGTACAGCTTGCCAAAGGATCTTCATCCTAGCATTGCCATTGGAGAATTCCATCCCTGTATTAATTAAGTCAGAAACTCAGATTTGAAAAATGCTCCACAAAGGTTGAAAGCCAGAACTCCAGGGCTGAAGTTCATCTCACCACTGGTTCAGTCTCTCCGAGCTATTAATTTCCTGTATTCAGATAAAAAAAGGTATAATAAAATGTATGAGAATTTAAAGAGTCATATTAGAAGCATCGAGGTATGTCCCAAGCAGGGATTTGAGGAACAGTGTGATAATATCAGAGAGGCTTAAAAATTTATTTCAGTCCTGAAATGTAAAGCAGCACAAGATTTTAAACACAGCCCCCAGTGGCTGGAAAACGGAGATTTATCCTCCCTAAATATGTTGTGAGAGACTGGATTATTTTGCGGTTACTGATACATGCAGATGAATGCACCCAGGGGCAATAAGCCATGCAGAGCCAGGTCTAGGCGAGGGCACCTGCCTGAAAGCAGCACCACCACAGTGGAACCACCCTACCAAGTCTCTGGCAAGCCCAGCTGGCTGCTGCTGCTGCTGCTGTGGGTGGCATCAAAGTGTGTGGGATGGTGGCAACCAGTGCAGAGGGAGCTGTGGCCCTTCTCAGAAGCGGCAGCTGCTGACAGCACTTCTCCCACCCTCCATACAACCAGGAGCAGCCAGCCCAGCTCCCCGTGGCTCCTTGCTTCCTCTGCCTCTCCATCCCAGCTGCAGCCCTTTCCCCCTTGCTCCATGAAAGGGCAGCCAAGCCCCAAGCTCTCCCCCCTGGAAAGGGCAAAGTTGCATTTCATGGGTGCACAGGGCTTGCTTTCAGTTGGCACTGTGTAGCAAAAATGCAGAAGGCAGCTGAGAGAGGGGGGTAAATAAAATGCAGGCACCTCTGCAGGCAGCAGAGATTCATTCATTCCTCTGGGGTTGAAGTGGAGGGTGCTAAAGGTCAGCCTTTAAGAAGGAAACCAGGCTATTGCACACCCAGAGCAAACAGGACCGGCTGACTTGTGTGCTTAGTCAGCATCCACACTGTTCTTGTTGCTTTAGAAATACTGTGCGTCTTTCCTTGTCCAGCTTCTAGCGATTGGGTAGGAGAAAGCAAACACCGAGGATGCCCAGCCCAGCTGGGAGCTGGGTTATGGCCAAAGGGGTTTGGTGAAGGCAGAAGGGAGAGGTGGGGAGCAGGCAGAGGCTGGGGATGCAGGAGGAGAGCATGGAGACAACTACAGGGGCTCCAGGATTCCAGTCCAGATCCCAAAAGAAGTGACCTGCCCAAAGAGGTTGCTTGAGATTATTTGAGTGTCTAACGACATGGGGGATGAGTCCCCCAGGTCCCTGGAGGAGGGTGGTCTTCCAGGTCAACAGCATCTGACCTTGTCTGTTCCTTTCTTTCTACTTTTAATTCCTGGATCTGTTTGTTAGCCCCCTCCTTTCTCTGTGAAATATCTTCCTGAATGACACCGGTGAGACCAAATGCTAAGAGTAGCTTGGCATCGTGCCCGCCTGTCATTATTTGAATATAGGTGCGGTGAGAAAAGCATGGAGGCACCTGGAAGGGAAGAAGCCAGCAGCGAGAGGTGGGAGCGAGTGAGGAAGGAAAGTAGCCAGGAGATGTTGAAAACAGTTGAGCAAAGTAACAGCATAAAATGAAAAACCAAAATAAACATAATAAGAAAGAGATTGTTAAGATTAAAAAAAAGAAAATAAAATTCTGATGGTGGTATCACTCTAGTGAAATGGCAGAATTACAACTGGTCCTGAATTTGGGAAGATCCCAGGTGCCACAGTAAATTGTAGACAGTGATGACTTTTCATTTCAGCAGCGGCAGAGCAACTGAGCAGTTGCAGACAGAGTCAGACTGTGAACCAGCAGCCACAAGCAACCTCCACACGAAGCTGTGTAAAGGCTGCTCAAGGTTTCTGACCCGTTACATTGATTTTTTAGGAAGCTCTGGAACACTAGGGAAGTTCTGGACAACTGGAAAACACCAATAAGAAGTCAGTAATTAAAAGGGAGCGTTTTCAAATCTCCATCAGGCTGCTGTTGTTTCCATAAAAAACAATTATATGGAACTTCATTAGTAGGAAATTAAGGGAACATAAAAGAGTTAACATCAGTCGGCACAGTTTTAAGGGAAATAGAATCTCTCAGGCAAACTTGATATCATTTTTCAATGAGATTATGAGCTGGTAACAGACATCTTTGATGCATTTGTGTTGGTACTGCATGATGACTTGATTAATAAATTACAACAATACAAATTCAGCATGCTTGTGTCAGTGACTGGTAAGAATAAATAAACTTCTTGTGGACAGGCTTTCAAATGGTACAAAGTTTATGTGGCAGCAAATAATAAGGGCAAGTCCCAGACTGCTCGGTAAGCCAGACAAAAGCAATGAATATTCATGTGAAGGTGACCAAATGCCATGTGTCCAGGGACAAAGAATGTAGCTTTTCTTACAGAATGGAAAATTTTATGCTGGACAGCAGTGACCTGAAAAGAATTGAAGGTGATGGTGGGTGATCAGCTGGACATCTGCCTCAGTGTGACCCTGTGGCCAATGGGACTGGCTAATGTTACCCACCAACACAATGTTGAGGAGGAGCAGATGGATTACATTCTCTTTGTGCTTGGTACTGGAACCACTGTTCTGTCCACTTCTGGCCTCCACAAACTAAGGAAATCTTGAAATATTGTGGTTTTCACAAAAAAAATGCATAAAGGAGTAAATTACTGGAAAATGTGCCTTACAGTGAAAGGCTCCAAGAACTCTGTCTGTTCAGCTGATCAAAAAAGAGATTGGTTGATCACAGATCTCAGCACCATACATGAACACCAAAAACTTGGTCACAGCAGACTTTTCACCCTACCAGGTAAGGGTAAAAATAGATCTGTGGTTGAAATTTGAAGTTGGAGGCCAGGTGGGATTTTCTATGGCATCAAAAACAGCACTAAGTTTTCCTCTTAAAAATATGCTGAGATTTCACCATAGCTTTAGAAGCCAATTGATGCATGGAAAATCTATGGTTGGTGCTCCTATGAGGTAACAATATCCCTCTTCCTCACCGTTCGACGTGAATATTTATGAATCTATGAAAATATTCTTGGTGCTTTTCTCCCCATGAGAAAAATGTTATGTTGTGGTGGATAATTTTAAAAAAAATATTTATTTTTATTCCATTCAAAACCAAACATTTCCTTTTAGACAGACTGTTACAGTGTCTCCTAGCATCTTCCCACGTTGCTCTGTGGAGGTTAATGCTGTGCTTTTCATCAGGACGTGGTCTTGCTGGCCAAGTCACACCATGCTCCAGGCACTGGGCTCCTCTTCTTGCTGAAGCACTACATTGCGGTGTTGAAGAGAGTGGTTCTCATTCTTTCTGTTGGTGCAGGAGAGTGAGACTAAATTAAGACTGATATCAACATCAGAATTTGATAACAACTTGATTTCTAAGTTCCCATGTCAGTGCTCAACCCCCTTGTACTGTAATCCAGTGGACTAAGCAGTGTCCTCATACCAGAGAAAACTAGACTCTCTTTCCAAGATCCTTATTTGTGATAATGCCATTGCCTAACAGCATTCAGGATTGAAACTGACATTGGTGTCATTTGTAGTAGTTCTCATCCTGCCATTAAAACCATTAAGGATTGTTAGCAGCCACGCACGCTTAGACCTCTGGTGTTTAATCCTGTTTCTAAAGCTCAGTGCAGACGATGCAATAGTTATCACTGACTTCAGGAATATTGGCTCAGTCCCCAGCAGCACAAGTCCCTACTAATTTGAACGAAAACAGTAATCTTCTTAGCTGCTAATAGTGGTAGACAGTGGTATCTACAGATTTTACACCGGAGCTGGGTATGTATCACACCCCGAGCAGCACATTATGTATTTTCCATAGCCACAGGTACCTCATCTCAACGGTCTGAAGTCCAAAGCAGTTTAAATCATAAATGATATGCTCCTTGCAGCAGCTGTCATGGTGTTTTGCCATGGGGGATTGCCCCTGTAAGCTGCAGTGCTGGAAGCACCAGCCTTCTGCTAGGGGTGCCCTGGCTCGCCTGCAGCACCGGCCTCTGAGGAGCAGCTGGTGGAAGCAAACACAAAATGCACAGCGCTTCCCCCTGTTACAGCGTTTCCCCCTGATACAGCTCCCAACCCAGCCCCAGAGTAAGGCAGCGCCAGGCTGCTGGGCTCAGAAATCACCCTGCTATTTTTATCTGCTTTCCTTCCACCACTGATGTGTCTCTTTGCTTCTTGGTCCTCGGAAAGCTTCTACCAGTTCTCCATGGTGACTGCCTTCAGAGGACAGATTTCCTCGCTGGTGTTAACACATCCAAAGTGACGTACACCTGGTCTCGCACAACACTGTGTTTGGCAACTGTAGGCCTGATGTGCAAGAGCTGGTGAACTTCACATGAACTAACAAAGTTTTGGTCAGCCTCTCCTGGCCCCTTCTGCATTGTTCCAGTCATGGTGCATCGTGTTTTGGGCAGTTCTTTTATCCCATTCTCATTTAATTAAGTGATGATACAGGGACATTCAGACCAGCAGCCTTCAACCTTAGCAAGCAGCGGTGACGGAAGCCAGGGGCATGCTGATACGATTAGCGTAGTTTATTTATTTCTCAGAAGATGAAACGACAAAAACAAATGCAGAAACCCTTGGTGGTATGCGTAGCCTGGTCTTGGTCCTGATCTTCGTCCCCACTGTGCCTCTGGCAGAGCGCGGGATCTCTGTGCAAGGATGGCTCCACCGCACCCGATAACGCGTGGCTGGGAACGGGACCCTTCCAGTGTCATTTTCACAACACAAAATAATAACAATAATAACCAGCTGCTTCCAAAGGAGGGAGCTGCAGCAGGAGCTGCAGTGTTAAACTTCGAGGAGACCTTGACATTCAAGGATGTTTCTGAGGGCTGATGGTGTTTTTTTTGGAGGAAAATTGCTGTGTCCTTGGGCAAAGATGTCTCTTGGGTTGTGCAGCTCGGGGAGTGGGGAGACACACTGCAGCTCAGCAGCTGGTGGGACATTTTAGGATCAAGCTGAAAGGTGGTTCGGTGTCAGCGGGGGAGCTTTCCTTGTGACCACAGTCATGGCACCTTTTCAGGGTGGGGGTGACATTGTTTATGGGTCTGAGGGACAGGATGGGGCAGGAGGAGCACAGGTTCATCCCGCAGGGGGTGAGGGGATGCCTCCGCTTTGAGCAGTGACACAGGTTCATTCCTGATGGGCCCCCCCCTCATGGTGGGTGACAACAGTGTCACTGCCATGGGGCTGTGTGCCCTGATAGGGGAAGACATGGGGTCACTGCCATGGGACAGTGTCCCCTCATGGGGAATATCATTGCCATGGGGCTGTGTCCCCTCAGGGGAGAGGACATGGGAGTCCCCGCCGTGGGGCTGTGGCCCCTCATGGCGGATATCAGTACCATGGTAGCTGTGTCCCCTCCTGGTGGGTGTCATGGCCTTGGGGTTGTGTTGCTTGGGGCTGGGGGAAAGCGGGTGCCACGGTGTCTGTGTCTCCTCACGGAGGAGGGGACATGGGGTCACTGCCACAGGGCTGTCCCCCTCAGGGAGGTGTCGAAGCCGTGGGGCTGTGTCCCCTCATGGTGGGTGTCACGACCATGGGGCTGTGTCTTCTCATGGGGGAGGGCACGGGGATGGATCCTGCCATGGGGCCGTGCCCCTCTGGGAGGTGTCGAAGCCATGGGGGCTGTGTCCCCCCAGGGGGAGGTCGGCAGCCGCTGCCATGGCAGACACCTCCCTGAGGGGCAGCGGCGCCGCCCGTCCCGCTGCCTCCCCTCCCGCAGCACCGGGCCACCGACACGGCCTCCGGGGAGACCGCTCCCCGCCGCCGGGCCCTCCCCGCCCCTCGGCCGCCGGGCGTGTCGCAGCGCCGGCGCAGGCCGCGGCGGTGCCCCCCGCCCGCCCGCACTACATTTCCCGGCGTGCCGGGCGTGGCGGGGCCGGGCCGGGCCGCGCGGAGCGGAGCAAAGCGGGCGGCCCCGGCGCTGGTACTGCCCGGGGCGGAGAGGGCCGGGCAGGGCAGGTGGGTCGGCCGGCCGGCGTTATCCCCATGGAGCGGGGGAAGATGGCGGAGCTGGAGAGCCTGGAGACGGCGGCGGAGCATGAACGGATCCTGCGGGAGATCGAGAGCACCGACACGGCCTGCATCGGCCCCACGCTCAGGTGCGGCCGGGGCGGGGCGGCGGGGACAGCCGGGGCGGGGGGGCTCGGGCAGGCTTCGCCCTGCCACCTTCCCTCCCCACAAACTTTGAAGCAATGAGGAAATTTTAATTATTACTATTTTTTCACAGTCATCTCTGAGAAAGTGCCCGTAGTCCCCTCCCTTCGCTCTGCCTGGCTGCTCCGGGCGGTGGAACCGCCGTGAGGGGGGACCCTCGGCCTGTGCCCGACCCCCGGCTCCGCGCCCCGGGCCCGGGCCGGGGTCTCGGGGTGTTTCCTCCTGCCTGGCCGCGGCGGTGTCCGCTCCCACGGCGGGCTCTGCCTCTCCGGCTTCAGCCCCTGCTCGGGGCCTGCGCCCCAGCAGCCCCTCCGGAGCTCTCGGGGTGACCGCAGCCCCCCGCCCCCGCCTTCCCCGGCGGGGAAGAGGGGGAAGGAGGGCATTTTCCTGCCCTCAGCCCGGAATCTGTCAAAGTTATTCTTGTAAACCGACGCCTGCCTTTTTTTTGTTGATTTGTGTCCGTTTCGCAAAAACCATGGCTAATTGTGAAGCTGTGGGTATGGGTACAATTACCGTCCTGATGATGATATGAGTTAATGCCTCTGTTTGCTTAATGGATCCTTTGTTCTCCTATTAAGCATCTTTTTCCTAGTGGTTCTTGCAGTATCCTTCAGCTGGGAGAACCCGTTGCTTCATCTGCGTTAACTGCTGAGCTCTCCTTCCCCAGGAGCGCAGATGGATATGGCTGCATGACCAGGAGCGCTGCCTCTTCTTTTTTCCTTCCCTTTCTGCTCCTTTCCGCGAATCTGTGTCTGGCATTTCAGCCTTTTAGGTATTTCTTTGTGATGCTGGTTTGGATTTTGCAGCAGTGGCTTCTGCTGTGTTGTTAATCTGAAAGATGCGGTAGCTGGCTCTTTAACTAAAGCCTGTGTCTTGTGGGAAATCATCTAATTTTTTTTTTTTTAAATATGATATTTTAGATAAGTTATGCATGTCTAAGACCTGTTCTTGCTAGCCAGACCGTGTACTGTTAGCATCGCTGTCCTGGTAGAAGCCATGTAGTAGATTTGTCAAACAGAGACACCTCATCCCTCCTTCCTCTTCTTCAAAGTAAAACAGAAGTTCTCCAAAGAATTTTGTATCAAAACTAAAATGCATTACTCACAGCAGAGAGCACAAGTGTATGTGTTACTCTCTGGAAGGTTGATGGTACAAATGGGTAAATAACAATTATAGCTCTTGTAACGAAATTGATCAGGCTGAGAGGTGGGGAAAGATGGAGGTGTGTTACCGGAAATACTTGGCTTCAAAATCTAAATAGTTGCATTGTCCCAACTTAAATTCGGTGCTAAGCTTTATTGCTTTTAGTGGTGAGGGGAACACCATGCCCTTTTGTAGGGCAGTGTAGTTGGTTTCATCTTTCTCTTTCAGCTGCCCTGCATCAGCCTAGGAGCTGCTGAACTGGAAATCACAGTCCCAGGTGGGAGTGTTTCAGTATAAACAGCACTGGAGCCTCCTGTCCCATCCCCTCCACACTAGCTCCTAGTTTCTTTTCAATATTTAAATTTTACAAAGTCATGGTTTTAAATGACTGGTGTGGCTGTCTTTAAAAGTAAATGGGTTTAAGCTATTTGACTTGCAGTGATACTGCGCTGTGAGGACAAAATTAAAATGGGAAAGCTCTTCATTTGTGGAGCAGTAGTGCACTGGATTTATCTTGCTATAAGGTTGTAATTTGTTTAGTTTTTTTGACTGTTTGCAGTTTTTTTTCTGAAGTTCTCCCATGAAACCTTTAAAGGTAAACTGCATGGTAGGAGACAGTGTAGGAGAATTAGATTTATTAACAAAACTGAAAAAACTGGTTCGAATGTCTGGGAACTGCCAGAATGAAGAGTGTGGGTGTTTTTTTTTTCCATTTCATAGAACTAAGTGCAGTTGGTCTTGTTTCTTAGTATTAAGGTTAGATGAGGCGTTGGGCTTAATGTCTATCTTTGCATACCCACAGAAGAAACACTAATAAGTGTCTGGGGCAAAGAAAGGTTTGTGTTTTGCTAGTGTTAACTGTTGGAGTACAGTGGTACTTCATCAGGAGTATTATTAATGATGTAAGTGTAAGCAATACTCGCTCCAAGGATTTTTAGAGTGGAAACTAGACCAGCTAAGGGTAAACATGATGTTCTGTAGAGTCCGGAAAAGAAGATGATGGAAACTTTTAAAAAAAGGTGACTCACTTCTCGTAGGCATCACGGAAGAAATGTGTCTTCATAAGCCAGGCTGGTTTCCCTTTTAGGAACAGCAATCCCAAAACGCAGTTCAGAAATAGGCTGGACTGCTGGGCTTCTGCTGCCAGTGGGGACTTGTTTGCAGAATTGTACTTTTATCAGTTTCTGACTTGGCAGAGTGAGATATTCCGACTGCAGCTGCTCTGTGTTGTCCTCACATAGTGCTCAAGGCTGAATTACTATTATCAAAGGGTGACGGAGGGGTTAAGATGTTAAATTTAAGGTCCAACTAATTCATCCGTCTGGGTGGGTTTGTGTCCCACCCATAAGGGAGAGCGTTTTCTGCTAGAAAAATAGCAAGTGTAGTAATTCTTGCCCTGGGGCAGGGGAAGGACGAGATGCCTTCTTGAAGTCCCTTCCAGCCCTATTTTTCTGCTCTGTTCTTGCTGTGATTCTGGGAGTCAGCGGCATGGGCCGGGACTCCATTGTGCGGGGCGCTGTGCAGATGTGGGACGATGCCTGCCCCTCCTCAAGGAGAGGAATTTAATTCTACATATTAAATGGGAGATGAGGGTGTGCGAGGAAGCCTTGCAAAACAGCCTTGATCTGTGTGATGAGCTGTGCCAGTCTCATGTCTTGCTATGTCAGTAGCTCTGATGCCATCAAGGTCTCTTCTCTCTCTCTCTCGCTCTTTTATTTATTTATTTATTTATAAAACCTGACAGTGAATGTCATTGTGCTTGAAGGAGGACACCGAGCGAGTTCAGTGAGTCTTTGTGGGGATCCCCTCGAGTCTGCGATGCTCCTGGAATCAAAATAATCCACTTCAGGATGTCTTTCCTGCTATTCAACCTCTACTAATTATATCCATTGCTCTTAGTTCCACTTCCTTTTTCTGTTATAATTCCTCTTCTTTTTCTCCTGTGTTATGCTTCTTGATATCCCTCTCTGTATCTAGGCTTCTAAGAATCACTTAATTCTGCAGGATCAGATAACCTTCTAGAGGGGAAAAGACCCTCTTTCTTGCTTAAAACCACCTCTTGACTAAGATGTGACACCCAAGTGCTCTAATTTTTATTATATTCAACTGACTGGTCAAGTTTGTTGCTCTTCGTTGAGCTTTCTGTTCACTTCAGCTTTTTTTTTCTTTTAAGTGATGGGACGCTAGTGATGGACTGTAATATTCTAGCTGCAGTTACTGTAAGTGAGGATGCTTGCCTCTCTGCTGGGATTCCTCTGTAATTTCTAATCAAATTTATTCTTTGAGAAGAGGGTAATCCCTCACTCTGCAAGCTCATACAGTGTTTTCTGAGTGCTTATCCTGAAATAGCTCACTGTTACTTTTGATATGTAGAGATTACTTTATTGCACAGCTGATGGCTGTCTTGCTTTCTTCTGTGATTCTCTTATTATCTCCTGTTATTTTAACTTCTCCCTGGCCCTGTGTAGTCCTAGATTATACGTGATTGACTCAGACTGGTACAGATTAAAGGCAGGAGAAACATTGAGATTATTTTGTATGACACCCGATAAATGTGGGCTGTATAACTTCACCCACTTTTCCTTGTGTTCAGCCTGTCATCTAAAGATGAGTCTGTGTGATTATGTGAATTGCTAATAATTTAAAAAAAGTTCCTGGTTTCAGCCTGCAGGTGTTCTGCTGTCCTTTCTCGTGCTCCTCTGCAGTGTCCTTTAACACCTGGTGTCTTCTCACAATTAAAATACAGGCTTTTATTTTTAAGTCACTACTTCCTTTTGGCTTTGCAGCTTGAGCTTTGCAGGTCCGTCACTCTTGAAACCCCTTTTCCTGCTCTAAAGCTGCATCTGCAGCTTTTTGAAATAGGTGAAGGATTTTTAAACAGCATTTGACAAATTAAAAAAGCCCGATCTGGCCACATAGATGTAGTTACAGTATTCCTGCTGTCACCTCACCACTTTAGATGTAGGTAAAATTACATTGATACTGTAGTAGTCTCCTGCCTGTACGCTGAGAGATTGGAGGAGCTCTTTCCCCTAGCATTATAACAGGAATAATGCAGAGTTATTTTCTTGGGAGCACAGGTCTTCGTAGCTATGGATCACGTTCCTCATCGCTACATCTGTACCTTCGTGGTTCTCCTGCAGTGCGAGTTGCTGGGAAGGATCAAGATTTCCAAGCGATTGTTCTCCGCGGCTGCCTGATTTCATGGCTTGTTATTCTGCCAGCTTTTGTGTCATCTGCAAATTATATCATCAGTCTTTTTTTTTTTTTTTTTTCTTTTTAGATGTATATTTGCTTTCTAGATTGTTCCTTAGTGAGTGAGATTTTATCAGTTATGTTTGGACTAGTACTTACCTGTACCCCTTTGGAAAACTAAGAAATGTTATATTTCAGACAGCAATTAATCATCCAGTCTGTGCTTTTATATAGAACTATATTTTAATAGGAATTTCATATCTGTCAGCTAATTATGTGTGTTTGGAGAGATTACAATGTTGTTTAACCCAAGAATGAAATTAAGCACACTTGATAGGGTAGTGTTTCTACTAAGCAGCTCTTGACTGAGATTAAAGTAAGACTGTAATTAAGCTCTGTTCCCTAAATCCTTTATCAACTCTTCCATGGATGTGTCTGGGATTAGTGTTGCCCTGGCTGACCTACAGCTACCGTGCTGACCTGTTTACCATACTGTCAGTGTGCCCTGTTCATCCCCTGCCTGTGACCTCCCCCATGCCCAGGTTCATCTTAAACAGTGGATCCAGAGGTCCTCAACTGCATTTTTTTTTTTTAGGATTCTGGATCTCCTAGCTTGGATGCTTGACAAATAATCTTCTCATTTATGACTAATGGCTATAATTAACCTCGTCTCTCAAGGGGCATCACCTTAGGTCCTTCCTGGTACCCTCAGCCTCTGGCTGTCTGTATGGGGGTAGCATTGAGACATCTGAGCTGGATGTGTGGGGAGCCAGAGGTGCTGTTGCTGCAGTCCATTTTGTTGACATTGTTTGATTGCTACCTTGGGTCCAGGCTGGAGCAATGTGACAGTGCAAATAGCAGCAGCTTGTCTGAGATCCTGACTCCTGAGCTGATACTGATGAGCTGTTCTCTGGTTTATTTTCTTCTATAACTTCAAATGGAGCTGAGCTGCAACTCAGCTGCACCCTATTCCTGTGTCATTCAGGTTTCTGTTGTGAACTTGGAAAACTGAGGCTTTGCTCTTAACATAAACTTATGGATGGGGTCCAGCAAGTGCTGGGGCTCTTGTATAGCCCCTCTGAGCTCCCCAGTGTCTCCTTAGCTGAAAGTTGTGGCATTAGTACAAGCCCTGTGGTAAACCTGGTTGGAAAATGGATCTGGATGGAAAAATAACCCGGCTAAAAATGTTTTGCTTTCATACATCTCTGCTTCAATGTGTTTTGGTGTGTGGTAGCACAAATGCTGTTTCTAGCCCACGGAGGAGGTTGTGTGGGGCGAGGGGCTTGGTGATGGCAAAAATCAAGACTGAGCCTTGCCAGATTTATAAAAGCTCAATGAGTTAGTTTGTCAAACTAGACACTAACCTGCTGTGTCGTTCCAAGTCCATAGTCACAGGCGCTGACGTGGGCTTGGTCAAGCTGTCTGTAGTTAAGTGCGTGTTGCTTCTCACGGCTGGGGCTATGGGGTGTATTTTGATGGGCCAGTATTGGCTTAAGCAGTTTCCCCACTTCTGTTTGCTCCTCCCAAGCATTGTTGTGACACTGCATTCATGTGGGTGCTGAAACATAACCCCCCCCTTTCCCACCTTATTTGAGTTATTTTTTTCAGCTGGATCAGTTTGCCCCCGTTTCATCTTGGGCTCATTTTGTGGCTTTCCAGTGTCTAGACTGGCACAAGGGATTTAGTGGCAGGGTGCTGGGTCTGGGGGCCAGCTGTGCTATTAGACATCAAATGTCCGTGAACTTGGATGTGGTGTTCTTCCATGAGCTGCTTGCAATTCCCTCACCTGGTAGAAGGCTGTTGGTTGGGGAGTGTAGCTGGTTTAGGGTGAGTCGGATGAGCATGGAAACCATGACACAGTAAGGATCAGGAGCAGCAGTTTGAGTCTTTCCGTGTTCGGTGCTAAGAATGAAGGCTGGCCAAGCTGGTCCTAATCTTTGCTCCAGTGGGTGAGATGAGGATAATGGTCTGTGTTACAGATGTGAAGCGAGGAGTAATGACAGGCATCTGGCTTAACAGCTTCCCTATTTTTATTTTGGAGTGGAGGAGTGAAGATGGTACAGTGTCCTGCCTGATCACTCTTGGGACTACCTTTACTGATGGTAGGGGGCTGTGATTGCTGTGGTTTGTCCTTCAGCCAAGCCTGCCTTGGGTGAGGACAGAGGAAGGAGACCCTGGATCAGCTTTGGAATGAAGTGGACCTTCTCCTACACATGCCGGGGATGGGTAAGAAGTGCCTCCTTAAGGTCCCAGGCACAGTAAGAATTGAAGAGCATCTGAAAATCATACACAGTATCTGTAAAAAATCCCCTGAGGCTGAATACTGTGAGAACTCATGTGTAACAGAGCTAAAACTATACTGAGTTGCTCTCCTGACTTTGCACCTTCTAGCTGTGCCGTGTGCTACGCTTTGCCTTGACTCCATGAGCCCTGGCTCTACAAGTCCCATCCCTTGCTTTACGTACAGTAATTCGTGAAATGCCAACTTCCAGCAAAGCAACACCATGAAGAAATAGTGCAGACCGTCTAGACACTAACTGTTGGCCGCAGAGCTTGCTCAGGAAGCTGCTTGTAACAACTGTAAATTGTCTGCTAATAAAAGCCTCGCAGGATCTTTTGAAGCATCTTTCAGCCCATTCTCCTGCCACCCAGACGGGGAGACTGCAATCTCCTGAAAATGAGCCTGGGCCTCTGTTCATATGTACATAATTAAGCGTTTTTTAAAAGACAGTTCATTGCAATACTGCTTGAATTATATTAGCATTCCCCTCTGGTCAGGATGATGCTGTTCAGCTCCAAGTTTTCTGTTGCAGAGAAAAAAAGTATCAGCAGCTGCTCCTGTGAAATAATCTGGTATCAGCATTAACAGTCAGTTGGGAGATGGACTGGTCTGGCTTAATGTGTGGACCATTGGCAGTCTCTGCCTGAAGGTACGCTTAACTTAATTATCTCAGGTTTTATGGATACTTTCTCGTTTGCAGTGCTAAGGTTCTGCAAACAACTTTGAGATGGTGAATCCTTATAGTTCATATAACCCTTTTTATTTCTGTCTGCATCCTGATGTAATCTGAAGGGAACAGCTTGCAAGAATGTACTGCTCAATTATTTATAGCTTGTATTTTCTTGATTTTTCTCGCAGAAGTACATTCCTTTCTGGAATTTAATGAATCACTGTCAAAGGACAGATTATCAAATGGTGGTTCCTGTTCTGTGGGATGTGATCTTGTGTCTGGGCTCTCAGTAGCTCACTGAATTTATCTTCCTGCTTACCCTCCAAGTGCCTCATCTGCAATAGCAGTATGTGATAGCAGCGTTGCAGTGTTGTGAGGCAGTAAGCTAAAAGGGGATGTTTCCTTAGAATCCGTGGAGAAAAGGTGCTCTACTAAGCTGTCTTGGTGTCTTCTGGAGTTGTCACTGTGTATGACTTCGCAGTATTTCGTCTCGACCTGGCAGCTGAGCTCATCTTTAGAACTGTCTGCTGTCCTGCCTGTAGAGGACTACAGAAAAGTAGTACCTTGGTAACTCGGTTGTTTGTCCATCTGTAGGCAGAGTCCTGTGGCATTTAAGTCTACCTAGACTGTCCTTTCTGTCATGCTTTTTCTGATTCCACTTCTAGTGGGTTGAAGGATTTTTGTCTTTTTGTTTTTAGAATATAAATAAAATGGATATTTATTCCAGGGCTGCAGAAGCCTAGTAATACTGACTTTCTGAATCTTTTTCCCCAAAGGAGTGCAAACACAACCTTTGAGGAAAAAAATCAATTGACTGGGATTGTTTTATCTAGAGAAGACAAGATGGGCATGTAATTCATCTTCACATGCAGAATAGACTGTTGAGAAGGTGAAGAAAAGCTCTTCTTTCATGACTCTGCACAGGCTGGGATCTGTGCTACAATCGCAGCAGCAGGAATTTAGGGTAGGTGCAGGGAAAGGCTTTCTAACTAACGAGAAAATCATGAAAATGTTTGTACTGGTCACATGAAAAGCTGCTCTTCATCATTCTGTCTCTGAGGGTAGTGAGGAGTGGGTGCTTATCAAATGAGATACAGAGCAAGTACAGACACATGTGTTGCACTTATACCAGAGTTTCTCTGTTCAAGAGCTTCCTGTGGATCTTTTCTCCATGACTGTCTCGTCAACATTTTAGTCTGCTAGTGCTCTCACACTGAAACATTTTACAGTGATGAGTTCTGTGTGTTAATTGTACATTGTATATTCCCTTAGGGTTGTTTTTCTTTTTTTGCTAGAACAGGGTCTAGGCTGTCACAAAGGATTATGAGAAATAGTAAGTCACTCTTTTTTTTTTTTTTTTTTTTTTTTTTTGCCTTCCAAGCTGAAGGTTCTTAATCAATTCACTGTAGTCTCTTGCCAAAGCTGTTTTGAATTGCTCATTATCCCTGTTGCTTTTCTTGGTATCTTTTCTCATGCAACTATCACCTTTTTACAAAGATGCTGGAAAGATCAGAGCTGCACATAGTGATCAAGATGCAGATTCATGTCTTGCGATGTGTTAAGTGGCACAGTGATGTTCTTTGCTTTGCTTTCTCTTCTTTTTCTTGCAGTCTCTGTGGTCTGAGCCAACACTTCTGACAATATAGCCACAGTACAGCTGGCGTCTCTCCTTCTCAGTGGTAGTAGTTAATTTGGAGCCCCTTGCTGTTGGTGTACTATAAAGGCTTTGCCCCCCATTCCTCCCCTGCAAGTGTCCTGCTTTACACTGCTCGCACTGAGCTTTATTTGTCATTTTGCCACCTGATACTCGGTATTGTAAGATCCTTTACAGCTTTTTGCTTTGGAGTTAATCCAAGTGAATAGTTCTGTATCCTCTGCAAAATGTCATCTTGATGTTCATCCCCTTCTCTAAAGCACTGTTAAACACATTGAACTAGAGGAACATGAACCATCTATTTTTTCCTTTGAATTTCCACAATGCTTTTAACATTCAAGTGTGTTAGGTTGACCAGATCCCCCTTGTTAACAAGTCTGACTTCTTCAAAGAGTGCTGGTGAATAAGATGTGTGAATGCCACCCAAAGAAGCTGTTGTCTCCTTCATTGTATTGTACTTTTTACATGTTTGCTAACTATTTCATAAAAAAGACTTATACTTTGCCCAGTCATGTTTACTGCTCTGTAGCTTGCAGGATTCTTCAGGCACTGCAGAAGTCACTAAGGAAATCGGTATCATGTTTTCCATCTGCCCCTTTCTTGTGGTAACCACAATATTAGTAATAGGTTATTGCTGACCTGGTGTTTGTGGCCTGGCAGTTTTATGTAATGCACCTTTAGTGTTCTTAAGCAAGCAAGCACAACTTTTCATTCTACTGAGCTGATCTAAGCATCTTCTATTAAATTCTTAGCCTGCAGCAGCAGGAGATGTTTCAGGGTAGAAACTCCTTAGCCCCATCCTTGGCATGCAGCAAACCATTTTTCCAGCCATTCCCGGGCAGAAGAGTTTTCATGGAAAAAACCTCCTGCTCTCTTCCTTGCTCTGGCAGGTTTCCTGCTTCTGATGGTTGAAGAAGTTACTAGTTTTTTTTTGTATTAAGAATTAGCTTTTCATCTGACTTGTATAGATTATTTTGCATGTGCACTTAGCTTACTTGGATTTGTGCTTTTTAATTTTCCCAGAGTTGGGAGATTTTTCTTTTATTCCTTGAAAGTCTCCTCTACTACTCCTTAACCATGGTGGTTGAGGGGGGTTGCATGTGTGTGTGAATATTTAAAGCCTTTTTTCATAGTTAGTATACTGCTGCCTTAGAGCACATAAATATGTCTTTTAAGCAGTTTCATTGCCACCCACGAACATTTAATACTTCTAGCTATTCCTTTTTAATTTCCTTTTTTGGTAGGGAAGAAATGAAGAAGCAAGCTGTTTTTCTTCTTTGTAGTGATATGCGATGGTAACGGTTTTCTACCTGCTCCCGCAAAGGTGCTTGGTTTGGGTGTTTTACCTCAAATGTTGCAGACCCCATTCTTAATTCTGAACACTTGAGAGGGCTGGAGCAGAAGTACTTTTTTCTGTAGGTTGTCCTGACTCTCTGCTACCAAAACTTTTTGGCAAATCTAAAACCTCAATCTTGGCATGGTTCCCTCATTTGTCTACGGAGCACCTTGTCTGAAGGGTCTGAAAAATGGTGTGGATCGATGTCTGTCGGTAGCTGGTTAGGGAAGGTTGACCATGCGGTAGGGACTGAAGTGAAGGAGGTGACTTCTGGAAATCCCCTGTGAATCAATAGGGTGCTTGACTTTGCCTCCATCAGCGTATCTGGTCATGAGCTGAGGTCCAAAAGCAATAGCTGGGCTGGCCTTGATGTCCTATCAGTAGTAGGTGGTGCTATGCAGTATGGTCTTCTGCCCATCATCTGTTCAGTACGGTAGTCTGGGCGGGTGTCAGTATGTCTCTAGCTTTCTGCTGAAGCTCAACTTACTCTGCACAGATCAGCTGTCTTGTGTGTGGCACTCATGGCATTACCAGTAAGCACGTGTCCAAGCTGCTGGGGAGGGTTTCTCCTGCCCTTGCTGGGTTCAAGGAGACACTGGAACAGCTCTTCTTGAGACCATGCCACCACTGGAGTGGTTCCTTCAGCCGGGCTTTAACTGCTGTCCTTTGTCAGTCCTTGCAAGGGCAGCAAGCTGTGGGCTGGGTTAATCGTTCTACTGGAGCTGTTTTGTCAACATGGTCCCACCTCCAGTGTCATAGGGTAGCTGCCACGGCTTCTTGAAAAATGCAAAAATAGGAGTCCAGGCTTCTTGATTTCCTGTGGCTGTACCTTAGGAAGCTAACATCTTTTAAAAAATTTCTAGATGCAGTTTTAGGTCATTGTAAAGAATTGTTTCTTTGGAATACCCAGCCTGTCTTCCAGGTACCGTCTGCCTTGCAGAAATGAGGATGAACAGTGTGCCTGTCTGCTGGAACTTCCTCTCACTGCTTCCAAATCCATTTTGGTTTGGAAAATCAGTGTACGGGTAACTAGCTCACCTGCTGTGTTGGCCTTAGGGCTGGTAATTTGCTCAGGCAGGAGACACACACAGACACACAGTGGTTTGTGCTCTTTCAGTCATTTAAATACAAAGGGGCTGAGCAGTATTAGCTGAGGCAGAACAGCAGGTGAGCATATCCTCTGTTTCTGCTGCTTCTCAATCATAGCTGTTAAAAAAGCTGAGGATGAGGCTAGTCCTAATCGTGCTTTTTGGGGTAGGCTGGTGCCTTTAGGACTTTAAACTACATATGGCAGTGATGGAAAGGTCAGAATCTCTAAAGGTGACTGCACTCTTCCCCAGATCCCTGTGGCACATTAAACTCTTGGCAATCTGTTATTTGAAGCCCAGTTGTTTTAATAATTTGCTTCTGGCCTGAACATCCGGTGGATCATAAATGTGCCCAGTGGTGTCAGCGGTGCAGCAGGAGCAAATGAATAAGGGCACCCTGTACATGGGGAGAGGCTTTTAAGGGCACTTTGGAGAGCAACCTGACCTGTCTGTCTGACATCCTTATGTCGAAGCAGGACTGTCACAGAGCTGATTTCACTTGGCGTTGCCCACTGTGGGTGTGGTGACATGTCCTACACAATAGATAGCAGTGCTATGAGCGCATGTGTCCTTGCATGCCCTGCCCAGGCGAGGAGGAAGCCTGGGGGATCTGCCCTTGGATGTATTAATAGATGAGGATTTAGCTCAACAGTTGTATGATGAGCTGTGGCTTGGGTGTCCTAGATTCATCAACTGCTGTCCCAGTAAAAGAGTGTTTCTTGGCCTCTTGAAAATCCTGAACCGATATGTGGGGGACCAAAGCCTACATGAGCTCAGGTGTACCGACACTCGGTGCTGCTTGTTTTGGAGATGCTATGCTTCACTCTTTGTGCCAAGAGGGTGAGAGTGCCAGTAGAGCTGCAATAACCTCATCCCTCCTCTGCACCCCTTTCCCAGGGCCAGCTTGCTGATGATTCATATGCATCCCAGAGGAGCTTTTTTTTCCATATCGTCACTGAAATAATTCCTTTCTGTGACAAATAAAGCTCCAAACGGGTCTCCCAAGCTGCTGGCTGGCTGCACTCCCCCCATGCGGTACCTTCTGCGGATGTTGGGGCCGAGGATACTGACACAACAGAGCAGGGAGTATATGACTGATGCTTAGCTATGCGCTTGCTTTGAGTTTCAGGCTCGCAAGAGCGAGCAAATAAAATCTCCTCCTTAAAATCTGTCAGTGAGGTTAAGAGATTTGCCAGGTCTTCCATAAAATGTTCACTGAGAAGCCAAGTGTTGTGTTGTGTGTGTTGTTTTTTTTTTGTTTTTTTTTTTTTTCCCCTATGGCTGTCCAAGAAGAACAGAAAGGGAAAAGATGAGTGTAAGGAGGAGCATTTTTTTTCCCCCCTCTCTGCTGAGTAATGAAGAGCTCCAAAATGAGATAAGTGGCTGGAAATGTGGAGGCATCTATTGGCAGTTTTGGGTGATGGATGTGGCTGTAGACTTTGGCTGATGTCTTGAAGCCCAAGTGGATGTGAATTTCCTTACTAGTGGATGTAATTCCCTGGAAGATGGTACCTGTTAACACAGTATTTTCAGAATATCACCTTTTCATAAGCTAGCCTTTGTTTTCTGCTTTCCTATTGGGATGGTTGTTAGAAGCTAGAGAGAGTAAAGACAGTTGAACCATCTTGCGAATCCATTTCCTTCTTTCACTGTCTGATTTGGAGAGAATTGCACACCAAAAGATTATAATCTGACTTTGTTAGAGAAACTGTGCCCTTTTTGAAAGGCTGTTAAATGTATTGGTATCATTTTCATCTTGTCTTTTCCTGACAGTTAGTGTAATCTGATGCTTCCCTTATAAGTTGGTTGGTAAACTGAGCTGGGTGGCACGTATAGGCATGGAGAAGACAACCAGAGCTTGTGCCCTCCAGTGGGAAACCTCCAGAGGATACAGAGCTGGTGATGTTGTTGTAGTTGCGTGTGAGTAGGAAGAGTTTGGCCAGGACTGAGGCAAGGTCTGGAGTGGAGAGCTGTGCGGGTTATGGGATGTTTGGTGAACAGGCAGAAAGAATGACCTGGTTTTGGGGTGGAAATGGAGGAAGCTGGGGGCTTGTAAATTCAGAGTGAATTTACCTGTGGTCTCAGCTTAGGAATCAACCTCATGGGGTTTTCCTGCATAAGTGAGACGTTGCCTTCATCAGAAATAGAAACTCCATGCTCAGCTTCTTTGTTAAGGACTTATGATTCGAGATTAACCCTTTAAGATTACAGAATTGTTGCTAATCACTTTCTTTAGAGGAGGCTAGAGATTGTCTCACCATTAGTTCTTCTGAATCTTCTGTAGCCATTTCTCTCTCAAATCAGAGAGTTTTCCTATGTTCAAAACGATCTACACCTGTAGAGACTTTATACCTCTGTGGCTTCAGGGTGAAGTAAAATGTGTTTATGGGGTTCTTCAATATTACAGTCACCTTCCCATGCGGAACTGAGACCAAAAGGCGTTCCATGGAAGCCAAAGACGCCGACTGGGGACTGAGAGCCTGGCTGTGCTGTGGAGCATCATGAAGATGGCCTCTGTCCTGATGGTTCTTCAGCGTCTTGTGATTTTTGCCTATTTACTTTTTTTTTTTCCCAAGCTTAACAACAAACTTTTGAAGCAGTGGAAGAGCATTTACTTGGTAGGTGATGTCCATGTCCTCTCATGAAGAACTGAGATCAGACATCCTGGTATTTGACCATGCAACCTCAGCTGAAGCACCTTTCCTGGAGGGAGAACCTGGGAATTTGAGATGATCTGTTTGGAAATACACATTTTCCTTCTTAATTTCTTCTAGAACTGAACTTGAGATGCTAAAATCATTTCAGCTAATGAGCAAAACAGCTGTGCTTACTGTTGCTGCATGGTTGTATTGGTGATACCAGATAGTTTGGAGAACACCCAGAAAGGCTGGTGTAGGTATGTGAACACGTACACATGTGGCAGTGCGCTCTCAGATACTAACTGTCCACTTGGCATCTACTGCTTCTGGAAAAAAAATACTTGGTAGGTGGCTCACCTGTCTTCTGCCTCATGTTCTGAATAATCCCATGTGCTGCTGTCATGCCTTTACTCTAAACAGTTCATAAATGTCTGGAAAAGTTAATAATTTAAAGTAAGAACTCAAATTCAAGTTAAAATGCTATTGCTTCTGACTTGCATCTTGTAGCTTAACGCAAACTGGGGAATATTTTGCCCATAGGACTTGCACAGGCTGTTTAGGGTAGCCACAGCTGTGACTGTGGGCTCCAATGGCTACTCTTTACAATGAAATGCAGGGAACTTGGCTAGCAAGCCTTGGAAAGGTGCAGTCTGTGTTCCTGATTTTCTTCTGCCCTGGGTGCTCTCACTGAAGCCGAATCAATCTTCTAGTTTTAGGTGGAATCCTTTAGAAGTATTTGATGTTATTGGACCTCCTTTGCATTTAAGTGCTAGAGAAACACCAGCCTGAGCTTTTTCTTGGATACTGCCCTACCATGCAGGACTATAGAAAACTTCTCTTTGGCTTTTCAATATATAAAGGGGGCTTATAAGAAAGTCAGAGAGAGACTTTTTACCAGGGCCTGTAGTGACAGGACAAGGGGCAACAGTTTTAAACTGAAAGCAAGTAGATTTAGATTGGACATAAGGAAGAAATCTTTTACAATTAGGGTAGTGAGATGCTGGACCAGGTTGCCCAGAGAGGTTGTGGATGCTTCATCCTTGGACTTGTTCAAGGTCAGTTGGACAGGGCTTTGAGCAACCTGATCTAGTTGAAGATGTCCCTGCCCATGGGAGGCGGCTTGGGCTAGATGACCTTTGAGGGTGCCTTTCGACCCAGACCGTGCTATGATGCTGTGAAACAAAGCAACAGAGGCTAAAGCCATGTAGTGAGGGTTATCTTTGTGATCACTCCTCTGAATTGGTTGCACAGCACACTGTTGTTCTGTTAAGACTTTTTCTGCAGTGCAAGCTGGAAATGCTGTAGCTGGGCTAGGAAGCATGTATTGTGTTGTCCTGAGTAGATGGGGACATCTATGTTCTGGACAAGACAAACTGGAAATTGGAGTTTTCCAGTTTGTCCTGTATTGAGGTCTTTGCTGCAGGTGTGAATTTATCTCGCAGTCCCTGGGGAATCTGTGGCACTCTCCAGTGACAAAAAATGCATGCTGTGATGATCAAGACTGCCTGCTAGCAGTGGGGTAGCAGAAGCAGGATAAAAATAAAATAATAAATAATAGATATAATTTTTTTTTTTTGTCAGCTGAAGCAGGCTTGGGGCCGTGCAATACTAATAGGTAGATGGTTCCTCTGTGTCAGCCTGCTCCTACCTGCTAGCAATTTTTTGTAGTAAAATTATGTTAAGATTAAGGAAGGTTTCAGTTTTGAATTTATCCTTTAACATAAAAAGCCCCACCAAAGCAATAACTTCTTTCTGTGTATTCTGTCCTATGTTGGTCCTGTTTGTTTTCTTCTTGGTTCATAAGCAGCAACTAAAAATGAACATCTTTTGTTGGTATTGTGCCATGAATTGTTGCGTGCCAGACAAACTTGCGTGCAGTTTATTTTGTAGAGAATTACAAAATAGGTGCTGGAAGGGAACTCGATAGATGACACATCTATGGATTGCAGTAAAATATGTCAGGGGTGTTTGTGTTTTTATAAGTTTCAAATACTATTGTGCATCTTTAGGGGAGTTAACTCTTGCCGCAAATAGTTGTAATAGGAAAAAAAACACCAGTTCTTTTATTATCATTTAAACGACCTGCTGTCCATTTATTTGTCTGCATTTAATCTTCATTTGTCCATTTGCTTGACTTTATTTTTTTAAACTAAATATAAAAAAGTCTGAAGCTAATAACAAAATATTCTCTCCTGGGTAGCGCGATCTAATTTAATTCCTCTCTGATTCTCCCAAATAATAGAAATCCATGCAAAATAACCTTGAAATAAAGTTGTGTTTTGTTATTTTCCTTAAAAACAGCTATCTGTTGGAGATATAGATGAGGTCAAATGCTGGCTTTCTAATGACAAGATCCAAAGCACTGTGAAATGCCCTGTAGCTGGGATGCGGAGTGCAGCTTTTTTGGACTTCAGGCTCCTTTTTTTAGGTTGCCCTTCTTGAATGAATCTCTGTGTCTTGTTCAGGGCAAGATTTTGGTCATGTTGCTTAAAAGCATAATCACAGAGGTTTGTTTTCTTTTTTTCTTGAGCATTTTTAGTGTTGGTGCTCAGATTTGTGTCTGGCACAGGTTCATCTGAAGTGTAATACGCAAGATGCTCAATTAAAGTCTGAGGTTAACTGATCCAAGTTGCGCTAGTTAGGCAGTGCTTTCCTTTTTATTGCAAACTATAAGTAATGAGAATAAATGACAATTGAGTTAGAAGGGCAAAATATAAGGGGCCTAGGTGCTTAAGCGCCTGTTATGATCCCTGACTGTACTCAACGTCCTCAATCCTTAAGAGGTAATAATAACAAAATCATGTTTTATTACACATGTGGGTAAAACTTCAGTGCAGAGGCTTCAAGCAGTGGCGAGGACAGAAAAATAAATGGAAGCTGGAAATAAAAGCAGGAAGTGCAAATTAAGATTCAACCTGGTTTAACCCAAGTGACGTTTATTTGAAAAATAACCGGCCTTTGAGTGTCTGGCAGTGTACACAAAAATAAAGCTCCTTGTCAAGGAGAGACTATAATCCAAAACAAAGAGTCCTGGTGGGAACAGAGCACTTAAAAGGTACTGCCAGTGGGAATTCCTTGTAGCAATCCAGTTGCTTTTGTGTTTGCACCCTCTGTGCTGCAGGGCTCAGCATGCTCAGGTCTCCAGCTTGCTTTCCATGGGGCAGGCAGGAGTTGGGGAGAAGACCTGAGGAGAAGGGAAGTCAATGCTGAAAGATGGGATGGGGTAGGAGAGAGTTCCAGTGAAAGGAAACCACCTCTTGAGATTGAGATTGGCTGAACGTTTCACCTGCTATCTGAATGCTGCCGTGCTTCTAGCCCCAAAATGTGCTGTTAATGGTTTCCTTGTGCTTCCAAGTCTCAGTTGAGAACATGCTTCCTCTGAGCTCTGTGTCCAAGCTCAGCCTCAGGGACGGAGGTTGTGGTGAGAGCAGCAAGACTGCCTGGCAGGTGATTTCTCAACCTCCTAAAGCAACGAAACATGAAGCTGCAGAAGCAAGCTGAAACTGCTGTTCAGATTGAATTGTCCCCAGCTTAGTTTATTTTATGTGCATTTTCTCTATACAAAGTACACATGTGTAAATTCAAACACAAATGTGCTTTGCTAAAGGCTGTGAGTTTTTTCAAGTTGAATATGCTTGTCTGAGTTACAAAAAGCCGCATTCTCCTCTTTTGACTTGTATCTTAGACTAGCAGTAAGTTATATTATAAGATTGTAAGAAGGAGTCCTGCAAAGGCTACTTCAAAACCCGGGGTGTTTTATATCCTTCTGCATAATCTGTGTGACACTTAGGAGTGCTTTAACGGGTCTTTTTTTCCGTGTCTGATGTCTGTTACTCAGTCTTCTGGGGGACTGTCCCCTTCCACAGGGCTTGCAGCTCATCTCTGCTGAATAAATTGACAGACGCAGCACTCTTATCTCTGCAAGCAGTGTGCATTTTCTGCTCTATTTCTTGGGAGAACTAGCTAAATACATGAAGAGCCACAGGACTGCAAGGTATCTTGGAGCGTTTCTTCAGCTGTTGCATATAAAGGTATTTTTCTTCGGCCCTCTGTATGAATTTGTGAAGGTTTGATGCTAGCATCCCTGCAGTCTGCGACTCTCACCTTTGCCAAGAGAAATACAACCAGGCAGGGACTATTCAGATGCTCCAGCCTGGCTGCATTGGTGCAAAGACCTAAGGTTGTCCCAGGGGTGCTGATAACACGGTCTCCATTGGTCTCTAGTGAAATCACCAGCAATTATCAAGTCCAGCGAGGGGATGGCCTACCTGACTGCTCCCTGGGGACTGGACTGAAAACCTAGTAAACCCTGTGATAAGTGCTCTCGCACATTAGAAATGTGAGCAGTTCAGGAAGGAAAAATACAGAACAACGTTTCCATCCCAATTTCAGTTGAGTGAACTGTTTCCTGGGGATGACTTTCTTCACTAAAATAGGTGTTTTCTCAGTATTTCTTCTTTCTTGGCCACTATTTGCAGTATGTTTGTATGAATGGGCTGTTTACATCCAGTCCTTTAGCTGGTACTGCTGTAGTGGGCTAGGTGTTATGGTTTTCCAGCAGAAACATGTTACTAAGTGTCAAAGCTTTAACGCTTTTTACTGTGTGTGTACAGAAAATGTATATTAAAGGAGCAATTTGTTTATTTTTGGTGTGTGATTGGCCAGGAGTTTTGGGAGATGCTAGATCTCTGAGGTGGGGAAGAATAATACAAACAGATAAATTCCCATCCGGAAGCTGAAAAATGCCATGAAAAAACCCATCCACTTAACGTTGGCAGAGGTGCAAAATAAAAATGTGCTGTTTTTAGGGTAATTGCATCTTGGAATGTCTTCTCTGAAAGATTTTTTTTTTTAAAAGTTTTAATATGTAAGATTTATGGTCTGCTTGCCCACCGTCTGGCAGGAGGGAAAGAAGTAGGTGTGTTTTTGGAAGCTTGCAGGCTGGTCTGCGTATTCATTCTGGCAGGCTTGGGTAATTACTGGTCTGTTAATTTTTGGCATTCAGGAGGTGTCATTTAAACTGAGCAATAAGAACATTCAAAGATAAAGCAGCTCTGCCTGGGAGGTGTCACAGGGACGTCTGTGTGGGGTCCTTGGGACCCTTTGCTCACAACAAGCTCTCCTGAATCTGTCTGTTGTGGAACTTTTTTGTATTTTCCAGCATCTCTTGGTGATCCATGTATGAGATTTAGATGGACTGACTCCTGTGCTGTGTCACATGAAAGCTATTTCAAATTCTGAAATAATTGCCTTTGTTACCATGGCAGTGATGATTCATTAGGTTAATCCATAGCATTACCTCCTTGTTTGTCCTGTTATTTGTTTAATGCGGTTGGAGACCAAGTTTTGCACCCTCTCCAAGTTTTGTGGTTTCCAGCTGTTATAAATAAACCTCATTAATCTACATGTGTGTGCATATATGTATGTATATATATTTTGGCCTTTCCAAGTGCTGCAGAGGCAGACCCTGCTCTTGGCTGCAGAGGTGTGCTTTTCCCATGTGAAACTTCGGAAGACTGGATGTTTCTCTGAAGTCCTCCCCAGCCTTGTTTTCAGGTTGGAGTACAAGCTGGAAGGCTGTTTTTCACTTAGACAGACTTTCCGCTGTTCTTTAATGAGCTCTTGGCGTGCTTTTTTGAGTCGTCTTAATGTGGATTGTATTTTTAGAGCAGCTCATGCTCGAAGCAGCTACAGCCGTGTAAAGATAGTTCCTCAGTCGTGAGCTTTGCAGTCTGAACTAGCTGAAAATAGCTGTTCCCAAGGGGTGGGTGGAGGAGCACGCGTGTGCGAGCGGCCGGCTCCTTGCAACTGCTCTGGTGACCTATGTCTCCATTCACTTGTATACTTGGGAACTATGTGGGAGAGATTATATGGGGAATTTGATGTTTCTTTGGCGTTTGGGGTGTTCCGCCCCCCTTACCCCCCACTCCCCCGCACCTGGGATGGAGAAGGTGGGGTGGGAAAGCCGAGGGATGATCTGGGGACCTGATTCAGGTTTGGAGATGGACAAAACCAGGAGCTCCCAAATTTTGTTGCCGAGTGTCTGATATGTGTGTGTGTGTGTATATATGTATTTACACACACACTATACCGTCTCTCCCTGAACCATGCTGGGGTTGGACACCGACCCCATGGCACAGGGAGTGGGCTTCAGTGTAGCTGGGGTCTGCCCTTTACCATCTAGGGTCACCCTGGGTAGGTTTTGTTTGATTGGCAGACTGCCTTGCTGGGACTTCAGTCCAAACCCAAGGTCTTCTGTAAAGGCAGAAGCTGCATTAATTTGTCCTCGACTGGCATCAAACTGATCTTAACTAAACCAGCAGGTCCTTTCAAAGCTTTGAAATGTGCCTTAAATTCATATATCTTAATGCTGCAAGGCACCTGTTTTGGCTGTCTTTCCCATGTGGAGTGTGTGAGCCTGGGTGGCTGCTGGCACGGGGTGGGCAAGAGGGACAAGTCCCTCTACAAGCCAAGAAGCTGGGACTCGTAGTCAATTGTCCTGATCTAATCAGGAACCCTATTTTTACACATCCTGTGCCGTGTGTGGTGGTTTTTTTTTTTTTTTTTTAAATTGAACAAGCATACTACGGTGTTTTTCGCCTTGCCCACTTCCCAAACAGGAAAAGTCAGGACTTTATTTTTTCCCTTCAAGGAAGACATCTAAACTGCTGCTGAACAACACACTTATTTTGACAAGCCAAAGGTGTAAATATATGAGAGATGGGATTTGGCTCTTTAGTCTTCATGTGATACGGGGCTTAAAGAAATCTATTTTGCAGGACATGGTTCACAAAACTCCCTTGGTGGTGGTTGCTGTCTGCTGCCGCCTTTGCTGTGTGTTGGCTCGGAGGTGAATCAGCTTTGCAAGTTGACCTTCCTGGGGAAAACACCCTGGAATACGAGGATTCATTTACTGCATAGAGTTATGACAAGTTTCTGGTAAACCGTTCTTCTCTTGGGGCACTACTGGGTTATCACAAGGGAAATCATTCTTGCCCAAAAGCATCGCGAACCAGATGCATGGAAGGCATGATGGGAGGGGTTGTAGCCAAAGAGAAGATCCCCTCTTCTCCAGCATTCCTTGTCTTCTGCTTTCCCTGACTAAAACCACAATAGAGTTGCAAACTGATGTAAATCCCACCAAGGAAATGGTTTGTGTGCACCCTGTTTGGGCTGGATTATGTGCTTGTGGATGTAGTGACTTTGATTCTGCCTGCTTTGGGAATTGCTGGGCTGCTCTACAGTGTGTGTTTATGAAGGAGATCGATGGCCACGATAGCCCCTCCTGGCCTGGAAATGCCTGGGTCGTGTGATAACGAGCAGCTCTGCAGCCCCGGGGCTGAAGAACAGATTTAAGAGCGCAGTGTTGCACGTGGTCCATCATGAACGGCTTGTTGCTGGAGGCAAAGCACCCTGCAAAATATAAAAGCTTTGTGCATAATTTCTTTGTTTTCTATGTGTGTGTTTTTTTTTTTTTCTTCTTAATTTCCCCTTTGGGGACACCAAGGTTCTTTGAAGCAAATTGGCTCCAGGCCTGAGACATTACATGTTGCCTTTTTAAAATTCCTTTTGCACTATCAGTTGGACACAGCATCTTTCGCTTCCTGTCCTAAATAGCTGTAGAGAGTTGCTTTGTTCTGCCTTAGTGATAGCTGTCTTTTGAGTAGCACATGAAGGTGAAGTCTGAAAACTCTCTAGGAACCCTCAAGAGATGCTCCCCACCATCTGGGGTTATTCATAGATTAATTATGATATATAGATTATTATTATTGGTGTTATTCTGTTAAATGCACTTTAAAAAAAATAATGATCTTCTTGCATTTTGAACGATCTTGGTGGTTTTGCAATCTATTGCTGGAGTCTTGCAATTGTCCAGGCTCAGAGCTGTGATGGGCAAGTGGTGCTTCTACCTCCGTGCTATTTGTTGTGATGTTTTATAAAGTCTGAGCGGTGGGTTCCAGGACCCCTCTTGGGGAGCATTGAGCAAAGGCAGCCTGAGCCTGGGAGCTGTCTGGGACAGAGAGAGATAAGGTTGAAGTGATGACTGCCGAGGTGGAAGGGGGAGTCTCAGTGCCTGGACCAAGGCACATAAATGATACCTTTGTTTAAAGGTATCGCAAGAGCAGCCTTAAAATAAGCACCTGCTTTTGGTCAGCTGAATTGTCTGGTCAAAGTACCACCATTTTTGCTCTGTAGATCTCTGTCAATCTCGTGCTCCATATTACTATGATTGTGGCTGTATTCTTTTAGTTGAATCTCACCCAGCAGATCCAGAAAACAAAATTACGGGATGTAGGTTGCTAATGAATGCATTGAAGTCAATATATCAATTTTTGTTTGGCAAAGCACAATTTTTAGGGGCATTATTCTTAGCTAGCTTCATTTGAAAACTGCTGACTTGCTGCTTAATTATACTACAGAACTGTACAGATTTTATTTTTTCCCCTTTTGTCATGTGCTTTATGAATGTGGAAGGATTTGCATCCTTCACACTGTTGCTCCATACAGAAGAGGCCTTTTGTAACTTGTATGGCCATAGCTTCCCTGATTTCTCACCATTTCTGGAACAAATTTTACAAGGTGAATTTGAAAAAGCCTTCAGAGGTGTGGAAAAAATTCACCTAATAAGTCTCCATCTTCTTTGCTGTGCATTAAATACCCATTTTAGTTGCTGATGTTAAGTATGGATTTTTAAATTTTATTTAATTGTTGCCCCAGAAGGCTGCACTGCAGTATTAAGAGAGGTGACCTGGTGTGGTGGCTGACCAACCAGTGATTACAAATTTCCCTTTTTCTCAGGTGTCTGGAACAGATGTGTTGGGCTCTTCTGTTTTCCTGAGATACTGCTTCAGCTCCAGATCTCTTCCCTGTGAGCAGCAAAGGTGGATTTTCCTGCAGGCTGTTGTGTTTGAGAGCCTGTCTTGCTTTGCCTGGCTTTCTAAATCCATGGTACAATTTGGCTGAGCCATGGAGAAGAGGGAAGCTTACGGGGTTTTGGATGCACTGCTGCCTAGTCCCAGGTGGTGCTCGATTCAGCAGGGCCATGGGACTTGGGGCTCTGCTGACCAAGGCCTGCCCTGGCTTGCATCAGTTTAGGTACTGCCATTCAAAGCAGGTATGGACCAATGTCTTGTGGCTGTGCTCAGCCTCCCATCTTAACTATCTGTCTGATGGGATTTAGGAATAAAAGGAGGGTTTACCACCTTTGGAAGAAGGGACAGGCAACTCAGGAGGAGTACAGAGATCTCGTTAGGTTATACAGAGAGAAAATTAGGAAGGCAAAAGCCCAGCTGGAGCTCAACTTGGCCACTAACATAAAGAACAACAAAAAAAGTTTTTATAAATACATCAACAAAAAGAGAGCCAGGGAGAATCTCCATCCCTTACTGGATGCTGGGGGAAAGTTGTAAGCAAGGATGAGGAGAAGGTTGAGGTACTTAATGCCTACTTTGCCTCCGTCTTCAATAGTCAGACCAGCTATCCCCAGGGTGTTCAGCCTCCTGAGCTGGAAGATAAGGATGGAGAGCAGAACAACCCACCCATAATCCAGGAGGAAGTAGTCAATGATCTGCTTCTGCACCTAGACGCACATAAGTCTATGGGGCTGGATGGGATTCATCCAAGAGTACTCAGGAAGCTGGAGGGAGAGCTCACCAAACCTCTCTCCATCATTTATCAACAATCTTGGTCAACAGGGGAGGTACCAGATGACTGGAGGGTGGCTAATGTGATGCCCATCTACAAGAAGGGTTGGAAGGAGGATCTGGGGAATTACAGGCCTGTCAGCCTGGCCTTGGTACCAGGAAAGATCATGGAGAGGATCATCTTGAGTGAGCTCTCACAGCAAGTGCAGGGCAGCCAAGGGATCAGGGTCAGCCAGCATGGGTTTAGGAAAGGGAGGTCCTGCTTAACCAACCTGATCTCTTTCTGTGACCATGTGACCTGCCTTCTGGATGTGGGGAAGGCTGTGGACATTGTCTATCTGGACTTTGGGAAGGCCTTTGACACCGTCTCCCACAGCATTCTCCTGGAGAAGCTGGCGAATCATGGCATAGACAAGTGTACTCTTCGCTGGGTTAAAAACTGGCTGGATGGCCGTGCCCAGAGGGTTGTGATTAATGGGGTGAAATCCTCTTGGTGTCCAGTCGCCAGTGGTGTCCCTCAGGGCTCAGTTTTGGGGCCAGTTTTCTTTAATATCTTTATCAATGATCTGGATGAGGGGATTGAGTGCACCCTCAGTAAGTTTGCAGACGACACCAAACTAGGTGGGAGTGTTGATCTGCTTGAGGGTAGGAAGGCTCTACAGAGGGACCTGGACAGGCTGGATCGATGGGCCAAGGCCAATTGTATGAGGTTTAATAAGGCCAAGTGCCAGGTCCTGCATTTCGGTCACAACAACCCCAAGCAACGCTAGAGGCTTGGGGAAGAGTGGCCGGAAAGCTGCCCAGCAGAAAAGGACCTGGGGGTGCTGGTGGACGGCCAGCTTAACATGAGCCAGGTGGCCAAGAAGGCCAACAGCATTCTGGCTTGTATCAGGAATAGCGTGGCCAGCAGGAGCAGGGAAGTGATCGTGCCTCTCTACTCGGCACTGGTGAGGCCTCACCTCGAGTGCTGTGTTCAGTTCTGGGCCCCTCTGTACAAGAGGGACATTGAAGTGCTGGAGCGTGTCCAGAGGAGAGCTACCAGGCTGGTGAGGGGTCTGGAGACCAGGTCATATGAGGAGAGGCTGAGGGAGCTGGGCATGTTTAGCTTGGAGAAGAGGAGGCTGAGGGGAGACCTCATTGCCCTCTACAACTACCTGAAAGGAGGTGGTAGAGAGGTGGGTGTTGGCCTCTTCTCCCAGGTGAATAATGACAGGACCAGAGGAAATGGTCTGAAGCTGCGGCAGGGGAGGTTTAGATTAGAGATTAGGAAGAATTACTTTACTGAAAGAGTGGTCAGGCACTGGGACAGCCTGCCCAGGGAGGTGGTTGAGTCACCATCCCTGGAGGTGTTTAAGAAACGTCTAGATGTGGCACTTCAGGGCATGCTCTAGTGGCAGAGATTGTAGTGTTGTTTTTTTTTTTTTTTTTGTGTGTGTATGGCTGGACTCGATGATTTCAAAGGTCCTTTCCAACCACGAAGATTCTGTGATTCTATGATCTGAGTAGCATTGCTTTCATTGACAGTGTTATAGGCTTGGGTGGTTTTGTGTTTTGTTTTGTGGTTGGTTTTTTTTTTTATAAAGGGTGATTTAGTTTATCTGTTCTGACCTTTGCACAATACAGATCATAAATTCCTGAATCAAGGCTGTGACCTTTGCTTGAGCCAGAGTACGACTTTGAGTTGAGATTAGGCGTCTTTGTAAAAGACGCCGTGGTGGAAAGTTTGTCTTTCTCGACTCTTTATTACCAAAGGATTATTTGTATTGCTTGCAAAACCCTGCCTTTTTCCTAATGGGAATTCGCCTCGCTTCGGTTCCCTGGTGGACAGAGTCCTGCTGCCGGAAGCACTCCCACTAAGTAATATTAGTGATTAAATAGTAAGTAATCTTAACAGATCAAGTTACTCTATGCATTGACTCCTTTATTTTTCTCTTTAAGCCAAACATATGTCACTTCTTAATTCAGTTGGAGGGTAGTTTATCAGGGCTTTAAATCAGTATTTCTGAATCTGTTTTAACTTGTCCTTTCTCCTCCCGTTTTTCAAATAAATTGGTTGTATCAGTGGTGCCACCATAAAAATGTTAAGCAGCAAAGACATGCCGTTACATTCATGGCATGAGGAGTCTTAAATGAAAACTGAAAGCATCTTGTTACAAACAAACACTGTACTCTGATCTTTTGGGGTGATTTTGCCACAGGTCATGTGTTCCATATGATTCCACTTTCCTCTATCATGTGTCTACAAACAGCCATGGAAAGCATGGTTCCTCCAAGTAGCATCATGTCAGAGCAGTTAGATTTTTTTTTATGATCTTGTCTTACAGTGGTGTTGCGGCTCGCTCTGAGCTGTAATGCTTTGGGTGGTGGCGGTTGAAGGAAATGTATTGAGATGTTTAGACCCAGATGGAAAAGTGTTGATAAAAGAATATTAGTGTTGATAACCTCAGGAAGTTCAACAAGACCAAATGCAAGGTCCTGCACCTGGGTTGGGGCAGTCCCTACTATAAGAACAGACTAGGAGATGAAGGGATTGAGAGTAGCCCTGCAGAGAAGGATTTGTGGATACTGGTGGATGAAAAAATGAACATGAGCGAGCAATGTGTGCTTGCAGCCCAGAAAGCTAACTGTACCCGGGGCCGCATCAGAAGAAGCATGGCCAGGAGGTTGAGGCAAATGATTCTGCCCCTCTATTCTGCTCTCCTGAGACCCCACCTGGAGTACTGTGTCCAGCTCTGGAAAGACATGGACCCGTTGGAGCAGGTCCAGAGGAGACCATGGAAATGGTCCAAGGGCTGGAACACCTCTGCTTTGGAGAGAGGCTGAGATAGTTGGGGTTGTTTAGACTGGAGAAGAGAATGCTCTGGGGAGACCTTCTTGCAGCGTTTCAGTACTTAAAGGCGTGACAATTTTAAACTGAAAGCAAGTAGATTTAGATTGAACGTAAGGAAGAAATCTTTTATGATGAGGGTGGTGAGGCACTGGACCAGGTTGCCCAGAGAAGCTGTGGATGCCCCATCCCTGGAATTGTTCAAGGCCAGGCTGGATGGGGCTTTGAGCAACCTGCTCTAGTTGAAGATGTCCCTGCCCATGGGTGGGGGGTTGGACTAGATGATCTTCGAAGGTCCCTTCCAATCCAAACCATTTTGTGATTCTATGAATGGGATCCAGTGTTTCATTAATGATTTGATTAATGTTATGTACAGCACGACATAAGCACCTCAATATTTAAACTCCTCATTCCCTGCCTATATATAGTGCATAATGTTTTCTGTCTATAAAATATGTCAGTGCACTGAATTGTCTTAAGGTTATTTTTTTTTTGTGATTGTGTGCTCCTAAATTGTTCCTGAGCAATAAGCGTGACCTGCATTACCAATTTCTAGATGAGCACATGCTGTTAAAGCAAAGCCTTAGTACACTTATTGAGCAACATCCTACCAGGCAGTCTCTGTTGTGGTAAAGCTAATTTGTCCTTATGGGTTTGTTTTTGCTTGCACAAGATAGTTTTATTTTTCTGGCTGCCCTGGCTGATGTATGGCTCTGGAGATGAATGTCTGTGGTGGTCTCTGTCCGACGTTGAGAACAAGCTTGCTTTGTATTTTTGGTTTTAACTTTCAGCATGGGCTTTTAATTAAGATTTCATGCAGCTATAATGTAGAAGGCTGTCTAGTCTAATAACAACAGAGATAAATTAGAGGTAAAATGTTCATGGGTGTTTTTGAGACTAGTGCTTCTTAGTAGGTCTTTTGAACCAACTATTAAATACTTGTTTCTTGGGTACCTAGCACAAGTGAAAACATACCCCAGATATTTTCTGAAACATTCTATGTTTTAAAAACACTTAAACCTGCTTTTCTTTTTTCTTTTTTTTCTTTCTTTTTTCTTTTTATTCTTTTTTTCTTTTTTTTCCCCTCATTTGTTCAGGCTAGTGATTTTTCAAAATTAAGAGGTGCTCTGGGGAAAGCAGTCACAAATGTTGATATGACTCTCATGGGTTCTGTTATGGATCTATTCTGCCAAGAGTTGGGGGTGAGACTTTTGCCTGCTAACAGGGGTGCAGATGAAAAGCGGTAATTAATCTAGTTCCCTGCAGGGCCGCAGGTAAGAGGAGGATAATCCAGCCTGGCTGTAGCAGAGGAGTTTTCTTTAAATATTTTGCAGCAGGTGAGTGCTTGGTTCTGATTCCAGGTGAGGGGAGGACTGTCCTCCAGCCGTATGGGTTGAGTCCCAGGGATGGATATGGTCCTGGGTCTCCTGTGGCAGTGTGGCGTCCCAGTACTGCTTTTGTGTGCTGAATGAAGAAGCTTTGGGTAATGTGGTACTGTGGCATTGTGGTTGACTCTTGATTAACTCTGAGTAATTTTAATTGGATTGTAGATTTACCTTATCACCGCTTGGCTAGGTGGAGGAAGGGCTGGGGCTGTCAGGGCTTGGTGTGCTCAAGGTTGTCTTTGGCTTGGTTTTCCCAGGCCCTAAGTCTGTGGTGGTAAGCCCAGTCCTGGAGCTGGTTCCTTCCTCCTCCCCCTGCCCTGCCTTTTGGCAGTGTGCGGCTAAAGGACTGCTGGGGTACGAAGGATTGTGCTGAAAGGCAAAGTGTGTCTTGTACAGGTGGCGAGTGCCAGCTTTGTGCTTGCAACTAATGAGAAAGGTCTTCTGAGATAACAGCTGAAGAGCAGCGGTCAGCTGTGATCTAATAGCATTGAGGTGCAATTCTGCCTCCTTCAAGCTTTGCTATTGCTCTGGGCTCCCATGGTGAATAGCTGGTGCTTGTCATCTTTGTTGGTGCCGATATATTGTCATCAGCTGATGCTGGTGGATTTGCATTGTATTTTGTCACTGGAGCTGAGCTGCTGGGTTAGGTCACACGTGACCTAACCTATAAAGATGATGAAAAAGGCTGTGCTTGTAGCCTGTAAATACAGGCAGCATGATTTCTTTTGCTGCACTGTTTGGATGCAGGAATATTATAGTCTAGGAGGCAGTTATTTTTTTTGTGTTCTTATGCAAACCCTTGGCTATTAGCTTTTTTCTTTAGACCTTGTCTTCCCTGACTTCTGAATCTGGCCTGGTTGTATGAAAATTTAAGATTTTCTCTGGTGCCATCAAGTGGCAAAATACAGTATTGTTGCATGGTTGAGATGATTCTCAGGGTGAGTGGAGGCTGCGATTAGGAAATGAGTGACTTTGCTCAAGGGTGCAGTGAGATTACTTGGGATGTGCCTTGTGTGGGAAGGGTAGAACGTGGATATGTCAGGAATAATTTTACTCATCAAAGAGAGCGCCTATGGAGATCTAATGTGTTTCTTTCTATTTCCTTCTCATTCTTGGCCTTCTGAGTAATCTCGGGCACTATCTTATTCAAGCAATTGTATTTACATGGCTTACATCATTTGCTCGTAAGCAGCCTCCGAACATTTAATTTAATTCTTACATTAAGCTTTGAAAAGCCAGTTGAATGTGCCGATGAGCAGTGAGTAAGAAGAGCAAGTAGAGCGTACTCAGGAGCACCGACTGAACCCAGCATTTCTTTTGCAGCAGTGCTGAGGATGAAGGACATGACCAAGTATGCCATGTTGTATCCTACAAAGAACATCTCAGGTTCTGTACCTTTTTCTCTTTCCACTCCATGAAATTATCTTTATGTATAAAAGCACTGCTGGAAACGGCCCATGTATTGTGCTTTCTCTTCCGTTGCCAAAACCTGCATCGTGTATTGTTGTGCTGTAGGCAAGGGAGGGATGAAGACAGGATTTTCATGGTATACTTGCCACTAAGTAAATTTGGGTTTGCTTCTAATAAAGAAAACCCATGATATTTTGTAAACTCGGTTTTCTAATTTGAATCTGTGGGCTTGTTGCAAAGCATAGTTTTTGGTTGTTGGGAAGGTTGTTAGCCAAATACATGGTTTCAGTGAGGCTTTCTAGTTGATGCTTCCCCTATTTCTTATTGCTCTAATGAGCTGAAATGGATGCACAGATGTTCTGTTGCTCAGGTTACAACTTAATAAACAGAGGTGGTGTTTCAGGCCTTGATGGTACTTTATCAATTGCTGGAGTGAAATCCGATAGCATGAAAGGTGTGTTTCATGTGCCCGACTTTCCCTTGGCAGTGTGACACTGATGTTCGGATCAGACTTGGGCTGGTGATGGTCCCCATGCACCTGTACATCTCGTACTGCATTGCAGACCTCCAGCCTGGCTGATCACTAAGCATGGCTGGAAAAGAAATAACTCCTGGGTACAAACACCAGATTTTTGTATGCCAAATCCTGAGGATGGTAGTTTTCCAGGAGAGGGTCTGGAAAAAGTTAATACTCTGAAAAATCCTTTTTTTTTTTTTTTTTTGTTCTTAAGCCTGAACTGTGGAAGTGGATGAGCTGTTTTGATAGGTGTAAAATGAGAAGCTTTGAAAGGGGGAAAGTCAACCACCTGGAAGTAGATACTTAGTGTATGAGGCTTCAGCCCTCCCAAAATACTGTTTATATATAATGCAAAACAGGTAAGAGTACAAAGCTTGTCCAGAAGTCTCCTAGAGAGTACAGCAGCGGGTGCTTCAAGAGAGTAGAACTTTTTGTGTCCTGTTCCTTGTTATTTTTATATATGCTCTCCTGCTTCAAATATTTAAGAGAGTCAGGATGTTCCTGAGCTGGAGCTATTCCATTTGAGTCAGTGTTTATGATTCATGGATCACAAGCAAAGAGATGTTCAACACAGAATCCTTACTGAAGGGATGCTCAGCAGCTGTAGGACGAGCAGGACCATTAGCCTGTTTAGTTGTGTGATTCTTGTGAATAAGGATTTATGTTATGTGTGCAGTGAGCTTTTTGGCTGACAAGTGGGACTCTGTGTGTAGTTTACTTGGGAGAAAGAGTCCCCGCAATGGTGGTGGGAAAGCCAAGTAATGACTCCCTGGCCCTTTAGTCCCACTTGGCAGTCTGAGCTCCCTTCCTCCCATGCAGAGAGAGAGGTTTTAAAGGTATGAATGTCAGCACTTGACCTCATCCAGTGGTGTCAGAATAACCTAATTAGCCATAATCCGCTTACTGCTTGAACTGCACACCAGTGTTGTGATCCTGTGATGGGTCAGGTTTGATGTTCACCTTGCCTACAAGTTTGCCTCTGCTAACGCTGTGTCTTCGTGTCTTTGTGCCTCCATCTGTGACAGCAGTTGTGGGCATGCTGGTGTGGGCGGGTTGGAAGGTTTGGAGCAATATGGTCCAGTCAGGACCGGGCTGGGGAAATACAGGGTATGTATGAAGAGGCATGGTCCTCTGACTGTTTATACTTATCACACTGTCTGAGAAGGATTAGTTAAGACTCTGTCAATTGCTAAATAGGATTTTTGGACAAGTGATGTTTTCCCTGGTACAGAAATACCTGTTTTCTGCCAGAGCACTCCTTGGTTTTTGAGCACAGAAAGCATTTGAAAGACAGAATGCCTTAGATGTCTTCGGTTTCCGGGCAAGACCCCTTACTGCTTTGCCTTACGTCCCTTGAGGCTGGGTTCACTTGCTGCACTGTGCTCTGTGATAGCTTCCCCCCCCCAGCACTGATGCTGTGACACAGCCCAAGCGTATTTGACCTCTTGAGGAGTCTGTGATAATGAAGTGCTGTGTGTCCTTCAGCCACACTGAAATTGGGGTTCACTTCTCATAAGCGTGATTTGCAAGCAACATGTTTTAGAGGCAGTGATTCAACCAGCTGAAGGCATGCAGCTTTTTTCTTCCCGATAGACTTTGCATGTGTTGTAAACGTCCAGCTGAAGGGGTAGGCTGGATGGGGAGGGACTGTAAATTCTTAAACCATCACAGTTTGAAAAACTCAGACCTATAATCTCGCCATCTGCTTTATATAGCCCTGAATCAAACAGGATTAGTTTATACAGCACCTGAAATAAAAGGATGTTTTGGCTCTGAGTGGAAAGAGTGAAGAGTGATGCAGTCTGCTTCGCTGCCGAAGCCGGTCGGGTCCTTTGCCCAGGAGCTGCAGCATGTTCCTGTGCTGCCATCTGGAGTGTGCAGAGCTCGGGACTGGCCTCGCTCGCAGCCTGGACGCTGCATGCTTGCACACTACACGCTTGCACGTCCACCCGCTGCTACCCATGGCCCCAAAGTCTGCACATCCTTCTGCTGGCTGTTGCCTTCTGGTGGTAAATGTTCCAGAGCTGGAGCAAAGGGTTTGATATCTCAAGCACCCTTCTTAGGGAGAAGGAAAGTTGCTTCTGGTGGTTGGAAATATAGTTAGAGAAAGCAAAATAGATTGCACCTTAATACCATTGTGAAAAATACTGCTTTATTTCTTTTGAAAATTTCTGCACTACTTGAAGTTGTGTATCCTAAACAGCTCCTTAGCTTTAGGGAGTGGATCTGATCCAACAGTAGATCCTTCAGTAAGTGCTGTTGCTGAGGCTTTGGGATTACGGCACTGCAGATACGCTTTTTTTATTTCTCACAGAATAGGGGAAACTCCCAGGTACCAGATCTGTGCAGGGATAGTACAAGATCTGGGTTGTTTGTATCTGCTTGGCCAGCTTGTTTTCCCTCATCTTCCAGCCTTTTTCCAGGTAGAAATAAATTTCCAGTGACACTGGTGTGTTTTAACTGCTAAATCTACTGTTTCAGCTCTGGATGTAAAGGCCTTTATCCTGTCAGCCCTGTCCCTTGCCTCTTCTTGAAGATGGAGGAATGCTATGTCACGAGTAAGCTCAGCCTGTGCCTTCAGGCAGCCAGGCTTTGATATAAATGGTCAGTGTTATCAACTGTTGACAGATTAATCACTTTCTTGGCTTAAAAAGTAGTTGCTTGGGTTTAATTGCAGTACATAGCCTTTAAATGTGAAATGTTACATCTCAAAGCTTAGGTCTGGCTTTCTTCAGCAGCGTGTTCTGGATGGCTTTACCTACAAATGGTCGAGAAGGGGAAAGAAGACTTTCTTGATAGTTCAAGAAATAGATATTATCGTGCTCCCTTCATCACATCAAACATGCTTTCAGATGGGGATCTGTAATGTTTGACTTGGGTGGTGCTGCATTTTGCTTGGCTACTGCTTTGGTTATCTGTTACTTTTGGATATCTGCAACGAGTTCAGAAAGACCTAAAATTGCAGCTCTTTCACCTTTGTCCCCCCTTTTTTTTTTTTCCCCTCCGATAGCTTTCCTGCTGCTGTTTTGGGACTGTCATTGGTGGGTTTTCCCTCCCTGGTGGGATTGCTTGCTTTCTGTACTGTATTTGCTTCCCATTCTCCTTAGCTCAATGTTGCCAAGCTCATTGCTTTGGTTGCCTGTCAGGTTCTTGCAGGACCACCAAGAAGACTCTGGTGCCACGGAACAGCCTTGTCATCACCCAGATCCTGATGTTAGGATTTATTTCCAAAATCTTCTTTCTTTCATTCTTTCAGCTCTTTGGAGTGTGTAAAAGCACAAAGTGTAATAAAAACTGGAAGCTTGCTTTCAGGATGAAACCCTCAGTGTTATGAAGTAGTCAGTATATCTTCAAAAGACCTCACAGTTTATTTTGTGGGTACTTAGTGCTTATTAGTTATGTGCCACATCCGAAGATGATTCATCAAGCCTGGGATCTGCTTATGCCCATCATGTTGTATTTCCTCCTGCCCCTTGCTTAGGGGATGGCCTTGTCATGTCATGTAGCATCCTGTGAGTTAGCAGAGCTATCTAGATCTGCCCAGATCTTCTAATAGTAACCTTCCAAAGAAAATTGGAAGGCTTTCAAATGACAAAATGAGGAAGGGAAAAAAAAAAAAGCCAAGTTTAATTAGAGTAAAAACTGGGATAATTAACTTCTTTAAATAGATTAAGGCAACTAAGAAAGAAATCGATCAGGCTGGATGAAGTAAAATCTGCAAGCACTGACTTGTGGGATATAGAAGGCGGCAGCAAAGCTTGGTCAAGACCTTTTTATTTGTATTTAGTGTGGCAGCAAGTGCTGCCTGGTCCCCAGGGTCCCTGGGAAGCCCTCCCCATCCCTCTGGTGTCTGTTTGCTCCTTGCTGCAGGTGTCCAGCTCTGTTCTGCCTTGTCAAGCTGCTGAACCAGGTATCTTAATAAAGCAGTGTGAAGGTCTACTATATCAAAGGTAGTTAAATATGATGAATAGTGGTTGTATTCTTCCTTAAAAATTTGTCATGCTTGGGACCTGGGGACCCTGTCTGGGTATTGGCAAGTGTCTTGCATCCTGGTTCTTAGCCTGTGTATGCAGACCTGTGACAGCTGGAGCAGTCCAGCCCAAACAGACAAGAGTCATGCTCCCTTTGCTTCTCTCTGAGTGAACAACATCCTGATAGTAACAACCTCTTTTGGCCCTTGTTTCCTTATTTCCATGTTACAAAGTTTGTTTGCCCAACATGAGGCTTCGTATTTAAGAGGTTCTTATTAGTACAGTCACTACCTGGTATGTTAAAACTGGGCTTTCAACGTTCCCCTGAGGAGAAGCTTGAAAATTCTTTTGTAAAAATAAGTACATTAACAAATATGGAATGAAATCTTTCTGGTGGGCGTTATTTGTTGTCTTAGTGTTTGGGTGCTCTCGGCAGTGTCTGCCTCTTGGACACTGAGCATCCACAGCTGCCTGGACATCGATCAGATTTTGTTACCTCATCCGCAAGTAGTGAACATCGGAGGAGAAAAATAGTCTTACAGCCTCTTACATACAGCCGATGTAGGTCAAGTGCCACTTAAGGCTTGCTATGCTTTGAAACGACTTCACTCTTTGTGAATGAAAGTGTATTTAAGCTGAAATGTGTGCTTAGCTCAATTTGACGCCTAAACAAGCACATACTTGACTTCTTGCTGTGATTTTTGTAAAACGAATTCAGAACAAATGTTATTTCTCTCCAAGCCAGTGGAGACAGCATATTTTTGTGCGTGACAGAGCTCCCTTCTCTGGTAGCTATGCAGGATTGCTGCTGTAGCTTTTTTTATCTCCTCACTGCATACTTGCTAATAAAATAATTTTTCACTTATTTGTAATGATCAAACAAGTTTGATATATGCTATCAGGGCATCAGCACTTCTAAAAACCACAGGAGGAACAGATATCTTTCTACAAGACTGACCATGCGGTTATGCTGAGATGTTTGCATGGAAATATTAAGTAATTTTCCTAATTTTTCCTGTGCTATCATGCTTTTATTATAGTAATTAAAGTAATGAAGAATCACATCCTTAAACCACGTGCTGTAAAGCAGCTTCGCTGGTTCATTTTTCTCCCAAAAACTCTTCGTTAAAGTTATAAATTGTCTCTGTACATAATGGACCGGTTTGTTGCCTGTGAAGAAAAAGCCCAACCGTAAGTTCACTGAATTGAATTGTAATGAGTGTGGTTATTTGAAACGGAGAAATGTCGGCTTGACTTGAGCAGAGGAGGAGGAGGGTGTGAATGTGACTCAGCTCTGCAGTGACAATTGTCATCAGATGGTGACGGGTGGTGGTGGATGAATGCATTCAGCTCCTGCAGTTGGGAGCACATGAGGGAATTTCCCCGCTGCTGAAAACAATCGTTGGCAACTGGTTCCTGCAAACGGGGGAAGAAGAAAGGCTGAAACTCTTTGAACGACTTGGGCTTTTTTTTTTTTTTTTTTTTTTTTTTTGTGCGGTTGCAGGGGTGTGTGTGGCCTGGTGTGTCTCTAGGGTCACCTTCCATCACTTTTCTAGTGCAGTTCAGTTTTGCACACAGAGCACTTGCGCCTTTACCTGCACAGATGGCAGCTGAAAATGGTCGTCTTTTAATCAGTGAACTTGCATGGACAGCTTGTGCTGTCCATAAAAGCACCATTTCTAGGAAATAAGTACTAGGACAACGTGTCCTTGTGTTATGGTGGGCTTTCCCTTATTCTGAAGCTGCTTGCTTTGTTGCTTGGAGGCTATTTAATTTGGGGGATGGAAGTGGAACGAGGGATAATGGAGATGAGATTATGGGGGAGAAAGAACTTTTTATGAGAGGTGTTGGAGACTGAATGGCAGAAGTGGTCTGTGATAAACTGCTTGTGTTTGCTGTCCTCACCTGTTGAGGGGCTTGCACAGCTCAAGTGTGTGATACTTGACATGGACAATGGATGCAGCAGCTTGTGCTGCTCCAACATCACACTCCAATTCTTCATGCTCAATGCTGTCATGTCTTCTGTCTTGTTTTGGAGGCTGGAGTTGACTGTTGAATATCTGAAGTGGTAGGAGGGAAACTGGCCTGGTTCACAGTCTGAATTTTTAGGTGACTTACTGTGGTGAAGTTAAAGCTTCCTCCTTGCTCCTGGGGAAAGGCCTGGAGGCTGGAAGCACTCTGATTTCTGGCGCAGCTATGGCTTGTTGTGTGGCCATAGGTGGTTTTCACTTAATTCTTCTGTGCCTGTGTTTGCCAGGGTGTAAAATATGCATGATGCTTCCCTTCAAAGGGAAATTGAGACAGATTGATGTTTGTAAGGTATTTTGGTAGCTCCTGATAAGAGATAGCATTTGGTATGCGGTTGGTTTAAGTTCTTGTTTTAACATATACATGATTCAAGAAGTATTCCACTGATGCCAAAATAAACACAAACGTTTTGAGATACCCTTTTTAACGTTATACTTCCAGGAATACTACAGAACACATGCTTTGGCTGCACCTTTATAAGGGGGAACCAAGGCTAATAGGCTGCCGTCCTCATTTTCAGCACAGCGAAGTCTTGTGAAACAGTGAGCTGAGCTTATTCAACCAGGAGGTGATACACTATTTTCAAATTGCTTTTGGTAACTCTGCTGTTCAGGTTTCAGTTGTCTGAGCAAACTTTTCTCTTGCTGATTCTGTGTCTGGCTTCAGCTCTTATGAAACCCGCTGCAGTTGGAGTCTGGATCGTGCATCAGTGTGAAATACTTGGCTTAGTCTCTCTGCGTGCAGAGTTCAAGTTGAGGCCTTCCAGATAATGAAGCTGGCCTTGCTTTAGCTGCCTTCATGCTGAAAAACGTATTACACATTGTTTGACAGTTGCTGTGCTTTGGGGGAGCTAAGCCTCAATGCAGTTCAGCCATCGCAACACAGGGTGGCGGTGCCACTTAAAGGTCTGATGGCCCAAAGGCTGGGATAATGTCGGTTTTTAGTTTGCTGTCGTTAGGGCTGTGTCCCTTTGGTGGCTCTGAATTACTTTTATCTGTGTGTGTCCGCTTCTTCCAAAGCCCCCTCCTCTGTACTTCATTAACCAAAAGCCACTGTGCTGGCTCTTATGGAAGAGCTGGTGAGGAAGCTTAATGTTAGCGTTCATCCCGTGGGCTAAGAAGCCCCCAGAATCTCTGGTAGTGGTTAAGTCACCCCCATACCTGGCACATGTGACTTCACCTTTTCAGTCTTTTAATCCCTGTTTTTTATCTACCTCTTGACTTAAATCTTCTTTCTAGATCCTGCTGGCTGAACATTGGTTTGGTGAGGTTTTAGCTGACGACATATAGGCATGGCTATAACTTTGCACAGTGCTATCTCTGAGGAGAGTGTGCTTGTGTGTGTGGCTTGTTTTAGCCGAGCTCTGCCCCAAGAGCAATCATACTTCCCAAATTTCCCTGAGTGTCACAGTCACCCTCCAGTTTTCCTATTGTCTTGAGTTTGTCTCTGTAACCCAGAGCTGTCATGACTCTTAAAACACATTGCCCTGAAGCCCTTTTGGGAATCACACAAGTTCAGGAGCAAAATGTTTCTTGGTGTCTCCTCTTAGTAGTCTATATTCCCCTGTAAGTGGGGACAGCTTTTGGGCACCTATAGGCCCTCTTTGTTGCTTGCTTGGCTTTAAGGCAGTTTTGGTGTTGGCAGAGTTTTCTTCCATCCAGTTCTTGGCCCAGTGCTGTAGTTCTGTTTAGTGTCTGGTGGATTAAGCTCTTGTTAGTACATCTTGCATGGGATTTGTTTTCTTTGTGCTGTTTTTTGATAAATACTAGCCTGAAAGAGATCTTAAAGCATGCTCTTGCATTACTATTTTACCATTTCCTACGCTGCTGACCCCGTGGCCTTTCTTCTGGGTGTCCTCTGCAGCCTGGGTGTCAGTTGAGTTGCAGGTCTCTGCTTGGGACTAAGCAGTCTCCTCTGCTATAGAAATATCCCGTATCCTGTAGCTCTCTCCTGAAGGAAGGCGTGTCAGGAGAACAGCTCTCCGAGCCCACCTCTTCCAGGCTCAGAGGACTGGCCTGACTTGGCTGAGTCTGTTCGAGTCATTTATCAGTCTGTGACCAGACAAGCAGGAGGAGCTGGAGAAGTGCCTGCACGATCCCTCTCAGGCAAGGCTGAATCTATCTGGTTTTGAAAGGCAAGCCAGCCTGTGAAAATCAACACTGCAAAAGAATTGCTGACAAAACCACCTCCCACTGCGTTTTTTTTGTCTGCTTGTGGTGGTCACTTGAAGTAATCCTTCTGGAAGCCTTTATATAGGGTATGTGGGGAGTCTGGATAACTGACCTCCCTCTATAAAGCTGTATAGCAAATCAACAGGATGTCTGGTTCCAAGAAAAAATACGTTATAGGACAGTGTCCATGCAGCACTTAGGAGGCTGGTTTTGAAATTTTTTTATTTTTTCTGTTCTTTAACTAAATTATATTATGCATCTAGGCAAGTTACTTGATACTTGTGCCTCTGTTATCCAGCTCTGTGTAGCTCTTCCTTGCGTTGGAATTGCAAAACACTTGTGTAATTATGGTGAAATAGGTGTATGAAATAATGAAGGTGAAGACATGCTTCCAATCTTAAGTTTTCTGTTAGTGAAATGCTTATCAGTGGCATGATGGAAAATCACTTCCCAGTGTCTGAATGTCTTCTGATGTTTTGTTGTGCTAATCTGTTATAGTTGAGGCATGAATAAGTGAACTATATGCCAGAATAAGCAAACCCACATCTCATTACGCCTTGTTGCTGTTCCTTCCAAGTGTTTAAAGGTGGTAATATTAGCTGCTCCTTCCCGAGCTGGAGGAGGGAAGATCTGCATAGACCCAGGGACCATAGTTGTTTGTGTGAAGGAACTGCAGGAAACCTGAAGTTTGTGACAGTCCCAAAGGTGTGACAGGTTTTGTGGTTATCTGCCTACCATCACAGGAGGTGGACCAAGAGGGGTGAGAGATGCCAGCACTGGTTCTGTTACCATCCCATTACCCCCGCTTAGCAGGTGCCTCTTTTATTGTCCTTCTTGCAAGATATTATAGTAGCAGAGATAATATCCTTTAGCCTGTGTACCCAAAGTGGTCCCTAAGATAAAACTGGTCACGATACCTCTGGGTTCCCTCTCTAAGGGTACTTGGGTTTGGCTACCTTTGTAATGTATTTTGCAGAGCTGTGGGAGTCTCAAAGGTATTGACATCCTACAGTTTTCATGAAAGGCAGATGGGCTGGTAGAGCAGAAGAGACTGTAGATGAACAAAAAGATTAAGTTTGTGCCTCACTTGACACTAGAAAATCCACAAGGACAGTATAAACATCGTGTTCATAGGATGAGGTTGTTGATGTCTGCATCTTGAGACACTGAAATTCATTAACAATGGGAGAAGAGCCTACAAGAAACAAGTCTTGGTTGGCTCAAGTGTTAATGTAGTTACTTGAGTTTTGCTTTAAGCAAAGATGAAAACAGTGTGTTCATCTGCCAAATTCTTGGAACCTTCTGAAATTTGCTGTGCTCAGGAAGAAGAGGAAGATGGTTTAAGAGGAGGACCCCGTTGTGAGAGGTGCTACAGGATGAAGGTGTCTAGGTGCTGCTGGATTCTGATAGCTTCCTGTCTCTGGAAGTTGATTAGCTAACAGTATGAAAACTAGTCATTCTTAAATGGAAAAATAGGGGAGGATGTTTGACTTATGAAAACAAACCCAGAAGCAAAGCAGGTTTTGTCCATCACTGGTCTCATGCAGGTATTGCAGGTTGTAGGGTTGCTGTTGTTATTAAAGACACATTAGCAGGAGTAAAAGAGGAATTGCCTGAACTAGTTAGTCTTAATTTTTGACGGCTGCAGTTATTAATAGTGGTGTCCTCTGTTGGGCACAAATAACGTGACTCCTGTAACTTGGGATATGGCTGGTATTTAGAGAATAAAGGAATAAAACACTCAGTTTAATTCGCCCGGTTGTTCTTCTTTCCCTTGGCAATGGTACTATCTAGACCTTTAGAGGTAGCTTTCTCTTTGTGTCACATTAAACTATATTATATAATTTAAGAAGATATAGCCATTTAAATGCCAGACTGATTATAAACACTTTCTATTTCAGTATAACTCAGAAGTAATATTTTACTCTAACAACTTTCTTTCTCTTTGGCAATATTTCTGCTTAGATAAGAATATCTGAAAGAATCTCTGTTAAACTGTGATCTGTTTCATCACCAGCTTAGCAATTTGCTGGGCCCCTTTGAATGCTGAGATGTTTTTCTTTGGGGTTTTTCTGGAGGTGGAGAAGGAAAGAAAAACCTGGTGACAGATCTCTGTTACTGAAAATATTCACAGAATTACAGAATACCGGAGGCTGACTAGGACCTCTGGAGGTCATCTAGTCCTGACCCTCAAGTAGGATTGTCTACAGCAGGTCAGTCAGGACTGTGTCCAGCCTGATTTTTGGATACCAAGAATGGAGACTCCACAGCCTCTCTGGCCAACCTGTTCAAGTGTTTGATAACCCTAAGTAAAAAAACAGTAATAGAAGTTTGGCTTTTTTTTTCTCTCTTTTTCTTACATTTAATGGAATTTTCTGTGTGTTGCCTCTTGTCCTGTCATTGGGCACCAAGGAGGAGAGTCTGGCTCTGTCTTTACCCTCCCAACCTCCATCAGATATTTACATGCACTGATAAAGAATTTTACTCCTTCAGCCGTCTCCTCTTAAGGCTGAGCAGTCCCAGCTCATAGCCTTTCCTTGTATGAGAGATGCTCCAGTCCCTTAATCGTGCTAGTGGACCTTCACTGGGCTCTCTCCAGTAGCTCCATGTTGCTCTTGTCCTGGTCTGGGCTCCCCAGTACCCAGCTCTCCAGATGTCTCACCAGTGCTGAGTAGAGGGGAAAGATCCTTTCCTTTGACCTGCTGGCTAATGCTTTTCCTAACACAGCCTTAATCTGTTGGCTTGCTTTGCTGCAAGGGCACACTGGTGGCTCATCAACTTGGTGCCCAGCAGGTCCTTTTCTGCTGAGCTGCCTTCTAGATGGTCAGCCCCAGATATAGTGGTGCCTGGCGCTGGCTTTTCCTCCACAGGGGTAGGACTTGGCATCTGTTGACCTTCATGAGGTTCCTGTTGGACCATTTCTTCCAGCCTGCCCAGGTCCTCCTGAATGGTGACGCACCCCTCTAGTCTTAGTCATTCCTTCTACTTTTATATCATCTGCAAACTTGCTGAGAGTGCACCCTGCGTCTACATCTGTGTCACTAATGAAGAGGTTAACAGTATTGGCCCCAGTATTGACCCCGGGGGGTTATACTGCTGTTCTAGATCATCTTCATTGTGTTGCAAAATATTTGAGCAGCAGTGGCTGCTCTTTTCTAGTTTGGTTTAGCTGTGGAGTTTTGTTGGGGTAAGGAGAAGACTGTATGTACCCCTTTACATGGCAAGATGTATTTAAGGATGTACTGCACAGGATATCTGTATGCCGCAGTCTGTAAATTTTCACTCTCCTGCCTATATTGAGCAAGACTGTGTCTGGTTAGTGTATGTTGCACTGAGCAGTGGCCAGCTTGGAAGATACTAGATGGAGAGGCTGACTCCTCCACTTCTTTTGTTGGTTCCTACCAATGGCTCTGGAAGCACGCAAACAAATATTATGCCTCCTTTCTGCTTTGAATTTATCTGGCTTTTAAGATTGCAGTGAATTGATGCTAATAAGATTTTCTTCCCTGAATTAAACAGCTTCAGGGGACTTTTTTTTTTTTTAAAGGAATATAATCACATCTAGTAATTAAATTGCCTCTCAATCTCCCTCTGAATAAGCTAAGTGGGGAGATCTTTCAGTGTCCTGACATCTAAGGCACTTTGTCCAGCCTGGGATCTTTTGTAGCCTTTTTTTTTTTTTGACTGGGACTTGCATATTCAGTGCTCTGGTGTTGGTATTTCCTTCACATCTGAATTGCCAAATAAAGGTAACCCACATTATTGTGGTTTCGGATACTTTGGTTTCCCCTTTTAAAAATCAGTGCTTCACTAAAGATCAGAGTGAGAATCAACCAGAGACAGAGAGCAGATTACTCCATTGAGGTTTCTGTGTCTTGTTATAAATAGCACATCTGATGTACATCTACTCCATTACCCTGAGCGTGTCCTCTCCCCCCAGCCTTTGCCTCTTGTAAAGGATTAAACGTGCTGGAGCACCACTGCAGATGCAGCAGAAGGGAGATTAGAACATTTGTGGTAGCTTTACGTCCACGTCCTCTGATTCTTGTGGGTTTGTGTCTGCCCCCTTATTTCGACACTTTTCCTAACAATAGTACATATGGTATAAACGTTCAGAAACTTCCTGCAAAGTGAGTGACTAGGGTGTATCATTAGATTTCTTCCTTTTTTAAACAGTGTTGTTTACAGGCATTGTAAAGATGATTCATTTCTGTCTTAATGTTAACCAGCTTGGATGGGATGAAATTTATCTCACTTGGTTCTAGCAAGCATTCCTATCCTACACATGGTGCAAATCAACTGTCCTTCCAACTTGAAAGAGCTTGAGAGAGTAAGGCCTGCTGACGCATCGCTTTTGTTCTTGGGGAATTGTTTCCATTGTGCTCGCAAAAAGAGGAGGGAAGTTGAAAGCTCTGCTCATGGCCAGTTCTCTCCATACTTGTCTCGGTTGGGGGCATTTGTGTTTGTTGTATTCGTTCTGGCTTGCCTGGCTTTGGGTTGCTCCTTACGTTTTCTGGCTCTTCTGGAGGCTGAAAGCTAATTTGTTCAAGCTCTCCCTCATAATGTCTTTTATCATCTGAAATTCATTCTTTAATAGGGACATTATAACCACGTTGTTCCATTATCTTTTCAATTAGGGTAATTATTCTCCATTTCCTTCAGAATCTTGTCTGGCACAGAATAGCTATATTCCACCCCAGAGATGGCTGTGGCTTTATGGTGGCTCTATTTTTCCAGTATAGTCTAAAAGTGTGTTGTTGTCATAAGTGGATGCTTAAGAAGGCTTTAGAGTATATTACAACTAAAGACCTGATCTTGTGCAAATAAAGGAGAAACGGGAATTTGTCTGTTGCTGTCAGTGAAAGTTGAGTTCGGTTCTTTGAGATTCTTACAAAACCCTGGAAGGGTTTAGTACCTGGTGCCAGAAACACCATTTCTTTCAGCTTCAGGGCTTAGTACAGCATTGGTTAAGATTGAGTGGTTTCCAAAGTGCTTCACCTATTCTGTAGGCTGAACTTATAGAAAACAGGTCTTCAGGGGGTTTCAAGAAGCCACCTTCTCAATCCTCTCTCTGTTTGAGGAGGCATTTGGTCTCTCCAACAGCAAATGGATCTAAGCTGTTCCTGCTTGATGTTTTACTAACTTATTCAGACTGAAAGAGAGTAGATTTAGATTGGGTATCAGGAAGAAATTCTTTACTATGAGGGTGGTGAGGCACTGGAACAGGTTGCCCAGAGAAGTTGTCGATGCCCCATCCCTGGAATTGTTCAAGGCCAGGCTGGATGGGGCTTTGAGCAGCCTGGTCTAGTGGGAGGTGTCCCTGCCCATGGCAGGGGGGTTGGAACCAGGTGATCTTTAAGGTCCCTTCCAACCGGAACCTTTCTGTGGTTTCTATGATTCTTAGCAATGATCAATTTAAAGAGATTCCATAACATGCCTTGATGATCCTGTCAGGATTTCTGCCACTCTTACAGTCTAATGTTTAACCTAATTCTCCTGAGCAATTTAAGCCCATTACGATTTTTCCTCTCTTCAACAGACACAAATATCTGCATGGGAACGGGAGTCTGGGCGTCCTCTGGTGGTCATACATCCCAAATGCTGTTGCCTTTTAATCCAACTTTACCCCCTGAGGATGTTGCTGTTACTATGTCTCATGTCCTCCGTGTGAGTTTGCCAGAGCAGGCATCTATAGTTAGAAAGAGGATGGGCTTTCAATTACGGCACTGCAGTACAGAAGTGAGCAGCAGTTTGGGGACAAGGTTGAGGTTTGTTGGCAAGGAGGGGTTTACTCATCCGAAACTCGGCATTAGAGTCCCAAACCTCAACCCGGAATCGGTTGGCACAACAGAGGCTTAAGGGAGGGTTAATGCCCTCTCTTTTTATGGATGTTTGTTGGTTGGTTTTGTTGGAGTCCAGCATTCTGCCCCTGTTGAGTGGGTCCAGCTCAGCAGGGCTAGGTCAGCTTGTTCTGGTTTTTATAGCAAATGCATGCTGTTATTTATTGAGCTCCCAAACCCCAACAGATGAGCCCTGAGATTCTGGATCTAGATTCTGTTCCTAGAGGTGGTCCTTGACCTGTCGTCTTAAAGTCACTTCAATTCCTTCCTAAACTGAAACATAGATTGTAAAATGTCTTTCTGATAAAGCTTTTGTGAAGCTTAATTTAAAATTCATTGTCACTTTGAGACTCATGTGCATCACTTTTTTTATGTCTTATTTTAACTGCATAGATCTTGAGGATGGGGTGGAGTATCTACCTGGAGAACTACAACAGTAATGTAAAATGCAATAAATATATTATTCCATTCCCAGTTTTATTTTTTGAGGAGGCCCTTTCAAGTACGTTCATGAAGTCAGATTGATTTGTGAGCATGTCTCCTACAGCATCATAGAATCATTTACATTAGAAAAGACCTTCCAAATCTAAACCTAACAGTGCCAAGTTCACCACTAAACTGTGTCCATAAGTGCCACATCTTCTAAATACCTCCAGGGATGGTGAATCGACCTCTTCCCTGGGTAGCCCGTTCCAGTGTGTGGTAACCCTTTCTGTGAAGAAATTTTTCCTAATATTGAATCTAAACCTCCCCTAGTGCAACTTGGAGGCTGTTTCATCTTGTCCTATTGCTTGTTACTTGGGAGAAGAGGCCGACCTCCACCTCGCTACAACCTCCTTTCATGTAGTTGTACAGAGTGATAAGGTCTCCCGTGAGACCCCTTTTCTCCCCATAAGACTTGTTCTCTAGACCTTTCACCAGCTTCCTTGCCCTACTTTGGACATGCTCTAGCACCTTAATGTCTGTCTTGTAGTGAGGGGCCCCACACTGAATGCAGTCCTTGAGGTGTGGCCTCACCAGTGCACAGTACAGGGGGACAATTACTTCCTTAGTCCTGCTGGCCACACTGTGTCTGATATGAGACAGGATGCTATTGGCCTTCTTGGCCACCTGGGCACACTGCTGGCTCATATTCAGCCAGCTATTGTCCCCAGGTTCTTTTCTGATGGGCAGCTTTCCAGCCACTCTTCCCCAAGCCTGTAGCGTTGCACAGGGTTATTGTGACCCAAGTGCAGGACTCAGCACTTGGTGTTGTTGAACTGATCCAGCCAGTCCAGAACCCTCTGTAGAGCCATCCTACCCTCAAGCAGATCAGCACTCCCACCTAACTTGGTGTCATCTGCAGACTTACTGAGGGTGCACTTGATCCCCTCATCCAGGTCATTGCTAAAGATATTAAACAGAACTGGCACCAGTACTGAGCCCTGGAGAACACCACTTGTGACCAGCTGCCAACTGGAGTTAACTCCATTCACCACAACTCTTTGGGCCCAGTCATCCAGCCGATTTTTCATCCAGTGAAGAGTATACCCATCCAAGCCATGAGCAGACAGTTTCTACAGGAGAATGCTGTGGGAAACAGTGTCAAAGGCTTTACTAAAGTCTAGGTAGACAACATTCACAGCCTTTCCATCATCCACTAAGTGGGTCACCTTGTCATAGAAGGAGATAGGGTTAGACAAGCAGGACCTGCCTTTCATAAACCCATGCTGACTGGTCCTGATAGCCCTGCATGTGCTGTGTGATGATACTCGAGATGGTCTGCTCCATAACCTTCCCCAGCCCTAAGGTCAGACTGACAGGCCTGTGGTTCCATGGATCCTCCTTCTGTCCCTTCTTGTAGATGAGTGTTGCATTTCCTAATCTCCAGTCAACTAGAACCTCCCCAGTTAGCCAGGACTGCTGATAAATGATGGAAAGTGGCTTGGTGAGCACTTCTACCAGCTCTCTCAGTACCCTCAGAATCTCTGCTTTTTGGCACGTGTAACTGTGGGTTTGTGACCTGGCTCTTCTCAAACTGAACAAAAGGGCATCTCTTTCTTTAACTGAGCTAACACAGGTGGGGAGTGACTCGGCCACAGAAACAGAGTAACCTAGTGCTGCTTGTGGTGCTGGGATGTGTCTTGTCTGGCTTCCAGCTGCATCTCTGAAAAAGCACTGGTCCTTTGTGGGTCCTATGCCAGGTTGACATGCCCTAGGTAGGTGTCTCAAAGGGTGCTAGGCATCTATATTTAGGTATTTTCTAATCTGAGACTTGCACATGAGTTTTAGAAAGCAATTATTAGTCTGTAAATGAGAGTGAGCTTTCTCTAGCTCAGGGCTGTGCTGAAATTGGGTCAGCAAGATGCTTGTGTCTGCCAGAAGTCCCTGTTGCATAGTTTCCTTCTGGAGCCACTTGTGTGGCTACTTCTAATCTAGCTTGATTAAATCGATCAAGGTTGCAAAATGTTTAAAAGTAGCTTCACTCTTATTTGGGGTGCTGGTGGTGCAGGAAAGGGTATAAGGGCTGAAGCAAGAAAGCAGAAGTTCTTAATGGGACAGGAGTATGAGCTGGCAGAAAGCTATTTTCCACTGGCAAAGCTGCGTGCAGAGCACAAATCTGTCTGCTGTTGAAAGTCAGGAACTTCTCAACACAATGAATTGGCAGCGAAGAGCTGAATTGTGCCATCTCGTTCAACTTTTGCCTCTGAGTGAGACCTTGAGTTGACCTTGATAATGAACCATGCTCTTCTGCAAGAGGAAAGGAGCTGGAACCTGGCGCCGCTGAGCACCACACGCTGCCAGGCAGGGACGTCTGTGCTGAGTGCTGTTTGCCGTATGCCTTACCGCCCGTGGAGGTGATGGAGGCAGTGAAGCTGCTGCTTTGGTCTCTAAGGCTATGCATGAGCAACACATGAGCCCGTGTGTCGTGCTGGCTGGCGTTGCTGCCCCAGTCCTCTTGCACAGGTGCGGGTATGCATGCTTCGAGCATGGAAGTTACCAGTCACGCCGCTGTCAATTTTAATGCGCTTTGCATAGTGTTATAATGCAGTGCTTTTAATATCATGCATGTCTTGAGGATTTGTTGTGCCTCTGTTGGATGTTATGACAACGTTACTTCACAGCTGAAAGGAGGGTCCAAGACTTAAAGCCAAGAATTTACCTCCCCCCCCAAAAAAAAATCAACTTGTTTAAACAATGCATAAGACAACAAAATGAACTTTGGTAGGAAAAAAAACTTTTATTGGACAATAACACAGCAAGTATAGACATTAAAAATTTTCTGTGTAATCTAATCTGCTTTTATAGATGTGGCGGCTAAAATATTAATTCTGTAAAGTTCGTAAAAATGATATTCTGTTATCAGTAATCGGATTTGTGGATGCTTTGGGAGACTGCCTTTCTTCAATGTCAAGTGTTCGTTTTCTCCTTGTGTTGCTGATAGGGTAAATAGCACAGCAATAGAAGAGTGGCGTCCAGTAGAAAGCACTTGTCTCCAAAAGTGTCACCCTTGTGATGGAGATAGTCTTCATCTCACAGGGCTTGGGGAGTGAGATGTGGCCAAACTGCAGTCTTTTGTATTCTCTCTGAAAAAGATGAGGTGATGTGTGTGGTTTTATCTTGATCTTATAGCTTTTATATTGAATCGTGAGAGGGTATTAAAAGTTTCTTAAGAAAGGAATAATTTACACCAAAACATTGGTGTCTTGTATCTAGTTTAGAAACCACTTCTTCCCCTCTCTTCTCTCTCCTGCAGTATGCAGGTATGTACTGAAACACAGAAGTTGACCCTTTCTGGAATTTGGTGGTTCAGGTGGACTTTTCAGTCTGGCAGTGGCTTTGTAGGGTGGTTTGTGCCTGTTGCCTTGTCCTGGTGTTCCGGTCTTCTAAATTTTTCATTACTGCACTGATGTTGGGAGTGGTAGAGTCTTTTGTTCTGCAAATGAAATGTCTGGGCTCAGGTGTGACTAGAGCTCGCATGTAGTGTGGTGCTGATAAAGGATGTAATATTAAAAAAAGGCTGTAGCATAAAAGATACTTTCCAAAAGACAAGAATTTTGGATATTAATAATATTCCCTACTTTGCTTTTGCACAATGTTTTTTGTTTTGTTTTCATGATGCTATACCTACATACTGCCTGTTGCTTGCAATGGTGTCTTCCAGGGTGCTGCTGTAGCAGGTGCCTCTGCATGATAAATCATGTTTTAATTTGGCTCTTTCTCAGTCTATTTGGGTGTATTCTGTTAGTAGTCTAGAGTTTATAGTGTATTTCTCTGGTGAGGCTGAAATGGCTTTCTTGGGTTTGGGTGCAGGCGGCGTGAGGTTGGACTTATCCTCCTGTCTGTGCTCTGCTCTGGTCTCTGGCAGTTCAGTGTGGAATAGGGATAACAGCTGAGGTTCTGTAAGCTTCCAATTGTTTGACCCTGCTTTAAAAAAAATGAAAATAAAAAATAAAATAAGCAGAAGGTATTTTAACTGTTGCTGAACTGCTCTACCACCCCTGATACTGGTGGTGCTGCCTGAGGTCCTGCAGCCAGTTCCCACTGGGGTAGCATCGAATCCTCTGCCTGTACTTGAACAAACATCTGTTCAACTTACTTTTAAACTCTGATGAATGGGGTTTCCAATGTCCCAGGGTGGTTTCTTCCAGGGCCTTGACTATTTTCAGTTACATATAATCACAAAATCTACCCTAGCTCTTTGCAAATCAATCTGCTTTTGTCTGTGGTGCCGTGGCAGGTTGCTGGTGTGGGGTTTGTGGTCTGTCTTGCCTCCTATCTGGTCCCCTTGTGCTGCTGATTTTGACCTTTCCTTGGACCACTACCATGCGCTTGCCTTGATTGACCTTCATCCTTCTTGACTTCTGGAAACACTTCCAGTTTCTCGAGGTGTTTGGCTGCTGATTTCCAGAAGGCTTGTGACTCCCTTCACTCTGGTGTTACCAACATATTTCGAAAGTACAGCTTGCATTATATTTTCCAATTTGCTAATAAAACCGCTGAAGAAAACCAGGCCCAGAACAAATGCATGTGGAAGCCCTGTTGAAAAGCTCCTTCTGGTTGAGGCCAGTCATTGACAAGTAACATAGTTTTTAGGATGGTTTTTGTGTAGCATACTCATGTGGTTTATAGTAATTTTCTGTGCAGCTTTCCTCCGGGAGTGCTTGTGAGAATACCCACCGGGTCCATGCCAAACCTTGCTGAAATCAAGGTGTTCCCAGCTATGAGACCAGGGTTATCCTACCGAATAATATAGTGGTGCTCTTCAGAAACTCCTTTGTTGCCTACTCCAGGATCTTGTGATAATGGGGTATTGCTGATATTTTTCTGAGTTTTAGTGATCAGAATGATTTCTATTGTAGACTGAAAATATGATGGTGGGGTGTGCAAGATAAGTGGGTCTCAGTAGGAAAAGTACGTATGTGAATGCTTTCTAAAGTATAATAACAAAAAATATTTATAATTAATCATTTTATACTTCTACAAAAAGGAGAAAAAGTTGCTTCTTTCTCGGTATTCATGACATAAATGTAAACCTATGTGGGTGATATGGCAAAACAGAATGGTCTTGAATTCTGTTTAATTAGCAGAATGAAAACAAGAAACAAATTCTACACTTGCTTTTCCACTGAGGTAATTTCAGGTGTAATACACAAAGGGGGGTGTCTTTGGAGTACAGCTTACTAATGCTGTGTCAGTACACGGATAAACTTTGTGAAGCACAAGTTTGAAGCTGTGAACTCTGACAGTTAAGATGTTAAACAGGTATTAGTCTTGCAAACTTTCTTTGACCTTTTTTCCATGAAGCTGTTGCACCACTCTTGAAATTTTTTTTTTTTGCATTGCTCAGTAGTTAATTTGTTTATTACAAAAGTTAGAATAAGATTAAACAAACTGCTAATGCTTTTATGTAGCTTAATGAGAAGAAAATGTTTCTCAGGGATTAAAACCACTACAGAAGTTTAAAGGGGGAAAAAAATAAAATAAAATTGAAGTCCACAACAGACTCAGGAATTTGTTCCACTTATTAATTGAAAACAAAAGCAAGTCACTTCTGTTCCACTGTCCCCAGAATGTCCTCCTTGCATTGTTCCAGATCTCTCTCATTTCACCCCTAGAGATTTCCCTCCTCTGTACTTTCAGCTGAATTTATTTAGGTTGCTTCTGAGTCCCTGTCCTGCAGGCAGCTCTCATTGAGCATGAAGTTGCAGGATCAGCCTCGCGGCTTGGCCTTCTCTGAGGCTGCCTGAAACCCTCTTGTTAACCAGTTGAGCATGAGACATAGGAAGGACTTGCAAAGCTAGTTCCTAAATATTTTCTAGCATTAATTTATACATGTGCAATAACTTTAAGCTCCTCTGGAATTTTTTCAGTGTGTATGTGGTGTCTGGTATAGGACCTGCCAGCCTGAGAACAGCCAGATGAAGTATCTACAGCATGGCTGGAGAGAACATAAGTTGTGTTGGTGCTTCATGGCAGAACCCAAGATGTCCTGCTTCTGAGCATGTTTTAAGGAGATTGGTAGCTGGACTTGTTTCTTTCAGTCTTCTCTTGGGCTGGATTCTCCAAACCTCTGCCCTTTCACCATTTTTTGCTCTTGTGGATGAAGAAGCGATGGAAAATGCAGTAGAGTATCCAGTGCAATGTGGGGGCTGAATACAGGCAGAGTTGAGTGAGGCTCTGGGATGCTGGGGTGAGGATGAAGGTGTGACACGTTCCCCATCAACATGTTGTGCTTCTGCGTGAGCTGCCAGTCACTTTCTGACACTTGGAAAATGGAAAAGGCACCTGAGCATCCGGCTGTGCCACAAGTCCATGTCTACGCCATACCTGTTGTTAATGGTTTGGCTGCTTAGTGTGGGCCAGGTTTGGTTGCCCCTGTTTTGAGCGATAAACTCTGCAATAATGTAAGGCTGCAAATGGAAACTCCTGATGCATTTTCCTGTTATGGCTTTCCTGGAAAGATTTTTCCAGTTGACCTTTTGAGAGAAAAAAAAAAAAGTAGATTTTTTTTTAATGAATGCAGAAATTGTGAAACCTAACAATACAATCCAAGAACTTTTTAAAGTCATCTTAAATGGTTTTGTTTAGTGAGTGTACTTAAAAAATATAAACCAGACAGATCTGTCACTAAGCATAGTCTTCAATTGGAGAATTACAGCCTGCTCTGGAGTTAGAAGATAAGTGCATGCAGGACAGACCACTCTTTCTCAGACTTTTTTAATCAAATGGATTTTTGTGGGGGAGGCTTATTACTAAAGCTATCTGACCAGCAATTTTTTATAGCAAAGGAAAAAAAAAAAGCAGCCTCAAGGATCATTTTCTATAGCATTGTCACAGTGATTTGTTACTTAGAACCAAGAGAGTGAGCAGCCCAAACCAATTCTAATTTTTATTTTTGTTTTCCTTTCTTTATTTTTGCATTATGTGCTGTCGTGGGTATAAATTATTAGTGGGTATAAATATACATGTAAGAGTCTGTTCTTTCTAGAAATCTTTTTGTGCATCACCTTCTAATGTCTTCTGAATTACTAGTCACTTGAGAACAGTTAACTGAAGATCTAGATCAGCCTATAATTAGTGTTTGAACTAGGAGAGATGTTAGTAGGAGCAGAGTGTATGTGCAGAAGAAATGAGGTAGAGCTGGAGAGACCCTGTAGATCCAGAACACGGCAGTGGGTGTCCTGAAGGTTTGGTAGGCAAGAAGTGGAAAATACAACGTCCCAGATGTGGTATTCCTGAAAAGGAAGAAATACATAATGAAGGTGCTCAGTTGAGTGAATCAGGTGAGAACCAGTGTTGGTCTTGAGAAAGCTGTCAATTGCTAGGTAGGTAACAGTGCACAAAGGTCAAGGATATGGGATCACAAGGGTAGTTTTCCAAGAGTAATGCTGTACCTTGGGTACTGGCAAGAGCAGATGTGGAAGGTGGATCTCTACCAGAGTCAAGGAACCAAAGATGATGATGGTAGAGTCTGGGACATGACCTGATTGCAGGGGATAAATTTGTTCTTCTTGCAATCGAACCGAGTCCCTACATGGTTTATTTTGAGCTAAGAGTTACTGCATAGTCACTGTAGTCTGCTTGTATGATGGTGTTCAATACAGAGCAGGAACTTGATATCCCGTAACTTTAGAGTTGACATCCTGCAACTTTGGAATGTGTTGAGATTTGGTCTGGGACTTTGCTTGGCTGTTGTCCATTTCCTTGTGTTAGAGGGAGGATGGAAGTTAATGGTGCTGGTTCTGCATTGGAGGGAGGGTTGTAGGTGAATAGGAGAGCTCAAAAGGGAAGATACAGAGTTTGTTTAAATATAAGTTTAGAGACAACATTTAAGATGCTGTTTTCGTTGCTGCCTGTCACTGTTTTTTTTTTTTTTTGTTTGTTTTTTATGCTAGAGTTTGGCTAAAAAAAAAGTGGTTTAGTCATTGGGCCATTATGTCTTAGGTTAGCCATCTCCAAAGGAAACTTTGGCTAGAGTTTGTAAGTAATTCTGAGACTTCCCCACCCCGCTCCTGCCATTGATAGATGCCTCTGTAAACACCGACAGTATTTTCCTTTGAATGGAAATGCATTTATTTGGCACCCGTAATTATTGGTTGGTGTGTGGGTTGTTTTTTTTTATTATTTTTTTTTAAATTTATACTTGAATGAAAACACAATTTGCCTAATCTTATTTTCTTATTGTATGGGAGTTATCTTTGAGTTAGGTGTTTGTTAGAGCAGGGGTGCCTGGTTGGGTTTCATGAGGGACCCTGCAAAGAGGCTGTGCAGCACTAGATGGCACTCTGTCTCCAACTTTCATGTTTTACCAGCAAAATTCTGCTAAGCTGTGAGGATGCTAGTAGTGGCATTCATATAATTTTAGGAAGTTATATCTCTTTTTCACCTTTAGCACCAACCAGCTTCTAGCTTGAAATAAAGAAGGTGATATGGTCACCTTTGAAGACTTCTACTTTTTGTGACTGTGTTATTTTACATTAAGTTTTAAATAGGCTTATAAATATTTGGCATTTTTGTTTGCCAATGAGAATGATTTACTGAAACTGTTTAATTGAAATTGCCAGGGCAGATTTTAAAGCATGATAATTAAATAGATTTCCTTCATCTTTGTTCCTGTCTTAGTATTTTTTGTATTCTTTGAGACCTTTGTGGATTGCAGAGGTGGGATTCTCCAAAGTGACTTGTGAACACAGATCACACTGGAGGATCACATCAGGCAGAAAGATGTAACTTGTCCAGTTGGATTCATCTACTTCTGGTTCTTTCTGAAGTGTTGCTTGTCCCTGCTGCGATTAGTAAATTTTTTTTTTTTAATTCTTATAGCTTGTTACAGCTTTGTCATTCCCCATCTTTTATCTGTAATTTTTGCATGGAGCCCAGTGTATAATTAATTTAGCCTTTCTTTCTGACACTGTACAAGCTCAGACCCCATAATGCTCACTATGTACTTAGTTTTTTTGGACCGGGAGAGAATTCAGGTTTAGGAATTAGCACTGCTCCTCAAAATACTAAAACTTCACAAAGACAAGTCTGAGGTTGTGATTTCCACACTCTGTAGAAATTATCTATGTTTATTTAAAAAAAACCAAGAAAACAACACCCTAAAAATCCCATATCACTTCAGGGTGTGACACAATCCCTCTCCTAGAGTAACATTTGCTTATTTTGCAGTCATGATCTATTGCTTCTGCACAGTGTCTCTTTCTGCAGATGAGAGAGTCGCCTTCTAGGCTGCTTTACAAAGTGGTTGGAAATAATCATCATTACCAGACAGCGTGCGTGGGTAATGGACAGAACAAAAAGTGTTTTAACGTGGCAGTTCAAGCTTCTCTTCCAAGTTGGGAGGAATTTAAGAAAATATGAAGAATAGACTTTTTTTTTTAACTTCCACCCTTACATTTAACACTAGTATTTTTGTCTGGTTGTACCAAAGATTACTCATTACCTGCAGCTTGCATGGTGTACACTACCCAAACTGATAGGGACGCCTCCATCCAAGATAGTCTTCAGCTGTGTTAACCTTTCAGCAACAGGGCAAACTGTGTTGGCAAAGTTGGGGGTGGGAAGGGAAACGGATTTTGTCAGCTGTAGAAGTGATAGTTTTCCATTGTAGCTTTTACCCTTGAAGGCCAAAGAACATCCAGAAAATTGCCCAAGAGGAGTGCTCAGCATTACAGCATATGATAGCAGATAGAACTCAGACATCTCTGATCACTAAGAGCATGAAGACTTTGAGATCATTCAGTGCTGGGTCGGCTGCATTGCAGTCTCTGAGGGAACATCAAGCTGGTGTTTGACAGGTGGAAAAAGAAGGGCTGGAACAGAAAGATTTTTTCAAACCTGAGTTTGGTGCCTAGTGTATACAAATAAAAAGCAGAACTATCCCTTTATCACAGGAGGGTTTTTTTTAAAGCTCATATTTTGGATATTTCTTGTAAGTAATGACAGTAACAGATATAGGAATCTTGACCAATGTTGACATCATCTTTTTAGGTCTGTCTATGATGGAGAAGAACACGGTCGTTTCATGGAAAAACTAGAAGCACGAATCAGAAACCATGATCGTGAGATTGAGAAAATGTGCAACTTCCATTACCAGGGCTTTGTGGACTCCATCACGGAGCTGCTGAAAGTTAGAGGAGAAGCTCAAAAACTGAAGGTAAGAGGAAGCCGTCTAGACGTGGTCCTGGGCATCTAGTTGTAGGTGTCTCTGCTTGAGCAGGGGGCTTGGACCAGATTACCTCAGGTTGGACCTTCAAACCTCAACAGCTCTGGGATTCTGTGAAACCACGTGAATGTTTCCTTTTCTTCTTTTGTCTAGAGCATCTCTGCTCTAGACAAAAATAAAAAAACTTAAAAAATAAAAAAATATATAAATATATAAAATAACAATATATAAAATAACAATATATAAAAATAAAAAAATTAAAACATATATATCTTCATTCTTCCTGGAGCAACAGGTTAGTCATTTGAAGTTTGACAGTTATTTGGGTAAACTGGAACAGTGTGGTATGTTAAAAGCACTAGAAAGTTTAAAGCTAAGTCTGTTTTGCATTAGGAGACGTGCTTTTCCTGATATACCAATTTCTTAGGCAAAAATAAGCTCTACGGTCAGAAGTACGTCTGCTGTAGCAGCACCTGTCCTAGTGCCTCATCTGGCATTGAATTCTCATTACAGGTAGTGTTGTGTCTGAGACAAATCACCAAAAGGTCTGATGCAGATCTGACTCTACAGTCATGAGGTGTCTGCCCAATGTTGGCAAGTGAAATGTTAATATTTATAAAGCAAATGAACATCAGAGCATTGTCAGGGGTTCAGGAGCTGTAGTGAAAAATAATTACTAATTTCACTAAATATTGAAAGACTGTGTAAACAAACGCACAGCTTGATTCTTTTTCAGTAGCATCTCCAGTTTTAGTTGGCTTAACTATAGAAGGTAAAATGGTTAGAGCTGGGAATGTAGAAAGTAAAACGGTTAGAGCTAGGAATGGTCTTTCCGAATATTGTGGCCTGTGCAAAAAAAAAAAGCTGTGCAGAAAGATGAGAGAAAGGCGGGATTTACCTATTTCTTGAAAAACTGTGTTTAGTAGTATGTGGAAAAAGCCATTAGTAGGATCAGAATGTGGGTAAATGGTGGGAAGGAAACTAGGCAGGTTTCTGTGGAGAAAAAAGACCTAGAGGTTGGAGGTGTTCCTACGTGTAGGAGGCCAGGCAGGCTTGTAGTTGAAGATTGGCTACTGTGCCTTAAAATACAAGTATTGCACAATTTGGAGCGTATTTAAAAAAAAAAAAAAAAAGCACAGCAATAACTTAATTGGTGTCAGAGGTCAGAGAACCTTCCTTATTTTCCTACACAATTTAGAACAGAGATAGGGGAGACTGCTGTGCCATCCCTTGCTGCAGCAGCAAGATGCGACCTTGATTTGAAAACCAAAAGCGACCTCCCAGAACAGTCCCTTAGTGAATTGGTCTGAGTTGTGTGGCACCCAAAAAGGTGTAGACTGTCTCCAGAGACCAGTGCAGCACATCATCTGGCTGAGTGGGGTTGGACCTGTTGAGAAGGACCTTTCTCTGGGGGTCAAGGAGTGTGGGAGACTGTTCAATGGGCATTTAGAAAAGATGAAGTTATAAATAAGGGGGGAAAAAATATATCAGAAAAGCAAGTTTTCTGGAAAAGAAGGAAGAACTCTAGATTTAGTGTGCTGACTACTGCTTTTCATTTATTTATTCATTTGAAGCTACCTCTCCTCTGGCGTTTCCTGGCACGCTTCTAGCTTTACAGAGGGTCTCCATGCTACAAACGGACACATGCTTACAGGAACACCTTCATGTGGGGGTGTCCTGACACCAGAAGCACCCATATTACTACAATGGCATTTTTCATGGCAAGGAGTCATCCAGCAGTTGATTGCAGGATGAGGCCATTGGAAATACCATGAAAGAAGTATTTTTTAGTTTTTTTTTTTTAAGCTATTGTTTCTAGCCAAGAATTCCACATTGTTTGTTTGCAAATGCTTGTTGCTGTTTCCCATTCTACAAACAGCTACTTTGTTGGTGGCGCACTGTGAAGTCCATCTCTGTACCCTCAGGATCTCTCTTGATTTCCATTACTATGTGATCTATAAAACAGCACATGGGAAAAATATACACAGAAACTTATTTGAGAAATACTGAGCCCTCTTTGTAAGGGTTTCCCTGGGGAATCATCCGTGGGTCCAGTGGTGAGAGTGGTTTTGTTCCAGCTATTCATTCTCTATTTGGTCTTGGTCTTTTTCTCAATAGTGCTGGTCTTTGAACATACGTGCAACCAGCAATAAAATAAATGCCCTCCGTCTTGCATCGCTAGTATGTATCTTCACTCGTGTGCTTCTAGCCTTGGGGTATTTTGTATAATATCATGCTTGAAGAAATATCAGCGTTCATTATTTTAATAGTGCACATGGTAAGTATGAGCTTGGATGCATTATCTTCCCCCATTTGTGTGTAACACAGCTGCCCTCTTCCCCCTCTACTGTAATGCTGTATTTTCAGTTTCCCCAAGTCAATTTAAAACCCGATCAGGGCCGTGTGGCTAAACTTTTTGTACTGCTTTTGTGCGCTGTGAAGTGCTAGCACTGAACTGGGAACTTCATCTTCTCAATTAGAAGAGCAGCTCTGCAATAAATTTCTGCACTAGGCAATGTTGTGTTGTTTTCAAGAGATGCTGGGTCACTGATTAATTATCTATGTATGGATAAAAAAGTAAGTTAATTAAGAATCCATGGGATACATTTTAAAAGAGGTGTCTCCTTAATTTGGATGATATTTAAACCATAAGACTTTTTTTAAACCAAAACTTTTTTTGCATTTGCTTATTTTTTTTTAAACTATATAGCTTCACCATGGCAATTCTCTTTACTCTTAATTTTTTATAGGGTTTCCAAGGAAAGTCTTGTTGCTTTAGCTTTTTTTTTGTGTGTGTTGCACATCTTCAACATTTTCGTGTCTTGTACTGCACAAATGTTTTTCCTCATTAGGAAGTGAACAGTGTGGTGTTGAGCTGTTATCAAACCTATGAATGCACAGTACTGTTGGGTCTTGGAAACCATGTACCAGTCGGGCTGTCCCATCTCATAAAGGTTCCAGTGGAAATTAAAAGGTCAAAGATAGATGGTTAGGATAATAGGTCAAAGATAGATCATTAGGATGGTTCAACTTGGAAAACACAACTTGAGGTGCAAAGGGAAAAGGATCACAGAATCCCAGGGCTGCTGGCAACCTCAGGAAGTCACCTAGTCTATCTTTTTTCTCTTAAGCAAGAAGTTCTTCAGCTGTGTCATTCCTAATAATTTTTTATCTAACCTCTTCTAATGTTAGCCCCTCCCCCAGATACTGCTGTCCTTCCTTCTCTAGGAAACTCAGGCTACATAGTTGAAAAGTCTTTTTTAGGTCTACTACTTCTTGACCTGTCAAGCACAAAAGAGAGATTATTCCTTCTTGATTTTGCAGTAGTCTTCTAGAAGTTGGAGGTTGTAGGAGTGCTCTTCTCTGGTCTTGTCCTCTGTATGATGGGTAGCCCCAATCCATCCTACAGGGTCGTGCTTTCTAGGCATCTCACCATTTTTACTTTCCTACTCTGAAGTCCTTCCAATTGGCATGGTTTGGCGTGGGTTTTTTTTGGTGATAAGTGTGGTTTCTAAGCTGAGGAAGGCAATCAGTCACCAGTGAAATGCTGTAGAAGGGTTATTTCAGGTGTGTTATAGGATTTTGTTCATGCATACTCATGTGATGCTTGCCTTCTTGGTAAAAGCATAGCATTGGCTGTTCTTCAGTTTGTACTGTGATCAGTCACTGGGTCCATTTTTGAAGAGCTACTGTTGAATCATTTGTTGTCCTCTTTTATGTGGCTGGTTATCTCTGCCCAAGGTTAGCACTTCACACTTGCCACTATTGAATGGCAATTAATAAAAAGGCTTTTCTCTGAAAAGCCATCTGCAATTCTAATCTCTTCCAACATGTGCCATTCTGCTCTGTACAGTCATAAGATCTGTGAAGTTATGAGTGTGTGTTTGTGGGCGAACATGAATAGGAAGCATTTTTTTTTTTTTATTGCTTACTGCATTCAGGTGAAGGCAGATCTACTAAAACTGAGAAGCTTAGAGTGAAGGGAAGCTCACCTTCACCTGTGTGAAACCAAGCGGGGAATCTCGCTGCCCCGGGATGCAGCAGTGACCTAAAAGTGCAACGATCGTACAGTGGATTCCCACAGGAGTTAGATAAATGGAGGGAGAATGACTGTAGTGGTGGATAATGAACCTGGTCTTTGGGTGCACCCTCCAGATTGGGAAGTTCATAAATTGCCAACTTTAAGGATTGTTTCACAGTCACCCTCCCTTTCTTAAGGAGGGTGAAAATCAGCGGTAGGTGGGTGTTGGACAGAGGGATGGAATCAGCCCTGCTGTGCAGGGTCACAATGGTGTACTTCAGGTCCATTCCCAGGATTCCTCTCCAGTGCCCTTTGCTCCTCTCTCTCATCACTCTGACGCTCTCTAAATTACAGCAGAGTGATGTTTAAAAACCCCCAAACCAAAGCCCTGCTCCATACCACATGTTCCATATATAGATGAATGAACTAACAACTTGAGCATCCCGTAAGCCCCTTGTGTGATCCCATTGTCTCGTTCTTCACATGTGCCCACCTGTTGTCTGTCCCCCCTTGCTGTGCATCTGTCTTAGATTATAAAATCTCTTCGTCTGAAAAGCTTCAATGTGTCTACAGAGAGTCTATATAAATAATCATCTATTTTTTTCAATGTGTGGATGTAGACCTTAAGAACAAAACAAAACACAACCCTCCACCCCCTGAAAACTCGTAGTGTGCAAGGACAGAATATACTCTTACTTTTTGCTTTAGCTGGGATTGATATGTAATTTTAACAGAAGACTAGTACAGCCTTGGCATTATTTTTAGGAGCAGTTTTAAATTACCCTACATGGATTCCTTTTTCCTGGTGGGATTTTCAGGATATAAGCAAATAAAATAATCTTTGGAAGAGATGCTGTGCTCCTGCTCGTAAAATCTCAATACATCATAAAGGAAATGAGCAGTTTTTGCACGGGGCAAGCAGCCAGGAGAGCTGAAGCTACTGCAGAAGGGGGAGCAATATGATGCAGATGCTATAGAGAAATTGCGTGTGAGGAGATCATGGGATGACTCCTCTTCTTACATCACGGTAAGTTTCAAAACCAGCACGGCCAGTGTTAAAATAAAAGGAAGCCTGCGAGGCTGGATGTCTCTGCTCGTTGAAGCAACACCAGCCTCTTGGTGTGAGACCTCTCGTTGAAATTTGGACCAGTCTGGGAAATCATTGTTGCCCAGTATCTTTCAATAGTCTGCAGGAAACAAATTGGATCCTGAATCAATTTTGCATATATTAATACAGAACTCCCCTCCTATGTGAACTGGGAGCCTCACGGTGTGTTCAAAAAGGAGAAAGATGGCTGCTACCTTCTGAAGCCACTATGAAGCTTGTCCTGCTTTGCTCTGTTATTGCTGCTGCTCTGTGCACCATCCACATTCTGTTGGATAATTGGAAAACATCAATGAGTGATGTTCCTTAAGTAGTGATAAATTCATTAAAAATTCAGCTTGTTTCTGCAATTGTTGAAAAGCGTCAGGAAACAAAGATCTTAAGTTGGTTTGTGTGATCTTAGGCTCCTGAATATACTTTGAGAGCTCCGTGTCACAACTCATGCTTTTGTCCAAGCTCTGTTACTGATTTTGCCTGTAGAATGAACAGAACTCCTGAAAACACACAGGAATTAGTTCATAAAATTTGATGATGCCGGCTGAAGTCCAGAAGCAGCTTCCACAGTATAGTAAGACTGTAAAACTAGAAACCTCTGAGACATCTTACAGAGATGAAGCTGGAAATGAATATTTACAACTTTAGTAGCTGTGAAAAGAGTATTCTATGGGAAAATAAAAATAATTTTATGGCATGTTAGTCTCAGACTGACATGAAGCACCTGAACTCTGAGCAGTCCTTCTCTGATGGTATTTACCTTTATAATTGGCTGCTTTTGCTAAAGACCTGAAGCTGGGCATGTTTACTTGAAACTTTGCGTAATTTTCTTCAGCTATCCCAGCTGGTCTGTAGAAGATGGTATCTGTATTTATAAGCCTTGTCCTGTCTGAACTTGAATGAGTATACAGGAGAATTCCCAAGGTCGTCTTTCTACTTGTTGTCTAAATAATGTGTAAGCTGCTTATTTTCTATCCTGACGAGTCTAAAATTTAGCTTTGTTCTCATGTGTGTTTTTACTGAGTTGAACTAAAGCCTAGAGCCGTAAAGGGCTGAGATCTTGCTATCCAGGGAACTGCCAAGTTTGCAAAGTTGGAAATTTTTGAACTGTGAGCCCCAGGTTGATAGGATAATACAGAAAGATGGTTTAGTAAAGAAAATACATGCCTTTTTTATACCAGCTAGGAGGAGAATGGTATGGGGAGTGGGAGATGCATCTGAAGATCTAAAAGAAAATATTTGAACCTTATAGGTAAAGCCCACATTGAAGACTTCTTTTCTTGCTGTGATATTAATGAGTTAAAACCTAATTGTAATCTATTTTGTGTTGGGGATGGAATGTTTAATTCCATGAGGCTTATGTCCTACCTCTACCACTCACATAAAATAGCTTTAAGATGAGAATGCATGTGAGCATCTACTACAAAATTTGATCCATTATAACTGTAGCTTTTTGAGGCTGCCATGCAACAGTATTAAATCCTGCTGCCTTTTACTTTTCTCTAGTAACAGGGGAAGAAAATCCTTTTGTGGCATCCTTGGTATTTGCTGTGTGGCTGTTGGTGGGCGTCCTGTGTGCCAGAATGGCAATGGCTATTAAATCAGCTAATAAACTGTTTTATGCCATGCAAGAGAAGGTTGTGTGAAAAGTGATGGTGTTTATGTATGATTTCTTTTTTTTGTGAAAAACGTTGTCCTGATTTACATGTAGACATGCTTTGTCTTTTTTTCCCCAATGTCCCTGCAGAATCAAGTGACGGACACCAACAGAAAGCTGCAGAATGAAGGAAAGGAAGTAAGTGCCACATTCATTCATTATTTTTTTTTTTTGCTTTTCCATTATTAGACTGTGCTAGCTAGTGGCAAATTACATGGAGCATCAATAACTGTCCAGCATTAACTAATAGCATACATGTTATTGGTATCAAAGCGTGTATTGATTCTTTTTCCTGTATTTTGCTTTTCTTCATGAAAGATGAGTTGTGCGAGAGTGTTGGGAAGTGATTTTTCTTTTTTACTGCTTGTGGATTGAAAGCTAGTGGAAGGCAAAGCCTGGGAAGCAGGAGGGACTTGAAGCAACAATAATCAGGTTGTGGGCTTGCTCCTGCAGTCCTGAGTGGTGTGAATGGGATAGTTCATAACAGTACTGCATCCAAAGCAGTGTGTCCAGCAGGTTGAGGGAGGTGATTCTGCCCCTCTGCTCTGCACTGAGACCCCACCTGGAGTACTGCATCCAGCTCTGGAGCCCTCAGTACAGGAAAGATGTGGACCTGTTGGAGCCTGTTGAGAGGAGGCCATGAAGATGGTCAGAGAGTTGGAACCACCTCTGTTATGAGGAAAGACTGGTAGAGTTGGGGTTGTTCAGCCTGGAGAAGAAAAGGCTCTGGGGAGACCTTGTTGCAGCCTTTCAGTGCTTAAAGGGGGCTTGTAAGACAGATGGAGAGAGACTTCTTGTTAGGGCCTGCAGTGACAGGACAAAGAGCAATGGTTTTAAATTGAAAGAGGGTAGGTTTAGACTAGACATAAGGAAGATATTTTTTTATTGTGGGGGTGGTCTAGTGGAAAGCGTCCCTGCCCATGGCAGGCTGGTTGAACTAGATGATCTTTGACAATCCCTTCTAACCCAAACCATTCTATGATTCTATGAATATGAGCTGGAGTCTGGCTCCCACCTCACAGTGCAGTACAGCAGCAATTAAAGTCAGGATGGTTTTTGAGCTGCATGGGTAGAGGCATCAAGGCATGGAGAAAAGGAAGTGATTGAGCATGTCTTGTATGTGATGTGCCTCTAACCACATTCATTCTTCTGTCCCTTCATCATAAGGGAGCATTAACAGACTGGGAGAACTTCAGAGATGAGTATGTGTGAAGGCACTGGTGTTTGTTTTTCAAGTGCCTAAGATGAAGATGTATGAGAACTCCCAGGATCAGTCCTCCTCACATTGCTTTGCCCATATTCCATATAAATCTATTCTTTGCAGCGTTTCTATTTTCCTTTTTACTGCCCTCCCAGACTTCATTTTGCTGAAAGTACATGCAGGCATTGCTATTTCAGTCAGCTGCACTCTGTTTGAAAAACAAAGAAGAAAAATCTGCATGTTGGACTGCATCAGACCAATTATTCTAATAAAGATTAAAGATAAAAATGCCCTTTGGGGAGGAGGTGATGCAGCTTCCCTCCTGAATCAAATAAACATACCTCTGTGTTCTCCTGAACAGAGGATTCACCTCCAAGAGTAGAATAGTCTGGGATTTCAAAAGGACTTTGCAAACTCAGTGTGGCACTGTGGAGATAAGCTGGTACTCTAGAGGACAAATCCATGACCTGGCCTTTTGGAAAAAAAGAAACCAAAGAGTTTTCTTTAATATGCGATGACCGATCTTTGTTTTGCCCTTGTGCAGATGCACAGGTTTTTCTGCTGGAGACTGGGCATTTAAAAATCCTTGTTAGTTTGTGATGGTAAGAATCCCCCTGGGAGCAAGCGGCCACATCCTGTCTTTGAGAAGAACTAGAAAAGAGTAGCTTGGAGAGGGAGTAGGGAAGAGATGAATAAAATGGGAAGGGGAAATAATTTTTGGAATTCACAGGACGTGCTACAAGGCTGGTATTTTGATGGCTTTGGTTTTGCTGCTTGCTTATTTGAAATAGGCTAGGGAATGCTTCTGTTACTCGATTAAACAACCTGAAGCTGCCTGTCCTCCCTACTTCAGCAATGCTCTTCAGTGCTCGGTGAGCTCTCTGGTTATCAGAGTAGGCTTTGTTGCCAGCCTACTGTTTGGATGGTCATGACAAGTGTAAAGCAGTTTATATCCTCTCTGCTCTGTTTACTGTTCTTAGTGAAACTTTTTTTTTCCTTTCCAAAGTTGATAATAGCAATGGAAGAGCTGAAGCAATGCCGATTACAACAGAGAAATATTTCAGCGACGGTTGATAAGCTAACACTGTGTCTTCCTGGTGAGGAATCTGAAATTGCTCTTTATTTGTATAGCTGTTTATTTTAATTAGCATCTCTTTGCTTTGTGCTTGTGTCTCAATGCTTTTGTTTTTTCCTTCTCTTTCTAGTCCTGGAGATGTACAGCAAACTACGAGAGCAAATGAAATCTAAAAGGTAAATTTTGCATAGATTGATGTTTATATTGGAAGAGTTGAAAAGCACCCTTTTGGTGCCAGATAAATTAAAGAGGTTCTCAAAACTTGAGACTTCAAAATCAGCCTTTCCAAGTTAATTTATCTGATTTCTGGCTGGTATCTTCACAGTCCTGCTCAGCCTCCTGCAGTGCAGCCTGGAACCAGGATTGCAGCAGGCTCTTAATTTTGTTTTGTGTTAGGCTTTTTAATTTAGGAGTATGTTCACTTTTTTTTCCATGGAAGCTCACTGTTACGATGTATGCAATCAATGCATGACTTGGTACTTATGTGTTATTAACTACGTTTCATTCTATGAATATCATAATATAAAAACTGATATAATTTGGTGAGGAGGCATACGGCTTATTTTGCGGTGGAAATAATTGTTAGTGAGCTGAGCTACAAGGACTTTGTCTCAGAAATCATGAGCTGTAAATCTAGGATTTTTCCCACCCTGCATCTGTTGTGATGCTGAAGGATTAAACCACCATGGTCCGGGACATCTGCATGGCTGGGATCCTGGGGGACAGTTTGTTTAAGCAGCATGGGACTTTGGAGGCACATTGTAGCCTTGGGGGTGGCAAATTGGGCAAAGAGCAGCTGCAGGAAGGAGGTCAGCTGAAAACATGGCAGTCTCCAGCTGAATGCCATGCAGGGAGCCCAATCAGATCCGATGCCTGTTTTGTGCCTGCCATCCATCATAGAAACAATACAGAAGAAACCAGATGTTTTGAACAAGGCGATAACTAATTGGATGGGCGTATTTTTACACTTACTCTCCTGCCTCTGCTCATCTCTGTGGTCCTTGGACACAAGAGCCTTGGGTAAATAGATAAATGTTACTCCTGAAAGTTGGGCTGGCCGGAGGAGTTATAAAGAGTTTATTTAGCTGTTCACAAAGCTTGCTCCCTCTTTCTCAGGATGGCTCAGTACAGAATAGGGCAGTGTATAGTTTGTCCAACTGTTTTTAGTCTGTTTATAGGAACAGCAAGGGGCTTATCCGTTGACAGATGTGGGGCAGGGAGCTGGAGCTGATCAATGCTGTGAACTTTTGAAGGGAATCCACATGCCGCTTGATTCCCTTGCTCTGGATAGTGTTTCCAGGGTCTGCTTCTAAGAATTGCATCTTCTTTTCCGTCCCCCCCGCCCCGTGGATTGGTTCATTTTGAAACAAACAGAAGTTGAAAGCCACATTTAAGGAAAATCTGAACACTTAAGGGTGTTCTTTTTTTTTGTTCCTTCTTTCTTTGTCTGGATTTGATGGCTTCATTCACCAAACGCAACACAAGATATTTAATATTTTTATGTCCGCACCCGGTCTCACTTATGTATCATTTCATGATAGCCATCAAGGGGGTTTGTTACTAGCAGGAGTCTTGGGTTTTGGGTACACAGTCTTAGAGTTACAGGTTTTGCATTCAGGGTGAATAAACGCAACTCCCCCAAGGTAGGCAAAGGAGTTATGTGCTGTTTGCTGTGTGATGTTTATAAACCGAATGCAGGCATTTATCAAATGCAGAAATTGTGGCCATTAACTGGAGCTGCAGATGGCGACTGAGGCATGGTCGGAACCCAGAGGAGTGAGTGCAACCAGCAGAGAGAAGAGATGGAGAGAAACGTTTTGTCTGCTGTTGTCTAGAATTTAAGGAAAGGACAGAAAGAGCTTTTTTTCCAACAGCTGGGACATATGTGGCTACTTGTTGGAAAGTGATGAGAAGGTGCCCCCTGCTTTCTGCAGGACTCTGGATGGATGAGTCTTTTTTTACCCCTGGGTCACTTGTCATACCATACAGTCTCCAAGCAGTAAGAAATGAGAACGCTTCATACTGCTTGTAGCCTCTGTAGAGCTGTACCCACCTAAGCAGGGCATGTGTATTTCTAAAGAAGGAAAAAAAAAAAAAAGGCAAAAAAAAAAAAGCAGCCATCTCTGACTCTGCTTTATTGAAGTGCTACTTCCCCCTCTTGGCAGGTGCTCCCATTTTACTGGTTCAGTGGTCCTGGGGGTACAGAGCTGGGCAAGGACACAGCCCTTCTGGGTGGCTGATAACAGGCATTAACATAAGGGATGCAATCTGCATTGAGGCAGCAGTACTTCAGCCACAAGAATTGCTCACCTCTGCACATCTCATGCAAGAACAGCGTTAAGCTTTCCTCTGCCCCCATGTGTATTTGACAGGCAACTGGGGACCCATTGATGACTGCACGCTATCCCCCCCAGCCACCTTTTCACTGCTTCTAGTTCAACAAACAATGCCCTGAAATATAACAAACCCCCCAATGTGTGTTTATTCCTCTGGTTTAATTTCTGGCTTTCTGTGCCCTCTTAAGTTTCTCTCCAGAGAGGCTTGCATTTTATTGCAAATAGTTTTTCATACCTCACTGTAGTGTAAACACCGGCTGGGTTATATGGTTAATCCTTTTGACTTCTGGTGTTGGGAACAGGACAGGCCACTTCTGGTTAAAATAACTCCACTGTCGACCTGCCTGGATTTCAGGCAAGAATTATTCTGAATTGGGGATGTGAGTGACAGGTCTCTCTTCAGTGCTGCTAATGCGTTTCTTATGACTAAACACTTTTTCTGCCCCCAAAATTCAAGGTGTAAGTGGCAGGTGCTTGTGGGTAGGATTAACCATGGGTATAGTCAGCTGAAGTTGCCTTAATTCACCCTGGAGGTGACTGACCTGGTGTTAGTCTCAAATATGTTTTTATAGACCCTGCTAATGCTTCCTAGGTGGTTGCCTGATATTGTTATTTTTTTAACCTTTCACCAGATCTGTGGTCACACCAGGAGGACAATAGTCTCGCATTTTACACTGCCATTCAGGAGGGCCTCTGAATTCCAGTGAACAGGCAAATCCTACAGTCTCCCACTTCCCAAAGGGAAAAGAGGGAAGGTGTTTGAGAAAAATGATTTGCTTAGAATAGTTTCCCGTTTAGCATCTTTTGTCAGGCTATGAAGGTTGCTTTTATGCAGAAAGGTAGGATAATATTTACGGTACCTTTCCTAAGGCCATTGGGCATGACCAAAATATAAAGGCATGCATTGTGCACAGGGGAAGAAACATTGGGGTTCTTACAACCAAAGGCCTGATCTTAACTTATTTCCCCACTCTAAAAAGAATATACCTTATAAATTTATTTTTAACATTGCTAAGGTCATATATCCCAGTTGCACAACAGTAATTGCTGGAGAGGCAGGGGCTTTATAGAAAATACATCTGTTGAACCTCTAATCTGGGGTTTGTATCCAGATTATTTTCACCGCTATCTAAATAAAAAGTACTCTGAGTGGAAAGTGTTTTTAATGATGCTTAGCAGTTTTTGAACAGCTGGGAGGAAGGTGGGGTCTGAATACATAGGAAAGAAGTTGGAGAGCTCTTATGTCCAAGATCCTTACAGCAGAATAATAACTATCTGTGCTAGTAGCAAATACTAGGTATTAACATGTGTTAGGCACTAGTTTATTGGTCTATGGTGTATTCCTGTCTTCATGCTCCTGTTTTATGGCACCTCACTGTTTGGGATTGCTGAATCAAGAAGCCTGAAGGAGAGGAGTCTGCTGTAGCCCCATGCCCTGGGTCCAAGCAGGAGCAAGGCTAAGTGTGTGCTCCCCAGCATGCACGCGTGCAGCATGCACGCCTGTATACGCACAGGGCCGTCTGTGTGTATCAATAGGCAGAAACACTCCGCACACACAAACACCAACAGCATCGTACTATCCCCTCTCCAGCTGGTCAGGATGAAGGTGATGTGCACACACACACGCACCCAGAACAGGGAGTCCTGCACCCAGGAAAAGAGTTAGAGATGCAAATCCCCAAATGCTGTATCCCATAATGTGCCCCATACCTGTCAGAGGTGCCTTGGTATGTGAGGTGCTCCAGAGACCCGCTCGCCTTGATGCGTGTCACCCCTTCCACAGGTCTGATGGCTCTCCTGGGAAGACCAGTGCAGGGTCTTTCTGGTGTTCTCCCATGACCCATCGTGCTTCTGTGCTCCTCTGTGTGCGTGGGGCCAAGCTTTTTCTCACATAACCTAACAATACTCTGCGTGGTTGCCAACTTTTTCTTCACTCTGTGTTATGGTGCCCCAAATAGCTTCACTGTGGGTGAGAGCTGCTCCTGGTCTCAGCTGATGCTGGTCACTTATCACCCAGCTGGTCCTTGTCTGCACATAGAAGTTCTTGAGTAAGGAGCTGCTACTCTTCAAGTTCCTCTGCCTCTCTGTTTCAAAAGGAAAATGATGCAGTTATGGTGACCTGGATGCTAAGGTCTATGTTCCTTTGAAGAGTTGAGATTCTTAGATACATTGAATTATTTGCAGTTAATGCACATTTTAGAGAGGAAATGGGGTGGAAATAGCTGTTCTTCTTTCTGCATCTGCCATGCTTGCTTTCCCCAGGCACTACCCTGCGCTGAAGACCCTTGAGCACCTTGAGCACACATACCTGCCCCAAGTGAGCCACTACCGCTTCTGCAAGATCATGGTAGATAATATTCCAAAGCTGCGTGAAGAGATCAAAGAAGTTTCCATGTCAGACCTCAAGGATTTCCTAGAGAGTATCCGTAAGCACTCTGACAAGATTGGAGAGACGGCAATGAAACAGGTAGGACTTTGTGTACACATGTGGGAGGCTTTTTGGGAAGAGACGGGTGATTCACAGTCGTGTTAAACAAAGTTTTATTTTTCCAATCCCGAGGCAGTAAACTTAAGTTTTAAGTATTGAAGTAATTTTGTTACTAGGTGAAGCAATGATTCTTCATTCTGTGATTGCTACTAGAGTTTATCGTCTGTGTTTTTTTTTTTTTTAATACTGTTGAAAGGTGATGGACCATTTTTGTTGTCATCCTCTCCTGCCTTTATTTTGCTGTAGGCTCTTGGTAGCCCAGAGCCTGGGAGGTGCAGTCGGGGTGTGTGACTCATGTTTTCTGCTTAGCAGGAAAGGGGCATTTGTGCCGCTGTGCCTGGCGGCAACTGGAAGGCCTAGAGACATCAGTATTGATTTTCCAGGTTTGGGGTAAAGCAATAGAAGTTCACGCTGACGGCAACTTAATTTCTTTTGCATCTTGAAATGATTTGCAAATACTGGGTAAATGTCCATTGTGGCTTGCTTGCATTTGCCTAGCAGCTGATGTCTGTAAAAGATGAACCTGATTAACTGAACATCCCCATGTGTGTGTTAAAATGGAATGGCCTTTTCCCACTCTTCTTTAATATTCTAGATTTGAATTTCAATACAGTTTTTCCTATCATAGCCAGGGAGTGTTGCTCACAGTGGCCCTTAAAAAGAATGTTGCTACTTTGATGAAATTCAAATCCACTAGTAATGAAATACTATCTTTCATGAGCAGTAAACTACTTCCTCTGATAGTGATTGATGGATTGGACGTGTTGATTTATGGGAAGGGCTCTTGCTATAATTTTTCACATGATAAAACTATGCTGTTATGTTTATGGTTAGAGATACAGGCAAGTTCAATTTTCTGTCATATAAACGCTATCCTTTTTGTAAAATGGTCTAGCTTGAGGATTTCTATCAATTGATTTAATTTACAGTATATCCATCGCCTTACTGTGTTTTCAACTTCTTTCTAGTATTTTTGGAAAACAAACCAAGCCTTACTTTGTGTAATAGAGCTATGGAGAAATGTCATTCTGCACCTGAGGGTTTAGCAGACTTTTTTGTTAGTTGTTGCATTGAATCAAACTAGTCTTTCTGAATCTGCAGAAAGACGCTGTGACTCAGACATCCTGTCATGGAGCCAAATGTGCATGGTGGTGATGTCTGGGAAGGCTACAGGTGTTGTTACGCTGAATTTACCTGATAGAGTGATTTCTAAAACAGTAATTGTTTACAAAAAAATACTCTGTTTATTATGGCAGCCAAACTTTTTAAATTCTTCCTTGGTTCCTGTGGCTCTATGGCTGGAAAGGAATAGGAGTTTCATTTGTCTTTTGGTGCCCAATTAATGCAGCGAATATGCTGCTTTAAGTAAATAAATAACTTCTTTATATCCTATTAAGGATATTTACCAATTATAGAGACATAAGAGGATGTAGATGTTACATCCTCTTCTTGTATTTTCCAGTTTTGTTGTCATGATGCTGTATTTAAACCTCTTGGCACCATGGCCGATTGCTTGGATGGGTGGAGAGATGTGCACGTTCACCTGTGTTTCTGTGGCTGCTTAGGCAGACCAATTTTGAAATTCCCCATCATTTCAAATAGTTTCCTTTGCTATCTTTTGACTAGAGATATCTTTGTAGTTTTGCGTTTTCAGTACCTTTCAAATCCATGATGAACTTCTTCCTATTCTCATGTCCTTCCCTCCTGAACCTTCTGCTCCTGGGGAAAGGTTGTGCCCTGCCTGGAGCTCTGTTAATTCTCCATCTCTTGCTCTAAAGAAATTTTGCTTTTTACAGCAAAGTTAAAAACTCTGCGCTAGCCCATACTGGCATCTGTTTTTCTGCTATGGGCACTCTCGAGGTGTTTTGCTCACCACTTCTGACCCTTCTGCCTCTTTGCAATATTTGCCCCCTGCATAATCAGGAGAGTCACTGGGGGGTTGGTAGGGACTGGCTGCTCCTGCCCTACCCAAATACAAGAATTGGGGCCCAGTGAATTAAACCAGCAGGGGCCATGCTTAAAATAAGGCAGTGGGGAAACTTCATCCTGTGCGTGATAGACCTGTGGAGGTCCTCATGCACAATTTTCCTGTTCTTCAAGGGTAAACTGGCCAAGTACTTTTACCGGGCTCCCTGTAGGTTGCTAACTGAACAGGCTGTTTTGGGCTCAAGCAGTACTTGATCTGACAAGAGTGAGAAGCTGGGAGAAGACCTGGGGGAAAGAACTATATTTACTCACCCTGTTCTCATCCACCTTGGTGGAGTTTGGGGTTTAGTTTTGCAATACTGGATTATCCAAGCTCCTGCTGTGAGCTAGCAAGCAGCCACGCATCTGAACGAAACCTCTAACGAGTGTTTTCTTTCTTCCCACAACTTTTTCTTTGTTAGACTTTTTCTCTACTCTTCACCTTTTGTTCCCTCAGTGTTTATTTCAACCGTTAATGTTGTGAGGTTCTCTTAAATTCACTGTTTGTTCTTCAGCTCCAGATAGCCTCTAAGCCAGTGCTACAGTCCCTTCTTTGACCTGAGCCAAGCACTCTGTTCTTTCTCCTTTCAGTATTTTTCTACCTTACACACTTGCAGAAGTTCTTCATTATTCACCGCCTTCTACTCAGTTCCAGCCATTTTGGACCTTAAGGATTTCTAAATTGAGGTCTGGGTGGTTGTAAATTTTTCTTTTGCCTGTTGATGCTGCTGGCATCTCTTACGGGTGCATCAGAACTTCAGCGTTTCAGTGTATCCAACAGAAAAAAATGGAAGCTTTTTCCTTCCACGTAGATGCTGATTGGGCTGTTGCCAAGGGAGTGTCAAAACAAGATGCACCAAGAGGGTAATATTTAGATGTTTTTAGTTTGCCTACAGATGATACAGTGAAGTATACATCTTAGTCCCCCACAAATCCCAGTCTTCTGCTGTTTTATGAGAGCAAGGAGCAGACTCCAGAAGGGATTTCCTTCACCCTTTGTGGGAACAGAAGGTTGGAGTCGGTGGGTTGCTAGCAGTAAAGGTGTATTGCTCCTGCACAGAGGCTCGGGAAGGAAGATCAACTCACCACATCCAGTTGCAAAAGCATAGTTGGAAGTGATGCTGTCATTCGAGCAATGTGTTAGGTTTATTTCTGCAAAAAGTATCATGGGCTGCTTCACCAATGAGAAGTGATGAGGGGCTGAAGCTTTCGGAGCCTTCCATTGTGTGGGGTCACCTCACATTGTTTTGCCAAAAGTGAAGGGCAGGGTTTCCACTGCCAGAATTACCAGTATCACTTCTTGCATTGCTGGGTCTTTTTTCCTTGGTCTGTTGGCTGTGATTGATAGCCGCTCTGGAGTGGAGCGGAGCTGGCAGGAGGCCTGGGAGAGTTGGGGAACTGCGATTGGCAGCTAAATACATTCGGTTTAAATTAGCATCATATAAATTCTTTTAAAATTGTTTGATTTCACCAGCGGGAATGGAAGAGGGCTTGATACAATGGGGAAAGGAAATCATGTTTTTGTAACATTACAAATCTGAGGCTGATGATGACAAGAGCTGAAAATTTCATTTTGTGATAATCAGAAGGATCTGTCTTGGAGCGCTCAGAGCCATTGCTGCGTTTCTGGCTGGCAGTCAAGGATGCGGGGAGCTTGCCGGCCCCTGTCTTGGAGAGGAAGCCCCTGGTGTGGTGAAGTCAAGTGAGACGTTCCTGGGGTCAGCCAGACACGGGAACTGGAGGGATCTCGCAGAACGCGGAGACACCTTATAGTTTTACTGTACAAGTGATGAGCTCTCATTGCCTCCTTTCCTTGTGTTGTTTTTTTTTTTTTAAATCTGAATTTTATTACCTATGGTTCTGGGGGAATTTGCTGCGTTCCAAATATTGTTCTTAATTACACGGCGCTCGAGCAGATGAAAGTAGCTCTGTGCATTTGAACTCCTTTTGGACTTTGGCCTTGTGAACCTGCGTGTGTGTTTTGTTTTTGTTGGTGTTTTTTTTTAAAGATCTGAGTTCTGGGCTTGCCAGGAATGAATTACATCTTATTAACACTTGCTGATATCCGGTGTGTGGTTTTGTTATCTAGCTTAATGTCTGAAATATGCACAGCCTGTGGAGGAGGTCACTTAGGATGCTGCTGTGTGTAAAACGTCCAGGGTAAGCGCAGTGAATGCTGCTACGCCGGGGGCCAAGAATAACCCATCCAAAAGCCATTATCGGATCAAGTTTGTCAGGACGGCCAAAATGTTCAGCATGTCTTACACATAGATGGAGGCAAACCAGCATTTTTTTTTTTTTTTAGCATCACTTGGATGCACTATCAAAGCTGCTGTTTAATAGGTGGTGATCTAGTATGTGTTTGAATGGGTTGGTATTTTGGCTATGCTTTTTTTAAGGTGATGTCTGCTCTTCTTACCAACAGATACTGGTGTCTGTGTCATTTCTGAGCAGTATAATGTGAGGTTTGTGTAAGTTTATTTTCCTGCAGTGGCAGGAAATACCATCTTGGTGATGTGAGCATATACATACACTTAAAAAATAAGGCAAAAATGAGGCAAAAAAGACAACGATGTGCACAACTAAAATGTTGAGCTGGTTTTGGTAGGAATGCACTTCTGACCATCAGCTGGAGAAGATGAAGCACTTCAGAGCCTGGATTAACAGCAGCTCCATAGAAAAACAAATGTGTCTGAAATTGGTGATTCAGATCTAGAGTTTGGATGACTTCCCTTGCTTCACATGCAATCCCTGCAGGTCAGAGCTGGCAGAGAATGACTCATGTACAGCGGTCAGAGTTTAGCATCTTGTGCAGCCCCTTTCCTGTTTCATGTGGCCTCTTGTGCCTGCAAATAGTTTGGACAAAGATGCCTAAATAATACATGGATATGTACAGCTGCCACTATACTGATATGCTTTTCCTCTGTTATAAAAATGTTCAGTAGCACAGGATCAAAATGCAGCTGGCCTTGGAAAGAAAAAAAATGTTGTGGATGAGAAGTGGAGGAGGAGATTTATTTTCTTTTCCCCCAATTACTTGGACTGGAGATGACAGCCGCTAATAAGCGTTCCCTGTGACTGCTGGGATGCTGTGCTGCATGATTACCGGGCCATGCTAAGGCTGTTGAGCACCCAGCTGTGTGCTTCAATATTTTAGGTATGTGTGGATTTAAATTTAATTCTGACCTTGAGTTGCCTGGATTTATGATGATTGGTTTGGGGATGCAAGTTTCTTTGCGTAGTTTGCTCTGTGCTACTGGTTGGTTTGTTCTTACAACTGTAACCAAATCTCAATGTGCATTTTTACTAGGAATACAGAAAAGTAGCTATGTGTTGGTGATGAGTCCTGAGTGTCTGTTGGTGGCTTTTTTTTTTTTGATTTTAAAGTAATTTTGATTACATTGGTATTGTAATAAAAATGCTACAGTGTAATTTTTTTAAAGACTGAATTGAAAGCTTTTATTTTTTTAAAAAAAAGCTGGCTCCTGTGCAAGCTGCTCTGCCTGCTTCTCTGCATGGCCATGGAAAAAGCTGGGTGCACTCCGCTTGTTGGCATGTGGAGTCTGTTTCCTTGGCTCACTGCAAGCGCGGTTTTAAGCACTTCCCTTGGTTTTTGGATCTCAGGATGGTGTTTTGCAACAGCAACTATCCTGCCCAGCAGTGCTTGCTTCGTACCTCTGACCCTCTCTGTGAAGTTTATCCTGTTGACCTCTTTCAAGATTTCTCCAAAAAGATTTTCGTAGTGTTGGGATTACGTAGGCAATGGAGAGTTAGAGGGTCTGTGATTCCTGCCTGTGGAGGACGGCAGGGGGATACAGCGCAGCTTCAGGCTGATGGCGTGTGCCCCAGAAGCACGTGAGAAATGTGGGGATGTGTTAGGGAGGTTGCAGAATCGAGGTGGGCGAAGAGGGGGGAATGGGTGGTATGGAAAGCAGCAGAGAGCTCGGCCTGCAAAGGTTGCACATCATGGCAAACACACCTCAACTGTGCAATGTTGCTTTACTGGTGATGCCCATCCAGAAATGCAAGATGAGGCCAGTTCATGTGCCCTACAGTGGGGAGGTCTCCTGCTGTGGGTGGCCCCCCAGGAGGGACCATCTCCCTCTGAGGCTGCTGCAGGGGGGCTCTCCTGTTGCAGGTGGCTTTAGCCGAGCTGTGAAAACACAAGGGTGTTTCGTCAGGCAGTTTATTTGAAATGATGGTGGTAAGTAGAGACGTGGCATGCGACGATTTCAGCATTATTGGGAAATCCTGTCCCCTCCCTGTGCTTCATTTTAAATGCAAACACATGCACACCACCCCAAGCCACATGAGTGAGCGGTTCCCTGCACGGCAGGGGAGAGGAGGACATTTTCTCAGTCTCCAGATACTGCTCAGTGGCCTTTTGATGGCCCGGAAAAATGTTTAAAAATGCACTTTGTGTGGTGTTCTTAATTATCCTCATCCCTGACATTTTTTAACTTCATGTAATCTTCTGCACCTCATACGGAAATTGTTTTTGCTTTGTATGTGTATTTTGGAGTAAATTAGATTTTACTGCCTTTCTCTGGATGCGCCGTGCAGGGAATATCCTTCTGCTGGGTGTCAGTGCTCTGGCAGCAGTCAATACTCTCCAAAGGTCACAGGAGCCCTGTGAAAGACTTTGTCTCCCCTGGCACGTGGGCTGGATCTGCCAGTGCCAAGTCTGGGCTTAGGGGTAGTGTCTGGAAGATCCCTGCATCCGCTTGCTCCGTGGGGGCTGTATTTTAACAACATGCCCCGGGACTTCCAAAAGCACCCTTATATCTGAACTTCCTGCTGGTTTAAGCGGTGTCTCTTATTCCAAAGTTTTTCTTTAACAAGCACAAAAAGTAAAAATAACGTTGCTTATTAAAAGCAAGGAAACTTTATAGTCTTGGATGCAGGCAGGAGAGCCTTTTGAAAGGTCAGTCTGGTGGCCGGGTATGCGGTGACTATTTGCACAACAGAGCTGGGATAAAGGGGATGGTGTTTTCCGCTTCTGGGCAGGTTTGTAAAGCAGAAACTTATTTTCTAGTAAAATTCGTTAACGAGACCTTCTTAATCTTTGGTACTGCTGCTTGTCTACTTGTTATATTAAAGTATTATGAAAGGAAATGCATCTTCTGGGACTGTTTAGATTAGAAGTCTGATGGCCAGCTATGGTCTCAGCCTGCAGGTCTTGGGGAAGAGGCTCACAAAACAAGGCTGGGTGAAGCGGTGGCAAGGTGGGATGCTATGGCACAGTGGAAAAATGATTAATGTTCTCTCGTTATTGAAGAGAGGTGTTGCTGTTAGACCTGCTAGAGCTCTGAGATGCCTTCAAGTGCCCTGTTAAAAATGTTTATTGTCAGAAGCTTATAATGTGTTTATACTTGTCCTCTTCACCCCCCTACCAAGACAGAAATGGATAACTAGTAGCGACTCCTGTTGGTTACTTATCCTAAGCATCCTTTGCTTAACCTCTTTGAAAACTTACTTGAGAAAACTGGTAAAAATATTTTTTTGCACTGGATTAAAATGGCAGGCTTTAATACTCTTTAACTTGCTACTTTTTCATTAAGACTTGGCACTGAAAGCTGTTTTGTTAACAGTATGTTGAACACAATCTTGATGGTGACTGGACTAATCATTTGACATTTGCTGTTTAATTTGGAAGCTTTTTGAGACAAATTGTCGTGACGTGTCTGCATTTGTTAACTCAATCCAGCCGTTCTTTTCTTGACTCAGCGGCAATTGTGATGGGTTTTGAAAAAGTGATGTGATATTTCCTAATGCCATTTAGCCAGAACCAGTATAGTGGCTTTGTGCATGGGTCTATCACCGTCTTTCGTCCCCTGCTTTTCTGGGAGACGTTCAGGCTGGAGCTCACCTGTGGGAACCGAAGCGGTACCCAGCGAGGTCTCTCACAGCTGTAGGATGCTCTGCTGCTTGCAGCAGGGATGAAAACCAGGGAAAGATGATGATGATGATGTGAATGATTTTGAGAACTGGAAACATTTTTTGAAGTGGCTCCTGAAGCAAATTGTCAAGCCAGGAGCTTGAGGTTAAATGTGATCCTTTGGCTTCCTGGCGGGCGTGGGAACAGGGAGGCCGTGGCAGCCGGACAAGTTCAGGTTTAACGTCTTGGGTCAGGGTAGATGGGGCAGCCGTTTGATGGGAAAAGCAGATGAAGGCATTGCCAAGGACGTCTGTAGGGGTGGACTGGAGGCCAACAGCGCATATGGGCCACGCTGGGAAGGTGGTGATAGGGGTATGTGCAGATGTAAGCATGTTTCTGTTCCCCAGTGCACGTTGTTTGAGGTCTTTGTACTTCCTTGTGCTTAAACTCTCCTTCTTCCCACATCACATAATTTGAGTGCAAATGTGCTTATTATCATAAAGGAACTTTTTATTCTAACGTTTCCTGGCTTTCTGGGGGAGGTTTCTCTGTTTATTTAAGAGGAATTCTGTGCCTTTAAGTCTGCGTTTAAAATTTATACTCCATAGGAACTTTATTAATAAATGGGTATTCCTCTGAATTCTTTTTATGACCTCAAAAATGAAACTGCTAAATCATGGGCCTTTTTTATTTCAGCATATGTATGACTAATGGCCATAGGGACTGCGGTATCCCCAGTAGCATATCCAGCATGTTCTGTGGACATGGCTGCATCATAAAATCAAAAGTTTAACTACGGGGCAACCATATGCTGGACCAGCTTTTTGTGTGGTTGCCTTTTAGACCTTTTTAAACACTTGAAATCCAGAGATGTTTCTTGAAATAAATCCTTTATCTTCCAACCGTCATGATAGATGGTATGATTCACAAGGCTTTAAAAAGCCTAGGGAAAGTGCAGTGCCAAGTTGAGGCATAAGCACTCCTTACTCCTTCTTTTGAGCCATTAGTAGTTGCTGTTATGCTTATTGTACTGTAGCTGGGAAAAGAGGTGCTGTTAAACTTCTTTTATTCACCCTGGACTGCAGGCGTTCAGCACTGTAATTTTCACTGATCTTGCTTCTACTGGTTTTAATTATGTAGACCGTTAAGTTGTTTAAAGGAAGGCGCTGCCTGGTGCACCGGTCTCCCGCAGACATGCCAGCTTTGGAGGTGAGACAGCGTGGATAGACCTCAGACTAATAAACCGTGTTGTGTGCCTGCTTTGGCGTACCATGTGTGGGAAAGGATGTGGAGAAGCACGGGGGTCTGGACAGGATGGACGTGTCGGGAGAGGTGATGGAAATAGGGCTTGCTTAAAAAGTGCTGGGAATTGCTCCCATCAGGATGCTGCTGCCTGGGATGATAAATTCTTCAGTTTTCATTTGAATGTCTCAGGCTTATTGTAATGTAGCTGCTAATAAACCTTTTAAATTAACCGATTTTTCCTTATTTTTCTTTTTAAAAATTCCTTGAGTGGTTTTGGTAACAGATTCTTCTGCTACACATGGGGTGGTTTGATCTCTCTGTACTTTGTCCAGCTGGTGAATACTCTTGCCCTGTGGCTGTTTGCACGTATGTTGAAGAGAAGCCAAGGAGGTTTTGTGATCCTGGGTACTTCTGGTGTAACACAGTCATGTAAGAGTCTTCACATACCTTCACCTGAAGATGCAAAACAGTTTGTGGATGTGGCAAATTGTTAATGCTGCTGTGAAAATGGTACTGGCACTTTGTTCGGGGTAACAGCCTGTCATGCTGGGACCAGATTTTCAACGCTTGCCGAGTGCTGCAGCCCTTTCAATTCCAGCACCAGTTCTTTGAAAGAGCCACTGCCCATTTAGTTTGGATTTTGGCTCTTTATCCAGGTGAGCGAGGTTTTGTTTTTATTATCTGCAAGAAGGATAATGCCTCTTTCAGCAAGCTGCCAGTTGCACAAAACACTCCTTTAGGGAAATGTCATTGCCACGTAATTTCTAGGGAGCTTTTGAAATACCAGCCATTGCTTTTCAGCTGATGGGCTGTGACCGATTCACAAGTGACGGGGAAGAGAATGGATCATATGAAACAATGTCAGGGCACCAGGGAGTTTTGGTCTCTGGGTTGCTAATGAGATGAAAATGGGTTAGTATTAGTAGGGCTGTATTTTTTTAGGTAGAGGTACAATGGTTTAGTTTTCAGGGAGAGGACTCGAAAGCTGTGCTGTGCAGCGTGCCCTTTGCGTGACACTCCTGTACAAATTGCAAACGGGTGTATGCAGAAATCACTGAGTGAAATCCTTCAGCAACCCAAGACTTCCTTTCTCTCTCTCTCTCCCTCTTTTTTCTTTTTTTTTTAAAAAAAAAAACAACAACAAAAAAACCCCACCAAGTTCTGCTGACAGGCTCAGGTCGTTTAAGCCTTTTGACATATTCTTCTAATTCGCATATATAGCAAATTTAGAACAGCTTTCATTTGTGGGTAAAAATGCACTTAAGTTACTCCAGGACAGCTCAGCTTTGTTTCTCTTCCCTGTCTCTTTCTAGAGTTGGACAGGTTCCTGTGGGTGGACAGGAAGGGGATGTCTCAGACACACCATTGCATTTGTTTGACTTTAGGAGTCTCTGCCCGCTGCAATCTGAACATGGTTCATCACTGCAACCAAACAGTCTGATACTGGCACTGTTTAAGTGTTTCAAAGGCTTGATTTTTGTGAGAAATCAAAATCTCTCATGGGTAAGAGAAGAATATCCTCCGCAGCAGAAAAAGCTGAAATATGTGTCTAATTTTGAGTCCTCAGCACAGGAAGGACATGGACCTGTTGGAATGAATGGGTCCAGTGGAGGGATACAAAGATCATCAGAGAGTTGGAGCACCTCTCCTGTGGAGACAGACTGGGAGATTTGGGGTTTTTCAACCTGGAGAAGAGAAGGCTCTGGGGAGTCCTTATAGCAGCCTTCCAGTAGGAGGCCTTCCAGGAGGCCTACAGGAAGGATGGGGAGGGATTCTTTACCAGGGAGTGTAGCGATAGGATGAGGAGTAACAGTTTGAAACTGAAAGAGGGGAGATTTAGATTAGATATTAGGAAGAAATTATTTACACTGAGGGTGGTGAGGCACCGAAACAGGTTGCCCAGAGAAGCAGTGGATGCCTCATCCCTGGAAGTGTTCAAGGCCAGGTTGGATGGGGCTTTGAGCAACCTGGTCTAGTGGGGGGTGTCCCTGCCCATGGCAGGGGGGTTGGAAATCGAAGATCTTTAAGGTCCTTTCCAACCCAAACCATTCTATGATTCTATATAACTAATAGGGTGCTTTAGCTCTGCAGGATGGCAGTATTTGTAATTTGTGGTGGATCATCCCAAACCCAGGTTTGGATAACTGAGAACGTAGTGCAGCGGTGAGAAGGGGGCAGGGAGGCTGTCTTCCTTTTGTGCCCACCTCTGTGGGCAGAGCTGAGAACCATCCTGCCCTTCATTTTAAGAGAGCAGATGGATGTTTCACCGCAATTTCCTCGAGCGTGGCACTGCTTTCCATGTGCTTTTCCATTTTCCTTTTATGGGCTGGGAGATCTTTAATCTGGTCTGTTTGCAAACTGCAGGCTGGAGAACGGGGAGAGGATGAAGGTGTGAAAGTATTACATGTGGTTGCCCTGGTCTCCAGAGATTGGGTCCCATAAGACAGGGATCCAACTCCAGAGAAGAAATGGCACCCTAAAAATAAATAATGGGGATTCTTGATTCCTTCACTCTCACTTGTAATTATTTTTTTTGTTGACAGTTTATTTTAGAGTGGAAAATGTAGTGGTTAAATAGTCTCCTTGCACTGCAGGGAATGAAAGCTGAAGACACGAGCACATGTCCCGCTAGACTGGAAAGAAGAGAGGGAGAATGTGGTTTTCTTTCCCCTTGCCAGTTTGAAGGTATTTTAGACCAGGAAAATACATTCTCTAGATAACCCAAGTATTTTTTTAAACAAAATAGAGAAACTAGCACCTGTAGTATGCTTGGATGCTAGGAAGGAAAATGGTGGTTTCATTGTCACACACTGGGGAAAACGACAATTTAAAGGCCATAGTGTTGCATGAGAATTGCAGCAAAAAGTCTGCTCGCCCTTGCTGTCTGCTGATGTGTGAAGGGAAACCCCTGTGCAAATCATTAAAAGTCCTTTCTCCATTCACTGGCTGCAGTTTGCACATGGCGGTGGCACTCTAAAAGTTGTCATTACAGTGCAGAGCTGGGGAAGAGCTAATTTTGATGCTGTTGGTACCTTGAAGAGGCATGCTAACTTCCAGCAATGGAAGATGCAACACATAGTAGATAGCTATTTCCAGCAGAAATTATTTATTTCTGCATGGTTTTTCCTACTGTGCAAATAGGATAGGCAGAAATAAATCATGCAGTGCTTTTAAAATAAAGCTTGTGATGATCTTCAGATGGGAACTGAACTCGGTCTGGGCATCGCATGATGGATTTCAAATGTACCAGGGTTTTTTATGTAACTGGGAAGGTGGAAGACTTCCGGGCCCGGTATAATTCGGGGACTGTGGTTTATCAGCCATCTCACTTAATGGAGATTAAGCTGGCATCAAGATTTTGAGGGCAGTGTTTAGTGAGTCTTTGCCATGTGGTGTTAGTTTTGGGTCTATTTTTTTTTTTCTTGAAAAATTACGATTGTCTTACAAGTGGGTGGCATGTACTGAAGCAAGCATTTGCCCAAGCAAGGGGGCATGGTGCAGAGGGTGTGAATGTCAGGCTGGGGGTAGCTCTATTGAGGTAGGGGTAGGGATGGGGCCTTCCCGTTACCTTAAAATAATAATGAAAGCTGCAGCACGTGGTGCTAAAATGGGTACAGCAGCCTGCTTTTGTGCCTTCTCCTGGTTTTTGGTAAGTTGCCCAGCTGTTGGATTTTTTTTCTTGCATCCAGCTAGATATATGTTGAGTGTAACATGCACAAAGAAAAAGGAGGGGGGGGGGGAAACCCCACAAATTGTTCCTTTTTGTGGACTTTGAAGCCTGAAACATCAGAGGAAAGTGGCTGTTATATGCAACTGAGCACGTCTCTTTCTGGAAGCACAGCTTTGCATGTTTCTCCTTTCTCTCTTATGCTTTCAGCTCGTGCCTGAGCTAGCAGGCTGTGGAGGAGAGCTCCTTTCTAGGGACGGTAGAAAATCGTCTAAAAGCTGCAGAAGTAGCTGGAGGATGTTGATGCTCAGTGGTACCTGCTTTTTCAGCTGTAGCTCGCTTCAGCAATGCAATGGCTGCTTCTTGTTGCATCAGCTGCCCGTGGTCCTGCTTGATGCTGTGTTGGACCCTTGGCTGGGGTTGGGAGCAGCAGTGTGGAGGGTAAACGTAGCTGCTTTGCTTTGCAGGTCGCTTTGATTTCCAGTGGTCCTAATTTTTATTCTAATCCCAGAAACACAGTACAAATTGCAGCTCTGAATTAATTCACCCTTAAGAGGCCCAGCTGCAGTTTCTCTAAATACAGGCTTATGTTTTATAACTGTTGCAGAATGAGTTTCCCAGCACTCTCTGTTGCATCTGACAGTTGTCTGAGCTTGCTGTGGATTCTGGCTTCGAACTTTTCCCACTCACTTGTAACTTCTGCCATCAGTGAGAATTTGTAGTAGGAAACCCACAGCAGCAGCAGCTTAGCTTGAAAGACTGACGATTAAATTCCTTGGTTTAGCAATTACTTTAATATGGAGAAAGCATCGTCTTGCCTCCCTCTGTGCCTTATAGGGCTGCTGTTTAACATCCCAGTCTCTGCAAGAAGCTGTAGGGAGATGTATGGCTTTGTCTCCAAGGTTCAGCTGCTCCAGTGCTGCCATCTTTGCTTGGATCGGGAAGATCAACACAACTCAGTGCTTCTCTGAAGTGACTCCCTTTGCTTTAGACAGCAAGGGAATAAGCAAGTGGGAGCATCACAGCATCCCACTGAAACAGCTGGGCAAGAGCCTGTGTTTGAGGCCAGCTGCTGCCGCCACCGCTGGCATCAGGCATGGGGATTTGTGGCCCCACCTCCAAGCCAGGGACCTGCTGATCAACTGATGGATGCTGTAGGGAAGATGCTACAGAAAGGGAGCAATGAGCAGGTTGTCCACGTGTAGACTACAGTTGTAAAGGGATCTCTTCCATAATCACTGCTTGAGGGCAGGATTTTGCTTAGTCACGTCAACCCCGATAGGAACTGTTTGGAAACTACTGCTATGGAGAGCCGAAACCGCTGTGTCCGTCTGTCTTTCTCTTCCTTCCAGTTCTGTTGAAATCCTAATCAATGCTAACAATTCATGGATTTCCTAATCCTTACTACCTTAGTGCTTCGTCTGTGGCAACCAGGTGAGAAAGGTGTGTGCCATCTGTCACTCGGTGGGCAGAAGCACTGATGCAGGGAGGCTCACGGGGCAGTGGGGGAAGCCAGTGATGCCTGGGATTCGAGATAAGGAGCTCCTGGCTGTGGCGGGGCTGGAAGGATGCTGTCGGTTACGAGGTGCCAACAACCTTAGCCCTCTCCACCTTCCAGGGGGGCCTGGCGGATGCTGATGCTCCTTTTCATTGCTAACCTTTTTTTTCAGCCCCTCTTTACACTGTTTGTAGTTCTGCTAAGCCATAAAACAAGCGCCCTGGGAGTTCTCCTTATAAGCAGACAGCCGTATAAACAAACACCCCATACCGTTCTCCTGGCGCTCCAGCCTTGAGGAGTCTTGTTTTCAGTTCTGACCCCACAACCTTTCCTCTGGTTGGCAGCGTGCTGGCGTTGACAGTTCGAATGGTTCAGCCAGAGTTGAAAGATAATTGCTGGAGGAGCAGTGGCTGGGATGGTATGTGTTATTCAGCAGGACCCCCTTGAGGCGAAGCTTTGAATCTGGTGCACATTTCAAAGCATGTGTTAAACTTTATGTGATACTGATTAAAACGGAGGGCTTCGGGGTGAATTGGCAGGGCCCCGCAATTGCATCTGCCAAATGACATGCAAAGAAATGTCTTGCTACAATATAGGGCTTGAGTACTTGTCTCAGCAGAATCAGGCTCTGAAAGGGGGAAAGCCTTGCTGGGGCGTTCTTCCTATATGGTGTGCACGCACAAGTGCTTATAGGTCCTGCGTGAGCCCTCTGCTCATATGGTATTTTCATTTAAAGCATTTTTATTTTCAAACCCATATGGAAATAATACTCCCTCCCCCCCATCCCCCCTCCCACCCGGTCATGTCCTTCAACTTTGTGTTTCCAAGAAGCAGATGTAAAAAAGTGAGGAAATAAATGAAGGCAGGTACCATCGAACCCTGGCTTGGTCGGAGCGAGCGGGATGCCCAGGGACGCAGCGACATTGGGCTCTCAATCATTATGGACAGCAGGCGATGGAAGGAGCTCTGACACCACCACTGTTGCTCTCTGATTCCATATCTTCAGTGAGGATGTGGTTTGGTGTATCACTGATACATTTTATTTTTTTATTTCTTAATCTGTGCATCTTCGTAGTGCTTTAATAGCTGGCTCCAGAAGCTTCCTCTGAGATGCACAGAAGGTTGATTTTTATTTTCAATATGACGCTGAATTGTGGGGTGTTCAGTTGGACCAAGCTCACCTGTGCATTAGTTGCAGAATTGGGAAGAAGATGTGGATCACGATGTGTTCCCGTTTCTGCTGTTATATACGTACTCTTTGTATGCACAGCACAACCTGGGTAGCTCTTGCTGTCTCAAGAGTCTTGCAAAACTCAACAATTAGCAAAAAAAAAAAAAAAAAAATTCAAAAATGGGTATGGATGGATGGGAGCAGTCTGGTAAATTTTTGAGGTAAGCCTGGTGGGCTGCATGACTTCTCTCCAGCTCTGCAAGCTGCAAGTGTGCAGCCTGTGCTTTAGCAGATATGGTAGCGGAGGGCAAAGAGCCTTCCTGTGCCTCAGGCAAATTTCGGGATGGGTTTAAGAAGCTATTGTAGGCGGGGGGGAAACAAGAGGTACTGGGGAAAAAAATGAAGAGGAAAAGCTGCTAAATGGAGTGTGCCAGAACATGTTTCTTGTGTGCGTGCACCTGCAATGCAGCGAGTGGGTGATAAAGGTGGGCAGTGAGCAGAATAGTGCCTGCAGGTTTTGGGGCAGCATCCACTGCTGTATGCAAAAAGTAGGATATAAAGATGTTCCTGTAGATGTTACTGCTTAAAACGTTTCCCTAAATCTGAGAGGCCAAGGGAATTGCCTCCCATTAACCTTACAGTGCTTCTGTGTGCAGGTAAAACTGATCACCTGGCTTTCCAGCTTCTTTTCCAATTTTATGCTGATTTACATACATCCTTTGCCAGCTTTCTCCTTTGTTTGCCCATTAAAAATAAACAGAACCTTCCTTCTTGGAGTATCTTCCGCCCCAGGTTTGGTTGGTTGGTGTGGGTTTTTTGGTGGTTTTTTTTTTTTTTTTTTTTTTTTTGCTTCCAATAGATTTTTTGAAGCTCTTTGGAAGCCATTCCCCTTTGGCGTTAGGTATCAAGTGTTTCCAGTCAATGACTGAAATGCCTTCCAGTAAGAGCAAATGCCGAGTGTTTGGAGTTTGCTGCGGATTGTCAGTGTTTCCAGTGTGTAGTCCTTGGGTATTTCTGGTGATTGCAGCTTTGGACATCTTAATTGTTGTGACTTTAAGCAACTGTGTCATTCTCCTTTAGGAGATCATTACCAAGAAGTTTTAGGAAGGCCCAGATTACCTAAATGATGGGACATCTATAGTGAAAAACAATTTTTACTGGATGAACTGTTTTGGAGTTATATAAGATGGGGGTGTGTGAACACCAGCTGATGTGGCGCATTAAGTGGAACCATATTTGTTCTTCAAATAACTTCTTGTCCCTCCTGTTAACTTTCCCTCTGCCAGCCAATACAATCTTTTCCGTTGGCTGACGCATCTGTGAATGTTCATGTCTTCTGGTTTCTTCCTGTTCTCAGTGCTGTTTTTCCTTCTTTCCAACATAATTCTGATTAGCTTTTTGCTATCCTTTTTTGCTGCTTTCCTTACTTCTAGCCTCTTTTGTTTCTTTCTGGCCACACTTCCTTAAAACTTGCAAAATTCATTGCTGTCTTGTTGTCTCCGCTAGTGAAAACTTGATGAACTTGGTGATGGTGTAAGTGTGATGTCATGGAAAAAAAGTTGTGTGGATTTTCCATCTCCGTGTTTAAGTTAACTTCATTCTGTGGTGTCCTTGACTGAAGAGGGCTGAGACCTGTCTGTGAAGCTACTGAGGTCTGCCCAACATCACGGGTGTATTTCTCTTCTGGCAGCGAGGGCTGTTCTGTCTCCAGGTATTTTGTGGTTGACTACAACTGAGAAGGTGGCCAGATCAACTCTCTGTGCACCCAGTGGTAACTTAATTAGTGTTACCTTGTCCTCAGCACTCCCCTTCCACCTTACAGCGTTGCAAATGTTTCATAGAGAAAGAAATAACAACAAGAAAACTAATGAGTTTTGGTCCAGCCTAGATTATGATCAACTGGGCATGAGGACTCTTCTTGTTTTGCACACTGAGCAGCATGCGTGATGACTCCTTCCTGCCCTTCCTGGATTTGGCATAATTGTGTATGGTCGCACAGGAATTTTGTGGATTGTCTCTGGATTACTGCTCACCAGATTTGCAGAAGTCACCTACGATCCATTTGCTGGGTCAGGGACTAGCCATGGGGTCAGGTTATTGCATGGCAGCTGGTTCAGGAAAACCGATGACCTTGCATTAACTTGCTGATGTGCGTGAGCCTTCTGATCCAAAAGCCTATCTCCATGATGCTCTAGATGAACTGTGTTGCCACTTTATTTCATACCTCTGTCTCTGAAATGTTGCTTGTCTAGGGTATTGAGGCATATTTAACTGCTACTAGTAAATCTGTGACAACCTCAGCCGAGAGTCCTGCGTGGGAGCTCTGTGGAGCGTCCTGTTGCTGCTGTTCCCCCTCAGCCTCTCCTGTGAATTTACCAGAAGTCCATTGGCAGAATGAAAGCTATAGATGCTTTTTGTTAAGTATTTTCCTTATAAAATGCTGGCAAGTGTAGTGACATAAGTAGATCAATGAAATATTAATGAACAGATTTGTAGGGAAAGGGAATTCATGTTCTCTGGATCAAAGAAATTTGTTGTATATTAATTTGATGTATTTACAAGTTCAAATGCTTTCTAAATGTCTTCTTGTGCTGTTTCTTTTAGCAATGAATGTGAATGTTTTTAATAACGTTTTATTTGTAACAAAGCTGGCAGAAATGTTTTCTGTTTTACTTCAGAGTTGGTGGCATTGCCTCCAAGCGGTCTCTGGCCTTGAAGGTTGAGTTAACCCCTTAGTATCTGATGGGATTGCACCGATGCCAGACATGTAATATCTAGAAGTACTTGGCACAGACTGCAAGAAATCTGGTTTAGTTCTTGAGAGCCCAATATTTGACATGCAATTAAAAGGCTATGAGCTTTGCTAACTCTTATAAATTTTCTTTTGCAAGTGTGGCTGTTAAAGTCCAGTTTTATTAGCCACCTGTGCATGCTTTATTTTTTAAATAGGGACGTTGGCCCTGTAAATCTGACTTTTAAAAATTTAATGTATCAGATGTTATTGAAGTATCTTTACAGTGCTGTGCTGTTGTTGCAGCTGCAGCTTTGATAGCTTATATTTGCAGCTACTGCAGATCTAATTTTGTATGTGAACTTGCGTGGGGGGCATGTATGCATACGCACAGAAATACGTTTTATGATATTCCCAGAGAAGCACCTACAGGCGGAATTGGACAGGGCATGGTTTTAATGGCAAGAAGCCATTCCCTGAGCTTCAGAAACTGTCCACAAATCTAGAAGGTCGAAGCAGCCTTTAACCGTTCAACTAATCTATTTTCAGACATCTTGTAGCCTTGAACAAAACAAAACCAAGCTTCCATGATGCTACAGTCCCATTTATTGCAATGAAACTTCAACTAAGATGATCTTCAGAGAACATAAGATCATCTGGGTTGGAAAGGACATCCCAAGAGGTCTCTAGTCCAACCCCCTGCTCAAAACAGGTCAGACTTTTAGGTCAGGCCGGGTTTCTCAGGGTTTTATCTTGAAAACCTCCGAGGACAGAGGCTGCAGAATATCTGAGCAACCTATTTTTTCACTATATCCAGCAAGAACTGCTCTTGTTTTGTTTACGCTTGTTTTAAGTCGTCCTCCCACCATGCACCACTGCGAAAAGCCTGGCTCCATCTTCTTGATGACCTTCTCATAGGGATTGAAGGTGGCTATCAGGTCACTCTGAAGCCTTCTCTAGGCTGCCCAAGCCTGGCTCCCCCAGGGCATGTGCTCCAGCCCACAATCATGTTAGTGGTCTCCACCTGACACATCTGGCTGATGCCGTCCTTGTCCCATGGGAGCCCCAGGTGGGCACAGTTCTTTCAGATGTGGTCTAACAAGGGCTGAGATCTTTGGGATGTGGTGAACGAGCCCTTCTGGTGACAAATCCAAGGGTTGTATCATGTAGCTACTTCCCCTGCCTCTGAGTCCACAGCCAAAGGATGCTCAGATTTTTGTTACGCTTTTAGTTAGTATTTTCTCTGGTTTTGGTGGGTCTAGCTTGTGCTGCTACCCTTCTGGCAAGGAGATGACCATAACAGCCTGTAGGCTGAGTAGTTTTTGGGTGCTCGGGGAATATGGGAATGTAGCTGTAGAAGACTCCTGCTTTGTGCTGCTGGGTTGAAGCTCATATGAAGCACCAGGACCTGCCTGCTGCATCACTGTCAAGGATGAAGGACTCATGCTGAGAAGCTTTGGGCATTAGCTTGGTGATGGTGCTGGAAGCCACACTTGTCTATCCCATGAGCTTTGTGTGCTGGGCCTCAGATGGGGAGATCCTTGCATGATATCATTGTCCTGAAATGCAAACTTATCTGATCCAGTGAGACTTGGATCAGCTCTCCAGCGAGCACAAACAATAAAAATTGGTCTCCTGCAGAGGGATGATGGGATTTATTGTGGGTGCACGTGGCCCAGGTCTGGCTCTTGCTTGCCTGTTTTATAGAAACCTCTAAAATGTGAGAGCACTACCAGGTGTCCCGAGGCATTCAGTCTTAATTCTGAAACTTTCTGTGGGACTATGGCCAAGGACTGGACACCCCACTGGAGGCAATCTCATAAGTGTCATCTTTATTATATGAAGCCCAGCTAATTGCGCTCTGCATCATCTTCAGCTGCTGTCTGTGTATTATGTGGCACTTTACACCAGTCTGCAAAGATCTGCCGTGACCTTAGAGTTCCTTTGAGGTATAATTTTATGCTGTGCTTTTTTTATATAAATAAAGGCATGACTAGTTTGCTGTTGTAGCTGACTCAATTTTTTTGTCTTTCTTTTAACAGCATGGTGGCTCCTGGCTAACGTGCTTATGGGGCTTTAATATCTAAGCCATGATTCCCCTGTTTCTTTCATATATGCTAAATCGCTTTTTTTGGGGTGCTTTTCCACAGAACTACAGATTTCGGGTGTCACGTCCTCTTCCTGCATCAGTAATAAAACCCGCTTGTGTGATGTGGTTTTAAAATACAAATAATTTCCTCTTAGTCAGAGACCTTATGTACTGAGCATCGACCAGGCTGGGGAAAATTAGCTTTTCTGCCTTATAAACCCCTGTGAACAGAGTTGTTGCTGATAGAAATGTTGACAGAGCCCCTTGCTTGGCGGTCTGCATGGTGCCACTGGAATGAAATGTCAATAGACTGTGCATGGGTGGGACAGCTTGTATACAGCTGAGCCTTGCAGTCTTTATCACAAACAAACAAGTCTTTGGAAACGTTCAGTGATTTTCATTCCTTTTTTCCAAGTATTTATTTGATTTTTCTCCCTTTTAAGCCAAATTCTTGTCATTTACTGCTTCCTGGACCAAATGATTTCTGATTGATTTTAAAAAATAATAATAAAAAAAATACCCCGTGTAGATTAAGCTGCTGAAATGCCTTCAAGGCGTTGTTTATAGGTCTGTGTTCTTTCTTTGCTGAGAGAAAGTGAGTACTTTAATGTCTTCCACATTTCACAAATCTCTCCGTCTCGAATGCAAAGTGCTGTGGCATTTGAAGATGCTTTTTGCTGCTCTTAGAGAGAGACTGATTGAAATGTTGGCAGATGTGGCTGTGATTCTGCCTCTTAAGGTAAGTGTAATGTGTCTGAAAGGTTCAAGATCAACACTGTTGGAAGCTGAAGACCTTAGAACTGCAGAATGTGCTGCAGATGAGTTATGCTCTGGAGGGAGTGTTTTTCTGGGGGAATGGGGGGTTAGAAAGAACAAGCTTTGCAGCCTGGGCAGACTCCAAGGAGACCAGCTATTTCTGAAGCCTTAGAAACTTGCTCTGGTTCCACTTTGTCTTATAAAGCTCTACTGCAGCATGCAGGTCACTGGCGTTCCAGCTATAACCTTCTATCATCTCTAAGGGCAAGTAGGAAACACGTGCTATGACAGAGCTGCCAGTAACGGCTCATTGGTCCTCAGATTTGCCTGTGAATGGGGACTTCTCAATCACCTCATCCTTGTATCCCTACAAGTCATCTCGGTTGCTGAAGCTTGTGGTGTAATTCACATTCCTGGCCACTTCTGTTAAATTTTCAAGTGAATGGTGGTTGAAGATGAATTACTAATCTCTGCAGAGCCTCAGAAGTGAAACCCTGTGGCTTATCAGCTTCTTGTAAGACCACCATTCCTCTTATTTATTTAGCTGTCCTTCTACACCCAACTGAAATGCCCTTTCAGGACAGAGGGCTTCTTAGCTGGTGTCCCTTTGTTTTTTCTCCTTTACCATCCCCCTTGTGAGAGGCACCCATGTGAGGCCAGTCCTCGAGGGACACATAGGCATACTTTTTGGTCAGGGATGCTGATACTGCATCAGCCTGGTGTGTGGCTTGTTTCTTTGCTTGAAACCTGAAGAAGGATTCTTTATAAACTAAGTATGTCTTTAGTGTACGTAGGTTAGACTTTGCGTGGGATTCCCCTTTATAAGGGGAATACATGCTCTGCTTCTGGTGGGCACTGGTTTCTCTCCAGGCCTTCCTGTTTTATCAGGGAGAAGCAGAAGATAATTCCATGGGCAGAAAGAAGTGTAACTTTGGTCAAGTTCCTTAATGGCCAGTAAATAAGCAGTGACTTCTTCAGGTGTTTTGAGTTCCACACATACTCAGAAAGGATGGATAGCTTCTCGGTGAATCATTGTCTCCCACGCTCTGCTGCTGTCTTGCTGTCTTACCATGGACAAGTAGTTGACATCCAGAAGTTCAGAAGGATGTCATGGTCTGACGTGCAGGTGAAAAACTGACGTGATTTCCATGTTCGTGATGTCTCTGAAGCTAATGCTGATGCTCTGGTGATGGAGGCTATATAAGGGTTTAAGTAAGAGTCTGTTGACAGTACTTATCTGTCAGAATTACGTAGTCCTTATGTAGCTCCAAAATAATGAAGACAGTCCGTAAATTAAAATTATATGTCACATAATATTTGTATCTGTGAGTACATATTAACTCTTGGTGGAAAACTTTCTTTAATGCAGTTATTACCTAAGAGTTGACTTAAGGATTCTCATGTGGATTTGGGTTCTTTCTCCATAGCGTGTTTCTTTGCAAGGCATGGTTGTGTTATATGCAATACATATATTCCCACTAAAAGTATAGAAACTATCCAAGTGAGAAGTATTCAGTTTTTTTTTTTAACAGTCTTTAGACTTGGGTCTAAACGCGGTAACTTTCTCAAGAGTCAGAGAACTTCCATTCCACTAAAAAAAAATTATTATTTTTAACTGGTGACCACTTTATGGTATAACAGGATGAAAATCTGGGGAAAGGTGATGTGTAGTGGTATGTTTGGGACTGAGGCTGAATTGTATGAAATGTTGTAATAGGAGCTTTGGGAGAGGAGTTTGCGATAATCGCCCTTTTGGAGTTTCAGATTTCTTGGTAATTTTGTGTAAATTTGACAGTTGTATGTACAAGTTCAGCCTTGTAACATCCAGTACCTGGGGCAGGGGATGGGGGAGTAGGGACGGGAGAGGTGAGGAGTTCCACAGATAATTTACCATCTTGGCATTGGACTGGATCCTAAAGAAAATCCCTTTGAATTGAAGAAATCCCTTTTTGACTAATTTTGCCTTGAGCCGGGAACATAAGGATGCCCTGGGATGGCGTGGCTCATGGTTGCTTCACCGGCTGAGGTTGTTAACACTCGTAGTCAAGAAGCTTAGGATTTTCATCAGTCCTAATAACCCACTAACGCTTCCTTTTTCTGCATTCTATAAATCACCAGCCTGAAATCCTCTCATTAAGAAATTCCACCTGAACAAATCTGACTTACATACAGAAGTACAAGAGTTACCAAAGCTAGAGCAGAGGGAGCTCATCTGAGCTTGTGGTCTTGGTGTCAATGACAGGACCTGGGGTTGTTCTCATGGGAGGTACTTTGACCTTGTTCCTGGGCTGGAAAACAGTGATTTGACAGATGAGTTCACCCAAAAAAAGTGTCATCAGCAAAGCGAGTAAACAACATTCCTACCACAGATGAGGACGTGCTGCTCTAGGACTTCAAAGTCTATATAAAGTATTAATGAGGATCCAGTGAGAACGCCGCCGTAAAAGCACATGGGTGTTTTTTTTTTTTTTTGGAGTGGTAATTAGATCTGCTAATCATACCCAATTCTTCAGACTTTCAGAGTCGGTTTTGTGCAGGTAGCCAGATGCTGATTGCTATTGACTTCTGATCCTGTAAAACCTTGATCAAACAGCTGGAAACAATTGAAAGAAAGTCCATGTTCTTTTGTTTAACAAGACAAAGCCTATTGTGTGCTAGAGCAGTGCATGGAGGATGGTTTCTGCAGTACTGTAACGAGGGACAAAGGGTTGAGCATTTCTTTTGAAAAATTACTTTTCCAGACAAAAGAACAAACCATTGAAACAAATGTGACGTGCAAGTTGAAATTGCTTTCTGGTATGCAGGGGATACAGCATACGATGTTTCACTGACATCTGCATCCAACAGGGAGTGCTTGAATAGGTATTGAAAGTGCATTTCTCTAAAGCAAGTACTTTGTAGTGTCAGAGCCATCCTTTTAGTGTGCCTTCTTGAAAGGTATGATCTGAGTTCACAGATGCCAGAGTATCCTTTCTGAAGGATTAGAGTGAATTGTAATATGCTAAAAATTAGCAGCATGTTTCTCTCTCCTCTGAGTCAGGGAGCAGAGCAAATGCCAATCAGAGAGGCTTTCCATTTTTGGAACTCCTTAAAGAACAGAAATAAATATTAAAAAGCATGTCTGCATCTCTGCCCTTTACTTTTTCTCTGCTTGCACAAAGCTACTTTCTTGCAGGAGTGTTGTGCTCGTCCTGTTTTGCCCCACGTGTGTCTGCAGGATTCATCTCTTCTTGCATGCTAAATATTTTGCTACTCCTTCATGTCCATTCCAAAGCTCTTGTTTTTACCATGAGTCCTTTCTAAATCGATCTTGTAGTTGTCAGTGCCCTTCCCTTGTCATGTAGATCATCCAAACCTATATGTGGGCATGGAGAGAGGATCACAGGGATGTCTGGCTGTCTTCTGGTTCACTCGGTGGGAGGCACTTTCTACCGGGAAGCCAGGTAGCTCTGTTACCAGGGTGCCATTTCTCAGTGGTGAGGTGTATTTTGGCTGGGGCGTAACACTGCAGTCACAACTGCACATCTTCTGGAGTGGACAGAGTGAATATGGTTGTCTGGAGCCATCTATGTAACCTTCTTCTGAGTTTGCGTGTAGCACTGATGTGCCGATTTTTGGGCATGTAGGCTCTGAGGTTTGGTGTGGTGTCATGTTTGGTGGCCTCCCCTAAGAAATACCTTTTGATCCCTGCTCAGCTGTGGGAATCCCGTACTTCGTAGACTTGATGACAGTCACAACCATATGATGCTTTGATTCTAAGTGCATTTGAGGCTTAGAGTGTAAAAAAAATAAAATACAATTCCACCAGAAAGTTTCATTTGCAGTGAAATTTAACTGTAGGAGAAAAGGCTGTAATGAAATTGTGCTATTGGGACTTCACTATGGAAGAGGTTGCATAAAAGCAGAGCGTGAGACTGCCACTGTGTATTATTAATTTGGTGTGTGCATGCCCTTCGTTTTGAAGGGCAGAGTTACACTTCCAGCATTTTTGCTCTCTTGCTCGGATTTTACTAGTCCTAGTGTTTGACAGGCTGATCTGAGGTTTTAGCTGTTGGAAACCACTTCAATGTGTCCTGTGAGCTGTAAAGATTATCTAAGTGGAGGCCCAAGGAACTCTCAAACTTGCTCAATCAATCCCTTATGTACTGTTTCACTGGAGATCGACGACTAAAGGCTTTCCTTGATTGACTTCTCAGACCGAACTAAACTAGTTTTTTTTCTAAGCCATTTTTTAAACCATTGTTCCTTTTAAGTTAAGGGCATAGCAAAGGGGGCTGGGAATGGAAAGCCTTGAGACCTGAAGTTGGGGGCAGACATGGGCTTTGTGTAACAGGCATAATATATCTGATGAACTTGACTGTCTTGCTGGTAGTTCTGGGTTTTACGCCTGTCTAATGGTCATTTTTTATTGTGGTTTCTCTCCCCCTCCTTGTGTTTCTGAGATGCCAGCTCACTTCTCTGTTGTTTTCCCAGACTCAACAAGGCGCTTTGCTCTAACCTTAGCTCCCATCATTCTGGATGTTGCAAAATGAGGGAGCAGCCACGGCAGATTGGGCCAGAAGTCTCTTAATTGCAGCTTCCACCAGTCATAAGCTTCCTATTAAGATAAGCTGCAGGAACTGTTGATATTTATATTACAATAATGCATCTTATCGGCCAGCTTGTTTGGAGTTGTTAACTGCAGAGACAGCATGGGTTGCCAAGGGGAGGGGAGGTCTTCCTTGCTGTTAAACACTTGCTGTGTACATGAGCAAGGAAAGTGTGAAAGCAAGGAAGGCATGAAAGCCAGCAGTGCATCTGCTGGGGCAAGTGCTCTTCTGCTGGGTGCAAAACATGAATTTTGCAATAAAAGGGGTTTTGTGCCGCTGGAGTCACTTGCATGGCTGTTGCATGCGATTTGGCCGCATTTAGATTCTTTGAAGGCATAATTACAAGGGATTAATGGTGATGGGTACCCAATGAGAGCCTTTAGAAGCGCTGTAGCTGAAGCAAAAGGTTGCAGAATGAGTTTGTGTTATTAGATGCTGGAGGACCTGCAGGCAGGGATTCTGCAATTACACTGCTGCGGCAGCTGGGGCTCATCCTGCTTAGACACCAAAATCCATAAGCTGTGAGACTAAAATCCTTTAGAAACAGTCTCACCAGCTCTGAGAGTCACCAAATTCCTTGTTTATTTTGTTTTATCGCTATTAATGTCATTAGATTCTGGTGCTTAATTTCTGAAGTAGGTGGTTTAATGTCCCTTCCAGGTTTCCCTTGCTTTGGCACGACTCGTGTCTCTCCTCTGTGATCTCTGTTGCTGTAACTCATCCTTTCCGTTTTTTTTTAAAAGAGCGGAGGCCCAGTTCTTTCCCGTTTAGATGGTGAAGATGAAAAAAAAAAAAGCTTCTTAGGATCATTTTTGTACAATAAGTCTCAAATTGGGGTTACTAATCGGTGAGGGGCAGCATTTACCAGGCAGTGCCTGGTTAAATCTGTTCCAGGACTGTGAGCAGATGTGTGTTTACATTAGTGTTAATTTCTTATATTTGGGGAGTTCTGATCCATGGAAAAGCAAAATAATGAAAGGTGTTTTTTTAAATTCTTTTTTTATTTTTCCCTCTTTCCATAAATTAGAAACATTCATTTTTGAAAAAAAAAATTTGCAAAGTTAAAGGCAAAATTATGGCATTTATTATCTTGAATTTCCATGACTAGTTAATTTTGACTGTGTGTGGGTGGCTAAACAATCCTTCTGTTTCCGAAATCTTCCCGAGGAATTCTTTGTTACTGCAGCAAGACAGACGCCCACTGTGGAAAGTTGAAATGATCAACCTAAATTCTCTCCTGCTGCTGGGCGCCGGGTCGGTTGCAATAAGCATTTACTTAAAGGATTTTTCATTTCCAGTGTGTTAATCCACATGAGGACTACTCATCTGCTCACACTTCCAACTTCCCTGCAGAGGAAGGGAGAGATACGTACTGGGGACACTGTTTCTGTAGGGTACAGAATGGCTTCTGCTTTACGCAGAAGCCTTTGCGACTATAGAGAGCATCTCTGCAGGTGTTGGTGGAGGAACCACCTGGAGGAATCTGCAGAGACACCTCCTGCCAACCCATGCAAAGCTATTGTGAATAGCTTTTGGCTGTATGCAACCAAAATTGCTTGCATTTTCCAGATTCATCTCTCTCTTTTGGTAATTTGTTTTAGCTTTTTGTTTTAGCTTTTTATTCTGAAGCCTTTTAGAATCCTAATAAAGTGTCAGGGGATTACTTTACTCTGCTAATCTGTGGTCCTCTCTGGAGCAGACCAGGTAGTGGCTTGATAGCAGGACAGCCTGCAGCTGCAACGCAGTCAGGAGGCACAGTCCTGGTGCTTTCCTTCCCCAGGACAAAGGTTTGGAGGGAGGCAAGAGGTGAAGAAGCATGAATTTCACCCCTGGATATCAGACAGCGACTGTAAAGTTGTGATGGTTGAAACCACACTGGTGGCTGGAGGATGGCATCCACTGGCCACCCAGGCAGCATCCTGATAGCATGATCTGAATGGGGGCTTGAAGCATGCTGCAACCCGATTTGGAGGCAGCTTTGAGCCATTTAAATTTTTATCCTTAAGTTAAGGGGCGGGGGGGTGGGGATGGGGGGGAGTGCAAATGACATCCTCTATTTGGGATTTCGTTCTGGCTAAAACAATGGCACCCGGGAAGGCTAGCTCTTCTGCCTTCTGCGCGGTCCTTTTGAAAGCTGAGGCTTTTAGGAGTTTAACATTATGAATACCTTGGGCTCTGTGGCATATGCAGAACAAATGTGAATCAAACACAAAAATAATTCCTTCAAGAATTTTATTTATTGATGTGGTAGCGCAATACTACACTGTTTACAATAGAGAGTTAAGTGGGATTTTGGGTTTGCTGGGAAGTTGACAGCTTGCGGTCCCGAGCAAAATTTCTGCCTTTTGTGGGATGAAAGAATAAAAGCTATGTTCTTGAGATGGTTATTTATAAATGATTTGAAAGTTTGTTCCCTTTCCAGGCGGGGGAGAGCCTGCCAGGATTGCGGTTACTGCAATGGTGAAATTTTGGATGTGAAAAAAAATCACAGAAGTCTGTTTGCATTAGAATAACAAGATAAAGAACCTCGTGGAGGCTTGCGGGAGACTCAAATGAAATGCAGTTGTGAACAGATTTCTCTTGCTCCCTTTCTCACGGGTAAGATGTTGGGGATCTTGAACTGAGTCTCTGAGCAGAGGAATCGCTGGAAGAACAGACGACTGGGGACATGGAGCTCAGCCATGACTTTGGGAAGGGGATAGGAGATGCTGGCAGGGAACCGGAGCAGGGCAAATCTGTGGAAATGGCCAGTCTGTTCTTTTTTGCTGCCATTGAGTTCTTTTGCAGGCACTGTGATCTCAGTTCTGTGCCAGCCTGTGCAGTTTCTTTTCTCCTGTCCCCTCCTTGGTCACCTGCTTGGCCATGCTTCGTGGTGGTACGTGTGAATGTGCAGCACTGGCACTTGGGGGCTAGGGATGAAATTGTGCCCAAAAGGAGGTAATAAACAAATAGCGGATTTCTTTTTTTTTTATTATTATTACTCTGTGTCAGGGGCTTTTGGCATAGTGCAAATTTGGTGGAGAAACAGGGCTGCTGGGCAGTGATTGCTGCCTTCTCCAGAACACTAGGCACAGGGAATAACGTGCACTGTAGGAAATCAGATGCTGCTGCTCTCACATCCAGAACAGGTCCTCAGTGCCCAATGTGTCCCCTTCCCCACTCAGCCATAATAAAACCAAACCTGCTTGGGATCGGTGAAGTTAACCCCGCTTTCTGCTTGCGATGTAATGTAAATGAACAAAAGCCTGGGTTATCTATGAGGGTGTTGGCAGGGGATGACCTGTGATAAGATGGTCATGTTTGGAGGTCTTCTCATGGAGTAAATGCTGCAGAAAGGAATCGAGCGGGTTGTGGAGCAATTTATTGGCAAGAAATGGTTTTACAGAGGCGGTATTTTGATTTTGTCTAACTATTGAAGGAGTTGGTAGCCTCCTCCAGATGCTCATGCTGCAAGAGAAAAATCTAAAGGTAAATTCCTTTTTGTGTTTAGTACATACGATGTGCTAATTCTTCAAGGTGCTGTGGTTTGCATTTGTAATGCTGACAGCAGAGGGCTGGATCCCGCGGAATGGGAATGCACTTGCTCTGTGGTAGAGATCCTTGCTCAAGATAGCATGGAGAGCAGCGAGATCCCATAACCCTGGGCAGAGTTTTGAACACATTTCAGCGTTTGTGGAAAGAGAGGTTGTCCAAGTGTTTGGACTTGGCAGAGGGGTCATGGTGTTGGATCACTTGCCCTGCTAAAGTGTTGATAATTATGCCCTCTTAGAGGGTGGCATGATTATTTTTCTCATAGGTGGCTCTTGAAAGGCTCAGTTTGGTTTCAGCAGCAATTTCTCGAAGTATGTAAAGGCTTTTGCAACTTGTATTTTAAAAATTAAAGCATATCTGCTTCTCAGTCCTCTGGTGCACATCAGCCACCAATGGCATATAGCCCCAGGAGGTAATCTGGGATGCTGGCACAGGCTTGCCATCTTCCACCCATGGCTGGTGCCAGCAGGCTGGCACGTGGGGCTGGAGTCTCATCAGGTTGGTGGGGTGAAGTGGGACATGTCTTGGTTCCTTGATGTTGCAGTGTAGGTGGTGTCACCCTTCCTGGAATGTTCCTCCTCGCTCTGCTCACGTCTGCTTTCAGGGTGGACTGAGCTGGGTTTGTTTCTGGTGCTGATCAAGGTTTAGGATGCCAAAACTAACTGAAAAAGCAATCTGCTGGCTCCAGCCCAGCTGGGCTGTTTATTTGCTGTTGCGTTGCTTTGCTTTAGACTGTGTTTTTTCCCACATCTATTTTATTGCAAGCTTTGAGACTTGCATAAAATACGCTGAAATGGGCAAAACCTTATGTGAAAAGAGGAGGGAAAGGGTTTAGGTTTGGGTCCTGTGTGTGCCACTGCCCTCTCCTGGGGAGTGCTTTGCTGCTCAGCAGCATGCTGGACTTGTTTGGATCTAGCACAAATTGCTGCTGAATATTGGGATATTTGACCAGAAGCCTGTTACTGTGGTGTTTCCTATCTCTTAACTGCCTTGATCTCAGTGGGGGCTGTGACCTGTGCCAACAGAGAACTTAATGGTGGTAGGTGCAGTGGAGTAGCACTGACATCTCCTCCCCTGCTTACTTTCCCCAGCTATAGGACTGCCTGGTCCAGCATGGTGTCCCCTCAGCCTGCTCCCCCCAGGCTTGCTGGCTGCACATCTGCAGCTTTGCTGGGATTAGGAGGCTCTGCTCCTTCCTCTTGGTGGGTGCAGAGTGGCTGTGCTGGTAGCAGTGCAGGCAGGGATGGAGGGCAGCTCATGATGGAGCTGGCAACACCATACGGATGAGTCGGACACTGCAAGAAGGGTTATAGGACTCAGTAGTGCCTGCTTGTGCTTCAGCGTGATGGCATCCAACAGCCTCGTGTGCATTTGGATGCTCACACCGCTGCCTCATCCCAGCATCACCCTTGGCTTGTCGGAGCCAACCCGGCTTGGAGTAGGAGCCCCTTGTGTCCTTACTGCCATGTGTATCTCTGAGGGGCATGATGAATGAGCAGTGAGGCGGGCAGCGCGACGTCCAAGTGGCATGGGTTTGTTTTAAGTCGTGCAAGAATGCAATGGTGTCAGATGCCAACTATTTGTTTACTTCTCTTAAGATCTAGCATAATGAGTTTGTTTACAAGGCTTCAGATAGACCAGAAGGAACCCATCTGATTATTTGGAGACCATAATCACTCAAACCATTGCTTATACAACAGAATGACCTGGGTAGCTGTTGTGCCCTGTTTTTTTTATTAAAAAACCCCGAACCTTAGTCTTCTAGTCCCAAAGAATAATTGTATTGTCTCATCATTTGTTGTTGATTCTCTGTTAAATTCTTGTGGATTGTTTTAAGTGTATAATTTGTGGCAATACTCTGTTGTGGTGGGCCAAGTAAGGCATTAATAACAGTACATGTGTGGTCACTGAGGAGGTGAACAACCTGCAAAATGGGTTGGCAGTCTGGGTGAGGCTTGGAGAAAAGAGCCTTGTGCAGGTTCAAGGGCAAGAACAGCTGTGAACAGAGCTCCTTGTGTTTTCTTTTAAATGCTGAAGTGCGTAACTGAATTAAAAAAAACGCAACATGTTCCCTGTAACTTTGTCTTTTGTTATATTGTTGGATAAATGAAAATAACCCTCACTACTGTTTGTACAGGAATATATATCGCATTTCTTATTTAAGAAATAAGGACATTAGGGATGTGCTGCTTGTAGTAGTTATTTCTTTATCTCCCACAATTTCTGATCACTACCTGACTGTGGTTTCAACAGAAGCTGTACAAATCCTTATGTATGTTAGGTGTAGGATAATCCTTGTGAGTACTGGAAGGGTTTTGAGCCCTGTTGTTCTTCTGTCTTCTAAATTGTCTGTGTGAAGCTGGATTCCACTGTCATCCACACCAATCTGAAATCCTTTTAAGTTCTTAGTTTTACTCTAAGGAAATATCTGCAATGTGTCACTTGTTGCGTTTTTATTATTATATATTTTTTTTTAATTTCTTCTATTTGTAAAGAATCTGAAGCCTCTCAGATTAACAGAGAACTGTCCTTGAGTTTCAGGAATAGAGGAGTTATTTAAGCTCCTATTGTGTTAACATCTGTGCCCATCCTGCACTAGGCCTGGACTTTGTAGGATGCCTTGGTCATCTCAATTCTTAATATATCTGGGGTCAAACACTGGAAGTATTAGATTCATGGGACAAGATGATGCCCATACTTTAGTGTCTTTTAGGGTCTTGTCTTATGCCTCTCACTGGCCTTCTGGAGCCAAGCGATGCTGCTTGCACAGCATTTACTGCAGCTGCTGGCAGAGGGAGGCTTGGGTGCATGGAGGCAATGCCTCTCCTCCTTCCTCCTGCCACTGTCCTCCTTGGGAGTGTGTCAGGACAGAGTTGTGGTGCGTGTGTCTTCATCGGGGATCTGCTCTTCACTGACCCTACCTTGTTATGGTGAATTGGAGTAGGTCATCTCCAGAACTCAATGGCCCTATGATCTGTGGCTTGCAGGAGAGCGTTATGGGCAGTTTGTCCCTCTGCCATTGGGCAGTGAATGTGGTTAGACCACGTGGTACGTTGTGGACCAGGCTGGACTGCATGGGACATTGTATGGGGGACCCAAAGGTGTTGTGATAGGGTTGGCAGCCGCTTGGTGTCGCATCCTTGGGATCCTACCACAATGTCATTGCAGTCTGTGGCTGCTTTCTGAAGACAGTGAGTGTAGGGAGGAGGAGACTCCACCTCCAAACCATGCTGACCCCAGCTCCAAAAAGTTAGGAGTCTTGAGTTGATCAGTGTTTTGAAATATGGGTATTGTGAGACACTAAGATGCTCTTGCCCATTGTTGACTAGCACTCTGTTTATCCCCTTCCTGTGGCTTTTAAAAATCTCATCATCCCACTAAATTGTCTGACCACTTACTTCTCCCTTGTTCTGTTCTTGTTTCGGTTCTCATGGGACGAAGCTGGAAAGCCAATCTTTTGACTTTTTATCATGTTACTTTGCTGATTATTGTTTATTTATCTTTTTTTTTGTTTGTTAATGTTTGCCTATTGCAGCTGCCTCTTAAATACAGAAACCTTCTTTAAGCCTTTAAATTCCTAATTGGTGGCAGGGTCGAGCCGCTATAAACTGTTGTTCTGGGGGAGCTGGCTGGTGTCCCGACGGCAGTGCAAAACTTGACTTCAGAAGAGTTGAAATTCTGGAGAGAGACTTCCCTGGTATTTATGAAACAAGAGCGCTGTTTTTTTGGTTTTGCTTAGGTAATGTCAGAATAGAGATGAGTGTTCACCACTGGCTCCTATACCATTTCTGCTCTGAACTTTTAAGGTTATAAACCATAAAATATTCCTAGAGCCTGGGAAAAAATGTCATCTGGGTTACTGCAGTCTGTGCCAGTTTGGCAGGGGTAGAGGTGGGTGGTGTGTGAAGGTGCCTGTTTCAGGAGCACCATTGAAGATACTTCCATCAGAAACCAGCTGCTGACCTGAAGGATCAGGACAGCCCCTCTCCTGGGGAGTTTGATTTAGTTTCAGATGAAGCAACACAGGGTGGGAAATGCTGAGATGGAGAGGGAGGCGGCAGTGATGTTGAACTGGGTTAGCTATGCGGACTCCGCTTGGCTGCTCCAGATTCTTTTTTAGGAGCTGATGTCTGTTTCTGTTTTTAATAATCGCTCCTATTGCATAACTTAAAATGTTTTCCTGTTTTGATGTCTATTAAAATTATAAATTGCAGAAAGCGACCTGGTGCAACAGCTTGTGCACAGAGCACGAACCTACTTCCAATGTTCAGTTACGTAACTATACATATTTATAGGTAAAATCATTCAATCATTCTGGGCTTCTGTCTTCCCAGCAGGATTTGCCACGGAGAGGCAAGGAGAGGTGGCAGACGGGGGAATAAGGAGTTTGTATTTAGGAAGGGAAAGGTCAATAAAAGACTGCAGAAAGGAGGCCAGAACAGAAGAAGCCACGGCGGAGCAAAGTAAAATGAGAGAGCAGGAAGGCTGCCGTATGTTTTTAGAAGCTGTTGCCAAACCCCAGTGTCTGTATCTCTCTTGGCTACCAACAAAGGTATCTGTGTTATAAATGAAAAACATCGATGCTGTCATTGTCTTGGAAAAGCCAAGAAAGGTTTGTTACTGTACCTTGTGTCTTGCACCCTACTGTTCCTGATGACTTTCAGTAGCTCAGACCTTTTACCTCCGGCTTGGAAAGCAACTTTATCTCCTGCTTTCCTGGGAATTTTAAACATTTTAATTCCTTTTTTTCCCCAGTCTTTGCGCCACTTTCTTCTTGTATCTTATATCTTTAAAAATCCTTACTGCAGCCTTGCAGCAAGAATTGAATTTCTTGGCATCTAAATTATAACTTTTAACCTTCTTGGAGGGGGACCAGGCATCTGTTAATATTTACTGGACATGTCTGTAGCAAACATTACTTGCTGCAGAAATATCGGTAGCATTTTTTATCACCTTTCACAATCAGACTTTGCACTGGAGCAGATGCAGGATGCTTGCACAGTTTTCCCGCTGGTTCTGCAGTGGGGCCGCACCCTTTGGCAGGGGAAAGTGGTTTCCTAATGTCTCCAGCTACATCTACAAGACCACAGTCCCTAAGCATGTTTGTAGTGGATCTCCCCAGCTCAGGAACTGCAGAGTTGGTGCAGAACCTCTTCAGAATTTGGACCGCAGGCTTGAAAATGGACTTGTATGAGCAGAGCTCCACACAAGATGACAAGACCATAAAGACTGTCTTGGAAGATTGAGAACTAGCCACCTGGCGTGGTGCAACAGGAGGAATATCCTACTGTTCTTTGGTTCCTAACCTGCAATATCCATGGCCTTGTAATCTTGCTGAGGGAGATTTGTGGCTTGAGCATTTATTTGGAACCTGGTGTATGGGTCATGACAGCTGCGGGGGATTATATTGGAGGAACATCAGAACTTTAAAACAGCTTCGACAAAAATGTGTGGCCAGAGAAAAGGCCCTTGCATCCTACTGCAGCCTTGTTGCTCAGCATTTATCCTTTTTAGTATTCCAAAAGGATAAAAAAAGAAGCTGTTCATTTAATTTCCTTCCTTTGAAGAGCCAAAAACAACAGTGTAAAACCACACACATGTCAGGAAAGAAGCCTTTTCAACCCCTCACCCCCCTCTAGGAAAGATGTGATTGTTGACATTTTCCTTTGGGTTTCTGCTGTTAACCTAGCTAATCCTAAACAAGAGCAAAATTAGCAAATTAACCTCAGGACATGTTATACACATGTGTCTTACCATTGGGGAAATATAAGGCATTCTCTGCAGAAGTGCTATTTTTAAGAGCAGCATGCGGAGTGACGCAGCTGGGGAAAAGTTGCTCTTTGCTGGCTGTGGCGGGCTGGCTGGCAGTGATAAGCTGTCAGGAGGCACATGGAAAGTTTGTCTTCAAGTGGTCCTGAGTGCTTTTCATGATTGCTTTTGCTTTTCCTATCCTCATGTGACCCTGTGTTGACCCTCCTTTGTGATCCCTCAACTTCTCCATGGAAATTACAGCCCTTGTGAGTGTCCTTCTGCACATCGTTGACAGCTTCATGGAGCCATGCAAGTGGAGCAGTGGAGGACAGGACGGATAAGCAGAACATGGAAGTGCAACCACGGCGGGTTGCTGGCTCGCTTTGTGCATCACTGCTGCGAAGAAGTGGTGTTACCTTTCCCTTTCTCTTTTTTCCCCTTGTGTTGTGCTGTTGTGGGTAAACCAAGTGAATTTGGCTGAAAAATGGACTTGGGGAGGAGGAAGGTGTTTATAAACTAGGTGTTGCCTTTGGTCAGGTTCATCATGTGAACTTGCCCAGCTTTGGGAGTGGAGGCATCTCCACGCTTCTGGTTCTTCTGACTTTATTTGAGTTTCAAACTACCACCAATCTGCCCAGGGTTTGCGGTCAAGTCTGGGAATGTCCTTTTAGAAACCTGCTCCTCCTTAAGGGCATTTCTAACCTTGGATTGTCTTCTGTTGGTGCAGCAAGGTGATTTTTGGTTTTAAAACCACTCCTGTCTTTGGAAATACTAAGAATTTTCGGACCAAATGAATGCTGGTGGGCAATGTGACAGGAGGTTTGGAGGACGGGAAGAAGTCCGTAGTGAAGTGCTGTGTCCATCTAGGGACATTATATTAGATGCTTGAACTCTTGATATATGAGTTGCTTTTTCCTCTCTGTTTGTAGAGCTTAAAAATTATAGAGGAGGGGGAAAAAAAACCCAGCATATGACTATAGATATGCAAACAGGAGTAACTGAGCAGGAATAATTTCAGTAATTACTGATCTTACAGAATGATGATAAGGCTCTGTCTTAATGCAGAACATTTTCTGAGATGTCTTATAGAAAAGAAAACCTTATAAGTCTTCTCCTCTCGCCTAGGTGTAACTGGGAATGTAGGACTGTATAAGCAACACCCACTTCTACAGTGCTTAAGCCAAATTCTGTGCTTAGTCTCCCAGTGAAATTAATTATATTTAGTCTTGCAAATTTGAAGGCAAGAGTTGAGTCTGTGCTTAAGTTATGATTTCACTGTCACCAGCAGTCTTTTTGTAAGAAGTCTAACACTTGCAACATTTCTTGCAGTGAGCAATGGTGTGGACCTTAAGCTGTGATAAGTAGCGTGGTGTAGATCATCTTTGAGAAGGCTCCTTTTTCTGGTGCCTTGATGATTTTATTTAAAGCTTTCTAGTTTGCTGATGTCTCATAAATGTTAGACCTGTGAACTGCTGCATCTGTACCTAAATGTCTTCATAAGTGACACCACTGGCTTGCAGAAGTTGGAGGACCCTGGTATGAGAGAAAAGATTAAAAAAAAAAAAAAAAGGTCAAAAATTAGTGTCAGGTCAGTTCAACCTTTGCAGAATTCACTTTTACAGAATAAATATCTGTAAATCCCCTCTGATTTTTGAAAAGGAGTCGCCATTGTCCAAAAATCAAATGAATGTCTGAATCACACAGGATAAACTGGGAATAGTTCAGCTGAACAAATAATGCTTCTCTATAAAATGGAGTGCAATAACATGCAGAGGATTGGAAAAACATGTCAGTGACCAAGAAAAATACTATTGCATCCATATTAATTTTTCATTTTCAGTTAGAAGAGAAACCGTAAGTCGCTATTAAACTGTATTTCAAAACTATATATTCTTTTTAATGCCTCGATACAGCAAACCGTGACTATTTAGGAAAGTGCTTCAGCATGCTTAAGTCACCTTTAGGGGAAATTAAGCACATGCTTAAAGCTGAGTTCGCTCCTAAGCGCATTGCTGATTCCGAGTTCCAGTGTCCCAGATTACTGAGGCTTGCTGGAAAATAGCTTAAATTTGGCATTAGATTGAAATTTTGTTTTAGAAAACAGTAAGAGCAGAAGAAATATTTCCACTGTGTTCTTAAAATATGGAAGAATATTGTTTTATAGAGAGCTTTTATTGCATTGTCTGCAGCCTGAGAAAATCCAGAACAGCAAAATCACAAATAAGCAGTATTGATGTAGCTTGCTAGCAGTTGGATTTTTATAATTCTTCGTGTCAGTCTGAGCATAATATATAGAGTGCACACAGTGTGATTTTAAAAACAAGGCCCCTCGCAGCTTTAAATAATTATTTCAAATAAAAAAAAAATTAAACCAGCTTTCTTCCATATCCCTTATTCAGTCCGTGCACTCGTTTGCTGTCCCTGGGCTGGTAGCAGGGATTAGTGGTGCAGGGTGCGTTACGGAGAATGAAGCTCTTGCTCTGCTCTTTTTGCCCAAGATGAAAGTATTCAAGTTTCCCTAGTGGGTTTTTCACACTTAAAAAAAAAAGAAAAAAAAAAAAAAGAAAAAGAAACAACTTCTCTGTAATAGGGACGTGTTTACAGGAACCCTGCATGGGAGACTTCAGGGCTCTAATTCGGGCTGTCAGAAGACGCAAAGCGTCAGCGGTTGCAATGGGGTTGGGAGTAGAAAGAGCCTGGAGGTCCTCTGGTTGAAAATTGAAATGTTACAGAACTGTTGAGAAGCTTTGAGGGGAAGGGAAAGAGGAGAGGTTTTCGTATTTGGGGAGGGGAGGGAAGTGTTTAGTGGATGGAATTGATGGTTTTTATTGTGCCGAGCTCCCTGGGTCTGCTAGCAGGAGCCCGCTGGCAGTGTGGGAGGCAGAGGCAGATCCACTGGATGCTGGCAGCAGGCGAGTCTCCTGCTGCCTGAAATTCCCTCTGGGTTTTTCCTGCCTCACTGGTGGCTGACAGCCCTAGTCTCCCTGCTGCCGAGATGTGTCTGGAGGGAAAGTTCAAACTGTTGATTCCCGTCTGGTTCAGCAGCGGGGGACTGGGAGCAGGGGGCTGGACTGCTGACAAGGCCGGTAATGAGATCTGGGGTCACTGGTTTTGCTCCTGCCTTTCCAAGGGGCTTGTTGAGGGGGTGTCCATCAAGACAGCACGCTGGATCGTCCAGGGGGAATGGTCCCATCTGGTACACACCACTTTTGAGCAGCAAGAATCTTATTTTTTGGAGCGGTGTCAGGGCTTAGTGTTGCCTTTGCGTTTGACTGGGGATGATGGAGGAAAATCTTCTGCAGGGAATATAGATAAAATCAGGGCTGCTCTCTATTCCTCTGCATCGAGTGTGGCACACAGGATCAATCCCTGCTCAGCCGGAGCACATGCACACAGATGCGTCTCAGGGCTCTGTGCCTTGGGAGAAAGCATCTCTCCAGATTGCACTTAAAGGAGCATCTTTATGTATTTATGGTGCCACACACAGACCAGTGAAGAGCCTTTTCCAGGCAGTGCTGAGGGCTTGGTTGTCTGCAGCTGTCTTAGAAATAAGTATTGCAGTCTTTTAATCTTTGTTCCATGGAAATGCACAAGCTGAGATACAGAGTTCATCGTACCAAACCCAAATGTCAGGGTTTTGCTCACTGTTCCCACAGTCTCTGCTGCCTCTGGCTACGAAGTGATGAGCGAGACAGTAGCCTTGCTGTGAAAGAGCAGCAAGGTGTTTAGCAGATTTTTGGCTCTCTGCTTATTTCTAGGCTGCTTAGCTGCCTTTTTTAGTCAAAAGGTTTGTGGGTTTTATTATGCCTTCCCCCCGCCCCGGCCCCCAAAGCTGTTATTCTATTCCAGGCATTTGTCTAAACTCAATTTGACGTTACTCCCGCCAGTAAATGTTAGTGTGTTCCCCATCACTCAGGAAGTTGGTATTTAGCAGTGACGGACACGTCTCTCTTGCTCTTTACCCAGACAGTGTGTAGGCAGCCACGTCCCCTCCTTCCCTTCTGTGTGACAACTGCCAAGTAGCAGTAGACAAGCTTCACACGCTGTAAGATTAAACCTCAAGCACCTCTGCTTTGCTAACACAAGCGATACGTACAGCAGGTGACCTCCTTAACTAAAAAAAAAAAAAAAATCCCCTGACGTAGGAGCTCTCTCCCTAAAACATTTTTCTCATGGAGTGGTGGAAAGCTTGGACAGATAGGCTTTCTCCCTGAAGACTTCAGGAGACCTTTGCCCAGCCTGAGTTTATCTGCAAAACTCCCATTTATAGACAGACAATCTAAAAAAGACTGGAGATTGTTGGTCAGTTAGAGATGGCTTGAAGCACAGTGGGATGCAATCATTTGCAGTGGGGAGCCTGTTGTGGGGGCAAGACGCTGAGTAGCGAGCTAGAGTTGCACTCTGATGCTTCTCTGATTTTGCAACACTCAGCCTGTTGTTTTTAATGTGGCTGCGAACAGACCTGGGCAAAATGAAGTCAACAAGCTCTGAGAGCAGATTCATTTGTGTGTGCTGGGGAAAGCGCTTTGCTGCTCAGCAGCTTGTGCTTTCTGCAGGGTTCTGGAGCTGTATCTCACTCTCACGTGAAGCAGCTTCTGGGAATGCAGAGATATGAAAGCTGCCATCCAACATCTACATCAGATTGCAATAAATTTTTATTCCTCCTCCTATTTCTCACTCTGAAGTTGGGAACAAAAACAACTTCGTATAAATTATGTTCCTAAAGGAGACTTAACTTCCTACTTTGCTATTTATAGATGGCTCTTTCTTCATGCATATGGATAGCAGCTTTATTTTCTCATCTTCAGTAGCTTCTGTTTGATCTCATGGGTGCTCCTTGTTGCATCTTCAAGGAACATGGCTGAATAATTTACCCGTTCAAGGCTCTGAGCAGAAAGTTTAAAATTATTTCTGGAGTACCTTAGATTCATGTGTATATGAGGCTTCAGAAGTTCAGGGTCTGTGTGGAATAGTAGGGCTACCTGGTTTTCTCATTGTCTTCAAAGGATATTAAAAAACAGAAGGTTGATTGTGGAAGGGTAAAAATAATCCTAGTAATATTGGAGTCAGTTGGGAATGTTGGCTTTTGACCTTAAAGTCTGTTTCTCTGTGCTACAGTTTGAAACCAGTTTAGGTATTCCTGTTTTCCTCAGTGTCTTTCACCCTTGTATCTGTTGGTACAGTGTGAGATTTTGTCAGACCTTGTTTTTTTCAGCTAATCAAACAAAATATAATCAAATTTTGTTTGCATCTTCATAGCTGTGGTGATGTAGGCTGAGTGACCTCACTGTCAGATGCCAGCTCAGAAGAGCAGCAGAGTCATTCGGGGCTTAGCTTGGTCCAGAAGAAGATGCCACGGGCAGAGAACATGGTATTTGGCTTTCAACACAAACATTCATTTTGCGTAACTCTTGTCCTGCTTGTGGCTGATGGTGTTTTGGTATTTGTGTAGAAGAAGGAGTCAGGCTGTCCAGAGCGAAACTCTTCTCCTGCAACGAATGAAGCTACAGCCCTTAGTTATCTGATATTTGCCCTTTGCTGCTTCTGTCACAGGGTAAATCAGCTGTGTTCTTGCCATAGACTGAGTGTCTTTGCAGCACACTTGAGGTGAGATGAATTCAGCACTGATGTTGCAGAAGAAATAACCTATCCCTGGAGCCAGGGGAAGGAATCAGCCTCTTTGGCCGTTTGGTCTTTTTGCTGACATCTAGAAGAAGTGGGGAACAACTTGGTTCCCTTCCTAGAGTGTAGCTACGTGTCCAGCCAAAGGGTCGAGCCTGCAGTACTCCATTAGCGTGTTGGAGAAGGTTTGTGATAGGCTTTCCTACCCAGCAACTGTTATTATTACCTCTCGGGCATTAAAACTTCCTCATGCTTCTTGGCTTTATCCAGAGTGAACTCTTGCAGGAGGGATTGGTTTGCTTCCCATGTTAGGGGAAGTCTCCTGATGATTGCCATGTCAATGCAGAGGTGGTTTTATGATTGGAAGCTTTTTTAGATTTTTTTTTTTTAAAGATGACAGATACTTCTGTCAGCACTTGTAGTATCAGCTTCCAGAATGTATTTGGGAACTAGTTTTTCCTTTGTTAAAATATCATCAGAACCTGGTCCTTGGAAGCACTGACAGGCTCAGAGCAAGGAACCCGCATCTCTGATGCCATCCAGCACAGCCCTGCGTGTTCAACGTGTGCGCGCAAATTGATATAAAATTTTCCCAAGTATGATTGATACCTTTTTTAGCAGAATCCTTATCTATATCTTAATGCCTAGGGAAAAATGCTTGCCTTGGAGTTCTTGCTTTCGACTTCTGCATTTAAGGAAAGATCCTGCATTGGACAGTAATACAGTGAAAAAGCTCAAAATTTTCAGACAAGACCCCTGATGGAGAAAGCTGTTCTTGTGTAGGTCAGAAATGACCCCAAGAGGTTTGGTTTCTTTAAGAGAATTCCCTAGTTGTGTGGTGCAGTAGGTTGTTACGGGTTTTTTTCTGTGTGTCTAATATGAACACAGTGCTTGGAAGTCAATTTTCTATAATTCAGTCAAAGGGAGCTGTGTTAGTTCTTTCTCTCTCGGTGGTGTATGGGTTTGATTTGGTCTTCAGACTGCTGGCAGGATGAGGTGGTGATGCTCTGACTCAGTTAACAAAGGCTATGTTCTTGGAGATGGGAGCTATGCTTTCCTGAGGAGCCCCAGCACGTGGAGATATGGGGATCTTTGGGAGGTTGAAGTGTGTCCTTCTAATGTGGTTCTCTGTGAGCTCATTTGCTTCTGTAATTTTTTCAATTTTCATAGTTCCTTAAGATAGACTGCATCTCTGAGAGGGAATAAAAAGTTGAATGGTTTGATCTAAAATTGAAACATTTTGCAGAGCCTAATTAAACAAAGTCATGAAAATTACGTAAAACTCTGTCCCAGGCCTTCAAACAACTTCTTAAATACCAGCTTCACTTGAGAGCCGTGCCTAATCACCCCTTGAAAGAAGCAGGGAGCAATGGGTGTTGAAAGGCAACGGCTCGAGCTTGGCGAGGGAACCCAGCGACCACAAGTGTTGAAATTTGCACGGAACACGAGGAGGGCTTTGATCAAAACACAGCCCAAATTTCCACAGCTTGGGACTCGACCAAGAGCGCTAAGCTAGCAACAGTGAAAGAACGTTTTGGAGAGACTTCAGAGGTTACAACAGCAGTGTCACAGCCTGTAATCTCAATAGAAAAACTGGCTCGATGTAATTAACAACATAGCAATGTAATCCATGTTAGGACAATCCCTTCCCTCTCCTCCTGAGAACCTCTGGGCTCCTTGGGTCCTTTAATTTCTTCCAAACTGGGTCATATGTGGAATGCAGAAGAAGAAGAGGCTGAGGTGCAGCCAGGGGAATGGATTTTTGGCATGAGCTTTCTAGATGGAAGATCTTGATGAACCCCTTGTTTTCTCTATGAAGGATGATGTGGAAATGGAGCTGCAGAACTTAGACAAATAAGTGTCATTGTAAGTGTCCTGCACTTTTTTGAGGCAGGTGTGGGACAGTGCTCAACATCTGTTACAGTTTGAGAGCTGAAAAAGCAAACAATAATGTATTTTGTAGCTGCACCAAGGGTTGGCTTGGTTAATTGATAGAAGTGGGTATGTAAATATGATGATCCAGTCTTGATTATAGTTTGTCAGGCTCTTTAGTTAAGGTAGCGTGGCTTTTTGAGGAGTAATGACACTCAGCCCCGTTAGGTAATCTACAGCAAGATTTCTGAACTGTCAGCAAGTCTTTCTGGACTCTGAGGCCCTTTGACCTGCTGTTACATTTATAATTAATACCAATTAATTAATATAATCTTTAAGTGGACTGTAAGTAGGATTAGCAGCAGATGAACATTGGAAAAATGAGGGGTGGCTAAAGAAATACCAGTTATTCCTGAGGCTGTGCCAGGGCACATGAAGGTGGGGAAACAGCTGGGATTGGGCGTCTCCATGGGGAGAGACAACTGCTGTACCGAAGCTGAAGTTGATGGTAGGAGGACAGCCATCAGCTGAGCATCTTCAAGATGTGACTGCAGCATTTGGCTGCAAATGGGGACAGTCCTTCTGGATAGCCCTGAGCAGAGCTTTGGGTGAATTTTTTCTCCTGGTGGCTCTATGCAGTTGTGTGACTATGAAATGCCTTTGCATCCTCAGCTGAGAAGTATTTGTGTGCCGGGGAATTTTGCTGATGTACATGTAAGTGAAGTGGTTGTGGGGTAGTCACTTGTCCTGGTTCTGTCAGGGATAGGGTTAATTTTCACGAGGAGCTGGGATGGGACACAGCTGGGACACCACACAGGTGGTTTTACCTGTGTGGCTATGGAGAGGACATGAGGAAGTGGAATGGACAAGCTACCTCAGTCCTACATACATGGATACCTGAGTTGTGAAGAAGAACGATTGCAAAAGGGGGTCCCTCCAGAAAAAGTGCTGCTCCAGTTTCCATTGAGGCAGTTCCCCAGACAAAGTAGAAGGCCTGATCTTACTTCTGATCCTCTTGGAGGAACTTCAAGTCATTTTTGCAGGAAGTGAGTAACGGGTGCTATGACCAGGATTAGAGGGGCCCTGCCTCCAGCCAGGTGGAGGAAAGGAACAACCGGGTTTATTGGACTGTGTGGATTCGATGGCCTGGCACATCAGACCCACAGGAGTATAAGGCTCTAGTGGACACGGGTGCACAGTGCACCCTAATACCATCAAGCTATAGCAGGGCAGAACCCATTTGTATTTCTGGAGTGACAGGGGGATCCTGGCAGTTGACTGTACTGGAAGCTGAAGTGAGCCTAACTGGGAGTGAGCAAAAGCGTCCCACTGTGACTGGTCTGGAGGCTCTGTGCATCCTTGGCATAGACTATCTCAGGAGATGGTATTTTAAGGACCCAAAAAGGGTACTGGTGGGCTTTTGGCACAGCTGCCTTGGAGATAGAGGAAGCTAAACAGTTGTGTACCTTGCCTGGTCTCTTGGAGGACCCTTCTGTTGTGGGGTTGTTGAGGGTTGAAGAACAAGAAGTGCCAACTGCAGTGCCTTGGTGGCAATATTGCACTAACCGAGACTTGCTGATTTGTCAACTAGAGGTTCAAGGAGTGATCAGTAAGACTTGTTCACCCTTTGACAGTCCATATGGCTGGTGCGAAAATCTAATGGAGAGTGGAGGCTAACAGTGGACTCTTACGGCCTGAATGAAGTCATGCTGCTCCTGAGTGCTGGACATGCTAGAACTTCAATGTGAACTGCAGCCAGTGGTTTGCCACAACTGATAGAGGTAATGCGTTCTTCTCAATCCCTTTAGCAGCAAAGCGCAGGTCACAGTTTGCTTCCACTTGGAGGGATGTCCAGTACACCTGGAATTGACTGCCTCAGGCATGGAAACACAGCCCCACCATTTGGCATGGACTGATCCAGACTGAACTGGAGCAGGGTAAAGCTCTGGAATACCTGTGAAACATTGACAACATCATCATATAGGGCAGCACAGCAGCAGAAGTTTTTGAGAAAGGGAATAAAATAGTTTGAATCCTTCCGAAAGCTGGTTTTGCCATAAAATAAGGTAAGGTCAAGGGATCTGCGCAGGAGATCTACTTAGGAATAAAGTGGCAAGATGGACGCCATCAGACCCCAATGGACGTGATCAACAAAATAGCAGCTATATCTCCAGTGACTAGTAAAAAGGAAACACAAGATTTCTTAGGCGTTGTGGGTTTTTGGAGGATGCATATCCCAGATTATAGTCTGATTATAAGCCCCCTATATCGAGTGACTTGGAAGAATGATTTTAAATGGGGCCCTGAGCAATGACAAGTCTTTGAGCAAATAAGCAGGAAACAGTTCACGCAGTAGCCCTGGGGCCAGTCCACGCAGCACAAAATGCTAAAAATGTGCTCTATACTGCAGCTGGGGAGAACGGCCCTACCCGGAACCTCTGTCAGAAAGCACCGGGGGAGACTTGAGGCTGACCCCCAGGATTTTGGAGTTGGGGATACAGAGGATCCAAAGCCCACTATACCCCAACAGAAAAGGAGATATTGGCAGCATACGAAGGGGCTTGAGCTGCTTTGGAAGTGGTACAGAAGCACAGCTCCTCTTAGCACCTCCACTGCTGGTGCTGGGCTGATATTCAAAGAGAGGGTCCCCGTTACACATCATGCAACTGATGCTACATGGAGTAAGTGGATTGCACTGGTCACACAGCAATGTGGTCACATTCCCTATCATGCATCATCCTCCAGGAAGATTGAACAATACAATGGACTGTTAAAAACTACACTGAGAGCAACGGGTGGTGGGACCTTCAGACATTGGGATACACATTTAGCAAAAGCTACCTGGTTAGTTAACACCAGGGTATCTACCAATTGAGCTGGCCCTGCCCAATCAAAACTTCCACGTACTGTAGAAGGGGATAAAGTCCCTGTGGCGCACATGAAGAATATGTTAGGGAAGACAGTCTGGGTTAATCCTGCCTCAGGCAAAGGCAAACCCATCTATGGGATTGCTTTTGCTCAAGGACCTGGGGGCACTTGGTGGGTGACGTGGAAGGATGGGGATGTCCAATGCGTACCTCATGGGGATCTGATTTTCAGTGAGAAAAGCCAATAAATACAATTGTATGATGTTAATTACTAAACAACCCTGACACTGTCATCATTATCCTAATGATTATATGCCATATCAATGGTACTACAGTAAGGATCACCCAAACTAATGGCAGATGGACTTTGCTGAAAAACCGAGTGAAGTGCAATGGCGATGGGATCAGAACTGACCTCAGCAGCTGGTGCCTAGCAACTTCCTCAAGATCAACATCTTCAGCCCACAGCCAGTGGCCATGAACCACAGCAAATACACCAGCTGTGACCTCCAAATACAGCATGCAACAGTCCAACACCACACACCATCTTGCCTGCCCTGAGAGACTGTTCCAACAGGTGGAGCCCAAAGTAATGGATTAAATTAACTCAACAGACATTTTAGAGGGATGGCCCATAGACTAAGGGAATGATATCTGTATGTATATATACGTACCAAAGACAGGGAAAAGTGCTGGTAATTAATTGGAAAGTGTAAGATCTGGGTATGACATAGATGGTATAGAATAAGGGGTGGATAATGTCCTGGTTCCAGTGGGGATAGGGTCAATTTTCACAAGTAGCTGGGATGGCACACAGCTGACCCAAACTATCCAAACCAAACTAGCCAAATGGGTATTTGATACCTTGCGATGCCATACTCGATATATATCTGGGGAGCTGGCCAGAGGGGGCAGGAATCGCTGCTCAGGAGCGGGCTGGGCTTCAGGTTCCAGTCAGTACATTAATTGTGTTTTGTGTATTCCTCTCTCAGGAGTATTGTTGTTTTCCTCTTTCCTTTGCTCTTCTGTTAAACTGCCTTTATCTCAACCCATGAGTTTTGCCTTTTTCTTCTGATTTTCCCCCTGTCCTGCTCCTGGGGCGGGGGGAGTGAGTGAAAAGACTGTGTTGCCGGCTGTGGCTAAACCACGACATGACTCCATCGCCAAATGCTTTGCTTGAGTAGGTGGTGGGGTAGTTCTAACTCCTCAATGTTTTAACTGTTTGGAGGATATAAAAAGCCATGCTTATAATGGCCTTAACATTTCTGAAGCAGATATTCAGTTTTTTAGATTCTAAAATGTTAGTGTTTAGTTTTTCACAAGCAGACTTGGGTCCAGTGGTCGTGCTGTGCCTGCTGATTCGAGAGAAGCATATACTGTGCAACCAGTAAATTATCCACGTGAACTTTCTATGCAGCTGTAGAGAGGAACATTTAATTAATACTGAAGCAATTATATTGACAAGTAAGTCAAACTCAGAACAATAACATTTTCCTAGTTACTGTGTGGTAGCCAGATGGTAATGCAGACTGTTATTAAGGGCTTGGCTTGCCACTCTTGAGGTTACTGGCAGGTAATCAGTATATTTTTCCCATTTGGAGGTTTGGATTTCAGTGTTCTGGGAATTAGGCCCACAGGGATGTCCAGTAGAAGTTTCAGTGTGAATAGGAGACTTTTTTTATTCTTGCAAGGAAATATTTCTTGCTGTTGCCAAATACAAGGATGCAAATAGAAATATATGTGCTATGGGGTCTGTTTGGCAACAGATAGAAGGCTAAACCAGGCAGGAAGCTTTCCAGGACTTAATGTAGACTCTCATGATTTGGTAAAACATTCTGCATTGGTAACCTCATTGCTGTCCTCCAGTAGTGTTGCTGTTTTTGGTCACCTCCCCCTGTGCACAAGCCTACCAGGCTGGTAGTCGTTGACAGCAGTGATCTACATTGGGTTCAATAGGTGGGTCTGGTGTGCTGAGGCTCTGTGCTGTCCAAAAACAGAAGTAATGAGTTGCAAATGGTGAATGAGGTCTTGTCCTGCCAACATCCCTCATCCTGTGTGTACATTGCAGCTCACATATTACCGTTGGTTGGGTTTTTTTATTTTTTTATTTTTTTTATTCTGGAGCGTTGACTCTTGGTGACGGGTTGCTCACGTGGACCTAATGAAAAGTTGCTGTGTGGGTCTGCGGTATTGCGTCTGTGAAGGCAGAAACTGCTGGTCGAGCAAATCCATAGGGGCTGCTGTAAATGGCAAAGCAGACAGAAGCTACTCCAGCAGTGACCAGAGGTAGAGTGGGGGTTGTGGATGTGAGTGTGGTGTAAAGAGTGAGAATTAGTCAGCTCTGGTTATCAGCAAGAGCTGGATGCAAAATCTCATGGATGCAGAAGCAGTGAAAGAACCGAATCTGGTCCCTGGCATGGCCAGGAAGGTCCAACCAACCATGGTTCAAACTTCAGTATCTCTTTATGGGAGGACTGGAGAGCAGCTTCAGGGCAGAGGGAGAGACTGTGTCCCTGTGCTACTGGTTGGGTGGGGCCTTTGTTTAACACTTGGTGTAACCAGGGGAGCAGAGCAGAGGCAGATGCACTTCTTTCTTGTCAAACTTCTTGGCTGTTTGCCTCAATAGTTTAAACTATTATTTGTGTGTAGTAAAAAAGAAAAAAATTCAGACTGGACCTTGATGCATAAAGCACTGATTATACATAGTGAGTATGGTTTCTTCTCCAAAAAGTGTGCCGCACAGCAGGATGAGGAGCAGGAGGGAGCTGCCATGTGCTCAGATGGGTGGACTGCCAGCATCCCGTAGCAGCTCAGCGGTGGCACCAGTCCATCTGTATGTCCTGCCTGTGCTCGGTCCCCTTTCAGCAGACTTTACAACTGCTCTGTTTCCTGACTTTCCTGCTTGATATTGTTGACACCATGAGGAAAACGTGCTTCTTTTTCTTTCCTACCCACTCTGTTACATCTTCATCCATCACCCAAGTTAACGCTGCATCCCTGGGGTCTGCGTTCTACCCATCTGCGTGCAAAACCCATCGGCACTGACCAGAACATGGCAAGAGTTGGAGGTGCTGTGAACCCCTCTCTGACCTACCTATGAGCTCCACAGTGAACTTCTTGAGAGACAGCCTCCTGATGGAGGTAGGTCTGCCAGTGTGTCTGTCCCACATGGTGGATCTGTTTTTAAAAAAAAAAGCAGTGGAAAATACCTAATATTCATTTTAGCTTGCAAAATGAGAGCAAAGTGCGTGGTTTTTTTTTTTTTTGTTTCCCCCTCCTTGCCTTTTGCTTCTTTCCTCCTCTTCCTCCTTTCCCCCTTCCCTGAAGTCAGATCTTAGTGCAGGACTTAAACAAGAGTCAGAATTGAGGTATTAAGGAGGTGCCCTTTAATATTTTGAAGTATTTTTCCATTTTCCAACCCCAAATTTTTAGAAAGGGTGCGTGTGAAGGTTTGGAATAATCTGTTTTTCACCATGGACAAATTAGTGCTGGCTGTAGGATAGAAACGCTTGACTGGAGCACTGCAAAGCCTGCTATTTGGAGCAGCCCTTCTGAAGCAGCCTTTTGAGGGCAGGGGAGGAGCTTCTGTTGGAAGGATTCAACTTCTGGCACATGTATCTTGGCCAGATTTTGAGATCAAGATTCAGTTTGTTGAGTGCATCAATTAAATTACAGTCACTGCCTGGGAAAGCTTTGTTAATCCATTAAAAGCTGCATTTGAATAAAATGCCCAATTTATTTCTCTTTCTGACCTGTGGATACCTTAATGGGATGTGTATTTCTGAATGTAGGCACTGTTGAGAATTGTTTAAATGAAAGCACCGAGAATTCTTTTTACCAGCAGATCTTAGCAGTTGTTTTGTCCACATCTGATGTGCCTTCCGTTTTCCCAGTGATAGAACTGGGCAGACAAAGAGGTTTAGATTTGTAGCTGTCTTAGAACAGCTCCGTCTTTGGTCTACAGCTTTGAGGTAAATCAGTTGATGTGAAAGTGATGCTGTCTCTGAGGATGTGTGTGCATCTCTAGGAAGTTAATGCTGTGTCAGTTTATATTTAGGCCCTTAATGTGTAAACTCACAGCTTAGGGGTCTTCAGCTAAGGTCATATGGGATTTTTTTAATGGCTTGGTATCTTCAAAAGACCTTTCATGGTCTATCAGGCAATACTCAGTGCTCAGAAACAATTCTTCCTCGCTGCAAGTGCTCTGGATATCTCCTTCTCTGAGACTCCTATTTTTTTTTTCAATCATTAACTCTAATTTTTAGCACCTAAGATCCTATTAATCCTTGATGGGATGAGGCAGGGTGTGAGACCACCTTCTAGACAAACTCCCTCCCTGTAGAAGAAGTGACTGCCCAGCATGATCCAGTAGTTGAGTTTAGGAATTTGAAACTACACGGTCACTTCACATGTTTGTTATGGTTACGAGCAGGTTGGTCACAATGCCAGATCCTCTTGGTTATTATCATTTTTCTCCTCTTGTGTTTCTTGCACATGCTCTAGGATAGCTGGACAACTACCAAATAAGACCTGGTCTTGTATCTGAAGACCATAATCTTTGTAGAAGTTTTGGTTCAGGGACTAGATGATAGGAAGTCAGGTGAGATGGTCACAAGTTATTTTTTGGTTGAGTTGCAAAAATGGCATCTGGCAGAGCAGCCTCTAGTGTAGCTTGTGGAAGAAGCGGAGGCAGCTCCATTGGCTATGGGTCAGTTATTTTGTTCTGTATTTGCTATGTGTTCTGTGGTTAGCTTTTTTTGTCGTCTTTCCCTCTCTTCCCCTCTAATTCGTGCTTTAAAGCAAATCTCCCATGGTTGTGATCATAGGGTTTGGTGAAGTAAGTAAAATAAAACTAGATCTGCAACATAAAGGACTGTTCTTTGTTGCCTGCAAGAGCTGGTCTGAGTGGTTGCAAGTCATCCATCTCTTCTTTGCTGATGCTCTTCAGATAAAATCTGTGCTTCAAAATTCCCTAGACAAAAATGAGTGAAATGTGTGATTGTAGCCTCTTGACTTCCATGGTACACTGCAAGGATAGGTAGGGTACTGTAAGTTGAATTATTTTTACACAGTTGCTTATTAGAAGGGTCAGAGCAATCATTGCACTGACATTTTACTCCTGCTGTGCTCCATTCATTTCACATACCTGTAAGTATGTACTTGGAGATGAAGGGCAATCTTATTTTTGGCTAATGGGTTTGTGAAGCAACAGGCAGTTTTACCTCCTTGTCTGGCTGTTGCTTCATCAATGCCATTTTGTATTTGTACGTGTTTAAAAAGTTTTGAAATCCATCCATAAGGACCTAAAATTAACACAATTGGAATAAAAGAAGAATGTTTGCTCTCTGGGATTTTGCTATTGGATGTTTATTATCTGAATAGGTTTTGTTAGGATTGGGTACATTAATGCTACAGATGTGATGGGAGCACAACGTTTATGTGATAGACAGGAGATCACTTTGTCATTCCATTTACCAGTTGCCATGACTAGTGCACTGCTGCTAATATTTGCAATAGTTACATGTTAATGCAGCAGCGAATGATCTCTGTGATGCGCAGATGTCAGATGACACTTGTCTGCTATTGCTACTACTTAATGAGGAAAAAGGAGTAATAACCTATTGATCTTCTGTTAAGGAAAGTCCATAAAGGACCTGTGTACAAAAGTATTTAGCAGCTGAAGGCAGCAATGCTTGAAGGAGAGTAGTGTGTTACCATAAAAAAAAAATAGGTATAAAGTGGGAACGAGCAGCCTCTACGCTGGATGCCATCTTCTGTGGAGCAGTTTGGAGCCGACTCCTTCAACATCCCATATCACTGCATCTTGGATGCAAATTTTATGTTGGCAAAGCCAGAGCTGGCCAAGTGGAAGGCGCAGAGCAGCAGCAAGCAGTGCTTGGGGGGACTAAGGAAAGTCATTAGGAATTGTTACTTAAAACCAAACCAAAAATACACACGGAGAAGTGCTGGAGTTGTGATACTCCAAATATTTGAAGGTAAAAATATCTGTATTGAAATTACGTAGTTTTTGATCCGCGGTTTCCTTACAGTTGGCTGCATCAGGCAGCGGATCAGAAGAGAAACTTTTAAGGGAAGCCGTGTGTGTCCTCTTGTTCTGGTGTTTTTAGCTGTACCTTTGACTTCCACACATTTTTCTGTTTTTCTTTGACCAAAATGATTTACTAAAAGGTTACCCTGACTTTGCTAACTTGCTGTATGTAGATGACATTATTTCACTGAAGGCACCGATCACTTAAAACTCAATGTATTTAGTGTCCCTGTATCTAACCGTGCCCCTGTGTACTGTGATCCCTCAGCTTCAACATTAGTTCTCAGTAAATGGAAAAGGATATTTGAGGCCGTAATAACCAGTATTGGCATTATCTTCGCTGTATTCAGAGGGAGGCACCAAGGTGTTTTATGTGACCCAGAAATCTAAGAACTTGTCTCTTGGCCACTAAAGACTTGTTGATGCTTATTAGTTTAATTTGTGTCTTCCTAAATTACCACCTGAATATTTGCTTTCTGACTGGCAGAATTTGTGGTTTAGTGAGGGTAGGACACAAGTTGGGTCAAGAAACAAACAGCCTGGGGAAATGTAAAACTTCAGAATTGTCAAAGGTGAAGGTTGCTCACATCAGGTTCAGAAATTTTTTCTATATCTGGTATAAAAGATAGCAACAATGTCATCTGTAGAAAAACTGTCTTATGTTGCCAGGCATTAGAGGTGCCCCTCTGAGATCCTGTAAATCTGTCTAAATTGAAAACATTCCTTTGTTCTTAAATAGACTTCCAGCTCCTGAAGACCTGCAGTGGCTCAAATGTCCCTGGTGCTAGGTTGGACACCTCTTGCTTTAGGTCACAGTGAAGGACCTGCTTTGTTTCTGTATAATCACTTTGTTTTAGCCCTCAGACCAAGTGGTGCAGGTTTCCAGGGTAAGGTTTTGTACTTCAGTGGGTTTGTTGTAAAGGTGAAAGAAGCCCTTGCAGAGAGGTAAGCTCACTCCACAGAGTCCCATACTTAATATATGCTTTTTAATGCTGTAACTAAAGGTTTTATTTATTGTCTGTGAGGTTGAAGCTACTGATGTCGGTGTAGCCCGCTGAGCAGGGAATGAGGATAATTACCAGGAAACTATTATGTGGCCTTCAGCAAAACTGCTCTCTCTTCTTGGCTGGTTGTGCTGCAGATCTCGGAAGGAGACCTCATTCCTCACCGTGGCTGAAAGAGAGAAATTGCAGAGTAAGCGTTTTCCTGTACGGAGGGCTGAGTGCTGGTGTGTGCTGAAGGGGTTGGTGTGCGGTAGCTGTCTTAACTGGACATGATTCAGAGGCCCTTCTGGACCTCTAGTCTGTAGTGATTTTTTTTTTCTTCTAGTAAGCCATAATAAATAACTATGTGCTTTGTTCAGCATATGACACAGTGCATGCTTATTGATTCCATAAGACAACTGCAAAATACTTGACCAAAAAAAGTGATGTTTGACTGTGTGGGGCACACCCTTGTGTGTCTGCAGTGTCTCTCAGCTTCCCAACTTTGTATAACTTGCACAATTCATTCTGTCTTGCAAATCTGCTCTGGTTCCTCCAACGCCTTTTCAGGTGTGAGGATGCCTTCAGCCTCTTCTCCCTGCCTTCTTGGTGGTGGCAATGTTTCTTCTGTCAGGCTTTGGAAATATGCTTGGGTTGTCCGCTGGGTGGTGAGGAGTCCTGTATGTGGCGGACTGGACTTCTGTGTATCTGTGAACCCCACCAGCAAGCAGAGGCAATGTGGCAATTTTTTTTTTTTCAAGGCACTGAATAAGGTATTGGAATAAGTCATTGATACTTGATGTATCCAGTATCTTGGAAGAGCACCAAGAATTAAAAAAACTTGATCTTACTATAGGGTCAGTTTCATAGGAATATCTGAGTTCTTTTAAGGGGTAAAGTTCTTGATTTATTAATTGCTTGTTATTAATATCTGCAATTGCAAATCAGTCTGGTCTAGAAGGTGCTTCTTGTGTCTTAGGACTCTTTCCTTTTTAGTTGGAATTTTGCAGGCTTTTTTTAATACCCTGTTAAGATGTGGTCATCTTTTCTCTCTGTTCCGTTTCACTGTGTTTAGGAGGACTTTTCGGTTTTATTTGCTGCTAGATTTCCCGAGATGCAGTCTGAGAGCTGTTGGTCTGAGTGCAGCATTCAGCGCTTCAGCTGTCTCCTAAGGCACATGTAAAAAAACACAACCCCAAATGCCACAATTCCCCCACCCCCAACACCCAAAAAAGCTTCATCTGAAATATGTTCCTGCACTGTTGTGATTACAAATTTTGGTCTGCTTGATTTCTTGACATCTGTTTTAGTCTCACAACCAATATTAGACTAAGTTAGGAATTCTTGGTTTTGTCTAACAGATTTTTTCTTCCCCTTCTCCTTTTTTCTTTTTCTTTTTTTATTTTTTTTATTTTAGGTGGTAATTTTTAAGTTTGCTGCCACTTATTACTAAAAATGGTGGTAGAAAAATAATCCCCTTGCCATCTTAGGAGAAGGAGTAATATAAGAGAGTGTAGAAATAAAATCGAATAAAAACTCTGAAGGCCATCCAGGGTTAGTTTCTTTGAAGATGTGGAAAATTACAGTTCAGTTGGAAACCTCAGTAAAAACCAGTTGGAAAGTATTGTTTATCAGATGTGCTGACCAAATGTGAACTTCAGGTCAGGTCGCTAAATGCTGGATGGTAGCTCCCAAAAATCATGCAGCGGGATTAGTAGTAGAATTGAGTCAGAGGCATTGTTTTAGTTGAGTTTGGTGGAGGCTTTGTTTGTATCATGCAAATATGGAGGAATGTGCGTGGTTGGTGATGTGTGAAGTACGTTCTCAACACATACCTGTGAAAATTTTTCCAGACTTAACTTGAAGCAGAAGTGCGTGATCTGGGGATATCTCATGAATTGGAGATATGGGGAGTGAGTGAGTGAACAGGTAAAATAAAAACTGATTTCTTGTTCACCTAGTCTGTGCCCTTCCCACCAGATCTTGAGCTATCTAAAAACTGTGAGCACTCTTTCAAAGATTGTAAGTGCAATTATATTTTTAAGGTTATTCTTTTCTTTAATGATGGATACAGACTTGTCCAATTCCCATAGTCACATTGATCTGGAATCTCTTGAGGCTGAATTGAGACCTTTACACGTTCGCTTCTGTTGGGTTTAGGCTTGGCGTTGTTTGTTACTGCTACATCTTCTGTATAATAGTATAGGATTTCTTAGTTCACATCCAGCTTGTTTCCCCCTTAATAAACGGTTTGTTGTGATGGCTAATCTGCTGCTCATTTTATTGTAATGAGGAAAGAAATGGAAAAGTCTTCCTCTTTCGGAGCAGTAATCTTTCTGTTACCGCATGAGATGGGTATTAAGCCCTTCTGCTCATATATGGCTCTTAAGTGTCTTGCTTCTGATGGCTTTTTGTCTGTGAATCTGTTTTTAGCCAGGCGCAGTTATCCCAACAACTTTGAAGAATGTGACAGACAAGTTGATATGAGCTGCTAATGGACATGATGGGCTGGTTTTACAGATATACTAAGGAAGGGGTGGAAGCTAGAGGTACTAAGAGAAACATTACTGGGGGTTCTTTGGAGACACTTCTGTGTACACAGATTGTCTGGGTAGGATGGAGTAAGAAATATCTCTGGTATGAAATCAATCCCAGTGAACCTTAGGGTGTCCTAAAGGAATGAGCTTTCTTATGGCCACCGTTCATATGGGAACAGAGGGACTTATTTTTTGTTTTCTCTGACAAATCAAAGTTGAGTAGAACACCTGTGCTTGGAGTGTTATCTTCTAAATAAAATTTTTAATTAATCTTTTGACCTGTCCTCCCTAGTTGCTGCACCTTGCAGGACAAAGAATAGTACAGTTCAGGCAAAAATTGCAACCAAGCCCTGTTCTGAGCCTTACTGAACATCGTCATGGCAAGTGTTAATTTTATTTCACCTGCAAAGTATCGCTTCGTGCAATGCAGTATTTGCCTTTATTGAGCATTAGGTTTTTATACAGATGTTGGCCTAATATAGCTAGAGTTAACAGTTTTGTTGGACAAAGGTGTGACGATTTGAATCTTCATCAGTGTTGGGAAACAGGATTTGCAATACAAGGCTCTAGGAACTTAATATCTTTGATTTATCAAAGAGGAGGATTGCGAACTCTACTTCTCTGAATGTCTGTTAGAAAACATTGATAGTAGCTACTGTTTTAATATAAGCAACCAAAGAGATGGTAAAAAGCGAAGGTCAAAGCTGGGTAAAGGCATGGGAGTGGAGGTAATGAGCTACTGGAACAAGCCATCAAGATTTGTGGTGGACATTGCATCATCTGTGGAAAACCTTTAAAATCAGAGTGACTTGTTTTTTCTAAAAGCCTTATGTTCCAGTTCAACCACAGCTACTGACCTTGAAGTAGCTGTTAATTAGTGGACGACTCCTCATCTGCGTTCTTCAAGATGTCAAACTACCTGACTACTGTGATCTCTTGCAATTTTATGCCTATAGGAATAATAGATTCATACTTCATGTTTTTCTTCTTGTGGTGAAGACCAAATTAAAAAAAAGAAAAGTTTAAAGAAAAAATAAGTTGAACACAGCTCCAGCAGCCAAGGATTTTTGGTATTCTGATTTTGACTCTGATAGCGCTCGTTGTGCGGCCTTGGGCAAGTTATTAATCCACGTGTGCTTCAGTTTGCCAATTTGTCCGATCCAGATAACTTCACTTCCCTAATAGGATGACATGTTTGTAACATGCTGTTAATGTAAATGTGGAATAATTACAAGCTTTTTATTGCTATTTTGTTTATGACAAAGGAGAATATTTGTATTTAGAGGAGATGCCCATTTTCCAGACCTACTTCATTTAACTCCTGGGAGATGTTTTGACTCTTCAAAAGAGGATTTTTCTTGACTTGAGGCCACTGCTGTGGTACTCTGTCCCGCCAAGTTGAGTGTTCTGGGTAGAATAAAAAGTGTTTATGGATTTTGATGAAACTTGAAAATTCTTGAATTGTTAAACTTCCTGTGTTACGGGAAAATGAATCAAGTTCTGACTCATGGAAGAGGACTGACCTTGCGGGGAGAGGGCAGCATTGTACACGCCACGGTTTGGCTTACTAGGAAAGTATTTCTTTGGTTGTCTCTGGCATATACTTATTCTTGTTGAATTATTACCATTGCCTGGTCTCAAATGGTACCATTAAGGATGAGACATGGTCTTGGTACCCTTCTCTGAATTTTCAGTCTGTGTTGATATATGTACATTTTGTTTTCCCCAAACCTACCATATCCAGGCTTAAGGGTTGTCTGCTTGTTCTCAGTCCAGACCAAGGTGTTTGGGCAGTTTAGAAGACAACAGTTTTTCTATAGAAAAAGTTCATTTTAAGCAAGAAGATTACCATTTACATTTAAATGTTCACAAAATCTGAAAGGTCAACAGACCAAACACAGACAGCGTGCAATGGCTGTTAGTCATCTCCAGATTTATTTACTACAGGTACCCTTCAGGTCCGTGTGCTCTGTTCATCCCATTCTGGTGGCCCACGCTTTGTGTAATTTGTAGATAGGTGCTAATGGATCTCCATGGTCCTTGTAGAGCTGGGCAACCCATTTTGTCCATTGTAGCGCTGCACCAGCTGCTTTCCTGGACACTCGGGTCGTGCTCTACTTTCATTTCTCATGACTGCATGTCCTTCAGCTTTCACCACTCTCTTGAGTCCCAGGCAGATACTTCACCTTTTTGTTGCTCCTAACCTTTCAGTCTCTTCTGAATGTGTCCCCCTGATTCCCTTGATGTTTGTTGTCTTCAGTTGTACAAATACCTTAATTTAGTGTCATTGGCAGGTTTCTGTGCCATTTACTTCTATTTTTCATGATTTTTTGTTGCCTGTCTGCTCTCTGTCTTCTCTGATTTGTTCTTGTTGCCTCTTTTTTTTTTTTAATGTTTTTTCCCTTCATTTCCTAAGGATTGCAGATACAATCAGTGGAAAATAATTGCCAAGATATTCTTCAGTCTTCTGCTCTCTCCAAATATTAAGGTACTTTGCACTTGATGTATATTCATTTACTCACTCTCTTTGATGGTAACACGGACCTAATTTCTAGTATACCTTTGGCTTTCTTTGAAATACTCAGATTGATTTTGTGCCACTAAATTGCAAACCCAAGTTCCCTGGCTGACTACTTACGGTTCACTAACCTTCACTGCAGTGGAAGAAATCAGTCAAGTTCTGCGTCCTGATGGAAAAACTCCACATTTTCCAGTCTGGTCATCTGCTGGGGTATGAAACGGGTGCAGTTTTTCACTGTCCTTCTTGAATTTGGACACCAGAACTAAATCCAGTATATTAGGAGAAGTCATGACAATGTTTCCATGCTTGTACCTCAGAATTGTACTATCTACTGAACTAAACTATCCTGCCTGCCATTTCATTGAATAGCAGTGCAAGAGGATGAGTGTTTTGCATGTCTGTGACATGATGACCACCCTTAGCAGTGCAGAATAAGATACTATTGAAGAAATTTTTGCCAGTTCTGCATTTCCACAGGAAAAAATATACCCCTTCCTTTTGCTAGAGGAACAATGAATTGGACTATTGTACGCTTAAGGTGCTTAAAAAGAAATCACTGATAATCTTAACCAGCCATTGATTTCTTCATGTATCCTCTTGCTTCCCATATCAGCTATCTACACATCCTAACACCAGATTTTTGTTTGTCAGCTTGAGCTTTACTCTTTATTCCATTTGTCATGTTCTCTTTTTCCTCTTTTTTTTTTTTTTATAGTCTCCTTAACTTCCGTCTGAGCCAGGTTGCCTTTTAACTAGTGCGGCTGCCTTTTTCAGTTGTGGGATTGTGGCTTTTGGAGCATCTAGTTAAAATGTTCTTAAACAATTTTCAATTAGTCTTCATATTTTTCTGATTACGTTCCTTTTCCCAACTGATTTGGCTCATAATTGTTTTCAGCTTGATGAAACTGTCCCTTTTTAAAAGTGTGCGCATATATATGTGTGTGTTATGTATACATAAGTGTATATGTGTACTTCTGGTAGTGCTATTTTACTTCTAATTTAGGTGTTTTTTGTGTGCATATAGAATGGTGATCAAGTCATGGTGACTTGCATTTTAGGCATCAAAAAAGTGGGATAAAACATGGTTGCTGGTTAAAAACTCTTTCTTTTTCCAAATGGGCACTAGCACAGGGGCACTGATTTAGGGGTTTATTGGCATTTAGCAGATGGTGCTTCTGTAGTGAAGGGGGATCATCTCCAGTCCTTTGATGTCTCAACAACCTCAGCTTCTGCTGAACTTACTGTGTGGTGAGTTATGTCCCTAAGGTTTGCGCTGCGATAGCTCAGGAGTGATTTAAAAAGATAAATGCTGCTTTCACACTGGCTTTGAAAGATCTGTGGTCCATGTCAGAGCAGCGTGCATGAGTTTCCAGGTGAGACAGGAGAAAACAGTGTTGCCTCATGTGTGCTCTGCAAAGATGGTGGAGGAGGCACTGCCTGCAGTGTGTAGGTGGAAATTTTGTATGAATGCACTGGAAAAGTGAAGGAAAGCCCAAGTTACTGTGGAAGAGCAAGGCGACATAACTGTGTGCTGGTCCAAGTCCAATTAGTGTCACTTGCAGATCTTTCTTGTAACCTTCACAGCAACATGAAACCAACATGAAACCAAACTGGGATAACATTTGTGGTGGATCGAGCAGGAGAGGGCTGCAATGGCACAGAGGTGTGGTAAGGAAACTGTACGGGAGAACTAACATCTAACAGCTGCCCATGGGAGAAGGACCTGAACCTCTCTTCCACCAGCGGAACCCCAGTGAGATGTCCTACACCAAGCCAGCATCTCTCCCTGGAGCTGTGCAGTACAGATAACTCTCTGGCTGGATCAAGCCTGCTGAACTGGAGATGCATTTGCAGGCTCCGATGGGAGGGACCATTCTAGATTACCCCCCAGCTGACCTTTTCCTTGAGCTGGATGGAAATGATCAGCACTGCGAATGTAAATGATCAGCAGTTGGGCTCCATCTGCAGCTGGTTAATTACCCGTTCACACAATATGTATTTAGGGGTCATCTGGTTCCAGTTTCACCATAAACAGAAGTAAATGTTGGGAACATACTTTTCTACATCCAGTTTCACTTGTTGTGGATACTTGAAATAGTTTGCAACCCACATCTTTTGGTTTTCGAGGAGGGCTTTTGGCTAGAGCGCCCTGCGACCATTTGAGATTTTTTTTTTTTCTTTAAAAAGTGCCCTGGAGGTTGCATTGTAGGGACTTTCCTTATGCAAAACATAAAAGTGCTGTTTTTTAAAATTATAACCATATTTTTCATTAAAATCAGTTGGAGTCCCAATAAACAATTGACTCCAAAAATTTTCCAAATGTTTGCTGCAGTGCTGTTTCTATTTTTAATTATTTTTTAAAAAAGTGTTTTTCTTAAAAACACAGCTTACTTTATAATTTAAAGAAGCAATCTAGTAAATCAGAAAAAATGCTCTTGTATATAGCTCTTTATTGCAATATAATTAAAACCTACTGTACATTTGAATGTAAGAATACTTCTGTAGCAGTGTCCGATGATTTCTGCCACTTGGCTTATTGGGGGAACTTCTTTTTTTGTTACTGACTCTCCTCAAAGACTTTTCCAGTGTATTTATACATTTGTTTTATATAAATTGAGAACTGTGTGCGTATAGAGGGAGATGTTCAAAACTCTGCAAAGTAACAAGGAGGCACAGAAATGCCTAGTTCATAGCACTAAGGCTTGGTTTCCACACTGCATCGGTCTTTGGTATTATTATTTATAGTCCTTATTCACAGTTTTATTCATTGTCTTGTTACCTGGTGCAAGATTTCTTTGCTGTCATAAAGAAAACAAACAAAAAACTAAAGAACAACAAACCCAAATTTTACTTCAAAAGTTGTCATATCTGCTTTATAGAAACAAGTAAAGATGTCTTTGTAAGATATTTAGAGTTAAATTTTTTTGATGCAATCCAGTGCAAGCTGGAGATTGAAGAGTGTTAGAGGATATTCTGATACAATTTCTGTAAAATGCCAAGTGTCCAATGCAAATATTCCTTTCTAGAAAGAACCAGGTCCTGGGAGAAAGCCGTGGTGATGGGGAACCTCTCCTTGCTGCAGGCAAGAATTCGGTGAGAGGAGGAAATTTGGAGTTTACCCATCTTTCTTCTGCTTTGACCTTCTCCACCAGTCATTGCTGCGTCTGCTCAGCTCAGGGGCTGAGGCAAGAAACCTGTTTCAGCTGATATTAACCACAGGGGCAGGCAGGTTGGCTGGCTAGACATCAAGCTTTTGCCAGGGGCATGGGATGTAGAGGCTGAATTGTAGGACTTTCTTGCTAGGGGACTATCAAAGATAGCAGCTGAGCTTGTGGATTTGTTAATTTTATTTATCTATGGACACCAAAAACCTTCGCAGAGCTGCTAGCTAATAGTGGTCGTGCTTCTGGGTGCAAAGCTTCTGTCACACATGTGTTTCACATGGTTCAAATCATCCTGTGCAACCAGGCAAGCAGTTCTGTGCTTCTGGGTTTTGGCTCAATGAAGTGGAGTGTACCCAAGCTCAAGGAATTCCTGGAGCTGGTGCCCAGTGTTGGAGTTTCATTGACATTGTCACCATAGAAAATTTGCTCACTTGCTTCTTGCCTCCAAAGGCACAGAGAGATGGGAAAATGAATTTGCTGAAGTAATTTCCGTGTTGCTCGAAGCCTGTTACACTTCTAGTGAATGATCCAAGCTGTGAGTGCCGATTGGGTAAATCCACATAATGGTTTTGCTTTTCATCTGTTCCAGGGTCATTTCTGTTGTGAGACACGTTTGACAGCAATTTAAAATGTCTGTTTTTCAGGGGCCTCTTGGACGTTCAGCTGTAGCACACAGCAAATGCAATGCTCACAGATACGGATGTGAAATTTCGACTTGTTGTTAACATGTTTTCATGTTTCTTGAGGGACATGAACAGTGAAGTGGGATTCTTGGTCTGAGTCCTCAGCTGGATGCAACATGTTTCAACTTGCATTTAGGCCTCTTTGCTTAAGAGTGATGGCTTTAATCTAGTTAGAAGGTGCCTGTAGTTATCAACAAATACTTGTTAACCTGTGATTAGGTGAGGGCCCAGTGTAATCAATTTTGGTTTTCTGCTGAGGACCAAGCACCCTGTGTGATAGGCAATTTCTTGGGTCAGTTCAAATACACTATGCATAACTTCCCATAGCTCTTAATGCCCTGTCTTGCTGGTGGCCAGTGGGTCTCTAGGAATTTTTGTGGTCTTCTCAGGGTCTTCTTACCACCTGAGCTACGTAGTACCACCTGTACCCGTTGTTTTAGCCAGGCTAAGCTGCCGCTGGCTATAAATGTGTGGGAGGAATTTTGCCCTTGTCCTCTCAGTTAAAAAGGCAATTGCTTTTCTTGGGTGATCCTGCTGAGCAGTGTTATCTTTCCTCTGACTTTGTAAGTCCTAGGCATTGAGAATTTTCACTAGACCTCCCACAAGGATGGGTGTTGTGTCAGAGCCACTGAAATGTCTTTCTTGTTGGCTCCATTCAGAAGATGAATGGTTTTCTGAAGTTTGCGTGAGCAGAAGTTTGGTGACGACTTAGACTCTGAACTGCCTTAACTTCTTTCCCTTTCCTTTTATTGTTTTTCCTCTAAAGCCTTTACAGTGGGCATTCTTGAGAAAACTAGGAATGAAATCTCTGCTGAGAGCCCTACAGAAGAGCAGAGATCCATTTTGCTAAAAGGGCTTGGGAGGAACCTGAGCTGGCTTTTATGTTGAGATTGGTATCTTTTTCAACACATCTTCGTTACTTGTTGCTGAGTTCTTAATCATGTTTTCCTGAGGAGACTGAACAATTTTGTAAGAACTTTGTGATGGTCAGTATCCGTTTCGCATTTTTGCTATTGACTTCTGTAGAGGATAAGCATCTACCAAGAGAACTACAATTTATCATTGTTTCATGAAAAAGGGCAGTAGCATTGTTAAAGCCCAATTGGAACCCTTTGGTACTAAGAGCCTCCAGGGATAAATGCAAATTTATATTGGCTTTTAAGACAGACATAGCCCAGAAGTCCCTTTTAAATCAGAAGATAGAAAGATTGTTTTATCTTTGGTAACTCTTTCCAAAAGATCTACAGAGCTAGTACGTGAACTACAGCTTGTCTATATCTGGGGTTAGGATCTATAGTCACTTGTTTTCTGTGGCTTTGTGGTGGAGCTGGAGAGTTGATCTTAAGACATGAATACTAGGATCCTTTAGCTGGTAGGACTGGTCATTTTGAATGGCACTTGCCACCTTTTCGGGAGGGAGGGAGGGAGGGATGAAGAGAGTTTCACATTGCTATTGAGAAACCTTACTGGTCTCAGATATAGTGGCTTCAGGACTGTGGGAAAATAGGCTTGCTTTATGGCAAAATTGTGGGCAATTGCTTCATTGGTCATCCCATAAAGGGTTGGCTTGGGGCATGGGAATGGGTTTTAGTCATGGATTGAGATATAATGCCCGCCCCCCCCGCATTCCTTCTCCTGCTTCAAGATCTGCTGTTAATACAGATCCACAGAACTTGTTTACCAAAGTGGCTTGTATTTGACAAGAGGATGCTGCCCTGTAGAGTCCTAACATCCCATTAAACTTGTATCTCTGTTTGCCCACAACAAGGCAAATACCAGTTCTGAAATTTCCCTGTAAAGAGATCAGGCCATACTGACTATTGTATCCTCATAAGTAAGTACTTTTTCCAAATATTCATAACACCATCTTCTCCAGAGCGTGATATTCCAGTATCTACTTGGATATTAAGTTGACCATCTTTATGTTGGGACTCCTGAAGTCCTGGGTTAAATGGATGGTGTTTGTCCATTCCTCCCAAAGGAGACTGCTGTTGCGTAGCGGGTGTGGATGATTCCCATCGGTCTCTTTCTTCTGGCATTCACCCACCTGTTAAGCCACTTCTTTACTCAGCATTGCTTAGGTCTTTCCCAATTTCTTTTCAGCTTTCAGTACAAAATTCCCTTTTCGTGTTCACAGACCTTGCATCATGGACCTCAGCTCAGCTTGTCCATCCCTCGTGATGAAGACCCTTGTCTTTTCTGCCCTTGTAGAAGGCAGTGCTTACGTCGGCGGTCTGCTTGTCTTCCTGAACTACGGCTACCGTTCCTGGCTTTCTCTGCAATCTACTAGACCCAGTCTGTTGATGTGTGATGTGTGGGTTCACTTAGCACTACTTAAAATTTCCATTTGTTCATAGCATCTCTCTTGAAGTAGTGCAGTTTTCTGTCTTAGACCAGGCAGTAGCCCTGGTCAGTGAAATGTGCTTTAAATTGGGCTGTTGCTGTTACCCTTGAGGAGAGTTTATTGATAACTTCCCACAGTAGCACCTCATAAGTGCAAGGGCTCTAGTTTTTCCTTCTGTTTTACATTTAGCATGCTGGAATAGAAATTTCCTCCCCCAATTAGGAGAGCAGCCAACTTCCTTTTCGCACGTTGCATTGCAGCATCTCTCAAGGTTATTTTTAAAACCTTGTTTTACTCTGGCTCTCGGCTGGCAGGAGGTGATTGCTGACTCCAGGCTAGGCAGCACAGGAGCTAAGCCCAAGGGGCAGAAATCTTGCCTGGTGTCTGGCAAGTCCCAATGGCTGCTTGGAAGAAGGCTTAGCATCATCCTTTCATGTCCCTAGGGACCAGTGAGGGGACAGTGTCCTTCCACAGACAGTTTTATTTGACCAGTTAGTTGCAGAAGTTTAATCCCCTGTTGTATTTGATGGTGGTTTTTACTCTCCCTGAGTACTGGGAGTAGGATTTTTGCATAACTGATCATTGCACAGCCAAGACTGACATTGCTAAATGGCTGAAGGGCATGGAGAAGTTTAGACTGGGTAACACGCATAGCCTAATTCTTTAATCTTCATCTCCAATCGTGTTTTTGGTCCTCTAACAGCATAGGGGTATGCAGCAGCATAGGTACACGGTTGGGTCATCTGCTAGGTGGGCTGGTGCTGTGTGGCATGTTTTTGTGCATTGTGTTACCTTCGTTAATGCACCTGGACATTAATGTTTAAACTTGTGTGTGCAAAACAGAGAAATTGCGTTTAGAATTTAAAAAACTTTTCTGGTCCAATCAAAACTTTGAGTTTCTTTGTTGGAACCTTCTTCTTCTTCCTCTTCATTGGAACCTTCTTCTGTCTAATTATTTGACTTTTCCAGTTGCAAATGAATTGGCCTGTATTATTTTTCAGGTTGGGGAGCTGCAGGAGTTTTTTGGTGTTGTCTGTATGTAGGATGTTGACCTGTCATCCTATGTGCAGAGTGTTTCTCCTCTTGGCTCAACACAATTGCACATGGCCCAGCTGTGGGGATCCTCCTGCAATGAGGGTGAGCTGCAAACCTCGCTTTACAAAGGGTAGCTCTCCATGAAATCTAGTACGCGAAAGAAGCTTTGGGTGACTGCTTCAAAAGGTAAAGATAACCATTGGGAAGAAGAGCTTTATTAGAGAAGTTTTAGGTAACAGTTTATTAAGGTTTTGAGAAAGCTTTTCTTCTGATGTGAATCTATTTCTAGGGAATAGTCTGGTGGGTGGGTTCCTGCAACCAAGCAAGGTGTTCTTGAAAATGGTAAAAATGGAAAGGTTAGAGGATTTTATTGTCTCATACCTAAAGATGATCCTAGGGAGCGAGGGAAAATCCTGTGCTATTGAGTCTTGGCTAGCACATTTTTAGCTGTGGAAAAAATCTATCATCCAATTAGAGCAGCAGGCAGGCTTATTTCTCTCTTCCCCACCAGCTGAAGAAATGTTCACATTTTGCATTCTTCTTTATGCGGGTAAGTGCCTGGAAAAGTCCTGACCTCTTAAAAGTCGAGGCTGGTGTTGGATTTTTTTTTTTCTTTTTCCTTGTTTCATTATGAAGTTTCATCCTGAATTGTGAAAGACTAAGAATTCCTCATCTAGGGCTTCAGAAGCCCTCTCTTGTAATAAAAAATGCTGATCTAACTGTCCTTCATCTATCCAGGAGACAAGTCTGTCTCTCTTTGGGATTAATGATTTACTGCTTTGCATTAGTCCTTTGCCCTGATGTGAAAGTAAATCCCTGCCTCCCCTTCTGTTGCTGGAGCGAATGCTCGGTATAATGCATTCATAGCTACCTCCTATCCTGTGAACTCTTTTTTTCTGTAATACGATGCTATACTTTTATTTTAGTAGTGCAGCCTTGCGGTTCAGTAAATCATCGAGCCCATGTCAAGAAAAATGTCTGAAAGTAATTCAGGGCTCTCAGTACCATCACTCAGGTCATTAATTTGAGTAACTTTCCATTCTGGTGGAAGGATCTTAGGATTGAGGTAGCTGTCATGCAGGTACCTGGTGTGGATTTGAGATTGGATGACAAGCGTCTCCAGTGATGCGAAGCCTTTTGGGAGGTACGGGCTGTCGCGGTGCCCCAGCACCCAAGGGAGCGTGTTTTGCTCGCTGAGCTAGGATGTGGAGTAGAAGATGAGAAAGGAATGTCCAGAGACCTTGAAGCCACCTCTTGAAGCCCCAAGGGTGTTACAGGGTAAGAACTGGTCTCTGACCTCTGGTAGAACTAACCTGTGTCACAGTTTAGGCTGGGCTGACAACTAAACGAATGACAGATGCTCTCCACTAACACGTCTTCCTTCCCAGAAAGGAAGGAAAGAAGAGAGAAGAAAGGAGAGAGACTTATGGGTTGAAAAAAATAAAAGAAAGAGCTTTAACGAAATATTAACAGCAAAAAGAAAAAAATAATAATATTAATAAGAAAATAGTGAAATATATAAAAGTATATATGAAAGCAATATCGAGCTCCCAGGATGACGATTATGTCACTGGCAGGCCCTGGGAAAAATCCCAGACTGGACTCAATGGTAGATGGGAACTGGATTCAGGAACACATGGATCGGGATCAAAGGCAGACGAACAGATGGTCCTCCTCGGACACAGGCCATTGAAGAAAGAGGCTGACCCCATTGATCCCTCAGCTTTTATATTGAGCATGATGCATTTGGGATGGAATACTCAGTTGGTCAGTTTTGGATCACCTGCCCTGTCCACTCCTCCCCGCAGGTGTGACCCCTTCTATGCTCTTCCGCTTCTGACCCTCCAACAGGGCAAATAACAAAGTTAGCTGACCTTGGTTTTAATAGCAGGAAGAGGCAAGAGCCTCTCTGCATACCATTCTTTGGTATTAACTATAAACATCAGTCATTATTGCTACTAGAAGAAGACAGTGTCTGAAAAACACACTGTTAATTTCAGAGAGTGCAGTCAGTTAGAAGAGAGTTAACTGAAAAGTAAAATTACTGAAAAGAAAATTGGTTTTGTTCTATCTCAAACCAGAACACCTTCTCATTTCCAGTGGGGATCCTGTAAATATAAGACCTTTGGGTTTTGAGCCATGAAACATCATGAAGTGCTTGAAGTCTTCTACAGGATTACATGAGTTACTCTCCTTCACCTTTCTCCACTCTCCCAAAGATTATATGGACCATCTCTTTAGCATTCCTTGCTCTTTCTTTCCTGGAGGCAAGATGAGAATTTGAGCCTGGTTTCCAAGGTGAACTTAGAAAGTTCATATTTCATATATAACATGCTTTCTTAAATAAGTGTATGTGAAAGGCTTCCCAGGGTGTATGTTTCAACTTAAGGAAAAAAGAGTCGTCAAAGAAATCACCCCAGTCTTTCTGGGCATAGTTCTGTAGCATGATGCTAACTTTTATAATGTGTTTTTTAAAACATTGCTGCAAAAAGGAAAAGAATCAGACGTTTTACTAGCTGCACGCTAAGTTAACTTTGGGTTGAGCGGTACTTCAATTAGCAGAGCAATAACTGAAATCAGTGTCTGTATCCTCTGTGCCTTGGACGGAGTCGGAGTCTTTCACTTAATCATTTATAACTAATTGCAGTAGTTCTACAAAGTCAATGCAAATCTTTGGAGTGTGCTTACAGTAAGCAAGAAATTGGGAGCATATTTTTGCTGTTTTTTAGCTTCTCGCATTGCAACTGTGCTCAGACATACTTTTTTTCATTAGTGTCAGACTTGTAAGCCTACTTCAGGAGCTGAAAATCATGCTGTGTTAGCTCTTTAGTTTGATCGTTGGTAGTGATGCATCATATAAGGACGGCCAAATTTTACTTTACTTAATGGTCTTCTGTGACTGCAGAGAATCTGTGATTTAGCTCACAAAGTAGTTTAAATACGTAGGGAAGGAGGTATGTATAAACTCCGTAGTGCAAGACTAGCAAAGCTGTTGAGGTTTTCAGCGTACTTCCGGAGCAAACAGAGAATGAAACTTGAATGCAGTTGTGGATCTGGCCCTTAAAGGACCTGCGAGGCTTTAGGATGAAATTCTATTTAATAGTTCTTCAGTGATTTCTACTGAAGTATCTCCAAAGTATTTTAAGAACAACGCTATTAAGAGTTTGGGAGATGAGAGGATGTCTCTTTTCCACTTTACTTGGAAAGGGGAAAAAAGGCAGTTTGGAATTTATTTGAAGGATGAGGAGGTTCCAGGTCCTTGAAGAATTTCTGATTATTTGCAGCAGCAAATCTTTGGGGCTGTTCTCACGTGGGCTCTACCAGTCATTCTGCTAGGGGAAAAATAAAGGTGGTTTTTAGATGTGATTCTTCCTTGCATCCGCCCCTGGGAGCTCTGGGCAATGTGCTTATGTCCAACACTGCTGCAGGTGGGGGAGGAACGAGGCACAAAGGTTTTTATTTGGGAGATTGCCTGCAGTTCTGTCTCCTGTCATTTTTCTTGCTCAACTGTTCCCTGATTGCCTAAAAAAATTCCAGTTTTGTGGTTCTGAGATGAACGTGACAGGCTGCCCTGTTTCAAGGGAACAAATATCTCTGTAACTGTATCTAGGAGCTAAGAAAAGCGTTCTCCTCTCTTCTTCCAATAAGAAATGAAATTTAGAAGACCAAACATGACTTTAGAAATTCAGTTGAGCTCAGGTTCTTCGCTTCCCTTTGTACAAAGCTTTAGCCAATAGCTTAGTGTCTGGTTACTGCTTTTGGAAGATGCGATTGTAGCTCAGGTATTAGCACATGCCTATCCTGTCTTGTAAAAATACATGTAAATCCTGGATCAGTAAAGAAAAGTCATAAGAAAAGGCAAATCTGATGAACTGGAAATCAGTTGTAGGCTTAGATGTTACTTAAAGCCACACTGAAAACTCATGGTCCAGGGAGCGTTTTGAAAGAGAAACATGTGCTAGCAATGGTGTTTGTTTCCCCCCTCTTCCCCCCCGCCCCCTTTCTCATTTGATCCATGCCCCAGTGCTGGAATTGATGACACACTTCTGCCCCATGCAAACTGTTGTTTTTGAAGATGTTCCTATAAATATCGTGGTGGCTGCATTGTCATCCTCTACCGCCCCAACTAGTCCCACCGAGTCACTCAGTCCCATGTGCAGACCAGATTGGTCCTGTGGTGAGGAACGCTTCCCAGGAACTTCTGAGGCTGTGAAGTCCCCAAAGGAGAGCAATGGCCGAGTCAGCCATGAGCTGAAGCACAGCTGAACCTGCTTCACTGGCTGCTCTACTGCATGTTATCTGGACACTTCCTTGTTGCCCTGCTGTAGCTGCTGGTCAGCAAACTCAGTTGGGTAAAATTTGACTGATGCTGGAGGAAAATGATAACGGTTGGCTGTGTTTACTTCTAATGACTTTTTTCTTAATCTAATGTATTCCTCGTGATACAAAGTTATGAAGTTATGTTTTGTTTCCTAAGCTTATCCCTGATGGACATATCTCCGTAGTGCTAGCTTGGTTCAAGGCAGTACTAGTGCCTCACTTGAGCACTTTGGGAGGTCACGTTCACACCTTATGAAAAGCAGGTGCAACCCCATTAACTCCAGATGGAGGTATAACAGTTGAAACCCTATGGAATTTTGTCCTTCAGCTTCCCTTACCAACCTCATATTGGGGCTAGATGAAAATATACTAAAAAAAAAAAAAAATAATTCCCCCCTTTTTATCAATAGCAGGTGGAGTTAGTTACCTGTGAAAGAGTATTGGGTCAATTAAGCTGCATGTTGCTGAGGTATGAACAGTGGTGCCACACGTGTGCCAGTTGGGAGACTAAAGGAAGACCTCCCAGCTCAATTGAGAGGCACTTTTTTCTTTTAGAAGGTATATAAATTAAAATTGGAAGGGGCTGGAGGGAAGGTGTGAGATTTTTCTTGTGTTTTTTTTCAGAGTTATGTTTTTTATCCTTAATAGATTTATAATATGCAAGTCCCTTTATTTGTTTCTATAAAATTAACTAGTAAATTTAAAATGGAAAAAAGCTAGTAATAGGAACCAGGCCATCTATGCCAATGCTGAAATGTTGCTATATTTATGAAAGGTAGACAAGGGCATTTTTCCTTCTGCCAGGTTTTATGCCGGAGTGCCACATGTTGGAGGGTTATAAAACTTTTACTAACGAGAAGTTGGAGGAAAGCTAACTTTCTAATTGCCCTTTTTTTGTACAAGCTGCTGTTTATTTTGGTCTTTTAAAAATGTGATTGTAATTTTGAAGTCTGCGAGTTCCAGGCAAGCAGGGCCTGGAAGTGTGGGAAGGACGCCTTACCTGGTGGCCAGAAGAAGGGCTGGTGAACTGGTAGGTAGGAGGCTGGATCTTGCGCTGCTAATTCTGACACACTGGAAAAACTCCTCAGCATTTCAATCCTGCAAATCCAGGCTCAGTCAGTGGGCTTTTTTGTTACTTTGACTTTTTAATTTTTTTTAAATTTTTTTTTTTGAGAAGAGATTTCTTTACCATGTCCATAAAATAGTGACAGTGTGTTCTTGCTGGAAGACCCGCTGGTGTCTTTAGGTGAAACCTCTACCTAAATGTACCAGCAGTGCATGTTACATTAGATATCCTTTGCCTTAGTCTTTTTTTTTTTTTTTGAAAACAGGTTGTTAGGGAAGCATGATTAAATTAAATGGATTAGTTAACTGTAGTGGTCTAAGAGGGATTAAAGTGCAGAAGAGCTTTCTGGAAGCGTATGGGAGTTGCTTGGTGCTTGAGGGATTAAAGCTTGTTTGTGCAGAGATGGTAGTTTTCTATTCCAGATGATTTAAATGTGTGCTTCCCTCCCTCTCCTTTTTTCTCATTGTCATTTTTTTGCTATTACTTCCATGCTGTTGGAAGTGTGGCAATGGTGAAATGGTTTGAAATTTCAGTCTTTAAATCTAAACCATCGTAAAGTGCTTTATGAGGATAAGAAATGACGCCCTGGAAACTGGGCGTTTTCTTTTTCTTCTTGAACATTCTTAAAAAAAATGTATTTGGGGGGGGGAAAGCAGAATTAAGGCTTTGAAAAAAATGCCTCCAGGTTGGGCTCCTCTCTTGTGTACCACATGTTGCTCTGAAGGAAGTTTGTGACCAAAGAGTACCGCTGATTTATAAACCCCAATGACGACTTCAGTGAATTCAGCTGAAATTCAACAGAAAATTGTTTTCCAACACTGTGTCTGCAGGCAAGATGGTCTAATGTCATACATCACATCTTCTTTGGCAGGTACTTTGGCCAAAAATTTCAATCCAGAATAGTGGATTATTCTAGTCCTTATTAAGGTACCCTAACGAAAGCAACCTGTTTGGAAAGTACATAACACTTGTGAATGCCATTAATGTCAATTTAGGATATTAACACTCCAGCTCCCATTTAGGATCCTTGCGTAAGGAATTCAGAGGGAGAAGTAAGCATGCAGCTTTGAAGATGTCTAGATCCAAAACCCTACTCCTGGCCTTACAAAAGCAATATGACTGCATTAGAATGAGTCTCACACAAAGTGAGATTACAGGTTTCCAAGCTAGCAATGTGTTTTGTCATGGCCAATTTCTGTGTCAAGGTTCAAGTGATCACTTCTGGGCAGCTGTGGTCCTGCCACGGTTCCTCTTTCTCTCCGCGTTGTACTGGTAGTGAGTAATTGCAATGTAAGGGCACAGCGTGCAATATTAAAACATTTATTATATGAAATATGCATTTAATTTATGTAAATGCTTTATGCAAAATCATGCTTTCTGAATTTATAAGCAGAGTTTATGAAATAATACATAATGGGAACAAAAGATGCATGTTTGGGTCTAGTCAGTGGCAGTGCTGAGCTTTTCCATGTCTTGCTTTTTAGTTGGGATGTTAGGGACGAGCACGTTTTGATTGAGAGGAGCGGGCTTCAAATAACCAAAAAACCATTGTGCTACAAGGGATGTTACTGAGGCCCATCAGACTGGAAGAGCTGATGGCTCTGGGGATTGGAATGGCTGCATATATTGTCTGTTATGAAATGAGGAGTAGAAAGCCAGCTGTAACAGCCTCCCATCTTCCAGCTGCAGCTGACTTCTTGTTCCATCTTGTTAGGATGGAAACATCAACAGTATTGAGGTCAAAGACTCATTTGCAGGATTTTTCTGAATGGTTGGGCCAAACGTTAATGTGTATTGTTAGCAAACTGGTAGGGTCATGCTGCAACACTGGTGCCGTTGTCCTGGCCAGTGACTTGCAAAATTATATCCAACTGTAAAATAGATGCGATTCAACCCGGTGTCTGATTAAATCTTATTTATGAGTGATACTCATCTTTCTGTCAGCACTGAAGAAAATTTTACCTATAGGACTGAGATCCTATTGTACCTATAAGAGTGAGATCTTATTAGGGCAATGCTTGAGTTGTCTTTGAGTTTAATGAGGCCGGGATTGTCACTGTGTGGGTTGAGCTCGAGTAGGTGTTGGTCAAGTTGAGCCTGGGATCCTCCTGAGTGGTGGAACAGTAGGCAGGTTGTGGGGGAGAGGGATGGGAGGTAAAGAAAAAGAAAATAAGAGGATGTATAACACTTGGAGGTCTATCTCTGGCTGAAAAGTTCTCTGCAGTTTCCTCATTAGCCTTTAGAGGGCAGATCATGTCCAGTAAATAGCAGATTTAGGGACTTGCCTGATTTTCTGGTTGTGAATTCTGAAAGTTTGGACGTTCTGAATATAGACTTTTTTTAATGTGTAATTTTAATTAATTCAGCAATAACTTCTGTTGCTTTAAAGGGTGAATGTTATGTCAACTTACAGAAGCAAAATGAGCTCAAGTTTTGATTTATCTTTGTATATTTACAGTCTTTCTAGTTTCAATGCTAACGATTGTGATACAAGCAAAATATTACTTACTGATGCGGGGAGAAGAATCTTGGGAACATACTGTGGTAGAGAAGAATTATGTAATACGTTGACTAAATACCTTTTTATGTTAAAAAAAGACCACAAAAAAATCATTTGAGTTTGGAGAGTGGGTTTTAGAGAGTAATACTGTGTGATGAATGTGTAATTCCACTCTTCTCTCCTGTAATCTCTTCTCTAAATCCCCAAGCTTTGTGCCCAGCAGTGTTATCCTTGGTGAACAACTGCTTAAAAAAAACCCTGTTAACAGAATATTCCACAGTGCCAGAGGAATCTGCGTGAAATGAAGGAAGCCAAATTAAATTTAAGCTTTTCTGTAAAGTCATTTTCAGTGAAACTTTTCGTGTGGGGATTAAGTGCCCCTTATAGTCAGCATGCTTGGAGAAGCAGTGGCTATTTAATTCTCTGATTAACTAAAACCAGAAATAACGAAGTAGTGTTTGGCTTTCTTCTGCTAGTACCCTAAAGCTCACAGATCATGGAGAAGATGATTATTCTTGAAAAAGCCATTTAGTTCTTAACAAGAAAAGCTAGTCTTTGTGGCTCAGCCATTTTGGCATCTGCTTTGTGGGTTTCTCATCAAAAAAACCATAGGGGTTATTCCTAAACAGAATGAAAAAAATCTTTGTTTGTTCCAAGAAGGATTTCTTTCTCTCTCTCTTTTTTTTTTTTTTTTTTTTTTTTTTTTAATCTCCTGAAGATAGAGGTACTGCTGCTGTCTGTGTTCCCCAAGAGTTATGAACTAGATAGTAGGAGTTTCTTTACCTTTTTGGGTTCAGCCATCAACTGCTGTGATCCTTGCCCTGTCTTGCCGCCTATCTTTTTGGTATATTAATACAAAGCTCTGAATGTATCCTTATAACTCTGCCTGCTCTGAAGTGGACAGCAGTTTGTGTGAGTGCCTTTAGCCTACCACTGGAAAGACATTTCCCTGTTATAGAAAACAGGATAATAAGGCTCTTGAGACGTCTTCTAGTCTGTCAGGTTCTTCCTAGATGTGATTGACGTTATGGAGCCTGTCTCTAGCATGCAGTCATCAAATATGTTCTTAGGTCTCTAGTGATGGAGTGTGTCCCCTTAGGCTGTCCATGGTGGTCCTTTGCTGTCCTTAATGCTTCTGGCCCATCTAACCCAGATCTCATCTTGGTGTGATCCGTTGCATTGTCAGGGCATGGAGTTCAGTGCCCATAAGAGTTTGTGAAAGTGCCTTTGGGCGCATCTCAGAACAGATGAATTGTCGGTGCTGATGTCTTGGATGACATTACTTTGAGCCGTTGCTGAAAGCATATTAGTATAGATTCTGTCTCATCGAAGAAGTTTGGAAGAGAAGAGATCCGTGCCCTTGCTTGAATTGGTGGAAGGCTGCCCGCTGCTTTGATGCAGCGGAGGACCAGCTGTGGAACCTGTTACCTCAGATTATCATGAGTACTTCTGAGGATAGTTTCTGACTGCAGATCTGGATGGTGAGTTAGATCCTAAGGGTATCTGCTGTGCAGATCTTCCCAGATCTGATTTAAAAGACTTACAAGCTGCCTTGCGGAAAAGCCAAAGAAAATGTTTTGTCCAGGACTAACCACTCTGGGCTTTATCCTTGTATTTAGATGAGTCTCTGTTTTTTCTAGGATAATTGGGACCATCTAAGATAGGTGCTTTGAACATTGACGGTTTCTCAGAATCTTGAAAAAACCCAAACCAGACCAATAAATGGAAACAAAAGCAGAATCTTGAAAGGAAACTTATCTCCAAAATGCTTGACAAGGCCCAGAGAGAGTGTGTGTGAAACAGCCGTTTGGGAACTCCCACAGAGAACGGAATATAAGGGTTTAATCTGAGGCCAGGCTATGAGGGTTAACACTCTCTTTACCGTATAATTTTTTGAGGGTCAGTGTGGTCAAGGTAAATAGGTGTGTAGCAGAGACCCAAGCACTGATGAGCTATAATTCTTGTTTGCTATCCTGGCTGAGTGAGCAACCCTTCCTCTGTTGCAATTCTTAACATTAAAATAGGGATATTAGGCGGTGTGTTCCCTAGTAAGACAATAGCTTTAAATGACCTGTACCCCCTAGACAGTGGGAAGGAAAAACGAGAGTAAACCATTGAGAAATGTTGGAAATGGCTTATGCGAACCTTTTCATTTGGCTTACTGTGGTTTATGAGAGTGCATGAGGACCCTGTAGCGTGTCAGACCTTGGGCAGTGGTATCTCCAAGCTGAAGCAGCAGTTGTAAGCATGCTGTAATTGTTTTTCCAGAATTAGCCGCAGATCAAACCCTGAAAAGCTTCACAGTCCAAGACGCCTTCAACCTTTTGTGAGATCTAATCCATGACTTCTTTTTACTCTAAATTGCCATGGGTGTGATAGTTGCAACTTCCTTGGGCAAAGTTGGAGGTGTAGGGCAACAACTGGAGAGTTGCCCAAGTCGATTTAAAGAGAGGTGAGGGTTGGCGTGCCATCACTTGCTGCCGAAGCTGCCTGTAGGCTTTGCTTATTGGGATGGGAATATTCCCATGTTGGGGGTGACGGTGCAGGGACTGGAAACCTCTTTGAGTCTTTCAGATGGAGGAGGACATTTCCTTGGTGTTATGTTGGCTGCTTGCTGCAAGCTCCAGTGCTTTGCTGTGGCTATTTTTAATGGAAGCAAAGAGCCCAAGCGAGTGTGGGGCATGGTGTGTCCGTAAGTCAAAGCCTGAGACTGTCCCTTTACTTCTTACCTCCCTTCTCCATCTGCATCCCCTTTTCTTCTGACATTGGTCTCTGGGAAAGCAAGCCTTTTGTCTGGGTTTTTCCTTTTTAATAGTTTCAGTGAAAAAAAAAAACCCTATTCCCTGTGTCGTGCCCTGATTGTCAGGGAGCGTGTTGAAACAAACCCTTGCTTAGAAAATAATTACTAGTCCCCAGTGCCTGAGAGTGAACTTAAAGCTGAGGCTTGGTCCTGCACGGTTGTGTGCACCTGAGTCATTCTGTGACGAGGAGGGTGAGAGTTGGACCCTCTCACCTGTGACTGGTTTTGGTTGCGATTACGTTGCTGCTCCCTCCCTTACTTGATGGGGTTTGGTTCGGTTGCAATTAGGCTAACGAGAGGTTAAACCAAAGTATGGGAGTTTCCACTTGTGCTTTGAGTCATAATTAAGTCTCGTCAGGGAGAGAAGATGCCTCTTCAATGTTATATGAAAAGGCAGCATTAAAAAAAAAAAACCACCAGCATCAGAGTGTGGTTTATGGTATTGCATACAGCAGGGGATTTTGTATCAAGGCGCTCAGCATTTAAAAAGGAATTTTAAATTGTTGGTAAAAGTTAATCAAAGAATGTGCATTCAGTTGCTTAATAGGGAGCAGTAAACTATCTCAGCTCGGTTCGCGAAGTGCTTGGGACTGATTAAACAAAGACCTGAGCTGTGGAGTTGTCAGGGCCACGGTCTTTAATGTATTTGAAATTCTTTGTAGAACAGCCATCCTCCTACTGCTTTTAGTCCACTTATCTAATTTGCAGCTTCTCTGCTCTGTGTAAATGTGATAAATAAACTTTGTAATCACGTAACTGAGCTACTTTTGATGCCTGCCTGCAGATATCTTGTTCTTGAGGCTAGATCACACAGAAGTGTAAATCAACACTTTGCTCAATAAAGGACTTCTTAAAAAATGGCTTTTGGTCTTTTATTGTACAGCTGACCTGGAGGACTTGGTTGCCTAAGTCTTTTTATCAATGGTAATGCGATAAACTTCTTTTACAGCCTCTAGGAAAGGAGCATCTTGATTATTCCTTTCTCCAAGTACTGTACTGCAGGAGCTTCCCCAATGAACAGTCAGGGTTTAATAGATTTAAAATAAAATGCTGAATTAACCGAGTTACTCTTCAGAATGAACTTTGAGGATATAAATAATGCTGACCTTGTCTCGTGGGTAAGGAAAAGGGGCAGGAGAGTCGGGGTGAGGATAAATCACTGGGTGAAGGCAAAAGCAAAGGGAGAATTGTGTGTTCCCCGTTGCACACTTGATGTCAAAAATTTATATTTGAGCAAAAGTGATATTTGGGAATATCAATATTGTGAACTGGATTTTAGCACTGGGTGGGCTGAGGTGGAAGAGTCATTTTTAGGGAAGGAGGAGTGGGAGGTTGAAGCAAACTCTGTGCAGGGTGTCAGGGGAAGCAAACTTGTTGAATGCGGCATTTCTAGCCTTATTTTTTTTAATGACCAAGTATCTGGGGGGAAAAAAATCATCACATTCTTGGTTGTCATTTCCTGTGCTGAGGGTGAACTTTGCTAGACAAACCTCCGACAAATTGTTTTCTCTGATAACCAGTTAACACCAAGAAAGCAGATAGGCAAAAACTCTTATCATCTTGACAAGCGATGGGCTTTTCGTTAAAACTCAAACCAGAAGCTGTGTCAGTGTGTTGAGTTTACACCTTGCAATAATAATCCGTGCTTTTATCTGATCGGAGGGGGATTTTATAACTTTCAAATGGGTCTTTGGCAGGGAGCCAGCCCTACTGTCATTTTTTATTAACTTTCTTTTTTTCTTCCCCTGTAGCCAGGCTGCTTTTTTTTTTTTTTTTTGTGATATTGTTTAAGGAATATGTATCCCATTCCTAGGGATATTGGGAAACGATATTTTAAAGTTCTGTGTCTCAGACCATTAGAGGGATCTATAAAACAATCACAGCAGCGAATGTGCAGTAACTAATCAAAACCACTGAAGCTAACCACAGCAGTACTTCAAGCCCTTTTAAATAATAAACCCTCGTTTTTTGCTGTGCCTTATCTACTGTCTCATCAGGAAAGAGCTAATTAGATTCTTCTAAAAAATAAATACTGTCAGTTCATTGGTGGGTGGAGGTGATGGGAGGTAAGACACGCTTGCCATCAACATTGGCAAACTGATGTAGAAAACAAGGCGAAGTTATAAAAACCCTATAAAAAGCTATTTGAGTTTTAAAGAAACTCGTTCCCCGTGTAGGTGGTATAACAACTTTCCCTTACGGTAGGTATGGCTTCTGCAGGCAGCGCCTGGAGGAGACTGTGACCTGCTTTGCTACTCCATGTCATGCCCCACCTTAGCTACACAGATGTGGGTTGTAGGTCTGGGGCCGTGTTTGCTTGATCACAAGAAGTCAAGTTACTTTGAAAAATTCAACTACTACTTGTCACTATTGTTTTAGCTTTAAGACAGTACTTTTAATTTCTCATGCAGAATGTTGGGTTTGTGCACTTGGTCAGTTGGGTTGGCTCGTTTCGAGTTGTAGTGGGCGGTGAAGATAGTCGCTGCTGCAAAACTTGTAGGATGGACTGGAAAGTATTGAAGACTTGTATTTGGGACTCATGTAAAATAGGCTTGAGGGGAGAACCCCCAAAGCCATGTCCTGCGAGGCTGAGCACTTGGTGGAGTCGCATACAGGTAACATAAAAAAGCGGATGGCTGGGGAGAGAAAACATGTAATAAAGATAGAAATGCTTTTTTTCCCCCTTGTTCCTTTGCTTCTCAGTTTCTCAAGGAACAACAGCAAAAGAGATCAATTAATTCTTCTGGTTACATTCATCCAGCAAAACCTACCAACTTCTCAGCTGTGGAGATGAAGGTCTCTAGACTGCCCGATGGCCAACCCCAGTCCAGTTACAACAGCAATCGTAGGTCACTGACCTAAATCTGAACCTTGAGGTGGAAAGCTGCCTTTGCTTCTTATATCAACCAGCCTGAAAATAGCATTGCTGTCAGGGGGACTGGGATTTCTGCAGTGTCAGAGCAGTGTAGGGTGTTCCTGTGCTGCAAGGAGGCTGCCAGACTGCTGTGCTAATCACGTGGATGAAGAAAGTAGCTGTTCTTGGAGGGAGTTTCAGCTACGTGAACCAAACGCGTTGTGTGTTATTGCTAAATGTAACGTTAGCTACGAACAGACATTTGGTTTCTTACTCTTTTTTTTTTTATCGTCACATTAAGCAGAGAGTCAAGAGATTGATAGTCTTGTATAATAGAGGCAATTTTACAGAATAATACAAAAATGCACTTGCTTTCATGTAAACCACACCAAAAGGTAAGGGGATTTTTTATTTGATTTTTGTCCCTCGAGGGCTTTTCGCCTCCCCCGTAGCCCCAGGTCCCTCTGTTTTCAGAGGGCACGCTGGAGTGTCGCCTGTGCTTTGATGTGGTTTCTAAAGTGTGCCTCTTCATTGGGCTCCCTACAGATGCCTTTATGTGAAACAGAACATTAAAATCCAAATGTGTCTGCTCTGCAGGTCATTTTTCATCCTTTATGTGCGATGTCAAATATATTGCAGAGTTGTTCTGCTGCACCCCCAGCCCAGGAAGGTGCGGGTAACGAGATGGGGGTAGGAACAGGGAGTTCCTTGGCGGTTAAGCCCAAATTTCTCCTTAGTTGCTTCCTCTGGGCCTCTCCCCAGCTCTCTTTTTCTCTCAAGGTGAAACTGAAACCTTGGTGACTTCACCCAAGCCTGCTGAAGTTAAAGAAAATTTGATATTTCTCACTTATAGGTCACTTCAGTCCAGATTGTTTCCTGCCAAGAGTGGGGGTGGGAGAAATGCCCTCCTGTTAATGGAAAAGCAATTACTATTATTTCTGGCGTGTACATTGTGTCGTTCCAGCATAACACCTAGGTTATGGGCTCTGCTTGTATCGCGCCGACTCCTCGGGCTCCCAGGCGGCTATTGATGGGCTGCACCCATGGTGCAGCGACGGAGCGGCAGCTGTGCGAGATGGGGGTTATGTGCTGGGATGTGCACCAGTGTGGTGGAAGGGAATAAACATCAACTGGGTTACTTTGTGGCCATTTGTCCGTCTTTAACGTAGAAATCCTGGAAAATCTCTTCTAATTTAGTGGTTTTTTTTTTTCCTCATCTCAAATTCCTAAATGTAAAAATTGCCCTTGGTAGGCTGCAAAGCTTTTATGCCTTTGGGAGTGTCTCTCTGGCTATTTTTTGTGGATCTCTGGGAGGTGGGACATACTCTTTTTTTTTTCTTTTTCTTTCTTTTTCTCAGTAGGTCCTTGGACTTTAATTCAGGTAAAAAATTTTCTCTTGATAAACTTCAGTTTGTATGTATTTAAAGTATGCAAAACGTGATGTTTGTAGTTGGATATTGAACTCCTTGGCCTAGAGCGATGTTTTGGTTTGTTTTGTTTTTTTTTTTCCTAGAAGGACAGACTTTCTTGAATTTGGGATTTATCAATACCAATATTTATCAGGTCTTACCAGTATTTGATTTGGATCTTAGCAATATTGATACCTGGCCAATAGATGTCATGTACTGCTGTGCTTCTTTTGTAAGCATAGCCGAAGCTGAAGGTTGACATTAATACTTGTAGTTTGAAAAGAGGTGGAGGAGCAAGATAATGTGTATGTGAGAACAGGTCTACAAGGGTCCTCTGTTGAGACTAATTCTGTGTTCAGCCTGAAATGCTGAATGTTACATGCTTAGGGCCTCGGCAGTGAAGTTCAGAGCTGGCAGCAGCATCCTTCAGCTGGTTAGTCCAGATTTTTCTTCTCCCATGACCACTTTTTCTGCTGTGATCTTGCTACGCCCTGTTTAATGATCCATTTTCAAGCACAAAGTTTTATCCAAAACTTTGCATTTTCCCATTCTTTTATTTCTTCCCTTTCTAGAGGAAAAAAGATTACATAAATCTGAGAGATTTTAATGAGTACGCTGGGCTTGCTTGTGTAATTTACAGTGGGTTCAGTGTTATAACTTCATTACGCTTCAGTTGAGTAACTTATGTCATAAATGGGTGTATCTAAGAGTAGAATCAAGCCTCGAATCTCTTTGTTGTGTGGGCTTCAGAAGGACCAAATGCTCACTCCCCTTTTTGAAGTCCTAATTCTCTTTATATGATGTTGCAATGTCTTTCTATAGAGTTGTGCCTCTGAAGTTCGAGATTCCTAATGCAAAAAATACCGCTTCCCTGCCAATTGCTTCAAGTATTGACATTGCTAGCAAAATTTGTCTTCAGCAGTGTTCACACAGACCTTTTCCTGTGGCTTTGTTGCAAAAATCCCTATTGTTGAGACCCATCCCTTCAGAGATCTTTCTAATACGCTTGTTTGGTAGTCCACTTTCTCAGACGTTACTTTTCTTGTAGGAGCACTTGTACTAAACATCAAGGATACTACTGCTTTCCAACCACTAGAGGTCAAGATTGTGCTATGGCACAGCACAGGGGTGCTCGTCTAAGGTTTAGCTCAAATTCCTGGTGAAACTGCGTCCAGTGTCATCTGTATATATTTAATTTTACTATCAAATGCCATTTTTGGCAATTAAGACAAAGCCAATGTTATTTGTGTGGTGTGAAGGGCACTTTGCCTTACACAGTGGTAGAGCCCGGGGGATTTTGCAAGGGTTGGGATATCTGTGCTGTGCTTGGGTTTTAATATTCTTCAGATCTAGAAACTACACAAGTGATCAGTCTCTGATGGGGTCTTTCTTCCCAAGGAGGGATTCAAAAGAGTTGAGCTGAGAGAGGCTGTCAAAATAAAACGTGCTCATAAATTATTTTTGTGTGATATTAATATTTCTAAGTGTTCAAAGGAAATAATTTTGAAGGTTTACACTTCAGAGAGAGCTTTCTACCTTCTGCAGTTCAGGTGTAGCAAAAATAGTTCTTTTTATAGGTTCCACTTGTTTTAATTCTCCATTGTTTTCCTAGCACTGTTGGTTTCGGTGGCAACAATCTACAATACAGTTTCTAGTATTGCTTCTTCCTTCTAAAGCCAGGCTGTCATGTTAGCATGGGGCAGGGGATGGTCCCTCTCGCCACCTCATTTGTCGCCTGTTGTAGAGAAGCAATAAAATACTCAGAGGCAGATTTGATTTGGATTGCTCTGTTAATTGATAAAAATAGTCTATATTAATAACTGAAATACATAACAAACTCATTCTTTTTAAAAAAGAAACCTACTGTCTAAAATCACACTTTCAGAAAGGCATATGGATCATTTCCTTACACCTTTCCTCTTATATATAAGAAAATTATAGAAAAATATGGGAGGGATCCTGTAAATCTCTGTGTCCGTATAAATTGCAGGTTTTCAGAGTGTTTAATTTCTAGTTACACCACAGCATAAGCCCACATGTGCAGAACCACTCTATCTGTTGGCTTGGCCTCTTCCCCCTTGTTTTAGCCATGACTCACCACTTGTGGCGAGAACAGTGTCTCTACACCATTCCCCTTCCTTGCCCTTCCCCTTCAGTTTGAAGTTTTTGGTCAGCTCTCTTGAACAATTGGGGCTAAACCATTTTTCCTGTCAAATATTGTGCTCAGTAACAATGAGAAAACCAAGTGAGTTTTTGCAGCAGAGCACACGCATCGATGCAAACTCCAAAGCTCCAGGAGTATGTATCAACAGCAGTACAAGGGAGCTCCACCAAGCCCATGTGTTTTGCTCCCTGAATCCTGGTGCTTCTCCCAGTGAGCAAATCTTGGTTCAATACCTTTTACAGCTCATTCTGTACATCAGCAATGTACAATTAAGCTCTCCTGAGGTACCACAAAAATGCTTTCAGGAACCTCTGGGATCCAGATGTGGAATGTTTTGCGCTGACATGGGTTGAAAAGAGGAACAAATCCAACAGTTAAGTACGTCCTTTAATTTAGCCTGTGACAGTCACCACATGGCCTATGGGCTAATATTTCTGCATCTGTGCTGTAAATAGATCAATATGGCAGTATGATGGGTTTGGCATTTTGATTTGTGAAGAGTCAGAATATTGTTTGTATTGTTGCATAATCCCTGGAATGGTTTTGAAATGAATCTTCTGTTTCTTTGGAATATCTGGGTTAGGAAAAACATAACATTTCAAAGTTCCATTAAGTGTGTGCTTTATTTTGTCTCATTTGTCACATTTCATGACCGATTGCATCTTTTGGTTAAAAAAAAATAAAATCTGAGGATGCTGTTGTAAAAGGTGAAATCTCCTTTTTTTTTTTTTTTTTTTCCTAGGCACAGCAGCAACGAAACCTGGACAATATTGTATCACAGCATCCCAGGATAAGCGGGGGGAAGAAGTCCAAGAAAGAAGTCTGTGCAAGCTCAGATCTGGAGGTAAAAAACACTAGCCCCATGTCTGAGCAAGATTCGGGTATCCTGGATGTTGAAGATGAGGATGAGGATGAAGAGGTAACTGTATAACATCAAATCCAGGACACTGGACAGTTTGGGGGGTGATCAGTAGTGTCTCAAACAGTGTTTGCACCTCACTCATTTTTTCGTGTTGCCATGCAGTGTGTTGCAAAGATGCAGTATAGGTGTGGAACACAAGGTGTGTTTCAGCATTGGGTTATTTTGCACTATTGTCCCTATTCTCGTTAGCAGGCTCAGCAGAGGGGCCAAGTGTTGCATGAGAACTGAACAGCCCATGCCTTCGGCTCCCCAGCTCAAGGGTTCCACTTCTGTGCTTATTTGGGAATGCAGTTTGTTATCTACCCTTCATTTAAAAAAAGATAAATTGCTGCATAGCGTGTGAGATACTTGGCCTTTTCTGTGAAACCCATGTCTTGGTGGCAGAGATATTTTGTGTTGAGAAGTATTGCATTGGGACAGAATTTTTTAAATGCAATTTTATTTCCTTGATGTTCTCCCTTTTTTCTTTTTTTCTTTTTTTTTTTTCTTTTCCTCCCTTTTTGCTGCTGCTTCCTCAGACCGGCAGCCTGTTGTTTTTTGTTAATCGCAAAGCATAACCTCGCTGATAGTGTTGGTTTTTCTTTCCTCCCTGCGCTAGAGGATAGTGTGTGCAGTAGGACATCTTGGATTTGTGGTGCTTAAAATGCAATAGAGTCCCTCTGTGTTTCAGGAAAGGCAGCTTGGAGATACCTAATTGGAGTATAGGTCATGAAGTGTTTAGCTTTTTGATGTGTTCTTCATTTCTTGCGATGCAGTCTTGTGTTTGACCTTTTGGCAAGTTTTATCTGCCACGCTGGATGCTTTTTCTCTTATTGTTGAAGCCTCTATTATGCTGGGAGAATGATATTTTCAGCTACAACCAGTAACTGAACTGGGTACTGTTGGTTGCCCTGAACTTGACAGTCTATGACCAGCCAGAGAAGAGGATTAGGAACAAGTTTCTGAACTTCAAAAAAGTTTGGGTTGCTCAGGTAGTTCTGTGCCTGTGTTCTGCCCTTCCTCTTGATCTCCGCTGCACTTCTACAGCGGACTGAAGAGATCACCACTTACTTCACAGGGACCAAACTCTAGGGTACAACTCAGTCCCCTGATACTTCACTGAGACCATCTGGGTAGGATATTTACTCCTACATTAAAATGAAAATAGAGCAGAAGTTAAACAAAAGAAAAATGAGTGGGGAGGGCAAGTTTTTTGAAATCAAACATTATTTTGAATAGATCTGTTTTGGTATTTCCCTGTTAAAAAATAAAAACCTGGTCCTTTAATAGTTCTTGTCCCATCTCACTCTAAAAATCTCTCACTTCTGTAGAGTGGGTTCTTGCAAAACCAGGTGGCAGTGTGAAATGTGGTGATACTTGTGGAGTATGCAATATTTGAGTCAGTTGGAATCAGAAATTAGAATTGAATTTCAATTAGAATTCAAAGGTATAAGGAAGACATTAAGGAGGGAAGAATCTGAAGGGAATAGTTTCTATAGCGCATTTGGGAGAAATCTCTTAATTCCATTCATCAGGCTGATGTAAGTCCTCATCGTCATCATCGAGGCAGATCTCGGTGTGGTTAAAGCCAGGCTGGTAGCCAGTGGGATGAAGCCGGCAGTGGGGCTGGCGGTGCGGCGGCGGGATGGGCAGAGGCGGCGGCGGCGGGAGGGGCCGGGGCAGCGGCGGCCGCTGTCCGTGGTGATGAAACGGGGCGCGGCGGGGCAGCGCCCGCGGGGAGCCCCTTATCGGCTCGGCGTGGCTCTCCGGAGCCCTATGGCAAAGACTCCTCTGCCTCGTTTTCCCAGTATCGTCTTGGAGGGTGGAAAGGGAAAAGAGAGGGTTTTGGTTCCTGATGAGCTTAGCTCTTCCCCATGTTTCTGCCTCTGGGGGGGATCTTTTCCTTCTTAGAAAGAAAATCATTTCTCTGTTACTACAAATGGATCTCTCATCTGGAAATAGGGCCATTAAATTTTTGGGCCCCTCACTACGGGAAAGACATTGGGGTGCTGGAGCGTGTCCAAAGTAGGGCAAGGAAGCTTTTGAAGGGTCTAGAGAACAAGTCTTATGAGGAGTGGCTGAAGTAACTGGGGTTGTTTAGCCTGGAGAAAAGGAGGCTGAGGGGAGACCTCATCACTCTGTACAACTACCTGAAAGGAGGCTGTAGCAAAGTGAGTGCTGGTCTCTTTTCCCAAGTAGCAAGCAATAGGACAAGAGGAAATGGCCTGAAGTTGCACCAGGGGAGGTTTAGATTGGATGTTAGGAAAAATTTCTTCACCAGAAGGGTTATCAAGCACTGGAACAGTCTGCCCAGGGAAGTGGTTGAATCACCATCCCTGCAGGTGTTTAAAAGATGTGTAGATGTGGCAGTTATGGATATGGGTTAGGGTGGACTTGGCAGTGTTAGGTTAACAGTTGGACTTTATGATCTTAAAGGTCTTTTCCAACCCAAATGATTCTATGATTCAAAATCTGAAGGACTGTCATGTGTGCATAGTGGGTTGGCCCTGGCCAACAGCTCAGCCCCTCTCCAGTTGCTCACTCGCCCCCAGAAGAACTGGGGAGACAACATGAAGGACAAAAGCTAGGAAACTCATGGGTTGAGGTAAAGACAGTTTAATAAGTAAAGGAGGGGGGAAAAAAACCCCACCAAGCGATGCAAAGGCAATCACTCACCACCTCCCAGCAGCAGACTGATGCCCAGCCAGTGTCTGAGCAATGGCTGCTTTTGGGAAAAAAACTACACCACCTCCTCTCTCCTCCCCCCCATTTTATTGCTGAGCATGGCATTACATGGTATGGAATATCTCTTTGGTTCTTTTGGGTCAGCTGTCCCAGTGTTGTCCACTCGCAGCCTTTTGCTCAGCCCCAGCCTACTTGCTGGGGACATGCAGAATGAGAAACGGAAAGATCTTGATGCCGTGTAAGCACTGTTTAGCAATAGCTAAAACATTGGTGTGTTATCAACACTGTTTTGGTCACAGATCTAAACCACAGCACCATATGGGCTGCAATGAGGAAAAAAACAATGAAGAAAAACTTACCAAAACCAGTACAGTATGTAAAATGTTAATGGGAGGTTCTTTGGTAAAGATTCTCTAAAGTTACAGGCCAGCTGCAAAATTGTTTTTCATGGTTGACAGATTGATTCCTACCTTTTCATCTTCTGTTGTCACTCTTTCTCCTTATGGTCTCCTGGTTCTGGCAGGGACAGGGTTAATTCTCCCCAGGACTGGTATTCCCTGCCATGTGAGCCATGCCCACCCTGAGCTGCTGGGGGAGGGGGCAGGAAGTCGCCCTTGGAGCTGGCTGGGGCGTCCGGGGTCTGGTTGGTGAGCGGTGGGAAGCAGTGGTTCCGTAATCGTGTTTGTATATTCCTCTATCTGTGTTGTTGTTGTTGTTTTCTTGTTCTGTTTGCTGTCCTGTTAAACTGCCTTTGTCTCAACCCAAGAGTTTTGCCTTTTTCTTCCGATTCTTCCCATATTGGGAAGGCCCAAGCAAGCGGCACATGGTTCTTTGTTGCCGTCTGAGGCCAAACCACGACATATGGTTATCTTGTCGATGCAGGAATACTATTAATACAGAATTTGAGTCTCCAATGTTAATCTTCATTCCTTAAAATCGTTAGTATTAATTGTTAGTATTATGATATGCAAGTGGATTGCATATCATTTTCTGCACAGCCCCCATGTTCTGGAGCGCTGAATAAGGCTTTCTGGGCTTAGAAGGACAGTACTGCAACAAGTAGGCATATGTCATTTGCTGTGCTCTGCCTCTCACCAAGATTGCTGAGGCTTATGCTTCTCAAGAAAATATGGAATACTGCTAACAAGAAAGCCTGGAGAAAGCAAGGGCGGCCCCATGTAGAACAAAGTGAGTAGACAAGTAAAGAAACGATCCTGAAGCATCCAAAGACTGTGCTGGTAGTTCTTGCTCTTGACCTCTCACAGCCAATAACGCCAACCAGTAACCGCAGGCTTCTGTTTTGAAGACAGCCAACGATGACTCGTTGGCATATGGAATGGGAAAAATGAAGGGTGCCTTGCACCCACTCCTACTCAGAACTGAAAACAGGATGGTCCTAGGTATTTCTGATTACATCTAGGCAGGAGAGCTCCAGATCCTGGTGTCTGGAAAAAGTGGGGTAAATATTTTAGTTTTTTTTTCCCTGTAGGAAATATCTGAGATCCTTTGTCAGGCTGTGTTATGGTGTTCTCCACCTAGGCTGGATGAACTGTTCTAGAGAGCCCATGATTCCCTACCCATATCATAGAATCACAGAATATGTTGGGTTGGAAGGGACCTTTAAAGGTCATCTAGTCCAACCGCCCTGCAGTAAGCAGGGACATCTTTAACTAGATCAGGTTGCTCAGAGCCTCATCAAGCCTGGCCTTGAATGTCTCCAGGGATGGGGCTTCCACCACCTCTCTGGGCAACCTGTTCCAGTGTCTCACCACCCTCAGTGTAAAAAAACTTCTTCCTAATGTCTAATCTAAACCTACCCTGCTCTAGTTTAAAACCATTGCTCCTCATCCTATTGCTACATGCCCTTGCAAGCAGCCCCTCCCCAGCTTTCTTGTCAGACTCCTTCAGGTACTGTAAGGCTGCGATAAGGTCTCCCCGGAGCCTTCTCTTCCCTAGGCTGAACAACCCCAACTCTCTCAGCCTGTCCTTGCAGGAGAGGTGGTCCAGCGCTCTGATCATCTTCGTGGCCCTCCTCTGGACCCGTTCCAACAGGTCCATGTCCTTCTTGTGCTGAGGGCTCCAGAGCTGGACACATCAGCAATCCCTTCACCCTGCAGTAAAATTTACAGGAAAAGTTTTGAAAGGGAAGAAATAGCAGAAGGGTTTTGCTTATACTGTTGCATGTATTCTAGTGTAGATCATTCTCTCCCTTGGAGTAGAAGAGAGCTCTGCCAGCTGCATTCAAGAAGATGAATGAGAGATGTGGTTCTCCAGTCCATTAGTGCTGTCCAGTTTGGAGACATTATTGTCCCACTTAAGTACAGATGCCTCACTGAGGTGGAAGGTCCCACTATAATCAGAGGGAGGAAGCGGGCACAGCTGTAAAGTGAGCTGGGAGAAGGCTTAAATCCAGTTTTTATGAATGTCAAGTTGCAGAAGGAGAATTTGCATTTCACAGTGAGTAGCTCCACAGTCTGTTCAGTTTGTGCCAGCTGTTCCCTTTGTAGTAAAAAGCATCCAGAAAACTACAAAGCTCATCCAGATTCTTCTCATTTTCAGTGACTTTTCTTTTGTGATTTTCTTGAATATAGCAGGACAAACTCGCCTGCATTTTGCCTCTTTTCTTCTTGTCCCCAAAAAAGACTGGTCAGGTGTCTCTGAAGTGGTTTGGTCGAATTGGACTCCCTGGTGCTCCTTTGTGGGAGAAGGGGAAACTTTAAGGAAGGACATCACAATTCAGAAGAACGGCCACACAACTGTCTCTGAAGAACAAATCAACAATTCCAGACAGTTTTCTATTTGGAGAAGGAGTTTGGCACTCGGGACATCAGCAGGTGTGAGGTGTCGCCAAAATTCATCATGCTTCTGGCGTTCTTTCAGGTTGACCTGGCTGTAGGAATAAGCTGTAATTCTCTAAGCTTTTGGGAGCTAGAGCAGGGACCCGAGAGAGCTCTCTTGACTTTCTCTGATAAATGGTTTCGTTAGGTGCTATCAAGCTCCACTTTTTGTTTGCTTCCACCACTAATTATGCAAAAAACATCTTGGACACTGAGAGAAACCTCTCTATTTCCAGACAAAGCTGTCTGCCTGTTGGATAGATTGGATCGATGGGCCAACGCTAATGGAATGAGCTTCAACAAGGCCAAGTGCCAGGTCCTGCACTTGGGCCACAACAACCCCATGCATTGGTACAGGCTTGGGGAGGTGTGGCTGGAGAGCTGCCTGGCAGAAAAGGACCTGGGGGTTCTAATTGACAAGCGGCTGAATATGAGCCAGCAGTGTGCCCAGGTGGCCAAGAAAGCCAATGACATCCTGGCTTGTATTAGAAATAGCGTGACCAGCAGAAGTAGGGAGGTGATTCTCCCCCTGTACTCAACACTGGTGAGGCCACACCTTGAGTATTGTGTCCAGTTTTGGGCACCTCAATACAAGAGAGATACCAAGGTGCTGGAGCGAGTGCAGAGGAGGGCAACGAAGCCGGTGAAGGGCCTGCAGAATAAATCTTATGAGGAGCGATTGAAGGAGCTGGGACTGTTTAGTTTGAGGAAGAGGAGGCTGAGGGGAGACCTCATCACTCTCTACAACTACTTGAAAGGACATTGTAGAGAGGTTGGTGCTGGTCTCTTCTCACAGGTAATTAGCGATAGAACAAGAGGGAATGGCTTTAAGCTGCAACAGGGTAGGTTTAGACTGGACATTAGGAAAAAATTTTTCACAGAAAGAGTGGTCAGACACTGGAATAGGCTGCCCAGGGAGGTGGTGGAGTCACCATTCCTGAATGTGTTTAAGAGTCATTTAGATGTGGTGTTAGGGGATATGGTGTAGGGGAGAACTTTGTAGAGTGGGGTTGATGGTTGGACTCGATGATCCCAAGGGTCTTTTCCAACCTAAATGATTCTATGAGCCAGAGTGAGATCAGTTGCTCTGCAGGACCATCTGGCCATTTCCAATATCACATTATTCTGAGCATCCTCTTGACTGTGCAAATGCGTTCAGTTTTTTTTTTCCCTAAGGTTAGCCATGGGACACACTGGGGCACTTAAAGGATACCAAGATCCCACAAGATATAGCAAATCTACAGCACAGTTTGTTCCATACCACCATTCAACATGGGATAAAGTGCTTCCTGGCTACTGGTACCCAAAGAGATTAGATGTGATTTGTTGAATCATAGAATGTGTTGGATGGGAAGGGACCTTTAAAGGTCATCTAGTCCAACCCCCCCTGCCATGAGCAGGGACATCTTCAACTAGATCAGGTTGCTCAGAACCCCATCCAACCTGACCTTGAACGTTTCCAGGGATGGGGCGTATACCACCTCTCTGGGCAACCTGTTCCAGGGTTTCACCACCTTAATTGAAAAAAGATTTTCCTCATATCTGGTCTGAATCTATTCTCGTTCAGTTAAAACCGTTACCCCATGTCCTGTCACAACAGGAGCTCCTAAAAAGTCTGTCTCCACCTTTCTTATAAATCCCCTTTAAGTACTGAAAGGCCACAGCAAGGTCTCGCCAGAGCCTTCTCTTTTCCAGGCTGAATAGTCCCAACTGTCTCAGCCTCCCCTTACAGCAGAGGTGTTCCAGCCCTTGGACCATTTCCGTGGTCTCATCTGGACCTGCTCCAACAGGTCCATGCCTGTCTTGTGCTGAGGACTCCAGAGCTTTTTGCAGTGCAGAACGAACGCTACTTAGAGCAGTAGAGTTTTCTGCAATGTGTGCATCATGTGAAGAGACCCAGCCTGCTCAATGTCCTCCGTTGGACTTGAGACTTTGGGGGTACAATGTCATGGGTGCTCGTGTTTCTCTGCACCAGTGCATCCATGTGCATCAGTCAATGGGCCCGTGAGATGGTTCATAAAACACCTCTCTTGGAATTCCTGGTGTTTAAGTCTGGAGCTTTTTTTCCTTCACTGAAAGAGGAGCGAATGTGTATGTATGTGCTTGTGTCACGTCTGTCTTTACATCAAAAACTAACAAGGATCAGAGATTCAAGCCATTGTATCACAAATTTGTCTGAAACCAGATCTGGGCCTGCCTTGTGTTTGTGTCAACTACATCTGAACATTTCCATTGAAAGCTTGGCTTCCATGGCTTAAGTTTGCTGCAGGTAGTGTTTAACCCACCTGAAAATGTTCTTGCAAAAAGAGAGGGTTTGGCTGTTTACAGAGACTGACAGGTCTGCCTCTGTTCCCAGCACCAGGAGCATGCCAGATGCAGGGTTTGGGAATGAGGTTTGTGAAGCTGATCTTTTGTGGACTGGGAAAATTTTGGACAAGAAGAATAAATTCTTTGTTCTGCAAGTCAAAAGAAAAAAAGATTAGGCTGAAGGGAAGATGTCAGGGGAGTAATCAGTCCTGTTGTTGAGGCGGCTCTAGTGCTCATTTCATCGTCGAGTTTCAAAAATCAAAGATTTCTTTATTTTTTTGAACGCTGGTGGTGCAGCTTTGGCTAGGAAAACCGAGTCACTGCTAAAGTGGATGTGCTAAGCCTGAATTTTTAGATATGTCTTAATATCTATATATTATCTAATATTTACATATTTAGATATTTATATATGTTTAAATTGTGCAATGTGTTAAACTAGCCACAGAGATAATTTCATACATTCTGTATATTTAGTGGCCTATATGGGTTAGTCTGGAAAGACTTAAAACTATAGGATTATTATTTCTTCTGTTGTAGGGCAATGGCTGTATGTGGAAGAGGTGGTCTGTTTTTTCCTTAAAATGTATTGTAGGTTTATACCTTGCATAAAATCCTAGCACAGGTTTTGGGTGCATGTCTTTCTGTTTGCAGAAGCTTTCTGGTGGTCCAGGACTTGTGCTTCCACGTCTGATAGTGTTCTACCTTGATTAGCAATTTTAAAGCTATTCATGTCTCAGAGATGTTAACTCTGCAGAATAGTCCAGCATATTTTTTGTGAGTGTGTGTGTGTGGGCTTAAAAGTTTTTACAGAAGATCAGAGACTGTGAAAATGTTGCAGTCTGCTTTGAAAGAATTTCTCTGGGGGAGTAAGCTCCGTTTTTGGCAATATCCTGATTTCACAAATCTTTATCAGAAATATTTCTCCGTGGACCATGTTCAACTAGTGTCCCAAATCCAAGAGGAGCAAACCCGTTTGATCCTGAATTCAAATTCATAGGAAAACATCGCCTGCTTTGATGATATTGTGAAGGGATGACAGATTTCTCCTCCCTTAGAAAAACACAGGGTGGACTCGGGTCCATCCAGTCCAGCTTCCCCACGCTGATGGTGGTCGCTGGAGGATGGCTGGGTCGAGCGAGTACCGATACTTTCCTGTCTGCTTTAGTGATCTCCAGCAGTTTTGCAATCAGGGATTTCTGAGCCAGACGTGTTTTACTGTTTTACCAACTGGAGACGAGTTATGCTTTATGCAGGAGGAATACAGCAAGGCAAAATCTGTATCCACAAACTAGCTGAAATCTGGATTTAGGAGCTCTTTAGGGAGCATTAGAAGGCCCGGGAGACTGCAAATGGGAAATAAATGACCAGGAAGACATGATAAAATTGTCATTAACACAATAAAACTGCTGCCTAGTGTTTGCAATTGTCAAATACAGTCTTATGAAAGGTAAGAGATGTTAGCGAGACTGGTGAGCTGTGCTTCACAGCTGCTCACTCTCAGTTCAGCTGTAACCCTTCTGCTACGGCATGTTGAACAGCTGGGTTCAACGTGGAAAGTGTCACACGGGCAATGCCAGGCTCATCGCTCACTTGGAAACCTTCCTCCTTCCTGGTGAGCCAACCTTGTCCGTCTCTAAGAGCTGCTCAAATGGCACATGGAGTGCTTGGTGCAAGTAGGGGGAGAAAATGCCCAGTGAGATGGATGAGCAAGCTCATGCCATACGCCAGTGCAACTCTTTATTGCCTTGCTTCCACTGAGCTGGCTGCTTTGTTCTCCCTGCACCACCAGGTTGAGACTGTCAAGTTCTGGGGGGTCTTGGAGCAATGCTGGTGGTGTGAGATGAGATGCTCCCACACCATGTGTTGCTGCTCTGTCCATCTCTGTAGCTTCTTTCATTGTTTCAGTTCTTAGCAGGAACCTATGTAGTGTTGAGTGCTGAGTTTCTTTGCATGAAGGAGATTCCTTAACATCTCCAGTTCCACATTGCACAGGAGGCTATTTAACAAAATCCCCTATTTTCTCTTTCCAGCCCATAACTTCTGCATTCCCCTGCTTGAAGCCATTACTTTAGATGAGTAGGACCGCTTGCCCCAGGTGCTTTGGGCAGCGTTGGTTGAGGCTTGCATACCCTCATCCAGCTAGAAACTTCTCTCTTCTTCATCCTACCTTCTTTTTAGCATAATTAAAAATACATAAAATAAACATGTTTCCCAGGCCTGTCCATTGGTCCCTTTCATCTTTCTCCCCTTTTTTCCACCACATGTCAACAGAACACTCCCCTCCTCTATGGATTTTGGGGGAGAAGGAGGGTTGCCTTAGCTTTATGCCTTGGCCAACAAGCTTAATGCTGTGTTGGCTCGAACATATCCAAAGGACACAAGCTTCTTGTATGTAAATTTCTTCTCTGATCTTTCCTTTCTCCCTCCCTCTGTCCCACCCTTCAAAAATGTTCTTCCTTGTCCCTGTGCTAGACTCACTATGTTGTTGAAAGGTGGTGGAGTCTGTGTGGCGTGTTTTTAAGAAAAAAAAAATTTTTTTAAAATTATGCTTTTAAAGAAATCAAACTAGAAATCTTGAGAATAAGTGTGCTTTGTCCTGTCCCATCTCCACACCTCCCCTGCCTCCCCCCTCCCCCCCAGCCCATCCCATTGCATAAGTACCAGAACAGCTTGTGCCAGGATGCTTGAGCTTGTATTTAACCCTATGGTTAAATGAATTCTCTGCGAGGCTGGCTAACAGTGGGACAAATGCTGCAATGTGATTTTCTAGGGGAGTATAAATAGAGTGAGAGCAACATTAAATGAAATGTTCCTACTTTGAGAATCTTTAAAAAAAAATTAAATATAGTCAGATATAGGTAGATAACAATAATCAACCTAATTGTTACATATCTGAAATCTTGTCGTCACTCTGTTGAACCTGCATGCATTGGAGTTACACTTACCTATATGTGATATTTTAGAGCTGCACTTGCCTATAGGTTTTCTGTGTATTTCACACTGTTCTCCTGCTGTCTTTTAGGTGCCTGGGGCCCAAGACCTAGTGGACTTCTCACCGGTGTACCGATGCCTGCACATATACTCTGTCCTGGTAAGTAACTCTGTGCTGCCTGTGAGACTGGTGCTGACACTGGACTGTGGTTTAAAGAAGATGGTGGGGTGCAGCTCATTCTGCTGATGCTGCTGGAAGGAGGTGGTTGCAAAACATTTATTAATGTTCACCTACCTAGGAAGTGCGTTACCTGAAGTAGAAAGTAGGCCAGTGATGGATGTGTTTTGATAAAAACCACACAGTTACTTCATGCAGGCCACAGAAATATAAAGGGATATTTTCTCCCAACTATTGCACACCCTGGGTTTACAATATACATTTTTCTTGGTCAGGCTGTTTTCCTCTGAGAGTTCTTGTTTGACCACAGTAGTTTCATTATTCAGTGCAAATGGAGGAGTTGCAGGCAGGGAGAGAAATTGATTTTAAATGTATTGTTTGCTGCGCTTAGGAGAATTTTGCAGCTCTTTAGACATTGTTCGACAGGAGCAGATTTGCTGCCGTCCCGCCAAATCCACCATTTGACTGTATCGCTCCCAGTTTCCCAATAATTAGGCTTTGCATGCACTGAAAAATACAGCCAAAGTGAAACTGTTCTGTGTTTATGTTTGGTTATTGGCTAAAAAGTGTTACTCTGAACCGTGTCATGTTCTTGAGAACTTCTCAAGAGAGCTCCCATCTCTGCAGGCGTAGGCTGCTAGGTGAGCTACATTTTCTCCTAGGCATTATGAGTACGTAAGGTATTGATTTTTTTTTACTTATTTATAACAAGGGCAGATAAGATGCCCTTTGTAGCTTACCCTTCAGCTTTTAATGTCTGAGATGCTTCCAACAGCATATGAGTCTTGCATCTGCAGACCCAAAGAACCTGTGTTGTTTGCATACATTCTTTAACGTCCTTTGGAGAGTCAGAGCTTTCAGGGGGCTTTTCTCCTGCGGTTGAGCAATCTGAAGCCCAGGCAGCAGATGAAAGGAGCACTCTGTTCACAGCTTTCCTCCCTTTCCACGGCGGAGCCAGGCTTGTGAGAGAATTGTTTTCAAGGCACTTCCAAAGCCAGTTTCTCCAGCAATACATACAAATGAATTTGCAAAAGGAAAAGAATTGTCATAAAAAACACTTATATAAAATCTTTTTGTGCCCTCATCTGTTAATAGTTATGTAATTTGGCTACATTGCCATGATATTTTATTGCAATGAAAAAGTTAACCTACCCAAAATGTGCTACTCTGTTTATCTTGGACAAAAACCTCCTCCTCAAACCCGGCGCTGGGAGCCCGGTTCAGGGAGTGTGCTAATTGAAGATTACAACTGGTCTGAAATGCTTTGTGGATTTCAAAGTGTCACTTTATTTGGAGAAACTTCAGTGAAGAATATGTATAATGAAAACAGCATTAGGAATCCTATTTGTGTAGCTTACCTACATTTGTTTTATGCAAGGGTATTTATTTAACTGTGTATTTATACATAAAGCTGTTATGAAAAGGATGAAGAGCTTTTGCTGGTGGATGTAACAGTTTTGCACATTTGAAATGGTCTTATTTCTACACTGGGGCTTTGTTGTTGTCTTGTTGCTTTACTTTTTTATCTGAAATAGCAATCAGTCCTCCAAAGCGTATTAGGGAAACACTGTTTCTAGAATAGAGGTTTCATGGGCAGAGCTCTGTGGATCTGGATGGGATTGTCTTCTGCTGGAGGTGGGAATAGTGCAGTGGAGTTGGTGATGGCGAAGTTAGACCTGGTACAGGAGTTTCGTGCCAGTGGTTTAGCATCCTCTGTCGCCATCCTAAGCTGAGATCGTTCAATCCTTCTCCCCTACTCCTTCTCTATTTCAGCCAATAGCCCTAGTAGTGAGAAAAAGATACATCAGAACTCTAAAGAAGGTGTGTTGGTGAGACAGGAGCAAGAGAAAAAGGTAACTGACCCTAGTAAAGGCTGCTGAAAAGAAAATTGCCCTTTTCCTGACCTGTGATTGAATCCTGCCCAGGCTTTCTAGGCCCAACTTAGGTTGAACAATGTCAGAGATCCAGCAAGCATCGAGGGAAACAGCCACATCAGTGTCAGACGGAAGGATCATAATGTAATAGTTACCAAAAAATCCTAATATTTGTCATTTACAATAGCGTTATCTAAACGCTTGGCCTGCAGTTAAAAAGGCCCACGTTGAATAAACATTGAGATATTTATTATTTTTAGTGAAATCGACCTTCCAGTCACCTCGGTTTTATGGCTGTGCTGCTTATAAATTCCCAAAGGATTATTTGAAAAATCCTACTCATATCTGCCAGCCTTATCAGCAGGGCAGAAGTTCACATATTGTAACGGGAGGTCAGCCTTCGGTCATGGTCTTACAGAGGGGGCCAGGCACCTGTAAATCCTTCCTTCAGCAACCAAGGCGAAGTACAATATCAAACAGGCAAGGAGACTTTTCCAGGAAATGCTGAACTTTCTCAGGAAGGGCAGAGGAGGGGGAAAGAAAGTGAAGGAAGGTCAGGCGGGGGTTAATTGAGAGTTGGACCTTGGCGTGGTGGCGGCTCCAGGGAGGACAGGCTCTGATGGGATGCTTTATGGGACTATTCATCTGAGATTCCTTTTCTTGTGAGAAACGGACTGGCCTGGCTGAGGGTGTCTTGAGGAAGAAATGGGCGTAGGAGAGGCTTTGAATATCTGCAGATATTGAACAAAACATCACAAGAGTGTATTTGTTTATTATACATGGAGTTGTACACACGGATAGCCTTTCTTTACTCAACTAACCCTTTGATTTCATGATTTCGGTTTACATCACTAAATGGTGCCTAGAACAACAAGTCCTTACCCTACCTGTGGTTTCTGCATGCAGCAAATATACTCTGAATTGCATGAAAAAAGGCTTTTCGGATGACAGGTTTGGTTTCAAGCTGGTGTGAATCAGTAACCACTGAACAACCTCAGTGTCTTGGTGGGAATCCTGGTAATACTAGGCGAATGTATACTGTTCTTAGGGGGAAAAAAAAAAGAAAAAAAAAAAAGCTGGAACCATGGATATGGTGGTTCTTCAGATGCCAGGAGCATCTCATAAAAGGGTGAACGGGGGGTGCTGGCAGCAGAGCCAGGACATGGGAGTCTTGAGGCCTGTCCTGGTCTCCTTGGTCAGTTGGCCAAAGTCCGTGTCTAGTTTTAGCTGATGTTAAACACTAAACCCCACTTAGTTTCTGTTGAGCAGCGATGTGCTATTTAAGGACATTCATCTACAGTGTGGTTAGGCTGCTAGGCTGTTGGTATCAGGTATATCTTTTCCTTGAGTTAATAGAGAAGTTTGTTGAAAATGGTAATATTATTATATAAAGAAGAAACAAGAATATTTCAGTGAAGTGATTTTGCCATTGACTTTTTTATCTTTTATGTTGTCTTTGACCAAAGTCTATGTAATGCTTAAGTTGCTTTGATCGATATCCAAAATAAATTAGGAAAGGTGAGGTTTGGGCCAGATGGTTTATCTGCTGGAGCATCTGAACAGCTGTTGGGTGCCTTGTATTTCAAGGCCAAGACATGGGGAATGGCTTTGCTTTACATAACATAAAATGAAAAGCAGTTTTTGTTTCATGTTTCCTGTAAGCTGTAAGAAGACAGAAAGCAAAGAGTGAATGAAGAGCAGAAAGGAATTAAAAAAAAAAAAAAAAAAAAGCCAAAAAAAGCCAGAGTGGTTTACACAGAGTGTGCTCCCAAGGAGTTGTCTCAAAGGCAGCTGATGATGATTTAAGTCACTAAAGCTCCTGCTTCAGCCAGTGCTGTTGCCTGTTAGTACTCATTTAGGGTTTGCCTTAGCTAGGTGGGTTTTTTTAGCTTTATGCTAATTGGTTACCAATTACTTTGAGGTTCTTAACATGTTCATGAAGACACTGGTATTGACACTCCCAGCTCTTTGATCCGAGCTACAAAGGGGTCATTTTAGGGTAAAGAACAAGTGTCCAAAAAAAAAAAAAAAAGAGAGCAGATTCTGATGTAAATACAGGTTTAAAACTGTAGCTGCCTCCTTCTAGTTGATGAAGTATTTCTGGAGAATCCCAGAGCTGGATAATTTAGATAAATAGCAGTTGACAGGTATTTACTATAAATTTGTTGTATCTCGCCACTGACATTTTTATCTGCTGTATTGCTTTTACCCCAAGCCTCTATAACCCTAAAACTGCTTTGATGCACAAAATACATTAGGAAAGGTAAAAAAATGTAAAACAAATAATACCCCTCCCTTTCCTAAAAATAATCAATGTAGAAACGTCCTTAAATTCCTATATTAAAATACATGTGTTGTGCATAGACTGTATCCACTTGGTACGTTTTTGCTTGCCTAGTTTAGTGAAGAATATAATGTTTTATATCTCTTAGCTGTGCAGAGCCAGCACGGCCCTCAGAGGAGAAACAAGGGTTTACTTTTGCTTATCGCTAAAATTGCTACGTTTTGATTTCAGAAGCTGTGCAGGGATTCATCGGCTCAGGGACTCAAGGTGAACTGTTCAGCTGAGGATGGGAAATACCACTTCTATCTCCAAGCCCAGCAGATTTCATTTGAAGTGGGAGATGCCACAAATCCGGCAGCGGATCATTAGTCTCCTCCCAGCCCTCCACTTAAATAATTTTTTTTTTTTCAATTTCTCTTAGAAGTGTGCTAGTGACTGTGTTGCCTGCATTAATCCTCCATTTTCTGCCTCTATGGACTATTAAATTGTGGGTCTGGTTGCTCATTTGCTTGCCCATGGTGGCTGTGACGCAGCCGGTCGTTCCTGCCCCCTCCCCACCTCTCCAGGGAGGCTCCAGCCTCCCCACCAAGATGTTTGTTCTTTGGTAACGGGGCAAAACAATTGAAGTTTTTCTTTCAAGGGATGAGAAAACCTCTTATAGGAACCACAATTCAAATAATAAGAGCTACCCAACCCTCTCTTTCATATGAAAACGTCTCTTTTTTCTCTTTGTAACACTACTTGTTTCTTTTATTTGATACTGAAACACAAACCGTACCATGGAAAGTCTGTGGTTTACTTCTATTTTTGAGATCAGGGTTGTAAAGTTTTCCCTCAGTGTCCTTGGGAACTTTAAAACTTTTTTTTTCTGGAGGGGGTGGGGGGGCAGTGGAAAAAATTTCATTCTCGAAGTCTCTGGTAACTCCTTGTTCATCTCAGACACTTTGCAGATTGTCCCATCGTTGTGTCCTGGCATATCTCACTGTCTGCTGACTTGGCTGACCCACTGGTGCCTGGTGCAGTTAGATAGCTATAAACACAGCACTGAGATCATAGGGAAAGGCTGAGGGTGAGACACTTTGTGCACTGGATTGATAAGGACACAGGAAAAGCCATTAGAGTGAACTGGTGTCAGTGACCTGTGATAACCATTCTGTACTACGTGCTAATGGACCCTGGGTAGTGTGTCTGTCTGTAGTGGCAATAGATTTAACTTTTGTAATTGTCATATTGCTCTTTTAACCCTGTGACCTTATTACCCATGAGAAAACCACTTGGCTTCGATCAAAGAAGCAGCAAAGAAATCAGTGTTCATTCTGAGCTGGCTAGATATGATCACAGGCAGCCTTGATTCTTAAAATATTCAGCTTGGAAAACAGACATGTTAGGGGGACAAAAAAAAAGGGTGGTTTACTACAATAGCCCGGATGCAGACTTCTTGTCACCTGAGGTTAGGAACAGCAGCCGTGCTTTCCCAGGGCTTTGCAGAACTCTGCACCGTCACTTACTCACTGAAAATATACTGATATTTTACATTTAAAGCTGATTTCATCCTGATTCACCCAATCTCATTCCACTCTTAGTGGCTAGAATAAGAGACTGACTCAGTTAATCCTGACAATGGAAAATATATTGTATCTGATCAGTATTTCATCACACCATTCAGGATGGATAGGACCTAAGGAGGTCTCTGGTCCAACTTCCTGCCCAAAGTGGGGTCAGCTCTAAGATCAGACCAGGTTACTCAGGGCTTTATCCAATCTGGTCTTGAAAACCTCCAGGGACCAAGACTGCAGAACCTCTCAGGGCAGCCTACTCTGCTCCATGACTTCCTGCTAGGTATTGAAGGTGGCTGTTAGGTCTCGCCAAAGCAGTCGCTTCTCCAGACTGAACAAGTTCTTTTAAACTCCCACTGTGGGACAAGTGCTCCAGCCTCAACCATCTTGTTGACCTCCAGTGAACTTACTCCATTTTATTGGTGTCTTTCCTGTATTTGGGAGGCCCAAAACTGGATGTAGGGTATAGATATATTCTTAACAAGTGCTGCATAGAAGGGGATAATCACTTCCCTCAATCTACTGGCTTTATTCCTGTTAATACAGCCTAGGAGGCTGTTGGCTGCCTCTGCTCCCAGGGCAGACGGCTGGCCCATGTTCAGCTTGCCGTCTGCCAAGGCTCTTGGTCCTAATCCACAGAGCTGCTCCCCAGGCAGTCAGTCCCCAGTGTGTGTTGTTGCAGGAGGTTCTTCCTTCCCAGGTGCACAACTTGGCATTTCTCCTTACTTATTTTCATCAGGTTCCTGTCAGCCCATTCCTCCAGCATATCAAGACCCTCTGGATAGTGGCCTCGCTCTTGAGTGTGTTGACTTTTTTCCCCTAGCTTAGTGTCATCGGCAAAGTGCATGAGTGTGCTCTGTTGCCTCCTCCAAGTCACTGATAAAGATGCTAAGCGGGACAGGCCCCAGGACAGACCCCCATTGTGGTTCTCTACTTGTTACCAGCTTCCATGTTGGGTACAACTCATTAATCATGACCCTCTGAACGTGACCACCCAACCAATTATTTACCCATCCAGCTGATCACTCATCCAGACTGTGACATCCAAACTTGGATACAGGAATATTGTGAAAGAGCATGCCAAAAGCCTTGATAAGTCAATGACACCCACTGCTTTCCCCTCATCCATAAATCCTGTCATGCTATCATAGAAGGCAGTCTGATTGCCAGCATAACTTCTGCTTGTTAAATTCATGCTGGTTGTCCCCAGTTCCCTTCTCCTCCATATTCTGAAAATGTGTCCCAGGAGGGCCCAACTCATGAATTCCTCAGGGACTGAAGCAAAGTTGAGTGTGCTGTAGTTCCTCAGATCATCTTTTCAGCCTTTATTGCAACATTTACCTTTTTCCACTTATTGGGAGCGTGGTTTTTTTTTTTTTATGGTATTTGAACTACTATGGGCTCTTTGGTTCTAGGGAGCTCTAAGATCAGGATTGGTTTTGTTATGAGATATTCACCTTGAGTGGTACAGAATGCAGGCCAGCTGAAGGACCCTGAAGACCAACACCACTATTTGTATTGTGTAAGTGTGGGAAGGCTCTTCTTAAGATTTGCTCCAGGCATTGGGGCTCAGGAGGGTTCTGGGAATGTTTCTCCATCTACCCTGAAGAACTTTGTGGAGGTGTCCAGAAGTCACGATGTGTCAAAAGTAACAAGTGCTAGAGACAGAAGTGCACTGATATGCAGAGAACTTCCCTGAAGAGCATTGAGTTTTCTAAGGTAAAACTCAGTTTAACAGAAAAGGAAATATCTAAGAAACATTCTCATTACATCTTTTCTCATCCTTTGGTTATAGACTCGTAGTAGTTTAGACTGGAAGAGACTCATGGAAGGCTTTGGTCCAGCCCTCCACTCAGGGCTAAGTTTGAAGAATTAGGGATCTCAGAGGCACATCCATTTGAGTTTTGAGGATCTCCAAGGGTGGAGGCTGGCCAGCCTGTCTGAGTCCCTGTTCCAGTGTTTGACCAACCTTACTGTATTTTTTCCCCCCCGTTAAATTAGTTTGAATTTATCTTTTTACATTTTGTCTCCTGCCTCTCCTTTTGCTGTGTATTTCCAAGGGGAGCCTGGCTCTATCTACTCTGTAATCTGGTATTAGATACACTTCCTTACCTTTCTCCTTCCTCACCTTTCCTCATGTGTCGTGTGCTCCAGGTCCCTCAATTACCTTGGTGGCCACTCCTGGCCTTTCTTCAATGTGTAGTACACCAGCATCTCTACAGCTGTTCTTTTGCATTACGCATTAAAAGCCATTTTTATTGCAGCTGGATCACAAGTGACACTGTTCCACTGGGCTGATGCTGATATTCAATATTTAGGACTTATTTTTGTTCCTAAAACTAGATAAATGGCATTCTTGGTGCCAGTTCAGTGACATGTGAAAGATATTGCAACATAACACTAAACCCTGATTTGACCCTGGTGAATCAGATCCAGTTTCTCTTGACTGTCCCCAAAATTGGAGGAAGAACAGAGTCCCAGGAACCCCTCTTAGAAGTGAAGAGTCTTGCCTGTGTGGCGTTGCCTCCAGACTCCCTGCATGGAAATCACTGAGAAGCAAAAGTGATAAGGTGAGCATGGAAGCAAAGTTGGGAGATATACTGGCCCCATCTCTTACCTTGTGCTGTTAAGTGTTTTAGTCGCCCTGGGCTTCAAACTGCATCTCAGTAGAGTATGTGTAAGATATAGACTCTCCAAGGCTGCTAGAAAAAGAGACATTAGGAAGTTTCTTCTGCATGGGGACTGCTGAGCTATTCGTGTTAGTGAAGCTGTGTATTTTATGCGTAAATTAACCCTGGGGGAATTATCATGTGCTGACCAGAAACTTCTTTTTTTTTTTTTTTTTTTTTTAAAGAGAAGAGTGTGTTTGTGGGGGAGGAGGGGGCTGTAAAATAATAAGCCACCATGTTTTATGCATCTCAGAAAATGGCTTGGTGCACAGCTGCAGTTGCTGTTTTCCTGCTATGTATGTTGTTTCTCATCTTAAAGGCCTATATGCAGTGTATCTGGGAAATGATTGCCATCCTGTTTTCAATAAAACCCTTTTTTTATGAAGGGTCTTAGGTTGGCTGGACATTAATTCTCAATCTGTTTACAAATATTTGTGCAGGAAAGGGTGAGCAACGTTCAGGACGGGCTTGTGACGCATATACCCCCTATTTCAGTCCTTTGTTCAGGAAAATGTGGAAACAAGGCGGTTGTACAATGAACAAATGCTGCCTTCACATTCCAGGAGTGTGGCGCGGGAGCCGCTTGCTGCGGGGCAGACGTGGTCTCGCAGTGGGAAGATGAGAAGCACACAAACCTCCATCCCAACACAAAAAAGTTGCTTCAGCTCGGAGATCAATGGGCAGCCTATGTTGTATTGTATGAAGGGTGATGGAAAAGCTCTGATTCAGGGGGTTGATAATTGCTGTATACAAAAGCAGGGATATGTGAAACACGTTCAGAAGGTAAGCATTGCCCTCAGAGAGGTTTTCCTTGGCTCTGCTCCCCCGAATCCCTCAGAATGAGAGGTTTGGCTTCTGAGGAAGGTGTCTCATCTCTTTTATCATTTGAAACTGGTACTTGGAGGTCTTGGGTGAACTTCTAGTTTCTCATCTTCGTGGAGACTTAGTCGTTTACTCACAGTCACTGAGCAACCCACAAGAGCTGTTATGAGAGCAGGGGTTTGTCTCTCCTGGCCTTACTACCTCCAGCTTGTCTTGCCCCAGTCGTGGTTGCTGTACGGTGTTGAAATGCCTTGGAATCCTTCAGGATGAAAAATTGTAAGGAATAACACAGTCTAAAATGTTGTGCCTGTTACTTTTAGTAATTCTTTCAAATATTAATGAAAAGATATGCACAGAAATAAATAGCAAACTCTTTTTATTGTAGTAGTAACTTAGGTGTGCCACAGAGCATGATTTCTACAGCTGCTGCTGGATAGGAAGCCTCATGATGTTTTTATGTGTAGACCCTATAACTAAACAGGTGCTTATTGACTCTCACAGGTGGCTACGTGCATATATGTTATTGCCCTCTAGAGAGGCTACTGTTGTGTCCATTTTCACAGCATCACAGGCAGAGGTTGGAGGGTACCTCAGAGATCACCTTGACCAGCTCCTTGCACAAGCAGGGTCAGCTAGAGTGGAATTGCTCAGGACTGTGTGTAGTTGGGAGGGAAACTCCACAGCTCCTCTAGGCAACCTGTTTCAGTGTTTGGTCACCTTCACAGTAAAAAAAGTTGTGTTTTTTTTTTTTTTTCCTATGTTCAATGGAAATTCTTCTATTTACCTTTGTTCTCTCACAGGGCACCACTGAGAAGAGTCTGGCTCTGCCTTCTTTATTTCCCCCGTTGGGTGCTTGTACGTGTTGGGAAGGTCTCTCTGAGCCTTCTCTTCTCCAGGCTAAGCAGTCCCAGGTTTCTTGCTGAAAGTCACATGCTCACATCCCTTGAGATCATTGTGGCCCTTCACTGGGCTTGCGTCAGTGTTACCTGTATCTGTTCTGCTGGTGGGCCCAGACGTGGACCCAGATGTGTCTCACCAGTGCTGAGTAGAGGGGAAGCTTCACCTCCCTTGACTTGCTGGCAACGCTCTGCCAAACACAGCCCAGGAGTCTGTTGTCCTCCTTTGCTGCAAGGGCACAATGCTGGCTCATGATGAACTTAGTGTCCACCAGGACCCCCAGGTCTTTTCCTGCCAAGCTGCTTCCCAGCTGATCACCCCCAGCGTGTACTTCCTGGGAGCGTGTACTCCTCAGGGGCAGGACTTGACATTTGTTGAACTTCATAAGTTGGGCCATTTCTCCAACCTGCCCGGGTCCTTCTAAATTGGCAGGACGCACCTCTGGTCTGTCAGTCACTTCTTCCAGTTTTGTCATCTGCATTTTCAGGGAGTAGAGGAATCAAAGGCAGATTTCATGGGTGATGGGTAGGAGGAAGGAGAACTCTTGTTGAGTTGAGTGCTGGTGCTTGTGCTTATGTCTCTGCTTGTGTAACACAGCTATTTCTCTGTCTGGTCATTTTGGCTTCTTGACTTAACCATTTTCTATAAACTCATAATTATTACATACATGTTGGTTTAGGTGGGCAGAGTTGACAGGTGGTCAAACCAGAGGTCATGCTGGTCCACTTCTGGTTGGGAGTAGACTGTACAGCATTCTGTGTACCTGTTTGAATTCTGTTTGTAAGGACCATTGCCTTAAAAGGGGGCAAAAAACTTAGTTGTCAAATGTGGAAATGGGCTGCTAGGACACGAACTCTTTCCTAATACGAAGGGTGTAGCTAATACTGGATGTGCTGCTCCTCGGTGGGGCTTGGAACAGGAGGTCTGTTTATTAGTTTGTCTTGTTCTTATTTCTCCATGCTCCCTGACCGTTCCCCCATGTTCTGGGATAGAAGAACAAAATACCAAATGTGCAAATTTAATTTTCCAACCCAAACATTTTATAGCAGAGTCTTAGGAGCAAGCTGCAATTTTCTGCTCAAACGTGGCGTGCAGGACGGGTGCTTTTCTGCTTCTTCCCAAGTACGTGCTTGGATTTAGGGAGGGAGAGAATGAAGAGCTTTGAAGTCAAAATCATTTAGCAGTACAGTACTGTCTCCTCATGAAAATAACCAATTTAGGGACTTCCGCCCCGCCCCCCCCATTCCCCCCGTGTGTGTTTGCAATTAATGCAAACCCCTGTCTGTCAGTGATTATTAGCTCTCTGGTAGGAGGCACACAACTTAAAACACACAATATTAAGCAGGCAGTAAAAAATGACTGGCATTTGTTGCAGATTGCATTCTTCTCAGTACATTTTGCCTCCTATCCTTCCACTTTCCTATTCCCTTGGCTCCTTTGCCTCCCTCTGGATCTGTCCTTCATCTTCCTCAAGGACTCATTCTGCACACTTCTTAAATTGAGGTGTTTTTTTTTTTTTCCTTTAATTGATGGGAGCCCTGACAAGAGCTGATTAGCTGTTAGAGATGCATCCTTCCTTGCAAAGCTTGTGACCGATTTCCACTGCTTCCTTCCTTCCTTGAGACGGGACAGTGAGCTTTCTTCTACCAGCCGGCAGTTGTCTCCCAGAGGTTTTATGCACGGTGGCCTGGCGTGGAAGACTCTGTGGGCTTGTCCTGAATATACTTTTTTCCCTGGCAGTTCATTCATTATAAAGTTTTAATGAATTTTAAATATATTATGAAAAGAGCACGTGTTTAGAAACCATCTCTGCTCATTTTTACACTGGATGTGTTGGGTTGTGCTTTTCTTTGCAGAGAGGGGGGATTGAAAGCAAGCAGAGGAGAAAGGCACGTCCCCTGTGCTTAACCTTGCAGGTCACCTGGAACGGGAGGAGATCGCCAAAAATGCAACCTGAAAATGTTTAGCTGCTGCTGTTTATAATGAGGAAATATCTGTCTACATCATCGCTTTGTAACTTTTCAAAAGTATGACTTAAAAAGGCGAGGGGGGGTTGGAGAGGGATCTGCACCGCCGTATTTTACAGAATGAGAAACACAGGCTACTTGTTCAGTCAATTCAGTTTAGGTCAAATGTAGTTATGAAAAACAGATGATTGCTGGTGATCAAGCTGTACTTTGACAAATATCCCATTGTTTGAGCGTGCAGTGATTTCTTCAGACCGTTACCCGGTGCAGGGCTTGGCGATTGCCTTCTTCCAGCTCAGAGGCTGTCAGCCGGCACGGGGCTTGGTGCTCCAAACCCAAGGGCTTGGCCCCGTAGGAGGAGGGATTGCACAGAAAGAAAGGCTTGGTGCAAAATGACTGAAGTTTCCGCTCTAGCTATTAAAATAGGAGCTCACTTGGGGTCTCAGAAGTGCTTGAAAGGATGCTTCTTATGTATAGGTTGTATCCTGTGCAGCAGAATAAAGGTTTATTTGGGGGATGCTGATATTTGAGCTCCTTACTATTAGTGTATCTTAGCCCTGTGTTGCTTTGAGTTATCATATATTCTTTTATGGTTTCCTCTAGAAAATATTCATCTACAAATTATATCTGTGGAGTAAGGAACCTATTATTCATGTTCATTATTCAGCCCTGCTCTGACGGTTGCTGGGTCTCCTGCTCTTCTGCTTCGCAGCTGAGTGATGGTGCTTTGGTGGAGTTGCTCTGCAAGGTTGGCTGTCAATCTGAAATGTCAAAACGTCTTATATTTCGGGTGTATTTTCAAATTTCTAAGGTTGAGAAGCAATGTGGACAGGTATATGCTACGTGACTCTGGTTTTATGGACAATGTGAAGGCTACAGAGTGCCAAGGGAACGTTTAATCCTTTTTAGGATTTTTGTTCTGAAATCAGTATCCCTTTGCTCAGGGATTTGTCAGCTTCTGGGATGTGAGGGACTAATTCTGGGTAACTTTAACTCAGACAACTCAGGGGACAAGCTTTTCTTTCTGATCCTTATGGCACGTTGCACCATCTAAAAGATTCAGTCTTACCAAAACCCCCCAGAAACTCATTGCCCTTGCCTCAGGTTGGTTTATGACCAGCTTGTGTCCGTGGGAATTCTGGGGAGAAGATTGGGTTGATCAGTGCCTGAGCAGGTGGATCAGATGCTCAGGATGTAGATGCAGATGGTTGGGAAGTCTAAAAGCAGAAATGCGGTTGATACAGAAAAGCCTTTTTCTGGTAGAAGGTCTCCTGTGTGTCTGTCATTGGAGCAGTTACAGGAAATATTCCATTAGATGCTGGGAAGACCCGGCCTGTATTTGTGATGGTCCTGGTCATTGGCATAACTTTTAGAAATGTACACTGTTACTTGATGTATTTTGTCATCTGAAAACAAAATCAAAGCTATTAAAAATATGGAAAACGGTTTGTGTTTAACTTCTTATCAGTGTCACTGGTCTTTAGGGTATGAACATGTGTTGGATCTTCTGTTGCACTGCTACCACTCAGAGATAAACTTTAGACTATTCATCATCGGAGAAGATTAGACTTTCCAACAAATCTGAATTTGTGCACGTTACTTTCTACTCCTTTGGAGCAGCATTAACTCCAAGGAACTGTGAAAGCTCGAGCTGTCATCTCAGAAAAGTTTAATGTCCTTCTCGCTTTTTACAGCTCCGTGTGTTCTGCGCTTCACTTCATTTGTCAGGCACAACAAATCCAGATTTGGAGTATTAATTTTTTTTCTAGCTATTAAAAAATAAAATTTTTAAGATCAGAAAAGGCCCCCAAGGGAAATATTTTGAAGTATTTGAGTCTTTATGTTCCTTCTGGATGAACATATCTCTTTTTAATATTGAGAATTGACTTGATAAATACAAAAATACTATAATATAATAGGTTGGCCATGTGTTCAGTGTTTATACAAGCAAACCAGCTCTCTTTAACTAGGATGATGTGATGTTAAATTGCATGTTGGACTGGGGAAGCAGTTTTTTGCTTGGTCTAGATTAAGGAAAAGCTGCGGTACCCAGTCCTGGCTAAGCAGAATAACAAAACAAATGATACTTGGGTAGCAGAGACTGAAAACCTTGCACTCCCTAGCTCTTGTTAAATGAACCCAGCAGCTCTAAACCGATGACTGAGCAGTAGCAAATAACACTAAATTTTTCTACTGCTATTAAATGGAAAAGAAAACACATTTCTGGTTAACATTTAAACCTATTAAAATGTGATTGAAGTGGAATCCACATCTTGGATTACTTGGAAGATTTACTGTGGCTACTTGTCTGTCACGTTAGGAGAACTCGCTTCACCCTGAAAATCCCGACGTTTCACTAAAATCCCCGTATTTAGCTTGTGCAGCTCTATACCTGCTTGCAGACCTTCCCTTGCAGCTGAGATGCCTTTGCCTATGCAGGAACTCAGCGTGGGTGGTGGGTGACCTGGTTGAGCAAATGGTAACTAAGAGCACAAACATGTAGGGCTAGAATTTATGTAGTCAACTTGTAAGTACATTTTAGGATTTTAGATAAAAAGGACATTGGATCCGAGTGGACTCTCATCAGGAGAATTCTCCTGTTGCAGCATGCTCCTTGCACCCATAAGAGTGAGGAGCATTTCCATCTGTCCTGTCAGCAGTGTTTTGGTGTGCCAAAGAGTTTTGCATTTCCTTGGAGAGCTGCAGTCCTAGTTCTTGCCCAAGAAACTACATTTTCTCAGGAAACTGAAGGCTCACGGAATCTGTTGCTGTATTTGAAATCTCAAGTTCCCAATTTGAAACTTTGATCAAGCCTAGGAAGAGAAGGAGGTCTTTGTCGCCCTGTCTTCTCCCATGGCTGCTGTCTTTTCTGCTTTTAAAGAAAGTGGTGAAATGAAATGAAAATACACATTAAAATGCCCTTTTTCCTGGAAGGCTGTTCTTCGCTTGTGCAGAGGTTAAATTCTTAACAGGGGAATAAACTTGAAAGAGAATATACTGTCCCTTCTCCCGTTGCAAAGCTCCCTGAAACCTGTGATGCTATGATGCTCTCAACACGAGCATGCTGTTAACCAGGCATGCTGTTTGTGATTTTGCTTTAAAATTTATTTGCAAGAAAGAATCCATCCGTTTTGTACAGAGATATTTGTTTTCTCTGTCTTGTTCAATGGATTTACTGTAGGGTTTGAGCATGGAGCATCAGTTCTTCATCTGATCCTTCCTGTCTGCTTGTGTTTGGGAAGGGATGGGGTTTTGGGTGGGTGTAATTCCTTCCAGAACTGCATTTTGCAGCCTGACAGACCCCTGCAAAGGCTCTGCTGGCTGCAGAAATAAACTTTATTGGTAGGAGAGGGAGATCCATTGTGTAGATAGAGGCGAATTGTTGATACCTGCTTTGTCCCGTAGTTTTAGGAGGAGGTGTTTTCTGTGTGTTTCATCCAGCCGTCGAGTGCTTTGAAGATAAGAGCACCTGAGACCCAATTCTCCGTGGCTAGCCATGGTGTGGGGGAGGCTTTGGCTGTGCTGATTGCCTGTGCTGCCATGATGGCCCCCAGATTTGAGGGTTGGTTGTAGGTTTTTGGTGGCTTTTAGCTCCTCTGTGCCACGCAGCAGCATGAGTCACTATTTCCAGCTTTGTCATGCAAGCTGGATTTTTCTAAGAGAGAATACGAAATTATAAGCACTGTTTTCCCTAGTTTTTAAAGACTTACACTGTTCTGATCTCTAACTTCTGGTTTTTTTGAAACTCTGATACAAGGTCTTATGGACAGTAGAGGTTTCCATGAGCACGGGACGTCATTGGGCAAATTTATGGAAAAAAATAATCCATCTAGAGCTGTTAAATAAAAAGACTTGGCTTGTGGCTCAGGTCGTCCCTGTGCTGGAAGCTGAGAAACGATGCTGGGAAAAGCTGGATTACGTGTTTGCCCTGTTCTTGTGTTATTTTTCAGTAACACCAGGTCTGGTGCTGGCCAGCATTGGAGGCAGGGCACTGCGCCCGGGCTCTGCCACCATGTAGCATTTGCACATGCGTATTCAGGAAAGCTGGTTGTTCCTGCTGGTTAAGTTCAGGTTTTATTTAGTTATCTCTAACACCCGTGTGAGGCCCGTGCAGGCAGGACACGGGGAGTCTCCTGACAGCTCTTGGGCACTGCTGTATGACTGTGTGGAAGACCTGACAGCTCCCATCTTGCCAAGGGTTTGAGAGACATTACATTTTCTGAGTTTTTAAAATTATTTGAATAAGGTTAAAATACTTCATCTGCTTTGCAGAGCAGAGGCTACTGCTTTTTTAAACCTGGGAATTTCTGATTTTTCCTGGTTATAACAGTGTAGGTAAACATGAATCAGGCGAAAAGAACTTGTGGCATTTGGAAAAACATTTCTTTCCTGGACTGAGCAATTGAAGGGCACTTTATTCTCATTTTTGTGCTTTTTCCCTGCAGTTATACAACAATTAGAAATACCTACTTATTTATTTTCAGTGAAAGCTTAGATAGCTATGCAGCACTCTTGATTCCAGCTGCTGAGGTTGAGGCGAAACATTTGAGCCCCTGGCTAGGATCTTGAGAGAAGAGCTAGCACCAGAAATGGCTTGTCTTTGATTTTGAGGGGAGAAGCAGAGATGTGAGCTACCCAACCCTTTCACCAAACTGAAGAGGCAATTCTGTGCTGGCAATTTTAGTTGCTCTGGGCTTTCATTTTTTCCTTTAAGTCTTTAATTCTTCGATTTTCCATCACGTTGCCAATGGCAGTTTTCTCTCTTCTGGTGGCTTCCCACTGCAAGAAGATGGGAACCTCTGATCATGGCCAAAGCAAAGAGTTATTTGGCTCTCTGCTTCTGGTCCCCACCTCCCTCCAGTTGCTTTCACATTGATCCCTTGGAGAGGAGCGGGTAAATGGTGGGTGTTTTCTTTCCTCTGCAGCACCAGCTAGCCAGGAGTGTGAGCTGGGGAGCTGGTGAGCATGAGGATCTCGTTCTCTTCTGCCTCTGTTTCTCTGTTCCTAGGTCTCACTCCCCTCCGTATCATGTAAGTCATAAATATTTAACATTTATCACCAAATTTCCTCCTACTGGGAAAACTGGTGCATCTATAAAAGGGGCTGATGTGGGAAGATGTTGGCTTCTGGTCTGGACAGAGCGAGGTGATACTCATCTCCAGACTTCTCATCCATAGGATTCAGCAGGGCACATTGCGTCCCTGCGAGCTGCCAGGCTCTTTTGGGATGGAAGCTCCTCCTTTCGCTAGCGTGGCCTCACTGTTTGTCATCCTGGGTCAGAGGTTACGAAAAGCAGTAGTCAATTAAAGCTTTATTAGATGTAGTTAGTAATGCTCTGAAAGGAGCCGGCCAAGCTAAGGCCACTAATAATGGCCCTTTGTTAAGGTATTTAATAAATTAACACTCTGCTGTGGCGGGGAGGGTGGGAGGCGATTACAAAAGCCAGGCTCGTTAATCAGCGTGTTTACCCTCTTCAAACGCCCCGTCCGTGCAGCTCCCTAATCTTTACCCACCAGATTTGTTGGGAGCTGTGCGGGCAGCTGCCGGCCCGGGGACGGGAAGCGCCTCTGTGGGTCACGCCTGGGCCACGGCTCCAAGGACGCGCCAAGACAAACACAGGTTACCAGGACCATCGTGCTAATCACTGGAGCCCCACATTAAGCAGGGACAATCCTTAGCGCAGGTAGCCATCGCAGGCGTGGGGTGATGCCGAAGCAGCGGCATTCCCCCAAACACCATGCTTTGTCTCATCCCTACCCCGCTCGTCTTTGAATTTTATTATTTTTTTTAACAAAACCTCCTGCATGCCGTGCTGGATGTGCTGCCGAGTTTGAACATTAGAGGGCATCTCATCCTCATGCTTCTTTATTTTTATTTTTTTTGTGTGTGTTTTGTTTTAGTGCAGCTTAATCTATAGGGCCGTCTTTAAAAAGCAAATAGAGCATTTGACCTGCTGTGCAAATTAGCCATATGGTGAAGTGTAATATCCCGCTGACCCTCATTACCGTGCAGTATGAAAAGCTCTCCCCTTTTCACATGCAAGCATATTAAAGTGGCCTTTTCAGCATTTTCTTCCATATAAAACTGTCTTCACTCCTGTGGCCAAGCAGTTAAAAGGGAACTCCAGCTGCAGCCAGGAGGGTGAAATTAAAGGCTTTACCCTTGTCTAAATGGAAAATAGATATTGCTTCCTATAGACAGGGCTGGGGAACAATGCTGCGCTGCCGGCTCCGGCAGTGGGACGGGGGGGTAATGGCCTTATTTTCTGGGAGGAAGGAGCCCGTCTCCTTTGAGAGAGGGGGTGTTGGGCGTCTACCTTGGAGGAAGGGGAGAAAAAGGGGGAAATCTTACCTATTTTCCTCTCTAGTTAACTATTTAATGGCCAAGCTGGCAGGAAGCAGTGAGAAGCTGTGCCAGGATCTGATGCAGGACCCCACGCTTTCCCTAGGACAAGCAGCAACTCTTGTGCCATTTTACAAGAGAGCTAAAGAAAAGCCATGTGCATTTTCGCCTCATAGAGAACTGGCTTTAAAACCAATTCTCTGGTGCATTGATGACCGTATACTCCTTGTGTGGCTGACCGGGGCTGGATGGTACCTCACCTGAGATCCCGGTGCCCTGCCTGGAGGGATCAGGAGGGTATTTCTGTCCCATCTTCTCCATCTCTGCTGATGAGGGTGGCCCAGGTAACACCACCAGCATCTGCTAACCATGTTGGACTAGTTGCTGGACTAGGAGGGGGAGGTAACTGTATCTGTTGGACCCAGACTTCAAGCTTTGCTTTCTTCTTGCTTTTGCTTTGTAAATTTTAGTTGTTTTTAAACTTTACTTTAAATTAACTTACCAAACCACCGATCAGAGAGAAGAAAGGGAGGACTAGAGCTCCTATGGACCCTTCTGGGTTGACTTTCTGCTCTAGTGTCTCTTACTAGTTCTTGGTTAGAGTTTCTTTCAACTGACTAGCTCATGACCTTGGTACTCTGGAGCACTCCTTTCCTTTGAGATGGCCTTTGGTCATGCTCTTTGGCCACTTTGCTGGGTCTCGATTTATTATTTTTTTTTTTAAGTGCTTGAGTACAAGTCCAGTAAGTCAGGTGGTTTCTGTCAGTGCCCCATTGTTGGACACAGGCCCTGAAGCATCTGAAACATGAAATTCACTTTTAAACTTGGGATTTAGCAATTTAAAGGAGAAATGGGTGATGGTCTTTCATCTGGGGTACCGGTTGGAGTCCGGGTTAGGTGAAGCAGAGATCAAATCCTGGCTGAGCTGGTAGGAAGATGACTCCATGTGTGTGCCCATGCCATGGCCCTTTTATTTGTAGGAATAGGTGCACAGCATAGTGAGATACTGGCCAGTAAAGCAGCACAGAAATTTGGTCTAGCCAGGATGGTGGAGACATCCCTGGTCAGGACAAGGTGGGGCTGGGACCGTTCTTCACTCTTGTGTGCTCGTTCAGCTGTGCAGGACACGTGGAGATGAGCGCGGCCGCTTGTGAGCGTGCACAGCTCTGCAAACCTCGGAGGGAGAGGCTCACCTCAAAAGCGGTGCTTGACGTACCGCCGCTCTCTCTTCCCCCCACGCAATTTTCTGGTTAGCTTTATCTATTTGTTTTCAGTATCGTGGTGGTGTTTACAGTCAACAAGCAGTTCCATGGGGTTGAGCAAGAGCCTCCTTTTTGATCCTGATTCAGCAAGGCGCTTACATGCTCAGTACAGAGCACCTGTATGCGTACCCGTATGCCTCTGTGATATTATTTGGGAATATTTACATTTTTAAAGTTAAGCATCTGCTTAAGAGTTGGACTTCTTTGTGTTTCATTAGTGGCTAATGTGTTCTCTTGTCTTGAGAGATCTTCAAGGCATTTTAAACTTATTTTCTAAGCTCCTTTTCTTGTAACTTACTTCTAACTAATGTGTACAAGCTCCTGTTGGTTTCTTTAAGTGCTGCACAATCATCTTTCCTTAAAACAAACTGCCTCTTTTAGTTAGTTTTGGGCTAAAAAGTGATTATTTGCAGGATTTTAAAACTTCTCTGCTGCTTTTAGCAAGGTAGGTCACATCCAAAGTGCTGCACTGAGCTGTTGACCCATCAGGGTAGGGGTTGTATGTGTGGGTCTGGTTTTGGGTATGTCTGTGAAACTCTGGAGTTGCAAAAGGGGAGTAGATGTGGGATCCAGCTTTGACTGAGCGGCTCTTTGGCATTGATACGATGCCAAGCGTTGTTTGGCACTTGTAGGCAAATTAAAATGAAACACTATCTATAGGGGCCATTTCAGCCAGGTGAGGGATGAAACATCACAGCACTCTTGCTCAGCGACATGGGGGAAAAGGAATATACTGTTTCTTGTTGAAATGAGACTGAGATTGGCTAAACTGTGTCTATAACCCCCCTGAAATGGGACTTCTGGCCCCAGTCCTGGCCCTTCCTCCTCACAGAACATGACATATGGGAAATGGCTGGTGACCAGGACATCTTGGAGGCCAGGCTGGGAAATAAGTCATGTGTAAAATACCTGGAGCCTTCAAAATCTCTGCGTAGTCTGTTTGTAAAGCTTCATTCTCACAGGAGTGGGTCATCCAGGTGGGAAGGGACCTTAGGAGGTCTGTAGTACAACCTCCTGCTCAGAGCAAGTCAGCTGTGAGATCAGACCAGGCTTCTCAGGGCTTTATCCAGACTGGTCTTGAAAGCTTCCAAGGATGGAGACTGTAAAACACCTTTGGGGAACTCTTTCTGCTGCCTGACTGTTCTTGTGAAAAAGCTTTTCATTACAACCAGTCAAAATGTCTCTATTTCATTTGTACCCGTTGTTTTTCCTCCTGCTGTGTTGGCCTGGCTCTGTCTTTTCAGTGACCTCCTCGTAGATATTAGGGTTAGATCCCCAGATGTTTTGTCTGCTTTTTGCTGCGAGGATGCGCTGCTGGTTCATGTTCAGCTTGCTGTGTACCAAAACTTACAGTCTTTATCCACAGAAGTGTTCCCAAGGCAGTGGTCCTCAGTCTATGTTGTTGCAAGGGTTTCAGGGGTTCTTCCTTTTCATATACAATATTGGATATTTGTCCTTATTGAATTTTGTCTTGTTCATGTTGGCCCATTCCTCCAGCCTGCCAAGACGCCTCCAGATGGTGGCCCTGCTTTTGAGTGTATTGACTCTTCCCCCATTTTAGAGCCATCAGCAAAGGGGATGAGACGACATCTATTGCCTCCACCAGGTTGATGAAGACATTGAGGAAGGCAGGTCGCAGAACCCCTGCTGTCATTCTCCACTTTTGTGGGCTTCCATGTAGAGCATAACCTGTTAAGCCCCAACCCTCTGAACCCAACCATCCAACCGGGTATGGATGGTTACCAACCAGGTGCTCATCAAGCTGATCAGTCATCCACTTAGGTACAATGTTTTGGATTTTGGTAACTCCACAGTAAATTCTCCATGTGAAGGAGGAGCCATTCGAAGGCAGACTTTCATAGATGAATACTGATCTGATTTTTGGGAAACAGTTGTGCAAGTCCTTGAGATGGGGTGTGTAGGCATGGAGCTGTGCTTTTGTGAGATGCTGTGTCAGTCTGTCTTAAAGGTGGAAGAATTCCTGAAACACGTGCCTGGTAAGTTTTGTGGACCAAAGGCAAAAGAGGATGAAGAGACAGTGAAAGTCAGAGATAAATTTAAGAGAAGCCCAGGTCATGCTGAAGCCAGTGCTAATACATTAATAAATCCAGATGGGCAGTGGGTTTAAGAGTCTCACTAACAAGGAAGTAAGCCAAATTCATCACTGTTTGCTTAAAACAGAGCTGCAGTGATGCGAATGGCATGGTCTGTGGATTGGGTGCAACAAAAACGTTCTCCAGTGGATTTAAAACTAGGCTGTTGCAGGTGAATTGGGGCTATTTCTGCATGTTCTGGATATGTGATTAACTGCTGTCCGCAAATGTACATTAAACTAAGCACAATCTGGGTTTATCAAGGTAGGAATCTACACAGCATATATTATCATAGCATGTCACCTTACTTACTGTTACTGTAATGATATTTTAATGTAAGAGCTTGGAAGATCCACTCATTTTTAGGAAATGGGCTAATGATGTTGCTAGTACAAAGTGTTTGAGATGACTCAGCCAATAATGTCCCCATGCAAGTGATGGGTTTTTGATGGCACCTGTCACCCAGTTGTATGTAGACAGTAAATTATCATTACATGAAGTACACAGGGTGCATTTCTGCTTCCAGGTAAGCAGAAATTTAGTAATCTGAAATATTGTCATCTATATGTTCTGGATCCAAAGAGTTCCATTTTACCGGGCGTTTTAATTAATTGTTGAGGACAATGGTAGAATAGAACTTGCAGCACGTTCTTCCCTGTGTAATTCACAGCTAGATTTGCTTTCAGCTTTCTGCTGCTTCTGAATTATGAAACTTTTTTGGGTTTTTTCAGCTGTTGTTTTTGCATTCTTATGATTATATTGTGTTTTCCCTTATGTGGTGTTCATCTGCGATCTTAATTATCTGCCTCTCATTGCCAACTCTGTGAACTCTGAAGCTAATTTGAGGAGGAAAGTTCTGCCTGGTAATTTTAAAAATATGAGGCATTATTGAGGGTTTTTCCTGGACTAGTGATCACAATAAATGTGTAGTTTGGAGCATGGCTTTGGATTCTTCCTGCTCGCTTAAAGAGACTGAGAATTGGGTGAAACCTATTCTCATTAAAACTGAATACATGAATAGGAAAGGGACCTCCTTCTTCTCTCCCCACCATGAGTACTTGATTTTGACAAGTTCTGGGTTGAGCTCACAAGAAGCCCAGAAGGAACTAGGATGCTGCCTCTGTACTGATGTGTATTAGCAGCGTCTTGCTTCTGCAGAAGGTCGGTGGTGGATTTGGAAGTTCATGAGAGGTTGGGGCTGGGAGTTGCTCTTTCAGTAGTCTTTCCTAAGTGGTGTCATTCTTAGGCCTGCCATGTGTCGCTTGAGATCTATGTGTGCATCATGGGTTTTGTTGAAAAATAAAAGTGTTGCAGGTGCAATGCATCTTTACAAAGTGAAATAGCCGCTTTTAGGAGAAAGGAAAAGAAATAAAAAATGGGAGTGTTTCCCACCACGCGGACATGGAGAGCAGGAGCAGGGCAGGTGCATGCACAGCTCTGCTCCAAGCTTACGTGCTCGCATGCAGGTCAGCTCTGGTCTAGTATTTTTATTGAAGCATTGGTTGATGAAGGTGGTGTTCAGCTTGGGTGCTGTGCCATGATGAAACACTCGGGACATTTTGGAACAAATCTTTTATTTAGCTGGTTCCCTGCCTAAGCAGATGCTGGCGTACCTGTCTGCACTTCTGGTGGCTGCTACAAGAGGCTAAGCCTGGACAGCCTGAGTGGCTTAGTGATGCTCTCAAAGTCACTTCTCATGATACCTTGTGTACAGCATTTAGGTCCCAAAATACTGTCTTTGAAAACTGGAGGTAAGGATGGGATTGGTTAAATGTGAAAGAACATCAGGTATAGGGCTGTGAGAGGAGAATGGGATCAAAGTATAAACACTATGTGGTGTTTCAGATGAGTCGTCTATAAAACACGGGGTCTCCATGGTCTGTTCTGGATACTTTTTTGGTGTGGTTTATTTCTGTTTGTTTGGTTTTTGTTCTTTTTTTTTTTTTTTTTTTTACCCAGAGGATAACAATATTAAAAAATAGAGTACAGAGGAGTATTGTTATCTGAAGACCTGATAAGTTGAATAGTCTTAAATAAGTCAAATGTGGGAAACTGGGTGGTCTAAGCTAAAACTGCTTCCAAGGGGAAGAAAGACTTCCTGTTTTTAGGAGAATATAATACGTGAGCGATGAAAAGATCTAGGGAGATGGTGGAGGAATGCACTTAAGAGAAAAGGATGAAATTGCGTGCAAGAAAAATGTGGATCGTGTCAAGAGAGATTTTTTTGAGGAGGAGCAGTTTTTTATTGGAATAACCTCTCATGAGAGAGTCCCTAATTCTTGGGGCAGTCAAAAAAGGCTCACCAAAGAAAATACAGGGAACAGTGCACTGGGGGGTAGATGTTTTTGGTCAAACAGGCAGGTCTCTAGGCCATAAATTTTAGGGAAACTGTTAAAATATGAATATGGTCTAAATCTTTTTGGGGAATAGTTTCAAAGGTCTTTGCTGTTCCTTCTCTTCTACTGCAGTTAAAGCCATTTGTTGGGTTGGAACAAGAACAACCTGGCATCTAACACCTTCTAAGCACCCTGTGAGGCTGAAGGGGCTTCCCTCCAAGGTTGAGAGGCAGGTTTGTAGCGAATCCTTTGTGCCGTATCTCCAGCCCAGCTCTGATCACTCTTGCGTCTTCTGTCTGTAGAAAACATTTTTTGCTCTGAAAGTGCAATCCAAAATAATTGAATTTTCAGAAAATATTATGAATTTGGTCCAGATTCTTTGTCTTCCTCAAAGCCATCAGTAAAATAGGGATAGAAATCTGGCTTGTGTTTTGTCCCTAGTGGCGGAGGAGCTGAATGATGAGGTCTGGGGTTTTGGCTTTCAGCTGTGGGGATGTATGCTTCCCGCTGCCCTGTCCCCCGTGAGCTGGTGGCTTCTGCCGCTCCCAGCACCTGGTGACCTCTACCATCCTGTACGTGTTCCTGAGGAGCTGGTGGGAAAGTGGACACATCAAATGGAGAAGCTTTTTAATGAGGTGAACAGCTACAGGATAAGGACTGTGGTCTTACAGGGTGATGGGAGGACGGGCAGAGCTGTGCTGGAAGTGGAGACTTAAGTGCGATGACTTTTTGGCCTTTCTTTCCTGAAGAAATGCATGGTGAGGGTGGGGTGAGCAGGGAGGATCTCTTCTCAGAGCTCAGTTGGAGGGATAAGGGAAAGTGATGTCAGCTGAACTGAATTGCTGTGGTGTAGTCTTAGCAGAAATCTTCAAAATCTGGTATTAAAAGGGCTGATTGTTTTCAGACCAGTCTCCTGCTACTGATGAACTGCTTTCTAAGTTTCCAGTAAGTCCTCAAGGTCACCACAAAATCTCGCCTATGTAGCTTGGGGAAATGGCAGCTTATGGGTGTTCAGTAACGGGGAATTAATTACTGGCCAGCTTCCACGTGATGCTGCACACAGCTAAACATGGTGGCTGGCATGAGCGGCCGACCGCCACTGCAGCTGCATTGGTGGTTGTGGCTGAACCTCGATGTGCTCTTGCCTTCAATGCTGCTATACATTAATTTATTAAAGAAATGGTGGAAAAATGCCTTCAGTTTTGAATTTGCACCACAAATTCATTGGTAGCAGCGGGCTGCATTTGTTTAGTGAGTAGCTTTACTCAAAGATCTCAATGATGCTACCAGAGATGAATTACTCTTATGATCAGGATGGAGATGATCTGGGTTTGTTCTGCCACTTGTGTAGGTTTTGAGAGATGAGACACAGAAGGATTTAATAAATGTCTTAAGTCTGGTCCCTTCAGTGGTGAGGTGGGAGTGGGACAGCCAGGTTTGTCTTGGTTCTCCTGTGGCACTACCAAAATTGAGAGGAGATGGGTAACACCAGCATCCTGAGAAACACAGGTTCCCAAGCCTGGGAGAGGAGCTCGAAGGGAGGTCTCTGCTTGTAGGCCCTCTGAAGGGGGATAGCATTTAGCTTGATAAAAATTCTAACAATCCTCTCTGTTCTGGCTCTAACGTGTAGATCATTGATTTCTGGCTTGTGACCCTTTCCTTTCCAGGGGGAAACAACTTTTGAGAGCATTGAGAAGACATATGACATGGAAACTCTGGTTCCCGGATAGTTTCTGTTTCTTAAAAGCTATCTTAAAATGTCGGATTACTTACAGGTTCAAGCTGATACTTGACTTGGTTGTGGGTGAAAGGCTCAGATTTATACCTGATCCAGATTTGTCCCTTGCCCAGGGTATTGGCACCACTGATGGTTGGACAGATGTGCCCAGCATGGGTTGGGAGCTGCTCATCCTGTGCACCCCTGATACTCAGCTAGGATAAAAAGTATAATTCAGAGACAAAATCCACAGTATAAATCTGCATAATCTCTGCAATGCGTGTGCATGGTCACAAGAATATTTTTTTTTGAAGAATTTTAGCACCATTCAGAAGGGCAGTACTAGGTGTGAGAACTGCTGGGCACATCAGCAAGGCTGAATTTTCGCTTAAGCCTTGAGCTCCAGCTTGTAGAAGACAAGGAGCAAGTCAGGCTACAGCTCCTCAAGGGTTCATTGCAGACATTTCATAAGACCCCTTTAGCTGAGGGCATCCTAAGGCAGCCTGGTTATGTAATGCCATAGTAGATGGAGAATCATTAAATTAGCATCAGGTTTTTCATTTAATTAGTTTATTTTTTCGTAGTAGAAAAGGTTGATGTCTGGTGCCTTGCTCAGGTGAGATTTGTTGTTGCGTGTTGTTTGTTTTGTGAATTCCAAATGAGATTTTTTTATTTTTTTATTTTTGGCTCAGAACAGTTCAAAGCAAGACCTTGTCCCTTCTCTGAAGTGTTTATAATCCAATTTCAGACATAAAACAGCACGGGCGTGGAGGAGGGAGGAACAGGCAGGGATAAAACGGCAAGGTTTTATATAGCCTAGGGGACCAGTGCGGTAGGCGGACGTCTGAATGCTTCAGCAGGTCGATGGCATTTGAGGATCCTCTTGGGTTTGTTGCCTGGGTGGGGATGCTCAGATGTAGCCTGGCTTGGTAAAACAAGCCACCTACAGAAGAAGCCCCCAGAGGGGCAGTTCAGGTCCTCGCCGCAGCACCCAGCGTGGGTAGGTGATGCCCATGGAGGCGACCTCGGGTCTTTGGCTTTAGGGACTAACTGGCTCTCCTTTGGAGGCTCAGACCTGCAGTAAAGTAGGGAAAGAATCAGCTCAAAAACCTATTTTATTTTTTCCCACTATATAGACCAGTCTGATAAATTGCTATGACTCACATAAGCATGTTTTTTCTGAAATTCCCTGACGTTTGTGGCTTTGCATCAGTCTGAGCCCATGAATCAGTGGAAGAATTTCTGGCATTGTTTGTCCCCTTTTTCTTTTTGTTAACACTAGAAATGGGTTATTTCACTGCCCCTATGGTTAAGTAAATCTGATGTTTGTGCATGTTATGGTCTGGTAAAGAAGCTGGTTGCACGCTTCCATATTACACATCTGCACGGTGATCTGCACGTTCATCAGATAGTCTTTCTTATACCTGCGCAACTGTTTTTTTGACTTGATGTTTTGAGTAAAATTCTTTATCTTCTGATATTTGGATTGCATATTGCAGGAAAGTGTTGCACAGATATGCTGGAGGAATATGAGATTTGCATCTTAAATGCAGTATATTGCAAGTTAACAGTAAATGCAAACCATTGTAATTGAATTAATTTCTTCTATTTTCCAGGGTGCCAGAGAAACCTTTGAGAACTACTATAGGAAGCAGAGAAGAAAACAAGCCAGATTAGTCCTTCAGCCTCCTTCAAACATGGTAGGATGGTCCCCTACTTGCAGTGCTCAAACTTGCTTTGCTGAATAAAGGAGCAGAGGGTTATCTCTGGGCTTGTTGTTGCTGGTGGGTGGTCTCTAATTTATTTCTAGTTGCTCTTGGCCACCTTTGTTTTAATCTTCGCTCACTTTTTCTTTGTTGCAGCATGAAACCTTAGATGGCTACAGGAAATATTTTAATCAAATTGTAGGGTAGGTATTCTTTTTATATACATTCTTACTAAATATGTGTGCACTGTGTTGTTGAGGAGCCTAAAATGAAACAGAGAAGAGGGAATGTCGGTCTTTTTGAGGGTCCTTTAAAGGATGGGACGGGGCGGGGGGGGAAGGGGGGGAGGTGGTTTGGGCTTAAGTGTTTTAGAGTGTATTTTATAGCACCCATGAACTTTGCTGCGTCACTAGTGGGAGTGTGGAGGAACCTGCCGGCTCTTGTACTAGCAAGTGCATTTCTGGGAATTTGAGGATAAATAATCTCTGTGGACTATGTGCGTCTACTTGCCCCACTAAAGAGATGAATAGGCCCTCTGCCTTAATTATTCTTTAATATTTGATAATTATTCTTTGATTATTTTTCCTGGTAAAAGAGGTGATTCTCAAGCCTCTATTCCTGTGAGCTTCTTATTATTGCACAGAAATTTGTCAAGAGTCTTCCAAAACCAGCCAAGCTTTAAGAGGAGGCAACCTAAGACTGGTAATCTAAGAAAGTTAGGGTATGATGTTGAAATTTCTTTTAACATCTCATTGTGACCATCGCACATGCAATGTGTGCTGCTCGCCATCTCACTTAGCTCCGTGCTCCTGGGCTGGATTGCCCTGACAAAACACAGCTGAGATTTTGTGCATTGCTGTTTAAAACATGCGGTGCCACGCTCGCTCCCTGAAAAATACAGTTTCTTTTTGGCCCGCATGTTTGATAACTGGAGATTGGAGTGAACTGATTGCCTTTAAATGGTTGTGAGCGTATGGTGTAGCTGGGCACGAGAGAGTATTTTTCCCTGCAGTTTAAGTATTTTTCCCTGCAGTTAGCCAATTGTAACGCGATTGCTGCTGGCTGGAGCAGAGTTTAATCAGCGGTTCTTGTTCAAATAATGGGGTGGAGGACTTTGAGAGTGGGGAAGTTCTGCCTTTGTATATACGCTCAGTTGCATTACTATGAGCAACTATGTTTTAGCTCACTTCTGTAATACAGTGAAACATCATATACTGCGATGTTAAAAATAAGTGAATAAAGTGCTTAGCACTGGCTATATTTGATACAGATATCTGAGCTTGCTCTGGAGACTTGTGGTTGTGCAAATGTTGCGTGTCCCTCACATGCGGATTTTGCAGATCTCTTTTGATGTCTCAAAACCTGTAACTTTTGATAACGGTGCCATTTTCTCCTCTCCATTAGGTTTTTTGTAGTTGAAGATCACATCTTGCATACAACGCAGGGCTTGGTAAATAGAGCCTATATTGATGAGCTGTGGGAGATGGCGTTATCAAAAACTATTGCAGCACTAAGAACACATTCAGTAAGTAAAAGCCCTGGGTTGCTCAGCTGTTGCTTGAGTATGACTTGACATGCTGGAAATGCTGGCTTTTACAGTAGTATTCATTGTTTTGCCTCTTCTCCAATGACCCTGTTTAAAATCATAACATGAAAATACACTGCTATTTCCCCCAAAGCTTTCTCTAGCTTTTTTTGCCACTTGATGCAATGCATTTCCCTGTACCAAACTCTCAATATTTTGGGGGACTGGAAAGAAGAAAATCGTGGTTTGAGATTTTTCTTTTTACTTCACTGATCACTTTTGAAAAGCGCCAGCAGAGGGAGTTGGTTTGTCCCGGGAAACTGGGGAAAAAAGCGTCTATTTGGCACACTGAAGTATGACCTTGTTTGATATTCCCTCAAAGTTCATGGCAGTGAATAGGCTGCTATCAAACTGCAAATAATTTGTACGTAAAAAGACACTAAATACACTTCTTATTTTTTAATACTGAAAGAAGGTTGGAAAAATTGCTTATCTCTTCGGTATTTCTCTGCTTGATCAAAAAAACCAAAGCCAATTGCAAAAAATGTACAATTTTTTACCAGTTTTATATCTCCTTATATAACGTTGTACTGGTTCAGCTGGGAGCACTGGAGTTTTCCGAAAACCTTGTTGGCTAACAGGATGAAAAAATTGCGTTTGGACTGTAAAAGGGAAAGCATTAATGACTTTCCACATGTCCATTTTCAAACTGTTGGGCCATTTTGTCCAGGAAAAACAAAGTATTTAATCACTGAAATCCCACTGCAGCTCCGGGAAGGCAGTGCCATCTGAAAGCACGGGGATGCTGCAGGGCCATGTTGATGCAAGCCTGCATCTAATGTGATGTAACATGCGTGTGGTCGTACCCAAGTGATAATGATGTCGTTGCTCTTTGCTGAGAAGAACCTAAAATTTCTGCATGGAGACGCAGTATGCTGCTCGCTCCAAACCACACTGAGTTCATGCATTTACGTGCCCTAGCTTAGCGTGGTTGCCCAGGGGCAGTGTTGCTGAAGAGTTGCTTGGCTTTACCTGTGCAGGTGGGGATAATCCATTTGATGGACCTGGAGCTCGTTGGGATGAGGGACCACAACGGCTTCCTGGGGCACTCTGGCTCCGTCCAGCACGGCAGTTGTGTTGACTGGAAAGCTGCCTCCTTCCACTTAAGCTTCTGTGTTATGAAAGGGGATAAACACAGAGATGCGTACCCCGCTAGGTTGTAAAGCTGTGTTTATTTTCTTTTTAAGTGGGGGTTTCTGTTAGGTGAAAGCCGTGAAAGTAAGCCAGGTACAAACATGGTGTTTTTCAGTTTTACCAACTTTGTTGTCCTGACAAGTTGTTTTAAGTGATGCCAAACTTAATGCATCAAGTGGCTGCCAAGTGAGCTTTTTTTTTCAGTAATGATGAAATGTTACATGACTTCTCAGCACTACTACTGTGGTCATCAGTCATCTCTATGTACTGGTCATCCTACAGATCCCATGTAGACCAGTGCCGTCCATCCCATATTGCTGTTGAGACTTGATGGAGGGCTGTCATGTTGGTGAGGCAGTTTCAGTTCTTCCTGTTCAGCCAAACCTATCCCTGGATTTTCTTCCTTGCTGCAGACAGGAACATCTTTTATCACTTCTGATAGCTTTAGGGCATTATCTTTCTTTCTGACTTTCTTTTCTGGACAGTGAAATGGAAAATGTGTCTCTTCCAGTCTTTCACATTGATTAATGGAGTCATTCCTCCTTGAGTTTCCAGTGAGCTTTAAATCTGTTTCTCTTTCCAGCTTATGATCACTGATTCTATATTTGGTAAGACTCTGTCTGAAATTTTACATATTTCAGCATACGGCTGTTGTCTGCTACGTCCAGAGAGCACGTGAAGCCTGTGGGTAACGTGGGGTGGCTCTAAGGGGACAAACAGCGCTGTCACTACACTGAGTTGTGTCTTTAGGGTTTTGAGCAGTGACCTGACTTGCAATAAATACATATATTGTAGCTCTGACCACTGGTGTTGCTGAAATATAGGCATGCAGCATGTTTTTTCTCAGCCTGAACCACTTAGCAATGCAGACTTCGTATGGGGCTCAGGGATGCCTCGCTGCGATGCTTCATTACCGTCAGACACAACACACTAAATATTAAATGAGAGGCGCTGCTGTCGTCTTGGTATGACAGCGTGCTGATTTGCTTCATCTCCTCTCGCTTCCCCAGCAGCTGCTGGGTAATCTTAGAGACACTTCAGGTATCTCTAGAGCAACCGAAATCCTTATTCATCATGGAGAGCCTCAAGAGCAGTGTGTTATGAGGAGAGATACCCTTATCAGTGTGCCTTCCCTTGCCCTGTACAGCGTTAGGGCATGGGCTGTAGGATGAAAGCTGCTGATTGTAAGACTGTACAGCGTGCCTATGTATCACTCTATGATGACACAGGAGGGCTGAAGGCAATATTTTTCCCGTGTGTGGCAGTTAAAATCATGTTTTAATTTCTCTCCTTCTTTGCAGTCCTACTGCTCAGACCCGAGCCTGGTGTTAGACTTGAAGAACCTCATTGTCCTCTTTGCAGATACACTCCAGGTATGGGGCTATTGGCAACCGCTCTTTATCTCGCTGAACAGTCATGCTGCTCACAGGTGGTGTCTGTCAGTGTAGTTAAATGGCTGATGTCAGCTTTCTGTGGTGGCCCAGCTTCTTTTTTGGCATTGTGGTGCATGAATTATGGCACCTGATGGACAGCCTGGTTCGCTCTGCATGTGGGATGGCCAGCCCATGAGCAAGGCCAAAGCCTTGGCCACCTTGCCAAGCCCTTGTCCCTCCTGCCCACACCCAGCCCAGCCTTTAATAGCCCTTGGTCCTACCACCTCAGTAAATCACCACCTAAATATCTCCACCAGCACTGTTCATCTCTGTGGTGGCAGTATGGGAGAATTTGCCCACATGGTCCCTATTAAATGAGAAAATAATCTTCAACTGCCTGTGGTGACCCTTTCTTCTATGAAGTTGCTCTCTTCCCCCACCTCCCTACAGGGCTATGGCTTCCCGGTGAACCAACTCTTTGACATGCTGTTGGAGATCCAAGACCAGTATAGTGAAACCCTGCTGAAGAAATGGTCAGGAGTTTTCAGGTAAGATCTTTAAGCAAACTCATGAGATGTACCTTACAAAGTAGCTTTGGCCCATAAATAAAATCTTTTGAGATATTAGTTGCAAGGTTGTGTTTAAATTTTGGGCAACAGTAAGCTTCAGCTTCGACCAGGGAAAGCCAATTTAAGCACAGTTTGAGGATCCTGCGTGTGGTGAGATCCGTGCAATAAATCAGTATAGACCAGAGGTTTTATGTCGCAGAGAGATAAAGTTACGGTTTCATTATGAAGCTCACACTGACAGTCGATAGATGGAAGGATGCAAAAACCTGGTGTTGCAGTAGCGTTACTGTGCCATTAGTCCAACACTGAGACACATGTGTCTTAGGACATCAGTGGCATATCCCTATGCTGCTGCTGTAGGCACGTCCATGAGCTGAGCAGTTGCCCACAGGTAGGGCATGATATATTATCCAGGGTCCCATGCTGTACTCTGGAGCCACCAGCTCATCCTGTGAGGGTCCTCCAGGATATCCCAGGACTGAGGTGTCTCAGAACATGGGGCATTGGGAAGAGGTACTGGAGGATTGTCAATGCCCTGGTAGCTCAGCATCCGTCTTCTTCAAGTCAGGCAGGACTGAAGCTCACCTGGACTTCACCAGGGGCTGCTGCTGAAGCTCCAGTCTGGACTAAAATCACCAGTAAGCTCTGGTTGTGGTTTTATGCAGGCTGAAGGCAGGAAGCTGGGAGAGATCATTGAGTCTGGCTGCAGCAAAGATGATTTCAACACTCACAAACATGGGGAGAAGTTTAGGCCTATGGAATCACCTCTTAGACTGGCACCGACTTCTTAAGAGCTTCCCAACGGAGCAGTATATCTGCAAAGTTGTGGTTGGTCTGTCATCACAGAACTATCTTTCTAACTTTTTTTTTATTTTCTTAGAAATATACTTGATTTGGATAACTACAGTCCCATCCCAGTGGCAAATGAAGAAGTTTATAAGAAAATAGTTGGACAGTTTCCATTCCAGGATGCAGAACTTGAAAAGGTAATCTTGAAATGGGGGAAGTGGCACAGCTTATCTGCTCTTGCAGGGAAAGCCCGTACTCTTGTTAGTGGCATGAAGAACTGCAAATGAAAGTGTCAAAAAAACTCCCCAAAAACCAAACCAAATAAACAACAACAACAAAAACAAAACGAGGGAAAAGAACAAATATACTTTCCATGTGATGCCTTTCTGGTGCGGTTGAGGAGAGTCGTCGATTTTATTTTCAGATCACAGTGTACTGTTGCAGCTGAACAGTGCTTGCAGTAGACAAGAAACGAGAAATATCTGCTTCCATTGGTATTTTATTCCCATTTTATGAAGTGTGTTAGTGACCTTTTATTTGTTTTAATCTCATCTCTTAAAAAAACAAGCCCAACAAAGTCATGTATCTTGGCTTTTGTGGAAGTGTGTGCTTGCAAAACCTAAGTGTAGCCAAATTTGACCTAGCCAGTGTCCCTTAAAAGCCTGCTTGGCCTTCTGCTCCACATCTGTCAGTCAGTGAGCTCCAAGCCTGGTGAACTTAATTAGGACTGGGAGGGTTTTCTATCCAAGTCAAGTGTTTAGATTTCAGAGAGTTTGTGTCCTTTCCCCAAAACTGTATCATGGGGTCCAGCTTCTTACTATTACACTCGGCACCTCCCAGCCATGTGTGTGCTATGGGTAAAAGCTGTTTGGAAAAATTTGGTACAGGACACCTGTTTCCTCTTGGCTTTTGGTGTTGTAAGCAAGTGCTCACCTTGGGCAGCAACTGTGGGAAGTGACCAAGCAAAACACTTTGTGCATGGTGGGAGATAAAAGTCAAGGGGTTCTCCAACGCATTTTTTTCATATGACTTAGGGAGTTGGGAGAGGGAATGAGGGTCTCTTGTGCTGCCTGCTCCCTCCTAGCTGCAAGTTTCCTTCCAGCTCGTTTCAGACTCCAAATCCCTTATGCACCCATGTGCCATTTGTAAGTGATTATCTGGTCTTTCACTTGGCTGAAATGTTTATATAATATACAATAAATGCTGGCTTGTTGTTTCATTGCTGGACTTAGCTAAATACTAGCATTAATTTGACTGCTTGGAACATGTTGCTGGAAAGCAGTCGTCACTCCTGTTAAATATCTGCTCTTCGACTTGAATTCTCTCCTGTGTTTTACAGCAACAGTTTCCAAAGAAGTTCCCCTTTTCTGAGTTTGTGCCTAAAGTTTACAATCAGATTAAGGAATTCATCTACGCCTGTCTGAAGTTTTCGGAAGACCTTCATCTGAGGTAGGGGATGAGTGTGCTAATGGTTGTAGTACGGAGGTTTTGTCTGCAGTGAAAGGTCTCGACAAGTTTTAAAATATGAATTCTTTTCCTCAACCCTTCATGCTGCAAAACTGCTTGGATATACCCTGTCCAGGGTGAAGGCGACCGGTGGTCTCCTTAGAGCGGTGGCATCCTTAATTTACAAAGGGCTGTCCAAGTCTTCAAAAGTAACTGCCTCATAGAGAGAAAGGTAGCCCAGGACCATGCTAGCTGTATAAAAAGTGAGGAGGCTGTTCCCTCTGAGATGTTTCCGAGTCAGTTGTACTAAATAGATGAGTATAGTTGTCTTGAGGAAGATAGCGATGTCCACTTGTCATTGGGTTAGTGCCTCGTGTACCATCTACAACTGGCACACTGTCTCCCCACACTGTTGGCAAGAAAACTCTGAAGTTTTGATTTGCCCTGTGTGGTAATGAGTTTCGGCTGCTGGTTTAGGGTTTATTTTTCTTGTTTCCAATGGGAGTTTGTATACAAATAATCTGATTTTTTTTTTTTAAAGCCTGCAAAATATTCCATGTGTTTTCCCTCCATTTTCCATCCCAAGGTACCTTAATGCTGGTTTTGCCTGTGGGTATGAGATTGGAAGATGGCTATATTAGCCAGAAACTGCAAGTTCGTGCTTTCTTTTTGTACCCTATAATGTCTTCAACTTGGTAGAGGTATATAAATAAATAACGAGATTTTTACTTGAAGGAGGGATCCTTTTTCTCCTCTGGCTGTGTGTGGCACTGTACTAGTGAGAGATTGGACTGTGTGTGAGGCTTCACCTCCCTTGGCAACTTCATGTCCTGGCCATGGCCTGGCACTGGACTTTACCGCAGTGCTGATGTGAAGCTAAAGCAGTGTTCTGGGGACTCACCAGATGTTTCAGTGCCTGCACAAGGCTCTTCAGGATATTAATTTCTCTTTCTTTGTGAGAGGGATAGTACTTTGAAGATCCACTTTCTCTCCATCATCTGCTAGAGGACACGGCAGCTTGTTGGCTGATGTGGAAGCACAGGACATTTCTCACCCTGCATTTAATCTCAACCTTTCACTGGTGGCAGGTTGTTCTCTTTGGTGGCTCCCAGGGCTCTTAACCTGTGGGTCACCATTAAAGATCTCGGTTTCTAAAGTCGGCAGAATGGTCTGATTTCACACGGATGCTGGTTTCACCGAACCCCTCCGTTGGCACTTCCCTTGTGAGTTTTGTGCTCTTTACCATTATGGAGATGATTGGGTTTGTCAGGGAAGGGAAGAAAAGCGTCCCCTTGGGTCCCTTCTCAGGGGTCCCCCCGGAGACATTATTAAAATTCCTTTTGACATTGGATTTTCCAGCTCTTTTTGAGGAGTGGTGTTGGGATGGGGGAAGGGAGCCCAGCTCTTGGCTTTTCTAGCCAAACATTTGGAATATTTCTCTGAAAACCCCTGTGACACTTTCTTCATTTCACCCTGACAGCTTGAATTAGGTTTTATTAGGAAGCTTGGCTACAAAGCCGGCAGCAAGTTTTCTTTCTCTTCTCTTTCTTTTTCTTCTTTGGTTGTCATTTACCTTGCACCCTGGAGTGATTGGGGTCAGCCCGTCAGTCATGGGAGGCCTGAAGGTCATGACTACTGCTATGGGATACGGGACATCAGCTGTCATTAACCCAGACAGTTCGCTTAAATATTCTGCGGTCTTTTCCTGAAGAGCAGAGCCTATGGCAGAAAATTTATTTTGTATTTTTTTTTCTATTTTTTTTTGAAGTAGCTCCTTGTATTTGTTGGATGGGAGTGTTTTCCTTTATGTTGATATGCTTGTGAAGTTATTTTGCTTTTCAAGCATTTGAAGAAAATTTGGAGCTTACTATGCGTTTTTAGGCATTGCAAGTTTTTTTGTTTGGCTTTATTAATTTGATTAGGAGAAAGAAAACCTTCTTTATATTTTCAGCAGTTCTGCCTTTGTTAAAAAGTGTGTATTTGAGCTCATCAAAGAGATTTCTTTAAAAGTATCCACTTGCTGGAAGGCTTCTACTGGCTCCAATGGAATTTCTCATTTGAAAGATAGGGAATATCTTTGGAAAACAGTAGGTGGAAGGACAAGATGTCAGCTCTAATCTACCAGGACTTCAATTGTTTAGTTTTGGTTTTTTTTCAAACAAAGCACCAATCTTGAAAGCACTTGGGATACAATTTTTGAAAGTGCTGAAAATAATTTCAGTACATAAAGTTTTTAAAAATAAAATAAAAAAATCAGAGGCTTGAATAACTAAATCAGGCTGGACCTTTGGGAGCCCACTTTAGGAGAGAGGAGATCAATGTGGTTTCTTTGATAGTTCATATTGTTGCTTTGGTGTTACTAGTGGTCTGTGGTTGTAGACCAAGCCTGGTAATGAAGTTGGTAGATCAAATTGATGTCAGACATAAGTAGAGAGCAGCCGATATGAAAAATATTGCTCGTTTGGGGGTTTTGTTTTCTTCTTGCATATATGAGAACTGAGAGCTGAGCTTTCTGTTGAGCCAAGACCCTGCCTCTACTTCACAGTCAAGAGTCGGCGTCATACAGCTGACTGGTACCGTTACTCTCTGCTAACTGGCCCCGCTGGTCTGGGCGCTGGGTCTCGACTGTTGGTGTGAGCTTGGTTCGTCGTTTCAGCTGGGAGGCTGCTGGGCAAGGCAACTGCGAACTCCCGTTGCTCTTGTTGTCACCCTCACTGACCTTTTCTGTTGAACCAAGGAAGATTTGGGGGATTGCAGTCCAGCACCTGGTCAAATCCTGCTCTTTTTTTTTTTTTTTTTTTTTTTTTCCCCCAAGGGATTTTTTTTTCTTTACTCAGTGTGTGGACCTCATGGCAAATGTTGCAAATCCTTCTGTTCTGGTGGAATGCAACTGCAGGGGTTACCAGGCTGCTTGACCCACCATGTAACTGAAGTTACAACCTGATTTTCTAGCTTATGCAGCCAAGAAACAAAATGAGAACAGGAAACCTTTGGAAATGGTGCTTGTATGCAGAGAAAGCTCAGGTAGAAGTGCTTTGAAGAAGTAAAAGCAGCACGGAAGTGCTAAGCAGTCTTATTAAGCACTACTTGTTTATGCCCTGGAGGCTATCATGGTTGAGATGTTCCTGCAGCTGAAGTGAGCAATTAAAGCAAACTCTCAGTTTGCAAAGCGTTTGGTGATATGGCAACCTCGTGCCGTCAGCCCTGGCTGTGGCGTCAGGCATAGGCCAGCAGCATCGTACTCCTGCCAAGAGCATGACTGTCTCAGGGCGTACACGCAGCCAGACAGTAACTGGCTTGTTTAAGTTTGATGCCCTGAAGACAGGTTGACATTTGAATTTAAAAAAGAAAGCTTTTTGAGCACGACCTAGTTGGTTGCTGTGTTGGTTTAGTGAGAAAAGCTGACATCATGTCCAAACCCCCATGTTTTCATCTGTGCATTCTTGGTTACAGAAGATACTGGAAGCTCTGGCCACCAGCTCCTCTTCCAACCTTGGCCGTTCTCACCTCCACGAACCTTAGGAATGGGCTATGTTACTCCCTGTGTATCGCATTTCAGGATTTCCCAGGGAAAATCCCAAAAGGGCCACAGTGCTTGTACAAAGATATAGCTTTGTGTATTGTTTGCTCCCTACGGAATTTTTTCTTTACCCACTCTGAGTGTGGGTCCAGACCTTTTTGCTTCCCAGTCCCCTTCCCTTGTTCCCACACCGCTCCAGCAGCAGCAGGCAGCTGCCCCTGGTGTCATGAGGTTTTTTTGTACCACCCCTTCACTTTAAATCTCCTTTTTACCATCTGTAGATCGTCACAGGGTTATATTTTGTTGTATTTGCTATATTTAACCATGCTATTGTCTGGTGGAGGGAACTGGGGACAATCTGGTTCTTCCTGGGGGATGATGGAGAGCCTGGGGATTGTGTGTATGCAAGTGTGGTGGGTTTTGGGGATTTTTTTGTTTATCTTCAAGTAAAACCTTGTTTGAGAGCTCTACCCATAGTATAAAGACCAGGAAAATTCATTAGCTGGTTTCTTCTCTTCCCCCTGCCTTTTTGATTTCTGTTCCACACTTTTAAAAACCCAAATGCATCACTTTGTACCTTTCATCAAAACCCTGCGAGAAGGAGCCAAGGAGTCCATCTGGGATGTGGAGTGGGCTAGCCCTGATCGTCGCTGGCACAGGATATGTTTCCCCACTAAGCAGGAGGAAAATAAACTCACAGAGATCAGTGATGATGATCTAGAAGAGACCCACACTAAGACTTTGGCTGGTGACATTGAATTTAAATTATCAGGAGCTGGGTCCTGCCGAGCTGCTGGCCCTGCTCCGCTTGCATCCAACTGGGAAGGAGACAGTGGTCAACCCTTGGCAGGCGTGTAGCTCGGAAAAGCAGATTTCTAAACATCAGGGCAAAGGAAATATTAGAGAAACCTGTTGGGGAGTGCAGCATGGTGAGCAGCCGCTGGGTGTGCAGGGAGTTGTGCAGCTGGGCTTTTCCTTGGGAAAGCTGCAGCAGGACACGGCTTTCTTGGTCTCATGGAAACGTGAACGTGACTTAGCTCAGAGGTGCGAGCAGGGAGCAATGTTTGCCACTTATCCGAGGAATTTGGGGACTTTCAGTGCAATTCTCATGCAGCAGCACAAGGAAGGTCCTGAATAACTTGAAAAATGTAGTTGACTGAAGGATGCGTCGTGCTCAGGGAGGAGGAGCAGGTACAGGAGATGCTACTGTGACCACAGGGTTGCTGTTGGAGAAGGCTTAGTCTTGCTTTCCCAAGCATCAGGCGCTGATGGATCAGGGCTCAGCTCCGTGCATCTGCCTTATGTTAAATAGGCACAGAACTGGGGAGGTGTGAGATGGACTGGGTCTGGCAGCGCCATGTCCCTGCACCAGCAGGCACCCTGATAGCAGCTCACCAACATTCCCCATATCACGCGCTGGCGGTGGGGTAACTGCAAGGTTTGCTTTTGCTTCTTGTGTCCATCCCTGCTTTGTAATCTGGCCCATTTGTCAGGTGCAACAGGAGAAGGAGCAAAAGGTCACGGACTTGATTTAGTGGGAGCCTTAAAGTTTGTAGCACTTCTTAGCCTTCCTTTCCTTGCCCTTAGCTGCCTGTCACTGCGCTGCCAGAGATAAAGCCCCATGGTGTCAGGGCTAATGCAGGGCCAATGACAGATCAAAGGAGCCTGTGCTGGGGTGGGTTTCCAAAACCTCCTTGAGAAAGGAGAGGTTGCGCTTGGCTGGCATGCATTTTGGAGGGGCAGGAACACAAGCAGAAAACCAACCCCCCAAACTTCAGCAATGCTGCAGTTGCAACCATCTAGCAAAGGGCATGAACATGTTACAAGATCTTCCAGTTTGATTTAGTTAAAGAAAAAGCCATGAGAAGGTGGTGCGTGGGGGGTATTTGGGAGTTTGATTTGGTTTTTTCCCCATTGCAGGTCCTTGATCCCTTTCCCCTTGCTGAACGTGCAAAACTCCAGCATTGTGTGGAGGGCAGTGGCTTGGCTGCGTGGGTTAGTGCTGATGCTGTGGGCAGCTCTTACCCATGCTGGACCCATGCTCTAAGAGGAGAGGCCTCAGGGATGTAGGATGTAGGATTTGCCTGTATAATCCCCATTCCTTATAGTCACATGCACAAAAAGGCCTAAAGTGTTGGTATTTTGGAATTTCTTAGTATGTCAGTGCCTGTAAGTGGTCCATGGATGATTAGGCATAAGCCAGCAGAGGATGTGGAAGGAGAGTGGGTGATGGGAGCTCCAGGTGATTTTCTTTTCATAGAGCATTTTGCAAATCTCTCTTGGAATTCTACTTTTCAGCTCCACGGAAGTTGATGATATGATTAGAAAATCTACAAATCTGCTGCTGACCCGAACACTGAGCAACTGTTTACAGAATGTCATCAAGAGGAAAAACGTCGGGCTGACGGAGGTAGGGCATGGCTTTGAGGAGACCCATTTCTAGGGCAGGGTGACAGAAGGGGGTTTGGTCCCTTGGAACTCCTTACAGCACCTTTAGAGATGCTGGTTTGGACCATTATTACAAAATATTTGGTTGGAAAACAATAATGGAACTACACAGTGTTGCTGTACAAATAAAGAAACACAATACTGCAGGAAAGAGGAAGCTTTTTTGCTGTTGCTGTTAGAATTGCTCCTCTTCTGAATTTGCAGAGACTTATATATCTGAATTAAAGTGGCGGGTTAGAAGACTTCAAGGAGCGCTGGGGAAGAGGCAAGTGGATGCTAGGAGATGGTGGGGGAGTGGTCCCCATCTGTAGGTGATGTTTGAGGCGGTTTCAGCACATTGCTGCAGTACAAACTCTATATTGGTATTTTCTTTTTGCGATCGATATTTTTTTTGTGCAGGAAGTCAGATTTCTGAAAAGTTTAATGCACGTAAATCATGGCTGTTTGGGAATGTGTGTGGTACCCAGGGCAGTTTGGATACCTTAGTGGGACCTCTATGTACTGTTATTAAATAAGTAGGTATTAGACAATTGCAGTTGTTTAATTGACTGTACTATAGAAATGTGTCATGTTCTCTGGACACTGTAAATACCATATGGAGGTGAGTTTTGGCGAGTTTACCACACTTAACAGCAGTATGTATTTACACATGATGCTTCCTCAGCCCTTCATCTAGAGGTCTGGAATCTCTCTGCTCCCTGGGGGCAAATTCCTCTTCCCTCCTGCTCCTCCCAAGGCTCCCTCCACAAAGAGGAATGCAACACTATCCTTGCAGTATCCATCCCCCAGATGATCACTTCTGCTGCTCTTGCAAATGTTCCCACAGTGTGATTGAGTATAGGAAGGGCAAACTGAATGTGACAGTCCCCTCAGCTGCTTTTGCCCAGTTTAAATGGTGTAGATGTTCCTGAGCATCTTCCCTGTTGAGCGAAGGTGATGCCTTTCTTTGGGCTGAGAGTGGCTTCTTCACGTGCTTTGGAGCTGAAGAGGATTTTTGCAAGGAAAGCCTACATAGCACAGCTCAAGTTTAAAATAAAGGTGTAGTATGTCTGGAGACTGGTGTTCATTTCTGAATCTCTTCTCATATTTTCAACTTCTTGTTCCTTATCACTTACCAAGGTACAACTAGTGCCCTCCTTGGGTTATCTGTACCATCATTTTTTTCAAATTTGGTTGAAGAAAAACTACTTTGAGGATCTTTGTCCATTCCTGCCTCTTTTCTTTGTGCAACCATTAACCTGTTTGACCAAATGGAAGCGTGCAGCATTTTTCGTCTGAATTTCTCAAATCCTTTCCTCTTAAGAAAAGACATTAATGTGACTGTGTGAAGCACAGGAATTAAAGGGCACATTGAAGAGTACCATATCGTCTACAACATAGTCCTGGTGTCAAAAGTGACTGCGGAAGATATTAAATTACCTTTCATAACTATCGCTTCCAAGATTTAATTTTTGCACAAAGCAACACCTTCAATTTCTGGGCTCTCCAATGTCATTTTCCAAGCAGTGAACAAGGTAACACAAGGCTGTGTACCAACCTTCCCAGTCTGTTATCCTCTTTAATTTATTTTTCTTTGCTGTTTTTTGGGGCTACCTCTGAACAGTGGATGTCAAAGTCTGCTCCAAATAATCCTGGTGTTTTGAATGATCCTGACATCCCTCAACAAAAGAGAGGGAAAAGATGCTACTGTTTTTTTCATTTGAATACCCCAACGAGAAGGTCTCACCCCTCCAAATTTAAGAGAATATCAGAACTTGAAGGAGAAAGAGAGGGAGCAGGAAAGCTTATAGCAGGTAGTGGAAGAGAAACAAAGCAATCGGGGCCTTCAAGTGTGATAGCTGATCTGGACCAGTAAGTTGTGATGATCAGAGAACAGATTTAGGAGGAATTTTGCACAGTTGGAAATACCTAATATTTAGTTAACTTGAAACTATAGGAAAATATATCATGATTGTGATGTCAGGGCTGTCTGACGCAGAGAAAGGCAAACAAATCAGTGCTTGTGTGAAGGCAAAAATCAACAACAGAATTAAACCAATGAATTCAGAAACAAGAAGCTCCCCTAGTTACCTGTGTAAGACATTTCAGGGACCAGGTACAAAACAAGAGGTGCTCAAATAGACTGTAATTTCATTTCTTAAAAACAAACACCTGACTGAAATCACAGACACATTGGCTAGAAGGGAACTTTGGAGGTATCTAGCCCAGCCTCTCAGTGGAAGTGGGATTGTAATTCACTCGGATCAAGTCAACCATTGCTTTCTCTACCTGAGTTTTAGTATCTCCAAAACACAGGTCCCACAGCTTCTCCGGGTACCCTGTTCCAGTTCTGCACTACCTTCCTAATGACTCTTTTCCTTCCTAATATCCAAGATGAACCTCTCAAGCTGTGACCATTGCCCCTTCTCATGTCATCTGGCAGTAACAATAATCTATATTATATAATGTATAATAATTATTATATAATATTTAATCTTTGCTGTAATATTTGTACCATTACTTCAGTATTTCTGTGCCTGCAACACTCTAATCAGTGATTAATCCATCTCATTCTGAAGATTTGTAACTGTTTCAAAATAATTTCTTCAGAGGAGGTAGCTGCGGACTGCCACACCATATTCCAGCAATTAAATTATATCAGTCTGGAGCATTATAATGCCTTCTGTATCTGTCAGAGAACTGTTATGGCATGATATCTGAGCTAGATGTTATTTGTAAAGGTTTTGTTATAGCTTATGTTGCACCTTGGAAATATTCATGGCAATTGGCTAGGAAAAAGGTATCTGCTTAAGGAATTAATGATGCTTCCAAGTCAGTGATCCTAAAGTAGAAGCCCGGATTGGTTTCCTCTGGTTTGTAAATGTTTGTGTTGGTTGACTTCAGCAGAGGCTTTTACTCTGTAGTTTCCTTTAATGTCCCAAAATAGTGCCGTGTGAAGGCAACTGAGAAGACAGCATTAAGAAAATTGCAGATAATGGTGGGTACGATAACCAAGAAGATACCAGGGTGAGATCTGCTGTTCACCTACACCACCCTCAGAAAAGTAAAAACTTGTGGTTTCTTTGTTAAATGCTTTAGTGTGATGGTGTTCGGTGTCACTCAAGACATGGGTTATTTAGGGTTCATTAGCAGACAGAATACTTGTGATTTGACATGGCATTTTTTTGTAAGCCTGTTGTATTTGAACTACACTGAAATGAACCCTGACTGACAGCTGAATGTAGGAAAGTCATTAAAAAATAATAATCTTTTGTGGTATTAGTGTCTGTCATGGGAAATGCTTTTCCCCCCAAATGATCTTTTATTTAAGTTTCTGATGTTGTTAAAGGAGGAGAACCTTTGAGCATGTAGGAAAGCTTAGTGTGTTTGTACAGTGTCAGCTTCTCACGCCAGAAGTTCTTATAAATTGGCATCCATTACCCTGGCACATCCCTAGCTTCAGGAGCACTATCTTTCAATCCCTTTTTTGCCTTTGCAGCTTGTACAGATTATTATAAATACGACCCATTTGGAGAAATCCTGCAAGTTCCTAGAGGAATTCATAACCAATATCACTAATGTACTTCCAGAAACTGTCCACACTACCAAACTCTACGGGACCACAACCTTCAAGGTGAGAAGGCTGGTAGATTCACCTCCGGGCAGTTGCTGTTGGTATTTGGTTGGAGAGTATCAGCTTTCAAAGCGCGTGTGTGGATGTGTGTACGTAGGGGGCTAAGCTGAGCTGAAAGGTAATTTTGTCATATCCTGGGAAGCTTACGCCATCGGACTAGCTTTTGGGTTTGTCCTTTGGAGCATTTGTAACCCTAATTTACAGGCTGTGACTCCTGCACTTACTATTTAAAGGATTAAGCAGCTTTTAAACAAAAGGCTGATTTTTTTTTTAATGAATTTTCGTTTTGCTGTTTGAGCACCATACAATGTTACGCATGTCTGGCCATGAATGTAAGCTCTCCTCTTTCACCCAAGAGGAGAATAGATTTTCAGAACTTAGATTTTTGTATCTTTCCACTCATTTTAGTGTTATCTCCTAAAAATCAGGGCTGGCAGAAACTGCTAGACTCTTCCCAGTTTTTAAATCTTTAAATCGTAACCCAGGAGTGTCCACCCAGATACTTTATATGAAATCTTAAGGCCATAATTGGGTCAACTTTGGGGCGTCTGAATTGTGTCCTGTGGCTGGAGAGCAGAAGATGGGAACAGCGCCAAGGACTGGAGCAACAGTAGGAAATTCGTTCGGTCAGGTTTGCTCTTGGGATAACTCAGCAGGAGACTAAGGCCCTGTGTCCCCAGGCAAGTCCATTTATTGTCTCTTCTGGCATCACCTACCTATTTGGCCTAAGGGTGAGTTTTCCTACCCTTATTCCGTCAGGGAGGCTCCTCTGTGGCCCTCCTGCACCCCATACCTGTGCACAGTTTGGTGGGTCTCAACCTTTTTTCATATGGGACATTCCTCTCCCATCTCTCTCACTTCCATCCTGCACTAGATTTGTCCTCCTGGTCCCCAGGTTGCATCAGAGGCAGACACCAGCTTGATCTTGCCTACCGCTGACCTTGTGGCACATGTCCCACCAGTCTGAGCTAACCTGAGGCTGTAGCAGCCATGTAGTTGCCTACAGGACTTTGTCTTGTGCTGTCTTTAAGGCTAAAGGTTGGGTCAATCTCAAGTCCAGTTACTTGTGTGGACTTGTGGTATGGAGGCTCCATCTCATGTAACATGGTCTTGTTTCCCAGGATGCCCGCCATGCTGCTGAGGAGGAGATTTACACTAACCTGAACCAGAAGATAGACCAGTTCTTGCAGCTGGCAGACTACGACTGGATGGCCATGGAGCCGGGCAGCAAGGCCAGCGACTACCTTGTAGATCTCATTGGCTTTCTACGCAGCACGTTTGCTGTGTTCACCCACCTACCGGTAAGCCACCTCCACCAAATTGCTTTCTTTTTCTGTCTGGGGAGCACACGGGCATCCAATGGCACTGTCGAAACTACTGGTTGCTTAAGCTTTATGGAGTGTGATGGAAATGGGGCCTTGGACTGTCAAGAGTTATGAAATAACAAATCTATTTTTAAAGCAAGCTATTTCACGTGCTACCAGAACTTAGGCTTCAGCAAGAGTCTCCCCAAGTATTTTCAAGTCTAATTATACGTGAATGAGCGAAATATCACAGTCCACCATGTAGAAATAGGATCATAATTCACTAGCCACCTATATTCAGATACGTTAACTTTCAGCTTAATGGACATTCAAGATTTTTTAAGAGATCCCAGTATAAGGGTGTCTATTATTTGAACTGCAGATACATTTCCAAATGTTTGTCAAGTCACTGAATGCCTTACATCAAAATATTGCTCTGTTGGAAGGCAGCATATGTTTCTTTCTTTTCTCTGCTGTCTAAAATATGCCTATGTTTATGCTGTTATTGCGATCAAAAAACGTATTTTATGTTGTTTTTTGCAGTTGGCTGAGTAGTGTCCCGTTGAATAGGAAAAATAGAACCATTGGGGAGTTTCATTTTTGCTCAAACAGCTTTTTGTTCTTTAAATAAGATTTTTTCTGACCTGTATGAATATATACTTAAGAGTATCTTCAATCAGCAGGTATTTTGAAATAGCAAATCCACTGAACACTATTTGTCCTAAAAGCAACTTCAGATCTTTCTTCTTTACTCAACTGTTACTTATTTGTTATTAATTGGTGCCCAGGATTATAGTACAGCAGCACACACTAGTCATCTTTCATGAGTTTGGATATAAACAGGAAGAAAAGACTAATAATACACAATAGCAGTTTCCTTCACTCAGTTCTGCTTTTGTGTGCTGCTGTGATTGCTCTATTGGAAGGATGTTCAAGCACTCCAGAGCTGTTTTAGGAGGTGTTACAGCCCCAAAACTTTGCAGTCTTCTGTGTGAGTCGTGTTTTTGGCCTTCTCTATCATAGCATGAAGATCTGGCGGCAGGATGGAAATGAGGACTGATGTGCTGTGGATAGAGAAGCCACCGAAAGAGAAATGAAAGTGGCTTTCCCAGTTCTCTGTACCTGGAGGTATTGTTGAGGAGAAGGTTCTTTCTTGGCTCTTATCACTGGAACAAACTTGTGAATAAGTGTTGCCTCCTGTGCAGAGAGGTTGGAAGGGCTTTTGCCAGTTTTCTTAATCAGGCCAAGTTTATGGCTAAAACATCCCCTCCATTGGCAGCCCTGAGCAGCATGGCTGGTGGCTATGCAAGCAGGCATGGGGCAGGTGCCCTCTGGAGTCTGGAGGTGATTGGAGATGGCTGGATTCCTCAACTGCTGGTTTTCTCCTTAAAAAAGGAGTTGTGGCTGCACAGAGGTGGGTTATCACCGGGAAATCATACTGGGAGTACTTCTGCAAGCAAGTAATGGAGTTTGACAGGGAGATTAGTCCCTGCACCAGAGCATGAAGCATGGCTAGTAGGAGAGATGAGGATGGGGAGAGAGGCACACAATGATTTATGAGATGGACCTGGAGTGATTTATCTTCCTTAAATATTAATGTTTCCTTTTTGAGTGAATCAAAATTATTTTGGAGACTGGGAGGGCAGCTGATTGGTCTAAAACGGACTGAGACAAATTGAAGCAACCTTTTCTCTTCCAGAGATGGATTAGAAAGGACCCAGCTGAGAAGAAGGCTGTCTGCAGTTTGCTGTGGTGGAGGTGCTGGCTAATGTGCCAGTGCTGTTCAACCAGCACACACGCAGCACCTTATCTTCTAAGCATTGCACAGCACTGATCCTCCCGACAGCCCTGAGGGATAGGGGAGGCAAGTCAATCAGATGCTGCAATCAGATTTGTGAAGCTGTAGATCTGGTTAAAAGCTTTGTAGGAGACATAGGTCTGGGGTTTTTTTAATATATATTGGAGTTTCTTACTTTAGAGGAGCACTATGAAGATGCTGTCATTGAACATTGCTGACGGGTCCCCACATACTCTTGCAGGCAACGCTGGGTGAGAGCAAGTCATAAAAAATCAAGGTACAGGAAAAAGGCACTCACATCCCTTGGGGTGTCTGCTGGTTTGTTCTTGTAGGGCTCAAGGGCCTCTTTTCCAGTGGCTTATTTAGGAAAACATTAAATCTTTTACACTTTGCTAAACGAAACGTAGGAGATAAGGCATGTAGAAGCCCACATCTGTCTAAAGCAACGCAGAAAAAATGGAGACATTTGTGAAAGCACCAAAAATATGAGATGAGCTTCATTTGTGAAAGGAAAGAGTGAGAAGGGTTTGAGGGAGAAAGGAGCTATCTCCAAAAAGAGTGAATTATAAGTAAAAGAGGATATTGCGGGACTGCTGGTGGCAAGGTAGCGCTGTTTCTGTACTGCTGCTATCCATCCCAAATCATTAGCACCGTAGCATTACGATCTAGAGGAGTTGCTGCCCTGCTTGAAATCAGTTTGCAGCCTTGTCCAGCTATAAAATACAGGATTTCCCCACTGCTAGTAGCTCATGAAGAAAAGTAAGTAAATGTGCACCATCCTTGGATGAGGCATCTTTGGAGCATCTTCTCATTCCTAGAAGTTGACTCCATGCAACACCATCCCTTCCTGTTCTCATGTCCTTTCCTGGTTTGGAAACGCTCCTTTCTTCCAGAGCTGATAATCGGGTAACTTTGTGTTGAATTTACACGATTTTAAAAAAGTGAGAAGTGTTGTCCTAGTACTTGAACTTGCAGCAGATTTTTAGAAGAGTGGCAATTTCAGGAGATGAATAAGTGTCAGGAGCTGAGCTACTCACCTGCCTTTTGTCACGACAGTAATTACACCAAGAAAAACCTTCACCTGCTGATCAAAGAAACTCAGCCTGGGCATGTCGGCAGTTACTGTGCTAAAATTACACCAACAAAAAGTTCTGTCCTGTAATAGACCGGAGCCGAAAGTCCTGAGCCTGCAAAAATGCAGGCGGCTCCTCAACTTGATGAGTGTGAGTAATCCCATTGTCTCAGACAGGGCTGCTCATCTGCAGGAAACCTTTCTGGGGTCAAGGCTCCAGCTTGCCGCAAGGCAGATCAAATGGCCTTGAAGGGTCCGGTTGACTCAAGTCAACGTTTCAGACAGGGGGTGAAGAAGAGAGAAGATGCTGAGCAAGCTAAAAGGCAACTCCAAGCCAAGATTTGGGCATTAGGTTTTGTGTTTCCCTTTTTGGATACATGAGGCTGAATTTTTCCGGTATTTATTGAGAGGAATCCCAGAATCATTGAGGTTACAAGGGACCTTTGGAGACCATAGAGTCATAGAATAGTTAAGTTTGGAAGGGACCTTTAAAGGTCATCTAGTTCAACCCTCCTGCAATGAGCATGGACATCTTCAACTAGATCAGGTTGCTCAGAGCCCTGTCCAACCTGACCTGGAATTTTTCCAGGGATGGGGCATCTACAACTGCTCTGGGCAATCAGGTCATCTGGTCCAGCCGCCCTGCACAAGCAGGAAAAGTAACCTAGAGCAAAGCTAGTCCTGGCTCACGGAATGGTATAAAGAGCTTCCACTTTCTGTACTGCTCAAATAGGAATTGCAATCCCTAATTTTTCCTTTAGAGCATCAGAGTAGACACTGTGGGAGATGGTGGAAACCATCTGATATTAGGAATCCTTGGAATCGATTTGTTTTTTGCAGCTTTACTTTGGGACACTGAGCCCCAAGCTGGGGAGGGCATGCTGGTGGATACAGCATGTGCCAGCGGGGTGGAAAAGTTCATGGTGAAGTTAACAGGGTTTTGGTGCATACCACTGCTGCATGAAATTTTCATGGTGGTTTAGAGCCACAATTCGAAAATGCTCTGCTAAGTGCCCAAAATGTCTCAAAGCAAATAACACACTGGTGGAAATCAAAGCATAATTAACATTTGGCTTCGAGGCTGCCCTCTTCCTGCGTTAACCAGGGAGAGTCAGTTACTGCTGCTGAGCGTATTAACATGGGATGCTCGGGCCTCCTTTAAAAGAAAATACTTCTTTTTTCCAAGAAAAAAAAAACTTTAGGGAAAAAAAAAAGAAGTATTTTAGGGGAAAAAAAAAAGGTGGTTTCTGGTTTTCAGCAAGTAAAGGGCCATGGCCTCAAAAATTAACATTTCCAGCATAATACTTTTAGAAGAATGACTGAAAAAGTCTTTTGTCTTTGATGGCTGATTGTTGTTTTTATTTCTTGTTAGACAAGTTAATGTAAATCGCATTGACAGGGCTACTCCAAACACACTGATTTGTTGACATTAAGCTTCTCAAAGATGGAGGGTTGTGTCAACACCTACAGTGAACTGTCAGGTTAACAAAGCAAGGATGTTTTCTTGGGGGAGGGGAGCAGAGTTGAGGGAAGGGGGGGTATTTTGTTTTTATTTTAAGTTTCCTTTAATCCTCTGTTAGTCTTGTATCTTGATAACCTCCTTTGGAAGGTAATCAGGGCAGGTCAAGAGGTGATGCTGACCCGGGAAGGGGAAGTAATCTTTCAGCGATCGAACAAACTCTAACCTCTGCCATCTTGAGCAGTTCAGCGTGAACTTTCTGCAAAGGGGGTTTTGGGTTGGTTTTTTTCCCCTTTGTGCTTATTTTTGCCAGATGGCAGGCACAGATTTCAGCTGGAGCTGCGCGAACGCTGCAGCTGCGCTGCCTGCAATGTTTTTGCCTTATTCACCGTATCGGCATCTCTTCCCAGTTGCAAATAAATATGCCGGCCACGACAGCTCTTCCTTTGGTAGAGGGAGCTTTGGAAGTGTTTATTTTCTTTTTAAAGAGAACGATTACTTATGTTTTTATTTAAAAAACCCAAATCCCTCTGTAATATTTTAAAAGGCAAGGCACTGTGCATGGAAGTAAAATGCCTTGAACTTTGCACCAATGACAGCCTTGACCACGTTGGGAGGGACGCAAGTGGAATATAGCCATCATGAAAACATCATATGAGCACTAAAGACACCTTCTTTAGATTTGCACGAGTCCTGTCTGTGCTTAGATAACATTCCCTTGCCCTCAGAAGGGCTGAGCAAGTTTTACTTGAGCTGATTCCTGTGTCACTTGCTAGGGTTTGACATCCCTTGCCTCCATCTTACAGGTGAGAGCGCTGAGGCATGTGGATATTGATGTGCAGAGCATATTTCATAGCAATAAAACTGGTCTTGTAGTACTTGGATTTCCTCCTTATCCTTCCTAGACCAGGTTCAATGAGCCCATATTTCGATTTTTTTTAATACTCTTCCAACTGCCAAGCAGCCAGTGCCTTGGTTGAGCATTGATAGGTTGTAGGCACCTACGGACAATGACTGATGCGTACCTCTCTGTCTTTCTCGCTGTTGCTTTGCTCTCTTCTGCATTTGACTTTAAACTCCCTGTGTTGTCCTCTGTAGGGGGATGTAGATGTCCACTCTACAATGTCGGTGAGTACAAGACTGCGTGTCATGCGCATTTGGTCTGCTCTGCTCGCACCTCAAATGTTAGAGGGTGAGTTGAACCAGAAAAGGTCCTTAGTCTCAGAAGGGAAGAATGGAAAAGATTGAATTGAAGTTTAAATCAATAGAAATAAGCGAGATCAGGGGAAAAGGTTTCCTTCCAAACAGGTCGCCCACAAGCATGCTGTTGCAGTAGCACTGCAAAATTGCTGCTTTTAGAGCACGTTGCATTTAACTGGCTCCTTTTATCCCCCCCCCCCCCCCCATCCTTAAGTGTGCGGGGAATTAGGAGAAATGCCTGTTATTAGGGAAAGCATGATGGGATCTTCAACCTCTGCTTGAAAGAGAAAAGATCTTTGTAAAATCCCCCCTCGCTCCTTGTATTTTGTTCAGACAAATCCCTCATGGGGATTTCAGGCTGATATTCCTCCTGGTCTAAGTGCTCCGACCCAGGGCTTGGACTGCTAAGCCTTCCCTCCGGCTAGAGTGGTAGAATAGTATTTTATACAGAAAATAGTGTGGGTTCTTGACAGTTACTATCTCCATATTTGGATTAGGGTAATTAGCACAAAGAAAGTGAAGGAGACCTTTCGGACCTGGCTTCTGGTTCAGTGAACCCCTCTAATTGTTGTCATTTCTGCTTGTTTCATGTGCGGGAGAAAAAGCTGTGGCATTTCCCCAGATAGATCGCAAACAAAGTGCTCTTGAGCTACCTTGTTTCCTCTATTCCCATGTCTGCGAGTCAAGGCACGTGTGAGCAAAGCGTGCCTCGTTTTTCTGTCGGTGCAGCCCTGTTCGATGCGGTTGTGTGGTGTGAGATGCAGCCGGCACGGAGGCGTAGTTTCTACCCCAGCTTCTGCTTTTCTGCCTTTAACCCCTGCTCTTCATTTTAATGCTGAGCTGCCACGGTAGTATTGATATTTCACGCCGTGGTTGGGTGCGTGTACCCCTTTTCCTGGAAACTGAGCGTAGCTAAGCCTTGAGTATTTGCAGGCTCTGGGCACCTGGGGGTTTCTAAGTCAACGTCGAGGTCTCAAATCAACGCCAGCTTCTGGAAAGAAAGAGCCTTGTTAAAGCAATTTGAGGCCAGCTTCCATCAAAGCCGTGGCTCGGTTGCTGGGAAGGCCATGGGAGCTCCCAAGCTGCCAGGGAGCAGACAGGGATGCTTCAGGCAGGGATGCTTTGGGCATCTCCCTGCAGCCACGGGTTTCTAGGAGTGGTGTTGAATATCGCCCATCCTGCGTGGTGTCCTTAGGGTGTACCCTAAGAGAGACAGATGCAGCGACTGGTATTGCCTCTGGCTTTTCAAGGCTTTCAACTGTTTAGAAGCCAGATGTATTTATTTCTTTAATTGAATCCAGTGCCTAGACAGCTATGGAGTCAGCTTCCTATGGAGAGGGGTGCATTAGTTTCATTAAGGTAAATCAATGAAAAATAATACCTGGAGGTCCCCTGGAAAGGGTCAGGAATGGAGTAATCCCTTTATATGGTGGGACTTTGCTAGCCTGCTCTTGGTTTTGTTCTTAACTGCAACGGATTCCAATTTTCCTTTAACCCCTCTAATTTTCTGTTCTCTAGGTAGTTTGTATTAATTGGTGGAAATAAATCACTAATCTGCCTGTCTAAAAGAGATTTAAAAATAAAAATCTGATTGCACAAAATAGCAGGACAAAAGGAGTAATTGTAACAGAGTTTAAAATGTTCGGTGGGAAGTAGTTGCAGCTAATCTTGCAAGTTTCTTGGTGTTGTAGATATAGACACGCATTAAAAAAAAAAAAAAAGCAAGTTGCCTGGGATGCAGACACAGACAGGGCATGAGCAGTGCCCCAAATCCTCCCTGTATGGTCCTCAGGGGGCTTTCTCTGCTCTCCAGAGATGATCTGAGTCTCTTAAGGGGTTGCTTGGACCAGCTTGCCCTGAATGTTGGGCACAGTGCCATTAAAATGAGGATGCCTTGGTGGGGAGAAGATGGACTGGTGACTGGAGCACCGCTTGCATGGCTGTGTGGCCCCATGCTGCCCACCTTGCTGTCGTCTGGTGGCTGTGCATTACTTTTCTGGGCTTCCCAAGTGTCTCTGAAATCCCAAATACTTACCAAATGAAGGCGTTGAAACAGGAACTAATGGTTGCTTTAAAGCAAGAAGTAAAGCATTCAAATACAGTGGCCTTAGCTTTGTTGGCTGGGGAGAAGGCTGACCTCTGATTAACCCAAGCGTGCTAGTTAACTTGAATCTGGGTAAGCCAAGTTATCTTGTAATTACATGGTTTCTTGTCTGCTTTCAGCACTTTGAAAATTAATTGAGGCTAAAATGCCCAGTCCCATAAATCCTTTAAACCAGGGTGTGCACGCTTCCCTAGGTTTTACTTCCCTTTGTGTAGTCACCTTGGCATGTTTGGCTTTGATTTTTATTTTACAAACTTAGATTTATAAAGCTATTTTATGCTAACTTTTGCATGCACGTACATACACAAAGAATCAGATGTGCGATACAGGGAATTTGGCAGTTGAAAATCCATCCTCTGTGGAAGGAACCCAAACATGCCTGCCACCTCCTGCACCAGAGCCCTCGCGTGTACCATCTAAAAACCCTAAACGAAGTTATGGGTTGTTTTTTCCCCCCTTTAGGCTCAAATTTAAGCAAAACAAGACTTTGCAATTATATGCTTTCTTCTTATTTCGTCCACTGGCAACCTGAAATCTTGTAAGGCTTCTTTTAAATTGTGAATGTGCAAAGGAACATTGATGAACACCACGTCTGCTTCCAAAGCCCCCAACTATCTTCCTTAACATACCCATGGGAGGAGACCCACCTGCCCTAAAGGAGCCCAGCCTTCAAAGGGCAATGTCCTTTAGGGTCCCTGTGCAGAGATCACTTGAATTGAGGTTGCACAGAGAAACATTAGGAGCTCATTCCCATCATTCAGAGCTGATAGATGTCTGAGCATGGTTGAGTGCTATTGGCATGGATGAAGTGGCTGCAATTAAGGACATACCGTTTCGTGACCATCGTGGGGTGCCTTTACACAGAGATATATTCTCTCTGGATCTTGCAGCCTAGGTTAGATGTAATAGCAAGAGAGAGCAAGCAAAGTATTTAAAAGTACAGATCCTTATGGGTTTTTTGTGATCATTGTGGTCTTTCTTCATTGTGTTTCATGAATGGCAATAAATAAGGAGAGCCCAATGGGTTAATTGAAAAACAAGATAACAGTAATTTCTACAGCTTTCATCATCCATCTCTTTCTTCTTTCTGTTTTTCAACTGTAACATCTCAATATTGAAAATGGAAATGTAATGTAAGATTTAGGTTTTGGAAAAAATGTAAACATGTTGGTCACTCAGTAATCAGCTTGGAGAAAAAATAATGTCCCGAATTGGGCTTTGATGGCTCACGGAGTAGAAATGGAATGGGTGGTGGTTTTTTTGTTGTTTTGACCTCATCCTTTTTTCCAGTCTGTTCAACATCTGGGTCTTAAGTCATGTGTTAGTTGCATTTCCAACAGGCCGCCGTACGTCACAGCAACATGCCGACCCTTCCTTCGGCATCTCGGCAAGCAGAAATCTACGTAAATGGGGAATCTGGAGCATCCATGTGTGTGTGAAGGGTGAGAACCCCTTGGTGTCAGCGTGCTGGAGGGCTGCGCCGTGAGGATGAGTGCAGCGTGCTGTGCTGCAAGCCTCAATATCTTTCCCCTTTTATTTATAACATCAAATTATAATTGTAAACTAACGTAGCAAAGATGAAGCAATTCAATCCGTTCTCTTTAAGTCTTCCTACTGCCATAATTGGCAGATGCTTTGCCCTGATAAATCAGCAGAAAGAAGCATGGTTCTAGCTCTTCATATGTTAGGGAAAAAATAAAAAAAAAAAATCTGTATTTAATCAACTTTTTGTTTCCAAAATGGCAGCTGCTTTGTATTTAATGGAAAATCAGGCTCTTCCCAATGGAAAGAATGTTATTCCCAAAGCGAATACAAAAGAAAATAAAAGCCACAAAAGAAGGATGAAATATATCCTTTTTTTTTTTTTTTTGCTTGTTCGTTACAGTTTTGGAGCCGCGCGCTCCGATCATGGTCGGGCCACAGCTCTGGTTTGCGTCAAGTAATTCGGAAAGTCTCAGCCCGTGGACAAAGGGGACCAGGAGAGAGCCTCACTGCACATTAGGAGGCACAAATAGGACCGAGAAAAATTAGGGCTACTTCATGCTTCTTGCGTGCATATAGAACCTCATTAACTGCAGGTCATTTATGCGTTTAGTTCCTTTGCAGGCTGCGATGCTTCTGCTGTTGGAGCACCATGTTTTTCCCTTGACACCTCTTGTTGCGGGGTCTTGGTGTCTTTTTCAGAGGTGAACAATCTTTGTGGAGACACAAGTGGTGAGCATGGGAGGAGGAGAAAATTGAGGAGCATCAAGCCTCTGCCTTGTCCAAGCCCAGCCAGCAGCTCCATGGGTCACTGTCTTCTCCCTGGGGTTGCAGTGAATCTACAGCACTGTCCTTTCTCACAGAATCACAGAATCTTAGTGGTTGGAAGGGACCTTTGAGATCATCGAGTCCAACCACATAAAAAAAAAAAAAAACACACAAAAAAAAGCACCCACCAACTAAACTCCACACCCACAACCCCACACACAACACCCCACCCCAAACCAATAATCTTGGGCACTAGAGCATGCCCTGAAGAGCCATGTCTACACGTTTCTTAAATACCTCCAGGGATGGTGACTCCACCACCTCCTTGGACAGGTTGTTCCAGTGCCTGACCACTCTTTCAGTAAAGTAATTCTTCCTAATATCTAATCTAAATTCTCGGTCTGCTGCTCGTATTTGCTTGCAGTGTTTGCTCTGAAATGCGTTTAAATGTCAAAAAATAATAATCTAGTGCTGGGGGGAGGCTGCCAAACTGCCACCATGGCAAGTCAGGTGCCCCAGGTTTGTACAATTTGGTTTAGGGTTCCTTCCTGCTGCCAGGCCAGGGCTGTTGGGCCACGCTGTGGAGGTACCTTCTGGGGGAAGGAGAAGCAGATTGAGCTGTTGTGACATGCTCTGTCCATGCGTTTTGGGTTTTGTGTGGGTTTTGGTAGCTGCCTCCCTGCTGGCCCCTACACCTGCAGGCATTTGCAGTGCAGCTCGTAACAGTGTGGTGTATTTAGAGAGCAAGTAGATGGGAGTTTTTTATCTTTTATTGTTTAAAAAAGAGGGTCACATAAAGAAAGCAGAAGGCATCAGATTTGGAATGAGATTTTGATGCCGCAGGCTGAACCTCCAGTGTGGTGGGAGACTCGGGATCAGGTGATTCCGTGATTAATGAGAGCGTCTGCAGTTAAATCAAGTGGCTAACACGGATAAACCATTAAGTTCCTAGTGTTTCTCAAAGCATAACGCGGTCGTACGCCTAACCCAGGCTGGCAGGAGTGCTTTCCCACCCATGCCCAGTGTGAAGTGGGCCCAGACCTGAAATGCACAGGTCTCTGAAGCATCTTAGGAGACCAGACAGCAGCTGGATGCTCCAATGCAGGTGCTGCTCGGTTTGTGTGAGACAGGCTCTGCACACAACTGTTTTCATGCTATAGACTTTAAAAAAGCAGTTAATTAAAAATATCCTGCCATGCATTTGGATAGTGTGCAAGGAAAATAATGCAGATCTTGGAATCCTCTGTTTCCTTGGGGTTTTTTGCATACGTGCATATGCAAAAAAACCCACAACAAACCCCACCCTAACAGCTTCCCAGCTTGAGCTTTGCTGCAAACTACTGAGCGTCTACAAAAAGATCTCTGCCCGGTTGTGTGTTTGTGTGTGCCTCCGTAAGGCTTCAAAGAAACTGCCCTGTGCCCAGTTATAACAGCTGTGTCCCGAGGTACTTCCCTTTGGCACCCCCTGCCCTTCCTTCTATTTGTTTATTTTCCTATTTAAAAAAAAAACCTATAAAGTAGATGTCATTTTTTTGACTCTGACAGTGTAATCAAAGCAAGGGAAAAAAAATCTAGTGTTCCTGTACATGCTCTTATCCTGGATCGCACAATGATATATGGTTGCAAAATCCTTGAGTTGTGCTTTTGCTGTTGTGTGTATTCGCTTGTGCTTGTAAGCAAGTAGATGCAATTTGTAGTGCCAAGACCCTTTGCCTGTGTAGGAAAAACCTTGCCACGGAGCTGGTTACTTGACAAATTGTCATTTGGTTAAAGACCCCCAAAAAAACCCCAAAACAACAATAACAAAAAATAACATTTCAGATCTGTCTGTGGGAGCTGGTTGTGACTGTCACCCCCAGTGTGATTACTGCTGTGCTGCTCTGTATGAGAGCCTTGAGTCTCCCACCAGCTTCAGCCAAAATAGCCTCCAGCTGTTGACCTTGGGCATCTTCAACACAGCCAAACTGTTATGGTTTTTCCTCTTTTATTGGAATGTGAGGGGCTTTGTATAGGGCTGCAGTGGTCAGTGTAACTGCCTGGTTTATTTTTTGTGTGGTGAGGATAATTGCTGTATTTGCTTTTTTTTCCCCCCTTTTCTTTTTTATTTGTCTGGTTGACTCTAAGCTTCTGTTGGGAGTTCAGCTGTGCCATGTGTTTGTCTTGCTGCCGTATCTGTGACAGCCTGTTTTCCCTTTAATGCTCAAAATAGAATATAAGTGGTAAACGTTTACTTCTGAAAATGACACCCCGTCGATTTTTTTAAATACCTCTGGAAGACAGCCACTTAAACATGGGCTTGTGCTCAGCTTTCGCATGAGTTTGAAAGCAATCCTGCTTCAGTCAGAGGATGGTGGTCTTCCAGCTTGGTTGGAGCAACTGCTCTTTTCGCTCTTCAGATGCCCTCAGCTTTCTAGGTGAGTGGGTCTTTGCACAAGACAGAATTGTATTAGTTGCAACACCTTAAAGCAGTGCCTTTTCATCGGTTTATTATGGTGAACCTGAGATATTTCAGTGGTGGAAAGCTGTCTCTCTTGAACAAAGCTATTTCATGATAGGGATGGTTGATGCCACGGGAAGACCAGAATCACAGTTTCACTCAGAAAAGGCATGGCAGTGCCTCGGTGGTGATAATCTGTTTAAATCTGATGATTTGCTAATGGCAATGAAGCTTCTTCAATAGGTGACTACAACCTGCCCTGCTCCCAGCCCAAGTAATCAGGTGTAGAGCGAAGGGGAGCAACACCTGCGGCTCATCCTGAGCAGACCCCTCCTAAAGCAGAAACTGTTGTTCATCGGGTCACTTCTGGCATGGCAGATCCTGGGGAGAAAGAGGCCTTTCTTATTCCTGGTAAATCAGGGCACAGGTGCCTGTCCTGTTCACTGCGAGTAGCAGGATGGATGTTGAGGCTGTTGGAAGGGAGACTGTTGACATGAAGGCGATGCCATTGATTATTTCAGTGGGTCCCAGCTGTGCACTGAATCAGAAATGCTTTCCTCAAACATGTGTGCAGTCATTGCTTCTCCTTTCATAAGTTTGAGTATCGGGAGACCTTTAACTTCATAACTGCCAAGTAACATGGAGACCTGATGGGGGTCCAAGGCTGAGGAGCATCCCTTTCCCCAACAGGCATGGCTCGGTACTCAGGAGACCTGGCCCACAAATGTTGCTCATGTTGTTGGCTGAAAGGTTTCTTCTTCTCTTCTTTAACAAACTTCAAAACCATGTGAACGTCAGCTGTAGCTTAGTCCCAGTCACCTTTTTCTAAGTCCATAAGTCAACACACTGTCTGCAGTGTTTAGCTGCTGGGGTGACTTCATGGAGCCAAAGATCAAATACAGAGCTTGACAGTGGCTGAAATCAATAAGTGACCGTTAAGGTTTGCACATCAGTCACCTCATGCATCCCATGCAGGTCACATTGAACGCGAAGTGACAGGGCTCAGCCCACAGCATGTTGCCTGCTGGAATCCAGGAACCGGTCTGCTCTCGTCCTCTTTCCATAACGTAAAAATTTTGGGAGGGAAAAGTGGTTTCTTCTTAATAAGGATTCTGCAAAGCCAAGTAAATAGAATTAATTGATTAAGAGTTGCTTGATACCTAATCTGATACTCTTGATACCTAATCTGAAGGGATTAGGTATCAAGACTCATAGGGATGGATTTGATTTTCTGGGATATGTGGTATTGTCTGACTGTATAGCACTTAACGAGTCTAAATGTCTCCTGGAGAAAGGCACTGCATTGATTATCCTTTTATATTAAACATAAAATTTCTTAGAAAAATTAACTTCTCTTTTTGTTAATCTGTACCGTTCCTAGTGATTTGATGCTCATGCTGTTGTGTTTTAACTCCATATGGTTGTTTCACTTCTCATGCCTTAATCTGGGTTTGGTTTAGCTGTGGTATCCTGCAGTTCTCCAGATCAGCATCTTCCCTCTTTTAAACACGGGGGAGATGTTTCCTTGACCTTTCCATCTAACTTCTCAGGGCTCCAAGGCCTCTATAAAAGGGATACCAATTTAGGAAGCTTCCCTGCCTCTTGTCGCTCCACTGGGTCCATGTGATCTCAAAGGTCCTTTCCAACCATGAAGATTTTATGATCCTGCGGGTCTGTAGGTACAAGGTTTGGTTTTGGACCACAGTCCCTGTGCCATTAGCTCTCAGTGCCATCAGAGATGCACCCATAGAGGCTGGTACAGCCAAGCTGGTCATTGATGCTAGCTGAGCTCCTGCCTTCAGAGAGGGCATCTGTGGAGATCACCCTGGACATTGCTGCGCCGGCCTGCGGGCTTGGCCAACACAGAGAGGGATGCATCTTTTTGACCATCCGTTTTGCTCGGAGCTCACACTTGTTCTTCTGGACCTCTTTGACTTGAATATACTCACTTTTATTTGCAAGATGTTCAGTGCAGATACACAGCTTTTTAAAAAAATAATAAACAAATGAAAACAAACTACCCCAAACCCAAACAAAAATCCTCACAAAATTCACTTTGTCAAAATTGAAAATGGATTTCTGGCAATTAATAGGAGGTTTGTTTGTTTTTTAAGTAAACCTCTTAAAACAAGCAGAGTACTCGTACATTTGTTTTCATTGTTTGGGAAGCGTTAATATATCTGGGTAATGGTTTTGTGTTTTTCGCCATCTTCAATGACTGCAGAACAATCTTCTTTTTTTTTATTTTATTTTAAAAAAGCAATTTAAAAATGCATCAGGGTGGTGTTAAGAACCTGGCAAATCGGGATCGCACGGGCAAAGCCAGGAAATTTCCTCTTAAGAGTCAGCAGAGCTGATTTACTCACTTTGCCCATGTTTTAGTGAGATTTGGGTCTCCGGTGCTGCCGGCAACAAGGACAGTCCAGAGGTATCTGGGGCAGGAGGAGATCACGTGTGGGGGTCTGCAGGGTCTGAAGTCTTCATCCATGCCTGCACAGAAAGTATCCGCAGGGATTATTCTTGGTTCTATGCTGCCGAACAATTGTTTGTTATTAGAGCATCGCACTTCCATCTTCTGCAAAATATTCCACCAATATTGCATTAGGAATTGGAAAAGTCAGCAAATTCAGTGTGGAAATTATTGGGACAACTTGTGGTGCTTATAGAAAAGTGGACATTTAATATTGAGGAATTCCAGGGTTTTTTGGCCCACTTTGTTGTATGAAGCCCATGGACTTGCATGTCTAAATATACTTCATCACATCAAACCCAGTTCTTGTTGCAGATTAAAAAAAAATTCTGTTGGTAGCAAAATAATAAAAATAAGAAAAATTAGAAACTCTTGAGACCATTTGAAACCTGTCAGGCTTTGTTTTTCTTGGAAATGCTGCATTAATTTTTTTGTGATTTGGTGGAAGCATTCTCGGTGCTACAACAGGAATTCTGTTTGCATTTCAGTGACCGCATTGCGCCTAATTTTGGCTCAACGAAAAGCAGGAGGCATCAGCAGATTCTTCCTCGACGAAGCCAGAGGTGCTTCTGCAGGGTGGTGGGATGGGGCCCCTGGGAAAACCTGTTCAGGTCTCTCCTGGGACCCTCTTGTCAGTGGCCCTTGCCAGCTTGTCCACCACTGTGGCTCTGGCAGCGGTAGGTTTGTGCTGAGGAGCCCCCTCTCCCCCCACTGTGAGGTGGGTAGTGGCGGCATGTTCCTGATTGCATGTTAAGATTAATGGGTATTTATTTTAACAACCATTCCGTTTCAGTAGCTTTTAATGAGTCCTTTGATAGCAAGTTCCTTAATTAACAAGGCAGCTTTCAGCGTTTCCTTTCCCTAATTGTTAACATATTTGCTATTTTCAAACAAACGCGCTACCGTGAGCAGTGCTGGCTCTGTAGCCTCCATGCTGACCTTCCCCGCGGTGGCTGTCCATCCTCCTGGGAACCCAGAGGCTTCAGTCTGCTGCCCAAGGATGAAATACAGATGAAAAGAGATGATTTCATGGCTGATCTCCTGAAGTGTGATTGACTTGATGGGGTCCATGGGGAGTAACCCATGGAGATATGCTCCAGTGGGTGCCCCTTGGTTGTATCTTTGGGACAGGTTCAGAGGTTTGGCTCTGCCCTTTCACTGGTTGGCATGGCCACAAGGAATCTCTCTAGATGTCCTACCCCGTTGTGCCCAGAGGAAGCCTTGGTGGGACAGGGAGAGCATCATCACCTTGAGAGGTATTGTGGAAACCTCAGCTGCAAAGAGGTTGCATCAAGGGCCACGGACAGAGGGTTTCATTGCCAGAAATAAAATTACAAACTGATTTGAGCCTCAAAAGAAAACCCCATGGCTTTTGCTCTGATAATACACTAGGATTGCTTTATTTCACTGAACGTTGGACCATGCTGGAGCTTGGTGGGGGTGGCTGAGCTCTGTCAGTTTTCACCTGTGACCCTCATTCTCCCTGATGCAAATCCAGTTCATTTTTAATGAGGTTTGCAAAAGTCTTGAATAAACGAGTGATACTATAGAGGTATTCCTGGAATTGCTTCATGAGATCTTAAGCTTTTCATTTTTCTTTCAAGTTGGTAAATAAGCTAATGGTGACTTTAAAGTGTTTGTTTTCCCCCTTCTCTGCAGACAGCTCAGGTCATGGTTGCATTCCTCCTCCTTTGCCTTTCTCTCCAAATTTCAGACATTTCTGAAATACAGGCAGAGACCAAGCTGGTTTGGAGCTGTGCTGGGGAGCAGGATCAGGATGTAACACTGTGATTTCTCAGGACGCTGGCACAGGGAGAGCCTTTGGGAGTGCCACTGGTTCCGCCACGCGCTCGCAGAAATCGTCAGGGTAATTAGCACAAGGTCTAAGCCGTCCCAGCTGAGCGCAGCGGCTCCTCTGAACCACGGGGTTTTCTAGGAGCAGTGGTGTCTAGGGATGACATCTTGGAGGCATCCAGCTCAATCTCCATGCCAAGGCACATGTCCTGACACTGTTGCCGTGGGTGGTGCAGTTAATGATTTCAGGAGGGAGGTGAGGCTGGTGGAAAACACATCCATCACAGGCTCAGCTCTGAGTGTTGGTGAGCCAGGTGGGCACCCCAGGGCGAGCGGAGACTCTTTCTCACAGCACTGTGGGAAAGCTGAAAAATGAACCGGGGCGGGGGGGCAAAAATAGCACTATGAAGTCAACCTCAATGGTAAATCAATGCCAAAGAGCCAAGACGGGCACATTGTATTATGAGGATGTACTTGATATCTGCCAGCACGCAATCCAAACCATCCCAAGTGTGAATACGAACAGCCTTCTTCACTTGCAGCAGCAGCTTATTAGTAGTGATACATCAGTGTCCTGGCGCTATTTTTTTTTTCCTGTCAACAACAGCTGCTTATCAAGCAGATATTGCACTGTATTTCTGGGGAAATAGTCTAAAAATTGATGTTCCTAAGTCTTTGCTGATCTTATAAGGAGCTGCTGTAAGTGGGCATCTGTTGTGCTGAGTGTGGGAGTGAGGCAGAAAAGGATTAGGTTCAGTTTTATTTATAAGAGCGAAAAACATAAATTCTGCAAGGGTTTTAAATCTTTGTGCCCAGGGAGTGAGATGCTGGTCGTCCCTGGTGGTACCTTCTTTTCTCTAGACAGACATTTAGCACAATGATTTAAACCCCTGTGGCACCTCCGAGCCCTCTAATAGTAAATACAGGGAAAAATAGATTAATACTTGAAAGATGGAAAAAAATACAGGTGTATACTTTTGTCCTTCATCCAGTAACATTGTATTTAAACTGTCAGGCAACTGTACATTCTTAAATTTAAGATGAAAAACTGAATCTTTTTTTAAAGCAGAATGTTTTTTAGGTATTTAAACTCTAAGAATAATGGAAATAAAAAATTGGGTTCTCAGCTGGCATGAGAAGATTCAGCTTCAGCGTCTTCAAAGGTGCAGTGCATATTTGCACCTGAAAAAAGTTTTGGTCCTGGCAAAATCCTGTGTGAGAAAGGAAGGAGGGGGCAAGGCTGATCCAGAAACTGTTCCTGGGCTTGTCGGTTGGATCCCTTTTATCATCTCTGCAATGAGCTGCGGTAGAAAATACTTGCAAAGAATGTCCTAAAGTACCACTTATACCCCACTTTCACAGCAAAGACTGAGCAGAGTTGTTGTGCTGTCAAACACTGATAATTAAATTACTTTTTCCATCCCATCTTCGTCGCGTTCGGCTTATTAACTTGACATTTCATCTCAATTATTTGCTCTTCTTCACGCCCTCCCGGTGTCGCTTGTCATTCACTGTTTATTCGGGCAAGTCTGGCTGGCCGAAGGAATGCGTGCACTGGGGCAGGCGTGTTTGTTGCAGCTGTTGCAGGTGTAGGTAACCCTTTAGGTACCTCCGCACATGCTGATCTGACCCTTGTTTCGTGTGCAAGAACGTTGTTCCTCTTAAATTTTTTCAGTGGGGCAGAAAACCCTCATGGGGGTTTTCCTTCTGACTTCACCTGGGGTTGAGTGTCTCCAAGGCTTCTCCAAGGGTTGCAACCCTCTATGCAAACTCCTGCCGATGTGCAAGCATGAGCTACTCGTTGGAATTTTCTCATGTTCTTCCAAGAAGGGTGAGGAGCCCTGTGCCCCATGCCCAGCATGTGGGGGGTGTCCCAGGGCATGGCTGCAGAGCTTTGCTTTCTCATCCTCTGCTTCCATCTGGGTCTTCTGCTCAGAAACAAATCAAAACTACCCAGTCATAGCAAAAACTCAAGTGTCTGTTCAAAGTAATGAAGAAAAATCACAGTCGGGTAGCAGCACGCTTCCCACTGCCGTCAGGGAGGAGGAAATGGCACAAGTGGTGTTTTAAATAACCAAATGTGTCAGAGGGGCACACGTAAATGATGAAAAGCAAAAAAAACCTAGGGGTCTGCTAAACTTTATGGTTGCTATTCTTCATCTTAATTTTAGTGAAGGTGTTTGTTTGGAGGTGAGTAATGAATGCTCCTGGAGCCTGGGAACGGCAGCGAACAGCGGAGAATGAAGTACCCTGCCCTGTAATGCATGAGTCTGCTCTTTTCTTTTAAAATAAAAAATGATTTTTTTTTTCCCCTCCTGCTGAAGATGAATATAGCCTGAAGATCCAGAACAACTTTGCAAAGCTGGTAAGAACACTTCCCAGCACATGCATCAAACATTTGCTCATCTCTCCCTGCCACGGTAATGAAACTTGCGATACTTTGAAACACCACGTAAACCCTCACTTTAATCCCAGTTTAAATACAATTTGTAAAACGCTTGTAAAAATCTGCAAGGTGTCCTAAGCCACTCCTTATTTGCAAGAAAGCGTGTTAAAGTCTTTTGTGTGCATTTGAAAACATAATCTCCTGATGAAGCTCTTTTCATGGTAGCACAGTTATATAGAAATATTATCATGGGATTACACATGCAGACATCAGAATCGTTCCGTGCAGTGGGATCTGTGCAGCCAGTGGGTTTGTGCGAGTCTGTGCTCTTGTGCCAGAGGATTTCCCCATCTTTATGGATTTAATATGTGTTGCAGACCCGTGCAAATCTTATCTGACAAATCTTACCTACGCAAATCTTGTCTGCTGCAAATTTTGGATGGCACACAGCAATAATTGAGGAATGGAGGAAATCTTTTGAGCATTTGGCAATAAGGGAGAAATTTTGATAGGTTGAAAAAAATGCTCCCACATGTTTAGTGCCCCTAAATGATGCTTGGTTTTAGTTCACTGAGGGCGTGGTACCTGTAATCTGTGAGACTTGCTGCTTTCATGCAAAAAAGTTCAATAAGAATAAATGAAACCGTAGCTTTTTAAGCATTGTGTGTGTGAAATGGTCCGAGTTTGTTTAATGGCCTTACGAGTGCTTTGGTTTTCCTTTTATGCTTCCGGTCAGTCAAATTGGATTTTCTGAAGGATTTGGCTAAATGCAATGTGCTCTCTGCTTGCTCCTGAGCCTGGTCCTCCCAGGGAAGAGCATCATTCCACCCAGCCAACGCCAGGGTGGAGACGTGTTGCTCTCAGAAAGGTCGTCGTCTTCTCCTTCCCCTTGTGGCGTCTCAAAAGGATTAAGAATCTGTAGGTCTTTATGGAGGATCTCAGTTCTTCATGTCTGTGCTTATCAGCTTCTCTCTCTTCTGATGGTGGCTCTCCTGATAGCTGATGCATTAGCCAGGTTAGGGCATGGAAGTTTGAGCTCAGTGACCTCCTTACGGCCTTTCTTAGGAGATGGAGGTGTCTCAGCACCCATATCCCTTTCAGCTGGGGCTGCCTCTCCTGTCCCGTGGCCCATCCCTGCCCCTGCCATCATCCCTTTTCTTAATATTGCTCTTTTTTTGAAGTCCTCAGAGGGATCCTGGGCTTCCTACTTGACAGTTCAGTTCTGCCAATGCAGGGGCTTCCTCTGTAAATTGACAATTAGTTGTTTTAAATTCAACAGTTCAAAAATGTAAGCAAGCTAATTAAATCATCTGTTGTAATTACTCTTTTCCTACCCTGCAGTTTTCTTGATCAGAAAATGTAAGGTTTATCTAGGGTAACTCCTCTTGCTATGAACTCTTCACATGACTTATAGCTTGAGATCTCAGTTGTTCCTCAAAAGTGAAATGCAACTGCTTAGCTCAGAGAAAATGCGTTAAAAATAAATACTTACTGACAACATTTTCTGTTTCCTTAATAGCTGAAACTGTGTAAGTGGTTGTGCTTTCATTATAGATGTGAGCATTTCAGGTGATTTATGTAGTTTCTGCACGGCAGCCTTGACTGTGGCTGCCTCCCTGTAGATCCCCTGTTTAATCGTCACGGATTAGGGATGGCTCGGGAGAAGACAAGCATTGATAACTGCGTTCCCTGTGGGACAAGGAGGCGCAGGATGTGTCCTGGTGCTTGAGGTCATTCCCCACCACCCAGCCCTGGGAAGCAATCCTATCTGTATATACACAACTGACTTCTTCAGTCACCTCCTTACCTTGATGTTTCCTTCTGATTGGTCCCCGTTGGCATCTGGAAGGTGCCGCATGGTGCTGGAAGTGGGCTGAAGAACATCAATGTGCTGGAGACGCTGTTGTCACAACAGTGTTGCCCCAGCTCTCTACTCCCTGGTAGCAGGACACCAAGGCTAAACCTTGAACTAGGAGCCTCTGCTGTTGGAAAGGGATTTTGAAATTCCTGCCTTGGAATATATATGGATGCTGGTTTAGTTGTAGGCTGGAGTTTTGAATTGTCATCAGCACTATTTTGACCTATCAACAAGGTTAGTTCAGGCAATCTATGTAGGATTTTGAAAAAAATATGGCATGTTGTCTTTCTTGCCCATGTTAGGATGTGATGATGAGAGATGCTTAGAGCTTTCAACGCCCCAAGATTCTCCTGGATTTGAGCTGCTTCCAGGCGGTCTGCACCTGACAAGGTCTAATTTTTTTAAAGGCAGTGGTTGCGAGATTGAGCACTATGTGAAGGTCCCATAGCAGATGGGACACATTAAAGAGGCTGGACTGGTGGGTCCTGGTCTAAAGAAGTTCCTCTTTCATTTTGCACTAAACAGCCTTAATAAATCTCCCTTTTCTCTTGCAGGGGAAGGTGGCACAGACAGCTTGCATGTCAGCATGCAAACACCTCTCCACCTCACTGATGCAGCTGCTGCTGGAAGCTGAAGTGCGGCAGCTGACGCTGGGCGCCTTGCAACAGTTCAACCTGGACGTGGAGGAGTGTGAACGTAAGATGCAAAATCATCTCGTTTTGCTTTGCCGGTTTGTATGTCAGGACCCAAGCCAGGACTTTTAGTGATGCCAAGTATTTGGGACTGGTGAACGCCTGCAAAGCTCTCTGGAACTATCCATGATGACAATTGAAAATATCTTCAGGACAGAAGAAGCCCAGCAAATTCTGAGAGATCAAAGCTTTACTCTTGTTTTTTCTTTTTAATGCCGCCTTGATGCTTTCCAGACCATCCCTGCTTTTTGAGATGGAGTATTTTAAAAATAGGAGGGATTAGAGTGGGTAAAACATGAGGAGGGCTAACAAAAATCAGTTTACTTATGACTGTTTCTGAAAACAATAACTGGCTTATGTTCTTAAGAAGTTCTGGTCCTCTCCTGACCTCAGCTGTTTGTCTTCTCTATCTGCTGCAGGGAGTTTTTTCTCAAAGCAAACCCTTTTTGCAAACTTACCATTATGGAAAAGAGATGTCTTCCAACAAAATAACTACATCTATTCAGAGGTGTCCGTGGAGAATCATGGTGACAGCACCATGGCTTTGCTCTCAACCCTGCTTATTTTGGTTCATCCAGCTTACACCTGAATTAGCTCTGAAATCCTAAGGTTTCCCTCAAGTTGCTTGTTATCCTGCTCAACAGAAGGGTTAAGAAAATACAGCACAAACTGACAAAATGCTTTTTTTTCCTCCTATTTTTATAATTGAAGTTAAAGCAGGATGAACATGCTTCTCTACAGGAACCTCTCTCCCTTATGATGGGGATGGATTTATTATTGGGATTAATGTTGGGAAGGATTAACAACTGTGGTTATGGAAAATGCAGAGCTTGATAGGGCTGATAAAGAGTTCAGGAAATCTTTTAGTTCCAGAAAGGATGAAGTATTTTGGGGAAGGTTTTTTTTTTCAAAATACCTGCGTTTTTGGGTTTCTTGGCTGATGAGAAGATTGGGATGTGTCTTGTTTAGAACATGATAAACCCATTTACTGCACAGTCTTCTGAAATGCAATTTGGCCCCATGTGTCTGCCATTAAAGCTGCAGCAAAATAGTTGCTGGTCTCAATGTAAATGGTGTCGGAGCTTAAATAGCTGTGAGTTTGCTTTTCCTATCTCAGATAACTCAATGAAGTCAGTTGTGTTGGTTTCATAATCGTCTGGCACTTACACTATCAAAGGATATTCTTCCACCCTTTATAAAATGTTTTGCTGATTGTGTTTTAGTTCAGCTTCACCCGCCAATAATGAGGTTAAATTTATTTTTGAGAAAGATCACCTAGTAAGATTTTTGGTGTTTACAAGGGGGTATTTTTTGATTTTTTTGATATCCTTTTGCTAATTCCCAGCACTCTCAGATGAGTAGCTGTGGGAGAAGGATCCCTGCTTAATGAATCATATCTAACATTTGCAGCTACATTGTATAACATAATGCAGCAATACCTTATTTTTTTCAGAAGCACCTTCACCCTTAAAGTCTGGCTAATTTGTGTCCCACCAGTGTGTCAGGGCTGCACTGGTAGCAGCTGTGTTCCCAGTCAGTGTCCACAGAGGGACAGGCAGTGTTGCTGAGAATAATAGGGAAGATTTGTCATTAATAATAGTTGCCTTTGTTTTATTTTGTCTGCAGACTCGTAACCCTGCAGTTTTCCATCCCATCGGTAACGTGGGTCACTAGGCAGCATCTCTTCCCTAAAAGCCCTCAATGCTAAGTAAAACAGATGACATTTAATATCAGGTTTAAAAGCACAATTCCTTAAATTCCAATTGTTTTGTGAGACAAAACCAGGAACACTCAGACATTCAAGAGCAGGTGACGCCAACCTGAACAGCGGGGCAGGTGACCTGTTCCCCCCAGCCCCAGCCCGAGATGCTGTTGCGGGCAAAGGAATGGAGACGGATGCCGGTGCTGTAACCTTCCTATCCATCACTGTCAACCCCCAGAATGGTAAACCCAGACAAAGTCTTTTTCTTCCTTTTTGGCAGCAAAAATGTGTTCCCTCGTCCCTGTGGGTTTGTCTGGTGGCTTTGCTGACTCTGGGAATAATTTTAGTTCTATTTTTGAGAAGCAATGCAAGCATCAAGATTTTAATGTTAGGAAAAGCCAGTCCCAAGAGTGAACTGGTATATTCAGAAAATATGTTCAAATTTGCAAGGGTTTTGTTTGGTTGGCTTTTTTTGTCTGTTACCTGAAAGCGCAGGTGCGAATCTCAGCATCCTTATTATACCAGTTGCATATTTGACTTTATGTTTCTGCCTCCAGCCCTCTTTCTCTCCCTAGACCCCCAAGCCTTACTAGTTTAGCAGCTTTATCATGTACTTACAATATTAAAATAGGACTTTATAGCTGTTTGGAGCACTTCCAGTGAGTTCTGTGATGTGGGAGTGGGGCTTCGGAGTTTCAGTCCTGGAGTTTATTAGGCTTTTGTTTAAGTCTCTTGTGAATGCCAAAGGTATAAGCTGGTTAAGAGAGTAGTGAGGCAAATTAATGAAAGGACTTAGTTGTATGTTAAGCGTGGTTTGAAGGTGGGTAGATAATTTGCTCTATATCAGAGTAGATATAATGCACATTACAAGAAAATGTGTTTATATACACAATAGATAACAATTGTAGAGGTGAAAAAGATGACAGCTTAGACTTAAAACAAGACACCAGTAAATTAATTCTCCAGACTTGTGGGTTCATAAAATGTTTCCTGATTTATAAATAATTTGCTGTCCCATCAGCATAAAAAAGGAACAGCTGCATGAACCATTGCATCAGGCTAAAGTTTGGCGCCAGGCACGTGCAAGCCTGGACGGTGCTCGGGAGAAGCACGAGGTTATGATGGGATCCCTTACCTGCACTATGAACGCCCCCTCCCTCAAAACTTGCTTGTTTTGCATGTTCAAAGCACTGAATATACAGTTTATTAATTTTATGACCTTCAAAAAGAAAGCTTTCAGAGGACTGGGGAGAAATAGTAAATTAAATATACATTAAAAGCCAAATCTTGCATCTCTTGGTCTTATGAATAGTCCCGTATACGTCAGCAGCATTTTTGGTGCAAAAGAGGCAAGAAAGAGTAGAGCTGCAAAGTTGTAAAAGTCCTATTAGGCTGGCTGTGATGTGAGGAACCTGGGAAAAATGCGAGCTATTTTCCTGTGGCGTTATCCCCCCGGTGAAACTGTGGTGCTGGAACCTCCGGCTGGACAAAAGCCCTCAAGGAGACATAAGGTACCAGTCCTGCATGTTGAGGTGGATGTCCTCTTTTTTTCCCAGCAAAAAGCTGTTTCCCAAGATGTGTGTTAGAGGTTTGAAAGTCTTTTGGTGCGGCTTTACAGCAATGCGTGTGCATGGATGGCATGGCTGACGTCCAGGGAATGGCAAAAGTAGTTTTTAAAACGTCTGTCGCTGGCCAGGTATTAGTTGTAACTCTTGTTCTTACTGCTTGGCTTTGCATAGCTCTCTTTCTGCAGTCAAGAGAGATTCTCTCACCTCTTTATTTAAACCTGAAGTGAAATAAGACATAGAGGTTGAATGAATTGCCCAGAAAGACACAGTAGGACACGTCTAATTATGTCTCAATTTAGGAGTGAGTTCTGGCTCCAGCCCAACAAGCCAACTTGAAAAGAGGAAAAAAAAACAAACCCAACTCTGAAGAGGAAAAAAAAATGCTTAACACAAATATTTCTGTGAACCTGTAAATAGAGGAGGTGATGCTTTTTTCAGGATAGGCATTTGCCTTTTAAAATGGGTTTGCTGTCTTACACAATACATCTGTAGCCCAAGATTTAACAGCACATGCAGCGTGCTTTTTGTAATTGCTTGTAACCCAGTTCCCTGCTTTGCTCTTTTTTGGACGTCCTGGTGCTGGTATATATATATATTTATTTTATTTTTTCCCCATATCTTCTGTACCTCAGAGGTAGTGGGAATCAAATGTAACAACCCAGATTTGGAGATTACAACCGAAAAAGCAGAAAGAAAAGGGGCTGCTCTTGCTCCTACAAAAGTGTTTCCCATCTACGTAACCAGTTCCAGCAGTGGTTGAGGCAGATTGTTTTTACAATACTTAGATCATAAAATAAGCAGTTCCATAATCTCTAAAGTCTTTTAACTGCTGCTTTATGAGAAATTAAAAGTGCCGTAAAAATTATATTTAAAATTTCATTCAACTCACAATTTTTTGGTCAGCCCACTCCTGGGGGCAGTCAATAAGAAACACAGATGTCTCTGCCGGTTTGAGGAGTCCTCCAGCCCAACAGCAAGCGTGCCAAAATGTACCGATACGGGTCCCGGCGCAGCCATTCACCACCTCCTTCTTGGCCGCGTTATCTGGCTCTGAGGATTTTCTCACGCGGAAATCCCGTTATTTGTGCAAGACGCCAGGGTTTGCCCACCATGCCAGAGGACTCCTCTCCCTTGAGCACAGGCTGTTTGCACTGTGCAAACAGCTGCCTGATGTTCTTCCAACCTGCAGCCTCTCAGGGGTTAGCATGTGCAGCACTGGAGGTGAGCACGGCGTTTTCGAGGACAAACTCCCTGATTTTAGATCATTGCACTGAGTGCTTGCTGGTATCCATCCTGCTGCAATGCACCAGCAAAAGCTTGTATTTGGGGGGAGAAAAGGAGACATTGCAATGAATGGAGGAAAAGGTTTGAGCAGACTTACTTTTTTTTATTATATAATGGCTCACAGCCTCATTCAGGTGCCTCTCTGCTACTCAGATGTGTGGTTAAAAAGGAAAGATCCGTGTTTAAAAGAAGTTAAGGCTGCAGATCCTCCTGAGATACAGGGCTTGCACGTAGGGTTGTGTTACTGCAGCTGGTGGTTCTGTGCTGGCTGATGTGGTGGTAGCCGTGTGCGTGTGAGCTCCTTACCCGTGGTGAGAGCCAGGGAGGAGGACCTATATTAGCGCATGATGAAAAACAAAGCTACATCGTGTGTGTCCTGGGTTGTGATGGTGTGAAAGGACTATGGCTGTGATTCAGATGGTTGGTAGGAACTCCCTATGCTGCAATATGGGAGTTGTAGGAGTTTGCAGGCTGGGATGACGGTGGTCAATGATGGTACATGGATGGCGGAAGAAGCTGATGGAGCAGCAGGGAAGAGGCACGCCAGGTAGCGGGTTAGTTTCCCATCTGTCTTGCAGTGCCTGAAGGCAATGTCCTCTAAGCCGGGGGTTTCCAATCTTTGTTTTGGAGCCAAGCCCTCGTTTGGAAAATTGGCCATCTTCCACCTGTTCTGGCTCTGGCGCCTGCTGTGCCCTGGGGCACTCACTGCGGCACAACTCCTTCACCATGGGCTGGGACTGCTGTTCCTCTGCCTCCCGCTGCTAGGAGGTCTGAGACAAAGTCTCACAGAGGTCTTCTCCATGGCCCACTCTAGGCATGCTCTGCTCCATGGCAAGGCTGCTTTCCTTCCCCGTATTTTCTTGCCCAAATTGCAGCTCATTGTAGCACTCGATAACGCTTTGTTGTGCATGTCAGGAATAAACACAGCTCCTTCCCTTGAGTTTCCTCCATATGACTGGCTTGGGGTCATGCATTGGTACTGCATCCCGAAACATCACAACCTGGAATGGGGCTGAGCAGCAAGAAAAAAAGCAAAAGGGTGCTGAGCTTCAAGAGTGTGCAGGTGTATTTAGTGTACGAGCACGTGACTGAACCAAATAACAGATTTTGGCAGCTTAGAAAGTTGCTACCTGTTGATTAAAGTGCCATTGATGTCCTGGACTGTCAAAGGTTGAGCACAGTTTGCATGAGCAGCCTGCATGGATGGCTTGAAAGAACGCCTTTATGTTGTGGAGCAAGCAGGTCATGATGCCCATATGAGCAAGTAGTTCATCTCATCCCTGGGAACTTGCAGACCCCTTGTTTGCCCCATGCTTTGCCCAGGCCTGCCTGTTGCTCACCATGATGGTGACCTGCACTGTTCCCTCAGAGGATGAGGGGAGCGGATCACTTCCTTCCCTCCCATGTCTTCACCAGTCAAAACTCAGCCCTCCTTAGGAACCAAAACTTTGTGTTTTCCCGCTGTTGAAATGGAGTGGGGTGATTTGTATTGACAGCAGAGCTGTCTTCCAAGCACTGCTGTACGTGCTTTCTGAAACGGGAAGGGTAAATTATTGGTGCACCGAGTGACAGAGGGCATGGAAGTGGGAGCCTCCGGTCCACAGCTGCTGTGCCACTTTCCTACACTTAGATTTATCCTCCCTTATTTCTCCCTGAATTTGTTCCCCTGGGCATATCATTAATTTATTTAGTGCTTCCTTCATTTCCCTCAGCTGACCTTTCTTAGAGGTTGCAAAGTACTTGCAGCGGCAAAGAAAATGATGCCTGATGAATTAGTGCATATAAATATGCATGGAGGAGAAGCGCATGACTCCCCTTCAATGAGCTATCAAAAACGTGTCCTTTTTGTTTAGATGCTGATAGGATGTATCGGGACAATGCTCTCTACTTTGGCGTAGTACTTAAGTGGCTTTTGCAAGTCTGACTCAGGCAAATCCTGGGAGTTTGCATGATGTCAGAGAGAAATGTTCTTCCATTATACATTGCCCCTGAATTGAGACCTCCTGCTTGCCTCTGCCATCTCTAACCATCAGCCGATTTTTGCCTTATATTCACCCTTCATCTGTCCTATAATCCATCACCTGGTCTCCTTCAGCATTGTAGCTTTAGTATTTCTCTCTCTATTTTCCTTCTCCTCTGTCTCCGTTGTAAACTTCTTGCTAATCCCATGGTGTCCTCTCAGCCTCTCCTGTCCTTTTGTCTCCAACCTCTGCTACAACATTTTGGATATCCTCCATCTCCAACACCTTCCTGTGTTCTCCTTTGTTACCAGGATACCCACTGATATTTATTTATCCATTCTTCTAGTCCTTTGCAAGTCTAGGAAGAGAAGAAGCCTCCGTCCACATCTGATTTTGTTTAAACAATTTTAACAGTGCATAGTTACTCAGCTCTGCACCCACCTGCCCTTCCCCACCCATCATGAACACACACTATTGAGGCTTGGCAACCTTTGCAGCTCAAACAAGCTAATGGTGAGATGTGCACATTCCACTTTTCCTAATATTAGTATTTTAATGGAGCTGAGACCTTCACATCTGCTATGAGATATCCACTGTACATCTTGGGTTTTGGGTTTGGTTACATGCATAGATCTGTAACTTGATTCTGTAGACCTGTCCTACAGATTGTCAGGGACCAAATTTCTTAGCACAGACCTTGGGCAACTTATTCTGAAGAGCTTTCTTTTCTTCTACTTGGAAACGTTTAGTGGTCCATCAGTGAGGAGTTCCTCCCTGGGGCTGTGGATGCTCCTCAGCCCTGTCTGCAGACCATCATGGCCCGTGGGACCACTCGTCTCTACACAGTAACAGGGCTCCAGGCTCATCTTTGTCATCTCATCAAATGACAAGAGAGAGGTAGAAATTTTTATGTAATCTGACCCAGTTCGGTATATTTTGGATAACTCCTCCCTCTCCCCACAGCTCTCTAGAATACCCCAGATGGGGATGAGCTTTGATAATTTGGCCTTTAACAGGGAACAGCTTCACAGCAGGGCTGTGTGAGAATGGTGTGTGTATAAGCTCAGTATGAAAATCGTGATCTTCTCTCTGTTCCTCTTGCCTCAATTCCCACCCATCATTTCTCACCCTTTTTTCCCTTTGCAAGCTTCTCCGGAGTCCACGCAGAGATTTGTTCTTCAGCTTGAGTGTCCTCGAGGTGTCATTTTGTGCGTCTGGGTAAGGTGCAGGAGGTCCTGTCGCTTGGCTTTTCTGAAATAGTCTTCCAAGGGTTTGTCTCAGAAAGATGACTTTGAGACCTACGTTCGTCGCTGAGATGTTTGTTTCCCCAAATGCAAAATCCTGTTCATAACTGATGCAACCATAAGCAGATTGTCCAGGTTCCCCTTGCCAGGAGCTACTCTAACCTCGATCCTGCAGGTCTGCTGTCATGAATTCTGGTGGTGTCATGTAATTCAGAGAAAATCTTACCCTCTAAATGACGTTTTTGAGGAATGAAGTCGCCAGCTGTGTTTATTTGAACCACACAATACATGTAAGACTCTGTCCCTGTGCGCATAGCCGTGTACAGTATACAAAAAGAGATTCCCCCGTTCTGTATAATTAATTTACAGTGGATGTCTCTTTTCTGGTGTACGTTTGAACTCTTTATTCTTTGTTCATTGTAAAGGGCTTAACGGTTCCTGTTCCTTGATTCTTTCATCGGTGAAATGTTTTGGAAGAGAGGTTAGAGTCCCCCTGTGACCTGCCCTGGGTGGCCCAAGCCTGTAGACCTTGCAAAGACATTACTTTTTTGGCCTGAACACAAGTCTCTCAAACCTTTAGCCTGGCTAAATGCTTTGTACAAACAGCCGCATACTGATCTGCTCTATTCTCTTGTGATTTTCTGCTCAAGGGGCTGTACTGTAGGTGGCTTGCTATGTTTGCCACTTGCCTTGGTAGTGGAGACAGTACAATAAACGAATACGACAGTACTGAGGCCAGCACTGTGCTTGGTTGTTCCGAGAAAATTATCCTGAAATCTGGTTGAAGAGATTAAAACCAAGAAGAACTGGCTGTGTCTTTCCTCTAAAGCTCTGTTCTCCTCTTTGTTTCTTTTTTTCTTTAAGACTTTGTTCATTCCTCCTTCAAAATAGGTTTGTGGCATTGGTATGTAAAATGTGACCTACGATTACAGAAGGTACGGCTATTTTTATAACAACCATGGGGTGAAGCATTGCATTCATTACTCTTCAGGCTTCTTACAGCCAAGTGCTGTAGCAGCTTTCTTCTGGTGTCTGAGCTGTATTCTTGCTCTCATTTCTTCTGTAATACAAATAATATGGTCTCATATGCCCTTTCACTTCTTGAATGTCAAGTGCATTGTTAATGCAATAGAGACTGCAATCGGTTGTATTGATGAGAATTACTGTTCAAGGAAATGTTGGTTCAGTGCGCTACCGTTGTTGTACTGTGCAGCGTTAAAGGACGGTGTCACTCCATAACTCTCACAGCCTTCCTCTCAGACGGTTCCTTAGTAAGAGACTGCTAAAGGTGAGCTGCTAACTAGCCACCATGTCTTGGGATGAAATCTGTCTTGGGTTGCTGGTGAGCAGATGACAGTAGTGATAAATTCACGAGTCTTGTGAAAACATTCAAGACCCAGTCACAGGCATTTTCTCATGAGAATTTGAAATTCATGCTTTCGGGAAGATCTTAAATTTCACAACTCCATCTGTGCTTCTAAATCGATTCCTAGCAGCTGTGAAGCCCTTAAATCCAAAATAGAAATTTTCTTTCATTACAGTCCTTTCAGGGTTTCTGTTTTTCAGCGTTTCTCCAAATATAATCAGTAACATGATGTGTCCCCATCCTTGGAGGGTAGGACATAGCAGTTCAGACAGTTTGTTGAGTACCTCAACCCAGGGATGTCTGTGACATTGAGTCATCCAGGGCAGTTTCATCCCTTGAGAGGATGCTCAAACGCTGTTTCTCGCATCTCAAAGTTTTTAGCTTCTCAGGTACGTGCTTTTCCAAAGTGGGGGTGGTTTAGAATTGATGTGGCTTTTGGGATAATTTTTCCAGATGAGACAGTGGGGTGTACAGCGAATGTGTAAAGATGATTTATGCCTTGCAGATCAGAGTCAGAAAGCTTGTGTTAGTCCTCCCTTGTGTGTGTGCTGGCACAGGCAAGCTATAGTCAAATTTTACAGCAAACGTACATTAAAATGCCTTTACAGTTAAAATTAATTAAAACAGTGTTTGAGGGTTAAATATAAACTCACTTTGGACTATTTACAGCCTGAATATTGCAGCATTGGTCAGTGAAGCTGGCTAGAAACTGAGCAGCTCCTGTCTCTGTCCAGTCTTGTCCTGGGCAAATATGGCAAAGTCCATAGGCACAACGATGGGTGGTTTCTTCTGGCTTTGATTTAAGCTTTTCCTATCCAAAATCTAAATGTGAACAGTCATGTACGTACTTTCTCTTTTTATTTTTTATTATTCGTTTCTAGTATTAACGTTGGATAAAAATAATGGGTTTACAGCCATGTTTGCTATTGTCCTGCAGGAGTTGTCACTTGAGTGATCACTGCAAAGATGAGTGATGGTTTCAATCTTAGAGCTCCTCTGACATCTGAAAATATTAAAAAGCAAAGCCGTGGATGTCTGAAACCTGGCTGCTGTGCGCCTGGAGGTACCTGTGTCTGTACTGAAGGATGTTATCCATCCCAAGATTTTAATGGAAGGTGGAGCTGGAAAGCTGACACATGATCCCTCTTTGGTTTTCAGAAATGACGCAGTTGAGGAACAGGGCTGAGTCCCGATGTCTAATTCATTAGTATGTTCTCATTAGAGCCACGGAGACTGCGCATACGACTGGGCTGCTATAGGAAGTCCTTAAAAATAGGACTGTGATGATTTGTTTTCCTTCTTTTGTGACATTCACTTGACAATGAGATAACTTTTGGAAAGAGAAGCATTCAAGGAGAAGACAATCTGTCATGAGATGACTCTGCTTCGTGTTTAAGGACAGGACAGGCTTTGTCCTTTAGTACCTCTGTGTAATCATGGAGACAGAAGGCAAAATCCTCCTTCCTTTTTCCTTAATCCTCAGCTTTTGTGGAGCTGCAGAAGCTGTTTTGGGGGTTCTTGTATGGTAAAGAACAGAATAGTTGAGTGATAATGGGCCATACATAACTTAAAAATCTGTAGGTTCGTGTATATTTTCCCTCCCTTCTTCCTTTCTGCCATCATGCTCGGTTGCATCTCAGGAAAACATTTTGTTTTAGCATGCAGCATCTCCAGTGTCTACAGGAGCAACAAAATTCAGCCAGAGGCAGAAGCTCCCTCTTGAGTCTTTCATGATGTTGAATTGTGGCTTCACAAATTAGGTCCCCTCGGTGATGAAAAGTTGCACGGAGAGCAGAGATAAAGCTGTTACTTTTCTAGCTAAAGAGGTGAAAATTAAGTGAAGTTGGGCAAAATCAACCCAAGGCGTATCTTCAAAAGGCACATTTGAGTATGTGCTGTTGTTGGCTTCATGAGCACTACCAAGTAAAAGCTGTTAAATGACATGGAAGAGCTAAGGTCCTCTAACGTGAATTTGCTCAAGTCCCCCTCAATCGTTTTGGATTTGGTTTAAATAATGGATTAGAAGAAAAATAAATGACTGAAGTATGAAATTTTGGCCAGATTAAACTGGAAGGAGGTGAACGTGGCCTTGGAAATATTCTCTTCACTTTAGAAGCTAATGTTATTCACTTGTCAGATGTCTTCATCCAACATAAATAAATACGCCACATAATGGCCGCGATTCTTCCCATTTGGTGTGACTGTACACTGGCAATAGTGCGCCATACCAGATAATGCAAATAATCTGCTGCCGAATAATTAATGATGCGGCTGGGCATATTTTTTTGATGAATGCTTATGGAGCCTGGTGACAGGCGTGAAATTAGAAAATTCCTTCAGCGCCCTAAAATATAAATAGCTTTCGGAACTGAAAAGAGTTTCACAGCTGAAGATTTTATTGTGTTGAGAGGAAAAACTTTTCCACCCCCATCCCCCCCTTTCTTCTCGGCAAGTTGTTTGTCCATTCACAAAACAAATACTCTGAAGCCCAGTACGGCTCATGGGAATAAATTTCAGGTCGAATTAGTACAGTTTCCTTGCTGTCAGGACGGTGGAATTAATGGTGTTTTGATGACACGAATTTTGAAGGGCGAACAAAGACGCTGAAGGGAGGGAGACATGACTCCTTAGAAGCACGGTCCTCCTCTCCCCCAGCCTCTCTTGTCTTCCCTGTCATCCGTCTGCCAATCTCCCTGTCCATGGTTAGTTAAAGGCGCTTTTTATCCTCTTTTCTTTCCCACAGAGTTTGCCAGATCCGGCCCAGTGCCTGGGTTCCAAGGGGACACGCTGCAGTTGGCCTTCATCGACTTGAGACAAGTAAGTCTTTGTGTTTTTGTTTTTTGTTTTTCTTTTAAGATGTGTGACTGAAGACCATCAGGTCTTAAGGAAAAGGAGAGGAGGGGAAACGGCGTCGGTGATTTACGCCAGAGACCTATATTTCCCCCCCTCCTCCTCCCTGCGCTCGAAGCCACCTCCTTATTGAGCACTCTGGGGTCCTGGAGATGATGGAGGTGAAAAGGGCTGGTGGTACGGGGGCAAGAAAGAAAGCCATGCCTGACCCTGGCCAAAGGGGTCCATTGTGCTCCTGTTGGCTTCTGCAGATGTGGCAAAAAGATAACTTCGACTCTCCCGGCTGACGCCAAGCAGGTGGTGCTAACAGAGAGAGCAGTGATGCAGAGACCGCCCGCCTTGAGGACTTTTGTTCACAGATAATGCCCACAGAGGCGTTTTGCGAGGGTGAAGGAATTTGCATTCGGGCTTGTGTGGGGAGGGTATGCCTGTGTGCGCGCCCGTTTGTGTCCGTCTTTGGCTCAGCAACCCCCTCCTCGGTCCCCTCTTCCGCAGATGGTCCCCAGCCATGAATGACAAAGTGGCTGTTGGGGAAGATGATTGGGGAAGGCTCCACCCATCGGTGCCCACCTCTCGAGGGGGCCCCGTCAGAGCCAAGTTGACCATAGCAGGTACTGAGGCATTTGTGGGGCTTGGCAAGCCAATTTAGGGAAAAGGGCCATTCTAGCAAGTCATTTGTTTGGGGTAGAAATGGGCATTATTGATATACTAGGCTGGGGGGAAAAAGTGAGGTGGTCCTGTCATCTCTTGGCACTGAAGATGGATGAGTTGGATAGAAAGTCTGAATGAAGTAAGACTCAATGACTGATGCTTCTCTCCTATTAAAACAATCTTTTTGTCTGTTAAACCCCCCTGGCTTTGTCCCTCCTGCCATCATGATGCAGTGCCTCTTGTTTTCAGGGTTGACGTAGCTTGCATTCTGAAAACTTTCGGGTGCCGAGGGTATTTCTTAAATCTGCATAATCCCTTGTATCGATGATCTCCAGACCACTGGGGCTCTGATTCATGCTTGAGCCGCTTTTAACCCATAAGGGTTTGAGAACTTCTCTGAATCCAGTTGATGTGCAGGGAGCAATCAGTCATCCCATGACACTTCTGTGGAGCAGGAATAAGTTTAATAACGTTGAGATGCCATGCATCTGCTTTTTGGACTTGGGCCTGCCAGTAACTGCCAGATTTGTTTGCAAAATGGTCAAAATGGCTACATGAGAAAGGTATCACCGCTACGCGTTGACACTTTTATCTTCATTAGCTTCTTGGCACTTTATTGACTGCCGTACACAACGTGCTCACAACCTCCTGGGTATAAGGAAATGTGGAGTCTTTGGTCCTTTTCCAAGCACGAAGACATGAATGCAGGGATTTTGAAGAGGAAAGCTGTGGCTATTTGAAGAATGAAATGCCCTAAAAATGCTCGGTAAGGTTTAGCTGGTCTGAGCCAGTGCATTAGCAGTGAAATGTTTGTATGGTTCATAAGTGCAAAAAGCAGCCAAATGAATTCAGCTCGGGTGGGGAAAAAGCTGAATAGTAGTCCTCTACAAGTGTTCCTCCTCTGTCAAATGTTCTTCTTCGTACACAGCGTTTTCTTCTTTCTTTTGGATGGTAGTCCCACCTTTTTTTCTTGCATTTAAAAATAATAGCTTTTCTGAATGTTGCAAGGAGAAAGGGCAGATGCTGTGGCCTGTTAGGTTTCAGGTGAGGACAGGCTGTCCTAAATCATCTTCTGGATAACAGGGATGCTTGTTGATCCCACGTATTGTACGGATAATGGACAACATCTCATTGCTCCAGGTAGAGGATAATCCACCTATCACTGACTTGTTGAGATTGGCAATATTGTGCAAAGAGGAGATACTTCCCAGCTCCATTGATCCTGTCGATGACCTAATCTCATGATATTAATGTGTCACCAAAGTCCATCTGTGTGGAGCTCTGTTGGCTATCGCAGCTCTCCAGTGCTCCAACCACCATGGGGCTTCTTGTTCTTCTGCAGCTCCAGCTGCAGGGCCTGGGAGCAGGGGATAGCTGGAAGGGTGGATGGATGAAGGCACAGCAAAGAGAGGTCTTTAATTTGTTCTTCAACTTGTTTTTAATTTGTTGGTTTGGGACATTGCATTCTTTTTCTTTTAAGCTGCTGAACGTTAACAGAATCTGGACTTAAAGCTATGAACGGGGAAAAGATACCACCTGAAAATGTATGTGTTTCTGTCTGTTTTCCTTCGCCTGGGAAGGAGCACCGGCGTAGCCAGTGAAAAGGTATTTCCAACCTGAAATCCAGACAAGCTTCTCAAAATGTTAAAAGTAATTTCAGGCTTATATTTCGGGTAGATTTATACTTACTGTCAATTAGTTTGGCTTTGCACAAGCAGGCAGAAGCAGTCTGGCTTGGTTACGTAGGGAGGAAAATGACTGGGCAAAAAATGCACCAACTAAGTGTGTTTCAGTACTGGCTGTTACAGAGCAATTGTAGATTTTGAGAGAGAAAATTTTCAAAGTAATGTGGGATGATTAAGTTTAAGGGAATGACCAAAAGAAATTCTTAGTACAATAAAATATAAAATGGTAGAAAAATGTAGTGATTTGGTTTGTGTCTTGAGTACAGATCCTTGTAGTGGAAAACAAGCCCTGTAAAAATGTCACTGTCTAGGAGCATCAGAGTCCTCCTTGTACAGTGCAGCAGACGCAAATATAAGATCTCTCTGTACATTGAAAGCCTTATTTTCCCCTTGCGCTCTCGGAAATTGGGAGCAATTCCATCACCGTATGGTAAAGAGAAAAAAGTCAAGCCCAGAGAATCAAAATTGCTATTCTGAGTAGACAGTAAGTTAAAAAGTGACTTTTCTTCCCATCCCGGGACAATTCTAAATCCATAAATACCTTTAATGAAGTGATAAACTAAACCAAGTTGCATCTCAAATCCTGCTGTAAGAGCCCTTTTATAACAAGTGTCTGACAGTGATACTCAAATATTTAAGGCTTTACAAGGAAGCAATAGTTACTTTTCTCCCTTAAGGTTTAAAAATTGCTCTTACGCACTTAGTGCTATATGTTTGAAATCTGAAATAAATTTAGTTCCATAAATAACCTTGCTAAAATATGAAAGGTGCCTAAATAGTTCAGTTTTCTGAATCTTTCTTTCAAAAGTGACTTGGGCACTTCTGTCCAAATACTGTTGAATGTCCAAATACCGCTGAACATCTCCAGGAGACTTCAAATCAGCCCTGAGCCTGCACATGCAATAAGTTCACTGTTCTCTCTGCAGCTTCTGGCCAGCTGGAAATGTTTTAGCTTTTAATTTTCATGGGTTTATTATAAGAAAGTTGGTTGAAGTGGAAGGTTTTATGTTTGTCTGTGAAGTCGCTGCAATCCACAGCCATGCTGATCTCTCCTAGAAGCCAGATAGACACTCGTGGCTGCCCGCCAAGGAAAATCTGTCTCCAGCACTCGAAGAATTTCAGTCTGGGCTCTAGCAAGGGAACGGCCTCGATGGATTAGAGCTCCTTACTCTTGGCCTCTCTGTCTGTCCAGCGAATTATAAATCCTGTGTGTTGAATTTCCTCTGCAAGTACAAACCTCAGCATCGAGAGAGATTTAGAGAAAGGCAGGCAGGAGCCTGTCTTTCTGGAGGCACACATACGTGCAGGGAAGGATCCATTCTTCTGCTCCACCATTTTTCTGTTTAAATTAATGGTTGTAACTTGAAGGTGGTTATGAATTTGAGCATCAACCTTCACACGCCATGAGTGAGGTTAAGACGGGCAAGTGCTATCATTGGGTGTGGAACAGCTTTTCTGCTTCCCACTTGTCCAATAGCAAACTTTTTATGCATATTTATACTGTGTTCAAAATCCAGTTGTGGTTATTGTGGGTATGTGTTGGATGCCAGCCAGCTGAGTAATGAGAGGTCTCCCTCTGATGCGTTAATTTTACCTCTGATAGAGATGCTTAATAAAATAGTGTTCCTCTCAGGAACACAATTCCCTTCCATCCCTAATCTGTGCCCGGTTCTTCCCTTCATACAGGTTACCTATCTCTTCTGCATTGTTTGCATAGTTATTGGAGAGGTCTTTTTCTTCATTTAGAAGATGAAATACGAAGTTAGGCAGGAACCTTTAGCCATATGAAATGTGCAATTGTTCTACCTTTGTGTCTATCTTAATTTCCCACAATGATTTCTGAACCTTCTGGCCCATTTTAGCCGTATGTGTTTGGTGAGCTTCAAAGGTATAACAGCCCTACGCATCTTTCTGAAAATACAAGCCAAGATAGAGGAGAAAAGCTGCAGTGTGAATTCATCCCTTAGCCTTGAGAGAGACCCATGGGGAAACCTGCATTTCTTGGTTCTGTGCTTGGTTTAAGGAACCACCTGCTCCATTGTAGGGAACAGCAAACTGTGAGGTTACGTTGAGAGATACAGTAATGCTGGCATTCGTGGATATCTGGCTTAGCTTCTAATCAAATCATCAGGTGATAGATAAGGTTTTTAAAACTCCATCTGACTTGGTGGTTGACTGCTTAAAGGCACTTGAGGCTTGGACTTGTGCAAGGTGAGCCTGTATCAACTGAGATGTAGCCCTGTCTCCTACTGCTACCGCGTTGTCCAGGGCTTCCATACCCAACTCCAGGAATGGTGGCTGAGGGGAAGCCCTTGCAAATTTGGGCTGAAGGGCCAAGACCCCATGGGTCTGTGCCTTGACATGACACTGCAAGGCTCTGGCCATCCCTCTACTCTGTTACCTGAGTAGGAAGATGAAAATAATCCCTCCAAGAGCTCCAAGGTAGCACCCAGGACAGCATGCAAGTTCATTCCCACCAGGCAGAAAGCCCTGGGTTGTTCTGTTTTTTAATTTGTTTCTGTATTTTGCAGTTAAACGTGGTTTCCCTGCCCTGCAAAATCTAATGAGATATCTGAGGAGCAATGCGAAACAAGGTGTTGGGTGAGCCTTGGAGCCGGTCCTGAGCCTGCTGAGAGAGGGACTGCCAGTGCCATGAGTGTGCAGTGGTGTGGAGAGAGGCTTGTTACATGTGAAACTGGTTTGGCTTATTTTACGCCACTTGTTTTGCTGGTAGATGCAACAGAAGTTGAAAATCGTATTAGAGGGAGGATCAAATAAGTTAACTATCTTGGCAAGATGTCTCCTCTTCACATGTACTTGCTTGTGTCTTTGAAGCACAGGTTTCTGTTGTAAGAGAAGTTGCAGACAGAGTAGCTGCAGTGTTAATCATTGGATGCAGTAAGGCAGAGATGAAAAGGTGACTCATGGGCTTCAGCTCATCTACTTCCTTATCACTTGCTATTTTCCATAACCAAGTTTTTCTGTAGACTGGCTCACTGTCCCGCTACCTTGCCTGTCTTCAGCCTCATGGTTCACCTGGCTCTCCCAAACGCCCGTTGCACTGCTCTGGGAAAGACCGCAGCATGGGGGATCTATGTACTATCTTTTTTGAGAAGCACTCTTGTAAGTTTTAGTTTCTGGTCATCTTTAGTGTTTAATGGTCTTTGCAGGGGGACTTTCACCATAGGAAGACAACATTTATGTTTTACATCTTACTTAACTTGCATTCTCTCCTCTCCTTTTAACTGTATCCCTTTACTCTCGTGTTTACTTTGTATCCTGTCCTTGCTTAATAGTGCTTGCTTTAATTATTTAGCTGTTGCTACATGGCCTCTGCACATTCTCCTCTCCATCTCAGCAATCTGAAGCCCTTCGCTGGCTATTGAGAATGGTCCTGCGTGCCCTGCCCGCAGCTGTCTCCCAAGCAGCGTCAAGTGAAATGTTGAATTCTATTAATCTTTCATTGCAAATGTCATCTTCTTGTGCACTAAGGAAACAAGAGGTGTGAAGACACATGTTGCAGTTGCAGCCTTAATTCTTAATTACCTGGCAATGATGGGTTTGAGCTAGTTTTATCATTATCCTTAAATATAGGTTTTTGCTGTTAAGATTGTATCTACAGGCTGTTAATTACTTTTTTTGCTCCTCTCAGAGTTCCTTCCACTGATGGGTATCTTTTGGGTAGTACATCCACCATTATTAATCATGTTCATTATGGTAGTGCCTACAGGCCAACTAACAACTGCCCATTTTGCTGGGTTTTGTGCAAACATGAAGACCTGAAGAGTCTAAACAGATGATGGAGACCAGAAAAGACAGGTCAAATGTGTCTAACTTACGGCCAAACGCATTACTGACAATTAAGTGGTATTTTGTTTCCTGACACCTGTGAATGTGATAGATGCTTTTCTAGGCATCCAGAAGCCATATCCAACTCAGCTTCCCAGAAGTGGAGATATTATCGCCTTCATCCTCTGTCACACCTCTTTACTTCCATGGGCCCAAATTATGCTGGTTTTTCTAAATGCCAAATTGCGGGGAAACCAATTTCAAAGGTGTAGTCTGGTGTTAATTTATGGTGGACTTCAGTGGTGTCTGGGCCACTCTGGCATCATGCTGAGTTTCCTCTCAAAAGTTATCTGCATGGGGTAATACAATAATTTTGTTAACAAAAAGACTTGTATATTAGCTTTCTGTATCAAAAAATAGTGCCTGGATTTGTTTTCTGAATCCATATTTGGAATGAAGTTACCTTTGAAAATGTTTGCTGTAATCACTTGGTGGAAAGTAACAGTTTGCGTAAAGTCATAGATTTATTAAGGCCCATTTAAAACCTTATGACATTCATATACTCGTATTGTATCAGTTGTTTACTCTTTGGATGGTGGAGCTGGACATACCCTTCAGTTCAGGTTAGAAACCTGGCTATGATGAGAACACAGTACCTGTTTTGCCTGTGAACAAGGTGTGCCCGAGGCCCCCCAGCAGATGAATTTCACATGAGGATGTAGGACCTACTTTCATGTTACCCCTTGTGCTTCAAATGCCCTTTTGATCTCTGTTAGTTAAGGTATTTAGGTGTCTCCATCCATCTATCTCCCACCCCATGTCTCCCTAGGAAACTTGGAAGAAGTGAAGAAATAGAAAGACAAGATGGAGTGAATGACTTTAACAAAAAACAACCAAAATCAACAAACAAAACTCTTCAGATGTTTAATGAGGGGCCTTTTTTGCCTTGTTTCATGCTCTTAATATCACCTGATACTTCTACGTTGATGTTAACACCATTCTTTTTAACTCCTGTTGGTAACATCAGAGCAAGGTGCTTTCTCTTTTCCGGAAACCATTTGGACCTTAATTAAAAGCTGTCTCAGAGCAGTTGTGACACATCTAAGAAGTAGCAAGAAGTGAGTTTGAAGTAAGAAGTTTTCAAGCTGTGTTGGAACCTCCTAAATGTCAGGCTGGACTCCAGTGCATGGGCATGCTCTCTCAGGCATCTTGCACCTCTGGTGGTGGTCAACTTACCCAGAGTACTCATTGGGAAAGGTGCTCCATGTTGGAGACCTATCATGGATGACGACAGATAGAGGCATTTTTTCTCCACTCCAATGCATCTTTAGGCAAATGCCAACGGAGATGTGTTCAGACATGGATTGTCAGGCAGGCATTGCCCAGGGAGCTGCACAGGAATCCCCCGGGCTGCGGCTAACCCGATGCACCAGGAAGGACATTCCAGGGTCTTGGCCAAACCACTGTGTTTCTTGCTTGTTAGGCTCAGGGTATGGTTTTTTTAGTGCCCCAAAACCAACAGTATTTGAAAAGGGCACATTAAGTAGTTTATTTATTTTTAAATCAGTGTTAACAGCCTGACTCACAAAGGAAAGATGCTTCAAAGTTTGTGCTGAAAATCCAAGCTGCTGCTTGCTGTGCTCTGCAGAAAGGGGATGCGGAGAGGGAAAGACACACAAAGGCATGAGCTCAGAGCAGATTTAGAGCCTTAACTCTGATTTTTCTTGCTTTGGTGGGTTTAAGCTAGTCTTCATATTACTTTAAACATAGCCTTTCGTAGTTCAATTATATTAAAATCACACAGATCCCTAGTTCGTTTGGCTGCTCGGACTCGGTCAGAATCCATCACTCTTGATCCAGGAAGGATGTTTTGGCATGGTGAGGAATTAAAAGTGCCTGGATGCTCCCCAGAGCCTTCAAACAAAAAAAAAAAAAATCAAGAGTGCAAACATATTCTGTTAGCACTTCTCTTACGCGGAGAGCGCTGCCTGGGTTTCTTTCGTTAGGGCATGGCAATTGAAATTGTGGAGTCTGTCGACACTTTACAGACTGGAACAATAAAAACAAACAAACAATCAAATCCTCTTTCATTGGGAGATTTTTGGGCTAGACAAAGGAAATAAAGGGAGGAAATGAGGAATTTGAAAGAGAGAAATAGACTTTTCTACCTCATGGGTGGATGTTAAATTCCTCAAGATGTCATGTAAACAGGTCACCGGGCTTGTTTAGATGTTGAAATCAGGAGATGGCGGGGTGGGAGATTCTTGTTCTCACCTTAATCTATGCTTTAGGCTGACCCTTGGGGTTTGCTTGGGAATGATTGGGCTTTTCGCGCTGTGGCCACCCGTAGGTTTAGTTCCATATGCCCCATGCAGCTGTGTCCATCTGCTGAAGTTAACACAGAAATTACATTTTTCTTTCCAAGGTTGTGTGCTGAGAGCAATTCAGTAAAACATTATGCTATCACTCATTATTCCTTTCCATATTCTTTTTTTCATGTATATTTTATGGTAAAACAAGCAGTGCATCACTCAGACAGGAGTCCATGAAGAATCTCAGCAGAAGGGGACCCTGCACTGGAATGGGAACACCTTTTAGTTGGATTTTATTCCTCTAAGACTCAACTGCAGACCCTGCCTTCTCCTGAGCACCCTCAGCTCTGGCTGCTCATGGTCCGTCCACCCTGGAGCAGGTTGCTGTTACTTCAGGCGTCTGCTGCGGGGCATGAACAGCAGGAGCTGGCCCGTGCTGGTGGGAGGAGAGATCTCCACCCCACTGTGCCCTCTAATTGCAGGAGGCTGTGAGACAGTCATATGACCGGGGACACAGACACCACTGGAGTTATAAGGCCCACTTTCACCTTTAACCTGCTGATTAAGGCAGGATTGACAGGGAATAGAGAGGGCCAGAGGTGGTTGCCCTTCACCTCAACATCCCTGCCTGTGAAACCGAATCCACTCTGGTGATCTGTGTGTGCTTGGGAGCTGTCACTCTTGAGCTGCTGAGGAAGAGCCGTTCATAAAGAAGCCTTTATGGAGCTGCCTTTCACAACATCCTAGCTTCACCTTATGCAGCGTGGGGTTTTTTTTCCCCTCGAGAGCTCCTGTTGCTGCTGTGTAAGTGGAGAGTCGCTTGGCTCAGCTGCTGGGTCTCCCTGGAATGTGTCAGCTGGACCTCGGTGGGTGGTAAAGTCAGTTTCGCAGAGCAGTCTTGTCTTTGAAGTTGTAGGGGAACAGTATTGCAATGCAACCGTGTAATTCTTCTCCTTGGGATCTCTCAAGTACAGCTGGATTGCTGGGTTGTCATTTCAGAGCCAAGGAAACTTAAGCTCTTGAAAAGTCTATTGTAATATTTTGCCAGTCAAGCAGTCAACTTTCTGAAATAGCACGCGCAAATCAAAAAGCCACCGGTGGCGTGGTGAACATTTGGGGAAAGTAAGCAAGACAGGACTACTGGTGCTTTTGTCCATCAAGATGACTTCAGTTGCAAGGCGGTTGTTTGAGAAGCTTTCGGTACCCCGAACCCTGCAGGAATGAGCTATTAATTGCCTCTTAGACAGCCAGTCCCAGAGCAGTCTGTTGTCAGACTCTCCCATTGATTTTTTCCATTTGATTTAAAGAGTACACATATTGACTAGCATTTATGTAGTGTTGTATACATGGATTAAGAGGTTAATAAATGGGAAAAGGTTTGTGAGGAAAGGCAGTGACTGTGATGTGCAAGAGCCCTGTAAAGGAGAGAAGACAGAGGAGAGGGAACTTGACCTCTTCATGCTTCAAGCTGAAGCAGTGGAGAGCAGGTGCAGGAATGACAGTGGTACTGGAGCTTTGGAAGAAAACAGCAGAGAGGAGATATGTGCTCCAAATAAGAGGAGAGTTGGGATCCTCAGGATTGTGGTTTAAGATTACTTTAATGTTATATTTCAGCCAATGATTCCTTCTCGAAGCTTGGTCCCTTGACGTTAATGTGCTGCCCATCTCACACAAAAGCATCGGTCCTTTGCAGTTGTCATTTTTATTGATGAATTGACAGCAAGGTGGCACTATATAGCAAGGAACATCACAGTATGATTTATTTCAACTTTTCTATTAGTTTCCCCTCATCTTATGATAAAAATAGTAAATTGCATTCCTATAGGTTTTGTTGCTTCCAGGGCACGTGTGTTTGTTTTTAAACACAGTGCAATAGTTGTTGCTGTTAGACGTATAAATGGGTTATTTTATAGGTTGGTTTTATTAGGAGAGTTTACAGATTGATCTGGTGATAGTGGGAAGTTTTGTGCTTTTGCTGTAAATTGGTGCTTCAGTGTTTAAGTGCAGACGTCCTCTAGAATAGGAGGAAAGCGGTACAGATGTTTAAATGTTGATGTCTGCTGCTGTTGTAGAAGCCCAGAGGTATCCTAGGTGTCCAAGAGAGACAGGTAGATGGGACACAGGCATTCAAGAGAGATGTGCCTTGCTACAGTAGCAGTTGGTGCATGCCCTTCACCAGATACCTCTGTTTAGGACCTGAAGTGCTTTGTGTGACTGATGGTTGGTTTATTAGATGCATGTCAACATCTGTTGCGGTGACAAAATTGAGCTTTGAGGTAACAGCTCTGCTACTAGTAGAAGTAATGGAAGATGAGGTGGCTTTTGTTTTAGTTCATGACTGGTTGTGTTCCAGGGGTATGTGCTAATGCAGTTTCAGTTTCTTAAATGTACCTGTGTAATTTTGGGGAGCCAGGAGTTGGGAACGTGGTCTCCAGAAGGCAGTTCTTTTTGGGGATAAGAGGAAATGGCCTCAAGTTGCACCAGGCAAGGTTTACATTGGATATTAGGAAAAATTTCTTCACAAAAAGGGTTGTCAAGCACTGAGATGGGCTGCCCAGGGAAATGGTTGAGTCACCATCCCTGGAAGTATTTAAAAGACATGTAGACGTGTTGCTTAGGGACATGGTTTAGTGGTGGACCTGGTAGTGTTAGGTTAATGGTTGGACTCTGTGATCTTCAGGGTCTTTTCCAACCTAATTAATTCTATGATTCTTCGCACCCAGTGTTAAAGTGAACAAACCAGAAATATTCTTGGTTGACTTTCTAGCTTTCAGGTTGACTTTGCATTCCTGCCCATTAGTAAAACGAACACTTAATCTCATAAACGTAATAAACTTCACCAAAGCATCAGATATTTAACAAGCATTAGAAATCCAGTGTGCAATTTTGACTAAATAGTAGAATAAGTACCCTTATTATTGCCTATTTTTATACGTATCCAAAACAATGTGTGGCTTCCAAGGTGGTTTGTGAGATCAGCAGAGTGCTAAGAGGGCTCTGTGTGCTACAATACATACGGAGGAAGAGAGCAATTAGGCTAATGGTCTTTAATTGATAAAGATTGCGGTGGTCTGACCACCAGTGCAGAGGAGTGGCCGTTTTCTGCCGTGGGGCTTGTTGGAGGATCTGGCTGAAGGTGAAATCAGTCTAACACACATAGAGATTTTGCACCTGGGCCTAAGATCAAGTATGAAGACTGAACAAAGTGAGGACAGGTTTCTTTTGGACTGGGAGGACCTCCTGAACTTTCAGGACTGTCCAGGCAATGCAGAGAAGAGTAAACAAGGGTGAGAGGAATAGTACATCTGTGTATGTGGGCAATGTAAGTGGCCCACCGAGGAGTTTCTGCTTTGCAGGAGAGTTTGTTGATTGTGCTCTGTTCACAGTGCATCACTTGTTGGTTGCAGTAACACCTGGGATGAGGTGAAGCTGAGTAGCTGAACTCCATTTTGCAGGCTTTACCCTTTCTCCGGTGAGAGGGTTTGATGTATCTCCAAGGACTGTTGAGGTTTCAGCTGAGATGATTTTTCCTCTGTAAATGATTGTGGAATCCCTATGGCTTCTGATGGGTCCAAGCAGAAAACGTGCATCTCACTTGGCTCCGTTGAGGTTAAGCAATGGAAGAATCATGAAGTCTTCTCCTCCACCTCCTCCTCCCTTTGAATTGCTAATGGCAAGATGCGAACGCCTTTCAGACAATGTATCTACAAAGCCTTCTGCAGGAGGCCCTTCCAATGCACACAGAGAGGGTGGTTGATGCCCCTCTTGTCAAAAAAACTCACGTGTTTTATAATAACCTCTGACTCTTCCACACCAAAAAGCAGAAAAGTCTTGCTGCTTCCCACAGGGATGAGGAATGGGGTGGTTTCCACAGTGGGATACGTCTTCCTGTGCTTGCAGACAGGTCAACCCCAAAAGTGGAGGAAGAGACGTGAGGGGAAGGGATGCATATGACTCCAGACAGTGTTTATTGTTTTAAACTGTAATCTGTTCATTTAGTGCCTGTTATTACTGGATGCTTTAACACGTTCTTAGGCACCATGTCTGCACTGGTGGGGCTGTTTCGAGATGCCAGACAGGTTTATGCTGCAAAGACCCATCACCAGCTTACGGTTATGTTTTCACATGGTTCTCTTGGATAATCCCTCGCTCTTTCTAATAAATCTAACAAAGTGCAGCATTTATTCAGGTCATGTGCTCATGCATATTAATCTCTTCAGCCGGCTTCTCCTTCATTCATTTAAATTCTCCTTCGCTATCAGGGCCCGCCAAAGGCAGTTCCCTCGGGGATGTATTTTCGTGTAACAGCTAGCTGGCGTCAAGTCTCGCCGATCGATACTGTGCATACTTTCAGCGTTTAAATTACCACCATGGTCTGTTGGTCTTGGCTTAGGCAAAAGAATCCCGGTGATGAAATGACACTCGATCTGGAGTTTGCCAGATAGTGTAAACAAGCACATTAGTTGGACCGGATAGGCATGATAATTGCAGAGTGAGGCTGTTGCTTGAATGGATCCATTAAAGTTGGCTTCAGGGAGCTGCATCATCCTTTTAGATTGCTGCAAAGAAAGGACCGAAAAAAAAAATAGTCATGGCTGGAAGATCTTGCTGCAGAAGAGTGAAGCACCAAATTTATTCTTAACTCTTTGTTGCTGAGCTTGTGCTGCTTGCTGGTGCTGCTTGCTGGGTGCAATTCAGGGTGTTGGATTGCTTGGGGACCCACTTTTTTTGTGCTTCATGTTGTAGGAGAGCTGTGGTTAAATGTGGTTAAATGGGGCTGTCGCTATTGAGCAATCGCATGCTGCAGAAAACGGGTAGAGTTTTATGTTGTCCTATTCCAGGCATCAGATCCTTCATTGATCCCATCAGAGAGGAGAAGCATCCACCTTCTTCCTTCTCCAGAGCAGTTCTGACTGTTTGCAGAGGGCAGGCATGAACATTTTACTTGCTTTAAGAATTTTCATGCTTTGGAGCCAAGTGAGTACCAGAAATGCTGCAATTTGGATGGGAGGTCCCTGGCAAAAGCAGTGCATGGCATGAATTTGGAAAGGTCTGTCAGAGGAGTAATGGGCAGATCCTGATGTTTGTTTCCTGGTGCCTCCTCACGTTAGTTGAGAAACAGCTTTGCCATGGGGAAGAAGGTTTTCAGGAGATGTTTGAGTTTGGTTTAAGAGCTGGTCCAGAGCTCTTAAAAAAAAAAAATATACTGTAATACTAGATGTTAGCTGGCCCAACTTGTGCTTACTGGGTAATCTGCTGGGATGGCGACGGTTGGATTCTGTGTGTCACCAAGAGCCTTCATCTTGCTTGAGCAAGCCCTGAGTTCATTAAATCAGGTAATTTAGCTCTGTGACTCGGTTCTTGTCATATTTGATTAATTGCTCAGCTGCGGTGGTTGGCCAGTCAAAGTTTGGGCCGTGGCTTGGTTTGATCAGATAGAGGTTTCAGAGCTTTCATTTCTGGTGTGTAGTTGGGAGTTTCGTGGCATTTGGGATGAGACGTCTTGTAAGCAGTAGATTTGTTTAATTTGTGTGATTTTATTATTTTTTTGTAGCTTCCCATGAACTGTCTGGTTCTGTCTCCCCTGGTGGGTGCTGGGCTGGGTGGGGCTGGGAGTTCCCAGCGTTGGAAATTCAGGCTGTCCTGGGTGGATGCATGCATCTTTGAATTTTACTTAAAGTGTGTTTATGTTTTGAGCATGGGCTGGAGCACCCTGATATGCTGAATAACATAAAAAAAAAAAAAAGTCTGGCTTTTGTATTACGTGGTGTCAGACAGACAGACAGAGAAGGAGCAATAGGTGTGTACCACGCCAAGACTCACTTGGCATCCCCTCATCCTCCTGTTCACAGCAGTCACATCTGCCCAAGTGGAAGAGTAAATACTCCTCCAATCTAATCACGTTAAATGTTCCAGAGTGTAATACCTTAATTTGGTTGCTGACATGAGGGCTGATGGGGAAATGATGTGGTAATCAGGAATGACAGCGATGGTAGATAGGAATCTTTTGTTTCAAAGATTAAGCGAACCTGAGTAGATAGTCTTGTTGGGTGTGCCCCGTAACCAGAAATAGTCCTCACATGCTGACTCAGATCACAAAGCCAGTCATGAAAGTTGAGTCTTTCTGCAAATGGCTTGACTTGTTCTCATCTAAACCTGTTATTGGCCTCTGGAAAATCCAGTCCAAGGTCAGAGGCATCTACAGTTGGACTCGATGGTCTTAAAGATCTTTTCTAACCTAAATGATTCTATGATTTTGTGATTCTATGTAGTATTAAGTTGTTGTGAGTACACTATAAAGAAAAAAGCAACAAAACATATAATGCATCTTTTCTTCTTTCTTGTGGCAACTTGGAAACAAAGCATACAAAGTCTATTACTGCTCTGCTCCTCTTAATGTTTAAAATATGGAGGGGGGAGGGAATCCTCCCTGGAATGCACACCCGATGCAGAATTGCATTTCAAAAGTGTTTGAAAACAATCGCTTCTGCAGGAGTAGGAGCTAATTTGAACAGCCAGTTCTGTCCTTGAGATGTACATTCCAGGATGCCAAAGAAAAATAGCAGGCTGGAATTTGGTTCATGTTTGAGGTTAGTTTGAAAGGAGTCCGGCGCTTTTATTGAGGGTGGTTTTATATAGCAGCTCTCAGTGGAAACAGTTTGTCTTTTATATTTTTAGGTTAAGGGATTTCTTTAAGGTCAACCTGAGTTCACACAATTTTCTCTTCTGCCTTGATGAAGGTAGGCATTATTATTTGAAATGACTGGGGTCCAAGCTCGCTGTATAACCTCTTGGGCACGTTATTCTATATGGTTGTGGAAGCAGGTTGATAGAATGAATGTGCACATGTCATTTCCCAGTTTGTGGAAAAATTGTTTCCATTTTATCCCCTCGAACGGGTGGAAGTTTTCTGTGAGCATCAACTGGCATCCTAGACACTCATTGCCTTGAAGAGGAGCATTGCTCATGGACTTAATTGCAGACTCTATAATTTTAGGGCATTTAAATATCCCTCTGCCTTTTAGCCACTTGCAACTTTCTCTGAAGGCAGAGGAAGCCTTCAGCACAAATTTCTCTCCAGTAGCATATTTTTCCTATAGATTATCCTTTAATATACATTATGAGAATATTCTGCTCTCGTAAAGAGATAGTACAGCATGTGTGGGTCTGTATGCATAAATATATATGAAGTTACAAAGTTTTCCAAGAGGAAAAGATGATGTAATGGACTGTGGAAGTAATATTTTTTTTATTCTTTCTCTCATCCGATCACACTTAAGATATAAATAGTGGAAAAAGGCACAGACCCATTGAAATGTAAACCACTCCAGTAAAGCTCCCCCATCGCTGCATGCTGGGTTCAGGCAGCAAGCGGCATCCATCGGTGGTTTCCAGCACATTAGCGGCAACGTGTGGAGCCATCTCTCATGGCTTGGAGGTGTCAAACCGATTCAGCAGTTCATTAGGCAAGGCCAGAACAAAAAAATAGTCTAGAAAATCAGCGTATAGATGGGAGAAGGGGATACTGAAGAGCTGGAGGAATCACAGTCTGTGCCGTGCTGTAATTTACGGAGTCATTTGCCATTGCACCCTGTCGTGTGGTCAGGGCAGTTCATTTACCACCTCTGCAAGGCAATTTGGAGCTGTCCCCAGCAGGTTAAGGCGTGGTCAACAGCAGCACCAATGCTTCCATGAGTGGCACCTGTCCTCTTCAAAACCACCTCAGACACGTCCCAGCATCATTCTTGGGAGCTACCGTCCTGGTGGATACATCTCAGCTTGGATTAAGTTCAAAAGAGAGCTCCAGATAATGTTGTTTGCTATTTTCAGAGCTGAGTTTGGGTTTTAAATGATTTGTTCTAACAAAATTGTTCACCAGCATGATGGCTTGAAGGAATAAACAACTGCTTTGGTGCGTCTGCAAGGCAGGTCTGCTTCATGGGAACCTGCATTCAGCCCTCTTCCATGGACCCTCTAGAGAGGTTTGCAGAAAGTGTTTCTGAACCTGAGCTGTTAGCCATCCATGGCCACCTACAGAACAGCAGGACTTTGCTGGTTTGCTTTTTCCAGCATCCTTATTCTGGCCAATGTGCAGGATCTGGCCTTCATCTTCCTGCCTTTCATTCCCTGTTGGAAATTGGACATTGCCTTGATGATGGTGGGTACAGCTGGCCAAGCAGCTACATGCAGCATATGCAGGACATTCTTTTTTAGGGCAGTTGAAGCTCTGTCTTCACCTTCTTGCCTTGTTATTAAGCCTTTTTTAAACAAGTCCAACTCTGGATAATGCCAGCTTTTTGTTTCTATTTGGTGCTTGCATTGTCTGGATGGATTTCTTCTCTTCTGGTGTGTTCAAAGACCAAATTCTGTATCTTCATAGGCTGCATTGCCACAGTGACTGTAGAGGTAGCAACGTGAACTAGAAATGTTTTGGTTCAATTTTCTCATTTCTCCTTCTCAACCTGTCTGTTTGCAGGTCTGTGTCTCAACTCTAATGCATCACTCACCCCTTAGCTGTGCTCAGGCACCCAATATTTTGCTAGAAGGGAAACCTCATGCTTTGCAGTTACACTGGGATTAGAGATGTACTTGTTTGACTCAAATTATCGAGTGACAGTGTATTGATTGGCTTTATTTCTAAATGGGCATCACACAGGTGCGGTACCTACCAATTTACTGTACAAGCTGAGTTTCGTTTTGAACATGAGAGTTCAGCCAGGGAATACCAGCAGAGCAGTGCAGTGAGTTAAAGCAGAAATCGAGTCTTGAATTAAAGCTTTGGGGTTGGTGATGCCCTCTTAAAGGCTGATTTGAGGGACATATGCAAAGCGTTTGCGCAACTATTCTACAAGGCAAAACTGTTTAAATACAGTGTCAAGATTGGAAAGCTCATTTTAATTTTTATATTGGGTCTGTTTGCAGAGTTTATGTAATTTGGTGTGGTTTTCTCGTGAATAAGCACTTTAATACTCTTTTACTCAAAATCTAAGATCTCCTCCAGCAGTGGAAGGTACATGAGACCCCCAGAAAGGGCATCACAGCCCCAAGCCAGAGCAACACATTCCCTTTTAGCTGTTTTCTGTGGAACAGATGGAAACGTAGGTTTCTTCAGAAGCTTACTCAGAAATGCATTTTTGAAGGCTTTCTCACCTTCTGTGTCCTGGGAAAGCCTGGATGTGGTGATAGCAAGCAAGATTGATGGTAGACTTTGAGTCTTTCCTTGAAGATCAAGAGCTTGAATAGATTAACGAGTTGGATATTTTTCAAATGAAGCCAATGGCAAATTTGCTGAAGTTTTGGTCAGGATTTGCCTTTACAGAGTAACTAAATTCTTGGTGACTTCTCACAGCTATGTTTAGCTACACTTAATGGGAAAGTTGTACCAGTTGGGAGGACTGGTACATTGTCCTCGTTCTTGGCAACCTCTGATACCTTTCTGCATGCAGGCATATACCTCTTTATATACATAATTGCTCTTGGTTTGTCTTTTTTATCACTTTCTTCCCCATACAGATCTCCTTTCCTTACTCTGTCGTTCTCAAACACATCTTGTTCCCTCCTATTTGTAATCCTTGGTGTTTCCTGAAAAACAGTAAGAAAACAGATCAGACATTCAATGGGCTGTCTTAAGGTAGGATATCTGAAATAACTCTTATTTCTTTGGGAAAAAAATATTCCAGAACATGACCATGTAGCACAGAAGACTCTGGTTCTTTTTTCTCTGTAGCTGCCTTTTAGGTTGATAGGTACTAAAATTATTAACCTCATAACCCTCAGCTTTTAGTTTGGGTCCTGAAAATATAAATGAATTTTAAATATTTTTTTTTTATTTTTCTTTTAAATGAAATTAGTGGAAAGTCGAAAGAATTAGAGTATTCTTTCTGAGAGGAGACCACCTACTGAGATATCACAGAAGAATAGGGTTCATCTGCCCTTTGCTTTTAGATCATTTTGAGGCTTTGATTTAAAAAGATTTGGGAAAACGTTGCAGCCCTGCTGACTGGCCAACTTTTTCCTTCTTGGGCTGAGCATTGCTGTGTTTCAGGATGAACCTCCACCTGTTTTACACGTCCAAAAACCTTGAAAAGTAAATTATCACTGTTTCTGATAATTACTTCTTTAAAGCAGACACTGCCCATCTCCCGGCATCCCATTGCTCCTCTTCCTCGGATGTTCCCGAAACTCTGAACTTGGCCCCAGCAGCCCCGCTGGGATAGAAACTGAATCACGGCACAGGAAAGTCCCGCTGTTTGAGTCACAGGAGTTGTTCACATGAGCAAAGCACTGGCCCAAAGGTTTTGCCAAAGCCACTAATAGGATCCAGGTTTCTCGTGTCAGGGTCAGAGTCGGCAGGGACCGGCGCAGAGTGGTGCACCGGGGACGCAGCTCTGCACCCCATGCTGGCTGTCATCTCAGCTGTAATCCCCGTGCCTCAGTTTCCTCCTCTCCTCCATGAAAAGCTTTGATATACGTGGATATTGAGAAAAAGCCAAGTAGTCATGGGAAAAAAATGAGATTTTTTTTTTCCTTTTCTCGCAGGGAAAACTGTCTTCTTGCAAACTCCTGTGGGACCCGAAACCCCTCTTTTAAAATGTACTTTAAAATTTAGGGAGGAAGAGGGTCATTTTAGCTGTTTATGGTCAAGAACTAACAGTCAGTCTTGCCCTAGAAGTGTGATAGGTGGTTTGCAAAGAGTAGCAAAGACACGATTATTGCTCCTATCAGCCTAGTCTAAATGTAAAACATGCAGATGGTGGCTGAAGGCTGGAGCTGACAATGAGCTGAGTGATCAACCCTAAAAGTCAGCACAGATCTTGCTAATGCCATCACTTTTATTTGGATTTTTTATTCATATATTTTCCACTGTCTTTTCGAGCAGCATTTTGTGCAAGTTATTTAAACTGTTTGTGGCTACTGCTGTAACTAATGAGCTGGCTGCATCCAGCATTACAGAAACTTGTCAAAACACTCAAATACGACTGACTCCGGCTCCCTCTTCTCAAAATTCATGGGAGCTCTGTGCACAGATGTTACAGACTGTAGCAGCTATAATAAACTACAAATGAGATTTAGTTTTTAAAGTAGATTATGCTAAGAGGATTTTTTTTTTTTTGGGGTAAGTGATAGGGTTGCAATTGGATCTTTTGATGAAATCAGCTTTTTGGGGGGTGGGGAAGTATTTGGATACAGCAGCCTGGCTCTTGCACAGGAGCTTAAATCTGTCTTCCATCAATGAGCCTGGAAATCACCATGTGTGTGATGGCATTTAGTTTCTTGAAGACGTTTGTCCGTGTTGTAGGAGCAGCTGATACCCACAGAAAGGCTCACGTTGAGCGCACAGCCCTGAGCCACCCTGCAGGGTGCTGCTCTGCTCTGGGATGTCTGGATCTTCTGCAGCTTCTCACCCCTGGGAGTCGAGTCCTTGGAGCGGGACGAGCTGCACGGGGAGCTGGAGACACTGAGCACCCACCAGTCAGCAGCATAAGGGGAAGAGCTGGGTCTGGGAGGTCGGCCAGGCTCCCAGCATCCTTCCTCCACTGCTCCCACGCATGGCTCACTTAAAAATGGGATGTCGAGTTTCCACATTCACTGCCTGCCACCCTTTTGGCTTTAAAATAAAATGAGCAAACTCACAGTAGCGTTGTGTTTTTAAAAGTAAAGGGCAGCATAACCGGGCTGCCTTCCAAATAAATGAACAACCTTGGAAATTACACGTTGAAAACACATGAAAAACGGTTGATGGGTTAGAGTATTTGTTTTGAAGATAACGTATCCCACCCCGCATCCTCTTGCTTTACTCTGGTTTTGCTCTCCTGTGGCTCCTAGCAATGAAGAGCTTTACTGTGCTTGCAAAATTTATATAATGCACACATTCATTCTCTCACAGGCTAAAGCCTTTAACAACATGTTTTGGTCAGTTTTACAGTTGTTATAGTGACATAATAAAATTTGTCAAGACCATATTAAATTATGTTTTCCCCATCGCCTTTCACCCCGTGAAGGTGCAAATAGCGTCTCTGCAAAGAGATGACATCGAGAGTAGTTTCCTTCTGGTAGAAATGGTCTTGAAGCCTGAATTTGCTTTGACAGTGTTTTAAAGAAGTCTGGTAGCATGTTAAAACCCAGCTTATTTACTCTGATCTTTAAAGTTGCAAGCTTTTGCCTTAAGAGTAAATGAATAAAAGTAGACTTGTATCATTCTTATACTTTTTGTGGCCTTGATGCCCTTGTTTTTCCCTGGCTTCAATGCTGGAGCTACAACCTTAATCATGAATGTGTTTTCAAAGGCAGGGACGTTAATGTGAGCTGTGTGAGGTGCTTCATGCTTGTCTTTCCCATGTAAATACTGAAAAAAAGGCTTAAAAAAGAAGTGTAGCAGAAGCAGAGAATATGAATTTGCTGCGTTGCATGGCAGTGGAGAAAGCTCTTGGTCTTCCCTGCCAGTTGTGAGTCTCAGTGGTGCTCTACCAAAACCTCTTAGCTTGACCGTGTCTCTAAGGGGGTTAAATACGTACACCTTCACTTAAGCCATCCGGTTATACGATCGAACAGCGTTCCCAGGAGATCAAAGCTATGTATCATCAATTTTGTTTCAGCGAAGACGGTTTTACTTGACACCTAATCAAATGATATTTACTTGCTGCCGCTCCGACTCTGAACTGTCATCTCATAGTTGTGTGATTTTTCACGAGCGCGGTGCCAGTAGAGTTGAGGAGACTGTGGTTTGGTTATAGCTTTGGGCTAAACTAAGCCAGATGTTATGGCCTTTATTTGAAGTCATTAGTTCTTCGCCAGTCGGTCCGCACACATTCCTTTCATTGCTTGAGCGCTTTGCTTTTCTGAGAATATCGCCTTCTGCGGAGAATCCTGGTCATTGTTAATAAATTACTTCTGGGCATTTCAGGAAAAATTAAGTAAAGATGGAATTTACAGAAAACAAAAAACACGCTAGCTTCGTTCACACAGTGGAGAAAGAGCCAGGAGACGCACAGCCACCCCAGAACATGTAGTAGGTCCAAAGAGGAGAAGAAATGTTGAAGGAACCTTCTTCAACCTTGTTTCCAAGAGTTTGTTCCAGGGGTAGTTGGAAGAAGGAAAGAGGGGAATTTTCATAGATAGTTTTGAGAGCTGAGAGGCTCCAGGTTTGGCTTTGATGGTTGATCTTGAAGATATTGGGCAACTTGTGTCCTTGACTTTTCTGACGCTGTCAAATGGGCATGTTCTGCATAATGTGGGACTTGAGGCTTTATTCAAGTTCATAAGTTGGTTTCTAGTTCATAGAAAAAAGGCAATAGAGAGCTCCAGAGCTATGTACAATGATAGTAAAATTGCTTAAGAAGTTCATTGTTTTCCTTCATAGGAGCTACACTTCTGACCTTGAAAATCCAAAGCATGAAGTGTGTTCATTGGTTCTTACTGTCCTATTATTATTATCTTATATTGCAGTTTGAGCTGTCTTTGAAAATAAAAGCTGTTGCCTGCAATGCTGCCCTCTTGGCCTCTGAATTTTGTTGGAAATGTAATGAGTTAAAAATTGCTGCATTTCCATATGTCTTCAGTTTCTCTTAGGGCTGCAATTCTCAGAAGTTAGTTTTAATTGTTGAATAATCTCCATGACATTTGTGATGAGTGACAATACAATTATGGCGGTGAAACTGCACCGCTAAGGAATTTGGCTGCTGAAGTTACCTGTGTTTCCCACAGCTGAAACCTCACCTCATTTAACCAGTATTTGGTTGTCTGGTTAAGGTTGAGACGAAGTTCTGGTTTGAATAAAACGGGTGGATGAAGCGAAGGCTAGAATTTGCAGCAGGTCAGTCGTTTCCTCCACACGGTCCAGCCGAGTACCAGGATGTCCCTATTTTGAATTAGCTTTTCTGAATAAGCAGCACCCTACAATGCCAGCTGCATGGTCCATAATTCTAGCCTGTGTCGCATGTGTCCATGGTGGACCGGTTGTGTCAGTTCATCTTTTAAAATGGCCGAGATATATTTTTGCACCAAAAGAAATGTGTTCCCAGCATTTTAAAACATCTTTCTGGGGTGGGTTTGTTATGCTCGGTCAAGATTGCAGCTGCTTGGTTGGTCGTAGGCTGAGTTGATGGTGGAAGCGCTCCATCAAACAAGTTCAGAGTCGGGATTTACTCCCGTGCAGTAAAATCCTAAGGACCACTAAGCTGGGCTTAAGCACTGAAAAGATATATGAGCCTTGTCCTCTGGCAAGATGAGAGTTACTCCCAGTGATAAACTTTGCCTGGTAGGGTACTGAATTTGTGAAGTAATTAGGAGTATTTCTATGCCAGCTTTCATTCAGAAGTGTCTCAGATCATTAAAAGCACAAATTAAACTTCCAGACAGCCCTGCCTAAGAGGGAGGGGAAGCATTGTGCTGGTTTTACAATCTAGGAGATCACGTGGAGATGCTGTTGTAAGGCAACAGAGCTCCTCAATCTCAATTACCACCACCCAGCTCTTGGTCCAGGCTGGCATGCTGCCCTTTGCAACTACAGTTTGCAAGTATAAATGGGTTTTTCACACTAGATGTGGTGCAAATTAAGGTTTCTCTTCACCTGAAATGATGGCTAAAGCCACTCCCGAGTCCCAGGCTTGGTTACAAGCTTGGGCGTAACATCTGCAGTGTTTGCCCAGCTCTGATGTTGGACGTGGATTTAGGTCCTGAAGTTGAGGTGTGAGACCATGCTTTGTTGGCAGGCTGGAGCTGTAACCTGATTAATCTGAACAGGTAAAAAGTAACACGATCCATCAGCAGCACAACTGGCAGCGCAGCCCGGCGAGTAGTGAATTTTTCATCAGGGGGCCCTTAGAGAGGAGGTGTATGTTACTGAGGGTGGTAGAAAGAAGAGAAGCTTAGCCAGGCTTTCATCCGGAGGGATATTGCCTAACCAGCGAGGAATCCTTTCATCAATAAATTATGAGAAGAATGGGAAAGTTTCGAAAGATCATCCTGTTAACGTGCTCTCATCCGGCAAATTTAAGGAACATTATATTTTGGCCTGGGATGCCTTGCAGGAATCAAGAGGCGATAGCGTGCAGCAGCACAGACTGAGGAAGGTGAGACCCCGTTGCGTGTGTTGGAGCTGGGATGGGCACTGAGCATCCATCAGCGGAGAGGAGGCAAATGTGGTGTGACCGCTAAGCCTCGGTATTGAATAACGGGAAGAAAAACCAAGCAGGCACCCTTTTGTTCCTCCACCTGGCTGCTGTCCACACCACGGATCCTCCCTTGGAAGGGTGGCCACGGCAGAGCAGACATCTGGTCGGCTTTCTGACAGCTTCTGCTTGGCGCCAGTGGGGATCCCCATCCCATCACATGTGCAATGAGCCCCAGTCCCGCTGCTCTGAGGAACAGGCGCGGTTTTATCCATCCGGAGTGACCAAAACACATTTCAAGACGACAGGGTTTTAAATGTTCGTTTCAGCACGATTTTAAATGCTCATGTCTTTAATTTATCGTAACCTCTGTTTGACTCGGGGCTCAGTGAATAACAAAAGATACTTTTAGCGCCTTTACGGGAAGATGTCAAGGCACTCTGCGGGTAGTGGAGGATACATTGAGCAAGAGTCTCTGCTCCCCGGAGGGACCATCTCCTTGCCCGGGTCGTACCCAGGGAGAGGAAGTGGTGATTGCAGTGGAGCAAAGTGGCTCCTTGATTGCACCTACACATCCCCATCCTTCGTTCCACGCTTTAACGACGGAGCCGTGCTCCCTCGCTTATGTAAGCTGGCACGCGAACAAGAACTTAAGTTATAACAGAAAGCAGAAGAATTCAGAGCTGTGATCGAACTCCCGCGGTGTTTACGGGGTGGAAACTTACCCAGAAATGCAGTTTTCCAAATGCCTTTTACTGTCAAAGTTTTTTTGTTGCTGACTTTTTACTAATTCGGAGTGAGCAGCTCTGCCCCAGTGAGATGCCTGCTGATACTGACAATTGGGCAAATTATTTTGATGTCAATGAAAGGGGCTGTTTCTGCGGAGCGATGAGCAGGGAGCAAACCAGAATTGGAATTTACAGTGTATTTGCTACCATCCTGCCTTAATTTCCTTGTATTTACTATGTGCAAAGATTTCTCTAAGTCTAACCTCAAGCATGTTGTCTTCTCTAGTAGGCAGCTCGGAGCAACAGCATAGGGATCATTGGCTCTCAATGCTTTAGGTGCCTTGTGTTGCCCCCACAGTGGATGCTAAATGGGAGTTTCACCCCTTTAGACCCCACTAGCTACCTCTTTGTGAACTTCCAGAGCCTGTTCTTCCACAGCTGTGCATCATGTGCCCAGCAAAGTCTCTCCAGGGAGAGTTATTGCATAGTGGCTGCTGGAGAAGATGTCCCAACAAAGCAAATTTCCCATGACCCACCTAGGTGAAGGTCACAAATAGCAAGTTTTCGTATGACCGAGTTGCCTTCCCCCAGGAGAGAGAAAATTTCAGATCTTTTCCTGCAGAATCTGCTTTTGGTTTGGATATTGGCAAAGAATGGATGGCTTGGAGACTTGCTAATAAATTATATTTTTCCAAAGCAATTCGCTCTTGGTGCACAGTGAGTTGCTGAATTACAACCTGGAGGAATTGGTGTTGTCAACTTGGAGTAGCTCAGGATCATCATCGAGGGTAAGAGACAGGAGGAATTTAAATTCTTTAGTGTTTTGACTGGCAGGTTTTGCCTTATTTTGATCTTTGTCATTGCAACCCCAGTAATGGATGCTGCAGGAATTAGTGATTAATATCCCAGTGTCCTTGCACAAGAAGGTAAATGCTTCTACCATACATCAGCAGCTTTTAGTAATCTTTCAGTTAAATAAGGCTAGACTCCTCCAGCAAGAGTTTGTCTTCCAGAGGCATCCCCAATCTCTTAACAGCCCCAGATCAGAAAGTTCAGGTGGTAAAACCTTCTATATAAATAAATAAGTCCACTCTTTTCCCCTTCATCTTTGTCCTATGTTTCAAGTGAGAATATCTAAGTAGGTGCTGTAGAGTGGTGTGTGGGAGTGGGTCTATATGGACCGTCCGTTGCATATAAGGTATTTTGATATCAGGTCTCTGAATGGTGGGATATCTGGGTTTTAAGTGTTTTGGCCATCCAGTTTCTTATGAACGCAAGTAAACAGGGCTGTTTCCATGGCTTTGGGCTGAACCACTGACTTTCTCTGCTGCGTTTGCCTTGGGAATGTCATTTAAACCTGCTTAGTCTGCTCACCTTGAAGGATGATGAGAAATTTTAATGATGTGTAACAAAGTCCTCCTAAAAGCTAGAGTAGACCAAGTGAGATTTATCGTGATCACGTGAAGGGTATAAAGCTGTAACTGTTTTCCTCCATGTTGGAAGGGATCATCTCCTCCAGAGAAGCAGCTGATTTTTGTTGTTGTAGGTTTTGCGGGGCTGAATCCAAAAGGGAGAAGTTTGAGAGGGTCCTTATGTGTTTAGTGTAACATATTGGCAAAACTTAGACCCACGAAGTTGTGAGGTCGAAGGCAACACCAACGGCACATCTTTGGTGCTGTCCTTCTGGAGCTTAACAGGATCAGAAAACCCATGGACACACTGGGGCAAAGGAAGGGAGAAAGCCAGAGATCCCTTATCGAAAAAAATCCTGCCTCGAAGGTACTTCCAACTGTTAGGAGTGGAGCCAAGCTTGTCTTCAGAGCTTCGCTGCCAAAATTCTCACCAGGACTTATCTGATGAGCCTGGAAATGGAGCGGCCCCCAGTTCTCCCAGCTCAGTGGGGTGTCTCCAAGGGAAGGCTGGGCTCACACCTGCCTGGAGGAGAGGAGAAACTGAAAATAGGTGCCAACATATTTTGGCCAAGGCAAAATACAAATCCCCACCTCTGTGGAATGGCTGCGTCAGCTGGTGTGCAAGGCGTCTGGTACTGCTCACCAGCTGATTTTTTAATCTTGGCTTATGGGTTTGCATTTGGGAATATCAAACATCAGCTCAGAAATGCCTTTGTGGTGGTAATTCGTGGAGCATCTAAGGGTCCCGCTGGGGTTATTTCTGCATGATGAGTTCCTCCCTGCAGCATTGTCAACCTCCTTTCAGCATTCGGCAGTGAAAGCGTCACTAAAATTGCTCAGATCAGACTGAAAGAGAAGATGATAGCCCAAGGTAGCATATGGTGATCTGCAAATGGAGTAGCAGGCTCTGAACAATGCATTTCTTCCATGTCTCACTGGTACCTCAGTGTTCTATCAGATAGCATGTCCTAAAAATGGGCAAAATTAAGGGAGAATTAGCATCATTTGTGGCAGTGCAATTATTTCCCTAGTTTGCTGGTGGGAATATGAGCAAGGGTGATGTGAGAACATAGAGAATTGCATTGGAAAACAACTCTCCAAGTTGCGGGAGGACCTCCAAAAATGTACCCCACCGGCCCCAAAAGCCCCGAGCCTGCAAGCAGCTTTGCTTAACAAGCAATCAAAAAGCTTAGGAGATTTCTTTATTTCACTATATTTCCTGAGATGAACCAAGTCAACATGGCTCTGGGTTACAGTTCACGTGCGCAAGGCAGGGTTATGGGCACAGGGCAAGCCATGGGCTGGAAGCAACAGCGAGCATCTTGAGACAGGAGTTGCTGACCTCAGTGGTGAAGATGCACATCAGTGCTGAGATGATAAGAGCCAGATTGCTGAACTCGGAAAGAAAACTAAATAGCACTTATGTGTAAACCACCACGTTTACAGGAGCAAATTGTTTATCAAAGCAGGGAGCGAGTGCAGGCAGGGATGCTCTTGGAGCAGGCAGTATCACCCGGTGGTTTTCATGCTGCCCATTGCCTGCAGTTCTGGCAGGAATTTGGTGTATTTTTTCATACCGCTAAACAAACTGCATGTTCCGGTGTCAAAAAAAACCCACACAACCTTACATATGCCCTTGTGCTCAGATTGTGACTGATTAAAAATACCAGTATTACTCACCAGATTTTATCGAGACTTTCCATATCCTAAAGGGCCTCGCTCTGGCGCCAGATACCATCACCTGAACGGTGGCTGCAGATTCAGTCTTAGCACCACTTAATTTTGATGAACCCTGTTTTCTTGGTTTGAAATGTCAGCTCTTGGGCGCATGCCTCAGCTGTCAGCTCGCTTGTCGGTACTTCGCCTTTTGGAGTCTGCCCCCAGAAAAAAACCCAATAAATAAAAAAATCATAAAAGACGGAGCGAAAGAAGTAGCAAGAGATGCACGATGAAGTGGATTGTGCTTGCCCGCATCTGCTCCGAATTGCTTTAGGATCCGATCAGATCAGGTTCCTTCATACCTCGAGCCAACCTAGAGGGTTTTGACTGCTTAAAAACACTCAATGAGCTTTATCAACCAGAGGTTTTCAGATGAAGTCTGGACTCCACAGTGGTCTGATGCCAGCAACCAGAATAATTAGTGTTTCCACTGCTGCTGGCTCTGAGGTTTTCTTATTTAATATGGTAAATGGTGACAGGACCCTTCTGTCTTTGCTGTAATAAAGTGTGGGTAATAATCCTGGCTGTAAAACTGTGTTAACTAGTGAGCTTAACTCTGTAACAGCAGGTAGACCCTCAAGTGGGTCTACAAGCTGGTCTCCAGCAAGGTCTTGGTGGGGAGAAGGAGACTTGACTGGGTTCTTCTGGTCTTGCTCATGCATCTTCTGGTGGAGCAGAGAGTGCTCTTCTGGAAGGCATGCCCTGGTCTAATGTGAATTATTGTGCTCAGGGCGTAAATAATTCTGTGGAGCCAGATTAATTAAGCTGGGCTGAGTTTGTCGTTACCTACTTCTGTTTGAGGAGAGGAATGTGAGCCAGCCGTGTGCTGAAAACGTAACTGCCCTCTAGGAAATTGTGGAAAACATGGGAAATACTCTCGTAGATCAGCTAGAGATGAGCTACTCCCTACTGAGGGCAGACAAAGCTCTGGCATAGCAGGGAGCTGGACTAGAGTGTGCCATTGAACAGTGCAGCTGACCTTCAAATGAGTGAATATTAGCTATTAATTAAGAAAACAATCCAATTTGTCAACAATGCAGTATTTTTTATTATATATTTCACCAGCCAAAGGTGAGACACTGATGAGCTTTCAGAGGAGAGGCAATACGGATGGTGAGGGTATTTGGGTTGAGCCGAAGGCTTGTCTTTTCCTTGTTGCTTTTCTCTAGCCGCGCTTTGTGAGCTTGCAAGTCAGTGAGCAAAGAGCAAGGTCAGCCGAACGTGTTCCCTGTGTTTTCTTTAATAACTCTACAAACCCATCCAAATTCCCCTTCATCTGTTCAGGGAATGGAAGGTTTTTTTTCTTTTTTCTATGACTGTCATTCCCGAATGGATGTATTATTTAAAAAAAAATAAATAAAAAATCAGAAAATCAATTCCGACCAGTGCCTCTTCATGCCGAGAGTGCTTCCATTAATATCAGATGGGAAAGTCAGTCCAAACACTGAAAGTGGATATAGTTTGCATTTGAAGGAAGGTTTTGTGTATGAAACTGAGAAATGCTTCCCAGTCTGACACCGGTGATTGATTGCAGTTCTGCTAAAGATTAGCCAGACGTTTTAAGCACCGCAATTATTCATGTTTTCATAGTTAGATGCTATATTTAAACTGTGTCTAACAACGTATGTACACTGGGTTAGGCTGCTACACAGGCCCCGCTCCTGAGCAGGGAAGGAAAATGCAATATTTTTTTTTATTATTTCATTTTTCCAGATATATTTTGTGCCATGTGTGCTCTCTAACATAGCTAGCCCAATGCACACATGATGTCAATTATAGCTGCGCCGCCCTTGGCACCGGCACCTTTGCAAGGATGGGGGCTGAGAGATGTCCAGCGAGGAGAGGGGGGACCGGGGGGGTGTCCAGGCATCATGGGGTGCAGCTTCTGGCCGGGGTCCCCACCCCACGCTTCAAGGCAAAATACTCCCAGTCATAACCGCAGCCCCCAGGAACCTCGTGAGGATGCTGGACCCAACAGCTCAGTGTTTGCAAAGCATTTCAGTATCAATGAGTGGAAAGAGGCTGTAGAATAAAAATGGTGGGGTTTTTTTTTTTCCTTTCCTGCTGTTGGTGGTAGTGGAAACCCAAGGCAGGAGCTGGTTATGGGATTTCTGGTGATTTCTGCAGAAGGGCGAAGGATAGTAGTGCAACTTTCCTAGCTGCCGATTCAGAAAATGCGACCCTTTCTCTGTGCAGTTGTGCTCTTGAATGGCGCATCTTGAACCGCATGTCATGGAGAGATCTTCATCTACATCCCCATCTCAGTATCCGCCTGAAAACAAGCAAGGACACCTTGCAAACCTCGAAATTGCCCCACTTTGAAAAATGCTTTAATAAAAAATCTTTTTTAATAAAGATTGAACAGTACGCAGTCTCAGTACCCAGCGGTGGTCCCAACAAGCTTTTTCTTGCTCACATTTCTGATTTCCCACCAGCATGAGCAAACAAACTGGGTGATGGAGTTTGGTTTGCTTGAAGGCTTGTCCTGGAGATTTTGTAGGCGAACGCAGTGGGTTTGAGTCTCTGGACAACTTCTGAGGGGTCCGGAAAAGGTAACTCAGACAGACAAGCCTCTTGCCAGTAAGCTTCAATTAATTATGCAGGAGTCTACATCTTTCTGCTGAATTTGGAGAGCTCAGCAGATCAAAAAGAGGTTGAGACACTCTGGCTTAGGGAGAGAGGACGTGAAAGGTCGGGAAACCTGGTGGAAAACCCAACCTTATGATGTGTTTCATTTTAGGAAGGATGGATGACAGCGTATTTACTGCTGCGAGGTACCGGCTTGGAGGTTCATCGAAGCATTTATCATCCACTGCTCATTTAGATTTGTAGCTTATGACGGAGCTTTGAGTCAACATTTAAACTACTGTTTCTGCTAAAGAATAGTGTTTGCCACTTTTCCATTGCTTTGTAGTGCCTTGAAAATTCAGAAGACAAGTGAAGGCAGCAAAAATAGATGCTGATGCTGATAATGTATATGGCTAACGCAAGGCACAGCGGTGACTGATCTGACCGGCTGTGAAAGGGTTAATTTGGTGTGCTCCTGCTCTGCCATGTCAGTGAAATTCCTTGATGGGGTTGATGGTGTAATTGAGTACAGGTGATTTTTTTTTTTTTTTTTTTTTTTAGAAATATGGATATGTATTGTTTTTATTCCATTTTTGGATGATTTATAACTTTGGAGCATTACAGCTGTTTAGACTATAGAAAAGTTTGGCTTCACGTGTGCTCACCTCCCATATGTTACAATATTAATAACCCTCTGTGTTACTAGTGTAATTCATTTTTTTTCCCCAAAAACCCAATGCTCTGCAGACGACAAGCCATGCAAAACAACTGTCCGGTGTCCCAGAGCCTCGTACTCCCACCACAGATTTGCAAAGGGGTGAAGCGAAGCCCAAAAAGCCTATGGCAAAGGAAAATGTGAAGCATGAGACCACTCAGATCTATTAGTGTCAACGAGCTGCGAAGGTCATTAAGCCTCAGTAACAAGCTTGGCATCGCGCAGGCGTCCTTTGTGGGAATTGTTCCTGGTCCATGTTAATACCCTCAGCTGTAGAGATTGCCTCATGCTGTTACATCTCTCTTCCCTGGGAAAAAAGAGAGAAAAAATGGGAAAAAAAAGGAGGAAGGGGAAAAAAAGAAAAAAAAAAAGGGAAAAAAATGAAAAACAGACAAAAAGATAAAGGAAAAAATGCTGCATAATGTGGCAGTGAAAAAAAAAAGAAAAAAGGAAAAAAGAACAAAAAGGAGAAAAGGGAAAAAAAAAAACGAAACAGTGCAGCATAACGTGGCAGTGTCCTGCAGTAGCCCCAGGCTTGAGCCTGCCTCGAGCGTTCAAACCCTCATGTTGCTCACTATTCACTATGGCTTGTCAAAAGAAATCTCTTGAAAGGGGGTACATGGATATTGTGGAGCCTGTCACGCCAGGCTGTCACAGGCAACGGGCGGCGCTGGCAGCGTGCGGCCCCGAGGCCGTGAGTCCCGTTCTGTTGGCCATTTATTACCATTCTTGAAAAGGAGCTTTGAGCCTACCTTAATGCCATTGTGCAACTACAGATTAATAATTTCCTATTTAAATAGGTTTTTGTGATTTACGGTTACAGGTAACAGGATCAGGACTGCTGAGCTGTTTGCAGAGGATAACATTTGGCTTTACCATGCTTTCTAAAATCAATTTAACCTCCCCTTACTGGCATCACTAAAGCCCAAAATCTTCCCTGGAAGGCATGAATGCGGACAGCGGGACGGCAAACTTAACTCCAGCCTTGCCATGACTCTGGCCAGCCAGGCTTTCCTTGGGAAGGGGCTAATCCCTTTACAGCTCATGCAAATTTGGTCCCTGATGCTGTGATTCAGGGAGCATCACCTTGTGCTCATTTTATAGGGGCAGGAACCAGGCAGGAGATGCTTGGCATCTTTTTGCCAGTGGTACCTAAGGCAGTGCATCGAACCCAATCCCTATATTCTTTCATATAAATCCCTATATTCTATTCAAAGCAGGACCCGCAGCTGCCTGCAGCCGGCATAACCCTGCCTGCAAGCGAGCTGCCAGAAAGAAACTTCAGATCCACGTGTTGCTTTGGCTCTGCAAAGGGGACAAGTGTAATTTATGATACTGAGAGTCACCATTGTCAGGATTTCAAAATACAGCATATGTTAGGCTTGGAAAGTTGTTTTTGTTCTTGCAATTAAAGCATCACATAAATATCCGACAGATGAGGTGCTCCAGACTCGCTGAGTTATGGCCATGGCTTGTAGAAATCAGTCCAGCAGGCACTGATATACTAGTATTTTCTATGCTAGGATTTATATTTCTCAGTTTCTTAATGCTACTGTATATTCGTGTTTAAGGTTAGGGTTTAGTTCTGGGCAACCTGCTAAGAAATGTGAATTGTTACTGTGAACTCTACTTGGCCTTTCAGCTTTGTTGACAGAAATTTAGTCCACATATACAAAAGGCAGAAAAAAAAAATTAAAAAATTAAGCAGGTGAGGTCATTTGGAGTTGAAAGGAGCCTGAAGCACGCCTGTGTTGGGAATGAAGCTGCAATGATCCCAAAGACGGCCACGGCATCAGCAGAGGAGCAGGACCAAGCCCTTTTTGCTTGAAGAAGAAAAATTAAAAAAGGGATATTTAGAGAAGGGAAAATAAGAATAGAACTAAGTGCATGCAGGTGAGACGCTCCAGGGTCCATCTGTGTTGCCCCAGCTCGTTTTTGCTAGTCAAGATACAGGGCCACCTTGCTGTTCCTGATGGCGTTGTCCCCATTGTGCTGTGCCATCACAGGGACCCCCCTTGGTCCGACTGCCAGGATGGGCAGCATCAGGGCAGGCAGCAAGGGGGGTGTTGTGAGCCGGCAGCGCTGCCCATTAGATAACAGCTGCGCCCCCCGCCACGTGCAAGGGCGAACTCAGAGTGAGCCAGGTGGCCGCTGGCCGACCCTACCACTTGCCAGCTGGGTGCCTTCACTGCCCGCACCCTGGTAAGGTGTCAGGGCTCACCGCACCCTGCCCTGTGCCTGACCCTCTGCCTGCCTTCCCTCCACAATATCACGGCCAAGGTTTGGTTGCAAACACCTTCGGTGTGAGCACGGGTGCCGGGGAGCGGGGAGAACACAAAAGAACAAACCCAAACCCCGCTGTGACCTTGGTGCCGGACCAGCACTGGGAGGGCCCTGCCAGCACCATGCCAACCCTCGCCCTGCTGCCATCGAGCCTTAAATGTACGTCCCTGGGTGCTGGCAGCTGCAGGTTGGGCTTTTGCTGGGGGTGCGTAAGGACCTGGAGCAAAACCCATCCCAACCTGGGTGTTACAGCACCAGCAAGGCTTGGGGTGTCACCTCAGGGATGGCTCCTCAGATGTCACTTGCACAGTGGTGAGGGCTGTTTGTGGGATGCGGGATGGTGCTTTGTGCTGCCTGGTCCCAAATCAAAGGGTACCATCAAGCAGCATCAATTTGTAGGCAGGAGGGAGAGGAGTTGGAAAAAAACTGAGCTGGAATTTGCTGCTTCATGGCCATATCTTGTTGTCTTAGTGTTTGCTGTCTCAGAGCAGACCTGAAACCCTCTGATATTGCTTCCAAGAAGCAACAAGCCTGCTAGGGGAGAAACATCTCCTTCACCCCCAGCTCTGGGAGGGTGATTTGTGCCCTGAAGCAGATAGTTTGGTAATCCTTTAAAAAACATCTATTTTGCATCTCTGTGATACATCACGCCCAGCTGCGGTTTGTACAGTGTCATGTGAATGTGTTACATTCATAGAGCTAACAAGAATGGGAAGATATATTTATATAAAATAAAGTTGTAAAAGTTTCGTGCTGAAAAGTCACCACTTTTTATTTATTGTAAAATATCCTGTAAAACTAAATCAGGGTTTAAGTGATTTGATCCAAGCCCCGTAAACTTCAGTCAAGGGTTCTAATGATAAACTGCCGAGGAGCCTGGAATTTTGCGGTTTGTCATTAAATTCCATAGATGAAAACACGGTTTTGTGCTGTATTTCAAAACCTTATCTGTGCCGTAGGAGAGCGATGAGGTTTGAGGTGAAGTTTTCCTGGGAGCTGATTTTTAAATAAGAATTTTCCCCATTATTTTGAGTGCAGGGGGCGTGCTTGTTGCTGAAGCAGGTGAGTGGTGAGATCCCTGCGGTCAGGCTGGGATGCTCAGGTTTCCCAGAAGGGTGCATACCTCCTGTGGTCACCTGGCCAGCAACACCTTGTGAAACCACCCCATACCACTGGCCGGATACGCGATGATGGGAACTCTTGGTGCAAACTAAGAATGCTTCTTCTCCATGCTCCTGCATCCACCCCTTGATCCTCAGGTCTACCTTGCAGGGCTTTATCAGCAGGAGATGGGACCCAAAGTCTCCATGTCTTTATATGCTTGTGACACATGGTGCAAATATTTATTGGTTTTCTGTTAGGTTTACTTGGCTACGTGTAAAGAAATTTCCACACCCTCGGTGTTACCCGGCATCTCTGCCTGCCTCGCTCTGTTCGGGATTGCTGATAGGGCAAAATACTTGGGTTTTCCTTCAGCAGTCACCTTTTGCACTTCATCGGGTAGCTGGTGGAGACCTTGTTTTGTACAGAAAGAGGATGTTTTGATTGTGTTTTCAGGTTTCTTGAAAAAGGAAAAAAACAGAGCTTGTTATCTTTCGGAGGCCACTTCTAAGGTTTTATGGTTTCGATTGCTTTGAGCGTGTTTCGTGCTGGATGAATACCTCTCCCGAGGTGCTCGCAAGTGGCAGATAACAGAATACTGCTGCACCACGTCACTTTTTGTTTTTTCCCCGTGCATTTAAGGTCCTGGGTGAATAGCAGACTAACTGACCCAACTACAGAAAGCAGGTTGAGAAGGGATGCAGAAGGATCCCTCTGACAAGAGGTTGGTCATCACTACGCCCAAGCCATTTGCGACAATCTGTTGTCACCCTGTTCTTTAAAAACACCCTTATGATGGGGAGTCCTGGGCTCTGCTGCACTGTCTGTCGTAGTGCTCACAGCTCCTCGCTGCTACCAAAGCTTTTCTGCTGTTGAAGATCAATGTTAATTGATTTTAATTTAAGCGTGTTGTTCCCTGGTCCTCCTTGGAGCAGATGTATTTATCCTCTTCATCTGTGTAACTGGGTTTTTTTCTGCCTCTACTTATCCCCGGTGCTGTCTGTTGACTGCTTGCCAGTCCATCCCCATCCCTTCTACATTGCCTCCTCCAAAACTGGATGTATGACATCAGACGAGGAAGATGCATGAACAACTCCCATGTGTCTCGCAGGCCTTTTACTCAGCGCCGACAACTCATTTTTAATTTGTGGGTCGTTGTAATCATTAGAGAGATTCTTCCTGTGCTGCTGCAACCACATGAGGCTTTGCATGGGTGGGAAGTGCCCGTCGATGGGATGGAGAGCTCTGCTCCTCGCACAGCCCTCCTCGGCGAGTCCTTCGAATGCCACTGAATATTTATTTTCCCTATGCTGGAGGTGCGTTGCGGGCTGCACGCGAGCCTTGCTGGGTGTCTGTGTGGCCTCCCCCATGGAGTCCTTTACCTGTTCCTCTCCATCATCTCATAGATGTTCTTTTCTCCTTATTTTGCTGGGTTAAAGAAGCACAAAGCAGAATCTCATCCAGGCAAGGGTTTCCCCAAACTCGCATCCTATGTTCACTGTAGGGAATGATGCCTTGTCTAAGCAGGGCTGACACCTTGTTAAAGCACAAATCCTGTCTTGAACTTGCTTCTCTTGAGCTGAATTAAAAACCAAAACACTTTACTGGCTTTCTTGGGGACCTTTTAAACACTGAGATAGGTGTACGTAATGCAGTGCTGGCTGGACGTCATCCCTCATCTCCCATTTGAGCATCCAGCTGCTGTATAGTCCTGGGGGATTTTTTCCAAGGTTGCTAGACCAGCAGTGGGAGAGGGGTCGAACGGATTATGGGATGTCCAAGAACAGCACATTCCTGTACACAGGAAAGAATTTTGGGTCCCATTATAGTGATAAAGAAGACTTCAGCCAGTCTCCGTTTTGCACAGAGCTGTGGGACACATATCTGCCTTTACTATTTATTGTTTGCAACAACCAAGCAGGACCAAGTGTGTACTTCTCTTTTCCAAGTTCAAAATTATGTGGCTTTGGTTCTCCTGCTGGTTTTGGCCCACATTGGTTCCAGTTTGTTTGACACTTCTGTCTTCCCCCTTCCCTCCATCCTCATCTTCCTGATCCTCCCCCTGCGATAACGCTCTCCTCAAGCCTCTCGGAGCTGCTGCTGCTCTTCTGAGCCCCCAGAGAGAGAAACAAATTGTGCAGAAACAAATTCCCTGCATATGAGATCCCCTTGGAAACCTGCCTGCCTGGTTTATAATTAATGCTGCTATTGTTCTTCTCTTTTTGTATATTTAGATGGCCTTTTTGTTTAAAGTTGATTACTTGCTGCTCCTTTGAGTATCTCTCAGGGGAGGGAAATGGATGATATTTCAACAGCGGATCAGCCACAATATGTACTAAATAAACACACTTGCTAAAAACACCATAAAGGCCCCTTTGTCCTTTCAGATAGCAAAAGGGGGGAAAAAAATCTCCCAGAAGGATGCTGGCAAGTGTAACTTATCTATGAGATCTCCTATTGCTATGATTGTACCGGAAAGTGTCCTAAATTAAACACTTCCACCCTTCACCGGTCACCTAAAATGTCACCCCAGCTTTAAAGGCTTAGCAGATGGTATCGTCTAAGTATTCCCAGTAGCAGCCAAGCCTGTGCTGGGCAAGGTCTCCGTGTTCGGCCGTGTTAACACACCATGCGAGAGCTTATGTCAAGCATCAAAATAATAGGTTGCACATGGCTATTGATTAAATGACAGTTTTCCCTCCTAACAAAATTGATCTTGGCTTTGGATTTAGCAGGCCCCGTCTCCGGCTGCATGTTTGTTCGGTTATCTAATTTTAATGATCAAGTTTCCATTTCTCCTGCGAAAGTAATTTATATTTCAGAGGCTTTGGAGGGGGAGAGGAAAAGGGAAATATGTGAACACCCAGTGATGCGGCGGAAAGGCTGAGCAACCTTCAGTCATCCTGGATCTGTCCCTGACATGAGGTGGCTAGAACATTTATACAGGTCCCAATTTTGGAGGGGACTGGGGGGGATCACCAGAGTTTTAACATCCAGGTGACCTGGACCACACAGAGTGCATCCACGTGAACTTGAGTCATGAGGCTGGTTTGCAGTGTAGGTGCCCTGTAAACCCCCCAACACTGATGAGAAATTCCACCAGCGTACGGCTGGTTGTACTTTAATTTCTCCTTGACCTCCCTGTTGGATTGGAAATGTGTCATGGAGCTATTATGTGGAGGCAACGACCTGGGTTCAGCCCTCCAGTTGGCTCCTAACACAAACGATGTGCTCAGATAGATGTGATGGTGTCAGATGGTGGCACTTCCATCGGGGAGGCTCTTTAAAGCTTACCAACCTGAAGGACTTAGCTTGCTGAGGAGCAATCTTGATTTATTATTAATGACCAGGTAAAAGAATATCATGAATGACTGCAAAAAAATCTTGCATCCAGTTGGACACACGATTATATGCTGCTGCTTTTCGGAACTGAAGTTCAATGCTGGGTTAATTGCTTTTGGTCCGTAGTTATCTCTGGAACATCCTATCAATGTTATATGATCAATAAATAAACTCAGGAGAAAATTTAAGACATCTGTATGGACAAAAATATTGGGTATGAAATCATGGCAAAATCTGCTTGACAAAAGAGGCTGTTAAAGCAAGATTAGTTTTCATAAACAACATCACTGCGTGTTTTGAAATGCTTGGTTAGACTGCGCAGAAGGAAAGCGTCCAAGGGAGTCGAGATGAGGAGGGAGCCGTTGAATGGAGCTGCAGCAAAGCATCCCAGGGCACATCAGGGTGCCTTAGCCTGGCACAAGTTGAAATTCAAGGCAAAGCAGCCGTACAAACCAGGAGCTGAGCTCTTGCCGCCAGACCCAACGTAGCTTCATGAGGTTCAAACCTCCTCCTCCTCCAAAAGCCCATGGATTCCAGGCAGGATTTGTGTCCTGGAACTAGGGCATCGCACAAAACAGCATCACTGGCGGCGTGGAGTGGAGGACACTGCTCTTGTTTTCCATCTCTCTGTTTCTTGCCAGGCTTCTTGGACTTGAAGGGTTTTTTGTTTGAGAGCAAAAGCCCTGTCTTAACCTCATCTCTAACCGAGTTATCAACTCCGTTTACTTAACGGCATGTGGAATTGCCGCAAACAAGTTGTCAATGCAGAGAGGGAGCTTTGAATTGTAATGCAGAACAGAAGGGGAAAGTGTCGTAGGCAGAGATTAGTAGCTGAGGCCCTGCAAAACCAGAAAGAATCGTGATGCTTTCCTTGTTGGTGAGAGGATGAACGAGCTGAAAACCAGTAGAAAAAAAATTAAGAGAGAAAAACCCGTTCAGTCTTGCTTTTTATTTCGTACGATCAAGTGAGAACACAGTAATGAAGTTAAAGACTCTTAAACTGAAAGGGATGGGAACTTGAATCCTGACAAAGTTTGCTTTTTTTTAATAAATAGCAATTCGCTGCCACGGTAAATCAAAGCTGATGTGGCTGAATTTAAAACACAGTCTGCATAATGCTTCCAAAGGCAAGTTCAGAAAGGAGCATACGAGGAAAAAGGAGGCTTCAATGGTAAAGCAAAATGTGCTTCCCTCCCAGGTGTTGTGGCTTTCTGTTTCTTTCTTTTCAAAGAATCCAAAGTTTGCAGGATTCAGGTCAGAACTTTGAAAATCATAATCGTCTCTCAGCATAACGTATGTGCTTTATGCTGGGTAAAGATATCTTTAATTTTTGAGGGTCTCTATGCAGGCAATAGCAACGTTGCGAGTATGAGGTTTCTTCCCTGTTGGGATGCTTTCCCTTGTGCCCTCCGTGTAACTCCCATCAAAAGCGATACACAATATTTCCAAGATGCTGGGAGAACAATTAATAAATTGCATTGAATAGAATTACATGAGCCCTGCAATAGAAAAATGGATTGCTTACGGCCCTGCCAGCCTCCCTCCCCAATCCCTCTCGCGGCCGTAACCTCGGAGGAACACTCACTTTACAGTTCATGCCACGACGAGGTCAGATCCAGTGTTGAAATAGGATTAAGTACCAAAGGCAATCTCGAAATAATGTTAGTCTGAATGAACCCTGATAAAAATCAAGGAAACTCAGATCTCAGACCTCTCCCAGCCTGAAACCGTACCGGCGCAGCCTGCATCAGTGTGTGCCAGGGGACCGTGTCTCCCGAGGTGTTAGCCTTGAGAGGCTTGAGAATAATAAGGTTAAATGAGATTTTTTTTATTATTATTATTATTTTAGAAAGATCAAGGATGGATTCAGGTTCTACATCTTGGGAAACGTGTTGAATCATTAGCCAGGAATGTCTCTGTACCTCAGTTGTCCATCTTCACATGGGTGCTGGTTTTTTATCTTACCTCCTTTATTAAGTTCTTAAATTTTGGATGGCTGCAGGGTAGATGTAGCTGCCTATAGATAAACCTCATAGTGCCTGTGCACAGGCTGTGGTGGTTATGGCTGTTGTCTTGATCATGGTGCAGGGTCAGTAGCTAAGTATTTGCCCTCCTCCATCTCCGTCTCTTGTTTCTGTCCTCTTATGTCAGGAATTCGTCTTTGCATTTGGTATTGCTTAGCCGTGGAGAACCCAGTTGCACCAGTTTGCTCTTCTCTGGTGTTGGTAAAGAATTGAATCAGCTGAGAAAAAAGACAGAATATAAGTACAGTCCTAGAGGTGGTGATGGAGGGATGATGGTTGAAGTTGGGGTGCTTACATTGTATTAACAGATGGAATAAACCCGCATGGAAAATGGAAGGCCTATTATTTGATATGCTGAGATGATCTTTTCTGGAGAAACTGCCCTTTATTCCGAGAGGAGACCTGGAGAGCTGGATTTGTCCATATCTAGACCTTTCTAAAGAGATGCAGGCATGGTAGATCAGCCTTGCAATAATAAACACCATAAATCCCAGGTGAGCTGTCAGTACAGAAGAGGATGCATGAAGGAACAACTTGTCCCCAGTTTGGGACACCAGCTGAGCTTATGGTAGGTGCTTTCCATGCACACGTGCTGGGCTTGCGTTACTGGTGATGGACTTCCTTCACGATGACATTTTAATGATAGGGGTTCAAGATTCCAATGGAAATACCATTTTTCTCTCCAGCTTTAAATACTGCAGACGCAGTACAATGGCTTAACCGACACTTTTGAGGAATTTGGTAGCTACTAAAAGCATAACCACTTTTCTGGGACTTTCCTGCCATGTCTCTAAGTGTAGCAGAGGATTTCTGGAGGCCAAGGCGAGCACTTGGAAGGTATTTCCATAGAAAATTGCAAAACTAAATCAACTCTGCATGCTGGTAGCTCTGTTATGATGAAATGCATTGAACCAAAAAGTTCAGTGTTCTTAGAGGCTTTTCTTGTGGTCAATGCCAGAGATTTCTGATTAATAAGGAAAACAGGACAACTTCCTCCCTCTGAGGTGCTGGGATTAAAAAAAATATTAAGCAATAGGGTTGAGGAAAAGCCTGGAGCCAGAGGACATAGTGGTAGCAAAAGAAAGGAGAATAAGAATAAAAAGCGCAAATCCCCAAAAAATAGTAGGGAGGGAATTGGTTTCAAAAAGGCAGTGGGAGCCTTCTCAGAGAAGAGCTTGGTTCAGTGCCCCCTTGAAGATGCGCAGTTGATTTGCTGAGCATCTTTTCCAACCTTGGTAAATATCTGAAACAGGACAGGGGAAACACTGATGTCCTGGGAGTGGTGTCGTTAGGAAGTCTGGTTTCATCAGCTTGCCCTTGTTTGGATTCTCTAGTGTCTAATAGAGCTGAGCTTTTCTCTTGTGTGGTCTTGTCTTCTTTGGCTGGCCATCTGCTCTGAGTAAACAGGAAAGGTAATTACCCCAAGGAGTTGTGGAGTCTCTGTCTCTGGAGATACCTAAAACCCAACTGATGATGTCGTGAGCAAGCTGCTCCAGCTCCCAGGCCTTGAGCATGGACCAAGTGATCTTCAGGGATCCCTCCAGACCCAGATACTCTGTGGTTCTCCATGGGAATGGTTCAAAGCTGCACCAGAGGAGGTTTAGACTGGACATTAGGAAGCATTTCTTTATGGAGGGCGTGGTCAGACACTGCAACAGGCTTCCTAGAGGGGTGGTTGATGCCCCAAGCCTGTCAGCGTTTAAGAGTTATTTGGACAATGCCCTTAACAACATGCTTTAATTTTTGGTCGGCCCTGAATTGGTGAGGCAGTTGAACCAGATGATCACTGTAGGCCTTTCCAACTGAAATAGTTCTGTTCTATCCTATTCTAGTCTATTCTAGTCTAGTCTAGTCTAGTCTAGTCTTCTGTTCTGTTCTGTTCTATGTTTACAACTGTGATGTCTCTACTTGCCAGTTTGTATTTTAGGAAGATTAAGGATGGCTTAAGGATCGAGCCTTATAAGTGTTAAATTAAATGAAGAATAACCATGTAAGCTTCATTTTCTTGAAGAACGCATCCATAAAGGAAGGAGTTGAAAAGGTAGGAGAGAAAAGCAGAGTGGCTTATTCAACAGATGCACATTTCATATGTTGTCAGCAGGAGCGTAAATCATGGGGTCAGCACCGGGCAGCGTTGTGGGATGAGGGGAAGAGGCTGAGAAGAGGCCGGTGGATGCATAAGCAGCCAGTGCAGCAAGCCCTGAGTCTTGGAGGGGGTTTATTAATTTAAGCAAGAACAAAGTTCTACCCAAAGGCGTTTTGATGTTGTGCAGACATTTACGTAAGGATATCTAGGTTTTCTGACTGTCCTGTGTCTCTGCCAACTAAATCTGATCACCCTCTGCTCAAGTATTTTTTTTTCTTTTAAAATGTAGTTTGATAATGAAATAGAAACATTTGGGTTTTCTTCCAAATACCATGTTAATTTAAAAAAGGCCTTTTTCATTAGACATTATATACACAAGGGCTACAGATTACAAATGCAGAAAATTAAATTGTAAACTCTTCAGTGAGGCCTTGGGGGGGAGAGTAATGAGAGACGCAAGCTCTCCCCTTTCCCCATCTTCCACAAGGATGCTCACATGGAGGCAGGCTGGGGAAGACTACCTCCCTTCAAACTCCATAAACCACAAAGGATGGGTCAGATCCTTATCGTCTTTAAATTATACTCATAAATCCAGGCTTGCTTAGTTTCCCAGAGTTGAATGACTTTTGTGCATGGATTTGAGATGAATTAGGGATTTTGCCTTTTTTTTTCTTTTTTTTTGCTGCTGTTTCCAAATAAGTTATTATTAAAAAAAATAAATCAGATTCATCCCGTTTCTGATCCTAGATCTTAATTAATATTAATTACTGCAATAAATCTGTCTCTGTTGAATCCCTTCAGTGGCTGAAGTCCATGACTGCGGCTGGGGCAACAGGTCCAGGTACAGCAGCACCCTTCTTGGTTCTCTTAATAAACTCTTCGCTGCTTCCTTAAGCCCCGAGGGAACTGCCTGTGGTTCCACTCCCATTACATGCGGTACGCACTCATTCTCCCAGCACACACTCTGTAATCCTCCCTTGTCCCCATTTTTTTTTAATCCGGAGCTGAAAACACTCTGTGCCCTTCATTTCTTGTGTTCTCCCGCTTTTGTAGCTTCTTACACTGTCACTCCATCCTGAACCTTTTCTTTTTCTCTTTTGTGATGCCCCTTGGCAAGAAGGATGCTGAGTTGCCCATAAGGTTGCCTGGAGTTTATACTGTTTAATATCTTCATCAGAGACATAGATAGTGGGATCAAGTGTACCCCCAGTAAGTTTGTAGATGACACCAAGTTGAGTGGTGCAGTTGACATGCCTAAGGGACGGGGTGCCATCCAGAGGGGACTTGGACAAGCTCAAGAAGTGGGCCCATGTGAACCTTATGAGGTTCAAGAAGCCAAGTGCAAGGTCCTGCACTTGGCTTGGGGCAACCCCCAGTATCAATACAGGCTGGGGGATGAAGGGATTGAGAGCAGCCCTGCCGAGAAGGACTTGGGAGTACTGCTGGATGAAAAGCTGGATTTGAGCCAACAATGTGGGCACGCAGCCTAGAGAGCCAACCATATCCTGGGCTGAGTCAAAAGAAACATGGCCAGCAGGTTGAGGGAGATGATTCTGGCCCTCTGCTCACCTGGAGTCCCCACCTGGAGTACTGTGTCCAGCTCTGGAGCCCTCAGCACAGGAAAGACATGGACCTGTTGGAGGGGGTCCAGAGGAGAGCCACAAAAATGATCAGAGGACTCAAGCACCACTGCTATGAGGACAGGCTGAGGCAACTGGGGCTGTTCAGCCTGGAGAAGAGAAGGTTCTGGGGAAAGCTTATTGTGGCCTTTCAGGACTTAAAGGGGCTTATAAGAAAGATGAGGACAGACTTTTTAGTAGGGCCTGTTGTGATAGGACAAGGGGTAATAGTTTTAAACTGAAAGAGGAGAAATTCAGACCAAATACAAGGAAGAACATTTTTACAATGAGGGTGGTGAAATACCGGACCAGGTTGCCCATAACGGTGGTAGATGCCCCATCCCTGGAAACATTCTAGGTCAGGTTGGATGGGACTCTGAGCAACCTGATCTAGTTGAAGATGTCCCTGCTCACTGCAGGGGCATTGGACTAGATGACCTTTAAAAGTCCCTTCCAACCCAAACTATTCTATGATTCTACGTAATATAGTATGTAGTATATTGTTTGTAGTATGTACCATATAATAGATAACATATTATTTTTATATAATATTATATATTATTATGTATAATCATATATAATTTTATATAATTTCATATATAATATAATATAATCCTATATCTAGTCTAATCCTTTCCAAAGGAAATGAAGACCCAGGCAGTCGCGCTGCCTGTGATTTTTGCCCATGTGTTTCCCCCTCTGCTTCTCCCAACACTTTTTGAACTCGTCAAAAGAGTTAGCTGAAATTTCACAAAGGGCGGAGGGTTATTAAATTACTACAAGTTTCATGGAAATAGGATAAGAGGGGAAGTCCAGCAAGCATTATCCCTATAGAGGGACTGTGCCAAGAGTTCATGCTTCGTTACACCCGGAGAATCCAGCGGGAAGGGGGTTTTACAGATGGGATAAGATTCAAGCGGGGCTGGTCCATCCTGGTATCAAAGTCAATCAATCGCAAGACATAAATTTATATAAAGCCACATTTGCTTAATTTGGTGCTCGCCGATTCGCTTGTTGAGGACTTAGGATGTGGTCCTTTTTATGAGCCCCTGGCTGACTCTCTAAATGACTTGAGCCTTAAGTCCCACGTGGTCTAATTAATATTTTTCTTTAAAGGAGCTGCCAATTTTCAGCATCTCTGAAACCATTTGTGGGCTTTATTTGCTCATCCTTATTTTCTGGAGCATTTTAGGGCTTAGCTCACTCACAATAGCATCATCCCTATGTATGATAACGACTGTGCCGCAGTATTTCCCTGTGGCTTCCTTATACTCTTTGCGATTCCATCGCAGCTGCTTCTCCTGTGCGGTGTCTTCACCACCAAAGGGTGTTGCAGTGGGAGCACAGACAACTCCTCAAAGTCTGCAGAAAACTAATTTTTTTTCCCTGTAGTTATTTTCTGTGTCCCTTCAGGGTGGGAAAGCTCTGCTGCCCTGTGCAGAGCAGCTGTGACCACGATGTCACCTCAGGTGAGGAGGAGGAGGAGAACTTCTGCTGGAGCCCTTCTGATAGCTCCCTCACAGGGGCAGGGGCAGGGGCAGGACATGCACCACAGTATTTAACATTGCACACATCCGTAGTGCAAGAGAAGGAGAATATCAAAAGCCTGAGGTTCTCTGGGCTGCTAAAAGCAGCTGTGTTTTCCCTCTTGCCCATCACATCATGTTTTCACTTCTGCTTTAGGCATTAGATCAAGCCTTCAAGCAGGCAGGTGATTAATAACCCATATGATTTCCGTCTCCACGGGCGTTTCTTTCTAAATCTTCTCAGTCTACAAGGATTTTTTTTCTTTTCATTTTTACTAAACTCAGTAGTTCCATAGATCAATTGTATGGTCAACTCTTTAAATGTGCTTTCTTTCAAGCAGAGCTGGGGTTTTCTGGAGGTTTTGCTCTTCTCTTCTGGGGCTGGGTGCGGGTGTAGGTGGGCAGAGGTGTTACTTATCTATCGGTGGAGTACACCGATATGCAGAAGGTCATGGACCCACAGACTAAATAAGTGATGAGATGTCATGAAAAATTTGTATTTGAGCACAAGGAAAGTTCAGCACATGCCATGAGCTTGCTTGGCTTTTATTTATTTTTAATTTTTTCTTTCTTTTTGAATTCACTGTCTAATTTATTCATGCTTCTGTCTCGGGAGACTGGGAGTTTTCTGGGCCGTCCAGAAAACAAGCCCTTTTTAAAGAGAAAACAGTATCAGACACAGCCAGTGGTTCAGAGAGGCAAATCTCAAAGCAAGAGGAAGAAATGTGGGAGAAAGCGTTAAGGCAGGAATGAAAAATGAGGCTGAGAGAGAGGCTTGTTAGCAGCAAAGAGAGATGAGCAGCAGCATATAAACAGGAATTTCTTTGCAGAGTTTTGACGTTGCATGAAGATTTCAGGGGTGCAAGAAGCGCTGTGTACCCAACTTCTCTCCTCCTGAGGTTGTACATCTAGGTTGTCTCTGATGGATCTGCTGTAGGTGAGGGGGAATTGAGTTAGAGATGGATCCTGCTCTTCATGTATGATTTACAGCAAACGTCTGGGGAGACAGCAACTGCAGACTCTGGGCTGGTTCTCCAAAACTACGAAGTTCACCAAAGGGTGAGAGCAATCCTGCTGAGTGGAAATTGTAGTATCACTGGCAATTGGAAATTAAACCCTGCATGCGATTGCCTCCGGGGATGTATGAGTAATTCTATCCCATATGGATCAAGAGATGGGAAGAGGTTGGGTGTAGAGACAGCCAGGCAGACTCTTCTTTCTGACTGTAAATTTTCAGGTTAAGAGGCCTCTCTGCCTTTTCTGTTGCAGCATGCTTATGTCCCATTCTTTCCTTTTGTCTAAATTTATTTATATTCATGTATTCCCTTCGATAGGGTCACTCAGGCATCCTCTGGCTTTGATGAACGCCCTGTTATTTCCTTCCCATAATAACACTACCAGCATTCCTTCCCTTTCTTTTCCCAAACCCCTTTTCTTATTAACACCCAGTACTTTAACTGCAGGGTGCCTTCTGCTGTGGGTGCAACTGGTGTGGTTGCAGGTGGAAGTTTTGCTGAAAATAACCATCTCCTGAAGGAGTTGGGTGGAAGATGGCTGAGGACATCAGCTTCATCTGCTGGGAACAGCACACAAACCCAGTTAAATTATTGTCATAGTGATCAGACCTTCTCTTCATTAGTACCTGGTTGCAGAATTTCTTTGCTTCTGGACCCAAAGCTTTGCAGTTCTCGAGAAGTATTAAAATATCTGTCCACCCACAACGCAAGTCTTCACTTGCAAAACTCTGTATCTGCCAGTGGGAAACCTTGTGCCGGTACTTACTCAGGAAAATACCTGCCTTGATGCCATCTCTCTCTGCTCAGTGGCTTGGACGTGTCCTTGGGATGACATACGGCTCTTGCAAAATTTCTCCTATTGAGGAAGAAGTAGAGGTTTTCAGTGTCAATTCTGAGGGACAAAGAGGTCTTTTGAATCCCTCATATAAGTGAGTATGAGATACATGACTGCGATAAACGACTGTCACACTGATGCCGCTTTGCTAATGGTTTTTCTGGGCAAGCTTGAATGGAGAACAAAGTATCTCAAGAACCATCTGCTGCCCTTCCAGCACTGTCTCCTGGGCACTGGAAGGTCTGGGTTTGCTCTTGTGATAGCCTGTCAAGAGACTGGAAGGGGAAGTATTATTGCCACCAAAAGTTTCTTTTCTCTGGGCTGTGACCCTCAGAACTGGGGTTGAGATCTCAAAACACGCGGGGCTTCTGAGTCCAGGTTTTGTTATCTTAATAACGTGGAGAGAGTGGCTTGGACTGGCAAATGGAAAGTGTGTGCAAGACTCATGATGTTTTTGCCATAGATTTCTCCATGCACCATCTCAGCTCCCTTTTCTGCAGAGCAGCTTCCACTCTGGCTGTAACATTGGTCTTGCTTTTTTATTTCTTTAAATATTTTTTTTTTTTTTAGTTAACAATGACCTCAGCTGTTTGTTTAAGGAGTTCATAACCCCGCAAAAATTTTACAGCAACCAAAAGGAAGTTTGCAAGAAGCCCTTTGGTTGGGAGTCTCTGGCATTGATCTGCTGGGCTTCTGCTTTATGTTCCTATCAAACAATAATAAAATAAGAAAGAAAGAAGAAAGTAAACAGTTTGGTGTAAATAAAGACAAATCCATGTCGGTTTTATCCTTCCTCAAACACTGCCGTTCGAGCACAGGAAAGGGCGAGCAGACGGCTTGGCCGGGCTGCCTGCTCCTGCCTGACGGGCTGGGCGGGCAGCAGGATAATGCGGCGGAAAGAAGTGAATGAGGCAGCAAAATGCTGAAGGAAATGCGCGTACCTATGGCTGAACTCTGAGAAACCTTGAGAAAAAGAAACGCTTTGAATAGAAGGAAATTGCTTAGCGTGGCATTGTGTAGTGCCAGAGCCCAGCTGAGGCAACCCCCTTGTTGTGGGCTGAAATTGCCCAGAAAAAGGGATGCTTGGCTTCAAAGCAAGGCCGCCAAGGCTGGACTTAAAGCTGAGCCATGTTTAGCTTAGGTTGGAGTGCACCTATGTCGTGTGAGCTGGCCAAATTCTCGAGGGTGTTGCTGGTTTTGGAGGGTTTTCACCACCTATGGCCATGCTGAAATAGTCGGGAGTTAATGGGTCCGTCAGACTTGGAACCGAAAGTCTGGTGCTGAGCTCTGGATGGCAGTTCCCCAGCCAGACGTGGGCTTGATATTTTAGGTTTTATCTGCTCTGGCAAATCCCCCTCCTCTGAAATTACTTATGTATGAAATTTCTCTGTCTTTTTATTCTTATTAATTTTTTTATTTTCTGACTTCTCTTTTTCCTTTTTTCTTGTTTTCCTTTTTTATTTTTTCTTTTTATTTCTTTTTTCCTTTTTTCTTTTTTTTTCCTTTCTCTTCATTTTTTCTCCTTTTTTTTTTCCCTTTCATTTTTTCTCCTTTTTTTTCCCTCCATATTTACTTCAAACTCACCAGAGCAGTTTTCTCCTGGTACATTTAAAATTCCCCAAAGTTTTGAAAAAAGAGCTGCCTTTGAGATGCTGTTGCTCATCGGGACTGGCTGCTGCAGGAGGGGAGGAGCACCAGGTTTGGGCAACACACTCTGCACCACATCCTTAAACAGGCCAGCACCTTTTGAGATCCCATCCCGGCCATTGGGAACCGATCTCACCCTCAAACCTCCCTTTGCAGCCCTACCAGTGTGCTTAAAGAGCATATTTAACCTCAAAAGGGACTTCCTGCTATTTCCTCCAGCCTTTCACAAAGCCTTATGCTGCCTCCCCATCACTGCCCCAGCCATGGATGTCGAATTCCCTGCTCCGCCGGGACCTCGCCGTCATCCGCTATCGCCTTTTTTCCCCACAAATTGCTTTATAATAGAACGATAACTCTGCGTGCACATCATAAAACATCTCTTCCTGGGATTTATACCCTAGATGTTAGTGCAAAGGTGATTTCACAGCAGCGGTGCATCTCCTTTCTCTCCTAACCCGGCTCTTGGCATCCGAAAACTGCCTTTGTTTATACCTTTCCAAGGCTGTGACAATAAGTGTGAGGCCATCCAGAGGTTAGTGTGACACTGCGTAAGGAAAAGCCTTTGCTTTTGTTTTCAGATTCCTCTGAAGGTTGGGGTTTTTTATCTACAACAAATAGCCATAAATCCTGCTGGTTTTCCCCGTGCCCAGGGCTGCCTGGCTGCAGCGCAAGCCTGGCGGATGCAATAGCAGGATGAAATGCTGCTTCAGCTGGGATCCCTCCTGATGCTCAGCCTCTTCATCGCATCGTATTTAGTTACAGGAAAGCGTGCCCTGCACAGTTTGGGGAGTTTAATTAATTGGAACCTGGATTTTGCTCACCCTGGGTATTTTCAGGAGGTTTTTCAGGATGCCAAGAACAAGCGTTGCATGCTTTCTGCACAAGAACACCGTATGTTTTTCCCCTACACATTAATTTCCTGCAAATTTAAAGTTCCCAAAATGGTTTGCACCCACCAAAAATGGAACGGGTTCAAATAAGCTCAATATATTCTCAAAAGGAGAGAGATTCTGTGGGGGGAGAGGTAGCTGGCCAGGGTCCCAAACAAACCTGACGTGAGTGTGAATTTTAAATCCTCCTTTTTTAACCCTTCCTGGAAGCACTTTTTGGGGGCTCACCTGGAAGTCTGGGGCCTAGAGCATGCAGCCCCCCAAAACGCATCGTCTCACCCATTGCCGTCAACTGGAGGCCAGCGATTTCATGGCCTTGGCATGTAAGATTTGCTTTATCCCGTAGATGCTAAGAGGAGTGATGAGCTGTCCCAAGGGGAAATTTGGTGGTGTCCACTCAACCAAAAAAGAGACTTTTTACAGTGAGGCTGGAAAATAGAAGGTGAAATAATGGCCTTTAATCTTTACATTTTCCGTGGTAATTTATTAGTCTCTAGAAGCGGAAGAAATACAATTATTTTCTTCCCAAAGTCAGGCATTACCAAATTCACTGATTTCTAACCTTCTGCAAAGTTATTTTATTTCTGTGTTTGCTTTTAGACAAATGTTTCCTACCAGTCTTGTCTTCACAGCTGTTTTAAATATCCATTTGCTTGTGCGTCTGCCTCTCTGTAGAATACGCTAAATGCCTCTAAATGGCTCTCGCTGTTTTCCAAACACTATTTCAGACTCTGGAAATATATATCCCGCGGCCTTATAAAAATAGTTCTAATCAACCACCCAAACTGCCGGGTTATTTCACGGGCCAAATTAGTTTTGCAGGTGACGCCACTAGATAGTGGGAACGACGGCGCCTTTGGGGTGGGACATCTCTGGAAGACGGTATGTTTGCAAAGCCAAGCAAACCTTCTTGGTGGGAGCTGGCTGCATCTGAGGCCACGTCCTCCATCCCCTCATCCCTGCCCTTTGCATCCTCTGCCTTGGGCAGAGATCCCAACGTCACCCGTTTCTTCTGCAGTGATGCTGGATCCAGCTTCTTTGGGCAGGCTACTGTGAGCTGTGCTGGAGTAAGTCTTCTCCACACCTCGACTACTGTGTTTAGTTTTGGGCCTCTCACTACAAGTGATGTGCTGGAGTGTGTCCAAAGAAGGGTGACGAAGCTGGTGAGGGGTCTGGAGCACAAGTCTTATGAGGGGCGGCTGAGGGAACTGAGGTGGTTTAGCCTGGAGAAAAGGAGGCTGAGGGGAGACCGTGTTGCTCTCTACAGCTACCTGAAAGGAGGTTATAGTGCGGTGGGGGGTCGGTCTCTTCTCCCAAGTAACAGGCGATAGAACAAGACGAAATGGCCTCAAGTTGTGCCAGGGGAGGTTTAGATTGGATATTAGGAAAAAATTTCTTCACTGAAAGGGTTATCAAGCGCTGGAACAGGCTGCCCAGGGAAGTGATTGAGTCACCATCCCTGGAGGTATTTAAAAGATGCGGCACTTTGAGGCTTAGTTTATAGCGGACTTGGCGGTGTTAGGGTAACGGTTGGAGTCAATTATCTTAAGGGTCTTTTCCAACCTAATGATCCTATGATTCTCTTGGGAGGCTGGTGTAGGAACCAGGGTGGAGAGGAGCCATGAGGACAGCAAATGGGGGAAAAATGTCCATTTTGCTCAAAATGTTTCCTTAGTGCTGCAGCACGAGCCATTCTTGCAACCCCCAAGCTCCCCCTTTTCTGTCTGCTGGGGCAAGGAGGTTTCTCTGGCTGAGGACCCATGACAAGTAAATGATGGGAAGCACGAAACCGCATCTTGGTGCCCCCATCACGCACCCTTCCCAAATCCCCATCTCCTGTTGTGTTCCGCGAACCATCTAAGATGTGTTCCCCTTTGCAAAGGTTTTATTTTTATTTTATATTTGTTCTCCATGTGCCACCCCGTCGAAGGGGATGCTGTCTGGTGGCTTTCTCGTTCACCTTGAGTCCCTCGAAGAACTTCATGCCACCTCCAAACGATGCTGCTTACCTCCTCAGCCCCTGCCCCTAATGAAGATTAAAGAGGTCTATAATTAGGAAAGGAGCATGTTTCCAGCCTTGCAAGCAGAAAAAGGCCATTTATCCAGCAAAGCAGCAGCAGAGCCAGCGCTGGAGCCGCGTGGTCCCTGCTCCGAGCCGGACCACCCGCGGGTACCGCAGACATCCTCCTGCATCCTGCAGGTGTTTGACTCCTTGAAGCAAGCAAGCCCAATCTTTTTGTTTCCTACATAAAAAACCAAAAAGAAGTAGTTCCAGGTCTGAGCCTGCCTCCTGCAAAGCCAGGCAAGGGCACTGCAGTGTGTTTTCTGTTTACAGTAGAGCTTAAAGAAATAAGCATCAGTTACATAGGGGGAAAAATGAGAACACAGTCAAATTGGACCCCAGGGCAAGGCTCACCGAGAACAATAGATCTGCTAAACAAAACCACTGAGGATAAGGAGGAAGTTATCATGAAAAGCAGGGGATATATTAATTTAGTTTTGAGTGTTTAAAAAAAAAAAAAAAAAAAAAGGAAGGTATTTCAGGCACTTGAACTTGAGCGTATCTATTTCGCCGCCCAGACGCTCTCCTCTTGAACGGCCAAGTGACCTCTGCAGCAGGAATCACCGCCGCCAGCGCGGATGCTGAGCTCTCCCTTTCCTTATGTGTCAGCTGGGAGATGAAGAGGCGGCTGCCTCTGCCTCCCATCACGCATGTGTCTTGAAAATAAATGGGAGGACGGCGACAGGCTGCAATGCTTTGCGTGAGGAGGGCAGCCAGAGTTTAGAAGGCCATGTCCTGAGTAAGGTTTCCTGCTGGGTCAAGGGACCACCAGACCCGTTATCGTGCCTTGTTGCTCCTCCTTTCTTTTTGCTTTTTCTTGGTTCTTTTGAGCAGAAAGCCGTACAAGCCCTCTACAGGTTGTCCCCGTTCGCTCCTGCGGGAGCTGCCGGGGAGCCCGTACACAACTCATAGCATGCAGAGGAGGAGAGCACAGCACACGAGCTGCTCTGTCTCCCTCCTATTCCCTCAAATAACTGCTTCTCCATGTTCTGCCCGTGCCAGTGCACGCCAGGCTGGTTCCTGGCAGCTCCCAGCGTTTCCATCGCTCCCCCTGCCCGAGGATGACGGGAGGAAGCACGCCGATAATGCTCATTAAATTTATAGCCGCGTTGCGCTGTAATGTTTAATCAAGGTTACGTGACTGTGTGCTGCCGCGCAGGGTACAAGTTCAATGCAAGGTGAATCTTGTCTGAGATAATCTGAAAGTTCATTCGGAGGTGAAGGCAGCGGCAGCTTCTCATAGACTGGCTGGGGTTAGCGAGAGGTCACCTCTTTTTATTTTTTTTTTAATCCCCTTTTTTAATGTGTAAACAAAGAAAAATACAACTTTGCAGAGGACTTGGCATCAGCTGAGCAACAGGAAAAATAATTATGGTGTGCTGGCCCCGCGGTGTGGTTTGGTACCCAGCGAGCGCCTGGCTGTGGGGCTCGGGGAAGGTGATGCCGGTGCCTTTAGGGATGGCGAGAGCAGTTTAATTCAAATATCATGGCTTTCTTGTACTGTGAAAAAGAGGGACCCTAATTGCTGAGCTCAGAAAGACGTGGCTGGCTTGCCTGTCCCTGCTTCCCCCTGCCGGTGGCACCCCCCTAGATGGGGAAAACACCACACAGCGCCCCTCACCCTGGGTATCTGGGCATCACGTCCTGGTACGCGCAGCTGCGTTTATCTGAAAACATGGCTCAGTTGTCTTCTGGGCAGATCCTGATCACCCTGTGGGTACCTAGATTTGCTGCTGAACTGTCAGGGGATGGGGAGCGTTAACCTCTCCCAGCCCAAAACCTTTCTGGCTGTGAATACCTGCTCTGTTGATTGATCGGGGATATTTTTCCCTAGAAAGGTGGCATTTAAAGTGACGTTTTTTTCCCCTCTGATACTGTGGGGTCGATGATGGAGGTGGTTTATGTATAGGCTTATTTGGAGGACCGCTGCTTTTCTCCCCTCTCAACCCTCTTTCCTGTGTTTAGGGGGTTTTGTGCTTTTTTTTTTCTGCTCTTGTTAACTCTTCTCCTTCTTTACTAAAGCATCTGGACCTGCAGCTGAGGTATTAGGATTTTCCATGTTATTTCTTAATGTTTTCTTCGGAGACGTTGATTTTGTAGTGTGGGTCAGGCAGGGCGAGTCAGATAAATGCACAAGGCTATATGCACCTGGACTATAGCAGCAAAGAAGGTATTTCTGTATACAAGGGGTACCTGCATGCATTGTGCCATCGTGTCCCAACCACGGAGCAGCGGGTCTGTTACCATTAGCGAATCCAGCTTCTCCTCCCCATAATTCAAAAATGCTTCTAAGAACAGCTATCTACAAGCTGAGTGCTTTCCAAGCACTGCATCCCAAATTTGGCCCCTGTAACCTCAGATGCTGACCCCAAGCATTTAGCCAGGCTCCATCTTTGCCGGGTGGAGCGATGGACCCATGTTGCGGCCGTGCCTACTGAAGGTCTGAGCTGGAGAGGCTACTGGGGGGATGCTTCTAAAGGAGACATCTTTGCTTCGGGAATGAATCCCCTTTTGTGACGGTTAAATGGAAACGCAAAGTGTTATTCAATAGTGGTCCCTGGAGAATGGTCTTCCGAGGCTCTTTCATTTCTTTTGGCCGCTGCCCAGTATTGTCTCTTTGTCTTACACAGATTGTAGGATCCAGAGGGTAGAAATACGGTCGTCTTCTCTGGGCGGAAAGCACCATGCAAACTTGTGAACCTGCGTGGAGAATTTGATGAGTCTAAATAATTATTTTTTATGAGTGCAAATTGGCTACTAAATCCAGCAAGGCAGAGTTTCCTTTTGTTCTTTTGGCCATTCATAAAGTCCCACATCTGGGCGGTTATCACTAGAACCGACTGATTTTATTCTGAAACATTGAAATCACAGTGTTTTTGGACCAATTCATTTTCATGCCTTGTTTTTGTTTGGTTGGTTATTTTGGTTTTTTTAAGCAGCATTGCACAGCGCTTTGCAATGGTAGGAGAAACTTGGGATTTCCCTAGAATTCAGTTTAGCCTTCCCTGAGGGCAAGCCTCCAGTGAATGACTAAAGCCATGATCTTGCACCATCAAAGTCAGGAGGAGCACGAACGAAGGTGGTAGGGACTTTCCAGCCTTCTTCAAGACTGTCACCGTAACATGAGGTGCTAATCCTCAGTGTCCTCACCCTTTGCTCTTGGGCTACTTTGCATCACTTCTCTTGAAGCCTGACAACCTTTTGTGGCCCCTTCATGTGGTTTCGTGTCACAGGCTGGGAGGAGAAGGTGGATTCCTCAAAGCTGTATTTAACTCAAAAGGGAGTTTTTTTGCCGTAAGTGCGGAAGTGACCTACAATCAGAAACACAACATTTTTGGGGTAAAATTGTGTTTGTTAAGATTTTAATGAGACCCTTGAAATAAATATCTTCTGAATCAGTAGAAAAGTCAGCCCGTGTAATTACAGCGTTACTTCAAAGAAGGTAGAAAGCCAGAGGTTTTCCTCCTAATAAATGATGAACACTTGCAGATGGAAAACCAGAAGAACTTTCTGTGCACACAGTGCAGGCAAAAAACTTCCCGGAGACGTTCCCCTGGAAATCCGATGTAAGAAATACAAAAACCTATTAACAGGCAATAATATGAATCTGACAATAATCCAGACCGGACAGATTAGGGCTTTGTTGGTCTCAGACCTTTCTCTGTTACATACTGTCCCATCTGCCATAAATCTTTCCAGATTCTTCTCATGTTTTTCTCCAGGAACTGTTTCACTTCTGCAGATATAAGTAAAAAGGAGAAAAGAAAAAAAAAAAAGGAAAGAGAAAATTGCTGCTTTAATGTGCAAAATCAATCCAGTTAAAATGTGAGATGAGGAACTTGTAATTGATTCTCCTCTGTCCAGCATGAGCGTTTAGGAGGAAGGACAGACCCAGGTGGGACATTTGCCCAGGAGACCTGGACAGGTCACTTAAGCGTAGAGTTATTGTCCTTTACAGAGAGGTCAAAGCAGGCTAGACAGCACTCTGATCTACAGGAACTCCTAGAAGTCTGTCTCTCTCTTGCAGGCAGGTCTGGTAAGCACCTAAACATAAGATTGACCTTCCCTGAGCTCCATGTGCGTTGATCCATTGGCCGTTGGCTTGTGCATCGCTTTGGCTTGTGCAACGTCATGTTGCTGCAGGTACTATCCACTCCCTCGTGCAAAGTACACTCAATATATAGAGAAAATCTTAGTTTCCAGTGAAATGGGTGACAAAACTGCTCCTGCTTTCATTTAGGCCACGTTTTTACCCTCTGTGTCTTTCACAAATAAATGAACAAACATCATGTTCCAATTCCTGGTGCTTTTTCTTCTTAGTAATACTATTGTCCAAACCCACGTCTCCCCATGGGTTAGAGGATTTTCTTTCTCTTTCAGTATTACTTTCCCACGAGGCATAATTGAAACCTCACCAAAATAAATTATTTTGAATGTACTTGTCTGTGGCTGCTGATGTTGGAAACTCTTTGGGCTTTTGTGCTCCGTAACAATTACCCGCTGGCTGGTGGCAGGGGCTGCTCAACCGGTGGTGGGGTTGGGTTGTGGGCAAGTTAGGCATGGTCAAACTGGGAGTTGGCATTGGTTTGAATTCAGTACTTGTGCTTTTATGGAGGTACCCAGCAGGGCCAGGTCTTAGCTGGATGTTTTCTGGTCCCACTGGAATTGTCTTGTCCTTTTGTACGGGTGCGTTTAGGTGGGATGATGGTAAGACCAATGTGCCGCCTTCCTCTGTTGGATGTGAGAAATCTGGGATAATGGTGTTTAAATTTGTTGAAACAGGTTGCCAGACTTGCCAGCTAAAGGTCTTGAGTCGTCTTTCCCTTTTCGTTCTTCAGTGTGTGTGTGAGCTTGCTGATGGCGTTTGTTTTGGGTTTTTTTAATAGCAGTTGGTGTTTTGCAGAAGGCATGTCAGGCAGTAACACCTCGCAGCCCGGCTACGGCCAGGTCCAACATGTGGTCCCTGAGCACCATGGAAAGTCAACAATTCCTAGCAGAGAAGAGTCTGTCTCCTTCTGTACATGTGCTTGGAGGAAAAAAAGTACTAAAAGGGTAATTAACAGCTGCAGGGACACAAGAACTCCCTAATTTGGGCTTTTATCAAAGGGAAGGCTTAGTTCTTTATGGGTTGTTTCTCACCAGCCCTTGCAACATCTCATTGCTGGTGGATCTGCTGATACAGTGATGGTGTTGGCAGAGGAGAGTCCTTTTCAAGCCATCTTGATGCTTGCTCTTGTCACCGGGAGTAAATATTGTGGTGGATAAAGGGGAAGGAATGTTTGTTTCAGAGATAGAATCACAGAACTATAGAACACCCCATGTTAGAAGGGACCTTGAAAGATCATCTGGTCCAACCTTTCATGGGAAAGGAAGCCTAGATGAGATGATCCAGCACTCTGTCCTGATGAGACTCCCCCTGAGCTTTCACCTCTCCAGAAAAAGACCTAGACCTTGACATAAAGTGAGAGTTAGTCTTCAGGATCAGGTCGTTTCTCCTTTCATCATCCAGTTACTGCATAGCAATGAAGCTCTTGTGCCAGATTGCATCTGGTGAGGGCTCTTTTATAAATACTGATAGTTCATGTGTGATTTCGGCTCTGCAAAGTCAGGGTATTAAAAAGTAAAAGGGCTGGGGCATGAGGGAAAACATTGACACAAGCGTGGAGGTGATGATGGCTCTTTTGACTTTAACAGGACCAAGGCACATGCCTCTTATGCAACTGAATCCCTTCGCAGGGACTGAAAAAAGCAAAAAGTTTGCTTGCTGGGGAGCAGAAAGATGTGGTCTCCATTTCTGGCTGGACGGCAGGTTGCTCTCGTGTCTTGGAGCAGCTCAGGTTTTGGACAATTGCTCTTTGCTTTCAATTTGCACAAGTTTTGCTTCCTGCTCCAGTGGATGTAACATAGTGTATGGTGTCATGGCGGTTCTGTCCTGGAAAGTTCTTCCCTCTACTAACACGGGATCATCACACTCCTCTTCTAGTAGACTTGTCCATGAGCCTAAAGCATTTGCAGGTTTCCTGCAGGTCAAAGAGTTTGGGTGCAAATCCCTGTTTGTGGATGCTCAGAGTGGCACTGCATCAGTTCAGAAGAGGGAAAAGGGAAAAAAAGAAGAGCCAAATGTTGCATGAAGTTGGGGAATTCAGGAATTTTCCTCTGTCCTGCAGTAACACTTGACGTTAATCTCTTAGGCTTGAGGAGGGGAGGAGAGGTCCGTGGAGCCGTGAGGATCCCTTATCTAGAGTTGTCTCCGCAACATCATCCTGACTTCTTTGAGATAGGACAAGGGTTTTTTTGTGGGGGTTTATTTTCATATTAGAAAACATGGGTCTCCCTTTCCTGCTATCTTCTTTAGCCACCATGCATCACCTCCCAGGTTTGTGCAGAGCCCGCTGTGACACTGGCACAAGTGTGCAAATGCTGGTGCTTTGTTTGATGTTGTTCCAGGGGCACTGGAAGAGCTTGCAGACTGTTTTGAATCAGTTTGGATTCACAGTACATTATTTCTGGCTTGGCTGAAAGAATTTTATGCAGATTCATGTAATCTCATGTCTGACAGAACATACTGTCCCGCTTCGCTTTGCATCTGGAGGGAGAAGCTTGCAAAGTCATTGTGATGTCCCCATTTCCTTTGACACCACCGTGCAATTAAGTTGCAACCATCCTGTCCCTGTGCTTGATGTGAGGGCTGTAAAAACATGCCTTAGCTTTGAAAAAAATAGCAATTTTGAACAGTTTGAGATGGTGATAGTACAAGGGGAATGAAAAGGAAGTGGTTTTCGAGGTGGATCTGAGAGAAATGGGAAAAAAGTGCTTTTCAGCCCCTGTCAAAGGGAGCCTGGGTCAGGGCTGGGAACTAGTTCCCAGTTTAATTCTTTCTTTCCAGGGTTGCCCTCTCTTGAATCACCATTTGAGTAAGAGCTCATATAGGTGTATAAAAACAATTTCTTTATTTTTTTCAGTACCTTTCTTTTGGAGGCATACTCAAACCTTTCTCCATTTCTTCATTTTACTGTAAATATATACGTGAACCTCTCCCCGCTCTTGCAGCAAAGGTGCTTCTCGTGCCCCAGGAAGCTGCAAGTTCACAGCCCTGCTCCACGCACGCAGCACGTCTGCAGCTTTCTGAGCTTATTCCACTTTCATATCATCATGGTAAAAGCTCCTCTTTTCCTCCCCCCCCACCTCTTCTTTTCCTTTCCCCCCAGTGTATGGGCTGTCGGGTTTGATTTATAGCCTTGAAAAGGAGACTCTAGTTTGAAGAATTAATGGTATTTGCATATTTTATTTGGAATCTCCCCCAGCAGGCCCGCCGCAGCCCAGCGCTGCTGTGCAGGCGGGTTTTTCCTTTCCTTTTTTTTTTTTCAGTCGTTCAGATTTAGCAGCAGAGGTGAAAAGTTTAAACAGTAAAACCAATAAAACCACATTTATGTGACAGATAAATCGTTTCGAGACAGCTTGCCCTGAGCCGTCAGGCTTCCTCCTGCAAGACCTCTCTCCTACGGAGCTCGACCCGCGGCAGAGCCCTGCAAGCGCTGGTGATGCCCTGTGCCGAGCGGCAGCCGGGGGCCAAAGGTGCCGGCCCCGGCTATCCTCGGACCTGCCTTGCCAGCAAGATGGATGTGGGCAAACAGTTGTAAAATACACAGGCTATCCATCACTGTCATGAGCCAGCCGGGGGGAGTCTGCCTCTCCCAGTGCTCAGGGAAGGTCCAGCCTGGGGTGGGAGCACATTTAGGATGGGGCTTATTTACAATCTTAGAATGATTTAGGTTGGAAAAGACCCTTAAGATCATTGACTCCAAACGTTAACCTAACACTGCCAAGTCCACCCTAAACTATGTCCCTAAGTACCGCATCTTTTAAATACCTCCAGGGATAGTGACTCAACCACTTCCCTGGGCAGTCTGTTCCAGTGCTTGATAACCCTTTTGGTGAAGAAATTTTTCCTAATATCCATCCTAAACCTCCCCTGGTGCAACTTGAGGCTGTTTCCTCTCATCCTATCATTTGTTACTTGGGAAAAGAGACTGACAACCACCTTGCTACAGCCTCCTTTCAGGTAGTTGTAGAGAGCGATAAGGTCTCCCCTCAGCCTCCAGAATATTAATGTCTTTCTTGTAGTGAGGGGCCCAAAAATGAACACAATATTTGAGATGCCGCGTCACCAGTGCCAAGTATGGGGGGACAATCACTTCCCTGGTCATCCTGGCCACACTATTTCTGATACAAGCCAGGATGCTTTTGGCCTTCTTGGCCACCTGGGTACACTGCCGGCTCACATTCAGATGGCTGTCAACCAACACCCCCAGATCATTGGGATTTCTCTCAAATGTGCCTATTGCACTCTTGTAGTGATGCATGCAGCTGGAGCTACCTGAATGGCATGACGGATGGGAGTAAAATCATAGAATGGTTTGGGTTGGAAAGGACCCTCAAAGATCACCTAGTCCAATTTCCCCCACCATTGGCTTCAGTAGATCATTGTTGCTCAAAGCCCCCTCCAACCTGACCTTGAACACTTCTAGTGGTCTAGAATAGTGCACTATTGCCCCTTGTCCTGTCACTAAAGGACAAGTAAAATGTCTCCCTCCGTCTTTCTTATAAGCCCCCTTACTATATTGAAGGGCTGCAGTAAGGTCTCCCCAGAGCCTTCGCTTCCCCAGGCTGAACAATCCCAACACTGTCAGCCTTTCTTCACAGCAGGAGTGTTCCAGCCCTCAGGCCATTTTCATGACCTCCTCTGGGCCCACTCTAACAAGTCCATGCTAAAACAGGTCCATAAAATAACTTGCCCGACCATCCCTTCAGGCCAATGCCAGCGCAATGGAAGGTGCGGTGGTGCACCTTCCATACCGGAAAAACTCAGCAGCCTGGCAGCCTCATGCAGGAGAGCTGCATTGCTTCTACCTGGCTAAGTCAAACTGGAGCAGAGCTGAAGGAAAGCTGTGGGATGGCCACTGGGCCAAGGACCGTGCGCTTGTCACCTGGCCCTGTTGGGAATGGAGAGTGTTGGCTCAGGCTGCTGAGCTGGAGACCAAGGGCTGAGCTGCCTTAGATGGGCGTTCATCCGACTTTTGCTTAAAAATCCACCCATGCTGAATTAGCCACGCTCTTTCAGAGACATGCAGGGGAGGTTTTTCCAAGCCCTTTCCTTACCCATCCTCTGAGCTCCTGCACGGCTTCTCGAGCCTTTGCTGTCTCCCCAAGCCTCCTCTTTGTAACACCTCCCAATGCTTTTTATTTTACATTCTCCAACCCACTTCTAATCATCACCTTTTTATTTTGGCTCTCCTTTTGTCCCTTTCTCCTGAGGCTTTATTTCCACTCCCCATGAACAGCTACCTGACCCCTGGATGGTCCAGCCATGCACTTTCTATGGCAATAACTCGTGCTGCTTTGTTTGCTGTTTGCCGGAGGCACGTTCAGCCCCCCCCCAGGGCCACTGGCAAGAGGGCTTTGGTGCGTTGAGGGGGATCCGATTTAGTTTGTACAACCATGCAGCTTCCCACAGCAGCCGGCAAACCCGATAGAAGAGTTCTGGCCCCGCTGTGCCGTATGAAAAGAGCCTGTGAAATCATATTTAAGGTTGTCTCTTGAAGGTGCCCTTTGGAAAAAACTCCTGCCGATGATGTTCAACTCGGGTTTGTAGTTAACACAATGGACCTGCCGTACAAAGGCGCGCGGGACCGCGGGCTGGAAAAGCCCTCTTAGGTCCCAGCTAATCCGTCCCCCCCGCCAGCCCGGGGGATTGTTCCCAACAGCTTGTTTTCTTTACCCTGACCTACATAGTCAAAAAGAATCTTGTTGCACATTTTTGTTTTGTACCTTGAGGTCTTGGAGGAGCCAAATCCCCTTCTTGGCGGGGTGGGATGTGTTGTTAAACAGTGCTGGAGTCTCCAGGAAAACCATGGAGACGTAGGGACAAAGAGCCCTCTATGGTCCTCGCTTGGCCGCGGGATGGTCCTTCTTCTCTGGGCTTCAGTGGTGGGCGCCGGGACGTGCAGACGCAGGCGATGAAGACGTCCGTGCACTTGGCAGCCTGTCCTGCAATAGAGTGGTCACAGAAGCTCTCCAAGGCAGAAAGTTTGGGGGAAAAACACAGCTGCTCTTAATTAACCTGTTTTAGATGATGGAGATGAAGGCTGCATCTCGTACGTCCTCAGCTGTGCTCTCCTGGGTGGGTGGAGAGGCAAGTCCTCTTAGGAGTGAGGAGGTCCTCCTGTGGGAAAGACATGGGAGCTCCTGTTTGGGTTTTAAGGAAAATAAGGATGCAAAAGGTGGGGTGGAAGAGGGCATTTAGGAAAGCTGGGCTGTAGCTTGCTCCTTCCTCACCCAAATCAGCTGTGACTGACGCAGCACTGAGGGCATCCTTTCTGGGGGTGCAGGGCTTCAGGTGTGAATTTTGGGGGTCTGGAGCAGGGGCTGTCATGGACACCTGAATTAATCCGTTTTTTCCCTCCCCCGCTGCTGGGGTCATCAGTGGTTTCTCTAACAAACAGCTGGAAACCACCTGGGACTCCCAGTCTTCTCTGGTATCTGCGTTCACCTAAGATAAACCCCTGAGCTCCTGGAGGGGTCCCATGCCTCCCCAGGGAGCTCTTGTTGTTAGAGATGCTTACAAAGCCCTTGGAAGATGTTGAGATGGAGCAAGCATGATGAGAAAAACTTGCGGCATGGTTCAGACAAAACCAGGGGGTTATTTGGGGACAGAAGAAATTTGTGGTGACTTTGACCCTGACAGTGTCCTCCTGCCGTAGCTGAGAGCATCAGGGCACTGGGGTTCTTTGCCACCTACCTCCCCAGGGTGTCTCAGTCTTCATAACCCCTGAACCACTATTTTACCCCAAAACCAGAGATGACGTAGCAGGAGTGTACTATAGCTAAATTAATATAACCATACATGAATTAATAATTAAATATGGATTAAATATCAGTAGAATAATGTTAAATAAATTAATAAAGACTGCAGACCATTTTTTGTGGTTAATGCCACCTGCCCAGGATCTTTGTCAGCTTTCAGATAAACCACGTGCTCTCTCAACAGCTTTTTCAAATCTTCTATTTCTGTTTGTTTTTTCTTCCCGGTGGTTGCTGCAGCTCTTAGATCTGTTCATCCAGTGGGACTGGTCGACGTATTTGGCTGACTATGGGCAACCCACATGCAAGTACCTTCGCGTGAACCCGACGACAGCCCTCATTCTGCTGGAAAAGTGAGTGCGGGTCTGGACACCCAGGGTAGATTTCACCCCCATTTCGCTTTGGGCAAGCGCGTGTTTTAGCAGCTCATTTCATCACGTGCGGTACCTGGACAGAGCAGCCTGGGGAGTGGGAGGCTGCTTGTGATCCAGTGAGCAAAGATTTCACCCCTGGGTGGACAGTGGGAGCTCGAATAGAAAAATCCTATTTTATCCCACTAACTAGATCCCAGGTTTTCTCTCAAAATGCATTGACTCGGCCGAGAGTCTGTCTCTTTGCTTTGCTCCTAAGCAGAGTTTTCATTATCTTACAACAGACTTCCACTATAATGGTGTATTTTAAGCCCACAAAAATATTTAAAATTTGCTAGACTGCAGACACTTGTATCTTCTGTTGGATCCATGGAGGGGATCAAGTGCTAAAAGGCCAGCTATGGGACAGGGACAGTGTCTTTAGGTGGCTGTGTGCTCCAAGGCTTGCTCTTAGCGAAGACATGCTCTTTGATACGGTTGAATCTGAGCCTCTCCAAAGCCTGTAGTTTATATGCTTTGCACAGCTTCAGTCCAAGCCCTGGAGCTGTGCCAAGCGTCAGTGCTGGGACGCGCCGGGCAAGCACCATGTGGACTCTGCAGGGCTTTGGGATCCCACCTGAAGCACAGTGAGGAGCTTGTTCCAGTCCTACAAGCCAGCAGCAAGGAGGGAAAGCCCCTGAGTTTGCTGCAGACTCAAAGAGTGGGATTTGCTTCGCTTGTAACCCCTCTAGCACGTGGGAGAGAAGTGCCACCAGTCACCAATTCTGCCTTTGGTAGGAGGTGGCCCAGGTGACCCTTTCTGTGGTAGACCTCCAGGCTATCACCTTGAGGATCAGCCCTACTCCTGCCCCTTTACTACCATCAGACCTCACAGCTGGTCACCAGCTGATCTGTCAGAGAAGTAACCTACCAAAAATTTGACTAGTTTAGAGTTGGGGCTAAGCCTTTAGAAGACCAGCCCTGGTGTGCTGCTGAGCTTTGGAGTCACAGCTGTATTATCTGTGGTCCATGTAACTGCACCACCTCCTCTCCCGCAGAGGAGAATAGTTAATTTCACAGCAAACTCATGATGTCCAAATGTTATCAATATGGCACACAGGGACTAAACTTAGGTAGCTGCTGTGTGTAAAGCACTTTTATACATTATAGCATTGTTTTTATATACATATTTATATGTACTTTGTAATACGTTGTGCTATTCACAATGTATTCGAAACCTGACATCCATGATGCAAAAGCGTGAGGTGTATTCAGAGCTATCAATGAAATGGTAAAACAAAGAGCTGTCAAAAAACTAAGAGCTTGGACATGAAGCAGCTGGAAGAGCCAGGGAACTGGGAGCAGGCAGTGAGCTGGGATCTGGGGCAGTTGCTGGGAAGGCAGTGGGACAGCAGGAGGGCAGCTCCATTTTCCCCAGCTACTTGAGCGCGCAGCATCCATGCTCACAAACCCCATCTCAGCCTGCCAGCCTTCTCCCTGAAAAGGATTTCATTTGAAGGGCAGTCTTCATGTATCTGATTTGCTTTCCAGAGGCAGCCCAGGCAGAGTCATCAGGGTGGCACTTGCATCTTCCACATCCTCGTGTCATGGCATTGCCTGTGTGGCATTGCCTTCGTGGCATCGTGAGCATGGCATTGCCTCTGTGCTCTGGCGGGCTCTGCCCTATCCCTGCTCAGGCTTCAGGCCCTTTGGGGAGTCTCCATGTGTCATCCATCAGCTCCAGCTCCCCTGAGACTCTCACTGACCTGGCCGTAGCTTCAGGCACGTCCACTCCCCTCCACACTCCAAGCCCATCTTCCCAGCCCTCTCCGTAGGCAGCCGAGCTTTGCCAACAAAGCGACATGAAATTCTGATCCGCTGGTTCATTTTGTAACCTGTTTTCATCATTATCTCTTTTCCTAATCACACATCTCTCATAGGATATCACGAGTGTAAGTATGCTGCTTGCTTGGGCTTTTACCCTCACCTTGCAGTGACTTTATTGTTTAATTTAAATGGAGCACTAAATGATCTAAATGCAAGCTGTCTTTGAAACGGTTCCCTACGGTAACTTTATCGTCTCAAATGCACTAATTAGAGCTAAAAGAGGAGCTTTTACTCTGTTGCTTTTTTTTCTTATAGATTAATTTAAACAAAGCTTGGCTCTGTTGAAGGTGGTGTTTGTTGACAGGGGCGGGGACAGTGCTGAGCTCTCTCTTTCCCTTCCTCTTACTTTTAATTCTTGCGCTAACACACAGGGACCACGTTACAAAACTGGGCTTGGTTGTCCTAGGGCTCTGCAGGCACATGCTTAAAGAAATAAAAGTATTGATCCTCCAAAGAGCTTCTGAGCCACTCAAAAGCATTGCCTCTTTCTTTCAAAGCTGGTATTCTTGGTGTCTGGATGCACCACTTGCCCAGGGACTGTGTGTTTCCTATAGCCAAGTGCTGGAAAAGAAACAGGACAGCATTCAGCATCGCTGCCTGAATGCCTTTGACCACATTGCATCAGCTCAGTGTCCATTTGCAGGGCTCTGATGGCAGGACCAGAGCCAGTGTGGTCTCCTTGAACAGATCGGCAAGCGTAGCCTCTCCCAAGGATGCAGCCGCTCTCAGTGCTGCCTGGTCCCTGGCACAGTGCAACCCAAATGCTGCAGGGTTTTGTGTCCTGTAGGCAACTTAATTCATTAATAATACTTAATAGCTTAGTGCCTCTACCTTCACATGATGTCTGGAGATAGCAGAAGCTCCTGTCCCTCCCAGACGCTCATCCCATCCCCAGTTAAACAGATCCACCTACGTGATGTGTAGGTGGATCCCGTGTTGTGGGATCCGTAGTCTGACTGTAATGCTTTTTCATCCCAATCCAGTATCTTTATCCATGCAACTCCTTTCTAATTGTACAAACACATGCAAAGGTTTTCTTGCATACAACGTGTGTTACTTCAAAAGCATTTCATGGGCGTGAACAGGTCCCATGGGATCAGAGATGGCTCTGAGGGTGCCCAGGATGAGAGGACTCTTAGGGCAGAGGATGGTCTGCTGTAAATTCCCCATGCGTTACCTGTGGGTAACTGCAGCAGGCAATAGTGGATAGTGATGGGTAGGGTGCTGCGTGGAGGTTCCTGAAGGTACAGGTTTACTTTCAGCTCCTCTGATGTCCTCACATAGCCTCTGAAATAGAAACAGAGGTCTCTTGGCCCTCCTGGTAAAGTGCTTTGAGACCTGCTGGAGCCATACAGCGCTGTTGGAGGTGTCCCGTGGGAGGATGGTTATTTCTAAAATTCATGATACTGGGACACCTCTAACCTGTGCGACTCAAAAACATCACTTCCCATCGGTGCGATCGCTCCCTGGTTCTTGCAGTGGAGCAGCTGGCAACCTGCTTCGGTTAAAAAAAAAATAGAGAAAAAAAAATACTTATTTTGCTGAGTAAAAGTGCTCCAAGCTATCTTGTTACTGTTGGGAAAGCAGCTCGATTGTAATCCTTTGTCTTTGGGCACTTATAACTTTAGCAAATTAGCCTTTGGGATAAAGTTGTTATCCTTGTTTCCAGTTCCAAGCTGAATGTTTTTGGGAACATTTCAGATTCCCTTTGGCTCTTTTTGGGAAGATTGAAGCATAAAAAACCTTAGAATTTTATGGGTTTTTTAATCAGTTAAATAAGTTTCAAGAGGTTTGATTTGTGCTCGGTTAACTCAAAAAGCCCGATTTGATAAAATGCCAACTTCCCAGGGACTGTCCGCTCTGTGTCCCAGTCACTTTAATGCTTCATTTAGGTCCCCAAAGCCGAAAACACAGGCTTACGTGACTTGTCCAAAGCCATCTGCCTCTGCCAGATCTGATTCACCACGAAAATCATTTACAAATAGTGGTATTATAAAAAAGCGGTGCCGGCTGAGAACCAGTGGGGTTGAATGTTGAGGCTGATACCTTCAGGAGCTGCTGAAGGGTTGACCCTTGTGGGGTGGTTGCCCTTCCCAGCACATGTCCTGCCTGCGTAAAGCTAATGCTTGGAATGTGCAATGAGGCCTGCCCGCCCCAGTCCTCCCCCCCACCCCCCAAAATGCATCCGCAAATGCAAGCGTGCATGAACCCCCAGCTTTGCATGGTGGAGAGAGATGGAACTGCACCAGCTTTGCCTTCAGGTCCCGTCCCACCACCCGCTCTTCCTGTCTCTGCCTTTTTGGAGACCCCCTGGAGACCAGTGCTTATGTATTAAATGTAATTAAAAAAAAATATCCAAATCTCAAGAAGTTGTAAGTTGAGGAAACCAGTGCTGGATTCCTTCCTTTAGTATAAATTATATTACATAATATTGTAGAATATTTGAAGTTCACAAGTCCGAAGCTTTATGACTGTCACAAAAGCTGTATCTCTTGACCGCATGCAATGCACCGTTTCAAATAAGAAGCCTTAATGCTGTGAATTTGATGCTAATTTTTTAATTTCCTCCTAATATTACAGCGTTGTCATTTGCCACTTCATGAGGTAACATGGGGATGAAGCAAAAGCTGTTTGGAAGGGGAGAACGAGAGGCTTTAGGGTTTCGTGCATTTTGGCATTAGAGATAAGAGCCTACGGTGATACTGATGGGGATTTGTGGGGTTTAAAGCAAAAATGCAAACTGTGTAAAGCCTGCACACGGTTTTGTATGCCCATCTTTACACAAATACATGATAAAAATTGGGACAGAGCCTTTAGGTGGAGTCACCTCCTCTCTCTCTCAGAGCCTGAATATGGGCATTTTACATGCAATTCCTTTGTGGGTCTTGGTTGCAACGTAGAGCAGCGATACCTGTGCCATAACCTGTTTCTGCTCTGCGCAGGATGAGAGACACGAGCAGAAAAAACAATGTTTTTGCCCAGTTTCGGAAAAACGAGAGGGACAAGCAGAAGCTGATCGACACCGTGGCCAAGCAGCTCCGCAGCCTGATCAACAGCCATCACTCGTGAGGGACTTGAGGACATCCTGCCTGCGCCGGTCCCTGCACCACAGCCTTCCACATGCCTGGACTTGGGATTCTTGTTCAGAGAGAATATATGTATTTTTTTATTCACCTGTATAGTATTCATGAAACCTACCCTGATAACAAAACGTTCCTTGTTAAACAATCCCGGGAAGATAGGCGACACTCCTTGTGAAGGTGGTGTCAGGAGTCTTCTATTATAAACTCCTATTTTCAGGGGTTTATAAAATGACGGTAAATCATGAAGCCTGAGAGAGAAGTTCACACCCAGACTATTATTTTTTTTTTATAAGCCAAATTGAAAGAATCGGTCTGACTTCCTTTTGTTAACTTATTCAGTTGCAGAACAAACGAAAACAAAAAATATAGGGAGGAGTCATGGTTTCAGGTTCTTCTCATGGGCTCCGGTAAAAGGAGCACACGTTTAGAAAGAGGGTCACCCATTAGGTTGTCTTGCCAACTTGCATATTGTATTTAGGTAGAAAAAGAGGCAAACTGATTTCCCAGCTTTTCTCCTCTTTTTCCTGTAAGGGCTGATTTCCACCTTAGGCTGCAGATCGCTGGAGATTGAGCCTTTTCCTGTGCATCTGTAAGTCAGCGTAGCCACCCCCTGAGCTCCACCTCTAGGACCTGCTGATGTCTTTTGGACCTGCACTGGATGTAGAAGGGCTTCAAGAGCTGCCTTGTTAATTAGGTTTGGAAAGGGAGACACAGAAGGTAACCTGGCATGGTGTCCTGAGGTACTGGTCTGGTGCTGGGATGCTGCTGTCTGTATCCAGCACGGTCGGGTAGCAGGGGAGGAGGGATGTTCAGCAGGGATGGTGCAAGGGCAGACCGGGCTCTCCCAGTGTCCAGGGCACTCCATTCAGATTTTTCTCCTCTCCTTGCACCACTTCCGTGCTGGTGTCCCATCTTCCCTCTCCTCCTGATACTCTGGCTTGCACTGCATGAGGAGCAGCCCTGCAAACTCACTTCTGGCTGAGCGGGAACCTCCTGGAGGTCCCAGAGTAGAGGCAGCGGGAGATGCCCCATAGAGCAGCATCACTCAGCAGCCCCCAGCTCAGAAATGCCTACAGACAAAATCCCCCTCTGTGTTCTGGAGGTGCCCAAACATCCTCTGCTCAAATCAAGACAGCCTTTGAGGAGGACAGTAACTCTACCAACAGGACTTTGATCCCAGGGTTCAGGTTACAGAGAGAGGGGACTTTCGTCCTTATCTTCTCATTACCCTTTTGACTCTAATTACTGCAGGTGAAAGCTTATCCAGCCAGTTCCCCCACCTCCCGAACCCTGATGTTAAAGGGAATTTAAATCTTCCTAATGTATGTTATGGCCCTGGCAGCGCTGCTTCAGCAGGGGCACAAGTTGTGCCCGTTTCCTACCCTTGTTTGAAAGCAGTGGGTGCTCAGATCTCCAGCCACTTCTGGAAGCAGAGGGGTGTTTTGCTGACCTGCAGAGCGAGGTTCCTTCTCCCTCCCCTCCCTGGGCTCAGACTCCCTGACTTGTTCAAGCATGGTGTTTGCAGAAGGACAGGAGCAGTTACTCGGTGCATTCAGTCCCTCTGCTCTCTGACCACATGCACTTTTTGCTGTGTGTTTCTTGCCTGGGAAACTCTTCTGACACTCAAGCTCTGTATGCACAAAGGGGACGGTGCTTTATCTTCCCTCCTTGTTCCTCAGCAATACTTATTTTTGTTTGTTTTCTTTTTGATAAGGGTACGTGTTAATTAACCCTGAAAGTAAATAGGCACGTTGTCAGCAATGACTTTCTGGGGCTGTCGTCCTGTCCCAGCAGCCTCCAGCCACAAGGACCAGTGGATTATTTTCATTAATAGGAGGGAAGAGCCAAACTTGGCTTTATGCTTCCTTGTTTTTGGCAGGGGGATCAGAGGTTACTTTTTTCTTAATGCCTCTTTGAAGTACTTGTAAGGAGCATGGAGGAAAAAAGAAGCAGCTGAATGAAAGTTGGTGTTAGCATGGCCAGAAAGGGATCGTCTTTGCAGATACATCTACATATGACCCAGCAAAGGCTTTCAGAGGGACAAATGAAAATGAACTTGGTCCATTCCCTGCTGGCAACCTTTTTCCTGCTCTCCAAAATGCTGGACCTGAGCATGAACCAGCCTGGGGGCTTCACCATGGCCCCTGTGAGCCCCAGGGGATCCCCAGCTTGATCTTAGCATCCCAAACCCTGCACAACCAAGAAGGAAAAGTTACCCAGCTTCCCGGACTCCAGTAGGAAACTCTTCCTCACTGAATTGCTGGGAAGGAAGCAGACCAGTCCCTATGGTCCTGGCAGCGACGGGGGAGCCCTCAGCCCTCCGGCCAAGATGTGTCCCGTGAGCAGCAGGACCATGGGGCACTTTATTCCTCCTCCCCATCCTTTGGCAGTGCCACCGTGGGAGAGATGTGGGGCACGAGTGTGAAGGGGGTCACAGAAGCAGGGGGGATCGGCTGGTTCAATCATCAAACCTGAGCTTCTACCCAGAGGATGGAGATCGAAACAAAAACCCCAGCTTCCCCAGTAGCAGGGGAAGCTTCAATCCACAGGGCACTTCAGTTAAGGGCCATTAAATAGTAACAAGCACTTTAAAATCCTTCAGAATGAAGCTGCTACAGATGCTGGCAACGGCGTCACTGAGCATCAGCAAGCATGAAATATAAGGCATGCTGGCATTTCCAGTTTTTATTAGGGGGAGGATAGACTGTCAAACACAATTTTTAATCGCTTCTTTCAGCCACTGGCTTTGCTGCCAGGCGAGGTAGGTGGTGCTTTGCAGCCGGGATGATTTTTCTCTCCTCCGTGCTAGGTGTGGGATGAAGGGAGAAGGAGCAGGCACTGCAGGGCAGCATCGCCTCTGGTCCCTGAGGAATGGGGAAGGGGCTTTGAGCTCCTGTTGGTGCGAGTGGAAAAAAGCATCCAGCTCTTGCCGCCGCCTTGAAACTCCATTTTTTTCCCCCTCAAGGGATAACCCCTATATTGCATTGCATGAGGTATACCTTCAAAAAATTCCCAAAGCAGCTGTGTCTTGGGGCAAGACCTTGTTTCAGATGCTCCAGACAGCTCCCAGCCTTCCCCATCCCACATCTGGGCTCTCTTTCCCATCTCCACTGAGCTTTAGTTAAAAAAAGTGCGACATGGCATTGCCATGCCTTCCAGGGATGGATTTCCTCGCTCCTTTAAGCTCTGTTCGGAGAGGCTGGGATTGGGATCCTGTGAACCGGCTTCTGGCACTCAGGACTTGCTGCTGGGAAAGTCAGGCTCGGCCAAGGGAGAGATTCAGCGAGTTTCTGATTTCGGGAGGTCAAGCGCCTAACCGCAAGTCACAGACCGGGATGAAAAATGGCATTTTGGTGCTCTGGTCCTAATTAACTTTTTGTTCCAAGAGATGCAGTTCCATCCCTTCAAAATAAAATTAATCTTTTAAATAGATTGCTTAAAAAGCCCTGGAAGACATTTAAAATCCCCTCTAAATCTTTTACTAATGATTGGTATCCTCCGATACGGATGGTATTGCTTATGAGGGAAAGGTTGTTGCTATAAATTTATAAGGGGGGTTGGAAACAGGGGCAGAACTCACTGCTGTAATCAAACATTTGCAACCCCCAAAACAAATAATGCTGCTATTAACACCTCCATGTACATACATTGAACCTCCCTTATTTTTTTAAGCAGAGGCTATAGAGAAGATTGGGTTATCCCTCTCTCTTCCCCCACCCAGCAAAAATATTTCAGCACCAGTGGGAAAAAAAAATATTAATAGGAAAGACAATTTTGGCTTTCTGAGAAGTATCTGCACATCTTATCTTCTTTATAATTTTCAGGGGTTGTGTAGGCAGCCCAGAGGTTGGGAATAATTTTATATAAGGTCTCCAAAGTGTTAACTTTGCAGCCCAAACCATACCTATACATGAGGGGGATGGCCTCTGTTGGACATGAGCACGTGTGCATGTGTGTGAGAGAGAGGAGGAGATTTTTTTTTTATGTGGGTTTTTTTTTTTTTATTCCTAGGGCTGGAGTTCAAGTCAGATGCTCTTAGCGATTTTGCACTTTGTTCTACATCCAACCGCAACTCCAGGCTCTGATGGGGTTGGGGGGGGGAAGAAGCTGGCTGGTGCTTTGTTCGAGGGGCTGGTTTGGTTTTGTTTTCTTAAAAATTGACTGCTTTTGTGCCACTATGAAAACGGGTGTTTGGGCAGAAGGTGTGGGTGTTTGCACGCTGGCTCCAAACTGTTGGGGAGATGCTGGGAGGCAGCATGGAAAGCAGAGGCTGAGACGGAGCCGGAACCACTCCGGTGGCATTGGCTGCCGTCGGCACCTCCTGCGCTGAAATTGTTTTTAGGGTAAAATCTTTTACCCCCTGACGTAGCAATGACGGGAAGTGGCAGGTGAGGGAGGTTTGCAGTAGGTGTCCCTCCAGCATCCATTCAAACCCCAGGCAGAGACATCTTTGCCCTTGGTCGTTGCCTACCTCTCCGCCACACCTTAGTTTGGCTTTTCTCTAATTCTGGGTTAGGTTTGCTGCTTTTTTAAAGCGTCAAAGATGCTTTGATGAGAGACCCCAGAGACCCCGTGTGTCCGTCCCACCCCCAGTGTGAGTCTTGTGTATATCACACTGCTGGGGAGCTCGAAGGGAACACAACTCGCAAATGAATCTCATGACAAATGACTTCAAGATGGGCCCTTCTCTGCTGTCAGCTGGGACAGTTGTGAGTTTGAGGGAGGCGACCCAAATATACCATGGTCTGGGCAGGATTCACCCCAAAAACAGCGCGTGGAGGGAGGGGAGCTGAGGCTGTGACCTGAGGACTGATTGATATGCTCCACCTCCAAAGATGCTGCCGCGCTGGTCTCAAGCCCCCCTTATGGACCCAGGGCCATGCTGGGTGCTCAGGGCCGGGCTGGGGGCGCTTTGGCCAGAGTGAGCATCCATCCCACCTGCAGCTCCTCCGGCTCAAGGGCAGCACCCCAAAACCTCCACGGGCAACTCGGCAGCGTGCATCTGGAATCCAGTCTGCACTGAGTTGCTTTCTACCTTGGCTCATCCCTCTGATCTTATTTTGACATGAAAACACACCCGCGCCCTCATCCCCATCCCTCCCTGTCCACTGGCTGCTCGTGTTGCCTTTTCTCATATTTTGGGGGGAAAGAAGGACATGATTTTGTAAACTAATGTGGTGAAAACAGCTTTTTTTGCACAAGTCGTTGCACAATAAGGGGAAAATTTAGTAAATTAGGTTTAACTTTAAAGGGAACTTTTTTTTCCTTAAAACTCACTAGCAGAGCTACTGATTAAAAGAAAAAAAAAGAGATGGACTAATTAAAAAAGGACTGCATGGTTTACAGGTTAAATTGCGTTAGAAAATAGCATGTTGATTTCAACTGTACATTTATCCTATTGTAACTTCTATTAAACAATACAGCATATAACTGTTTAAATAAGCGCCTGTGGCTGTGTGCATTGCTGCAAAGGCGCTGCCTTTGCCTTCACCTCACCAGAAAAAAATCCTAAATCCCATAAAAGACAAAATTCAACATCCCTTTTGTACAACCAGCAAAGATTTGCTGCTGAAACACCTGGATTGTCCCATGGCGACACCACCCCTTAACGAGCACTGACTCCTGCAGCCTGGGTTGCATTGCCATGCTGTGAGCTAAAGCCGAGTTTTGCCTAATTTGGTGGCTATTCTAATTGGTTTCTACCATAAACAAGCATGATTAAACCCAAGCCTGCAGTTTAAGAAGCAGCCGCCTTGCACTCATTGATTACATCTAGGTTTGCAGATGGGGAAAGTAATCCCGAGTAAGAATTAAGGCTTTGGAGGGCAGAGCATCGAGGCAGAGAGGGGGGATTGCATTAGCTTTCAATGGGGAATCTTCTTTCCCGCTTGCATTGTGTATTTTCTTTCATGATATTTATCATCCATTGCAATTTGATGATTATATTAGCCTTTTTCATTCTGGCCCTAACTGTGTTAGGATATTGGATTCCCCAAATACCTCCCAGCCCTGGCACTGAACGTGCGGTAGACTTTTGTTTCTGCAAGATGTTTGACCTGGTACCACACGGCATGTTGATTAGCAAATTAAAATGATGTAAAATCAACATGACACACGCTAATTAAAAACTGGCTAACTGGGATATCTCGGCATGTAATCCTAAACAGAGGCGCAGCAGTGGGACATCTCCATGGGGACGGGTGATGCTGAGCACACCAGGCTGGGGGGGACTTGGGAGTCCTGCTCCTCCTGTAGGGGCGATTTGGTGGAAGGGCTCAGGCAGATGATGTGGTTCAGTGTGTAGGAGTGAAGGATTTAGGGAATGTTCATGGGCTGAGGGACTCCCTCCTGGAAAGCAGCAGCTGTGTAAAAGGATCCTGGATGGGTTTTCTTCCATGAATTCTTCTAAAACCCTGTTTTAAGCCTTTTTGCTTTCCATCACATCCTGGGGCAGATAGTCTCACGTGTTAATTTGGTGCAGTGGGGAGGAAAAGTGCTCCCCGGTGCTTGTTTCTAACTAAACCTCTGCAAAGGGGCGTTTGCACGTGCACATGAGGTGCTATCTGGTAACGGCAATCATGAACAAAAGGGAAGGTGCCATCTCTGACAGCAGGTCCAGGTGGGACTCCAAAAATGCACGAAGCCCCCCAGGCCCAGCCGGCTGGGCTGTTGCAGAAACCCAACTGCACCAGGACCAGCAGCCAGCACAGCACCACAGATCAGCCTGATGTCTGCTCCCATGGGGCAGCCCTGTGCAAAGTGTCTGGGTTAAGGGCTTTAGTGTTAGCCCCTGTCCCCGTGGCCTGGTGTATTGTGAGTGCTGAGCAGTGCTAAGAGCAGACTGGATGGATGCTGGTCCAGGCTCAGGACCATGCTACAGGGGATGTGCAGCCCTGGACAGGACAGCCAGAGATGCTCTGCAGCACCTGCAGGGCTGAGAAGTGGTCCAGTACTGCAGGGCTCCGGCGGAAGATGGTGGGCAGAGATCTCCTCAGACCATCATGGCCGGCAGATCAGCGAGCTGCAGCCACAGGTATGTTTTGGGGTATGGATATGGGGTGCTGCAGTACACAGCAATGTTGTACAAAAGACCGAGTGCTACGGTGTGTCGGGGCTCTGCCTGCACCTAAATCAGTGCACAAAGCAGGGCCAAACCTCACCACAGCTGAGTGACACCCCAGAGCCTCTGGGCTGTCTCCATGCCACTGAACCTTTCACCCTGGGTGTCCTCAGGACTTCTTGTGACCCCTCAGCCCATGCAGGGGGTTGCCAGAGCAGCAAGCCTGTTGTCCCAGCCCTGAGGACGTGTTGCAAGCCCAACATTGGAGGATGGTGCCGGGTGTAGCCCCAACCATGCAAGAGCAGCCCCTGGAGGAAACCCTCCCCAGGAACATGCCCAGACATCTCTATAGAAGAGCAAGTTGGGACGGTGCAGACGAGGGGGTGAGACGCGGCCCCCACACCTCCGCTCACACCCTGGCCTGATGCTGTGTCACTGGGTAGATGCAGGGAGCGTACCCTGAGACTTTGGCTTTCTCCTTTTGGTTATCTCTGCCTTGCTTTTCTCATCTTTAAAATCAGAGTTTCTCATTTTGACATCTTCTGCGAGGCACTGAGTTTCTGCTCTGGGATTTAACATCTCCATGTGGTGGCTCGCTGCCTTGTGTTTCCCGCACAGATGGGATGGAGGCCAAGTGGCACGTCTAGCTGGGTTACTGCCAGCAGTATTGCTTTGTGGGGTCTGTAGTACACCACAGGGAAGGAGATCCAGCACAGCCTTAACATGCTTGGACCTAGAGATGCTCCTGCCCTCTCCAGTGGGACAGGACCTCCGTAGCTCTCTAGGCCAGTCTGCTGCTCAGAGCAGGACTACTAATAATGCTAGATCAGGATGGCTGTGGCTTTATGTGACCGAGTCTTGAAAAACCTCCAAGAATGGACATCTCCCACCTCTCTGGTGGCCTGTCCCAGGGCTGTACTACCCTCCCAGTGAAGGCTTTTTTACTGTCCAGTCAGAACAGAAGTCCTAGAGCGTGCTTTGCTGTGCTTTCAAGGACAGTAACTGTGGGCTCGTGTTCAGCCTGGTTGTCACTGTCACCACTAAGTTTTATCCAACAGAGCTGATACTCATCCACTTGGTTCCCACTCTGTCACTGCTTTCTAGTGTGACACCAGGCAGATCATTGTACAGGGGGTACTGAGCATGCAGACTGATTACTCTCCTGTACGTGGGACATGACGAGATAGCAAACCCACAGCTTGATGCAAACATCTTCCAGTCCCAAGCCCTTATTCTGTCCCATGGCAGCTTCATTCCAGGGGCTGATGAAGTTGGCTCCCTTGAGGAGGAAAATCCCATGGGCTGGAGACAGTCTCATCTGACAACTTCACTTTCCTGCAACCTCAGCCAATCTCATCAAGGAAGGAGGTTAAGAGGTAAATCAAGGTGAAGGCAAGAAGGGACAGAGACAGGAGGAAATAAATGCTCAGGAATATCTGTTGAAAAGTATTTGTCTTGCCTGCCTTGAAGAAAATAAGGAGGAAAAAAACTCTCTGCTTGTGGTTGCTTGTGGGTTTGGGATTCAACTCTTCAGAAAACAGCTACAGCAAATGCAAGAAAGAAAACCTTGTTGGGTGATCGCTGAACTCTGAGTCAGGGTGGTGGCTGCAGGCAGGAGACTGCAGTGGAGCCAAAACCTTCCCAACCAACTCCCACATTGGTTGAGCACTAGAGAATGATGGTCCAGACGTCCCCTTCTCTTCATTGGCTCCAAAGGTTGACTAGGTCAGATGTAGGTCCCTGCACTCAGGCAGGGGAGTACTGCCCAAAACACCTGGCCTTGCATCAGACCTCAAAGCCTCTGTCTGGGAGTCTGCTTCTTGGAGGTGTTGGGCCGATCTCATTAGGTCCTGTGGTGTTAAATTGATATCAGTCATGTTTAAATCCCCCCTTTGAACAAGTGAGGGTTTTGTTCCCAGACACCTATTTGGAAACCTTTCCAGCATCTCACTTCTCTGATACTTAAAAGTCTCTGTCCCATGCCCCACCAATCTGTATCTGAGACCAGCTGGCATTCACTTGCTTTTGTGTCAGCTCTTGTTCTTCAACTTTATTGGCTCTTTCCCCTGCTTGGTGTTGTCTCTCTTGGTATATGTAGAGAGAGAAATCACCCTGTCTTCTCAGCTGCGGTTTTCCCTGCCCAGCAAAGCCCAGGGGCATTAGGCTTCCTGTCACTATCCGTTTTCTAGTTGCCATTTCCCACACATATTCCCATCTCCCATACATGTTCCCATCTGGGCCTTTCAACATAGTGGACCAAAAAGGTGTTTGCTGTAAGGAGCTGCCAGGACTGACAAGTAGCCTGGCATTAATGCTTCACTGTCTCAACTGTAAATGTTTTACTGGACACTAAGCATCCTCTTTCAGTGCTATGACAGAATTGCTTTGTTGTAGGCAGTGACCGTCACATCCAGGTCTTTCTTCTCGTTGACCATTTTGAGGTGAAGGGCTCCTTGCTTGATGCATGACCCTGCACTTTGCTCTAATGGCTCTCACTCTCCTGCCTTCACTCTGCTCATCGCAGTTGTTCAGTTCTTCTCAGTTGACATCCCCATGATCCCTGACAGTGGTGATGTTGTTGCAGTGTGGAGGGTTTGCCAGATTTCTTCTGCCATGGGTCAAAAACAGTTCTGGCAGGATAGGGAAGATTCTGTGAGATAGGTGAGAGAATATGGCCATCTTCACTGAACTTCTTCCCACCCCTGAGAGCAAGGAATGAGTGGGCAGATGGACACTGGACCACAAGGACCACCAAAATTTGCAGGACTGAAGAGTTTAAAGCAAAAGTGGAGGAAGAAAGCTGATAGAGACAGCTGTCATCACATGCCCAAAGAGCACAGGTGAAGGAGGTTGTTAGAGCAGATAAATATGAGAAGGGAGAGGAACAGATAGCCCAGAGATAGCACGACCTGTGATAAGGATGGGTGAGGGAGATGAAGCAGCTAGGGAAGTGATTGTACCTCCCCTGGCAAGAAGACTGGATGAAACCCAAGAGGAATGAGCACAGAGCATTACGTACAGGGGAAGAAATGTGGGCAGGGAGACACAGGAGGTGGAGCAACTGGATTTGGGATGCGAAACTGGGTCATGCAGGGAGTAACACAGCAGAGCAGTCACAATGCCAAGAGAGGGCAAGGATGGTCAGGCCAGATGGCAACAAAGGTGAGGGTAGTGGGAGTATTGTGCAATGATGCTGTGTGATGGGGAAGAAGCAAGATGGGACCGCTTGGGGTAAACAGGACCTTTTTCTCCGTTCCTTCTTGATGCTTTCTTAGTGTTTTGTCCACATGCACTGCAGTGCATCCGATCCCCAGGTGGGACCGGGCAGCATTCCTCCTGGTGACAGCCCCTTCATCTTCGCTCTATGCCATGATTATGAGGCCCACGTGGCTTCGCAGCCCTGCTAATTGCATTCTGTGGGGCAGTAATTGAATGAAGGCTCACGAGAGCCATGGATCAAAGGCAGGCACCCATCAATATCTGCCTGCCCCAGAATCCGATTAGCAGGGAGAAGGCATAAATCACGGCTGCCCCTCCCTGACCCAGCAATACTTAATGCAGGTACAGCGCCCAGGCTGGTGTCAGGGAAATCCGATTTGCTCACGAAAGGTTAAGCAACACTGTGGATGAAAAATTATTGTGATGCTGTGTCTTCTCGGCAGTCATTCATCTCTGCGCTGCTTGCCATGGGATGGAGGGGCTGCCTGAGCAGGCTTTGAGAGATGATTACTCAACGTCGCCGAGACGTGTGAAGTGTTAAAGACCCCCCGGCGGGGCACGGGGCAGTCGTTTGTATTCATTAGCCGGCCCGCTGCAGATGTCGGCTCACTCTTTGAGGGGGCGCAGAGACACACGCTTGCTGCCCGGGTCCTCACTTACAGTCCTTGGAGAAGTGGCGGGACCTGATTTCTTCTCCGTTGGTGGCCCCAGGCACTTGTTGCTCCACCGTGCAGGGGACTCCCATCAGAGGAAGGCAATCCTGTTTCTCCTGCATTCGCGGTCCTAGTATGTAAACCATCCCAGCGGGGCCAGGCAGCTGCTGCCTGTGGGGAACAGATCATGTGGAGACCTGGAAAGAGCCTGAACTTCAGTCTTTTTCACTACTGTCCCCTTTTTAGGCTCAAACTGTGATGGCCCCCGGGACTGTGCACGGTATAGGGGCTGCTCTACAGCCCCATCCCACCACTATCATTTGCAGCTCTGGTAATGTTTCTCCACCATGAGGTACAAAAGCCCTAAGGCAGCACTTTGCCCTTCTCCTCCCCAAATCTTTCACTCTGCCCTACCAGCCTCTTAACAAGCCAAAGCCACGGGTTTTCCAAGGCAGAGCCTAGTGGGTGACTGGATCTCTAGGTATGTTTCAGTTCCCGCCTGTCCAAGAAAGGATGGGCAACAGCCTCTTAGCTGTCATGTTTGGACAGGTCTTCCCTATCTTCCTGCCTTACGATCTTCCACTTCTCCACAGCATCATGATTCAGATTAGGAGAAACCCAAAGGAGAGGGGGAAAGTGTCCTTCAGGTGAATGTTCTTAATGTTGCCTATGCTGAGGGGTGGACCCTCTGCAAGGCCAGCTGGAAGTGGTTCTGGCAATGGGTGCTCCTCCCTCAGCACCCCTAGTCCTACTTGAAGCTGCAGCTTCTCCTGCTCACTGCAGCACAGCTTTGGGGCTTTTTGAGGCAGTAAGATTTGCTTTATAAGGGAGAGATCACTGGGAACCTAATATTTATTGTCCTAATTTGCTTTTGGTGAGTATTAGACACTTATCAACGGGCTGTAAAGGGGAAGACTCTGGCTGACGTTCCCCAGGGGTTGAGATATGAGCATAACTTTATCTCAAGCTGGGGCCTTTCCTGACCTCAGCTCCACCAGCTCATGAGAAAGCAGAAAGCTATATGAAGCAGCTGGTGGCAGGCTGTGTCTGGACTGGTTTCTGTTGAGACTGTGGCTATTGGAGGTGGAAATCCCTAGTTTATCTGTTGAGCACCTGCTTCTGTCCTCAGCATCGCAGCTTGTGCTATGAAACCCCTCCAGCTCTTGTGTGCACTTCTTTCTAGATACAGACTGGATGTGTCCTCTTATATCTATCTGCTCAGAGGGCTGAGGGCAGGATATAAGGTAGCCTGCAGTCACTGCGGTCAGAAAAATGTGGTTTTGCTTCAGACCATTGACAGGAGGCAGAGCAGATCATGGTGCAACAGCCTGAGGCCCTAAGCATTCACTGCGTGTCTGTGATACTCAACCCCATCCTCTCCATCCCATCATGGCCTGTCATGTCCCACTGAGAGACACCCTGGTCCAAGGAATCTTCCTTCCTGGCTATGGAAAGGCAATTGCTTAAGAGATGCCGAACTTGCCTGGGAAATTAACTTCCTTGGTGGGACTGGTTGGGAGTTAGGAGGTTGTTGCTTGATGGGCAAAATATGCTCAGCCTGGGGCTGGCGAGATGATTGAAGCATCTTTGTACCTGGAATATGGGTTCAGATCCCTTTGGATGCTTCGTGGCTAAACTGGCTGAGAATATTTTGTTCATCTCAAAGCGGGTGGTGGAGGGAGGGATGTCAACAGCATTTACAGGTGGGAGGTTGCAGTAGCACAGCTGGGCTTCAGGCTGCATGTGCTGTCAGAAGCATGAGGGTGTTACCAGGTTAAAGGGTGAGTGCGGACAGCCAGGGGTGACACAGACCTGCGACCTGTATTATGTTACTGAGGACCTGCTCAAAAGTCCTCCAGAGCTGTGATGCAGCGTGGAGCAAGCCCTTGGTGTGCAAAAGTGATGTGAGCAGCATCAGTGAGGATGCCCTTTGTTCTCCACAAGAACTACCAGCTTCCCAGGAAGCAACGGCTCCAGCACTGCAGACCTGCAGCAAGGCTTGACCACCCACCCTCCTGAGTTGTTTCTTCTCACCAGTGGATCCAGGAAAAATCAAGCAGCTTATCAGCACAGCCACCCATTGTGCCCTGGTTTCTGCTTCAGCGAAAAATCACCCTTCTCCAGCATTGCCTGGGAGAAGACAACTCCACTGTCAACTTGGTGGAAGGGATGCAAAGCCAGCTCATTCCCAAGGGCAGACTGGGGTACCCATAGCCTTCAAGGTTGTGTCCTGGCCATCTCGGCATTGAAAGCTTCACTGTGGCAACCTGCATAGGCAGAAAATCCTTCCGAACAAGCGGTCCTGGGAATGATCCTGCACATCCAGACCCCAGGAGTGGTGAAGTCACAGCTTTCCTGCCTGGCTCCAGTGTTCCCCTGCTTCAGGAGAGGTTTGTGAGCTTTGTCTGCAGGCAGACCAGCCTAGGGCTCATGCACGCGTGTGGTGGCATGCAGGGGTAGATAGCATCAATCTGGGGTTTGGCCCCGAGGTGCTGGAAGGAGTGCATGAGGGTGCTGGCTTCATCGAAAACCAAGCTCGGTGTTGGACACTGAGCACAGTCTATGTCAGGACTGGCCTTTTGGGGTTACCAGGGCAAGTTTCCTCACCACTGACTCTAGCTTAAGACCAAACCCTTAGTCCTAACTCAGGAAAACATTTCACACCTGCTCAGATGCTTTCAAGCCTCTGGGACGCTTTCCCGGGGTAGGGCTGCAGCGAAAGCCCTGAGGCTGTGTCTATAACAGCAAATTAAACAGTTCCAGGGTTCAGACACCAATTATCCTCACTGTTAAATTATTAGTGCTCGCCCAGGTAATTCTCAAACATGGTTTGGGAGTGTGTGGGGCCCCAGACCCTTCCCAATAAGCAGGTTGGATGTGACCACCCTGTTTTGGCAGGTAGAGGAGGTCAATTCAATGGGCAAAGGCTTGTCCCTGCCAGATGGCCGCGGGACCAGAGGATGGTCCCAGACACGTCCATCGTGCCGGTGCAGGTGTAACCTCTGTTCTTCTGCAACGCAGACATGGTCAACCACGCTTTTATTTAACAAACCTACAGCTCAAGTTTTTACAGCTTGGATAGTTACCAAACATGCAGCCGTGAATACCTAAGTGATAGTAATTAATTATAATTGCAAACATTCATATTAATTTACAGTACCATCATTTTTAATTTTTTTTTTTTTTTTTCCGGGATGCTTATTTTTTGCTGATTAAGGCCACGTCTGCAGCAGCTGGTCTTGTAACCAGGAAAGGCCTAATTCCTCACAGCCGAGACAAGAAGCCCTCGGCCTTCCCACCAGCTGGTGAGACACAGTCGGCTCCTGCCATTTCCCTCCCCGAAACTGGGACCCGGCAGTGCATGTATCAACCGGCACTGGAGAAATCTCTGTCGCCATCCGAGGCTTCCTGAGCTGCCTGCTCCTCTTCTCCCCACGCCGTGCACCTCATAAAACCCTCGTGCTTCCCTGGAACTTTTGATCTGCCTGTCTGCCGGGGAGGTGGGATGGGCGGGCGAGATTTGCATGCTGGAATTTTGACAAGGAAGTTCCCCAGTGCAGAGGGGACTGGCTTCTTCCTTGCTTTTTGGCTTATTATATTCTTATTTGTTTTTCTAGTCATCCAGCGGGCAATTTTTTGTTATCTTTTTCTCCCAAAGACTACTAGAAAGCAGGTGAATGTAATGTGACATGGGACATCCTAAACCCCAGTCCCAAATAGATAAGCCAATGATGAAAGTACATCTTGGGCTTTCTGAGACACACCTAGTTGCTTGGCTCCCTTCTAAGTATTTTTTTACAGCCAATCTCCCCACCCCGTTGGGGAAATTACACCCAAGGAAAGTTGAATGCATTTGCATCTGGGTAATGCTATGCCCAGGTAAAGCTGGGGAGAACTGATGCTCAGGGCAACCATTTTTCTCGTCAAAAAATGATGGAAGAGGGAAGGTGTGAACTTGGTTCTGCTGGGCATGGCCCAAGCATCCAGTCTCCCTCTCCAGCTTGGTGCTACTGAGTCCTCTGAGCCCTGATTTGTAGGCTGTGGTGCTGGAAGGACACAGACTGGTTGGAGGCAGACCGAAGCTGGGCTGCAAAAGAGACCAGAGAACTGGAAATCATGGCCAAGGAAGGAAGATCAAAAGGCTTGCAGTTGTTTAGTTTAGGAAAACTTTATAACAGCCTACAAATATGTAACAGGATTCTGCAAAGAGAAAGGGAATGAACTGTTCTCCTTATTCACCAGGAATGGGACAGGAGGTAATTGGCTTAAATTACATCCAGAGAGGTTGAAGTTAGGAGGAACATTTTTCTATGGTGAGGACAGGCATTTGTGTTGGGGGCTGTAGCAAGGCAGCATCTCCTTCTGTGGAGGTTTGAGAATACGGAGGACCAACGTGTGTTGGGAGCAGTTTGTGCTGGAGCAGGTGCTGCATGGGGACCCCTGCATGGATCTGGGGTCAGCAATGGGCTGAATGCCACGGTGTACCACACCAGAAAAATGAGTCTGGAGAGATTTCGAATGGTGCTCAGCCCTGCGGAGCAGCACGGGGAGGAGGCACTTCAGGTACTCCTGGCTTCGGGGTCGGGAGGTGATGGGTGCTGCTGCCTTGTCGGTAGCAAGGATGCAGGCTGGGCTGGGCTGTCGAAACAACACGGTAACAGAGTGGTTTTAAACACTGCTTTCAGGGTTTTCTTTCTTGTTTGTTCAAACCCAGATCTTTTCAGTGATCCTGTGGCTAAGTCAGCTGGGAACAGGGCTTCTTAAAGCAGTTTTACTGCTGCAGACAAAGTAACATCATCACTCCCTCTTCCCTTGAGTCTCCTCCAACATGCATTTTTCTTTCACAAAATTAGAAACTAAGCAGTTTACTGCACCGCTCATGAAATTTGGGGCTCCCTGAATGAGATTGGCTTTGAGGTCCTTCCAGCCTTATTGCAGTAATATAAATGAGGTTTTTCGCCTGTCCCCGGTAAATGGGTTCCAGCTGGACACTGGGCAAGATTCAACTCCCAGACTCCCACACCTAAATGTAGAGGTGAAATTCAGTTGCAGACGTCTTGGAGGCCAGTGCCAGTTTTAGAGACCTGGGAAGCCCAGCTGGCCTCCAGTTGTTGTTCAAGGAGGATGCAATTCTCCCAGAGGTGCTGAGCTCTTACTGTTGGCTCCATATGGACAACTTGGATACCCTGAGCACCTCAAACACCACTTTGTACCTCTGTTTGGGCAACTGAGACTTGCCTTAAAGATCTAGCCTGTGTAGCCAATACAATGGAGAGCTATCAGCTGACCAAGTGTAGGCTGGCATGAGCTGAAGACCTCCATAAACTAGGAAATACCCCAGGAGGTAGAACAAAAAGGAATTTGCTCTTATCTGCTGCAATGCCCATGGCTATGTTCACCCATAAGGCAGCAGGACCTGAGCAGGGGATGTAGAGAACCCTTCTAGATGTTGTGTAGCACATGGAGAGTCACCACAGAGTACGTTGGTTTTCTGAGCAAGGTGCAGCCACACTGGCATGAACATGCACCACACTTGGGGAGGCTGCTGGAGCTGCCAGCATGAGCATGAACGTCGGGCTGAAGGTCATTCTTGGTCAGATAGCTGATCCCAGCTCTTTATGCACAGTCTGCAAAGCAAATGCCTTGTTCAAACACACTCCTCCATTGGCAAACAGGAAAAGAAAAGCAACAAAATAATGCTTCTTGGGGCTGGGAGTGGAAAGCTGCTATGGCTTGATAGAATTGAGCTGCTCTGAGCTGAGGTGAGGGGGAAGGCAGCAAACAAGAGTAAGCCTTCAGATGCAGATGTGTTGAATGGTGGCTAGCATGGAAGTAGCTATACATCCTCATATCTCTGTCCATCATCCCTCCTTCCTTGTAGCCCACACAGTTGCAAAACTCCTTGTTTCTGTGAAAGGAGTGTGTGGTGTGTCCTCATCTCTCCTGCAGGGCTTTGTGAAGCAGAGAGATGCTCTAGCCGTCTCTGATCGCAAAGGCAGATGAGCTGAGAGAGAAAGGAGTTTGTTTGCTCTGTCCCATTTCTGAAGCCCTGAGGTGGGGCTTTAAGTAGAAACAGTGTTTTCTGCAAGTATCTTCTCTGAGTTGGACACGTTTTCAGGCATGTGACCCTTTCTGTGGGTCCAGAGTAGAGCACACTTCAAGCTAAGTCCTGGCTGAGGATGACTGAGTGTGACTTAATGATGTCAGTTGGGCAATTAGGCAAAAAAGGTGGTTGTCAGGCAGAACAGTCGGTTAGGAAGGACAGAGATGATATGGTTGTTAATCCCATAAAACAGAGAGAAAATAGAGGCAATAACTGCCTGTGAAGCAGAGAAGCTGCTGTTGGGGAAGCCTGTAAAACGCTATGAGAACAATACCGCTCTGCAATCCATCACATTTAGTGCCCAGCAGTCACAAGATGTATTCTTGTTTTTCCTTTCCATGGCATTTTTCCTGGTGGTGAACAAGGCTGAGGTGTGAGTTGGGATGGTGGAGCAGAGGGGGCCATGGTGATTCTAGTGGTGGATAGAGCAGAGGCTGGTCCTCCTTGGGTCACCCAGCCATACCCAGGGCTGGAAGGGAAGGGAGCACCCCTTGCGACATGCTTTGTGTCACCTCTCTGCTTGGGCTGGTGCTTAGAGTGTGGCTTAGGACCTCCCAAGCAAAAGCAAGGGAGAAAAAAATATGAGAAAAATGCTTCCAAAACTGATGAAAAGAAATAATAGCCAGTTCCCTCACTGCTCTTGGGAAGTTGGTGCCTGTGCTATGAGGACGTTCATCCCACCCAACTTTAGATCCCTGGGATCTTTCTAGAGCTGATGCACCAGAGTAGACCTTCCCACCTGGGATTCACCTGACAGATTTTAGGTGGCTAAGTCAGGATGAGATGGCTTTTATCACTCTGAGTACAGAGAAAGCCCGAACAGATCCTCCAAGGTGAAGTGTTTATGTTCAACCAGAAGAAACCCATGTGATGTGAATCTTAATGTCTTCCCAGTTAATGTCCTTGATAGACCAGAGTGTATTGAAGTCCCCTATCACATTTACCACTCCAGAGTGTATCAGCCATGTTCCTTCCCCCCTATCTTCCTTTTATTGCCTTCTCTACTCTTGCTGAAGTGGGGCTACGCCAGGCCGTGAGGTGCTTCCAGGGAGAGATTCATCCCATCGTAAGAAGTGGGCACTTCCATGGGAGGACAGATCCTGTGCCTCTGAAATACGGGTCTTGGGAGGAGATGCCTCCATCTCTGAAAGTACCAGGGGACCTCAGAGAGCAAGCTTTGAGCAGATGCCTTGTTTGTGGACAGTTCCATGTAGGTGGGATGAAACGCTGTCAGCAGTGGGTTCCCAACGTGACTTTTCCATTGTAAAGTGACTCCTCCAGCTCATGAAATTTGTTGTCCTGTGGGATCCCTCCCATTTCAGATGACATCTCTTAGATGCCAAGAGGTCTACTCTGATAAACATTGGAAGAAAACTTATAAAGGCAGGAAATACCTGATGAAAGAAGAGATTTCTTGCTCTGGACCCCCATCCACAGGGATGTTGCACGAACTTAAACACAGAAACATCGAACACCAGGCAGCACAAAGTGCTTTTAAAAGTTTAATCTTTCACTATGCTGTTGCAAATAGGTAGGCTAAATTTGATATCTCTTAAAGGCCTAGTCCCCCTGGTTATTCTTAAAAGTGTTATTGGACAGTGGACCTTGTTGCCTCTGGAAGCCACCAAGGCTCAAAAATTTATCAAGACTCAAAGGATATTTCTCTGGATGTTTCTCAGGGTGATCAGGGAGAGACATAGAAGAACTGATGATGCATTTCAGGATGGGGTTTCAGAGAGCTGATGATGGGTTTCAGGAGGGATATGTAACCCAAACTTGAGGTCTCTGTTCACTCCGTAAGTACTTGACTCCCAGGAGCATCCTTCATGAGAAGAGGCAGGAGAGCATCCAGTGACGATTGTATGACATCCCTGCGCACAGCAGGAGGTGGCTCTGTTCATCCCAGCAAGATTTGTAGAGGGCTTTGAAGGAGGGGTCTTTCAGCGTGTCCATAGGAGAAAAGCTTGAGCAGAGCAGGGAGGGGGAAGTGCCTCTCCCAAAATGATCCCCCTTGTCCAAAGCAGGAGTGGGCCTCTAAACAGCTGATGCAAGTAGATACCGTGAAAACTGGTGAGTGGGGCTGAGCTTTCAGACCAGACATCACCCCTTTCATCCTCCACCTGTCTAATGGGCTTCCCCTCTTCTTTAATCTGCCTCCATTGATGGGTATCTCATGACATTAATTTGCTTCTTTCTTCACTCTCCTCTCACTGCCCACTCTTGTCCTGGAGCTCGGCTCCTGCACAGGAGCAGAGAAAAGGGGAGCACTCCCCAAATCCCATTTTTCCCTCAGCTGAGGGCAGGTGCTGAGCGGGGTCCCACCACCCCGAGGTGCCTGTGAGCCCAGTGGCGGGGTGTGCGTGTGCAGGCAGGGACGCTGGGGAAAGGAACAGTAGCTTTTTCTCTTCCCGGCGACGCCGACGCGGTGATCAGAGGAGCTGGCCAGAGTCCTAATGAAGATAAATGAATATCCCCTCTCCTCCGCTCCTCCAGCTTTTATTGATGGGCTGCGAGGTGAAAGGCGAGAGCTTGAATGTTCATTTAAGCAGACATCACGAGTTTCTTTGGAGGGGAAGGTGTAAGAATAACCGCCTTGTGCTTGAAAGTTACTCCAAGATGAGCACGCTCAGCTTTACAAGCCTTTCTCCATTCCTTCCCCATCCATCACTTCCCAGGAGCCCTTTGTAAATGCAAATTGCACTTTGATAGAAATAATGCACTGAGCCTCTATTAGTGTCTGTGTAATGGAGAGGGCTATTTTAATGCAATCATTCTTGAAAGAAGCTCCTCTGTGCCTTATTTTAGGCTGTGTATCAAAAACCAATCTCAAAACACGCTCCTCCCCTGCCCTCCGCTCCCTCCCGTCTCTGGCCTTTGCGGGCGCTGGGATACTTTTTATTTCAGGATCGGGATTCATGGGGCAGCCTGGGGGTTTGACTGTGTGAATGACAGCTCAGGCAGACGCCCCATCTGACCTGGTCGCCAGGACAAGGCTTGGTGTCCCAGGATGGGATGCCTGGACCACAGAACGGTGATGGTGGACGCAGTGGTGGGACAACCTGCCTCCTTTGGAGCTTGCCATCTGAGGAAGGTCCAGCTGTGATTTTAGGGGGATGAGATGTCTCATCCCCTGGAGCTGTTTCTTCCCAGACTCTCGCGTGTGCTTTCTAGCTGGGGGGAGCTTGTTCAGTCCCAGCTACGAACATCTCGTAGTGTGATGGAGAGTGTGGATTTGCAGAGCAACCCCTGAGATCCTTGGGATGTTTCTGCACTCAGCAAACTGATTTTCTCATGTCCCAGCCTGATCTCTCCCTCCCAGGGTGTGCAGCAGCAGCTCCAGCACTGAAATCAGTTTAAGCTGCTTTAAAAAAAAAAAAAAAAGAAAAAAAAAAAGAAAAAAGGAACATTCTTAGCATTGAGATCCCCCTTCACACACACACTTTGGGAGGTCAGAAAAAAACTGCTTTGAACTGTTTAAAAACAAATCTGAGGCATCATTCATCTTCATTAATGAGATATTTAACCAGTTCCTTTTAATAACTTTTTGATGCATATGCCAAATGAAAAAAACATATTTTTGTCTCATTTTCTGCTTAAAAGGCCATTATTTCGGTCTCATTTTCTGATTAAAAGACCATTATGCTCCATTCCCCTTCCCACCTTAACCTCTAAATCCTGCTTTTTTTCCTGGAATTATCATCACACTCCCTCGGAGCAGCGCAGGCTCCTTCTCACACCCTCCGTGTGCCACTGTGATTTGTGCCAGCAAGGATTTGCCCATAGGTTGAGGGAAAAGAGGTGATTTTACTGTCTCTCCTGGGTCTTCTACGGTGCTGCCATGAAGGATTTGATCTCCTGGAGAGGTTAATCTAGATGGATCAGTCTGTCAGGACCCTCTTCCTACCTGTTTGGGTATGAATTATACGGGGTGCTGGAGTGGATTTTCTCCCATTACTGGAAATCAAAGTCATTCAGTAGCATAAATTTGAAGCCCCCTCGCAAAGGATAGCTCCAAAGGTGTGGTCCTCCGGCACCTTCCCAGCGGAGAAGAAATATTTAGTGCCAGTCAGAAACATCAGAGCAAGCTGCAGAGCAGCTCTTCTGAACTCCGGGGTGGAGACCACCACTTTTTGGGGGTCCTCAACTCCCAAGAAGAAAGATATAGGGAGAGAAAAGTCTTTTCATAAATCAGAGAAGCAGCATGGAGAACAAAGGGAGGAAACATAGAAAGCAGAGGGGGTACTTTCCTGTTTCTCGAAGAGCTGAAGAGGAATGGGGAAGGCAGCGTCGTTAAAGTGAAATCCCCGACTGGAATGACAAAAGGAAAATAAATTAAAGCCAGATTTGTTCCCCTGGGCTGAAGGAAGGAGGATCCTTTTTGGTTTGTTCCTTCTTTCTTGTTTCCTTTAAAGACAGGAGATCAATTGCAGGACTTAATGAGAACCGTCTAGTGTGAGAGGTAGACAATGCGAGACGGAGAAGGATGTCCCAGCGCCCTGGAGATTTTACAGCAGCTTTGAGCATCGGGATCCGTCCCTGTAAGTCGCAGCCCATCTCCGGCCCGCGGCGTTGTGCAATGTGAGCATCGTGCGGGGCTGAGCCTGCACAGCCCGAGCAGGGACCGCCGGTGGCAATCGCTGTCCCTCGTCCTGGGGGACCATCGCATCTGCGGGTCTGTCTTCTGGCGCACACCCACGTTGCGAGCTGATGGTGCAGACACGAGGTGCATCGGGATCCTTTGCAGCTGCCATGCCAGCGATGGCACTCATAGGCACAGTCCTCCTGAGTTGCCTGCAGCATGGCTGCCCATGATCTCTCATCAGGATCATCCTCATTCTCCTGGTCAGGAGAATGCGCCTAATTGGGCTCCAAATGCAGGAGGTTTTGGGGCCCTAATATCATGTTGAAGGTAACCTTGGGTGCAGAGTTTCTACCAAGAGCTAAGGAGGACTCTCTGGGACCCTACGGGGATGTTCCCTTGGAGGGAGAGGAGAACTCCTCCTAGGGAAACCTCTCTGAGTTTGAGAGCATCTCAGCACTCCTGGAGACCCTCAAGGGAGACAGGGGATGCCCACAGGAGGCAGATGCAAACAAACCTGCTCTTTGCACGCTAAACTCATGCCAACATAGATGCCCCATCTCTCCTAGGTTTAAATCCCATTACCCCTTAGAGGGCAGGGAAGGATGCAGTGGGGGGAATAAAATCCCCCATCATTTCCCACCTCATCCCGGGAATTCCAACCCTCTTCCCCAGCTCTATGGGCAACAATGAGAGCTGGAAGTACTTGGACACATCCGTGCCTCTTGCAGCGGAGCAAAGCCTCCCGAATCGGTGTGGAGACGCCTCTTCGGAGGCCTCAGCACCCGGCCCTGGGGATGCATCCTCTTTCAGAGCGAATTATTTTCTCTGTCACTTGATAGGTCTCGAGCCCAGCACGATCCCTTGAGCTTCAGCCGGAGAGAAGGACCTTTCATGGGGCAGGTAAGGAGGACGGGGCCGGGGACGGAGGGGAGGGGGAGCAGGTCTGCGGTAATAGCTCTGAACTTGGCTCGGGACTGTTAATGAATGCAAATGAGCTTTTAGCTACTGGGTCACTGTGTGGTGTTTTGTGCAAAGGTTTTGTGCTCTTAACCGTAACTGTTCACGTGCCTGGCTTGAATGGCGAGGGGCACGGCGGAGGCTGAAAGGATGAGCAGGTACCTTCTCACACCAAAATGTTAACAACTTCCTCCCCACGCTGCTTGCCAGCTCCAGAGATCTGATACGGTTTCACCTGGGCCTCGAAAAACCCTTTGCAAAGGTTTTTTTTGTTTTGTTGTTTTTTTTTTTTCTGGGGCCTTGTCACCCTGGATATTTAATACTCATTTATGAGTTTGCTCACTGCCATGAAAACGGGAGGGGATGCAGAAGGGGGACAATGCCAGCCAGTTATCCTCTACCAGTACCCCCAAAACAGCTCAACGGGGCACCCCACAAAATGACTGGTTATTACTGAAGCTGCTAATTTCTGTTCCCATCATAAATCCGGGCTATTTTATGCAGGATGATGAGTTTTGCCTTCTCAGAAAACCTGAATGAGACTCAAACTGGATATGAATTTCTCTCCCCAGTTTTTAACTAGGAGCATGGACTGATTTTGGTTTTAAGGAGGTTTTCCTTAAAAGAAAACTGAATTCCGCAAGGAGAATGGGAAAACCTCCTTGTCATTCAGCTATCCTAAAGATGAGCTATACAAACCATTGGTGTGTGTTTCAGGAGACAGAGAAATACTCAGAGCCAGCATCTGCCAGCCTCATCCACAAGTGAAATGCCAATTTATTCTGTGGGTTTCCATGTGGCCGTTGCATTTTCCTTTTAGTTCTAGTCACATAAGCAGTTTGCAAGATCCAGACCAGTGCTGCTTGAAAGGGGATGAAGCATTTTTGCAAGAAAATGAGCCATGTTGCTTTCAGCTTTGTTCCATGTGTCCTTGAGGGAAGTGGAAAACTTCCCCAAACTTCCCAAAACTAGAAAGACTAGTTCTGAAAAATGCTGTTTTCTTCCTCTTCCCCAATACCTTTCCTCTCTCACAAACCTCCCGCTAATTTTCTGGACAAAGAGAAGAAAGGTGTCCCTTCCTCTTGCTTTGCTAAAAAATAATAACTGAAAATTGCTGAAATCTGATGAGGAAAAAACAGCTGGTTTGTGGTTCTTTTTTTTTTTTTTCTTTTTGAAAGAAAAAGTCAACTATCACTTGTGCCTAACTGGGATGCTAGCCTGGTGTTATCCCACTACGGCAACAGACACCCATCCCTATCCTGCTTTTTGGTGACACCTCTTGTCCCCAAGGCTGAGTGAGCTCCAGCACCATCCATTGGCCCTGGGGCACTGTCCTGCACCCCTGGGCACCGCTTTTGAGCAGGTTGCAAACCCAGGAACTTCCAGTGGGATTTCCATCCCGGAGTCCCCTTCTGTGCCCCCAGCAGGTGCTTGGGTGCTTCACCCCATCACTCTGCAGCAAAGGGGTGGCACCGGTCCAGAGCATCTTCCCTCTGTTGAAGGCTTCTTGGCCCAGAGGGATGCAGGTGCTGCAGCCTGGGAGGGTGCAGGGTTAGCAGGGGGGGTCCCTCCCCCGGTGTGGGCTCTGCTGGGTGCCCTAAATGCTGGGTGCCGTGACCGCTGGGCACATGCAGCCTAAAGACCCTGACCACTCCGGCTGCGGGTGAGCTCGAGAGCCGGACGCCATCCTCTGCCATTTGAGCCAAAAGAAAAGAAATTTTAAAAAGGTATGGAGGGGAAAAGGGGGTTTTTGGGAGGTCCTTTAGGAAAGCAGCTCCTCAGCGGAGAGCGCCGCTCCACTGCTGGGCCGTGTCTCTGGAGGGCAGTGTGTGCCCGGCACAAGCCGAGCCCTTCGTTTTGGTGCTCAGGGAGACAATGAATCCCACGCTGAACTTCCTCTCATTTGAGGCTTGATGTGTTTTTCATTTGGGTCTTGTTTTGTTTTCTTTCTTTTCTCTTTCTCCCTCCCCTGCCCCCCCCTTCCCTATTTTTCCCAGTGGGATTTAATAAGTAGAGCAGGCAGGGCTCAAGGGACAGGAGCCAGCAGTAGGGCATCGCCATGGGTAGGTTAATGTGCGCGTCGGCTCCAGCTCTTTGCTTGCCACCAATCTAAAATCATGAGCTGCAGTGCAAAAGCCGATGGTATCCTCCGCTCTCTTTCTATGAATTTTTGTTAACTCTTTTTCAAAGGGTTTCGGAGGAGTTTGGGAGAAAGGGCAGGAGCAGGGAGGGGAAAGGGAGCTGGTGGGGGTCTTTAGCATGGAGAGAAGGGTGAAATTCCAGGATAACGGTGTAAATCCCAGCCCCCTTCATGCGCACCCAGCGTTTTCAGCGAGGAAAACCTGGTCTTAGAAAGAGGTTCCTGAGCAAACTTTGAATTATTCCCACTCAGCGTGTCCTTGAAGTTGCCTCTTCAGCAGTGTTTTGTATTAAAAGGTCTGGGATATAAATAGTGTTTCAGCAGCATCTTCAAAGTCTCATCTCTTGAAAATATATACATGCACACATGTACCCCTCGCTCCCTCCCTCCCTCCCTCCCAGCCGGTCCCTGTCTCGGATTACCCTGGCATTTTCTTTTGAGATGAACGGAGAAACTTCAACGTAGTTTATTTTCCTTCAGAGCAGGGTAAGATGTTTCTCGTTATGCCTTTTTAATTTTCTAAAAGGCTGCATGGCATGTAGAATAATAGTGGCTGTATTCTTGCAATGATGCAAAAATCCTTCGCAGCCCACCCTTTCGAGTAATTATCTGCTGCTCGCAGAAGACCCAGGCAGGGGAAAAGCCAGATGGTTTCAAAAAGGGCTGAGATTTGGGAGCATGGTTTTACTGGTAGCAGAATAAAAAAAGGAAGTTTGTTAGGAAAAAAAGAATAAATACCAGCCAGGGCTGGCGGGCTGAGTTTTCAGAAAGGCATTTAAACCAGATTTTTTTAGGGCAATGTTTTGCAGAGATACTAGAGAGGAAGATAAAATAAGAGACGATCCAGAAAGCAAGCAAGAATTTATTTTTTTTTAAAAAAAGGAAACTTGGGAAAAGAATGTCTTCTCCTTGAAAAGAAATTCCAAACCAGGAGACATTAAAGAAAAGACTCTGGATACCTGAGATTATTCCGAATGTACAGAAAATATTGCCAGCTTGCTGGGCAAAACAGTTGCATCCCTGCTTATCTGACCCAGCAAGGAGCTTAAATCTTCCTATTTTCAGAAATGGGGGAGAGAAAACACGCAAAATGTTCCTAATTGAGGGAAAAAAAAGTGACAGAAGCACAAAACTTGCTGTGCGCAGCCCCCACCGATGCCCCTGAGCAGGGCTCCCATGGGGATGCGTGCCTGGAATTTGGGATGCTCCAAAGGGGCAAAGAAGCATTTGGCCACTGGATTATTGCCCTGGCATTTGGTTTTGAAGCAGGGATGGAGGGACAGGACGGCTTTTGGGGAGGCAGAAAGGGGCTGAGAGCGACCACAAAATGCTGTTGCAATGCGGAGTGGCACCCGGGGAAAGAAAATTGAGTGCGGATGGCAATAAGGCTGCGGGTAGGATAATCCCTAGGGGCTGCATGGGGGTCCCTGGATCATCTTCCCGAAGGACCGTCCGGAGCTTAGCGCCGACAGCCCTTTACGAGCGGACCCACACACCCTGCTTCTCGCTTTATAAGATGTAAAACGTGAACTGAGGGATTTTTATTTTATTTGTGTGTGTCTCTGTAACCACCCTCTATAATAACGCCTGGAGTGGGACCAAGCTGCGTTTCTTTTCCTTGGGAGAAGGCATATGCACAAAAAGGGGAATATCAAAATGATCTCGTTTCTGTCTCTCTTCGGTCTCATATTGAACAAAGGACAGATGGGAACAAGAAAGGAAGAAAAAAATATCACCTGTTCCCATCCAGTCTTAGAGAGATCGCAGTCATTATCTCAGCAGCTTCACATTTCTAAAGGGGCTTCATTTTTCTTTTAAACACTGGCATCTTGTTAAAAAAACAAGAGAAGAAATCCCCTATTTAAGTCCCCCCCAAACCGAATGGCTTTTCCTTGCCTTTCCCTGCCCTCCCCACAGCCCCAACTTTAACACCTGGGAAAAGAAAGTCGAAAGGAAATCCAACCAAAACAAAAATAAAGGCCCCCAACCCTGGCTTTTCTCGATGGCGTTTCTCCATCTGACAAAAGCCTTTGGTTTTCTGTCATTCTTTTCATTTCCTTGATGGCTCCCCAATTGTCAAGCCTTCAAGAAAATGCACTTTAGCTCTTTGTCCCCAAATGTAATTTGATAAACTCTTTGCAGAAACATTCTGGTTTCCGAGGCTTTTCAAAAAAAAAAAAAAAAAAAAAAAGGGGAAAAAAAGAGAAGGAAAAAAAAGAAGGAAAAAAGAAAAATAAAAAGAATCCCCCCCCCCGAGCTGCTCCTGCAAAGGGTGCAAGTGGGGGAGATGATATTTCGGAGCCTGTTTGAGCATTTTAAATAGAACCAAGGGTTTTTGCGGCAGGGTGATGGAGGAGAGGAAGAAGCGGGACGGAGGGGGCCTGGCTGACGATGCGGGCGGGCGGGCGGCAGCCGGGGCTTGGGGGAGCACAGAGGAAGCTTTACATTGTCATCGTCCCTAAATGCTTATGAATACTCATTTTCAAGCAGCACCCTGTGGGCGGGGACCACCCCAGCTTTCACGCTATAAAATGCTCCGGGTTTCCCTGGCGTGGGGAGCGGTCCGCGGGACCTACGGCTTCAGAGTGGCTGAAGTCAACTTGGACTTCAAGGTTGGGTAAGTGGCAAAAATAATACAGATTTTATTTTATTTCCCCCTCCTCCCTGGTGAGAGCTGGTTGCTGAGCAGGGGTTTCAGTGCCGGGGAGCTGCACCCAATCGCTCATGAAATATCTGTTCCCCTTCCTTCGGTCGCCTCGGTTTTTATGGAACCGCTTCTGCCCAAGGGGTTTGTTGTTGTTTTCTTTCATGTGAGGGGTGAAAAAACCAGTGATGACAACTTCGAAATTTCATTGCAGGGCTTTAAAGGCGCCTGGTTTGAAAAAAAAAAAAAAAAAAAAGAAAGCAAAGCAAAACAAAGCCCTAAACCAGAACCGGGGGCCTATTCCCAGGTGGGGGAAGTGGTGTAACTCCACTCCGAGCAGGACACGCTGGCTGCTGGGCACTGGCTGCTGGGACCCCCCGGGACTCCGTCACGCTTTGGGGGGAAAAAAATACCAAAACTGATCGAGAAGCAAAAAATCAAATTGGAGATTCAGTTGCAAAAAATACATTGCAGATTTGGTGGCAAAAATGACATTGCAGACTTGATTGCAAAAAAATAAATTGCAAATGAGGGTGTTTTTTTCCCCATTAATATCCTGGCAGGGACAGTGGTCAAATTACAAAGGAGCTGGAGATGGGTTTTCTCTGAAATGTAAAGTTCCCATACATTCTGGCTGTCCTGCAGTGTCCGTGGGAGCAGCACAGCAGCCCCCACGCGTCATTTGCCATACAGGTGGTTGAGCGGCTAGAAAATACATTGCGATCCCTCTCAGAAAAGTTACCAAAACAGCTATAAAAGTGTTGTCCAAGACAGAGTATTAATGCCCGCAAGAAATAAAACACACCATCAAACTGAAAAAAAAAGTAGCAACATCCGTAGCAGACCGCTAGCAGGGAGTCCTGGCTCAAAAATTAGTTATGTGGGTGAAGGTGATTTTTTTAAAAATCAAATAGAAACAGCATCACACACTGTGCGTGCTAAAACCAGTCTTTGAATGGGACACGAAAATCAAAAATTGCACTTGTGCATTTCCAGTTCCTCCCAATTCCCCTTTCGGTGGGTTTTGCCGGCACTGGCTGAGATACGGAGAGAAAGAATCAGTGTGTTAAAAAACAGGGATGGGACGTGAGCAAGCATTCAACAGCGAGAACAAGAAAAGGCAATTTCAGAAGCAACTAGTCCCTTTAAAAACAAAAATTTAAAATAAAATGTTACCTAGATGTGCCTCCGGGATTATTTCAGGGCATCCACTCCGTCTGTGCGGCCGAGACGGATGCAGCTCGCTCTGCCGGGGACGGCGGCGGCCGTGAAAGAGGGAAAGGAAAATGCACGTAGGGAGGTTATGTGTGCAGGGAGCAAATCAAGCACCTCTTTTTACCCTCCCGTAATGGAGGAGCCAGGGGTGACCTGGAAAGGCAGAATAACCCTACATTCTCTAATAATGAGGATATCCAAGTAATGCAGCATCGCTTTTAACCTACGGGACTCTCCGCTGCTCTCTCCAGCCGGAATTTAACAGCGCTGGAGTTTTTCAGGAGCTGAAGGGAGAGCATTGCCCACTCTGGGGAAGTGAAAACCCATTAAATTTGGAAAAGGGAGAAATTTGATGCGGGATTGAGCCCCAGGATGTGGGAGCTGGTAGCGTTGAGCCCCAAACTCACTGCTGCTTTCAGGCTTGGATGCATCCCGAAGTGGTGAGTTCCTCCAGTTCGCCCATTCCTGGTGGGAGCAGCATCTAGCACCACCAAAACGTTCCTTGGGGCTGGTTTTGCCAAACCTGTTGCCTGATGGTGCCATCACCCCTCTCCACCTCATGAATAATTGCTCCTCCATTAACTTCTCCACCCCATTTGCAATTTCATGGGCTTTTGGCTTTATTTGCAGACAATGATAAAATTACCCAGATTACGGTAAAAGTTGGGGCAAAGCTGGGAGCACCTGGGCAGAGCCGTGGCTGCACCCTGGTGACCTGGTTTCAGCTCTGCCATTGACCTTGGAAAAGCCATTTTCCCCTCTGAACTCTCACGGCTTTATCTCTAGAGGGGGGGAATTCTGCAAAAAAAGAGAAACTCCTAAAAAACCCAAGTATTTTTTAGGCTTTTCCCATTTACCTCTGAATTTTCCAGCAGTGGGAAAAGAAACAGATTCTTATGGAAAATACGTGCTGGTGGCTTATTTCTGTCCCTCTCCCAGCCCCTCAAAGGGGCATTTGCGCACATTTACAAAGCAGTGGGAGACATTTCGGGACACGAGCTCTGCTCATACACGTCGCTGCTTTGGGGGCGCCGAGAGCATGTTGGGGGTGGTGTTTCCCTTGGGAAAGGGAGGAGGAGGGTAAGGCAGACAAGGCCTCCCTCTTTGCTGGGCATTTCTGTGGTCATGCTCCTGGGTTGAGGGGTCTTGGAGTGTTGTCTGTGGCAGGTGCTGCCATCAGGGGCCGAAGCCACGCTGTTGGCGATGGATGTGCTTCTCTTAAACCTCTTAGTGACTCTCAGCCCCCAGCCCAGCCCAGGTCTGATGCTGAGCCCGGTGTAGCGCCGGCTGTCACTGTCCCAGGAGATGCACGGCGTCCCCCTCCTCACTGATCTGGGGGGACAAGCGGAGAGCTGAGCCCCCCTTCGCCCATTTTCCCTGCTTAGCGGGGGGTGTCTGAGCCTGATGAGGCGTGTGGGCTGGCTGGGCAGGCAGGGGTAGTTCAGCTGGGCTGGCTGGTGGGATCCAGGGGCGGCAGTGGAGGCTAGCAGGGTAGCAGGCAGGCAGGGATCACTGGGGAGCGCGGCAGGAGGAATCTGAGGAAGGTGTTTTGGGAAGGTATTTAGGGAAGGCATTTTGGGGAAGCGCTTCGGGACGGCGTGAGGCACTTTGGGGAGGCGCTTTAGGGAGGCACTTTGAGGAAAGTGTTTTAGGAAGACGCTTTGGGAAGGTGCTTCAGGGAAGATGCGCTGGGGAGGTGTTTGGGGAAGACGCTTTGGGGAAGGCGCGGCGGGCCGAGCCGGAGGGGCGCCCTGCAGGGAGGAGGGAGCCTCGGCGGTGCGGGGCGGTCCCGGCGGGCACCTGCGGGCCGGGCCGCCGCCTGCAGTGCCGCCGGCCGCCACCGGGTGGGGCGGCAGGGCAAAGAGTGAGCGCGGCGGCGGCGGCGGCGGCGAGGGGGGGCGGCTATCGCTCCGCAGCGGGGGAGGGGGGGACTCCTGCACCGGGATGCGCCGGGAGGGAGGGACCCTCTCCGCACCGTGGGGAGCTGCCTGCGGCGGGGCGCACGGGGGGGTGTCCCTGCGGCGGGGCGCACCGGGAGGCACGGGGGGGCTCTGGCGATGCGCGGGGGGGGTGGGAGTCGGGGCGGGGGGGGGGGGGAGGTCTCCGTCCACCGGCATGCACCGGTGGGTTGGTGATGGTGGAAACTCCCATCGCCGGGAAACACGGGGATGCAATGGGTGCGCGTGTGGGTCTCCGCACCGGGATACACAGGGAGTGGGGGTCAGCAAGGAGTCCATGGGGATGCACGGGCGTGGGGGATCCGGGGTGGCAGGGATCCCTGCCCTGGGCGTACCCAAGGATGCGGGGGGAGGGGATCGTTGCACCCGCTCCGCGATGCTCCGGGGGGATCCCCGCACCCCAGGTCCATCCCCGCACCGGGACGGAGGGGGAGACGCAGGAAAGCGGCTCCAGGCCTAACTCCCCCCGGGGTCACCCCAAAGGAAGGAGGGGACGCCCCCCGAATCCTCGGGAGACGCAGCGGCGGGGGGAGGTGGGGGGGGGGCAGGCCCTCTCGGTGCTCCGCAGTCCCACCGGGCACCAGACTCAAACCAGCTGGGGAGGCTAAAGGGGGACGCCGGCCGAGGGGGGAGAATGGTGGGGGGGGTTGCGAAGGAGAAGGGGGGAACTCAATGAACTTTTGTTTTTCCTGTAATCTGAAGCAAATGCTTTGCAAAACTGTCTGTAACCAGGCAGCCCGGATACCTGCCTTTGCCTCCATCGCTGCTGTGGCTGGGCTGAGGGGGCTGGGGGGGGTGGGGGGGAGGGAAGCAGTATTGCAGCCGTCTGTGCAAGGCAGCGTCTGGGTTGGAAACACACCTCGGATAAAGCGGGGATCCCCCAGCCCTGATACCCCTGTTCTGGAAAGCACCGGGGGGGGGGGGTGTCAGGAAAATCGCCCCCCCCCCAAAAAATAAAATAAAATAAAATGTTGGTGTGTGTGGAATATAACAAACCCGAAACAAATAATGGGGGAGAGGGGGGTGCAGAGAGTAAATCATTGCAAGGGGCAAATCACTGGGAGCAAATAATTGGAGGGGGCGAATCAATGAAAGAAGGCAAATAATTGGGAGGGGAGGGGGGGAGAGGCCAAATCATTGCAGGGGGTAAATCCTTGTGGGGGTAAATCACTGAAGGGGCAAATCATTGCAGTGGATAAATCATTACAAGCAGGGAAGGGTAGGGGAGCAAGGAGTTGCAATTGGGGAAATGGAGGGGTCTGAATCTTTATGGGGAGGGTAAATCATGGCAAGAAGAAAGTAATGAAAGAGGGGCAAATCAATAGAGGGGGTAAATTATTGGGGAGGGAGAGAATCATTGCCTGGGGCAAATTAGTGTAGGGCACGGGTGTAAATCATTGACCGGGGCAAATTATTCTGGGGGGTAAATTACTGAAAGGGGAAAATCATCGAGGGATAAATCTTGTGTGTGAAGGGAATCATTGCAAGGGGGGAAATCACTGGGGGTAATTCTTTCAGGGAAGAATTATCGCAAGGGGGAATCGTTAAAGGGTTAAACATTGGGGGGGTGTCATTGTAAGGGGGAAATTATTGGGGGGGTAGATCTTGGGAGGGAGTCATTGCAAGGGGGAATCATTAGGGGTTAAATATTGGGGGGATTATTGTAAGGGAAAATCATTAAGGGTTAAATATAGCGTGGGGATCATTGCAAGGGTGAAATAATCAAGGATTAAATATTGGGGGGGTTCATCACACGACTGAACATTACAGGGTGGCAGGAGCCACTGCGAGGCGAAAATGTTGGGGGGGAATCATTGCAAGGAGGGCAGGATTAAGGGTTAAATATTGGGGGGGGGGGGGGGAAGATAATTTGGGGAGGGGGAATCCTTTCGGAGGAGGGGGGGAGCCGGGGCTGAGCCGCGCTTGTCTCTCCGCAGGCCGAAGGTACGGACGGCGAAGGAGGAGGAGGAGGAGGAGGAGGAGGAGGATGAGGCCGAGGAGCGCGGCGTGACCGTGCGGCGGGCGGCGGGCCAGGGCTCGCACGCTCCAGCGCCGCGTCCGCCCGGCTCGTCCCGCCTCCCCCGGAGCCCTCTGAAGTGAGGGTGGGTGTGCGGGGGGGAGCAGCCGTGCTGGCGGCCAGCCCAGCCCCGGCTTCCCCGCCTCTATATAAACACACATTTGACTTTCTTTTTTACTCCTATTTAAGATTGAGAGGGGCGAGCAGCCCTTTTTACTGAAGTCTGGTGAAAAGTCTGGGGCTAACAAATAACCAGCATATAGATATATAGATATATTTATAGAGATATATTTATATAGATAGATAGAGATATAAACCGATCCGTCTCGCTCCGTGTGTGTAGATACATATATATAGCTATTTAATTCTTCCATCTCTCCAGGTCGTGGCTGAATTATTTTATGATTTTTTAACATTTTTTAAAATCTCGCTCCTTTTTTTCCCTTTCTTTTTTTTTTTTATTTTTTTTTCCCCTCTGGTGTGTGTGACTTTGCCTTGAAAGAGAGCGAAAGCCAGAGCATCTGCATTTGGACTTTTTGGGGTCTTTTTTTTTCACTCCAGGGTTTTTCTTTTTCATTTTTTTTTTCTCGAGTTTTTGACTACTCCCCCAACCCCTTCTTTTGGGGTCTCTCTTGTTTTTGGGGGTTATTTTTAAAACTTTTCTTTTTACCCCTCTCTTTTTGTGTTGTGTGGGTTGCTTTTTTTTATTTCCCCCTGTGTCACTCTGTCAAGTTTATTCCAAACAAGAACAAAGTTTTCAGAGAGGGACAGAGGAGAAACTGCTTTTTGCCCTTTTCCCCCCCCTCTTTTTTTCCTCCCCCTCCCGCTCCCCCCTTTTTTTTCCTGTTGTTTTTCTAACCTGCCAGCGGAGAGGGGGGCGAGCCCGGCCCCCCCCGCCCCAGGACCCCCCAGGCAGGGTTTAGCGTGCGCTCCGCAATCGCCCTCTTTTCGTGCGTGCGTGTGTGTGGGTGCGAGTGTGGTGCCTGTCAAGGGGCTGTTTCTCTCCCCACCCTCCTCCTCCTCCTTCTTCCAAATATGCTTTTTGCAAGTTTTGATCTCGTCTCGGCACTGGCTACCCTCGCGGCGTGCTTGGTGTCACTGACTTTGCTGCTGGCCGTGTCCCAACAGCTGTGGCAGCTCCGCTGGGCTGCCACCCGCGACAAAACCTGCAAGCTACCAATCCCTAAAGGCTCTATGGGATTCCCTTTAATCGGAGAAACCTTCCACTGGCTCCTGCAGGTAAGGAGGATTCCCTTCCCTTCCCTCCCTGGAAGGTGGGCTGGGACCGGCTTTTTTTTTTTTTTAGGGCTTTTTTTTTCTTCTTTTTTTTTTTTTTTTTTCTTTTCCTTTCGATTGCATCATGCGGGTTCCCGGCGAGCTGGGGAGGTAGCTGGGGCCGGGGGCTGGTGGCGGCTGGCGCGGGGGGGGCGGAACGGAGGGAGCCAGGCCCGGCCGGTCTCGCCCCGGAGCGGCCGCCGCGCTGCGCTCCCCGGCCGGGCGGTGCGGGGTTCCCCCCGGCGGGGGCTGTTCGGGGCCGGAAAGGAGGCTCGGGGTCTCCCCTGCGCTGCCAAAATCTTCTCCCCCTCCCGCCCCCCCCCCGCGCCTAAATACTTGCAAAAAAAATAATTAAGGATAATAAAGCCGGGGGTGAGAGGTAGCCCGGGGGTGCGAGTTAGCCCCGGGGCGAGGGTGGATGTCGCCGGGCACGGCGCGGGGCTCCCCGGGTCGCATCCCCCCGCTCGCCACCCCACGCCCCTGCAATGGGCTCCCCCTGCTCCCCGAGCCGTCCCATCCCCGTCCCCGGGGCTGCTCCCGCCGGGTTCGCAACCCGCCCGGCTCGGGTCCGGTCTTGGGGGAAGCCCGCGGAGGTAATCGGTAGATTAACCCGGGATTAACCTTGCTAAATGTTGAACAGCGGCGGGCGGAGCGGGATCCCCTCGGACCGCGTTGCGAGAGGGTGACTGCCAAAAAAAGAGGGGGGGGGAGAAGAAAAAAAAAAAAAAGAAAAGGGAGGTGGAGAGGAGGCAGGAGGCGGCCGAGGAGTGCCCCGCTGCGGGGGGAGCCGCGGGCCGGGCTGGGGGCACCCCGCGGTTCGCAGCATCCCAGGAGGGAACCCCCGAGGAAAATTAGCCCGAGGGTTTCCCGCTCCCTCCTCGCGGGGCAAAATAGAAATAATAATAAGCAAATGGAAGCCTGGCGAGGATGCTCCCGCCAGCGAAGGTCGCGTTTCATTGACGGGAGCGCTGAGGGGACGGCAGAGCCCGCGGCGGGGCAGGGCAGCCCGGTCCCGGCTGCGAGGGCTGCGGCGTCCCCCGGTTTCCCCCCCCGCCCCCGCCGCCGGGGAAGCCCCGACGTGGGAGCCCGGCGCGGCAGCCCCGCTCCCCGGCCGGCCCCCTCCCCGCCAGCGGCGCCGAAGGGGTTAACCGCACGCTCTCAATAGGGCTTTATTTTTTAAAGAAATTTATCAGATTTTTACAGGGGGACCAGAAAAGGGTTCTCGCTTTTCCACAGGCTCCGTCCAAACAGAGTCCAGGGCTAAAAATACAAAATTTTGTATAAATTGGACTCCATTCGAAACTTCTCCCACATAAAGGTCCTCTTTGTGCTGCCCTGGAAATGGTGTACAAATAACTCTTTATTAATGCCACAAAAAGGACTTTAATTATATTTACGCAGATCAAGAAACAGGGTCACCTGAACATCTGAAATTCACAACCGCGCTTTTGTTTCAAAATAAACACACGCACTCACAACTCTGCGCCGGGGCGCGGAGCTGCGGCGCTCGCAGCTATTCTCCCCGCTCGGGATGGGGTTTTTGGGGGGACATCCCCCCGCCTTCCCCCCTCCCGGCGGCTCCATCCGCCTCCTCGCTGACAAAAGCCCCCGGAGCATGTGGGAAAGTTATTAAACCCTCTCAAATCTGGAGATTTACTTAGGCAAATTGCAGCCTTTCGAGTAAATTCAGCCTGAGCGAAAAAAAAAAAAAAAAAAGAGAAAGGGGAAAAAAAAAAGGTTAAAAAGTGCCAGAGGAGGTAACGGTAGAAGTTAAAAGGAGGAGAGGGAAAGGGGGTGGAGGGCACCGACCCCCGCCGGGGCGGCGGGAGGAGCGGGCACGCCGCCGGCAGCGCCGGGCGCCCCGTCGGTGGGAGCCGGGTTGTGCGGGAGTGGGATGTCGGGGTTACCCCACTCTCCCCCATTTCTGCCCCCTACCCCGGCCGGGTTCACCCCCAAACCTGCAGGCGCCAGGACACCCCCCCTCCGCCCCCCCCCCCGTCTCCCGCCCCGCAAAGCGGCTCCCCGCTGCGCCGTGGGGTGCAAGCTGCGCGGGCGCGTAGAGGCCGTGCGGTAACACAGCCCCCCCCCCCCCACTCGTGTTTTGTCCCCCACCTCCCCCCCCTTCCCGCAGGGCTCCTGCTTCCAGTCTTCGCGGCGGGAGAAGTACGGGAACGTGTTCAAGACGCACTTGCTGGGGCGGCCGCTGGTGCGGGTGACGGGGGCGGAGAACGTGCGGAAGATCTTGATGGGGGAGCACCACCTGGTGAGCACCGAGTGGCCGCGCAGCACCCGCATGCTGCTGGGGCCCAACACCGTGGCCAACTCCATCGGCGACATCCACCGCCACAAGAGGAAGGTGAGGCACCCACGCGAGACGGGGAGGGGGGGGGTGCATGGTGGTGGGGGGGTGCGTGGGGCGGGGGAACCCCCTTCCTTCCCTACCTCCCTCCCTCCTTCCCCTCTCGCCCTCCTCTCCTTTTCCCCCCATCCCTCTCCCCGCGGAGCCCTCGTGCGTGGGAGGTCCCGCGTGCCCCCTCCGTGTCCCCCCCCCCCTCCTCCTCCACGCCGTGTCCCCGCTCGATGCCTTTGAGGAATTTAAAAGGGCGATGGGGAGGAGAGAGGGTGAGCGGGGGGAGAGTGTCACACGCGGGGCTGCCCCGCAGGTCGCTGCTGAGGACGGAGGTGCTGCCCCTCTCCCCGCCCCCCCCCCCCGCCATCAGCGCCCCACCAGCCCCCCGCAACCGGTGTCACGCGTGGCGGGCGCTGCCGTGAGCCGAGCGCCGAGCGCGGTCCCAGAGGCTCTTAAAAGGGCGATGCAACCGGCGGGCACCGCGCGGCGTGGGGCGGAGGGGGGGCAACGAGTGTGGGGGGCAACGAATCGGGGGGCCCCCTCCTATTTCCAGGCTCCGCCGAGAGGTGTCGTGGGCAGACCCCGCGGGGTTTGTGTTTGTTGGGTGGCGGGGGGGAGGTGTGTCTCATGGCGCTGGGTGTTCCATTGGATTTCAGGGAAATTGGGGCACTGATGAGGGTCCTGGGGTGAAGTGCGGGGGGAAAACTGAGCTGGGGGGCGGGGTGGGTGCTGAGACCCTGCGGGGCCTTGCCTCACCTCACCCCCTCGGGGGTCCTGGGGTGAGACCCTCCTTACAGACCTGAGGGCAGGCAGGTAGCGTAGGGCACCCCGGTTTCAGGGGGTGTTGAGCCCAAGCAGATGTAGGGGATCACCCTCATGTCTCCCCATCAGCAAAGGCGGTGGCAAAGGTGACAAGCCTGCGCAGGCTGGCATGGCGGCATGGGTGATGGCTTTCGCTTCCCGTCCTCCCCGGGACAGGCTCTTTCCCAGCTGGGTCGGGGCAGGCAGTGGATTTGAGGTGAAGGTAATGTGTCTGCCCCCCTCTCTGCGGTGCCCAGACATCGTCCCCTGCAAGGGGAGTGTGGTAGCCAGCGCCAAGAGTCTGTCCCAGTCCCTGCCTGAGGCAAGGTCTGCTCTCCTCTCTGCTCCAGCAGGATTTCCTATTTTGGCGTATATATTTCTATAAAATTCCTATCAAACCCAATCCCTCACTCTTTTCTCCTGGGGGAGAAGATGAGAAAACAAACACCCCATGACACCCATTAGTCACATTTTTTAATGTGCTGGCAGCCGAGCCTCAAGTGCTACCACAAGAAACGTGGTGTCAATCCCTACCCGGGACCTGGGAAAACTCGATGTCTGCAATTACACCCCCCTTTGCTTGGGCTACTTCTTTTTTTTCTTAAGGAGGGAGATATTTTTTCCAACCTTGCTGTCAAAGAGAAAGGGCGATAGTTCACGGGGCTCCTTCCATCATGGAACATAATTTGCGGCAGGAGAGGTGCAAGGAAACGGGGAGCAATGCTGTTTCCTCTGGCAGCAGGAGCAAGGCAGCAGCTTTGGCTCCTATTTATTTCCTATTAAGGGAGGTTTTACCAGTGGCAGCTGGTGATTTGAAGGTCTTCTACGCTCCTTTGCTGCTTCTTTTATCTTCTGCACAGCAAGATAATTTTTTGCTACTGAAAAGTGGGTAGCTGAAGGCCTTTGGTTGCAATCGCCTTAATGAAACCGCGGAATTCAGACCTCAGGAACAGATGCTGGGGGAGGCGAGGAGAGCGTGGGTTATGGGAATGGGGTCATGGAAAAGGGAGGCCTGACCTCTGTGGTATCCTGATGGACTTATAATTTGTACCACAGCTCGGATGGGGAGTGCCAGCACCAGCAAGGAGCAATACCAGCAGCACAGAAAGGGGAGAGCCTCTCTCCCTCGGTACTTATACCTGCTTTTCTCACTTTTGTGTTTTTACCTAGTGGGAAAAATGTGTCCCACCCTAAACTGTGAATCCCAATGCTTTCCGATTTTTCTGAGCCCGAAGTCTGGTCTGGATCTCTGTTGTCCCCCTCAAATCCCTTTTGCGTTCCTGATTTTGGCATCAGGTGTGATCCCAAGCTGGCAAGGATCCTAATTCTTGCTTAAGGGATGGCTAAAGCCTCCTGAGAACAGGTACTTTGGCAAAACACTGTCCTGGGATGACCCTTGACAGCCATGTCTGCTCCTGCTCACACACTTTGCCTCTGCTGTGAGCTCTATCATTCCTGAAAGCAAATGCTTTCCCCATATCAGCGGGACTGGGGATGCTACAGTAGCTAATTGTTTTTAAAGCTTTCTCTTTGAGCAGCACGGGTTAGGTACGCCGGCCTCAGCTGTTTCCCTTCCCTTTGAAAGCGGGAGGTTATTCTGACTCCTTCGCTTGGTCTCCTCTCAGTTACTGTTCCCGCGGGGCTGAGCATCTCATGTGTCACGCACCCTTGGGTGCTCCCCGAGCCCGGCTGCCTCCTGAATTGCCTTCTCCCCTACGCAAACCATCCCTCGCCCTGGACTGAGTGAGTTGCGCATGTGGAGATAGGGTGAAACTGCTTCTAAGAGGAAGAAAATAGATCATTTTGTTCTTGGCGAGATTGCGATGACCAGATTAAAGCTATTACCAGGCCAGGTGCCTTCTACCGTCAGAAATTGCCGGCGTCTTTTGAGTTCATTAGCCCTGAGCTTTTGTTGCTGTTAAATGGCGTTGACTTTGAACTCTCCCCACCCTGCTGCTGAGACTGTGAGAGGTCTGAGGTGGAAGCACTTAAAGCTTGTTGTGGAAGCATTTAAACTTGTTCCTTCTCAGTAGAAGTTTTTCTCTCAGGTACCTCTCTCAGGTACCTAGTCCATACCTTTCTCTTGACCCTCTGGGGAACTGAACAAATAATCTGTTGGCAGAAGACTGTGTTTTTCACAGACTTCACCAACTTTCATAGTAAGGATGCTAGTATTAATAGAAATATTAAAAGAATCAGAGCAGTCTGAAAGCTCCATGGAAAAAAAGCAGTAGAATTTCCTGGGAAACCTTTTAAGTTGTTGATAATTCAGTTTAAAGCATTGTGGGGCTTTCTGGAGCAGTAGCTCCATCCACCTCTCAAATTCTGTCTTCTGCCTCAGCTCTGAGCTTGAGCCTTCACTTGCTCTGAAGTGGCTTCTCATTCTCTGGTCTTGCCAGAAATTGTACATGAGGTATAATTTCTCGTGAGGCTGCTTGTGGTGTAGGGTGCTAGTCAACACGACGAAAGGTGGAGGGTGAAACCCCATGCTGTGGGAGTCACCCTCTGCTGTGACTCCAACCATTGGGGGTCATCTCTAGCTCTTGTTCCACCAACCCTTACGTGGTCACCACCTGCGATAAGTCCGCATCATCTTTCTAAAAGCCAGTGGAGTTGCATTTATTTGCAGCAGCAGCAATGGCAGATACTCTTTCATCATTCCCTGGCAATTGAGCCGTGGTCTCCTCTTGATGGGGCAGATTGCCACTGAGACGTGAAGACAAGCTCTAGCAAAGAGCTTTAACCCCAACATGTTCTTGCATGATGTTTCTGGTAGCTTGCCATTGAAATTGGCTGTTTTGCTGGATGCATATTGCAGAGCCTTCCAAAGAGATTTAGCTCTTCAATGTAACTTCAAGATGAGCAAACCACAGCTGTCACTACTGAATCTGCTGTAGGACACTTGGCCCATGGCAGTGATGGGATCAGAGCTGGATCAGACAACTCAGGCTCTGGAGCTCTTATCTCAGGTTTGGTATGTCCTTATCTCAGCTCCTTTTCAGGATCTTGTACAGATTCAATATCCCCTTCCATAAAGCAGATGAATATCCTCTTCTCCATCCCAGAGGCTTTAATCCCCTAGATATTGATAAAGGACTCTGAGATGCACGTGTGAAAGGTGCTCAGGAGGAACAAAGCTGTATTAACAAGCTGGTAGCTATGTCAGCTCTCTGCTTTCTCATCCCGTATTTATTAAAGCTCCCCTGCAGGAAGCTGTCAAAGTTAATATAAAGTGGAGAAAACTTCCCCCTTTTGGGAAATGAACTCTCCAATTATTAGGAAGGGGGTCTCTGGGTATAAAGTCAACTTTGCCCAGGGACGTGACAGCTTGTGGGGTGGGACGGAAGGTGAGAATGGGGCTGGGAGCAGGGCTTGCCTGCGTCAGGGGTATCGCTTTATTGTAGATGTCATCAGCGTTGGCTCTGTCCTTGGCCTGAGATGAAGCTGGTTGATAAGAACAGTTTACAAGTAGTAAACAAAAGCAACCCAAAACTCCTCAACCTCCCTCCTGAGATAAATATCTACTGAGAGGCTGTTACTGCTGTTGGGTCACGGAGTTTATGTGGATGTCAGAGAACCTGGGCCACCCGTGCTGCAGTGAAGGTGACTTGCTTCTCTGTGGTGGCATTTTTGTTTCAAAATCACCTTGCAGGTTACTGGGATGAACAGCCACATTGCTCTTGTGTCTGGCTGAGCATGGACATGTCTTTGCTCTGGCTTTTTGGTGGCAGATCTCTGCCTCTTTCCATCACATGTTGTCCCTTGGGGTCAGACGTGACATCGCAATGGAGGGGAGCTTGTGCTCTCCTACAGTAACTCATGGGGATGGGGTGGTGGGACGGTGCCTGGCTGAGGGTGCTCCTTGCTCCACACTTCTGTCTCTGGTGCTCTCCCCATCCTGTACTTGTTTTGGTGTCAAAGCCACGCCACCGGTGCCGTACCCTGTCCCAGCCTGGCTGTTCACTCAGTCCTTTTCATATCTTACCCTAGATCTGTCCTTGTAGACACCCATTTTTACCTGTGAGCTCCCATTTATACCTGTGAAACCACAGTGAAATCAGTGCAGTCGCTCCAGATTTACCACGTGTTTCTTTTGAAAGTGCCGATCCCTGGGTCAATACGAGCTGTAATGAAGGCAAATCAAATCTGCTCTTAGGCATGGTGATAGTGTGGGCTCTGGTTTTATGGGATGTAAGGCCATTGGAAAGTTGAAGTTCAGCAAACAGAGAGGGAGGCAATCCTGTGCCTCTGCCTGTGAGGGACCCCAGCATCTCGGTGGAGAAGGAAATGGGAACTGGAAATGGCCAGGATGCACGGCCCTTAGGTTTTAGGTCAAGACTGAGCAGTGCCCGAGGCCAGGAAGGAGTTTCCCCATGCAGGATACGTGCTGCCAGCGTGGGTGTGCTACGGTGCACGGGGAAGGTGGGACTCAGACTTTCCTCGGAAGCATCCAGCCTTGGCAGGAGAGCACTGGACTTGCCGGGCCCATGCTCTGTTCCAGCATAGTAATCCCAAAATAGGCACAGCTGGCTTAAAAAAGGAAAAGAAAGAATAAAATAAAAGCAGTCCGTGGGCTGGGTAGACATCCTAGACCCGGAGACTCGAGGAGGAAGCAGACAGTGGTGCAGCGAAACGGCCTGTTTTGTCTCACTGTCCAAAACTACATCATTCATTAACACACCACAATTAATGTTCTGCCTTGGAGGCATACAAGTGTTGAGCTTATTAGCACCAAGTAGAAAGGTCTGAGGCTTTAATATAGTTTGCAAGAGGATTAAGAACACAAAAGGGGCCATAAATTTACAGCCAAATATAAACCAGCTGCTGTGGGCTGGACTGGGGGGGAGGGAGGGAGGGGAGGAGGGAGATGGGGGAGAAGGGCGGGAGGAGGAAGGAGGGATGGGAGGCGGCGGGAATGTACCTTTCATACTGCAAAAATCCCTGACCCAAGTTTTTAAGAGGGTTTTTTAGTTGGTTTTTTTTGTGTGGTTTTTTTTTTTTTTTTCATTTCCACCCAGCCTTGCTGCCCTCCTCTGTGTGACTTGTAAATCCCACGGTGGAAAAGAAACCATCCGAGCCCCCCCCAAATCATATCAATCAGCTTGAGCGGGCTGGATTCCAGCTGCCATCGGCTGGCCCGGCTCCAGCCCCTTCTCAGCATGTCCGTGTCGGGCTATTGCCCCGTGAGCTTTATTTAACCCATGGGCAAAAGCCACTGAAGCCGGAGAAAAGGCTTTCATTGATGGAGGAGGGCTCCCGCTCGCGGTCTTGGGGAAGAATTTGTCAGCTAGGTTGGCTCATTGACTTTAGACCAAATAGTGCTGTCATCTACAGTGGTGTAAATCCAGAGTAATTCCAATGGATTAAAAAAAAAAAGCAAAGCACAGGCACTCCTGGCTGAAAGACAAATTTCATGCGTTTTCATAGCGCCTTCCACCCCAAAATGACCTGCAAGCTCAGACCCTGCTTTGAGAAACTGTGCTGTGTCAGAGCATGGTTCCAGCTCAGGAGCTGTACGGATAACCCTGGGAGCTGAACCTCTCTACCTTTTTGTGTCATCTGGGATGGAAGCTGTTGTCCTGTGAGGCACGGAGAAGATGAAAGCCCTCCTCAGGCTTCAGTGCTCTGTGCTGGGTGGAACTGCAATCTGCAGCCCCATAGCTCTGCATGGGTCCAGGCTCCGCTTTTGGTCAGGAATGGGGGATGCCAAAAGCTAATCCCAGACATGGGAGAGAGCTTTTCAGACTCAGGATCCATCTGACATTGTCTTTGTGTAGCTTTGTTTTTCTACTGCATCATACTCCATCCTTCCAAGCAGCTCAAGCAACCTGCTGAGTTGTGGTTTGTAATATCCCGCTCATCCCCCTGCGGACTGAGTGCTTTGTTTTAGATTAATGATGCTCTCCATTACTTCTCAGGTGGCACTTCTACCACTAAATATATCTCTCTGTCAGTCAGCTTCCTCTTAAACTTTCTTTTCCTTAATTTTGTAGGGTGGCCTTGGGTCATCTCAGCCCTTGTCATCTCCTCCCTGGGTTTAGTTTAAAGCTCAGAAGAGGCCTCTGATAGTTGGCAGGAGCTCATATGTTCAGAAGGAGGGACATCTGCACCATCAGATGTGTGCTCATCCCCATATGATGCACAGAGGTCTTACAAGACTTTACTCAGGATTTTGGTTGCAGAGCTGCTGGAGGGAGTGCTTTTCCAAGCGTCTTCCCCTATTTCTGCCAAGAGACAGATACGTCCTCAGAAAGGTGTATTTATTTCACCTTTGGGATGGAGCAGGCTGCATCATGGGGCGACGGTTTCCCTCTCATGCCCTCTGCCAGCACAGCTGCCCCTTGTGCTCTGCACAGCTCCCAGCCCATGGAGCACTTGGCAGGACCGAGGTCTAAGTGCTCCTGTGGAAGAGCACTTGAGGCTGGTTTCTTTGCGAAGTCCAGCTCTGTCTCTAGGGAGAGTCCATGCTCTGGGTTATTTAAACGCATGGGGTCCCTTCCCTTTGCTCCCCGCTCTGTTCTCCCGGAAGATGCAGGGGATGAGCAAAAAGGGGACTTTTCTTCTAATATTTCTCCTCCATTGGCTCCGCAGCGGTGGGCAGGGCACTGTCCCTGCTGCCTGGGCAAGCTGCTCTCCTCCTCTTTCGCTTTGGGTAAACTCTCATCTCCACACCACAGATCTGGGCTTTAACACTGTGGTCCAAAAACAAATGGGATAGCCCATTCCAGCTCAACCCAGCCTTCTGACGCTGATGAATGGCTGCTCTGACCATGAAGCCTTGTGCCTGGTGGGTTTGCAGGATGCTCCTTCTCCATGGCTCCAGCCAAAGACACCAACCACAGGCAGTGGGTACGTGCCCTGTTAGACATCTTCTTGGCCAGCTGATACCACCTTTCTAATCCCTTCTGGCTGGACCCAGCTCCTGTTTCTTTGCCACACTGTTCTTTGATGTGATATCTTCTTTTTCTTTCCTTCTGTGTGATGGGATCCCCTCCTTGAAAAGTGGTGACAATATGTAAGGAGAATTTTGCTGTTCTCAAATGCACTGGTTTCCTTGTCAATAAATGGGGGGAGGGCGCTTGGAGCAGCAATTCAGAGGTAGTGTAGGCACACAGATGTTGAAAAACCACAATGTGTTTAGGTATCCCATAAAGTGGGCTAAGAAGCCTAAATCCCTGAACGTAGCTGGTTGAATTTTGCTTTTGTTGGCAATGTTTGGGTTTTTTTTGAGACAAATGGCAGCTTTGCAGAGGGGGGTGCTGAGGCAGATGTAGGGTGTCCTGCTTGTTCCCGGCTCTCCCCCCGCCACCCCGTGTGTGCATCACAGCCCCTTTAACCTGATAGCCTGTTAAAGGGTTTTTGGATCAAAAGCGAAGTCTCCCATGCCATGTGGAGGGTTTGTAGGAGAGATGCTCAGACGTGGAGATTTTTGAGACGCTGGGACATGGGGTGCTTGGGCTCATTTTTATTCTGAACTCAAGTGGAAATATGAAATGCTAAACTTTCTCACAACCCTAGATGTTTAAAAAAAAATTAAAGAATTACGGGTATGTGCAACCCTGAAAGGAGCATGTTCATCACAATGTGGCCCAAGGATGCCGAAATGATCTTTACATTTTTTTCACAGCACATTTTTTTGAGAATCATTCAGATTTCAATAAAACTGCCTTTCACAAAGGCACTCCATTTCTTTTCTTCACTTGGGCTGAGTTTGGAGACTCCACCTACTGTAACCAGACTCCCTTTGGAGACAAGTCACAGCATTCGTGGGGCTCTTGCACTTCTTCCTGGGAGAGGCTGCTGCCTTCAGGTCCCCTGAGACACCCGTGCTCCTCACCTGCACTCTGCGTGCAGCACTGTGCTTTGATAAGCAAACCCAGCGTTGCTCATTTTGGGTAGTTGGGAGCTGAAACTCTTGGCTTTTCCCTCTCAATTGGCCTGGATTGCTCCCATGATGGAGCATGGCAGAAGACGCTGAAGTGGTCCATGTGCGCCATTTTCCAATTATGGCACGGGGAGAAAAGGCATCAGCTCTTTGCTATGTGCCTGTGAAAGGCAAAGCCCTTTAAAAATAGATGGCAGAATGTCAGGGCAGCGGTGGGGTTTTGTGGAGGCCCTCTTCTCTTTGCAGTGCCTTGCATAGTCTTCACAACTTCTTTGCTGTGTTTTCTCTTTGCTTGTGCTCCTGATGCCAGGGCAGCCTCTTGCCCATAAGCCTTCTCATCCCGCTCCAAAAATATCATGGTTTACAAGCCCACTGGAGCATGGCAGTGGGCTCTATGTCTGGCAGCCCCATGTCTGATGCCAGAGAGAGGCAGACATCCATTATAATGTGGCGACAGGACAGGGTTGGGACAAACACCGCCTGACCTTTGAAACGTAGAAGAAACAGTACGTCTCCAGGTTGAGACGCCGCTTTGGATGCTTCCTGGCACGTCCTGCCGGCCAAGCTGCTGGTGGGTGCCAAATTGGTTCGTGAAAACATCTCCATGCTAATCACGCCTTCGTTTGGTCGGGCCAACAGCTCTGGCTGGCGCGGGCTGGATGAGACGCAGGTGTCTGATCCCAAAACATAAGTTTTCCTCCTGGAGGGGAGGCAGGAAAAGCTCCATTCCCTCTTTGCCATGCTGATGTGCCGGGTGGGAGCAGGGGACCTGCAGATCACGGATGGCAAAAGGCGAGGGCTGAAGCTGGTGTTTGGAGCTGGCACCAAGGGATGGTAGCACAATGAAAAGCATTGTCCCTGATGAATCCTCTCCACCCCAGCCGCTAAATGAAGTCTTTGCTACGCATGAAAATGCTGTGGGTTGAAGCTCAGGGCTCTTCTCTTGAATGCCCTCTCCTCTTCGGTGTGGTTTAAGGACAGGGCTAGGGTATTCTCCAGCCAGGACTGGGGGAAGTTCGTTGTCACACGGAGCTGGACCTCTCCAGGAGATGCTGGAGCTGAGACACCGGGAATGAATTTTCTGCCTTAGGAAGACCATAAATCTTTAAATATCCTGTTTCCACTATGAGACACACTCAGAAGTTTCCAGCCAGGCTCGCTGGGTGGTGGTGTCTCCCTCGGTGCAGGGTGAGTGCATGTGTGCAGGTGTGAATGAATGCCCCTGGATGGAGCAAATCCCCAGCCTTGGCTCTTTTAGGACATACCAAAATGTGAAAAAAATGGGGGCTCTTTCCAGCACCCCCCAAAAATCCTGGCCACTGCCCCGGCACTGCTGCCAAGGCCACCCGACCGGACCCCCACCACGGCTGGGCTATTGCATCTCGGTGTAGGCAGAGCTGGGCACCCCCTTAGAGCTGGTTTTGCCTCTTGGCAGCTCTGGAGCAACTTTTTTTGCACTGATGCTCCTTGGCTTTGCCTGGTCTTGCTCCGGCGAGTGGCTGAGACATTCGGCTCGTCTTCACTAGAGGGCGCAGGAATTTTAGGCTAGAAACGTGCGGAGGTTTGTCGGGGAAAGTTGGCTGCCTTTTCCTCCTTTTTAATCAACTGGAAAGATGCAGGGTTGAACTGGAGGTGACTGGAAGGGGATCCAGACTTGTGTCTGGCTGGGGAAGGATCCGCTGACATCTGGGATTAGGCGGCGTGGAGCACAGCGGCGGCGAGTGGACGGGACGTTGCAGTGAGCCAGCAGCGTGGCCAGGGCTCGCAATGTCGGTCAGCCCCATGGCTGTGAACTGCAGGCTGTGGCAGATGGAGGGTGCAGACGGCTGGGGCTGTAGGAGCCTGGTAGCTCAACTCAAAAAAGGGTGGACAACTCAAAAAAGTGTGAAAAAAAAAAGAAAAGAATCCTCCTGAGTCCAGTGCTAAATGCTCCCTCTTTTTCAGGCTGGGCAGGTGGTGTGTTGACCTTCATAAAGGCTCAGTCTTGCCTTCCTGAGGGTCCCCTCGCTGCACATTACTCCTTGGGACAGGCACTCTCCTCTTCAGGGTCTGGCTTTGTCTGCGGGGTGTGGATCCGGCCCTGAGCTGGTTCTCTTCACCACAGCAGCAGTTTTGCACAGTGGGACCAAAGGCATTTCTTGGGCTGCTGAGCTTTTTGCAGGGTGCAGGGCGTCCCCAAGCACTTTGTTTTGTTGGAGATGCTGGGCAGAACTTGGGGAGGATGGGGTTTGCCCCAGGTTGGGAGCCACCTCCATCAGGATGGTGGCTTCAAGCCTTCGCACTCCTTAAGCAAAGGCTGTCTCCTTATTGGCTCTGCTTTCAGCTGGAGAAACTGAGTCACGATAAGGATTTGGGGAGAGCGGGGTGATTCACTGGGAGCCTCTGTCCTTATCCCAGGCCCCTTATCATGGATGAAGGGCAGATGCGAGCCAGATGGGGAGACATTGGTGTCCCTTTGCTGGCCCCACTCAGGAGGTCCTGTCCCATCCCTGTCGAGCAGCTCGTGGCTGCCAGCTCTCCTTCAGCCAGGACTGCATCAAAGCCTGATGTCCTGCTCATGGCCACCAGGAACTGGCCCTTTCCCAGCTCCCTTCATATTTTCTCCAGGCAGCTGAGGCACTCAGCTTTAGCACCTCCAGCTTTTCTTTTATGAGTGGCTGCTTTTTCACCCCGTCACACAGGCAGGTCTGCCTGAGCATCGCTGCCCTTTCCAGGCTTAAAAATAGCTTTTGAAGCATGGAAAGGCAGCAGAAAGCAGCAGCTGCACCATCTCGTGCCCTCACAGTGATCTTGCTGTGGCCCCGCTGTTCATTCATTCACTCTTCCCCGCCGTTCATTCATGCCTCCGCTCTGCATAGCCATCCGGGGATGGCTGTCTGTCTGCAGGCAGATCTGTCTGTTGTTCTGCTTGCATTTTCCTCTCCCAGCCCTCCTCCTGCCATCCCATTTGCACGCTAGTATTTCCACGAGGAACCTCTGAGCTCTGCCCCACTGTGTATCATGTGATGAGTTTTACTCGGGGCTCAGCCTGAGTGCAGCTTGTTATGAAGCAGCTCTTGTCGAGCCTCCTGCCCAGGGCTGCGAGGGGACAGAGGTGTTATTTCACCAAACAAACTCCCAGCAAATGATGTGCATTAGCAATGAGGGGTCGCAGCCAGGAAAATGTTACCTTTCCCTTTGAGTGCTGACTGCGAAGGAAATTCTCACATTTACAGCTCCAGTGAGTCCGGGGCTCATGGAAAGAGGGGGCGGCTTTGACTTCTCTCCTCTTGTTGGTTTGATAACTTTGCAGCCCCCCCACCGTGCATTGAGCCCCCCGGGAACTGGCCACCGGTGGAGGCTGCACAGGCTTGCAGCTCCTGCCTTGAGAGCCTGTTTTAATTTGGTTTTCCCGGAGGCCTGGCATGCGGCGGTGCGTGTGTGCACGCCGCCCCATGTGTGTGTGTGGAGGTTAATAAAAAATAAACAAACAGCACTTTTTCCTCCGGTACACTCTGGGAGGGATGCGGCGGGGATGCCGAATGAAAGCATGTGCTGTGGGCCGCGTCGGGGAGGGCTGAAGGGACATTCCTGGCATTGCTGAGCTCCTCGTGCAACGCAAGGGCCCTGGCCCAAATTGGAGTAAGGAGCCCTTAGCATCGGGGACTTGGGGAGGCCCACTCCCGCACAGTGTTTACTCGCAGAGCTTAAATTAATACTGTCTGCTGACATCAGTTTTTTCGCCCGGTTTCCCAAGGAAATGAGCCGTGTGTGATTGCAGCCTCTGCATACGTGTGCGCCTCTCTTCCCCACTTGAACCTCTGTCTAAGTTCAGCCAGATTTCACATAGATCCTAAACGCCTCAAAAATAATTATTTTACTTAATTTTTTACATATATTAAAAAAGGGTGGTTGATATGCAGGAGAAACTGCAACAGCTTCCCATTGAGAGAAAAGCTTGCCTGTGTCTGCGTGTGTGCGCAACCGTAATGTTAGACACTAGAGAATTCCCATGGAAGAGATGTATTAGTGGCATCCAAACCTGGGGCTGAATGTAACTGTGAGCCATGAGACGTGGAGCTGTGGGAAAGCTGGCTCCATCCGTCCTGCCACGTGTGGGGTGAAGCGTTACCTCCTGTCTCTCTTTTGCATTGTGTTATGGCCCGTCATTTGTGATGGTTGTGGCAGGGATCACCCTGCGGAAGATCTGTTAGCTGATATTTCTCCATTGACCTTTTTTGGCAGCGATTTTAGAAATTGGTGATGCCGGATGATGATGAGTCTTCTGCTAAGTGGGCCTGTGATGTCCATTTTCATGGACAGGAGCTAGTTACTAGAGAACGCAAAGAGGAGGGGACTGTTGGGACTGTGTAGAAATCTCTGCTCACTCTGTTTTGTAGGTTTTCTCCAAAATCTTCAGCCATGAGGCACTGGAGAGCTATCTCCCCAAGATCCAGGTGGTGATCAAAGACACCCTTCGGGCCTGGAGCAGCAGCCCTGAGTCCATCAATGTCTACCACGAGACCCAGAAGCTCACCTTCCGCATGGCCATCCGTGTCCTGCTGGGCTTCCGCATCCCTGATGAGGAGCTCAACCATCTCTTCGATGTCTACCAGCAGTTCGTGGAGAATGTTTTCTCCTTGCCTGTGGATCTGCCCTTCAGCGGCTACAGGAGGGTAAGAGATTTGGGATGAGTCTTCCCCCAGCCTATAACACCAAATTATTGGGATTAATGGGGCGGTGGCTAATACCCATCTCTACAGGTTCTTGGTGGGATTTCTTCTCACCTTCTGACCTCTAGAAGCAGGTCCATTTTGGGGGTACAAAATCTTGTTTCGGTAGAGTGGAGAGGGAGATCCATTCATATGTTTTTAGAGTGCTAGGAACCATGCAGTTTGATGCTAGAGAGAACATAGTCAGGATTTGCCCTGATTTAATGGGTATTTTTTCCTCTCTTGTAACTGGCAGGTTTGCTGTATTTTTTTGTTTGTGGGATCCTTCTTCTGTTAATTCCCTCCTGTCCCCAGGGAAAAATACATCAGTGGACGTTCTAATTTCATGAACTGTTCTCATTTTTCAATGAATGATGCACACCAAAAACGTAATAAAAAAACACAGGCAAAAATTTGTATTTTTTTCATGGGGAATTTTGGTAGCAGAAATTCAGGAGTCTAAAATTTATTTTTGTGATTCTCACTGCAAATTTTGTTACTGTTATTTCACCACATGAATGAGCCCAACCATTTGCAGCCCTGGAGCATTTGCAGCAGCAGGTTAGCCCAGTGCAGCCGCACTCAGATAGGAATTACTTTACTGAGACCAGGTGATAAAATTGCTCGGGAAGCCCATTATGCTCCCAGGAAGAGGATCCTTTCAGATTAATTGACTTTCCTTTGAGAGACGATTTTCCCAGGGACTGCCGTACATCCCAGGGTGAGCCGGAGGCCTGTGAACTGGTGCGGTACTGGGGCTCCCACATCAGACCTATCATTTACATGTAGGTGCTGATTACTCTTGCCTGTAATCTCACCCGCTCGGGGCTTGTTCCTGCTGCCCAGGGAACAACTTCATCATCTTTGTGCTTCTCTTTGAGCATCTGCAATTGCAGTCGTATTACTTAGACATGTCCTGAGCACGTCTCCAGCTCCTGAGGACGCTGCGCTGGGGATAGTGGTGCTGGAATGGTATGGAATGGAATAGAATAGAATAGAACAGAACAGAACGGAATATTTCAGTATGAAGGGATTTACAATGATCGTCTAGTCCAACTGCTAGCCCAACTAGCATTGTGTCCTGCATGATCTGTTGGCTTACTGCTCCACAGGGCATCCGGGCACGCGAGACGCTGCAGAAGGGGTTGGAGAAAGCCATCCAGGAGAAACTGCAGAACACACAGGGCAAGGACTACGCCGATGCGCTGGACATCCTGATAGAGAGCGGCAAAGAGCATGGCAAGGAGCTAACCATGCAGGAGCTGAAGGTAAAGATCTTCCCCATGGTCACTTTATCCTTGCTGTGCTCAGGGCAAGGGCTCCCCAAAGAGCAAAGCGTGAGATAGTGTAAGTAGGATTTTTTGTGGCAGACCTGAGATGGTCAGTGAGAGCTGGGAGACCACAGTGCGTTGTTGGAGCTGCGGGTGAATCCTGGTCTGGTGGACTATGGTGCCAACAAGCCAGTTGCTTTCTTATGGGCCATGTTTATTTGCAGATCATGCTCAATCTTTTCTAAAAAGCATTTCCAGGGAATATCAAAAGACTGTACAAGTTCGCTGACGCTTGCAGCCTTAATCAGCTTTACCACTTGACCCATCCACCTTATGGTGCCTTCTTTGCAGGGCAAATGAGCCCTTGTCAGGTTGTTATCTGCAGCAGGGTCATGGCATAACTTGTCCTTCATATGCTATCAAGAGCCATCCTCAGGGCTTTTTTTCCAGCCTGTCTGGCCCTCAGTATCCTCCAAGGCTCTGCGGCAAGCTCCCCAGGGTGCGCATCCAGGACCTGTGCCTGCACAAGGAGAGACCTTGCGGTTAGACATGACCAGGCTGAAGAGTTGTTGGGGAAAAAAAGTGCCCCATGGCAGCCTGTGTGCCTGTCCCTTGATGTGCCATGGCTGCTGGTCTGTCTATCTGCCCATCCCTCGTGTCTTACCCTGGCTTCCCTCTTGTCTTTCAGGATGGCACCCTAGAGCTCATCTTCGCTGCCTACGCCACCACCGCCAGCGCCAGCACCTCTCTGATCATGCAGCTCCTCAAACACCCCCGGGTCCTGGAGAAGCTGCGAGAGGAGCTGCGCAGCAAGGGCATCCTCCACAATGGCTGCATCTGTGAGGGCTCCCTCCGGCTCGACAACATCAACAGCCTCCACTACCTGGACTGTGTCATCAAGGAGGTGCTTCGCCTCTTCACCCCCATCTCCGGGGGGTACCGGACGGTGCTGCAAACCTTCGAGCTGGACGTGAGTATTGCCATCTCCTCAGGGTGCGGCTGCACTGTGAGCTCCCCAAAACAGCCTTGTGTGTCTTGTTGCAAAGCTTGCTTAAGCCTGGCTTAGATGAGACCCTAGGGAGGACAAATTAGGTCCTGCTGGTGATGGGAGCTGGAATTGCTCTGGATTCAGAGGAGGGTGATGGGATCTGGCCCACGGCAGGGAAGGGATGCATTCGAGCTGTCAAAGAGGAGACAGGCGTGGTGCTTCAAAGAGCAACTCGTGACGATGTTTGACGCCAAAAATTAAACTGGGGTGTGACAAGGGAAAGGTTTACTGCAAAGGGCATCTCTAGGCTGCTGGATGACAGGCAGATTACTCACCACAATGGCTGGAATTTCCTACTAGCAAAACAAAATCTTGAGACCTGGCTTGTCACTGTAAATCCTACTAATGTAATGATTTGAGTCGGAAACCTTTTAAAGTGCTCAGGGGATGATAAATCCGCTTCGTTTCTCATCGCCCAGGCCCTGACATGTGCGTTGGGTGTGTGGGGCTGGCAGATGGCGGGGTGTGAGCAAAACCATGGGATGCTCTGGGGAGGGCTAGCTGGCACGTGGGGCACGGCACGGGCGCGAGAAGAGCTGCTTCTATTTCCCTGGCGGCAGTCAAGCACCGCGGGGTTCCTGGTAGGCGACTCCTGCCAGCGACCGCAAAGCAAACAAATAGCAATGGATCATCCGGCGGGTCCCTGGGATAGAAGCAGGAATAAACCCAGGATACCCATCTCCCTGCCTTGTGCACTGTTCTCTCTGATTTTCTTTTAAATCTGCATCATGCTTGAGTAATAAACCCAAAGAAAATGGGAAAAAGCAGACAAAGTGAAATGGCTTTACCTCATCCTCCCGCTCCCTCTCTCTTTGCAGTAGGGTTGACTCACTCTGGTTTTCTCTCCACCCTTTCCCTCTTCTCTGCAGGGTTTCCAAATCCCCAAAGGCTGGAGTGTCATGTACAGCATCCGGGACACCCACGACACCGCCCCCGTCTTCAAGGACGTGGATGTCTTCGATCCTGACCGCTTCGGGCAGGGTCGAAGCGAAGACAAGGACGGCAGGTTCCACTACCTCCCCTTCGGAGGAGGCGTACGGACCTGTCTGGGCAAGCACCTGGCCAAGCTTTTCCTCAAGGCACTGGCCATCGAGTTGGCCAGCACCAGCCGCTTCGAGCTCGCCACCAGGACTTTTCCCAAAATCACCCTGGTGCCCGTGGTCCACCCAGTTGACGGACTCAAGGTCAAATTTTTCGGACTGGATTCCAACCAGAACGAGATCCTGACAGGGACAGATGCCATGCTGGGGGCGACGGTGTAAAGCCCATGGTGGCGGCGCGAGGGACGGGCGGCCGGGGGACGGAGGGGTGGGGTGGGGACAAGGGGACGAACAGGAGGGGAGGAGAGAGGGATGAGAAGCTTCTCCATGACGCTCGCTTCGCGGAGCCTCTGGGTCGGGACTGCTTTCTCCACTGGTGAAGCTGCCAAAACTGTTTTGCTCTATCTGCGGGGTGTTGAGAAGGTTGGGGTGTCGTCATGCGTCTTGTTTCATTTGAAAGGAGGAAGGAGTTGCAAAGCCCGAGTCGAGCTGGGATGTCTGACCATACACAGTATCTAAATATTATAAATATATATATATATATATAAAAAAATATCTATAAAACACTTCTGCTGCGAGGAGGAGCACTGCAAAGGCCCGACTGCAGGAAAGGCTTTGGAAATCAGCTGGTGATCAGAGGTCTGGTGTCCCGGGGCGGCTCTCGGGTGGCCTCTGATCTTTTTTTTTTAACAGTGTTAAATTAGCTGGTGATAACAGTGTTTTGTTTTTTGTTGTTGGGTTTTGGGATTTTTTTTTTGTTCATTTGTTTGGTTGTGTTTTTGGTTTTGGGGCGTTGGAGGCTTTCCTGGGTGAGGGGGAGGCAAGCGATGCCTGTTCCCATTCCCATTCCTTCTCCCGCTGGGGCAGGCTGGGGAGGGGGAGCTGCCGTTTCACCTCTGCTGCGGGACTGAAAAACCCTGTGGTATCTTGTCCAGGGCCGAACAGACGGTGAGACGTCCCTCCGAGGCCTCAGACAAGTGCGTATTTGCATTTTGCAAAATGCAGTTTGCGTTTGGGGCTCTGGGGTGGGGGGGTGCCCTTTTTTTCTCGTTGAGTTTCCTGCTGCTGCTACACAGCCTGTGTGCACCCATTCCCCCGCCGCAGCCCCTCACTTTCCCGTGCAAAGGCACCTGTTTTGGGGGCATTTTGGTGCCTTTGCTCTCCTTCAAGGTGCAGGCACCAGCCTCCGAACTGCATAGCCCTGCCGACCCACCACAGCTCTCCAGGCACCGGGGGGCTGAGCAAAGCCGCCCGCTCAGAGCTGCTCATTTCAGTGCACCCTCTTTCATGGGAGGCATTTGCATTAAAGGTGATCTCTATAAATAAGCCAACGTACGCATTGTTTGTCTCGTGATTGGGTTTTGTTTGGTGATGGGAGAACTTGGCAGGAAGGAGACTGAGCGATGGTTTCCTGGCAAGCTATCCACCCCGTTCCACCACTAAGCTGGGAGAGGGGCCCTGCCAAAAGCTTCTCCAGCACAAACAAGCAGCCACCAAGGTATCTTGCATTCAATTTGCTGGGTGGGCCTATTTTTTTTGTTTGTTTTGTTTTTGCATGCAAGAGGCTTCTGGGTTGAGTGTGCGATGGGTGGGTTGTGTTGAAAGTGGACATTGCCTCGCACATGGGTGCAGAGCAAAAGCTTCCTGAGCACCCCGGCAGGCATTTGGTTCAGACCAGAGCCAAGTAGCAGGTTGGGAGATCCCTCTCTGACTTGAGACATCTCTGCCCAGCCCCACTCCTCTCCCATCTCCTTCTCTTCGAGGTGGAAAGAACAAGACAAGGACCATGGCCGAGACCTCTCCTAACCGTGATGGGAAAAGATCTCATGCTTGGGTGGTCAGCTTGGCTTTCTGCTTTAAAGGTGTCCAGATAAGTCAGAGGGGTTGAAATAAGAAAGGCTAAGGGGCAGATGTGGCTTACCAGGTTGCTTTGCAGGTTGTGCTTTTGACGAGTGGGTGCCTCTTTGGAAGGTCGAAGGAAGTGTGAAGCAAGCGATGGTGATGGCTGCCTTTGCCAGCCCATCGTCTGGTGGGGGCAAGGAGGAGGGAGGCAGTTTTTTAGCCAGGGGAAGCACTTGAGGTTGGATTGCCGTCAGCCAAGCTGCCAGAAACCCCCCAGGATCATCCCGGCGGATGGTCTCCACTCATGCCAGGGTTCACAGCTTGATTTTCAGGTTGATTTAACCTGAAATAAAACTCCCAATCTGCTAGGAGATGCCATTCAAATCCAGACCTTGCCTTCTGGTTGGTAAACAACGTGCCAAACCCAAAAGCAAGGTCTCAGGAGCCTTTAATTACGTGTACCACGTCCCTGAAGCAGAGGTTCACCTAGTTTGACAGCTTGGAAATTTTGAGTGACACAATGCTAGCTCAGGCACTGTTGAGATTTCAGGTATTTTCCTTGGCCCTGATGGAGAGACAACTTCCCTGGTGACAAAAGGAGCTTAATCACAATCAAAATCTCAAAGGGCAAAGGAGAACATGGAGCTGAGCGCGGTGGGAAGGGGTGAGTCTCCCAGGGGCAAACATTTGGGTAAAGGTAAGTGGCACGTGAGGGTGTCCACAACCTTTGTGGGTGATAAGCCCTTGTAGGACATGGGGACAGGGGCAGGAGGTGGATGATCTGCAGGGGGGAGCTGCAGGGTGAAAACCCATCAGAGACCCACCGCCAGGGTGCTCTCCAGGAGCCTGCATTTCCCTCTGAGACTTCTCAGGGGAATAAAACTGCTCGGGGGAGAGGAGGCTGAAAAAGGGGAGAGATGGAGAGGGGAACAGACAACAAAGTTAAAAGGTCTGGTTAAAGCTCACAGGTGGCTTCGCGCCACACTTTGGCGAGCAAAAGCTCTTGGGCAGACTTTTCTGAAAGGGCTCGGTCCCACTTGTGCTTACAGGAAATCAGTGAAGGGTTTTGATGAAATTTTTATTTTAACTTCCAATGTCATTACAAAGTGAAAACCAAACATGCTTTTGAGTGAGTGGTTGATTGGAGAGCAGTAATGTAAGATGCATACATCCATTATATATATATGCTTACATCATGTGTATATATAATGTTTGTGTGTGTGAGTAGTTAATCTAGGCATAAGTAAGTCATGCTTTTGTTTTTCCATTCCTAACTAATATAACTTGACTAAAAAAGTTGCTGCAGTGGGTTTGCAGAATAAAGCACTTTGAATCTCAGAATTGTTTGTTGTTTTTTTTTCTTAGCACAGTCCAATTTGCTATAATATTATTTTATACACAAATTTTTTTTGTCTGTCTTTATAAACTATTATAAGTACTATTTTTGTTATAATTCAAAATAGATATTTAGTATAAAGTTTTGCTGTTAAATATTTGTTATTTAGTAAAATATGATTTTTTTTCTCTTTATTGTAAACATTGTCTGGAAAAATATTAATATGTTTTATCACAGTTGTTTTTAATATTAAAAAAAAAGAAAAAAGCACTTGTGGGGTTTTTCGTTATGAAATTGGTGCCGTGTGAACATGTGTTTCAGTCATGTGGTTTATAATATGTATATAATATTATGTGTTGCATATTAAAATGAATGTTGTGTATTTTGTGATCTTAAAAAAAAATAATCCATGTGGCTATTTTATAGACTTCCATAATAAAAAGAGTTGAATCTCCAAACTTTTTGTTTCATATCCTTCTGCATCTCCTTTCAAAGGGCTTGTGGCCTCCTGGTTTGGGGTCTCGGGATAACACTCCCACCCTGGGAACCTGGGCACCCCATAAGTGGGATTTTTGCACCCACCTGGGACCTATCAGTTTCCATGGCCAGGGTGAGGCCTTACTGTCTGGCATGGCTTGAAATATAGGAAATTCCTCTTAAAAGTAAGAAAACACCTTTTTATGGGGAGGATGTCCAAACATTGAACCAAGTTGCCCAGAGATGTTGTAGAGTCTCCATCCCTGGAGATATTCAGAGCCTGACTGGACATGGTCCTGAGCAACCTACGAAAGTTCCCCCACTCTTGAGGTCCATCCCACCCTGAGGGTTCTGGCCAAAGCTTTTACCTCTCCCCAGCAAGAGACAGAGGCTGGACAAAAGAAGCAGGAGGGAAGGAAAGTTGCTTGTGTGCATTGGCCTTTGCTGCTGGGTCTTTCAGGAGCTCACACCATACAGAGACAGCATGGGAGACCACCATGGGTTGAAGAACATACATACACCCAAATACTGATTGCATTGGGAGGCTGGATGGTGGGCAGGATGTGTGTTGTGGACCAGATGAGGCATGACACACTACCCAAGGGTAGCCCAGGTGGGAAGGACCCTGTGATGGGCAGCAGGAGTGCTACAGGTCAGGTGGGAGAATACAGGTTGTCCCTAGCCCTCCTGTCATCTCCCATTTGGGCTATTGAAAGATTGACTGCTCCATTAATGAGCTCCTCAGCAAACCTGTGTACCAGAGTCTTCTGTAAGCAGGGCATGCTTTGAGCTTCCTAAATTCAAAACGTTTCAGGAACTTTTGGCCCTGAGTGATGGGATGAAGTCCTTTGCATGAGATGTGACAGGACAAGCTACTGGTGGGAGTTTCAGCTGCGCCCATCCCAGAGTGGAGATGAGGTGGTTGGGAATGCTTAGAGTAATTAGGTAATTATTTAAGTAATTAGCTTCTGTCTCCTTGGTCTTCTCCCCATAAAAAAAAAAGCTCTGATAGTATCCTGGCTGTGGTGGGAGTGTTGGAGAACAGGATGTTGCTGCTCTGCAAACCCTTCCTATGATCACATTCAAAGGCAAGCGAGGACTGGAGGAATTAATATAGCACTTTGCAGTTGGCTGGAAAATATGACCATACAACCCAAGCCTGTGTCCCTTCGGTGCAGCCAGAGGATCTGAGGCTCCTTTCCCTCCCTTTAGTGCTTTGCGGCCGCTCTCTTTTCCTAGTTGCTACTCTGGACGTGTCCTGCCAACAGCCGTCTTGCCGTGTATGTCCTGGCTGTTGCCAAAAAACCACCGTGCGGTTGTGCTCGTCCATGGTCCTGTCCCCTTCCTGGCCTCTCCTTGAGCCGAAGTGGCTGATGTGTCACCTCCTCGCCCTTCCTTTTCCTTCCAACCTGCGATGCGTTTGTAATACCCGTCTGTCACCTATTTAATAGCAGGGAAGGTAATTTCCTTTTGGCCTTTTCTCTTTGGGATTTCTTTTCTGTCCACCCCCCGCCCCCTCCGTCCCCCAGCTCCCCTCCCTGTGCCTCTATTTATTTATTTATTTTTAATTTATGGCTTTTAGCGAGAAGCTGCACCACCCCTGAAGGGAGATGATGTGGCTCGCTCGGCTCCAAGAGAAGCAGGGAGCTTTTTTCGGGTGGTCTCGCGGGAGCCGCTGGACGGCAGCGCAGGTCAGTCGGACTCTGTGTACTTTCCATTCTGTTCCGGCACCGAGTCTCACGTTACTCGCTTTGTTTTAACTTTAGCTGAACTCTCGGAAAGTTTCTTTTTAAAGGTCGTGTGTGAGAGCATAGAAAAGGTGTGTGAGCGTGTGGGTACGTATACATGGACTTCTTTTCTTCTTTTTCTTTTTCCCCTTCTGAACACAACCCGGTGCCTCTTGCAAAATGAAACAGGCTGCTGGAGCGGGCTTGCATCCCCTCAGTCTGGCTGAAGCACGGCTTTAATCTGCAAGGCTCAAGGCCCAGGCCCTTCCAGGGGGATGGTGAGGCAGTGCTGAGCTAAAATGTTGAAGTGTCACTAAAATAACATTTAGGAACTATTAAAGACGAGAGAGATGTGGGAGAAAACGATGGATTTCTAGGTGGTGTGGGTGACTTCTTGGCATCGCTTTCTCCCAGATAATTTCAGGAGCCCTGGGAGACTCCCAGCTCTGGTCTCAGCTGGTATTTAAACTCCATCAGTGCCTGACATACACTGCCCCGTGAATAGAACAGTATATTTGAGTTGGAAGTGACCTACAGAGATCATCATACCTGCTGGGGGATGCTGCTACAGCATATGGCTTGGGGGTTGCTCATGCCTTCTTCTGTCCATGTTCCTCTTGTGCTGGAGGCCTCACACACCAGTTTGAGACTCTTGCAATGAAACAGCGAGGTTGGTATGCTGTGTACATCCAGTCCCCTGCTGGCCTCCTAACAGAAACAGGCTGCAAACCCCGCAAAATAAATTCTGCTACATCTTCCCAAATGTTGTGATAGTAAATTATAGTACTTGGATAGCCTTGATATCTTATAAATGTCCAATCCATACATTTAAAAAAGATTGACTGTGACAGCAATAAGGATGTAATGTGGTAGAATGGGAAATGGCTTTTTGGCAAATATTTCTTTTTGAAGGTCTCCCTCATCACTTGCACATGAGAGATTTCCAATTTATCCCAGCTGGAAATAAAAATTTTCCTCTACAGTAAGTGATTACACTCAAATCCTAACTTACAAAGTCTTCCTGATTATTGATTTTACTTCAGATGTGTTATTCTGATATGATAAAATACAAATGATAAAGGTTTGCATGAAAAAATGTGAGAAAGAGAGGGGCAGGGAAGCTCCGAGGCTGTGTCTCAAGTCTCCAGTGGACATGCGTGTACTTTCCACATAAACAAATAATCTACAATACAGAGTCACAAAACTGGGGGCTGGAGAGTGATTTTAGCTGACACATCCCTGCAAGGCTTCACGCCTCTTCCCTCTGGGTGGTTTAATGAGTGGATTGCTGAGTTTATCAACATCAAGAGATGGTCCTCACACAGTGGCTTGAGCTTCCGAGGGACAGTGAAGATCAGAAAGGGCAGGCTGCAGTGCACAGGGTGAGGGCTCCACGATGGAGACGTTGAGAAATGTCTCTATCAAGGTAGAATTTTCTCAAACAACTTACCAAAGTCACCATTAGGCGATATGAAATTAAATTAAGGTAGCGTTGAACACAGACTTGAATGTCATACTAATGCTAAGGAGTATGGACTCCAAAACCAAATGTTTCCTAAGTATTTCAGGCAGCAACTTGAACAATCAATTCACTCACACTAAGAAAATTTCTTTTTAATGGTCTAAGACCAGCATCCAAATGACCTTACCTGCATCCTCCAGTTCATGTTACTACTTCATGTCCTCCTCCAGCACTCAGTAAAGTCAATGGTTGTCTTTCTTTTGACTGTGTTGGAAGCTGGATCAGGCTTTTATTCGCTTTTTCAATATTATAAATATAGATGGAGTATATATGTATATTTGTTCTGAAGTATCGTGTTTGACCATTTGTTATGGCATGAACAGTTCCTCTTTCAGTGTAATGAACACAGTTTTATCTGGCATAAGAGCTGTGTTTAGTCTACATTCACGTATAGCTTTTCCTTTAACAATATTTGTCTAATTATGGCTACACAGATTCATTTTGCTCGGTAGGGAAAGGTTGTTTTTTGGACGTGCTTGTGTGTGATGGTGGTGGATTGCATCGAGCAACTCCAAACAACCACAGATGTGCTCCTTGGATGCTCATGAAATGTAAGAGCAGCTGTTGCGCCCTGCTGTACCATGTACCTGTCCCTGACCATGGCCAGTAACAAATATTGAGGGAAAGGTTGAAAGAAATGGGGTAGGTGGAGACTGAACCTTTTTTCTGGCTAAACCTTGGGTTAGGTCTATGGGTTGATTTGGGATGTTCTGGCCTGCTGGAGCACCAGGATTATTTTATAGTCACCAATGGAGATGCTCTACATCAGCTTGTCTTGTCCTCTTCTGAAGCTTTTGAAATAGATCTCTCTCTCTCTCGGTGTTGTGGCTTGTGAAGCATTTAGGGAAGGAGAGATATGGGTTGAAAAGGTGAGGCACTGATGATGTACAGCCAGCAGCGCTGCTGGTTAAGCTTGGGTGACTCCAAGGGTTGGGCTGCAGACCACCAAAACACAGAGCTTATCCCAAGCTCAGTAGTGGATGTCATGAGTGTCCCAGGCTCCCATCACGTCGTGGGGCTGGACACTATGACAGCACTTCACACACCAGAAGTGATGAACCCAAAGTCTGGTCTCTGGCTGGTCTCAGCCGCCAGCTTCTTCTTGCAGAAGTTCATTTAGAAACAGAAGCCCATGAGTACTAGAATTGCTTTTGCAGGAGTCCCATTAAGACAGACATTATTGCATCTATTAATAAAGCAGAACATTTCCAGGCTGGATATTAATCACTGGGTGGATACACTCAATGGGGCAGTGAAGGGGCCTCATGGGCAAATCTGGATTGAGTAAATTAACGCGTCAGATTACTCTCATAAAATTAACCGATGTTTGGCCACAGAAAGCTAGAAAAAATGGACCTAGAGAAACCACAGAGCCATCCATCCTCCTGTTAAAGCTGACCTACTGGGTAAGGTCAATTTATAGGAAAGTCCCCTCAAGATCAATTCATTAAGGTTTACAGGACTTGAAATGTTGGACTTGTCTGAGTCACCCAGCAGAGTTTCAGAAAACTTGCTGTTATCTGATAGTGCTGATAAGGCAGGTAAGAGACCCCAAGGAGTAATTAATCAGTGAATCCTATGAGTCTTTTTCCCCAGCTCCCCAAGTTCACCATCTTCTATGTCAGGTTGCCGGGCCATTGTCCCTTCTGCTTGGGACAGGTGGTGGGATGAGGTGACCACCACAGGTCACTTCTACTCTGAGTTATTCTATGATTCCTTCAAAACTAAGTTTGAATTGCTAACTGCTGCACTTTCCTCTGTCTCTCCCTCTCAGTTTCTTTTAAACTGTCTCTAGTTTTGTGCAGATAACCTCCACAGGCTATTATCTCATGACCATGGGTGGATCTGGTTTAGCCATCACAAGGCAGGAGGACACAAATGTGCACTTATGTGCAAAGAACTGCACGTGCCTTCTACACACCTGCACACGGGGCAGGCACAGGAACTGCATCCCACCTATCAGGGTTTGCCTCGGTGCCTGCTGAGCTGCTTTGTGCCTCAGTTTCCCACTTTGCCCCGTGGGATAGCCCAGCAGTTCCTGCTCCTGTAGGTGCTCTTTTGCAGGGCATGGAGCAGGACTTGGAAGGGGGAAAGTGTGACTGATGACTCCCTGGCAGTAGTTTGGTATCGAGCCTTCCTTCTCTTGCCTTGTGTTAAGCGGATTAACATTCCCCTCTGGTAACTTCTGACTCTGGACGTAAATAGAGCGAAATGTAGATGTTTGACCCTGAACCCACAAATGAACTTGAAATCCATAAGGCCCCTTGGGATCTGTTTCTACTTTTAAGATAATAAAATTGGGAAGGGACGGGAACCTGCGTTTGAAGCCCTTCCAGACCTGCTCCATGAGTTCTGTATAGACAAATGTTATATTTATATTGACCTGTTGTCAATTTTCATTTTAATTGCCATTGCAGAGTTTTCCATGAAAAAATATTAAAAAAATCAGACCAACATATTTCAAGTAGATGCAGAAGAACCCACAGTTGGTTTCCAGACTATCCCTCAATCCTTCTGAAGATGGGCAGCACAGGAGAAACCAGAGAGTCTTGCTCTCAATGCATAATTCCAGGATTACTGGGGGCTAACATTGATTTCCTTCTTTTAATACGGTACTAGCAAGTCACCTTAGAGACATGCTCATCTTGTCTCACTTCTTAGAAGGAATCATCCCTGTGCTGCAGGCACACAAGAGGGCATGGCTTGCTAAGACCTAACATAAGGTTTTCAGAGGAGTTTTTACAAAGCACAAGTTATGGGAATTTCACCCTTAGTGAGTTAAAACTCACTGAAAAACTTTTTATTGAGTAACATGAAGGTAAGAGAAAATAATCTGGTGATCTGACGGGTGGGGGGATAGAAAGTTTTGTCAAAGTGAGTTCCTGTGTTCAGCAGAGATGATTCATTGCCTCCGGTTTATAGATGGCACAACTCCATGGTGGCGTTGTGCTCACTTAAATCTCAGTCACACTCAGTAAATCTGACTTGTTCTTGCCCGGTTTCGGTCTGAAGGTTACATTACGGCAAGCAACTGCCACCTTTGGCTCTGTATCCTCCCTCCGGAAAACCCCTCCAGCCTTAAATTGCTCCCACAGCGATGCAAATCCTCTGACATTCATGATGCTGAACCAGCCTGAGATAAACCAAAACTAATGTAGTATAATATATATATGTATTAAAGAAGCTGTGTTCAGGAATTGCTGTTCACTGTCTGTGGAAAGGGAAGTGGCCTCATTTACTTCTGCGGTTTAGCTGTTCTCTCTTGGTGTTTATGGGGCTGTCAGTCCCCATCTTCCATGGCGCTAGTTCCCGAAACAGCCACCAGTTTAACCTCGAATAGCAGAAATTTGTGTTTGGGTTAAACTAGTTGGGATGGCACTCTGCAAATGCCCAGTGGTGAGGTTTCTCTCTTTTTTAAATTTATTTTTACTTTGCTTCATTTCCTGTTTTGTTTTTCTTAGTGGAAAGAGGAATAAGTCATTTGGAGTCTCAAGTGGGTTCCCTGGGCCAGTCTCATCTGAGACATCACACTGATTTTTGGGGGGTGATGGGATGTGAAAAAGGGATTTGTTACCATTTGGTCAATGTCTGCTCTTGAAAGAATTGTTGTCACAGAAAATTAGTGAGATGTTTTTAATAGGAGGTTTTATTAAATTGAGCAAGCGTTACATGTGCAGGGGCAGACAGGGAAAATGTGTTTCTGCCAACTTTCACAGGCTTCTAGATCCATCACGTTTATGGCCAAGAAGGGACATTAGATCATCCTGTCTCATGTCCTGAATACAGGCCTTAAATTTCATCCTTTTACCTGTGCATCGCGCCCTGCCATGTGAATCCAGCAAAAGCACGTCTTCCAGGAAAGCATCCCATCTTGAAGAAATCAGGCGGCGGAGAATCTACCGCTTCCCTCAGCTGTTCGTCTGGTTAATCACCCTCACTGTTTATTTCCACTTGTAATTTGTCTGACTCTCAGCTATTAATTCTTGTTCTGCCTTTCACCACCAGGCTAAAGAGCCCTTTAGGACCCAGATTTTGCTCCTTGTGAAGAGGCTTACGCCATGTAACCAAACCAGCTCTCGATCTTCTTTTTTTGATAAGCTCAGCAAAAATTATTGAGCTCATGAAGCCTCCTGCTGCTTCAGCCTCTGAATCATTTCTCTGTATGTTTTGCTGACAATTATTCATCAATGCACCATCCTTTTAAAAATATGGGATACAAAACCTCTGCTCAGATTTCCCTTACCCATCTTGTCAGTGGAGAAATCGCCAAGGAGAGCTCATCTTCCTCAGAAATGTCTGAATTCATAGATCATACTCAATTTTTCCCTTTCTTTCACAGCTTTGAGTCTGGGACCCATCATCAGGTAGCTTGACCCCTTTGGACCTTAAATCTTCTGTGGAGTGCCTGGCTGTTTTGGGGAGATGTGTCCAACACCCCTGCTTTGTGGGGAAGAGGTGTGGGAGCCAGGCAAAAAGACACATTATTTGTATGAACTCAGGTTACCAAGGGCTCCAGCTTGCTCCTTGTGATGCCTTGTTCTTGTTGCAATTTATACTTCTTCCAGGCTTTTGAGTTTTGAGCTGTTTTTTTAATGTTATGGGAAAAGGTGGCTTTGCCAAACCTGGTTTATTTATCTCTGAGTTATCAGAAGAGAGGAAAAGTGGGGAGAGACTGGGCTTGATTCACATGGGCTGATGGAAATCCAGGACAAGATGAGTGGGAAGATGATGGTGCTGCTGAGCCAGAGCTGCTGGGGCAGTCAGTAGCTGAGCAGAAAATGGTGCTTAGTGGCACTGGAGATGCTCACTCCCATGTCATGTTTCCCGAGGCAGCGGGATCAGCTAAATGCTCCAGAGCTTCTCCACCAGCAGCTGCAAACCAACTCAGCTGCTGGATGCTCCCAGTAGGCAAGTTGTGTGCTGGTGCCCCAGCTCCTGTTGGCTGCCCTGATAGTCTATTTATCTCCCCCTGCACCCCACAATTTAGTCACCAGAACTTGCACAAACCCATCAGAAATGGCTTTCCAGCAGGCTGTAAATTCCTATTTTTTCCCTTAGGAAATCTCTGCAGACTTACCCATGCTGAGGACCTGCTCCTGTGCTTGGGAAGGATTACAACAGGATAGATTAAATGCATTAATCTACTTGGACCAAACAATGATTTAATGGCTAAATCTTTATGTTGTGGTTGCCTGAGGGTGACTTGGCCAAATGCAACATGCGCAGTGGGGTCTGGTTGTCACATGAGCCCATGATGTGGCCAGGGAAGGTGCTGAGCCCTGGGTACACGTTCCCAGCTCTTCATGTCCAGCTCGGAGAGTGGGAAAGGAGCAGACAGCTGGAGACAGTGGTGGCCAAACAGAGATCTGAGGTGGGTCTGATAACCTGGGCAGGTTCACATGGCCAGGTGGTTTCTCTGTCTATTAAAAGAGAGGGGAAACTGGACATTAAATGTGGTCAGGCCTGTGGTGCAGACACCTAAATGGAGTGAAAGTGCAGTGGGGTTTCCATGACCCCAAAATACCAGTTGAGCTCTCCCAGCTGCTCAGTTCGGAAGTGCCAATCGTCCCTCCAGTATGACTCCAACACTTGCTCTCACTTTTCAGTTTGTGGTTTATTTACTGTCTGGGTGCTACCGTTGAGCTGGGAAAATATTCCTGGGCTGGCTGAACCGCGTAAAGAAGGCCACACCGTCTCTGTCTGTATTTTTACGGATTTCCAGCTATGGAATAGGGTCAGCCTCAGGAGTTAGTGCAAGTGGTGAAGCCAAGTATCTGTGTTTATGAAGAGCACTGATGCAGCAGCCATTCCTATCCGGACATTGAAAATGGAAGGGGAGAGCCTGAATCCAGTTTCTTTCTTTACATGACAGAGAGGTGATAATACAGTGGAGACTTCTCCTGTGCCTGACAGCATGCACGTGCAGAGGCTCTCCTTTGGTGGAACAACACCATTAATTGCATTTTATGCTCTTGTAAGTAAACCTGAAACCCAGCTAGCCAGCCTGGCTTCAGTGTTCCTCGGTTTAAGTGCTAAATGAAATGCTCTGCTTAGGAGCTTGGCTCTAGATTGAAATATCATAGGCTGATTTTAAGTATGAAGATGCAAAGACAGTATGAACAGATGCAGCATCTGGAACAAAAATGCATAAACTTGTGATTTTCTTGTTATGCTCTTTCCAGCAAGGTTTTCTCTGGGTCAGCCCTGCTGCTATTATTCTTGTCCAAACACCTTTTGCCCCTCTCACCAGTCCCCACGGAGACTGCAGGCAGCCCTTCACCTTGAAAGTCCTAAGCTTTGTCCTCTCTTGCAGCTGCTGAGCATCCCATGGACATGAACCCACCTCGCTCCCCTCTGGTGTGGGTCTTCTAATTGTCCCCTGCCTATTGCAGCTCAAGTCCATGAGCCAAGCGATGGCCCCAAGTCCTGCCCATGAACCTGGGGAATATTATGGTGCCCCAACATTCTCCAAATTGTTTGTTTTTTAGGAAAACAGACCTCTCAAACACATGTTAAAATAAGGTATCAGTGTGGCCGCAAAGTCCAGGCTGCAAAAGCTGGGAAATCCCAAGATGAACTGTGGTTGTGTGGCTTTGATTTTATTCCTTTTGGTGTGTAAATGATGCTCCTGTCTTAAATGACATGGTCACAGGCGCGGTAGCATTGCTGCACTTTGTGGATCAAAGGGATGATGTTCACTTCAAGAGCAGCTCTTTAACAACTGGTTTTCTTCTTGTTGACCACGAGCACTTGTGGGTTACTGGTTTTGGGCCACTGTTTGGTCCCAGCTCTGTCCATCTGGGGCTCCACAAGTGACCCGGACCCACAGAGATTGTCCAAATTTGCACAAACTCCTCACCATAGCTCCAGGAGCCAGCAGTGTTTTTCAGAGGGGAAACAGAGGTGCAGTTCGCATGTCAACCTATGCCTGAAGTGGGTGATTATGGATGTGACCCCAAGTCCAGGGCATTTGCAGGACCTGCTGTCACACTTCCTCTGTGGGCAGCCCAGTCCCACGTCACTCTGGCCATGCAAGGGTGAGCTTGAGGCATTAGAGAATGTGTCAGGCCACCATCTGCCCATGTAGAGGCTGCCAAACCCTGTGTGTATCCATGTTTTGCATGGCTGAAGTTTTGCATGAGGACTTTGAGGGATATTCCAGCACCCAGGAGGGAGCTGGACTGGGGAAGTCAGCACCAGGCAGGCAGCAGCATGGCTCCCACAGGCACCCTTGGTGATGTTCCTGCTCCATCGACACAGATGCAGGAAGAGAACAGATGTCTGAACACCTCTCTTTCTGGCAGAAGCAAGGTGCCTGCAGGTCTTCCTAGAGCAGCGCTTGCATGTTACCTAGTCAATAAGATGTGCATGAAATTTTTTCACAGCAGACCTAGATGGCTGAGGGCCTACTTGCCCCTGTGTGATGCTGGGAGCCAGCGCTGACAAAAACCTCATCATGCTTCAGTGCTACAGAGATGCTTGGGCAGTGCCGGCATCCTTGGGAAGCTGTTTGTTAGCTCAGCGCTTGTGGTCTCACGCAGCACAGCAGCCCCGTTCAGGATCTTTCCTCCTCTCCAGCCACCTGCTTCCCTACCTGGGGCTGTGGTCAGGCGCGTGGGGCAGTGTTTACCCGCTCGCAGCTGAGCACACAAGCCCTGACAAGCTGACACCCAATATAGCTCTCGGCTCCAAGCTGGGATCTTCCTTCCCTCATGCTTGCCCTGTGTGTGGTCGTCTCGGGTGTGAGAGATGCCGGTGATTCCTGATCAGTCCTGCAGGTAGGTGGAAAGGGAGACAATGCAGCCAGCGGGTTGGCATCCCTGGGCACGCTCCTGCACCGCGGTCGGGATCTCCCCGAGGACTATGGCTACTTTGCATTCAATCCTTTTGCCCAGCCCATGCCCTCCTCTCTCCTCTGTCCCCTCTCTCCCCGTGCACACGCTTTACCATCACACAGCTGCCCGGCTGTGGGGCTTCAGGCTCAGGGAAGCCTGTGCCAAACCCACCACCCTCTGCCTTACAGCCTCTCTCAAAGTTTTATAATCAGCTGAACTCTGATTCCCAACCCCAGGGGCTGGGGTTAGCAGGGAGTGAGGCTCCCCTTGTCTGTCCTTAAATGTTGAGTTCCTTGCCACAGTTATTTTTCTTCCCTTCCCCCCCCCGCCCCCCCCGGCCTCTTTATTTTTCCCATCTTGAGGCAGACGTTGCAAGTCCCATGCTCTGAGGTCCCACTCTAGCCTGAGCACTTGCTCACATGCTTGGATTTAAGTGCATGAAAAGGCCGTGTTGGATCTGGTCTCTCTTGTGTGCCAGCACCTTCCCTGGATCAGGCTCCCCCCTTCCTGCAGCTGGAAGTGCAGAGTGCAGGCATGCATGTGTCTGGATTGAGTTCAGGGGTTCGCAGGGGCTGCAGCTCTCTGCTGGGGTCCTACATGCCCTCAGTGCAGCGCAGGGAGGAGATAATGCTGCTCTCTGCAGAAATCCCGGGTGGGCTGTGCCAGCAATGGTTACATCAGTGTATTTGCAGCAGGACGATGCACAGTGGGACCTGTGAAGGCAACTGTCTGCGTGCATGCTTGTTTACGCAGGCTGTGATCGCTCTCTGTGTCTGGATGAAGAACTAAATCAGCCTCCCTTGAATGGGTGGTCCCTCGCCTCTTCTTCCCAAAAAGCTGTTTGGCAGGGGCTGAGCAGCAGCTCAGTGCAATGGCACTGAGCATTACCTGGGGTCTGGAGGGGATAACAGCACTCAGCAGCAAGCCATGTGCTGATATACCCTGAGGCGGTGACTAAAGGGGAGTTTCATTCTGTTAAATGCCTGCTTTGGGAGTGCTTCTGCCAGGCTGGTGTGTCGTGGTGGCTGCTGCTTTGGGGTGGTGGGGCAGGTGGGGGCATGCAGGGAGAGGAGCCTGATCCCGGCTCAAGTTGTTGCCCTATCCCCTCTCTGTGACCCCGGGTGGACGGGAGAGGACAGACCACACTGCTGCTGCTGCTGCTGCGGCTGAGAGCTATGAGCTCGTTTCATGCTTCACCAGTGCAGCCTGTGGTTGCATGCACTTTCCACTGCTGGTTGTGCATTTGCACGTGGGTCTGCTCAGCAGTTTGGTGTGGGCAGCAGCGTGGCAGTGCTGGGAGCTGTGTCCTGGCACACCTTGCATGCACACAGGCCAGGTTTGCTGGGGTGTACAGGCATGCTTGTACCTGCCGCGCCTGGGGTGAGGCCTTCCCCAGGTACCAATGTGCAGGGGGTTGGTATTTTAACGATGCCTCTCTGGGTGATGCCAGTTGGTGCTGGTGCAAATCCATGTGCGAGGGACCAAGGGCTGCCCAGCACGATTGCACATGTGGCTGAGGGTGTGTGTTGGTAGCTGAGGGTGCTGTTGGGAGCACATGTGTGCACGTGCTGGCGTGTGCTAGGGAGCACGTGAGGCTGAACATGCTTGTGCGTGCCCCGCAGTGGGGGTGTGTGTGTGTGTAGTTGAGCATGCATGGCTCTTTGGGGGAATTATTGAATGGGACAGGGATTACATGCACCCTAATCCTGATCCGACCCATCCAAGAGCTCTTGCAGCTGGACTCTGGTGCCGGACATCGGACTCCGGGCCGCACTTGGCTGTGCTCCCTTGCTGCCCTCTGCAGGCAACCATCTCTTGTCCATGGCTCCGCAGAGCAGACGCAGCCCATCCTGCAACAGCGGAGAAACAGCCTTGGCCTGGCTCGCCACGCTTTCCTCCCTCCCGGTACCCCAAAACAGCCATGCTCCGTTGCAAATGCAGCCGGAGTCCGAGGGCTGCTGGGCGCCAGAGGGGCCACCGTGCTCGCCCGGAGTGACCAGAGCCAGCTATGCCAAAGGGCACCCGCAGCCTCCCCCAGCACGGCGGGCCGGCCGCCCAGCCGGGCAGCTCTCCGATGGCTTTGGCTGCAGCCGCTGCCGGACGAGTGCGTAGGATGGAGAAATGTGAGTCAGCCCCCGGAGCCTTGCATGCGAGCGGCCGCCCAGAGGTGCTTGGCAGCCGCTCCCAGAGGGGGGGCTATGTGCGTGGTGGGTGAGCGTGGAGGGATGCAGGCGCTTGGGTGTATCGACCCAGCTGCAAAGATGCCCTCCAATGGGGAGAGCTCATGGGGAAACACAGTTGTCACTATATTTGTCACTGCTTTCTTTCTAAAGCTGCAGGCAATTCAGAGGGCTGCTTTGGGAAGCTGCTTTTGCATGCTCAGACTGGACTTCTGTACTATGGCTGGACCTGGAGCTTTCTCTTTCCTTCCCTTTGCCCTTTCTCCGCTAGGTAAATCAAGGCTGCATCCTGTTTGCAGGAGCTGCCTCCTGCTGCCATGCCGCAGGCCTGCATGGACCACACTCACTCTCCCTCCTTGGTCACTTCTGTCCCAGGATTCAGAGCTGGGCATTGGGCTGATCTGGAATATCTGGCCTTCAACCTGATCTCAGCCCAGGTTGGGATGAGGATGTCTGCAAGTCTGTCTCTGACCTGAAGCAGCCATGTGTCGGGAACCTGGACCTGTAGCACCAGGATATTTATTAGCGCTGGCTCCAGAAGCTGTGATCTGATGGGATCCAGAGGAGCCCCAAACAAAACTCCTTGGGCAGATTGGGTTCTGCATGCACTGAGGAAATCAAAACATAAAAAAAGGGGGAAGAACTTGAAACCACCCCTGTTCTGCAGCACTTCATTTTTCAGTTTCTGGGCAGGATTTATATTTGGCATCTAATTAATCTCAAAACACACAAAAATCACGCAGTTTTGCAACTCCACAGGGCTTTTTACCTGGGAATTTTAAAACACCTTGTTAGGAAAACGGGCTTTGCAATTATCCTAAGTGTCCAGATGGAAAAATTGAGCTAGGCTATGTGATTTCACCAAGGCTACCCAGACAGTCAGTGGCAGAGGTGCAAATGAAGTGGTAAAGGCACTTTCCTATTCACAGAAAATCCAAGTTAAAGGAAAAGAACAAGACAGGATCACTGCTGCGCTTTCCATGAGCAATCCCAGCTCCAGCCCTGTTTCCCGGACCCCGTACTCAGCCTGACACTCCATAACTGTTGGAAAACCCTACAGCAGCTGAGTAATATGATAGTGGGTTAATTTGTGGTTGCAAATGGAGCTCGGGAGTCCTGATTGATGGTACCTTACTCTCACCACCGGACCCCACAGCCCTTTATAATGAGCACATAATCTTGCAAGGTACCTGGGAGCTGAAAGCAGTTTTGGTCTCCAGCAGGATGAGAAGGTCCCACCTTGTAGGCTTCAGGACCTCCACGTTCCAGGACCTGGAGTTCAGCATTTGTTACAGGGGTTGCATGCACCAGATTTTCATATATATGGTGCTTTATGTGGCTGAGTATCAAAGCTCTGCTCAGTGCGACATGGACCCTGCTCTGTAGTAGTTTTCACTGGCAATGTGGGAGGTGGCAGGATTGCCTTCATGGTAAAGAGGCTAAACAGGAGGAACAGACGGGTCAGAAGGAGAAGCAGGATGGTGAATTGGTTTGCTATTCATTCACAGACCAAGGACAGCAGAGAATATCTGCATTTTAGGTGATGGCTTATAAAATGGAGCTAATGGGGTGAGGGAACAGCTGTTGCATATTGGGTCAAGGCAACAAAAATACAGGGCAGAGGACATCCTTGCAGTTAGAGGGCTAGGAGCTGTGGTTGGGTTCCCTTCCTTGTGTTCCTGTACGTGCTGCCTTTGGTTTGGGGCAAGGGGCAGGCTGCATACTTGGACATGTGTAGTTGTATTTGAGCCTCCAAGCTGGTGGTTGAGCAAACCTGCACCTGCACACTTCCTAGGCCTGCAAGTGCCTGTTTTCAGCTGATGGCTATGTTTTAAGTCACCCATTCCCTGAATCATCTTGCAGTTACATTTGAGGCTTTGCAATGTTCAGGCTGGTGCCTGAGGCTCATGCTGGGAATGGCTGCCTCTGCATGAGGGATATTAGAGCCCTGCTCTAACTCATGAAGATCCTGTGAAGCTGAGCACCTAGGTATCATAGTGAGATGCTATAGATGGGGAAGAAAACAAGGACCTAAAAATTATAAAACCTCCACCGATAAAAGAGAGGATAAAGGCTGCAGAAAGGAAGGACAGCACAAGAAAGGATCTCATGGTGGCTGAAATGCCAGATCTGAAGTGGTGGATCTGGGATGAACTATGGGCTTGGCACAAGAGGCAGAGGAGGGAGCAGATGTGGTGAGAATGCTGTGGACAATGCCTGCCCCGTGGCTTACTGGTACCTTAGCACAGGTAAGAGGTCATTTGAGCTCTGGCAGCAGCTAAAGGGAGCGCCAATTGGAACCAGATGTCAGGAAGTGCGAGGCACCACAAACGTGTGGAAGGGCCTCCCAGCCATGGCGGCGGAGCCCCTAACACTGGGGTCATTCACGAAGCAATTAGTTGGCATCCTGCGGTTTTGGCCTGTTAAAAACGGGAATCAACCTTCAGGAGCTAAGTGGGGCTGCAAGGAGCTTTCCCAGCGTGATGGGAAGTGCTGGCACAGAGAATTAGAGTAAGCTCTGGATGGTAGGTGACGGGAGGTGGGATAAATGGACCTACCGTTGACCATGGAAAGACTCCCGTTGAGTTCAGAGGGCTTTGCCTCAGGCTTAGTGCCACGGCTTTGGAAAAAAAAAAAAAAGGAAAAGAGAGGCCAGGACCTCTACCTCTCATTCAGCTTTCCTTGCTGGTACATCCATTAGACTGTCTATGAGTCGTGTCTTCTGCATTTTCTCTTGAGGAGCTTTTGTCTGTTGAATTGTCGAGGCAATAAGCCTAAGGTCATGATGGGTCCATAGCTGCTTCAGGTCTTTAAAACAGGTTTAGGAGACTATGTTAAGGATATGCCATAAATCATATGAAAGTGATGGCTGAAGCAGGAATATCTGGGTGAGATTTTCTTGCCTAGCTTTTGTAGGAGGTCGGACTGTTTGAATATATGCAGTTCTTCATGCTCCTGTGATCATGGTAATGCACCTTGTTCTTCCCCTTTGTGGCGACGCATTCCTCCAATTTACATCAGCCTCTTCACATGGTATGGAGAGTGAGGATGTGTTGTAAAAAGACTCTCCTGTTTACTTTCATGCATAAACCCTAAAGAAAGATGGGTAAAAAAACCCACTTCTGAGGCTGGATATTCTGGCTTGTGCTTTTTCTTTTTTTCATTATTTCTCTTCATCTCCACTATTTCTGCTCTATAGAAGGCCCCCTAATCTCTGAGCAGATGTCTTACACTAGAGCAGTTTTGCAAACTCAAGAGGGTCAAATGATTGTCTGCTTTTCTGGCTGCATACATACTGCATCCCTCTGACATAACCTGTGTTTTTCATGGCCTTGTTTTACTGCAGGAGGAAAAAGGCTGAGGTACAAAGTCATCCTGTGTTGTTCGTGGAGAAGCATTTATGCAGGTAAATATTCGGAGAGTCACCAGCTCCGGCTGCTGAGCGCTCACCAGTAGACAGATGCTGCTGTGGATTGGGAGAAAGATGTCCCAGCTCCTGCTTGCTGAGGTCTGAGAGCTGCTCATTAAGTCTCTGTCAGGCTGTCTACAAGGTCAATGGGTGCTGCTCTGCCGAGTTCAGTAAGCTACAGGATACACCCATGGGGAGATGGTCTTCAATTGAGTCACGATTTATTAGTGTGGTCATGGAAGCCTATCCTCTCAGGAACCATAATGCTGAGTAATATTACATGAAGAGACGGTGGTATAGTGTACATCACGGGACGCCAGCTAATGGAGCAGCCAGAGCCTGGATCAGTCCGTTGTAAGTATCCTCATATGAGCAGGCTCTTTCTCAGGAGAAGCGTCCCTGAGGCTTGACATGAGGAAGGTGTGTAAGATTTGACACTGTGGCTGGTGTCTGCAAGGTAAATGTTTAAAGCCAGATCAGACCCTGCCCACTTTTACACATCCCTGGAGCATGTCACACCTTGGGAGGTGATGCTCCCCCTCCGCTGGCTGTCGGGACCGGCTGGCTGAGTGGGTCGGACTAACACCTGGCTCTGAGACAGTTGGAGGGAGGTGAGAGGATTCCCAGCTGAGGGGCTACGTTATGCTGCTTATTGCATTTGCCTGTCAGGGAGGCAGGGCGTTAATTGCTCTCCTAGCATCTTTCCTTCCCCTAGTGCAGGAAATTGCAGACTTTCTACCATTACATTGCGCGCTTGGAGCTGGAGGTCCCGAGCGATAGCACAGAGCTCTGAGTTTCCTCTGCGTTGCTGTGTTGTGCAGCCAGGGCAGTGCACTGGAAACGAGTGCAAAACGGTACTGCTCAGAACTGCAATGGAGGACTCCTGTCTTTGGTGCTTCTCTTAGGTGCAAGAGGCAATGCGAAGGCCACGGGATGCTGTAGCACCTTGCCCAGTGTCAAAGAGTGAGAGAGAGGTTCACGCAGGCTAAAAAAAAAAAGGGCAGATTCACCCAGATTTTCCAAAATGCTGCAGGCTGCATGAGGGTACCTGGGCAGGAGTCACAGCAGTGGGCTGGGGGGGTTATCTGTAGCAGGGGACACCTTTTGCTGCACTCTGCTTCTTCAAAACCACACCAAGTGAAAAAGTCCAAGGGGGTATGGCTTTATAACCACTCACTTAACGGGATCGGAATGACTTACTAACCATTCCTATCTGAACAAAAATAACACCAAAACATTCTCTTTTCTTCCCCCCCTCCCAGGCCTCATGACTTTAAAAGGATTTGTGACAAGCCATGAGCCTTGAGAAAATAAAGCATGATGAATTCCCATCCGCAGAGACAATTCTGAAGGTATGTGTCCCCTCCTCCCTACTCACTGGAAAACCACAGTCTTGGCCAGGACTGGAAGAGGAGCCATTAGGAGCCATTCATTCAAGCCTGATTTCCCAAATTGTATCACAAGAAATGGTCTCAGACGCTCTTAAATGAGCTCCGTGGGGATTCTGCTTCCCCTTGTGTGCCAGGTTAGCTCTGCAGAGCGTGCGGGACTGGCCAATGTCCTCGGCCCGTGTGATGGGAGGGCAGCACATTGGGGCAAGCATGTAACCAAGGGATAGCTGGGAAGAGGATAGCCTAATTATTAGTTGGCTAATGACCCTCTGGAAATACCTAGCTCCTCCTAACTGTTCCACTGTGATTAGCTTGGGAGAGGGACTTCAAAGCAGGAAACACTGCTTTACGGTTTTTTTTCTAAACAGCTAGTGCATTTTTGTGTGCCATGTTTGCAAAAGGATGATTGGGGGGGGGGCTGGCATGGCTTTTGGATTTTAGTGAGGGCATGTAGGGTGCAGAGCTTGCCCTGTTTGGTGCTCGCCCCTCTGGAGATGATCTGGACAAATCTCACTGATTCACTGAGAGTGAGACTTAACCCTGGTGTAGGTCCAGGAGAGAAGTCATCTCTGCTCGATTCCTTGACTGGCTCAGCCGGTGCTTTGTGGGGAGCAGAGCCGCAGCTCCAGCCGCTTCCTGCCCACTAGAGTGGGAGGAGGAGCACTGGGTGCTCAGAAGCTGCTGGTTTCCCTTGCCCTGGTCCCCACAAGACATGGCTTCGCTCCTCTGAATGCACACATGAGAGGATTTACCCTGGAATATGCCGCTGGGAGGGATGAGGTTAGCACAGGGCAGTCTATGTGCTACGTAAAGTTCTGTGGGATGCCTGTAAAACATTGTGGTTTGAGCTGGTCAGAGGAAGGACAAGGTTTTGCGTGCAGAAATTAAAAAGGTCGTTTTCTCTCTGTGCACCAGAAATCATCTATTTGTTTGGTTTTGTTGAAAACATTGGCAGAGACGTGCAAAAAAATGTTCTTATTGAAGGCATGGTGTTTTGTATTTTTTTGTCATGGTTAGTAATTGTTAAACTTGTGCTAATTTTCTTTCGTTCCTCTTTTGTACTTCTGAGTTTTATTTGGACCTTGGTGAAAAACTGAAAGCAGAAATAGATTTCTTTGAAAGACTGTTTTCAACTCTTTCCTCAGTTAAAAATTATCTCTAATTCCAAGTTATACTAATAAAATTCTGGTGTTGCCTCGTACAGATGAGAAAAATGGTTATTGATTCCAAACACCTCTTTCTGCAACAGGCTCGGCAGATTTTCCTGCCTCTTCAGCTGGAGCTGCCTCACCTTCCTTTGCCTAAGTGGTCCCATAGTTTGCCCATATTTTATGAGCGGGACCAGACATAGGTCTTTTCCTGCAGTTTTGTGTGTACACATAGCAAAGTTTGCATAAGGAGGCCCTGTGTTACTCTAGCAAGGCTAACCGGGGCGGGCAGGGAGAGGAAAGGACCGTGCAGGCGTGAAGTTCACTGGGAAATTCTCTTGCGATGGGTGGAGAGTGATGACACATCAAAAGAGTTGGGGAGAAGCAAACCCCGTGATATCAAACACATGGCAAGATGAACCACCTACTGTTTAATGAGAGAATTAGGACACATGGATGTTTTTTCTCAGGCTACTTCAATCTGTTTCTAATCCTGGCCTAGGGAAGAGTGGATGAGAAGCAGGAGCCCAATATATATATATTTTAATGTTTCTCATCTTCAGTAAGAGTGTGTGTGTATTTATATTTACCGTAATTGCTCACAAAGACATGTTTGACACTGTTATTTCTGGTGTTCCTTGGCAGCAAGAGGCTTTTTACCACCAACCTATTGATACCACATGGTGGGTAAGAGCACCTCCTACTCTCCCTCCCCTCTTTGCTCCAGACTGAAAAGCACTGGGTTGTCTCAGCTTGGCAGAAAAAAAAAGAAAAAAAAGAGACAAGCCAAGTTATCAGTTTGGCTCCAGAGCCCTCCCTGTTTCTCCTGAAATGTGGGTCCCTTGTTCTAGCAAGGGTACGTGTGCATACGTGCTTGCTAAAAAGCGTTCCCATGGCAGAGCTTTCACAGCGCTCTATTTTGCTGGGTTCTCACTCAGGTCAACCACGATACTCTGAAGTGTGGTGGTTTGGACTTGGAGATGGACCATGTGGTCTCCATTATTGGAGATCTCTGCTTAAAAGCCAGCCTTGTCGAGACAGACCAGAGCCTCTCATTATCTGACAGTTTTGCCCAAAGTTGGATGAACTCTAAGCCTTCTGGGAGAAGGGTCTTCCTGGTCAATGCAGATAATGCAGAAGTGCCTGTAGGATAGAGGATGAAAAATAAAATAGTTCCTTTTTCCTCCAGTAGTGAAAAAGGTCTATACATTGATGGGGAGTTTTGCTTACACAGATGGTCCACTCACAAGTCTTTGTTTCTCTTGGGGAGTCACTATAAGTAAAGAGAATTTGTGTTTGTGGGAGCTGGTGGCCCCTTGGAGGGGCTTGTAGAGGGAAGACCATTTCATCATGTTTTAAGTAGATCTACACAATCTGTTTTTCTTCACCAAGGACTCTGTTGTGAGAAGCACTGCTGACCCAGAGCTCTGCTTTTGAAGATGAAATCTTGTCTGTGAGATACAGCTAAGAGCTCTGATGGAAGACTGTTGCAGGGGACTTTCTTGTAGAAATGGGCTGAATTTGTCAATGAAACCAAACTGCTGAGCTGGGTCAGGCTGAGATCCCTTCAGAGAAGATCCAGTAGACATCTGCCTGGGGACTGGAAACCAGCCTGCAAAGTGACACTTGGGCTGCTGCTGCTCATTGACCTCCTGGTGAGCAAGATTTTGGGTGAATGGGTGAGGTGATGAAACAACAGCATCTTGTGGTGAAGGAGGAGTATTTCCCACTGATGTCTGGGAGGGCAGTCAGATGAGTTAGAGCCAAAGATACTGTAAGGATGACACAAGATAGATGTGGGCTTCCTACTTTAACATATATACATGAATCTCTCTCTCTCTCTCTCCTTTTCCCCAAACAGACACATCCTTTTCTGTAACCTGTGCTTTTGGTGGTGACTGAACCATTCAGGGGTTCTTGTGGGATGTCTGGTGCTCCTCTGGCTGCAGAAGGGAGACAGCGTAGGTTGAACTGTGTTAACTGTTTGTTATAAAGGACTTGTATATGCTAAGATAGTCCTAAAGCTGCTGTTTTCTGCCATAAATTCAGTGAAGTTGAGGTCAGAAATGGTTAACTGATCCCCTCAGACAATTGGCTCTTCCACAAAGTGATTAATCTCCTCCAAAGATGACCCACTTTTTTGGAAATGGCATTCACTCTCCATTGATTCTTAAGGATGCCAAATGTCCAGTTTGGCCTGCCTTTTAAACTCCTTTTAAAAAACCCCAAACAACTGCCTTTTAAACTCCTAAATGCAGGTGGGATGACTCCCACTCTTAATATCTTAATCATTATTATTAGGTTGCGCTTTCAAGGTCTTCCACCACAGCATTTTCTCTTGCTGTTGGATAATTTCTCTCGCTTTTTCCTTATCTCTGTCCAGCTTTTAAACATCTTTTCTACCATATGTATTGCAAACTGTATGCAGTATTTCAGAATCTGTCTTGTCTGTGGTTTCTGCAGATATGGAAACTCTTCCTTTCTCCTATTCACCATCACCTTTTAGGGAAATCAAGTTGACTTTCTTGCCCATTCTAACATTCAAGTCCTCCTCAAAAAATCACTGTCCTTCAGGTCATGGTTCTCTGCTCTACGAGTATGGTGGATGCTCCTTGTCATCTGCATATAACATTGCATTTTGGTACCTGTAACATATATTTGAGCTGAAGCATGCCAGCAACTTGATAGTCCTGATGGAGCTGAGTGCCCTGCCCTCATTACTTACGCCTTTGCCAGCTTCTGTGACCTAAACGGCTTACGTCAGCTGCAAGTAATATATTTACTTTCATGAAAGCTGATGACAATGTTGACTACCTCTGGGCAAGGCAGTAGATCCTGACAACCGTCGGTGATACTTTCTCACTGAATAATACCTCCCAGCTTCTGCAAGCTAGCCAGTCCCAATCTATTGAATGTATGCTTTATTTCTATAGTGTAGCAGAAACTTTTCAAACAGAAGGTTGTGCAATGTTAAGTCATGCACCACATGAAAGTTTGTATTATGCCTGTAAGAGACTCTTTGATGAAAAGAACTCATAATTTTGTCAGAAAATGAGATCAGGCCTATTTCCCATGAAAAACATTGACTGACATTTGTTGCAAATGTAATTATTTTGTAAGGTGGAGTGGTGTCACCTGGCCTAATTTTAACCAAATAACAGTTTGCTGTCTGATCCAAACTACCTGCCAAGGTTCGTTCTGCAGTCAACGGAGCGAGATCAGCCCTCCAGCAGCTGAATCATCTAATCTATGTTAGACATCTGTCTTACAGTAGGATGATTGCTGTTTGGAAGTGCCTGCCTGTCTCCATTGACTGAAGAAAAGGAGCAAGGATTAATTTTGAGCTAGCCTGTGTATAGCTACCTCAGTGAAATCACTTCTCCTTTTAAAATATTGGCACAGCCTTACCATGCCTTTCTCCAAATGTTGGGAAATGCATTGTTCCCCTTCAGGACTCTCATGACTCATAGTCTAGGGAGTTTCAGGTAAATCATAGGATGAATCCTCAACACACAAGTCCAAGATCCCCTCCCTGCCCTTTCTCTTTATCCAGAAAGATGGTTAGGCTTTGTCTAAGATGTTAATGGGGCAGCATTTGCTAGACAACTTCCCGTTTGCCAGCTAGCCACAGGCTTTGATCCTTGAGCTCTGTGCATCATCCCAGCTGGAAATGAAAGTCTTGCGTTTCCCCCAGCGAATGCCTTGGAAGCAAGTGGTAAATTCGAGAGAAAGTTATATGGGGTGAGGATGGCAGTGCACGTGTGATGCCTTGACCCTGCCTTAGGGGAAGAGGGCATGGCCAGGCTGGGCTGGATGGTCAGAACTGGTGTAAGTGCTCCTGTGAGTTCTACCAATGCAGGACAGCTACTGAGCACAGGAGTGGAGGGCCTTTTTTCAGCAGAGTGGGGCCAGGAAACATTGACCTGCTGCAGGCTCTTAAAGATGGGCTAGATGTGGTCTCTCGGCACCGAGGTCTCATTCCAGATGTGTGGGAATCGGAGATTAACCTATGCTTGGATAAATGAGATGGCTCATTAACAGCTCCTGCCAGACAGCTATGCGCTGTCTTACAGTGTCATAACACTCTTTGAAGGCCCCAGCTGGGGTAAGGAGGGGACTCATTGCTTTCTGCACCCAAGGAGTCCTCAGAAATGGATGCAAAAGAGATGAGCAGAAGGTGGCCTAAGGGAAGGGGAAGGAAGTGGAGAGAAGTGGAGAGGATTATTTCCCCTCAATCAAAAAGGAAGCAATGCTTGTCCGTGCAGCATCATGTAGCGATGCCTCAAGCCAGCTCTTAGTGAGATCAGTATCACCCTTGACAGTGCAGCTTTTGTCCCAGTGAGGAGTACCAGGATTACAGCCCATGCTTCCAGGACCTGCTAGAGTGGGGTGACAGTCATGTCACATGTTGTATCAGTTACTGCAGCATTTACCAGCTCACCAAAAACATGCCCAAGGAATGACATGTGGAGTGGGGGGTTTTGTTAATGAAAATATATGCATCAAAAATTGCATTTCAATCCTGGTTATCCCTAGATTCCTCCATTTTCAGTGTGCATCCCTCCAAGGATACTGGAATAGTGCTGGAAGTGCACATATGTACAGCTGCAACAATGAAGTGTTGAAACCAGCCACGGATTTAGAAGCTATTAATAATTACAAATAAAACAAATGAGTACATTTCATGACCAGATAATTTGTAAGTGGAGAGAGAAAAGCAAAACAAATCAAACTGTTGTTTGCAGCGAATTGTTTACTTTGCTCTAATAATAAATATGCCTAAAAAGAATGCCAAGGCAAAAAATGTGTGTGTCTGCATGTGAGTGTAATTCTTCTCCTGTTAAGCACTTTCAGTGAGTGAAGCTGAAAGGATTACAGAAATCTCATGTTTCATCCTTTAAGCTCTTTGTTCATTTTTGCATTTCATTGATTCTGTGAAGGGCAGGCTAGATTGCTTTAATGTGGTTAATCATCAATTAGCGTCAATTGGAGCAATTTTGTTGTCTTTAATAGATGGGTTCCTTTTGGGGAATTAGTTTCTTTTCTGAAAGAACAATTCTTGTAATTGATTAAGGGAAGTAGAAACATTTTTTTTTGGTTGCATTGATTTTATTTTAACTTCTTTTCTCATCTAGCATGCGGATCAGCTTCTGCAGCTGCAGTGCTAGGCAGCGAAAAGGACATGTGTTAAGCCATTTGTGAACGAAAGAGATATATCTGGGTACAGTAGTATTCTTTTCTTTCCACCCCAACAAGTCCTGCACCACAACATGGATCTGGAAAGTCATCAGATGTGCTGTGCTTTGAGGACCTGTATTCAGGAAGTTTCTACTCCATCTTTCTTCAGTGTCAAGGACTGACTCTCAAATATTGTAGTGTTTCAGATATTTGCATTCCAGACATGGTCCCTTGTGGGAACAGCAGAGCCATCCTAAGCACGGAGGAAATGTGGATTCGGAACCATATCCAGACTTAGTAACTTAAGTCTTCCTCTCTGATGGGCTGAACTGAGATCTCTGATCTGAGAAGTCCCCAAAGGCTTCAGCTGGAGCCCATGTGTCCGGTACAAGGCATTTTCAGAGAGATGAAGGCCAACTGGATAAGATCCAGAGGAGAGCAGCAAGAATGATCAGAGGTCCAGAAAACATGACCTCCAAGGAAGGACTGAAAGAATTGGGATTGTTTAGTCTAGAGGAGAGATGACTGCAGAGAGATTTGCTGGGAGACTGCAAGTATGTAAAAGGGTACTGTGGAAAGGAAGAGAAGAACCTGTTCCTTGAGTCCACTGCAGGAGAACAGACAACACATTTTCATCTAAATCAGGAGCAAGACATTTGTGTTGGACAGGAGGAGAGTGTTTGCAAGGGTGACATTACTAATGTCTTTTGGTAGAACTGATTGTATGAGGGCGAAGAAGAATGGACCAGATGACCTAGCAAAATCTCTTCTAGTTCTGTTTTGGGGTGGGTTTGTTTTTTGGTTTTTTTTTGGTGGATATTTGAAGTTGTTTGGATTCTGATCCTCATTTTCCTGCTCTGGTGTGTGCCCTCATAGATGTGAATCCTGCCCCTTTAATCAGCATTTGTTAGACTTCATCTAGAGAATGTGTCCAGTTTAGGGGATCTCCCAGTACAGGAAAGACATTCATAAACTGAAGTGAGTTCAGCAGAGGCAACCAAGATGGTTGGGGGCTGGACCACTTGCTGTGTAGGGAGACGTCATAATGGGGTTTGTTCACCATTGAAGGTTTTCAAGATTAGACTGGGTAAAGCCCTAAGCAACCTGGTTGGATCTCCTACCTGATGCTGCTTTGAGCAGGAGTATGGACTAGAGACCTTTGGAGGTCCCTTCCAACCTAGATTATTCCATGTTTCTGTGATTCTAAAATTACCTTTCTGTATCTGTCAAAACCTGGTGCTGCTATTGAGGGCAAAGACGCTCTCTGTGTCTGCTGCCAAGTGGCAACAAAAGCATCGCACTACATTGTTGGTGCCAGTACCTCTGCCTTAATTAACCACCACATTTTCATATTAATTTTTATGCAGATGACAAACATGTCTAAATGTCCTCAGATGTCTCTGAAACCACTGCTCTTTACCTCGTGTTCTCAACCTTCTCTCCCCTTCTCTATTGGCAGGAAGATGACAGCCATGAGCTCCAGTCTGCTTTGCTCTCACCAGGAGGGATCATAGAGAGATCCCCAAGCAAATGTGGACCAAACTGGGACTGGAACTGGATTCAGACTCACATCAGTGTGGCACAAGAGGAAAAGTTTATGAACTCAAGCACAATGCTGTTGTAACATGGCTATCCACTTCGTGGATCCTACTTGTCACCTTCTCAAGGTCCTCCGTGCTCCATGCTCAGTGCACCAGTCTGCATTAGTGTTAAGTACCCCTGCCTCTGTGCTGTCTTACGTGTTCTGGGCTGTTTAAACCTTTGGAACAGCTGAGGTTATTCCAGGTTAGTAAAGATTAAGATTGCTGCTATTATTTAGCATCATGTTGGTGCGTTTCAATTTTACTCCAGCTCCTTCTCAATGGAGTTCTGATTTTTGTTTTATGTCCTTTTTTTTGGGTTTGTTGTTGTTGGCTTTTTTGATTTTTGTTTGTTTGTTTGTTTTTGTTGTTTGGTGGTTTGGCGTTTTTTGGTGTTTTTTTTGTTTTTTTTTTTTTTTTTTTTTTGCTAATGAGATCAGAGATGTAACAGTTCCTTGGCATGGACTTTTAAGTCATAAATAACTTTTATGGCCAGTTTGAAGCTCATGCCAATCCAACATGTGTGATAATCTGCTGTGAATCACAGATGTTAGAGCCTCCCTGATAATGAAGATCTATGGTGCTATTTCCAGTTCGTCAGGAATCTGGAAGAGGTGTGTGTCCAAACTCTGGGCACAGCATATAAAAGCCCTGTTAGAGTGAACTCCTAAAAATGTTCCCCAGACAAGGTGCCCAGCCTTATATCTTGACTTTTCCTTACTTTCAGATGCCTGGGAGAGAAAGATGAAGGTGAGCAACTCTTGCAGACTGTCACACTGGGGCCACTCCCAACCATGAAGAGCAGACTTTAATGCCTAGTCCATGCCTGGATGTTCTCGGATTCGGGCAAAGGGCTTGCCTGTGCTCTCTGAGCACCTTCCCATGGTGCATGTGTACTCAGCATCACATGATGTGCTTCTTGCAGGGAACACCCTGCTCAGATCTAGTCAAAGGATTATTCCCAATGGAGCGTGCTTTAGTCCATTTTTAAATGTCTTAAAGAGCAGGGTTTCCACCACAGTCCCTGAGGAGGATGTTCCACAATCCAGTAGGTTAGATCTCATTGCTAAGAATGTTTCCCCTGATATTCAGAGTTCATTTTCCATTTCTTAATCCCATCTTGTGATTCCTGGTTATTCCCCTGTTGGGCTAACCTAAACAATTCCTCCCCCTCCTCGACATTTATGCCTTTCAGCTAGTCAGCAGACAGTTGTCCTCCTTTGCTGTCCTCCAGCCAAACTACACATATTTAGCTCCTTCATTTTTTTTCCTCATAAGTCAGTCCTTCCAGCCACTTAATCATCCATGTTGTCCCACTTTGACTTCTCTCCAGCTTGAAGTATTCCGGTGCTGTGGAGGTGCCCAGAAGCAAATCAAGTACCCAGTGACCTCAGACCAAGGAGGAGGTTGACAGAGAAAACCTTGTTTATGAGAAAATCCCTACAGCCATCTTCTTTGTCATGGGGCGGAAACAGGGTTTTGGTGCTACCCCTGAGACCTGGCTGGAGAAAAGCTGCCAACTTCATTCAAATATTCCATTCAAAGCAGCCACTGGGAACAGCCGAGAAGCAATGTCCTGCTGCGTTATTTTCATTCATTTCGTTGTAATCTACTGTGGCAGTGTTGGAAGGACACAAGGAGGAAGGGCTGGCCCAGTGAAATGTAGTGATAAACACACGGAAAGATCTTGCTATCGAATGCCACAGCCTGTCCATGCCAAGGTCATGTCATGACAAAGAAAAAGCCCAGAGTACCTCTTCCATTTCCCTTAGGTCCCTTTTTCTGTCTAAACATGAAGGTAAGGAAGTTGCTTTCTGTTTGCCATCTGTCCTGAGCCAAGGCTGATGCTCACCTTGTTTTCTTTGGGTGTCGATATGTGTTTGGTAATGCAGGCCAGAAAAAAAAATTCTCCAATCTTTTTTTAAAAAGTAGGAAGCATGAGCTTAGGAAGAATGGGCTGGCAGCATATGCAAATGGTCCTGGGCCACTGCAAATCTTTTGTCTCCTTGTAGGGTAAATTAAGCCTGAAGGAGTGATTATCACTCTGTGGAGCCTGGCTTGCTCCTTTCCAGAGCCCCTCAAACTCTTCATCCTCTTCGCAATGAAAAGAAAAGCAACTGGAAGCAGTGATTTAACCAGTGCTTACTGGAGCAGGGGTCAGGGCTCGTTTGAAGCTCTGAATTCCTCCCAGGATAGCAGTAATGTCTCAGTCTTAATTAGAGCCCAAGGTGCCATCAGGTTACGAGAAGATGCTGTGGTGATGCAGCTATTGCCTCTGCCTGTGGCATAAAACTAAGTCCCAGACTGCTTATTCACATCCAAGATCCTCTGCCATGATTGAAATTCATTATAGTGTCGGCGTCTGTTATTTGTAGTAGAGCATTGTCTGCTGCCTTAGACAAGATGACGGAAGATTTAGTGACACTGGTAGGAAAAAATGACTATGCCATCAAAATAGACAAGTCAGGAGGAGGAAGGAAGTTTTTTCCCCCTCCATTTTAATGATAAAGGAACAGAAATGTGAGGCAGGAGAAGAAAGCGTGCTCAGCTTCCTCTGCTGGGTCAGGTTTTCTCAGGAGCTCAGTCACAGCTGAAGCACTTTTGTAATGCCGCAAGTTGTAGGGTGCTTCACATCTTGTCCAGAGACAAGGCTGTACCCGAATACAAATTGCTTGAAATAGCAGGTGATGATTTTAATGCACGATCGTCCTTCCTGCACACTGCTGTGAGTGGACAGAGGCTTGAAGTATTGACCGTCCCTGATGTAGCTTAACAGCTAAACTGTATTTTTCTGCAGCAATCCTATGCTTATTTCATACAAATACCAAATAGTGAATGGCTTTAAATCATGGTGAGGTTACTGTAGCTGAAAGTTCTTTGTACCAAAACTGCAGATTACTGTAGGTCAACCCATCAGAAAATTCCTCTTCAGATTTAGAACACAACCTCTAATTTTGCTCCTCCAGCCTATTTTAAAAATAGGAAAACAGCCGCCTCTTTTAAAAATAGGAAAACAAGAACTCTACTAAAAATATAAAAACATCAGCTTTCTTTTTTCCATATTTTATTTTGCAGGCTGCATAGGCCCTGACTCAGCAAGGCATTTCTCCTTTGTTGCATATCTTATGCCTCATGTAGCACATCTCATCTCTATTTTGATCTCCTCATGCCTCCAAGGAGTTGGCTCCTGGGTAAAGACCAGTTAGTGGAAACTTGGTCCTTGTGAAATGCTGAGCGAGCAGGATTAAAAAAGAGGAAAGCTTGGATGAAAATTAGCTACAAGACAGTGGGAAACACTTGAAATCCCTTTCCTACTGAAGATATAACTGTGAAGCAGAAGGCAGTGTGATAACATCAGGTCCCTTTGGTAGCTGATGCTGCCAAAAGAAAAAAGCCTTCACGCTTACCCAGTTGGGGACCCAATTTCATGTGCTGTATCCAAGCCTATGTTGTTCATCTCCCATCTGCTGAAGTGGATCAGAAGTATTTGAGCTCCTGTGGAGCTCCTTGCTAATTTTGAAAGAGCAAGGAGTGCTAATGAGTAAAAATGTGGGTTTTTTCTTTAGCTCATGCTAGGAAACTTTGTCTCTTTCTTGCACAGACACATCTCAGAGACCATACTGACCTACCTGTTTATTGCTTGCAGGCAAGGTTATTGCATCCTCCTGTGTTTGAAGATGAATGTGAGGATAAGATACTTGTCTGAGTCTGGCCCCACTTTGGAATGGAGGAGGGTAATGTCCATGCCATAGAGATGAGGCTAGAGAAAGGATGAAACACTGATCTTGTTATCCAGCTACTCCAGCCACTGACTGATGGCCAGAAAATGAAGTTATCTTTCTTCTTTCATGGGAGCAAAGGGAAAACTGTGTCCCAGATGACACACCTCTTTCTCCCACCTTTCATTGCCATTTACTGGGTTTTTGCAGTGTCTTTTTGCAGTGCTCAAAATCAGTTTGGAGGCTTTGGTCAGGAATAAAGTGGCCATAAAGGCGTTTCAGAGGTAGATGGGCTGTGAGGTTCAGGAAGTTCCTTCTAGTAAGAAGGTGTGGGTAAGGAACTATAAAAATGGATCTTGATCAATTCAAGGATGTGATTTGCTGTAGTAGTCATATGAGTAGAGGCCTGGTGGCTACGAGACTGTTCTGGGGAAACGTAGCTATGTGACTTTGCTGATCTTATGTCTTCCTTAAGCATCTGCTGCTGGCCACTCTGCAGACAAGGCATGGGGTTGTTTGCACCTTTGGTCTAATCCTGATCGTGGACTTGTAGAGGGATTCTGGCCCCAGTTGTGCAGGAAAGAGGCCCATCCTGTTTTCCTACAGTAAGATTCAAGCAACGTGTTTGTCTTTGGGTTCTGCATGAGAATGTGATACACTCTGTGGGTGCATGTTAAGTGTCTTCTAAAGGCAAAATCCTACATGCTTCATAGTGTTGCTATTAACATCCCTATTCCTCTTAGTATTTATGGCAAGTCCCGTTACATACCAGGTGCTTTCTACACACTTCAGGCAATTTCCAGGACTCCAGATGCCTCTTAATGCCCAGCTCAGATAACCAGTGTCCAGAACACTTGCTGCAGTGAATGGCAGGCTGACCTCAACCATTCTTCATTCCTCCACTATGTTTTACATCTTGTTGAGGCAAATCCACAAGAAAACATATGCAATGTCACAAAATACCTTCTAAGGGTCAGGGGTTGCTGTGTGTGCTGGGTTTGTATCACAAGTTCAGACTACTGTGAATACCCTGAAGAATAAATAGGATTCAAACAATAAATAATAAGAACAGCCACACTCCTGAAACATATGAGCTACTGACATTTAAAGTTTATTTACTGCTTTTACACGGCTTTAATCTTTCACCCCCCTTTCTCCTATGTTAAATAGCACTGTAAAAATAGTGTTTCGCGCTAAAAGCATGGGAAAGTCTAAAACCTTCTCTGCATTCCCACTAAAACACCAGCAGTTCCCACAAATTGGAGATTTCCCTCCCTCCTCCCCAACTTTTCTCTTTTTTATTTTTTGCACTGGATAGAAATTGTTAGATTCAGGACAACCATACAGGAATTGGGGTTGGAAAGGAAGGGAGTGGGGAAGGGGGAGAAGCAGGGTAAAGCAAATGGAAAAAAACACACCACAGTAGTAGCCACAGAATTCTTCTCTGCTCCAGTGTCTCCTTTGAACTGGATACGCCACCCCCCCTCTTTAATAAGGAACAAATTTTCAGTGCTCTATGGGAAAGTTTGAATGCAACATATTTCTGACAGGTCACTGTCAGTTCACACTAAAGAGTTTTTTGCCTTTTTTTTTTCCTGACCCCGCCCCCTTTTCTTTTTTTTCTTGTCATCTGTCTTTCTCTCTTTCTTTGGTGGGCTTTTTGGGTGTTGGGTTTTTTTTGGGTTTTTTTTTATGGAAGTGGCACCTGGAATATGCTGGCTCAGATGCTGACAAGCACATTGCTGTGCTTGGTGGGTAGTGGCATGCAGGGCACTTGGGATTAATGAGGTCCTGCTGATGCCACTTGTTTCTTATGGGTGATAAGCAGTTGTCCCTTGTTCAGCTGTGGTAGGGCTTTTCCACATTCCTGGCACACAGTGGGAGCTGAGAAGTTTGGAGCTGGGCTTGATCCCTGTCTGGCCTCTCAGCTCCAACGCCAGCTCTGGTGCAAAGTGTTGGGGGACAGGGTGAATTGCCCAGGGGCAAACCTCAGAAAGACCCTGGATGTTCCTGGACCACTCAGTGCTAAATTTATTCTCCTGGCAAATGTACAAATAATTGCAAAGATTTGGGGAGGGGGAGAAACTGGAATTTAATGTACAGACCTCACTATAGTTGAGACAGAGAGCTGGAGGCTCCCTCATACTAATGGACCTTCTTCCCTGCTATTGGACCTGCACCTTCAGGGGTTTGAGATGCTTCTCCCCAACCCTCTACGACAGAGACACAGCCTCTGTGTTGAACCGCATGTGAAGCTTTGGACACCCTGCTCATCTGGAGGCCCAAAGCAGTGTGTTGACGTAAAGCATTATATTAATGTTGTTGGACAAACCTTTTGATATTCAGCCAGTTTCCTCTACAGCCAGGCTGAGGGTACTCAAGCCCTGGTTCCTTGCCCAAATGTAATGATAGTCTTCAGCCGTGGCTTGAGGCAGCACTTGCAATGCCCAGTGTTGGTTTTCTGGAGGACAGAAGCTGGTACAGACTGGTACAGCCAGGACTGTTCTGGGAGCAGGCAGACGAAATGCTTTTTAGGGGAAGCCAAAAAAATAGGACAGTCCTTTTTTTCCCAGTCTGCTGTGAAGCTACAGTGGCTGCTGCTGGGGCACGGCTTGGGGTGGCTGGGTTGAAATAGGAGGTCCTCTCCTCCTTCCTCTTTCTCTCTGCAGCAGTGGCCTTTAGTGGTTCTCCCAAGCACTGTCTCCTCTCTCCCCCTTCTTTCTGTACTTCCTCCTGTTGAAGGAGCAATCTATGGGGTCTGTTTTACCCCAGTGTGGAAAAACCTTATGCCACCACATCCCAGCATGTTGAGAAGATGCTCAGTCGAAGTTCCCTTGCAGTCGTCCCCCCAAGTAGCACCTGTGTCCCAGCCTTGCTGACCTCCCCCAGAGCAGCCAAGGGATTAGTAATTAACAACAGTGATCAACAAGCTGCACTGCTGCTGTCAGATGATGTATAATGTGGGTTGTCTCATGCAGCCTTTCATTGCACCCCAGTTTTTTGAAAGACACTCGGAAGCTCGGCAGAGGGTGGGGGGCGTACGGTGGAATGAGGCCCTTGAAGGGTAATCTTCAGCGAAGGTAATTGGCTTCATATGTCTCGCAGGTCACTTCTGAGATCTCAAAGCAAGGTCAAGGGTGCTTGAGTCAGAGACGAGAGGCTGTTCTTGCTAACATTCATTTCCCAGTGGTATGTCAACAGCTTGTTACATGGCCAGGGCTGACGACTGTTAAAGATTGGGATGGGTGACTCATCGCATTTGCTTTAATATCCATTTTTATTTAGTATCATGGTGCAGTGGCTTGACTAATCGGCATAAATCTTCTCTGCTTCCCAGGAGTGGAACACATCAGCATTAAGCCCAGGAGAAAAAATAGAAAAGCCTTTTAAAATGAGGTTTGGCCAGTGGTGTCCCGTGAGAGGGACAACCTTCATTTTTGGCTGTTCTTTGGAGTTTCTGCTCATCTTACTGCGTGGATTTTGGCTTGTCAAAATGTCCCTTCTTTCACTGGCTGGGGCCTCAGGCTTTTCTTAACATGGTCTCCTTTGCAGTCCTCTGATGCTTATTGAAATGCCAGAGATATGCCCTGCTGATGCTGCTAACAACAGAGCTAGCCTCGGCCAACAAATGCCAGGGTTGGCATCCAAGTGTTCAGCACAAACTTGTTCTCAACTGATGAAGGTACCTGAGTTTCTATTGATTCCTGCTGAGCTGAGCAGCTCTGGGCACTACTGGCCACTTGTCCTAGCAGCCAAGTACAGGCTGAGATCTTTAGGAAAAATGGTGATTAGCTGCCATGGTGGGATTAGCTTCCTTTTGGGGAAAGGAAGGGAAACTGGATGAAGACAGTTTGATAAAATTAAAATCACTAAAATTACTTTCCAGCCGGCTTTCCATTCCAGGGGGCTCAGAGCGGACCCAGGACCTGTGTTTGATGGTAAGGTTTTTGTCTGGTCCTGCGTATCTTCTGCTGGGGGTGATTGTTGTGTTTTAGGTTATATCCTTAGTTAGGATTAATTTGTTCTTTTCTTGGCCTAAGTGTTGCTGATTTCCCCTCATCCCCTTGTGGAAGCTTGTCCGTGCTTCAAATAGGTACCTTTGCAAATAGGTACTCTGTGCACTGTTTCCCTTTGTACCCCTAAAATGCCCTGCTGAAGGGAAGGAGGTGAAAATAAACCTGCTTTGCTGAGGGAAAGTCATGCAGAGCGTGATCTGTCAGCTGTAGGATGCTGTGTTGAGAACTCTCATCCCCCACTGAAGGGTGAGATCTTCAGAAACTCCTGATGTTTAAAGATTAACCTCTTGGACCCTGTCAGGTTATTGAAGGTGTCAGAGATAGATGCCATAACTCCCGGTTCAGCCAAAGGGGGATGGCCCAGACCCCACATGCCAAGTGGAAACCCTCAGTAGGAAGTCCCAATCCCAGGACTTTCCTTGCTGGAATTTAGAGCCTCTGTTCAGAGAGGACCCAGGACAGCAACCTTGCCTGAAGCGAGGGACCCACTTGGGTAGGGGGCACCCACCTGGCTTGTGGTGGTGTCCTCTCATCTTCCTTTGTTGTTTGCTTTTTCTTTCTAAAGAGAGTTAGTGAATGAAGTACAGCCACTGGAACATGGGTGGCTTTGGGTTGTGTTTGTGGACCTGGGTATTTGGATTCTGCTCAAGTCCCATTGCAGGTGTGAATGCAGCTACCTGAGACTGAATGCTTAGGTCTGAGTCAAGCTCCAAAGAGAGACACCTCCAGAAGGTGGTTCATGCCCACTAGTCTAGTCTTTTGCTATTCTTTTGGGCATCATGGAAACCCTGTAGTTAACCTGACTTTTTTCTGCTTCAGGTTTAGTCTCACCTCCTTCATTTCTCTCATCTTTACCATGAAACAACTTTATTTCTTTGTCCAAAGTGTCTTCATTTCCCAGTCCGCCTCTTCCCAGGTGCAGTTCTCTTTGCACCATTGCAATGGAATTGCACCAATGGAAAGTCATACAAATCTAAGTCAAGTACCTCAGGTCTGCTTACAACCCCTGTAAAATTTCTAGTATAATATGTAGTGGTGTAAATTGTCAATTTTAGTATCTCATAACTAATATGTTACTTAATTGATAGAATCAAAGAATATCTCAAGTTGGAAGGGACCCATAAGGATCATTGAGTCCAACTCCGTGGTCCTCACAGGAATACCTAAAACTAAACCATATGACTAAGACTGTTGTCCAGACGCTCCTTGACCTCTGACAGGCTTGATGCCATGACCATGCCAGGTTTGAAATGGCTTCTATTCAAATCACAGGAGAAGAAGTGAACACGTTATCAAAATAGGCAGTTCTCCTGCTTTGGCAGTGGGCAGTTTGGTTGTGGTCTCCAGTTGAAGTGGGATATACCTGATCCCCAGACAGCTGCCACCTCCTGAGATCTCTAACTGGCTCACCTTCTACTTTCCCATCAAAGAGCAGAAGGGTGGGGAAGGGGCATGAGGAGGACATCTGTGTCAGCTCCTCTAAGCTGCGTTAGACAACAACTTTTGGCTGAGGTGAGGTAATTTCTTCAGTGTCTTTTTCTCTCCAATCCATTAGTTAGATAGATGACTAACTCAATTCAATGTTTCAGCTTGTAACTGTGGGCAGACATTATTGGCAAAAGCGTGGAAAGGGGAATAAAAACTCGATGAGACAGTGGCATTGCTTGGGTTGCAATACTAATTAAACAGGTTGTGATATTAATGATAAAGGCCAGATTCCCTTATTCCTTGTTTGGTGTCCTATGCACTAGATTACACTGCTCCCCTTGTTGACTCCTTGGTGTAACTCGGTGAAGTCAATGATGTGTTCTCCTGCTCCTTCCTTTCCCTCTAGGCATGAATCAGAGTCCAAGCCCTTGGCTCTGGGATGCATCCATGACGATGAGGTAAGTTTCTAGTCTTAGGCACTGACAGAGACAAGCTGGGAAGAATTTGTCTCTATGTGGCTGGAGAATGACTGTGTCCTCCCATAAGGGAGCAAAACTGGAAGCCAGAAAAAGGATTGCCTCTTGGCAGTGTTGTGGAGATTCAGCTTTACAGTAGCAAAAGGTCAGGACACAGTGCAAATGTGGCTAATCCTGCCATGGCAGGGGAAAGGCTTTATATGGTATGGCCCTCTCCTCCTTTTCTCAGGAGAAAAGACTTTCAGAACACCCCAATGGAAGAAGCCAGAAGTGGGAGATTCTTGACATTTTTCTCGAAACCCCTCAAGGGAATCCTATCAAAGCAGAGAGCTGGTTACAGCCTCCTGCTGTTACAAATACCATCTAAGCAACCTCAGGCTGACCTTAGTTGGTCAGTGACACTGGTCTTTCTCAGAAACCCACAGTCTTAAAAAAGAAGGAGCCGCTTTTTCTCTTTCCTCCCCTCCATCACCCTCTCTCTGTTGAGCGCCAAGCCAGAAATGACAAACAAACTCTCAACCTTCCAAGAAAACAAGGCAGAGCCACCTAGTGCGGAACAATAGAGAATGATGAAGACACAGCCACAATAGCTGGCTGTGGTTAACCTCAGAGGCTGCAGTCAAACCCAAGGAAATTACAGAAAACCCTTAAACAAATACAATGGCCACGACTGTTTTCTCCCCAGGGGACCCATAAATAGAAGCTAGCGCTCCCGGGGAGGGAGGAGGGGAGACGCGGGTGGCCACTGTTTGTTCTTCTGTGGTTCAGTGTAGGCTAAACTGGAGATTAGGCTACGAAATCGAAGGCAACGAGAAAGTAGGCAGTAATGGATTTTGGCACTGATTCTCACATGAGCTGCATAAATCCAGAGCAGAAAAAGGCTGTGTTCCTGCATGGTTCTGAGAGGCTTGCATGGGCTTGCTTGATCGTCTGTGAGTGTGGATTAAATTCACCTTGAGCCAAGGGTCAGTGATTCTTAAGATTTTTCCATCCCTATTCCTTTTCATTTCCTTTTCATCCCACTCATACAGAGCCCTCTGTATAGGACTGTCTGGCTGTTGTTGTATGTCCTTCAGGCCAGTGATGATCTCTGTCTGACTCTCTCTATTCTATATATTACAAGACCTGGTTCCACACAGGGACATCTGGATGATACCTATAGTGCTGAGAGCAGACAGCAGTATAGAAAAAAGAAAGGTCTAGGCTGGAGCTGACATCAAATGGTGACAGATGGATCCATCATGCAAATCATGACTGACAAATTTGGTGGCCTTCTACAACGGGGTTACAGCATTGGTGAATAAGGCAAGAACAGGTTTCTGAGAGCCATAAATAGCCTTGAGCTTATGATGAAATGGGGATCCCAACATAAGAAGGACCTGGACCTGTTGGAGCAAGTCCAGGAGGGCCACAAAGATGATCAGTGGGCTGGAGCAACTCTCCTATGAAAACAGGCTGAGAAAGTTGGGGTTGTTCAGCCTGGAGAAGAGAAGGCTACGGGGAGACCTTATAGCAGCCTTCCAGTATTGGAGTGATCTATAGGAACGATGGGGAGGGACTCTTTATCAGGGAGTGTAGTGATAGGATGAGGGGTAACGGTTTTAAACTGAAAGGGGGTAGTTTTAGATTAGATATTAGGAAGAAATTCCTCACTCTGAGGGTGGTAAGACACTTGAACACGTTATCCAGAGAAGTTCTGGATGCCCCCTCCCTGGAAGTGTTCAAGGTCAGGTTGGACAGGGCTTTTGAGTAACAATGATCTACTGAAGGGTGTCCCTGCCTGTGGCAGGGGAAGTTGGATATAGATGGTCTCTGAAGATCCTTTCCAACCCAAACCATTCTGTGATTCTATGATCTCCTTTAGTTTCCAAGTCTTCTGTATGTTGCTACCCAGGGAGCCCTGGGCATTTTTTGTAGAGAAGGTTGCAATTGCACTCAGTAGCACCTTTCCTTCTGGCCAACCTGTTCTGCAGCACCATTTTGTATCATTGGTTATCGTTGCTGTGAACTGTTCTATTTTTAAGAAAAGGAGGATGCAGCAGAAGTTACCTATGCCTCTGCCTTGCAATGCAGAGATGTGGTGAATCACTTCACAGGGGTCATAAAAGCAACCCGGCTAGAGTAATTTGGAGCTCAAAGCATTTCTGAGTCCTCAGATTAGCTTGAGTGTAGCCAGCTCAGGTATTCTGCACAGGGAAACTGTCATTTGGAAGAGCCTGGATGCACAGAAAGAAAAGAGAGTGGCCCAATGGGTGGTTCCTTTGAACAGAAGAGGATGGTTGTTACAGGGGAGACAGCCAGCTTATGCACCCTAGGCACTGCCATCAAGTCATTTTAGGCTGTGATTGCCTCTTGGTAGTTGTCCAGCCTGATTACCCCTGGCTCACTATCCTCCAGTGCAAGCAATTACTGAGGCAATAACAACCTTTACTTCTGCTCCTTGCAAGTCTGAATTCTACAAGGCAAATTCCTCTGTATTGGGTGGTGTGGAACTGGATGGGCAGGTCCCAGCTGGATTTTGCTGAGCTTTCTGCTTTCAGGTCTCCCTTCCTAGAAGGTATAGGTCAAAACCAGAATAGGTGAGAATTTCTCATTAGCTTTAGCTGGGAGTTGGGAAGACCTCAGGTACAATGAATTAATGTGGCAAGTGATCAGCATTTTTTTTAAAGAAATTTAAGAAGATAGCAGCTGTGTAGGGTTTTTCTCGTCTGGGAGATTTTAATCAGAGGTGGTGTGACAGCAGCAGCTGAAGGTAGGGGTTGAGGTTTTGGGTTGGTTCGTTTTCACTGTGTAGAGGATTAGTAAGATGAGTAACTGGTTCTTACCTTTTCTCTTGAGAAAGTTGGAATACCTGACGTAAGTTACACCATATCCTTTAACATGGTATAAACTATAGAAGTGAACACTGGGAAAGTCAGTGGCTTTGAGGTCTGGATCTGCTCCTTTTTTTTTCTTATAAAATTAAAAGAAGCTTGAAATAGTCTTGACAGCCTATCTCAGTGTTCCTCTGGAAAATATTGATTTGTTGAAACAAGGATTTCTTTGTGGAGGTCCTGCTGGTGAATTAATTAATGCACCTAGCAGGATGTACTTGGTCCAGGAAGAAGCTGGTTCTTGCAGTCAAATTAGCCAGCGTTTGGCACTCCGGTTATTAGGCTTCAGCTTCCATGTGTGATTCATGCAGTGCAGAGGGTTACAATTGCTCTCATATCTCATGTGAGCTCTCTAATAACTGACCTATTTGTCCTTCTTCCTTCCTACCCCTCAGCTCTACCATATTTATGAAAAACTTCCAAAGGACTTATAATAGTGGGATAATGTGATCTTCGAGTCATGGACAAGGAAAACATTTCCTGCTTAACTAAGCTTTGCAAATAATTCTGCTTGGCTTGATGTTTTTTCTCTTGTTAATCTTAGTTGTGAATCATCTAGGGGAGGAACTAACTAGTGTTTGGCCTGGGATCTCGAAAGGAGGTGTCCAAGGCCACATTAATCTGTGTGAGCGATGTAAAGTTCAGCTTTCTGATTCATCCATTGTTAACAAGGTCATGATTAAGACTTGCAAATGTGACTTACCTTGAGGTCCCTCTGGAGGTGAATCATGACTTCGTGTCTATAATTCCACTTCAAAGATAGCTTTGGCTATGTCCTGAGAAGACTTAAAGGAGCAAGTAGCAAACACCTCTGGTTTTCCGTAAAAAAAAAAAAAATAAAAAAAACCCCAAAAAACAAAAAAATGCAGCTTAGGCAAAAGTGTCTGTAGTGAGATGACTCCATGGCACTTGGCAGATACCCCACTGCTGACCTATCCCTGGGTGTGAAGGTGGCTTGTGATCTCAGGACAAGCTGTAGCTTTGCAGCAAAGTGAAACCAGCCTTCAGAATCCATTTAGGAAAAGTTTAGGCCTGTTTGTGTCTATTGCTGACCATTGTCAGTATTGAAGACGTGTTCCCTCACTCAACATAACTCAAATGTAAGGGACCTCTTCTCTACCTCTTGCCATGACTGGGGTATCCAGCATACACTACAACCATACACTACATACCACCATGTATAATTGTTGCTGTAGCAACTTGGGGGTTTGAAGAGGGAATTAAGATAATTGGAGATCTCCTGTGAGGCTTGGAAAAGATGGAAACAAGATGGTGTGAGAGGGGAAAGGTTGTGGAATATCTGAGGAGGATTCTGATGAAGTTGATGAATGCCTGTAGATGCTCTGAGGTTTGAGAAGAGGATGCCTTTTTTTAGGGAAAGACATGTATTTTTGGGTAATGGAAAAAAGCATACCTGAGGCTAGTGGGCATGAATACTCTAGTTTGGAGACCCCTTAACCACCTAGGCTCTTGTCAACCCATCTGCCTGCTGCTAAAATACTTCAGCTTTTGTTATGTGCTGCTTGGAAGTGGTGGGATGTGCAGGCAGTGATGTTGTTCAGTACCTGAAAACCCCAGGCCTAGGAAGGAGGATGGGTGCCGAAAGGTTTGTGTCAAAAGGCTGACTGGCCACAAGGATTTGTGCCCTATACAGCTGGTACTTTGAAGGCAGAATAAGGAATTTCCCTGGCATAGCCAAAGACTTTCCACTTTCCCAGTTTAGCGTGGGAGATGATGCAGTGGGTTGGTGTTCCTGAGAATTCACTTGTCCTTCTTTAGTGACCTGAGAAGTGTTATCCGCTTTCCAGAGGCTTTTTGGCACTGTTGGAACATTCAGGAGAAGACCTACTGGGAAGGTGGCTTTTGTAATACCAGTCTTGGAAATCCTGTTGGGTTTTTGTGGGTTTTTTTTTTGTGTGTTTTGTTTTGTGTTTGCCTTTTTTTTTTTTTAACCTAGTGTTCAGGAAAGGTGCTTTTCTCCCCTTTATCCCATTTGCTTACAGAAAGTATCTTCTGAGACACTTCGAAGTCTATGTGCACCTGAATATAATGGGCCCTGATCTCAGCCAAAACTTTTAAACACCCCTTGGTTGAAGCAGGAGCCTTAATCCACAGAAAGGAGAGTTCAGGAAAGGTACCCAAGCTGGTATTGTAAAACCAGGCTGATGTCTGAGTCTGTGCATGGCACCACGTCTGCCTACCTTTGGCTCCTTGGATGGTAAATGCCGGAATAAGTGTGAACACAGCACTGAATGCCTGAAGCACTTATAAATGCCCAGGCTGCAGCAGGTAGAAGTGTTTATGGCTGTGGGAGATATTTATGGCTCTATTACATCCTCTGTTATTTTGGCCTCATTGACTTCTTACAAAATCTTTAATTAAGGTTTATATTTTATACCTTCCCTCCTGGCTTGTGCTTGCTTGTAAGTAAGTGTGATGGCAGCAGGTGAAGGTACAAAAGGTCCTGCAAAGTAGGCCTGGGAAATGCTTGTGGTGGGTGTACAGCAGGACAGTGTATCAACAGAAGAGAGGGCTCTTGATTCTCAGCCTTGTTTCTTGAGAAGCCCCAATTTTCTGCCGCAGCGCATGAAAATGCAGACAGATGCAGATGCACGTTCCTACTCTGAGCTGGCTGTGTGCCAGCCCATAACCAGTAGTTCAAGCTTAGTACCGCGTGGATATACATCCTGCCTTTGGGCTAGTGTGACTATGCGCCTTTAGACCTGACTGACTCAGGAAAGGATAGCATTAGCGTTTGCACTAGAATGTGAGCGCCTGCTCCCCTGCTGTTGTTTTTAAGTTGATTCCATATATAACTATATATCTATCTATTTATCTCTCTCTCTCTATTTTTTTTTTTTTTTTTGAGCCTAACTCAACTGGCAAGTGCTGGCAGTCCTGTTGTCCTGAGGAGGGCGGGTGACTTTTCTCCATGTATGAAAACATGGACATTGTCTTTCTGGAGCATTTTATGCTTTGTAATGAACTTGTCAGAAATTTGTGGGGATGCTCTGTATGTATAATAAGTTTGGCAGAAGCTTTCTCTGAGGTGTTGCCCTTTCTTGCCGACTTTACGCATATTGGACCAACACCCAGCAAAGTGTGTAGTGGAAAAACTGCCTTAAAAACCCCCAAAACAAACCCAAAGCAGTGAGGAACTGAAATGGGCTGCAGAGAGTATAATCCTGACTGCATGTGGAAGTGCCTGTGTTGGGAACCTCTCAGTTTCTTCATACAGTCATGTGTTGTTCCATGTTCTCCTTAACAGGACAGACATTCCTCTGTAGTAAAGGTGTTGGGACTCTGGGGTAGTTGTGCTCAGTTCTTTACCTTGCTATAGGCACCCCAGGTGATCTTGAACAAATCTGTGTCTCCTGTGCTTGCTTTTCCTCCCCTGCAAAAGCAAGAGGTCTGGTGTCCCTTCCTACTAACAAGCGTAGTTGCTCTGAGCATGAATTCACTCAGGCCACCCCAGTGTGAGGAATGTCTGAGATTGGTTGGAGACAAGCAGACATCGGGAATACATGTCCCCAGGTTTATTAAAACTGCTGTCATCTTGTGTGGATCAAGACTAAGCATCTATCACAGATGTGGCTTGGCTGTTGGACCTGAGGGCTTTAATCTATTTGGTGCCAGGAACCATCTGCCCCATTCTCCTGCTCCGTGGTGGGAACAGGACAGACACTTGCAGGAGGTGACAAAGTGCATAGGCACGTGCAGTGTGGGCTGAAGGGTTCTGTGAGATGCCTCTTGACTCATTCATGATGACATGAGCTCCTCGCAATTTGTAAACTCCAGGAGGGTCAAAAGTTGAAGGGCTTTTCTCTTTTGTCTGCCACCTACGTTGCCCTGTTCGGAGGAACGCTTGCGGGAATCCTCCCTGGAGGTGCACACCAGGAAAGACAGGCTGCATTGTTCTGGCTCCCGACTCAAAACCAACACAGCTGACATGCATTGCTGCATGGTTCACCAGCTCTGAAAGGAAGGGAAGAAGCTGGTGACTTAATCCTTTGAGCGCCTGCCTTTCATCCCTTAGAAGAGCCGGATATATTTGCCTCTTGTCATGTTGTAGTCAAGCTGAGTGCATAGGTTCCTTTAGAGGGTGCAGCCCCACACCTACAAAACTGATAGCCAAAGGGCACATCTATCCTGATGGTGTAGGCAGACCTGAACGGCCTCTTCTCTTGTGTGACTTTTGAGTTAGGAGCGCGGGATGTGCTGTGCCAGGTCTGGATGTGGCCTGGCCATGTTATCCTGGCACTGTTCTTAAAAGTTCCTTCTGTGTCCCTGCCTTCACATAATGCTAGCAAACTCTGGCTAAAATCTTAACCCATCCTGGATGAATCTACCCAGCACCATATAGACTTAGAGGTGTGGGGCCTAATTAGGTTGTTATTTCTGTATTACGAAGGAGTCTGGTGCAGAAAGCAAGTAGCTTTGCAGAAGGGAAGCTTCAAAACTTTGTCATAAGTTGCGAAGCATCGGGTTGCTCCTCGGTCCTTTCCTAGACATCAGAAGCGCTGTGTGTCCTCAAGTGTGACTTGCGGCAGGGTTTGCTGGTGTCCCGCCTTGTCCTTTCACCGTCAGAGGAGAAACATCAGCTGCACTCTTCTGTGGAAGGGGAAACCCACAAGCACAGGCTGGTCTCAACCTGTGCTGCTATAACTGCATGCTCCGAGCCAGAGCCTCCACCCTCCTATCCAGCCACTGTCACCCAGCAAGACACATACAGCGCTGTGGACTCTTCCTTGGGGCAGGGATTACCCAGACTAACGAGTGTTTCTCCTCATTTTGAATCTGTTTTATCATGTCCCAATCCTGGCTGTAACTGCAAGCAGCTCAGCCTTTCTGTACTAGAGGGAGGTGTGATTTTTAGTGGCCAGTGTTTTCTCTGGAGACATTTGTAGGTTTTAGTGAAGGTGCTGTGAATCCCCTGAAAAGGCACTTTGCATCCTGTCCAAAGCTTTTCTTTACCCTTTCCAGACTTTCAAAATTATTCGAAAAATGTGGAGTCAGCACCGCCTACATTTCCATCGTTTCCTGATGCTGTGTGTGCAGTACAAACTGCTGGGACGCAGCTCCCAGGTGAAGGTCTCCTGAGTTCTTCTGTAGAAAATGGAAGGCAGGTGTGTTTGAGTTCATTTTTTGACCTTAAGCATTTTAATTGATTAAAGAAGAGCTTCATAGCTGTACTAGATGAGGGGGGTCATTTCAATGGGCCCCTTCAAACTCAGATGTGGACAACCCCAAAGTAGGCACGGACAGTGCTCTTCACCAGAAGTTACCTTTTGTGCTGCTTCTTTCCTTACTGTGCCCATATCTTGGGGAAAATGTTACCTTACCTCCCTGCCTTGTTTTTTTTTTTTTTTTTTTACTTTCATCTTCTGTTACCTTACAGCGTCTCTCAAGTACTCAGCGGTTTGGTAATTGTGCTAACGGCCTTGGTGGCTTCATAGCATTTATCTTTTTCTAGCACAACTGAGAAACTATATTTTGCAAGCGTCTCCTTGGTTGTTTTATCTCTAGCCAGCTTCCTAATTTCACTTCTAAATTAGACACTCTTGTTTGGTAGAAGGGGATACTTTTTAAAAGAAGCTTATGTAAACTCTTTGGAGGCTGTGTTAATTGTATTTACTTCTGTAATTAATGGACTCACTCCATTTTTGAATGATTCCTGCCTTGCTAGTAAATGCTTCACATTCCTTTCACCCGCTTCTCTGCTGACGAACAAGAAAGTTAAATGATTTCATGTTTGTGAAAAATTCTCCCTTTTTTTTTTCTTTTTATTTTTTTTTTTTAAAGTTGGAGATCTTTGAGATGGTTTTTGTGAAACCATACCCATCACTTCACATTCCTAGCATAATTTCTTTTCAGGAGTAGGGTATTATGTCTACCTAAAGTCACCTACTTCATGGGTGGATTTTAAGTGCTTAATATAAAGGGCTAATTTTTTCGTTGTGCAAATACTTCTGTAATAACCTCACTTGTTATCCTCTGTCAATCTAGTCTTTACTGTGGAGATGGCATAGCACTCATGGGATGCTGCAGAGCATGCTTCTTAATCCTGATCTGGTGCCGACCTTCATTCCAACCTTGGGCAAAGCATTTTGTCCACTTCCCCTCTTTGCTCTTTGTTTCCTGACTGTTTAGATGCTAAGTCCGTTGATGCTGCCGGGACAGTCTTTTCCTGACCAATGAATGGCATCAATGTGACCTGAGGATTTTATCAGCATCCACTATCCTGAATTCATATACTTTGAAAATGGATAGCTGAAAACTTCCTTGACTTTCACACTTGGAATTTGCTCTTTTACACTATTTAGGGGTTTATGCTTGGAGTTTATGGATCACAGCTTTGCTTTGTACCCTCAAAGAAAGCTATCATTTATGTGACTGGATCCAAAACGTGTGGGGAGATACCTGCTCAGCAACTGGTGGACAGGACACTGAAATTCTTTAGTTTGACTAGGCCAGAAAATAGGAGGGAAAACTTGTTTAAATGAATCCAAAGTGTGATCTACGTGGTTCAAAATATTTTGGTTCAATCTGAAACAAAACTTCTGGGTTCCATTTCAGATTCCCTTAGCAAAGGCAATGCAGACTCTCCACCCCAGATGCCTCATCGTCAGGTATGAGATTATTTTAACCAGTAAAGGGTAGCTGCTTCCCCTTCTGTGCCATGGCTTAATAAGTAAGGAACCCTTCTGTGTTTGTGTGAAAAAGTAGCTTTCCCCACAACCCAAGAAATTAGGATATAGGCAATAGGAAAGCTTCCAATTTTGTTATTTTTGTCCCCAAAAATGTAGCTGGCCCAATGGTTTTGAATAGACTCTCTAAATAACGGACTGCTTGTGGAAAAATTCACCACATTGGAAGGCAGATACTGGTTTTCTCTCACTAGCGCAGTAACAGAAGGAGCAGTCAGTACACTAGTGGTCAGATCATATAGATCCATTTCTAGGGATAAGGGGAACTAGACCTGGAGACACCTAATCTCTGACCAGTTGACTTATGGGCAACTATTGCCTGCACTTCCATGCCAATACTGGTCTCACTAGATTTGGATGAGAGCTTGACTTTGGTCACCTATCAGTGGGTCTTGCTGGGGAAAAGCCATCTGAACTTTGTACTTACCTGCTTGTCACCAAAGCATATCTCAATGGTTCAGATGGGGAAACTTATCTGGTGAGAGCCACTTGGAGGAACGCAGCAGCGTAGGCAGCGGTAAGAATGTCCCCCACACATGTGCTGCTGGAGCCAAGTCAGAGTATGAATTTGGTGTGGCAAAATTTGAATGGCGTGCATTTTTGTTGGGACTTGTTGAGAGGCAGTTCAAGCTGAACTGGAATCCCATCCCAGGATCCTTGTGCTGGCTGCCAAAATTTGCCATCGTAAACAAGTTGCACCACCCTAAGACACTTTCAGTAGATAAAACAGGACTCCTGCTCTCCTTTATGTGCCCATTACCTTGAGATGCTCAGAATGAGAGCAGAACTGGAGACACAGAGACATACTCAGGATGTTTCCTGGGTTAATATTAAATATTCAAGAAGAAAAGCTCTGTAAAGGCGTGAAAAGGTCGAAGTTCAAGTATTGCCTCATCTGAGCAACTTCCTTCCAAATCAAGGGCTGTGCAAGAGTAACCAGATTTAGGTATTTAGATATGGTTACTCATAAAAGGCGGGGACTGGGGAGGAGGAGGACGAGGAAGAAAGGATCACAGAATGAAACTTAATTTTGCAAATGTCACTGGAATGAGCTGCCAGGTGTATGACTCATTCTTGTTAGATTTGGGCTGTGATGACAGAGGTGTCTGCAGCTACTGCAGATGCACTGGGGGTAGTGTGGGAATTGGGTGCCCAGAGGGAGTTTGCATGGCACGAGGGCAAACGGTCCCTTTGTTACCAACCTAAACCCTCCCCACCACCAGTAAACTCTAACTCTTCCTCCAAGATTTTTTTCTCCCCGGTCCTTGAGCTCTTCAGGACTGACTCCAGCAGCAATGGGTAGCCGCAGCTGCTGTGCTTACCCAGGGGTCCGCTCAGGGCAGGCAGGCATTTGCTACAGCCTTCTCTCAGCCACCAATTTTCACAACCATGTATGTTTAAGGTAAATACCAAATTAGAGATTAATTAAGTTCATGTACCAGACTGCAAAGTTCATATGCCAGACACTGGTTCATGGTCAGCTCTGCTGCCCTTGCTGTGGGGGAGGTAATACCTAGCACATGGATGCAGCAGAGAGTTGGTGGTGGTCATCTCTGATATTGCCCCAGCACGAGCCAGTCAAATATGTGAATTGGCTACATTCATCATTCAAAATTGCTTTGCATGCATGGCACGTGCATATGTGGAGAGGTCTTATCTCTGGCTGGATGTGAGCAGAGACTCCTCCAGAGGCCTTCAGTAAGACCTCCCAGCCCAGAGGGCTGTGCCAGCAAGTCCAGGTGGCTCCAGTGTGCCCAGCTGTAACAGCCTGTGCAGACGTGCCTTGTGCTGCACGCACAACAGCAACCCCAAGCATGTGTTTCCCCAGGGCTTAACTAAACTCTTCAAAACCAACCTCTCTAATTCATGGCATAGCAATATGGTGCTGTGGCATCTCTCTCAGATTGGATAAAGCAACCTCTTCCACCTCAAAGGCTTGCAAAGCATGCAAGAATTGCTGTGTTTACTGAACCATCTGTCAGCAGAGTTCTCTGCCGTTATGGAGGTGATGAGACTTGTAGTGCCCCATCACAGCGGACTTTGGTGACAATACAAACAGACAGAGCCAAATTTTCATCTTATTATGGTCTTCTCCTCCCCCACTGGTGTTCATCTGGGAGAAGAGACCCCAGGAAGAGGTGTATTCAGGACACTGACTGATAAGCAGACAGTGCAGCCTTTGATAGCAACAAAGGCAAGCAATTGATCTTGCCTCTATAGGAGAATCACTCGAGAGGAGTTGGATTCCAGGAGGCTGCTGGCTCCTCTGTCTCCCAAAAGGCTCTGTGAACTACAGGTCTCTGCCTCATGATGCCTCCAAAGCTAGATGAGAGACAGCCCTTCATAAATAAGCTGTCTCACGCAAAGCAGTCTTTCCCTCTTTCCCACCTCTTGCTGAGAGTGAAATATTTGTGATGAATTCCAGCAGCATAAATCTCAGCTCAATAACTCCAAAATCTCTCGCTGCAGTTGCTTGCCAGTTGCCCGGATTCCAGCCCTGGAACAGGTCTCAGCTGTGAATTTCCTGCCTTCAGCTGCAGGATTCTCGGAGAATTCTTCATGGCACAGGGACAAACACACCATGACCTGATTTATGGGTCGAAGGCCTGTTTCTGCCCTCCACAGTTGGGCAGAAAATGAATAGGAGCTGGTGTGAATTGGTAGGTGTTTTCATGTGTCCAGAACGTCTCTGTGGTGACAGCCAAAATTCCTGAACATCCAAAATGACATCAAGGTGCCTTCAACAAGCCCCCATCGATGCAAAGATAAGCTGTGTGCAGGAACACCGTCATCTGAGGACACAAATCTTGGCCTATATCCAGCTGGATTTTCTTCTCCCTTTCCCTCCAGCATGGAGCCATATAGGCAAAAGCAGTAACACTCCATCAAGGGTTGCTAAATATAAGGATGGCAATTCTGTCTTAGGAAGTCCCTGAGCATCAGATAACTGGAATCTAGAGAAATGTTTTGGGATGGGATTTTAGTATGTTTGTGTGTAATTTATTCTTTTATGCTTTCCTTATTGCTGGAGACTAACACAGAGAAGCGAATGTGGGGTTATCCCACAGTGTCCACTGAAGCTTTTAGTTTAGCTATAGAAGTTGAGAGACTAGAGTCCATATAGCTGATGGAGAAGGGAAGGTCAAAGGACAAATTTGTTGTATAGTAAGCCTGAGGAGACTTGGTACCTATTTGTGTGTTTAGGATTGTGTGGGAATATCTGCCCACCAACCCTTCACCCACCACCAGCATGCCTACATACGTGAAACGAGAGGTCTCTCTTGTCTGTGCATCAGCAGGTGGAACATCTCCTTAAGAGTTCATCATCCTCTTGCTAGACATTGCTGTTAAGCATAAAGTAACGGTCTTCAAGGGCCCTGGAGGACTGTCATGAGCTGATTCCTACTGCTTCTGTTCCTCGAGAATCGGCTCAGCTGGCCTCTTTGCTGTCAGTGGATTTTTATTTCTTGGGTTATCTAGTTCCCAGAGCTCAGTGGAGGTGCCAGGCTGTGCTTCTTCGTGCTCCTTCCCAACTCTGCAGACTCCAGGCTTTTATTCTTGGCCCCAGGCTTCCCAGCATGGTTCCTGAGTGGCCCATATCAAGTATTTCCTTGGTCCAGAAGTTCTTTTACTTTCTCCAGATCACACTGTGAACTGGGTCTACTGGCATTGGATCCAGTCTTTCCCTGTGAGTACTGAGCCAGTAGGCTCATTCCAGCTGTTCCTACTGGAACTGTGTAAATCACTAATTTCTTTGGGTTGGCCCACAAAGTGGAGTGCTGACAATGTTCAGTGTGAAATGGAAGCATCTCTGTTCAAGCTTAGTCTGCTTAAAGTCAAGTAATCTGGCCTCAAAGTACAGTTTCAAGCAGAGGCTTTCTGGAGGGGAAAAAAAAATAAGTAAAAAGAAAAGTCTAAACAAAACACTGCTTCCTTGAAATGTTTTTGGGCTTTTGGTGGAAAGTATTCACTGAGTTTGCAAATAGTTTTGGTAGGCCCAAACCCCCAATTTTTTTCATTGACTACATTATTCATCCAAAAAATCTCCTGTGCCGCGTCAGTCCTTGCAGAATCCACTGCCTGGTGTTTTCTGTGGGTCAAACCCAACCGAGGGGTGTCTGCCTGCCTCCTCTGCCTGTGCAGACACAGTCTATCCCAGGAAAGCTGCATAAATGCTTGGTTTAGTCATTCGCCTTGGTCACATTTGAACCCAATCCCTTGCCAGCCTGAATACTTCGACTACTAATATTTGCTCAATGAATAGCTGAAATGTCCAGAGCAGACAACCTTTAAATGCAGAGCCCTCTATTGTGGTTTTCTTCTGTGGCAATGTGAATTTCCTTTACTTTTCCCTGAGCTGTCTCTAGAAACCCCATAATAATCATGTTATTATCTCTTACTAACTGCTAAGGAATGTTGATGTAGGAAAGACCTGTGCTTTCTAGGCAGGTTAGACAGATTATAAACCTTTATTTCCTTTTTCTGATCATTTGGCTTTGTCTTAATTCATCTGCTCTTTGTTTGGCCTCCAGATGACTTCTGGGTTTGTTACATATGTCTGGGCCATGCTTTTTTTTTTTTTTCTGGGTGAAGTCACACATCTAAACCATTCTGGGCTTTTCTAGTTAGGAGTCCTTCTTAAAACTCAGGGCATGTCCCCTGCCATGAGGTACGCGTGGAGTGTCTGATCTTTAAATCTCATTTTTCTGTGTTGTGTTTTTTCATCATTGAGGTGTCTTTAGCTTTTGATAATTTTAGCTGCCGTGTGGTGACACTTGTCTATTTATCTTGGAAAGTATCTTATTGTCTCTTTGGGAAGAGGTGGTGTTTTAGAGACTGGAGCAGAAAGTCCTCTGTATGGTTCACAGCCCCTCTGTGCTTGGCATTGGACCCTCCTTTGGCAAACTGCCTTCTCCAAACATGCCAGGCCACATTTCTTTTGAGGACTACCAGCCCCAACCCAGAATAAACTCCCTTCCCTCTGTGATCATCCCATCCCTTTGAGCAGCACCTTCCTTGGGTCACCTCCAAAACATAATGCAGCTGGGGCTTGTGACCCTGGGTGGAGTTGTAGGTCTGATAGAAATGCAATTGCTCCTGCTGGACCTGGTGTTGCAAACTCCAACTCAACTGGGTTTGCAGCTGAAAGTGGCCTGGGATGGCTAGCTGGTCCCACTTAGATTATACCCACTGTCGGTCCCACTTAGATCATACCCACTGCCCATCTCCCTTGTGTATCCATCTTGCATCTTGTTGTTAAAACCCTGTGGTGAAGTGGAGTCATTTTGCTGGTGTCAAATCCAACCTCAGGAAGGTTCGGAGGAACTGACTCACTATGCATGCTCTCCCATCTGCAGGATCCAGAATGATCCTGGCAGGGCTTCAGGGCTGAAGGAAAGAAAACGTTTCAAGTGGGACAGGGGAGGGAGGGGACTGGGGCTGTCTTGCCTCCTCCTCCTCCACATGCAAGTGCCTTCTGATTGCAGGCCAGGCAAGGCTGGAGCTTTTTTCCTTTTATGTGGAGTCCTGTAGAAAAGGAACTCCGAGGAAGGTGAGAAGCAGTTTTGTTTGTTTGTTCTGAGGTCAAACAAGCCATGTGAAACCTGTTAGAGATGCATTTACACCACCTTCACCTGTTGCTATAAGCACCTTGCCATTACAGTGATACAGCTTTGTAAAGAGTAGTAACGAGGCTTCGTTAGCAAGCGCACAGTGAACCCAGACAGAGTTCATGATCTGCTCTGAGTGTAGATACGCGAGGTATGTGACTTCAAGACCAGAGCTGCCTTGTGTCTGGCCAACTTGGAAGGGGGCCAGGGGATCTCGATTTACATCCATTTATTCAAACTTGGCCATGGCTCATCACTCCTTAACTTGCTTGAGGTGAAACTAATTCTGTGAAGCTTCAGAGTAATTATTCCGTGGGCTTCAGAAGGAATTGGCCCTTCATTAAAAGGAGATTCGTGGAGAGCTTTGAATAATCATTTTTTTAATTTTGAAGAATGTTGGTTTTCCTCTACTGTCTTTTTCACCTTTTGTTTTTTATTCCTCTGTTCTCCTCTCTCTGTAATTTCTTTTATTTCCAAAGGTAAAATGTGCTGAGGAAGGAGTGACAAAACTGTCCTGTTTTCCCTTTTTAGTCTCACAGAAATAAATGTGGGAAATAAAAAAAAAAAAAAAAAAAAAGTACATTTGGCATAAAACTGTTGTTCAGTGGGAGAGCGTGTGGATTGGGGGAACAATGGCTTCCAAAAAGCATTTGATATCACTGTTCTGCACCTTGCACCATTTGGGAAGTTCAGAGTCTGTAGGAGGTGGTGCATAGCTCCAGCCCCTGTAGGGACATTCATGGGCACAGCCTGCCTTGCAATTGCCCCTGGAAGACTGACATGGCTGCAGCATCTCTTGTTAGTATGTTTTATTCCAGGACTGATAATGTCTGAGCCAAATGGTGGTAAGCGAGTCTTTCACTTTTTTTCAGTGTGCTTGCAAGTAGGACTTTTTTACAGTACCTGTTGTTGCAATGCCTGAGGAAGGATCTGCTTCCCAAAGGTAATGCTGAAGGACAGGAAAACCCTTGACAAAGTGTGTAACTGGACTTAGGCTTTGTAGGGAGAAGGCTGTGTTCTCTCTTCCCCTCATGTTTGAACAATTGGCATTTATTTCCAGTGGGGACAAATTTAGGAAAGGTAGCAAACTGAGTCATACTAATCATCTGCAATTTGGGTGTTCTGGGTGTGTATGAACAGCTGGAGTCCGAATCCCTTTAGACTATATTAGGAGTTGAAGGTCACTGGCGTGTCTTTAGAAAGGTAATTTTCCCTAACTTCTAATAAGGACTTGACTTTTTAGCTGTGACCTCCATGTTACCGAAACCTACCATGTGTGTGTATGTGTGTTTCTTCTTTACCTCTTCCTGTGGTGGTCTCATGTGGAATCACCAGTCTCATGAATAATCACCAGTCTCGTGATAGAAATGATCTGGTTTATTTTCTTCAGAAGCAGTCCTGCCTGATAAAGGGAAAATCCTTTGATTTGAAATCCTCTGTCTTGACGTGTCTTTTTCTTCTCTTTAATTTTTTCTCTTACTCACTGAGGTCCCTGACTCTCAACATACAAGTGTCCTGTGTGTAAATATTGTTCATACCCCCTTCAGTCCTTTGGGGCTTGACTTTCAGATTAGTCTGAAATCAGGCAGTGACACCCTGATGAACACAAGCAATTCCAAAATCTGAATTTTTTTAAACAAACACTACACATTCTTAAAAACTTCTAAAACAGGATGAAAAGAAAATTGTGACCTTCCCTTTGAAACTTGCATTTGGAGGCAGTTGCTCCTGCCTCCAATATTAGGAGCAAAAAAATCCCAACCATCATCTCAATCCATAAATCAGAGAGGATTTAGTTGGAGAGTAAACTCTATTTTGGGTGGGAATTTAATTTTCTATGGAAAACTTTAATGCTAGCCAAAGAAAATTCTCTATAAAATATGGCAACGGTTTTCTTCAGGCTCCTATTTTCTCCTTGGGGTGAGGCGTTCAGCCAGGTCATCTTCCATAATGCATCGCTTAGTGAGGGGTAGAGGCATCGTACGAATTCCTGGTTGTTGAGCACTGACAGATGTAACCTGGTATGAACTTCCCCTTTCCTATATGAGGTAGACAGAAGTCTGGTTTCTGTTTTTTGTTGTTTCTTTTTTTTTTTTTTTTTTTAAAAAAAACTCTTTATTTTGCTGGGGTTTTTTTGAAAGCTTTCATAGAGTTATAAAGTACACGATTTCACATATAGAAAGGGAAGGAAACCTGATCATTTCTATCCAGGGTAAACAATTTTCTCCTTGCTATCTGAAAAAGAGAAAAATCTTTCAGCTCTTTTCTTTTGAAACACGGGCCACTGCTTTGGGTGCCTACATAGCAACTAAAACATCTGTTCTTTATGTGACTGGATCTGAAAACGGTGGGTGAGTTTGCTAGATGGAAGTTAAATGAAAGAAAGTAGGTTGTGTCCCTACTCTCAACCCCTCCTGGCAACCTCCATGCATTCAAAACCCACAGGCTGAAAACCACGTTTGTAACTTATCCTTTTCTGAGCTATTTTAGTAGCTAACGTTATTAGTGTTAGTATAATTAGAGGCATTCCAGCTCAGTAATGGATTCCATTCTGGGAGACATGAGTTTGCTTAGCCCTGGGCTTCAGTCAGCTAGAGTTTCCCAAATTGAGTGGAAGCTGAAGATCCAAACTTCCTTGGGGTGAAGAATTTTATTTGGGTTCCAAATCCTTGTCTATCCCAATTTCCCTTCAGGACTTCCACTATTTCTGACAGTGGTGCAGCCTCTGAGTTTGCAGCACCATTGTAGACCTTCCAGCTTGATAAGACAGTGGCCTTTGCAGGTGACCAGATATCGTGATGATGGTTGAGAGGATGATAACTAGAGAGCCTGCAGTTTCTTGTTGCAGGAACAGGAGGAAAAGTGCGATCCTGGAGCAAAAAGAGGTCTGCTGTGGGCAAAGCAGAGCTGAGGTCTGCTCCCTCCTGACTTGGTGATGGACTGACTCGGTCTGATCCTAGAAAATCTTCATCTTCTGGAAGGGTTATAAGCAGGGAGGGTCTGATGGTTTTATTTAGCATTGTTTTGCCCAGGAAAAGCTTCCCTCCAGGTCATGATGGCGGGGGCTCTGGGGTGCTGAATTACCCCTCTTGTGAGGCCAACACTGAATGAGTTGAATTAGGATCAGTCTGCTGGTGCTGGGGGCTTTGTGTGCAGCCCCTGGGAACTGAGCAGGGCTGCTAGCAGTGCAGTTTCCCAGCTGGAGACAGCTTCACCAGCTTGGAGGGAGATATTTTTTTCTTCCTAGCTCACAGCGCTGCCAAGCAGAAGGTAAATTCATGAGAAGAATTGGAGGGGGTAAGGAGGGTGGGAGGGAGCTCTGCCTCTAACCAATTCCACCTGTTCCTGTGCACACAGACTTGCTCTAATTTCTGGCCATCTGTATTTTTACTTTACGCTCTGCCTCAGAGTCTCCTCCAAAAGGTTTTTTAAATTACTTTCCCAGCCTCCTCCTTGCAGAGAGAGCAGCTGATTAGTGGCTCCCCCTGTTTAATTTTCCTATCTAGACTAATTATTTCTCTTGATGGTCTATTTATCAGGCTAGTTTCCCTTCTGGGCTGTTTTGCTCTGCAATGCTTTTTGAGAGAGGGGAGGAAGGGTAAATAAAAAACAGACAAGCAAAGTAGATGCAACTCCATCTACATTGTTTCTTATTAAAATGAATACTAAATTCTTGGGCCACCCCGCTTCACAAAGTAGCCCATCTTCCCCTTAATTTCAATGATTTCTTGTCCCTTCATTGGCCATTGACTGGGTTTCTACATAGCTGGGACTTCAGCGCTGCATTACCTGCCCGGCGTTCCAGTACCCTACAAGATCTTTGGTTCTGCTAAAATGTCTGGTCTCACAGACTTATGTCGTGCTCCTGTGGTGTTCACCAAGTCTCAGACCCCCCAGACAGAAGCTAACTTCTCTTTTCAGCCAGTAAAGGAATGGCAAACTGGCACGTGTCCTGGTCATTAAAGACAGTAGAAATTAGGATTCATAGACTTATAGAAAAATGAGCTCTCATAACGAAGCCCCCGCTACTGTGGGCCTTCTACCTAGAGAGTAGGGTGCTAGGGTGCATATAGCTATGCTATGACAGCATGCTTCAGTATCTCCCTTCCCAAGTTGTATCTAGGGACTGAACTACCCAAGCAGCCTCTTCTTTCCTCAAAAAAAAAAAAATGTAACTTTACAGATACACATACCCAAAGTGGAAGATTTTGCACTCGGGAGGGAGTGCAAAATCCCTCCACAAGGAATGTCTCCATCCTGGGAGTTGTTGAGGACTCAAATGCACAAGTCCTGAGCAACCTGATCTAATTAGAGCTGCTTTGAGTAGGGGTTGAACTGCGTGACCTAAAGGCATCTGCAGGAGCACTCTGTTGTAGGATGCTGGGAAAGTATTCTGGAAAGTATTGCTCCAAGACTTTTAATGTTTCTCCTCCCCAGTTCCTTGGTTCTTGACTAGTGTCAGAGACAGGTACAGGGTGAGAGATTCCCTTGGTGAACCTAATTTGGTTTTTCTCTTTTTATTATTCTCTAATTGTATGTTACAAATGGTGCTGGTTGTCAAATAGTTTGTTCCATTAAATTCATGAGCAGGATAATTTATTTAAACTAGGCCTCTTTTCTATGATTAAACATGTATGTTTAAACATACACACTGCAGCATGTCTCCTTTGAGATTTCTTATGTTTTTATCTTTTTATTCCTGTCTTTGGGGCAATATGCGGAGATCCTTGTCTGTTTCCAGAGCTGTCTAAGGAAGACAAACTCAGTTCCCCATTGAACTAAAGAAATGGCTACTTATATTTTCTAAAGTTTGTCTTTGTTTTGTTTTCCCAACCGTACCTCATTTTTCAGTTCCTTCTTTGTAAAGGTGGGCAAAGATGGGGGTGAGTGGCTTTTTGCTGTATCTGGGGTGTGAAAAATCATGCTTGGGTAATTAGGTTTAGCACTAAATATGCTAAATTTATGCCCATGGCAATCTCTTCCTGGAATAAAGTCCATCTTCCAGATCCATCCTGTTGAACACAGTGCTGTCTATAACCCTCTTTCCAGAGGTGGATGTTTACATTGCCACATAATGAAGGAAGCGGCTATGCTAGAGATGGGCCAAGTGACAATGTACAGGAAAGCTCAGCTCTGAAGACCATGATATCTGCTTTGTTGCCTTTTTCTGTTTCCTTGTCAGACTGGAAAATGGTAGGTCTTGAAAGGAGGTTGCTCAATGCGCACAGCCAGCTCTTCAGCCAGAAGCTAACTTCTCTTTTCAGCCAGTAAAGAAATGCCAAACTGGCACTTGGCCTGGTCATTAAAGACATTAGAAATTAGGATTCATAGACTCATAGAAAAATTCAGGTTGGAAAGCACATCTGGAGGTCATCTAGCCCAAACCCCTGCCCAAACCAGTTCTAATAGATCAGGTTGCTTAGGGGCTTTTTCAATTGAGTCTTGAACACCTTCAAAGATGGAGTTGGCCTCACTTCTGTGAAAGTGTTCCAGCATTTGACCACTGTCAGGGTAAAACAAAAGAAGTCTTTAAACCTAATCAGAGCTTCCCACGTTTTAACATGCATCCGTTGCCTCTTGTCCTATCACTGTGAACCTCCAAGAAGAGTCTGACTCTGTGTTTTGTGTATACTTTGATAAGGTAGCTGTTGGTAGCAGTAAGGTCTTGCCTGTCCCTTCCCTCCTTAAAGCTGTCCATAGAATCACAGAATGGTTTGCGTTGGGAAGGGATATTTAAAGATTATCTAATCTCTCTGCCGTGGGCAGAGACATATTCCACTAGATTAGGTTGCTGACCTTGAACACTTCTAGGAATGGCACATCCATAGCATCTCTGAGCAACCTGTTCCAGTGTCTCACCACCCTTATAGTAAAGAATTTCTTCCTTATATCCAATCTCTAAATCTACCCTCTTTAATCTTAAAACCATTACCCCTTGTCCTATCACTACAAGTCCTGGTAAAAAGTCTCTCTCCATCTTTTTTCTAAGTATTTAAGCCTTGAAAGACTGCAATAAGGTCTCCCAGAACCAGACCTGGTTCTCTCAGCCTCTCCTCACAGGGAAAGTGCTCCAGACCTCCAACCATCTTGGGGCCTTCACTGGCCCCTCTCCATGATGTCTGTGTCTTTCTTGCACTGGGGAGTCCCACACTGGACATGGTTCTCCACCTGTGGTCTCACAAGTGCCAAATGGAGAGGAAGGATCATGTCCTTGGACCTGCTGCTGCACTCTTGCTAATCCAGCCCAGGATGCAGATCTTGTGGGAACAGTATTGGAATTCACACCAAATGGATTTGGCTTCAGTAAATTAGTGCTCTGTCTACAGGAATTTAAGGAACGAACTGCTTGGGTAGGCAGTTTTATCATTTATTATCTCTGCTGTAGCATGCACACACCTGAGATTCAGGAAATCTTGAGGCAGCCTTAGGTCTGCTTTGGATTCTTTGCAAAGTAAAGAACCCTCTGTCTTTTTTCCTCATTGTGTGAACAACAATACTCCTTTGCCCTTTTTGCTTGGTCTATGGAGATTTCCAGTCTGTAGAGCAGAACTGTAAGATCAGATCAGGAGTCCTGCTTCAGCTTGGGGAATCCACAATGTGAACGTGACCAAAGACACTGGTAGAATGGTTTCCACCGGGATGTCTCTGGCTGTTGCATGCAGTACATGCAGCTGGAGCTGTTCATTTGTGCGACACATGAAGACGTGGCTGCCATAACAGCCTGTATGCAGAGAAGAGTCTGAAAGCATGGATTCACTGTCACATAATGTGAATCAGCCTGAACCTTCCTGGAAAAATAGTTGACTTTTTGTTTAGCCATTAAAAAAATCCAACAACCTCTTTTGTTCCGGAAACCTCTGGGCATATTAAGCGAAACCAGATACTTGAGGGTGGGGGTGTTGGGGGAGAGAGGCATACAGGAAAGCAATCAAAATCTACTGGAGGAATTTCTCCTTTCTGAAAGAACATAAACCAGTAACAGAATGTAAACAACCCGCCATATGTAACTTGTAAATCAGAAGTAAAAGGAACGAGTTCCCAGCAGGCCATTGTGAACGGTTGGCTGTTGAGTCTTTTTATTTTTGTTCTTCTTGTTTGATTTAATTTTAAATTTGTCATTCTTTTCCCTCCTCTTCCTGCTCCCCCAAGATGAACCACAAGCTGAACTCTTAAAGCCTGGCCTCCTAAGTGGTGCCTGAAATAGTCACAGCATATTAATTTTGCAGCAGCTGAAGCACAGGGTTTAACAAGGTATGACAATGGATCCTCCTGAAATCATGCCAACAGCACTAGTTGGTCGGGACAAGGCTGAATTCTCTTCCCAAATTAATCAGTCACCTGTGCTAGCTGGTGTATGAGCTGGGCAGTTTATTTCTTATTTATTTAGACTGTGAGGAATGGCACTGTTGGAAAGGAGAGAGAGAACTCTCTTTAAAGACTCCTGGGAGTATGTGTTTTGCATCTTGAAAATGTCTTCAGTCTTTAATAAACACAAAGCCACTCTATTTAGATTTAGAAGATCTCCCTTTTCTAACTTAGGAGAAAAAAAAAAAGGCACAGGATTTTTAAAAGCAAGTAGAAGTCTGATAGAGTAATCCATGGAGCTATTGCTCTTGTGGTGCAAAGTGGACTCCAGGGGACTGAAGAGGCCAAGTTTGATGCCCTTCACCAAAATATCCACCTGCTTCTTCTCGATTTACAGCCACATTGAGTATATGCAGCTTGGATGTGAGCTTGGAGCTGAGCCCTGGGAGGCAGGATGGGTTTAGATGTGAAAGGTGGATCTATCCAAGATATATGTTTTGTCCTATGATGCATTTCTATGTTTTTTTTCCAAGGATGGAAATCAGGAAATTTCCAGAAAAACTGTGGGAAAAAAAAAAAAAGTGTTATGCTTCATGATATCAGATATACCTGCTTTTTCTAGCACCCATACCTTGATTGCAGAGTAGAGCTGCATTCACGAGATGGGCTCTGATCTCTGGGCGTAATGCAAATTAATAGGAATGAAACAAGAGCAATGTCTTGACTTTTTAATATCTACAAAGAGCAAACTGAATTTATAAACACGGTGTCCTGAAGACAAAGGCTAAAAGAGATAATTTCTTTTTACTTGTCTCCTGTGTTAAAATGAACAAAGCCCTCTTGTTGTTTGTTGTTGTTGTGAAACTGGGGGAATGAAGAGGCAAACCTAGCCTCTGGAACATTTAGGGACTTCACCTCATATCCATTTCAAAGACACCTCCCTGCAGCTGAGCTTGCAAGTAAAGTTTAGCCAGGGAACATGGCTCATTTTCATGATTTCATCTCTCCCCCTAAAGTACGGGCATTTGTAGTAATTTGTTAAAATAGCGATTAGCACTGATCCTTTCCGGTATCAGCCGCTGCACTGTCAATGAGATGGTTACAGCTTTGGAAATCCCCCCGCCCACCACTGCATGTTTAGGATCACTACCTGCTCAAGGCAATTCTTAAACTTCAAGCAGATTTGTAAAGACTTTCTCAGAGCCTTGTCTGCCCTTATCATGACAACTCCAATATATTGTGTTCCTGACAAGATTGCGCATGAGATTAAAGGTGGGGTGGGAAGCAGGATGGTGAGGGGCTTGTCAGACTCATCTTGTTTAAAGCTAGAAAGGTCATTTACCTTTTGGGCTGCTGGAGGTAGCAGACTGTGACAGGCTGCAAATGAAATCCAAGAGCATGCTTATGCTGCTCTCCCCCTTCAAACTAGCTGTTTGAATGGTGGAGGTGAAAGAAATTGGGCATCTTCCATGCTCATCAGAAAGATGGAGCCGCTGGGGGAGCCTTCAGAGTCTATGGAAGCAACATTGCTCTTGTCCAGAGCTGTGGGACTAAGCAGGCTTGGAAGATAGGTATTTTTTAAGGTGTACAGGAACAGGAAGGAGCTGAGGGGCTGCAGCCCAGCTGGGACCAGTGTCCTCCGATGGAGACATACAACAGTTCTTCCTCTCCATCTTGCTCCTAAAGACAGTTTGGTCCTGTAGGATGTCCCTCAGGTGATGGTAGCAGTGACAAGGGACTGTGTGTGTATGAAATACCTATACCCAGCGCTTGCAACGAACCCGGAGAATGGTTAAGTGCTTAGACAGCGTTGAGACTGTGCTGAGCATGGAGTTGGAGCTCAAACATGGAGTCTGGACTCTTGCCACTATCACTCAGGTTTTTGGTGTTGCTCTGTGCTGAGCAGTGCATGGAACCACAGGGAGCAGGAGAGGTAAGCAGTGGGGATAAACATGTGCTTCTGCCTGTGAAGACTGGTATGTGCATCTTCAGGACAAGGCATGACACTCCCCAGGCTCCACTAACTCTGCTGAGAAGCGCCCAATTAACATGTGAGCAGTTGTGACTGTAGCTATGCTAAGGTTAGGTGAGATGAACCTTAACCAAGGGTAAAACACACAAAAAAAATTATATTACTGTTCTGGCCCTTGTTGCTGAAATGTGTTTTGCAAGTCTTATGGAAAGCATCTGCGCTCGCTGACGTTTCTGCTTTGCTGGTGCCTGTTTTGTCCCTCGTGTCAGTGTGGGGACAGTGTCCTGTTTGCATGGCACTGGGCAGAGGTGTGTGTACAGCCGGTGCTCAGGACCTTTCAGAAAAGCAAATATGATTTGGAAAGTTCATGTCGTAAAAGTTAGAACACAGAAGGAGAAAGTGGTGGTTCAAGCAAACATCTCAAATGTGAACAATATGGGGTTTTTTGGGAAGTCATTTAAGGTCCGTAATTAAAAAAAACCCCACTATTATCCAATACATTTTTAGCTTAAAAACATCATTGGAACTATTTCTGTTTGAACTAAACTGTTTTCCGTAAGAAATACAATATTTTAAAATATTTTTTAAAATGGGAGACTAAAGCAATAGAATACTGTCAATTTTCTGAAATGATTTGAAGAACTATTTCAATAAACTTGAATCAGCTGTTTTTATCCAGAAGTTGAGCTGAAATGCATGACCTGACCCTAACAAGAAGCATTATGAAAGTTCAGACCTAATTCAAAAAAGCTTAGCCAGTACGGTAATATAATGAACAGGGAGAGGACTCTGCGTAAGAGTTAGTGTGGAAATGCATGTTTCCTTCTTGGGTGTTGTTCATGTGGACGCTGCATAACCCGTTACTCACACAAGCATTTTTCAGCCCACTGGGGTCTGTCCACAATCCAACACTATCTCTTACAATCATCTAGAGGAAAATATAAAGTTCCTGGTAAAGTCTTTCTGATGGTGCAATCCTGGCAGAAAGGTCAAGTATGGACAAGACAGTTATACGAGGTGATTGTGATGACTTGGTAGAAAATCTTCTCTTGATTGTGCTAATGCAGCCAAGGGCAAGTTTACGCTTCTAAAGAGTTTACGAAAGAAGTCGGTGTCTTGGAAGGCAACAGCTCTGGGAAGGCTTGGGATTAACAGCAGATAACAAACTGCATGTATACAAATTATTGTAAGCAGCAGGAAATCCGTCAACCGTCCGCTATGCCTGTGGTGGCTGGACAACTTGTGAGGACAAAGTGCATGGCAAAGGACGCCTAAGGTGAACTGGGGGATGACCTTTTGAACTGGAAGGACAGTTAAGTCCTGGGACAGGCTGTGGGTGGGTGGAGTGGGGTGGGGAATCTCCCTTCTGAAGATCTGTGATATCTTGCAAGAACAAATTGTCCAGCAAGTAGTCAGCTAAGCTTTCCTGGATCCTCCGGGCTTGGAGCTGGCTTGCTTTGCTTTCTGAAAAGGATGAACATTTTGGCTTGGAAGTCCTTTCTTGTCCCTGTAGAAATGAGGGCTGTATGTAAGTGTTCCTCTCTGAAAACCAGTTTAGCCAACTGAAGTGTTATGGTAAAATTTGTCAGAGATGTTGGGAATACCATAGAATTAATATTTTCACTGGAAAATTGAGAGTTTTATACTTTTTTTTTTTTAAGGAACCTTTTTCTTGGGATGGTCAAAATAGCTAGGTGTTCTTTTTTCCAGTACATTCTTTAAAATGTTTAAATGTGTCTTGTTTTCCCTTCTCTTGCTAAGGCTAAGAAACCTTTTTGGCTATATCTATACCAGTAAATTAGATGTGCCTAGGACTGTTCTCTGCCCCTGAAGCCAATGGGCACAGGGTAGCCTGTGTCCTTGCTATTGGGCTCACTGGTCCTCTGAAACAGAGTGACTGCATCCTGACTGGCTGTTGGGGATGGTCCTTGGCTCAGGTTAGCTCCTGTTCAGGAATTGTTTGCAAGAAGATCATTTGGCTTGGCCCAAAACTGGGCCGGGGGCTGTTGCAGGAGCACAACAGTATCAATGGTGGAGTTCCTATGTCTGGAAATTCTCTCTGCCACTATATAATTTACTAGTGCAGATGTAGCCTTTGTATATTAGCAGGACCTAATACTCTCTGGTGGGACACATGACTGCTGTGATAAATAGTGATTGAGGTGAAGGATTGAGGTCAAAGGATGCAGAGAGCTGCCTTGTTGTGCTGTGGTGAGTGTTAGGACTTGCCTTCAGTTTCCTGATGGATTCATTCAGGCACTGGAGTTACAAGAGGGGGGAAAAAAGTAACCGCTGTCTATTCTCAGTATTGACACAGATGTATTTCTTAGTCATGAGTTGGCAGAGGCAATATTAGCATGCATCTCTTCTTGAGGAAAAACTACCACTTTTGTGGGGTTTTTTTTTGTTTCTTGGGTCAGCCCCTTGGCTGGTCTGAATCAGAAGAGTGTTGACAATGCCAGGAAATTGTGTTCATTTCTACCAACTGGAATTCTGGCCAAGGATGTGCAGTTGCTCCCAGTTTGCTTGTGCTGTGGAGTAGTGGTAAGGAGCAGCTTCGAGGATGTATTTCAATTGGTATAGGTGTTACAAAATAAAAAATAAAAAATTGACTCACAGTGTCTTCTCTCTGGAGCCTCCAGACTCTGATGTCATATAAAGACAGTGGAAAAAAAATTGTCCTGCAACTTAGGTAAGATATATACAAGGAAAAGTTGTGTTCAAAGGACATAATACCGGTGACTAACCCAGGACTTGCAGCTTGTCTCCACCCACTCTAGCAGGGTTCAAGCCCAACAGCCCTTACCTAGCAGAAGCTCTGAACACAACCTTGCCCCATTTCCTAGCAAGAACATGCCCAGTAATGTGCTGTGGGCTGCTGTCAGCTGCGACACCTACTTGTCCTTTCCGTCTCAGCAGATCAGCCAACAACTTGGGGCACAACGTCTCCTCTCCTCTAAGGCAGCCCATCTGTGCCTGAGATGGGAGTCCCTGAAGGGAAACTGTTTTAGCAGCTCCACCTTTCCAGTTCATCAGGGTTTTGTTTCTCCCCAAAGGATGATCCTGGAGCCCTTGTTGTTAGTGGGGAAGCACCTGGATCTACAGGACATGTAGGAACTTAACTTGTGTTGAAAGCAATGTGATTTAGGCACATTTCTTCAGGGTGCTGGGTACTGGTACCTGATTCTGTATGACTGAAATCAGCGAGAAGTGCATCACTAATATTTCCAGGCACTGGCTCGGGCTCTTGAAGCACATGGATGTTGCAGGAATGAGTCCAAGAGAAAGCCTTAAAATAGATGACTGGATAATTTCTGACAGTTAATGATCTACTAGAAGATCTGAGAGCTTAAGGACTCTTCATCTAGGAACTTATTAAGTGTTCTCCCATTAGCTCTCATTACTGCTCTTACTATTTTTTTGATATGTAGATATGTTCAGAAAAACAAAGACCTTCCCAAAGTGCGGTTGAAGTTGGAGGTATAGTTGCATATTGCTGTCTATGACTGAGGGTGATCAAGGTCTTACTCACATCAGGACTAACAGGTCTGTCCTGAGAATGTTCAGTGAGATCTATTCTGACTGAATACTGATCTGAGATGAACATCTGGTCCTAGGGCACAAATAAAAACACATCAGGACTTTTATTTTCAACATTTCTCTGGTTTAGACCTCTAATTCTGAGGTGAAGTTGTGGGCCATGAAGCCTCTGGTCTATTTTCAATGAGATTTCACATATTTTCATGAAAAAGGTATACAGCTCTTAATTTCTTCTGCAGATGAGACATGCAGACCAAATACATTTGTTGGATATTTTCCTTTGTCTCAGATAGTTAAGATTAAGGACAGAACATTGGCATTTGGAACCATAACAATTAAGCTCTAACTTTCCTATTCTGCATGTAATTTTCATACCATTACAAATACTCAGATTTCAGATATGCAGTACCATAACAGGAACAACACTCACAATTACTATTTCCTGAATAGGGGCACAGATATTAAGCTGTTATAGTGTCTTCAGGGTCTTGCTTGCCTGTGTTAACACCGCAGTTTCAAAAGGACTTTGCTCTGAATCTCTTCTGCCATCACCGGCACATTGGTGTAACTGTGCTTAACTTAAAGGTGTTACATTAGTGTGAATCCAAATTGACCTGGGAGTTAGATGGAGTTGCTCTGGTTTCATACCAAGACAGGAGAATGCATAGCCATTGGCAGGCTTTCATGGTCTAGGGCAATTTACTGCTGGTTAAATGGCTAATGGAGGTGAAAGTTGGGACCCTGTTTCAATTACATTTACGATGGAGGAAAAGTGCTGCTTGCCAGTGGCAGGAGATCCTTTCCAGACCTACACTCCCAAAGCAGGAGAATTTTCCTGTTCTCTGTGGAGCTATGCCAGGATGGAAATGGTGAATTCAAGCTCTGGGACCTGTGCTTTGTAACCATGATACCCTTTCCTCAAGAGTGCCGTTGTCTAGGACATACAACAAGCTTTGGAGAGGTGAAGTACTACCCCAGAACATCCAGTGATGGAGAAGGGCTGTAAACCCATCACTTTCACCATAGCTTTTTGTGCCACTCACCCCATCTGACGATCTGCTCTGCAGTGGTGAATGTTGTGCTTTGGTGGATCTCTGAATGTTCAAGGAGTGAGCTGAGAAATAATGGTAACATTTTGCTTGTAGCTCAGCAAAGACATGTTGGGCCTGAGAACAGACCTTAGCCTCTGGGCTCCCACCTCAAGGCGTTGGCTATCAGACCTGGCCTCTGACAAAGGCCTATGAGATGATTCCCCATTTCTCCTTCATGAAGCTGGTCTGACTCATCTGCGCTGAGCAGACACAACTTCCTTGGTCCTGTTCCCGCAGCAACAACTGTTGCCTTTGGCTTGGGTTCAAAAAGGCTTCTAAAGGTGCTAAAGTCCCATAGCAATGAGCAGGACTTTGAGGCCAAAATGCTTTTTTGGAGCTGGGTCTCTGTCTCTACTTTGAGAAGCGGTCTTGTTTCTGCTGGAGCTAATGTGACTGGTGGGAGGCTCTGAAGGTTCAGAGACGCTGGGTTTTTCGGTTAAAAGATAAGAGTATCTATCTGTTGTGTCTACCAGCTGGTTAACCAGGCAGCCAAACAGACTCAATCAAATAGCTGTGGCTTTTCCTACTCAGTGCAATGCTGGGTCATTGCAACCAGCTTCATTTTATTTTTCTTTCCCATGTAGCTTCTCAGATGTAAAACTAATTTTACTAGTTATAGGGAGGGATCTGGCTATGAAAACTGTCTCTGCTTAATAAGCATATCTTCCCTTCTGGTTTTTTTTTTTTTGGTCACTGTCTTCATGAGAGCGAGCTCTTGGTCTGACCGTGATGAATGAACTAGATGAGGTCCATGCGGTTTCATACATTGTTCCTGGCACGGAGATATCTGATGCCAACGTGCAGCCTGGCACAGTGGATGTGAAGCCTCCATGATCCACCTTACCTTTCTCAAGGATTCATTTCATGCCAGTGGGAAACAAGCAGTGGGTTTTAGCAGGTAGTTCAGTGGGAGGTACATCCCCATCCACTGATGAAACAGCATCTTGACACTGAGATAAGTTTTCTGTGATGTGCCTTTTCAGAAATAGGAGATCAGGTTTTGCATTTTTAGTTCAAGATGACAGTCTTATGTAGAAAACTTGCCACAAATTAAGTGATAAGAAAGCACTAATTGTTTATTCTACCCCTACTCCAAAAGAGAGGGCTTTTTTTTCTTCAGTCAGTAATGCAGATAACAAGGGCTTGACGGTGCCTTTCCGGTGCCAGTGGAGCAATGGTTCAGGGAACACAAGCAATGAAAAGGAAAACGTGAAGTGACTGTAACAGTGGGAAGCAGCAGGAGCTGCTGTGCCCCAAACAGAGGATTGGAAACCTGCCCATCTCTGACTAATATATATGTAGTTATTTATTCCTCCCCAGAACCTGGACCTCCCCGAGGAGCTGCTACAGATAAGATTTGCAGGAATGCTTCTTGGTAACTTTGCCTTGCCACCAAGCAGCCCTAGCCAGTGCTGCAAAGTCCACCCCATGTAGCACTTGGCTCAGGTTTCTTCTGGGCCCCTCATGTCTTCCTATTATAATTAATTTCTTCTTCCCCTCCCTCCCCGCCCCGTTTTAAATTAAAAGTGCCTGAAATATGTGAGGACTGTGTTGCAGCCAATTGGAGAGATGATTTTGCAGCATATTGTGAGGTGTGTTGTGAGGATGTAGGGAGGTGTTTCCAAGGATTGGATAGCTTGGAGGATGGAGAGCGTCAAACCTGAGAGAGACTCTTCTATACAGTGCACAGGGAGAAAAACCTGGAGCAAAATGCGCTTACAGCTTTGCCTGGGTTTCACCTCAGAGGACACTGGTTCATCCCGCAGAGAGGGAGGAACAAGCTAGCATATGTGGTAGGGATGACCAGAGGATGATGACCTAGGGGCAAACTTGTTTGCTAAGCCATTGATGGTTTAGATGTTTCTAGTGGGTATCTAGAGCTGGCAGGGACCTCAAGGGACTGTCTTGAGACTGTGGCCTGAGCTAGCACTCAGCTGGCAGAGTTGGACATCCCTATCAGCCCAGCTGCATCAACATGCGTGGGCTGCAAATGCGCCTGAGAAGCAGAATAAATCAGCCTCCACAGAGCTCCTCCTTCCTCCTCCTCTGGGTGGCTCCTCTGAACCTGCCTTCAGTGTCACAGTACGGGGCAGGTACCCCCTGAGGGACTTCTGGGAAGAAGAGCTATTTCCAAAAGTACCCGGGCGATGTAGGACACTGATAACCCTCGGTTTCTGCTGTCTGTCAGCATTGCCTGTGCTGGAGCAGGGTGAAGAGAGGCAGGGCTGTTACATGTTTTGGCAATTGTCTCTCTTCTCTCTGGGCATAGCCCTTGCCTCTTGCATCTCTTATCTCATGTGTGTTTTATTTCCCCACATGGAGTACAGCTGGGGCGGGAGATTTATAAGCAGGAAGGCATTTCCCCTCCCCAAGCATGGCTCGGGAACGGGGGAGGGAGAGGGGAGGTGATTTTGTGGCTGACAGACCAAGGGGATCCAACGTGCCAAGCTACATCTGTGGTTCCTGAGAAATCAATTAGTGAGGGAGGGGAGGGGTGGTTGGCAAACCACACAGTTGAAAGGAAAACATCACAAAAATGAGATGGAGGGATGTTTTGAAGAAGCGGTGCTGCTGGAAGATGTGAGAGAGTGGCTTTGTTTGGTAGCGGGTGCGCGTGAGAGAGAGATGCTCACCAAAAGGTTAATTGAGACCTGGTAGGGAAGGCTGGCCTAGGATCTGGGAAGCAGGCTGCTGATAAAAGAGATGAGAGACCGCACTCATCCTGTGCTGAACAATATAACCCAGTATCTGTGGTATGCAGTGGCAGAGACTGGGGAAAATGCACATTTGGCATCATTGCAGCATTTTGCAAACTCCATTAGAGTTAGACAGAGTATTTGGACTTTTTTTTCAGACTTCAGTTCCCTCTCTACAAGTCTGGAAGACTTGAACTTCTCTGTCCTAGAATTTTGGAAATTAATGTTTCCAGAGGTACTTAAATGAGTATGTTTCTGATGCACATCAGTGTGGAAATGTAGCATATCAGAAAGGCCATCGGATGGACAGGCAGCATGGACTGCAGTTGTGATGAGGGAACTTCCCCGCCGCTACACCTTGTTCCTTGGACTGTGAAATTATTTTTAATTAAATAAATATTTGAGTTCAGGTCTCCCATCTCCAGACAGAAACCTCATCCCTGATTTGGAGGAGTTTCTAACTGCTGTCTGTTTCACCAGAAGGAAGATGTGTGTTTTTGGGATGTGACTCACTACTTCAGGAGAGGGGCTGATGCTGATTGAATTTCTCATCCCTCAGCCTTGCTCTGGCAGAGTTACATGTGTGGTTATGTGGAGCGCTGGACCAGTGAACTGATCTGGCTGAAAGCTTATCCTTGTCCTTGTCCTGCCAATATGGCTCACGAATCTTGCTCACCATGCAGTTTGTGAAGTCTTCTGCTGGCACCAAGGTGAAGTAGAAATATGTGACTAGGGGTCTGTTAGAGATATGATGATCCCTAATACCAGCAGCCTACTCCAAGACCATCTTGAAGGGACAGTAGAGCTGAGCCTGGTGCCAAATGAGTAGACTGCATTGCTGGGGGGCAGCAGATATGACCCTTTGTCTTCCTCCCCAAGCAAAAGGGAACCGAATTCCTGTTTCCTCTACCCGTGACAATCGCCCAAACCACAGGTTTGTTTTTTCCTCTCCTTTCTCTCTTTCGTACCACTGCATTGGTAGCATGGGGACGAGAGTGTCCACCACCTTTGGGAGGAAGCTCTGAGGCATAGGGAATCTGTCTGTGGTTGTGGTGGTGCACGAAGCACCTGCAGCTCTGATGAAGGCCTTGGGATGCGGCCTCAGGCTCATGGGCTGGGGTATGTACCCTGGCAAGTGCCTTGGTTGCCTAGTGCTCTGTCGTGAGGTTTGAACTCTCATCTTAAGCTTGACAATTAGGAACGCAGGCCCTCAGGTTTGAGCACTGTAATGCTTAGGTGACTTTCATGAATGAATTTGTCTGCCATTCATGTAGGGATGATAGCCATTTGTACAGAAGTGTCCCCACACCTTTCTCTGTGTTGTTATTCTCAAAGAAAACATCCCTTGAAGCTCCTTTCTGGTGAAACAACCCAGCTTGTAGGGTTTGTCTGGTCTGCTTGTTTTCACTATGATTTTGCTCCTCTTATTAAATTCCTCCAGAACCTTTTCCATGGTCTTTTAAACCACTGCCTGTATGGTTCCTGGGAGATGAACCTGCTGAGAAGAGAGAACCGAGCTAACACGCAGCGGGGCAGAAGAAGGGGGAAAGTGTGTGCACGCATCTGAGAGAGGGAGAGGACTTGGGAACAAGAGCTGCCGATGTTGTGATAGTGTCCCTGTGTGAGACGGAGTTCGTCTGTGGGTGTGAGAAAGGAATATTTGGAAGTGAGTGTGCGTGGGCGTGAGGTGTGTGTGAGAGTGTGCATGCATTTCCATCCCCACACTTTGAAAATCTTTTTGGAGTGCTGCAATGTTCTAACAGGCCCCAGTTCTCAAAATAATCAACCCATCTTGAAAAGTTATGAAGTCTGTGGACACCTGGAAGAGACGGGTTTCCTAGCTGTGCCTTATAACACATTTTAAGCAGCTTGTGCTGGCTAACACCGCTGTGCTGGCTGCAACGAGGTGTGCTGGAGGTCAGGGCAGATGCAGAGGGATGTCCAGGGGAGCCTAACACCTACTCCTCACTCCAAATAGCTTCCTCTTGCCAGGAGTTTGCAACTTCTAAGAGATGGAGAAACACAACATCTCCTACATTTCCTTCACCACTGCCCATTGCGGTCCCTGAAGACCATGGAAGAGGTACGCTTAGAGACCCATGGAGGTCTCTAAACTCCTGCAGAAGAGTGAAGTTGTCCTAATTTTTATGTTGCTGTGATAGACTTTATTTTTTTCCCCTTCCTGACTCAACGCTGTGCTCCTAAAGCCAATGCAAGTACTGTATGCTCTTTGGAGCTATGTCCCTGGACTAAAATGCATGGGCAGCACGTACAGCATGTAAACCCTTTTTATCCAAAACCATATGTGTGCTGGCATCACTGCAAGGGGATTGGGCTTCTCCTCCTGCGTCAGCAGTTCTTTGCCTCACTAGCCCCAACATGTGTTCGCAACAGGGGAGATGTGGGCTCAGGTCCCTTTTCCATCAGGAAGGGTCCAAGCCACATCTCCCATCACACTCTCCTACCACCCTCCTGGGGCGATGTGGGGAGGTGGCAGGTGCCTCTTTGCTCCCCCTTCCTCCCCCATTTGGGGAAAGCTGTTCCACCTCGCAGCGGGGAAACACCAGATTCAGTGGGTCAGCAAGAAAGAACAAGCAAGGCTGTCTGTGTTAGCGCTTGGGGAAATTCACCTGGGAGCGGGGCGTCCGGAGATCCAGCTCCTGCTCCAAGGACTGTTTATGTGTTTTAAAATTAAACAACCCATGGTGCTGGTAACTGGAATTCAGGTCTCCCCACTCCCAGGGGAGTGCCCCGATCCCAGGGCTGCGGAGTCATGCTCACTCTTGCCCTCTGGAGCTTCAGGTTTTGATTTTATTTAATTTTTTTTTTCATGCTGAGTAGTTTCTCTAGAAAGGGGGTGTGTGAGCCCCTCTCCAGCTCTGCTGTCAGGTAGGGGCACTGCCTATGGCAGGCAGGATTTGGAGGATTTCTGCCTCCAACGTCAGAGGGAGCTGGGCTGAGGTTTCCCAGACCTGGGGAATGCTAACTAACCTTTCAGTTGTTAATTGGGAGGGGAGTGCATGAGTTTTGCCTCCTACTCCTGCGTATTATGGGCAGCTGCTGGTGCCGCATGGTGTGTGATGTGGTAGGCATGTGATGGAAACACCTACAGGCCAGGCTTCAGTGGTGACACAAGGGAGGGACAATGCATTGGCCAGGCATGGCCCGCATGGACCGAGACACTTCTGAGCATGTCCTGGTGCTGTGCTTTTGGGTTGAGGACCTTGACTGTAGAAATGGAGGTTTTTCATGGACTGCGATGCCAGCTTGACATGGCAGGTGAGGGTGTGAGAATGAAACCTTGGATGTCAGTGGCTAAAAAACACTGGATTTGGCTGTATAGACCCTTGTGGGAGAGTGTTCTTACTGTTGATTTATCCTGGGCAAAGCTCTTGCAGTCTCCAAAGGCAGCAAGCCTTCAGTGAGGCCCCTTGGAAAGCAGCATGGTTTAAAGCCTGGCAGCAAAAGTCACAGCGGAGCCATAAACAGGAAAGCTTTGATATTGCTGGCGATAGGGATGAAGGGCAAGGAGAAGGGCTCTTGCACAGCTGCTGTTGAGCTTGGTGCTCCTGCGTTCCCCAGCTTTCCCTCTGGCTTTTTAATGGTCTTTATAGCAGACTCCTAAATCCCACAGGAGCTGTCTTCTGACCCCACAAGGCACTGAGCTCCCCTCTGGAGGCACGGAGGGTCCCCATCTCCGGTTACGAAGTCAGTCTCCCAAGTTCTAGTTCAGTCTCAAGCGTGGAGTCTGTGCCTGTGGGCAAATCACTTCCACCTCTCTAAGATCTGGCTGTAAAACAAGGCTAATAACACCAAATTACCTACCTGTGAGAATTAATGAGATCATACTTGCTCAGCCCTTTGAAGGCATGAAGCATTACAGAAGCACTGGGGCATTATTACAGAGTGTGTTTTTAATATACGTCTAGTTTCACTTACAAATTGGAGTTTTGCTCCCTTTTGACTAAACGGCACTAATTAGACATGTAGGGTAGGAAATAAATGTTTCCAGTGTTACTCAGGCTGGAAACCAGTTAATTTCAGGGTTCTTTGGTTTAATTGTGTCTGAAAAGACATTGAGAAAATGTGTAATGAGCTGAGAACGCTTTAACTTTGTTTTTATTGTTCCCTAAACTCTTGCTTCTGCTAAGTCACCAAATGTCAGTAAAATAGTGGAGAACTGGACTTGGAGCACTTTTTTTTTTTTTTTTTGGTATGTCAAGGTAAAATTATTCCTACTTATTCAGTTTAATGTAGCACTCCTCCTCCATAAATCTCTGAGCACTTCACAAAAGCGGGTACAGCGTTACCCTTATTTTACAAAGAGGGAAACATAAAGCAGAAGGAGGTTGTGGGATTTGCCCAGGGTCAAGTAAATTAGGCCTTGTCTACGTGAGAAACATGTGCCAATGAAACAGGTGGAAAACACACTGTGGACGCTTACCTCATTTTCAGAGTGGTTTTTCTTGATTTCGCTTTAGCCAATTTGTATCAATTTAAGCTTGCTTTAGCCTAGTGGGCTTAAAGCAAAGGCTTCCTATAGCTTGTTGGACTGGGTTGACTGAATTCACCCCCCCCCCTTCAGCTGGGGCTGGTGTCTGTACACAAGCTCAGTGGTGGAGAGGAGATAAGGGATGCTGTGCTGAAGCCCAGCACATCCCATATCTCCCACTTATGGGAAATCCTCTTCCTTTACAGCGTTAGATTAGGTGTCCCTGGCAAAGAAGCAGCCACACTGGAATGTCTCTTGAGCACATTTGGATCAGTGAGTACTGTCAGTAAATGCAAAGAGTCAATGAAGGTACTGTAGGTTTTTTATTAACATGGCACATAGCAGAAGCACCACTTATATTTTATTCACATTTTACATGCCTGAGTTCCTGGTTTAGGCAGATGGTTTTGGATTTAGCCCTATTTGGTGATGTTTCCCCCTGTGGTCTTACACATTGCTGTCACTCATTGATTGCAGCTCACCTAGGAAAGTTCAGGTTGGGTACGTCGCTGTGTGCCATACAAAGGTCTGTGCATGGGCAGTCAAACAACACAAGGCTGATGTAGTTCAGCTGTCATAAAAATAACAAAATTATTAACAGTAAAAAAAGGAAACAATGCTGCAAACTTGTAAAACAAAAGTCCCTCCATTGTTGTTTCTCTGTCAAGTGTAGGAGCGTCCATGTGTTTTTTTTATTTTCAACTAAAAAAAACCCCAAAGCTTCACAAATCTGAAATTAAAGACAGGAAAAGTGAGGATTTTCTCCTGCATCGTCACTTCTCTTCAGCTCCGTTCTTCTCTGAAGTTTTTTCATGAGGTATAGCAGTGTCTGATTTTGTCAGGTATGTTGTAATCGAGGAGCTGAGCTTTCTCTACCCTGAAAGGAGTCCTACAAAAAAATACACTAGCAAGTCATTTTCCCAAAATTTCTGGCTCATGATCATAACTTGCAGATTTTGAGAGAATATTGTCTCATGTCTTGCTGTGAATCTTCAGTTAAAAAGTTAATTGCAGAAAATTAGCTATGGAAATATCTGCTGCATTTGTGTAGAACAGCAATGTCTTGCTCAGTGACTGTGGATTGTAGACATTATGATAAAGTGTTACCTTGATTCTGTACATTCATTTTGAGAAAAACAGAAAGAATGCACTGGGGCTGAACTGAGTTCGTTATGATTTTGGGAGTCTTGTTCGTGCTGATGGCTATTTGGAAGGACATGGACATGCAGTTTCTGAGAACCTGTCATGGGACACATGGGACTGATACGCCCATGTCTGGGAACTGGATGCACTTCTATATTAGCTATCAGGAAAAAGGCATTTCCAGAGAACAGGAGTCAGGTCTTTACCCTCCAATGACTGCACACAGGGCAATGTGTTCCAAGGAAACACCTTTAACTTTAAGTACCTTAAGTTAGATGAACCATGGTGGGAAGGTGTTTGTGCTTGTTTTTGTTTAGCTTGTTTGTTTGTTTGCTTGGGTTTGTGTTTTTCATTTTGTTTTGTTTATTTGTGGGTTGTTTTTTGTTGGTTTGTTTTGTTTTGTTTTAAATGGGGCACTACAAAAAAGCAGAGGAATGCATTGCAAAATCACAAGGAAGTCAGACCAAGAAAAGATGTCCATCCTAATCACTGAAAACCATTCCTGGGTCCGGATGTGGTGGTGTGGTATTCAGTGGCTTTCTGTTTTCCTGTAACCTTAGAAACAACCATGACTAAAGAGACTGTGGAAAGAAATTTCTTTGCTTTCCCACCCCTTCATCCCTGGGGAATATAGTTAGGAAACTGCAAGCCCCACAGTCAGGTAGGCTCTTTGGGGAATGTACATGAACAACGTCAGCATTAGGACAGCTGTGGTTTGGTTCAAGGAGGCTTTGGGGGACAAATTGTGCCCCAGGTGGGTGGTGGTGGACATGGTGCTTGAAACCAGCAGTGGGCAAGAAGCATCAGAGAACAATGTTCAAACTCTCTTCAGACTCCAGAAAGATTTAGAAAAACATTGAATCTGATTGTTGGATCAGTTTGCAGATGACTGTGAGCTGCTCAGAGAAGATAATGGGGATGGCTGTGGCAACCATAAAGAAGGGAAGATTTTAGGCTAATTTACCGAATTTGGAGACCCAGAAGATCTGGGGTATATGTCCAGCTCTCCATAGACTTGCTGTGTGACCAGAGCATGTTTCTTACTTGTCGAGTGGGATCTCAGAAACACAGAATCATAGAATGGTTTGGATTGGAAGGGATCTTAAAGATCAGTTAGTTCCAACCCCACTGCCATGGGCAGGGACACCTTCCACTAGATCAGGTTGCTCAAAGCCTCATCCAGCCTCTCCTTGAACACTTCCAGGGATGGGGCATCCACAGCTTCTCTGGGCAACCTGTTCCAGTGCCTCATCACCCTCACAGTAAAGAATTTCCTCCAAATATCTAATCTAAATCTACCCTTTCAGTTTAAATCTGTTACCCCTCATCCTATCACTATACTCCCCAATAAAGAGACCCTCCCCATCTTTCCTGTAGGCCCCCTTTAGGTATGGGAAGGCTGCTATGAGGTCTCCCCAGAGCCTTCTCTTCTCCAGGCTGAACACCACCACCTCTCTCAGCCTTTCAGAAGGATCAATCCTTTCAGAAGGATCAATCATCCTTCTCATGTTATCTGATATGGATCGCAAGCAGCACCTCCATAGATTCCTCCTGCTACGTATGTTTACTCAACACATTCTATTGAGCTTTGGCCATTACTGAGGGAGTTTTCAGTGAGCTTTTTCTGTTTGTTGAAAATGCAGATCTTCACAAATCTTCATGTGAAACATTTATGCAGCTATATTTTCATTCTAACTTTCAGAAAAGAAGTAACCAATTCCTGAAGATGCATTTTGAAATTGCACTGAACTTTTCAGCAGTAGTCTGCAGGTAGAAATGCATGCCATCATTTAATTCTTTAGGTTGACTTTTGGCTGTGCATTCACTATCCTGGATGGGATGGCGGTATGTCTTTCTTTAATCTGTCAGTCAGCATTAGAAAGAGTCCTTTGACAGCCAAGGAAACAGCGAATGAGACACTGTGAGATACTCACTGACCTCCTACTTTTTGTTTCCTGCATTACACAGGTGTGCAGTTGGTGATGGGAGGGGAACAGCAAAGGGAATTTGCTGAAAATGAGAAGAATTTGTTCATGTGACATGTCAGAAAATGTTGTCTGAAACTCACAGTGAATCAGGGATAGGTGCAGCCCTGTTCTGTGTAAGGAGGAGGAAGGCCATGGAAAGAAAGAGCTGAGACTGAGCCATGTGAAATGGGAGCATGTCCCATGCTGTCTAGGGCTGGTGGAGGGTAGAGCTTTGTCAAGACCCTTCACTTTCCTGCAAAGTGTCCTGCATGGTGTCCTAAATAGGAAGTGCACAGAAGTGAGGGAAAAATGCAGGTGTCTTCAGATCATCTGTTTTTCTGCTCTTGCCTCTCCTTGTCCTTTAGGTATCTCCCTTTGGTCTCTTCCTTTGTGGTGGGGGAATCCCAGCCTTGCTCCAGCCAGACAGGACAGGCAGAGCTGGTGAGTCCTGATTACTGATAGACCTTCCTCGAGGGACAGGAGACACTGTCTTTGGGGACTGCTACCCTCAGCTTTCCCTTGCTGCATGGACGGCTGGTCTGCTTGCAAGACTTTGCTATTTTATGGCATGATGTTCAATCTCAGTTCAAATCTATGCTATTTTCTAACTTTAAAAATTCTGCAGAGGTTCAGGCGCATTTCAAAAGCAGCTCAGCTGTCTGTGCAGGGGGAGAGTACAGCCATCAAGTGGGAGTGCTAACTTTGTCAGGCTTTTCCAGCAGAGCCGACTTGCCTTTTTTCATGAAACAATGCTCTTCATAATGCATTTTATACTTTGTATTGTTTCATAAATGTATTTGGCTTTTAAGGCCCCTAGAGTAGATTCTGATGAGAGATTATGGTCTCCTGAGAGTCGAGTGCTTAACTTAGGGAAGTTCTGGGCCTCAGGGTGCTTCCAAACGGTGACATCAATCCTCGCCTTCTCTGTAGCTTTTGAAAGCGAGGGGAGAGAGTACTGCCTGCCAGCCAGCCCCGCAGCGCTCCGCGGGCAGAGCCGGGCAGCCCCGCAGCGCGGCGGTACCATGGACAGCGGTGGGTCGGCGCCGTCCCCCACCCGGGGGCCACACCAGCGGCGGGGACCAGCCCGGCTCCCAGCCCACCAGGGGCAACCCCTCACTTCTCCTCCCGAAGTTGATGGGGCGACATTGCCCCCGCTCTCCTTCATGCCCTCAGCCTTTGAGAATTGTTCTTGCAGCAGCGGCTTTTCTTCAGCTCGGCTGGCTGTCTTTAAAATAGCACCTGGTTTTCGAAGTGCAGCGTAGGGCACCTACACACTCGTTGTTTGCACAGGAGGTGATCTCCGTCTGCCTTAGGCAAAAAGGATTCTTTCCTCCAAAAGCAGAGAACTTGTTTTTTTTAAATCTTTCCTCTGACACACATACGGAGCACTGTCCCTGTATCCCTTCCAACCTAGGCAATTCTATGATTCTGTGATCACTGCAGATAGCTGAAATGTAAGGAGAAAACATCTCTAATAACAGGTATTTCTGACAAAGGGGATTTGACTGGTTTCTGGGGTGGGGATCTGCTAGCAATTCTAGCTCTAAAGGGTCTATTATAGCTCTAAAGGGTCAAGGATAGGCCATGGAGCTTGTTCTGGTAGTACAGGGAGGTTACCTATCATGGCATCCCTTTTGCTCACCAGGAGGAAAGGGTACTGAGAGACGCTTAGAAAAATCTTTCAGGTTGCATGTTAAAGACCTATAATTTAGTGTATAGAAAAAGAACCACCTTTGAGCCTGGGGAGGAGCAATGTACAGCAAAGTGGCTGTAGATGTTAATCAGGCTTAGTGGAGAACACAAAAGAGCTTAAACTGCAAAAGAAAGCTAATTGCAAAACCTCAGGTGAGAAACCCATCTCCAAGCATTATTCTGCTACACCTCTGATCAGGACATTGGTGCTGAGTGCAGAAAACTGAAGACATCAAAGCAGAAGCTATGCATAACCAAGAAGCACTAATAATTGCTGAGAAACTAGTTCAGCGATCTCACAAGCACAAGAAGTAGAAAAGGGGTGCCAGGTCCTCATGTGATGCATATAGCCAACGAGGCTGTGGAAATCACACAGATTTCTTCTTTACTTGGTGAATATTGTGCTGTAGATTCATGGCTTGTACTGAAACATGAATTGTACAATAATTCATAGTTGTACTTTTTTACACCAGATGGCACTTGGCCATCCGCTGATTGCTTCTATATGGGTGCTTCCCAGTGTAGTTAGGTAAAGGGCAATTTGTCTCACACTCTCAGCAAACAGAAATAAATGCCTGTGGGGTCTAATGCTTTGCCATGACTAAATTATATTCCTGGCCATAGCAGCCTTGTCTGAAACAGTAGTCAGTGTGGAACATTGGATCTGGGGCCAAGAAAGGCTACCCATGTTGGATGGACAAGATGATCTGGGGGGTGGATGCTCTAGAATGCTGTCAGTGCAGCTGTTCAAGCACTGAAAGGACATAATTAAATTTTTAATCTGTATTTCAGAAGTACCTGGATGTTCCATCAAAGATCATGGCCACAGTGTGTGGTCATGTATAAACGTTCTGTATAAACACACACTCCTTGGCCTAAGGTGGTTGTAATCCATAGGGGGACAAAATAAAGGCTGGATTATGGACTCCCTTTCTCAGACGGGAATTGATTCAGGCTTTGCAATATCTAGTCATTTCAGACTGAGGGATGGAGGAGTCTGTCTGTGTTTGTGAAGAATGGGTTGAATATCACAATATGCTGTAATCCAGAGGCAGGTTTCTCTGGATTAGGGCAACCAGAGCTGTTCAGGTTTTCTGAGCCCTGCACTGGTGCTGGGTGTTGGGGTAAAATGGTCCTGGCAGTGGCTTTCTTCTCATGTTTGGAACCTGAATGGCATGAGCATGTATGTGTGAAGGAGGACATGATTCTGGGGAAGTTGAGGTCTTGGGTTCTTCTACCCCTATGAAGTTGAGAGAACTGGCAGGGGTTTGCCCTGGAAGACTGGGTCTGCTGGACAACCCCACTTGTAAGAAAAATAGGTGTGGAAGGCTCTGAACTGGTAAGATCTTGGGCCTCCGGTGGTTGTAGTCTATAAGAAGTAAGTAAGAATCTCCTATCATCTCCTTGCTAATGAGTTTTCTAATTTATACCAATCCATTGACTGGTCTTCTGTAGTATCAGAGCTTTCTTTGGGTACCACCAGTTGGTTCTTTCTGGGTGCTGCTCTGTATTGGGCAATGTTACAGCTACCACCAAAGCTTTCATGGGACCTTGGGGACAGGCTTCCTACATGCCTGGACAAGCATTACAAAAACTGTTTCTCGGTGCAAGTTTCCCACAGCCAAGGAAATTCCTTACAGGGGCCACACCTGCCTCTGAACTTGTTTAACACCAGCCTACTAAATGGGTGAAGCTGATAGGGACTGGAACCCGCTGGAAAACACGCAGCCCAGCCCAATCTGAACATCTTTACCTGGGGCAAAACTTTCCTCTGCAGAGAAGGCGACAGATGTCAACTCCAGTACTCTGTTTCTCTTGACACACTCATTTCCACCCTGGGGAAGAGAGCTGAGACCCACAATAAGTAGAAAATGGAGAATCCCAGTACTGGCAGTGAGAAATGTAACTCTGCATGAAGGCAAATCAAAATTAATCCTCATTAGAGACTTGAGATGGGCCTGCAGGGGAATCTGGGGTCTGAAGTCCCTCTGTGAAATTCTTGGGTGGGTTGTGATGCTTGCGTTTTCCTGGCAACAAGTACACCCTTTTTGTTTTTCACTTGGAACAAGTTTTTCCAGGTCTGGAACTGTCCCAAGTGAGAAGAAAAAGCTGATATCTCAGCTGCTTAAAGACTCATGGGAACACCTTTGAGAGATTTTAGTGTCATTTATCCTGAGCCTGAAAACAAAACTTGGTCTACCTCTTGTTTTTGAACCAAGACCCTGAAATTTAGGGCAATGGGGATGAAGAAAACTGAGTTGAGTATTTTTGGTAAAAAATATTTTTGTCTAAAAATGGTTTGACCCCACATACCACCTTGGATGAAAAATGATTACGCGTTCAAAATGTGAAACAGCTTCATTTGGAAAATAAAGTGAAATAATTTATACTTTTCTTTTTGCCTTCTCCAAATAAACTTTTTTCTGTTTAATTTTTCAATGGCAATTTTAGTTTAAACATTATTCTGATACTTTGCAAAGGTTAAATTATACAAAATGGAACAAAGAATTTACTCCAAATTGAGTCCGTGGCCTCTATGAAATTATTTTGTTTACCTATTTTACTATCTGAAAAATCAAAGTGGTTGGGTTGTTGTTTTTTTTTTTTTTAAATTCTTTTGGCTGCAGAGTTGAAGAATCAGTTTCCCAAGCTGCCAGTTAGGACCCAGACCTGTACTAGTCTGCATGATTGAGTTTCACAATATGTGATTAGATTTATGTGATCCTTTTGCAGTGAAGCTGAGATCCCCAAGAAACTTTGAAGAGGTTAAAATGTAGAAAAACAGATGACAGACTCAGTAAACTGCCTTTTTTTGGCATACTCTGGTTATTCACCTAAATAGAAGACAGAAAACTTTTATTTTTTTCCCTGACATGTCTTTTGGGACTTTTCCCTCCTTTTACCTGTTCCAACCCCCCCTTGTACATTGTGATGTCAGCATTGTTGGCTGATGCTTCTTTACTTGTCCGGGACATAGAAATTCCCAGTCTAGCCCAGACTTGCAGTCTATTTTAGTCTACTGTCCAACACTAAACAGGTGTAAAATCCCTGCAGTCAGCAGAAGCAGGAGAGTTGAATAGAGAGGTCCGCTGGAGCTCTTAGATGCTGGTCCATCTGCAAACTCTCCATCAGGAATCCTTAAGCCGTTGACTGCTGAGAACTGAGCAAATGCACCAAGGGAATGCTGCTTCTGTGCTTGTCCTTGCTACATTATCCTCATATATACTCTTTCCTGGATCACACTTCATTACAGTAATGGAGCTAAGGAGTGAGGGTAGATGAAGACTACTGAGGACTAGCAATGGACCATGGTGGTCCATCGGTCTAAAAGTGCGGTGCTTAGCTTAATTCTTAAGTGTGAGAATTAACTTTGACTGCAGGAAACCCACCACAGGCAGATGCTGAATTAGTTATCTTTGCACCTATCTGGGATGTAATCTACAACAGTTTGGAGAGGGCATCTGCACCATCTTTTCTTAGTTTCAGAGAAGCTTATATTCTAGCATTAACTATTGAAAAGAGGACCCGGAGTTTTCCTGAGCACTGGGGAATACGTGGACATGGCAGGGAATGGGACAGTGCTTCACTCCTAGGCTACCTGGGACGGTTACCAACAGACACTTGAGATAGATAGGGGTAATTGTCTCAGTGGTTAAGTTGGGGGTGCAGGTTCCTTGGCTCACTTCATGTTTTGTCAAGAGCTTCCCTGCATGGTTCTTGAGCTAGTGGTAGGATTTTCCATCTCATTTTCTCTTCATTAGGTGGAGGCTGACTTTGGTGGTGCTACATCTGAGGAACAGGCCTTTTGGCTTGGTTAGATTCTGTTTTCACCTACTTACTGATGTGCAACTGAAACTATCCCTGAGTTTGGCTGAAGGCCATGTGAAACCATGTGGTTGCAGACAGTGGAAAACTTCTGAGTGGAATCCCATGGGAACGAAAGTGAGCACCTACTGTGGGGTCCAGAGCTGCCACTGTGCAGGGCAAGGCATGCAGATATGGAGTGAGACTCTGTAATTTGTGATGTAGGATTTTGCATAAAAATACCTTGATTTTTGCAGGATACTGAGTTTTAGGCTGAAGTGCAAACACAAACAGAAGAGGCTTCCGAGTCTCAGAGCTGTAGCCCATGAACCCGCATGTGTGTGCAGGCTTGCATGTCACGTTTCAGGCTTGCTTAGATCCATCTGCTGCGCTGAATCACATAAGCAGGTGAGTTATCTGAGTAAGATGGGAATCTTTCCTTTCCCCTTCTTGCAGCTGGATCATGAGTGTGTCATTGGCAAAACTCCCCTGCAGGTTAATGACTGAGAAAGCCCTCTGCTTTGCCTGGCTATGGTAAATGACTAACTAATACTAAGCAATTCTTTGAGAAAGAGGAACTGGTGAGGGGTATTTTTCCTGAAGTTTTGTCTCAAGTGAGATCTCTGGAAATCTTGAGTTAGTGCTAGGAGGATTTGATACTTGAGAGGGCTCATATTTCCACTTCACATAGAGCAAATGCTGTCTCACACCATACTGGTTCTATGCAAAACTTGAGTCAGGTTCACCAAGGTCTTCCCCCCTGTGACTCTTTCATGGTCCTGTCCATGGAAGCGCAGGTAATCCGACCATCAGGAATATTATTCCAAGAAAACACCAGAGTGAGATTTACAGGGTTTTCCCTCCATACACTCAGTACCCTCTTCTCTTGTGACGGAGACGTTGATAGGTCTTGTAGGAAAGGACTTCTTGAACTTATTACAGGTTCTTGTTCATGAAATATCACAGTCTAGTTATGAACCACCCAGCACAAGTTCTGCTTTGTTGTTTTTTTTTTTTTTCAAATCAGGTGATACAGATGCAATGATTTTTGGACAAATCTTTGTTGCTTTTCCATGAGCCTTTTGAATTTAAATTAGCTGTGGGTCTGACTCATTTATGTCTCAGACATTTTTGTATGAAACTGGGCTAGGTTGTAAGAGAGGTCATGTAGTTTGCCTTCTGTCCTCCAGTGGGGAAGAATCTAGATCAGGGTTCAAATATCAACAACTTGGTCCTGGAACTGGAACCCAGGAATTAATCTGAGATTAAAAAGCAAACAGGAATCCCTGCTGGTGCTGGTACAAAGGAGGTGAAGGTGGAGCAGGGAAGAGAGTGAAAAGCTGGAGAGAGAAATCACTGGTGTTTCTCAGACCAGTATTTGCAGTAGTGCCTCCATGTGATCAGCTTTTGGCTTCAGTGCTCCTGTCCCCTGCTCCTATTAGTCTCTCTGGTTAGCCTGTGAGCAGCACGGAGGAGAGACAGACTTTTGCTGTCAGAGCAGGGCTTGAAGAGCGTGCTCGACATATGGCCTCGGGAGAAACAAAGTGCTGATTAGCTGCTCCTGTGGTAAGCACCATTCATCAAGAGGAGGAAATGAGGCAGGGGTTGCAGGGGAAATCCACGCTCCCCTACCTCTGGGTGTGCTACGTGGCTGCACTGCAAACCACAGCTCTCTGAGAGGGGTCTTTGCAGTTAAACTGGGGCTACCAGAGCTTTGGTAATGGCTAGTAAGGCAGAGAAAGCTACTCTGTAACTGAGAACAGGCTCTGGAAAATGCCAGGCTGGTTCTGCACTGAGATCGGCACGGCTTGTTAGCATTTACCCTGCACTGTGCGTCTGCTGGCTCATCATGCACAAGACTACTGGAGTGAAGTTCTGCTAGCTCCAGGTGTTGCACAAACTGGGTTGGAGTGATTGCACCCTACCTAGAGGTCAGATACCTGCCTGCGGGTGACTTTGCCTTTCAAGGTCCTGTTGCCCATCAAACCCAACTCTGCTGCTGGAGGATGCAGCATTAGGGGCAGCGGAGCTTTTAGGTTGGCTCTTCCAGCTGCAGGAGGAGCCCGTTCAACCAGGAACGCAGTTTGGGAGGGTCTTATAGAGTCTTGGAGGCTAGACACCCCCAGTAATTAAAGCCGTCAATGTAACTGAAAAGGCTTATAGGAACTGGATGGAGGTGACAGCGGTAGCTTAATTTGGATACTGCTGAACCTCTGAGAGCTGGGCCTTGCTGCATGTGTGATCTTTTAGCATAACCGGGGCATCATGTATGAACGTGCCTTTGACCTTGGGCCTGCAGACCTCATTGCCTTGAGGAAATGCTGAGTCCGTGAACTCGTCAGATTTTAGGCTGGTGGAGTGAGGATAAGACCCACCCTCAGATGCATTAGATAGAAAGAATTAGGAGACGTGAGAGAAAAATCTGATGCAACAGCTGACCTCAGAGGAAAGAAGGAAAGGGAAAGAAGAAAGAGGTTCAAGGCGATGACTTTCCTAGGCATTTTTTTTCTCATTATTTTCTTTATTTGATGGTTTCTTGCAAACTCTTCCTACAACATACATTATTATTGGCCACAGTCTAAATGGTGATGTTACTGAACCTCAAAGGTTTTGTCCCCGTGATGCATGAAAGAAATCTCCTGTGCTGAGTTATGCAACAGAAGTTATGTGTTTGGCATATGTTGCACAACATATGTGCCTTTGGCTCACGTTTGCATGGCTTAGAGGAGTCCAGCCAAAAGGAGGCAGCTAGGGAAGCTCTCTTCCAGTGCAGCTCCTTGCAGACAAGAAGCTTGCTGTGGGGCATCCTTTCTCAGCTGCAGGGACACCATAGACTGGCTGCAGGTAACATAACCATGTAGGCAAAACAGCTGCACAGGACAGCTGCGACAAAAACTATGAGCGATCCAGGTTGAAGGATTGGCCTGATCCTTCTGTTCTGACATTGCAACTGGGGCTTGTCCTCAAGTCTCCTAATTTCATGCTTCTCTGAGCAAAAGGGAAGTAAAGAGATTGCTTTGGTTTTGTGCAGGTTGAAGCCACGACCTCCATCACCTTGCAAATACCAAGATCTTTAGAAGGTCTTTCAAAGGAGCCCCAAAGTAGTCACTAGTGGAGTTGCTATTGTACTCTGGGGCTAGTGATAATGACAGTTCTCTTGCTGAAGCTCATGCAACTATTCAGCTGATTGACTTCAGAGGTGGCTTCTACCTTCACTTTGGGGTAGTGATTAATAATAAAAAAAATAATCCAGGCCTGATTCCATTTGTGGCTCAGAAGAGAGAAGTTCAGTGAGCCAAGAATATTCTTTTCATTGCTATGATATTTTTCTTCTTGCATTTGTGTCGAAAAATACAGGAGACAGGTAGATTTTATGGGTTTCTTTCAGCAAAGGAAAAGAGTTAAGACATCCAGATGGCTACACCCTGCCATAAATCTTTTATGCATTGGTAGAGAAAGACCAAACAACATCAGATTTGCAAGTCACAATAAATGATATAGGTGTAACCAGCCTCCTGTAAGCAAGTGCAAGAAAATTTTGAGGTTTGCTAAGGGTCAGATAGGAGACAATGGGCCAAAGTTCCTTGCTTGTGCAAACGCCACTCTTTCAGGACACGCAGTTTTTATGCTTGGGAATAATATGCCGCCCTGTCATAAAGCTCCTCCTTTCCTTGAAAAGCATCTTTAGAACATTTGGGTTTTTTATTGATGATACACAGCTGGAGACATCTAGACTACACATCTCTGCCCTACCACCACAGTGGTACCCATACAGGGCGCAAATGAATAAGACAGAGATGCACTTAGTATTCCACCAGTGCAAAGAAACTAAAGAGGATAGGATAGCCAGATCCTCAGCCAGAGTAAACTAGCAGCTGTGCTGATTTATAGCAGCAGAGAAAATGGACCAAAGGGATCCCAATTTCATTTGTTGCTAGAGGAGAAGGGTAGAGGGGGTCAACTTGGGCTCTCTGCAGACTGGTGCTTATGATATGGGGGACACGACCTCCCGTAGATGGTGGTGCCAGCAAGTCTGTCTGTCGATAGCACGGCAATGCGCCAGCGCCTGCTGCATTATTTTGCTCTGTGTTGCACGACTGCACCAGCCATGGAAGTTATTGATCTGAAGCCTGATCCTCTGCTCCGCAGCATGAACCTGAGGGCTCTTTGGGGCTGGAGGCAGCTGTGAAAATGCAGGGGTGTGAGGAGCAGGGGTGTAGGGGCAGAGGGGGTGTACAGTGGCAAAGGACGGATTGCTGAGGCAGCACATACCCGAGGTGCTGATGGGGATGTCAGGGAAGAGGGGAAGGGAGCTACAGCCCCCTTAGCCCACCTCCCTGGGAAATCTGCCCCTGCCACTTGCACCAAGGCAGACAGGAATGGTGAATCCAAGTTATCACTCCCTGAATCCACCTTTCTGTATGCTTGCTTTGTGCTCTTTTGGTGTCATTTGGCCAAGTAGGCTCGGTTTCATTGTGAAGAAGCAGCAGGAGGGTGGGCAGGTAAGGAACCAGCTGCAGGTGGCATTTGAGATAAACAAAGCAATTAAACTTTTACTTTTTCCTTCCGTAAAGGGGAACAGCAGTTGAGAACAGGCAGGAATGTGGCTCCTTATTCCTGTTCCTTAATGAGCTCGGGGGTGGAGGTTTGACAGACTGGCTGGCAGTCATGTCATTGTAATGACAGTGCTTTGCACTTAACACCTTTTACCTGGGGGATCTCAAAGCACTGTATAAACATCCACTCAGCTCCTGGCACTGCAGAGCTGTATTGTTCTTTTGATCTAGCAGAGGAGAGGGTGGGGGAATTGGGAGCAGGAAGATTAAAAACCAGAGATAAAATAATAAAACAATGCCTTGCCTATGGTTGTGCTACAAATGTGTCAGACCGGTGGAGAGCAGACCTGCAGTTCTCAGTGCCAGGCCTATGCCAGTGCCTTGAGTCCGTGGCCCTCCAGCAATGACCTCTCCATGCAGTCCTTGATCTTGACCTCCGAAAGCACCTTGGGACAGTTGCGTGGCTCTAGTGATGCCTTTGGGCTGGGCTGTGATCTTGCTTATGGCCCTTTACAGCTGTCCTTAAGGCACACTGCAGTATGTGACACTGATATGCCAGGAAGGCTCCCTGAAGCAATGCCATTAAATACTGGCTCATGTATGCCATCCTGTTCCTTGCCCTCTTGCTTCAACGGTGGCAATAAGAAGACCACCTTTCTTCTGAGTCCTTAGAGTAGAGGTTTGGTTGTGCTCCCAGGGGGCTGTTGCTCCTCCTGCAGTGCTTAAGAGACATGTATGAATTGAGAAGCATCACGGTGCCAACCTTTTGGCCCCTCATTTGTACCAAGGGTGTGAAGGCCACAGAGCAGGTTTGGCCAGTGCTCAACTAGGAGCAGGAGAGCATGCAAATGGCAGTGGCAGAATAAAGTCCTGCTGGCGCCTGGTACATGACAGTCTAACACAAAAGTGACAGCTTGGCGTGGTGTGGCCATGGTGAAGTCTGGGCACTGCCAGAGGTCTTGTGAGGACACTGTAACTTGGACAGGATGAACCCGAGTTTTCATTATGGACTTCAGCTTTGGTTTTAGCTTCTCTCAGCCCACTAAGACAGATTTCCCACTGACTATGCCTGCACACACAGACACTTGCATTGTTGACCCCAAGGGGTTCAAACTAGAAGGGTGCAAGGCTGGTTGAACCCATAGACCTCCCAAACTGAACAGTTGTCCTCAGAGATGCCCGGTGGAAGGAAATTGGCCTCCTCCATGCTATCAGTGCTGTGCAGATATGCAGAAGTACCAACAGCTGGCAACATCTGGAGTCCCAACATCTTTGCTGGGAGCTGGTACTCCCACTTAGTTCTTGGCTAGGGTGCTGCAGGCAGCTCAGTTTATGAGAGCAGGCTGCGACTTTGCAGATACATTAAGGTGGAGTTTGAAGACCACATGGAAACTGAGAATTTTCACCTGAGAACTTGTTGACTGCTGTTCTCACAGTATTTCCACAAGCTTTTTAAGAGCTTTTTTGATCACTATCTCATGGATACTATACCAGTGGTATGTTCTACCTCTTGCTTTCAAGTTACCAAGGGCTAAGCCAGCTGTGGTGGAAATGATACTGCTGTTTTTCGTTTCTTTGCAGTGAGGACTTGAGCTACCAATTGAGTGGGTGAAGCCCTTTAAAAACTCACAGTTACCCAGCTTTCTTACAGACCAAACCGGCTCTGCCTTGTTCTGCAGAAGAAGCAGTAAAAAAAACCCCTTTTTGTCAGGTTTCAACACATTTCTTATTCTTGGGAAGCTCATTAACCACTTTGTTTAATGAAAGATTATATTGGTTGAATCTCTGACTAATTTTTTTGGTTACTGTATCTGGGTAATAAATAGTCTGTGTGCTTATCTCAGTGACAGATGGCTTCTGTGTTGTAATAGATTGTATCTCTTATTTTATGCTAGAGCTCTCCTGTCCCTGGAGGCATTCTTTAGAAAAAGAAAAAAAAGAAAAAAAAGGAAAGGTGTTTATCTCAATGAGTTTGTAATCCTTGCCTTAAAAAAACAAAAACCCAAAGCTAACCCAAATCTGAATAATAATTTATGACTCCAGGTTCATCCCACTTTGTGACAGAGCCAAGACTGTGAGACGAGGAATGATGGTACCGGGTGCTGCTCCGTTCACAAAAATGTGTACTGTGTTTTTCCTCTTGCTTCCCTGGCTGCTGCAAGTTAGTAAGAGCTGTGTCCTTTGGTGGGGGTGTCTGCCACTATGTTTGCTGCTTTAACACTAAGAGTTTGTTGCTGGTTTGTATTTCTGAGAGGGGGTGCATGGGTTAAATTGACCCTATCTGCAGGAGAGCGGCTTGTGCTCTGTGTGACCTTGACCTGTGCATCCATGCTGCTGCCTATAGGAAGCCCATGGCTAAAGGTAACGGTGTTCATGCATTACCAGAGTAACCCATCTGCTTTGGGCTCTGTCCTGTGTGCCCTGGGGGTAAGGAAACTGGGACTTTTCTGGGAAGGATCCTGGCTGACGCCATGCAGATATGACATTGCTGTCAGCAGACTGCTCCAAGGCTGCCTCGCTCTCCATAGAGGAGATATATATGGGCTCACAGTGAGTTGTTGCAGGCTTGAGGCTGTGCCTGGTCTAACACCCTATGATGTTTACCTTGAGCCTTTCTGGACATGTTTCTGTGCAGGGTATACTTGACTACGCTGTATTAACGTGGGAATGGTGTATGTGCCTCACACATGTGGTAGAGGCCATGGGACTGGCCACCAGCACAGCTATTGCTCTCTTCTGGGAGACAGCAGTGATGAAGAAATGCATTTCAAAATTAAAAGATTAGACTAAAAAATCTGCCTTGTTGCTGTGGTTTTATTTTTTGTTTGTTTTGTTTTGTTTTCTGGGCAATTTTGAACCTTACTTATTAATTTAATGTATTTGATGATATTTACTTGTGTTTTGGTGCCATCAGGTCGTATGTAGACTACACTTGAAAGAACTTCAAGACATTATTGTGTTGAAACAGGCTAAGTAAAATGGTGCTATCTTGCACCTGCAGTAGACTAACAGTGGAGCTCAGCTCAGATGCATAGGCTTAGTGGAGGTTTATGAATCTGCCATCTAGCCATCTGGCTCAGGCTTTAAGACCACCTTCTCCATGCAATGCATCTGTAGAACTTGCTGACGCATTGACAGAGAAAGAGACTTCAGCCCAGCATTTTGGCTAGCATTAGTGTCAAACTCAAAAACTTCTTAGGAGTGCTCTGAAATATGCTGTTTGCATTTGAACTTTGAGATTTCCACAGTATGGTAAACTGAGGTTTGAATTTCAAGGAGTGTAACGGTAGGACACGGGGTAACGTCCTTAAACTGAAAGAGGGTAGATTTAGATTGGATATCAGGAAGAAATTCTTTACTGTGAGGGTGGTGAGGCACTGGAACAGGTTGCCCAGGGAAGTTGTCAATGCCCCATCCCTGGAAGTGTTCAAGGCCAGGCTGGATGAGGCTTTGAGCAGCCTGGTCTAGTGGGAGGTGTCCCTGCCCATGGCAGGGGGTTGGAACTGGATGGTCTTTAAGGTCCCTTCCAACCTGAACCATTCTGTGAATTTCACCCTTTTTGGGGGAAAAGATGGAATTTATGGTTGGTTTTTGTCTCCAACAAATTTGGAAGAGGCAATTTGGCAACCAGAAAGAACCCTATAAAAAGGGGTTCTGTGAGACAATAGGATCCTGACAAAGCATGTGCTATCCTTGGAAGATGCAAGCAGCATAAAGCCCAGGAGGTCCAGCAGCTTTAGGGGCATATCTTCCCATAGATGAGCACTCTGGAGAGAACGTTATGGGCAATACAACCTTTGTGTTTGCTTTTCTTTCCTTTGATGCCTAGGAAAGAGTTTTAATGCAGCAGCATTGAAACAAATCGGAGATTTTGGGACGTCTCCTCTGAAAGTTTTTAGGCTTAATTTTGAAGTGACTTTTAGAAGTGGCCATTTCAGGTCTTGTTGTGTCGCAGAAGCTTTGGGCTCCCTTGCTTGTGGACAAAAAAACCATGGGTAAAAGCAGTGCTGGAGCAACACAGGTGTTCCTGAACACCTCACTCCCTCACCCACTTCCACTGCTGGTGGACAAGTCTGTTCTGGGACCTGTTTTAATTCCTTGCTTCATGCTTTGGGAGTCAGGCTGTTTCCAGTGCGAGCAGTATGTGACTAGTACGCACTGATCCTTTACATTTTGGCCTTTCTCCAGTACACATTAATTCTCCCACAGGTATCGCTCAGGAATGTGCTCATACCCAGGTGGTTCATCCACACTGTCCTCCACTCTTGGGAAAAACTGTAAATTGGGGGAGTCTTTCCACCCTGTTTTGCTCCTGTCTTTTTCCAGATCAGTTTTCCAAGATTTGCTCTGTTAATGTGAGCTCTTCCTGCGACCCATGATGCCCACTTAGCACAAGCTCAGGTTTCTTTCGCAAATGTCTCTTGTGTTTTTTGGGCTGGCATGCTTGCTTTAATCAGTTCCCTAATCTATTCAATACAGGATTTAAAGCAATACCAAACAAAACCTCCCACTCCCTTCTTGGTCTGGCATAGCAGAGCACAGTGGTTACAGGCTTTCCAGAGACCTGATTTTGATTTTGGAGCAGGGCCGGAGGCCGTAGCTGATGTGCCAGCAGGAAAAGGTGAAGTAAGGAAAGCCTCTGGAGCTCCCAGCTTCTCTTGGTAGCCTGAGCCCATCTGCAGAATCTGCCGCCACTGTGCCTTGAGAGCAGCTGCTCATTTTGGTGATCTTGCTGGCAAAATGAGCCATGATGGAGAGGAGGACGTGGGCAAAGGAGGAGTCTGGGAGAGGAAGAAGAAGGTGGAGAGATGAGAGTCACTCCCAGATACTCAACTAGTTGTTTTCCCAGACCCACCTTACACCTGAAGAGAGGCTGTAATGGCCAAATTGCCAGCCAGTTGTCACCAAGGGCAGCCAGTGGCCTGCACTCTCCTAAATGGACATGGAGTCAGCTACGCAGATGTCTGCAGTCAGGAAGGATCCTCTGGAACCTTCCTGAGCGGGGCCAACAGCTGTCCTGCTGCTGCCACAGGAGTGGGACCCTCATGTTAGCAAATACTGCTTTTGAACTCTTTCTTGCCTCTTAGGATAATATCTCATAGCCTGTGTTTTGCCATTTCACTTATGCTTGTGTCTTGCAGGTTCTCACTCCTGAAATCTCTGACTTTCTATCTCTGGTGAGAGTTTGTGTCAGGTCACAACTTGCCTTGCTCTCAGAGACTCTGGCCATCACTTGCTCCCATGCTCAGTAATAAATGAGTCCTGAATTGAAACGCTGGCCTGGGTTGGAGGAGACCTGCCTCTCCTGCAGGGAGCACTTGTAGAGGCAGGTCCTTCACCCTCCCTGTGGACCAGGCCTTGGCATAATGCCACATCACCCACTCACAAGCGGTGCCAGTATCTGTATTGTGCCGGTGACTGATATAGTCATGGAAAATGGGCTGGAGGGACCATCTGAGATTACACTGGTTCTTCCGCTGCCCCAAGGCAGGATCAACTCTACTTAATCCACCTCTGACAGGTGTCTGTCTAATCTTTCTCAGGAAAAAAAGGATAAGAACCCTCCACTGTTGGTGATTCCAGAACCTCCCTAGAAAATTAATTTCTCCTCTCTGCTGGAAATTTTCTCACTGTGCTTAATCTAAATCCCTTTTGCCTGGTGCAATTTGATCTATGTCGTCTTGTTCTGTCCTGAGTGGATGTGAGGAGTAGCTTGCAGCTGCCTCAGCTGCAATCCCATGCTAGTGTGAGCTATGTACAAGCAGTGGCGACATGTAGCTAAACCCAGCAATAAACCTCACGGCACATCCAATTCAATTTCGCTGGGAGCCTGAACACTTAGCCTGGGATGACTGCTCCAGAATCAGTTTTCCCTCTTCTCCCCCATATAAGAAGTGTAGCAAATGCTGAACGGAGGGAGCTCATCAGCTGCCTATTGTGCTGGTGTGTTTTCTCTCTTCTCTCTCTGGGGATGCTCACCACTCTCTGGGTATGCGGTGGGACGTCAGGTGCCCACCCGAAGTTCTCTATCACTCCCCCTCCTCAGCTGGACAGAGGGAGAAATAATGCGATGAAAAGCTTGTGGGTCAAGGTAAGGATGGAGAGATCACTGACCAATTACTGTCATAGGCAAAACAGACTTGACTTGGAGAAAATCAATTTATTACCAATCAAATCAAAGTAAGGTAGTGAGAAATAAACCCAAATCTTAAAACACCTTCCCCCCACCCCTCCCTTCTTCCCTGGCTCAACTTCACTTCCAATTTTCTCTCTCTCTTCCCCTACTGAATGGCACAGAGGGACAGGAAATGGGGATTACAGCCAGTTCACCAAACATTGTCTCTGCTCCTTCCTCCTCACATTCTTCCCCTGCTCCAGTGTGGGGTCCACCCATGAGAGACAGTCCTCCAAGAACTTCTCCAACTTGGGTCCTTCCCACAGTCTGCAGTTCTTCATTAACTGCTCAGTGTGGGTCCCTTCCATGGGGTGTAGTCCTTCAGGAACAGACTGCTCCAGCATGGGTCCCCCACGGGGTCACAAGTCCTGCCAGAAAACCTGCTCCAGCATGGGCTCCTCTCTCCATGGGGACACAGGTAATGCCACGAGCCTGCTCCAGTGCAGGCTTCCCACAGGATCACAGCTTCCTTCGGGTGCATCCCCCTGCTTCAGTGTGGGGTCTTCCACAGGCTGCAGGTGGATATCTGCTCCACTGTGGACCTCCATGGCCTGCAGAGGGACAGCCTGCCTCACCATGGTCTTCATCAAGGGCTGCAGGGGAATCTCTGCTCCAGCATCTGGAGCACCTCCTCCCCCTCCTTCTTCACTGACCTTGGTGTCTGCAGAGCTGTTTCTTTTGCATATTCTCACTTCTGTCTTCTGGGTGCTGTTCTGCAGCAGGTTTTTTCCCCCTTCTTAAATATGTTCTCACAGAGGCGCTACCACCCTTGCTGATGGCTCGGACTCGGCCAAGGGCTGGTCCATCTTGGAGCCAGCTGGCATCGTCTCTATCGGACATGGGGAATCTTCTAGCAGCTTCTCACAGAAGCCATCCCTATGCCCCCTCTACTACCAAAATCCTGCCATGCAAACCCAATACAGGGTAACAGGTCTAGTCATTTGAGATCCCATTTCTGGTTGGAGGCGACAGTGAAGTATACTCAGGGTGCACACTACTGCCTTGTATTGTGGGATGGGAGGCAGAAGAGAGGATACAAACCCATTGCATTCACTGATGTTCCGTGATGCCGTAAGACGTCTGCCTCTCCTGCCTCTCCCCTCAGCCCATCTTGTCCCCTCTACCTTCCCCTTTCACACTGGCAGCACAAGGCAGGAGTTTCACCCTGTCCTGGCCCCACCCTGCTTCCAAGTTTTTGGAAACTCTCCCACTCACCCAGAGCCTTGGAAGCAGCTGGGCTTTGGCTTAATCAAGTCAACACAACTTGCTGGGATAATTAGGACATTCCAAATTCCAGTTGCATCTGCTCCCCCTTGCCCACCCCCCACCAACCTCCCTTAGATTAACTCTGTTCCTCTATGCCTGTTCCTCTCTGTTCCACCATGCCTGAGGGATTTATTCATGCAAAGCCTCTTGGCTCAATCCTTACTCAGGGAAACTCTGGTTGACTTAAAGGGCATGGGTTGATTTCAGCATTGGCTTTGCCAGTGTGGGATCACAGGCCGGTACACTGGCCTACTGATGTGTCCTGGTGACTTTCTCTGCTAATTCTGCTTTGTTTCTGATTCTTCTCTGCCTTCCCCATGACTTTCTTTTCTGAGCATGTCTGGGATCACTGGCCTCCTGTGCTTCCCTTGAGCTCCACGTGGTCTCAACAGGGCCATTCAGGGACAGGAGCATGTCCTGGTGCAGATGGAAAGGGGGACGCAAGCTTGGGTACAGGGGCTGGATCCTACCTGACCCCCGCTTCCAGCAGGGACAATTCCAGCTCCTCTCCTGGGCTGAGCAGGTCTGGCTGGTGGGGAGGCTCTTGTCAGGGGACAGAAGCTCTCCTTTCCTCTGTTGTGAAAGCACCTCAGCCAGCAAACCACCTCAATATAGAGACTACAAAAGTGTCCACCTCCACCCCACGTGGATTAAGCAGGTTGCCGAGGGGTGGTGTGGGGTCATCAGGAGATTTGTTTTTTTGCCTCTGGCAGAAGGCAAAGCATAGTGTTCTGATGCGTGAGGAGACCCTGTGCAACCATGTCTCCTTTCAAGCTCACCCATACATCCCAAATGCACTCACCCATTGCCTTTCTCAGGCTTTCTTCTCAATCACCTAAGGCAGCACATACAGAGTCAGCACCTTCACCAGGTGGGAACCAGTGTGCCACCACTGGAGCTGACGGAGGGAGGCTGAGCTTAGCCTGTGGAGGAGCTAGTCCTCTCATTGTACCAGGCAGGGACAGGTGGTCATTGGAGCCTTGCTTAAAGCACTTTTCTGGCTTTCTTCAGGTTTACCTCAAGCCCACATTGCCTTTGTTATAACAGGGTAGTTTTTCTTCAGGTGCTACCCCCAGACTTCATATCTTTATGTTTTTCTCAGAAAAATCCCCCCTGGAGAGCTAAGTGTGCTTGAGAGAAACAAATTTTTCATACAGTGCCTAATTAATGAATAGGAGTTGTACAGACTGTCCCTGAAGCCAGGAGCTAGCCAGATTTAAGAGAAAGAGGAGAGAGAAGGACAAAAGGAAAAACAAAGAGAGGGAGGAAGGAAGGCAGGAAGGAAGGACCGAAGGAAGAACAGAAATGGCTGAATGTCTAATACAAGTAACAGTGCTGCCTGGTTGTGGTAGGAAAGTCTTAAACTAACAAATGTGAAGGGTGAATCCTTCTGCAAATGGGTACATTGACACCGCTTTCACTGGCAGCTGTGGTACTTTATGGTAGTTTTGGAACTACCCTATGTTTTTGTAGTGAATGTAGCACTTTTTCTTCAGGGAAGACATCAACTTCTGAATAATGACACTCGGGAAATCTCTTACTGGGGGACTGTTTCTCTCCTTGGACCGTGTGGTGCTGGCTCAGTTGCAGAGGTGCCTTCTCCCTTCTCTGATGTTACAGCCATTGCCATGTACTTGAGAGACTGTGGATGCTCATACACAAAGCATACGCTACTGAATGTCGTATTTGTTTTTTCTCTGAATATGAGGAGATTGAATCTGGAGTGACTCTTACTTTCCTTCTGGATTACATGCCAGAACCAGGAATAATAAGTAGGAGTATAATACTAAATTGGTTGATGTATCTGATGGGCGCATAAACTGGGAGTAACTTAGATTTATTCCAGCATAAGTAGAACAGAAGTCAGCCGATTTATCCTTTTATGTCTGCCCAGTCCTCCATTGAGACGTATGAGAAAAAACAGAGATGCTGTTTCACCTCCAGCGTCACTACCATCTAAGGCAAAGCAAAAAAGGTTGAAAAGGAGCTCCTTCTGGAGAAATTTTTGTAGTCATCTTTGGATTTTCTCTCACTCCTTCCTCTCCCAGACACAGAGGGTGGGGTTCCAAAAGTGTGCAAAGAAGGAAAGATACGTATTTTTTAAGGAAAAAACCTACCAGCTAGTTGTAAGAAGTCTTGCCAAAAGCAGCCCATCTTCTTGTCGCTCATGTAGAGTAACCCCCTGGAACAGCGTGTTTTCAGATTGATCACAACCTCTCCTGACATCATATTGAAGAGACCAGCATCAGGGGAAATCCGTCTCATCCAGTTGAGTCCTGTGGTGTAGGCACATGGAAAATCTCCCAGATGAATTTCAGTTTGCATGCATGGCTTGGAAGGTGCAAGAAACATCCAGATTATTAAATAAGCAGTCCATAAGTTCCTAGTCCACATCATTACAGACTGCCCTGAAGCATGAGGGTTTATGACTCTAATTCAGGAACGTACTGAGCCTGTGCTTATTTTTAAACCTTTCCTTAATTCCTATTCCCACATCTGGAAGAGCAAATTTGACACATTGAATAATTAACTGAGGACTTGCTGCACAAAGTTGGCAAGAAACCTCTGGGCTAAAAATAAGACACTGAGAATTGGGAATAAATGGGTGAAAATCATAGTGTGTTCTCTGACAGTTCATAAAGAGAGGAGGAAAGAGAAGGGAATCTGACAAATAGTTCACACTGAAGAATTCAACCAGCATTGTTTGCTCCGTGCACCAGGGACTGGACTTGCAAGGGTCTGAAATGTTTAACTTGCTACTGAACTGGGGGGTGGCTAAATCTGAAACACGTAGTGTGGGGAAATACCTGCATATGCTTTGGTAGATAGGTGGTTTAGATGATTTAAGATGCCTCTCTAGCACTAAATGACATATTTATATCATTAAAAAAATACATATTTATATCATTAAACTCTAAGCAGGATAGAAGTTGCAGCCTTAGCTGGTATGAATAGGCTGTGGTGAAATTTGGTGAAGGATAAATTGACCCAGTTATGCTAAAATCTAGGATTTATGCCCTCATTGATGACAAAGTATTCGGCTCCATTGGAAGACAGTGGATCCATTGCCGGCAGGAGCTGCTGTGGTCTCAGTAAGTCAGTGGGTTGTGCAGCCAGGCGCCGTCAAACAGCATTTGCTTCTGAAGCCAGGGCTGTTTGCTGTGCGGGTTTATTTTATCAATGGAGAATCTGCCTTTTTTTCTTTTTTTTTTTTTTTTTTTTTAGGTAGCTCTGGAAATGCACCTTCCTGATAATGAGGAAACAATTTCAAATTTATTTTCAGAGCCATGGCTGTCTGGGGAGCTATTAGCTGCGGGATGGAAGAAAGCAGCTGTTGAACTCTGCACATCAACGCTACACAACAGGTTAGGGCAGGAAGTGAAGAGGAATCCAATTGAAACCTTAGGGGGAATTTAGGGAGACAGAACATAATTAACTCAAATTAGATTTTGGCCAGGATACCAGGGCTCTGCTGTTGTGAAATGCACATCTGGGATCTTGGACAGTCATGAGGCAGCTCATCAGCTGGTGTAAATGAGCCTGGCTCTACTATCCTCAGTGGGTGAAAATTGGTCTCCTTGGAAGGAGTACAATGGAGGGAGTTTGGCTTGCGCCACGCTAGAAAACCTGGCCCACGAGGTCAGGAAAGCAGCTTCCCACTGCTTATCTGCCTAGTTCCTCTCCGGCACCGGTCCTTTTAAAATAGTAAGACACATATATATATATATATATATATATGTAAAAGGCAAATAATGAATTTAGGGGAAAAAAAAGAATCCCTGTAAATAACATGGAATGAAAAAAACCCACAACCCAATAGTCCGGGTTTCCGCAGTATCTTTCCTGAACAGGGACAGTTTCTTCCTCCAAGTTTGTGCTGTGGCTGTTGCCATTTCTATGTAAAATGGGTCAGAGGTAGTGGGGGGGAGGCAGGGGCACATGGGACATCTTGCTAGGAGTTGTTTGGTTTTGAAGGTCTTGTCCTGTTGCGCTGTGATCCACTGCCCCAGGAAGACCTTCGTTCCTATGGGAATGCCCTGAATCATGTCACCTTCACATGTGAACACGACCCTCAGAAATAAAAATCTTGTGGGTTCATGGGTCTGCTGCATATCCATGTCTTGCTGTCCCTCTGCCCGGGGGGGTTGTCCCTTGCTTGGGTCTATGGTCGAGCATGGGTTAGAGTCTTGCTGAGATTAAGGACTTAAACAGCACCAATAAGTCACCAAACCATAGAAACTGGGAGTGGGAGGGAAATCCAAGGGTCATGCAGTCTAACCTCCTTGCCCCGGGGCAGGATGAGCTTTACCTACGTCATTCCTGACAGATATTGTCTAAATTGTTCCTGAAAACCTCCAGTGATGGCTATTTTACCCCCTTCCTGACAATCTATTCCAGTACTTCTTTTTCCTTATCTGTGTTTTCCCTAGTGTCTCACATCAATCTCTCTTGCTGAAATGTAAATTCAGGACTCCTCATCCTAACCACCAAGGGCTCAGTGATTAGATTATCCTCTTCCTCACAAGAGCAGATTCTCATCTCATGCCCATTGCCTTTCCTAGACAAGCAATCCCGGTTTTTCCTTCACTCTTCTCAAGCTGTCCATGTGTGCTGGGCTAATGCTCTTCCCCTCCACCCAAATCAGGATTGTCTTCAGTTGGTCCTTATACTCCTGAAATCTCCCAGCACACTTTGAGGTTCTACCAGGGCGGAATTCAGGGGACAGGTTGCTTCCTCTGCAGGCTGCACTCCCGCACACACCTCTCCATGGCATGTTGGTACATCATTGCCATGTGTGTGGGCAGGCATCACTGGTCTCCTGCTTGGGTCACCCTTCTCCTTCTCAGCATCTGCCTCTCCACTTTTTCGCCTCCTCCTCTCGTACCGTCCATCCCTTCTGCCCAAGGGCAGCGTCCTATGAGCATCCTCACTCCCTGTTTCCTTCAGACCCGCTGTTCCAGTTTGTCTCGGGGAGGACTATCATTGAGCTTCTTTTAGGGGTGAGCCACAAGGGTAATTTTCTGAGGCTAAAGGAGCCCCAGGAAGCTGAGATAAATATCAGTGTAACTCATCCAGGGTGTGGGTGGGAGGAGGTCCAGGGCTTCTGCGTTAATCTCTGCTTGTTGGCCCCTGTGAGTCAGATACTGCCTCTGTTTAGAGGTCAAATTAGGCATGAACTTGGCTGGACTGGGGACTCACAAGGGTATCAAGAGCCAGGTGAGCAGCAGGTTTAGGTACTGGACATCTGTTGGAAATACCTAATGCATGTGTGGATCAGGACCTCTGATGCTTTCTCCAGCAACACCTTGCCAAGAGGAGGTAAATGAGCAGTAACCACCAGGGACTTGACTGCAAAACCCATTCCAGAAACATCACCACCCCAATCCTGCTGTTGCTCACAGACAGGGCTGGAGGTGGCAGTTTTGCCTCCTGTACCAAAGTCCCTCTTACCCCACTCAGAGTTGTCAAGGAATGTTGAGACCTGTGTGGCTAAGAAAAACCCAATAAAGAAGCGTCACCTCATCTATACTGCTCAGTTTAACTGAGCTGACTTCAGGCTATGTCCTGCATGACAGTCTCACGTGGTTTCTCTGCCTGTTTTGCCCCTGGATTGCTTCTCCTGAAGCAGTGACAGGGGCCCTTCTCAGGTGACGCTGAAGCAAGCAGCATCCCCGGATGAGATGGCAAAACCAGCATTTGGCCACTTCTGTAATCATTCAAAGTCCCCACGGTGATTTTGCAAGTGTAGGTGTGTTATTCCTGGCTTGGTTCCAGCTTTGCTAATCATATCGCAGCCTAGAAAAAAGAAACCCCAAATCAAAACAACAACCCCCCAAACACTCCTGCTGCAATTTTGTTTGCATGCGATGATAGTTTTTCAAAGCTATTGGACAGGGATAAGTTTTAGGAGTGGACAAGGTGATTATTCCCGTGTTAACAATATAAGCTGATGTGGGCAAATAATTTATACAACATTTTCTGCCATCTCTGCTGCTGTGTGTGATAGGAGGATTGATAGCTTGGTGCTATGCTGAGATACTGGTTCTGCACGTGTGTGTGTACTTGCATATATACACAATTGTTTGTAATAAGCTTTATGATCAAAGTTACTACATAAATGTGAGTTATTAATAATCATAATTATTAGATGTTGAAAATTGTTTCTGGGTATTTTGCCATTAAAAAATAAAAGAAGAGGGTTTAAGCACTTTCAACTTTTGCCCGGGAATATTATATTCATTTATAAAACAATATTAATGAGTTGCCTAAAGGAGCCTGTAATTTGGGTTGTTGCTGTGGATATTATCTTGCCATTAAACAGTTCAGAAACTCAAAGGGGAGCATTTTCAGAAGCAGAAGCGTAATAACAGTTTATAATACCTGACATTCATATTGCACTTTTCATTCCAATAGACCATAAATCATTTTGCAGGCCGTAAATAGAGGGGGGGGCCTGCTCACCTCCCATTGAAACGCGGTCATCTCTGGGGTGGAACGCAGCAACCCTTCTGTGCCAGCGGTGTTAAGCAACAGCTTGTTTAGGAGGTGAAGTCATACGATCACAGGCGTTTGGGCTGGGAAAAAACTCATTAAGTAATTTACTCCATCCCTTTACCCCTACGTGCTTGTTCCTCTGTCCTGTACTTTGTCCAGACTAGTTTTAAACATCCCAGGGGAGGTAAGGAACATCTCCAAACGAAACTGCAAAAGCAAGCGGGAGTAGACAGAGGAGCTGAAGCCCAGCCAGGGCCGCACAGTAACGTTCCTCTTGCGAAAAGTGCCACGGCATCTCCGGCGCCTGTTGCGCAGATTGTTAAAAGCGCAGCACAGCGCTGGGCCACCGCTGCATGCAGACTTGGAAGAGGCAGCTCTGCCTCTGCCAGCGCAAGCGTTGGCTTCTGCCTCTTGCTCTTGCTACAAGTCTCCTCTTCAGACACCGGCCAGACACTGCACTCTCCCTGTTGTTTGTAGGTGTGGAGGCAGCGCTGGCAGAGCCGCCGGTGGCTGCACGTACTGGCAGCTGCAGAGAGGGGATGCATGTGCAGCTCAGCAATTACGTCCCTGCAGTGGCGAAAATGAGTTCAGAATTAGCATCACTCCGACAGAGGTCATTTCAGGTCAGGAAAGAAGGGCTAGCATTTGAGATCTGTGGTGAGAAGAAAAAGGCTCGCCACACAGGAAGCTGTGGATGCACTGTTGTTTGAATCATTTAAACCAGGGCTGGAAAAGTAGATTCAAGAATAGAAAACCGTCCCGTGTTGCTTTGTGCAGGAGGCGGACAAGCTGTCCTGACCCACGTCTGGCACCACACACCCGTTAAACCGGGGGTGCGTTGTGCAAGGGACACCGGTTCTGGAAAGCACCAGCTGGTGCTGGGGGAAGGAAAAGGGCTTTTTCTCCAGCCTGTGCAGGTTTACTCACCCTTTTAGCCTTCCGGGATAGCACACATGGCCAAATGCACTGAGCTAACAAATGCAAGTTGTTCCTCTTCACTCATCCCCTCTTCTTAGCCCCAAATTCACCCAAGCAAAACCCCGGCCAGACCCTTTGCTGGACAAATCCTCAAGTTCTCCCTAATCCTTCCCTTGGCTAAACTCTCCCTGGCTTCAGCGGCTGTTTACTCATTTCTTACTCAAGGAAACTCCAATTGATTTTTTGACCCCGGTAAAGCTGGACGGAGGATGAGTAAGTTCCTTAGGCTCTGTCTTTGTGATCTGAGCCCCACGGTGACCCTTTGCCAATACGGGAATGAAACGCAGTGTCCGAGCAGGGCGGGAGGGAATCAGCTGGCAAGTGCCAGTTGTTTAGAAATGCTGCCTTGCCTGGCTGCTAGACACACCTACTTGTTCCAGGATCGACCTTCCTGCCTGAGGATATTTAACACACAATGGCTGGCACAACTGAACTTTAATTTTCCAGACAATTATGGCGAAGCGGCATTCACCACATTCCTTTCATGCTCCTTTGATGTTGGGTGATTTCACAGTACATAATGATAGGACACAGACCAGGCTAACATCCTCACCCTTTGGAACTAGCACCCACTACCACAGCCTCATTTATTTCTAGATATATAATGCATATAATATATATATTTATATGTGTCTTTCCCCCCCCCCCCCCAGCAGATGGAGTTGTTTTGAGCATCATTACTCTGGGTTCTTAATTAAAGCACCCTTGTTAATTATATTAGGGGACACTCCTTAAGCAATTATAAGTTGGAGAGCAAGGACTCTCCCTGCTCTGACTACTGCTCCCATTATACAAAGTCCTGGGAGATGTTAAGCAGGATTGTTTGGGTATTTGGGATTTTCTGCAGTCTCCCTTGAAATTATGTGTGCTGTACCTAAAAAATTTTTTTCTATACTCTGTCGAAAGTAATTTCTTAGTGACAGATCAAAGCTAATCCTGTGCCTTTTTTTTCCTGCAAGCAGACAGAAGACATGCATTGACTTTTAGTCTGTCCGTCGCTCTGAGATCACGAGGCAAAGCTTTGGAGATTGAGACAATGCGTTGTGCCCTCCTTGCAGCCTCTGGGAGAAAGGGAGCTAGTGGTGAGGACCAACAAACCACTCCATCTCTGGGAAACATCCTACTGCAGCCAGAGGAATGCAGCTGGGGCCAAGGCAAGTTGCATTATAAAAATGTCTGGGAGCTTATAAAACTGTTTTAGACTGGATATCTGAACAGCTTAGTGATTACCATCTTTCACATCTACCTTTGCCTTACCCCTCTGAGGCAGGGAAGTGTGAGTCCCACTACCTAGGAACCTGAGTCATAAAGAAGCAAAGTGACTTACCCCAGGTCACGGGCTTAGAACGGCTCCCAGGATGACGAAGAGAGGATGGAGCCCCAATGGTGCTGCAGCCTCACCCTTTTCACTCCCCTCCCCTCTGTCTGACCCTTGCCTGACCCATGGGTGCACACAATCACTTCTGCAAAACACCTCTATTTGCCTGGAGCTCTTGGCCCATGCAAGCCCAGAAACACCCCGTGCAGCCAGTTCTGCGCACAGCTCCCACGCAGACCCTGCTGGTGTCCCAAAGGTAAGCTGCAAGGAGCCTACATTGAGGAGCTCAGGCCACAGGTACAGTGCCTGACCCTCTCTGCCACTCAGGGGTAGAATGTATCTCTCAAAGAAAATGGCAATGGGCTTGCTATCACTCTTCTACAGTAGCTAGAGTTTTCACTCAGGCAGGAGAAGCTCAGACTCAGATCTCACTTGGAGAGGGTTTAAAGCCTCTGCCTCGTCCTCCTAGGAGAACGTTGTTACCAGCTACGTTCATTTAAATGCTCCTTCTGCCTCTGCAACTAATACGTGCCACAAAAGAGCAGAAACAAAATCTGGAAGATTAAAGGAAAGACACTCACAGGAGGATGGTGCGACCTCTCTGCGAGGTGAACCAAGTGTGAACTCAGGTCTCTCGGTTTCCGGTGAGTGAGCCAACCTCTAGCACTCAGCTGAAAGGTGTGATGAAACACCACTTCCGCCGCCTCTGCTCTTTCAAAAAGTGCTTGTAGGTACTGGCACGCAGGGAAAGGTCCCAGGACTGGGCTGACAGGGTCCTTTAGTCTCATACATGATATCCTGAGAAGTTAGGTCTACCCTCAACCAGGGTATTCCTGCACAGTGTGTAGATATCTTGCTCTGAGTACAAACCCACAAAGGGGAGAAGGTGTCTTAATATGGGGTTTTCCTTCCACGCTCATGCCGAGCACAGGAGCATTGCAGCATCTGGGTTGTTATTCTTTCATCTGTTACTGGGAAAATGCTTACTCTATGAGAGAACTGGGAACTCAGTTCTTCTGGGAATGTCACATGTTTAAATTGGAAATTGTTTCTTGTTTCTAGCTGATCAAATAATACAGAAGGAGAGGGATTCCCTCCTTACCTGTAGAGAAAGAGAAGCCTTTGCTGCGATGTGGTGGCTGTAGACCAATATTATGTTAAATAAAGAACATATTTTTAAACTAACTAACTAAATAAATAAACAATATTATGTGCAGCATATAGTTATAGACTTATCTAGGGGAAAAAGATGTCCTGGGAACAGAAAATGATGCTGTTTGGTTCAGAGAAGAAGAGAAATGATAGTGCTTTTAAGGGTGTAAAGGTTGGCTGCAAGGAGGAAGGATGTAAGTTGCTCTCTGTATCTATAGTGGGTGGAAGAAGCAATCACAGCAAGGAAGATTTAGATTACGAAAAGAGAAAAAGGGAATGACCGCAGTGGTGAGGATAATGAATAGCAAGAATGAGCTGCCTGGGGAGGGGGTGGCAGCTTTGGCCTCAGAGGGCTTTGAGTGCAGGCTCAATGAACATCTGATAGGAAAGGTTTTGTTCTTCCTGCTTTGGGGCAGGTAGACAGACTGGGTGATGGCTCAATAGACTGTGTGATAGCCATGACTTCGTGTCATAAGGAGAACATGCTAATGTGAGATGTGGAGGCTGGGTCTTGGTTTCTCACCCTTGCTGAGGTGACTTCCAGGACTTGGAGCATTCTGGTGAGACACTCCAAAGCCTTAACGTGCTCCTCTCCTTGTACCTGCTGCTGAGCAGACGGGGACTAGAATCTTAATCAAAATATCCTCTTTGGTAACACTAGGAGATGCTTGGACCTTCTTGAAGAGGACATTTCTGAATAAGGGAAGATTTTATTCCCTTTGGAGAGCTGCACTGTATTTTGTCTATAACTTGCTTGTTTTATTGGTGAGCTGGTGAACGCTGTAGAGCTGTCTAGGCAAGAGGATAAAAGTACTCAGCCAAGCATGAAGTGATGAGGGCCGCAGTGTGGTAAACAGCTCTTAGCATGGACAACCTGGCAAATGACAACAGAAAAGTCTCCCAGTCAGCTGTTCTGATGGGGCTTCCAAAACCCGATCTGAGAGATGAGGTTGGATTCCAGTTAAACCTTAAGTTTTCACCTAGAAGTGAGTGGGTAGTTGGGAGACAGGAGCTGGGACCAACCTTTCTTTCTCAGGCAATGGTTTTCTTGGCTGCATGGTGGCCACTGGGTGCTCACCTTTGTGCCTGACCTCAGAGGATCACTTGTTTCCAATCTTGACTCACGAGCACAGCTATTGCCTGAGCACAGAGCCTGGACCGTGGCAACTGAGCAGGGGGCATTTGAGGACCTGCAGCTGCAGCAGTAGGAAGGCAGGGACTTGGCATGAGAGGTGTCTCCATCTCATCTCCCACTCATTTCTTACGCTGGGGAGATGAGCACAGTGCAGGGTGCATCACTAAGGCTAATGTGAAATGAAAACTGATTGCCAGGTGGTTGGAAAATTCCCTGTTTGGGTTTCCAAAGAAAATCAGAGGTTGGGTGGACATGTTATTTTATTAAATCCTGACATGCACTCTTCTCCCCACCCCATTCCCCCCGGTACCTGCCTACCTATCAGAGTTGTGTCTTCTCCCAGAGGAATCACAGGCTGGGGAAGAAAGGTTTTCTGTAGCATAGGCAGACCACAGTTGCTCTCTGACTCAAACTTGCAAACTGCTCAAAGCTATTTGTGTCAATTGAGGTGCTCAAACAAATAAAGGGAGTGTGCTCAGGCCAACTTCCTGGGACTGCTTGTGGTCAAAGATCCCCTTGCATTTTTTGTTTTCTCCTTGTCTTGCATTTTAAATGGATGGCCTGGAGAAATTCCAGGCTGGGTAATTACCTTCTGCCTACTTGAAATTCCCTCCTGCAATTCCTCCAAAAGGAATTATTCCTGACTTGCGCTGCTCAAAAGGGGGCAGAAATCAGTTTCTCCAGGTGACTTTTGCTGCTGGAAAGGGGCAGAAACCATGGTCCATTTCAGAAAGGACAGAAGAAGGAGAAACTGTTGCAGGGTGAGCATAGGGCTTGCCAGTGGTTACCTAGCCCCCTATCCTTCTCACCTTGAGTGGTGTTTCACAGTCCAACTGTGAAGCCTCTTCACAAAGACCATCAGGCTTTCAGGGCTCAACTCCAGTGAACTCAGGAGACAACGCTCCCTCTTGGTGGGTGCAACTGGCAGTCAAGGCTGGTACTCAACTGCCGTCTCCATCCTGCAGTTATTTGATAGTGTATCATCTCCTACATACAAAGAGCAAGAGCAACTGTTTTAATGAAGGTGTTAGAGATACAGGGGATCTATAGAAGCAAGGGGTCTCTTTGTGCTCGTGTAACTCTTGTGTCCAGTTGTATTTCTTCTCCCTGGGTTCTTTAGCTAGCTTTTCTCCATTTTTGTTCTTCTCCCTGGAGAATGCATGTCTGCGTGTACCCTCATTTCCCCTTAAATTGGGGGTGAGGCGTCATGCATGCAGCGTATTAATGATAAAGGTTCATCTCTTCAGCCTCCACTGGGAGCTCTTCTCTTCCCTTTCATCCTCTGTCTCTTGCCTCCTCATTGCAAGTTTGGAGCTACTGGAGAGGCACCAGCTCCAGCAGTTCTGATTAAGAATTGACCCAAGCGTTTCTGAAGGATCAACATAGTTGAGAACATCCCCAGTCTCCAAACCTCACTGCAAATATCAACCTCGGTGCACTGAGGTCCTGCTTCAGTTCCTTTCAACCCTTCCATCATTGTACCTTCCATCAGCTTTAAGACCAAGACTCATCTTGCCTGGTGGGAGATATGGGGTTCAGCAGAATTGTCAGTGTAGGTATCTGCATATAAGTGGATTTTTGTGTGCTATGGACCTAAGCTCCAACTGCGTCGGTGATCTAGTGACTACGGTCAGTGGAGGGTTGGAATCAGTTGACCACACAGACGTGGACAGTGCATCATGGCGTATTTGCCTCCAGCTGTCACTGCAGGAGAAAAGTCTCGTGGATGTCTCAGAAACCCCAGAGTATCTGAAAAGTCACTAAGAGCACATGTGGGCAATTGAACTGAGTAGTGAAGGATAACAGGGGTATGTAGCTGTTGTGCATCATTTTGTTGAGGCTGAATTTAGTCTGAGAAAGCTGCAAGTATGAGAGCCAGGGCACAACTGGATTGTTTTTCACTCTGTTTTTTCACAACCCGTGATAAATCTGCCCTCTGCTAGTTTGTCTGATCTCTTTCTAAACCCATATATTCTTTTGGGACAATGAGTTCCTAGCTATACTCATGCACCATGATAAAAAGCAATCCTTTTGTTTTAAAGCTGATTACAGAAGAACTGGAGGAAGTGACACAAGAAGATGAGAACAGTCATTCTTCATTGACCTTCTCCAGGGCAACCATGACTTTGTTCAGACCTCTGTTCCATTCCCCTTCTTCCCACTCAGGGTTTGCTTTCTGAGTTCTCACTCTACCTTCACCCCAAAGCTATCTAGACCTTTGGTCACCCCTATCAACTTAGGTATGGTGATTTTTTCTCTTTCTGCTCTATACTTTCTGAATTAGGAGACTAGAAATGCACATGCTAACCAAGCCAGAGGTTCCCTGTGGAATTATACATTATCTTTTTTTTTTTTTTTAAATATATTGGACTCGCTTCCTCATATTCCTTCCTAATAGTGTTGCTGTAGCCTTCTTGATGAAGGCAGGTGAAGTCAGGTCTGTAGAGAGGTGATGCATCTTTTATTAGGTCAGCTAATGTAGATGTGCGTGCACACAGACACATGCTCACACCCTCCTTATAAACCTTGCTTTGTTAAAACTTCCCAACACTTGATTTGCCTCTTCTGACCACCACTCCCTCAAGGCCTGTCTGCACCCATACCTGGCAGCCCTCATAAGGCAGGGCGGACAGTACCTGCCCCCACAGGCTCAGCCTGTCTGGATGCCTGAGCAGCCCTTCCCTATCCCCCAAGATTTCAGGGCTCCTGCTATCATCTCTCTGCTTTCTTATCCAAGATGCGATGCCCTTGCCCTTGGAGGAAGCCTTGAGACCCGGTTCAGTGTCATGAGAACACAAGGAGAGACCCAAGGAGAGAAAGGGGAGAGGGAGAAGTAATCTTGCCTTTGTATCTGTGTGCATTTGTGAAGGATGGAGTAGTCCAGACCTCTAGAGCACTACCCTTGAACATGAGGATTTATTTGTCAAATGTCATGGGATTTTTCCTGGTGAAAGCTGAAGATTGTTCATGTCACCTATGTCAGAGGCCTTTTTCTCTTCCTACTCTGAAGGCAAATTGCAACTCCTTATGCCAGCCTCCTCCCCCATACACCACTCACCTGAATTCTTGCAATGACCTGCAGAAGACAGACAAAGTACCAGGCTGCAGAGACTTGGTTCATGGCCCGCCTCTGGATGTGCTGAAACGGGGCGCTTGGTGGTGACCGTATGGCCAAGGCTGTCCAGGTGCAGGATGAAGACTCTGGGAAAGATTGGCATTGTTAAATGAAGTTGCTCTAGCATGGCTTTCACCAGGAGCCCTCTGAATTAATTCACTCCCGCGGACAAGATTTAACCTCAAGAAGCACACAGCAACTGAGGCAGGTCCCTGCTAAATTAATCCTGTGGAGCCCATCTCCAAAATCAAGGCTGATATCCTTCTTCTCAGATGCTAACAGAGCTCACTTGGAAGAAAGGATATGAAAAAATCCTTCCTCCACTGGAGAAGCCAACTCTCCCCAGGGTTCCCTCCAAGCACTCGGTATGGTCTGCCCTGGGCCTTCTCACTTGTTTTGTGGTGTTGCCTCTAGTGTGCCAGGTGTGTTTGAGTTGGCTTCAGAGATGACCCAAAACAAGGCCTTTCCCTGGTGGGTGTTTTGGACTGAAGGCAACAAGCAGACCCTCAGTCAGTCTTTGATTGTTTGAACTCCTCTGACTCTAGGAGGAAGGTCTGCAGCCACCAGATTCACCCCAAAGAGAGACACTGATGTGAGTTGTGGATATGAGATGAAGCTCTCTTTATCTTTTTCCCCAGCATGTAAATCTGCGTAATGGTGGATCTTGTAGATCAGAAAAATTTGGAGTTGGAGTCACTGATTGTGTGTGTTAGGGGTGTCAGACCAGTTCCCAGAAAAGCTATTAGGTAGTTATAATGGAGTCTACTGAGCCTCCAGGTGACTCTAAGGTTTTTCACCAGTTTGTGTTTTTCTTGGGAGTAGAGACACGGTGAATAACTCAGGTTGTTTGGCTTTGCAGTGTATACCCAGCATTAGGGTCCCAGCTGTGTCTAGTTCTGAGTCTCTTGAGCAGTCACACATGGTTTTCTTGCCCTTATTTACGTTGTAGGGCTCCGTGACTCACTTATCTCAGAAACCAAACTTTGAGTTTTAGGGCCCTGCAGTTGCATACAGCTATCCTCCCTTGGCTGTAGTCACAGGACATGCCATTCAGTTGTGCATAAAAGGGCGCCTTGTTTAACTCTTTCTGGGGCAGCACAGCAGGAAATTTAGAAGTTCTTAAATAGCCTTCTTGTCCTTCATAGGTTTCAGGTACTTACAGCTCTTTGTGAACTAACATAAATCCCAAATGTCACCTTCCCCTTGTTCAGTCTTATTCCTTCTCTAAATCCGAGTCATTGGTAGTGCTTTAGACAAAACCTCTCTTTCCTTCTTTGTTCACTGTATTAGGATGGAGGAGCATGCCTTGAAGGAACCTACTTAAACATACCCCATCTGCTTTTGTAGAGGTTGCAGTTGCATCAACCAAGTCTGACATTGTTTAGGAAGCTCATTGCTTCCAGGTGCTGAGACACTGATGGAGACAGTCCCTCCTAAGAATATTTTAAAGATAATCCAAAGCAGGATGGTCATTTTAGATGGGCCATAATAACCATAATTTAGGCAAGATGAAACTTGCTCAGCTCTTAAATAAAAAATGAGGCTCAGCATTTCATCCAAACATGTCTCCAGTCATCACAGTGGGGCTGTGCACTTAAACACATGAGTTGTTGATTTGGGAGCTAAACAAAAAAGAAGATAATTTTTAACAAAACAAAACAAAAAAACTGAGTTTCTCAACCATACAAACTACTAGAATTCTCTTTCAGGATAAATGGATTGCATCCTTTGACCAAGATGAATTACAGTGGTTTTTATCTATAAACATATTCCCATAATTAAATTTTAGAAGGAGAACAAAATTTCAGACAGGCAAGTTAAACTATTTCATTTAGTCTTTGTTTCATTCCTCTGACTTTTTTTTTTTTTAAAAAAAAGTGATCTGTTACAAAAAGCAGCTCAAATATGGACCTGAATTTAATATACATATATATATTTATTTTATATTGTGGCAAGTAAACTATTCCTTGAGAGAAACAGAGTGGCCCAGCATTAGAAAAAGGATCTTACTATGGCCTTTTTGCCTTGACATTCTTTGTTTCTTGGTTTGGACTTTCAGCCCCACTTTCCTTTTTGCATTCCTTGGCTGATTCCTTGCAGTGAGGTGTGGGAAATGGGTGTGATATTGCAGCTCTCCTGATGGCTGTTCCTCTGCTCTCCCGACTGTGCCACCGCGGAGTGCTCTGCAGAGGACAGATGCCGTTCTTGACCCTGCCCTTTCTTACCCACAGATTGCCAAACTCTCCGAGGCCTCTGAAATCACTTTGCCAACCACACCCTTTGCCTCCACACCCCTTTCAACACAATCCCATACCTCCTCCACCTCCCTGGGCTCCTTCCCTAGTCAGTGCCTTGATCTCACCTTGTTTTCCACCCTTTTCTCCATGTTATTTCCTATCTGCATGTCCTATCACCGCTTTGGGACACCTCTTACTTCACCTTCTCTGCCTTGACATGTGTCTTGGTCCCTATCAGCACTGAAATCCCTTCCCACTTCTGCAAACACCCCTGAAAAACAGAAGACTTGTCTCTTTAGCAGGGGTGTCCCATTTATTATTCTTCATTTGTTGGTTACTAGTACTAAGCCAGCTGGGCACTCCTCTGTTGTACATGTGCTAGAGGAAGACAGAAAGACACAATTGCTGCCCCAAAGAATTTCAAGTTTAAGCCAAATAATCATTTTCTTGGATCACACAGCAAATCAAAGTATCCCAGATCCCAGCCTGGTCCAGATACTTCAGCTGCCAGCTGGTGGTACCTGCCATAGCATCAAAAGAGAGCATTTCAATGAAGTGGTGGCATCTCAGTTCCCTTTCTGGAGCACAGCTGTCCAGCTGAAGACATGTTGTTTCATCTCTCAGCCTCAGCTTCCACACAGCTACACCAAACTGACCTATTAGGTGGGCAGCTTGTGTTAATTAATTAGTTAAGATCTATAAAATGTTTTGAATCATCTGCGGTGATCACAATAGCCAAAGCACCTTTCCATTATTAATTATCTTGCTGCAGGGAGCTGGAATTGTCTTGCCGCTCCATTATACAGCCAGGAAAATTAAGCTGGCAGGAACTCCTCTCCTGAAAGATGAACAAATCACACAAACAGGCTTAAATTCAGGGATTTTCCACTTACTCATCCTGAACCCAGCCTAAAGGTCCTTACTCAGCTATTACCTACCCTTCACCTGCAAATAATATTATTAATGTCAACAGGGGTTTCCCTAGCAAGAAGAGAATAAAAACAGAGGAAAGGTCAAATGTGCAATGCCTGGTTTCCTTCCCAAATACAAAATGGACTGAGGCAACGGTTCATCCTACCTGACTGCAGGCACATGGCAGAGACGATGAAGGTTTGCAGGTATTTCCAGAGCTTGGAATTTCGTATTTGTGTGGCCTGGTGCTCTCTGAGTCCAAAGACATGAAGGAAAGCGGATGTACTCTGAGGATGGGTCTGTGCTCACAGCGTGCTGATCAGTTGGCCGGTACATGCTGACTGGCCAACTGGCTGATAACCGAAGCTAGAAAAGGTCCTGAACTTTCCCTTTAAGGGTACACTAATTTATTTCTGTCTTTGCCACCTAGCTATTGTTTTTTACAAAATTTGTAGACAGCTGGTATCTTCAAGATTCCTCTCTCTTTCCCCACTAGAAGTTAAACCAGTCAATCTGGAAGAAGTTATGGGGGGCAAGACCGTATAAGAATCATTTAATTAAGAAAAATTAGCAGAAAGCGTTCAAAAAACGTGACAGAAGTAAGAGCTCTGGAGGTGGTACTCCAAGACTTCAGAGATGCTGAAACACCAGCCTGATGAAGATGATCTGCCGCATTGTCATAAAAAGGATAGTACCTTCACTCAGCAACTGCAGGTGGTATTCTCCTCTCCCGAAGAAAAAAACATGGGAGAAATCACAGTTATGAAGAATCAGTTGGCAGCAAGGAGAGTCTCCTATACTGTCTGTTTTACACAACTACTGAAGGACGGGACTCACGAACCTTCTACAATCTGCTTCAGTTTAAGGGAAGTTTGGATGTCTGTGCAGTAAGTGACATCTGAGGTTCACCTGGTAATGAGCTCAGCTGATTTAAACAAGACCCAAAATGTCAGGTGCATTTATTCTTGCAGTGGAAAGTACAAATATATTTTCCCTTTACTGAGGATCTCAGATGCTAAAAGTGTCCAGACCTGTAGAAGTTTGTACTGATAATCTGATATTAGATGGACTTCAACAGGGGAAGTATTGATCCAAGAAAAAGATTTGTCCCTATTGTATTGCTATCCTGTCTCAGAAATGCATTTCCAAGGAGAACCCAAGAATTCAAACAGGTGATTTTGGATCAAAATAAAATTGAGTGCAGCAATATTTCACAATGGGTCAGAATGGGAAATGAAGCAGGAAGACTGCAGCCAGGCTGCACATTGCAGGGGGAAGTTTGGGCACCATCCATGGTATAATCTGGTCATGAGTACAGGTCCAATAAAGCTCCCATTAACAAGAGCTGCTATTTGACAGCCACCACCCCACCTTCCCCTCCTCTCTGCCAACTGAGCCTTTGTGCGAACACAGACATGTTGTACCTAACTGAGAGCAATTAAAATCAAGCCCAGATCCAGACGCAGAGCTCAAGCAGGGCTGGGCTTACGAAAAACAACAACAACAGAACAACAACAACAAAAAACCCTAGCAGCAAAGGAGAAAATGCAGATTTCATGGAGAAGGGCATTGGAGGGGAGGGGTGGGGTCAGCCCTCACCTTCCTTGGTGCCTGGAGCATCACACAAATTCTTGCAGAGACAGTAACTGAATCCACATGGTGCACAGGCCTTGGCAGACGAGTGTAATTTAATTGAGTGAGCCCCATACCTGAGGGGAGAGGAAACTTGTTTATTTGGAAACAAAACTTGTTTTTCTCATTTTTTTGGTTTGTTTTGTTTTAGCCTCAAGGCCCTTGGAAGTCTGTGCCAAGTCAGCGTGCATGCGTCCTATCTTTTTTTAACCCCGCTTCTCCTGATTCATGCAAAGAAGCAGCACAAATAAATGTTTTTCTAGGTATTAAGTCCAGAAGAGACTGTTAGAGAATTGTCAAATGCTAAAAAAGAAAAGTATCGTATTCCTGCCTTCCTTTGCTGCTTTCCCAAAGAACATCTTTGGGTTGTGTTTTCTTCTCTGGTGTCTGAGACAAGAAGGGGATATTTTGATCACAGTCACTGTAAAGTCAGTGAAAAAGAAAAGAAAGAAGAAATATTCTCAAAAATAATTTGATTCCAGGAACTGCATCTTTAAAGGAAATCAAAAAATGCCATGAAAAGCCCAGGTAAATCTCTCCAGAATTAGTGAGAGTAGTAATGACAATCCTATAACCTGATCTTCTGCATCACGCACTTGCAGCAGGTTCATGAGCCTAGAAAGCAAGTTATGGGCTTGAACTAAAAAATTCTGGGGAGACAAATGTTGAGGGAAAGAAGGGTATAGGAGTGGACATTCAGAATTTGCAGCTTCCTATTTCTAAGGGGTTGAAAGCTTCACATTTGAAAATCTATATCCAGCTCTGCATTTTGCAACGCAGTGAGTTTTCCAGGGACTTCTCAGTTTTGCTGCTCCTATTCAGCAGTCAGAAAGCAAAGAGGAATATCATCCATACAGTGGCTACTGATATGACGTTCTACAATGAAATATCAAATCCCTCGTGCAAAATCAAAAAGCAGCTTATTTAATGACTACTTTCCAGAGGTGAGTACCACAAAACTGCACTCAAAAACATTCTTCTCTGAAATACTGAGCTCTTGGCTTATAATGTTGGAGCTGCTCACTTTTTCATGCATTCTCCTCATGACTTGGATTCAGTTTGCCCCAGCAGCAGATGGGAAATGGAGGCAAAGAGAAGCTAAGTGGCAGGGACAAAATCAAAGGAATCATTTGCAAGGAAGGGGTTGCAAGCAACCCCCCTCTGTGGGGTTGCTTCCAGCTTGTGGTCTTGCTCTGTGCTAAGGTTTCAGAAAAATGAGAGGCAGTACTAGAAAATGTTATTGTGCCAGAGGTGAGAAGAGTGATGCAAATTTTCTTTCATTGGTCTTGTAGTTTCCAGTTTGGCAGCATGCAAGCACAGAGGCAGAGACAGAAAAACGTTCAATGGACATGAGAAAATGTAGAAGTAAAAGCAATATTCCAGCCATGGAGAATCTGGATGCAGTACAAGTCCCATGTCTAGGCAAGGCAAACCCTTGCTCAATCCCTAGGGGAATGTAAGTTTTCATCTTCTCCCAGGTTTCACCCTATCTCTGGATCCAGGATACTGTCAGACAGAAAACCAAAGGCCCGCAATTGTTGCAGTGATTTCCACTTGCTTGTGGATGCAGCAAAGGACAAATTCAAGGTAACGCCAAGGGTGGAGAAATTTAATAAACAGTGCCTTTGAGCTATTCTCCATATCAAAACAGTGAGATAAAAAATTACAAATGATTAGAAACTCTGCCAAGTGGTTGCACAAACAGCGCTGAGGCAATGAACCTGAAAGTGCATCTCCATTGGGTGAAACATGCTCTCAGCGGGGAGGCCACCAGGCCCTCAAAGAAAATGTGGTAGAGTGAACTTTTAGTAGGTGACAGTTCAAAAGGAAGATGAGTTACCAGGATATTTTTGGAAGAGAACTTAAATACCTGTGACACAGGTCCCAGCTAGATAGAAGCTACAGGAGCCAACTGGTTGCTCTAATGAGCCTAAATCGCATCTAGAGCAGAATGTGAAGAAAGACAACTTTTGAATCAACGACATGTTTCAGTCTGAGAGTTGAATGGGGCTTCTTGTGTGCAAACCTTCTCATGCTCTAGCACAATCTGGAAATGGTGTATGGGTTTACATACACCTAGTCCAGCCTTTAAGTCGCTGTTGAGTACTATAGGTGCATGAGAAACCCATGCTCAAATTCACCTGGGCTGTCCTCCCACCTTGTCAAAATCAGATTCACTTGCCCACAGAGACATCCAGTGTAATATTAGGCATTGCGGGGTATCTTGCTTCCAGCTGCTTTTCCAGAAAAAGTAAGAGTCTCTCGTGAGTAGTGTCGTATGCACCAGTCCCATGTGGATTTCTCAGCTGTGCTATGGTGCATGAAATGGTATCAGATGTCTATGTTTGGACAACTGAGTCCCACCCTAAAAGTGGGATAAATAGGGAAACTAAAATATCTAAGAGTTTGTGCATAGGCACCTTTACACAAACCAGGTGCATACGGGTTGTCCTTTGAATAAATGGGGATCTAGGGCTCTGTTGATAATCTCCACATAGGTGTGTCGTGCTAATTGACATGCTCTAAGGTATGTCAGACATCTGCATGGGGCCGGCACAGGACATGCAGGAGACTTAAGCCCTTCTGGAGCAGCTGTTGGAGGCCTGTTGTAGCTAAAATAGCACCACATGGCTGTGTGGGCAACCAAGGGCACCCCAGGTCAATCTTTCCAATGAAGAGCTACTCATCACCCCTCTTGCATTGCTCTGGGCACCCTACTGTGTTGCCCATTAGACCATGTTGATTAGTCTCCCTCTAAGTATGCTGGGAGCTTGTGCACGTGGCGGACAGATAGACACCCACGTGCAGGCATCCAAATATGGGTGTGGTGATCTGTGGTCTGAATCTGACCCTAAACCACTGATAGCAATTCCCTGAGTGTGATCTTTCAATGGGATGTGCTGTGCTCGGTGGAAATGCCATTTAGATAGTTCTTTCCTTTAGTGTCTTGTGAAACTACCGCCTGGGAGGGATCCACAAGGCTCACTAAAGTCAGGATATTGCTACTATTACTTCCGCTTTATCTACAAGGCTAAGTAACCTTCCAGATTTGGAAATTAGACTGGTTTGACGTGATTTGGTCTTAGGAAATCTGTTTCTTATCACTTCCTTATCCTCCAGGGTTGAACAAGTGATGTTCAATCAGCTATTCCAGTATCTCTGTTGATGTTGAAGTTACAACTCTACAATCAACTTGAAGTTTTCTTCCCTGTCCCTTCCATCCACTTTTTAAAGGCAGAGTTTATGATAACCTTTCCCACAACTTCTAGAATTCTCATGTGCTTGTGTACACTTATCTCCTGCCAATCCTTGGTGGACTCCAGCTGGAGTGTGTAGGATCACAGTGTTCAGAAGGAAGGAGTTAAAGGCAAAACTGCAATGTTGTACTTCATCTCCCTGTACTCCCAGGCTGAGACTGAAGACGAAAGGCCTGCGAATCACAACTTTGCCTCCTTAGCCATGTGGGCAGTCACCAAGTGTCTTATGAGCTTGGATCCTCCTGGCAAGTGTAGAAGAAATTGATTGGTTGAAGCCTAGATTCCACAGTGATGGGCACATTAGGAAGCTGTAGGCTGGAAGATTAAAGAGATATTTAAAAAGCCCTGCCCAGCAAATAGAGATGCACTCAGACTTTATATTGAGGGCATGTGTTGTCCCAGATAATTGCTAATGGATCAGGGATGGCCTTAGCTTGGCTCTTGAGTACGCCGGGACCTGCCCACCCCAGTGCATCTGTAGCCTGTTCTTTCCCCGCTTTGGACTTTGGCCTCTGCTACAACCTCTGTTGTTTTAATTGTTTTAAGCATCTGGACTCAGTTAACCTTTTTTTTCCTTTCTTTTTTTTTTTTTGTTCAATGCAGAAGTAGAAAAAAGTCCCTTAGTACTTCACTTTTCTACGTGTCATTAAGTAAAGGTGCCTTGTGCTGAGGGGTACACTGTTGAGATGATTTTGGGGCAGAGTCTGCATTGCAAGGGACGACAAGCAGACTAAAGCAGCAGGAATCTGTCCTGGAGACAGCTGACTTACCGCACAAGCCCCTCACAGCACTATATTACGGGCAGTCAGCTCCAGGCCTGGCTGTGAGAGATGGTTAGAAAACATCTGCCAAAATAATTTTTAACTGAGAACAGTATTTTTTGGACACAGCTGAGTCCCACCCCACCACCACCACCTCCAGAGCCTTTTCCATGGAAGCACTGAGATTTCAGTGAGAGATCACACAGAAAGTACATCAGTGTAAGAAGATGAATTTCAGAAAAAAAAAAAATTCTGAATCATCTTTTAGATTTCTGGAGATTCATTTTACTTTTGTTATCTTTTTTTCTGGGGTGATCATTTTACAGTTTTCCATGGTGTGTCAGCGGTAAAGGATTCATTAGGCAATGTGACTATCAGTATGTCATAATATAGTCGTGGAAGTGTTCTCTTATTTTCTTTTGTTTGCTTTTTCAAATCATTTAAGGCAAATGCCATTTAGCACTGACTGAAATATCTTATCTTCTTTTCTAGATCAAAGTTTCTCCTGTTTGTGTTGTAATTAATAAGTAATGAAACACCTTAATTACAATACAAACAGCAGATACTTTGATCTGGAAGGGAAGATAAGGTATTTCACTTACTGCTAAGTAGCAGCTGCTCATAATGATTTTGAAAAGAAAATAAAAATAGAATATTTAAACAATTCTGGGTCATTATGGCATGCCAGGAGTACCTGCCATAACATAGGAAGAGATAATATAAATATAATAAAATACTATTAAAACCCCATAAAATAACCAAAGAATTTCTTGAACTATGTTTTTGGAGTGAAAATTCCCTCATCCAGGCGGTTTCAAAAGTAGTTGGTTTTGTTCTGATTCCAAGTGAAAATAGTCGAAGTTCCTGGGAAAATGGCAACGTGTGAGCATCAGTCTCTTCTTGCTCCTGCTTCAGTTCCTTTTCTTGCACTGGATAAAGATGATGGATAAAGACCATCTCCCCAGCTACAACTTCTTGCCCTTGAAATACCCACGGCTGCCACTTGCGGCACCCTGGGCTCTGCTGAGGAAAGCTTGCATGCCATCTAGAAGGGTGGCTGCACTTCGAAGACCATGTTTTAGCTACTGAGTTCAGTCTAGAGAAGCTGAGGCACCTGGTTCGTGTTTGGATCATGCTGTGGCAATAGCAATGAGAAGACCCCATTGGCTGGGAGGAGAGGCTGCATCCTGCAAGGCCATCTCTGCAGCAGTGCATTTTGGAGAAGCTTTTAAGTCATGTCAGGAATAGAGGTGGGACCTCTGCACAACTTCCATCTCCTCATGGTGGCTACAGCCAGCCCTGGTTACATCCTCTTTCTTCTGAGTGCCTCATGGTTTGGTAATGATTAGCATTCACTGGTCTTACAATATAAAATTACCTTGAGGAAATTGCTCATCCATCACTTTCAGGTTTCTTCCAGAAATTCAGTCAGAAATTTGTACAGAAATAAACATTTTCCAAGAGAAAAGGATGCAAGCCAAGCCAAGCTAAGTTAAGCTAAGCCAAGTCTTTTTTTTATTTTCACAAACTTTAATAATGTAATGCTAATGGGAGGCAGAATAATGCAAATGTATACCTAAATAAGGAGAAAAATGTAAAGTTGGGTGTCATATTAAGTGGCGAGGAACTCAACTTTGACTATAATTTAACTAATTAATTTAACTTTGACTACAATTTAACCTTAAAATTTTACTGTTTTCTTTCATAGCAGAAGTAATTTCTAAAAAAGCAACGCTAGGATAAGCTAAGCTTAAAAATCAGGATGAAGAAGATGTTTTCTTTCACAAGAGTCCTCTACTACTGTTCATACACTTTTGGGATGGTCTCAGGAAGGTAGTATCCTCATACCCAGATCTGCATAAGATAGGGGACTACAATGGTGGGACCAGCAAATAGGGAACAGGCACACTTTAGCTAACTTTCTAAAATTCGTCTTTAATTGTTAATATTTCTAATGTTATCTGCATGAAGGACCCTTTTCTGAGGGAATCTATCTCACTTTTTTTCCACTGCAATCATCTTGTGGCAAACAGGTTCAAATGCACGTTTTGGTCTGGGTGTTGCTCTCACCTATCTCATGAACTTACATTTGGAGGCTTTTAACACAGAGATTCCTTTGAACTTCGTATTCTGTCCCACCCCGGGCTTGCTCCTTGGCTCTAACATCAGTGATAAATAATAGCAATCTATTTTTGCATACAATAAAAGTTTGATGCCCTCTACTAAGGAAGTGGTTAAAGCTGCTTTTCCACCTACTCTGGAAAGATTCCTAGTAATGAACACTTTTCCATGCATGAATGGCTTTATTTTATTTTTTTTTTTGGCCTGTTCCCAGGTTCTTTAAATACAACTTTTCCTAAAACATGATGTCTCTTGTTGTGTAGCACTGTCATGCCTGTCTTTATTTTGCACATGAAGCAGTAAACCATATGAACATTATCACATGTGTAATGATTGACGACCTTGGCCAACAGAGCAATTAATGAATTCAGAAACTTGCTGTTGTTTTAATTTTTTCTTGAATAATTGTGAGTGTAAGGGCCATCATGTTGCATAGTACTAAGCACTGAACTGTGTCCCTCCTAAGACAAATACATGTTCTAGCTGCAGCTGAAAGTCCAGACTCAAGAAAGAGATTTTGATGGTCCTACAGTTGCTTCTGTTGACCAAATGACCAAGACTCAAAGAACCTCAAGTTGATTTTTTTTAAAAAACATCACCTGATGGATCTTTTTCAGAGCATTCAACGCCTTTTCTGGCAAAGGAACTCAGTCCCCTAACGGACTAATTTGGTCTGAATTTCCTTTGAACTACACCTCAGAAAGTGAGTAGTGCAGTGAGAACAAATGGACACTGAATGAACTTTAGAAAACTCATTGGAGAAAAACATTTTGACTTTCTCATTTCTGGGAAAATTCTGAAATTTTGAACATTTTGCAAACTAAATGGAGAAAAAAAAATCAACCAGTTGATGTCTTCTGACTAGGCAGATTAAAAAAAAAATCAAAATAATGGACACGTACAATTCGATAATACAAAAACATTTTGTTTCAAGAAGTGAGGATGTTTGACTTTGATAATGTCCAAATGTAATATTTGAATATCTAGCCTCCTAAAATGTGAAGCATCTCTACAAATACATCATATTAACATGAATACATGTCAAAATTATATGGAAAATAAATTCAAAACGGGGCTATTGAAATATTATTTAAATTAAATTATTTAATGCTTTACAGTCAAATGAGGAAAGTAAAAAAACTCCTCTTAAAGTTTCCTGTTAAAAATTCCAAGAAAACACTTTACTCTTAATAAAATGGCATTCACTGATTGCAAGATATGTTTATCAATATTTTCTGATCTAGCTTGATTGCTCTCCACAGACCCTTTTGAGGAAGAGGTTATTTCTTTTAACTATTTGCTGTAATTTCATTAACTTTCAAGTTCTTACAAATTCGACTTCAGACTCCTCAGACAGAATATATTCCAGTCCCAACTACTTTGCTATGAAGACAAAATCCTGAGCTCAACTGAAATAAAAAGTGACATCTGCCTTTGATTTCCAAGAAGAAACTTTTTCACATTGGTCAGCTGGGCAGGCTTAGAAATGGGAGAATGTTTCCTCCACACTGAGGCTCATTTGCACTGTCAGAAGGGCACGGAGCTGCAGCACAAGAGAATCAGACCTGCTGATTTCAGGGTGCCACTGGCCAGGCAGAGACCACACGGGCTGTTATATCAATTTAAGTTCTCCTGCAGGTCCAGAGTTAATCATGACCCAAGGTCATGGCAGGGCTCTCCTCGGTAGAGTTTCTGGCTGGCATTCCCAAGGTCTTTCCTACGATTCACTGGTTGTGTTTCTTCATGCACCACAACCAGAGACATCGTCTTTCTCCTTCATCAAGTGGAGATGCCTTGCTAAAGGCAGATCTTCTCCAAATGGTGGAGAATTACGAGTTATCAGGCTGTGCAGCCCATCTCCCTGCCAAGGTAGTGATGTTTCCCACAATCTCTTTATTGTCTACTCAAATTGTAATCTCTCTCTAAGCAATGGGGCCTCCAGAATTTCCTATGAGAGATAATTCTGTAGTTTTCCAAACCAAAATGAACACTGGAGACAAAGTGTGTGGGTCCAAGAGGAGAATTAGGATATTGCCCTTTGGTTTAGCCCACAAGTAAATCTTCTTGGATCTCAGGCTCCTTCCTTGCTGTTTCATACATGTAGGAAAGCCAGAACTGCATGAACCCGTATTTGTGTAGATCTATCCCTTTGGCAAAGCACAATGTCCTGGCCCAGCTTAAGGACAGCTTTCAGTCCAGTTGTCTTTGTTTCTCCATTTTGATGTCTGACCTTACAAATTGTTCTTCCATTTTTTTATTTTCTTCCTCCTCCTCTTGTCCCTTCCCCTTTTTCTTCATGCCACCAGCATTAAATAGCTCAAGGCTGTATTTAAAGAACTGAGAGGCTGCAAAGAATCAAGTAGGATAATGGGAAGAAAGGCTCAATGGGTCCCCCGGGACTTATCATGGTTTCTCTCCAACTGTTTTACATGGAGTCGAAAGTTCAACCTCACATTTTCTGGAAAGGAAAAAAAAGTAGAGAAAGAAAGAGGACAAGTCGTGATGTGGGAATCTTTGGACTGTGATGAAGATGGAAGGCGCCACTCGAAAAAGCTGAGCTCCTCCAATGAGAAACAGATGTCCTACATGTTCCTAAACACATTCAGTCCGTTTTCAATTACACCAGAATTAGAGCAGTAATGAGAAACAAAACAGGGTTGTTGGTTGGGGTTTTTTCCCTCTCTCTCCTCTGTATTCTTTCCTTTCTGCCCCAGATGGATCGGTAGCATATCTCCAGATGACATCTCAGATTGCTTCCTAAAACAATGCTAATCATCTAATACTTCTAGCCTGACACTAATCTTTTCTTTCCTCGGTCTTATTTTCTTCAGACAACTGAATGCGGAACCAGTTCTACAATCTGAGAAGTTCATTAGACTTGATGAGAAAGGCTTATTCTGCTCATTTTCTGCTTGTTAAAGGCTCATTGATAACGACACTTTTATGTTTTTTGGGTTTTGTTGTTTTTTCCAAACTAAGATTTGATCAAATGTCTTTTTTTCCTTGGCTGTGGGATTCCTCATTAGGGCAAGAAAATGCGGAGATTTCTCTCAAAAGACTGCATGTTAGAATTGGGAAGTATCCTGAACTACTCTTTTTCTTCTATTTTCTTTTTCCCAAAGCAATTAAGGATTTTGTTCAATAGTTTCTTGGTTGCTCAAGGACGAGTTCACAGCATAAGCAAACTACAGAAAACTCAAACCAACTCCCTCTCTCCAAACTCCCCCCAGCTGCTTTGCCAAGTTTGGCTTTTAAGCCTTTTCCTCAGATGCAGATAGTTTTATAGTAGGCTAATCATTAGAACAGAGTTAGACCTAGGAAATGCCGTTCTGGTTTGAGCAAGGAACTGGGAGATAGAGGACTTTGGAAATCTGCTGCCAGCCCAGCCCATTAAGATCATAGGCCTAAAGCTCATGTCATTTAAGGACACGTGAATTAAAAAAAAGTGATCTGAAGGACCCTGTTCCTCCTAGTGGAGAGATCCTCCATTGGGCTGTCCTGCTAGGAGTAGCAGCAGAAAGGCTGAGAGCTCTAGAGCCTCAAAAACCTCATGGTTTGCACACTGCTTTCTAGGTGAGGCTGGGGAAACACGGGAGAAAATTTGTGCTAATGCTAAGGGGAAGGAGGGCTTGCTCTGTGAAGGGGTCAGTCATGCCTGCTGCAAGGACTGTGCTTGCATGTGCAAACAGCAGAGAAATGCCAAATGACTGACTCCTTACGGACACATGTGCACATCATTGGATTCTGTATGAAGTCTAATGAATTTTTGCAGAAGCATTTCACTCAGTGAAGTACCATGAAAGCCTGCTTCTCTCTCCATTTTCATGACACTTTAGATGCTGCATAGCTTTAAGACCTCTACTCTGCTTTCAAAGCTCGTTGTGGCTGATCTGCCTGTTCAGTATTTGGTGGAGGAGAAAAGACAGACCCTGTGGCCATGTAGGAATTATGTATTCTGTAGGAAACCAGCTGATAATAAATAAATTAAAAAATAAATAATCTCGGCAGGAGTGCAGAGTTTGTGGTGTGGGGACAGTGCTGGCAAGGCTCTTGCTGCCGCTGAGCATCGTTGCAGCCCTGTCCACCCTCCAGCTGCCTGAGCTGGCTCTTCCCAAACTCCATAGCCCCATCATAGATGAGCAATACCTAGGCCAGCAGCCATGTGGAAGGAAATTCTGTGGGTTGCAGGCCAGGCATGCCAGACCTCCTCACTTGCTTCCCTGATGTGCACAGGTAGAGCCTGAAACAGATGTAAAGAAGTTGTCTCAAGCCCCCCGGGGCAACATGGAAATCAGAGGGTCCCACACAAGGTGGGTAGCTCATGCTGCTCTCCCAGGTCCACTCCTGAACTTGGGGAATGTGCATACAGAGGGATGTGCATATGAGAGATGTGCACGGGCTACAGAGGTGGGAAAAGAGTGCACTGCTGAAATGTGAAGCAGAGTCATTGAACTGATTTCCCTTCACTGGGCTGTTGCAAGGGAGTGATGGAGGCTACAGCTGTGTACCTTAGAAGGAACGGGGCTGCTCTGTAAAAAGCCCAGGGTGAGTGATGCCGTCTCTGAGAAAGGCCCCTGGAAGGGAATGGCAGAACAGGACTCTGCTTTCCAGACCGAGCCAAGACCTTTTCCACTTCCAGAGTGTTGGCGTCCTTCTCTCCACGCTCCCAGGTCAGGCAGGGTTATTGCAAACCATGTCTAACCCTCCTCCCTTCCGTGTGCTTTAACACTATCATCCTGTTTTTCATGCCTACCTGATCTGTGTGGGTGCATCCTTTTCCCTTTCCTGTGGTCCTCAGCTATGAACTGAGGACAGTCACCTTCCAAGAGCCTCCTCCCTCTGCCTTCCCTTCTCTACAAGGGTCCTGCAGGAAACACCCCGTTGCACATTCCTGGCATTCACAGGCCCAGCACTCATTTATCAGGAACTTAGTCCTTTTTTTCTTTCCCTTCCCCTCCTTGCAAAGTTAATTTACAGGAAGCCACAGCCTCTGCATGGATATTGTTCCTCTCTTTTTGTAACCTCCTTTATTTCCCTGGAGATTTTTCCATGAGCAAGAACAATAAAATAAAATAAATTAATTCCTTGCTTTTTTGTTTCATTCTTTCTTTTTTTTTTTTCAATACTCTATGTATTTTAATTAAGAAAACAAAACAAAACAATAGAAACACCCCACCAACTGTTAAATCTTGCTGGGATGTGCTGGACATGATGTGCCTTGCGGAAAGATGCCCTCTTGAACAAAGAGACAGGAGACACGCTGGGGAGGCCACTTCCATGAAATGCAGCCTGTGACATCTGAGTTGGCCCCTTGCAGTGCAGACTGACTAGCTCAGGCTCAGATCTACCATGATTATATGAGCCTGAGGCTGCCATGCTTTCGCTAAGGTGCTCAGAAGGGTTTATTACCTCTGGGCTGAGGCAGCTGGACATCCTCCAGCCTTCAGCTGGCCCCATTCCAGGCAGCTCCTGTGTCTCTGAACCGCAATTCCCAGCTCTTTCAGATCTGGGGTTAGCAGGGGCAGGATTAACACAGGCCCAGGCTAAACCCTGACCTGCTTTATCGCTTCTGAAGCAGCTCCACAACAGCGTTGATCCACGCTCTGGAAACCCTGGAAGCCACTGCTCTGCATGTACCTACCGAAGCAGCAAAGCCTGTGGCTGCTCTGGGGCCATGGAGCTGCTCTGCCTCAGCCCCGGCTCAAATCAAAGCATGCCTTGCTGCTGGGACATAGCCAGAGGTGGGTTGCCACCACAAAGTAGTCGATTTACTTCATCATGTTGCTTGAGGACCCATTGACTGTGTTCAGTCCCCTCACCAGGGGACTGAATCTCCCTTTGCTGGCAGCCTGCTCCCACGCTTTTCTTAGCACCTTCTCCAAGGGACCTGAAACCCCTCCTATGCCACATGGAGGTGACTTGCATAGGACAGACCCACTTCTAGTTACAGGAGTGTATAAAAGCTGGTCACTACTGGCTTTGCTTGCAAGGTGCAGGGACAGGGAGCCAGGAGATCTTCCCTGTGCTCCTGAGCTCCCCCAGAGCCTTGGGTAGGTCTCTGGTACTTTCTGACCTCCTGTCTCCAGCCACTGAGAGTGGTGGGGCAGTGGTCTTTGTTGGTGCCTCCAGACTTGACTGCAACCCAAAAAAATGAAAGGTGAAATTCCACAGTTGGCTGAAGCTGCCCTAAGGTGGAGCTGCTGAAAAGGGCAGCCGTGCCCTCTGCCCGCACCTGGCCGCATGACCCTACCGTCTCCTTTGAATTGGTTCTGGCCATCAGATGGTTGTGGGTGATTTACTGAAAACTAGCCCAACAAAAGCAAATGAGCGCTGGCTTTCAAATGAACTAGGGAGCGGGTGGGAAGCAGGAGAGCTGGGAGATGCTAGGGGGACCGAGGGGAATCAGTGCATGGGTGAGCTGAAGAAGGTTGTGAAACGCTGACATTTGAATAATGTTGCGCTCCTTCTATTGCAAAGCCATTTTTCTGTAATACAGTCATTTATATCCCTCCAAAGTGGATATAAAGTATTGCCACATTAGAATTTGGCTTTGTATAATCTTCAGATAATCAGGCCTAGTATCTCCTCGAAGAAATCACGGTTGCTTCACACCAGAGCATTTAAAGTTCTTTCAGAAGCAATGTTTTGCTGCAGCTTTAATCCAGCCCTTTTCAGTACACGATGAATAATGAGTAGAAAAAGACGCGGATCTATTGAAAAAGTACATCTTTTAAAATTATCTTCAAAATTTTCTCACTAGATATGCAGTAGGAAATTTCTCTTTTGTGTTTAAGAAGTTGTGAAAAATATCTGCTTTGTTACTTGCTCATCTAAGAGATATGACATAAAAGTCTCCTAAGGAATAAGGAGGAGACTGTGGTTTTGAGGTTAAATTTACATTCTTAATTCTGCATTTCCTAATTTCTGAGCATCTGATTTCTCAACTTTTCCATTTCATTAACCTTTGTTATTTGCGTGCAGTATAAACTACTCTTGCAGATTGCCCAAAGGAAATCATAAACGTTTTGGCTATTCCTTGGCCTCTCCTGCAGTCTGCCATCCTGAAGACGGCTGAACTAAAACAAAGTCAGCTTTCATGAAAGCTGCCTCAATCTTTCTCCTTACGCCTCTCTTACTGCGTCCTTGGATATGTGTTTGCAAATGAACTTGGAGCCGTGCGAATTAGCATCCAAAACCTTGTATTTTAGCACTTGTGGCCAGATGGAAGCAGTTCACAACCACTACCCCTCCCCGGTCTGCAGCAAGTTGTTAACAAGCCTTCCTGCTTCTGTTCTCTAAGTACACAAGATGAAATCGATATTAAGACTTTTCATGTGACAGCCTTTAAAATGCAATAATTAAGAGCCCAGATTATTGTTGAAAACCTGGATTCCGTGTTGGCGGAGCTGGGCTATCTGCAAGCTGTGAGAAGGGTAACGGCAAGTTGATATTTGCCTAATCCCATGTCACTTAAAAGCCTTCTTTTTATGAGTTTTAGACCATCTAAAGAGGGAGTTTCTGAGATATTAATGTCCGGGCATGGAACCTTTGGGAAATTGACTATTTCCATGAAGGATCTTTTCCGAAACAGGCTATATGTGCTCAGCACCTGAGTGGGTCTCACACTCAGGGGCTGCACCCTGCTATCTCAGCATAGCTACCCCTGTGTGCAGATGCCAAGTCTTCCTGGCTGGCTGGTTCTCAAATTAATGCTTTTACATTGAAAAATACTAATGAATTGAAAACAAAATTCTAGGTTAGCACGTGGACCATATTCCACCACAAAATATTTTTGTTTCAACTTGTAAGGTATTAAAACTGTAGAATACAAAAGAAAAACTTTAACTGTGTGGGAAAACCCTAGAGTGAACAAGTCCCATCCCTTTGCTCTTTTCCTCCTCTTTTTAGTTTTACAGCAAATTTCACTTTCCTTAATTCTATTTCAGAAGGGAAAAGGTCTCAGGCTGTACTGTAAGGTGAAAGACACTGTTTTCTACCTAATTCAGACCCCACAACACATGCACACCTATATATGGACACAAACCTAAAGCCTTTAAAAATCTTCCCACTTATATTTAAATTGTCCTAGCTCCCAAACAATGATAAAACTCGGACCAAGAGAAGTTCATAGGAAATACAATGACGCAGGTGCAAAATTTCCTGTTTTCAAAGATGAGAAATGTCAGCAAAAATGTCCTGACTTTAAACTATCGAGCCAATTCCTTCCAAAAAGACAAAGAAACTTAGAGATACCTTAGAAATCCACAAAACAAACCCAGTGTGAAGAATAGATTGAGCTATTTTTAATTTTTATGTGACCAAGGATTGTAACTGGGAATATCTGGAGAAATGGGCTTGTTTTTCCCCATTATTTCCTTCCTTTATTAGCTCCTCTCTTTTTTTATTGATATGTGTTTACATTAAAATTTTTAGCATGATTTTATTAAAATTCAACCACACCTCTCCCAAAACATATCTGCCTTTGGAGAGATATTTAGAGTAAGTGAAATTTCAACACAAAGAGAATTAACTATAAAAAGTTATGGGAAAGTGAAAAAGAAGAGACAGATTTCAGTTCCAAATAAGTATTATGACTATTTTGTGCAATTTGCTTAACCTATATATAAGGTAATGCATCTAGAACTACAAAAACAATTAAGAATGCCTCATCAAAGCATTACATGCAGTCCTTTATGGATGTTAAGCTTGCTGGGAAAGGCAGCGATTTGGTGATGAAATTCCCGTACAAAGTAGGTAGATTTTAAATCTTAGTCATCACTATCAATCTCCCCCACCTTAGAGGATTACTCAGCTGTCTTAGCGCAATTTGCCTTTAGTGTACCAAAGTACGGCGTCCAGTAACAAAGACGGGAACTTTATTGTCCCTGGGGGAAAACAGAAGATGATCTCCTGTGCTGCATAACTAACTGTCAGGATTAAACTCCAGTCAAGTTGTAACTGAATTTCCATCTGAGGCCAAAAGCATTTCTTAATGTGCCCTAATATTCATTGGAATCCGTGGAGTGTTTTCAAGTTGCTGTTGTAAAATGTATGTCAAGCCCTGCAGCATCTCTTCATGCAATATTCCTTCTTTGGTGTTTCCTGGTAGAGTATCTCCTCTTGGGTCTGACAGAGCTGTGGCCTCTTGCTACACACAGGCTAACAAGTTGTGGGTAATGGACAAGGATTTACGATGGAGCTAAATAAGTTTAAACCTCTTCCTTTGCCATTTAGTGTGACTGATGCTTTACACTTCTGGGTTTGCATTTGCTTGGGGAAGAACAGAAGGGCGTATCTCCACTAAACAGGAACTGGCCATCACTTAACTCACCCAAGCGCAATCATGCACTGAGTCTGCATCATTTTTTTTAAGAGGTACTTGATGAGCTAGGCAGGTGGGGATATATTTTTTGGAAGCACAGGGCAGAAGGAACCCTTTCGTTATGAACCGTGTACAAATGAGCCACTGCAGTGAAGGACTGGAGTAAAAGAGAGGAGCACATTTAGCATCAGCTCCCCGGAGATCTGGAGAAAGAAGGGATAACAAACTCCTTGGCCTCACACCTGGGCAAGCTCAGCATCTCATCAGCACCCTGGCAGGGTGCCCAGAGGAAGATCCTGCCCAGCATCAGAGCCCGCTGTCTGTTCTGAGCAGATGCAACGGCAGGTCAACATTTGCACTTGGCAGCCAGCTCTGTCTGTCACACGCAGACACAACACATGCATCTTCCCTCACCTCCCAGGAATTTGCTTCAGATCTCACACTAGATTGAGGGATGGCTCATGGAAAGGAGTGAGGGAGCGAGAGATGTGGGTGTGCTACTTGCTGTTCAGGATAGTCACATCAGATGCCCACCCTGATTCTTGGGTCTCCTAATAGTTATGGGTGACCAGGGCAGAGTGAGGGGGACTTCTGGGACCATTTCCATTCTATTTATTGTCATGACAAAAAAAGGACAAATCCTGGTTGCTAGAGAGAAAACAGATTGTTGTCTTTGATGACAAGTTTAAAGTACTGTCCTTCGGAAATGCAAAGAAAAGGGAATTTCTGGGAAGGTCAAAGTGTCCCTGGCACCTGGAAGCTAAAGATTGTCAGTCATTTTTGAATATGCTTTCACTGACAAATGAACTCAGGTGACAGCTGCCCAATGGGGAACTCATGAGTTGGCCAAGCCTTGCTGTAAGCCATCCTGGTGCTGAAGATGTTTTAGGGTCAAACGTGCTTTTGTTATGGGAAGCTGATGCATCATAGGCCTTTCCTCACAAATCTTCTCACTTCTTCCTTTATGGAGAGGGGAACTGTGGGAAGGCACTGGAGGGCTATCAGCTCTCAAGCACCCTCTCCACAAGGAAGGCTGTGACAGCAGAACAGAGGCCCCAGCCCTCATCCCTTGCTGGGCCAACTAACCTACAACCAACACTCTGCAGTCAGGCGGGTGGACCTGTGTGGAGGCAGAGATGGGATGGGGTTAATAAGAAGTTGCAACTGGTTCCTTCCCCAGCTTGAGGTTACCATAAAGCTCTGAGCGCAGCAGGGAGTGGTAGATGAAGCCTTTTACCTTCTTCATCTTGCAGGGTAACAATAATTACTGCTCAGCTGGAGGTAGGGCTATTGCTGCAACTGGGGCAGAAGCTTGCTTGATCTGTGCCACATGCATGCGTGTGACTTGGTTGCATAATGTGAATGATTAGTCCCCACTAACACTTGACAAGTTACGTGGGTGCTTTGGTTTATAAGGCTGTGTTTAACAAGTGGTAGGGAATCTGTCTGGAGCTGCCAGTTGGCAGAGGGAGGTTCACGTGCCCCTGTGGATGGGAGCTCTTGTTCCAAAGAGAGCACAGCAAAAGCTTCTTGCTCTGCTTAACCCCTCCAGGGAAATTGCTTAATGATTATTTTTAAAACTAGAGCTAGAGGCTCTTCCCTAGGTCAGGGTCCAACAAAGCTAGGTGCTGTACAGACACATAATAAACAACAACCCCTGCCCCAAGCACCCTTGCAGCTAAGGCACAAGTCAGAGTCAGGGAATTTGGGTCCTCTCCTCAATTTTACCAAGGTATGATGTGATGGTGAGGTATTTGCTTCACCTTTTGGAAACTCCATTTTCTTGTTTGTGAAGCAGAAGGAATTGCAGATGTTTTGCAGTGCAGTGCGCAGCTATGAACCTTCAGTGTCTGTTTAGGCTGGAGGTACTTCAAAAGTGCAGAGTAGTTGTAAAGATTTATTATTGCTAGCATCTTTCCCTGCTATACAGTGACACCCACCTATGATTTAATTGTTACTCATGTTTTAGAAAAGACACTGTCTGATTTTGATATATTTGGTTTATCAGTGGTGGACCCTGCACACACCTGAAAGTATAGATGATTTCACACTGTCCTTAACAGGGACTGAGGTGCACACATCAACAAATTCCCAGCCATAGGAAATAGAGAAAATGACATACCTCCAAGGTATGACAGTCCTGAGAGCTGATCCAAGCACCCTACCTTCAAACAAGAAGTTGTTGTTGAGTCGATCTCAAATTTTGAGGGAAGATTCATCTCCATACTGTAGACCCCTAAATCAGATATCTATTGATGTTTCTGCATGAAGTCTTAAGCACCCCAGTATAATCATGGAGAACATGCTGACACCACAACCAGAAAGATTTTTTGCTTAAAGACAACCTCTAGGGCTTGACTCAGTTGCCTACATTGAGTCATCTTGTATTGCCTGAGAGGTCCTGGAGCAAGTGCGACATCCGCACAGGGCCAGCAGATTTGATACAGCAACTATTGAAACCCATAGCTGGTGGTGGAAGTTGGTGAATTCAGGGGTCCCATAAACTGGGGTGGGTTTGAACATCAGGGTTGGTTCAAACTGTTAGGGTTAGAGTAATGGGACTTAGCTGTACCTGCAAATCCAGAGAGTCCCAGAAGTGTACACATTTGTGAAGATTTGAACAGCTGCTGAATTTCATGGGGATCCTGTCATTTATACTCCTGCATGGTCTGATGCAATGCTCTTCCGCAACTCCCCAGGGGTCACGCTCCTGGGTGAGTCATGTCCCAGACTTTGGGGGAAGAAAACACCGAGCAGGGGACCTCAGCAAGAAGAATGGGATTCACCAAGCCCACAGTATCCTGGAGAGGCCAGTTTTATTGCACCAGCAGTTTGGTGTCCCATTCATGGCTAAAGAGAGAAGAAAATAAAATTGTAAAAGGCTTTTCATTTTGGTCTTTTGTCTCTGGAGAGAAAGCTAAGGCTTTGCAAATCAATGCTTTGTGTCAAGCAGGCAGAAACTACTATGGTTTGGAGACATGGGACATCCCTTGAGATGCAGCATAGACAGCGTTGTCAATCAAACCATTATTGTTTGTGTCAGTGAGCCCCCTACAAAGCATAAAAAAAAGGTCTTTGGAATATGTGTAGTGTGCAAAAGAAAAAAATAGTGTAATTTTTGGCCTGCAAAATATATATATTCTGTAAACAAGCTGTTAAAGACCTGCCTGAGTTGATGGGCTGCACTGATTCCCTTTTTAATTAGCACATGAATAGGTGAGGTAAAGTTCCCTGCACACCCATGGAAGCAGAAAGATTTATGAACCCGCACCTGTTTGCTGCTGTTTCTGGAACATGCCCCACACCCGTATGTACACAGCAGAGATCCTGCTGCCAAAACAGGGAAAGCACATGCAAACTGAGTAGAATGGGGTCATTTCCCAGAATGCTGTGTTGGCAAGGGCAAAAATACGCCAAAGTAAGAAATTATTCTGATGTCCCCAGGGGCCAAGCCTAAATGATGGTCCCATTATGCCTGGATGCTGTGTAAACACATGGCAAAGGGCACTCCTTGCCCCAAAGAGTTTACAGAGTGAATAGTCATGGCAGAGGAGGCACAGACAGATTTATAGGAGAGGAAGCACAGTGTAGCATGACTGAGTGACTTGCCCGAGGTGTCAAAAGTGAAATGGAGATCTAACTTGGCTCTGGTTACTGCCGGGCCAGGGATACATCCCTGGAGTTGCACCCATGGGTTTGGGCAGGTGTCTGGGTTGTTGGGTGTCCCGGGAAGGCAATGTGGATCAGTGATACGGGACGGCATTGAACTGCTCTCCATTTGTGCTTTTGGTGGTTTGCTTTTGGTTTTTCTTTTTAAAACCCTCAAATTCTCTTGGAGCAGGTTGAGCTGAGGACACAGCTGGACCTCAGTTTTGACTGGGGGTAGACCAATTCATTCCAGAGATTTTAGTGTAAACTCCCCTCATGGCCACTGCTCCAGGCAAGTCTAAGGACGATGCGAGTGACACTAGAGGAGTAAGTGCAACAGGCCCATCCTGTGCACCAAGTAAGAGGAAAGGCTTATGGAAAGAAAATCAAACACAAATGGAAGCCATGCAACCAGCATCTGAATTAAAGCTTCCTACAGTCTTAGTCTGTTTTGCTCAACCTTAAGCCAAAGCTCAATAACTCACTTGGCCTTTGGAATGCAGTGAAAATTTCTCTCCACACTTAGGAAAAGGTCCCTAAAGGTGGCTATCCCAGAAAACCAGCACTGGGTAGAAAACTCTGGAGACCTGACCATCTACCCTGCGACCTTCAGCTAAGTCTTCCTGTGTCCTTGCCTAGCTGTCAAGAGGACCACCACAGCAGGGACCCTGCCTTTCTAGAGTCATTTGCCAGATTCCTTCCTTCAGCCACCAATATGAAATGCACATGGAGGAGTCAGGCTGATGGAGGGAGTCAGGCCTGGGATAACTCAGCTTTGCAGGACACATCCTTTCCTCCCAATCTCCAATTCCCTTTTGGTATTCACTGTTTGTTGACCCAGACCCCAGCTCTTCCTACAGCCTCATCCCTGTGTTTGAAATCATCCTGCATCTCCTTTGGTAAACATCTCCAGAACCTCACCCTAGCTCTCTGGGTGATTAAGTGCTGCTGAGATCACTCAGCTTCGTTAGACCACAAGCCTGAGTCTCACGATGGTACCTGTGATAACCCTGGTGTTTGCCTCCTGGCTCTCAGCGTTCCCAGTATGCATTCCTCTCCCTGAGCAGCTCCTATGAACTCTCCACCAGGTGCCAACAGCGGCTTGGAGCACCTTCCCAGAACTGCTCTTGTCCCTGTGCTGGCATGAGAAGGCAGTCCCCAGCCGTGACATCCACGCAGGGCACTCCTTAGCCACAGCTTGCACCTTCCACACTCATGTGAAGCCACACATGCCACTAGGCTCATTTCTTCCCCCTCCAGGCACCCCAGCCCATGTGACATCAGGAGTTGGTGCTGGAAAGGACTAAAACGCACCTGGTCTCTCTGGCATCTCAATGCTCTGTGCTTAGGGTTTGTGTAAACTGTGCAGAAGGAAAGCAGCCATCTACCCCCTTTGATAGATTAACATCAGTGGCATACACTCTCCTGCAGACCTGTACAGGATCCTTGATACCTGACCGGGTTCTCAGTATGGATGACCAGAGTCCTGGTATGGTACAGGGAGGTCTAGATTGGAAATCAGTAAAAATTTCTTCATCAAAAGGGTTATCAAGCACTGGAACAGGCTGCCCAGGGAAGTGGTTGAATCACCATCCCTGGAGGTATTTAAAACACGTGTAGACGTGGGGCTTAGGGACATGATTTAGTGGTGGACTTGGCAGTGTTAGGTTTACGGTTGGACTCGATGAAGACCTTTTCTGACCTAAAAGATTCTATGATTACCAAAATGTCTGCAATCAAGCCCTCTCTGGAATCACAAACAGGTGGGTCACACTTGCTAAGTCTGTCCTCACAAATTCACCAAGCCAGGGTCTCTTCTCAGGCCTCTGGGACAAGCACATGCACATGGCACAGGACTACAGATTAACTGAGTTTGGAAGGGACTTCTGGATGTCTTAATTCCAAATTTTCTCGAAGACCAAGGAGGTTGCTCAGGAGCTTGTCCAGTCAGGATCTCAAAACCTTGAATTATGGAGATCCGGCACTGAGGAACCTTTTGGGGTTATTGCATTTCGGGTGCACAGCTTTGCATTTTGCCTTTGCTCACATGTCTGGGCTGTTCCCCCCCAAAAAAACCCCAACAAAACAATTCTGAGAACAGCCTCTGCTATCCTTTGAAACATGCCCAGACTTTTTTTTTTTTTTTAGATTACTGTTGTCTGACAGGGACAAAACCGGACACTGTGTTGACAATCAAGTGCCTGGGTGAGCCCATACCCTGGCTCTGCTCAATTTATTAGTATAGACTTAGCCTTGGGCATTCAGCTCATGAACTCTGCCAAGGGACAAGCCTTAGGCCTTTTCACCAGACATTGTCTGCAAAACCAGCAGTATGGGTGGTGTGTCTGCTCCATGCCTGCTGCACTTTGCAGCTTATACTGATGGAAACCAAAGTCATGGAGATTCAAGACCATATGGCCTTCCAAGAACTCACATGCAAGATTGCAAGGTTTGCTCTCTGCTTGTAGGACAGGGAGGATGGCTAGTGTAATAATTCCTTTTATCATGCCAGCGTAACTTCTTGGGTGCAGCCTTGCCCTAATGTGATCCCAGACTTAGTCCTGCCTCTCTGTGTCTCTGCTCCGGGCTGTGCCATTCCAGGTCAGACTGGCATTAGTTCAATAGTTTGCACACCACAGACCATTTCATAGCAAAGACATGCTGTGCCTCTTCTGAACAATCCTGACAGGCTGTGGCTCCACCAGAAATACAAATCAAACCACAGATGTGACAACCTTTCATACTTCACTCTGACACACAAATGATCCTCTGCAATAAATCATGTTGCACCCCTTCTGCCCCATGACCAGCAGAGTGGTCCTTCGCAACCTCCACACCTCACCGCCTGGTTGAAGAGGAGCTTGTGCATTGAAGGATCAGCAACAAAACCAAATCACCTTGCAGCTTCTCATGAAGTGCTGTGACAGCAAAGCTGTTCATGGTGTGCAACAGGCGTCATCACAGGCAATGGGATATATGGGACTTGGAGCATGGAGGTGCAGTCAAAGAAAACAACTGTTTGAAATTATCTCAAATTTTTAACTGGCTCTACGGCCCCCTCCAGAGACATGAACGAAGAAGAGGACTTTACCAGATTTATTTCTGCAAGAACAGAAGATTTACTCACACTTGGCTCTTTTTCAGGTGTCATAAATCGAGTCCACTATTTTTTCACAGATTGTCTTTCTGGATTTATCAGAAAGGACTTTATGGTTCAGAGCACCCTTTTCTCCCCAACCCCCCCCCTTCCAGCGACCTGAATAACAAGCCTGGGGTACAGCCTATGTTTATAAATATGCGTATCGGTTACATTAATGGAAACTGATTTATTACACAAATAAGAGACTTCATCAATTTTCATCTGGACCTCTTTCAATGGGACATAAATTACACTGTTGCTACTGGGTTTGGATTTCTAAGTGGATTTATCGGAGCAGGGACTTTGCTCATTTATTTTATAGCTCTCCTTGTCTGTGGAATAATTATAGTTTTGAAGTTTTTCTCCTTCTCTTTTTCTCCCTTTATATATCCCCTTTATAAAATATTGGCTGATATTCTGAGGAGTGAGGTCAGACACCACTTGGCAAGCCCATTTGGGGTACCTCTCCTGAGCTGCCTGTGAAAGTAGCACAGTTTGCAGGACATAGTTCATTGCAGAAGACCCATTTAGACCATCTCTAACCCAAAACCAGAGGTGCTCAGTCTTATTGTTTGCTCTGGAGAAAGCTTGGCCTGTTGATCTTTTCTAGGAAGCAACTGGCTCCTTGCTGCCTGTTAGCACTGGATGGTACGTTCTCCTGCTGTAGCATCTCCAAAAGGTGGATGGGAAGGAGAGCCCCTCCATTTATCTGTCTGCATGAGCACGTCTGTCACATAAACACTGCTTGGCCACATGGACTCCCCAGCTCCTTAAATGTCTAAGCTTTTCTTAAAAATCTATAGTTTCCATGCATAATGCTATGAGGCACCCTGTGACTTGGTGAGGAGCTTTACTGGTCCCGGGATGGGAGTAAAAACTGACAGAGTGCTGTAAAGAGGAGATCTTCACATAGCAAGGCCCTTTTTCCATTGCTAAGCAGCACAGCCCCTTGCAGCCGAAGAGCAGAGCTGCTCTGTTCCTCCCTGGCAATGTGACATGGGACAGCCTCTGGACTCAATCCCAGCCCTACCTGTGCACATAGGGTGAGAGACCAGGAGCACTGGGTTGGGAGGTGTGAGCACAGCCCTGGCTGCAGGAGGTGATGCTGGCTTCTCTGCAGGCCAGCCTGCGAGACCGAGACTGGCCAGCTCTGTTGGAAAGCCTTTAACTCTTCCCACTGTCCTCAGCCTCATCACGCACCCTTCTCCCCATCTGCATGCCCTGAACTGCTGCCCAGAACACTTTCTTCTGCAACTCATTTCTGGGGCCTCCAGAAAATGAGCCAAAGGCTTGCCTGTTTTTTTGTTGTTGTTGCTGCTGTTTTTGCCTGGGGCTGGAGCACATTCCCATGAAACAGAAGCCCAAGCTCCCAGGAATGCATTGCATTACGACACAGTGCCGCAGAGACTTAGACTATTTACATAATAGATCAGAAAGCCCGGCCAATTAGCTGACAAAGGAAAGGGCGTGCTAACAGGGCACTCAGAGTTCACCCTAATTAAGAGCAAGCCATTAGAGTGCTTGCCTTAAGATGTGAGTGAAGAAGGAAGGCGAGCACAGGGGAGAAGGCAATGATGACTGTGTGCAGCCCTGTCCAAGCACATAGGGACATATCCTCCTCAGCCACGGTCCCCAGGGCTGGATGTTCCCACAGCTCAGGAGTGTGGATGGGGGAACCCAGGCAGTTCCTTAGTTCCTTTTGCTTAGGGTGAGAGCGATGAGTTGACCAGCACCACAACCCCTCTCTGATCCCTGGCTGCTTGTCCCTCACTGATTCCCACCTTGCTGTAATGTACAACAGGACTCATCTTTGGTGTTGTGCTTTAATTTGACACTGGCACATCTCCCCACGCCTTCCTGCAAGCACATCGCCACCCCCTCTGTGGCTCAGTGCAAAAGACTGTCTTCTGCTCAGTGGACAATAAAGGAGCCCACACACATGCAGGTGGCAGCTGAGTGAGCAGGCGGGGGAAACCTCAGTCCCAATCACTGCCTAATTAAGTTAATTTGCTAATTGCCAGCATTTAGTCAGGGGAGGAGCGCCACCTGCTGAACCCACCATACCCCTCCTCTTGCTTTACCCTGGATGCTGCAGGTTTCCAGGGCCCACCACCCTGCAAACCCAAACAGCATTGAGAGGAAGACGGTAAACCTGGTGTTTTCCATATCTCCACACTCTGGAGGTTCCCCTGGGTGTTTCAGTTGGCCGTGGTACCAGGAGGTACTGAGTCATGTAACTCTACTATATAAGCCTTGGTGGTCTTCAGCCTCTAAACAATGGAGACTCTTACTACAGACTTGGAAGCACAAGTTTCCTTTTTTCCTTTCAAGACTGATAGCTCATCAGTGTGATGAGTTATCACTTGTCAGCTGGGCTGTGCTGACAGTGCGTGTCTTCCTAGCCAAGACCCCCAAAAATATTAAAATCTTAAAGCATTTTCACGTTCCTTCTGTGCACTGCAGTCTTTTGCCTTTCATGAGGGTTTAATAAAAAGTGTTTTGCTTTTTGGATGAAGTACGTAAAAGCAGCACATGATTGGTTACAGTTGTTCAGCTCACAGGTAGTGACTTCCACAAATGTTGTAATTCCGTTGCTTATGATCCTCTGCCTAAACCCCAAGTATCCCCACACAGGGAGCTTGAATTGCCAACCCACATGTCGGTCTACCACACGTCAGGCCACCAAAAACTGTAAGGCTGGCTTGCAAGTCCTGAGATTATCTTAACTATTACTAGGTTTGGGTCCTTTTTACTTATCTGCCAGCTTTTGAGCTTTCAGAATGCTTTTGATTTCATATTTCTAAGCCTTGCGTTACAATCAGAAGGGGTAGAAGCTTTTTTTATTTTTCCCTTTTGATGTTGAGCAAAACCTGAGATTCTTCACGCAATCTCCTGAACCCACCAGCTGGGATTTTATGGAAAGAACATTGACAACTGCAAGATGTCCAATAAAATCATAAAAATTGGCAACGCTGGGGGGTTACTCCCCTCCTTTATTGCTGGTCTACAGGACAAGTTAATTGGTGTGATCCAGCTGTTGGCTGGTTTTAGGACAGATCCTTAAAAGCACTTATAATTGCCAGGGCTCAGAGTCCTCCTGGCTAACCACAGACACCTAACAGAGGTATCTAAGTTATAAGCCCAATTGCTCTGGCTGCTTTTTTAGGGCAGATTATCCCATCCTATAACAGATCAACTTTGAAGGTGCTCATCTCTCTTCTCTCGCTAAAGAAAAAAACAACTGCGGTGGCTATTCTCCTCATACATGCCCTTCCTTAACCTACACTGCAACAAAAGTTCAGCCCCGTACGTCCTTTTAAAAGCTGGCCTCCAAGACAGTATGTCAGCCCCTTCTGAGGCCTCATGTTTTGCACAGATCACCCTCATTAGCAAGGGAAAGTGGAATAAATGGAACAGGCTGCACTCCTGGCGAGAGTTTTTTGGTTCCACTTGGAAGTCCCCCGATTCAAACAGATCCTTCCAAGCAGCCTGGTTCGTGACCGCTGAAGATTATAAAAGGGCCAGGGATCCAGCAACCCTGCAGCTCATCACTGACAAACACCACTGTCTGGATGGAGTGTTTTCAATAAGGAATACTTGCTTTGTTAGGAGCTTTTGGAGAGACTGTTTACAACAACAGCTCTAAAATTACCTCCAAATGATGTCCTTTGAGGAAGATGTTTTGGGAACCTTAAGACCAAAGCTTCTGAGCTGCTCTATCTATATCAGAAACATGAAAGTAATCAGGAGTTGTTTGGATCTGGAGACACTGTTGTAATCAGATGTTGCTTTAAAGCATCACGGGCAGATCTTCCTTAGTGGTCAGCCAGAGCTGGGCCAGCTTGGAAGAAGAAGGACGCAGCCCAAGATGAACTGATCAGAAAAAATCAGTCAGGGTTTCATTTCAATGCTCTTGTGGACAGTGTCAAATCTGATCTCACTATCCCAAATTTGCCATTCCTAGGTACCAAGATAGACACAGATCTTATGTCTGTGATTGTGTTGAAATAATGGGATGAAGAGTTTTGCAGCTTGGTTTTTAATTTTTGGTGGGGATTTTTGGTGGTTTTTTTTTTTTTATGGTAAAGACAAGAAATCAGTATTAGCTAAACCTGATGGATACTCACTGAGTGTCTGGACAATGAGAACATCTAGAATAAAGCTGGAGGCAAATGCTTATTTTGTTCTTAATGGAGGATTTCTCTTATGGGGAGGGAAGAGGACAGGCAAAAACAATCTCTTCAGAAGACAGAGCACTGAATTGAGTCCTCTTCTTCTTCCCAAACCACAGGGCCTTAGGGAAAGATCATACTTTCTTAATAGTTTCTTTTTTCTTAGTTTTCGCATTTTAAAACTTAAAAACACACTTGGGTAATAATAATAATTTCAAAACCTTTTTCGTGGCTGCAAGTGATAGAAACTCATCCATATGAGCCAAGGAAGCTGTTTCTCCTTCAGCATCTTGGGATTTGAAAGCAGAGTTGGGGGGAGGACAGGGGATGCCCGGAAATCACAGGAATCGTCCCCTTGGAGGGACAGTGGAGACCTGGTCTTCAAGAGGATTACTACCGGCTCTGTGTGTGACCCTGGAGAAGTCACTAAGACCACAGTCATCCTATCTAGAGGGCCACCATCAGCTCCCTCAATTAGGAATCCCATTGCTGAGAAAGGCAGGAACATGGGAACATGATTCAGACCATCTCTCTCCTCACTGAAGGACCCTGGGGCAACACCTTGGCTTATTTGCTTACTTGCGTACGTGCTGTAAATTATGCCTTAATCTAGGCAAGAATCTCTCTGTGGTTTGGTTCCCACCCTGGAGGGGTAGGATATGCTGTTCCTCTATCTGAGTAGTCCGAGAGCTACTCGGGACACAGCTTATCCTTCACACGTGCTTTCACGGCACAGCTTGATCCTGTTTGGTGCAGCTGGATCTAATCTCAGGTGAGTAGAGGCTTCGAGGTTTGTTTTACCATGAAAAACGGGTCTCATGGGAGAAAAAAAAAAGGAAAAAAAAAAAAAAGAAATGCACTGACACTCACCCACTCCCTAAGAAGGTTTTCTTCTGCCTGCAACAGTCATCTCACCAAACAGAAGGGATACTGAGCTTTTCCTCGAACAGTTTTGCCCTTCCCCAGTTCTAGGGGAATGACACAAACGTGATTCATGGGTCAGGACACTTAGGTGACTGTAAGGATATGCTGCTGAATTGAAGGGGCTGAGGCAAGGGGACCAATGGGAGGGAGGCCACGAGCTGATGTAATGTCTGGGTAGCTCAAACCAGCTCCTCAATCTCTGTTATTAGGTAAAGACAGGCTGTCCCTGGAGAGCACACAAGCTCCATTCCCCCCCTCTGCAGCCTTACACACGGTCACATTAGGGACATGCCCTTTGCACTCTCACCTAAGAGCTCCCAGCACACACGAGCATCCTCCAGCACTCCAGGCTTCTTCCTCCAGCAGCCGGAATAATGCAGCCATACAATGGGAGCATTGTGCAGACAGGTCCCCCAGCACCACAGCTCCAACCCCATAATGAAATGTCTCCACCACCTTTTACCGGAGAGAGTATTTGATTGCAGTCAAGTACCTACACCTGGAGGAGGTAGGAGGGGGTGTCGGGGTTGTGGGGAGGGGCTGCCCCCATGTTAGACTGACAGCCTGCTCAGAGCTGCAGCACGAAAGAGAAGGGGAGGGGGACTGGAAGCAGGGCAGAGAGGCACTGGCACAGTTTTGCAGTGTGATGAGGTTGTACAGCCTCAGCTGTAGCAAGAATCCCTGGGTGCTTTCTTGCACACACACTTCAGATGCTGAGGAAAAAAAGAAAAAAACACAACGAAAAAAAGAAAAAAAACCCCAGCCACCACCAAGAAGGTCTAGAGAGATTAAAAGTGGGGAAAAGTCTGCACTGCAGAGAGCCATACAGACATGTTAACTCAGGTCCTTGTTCTGCACTTGTTCTGCAGCTCCCCATTTCAGTGCACTGACGGAGGGTGCTATCCTTAGCACTTAGATGGGAAGAGGTTAAGTCAGCCTTGGTTGAGGAGGGAATGGCACTAAATCTACACGCTGGCCATACCTGGACTCCTCAGGTAGTGTGTCCACCTACAAGGGTAGAAGAATCATTCTTCAATGGGCACCTGCTGGTGGCAGCTTTCTAATTCAGAGGGGCAGACTTGACTGCACAAGGTCTCCCTGGTTGGAGGCCCTTTGCTGGTATGTGCAGATGTGCTCCTCAGGCTCCATCTGCCCCACTGCCCCATCTGCTCCCTAGGGCCATGTCTAGCTCAGAACTTGGGAAGAGGGCCAAATCTACAGGATGGAGGGAGATCGGGATAGATAACGTAGAGTGTCTTCAGTAGCAAAAGGCTGAGGTTCAGTTCAGTCTGAGGGGTTTGTGGTGTCTGGGGGTAAAATGGAGCCACAGAGGATGGAGACAGATGAAGGTGGAGGCAGAGGAAGGCTGGCTTTGAGGATGGGGCTGGTAGGATACTGGGAGAGATAAGGAGACATAGGGCTGGAGTCCTCGTTTATAGGGTGAGATTTGTAGTTGAGCAGCAAACGTCAGCAAATGAATGGGTTCACAGTCCCTACTGATGATGTGAGGGGTGTGGGTAAAGGAAGTTTTGGGAGCAGCCCTTCTGATGATAGCACAGAAAAAGGGGGCTACTGAGCATACTGATCTTCTTGCTGCCTGTTTGGGACGGTCTTGGTGGGCTAGTTTGGAAGTTGTGTGACTGAGGACAGAGCTAAAGCAGGTAAGCCTGATGGGAATTACACCACGGAGAAACTTGGGTCAATAGGGAGGGCAGAATGAGGCCCCGTGAATGAAAGAGAAACAGGTGAGTCTTGCATAAGAACATTTCTGAGTGGAACGTGAATGCTGGCGTTCGTTACAAAACACCAGAAACAAGCTGAATTCCCCAAACAGTGTTTATGGGAACGAGCTCTTCTTTTCTGGGGGGTTTGTTTTGTTTTGTTCAAGTCCGTCTGTCACATCTTGCACATTTCATTATTTAGGAATTTTTGATTTCAGAAGATAAAGTAGTCCCAGAGGAATATTTTCAGGGAGATTATTTTAACAAGCACTTTTGTACCAGGAAATCAGTGAGTTTAACCTAACAAGCAACTACCAGGCCAGGGGGACAAATAAATCTAGTTCCCACCTATTAATTTTACAGCCTACATAAAGCAGTGTTGAAGTCAAAAGTATATGTGACCCAAAAAGACATTGCTCATTTTGACACATATATAGCTTGCCCCCTGCCTGAACCCTGTCCCTTAGCCTAAATCCAGGAAGCGGGCTCCCTTTTGTAACGGATCATAGTCCTGTGTGTCAGGAATGTGTTCTACCTTAAACCAAATGTCAGCCTTTCTCAGGGAAGGGATAAGCTGATAGAGATGTTCGCCCCAAACGGGGATAGTTTTCCTGTTTTGCATTGTGCGAGATGTATTTGTTTTATTGCACCACTCAGTGATTCAATCCAGCCAAGCCCACGCAGGAAATATTGGGATTTTGTCTTGCCAAGTTGACATGTGAAAAGAGCAAGCAGGCGAATGCTTCCACTTTAGGAGTATTTGTAATGGGTTACTGAACTATTAGACACATGAAGGGAAAAATGCACCTCAAAGAAACAACCGCATCCCATGGATGGAAGTGACCTGGATAATGCAGAAACGCCGCTGACTTTCATCTTTGGTGGGGAATGCAGTGGTATGCAGCGAGAAAAAGAAAACAGAGCTTTCGGCACACACATAAGTTAAAAATAAAGCACGGAGTCTGAATGAAGAGGGTGATTAACCAATGGAATAAATGAGAAGGGAAAGTGATGGATTATCCACCACTTGAAGCATCTTGAAATGAGGGCTGGATGCCTTTGAGCAAGACGTGCTGTCGTCCAGCACGAGGCACCGGGCCCCAGGCAGGCTACAGCCTAACATAGATTTTTTAGCCTGTGTTGCCAATGCACAAGTGGAGGATTTAGCTCCAGTTGTCCTGTCTACAACCGTATCATGAAAGGATGTGAAGCAGGTGGCAAGAAACCTTTGATGCCAATTTCTAGTGAACCACATTAGCCAGAAAACTTAAGCGGTCAAAGGAGAAACATAAGTAATGAGATAGTTCATTCTCTAATCCTAATGAAAGGAGTTTTTTTGGCTCAAGCACCCGAGCACTGAGTCTCTTGATTTCAGCCAGCTTAGGGTTGGGCCCTCATTGTTTGAAGGCTCTCAGAGCTCCTTGCAAGTAAGAAGCAGCTCAGTTGGCTGAGAAGAGATGTCTCTTCAGGGGGAATTTAATTCACTCAGGCAAAAATAAGCCCCATCAACTCTATAGCTGATATCCCAAAGGTTTTTAATTACATTGCAATCAAGACAGGTCCAGCAATGTTTCCTAATTAAATCCCGATGCATCGGAGATGATATTTTGATGGTGGATGATGATACCCTCTACATTACACATACATATCTGCAATTTCGTTCAAATATATTTCTAGCAAATTTTGAAGCCAGACCCAAAATCATTGCAGAAAACAACTGCTGTTCGGTGGCTCTGCAGAGTGGGTCAGAAATCCTTGAGGCTGAGTGGATCCAGCCCCTTGGGAGCCCAGGGACAGGGGATGTGTGAGTTCTGACTCACCTCTGGAGCTGGAGTGATTGCGTTGAGGGAGTCCATGTGAGACCTGGGGAGTCCTGAGAGCAAACCACCAACTGAGTAGGATTCACTTGGCACAGACCTAATGGCTGGGAGCTCCTGGGAGCCCTATCTTGATTTGGAAATGTCTTTGAGTCACAACAAAAAACACCAGAAGGGGCTGGGCACTTGCCTGCATCTGCAGAAAGGAATTCCATGGGCACCTGATGATCTCTGCAGGCTGTAATACAAGCCCTGAAAACATATTGATGCCTCCAGTACAACCCATAAGTGAAGAGCTCCAAATCCATTCACAGTCCCATTTTAGGTTCCAAGGCAGATGCTCTAGGCCTTGGCAGCATCTTCAAAGTCACACAGGCAAAGTGAGTCACAGCCTGAATACCTAGTCCTGGGATCAGCCTTTCTTTCTCTCTCATGCTTCTCATCCTCTGCTCATCTGCCTTCCTTCAGCAATAACAGCAGCAATGGTCTTGGATTCAGGGAGACCAGATGGGTTCCCCCCTGCAGATGGCCCCCAGAAATTTTCAGAAATGCTTATTTTCTGTAATTTTGTTCACTTATTTTTTTCTGTAGTTTATCATGGAAGGAGAGACCAAGACTGGGGAGTTACTTGTTTTCTGTTTAGGTTTTGTCTGCTTAAGCTTTGGGACACTGAGTTATTGCATGACTTTATCTAAAGCCTTTTCTCCAGTTCAGAAAAGCACACTGCAGTCCTGATGAATGCGGTGCTAAGCCTCGAATTATCCTGTCTACCTCAGCTTTTTAATTACCCTGTGAATTAAACGTCATCCCCCCCTCTGTTTTTCCTTTGTATTTCAGCACTTGCAAAGCCCTCAGGTTCCCCATGCTTTAGAATCACCAAAGCCACCTGACCTCAGAGCTCTTTTGCTGGACCTGGACCTGTCTGTGCTTCGAGTCAGGTACAGGCATAGGTTGACCTCAGACTGATCTGGAAAGGGAAAACCAAGGCTTAGGAATGCATCTCCCCATGGCACCAAATCCTGACCAGGCACTGACAAAGATTCCAAACTTGGCTCCTCCTAAGCAGAATGTGGATATTTTCAATCGAAAGGGAGGTCCCCAAAGCTGTCACTCACCTGCCCTTGCTGCATTGGTTTTCCAGATGAGATATGCATTCATGCATTTGTGCTATATGTACATATATATGCTGGTCTCTATGACAGTAAATGAGCTTCTAGGGCTGCAGACTTATTTGGTCTGGGGACTTACGATTTCTTTCCATTTGAATATTTCTATTAAAAAAAAAAGAAAACAACAACAACAAAAAAGAAACCCAAACCTTGACTTTTTTATTTTAACAGAAGAGTTTGGTTTAAAAACCAAAGGCAGGCTTGGTTTTGGTAGAAAAAGAATCTAGTTTTTGAAAAAAGAAAAGCATTTATTTTAGTTTCTGAAATCAAAGCCAAACCACAGCCCAAACACTTCTACTGGAAAAAGATCATTGCCATATTTATATTTCATGTAGATGCATGGGTGAAATGTCCCCTCTTTCTCCAAGCAGTTACAAAAACAGAGCTCTAAACCCAGCTGTTGTTAATGTCCACAGCTTTCTTCTATTGCCTCCTTTTCCTCCTCTGCTCTGACCTGATTTTTCTATCAATCCTCCTTGTCTCTCTCATCATCTAGGATGATGCCTCCTGTACATCTATCCTGTCTTCTTTCAACTGTCTGCATTTGTGTAGGAAACCTGCTTATGTCCCCTGAAATTGATACCATGCTGTCCAGCCATCTCGGTATTCCCATATCTTCTGCTTTCATAGGGATGTGTCACTTCTTCCAGCTGCAAAAGACAGTGGACCCTCCTAAAACCCCCTACCTCGTGAAAGGCTCTCCCTTTGGGGAGTTCAAATTATTGGAAGAAAAATCTATTGAAAGCTGTCATGTACAAAATTGCTACCTCTGGTTGAAGATATCCCAGACCCACAAAGGGCTGAAAATGTTCATGGATTTCTGCCCTGCTCTTTTTCTCCCCTAACGCTGGAAGGAAAATAAATCCACTGAGTGTCTCCTTGCATAGCTTTCCCCCCAGTCAGAGTGGAGCCAGCACCACAGAGTATTTCAAGGGGACGTCTTCAATGGCAGCTTGGGCTCCTTTCCCCATCCACGTGGTTCAGATTTTCATTTTATTTTTAATTTTGCTGTGTTAGGTGCAGCTGAGGTCAGAAATCACCCGGTGACTGGGAGCACTAAGCTCTCTTTCATATTCTAGGATATCACTACACAGATGCACAAAGCTGAGGGACAGGTAACACCCACTCCTTCTAAACTCCTGCTCTTCTGGAGAGTCACCAAGGACGTCTCAGGCCAGCACTTCTCATTGCACTGGTGAGCAGAGACCAGCCTGGCCAGCCTTCAGAGGTGGGTTGCAGTGTCTGGCCCTCTCAGCCCCCAGTCACAACACTCCGGGTGCAGATGGGGAGGACATGGGACCTCTATACATTCACCTCCATGCATTCCCCAAGATAATCCCTGTCTTCTCTAAGGGACAACACCATAAAAACACTGCAAAAACACAACACATGGTATAATGCTGGATTACAACACTGCAGAGGTTGGATGAGGACCTTCCTCTTCCCCCGGTGCTAGAGGAAAATCTCCCCCATGCTGCCCTCAGGTTCCCCCCAGAGGAATTGTGCCTCGGTTTATTTTTAGATACACACAGAAATAAACACCTCTGCCCCCTCTCCACTGTGATTAGCAGAGACATTGTGATGATAATGATTATTTGAGTTTCCTCAAATGAAGCAAGTATTCAATTATATTTTCATTCTTTGGAATGAAACTTAACCCAGTTTGTTTTCCGATAAGGCCATATGGAGAGAGGACACAGCTGGTATTTTATCCAAATTAATATGTGTCCTGGCTCAAAAACAGGTCGTGTTTGTAATGAGCTCAATCTTCATATAATAACACTGTTGAAACAATAAACGTCACTTCGGCTCCAATTTGGTGTCTGGACTGCAAGGCATAAAAACAGTTCTGCTCTAAACTGTCAGGGTGAAGACTGGATAAACTCGAGAAAGTTCAGGTCAGGTGAAATTTCACACACGGAGACTATTATTGGAGCAAGAAGGCTGGAGGAGCTATTACGGGGAGCATGTGCATCACTCCTCTCCCCACAGACCGTAGTCAGAGCCGCTGGTGACACATCCCTGCACGGCTGCATCCGAGACACCCCCAGCAGCTGGAGAAAAGCACTAGTTGAGTGCAGATGTCTCATTTTCCCCCAGCCTTGGGAAATGCAAGGTGCTGGGGGGGTGACGGTGATTTGGGGCTGTGCTCAGCTGTTCACTGAGGTGCTGCTGTCAGATGTTTTTTGGAGGGCTGCTGTGTGGGTCTGGGGCTTGTGGATACTGGAGATGGCAAAGTGCCTTCTGTAGCTACAGCACTGCAGAAAACCCCCTGGGCAACATCATCCACCCTTGGAAATGCAGCCACCCCTGAGCTGAAACATCACCGCTTTTAGTCCGAAAGAGCCCTGGAAAGAGGCAGGGGGAGGCGGAGAGGTTTGCTCCTGCGGGGCAGATGAGCAAAGCAGCAGAGGTGGGATGAGCCATATGAAGGGGTGGCAAAGCTGACAAAGTCGACCCCCATTGCTTGTGAGAAATCTGGCACAAACATAGTGGATAATCTGGTGATGAGCACTGTAGTCGTTGCAGTTTCTTGTGGTCCATTCCCACCACTGCCAGTTTTTCTCCCTCACAAAGAGGGGCAAAATCATTAAGCACACCTACTCCAAAGTTAATTGATGGCTCTCACTAGCCTGGGATGCAGTCAAGCCTGTTACATGTGTGAAGGACTAATTCTGCATAGGACCCCAATACTCGCCCTATCCCCTTTCTTTCAGCCTTTGAAACACATGCTGAACTTTTACCTAATGAAGACAGTTCTCCCTACCTTACAAGTCTCTTTTTCTTTGCTAGGGAAATTCTACTTGTTGGTTCTACACAAGAAGGTATGGAGAGCCTCATCCAAGACAGAGATGAGTAGTTGCTGCTTAGATCATATACAAGCCCTGCCAAAATTCGCAGACTAGGTGTTCCTCCAACAGCCTTGCTGCTAAGGCTGGATTTCATCAACATTTTCATATACAGTAGGTCAAGCACTCAGAAAAAACATCCAGAAGTGGGAGTATGGGGTATCTATGCTCATCAGTGCTTAGAGCTCTTGCCCAAGGAAGTGGGATCCTTGAGCTGAATCTCTTTTCCAAGGATTTGAATACATCTCCCGCCTCCTGTGTGTTGCGACATGAAGAGAGCTGTGAGATAGGACAAAAATAACCTCAAAATTAGCCTCTGTGTGTAGGAAATAACATGTTCACTGGGCCCAGCAAGTGTGGATTTGCAAGATTGCATCAGGCTCACAAGCTGCAATATTGGGAGTTATGCTGTCTTAAGGGATTGCTCAGTTCATGTTTGATTACGGGTACATCATAATGTGCAAGAAATATTGGGAGTTGGCAGCAGTCTGGTCCAAAGGGCTTTAGAGGTCATCAGCAAGTCCCTGCTGCAATTTTTATTTCATCAAATGTTAAGCACTTATGGGAAAACCCAGATATTCCCCATTTACTTTGCAGACACTCTAGGACCCCAAATATGGTAGGATCTGTATCTCTAGAAGTATCTGCTTTTTATCTCTGACCAGTACATCTCTATGCATTACACAGAAAGGTAAAAGTAATCCCCCCACCCACATTTAAGCCCATTGGCCACACTCCTGCTTATTGACACCCACGTGATTCAAACTCTATCCTAAAATTAGTTGGCTCCAGTCTGGTCACTATCCTGGAAAGCTCTTCTGCTCTGCATGTCCGTGCTCATGTGAAAACCAAAGCCCTCAGAACAAGAGTTGAATAAAAATAAAAAATTAATGGAGTTTTCTACCACCATAAGGAAAGGAGCAGTTTACAGCCTGGCTGTGAGCAACTGTGATGCTCTTCTTAGTGCTGTGCTGCAGGAAGGGGTGAGGCTGGACTGCAGCTTTCCCTGAGAATAGAAACCGTCAGGAAGGAACTGAGGAGTGAATGTTTCCTCAGGATCAATGTGTGGAGATTCCCTGTCTGGGAAAGGGAGGAGATGGAGCGGAGCAGGAGCTGAGATCATTGCATCCTCGAGGGACGGGTCTCTCCAGGTCTGCACCGACACCGGCGGCAGTTTCCTTCCCATTTTACCAGGCAGTGCTACCTCTTTCACAGCCTTTGCATCTGTAATAGCAAGTACAAGAAGCATGCCCCGGCTCATTGCAGGTTTTTTTTAATTGCTTATCCCTGAGAAGGCGTCATGCGCTGGGTGCTATGGGGTCTCTCCTGCACAGAGGCTTTTGAATGCATGCTGCCATGAGGAATCACGCAGCATGGGGCCTCTTATCCAAGCATTGGGATCCCAAGCAGAAAGGGGTGAAGAGTAAAGCTATAGATTTCCATTTTCCATTTCCTCTTCAGGGTCTGAGGCTGGAGCCCAGGCACTATCATTTGCAAGGGTCCAGATTTTCCTGCTTTTAGACCATGATGTATCAACATAGGCATTCAACACGGTCTCCCACAGCATCCTCATAGGGAAGCTTAGGAAGAGTGGGTTAGATGAATGGACAGTGGGGTGGATAGATAACTGGGTGAAAGACAGAGCTCAGAGGGTCGTGATTAGGGGCACAGAGTCTAGTTGGAGGTCAGTGACGAGTGGTGTTCCCCAGGGGTCAGTACTGGGTCCAGTCCTCTTCAATATATTCATCAATGACCTGGACGAGGGGATAGAGCGCACCCTCAGCAAGTTTGCCGATGACACAAAGCTGGGTGGGGTGGCTGACACACCAGAAGGCTGTGCCGCCATACAGAGAGACCTGGACAGGTTGGAGATTTGGGCAGAGAGGAACCTTATGAAATTCAACAAGGGCAAGTGTAGGGTGCTGCACCTGGGGAGGAATAACCCCATGCACCAGTACAGGTTGGGGGCTGACCTGCTGGAGAGCAGCTCAGCTGAAAGAGACCTGGGAGTCCTGGTGGACAACAGGATGCCCATGAGCCAGCAATGTGCCCTTGTGGCCAAGAAGGCCAATGGCATCCTGGGGTGCATCAAGAAGAGTGTGGCCAACAGGTCGAGGGAGGTCATCCTCCCCCTCTACTCTGCCTTGGTGAGGCCGCAGCTGGAGTACTGTGTCCAGTTCTGGGCTCCCTGGTTCAAGAGGGACAGGGAACTGCTGGAGAGGGTGCAGCAGAGAGCTACCAAGATGATGAGGGGACTCGAACACCTCTCTTATGAAGAAAGACTGAGGGATTTGGGTCTCTTCAGTCTGGAAAAAAGACGGCTGAGGGGGGACCTTATCAACACTTATAAATACTTAAAGGGTGGGTGTCAGGAGGATGGGGCCAGGCTCTTTTCAGTGGTGCCCAGTGATAGGACAAGAGGTAACGGGCACAAACTTGAGCATAGGAAGTTCCACCTAAACATGAGGAGGAACTTTACCATGAGGGTGACAAAGCACTGGAACAGGCTGCCCAGAGAGGTGGTGGAGTCTCCATCTCTGGAGACATTCAAAACCCGCCTGGACGTGTTCCTGTGCAACCTGCTGTAGGTGACCCTGCTCTGGCAGGGGGGTTGGACTAGATGATCTCCAGAGGTCCCTTCCAATCCTATGATTCTATGATTCTATGATTCTGTGATTCTATGGTTCTATCTGTATCTGCATCTCCAGCTTAACGATCCCCTGGTCCCAGACCCTGAATTCATTCTCCAGTCAAGGTAAAATAGCACAGCAAAGTGGGTACTTCTTGCAAAGCAGCAGGATGCCCCTCAAGGTTAACACACTTCTCCTGGAAGGTCCCAGTGATGCAGCACAAAAAGAGGCAACTGGTATAATTGCAGGGAAACTGAGGCAGGGGGAAGATGCATGAGTCACCCAGCAGAGCTGAGTGAGACAGCAGCTGTAGCCAGAAGAGAAATCCAGGGCATTCCCATGGCTGCAGAGTGCCGTGTGCCTATTTATATCCCTGGTGTCAGTATCCACCCACTTCCTTAAGCCATAACCTCATTGCTGATCACTGCTAATATAAACACACTAAGGCTGCACTTGACTATCAAGAGCTTCCTTGCTCCCAGGACCCATAGCTCTTGAACACTGTTCCACTCCCTGTGGGCTGAGCGGATGGCACTGGCTTTCAAGCCACCTCAGTGGACATGGCAGGCTCAGCTTTTTGACCATACTCTCTAGTGCGTTCCATGGGAAACATCCGAAGACTGAAGTCCAAGGGACACAACCCAAATCAGGGCAGAACTTGTTCATGGACATTTTGGCTTTGGTGGGTGACAGAAAACACCTTTCTCTTTACATTTGTAAGAGAGACAAGACAGATCTGGCCCCTATGACGACCAATATTACAGCTTTTGAACCCATTTGATCATCAGAGATGACCACTAGAAAACTCACGAGAGCATGTCTCATACTTTGCCTTTTTCCCTAGACTATTTGCCATGGAGTAGGACTAGTGAGGATCTTTATGGAGAAGAGATGATATTAATCCTACTTCTGCCTACTGCTTCTTCTCTGGCTGAGGATGTGCAACTCACTCACGCTTTGTCTTCTGCATAAAAGGGGTGACGCCAGATTTTAGGTACTGTTTTTCATTAAATGTGCTATAAGAGTCTGTGGGTCCCTGTGGTCCCCAGGGCAAATAAGTGACATCAGCTTGCTTAATACCATTGCTTCCTAATTTTGACCACTCCCTGCTATCTGAAATGATGTGCTTGAAATCGAAAAACTCGTGCTCCTGGCACCTCACAGAAGATTGGGCCTGGCCATATGTAAATAAGGTCATACATAAATAAGAATAAATTGTGGAGAAAAGAATATGGAGAGGGGAATAGCAGGGAAAAGAGTGGGACAAAGGGATGGGAAGGTGTACAGACAGAGGATACTGGGAGGAACCGATAGCAGTGGATACGGGAGGATATCACAGCTAAACACTGGGTGCTGACATGATGTATTTCAGCATTTAGCAGTATATATGAAAATTCCCAGCATAAAGCATTTACTTTATTTAAAGCATTTCTCTCCATATTCTTTGCTTTTGTAGCACAGAGCGCGCAGCAGCATCTCTTCCCTCGTGGCCCTGTGAACCTGATGTCGGTAGCCTGGAGAGGGATTCCTTGCCAGGAAAGAGGAAAGGGAAATGTTCCCTGTTTGGAGAAGACCACTGCCAGGTGACCCCATCCGGGCCTGCCCAGTCCAGGGCTATCGCCCAGGCCAAAAAGTTTGCAAAGGCTCTTTCTTTTTGCCCCAGGGTGAGTAAACACATAGGAGCTGTAGTGCCTTTTTTATTTTGGTTATGGTGTTGGCCATGTCACTTGCTTTAAGGCTGTTTTTAAAACACAACTAGAGAAAAATGCAGCGCTGACAAGAAGGAATGTGTATTTTTTTAAGTTAAAAAATGTGTGTGTGTGCATATGTCCTTACATCTCGTGTACTGAGTGTTGTTCAGGTGCCATGGTCCAGCGTTTGATCCTCACCTCCTCTCACCTGGGAAGAGATGCTGCTGGGCACATCAGAGGACATGGCACAGGGCATTTTCACTCTGTGTACTACCAAGCATTTGGGGTCAAGAGGCTGAAGATGAAAGGAGGAGCCAGTGCTGCTAAGGACGTCCTTTAATCCAGACTACCCTGTCTCTCCCAAGAGGGTGGGGTTGAGATTTGACTCCTATCTCCTACAGTCCCAGCAGCATCAACAAGGGCCATTTTTGACCCTCACACTGCCGTCCCTACTGTGCAGTGTGCCAGTTCCAGCTATCAGGACTCCTCTCCAGAAGGTCCCTTGGGAATGAAGACTTGCCCCCTTTAAAGTACCATTTTGCACAGGAGTAACATGGACTCCATCCCAGGAGCCATCCGTTTACCAAGACTGGGTTCTTCCTTCCAGCCTCATGCTGCATAGTTTAGTTTGTCCCCAAACTCGCAGAAACCCTCCTGGATATGGAAACAAATGTCCCAAACAATGTATTTCCAAGAACTTTCCTTTTGGGATAGGGCAGATAGGTGGCTATTTTGTTTCCCCTCCCCATGCACTTCCTACTTTTAAGTTAAAAAGATACACCTGTTTTTTTTGATGTGTCACCAAGACTATGAGGAAAACTTTATCTGGCCTTGAAAACCATGAAGCAGTTCTGGCACAATGCCCTCTCTTCTGCCTGCTCATCCCTTTGGGCCACCACGTCTGCTGCAGTAAGTGGTTTAATTTGGCTGGGCCAGGACATTTTCCTCGGCTTCCCTTGCTTTGGTGATAAGCTGCTCTCTTGAGTGTAGAGATGGAGGCAGTTTTCCAAGGAGATTTTCTGTTGAGCTGAGCTCCTCTTCAGATACCAAGTGGAGGAATGCATTTTCAAGAGTCTGTTATCCCCAAGGGCTTCCACTGCATTGCTTATGGATAGAGACAGAGAAAATCTTGGCATGTGTCTGGCAGAAATTTTCTATTGAATCTTTTCCCTTTATCCAAAGATAAATAAATAAGAAATAAACTTTTGGTTGAAATGACTGTTTTGGCAAGAAATGTTTGTTTTAACAAAAATATTCCAGTTTTTGTTATAATCCGCCAATTATTGGGTTCTAGTTACTTACAAAAACTCCGTTTTATTTTTTTAATGCAAGCTCAGAAATGTGAATATTTTTCTGCTCTCTTCATTTTAATAAATGAGTGTCGACTTTTGCAATCATAAATATCTTTCAGAAGGAAGAAGTAATTTCCGAAAAGGCTTTGTGAGGTAGCCAGTAAGTGTAAGGCCTGATGTGAAAAAGCTGCCCCTAATAACTCTCCTTGTCCTCATCAAAGAGGCCAAAAAAGGATTTCTTCTAGTCCCTCGAATAAGGTTTTGCTCTGTCCCAGAATCCCTTTATGCACCAGTAATACCCTTAAACCTCTCAATAACTGAGAAACCTCTGAAAAGCGACTGTATATGTTCTTTTTGGTTGAACTCCTGACCTGCACAGAAGAAGTCAATTCTGAATTTTCTTCCACCCCTGGAAGGAGGACAACCTTATTGATCACTGTGCTCTTTTCATCACTGTCTCCCACTGGCCTCTGCTCTGATGAAAGCTGTATGGAGCAAGGATAGTCATTCTGTTGTGTCTTTGTACAGAACTGTGCACGCCAAGGTCCTTGTTAAGATTACAGAAATCAGTTTGTCCTGATTTCAGCTGTGAAAGACTTAATTTTCTTTCCAGTGTTTGCTGTGAAAGGAATGTCAATAATGCATATTGTTTTAGTTGTTGCTAGGCGATGTTTATGCTTTTCAAGGATTCTTTTCAGCTTCCTATAGAAGCTGAGAAGGAGCATAGACAGAACAATGGAATGGCCAGTGGAATATTCTGTACCATAGATGTCATGCTTAGTATATAAATGGAGGTTGTCTGAGGGGGGACATCCGTGATCACTGCTCAGGAAGATACCAATTCACCAGGTGGTGAGAGTGACTTGTGTCATCATCATCATCATCATCATCATCATCATCATCATCATCATCATCATCATCATTATTATTATTATTATTATTAGTTACTGTTCTATTAAACTGTCTTTATCTCAGCCCACAAGGTTTTTTTCATTTATATTTCCCCTCTTTTTCTCCCTTTTCTCCCTGCCCTTCTGGAGGAAGTGGGAGAACTGCACGAGCAAGTGCATGGCCTAGCTGCTGGCTGGGGTTAAACCACGACACAATTTTTGCTGAAAACATTCTCACAGTGTTTAATTTCAGGTATAGGAAATCTGGGTTTTGTGCCCAAGTAAAAGATCTCCATCTGTCTAGCTAAAATGTCCTTTTCTTTCTCTTCGTGACTTGTTTTGTCGCAATGACAGAGTTGCAACGCTCAGGTCCATGGCTGTTGAACTGGGATCCATTTGGGTAATTCTGTGAAACATTACTAGAATGACTACTCTTCCCTTAGGGAGAGACAGGGTGGGAAAAAGAGTAACTAAACAAAGGCTCTCTGCTGTTCACCAGCTGGAGAACTTCGGCCAGGTCCAAAGACGAAGTATTGGTTCCAGCAGAGCTCTATGATTCATCATAAATCTCCAAACTAAAGACTGAGAAGTTTCCTGGTGCTGTGGGAAGGACACAGGATTATAGAAATCCTTCTTGTAACAGTTTTCTGCATGGAACATGACTTATTTCATTCAAAGACCATAAGCATTGAAGCATTATTATTTCAGCTAACCTGCTTGAGATAAGTTGCCACAAGAGGCTGCTAATCTGTATGTTTGCTAGCTAGAAGCTGGAAAACTTATTCCTGTGTTGCATGAAAATTAGATGCACGGAGAGCCTAAAAGATCAGCAATTTCGAAAAACTTGAGTCTAATCCATGGAGGAAATTTTCTTGGTGGTTTTTAAACTAATATATTCCCTGACTTGATCTGGAAGCCCCCAAGCTTCAGATCAAAGTCTGCCATGGGAAATGCTATTGCATGTTGAACTGATTCTTACATTTTTCTCTGGAAACATCTCCTGGATATTGTTAGAGACAGAGGACAAGTGAGATGGACCTCTGGAGGTCTGACCAAGTGAGACCAGTCTTATGGTGTTGGAACTGGTTCAGTCCTGACGGCTTGTAAGGGAGGTAACTTCTGGAAAAAGGTTGACCACAGGATCTAAATCCTTCAAGGTCTTGCTAGCGTCAGTGGGACAGGCTTCCAGATGGGCCAGATCACAATTCACTCCTCCAACTTCAGTTCCACTTTCGTCCCAAAGACCATTTGAAGAAAATGTCATTATTAATCTTGCGTAAACACAGAGAGGCATTAGAAATCAAGTCCAACTGTGTTCATAGTCAACAGCAGCTATCCTTCCTTTGTAGTTGCTGTCATGGATAAGCTCTGGAAGGAAGGGTGGTAGACAGATAGGCATTTGTTGTTTGCCAAACCAATCGAAAGTCTGATAAATTTTTGTAAAGGAGTCATGGAATCAGTCTGAGGCCTTTATGCTTGAACAGGAGCAGAAAGGGTCTGGTAACTCCACAGCACCAAGTTCATCCTGGTGCTTAATTAACGGAGGGTGAGCAAAAGTTGAAATTTTCCCCAGTTGCTTACAGGAACTTGTTTGCAAGTTTCTGTAAAGGGCTGTGGAGAGAGTTCAACTTGCAACACACCAAGGCCACAGAGCCTGCCTTTCTGCTGCTTCATGCAAAGAGATGAGTTACCAGCATGCCATCAGGATTTAGGGAACTCAGGAGCATTCTTGATATGTAGACCTTTGCATCTACTTGTTTTAGGTCTCAAGGGTTGGTCCTAAGAGTTGAACAAAAGGGGAGCAATGACAGATTTTTTAGTGTCTCTTTAAATGCATGGAGAAGCAAGATACAGGAAAACTAGGCATAATTGTTTCAAAAGAACCCATATGATTTAGTAGCCTACATGCCATTTTCAAAATTGATCAAGGAATCAACTTGCACTGAGGAAAGTGTGTAGATTACATCTAGAAGACTTCAGTCCAAATGACTTGCCCAGCTTCACACGATCAAGGCAGTGCAATTAAACCCAGATTATAACCACAAAATAACGTAGGTTGGAAGGAACTGCAAGAAGTCTCTAATCCACTCCCCTGTTCATCCTGGGTCCTTGTGCACGTATTCCCAAGAGCAAACCATGGCCTGGTGGTCATCAGGTGGTGGAGAAAAGCCATAGCAGCAATAGACATCTGCTTGTCAAGAACCCGAGACGAGGTGTTCATGTGCTCCTTGCAGTTTCTGCAAAAGTCCCCTCTGTATCATACTCTGCATGCCTAGGAAACAGGTCAACCACATTAAATCAATGCTTTAATTAAGGACATTACAGACCATTGTGATACTTCTGTGATAAAGACCACAGTGACTACAGCTTTGGAGGTATCCAATATCTCGACATCTATTATTTCTCTGTAATAAATGCAGCTCTGTTGCTAAGCTGATCTTGGCATTCCATGACCATGGATATGACCCCTGCCCTGCAGTGTTCAGGGTGCACTGCCAAATGTCAAACAGTGTCCCTTCCACCACGTGCCTTGGGGAGATTGAATCACAGGCCAGTGGATCTCATCTGACATTTCCAAAAGTGCTGGCCTCTTCATCTACCCTGGTGGAGAACTGTAAAGAGCATAGGGTCATCACAGATCTCTTGCTTCTCCATGGTTACGTGTAATTCTTCTGCCCACCTCCAGGCCAGGTCCCCACCAGACATTTTCAGTGTATACCTGTGTTAGCAGGATGTCAAAGCCATAGCTCACTTCTTTGAGACTGTCATGCTGCAATAAAATAACACCATGGTCAAGGTGGCTGAAGCTGAACCTGAGATGCAAGCTGGAATTAAACAAGGATAAGAGACAACTTTTACTCCATTCCCTTTTCTCTTGCCCTTTCAGGCACTGCCATCTAGGAAAGGAACTGGACCTGCTTCGTCTTCTTATCTCTGCATGGACCTCAAAGCCCCCTTGGAGTGTCATAAGAAAAGTGGGGTGGTGGTGACCAGCACATGACACTGATATTTGTAGTCTGGCAGAGATATCTCCATTGCTGGAGTGTTACATTTCTGAGTTGACAGCAGGGCATTTTTATTCAAAGAAAATGCACATATCTGTGGTCTTCATTGCAGTGTTCACTACACAACAGCCACTCAGAATCAGGCCAAAAATGATGGTTGGATTTTACTGTTTCCTGAACAAAAAGTTCACTCAAAATCCTGTTTCTGTCTCTCTCCCTCTCTCTCTCTCCCCCTCTCTCTCTGTTTCTCTCTCCAATTTTGATTGCTTCCTCTACACATCCATTTCATGACAAGCTTATTTGTTGCTTTTGGCTACTGGGTCAGTATATATAGGGGATTACAATGGAGTCTCTGTTCCCGCAGTGGTTGTTAAGTTGCCTTAAACAAGTGCCAACTGCAGTCTAAATCTGTTCATCTCTCTTTTTTTTTTTTTTTTTAAAACATATAAATATATTTTAAAAAAATAATTGTTCCTGAGATTTATTTGACAGTCAAGATTTCCTAACACCGAAAAAGCCTGTAGCTTTTGGTTGAAAGTCTTTCATATACATATATGAATATGATTGATTAAAAGAAACCAGGTCCAGACACCCACCATGGAGAAAATTCCCACTGGAAACCACAGTGGAGCCTCTCAAAACCTGTCCCTGGAAGCTGGAAACGTCTCTAGCCATGAAACCGAGAGGACTTCACAACCTGGGGGAATCTCATTTGCCTTAAAAATTTCCTGTTTGATTCCCCTAAATGCTTTCATCTATCCTGTCCAGGAACCACTGGTGCTGACATTAGCAACAGATGTCTCTTGTGGACTTCCCAGATCATTTTGCACTTGATTTTTTAAGTGAGTTGAACCAAACATGGAATTATATAGAAATCTCCTCCATTTCACAATTTTTAGAAAGAATTTAGTTTTAATTTTGAACACGTATGTTTCCGCACTCGCTAGTACCATTAGATTTCACCAACAGCAATCAGCCTGGTGTCCTATAGAGCTTCATAGCATCCATCGGTGAATTTTTCCCTATAAACAATACAGAACTGGAGCGCTTGCATGAGACATCTGCTTGGAGTTTCTTCTTGGCTTGTTCTCGGGCTGTAAAGGTGATCAACTGCTGGAAAAAGGCCTGTCTGAACAAGGCTTTCACAGGGTAGATGGTCAAAAAGCCGCTAGAAACCTATAGGCAAGATCACTTTTCCTATTTTAGGTAGTGTAAATTGAGTGAGTGTCCCAGATCCCACCCACCTGAAAAAGCAGAACCTGCCTTGCCCCCGAGGCTCAAATCTGTAGACTTATATTAAACACTTTCCATCCTCAGTCTTGGAAAGTTCCCATTGATCTGTGCATCAAAGACTGAAAGAAATATCTTAATAGCTAACATGCACACTTTGCGGGAAACCCACCCCTCTGGGATGATCCTGGTTTCTCGGCCGCTCTGGGGCAGACAGGGACAGCACTTTCCACCCCTTCCAGGTACGCTACCCCCACTCTGCCATTTGTTTTGGGAGGTGTCCCCTGGAGATGCAGCATCCCCACAGTGCAGCCCTGGTGGGCCTGCCCAGGACCATGGCTGGGCAGTCGTCTTCTGACAAATGGAAACCTCCCCCTCCCCTTGTCATCATGGAGATTTGGGAAGACCAAAGCTGTGAAAATGTGACGTTTGACGACTGCTGGAAAGAAAGCGGTAGGGAAACACGTGAAAATGTCAAATGCATAATTTTCCTGAGTGAAATCTTTTGTTTCAGAAACACTGTACTATTATTTTTTAACTTGGTCTATGATCCTTGTTTTGAAATAACGGTTCATAGGAAACTGGCCTTTATTTTTTTTTCTAAAACTTTAGAAAAAGTAAATAACCTGAAAATAATTTGTTGCTAATTAAAGGAAACATGTTGGTTTGAATCAAAATGAATATTGCAAATTTCTTTTAGAAAAATATCCCTTTAAAATATTTCTGGCTTTGTTGACTCCAGTTGATTTTTCCCTTTTCTCTTCCCTTGCTATCTTCCTGATTTTCAAGTTCATCTAGTTCAGCTGGGACACCCAGATGAAAACTTCAACAGGAACAATTTAGTCTTTTATTTCTCCCTGTACCTGTTCAGGGCTTCTGAACAGTGGATTCAGACCTGTGAAAGCAAAAGCAAGGAAAAGATGGTCTCATTGGAAAGTGCTCCTGTGTATCTTTTAGAAAATCCCTAGAGTAATGGGTTTTTTTCTTCCAAAACCATAACTGAATAAAAATTAAGAGGTTCTGGCAGCCTTCTGCCTACACCAGTATCAGTAGAGGTTTTTCCCATTGAGATCCTAAAAGAAATACCCATCTCCCTGGTCCCCTACTATCCACGCTGCCTGGATGAGAGTCGTCTCCTGATTCTCAACACCCCTCATAATTTTGGAGCAAAATGATTATTTTACCTCGAGTCAAACCCCATCTGATGCTCCAGAAATAGTAAACTCCAGAGATCACTGTATAGGCAGTGAAGCTAAGGCCTGGAAAAGTCTGGTTCCCTCCACAGTCCCCCAAGACCATTCTGGCAGGTCTTCTGCACTCAAACCTTATTACCCTGCTAGCTCATGCCATGCCCCAGGACATGCAAAACACACCCTTGGCATCATGCTATAAAAAACATCACTCCAGCAGGCTGCAACACAGCCTGTGCTTCATTTTTTGCACGTTGAATTGAAACCCTCTCCCACACGCACACAAAAATGATAATAGCGGTGTTTCAGGGCTATAGGTAGCAAGTGGCTCTGAGGAGCCTGAGTCCTGTGGACATCCCCAGCCTGCTCCGATGGAGCTGGTCCTGAGAGCATGAACCTTTGTGCTGGAGCAGAAGCCTTTAGCAAGGTTAATGCTGTCTTTCCCAATCAAAGTGGGGCTCAGCACCCCAAATGATCCAGGAACTTCTGCTATACACACCTAGCACTAGGACAAGTACTTGCCACCTTGCTAAGTTGGTGCAGGGATGCCTGGGGCTGAGCCTGCCATGCTGCTGGTGCAGTGCCTGGCACAAGTGCTGTCTCTGACTCAGACACTTCAGTGCTACTTAAACACAGGTGTCACCGAACAGCATGGAAAGTGCTATCGGATTACCAGACTCTCTTCGCTTGTTGCATGTGCAGGCCAAACGGGGCGGGGAGGGGGGGGTATTGGCAGAACTGGAATGACAGAGGCTGTTAACAGGGCTGAATTCAGCTGCTGTTGGCAGCCCGGTAGAGAACGGACCCTTTGCACGACAGGTGGGTTGGGAAGGAGATAGTGCTGAAAGAGGAGCGAAGGGGGAATATCCCAGGGGATGCGAGCCGGCGTGGAGGCCCACTGGCATGAGGGACTGAAGGAGTGAGAGCAGGGGATGGTGGATTGCAAGGGCAGAACAGGAAAGCTGCCCAGCACAGCTAGGCATGGTGCTTGTTTGCCTGATAAATCTAACCCCAAGCGAAAAAGAAAGAAATGATGAAATGAAGAAAACTAGCGCCAGTTGTGTGGAGAGAGCCCTGAGCGGACAGCATTGTTTTATGGTCCAGACTGCATGACTGATTGGATTTCCCAACAATATTTCTCAATGCCTAAGTGTGAGAGGCCCCTGGGAACAATAACTTTCCTGCAACTCAGAAGTTGAGTGATGAAGCTGTGGGTTAATAGCAATTAGTCTCCACACTGGCGGCTCCCTCTGCCACCTCCAGTTCTTTTTAATTTGTTGCTGGCCCCACAGCAGTGTAAATAATCCTTTGTTTTAAATCCACTGTAAATCTGCTGGTGACATAACTGCGGCTTGGGTTATACAATGAGGATCCTTGATGAATGCACTTGGGCAGGCTGGAGGGACTGGTGTACCTGCATTCTCCTACAGAGATTCATGGCTGGCCATCGAGTAGGGGGACACAGGTAATTTTACAGACTTCTGTTTTCAGTCACCATACAGATTTTACTACCGGAGAGGTCAAGCAAGGAACATCCACAGACACTTAATCCAGGCACCAACTGAAAATGCAATTATCAAATGCCTAATAAGAAAAAATAAATGAGCTCTCCAACCCATGGCTCAGGAACATCTTAAGTTTGGAGAAGCATTCACTGCATGATGAACTGGAGCAGGGAGAACAGGAGCAGCAGATTTAAGGGAGAGCTGAAAAACAGTGTTAACAACTCAGTGGCTGCCAGAGGATCCACCTGAGATCACGAACACAAACACATCCTTCATCCAAGGACTTCATAGACTGATGATCCTCACCTTTGCTGGGAAGCACAGACAGATAACAGCAAGTTGGCAATATCAGACCTTCCTCTCTAGATAAGCATCAGTTTTGTTGGTTTTTTTTCTATTTTTTTGTGATTGTTGGAGGATGTTGCTTGCAACATCTCACCCATGATCTGTGGCCTGTGAACCATGTTATCACTAAAAGAAATGTGTGGTTTTTCAGATTAGGACTGAGAAGTAGGAAAGCTAGGACCTAGCTAGCTCTCCACAGGTGTTGAAAAGGGGGTCACATTTTGGGACAGAAAAGCTTAAGAATTGACATGGATGTGGCATGGCACTAAAAAGGAGTCTGGGTTGGCTGACACTAATAACTGTGAGCTACCATGAACTTGTGAATACATTTGGCACCGGATGTCAAAGCATGAGCTTGGCTCGCTCACCTCGTGGTATCCTCAAGCTCTGCCTTGGGTATCCAGGATTTTTATGGGAGGAACTGGATGTCCTTTTGCGTAACTTATCAGAAAAAGAGGCCATACCTCTAAGTGCCTATCTACTTTCCCTAGACAAAACTAAATACTGCTTAGTGGCCAAAGAAGCATGCCCACCAACTTGGGGATCATGAACTGGCAAACCCTCCTGGAATGAGCCATCTAGTTCCATCAGCAAACATGAAAGTGAGGGAACTTTCCTGTCTATTCTTTCATGGAAATCTTGACCCACAAAGAGGGCTGTTTTAAGGAACTGGAGAGATCCCTAGAATTTGCCTACCCTAAGAGACCACAGATGAACATTGAATGAGGAAATTCTGCTGAACCCCACAGTTTTTCATGAAGGCTCTTCGTCAAGTCTCAGGGGACCAGGCCATTCTCTGAGCCTCATTAGGCACCTACAGACCATCGACAGAAAGTTTCATGCACTGCAAAGGTGTTGGAGTCACTCTTTGTACCATGTAAAGCGAATCACCCCTCTTCTCTGTGTTAGGGCATCACTTTCTAGCATGGAAGAGATGAGGCTCGCTCATCTTTGTCAAGTTTTAAAGGAATTAATATCAAAACAGCTGAAAGTGGATGGGCGCCCAAGTTCTTTCTGGCTTTTTTGTTGCTGGAATGATGATGGACAGTTTGGATTGTTTAATATGATTACTGTAATCCTGGAATGGAGGACCTTAAAAAGGTTTCTGCCTACATACACAAGACAAACTTAATTCCTGGAAGGCTGAGAAGTGTGGCTGGAATAGAAAGATTTGCTTACAGAGCTGTGCACTGGAGCATACCTATCTTCTGCCAGAAGTGGCTTTCATAGCATCAAAGACATCTAGGACAGAAGAGCAGAAAACATCACCAAGTGTTAGCCCCTGCAAAACATAGGCTGTTTGTTTAACATTGTTTCTCCTTTGCTTAGAGGCGTTTGTTTTCTTTTTTTTTTTTATAAAAAACCCCAACATATCAGACAAAAAACATATTTAAGAACCTTTTGGCTTTTCTCACGTTCTTTTAGTTTCTGTGCAGACCTTCACTCTAGACTACAGCTGTGAAACGGGCTCTGTGATTAATGACAGTGATAAAGGGCTTGCTTTCTCCCACCTTTCCTGAGGAAGAAGATGATTAATTGGGGCAAGATAGAGGGCCTCCCTGAATTTGATTAATACATGCATTTTCTCAGCTGGTGTTGTGACCCGCCTCAGGTGTGCAAACCACCTTTGTCACAATGACCATGCAATAAAATCCAACTAAGCCCCTAGGCTGTGTCACTGTTTCTGCTGTGTGAATTAGTCCGCTCTCTAGGGGTCAATCAGGAGACTCAGAAAACCAAATCCTCAAAGCCCTCACAAGGTATCAAGTAAAACAACTCTCATAGACCTGGACTGTTTCTTCAGATTATGCATCCATTTGCTATTGATTTCTGATGGATAATGCTTCAGGAGTCAGGTGGGTGAGCAGCTGAGGGTTAGGAAAACAGAAGTATGGATCCTTTTACCCTCTGGTTTGAATCCGTCCAAGAAATTGGGTTCTATACTCAGCCACTGTTGCATAAATCTGCTCTGCTTCCCCTGGATGTGGTAGGTGCTGTGAGAGGAACGAGTAGCTGGTCTCTGCATCCTTCCTCAGGGCCCTCACTCCACATTAACTCCATAATCTTAAACTGGCCCTAATTGGGGTCCTCAAGCAAAGAGGCTTCTTTTGGGGAGGGAAACCTCAGCTGCTAGCGTTTATTTCAGTGCTCAAGTTTTTCCTTTTTGCTTTGGTTTTAAAATGGGTTTGTAGTCCAGTACAATCCTAAACTTCTTTCTGTCATGGTTAGATAATTAAATCCTGCCTGAGTGAAATGTCCCTTACAGATCCCATCACAGTGAGGAGATGCATGGAGAAAAGGAATGATCCATTCAGGTGGGCTCTGTGCCCCAGAGACTGGACTTCCAGAAATAGGACACTGTAGTGAGGAGCAGAAACCGTGACCTGGACAGACATATATGAAGAGAGGACAGGACAGATCAGTGTGACCAGTCATGGCAGGGTCTAAACTCCTGCCACAGAATATTCTGGGCTGTTTGGGAAAACTTATTTATAGTTTAGCCTGAACTCCGGTTGTCTTGCTGATTTACTGCAAGCCCCGCTTGGAAATCTGGAAAGGATGCTTCTGGAAACAACTCTTTCTGAGCCCTATGGTAGATCAAAACCCCAGCCTTGGGGAGGGCCAACAATGAAGGCATCATAATATTTTTGTTCTAAAACCAGAGCAGAGAAATTACACTTCTTTAGCCTAAATTCCTGCACAACACAGGCCAGAGAACGTCATCTGGTAATTTCTGTGGTTCAACATTGTCCTTGGACAACTGTCCATTTTCAAAGCATGGGACTTTCTGAACACTTTTCCTTCTGGTCTGACATTTTACTTGCTTTGTGGAGGGCCAAAAATGGCTAGCTTTGTGTTTGGGCATGCAACACATTGGAGGAAACTTGATTCCATTTACTTCTGCGGTTAGTTTATTTAGAAGAAATCTACTCACCCTTTTTTGAGTCATTGTTTTGACAAATATTTGACCTCTGAAGTACTTCATCATCTGGATTTGACCTGTGAGTAACTGATTTTTACAGTTAACTGGAAGTTCTAAATAAAAAAATTAGTTTGGACCTACTGAGACAAAAGGTATTTCAAAATATCTGGTAAACCAAAATTGAATGAGTATTTTATTTCAGGTCTCATGGAGACCTGAATGTTTGAATTCAGACAAGTTTAAAATTGTAATTCAGAATGGGAAGAAAATTAAAAATCAAGTGGAATTTTGATTAAAAAATAGAATATCTCATTACAAATTTTGAAGTGAAAAGTACCGACTGCTTCAAAAGATTTTTAAATACATCTCTTTGGGACAAGCTATCTGGTGACACTGAGACCACTCCATGAATATTTCACTGTTGCCAAAACTGCAGGAAAACTGCAGGTTGCTTCTGACAACAGTTTCAGCCAAAAAATGCCTGTGCTTGGCAGCTGCCACAGGGAAATGGAATTACAATGTGAGTCTCTTCTTGAGCAAACTCAGGAACGTCACCTGGCTTTCATTATTTTGGTTTTGTGCCAGCCATAAAATTTGCCTGTTTCTGTGTGTATTTATGCAATTTCAAAGTGCAAGTCTAAAGGCTCTGGGCTTTACGCTACCGGGCCTGTTTGGAAAGAGAGATCAAACATTTCCAGAGCTGCAGATCTTCCTGGCTGTATCTTCAGACCAAGGGAAGTTTCACTTTCTCTTCCCATGGCCTGAGATTACCCAAAGAAAGAAGACTTTGCCCAGTTTCCCAGAGTTCATTTCCATCACTTTTAGGACTGAAAGTGATATTGTCCAGTTTTACAAGTGAAGGCAGAAACTCGTCCAAGCCCGTAAAACTCCACTCTTAATGGTGATCATTTCCAAATCAAGGTTATAAAACACCAACCATTTCTTTTTTAAGATGGGTCAATTAAAGGGCTCCATGTTATTCTTAAGTAAAAGATAAATGCCACTTTCGGGTGGAGCGCCAGGTTGACCTTTTCTTGAAAGGCGACCCTGGGCGGTACTGCTGACATTTCCAAAGCGCAAACCACCAAAACGTCTGTGGTGAAAGAAGACAAAATAACACTGATCACTTCTGAAGGTCCCCTGAACTACCTGAGGCTCTTTCCTGCGACAGAGGACTTTGTCACCTGTTTGTATTACAATTATTTTGTCAGTTTTTTTCCTCCAGATCTGCAGAAAACAGAGAAACCTTGAAAAACAAAGGTTTCGGGAGGAGAGTGGAATTCTGCCTACATGTCATCTCATTTCTCTTTACTTTTACATTCTCTTATTTTCTCACATTCTTTTAATATCAACCTCAGAGTCTCTAGTACTTAGTTTTGGGTATTTCACAGGTAAAAGTGCCATTCATTAGAATAAAGAAAACTTCCAAATGTGTCTTTAAATTTGTGAAACCTCATGAAAAATACATGAACTTTTCCTCTCCCTGAAATCCAAATAATTAAAAGACCAAAAAGAAGCAATCCCCCACCTACCCCCAAACAAGAAGTTATTTTCACCTGAAGGGAAAACTTCTAAAAGTGCTCACGACTTGCTTAACCTGACATGACCTCAGTTCAGGAAAATACTTTAAAAAAGCACTTAATTTTAGGCAGTGTTCATTTCTGCTCGCTGCCAGGGGGACCATACAGTGTTTTGTGACTGAGCCCCTGCACACGCAAAGCCTCTAATTGTCATGACAGATGTGTTTCACTGTTGTCCCTTTAGAAGCAGATGAGGAAAAGATTGTTAGCTCCTTCCCATAGCTTTTCTTCAGCAACATATTGTCTTCCGCAGGTCCTCTCTATCTCGTGGTATTATCCAACATGACTGTGAATGGCTGGGCAAAACAGTAGGTAGCTGGTCCATATATCCCCAGTAGGGATATAAACGGCATCGGAAATGACATGGAGGCTATGCCTAGAAAAATAAATGAAATTTTGGTTTCAAGAGCACTCATGTGGGTGCTTGAAAGCTGATAAGGTGGTTGTGATATCAACAGTTTTCCTTCTATAAATGCATAGATAGGTACAAACATATTTTCATGAAAATTTCTGTAGGTCAATATCTCTGGGACTTCTCCTCTGTTTAACCAAATGAGAACTGGCCAGTGGATTCTCAGTTTAACAGAGTGGCACATAGACGTTTACGTATACATAAGAACATCAACTCCCCCCACCCTTCTCCTCACAACCTGAGCCTGAAACTCCATTTGCCAAGCTGAGGTTGCAGGGCCTTTTTTTTTGTTTGTGTTTGTGATCTGGACTAATCCGTCTGGAATTATAGATAGCTGAGGAAACTCTGAAATGCATATTTTTGGGAAATCTGCTCTCAGGGAAGCCATGTTTTAATCTAAAAGCATCCTGAGAGGAGAGCGATGGTGAACTTGTCCCATACTATTGGAGAGCTTTTTCCCACAGCTGGCCAGGACCTTTTGAATCCCCTCTCCTGCTCTCCTCACTGCTCCTGTCAGTCTCCACCATCAAGTGATTCTTGATGCAAGGCAAGCAATCACAAGGCAAATTCAAATATTTATAAGGATCAGGTAGAATTTCATGTCCTGCAACCAAACAACTGCTTTTTTTTTTTTTTTTTTTCTTTTGGTGTCATGTCTCATTCCTTCCATTTCTTCCCTGGACAGCAATTTTGCAAGAAATCTCCTTCCCACCTTTTCCACAGCCTGACTGTCATTCAGACAGCCTGAAAGATGACAGCAGAACTGCCCTTTTTAGAAAGAAGGGGAAAATGCTGAAGCAGCGGGGTTTGCATTCGCTCTTGGAGTTCAGTCCAGCTCGCCTGAAAACAAAACAAGAGAGGCGCATAAAAAAAAAGGAGAGAGAAAGGAAAAAATGCAGCTTCTGTCTCTGGTGCTGACTCTGCCTGCACTCTCCCCGTGCAAAGAAAGCGGACACAGCAAATATCCCTGTGAGCTCCTCAGAAAGCGATTTTTGCAAACGCTGTATCTTTGCCTGTGTTGCTTTTAGCTGCCCTTTCTAACCACGGGCTGATGGCCATTCTGCAAAGGGTGCTAGCATAGCCAAGCAAGCCACGCGCTGCAGGAGTCAAAGGGGGAGAAAGCAGAAGAAAAGCTAGGATGGAGAAAGCCACATTTGGTATGAGCACAAGGACCCATGTCTCATGTGTGGGACAGTTTTCAGGACTTAGCAGAAGATTTCAGAGGAGGATCCTCATTGGTGGCTGATCTGCTTTCAGGATCATGCCAATGAAAGCCCATTCATGTCCCATGATATGCCAAGGTGAGCAATTCAGAGCACAAGCCTTTGAGCTGCAGCAACCAGGTATGAACACTTCTCTTGGTTTGGCCTTCACAGTCTCCTTGAGCCTCTGTCCTCTACAAAATGAGGAGCTCATCACCCTGAGGATATCAAGAGTTGTCTCTCAGGCGTTGAACTGCATTCGGGACCTCACCTAGGAAGATCTGAAGGGTGCTGGCCTCCTCAGCTGCAGTCTGTGTAGGCAGAGAGGAACCGGTACAAAACCGTAAGTCTGTCAACACTGTAACTATTCCCAGGGCTGAGCCTTCCTGAGCTGCCTTGGAAATGAAAGGAGATGCATGTCGAGACATGGGGCTCAGCCCTAGAGTCATAGCTGCCATAGCTGTGCCAAACCAGAGACAGACACCACCATGGAGACACAGCAGCTCCCTGGTCAAGCCCTGCTCTGCTTCTGCTGCCCCTCCTGACACTCTTCTGACTAGACCTGAGATGCTGAACCTGTGCACCTGGCTCATGGGTATGGAGAGCTGCCAAGAGGAAGCAATATTAGCACAGTGCAAAGCATGACGTGTCTGGAACACCGCCTGCTGCCAAGCTGTTCAGTGTAGTGCTTGCAGCAGAAAGCTGGCACCCCCTAAAGAGCATCCAACTTTGGACTCGCTAGATCTGCGCTGGACAGGCTGACCCAACTCTCGTCTCAGGTCTGGCCACTTGGATGAATCATACTGACTTCAACACATGAGCGCCCCTCCTCAATGCCTGAGTCTTTGGGACATGCTTCAGCAAGGCACCATCTCATACATAAGAACAGATAACAGAGAAGGGTATACAAGCCCTCTAGAGGGTCAGTGGACCTTTGTCCTGGTTTGAGGTAAAACAAAACCAACTTTCTCTTCAGTAATTTTACTTCTTAGCTAGGCCTCTTCTAACTCTCTGAAATTAACAGCATATTGTGCTGAAAACTGTTCGTTCTCAGAGCTCGTTCTCCTCCTGCAGGGAGGAGTGGCAGGACAGGTGACCCAAAACTGACCAACAGGGGTATTCCATCCCATCTGCCCCATGCTCAGTATAAAAGCTGAGGGATTAAAGGGTCAACTCTTCTTTCTTCAATGGCTGACGTCCCAGGAGGATCCTGTCTGTTCATCTGCCTTTGATCCTGATCCGTGTGTTCCTGACTCCAGCTCTGGAATCCAGTTCCCACCCATTGCTGAGTCCAGTCTGGGACTTCCCCAGTGCCTGCCGGTGACATCATCCTGGGAGCTTCATACAGCTTTGTATATATTGTATCTATTTCATTATTTTCTTTTTATTTTATTATTAATTATTAAATATTAATATTTCATTAAAGTAGTTTAGTTCCTTCTAAACTCGTAAACCTCTGTCTCTCCTCCTCCTCTCCCTGTGCGACAGGTTGGGGGGGGGGGCATCTGTCGCCAGCCTCTGGCCAATTTGGCCTAAACCACAACAGCCTGACGCCAACTCACAGACATGTGTCCCAGACACGAACCGTTCCCCTGGTGTCCTGCAGACCAGGATGCCAGCTGTGGTTTACAAGATTTGCAGGTCTCTTTCGGCAAGTGAGACAAAAATTCTCAGCAGCGAAGGCTCTCATTTGACACCTATGGCTGAATCAGACCTGACCCGGTAATCAGGACAATCCCAAGCCTTGCCACTGACATGCAGTGTCTTGTGAATGGGAGTCGCGCTCTGCTCTGAAAGGGCTTACAACTCCCCTGATGAACTGTCGTTCAGTTCCAACGCAATAAAGCAGCAATTGCGCGTTTAGAAATGATTATTGAAAGCAGATTTATTAAGGATTAATGAGAGGAGTGTGGGAGTGATAAAAGCATTCACTAATCCTTGGGATGGGCTGGTTTTGATAATCATCTAGAATTTGAAATAGCAGCACAGCAAAGTCCTTATCATATAAATCTGAGGCAAGGTTTAATATGACAGTTATCATATGTTTAAATATCAACTTATTATTAGAAACACATTCATTGAAAATTAACCGTGTAATAGATTGTTATCTGTGACACTGCTTGCTTAAATAAATACACATGTTTTCACAACCAATTGAGAGTCTATTTGAAACGATAGCTTGGTTTATTATTGCTATTTTTTTTGTAACGCTGCAGAGTGTATTTGTTTGCTCCCCATTCTTGACATACCAGAGATGTTTTTCATTCCTAAGCTGTGTATGCTTAGCCAGCACCTAATCATAATAACAATAATAATAATAATAATGCATTTTATTTTTATGGCACCCACCAGTCACAGCTCTCCGGCTGTTTCATAAACAAGAATACAAATATCCAGAGAGCACTAAAACATCCATCAGAAAAAAAGCCAAACAGAGTTCAAAATAAAATGCAACCCATGTAATTAAAGCAAAATAACAACGCGTGCTTAGGATGACAAGTTTTCCAAGTCTCTTTTGAAAGCAAAACAAGACAAGAGCCCTGTTTTGTGGCGATTCAGCCAAGAGGCAGTGGGAGATGGGGGAAATTCAAGCTACACAGGAGGGAGAGTCTGCCCGTCTGGGTGGGCTCCAGCATGGGCACAGGACAAGTTGGCTCAGCATGGCTGTCCCCTTGGGTGTTATCTATTTTATTGAGCAAATCCAATGCCCTGAGAGGTGAAATGTGTTGGCTAGATTTTCTCAGGAAGCCAGCAGCGCTTTAACTGGCATGTGATGATATTTCTTCATTCCCTAGCCCTAGCAGTGAGAGTGCTGGGACTGGTGTGGGTTCTCCAGAGGCAAGTGGAGGAACCCTACTCTTGTGCCATTGCACACTACATGTATCAGCCACAACAGACTAATAGACCAGACCTTAATGGCCATTTTCCCTCCCTTCCCCACATCCCCTCTTTACTGTGGTATCAATCCCTGCTCCACTCTTCACCCACACTGGGAAGAGCGGGAAGAGATCACAAAAAACAGTGGTTCCACTTTGATCCGTGGGTAGTTCCCTGGCAGAAGATCTGTGGGGAAATTTTGCTCTTCTTGCCAGTTTGAATAAGATGGAAAGAACAAGGTAGAACTGAGACCTTGCAGGGTCAGCGTATGAGAAACGAGAGGTGTCTGGGGGTACTTGAGCAAGTGGAGTGCTGACCTGTGCTAGGGACATAGTGATTGTTAATTCTAATGACTGTAATTATTATTATACAAGTGTTAATCCCGCGTTTTCTTTCTTCAGATTGCTTTTGGTGAACTTTATCAGGAAATGCTTCTGACTGTGTGGGTCTCTCCTCCGAGAGGCTGGCTTGGATCTTGGAAATCAGACCCAGAGGAGCTGAATGGAGCTTTCTGGAGGCTGGGATAGGATGCCAAGACAGCACGACTTCACCAGGCATCTGCTGTTCCCCCAGTGCTGGGCAAGGAACATGTGTTGGAAATTGTACACCTTGTATTTGCAGGTTTGCAAAGGGGGCCTCAGAGGACTCCAGAAGTATGCTTCCCACCCTACCACATCCTCTAAATCACATAAATACCCTAGAAGAAGAGACACAACAAATTGTGTTGTGGCTGATACCCATCCAGGTTGGTTCATGAACCCCCTGTGTCTCTGTTAGCTTCGGTCACAAGAGTCTCCTAACAACTGTGCCAGAACTGCCACTGGCTTTTCCCTCCCCCCTCACCCATGAGGTAGGATCAGCATTAATGAAGGTGATTTTTTCATCTCACCTGAGAAGGAGCCTCCAGCAGCCAGTTCAGACTAACACATCTAATAGAGTGCTACCTGAACTAACTTAGTGTCCCCTGCTAATGTGCCACCTCACTGCTCTTTTCCATTTTCACATTGTTATACAATCCATTGCTTGTCAAAAGACCTGATATAAAATTTCAAAGTTCCTACTGTTGGCTTTTTTCATGGGGAAAATCTGCTTTCTCCATTTGCTTCTAGCATCTCAGCCATCTCTGGATCTATGTTGCTACTTCTCCTCTCATTCTGAGTCTTCAGGTCCTTTCCCTCCCACCTCTCTGCCAACAACCAGTTGATCTCAAGTGAGGTTTCTAGGTGTGGAAAACAAAAACTTATTCCAGGCTCGTATTTGTTGAATGTGTGTCATGCACAATGCACAACTTTGAAGTGAAATTACTGTCAGACCTACAACACTTCACAGAAAAAAACCTTGCATGATAAATTTCCAAGTGAATTGGTATAAAGCACTAGCTGGAAGTACATCCTCTACTTCCCTCCTACTCAGTCACCTAGCTGGGAATTGCTAGAAATAGTGCAGAATCCTCCATTCACCTATCTATCCATACCACTGTTCCTTCTCTCTCCTTCATCTCTCTCTTTATTCACCTGTTTCTTTATTCCCCTCCAAAATCAAAGTATCAAAAAGATACCCCAGAGTTGTCTCTTTCTTCACCAACCCCAGAGATTCCATTCAGTTGCTTAATCATAGGCATAAAGTATCATCAAATGTGCCCTGAGGTACCTGAGATATCCTCAAGAGCCTGAGCTCTATAACACTTGACATGTGGAAGACACATGCCCTTCTGGAGTGGCAACCAGTGGCCAGTTGGGATGTCCTAGAGCATCTCAAATGACAACAGACATATGTTCAGGGAACTGAATCGAGCCACAGGTATCCACTGATCAGCTCTGCATAAAGGGAGCTTAGCACCTTGCTCACAGCAGTCTCACGAGGCTAGATGACTAAACACGGAGCTGGATCTGCCTGCGTATCTCTGCGGCATGTGAACTCTGGCTTGCATTTCAAAATCAGCCTAAGACGTTCCTCTGCCTGCACAGGGCAGTGCAGTGACAATCAACACGTTGCGTGGTAAGCTCAAGGAGGCTTAGCTTGGAGACAGCCTGGGCAGGAGCTTGTTCCAGACTTGTCCACAGGCACAAAAGAAAAACAGCAAAGAAAGAGAGAAAGAGTTTCCAGGAAACACTAAAACAGTTGCAGTCTTGCCCTTTGAAAAGTGCAGATAATCAGCAGCTTAGCACTGAATCCCAGGTTAATTGGCTTGTATTAGGTCTCCGTCCTCCCCATGTGTGTCACCTCCTGCCAGAGGGTGGTGGGAGGAGAGACCAAGCAGAGTCATGAATACACACCATTAGTAGCAGGGTCTTAGAGTGACTGGGAGGGGGACCTAGCTCGGGGGCAGCACGACTTCCTTGGTTGAGCCAGAGATCAGCCATGAGATTGCTGCTCAGGACAGGCTGAGTAGCAAGGGAAGGGGAAAAGAGATAAAGGCTGGGAATGGACTTTGACCAGTGTGTGATACAAGAGCTTCCAAATATTTGAAGTGTGTGAAATGCAGAGCAGGAAGAACAGCCCTGATAGCAGGCACTGCTGCTTGTGGATGTCCTCACCTCACACAGATCCTTCCCATCCACCGTGTGGGGACGTAGATCACCTGCTGGTGGCTGGGCAGCTAACGATAGCAGGTACCTGGTAGCCTCCATTGGACCTGCATCAGCAAACCACCTTTGCTACATGAACTTCAGTGACTTGCTTTACATCAGCCCTGCCAATGCTGGTGAGGACTGGAAAATAAGGGATTTACCAAGGTCACATTGTCTGTTGACAGAGGAACTGTGAATAAAGTTGTGATAAACTGGCTTTTTAAAACACAGATGTACACTTGCATGTACATTTGCCTGGGAGTAAGTACATAGAAACAAGGGAATCGAGAAAATCTTTTTCACAAAAGACCTCGAAATTGTTAGTATCCTGGCACTATGTGGCTCCACTTCTTGTTAATTGAAAGTCTAAAAATAATCCTACAAACTCTATATTTAGTAGAAAAGTTTCCTTGGACCTAGGTGAGATACGTTATTTTGGATGTGAACATATTGTAAGGAAGTACTTAAAATATTTTACAGCCAGGTTTTTCCGGCATTAAAAACAAACAGGCATTTTGACTGGGAAAAACGGGGACAATCTAAAATAGAATCATAGCAAAATATGGTGATATTAAAAGCACTGGGATCTTTTTGGCAAAAACACTTTGACAAGACTCAGATGATTTCACAGGACATTTTGGTGATTTTCTTTCACCTTTCACCCCTCTTCAAAAACAGGTTCATTCAAAAGATTTCACCGTTTCACCAAGTCTAAACAGATTAAGCTATAGGTCTCCTGAATCCAGTCCTGCATCCTAAATTTAGCTCATTAATGACAAATGCAGTAGTCTGCAACCCGAAAACACTTGATTTAGGGAGGGTCATAGCATTAAAACTGGACTGAAATCAAAGGAAGGAAAAGTGCAGGTTGCCTATCAGAGAAATTGTCCTGACAATGCTATGTCCAAGGCAGTCCCCTCGCAGAAGAGAAAAGAGGTTCATTGATTATTCACAAAGGTTATGTAAACTATGAATCAGGGGGCTGCATTAGGGATCAGTCCTCCAGCAACTGGATTGTGTCGTTGAACACCACGATGCAGCCTGCCATGGAGAGTTACCGCATGAAAGGGTAGCAAGCGGGGACCTGCCACTGTGCAAATGAGTTCACCTTCTGCAGGGACCCCTCCTAGAGCACCTCCTTGGGTCTGGCTGGATTTTCAGCAGGTCAGGGACCCTGCCATGCATGCACCAAACTGCACTGGACAGCCCCAGGTGGCAGGAGGCAAGGCAATCCATACTCACCTGTGGAGCTAACCATTCATCCCGGAAAATCTTCTTCATTAGCTCTTAGAATAAAGTTACGCTCAGGATAGAAGGAGAGGGATGGTGGTGGTAGGAGGAAGAGGACACTCTGGGCTGATGGGTGCAGTCCAATTTCTCTGAGACGGAGTGAGCTGTGGTGATTTATTCAAGCTGGCGAGGTAGGCAGGGATTTTTGGCCTGGGGGAGCCTGGGGCAATGAGTAAGCTTAAACTTCTGAAGGGTGGAGCTCAGAATTCTTTTTTATATTATGCAAAAGTTAAAATAGGAAAGAAACTGATTCATTCTCACCAGCCCCAAGGAAGACATTCCTCAGGTTAACGTTAGGTGTGTCTACTGGGAATGTGGTGTAATAGAGGTCAGGAGGTACGTGAGTGACACCCACGTGCATCCCCCAAGAGAGAAAGTCTCTCCATGAGATCTGAGGACCATAGGGAGGTCCTAGCCAGGACTGCTCTGCCATGATCAAAAAATCAAAGGATGCCTCTACATTGAAGTGCTTACAGCCTGATTGAAGGAAGATGATGGGAAGAGAAACACGTTTGTCCCAAGAAGTGGTGCACAAGGGAAAATGTAAGCAACAGTCAGATGCCAGGTCAGTCCCCAAGCGGGATCTTTTCTCAAGAGCTGCAGTCGTCTGCTCCCATGAGCCAAGAACTGCCATTGACCTGTTACTGTATTTATCCTGCCTGCCCCACTTGAAGCAGAAGGAGATCCCTGAAAGACGAAAGTGGAAAGTGTTATTGTAAGCAGCCCCAGTTCACACCCTGCTTTGAAGGGAAAACACATTGTCTGTCTACCAGCCAAGTTTCCTCCCTTCCTGGGACTGGCTGTGTTGGCAACCAAACAACAGCAACCAGAGAGAGACCAAGAGTTTAAACAATGACCGTGGCTCTGTCGCGTATGGAAGGACTTTATGGCGCTTTTTTCCCCCCTGAAATTTCTGCTCCCACTTCCCTTTTTTGAGAAAAAGGGCATTTTCAAGAACCTCAGTGCAGGCACAGCAGTTACCCGCTGTGCCAGCTTCTCTTGTATAGACAAGAGTGCTCCAAAACCCTTCTTCCAGCTGCCCAGGGAGCAGGTTCACCTGTTAGCTGGCCCGACAGCAGGGACATTCTCTCTTCTGCCATCTGAAGACTCATCCAGGATAGTGGCAGCAGGCAGGAGTGCTGCTCTCTCAGTACTGCACCACAGCATGAAGAAATGATCTTGCCCATGAGTCTGGCCCCCAGGAGAGCAGAACTTTGTTTCTGGCTGTGTTCTTGAATAACTCATTTTACCTCTCTTTCCATTTCCTTAAAGGTCAGGACAGTCTCCCTAAGTACCACTGCAGTGACTAACAGCATGGAGCCCTGATCTAAGCTTCTTGCTGCTGTGGCAGAAATAAGACTAATACTTTTGGTTTCCAAAACCCTCCCACCCTCAGCTCTGGCACTGTCACAGCAGTTGCCTTTCTACTGAAGGGGGAATCACAGAGGAGAGCTATTCAGTCATAATATTTACGAGTCCCTAAAGCGGTTATCAATTTCCAAGTGGAGCTCATATGCACCAGAGCCACCACGGCAGCAAAGACACTGAAAAATCTCAGCATATGCTCAACAAGTGCCTGTCTGTTTGGCAGTATGAGTCAGCCTCAAACACAGAGGGTTTTTAGGCAGGCAGTGATACAAAGCAAATGCTAAATCTTCTAGAAGTGGAACCAAACTACAGCCTCAAGTTTGGTATGGAGTCCTCTGCATAGTGGTGTTGGATTATGACTTCAGGGAGGGGGGAGGCAGGGAAGGTAAAAGGATGATGGGGCTATGCTTGGCTACCACTGGTCCCATATGAAGATGTCTACTCTCCCTCTCTCTGTGCTTGCTCATCTACAAAATGAAGGGCTGATTCTAGCTAATGAACCATCTGCCTTGCGTGTATGCTCAAGGCAAGAGAGAATGCTCCCTTGGTGGGTGTTTTCCAGATCAAAGAGCAAATTTGGACTATGTCTCTGCTATCACCACCAATTTTTATGCCACGGTAGAAGTCAACAAGGAGACTTGTTGACACCTTCAAAGTCCTTCATTGCAGGAGACTCGTAGCAAGTTGTGGCAGAGTTGACCCAATAAATGATTATCCCCAGGTGGAAGATGGCAAGTGGAAAGCACTGCAGGACTCAGTCTAGAACAGCTCAGGAAAGGTGACCAAGATCTTTGTGGGGATTAGATCTGAAGCTGTGTAGGTGGTTGAAGATATGCCTTCTGCTCTGAACTAGTCACACTGTGCAAAACATCAGCATCCATTATAGGCAGCCACATACTTTTTCCTGTTTGTTTTGCAGGGACTTGCCATGCCTGGGCTGTGTGAAGGTTTCCCAGATATGTTCACAAAAAAGCAGCTCAATTTACGAATGAACAGCACCAGTAGTCTGCTGGAAGGAGCCCAAAGTTCATTGAGACTCTTTTCCTCCATGTGCTCCAATGCCAGGAGCTGCTTTGGACTCTGGACAGTCTGCCTTGAAGAGTGCTGCCCTGTGCCCGTCCCTCACACTCTCCTGTTTGAAATAACCCATTCTCACCTCTGCTCTGTTTCTGGCATCTGAACTATGTCTGGCCCCTGGTACTCTTCTCTGCCTTCCCAGGGACAGCAAAGGATACAAAGGGTGTGATCTCAACGTTTCCCGTCGCACTCAGACTGATAGTGGAGAGATTAGAGGTGGAAAGAACACCTATGAGGTCATCTCTGACATCCCCGGGGAGCAATCCAGGATTGTTCCTTTGCATTTTATTATCTGGTGCTCTGTCCAGCTCAGCAGTAACATGACTCAAACCACGATCTTCCCAGAGCTTCCCTAGGGGAGGCAAGTCGCAACCTTGTGTTTCTTACTGTCAGGAAACATTTCCTGATATTCAGCTTAAATTTTCCTTTCCTTAAATTCATTCTATTTAGACCTATTCTCAGACAGACCTCACCCTGGACAAGGTCTTCTCCTCCTCAGAGTTCAGATCCTTTTTGGACTTTGCCATTCTGAATGCATTTGTGAGTCCAGTTTTGCTGCAGCAAATCATGCTGGGTAGCCCCTCTTTCAATGTCTGAGTGCCTCAGGCTCATCAATGCACTTCTCATTACAGCTCTGTGAGGAAAAGAGCACTTTCATAAGGCCCCCACCCTCCAAGTTAGGTGGGTACCCAAAAGCCAAAGGTATTTTGACATCCATAAATGACAACTAATGCCCCTAAGTATGGAAAAACTGTGCACAAATCATCTATAAATGAAACGCCTGATTGAGAGCAGTCCCTATAATTGGGATCCCCCATTAAATGTTTGAACCTGACTCACTAGCAAATTGCTCTCTCTGTTTTTGCTGTGGATGCTCTTGGGCGTCTTGGTAGAAGCTGCAGGCGAGAAGCTTCTTTTCTGCCTCCATACAGTAACAGTGAAGAGGAAAAAGGACTCAAGAGCAGGCTGCTCATGTGTTCAACTGATGACCAGTTGAATTACTCAACCTGCTGGCTTGCTTTGCTGACTGAGCCCAGGCGTTAATTGCCCTGGTGCTTTTTCCTAAATGTATGGCTCTGCATATCCTGTCCTCTAATATTTGTGGCATTATGTCTTTGCCGCTTGTGGACAGCAAGTTGTACAAGGGACACAAGAACTAGGTAGCTTTTACTGAAATAAAAACTGGGAAGCAGAGTACAGAAGAAACAGAGCTGAGAACTCACTTCTAAAACTTGTTTGGCTTTAGAGCTGAGCTACCAAAATTGGGAGCCATTTGGAAGTCACCGGTCTCTAAAAGCTGTCAGGCAGAGACAGCTTTAGAATTAGCAAGCAGGAGAGGTGCTTCAGTAGGCAGCAGGACCAGGAATAACTAGCAAATTAAAGGAGATGCTCTTGGTGTTAAATAACAGCTGGTCCTATGCTGAGAACTGCATATGGCAGTGGTGAGGCAATATCTTCTTTCCATGTGCAACAGCAAAAGATTGCCCATGCCAGGGGAATCCCCAGATAGGATCCTTCAAAATGCTTCAGTTAACAGGAGCAGCATTAAGAGGCTGAAGTGCCTCAAAGTTTCTTGGGCAGAGAATCTCTTTTTTTTGCTTCTTGGTTGCCCAACATGTGGTACTGTGGGTGCTTGGTCTGCACTTGGGGCTCCCGCTTATAAGGGCAATAATAATCAGTATTACTGAGAAAAGGAAGTATTGTCTTGGATTGGCTCCAGAGGCAGAAATGACAATAATTCCTTGCTGGGTGCAAAGCCTGAGCAGCCCACAGCTATGGTGATTCAGAGATGTTATCCAGGAAAGTCTGTATGTATGCAGACAGACCTTCTTCATCAGCTCCCTGGAAGCTGCTTCTAGGGAAACATAAAAGAGCAGTTATGTGTTTTTCCATGGCCGGACAGTGGTTAGGGTGCAGAAGTTGATGCTCCTCTGTATATCTTTATGTTTCCGGCAATTAACCAGCCTTCCTTCACATCCCTGACTGCAAAGTCAGCATGCCATGAAGGACTCCGGCTGGCACAGGCCAAGCGTTCCCTGGGCAAACAATGTCCAGCCAGGCCCTCCTGATTAGCTCTGATTACTCTGGGGATGCTCATACAATTCCACATTAGGAAGAGTTGCTTTGTTGTCGGGGAAATGCATGGGCAGCCTCACTAACATGCTCACAGGGTGGATGAGCTCACAGGGGAGGCTGGGGTTAGCAGCGTGCTCTGGGCACTTGTAATGCATCGTGTGCACTCAGCAAGAAAACAGAATCCATCTGGCCTAATGGGCACACAAGGCAGCAGGGAATATAGGCTTGCAAGAGATCTCAGGAGGTCACCTAGAACATGACCCTGCTCCAAGACAGGACCAGCTATGGCATCATTAACAGATTTTTACCTAATCTGTTGGTAAGTGCCTCTGGAAATATCTCCAAACCCCCTTTGTGTAACTCCGCTTTGCTGTCCTGTCTATTAGGGAGCATTTACTGCCAGTTAATTTTACTGTTCCTGCAACTGAAACCCAGGTCTTCTTGTCTGATGCTTGTGGCTTTGGAAAATGGGTGATTCCTTTCCCCTCTGTAACAGCATTTTATGTGACAGTTCCCACCATATGACCTCTCCTGCCAATGTTTTCTTAAGGTAAAAAACCCTGCTCTTTTGGTCTGCCTCCACAGATCTCTAGATGTCTGATTCTGCTTGCTTCCTTCTGGCTGGTCTCCAGTTGGTCCATGGCTTTTTTACAGTGCAGCACTCAAACATAGACATGGTTATCAATTGCAACACAGAACAGAACACGATTATGGTATTGTCTTACAGACTGCCTTACTGACTTACAGATGGAGTGTGGGGTTTGCAAGCTTTAACATTACAACACTGTTGACTCAAGTTCAGCCTATGACCCTGACTGTTTCCCTAGATTCCCTTCTGCAGCACTGCTGCCAAGCCAGACAGCCCCCTTTTTTTATATGTGGAAAACTGATTATTCACATTCTTGTCTCTATCCAATTTCATCTCAGAGTTTTTCTTGAGTTTGTCCAACTCAGTTTGAATTCTAATCCTGATCTCCCATGTACTTGCAGTCTAGCTTAACTTGATTTAGTAAGCGTAGTCTGTATGCTAACGACCATCGTCCTAGTCATTAATGAAAATACTGAATAGCCTCAGGCCTAGGACAGACCCTCGCACAGTGCTGCTCAGCGTATCTTTCTGGCAGGACTGTGACCCGGTGCTAAGCACCTTCCAAGAACACTCTTTTAAATTGTTCTACTTGAAATTTGCCATCTCAGAGCTATGTCATTTGGACCACTGTCTGCACTCTGTTTACAAGAATGTTATGCGCAACAGTGCAAAACACAGTACTAAAGCAGAGGTGCGAGATTTCTTGTGTACCGAGCCCATTAGTCTATCAACAAGAGAAATTAGATAGGAATGAGACAGCCGGCTCTCGACAGATCTGGCTTGGCTGGCAGTCAGCATCTTGTTGTCTTCTGTGTTTGTTTCCTTTCCCTGTCTAAGAACTTTTCCAGGAAGTAAAGTAAAGCTCGTGGATCCTTGACAACTGTTCATTGATATATGACATGTAGCTAGGCATCATCTTTGGCATTCCCAGCATGCTACCTGGGATGACACAGAAAATGATGCAACTGCTAAGAAATCAGGGGGAGGAAGCAGGAGAAACTGGAGAAGAAGAAACAAAACCCAAATTTGCCTTGTTTTTTAAATGAAAGTGGAGGTAAAGGGGGAGGGAGCAATTACTGCACAGATACTGATGCCAGTCTTCTTGAGCAGCTGAACAGACACAAACTGGTTTTCTAAGGATTTGTGACTCTTAGTTGATTAACTTTTTGATAGAGTTATTGTAAAATGCTCTGTTGTTTGTGCATAGATCTATAACATTTCCTTCCCTTCTCTGTTCTGGTCTTTCTTCTGCAGGGTCTTTAGCTAACATCATATGGGATGTCAAATATGACAGTAGAATTGCCTGTTGACATCCACAGCAAACGAGTTTGTGATTGTATGTACAAATTTTCCATCATATGCACAAAAGAACAACATATGAACAAATTTATTACTGTATGAACTTTATTTCTGGCCATTTACTTCTTCAAAATTTGTAGGATATTAATTATCTTTGGTATCTCTTCCCATGGATAGAGTGATGTTTATGTCCAGTGAAGATTTCTAACAAAAACCAGTGTAACTAGAGACTGTGTAATTGCACAAGCCTTATTTTCATCAATTTCAATGGTAGGATCAGACCTCTCATAACTTTCATTACACTGTTCTGAACACTGGCTGAGGTCTATCAGACCTTCATAACAGCACCTGTTTAGCAGCTTTCCTGGAAAAGTCGGAGTCTGATTTATAAATGGAGCAAACTCACAGTTTTTGGACGCTGAGATTTCTTCCCTCCTGAATGAGTGCTCCACTGAGATGCTACAGAGCACAGCACTTTGCAGGACCTAGCCTTTGCTGATCTTGACACTGATTTTTCCAACCCATGGCTGCAGTTCAAGGATACCTAGCAAGGCCAGGCATTCAAACGTGAAAACGATTAGACTTCTGCGGTCAGTTTCTGTGTTGTGATTGCCATGCACACCCTGAATACTCTGGGCTAATGTTTTCATTTAATCATGGCTTTCTTGGCTTTGAATGCTCTTGGTGTACTGGAGCTACAAAAACATTTTGATATCCTTAGATTTACCCAAACAGTTTGGCTTTCCCCTGACTTTGAGGCAGCACAACAGGCAACTTGACTCTTAAGTGAAAGCAATTAAGCAGGCATTTAAAAAAAAAAAAAGTGTGAGTGAACTTTACACTGATCCTGTCCTCTGGGATCCTCTGATGTAATATAAGCTGCTCAGGCATTTTTGGCTGCTCTTTGCATGCATTGCTACCGGCTGCAAAGCCTCAGATGGAAATGAAGTACCTGGTTCTAAGTCTTTTTATTCAAGTTTAAAAATGTCATCATCTCAGTATCTCTGACTTGCCACAACAAGAAAATTGTGTCATCAGATTGCCACAAATGCCTCCTGATTCTTCCCCTGCTTGCTCCAGAGCAGGCTTCTGGAGGTAAGCTCTGACACTTAAACACGTGCGGTGGCAACCTGCAGTTCATGGATCCTCCTAGACTTCACTGTGTGGGAATGTGGTTATAAACAAAAATGAGTCAAAACTGGGCTTTATTGATCTGGCCTTCGGGTAGTGTTTGAAGGATGTTTTGATGTGAATTACAATAACAAGCTAGGCTTAACAAAGCTGAGGAAACACGGTGGCTGGCTCTTGGAACGTCCCTGGGTGACTAAGTTCCAGATAACATTCTGCCATATTCATGGAATTTATGGTCCCTTGTTTGCAAAAAAAAAGCAAAAAAAGAAAATCAAGACTTACTCACGTTGTCCATCAAGTTTCCTGAATTTCTCTTAGAATTTCCAGGAAACCAGGCAACTCAAATGGCTGAGTAACACCAAACAACTTTCCATGGCTCAGGGCATAAGGTTACTTGGTGTTTCGTGGAAGCCATGTGACTTGTTTCAAACAGCTCCTGGAATGAGAAGGTCCCTGTCAACAAATAACCTCGTTGCCCTGGCCAACACTGGGATTTCTGTGCTTTTAAGGCTTGATTGGAGGAAGGGTACGTGAGGGACGAGGAGCAACTGCTTACAGAGTCTTTTACAGCGGCTCAGGGATTTTGAGTGAAAGGTGTTCAGTGCATGCTTAGCATCAGTGGGCTGGAGCAAGTAGAGAGGCTTAAATCCATACAGACATGCAGGAACCTATGTCGACTTGGTGACTAACGGTGATCCTCAGATAACCTGCCCACAAGTGCCCAAACTCTATAGGTCTTCTTTCCTGGCATTAAAAAAACAAACCATTCTGCTTCTGAGGAATGCCTAGAGGTCCTTGGATGTACTTCTGTCTTATCTCCTTCCCACACCGTGCTAGCTAGGATACTACCTTGCCTCTCTTTATGAGAGGGAAATGAGAGCACGATCAGAAAATTTGGACACATCATTCAAAGCAGGAATGTTACTGGAGTTGTCCTGGTTGCATCTGTCTTTCGCCCTAGAAATTACTTTGACACTATAACAGAAGTTTGTTGGGGGTGTTTTTGCTTATTTGGGGTTTTTGTTGTTGTTGTTTGTTGTTATTGGTTTTGGGCTTTGTTTTTTTTTTTTTAGGGGCAATATGGTACAAATTCCCATCCAGTCCAAGACAGACCTTAATGCCCAGAAATATGTTGGTTTGCAGGAGCACTGTGGCATTCTGTGGATGAGTCCAGAAGAGATTCCACCTCTCTGCATCTGCACATGTGGGAAATTAGTGGGAAATTAGTAGCATTTGCAGAGAATGAGGCTCTAAAGCACTTTTGGGGAGATATTGGAAAGGAAATTAGAATAAGGGACTCAACAGCAAAAGCTGTTTGTTTCATGTGGCTAAATAATTTAAAAATCGGTGGCAGCTGCTAAGCTTTAGCTTGTGCCACTGTAACAATCAAAGCCAGTTAATGATCATTCCTCATGAGATAACAGACTTTTTTGGAAGTCTCAGTGGTCTTGAAAGAAGAATGGAAGAAGACTTTCTGATAATCCTGTGTGTACTTGGGAAAAGGGGGTGACTAGGACTGAATCCCACATCTGCAAGAAGTGATACTTGACCTTGGCTTCCTGCGTCCTAACCAGGTGTCTGTTTTGTCAAGTGGGAGGGAAGGAAGGTGCTGTAAGTTACTCTCTGTTCTTGACATAAAAAGTGTACACATTTATTTCCAGGAGAGAAAGACAGCCTAAAGATCACAAGACAAGGGAGATTTCTCCTTTCTCTATAGCAGCGAGAGTTTTAGGATGTGTCCCTCTCCTTTGTGTGTATTTTAGACCAATGCTGCATGGATCCTTTGTCACTAAGCTGGCTTTGGGATTCCTTTTTGAGGCATCTAATTCTCACTGCTGGTTGAGACTTTAAGAGCCAAAACCCCAGTTCTGGAGTCCACTCTGGACTGAGGTGAAACACAGAATCACAGAATGGTAGGGTTGGAAGGGACCTCTGGAGATCATCTAGTCCAACCCCCTGCCAGAGCAGGGTCACCTACAGCAGGCTGCACAGGAACGCGTCCAGGCGGGTTTTGAATGTCTCCAGAGATGGAGACTCCACCACCTCTCTGGGCAGCCTGTTCCAGTGCTCTGCCACCCTCAAAGTAAAGAAGTTCCTCCTCATGTTTAGGTGGAACTTCCTATGCTCAAGATTGTGCCCATTACCTCTTGTCCTGTCACTGGGCACCACTGAAAAGATCCTGGCCTCATCCTCCTGACACCCACCCTTTAAGCATTTATAAGCGTTGATAAGGTCCCCCCTCAGCTGTCTTTTTTCCATACTGAAGAGACCCAAATCCCTCAGCCTTTCTTCGTAAGAGAGGTGCTCCAGTCCCCTAATCAAGGCTATTTACGGCTCTCAGAAAACTAAAAAAAAATCCCACTTTGTGTATTTGTTTGCAATATAACCTAGTAATTTATTACTTAACTTTTTTGGGGGGGAAAAAAAAAAGTGGATTGTCCTTTATTCATCAAGCCTTTGACTTGAGGTGTGTCTTAACTGCCTGCAATCCCCAGATTCATACATGAAAACAGAACTGCTTTCAGTTACTAGGATTTACACCTTTTGCCTAGGTTAGTGGGTTACACGGGACTAATGCTGAGGGTCTTGAATTTGTCCTTGCTGATGATATACGATTTAACTGGCAAAATAGATGGTAGCATCTGCTTCCAAGACCTCTTGCAAATGCATGAACCTGACCGCTGTTACAACACCCTCCCCTCCTGTATATTGTTGACTTCTTTGTCCAGTTCAACAAAACATGACTCATGAGGGGAAAATCACTACTTTTCCCCAAGAGGCTCCTTTGCAGGCTGACAGTTTGTCTCACCATTGAGAAACATTTCCTGATAATTCCACTGAAAGTTTCCTCTGCTTCGTTTTGGCTCATTCCTCCTAGATAACAATCTTACATTTATATATAGTGTTTGAGCATTAAAATCCCACCTGACCAGCAGGGTGAGTGCCTCTGAATAGTACTGAGATCCTGTAGAAAGACCCCCTCCCTTCCTGCTGTATAAGAGGAAAGTTTAAGACTCTAAGGACCTCAGCACCCCTTCTATAAAGCAAGAAAATAAATCCTTTGAAAAATGGATGTACTTATGCCTTGCCTGCTGCTGGAGTGAAGCAGCTGTACTCTGCTAACACTATGCAGGGATCTAGACCGAGAAGTAAAATAGAAGTATTTATATCCCACAAGAATTACTGGTGGGAAATGGGGTAAAATGTAACATTGATCCAAGGAAAAAGACCATGTTGAAGAAGGCCATTTCCTATAACTGGCAAGGTATTTCACAGCATTGTGACTATTTTAGTTTTGGATTATATATGGGCTTTTTATTCCAGTGTGGCCTTTCTACTCTACTAATATCAGGAGGATGAAGTTGGGTGGAAGTTAACTGAACACAGGAAAAGAGCTATAGCCAAGTTGCCAAACTTATGTAGAAAGCACGTGCTGCAGAAAAAGAAAGGAGGTGTAAAGAGTGAAGTCTGCAAATCTGTGTGCTCCGTAGAGTGAATGACAGCCACACAGGCTGCACTGGGGTGCTCTAAAGTGTACTGTGGGTCACTCCCAGCTCTGCAGGGGTCATCATCAAACCCATTTTTATATTCCTCTTTGTTTAGATGCTGCTTACCTGGGAGCATCTTCCTGGGAAGTCCCATGAACATCTTCAGCCCACCTGGCCTCTGTCAGGGTCAGAACCAGGAACAGCACTATCCAACCTTTCCACACAGTAGAAGGAGTGATGCTTCACGATACTCGCCAGTCCTATGATGGCAATTCTCCTCCCATAAAGGACAGAGATTGTCCTGTGGGCATTCAGTACCTGTGCATAATCGGGGGCACAGGCGAAAACCAAGCCATGGTGTCCCACTCTGACACTATGGAGGGATGAAAATGCCCATGCTATGATGGCAGGCATGCCTTAAAGCTCCAAATTACATCACTTGTCTGCAAATGACTGCAGTCTCCACTTGCTTTGCTCTCCCTTCTGCTCCCAGTCATCATATGGACGAGGAATGTGCTCACTGTCTTATAAATGTTATTCTTACAAGCCCATTCCTCTAAATCATTCATCTTCAATGGTTCCTCTTATTTGGTTTCACACCAATTTCTCATCTTCCTTCTGGTATTGATTATGGATGCACTTCTTCAATACCTTATGTTCCTTCAGTTGGAATGACCTTCATTTCTTTCACACTCCATGGACAGTGAAACAAGAATAAATGTATGTTATAAACCCTGCACCCTTCAAGCCCCTCTCTTGCATTGCAAAAATTTGCTTTGTTGGAGGTAGAAAGAGGGAGAAGATGGATTTTTTTTGGGCATCTTTTGCATCCTGTCTGCCCTTTGGCTTCTAAAGAAACATCATTCAAAAGGCTGTTCTACAGAATTTGAGTGCACCCTGGATTAAGCTGAAGTGCAAACTTTCAGTTTGGTTCAATGAAGCAGAACAAAACTGTCTGATTCAGAAATGTCAAAACATTATGTTTTTCTCTGAAGTATTTCAGAGCTAACATATTTCCTTCCTTTTCCATGAAAAAGTTAAATATTTGCATGCGGAGCATATTTCTGTGTAATCTCACACACAGAGAGAGCAAAAGTTTAAATTTCATTACAACAGAATTTCTTACAGGGCAGGAGTTCCAGATTCTGTCCCTGGTTGAAACAAAACTTACAATTTCCTTAATAATTCATCATCTTTCTTTGAGACAAGGAAACCTGGCCCTAGAAAGCTGGAGTGACTCACCTGAGGTTTTCAAGATTGGCCTCGTTTTTTGGCAGTGGCAGGTATCTTGGGGCTTTGGTACACAGGCAAAGCCTTTAACAACTAATACATTTCAAATACATCAATGTAGCTAAAAGCTGTAGGAGAATCCCAGAACATGTAATTGCAATCATCTTCTCAAGCTTCTAAAGTGATGCAGAGCTTCATTACCTGGCTCTCACTGCCTGTCACTGCTGATAGCGCATATAAGGTGCTGGATCCCCAATCCAACAACAAATGGCATCTCAGCAAGACCAGAGTGTCAATAATGGGCCAAGAGTGGGACAGACTTCCAAAATTAGATTCTTATGCACGTTATCTTGAATATACATTCAGACAAGACTGACCAGTCTTTTCAATATCATGGGTTGGGGTTATCAGTTTGAATTTACTTGCTTGGTTCACCGTAGTTCCCAGCAAATTAAGCTTCTGTCCTGCCTCATGAGAAGGCCTACAAATAGTCTAGGTATTCTCCTTTCAAGTGGGAACAATGGTAGCTCATGGACCATAATACGCGGCCAAGTGCTGGTAAAATAGGAAGCACTTGGCAGCTGTCAGATTTAATTTTTTAATTTCCTACCAGCAGTGTCCATCTCTCCCTCCTCAATTCAGTCCTGGAGAAAAGCCAGTGCAGAAGAGATGTTGGATGGACGCATTGTCACTTGGTGCTCTCAAGACAAAGAAAGAAGAGTGGATAAATCTGAGGTGGGTAGCAGAGATGTGGACATTCAAGATAACAGCAGAGACGTGGGAGTTTAGAACGAGATAGCAGAAGCAGGAGTATAAAGTGACAGCGGCTAATTTCATTGTTATGATTTTATAAATAAGTTTTGACAGTGTTAGATTGTTCTCCTTGTGAGTTAATACATGTCATGTTGTGTCTACATGTTTTGGGCTCCTATTCTCTAACCAGTGGCCGTCTTGGAACATTTTAGACTCAGATGTGGCTCTGTGCTCAGGATACATAGAAACCATGACACTAGAACACAGCTGAGCCCCATTGGAGGTGTCCTCCAAACAAGAGCAAACCATGACTTCATCTTGTATCTACTGCCTTCTGTTTGAGAGTGACTGAGGCAGCTACCTCCCGCAAATACAGGCCTTGCTCAAACCAGAAAAGATCATAAATTTGCTCCCAGAGTTCCTAGCAAGGCTTGGAGGAGTTTCATACCAAGGGTCATGGCCATTTGACCAGAAAAAAGTCCCCTCCTCCAGGTCAAAGTTGTATCTCCTCTTCTGGTGTACACATAATATGAAGAATTTTCAGAGCTACATCATCATCTGTCATTTAGAAACCAAAGAAACAATTGCATTGGAAGGCACATCTGGAGGTTGTCCAGTCCATTCTCCTGCTCAGAGCTGAACTAGCTTCAAAGTTAGAGCTGAAGATCTCAATCTATTTTGATCTACCATTTTAAAAAACTCTACTCCCTTGGCAATGGTGAATTTAAAGGAGGTTTGTCTAAACTAGATTATGAGTTACTGCTGTGCTCCCCATGGCTGCTTTAGACTTAACAACATAAGCTATAAGTATTTAATCTCTTGCCTGGTAGAACAGTTCAGAAAATGCCATACATTTCACTTCTCTCACCCCCCTCCCGAAATATTATTCCGTCACTCCCCTCAGCATAGTAATTCAGAACCACATTTTTTATTTTCTTCCTTTTTTTTTTTTTTTTGGCTTCAGTTCTGAATTTCTTTCAGTAAAAAATCTGGGCAATTTAAAACAAAACAAACTTATAATGAAACTTTTAAAAGTCTATAATTCATCACCAAAGCTTTCAAAGAAGTATTTTCAGCTTGGTTAAAAAAAAAAGAAAGTACAAGAAGACAGAAATATGCTACTTTTAATTAAATTTTCTTCTGATATTTTATATTATCTATACAGCTGTTATCAGCTGGGATCCTCTGACCCACATATCATCAGGCATGACTGTTAAAGGTGCTGGCCTCCGAAAGCTTATTTCCTTCTGCTCCTCCATCTCCCTTCCTTGTTTTGAGGCTATCTGTTGAAACAGAAGTGATATTCTGTAGTCATCATCGCTGAGTCCACATTGGCTCCTTTTCTAACAACCAAAAAAATCTAAGCTTGGCTTCATTTCACCTCGATTCATCCCATATAACTAGAGGGAGTTAGCGGAGGGTCTGACCTCATCTCCTTTGCCACTTGATGGAGAGAGACCTACAAAAGGCGGCTGAAACCTATGTAAGGTCTGAATTGCCTTTTGTGGGCTTCTCTCTTTCTTCATCGGGAGGAAATAGTGCCTGAATTAAGATCTACACTACATATATCTTGTTAACTTTATCTGGACTTAAAACAAATCTGGTTGAAATTCAGAAATTCTTCTTTAGGTTGAATTATGTAGGTCATATCCCTGCTAGTGTTCTCTTGTCCTTTTCACTTGATCCCTTTAGCTACGTAGTTTAATTTGTCTGTTTAAACTGCTTACACTGTATCCCAATGTTAGTTCATAGAATCATGGAATCATAGAACCATTGAATCTTCATGGTTGGAAAGGACCTTTGAGATCATCGAGTCCATACTGTCGTGGTTGGGCCTCAGACGGCAGCACAGAGCCACGTGCCGGTCGCGCCGGCCTTCCCGATACGGGAAGGATCGGAAGAAAAAAAAGGCAAAACTCTTGGGTTGAGACAAAGGCCGTTTAACAGGGCAGCAACGGGAACAAGAAAACAACAACAACAACGCGGACAGAGGAACAGACAAACGCGGTTACGGACCCGCCGCTCCCCGCCCGCAGCCGGGACGCCCCAGCCCGCCCCAAGCGGCGACTTCCCGCCCCCTCCCGCGGCAGCTCCGGGCGGGCACGGCTCACGTGGCAGGGGATACCCGGGAAAATTAACCCTGTCCCCGCCGGAACCAGGGCACATACACACACAACCCCCCCCCCTACAATCTCTGCCACTAGAGCATGCCCTGAAGTGCCACATCTAGACGTTTCTTAAACACCTCTAGGGATGGTGACTCAGCCACCTCCCTGGGCAGGCTGTCCCAGTGCCTGACCACTCTTTCAGTAAAGTAATTCTTCCTAATATCTAATCTAAACCTCCCCTGCTGCAACTTCAGACCATTTCCTCTGGTCCTGTCATTATTCACCTGGGAGAAGAGGCCAACACCCACCTCTCTACCACCTCCTTTCAGGTAGTTGTAGAGGGCAATGAGGTCTCCCCTCAGCCTCCTCTTCTCCAAGCTAAACATGCCCAGCTCCCTCAGCCTCTCCTCATATGACCTGGTCTCCAGACCCCTCACCAGCCTGGTAGCTCTCCTCTGGACACGCTCCAGCACTTCAATGTCCCTCTTGTACAGAGGGGCCCAGAACTGAACACAGTACTCGAGGTGAGGCCTCACCAGTGCCGAGTAGAGAGGCACGATCACTTCCCTGCTCCTGCTGGCCACGCTATTCCTGATACAAGCCAGGATGCTGTTGGCCTTCTTGGCCACCTGGGCACACTGCTGGCTCATGTTAAGCTGGCCGTCCACCAGCACCCCCAGGTCCTTTTCTGCCGGGCAGCTTTCCGGCCACTCTTCGCCAAGCCTCTAGCGTTGCTTGGGGTTGTTGTGACCGAAATGCAGGACCCGGCACTTGGCCTTATTAAACCTCATACAGTTGGCCTTGGCCCATCGATCCAGCCTGTCCAGGTCCCTCTGTAGAGCCTTCCTACCCTCAAGCAGATCAACACTCCCACCTAGTTTGGTGTCGTCTGCAAACTTACTGAGGGTGCACTCAATCCCCTCATCCAGATCATTGATAAAGATATTAAAGAAAACTGGCCCCAAAACTGAGCCCTGAGGGACACCACTGGCGACCGGACACCAAGAGGATTTCACCCCATTAATCACAACTCTCTGGGCACGGCCATCCAGCCAGTTTTTAACCCAGCGAAGAGTACACTTGTCTATGCCATGATTCGCCAGCTTCTCCAGGAGAATGCTGTGGGAGACGGTGTCAAAGGCCTTCCCAAAGTCCAGATAGACAATGTCCACAGCCTTCCCCACGTCCAGAAGACAGGTCACATGGTCGTAGTTCTTTGGGTTCATTGATGAGCCACAGGAAATTAATCTCAAAGCAGATCAAAACACCTTCTTCTTATAAGATTGTTGTTTTATCCAAACAAGGGAAATTGAGAGAATGGAATATGGTGAGATTTGCGTGTCTGCACATGATGTTGGAATTACTTTAACTGGCATTTGACCTATGTAGTGACACGGCTGTGATTCCTCGAGATCTGTCTTGAAAGATATGGTGACATTTCCTGACAATGAAATGAGGTCAGGAAATGGAAGAGAAGAGTATATTTATGGCCATGTTCAGGACAGCAAGAAAATAATGTAGTGATCATAAATGATACACAGCTTCAGCACAATTCCAGAGGGGCTGAATTGCTTAGGCTGTGTCCCAGGTCATACCAGTTTTGTGTATGTTGCCTTTATGCACTTGAAGATCACGGCCATAGTCTGGCACCTTGGTAGTCTTTACCTCTGTCTCATGGGGTCAAGACACAGATGAAACGCTGAGGCTATGCTTGTCACCTTCTAAACGGCTCCTGCTGTGACCAAATTTATATTGCATTTTGTACAGGTCAGTTAAGACTCATGATGATAAACCTGACAATTCTAGCATGTGGCCTGAATGTGACCACCTGCTATTTGTTCACTCTGATGTGAAGGGATACCCCCCAATATCACAGTCGTTATGTATGACTAAGGCACTGCAAATCTAATTTTGACATAGAGGACCATGTCTTTAGTGTATCAAGGCAGTGCATTACAATTCTTGCGTAGCATCCCTTGGATTTAAGAAGCCAACTCTAAGCGTCTGTGAAATGCACTTCCAATACATCTTCAGGACACAGCTGGATATTGCAATGTTCTCAGGCATTTGTTGCTTCAGACAAGTGCTCAGTGCTACTCAGTGCTACTGCCCCTGTCCCGCTCTGTGTGTTTGCATGGTGCTGAGCCGCACTGTCAGATGGCTCCTTTGCTCACCAGTATCCCTTCTCACCTTCTGTATGCAAATGGGAACTGTTACCAATGCACTTGGTTGGAGGCCAGCAGCCTGTTCAATTCGGAACTGCAGGCTCCTGGGCACACTGGCTCCCAAGTGAGAGTTTTATTTGAAAAGCTCACGGCACTTCTGTGTTATTAGAAGCATTTTCCTGGCATGATGCCCTTTATTCTTTATCCACTAGTGCTACTGAAGAGACAAACAGTTAGTATAATATTAGCAACAAGTAACACCTAGCTTTTTTCACCACTGGGTCTCAAAACTGTTTCCAGATGATTTCATCATTCCCAGTTTACAGCTTGGGAAACTGAGGCATGGAAAAGGGACAGATTTATAAAAGGTCCAACAGTCCTCCTTGTCCTTCTGTGCACTTTCCGCTCCCAGATATATTTATCTCCTTGCTTCACAGCTGTAGCTCTCATCAGTATGTAGGTAGACCTCATTACTGTGGAAGGAGATGGAAAAGAGGCCAAGAGGTTAATCATTGTGCTCTTGTTAAACTGTACGAGCTGCTTCTGCTCCCATAAATTTACTCATTCGTGGCTAAGACAAAGCCTGGCCCTCAAAGTCTTTTTCTTCCCTACTTTCTAGATAACTGTAGTATCTCAGAGATATGTACAGGCTTCTTGTTACGGTATTTAAGAGAGATTTGGGGATCTTCTGGAACAAAAGGGTCCAAAGAAGCCATTAACAATTCAGGGGTAATTCTGACAGGGCTCAGGCTCTCTCCCACGTTAACAGAGAAGGACTGGGTTGCATGAAGATGACCTTCTGTACGTGATGGATTCATCCCACCTCACTCAGTCCTCGCCTGCAATGTTTATATAGGTGCTTAGTTCTCCGAGACTCTCCTGATGGACAGAACAGGGGTTAGGCACCTTCAGAGAACAATTTTGGTGTTAGAAGACAGGGAGCACCCTGGCCTACCACAAAGCTGTTTTGGAACCTAATCTACCATCTTACACTTTTGTCAGAAGAAAAGCAGCCTAGATGTTTAGCTTCAGTCCAGCACAGGCCTGATTTAATCCCAGTACGTTATAATTTTCTGTTTCATCTGAGGAGAAATGGAAAGGGGCTACTCAAACCTTTAACATGCTGTAGAAGGAATCTGGTGACACTTTTTTGTCCTGTGTACAGACTCTGCTGTTGCCTCTCCTCAGGGCTAGATTGCATCTTGCCTAACAGGCTGTGGTGGAAGAAAGTCACAGGAGGCAGAGCATGTTCTCCTGGGTCCAGGAAAGCAGCGAGCAGAGCGTAGGAACACGCACGCTGTGTGTGGCCTCCAGCGTCCTATTCTGCAGGAAGACCGTGGCAGAAGGTCCAAGCACGGGGCTCAGCACCAGGAAACTTGGAGTTCGCGTAGACCGTGCTTTGGCCTTGGGTGAGCCGCAACAACGTGATTCCTTTCCATTTCCCCATCTGCAAAAAAGTATGAAAAATACTTACCCCATATGGAGGATTAAATGTTTAGGAGGGAATCCAAACTCCACTGAAGTCAATGGCAGGTCTCCCAGTGTTTCACCAGGAAAAAATTTTAAAGTGCTAAGTGTTCTGTAGCTTTGCATATGAAAGGGAAATTCTGTTTTGGAGAGTTTCAGCTACTGCCCAAAATACAAGAGCCCTGGTCACATCAGTCTATCTCCTGCTAGCTCGGGAGCAATCTCTCTTCATCTTTCATTTTAAAGTTTGATGTGGACTGAAACCAAAACCACAAATCAGAACATTCCTGAATGTTAGGACTGTTTGAACTTCAATCTGGATCTGCATTTGCAAATGTGCTTTATCTTTATAACACAGGCAAAGCAAAAATCCCCCATCTGGGTACTTTTGAAGTGGGGAGGGTCTGCACGTAAATTTTGCAGTGCGAGTTCCTAATCTAATCTCATCGATGCATTCTCCTGTTTGGCTTCTTATCTGTCTACCTGCCCAGAACATTAGCTTTAAATGTATGGTCTTTGGTCCTCCACAGCAGGAGAGGCAGGAAAAGTCTGTGGACTGTTGCTAACTTTGAAAAATGTGACTAAGAATGTGAAGTCTTGCTAGACAGAGGCCTGGATTTACTGTAGGTGTGTTTGTCCTTCCACTGGGATTTTTTGGGGGATCAGCAAATAACAATAATAATAAAGGTTAATAACCACTTGCCTAACACTTAAACTTTCATTGATTTGATATTATTTTAACCAGTCAACATCACTAGCTTTCCCTAATTCCTGTCTTGTTCATGGGCATACAGTATCACCCAGTGGTAGAAACCAGCTTGGTCAAAAATATTGCTGATGCTAGTGTGTAAAAGACCAGTGACAGACCCTGACCAAGAAATGCTGAAACCTTCAAAGTCTCTTTTTCTGGCTGAAACAACTTTTTTAAAAACTTTTTTTTTTAAAGTGGGGACAGGGGAGAGGGCAACAAAAGAGCAATTTGCTTTCCTGCCCCCTGAGGCCATTGTATTTCCAGCTACCGCTACTTCTGGACCTCTCTCCCATCCATACCCTTTTGCACTCTCAAAAGCATGCTCACACGTTTGTGCGTATGCCTGCATGCACAAACATAGAAGTTACATTGTGTAATACGTGGGATAGGTCAAGCAGGAGGATATTTTGGTAGCCAGGGATGGATGACAAGTTCTAACAAGCCCATCCACATGTGTTAAGATTAGAGTGCAGACATCAGCCATGACTCAACAGGATATGCTGGTCCAAAGCCAGGGCTAGAACGCTGTTACTGGCCTTCTGAATCATTAGTGGAAAAAAAAAAAAGGAAAAAAAAAAGACATCCCTCCGTCGCCAGCATTCTCCATCTGTTTTTAACTTGGTGATGTCCTTTGGAAGGTAGGTGAACTATTTGGTTTGCTTTAACTACACAAACATCTTGGCAGACCAGTGTCTGAACATGCACGGGGCTAGCGGCACTGCCCCGATGGGGAAGCGGTACTGGCTCTGCGATTTGGGATGTTTGCCTGTGCGAGGACTGCCAGGACAAGGGAAGGAGGCTGCTGATGAGGTCGGTTACCCCATGCCTGCTGGGATGTGAGGTGGCTGGGAAGCAGGAGAAGACAGACTGCTCAATACCACCCAGGCTTAGAGGTGGTGCTGGTGGGAGAATCTGTATTTTTTAGCGTGGTGCAGTAGAGCTGTTGTACCTGGTAGGGCTCTGTCTGAAAGGAAAAAGATGTTTCCTTTCTAAGCTGGAAGATTTTTCAAGTTCGTCCTGGGAATACACAAGTCAAACAAGGGTCATTTCTTCTCCTAGGTCTTCACCAGCAATAAAGCTTTTCCAACTTATGTGTGCAGGCCAGTTCCCTACATGTTTTGCCCTGGGTGATTTCACGCAAGCCCCTAATCTTACATGGTATTGTATAGGGGGTCTCTCCAGCTTCTCCTTGCCAACATCTGTTTATTTCCTGTACCCAGCCTAATGATTTGTAGCAGAGAATAGTTTGTCACTGTGGGTGTGCTTTTTGTTTGGAGCAGTGGAGATTTCTTGTACGAAATAAGCCATTTGTTAATGGTGGATGGAACATGCAGGAGTCTGAATGCAAAGTTGTATTAATGTGTTTATAGCAAAACCCATCCAGATACAGCGAAAGCAAGCTTGGTAATGATGATGTTATTCTGCCTGAAATATCAATCCTTCACAGGGACTTGATAGCTAAGCTTATTTTGACACATAGCAGTTTCTTTAGGAGAGGCCATTGAACCAGGCAAACCTGTGTGCTGCAATCATAGCCTGCAGTTCTGACTCTCCTGGCCCAGGCAGCAAATTCATAGCCAAGCAGTAAAAGTTTAGATGTAAAAAGCAGATGATATTTAAAGGAGTCACGTGCAAGGACTATATTTGAGCAAGATTCATTGCCTGGATAAATGTCAAATGGAGAAAAACTGTGCAGGTCTCAGTTCTGCAGAGAAGCTTTGAGGGAGCTATGATGGATTACAAACTGATCACGAATCAAGAAATTCCTGCTGTTGTAAAAAAAAAAGATTAGTATTGTACTGAATTGTACCAGCAGCAATATATCCTTCCAGTGGAACGGAACAGTTCTGCACCAGTCAGCATTGGCTAATCCATTGCAAGAAAGATGTGGATGAAATGGAGACTCCATTTGGAGCACGAGGAGGATGATTAAAGACATGACCTAGAAGTAAAGATCAATTAGCTTAGTCCAAAGAAAAGGGTGAAGGAAGAACCCAATGGCAAATTTAAAATATAAAAGAAACTGGAAATAATTTATGTGCAAAGGTTGAACTAGGTTAGCCATTAGGACCACCTTCCTGAGGTTAGGGGTTGAAAGCACAGTTATAGATTACTGGCAGAAAGGTTGGCATCTCCATCACTCCATCTTTTAAGAGGATGCTGGAGCCACATCTACCAAAAATAGCAGAGAGAAAATAGGAGCAGAGGGCAGGCTGGAAGATCTCATAATATCCCTCCCAGATATCTGAGTCCTATGTCTGAAAATAAATACTATGAAAGGACTAAGCAGAGAAACAAATTACTTAGGAAAGGAAAAGGAATTAGAAATAGGAGTCACGGCATGAAATCAAGTAATGGAAAACAGGTTAGGCAGAAGGAAAAGTGCCTCATGTTAAAGAGCTGTGGAACAGCTTGTGGAGGACAGCAGTGGAAGCCCTCGGACTTGAGTCATTCAGAAGAAAGCCTGGGGGAACATATAGTAGGCAACAACTTTATGTTGGGCAAGGGTGCATAGACAAAATGATCTAATTAGTCTTTTCAGATCTTCTTTCTATGACTCCATAGAATGCCTTGATGAGGACAGTGGGACTTGGGCTTGCTAAAGGAAGCCAAGTCAAACATTACAAGCCACCACATGACAACAGCGGTCAGCAAGAGAAACGGACACCTCCCTTGTCAACGCGTTTGCATTCCAAGTAATCCCCTCAAATTCAGTTTATGGATGATGAATCCTGTAAAGAATTGGAAGAACAGTCATACTACTTCTCTGAAAATCACTTATAATGCAGGAGACACAGAAGTTACTCTCTTGAATCACACCAGACGGCCAATTAGTTTCACTGAGTACCACTTACTGTAACAGCTACTTCAGCCAAAGGAGCCAGAATGTGATATTGTAAGATGAAGTATTGCTAGTAATAACTGTGCCTTTTTTTCAGAGATTGGCTTCACTCTTGAGTTGTAGCAAGGATGCTTCAGAAAATCAGCTTTGCTGCTCCTCTATTTTGATGTTTCTTGGTTCTGGTGTACCCAGTTTGTCTGAAACCACAAAGTGCAAGAATAACATGAGAGAAACAGACATTAATCTCTATGCCATTACCAGGAATATCCAACCCTGTCTATGTGAAAGAATGCCTGGCAGTCCGCAATTAATAATGAAGCCAGTTTTTTCAGGCCCTAAAGCAACTTCTTCACGTGTATTTCTTCTTGGTTTTCAGATAAGGGTGTCAAGCTAACTGAATTCTCATAGTTTCATGGATTTTTGTGGCTGAAGGATGAAAGCCTCTTAGTGTTCATTTAAAGCTCTGATTGATTGAGCATCTGAACTTCCAGAAATGCTCTATTATCTGCCCTCCATTTTCCCAGAGATGATGGAGCTCTTGACGCTTGGAAAATACAAACCTGTTTTACAGCTTCTGCAATGTGCAGGAATCCGAACATGTACAGCATCTGCTGGCAGACCCAAGGGTGAGTTTAACCCTAAGTCTAGGCTCATGCCAGGGACGTGCCATTCAACTTTTCTGTCCTGGCAAAGTCAGAGGAAGACAGACATAATGTTAATCATGATGTGTCCTGGTGGGACACTGGCTGTGGGAAATAGCATGCCTGGTTAACTACACTAACTCCATATGTTCTCCATGATAAAGCAAGCTTTGATTATGTGCATAACTGTGGGGTTTGGGAGAAATTATGGCTCAGGGCATGGAGAAATTTAATTTTCGGGATGTGGGAGAAATGCACCAACATTGATCACCAGTTCAGATCGACAGCCCTTGATAGTAAAGGTATGGTTCTTCTACATTTCTTCCAACTGATATGTGGTTTCCTCTTGCCCGTAGACCTCTGTGACTTTCTGGGCATGATAATGAACAATAGTGCAGAGATTCTTCAGTCCATCCAAAACACTAAAGTCAAAAGGACCAGCACACTGCTGTGCTGATGTACCTACCTGGACTCCCAAAGGAAAATAGCTGCTTGACCTGTGTGCAGTGTGCAGGAGGACAGCTGTGCTTTTCCCAGCTGACACGTGTCAGGTACCAGGCAGCAGAGCATAGTGGCAACAACCAGTTAAGTCCAAACATAAGTGCCAATATAATACACTTCTACAACATCTCTGTCTGTTTTAGTCCTTCTCACTGAGTGTAGCTGGCCCCAGATGCCAAGATGTTGTATCCAGGCCTTCACATAAACAAGGTTTGCATTTCCAGCTAGGGAAAGATGCTCCTTTCCAGGTTTGGTGTGACTAAATAAAGCTAAATCTGCTTTATTTATTTAGGAAAAAATCAAACCAGGATTGAACTTGCTCTAACTAACATTCATGCTAACTCCACACCTCTGTTTGATTGATCTTCACTTTTCCTGAGTACTCCCATGTAGATATAGATTTATATAGATGTAACTGAAGTGGTTTCAGAGCATAGCTCTCTTTCAGGTTGGCTAGTATGCCTATGTCACATGAAGCTGTGTTCGACCTACCTCTTAAGAGGCAACATTCATAAGACTGAAGGGATTCAGACCACCTACTATCTGAGCCTAATTCTCTGTACAGCCAGTGGAGAGAGGTAAGGAATGAAAGCACCTCATTTATTACAGATGTTTCAAGCAAGCAACATGACCCTTTCTGTCCACTGACTGAACAGGCAGGGAGCCAGATTCTGGCAAACCTGAGCAGGAGGTGTTCTGCACGCCTTATTCTTGTCTTGAGCTTGGTACATGTTGGTAGACATCAGAGCAACAGTGGCATCTATAGTGTAACTTTTTAGGGCAGAACAAGGCACCCTGTGCTCCAACTACAGTCAGGGGAGAAAAGTTTTCATTCCCAGCACAGGGTCCTAAATTTTATCATCTGGATTTGGTGAGGTGAACCACTTTTTAGAGCTACTTATTTCTCTCTATGTCCTATATACAGAAGTTGTGGGAAACTGTCTCTGCTGAGATCTCTGGACTGTAGAAACCTGAAGTTAGGTGAGCTGAGTCTCCCACAATCTAATCTAAATCCATTTCACAATCATCTAATCTAAAACCATTTTCAATACTGGAACAAGCAACCCTCCAGCACTTTCTTAAGGTCTACTTCAGACCCTTAGGCACTTTCTTAAGGTCTGCTTCAGACCTCTTCCTGCTGCAAAATTAATGAAAATACATGATTTTGTCAGGCAGAGAGGGAAAAACATGGTGTGTGTACATCTTGTCTTGTGCAGGGCAAAAGTCTTTGTTTCCTACATGAAAAGTGTCTCCTTTCCTAGTGACTGTCCCACACTCTCCTACAACAGGGCAAAGAACCAAACAAACCCTGCTCTGTTTTCTTTCTCACTGTGGATTGAATTTTTAGAGCTTGTGAGAGGTGCCAGAAAGACAGCCCTGCAGATTGAATTACTCTGTGTATCCACAGACCAGGTAATGTGCCAGCAGCCAGAGCGTTAGATTTCTTTTTTTACTTGGCTGCCAAAGGGGTTTGGTTTTGACCTGGAGAAACCAGCTGAGAGGGACAGAAGGTAGCTTATTCCACTTGATTCGTTGGCCTCTCTGTTGAGACTGGAAAGCAAATTGCCAATGAAAGGTAGCTGTAGGTTTTCTCCAGACAAGCTCTGGCAACTCACATGGGCGTGATTTAAGAGGTTACCACCTCACACTCTCTGCTGCCGGAGGTTACCAATTATTTAGCAGGGTTGGCAGAAGTGAAGCACCTTCTCAATGGTGGTTTGAATTACAAAGCTGTGTGAGCTCTATAGCCAAGGAGGCTGCATGGGTTTGACTCTGCTGACCCTGCTACAGGCGGGTAAACCTTCTGCAGAGGGGTAGGGTGGGCAGCTGGTCTGTTGAATTACAGGAGTGTAAGTTGCTGGAAGCACCCTCAGGTGCTGTTGCAGTGTTAGGAGAATAGTACAGGACAGGGATTATCACTGTTCAAATTCTGCTTTCTTCAGATAGCATATGCATGTGCTCCTGCTTTCCCTGAATTTCCCTCATCGCAATCTCTCAAAGCAACCCAATCTGCTTATTCACCTGCAAAAAACACGATCAGTGATGCTTTCTCACTTGCCCGGAAAACAGCAACTCAAGCAAATGCCTTTAGCTCAATTCAGTACTTGTCCCCCTTGAGATAGCTTGTTGATCTGCAGCTTCCACTGGAGCATAGGCTTCCCAGAAGCTCCCATTGTTCCTACCAATCCTGTGTGGGTACCTGCGGTATCCCATGGCTTCTTGGCTAGCACTGGACATGGTGTGTAAGCATGTGTAAGCATGGTGTGTAGCACTGGACAAGGTGTATCACACACCTCATTATAGGCATACCCACATCTCGACGTATCTTCCCATGCATAAACACACAGACAGTGATTCATTAATCAAGCCCTTTCTCGTCTAGGCTGGGAAGAAAGGACAAAAGAAAGAGTACCAGTCACTTTCTAAGCTATACATAGACATGGTTATTACCCAGCTGGTTTCCCTCTGAAAGTTTTGCAGGAATAGGCTCTGCTTTCTGATGTTGTGTGCTCAGAGGTGCTAAACTCACCACCCCAATGAATGGTGGTTGCAGAGATGAAAACCACAGGTCAAGGTGATTCCTGGATAAGCTACCCTCAGGTGACTTGTTGCTAATGGTACTGATTCGCTGGTTTATAAAAGCAAAATCTCTTCAGCTATCAACATAGCTTCTTCATGTGGTCTCTGTTTTTCCTACACAGTCCTTGACTATGATAAAAAGTCCTCTCCTTTGCTTTTTCATCCTCCTCCCATTCCCTCCAAGAGTATGGATCAAGGGTTGAGGGAATAAACCAGATCCCAGTCGATCAATGATCTTATAGCCTCCGTATTCCTTACTTCACACTTTCTCATTGCTCCTGTACCAAGATAGGGCTGATGGCTTCTCCTGCATTGGTGAGTGTGCTAAACCAGGTAAAAATATATAGTGTGACCCACATGAGTTCTAGTAGATACCCCTCATTCCCCAGGATTGTTTTCTGCGTCTGTGTTTGCTACGTGAGAAAGCATCTCTGGGTCTCTGACCTTTGAATAACTGTCTCCACAGATGCTGCAGTCAAGAAGGATGTTCAGGGACACGATGACTCAAGCAGGTCCCAGGGCGCATATGTGTGAGCGTGCGTGCTGTTGTAGTTGTGTTGGGAGAATGAAGCAGGCACCACATAGCTCCAGATGTTGGCTGAGAAAACTAAATTTGGTGTCAGCTCTTTGAGGAAAACAGGGAAAAGGTATGGAGCAGTGTCTGAGTCAACCTGGGTGTGGACCTATAAAGGAAATAAATGTGCCTCCAAGGCTATTTGCTTTTATTGTGTATGTGTACGTGCATGCATACCCTTGCTCGTACAAATGCATGGTAGTTCAACCTTTCAAATGGATGTAGTGTTTTTTGGGAACTGCCTGTGGACATGGGCCTTCGAGACAAAGCATATTGGTCAGGATCATTGGTAACAACACTCCCTGGGTGTACAGAGCTGGAAAAACTACAATCATTTCTTCCCTTGTTCTCCCGCCTTCCAATTTGTTCTGGGTGTGACTGACTCGACCGTGCTTCGTGAGATCAGCAGTGCCCTGTGAGTAAGGTATGATTTATAGCGTGGCTAGTTGCATGCCAAGGTGTCACTTTGCTCTCATCTAGACTAGACAGCATGGATCCGTGTGACCAACATCTGTTTCCTTCCCCAGTCTAATATGGCCTTTATGGCAGAAGAATTCATATTGAGCTAGGTCACCAATTCTCTCACTGATGAGTGGCTTTTTTCTTTCACGTGATCTAAGCCCAGATTTATCCAGTTTAAGATCCAGACAGGACACAGAGCCTGGTGTTCCTTTGGGCTAGATGCCTCCAAAGGTTTTGAGTGAGCCAGCAGGAAACTTTAGGCACGAGGACTAAGGTGTGATTTAATCCAGTTGACTCTGGGCCCAGGCCTGGGATAAGGAAGAGGTCAAAAAACTTTGCAAAGACAACAGGTAGTTTTGCTTTGATTTTCTATATTTGCTCATAGTAGCCACATTTCCTGCCCTGCATCCTGCCAGATTTTGCCTCTGAAAACACAAGCACAGGCATTGTACACATGCATTCTGAGATAACGATGGTCTGGACCCTGCTGCCATTTTCTGTCCTGTTTCCCAACTCCTTTCCCGTGCTCCACCCTTAAGCTGACTGCAAGGACACCTACTCCTGGAATACCTTGGTCTTCCTTTCTTGGTCATCCTTCTCCACTCCTCAGTGCTATTATTGTGAAGTCCACAAGACAGCACAAGCAGGCAGCATAGGGCTTGGTGTTATAACTAGAGGCAATAAGCATCCTTGTATTCTCTTCTGTAAATTCCCTCCTGACAATTTTCCCTAAAATGATGTGAGTGTTTTTCTTATATTAATTTTCAAGGCAGGTCTCAGATATTGTTGTTAGCAAACTTCTACCCATATTCACTGCTTATTAGTCTAACTTCTCCTCTTGATCTTCATTACAGTATCCTATTTGACTAAATCTTGTTATAGCCTCAAAATTCCTGAAGTGGTGAGGCAGTTGGACTAGATGAGCATTGTAGGTCCCTTCCAACTGAGCTTTTTCTCTTCTATTTTCTATCCTATCCTATCCTATCCTATCCTATCCTATCCTATCCTATCCTATCCTATCCTATCCTATCCTATCCTAAAATTCAATCAGTTCCCATATTCTTTTCTGCTTTTTTCTTGTCTGGCAGTGGTGATGGGTTGGAAAGTAGTTTTTCAGATGATTCATTTTCTGGTCTAGGGGTGGTGTCCCTGCCCATGGCAGGGGGTTGGAACAAAATGATCTTTAAGGTCCCTTTCAATCCAAACCATTCTATGATTCTATGATGATTCTGTGATTCTATAGTGTAGTGTTTACCTGTCTCTCAGCTTTTGGCTGCAACACCTTTAACTCATTGAAGACCAATGGCTAAACAGAAATGATGCTGCTTAGTTTCCAATGGCAAGCACGAGTATCCACATATTGCAAAGATTTATATACTGGTGTCTTTTCCTCAGTAATTATCTCCATGATGTTATGGGTAACCTCTTGGAGAGTAAGCAGTGCTCTTCTGCCTTCCACAAGGATGTTGCTCTCTGGTAACGGGTTGTCCTCTCTTTCATGTATTTTGCTGAGCAAGGCCAATGTCTAGACTCCTTCACTGCTGATTTTTGGCTGATTTCCCTGTGCATTCAGAAAAGAAATTTTCCTCTACTCTGTTCCTAGGATCCGTATCTTACAATACATCAAGATTTTACTCAGAAACTTGTCTATGTCTCTTTTAAATGGTGCTGAACATCTGAGACTCAAGCAACTTAAGGCAGGTGTTGCCATTTGGAAAAGAAGATTGGTATGAAATCCTTATTGTAAAGAGTCTAGTTCCTACATGCATTTCAATGCTAAGGAAACCCTTTATGCCTAAGTTCAACCAGGTTATCCCCAAGGAGAAACTGATGCTGGGAAGTTTTCCTATGATGCTGAACGAAATCCTAGTCTCTGAGGCTGCTGGGAACACAGTTAGTTTTTCTGTTGATTTTACATGAGTCACAGTGGACTCGTTTCACCATCCATCCTTGCCTGCAAGGCTAGGAAGAGTCAGGATGTTTTTGTCTCCATGTGCCTCTGACTTAGTCTAAACGGGGCCAAGTCCCTGAGGTAAGAAAGGAGCTGGTTTACAGTCCATTTTCAGATACACAGGAGGTATTCGCTAGTTCCTCTTGTACAGGGAGAATCCTTTCCTGGAGGAGATGCAAAAGTGAAAACCTATGGAAATAAATAGGAGCTAAGTGCTAACATTTCTTTGGGCATCTGGCCTCTATGCTCTCTATGGTTTCTTAGCTCTGCGAGGATAACATTATTGGGCAACTGTTTTGCCTATTGACTTGTAAGCTCTCTGGACCCTATTCTGGCTTGCCTTGTGTCAGGCTGAGGATCACACCTTGGTCTAGGTTTTTTGGGGTTGTGTGACAGCAATGAAGTTTTAACTAATTCTCTGTTCCTGAACGTCCTCTTGGAAGAGCAATTTCAATGTCAGAGTGCCAGCTTCCAGTTTAAAAATAGAGGCACAGGACGTATAGAAAACAGTTCATGACCCTGCTGGGAGGCTTCCAACACTGGGCAGGTTTACTGAAATTGCAGGGAACAGTCTGATTTTTTACTAGTTTTTATTGGCGTAAATGCAGTGAGTTATATTTAAAAAGAAAAAAAAAAAAGAAGGAGGGAGGGAGGGAAAAGGAGGAAAAAAGAGAGATGTGGACCTTACTGACGTATATTTGGTGGAATCTGTCAGTCACACAATTACATACCGGCCCCACGTTGGCCCCGGGTGGTGAGGACAGGCTGTTCTGATGCTGGCTGCCAAGGTCTCCTGGTGGAAATGTACAGATACCGGAGGTGGGAATAGCCAAGTCCCCAGGCTCTCAAATGCCTGCCAGGCAGCACGCTTCCCCATGTCCCCATGCTTCCAGACTCCCCTGCAGCAGTGGCAAACACTACTGACTGGTCAATCCAAGAAGGGCACAGTCATCTGATCAACTCTGCTGTCAAACCCATTTTGGTCTCTCCTCCTCCTAATCACTCAGCTGGGAAAACCTTGCCTTCCGGGTCCTAGATTGTGTCTGTCCTGGTCACTCACCAGCACTGCTGTGATGTCTGGGGTTGATTTGGTTGCCCCTACACAGGCATCCAGGGCCACCTGTAATGCCCTGGAGTACAAAGGCATGGAACAGAGTACTTGGTATACACTTTAGGGTGAGGTGGATCACACTTCAGGATCCCCGTACTAGATTTCCATTGACTCTAATGGGACCTTAGATACCTTGTGCATGGGCAAATGCCTGTCTTTCAACATCTGAGAGTGGGGGTATATCCAAGCTAAATTCTACTCCAATGTAGGAAAATACTCCTTTCCACTAGTGTCTCTGCAGACACTTTCCAATCACCCCATTTGCCTCTGGATCCTTTCCCATTTCATAAGGCAGTGGAGACTCAGGTCTCCATTTTGCTGATGGAGAAACAGAGGAATAATTTGTTTCTCTTACGATCTTGTGACTTTCTGCAAAAATGAGAGACAGCTCAACCACTCTGCTCTACCTTTCGGATACAATCTTACCTCAAAAGACAACTGAGCAACCAGGACTCAACCAGTCTTGTATTCCTGAAAGAGCAATTCTGAGCTAGCTGCTCTGCTCTGCACCAGAGCTGGCTGAATCCACTGTGACCTGCATTTGGCCCGTGACTGTTTCTAGTGCCAGGCCAGCAAGAAGTTCATAAGATATTTGTCGTTTCTTTCCATCCCTTTCAGCATTTGGTGGGATTTCCAGAGCCATGTGGCTCTAACTATGGAAAATGTTGCAGTGAGGAGCCGAGTTGTTTAGATGAAATGTTCTGCATCCTCTTGAGTCACTTGCAATTTCCTTGAGCTCCCTGTATTATAGCCTGATTGCCTATAGACTCTCAAGTGAAGCATTAAAAAAAAAAAAAAAAAAAAGAGAAAGAAAAATTTGAAAGAAATGTTTCTCATCCTGAGCCAAAGAGAGAGAGAGAGAAATTCCCCTGGTGGGTGTCAGATTTTGGGTTGCAAAATTAACAGCAAATGAGTGTGTTCCCTTCAGAGAGTGCACCTTGCCCTTATCGTGACTTCTGCTTCGAAAATTTCTCCTAGACAGGGTGCCAAGAACACCCGGCGGCATTCAGCTGCCTGGGGGGTCAGGTCTCATTTGATTCATGGGAGTCAGGCCTTGGAACTGACCCTCTGACCCAGCAGCACTAAGCATCCTCCTCCAGGGTTCTTCCTGTGGAGGAGATATGAATAATAGCAACCTGCCCCATGAGGGTAGGAGCTTGGTTTCAAGACGTCCACCACCTTGGGGAGTGGGGACAGCTGCATTGCATTCCTGGTTTTGCTGGTGGCTCACTGGCAGGCAATCACGTCAACCCCACCTGTGCCTCAGTTTGCCAATCTCTAAACTGGAGACATAAACCCATATGGGTTCTCACTGTGCCGCAGACCCTGGCAATTGGGATTTGATGGTGGCAACAGACAGAGCAGAAGTTCCTGCCATGTAAGCAGAAGGAAATTCCTTGCAGTGTCTTGAAATAGCGCCTGTAATGTCCTTTTCATGCCACTTCCTGAGGAGAAATTCTGAGACTCTTCAACATAGCTCTGGGGACAAGACTGAGGGAAAAGGAGCGGGAAAAGGTGGCAGCTCTTCCTTCTTTACTCGTGAACTTGGCTTTGCTCTGATGAGTCACTGGAGTGAGTCATGGTAAATGGTTCAGCTGTAAAGACCATGGCATTTTCTCCCCGTCCCTGGGACTCATGCCATGAACTCCTCCAGATTTGGTTTCAGTTTTACTGGGAGGAGGAAAAGGTATCTCTGAATTTCACCCATTTTCAGCATCATGCGAGATGTCTGCTGGTAGTGAGGGGAACTCTGAGATCATATTGTGCATCCCTATTGTCAAACTGTTTCCTTTCTCTTTTGCTCCAGTACCTTGTCCCCGTAGATCACCCAAACCACATATTTTGCTCTAATATGGACTGAACTGCTTGGTTTCCTTTTTAAGGAAACCTGGGTGTGGAAAGGCAAATAGTTCGCTCCAGGGTTAATATGCTTTAGATGTGTGTTAGATAGACCTACTTGCAGCCTATGGGCTGCAGTCTATGGGCTTAGGGCTTGCTCCCTGAACTGCAGAAGCAGCAGCATGGATGAAGTGCTGTAGTAACACAAGCAGGGTGGCCTTCCATATTAAAAGTGCAAGAGGAGCCAACACTAAAGGAATATGTTCCTCAAACTGGGGGGAAAGATTTTCCTCATTTAGGTAGGGGAGACAAAGATGCTGGATATTGCTTGGCCTCAGGATGACTATCATGCACCACTGTGACTTTAGCATGACCAAACTGTGCATGCTTAAAGTGAAGGACTTCCCATAGTTTTAGGAAAATGCTGTCCCTATTTTGGCACAAGAAAAAAAATGGATGCAAAGTCTAAATATGTGTGTAAGATCATGGTGGAGACCAGGCAGAAGTTTTCCAACAGAGGTAATAGGGGATAGAGTGCAACTAGCTTGAGATGGAGCATGATAACTTTTAAAGGGAGTTCTCTGCGTGAAGGGCATCTCTAGCCCGGTGTTCCTATTAGTGGCATTGTACAAAGCTGCTGGACTCTGAGGTTCAATTTTAGTTTGTCGTGTTTAAGGAAGATGAATTCAACCTGGAACAGGTGCAGAGAAGGGCAACAATGAGCACCAGAGGAAGGGAGTGCCCTGTTTGGGAGACTCAAAGAGCTCTACTTGTTTAGCTCATCAAAACACAGGCTTGGAGAAGATATGATCATACTCTATAAATAGAATGGGAGCTAAACACCAGAGAGGGAGAAAAGCTATTTAAACTTAAAGACAGCATTGGCATTGGAACAGAAGGGGATAAACTGGTCATGAATAACTTTAGGTTGGAAAGTGGAAGATGTTTTTTAACCACTGAAGCAGTGAGATTCTGGACCAGTCTTCCAAGAGGAGCAAATAAACGAATTCCTGGAACTTGCTAAGTTTATGAGGTGGTGACTGCAGCAGCAGAGAACTGGCCTTGAAGATCCTAGACTTTAAAATTACCATCACTGGAAAATGAATGGCCCACCCAGACCTATAGGCTGTTGTCCTGTGGGGTTTTTTTACTGATTCTCTTGTTCTGCTCCACTCTGCTTGCATTTTGAGGGATCCCTGACAACGCTAACAACAAACAGTACACTGTTTGCTTAGGAAAGAAACCTGAGTTGCTGGAAAGCATGGGGATATAGAAACAACTCCCTTCTTAGAGCAAAGGATTGAAGATGGTTTTGCTTCTTCATTGAGGCATGTGCATGCTTGGTGCTCCTGTTTGCATGGACATAGTATGCCCAAAGGAAATGCTTATTAATACTTCTGCTGTAAGAGCTAGCAGATGTAAGGCTTAAATCCATAAGGCAGGTGACTGACCTTAAAGATAGTTGTGATTTTTAAAATTTCTAAGTTTTTAAGATTTAAAGGGATCTAATAAAAACAGTGTTTTGCAGAGGGTGATTTGGTTAGACAGAAGAATTGATCACTTTGGTTTGTATAGACCATTTTAAGCTAAGTGGATTTAAACTAATTCTAGTCCTAGTTTAGTAAAACTGGTGTAATTTGCTTATGAGTGCTGTAAGTACTATGAATGCGGATGCAGACAAGATAAACTCTCCAGGGAACTAGTTTCTGTGGTCAGTCATACCTGGTGGTAACTGATAGTAAATAACATGAAGATGCTTAGTCTTCTTGCGGTGAAAGGAACCTCACATATAGAGCATGGTAAGAGCATGCTGACAATAGTTAGTGTGGATAGCTGAGGAGCTGTAAATCATCCTGAATTTTTGTGAGGACTCTGTTCCTGATCCACAGATCCACAGCTATTGGCTTCAACAGGCGTGAAGCTAGTCATGTCCTAGACTTCATTGGGGGCATTTGGTAAGACTGAATTCTGAAACCAAAGTGCTAGAAAATTAATTCAGCTTAAAAAAATTTTTAAATAAAATCACCTATCATTCCAGGATCTTTGTGAGATAAGCCTTTGTTCCCTTCTGGTGCAGATGACATCTCTTCCACAAATGGAGGAATGGAAGCATGGAGATTTTTTTTCTTCAAGATGCATGAAGACAACAGTACCAGGAATCCTGGCTATACTCCAGTAGCTGAGAGCACAGCAATATTCCTGACTTCATTTCCTATGCCAAGTTGGTCAGTGGAACTACAGCCTAGCCAGCTGCATGAGACTTGGAAAAAAAGAAGGAAAGCAAGGAAGGACTGGATTGGCTTCCCAGGAAGAGCTGGGCTCCTGTGATTCGTGGTCCTGAGTTAGGCCTCTAAATTTCCTGTACAAATAACGAGGACAATATGTATCCTACCCACAGAGTTCATGGTACATATTAGCATACCTATCACCTATCACTCAGGACAGTGTAAGTGGCCCATTGCTCCAAGGCAGTTGCAAAAATAAAATATGCTCCTAAAAAAAAAATAGGTAGCTGTGGGTTTGATCTCCTTCAGGTCAAGAAAAGTCTTGAATCCACATCTATTTCTTGAGTGCAATGAGGTCGAGACTACAGTGCAAAGCGAATGTGTTGATTCTTCTTTCACTGCATAGAGAACGTATGCTTACATTTTCCGTTTAACTCCTGTTTTGCTCCAGAGCCCTGGTCCTCTGATTGTCCACATTGCAGGCAACTTCCCTTATGAAGAAAGCTACTTTTTTCACTAAAAGAAGAAATTCAGTAATTCACTTATGGGTCAATACCAGGCAGACAGTGTGGACTTATATTATACCAAGTTGCCTTAGTGTCCCAAGGCAATTCTCCCAGCTCTATCCATCTGGACTGCCCCAGCCTGCCTCTACTTTTCAGTTTGTGCTGTGTGTTTATAGCTTGTTCGAGGACACGTAACACCCACAGTGCTACAGAAACACTATTTGGTAGGGTGCAAGAGAGCCTCATCATTATTTCGGGCACTTTGAACCAAGTTGTCCCTCTCCCTTCAGGAAAACCACAAGTTATGAGTCAAGGTCACTAGGTTCCAGCAAAGGCCCAGGCCAAGGTCTTTGTGGTGGAGGTACTGTCAGTCCACCCCTGAGTGTGAGACCTGCGCACTGTGGTAATGGGTCAGACCATCCAGGGATGAGTCTTCTTCCCCTTCTGAAACCCACAAAGGCTCAGCCCAAATTTTGAGCTTCACTCCCAGAGCTAGTCACTGCTGAACTGCTAGGTTTGTATTCATCTCACTGAGTGCAGTGATACCTCATTTCTCTTGGTGAATCTTGTCACTTGTTACACAGAGTTGCTCAACAAGCCTTTAGCAAGCCTATAGCTTGAATCCAAGGCATCCATGCCCCAGCCCTCCATGAATATGGCTGGACTAGCATCCCTCTTACAACCAGCCACTCCTCAAATATTTCGTAGCTGGGCCACTGAATCTCACATTTACAGCGCAAGGTGAAACAAAGATAAGGTAACTGCACTGAAAGAAAGTGGCCAGGGAGCCACAAAGCAGCTGTTTCTGGGGTGGCTCATGTCATCCAAAGAGAGTCCGTGTCACAGGGGCCAAGCTGTCAGGAGTTAGCCTTAGAGCCAGCAATGCTGGTGTGCAAGGTGGTCAGAAGACCAATATGGCCATACTAATACAGATCAGCCTTGGAAGCAGATGGGCCACACGTCAGCTGTGCTGTACCCTCTCAGCAAGCTCTGCTCTTCCTAGACTCATGTTGTTGCACGTGCTCAGGGCTGCCCCATTTTTCTTGACTGCGTTAGATCAGGAGACTCAAACGCACCTTGCACTATGTGAGGGACCTCAATCTGAAGAGAGGGCTCTCAGGCGGTACTCTCTGGAGGTTGTCCCTTGGTTGATGTGTTTGCAAAGGTAGGGAATATTTCCCACTTTTTGCATGGTCTATATTTTCTCTCCATGATATGTGCCTCTTTTTCCATGCCCTTAGACCCAGCTCCTTTGCTGGTGTTTAAAACACTCACATTCTTGTGGATAATTAGCATATCCTCATCACTGCCATCTGATCCTCTCCTTAGGTCCACTCAGGGCCTCTTCAATCAAAGGCCATCCTGGTAGTATTGTGATGTCTCATGCTGGCCTCTTAAGAACCCAATCCCTCAGTAAACACAGAACAAATGAGGTAATTAGGAAAATGTAAACAGGACGAGAGAGGCCCTTTCCCTCTCATGAGAGCGGGACTCGGAGAAATTAGCAGGAGTTTAGATTTACATTGTGTAGAGACGCAGATACCAGAGGTCCCCATGTAAAGCTAAATTCCTCATCTAATTTCATTACGGAATAATTTCATCTGTCAGGAATATAAGCCTGCCACCAAACTGCTCCTGGGATACATCAAGCTTCATCTGATGACAGCAACTGGGACGGCAGCACAGCTTCTCTTCGATCTACCTTGGATAAGCATCATAATTTAAAACATATAAAAAAGGGAGATAGACAGACGGTCAGAGCCTCAGTATACATCATGCAATAACCTTCTCTCTCGCTCTATATTCTCAAAATATGCTACGTGTCCACCATAAGGTTGCTTCCTTTTTCTTTGCTCTGTTTCAGGCACTAAGGCTAAGCTGAGGCTAATAAATTAAATGTAGCTGGGACCATTCCCTGGCCTGGATCCACTGTCACAGAATGATCACATCTGCATGATTAAACTCTCTTACTTTCTAAAACAGGGTGGCTGCCTCCAGATTGCCTGACAGGCATGGCCCCTGGTCTGTGCTAGCTTCCAAAACGTGCCCAAGAACAGCCTGGGAATGAGCTGGTTGGCTAGGGCTGGAGGTGACTGGGGACTCCTTGGGCAATGTAAGAGACCCAATGACTCAGTTCTTGTGCCCCAGCCCTGTTTAATTTACTATAATAGAGGCAGCATAAGGGGCACATAAAAATGAAGCTTTGTCCTCTGAGTGAAGAAATAATTGCATGACAGGGAGTTCAGGGTAATTTGTTTCCATTTAGTCCTTATACTTGAACCCTGGTCTTGGAAAAGTGATGCCTGCCGCTCTGGAAATGACCAGCCTGCGCACCAAACTTGTTCTTTTCAAGAATTTACTTTCAACAACTGTAACGGGGAACAAATTCTCCGCTGCCTGCCATAGCCTCTCTCTAAAGACTGCCATATAACAAACTGCTGCAAAACAGTATTTCTTCATCATAAAAACAAAACACAACCTGCATGTGCTCACCAAAATATCTTGCCCTGGTGAGCATGGGTAACATTGCCATCTAGTGACTCCTCCCATAACAGTTAATTAGCCATACTCTAGATTTACCCAAATTCAACAAGGCATTTCAATGGGAGCTGCAAGTAGGGACTGGAGACAAAGAATGGTTGAGACCAGTCTTTTCTAATACATCCTGATTGCCACAAGTATTGAGAACAGAAATTGTCCTGAAAGTCAATGAGTTGCAATCCCAGCCTTCCAGGAAAGCAGACTGTCCATTTTGATGGCAGAATAAGAATGTGGCGATTTAATTTTAATTAAGTTTTTCAGGAAATCTTGGCTGATTTTCATGCCTGGCTTAACTCCGTGGTTCCTGGTTCAGAGAGCTGGAGAGGCATGTGGATTTTGAGAGCATAACTGAATCCCAAGCTCCAACATATAGGGGAAATAGGATGCAGTCAGTAGAGTTTCCACCTGTGCTAAAAGCCTCTTCTCTGCTGATGAGACTGCCCTTATAAGCATGATTGCTCCTTAAGTCAGGTCAACTTCTGAGGTCCTCATTCTAAACAAGTGCATCTGTCCTCTGCCATGACTTTTTCTCTTCGCTTATCTGCTAGTATTTTCTCTGGTTGGTCTTTCACTTATTCCCTCTCTTCTGCAAAGCTTTCTTGGGGTGCACTTGAAGCGAACAGTGAATCAGTCTCTGAAAACAAAGATCACATAGGGATCATATTTCTGTTATCTGTGAAGCCCCCTCAAAATTGAAGTCTTCTATCTCTATTTTGCAAGTCAGTTAACATATGTCAGAAGGTTTGGACTGCACAAGCATCCCTGGTGCGTTAGGGTGTTGCTAGAGATGTTCACACAGCCGAGCTGCAAGACAGCTATATGCGTGCATTGGCAAGGATGACCAGCAGATGCTGACATCTCTAAAGATTTCAGTACAATACAGATATAGTCAACATTATTCCTTTCCTATGGCTCCTTTGGAATAATTTCAGCTCTTCTTCCTCCAAGCTTCCGTGGCAACAGCGAATGGCTTCTGTTTTTCAGACAAAATGAGCTGTGAGCAGTTAATAGAAGGATACAAATTAACAGAAATAGATTAAGCAGTATTCCATGTACTTGCTGAGTGATGCATTCCCGAAGTCACAGTATCTGACAGGTCACGCATTGTTTCCACCCCTTCCCTTTTTTTCCAGAACAGGTAGTTCACGTTCAGGCTCTATTTGTGCTTGGTGCTCCATTCTTGGTTGAAGCTGGCAACCCTCATCTTGGTTGCACCATGTGCCAAGAATGAAACTTAGACTTGGGTTATCTTTGGACAGTCCTTGAAATCTAATTATTATTAGTAAACAGGACAATCTGCTTGCATTCTGTTCTGTGTTTGATCGCTGCCCTGAGAATAACCTTGCGTGTAAATAGCAGTATTCATACAGGGACTTCAAATATGTTGGAAGAACAAGGATTCAGTCTCTAGTCCCCAGTCAAGGTGGTAGGAATCTGCCCTGCTCATTTACAAACAAACACATGTGTTTTGGGATGCTAATGTTCCCCTCACTTGCTCTCAGTGCCTGTCTTAGCTGTTATTGCTGTGATGCTCAGGCCCAAGAAAAGGATGAGTATCCCAGGCAACATCTCAGACACTGTGTTCAAACCATGTACTTGAGATGGGTAACCTGGTGGCATGGGCATATCTCTTGATGGTTCAGGGAGACAGCTCTGGCGAACTGATATTTTGAATTGGTTGTCATCTGTTTGGGCATATGACAAGTAAGAGAGTGTTGCAAATAGGTGCTCTTAGCAGTCAGGTCTGACTGCGACTCGAACTGACTCTCCTAAATGTCCTTTGGGTGACAGTTTAGACAATAATCACACTGTTTATACATTTATTTTCTGGTCACCCTGTCATTTATACATCTGATCATGATCATCACAGAACACTATTATTTGATTTTATGACCAGAAAAAGATCATTAATAACATCATGCTCAATCGGTGGACTCTGAGGCATACTATGAGCCAGTTTTTTCTGGACTTGCTGGAAGTCCAAGAAAAGAAGAGAGGTGCTGCTCACAGTTTGTGCTTTGCTAGATAACCTGATTCATTAACCTTAGTGGTAAAAGCGGTGCTTTCCACGGGCTGGGCATGAAACTCCATCACTCCTGCCCCACTGCCGAGAGCCCTGCTGCTACTTCAGCTCCTGGAAGTAGAAGCCTGCAGACCTGCATCATTGCCCCATGCCCTCCCATCCCATCCAAGCAGGGGAAGAGGGAAAGTGGAACTTGGCAGAAATTTGACAGGAGCTAAGCTGACCTGCCAATCACCCTGGGAGAGTGGTCTCTCTCCTCCCTGTCATGTACACAGTTCCCCACACCATGCAGGTGACTCATCTTATGGGGCTTCAAATGCCTAGAATGAATCTGAAACTGGGGCTGTCCTTCCCTATTTAAGAAAGAGATTGGGAGTTGTTTTTTTGAGTTTTATTTTATTTTATTTTATTTTGCCTTCTCCCTTTCTAGGTGTCAACATGTTTGGTTAAAAATGCCTCACAGAGGAGTGTTTAGAACGGAGTGAGAATGTGGATGGGAGTATCAGGAAGAAAAATCTAATGTCTCTGTGTACTGCCTGATTTTTGAGTGATGAGAGGAGGAAGCTCTACTTGCCACTATTTAAAGAAAGCCAGGCAGACAAACTGAAAGAAAGTTAATATCTGTCTATTGCAGCAGTGTAGGGTCATAGGATAATTCAAATTGGAATGAATGTCAGGAATACACTGCTTTTCCAGATAGATGTGTGTGAGAGTAGATAGACAAATGTGTGCGTATGGAAAAAGGAGAGACAGAAGTTAATTTTGGTGGAAAGCATGGCCACGAGATCAATGTGCTTTAGCTACGGGACTGCTAAAAGAGTTGCTGATTGGCTTTTCACCAGGCTGCCTTATGATACACTTTAATGTCTTGCAGACCTTGCTACCTCTTCTCTAGTCCCACGTGGTCACTGCAGAAACACCAGCCTTCGACAGCTTCCACTCAAAGCTTCCAAACCTGGTGGCAGAGCTCTCTTCCTTTGCCTTCACATCCCATGACTGAATAGGGCTCTCTGGCCTGGGTGGTGAGACATGGACACAACATGCAGATACCATGTCCTGCCTCTGCAAGAAAACAAGTCTTGTCTCACCATGGGGTGGCTAAGGTCCTACAGGGCTGGGTTACCCCTGCCTAAAGTCCCTTTTGGAACTGGGGAGAAAAATCTCACCCTGAGAAACTGAAGACTCAGACTGGTAGGCGGAGGAGAGACATGGAGGTAGAGGATGCAGCCAAGTCATTAGGACCATGCAAAATAAATGGAAGCCACATTGTGCAGGACTGCTAAATGGGGCCTGGCTCCCTGGTGCTCATTTTCACTAAAGAGAAACTATTGAAATCATTTAAGAAGATGCTCAGTCCTGCCAGAGACATTTCTCCTGCCCCTCCATAGCAGCACGACTGTTTGAATAGTTAATTTGGCATTCATTACAAAATCCAGAGGGGAAGGCGGGGGAGAGGGGGGAAGGAAAAACTGGGCAGAATCTGGCACTTCCAAAAGCAGGTGAGCTGCCAAGGGAAACCAACCGTCTCATTAAGAGCAGAGCAGATTCCCAGTGCCTGCTGTTCATTCCCAGCTCCTGATGAAGGTCTCCATCCCTCCCTGTTACCCTAAATGCTGAATCATTTCTTTGTGTTGCTGTGTTGTGTGGGAAACCTCTGGTGGGGAAGGGAAACAGGAAAAAAGGGGAATAATTTTCAAGGAGATTATTGCTTGTGCTTACAGGACTTAAAATCTTTGTCTTGAATGGACTAAAACTGGCTACTTGATAGATCTCAGAAAATATCTGTGCACGGGGACTCATAATCTGACTGAAATATATCTAGAATGGGGTCCAATGCTATCCAACACCTTTATCAACATCTTTTATTGATCCAAGAAAAGTGGAAAATTATTGCTGGCACAATCTGCAAACGTTGCAGTCTACAGTAAAGCGATGAAAATCATCAGAAACAGGTCAGTTACACCCAAGCGGTCTGGACTGCTTGCTTGGGCAGCTCATTTGTGCAGCCTATGATTTTAACGCAGCCAAAGTCATGGCCAATAATGGGGAAACGAAGAATGCAAGTCACACAAGATTGGAGACAGCATCCTGGAAAACAGCAGCCCTGACCAGTTTGGGATTGTGGTGTTGGAATGGCTCTGCAGCACTGCGGGTGAGGGCTAATGAAGCCCTTGGATGCATAAGCATCGACCTGATGGATACAGCACTCATATTCTCTCCAGTATTTCTGAGACCACTGCTAAAATATTGGACCACAGTTTGTGATGTCCACACTTGAGATATTAAAAACCTAAATGGATTGATTTTTGTCCCAGGGTGAACTTGTGGGCTGAAATTTTTTCCTCCAAAGTCGCTTTGAGCCAAACAGGGGAAGTTTGGTGTGAAGATTATTAGAGGAAATTCTTAGTTTTAACTGGGATTCCTGTAAAAGGGAGATGTTGTAACAGCAGGGGATTTTCACTCAGAAACGACTAGGCATGAGGTAATTTTCTCTCCATCAAGTAAAGGGTGACTAGGAGTTCATTCACTGCTAATTATGTAGGGAAGGGAAAGTTAAAAAAGTTTGGAAAAGTATTTACCTATGGCTTGCACACCCCATGGAAGGAGCAGAGAGAACAAATTAACAAAAAAAAGAAAGTTAACCAATGCTCTGGGCTATCACTTCAGTGGTAGAAAGAGACATACTGGTTTAGGCTACAGATCTCAGTTTTATCTGTTCCCTGGGGCTAAATAAAGGATTTCTAGGAAAGCAGACGCTGGAACAAGGTCAAGTGGCTATGCCCAGCCTTAGAGAAATCATTGTCAGAATACATGGAATAGTCCTGGCACATGTTATAGTAAAAAGCCTTTAGAGAAGGTACCAGATCGCTAATTCCCAAACTTTTTGGAAGAACCCTGCCAACCCTCAAATTTTCTTGCAAACCACTGCACACCCAATCAAGCTTAGGAAATGTAGACTTGATAGCTCATATGTCTTTAGGCTTAATATGCTTCTATGGCCCAGATGCAGCCCACTCACCACAGGCACACGGACCACCAGCAGTTTCTAAACCGCAGCTGGAGTCCTCCTGGGCTCAGAGGATAAAACTGAGCCTGCTGAGGTCAATGGGAGTCTTTTTACTAACTTCAACAGGCTTTAGATCATGGCCTTCCCACGCTAGCTGAGAAGCACTACTGCTGACAAGTTTTTAACAGGGGGTCTCAAGCAGCATCATTCTGGTAGCTGGATGGGTCACAAGCTGTGTTCTTCCCCCTCCCCTGTTCCTTCCCTGTTCCCCCCCTGAAGGTGAATGCCTTCCTCTGCATTTTTCAGCATCTCTGGAAATCCAGGCGCTGAGTTGGGTAGGCGCTGAGTTGGGTGAATATATTCAGGCATTCAGGGTTACAGATTTTGTTCTCAGCCTCTTTGTGGTAGGAGCGTTGGCTGGTATTTGTTTGCCGGAATTGTCTCGAGGGCCCCTGGAGCTTGTGGGGTGCAGTGTGGCAGCCAGAAGATCTGGTCATTATTTGCTTCTCTTTCTTCATTGCAAGAAGGAGCCATTTTATCATGTCTTTCCATTCAGAAAAAGATTTGAGGTGAGGATTACAACCATCCTCCAATGAGATGGGCTGCCTCACCCTTCAACAAAGATCAATTCCTCCCAGCAACCATATTACAATTTAAAGCAAGTTTGTTTATGTACATCAAAATACCCATTTTTCTATTTATCTCTCATGTTTAATAATATTTTTTGTCTGACTAAATGGAAATGTTTGCAGCACAGAGGTGGCATTCAGCCCTCATACATGTTTTTTTTAATTTGAATGGGAAACCCCTACAGCTTGATGAGATTAATTTCCCTTAGAAAACTGCATTCACTCTGGTCTTCTCAAGTTTTTACAAGGATGTGAGGCACTTTCAGAGTTTGGATCATCTGACACAACGGGAATATCTATTTTACAAGGAGATGAGTTATATGCTACAGAGCTGATTTATTATCATTGACATTGAGGAATCTGAAAAAAACTATCTCAGAAGTGTCTCATCTTTGTGTCTTGGTGTCCTATTTGCCATATGAAGATAAGGATCTTTACTTAATAATCTCACCACTAGAAGATTTGACTAAAGAGACCTCTGGCTAAGGTATAAAGTTCCTGAAAATTTTCAATGCATCATTTTGCAAATATGGCTTCAGTCTCCCATTCATGGAATCATAGAATGATTAGAGTTGGAAGGGACCTTAAAAATCATCTAGTTCCAACCCCCCTGCCATGGGCAGGGACACCTCCCACTAGACGATGTTGCTTAAAGCCCCATCCGACCTGGCCTTGAACACTTCCAGGGATGGGGCATCCACAGCTTCTCTGGGCAACCTGTTCCAGTGCCTCACCACCCTCACAGGAAAGAATTTCTTCCTAATATCTAATCTAAATCTGTCCATGTCACTGACAAAGATGTTAAGCAGCACTGGTCCCAGTACTGGCCCCCAAGGAACATCACTAGTCACTGGTCTCCACTTGGGCATCAAGCCATTGACTGTAACTCTTTGAGTGCAGCCATCCAGCCAATTCCTTATTCACTGAGTGGTCCATCCATCAAATCCATGTCTCTCCAATTTACAGACAAGGATGACATGCGGGACAGTATCAAACACTTTGCACCATTGGGCTGTTCTTGCTGCAGATGACTTTATGCTGGTTTTGCTCTCATGGATGACTTGTAGGATTAAATATACTGTGATTTCTATGCTCAGGTGCCAGGCTTTTTCTGAAATTAATCTTAATCCTGAATCTGAAATTTGGGCCCTTTTTCAAAGCCATGTTCTCATTTCTTGTGCTAGGAATTTGAGATGAAACCTTCCCTGCCACCTCAGCATGTAGTGGAACAATCCGTTCCTTATAGCCAGCAAAAAGGAAGACACTGAGGAGTCATCATATCAGTGATATCTAGTGGAACCCTTTTTCTTGGAAGCTGCTAATAGGAACGATCCATCATCTGAAGAGTAACAGCTGTCCCTATTGTTACTGCTGTTGCCATTGGCTTTACAAACATGTCTGCATTCAGTCTATGTGTTCAAAACCCATGTTTGTTTTCTCTTATGATAAGAAAAATACTTCTGAGCAATAAAGAAAGATGAATAGCACATCTGAAGGAGATCTACTTCTACTATTAAAAAAATCTGCCTTACAAATACCGCAGTTTTCCACTAATGTGAACAATAGTCCTCAGGTCAATATTTCCAAAGTAGTTTTTTTTCAGTCAGAAATTCCAGTCATAGGCAATAATGAAGGAAAGAATTTTATTTTTTTAGTCAGAATAAAAGCAAATTTTCAAATGCCAAAATTTCCCATGAATTAGAAATCCTGAAATTTGGCTGGTGTAATTTCCTAACCCTGGTATCTGCAGTTGTGCCAGAACTACAGAATAAATATGATTTCTACAGTCTGACTCACAGTAAATAAAGGAGCTAGTGTATGCAAGCCAAAAGTGTTGAGATCTGGCCTTCACCGATAAATTGGTGAGAGAGATTACCTGGGAGGAGTCTGATTTTTCAATTCTTTTTCCTAAAGGTTGCTTTACAGTACCTTCCCTTTATATCTTGTATTCACACCTTCTAATGAGGTATTAATGAGCTGTTTGTGGTTTCTTTAATTTAGGGCAAGACCATTATGGGAACGTGAAGTCTTTACTAGGTTCCAAATTCTTAATAAAAAGAAGCGATGCATTATTAGATAGGTCACGCACGAAAGCTTCCAGCACAGAGCATTGACTCTATCACCATCAGGGCTGTTGTGTAGCTGTGGTCTGTTGTCAGTGTTAAGATTTCCTGCACTGGGTTATACCGGTGGACCAGACTGGATTTTTTTTCTGGCTACTCAGAGCAAAATTCCACTTTCTCAGTAGTTTTACATGAGCTATTTTTCCTCTCATGAGTAATGGCATAGGTTTGGGTAGAAGAAGAGGAACTGGATAAGGGCAAAATAGATAGGGATTTAAATTGCTTGCAGTGGGTATGCAGCTTTTTATTCTGATCACCCAGATTTATTTCCAAGTTTCATTGGGATCCATGCATAGCCTTGAGAACACCATTTCATCCTCCCAAGGCCTAGTGTCCACCTCTGTAAAAAGGTGGTAGTATGACCCTCAGTCTCCTAAAATTTTTGATTTGCCATTTCTGCAGAGCATCGGCAACAATTTTGTAGGTCTATTAAATGGTTTAATGATAAGGGGGCTCTTTTGGAAATGCAGAATGGTAAAAAGACAGACTTTGAACTGATTTTGAATTTGCGTCTGAATTGAAAGCTAGACCAACTGTGAGTTGGTGGTGTGGCTGGAGACCTACAGATATACCAGAAATACTGTCCAACCTTAATTAGTCTCTGATTATAACAAGCATGTCTATAGGTAGCCATATTGTCTCGGTCACAAAAGTACCAAGCTCCATCCTGGAACAACATAGATTTCTAATATCCACTCTTGGCAGAAATTTTGTATATACAAATAAGTAACAACAGTAAAAAAGACTTCATAAAGAGATATAGTGGTGAGACTGTAAAAAAACAGCAGCCTTACAGTTTTCTGGTTTAATCCTCAGCATCATTTATATCTATGCAGCTCCATTCCTCTCTCACTCTACCAGCCACTATGGTCCCTGGTCCCCCACAGTTTTGTTTTTCTGTTTTAAGCTTTGCTGTGATCTTATCCATGTCAAGCAAGTGTGAAAGCTTAATGCTGGTGAATGATGTGGACTTTTGCCTCTGTTATACAACTTAACTAGCCTGGACTCCCTGCCTATATTTTCTCCCCACCAACACCACTCACGATGTGAGGGAAGGCTGTGGCACCATCTAAACCATTAAACCATTAAAATGCAAAATCTCTGTTGGAGTAACCAGAAAAAAAAGGTATCCCAGAAAAGATTTTCATAGAGCTTTGCTGCTAGTTTTGGGTCCTAGAAGGATCTATGGAACATGTAGACATACATACAGAAGGAGATAAAGACTTTTCTTATGTTTCTGGCTGGAAGTTGACTTTGCACTGACCTTTTTAACTCATCTGCTGAGAAAATAAATTGCATGTACTGTTGGGTTTTACAGTAGAGACCTTCTTCACAGTCTTGAAGTAGGCTCTCTCAAGCTCTCTTGCCTACACTGTGAATGATATTAACCTCTTTAATCACTTGAAAGGGTCTAAACAGACTGAACTTCTGCTCAGAATGAGGTGACTGACATTCCTTTTTATTTTATATTTGTAATGGGTCCTTAAGAAAATGACAGAGCAATGGTTTTTTTTTCTCGCAGATTTACAGCTTTGGTGCCCTTGGTGCAGAGACTATGGGCATGCTTTGCCTTCCCGTTTACCTGCTGCAGAGCAAACAGCAAGGTCACTAAGGTCTTGGCCTGTCCTACCTCTGTTTGCTCACGGAGAATCAGGCTTTAAATAACTGTATAATGGAGATAATCATTGACTAACAGCGGTTTATTCCGTGTTTAGATTGGTAACTTTGGGAAGAGCATTGACCCTGATCAGCCTAGAAGAAAGTCTACCAGCAAATGTAGCAGACCAAGCCTTGTGAGTTTACACATAAGGACTGTGATGAGACGTCTCTGCCTCTACAAACTGAACAGGAAGGCCAGCCTTTTGCAAATGCTGTAAAGTTGTTCTTTTTCCTATTTCTCTGTGTCAGTTATGAAGCCAAGAAGCTGTGATAGCCAAAGATGATCCAATTCCAGATGAACTACAGCCATTTAAACATGACCTGGTGTTTGCTTTGTTGATAAGCAATTTACATTATTGGTGGACGGGAACAAAGGATAGAGACAAAATGGGGCTAAGCTACAGAAATTGAATATAAAGCACAAAAAGGGAAAAAACAGCCTTGAGGAGCCACAGAAAAAGGTGTGGTATCCAACATCTATAAAAATGTGGTTTTCCAATGTAGGCAGCTAAATATAAAAACCCTACAGAGAACTATAAATTCCTAATAAATATGATTGAACTACTGGAGAAAATCAGGCAGCCTAGGCTCAAGAAAACAGAAGCAAAGCTGAGAGCGAGCTGAGGCCAGGGACACGTCTATTTATGATGTGTATTTTACGTTACTCCGGAACTTGAGGATTTGTGACCTGGGTCAGGATCTGGTGAGCGCTGTTTGAGAGCACGCGCCCTGGGGAGCTGTGAAAATTGAAGGTTGTTCTGTGGCACTGAGAGGGAACGGTGTCGACGGCACATCTCCCAGAGGATAGCCAAGGCTAGCATGCCTCAGAGGGACGTGTACCAACTGCCTTTCTCATCTAGTGCTATCTGGGATAAGTATTTATAGCTGGCCTAGACCAGCTGAAAATGGATTTTTGTACCTTTACTAGTTCAGCTAGGCTGGTCAATGAGTCACGGGCATGAAAATCAGGTTTTGATTCTTCCTGCTTAAGTTTCAAAGGCAGGATAAACAGTTACATATTTAGTTCTCTCAGTGCTCCTGGACTTGAGATTAAAGTTATTATCAGCACAGAAGACAGAAAGCAACCTTCATTTCAGGCTTTAGCATATCATGCAAGCCCAGATCCACAATTTCCCCAGCCTGTATCTTTCTTTTTTTTTTTTTTAATTATTATTTGTACTGTTTTCAAGTGTTTGGCAATAGTCATTTGCCAAACAAACATCTTAAGACCATGTTGGAGAGTGCGGGTTGAACTCACACTTCAGTAAAGACTGCCAAAGCTAGCAGAGTCTCTGCAGAGGGGCTGGAGGCAGCAAGCGGCTGCAGAGCAGACTGGCGTGGAAAACGAGAGCTGGAATCAACATGATCTTCACTTTACCTGAGTATGACACGAGGCGCGAAAGGCAACTGTGTAAGTTTGCATTGAAATCACATAGTAAAAAGGAGTGAGGGTGGTAAGTGAGGGGAGGAGGGATGGCTCTGCACTTGTTTTCTCCCCCATGAAGCTTCAAAATGCTAAGGTCAAAGAAGACAAAGCAGGGAATATGCACGATTGGAAAGGCTAAGCTGCTGGAGAGAGTGTGGCCCAAGGTGTTGAGGGCAACCTCAGCTCCTTTCCACCGCTGTAAAACATCTACAAGAAGGCTCTACCCAAAGCAGATAGCCGGGAAGCTATTTTTTATGGTACAGCTTTTTCTGGGGGGGTAATGGTGAGGTTGTTGCTTGAACTTTGGGATGCTCTTAGTGCAGCTTACAGTTAGAGAGCAGTTCAGGTCTGACCTGACCTCTGGGGCTGGAGTTTAAACCTTTTTCAAACCTTCTCCTGGCTCAGTTTTCTTTTGGACAACTCTGGTTCCTGCCAATGACTCAACAAACCCTTCCTTGTCTTTCCTGAACAGGATGGCTGTGTGGAAACGGCTCGGTTTTATTTGGTAGGAAATGCCATGATTCTGAAATCTGGTTTTGTTCTGAAGTGGAAGAACACACAAACAAACACAAAATTATTTTGTACCCAAAGTTTCCTGCAAATCACAATAAAAATTATCTGTTCTTTTGAAAACCGAGACATTTCATCCTGACTGTGACCTTTCCAAATTTGATAGGAACGTTTTTAAATTTGGTAAACAGAAGCTAATGCATGCCATTTGAACAAGGTCAAAATATTTTGTTCTGATTTTTTTGTCTGCAAATAAGAAGGTGTCAAAAATGACAGTTTCCCAGGTCAAGTTTTGATGCCGAAAAAAAGGGCACTTTGGGGTAAAAAGTATTCTCCTTTTTCTTTTCTTTTCTTTTTTTTTTTTTTCACTGTGCTTTATGGATAATTGTGAATCACCTTTGTATATAAACCATATGTGATTCAGCGTGGCAGCACTGTTATCTCAAAACCTCCTAAAATGCTTCAGAGGACAGGGGTAAAACATGAAATATAGGCAACCTGGAGCCACATTTAACAGGTCACGTACAACACCCATTATAACTTGTGATGCCAAGGGAGACAGACTGGAGCAAGCTCTTCTGCATAACAGAAATTGCAGGGGAAGTTTAGGGGAGAAAGGGGAATGACAGAGTGATTTGGCATCTGGAGGACAAAATTTAGCCTGCTGCTCTGCCAGACCAGTGATTCAATGGCTGTTAACAAAATGCATTTCCACCCACCAAGTGACAACCTCAGTGGGCCAACATCGCCTAATGGATAAAGCACTGTGCTAGGACTTGCCTGCCTTTGATTCTGCTCTGAGCCCTAGCCCTGGACTTCTGCGTGACGCTGGGTGAGTCATGCTGCACTTTCAAGTCCCCTTTTTCTCTCTGTTGGTCTCTGTTAAGATGAAATGTTCTCTTGTAGGTTTTACAGCGTACTGACTGCAGTTTCCCCTTTGGTTCTTGACTCAGCCCTGCCTGATCTACCAGGATGCAGGCAAGACTTTGCAGCCTTGCTGTCTTTCAGCTAATGGAGCCATTGAGTTTCAAGCCTGAGGCTGGGCAGACCAGGCTTCTGTATCAGCTCTCCCTGCTGATGAGACTGTCTGCAGGACCTGGGTGAGAAGTGCTGGCTCCTTCTCCCTGTGCTTTCTGAAGTCACAGCCAGTAAACAAGGCCGAAGCAGAGAGCTGTGATTAACAGGCGTTTCTATGTGCCAAGAATTCATTAAAAAAATAATAATTGTTAGCTTCCCACCCTACTGTTGCCCTGGCTTTGCGCAAACATGACTGGTATGGAAGAAAGGAAGGGGACAGTGCGGTGAGTTTGTCACGTACATGCCCCCAGATTTTGTAGGGCAGCTTTGTTGTCAGTGATGAGACCAGCCTGACTCGTCCTGAGGACAACTGCCCGGGTGCATTCAGCAAGACATGACATCATGTGCCCTGGACATTACAGGGCTGAGGTTTTGTCCTTGGTTGACACCAAAATAGTAAGGGCAGTCATTTCGAAGAGGGGGCAGAGGTCTAATGGACACTTATTCCTGTATTTCCCAAAGGAAATCCAGTCCCACCACCCAAGACTCACACCACCTGGGAGTCTGCATCCCCAAAATCTGGATCAGACTCTTGAAAGTACGGGGAAGCAGTTTGCTTAGCATGCCTGGATGTCCTTGTTCCTGCTATCTGTGGTCAGTCTTGTAAATATAGTGTGACTTCCTATCAATCTTTTTTAAATTTTTGAATACAATTATAAAAATTTCTTATTAATTTCTTTCTCTGTGGGGGGAAACCCTGTCACAGCTTGTTCTCCTTGCCATAAAACAGCCCACAGTGCCCTGCTGGGATACTCACCGGTCTCTACTCATAAACTCCCAGCTGGTGCAGAACCAGGACAGCAGGAGCAGATAGGGCTGGAGCAGCAATGGACTGAGCTGGCTGGAGCTGCACAGGGAGGAAGAGAAATTTGATTTGAATGTGGAGGGCGGACCTTGATGATACTGAGGACAGGGTGAGGAATAACTCCAAGATGGTGAGGTTGTTATATGTGATCATGACATTGTATCAATAGCTGCTTTTAACCATTTTTTCCTATTCACTTACTCATATGTTCACAAACCCAAATTAAAAATTAATTGTACCAGCTTCCAGTGATGTAGTTTTCACTGCAGATTATTGTAACTCTCTGAAATATACATATATATTTGTGGCACATGTTTCTGTCAAGCACATCAGAGAATGACTGGAAATCTGTTTTTGTTTTGCCACAGGTGCCAATGTTTTGGCATAGGTACTAGCTCCATGCAATATCTTGTGAGCGGCTCTGCAAAACACTGTTCTCAACCTTTTTTTTTCGGTCTCCTATGAAGAATGGAGATAGCTCAGCTAGTGACATATATACCCTCGTATGATGGGTATATATTCGGTTCTGTACTTATACAGTTCACTTGTGAAGTGACCCAAGGTGTCTGTGCAATAAGCACCAAATGCTCTATACTGTCTCTCATGCACTGCTTACATGGGTGGGCAAGAGGGACAAACTGTCTCCTCCACGACCCACTCTAACCACAGGTCTAAGGAAACATGAGCATGAGCCCAGGTTGTGGGCTGAGTAATTTTTCCATCATGCCAAACCCAATCCATCGGCTTTAGGTAGGATATGCTGGGTCTGCACAACCATCATCCACCATCATCAGAGGAAAGCTGATGGGGCCTGGGCTTGGACCCATGAAACCAAAGTAGGGGGCTATGAGAGCTGAAAGCATCAGCAGTTGGCAGCTGGTCTGTGCAAAGACAGGGCCTGGCTCTGTGTTGGCAGTGATTTTTTAGGCTGGAGTGAATATAAATACTGGCACAGCTGCTGTTGTTCTTGTGTGGGGCTGGAATGGGGCTTTGAGGTGGGGGGGTGGGGCAGTGGGGGGTGGAATAGTGGGGGAAGGCAAAGGAGAAGGCGGATGCAAGCAGGTACATCATCATTGGTTCATTTTCACAGCGAGATAAGATCATGTCTGAGAGCCTGTGAAACTCATGCTTCCCCGGTTAATTATAGCTCTGATGCTGAGGACAACAGTTCCCACTGACATTCGTCACATCATTGGTTGAACTCTGCTGCTCTGTTTTGAGCTGGGGAGATAAGGCTGGAGTCAACAAACATCAGAGGGTGAACTCCAGGGATGGTCTCGTTCTTCCTTTCTTCTTTTCCTATTTTCTGTGTCTTCTCTTTCTTACTGCCTACCCAGTCCTTCCTACTGCATCTCTTTCCCTGTCTTTCATTTCTAGCCAGCTCAATCGCTTGCTGTGAGTGATTAATTACTGGCTTTGGAAGGCAGCTTGGCAATGCAGACCGTTTAGTGGGTGACTTAGCAAGCTGTCCAGGTGGTGTTTAGTGGAAAAATGGGCCCATCAGCCACACACCCACACTATGAATGCTGATGCCTTCTGCTGATGGCCAGAGCTGGAAAGGGAGGGGTGGAGAGGGGCAGGATCAGTTCCAGAAAATGAGCAGCTACTGGAAGATTCATGACCTGATCTGTATTGCAGCGGGAGATCAACAGTAACTTGTCTCCTGTTTCCACCTGTAAAATGAAGGCTATTTGCAGAAAGTCCAGAGAGCTATATACTGCTAAGGGCTTGACACATCTTGTTGACAATACTAATGAGTACAGTCCTAGGAGGTGACCTCAAGGTCAGAAGAATAAGCCATTTTACTTGGATCAGATCCTTTGATCACTAGGACTGAAAAAAGCAAGAAGTCCATGAGTGGTGTTATGGATATGGTACAAGATGGAGCACCACACCCATTGATCTTTGGAGGCCAAATGCCCTTAAAGTTTCACACAAGCTGCTTCTTTTTTGACTGTCAAGGTCATTGTTGAATATCAGTGAGCTGCAGATCTAATAGACTGATGCATCAATGAATTAGACATCCATTTGTGGAGTGGAGAGGGGCCTTAAAATGCAAATCCTCTATCAGGAGAGCAAGGAACCAGTCTGACTCTGCCACCGAATGGCAATGAGTCTGCCATTGCTTTCTCCCCCTCCCCATATTAATAGGAAGCCATTAGGTGAGAGTTTTTTCTGCTATTCTGCATGTGTCTGGCAACATGGACTCAGATTTCAATGGGAGTCTGCTCTGCTGTTAAATAAGGTCAAGAAATATCCCCCTATGACTTGGGACAGTTCTTGCACAGAAGATTGGAAATACAAGAGCAGCAAGAGAAGAAGTACTCCAACATGCTCCTGTTCTGATATCCCTGGACTTCAGACATTGACTGTCTGGGGCTATAAATCCTGTGCTTTCAGTACGTTCTGAAGTTACCGGTTTAAAAAAATTATTGTCTGCAAGATGTTATGGTAGAAAGCTAAAACATAAAAAGCTCAGCTCAAGACACTAATAGAAAAGATATTCTTTGACTATATAAATGAGTTTTACCTGAGTTACGGATTAAGGGAACATAACTGGCACTAATAGGCACCACATGAAAGGCTACATCTCCTCTGATACATAGTCCAGGGATCATGCTCTGACCCTGAGGGAAAGTGGTACAACCCAGCCTCTGTGGTCATGTCTGTCTGGTGGGAAGGGTCCTTGGCACATCTCCCAGGCACTGTCTGGGATGGTGTCTCTGGCAAGACCCAAACCCATGACAGGACAACTAAACAGTCTGGATGAGCAAGACTGGTGCTCGAATCTATGCCCCATCCTGTTTAGTTTACTGGAGACATTACGGCTCCAGACCCTGAGTCTAAGTAGGACCTCTGTGATCTCTGTCAGCTTAACCTTGAGGGTTTTTTACGCAATTCTTTTGGTGAGTATTTCTCCATCCACCTTCTTCTGGTCTCTGGTTTCTCCTTTCCTGATTTTCTGTAAGGTCATTAGCTCCTCTGTTGCCCTGTTAATGGCTCATCTTGGGCATCATAACTCTTAAGATGCGTAATGCTCTATGAGGTGAGTCTCACCAAAGTCACCAGGCCAGGCTGAAATTCAGCCCTTTTTGTAACACATTGTGTTGGTGGCCAAGAAGCTGAAAACTGCATGAATTTTGCTCAATCACAGGATAAGCCCAGAGATGACACAGCTATTTCACAACCAGCCCCCTGGTTATGCTATAACTGAGTCAGAAAGCCCAGTTACAACACAATTACTTTTCTTGGGCTGGTGACAACATGAAGAGAATTGGCCCGTGGGCACAACTCAACCAGATCCCTTCGATTTCATAGCAGCATTGAAATATCATTTGGAAGGGGTCGAGAGATAATCTAGTCCAGCCTGTGCTTGAAGCAGGGTGTTTGCCAACACTACATTGAGTTAGCTGAGATTATTTAGCCAACTCTTGGCTAAATTATTTAGCCTCCTCTTCTGAGGAACCTGTCCCTGTGCTGCTCTGTGCCCCAAGTGAAAAAAACCTTTTTCTTTATGTCTAGGCTGAACATCTTGAGCCACAATTTGTAGCATTTTCCCTCTATTTCCAGGTGATTGGGAAGCTTGCCTCCCAGACACATTGAAGATTTAACAGGTGGTGACAATGCGGCCCAAAATCTGTGGAAAAAACAGAGACAGGATTTGACTCTGGTGCTACACTGAAGGCAACAGGAGGGTTAGGAGGAACAGCTTTTAGACTATAAACAAATAAATTGAGCAACACAACTGATGCAACAGAAAAAAAAATACCAGGGGAAAGATGCACAGAGACAGGTGAGGGTAATGACCTTGTAGCAACAGCAGAGGAATTTCATAGTGGCCAAAGCCAGGGAGAAGGATGTAGTAAGAATAGATACCCAAGATTATGAGAGTTTTAGAAACCTTATATTAATTTCCAGACTAAATTTATTCCCAGCTCATTTATACCCATTTGTTCTTGTTCCAACACTGTCCTTTAACTTAAATAGCTGTTCTCTCTCTGTGATTTTTACCTCCCCAATGTATTTATAGACAGCAACACATCTTTGTGCTAGGCTAAACATACCAAGCTCTCCTAGTCTTCTCACATTTGATTGGCTTTCTGTCCACCTGGTCACTGCAGGAGCTGTTTACTACATCTGCCACAGTCCAAATTCACCTTTTTTGGACATGTAGCACAAGAACAGGGTATGGTGTGCCAAAGGAGATCTTCTCCCATGCTATTAACACTTCACTAACTTCACTGTAAATAGCTTTTGTACTGCATACAGCTATTCAGTTCTGCTTTTCCATAAGTGCATCACACCAACGGTGCCTAATAGTGTTACGATGAACACGTGCATCCACATCCTTCTCCTGCGACTTTGTTGTTTCCAGTGGAGCCCACAGCTTAAAGCAGCTATTCTTGTTATCAGTCTCTAAGTGCTTGACTTTGTACTATTAGATTTCATTCTATTTCTATTACTCCTGCGCTTAAGGTCATCCAACTTTTCTTGTGTATTTATACCAAGGGCTTTATAAATATGCAGATTGATAGACTGAATAAATTTTAGCCTCTGGGTTATGGGATAGTCTTGTTGTATCCCAGCCCCTCCATCTAAGGCAGAGTTATAGCAGAGTAAAGATCAGACATGCAGCATGATTTTCCTCCCCTTCTTCGGAAACGTCTGGCATTAGCTGGTGGAAGATAAGAAACAACAGGTGAGGGGCCTTTTTATTCTGAAGCAACAGTTCTCCTGCTCCAAACTTGGATACAAGCAGGATAGAACAAATACAGAAAGGGCTATGGTGGCCATTGGATAAGGGCAGAACTAAGACCAGTCTCAATGGAAAATATGTATTTCTTAACCAGGACCCGAATGCATCACATCTTGGGAAAATCACTAGATCTGCATCTAGCTGTCCTGATAAATGTGCTTTCCACAGAGTAAACTTGGAGACAAGCAAACTAGAAGTCTTCGCTTTTTTAAATATAGCTCCTAATCTTAATTCTTCATCTTTTATTCTAGTGAGTTTTGGTTTATCCCCATTATTCTGTCCTTCTCCTCATGTTCCCCCATTGTTTGTTGCACTGTTTTGCACTGTATTGCACGTTCCTTAGCTTCTTTAGTTAAAGAAATCTACTGTTCTCCTACTTCACTGTTTTGCCTGTCAGACAGGGCTCAGACAAAGCATTCTTGCACTCTGAGGTTTTAGTGACCCCAGGACAGGATGATTTTCCTAGATGATCGGTGACATCTGCCACGAAGAAAAATGGGACATCTGGAGATGCAGGCCCCTCTGGAGTGGAAGCAATTATATCCCAGAGATGCTCAAAGTATGGCGCACACCCAAGTTTGCCACCAGGAGATCCATGCGGGAGTGTTGAAGCCGGTCCCAGTGGTGTTTCTGCAAGTGGCCAAGTTGCTGCCCTAGGGATGCCATGGGAGGGTAGATGACTACAGAAAGTAGACTAAAGAAGACCTATGTAGGGGAAGACAAAACACCTCTGTATGCAGCTGGTGGGAAGAAAGCTGTTTAATGTCCCTATTCCATCCTTTCTAAATTCTCTCATGCATCAGCTGGAGCAATTATTCCACCTTACTTCCCCATACTGACAATGCACCTGCACCTGATGGGAAATTGCTACCATATGCCTCTCCAGAGGTAGCTGCATTTCAGCTGTGGCGAATGATTGTTCTGTATGGTCTTTCAGAATGGAAAAAAACCCTACTTCCAGCCACTTTTCTGACTGTGTGAGTAACAAGTTAATGGGGTTGGGAGAAGCTGCTGGCAATTCTCAGCTCTGCAGCTTTCCACTTGAATGCTCTGCAGCTGAGCTAATAGTCAGCAAAGCCCTTCAATGGATACAGAAACCATTTGCACTTTTGAAGGGAAGAGAAAATGGAAAAGAGAATGCCTCTGTTTTTTCTCCCCATTCTTTCTTTCTTTCCTTCCTGTTGCTTTGCTGTTTTTAAAATGGGGGCTGGAATCTGGTGACTCCTTCCTATTAGTCTCTGTCGTGTCCTGGGCATGCCTCAATCTTGTGAAAACTACCTTGTTTCTCTCTCTGCTCAGAATTTCCTCAAGAAAAAAAGAAAAAAGAAAGCAAAAAAAGAGGCTCAATAAATTTTGTTTGCTTTAGCTTTTTTGTGATTTTCAGGTGAAACAGTTTCATCAGAGAACACCCATTTTTTTTCTGCACTGCAAGTATTTTGAAGTGATGAATGTTCAGATAAGCTGCTATCAAAACACTGGGAGAAGGTTTTACACCTGATTTCCTGCCAGTTCACCTCATGGCTGATCAGATGGCAAAGCCTCCAAAACTTTGAGAGGCTCTACTGGGCTATTTAGGCTGCCCTGAGGCTCCAGAACCTGAGATTTCCAACCTGCAGGCATGGAACTTCATGAGAGCCCTAGACTCCCTATCGCACTGTGCATCTCCATTTCCAGATGAGGTTTTCCTTTTAGAGATCTCAGAGGCATTAGACTTCCCGCCCAGCGAATCTCCAATTTGTTTATTGACCAAAATCCGGAATTAAAACCACCCAAAAGAAACCAAAAGTCAAATGAAAGTGCTTTGATTTTTTTTTTCCCCAGTGAAATAATTTCAGAGTGGAAAATGAAGTACTATTTTTATTTTATTTCATTTGGGAACAAAGACTTTTAAATAAAAATGTTGGAATTTCCCAATGAATGGAAATTCAGAGCTCTGTTGCCTGCCTTAAGGTGCTGTTATTATGCAAGTCTTTACTCTGTTACTACATAAATTAGGGTAACGCCAAGAAGTTCTAGCTGAAAATGAGATTTTAATATGTTGGACTGATACAAATATATAATAATGGACAGTCTTCTCCCCACAGAGCTTAAGATATAAACAGATTAAGTGCCTGAGTGGCTGCAGTGGTGTTGGAATTAAAAAACACCCTGAAAAACAGTTCTAAAGGCTAGGATCCTCTTGCCCAATTACATGTATGTCCATAACAACCAAGTCAGAGGAGTTATTTCAAAGTGATTAGGTAGTAGTGATTGAGTCACTGCACATCTGGTCCTGATCTCATTGACTGCCCGCTGCATTCGGTGGAGTTTTTCCTGCGTTTATTGAATACAAACAAAACCAAAATTCAAGTAAATTGATGCAGAGCAACATTTCCCAGTAGGTCTGTGAAGAAGCTGTTGATCCTTTAACAATTTTGTGATGAGTAAGTCAAAATTGTCCCATCTCAGGGCAACTTTGCCAGTTGCTTCTCTGTCCCTTTACAGTCAATCCCTAGGGGGTTACGATGGTGCTACTATTTTGGGCTAAGGGACTTGGCTGTTTGTCAGAGGCAGGAGAGGCTTTAAGCAACAAGACTCATGAGTTGAGTTTCCACCAGCTCAGTCAGTGGCGATATATTAATGTTTATGATGGCAGCTGGACACACAACTGGGGTTCTTGTCTGCCCTTTGGGTTAAGCTTTGATTACTTGTCAAACCAGGGCTTTCGACAAGTTATCAGCTGCTGTCAGTGAGATGTTCAGCACGTTCCCACCCTGACAGTGACACTGTGAGTTTACATGTGAAGTAGCAATGCGTTCAAGATAAGGCCCCGTTACTTTTTTCCACTGTTTTCTTGGAAGAAAGATATTAATATATTATGAAACGTTGACTTATTCCGCTTTTTGCTGAGTTCTTTCCAGCCACAAGATTTGCCTCAGTTCTCTTTGGTTTTGGTTTCTTCCCATCCAGCTTCTTTTTTCTTTTTGTTTCTTTTAGTTTCTTTTTTTTTTTTTTTTTTAAATTTTAACTATCACTCTTCCTTGCTCCTCTCTCATTTCCTCTCCCAAACAGAAGAGGAATTTAAATTGCAACTGGTCACAGATGTAAAACTGGCAAGAGCGCGCTCCAAAGACACTCTCTTTTATTGGGTTCATCCAGAGGTCAAAGAGGTTGGCTGCGGGACAAGACAGAGCAAAAAACCTACCCGAGCCCTACTGTGTCATCATCATCCCACTTGTCTGGGAGCAGGATGGGACAGGAGAGGTGGAGGAATGCTGCTTCACAGCCACACTTGCAAAGACTCAGGATAAAGAGGCACCTCCAAGCCTTGGCTTCTGCCACCACAGTTTTGGGGTGGCCCAGGGGGAGAAGCTGGCGGCCAAGCTGGCGAGGGAAGGGGAAGGGCAGCCAGGGAGGGTAGAAGGAGGGGATGCGGAGGAGACGACAGCCAGCTGTCTCGCATGCACTCTGTGTTGCAGCTGTGCCGGTGGGGCACAGGAAGGCAGCCCAGCTGCTGTCTGCTTGTGCCATGGGGCTGCACAGCGTGCCAACTGGTGGTGTAGGAGAAGAGGAAAAGCAGAAGAGAGGGAGAGACGAAACAGAGGAGATGGGTACCAAGGTGCTCTCTGGTCCCAAGGATGGAATGGTGGAGGGGAAGCTTGCAGGAGAAAGACACTGATAGTCAGAAGTATGTGCAGACCTAAACAATTTCCTTGCCTGCTCTTATCAAAGGCAACCCTGCCTGTCCCATAGCAATATGAGCCATAGGTCAAAGACTGGGATGTCCCCAGTTTCCATCAGCTTGCCCATGGCTTGAAGAGGTAGGCAGCACAACTGCAGCTCAGCAAGGGGCCTGGTACTGTCACTGAGGAGTAGAAAACACAGATAGATAATCTGGCAAAAGCCAACTGCTCATGCAAGGTTCGCAATGTCTCACCCAAAAGAAGCACTCATGAAATACAAATACCCAGTCACAAAGTCACATCAGGAAATTAAGATAAGGATGGTCACCTGCCAGGGCAGCTTGATAACACCAAGAAAAGATGGCAACAGGGTTGGAAGGAGCATCTCCACTACTTATTTATTGCAAGAGCATCAGATATACATGAGGAAGAACATCCAGCTCAGATTTGATCTCAGAGCTAACTTAAGAGAACGGGAGAGCTTTCAGAGCATCATGTGAGAAACGAATACCCTTGGGAATGGATGCCTGCAGGGGATCTTGGGCTTTCAGTGGAAATACACATTCACCAGGGAAAAATGGAAAAGCTATTCCCTGGCAACCTGTCTTCAGTCTGGAAGACTTCCCCAGTGAGGCCATCAGATAAAAACTGACCAGGGCGAGGAAGTACTGGTGTCCATAGGGAAACCCAGAGAGAACAGAGGAGGCTGGAGCAAAGGAACTGCAGAACAATAAAATTGGATATCAGGAAGAATCAGAAGCAAGAGAAATGACTCAGAAGAGAATTGATGGTACATCAGTGTCGGCACACAAAGAGTGAAAGAATAAAGGTCATAACCAGAGCCCATCATAAAGAGGAGGTTATTAGTCTGTAAATCTCACTGTGAGACCCTCAGGTTGCTCTATAAAACTGATAAGAGCCCATGACTGCTGTCTGGTCACTGCACTTGTCATGCTGTCACCTCTTTAATTCAGAAAACATCCTAAGCCATCTGCCCAGGCTGACAAAAAACCTGACATTGCCCATACAATTCAATGACACTTTCAGAATTTTCAGGAAAAGAGAAGCATCACAATGCTTCTAGGGAGCTCCTCAAAGGGGACCTCAACTCGGTTCCTGATTCTTTCCATTAAATGAAGAGATCAGAAAAATCTACCCTCAGCAGACAAATCCAAGCACCCTTCAATGTCATCAAATCAATTCCTCCAGCTCCAGATGATTCTAAAGTAAGTGTTGGCTGCCTTGCCCAAGCTAGCTTTGTATAGCTCAGCTATCGGAGCTTCCTTCGACTGTCCTACAAGCTGGTGGTACTTGGTTATGAAATTCTTGCCTTCATAATCACATTTTCCCTAGCTTAGTTTCATCCTGTTACTTTGTGTTATCATCCCTAATACGACTCTAATATCTTTGAGTTCCACAACCACCTCATTTACAAAAAATAAAGCTAGCTAGCTTTCATCAAGTTATCTATGGCAAGAGCCTATGAAAGTCAGTGAAATAGTACTCAAAGACCCAACGTCTATTGAGACATCCAGGGTAAGGACACTGGCTTTTGCTATGTTTGTGTAGCACTGAGATATTTGTGCTAGATAAGATCACCAGACAAGCAATAAATGATAATATGTCTCTTTTGGAAACAAAGCATTTATTAGAACTGGATGGAATTTGTTTCATTTAAAATAAAATGGAATTAACAGTTCAAATAATATTAACAATTTTAAAAGGCTCACAGAATTCTTGAAAGCTATCTCTCTGTTTTGCTAGCTGAAGTTCTCCTTGGAATTTTCCAATTAAAAAGAAATAGCAACATATGCTGTTGTCCCCACTCTTCAAAAATTAACAGTATGAATTCCAGAATATTTTTTCTGAAAATTGTTACTGTTTTTTCAATGTGTTCTCATTCTACCACAATTCTTTTGTTAGCCTGAATACAAATTTATTTTCCACAAGTTCTTTTGCACTAAGCCATGATGCTCAGGCTTGATGATCTGTCTCCAGTTAGAGATGACAAGAAGTGAGCTACTTCCGTCAGGACTCAGCTTTGCATATTTTTTGGTAAAACAAGTGTCTTAGATTTCCAGAAAGTAGTAAGCACCAGTGAGAAACTGGTACTAGAAACCAAAACAGGCTACACCTAGCCCGGGCGCTTTTTCATAGGTTAAATCATTTAAAAGAGGAGTTTACATGACTTGAACTACACATGATGGAGGTAAGGTAACGGTATTCACTATGGGAAATAGCAATGACACGTAGGGAAATGCTCCTCCTGATGACATTTCAAACACTGCTGAGCAGCAATATCCCAAACATGCCTCATCACACCTGCTTTGAGAAAGGGCATAGAATCATAGAATGGCTTAGGTTGGAAGGAACCTTAAAGATCATCTAGTTCGAACTCCCCTTCCATGGGTAGGGACACCTTCCCTGACCAGGTTGCTCGAAGCCCCATCCAGCCTGGATGGACAGTGACTGATGGATAATGATATCCCAGAGCTGCTCATCTTGGCTACCAGGAGTGAGACATTGGCTTTGAGAGAAAAAACCTGTGTCCTTTCAATGATCTTCAGGTGGTCTTTGCTCTGCAGGGCTGTTCATCAGAGCTGGGCTGTGGAGTCACTGCTGGGACACGTCCTGGCTGCATGACTCTATGCTTGATGTGTCAAGGAGGTCAAGCAGTGGAAGAAGGAGGAAAGATTAAAGGTGGAAACTTCTAGGAAATCCATCATGCTGCTTTCCAGCCCAAAGAGCAGATAGAGGAGGATCTTTTGTACCTATCTTTCCTGTCAATGATTTTCAATAGTGCAGGCACAGAGGAGAAAGAAACATTGCTATTCAAGACAAACTATCTATGTCCTTCTCCCCTGCTTGGCTTCACTTCCTTGCTTCTGAGTAAAAGGAACAAAAATGAGCACAGAAACATCAGCTTGTCTCCCTGTTCCCTCACTGTACAGCAGAAACAGCACAAAAACCCTGATTCAGAAGTGGATTTAGCTAGAAATTGGTTTGCAATGGGACTTTGATTCCTAGGTACTTGTCCTCCCTCTGATGAAGATGAACACTATTTCCACTTTGGAGAAGAGGCCACTGCTCCACAGAAAAGGGGACTTATTCCCTTAAAGGTTTTGGCAGAGCCAGGAAGAGCCAAGGCAATCATGCCTCCCACTCCATCTCTGTTTTGCTTTATTCGAACATCCTTCTTTGAGCCTGTGAACTTTTTTTCTGTTTGGCTGGATTAGGCCAGTATTAGTCTGGGTGACAGCCCATGCAACCTATAATTTTCATATCCTCTGCTACACAGCGTTCACCCACTATCCATCCCCTGACTTGATCTTTGGCTAAGTGGGGTCAGTGTCAGGTGCCACAAGGACTTGGCCTCGAGGAAGATTTTGGAAGAGGAAGTAGATCTTGCACAAAAAAGAAAATGGGGAGATAATTCCAGGCATTGTTATCAGTGTGTGGAAGGCCTAAAAAGGGAGAACAGCAGGGTGCAGGGCCAGAGAGGGGACTGGGATTTCTCTTCTCTGCCACCAATGGAGGTTGTATGCTTGACTGCAGCACAAAACACATCTTCCATACTCCACCCCTCCCCTCATCCTCTAGCAGAAAGTATTCATTCACTTGTCTTCTTCCCCCAGTGCATCACTTTCCATAGAAAGCCATAAAGAACAGGGCATTGCTGAAGGTGGAGAACAATAGATGGTCCTGATTAGGGGACCTGAGACATCTCATTGTGTTCCATGGTACCCAAGCAGATGCAGGAAAGCTTTCAGTTCCTCTACACAAAAGATGGTGTGATGAATGGTTCTCACATTAAACATTCATTTTGGGGACAGGCTGTAACTTTGACCATGGAACAAAGCCTAGATAACTCCTTTGTTACTCTAAATTCAGATGCCGACAGTATACCCTGAACACAATTAATAAGTAAAACTCACCTTGACAGCATTGTGCTGTCTGATGTGCAGCCCAGCTTCTTAATGTTACTCTGTTCCTTGTTGCCTCAGCTGCAGCCAAATCATCTGACCAGTTTTCACACTTCTTGTCCTTTTGATTCACTCATTTTTGTGCTGTCTTCCACAATGACTATCCCATCTGATATCTTCTGTTGGCTCCATCTAATGAAATTCCAGGCTGCCTTTTTTTTAAGAGACATTGCCATTAGTGTAAACATAGGTGCTTATATACATGCAGTTCCTTCTCATTCTAACATATGGCTCATTCTACTCTTGCCTATGTACAATGCCACTTGTACCTGGTTAGTACCATACCCAAGGAAAATATTACTTTTGCATATTGTCTCTTCTTTCAAGCCCATTGCACTTCATGCCTGTGGGTGATATGAGCTATTCCTTATTTATCCAAGAGCATGCGTTCTCTTTATGGACACTCCCTTCCCCAACTGCTAATTTAAACAAGACGATCTACGTGGCCATCACGTCTAACACTCTAAGATCTGCTAACAATTTCTCTGTGTTTTTCCATCCAGATTTTTCATGGTTGCTCAGGACACCTGTTAGTTTCATCAAGAGATGTTTGTCTGGCTGACAATGCTCATCCTCCTAAAACGCCAGCTTGAGGACACTCTTTTGAAAGTTCAGACTGTTTATCTTTCAAAGGAACTGCTTATTTGGAGCAAGCTAAGAGAGGTGATCCAAACTGGGGTCTGGTATGAATTTAGTAAAGCAGGATGCCTCTGTTTGGGCTATCTGAAATTCAAGATCTGCTCAGTCTTGAACTTGCGACTGTTTGTCATCCAGAAGTGGATTTAAGTCTAGACTGCTTGATCACCTCAGAATGATAGGTGATCACATCACTGGTCTTTTGATCTGATCCTCATTCAAGAGCTCTGCACATGAGAACAGCAGCTTATAAATCAATAACAAACAGGGATAATGAGAGGCACACACTTTGTCATTCCTCACTAAATCCACTCTCCTTATTAAGCATGGAAAAGTTCTTGGACTTCTCGCAACACATGAGGGAAGCTCCGTGGAGACTCTTGGGTTTGTACTGAAAGAGCAAGAAGGGAAAGTCCTGAAGTTTTGGAATTTTTCTGCATGCTATTAATAATAATAATTCATAAATCATCAACGGCCGAAGGGTCAGGCAGAAAGAGTCTGCTGCCTGGCTATATAAGAGACTCCTGTGTGGGTGTGAGAACCTCTTGAAATGGCAAACGACTCTGGAAACAATGAAGGAGAAATGAATTATGTTTTTTTGGCAGAAACGAAACGTTAGTTCCATCCCCCCCTTCTTTTCTTCTTTTTTTTTTAAAAAAAAAAACAAAACCAACAGAAATAGATACTTGAAAAAAAAATAAAACCAACAACATTTTTCTCTTGACTCCAAAAATAAAGCATTTGAATATCCAAAACTTGCCTTTTTTATTTTTTTCATCCCCCAGCCCCCCCTTACATTTGAACATCAGAATTCTGGCAGTTCTTGTTAAAAAAATGTCCTACTTTGTCCAAACACACTCATGTTAAAATGCAGACAGAAGACTAGATGACTCTAGGGATTGGAAATGGGATATACAGCCTTTCACCTCAACATCATCACCTCAACATCATCACCTCAGCCAGTCCAGTTCAGCAGTGGCTACGTACAGCTACCGGCCACTGGTGGCTGGTTGGTGGGGTGGTCTCAGCATGCGTCACTTAGAAAGATTCCCCTGGAAAGACCTTGGACAGGAAGATCCGCCTGCAAGAAAGTGGTCAGCTTCCCTCCAGCCGTGCCCTGCAAAACCATTTGTGGATCATTAGTTCTCCTGGTGCTTTGGCCCTACATCTGAAAACTGAGATTGTTTCCTTTCCCCCAACAATTTCCTCGTTGCGAGTAAATGGAGTACAAGCAGCAGGGCAGAACTTCTCTTATTGGGCTCATACACCTCTTTCTGCAATTATAGTGCAGTTGAATAACAAGGTTCAGAAGCTCTCCCATGGTTGTACAATTCATCCTACAGGATCAGTGGAGATCAATTCAAACAGATCTCTGTGCTTAAAACCCCTCGGCCATGCAGACTCTGCAAGCAATCCCTGACAGGATATCATTGCTCATGCTTTGGGAGCCCTTTCACCATGTCCAGCCTTAGTCTTCCTCATTTGAATTTAAGCTCATCCGACAGGACCCTGTCTCTGTAAATGCCTCTAGAGGTCACTTCTGTAATAAACCTTTTCTACACTTGTCTGCATTATTCAGGAGTGGTGTTTTGTGGTGAAAAAACCTGACCTGATTATAGGTGAATATGTAGTACTCGATAAGGATCAAAAACTCAGACGTTGAGGGGTTGTGGAAGTACCAGCGAGGTTTATGCCCAAGAAAGGCAGCCTTTTTCCTTTCAAAAGCATCTGGTTCATGCAGACCAGGTCTCACCCTTAGCTGTTAATATTAGCAGGCAGCACTCTGGGTAAAGCTGTCCTCACTAGTTACCAACAGCTTAATAAATGTATATCCCCATTTCTTCTGCGGGGCCATCCACCAAAAATGGGTACTGTTTTACACTGCCAGTCACTTGGATGCTGGCCCATATCAACAGATAATCCTCCTGCTACCAGGGTAATACCACCTGTGTGCAGGACAAAGTCCTAAAGAACTTTTTTTTTTAGGAGCAGGAGAAAGGAATGTGACATTCAAATAAAACTATGGGGCGGGGGGTTGGGGGGGTGGTACGACAGAATTTTCAGATAGACAAAGTGTAAGTGATTACACAAGTTAGCAATTTTTGCTGGGGCTCAACAGTCTTGCCAGCTATGTTGAAGACCCTCTGAGGGCTAAGATCAGCTGAGGTGCTGACTGCATGTGCAAGGCCAGATTTTTCAGTGGGTGTAAAGGGGATCTGCTTCTTCTGAGGACAGTTGAGTGATACCAAATTACACTGCTTTCATGCCAAACCCAAATCACACTGCAACAGTGGTTTAACACTGGCTTTAAAGGAAGATTGCAACCCAAAAGGCACTCCTTGGTACATTCCTGTCCACTTCTGCTGCAGCTCTGTCTGAGGACACAGTATCAAGACCAACATGTGTACATCTCACTTTCCTCAGAAAAGGAAAAAGCTGTGCTGGTAGAAAGGAATTGCTCAGCTGTAGCATCATTTACCCTCATGTACCTGAGAGCTCATAAAGAAATATTTCATGCTACACTTGCATGTCTACATTATCCTCTTTTTTCTGTTATTCTTAGAGATATAGTCTGCATTTACTTTCATTTGCCTTCTTACCCTAGCAGAGGACCTGGTAGGAGATCTCCTTGTCCCCAAGGTGCACTTGGGCATCCTCTTAACTCTTGTACAGAGTCATTCAAGTTTTCCGATTTCCTGAACTTGATATATCTGCAAAGGCATAGGTGCCCAGAGCCATTTGGGACACATGGTAGTATCTGAGATACTTGCCTGGAGCTGTCAGTATGGCATTGGACCTATGGGAGCAGGAGTCTGAGTGGGACACCTATGTTCCAGCAACTGGATTCAACCTATTTATTTATTTCATAGGCTCATGCTGGGTGCTGGTTCTTGATTCCAGCTCATTTTGCAGAAATGAGTCATAGAATAAGTTTATAAACAGCGTTGGGAGCAGGGGTTAAGCAGTTTAGGTGGTATCTGAGCACCGGCTTCCTGACCAAGGACTGCGATTCCCTAGTGGGATCTCCCTGAACATGGACTGGAGCAGGAAGGGACATGGATTGAAGCAGTGGTTCAGTCTACTGAGATAGTGGCTGCTCTGGCAAGTCACAATAGCGGAAACCAGTCAAAGTTGTGTATCCAAAACTAATGCATGTATGAATGTGCCTTAAGTAGGTAGATGGGGATTTTATGAACTGTTTCTTTAGGGGTCCAAAGTCTGTCTTAAATGAAATATAACTGTCTAAGTCCTTTTGTGAGCCTGGGCCTCTCTGGTCCTTTTCTGCTTCTGTAATCTGAGGATCAGCACACTTGCCTGCCTTAGAGGATGTGGTAAAGATAAATATATTAAAGACAGTGGGGTGCTTGATATTGTAACGATTGAGGCCAGATATCTGTAGCAGAAGCAGAAGTAAAAAGAAATAAGATAATAATTGACGAGGAACCTTGCCAGCGTATGTCTTGGCAGCCAGCTCTGTAGTAACCTATCATTTAAGATGGCGGGGTTCCCCTCACCTTCTAAAATCTAGTGGCACTGGGGGATTTGTGAATGTGAAACAAGCTCTCTCCAGTTCTTCGACTCTTTTATATTTCCTCATGCTGCTCTTGAGTCGTTCTTAGGCATGCTTCCCGATGGCTTGGAAATCTCCGGGCACGCATTGAAGCTTCTATATTTGCTCTCAGCCTCTGCCAAGATTAGCATTACCACTGTATGGAAAAATATCCGTCAACCGGATATAAAAGAATGGTGCGAGGAAGTAGAGCTATGTCAAGGCAGCACAAATATAGCTTATACGTTGTAGGGGGAAGTTGGCATATTTTATTTTTCCATCTGGCACTCTTTTTTTCAGCTTATCGTAGCTACAGCATAATGGTCAGGATCCTTCCAAGACTCCTGATTTTGCTTCAAATTATTTCCACTGTCTGCTTGTGATAGGGATAGGCCAACTTCAAAAAGATCCACAGTTTGTGTTCACTACAGATAAACATCTAAGGGTTCAGATGCTTATCTGTTCTCCATCTGATCCAAGTTCCTAGGACTATAGCCTGAGTGGGCAGGGAAGGTTATTTTGCTCATGCTGACATAAAGCCTGACCCTGTGAGGTGGTGAGCCCTGGAGGAACTCTGTGCATTGGATGGAGCTTAAGGAACAGAGGACTTTTCAGTGAATGCCTTTAATCCCTTTCGCATCAGTCTGTCTTTCTACCCACTTGCTGATATGGGAGTGTGAATGAGTGCGACTTGCATTCCAAGAAGCTGGAAAAAGGTTTTAAGGGTTTAAGGAAGAGTTAGTTAAAGCAGGAGATTTAAAAAAAAAAAAATCCCTCTGCTCCAGCCCCTCAAAAAAGCAGCTTTGTTTCCATAGAGTCAGCAGGAGAAGTCAATGGTGACACATAAAATTTACCGTGGGGGATACAAGGTTAAGTGGTCCGAGTCTACCTGCAAGCCATGTTGGTGTGACACCCGTGTCAAGGGGATGAAGACATTAACTCCCCCAGGTTAGGCTCTCCCAAAGCTCACTGGGATTATAGGTTCATTATGGGCTGACTTTGCAGTGCGTCTCTGTCTTCACTTGGTCCTTACCACAGTAATTACAAAAGAGACCATCCCACCCACCCACCCCCATCATATCCTTGTTTAGACTTTCCTCTTAATTTGGCCCTTATTCCCACTCAAAATGGACTGATAAATACACATGGCTTCTGGTACTCTGGCAACTTAACTTTGACACCTAATTGATTCCTCCTGTGGGTCATGGAGGGCCAGATACTTCCAGGAGGCGGGTGAGAGACAGGAGATCAAGATTTCAGGTAGAAAAAATTGCCCCCATCTCTGCTGACAATATAGGCAGCCTTGTGTAAGTACATCCCTGGCACAGGGACCTTGGTCCAGGCTATTATTCCCAGTCCCCTCTTGACTATGTAAAAACCACGTGCAATGGCAGGAAACCTCTCTGAGCCCATTGTAGAAGGATTTTTTTCTATTTCTGCAGTCATCTGAAGAAAAGGATTAAAAGAGGAATGACTGTTATTTTCTCCAACTCCCTCGATCTCGTCGCCTTCCTTTTGCAATGATAGGAGCAATGAGTCACATCTGAAGGTTTTGCTTTGTTTTCCCCTGAGCTCATGCCCCAAGTTAAAAATCCACCATCTTTAAAAGTTCCTTGGGGATTTCTTCATCTAATTTTTGAACTAATGCAGTTCCCAATTGAAGTTGTCACTGAATGGCCTCCAAGATTTTGTTTTACACTGAGATTTGATGAAGGATTGGGATTAAGCCAAACAGTAAACACTGATGAGGTTTAGAACCACTGACATTGCCTGAGAACTGTCTATTTTGTAAAAGTGAAGGCATCATTATTATGACATTGATAGGATATGACTGGGATTCCTCTGTGCTTGGTGCTGTACAAACAGACTGAACAAGCTATAGACCACACACAGCACTGATCTAAGGCAGAGAAACCTAAGATAAATTTTAGATTAGCAAGCCTGGTTGCTCAGTTCTTGGATAGCTTTTGCGGTCTTGCTACTTCTTGTAATGTGACAGCAGAATGGCCGCAAGTCTTAGAGCTGCTCGTAGATGCATGCTACACTTAGTTCCTTCTATATGCAAACACATTTTAAATTAGTACAACCAAAGGAAGGAAAAAGGAAGCAAAAACAACAAGAAGGGGAACAGACTACCAAACTCCACACAGTTTCTTAGACACAGATGTTCTGGAGGTTCCTGCTCTCCTGAGGAGCATGTCTTCCACAAGGACACGCAACTTGTGGTAATGCATCAGATAAGCCAGAAATGGCCTGTGGGATTTTATGTTTGAACTCTGAATGAAGACAGGCTTGTCTGCCCTGGTAACTTCACGAAAAGTAAAGCAAGGAGGTGAACTGAGGATCTGGGAGAAGAAGAAGCGTCTAGGTAGACTTGCTGTTTCATCCTGCCTGGAAGAGGAGAATGAGTAGTCTCATATGCTAAGCCAATGGTCTGAGCCAATCCATCTAACCGTGAGCGCTGACCCAGGGCTGCTGTACAGAAGCACTCTCCTGAAAACCTGGCCCGGCTACTAAGTAAGCTATTTTCTTTCTTTCTGGGAGAATCTTAATGGGCAAAGATGTTCCAGATGGCAGGCAGCCACCTGCCACCAGGATTAACAGTCAACACAGAATGCAAAGCCTTGGGAAGAGTGCTCCGTGATTGTTCCTGCACGCACGGAAGCAAACAGACTCAAAGCACTGTTCAGTGTAGCTAAATCTTCACCTTATTACCTTACTGGGAATTCGGATAGTATTACCCAGAATCCTCCTTGCTGCAACTCTGCCTTGAAAAACAATCTGTTTTGGAGCTCAGTGTACCCAAAAGTGACTGTATTATTAGGATTTAACTTTGAACTGCAACATTTGGAATCCATTATTCAATCATTAATTTCCTCTGGTTTTCCCCCAGCTTTAATGTTTCATGCTGGATCCCTGGGCTCTGTGGTCCAAGCAACACTTCAGTACAACAGTTTGTACTTCAGCAAATGCCGTGCTCCATCATTCTTTCCTACTACAGAAGCTTGTGTTTGTTTTAACCACTGATCCAACAGTGTGCCCTGGCTTGAAAGTGCAAGAACAAGACACAACCCTTCTACCCCAGGCTGGCCTCTGCCATTGCTCACTCTGGCTATGCCTGGTCAAAAACCCCCAGCACTTCTAAAAAAGTGATACTACGAGAACACTGTAGAGGGGTGCTGCAGCCCTTAATAGGTTTGTTCCCTTCAGATAAAGAGAGATGATTTATTTCTAGTGTTTCTTGACCACCCATCAGTGTTGGACCCAAGCTAGGGTCTGAGAATCAAGTTGTGTTCTTGCAGGCTGTGGTGGTCATCAGGATAATGTGCTCAGAGTTTGATTTCTCAGTTTGGTTTGAATACCTAAGGTTCTTCTAACTCGATAAAATCCAAAACTTTAAGGAGAATAAAAACGTGCTTTCTCCACAAAGTAAGCAGTTGGAACCTACAGCTATTAAGGGAACAGTATTATATAAGAAGGTGACATTTTAACATAGTGGCTTTAAGAACGTAACTCTTTCTCCAGGGCCAGGGTAGGCAACTGACCCAAACATGGTATAAACCCGTATTCCAGGAGTGGCTGCACTAAAGTCAGTAAGCTGGAACCTCAGCTAGTGCAAATTGGTGTAGATTCACTGAAAGCCATTATTATGGTGTTGTACAAAATCTGAAAATAGATAGGGGTAATAGCCATTTATACCCGCAGAGGGTCTGGCACAATAAGGCCACTTGTGGATTATGTGCGCTCAGTCTGGGCTCAGAAGAAGAGGTAGCACAGAAATATTAACTCCTAATGGCCCTGTTTATAGAGATGTAATGTTGCACAAATGCTGTCCTTAAAGGTGATAGTTTATGAAAAGATGGAATGAGTATGAATGCTAACCCAGCTCTGGAAGCCAACTGAATGGATTTTCTGCAAAGCATGCTTCATCCAACACATCCACATCAATAACGTGGTGGAGTTGAAGATAGAATGCAGAAGATAAATTTTTTCCCAGGTGAAACAAAGAGAAGAGGAGAAGCATATAGAGAAAATATAACCATCTCTATACAGCTATTGAACCAGAATTGCAGGCCATAGACAAAGTACCATAGGAACTTCAGTGATTCTTAAGGCCTGAGATTTTGGTTTAAATCTCATACAGTGTCTGTTGAGACATATTGACCACTCTCTCCCATTTTAAAGTTCCAAAGATTTTGACATGATGCCTCTTGGAAGTTTAACTGGGATGCAAATCTTGGTCTGAATTTTATGAGGCATTGACAGCTTGTGCATTTTGAGGAAGAGAAAGCAAATGTGGCATGGTTTTATGGTCAAAATGGGAGTGTGGGATGCAGGTGACTCGAGTTGTCTTCTTGGCTCTGCTATGGGGTTGCTGCAAAGCCTTTGACGGGTTCTTTCCTCTTGCAGAACACCTGTGAAAGAAGAATATTACATCTTCTTTTATCTCAGAGTGGCAAATGATTTGTTAATTTCTCTCCTTTTTGCTGTTCTATGGCTGGGATGTTAGGATATTTGGTCTGCAAAACCTTGGAGATATTCTGGTTCGTGGGATGAATGGAGAGAAGTCCTATGGAATTATGGGTCCCTGTGCTCTGTGGTGACCACTTGGAGAAGTAGGCTGGAAGTCTGAAAGATAAGATACTGAAGCTTTCTGTTTCCAAGGTCATGAACTCCTTCAGGACCTGCCCTCCCCCAGAGTATTTGTCACATGTACAATAACTTCCTTGCCTGGAGTGCCTGAGCAAAGCAACAACAATTACCCACACACAGTATCTCATAATAACATGATGAAACATCTCTCCAGGCAAAGTTAAAATGATCAGAAGTATAAGCTACATTTTGCTGCTCAAGCAAATGGTGTAGCTGTAACACAATTTAATGTCAAAATTTTAAGGCCGCTGGAAATTAAGCTTCAAATGCATGGAGAAAGTACATCTGAGAGGTCATGAAATAAAGGTTTGATATACTACTGTCAGTAGGTAAATAGTACAGATGAATTTAAATCATGTTTAGATTAAAGAAGACTGAGCATTAAAAATATTTTCATTTGAGCTTTACAGTACAATTAAGAACAGTTTAAGCTTTCAATTCTAGTGGCTCTCACTCAGGTCTGTGGTTAACCAAATGCTGAAGATATATTCCTATTAACTTCAACTGGGAATGCCATCTCTGTTTAGATGTAGAATTATACCTTCCTCTAAACAGCCCCCTTATCTTACAATCTGCAAATTGCAGGGTCTCCCACAGAAGGAAATCTTTTATTAAGCATTTTATTTTTCTTTGCTGCAGGCAGGCAGACTAAATAAACTCCAGCTTAGACTTTGCACGGTGTCTCTACGTTGGCCATATCCAAGAAACACAGACAATGCTGGTTTGCAAGAATGAAAGAATTTTAATAAAAACAAGCCATTCAAAACCCTTGTCAACTCCTTCTGCTGGATTGTTATAAAGAATTTATTTCATTACTATAAGTGCTGTTGACTTAGTGTTAGTTTCAGCACTTGAATTCTTGGATAGCCTGAATAAAATTATGCTTTCCAAGATAAATATATTATGCAAAGTATGACCTTCATTCTTTCACTGATATGTCTGCTGACTCCAACTGCTTCCTCCTTCAGAAGGGCTTTCTGAGCTCTGATGGAGAGACGCTTTATTTTGGTTTTACTTGATTAAAGCACTGCAAACAAGGAAGACCATGTGAAAAATAAAAATAGAAAAGCTGGAGCCCATTTCTGTTGAAGTCAGAGACGGTGAAATATCAGCTCAGATGGAGTGGAAGTGGTGAACTACCTCCATGTATGCGAATGGCCATTCATGTCTCAAAACGGCAAAGGTTTGCCCCTCTCATGGGGAAGTTTGCTGCACAGTAATTAGGCTCCACTGTGCTAATCCCCTCAAAATGGAGCAGTCATGACCTACCAGGGAGGTGACAATTTCCAGGGGATTATCCTTTCTGCTGAATTAGTAGAGGGTAAGGGAAAGAGAAGACGGGGAGCTGCCATTTCTGCATGCAGGGAAATGAAAGAATCTGGCCTTCTGATTCTGTCCTTGGTGAGACCAAAGATGTGTTGGGTGTCCTCACATCCCTGGAATGGCCTTTCACAACTGGATTCATTGAATATGCATATTACTGGACATTACAGCACCACACAGATCTGCGATCTGCCCCATGTGATATCATACAAGTCAAGGAAATGACAGCTGTTGTCTTACCGCTTCTCCAGGGACAAAACTGTGCCTTATATCAAAGAACATTCTTGAATTTTAATTCGCAAAAAATACCCTTGCCTAATACAAACCACTGCCTGTTCCTGGTTAGCTTGCAATTTCTTTCATCACAGCAATCCATCCTCCTTCTGCTTAGTACTAAGAACTGCTAAGCAATCTGGTGGCAGCTTCTGTCATCATACCCAGTCTCTTGCAGGTTCAGACAAACTCCAAGAGGTTCAGTTTCTCTTAATGAGCCTAAGGCTCAATGAAACTCTAACTTGATATTACTGTTAAATAAGAGAAGATGCCAAGGAGATGGTAGAGCAGAAGGAAAGAATTAGGATGCTTCTTAGTATGCTGTGTTTAAAAGGAAGAACCTGAGTCCCGTAACGTCTTAAGAGTTTTTGATAGTAAGTAGTGACTGCTTTTGATCGTATTTGTTAAGGTTAAGCAGCTGAGAGATGAGATTCCACATGACGTGCACAAATCCATGTGAGGAGGTCCAGGACTGGAACATATCCCATTGGAGCATGACAGAGGCTTTCCTCCTACTTGTCTTCACGTCCCTGATCCTCTGTGACTCACTGCTTCCACCTGCCCACTCCATCCCATTAAATGGCTCTTTCTCATCAGTACTTGCTCTTTCAAAACCAACTTTCCCAGAAAACAGAGTCTGTCCTCTAGATTTTCATCTCTCACCATCAGTTGAGCTCAGCTTCTGGAACCTCAGGTTATTAAAGCCAGCACACAGTTTAAGGAAGGAATAGTAGAGTTAGCATCACAGAAGTTTCCTTTCTCTGATTTAATTTTGAGACAGAAATTCAAATGAGTGTTGCCTCCTTTGGGTGTTTCTCTTCCCATGAAGAAGAGAAAGATGAATAGATCTTTTCATAGGTGATTGTTGCTTAGTCCTAAGTGTTAGCTCTACAAGTTTCCTGCACATAGTGTTTTCCATGCCGTCGTTTCTGAACTTACAGTATATCCACTGAATGTAAGGGTTGCATTACCCTACTCTAAAATGCAGCTGCCGCTAAACTGGAAAGTTTGTATCCATAACCAAACACCAGTGTCGCACAGGAAGGGAAGGGGATGATTGTATCCAACAAAAGAACTGTGTCCAGTTAAAATTACAGTAAAAATAAGTGTGGGTAGGCAGAATATGAATCAGAATTTGGCGTGGAAACCAGCTTACACTTACTTTTACTTAAGAAAAGTGAGACTTTGGAGAACTTGGATAACTGGGAGTGGCCACTGGGATTTTGGTTTATGTCTTACCAAAAGAAAGACCCTCAAATTAATTCTGGCAAACAAATTTAGTACCAGCCGAGAAGTTTTTATTGCATCACTTACACCACTTTCTGGAAAACTTAATTTGTGCTTAGAGGGTTCCCACCCTAAAATACCACCCATTTGATACTCCTTTGCTAAATTCTTCTGAAATAAGAGCAACAGATGATGGCTCTGGTAGTTTGTTTTTTTTTTCAGGTAAAATTCTTCAAGGAGTGTGTTCTTCTTATCCTAGCTTTGAAGCCCTTTCATCTCTTTGGACTCCTCACTTTATTGGTACTGGTCTCTTAGGTTATATGCAAGGATGTTTCAGTGCCTTCATGACACACTACTTCTTCACAACAGGATGTCAAGAAAGGAAAACATGGTGCAAAAAGGCCACAAAGGTAGTCTTCGTGTCATAAAACTGAATAGCAACAGATTTGGCTCTGAAAAAGCATGCAAAAATCAGATTAATGTGAAGAGGAACCAATTTCTCCATCCCATCAGCAGCGCTAATGACCTCCGATGAAGGATAATGGTGGTGTACTCTGTTGATGTCTCATGCTCCAAAGTCTGATCATTATCAGTGCTGCCAGCCCAAAATGAGTACTGGGGACAGTTATTTCCCATGAATGATGCAGGTCTGGATAGCATGCTCTTAAAGAAACCATGCAGTAGGTCACCCGTTGTTTTCTGTCAGAATATATTCTATTGCCGAGTAGTGTTGAAATATTTTCTCATCTTTCCATTACACAGTTTAATCCTTCTAATCCTGGCTTTTACCTCCTTGGACCATACTGAGAAATTCCATCCTGAGAGTGTTTTAAAACTCTGTATATGACTATTTCTTTGACACATCCAGGGCTCATTTCTGTCTGGGCAATTATTCCTTCCTCTGCAGATCTTGACACATTTTCTGAGCTGAGTGAATCGTGCAGAAGCAGATGTCTCAAACAGCCAGGCTGTGCCCAAAGTTCTATGCCATTGTGTTCATTCCCAGGGAGAGTTTTTTTTAGGAGTGACATGTGGGGCTGACCAAGATATTCAGAAGTGATCAACAGTTTTTAGATGCTCCCACTTACAAGTTCCCTTCACTTTAAGAGGTTCATCTCAAACACTCACACATGAAAACTTATGGCCTTTTCTACACAGTTTGGCTCCCCAAAATTACAAGATCTAAATCATTAGAAACTTTTGAAAATATTGACTAAGATTGACACAAGACAGCCAACAAAAAGAATCCTTAAAAAACTCTAATCTTAGCAGATCAGGCTTACTTTATAGCAGGTCTCTGCCTGCTATAAAGGAGCCTTGTGCCTGCTGGAATTATCATTATGTGGATGGGATGTAAAATCAAAGCTGTATCCACTTGTCATTTCAGTCTTATGGCACTTAGATTTCCTCATGAGAGCAACAAACAAATGCTGCTATGAACAGTACTTTTCCAACACTGGTCCTCAGCTATTTTCACACCTTTGCTCCACTAAATACTTTTCATTTTCCACAGGAATTTGCCCAAGTCTCCACCAAGAAGAACTGGAGAACAAAAGGTAAAATAAGTTTGTTGTCCATACCCATTGCAGTAAAGTCCTACTGTTGTTGCATGAAGCATGCCATGAATATGTATAAGTAGCCAAGTGGGCTTGTCTCCACTCTAAGGAAGGTGGGTACGGAGGCCATTCCGCTTTCAGATTTGAAATAAAACAGATAACAACAATTTATGGAGTTTTTTTTACTGTTTCTCTTCACACTTCACAGTTTGATCTGCCCTAGCACAATAGCAGAGATGTCTGGATTAGGACTTACATTTAGAGCTCTTAAAGCCACCAAAGAAGATGCTGGAGGGAATCCCAGGTCCATTGGTTAGCTCCGCCAAAGGGACCAAAGGTCTGTCAATGACATTAACATCTTGGTATGTGAGCTATATTCATGGGTCTTTGGTTTCATGGTTCCCACTAGGTCTTAAGTGTTCTCAGAGACTCACTGGAATCAGGGATGGAAAAGACCTATTACACTAGGTCATCTAGTCCATCCGCTGACCCTAGACAAGGCAGGATTTTCTGTACTGTGTAGTCCCAAGGGCTTTGTCCTGTCCACTTTGAAATTACTCAAGTCAAGGGGCTTCCACCCTGCCACCACTCCCACTGGGAGACCATTCCACAGCTCAAGACGTATTCACTTACAAATATTTTCCTGAGAGCACATCCAAATTTTTCTTCACTTCATTTCATCTTGTGACCCTCCTCCTGAAAATTCTTCTGCTCCCTCCTCCATCGGTATGAACATTGAACGTGTATATGTATGTGTAAATGTCTACATATGGTTTTATCGCATCCCTCAGTATCAACGACCTTAGGGCAGCCAAAGGGTGCAGAGGGACTTCCTTCCCTACAAGATGCCTTGCAGCTCCTAGCGAGATCTGGCCACAGTTATTAACAGCAGTGGCTTCCAGGAAGAAAGGCGCTTTGGGACTGGTTTTCACGTGAGCGGTATGGTCTCCAAAAGAGATCATACAAAAAGGACCATAGTCCCATTCCCCTCTTTGTCCAGCAAAGGCCTATGCCCAGGAAGGACATAAAACCCAGGACATGGAGGGAACTACATTACAGTTATGACATTGTGTTGGATTTGAGCCATCTGGATTTAACCTTTAACTACCCTACGTGCTTCTAGCATGGTTTTAGCAACCTGCATTTCTCTCTGTGCCTCATCTCCTTGTGGTAAAAAGATGGTAACGGTAATTACCTTGACACCTTTTTTCCACTAGACTCTGCAGGAAAGGGTTTGCTGCTGTCTGGATACCGAAGGACAAAGAAGCACCTTAGCTTGTACACATATCAAACATCATAATCTTTTCAGTGGGTTGTTAGGAGAGCAATACCTTCCCTTGCCGGGCCGGGAGAGGAAGAGTCTATTGAAAAATGTTATCAGTGGAAATATTCAGAGCCATCAGAGATATGTGTACACCTAATTTCAAAGTATTTCCTTGGGAGCCAAGGAACCAAATTCCTTTGGCATCTTTGAGAGCAATCTTAGCTTCGGTATGCAAAATTGCTCTCCAAGAAAGACTCGGGACACAGAGTGGGGACTTTCAGGCTGGGGCAGGGGAGTGTGGAATAGCCTGACATGGCTGTTTTCTTTTCAAATAAAAGTCACCTCCTGCGGTTTTTGGATAACGATGCAGAATCCTGGGGTGCTAAGGGACTGCATGGAGCCCTGGCCTGTGTGTTTGCTAGCTGTGCATGTGAGTGGGCTGAAACAAAAATATACAAGTGCTCAGGAGGAGTAAACTATAAACAATGCTTAAAAAAACACTCCAAACAGAGCCATCCCCATTCTTTCCCCAGGCCAGGCCACCGCAGGGAGCTGGATGAGAAGGAACCTGCTGCGACTCAGCCCGGAGAAAGCAGGAGTGACGCTGGTTAGCAGGGAGAAGGAACTTGAGGAATGGGCAAAAACTGTGACTGATGCATCCATCGAAAGAGAATGTCGTTCTCTGGCCAAGTTCACTGCCAGGGCTGACTGCACAGCTTCGAACAAAATATCTCCCTCTTGGAGAAGCAGGATTATTATTTTTTTAATGGAATTTTTCACCCTGGATTTTTGACCTAATGAATTCCTCACAGCTGGAGCATCTCTGGCATTGCTCTGGATGCCAGCTGTGTCCTACCTGTGCCATATTTTACCTTGTGAGGCTGCTGATCTTTGGGAGCCAGGGTTGTACGTGCATTATGGAGGGGCATCCAGGGGGCTGGAAGGTGAGGATTGCACCCTGGACACTGTATGGGTGTAGTTTCTGGCCTGATTGCTGCCGTCTTTCTCTTTGACCAGGATCAAAAGCAGTCTTCATCATCTCTGTCTCCCAGTGCTCCCTTTTGCTTAATAGCTCTGCTTGTTTCAGTAATTTTCCTTCCCGTGATGTACCATCCCCTTCCCTGAGCCACTGCTACGCCCCTGGGAGTTTCCTTTTTATTTGCTGTCCTTGCTCACTCTGGGATCTGTTTCTCAGCTTTGTTTCCCCATCAGCATTGGGCTTATATGCTGAAGCATCATGTTAGAGGAAACAGGCATCTGAGCTGGGGAAGGACATCAGTTTGAGATACTGACCCTCATGGTCTCTGCCAGAGCACAGAAAGACAGAGACAGAGACAATAACATTTTCATGACTTCATTCTTTTAGAAAGCTTGTTGCAGAAAAAGAAGAAAAATGGAGGTTACCATTTTAAATGTCCTCAAAAGGCAGGAGTTATCTGGATTGTCTAGAGATGCACCAGCACTCCAACTTGCCACGTTCTTATTTTCTAGGTGTGCATTCCTTCAAGACAGCAATAATGCATCTTTGCTATCTAGAAGCACTGCGTAGTCATCCAGTTTGTCTCCTTGCTACTCCAGGCCTCTTCCTTGCATTTCTGCTCTCCAGTCTATGTAGGTGTAAGTATTCCCAGCTAAGGGGCTCTCACATCTTCTTTATGAGATGGTTATTCCATAGGTTAACATTTCTTATTTCCAGGAAGATTTTCTTGATGCTCAGCCTCAGTTTTCGGCCTCCAACTTCAGGCTCACTCCCAAGTCCTTCCCCTTCATACTTATTCAATTTTTGTACTTGAGTCAGAGGTTACATTTCCAGATTGGTAATTACCAGGAGTGTGATTCTTTTGATTGTTTGAAGGTCTGGTACAATCTTCACTTTTTCCAAGTCTTCTGCTCTCAACCTGTTTCTGGAGGGTAGTAGATAAAATTTGCTCACTTGTAACTATAGTATTCCCAGATTCATATCACCTGGCACTGACCAGTTTGCTTCTTATCCAATTTTCCACATATTTCTCTACTTCTTTTCTACCAAGAGCTATTTTTACAGGTTGATTCCCAATTGTTCAAATGTATTTACCTTTTCTTTTCTTCTTGTTTTTGTTTGCTTCTTTTCCTTGCTGATGGAAGGTTATAAAAAGGACATGGTATTTCAGCTGTCTGAGTCACTTGTGCCCTGTCCCTCCTTTTCTACTGATACATTGCACATTTTTATGCTGCGTATCCATTAATTCAGGCTGCTTTTTGGCTGCCCTTAATCTTTTCCCTCAAAGCCTCGACTTCCTCTGAGTGTTTTTATTGGTTGCTCCTCACTTAGACTACTTCCCGCCTTCTTTTTCCTCCCTGACCTACAGTGGTCTGGCATCGCCTTTTGGTACCCTGACAGCTACTTCAGCCTAAGGAAAATTGCTGCCTGTGCCCTTTCAAGAATAGGTTTTACCAGTGTTTTACCACATCAGTCCTTATTGCCATATCCGCATCTAGAACTTCACTTGCTAGATTTCCTCCTATGCCAAACAGCTTTCTTTCAACCTACTATGCTGAAATCGTGCCCAGTTGCTTGATATTTCATTATTATTTTTTTTTTGACCATGCCTTTTCTATTATACAATGCCTTGCTTCTCTCTTTTTCTTTCTCTCACCTTCTGTTTTTACAATGCCATGTATCACATTCTCCTAACTGGATGTCTTCCAAGCTATAGAAATTAAACCATAAATGTTCCATTCCGTGATTTTCCGTCCTTTTATCCCCAAGGAGATAATCGGGGAGAGGGGAAGCTTGCTCAGTTTTCCCAAGGTTCCTCTAGGTGTTTTCCACCAAATCCTGATGGCAGCTGTTATGCAATGGTTACTCCTGCCTACTACTGCAGCAGCTAAAAGCCAGACATGAAGAGGAAACACCTAACCCTGTAGAAACTCCGAGAAACAGATGTTTCTCTCCCTGAAGACATTAACGCTGAACTGCTTTTAAGATAGAATTTGCCAAAGGTATTAATGGGGTTATATGATGTTGGTTGCAACAGTGCAGAGCACCATTATCAGTGATGTTATTATAATAATCTTAGGTAAGAAGGATGGAAGAAGATCCAAGAAGGATTTTATTTCTTTTTTTTTTTTTTTCCCTTTAGGAGATCACTAAAAAGAAAAGGAAAAGAAAAGAATGCCATTGAGCAGGAGTGGAGTCGAGAGCTGGAGGCTAAGAGGGCAGACATGGCACAGGAGGGCATGGAGGACTGAAGGGAACACAGTGAGGCCATTGGTGCAAACCGTTTGAGCTGCTCCTGCCACTGCTTAGGTTTGCTCTGCCCTCTCCTGAAGTTTCCTTTCTGTTCTGTATTGGGAATGCTCCTGCTGTTTTTTTCCCAACCTCTGATATGTCTGATATCAGTAGTTTTTAATCCTGGGTTTCTCAGGAGCCATATTGACCTGTGCCCAAAAAATTTAAGGAGTAGTGGCTGTGGGATGGACAAAGGAGTCTATAACCACAGACTGCACAGTACCTTCGCATTTCTCTGTGATACTCGTCAAGCAAGGGACTCCTTTTTCCTCTGGCTTTTGGGCTGAATAATGCCATATTCAAGTCTGGTCTGTTGCACCAGACAAATCAGGATGTCAGAGCATTAATCTCAGAACAAACACTGTGGTGGCACTGCAGAAGTGGATCTTCTGGGTGTGCCACTTCCCATGTTTCCAAAGAACAGAAATCAAATCCAAATTAACCAAAAATCTGTGCTTCGCATGCCTCACCATGGTAGAGTGTGCTTCCCTACACAACCTTCACACTGTAGGCCAAAACTGAAATCTAAAAAGGTGACGTGGCATCAGCAGAGATGCAGCAGTGTCTGGGACATGGACTTCTGCAGTTGCCAGAAGTTCTCAGGCTGGAGGGGGCTAGTAGGGCATTTCTAATCACAACCCAAGTGCTATATGCATGTGCAAGGCTGGAGGTTTTCCTTGCCTTGTGTTTTAATCTGGCAACTGCCATGTGAAGTGATCCCAAAGAACTGCCTGTTCTCACCATCGTTCCCTGTCTCACTGGGGGCTGTGGTTTGTTCCCCAAGTATGAACATAAGTACGAACAGAGCTGCCTGTGAGAGGAGCAGAGCGTGCATGCAGTCACAATCAGGAATGTTCTCAAAATTACCACGCTGCTCTGTTTGCTTCCTCTTGTGAGCTCTGGAGGAGACTTCAGAGAATTGCTTCTTGTTCATTCATTGAAGTCTAAAGAGGTTATGGCACACATAAAGAGCCGGCAATGCGCACAGATGTATACCCAACACAACACTAACTGGTAATTGAAAACAGGAAAGGTCAACATTTTTTTGCACAGAAAATTCTAGTGTCAAGGTAAACGATTGCACCCAGAAATGTTTATGACAGTTGCAGTTACATAAACAAAAAGAACCTGTGGTTGCAGCCAAGGCCCCTGGCATGAACTGGAAAGTCTTCACCGTGGAAGCAGAATAACTAGGGTTTCCACAAGGCCAACTCAGGAGAAATAACCAGGGTTGCACAGTGACCCACTGCAGGATTTTACCTCACGGTCACTCTGTCTGCAAACAGCTGTTCTTAATTGCTCCTATTGAACTCTGGCCAGATTCAGCCTTTGTTGCCTTTTTTTCCCCTTAAAACTACTTGTATGTGACTCACTATTAATTTGCTCCTTTTCCAAAATCAAAGGGTTATTTGCAGCAGTGAAGAATTAATTTGGCAATAAATTTATGCCCCATTAGGAATGCCTTTTACCTTAGCTGGGCAGAACAGCATGGCCTGTGAAAGACCAAGGGTCTACAGTCAAAACTAACAACAAGGGATGGAGTGCAGTCTGGTGGCCCTGAAGCTAATTCCTATTTCTGTTGCTTAACCTGCTTTATGATTTTGACTCAGTCATTTCTTCCTCCTATGCCTCAGAGCTGTGTCTTTCTAGGGTATAAATCCTTTGGGATAGTGATTATCTCTTTAGTGTCTGCATTACTTCTGCCAGGAAGGAACCTGACCCGTTGGTGGTTCTGCAGGAAGGAATATGAACCCAAATAATTAAAGAGAAAAAAGGCCTGGAAGGCTCTTCAGAGGTTAACCTGTTCATGCAACTTGCCCTGAGGTAGGATCGACTTTTTCTCCCCCACATTGGCAGATCGGTGAGGCTATCTGCCTCCTTAAAATCCTCCAGTGAGAGACTTCACAGTTTCACCAGGCAGTGAATCGCATCGCTTCCTCCTCTTCTTGTTAGAAGGTGTTTCCTAATGTCCACCCTAAGCACTCTTCGCAGTAGTCCACACCCATAACCTCCTGATCCATCCCTTGTAGGGAGTGCAATTTATTCTCTTCCTCTTGGCCAATACCCTACATTATTTTAAAGATGACCAAGCAATTTGGTTCCACTTAGTTAAGGGCAGTTGTAAGCATATACAGAAATTCAGAAATTGCCTGATGGTGTCATTTAGCTCTCAGAGTAAGGCAAATATAACTTGCTTCCCAAGACATAGGCACTGAGCAATATTGTAGACATCCTGGGGCATCCTGTGTGACCTCCACTTGCCACTCGAGAAAGACGTTTACTCTGCAGGTCTTACCTCTGCCAGCTCTCTGTAGGCATCTCCTATGCATTGGAGCACTTCAACTGTCTGTAAATATTGATGTGAAGGAAATTGGGTCATAAGGTAATGACCAATCATACTGTAATGGGAACATTTCTGCAAATAGCTCCCATTCCATTCCAGTGTCAGGTCTAGAGCTGGGGTGCTGTATAGGACATGATGGGGAGACCATCTTTCCTCTCTGCCTCTCCTGCAAAATGGGGCCTGATTGTTCACACCTCCATCCTCTAGAGGACACGCTGTTACACACAGTCTAGCACAAACTGCTCAGCGAAGATCACAAAAGCAACAGCAGCTGGAAGCCAGCCGTGATTTGCAGCCAGAGCCGTTCCTAGAGTTAGTTGTGTTGTGCTGTTACGCAGACCAGAAGATGTGGATTTATGTCTTCTCTGCAGAGAACAAGTGCAGTCATAGCATGCCTCCGCTTTCCCGCTGCTCAAATTACTGCTGTAACAAGAGTTGTTATTTATAAGCAATACACAGTCCTATAGCTCAGTTTTCAATGGATTTATGCCTGGAGGGTGAACTCCTCTGTGGATTCTCTGGTGACGAATAAGGGGCATGTTTACACTGCAACCCTTCCTTCAAGGGTACTTTGCCTCCATCTGGCTGCCTATCTGCATAACGTTTGATAAAGTCATATAAGTTTTTGAGATCTCTTCCTCCTTTGCAAGTCGGATTGACATTGATTAATAAGTAAGGGACTTATTAGGAAATACACAGAATTAGGGAATAAAGAGGAAGATCCTCTCCGCATGTCTATGCACACACCCAGCTGGTATGATCTCTTAGCCTTGCACACAGAAGGGTTTACTCCCCCACCATTTATGTTTTAATATTAATATAGGAGAAAGAGGAATAGCCCTTTCCCACTGCTGACCATGCTTTAACCTTCCTCATTACCCTCCTCTTCTCACAGCCCCTTTCCTCATGATACAGGCATGGTGTGGTCAATTCCATCTCCAAAAACGACCTGTGAATCCACCTGATCCCTCATTGAGCTACACCCATTCTTTTTTAGCTTCCCTGTCTATCTGATCTGTCATCTCTGGTAAAAAGCTGGGAGATAAGATGGCCTAAACCAGAGATGGGGACCATCGTGAGGTTTACACTTGGACCTGCATAGGACAACCATGCCTGTGAACTCACAAGTGTGTACGTGCACCCCAAATCAGCTGAGTCCCAATTTCTTTCTGGAAGCATTCCATTATGAGGTGGGAACCCACTCAGAAAAGTGAGCAGATCAGATCGTGACAGGCTCCAAATGACTAAAAGCAGTCAGTTCAAATGCTGTCTTCAGACATTTGTTTTGACAAAGCAGTGATTTTCATCACAGCAAAATTTTCCACCAACGCATTCAACTTTGACAGTTTTTTAACTTTCCATTGAAAAATTATAGATGCAAAAAGCAGACTTTTTTACTGTTACTGTAAGTTTTAGTTTTCTTCCCCCTAACATTTTACTGTTGCCAAAAGTGGGAAAGTTTTGTTTTTCTTTTTTTCACCAAAACCTTTCGAACACTTGAAGTTTTGACATAAACTAGATATTTTGGTGAAAACTAAAATTCTTTGCTTTTAATGACATTCAAGGGATAAAAGGCATGTCCCAACCAGTTCAACTGCTCTGTAAGAAAGGTTTATCTTATATCATCACTATTCTGATCAAAAGCATATTTCCAGAATGTGTCTACTTAACATGTTTAACATGCCAGTAACAACAAAGAGGAATCTCTCTATAGAAATGAATGATGCTGCTTCCACTAGGTTGCAAGTCAACAAGTGGGAGTTTTCAATTTGCATTTTAAAAAATAGTATTACTTCAGGTATGTTCAGAATCCAAAAAGGTTTTGGAGATTTTTCACGGAGAGAATAATTAATCATTTAAAATTGCTTGTCAAGGGTTATGCCACCTTCTCTGTAAGTTGCTGTCTTTCCATTAAGTTTTGATGTCTTTCCAAACTACATGATAAAAAAAGCTATGGAGAAGGTGCTATGATAAGGTCACCCCATCTGGCCTTAATCTGCAGAGACAATGGATGAAACATTTATAAATCTATTAATGGGTTAGTAAATAAATAAATGAAGCATGCCTAAATAAAATAAAATAAAATAAATAAATAGAAGCATTTGGAATGATAGTATTACTTGGCTATATACCAGGTACTAAATCTTGAGGAGCCTTGCAAATGTAATTCATAATAATAGTCCACTTTGAAAATATCAGAAGGTTGGAAAAGTAGAATCACTGTATGAAGAGTCCTGTTTTCCTCCACAGCTCCTCTCCGTATGAGGAGGAACCCTTAAACACCCACAACGTTTCTGCCTTTGAACGCTTTTCTGCAACAACCCCTACAGCAGTCTTTGTCTGTGGGCCAGGCTGCTGGTGTGGATGACCACTGGCTTTCATGTTGGTGGGACAGTCTCATCCTTTTCCTGTGCTGTCCTGTCTGCTACAGGCACTTGTTGTCCAAACCTGGACACTGAAATCATCAGCTGCTTAGGATGGACTTTCTGCAGTTTCTTGCAATGCTACCCTGATTTCACGTTTCACCATTATGAGAGTCAGAGTTTGCAAGAATAGCATTAGTGATTCCCCCACAGGCTCAAAGAGAGCGTCCACAACAAGAAGTGAAATCTGTCTCCAAACTTACGATGTCATTCATTCACCTACAAATCACAGTCCCTTGGCTGTTTGAGTAGAAGACAACTTTCCTGGACCACAGTTAATGCTGAAAGTATCTGCCAAGAGCAATGAGCCAAACAACCTAACTCACCACCATTGTGTGTGTTGAGTTATTGTTTTTGCATCTGTGCAAACTGGAAATAAAACACAGCTTTCCAGCCCAGAGTTTGCAAGATGGGTCAAAATAACAACCAAAACAAATCCATTGTTCTGTTGGGTGCAGGACTGATGCTGCAATCCAGGACAAAAACAATTAAGTGCTTTGCAATAGTATAAACCATTTCGTGTAGCAAACGTTGGAGAGACAGTCTGAAGCTGGAAACCTGTAATTTACCTATTCTGTTAAGAGGAGAACTGGAACCTGTAGAGGTGAGGTGTTGACTCAAGGGCAGACTCAAGGGCTTATTGGTGGCTAAGGTAGACACAGATCTTGGGTCGTTGCCACTCATTGCACACTGTAATGTAGAAGACGTGCCTTCCCTCCAGCACAGGGCACAGGGCACAGGGTGCTTGCTCAGAACTTTAAACAAAGTCTGTGTGTCTGTTCCTTCTTTCCCCGATTATCTGCCCACAAATCTCTCGCTCTGAAATAGTCCTCCACTATTATAATCAAATTTAACATCTTTGATAAGGACACAAATCTGTCAAGTACCTCAGAAGAGGTGTATTTGGGGGCACAGAGGAAAAGGATAGAAATATAAGCATCTGGGGGGGGACCATATTTGGGTAGAGATGCTTTTGGAAAGTAAAGGGTGCTTTGTGGGGGGACAGTAAGAATAGAAGCCACGTTTTCTTGACATCTAATTCCAGACAGCAGCACCCGTAGGAAGAGTAAATCAAAGACTGGAAAACAATAGCACCTTGTATGTTAGGAATGTGAGCAGTGATGAGGCAAGGGGGGAGAGAAAGCCTTGCCCATGCAGTAACGTCATTTTTGCTGAGTGTTGCTAGATTTTGGACCTGTGGGCTACCTCCATCTGTTTGTGAACCAGCCTTTTCCCCTGGACACATTCCTTCCTTACTGTCATCATGCTCCCAGCGCCGGCGTGACCACAGCCCAGCTCATGTATCGCTATAAATACACGTCAGGGAGACGTCCCTGACGCCTCTTCCTTTTAGCATCACCATCAGATTGGACTGGCAGGCACCATGGTCATGGGAAGACTCTGAGCAGAATAGTTTGTGGGGAGGCTATAGGAGTGACTTCACCAGTCAGCCCAGTGCCGGGGGCTGAATTCATGACAGCTATTGAATTTGGGCCAAGCTGTGAAGGTGATGGTCTTTGACAGAAGAGCATCTAATCTCGCCCAGCTTTATTTTTCTCATCCATATAACCGGATGCTGATCATAGCCTGCTCCCAAATTGTTAGACACTGAATGTTAACGTGGACTATCTCAAGTAGGAGCTGACGAATGATAAAAAGGAACACTTCCTCCTGCGTTTATCTGAATTGCTTTATTAATTCACTTTTCCCCTATGCCGTTCGCTTTCAGCGGGATATCCAGGGTGAAGACCAGAGCCGGATGAATGAAAAATACCATTTGTGCGTGTGAGTGCGAGAGTTTGAAAACTGAACGTTGTTTTTTCTCCAGTAAAAATTTCCAGCTAAATGTTTCAGGTTTCTCGTAAAATAACAGCTATGTCACACATCAAAAACTGTTTGAAAAAATAGTCTTTTGAATAAGGAATGTGGTGTTTCAACACATCCAAATTAAAAATTCTTGCTGAAAACAAGGAAAAATATATATACTGAAAGATTTTAGGTTTGGGGGGTTTTCTTTTTTTTATTTTTCTCTCTTCTAAACATTATAAAGTATTGCCCAAAAGTGAAAGGAAAAAATTATTCTAGCATTTTCTCTTTGCTCAAAAGGTCATTTTTAAAGCAATTGTAGGGAAATCTCAACATTAAAAACCTATCAAATCAGCTTCAGTGAACATATATTTTAAAATATAATTCTACTATTAAACTTGAAGGCAGCCTAGTATTAATATTGGCAGTGATCCAAATACCAGGAATTAATCTGAAAATACATTAGTAAATGCTTTTAAATAATGAATATTTGAGGGTATACATTCAGTTATACAAATCTTAAAATATATTTATATTTGTATCTGAATATATGTGCCCTTTGTTAACGGCCAACTGAGAGAGTGGAATTCATGAAATAAACTGTTCATCAGAAATGTGACCTAAACCCAGCCAAGATGTCAGGCAGATGCTTAACTTTAGGCAGACCAACATCCCTGCTATATGTGGATGATTCACAATCTTCTGAGTGAACATAGATTTTCTTGATCCAAAGCTCTCCTTTGTTTTTCATGCCCTGAACAAGCTTGCAACACGTGGTGCTACTGATGGGCTCCTAACGAGCATCATCAGATTTAGGGGGAAAAAATACTTCTGTCATCAAAAGAACAACAGAGAAGCAGATCACATCTCACCACTGAGATTCAGGTGCCAGAATATCTAGGAGTTGCCCCAAAGATCCATAAATGGGGAGGGATCTAGGTGCTCCAGTTCTTGAACACCTCTGAAAAGTTTCGTACCACTTATTTATGCAATACCAGGGCCGTGTGACAGTCAGCTTTGCTGAGAGGCCAAGGATTACATATGCTGAGAGGACGAAAGAGTACTGAGTTGGTCATTCAAGGGCAAGGGTAGCTGCTGCATCTGCTGGGAGTTAGGATCTTGCTCCTCAGCCATCAGTGACTACCAGTTCATCATCTGCCAGCTCCACGGGGGCCTCAGGGTGGGGACCTTACACAGGCACATCCAATTGCCTCCCAATTCTGCAAGCTGTCTGGATGTAGAATATCTGCTGAAGGAAGCTCAGATATGCACAGGAGGGTATTTCAAACAATTACCATTACAGTCCCGCTCTTCTCTTAGGCTCTTTCCTTGGCATATATTGTTGGTTAGTGTCAGAGACAGGATGCTGGGATAGGTGGGCATTTGGTCTATATCCAGTATAATCCAGACTTAAGCTCTTAAACTCATATTCTTTTACCAATGAAAGTAGTATCAGAGCCTTATTTCCACTTCACAGACTCACTGTCTGCCCTGTGAATTTAGAAATCTCCTGGGATAACTACAGAGCTCTTTTTCTAACTGAGTCTTTGGTGAGTCTCCCTGTTAGAGGAGGCAGCGCACAGAGATGTGCTGCCTTGCAAAAATTCAGCAAGATAGTGACCATGCTATAAAACTTGCAGCTTCAGACTTGGACTGTTAATTTCGGTGAGGTTAATCCTAAAGGGAAAGGTAAAACACACACTTCAAGATTTCCAGAATCAGAACCAAAGTGAAAACGCTTCTACTGTTTGCAAACCACCTAAGCACCATGTTCTTATCCACCTCTGAGGTGAAAATCTGGCGCTGGTTTTTTTTTTTTTTTACATGCCTTTTTATTTTTCCTCCAGGGCAGGGTTTTGTAGAAGCACACCCTACAAAGTGGGGGTATAGGAAGTGATGTGAGCTCAGTCATTTTTTGAAGAGAACTCAGATTTTTCCCCTTGCCTGGGAAATTTCCAAAATGCTTTAGAGACTGGTGAAGACAGACAGACGTTATCCACCTCTCCAAGGCAGCCAGGACCAATGGTAACGCGGTAGGCCACCAGCACGCTGAAACAAGAGCTCTGACTTTGTCCAAGTTGCCTTGGTTCATGAAACCTTGCTGCAAATATGTCCCAACCTACTTCTACCCCCTTTCCTGCTCCCATCTCTGCTCCCCCCTCCTGCCTTACCCAGAGCTGACCACACGGTCTGAAGCCAATTCCCTGGCATCAGGAAAAACCTGAAGTTGCATCCCTAGTTTTCCGGTCAGACAAGCCAGGGTGGGATGTCTTCTCTGTCCTTTACCCAAGCTGGTTGCCTTTCCTCCTGGTCAAAGAACTTGGGAATGGATTTGCCTCTCACATATGTCATGGAGATCCCCAGGTGCCACCATTTCTAGAAGAACTTGAGCTGTTTCCACATCACCCGCCAGCCAGCCAGGCCAGTGCTTTGCTTAACTTCCAGGAATGATCATGATCCAGAGGGGTACAGCTGGTAAGAGGGAAAGCAATAGCCTAGTAGACAATGCATGATGGTTTATTGCTTTGGACAGAGATCAGTAACATTTTCAACCTGCTTTGCCCCTTTTAACTCTGTGCTTAATTTATTCTGTATTATTTATAGGCAGGTAGGTTTGCACATTCATAAAACGTTCAGTTTCCTGTTATGTCTAGAGAACTGGTAGGAGGTATGGCAAATATATTTGTAGCAGCTCAAATCCCCTGTGTGGTTTCCATTGAGTGAAATATTCATCACTTCCTGTCCTAAACTCAGTGAAGCACTGCCAAAGTTTTAACAAGAGGCTCCCACAGAAATGTCTCCCTCTTCTCTCTTTTTACCTCTGCATGTGCCTTTCTTTCCTTCCTTCCATCCATCCATTCATCCATAAATTTCTGAAAGGGTCAGTCAGCACTTGTTCCCACTAAAGCCAGGTAAGTCATGTTACTCAAGAGAAGTCCAGACTATGTTTACGCACTTGCAGGTGGAGGAAAGGGAAAGGGAGTCACCTCCACCTCCTCTCTTCAGGAAGATCTTAGCAAGAACCTCACTTTCATCTGTCTCCTTATGCACTTGTTGAAACTGCAGAGGAACGTTGCTGGTACATGTTCAAGAGACCTACCATTTTCTTTGGAGGTACCTTCACACCCAAAAGTTCCAGGAACTGGGAGTCATCTCATGTAGTGGATTGGTCATCAAGAAGGTCATCACTGGAGCAGTCAGGAATAGATGCTGGTTTTCCCAAGCTTTCACAGTGCCTAACCTGTTGGGCTACATGGCCTCCTGTGACACTCTCTGTAATTTAATCTTATTTGAGCTATTTTCTCTGCTCAGTGTGGGAAAATTCCGTACCATAATGAGGTTTAATAATAGAAAGTTCTTATTTTATTTGAGAGTTTGCCGAAGAGCAACAGAACCATTTCCGATCCTCTTCTCTGAGAATATGATTCCCTCAATCATGTATTATTATTCTGGGAGGGGGAGGCAGTGGGGGAACAGGAGGGGGGCATGGGCCTTCTGAAATGAATGGCTGGGTTTCTGAAATAAATGATTGTCACCTCCTTGTTCATATGTATGAATCAGCGGCGCCTGTCCAGATGCGAATGGGAGCCAACACACCCTGCGCGCCATCCCTTGCAGAGCTTCGAGCTGCTTAAATTTAATTTAGTTTCCTTTTCCTTGTGCAGTTGAACTAAGAAGCCACAAAAGAAGCAGAAAGGAAATAAAATCTGGAAAATATGCATTCATCTTGAAAGGGATCAGAAATGTGTTGACAATACAATAAAATATGTATGTGAAAAAGCAACACTGATAGACCTCCTCAGATTCTTCTGCTTGGTAGTTGCAGCTTAGGTGGGGTTGTCTGGCAACCTTTTCGAAGGTTGTAATACTTTCTCCATGAATACGTTTATAGGGCATGGTTCAGATGCCAGTTCTCTGCATGGTGAGATTTCCTTCTTTTTCTTCTTGATTTCGAGCAGAATTGTGTCACTGTTTAAAAATACAGTCTTATGGAACTAGATACGTAAGGTTGAGAAAATGGTTGAACCTCTTTAAGATCTGACTAATGCAAAGAGCAATGGACAGATGGAATGTTACAAAAATATTGTGAAGGCATGAATGACTTGGTGATTAGATGGATAGAAGTATACATGTTGAGGAGAGATGGATGCTCTGCCTAGAAGAATAGCTGGCTAGAACTAAAGGGGGAAGGAGAGCTCTATAAATCTGTCTGTGTAGAAAGCTGTAGGCAGATGAAATGTCTGCGAGGGAAGTGCTGTTTCTTGGAATCAATAAAACAATAATAACAGAAAAGCTTGCTCCAGTGTGATTTCTGTCCCCATGGTCAGGTGGCTCCTCACAAAATACTTTCTATGTCAACTTCATCTTTGTCCATATATTTTTTATCTACTCAGTGTCCTCATGAATAAAATGAGGTAAAAAAAAAATGTATTTGCATAAAACTTTGAGCTTGCAACAGTCTCCTTAAATGCTTTCTAGTCTGGTAGGTACTCTCCATTACTATTGCTTTTATTATTAGTTAGTATTTCTGCCCATGCTGTTCCAGGGAAGTTGTTCAGATATGGAAATAGTCACTTTTGTTCTTAGATGGATTTGAAGATGTCACCTTTATCACTTCCAGGGTTGAAGAAAGAACGAGGATTACCTCACGTATCTTTAAGCAGAGGACAAGCAAGGGAATTTAACTCTGTAAAATTCTTCATGGAGCTTGAATAATGGACGACTTGAACACTTAGGCTTTCAAGCTTCAGTTTAAAGACCTGTGGTGATTCATTGACTCTTCCTACTTGATCTGTGAAAAGCAACTAAAAAAAGCCAATTCAGCCACATGATGTCTCCAGAAGGTGTGTCAGAGTGATGTTGTGTTTTCTACATGGTCAACCGGTTTACATTTCTGTGAGTGTTCACAGAAATCTGAAATGGAAAGAGGCTAAAAAGCATGGACCTAGAGCATACATCTAAACCTGCATCTACAGTGGGAGTTAGGGTTAGGGTCAGCCTCCTCTAGCCCAGACCGTTTAAGTTACTAGTCTTCATGCCACGCCATTGTCCACTCCCCAGCTCAGATGTGGGGAACTTGTGGAGCAGATGAGCCCCTCTTTTTTTCTGCTTTGTCACAGAAAAGATAAACTAAGAGATTTCTCCTGAATGCCGCAGCCAGGAGATTAAACTCCACTGCCTTAGGACTCCTGCTAGGAGGAGACAACTGAACAACTTTAGAGAAGCCAGATCTTACAGACTCATAGAATCACAGAGTAGTTGACTTCAGAGGGAGTTTTGGAGGTCATCTTGTTCAATCCTCCCGGTCAGGCAGGACCACCTAGATTATGTTGCTCAGTCCATATGGCTTTCGAATATCTCCAGGAACAGGGACTCCAAAACCTCTCTAGGCAACTTCTTCCAACATTTGATCACCCTCAGTGCACACTTTTTCAACCCTTTTGCTCAGATGGAATTTTATGTACTTTAATTTGCATCCTTTGCTTTTTGTCTTGCCACTGGGCACCACTGAGAAGAGTTGTGCTCCCTCTTCTTCTTTTCCTGACTTGCTGACAATGCCCTTCCTACTGCAGCCCAGGATACTATCAGCCTTCTTTGTTGCAAGAGCACATTGCTGGCTTATGGTCCGCTTCCTGGCCACCAGGACCCTCAGGTCCTTTTCAGTGAAGTGGCTGTCCAGCCAGTTGGCCATCAGCATGTCGTGGTACTTGGGGATGGTTCTCCCCAGGGATAGGACTTTACACTTCCCTGTGATGAACTTCATGAGGTTCCTGTTGGTCCAATTCTCTAGACTGTCTAGGTTCCTCTGAATGGCAGAACTACTATCTAGTTCAGCAGCCACTCATCCTAGCTTTGTACCATCTGCAAACTTGCTGAGTATGTTCATATGTTTGGAACTGGTTTCTGGGAGTACTTGCTCCATCACCTTCCTGGAGTCAATGTGAAGCTTATAAGCTTGTTGGTCCCTAAATCCTCCTTCTTGCCCTTTTTGAGAACAGCTTCCTTCTGGAAGATTAGGAATCTCTCCCAATTTCCATAAAAATAAGCAAGAGTAGCCTTGCAATGCCACCAGCCAGCTCCCTCAGCAGTCATGGGTGCAGCTTATCAGGTCCCACAGTGCTGTGTCTGTCTAGTTTAAGTATTCCCTAGCCTGATTCTCCCCCGCTGAAAGTAAGTCTCTGTTGCTCCAGGTTTCCCCTCTGCTGATGTGCCTGTAGAAGCTCTTCCTGTTGCCCTTCATGTCCCCCACTGGATTCAACTCCAGGCGGACTTTGGCTTTCCTAACCCCATTGTGCATGCTCAGACAGCATCTCTACATTTCTCTTGCATCACCTGTCCCTGTTTCTACTTCTTGCATACTTCCTTTTTACTTTTGAGTTTTATCAGGATCTCCTTGTTTATCTATGCAGGCTTTTTGCCTCTCTTGGGGTAAGACCCCTTCATCTGTGTTTTGTTATTATGAGGTCCCTTTTGCCCACATCACCCTTTGCTTGCCAAACTAGTCCACCCACTTACTCACTTTATTATGTTGTCATTGTCCTCCATCATTATTTCTAGTTTAAAGCTCTCCTCACCAGGTTGGCCATCCTTTTAGCTAAGATGCTTTTGCTTCATTTGGTCAGGTATATCCCATCATTCCCTAGCAATTCTCCATCCTCAAAGAGTGTCCTATGGTCATAAATGCGTAATCCTTCTTGTCAACACCAGCTGCAGAATCGGTTGTTGACCTGCAGAATCTTTCTACTCCTTAAGCCCTTCTTCTTCACCAGCAGAATTGAGGAGATATTGGGGTTGTTCAGCCTGGAGAAGAGAAGGCTCTTGGGACACCTTATAGCGGCCTTCCAGTGTCTGAAAGGGGCCTACAAGAAAGCTGGAGAGGTACTTTTTCAAGGGCATGTAGGTATAGGATGAGGGGTAATGGCTTCAGACTGGAAGAGGATAAATTTAGATTAGATATCAGGAAGAAATTTTTCACTATGAGGGTGGTGAGGCACTGGAACAGGTTGCCCAGAGAAGCTGTGGATGCCTCATCCCTGGAAGCGTTCAAGGCCAGGCTGGATGGGGCTTTGAGCAACCTGGTCTAGTGGAAGGTGCCCCTACCCATGGAACTAGATGATCTTTAAGGTCCCTTCCAACCTAAACCATTCTATGATTCTATACTCTTCAGTCCCTAGGATAGAACTCAGGCATTTCCCTGGCACTGACACCCCAATTTTAGAGCTGTGCATATTCACAGTAACACAGTGCTGTCCCCCTTCCATGCTGCACTTGTCTTGTGCCAGGAGCAATCACAGAGTGGTGGCCGCCCTTGCACAGCATGAGCAGGCTGGTCTGTGCTTTACAGCTGTCCACAGCTGTTTGTGAGAAGGAAATATCAGCTTCTTTAGCAGCTCTTGAATCCAGGTAGAGCTAAACCAGCACTGACCCATTTGTCCAGGCTGCCTGGCATCACTCCACAGAGCAGCACAGAGCTGAATACATCATGACCACTGTGATAGGAAGGCACAAGTGTTGTTTCCTACCCCAAAAGTGAGGATGGGATGAGGAAAGGCTATCAGATGTCTCAGAGAAGAATGTCCACATGGAAACTGTCCTGGCAGTATCTCTAAAATAAAAGAATCCACCCAGAGTGTTATCCCTAGCTTTTCCCCTGTGCAGTTCTCATGGGAAAAGGCCTAGTTGCATTCCCAGCTTGGTTTCCTTTTGCATTGCACTCTGTACAGTCATTTGTACTGCTGCATTCAGCACTTTGCAGAACAGCACGACTTTCTGTGTTGTAAAGAGCAAACTCCAAAGTGTAGTCTGGATGCCAACAGCGTTATGCTCTCCCAGGAAATATATCCCAAGTATCTGTAAGCTCTGTGGCAGCCTTGGGCTGGATTTCTAAGGCTGCCTTCTTTCTTGAGACCACAGCTTTTCCAGGAGAGTTGGGATGGAGAGCCTAAACATAATGCAGCTTCTCCAAAGCTATGGACTTGGTGGCAAGGAGCTGGTTTAGTTCTGATTTTGCCCGAGACAGTAAATCTTTCCCTGGGCTGTTTTTAATTTCAAGCCCTCCAGGGAAGCAACAAGATCTCCAGGATTCTTGTTGCAATCGATGGCTGTGGGTACTTGCTCCATTGCAATGACTGTAGTGCCACATCCCTTTCCTTGCAGTCTCCCTTCTTGCTCTCCTCCCACTATTTTGGATGTTAATGAAATCAGTCACTGCAAAAATAAAGAAAAGTCCTGACCATAGATCTTATTATACTGGAGCTAGGCTTTTTTTTCTTTCATTTTGTTTTTTTTTTAACTTTTTTTTTTTTAGGCATATTGCACATATATATTTTTTCCAAATCCAATTACAATTAAGTGGCTATTGTGTGTGTGTCATTGCTGCCCTCTACTGCAGGGAATCAGAAGTCATCAGCTGCACATCATGAACCTGGGGGTGTGTGCAGGAGTCCTCCCTCCACTGGTACAGGACTTCTCATCTTCACTTTGAAGATGTTTAGAACATGAAGGATCTCGGTAAGATTTGTGTTATGCTAAGGGTAATGAAAACCCTGGGCAGATAGGACCGGCAGAGGTTGCCTCTTCTAGGGCTTTTCCATCTTGTTTCACCTTGTGGATCTCCAAAGATGTTCCAGTGGAGGTGTGACTCCCTGCAGGAGTTTTGCACATGAAGATGTTTGTGTAGCACAGACAAAGCTGTTTCCCTCAGACTGGAGTCTGCTTCACAGCCTTCTTAGAAAAAAAACCACCAACCCCCTGTGTCCATGGCCCACAGGCTGAAATCCAGACATCTAATCTTCTCCTACAAACTGCCAGTCTCAACTCACCTTGAAGCATCCCTGCCAGATCTTTATAGAATCTATTCCCAGAAATTGCTATTTTTTCCTGCTGTCTCAACTAAAATGTGAAAGCCCTTTGTAAGACCTCACGAGCTGGCATAATCAATCCTATTGGAGAATTACAGTACGAGGTAACTCACATGTTTTTTTAATCGAGTTTATTAAAATATTAGTACCCTCAGAAGATGCCCTATTCCAGCTTTGCTTGAAATCTTCTAGGTCATCTTGAAACAAGAGATCATTTACAGAGCTCTTTGCGTCACTGTTATGAACAGCCAGAAGCAGATCAGCATCCTTTTTACAATGAACTGTGTTACCCCACTGCAAGGATAAGAAGGGCATGACGTCCCCGGATTAAGTCAGAAGAGCAGATCAGGAAATGACACATGCTTCAAACAGGAAGAAATCCAGAAGGAAAAGTAAACCATAATCAGAGTAACCCAAACAAAGGAAAACTCACGTGGGCAACAAGCTCCAGTGTGTGAGCTGTAAAGCTTCCACTCATTGGAGGCATCTGGAGGGTAGTAGAGAAAAGGGCTCAGAGGAGTTACTTTATACATGTATTTATTTAATTGTTTGAAGAAGGCTTTCAATTAAACTTCAGAACTGGAGAGGAGCCATCAGCCAAATGGCAGCCAAGGAAAAGTTTTGATTTTTAACATACAGATAAGCTTCTTGGAGATGCTACCTAAACCAATTTTAGTTACTGGATGCAGATGTGTATTCAGGCTGGGGAGAACGCAACTTTATCCTTGACTATGTCACTTGCTACAGCTGTTTGGTGCCTCAGTTTCGTTCTCTCTGAAGGACAGAGAATTTTAGCCCCAGGGAAATAAAGCCCAATCCCAATGGTGCCTGTGCCTCATTTGAGAGCTGGGGTTTTGTGAGTGCTCCTTTGCAGGGTCTGATTACATTCTGGGGGCAAAAAGAGGTCATTCAGCATGACAATGTTTGTCATATTGAATGGCTAAGTACTATTCAGTTCAAAGGAATTTCCTAAGTAACAATGCAGATGTTTATATGAATGAACTTTTCAGAATGTTTATCTAATAGTAACAAGCGCTTATTTGCGGTCAAAGCCTTTTACGCACGTTGTCTTAACTCTACCGTTGCTCCTGTGAGCTCAGATGCCAGGCGTGATCAGCTGCACTTTGCAGTTAGGAAAGGTGAAGCAGGGAAAGATTTCTCTAAATCTGGGGTCATCCTTTAAACCTGGCACACATCCTCACGTGTTTTTCCCAGTGATTGCCTGGAGCTCTTCAGCATCGTGTGGGGTGAGTATGGGGAAGGCAGGGGGGAGGCAGCATGAAATTCCTTTATCAAGGTAAATTTACAGGCAGCACATGCTGCCTCAAAAATCTTTGCCTTTCTACCTCTGACAGGCTTGACTGGGAAATTGTTACCGCCCTCTAAAAACATTTTGGAGATTTTTTTTTTATTACTATTATTTCATGCTTTAATTGATCTCTTTCACTTTTGTACCAAATAGAAAAAAAACATGGGCTCCTACAGAAAAATCAGGGTTCCAAGTAAAACATTTTTCAGCATAAGAGTAGGGGGTGGAGAAAGAAAGGAAAAAACAATAACAGGTTTTTAGTCACTTCTAGAGGAAATCCTCATATTTTCAGACTGGAAAAATGGAATATTTTTTCCCAGAGGCAGTCAGTTAGTTAAAAACCCTCTTAATTAATAAAGAGGCTCTGTTTGGCTTTAGCAGCATGTTCCTTTTATGCCTCTAAATGTAACTTGCATGTCAGGTGGATGACAAAGTTACGGCAATAAACCAAGACATAGAAGTCCTGAGTTAGGAGTTTAAGGGCAGGCAGCCTCTCCTGAATCACTGAGCTGATCTTTTGCTCTGCAAACATCCGCTGCCACTGGCAGCCCTTCGCATGCTGCTCGTTCACCTGCCGAGGCTCATTGCCCTCCTTCCTCTCCTCACTGAAGCCACTGCAGGCTCTCACTGCCCCAGTGGTCAGGGACCTGCTGTTTCCTTCCAGGCCACCTTTAACTCATGCCGTGAAACTCCCATCTGTTCTCATGTACAACATCTCCTTCAGCTTAAACAAGTCTTTTCCTTCCTTGCTATTTACACCTTAACTTGTTTGGTCCTCGTCAGCTTCTGTTTTGCTAGGCTGAAACAGAAACCCTTTTTCTCCAGCTGTGGCAATACCAATGAGCTATTTTCCAGCACTCTAATACCCCTCTTTTTGGGTGACTCCATTTGGATTCCATCATTCTGGACGTGGCTCACCAGACCTCTGCACCACAGAACCATGGTCACCTCACCGGAGGGTTTTTGCCTCTACCTCATGCAGCAGCATTAAAATTTCCCTCTGTCTACTGCAGATATCCCATCTGGAAACAGCCTAGGATCACTGTCACATTTTTAACAGCACTGTTGTTTGTTCTCAAGGTGAACAAAGTGTTATTGTATTCCCCAAATGTTGATTTCAAGGGTAAACCCCTTCTCACACCCACCAGGTTACCCATTTGCTTCACCTGAAGAAAAACCCTTGTCCGCAAGCTAGACCAAGAAAAGCCTGGCAGCTTCAAAGGAGGCCTTAAAGCAGAGAAGCTACACCTTTCCTCAAAAATAAAACAGTCAACAAAGCATTCACCAGCCGTGAAGGCAGGGAGCACATGATGGGTTGCATCCAAGTGGTTACACTTTCAATTCATTTGTCTTAAGAACAGCATGACCCCATCCAAACTGCCTTCTGGAGCTGATTTGAGCTAACTTCTGACCCACGGTTGGGCGTTGCTATATATGCACCAAAAACTACTTCAGGGAATGCACAAACAATTAAACAACCTGGCTGCTTGCAGTCCAGTGCCCAGGCCTGTGGGCCCATCTTACTTCAGTGGCAGTTACAAAATAGTACATTTGGTCAGTGTGTTCCACCACAGCATGTCTTTCGTGTTTGCAGTTGAAGGATGGGTAGGAACACATCTTTGTTTTGAAACATTACGGTTGCTTTTCCCATCCCCAGTTGCAAGTCTGTGAGACACCATGCCCACAATATTCATGTCAGCTCTGTCTTGAGCTCAGGCTGACCTCTTCCACAGGCACGATGAACAAGCTGTGTTTTTAGAAGAAAAAGAAAAAACTCTAGGACTGCGCAGCAAAAAGAGGGATGGTTTATTTGGGTCTCACCCTTCCTTGTCACTCACCACTTCATAGCACCACTGCTATGTGATGCTGATTTGGAACAGGAGAGGGATGACAACGCCAACAAGGAGCTTCTGTGTCAATATCCGCAATGTGGAAAAGTGGGAAAGAAGGGGTTTGATGTGTTGCAACAGTCAAAATCCCTAAACCAAGAGGTGTATAGTATACTCATCTATTTCAGCTCTACAAAGATACAGAGATGATACAAGAAGGTCACATTTCTCTCTGAGTGTACAAACCCATTTCAGGACACCTGAAATATCTCAATTTCTTATTTTGCCATTCATGATTTTCCAGTATTGTGACAATACTGCTAAATGGAGACTTATTTGCAATGTGTTTACAAAAAAATAGCATTTAAAAGGGATAAGGATTGTATCTGGTCAGCAAAGCTGGAAATAACTAGGAAAATCAAATGTTCCCTGCACAGTTCTGTTCAAAGAAAATGCTGACAGCACTGGCCTGCTGTTTCAGGAAAAAAATCATACAGTCCCCAGTTTGCTGGGAAAAAATAATCATTTGCTCTAAGAAAGTTGAGTCAGAAGTTAGTGGCTGTTACCCCAGCACATATACTTTTCCCTTCTGAAGGAGCATTTCCCAACCATAGAAGGAATACCACAAACGTGTCCAGAACAATTACTTTGAAGATATAGTATTTTAGCTAGGCAAGCATGTGTGAAGCATCACCACTGAGTCTGTGTGTAATTTTCCAGCCCACTCCCTGTGGTTCCTCTTTATGTTGGGTCATCAGGTTGTTCCTTCCCTGCGGCGGGGACAGTCTTCTCTGGCTATAAGTCTGCAAAGCAACTAAACCACTTTTGTTACTCTATCAATAGCAGGGATAATAACTGTGTGAAGATAGAAGAAGGCAGGACTTCTGGTTTTGCTCAAATGACCTCTCAGGCTAGTTGTGGTCCTCAGGGAGAGGAAGGACAAAGGCATCTCTACATAGCTGAGAGATTTCTACTTTTGCAACAGGAGCTAGGCTGAAATCTGCATGTGGCATATGTGGCACAAGAGCATCAATAAGCCCGCTGGAACAAGAGTAAATCTGCAGCACAGTCTGGATGTACCAACTAGGCTTGCCACTGTCTTGGGGACTTAGGTGCACTGCTTCTCTGTTCTGTGTAGACATGACCAAAATGGTCCAAAGCAGACTGTGGAAGGCTGGTTCCATCATGTCTAGTTTCAACAAAGCAAAAATGTTATTAGGCAAAAGGGTTCAGTGTGGCACTTATTCAGAGCCCTTTAGGCAAGATCTCAGGTTCCAAAACTCACAATCCATAATGGCTGGCTCAAGACAAATGGAAAGCGAAGTGCTCTCCGGAGATGTGGTGACTCTGTGTCTGATCCTAGAAGACTGCAGTAATACCAGAGCATGTGAAAACGGAGAGGGTGGAGGAAGAAACACCAGCAGAATAAATGTCTACTCAGTGTTTTCATAACTCAAAAGGGGTTTCTTCAGGATTCAGCCTGGGTTTTAGGTCCAGCAAATGGAGCTGTTCCCTCCCTCCTTCACCTCCCCAGTTCAGTTCATAAACGTGATTTGTCTTGTGTCATTTGGGGATATCAGAGAGCTCTCTTTTCACGGTTATTTTTCTTTCTATAATGTCTCACATTTTCTGCTGTGCTTGGCAGTTTCCAGGAGCTGGATGAATATTCAGAGAGGACTACAGTGACTCCGTTTAAATTGGTATGATAAGAAGAAATGCCAGACAAACAGGGTGAGTTTCCCACTTCAAGACTTTGCAATCCATAATGAATAGAAACTGAAAGAGACTTCCCCATATGATGCACACCATGAGAGCATTTTAGTCTTTCCCTTTAAATGTCCCTAAGTATTTATTCTAGACTTTGCCTAACAATAAATTACAGAGCATGCAATTGCCTCTAATATGGTACGACTATGTGTGCACACAAGTACACAGCAGCAAGACACATGAGGGTGTGATTTTCTTAAACACCTGGCTGTCACTGCAGAGGTTCATTAGTATTGCAAGCCTTAAGCAGAGACTTGTGGTATTACTGAAACTGGTTGATCTGATTTAATTTCGATAAGAAACTTTGCTCCTTAGAGTCACCTGGGCGGAAGGTATCATCTCAGCCATGCATGAAGTGCATGTAGAAATAGGACAGTCCAAGAGTTAGTTCTGCAGGAAAAGGATGAAGTAAAGCATGCCTCTATTGGGGGGACCCCTCAAAGTTATACTTGCTAACAACGTGCCAGGATAAGAGCATGGGATGGTCAATGTAAATGTAGATTACTCTTAAATCTGCAACAGCTTTGGGCAGTTGCTGCACTGAAACCAGAAGTGAAGTTTGATTCTGAAATAATACTCCCTTTGAAGAGCTGCAATCTATGACACTTTTTGCACCCTTAAGTGACAACATGACAGTGTTCCTTGGGCTGTCAGGCAGAGTTCTATCAAGCCATAGAAAACCTGTGTAGCTTGCTGAGGCAGACTGATTCAGTGGTGTCTTTTGAGCTTTATCAGAACTTTTAGAGCTAGTTTTTCCTTAAAAGTATATAACCTCTTGCTCAGTGCCAGGAAGATGCTGAGGTTTTTGTTCTTCCTCTTGCACCAGAGATGGCTCTATCATAGCAAGAAGACTGGAAGCACCGCAGCTGAGCAGTGTGCCATGGGGACTTTTCAGCTGGCTCCTGGAGCTGGTCTAAGAGTCTTGGGACTGTACGCTGATGCTGCTACCTCTGAAACCCTACCAAAAGCACTGAAATTGGTAAACTACTCCAAATAAGTTCTCCATGAGGAATGAAAAACATGTAACTTACATGCCTCTTAACAGTGGTGAGCTCCAAAGCGTGATTTACACCACCGTACATCTGAGTCTATCTTTGGAGTCACTCAGTTCCACTCCACTGATCACATGAAGATAGACAACCATCCTATCTAGTCATCTCGCTTTTTGACAGCTCAAAAGAGTTGTTGCAAATCTCATGTTTGGCTCTTAGGCAGTTCATCTAGGTGGAAAAATCTGGACTTTCAGTGACTTCGCTGAGACCACACACAGTTTATGGACAAGGCATTGAGGGCAGCTCTCCCAAGGTCCAGGCTGCACACCAATCTCTGACTTCCAAAGCTTCTGAAAACTCAGCATTCATGTTTTTAACCTTTTTCTCCTGCTCAGAAAGCACACTAACAGGGAGGAAATAGTAAAGAGAGAGAAAAAATTGACAAAGCATGCCAGGATCTGTGAGTTATCCAATATCTTCACAACTTGAGGAATTTCTTACCCCCAACAATAAATCTCAGGGTCTGGAGATTTTTTTTGCAAGGACTCAGAGAACAAGATGAGGTCTGCATTGTCTGATGTTGTGTCATGGTGACCTGATGCCAGGCTCACATCTCTTCTAACCCTACCATGAACCTCCCTGTGCTCCAGAGGGAAGAATTCAGCCTGCAGGGAGGGGACTTACCCTCACAACCCGGTGGCCTTGAGTCAGGAAGACATGTGATAGAGCCATCCAGGACGTGCTATAAACAAATGAGCCAATGGACAAAAAATTAATTGTTATGTCCTGGGGATGAGGAGACACACACACACACACACACAAGGTTGTGTCATGTTGGTTTTTTTTTTGGTGTATAAATTCCTGAACAGCACCATTCTCAGAGGACCTGGAGTGATCCACGTACTGAAACTAAACTGACCCTGACTCACCCTGGATTCATGTTTCTGTTGCTGTCAACTTGCTGTCCTCTATGGGATATGAGTTGCAAAACACAATTTCATAAAAAAAATACACTGTACAGCCATCTATTTTAAACACAATGTCTATTTTTCATTGCATATTGTAAACCACTTGAACATTTCTAAAGTGATTCATTCCTTTATCTTCTAAACAAAGAACTTGTGGTTGCACAGGGCTGGGAATTTATGTTTAGCAAGTAACAGGATTTCCAAGTTAGGATTGAAACAGGGACATAAAGAGGTCACTTGAAAGCAATGTATTCCTAGAATATAATAGCATAATTTACATATGATTGAACCATGCAATCGTAAATCAGTATATGCCTGCAAGTCACACGTTAGAAATGACCAGAGAAGAGGCAAAAACCTTCTCAACTAAATTTTTCTCACCTCTCTTAACTGTACGATGGCTCTCTGTGTACAGCATTTTCTTGCAAGAAGTGAAAATAGTCAATGCCATTTTAATGATGAAACCTTTAGGCTATCACACCTAGCAATGAGTTTCCTGAACACATAGCTAGATAGGCAGATGGAGAAAGACGAAGTGAAATTCTTTCACAACAGCACGATTCTCTGTACACTTCCTCTGTCTTATAATCATGTAGAGTTCACAGTCTTCATCTAAGTCTGCACTCACTGTTTATAGAGAACTCCTGGCACTGTCTACAGAGAACTCCTGGTTCTGCCTCTCCTGCTGTGCTTCCTATGAAGTTACTTTGACCAAGAAGAAATAAAATCCATTTTTCTTTCTTTCCAGTCCACCATACCATATATGTATATTGTAAATATTTCCCTTATTTCCTTATTTCTGTCCTTTCTTAAGAATGGACCTCCCTATTTTTTTCTACCAAGTTTCTTTTATGTTTTTAATGTCTGATTTCATATCCTGAACTTGTAGTTCCAGGTCTTCCATTTTGTTCCCCAGCTCTTTCATTAACACACAAACATTTGCACAGTTTTTGACTGACCATAATGAGTGATCTGCATAAATAGTGAACAGCAGGGTAAAACTGGAATTTTTGAATGTGGAAAGTCTGAATCTCATGCAAAAGGAACATGAAACCAGATCAAAATTCCTGCAGAAGAAAATAGAAATAAGCAGGGAAATAACAAGAAAGATAAAAAATACAATGACAATAAAGGAGACTGATTAGACAGGAAAGCTCTACCTGGGAAACTAGCAGGCTTTTGGGATTAAGTGTGCATTGTCAGGAAGGATTTGATCTGATCTATGACGAGAAGTATTAAAATAGAGAGTAGAAAGGTTTTCAGCTATGCCAATAAAAGGACAATATCAGAGTAAGAACTGCAACCACTGGTCACTGAGTACCTTTTAGAGAAAAAACATGTTCTGAGTATGGCATAAAAAATAAAGGAAAAGTGTCTGAGTTTTCATTAAAAATGGCGATGCAGGAATGAGGGAGTTGCCATACTTCAAGATATTAAAAATGTTAATGGACAACTTCTTGAGCAATCTGCTGCAGCTGACACTGTTTTGTGCAGGGGACTTGGCCTAGTTGATTTCCAGAGGTCCCTTCCAAACTCAATCATTTTGAGATTCAGTGAAGGTCGAGTATGAGGTGGAGGTGAAGCAAGATCTAGGCAACTATTAGAGATGGAGAAGGGAAGAAGAGAGACTGGACCTTCTCTCTCCCTGAATGCAAAAGGAACTGGCACATGATTCTGCAAATCTGATAACGTGGATTTTAGAAACCTTTATCAAGGTGGGAATAGATCTGTTTGACTGCACTATAGCAAAGGTGACTCCTAGCTTTAAAAGTAGGAAAAGAAGTTTTCTGGGAAATTTAAGTGTCTGTTATTCTTATCTCAACAAGACAAAAGTGAAATATTTTATAGATAAAGGAAATGAAGCTGATCTTGTATGTCCAGTTCAGTAAAGGCTTTGAAAGGGTGCCACATGGGATGTCTTTAGTTGAGAAGACAGAGATTTAAATAGTAAATGGAAACCACATCAAAACTGTCTAAAAAGGAGAAAAATAGGTATTATCAAAAGAGACTCTGTAAGACTTGAAAAACGTTAATATAATAGAGCAGTTTGAGGATAACTTTTGGAACCAAATTTACTGAATATAATCTCCCTTGGAAAAATGGGTGTGCTCTGATGTAATCTGCTGGTGAGAGAGAGGTGGGAAGTACTTTCATCACAGAGAAAGTCTGCAATATTGGATAGGAAGTAAGAAACACATGGCCTTGGCAAGTGGCATAATGAAAACAGCAATGTAAAGCCCTGCAATTCAGGATTTATAGCCACAATTTTCCTTTTTCAGTTGGACATAATGCAAAAAAGCCCTCTGCATACTAATTGAATTTGAAAAAGCGATGCCTTTTTAGCAAAATTCAGTTATTCAAGAGGGACGTATCAAGCAAGGTACATCCAACAGCGATGAGGCAGTCTTTGTGACTTTCTTGTAGGTATGATCAGACCTTGCATTGGGTCCTTGAGAGTTTTGATCATCTAAACTGAAACTAGCTGGAGGATCAGGAAAAAGAGAAATTGTCTTCCAAGAAGAGACTACATAACATTGATTTATCTGACTTGGCAAAATGAGAGCTGAGAAAGTTGTGATTGTTTTCTAGTCACAGACACAGATGATGAAACAGTGAAGAACAGTGAAACAGTGAAGTGCTGGCAAAGTGGCTATAAACTGGCTGCGGATAAATTTAGGTTGGACATGAAAGTTTGTGACTGAGGGAGCAGGGAGATTCTGCTGTTATCCTCTGAGAAGGCTATTTGGAGCAAACAACCTCAACATTTTAAATACAGGCTTGATCGCTTTAGGAAAGCAATGATATGTTGTGGTTGCCTGGGTTTTCCTGGGGTGGATTCACTGGCCCATAAAGGACTTTCTGGTTCCATGTTCTTCTATTCACTTTTTTTTTTTTTTTTTTGGTACGTGTCGACTAACATCTTAGTGTTTCCCTTCCGCATTTCCCTCTCCAAACAAAGATCTGGTTTCTGGTGAGCTTAAATTTTTGTAAATGGATCCAGGGAGTTATGAACTGAGGAACATTTTTTTGGTCTGGCATATTGTTTATTTAATTTTAGCAATCTTTCCAACCTAAAATCAACAGCACCCTCAGCCTCGATGAGTCAGTGTTAGGTGTTGATGTGTTCATTCTCTCTCAAGAGACTTTGGAGGGGAGGGAAGGGGGTGTCAAACACATTATGATAATACCCTCTATTCAAAGTCTGAAGAAAAGAGAAAGGTAAATACAAAACAGCTGGTGTCAGAGTGAACTTAGGTGAACCAAAACTTAAGAGGACATGGTCCTCTTAAACAGTCAGAAGGGTGAGATTCACCTCTGGGAGTGATCTTGTCTAGCTTTGCAATGTGGTGATAGATAGGATGCTGTATCAAAACGTAGAAAGCTCTCATTATTTTTTCTCGACAGAAGTACAAGATAAGCCCAGGGACAGGAGGCATCTGACACACCCTCTTGTTCCAGTGAAGAAATCACCAGTGCAAGAGTCTGCAGCAGATCCAGGTGCAGAAGGAGAGGTCAGGGAAGAGCAGGGAACATGGCCAAAGGGCAGCAACTTAGGAAATGCATATATGGAAGGTGTTTTGGAAGATCAAACCCAGTGTTCACACAGGTACAAACATTTTTGGCTAAAGACAGAGGCAGAGTCCGCATTTAGAGAGCAGAGATCTCATCTGGGATGGCTGCATTCATAAAGCAGTACCTGACCTATGTTTGCATGCATCTGAAGAACAGAAGCAGTCCTCTGCGCAGTCAAAATATTTGATTCCTTATTTCTCTCCCTAGTCCTATTCCAATGATCATGCACACTGCACTTATTCTTTCACTCCATTGCATTTAATGAGGTAATTTACTCCAAGACAGACTCTGGTGCATGACTGACGGTGATTCTCACCACAGACTTCTTCCTACAAGCAGCAAGTATGAGATGGGGACATTTCTGCTTCTGTATGCCCATCCTCTTCCTGCACCTTGCATGGGCAGCCACAAGACCTGATGCCATGCCGTAGGACAGGCAATACAGCCCTCAGATATGTCTACAGATGAAAACACCAAGCTTGTGAGCTGGACCCACATCACTTCAGGTGCTTTGAATTGCAGGAAACATCAATGCATTAGGTATTGCACCCCCAGGCATACAGTCTTTGCATTGTAGGCAAAGCTGGTTTTAACCCACACCTCTGCCCCAGAGCTAAAGGAAGATTCTGGCTTTGAAGCAATATTGCTCTTAAATCATGTTTTTTGTTCTTTCCATCATACAGCTGGGAGTTGCTTGTAGCACTCTGCTACCACTGACCTGACCGGCCCCATATTTGAGAAGCTGGTTTCAAGGTTTGGTTTTTCTATGGTTTTCAACTATCAAGGCACGAAATTCAGACTTACATCCATGCCCCGCAATCACCCAAAACCACAGAGAGCAAAGTTAGAGAAAAAAGAAAAGGGTATTTAGAGAATCGTCATGCTTCCTTAGAAGTCACAACTCCTAAGAACTCTCCAGTCTTAGGGTTGTTATTCTTACAAAGCACGAAGACAAAAGCCAGAGACAAAAAGAGGTGAATTGCACAATAATTATTCAGAGGAACACGTATTGGAGTGAGCTGTGTCCAGAGTACAAACAAGAGAGGAGGTTCATTCATAGACAATCAACAAAATGTTCAGACCTAGCTTATTTAGATCTCATTTGGTACCTGCAATGTTTTCATGCAAAATTGCTTGCTTAAGGCCACATGCCAGCTTCTAGCAAATGTGAGTGGGGAAGTAATTTTCCAAGTCAGGGCAAAGGAAGAAAGATATATTATCCCACAACCGTGGGCCTTCTTACATTTTCTTGTGAATTTCCCAAGAATGGAAGGACATGGTGAGGAAAGCAAATGAATTTATCCTCACTTGAAGATAAGATTTTATAGCTTTCTGAAAGGCACGCTTTTATCCAGCTTCTGGGAAAAAGAAAAGGTCAAAGCAAAGTCCTTTTCCAGATAGATGCGATGAGCAATGAGTGCGTTAGCCTGTTTGAAAACTGTTCCTATGTGTCTGCAACCACTTGCAGCACGGAGTCCCACATAAAAAGAAGTCCTCCGTGCCTTGCTTTTGCCACAGATGGCCGTCACCTTTGGTGACCTGAGCATCCCTTTGCAGGCTGGATTTCAGTGCTGCAAGGGACAGATGGAAAGAACAAACAAAAGCTCCCCTTGGCTATTTGTGTACTATAAATAATATATTTTTAAAGCTGGAAGGGAGCCCAGAAGGAGTTTTTCTGGTCTCAGCCACTGGTCCCAGGGGAGGTGAAGGTTCTAGTGGGGCTTGGGGCTTCAGGGGAGGCCTCAGACAGCTCCCGCACACAGCAGGATTTTTCCAGATTTCACTTTTCACTGGAGCGAATCATTCAAAAATATTTAAAAAGAAGGGCTTAATTCTGCTGCTTCTGGGGGTTACACCAGGGCAGCCAAAGGACACGCACCCAGCCAACAGCCCCTGAATTGTTTGGTTAGGAATTAACGTGTGCGTGCACACGTGTGGGAGGGAGTGGGGGGCCATGGAGAGGGCCGCCGAGACTTCGGCTTTGTTTTTTGTCAAAACAGATCGCACGTGGATGGCAGGCGGGCTTGCACGGGAGGGGCTGGGGGACACAGACAAATTACTTAGCAGAGCTCTGTCTGGGGATACCATTAGCTCAGTAAATAGCCTTTTTGAAGGAAAACTAACAAAAAGCCACCCTCTTCTTCCCCCAGCCTGGGGGAGGATGCAGGCGCTTTCCTCCTCCCAGTCATTCCTCACTCCATCCTTCCCCTCTTTCTTTCATATGCTCTTCTTCAAGTCACCCTGTTCTGAAACCTTAAGTCTCCCCCGTACCAGCTACTATCCTCTTTTTACTGTCCATATTTCCCTTTTCTTGCTTCATATTTTCTCTCTTTTTTCATTTCTTCCTTGTCACCTCTTCTTTCCCATTCCACATCTCACAGATTTTTTTTTTTTTTCTTCTGGGTCTACTTTGCATCCCTTCTGCCTTTCCTTTCGCTTCTGCTTTTCCTCTCTCCTTATGTTATAGCGATGCTGTAGGTTGGTATGCTCAGCCCCTACTGAACAACCTGGCTTCTCCCCAACAGCAGAAAAGGAGAAAGAGCTATGCTTGCCAAGACCTTTCCTAGTCTAGAGGATCAGATGCACCTACCCCCAGCACAGAAAGAGCTAGTGTGAGCACCACGCAGATTTATCCCCTACACCAAGATCAGCTGTGCTGGAACTCAGCTGATTTATATCACCTGGAGACTAAGGCTGAGCTATTTCAATTTATGCCAGCTGGTAACTGCTGCAAGTTCAGCTGCTATTGCTGGAGACTGTATCCTGCTCTTCAGGTTTGGCTAACGGCTTGTTCCTTTTCATGTTGCTGAGCACACAGCCCTGATTTTTTTAAAAGCTTGTTTCTGTGTGCGTGTTCACCTAGCTGGATTGAAGTATGTAGCTGCTGATACGGTGCATTTCTTGTGCTCAAAAGCTACTCTGAAACTCCAAAGCTATTCCAAAACACAGAAATGCATTGCCTCTGTTTTAAACCCACTCTTGAGGAACTCTAGAAGCAGTTATCTGCAAGCATCATTTAAAGCATCCTTCAAGCTTCTCAGGAGTCTTCTGGCTTTGCTTACCATAGAGAAGAAAAGCTAGTAGCAGGCTTTGTTTCACTTTTTCTTCTCTTTTACATTGAGGATTGAAGCAAGAAGTTCTGGAAGACTCACTAGCCTGAAGCGTTCCCTGGTGAGCTGCGTACACATCTCATGTGCATGAGAAGTTGTTGCCCAGGCCAACTGACTCCCAGTCACTGTAGGGCGTCAAGGAATTCAGCTCCAAAACAGGCCCAGATCTTCAAAGGTAGTCATGGTTCTACTATCTACCACATTATAGTTCTTGGATTGTTTCCCAGCATTGCTTCATGGTGATTTTCTTGCAGATTTAGCAGCCGGGTGATTTATCTGAGATCCTCCCGTTCTCAAGGCCGCTGCTGTACTATAGGCTCTGTGGTGGGATTTCTCCTTCTCTTCTTCATCCTATGGGAATTTGTTCAATTCACTTTGAGTTCAACTCCGTCACCATATTATCGAGAGCTAAGCAGGCTTTGTGCACACAAATAACTGAAACAGGAGAAGCCTCACATCCAAATAGCTACATTAACTTCCCTCAAAATGCAAGGTGGTCTTGCCCGTCTTCCCTACTAGGAAAAGTCCTTGACTGACGTAAACTTCTGAAGAGGGTCTGGGAATTTCCTGGGAGACTGTTACTTGGACTTAGCTAAACCCACACAGGAGAAGAGAGAGCTAAGGGGATATGTTATTGCTATCTTCAGCTATCTGACAGGAAGATATGGAGTAGATGGAGACAAACTTGTCTTGAAAATGCACAGCACAGCAGAAGGGCAAGAGGCAATGGCAGAAGTTGCAATAAGGGAAACTCTGATTACGTATTAGGCAAAATGTTTTTGCCATAAGGATGACCAAACACTGGACTGGGATCCAGGGAGTTTGTGAAATCTCCATCCTAAACCGAGTTGACCCTGCTTTGAGCAGGGGGTTGTATCAGAGACCTCCAGAGGTCCTCACCGACGTTTGTTATTCTATAATCATATTGATAAGTGATCAGACCATTGCTCAAGTCTGGCTCTTGACCATAATTTTTTGCTAGTATAGATGAAACTTTAAAGTTCAAAGAAAGCTTTTCCTTTCTTCTCTACCCTCTGTTGTTCTCTGCATGTCCTCCTTGTCATTTACTCGACTATTTTTTCCACAGTTGACTGGGTTTTGATATTTCTGTTCTTTCAGCCAGCTCCTTTCATATGTTTCTCCTGCTGCTTACTGTCCCACCTGCTGTGGCAGACACTCTGGCTTCACGTTTTTCACATAGCTCAAATACATCCTGCTGGAGATAAGGGGCTGTCAAAAGCTTGAGGAATCCCAGTATTTCTTACAAACTCATTCCATTTAATCCTCAGGGTTTGGTTTTGTTTTCCTAGGGCACTTGCTTTGCAAAGCATTGAGATATCTTGTTTATACCTTTGGTGTGTTTCCAGCACTCACATCTGTGTGTAAAGGTGGAAAGAACGTCTGAGCCGAAGAGCCAGAGTTTGATCTGTCGGCTGCAGGTTTTCAGTGATTCAAGCTCCTGAATATCATCAGCTCCCTTGCCAATTTATGATATTATTTCCTGTTGAATTTCCTTGCCAATCATGATTCTGCCAAGGCACATGAGTAAGTTCACCTTTTGTAACCTTTTGCCCTCTAAAAGACAATCTTTGAGCTGGAAACTGCTGGGAATCTTACTGTCGTCTTATTTTCATCACAGGCTCACGTTGGATTTTGTAATGCTGGATAGTGGTTTGGTTCCAGCCTGCAGAGCAGCTGAGCTATTGCTCAAGAGAGCTGCCATCAGCAAAAATGACATATTTTGATCATGTACTCCAGAATGGTCTCTTCTTTTCCCTAGAGAAGTTAGTAGGACAGGTGATATAATTCATCTTTATCTCACATCAGTATCTGAATTATTACATAGGCTCAGGTCTGCTTTTCTTGACCCATGAAAGCTGCCCTCTGGCCAGAAAAAGACTTGATAATGTTGATTATTGTTCTTGGAATACCCCAACACTTCAGGGTGTCCCAAATTGAATCATAAGGAAGTCTTGTCAAATGCCTTTTCAAAATCTGTTCAGTGTGGATTTTGCCATTTGATACTTAATTTGATGGTTATTCTGAGGGTGAAAAATCTGTCTGACACATGATCTTCCAGGTCGAACTCAACCTTGTCAAAACAGAAAAAAAAGCATTGAAGCAGCAATTTTGAAATGAGCTGAAGAACAGATTTCACACTCTACGAGGCTTAAGATCCACCACAGGAAGTCAACATGGGCAAATTCTGGTCTTTGCACTATAGTAACTGTGGTTGGTTGGGTTCATGAACGGCATACCTAATATCTGGATTAGTAAGAATTTGTGGCAATGCATAAAAGAAAGAAAAGAAATCAAAGAAAACAGAAAATAAAGCTAAAAAATATCTCCTGAAAAGGAAGGAGCAAGAAATTTTCATAGAACAAAGGATTACAAAGTGTGTGGATATTAATGAAAAAAGTGATTAAAAGAAATGGCTGCAGAAAAAAGTGAGAAAAGACTTTGTTGGATTAGCAAAGTCTCTTACTAACTAGTAATTTGGGAGAAGGCTAAAGATGGAGGAAGAGAGGAAAGACAGGGAGTTTTGGGGCACATGTAAGAAACACTAGGCTCATGAACTCTTAATATATCTACGAAGAAAACAAAGGACCCCAAACTAGCTGTTGTATCATCAAAATCTAAACACACAGGAAAAAAAAAAAAAAAAGAAGAGAAAAAAAAGAAACTTCCCTAGAGATTTGGATTATGACCGCATTACTGAGATAAATTGTGTGTGATTATGAGACCCTTCCTGAAAGCATTAGAAACAAAATACAGGGCCAGAATATACCTCTAATACAAAGAGTAAAATAGAGACACCAAAAAGAACATGATTAAAGAAGCTGCAGTAACAGCTTTTGAGAAAAGCAGCATTTTGGGCAAAGTTATTTTAAAGAGAGCAGAGGGAAGGTGTCGTGGGCGGAGTGAATAACTTCACTTGTAAGAGAGTAGTGAAACGTTTATTAACATAAAACAGTGATTTAACAAAGTTAGTAGTGAATGCGACAGTGTTTTACGAGATTCGATGCCAGGGTACACTTGATTATTTACTGCATAGAGGCCAGGGTCAGACAAGCTCTCAGGGAGACCCTCCCGTTGAGTCACGAGGTTCAGAAAGGACCCCCTCGCTTTCTAAACTCCTTCTCAGAGAGGAGTCCAGGTGCGGCTGGATCCAATCTTAGTCCCAGACTTGGTCAACGGTTTATGTCTAAAGGATTATATATGCGCAATCAATCCTTAGATCACTTAGCTAAGATTTCAAAGTTTAGCATGCTATTAGTCACTCACCGAGAATCTGTTGCGGCGAGGAATCTCTCAGCCTCGAGGAGAAGAACCTTAAGCGAGTGTCCCCACTCAAGGGGAGATCCTGTCATGCAGCCCGCTGCCGTGCAGGAGAGCTCAAAGGGCTCTTGGGCTGTCTGCTATTTATGGAGTAAAATAATTGACCTGTAGTCATATTCTCATGGGAACAAGATACCTAGGTTCCCACTCCAGACAGTGTTTTGGTTATGTTGTCAGCCATCTCCCACAGTTCAAGAGCAACTCATAACAACTGCCGCTGATGGCCATGGCTTGAGCAGGAGCCGGGGGCGGGGGGAAGGGGAGAGCACACCGCCACAGAAGGCTGCAAACAATAATCATTGAAACAACCACTTGAAAATACAACTCCCTTCCAGCAAGAGTTTGAAACGCATCCCTGTTGCAGTCCTCCTTACAGCTCAGTGATAAGGGTGTCCCAAAAGTCCAGAGGTTAGGTGTCCCAAGGAAAGTGCTGCTAAGCACTGGCAGGTGGGATCAGAGCTCAGCTTGCATCAGGACAGAGGCAGGAGGCAGTCTGTGATCATAGAATCATAGCATGGTTTGGGTTGGAAAGGACCATTAAAGGTCATCTAGTACCTCCTCCCTGCCATGAGTGGGGACATCTTTCACTAGATCAGACTGCTTAAAGCCCTGTTCAACCTGTCCTCGAACACTTCCAGGGATGAGGCAACCACAACTTCTCTGGGCAACCTGGTCCAGTGTTGTACCACCCTCATCGTAAAATATGTCTTCCTTATGTCCAACCTAAATCTACCCCCTTTCAATTTAAAACCACTGCCTCTTGTCCTGTCACTACAGACCCTGGTAAAAAGTCTTTCTGCATCTTTCTTATAAGCCCCCTCCATATACTGAAGTTTCCCTGGAGCCTTCTCTTCTCTGGGCTAAACCACCCCAACTCTATCAGCCTTTCTTCATAGCAGAGCTGTTTTGGCCCTCTGATGATTTTTGTGGACCTCCTGTAGACCCACTCTAACAGGTCCATGACTGTCTTCTGCTGCAGACTCAAGAGTTGGACACAATACACCAGGAGGGGTCTCGCCAGAGGGAAGTAGAGGGGGAGAATCACCTCCTGCTGGCCACATTCTTTTGATGCAGCCCATGATGTGGTTGGCTTTCTGGGTTACAAGAGCACACTGCCTGCTAATGTCTAATTTTTCATTCACCAGTATCCCCTAGTCCTTCTCTGATAGGCCACAGTGATGCTGGTGTCCCATAGGTCTGAAAAAAAAAAGAAGTGTCACTTTCTTTCCAAATGCTGTAAAGGTTCAGATTGCCACTGAATTTTTGCTCTACTGTAGACCTCCTGAATTTAGGAGATGTCAATGCAACCTGTGCAACCTAAAGTATTTTGAGTCAGGCAGCCCTGTGCAGTAGCTGTTTAAATAGCCTTTTTTTGACCTAAACTCTGCATTGTCACTGAAGTAGTAGGTATCAATTCCACCCTAGATGACTGCATGTTAAATGTAGTCCTCTATCTTTCTATCTTTTATCTATGCATCTCATACTGTTTGTATTACCAAAGTCTCCCTTGATAATCTGAAATTGTGAGTATCAACACCATGTTCAGAACTGATTTCCTTTACACCTCCATCTTTAATTCTATTTCAATTTATTATTTTTCTAATGTTCACTAAAAATAATACACAGCAGCATCCATTGTCCTCATACGTGCATAATCTCCTGTAATTGGGTATTTCCTCCAATCCATCCTGTCAGCTCAAAAATATTGAATGAACTAGCTGTCACGATCAGTTAAGCTTTATTAAAAACTGCAACCCAATATCTTTGATGTTGGCTCACTGGGAACTGTCTGACATAATCCCACAAATTCTTTCGAAAGCACGGTCATGGGCATGCCCTGCATGTTTTCCCAAGAAGTTTAGACAGCGTAGGGCTGTACTCATAAAATCACAGAAATTAGAGATGAGGAAAGGACTTGTTATTATAACAGTGTTTTGGACATTGATGGGCAAATTTTCAAACAATGGCAGAGCTCCAAATAGGATGCAGGTGCTCTGTCTGTTGGGATGAAGGAACTGATCAGTAAAACTCATTCTCTTCTACACATTTAGGTTAGGCAAACTGCAGTAGAATCAATATATTTCTTCATTGATAATTTTAATTTACATTTGACTGTTCAAAGGTCAAACGCTATTGGATTTGAGTTCTGATTAGGAAAGCTTTGTGCTTGTTTAAGATTGTCTTCTGACTCTCATGATAGTACAGATCCAAAGACAGAGTGATATGACATTGGAGAATCTCAGTTTTCTCTTGAAAACAGAAGTGAGAATCTAGCCCGTCTGTTGATAGAAAATGCTCGGCTTTCAAAAGCCAGAGAAAAAATAAAACCAATCCATAATCATTTCCTTTTTTCCTAAACGTATGATTTTTAAGCCAACTGGAAGATGTGTGCCAGGGGAAGAGGAAGAGACTGCTGTTTCATGACTTCCGAGCATTTGGAATCAGTGATACAAAACATTGAGGCTTTTGTTTCTCTGCACAGAATAACCTTTTACCCTCCAAACCTCACCCAACAGCTTTACATAGCAACAGTTTTTGTGCCATACAACTCACAGCAGCTGACACCTCGCTGCCTGTCTGTCTCTGGGCGCTTGGCATTTACAGCTGGCTCATGCAACATGTTCATACCATACCTAACTTCAAGTTGCAGGTGTGAAACAGGGTGTGAGTTTCTATCCCCCAGAGAAACCGCACAGAGAAACTTCAAAATGTTGTCATTGGGGTGCTGAGACAAAAACATTTTCTGGAGACATCACCAAACCACCATTCCGTGACTCTAAAGGCTTGGGAAGGAGAGGGGAATGGAGAAGAAGAACATCTCCACATGGCTTTTAGACTAGAGAAGTGTTGACTTAGTGCCTAATGAAGACATCTGAAGCATTGACTATTCCACTGATGGGTGGGAAACCTCCAGAAAGGGAGGTGAGAAAGAAGAAGGGGAGAGCTGGAGAAAAGGACCAAGGAAAAGTCGAGAAGAAAACAAAGGGAAAGATGCTGGCAGACATTAAAGGCAGAAGAATTTCCCACTGAGCAAGGCTGTAGGCAACAAATAATAAATAATAACAAATTCATATTCTGTACTACAAAAAGCCCATATTTTGGCCCTGATCTCTGAGTACTCATCACAGTGACGTCAATGGGAGCTTTGCAGCTGATCAAGGGGTGTTTACAGCCTTCCATTTTTATCCCAGCTCATTAGCCAGGGTACATGTTTAATGAAACATCACTAAAGCTGGAAGTCCGCCTTTTCCATTGAGGTTGTCAACTCACACTCTAGAACCTGGGGGAATCTTTTGCCAGCAGGCTGCCATTTCTCTCGCCATGTTGGTCAGAACGTGGAGGCAATTCTTTTTCCAGGATGTTCAGCCATGCTTGGCTTTCTTTTGCATGCTTGGCAGGAGAGCAGCCTCTCCACACCCTTGCAATCTCTGCTCTCATTTCCCGCATCCCAGGGTGCTTGCCAGGACTCTCTGACATGCTGGGCAACTTTTTTCCCTGCAGAATATGTCAGAAGAACTCCAAAAATCGTGAGCTGACACAGACAACTTGTGTTTTTAATCATTGTCCTGACGAACAAATGAGCACTGTGTCTGTAGGAATTGTGGTCTTATCAAGTCTTTTCCCTTAAATAGCCGCCTTACAGAAGAGTTACCCTTTGTGCTACTGCAAAAAACCAAGCAAGCCACTCACAGCCTAAGTAGGTCCCTTGTGTCCTATGTTCACAGAATAGGAATATTTCCATTTCTTGGAGTGTCTTCCCAAGAAAATGATTCAGAGAGCTGGAGTAGAGGTCTTGCAAGTGCCTGACATTTCAGAAACCAACGGGCAGTGGTGGAACAGGTACCAAAACACCCCATCTTCTTTCATAAGGTGCTTAGAGAGACTCAGAGGTTGGTTGTCATAAGGCTGAGGACATTTTCTGCCTTCTGAGCTTATGCCTAATAATTATTTTATCACTGCTGGGGCAGTAGTGTGTTATTAATGATGTGTGAGGGTGCCTGAAGGTCTTGGATTAGATACTAGCTTTGTTAAAGTAATCCAAGATAGATAAATAAATTTATGAATGAATAAATAAATAAAAATAATTTAAAAAAATAAATGTGCAACTCTCAGTTTGCTCAGCCAGGAAAGGGACTGCTGAATCTTTATCAAATGTGTTCCTTTTTCTTTGTGTCTGTATCCCTAAGCTTTAGGGAAGACAAATAATTTCATAGTATCAAAATAGGATAACCTCAGCCTGGGCGATTCTCCAGGCCTGTAGCAACTTATTGGTCCCGCATAAACCTAAGATTTCAGTCATGACTAGTCTATAAAGAATTAGTAAACTGTTCACAAAGAGCTAGCAAGTATTATACAATCCAACAGTACAGGAAATTGAAGTACTTATAGTGCTTTCTACTGATGTGCTTATTATTGTCTGCAGCACGTGATCCTCAGACCCGTAACTTGGACAAGTTCGTCACTTCATCCTCCATAAACCGTCACTGAACAAAGTCTTAAAAAGGAGTATAACCAGTTTATTAGAAATAAAGAGTTGACTGTGGGAAAGCCACAGATAAACCCTATGAAGGCAAAGTCGGGATTTTGGTACTCCTCACAGCATCACTCCACAGACCCCAGGTATTTCCTACAGTAGTGGTTTCCAATGTTCTTCTTTTTCAATTTTCAAAACTCCGGATACTTCCAGGGGATGTGCCGTCCCCACTGAGTGACACAAAGCTTTATGACAACAAGTTAACTCTTCTTGGTTATCTTGCACATACGCCTTTGGAGTGCTCCAAAGATTTCCAGATATCTACCAGCCGCAGCTTGGGAGATGCCTTCTTAGAGGCAGAAATTGTTTGTTACATGTCTGGACGTCACTTGCCCAGAACTTCTCTGTGGATACTGTAGCTAATATTGCAGCAATTAACAGTGCTCCACTCTCTAAAGGGTGAATGTTTCTTTGACAGACACAGTATTGGACTCTCAATACAGGCTGACAGCTTGAACACACAAGGCTGATACATGGACGAAATTTGTAGCTCATTAAAATTTACTGCTACTCTTGCTCATGGCAGGACTGTGTGCTATCTATGCATATTGTCAGCTTGCATTCAAAAATTGTTGCCTTTGCAAATTAATCAGCCCCTTGTTTCATACATTTCCAAAAAAGGCCATGATTTGCAGGCAGACAGCAGTCCCCACCAGTTTTTGAGAGCAGGTGGAAGTCATCTAATACAAAGCCATCAGAAATCAGTAGCTCTGGGAACAAGCCACAGCTTGGGGGCAGGATGGGAATTTGTGACATGAAGTCAGAAATGGGAACATTTCAGGGGGAGGGAGGAGACGGTCTTCATTCAAAAGTGGGCTCATTGATGTACAAAGAGTTGTTCCTGACTTCCAGGAGGCCCCAGCATCAGCTCCAAGCAAAACCTACTGGGTTGCTGAAGGACTTATGTTTTATTTCATTTTTTAAAAATACAAGTTAAAAAAGATTTACATGTCGAGTAACATGAGACAATTTGTGTGTGTCTGTGTGTTTTTCCTCCTAAGTCGGTGTGTTTTTAGAGAAAATTGTATTCATGAGCACGTTTGGCAAGTTGAGCCATTTAAAAAAATACATTAAAAAAAAGAAAGGCCCAAACTGATATTTTGGCACGCCACCAAATCCCATTAAAAAGAGAGAAAAACCCACCCTAATATCTTTTTCATAATCCAAAATGCAGGGACATGTTTTAGTCATTTATGGCTTATGGGCTCAGAACTCCCACAACTGCTTTGAATTACGAAGAATTTTTGGTCCCATTTTTCCAGATTTCATCCTGTTACAAATGTTTGTTTTCTTCTTCCTTCTCTCCTTTTTCAATAACATAACATATGGGTTTGCGTGCAGACTTAATCAGTACAGCAGCATTCCCATTCTTCCCCTTTTCCCCATCTCTAATACAGGTGAGAGTGAGTGGGTTTCACGGCACAGGTGAACTCCCTTTTTCTTGCTGTGTGCTTTGTTTTGAGTAAGAGCAAGAAATGTTCTGGATGTTGGATCTGTCATGCAAAATATGCCAGGCTTGGCCATTCAGACAGTCAGAGTCATAATCATTCTACACCACCCTGGTCTTCAGACCTGCAAATGAATGTGTGGAGTTTTCCATTCTGGTGGGAGTCTATGGATAACCCCAGGAAATGTAGGACTCTCAACCTGCCTGGGCAGAAGCCAGCTCGTAAAAATAGCAATACGGCCATAGATGAGAGGAGAGGTCCATCTAACCTTTAATCTTGTTTCCAGCAGTAGTCTTGGTGGATGCTTAGCACAGCATAAGGACATAGCATTTATTTTAGTCTCTTCCCCAAGCTTCTGGCTGTCATTATATCCAAACCTTCTTGCAACTTCTCTATGGCTCAGTTCTGCACTCTCAGATGTCCATAGGAGTTCTGCTCTCTATTTCAGCATCTGGTACTGCTAAAAGAGAAGGGGAAGCATGGAGAAAGCAAAATTTATTAGGAGGCTATTTTTCAGGTAGGGGTGGTGGGTTGTTGTTTTTTTATAATTGAGGTAAAGATCGTCTAAGGCTTAAAAAAAATAAAATTGGGTCACATGTCAACATAGAAGGGATGACTGTGTCCACAGAAAATTTTTATTACGTTAAAGAAAAGGAAACTGTGGAGCTGAATGTCCCCAAATCAATAGAAATGTTTGGGTTCAGGAAGACATAATGGTAGTTTTAAACCAGATGTGCCCACACTGGGAGTGCAATGTACAAGGCACCTCACCATCCTCTTCCACAGAAATATAACACAATGGTCTTCTGCTTCTGGGAGAGAGATGGGAATGAATAGCAGGGACGAATGGCAGCTTTTCTTTTTGTGGTATGGTTTTGGCAATGAAGAAATTCAATTTAAGCTTCACTTAGATAAAACCAGAGTCCTTCTGGCTCCTTCAGCCAAAATCTGGTCTCTTTGCTTCTTGGAGCTTGCTCCTACCACTGCATATATTCCAGCTTTACGCATAGGGAAAAGACTCGAAGCAAACTCTCAAAGGACAACCTGGCTTTTTTTTCCTGGGTCGTTCAAAGGAGCTCCTTGTGGAGTGATGGTACCTGGGTTTAGCATAGAGGAACTGGATGAAGATGTCCAGCCACAATCTCACTTCACTGGGAAAGCTGAAGATGCTAATTGTGTTAAAAAAGACAGATTATTTTTTAGTGTTCATTTTTGTTAAAATTTGACATCCAGAAATCTCAGCTACAGAGCATTCCTTCTACCAGCTATAAACAAGGACAAGTTCGTGGAAAATATCACTACTTTTCCCCTCCTTTTTTTTATTATTAAAACAATTCAGTGAGCTTAGAATAAGTTCTACCCCTTTGTAAAGAATTAAGTTCACCAGAAATGGGGCCCTGGAAATCTTAGTAAAGCATAGACAGCATCGTGAGATTTTGCCACAATGTTTTTTAGGGATTTAATATGGATCAGAGGCCAAAACCCTACTTATTTTCTGGACTAGGAGCAGCAGGAGCAAATATATGTCACTGAAATGCCATATTCCCACTGCATGTTATACTGTTGCCAGTTAATATTATTATTAATTATTACAGATGGCAATGATGATGATTATCATTATTATTATTATTGTTACAAATATCATTATCATTATTGCTACTGCTGAGTTTAGTCATGGCTAGGAAATGCTTCTGCTAGGAGCTGTATGCAAGGTAGAACAAAACATTCGTGACCCCAGGGATTTTTTGCACATTGGCTGCTAAAAATCATTGGCAAAAATCAGAAAGGAAGGGGCTTTTTTTGTTACACAGAGAACATTTAGAGATGTGCTCTGCTGTCCACTGCTGACGGGCCCAGTTTTGCGTCCCCGTCAAAAAGTTTTGAAAGCAGGGGAGTTCAGCGAATACCACAAAGACAGGCAAGGGGCTGGAGCACATGAAATACAAGGAAAGGCTGAAGGAGATGGATAAGTTCAGCTTGGAGAAGAGAGGCTTAAAGTGGGATCAAACATTTTTAATGAAATACCTCTAATGGGATTCAGAGAAAGGATGATCCAAGCTCTTGTTAGGTGCACTGTAAATAAGAGGCAATAGACAAAAAGAAGGAAAGAAGTTTCATGATGAGGGTGGTAAAGCATTGAGACAGGTATCTGGAGAGCTTATGGATTACCATCCTTGGAAATACTCAAAACTCAACTGGACAAGCCACTGAACAACCTGATCTGACATTGGATGAACTTTGCTGTCAGAAGGATTGGTGAGAGACAACGCCTAAAGGTTTTTCTACAACTCTGTAGAGCCACTGGCTTAGGTGACAATGTCACCTCTCCACCCTTCACATCGCATTTTCCCTCCACTCTGCAAAAAACCCGAACTGCAAGACAGGAGAGCATCAAAAACAGGAGTGCCCTGCTGTTTCAGTCGTTGGACCTCTACTAATAAGCACCAGTTCACTCAAGCAGATGCAGGCACAGAGCCCTGCTAAGAGAGCTCACTTATGTCTGGCTGCACCCTTGTTGCTAGCCCAACGCTGGGGATGTCTCGTAGCTCTCCAAGCCTGGCTGAGCTGTGACTGCTGGGTCCACGTTCACTCTGCCCACAGCCACGACCTTGTTGATACAAGGGCTCATTAGATGCAGTTTCTCAGCTCTTGCCACTGTGAAACCTACTGTAATTGAATATCCAGCATTTTCACGCGGACTCTCAAGTCTTTGCATTTTTCCCTCCAATTAGTTTAATTGTAGCTTTAAAATACAGAGTAGATATGTAGAATGTTATCCACCTCTTCTCACAAATCAAGTAATAAGGGACAGTGAAAAATTTAAAGGTAATAATTTTAAAACACACAAAAGGATTATTTTTGCATAAACTTTTGCTGTCAAATGCATTCTCACATGACATTTTTTGTGTAATAGGTATAATTGATATTTCCAAAGTGATTAGGAGAAATCATGGAGATAAAGACATCAGTGGCTATTAAATGTGATTATTTGGCATAGGATATCCCCAACTCAGTAGTGGCCAGAAGCTGGAAACTCGTGTCTAGAAAAAGGGTCACTCTTCCTCTATTCTTCCAATTTTTACTAAAATTTGTCTGGTAGAGATAGGACACCTGAACTAGATGATCCTGCAACCTGAGGATGGCCCTTCTTATCTCCTTATGAGATGGCAATTGGAAGTGCAGGGTGAGGTCCTCAGCTGGTTTATATTGACAGAGCTCCATGGATTTCCCTGGCTCTGGGCCACTTTACACCAGCCAAAGATCTGTCCCGCAGAGTTTGGATCCTTGTAACTAAGTGTTTCCCTGTAGTTTACGATGATGAAACAATAGCAAAGTGCCCATCTGCTGCTATCAAATCATAAGCCAGCATATTTTCCACAGTCATATGTTAGTGCCTGAATGGCCATGACAGATTTACTACAGATTTAACATAATAAACTTGGGGTTATGTTTTAGTAGCTCTCTGCCTAGTTAGTGGAGTGGAGTGGAACTGTAATAGGCACAGCATGCTAGGCCAGGACTACGTCTTGTGACTCAGTAACATGTGTTTTATTGCTCCTTGCGTTCCTGCTGAACAGGTTTTTGTTGGACTCGCTCAAGTTTTTGACCAGGTGAAGGCAACATCCATCAAGAAACAGTTATTCTTCTGTGATGCTTACAGAACTAAAAATAATGGATGTGAGCGTGATCTCATGGGGTATGAGCCACCTGCCAAGGCTCCCATAAGGTGCTGAGATCCTGTGAGCAAAGCAGACTTCAGATACTTGTCTGGGAGGCCCCACAGGTGTTTTTGGATGTCCTGCAATTATTATAAGATGAACAGTTTGAAGCTTACTAATACTTGGGGGGAACTCAGCAAGGAAAACATGTTGAATTTGCAGGTTGAGCATAATCAGACCAAGCTTCCTTCACTTGCTGGTGTTTGTTGGAGGCTTTGCCATGGCTTAAAGTGTCCCTCATTCTCTGTGTGATGCCGCCAGTGCACGGTCCCCCAAGGCTCCGTTATCCTTTTTTCCTGTGTGGTGGAGAGGCTCCCACCTCTATGAGCAAAAGCTCTGGATTTATTGTTCCGTTCCTTAATCATATAAGGGACTGTTTATCTGTGGTCTGTTCCCTCAGACACAAGCTTATAGCAGAGTAGTGTGAGTGTGAGTTGCTTGTAGAGAGCACAAGGGAAAGCTGTGTGATACAGCTCAAGGTGAAAGTATAAACTGGGTCAGCTAAACCAGTGGACCACCCTTAACCCCTTTTACAGGAAAGACCTTAATGATGTACAGTAAATTTTTTTCAAAGCCATGCTTTTAGTTAATTTGGAATAACTTTCCTGCATGTCCCAGTGCACATAAACCATAGTCTGAGTAAGCGCATCCGTTTTTTGTTACGGTTAAACAATCTGCCCAAAAAGCCCAGATGGATAATGTCACATTTTTACTGTTTGGTTTTCAAACATAAACTTTGTACCTGGTGACTAGGTCAGAGCGGTGATGTCCAACTCCTGCTTTATGCTCAGCTTGCATTTGGACAAGTGACAGACTGTAACACCCAGACTAGTACAATCCCAGTGATTTTCACCATGATTTCTCACTCTCTCCAGACTGATGCTTCCATCACAGTAGGGTTTACTCGAGGGCTCACAAAATCAGAGTGACCCCAAAGCCCCTCGCATCAAACCCTCCAGTTCCAACACCACCGCTTCGGAAATGCCATTCGTCTGCACTTTACCCAGCCGTGCACCACAGCTGGACTAATTTTTCTGCTGCTATTTGAAACTGGGGAGAGAGGAGCACACACAACCTTTGGCCCACACAATGGTGTTTTGGATGGCTGTTCTCTGTTCCCAATCCACCAGACTCTCTTTGATGAGTGATTTATGCCCAAGAACTTATGAAAAAGATTACCACATGCAAATGTTAACTAACCTCGATTACAGGGAAGGAAAAATTAATCCACGCTGGCCATTAAGTATTTTCTAAAGAAAATAGTTTTAATCATGAACAGAGATGGTTTCCAAGAGCCAGCTCTCCACACTGGGCTCTGCAGTGTGGCCTGGATGCAGCAAGAATAACAGATGTGGTCACCTTCTCTCAACCCTTTGAGAACAACAGTACCAATCGAGTCACACCGATATGATGTTACCAGAAAGCCTGGGGATACGAGGGTGTTATCTCTGACCAGCCTGTGAGAGCTAGGGTGGGGAATGTTTTCCCATCATGTCCAATCTGGGCAATGATATGCAGGAAAATGGTGTTAACTGACATTTAGGTGACTTCATTTGAAGTGTATTTCTCACATTGTCCATGCCCGGTACCAGTATATCGGAATTGTTTACTCCATGCTGGAGTTCATGCTTTCTGTTCTTTCTCACGGTCATTGATTAGAAAACCAAATCTTATCACTTGAACAGGAGAAACTCCAAATACCTTGCAAAAGACCTTTAGTAACATTGGACCCATTTTACAGGTAAGGAAGCCAAAGAACAGAGAGGTGAAGTAACTCACGCAATGGTTTCTTCACAGAGCTGCACAACGTGTACACGTTTCCTTCAATAATAGTCCACAGGCTGGATTTGGGGGAGAGGTGGTGGTAGGGGGGAGACAAAAAGACTTTCGTTACAATGAAATGCAGCTGCCCATGGGGTGGGGCCCAAGAGTTCTTTGTAATCAATACATACATATTACAAACATCTGTCCCCTAAACTCAGAGCCTTTTCCTGTAAGATTAACGTAACATTCAACAGTTACATCAAGTCGTCATAATCTACAACTAATCATCCAGATGACTACACAAGCTTTTACAGCTCTTTGAGGCAATGGGGATCAGCAAATGGGGATGGAGGAGTATGGGGCTGCAGGCACATAACCTGTATTTCTTGTCATGAGTCTTTGGGTGACTCATTTTTTCTCACCATGCTGCTGTACATTGCTCATCTGTGGGAAATGGGTGCAGAAGATGTGACTTTCCCAGTTCCTGGAAAATGTTGAGATATTGAAACATTTTCCCCACTTGAAATGAAAGGGAGGGAAAGAAGACTCTCCAAAATAATCTCGAACCACACACCAGTGGGGAAAAAAAATTTGAACCTAAGTAATTTCATTTTAATAACTAGGAAACATCCTGTTGCAGTTTAGGCCACAGTATATAGTTTATGCACTATTAGTTTATGTTCCAAACAAAAAGATACTGCCAACTAAAGAAATAACATTTACCTTTTTCTTGAAGGAAAAATATTTATATTCTTTTTCAAGTAATGTTTGTGTTGACATCTTTCTTAAAGCCAACACAATCTGGGAAAAAATAATGATATGTACAAGTCAGTATTTTTCAACAAAAATAATAATATAATTACTTGCAAACTCCCATAATTCATTCACAGCCATAGAAAGTAAATTACCAAAGCTACAATTAATTTTTATTGCTGCAGCCATACTGTGTGTGTTTCAGGGGATGTCTGTGAGGATAAGTGTGTTTGTGTTTGACCTTCTATCCAGCAGCTCCCCAGTAATTTTAAAACTTCATCCCCTTTTCAACAGATATGGTGAGCAAAGGTCTCAAAGTTATTGTTTCGAACAAAGATGACGAGAGCAAGCAACTAGGAAAAGGCTGTGCTGTGACTTCAACCATCATATTAGATGCTGGAGAATCTACACAAGAAACATTATGAATGCTCCAACTGCAAGATAGTCTTCTGGAGGATTTTGCCCTTTATTAAATGTTGCTGACAAGCAGCCATTGAATGCACAATTAGAGAAGACCGGATTTCCTTGTTATAGTCGCAACAGTCCTCTTTTCCACCAGACTGCAGAAAGAAGTCTGAGAGAAGCCATCAAACCTATTACAACGCTATAATTGCCATGCTGCGGCATGAGTTGGAAATACCAGGGAAGAGGCTCCGATGGCAGCTTTAAAAATAAATAAATAAAAGAAGAGATCTTTGCTTTCTTATGCCATAATCACTGGACCAACCCACATCTATAAGGCCTGCAAGATAAGGATGCTTGACTCAAGGCGGAGATCCCAGCCCTGGGACCCAGCATTCCCACGCAGTGAGCTTCAGCCCATCGCACCCTCCGGGGCCGCCTGCAACTTGCCGGCAGGCTGCCAAGCAGTCATATGCACCGGAGATGGGCAGGAAGCTGTCTGTCCTGTGGTCGTGGGCGCTCCGGAGACAATGCTTTCAAAGCTACATAGACGTTGCCTAAAACCAGCCCCGCTGCTATAAAAAGAACAACATAAAATGTGGATGCGAGCGCACAGGCTTTTGGGATTTGGGAGCCTGCATCCATTAGTAATGAATTCATAAAACACACAGCTCACCCTATGAATCCCTTTTGCTGATTCACTGAGAACTGCAAAAGGAATCTGGAGTTTTGGGTTGCCTGTCCTCCAGAAGAGAGATGTATTTTTACATTTTTGTTTAGCATAGGAAGTGTATGCGTACTTGAAAAGAGTTAAACTATTGAAGTGCTTCTCAAAGTCACAGCCAGATGCTTCAGAAGGACCGGGCTGTCGGAAATGTGCCATCAGCTGTCTGCATGGTTTCTCTTGTCATCGTTGGTTCTAGTTGCTTGGTTTTTTTCCAGTGTGGAAAATTCCCATAAAATGGATCAAGGATAAAATCAACCTGATGATACAAAAAATTAGCAGGACTCTATGGAAATAGAACTTAGAACTTGAGAGTTTAATAAAGGAAGTCCTTGTATAACTCATTAACAAGAATACAGTTCTCTATTTGAAGAAAAAAAATCACAGGAGGGGACCTGCTTATACCCAGCTTTAAGCCGGTTGTGTAGATGCCCCTTTTTTATAAATTAAGAGAAACCATCAGCCCCCTACAGCCGTTTATCCCCCTCTACACCGGGGCAATCCAGGTGTGGTGTCACATCTGCCGAAGGTGCCTCTCCTGGAGTACGGAGGGAACACTGAAGAGTAGATTCAGCTGGACTTTGATCTTTTAGAGATGATGTTAGGGAATAATAATTTCACCTAAGTATCTAAAAATTGAAGCAAAGCCCTGGCAGGCTTTTCCTGATCCTCCTTGTGCCTACTTTCCTGAACTCATGGGTTGCCATGGGAGCTGGGCATCTGTACATCATAGATGTCCACCAAGTGCTTTGCCTCACCCTTTAATTCTGCGAATACCTTTTGAAAATCCAACTTTCCCCTTCTTTGGCCCTCAGCGGTCTGTAAGCGAGATAATGTTGTTTTTCTGTCTCCTGGAGGTGCTAGAAGGCAAATCATGCCAAATACTATGAGATGCTCACATAACCAGTCGTAGGGCTGGAAACTCATAACCTACGTGAAATCACTGTAGTTATTTCTGATTTTCAGTTGATATTTTCCTCTCTGAACTCTTTGCACTCATTACCCACCTTGAGAAATACTGGTAATAGTCATAATCCTCATATCTTTTTTTTAGCTTTCCCATAGCAACCTATACAACTAACTTAAAGTTTTCAGAAAAAAAAAACAAAGCAAACAACCCCCTAAAAAACCCCTACAAATGCACATAACATAGGGATTTTGAAAAATAAGTAAAATATTTGGAAAACAGTAAAGATTTTTTTTCCAATCGGCAGTTCTAATGTAATCCTACAGATGTTCAGACAAACTATAAGACCAATTGTTTTCTATTTGTTTCTCTAGGGCTTTTTAGCCACAAATGGGAACCATTTCACATTACAGAAGTTGAAGGCTGTTCTCTACTATCACCATACTCTGTATATTTCCCACTAACAAAACATAAATAATTCCAGCAAAAAAGCACATTAAGAGGAACATGATTGCCAGAGGATGCTGCTTCCCTCCCTGGTTATAATTACAAGGATGTGTGGTTTTGCTTAAATGGGAAAACAAATAGATTTCCCCAGCCTTTCTCTTCCCCTCCATCTAAGTAGACACTGCCTTTATCATAAGCTAAAAGAGAAATATTTATAGGAAAGCCTTGTTAAAATGTTGGCATGGTATTACTGTCTCTGGCTGAGCCATAAACCCACTTGGGGGAAAAAAAAATCACCCTGTGAAGGATGCCAGCAAAAAGCCAGTGAGTTGTTTAACTGCCAGGCTTGAACAATGCACGGGTCTTGCCTCAGATCTCCAGCCCGGCCTGGATTTCCCCTGTCAACAAGTCATTTAGGGCCAGATGGTTCATGCTCAGGGCTGTCTTGGGCAGAGCTGATCCCTCCCTTTGGGGAAGAGCAAAGGACCCAATGGCCGTAGAGGGTCCTGTACTCCTGGTTCTCTGTTAGATTGATTTCCAAAAAGGGTCAAGCAGGGAATGGGAAGATGGAGAGCTGAAAGGTGCAAAAATGCGCTAAATGCTGTCTTGAAGTCTCAGTGTCGTGTCCACCGGAGGGGACTGCAGGGAGAATGGCCATGCAAGCAATCCACTCCTGGCGACTGTGAATCTCATGCATGTCTCTTTTCCCCAATGTCCCAGATTAAGGTCCTGTGCTACTGTGTAAACAGGCTACTGGGCAGGCTCTTCCTGGTGGACGCAAAGAACATCTGGAGCTACCCTCAGCAGCAGAAAGCGGGGTGAAGAAACTCCACGTTGTGAGGGCATCTGCACACGATCAACTTCAAAACACAAAATGCTGCCATCCCATCGATCAGAATCCCTAGGCTGCTGATGCACCTCTTGCTGCCTGCCAGCTCCTCGTCAGCTGCATGGAGCAACCTCTGCGCCATGCTGCAGGTGGAAAGCAGCAAATCTTGCAATGTCTGGAGAAAGATCCCTCCACCAGCATCAAAGCAGCTGGTCCCAGGACCTTTAAGTCTTGGTCTGGAGCCACTCTGGCAGCCCCATAGTCCTGTAATGGGCCATGACCTGCCATGGAGGCAGGCTCTCGGGAAGTCTGACCCTGTTTCCAGAGCAAGAGGCCGAAATTGATGGCAATCCTCAGTGGATGGAAAGCTCAGCAGTTCTTCAGCCAATGGTGCCAATAAGAAACAGTTTTAAATGCATATATGTGCTTTCACTGGGTGCTAGAGGCATCGATAGGGAAAAGGCCAGTCATTCCAGGTGTATATTTAGTTTCTTTGCTGTTCTATTTTCTTGCTCTCCCTGGAGGAAAGATCAGAAATGTTGTCTGTTGCTGTAATGCCTTCCCCCCACCGCTGCTTCAATAAATCTGAGCAGGGAGCCACACACGTCACACGCTGAGAAATTCCTCTGCAGCCAAGGGCTGAGCACAGATTGCTGCAGGCTGGACAACGTAGCAAGGGGCTGCGTGCACTTCGTCGATGAGGATTGCTCGTTGGTCTTAACTATAAGCAACAGTGGATTTATGTAAAAAAAGAAGCAAACTGGTCGAGTATGGGCTCAGTTCTTCATGCAGACTCAGCAGTAGACCCTCTAATTTAAGAATGGTAGTATGAGAGATTTTGCTGACCCACCAGTTAAGGAAATAAATAGATTCTAATCCAGATTTTTTCTTTAATCTGGAAAGCACCAAACAGCTTCCAAATGAAGCTCTTCTGCATAGGGGAAACTGAGGCACAGTGAGCAAGCTTCTCCACATTCCTTCCAGCAGACTAGAGGTGGAATAACATGTCATACTTCTGAGTCCAATCCAATTTTCCAAATCCAGTGCAAACAGCCAGCACAAAACCCACATAAGCACTTCTAGGATTAGGCCAGGAATGCCAACCAAATCCCCTGCTAATCTGCACCGTAAAGTTCATGAAATCAGGCTTCCTCTTGAAATGTTTCTTGCATCCAGCTGTGTCAGAAACACCTTCCAGAAAATTAATCTCCCCAAGCTGGAGATTCACTCCCAGGGAAAGCCAATCCTTCAGTACGGAGTAAGACTTCAATATAAAGTTGGTCTTTTGGCAACTTTCTGTACATAAATGAATTTGCCTGTAGGTAAGTGACAGTGTGACATATTTTTCTTTTCAGAAGCTGCTCAGCATCATTGCTAGCTTTATTTCAAAACCAGATTATGAAAGCCCTTGAATTGAAAGATACAGGGTATATGAAAAATCATCTTCAACTGTTTCTGTCCAAAAAAAGGATGGACACAGATTTGGTCAGGGACTTGCAACTACATGTCCATCCCCATATTGTACCACGTGTCTGTGTTTGCATGGAGCTGGTGGTCAAACCCTTTGCTGCACACAAGAAGTGAGCTCTGAAGGACTCTGGGGACTGCGATAGTCCAAATCTCCATGGACATGGGATTAATGCCGGAAGCACTTGGTGATTTTGTCTAGGCCAGGCTGGGCACAATTGCAATTTTTGGTCTGATGGCCCGTGCCTCTCCAGTTCGACGAGGCCCTTCTGTAGACCTGCCCCATCAGCAGCTTAGTAAGACAACAGTGCCATATCTATGGGGTGGTGTCCCTGATAGGAGAGGTCAGAGCTCTGGATTTAATGCTGCTGAAGTGCCTGGTGGACATTGACATCAGTCTTGCATTCTCACCGTGTTCCTTGTCATTGTTAGGGGCTGCAGAGCCATGCCTTTGCTTTGTCCCCTGGCCCAAGGAGTAGGGTCCCACAGGCCGTTCATTACCCTTTAGATTTTGCAGCGTCTCATCATTCATGCATCCACTGCCTCTTGATGAACATTTCAGATGCTCTGCTTCTGCAGTCAGTGAAACTGCCATGTAGCTGGTGCCCCTGGGAGTCAGGACTTGCCAGAGCAGTAGCTTGTGCGAACCTTCCTATTGTTCAAACTCAGAGCTAGCGTGGCCATCGTTACTTATCAGTGGCTGCTGTTTTCCATTACAGGCTGCTCTAACATGAACTGGATATGAGCACTGGGCTACAAGCCGGGCTCCTGGGCCTCCAGAGCTCTGCTGAAGGTCTGAATTGCTTCCAGCTCCTTCTTAGAAGTCGCTCTGTATTCAGTAGAGAATCACACTCTTGGGCTCTTCACTTCTCAACTTGTTTCTTGCCAGAGAGTTCAAACCAACCCTACAGTTGTTCTTGTTCCGCTAGAGCTGAGAGGATTTTCCCAGATGCTTGTGAATTGCTGAGAGCACATCAACAGGCACAGAAATTTTTTCAGGCCAGAAAATACATACTAGCTCCATCTCTCCACAGGCTTAGAAATTGAAATTATGCATGGATGGGAAAGCACAATTCTAAGTTCAAGAATACTTTGCATTCCTAGAGCACGCTCCTTCCTGGGACTGGGAAAGGCTTCATCACTGTTAACCACTTTAGCTTAATGGTGGGTAAGCATTCATTCATACAAGCAGGTTAGAAGCCTCCCCTCCTGTATCCATTTTTTTGGCAGCAATGAGTGCCCTGTTACACAAGTACTGCTCAAAGAGAAATGCAAACATCATGAGGTTTTCTGTGGCATCCCTTTAATTTAGCATTTAGAAACACTGCAGAGGGAAAAAGGGCACATTGTTCAGCTGGTGGAAAAATTGCTGGGACATCTGAGTGCAAGTCCTAAAGACCCTCCAGTCTCTGTTACCACCTCAGACAAATTTCTTTGACCTGAACATGCCCAGTCCAAGCCCCTTCTAGGGCCTGATGTCTAAAGTTTTTTGGAGACTAGCTTTAGGCTTTCGGAAGTGCCTGGCCTGTGGGAAGAGTTACAGACCAGGACTTGGCCAGATTTTTAGCTGAGCTTTACTTTCTATAACTCTTCCTTCCCTATCTGTATAACAGAGAGAATAACATTTCAGACCTGGCTGCTGAAAGCACAGGTCTCTGTGGGTACGGACTGCATCTTATTCGTGGGTCTGGCTATTCTGGGAAGATAGTAAAAGTTCATCACTTCACAGGAAAGCTGACAGTGTTAGTAGATAAGGTACTCAAAGAAAGATGTTTATCCCAATTCAAGAGAGGAGAAAAATAAGAAAGTAAGATTTCTGTGCCATGACAAATCCTGCACACTCAGCAGCTGGTCCCAGAAACGGCAGTCATTTGGTAAAGGAAAAGGTGAAGGGATGTGGTTCCCAGTAAGGTCTAACTACACAGCACTGTGAAAAAAATCAATCTGTAGCTTCTGACACCCATTTCCACTGGGTCTGCGCTGCTCCCTCTTGCAATTCCACAGGAAACATGGGGACTCGGGACAAATGTATTCTGCTGCACGGAGAGTGAAATTCCATTTATATACAGCTCAGATTTTACATGTAAAAATTTCTATACCTGTACTGCTCCATCAGTCTTTATAGTAGGTGATTTATAGGGGTGCTCTGAGCTCAAGATGAGAGTTCTTCTGTGCAGCCCCCCTCAAACCCATTGCCCCATCCTGTCTGTGCTAGCAAAAGGTACCTTTATTCTTAAAAGTCCACATCTTTTCCAAAAAGCATGAGCAGAGCTGTAGCTGAAATGCTAGAAACATGGACTAGCTTAGCATCAAACCAAAAGAGAGATTTGTTTCTATTTCTATTGTGCAGAACAAAGAACACTGTATTTTTATTTCAGAGCACCTCTGAATGTTTTGTTTCACTCCAAGGTGCTTTGTTTTGTTTTCAGCTTATTTAATCTTTGCAAAGAATTGTTTAAACTCCATGCTGATACAAGGAATCATTTTGAAATAGAGAATTATAAATGCTTCTTTTTTTTTTTTAAAGGCCTCTGCACTGTTTTTCTTTCAGATGAAACAATTCCCTGAATTTCTGTATCATTTTAGTCCTATTACGGCTGGAAAAAAAAAAAGTCACACAACTCTCACTTCAAGTCACTGGAAGAATTAACACCAGATGTGGCTATATCCTGAAGTATGTTACTGTCGGGTTGCCATTAAGAAAGCACCTTCTTTCCTGGAATTACTTTATCTCTGTGTGCACAATATCCTCACCAACCCAAAGGCTAATTAATGGCTTGAAAGGGGGCAAAAATAGGATATAAAGACTTTTCTTTCATTTCCACCGAAGACATACCTAGAAGATTGAAAGTCAGAATCCAGTAAGTAGAGGAAGATCTAGAAAGATGTATTTGGAGAAGGTAAATGATGGATCTGGGAGATGAACCGCCATGGTGTTTCTACTTAGGTAGCCTATAGGTGGCATTCAGAGCCTCGAGGCATTCCCTCCTGTCCTGGAGAGGAACCCTAGCATCACCACTGGATATTTGCTCTCCTGTTTCTGGCTCCTGCTCCAAACCAAAGTACCTGCTTCCCTCTGTGGGGTGGAAGCCATTGCCTTAAAATGGCCAAGGAACCCAGAGAGGAAACAGTGAGTCCCCTGTCCTGCTTCCTGAAGGAGCACGTCGCTGTCGCTGCTTCGGGAGAGGGACATCTGTAGCCAGCTGCATTCCCGTCTCTGGGAAGGTGGGAGCTGAGCCATATGATCCCTGGGAAAACAAGCCAAAGTCTTGAATTTTAGGTAGTATAGACCTTTTTAAAATTAACATTTCCATTTGCACTGGATTTTTTGTGGGTGCTGGGGAACATAGAGATAAAGCAACATTGCCCAAAAGCAACATTTCCCATACAGGCACAAGGTGCATTCAAAGGGCTCTCTCCTGTCACCAGCACATCTCTTCTGTGCTCCTCATGTCCTCTGCAAAGCCTTGTGTACGTCTCCATAACATCTTTCCAATCCCTGCTTAGCACAAAACATGACTCACCCTTGCCCAGCCCTCCTGTTTGTCTCCCCCACATCTGGAAGCCAGCTGGGTCACACTGCTGAGCCTCCCCAGCTCCCCCTCCCCGTTGCACAGGCAGCCCAGGAGGAGAAACCCTGCTCCAGCCATGGCAGCCTCACAAGTGCCCCGAGCTCCCTGGGTCTGTCTCTGCAAGGCTGCACCAGCACTTCCCACGCTCCTCCAGCAAATGATTGTGGGCTGATGGGACTTGTGACTCTGTCTGTGTCATAGAATCACAGAATGGCTTGGATTGGAAGGAATCTTTAAAGGTCATCTAGTCCAAACCCCCTGCAATGAGCAGGGTGTCCTTTGAGCTCTGTTTCCCTCACAGTCATCTTCCATAAGTCCCGCCTCTGCAACGGTGGGCTGTGGGCTAATGGGCTTTGGAGACAAGGCTACAAGAGGGGCAGTACTGAGTTGGATGAAATGTTCGATTATACCATATCCTGTCTGCAGCTCTGGCCAACAGCAGATCCTTCAGGAGAAATATAAAAAGAGGGAAAACACAAGGTGATACTTCTCCAGAATATTCTCCCAGCCACCAGTCCATTCTGTTTTAGGCCTTCTTGCACCAAGGGAGCCATTTCTTTTGTTCAATAACCTGGCATGGGCATTTCTTCTCTAGGTGTTTTTTGTTTGTTTGCTTGTTTGTTTTTTTAGGGCATGTACATTTTTAGTTTCTGCAACATCTCTGTTCAGGGAGGTCCACATCTTCATGGCACACTATGAAAAGGACCACCTTCCTTCTTGTCATCTTCTCAAGTGTGAGTGGCATCATTTTAATGGCCACCTCAGGCCATTCCACTTTGCTGACAAAAGGCTGTCAATGGCACACAATTTTCTCAACCACACTCATATTCCCTGCAGTTCATCAGTGACTTTGGAGACTGCCCAAAGCAGGCACAAGGAGGAAGAGAAAGCAAATGGCCTTACCCAGGACGCTGGGCTCTGTGATCCAAGGGTTCCTTCATGTCCGTGAAGTTGTGAATCACTGTGCTCTGTGGATCCTTGGCTGTTGCAGCAGCCCTTAAGGGAGACAAAGATAGCTGTGAGCATAATTTAGAGCTCCCTAGAGGCCAGTCTGGAGGTTCTCTGAGTGCCAGACCAACTTGAGTTGTCCAGAGGAGCAGGCACAGAGCCATCTTTGCCCAGCTTTTTGCCAAACACAGCTCTGCTGGAGCATGAGGCCAGAGCAATTCTCTGAAAAAGCATCCTTTCTTTTTTCCCTTTCTGTTTCAATTACTGTCTTTTCTCTCACATTTGCTCTTCTGTCCTTAGATGAGGTGCAATGTTAGTGCACAGCCTGGGGCTGGGCCATATAATGGGATGAAAACAATTTCAGAACAAGAGGGGAAAATCAGTTGTCCCCAAGACTCCAAATCCTCCTTGAGGTCTTGCCATTTTCTTCCCTGGTTTCCAGATAAATGCTAACTCAGGCCAAAGCATATCCCGCAGTATAGCATTCTTCATAGAGATCCACTGGATGCTGAGCTGAGCTCACACAATATCCTTGACTCCACTGAGATACTAATCTGGGTCTTTCTTGCTTTGCTTTGCTTTGCTTGGCTGCTAATTTTCACAGCACTTGCAGGAACTTCTGGCAATATAGACAGCACGTAGACAACCCTACTGCCAATGCTGGTCCCTTCTTGTGCTAATGACCCAAGCTCCACTAGCTGTGCAGTCAGAGAAATAGCATGTGACTCCTCTGACGCCTCCAGGGTGCAGATGCCTCCAGCAGAGATATGGTAAGTGACAGAAATGACGACTTCTACTGTGCATTCATCTCATCTTGTCTATGGATCCCACTCTCAGCATCCGTGACACTTGCAGCTGCTTTGTTCAATGGTCTGGACATTGCTGTACTAATTATCTAACTGATTTTTGAAAGGTTTGAAAATTGGGAGGAGGAAAGGGAACAGACACACGTTGAAGATGCACTGATAGAGAGATCGATTTCATTAGGAAATATCATGACAAATGGCTTACCAGGATCCTGGTTATACTCTACTGCTGAAAGAGCCCAGTAAAAGCAAAGGTGTCCACAGCAAAGAGGCTTGAATTGTAACCTTCTCCCAGTCCTTGCATGAAAAGCTGCTTTCAGGGCTGAACCAGAGGAGAATTCCTGCAGAAGACTGCAACTATGACCAACTAGAGACACCAGGGTCAAAAGAATATGAGCGAGTGGTCCAACTTGAAGGTCAGTTGCCTTGCACATGGAGATGCCTACAACGAGCCTACAGCCCAGAACAACCCTGCAGTAAAGGCAACCTCTGGCATCTCTCTGGCATTACTCCGGGACATGGACTATTTTTTTTTTTCTTTCTGCCACAGCACTGTTGATGTCTGTGTCACTCTGGGATCTCCTCCTGCTTGTTCAGGGCAAGGTAAATTCCCTGGGCTGGGTTGCACCATTGTGGTACAGCCCATTTTTCCCCTCCGCTTTCTCATTTGCAATCTCTGCAGTGAAAGCTACGCTTTCCACATTGAGAGTGAGGATTGGGCAAGGTGCTCCATTCCAGAAATAAACTTAAACGCTTTCCTAATTTCCTAACATAATATGTTTTTCCCTTTTATTTTAACAAAAATAACAATAATAAAACAAAGCACCCTTTCTCCATTTCTTTTTCTTACACAAACACGTAATCCTGGTGCCTTAATGTCTCATCAAGAAAATCCAGCCTGGAGGCTGCAGCCAGGACTCTGTGCCGCCTAGATATTTTGGACACATATTTGGACTCACATACGCACATACGCACACGCTTTGCCTTCCCTGCCTCAGCAGGACAAGACTTCAGATCTTTTCTTGCATCCACAAACTTGAATGGGTACACTGAGCCTCAGCAGGGAAAGGTCATTTCCACTCATTGACATTCAGGCTGTCTCCCCATTCGTACCCTTCAAGTGATATTTATATTTTAAGAGCATCGGCCTGGCTGAGGAGAGACTTTCCATTCATCAGGATTTCTGGGAAGAGGGAACTTTCACACCTGTAGGAATATGGGGTTTTGACAGAAAAATAACCAGATCCTAATGCATCTTCTCCCAATGGGCTTGCCCAATTACTGGATTGAAACTGCTGGCTGTCCTGAGATACCATTTCCCAACAAAAGAAGTGTTCTGTTAGCACACATCTTCTGCACCAGTGTGTATATCTGCCTGTCTGACAAATCATTCTCCCTCTCTTCAGTTAATAACTTCTGAGCCTTTTGACCAATTTCAATTCAATTTCATAGTGGGAATATTTTTTTTTTTTTAAATAATAAATGTTCCAGCCAGGTAAAAAAGAGAAAAATCTGGTTAGTTAACAAAATAGGGGAGAGGTCAAAAGAGCTCAAGCCTTACCGGGCACAAGAGAGTGACACAGGGAAAGAGGGAACTGCAGGAACAGCTATATCCACTGCCCTGGGAAAACGTTCATGTTTTTCCTTCGTGATCAGAGAAAAGTCCAGGCACAAATACATGAAGACCAGGGTGCACATAGAATGATGCTGAGATTCTACAGGGTAAATGCATTTATACAGCTCTTTCTACAATGGGATCTCAAATCAGAAACAGGAATCCTCCTCACCACAGCAGTAGAGAAGATTTGGTACATTAACAATTCACAGGAAAACATGGGTGAAGACTGAGTAACAGCTGAGATAGAGAGGGAGATTTAGACAGAAAGAGTCACTCCCCGTGTTAAGAAAGCTACTCAGGGTGCTAGAGTTGCCTAAAGATGAGTCTTTTAGGGTGTAGATGGGATGGGAACAGAGTCCCAGCCAGACTGTAGAAGTGATCCCCTCTATCACTCAGCTCACGTTCCCACTCCACAAGGGAAATAGCCATTAGGTCTTAATGGCTTGACTATACCCATTATGGGTTGAGGCTGGATAAATTATTGTGGGTTTTACACGTCAGAGGGAAGTTTATAAGGCAGAGCAGACCTGAGTCTGGCAGCCCAAGTGCAGTTGATGAGAGTCACATTTCTGTGGAGATGGGGAAGAAGAGCAGACTTGATTAAGAGATCAGGATGTAGCAGACATATTCCGCTCAAAGGGTAGTTTAGCTATGAAAAACCCCAATTCATCAACTCTGGGCTCTTCCTATCACAATCCCCATCCATCTACTTGTCCTCTGCCTCCCCAGCCTGTCTCACACCACCAGCCAGAAACAGAGGTCCCAATGTCATACCCCATTTTCCCACTGCATTTCGCAGTCCCTTTCTCTGTGTGTTCCCAAGGCCCTGGTGAGCACCACACCCATTTTACCAAGAAGGAATGACTTACCCCAGGTCACCCAGCAGCCCCACAGCTGTGCCAGGAATGAAACCCAATCAGATAAAAGTGTCGGATCGAGTACAGCCAAACTGTGCTCTGGATCAGTTGGCCAGATGAGGTAACAACCAGGGAAAGACGCTGATGGAGTTTGGCAGGATGCAGGAGTCACACGCTCCTCCCACTTTGGCAGAAATCAGAAGCTCCTCAGGCTTTTCATGTCTGTTGGCTGGAGCATTCGTCCAGCACTGCACAGGCTCACAGGAGACATTTGGGGAGGGTCCACCCCCCTCCCTGAGCATCCCATGCCTTCCCTCCACACACAGCAGAAGATGTTAAAGAAGTTATGACATGGGGAAAGGGAACTCCGTGCTGAACTTATGACTGAAGTGTTAATTATTTTGGAACTCCAATGTGCCAGAAATCACCCAGAGAGTTTGTGCAATCTCTGTCCTTTGACGTTTTCAGGACCAGACTGGATAAAGGTCTGAGAAACCTGGTCTGGCCCGCTAGCTGTCCTGCTTTGAGCAGGAGGTTGGACTAGACACCTCCTGAGGTCCGTTCCAGCCTGAACTATCCCATGACTCTTTCAATTGCAAAGCTCAGCCATGCCTTCAGCATCCACAGGGTGATGCCACCCAGTTCTCTGCAGCAATAACAGCAGATAACCTGCAACAGCATAGCTAGGCAATAGATAACCATCCAGACCTGCCTGCATGGCGGTACGTGTCCCACACACCTCCTCCCTTCCAAAAAGTTGTAATGCTTGGCTGCTTTTTTGCATATACCTTATTCACTGTGACTTTCCCGCAACACATAGCAAATTTGGGGGTAAATTGTTTCCATTTAACATGTAATAAGAGCACACTGCATTCCGCTCATAGACAGCATCTTCCTCAGCCACCATAACCTGACCATGCGCCTACTGCTCTTCTGCCTCTGCTCTTTACCCTGGGACTTTCCAGAGTTTTGCTACCTGTCCAAGAGGCTTTTGTGATGTGAGCACACTGCTTTCACTTCTGACCCAAGGAGGACCTCAGACCAAACATCTCAGACTCCAGCCATCAGCCGTATCACCTTCCTTTCTTATTTTCCATCATAAACTTCCCCCTGCACCCTGGCTTTACTTCCAGAGCTAACTCATCCATTGCCGAAAGTCCTCCACTGCTCTCCCTTCCTTTCATAATCCCTAAGACAGCAAAGCATTTGATCTCTCCTCTTTGGAAAGGCCAAAGGGATAAGCCCTGGGCCTCCTTGGCCTGTATGGTGGAAAAGATTTCACGCCAGGTAATCCTATTGTTCCTCGTCCCCGTACCTGACACAGTCTCGTGATGTTTTGCTGTGAGATCCCAGACGGGGAAGTTCAGCTCTGTACTGACGGCTCCAAACACATTAGTTCTAAATTCTTATACAATCAAAGCTGCCCGCAAAATAAAGCCAATGATCTACCTGATTTGGATGTTCTTGGCACAGGACAATAGGCTGCAATTTTCCAACAGAATCAACTTGTTATAACGTAAGGAATTTTTTTTTTTTTAATGTTAGCTTGTTTGCCCTCCTGCCAGATTTTGTTAGTAATACTGTGGCATCAGGCCAACTTGCAGCTTGTTTGGAGTTCATCTAAAAACCTCTAGTAAAAGGAGATAGAGGTTCCCATTTCCCTTGAAAGATGGAAAGCTTCAAAAGGCCATTTGTGGAGGCATCAAGCCGACTGTCTGGGGTCCCAATCCTCAAGCAATTACCTCATCCTGCTAATGAGGAGTTTGCTTCAGGCTGTACTGAATAAAGTTCTCATTCTGACTCTTGATTTTAGAGGAGCAGTTGTTCAGTCAATGAGTTCTCTTACTGGCTTCCCTATTTAACCATCCCTTTCAAAGTAGAGATCTCTAAAGGGGAGACGAAAATGAATTTAAATGGGCTCTGATTTTCCAGCTCAGGACAGACCATCTTTCGGGTAAATCATCTTCCTTAGCTGAGTCAGTTTTCATCTGTCAAATTTTGATTTTTTCCTCTTTTTCTGAGACAATTTTTTCGTGAGAGTTTCCCAGTGGTGATAACCATAAGACGCAGCATTTTCAATGCTCTCTCTTCAACAAGTTGCTCGGTGATCTAGGGATAACACTTTCAAAACACGGATGCCGTTTGTCACGGCATAATAACAGCGACAGAAGACAGTTGCATTTTCCATGGAAGCTTTCTGAGAAGTTACATTCACTTTCTCAGTAGATTCTGCTTCTCTCATTTTTGGCCTCCTTACAAACACTAAAGACACCTGGGAGACATCACTTTCTTCAGACTTTGGCTTGATGTAAAACCATTACCTTTGGGCTATTAGCAGATGTGAACAAGGTATTCATGTAAAGCCAAGTCAGTAAACAATTCTGTTGGTGATGTAGAAGAGCGACCTGACTCCAGATTGCTTCAAATCCCACACTTCTGTCTGCTTTACGAAAGTCAAAGGCGGTGAAGAAATCTGTTTTTCACAACATTAGCATCTTTAACTGAACACAGTCTGTCTGCAGGGTGTTACAGTTGGGTGTGAAATGGTTTTCCTATTCTGTGAATTTTATTTTAAAATCTCAGCAAGCTTCCCATCATAAATTGTGATAAAAAGCTGAAATATTCAAAGTGCTGACACCCAAAAATCTAGTGATGAGGAAAGAAGGATTGTGGGCTTTACTGAAATCGTCTGGTTTTGAAATTTTTAAAGAAAGCTTGAAAGCTTTCATTTTTATTTCAAACATTTTGATTTATGTTTACACTTTCATTGCAATTAGTCTTAATTTCAAACAAAAATCAACATATTTTGGCCATTTAAAATACCATATTCATAAAAAATAAAATATCAAACCAAAGCAATTTCAGTACTTAAAATCTGATGTGAATCAAGAAGTTCCTCTTTTCCTTTTAAGCACTCTGTTTGAAGAAAGAAGCATTTTCTAGCAGAGAAGAGGTTGTGCTCTAATGCAGATGTGGTGGCTCAGACGTACTTTTTACAGAATTTCTATCTCAATGGGAGAAATACTGACTTCTGCAGAGCCAGGGGATTTCCTGTAATACCAGATAAATCTGCAATGGGGAGAGTTTTCTTTACTAAGGCCTGGATAGAAACGCTGAACGCTTTTGTCTGGAAGCACTTTGAGACACACCTTAGCGTTATCCAGTAATAATGTGGAAAATAACTGAGACTTTGCCACAGGAAAGCTGATGCCATCTCACAGCTCTGATTTAACTGCATATAGTTGTATTTTTTTTCCACGTGTCTCCTCCTAGCATATCTCTAGCCACTCTGGTCTTTAATTCATGTGAAAAATTGGCAGTTCAAAGCAGCCCTTCCTTGCCTGGAGTATTTCAGAAAAAATCGTGGTGTAGTGTTTCCACTTGATCTGTGACTTTATCCAATACCATCACTTGCTAGTTCAACCCAATCTAGGAGATTGGCATGGCCAGACACTCCTCCTGTAGAGGGTACTATCAAGGGACATGAGCATTAATACTCAAGGGCTCCATGAGTATTGAATTTCTGCTTCCTTTCCATTTCCCCTGTTGAAGAAACAGTGAGGAAGGACACTGTCTGCTAAATTAAGTCACTAAGGTTTGCTTCAAACCATGCCATGGCTTTACCATGGAAATAGTCAAGGGTGGGACCAAAAAGAACCTTCCTAGTGTGAAAGAGTCCTCGCAGCATGGTCTCAGTGCACCAGCAAATAGTTTGTAGGAGCTTGCAATGGCTTTTCCTTTTTTCTGTATGTGTTCTTCAGAGGCACTGCTCCAGGACACAGATCCCCAGGTTGGCATTTCCACACAAAACTGCTTTGAGGTTTTTATTCTTATTTTTCACTACAGTGTATTAGATTAAAAAGGCCTTTCATTGCCCACACTACTTGCAGTTTCTGCTCTCCGCTCTGTCTTTCCCTTTGTGAACGTCAACCAAAACCTGAACTCATATTGAATTCATTTCCTCTCTGGATACCTCAGTACCAAACATTCTGTGCAAAGGAGAGTAAGCTGACCTTCTCCTGTTGAATTAGGAGCTCCCCTTCAGCTGGGATCTCAAACCTGTCTGAATACTGCAGTCTTCAGCAACACAGCAAAAAGAAATGTGCATGAAAACCAGGACCATACATGTAAGACCTATTGGATTTGAGGGCTTCAAATCACCCTGGACCCTGTAAAACCCCACTGACTCCCTCACCTACAGTTCAAGCCAGTTAGAGCGGCCAGAAGATTGCTCAGTTTCTGCTGAGTGTCCAGGACCTGAGATGGCTGCCAAAGGATGCAGACAAAAGTCTACATGGCCCATTATCAGGAAATCAGGACAAACCACCAACAGTCCCAATGTTCCTGGAAAGCCTAGTCTACAAGAGCATCAGGAGCCACAAAGGGGAGTCAGAAGGGGAATCATTTATGGAGGGTGGAACGGATGAGACATGTAGTCTGGATACAAGGAGAATTGGCACTTCTCATTCAGCCATTGGGAAGGTTTCCTAAACAAAAGTGCTGGAAAACCCAGAATATATAAATTTGAACAGTCCAAAACCAGGAGTATGGTTATGTTTGGATCTAACCTTCATGACTGGGTCTTGGCTTTAAAATAGCTGTCTCTCCCCAGGTTGGATCACACGTCTCCCTCAAACTGAACTGCTCATCCAGAAAGCAGTGACTTCAAGGTAGGAATCGACTGATGAAATCCTAAAGTTAAGAGGAAAGTTAGTGCTGGATGATCATACTAGCCCTTTACAAATCTGTTCATTTAAGGGGAAAAAAAAAAAAAAAAGAAAGGAATCCTCAAAGTTTAGAACTTTGAAGAAGTTTGGATTCAAATTCTGATATTTTGGCTGAACTCCAGCTACAGAAAATACAAAGAAGCTAAGCATCCTACAGCATAAGCTGGAAGTCAGAAAGTCCTTTTTCCAGAGTTTAAGAAATGGGAAGATCAAGTTAAGGGTTTTTCATACAATTGGTAAATCTCATAAATTTTAGAGGTTTAGGTTTGGACAACTGTCAGACCCTGACTGCTTATCGTGGTTGCATTTGCTTCAAACATCCTTGATTGAGAAAATTAGGCAGGAAACATTTTTGCAGTGTCCAGCATTTCCTGAGCTGGAGGAACCAGAAATCCCACAAGAACAGTTCTTACTCATGGCGTTTTCGTTACCTTAAGGCTTCACCCAGACAAAGCTGGTAGTCCACAGAATCCAAACAAAAAAGCAAAAAAATGAAAAAATTGCAAACTTTATCCGAGGGCAAAGTATCCTGTTCCCTCTGCATGATGTCCCAGAGCCCTGTGATCTGCAGTATGTATAGATGGTTCCAACACTGTGGGAGGACTTTGAATGCATACATATTCTATTCTTCTCCTTTGGTGCCTACAATGATAGGCTAGTGTCAGACATGGTTTCAGAAAGAACTAATTAGAAATAGCCCCAAATTTAGTTACACTTTTTTTGTTTGTTTTATTTTTATTTTTTTCCCCGATGGAAAATAGTTGCAAGAAATCAAAAGTTCCACAGAGCAAACACTTGGCTTGCTACCAGCTTTGGCTGAAATTCGTCAAACACAAGGACATGAATGTTCATCTGTGAATCTGCATGTTAATGCATCCATAAATTTCCTATATGCTTGAACCATACAAATATGCACAGTGGGGAGATGACAACCTGTATGCATTGGAGAAATGCTAAGGAATTACGCACTTGAGCACCAGGAGGGATGATTACATCTTCCATCTTGACACAGGCTGTTCTATACTGTTTAGTTACTTCTGGACTAAGCTTGGAGACTGCACATGATTTGCACCGAATTCCCACAGTCAGCTGAATCGATTGCACATGATAGAGCACACAGATTCCAGAAATGTCTGTGATAATCCCCACCTGGTGTCTGAAAGCTGCCAAGGTTTCAGAATACCAGGTAGTGATGTGTGATGGGCACTCACCCAAGGGACTTCCCTGGCTTGTAACAGATCTGTTGGTCCTCCTGCAGGTGAGAGTAAGCTCAGTCCAACCACAGCTGATAGCATAACAAGGACACACAGGCAAGAAAAAGGCTTTTCTTTGGGTCTGCTGCACCTTGATCACCTACATGTACAGAGGCGATTCAGATGGGAAATGCCTTTCCTGCAGAAGTGTGAGGAGGATGAACCCACGGAGAACTTCAGGCATGGGTCCCTGAACCTGCTTCTGCTCAGAGCAGCAGGAAGGAGGCAGCCACAGTGACTGTGATCCTGTGATTGCCACAGTGCTGTGAACCTGCAGGGCAGGGAGTTTCCATGCCTCTCCTCTCCTCTCCTCTCCTCTCCTCTCCTCTCCTCTCCTCTCCTCTCCTCTCCTCTCCTCTCCTCTCCTCTCCTCTCCTCTCCTCTCCTCTCCTCTCCTCTCCTCTCCTCTCCCCACAGGACACACCAGGGTCTGCTGGTGGCAAATGTCCAGCCCTTCCCACTTCAAATCCTGCTCTGGGACTGACTTGTCCTGGGAAATTAGGTCTTTTCCTAATCAGTGCCTCAGAAAGGCCCCATCACTGGTGGGGTCTGAGAAGAAAGGCTGTAAAGCCAGGCCTGCTTGCAGCAGTGGGAGCGCTGCCATTGCTTTCTTTGGTTCTTACACTTCACACTGCTCTGGTTTGTTTTTCAAGTTATTCTGTTTTCTTTATTATGCCCAAACATTTTCTTTTCCCCATAGGGATGGAAGATGCCAGGGGCTGACACCAGGCTCATATGCTCACAAAGGAGCTGCTGCCCCCTCCTTTCTCATTTTTCTAAACTCTTGAACTTTTTGGCCCAAGCAGATTTTTCTGGTTATTTCCAGGAGAAAATTATCTGCGATGTTAACAAGGCACTGATGGAAAAGTCAAGTCGGCTGGAGAGCCTCTCAGCATCCCATCCTCTTCTTTCTCCACTTCGCTTCTGAGTGGGTCTGTAAGAGCGGGAAATGCAATCAGCCTGGCCATGCATAATCCGGACCCACTTCCTCCCTCTTAAAAAAAACATAGTGCCCTCCATTAATAAGATTTCCTGGTTAACAAGGAGAGAAAGCACTGGCAACTAGGCTAAAAGAAAATATCCTCCCCCCAGCAAAAAAAAAAAAAAAACAAAAAACAAAAAAAGGCATGAGGAAGATGTAAAAATCAGATGATGAAAGGATGGCACAGAGCAGATACAGTGAACAGAACATATGGAAGGGCCATATTACCCAGGTGGCACAACCAGGTGAAAAAAAGCTTTCATGAGGGAGGGATTTAAAAGTAACTTGCCATAAGGAAACAGCCTAAAAATCTGAAGAGTTATCCTCTCACCTGCTCTCATCTGGTCAGGGTGAATCCTTATAGGGTTGGTATCTTTAGTGAACATATAAGAGGGAGAAAACATATACTGGAAATTAAATTCACAGAAAATCAAACTGCGGGAGTGATGCTTCAGAGAGTATCTACCCTGCAGTTTTCCTACCTGAGCCTGTTAACGTGACATTCCTGCATCCTGTGTCCTTTAGTTAGCCTACAGCAAAAAGGAGCCCAGAAACACCGAATTGAAAGCCTTGTGTGACTTCCTCAGCTTTCCTTTTCCTGCCTGTATAAAAGGACAGTCACCCCCACTCAAGAAACGACCTACCAAGGTGTTGCTCAAGGCTGGTGGGGCTGGCCCTGGATGCAGCAATGAGGAGCCTGTCCCAGGGAAGACAACCTCCTCTAAGAGGATATCTCAAGATCACAGAGGGGAAGACTGGGTGAACTACAATTTATTGAAGCCCCACCTAAACAGTCCTCCAACTGTCTTATAGCAAGGAGTCGTCAGCCCCCAAGATCTGAAAATGCCGTTTACAACCATTAATAAGGATGTTGGAGTTGCTTGACTTCGTTACGTGCAGCAGCTCCCCGAGAAGCAGCTCTCCCCAACAGGAGCTCATTCGCAGAAAACCTTCTGTGGGGAATTTCTCCTGGGTGAGAAATGGAGTGGGAGGGATGAGGCCAGCCCCAGCCGGGTGAGGGCAGTTCCTGGGACAAGGGTTCGAAGAAGGGTGCGTCGGCGGGAGGATCTCCAAATCTGGAAATACAAAATTCCCCTCTTCCAGTGGGGTTTCTTTGAAACCCTTTGAGCGCATGCTTCTTCCTTGAACGCCTGTGCCAAGAAAACCCAGTTGGCTGCCACATCAGAGGGAACCTAATGCAGAAAAGATTGTGAGCCCAAGGGGACAAAGATTCTTTGAAAAGCCCACCCCAGGCGTGTACGCGCCAATGCTCGCACACGAGTCACACGCACGTCCGCCTGCATGCACACACAGCACAGCCATGCATAGCTGGGAGCCTCCTGGGGACGAGTAAACACTTGAGGGCTGTCCGAGCTATAGAGAAAAGGAAGCTTTCATAATGCCAAAAGCAAAGCTGACTGCTTGGATCAGGCTGCAGCAGGCTGTGGATTTCCCTCCAAGCTCAAGCCATGATTGAAATGTGCCGACCAAGGCTAACCCAGGAATGTTCCTATACAGTTTAGAATGACGTATGCAAGCCTACCCAGTCACATAAACAGTGTGCAAACATGCAGGGGTTCCCACACAGCCATTTGCTGGCTCACTGACACGGTCTGTACCTTACAGCATCTCTCTGACCACTGGGGATACCACAGGGGCCAGCCCAGCAGCCCCGATGCCTCTGGGGTGGGAGCAGTGACCCGGGACAGTGTGGAAAAGACAGCTGTTATTAGTGGGGCATCCCTGGAATGAGACGTGGGACACAGTCCCCAGCCACTTGTGGTCAGACAGGCATCGCAGTGCATTTTACATGGCCAAGGAGATAATAGCAGTTTTGCTAGCCTAACTCTTCTCTAAAGAGGGAATGTTTTTGACCAAATACAGACTCTGTAGCTTGGAGCAGATGCTTTCCTTTATGGAAATGTCAGTGAAAATGCCACTGGTGCAAAATATCAGCTGTGACCCCGAAGGAACAGCACCCATTCTGCAAGCCATGGTTCCAGCAAGGAACCCCCCCTGGGCCATCTGCAGAGACCCACACACTGCTTTCCTGAGAAATTCAAAGGCTGAAGATAGAGTTAGTCCCTGAGAAGCAGAAAACTGTCTTGCCAAGTTTAGGATAACAGGTTTTCTTGTCTAAAGAAAAACACCTCTGCTTGGTCCTGAGCCCCTCATTCCCTCTGGGATCTGCTTGACCTCCAGTTGTCTCTTTGTGCCTGTCTGGGTGACGGCTCTCCCCGTCCCTGCACAGGGATGCAGCTCTCAGAAACTTCTTGATGCTTGTGCGTCTCTGAGCACCTTGACCCAGGCCCTGGTACCTTCCCTGTCTGGACAATACTGTCAGGAGGGGATTTATCCAAGCAGAAAAAGAATAGGAGATGACACTGAATAAAGTAAACCATCACAAGCTCAGATGCTTCAGTGACGCCTGGGAAAGCCGTCTGGCTTCCCCCAGAGCAGAGGCTGCACTGCTCGTATTTCTGAGCAGAGCACAGGGACGAGTCGGGTTGTTTTCTCTGCGGAGCCATGCTAATCCCTGCCCCTGAGGAGCTCAGCTGCAAGGCAGGCTGCTCCAGGAGGATTTTCCCTCTAGCGAAGGACCACAGGAAGGGATCCCCGTGCTGGTAGGAGATAACTCATCCCTCCAGGCCTGAGTTTGGCAACGTGTTGATGTGATGCTTGTAAAGCCTGTCCCATGCAAGTGCAGCCTCTAGGACCAAAACCTTCCTCTGCATGTGGAAGGCAGGAGACCTCCATCTGCCAAAATGTTCCCAGGCACACGGAGATACACTCTGTGAGCTTCTGCTTAGTGCTACAGCCACAGGGCAAAGCTGCCTCCATCATCAGCACCTGCAGAGGTAAAACCTTTTAGCGGTGACCCTTTGCCTCTCCTAAGTCAGTCAGCAAAGCAGCCTCACAATGCAACAGGAAGGTTTGCAGCCTGGATGCGTGTTCCAAAGGAATCTGGTGAAGCCACATTGTGTCCGGTCTGTTGACTTGGATTGGTAGCTGGGACCAAATTACTGGAAGTATGTCAGGGCTTTGCTGGTAAAAGGCCATGTACTAAAAGGATCAGCAGCCTGTAGCATGTTCCCTGAGCTGTCAAGGTTGGGGAGCCAGGGTTTCATCCTTGGTCTTTGGAAGCAGGAAAAAGCGAACAAGCTTTATTTCACGGAAAGTGCGTCCAAGCAGAAACACCCAGTAATTGTTTAAAAAAGAAAAAAAAAAAAGAAGAAAAATTTTAAAAAAGAAAAAAAAAGAAAAAAGAAAGAAGAATAGAATACAAAATAATAAAAAAAGAACATTAAAAAACCCAAGGAAACAACAACCCATTCTTGGGATGACAAATCCGACCACTACCAAGTAATTCTCCCCCGTTTTTCCAAGGATATGGATTTCATAGAAGCATAAAATAATTTCCATTGAAAGAGATTTCTGGAGGTCCTCTGGACGTCCGGTCTCACCCCTTCTGAAGGCAGGATGAGTAATCAGGTTTGGCATATTGATCATCAAGTGCTATTAGTCACCTTGCTTATGGATGTGGGACAAGGTCCCACTACGGCCAGTGCCCACCCAGCCCTTGCACCGCCTGTCACAGAGTCGTTGGGAAAAGTCCTGCAAGGAGCTTGAATTTCTGGATAGTGATTACGAGACTGAGTCAGAACTCCTCTGGGCTGAGTGATCATAGAGCCAGGGCCCATCTGGTTGCGATTTTAGAAATGGTAGACACTGAAATGACCTCTCACAGGGAAAGGCTGGGAGGCTTCTGACAGGCGAAGGGGTGACAATGCTGTAGCCTGTGAGGCAGATTGACTTCAGTGGTGGGAACCGCTGGTACAGAGAAAAGGTCCCCCTCCTGCCTACCTCCCCTCCCTCCATGCATGGGTGAGCAGTCACCGTAGCTGGCTCTGACATGACCATGATGCCAGCAGAAACACCGGTCTTGAGGTGCCACGCTGAGGTCTATGTTACCTGGTGGCTTTTCTCCCTTTGGGGAAAAATCACCAGTGCTGGAACCACCTTAGAGAGACCAGCATTCCCAGCAGCCAGTGGTTAGCAGCTCCTAGAGCTAGAAGTTCTGATCTGGTAAATGCTGCAATCCTTGGGTTACACAAGCGTATTGTTTTTGGCTGGTGCTGCGCCTCAGAGCATGAGTTTCAGGACAGAGGTTGAACCCAAGTACTGGCAAAAAAAAAAACATTGTAGCAAAGGAAGAGGACAGGGATGAATCAGATGTAGGGGATACCACATCTTATTCCCACATCTGATGGTGGGAGGAGGGGGGAGAGAGGCTGTACCATGACCTGCAAAAGAGTTTGCAGCTTGGTGAGGCTGCTGCTGGGAACAAGCCTTGGAGACTCACCATCTCTCATATCCTCGAATGGAATACAATGACGGAAATGCTATCATCCCCCAGATATCACTCAGCTTTGAACTTTCCCAGGGAGCCATTTTCATGCACTAGCTGCTCACCAATGGACACTTGATTCACTGACTCAGAGGTTATGAATACACAGAGGGAAAGAGAGGTGATGAATGTAATTTAGGATGACACCGAGTGTCCAGGCCCTGGGTCAGAATGACACGGGACCTCTTTGACAGCAAAATGTGGGACTGACATGCAGAAGGTCATTTTCTTCTACAGCCTTAGAGGTCACATCTAATTATGCAAGATTTAACTGACATATCTTTTTTTTTATTGCCTCTTTCCTTTTTCTTTTCTTTTTTTTTTTTTTATGTTTTATCCATGCAGATCATTCAAAGCAGATGCTTTGACCCAGTAAAGCTCCAGGGAAAGTCTACTTGGGATGCTCTGAATGCGTTACCATCCTGATGATCCAAGAGTGCTTGAGTCGGCAATGCTGTCTGGATCAGAGCAGGCTGAGCTATGTTGTATGGAGAACATTTCCTCCTAGAGATGCCCACTGCCAGCCAGACCAGACTGACTTGGACCAGTTTCACTCTTCCCCAGTGCTTGCCAAAGAGCTGGGACAAATCATATTTCAGAGGATCTCTCCAAAGGGCTTCCCCTGGCTGCCCAGCCTGCAATGTGAACCTGTTTTCTCCCTCCTATGTCCTTGCTTCAGCGAGAAGGAATAGCGTTGGTGCTGGTGAGACCTCTGGTGAGGGCTGTTCCACCAGGACCCAGGGCTCTACAAACCTCCCTGGTTGCCGGTTGCTCCCTCATCAAATGCACACAGCAGCCAGAGCATCTCCAGTGATATTTTTCTTATACAGCCTTATTAAGCTGCAAAAAGGGACCCACACTATTAGGATTTACATTAGTGAGGCTTTTCATAGCAACGTGAGCTCTTTACAGCCGCTGTGATTTTTTCTCTCCACCACCAGAAGGGAAGATAGAGTCTTAGATTTCAGTCCAGTCTCCCTGAACCCTCTGCCTTACAGGGGCTGTGAGCATTGTTTTCTCTGTCTGCACAAAATGCCCAAACTACTGTCCATCTATCTACGTATTCTGCTGTCATCTTCCCTGTTACCAAAATCCGTAATGAAACCATCACTCTCTCAACCAGGTTTGTAGTTTAGAAAGACGACATTACTTTATTTACGGCGCTGGGTGCATGGGGGATCTCTCCTCCTATCATGCACACCCATCAGATCTCTCCACATCATATTTATACACATTTTACGACATCATTATAATATTAGTACCTGCTACCTATATTTGATTGGTTAATAATTTACATACAATTACACCATCAAGTTATAGCTACCACGCACGCTCAAGGGAAGGGTCTTCACCTGGGCAAGGGTCTTCTTGACCTATGGGTGTGATTTTTAGTATTATAATGAGGGTCGCTCAGCTTAGGACACTAAGAATTTTCACTTTCCTGACGAGTTGGCTAAAATTCTCAAAACATGTAGATTAGTACCATCCTCAAGGTCCTAATGCTCCACGTGCTTCCCCGAGAATGATACAATACTTGCCTCCCTTGATTAGGAGTTCTTTTCATTAGCTCATGCTTCATAAATTCAATGTGGGAATACATATAAGGCCTTTCAACACTAGTTACTAGTAACATTTCAGGGATATGCTTTTGTAACATCCCTACACAAAAATACCATCATTTAACTAGCATATCCCACACCCTCCAACCAGTACCAGAGTCTCCTGTGTAACTCACTCCGTCTCTCTGAATTTATGTATGTATGTGTATATTTCTGCATACAAAAATGTTACATTTGACCTGTTGATCAAGGATTCTCGGAGACAGACTGATCAATTTGACCAGTTACTATTAAATGCCTTTGATAAGGATCGAGATGAAAGGGGAAGAAACCCCAATAATGAAATTCAAGAGTGGGACAAGGATGTGGATAGAAAAAAAAATAAAGAAAATGCTCTGGAGAGCTCAGTAGCATGGTCAGGAAATGAATACACAAAATCTTCCACTTGGAAAATGAAAGTTAAGACTGCTGGAGAAAGATGATCTGAAACAGCTATTCAGCTCATAAAAGTAACCTGGCAGGCATGCATTTTGAAACTAATGGAGCAGGGTCAGCTAGGATCAAGTTGGGCAGGCAGAGTGCCTTGTCATCCCCCTGAAATCCTGTTTCTCAGGGGTGCACGTGCTGTTCTGAACGGGGAGTGACAGCTAGGACAGGCAGAAAACATTCCCTTGAAGTTGTTTTTCATCGGAAAATTGGATTTCTAACACATGAAAACATTTAGCAAAACAATATTTGCTTTCCCTGACAACCTGGCTGTATTTTTGCCTTTTTTTTTAATAGATGTATAGATTAAAAGGTGAAAAGTGTTGCTTTTAACCTTTTAATGTTATTTCTTGATTCTGATTATAGCTGAAGAATTTAATCTGTTTATTCTGTATTGTGGTCTGTGATTTGTGTTTGGATACAGCCTGCTGCAGGCAGGTATCCTAAAGACTCTCAGATAGGGAGAAACCTCTGGGGTTTGGGTTAATTGTTTTCAAGTCATATTTTATGATGAGTTGAAAGACTCTGCAGACACTTTTGGTGTACCCTTCTACAGAAGGGCAGAGGAGCTGTAAGAAAGAATTTAATAACCTATGCTTCCTGACTTGTACTAATCATTAACAGAGGTATTGGTCACTGCCAAAGACCAGAGACACCAAGATCGCTAGGCCATGAAAGTGTCTCCTTGGAGATGCTTATTTTAACAATGTGGTAAAAGATTCAGAGAGTAATTCAATCCCGCCCCTCTCTAATCTTCCCGCTTTCCTTCCTCCCGTCGTAATACCGGCTTAGATGAGCTAAGCCTATCACTCTTCCCATGACACAGCTAATACCACACTCCCCTTGCCACAGCTACCACAGAAAAACAGCATTTAAGCCTCCTCCGTACCTATCTATTGTTGTGGTTGAGCAGCGTGTCTCCAGTGGGACCAGCCGGCTTCATACAGTGCCATTGGAAAATCAACACTTCATCACGGAAGTGAAGCATTTTATTGCTGCAGCTCAGGGTCAGGAGATACAAACTGAGAGAATGAGAGATGGAAAGAAAAAAAGGAGGGAGGGAATGAGGGAGGGAGGAAAGAAAGAAGCAAAACATATCAGTTATCCAAATGCCACCTTCAAAGAGATCCCATAACTCAGGAATTGCCGTCGATCTGTCTGTCATTTGAAGGCATTACACCAGATTCTCCTCTGGCTCTTCCTGACTTTACCCCTTTTCAGATGGATCCATTACGACCCATTACAAAGGAAAGATTTTTATTTATTTCAGCGCATCACGGCTGTGGACCCAGTTACCCACATTGCAAGCAAATATCACCTGCTCAGCTCCCCACAGTGACAGGCTGCAGTTGCCATACAGGCTACTCTAGAGGACAGAAGATGATTCGTATCAGGACCCAAAGGCCTGAGCTGTGGCAATGCACAGGAGGGTGCAGGCGATGCAGGGAGAGAGCCCCGTGTGCAGCAGCAGTGTGCGGTAGGCAGCCGGGGCACACCGCATTTGGGGGGACAGGGGGCTCCCTTCTGAGCAGAGGGTCATCCTCGACACTCAGTTTCTATCTGGCTAGAGATGGAAGAGCTGACACCACCGCTGCAAAACTGTCCTGGCCTCAGTCACAGCTGAGTTACAAAAAAGTGACAATCCTAGCAGAAAGGGGGACCGTCCCCCTACTCACTGCTTATTTTGCAACTCACAACAAGTTTTTTAAGAGGGGATCGAGGTGTAGAGCATTGGCTTTCAATCTCTTTTTTTGGGACTGAATTTGTGTGTTCTGGAGGGGGGGCAGAGGGGTTCTTCTTAACCAAAAAGATAAACAACAAAACAGCCCAGCCATTCATAGGAAATGCTGAAAAAAGGGCAAGTGTTGACCTGTGTGCTGTTGGAATAATTGACTTTTTTGTTCGAACACCCTCATCTCAGTCTCGCTTCAATTCTTCAAGTCCCAAACCATCTGTTGTCCAAAACCTTAAGGTTAATAAGCATTAAGAGCTCCTCCCCTAAGATTAATAAGAATGAAGAGCTCTCCTTTTCAGGGCTTTTCTCCACCTACAGCACGGTCCTCCGAAGAAAGCCAACGTGTGCAAATTCATCTTCTCCACGCACGTCTCCAAACCCACCGCTCCAAATCCATGCATGCAGAAGGAAAGTAAATAAAATAACATCTCCAGTGGCTGCCAAAAAATTCCACAGTTTCTGAGCAGTTGCAACTGTATTCGTCAGTGAAAAAAAATTTCCTGGAAACCTCACTCAGATGGTGATGGCGGGAGTGGGGGGGCTGGGAGGCGAGGGGAGGAGAGAGTGCGGTCAAGGCCAGGGCAGAAGTTCATGCAGTTGGTGGTTTGCGAAAATGTGTTTTGTTTGTTCTGGATTAGGCTGTGGATTCTTAAAAGAAAACATGTTTTAGTAAGCTAATTTCAAATCAGGAGGGGAAGGAGCAGGGTCAGGGGGAGAACAAATTAGCATCTGGATGTCAGCAGAGTGAAAGGAGGATTCAGACGTGGAGGAAAGTGGGTTATTGAGACTGAGGGCAGCCAAATCTCCTTGGTTATACACCCCCTTAAAAAAATAAATAAAAAATTGCAGTCTCAAACAAGCACACACAGCAACATCACCCCGATGCACACGCAACCCAGGCGGCGGCTCCTGGGGTGGTCAGTGGCTCGTTGGACGGCAGGGGGGATTCTGCCAGGCTGTCGCTGGGACGGTGATCGGTTCACACTCAGCCTGCGTTCAGACACTCCTTGGGATACATGAGCAGCTTCTGCATCTGGCACTTCGGAGATGGCCTCCTGAGAGGCTGTTTCCAGGATCAGATCAGAGCCTAATGGAGGCAGGGTGGAATTGTCCTATAAAACCCTTCTCAGTACGATCACGTCTGTTGCTGTGGGTGAGGAGGGAGGAGGAAATAACTTCCTTCTATTAAATGCATGAAAATACACGTATGGCCCCAAACAACCTTTGTGGCTTCATCCCCCTGTCTGCTTTCTGGCTAGCCCCTAGCTAGCGGTGAGTGGCAGACGTCTGCAGTTTCAGGCACGTGCACAAAGCCATCACTCCTGCTCGGGGAAGAAGAAAGGCGAAGGGGGGATACCTGCAAGCAAATAGAGCTGCTGTGACCAAGAACGTCCAGGGAGGCCTCAATAGCTTACCTGCGGACGAAAGCAGAAAGATCAGCCTGCTTGTGATCTCACAGAGCAGAGGAATCACCTTGAGTTTATCACAATCTGGGCACTATAGCCAGAGACTGGACTTGTCCTGGGAGGACTCTTCCCTTGACGCTGGTGCTTTCCCAGAGCTCTCCCTCGTCCTGTGCAGAAAGGCAGGTAATACTGAGGTTGAACATGTGACTGGGCTGTTCCCCAGCATCACCATCCAGCTGTGGTTGATTCACGCCATGCTCAGGTCCTTCTCCACGGCAAAGAGCAGGCAGATCTGAGCAGAGGACATTGCACGTGATTTGTACAATGGTAGAGCACTGCCCTGAGAACTGAACTCTTCTTTTACCTATTTTATTAATGTTTGTAAATGTTATGGGTTGGCTTTTTTTTTCTTTTTTTTCTTTTTTTTTTCTTTTTTTTTTCTTTTTTTTTTCTTTTTTTTTTTTGACTACTACAAGAAAGACTCTGACTTCTGCAGATGAATATACCTTGTAACAAAAGGAGCAACATAAAGGAGTAGGAGTATTTTTGTTTGTTGATTTTTGGTTTGGCTGTAAAGATCAGTGAGTGAGACTTCTGTGACAGTCAGAGGAGTCTAAATTTAGCGTTCAGTCTGGTCCTGTTGTTTCAGCTATAAATTTACAGTTCTGTTATGAGCACTGAGAAACAGGAGAATTGCACAAGTGCATCAAGTCAGAAGTGGAGCCTTTCACCCCATCTGTGACAGTGAGCAGCACTAGATGTGCAGAGAAAATGTAAGAAACTCACTTTTATGGAGTAATGTCTCTGTAAGGAAAATAATTTTATGCTACTCCTTTTAGAAATCAGCTTTCAGCAGTAAGTTTTGTGTTGCATCCCAAAGGTTACACTGTTTTTGAAACCTTAACTCTGCATAGCCCTGGAAATATCTGTCTGAGTGCTCCATAGCATGGTCAAATCATGATGAAAGCAGAGACTGTCATTAGACACAGATCATAGCTTTTTACCCTTTTTTTGCATATGTTAACATCCGTCATCTTCATTTTCATCTCCTCTGACTGACACCTTCCCAGTGCCCCATTCCTATTCTCCTCCCTTTCATCCAGCTCTCCAGCCTTTTCTCAACACTCTCATCTCTTTTGTTCCTTTCCTGTCAGGGCAAACATGCTTTGATTTCTCCCAAACCTGAACTCTAACCTGACTCTCCCCTTCTGTTCTCCTACACATCTTGTGCAATCCAACATCCAGCTACTGCCCTGCACTGAAACTGTTCCCATTACACTCTTCATCAACCTCTTCCCAGCCAAGCTTCCGGCCCACGCTGGATACATGAATGGCTTGGACCTGCCAGCCCCATCCATGTGGTCACTGGACATTCTCTTCTTTATGCGAACTTGTTACTCTTGATTTCTATTACTCTTGCCCCTTTTTGTTCTACTCCCACCTTTCTAGTCACCTACTTGGTGCCATTCGCAGGATTCTCCGGCTCTCCCCGCTCACTGCCTGTGGGACTGTTACAGGGCTTTGCACATGGTTTCTTTTTCCTCTCTCCATCTTTCTGGGAACCTCATCCACAAACACGCCATCTGTGCGGATGACTCACAAATCCACCTCTGTCTTCCAATACGTCTGTCTTTCTGTCCGGACTGAAATCTTGACCTGTCCTTCTGGCTTTTCCTCATAAACATCTTGCCAGCAGTTCAAATCTAGTCTAGACTGGGCTTTTTTTTTTACAGTTTGTGGGGAAACAAAAAGGAACTTTCAGGCACGATTCACCTCATTCTGATGTAGATACCTCCAATTAGTTGGATTAATCACAGCCTGTGAGTGCCTGTTTCTGACACGTAAGTCTAGATGACAGGTAGGGAAATCCACGCTGTCGACACCTAGGTTTGGATGAAATGAATTCCAGCTGGTGTGATCCAGGTTACAAATCAACCCCTGCAAGGTTGCTCAGATGAATGTGTGACTTTGGGCTTTATGTTGAGGGGCTGGTAGAAACCTGAGGCTGAAAAGTTTGGTAGCGTGCATGGCCACCAAAGACCCTCACAGGGCAGCTACTCCAAGGTCAAATGGGAAAGGACAGAGACCAAGGACTTCACATTCCTCAGGAAGGGATGACTTACTTGTGTGCTGATATTGACTAGCATTAAGAAGTCTCAAGATTTAAGATACCTTTAGTATTGTTTGCAAGGATGCTAACAGATTTTGCAGCCTGTTTTACTCCCAGTACAGTCTCAACAGTGCCAAAGGTGCTGCTCAGGGATTGCACATGGTGTAAGTACCCATGTAAAGTGGATGAGTCCTGCAACCTTATGCATTGTGCTACCTGAGTGCTAGCACTGTCACTGCTGGGGAGATTTTCAGACAATGGCACCTACAGGATCTGTCATTTGCCTTTGGGTAGCATGAATGAGACTTTTCTTGGTTTTCTGTTGTGACTTTGTTGGTTGTCCATTACAATCTCAGTTTGACCTGTGTTTGGGTAGATCAAAGTACTTTTATTCACCTCATAAGCTGGCCTGGGTAAAAGCATGATTTCCAGGTAAGTGTGACTCATGCAAAGATTTCTGTTCCCCTCAGAAGTGACAGTATCCTGTGTGAGAAAGCTCAACTAACATTTAAGTAGCCTGCCAGGGCAGGACAAGATGAGGAGTCATCTAGTCAAGGGATTCAATGCATATTCCCCTGCCAAGCAAAGGCAGAGGTGACCTGTGGCACTTTCTTGCTATATTGTCTGCATTTGCATCTACCTTCCCTCTGGTTCCCTCTTCCCTGTCCAACCCATCTTTCCTCCTCCTTTTCCAAGGTCTTTCCTGGCCAGTGTCCCTGTAGCTTGTGGTGAAACTTCTCACCAACCTCTCAAACCTTTAGCACATGCTGCTACCCGCTTCCAGAAAGACTGCTCCTCAGCATCCTGGTTATGTCCCATCTAAAACTCTTTTGGTGCAGGCCAGCAACAACACGGCTGCTGGGCTGCTAAGAAAACATTTGTTGTGCTGTCATGCTGGCTAAGAGTGAGCAGTTTTTCCTTGGACTTCCAGCTTGTGATCATAAGTAACATGCATGACATTGATGACAAGTGCTGTGGGGAAAAGATAATCTCCTCCTCTGCTCGCACACCACTAAGACCAGAGCTGTCAGGCAGCAGAGGAGAAAGAAGAGGAGGAGGCATATGCCAAAGTGACTGGACCAATGAACAAGTGTCCCTTTCTGCAGGGATATGTGGTGGTAAAACATGTAGAGAAGACAGCAGTCAAATTGCTGGTCCCTCAAGCTAGTTCTCCTGTCACCTAGGTTTCCCAGTCTTGGGGCTGTGGCTCATCATGGGCTTTTTCAGCTTCTTCCATCCAGCCCTGTTGTCCTTGCAGGGCTGGGCTCTGCAGGGTGAAGTGCTTCAGAATAGAAGTAGAAAAAAATTCAGGTGAGAGCTACAGCCCATCCAAATGCAGATCCCTTACAGTCCCTCCCATGTTCACATTCCTTTGGTTTCTCCCCATATCCCACCATTGCCTCCTGGTCTATTACAAGTTAAACACACACAAACCAGCTCAGAGCTCAGTGAAACACTCAGAGCAACAGAATAAGAAAAAGTCTCCATTCAGTCAAGTTTACAGACCAAGGATCAAAGCCTGCCAGTGCAGGCATGGCAGCATCTACACTTTGGGTCTATTTTAGGTTAGAATTTATTCTTGGGCCGAAACCTTCTCGACCAGGGACCTGTTGCACCTTCTACTGGGCAGCTGTTGCAGGAGAGATGTTAACACCACTGGAGAGAATAAAGGGGTTGGGAGTCTCTGGGGGAGAGACATCAGGGAAAGCTGTAGGACTCACACCTTTGTGAAAGGACAGGTTGTGCTATCTGCTGTGTCTTGGTGGTCTTTCCAGCTCAAGTTGCCCCTACTTTGCCCTGGTTTCAGAGCTAGACCTGCAGTCTAAAAGGAGAACTTAATGAAGGATAGGGGTTTGACCTTTTCAAGGTAAAACGGGGCTTCCAGTCTAAAACTGGATACCTCTGAGAGTTAGGCAAGGAGTGCATAGTGCTGCAAATAATATAAGTTGTTAAACTAGCCATGAACGCGGTGACTCTAGTTCTGGATCATTACCCTGCCCTCTGGCAGCAGCAAGGTCTTCGGCTTCTGTAGGAATTTCCACCCTGAAACTGGTGAGAACAGAGCAGCAGTAGCCAAGTCTCTATGCATGAGAGCATGAATTAGGACCTGCTAACTGCCCTGGCCATCGTCATGATGGGAAGGAAATTCCAGCAGCCACCTAGCCCATTTTATGGGTATGCTGAGGAGGTGTTGGGGGAGGCAGGGGAAGGAGGCGGTGGAATTAGAAGCAATCGTTGATAAGATGCTGAAAGGGGAAGAAATGGAGCAAGGAGATGGAGGTTCCACCAGAGTTTTCTTTTTTTTCCCCCCTGGAGGACAAAAAAGCTGGTAGGGGGAGGGGATTTAGAGGAAAAATAAACAAAACCTGGCCTGCATTCAGCTCTTCTGACGGGTGCTAACAGCAAGGAGCTGAATCTGCCACAGATGCATTTAAGCCCTTCCAGCCCATGAATTCTTTTTCCAGAAGTTTCCCAGAGCAAGTAGAACTAGTCCAAGACCCAGAGAGCTCTGACATTTGTCTATAAATCTACGTGTCAGCAGCTTGGGAGTGAAAAGGGGAAAAAAGAAGGGGAAAAAAAAGGAAAAACAAACCATGTAATGAAAGAGGGATGAGCTCAGCGCTTGGAGGAGTGAGACTTGGAGCTGGAGCACGATGTCGCGAGGGGCAGCCGGGGGAGAGGGAGGGACAGGCAGGGCCAGGGGAGGTGGCAGTAGTGCAGTGTGGCTGATGCGCGGATGGGACCGTGCTCCTCTGGCAGGAGAGCCGGCGGGATGATTGATAGGCGTCGAGCACTAATGGTATCGTCTGGAAGGAACAGGATGATTAGTGTAATCTGAGTCCCACTGGGGGAGCAGCCTGTAGGTCACCCCAAGCTGGCCATGTGCCATGGGCGTCTTATATGCCTGAACGTGTCTTCCAAGTGAACTTTCAGAACTTCAGGTTTTGGTATGGCTTTTCTTTTCCTTTTTTCCTTTTTTTTTTTTTTAAATACAACAGAATCTCTGTTTGTGCACGGGTGGAATAATGGATGAGGACTTGAGCAGCTGCTATGGATGCTGTTTAGATTCAGGGGGTGTTTTCTTGAGGGGATGATTGATGGCTTCTTTCAAGACAACCAGGAACATAAGCCTCCCCTCCCCCGGATCCAGAGATGGGCTGCACACATCTAGTGGCTGCTTCATCAGGCAGGATCGAGGTTAAATCCACCCAGATGCAGGCTGTGAAGGCAGATAACCAGTCTAAGAACCTTGTAACCCTCAGTCACACTGTCCCTTGGAGATTAAGGCCTTTCAAGTTGAAGCAGCCAATATGTTTTCGATCAGTCCAGACAGATTTTACAGGAACTGCTTTTGTTCTTGCTTTAAGCCCTCAGATGCTTGTGTTAAGCTTCTTCCAGCTACGCGAGGTCAGGCTGGATTTCCAGGGAAGGAGTTCAAGGAACAGATAGAGAAAGATGGGATCTGCATTGCACGCCAAGAGGAGCACTCTTATCTAGCACTCTTATCTAGTGTTGCAGCAAGACTGGCCAAAGGAGACATCTGATCTGAGGTGCCCTGACTCCAGGGCCCCATCTCTGGAGACATTTAAGGCCAGGCTTGATGAGGCTCTGAGAAATCTGATCTAGTTAAAGATGTCCCTGCTTACTATAGGGGGGTTGGATTAGATGACATTTAAAGATCCCCTCCAACCCAACACATTCTATGATTCTATGACTACAGGCCACTGGTCTTCCAAAGTGCTTTTTCCTAGAGCTGTTATGTGTTCCACTGTCCTCCTGAAAGCTCCCAATAAGTTTGTGGGGAGGTCGCAATTATATTCAAGTTGCTACTGAGGAGTTTTGCAAAGAGCTGCTAAAGCAGCCGCTGTTCTCCATCCCAGACACTTCTCCACGGAGGTGTAAACAGCTCTGGTTCCTCCCAGTCAAAGAGTGCTTTGGCTGGTCAGGGTACACTGCAGCCCAAATGGCCTTCTTGGTAAATGCCTTCCCATGAACCTTCCTTGCCTTCTCAATGTATTTAGGCTGCAACGTCCAGTGTGACAAGGCATGAAAAATATTTTTTTTTGGTGGCTCAAATGGGTCTCTGAGGCATTAACATAGTTTCATGGAAAATATCAATTTGAATAAACCACATCCCCCTTTCTGGCCACATTGGTTTTATTCTCATCTTAGAACCTTAAAGGAGATCCCTGCAACTTGGCTGAAGCATATTGTAGTTCTTATATTTTCCATGTTGTCTAATCACACAGATGATGGGACAGACTACACCCTAACAAGGTTGTAGATTACACCAAACTGGGGGGAACTTGTTTTTAACTGGGACTTGGAACAGATCCTACCAGAGGTCCCTTCCAATTTCATTTATTCTGTGATTTTATGATGGCCCCTTTAAATCTAAAAATACAGCACATCCCTGGACCAGCAGGTGAGAGCTGGGATAAATCATGACCAGTCCATTGAACCCAGCTATGAAATGACGGGAGAGGAGAAGCCAGCTTTATACCATCCTGGGAAGTCTTGCCACCGTGCAGAGGATACAATTTAAAACTATCTCTATTCCAGCACTCTTCTAAATAATCTCTCATGCCTTCTCTCACTCCCTCCACCCCCAGCCCCCACCCCACCCCCCCAGCCCCCTTTTAGACTAAAAAAACCTTTTGCCCTAAGAAAGTCTTGCTTTTCATTTAATGAGAAAGAGGTGTACACTTTGGGACGTGCTGCAGCAGAGCGCCAAAACATCAGTGTACAGGTGGCTTCTGCCATGCATGTTTCCATGGGCATTTACAGACACTCCAGAAAAACGTTAATTCACCTTATTCTTTAAATCTATATGAATCAATTCATACACCACAGGTATATGAAACTACTGGAAGGCTGGAAACAACTTCAAATAGCCGTCAGTCAATTCTTGTGTCTCAGACGTGCCAAGGTTTACCTAAAGCATCTTTGGAAGAAGGTGAGAAGAGAGCAGAGCAAATCAGCAGTATAACGTGCCCCGGTTCCGGCGGGGACAGGGTTAATTTTCCCGGGTATCCCCTGCCACGTGAGCCGTGCCCGCCCGGAGCTGCCGCGGGAGGGGGCGGGAAGTCGCCGCTTGGGGCGGGCTGGGGCGTCCCGGCTGCGGGCGGCGAGCGGCGGGTCCGTAACCGCGTTTGTCTGTTCCTCTGTCCGCGTTGTTGTTGTTGTTTTCTTGTTCCCGTTGCTGCCCTGTTAAACGGCCTTTGTCCCAACCCAAGAGTTTTGCCTTTTTTTTCTTTTTCTTCCGATCCTTCCGTGGAGGCCGGCGCGAGCGGCACGTGGCTCTGTGCTGCCGTCTGAGGCCCAACCACGACAAACGACAGGACGCGGGCAACGGCCAGGCCAGCAGGTGGTTAATGAACATGCCAACACAGCCAAAAAAAACCCGCTCTGGTGCAATCAGGCAGAGCGGTGGCACTGAGGGCAGATCCAGAAGACTTCGCTGGTCCCTGACACCTGGACCAGGACCCATTGACATCCGACGGGGAATTCGCTGCCCCATTCGTACACAGGCACGCCGCACCAGCTCAAAACAGCACAGGTGACCCGGAGCCTGGCAGGGTGAACAAATACACTCATCTTCTAGCCCGGGACAGGGGATTCTTCACGCTGCGGAGTTTGCATCTGTGTTTCTCTCGGGCTTGTTCTCTCGCTGGGACCTGGCTCAAGGCGAGTTGAAGTTCAGATGCTGCAGGGAAGGAAGATAATCGTTACATTTTTAACATAGTAACAATTCCTCGTTTTGCAAACTCAGACACAGCAGCAGCCTCCACGTATCAGGCAGCGTTTATTTAGTAGCAGGAAGCCTGAAATTTGATGCTGTCTCCACAAAAATCCTCAAGTACATTTAACAATAGCCCTTGTTTATGGGCATCAAGCCGTTTGTTTTCCTCCCTATTCCTACAGTGATGCAACCGCCACTGCTGAAGAATTTGCTTTCTAAGCCAGGCGCTGCTTTTCCGTGTGTTTCAGTCCACAGAGTTTTTGGGTTTATTTCCAGACTTACAGGGAGCAGATTCTGGCTTCATTGGCTAAATTTCTTCTACACTATTGGAGGGAGGCTGGCCTCTCCAGGGGGTGATTCATCTTTTCTGGAGTTGGTGTTCAAAGGGGTGCATAAATGTAACCCAAGAACAAGGTTGGGAAGTGAGAACATGGATTTTAGGTCACGTTCCCTGCTACAGATTTCCTGTATGGCCCTTGGCTCTTCACTTAGTCTTATTGAAAGTAACTCAGTGTCTACCCACCATGGGAAATGATGAATCTCTTGAGGGTTCTATTTGCATCTTCAACATGGATGTCATGGTGGTGTGCCCAACCAAGAGGGGGTATCCTTACCTGAGCGCAGGTCATGTTCAGAAGAAGCAGTGAAAGGAGCAGTGTGAGCACATCTGAGAGATTGCCAAAGGGGTGTTTTGGTGGTGGAGTCCTCATTCAGGAAGTGTGGTCCAATGGGCACAGACCTGCTGGACTAGGACTCCAAAGACCTGCTGCTCTAGGCCTGTCCCCTGTCTTGGTGGATAAGAATAGACAAGATGCCCTGTGAGGTTAAAACTGTGATTCAGCTAGCCCATATTCTGGGTGGAGTCAGTGGCTATTTTGGGCCATATTCTGTCATCATCTACCCCTGATCCCCCAGCAACCACAATTGCTGCTCTGGGGATGTGACAGTGTCCATCCCTGCCTAGTCCCTTTAGAATTTACTTGTTCCTTTGTCCATCAATTTGTCTGATCCCATGCTGATCCCATCTGCCTCCTGTGGCAGCCACTTCCAGACATTCACTGCCCTCAGTGCAGAAGTACATTCTTTCGTCTATTTTAAGTATCCACTAGTTTTGTTGACTGCCTTCTAGCTCTTGTATTACAGTATTTGTTGGACAGTTTGGGTTTTGCATTCAGCTGACTGATTTACTTTTTCCGAAGTTTAATTATACCCACTGCAGCATCCTCTTCTCCAAATTGAAGAGTACCAACCTTTTCAGTCTCTCCTTATAGGGCAATTCAAATACCTTTGGGCTGAAGAAAAGGACTTGGGGGTGTTGGTAGACGAGAGGCTCAACATGAGCTGTCAGTGTCCACTAGCAACCCAGAAAGCCAATCGTATCCTGGGCTGCATCTGAAGAAGCGTGGCCAGCGGGTCGAGGGAGGTGATTCTCCCCCTCTACTCCACTCTCACAATACCCCACCTGGAGTACTGTGTCCAATTCTGGAGCCCCTACTACAAGAGAGATACGGACGTGCTGGAACGTGTCCAGAGAAGGGCCACCAGGATGATCGGAGGGATGGAGCACCTCTCCTATAAGGACAGACTGAGAGAGTTGGGGTTGTTCATTCTGAAGAAAAGAAGGCTCCGAGGAGACCTTATAGTGGACTACCAGTATCTTAAGGGGGCCTACAAGAAAGCTGGTGAGGGACTTTATAGGATGTCAGGTAATGGTAGGACTAGAGGGAATGGATTAAAACTAGAGATGGGATGATTCAGACTGGACATTAGGAAGAAGTTCTTCACCATGAGGGTGGTGAGACACTGGAACAGGTTGCCCAGAGAGGTGGTGGAAGCCCCATTCCTGGAAGTTTTTAAGGCCAGGCCGGACAGGGCTCTGAGCAACCTGATCTAGTAGGAGATGTCCCTGCCCAAGGCAGGGGGGTTGGAACTAGATGATCTTTAAGGCCCCTTCCAACCCTAACAATTCTATGATCCTATGAATCTATGAAGTTACGGCAAGCGTTCTGTGCTAAAGTTTTCAGCCTTGGCATCTAGGATTTAATTCTTGCTAGCATCCTTTGGCTGCTGCTTTCAGTAAGATCCCTGCTCTCCAAGAAACTCCAGCGCATTCATGAGCAAATGAAATGAAACAGAATAGCAGCAAACTCCTGTTGGTAGTGCAGGGCCTAGGACACAGAGCTGTGCAGATCTGAATCCACCTCTTGAGAGACAATGGACTCTTACCCTGTCCACCTAAAAATGATATCCTCTGGTTTTTTTCCCAGAAGAGCTGGGACTCCAGTAGCACTTCTGAAGGCTCTCCTGGCTTATTCTTCCAGAGCCAAAACTATCCCCATCATACAACCCTGGTACAGCACTGCCTTATGTTTAAAAGAAAAAAATTGTATCTTTGCAAAGAGCAGGTGTCTTGTGCAGTGTGTGCAATGCAAAATGATGGGAAGAAGACATGAAAGGAGAATTTCACCACTCACTAGGTAAATACGACCTCCCTGTAAAGGACTTCCCTGTACTGTTTTGGCCTCCTTGGTTTGCAACAAAGTGGGCAGCATGGGTAAAACATCACGTAGCTCCAGATTTTGTGAAGTATCTGTATCTGCTCTGTGAGCAATGTGGATCCTGATGCCTCTAGAAGCTGAATGACAGACCTCTCTGACCATGCTTGGAGCCAGGGTCTCTAATCAACAACTTTCTTAGGAGGATTTTCAGTCTTTCTTCGGACTCCGTCATTTGCAGCTGTTCCTAGGAGCTTGATAACAGCCATGGACTGAGGTGATGGTTTGTTACATTAATCAAACTGTCCTTCACTCAGTGTGACATCTTCTGCCTCTCCTACAGGTCCACAGGGCACTTTGAGGAGGAATGTGGTTATAAAATAAATTAAAACTTGCCATCTGTCAACATCAGACAGGAGAAAGAGGAAAGAAAGTATGTGCTATGTATACAGTTCTGTTGTATGAAAAGCTGGATTGGGACACGGAAAAGTGGCTTTTTGAATCTGTCACCTTCATAGCATCACGCTTCCTTTCCATGGCTTTATTTCTGAGCCTTCTATTTCTCTTTAGATGGCAATTCTTCACGGTGTGGATTATTTCTTGCAAACAAACTTGGTGGTATGCTCTATCACAAAACAACAAATAGTGGTAAGCACATATCCTGTATGTTCACAATAATGTGGAATTGTACTCTTGCTCATAAGCCCATCAACTCTACAGATGCCTGATAATATGCCTAAATGAGGCCTTGATCATACCCAGATTGCAGTTAGAGTCAGCACATGAGTCCCTGCACCTGACTGTGCAGATGAAATCACAGGTAGTTGTGATCAGGACCCAGAATGCGCTATATCTTCGCAAAAAAGTTTTGAGGCCCCATGTGGTGCCAGTGCTGTGAATAAATAAAACTTGCCTCTCACTATCCATCCATCCAGCACCTCTCAGCAGCCCAAAATCCCCTTTAAATAGACAGGCAGGAAGGAACGATCCTTTATCTTGCAATGCAGTGAAAGGCAGCATTGTTGGTCCGGATGGTTTCATTACCCCCTTGTGTGCGATTCTGTACACCAGAGCCTATGTTCCGAAAAGTGAAAAATGACCTGTTATATGTGTGCATGCATGCACACACAGCTTCTCTCCACGTCTCTGCAGCAAGGCACCCAAGCAGGCTTGGTTAGTCACATACCTTGTCAAAGGGACAAAGCCCCACTCTGCGGTGCTGCATTTTTTGGATTGGCTCTGTATTCCCTTGTCTCCACCAGACAATTAGGAACAGGCCTCCAGGAGTGCACTGTGCTCTGAGAAACCCAGAAAAGCCTCCGCCAATCCCCCAGTGACCCCGCGACCCGGAGGTAACATCCATACTAAGCTGTTTTTAAGACAAACAGAAGGAAATACTTAGGTGTAAAATTACTTGGCAGAAGCTGACCCGTTTCCTTTTTTGACAGGGGCAAAATAAATAGAATAATCATCCATGATCCTGAAAAACCCAACCACCCACTAAGAGAAAAGGGGGGCTGCACTCTCCTTTTGGATGATACTCTGTGCCCCCCTTGAACAGGAGAGGCAGGACTGCCCTTAACTCTCTTCTACCGTGCAGTCAAATGCCTGAAAGAAGCGATGAGTGGGAGCCAGCCTCTTGCTTCCCCATCACTCTCTTATCAAGACCCTCCTCTCCTCCCTCAAGGGCTCTTCTGCAGGCAGCAGGGCTAAAATTCCAAGGAGAAGGGCTGGGATAGTTTCCAGCTCCCCCAGCATCCTTTGAGGGTTTTTTTAAAGGATTCTGGGCAATTTCAAGTAGCTCTTCCCCCTCCTCTCTTCCCAAATGCCAGTCATGTGGAAGCAGCAGAGACCTGTTGGGGAGGCAATCCAATGAGAAATTTGCCAACATGGCAGCCCCCACCTTGGTTGTCTCAAGGGGGCCCTCCAGCCCATCCATGAACCTACAGCAATGTGAACACAACACAGGTCACAGGGAACGACACAGAGAGAAGCCCTTGGCACCACTCTTTGGTATTTAAGTTCTCGCTCTCTGAGCAATGTAGGAGACTAAGGCCAACACCACCCCCCTCTAAGTTTGTTCTCTAACCAAAGCTCACCTTCTAGACAAGCCTCGTGAGTCAACAGAGGGGGAGAGACATCTCCAGAGGGTTCCTTGCCCATTCTAAGGTTGGTACCTAGGAGAAGCAAGGCAAATTCCCTCCTTAGCCTTCAAAACACCTAAACTTGCAGCAAACTCACTCATGGAGACAGAGAGAATACAAGAAGGTGAGAATAACTGAGGAGCCCAGCAGACTTCACTTGTCTGGGAATTGTTGCCACCAGTTCGTATTTGCTTATGGATTTTGGTTTGTTCTAGATGGAAAACAATCAGCGCTTTATAGCATACAATAATATTACACTAGATATGTTCTGTAATGCAGCTAACATCAGGGCCCACAGGCAGCAGTGGATGCTAAGGCACTGCTGAGCCATACAGTAAGGAAATTTGTGGAAGTCACAGAGGCAGAACCCTTTTGCATCTGCTGAGATGTGGTAAGGGAAGGGCAGCAAAGCACAGAGGTGCACTGCTCGTGGCAAGGAGCACAAAGCCACAAACAGAAAGGAGCATCCCACGCATCTTTTCCAATGTTACTGTTTTGGTTGGGGATGTGTTTTTATAGGCAGATTACCAGTAGAACTGGTAAATCCAGCAACAAGAGAACCCAGTTAAACTTCAGTTACGATAAGGATTGGCTCAAGCAGGGGAAAATCATATCCTAAACTGAAATGATTTCACTGGCCCATAGCCCCATGCAGAGCAAGGCGCAGGCTATCTACACAAACGATGTAACTCTTAATTTACTTGTATTTTTTCCTAACCAATTCTTTTTTTCTTTTTTCCCCCTTACTTTCCCAATACTTGGAGAAAAAGCAATGACAGAAAAAGAAAGAAAAAAAAAACTCACTCACCTTCCCTGCCTAATGCAAATAGGAGAAAATAGATTGTACTGCTGTTTAAGGAAATAATGTATTTTATTATGCAGCAAGAATTCTAACAAAGCCAGTTTTAATAGGTCAGTTAAATCCCAGAGGCTGAAAGTTTAGATGTAATTTAAAAGTATTTGATAAATTAAAAGAAAAGAACAAGTTGATAATTTTCATTTTAATTATTTCTTTAATGAAGCCCTTTTGAGTTTTCTCAGGTGTTGGCACATAACGCTAACAAAAAGAAAAAAGGTATTGAACTGCTCTTATTTCCATCAGTGTGATCGGCTGCTTAGCGCCAAAGAACTCCATCTTCAGCGGTTCACTGTATGAATTGCCTTACTTCTACATCCCATCTTCCCTTTTCATGGTTTTCCATCTGGTGTAAATATGTAGCTTGATGTTTCATCTCTTCTCCCCTCCTCACAAAGGCAAAGGAATAAATATTTGAAAGTCAAATAGAATAATTTTTAACAGAAAGTATCAGGTACATTTTTAACCATGGGTATTGATACTCCCACCATCTAATGGTTCTCCAACCTAGTTTTGAATAAAGACTACAATTGGGAATAGTTTCAGAAAGCTGAGGCGTTGCAGTGTGGATGTCCACAACTGCGTAAGTTACTTTAAACTCCTTTTCAGATTAATGGAGAGACATCTATACCTTTACCAATTGAGAGAACTCAGCCCCAGCAGATTTGCAAGCAGATAACATGAATCGATCTAGGACATAGTACTTTTTGGCTATAAAGGAATCTTAGGCAAACCACTCTAATGTAAATGTTATCATTCAAACAATCTGATATTCAATGCAATTTATCATATATTACCATTTCTCTAAAATGTGATCTTGCTTAGTGAGTTGAGACAGATTCAGATGGAATGTCTCTCTGGTTTGTGTCACAGTGGAGAGTAATCTTAAAATTTAGGACACCTTTTTGCACGCTCTGACAACCCCCAGCCCCTCTGCTGAGCAAGGTTACGGTCCTTTTTTTTTGTCTAACCACCTTAATCTCCAGAAAGCTAGACAGGCGTCAGTCTGGAACAAGTTCACTAGCACACATTTGAGGGTGCACAATGTTGACAGGGATCACACAAAATTTGAGAGACTCATGCCTTTCTAGAGGCAACTGGGACGGCTCTACGGCATTGCAAAGGCAGCTAGCAACTTGCACATAGACAACAAAATTAATCCTTCATATTAAGATGAGGTCTGAAAAACCAACATTTTTAAGACGTTTTGAAGAACGAGGTTGTTGATTCTACAGGGGAAAACCAACAAAAAACATCTGAAGGGCGTAGAAAAAGTTTACTAACATATGAATGTCACTGCAGGGACTGAACTCCAAGTCCCAGTGGTTTTTAAAAATAGATTATCCAAACACCTGTGAGGCCTCTTACACACAGATGATGCTGCCTCCAGAAAGGAGACTATGCCAAGTGACCTCTCAGAGACCTTAACAGACATATTTTTGTGATTCCTACAGCAGGTCTGTGCTCCAACCCTGATGAGATATAAGAATGCCAATGTGATGTCACAGGACAGAGTCTTTGTATTTCTTGGAGTTACTTTGTTAAACTGGAGAAGCACTGACATCAGAAATGAAACAAAAGCTATGCTATAAGGAGACTGGCAAGATTGCAGAGTCGATCACCCAAACAACAGGAATTGCCAAAATTCAGACTGCCTTTCTCTTTCCTGGACTAAATTACCCCTTCTTCTCCTTGGTCATCGGGGACTATGTTTTATTTGCTAAATTGCTTTTCTTTCGTTTCTTTTTCCACCTCTTTTTGAAAGGACGCTGACCCCTCAAGATGCAATATGTCAGCTAATGCATCTTCCACTACCAGAGTGGAAAAGTTGCTTAAGTGCCTTATAGAGTATTAGTTTGTTTATACACCCCAGGACAGTACAACAGCAGAACATTGCTGACTCATATTCACAATGTGACTCATTGTAAACCCCAGATCCTTCTCCTCATGCTGTCCCTAACCAGCCTCCATCCGTCCTTTTTAGGCTGGTTAGCCTCACTTAAGCATGGGCATTTGTGTTTGTGCCCATGGACTCGCAACCTATTTTTCCAGGTTATTTCTCCAGTTTGTGGAGTTTGCTTTGGACTCTCTTCCAGTCTGCTGGCAGGCCCTTTTTTCCCCAACCCTGGCCAATGCCACCTGCACATCTGATACATAAACTCTGTATTTCTTTATGCAGGTCACCAATAGAGATATCAAATTGCCCTGGCTAACACAGCTCTACAGAGTCTTCTGCTTTGGCAGCAAATAAACCCGTGAATGTCTTCTGTGCATGTTTCTGTTACTTCATCCAATGGAGCTGCTGACACTAGTGGATGTCCTCTTCTCTTTGGACCAGCAAGAGAAGGGGATGGGATACTTCGCCAAGGGACGTTTGAATAGTTAGTGAAGCCAGGAAAGGATAACACTGAGTGGCTTTTGCAAGGGAAGTTGTTCCAAGTTAAAACACTCCCTTGTGACCATGATAGCATCCATCACAAGACAACAACAAACCTGTTTCACAGCACTATCAAGCTGTATCTTCAGAAGGCTTCCTAGTCAACTAAGGTGAGCTGTTTTTCTGTGCGTATAGTGAACAGTACATTTTAAGACAAAGACCAACACAGCTTACTGCCTAAATTTCAAGACAAAGCAGTGTTCAGCTTAAAAAACCAACCAACCAACCAAACAAACAAAAACCAAAAAAAAAACCTCACTACACACAGGATCTTGAATTCAAAGCAAATATTCTCCTCCTGTTTTTTTCCTCACAAGTAACTAAACTGTTCGAGCTAAAAAATTTAAAGGAGAACAAAAGCATAGGAAAACCACCACCACCTTCACGCGCTCTCCCAGAAGGGGGAAAATGGGGAGGAAAAAAAAGGACCCAAAATGAAGTAACACCAGTAGGCTAGCATATAGTTAGATTCCCTCATTACTAGTTATACCTAATCTTCTAAAGGCAGAAAACAGAACCTATCCTGAACAAACTGAATAATACATGAGAGAACTAATTCCACCTGGAGAACTGGGTGACTGGGTGCCTACAGCCTGTCCAAGCATAAGTAAGTGGGCTACAGTAATAAATGCACTGAGCTTCCTAGCCAAATCAAATCAGTTTTTCTCCAGGTGGTATACAGGTAATACTCTAAGTAATAACCACTGGGGACAAATTGCCTCATGGTACAAATCAGGCAGTGGTGTAAATGGTGTACACCTAATGATGTAAATGTCTGTGAGCTGCAACTAAGTAAGGGCAGGCTCAGTTCATTCCCTGCCCCCATGTGCATCCTGAGCAGTGTTTGCTCTAATATGAAGCCCATTGAACCAACCAAAATTTTCAGTGGTTTAAGCTGGGGCTTGGGCATAGCTTATGCAGTGGGCACAGCTCTTTGGGATGAGCTAACAAGAGTTAAGCTTAAATTAAGTGCCAGGATGTCCAACCACCCTGGCACATTCTCCCCACTTTATTCATGTTTTCTGCTGCTTTTGCCTGCATTCTAGAAAGGAGAGAAAAAATTTATGTCAGCCTTTTCCCTGTTGCGGATTCTTCCCCAGTGTATCATATGGTTTGTGATGATTTAAGGTCATGGAGTTACCTGCATGCTACTTCCTTTTTCTGCCAGCCGCTGCCTTCCTTCCCCTGCATTCATGTGGGAGGTTGTAGTACTTTTCCCATGATTTTCCATCTTATTTCATTTGTGACCCAACTTTTTTTTTTCAAACCACAGTTTCTTATTGCATAGAGATCTTGCTAGAGTGTTGTACCACAGCTGCCAACTTTCTTTCATGATCTTGTAATTTTGAAAATCAACCAATAGGCAAACCACTTCCAGTAAAGCTCTAAACCATAGAGTATGTTTGTTTCTTGCCAAGAACTGTCTCAATTTTAAGACCCTCAAAGTTTGAGGAGCTATGGTGGTGTCAATGAGAGAGATCACTTTAAATGCCCAACAGTTATCTTAAGTATTGTTGAGGTTCTGCGTGTCTATATTCAAGAGACCAATTCAGACTATGTGCTTTTCATGGCCATGAGACTTGGGAACCATAGAAAGACATATGGGAAATATCCAGAAATATCTACAGGACTTTCATGTCCGGTGTCTCACACCATTGTCATCTGGACAACCTGCTTAACTAGACCTGCTCAACTAGACCTGCTCTGAGCAGCAGGTCGAAGTAGATGGTTTCTGTAGCTTTCTCCCAACCTATGTGGTTCTGTATCTCCTCTATCAGTATGTTATATTTATATGGAGAGGTAGTGTCATCAGTAATTAGGAGAAGTCTATTCTTTCAAACCTTTCAGCATCTGTTCTTTCAAACCTTTCTTCCTTATCTTGAAATCCATCTCCACGATGGCAAGTCCTGCAAATTTCTTTCAACCAAAAATGATAGTGCAGCAGAACATGAGATCTTGGCCAATAACTAGCAGATGCCACCAGCTGCAGAATCTCAGAATTCCCAAATGGGGAAAACTGTTATATAGCCCTGTCTGGGGCTTAGCAAAGAAGGCTGACATCTCCGAGAGTTTCTATGATAAGTGCTGGAAAAGAGCCTGACTTACAAAGTGCAGATCTCATTACAGTTTTACTATGGTTTTGCCATTAGGGGCAGAATAGGTAGGAACGTCTAAACTTGTGGTTGCCTGAAACTTTTCAGTGTAAAGCCCTGTTTTCATCTGCTTACAGCACTGTCAAAAATGAAGTAAAGCACCATGAAATGCAGGGTGTATGCCATAGGCTGGATTTCCCTGGATACTTCAGCCAAAATACTTCAGCCAAAACAGTTTCTGAGAACAAGGCTGGGGGCAGGGGGAGAGGAAGGAATATATTGTTTTACCTATGGTAAGCGATTCTGGAAACCTCCTCCCTTTGGAAAGCTGCAGTGTGCCTTTGACTTTGAACAGGCCCTCAAAATTTAGCAGGGAGCACCCTGCTAAATATCCTTGTTGCAGATGTGTCTTTTGGCACTGATGAAAGAATTTCCCCAGATTTGGTTGAGTTAAAATTGCAGAGCGTGTGTGCACTCAACAAAGCCTTGTAATAGACGTGCAGTTAAATTCTCTGCCCCACCCAGGCTCCCACCATACAGAGCCCGCTCCAATTTAGGCTCTCGAGAGGCTGAACCCTGCCAGAGGTGTGGGTTAGGTGAGTCTAATGTCTCTTTCAACTTAGTCCATTAGAGAGGAGAAAAGCCTCTGACTACCTTTTGACTGATGCTGGGCACAGCCTTCTGCCCCCTCCTGGGACAACTCAGGACAGGAGTCTTTCTTTTTGGCCTCATTTCTCTGGGCAGAGAAGGTAGACCATTTCCTTGCCTTCAGCTGCATTGCTGAGGTGACTACAAAGGTCACTAAGAGCATGTCAAGTGTAAAAGGCTCTTCTATAGCTTTTTCCCTCTTCTTAAGGTAAAGTTCTATGCGGTAGGGCAAGGTTTTTTTGCTTGTATTATGCTTATGTCACTTAGTGTTGACGTTACAGAAGGCTGGCATCTGCAGCAGAGGATGAGGATGTTTGGAATGGTCCTTAATGGACTTTCCTCTGCAGTCTCAGACCTACACAGCTTCTGGTAACAGACAAGTGCATCTGAGACAGCTCCAGTTTTTGTCCCAGGGCTTTAGACAGTCATTGATTTTTGTTGGGTCAGTTTCTGGGACACTTTGAGGATAAAGATTGAAATCTTTAAATTAATGGAGGATTCTCTGAGACGGTGTGGAGGTGAACAGAGTACAAGTGTTACAAGTGTTGCTGTCTGACAGTAACAGATGTTGCCAGGGACGCAAAATGCAAAGGTTTTGCACCAGTTGGCTTGTGTTGCTGTGGGATTTCATTCTGGCTAAGATGTCTCTGGCTACATGGCTCCAGCCATCTGGATGAAGGATCCTCTGGTAACTAACCTGCATTAGTGTGCTGGGTTCATACAGCCTTTGGTAAGAGGTCAGGGAAATGGTAAGCTCGCACAGGGTACACTGGCTTTTGGGTGTACCCTTACATACCTCAACCTATATTTTTTTATACTCAAGAAAAGGAATGAGGGCACGTGTGAGTAACAGTGATTTTTTATTGAAAAAAAATTTCTTTTGTACTAAATGAATTTTTTTCTAACTGGAAAATTTGGAGTGTAGTATGAAGATATCGAAGTGTCTCAGTCTAATCTGGTTTGATGTCCATAGGAACAGCCAAAAATAAATAGCTAATCCATTCATTTCTTTTCATCAACATGTCTCCTAGAAGCAGAGAAGCAGAACCATACCATATTCCTCTTTGAGAATACTGGTACGGGGGGAAAGAATAACAGAACTGGTCATTAGCAAAAAAATGAGTTCACCTATTTCTTGGAAATTATTCCCAAAGAAATACTTAACTCTTACACAATCACACATACACGCATGCATGTGCACACATCTATGGATTTAGCATGACATCTGAGAGCAAGGACTTGCCTTCATTATGTGAAAGAGGGAGAGCGAAATCAAGAATTAAGATCTGGAGAAAGAAATTCAATATGTTCACAGTGAACATGTTCATCTCTGCAGCTGCTGCTTAGTTGCATGCAGGGCTCCAGTTCTGTCTCCACCACTGATCTGGTGGATATCCCATACTACACACGGTTTGCTTAAACTAAACTAAACTAAAACTATGGCTAGGGAGTTATATGCCCTAAGAAATCCCTCAAGGCAGATATGAAGGTGCCTATACTCCTTCCCTTGGATGTGAGACACAGCCAGGAAGTTGGGAACTGCTTGGAATTAGGCACCAGACTCAGGTGAGCTGCACTGACATTTCTTTCAGTTGTAGACTCCCTGCCAGTGATTCCAGCTCCTTTTCCTGTCCATTTTTCCTCCAAGCAGGAGAGTTTCACAATGCACAGTGTCTTGGACGAGTATGCCTATGGTTCAAGTTGACATCAAAGCCTGGAAGAAGGCCAGAATGTCACAGACTTCCCCTTTTTGGACATTTTCCTTTGAATATTGTAGGTGACCCTGCATCTTGTTCCCTCTGTCCACCACCCACCCTCTGAGTCCCATTTCAGCTTTCCCTGGTGATCACTGCTCAGGGAACATGGGACACAGCTTGCATTTGGGAAGTTCAGTTCCAGAGCTCGGCCCCTTATATCTAAACAGCGCTTGGTGTGACTGTCTGGTCCTCTCTGGTTTGGTTCCTCTGTCTGTTAAGGGTACTTGTAGGCAGAAGCATAGAAGTGTCAATTGTAGGTATGGAATAAATGATGAAACTCTACCTTAATGTTGCCATGATGTACCAAAATGGAGCATTTCACCTCTGCAACTGAGAGCAATGGCACGTTGCCTGCAATGGGGGAGGAAAGAATGAGGGTGAGCTCTCTCTCCCCAGCTCTAGTATTTCAGGCTTGGATTTAAAGAGCAGCCAGAGGAAATTTGGCCTTGAGTTCCTGCTGAATTTAGCCATTTTACTGATTTAGGCGCCTCTGACTAAAAAACTAAGAAGGGAAACCCTTGTTTTTGCTGCTTCCAAAAAATATTTGCTGGAGCCCTCTGTTCCATCAGAGACAAGCATGCTGAGATGTCACCAGGAGTTTCCCAGCTTCAGCCAGCGGGCAATGCTCTTTGCTGCTGTGTTTTTCTCTTCACCATGACTCCACCCTGCTGACCTTTAAGCGAAGTAATAGGCTGACAAGAACACTTCCAAAGCAGAGCACTTTTCCGGCTGCCTTACAACTCTTCTCTTTCCCTCTGTCTATCAGACCCAATAAGTATAAGCCTCAAACACCAGCCTCACCGGCATCTGCCAGGATAGATTTCCAAGTTTTTTTATGGGCTTCATAAAGTTGGGATCAGGGGGATTTTTCCACAGGACTTGAGTAGAAAGAAAGACTTTCTCCACCTCTTTTTTTTAACTTCATCATTCATTCTTTCATTTGGGAAACGAGCTCATTCTGAGAATAAAAATAACCCTTGATTTGTGTACTTCTTCCTTAAAACAGAGCGAGACTTGTTGGTGGATCTAATAAAGTTTTTTTTCTCTCTTTCTTTCTCTCATGCACTGTTAGGCTGTAATTTTATCCAGATGCCTTTGCTACTAATAGCCTTTCACTTTGTGTTTTCGTATTTCACACACACACATCTGCCAGGCTATCTTTTCTTGATGTATCTCACATCTTTTCACCTTCTCATGAAGATCCACTCTGAAGATCATTGGACTCTGTCAGCCTCTTCCTTCAGTCTGTACCTTCTCACTTTCATGGCTTATCATTTAATCTTTATTATTCTAACATCTTCCTCTTCTATTTATTTAACATATTTCTGAGCAACTAGTGGCCAGCACCTCAACACTTTACAGGGAGACCAAAGCAAAGAGTTAACGGAAGAGCCAGCCAGCCCAAATAGATGGTCAAGCCAAACCAAGAGAGCTGGTAATGAGGCTATTCCACTACCCTCTCCCAGCCCCAGCTGAAGGAAAAGAGATGCATTGACAATTAAAGCAGAGAAAAAGGCGGTAACAAATTAAGGGAATGAAAAGGATGGAAGTGCCAAAACATGTTGTCACCCAAGGGCCTGTCATGAGGGAGCTAGTTACCCATCAACAGCAGGGGTTGTTAGAGAAGCTGGCCACCAGCTGAGAAAGTCTTGTTCACAACCTGTTCCCAAGTGCCAGGTCTCCGGGACCAGGTCCATCCTTTCTGTTTGTGTTTATACAGCATTGTTGACCTCTGTGGGGTCCTAAGTCCCATGACGGGACTTCTTTGCCATGCTGGTAACACAAATAATCTGGAAACTTAGAGCAGCTCCACTCTGGTCAAGTCCCTCTGTCTGCCGAGCAGGATAAGGAGCTGGTCAGCAGGCCTGGAAGATACCAGTATGGGATTTAGGAACGGCATGTTCATTTTCCCTTTCTGCTTGTGTTGTGTGGGAGAAGTCAACACATTCCTCTGGATCTGGTTCATCATCTGTAAAACAAGGATGCCATTATTTCCTTCATTTGCTTTATTTGGGCCATAGACATTCGTGATATCACAGAGAAGCTAAGGAAAATCCTTGCCCTTCTGGAAAGACAGGGGAAGGCCAGTGGGAAATGGCAGCAGATGTGTTTGCTTGGGCAACTGAATTTCACCTTAAAAGATTGCTTCTCCAGAGGGCAAAGTAGGCTTTGCCGCCAGGTCCTGCTTGATCGGAATTCCTGCAGAGGAGTCAGTGAAGAGGGGAGAACCAGCCCAGCAAGGTCCATCCCAGGGCAATATGTCCTTTTCACAGAAACTGCATCTGACTGGGGCAAGACTGTTCCTTGTTCACCACTCCTTTAGCTGTACATAATCAGAGACTGACGCTAAAGCTTTCGAAATCTAGAATAAAGCCCACTGAAACTAAACACAGCCGAGGCTACAGAAGCCCACTGCAATATAAAAATAATCTTTCTGTGCACACACCTTGCCATACAGCAAGAAATAAGAACTGTGAAAGAACATTTCTATTTGCTCTGGCAAGGATAGATATGTTGGCTACCCAGCACTGTGTGACCCCAACTTCTATGTAATCTCATCCAAGCACTTGCACAATAATTGACCCATGTTGTGATCATTCCATGTACAAATTTGTCCTCTCTGCAGTGCTTTTCAGAGAAACCTGACTTAGGAGCAAACACCTCCAGAGAGTCTGACTGATATTTATGTGTGGGTTTAGTTATTGTTATTGCTCCCTGGTTGAGGGCCCCAACTTTTTCTCCCTTAAGCACAGGCTTCTCAGCCATTTTCTTCTCCAACTGGCTAATCTGCCACCATTTGTTCCTTGACAGTGTGTTTGGACTTTTCTGGGAGGGTGTCATGACGAGATCATAACACTAGTGGAGCACTGGGATCAAAGCTTAAGCAAAGCAGAAGCTGTGAAGGTTCAGGGAAATGTTTGCCCTGGACACAGCAGACTGCCTGCACAGTGAGGGTCTTGGGTGCTCTATCTTTACCTTAGCCATCTTTATAACCCAGCTGTTTTTATTCACCCCTTCAGGGTCAAGGGAAACCTTTCAGTTACCCTGGCTTGTTGGCTTTTCTTTTTTTCAAGACTTAATGAGCAACTTTGTCCCTTAAATTAAATCCCTTTCCTGTTTCAGTTTCCTTACTCTTATGAGCTCAGGCTTCCAGAACATGCTTTAAGCTTCGGTGTTTAATTTGGCCCAGGTCATATTTATTTGAGTGCCAATTAGGGACTAGCTCTGCAGAGCCCTGGGTGGCCTGAATGGCAGAGGAAGGCACCACAGGGTGGTAATATGAGGCCATGCCCACCATGCACTTGGCTGCTTACACCTCCCCTGGAGGTGGTGAAGAGCATGGAAAGAAGGTGAACCAGGTAGGATCAGGAGGAAGAGGGTGTGAGTGCCAACAGCATCTCACTCCAAGTCCTGGATTGCGACAAGAGGCTGTATCTTGAGAAGTATCTGGCAGCTTGTGCCTTTCACTACATTAGCTTGTGTGCCAAAGGGGGAAACCAAAGAAAAATAACTCATACACTGCTTCTGTACCTGAGTTATGCTGGATTTCTCTCTGCCATGGTACACTATAGACAACCTCTGCCTCCTGTTATGTAGAATCACAGAATAATAATATGGTTTAGGTTGGAAGGGACCTTTAAAGGTCATCTTGTTGAACCCTCCTGCAATGAGCAGGGACATCTTCAACTAGATCAGGTTGCTCAGAGCCCCGTCCGAGCTGACCTTGAATGTTTCTGGGGATGGGGCATCTACCACCTCTCTGGGCAACCTGTTCCAGTGTTTCGCCACCCTCACCGTAAAAAATTTCTTCCTTATACCTAGTTTGTGAGGTGACCAGTCTTCAGAAATAAACAGGTTTCCAAAACAATGTCAAACAATGCATGCTGATACAGTGATAAATTAGAGCTAATCTGTAATAACCCACCTCTAAACAAAATGGATGGATCCACCTGTTATCTACCTCGGCTGCAGTGGCCATATCTTGTCCCCTTTTCACCCTAATGTGAGCCACAAAACTGTTCTTGTCCAGTCTTGCCCTATGCTGAGAGAGGACACAGGAGGTACAATCCACGGGGCTTTCACAAAGAACCGTCACAAGATGGAACACAAAAGAGAGGGGGTGAAACTCTTTGCCCTGCTGCAAGAGTTGAAATGGAAATGGAAACGTGACCACTTGTCTCCTCTGCACTCGCAAAATATCTTTCCCGGTGGGGGATCCCTGATGGATCAATGAGCCCTTCCCTCTGTCCTCCCCTCTTTGTTGTGGGTAAGAACCCAGTTCCCCACTTTACTAAGGGGTATGTGCCCACTGAAATTGTCCATCCAGGTCTCAGCAGCACTGCATCCCCCATGTTTAGGAAAAGTGACATTCATTCCCTCCCGCTTCCATCTCCCTCTCAAACCTGCTTTCTCTGCTGACATTAAAAAGCACACACCTGCAAAGTCAAGCCACCTGAGAGCTGGGACAGGAGAACTCCAAGTAAATGCACTGTGGTGTCTCAGTCCATCTCTCTGCAGCTGTCTAGGACAACCAGGAGCTCTTATCAAGTTAAATGATAGAAGCAGGAGCAGAGTGCATCCAAACTCTGGTGGTATGAAGGAGGGGGATGATAAGAAAAAATATAATGCGCCTCATCCCTCCTGCCTTGGGGAGAGAGCAGGAGCAGGCTCCCCCGCCGAGGCTGAGAAGAGGCCGTGCATCGAGAGCGAAGGAAACGCCAGTGGCTAAGCTCCCCGTGCAGGGCTGAGGTGTTAACTACATGGCCTGCCATTTATGAAGGCAGGACAGTACTTACTAGCTTACACTGCAGCCTTGCAGGGGAACGGCTATTCCCAGTCAGAGAGAGACTGGAGCTTAAATTTAGCAACATATTCAGTCTCTGCTAAATCGATGCATTCCTTAAAAGAGCTGGGCCATTCATGCAGCATATTTTCGGTTTACCACATGGCTTCTTGAAGTGATAGCCAATGAGTAATCTGAAAAGGTTCCCACTTCAATCATTTTTAATATTGCACTTTGGTCACTTTGACTTAAACGTGAGCCGTCCCAACCCCATTAAATCTGCCCGTCAACCCCTCTTGCTAAGTAAATGTCAACAACAACATAAAGCGCCTGGGATTCATTTTGCCATTGAATCATGCATGATTGGTGGCAGGTTTTCAATCGGAAAAGCACTGGCTTCCTTTCCCTCCCTCGCTACCCCCCTCCCTGCCTGACTCACTGTTCCAGTCCCTCGTGACCTTTTCTACGCTGGCCTTGTGAAACTGTCAAAGTGCCACCAAAAAACAAACAGGGTTCCAACCCAAGGGGGATCCGGGATGAACCAGAGGGGTGTTGCTGCTAACAGAAATGGGCAAATCATCCTTAAGAGAGAAAGATGAACAACAACCCAAAAAAAGAATATTGATTCAAATTTAATAGTTCTGTTCCCAAAAAAAAAAAAAAAAAAGAAAATTAGACCTAACTCCACAGGCACAGTGGAAAAGCTGGGAAGGATTTTTTTTTTCCCCTGATTTATTCCTTATGTTTCTATTCCCTTGTTCCTTTTTGACCGATATAAAAAAAAAGGAGGGGGGGGGAGTAGGGGGTGGAATAAAAAGGTCGTTCTGAGGACGGCAACTGTCAGTGATAGTGAAGTAAAGGGCCCTACTGAGATGATCCACACGGGTGTCTCCTGTTTCCAGCAACAGATTCTTGATCTTGTAAATCATTCATGCTGCTGCTTCTTCCCTCTCATCCCTTCAAAATCTATCATGGAAAAACAGCATCTGCACCATTCCTGGGGACTGCTTGGGATAAAGCTGGATATTTCTATTTAATGTCATGTCTTTGATGAAAATTGCCTCCAAAATGGAGTTAAACAAGCCAACTGGAGATCTGTATAAGTGCGTGTGAGAGGAGCCATGTGAAGGCGTACACTGAGGCGAGGTGGAAAACGATGCTCTTGCCGTAGGAGATAAGACATGGAAAGGAACAACGTGCCAGATGTTGAGAGCACCAGGAGTGAAGGATGCTTGCAAGGAGGCTCTGGGAAAGGGAGGACCAGTGCATTCTTAGCAAGCAATAACAGCAGGAGAAGGCTGAGGAAGAACAGCCAGAAGAATGAGCAGGAGACTCCTCGGAGAGTGGAAATAGGGCCGCAGGAACCTCTGCTAGCTCCCGGACACCTCTGAGAGGGAGTCCTTGCTGATGGCACAGAGTGTTTGAATGACCTTTGCCTGATAGTTTTATGGTCATGCCAAGAATTTGCAGTGGTCATCAGAAACCTATTGAGCAAGTCAAGGATTGAACCAATGCCTAAGAGATCACACCAACCCCCTATGTAAAAAGTTCTTTTTTTAAATCAGTTTAGCTTAAAAGTCTGAGTTTTGCCTATCCTCCAAGCAAAGTTTGAAGATAACACTTATTTGCACCCCATTCTTTACATCATTCCCTGAGCACCTAGCCATGGCAATGCGTTTTTTTGCTAACGTGATGTGACTATCCACACAAATTAAGGGACTCTTTTTTCCCCAGACCAAGGGAACGTGGGGTACACAGTGTTGTCTGCATATGGCTCTTTCTTGCAGCTACCCAATATTCCCCACAGCGGCTTTCCTGCTCACCAGCAGTAGCTGCTGTGGTTACGCACACTGCGTTGCATGAATTACTATGAGCAAAAGCACTGAGACAGACTTCGAACAATATCCACTGTGGATTAAGTTTGGAATCCTAAAAATAAGGAGATTGTGCCCTCATATGGTCAGATGAGCGATGTTTTCTTTCTGAAATAGATGGAGGTTTCCAGGTCAAGAGTGTTGTTTACACTCATCAGTTGATTGCCCTTAGCAGTGGCTGTTAAACTTTCCCCAAGTTTATTTTACTTCCTTCATCCCAGGACTTAACCCTCCTTTGGTTGGTTTAAAAAGCTTCAAGGAGGCAATTGAAGATAAATAAATAACGCAACTAGTATGAAGTGAAGAGGGTGGGAAGGTTGCATGTAGTTAGCCCCCAAGTAGGACAAGCTATTTTCTGTGCCCACCAAATGGGTTCTGGCCAGGTCATTGCTAGAATGGGAGACCACAGAGGAAAACACTCCTGAGGGCCTTTGGTGGCTTACTGATTTAAAGGCTGACTTAATACCGTAGCTCACCTCCTTCCTTCTTCCATCAGCCTTAATACAATTTTAGAGGAGGCAAAGTTGCTTCTCTCAGCAGAGATGGACAGTGAACCAGGGAGGTCTACTGAGCTATGGTTATTGAATGCCTTTCTATAAAATAGAGAGGTTTAATTGCTTGTGCCCAATCAATCCAATCTGCCCTTTTAATATCTGTCCTTAACTAGTGCATATTTCCCTGTGGCCATAAAACAGCTGTTGGCTTTGTCCCCAGGGGTGGCTGTTTTTTATTGCTAGACAAAATTATTTGTTTCATAAAATCTGTGAATGGGACTTGTGGGGAAGAGAACACATTAAAAAAAAAAAGCCAAGAAAAAACCCTCAAGAGAAGTTATTATAATTGGGGAATGAAGTGAGGGTCCCTACGATATACTTGGGAACCAGCAATATATCTCTCCTGTCTCTGTCCAACTGCAGGAGCCCTTTGATTGCCAAAGGGAAGTAGGTCTGGAGGGAGAAATGTACATCTTCTCACTGCCCTTCCAGCTCTCCAGTCCTTTTGTTGTCGTGACCCAAGAACGGGACCATATTTTTCACACTTTTTACCTGGTGTATGGGAGAGGGGCTCAATGAATAAAGTGGTTGATCCATCCAATCACCCCTCCAAACAGCTGTCTTTACTGTTTCTTCTCCAACATTTGTAGTCCTGTTTTATTCCAGTGTGGCATAGGATCCTCTGTATAAATTTCAGTGTACTGAAAGGATGTTTAGGTATGTCTTTTATATCCCATAAAAGTTGCTGATGGACCCCTGGGAGTACATGGGCCACAAGCTAAAAGTTATGGATTTAACATACTTATTCACAGAAGTTTCCAAAACTGCAGCAGCATTAAAAAAGTTTCATGGAACTTGGTGGAAGAAAGCTAATTTATACTAGCCAAAACTGCTTTCCAAGGTCCTTTCCGTCTGGAGAAATTTGTCAGTCTCTATCATATTTCCTTATCACATGATTGACATTAAGAAGCCTTCCTTGTGAGTCAAGGAGTATGTGGGGGAGAAGAAATTGATTTGGATCAACAAAATTTACAGATGAATTTAAATGAAAACACACTGATCCGTCTGTGACAAATGTCTTTAATAAATGCAATGCAAGCTCCCAATGTTCTAAAGAGCTTTCTTGGCAAGGTGAGGTTGCCATTAAAGCTGGAAGAGAAGGATTTTGTGAATGGGAATTGTACCGCTGCCCTGATCCCCTTTGGCACAAGCCTCCTGGAGGCAAAAGGGAGAGAGACAGAGAGGGAGAGACCTTCAGGAATGATCCGCAGATGGGATAATATTAACAATTGCACCATGAGAGCTGCGTCAGTAGAGATGTCGGATTCCTCTCCAGTGTGTTTAGCAGACCAAAGTTCAAGTGGATGGCAAACAGTTTCTGGGAAATAGGGGGCTGAGAAAGATGGGCCCCTGTCATCTGGGGTGGGCTTAAGGCTGCACTGTAGGCTGGTGGAAGTGCAGGAATTCTGCTGCAGAAAACATGATATTATATCATCGGAATGTGGGGCTGGAAGGGATCTCAATGGGCCACCTCATTCATTTCCCTGCTTTGATGCAAGTTCAGGTATAGCTCAGGCATTCCTGACAGATGTCTCTCTAGCATATGCATGAAAATCCCCAGTAAATTCTCTTTAGGCAATTTAACTCACTGCTTCACAGTCGTTATCCCTAAATGGTTCTGTTTTCTTTTTCACTGTCAAACTTAAACCTGCTTTTCTGTGATTTAAAACCATGACTTCTTAATCTGTCCCCAGTCAACAGGGAAAATAGATTGTTTCTTTCTTTGCAGCTGACTTTTTTGTTTGAATACCATTATCATGTCTTTCCTCAGTCCTCCAAGCTCTACACTAAACACCTGGAGTCTGTAACCTTAGTCCCAATTGTGTTTCCTCCTACATCATATTGTATGTAATCATACTATATAAATAGAATAGAATAGAATAGAATAGAATAGAATAGAATAGAATAGAATAGAATAGAATAGAATAGAATAGAATAGAATAGGGTAGGGTAGGGTAGGGTAGGGTAGGGTAGGGTAGGGTAGGGTAGGGTAGGGTAAGAGTAGAATATTTCGGTTGGAATGGACCTACAACGATCATCTAGTCCAACTGCTTGACAAATTCAGGGCTGACCAAGTTAAAGCATGTTATTAAGGGCATTGTCCAAACGCCTGTTATTCATACATAATTAATCACAGAACTTTCTTTATTGTCATGGCACAACATGGCTCTCAAAATCCCTACCAATGCAATAGGATACTGTTTCAGACTTGGAGATCTTGGTCACTATGGCATTAATAGTAACTAGTAACAAAAAAAATTGTTTAAAAGTAATCCTCAAAACTATACTACTGCAAACCCAATAACTATTCTTCTAATGATTTATACTATTAGACCTCCTTTTGTTTATTGGTTGCTTTTCTATGCAGTTAAAAGGTCGTGTCCTCTGCCTGGCCCTTCAGTCTGAAACTCCAGTTTGGAGATAGCAAGATGACACAAGATGTCAGTTGTGGCAAATAATTTTGGAGTTTTCTGTGCCCATTCTAAAAAGGCACTTATGATATGCTTTTCCTTGCTGTCTTCAGCCATCCAAACGTTGGGGGTCTAATTTACAATACTGTTCCAGGTTCTTTCTCTGGTGGTGACTCCGGAAAATGCTTAATCCACGTGATTTTACACACCAGTTTTAGAGTATAACAAATCACCGTTTGAAAATGCTGATCTCTCTGAATAACTGAAAAGGAAATCTAAATGGATGGTTTGCACTAGCTGCCCAACTTTTAGAAAGGAAACTCAAGCTTCAGGTGTTTCTGAAATGAGGGCTCAAAGTATGATACATAGTTTAATTGGATAGAAGGATGAACAAAGAGACAAGGAAGGAAGAAAATGAAAGAGGGTGGAAAAGACAAAGGGTGGATGAAAGGGAGAGTGAAGGGAAGAGAAGTATATTCTCTCACAAATTTCACAAGAATCTCCTTTGCAAAATGTCTCATTACCAAGGTCATTGATAATGTCCTCTCCTTGCAGAGAGAGCTAGGACAAAAAGCTGTAGACAAGACTGAAAGAAATGGCCGGGGCGGAGGGGAGGGAAGGCAGGACAACACACACAACTAAATTTCACTATTTCACTTTAAGCCTTCTGTGACAATGGCATTCACAAGTGCTTCAAAAGCAGGCTCTGGAGCTGTGAGAATTTCCTATCCAGATATAGAAGACCAAATTAGCTACAAGAGTTGGCCTATAAAAAAGGAGAGACAAAACTCCAGATTCAGCACTATCGGGATCATGGAGTCCGGGGGTGTCTGAAATGCTTTGCCTCCATCTACAGTAGAGGAGCAGTCAGTGTAGGGCCTTAAGTGAGAAAAGACAAATAGGGCCTCAAGTGAGAAAAGACAAAGCTTCTTCAAGTCCCCAGAAAAGCTGATGCATTGATTTAGTATAATTTAGAGAGGCCCAGTGGGGCAAGCAGGCTGAAACACAGATGTTCTTCCAAAGCTGCCTTGAATTGTAGTCAGCATCTGGGGAAAGGGTAAAATGACAGAAATCAGTGGGATGCTGCACTATCCAGATCAAAACCACATGAAAGCAGGAGACTATTTTTCAAAGAGGGAAATTCCAGAAGGGAAACGGAGTATCTGTAGCTGACATCACTCCCCATCAGGCTAAATTGATGGGTGGGAGAAGATATCAGCACCGACTTTAGCATCCCTGCTGCCTGATACACAACCAACCAAATCAGCAGTCCATAGCCCTCAAAGAGGAACCAGTTGTCTGATCCCATTGCATGGAGGAGATCGATGATAGGATATAACAGAGCTTGGGGAAGCACAGTAGCTCTGCCAGCTGAGCACAGCCTAAGGGAGCCATCTACCAACGCTTACAGCTCCTCCGGAATCCTCCCACAGACTTCTGCTACCACAAAATCTGGGAAGACTTGAGTTCATTTTCTTTTTAATATTTTTTTTTTCCCCAACATTCATAATTTTCCAGGGCACAACTTGGTCACATATTTTTCCTGCATCTGTTTCTCAGAGTGCTCTGAGAGTGAGGCAGAGGTCCTTTCTGACCCACACCACACTTCCTCAGGCACAGAGGGACAGCTTGCCTCCTGGAAGTTTCTATTTGCAGGGACTTGGGGAAGAGACAAGGAGGCCGGAGAAGGTTTGTTATATTGCAGACAGAAAGACTTGGAGAGTATGGGAGCAGGCTAAATGGCATTTCTCTCTCCTCTTTTTGGCTTCCTATTGCATCACTGGACTGATAATGCAGATAATATAATCATTTGCAGAGACATGGCAAGTCAAGGCAGAGACATGGTGGGTCAGATGCAGCCTTCAACTTAGGTCCAGATCATCTGTCTTGACATCTAACAGGAACATAGATAACATAAAAGTTCAAGACAACAATTCAGATTGCTTTGCTACATGGGTCACCTGATTATGAAGGCATGCACTTAGTTAACTGATGCAGTAATTTAGGACTGAAAAATTCTGTAGGCACTAATGTACAAGATTTGCACAGCTAGGACCCCGGTCACAGTCAGACACAGTGAGTTGTAGGTCCTTTTGCTTGCTGATTGGAGGCAACATCAGCTCTCTAGGGGACCTAAGAAAAGCTCTGAATCTGTCTCAATCTTAGTATTTTGAGGTCTCAATAGACAGATTAGGAGCTCATAGAAGATCACTTGCATTTGGCCTTCTGTCACTCTCTTCCTTGTTATAATGTGGAGACCTTCACACTTCTTTGCTTCGCTCTAGGCCTGTCTAGACTGCGAGTGCTTTGGACAGGGATTATCTCATATGTACAGCACCTGGCACAGCAGAGCCCTGGAGCTCGCAGCTTCCAGGCTATTCAGAAATAGCTCCATGCTGGGTTCCCTTGCAAAACCAATCTTGGACCAGGCTGATCGGCATTAGGTTCATGCAAGACTCAGAGCCAGCTCTGATTCTGTGGTGAAAGGCACTCAGTCTGCCATGATTCTTAACCCAAACCGAGCATATCTTTGGCAATTGTGGGTCTGAATGTTTGCACTGTTCAACCCTGACTCATCCCATGGAACAAGAGGAGCAGCAGGAGGAGAACCCACAAGCCCCGATGATGGAATAAAGTTTCAAGTTAAAAGGAATAAAGGCTTGTGGAAATCCCTAAGAACCAAACCACACTATCTTCAGCCTCCTACTTTTTAATTGTGTCAAGTCTGGATGGAAGAGAGAGACACCATTGTTGTCACCCAAAGAGATGTTAGGTTTTATTTAGACTGATTTTAATATACTCCTCATCCAAGTGCTTTATATTTCACTTATAAGGAATATAAATCTCCTGTTTGTCTCTTTGTGGTGTGGTGAAACAAACCATTTTAAGGGTTATGGGACAAATCAGAATGACCACTTCGAGAGCTTTACTACTCCTGGTAAAGGACATATCTACATTTGTATGAGGGGAAAAAACGGCCAAGTAGAGATAGATAACTTGTGTGAGTCATAAAGCTCCATAACAGAAAGAGGAGTTTGCATTGAAGTTGAACTATTAACCCCAGCAAAAACCTCCAAAACACTGTTGTGTTGAGGGGGAGAGAGGAGGGGTGTGGGGGCATTTAAAGCAATGTTTTGTCAATACTTTTCTATACTCTGAAGCATCCACAAGCATGGTCTACTGGGAGCTCCTACTTAACAGTGTCCAATATCAATCAAATCTTGGATACTCTCAGGAAATCCCAAATTTAAAAAGAAAAAAAACAAAAACAAAAATGAAAAACAAATTGAACAAACAATTAATAAAATCCTGGTTAGTAGAGGTGGTAGAATATGCACAGGAATAGGGTGTGATGCCAGAGACACACACAGCTAGCACCTCCTGACTTGTGTCTGCACAACATGTTGCCCATGGCCACAGGTTATGGAATTGGGTCTTATGTCATATATCAGTTTCTCTGTCTTCTCGGTGTTCACATTCAGGGTAAAGTTGGGACTCATATTGTGTAGCAGTCTAGAAGTCAAGCAGGATTATGCCATACTTCTATGCATCAAGGCTCCTTCAACACCAGATTTGCAGAAGGAAATCTCCAGAGAGTCTTTATGGATTAAAGAAGAATATATTTGGGAAGAATATTTTTACTAAAAAAAGGAGAAAGATATATATTGCCAGTTAACAGATAATTGCACAAAACAGTACTGGAAGGAACATGAAGATTTGCAACATCTCTCTTCTGCAAAGATTCTACGTATCTAAGCCATCTCTGATAAATGATCAATAAAATTAATCTTAAAAACTTTCACTTTGGGAGATTCCATAGCTTCCTTCAGACATTGGAAACTCCAATATAGCCAATGTTTTATGTCTTAGTGCCTTATCTAGATCTTCCTTTCTGTCATGTAACCCTGACTACTTGCCCTGGTCATCATGGATAGGGAAAAGAGGAAGAAGTGATGACCCTGTTGCAATGGAAGAGTTAGCTTTTCCATCAGAAACTGGCCTGGCAGAATTTTCTGCTGTGGAATTGTGCCAATTTACAATCTGAAGAGAAAGTCTTAGAAAACTTTATTCCACCAAGAAATTCTAGAGTTGAATTTAGCCCATATATAACCGGTCTTCAGCTCTAGCTGAACTTGTGGTAGGCTCTTCTGTCTCTGGAGCCCTTTAGCCGGCATTCTTTTGTGTTTGTTTAATTGACTCATCCTCAGGGAACAAAAGTTCAAACTACAAGTACAAAGGGTTTTGTGAGCAGGAACCGGCTCTGAAAAGCCCACAGAATTAAAATGTGACTTGCTTGCAAAATGTCAGACTCTATGAGGTTCACCCACTTCTAACAGAGTTGTATTCTTCTTGCTATGCCCCTGCACAGGCATTGAGTGAAGTTCCTGGAAGCAGAGCATATCTCCTGGGTAGTACAGTTTTCTCAGTGTTGGATGGATGTCTGCCTGGGTTTTTGAATTTTCCCTGTTTGCTGGTATTCAGGGGCATATCAGCCTCTGGCTCATCTTTGGTTATAGTCCTGATTTTATGTCCCTCAGCTTTCCTCATTTTTTTTTAAATTCCTTCCCATATTTACAGGAAAAGGGATTAAAACCTATTGTGCAGTAATTCCAAACTTCCAAGGGAAAATGCTACTTGATTGAGCATCGAGTTATAACACTACAGGCCTGCAGATGGTGTGTCTCCAGAAAGGATGGAAAATGGGACAGAATTATGGACCACTTGGGTAGGCAACCAATGTCTTTGCTCTAATGGGATTAAAACAGAAGTTTTCAGTACATGCACACCTACCAATCAAGTCAACTGTCTGTGCTGCTAAGAACCATTAAAGTCTTTCATGAGTCTTAGTAACAGCTGCAGGGAAGCTGTTCATTCGCAGGGCATCACACATTTAGGAGGATGATGGGAGTGTTCTTGCACTTGCTCTTGTTTTCGCTCTTGCTCTTGTTGGGGTCTCACAGATTGTGCAAACCCCAAGAACCAAAAGCTTTTGCTTGCCCAGTCACTGCTGCAGTTATCAGCTTCATCAAAGAGGCAAGGTAGTGAATGGACTAACTGAATTGTCTGGCTATGACTGTGTTGCCTTTGGTGCATGCTCCAAGGAGCAAGGAAACCAAGCATCAAGGAGCAATCTGAAACAATGCTGCTCAGAACAAACCTCTTCTAGAGCTGACTTGATGCACCCACCCTGTGCCACACTAAAACCAGACCCTTACTCAGAACACATCCATACTGTTGGCACAGAGTGAGACCCTGGGATGAGTTTTAGCCCTTGGATAGTGCCTGTATTTCTTCTCAGAAGGACCTGAAGAAGGGTGTGAATGGATGTGAATGCACTGCTGACGCTGGGGACATGGAACCTCTGCACACCACCTGAGATGGGCTAGGCTGACAGAGTAGATATTTCCTTTCTTTCCTAGACCAAATGTGAATACCCTTGGAGATAGGAATTTGAGAGAAGAGAGAAATTTGCATCACTGCAATCTGTACTGTCTGTGCACTAGAAGGCAGTCAGACATTTCCACATCTAACCATCTAAGACAACAAAGTCAATTATTAATTCTAATAATTAAATAAATAAATATTAACATAATTAACATTAACGTTAATGTTAACATTAACAATAATAATAATAGTAGTAGTAATAATAATAATAATAATAATAATAATAATAATAATAATGCAATAAATGGAGGCACCTCAGTCCAAATGCAAAAGAGAATATCGCGGTGTACTATCTCACTGGTTGGTACTATCAGTGAATGATTTAACTTGACAGGTCACCCTCTAATAACCTGCTCTCCCATGGCTCTCCAAAAACCATATGTTAAGCAGGAACAACTTCTGGGCCAGTGCTCCTTTAGCTTAAGAAATCTCTGTCGCTTGATTCCTTGCCATGAAACAGAGTTAAATTGGGACCCATGCTGGGGAGCTGCCTAATCAGATCTCTAATAAGGAAGAACTGACCTTGAACCATGTTCCCATTGTGCTGGAACTGCTGTGGCATTGAGAGAAGTAAAATACCCTTTCGCTACCTCCACACCTGTCTCTGAGACCTCATGGTAGGAGGTCTTGTGGTTTCAGGGGGTTCCTGGAATGATCACAAATGCTGTCAGAGATGCACATTGTGAAGCCACCCTTGAGTAACGTGCTAAGAACCCCTGAAGGGACACTTGCTCCTTGGTGACTCTCTTTGACATCAGTTAAGAAGGAGGAAATGATAGATTATTAACTGTGGAATTCCACAAACCAGAGGTCAGTTGTGGTTCAGGCCTTGACGGGCTCTGTATAACATAGGACCAGCTTTCTCGCTTGCTTGCTCACTTCTGATGTACATGTTTACTATTGAAACAAATTATGATGGTTGAACCTTGACCCTTCATTATCCAATGTCTGAATCAGGATCTTGAGGAAAAAACATTAGGACAGTGAAGTCCCTGAAGTCTCCTACCATCCTTAGCTGAAATTATCAAAAAGGGAGAAATTTAAAGGAGGTTAAATTTGTGATATGGCGATTAACCATGTTAAATACAAAGATCTAAAACCTCTTCAGAGAGTCCCTGAGCTACAGAGAATATTCAGGAAAAGCATTGTTGAATGCTTGCCCTGCTTTTATATTCTTTCTTAGGCATCTGCTATGGGCCACCAGTACAGAGAAGATTGAGATGGACCATCAGTCTGACTGGTCCAGTGTTGTTCTTATGACCACTGAAGAATGGAATGAGATTTCCAAATCAGCTTTCAAACAACTGTTGGGAACCATATTCCATTTGCTTCCAGTAGCTGTTGTTTCTTTGTACTGGATGTGCTCCTCTGGTCAGAACAAATGCTGGCTGGTTGTCACTCCGAAAATCCTCTGTAGACCTTCTGATCCCGGGGCTGATGTGTGAAGTGATATGATTAGCAAACATGTAGATTAGATCATGCTCTGATCTCTTTTACACATACAGAAAAAAACCCCACATCTCTTACAATGAGAAAAAAAGGGATAAAGATCAAGGGAAAATAAGGCATGAAAAGGCATTTCATGCAAAAGTCCAATAACGGGAATGTTCCCGACAGCTCACTTGCAGGGCTTTGGTCACACTGATTCTGTATTTCTCTCTTCGGACTGCTCCGTAGCCTTAGAGAATTTATTGGAAAGTATTGTTTCCTGAAATTCCTTTCCTGGTATTCACCCTAAATTAGTTCTTTTCTTAATTGTCTCCCATTATTTTTTCCCTTTCTCTCAGTCCTGATCCACTTCTTCGCTGCTGCCAACTCTTGCAATAGTACCGTAAGTCTTGCAATATTTAGTGTTTTACTGTAATCCCCAGCATCTGGAAGCAAGTGGTTGTGCAAGGATTCCAGCTTTCATTAAAGAAGCCTTTAGCCCTTGGAGTTGCTTAGAGGAGCTTGAAAATATGACCCGAGTGTACTGAAAAGACAAAAAAAAAAAAAAGAAAATAATAATAAGAAATAAATCATCAAAAAAGCCAGACTACAAGGAACTGTATATACAGGAGTGAAAATAAAGATGACATTAATTTCAGGGCAAAGAGTAATTGAAAATTTGAATATTTGAGATTGATGATATTGGTGTTTGAAATCAAGCCTGTAGGGTATGTATATATTCCATTACACAACAGCTGAGTACACAACAAGGAGAAACCAGACTGTTTTCCACATTCACTGAGGACAGAACGAAATGGCACCAAACTAAACTGCATTAGACAGATGAGATATAAGGAAAAACATCTCGTAAGGATAAGAAAGGTTAAGAAATTGGGACACTGGCCTGAGAGAGGGTGGACTTCCCTTCTCAGGAGATTCTTAAGAGTTGGTAGATACACAGCTATCAGAAATGGATTTGGGAGAAGCTTGGATGGAGCAAGATAGGAGCAGAGGAAAGATGGGAGAAGAATGGCTGCATGAGTTCTGAAGGCCACCACCAGCTCTCTGCACTAGGATTTTTTTGGTCTCCCCTCATCTAGCTTCTTCATGTAGTTCTCTAACTTTTCCCTCACCATGATGAACTGCTAGAGACGGGGACATGAGGCAATGTGGTAGGAGTGATATACTTAACTTCCAGGCTCCTTGTAAGGACAAAGTCACATAGCTTGAAGCCTTTATTGCTCACTACTAACAAAGGCAATGAAACCTGACAACAGAAAACAGATTCAATAGGGAAAGCAGTAGCTTCATCCAGGTTCAGGGCAGGGTCTGAAGTCAACATGTAGGTTTATAAAGGCCTGAAAGATTGAACAGGGTCCTGTCTTATTCTGAGAGCATCCAGAAGAAGGTTTTCAGTAGGGAAGTAGGTAGGTACCTGCAGTCTATGTACAGAAACGTTACTGTTGATGTTTACCTTTTTCTGGTGTAACTAAGAATTAGGAGATGGGATAGGGCGGGTCTGTCTATCCCTTCTTTTTTGCAGGACCCTACATCATACAAGTCATTTATAAGTAACACAGGTTGCTTGCCCTTCACTCTGCCCCAACACAGAGGCTTTCCAGGATCTTCCATCACTAGCACTTTAACCATCTGATTTCCAGTCTGACTTCTATCTGTGGCCAGTTTCCCACCCCTTTGTTCCTGTGCCAACACTGGCCTTTAGCTTTAATAGCTGCCTCCCCACTTTGGTGTATTACTCCCAGATGTATTTCTAGTCACCAGTTACATCCCTTCTTAGCCTTTATCTGCTAAGCTAAGCAGGCTGAGCAACTCTATATCCCTCTCATCACACCAGCTCCCTACTCCCTGATTGCCATAGCAGCCTTTTTCTGCACCAGCTTCAGTAACTGTCTCATCAGCATTAGTTATCTTGCTGCAGACCTCAGGAATGAAACCATGATCTTGACTTTCTTCTTTGAATTGGGCTATGTCTTTCCTCTGACCACAGTGGGAGCAGCTGGGTATTCTTCACATCTCAAAAAGGATATTGTAGAAGTCCTAAACAAAAACAAAGTACATCATAAATCAAACACGGGGCTGAAAAGCCTATCATCTTGACAGCGACTTTCATTTGAACAGGGCCCTCAAATGCCACAATCTTAAGAGATGAGTCATGTGATAATAGAGACTTGGATATTGTAATTAATTAGGAGCCTTTTAAGGGATGATACAACTTACCTGGCAGTATCCATCCAAAAATTAAACTACTCTAAACTAGTCATCTGCTGCCCTGAAAAGCCACTGGAAAGAGGCTGGCACGTCCAGAGATTGGGCCAACACTCTGGTTTTCCATAGTATGTTAGGACAGGAGGAATCAAACCCCAAAGAGACAGTCCTCTCTCACTGGCTTTCACAGGAGCCCGGATGATGAGGTGCAACTAGATACCTAATTCTCCAGGGAGCTACCAAGCCTTGAAAAAAACTCTGGCTCAAATCAGAATGGAGAGTTGGAGCCCCAAACTGGCACTGAACGTGAATGACTGCTGTTTAGTAAACCTCTACCGAAACCTGGCACAAAAAAAGCCAGCTGCAGTTGTTACAGTGGTTCATATTGACTCTGGATGGGAGTAGCATCTTGGAAGTTCACAAAACTTTTCATTTGTTTCTGAGTCTGTTTTGTAAGATCAAAACGAGATGGAGTAAAGTAAGCAATAAGTACAAGATTTCACCAGTATGTACTACAGGCACTGACTTAACTAAACTTAAGTTTGTATTCAATTCAATAAAACTGTGTCCTGATCTACGTCTAAGACTCCTTAGGGATATTGTAGTTAAAAAAAATGAATGAAGATGTGTCAAAAATATGGACAAAGTTCTCCTGTATCTTGTAATCTCTAGCTTCTGATTGACATAGGAGGCATTTTGTTATTAATTCATATACTCTGTGTTCCCATAAAAGACAATGGCCACAGAGAAAACTCAACAACAATGATGACAACCCCATAAAATTTGGAGAAAAGATAGGATTGTGCTGTTCTGCTCGCAGGGATTAGAGGGTAAGGGAATTCTCTGGCATTGACTTCATGCCAAGTAGTTCAGGACCTTTTTATCCACCTCATTGGATTATCCACAGGAAGTCTTCTGACTCATTAACTCCATTGAGAAGGTCAAATAGGATTTTCAGCAACCTTAACCTCTCCTCAGCAAGTGGTTACAGGCTGTAGAGATCGCCTTGATTTCTGTCACAGTGCAACAATCTCTGAAAAGACATTATGGAAAACTTTCTATTTTTATTTTATGAGTGATTATCACAAAATGGTCACTGAATATGAGGACACACAGGCCTGTGGATTTTCATGCTGATTTTTCAGGGATATTTTAGGACTGTGATGGCTTTCTCACTTCAAGATCTGATATGAATTTTTCTAGCACAGGGAGTGTCAGGAGCATAGGAAACATGATTAAGATACAGTCATAAGTTTGTAAAGAAAAGCGGGAGAGGTCAGGTTAAGAGAAGCACCTCAAAGAGTAAGAGATTCCCTTAGATCTGAGTAGGTCTAATTCATTTCCTTCATTTAATGAAAATTACTTATCTTGAAGGTGTAAGCTTCTGATTTACACCTAGAGGAAACATGACTGTACTCTTGTTGACTGCTGTGGAGATAGGATCATAACCTACAAAAAAAATGGAGATAGGCACTCAGGCTAAGCTTGAGAATTGGGCTACAGCTGAGAAAGCAGTCTGATGAGACGGGCATGTCTTTGAGTGGTTGAGATTTGTAGAATCTCAGGGCTCTGAGGAGACAGGAGCAGCAGGGTCTACACAAGGAGAAGAAGAGGGCATTAGGAAGGGAGCTCTTATCCATTTGAGCACTGCTGAACTGTCGAACAATGAGGAAATGTCATTAAGCCAACTGCTGCACATGCAGCTTGGCTGCCACGCTGACCGGTCATGGCGGCTTTCTTCTAGGTCACTTGGTACTTCTGAACCACCTGTCAAGGGTGGGTTCAGACCTGGGTCTGGGTCTTTGGACAGGCTTCCTATAGAATACGGTTGTGTGTGAAGGGGTTTTATGGGAGGTCTGACTCTGTGACTGTGGATAGTCCCTGCCCTGTGCTGTGCTATGAGATATGACCAAGCATTGACTGGGAGATGCTGGCCCAAACCCAGACAGCAGCAGACAAAAACTGCGCAGTATGGCCCACTGCTGGCCATTACCTCAGCCAGCACCCAAGCCCTATTTTCTTTATGAGTGTGGCTGTAGCCCATATGTGGGGGGCAGAAAGACACGCGTCCACTCCCCGACACATTTCTATGCAGCTAAACAAACCGAGCGTGAGCATTTTGACTCAGTAACATCTTAAGCAGCTGTGGTTTGTAACTTATTTCTGCGCTGTCTGTTTTGCGTTCGCACCTTGGGAATTAGTGCCTATTTGCTGGTTCAGATCAGACTGGAGAGCTTGAGGTCTGCTATCACTTAATCATATGTTTTGGTATCAGATTCCTGCTAACCTTAAAAAAAACCCATGGAAATTGGGTATGCATTTTATGGTACTTCTGTGCTGTGGAAATCACCTTCTTAGTGCTGTGCTGCAACATAAGGGACGATTCACAGAATGTCCTTTGAACACAGATGACCCTAAAAGATTTTCATTTAAGGGAGCTTGGGAATTGCTTCAGCTCTGCATTCAGCTGGGTCTTTTATGAACTGTGTTTAGTAGTGGCTTATACATAAAGCGAAGTTCATGTAGTGAGTCTCTGCTTACCAAAGGCAAAAAAAGTTTCCTAAGGCCTCTGGGATATAAGCACAGAAGCAGCAAAGAACAAAATAGTGCTTTACCTTAGGAAAGAGCAATGATCACCCTGGTATAGAAACACTGATCCAGTTGTGGTGATGTTTTAGAAGAGAAGTGAGAAAGTGAGTGAGCATGCTAAAAACACTATTAAGGCAATTCAGCTGCAAAAAACCCCCGACCTTCAAAGTCAGAGACGTGTTTGGCATATCAAAAGGAAGGTGGGAAAGGATGTTGCACAAGGAACATCATCATATGAGGTTACATATTCTGTAACCTAGAAGAAAAAGGTAGGAGGAGAAGCAAAACAGGGCAGCTGAGATGGGAAAACTCAGGTGAGAAGTGAGAGCGGTTTGCTGTGGGAGCACTTTTCTGCAGGACAGGGATGGAGTCTCTCTTAGTAACAGCTCATTGAATCTGGATGTCTTTTTGCAGGAGATAGCCGTGCACTAGTTATAAAGATTTATGCAGGGGTATTGGGGTGAAACTGAGAGCTTCTGAAAACAAAGGTCCAAACTAAGTGATCATATTGATCTTTTTTTAACTTATTTCTAAGACTTTTAGTTATACATAGTGCTGGGAGGGTAGCAAATGCTGCATTGCAGAGGTGCTTGAACTTCATGCAAAAGTTAACCAGAGACCAAAGGAGTCAGGCATGTGCTTGTCTCTGGGGGAAGAGATATTTGAAGCAGGAAAAGGTGTATTTAACTGTACTTATTGACAGCCTAATGATCACCGCCCCTCTTCTATTGAGAGATTTATTTATCGCTCCCTAGAGGACTAGGCTGATTGTTCTGACTGACCTTGTATACCTCCAAAATGCAAAGCTGGAGAATTCGGACAATGCAGAGGTTGCAGGAAAACCATGGAGGGAAACATGTCCCAGCGTGCAGCTTCACAAAAGAGGCTGAAGATGCAAGAGCAGCCTTGCCGTGTGAGAGGAGCCATCCCTCTAGCCCAGTCCCCTGTCTCTGGCCAAGAACCTGGGTGCAGGATGGGTTCTTGCAAACGCCTGGACATGCCTCGGGAACTTTGCAGGGGGCTGCCGCAACATCAGGGTGGTTTGCTCAGAAGAAAGACCCATCTTCACAGGAGGTCTCTGCGGTAGCTGTCACACTGTAAATCTGCACTAACTCAGTATTACCCTATGCACAGAACTGAAAAAACAACTAGGTCAAAATGTGCTCAGTGAAGGCCTGTATCCAGCAGCATTTATCAGGACCCCACTTTTACAGAAAAAAACCCAGCAATAAAAGCCTCTGTTGGTTTTTGCATAACAAACCGACAAAATCTATGGCTTGAGCTGGAAGAAAAGGACAAAACCTGCTGCAGATAGAGAGCTGATGTCAGCTGTCATCCTCCTTTAGAAAAGCCCAGGACAATGGCGCTGAATTAGGACAGGCCTGAAAGACATCCCAGTACTGGGAGCTTGGGTGTCCTGCCTGAAAGGGCCAGAGGGCCAGTCATTATCTGCAAAGTGAGGTCTCCTTTGTTAACCCTGTCACCACTCCTCCACCCACACCACTTGGCCCCGTATTCCTGGTGGCCAAGAAAACAAAAACCCCTCCCGCCGCATTGGGAGGAGACCAAGGCAAGAAAAGAAAGCAGAGGGAGGGCTGGGAGAGAGGGGGAGTGAGAGAAACTCATCTTGAATACGCTATCAGATAAGGACTGTTGAAATAAGCCTTTTTTTCCTTTTTTTTTTTTTTTCTTTCCATAGCTCCCTCTGCAAGGAGTAGCAATGGAAGGAAATAGATAATTAAAGGGCCTTTTAAAATGGCCCCACTGTTGTCCCAGGGCTGAGAAGGTGCGCTGGCAGAACAAGTGAAATACCCAGCGAAGCAGACCTTTATCTCTTCCTAATGACTCGAAATGAAAAGGGTCTTTTTCCCCAGGCCCTGGGCTCAGCCTCCTACCCTGGGAAGATTTAATTCTCAAGGCCAGGAGAATAAGTCCTCTTGTCCACTTGCAGGCTGCGGATAAATGGACAGCACTGTTGTGTCTGGGTTTTGTGCCTCCGCCGCCCCAGATGTCCGGGGCTAATGAAAGGGGAGAAGCTGGAGGGACTGATCTCAGACATAAACGTTTCCTCCTTTTACCTGTCCCTCCCTCCCCACCCTATCCTCTGAAGGTTTCTCTCTTTTTTCCTTCTTGCAGGATACAAAGGCGGCCCAAGCTTTCACCCTTTCTGCCCTCGCTCCCTCCTGAAGGATCTTGCTGCGGGCTGACCCCAGGTGCTCCCAAATCCCAAGCGACCTTGGCGTAGCTGAAGCAGGGTAAACCGTGCACTGGACTTTGGTTGGTAGGCTCGAGCTGAACATCAATATAGGTTTGCATCTCATTGCTTAGCTCAGGTCATCAGAAGCATTTCTCTCCATGCCACCAGTTCCCTCCTGCACTCTGGGCAAGTCCTTCTCCTCCTCGACACCCTGTGCCTCAGTTTCCCCTTTCATAGAAGGGATGATGGCCTCTTTCCTGACCATCAAGGAGTGCTTTGATCCACTGAGACAGAGGCAAGGAGTAAAATCTTCCCTTTCAGCCTGCTGAGAGCAGAGACCCGGGAAGAGGATGAGCCATTCCCACCAACAGGGGCAACCAGCTGCTAGACAGCCAGTAGCTCTGTCCCCAGCCATACCTGATGAAGGAGATGTCACCAGTGCTACAGCATGGTGCACAGTGCTGGCTCCACAGTGCAAGGCTCCACACACCTAGAAGCGGATGTGTTTTGTCTGCAAAAGTCTAAGTTTACAGTCTAAATGAAACAACAGAGAGTCCAGAATCACCCAGCTATTTATGAAAGCGTGAATATTTTTTTGTCTCCCTATTCACAGGGGCAGAGTTTTTTACTCCTCTTTTTTAAGATTATTTGCTTATTTTATTGAATACCTGTGTAATTTTTGAAGAAGGACTAGCAGCCAGATTGTCCTGCATTGCACTGCTACCCAATGGCCACGGGAAGACAAGATGGTAGATAAAGAAAGTTCTTCACTTGCTGGCCCAGAACATTTTATAGTGTTATAAATTTTTTGCTGCTGCTCTTCTACTTACTAGCAGTTTACTTCAGCCCAGGCACTGGTCAGGAGCCGATCCCTGAAAGTGTTGGCCAGCTTTAAGGAAATGTGAAAGTGAGTTGTTTGCAATCTTTACTGATGGCTGTTCTCTGGTGCTCTGCGTCAGGTCCTGCAATGGCCTGACAGACACAGCTTAACCGACACTGCGCTGGACTTTGCTTACTAGGCTCGAGCTGAACATCATCCTGAAGTCCATACCATCTGCAAGCACTGACACCTCGTTCCAAGAGACATGCCAGGCAGATGACGGGCTTCATTCTCACTCGGACCCCTTTTCCCTGCTGTATTTTTGAAACTTCCCCCAGTGTTTGTGCCTCATATATGAAGCACACAAACCCATGTTACCCTGTTCTTCCAGCCTCTAATGCACTTTCTTTCCCAGAAAATCATGTTAGAGGAATTATTAGGGACTCTGTTTCTGTTCCTCATCCCATCTCTGTAAGTCTCTGCGTAACTTTCCCTTTCTCTTTGCCTCCAGTTTCTGCTCTGGCATGGGGCAAAATGACAGTCCTACCTGAACCAATTGGGTGTTAGTCTCACAGAAACTCAACCTTTGCCTGGTGCTGCCTTTGACGCTCTTGCAAAGTGCCAGCAGATCCCAGTGGCAGTGTGCAGCACCTCTCCTTGCTCCAAGGTCAATGATGCGAGCGAGGCCAGCACGGCACAGAAGCGCACCCGTGCCTTGCTAATCGAGGGGAAGCTCCTTCCCTGCATGTGAAGAGACTGGGGCAGACAGCGGGAAGGAGAACAGGCAGAGGGTGGGAAAAAAAACTCCTGAATCTTGCCAAACATTTGAGGCAGAGGAAGGAAAGGATGAAGAGAATAAAAGGGCGGTGTTGTCTGAGACTCTAATTAATGTAAAAACACAGTTCGCTTGGGTTCAGACAGATCTTTTTACTGAATGGAGACAGTTTTTATCTGCCCTTTGCAGCTCTGGCTATTCTTCCCCTTGGCGTCTGGTTACCTATTTAGCACACTGGTGTGCACGCACTCACACCTCCCTGGACAGCACACGGAGAGTCCAGCCTGCTGGAGGTAGTGCGGGTTTATTGAAGTGTTGATTCCCCTGATCACAATGTCCAACAATTTCCTGGGTGCCTTCAGAAATCCCCTGCACAGCAGTGTTTAGTTTGTTAACGCATCGTCTGAAAACAGGAAGGGAGAGAGACATAGTAGTTTTGATTTTGCACTCTTGATTTTGTACTCGGTACCCTGAACGCCAGGAGGGCATAAGAGAGTTTAGAATCAGCTTCTAAATGAAGGAAGAGACAATTTTCAGGTTCATTTTTTTTGTAATGGTGGGATTTGTTTGTCCAAGCAGAGCGGTAACACCAGAAGGGTACAGATCTGCACATCACGCATGTTGGTCCCATGCAAATCTGGCAGATAACCCAGAGCATTGAAAACTAGACACCTTCAGGCTTCTGTGTTCAAGGACATGTCTGTAGGAGATGATGAATCACCCCCTCAAATTCCCTTTATTGTACCTCAAAACCAAAGGGATTACAAAGACACTCAGAAGACTCCTCTGATCTCCCCCGGGTTACTTTAACCACACGCCAGGGGTTATTTTCAGCATTGTGTGTGTCCTGTTTGATGGCCAGAATAACATCAAACAGCTTATGTGTATCTAAAACACATGTCCCACTATAGTCTTGGAGCTAGGTCTTTCTGGAGGTTGGTTCAGTATGGCTCCTCCTCTATTACTAGTGAGTCCCTTGTGCCTCCTGGATCGTGAGTGAAGGCCTTGTGTTGCACTCCATACTGCAATTTTACAACTTTTTCCAGGTCCAGGTATTAAATTAAAACTCCTTCAAAATCTGATAGTCCATATCTATTTATCATGGAGCACAGCTGCAAAACACCGTCTGGAAATATCTGTTTTACAGATTATCATTTTTCGCTTGTAAACCCCCACATTCAGCTCAAATTAAGTTACTTGTGTCTCTCTTCTCCTTGCATGACAATTCTTTTGCCATGCCTCCCTTTACTAATGCACCTTCTGGCAAGGACCAGCCATCTTCTCTCTTTGTACCATTTCTACTTATACTCAGAACAGTTGTTCTCAGCTTGCATTTGTCTTTGAAGTTTACTGCTCCTGTTTCACACTAGAAAGAGGGTGCACCTCAGGATGCACCTGCAAACTCCTCAACATCCGTCCAGTTGTTCCAGCTGCTCTAGGCTGAGGGATTTGGGTCTCTTCAGTCTGGAAAAAAGACAGCTGAGGGAGGACCTTATCAACACTTATAATAAAGGGTGGGTGTCAGGAGGATGGAGCCAGGCTCTTTTCAGTGGTGCCCAGCGACAGGACAAGAGGTAATGGGCACAAACTTGAGCATAGGAAGTTCCACCTAAACATGAGGAGGAACTTCTTTACTTTGAGGGTGGCAGAGCACTGGAACAGGCTGCCCAGAGAGGTGGTGGAGTCTCCATCTCTGGAGACATTCAAAACCTGCCTGGAGGCGTTCCTGTGCAACCTGCTGTAGGTGACCCTGCTCTGGCAGGGGGGTTGGACTAAATGATCTCCAGAGGTCCCTTCCAACCCTGCCATTCTGTGATTCTGTGATTACTATTACCATTAAAACAGGTGGTAGCTGATACGCTTTATACTTACTGTGCATAATGAGCAGGAAAGAAAAACAGTGCGTGGGGAATCTTCATGTTGCATGAAAAACTGAACCAGACACCCAAAATCTGCAGGTTCACTACGTGCCTCTCTGTACTTGTTTGGAGCTCAGCAAACATAATAGCCACAACAGCAAATAAGTTGTCTTCTGCAAGGCTAGACAAGGTCAGGAACATTTTAGTGTTATTTTTACTGCAATCAAAATGACTAACAATAAATGGGATGACATCCACACCATTTTTACTTAGATGTAAATAATTGAAACACATGTATAAAAGTTCTGTGTTTTATTTTCTTTCATGCAGAATTTACTCTGCCTTCCAAACACAAAAAAATTATATGTGTGCGCGCGCGCATGTGCATGTGTCTGAATATGCAACAGTCATATTTATATTCTGTGTTTTAGTTATTAAAAACAAACTTTCAGTCGAAACAAAACATGTGCTGGACCAGCCAGTAATTGTTATTTATTTAGCCAGATGTCACCTCTTGGCGAATAGCTATGCACTTTGGGTTTTAGTCATAAAAAAATAATACATTAAAACTGTGGAATGTTCCCCAAAGTGGAAACTCAGGATAGATGGACATTGCTGAGGAAGGGAGGCCAGTCCCTCCCAGTCCACGCTGCTTCACTCGCGCCTTGCTTGCTGGCTCTGTTTCAGACCACCCCAATTTGTTCCCTCAGAGACATGGTTGTGGGGATAACTCAATCCCGTGACCCCACCCCACAGCCTGGAAGGGTGAGACTGCACCCAGCTGGGCTCTGGTCACCCCACACACTGCTCCAAACCTAGCCTAGAAGGCTTTGCATCTTCAAAGAGGCTTGCAACACATACGCTCATGCTATAAACACGTTGTCTTGAGGTATTGCAGCAGAGGAGACATTATTTCCGACACTTTGGAAAAAACACAGAAGATATGATATTCTGCTGGGGGGACTAAGAGGAGAGTAAGGTCCAGTTGCTACTTGATGGAGATGTGTCCAATCTTCTTTTAGAGAGGACCAGAGCTGAGCAGCACAGAGGTCAGTCTGCCTGTGCCCCTTGGTCCGTGGTCGTCTCTTATTTTGCTCTGCACTCATACCTTGAATTCCTGCCCAGCTCTGTTTGTGGATACACAATCCATTTGAACTTCTACATCAAAAGATAAAAAATTCACTTGGCTAATGGAAGGAAGGAAGGAAGGAAGGAAGGAAGGAAGGAAGGAAGGAAGGAAGGAAGGAAGGAAGGAAGGAAGGAAGGAAGGAAGGAAGGAAGGAAGGAAGGAAGGAAGGAAGGAAGGAAGGAAGGAAGGAAGGAAGGAAAGTTGCTTCTCCCTTCTCTGTCCATCCCAAGATACACTCAGTCATCTTTGGGACAAGCCAGAGGGAGCTGGATCTGTCATTTTGGGGTTTTGGGGCCGCATGCATCAGCAGCTGAATACAACTTATTGACTTGACAGTCTGCAGCAAAGAAAAGCTTTGTAAATTATTTTGTTGATGGTGACAACTGGCTTTGAGTTCAATGACACAAGGAGGAGGGAGGAGCGACTTATCAGGAAATATGGGACAAAGCTGTAAGCTTAGCTGCTCTTCCTCCTGCTGCAGGCTGGAAGGGGGGGAAGCCAGGTGTAATTGCACTGGAGTTCAAGCGAGGTTGGCCCTGGGCTTCAGTCAGCACCTGCTTTTCATGGGAATGACAGCCCCTCTGTTCCCGGCACAGAGGGAGCTCAATGAGAGCCTGTAGAGCCAGGCAGCCTGGCACAGACCCAGGCTCCCGTGATATGATAAACACTCTGTCTCTCTACTGCTCGACAGACATCCAAAAGAGAGGGAGGGAAAGAGAGATGCAAACAGGCTGGGAGTAACATGCCATGTGGAGAGGAAGCTTTTCCCCAGGGACTGCGAGATTGCTTCTGTACCAAATGGTATAGAAGCCTGGCCATCAAAAGCCACCTCGCAGAATGTGTTAGCAGTCACAGTCATCCATGCAAGAAAGAATATGTGGATTTGCTACTGAGATGCACCTTTGAATAAGGCGGTAAAAAAAGAAAAGAAGCCTGTCATGGGCAGTTGTGCATTACACCTGACCCTGGGCACCTTGCATCCAGGAGCCTGAAGACATCTATGGAGTTGAAGGCAGCAGAACTATGGGCACAGAAGGAGTATGTGTGTGTGCTCTGTTTGGGGGTGGCTATTGTTTTATGGGAGGACAGAGGGGGTTAAACAGTATGAACTGAATTCACCATGGCACACAGCTAGGAGACCAAAAAGGTTTTGCAGAATCCAGTCTATGTACCGAATCATAGAATCAGAGAACCATATAGGTTGGAAAAGACTTTTAAGACCATCAAGTCAACTATAAACCTAACACTGCCAAGTCCACCACTAAACCATGTCCCTAAGCACCACATCAACACATCTTTTAAATACCTGGGCAGCCTGTTCCAATGCTTGATAAGCCCCCTGGTGAAGAAATTTTTCCTAATATCCAATCTAAACATCCCCTGGTGCAACTTGAGGCCATTTCCTCTTGTCCTATCACTTGTTACTTGGGAAAAGATGCCAACACCCATCTCGCTACAACCTTCTTTCAGATATTTATAGAGAGCAATACGGTCTCCCTATAAAACATGCTGTTGTCAGTCAGGGGTTGCACATCCACTCTGGGTGGAGAATGGCTATGATGTGCAGGTACCTCTTAAATCTGAGAGTTCCTTACAGCTGAGAAAGATGAAAACAGCACAGGGATGTTCAGGACTAGAGTCGAGCTGTCTACAAAGGTCTGATGGGACTGGACCTTTTCCATCCCAACTGTTTTTCAACTCAGAACTGATGATTTGTTTAAACAAAATCTTTATACAAAGTCCCTGCTTTATTTAGCAAATCGGTATCTCAGTGGAAAAAAAAAAATCAATCACAGTGCTAAAAGAACATTGTTTTAGCTAAAACTTCTGTAAAACTGAGGAAAGCTTGATTTGGGGTAGAAATTTTGATGATCTCTTGAGAGTCTGAAATCATGCACAGATCTTATTTGACCCAAAGAAAAAATAATCTCAGAAACTTGCATGTTGAAATTGCCCTTCACATGTGCTATATTGCTCACTCTAGTGTTCTTTCATCAAGTTAAAGAAAAAGCCACATTTAAAAAGCTTGGTGAGTAAGACTTCAACATAGTGATAGGCAAGGTCTTTTCTTCCCATTCTCATTTGTAATGCTACCTTCAAGGACACCTCTTCCAGTCCATTACCTTCATGGCCTGAAGGTCATTGTCTGAAAGTCGTGCTCTGCCTAAATCTGAAATTACAGAAAACTCTTCAACTTTCAGGCCCTGCCTGTTGTTAGATGCACCTAAAGCCTCACTAAGGACCTGCGTTTCTGTTGGACAAAACACCCTAAAACACCCGCATCCTTGTAAAGCTCCTAAAATTCTAACTCCCAAGAAAGCCTTGGTGGGATTCCCAGATTAGGGTCTCAGCAGAATTTCAGATGAGGCTTCAGAGGAAAGATAAGGTGCTCTAACAGTCAAAAAAATTGCAGTTCTTCCTGGTCCCATCCGCACTCTTATGGGAGCTCTGATGCTTACTAAACTCTCAAAAAACTAGTGACCTTTCTTTTCTGGTTTACTTCTCTGCCAATTAAATGAGCCAAAACAGAGGTTCAAAGAGTTCCAGAGTCGATGCAAGGGAAGGAGCAGGACCGTGTGGCAATGAGCCGTTCAGAAGCTGTCAGCTGCTGGATCAGCTCAGCCATCTTATAAAACCACCCCCCCACAACATGTCGCAGGCACACCTACATGGGCTTTCACACGTGTCCTAACCACAAAAATCCTCCCACTCTCTGTATACCTTCAAAGCCTGTAGTTAAGAGCAAAAATGGCTGTGACTCGCCACCACCAGAATAACCCAACCATTGACCTTTAAGATATCCTGGACGGGACTTTCACCACAACAGCTCCTGTTGAAGCTATTTCGCTTTGAATAAAGTATTTCAGTATTCATTGCTGGAAAGATGGGGACTCAGGCACACAAAACGCCGTCGCAGTGAATAGGAGACCAAGTTCTGAGCTAGGCATCGGGGCTCCCTGTTCGGCAGACAGGGAGAGCAGGCATCTGTTCTGCTGCAAATTATGTTAGTCTGCTACTGTGGCATTAAAAAAAGCATCTAAGGGGAGGAGGGAGACAACGTCTGCGAAAGCAGAGCTGGAGGTTATACATGAACTTGGACAGGTCCCAAGGAATTTCACCAGCCTATTAAGGAAGCATTTACATCAACCACAAGTTGCTTAATGTTTACTATGTTAAATAATCCAAATTCCATGGAACTCTTTGTTCTTATGTGTTCAGGGAGAAAAAGTGATACCTATAAGCAGCACTCTCCAAGCTTTAATAGCTTTGGCCCTGTCTGCTCACTGTGTTCTGGTGGCTTTTGTGCAGTTACCCAGCAGAGCATTACTCTTTGCAAAGCGTGCATTCCCAGGGAGACAGGTTGTGCTTATGGGTTGCCAGACCACCGTGCCAGGACCCTCGCGGACCCGCTGAGGTGAGAGTTAAGCCTCTTTGCCTGAGAAGTGATATTATCAGCTCTTTTCTCAGAGAAACCCCATTATGCATGAATAGAGCTGGAGCAGGGAGGGATATAGGCAGAGAGACAATAATGATTCCTTTTCTGAAGCAACATAAAAGAGAGTGAGGACTTCGGCAAGAAACCTGAGGAGTTAAGAGGCAGCACTGAGGTCTCGATGGGGATGGGGTATTCTTCTTCCCCTTGCCGGGCTCTGGAGGTATGTTGGAGTGGTCAGAGCCAGAGAGGAGTTAGTAGCTGCCTGCCTCATAAAGGGATCATTGACTGTGGAAGGTGAGCATGGGGAGGAGGGTTTTCACATTAGATTTGGGCCAGGGCCAGTGGACTTAATCATCTTGGCTCCCAGGCTGGCTCCTGGTAGCTCCAATCCTGCCCTTGTTCACTCAGCCACGTTGGTGTTGGGAAAACACAAGTGAGGTCAGCAGAAACCCTCGTGAATGGAGGGTTTTTTTGCTGCAGGCTGAAGAGAGAGGGGGATTCAGACCCACAGATCTCAGCTGCAGTGGCTGAGTTGGAGGGAAAGCAAAGCTTTTCCTGCTGGCCCAGCATGATGGGATTCAACCCATGAGGCCCTTCATGCTCCTCTCTACTAGGCAGAATGCCCTGCAACAGCCCTCCCATGGATAAATGGGGCTTGGGTACGTTGCAGGATCAGCTGGCTCCAACAGCACTGATGGCGTCTCTCTTCTCCTCCACAGCATCCCACATCCAGTCCCTTGGGTGGTCCCACTGGTTGGAGTTACACAATACCCATATAGACTTACCCTAGTGCTTCTCCAGCACTTGCACCATCATATCTACTGGAGATCTGTTACAGTGCCCAGACATGAGGCTCTGTGTGTCTGTGCTGTCTGCTAGCTGTCCCGTATTTCAGGCTGAGTTCTCAGTGTTACAGAGCCATGCCATGGCCGCAGAGAGCCTTGCATGTTTGCAAAGCGATGGCAAAAAAACCTCTTCAAGTCCTTGGGCTTTTGGATCTGACAAGGTTTTTCCTCTGTTTTTGTGGCAGAGCACATGACAGCCCTTGTGTTGTGGGACTCAAGATAAAATTTACAGCTGTGGTATAAGTGGTTTCAGATTAGTACCCAGTGACTCCACCAAGAAATCTTCACAAGCCAGAGAATAACTGCAGAAACAGCTGCAGAACATGGTGCAGATGGAGGGAAAGTCCCCAAAAGAAATTAAGAAAGACCTGCATTGAGAGAGGAAAGAAAAGAAAGGCTCAGGGAGAAGACAGGTGGCTGAGGAAAGGACAGCAATCCTGCCCCTTGTATGATTTTCACAACTGGATAGCACCTCACAAGCCCCTTCTGTGTTCTTGATTTGGGCTTGCAGGGAGCGGGGAGCTGTAGTTGCACGACCCAAGGGCAGAAGCAAGGATGGTTCAGGGGGTTTGGCGTTAATGCCAGAGCCATGAACATGTAGTAGTGGTGGTGGAGGTTTGGGGAACCTGTCTGCTGCTACAAATACTGAAGTATGCATCAGATCCAAAGATGATGCTGAAATTATAGGAGGTGGAAATTCTGATGGTTCCTCTTTGTGAAAGAGATGGCTGGACACAGAAGCTGAAACTACTGGAGGAAGCAGAAGAAACTGAAGTGTTGGGAACTGGAACTACGGAAGTTGGGCTGCAGGGGCTGGAGTCAAACCTCAGGGAGCTGTGTAGCCTCAGAGTTTGTACCAGAAGAGGGAATGATTCCTGCTGTCAAGGGCAATGATGTGGCTAACAGGAGAAGGGAGGGGGACAATGCGTAGTGGGTAAAGGAGGACGATATCAAGGGAAGGCTTTTCCATGCTGCAAGGCATGTCTTGACCATAGAAAATAAGTCTGGAAAGGATCTTGGACCAGATCCCAAGCCAGAAGCAAATCTAAATTGTCTTTCAGTGGTGTTTGTCTGCTTAGTGACTTCCAGAGATGGAAGTACCATGACTTTTTGTACTGGGAAGTTTTCCTCCCTGCCTACCTTGAAACTCTCTCACTGAAAATTAAGTGTAACACTCTTTCTTATGTACCACAGTCGTGGAGAAGACTTTTATTGATGGAAGCCTAAAAAACAGCACAGTGAGAACAGTGAAAAGTAAATAAACTGCTATGCAGAATCTGCCCCATGCTTAACCTGTGGATCCAGAACAGGTTGCCTGCTTCTGTCATGGAAGAAGAAAACTGAAATCAAGCCCATGTATGCCTACCTCCACTCCAGCACTTTATTTCTGGACATCCCCAAATACAAACAAGCATCAGCATTTGGATTTCACAGTGGGGGAAATGCGCTATAGGAAGGGAAACCATCAGGCCATACATGAAGCCAGGAACAGAATGCAGATTCCATGGCTTTCCTTCCTTAAGAAGCTACAGATGGATTTCTCCACTTCCTAATCAAGATTTTCAAGAATTGCTTATCATAGCCCAAAGAAGTCACTCACTAATACCTGCTTCCAGCCCACAGCTTCTATTCAGCAGCGTTCAAAGTCTCTTTTCACCTGGTAGTCTCGCAACACAAGGCCACCAAGAGTACTTAGGAATAACTGCATTTCTAAATAGTCACCTGTTCTGTATTGTTTTCCCAGAGGGTTAAGTGCTAATAAAAAGTTAATGGCACTTATAAAGAGTTTTCTGTGCAAGAGTATACTTATGAATGGACCCCTGCGTCATACCAGCAGCAAATCTGGGCAACCCAGCGTCCCTGGGAGCAGTCCTCAGCCAGCCTTTCGAGTAGCTCAATGAGTGAGGAGTTGTCCACCTACCTAAAGCTGCACCAGAAATGAAATTCTCAGCCCTTCCCAAACAGCCAGAAGGATGCACCAGGAAGAGGACTGCCTGAAACAGATGGGAAGGGAACCAGAGCCTCAGCCTTGCAGCAGGACTGCCTTGGCTGGGGATCCAGCCCACTGCAGAACCGACCTCCCAGTGCCGCACATGGTGCCCCCTTCGCTTCCCTTCCTTGGTGGTCGCTCTGAGTGCCAGAGGGAACTTTTCCAGCCAGGGAAGCAAGAAACAGGATTGTTTCAAACCTAAAATGTCCTGTGTGGGTGGTGAAAGCTGCATTGTTGTGATACGAAGGTCAGAGAAGGTACCAGGACTTGATGCAAGATCCAAATCAGTCCAATCTACCCTGCACTTTAACAAGTTGCCTCTAAGCTGCTTTCAAGGCCACATGCATTAATCATCAACAGTTTTTTATCTGATGGAGGACGCTTAAAGTTGGCTTTGAGGTGAGGTCCCAGGTGGACCTCTTATACACCTTCCTCAGTGTGTTCTTCCCTGGAATGTCCTGATTTGTGGTGTGATGCAGAACAGAGATGATAACTCCAGGCTCTTTCCAGATATAAACCCCATGTGACAAAATTCTGCTGTCATCTGAAGTATCTATAATGGTGACGTGATGAAATATAAGTTGGGAAACCTCAGATACAGGTGTGGAACAAGTCTACTGGGTGGGAGAGGGACTGGGGTATATATATTTGGAAATCCAGAAAAAGAGCAAAAGGCAGACTTGTTATAGTGCTTATTTACAGACACATGTCCTTGGTCAAAAATAAATAATAATCAAGAAAAGCAATGGAGGAAACATATGATGAAGCATCAGAAAGACAGAACAATGATCTGTGTCAAGAGTTTCCAGGAGATGTCGGCACTTCTTCTAAAACTGTGGGCAGAGCACGCAAGGCCTGCCTGAGTTTCTCTTCCAGCCCATTTGGAGCAGCTTCTCTTGGGCCGGATGCTTCCCAGGCTCCCACGACAAGATCATACACGATGCTTCACTTCCCATCTCATGCCATTGGAATGAAAAGATGAAGCAACGGGCATGCGCTTTGTCACTAAGGTTCGTGAGCGCTGGCCCTCCAGAATGTATTTTGCACATGTGGCAAGGAAAATCTGCACTAATTCCTGTCTTCCTTTTTCTTTTTTTTTTTAAACAACAGCAACAACAAAGGGTCTGTTTATCATTAATTAAGCAGCTATGAGAACTATTTCCTTAGGACAGATTATTGTGTTTCAGTCAGACATCAGGTTACAATTGTCAACTGAAATTAACATTAATTGCCTACATGTTCTTGTTTAATGAGCTATCGGCTTCATTCTGTGCTGTGGTCATCATGGGGTGATTATTGTGAGCCTTGAATTCACGTTATGTTTGAGATAGATACCCACTTCTGCTCTCTGTCTGACAAACTGACAAGTACAGAGACATTAACTCAAATTTGGCTGGGCGTAAACCAGAGTAAATTTTTCTGCTCACAGGAACAGTTTTCTGGTTGAGATTTTCTAAAACTTCTGTCCTCCTCTTCTTCCCTGGTTGTCCAAAGTCAGCAATGCCTCCTTTGCAAAATAGCTAGCAGGATTTTGCCATTTCTGGCAAAAGCATGACCAAGGCAGGGAGATAGAATCAGCTACTCCCCATGAGCATATCTCCTTTGGCACTGCCTAGGATCCTGCACCACAATGGGTGCAAGGGCAAGGCAAGGATCCTTATGAGGATCACCAATCCAGCACCAATTGGCCCACATCTCTGAGACAAGGTGAAATAATGACAAAGATCTAAGATCACCTAGGGTCTAGTGTTTGGTGATGCCTGAATCTTGACCCTTTACTCTCCTCACAGTCCTACAGCTCAGAAATAAGACTGGCTTGCTTGCTTAAGTGGGATTAAACCTTCACTTTCCTCTTTTTGAGGCAGAACCATGACATGGAGAGTAGCAAACCATGCCTGCATCTAGTCTGCCTTTGCTAGATCTGTCTTACTAAGTAAAATAAGTGAGGGCTCATTCCCTGGCCTCAAAGGCAAAGGCAGTGCACAGATCATGTACTAGCTTTGGGATACTCAGTGCCCCTCGCCCTTCCTTGAGAGAGTTACAGAAAGGCACTTTGAGGTGAAACTCTCATAGGATTAAAAAGAAAGGAAGCTCAACTCACCAGAGTTTGCTTTTTTGGTTCTGTCTGACAAGCAGTGTGACAGATATATGATGCAGTCTCTCCTTTTTCATATCATGTCCGGCTTAGATTGCTTCAAGGAGAGTGCACAAGCAGTCCACGGTGTGGAAAGGCGGCATAAATCATGCCCATAAATCAGGAGCCCAGGCTGCCTGTACTGGCAGAGAGAGGGGAGATTGCAGCAGGTGCGTAGATTAGATCCCATATTTTACTGCTCCTATCACCACACCCTCTTCTAACTTAGCAAACAGTTCATGGAGGGAAGAGTAATTTTCTCCCTTGCCCACAACATGCAGTGGAGTTTTCCACAGAATGGCAGGTCCACCCAACAGACCTTCATGTCTGGGAACCAGCTTTTAAATGAAAGGAAAGTGCTACTTGTTCTTCTAACAAGTAAAGAGCTGCAGGCTGAGGGGAAGGTCAACAGGGATCATGGGATCACCCGGTTAGGTGGTTAGGAATGCCTGCCTAACATTTTGTGAAGTCACCCCATTTCTCCTGGCTTCAGGCCCACTAAGTAGGCTGTTGACTAAAATATGACATCCATTCAAGTTTGCTTTTCTCCAGAATTAGGGAATTCAGCACTCCCCTTTGGAGTTTGGTCCAAACATCTTCACTCTCTCTGAGAAAATAATTGTCTTGAATTTCTCTTCTGCAATTTTTTTGTTTGGCTTCTGCAGTTCCTTGACATGCTAATTGCTGCTGGTCAGGATGGTCTGTCATCACCCAAGCTCTGTAGAAACATAACACCTATGTCACAATGCCATCCAAAAACCTTTCTTCTGATCTTGCAATGTTTAGTGGCTAACCCACCTCGGACAGGATTCATCTCACATTAGCTTTAGACATCAGGAGTTAGAAAAGGTGAATCCCAACTTCACTAAAAGACATTTTCCCCAGTTTTCCAACTAATACTCTGTTTCTGGCTCTGCATCTAAAGTTTGTTGGTCTTTTAAATGCACCAAATCCCAGAGTCTGTCTCCCCAGGACTGTGGTCTCTGCTCTGAGCCATTGCTTCATGGCTGGTGCTTTTAAGGATCCCATTAATCTTTGCTGTGAATCAGTTGCAATAGGAGCTCATATTGAGCTGCCAGTCCTTTCTGACCCTTAAATCCTTTAAACAGTTGCTGTTCTCTTGGTCTGTCATTCTCTGGTTGTGGCCTTCCTGCCTGTCTTAAGCTTATAGATGCGCGACTTTGCATCAGCATAGCAGGAAAATGCATTTTATTACCTCAGGCTCCGTGTGATTGCCCAGCTTTCATCATTGCTTGAATTTATCTTTTTATTGCAACTTTAGCTGTTTATTGAAACTTTATCTGTAACTTTTTCAGGGTTACATATATATTTGTAGGTCAACATTAAAAATGTTGAACATCATCGGGCCTATATCTCTGCAAACTTTCTTTCAAAACTCCTTCAGCTCAAAATGATTTTCCAGTTACATACGTTTCCTGAGACCTGTCAGTCATTCTGTCCTTGATACCATAAGTATGGCATTATTGATGTCATTAGTTTAATAAGAACAAAAGTGCAACACTGAGTCAAGCACCTTCAGCCATCAAAGAACATGATGTCTGTAAAGGTACCTCTATCAGCCAAACTTATTTGTTCATCAAAAAACAAAACGGGGGGTTTGTTTACCGAAGTGGTGTCTCAACAAAAAACCTCCAAAAAAAAACCAAACCAAAAAAAACCCTCTAATGGTGGGCAGCTTTTACTTCTACAATGACTGAATCACATATCTGCTTTTCTGTTATTATCTGTATAAACTGTATTGGATTAATGATGTTACAGGTACCCAGCTTATTCCAATTTCTGTCTTGAATGGCCCAAAAGTCACATCCGCCCTGTCGAGACCGCTTGATTCTGTGAGAACATCAGACACATCCTGCATTTTGATATGGACTATGTGCTTTGTCCCCTGTCCTCACCCCCGAATCTCCTCCCTGACTGAGCCTGGAGACAGATCAAGGCCGACAAACGTTAGACTTTGCCTTGGGTTGGACTCTGGAACATGGCTGTCTGAGAGTACAGCTGCATCCTAATTTCCTTCATTCAGGGATATGGCCAAATCCTGTCTGTAGCAGTTTCAGCTCCAGTTGGGAAGTGAAGCACTGGAGGTAAAGCTTGGTCAGAACCTAGAGATGAGTCTCAATGGATCCTTAAAGGATTTTTTTCCTTCATTAAAATTTGGGCGGCTTTATTTTGCAATGGGAATCACTTGTTAGTCTTTTTTCCCATTCCTTCTTTTCTACACAATTCTGATATGCAAGAAGGTCACAGTGCTGTAAAGGGAAAATTAACAAAATCCATAAAATGTTGAAGGATAAAGCAAATTTAGAATACTGAATGCTGAAGTAGTAGTGACATTTCATATGCCTTTTCCGACTGACTGCAATAAAGGAAGGGCAGCTTTCATTCATTCCTGCAGCTGTCAAATAGCCTTTGGATGAGTTTCCCCATCCCAGAGTTCATGGACTTCTCTGAGACATGGCTCTCTCGAAAAGGTTTGGTGTACAAACCAGTTGGGAACAGCTAAGTGGAGACCTCTGAGCATTACACTGCAGTTACCCAGAGTGTCAGAGAAGTTTATCTTGTGTAGATGGAAAAATTTCAGGGTGTTGGCTGTAAAGGCTAAACTAGAGCCGGGATACTCTAACAGAGAGTATTGTCATGACCTGGATTAAAAATCTGAGAGACACAGATCCTAAAAAATACCTTTGTTATGTGTTACACAAGTGCATTTATAAAAGGCAATTTAAAAATAACTATTTCATCTAAACTGACCTTTTCCAAGAAGTTGTATTTTGTCAGGATCAGTTTCTTATGTAAGTCCTAGAGACTAGGATCAAGAATTATACAGGGAAAGAAATACTCTGGCTCAAGCACACATTTCATGTTATCGTGCAAGATTTTGAGGGGGAAGGACACCCAGAGGACTCTTGCTTGTTGTAGGTGATGCAAAGGGATGATCTGCTGTATAGCAGGAGTCCCTTGCCCCACCAGGACAGGTGACAGATAAGCTTCTCTCTATGGGGGTGCGGCCTGGAAATTTTCCAGGTATTCACATAACAGTCAAGGTGAGAGTCATGCTAATGGATCAAGTCACCCCTCTGACTACCTGGGTAGTATTTATATTTAATGGAAACATGCGAGCAGGTCTATTGTCAGATTTAGTTCTCCTGTTTGAAATAGAAGGTTAATTTTCTGGATAGCAGCACATTTCTAAAGGTCCTTACTCTTAATTTCTGGCTGGTATTGTGGACTGCCTACATGGTCTTCATCAAGTAATGTAGAACTTACTGCCCAAAAATATCTGGAATCTGAAATTAGAGCCTTTGTCTTTGAAGATGTGGATCCCAGTGCCTCAATTTTCTCTCAACTGGACATGAAGAGCCTTATCCAATTATTTTTCAAACTGAACACTTCAAAACTTGACAGGGACTGCCTGGGTCATGAAGTCCAGTCACTGCCTACTTCACAAAGCCAACCACATAAAATGCTTCATAAACGGACAGGTGTCCTTCTATTGTTCCTGCATTTCCTGATGAGAGGCTATTCCAGAGTTTCACTGCTGTGGTGATTTGTTCATGGCCAGTCTACCCCAAATGTCCTTTTCTCTTTTAACCTAATAGCCATTCTCTTCCTGAGATTGCTTTCAGCAGTCATGTATAGATTACCTACCTTCTTAGTCCTTGCTTGAAAATTTAAACAAAGCTACTTTTTTCCCTTCTTTTGTGGCCAGATCTCCACTTCTCAGCCTTCCTCCTTACCTGCTCAGCCTTGGTTTTGAACACCGGTCATTAATGCTTTACACATTTTCTAAAGATACCACCAGTGCTTTTTTTCAATAGCACTAAATCCTTCTCTCCAGCAGAAACACTTCTTCTGATGCAAAATTTTCCCCTTGTGTCTCAGATGTTTTAAAATCTTTCCAATAAAGAAGCAGTTCAGTACAGCAAGAGACAAATACAAATTAGACAAGCCATTTTCCCATTGAAGCAAGTGGTAAAACACCTTTTGCCATCACTGAGTTAAAGGTAAATCTAAGAAAATCTGGAAGCTTCTCCCTGCCTGTATTTGAGAACTTGGAGTTGGAGGCCCAACCCGTCATTGTATTGATTAGGATGAGCCAAAACTAATGTTTGTTTTGTGGATCCCCAAACTCCTGCTTTTTCCAAGAAAATGTGGGAAGGAAAAAGAAGAATCTCTTTAAAGTTAGCACGGTAGGAACTGCTGCAAGGGTTGGTTTTTTTCCTTTTTTTTCCTTAGGTGAATTTCAATAAGGTGACCGCCAGTCTTGCAGAAGATGCAGCTGCTGTAAATCCAAGCTCAAAATGTCAGAGTCGTAAACTATTTTGATGAAATGCCATCAAAGAAATCATATTTATTGGGATGATTTGTTGATACTGAATATCCAAACAGTTTGGAGTGCAGTAAAGTTCAGGGGGATGCAGGAATTTATGGCTCTCTGTTGCTGGGGTTGTTAATAACATTTCAGGAGACTAAACAAGAATGTTCCAGGGACGCGGATGGCTCAGGCAGTGGAGGGACAAAGTTTCTTAGTTCTGAAAAAAGCAAAGAGGTCGCTGGTGTGTTTACAGAAACAGATTATAGTCCCATTACATTAGGAAGCTGCCTGGACCTGAGAAGAGAAGTTACTCATCATGGCCTTCATTTTTGGCTTTTTTCAGTTCTTCTAGAAATCTGGTGCCTTGAGGTGGGCCACGATGTTGGGAAATGCAATCCAGCACTCATGTTCTCCAAGCAGATGGAGGGCAGGGACTTGTTACCTGTCCTCCATCTTACTGAGTAACATTTGATTTCATTTCTGAAGGAGTTTGGCCCTTACAGAGCACTGGTTTTCTTGTTGCTCATGTGAACACCCTCCCCATCTTGCTCTCAAGTCTCTTAACTGCTCACAGTCCCAGGGACAAACATTCACTCTGAGTTGCGCAGACCAATTATATTACGTTATATTGAATGCAAGTCATTTTCTTCCCTTAATCCCTTTTATTGACTGACTCTTTGCCCCCTTGCTACAAGAGAATATTTTCTAGATACCTTCCTCCACATCGCTCATTATTTCGTATTCTGCATCCTATTCCCTATCCACTTGGATCAGTGATGTCATTCTGCAGTACTGGCTGCATGTCCATCACGAAGGCCCACTACAGTCTTGGACAGACAATGAGTCATGTCTCAGCAGGGCCTGACGTGGCCTGGAACATGGAGAAAGGAAGCAGGTTTGTCCCAGGGAGGGTTTTCAAGGATGCTCTCTGGAATAAATGCAATTTACTGCCCAACTACTTGAGCCTTTAGTCACAAATTGGCAGCAGTGGGGCATGAAGGTGATGGGAAATCTGAGTCTTACCCCAGTATAAATGGTGTGCACTTCCAAATCTTGGTTTCGTCGCAGTGAGGGACATCTTGAAAGCTTTTGTAGAAGGGAAGACATTTTCCACTCAGCTAGACTATAATTAAGAAGCACCAGCTACCCTTTTTTCTCCTCCTGTCTCCAAGTGCTGGTCACCGATAAACAATAGTTTGGAGAGTAGCTGTTTCCACAGCAGGATCCTAGATTATATTTGATCACAGGTTCTCAGCAAGGGGTGGATTGACCCATTCAACATAATTAACATGTTTGGGAAGAATGTTAAGCTAGTCAAATTTCCCATTAGATATGTTAATCGGTTAAAAAAATGGGTTGTCTAATTAAATTGGATGGTTTGTGAGCTGTGTTGTCTCTCTTCATGGGAAAAACAGAATAATTGTTGTCAGAAAAACAAAAGCTTTCCTCTCAATTTTTGACAGGTTTTTAAGAACAAAAAGCTAAGATTGTACAAGGACAAAGAAAAGACCCAAACATTTTCCAGCCAGCTGTAGTCTTCTTTAGTGGTAGATGAGAACAGGATTTCATAACGCTGATGGGAAAAGATTCCCAAAAGTTTTAATTTTATTTCTTTCCTTCTTTTTTGTTTTCTTTTATTATTTCTTTTTTTATTTTACAGCATGACCTTCTGGGGTGGAAACAGTTGAAAGTCACTCGGTTAGATAAATTCTGAGAAACATCTGCCCTGGAATACTGGTTGCTCTTGTAAAAGGAAAATATTGATTGTGGTTTTGGGGGATTATTTTTTTTTTAATAAATCCAAATAACTGGATATTAAAGGATACTGTAATTATGCAAGTCCAGGCGAGTGAACAGATTATTATTCCAAGAATTTCTAACCAATGCTGCAATCCAGAATCTTATAATTAACGGAAAATTATGTAGCTACTGCAAACTTTGAGAGTACTTATGTGAGTAGGCTTAGTACATTTAAAGTAGGACTTATATACATCAGTCACAATCTGGGAGCGAGAGCCTGAAATTCTTCAGAGCTCAGGAACACCTTTGCTCAGATCTGCGATGGTAGGAGCAAAAGCTGGAGAGGCGTGTAAAGCAGAAATTACAAGCCCGAGGTCACACAGTAGCTTGGAAGAAAATGGAACAAAACACAACTCTGGAGTTTGGATCCGGTATAAACCATCCCTGTTTGGGCTGGATATACATTGCAGCCTATACAGATTGCTTTTGCCATAAAAAAACCAGATGCAGCCAATACTGCCTGGGCTACGGTGTCTTGTTGGTGGGCCTGGTGTTTCTGTCATTCTTCAGGTGGTTCACCTGTGGCTTTCATGGTGGGGTGGCCAGAGCAGGGCTGTGCACACACAAAGGTTGCCTGCATTCTTCACTGGAGGAAACAGCAAGCCCTGGGACCACTGAGGCTATCCCTGTGGGGCTAACCCAGACCCAGTGCTGTCCCAGCACTGCACTGGGACTGCCAGGATCTGTCACCTTCATCTGCCTATGAGCTGCCCCAGGGCCCTCCCACCACCAAGTCACCAGGGTCCCTGTGCGTCCTGGTGCCATCTGAGGATGTTGGTTTCTGGTTCTTAATAATATCAGGACATTTCATCAAGGATTTCAGGGAAAAACATGGTTAAAGATGGGAAAATGCAGTTTGCATGGACAGATAATGGAAATGGTATGCTTGTATGTGGTAAGGGAGAAGGGAAAAGTGAGGTATGTAAGAAGATACTGGTTTCTTCACATTGATACAAAGACATCGACCCAGGAGGAACACTAACAAACGCTCAATGCAGTAGGAATACCAGGACAGAAAAATTGTATAAAATGGAGGGAAAGAAAGGCTGGATGTATTAGAACCTGTTGAACCTGGTTTAGGATGGCAGATCTAGGCTGAAATGTTTATAACAGGATTTTATGGGCCCAAATGTCTTTAGCTCAGTCTTGCAGGGATGCAGAGCTTATATGAACATGCTGTCATGTATGCATGACCGGCTCCGTTATTGTGCTCCAGATCATGTGTTACAAGCCTCCTCCAACCCGGATGCACAAAGCTGTATTAGTGGCAATGATGATGGGACCTGGATGACCTCTGGCTACTGAGAAACTCCCTCCCTGCCTGAAAGTCACCTGGGGAGGACAGCTGTGGATAGCCACAATGCCATTTTTACAAGTTCCCTATTCAGGATCTAACAGCACTTTAATGGAAAATGTCCCTTAGTGATCTATAAATCACTGTTTATCACTCCAGAGGCTCCCACAGCCCCTGAGATAATGCACCAGAGTTATAATATTGATCGATGGATACCTCCTCCCCGCCCTCAACCCTATCAAACAGGCTGCTCTCTTGTGTGTCAGGAATTAAACACTGTGGCATGGAAGACAGAATTTGGAAACTGTCCATTCACAAGATCTCAGCAAGTTGTCCGGTTTTAACCTGATTTTCAGGAGGTAATTTTCTGAGGCGCAATGCTTTTTTTCGCTGCCAGGTCCTAATTGCACACAAACAATAAATAAAGGGCTTTGTTTGGGGCTTTTAACATTTTTATTTTATGAGGTTTTATATGACTTCAGAACTGCTTCAGATGAGACTGTAATCCTTGCTAACAGAGCCAGGAGTGGAATAGCTGTCTTCTGTGAGCATAGACATGGCCCTCAGCTCCAGAATATCAAAGTCTTTCACATATTTATTCTGTGAGGTAGACAAGTACCCACACTCAAAAGGAAACAGCAGCAAAAGAGGATAAGGAACTTCACCAATTTCCCAGAGACTTGTGATGAAAATCATCTCTCATCTAACACTGTGTCTTCAACCACCCACTCCTGAGGATTTGAAAGCCCTTTGCAAACTGGGATGAATTCATCAGTCCCTGGAAGTGGTTTGTTATTTCTGCCCTATTTTAACAGATGGTGGGTGAGTTGAAACGTGGGAAAATGAACTGCCATGGTCAACAGCGCTACAGTAAAGGAGCTGCTGTGTTGCACGGAGCAGGACTATCCAAAACCCGAGTAAACTGTGAGCTCTCCAACCCTCCCACATGGGCATAAACAAGAAAACCAATTTCCTTGGCCTTCCACAGCATGTCTCAACCAAGACCTTGCCCAAGACTCCACATGGTCTGGTGGCTAGTGCGTCTTATATTATGTCATTTTACTACGGGTGGCAAATGAATCTTACATGGTTATATTGTCCATAAGCCTTACTATAGCTTGGAAAGACACTAGTTCCTCTGAGTGTAAACCCTGGTCTGTACCAATCTCTGCATTAAAGCCTGACCTCCACCTTGGTGAAGAGGCTTCCAAGCTTTCTTTTCCAAGATCTCTGATTTTTGCTTTATAGACCATTTCATGTCTAGGTCTCCAGAGGTTGAAAACAAGGGGAAACAAGGATAGAAGAGGGATGGGTTGGAGTGGGGAAAATGCGGATTGGCTCTCAGGTAAATTTCAACCCTCTTAAGCTGTGCTAATGTCTCCTGAGATACATGCCCCTGTATCAAACTGGAGGACACAAAGCTCTCAAAATGTGTCATTGCAGAGTCCTGAGTCAACCAAAGTGGTAGGACAGGGTAGAGTTCCTGATACTGCAATCATCTACTGTTTGGCTAAGGAGATGTCTAAAAAAGCCATGACTTCAGAGCCTCAGATTTTTGAAGATATTGTGGTGGCCTAAAGAGCTAAAAAGTGTGTTGAAATGTTTTACAAATGTGGCAGGCAGGAACTTAGCAAGCACTGCGTTCAATAGGGAGAAAAGGCTTTGCTAGATCTTTCTAATTCCCCTGGGAACACCTGCTGTTGATTTTCCCTGCAGAGTTTCAATTTCTGCATGTGCTCTATGGAATCTCATTGTGGACTTTAACACGGCCCTGCTAGAGACAACCTTTCCCTGATGGATAACCAAATCCCCACCACTGCTCCACCTCAGCAGCCTCCCAGAGTCCATGATACCCTGAAGAAACCTCAGATTTTGCTCCCCTCCTCTCCATTATCACCCTATCCTGCATCCAGCAGTACAGATGACAGGAAGAGGAGCGACTCTGGGCTCTTGAAAAGGGACCAGTTTTATCTGGAAACTGTTCTCTGACATGGGAAAGTGAACCATATCGAATGGGTCACACAGCCATTTGACAAAACAACCCACAGCCAATGAGCGGAAGCAGCTGGCTTGCCAGTGATATATCTCCAAATTGAACTGAGATGCTGTAGCTGTCTTCTAGCCAAAGGTATGTGACCCTTGCTAGATTTGACCCATACCCTTTTCTTCTGATGCAGTTTTTAAGTCCCTGCTAGTCCCTGACTCGTAAATCTCCTTCAAAGGACCCAACATAGACCCCTTGAGGATCTGGATGCCTGATGAGGTCCCACTTCAGCACTGGTCTCGTAGCTGCTTTGCTCACTGGCACGTGGTATTTGGGTTTCTAATCTGCTGTGTGGTTTCTTCCAGTGAAAAAATCACCAAAGCTGGTGGGCATCATTTTGGGAGATCCAGATGGAGCCATTCAGGAGCAACAGCAACCAAACTCCCTCCTGGGAAATGGTCTGGCCATACTGGTGTTGGGCACGTGTGTTTTCCAGGATACCAAGCTTGCAGGGCTGTCAGTCAGCTCCATTTTTAAAGTACTAAATTCACACATAAAATGCTTGGTGTGTTTTGAAGAGAAACCTAATCTGTGCAATTTCTTTGAAAAATTATGGACACTGACATTTTACACCTGTAATTATGATAAAAGCTCTCAGCGCAAGCCTCTGACTGTTTCCAGCAAATAAATCATCTTAACCCCTTGCTTTTAGGAATTTAGGGATCAGCCCTCAGCTATAAATTAGTAGCAAGTGATAATAGCTCTGCTCACAGCTGCCGTCTCATACTTTGGAGATGAAACACACCACGGAGGAAGACGGAGTGGTCACAGAGCGTCCTCCCCCTACTCCATCCATATAGTTCACTAAGAGGAACATAGTTATTCATAAACTATGTCCATGCCTGCAGGCAGTGGGCATCCCCAGTTACTTGTTCCGAGTATTTGATCCACATAGGTACTGTGTGCATTTGCAGACCAGTAAAACACTAATGCCCAGGTCATATTCAGCAGATTGCCTTTGCAGCTGAAATGGAAAAAAACACCTCCGTGCCTTCTGCCTTTTTTCTCTCAGGAAACTTATGAGGGTACTTGGAGTAAATGACACTATGTGTTTTGAGTGCAGACAGATTCCATGTTTAGAGATTCCCAACATTTATTATTAACATTATTATTATTGTTGTTGTTATTATTATTGTTGTTGTTATTATTATTACTACTACTACCACCAACCACAGCAACAGACATTTTTCAAGATCTCTGTGCACCCTTGGACCATTTAAGGTGACTTCTATGGGGCCATCTGGTGAGCCCCACTTATTGTAGTATGTCACTGGGCTCATGTCGGGTGGCTCTGCCAAGGGAAGGTTTCAATCAGAGGAGCAGGACAAATACAGTGAAATGACGGTGCATTTCACATCAGCAGGATGGTGCGGAAACAGGGCAACCACCAAGTGAGGAAGTCCTGGACTCCCTGATGAAGTGTGAGCAGGAGCATGGGAGGTTGAAGTGGACATTGCAAGAAGATGGGATTTTAGTGTTGGGAACTGAGATGCTTTTCATTAGTTCGTGCTGAGCCATTGTCCCTGGAAGCTGAACGGGAGCAGGATGCAATCTCCCTGACTTCACTTGGCCAGACCACAGACACCTCCAGGAGATTCCTTTGTCCTCAGTGATGGAGCAGGCAATGATCTATCCCTTGGATAACACAGAAAACAAATCCTGCATGGTGCTTACCTCTGAGAGAGACGTCTATGCTGTAGGTGTCCACATGTAGTCAGACAAACTCTCCATTGATTAGGCTTCGAGTCCAAGCTGGAGTCCTGTGAAGGAGCCTAGAAAACCAGCTTGAGTGAGCAACCTAATTTTCTAGGATTAAAGCTAGGAAGTTCAATCCCACCTGATGAATAGAGGTCAGGTCTTGACGCTATGGCTTTTGGGGCTGGAAATCCAGAGGTGCCACCCTGTTAAACCCACAGCTCCCAGACCCACAGCACAGTGCTTGTAAGAGACCTTCTGGTCACCTTGGGCGCCAAGCAGAAGGAAGGTGTGGATGTCCTTCCCGGTTTTGGAAGGCGATTGATTTCGTCAATGTCCTCCTCAAATTTGGTAGGTGGGATCCAGTCCCATTTCCCCTTTGGCAATTTTTGCATTTTGCTTTGGGGAGACAGGGTAGTGCGAACTTGAAGCTCCGTATCCCCGCTGAAATGGCGATGCTCGAGCACGCTGGAATAGTAGTGGGGAGAGGAATTCCCTCCTGTGAGTATCTTGAATCAAGAGCCAGGAGAATGAGAACAGATCACATTAAATTGGATGAAAATAGAGCCACGCTAATGATTGAACAGCTTCCTACCCCATGACAATCCTGCATCTTTGCATGACATAAATCTGGTCAAATCATAAGAAAATCCAGTGTTCACAAGGCTGATAACATAAGGGAGAGGAGAAGGAGCTAGAAGACATGTGGGGAGGGGGTGGTAAATGCAGGAGAGGGAGGGAGGATAGCCACACATTTTCCCTGGACCAGGAGAAAGCCCAGTGCACCAGAGTGATGGGGCTCCCATGGAATGTGCTCCTGCCAGGATAATGTGTTTATGCACAATATTCCGAGACATCTGACACCACCAAGCGCTTAATAGTGGGTTAACATAATCCTAGACTCTTTGCGGTCACAGGAGGTGGTGGGAGGAGATGGGGGTACAGCATCACGAGTTACTTTAATCACAGGGAAGTAATCTTTTCCCTGCAAAATAAATGACCCAGGAGGAATATATACTTGATTCATCTCAGAGAGACTTTTTTATTTCATTGTCTTCATGTTATCTTCAGTAAGTGAAGCAACTTTATGTTAAACTTCAGCAAGGCATTGCAGGTAAAAGGCAGATAATCCCACAGAGCTGAAGGAAGAGCGTGAGGTTTAGGGATCAGAGCAAGAGATTCCTCAGCTGGAAGAAGTGAACAGTGCCTCATCGTTAGAGCAGAATACTTGTGTCTAGTTTTTTGATTGTCCCATTGATTTACTGAGTCACTTGAACAAAAATCTCATCCTTTCTTAATCTTACCTGAAATGGCAATGGTTAGACTTTACTCATAATCTCCATGGGAACTGAGCTCATGGCGAAGCAGTATTTCACTTGCTTCCCAAATATGGAATTTTTAATTATTACAGAGTTTCTCATTTCCTTTGGAAAAAAAAAGTAGAATCAAAACAGACAGCAAATTTGTTTTCTTAACAATGTGAAGCACACCTAAAATGTTGATTTTTCATGTTTCTGTTGTCCATGGCTTTGGAACTGTTGTCTGTTAGTGGCAGCTGAACAAGACAGAAGATAGTGGGGAAATAACGCATGGGTTTGTTGTTGGGTTTTTTTCAAAAAAACAATTTCATTAATTTTTTTTACATTTCTCTAAAACCCACCAGATTTGAGGTTTTTTACCTTTTCAAGAGAAAGGGAGTTTTCATCAGAAACCAGTTCCACTCTGGTTTTCATGCTGAATTCCACAGCTGTAGTGATATCATCCCAGTTCATCTCTCTTTCTTGTCCCCAGGAACAGCACCTGAAGGGGGGTGGTCCAGGCACTGGAATACATCACCAGCACCAGGAGGTGCTCCTTGAGGTTATTTTGGCCTGACTTCATATAGTTTTAGTTTGCGTCCTTCTCAGTTTCCATAGCAAGCAAATAATGGAAAAAAACGTTCCAGAGAACAGTTTGGAGCATAACATGGTCCGTGCCACATGTATTTGTGGTCATGGGTCTGCCAGCACCCCAAGGGCACAGCCCAAGGCTTACCCCCACCTTGTGCAGAGGTAGCAACCAAAGACCTGCCACCCCACAGACCTGCATTAGCACCCAACAGCCTTGCAGAACAGGACAGGAATTCAAAAATAAACCAGACCAATCTGGCCTTCAAAGAATGAGGGCAGTGAGTGGAAAAGCTGGAGGACAGCGGTTAGATTGACAGACAGACAGATAGGTCCCCCTTCTCCTATTCTAGCTCTGGCTGAAGGTTTACAGCAGAGGAGGTGTGCTATTATTTTAACATGGCCTATTTGCCAAATTCTAATTACAATCTTCTCTATTGACTCAAGCTAACAAGTTAATTGACTGCTTTTTGTGGCTTTGGTACACCGCAAGCCTAACTGTCCTCTTAGGTAATGCAAGTGTGGGTGTGATAAAGCAGTACAGCCAGCGCTGGGAAAGTTGTTCCAGGGAATATTTGGCTTGAGAGATTTTCACCACCTTTCCTGCCCCTGGATTGGCTGCCAAGTAAGTGTCAATAGCTGTCAAGTCTGGTTGGGAAAGAGAAAACTCCACCAAAATTTAAATAATAAGAATAATAGAAAAAGCCATATTCCCTGCAAGGACGAGCTAGGCAGAACTGGACCCTGTTTGCTGTAATATTTTATAATATTACTTTTTCCCTGAATTCTAAGCTGGCTGCAGATTTCCCTGCCCAAATCTCAGCACTCTGTAAATTGTCCAGTCATCTCAATCACAGTGGCACATACAAGCTGCTGCTGAGGTCAGAGCGCCTTCATGTTGCAGATCAGCTGCTGAAAGGCAGTTTCAGCCTCTGAGAATCTGTGATATAATCTGAAAAAGTAAAGAAGGCTTGATAACAGCATGACCATTTGAGATGCTTTACATATATATATATCTATATGTGGCTCAAAACATGTTTTGAAGGAGGTCACTGTCATCAGGTGGGAAGTGGCAGGGAAGTGGTTTCCCCAGGGGCTCACAGCAAACCAAGGAAACAAGAACGGCCACACTGGGACAAACTAAGGGGTTTGCATAGCTGGGTAGATCTTCTCAGCCTCTGGAATAGTGTAGCCTATTGGAGAAGCATTGTTTACATCAATATGAGTGCACTAAATACCCCAGGACTCATGTCACACACATAAATTCATGTCCCCACCAACAGGGTGGCTGTGATAATTCCTAGTGGGAGCAGACTGTGGTTTTGGATGTCTCCTGACCTCTGCCTGGTATTCTTTTGACGGTGCTTGTTTGCTTGAGCCAAAAACATGCCAGGAAGTATGCTGACAGTTGACGTGTGTGAATAATTGTGGGACAGTGCTCAGAGCAGGACCTGGCCCTCTACAAACACCATCACTGGTCCTTTTGGCCCACCATAAATCCAGCAGACGGCAGTTGTGGGTGGCAGAGGGAGGAATGGGCTGGGGATAAAACTCCTACCTATCATATGCTAATACACTGGTTTATTAATTCAACCACACTGGGGCAGCTGACTTCAAATTCTTAGTTTTGGTTTGCTCGATTTGTACTGAATCAAGCATCCACTTGACTCACTCCTCTGCACACCCGCGACCCCCCAGCGACTCCCCTCCACCACAGGGATTGCCAAGCGCTGGAGCTGTACTGCGGGACTCCCACTTCAGCTCTGCAGATTGAGGAGCTGCAGAGCAACCAGAGAGCCGTTTCACACCCAGAAATGCTCGCCTACAGCAGAGAGGGAGAAAAGCATCCCCTCAGAGGAGGTCCCCCACCTTCCTGCAGCTTCCAGAAACACCCAGGCACGCACACTGAGCACACGCGGCCCCCCATCCCGCTGCCCTTTGGCACGAGGCATCAGGGCTGGAGTCCACAGAGGCATTGCAGACAGAGAGCAGGCTGTTTACAGGGAAACAATTCAGCCTTGTCTTCAGTCACGTTTGACTTCAGCGCACAGGTCTCCGCGCAATGCCTGGAGAAGGTCACGGGGGAGGGCGGGAGACAGAAATATTTTGTGCTCTTCCAGCCAGGCTGGAGCAATTCAGGGATGGTGACCCCTCAAATCTCATTTTTAGCTTTACGAGAAACAGGTCATCAGGAGAGGCAGATTAGCCCCATGGAAGGATGCAGAAGAGAGCTTTAGTCCCAAACAACTCTCTCCACCACTGACTACCTCAGTTTACCCTGTGCAAAGCAACCTTCAAAGCACACGGCAGGAAGAGATGGTAGTTTTGTGAGCCTAAATGCATTCGCTTCTCTCACATGAAAGGGGCCAGAACCTGGGGACTGGTATTAGCTCTGCTAGCTGCTGTTGGCTCTGATTTTCCTCTTGATGTTGTGGAAGCCTAAAAAGTGCTAAGCCCTTCCTTACAGCCAGGTCCCAGGCAGCAGCCTCAGAAATATTTGTTCCCATGGCAGCTGTGAGTCCCTGGGCCTGATCAGGGCTGCAGATGTTTGCACGCCTGGACTGCCGGTTAGAAGAACAGCAGACAGCTGGGAGCAAGGGGTGAGGAGCTCCTGTCCATGCTTTGCAAGTTCCAGCCGAAATTCCCGCAGAAAGCATATTGCATTTGTGGTGGCCACAGAATGTTCACACATGTAGACACCCGTACTCCCAGAGTGCTTTACATACTACATGTGTTAGATGCCTCTTGGGCTAGGTGCACCGAAATTATGGGCATCTGTCAAACACGGCAGCATCCTATTTCTTAGTGTACAGTAGCCAGTTTAACACGCATAGAGGAATTGGAGCGGAAGACTCAATTGTTGAAACTAACAGTTTGCATTTGGCCAGAACTCATGCTAAAGCCACTCCTGTGGTTGAAGCGTGTGACAGGAGATCTCTGATAGCACTGATGTGAACTGCAGTGGTGGATAATGAAAGACCGCAGCCCTCACCTGCAGGCAGGGGGGTCAGGATGGCCTAAAAAAGTAGATATGCCTGTGCCTGGTGCACAGAGGCACAAGAACTGAAAAAGCATCTTACCTAAGTTAATATCAGGGCACAGTATAGAAATCAGGCATGTTTTTTATCCCTGTGAAGCTTAACCTTGCATGAGAGCATCCTTGTGCAGCAGGACCATGGCATGTTTGACACTTTGCCTCTGCTGCTGCCTGGGGTGCAGCACAAGCCAGAAGCTTGCAGTTCCTTCTGCCGTAAACCCAGCTTGAACAAGTGTCCTGCGGAACAGGGGTGTGCACACACCGTGCTGCTCTGTTGCTGGATCCCACTGCACCTACACACACCCCCTGGGGCAGTGTGCCCTCGGGGAGGGCCACCAGCCCTTCAGCAAGCAGGGCAATTAAACGGAAACCACCACTTTTCCTATTCATTGCCTGACTTGACACCAGGGCTGGCAGGAGACAAGATTTCATCCACCCCTTCCTGCCCTTCCCTTTCCCAAGGACCTTTCCAAGCCCTCGTCCAGCTCCTCCTGTGAGATCCCATGGGGTCATTGTGCATTTGCCTGTTCCCCCTTAAAATCCAAAATCCTTTTTTCATCAGGGACTTATGGCTGGAATTACTTAAGTTAATAGAGCAGTTAAATAAGACAGCGCTGGCTGCACTATCCACAGGAAGGGTATGTTTTACTACCCTGGAGACAGAGAATACAGTAGTGGCTTTCAGACCCTCAGACTCTTTCCTTGTATGTGGCTAAGAAAATCAGAGCAAGCCTAGCATGGCCCTATTTCTCTGTCGCAACGCCTTGGCCAGGGGTAGATGCTGCCATTTAGGGACTTCGGTCTCCCTGGCCAGCAGTGACAAAGGCGCATGACAGCTACAATGGCCAGGCAGGAATGTTAGAAATTAGTATGAGCAGACCCCACTGCAAAAACACGTGATCTCTGGAAAGTCACGTTACCCTGTGTCTCTGTTGGTCCCGCATGGAAAGTTGGGGAAAGCGAGAACTCTGCTAAGACAAAACAGATGCTGCTTCTGAGCAGGCTGCTCCTGGGGGGAGAGCCATGGTGTAGAGGCTGTTATACCATGACATTGGAGTGTTTTCAAAAAGAAAAACAAGTATACAGGGTAGTTAGGTGTCAGGGTAGCGGGAAGGCTTCTGCTGGACTGAAGGAATTGTCCAGCAAAATACCTGCTATTTCCCTGCCCGCCTTCCCTTCCCACCTGTCTGCAGACAGGCCTCTTGGGTGCATTTCTCTCCCGGCGAAAGGACAGCAATGATGGCTGGGGCAGGAGGGAGGTATGATGGGCACACTGGGAAGAGAGGAGGCTGGAGCAGGCGACTGGGTATCCATGAAGACACTAGAAAGATCCCTTTGAGCCTACCCCTAACATCACTCCAGGTGCTCTTATCCTTCCCCTCCCCCACAGCCCCATCAGCATCACAGCCAGCCCTTCACCTGTAACAGGACCACTCAGAGAACTGCAGGAATCTGGTGGTTTTTTAGGATCCCCGTGCAAGCCCACGTTCCCAGCCCGTGGCTCTCCATCCCCTTCTAGTGGCCAGTCCACACATCGAGATGCCAGCTCCTCTTCCAGCTCCTTGCCCTGGGTCCTTGGCACAGCCCTGAAGACTGAGCAACCCTCTGTCCTCCCCAGGCCACTCACAGCTCCTCCAGGTGCATTGTGCATCTAAAAAGAGGGGTTTGCTTTTGGCTATAATACTGATATGAGCACAGATACATACGGGTGTGTGCATTTGACCAACCACCCTGGCACTGGGGTTCCCTTCACAAGCAGTGGGACTTGCACAGTGGCTCTTCTCAATCCTCCCTGGGGTCCCTGAAGAAAAGAGGGCTTACAAGGAAATTCGTTTGGTCTTTTCCTAAGCCCTCCCATCTCCATATGTGTAATTTCCTCTTTCTTTCCTTACTTCTGAACATAATCAGAAGTAGTATCGGAGAGTCTACATTTTTTGCCTTTTCGCTTGATTTTCATTTTCACTCAGATTTGTGCCTTAGCAGAGAGAAGCAGAGCTGTCTTCTTGGACAGCAGAGAGCTGGTGCCTCTGCCCAGCAGCTGCTTTGATGATGACACAGATGCCAGGAGACACCAGTTTCTGGGCTGGAGGTTGTGTTGTCATCAGTCCAGCAGGGACTGCTGAGTTCAGGGACCCCGAGTTCAGCCTTTTCCCTGAATTTAACAGGACCCATAATGGTTTCTCCTCTCCCTTTTGTTCACACCTGTGAGGTATAAAAGAATTTTTGAAAAGAACCTTTTTCCCCTTTGACTTTCCATCCAGTAATAAAACCCTATCTCTAGATTCAAATCCTTTGGAAAACAGTGTCACAAAGTGCTGTGGACTCCTCCATTCACATCACATCTGCTTTCTCTAAGGAGTCTGTTTAGATGCTCATCATCCTTGGCCCATGGGAGCCTCTCCTTCAACCCACATCCCTCAGTGGCTCTCAGTGGCCACCTTCAGATATGGTCCAGACTGTCTGTGAGCAGTTAGAGCCAGCTTGGACTTTCATTGTGAGCAGTAGCAGACTGTGGTGGACCAGCTATGGTGACTAAGACAGTGGTTATCAGGGGCTATTAGATGGACCTGACTGGTCAAAGCCCAGAAGAAAGATGCCTGAGAAGCGGCAAGGAAGAGATCTATCAAATCTTGTAAGTCATATAGAAAAGACATAGGAGTTGGGAATTTGCTTTCCCTTTCAATAGGAGAACTGTATCAAATGAAATAAGCAGTTTTCGGGTTCGAGGCATGGAGAAAGAAGCAGTGCTTCTCAAAGTGTGTGGTTAACCTGTGGAAACCTCATGGAAAGACACTGTGCAGGTTAAGCATCTGCATGGATTTAAAACCCAGCTGCAGAAGTTCACAGGAGAAAAGTCCTTCAAGGTCTACTAAATGTAAAGTCCCCTCGCTCAGGAAACACACATCCCAAAAGGCTGGGAAGTATTCTGAGGAGAGCCTCTGTGTACATGCCTTGTTAAGGACAGTATTATCCTTTCAGCAACATCCTGACACACCTCTACCTGCTCATCTGGTTTTTGTCTCAGTCCTGAGTGCAGAGAGGGAGCAGTGCAGGGTCCCAGGGATGCAGGACACCCTGCAACAGCCCAGCCAGGAAGCAATGGGAAGTCTAGCACAAAGCAATCCTGACCACAGACAAAGCCTCTGCGTAATACCGCAGTACAAATTCACTGTTAAATCCCAGGAGCCTATTAGAGAGTACCTTAAATTAGGCAATTCCTTTTCTTCTCTTTTCTTCTATGCTCTTCATCTCAGCTATGATGATAGCACTAAATGGAGCCTCGCACCACATTCGAGTCCCATGATGCAGGGTCTTTGCCAGGGTCTGCCAGGTCTTTGATCAAACCCTTTGCGCTAGATTTAAGTATCTGGCCTGAAACAGGTGGACATCCACTGGAGCACTAGACAGCAGCAGGTCCGCTGAACTTTCAAGACCGTGGGCATTCAAACCTGTGTGGTCAAGGCACAAAAAATAAACTCAAAAAAAGGATGAGGAAAAAAAGAAAGGATCAATACCTTAATAAATACGTATGCTTCCAGTCCTTAGTGTATATAGTACAATGCAGCCCAATTTGCTTTTATATTTATAAGGTGTTGAAGAGCTCCTGATTCCCATCATACTGATAATTCTTAAAATACACAGAAACTACAAGGGAATAATGCAGCATGTCCATATTCCTGCAGGCCAGATGGTTTCAGAGAAATAGAAAGGTCTGTGTGAAGACAAGAAGTTTTGTTCTGGATGGGGTTGGAGTGTCTGAGTTGTGGTTTGGACACTAATAGGGGAAGAAAAATAGAAAATTTTATAAATGCTTGCAAAGAATAAAAGAAAAAAAAAAGCATTGGTTTGATTCAAGTGTTTCAAATGGTTACGATTTCTGTCGCTTTGTAGATTGTGTATTTTAGATGAGGATCTAGGTATCTAATGCCACAAAAGTAAAACATCTTTAAACTAAAATCTAAAATTAAAAAATCATATTTTACAGTTAGCAAATGAAATATTTTGTTCAGAAAACATCAGCAAGGGATGTTTCAGCATGGCCTGATCTTTTCTCAAGATTTTCTTCCAAAATGAAGTGACTGTGAAACATGTCTCTCTGTGCAAAGCACTCCAGTTTCAGCAAACTGCATCCTGATGGAGTCTGCTTCTCTTGCAGTCTCTCCAACACTTTTTTACAAAAAGTGCTTCTACTTTGCCATATCACTCCAACCATGGCATGATGGCTTGTACTACTCCCACTCCAGGCTAAACAAAAGGCTTCATGATATCCCAATTCACTTGAGAAACTAAATCTCAGCTTTCTAGCATAAGGTCTTGGAAGAGACATCAAGTGGATGAAGATGCTTCATCCAGTGACTGGTCCAGGAAAGATGGGGAGGAACTCTTTATCAGGGGGTGTAATGAAAGAACAAGGGGTAATGGTTTTAAAGTGAAAGAGGGGAGAGTTAGATTACATATTAGGAAGAAATTCTCTACTGTGAGAGTGGTGAGGCACTGGAACAGGCTGCCCAGAGAAGTTGTGGATGCCCCATCCCTGGAAGTGTTCAAGGCCAGGCTGGATGGGGCTTTGAGCAACCTGGTCTAGTGGGAGGTGTCCCTGCCCATGACAGGGGGGTTGGAACAAGATGGTCTTTAAGGTCCCTTCCAACCCGAACCATTCTATGATTCTATGATTCTATGATCCTGGCTGACCCAGGGCAAAGCCAAGGCATGAGAGTACACAAGAAGTTTGGCATAAAGTCACACAGACAGACAGCACTTTCTTATACCACACTAGATCAGTCTTTGGGGTTAGAAGAGGTAAAATACAATCCTGGAGGCCATAATCTCCAGAGGCCAAGACCCCAGTGCAATCCCCAGCTGACTGCTGAATGCTGGGAGGTTGTAACCACAGGAGGGATCACTCATGTTTGTCTCAGTCACATACCTTCTTTAAGCATCCGTTGTCAGCCACCACCCAAGACAGGGCATTATTAGATGGGCTGTTGGTCTGGTGGCCATTTGAAGCTGAGCTGAGGCTTTCTTCATTCTCTTCTTTTCCATTTTTTTCTATTTTTTTTTCTCTTTTCTTTAATATTTTCTTTTTTTTTTATTTCCTTCTGTATGTCCGTCCTTCCTTCCTTCCTTCCTTCCTTCCTTCCTTCCTTCCTTCCTTCCTTCCTTCCTTCCTTCCTTCCTTCCTTCCTTCCTTCCTTCCTTCCTTCCTTCCTTCCTTCCTTCCTTCCTTCCTTCCTTCCTTCCTTCCTTCCTTCCTTCCTTCCTTCCTTCCTTCCTTCCTCCTCTCCTCTCCTCTCCTCTCCTCTCTCCTCTCCTCTCCTCTCCAGCATTCCTCACTGCCAGGCCTGTGCTGTTCTCCACACGGGAAATTATGACCACCCTCCCACTGTCTCAGGATCTGGAACAAAATCACTCCCACCATGGAAAAAAACTTGGCCATGCAAAGAAAAGTCCATTTGCACATTACTAATCAGCTTTGACATTGATGTTTATCCTCATGCTTCTCAGAGCAGTCAGGGAAACTGCTTTGCTGAGCCACGTGCAGCAATGCAGTGGTTTTGCTTTTGTGGGAGGTTGCAGCTGTTTCATACTGTCTTATGTTATTACCTAATGTAGGATCTGGCTGCATTGCTTTTGACAGGGCAGAACTCCCAAGATACCTATGGCCCTGATTCAGAAAAGCAGTTAAGCACATATCTAACTACAACATGAGTCAGGGAAGGACATGCATGTGTCCCATTGACGTATGTGGGAATGAAGCATGTGTTTAAGTGCTTTTCTGGCACATGAGAAGGTTATGGATGAGATGATATGACATGGTTTGCTGCACAAGCCAAGATGCTCCTTTCAACCCTATATTCCTGACACATTTCAGACAGGAATTTCCAAATATGGCCTACTACACATAGTTCCCCAAATTACCATGTTTAACCTTTAAATAAATGTGATATGGTTGTTTAAGGATGCTGAGTATGGGAAGATCCTTTTCACTTCAATGTGGCAATGACTGATGGGGCACGTCATCTCTGAAGATTAGGCCGTGTCTGTCCCAGACTGGAATATGGTTATACAAGATCCTTGCTTTTCTCCCACATTGTAAATCAAAGTTTGACTTTGCCTACTGCTCTGAAATTCCCTGGAAGACCCAGGAAACACTGTGCTGCGAAAGAGAATGGAAGGTATCCGAGTTCTTTGCTTTTATTCTTATCAGTTAGAGTTTTATCATTTATCTTTAGTGACAAAGTACTGGAATATGCTGTGCGTTTCAGTTATGTTCTCAGCAGAACAGAAGACGACAGATGCTCATTTATACATAACACCTATAAGACAAGTAGACTGGACTGAGCCAGTGAACTGACAGGGGATTTCCATTGGAGCCCATAAGAAAACATATATTTTAATCTCATGGTCTAGGCTCCTGTTTTGCACATCCTTGTTCAGATCACTTCTCCTGCTCAGGAAACAGTGCTAGATGCTTTGCACCTGGAGAACCGGACCTGTAGGAAGAGAGCCAGAATACAGCCACAAAATCACAGTGTGGGAACAAATATTCAAGGCTGTGGCTGCCTCTCGCTGTATGTGGAACCTTCACAAGGTGGTACTGCTTGGCGTGAGAGGCAGAAACCCATTTTCTTAGATAAGGCTGACATTTGTTCCTTAAAACAATTTAATTCTGTCTGTCTCCAGATTAAAAGAAAAATTTCTCTCCTGGCTAATCCTGGATTGTATTTCTTCCTCCTCTATGGTGGCATAGTGAGCCATGGTAAGAGATCTGCCACTCACAGGCAGTCATTCAGCTTTAGTTGCCAGCGCGTTCAGAACGATGAGCAGTTTTAAAGTAACTAGAGAAAGATGAAGACTTGACAGGAATTGAAGTAGTAGAAATGCATGCTGACATGAAAATGTGAAGGGATAGATGCACTGGCATCAGACAAATTAGCTCAGATAGGTAAATTGCGTATGTGCAAAGTATTTGGACAGAGGAACCTCAAGGTAAGAGAAGAGCAAAGAGTGGCTGCATTGAGCTGGAGCACCTAACCCAGTACCCCATGTCCAACAATGGCCAAGAGCAGGTGATTGAACGGCCCACTAAGTGTCATGTTGTGTCATTTATTATGGGGGTGACATTCTCCCTGGAAGCCCCATTGGGGGCTGGAGGGCACTACATTCACTGCATTTTTCTGCTCTCTGTGCCCAGATGTTCTGCAGAACCCTCGCGGTAATGCTAGCCAGCTTCCACTTTTTACCTTCCCAGTGAATTATGACCCTACGATTTTTTGAAACCTCAGAGTTCACAGGGAGTTTAGTGTCTCCATACGGTGAAATGCCGTGGCAAATGGATTTGGCTCCAGCTGCACTTATCACACAAGGCAGACTCAGTGCTGAGCTGAATCAAGCTACCTTATCAGGACAGGCAGAGAGCAATTTCTTCTGCAAAGAAGAAAGCAGAGCAACACCTAACACCAGTGCCACACTTGGCTTTTTTCTTTTGGAATGATCATAAACCTCTGGCAGATCCCTCAGCTCCTTGCAGCACAATCAGAGCTAACCAGAAAAAAACAGCTCAGTCAATAGGGAAATGTTCCTCAAAGATTTACAAGGCTTCCTGTGGTTTTCGAATGCAGCAATTACATTTTATTCCATCCAGTTTGCACTTTGCTCTCGAGGTGGAAAAGCCACAGGTTTGGGATATCTGTGCGTGCATGTGTGCATGTGCTTGGGAAAGGAAAATGCAGGATGGGTCAGGCATGGGATGGTCTCACACAATCTTCCCAAGAGACTTTGGGGGTCAAATATTTCTGAGATCTGCTTAATCTCAGTGACTCTTCTTTTTAGCGCTTTTGGTTTCAAAGAGATCCCAACTGGTTGACATGTAGTCTCAGATCTCGAGGGTGGTCAGGTACCTGAATCTCTAGTTATTCCGATGGACAGTCCAGAAAATAAATATCTTTGAGCCCCTGGGAATAACTGCTGGCAGAATAAGGGTGTTACTTCCCAGTAGGACAGATGCTTACCCCAGGATGCACTCCTCGGTAATTTGGGCTAGGATGTCATGTCTTGGATATGTTTGATGGGTAGTGTGAGAGTCGGAAATAAAACCACCAAGGTTGGCTTGAGGCATGGACAATGAGGCTGTCAAATGACACTGTTTCTGTATAGTCTTCCTATAGAAGAGCACTGAAAAATTGCTATTTGTCTTCCTGATGAGTTCTTGAACCCCATCTGAGAGGAAAGCCAGGCACAAACTGAGCAGACAACAGAGCTGCACAAAAGCCACTCAAGCTAGAAGCTACCACTACTTGAAGGAAAACTATTCCAGAGAATTAAAAATATCTTCTGCAAATTAAATATAAGATTTTTATTTTTTTTTATTTTTTTTGGTGAGCACACATACATGCGTGTGTCAGTATGAATCAGTATTATTTTACTGTAGTTGATTCAGACCCACAGTTCTGGGTTTGGGACACAGGCAGAGCAAAAAGAAATCCCCTGACCAAGAGTTGCATTTCCCTGTCCACCTTCCTGCCCTGCCTTGTGCATTAGCCTAATCTAAGGAACAAGTTCTGAGTTTTTTTATGTGACAGAGAAGGTCAAAGACAGCAAATGCCTGGCGTGCATTGCTGGAAAGGCATTCCTCAAAAGCTTGGGGTTCAAAATTTCATTAGCACAAATTATTTTAAGTATTTGGAAAGAAAAGCAGATATTGTTTTGTCCAAAAATTAAACCTGAGATTTTTGCATTATCGCATCACTCTAGCAATTGTGATTGTAAAACCCCCATCCCCAAAAGGAAATGTTGTGAGACTATGCAAAAACTGACTTTGCATTGAATTCACTCAGCTCTTCCACTGGCATGTCAGACCTTGCTTTCGTTTTACTTGACATCTTAATTGAAATTTCACTCACCAATGGACAGCACACAGTTGAACTGAAAATGGAGTCACCAAAAAAGTGTAGTGAACCCTTCTCTCTCATAACAGTGGAAATCAACACTGACTTAAGTTGAGTAACAGACAATGATGCTGAATGGTAAAGAATTAAATATTACAGTTGATTTACCCCTCTAGAGACAGACTGGTCCAAAGTCAGGGAGACACGGCCTTCAGATGTACTTGCTTCAGTCATACCTTATACCTGACATTCAGGAGCTGGGACAGGCAGAGATATTGCCCCCAAGGATAGGCTTGTGACTGAGTCAGAGGTTGTTTTAGCAAAATTTAGGTATATAATAGGTACATAATAGCCTGTTTCCAGTTTCAGTCATCCCCACTCCCTCTGCCGTGAGCAGAGACAGGAACACTTGCAGAAAGCCTATGATTCACTGAAGTAGGAGAAACAACTCATCACCAAGGACGCAATGTCTCCTCATTGACCATTGAGGAGCCCAGACAGTGCCTGTAGATTGCACTTGAAGAGCCAAAGGGAGGTGAGATGACCCCCTCCATAGCTGCTCTTCTGACACAAACTCTCAAGCCAAGTCCTTGTTCAACTGCCATCATAGCAGTGGGTAAATGGCTCATTTCTCCAGGCACCCATCTGTCTAAAAGAAGTCATTACGGGTGGCCCATATCCTTCTGTGCCTCAGTTCCCCTTCCTTTCCAGGCGTAGGCTTACTCACACTGTTTCCCCTTAAACAGTACAAGAAGACAAGAGACCAAGCTTTGGCAAAGCACACTGGCGTGGGCTTAACTTACAACGTTCCCCCAAATCTCTTTGAAGTCCGCATGAATTAAGTAACCATCGAGGAACTTCACTGAACCAGCAACTCATTCATTCATTCATGCTAAAAAAGACCTCTGAGAACTGTGGCTGATGTATGCCCTTAAAGCCTGGGGTACTGTTATCCCTAATGCATGTAAGGTGATCGATGGTGGCTCTGGTTACAAACGGTTCAATCAGCCAGCACTGGCCATGAGGTCATGGACCAGAAGCTGGGCAATGGGCTCCTCTGGATCTACCAATAACTGCACCTTCCTCTGGAACTGCAGCGTGCCAGTGGTCTGCAGAGGGCAGGGTAGGGATGTTATCCAAAGGAGGTGAAGCTAATTAATTTCCATTCCCTCAGAAGACACTGCTGCTGGTGTTTCCAAACTCTCCCTGTTCTTTACTTACCCTTTTGGATCTCAAGGGATGCCCCATGACAAATTGGAGTTCTCTGGTGAACCGATTGCTTTTTTTTCCCCCTGCTTTTTTTCGGTGCTAAAGATGAAAGATTTAAAATGCAATAATGTTTTGTCTAAATTCTTGTGGAAATAGCTTATGACCTTTCATAGAGAAATGTGGTTTCAGCTTTCCGGTAAGAGAGCTCCCAGCTAATGATTTAGCTCTATTTTCTAATAAATAGTTGGCAAGAGACGACCACTCTTATACCCTTTGTCATTAGGGACCTATTATTTATGACTCAGAAATGAATCATTAGGCTTGGCAAACAGCAATTTCTTTGTGGCCAATGTATTTTTCCACTCGGTAGCAGAGTATGCTTGTAAATTCTTCCTAAAAATTACCATTAAAGTATCTCCAAACAGACTCTCCCCCACACTGCCATAAATTCTCTCCACTTTGGTGACTATTGGTGGTCTTCCCACCTCAGGAAAAAGGCTTTCTGTTTTGTTCTTAACGCCTTTCACATTTCCTTCCAGCTAATTACACTTTTATTTAATAAGGTAAATGCGTTTTGTTTTCCTTATGGTCTCCCCTTTACAGGATGAAATATTTCCTTCTGACAGAGCCTTCCTGTCTTCCGTGTCCTGGCTAACTCAAGGCCTCTGAGCAATTAGAGTTGGAGAAGACCTTTGCACTTACACTTACTTGGTGGTGTCTGGATGCCAAGGGCTTCAAAAAGTCACTTTCATGGGAAGGTGTGATGACACATGCTCGACACGAATCATCTGAGAAGCAAATTTCCCCAAATTCTGAAAATGTGTAGGAAAAATAGCAAGCCAGTAACTCATTTTCTCTCTCCCTCTCATTCTAAAATCATTATTCACCTAGCTGAGCGACTTCTTCAATCTGTTCCTTTCTTGTACTGCAAGCGTGTCTCAAGGGACGTACAATTGTCCAGCTAATCAGGACAAGGGAATTAAAAACAACGTTGAGGACTATGGTTCAGGCTTTGTTCCAGATGCAAATTTTGCTCACTCATGTCCAAATCTAGGAGACGGTTTCGTACTGAAGACTCAGACTGACTGTAAGTATTTGATCCCAATACCAACTTTTCTGACATTTGGGAAAGTCCAGATCACTGGCGGGGCACGAGGATATGTGAGATTCCTGAGCAGAAAGCAGAAGTCAAGAAATTTTGAGAAAATTCAGGGGGAAAAAGTGCAACTGGAGGCTTGTGAGAGTTGCAACCCTATGCTGACTATCCAAAAAGATGGAATAAACCTTGCATGTTTAGATTCACAGATTTTAACACTGAAGGAACCACTCGACCACTTAATCTGGCCTCCTCCAGAGCAATTTACTCCGTTGTTTGGGATCCCCTTAGTGTCTCTTGCTTATTTGTAACATCAAGCAAAGACTGCTCTTCCTTGGCTATCAAGTAAAATTAAGTTTTGGGGCAAGGGGCAAATGAATATTAATACTTGCTAGTGCAAAATATTAAATAATCACTGGCAATAGTTTTGCTGGCAAACAGCAACAGACCAGCCTAGTTCTAGCCCAAATGGAGAGAGAATAATATTCTTTTCCCAATGAAAACAGCAATTCTTACTTGAAATTGAGAGTTTGGTCAAAAGTTCTCTTCTTATTCATTTTCTTCCATGGAAAGCCTACAGGTAAAACATACACAAGGTACTAGAAAAAATACATTTTAACTGAAGTTTGCTTCTTCGGTTGTTGGGTTGGGTGGTTGTTTTTTTTCCTTTTGGAAATATAACAGCATTTCATTTTCAAGAAGGTGTCTATAAGTCAGTTAGCAGGTCAAGTGAGAAAAGAGAGAATTAAGGAGCAGAGCACTGAAACCTTTGGGGAACAGAAGAAGGAGAAAAAGGCATGGGTGAGCCAAACAAACTTAGGGTGTCTCAGAGAAAAACATAAATTGCAGTATCAGGAAAACTTTTACATGGTATGAAAAATTTAAAAATGGGTTCTGAGAAGTGGAGCTGTAAACATACAAATGCCTTAGATGCCTCCTGGATGTGCTGTAAATAGCTAACAATAACTAATCAACCTTAACATAAGGCAGGAGAAAGGAGAAAAGGTAGCTGAAGATTGCCACTATAATATCTTTGAGCTGGAATATAGAAAAAAACAAAACACAAAAAAAATCAGTTTCTTTCTTAAGTCTGGAATTTTATTTTTAAAATACCACACAGTTTTGGAATCTACTGATTTAAAAAAAAAAAAAAAAAAAAAAAAGATGAAAAATGAGCCTTACAATAAAAATCTGGACAAAAATAACTTATTTTGGTCCAGGACATGTCTGAGCATCTGTCATATGGAGAAGATCACTGTGTTCCCTGTTGGATCAAATCAGAGATCCATCTCATGGCAGCATCTGCTTGCAGAGATGTCCTGACCGGACACTTTAAAGGCAGCTATGAGAAACTTCTCACAGAAAAATTATAGTTTCACCTGCTTACGGAGAACGTACCCATTTATTCCTTCTTCCCTCTCTTCGAATTTTAGTCAGATGCCAGTGTGGTGCTCCAAGTTAAAAAGGATTCTGCTTTCTTTCTAAACTGCTGCCTATTTCTTTTGGTACTTTAACTCTCAATAATTTTGCTCTCCATATAGATGACTAAGTCTCTGTTGATGCTTGCTGAGCTCTTCAGCCACGGAGTAGACTTCAAGAACCTGAAAGGTTTCTCTAGGTTGAGAACGCAATCACCAACCTGAGAACAATAACTTTGTGAACCAGGTCCAACCCCTTCAGAGGAGAACGTGTCCAGAAGAGGTGAGTTTTTGTATTACAAAAGGTATCTCTCTGCCAAACTTGCATATAACATGAAGAGAACACATTCTGAATGTTATTCAAGGTTTGAAAAAGTTTGAATAACCTTTTTTCTGCTTAATATTTTCATTGTACCTCAACGCTTTCCAGTTCAGGCCAACATTGGGAGCATATGTGCCAAAATTCTGAGAATAAAAACAAAAAAAGAAACTAAAATAAACCCCAAAACCCCACCCACAAAAGAACCCTCTTCTCTCCTGGGCATTCTTGGACCAGCTGGATGTTGAAAATACTGGCAATTTCACAGAGAATGAGAACCTACAGACCCAGGAGGTTAAATAAACACCATACAGGTTCTTGTTTGTATGTTTCTTTGCCAAAGTCCAGAAAGGAATACAATGGAAGAGTTCATCTTTCCATTTTTTTCTAGCTATTTATCTAAGTCTAATCCCGCTAAATTGCCCTTGTTCCTGGAAATATGTGATTTTACTACATATTTAGTAAGAGCAAGCATGGATCCAGCTTGTATGGAAAGACCCACCTTATGGACTGTGGTTGCTGATATGGATAGGCATCTTGTCTAAGCCATTTGTCTGGGCCTTTTAGTGAAAAAAGGTCATCTCCAAAGAGTGGTGTTTCTAATTCACATGTCCCCAGATATAGGAGTTGGATGGAGTCAGATGGAGTGAGTCCTGTCACTGTTATCTGTAGATAAATTGGAAATTGCTATGGAGACCATCTTCCTTCACAGAGACACCACTGCCTCAGTTGGTAACTGTGACCTCCAGAGCAGAAAGCCTGACCCAAGACCTCACCAGGATCAAGCTCAGGTTTTCCCTGTTTCTGTCATGAAACACACTGCTTAACATCTGATGGGCTTCCTTGGTGCACCCCAATTCATCCATGGGCATCCAAGGTCCAAAGCAGACATGCACTCCCTCCCTCCCTCCTTGTCATTGGTACATGAATCCATTGTTGTCAGAATAGAGATCATCAGACTCAGCAACCACAGCTGAAGGGCCCATTTCTGCAGGGTATTCTCCTGCCAGATACTGGTGGTGACTCCCACCATGCTGGAGGTCAGCTAACGCCCAGTACATTTGGGTACAATTACATTGGTTTTCTGGTTTGGATGAGGAGTACACTTCAGAAGTGCATCTCCCAGATCTTTTAATTTACCTTTGATTCATTCTGCAAGAAAATCTCAGAGTGCACAAATTTAATTCCTTTTGGGTGAAACTAACCGAAACTGCATGCTATCAGAGCAGACTTACTGTGAGCATCGAAGCCACAGGATCTGATTAAAACCAGTCCAAAGTACTCCCTGCAAACAGAGATGGCATGGCCATAGGGTCCACTACTGTTTGACTCTGCAGAACGCCTGCTGATTTGCTGATCTCTATGACTTGAGTTCTCAGGGTTTCCACATTACCTTCCTACCACACTTGCTTTGCTAAACACAATGGTTTGATTTTGACCACCTGACTGCTAGGACAGAAGGGAGTTAGGGATTAGCCATTTAAAATTGACTTAGCAATATTGGAACTGAAAATTGTCATGCCTGCAACTAAGATAAAACAACAATATGCAGCTAGGTAGATGAATACAGGGATGCCTTAAGTTCTAGAGTATATTACCACTTTTGTGAAAGCTGGAATGAACATATTGAGTTTCCAAAGACAGAGAGAGATGCACACATGGACTTTTCTCCAAGTCATGAGATGTCACTACAGGATTACCTGAGATGTTTTTATTTGAACATTGTCCCCCACCTACACAACTGATGCCTCATTCCCGAGCTTGGTGGCCCACTGGAGATGCTGTGTTCAATCCGCTCAAGTGACCCTTTGCAGTCCCAGGGCATTGTCTTGACTGAGTTGATTAATCAACAAAATATTGAACAGATTAGATCCTTTAAAAGTTACATGTTTTTCATCTGTGCAATCTGCTATATACAGAAAATCTTTGTGCACTCCCGTAAATATAAACCAGGCTAACCTCTCCAAAGCTGCCGGTTGCCTTACTCCTTTGGCACGTGTAAGTGGTATACCAGAAAGCTTGTGGATGTTGAGCCACCTCTAGTCTCCTGGATGCTTTTATTTTACAGGTGGTTGTCATTGCTTCTGGAGAGCTAGACCTTCTTACCTCATCGGTGAATGTGGCACTCAGGCAAGGCGTCCATCAGCCCCACAGTAAATGCAAAGAGAGTTCAGTGCCAGCAGGAGATGGAAATCCCATTTGTGAAGGTCATAGCAAACAGGCCAATACCTTCCTGTGCCAGGCACAAGCAGGACAGCACCTTGGCAGTGACAAGCCACCCCACACTTGTCTTTGAGAGCACCAATTTCATGGTGCCTTGGACAGTACAGGGGCAAGTGTGGCCCAGCATGCTGCTACTGTTTGCTCTTCAAAGACATCCCCTGCTCCTTCAGAAGTAGTGCTGGAGGCAGAAGACCACTTTTTTCCCCCACATCTGACCACGTTCTAGTTTGCATTTCTTTTTCTTCCTATGGCCTTTTTTCTTAATATGGTTTCCCTTGTTATTTTCCACCCATGTTTGTCCTCACCATGAGGAGAAGCACCGCCTCTTCCCTACCCTGAAATGCAAGTAAATTGGACACTCTGTTCCACACAAAGCCCCGGGGGGCAGCGGGACATTATTTTAGTATTGTTTACACTTCTGATCATCAGGCCCAGCAAACGCCCACAGGCTGGAAACCCATCCTAATTATTGTGAGTTGTTTTGTTTTTTTCCCCTGGTGGAAAAAAATCTGTTTGTTATTAATCATCACCAAAACCTTGGTTTTCGGCAGTGCTGAGATGTCTATATTGCATCCAGGGAGTGACAGACATTGTGAGAGGAGGCTGTGTTATGGGGATGCAACTGAGAACCTGGCTCCAAGAGCAATTTAAGTAGCTCAGCTCTTTAAAGTGCCCTGCCACGCTGTTCTCAATAGATAAAGTCACTTTTGGCCATAATGGTCCCAAAGGGGATATTTGCTTCAAACATTCCCACCCTCCAGAAAATTCTCAATTAGCTTCTCCTCATCCTTCCAAAATCCAGTAAAACAAAGACATTATTTATAACATAATATAAACTGGAGACTAAATAATAAAGCATTAATCTAGCCTTTAACGCGTTCAGATTCTGTCATCCTTTCTCGTGTATTCTCATCTACCCATTTATCTATTTATTCATCCATTCTTGTACACACATTATCTGTCATCATTGTCTATTTACCAGTCCAGGTTCACACACAAACACAAATGCACACGCTGTTTATATGTGTCTTGCCAGGCTTTGGAACAGCAATAGACGTGATTTGATTCAGTGTCATCCATCCCCACCGTAAAATATTCAAAAATGCAGATAACCCTGAAAGTTGTTATACGCTGAAAGCACTGACCAGGCTGCCTTCCTGTAGCGCATACGTAAAAAGAGAAGGATGTAGGACCTATTGTTTTAAATGCATCTCTGAATCCTTGTTTGGAGCTACTGCACCAGAAGCTGTTTTTCAAAAGCGGCTGCAAAAATAGTCTGTGCCTCCAGTTGGGTGACTGGGCAGGCAATGAAGGGAGGAAGATGCATTTGGTCTTAGGGACGCACAAAGCCAGCATGAACCTATAGTCCCAAACTGCTGGAGAACCGAGTATTGCTGGTGTGGGAAATGGGCTGTGGAGGTCACTGTGCCAAGCAGTGGGTATAACTGCTATGTGTGACCTTTACTCCACAAAGCAGCGACCACCCTCCAACAGTCAGCATGGTTGCAAATTGGATGTTTACAACCAGGTATAAAATTATTTTTTATGTCCTCTCAAGCTCTTTCCTTCCCTGAGGTGCCCCTAAGAGGACACTGAAGACTGTATCCTAGAAGGAAAAGGGGTCATATTTTCAACCTGCCTCTAGTTGTACCCTCATTTTGGCAGAAATGCAGATAGGAGATGGGAAGATGAGGATGGAGGGCTTGCACTTGTTGTTACCTACATCCACAACCTCCCTTCCCCACAGTTTCTGCAAAAAGCAGATGCCCATGTCCATTCTTGAAACATTAAAACAGCCGTTCTTCCCTGTGGACTACAAGTGACCACTCTCTGGTACGTCCAGCAGACACATCCTATCATCCTAAATGGCCTCCAGCTGAAATATAGTTCTGTCTCTGCAAAAGGGCCCATAGCCGCACAGCTCTGTGCACTAAACCCTGACACATTGCTGGAAAGGTCCCCCTCATGGCTCTTCCAAGAATAACAAACCTTTGCAATGTGCTTTCATATATCATCAACAATTAAGGACAGTAACAATCCAAACAGTCATCTCTCCAGGGATGGAGGGAGGGAAGGAAGACTTATTAGGCCCTCAAAGAAATGTAAACCCAGCACTGTGCTGGCTTTGGAGTTTCTGCCTGGCTTTGAGAGTCTCCGTGCGACCGGGACGCCTGGTCTCAACTGCAGCATGGCTCTTGAGGGGATCAATGGTGCACCCTGAAGCTGCCAAGAACACAGCCTCCTTGAAGAGAGATGCTGAGGCCAGAGTTTGCGGCATTTCGTGCTTCCTCCCCTTCTATTTTTTGGACCTTGGACAGCATTGATCTCCATCCAGCCCATGCTGTGGAGAAGGTGCAGTCTGTGCACTAGACAGCAGCATGGGGCTCTTCAGTGCACCCGCCTATTGGGCTGCTCTTCCCAAAGTGTATGAGCCAGGTTCAGGGTACAAGCAAGGCCATGTCATTTGCAATTACTTATAAGCAGCTAATTGTGCCCCAGGACAGTGGAATGGGTGCAATGATCGTTTTCCCGGGCCTTGCCAGCCCTGCTCTCCTGTGATGTGGTTTAACAGAAACAGGGAGCCTGCTGGGAATGGCTCCATGGTGTTGGCTCTTGGGATCTCCAGGAACAGAGCAGACAGACAGACTCTGATTTTCAGCCACGCCTGAAGATCTGTCGGCTGCAAACAGGGCCATCTGGCTGTTTTTTTGGTGGAATTGCTCCCATGGTTCTCCTGGAACAAGTGTTTCTCCCCCACTGGAGGGGCTGCAGCTTGCTCTCCTCCCAGTCCTAAGGACAGCTTGGCTGCTGCCATGTGTGAAGACATGGGACATCAGAGCCACAGCCTGCGGGGTGTGAGAACAATGTCACACCTCCCCAGCCAAACCGGCCCTTCCATGTGGAAATAAGAGGAGAAAGCTCATAAAAATGGCCTGTCATATCCTCTGCCCCTGCTCCTTCTTCCTTCCCAAGCACCTTGGGAACTGAAGGAAACCTGTCTGATCTACTTGTAAGTCATCAGAGCAAGGGTGGGGGTTGGAAGTGGTTGCTCTGCCATTTCATGTGTCTACCTGAACTCATACACTGGGAAAGGTTTTGCAACATATTCTTAATCTCCAAAGGCAAATGTTGGATTTAGACCTTGAACATGTAGGATACAGCTCTGCTAAGGGCTAAATGCCCATTCAAGCAACCTCCCAGGCCAACCTTTACCCATGTACAAAGATATTACGTACAAAGGTATTATGAAGGTATCACGTACAAAGGTATTATGAAGGTATCATGTACAAAGTTATTGCGCAAAGGTATTATTTTGCTCTTTATTGCACAAACCCTGCCCCAGCCTGTGCTGTTGTGTGCGACGGGACAATACCCATCATGAGCACATTCATCAGCTAGTTCCTTGCCAACAGCAGCTTCCCAGCTCTGCTCCACGACGAACGCTTGAGAAGAACAGCCTCTGCTAACTTTGTGCTTTTTGGCACGGTTTGGCTGACCAAGTGGTTCAATATTAATCACACTTCCTTCTTTGGTCCCTGTTGGACTTCCACGTGAGGCCAGGATCAGGCCCCAGGTTTCTCAAACCTGGCTCCTTGCCTGCCCGCGCTGCTGGGCCAAGGCACGTTCTGAACAGGCCTGGCAGAAAATTTTGGATGGGAAAATTTTCCATTGGCAAACGCTGCGTCAATGAAACCCAAATATTTTGTGGGTGTATCTCAATTTCCATTCAATTCTTGACAAAAATTGTCCAAAACTGCTCCCCCCCCCACCATTGCAACTTTGAATTTCCCTTTTCAACTTTCTCCTTTTCTTTAGGATTGCCAACGCACTTTATCTGATAAGGCAAAGCCCACTGTGTGTAGACATTGCTGCTTTGTATAGTTTTGTTCTGACTTTTAGAAATTGCATTCAGTAACAGCTTTAATATTTCATTGCGGTACTATTTTGATGTAAAGCATTTCTGTCTTGCTGAAATGAGATCTTCAGCATTGTCAAAATGAAGCAATCATATACTATCAAATAGAAATAATCCTGTGATGCTGAAAAGCAACCAGTTGATGCTATTGACAAGAAATATTTTAGTATTTCCAACTAGAGTTCTTTTGGAAATGCCATTTCTCAAGAAGTTTCAGATTTTCGCTTCTGTGTTCCAATTTGGAATAAAAACAGAAGTAGAAATGCTGGCATTTCCCCTGGGAAGCAAATCTGATTTTCCAAAAAGTTTTAGTAATAATCTGGGTTAGAGGGAGACGTTTTAAAACCTGTTATTAAAAATGATTGTTCAGCCAGTAAAAATGGTGTGAAAGGAATGGATTCAAATATAGATTTACAGGTTTTTTATGTTTCCCCTCCGTAACTAACATATCTTTTTATAGATATATTTCACCTTCCTAACAGTCCTTCTTTGTTACAAGTACCAGACATTTTCACTCTTAGATGCTCTGATTAACCTGATCAACTGAACTGCAAGTGATTGTTCTTGAACCTTCATTCAGCCGAGACAATTGCTGCTTTTATTTCAAAACTGAAAAAGAACTTGTGTGTGAAAGCTAGTCTGTTTTTTTAATTTTTATTTTTCAAAATACATCATGAGATTCAATAAGAAGCATTACCTCTTTCTCCAAGCCTTGCATAATTGTTAATCTAAAACAACTGATGCTAGAAAAATGCCTGTTTTTCTCAGCGTGTGCAGAAGTTATGCTGAGGTTGCATCGCTTACAGCTACAGTACCGGTTCGAGACCATGAGAACAGCCGCACCAAGTCAAACTAAAGGTCTTATCCCGTTTCTGACAGTGACCAGCACCAGATACCTAGGAAAAGTGCCTAAGCGAGATTAGAGCAGTCCTCCGGGATTGTACTACCCCAGGCCCTAGGAGTCAACAATTTTGGAATTTACTAAGATTAAATTTACATCTGGACTATCATGCTTAATAACCATGGATGGATTTATCCACCCTAATTTATCTAAGCTCTTTTAAATTCAGTGGACTGGGATATGTTAAAATAATTCAATCTGAATTATAATTCCTGGTTCTTTTTGTTTTAAAAGTTTATGGGGGAAAATATTGCTTGCAGGGAAAAAACTGTCTCATTTTAACTTTTTCGTATTTTAAATGACTTTCTTTTTATCCCTTCTATCACAGTACAGTGAACTGCTTTTTAACCAAACAAGAATGTCTGTATATTCAATTTAGATGGATAACCAATATTTCAATCCTTCTTTGGACTTCCTAATGTTTCATAATTAAGCTGAAAACATCTCTTAGAAGCAGACCTTTTTTGGTCAGAATACCGTTGTTTCTATCTCCCATCAAAATAGCAGAATTTCTTCATTGTGTACATTGTTGTCATGGGGGAATCCATTTTGGAAGAACAGTTTTATAACATGCTGATGCAGCGCACCTATCTCATCCTCTCTCTTCAAGATAGATAATGATGCAGAGAAGACAGCATGGAAAATAGCATGATATTTTGTGGATAAATTGCTCTGTTTGTGTGTGCAGTCATAAGTAGGGGTGAAGATTTGGGTTCCCAATTCCAAAGAGGTCACTCAATGGAGAAGAGACCTGTTAGAAAGGAGAGACATTTAGACTGGAAGAAGCTTCAATGAAGAGATGAAGATAAGGAGCTGGTGAGGGAGATTCTTGATGAGGAAGTGATATCTAATTTGTCATCCCATGAAATCTAAAGCAAAAAAGAACCACAAACTGTAAATTAGATTAAATTATTTTAGCACGTTCCAGGCAGCCTCTGATGTTTTTCTCTCCTGTTCATAAAATCAAGAGCAGTCGCCATAAAATATGGGGACGGCTCTTTATTAACTATATGTGAAAATGAGCACACATAAAGAATCGCTAAGGGAAACTCCTGAGTCCGGGCTAGCAGTCAAGCCTGGACCCTTAAATCTTAATAATCTAAGACATGAGTTCTTCTGGACGGGGATCAGGAGGAATCTAAGCCAATCGTCTTCTTCCTGGCTTGGATCTTAAATGCAGAACCAGCCTTTGCTTGGGGTTCACAAGCTGATCTTCTAGCCTTAAATAAAATAACCCATAAAGTTAACCCTGCAACACATACTTCTGTTGAGAGGGGGAGCAGGGTTAATTGGCACGTTTGTTTGTTTGCTTATTTTTAATACAGACAGCTCCAGTAAGCCAAATTCATCCCAGATGTTACTCAGTTGACCTCAGAGGATTATTTTGCATTGATTTTGATAGAGTCGTGCTGGGGTAATTCATCTGCAGACCTGCCACCTTCCATGAAATGGCTGCCAAGCTTCCTTGCCGCAGGGAATACTCTCTGCCTAGCTGGGCTGCCTGGCCCTTTCCACTGCTGCCTCTTCCCAGAAAGGCGAGTTGTTCAAAGGTTTTCTGAGCCCCTGCCCTCATGGAGTGTCTCTACACCAGCATGGCCCATGGGCTGCACCCCTTCCTATATCTATGCTCCTTCAGCTTCTGCATGGTTCCCACTCAAGGTCACACTCGGGTCTGGAACAAGTCCAGGCTCTCGGGAGAGGCAGAGACTCACATTGTTCAGAATAAAACAGTGATCCTGAGTCCTCCTGTGCCTGGACAGATTATGCCTGAGCACCTCTTCTTCTCCTGCACAGAGGTTAGACTACCTGGTTATGGCTATATTAGTAAGGAAGGTGTAAGTAAGGTAAGGTCTTGTGCACGGGCACATGAGCCTCCAGATACCATTTTTTTTCATGCTCTCTGCCCACCAGCACTTTTCCAGGCATTATCATGCACATCTAAGAGGATAGTAAGAATAGTTCCTAACATAGAGAATCATAGAATCCATAGGTTGGCAAAGACCCTTAAGATCATTGAGTCCAACTGTAAACCCAACACTGCCAAGTCCACCACTAAACCAAGTCCCTAATCACCACCAGGTCTTTTAAATACCTCCAGGGATAGTGACTCAACCACTTCTTTGGGCAGCCTGTTCCAATGCTTGATGGGATGGATGAGGCCACCACCTTTGGAGGAACAAGAGTTCAGCCATGAGGACATAATCCTGGCTAAGCATCTTGGCATTGGAACCAAAGGACCACTCTTAATCTATTTTATTTGTTAGTATACATTTAGCTTTAGGACTGTGGTATAACCAAGCTAACAGCTTGAACAGACGCTTTATGGATCAGAGGCTCAACACAGTTAGGTCTGACCTTGAACTTCGTCTTTCACCTGCAGTGCAAATATCTCCAGCGACCTGTTGGATGAGGAGTCAGTCTGGAAGTCATTCTCATAGAATAAGAGAATGTATCTGTATCTGTAAGGGAGCTAAGAAGGTCTTTCAAAGATGGACAACTATTCCACTAATTTTGGGGTTAGGTGCAGTTGTATCCAGTCTGGGTTCAGATCCAGTTCAAGACGTCACAAAAAAAAAATCCCAAATGTTTGGTTACCAGAACAAACCAGTCAGAACCAACACCCATCAAACTCAAGTCTTAGTTCAAAACAGAGTGTTGAAACTCAAAATTAAAACTATTGTTTTTTGACCGTTTGTTTATTTTCTGACTTTAAAGACAAAAATTTTCCGAGTACTTTTTTGTGTTGTCAAATAAATAAAGTTTTTTTAAGAGCACTTTGTTTTAGTGAAATAAAATAACATCTAATATATCCTCTGTCATACTGTGTGTCTGCAACAAATTGATAAATCTGAGGACTGAAAATGTTCTTTCAGCACACACTTGTGTTGCTGGAACTGCCAGAAGAACTTTTGCTAGTTGACACAGCTCAGGCATGACGTTTTTATTATATTCCCAGTAGATTAATATGTCTTTTTTTTCTTTTTTTTATTTTTTTCATTGAGACATGGCTCATCTGCAAATGAATCAAAACTTGGCCCAGTCTTTTTCTGAGCTTTCCTTCTTTCATATATCTCTTCTTACTTAGAGATCGCATGAACTCTGCAAAGAAGACATTCCAGACCTTCATCTGATCTTTCAACTCTAGACACAGTTAACATTGATTCTGTAACACTGTCTTCTGCTTCTGTGTGAAATATTTCCATCTGCCTGCTGATATTTATGAAAAAGATATACGAAAAAGAGATATTTTGTTTCCTTTGTTTTGCCTTTGACGCATACAATTTTTCAAAGAAAAGCAGAAAAGTTTCACGTTTCCCACTGATACAATAAAAAAAACCCAACAGCATATAAGTTTTTAGCAACCTTCAGTTACTGAAAAGTGTTTGCTTTCATCTGAGTCTTTCCAAACAATTATGACACATTTAATGCATCTTTGTCCCCTTTCTGGCAGCCAAAGCAGATGATTTGAGATGTCCATCAGCAGCAAAATCTCCTGAGCTCCAGGGGTCGTGCCAATGTATCATTAGTAGAGTGCCAGCTCTATCAGAAATAAAGCAAATACCATTAACAGGGAGGGAAATTGCAGTATATGAGAAGGGAAGATGCAGCATTAGCCACATGAATCAAAATGAATTAGTGGCAGGGACAAAGACAGGCACAAGTATATCTTAATGGTCTGTCAATGGAGAGGAGCAGGAGGCAGGGGACATGTTGTGTAGGCAGGTGCTAACTTCTCCTGGATTTTGCCGTGCTGCCTGGAGGCCTCTAAGCAAAATCTCAGTCCTGTGCTAATAGGATTTTTTCCTGTAACTCCAGTGGGAAAAGCCTGTATGTTTTAGGAACACAAGAAAGAAAAAATTATGTACTCCTCTCGATGTCTGTGCTTGGGCTTAAGTGAGCCAACATAAATGCATTTGGGCAACAGAGGGTTTATTGTTCCCATGGCCGTGTTATTTTCTTAAGTGAGTGAATGTGTGTTTTGGAGGGGAAGGTTTTGACAGTGCTTGTTAAAGACATCATATGTTAAAGAGAGTTTAGATGTTACCTCTTTAGTCACCCCACCTGTCACTAGGTCACCCTGCTATTTGTCAAGAGGAAAAATCTTTATTTCCTGGGAAGCAGTCATGAGTTTGAGAAAAATCCTGCAAAACTGCTATTTTATTTTAATAGGGGGAAAAAAAAGAGCTTTAGTTGCTGTTATGTCATCAACTGGACCCTTCCATCCCACAAAATGTCCTGAACTTGCTCAAGACATACAATCCCAGTTGGGCTTTCAAGACATGATCATCTGGTAAAATTTAGGGCAGCTTCCAGTGGTCTGGTTTCAGAGGAACTGCTGTCTGGGTGCAAAAAGAGAAGATGGTGTCTGTACAGACAGAAGGAGAGCTCCTAAATGTTCCTTCCTGGGAGACACAGGACTAGCTACAGCCTCTTTCTCACTATAAACCTGGAGGGTCCATCCTCTACAAAACACCTTGAGATGCTGCCAGCACATGGCAGGAAGACTGGGCAGACAGCGTGAAATTCCCCTCGCAAAAGAGAGATGACCCAAAATTCAGACCACACAAGAATGGGATTTCCATTGTCCTTCATGTTTGTGCCAGCTCCCTTCGAATTCCTCTCAGTGGTGGCTGGACGTGCTGGGATACAGATGTGATTCCTGTAGGCATGGCAGCCTGCCAGCCATGCGCCACTTCAGATACTGCCTGCTCTTCACGTTAACACATCACTTAAGAGATCCACACGTCCTCTGCAAAGAGGGAGGACAGAAGTGCAGAGGGAATGGCGCTGCAGTCACAACCGTCCCCTCCCCTTTGGCGGATGTGCAGCTGCTTCTCCTCCATCGCAAACGATTCCCTTCATCTCTGCAGGAAAGAAAAAATGTTTCAACCTATTTCAAGGTGTCAGCCAAGGAAAATAACATATGACCTGACTCCTAATTCTACTGCACATGAAAGCAAAGGGGCTGCTCTGCCCCATCTGGACTAGGGCGCAGTGCGTACTGTAAAGATGTAAAACATAAACCTGATCTGCCCGGGCCTGGGTCAGAGCCGGTGTTCAGTTATGAGGCAACATTTGTTATCCCAGGAAGCAGGAGGAATTAATGTAAATCACTTGTAAAAATGACATGTTCTTGTAGGGTTTGAACCAAAACAAGTGTCCTACATACCTAGGAATTCAGTGTAATTTGTTAACTATTTCCACCTATTAGAAAAATTCACATCTCTGACACTACAAAGTAAGAACACTCTGGAGAGGGGATGCATACAAGCCTGTGAGCACTTTAGAGATCAAAGGTAGGACACGTATCCCAGGATCTTTCTATCCATCTACCATGGTAGAGTTATGGATCTATCACTTTCCCTGTTCCTACGTGCTTAGTTCCTTGTACACATCAGGGTGATCTCACCTTTTTATTTATTTATTCGCCTGAAAGCCAGGGTTGGTATCAACTTGTAGACTGAGAAACTCAAATTTATAACATGTAAGTTTCCGCAGGCGAGCAGAATATTTGACCTTCCTTTCTGGCCAATGAAGATCAACAGTATGATTCATTTGCCTGAATGCAGATGTCTAATGTTGTTTCAGATTTTCTGGTGTATTCAAGACATCCATATAGGGTTGACAGATACAACATAAGATCAATAAGAGATTTTGACCTTTCTGCAGTGACTGCTACAGGCAGAGAAGGATTTCCTAGGGTGTCTCAAATGGCAATAAATGTTTATGTTTAGCCACTGATTACTGACCATGGTCTGAACTGATGAGATCACCATTGGCTACAGCAGGTGTTTGGACAAGTCACTTAGGTCAAGACTCTTTAATTTGGGTCTCTTAATCTTCATGCAGGATGATACTTTCACACTTAATCTTAATGAGCCATTTAAATGGAAGTGGTATAGAGTATAAGCCTGCAGACAGCCCCATCCACCTCCCCAACACAGCTACCTCTGGATGGGATGAAGCACCTTCTGTAAGTATCAACTTCTTTCCATTGACCAGAGACAGACCCACGGTGATTGGCGCAGACTAGAAACCTGGCTGGAATTAGATGAATTTATATCCAGCTTGGTTAAACTTAGATGAAGCTTCATTGTCCAGCTGCATACCAGCATCTCCAGGCCAGGAAAGACAGCAAGAAGTTAATTATTTTCAACATTTGCTTTGGAATTCGGTGTGAAGAAAATGTCCCTTTTGAAAGAGAATTGTCACAAGAGACCCTTCCAGGAAAATATGCACGCAACAGCAGTGGGACTGATAAGTGTCAGAAATCCCCATCAGTAACATGACATCAGTAGAAAAGACCGTGACAAAATCCTGATAGTGCTATTTCTGAGAGGCAGGGTGTATAACTTAAAAGCATAGGAAAGTAGCCAAGCAACACAGAACAACAGTATTAGCTTAGAAATATCTCCAGAAAGAGATGTCCTGGACAGAATCCAAGGTGAATGCATACAGCTCCCATAAAACTGCCAGATCAGAAAAGGGTAGTTCACTCCTAAGGTCTTGATGAGAATAGAGACAGAAAACAGCAAGGTATCCTGGGACTGCTGTCTGGATAGGACCTTGCAAAACAGAAACGAGTGCACAGCCCGCAAAACAAAACCGAAGTGTGGGATGAAAAATAGAGATAACGCCGCCAGGAGGTGCTCAGTGTGCAGACTGAGGAAGGGGGAAGTCACAAAGCAAAGCCTATCAAGGTATACGGACAGTATATCGGTATACAGATGAGTATACGGAGGAGTTCGGCTTCTGCCCAGGCAGCAAGGTGTGCCCACGGTGAAAGAAAATCACTGACCTTTGCCGTCAGATGCCAGAAATTTCATCATTACGTAGAAATGGCTGCACTGCAGCAACTGAAACTGATCCCAAATTCACACCTCTGATGTCTGCTTTATTGAGACTTCAGGGCTTGACCTTATGGCTCCTGGGGAAAATCAGCGGGGAAAATCAGCAGGGAAAACACAAGGAACATCTCCCCAGCAATTCCTCTCTTCTGCAATGCCAAAATGCAAAGCCATGGGAAGATCCACAGGAATGCGCCGCATTATCACTCTTACCAGCATCGAGAAATATGTTATCAGAAATAGGGAAATTAGCTCAGTGATGATACAGCCAGTCTTTTTTTTTTCTTTTCTTTTTTTTTGAAGAAACAACAAAGTCACAATGGTCTGCATAAAACCACAAGTTCCACTGGCACTTGGAGAAGTCTGGAAGGGAAAGAATACCAGAGTTACTGTACAGTATCATCTGTGCTAAAAGGGGACTGAGCAGCAAGTCCAAGGAATGTGCAGCCAGAAATTCTGAGAAAGAGTCAGGAGGGACGCGACGTGCTATGTGAAAGACAGGAGGAAGCATATTTTGTCAGCTTGAGTAAATCTGCAGGTTGAAGAACTGGTCTGCGTTGCTGCATCTCAGTATCCAAGGTGGTAAAGCAAGGAGACTTTCTTTATTCCTGCCATATCCTTCACTATGTAGGCACATATTTCTTTGAACGGCTAGCAAAGCTAGGTGTACTGTTAGATGTTAATGATGTTTAGATTTGGGGTTTTGTTTCTCCTGAAGTGATTCTGCCAAACTCTACACCCCTGTTCCTGCAAGGAAGCTGCCCCAGATACAACTGCTGCCCAAGCCCTTCGTTCGGGTCACAGACAGCAGCATGCACCTGAGAAAATGTGAAGAATTGATAGTAATTGGTATTTCATGTGCACACCAACCCTGCATTACCCAGGGACCAGGAGAATAGCCCAAAATATGAATATAATTGTCTAATCAGATACTGCCCAAAGTGAATGAAGATAGCCAAGACTTCTGTCTCAAGGAACTGAACTTCCCACAGAGAAACATGTCCCCAGGCAGCACTGGAGAGGCAATGAGGAGACTGGCTGGGCCCACTGGGGTCAGTTTTATCGAAGGGTTAAGACCCACATGCTCCAAGGTACAACGTATGCTCTGAGGAAAGGCAAGGGCTCCATCCGGTCCAGCAGGTGCCAACTTCATATCTTGTCCTAGAAAGTGATTTTTACCTCTGCTGTAACCATATCAAAATTTTGCAAATGCTGCAGAAAAACCTCTTCCCACGTCCACTGCCCCCCCACCAGGTTGGCAAAAAAGTTCTCTTCTCCTTATCAGAACAATTAAAAAAAACAGACAAACAGACAAAAAAAATAAACCAACGGACAGGTTGGTGGGCTGAAAGACACCAAAACCCCTTGAGATTTCATGCCAACATGGAGGAATCATCCCCAGGAAATTCCAATGTGAGGGATCTGTGATGCCAGTGGAAACATCCCAGGAGGTGTAACAAGTGATGGCCATTACTTATGGGAAATTACTGGTAGCTGAGGACCAATCCTGGAAGTGGTTGTGTCCACTCTAGGACACATGTGACACCACACATGTATTTAAATCAAGCAGCCGGCACTCCAGATGGGCTGCAGACATTAAACCTGAATAAACCTTCTCAACGCCGTTTGAAAGCGTTCTTTTCTTGCCTTTTCCTTATCACCTTTTATCATACGAGGACTTGCAGAGAGAGATAGTCTGGGACAGGTGCAATCAGCTCCTGCCCTGTCTGTCCCAGCACCGAGGTCCTCATGCCACTCCTTGGCCACTGATTGACAATGGGGACAAGCTGCCATGCAGAGCTGCAGAGCAGCACAGAGACCCTGGGATCAAGCAATAACCATGCTGAAAGGAAAGTTAACCCTAGCAGACAGCATGACAGCCCTTCTTCCATTACCAGGCTATCGCCACGTTCAAGCAAAGATGGTGTTGCATGTTCCTTTTCCTTTCCTTTATTTTTTTTAAGTGAGGTCACCAGCTGCTCCCCTCCACTCTGACTCGTCCTGCCCTGCACAGACGTTGATGTGGTTGCGGAAATTGAAGGCGTGATAGATGACAGAGTTGAAAGAAAACACAGAGGGCGCTGGGTTTGCCTATTTATAGCAGACAGTTCAGAGCCTGCCACTTAAATATACATTCCTGATAAGTGAATAATCTCTGGCAGGGCATAAAAATAGCTCTGTGGCTCCAACCATAATTACACGGTCGTGGTTCAGTAACCTGGCCTGTATCAAATAGACTACAACTGTCACTGATGGGAAAGGACAGAAGCAGTGAGAAGAAGGAGCACAATTTAAAGTTCAGGATAAAATATAGTGTTTTAAACGCTAAATATATGACTATAAAGTATAAAGCTGTGGGGACTGGGGTCAGGAATGCTGCAAGTCCTCTTGATTTGGGGGCTGAGGAGGGACAGAGAGATGTCGGACACTTCGCATCCCGCTCTGAGGAAGATAACCTGCCTCTCTCCCCACCGAAAATATTGAACCTTCTTGACCTCTCCTTAGCCAGATGGTTTAGGGGCAGTTGGCAGAAGAATCAAGTGCATCTCCTGATAACCTCTGACTGGAAAGAATGGAAGATGTCAAGCCAGGTCAGCCCCAGGGTCCAATCTGCCCAATATCCTGCCTCTAGCAGCTGTAAAATCCTAGTGTTTTTTGAAGATGGTGTAGGATATCCGCAGAAGAGAGATGTGGGAGTATCAACCCTCTGTGTTAATCCCTGTACTTAGAAATTGGTTTAAACCCAGAAACATGTGATGTATTTTTTTTTCTATTCCTTGCAGAATTCTTTTTTAACTATAATACTTTTGCAAAACTCTTGGCCTCATCAACATCCTGTGGTGATGAGATTGACAATTTGATTACAATCTGCTTCTGAACTGGGTTCACCTGTATGCAAATAGAGGTATCTTCTGCTGATGCTGACGTTCTCATATCTCTGCATTCCTGTGGAGAGGAACTGCAGCCTTTCACCAGCATTACAGCAGATCCGGGATGAGATTAGGTCCCCACCTACCATGGGGCAGCTGTACGCTGAAAGGGAAAAAGGGTGGGAGAAGAATGGACTTGCTCATGACTTTCAGTTTCTCCCAGAAGATATACTATGCCTTTTCCCTTTGCAGAAGATATAGAAAGTCCTTGCATGTGTATTATGTCACCATTCCTTGCCCTAAACATCTGTAAGGAATTGTAGAGAGTTGACCTTGCCATATGGCAGAGAGATGTCCAAGGTGAATTCTTTTTCTCCAAGGCACCATAATCCAGAAAACAGAAGCAAGATCTGGTAGCTAACATCAGAAATAGAGGCAGAACTCCTGTGTTCTGGTTAAAGTTGACTAACTGTGGGATTTTCAAAATGGCATGGGATCAATCTCACTAACTGTTTCTGCCTAACAGTTAGGTGTTGGTATGACCTAGCTATCTAAACACCTCTGTCACCACACATAGACGATAATTCAACTCTGTTTTCCCAGACCCCAGAGTTTGGATGGATGGATGGATGCCCATCCAGCCCATGCAGAAAGAGTTGCCTTTTCCTCATTGAGGGAGCCTAGATGACTTAGAATCATTGAAACATTTAGGTTGGAGAAGAACTTTAAGATTATCAAGCCCAACAGTAAACCCAACACTGACAAGTCCACCACTAAACCATGTCTCTAAGCGCCACATCTTTTAAATACCTGCAGGGACGGGGACTCAAGCACTTCCCTGGGCAGCCTGTTACCATGCTTGACAACCCTTTCGTTGAAGAAGACTTGGGCAGGATGGACAGCTGCTCAATGGCTTAAAGTGAAATGAAACAAATCCTTCCCTTGATCGCTTTGGTACGTAAATGTGCTTAGTTCAGAGATAAGTTACTAAATCAGCATGCAACACAACAGGTGAAGAGACAGCTTCACCAAAATGTCAGGCAGGATAGAGCCGTAAGTTTTAAGGTCACCCCAGAGAAGGGAACAGTTATCCTGATTCTTCAGGAAAATAAAGTTTTGGGACTGGTTCATGGTTACATTTTCATTTATGGTTCACAAGCAAACATTTCCTATCAAAATCCTGCCAGCACTCTGGAAGCAGTAATCCTTTCTTCTCAAAACCTGAAAAATGCTTAGAAATATTCCTCATAGCTAATTGAGGAACAGCTAATATCCTTCAGAGCTTCAAAATATCCCTCAAGACATCTTCTCTGCTGTCTGGCCTGGGCTGAACTAGCCCATGGTCCAAAACACTCACAAGGGGAAAAAAAAAACACTTTAGTTTCAGTAGATACCAGGAAAAGAATTAATGTACAACGAAGGGAGGTGACTTGCTCAAAGAAGAGCTAGGATCAGAGAGGAGGTCACTGTGTAGGTAGGTAGATATTTTTGCATTTGGGGCACAGTGCCTCTCCATGCCCCTTTCCTCCTGGGGGGCTCTGAGGAGAAATGCATTATTAATTCATTGAGGAGCTCAGGTACTGTGGCAGTAAACATCATGTAGGAACAATGAAAAAAAAAAAAAAAAAAAAAGAGTTTCAAAGGTCCTTTTATTCTTTTATTTTATTCCCAAGCCAACTGCCACATGAGCAGAACCCTTCCTGACAATGAACGGAGAGAAATGAGGAAAGCCTTTTTTTTTTTCTCTTTCACTGGGGAACTGCCACAGGAGCTGGATGAGCCATGCACACACTGCTTGTTATTACAGTATCTCCCAGCTTCTCATCCGTCACTGCTTGCACGGCACAAACCCGATGAAATGTATTAACCAGCGAAACTCTATAAACTTAAGGAAGGGAAGAGCCAAGCTCTGCTTGGTGCTCTTTCAAACCACAGCATCTGAAGTGGCACAGGGCAACATCTTAGATGTCAGATCATTAGACCACATGGTTTATATTAATCACTTGATTACACAGAAAAGCCTCTTCGCCTGCTTCCAAACTACATTTTAACACAGAGCTTTGCAAAGTCTAGGTTTGAGGAGGTGTCTAGTAGGAGGCAGCTTCTATTTCCTTCCCTAAAGAACTCCAGAGCTAAATCAAATATTCCACATGAACCTTGGTTACAATGTTTGCTATTCTTAGGATTAATTGTGTGACTTACTGTGATCATTGAGATCCTAAATTGCACTGCAGATGGGTAAAGTGCTGCACACTCCCTATGACTGACTGCTAAGCGAGTTCATTGCCTGTTTTGCAATGAAGAGTGAATCTTAAATGTCTCCTTCTTGCCCCATTTAAGCATTTTGTTTTAGAGCACAGCCAACCACAGTTGAGCTCCCATGAAACGTGGCACTTCAGTGGGCTGTTCCTCCATCACCAAGCCTCTCCTTGGAGGCCGTAAGGCAGACCGTGAATATCACAGCTTGGGTCCATTCATGGGTGTCAGGATATGAATTATCCAAATGATGCCAAAGGCTGCTTGTGCCCCTGTCCTCACCCCACATCCAGGCAGAGTAAAGATGCTCTAAAGCAACCATTGCCCACCAGCCCTGGCTGACATCTGAGCAAACCTCAACAACTCTGAGCTCTCCCTGAGGATCTCTGAATGTCATTGTCTCTGCACGGATTGGGTATCCAAAGCTTATGGGACCCTTCTCTGAGGAAAGTGAAGGGATGGTTTCCAACCCTTCTTTCCATCATGGTGCAACAGGGTAGATGGTACCACTCATTTACCATTGTAAAACACTTTGATTGAAAACTACTGTAAGAGAATAACATACTCAAAGAGTTTAAAAATTCAAAGACCTCATTTGACGCTGGGAATCGCTGTCAGAGCCAACACTTGACCAGCCACTCAGTTTATTAAAGGAAAAGCCATTTATACTCTACTCCATCCTGTCTTAAATAAGTACTGCTCCGGTTCTGACATATTACAAAATCTTTACTCACATCCTCATGCCTCGCCCCAAAGACACCACTTGTGCTGTGCATGGACACACGTAGGCATTTGGCATAGACACCTGCCTACCCAGGCGATCAAGCTCCAGCACTGCCACCTCTTGGCAAAGCCCGCAAGATCTAGCTACCACTGGACCCGCCTGGCAAAAAGCTATTTCAAGGGAAGAAGAGAAGAAAAGCACCAATGTTGCAACTGGAAAGAAAGCACTAAACCAATTTTCTCCCGAAGCTGACGATGCAAGCCCCCTGCCCCAGCAACCTGAAGGAAAGACATAATTTCCCCTGTTGCTTTCCTGGCCATCCTCCGTGTCCCCCCCGGCACATGCCAACAGAAATCTCTCCTGCTTGTTAACTCTGGTTCGCCGGCTCCTCTTCAGGGTTGCATCGACGTCGGCACTGGGGAATGTGTTTGTGTTTGTTTTGACTTTTGCCCTGAGCCACCGCAAATCCTCAAGGCCAGATTTCAACTCGACACTCTGTTCTGGGGAAGGCAGCCTGTCATCAAGGCCTTTATTTTGTGGGAGGGGAAGCTTGTACTTAGTGTCAGCCCAGGAGGAGGAGGAGGGAAAGGGGGATGGAGAGGGACAGCTGTTCTTTTTTTGCCTTCCAGTTTGGGGCCCTTTGCTCTGTCCTTGGCCTCCTTCTTTCCAGGTTCCTCCTGGATATGTCTCCTCTCTGCCATCCCTCTGGAGTCCGCTTTAGAGCTGCTGGAGGCTGTGCCCAAGTCCCCCACCTACAGAGGAAACCACAGCGCCATGCCCTGCTCTGCATCCACAAACAGCAGCGTCCCAAGGACAAGATTCTCCTCCAATACCTCTTGCTCTGCTCTGCCAGGGGCAGCCATCAAGAGCAGTGGGTTGATCTGTTTCACATTAAATGGGACTTTGTCCGTATTGATTAGCTTGATTTCTTTTTTTAAGATTATAATTTTTCTTTTCTTACTGCCAAAGCCATTGGAAGATGTTTCAATTTGCCAGTCTTCATGCCAGGCCGGTAGCACGATGTCCATGCAGCCTGACCTGAGGCATGGCCCACATATTCCCACTCCAGGACCCAAGCATCCAACCCAACATAATGGATCTAAAGCATGGCTAGGCTCTGCAAAACAAACACATGCTGCAGCACTAAGCTTTTTTGTCTTCCTCTGAGCTTGCTTAGTCTACAGTAAATAAAAGGTGGGTGGGGGATGAAGGCTTGTTTGCTTTTTCTCCTCCCTTACATCTGATGGCACTGCCTTGACCTGCCAACCAAAACCTGGAGAGACCTCAAAACTGGCATAACCAAGAGGAGATGGCAAAGAAGGGCATCCTTAGTGCCCCAGCTCAGCACCCCGCAACCCCAAGTGTTGCACTCCTCATTTTAGCCAGGCTGTGCAAATCTAACAAAGAACAGAGCTTGGCCTTGGACCTTCTCATTTCTAGTTTTCCAATTTGTATTCAGCAGAGGGCTCTTTAATCTAGCAGACAACAGCTTAACAAGATCGAATGGCTGGAAACCAAAGCCAGACAAATTCAATCTGGAATAAAGCACACTTCTTTCTCTTTCAGTATGATAATTAACTACAGGAACAACTTACCTATGGTTGGTGTGGGTTCTCCCTTTGAAATCAAGATGGGATGTCTTTCTAAAACCCTTTCATGAACTCCCTTGTGAGTTACAGTGCAGGAACTCTGCGGCAGGCAGGGGGATTTACGTGGGAGGTCAGAGATCTTTTTTTGTCTTACATTCGATGAATCTACCGTTTGCTACAGGAGTTGGATCCTTTTCCCCTCTGAAAGGCTGCATTTCAAGTGATTAATGTCCAGCAGGATTCCTTTAGTCTATTAATTCATTTCAGATTTTCTTTTGTCTTTTCTAAGCCTTTTCCTGATAGGTAGTAGGTAGAGGACACCATCACTGACTTCAGTGCCAGTGTGACATCCTTTTCACCACACTGCTTTTTTCCTCCTCTTTTGTCTTGGAGCAACAGTGTTGTATTTCTCTCTTTGAAGAACTAATTATTCCCTGGTCCCTTTTTCTCTTGGACTCTCCAAAGCATCCATCAACATGGAAGTAAGTACTTTGGTTCCTCTTACAAGGGTGCATGCAGTGAGGTATCTGCCATATCTTTCCTACAGATTTCTTTTTGGCAGAACCACCAACTTCCACATAATTCTTAGCCGCAGGATCTCAGTGCCTTTCCTTCTTTATTTTTGCAGAGCAGCTAGGAATTGCTGGTCAGCTGCAGATACGTAAGGACTTCAGCAAGCCCGAAAGAACAAAGCTAATTTTTTATCCTTAGTAATGATATCTATACATTGGTTTGGGGCCGTTCTTTAGTTCCAGCTAAAATCTCCAGCTAAACAAAGTTTCAAAAGAGAGAGAGGTGGGTGCGGATGTGTTTGTAAGACATTTCTACATTGTCTCCATTACCAGTCTTGAACCTGAATTCTTCCAGAGGGTGACTCATACATCCCTGCTGCGGGAAGAAAGCCAAGCCATGGTGTGGGTAAAGCTCTAAGTGCGCCCTGCCCCAGCACCACATGTCCATACTGCTTCTGAGAGGTAACCTGCAGCTCCAGCTGCCAATACTCACAGTATCTAAGAGATTAAAATGTTTAAATACTGGACTCAGGCTGCCTAGAGATCATATCTGCCATTTCGGCAGGGAACTTCCATGCTTTTCTAGGGATGGCCTTGGGCAGTCTCATCTGCCTGGGGTTGGGGTACCTGGCCGTGGCAAGGCTGGTTACAAGGTATGGTCCCACTCCTGGAGATTGCTCTGTCCAGCCACAGAGCTTAAAAACCTCCTGCTAGCAAACCAACCTATTTTTCTAACTCCACAGAGAGGAAAAAATAGCATGGATATTTGTGGGTTCATCAACATTGAATGGTCCACAGCAGGCACCCTCATGCCGCGGTTTTGAGAGAAAACCCATACACTGCTCCCTGTCCTGCCATGGGGCAGGGGCCTGCCTTCTCCACATCCAAGCATGTGTCAGGCAAGAAGACAGCCCAAGAGGCTGCAGCCAGAGTCAAGCACACATATACAGTGCCAGGCTGTGCATACCCAACACCACAGCTCTGCAACAAACTGCAAAACTGGGTTGAGGAGGAGGAGCAGGACACAGAACACAGCTGGATGAGTCTCTTACATCAAGCACATAGAATCATAGAATCACTTAGGTTGGAAAAGACGTTTAAGATCACCAAGTCCAAGCATACACCTAACACTGCCAAGTCCACCAGTAAACCATGTCCCTAAGCACCACATCTACAAGTCTTTTAAACACCTCCAGGGATGATGATCCGACTGAAATTCAGGGAGCTTCAATCCACAACAGAGTTGTGCTGAAGGGCTGAATCCAAAACTAGTAGCAAAAGATTTTAGCCCATTAAGGTCTTTTGCTGTCTCCACTGTGCCTGGCTCTTCCAAATGCCCTCTGTTCCTCTCTGTTCCCCTCCCTAGCCATGCATCTCACCACCGTCATTGACTCAGTAAGCCCCAGCTGAGGATATGCCAAGCAGGTGGGGAGGAGCTGGGGAGCAGCAGAAAAGGGGACCATGCAGGTAGAGAGGTGGGAGCTGCAGTGAGTCCTTGAGTCCCCAGGGCAGGAGGGGAGAAGGAAGCCATTTTACACCATGAGTGATCTCCCCAGGCTGGCCTGAAAGTAGGACAAGCTGTTGGATGGAAGTGGGAATCTCACAGGGTTGGGCCAGCCAGTTGCAAGATGCCTTGAAAACAGCCTTTCCTGGCATGGATTTTAGTGCTTCCAGCCAGAACAGGGAAGCACAGAGACATGAAAAATAGTGGAAGAGGAGAGAAGCAAGTAAATGTCTCAGAGCACCCACAAAGGCAGGTCAGTGTGGGATGAGATGTGGGCTGAAGCACGGGGCCACCACCAAACATCCCCACTACCCTCCTGTCCGTGCCCAAGGGACAACGGGGACGTGCAGACTGTGAGAATCCCAGCGCCTTGCTCAGCAGCAGGGATGGCTCGGCTTTGATGAAGGTGGTTTTGCTGAAAGCCAGCTCTCGACCGCAGGTTTTTAGCTGTTAGGAGCCTTCCTCCTTCCCCTCTGCAACGTTCCCACTTGCATCCTCACATCCTCGGGCCCATGGCGGCTGCCACCCAAACCACAGCCTAATTTGATGTGTCAACATGCCCCGCAGAGGCGCATCCAGCTGATGGAAGAGTTTATAAAAAGAAATGTTCCTACTATAAATGCCTTTGGATGAAATAAAATTGTAAGAGGAGAGGGGATGAGTAGGCCATGCTCTCCTTTTCAGGGAGTGTCTGGCATCTTGCTGCAGAAACCGTTTCAGATTTCCACCCCACCTTCATCCAGCACTTCCAGATCTTTTTAGCCCACACTCCATTGTGGTGGCTAAGAATGGTCCACACCTCACCCTGGGATGTGTCTTCTGGGGATGTAGCATCCTTGGGGCTGCTCAGTAATGGTCAGCAACCAGGATGAAAACATGGGGGTGGAAAATATATACATTTGTAAACACATACACAATACAGATCCCTGCTGGTTTAACACAGTAGCTGGCCCCAGATCCCTGGTCTCCCAGTTGCTTCCTGTACAGACATGCTAACACAAACAGGTCTCTCTCTCTGCCAGCTGGTTCAGACTTAGCACCCTACCAGCAGACAACCCTCAGGCCCCACAGCCTCTCCAGTAGTTGGGCTGTGATCCGTGATGCCAATCCAGTTTCTGGTACCTGCTCCCCTGTGCACACACATGTGCACAGAGGAGAGAGCCCCTCACCCAAGAAACTAGCTAGTAATGGAGTTTAATGAGAAAAAGGGTCAGGAGCAGGTCGTGGCCAGATTTCTACCAGCCCAACACCTGTTTACAGGCAGCCAGCCCTTTTATCTCTCTATTTTCCCCACAGTTGTTCCTCCCCAAACCACCTTGATTCCTCTTACTGCCCACCTTTGGTTTCTCCCCTAAAAGTCATGTTATAACCTAAACTTATCACAGTAAATCTTACGCAATCCTGAAATGCTCTTCTTCTGCATCCCCGTAGTCTGTGAGGTGCTCTGGAGACCACCTCGTCTTGACTTACAGTGAGGGGTGTTACCCCATCCGTGGGGCCAACTGGTCCCCTGGGACAGCCCAAGGGTTGGGCTGGACCTGGGTTCTCCTTTGTATTTGTGTAGATGAGTCCTTATTCACATAATCTAACCCCCACAGCCCCTTCTTTGCCAAGGAAACCCCATTCTCCTGCAGCTTCCAAGGGACCTGTGCCTGGAAATTCAGCCTTCTGCAGGTGAGTGCAAGAGCACGCACACAGCATCAGCATCACATTTCAGCCCACCTCTGCACAGGGACATCTATCGAGCAAACAGATACACTGAAGAAAATCTTCTCTTGACGCTGTCTCCTCTTCCTTGCAATAAAGACCTTGTAACTTCAGCTTTAAAGCTCTCATGCCATTTGGATGCTGCCTTTGCTGCTTAGGTACTTAATCCATCCCCAGTGGCTTCAGTCAATGGGACAAACTGCTATCAATCACAGCTGTCATACAATAGGAGCCTCTGACTACTCGTACCACAGCCAAGTTATGACAGACTCAAGGCACTAAATGTCTTTTTGGCAGGGTAGAGAAGGATTCTTGAAAGGGGGAGCTTGCCTCAGCTTTAATCATCAGGCAGCAAGGGTCAGGGGTGAAGAGAAGTACGCCCGAGCCTTCTGTCTTTGTTCGAGGTACAAACACCAGAGCAGCTTTTGAGACGACCTGGACACCCACAGGCAACCAGGCACAAAGTGCCCGGGGCTCAGCACAGTGCAGTATTTGTGTGCCGTGGGGTTTGCCACCCTTTCACTGAAAAACACGCTTTCTTCCAGGGCCCAGGCGCTGTGCCCTAGAAGCCACTGCGCAGAAAGCGGTTAATATCACCTCAAATGGAATACACCAATTTGCTCGTACTCGGAGCATATTCTTTTTCACTAAAGCCTTTCTGTGGTTTTGGCTGGGCGCCGTCGCCTGCCCCGAGCCCCAGAAGCTGGCAGGACCAGCGCGCACATAGACACACAATTGAAACGTTACCAGCGTGAGGCTGCTGGAGCGGCCCTCGGATGACAGAAAAGCGCTTGTGAATTTATTGGCTAATTAGGAGACAGGCACATTGGAAAGTGATGTGGGAGGTGGCGTCGGTGACTCAATGGGTGGCAGGTTTCCATCTCCCGCTGGACCGTCCTCGCCGTACTAGAGGGCGCTGCGCCGGCAGAGGCGCAAACAGAAAAAGGCATCGTCCCAGCTCAGGCGTTCAGGAGGCTCTGGCACGCCTGTGTTTTGCTTTGTTTTTCTTTCCGAGGGAGATGTGTTAACCTCCTCCTCCTCCTCCTCCTCCTCCTGCAAGTTTTCCTACTGGGGCTAAACGCTCTGCCTTCTGTGCTCCCCCCACCTCTTGCAGCAATTTCCAGTCCGCAGAGCACGTTACAGGCTGCATGGCCACTGTCACCCTGTCCATGGAGGTGATCAAAGCTGGATGTACCTGGTTATGTACCTCCTGCTTTATAACTCGTGTCTGTTCTCAACCCTGAACAACCCAGCTCTACAGGTCAAGAGGCACTTTCTAGTTTATGGATGCTTAAGTAATGTTGGTCTGCAATCAGAAGCCAAAACCATTCTCAGCTCACATTTGCAATTTTTGGTTCAGAGAGGCAGCTGCAGTGCTCGATGGGTGCTGTAGTCCCCCCATGAATCTGATTCCTCAGCCGAGCTACAGCTGTCCAAGAAGCCCCACAGTCACAGCGCTCCTCTGATGTTCTCTGGCAGCTCAGAGATAGGAGACACAGGGCAGCTATGATGCCCACCTTCAAGAAGAAAGAAGAGGGGATGAACCTCTCAATGACAACTCTTAGAAGGCACAGAGATGGCATTTCTGTCTGGGATTGTTCATCTTTCAAATGTTTCGGTTGATTTAGGGTTTTTTTTGTTTGGATCAACACAAATTCAGTTTTAGTTCAAACAGCCCAACCTGGGCTGAAAACATGAAGGATTTTATTTTTTCCTAGAAATGTTCATTTTGCAATTTCAGTTGTTGCTGGTGGTCACTTTGTTGCCAGAAGACTAATTCTGGGCCTGAAATCTGTGCTTCTCACTCTCCAAACACTCCTAGCCATAGGCTGTTAAAAGGAGCAAAGCCATTACAGTGGCAATTCAGCAACCAGCTCCAAGGAAGCTGTGAACAACATAACTTTTCAGTATTAAAGCTGTGAAATTGGCATTGAGAGGAAGGAATGGACTTGCTCATAGTAAATCTCTCCATTAAGCCCTTTCCATGATGCACAAGGCCCTAGGCAAATCCAGGAATTAATTCTCTTGGAGGTATCTCTTTGGCAAGTCTCAATACTGGCCAGAACATGGAGAGAGAAAGTCTGAATTGCTTCTGTTTGCAATTCAAAATATTGTACAGTAAAAGTCCAGGAACATTTCTAACGTTTATTCCCATTTTCAATGTTTATTTAGGCTCTATCTCTACAAACGCAGCCTTCCTGGGAGTCGAGGCAGCACTATGACTCACAAAGGATTGGTAGACAGGAAGGTTTAATGGCCTGACAAAGATCATATTTTGAAGGACAGGGAGGAAAAGGGTCTTCAGTCTGGTAGCAAACGACTGTCCTGGCTATTGGGCTACCAGTCCCTCTCATGGTTGAATAGCATTAATAGACATAAGCCAAATCATTCTTGCTACCTTTAAGAGCTTATTTTCTTTTAAAAATGCTAGGATAGGTCAGACAGGTGAGATATGGCTAGGTGTTATGGTAGAAGCAAGGGAACAGTGCTGTATTCAGTCAGCAACCCCAACTTGCCTCTCAGCCTAGCAGTGACCAAAGAAGCAACTTCCAAGCCTCCTTTCTTAGCTCTGAAAGTCCAGGCAAAAAGAATCACAGGGCAGTTGAGAAAAAAACCAATTATCTATTGTGCTAAGGAAAGAAGGAAGAGATGACTGACACATGACTGGGGAGGCAACTCCCAGGAGCACACAGATCCCACGGGTCTCAGTCCTGCACATTGAAGGGAGGATGTCCTTTTTTGATGTGATACCATGGAATGCTCATGATGAAAACTGGATGCAGGCTCTGGATGTGGTCTAACAAGCATTGTTTAGAGATGGATAATTGCTCTCCTCAAGCTCCTGGCTGTGCTGGTGCCAAAGATTCTGTTGGCCACCTTTGCTGCGAGGGCCTGTTGCCCACCAGGACCCCCAAATGCTGTTCCACAAAGCTGCTCCCCAGGCAGGCAGTCCCTAGCCCCAGATTTCCCTCAGCCCACTCTTTCACAAAGTTTCTGCCCTTACTGGTTCTCCACTGACTAATATGTGAACTTCTATACCACATCTGCTTCCTCAGTTGGTATGTTTATAAACGTAATTTATCACATGTCTCTCGTTCATTCCCTAAAATAGGCCGAAGCCTCATAACTTTGACACTTCAGCCCCAAATCCACTGTGATTACAATCATCCGTGAGTATCAAAGTTCAGAAGAAATGCATAATCAGGCAGAAGGACGTGCACACGAGGCATGACCACCTAAAATTTATTTCTCAAGGAAATCTCACCTAAAACTCAAACAACGTGCAATTCCCTGGAAAGAAAACAACAGAACTATTCTATTCTAGGACACTGGATTTTGGTTAACTGTGGTTTTGAGACATGGTATAGTCTAGAGAAGGATGCATTTGCTTTCAGAGCGTGTCTAGTATGTGTTACTGCTCAGCAAAGGAGACACAGATCTGAAGCATGGGGTATTTTGCAGCTCTTGTTTTTAACGAATTCCTCTCCCTTTGGGCATGTCTCCAACTAGTGTAAACAGCCAATGACTCTATCGCAGATCTACATCAAATGTAGGAGCCTTTGAAGATCTGCTGGTGACAGACTGAGGCTCCATACATCTTGGGGCAGACCTCAGCCACTGCGGGGTCCAAAGATGAGCGCTCAATCTCCCACCGCACATCCATGTAATTCACAGGGTAATGGCTCAGAAGTACTTCTGTTTCTGATTTTTTTTTCTTTCCTGACTGCAAGGAAATTTGTCTCCCAGCCAAGCCATCTTAGACAGCAAGAGTGGCAGAGGCAGGAAAAAGGCGGATTTGGCATCGCGCTTTCGAGACTGTTCATTTTAGGTAGGGCGCAGACATTGGATAACTTTCATGGAGACTCAACATATCATTCAATTTCCTCTTTCTTCCCCCGATTCCAAACACTCCATAGAGAAAGACTGAGAATTCAAGCAATGGCTGATGGGGAAAATGTCTCATTTCAGAAAGTAAAGGGCAAGGACAGCCCTTTTTCCCCTGCCTTGGTACTTTCAGAGCTCTCAGTCTCCCCTAATTATTGCTGATTTAAATTTTACTGAGAGACACACCCTGTGCTGTAAAATACAACCCTCGGGAGGTAGAATAGCAGCCCCTTCCTGACAAGCATCTGGAAGGTAGAAGAGGTTGTGTCAAACTGTGGGCCCTTGAACTGTGCAAGCTGGAATAAATATGCTCAAAAGGATAGTTCTCGGAATGGAAAATCATGGGAAATTAAAGAAAAAAACACTGCTTGGATCTAAATTCTCAGGAAGCTTAAGAGGTTTTCATCAGTACAAATCTGAGTGCTGCGAGATCCTGGGAAAAGTCACCCACCTGGCAAGCCAGGCTTTTTCATTAAATACAATTTGGAAGGGGGAAAACCATCATCTGCAAGGTCATGTAAGGGACTCCTAATTAATGTCGATGGAGAATTTAAGACCATAATGTCTCCCAGCCAAGGCACACGATTTGGTTTCACTTCTGACAACTGCAAACTCATGGAACCTACAGTCAATTATTTCCACTCTACCTTTCCTCAGTGTCTGCATACACAGAAAGTCACTGTTTGCAGAAGACTGGTCTACAAACAGCATCGGGGATTGTTTACACCCCTTCTTATGATCTCTGGAAAGAGACTTAAAGGGTCACTCACTTTGTAAGGTTGCCTTCTTGAGGAAGGCAATGGTAGAAGGAGAGGGGTCTCTGAAAGGTCCAGGATGTGTTTCTGCCCCACTAAAAGCCTCCTTTATGCTTTATGCCCTTGGGCAAGTCACAAAAGGTAGTCCTAGGGAAGGACTTTTTTTTTTTTTTTTTTTATAATGAGGGTGGTGAAACACTGGAACAGGTTGCCCAGAGAGGTTGTAGATCTACCATACCTGGAAACTTTTAAGACCAGCTTGGACAGGGCTCTGAGCAACTTGATCTCATTGAAGATTTCCCTGCTCATTGCAGGGATGTTGGACTAGATGACCTTTAAAGGTCCCTTCTCACCCAAACCATTCTGTGATTCTATTGCCTTGCAAAGAGTGGCACTGCTGAAGAGACAGAGCCTCAAGGGTGACCCCAACCCACCTGCACCCCATCATCTCATGAATGAGGGGAGGAGGATCAGTCCTGAAAAACATAGGAAACAGTGCACCAAGGAGGTGAGTGTAAGCCAGGGGATAAGCAAGCTGAAGAGATTTGTTCAGGAGGAAAAAGAAAAGCATAACCTTCTTGGCTTTGCTGTTATTGGAAGCAGCAGGGGAGGAGTGAATCCAAGATCCAGTTATGAAAAGAGTAGTCGTGAAATCCAGACCCTACAGATATTGTCAAACGACCTCCTCATATAAAACAGAAGCAAAGAGAGGGAAAAAAGGATTTACCTTTATGTGATAAAATACCCTGAAGTGGGCCAGGGTACCGCTTTTTGGGGTGGGGGGGGGTCACAGGTTTCTTGTTGTATGGTGGCACGGCTTCAAGAAGGTGCAGCAAACTTCTTCCCTCCAGTAACTCTGATCCTGGGCATAACACTTCCCTCTGAAACAGAGGTTGGGAAAAGTCATAATCTTTTTCCACCAAATACAAACAAAAGCCAATGCAGAGACATCACCGTTGAAGACTTAACAGTCCTTCATGTCCTTTTGTCCATTTGTCCGAGCACAAAATGGCAACAACCATACCGCTGCAGAGTGCTGTTTCATCCTCCCAAGAGCTTGTGAAATACTTGGATATCATAAGGAATATATAGTTAAAGAATATGACCTGCCTTTTGCAGAAAAAAAAAAATGGGCTTTAAGGACATGACATCTGGGTTGAAGAGACAAGCACCAAGAGGGAGAACAACCACCCTTACAGTAATGTTTGTTTAGGGAAGAACAGGTATAAATCACCCATTAGTCATCTTAGGCAGAGAATTACCAGCAAGTTTCCAGCCAGCGAGACAAGAAGGCTCTGAAGCAATGTTTTAAGTAGGAGAGAAGGGCCAAAATACTCCCAGAGTTGTAACAGAGCTGGACCATTTCACTACCATGTAATCCAGCATCCCTCAACCACAGGGACCCCAGCCCCATTACCCCAGAGGATTTTCAACTCTGATTTACAAGGATGAGACCATGTTTGGAATTGAGACCGATCAATTCTTTGGCCCAGCACCATTCCTTGTTTTAACCTAAGCTTTGTCTGCAATTGGAGTGGAAAGGGCCAAAAGAAGATATTAAACACAGCTGCCCTGGCATGCTTGTCCCAGATGAAAGCCAGTATTGCCGAACAACTCCTCAGCCACCGTGTTTCCAAGTACAGGCACATCCTCTGGCAGGTAGCTGAACTCTGGCATAGCAGACTGACCAGAGCTGTAATATTCTTGAAATGCATTGATTCCTATTATCTAACCATGCATAGAAAGCTTTTCATAAGAAGTCTGGAAAGAAAATAAAAGAAACCCAGAAGCTGAGAATACAGACTCTCACCTTTGACCACATTCTTCCTAAAAGTTTGGAGAAGTTTCAGTCTGTAAATGACGTAGGTGGCAGGTGACCAGTTACAGCAATCATACTTTCACCTTTACAGTCTACAGCAGTAGGAAATTTACAGCAAATATTTCAGCTGAAGCAAAACAGAGGTGATCCTCCACAATTCTTCTCAGTTGCTTCAGAAGACATTGATTTTCAAATGTTTCCTGTATTGTATTTACCTCTAGATTGAAGGCAGCTACATTATCTTCAAATAACTGCTTGCATTTTCTTTGCAAAAACCTAGGAAGAAAATGCAGTGCTTCGCTTGTATCTCAGTAAAACCAGGGTAAAATATTACATGGGCAAAGAAACATTTCATTCTTAATCTCATTACTATTCTGGCATACCAAAGCGTTGCTACACAAGAGATCCCACAATTTCACAAGTAAAACCACCAAATTTTACCATCACTTTTCACCTACATAGGCTAATACGGAATTTTCACAAGGGCTCTGTTCTCTTTTATTTAGAGAAAGCAGAAGGCAGGTTGCTGTTCAGTTTAGCTTTCAGCATTTAAACTAAAACTGAAACAAAACTGAAGGAAAAGTCCCCTCCACACACAGGCTCAGTTGAAACATTATCAGACAGTACAACTAATTGCCATGTGTTGCAAAGGGCAAGAATATAGAGAGAGATCCAAAAAATGAGCTAGATGCTGTATATGAGTGAAAGGAATATCAAGACTGGACGGAAATGCTAATGATGTAGGGTATTTACAGTCTGTTCGAAGAGTTCTGTAAAGAGTCTAAATCTCAGAAGCCATGCTGCAGCATTATTACTAACGTATTAACTTACAAAGTAACCTGCACCAGCCTTGTTGTGAGATTTTCTGTATTGTTACTTGCAGCATTTGCTTTGGACCACCAGTGCAGACAGGACATGCAGTGGAGCCTGGGACTAGTCTACAGCCATCATTCTCCTATGACGGGAAAACTCAGTGATCATCATCTCCAAGGAGCATGTGATGAAGATAGGTCTGGGCTCCCAGGCCCCAGCACTTGCATCCCTGAAAATGTTATTAGTTTTGGCTCGTTAACTTCATATTCATGACTTTCCAAGTCCTCCTACCCACCTTTTCCTCCAGAGACATCCCCACCCTGGCAATGGCTTTTACTGCCACCTGGCCCAGCAAGTGACAGAGTAAGTGAGAATCCAGGAGGGAGGAAACGCTGTAGCCGAAGACACCTCCTCCAACTAGAGTGGACGTTGCTGACCCAAGAATTTGTGAGCATATGCTGAGAGCAGCCAAGGCTGGATGCGCTTGCAGCACTTCCTAGCCCAGCCCAAGGTGCAGAAAAGGGAGGGAAAAATGGAGTTAGAGAGTTAAAAAAGAAAAAAAAGGGTGCATAGAGTGGGAAATAGCTCACTGCTCAGTATGAACAAATACAGTTCGAGTGTGACATGCTGTGAGGAAATTACTTCATGCTCCCATCCCTACAGCATCGTCTCTGTCCCAGCATATGCAACGGGCTGGTCAGCAGCTCCTCCTGAGAATTGCAGATGCTTAATAGATCTTGAGAAACAGCCAGTCCTGGGATGGGGAACAGCATTGAGGGATCCATCTCTCGACACAGAAAGAAGACACCGTTCCACACTATAATGAAGGAGAGGCAGCCAGTGGGAACAAAAAGCTCTCTCTCCTGTATGACACGTTTTGTTAAAGAAAATGCTTTGTTTTTATTCTGTGGTATTCACCTCACCTGACTTCCAACCTCCATGTCAGTCATTCAACCTAAACTCACAGCTTGGGTTCCCTCTGTCAGGAGAGTGGAAGTAATGTATCCCAAGGGTTATTCACCCCATCCCGAGTTGGATGTGCAGGTTGTTTGAGAAAGATGTCCCTCAGAAGTACGGCTCTGTCTCCAGTGATGAGGGCAGTCCATGCAACTGATTCATCCCAATACATCTAACAAATATTACTGCCTCTCCCCTGGCAAAACTTGTCTTTCCTATATCCTTCAGATCATCATAGAAATCCCAGAATATTACTTGTTTAGACTAGACAACTCACAAATATTTAATTTAGATCATGTAGGAAAGATGGAACCCATCAGCAAGACCAGCTTTCATCTCCGCATGAATACTGATAGCTTTTAAAGCTAACAAGGTATTCTGACAAAAAGAAAGGAAACACTAGGTCAGATGTGCTTCTCCACAGTATCTCTAGGACACAAAAGCTAAAAAGACAGTTAAATTGCTACAATTTGACATAATATCTAACAAAAATCAAAAGTCATATGTATACAAGAAAAAAGGACAACAGTTCATCGAAAGAGTTGATTCCAACTTTTCTGATATCAGTACTTTGAGAAATCAATTTCATACAGTATCTATCTAAGACAGAAGTGCATTTTCTGAGAAGAAAGTCTGTCTGTTACAGCATTTCTGAGTAACTCTGGTATGTATAAATCCAGACAAGACATCATCCCCAGCTACACTTCCCTGCATAAAGAGCTCCTTGCCTACTTCTACATGTCAAACCCTTGTCATTATCATTCTGACCATTTCAGCTGAAGCAGTGTTGCACATCCAACACAAAGATCAAAGGCCAAAGGGAAGCTGAAATGTTAATTTTCTTTGCCATTGCCCAGAACATCATATTCTTCCAGGTTGTCCTTGCAGTGGTGGTCTTCCCACTGCATGCTGCGAGCAACATGACTTTTGCCGTTAATGGGGTCTGCGTCACATCCCTGCTTGAAAATCTTCACTGTTTTCTTTTGAGATCACGCACTAAAAACAGGTCAGGACCCCACAGATTTCTCAATACCTCTAGAACTAACAGAGCTGAATCCTATCCTGCGAGTCTATTATTTAAGTTAGTCTGGAACAGATTACGACAACCTTCCCCCAGTTAGTACAAGTTCATCAATGAGCAATATGGCTTTGTTGCAGTTCTGGACCTTCCCCAAACAACAGTTCAGCGTAAGGATCACTTACTCCAAAACATCCCTGGTTTTGATTTTGAGGGGGAAAGGATTGACTGATATTTACAAAACCAAACCAAGCCCATTTTTCCCATTCTGCTTTCCGCAGGCCCAGTGGTTCGGCTAAAATAGCCATCCTTACAATACCCTGCTCTTCTGCTTTTGATCTCAGCTGGAGCCAGGGAACACCAAAGAAGCCACAAAACAGGATGGCGGAGGGAGGAAGGGGGAAGACTGAGCAAGGAAAGTTAATTAAACTTTTCTGAACCACAGAAAATGTTCATGGGATGATCTCATTTTATGGGTCTATAATCTATGTGCCAGTCCCTCGATCATCTTTAAGGGCTGAAATACATCAACGGTTTTGCTTGGAATTTGGCAAAGAAGGGAACAGATCATGAAGTAGTGGGAGAAAGATATCTTTCATGCATTCAGGTTTGTAGAAACTTCAAGGATCAAAGCACCATCCCAAGAGTCGCTCCATCAATGGTCTACTGAGCTACTTCTGACACTGCCAGCAGTCTCCAAGAACAGATACTTCCTTCTTACTAAAACAACCCAGGGCTATTTTAAATATGCTTTTTCTATGGACAAGGTGGCTTTTAAAATTTTCCAGCTTCTCCCTCCATTAGCTGCTATCTAGGTGTCCTGTGTTCCGCATGTCCTTTAAGTCTGGATCTAAAATCACATCAGGGCTTACCCAGTGTTGAGGTGCTTCAGAACAAAGGTTTCAGGTCATACTCATTTTCAGCACCTGCTGAGCACACAATTTTTCTTCGGAAGTCTATGAAGCAGGATGGACTTTCAGGGTTGTAGGATCACTGACCGTTGCTGATGTCAGCTGCCACAGCAAACAGGATTTTTATTAATGCTGCAGCATAAGCTGCAAAAGGTGGTACAGGAGCAGCTACCTCATCTGGAAGGAAAAGCCATGGGACTCACACTGAGTTCTGCAGGAGAGCACAGGGAGAGCCAGAGGAGACACACTAAAGAAGCCACTCCTGGAATTGCATGGTACAGTGATGTATCAAGAGACAACATGGACAAAAATTCAATTAACCATCCCAAATTCAGCTGATCCTTCAGGAGCCATAAATCTAGACCAATTCCATCAACTTCCCATCTATATCACAGCAGATTATTCCCAATTTGGTCTTAGAAATTGTCACTGGGTGCTGAATGAACCCACCCTGAATATCATGCAGCAATATTTGCTTGGAGAGTCTTCTTCAGCTTAGCATGATGTAAAAAAAGCCTCCTAAGGGGAACACCAGCTGTGCATCTTTTCAATGACTGTTTACTGCTTAAGTCCTGAGCCTCATTTCTTGCCTTGCCACTGAGAAAACAAAAAGAGAAAAACGGAAGAAAAAAATGGGTCTTACAAGCCAGCAGCGGCGGCAAGAAAAATGGAAGGGATCGTCATTGATTTTTCACAGTTGTTACTCAAAGGCCAGGATTACAAGTTCACGGGGAGGCCACTGGCAGTAACCCCAGTCTGCAGTTAATGCGTTCCATCCAGAAACTCCTTTGCAAAAGCCATCCAGTTCCTAGGAATCTCAGTGATAAGTTGAAGCTACCCCAGCAGATAATGGAAAAAATATGTTCAAAATACGATGCACCTGTCCGATTACACAAAGGAATTACCAAAAGAAAAGGGATGCAAAATGTATGGGTGCGTAACCACTTACTGGATCAAATCCTCCTAGCCCATAAAAGCTATCTCTCTGACCTTGGCATCATTGGCCTTTCAGGAAAGAATTAGGGTCGTTTCTGTTGTGATTACTTCCCCACCAAGAGCAGTGAGATGCTTTCATCTGGAATGTAGGAGGAGCTGAGATGACAGCTGTTGTGGTTTTTTTCCCCTTCCAGTGGATGGTGCTGAAATCAAAGTTTAGTTTTTCAGTTGCACTCATCACCCAAAAATGTGCATGCTTTGTATTAGAATTATCTCAAACATTTGCACCTGGAAAAGGGGAAAAAAAAAAGCAAAAATAAAAAGAATTTCCAGTGGCCTCATTTGGAAAGTCGCAGAATAAGATTTCCACCAATTGTCTGCAGTAACTCCCTGGTTTAAATAAAAAAAAAATAACCAGAGAACCAAGCACACCTATTGGATCACCCCTTCCATCTCTCAGCTAATGCGGATTCCTGCCCCTAATTATATCGTCCCTTTCAGTATTAAAAGCTGCAGCCAATGTGGCTTACACACACACACCCCACCACCCACCCTTCCCCCCTGAGGACATTTCCAAGCCAAATAGATTTCACTGATGCCCTAAATGATCATCTTCATCTCATCTTATTACCTCACCATTATAACCTCATTAGACCACACTAAGCAATACATTACTCTCCACAGTGTTGACATCTTCACTATTGTTAAACTATTATCATGTCCCAGCTTTAGCTGGGACCTCCTTTCCAGCTAACATTAATCACAGGCCACAGAACAGATGATCCTGTGCGGGATGTTGTACTTTTAAATCTTTCTTCTTAAAAAGAGTCTCACCAGCTCTTTGGTTATCACTGCTTCTCTTAACCCTCTCCAATTTGTCCATGTGTTTCTGGGCACATGTTGCACAGAAGTAAACACAGCAAGTCAAATTTACTGAAGTATTCACCCTGTTTTAGGCCAAAGTGCCAAACCTTTCCTGAAGGTACCAAACCCTCCCCAGGAGGCCAAGGACCCAATGCAACATCTGGTTTCTCTGAACGAGAACCCAGCTCCATTCACCTAGCTTGACTGGACCAAGGTAAGGAGATAAGGCATGTGCCCCAAGGTCATTCAACAAGCCCGCGGTCAGAGGAGCTAATGGGGGACAACGAGTCCAAAAGTGGGACCCATCTGTTCAACTTCTCACTACCTGCTTGACTTAGCTGCAGCTTGCAACTTGCTTGTAGCAAGAGCCCATTCAGATGGGGCAGCAGGCTGAAGGGATGGGGTCTTGGGTGAGACTAATCTAATATGTATTTAGTAATAAGACAGCAAAGGAGGTCATACTGTTTCCATCCTACAATGAGATTTGGACCGGCTGATGGGAATATATGTATACTCATAGGTATATGAGGGTGTACCATGGGTACACAGCCAGCAGGAGAGAAAAAGACTGTATCAGCTACAACCTTAGAAAGATTTATGTAGAAACGGTTATGACCTCTGCTCAGCCAGAAATGTGTATTCACTTTGTTCTGCCAAACACTGCAAGCAGCACAATTTTGCTTTGCTGTCTAAACGTACAATCATCTTTGGCTGGCCCAAAATACTGTGGTCTTCCCAGGTTATTTTCACAGAATCATAGAATGGTTAGAGTTGGAAGAGACCTTAAAGATCATCTAGTTCAACTCCCCCATTATGGGCAGGGGCACCTCCCACGAGACCAGGCTGCTCAAAGCCCCATCCAGCCTGGCCTTGAACACCTCCAGGGATGGGGCAGCCACAACTTCTCTGGGCAACCTGTCCCAGCATCTCACCACCCTCAGAGTAAAGAATTTCTTCCTAATATCTAACCTAAATAATTTACCTTCTTTCAGTTTAAAACTGTTACCCCTTGTCCTAACTCCCTCTCTTTTTTTTTTTTTTTTTTTTTTTTTTTTTAAATCTTAGAAAGCTACTTGCCCATCTCTCATTTCCACCTGAAATAATTCTACTGAGTTCCAAAACAGTATTTTTCCGGATGGATTTAACTCTCACCAGAATTATTACCCAGCTCTGTTCTTCTGAAGCTGTGGTTTTAGGCAACCTTGAAAACATTTAAATATGTAATTATAATAATTTACAATTCCCTCAACTACCCCCTAGACAGCAATTGCTAAACAATAGCTTTTTCCCTTTCTCCTACTATTCCCTAGCCCCTCTGTAAGAGCAGGGGAGAACAGCATACTGCATAGCATAAATCATAATATTTAACAGATTTCTGGACCACAAGTATTGTCAAGACTGCAGAAATATATCATATTAATTACATATAATATCAACTATTGCCTATTAGATAACATTTTATGTTTATACACACTATTTTTTATAGAACCACAAAGAAGACTGAAAGCCAACAGCACTAACGTTAAACTTTTGCCTGAAGAGCACTTTTGCACGCATGTCATTCTGATTGAAAACAAACAACACTACCAGTGAAGTGATTTCTCCCCCACCATAATTGCAATCGGGAAGCGATTATGCCGTATGCACATGCTTCTGCTGTGATCTCAAAAGCGAATCTGCTCTTGATCTAATGTTACTCAATATTTTTACCTCTGATGTAAAAGAAAATATTAAATAATTGCTGTTAAGGATGACACAAAAGGGAGTGAAAAAATATATTTCATTCTTCTCCTGGCATTCTCCACCTAAACAATACAAAAGGATGCCTACCGCCACTTAATATCCAGTACCTGTGGCTAAGGCAGTGGATCCCATTTCCTTCTCACCAGTAACTCTGTTGTGTACACGCGATTTTGAGTCACCCTTTCACACAGCCAACAAACAAGGGAGTATGTGAGATTAACACTAATTGGGCTTGAAGGCACCTCAAGAGGTTCATGGCTGCCCCAAATGGGAAACATGCGTGCCAAACCCCTGTGAACACCTCAGTGTTCAGACCCCAGAGGGCTTAGCTGGGCTTTCTCCTGGAGCCTCTGGCAGGCAGGGAGCGGAACCTGGGTCACGTCAAGCCCTAATTGTCTGCCCCAACCATGGGCTGGCTTTCTCCTCTTACAGGGCTGCAATTCCAGGAGCAAGGAAAGTAGGTCACATTCAGCAAGCACATTCCCTGAGAGTGTGAAATCCCAAGACATGCTTGAGGTCACGGACGATGAGATGGAACCCACAGTCAGCCCGCGGGTGTATACACAAGCAATGAGAAGGAAGATGGCATGTCCTTTACATATGGTATTTATGAGAGCTGACTCGAGAGACCGTCGCATTCTGGTGTCCACATTTCAGAAAGGACATCAGGGGGGAAAAAAAAGAAAAAAAGGAAAATTGGAAATGGTTCAGGAAAGAGCTTTAAGTACGGTCTGAGGTCTGGGAAACCTGCCATAAGTATCTCAAGCTAATAGCTTATCCAGGAGAAGGTTAAGAGGTGGCTTGATCACAGCCCACAAGTACCTGCATAGGGAAGAGATTTTTGATAGCAGACAGCTCTTTAATCAGCCAGCTGATGACTACATAATGAAATCCAAGAGTCAGAAGCCAAAAGGAGGCAAATTCAGGCCTGAAATGAAATGGAAGTTTTCTGACAATGTGGGGAATTAACTGCTGAAACAGTCTACCTCAAGGCACCCTGGGCTTTTGGTTGCTTGGAGCTTTAAATCAAACCAGTTATCTTTCAAAACCCTGGGTGGGATTGACATCACCCGTTTTTCTCTCTGCAACTAGTAAGGAGCAGTCCAGGTATTTGATTTAATGACCACCAGAGAGGGGAAACTCCAGAGGACAGTTTGCCCCCTGCTTTTTTTCTTTTCTTTTTCTTTTTTTTTTAAAGAGGTGTCTATCAGTGTTTTCTCTTCCTACGAGTTGCATTAGTGTAGGGAGATGTCAACATGTCTTACCACCTCTCAGGAGGCAATGGTCAGGTCCTCGCATACCTACGATTTCATCCTGAGAGCTGCTCATCTATCAGTCCTACTCAGCTGTGAGGGCCTTGACCCATCTGCTTCATGGACCAACAGCATGTTTACATTGATCAGTTACCTGGGTTGGACGCTACAACTCCTCTAAGCTTTCCAACTTGCTCTCACTGTGCCTCACTGAAGACAACCTAGAAGAGCTAAAGAACAAGAAGGGACCCCAGCCCTCTGTACGTAAGTACAGGAGCACAACTTCCCTGCTCCAGCACAAAGGCAACCTGAGAAACCTAAATCGCTGCTGCTGGTTCTGGGAATTTCCACATGGTTTGCAGTCCAAACTACATTTACGGGAAAACTCAAGCAGTGGTAGCATCCAGCTCCTCGAGGACTTGAGAGCACACTCCAAGAAGGTGTCAGGGGAAGGCAGGAGCCTCAGTAGTTCGGATCACTTCCAAGCGAGGGCTGAAGCTTGGATACAATCAGCAGCTTAACGAACAGCATAAGCATCCCTTGGGTCAAAACAGCATTCATCTACCGTAGCTGACGGCTCTGCACAGTGGCTGGAGGATTCATTCCTTTAATTAGTATTTGAGAGACACTCAAACACGACAGCACCAAGGGCTGTAACAGCAGACAGATGAACGCTTGGGAGTGTTGGTAAATGGTGTCAAGAGAACAAAATGCTGCCCTTTCCCACTGTGCTTCTGGCTTTGCAAATTTATCCAGAGTAAGACAGCCTCCGCAGGCAGTTTCGTTTGCCTGAGCCTGGGGTTGTTACAAACCAAAATGCAAAGAGAGACTATAAACTTGACTCCCTTTCATCTCCCTCACCCCAAATAAATCTTGGCCATTTACATTTAGTAGGCAGTGAGCTATTAGGAGACAGTAGACTTTCCAAGGCATGTTTCTGAAATGCAACAGCAGACAGAGCAATTGTTGCTTGGGGACTCCTTGGAGTTTTTACAGTTTCCATAGAAAACTCAGGCTGTGAGGGTTTGTGGGCCTTTTTTTTTTTTAAAAAAAAAAAAAAGTTTTCTTTTTAGCTGATTTCCAGTCTGGTGTCTGTTCAGACCTGCCTCCAACATCTCTCCTTCCTTCTTTTTACTGTGCAATAATTTTAAGACGACTGAAGCTCACTGCTTGCTCAAATCTACCTCATTCTCAGAAATTGCATCTGAACCACTTTATCTGGCAACAATTCACAGCTCCAGAGCAGGCACGTGTGCACTGGCCTGATCTTGGCTCACTGGCAGGATGGGACCTGAGCACTCACACCTCTCCCCACTTGCTTATTTACACCCCAGCATTTGTGGTTACAATGAGAGATAGGAGGGAGCTACTGCATCCTGTGGCCGCCTCTGGTTGGGGTGGCTAGAGGATTACTGCAGTACAAACCCATCACGTATTTTCCATACAAGCTTGGAGAAACACCAGAGGATGGAAGGGAACTGAGGGACCGTGCAAGGTTAAAGTAGTCCATATAAGCAACAGCTCCCATGGACTTTAGGAGAGCAAGCCAGACTGGTTTGGAGGCCCTGGGGTGCTTAATGAAGCAATAGTCTTAAGCACCGTCTTGCAAGATGGCCAAATGACTTGGATTCTAGTGAGGTCTCATGGCCACATCCATCAGAAACAGAATCCAGTTCTCCTGCTGCATAATCATCCTATAAAGCTGAAGAGGTGGGATTAAGCCATTCCTCAAACATGTGCAAAACCCAAACACTCCTGGACCGTGGAAATTTTTTTATTTGACTCAGAGTTAAGGGACTGGACCCCAATCCAGTTACAACATTAATAATCTACCAAAGAGCATATCTTTGGAACTCCCCTCTCAGGGCAAAGCCCAGCTCAAGACAGTGAGTCAACTGACCTTTTTGGGTGCTGGATCAGGCCCTGTCTTCTGTCATGCAGGAAGAATTGCTGTCTCATTGCAGAGCGGTAGGTGCCAACACTAGGCAAGAACAGCCTTTGGTTTTGTCATGATCCTGCTGGTGTTGAGCAGAGCCAGCCGGTGTTGTTATTTTCTGCAGATCTCCGATTTCTCAGTTTGCAAGCAGATCTGAGAAACTGGAAAAGAGATTTGCCTCAGGTCAGACCAAAACAGAAATATTTAAAAATTTTCAGCAAACCAAAGAGCCATAAAAATGTCACTGTAGGGTCGAGCACAGCCCATCACCAGACTCAAAATGAAATGTCTTGTTTCCTCCTTGAGCTTATTAAAAGCTTTTATTAAAAATAAAAATGAACATAAATTTTGAAAGAGAACTTTACTTCAAATCCAAAGTTGAAACTTTTTGGTTAAAAAGACTGAAATGAGGCATTTAAATTTTTTTACCCCACTGTTATTTAAAGAGTTGGATGTTTCCATCAGAACAATTTGTCCAAAATCAACACAAATTCCAGAAATGCTTCCTTTGAACCCACTGTGCATTTTTCAGTGAAAAACAAAGTTGTGGCTGAGAAGACCTGCTCGGGTCCAGCTGGGAGGCAGCTCATGATGAGGTTGCTCAGAGTTTCTGCCACAGGCATGACAGCAGAAGGTGGCACACAAGTGTTCCCTAACCCCTGTCAAGCAGGCAGCCAAAATTAACCTGCCAGTGAGCGTAGGCCTGAATTTACACATCACTTGGCTGACTAAAGCAAACCTTTAATTGTCCTCATGAGTCATTTTGCAAGCAAGGTTGTGGGTGCCATAACCTCCACCCTAGAAAAAGGGATCTGTGAGCATCTGGTGCTATTACCACCTCTGGCAGACACAGTTAGGTTTGGGAGAAAACAGATCCATGTCCTATCCTATCTGAAGGTCACCATAACATACATGCAGTCATCTCTGACTAGACTGAGCCATCCTTCCATACTTAAATACTTCCATACTGAGCACAAAGCCAGCTCCATCCTATTAATTTATGTATTTCATGTGTGACCCTGTTCAACAGTGGAGCTTTCAATATGAAAGCCAGGGAGTTACCCACATATCCAGATGATCAGGGGCTGGAGAAGGTAGGAACTTGGGAGTCTATCTCCACCTGATCAGGAGAAAGGCCCGACCGCAGTTGTCCCAGGTGCTGGCTGAAAGTTCTCAAGCGCCACAGGGCTGTTGGCTATTCCACTATGTTCAGCTATTGTCCTGTCAATGTGATTCCCCACGAACCAGGGGAACCCTTTCCATTCAAGATCTGAGCAAAGCTATGATTTTGACAAGAGCAAAAGAAGACAGAGGTTGTTTAAACCAGCTTAACATTTTCTGACAAGGGCAAAACAGATCTTCAGGGAAAAAAAAAAAAATCAAGCGCCTACCACATCAGCCACAGGTTGTAGCCCAGATATGCATGCAAGTTTCCTACACTTTAATTAGTAAAAAAGATTAGAAGTGTGTAGAAGAAGAAGTAGTGTTCTTTATGAACACGCAAGGAAGGAAAAGCGAAATGATCTCCCACAGTTGGAGTAAAGTGTCACTGGAAATTTAGCTCCAACCATTACTTCATTAGTTAGGTGTCTTGTCATAAAGCCGTTTCCAGTGGGACACAGTGCCTAGGACCAAGAGACATGCTGGCAATTGCATAGCCTCCTATCCTCACCTCCTTATTGCTCTGCCCCAGAGTGGGGCACCTAGTGGTTAGCCTAACTTAGAAGGAAAAAGAAGGAAGCCCCAAGCTTCAGTCAAGGACTGACAAAGTCAGAAACAGAAGTTTTGGATGTACCAGTCCCAGAAGAGGACAGCAGGCAAAGGTTGTGCAGGGACAAGGGCATGAAGCAGAAGCAAATCGGTCCACACATTCCCAGCGAGACTTTTGCAGACCCTTGCTAGCTGTCCACTTCCCAGCTGCAAAGCTGAGCTCAGCACAAGGATCTGCTTTCTGAGATCCCAGGAGCCAAAAGCCATCTCCTGACTTACCCACGCCTTGGCCATCAGTTTGTCACACAAAGGCAAGGTAACATCTTGCTGCCATCTGTGGTGACCTCAAGGCAGCGCACACAGGACCTGACTGTAAGATAAGACATACTGTATCAGGCCACTGGCGCATCTAGACCTGTCTCCAACAGCACCCATAAGAAGATCTCCAGGGAACAGCAAGAATAGGGCAAACAGATAAGATAGTTCCCCCGGGTGCTCAGACTACTTTCAACTCAGGAGTCCTGAGACTATAAAGGACTACTAGGGAGATGAACCACACCAGATCTCTCTTTCAGGTACCTGTATGCTCTCATTTGGACCCACAAGGAAGCACCAAAACCACAAGTTTCAATGCACTGGGAGATATAGGAATCTCTCTCATGCCCCTGCTCAAAAGGCAGAGGTTGTGTCCATGAGCAGAGTGTGCAGAAAAGCTGTGGCACATGGTTGCATTAATCGAACTATCCCCTGATATGCCACACAACTGACAGCCCCCTCTCAGGCTGTGGAGTTACGGCAGAGGAGCAACACTGCACCAGTAACACGCAGTCCAGCAACTACTGCCACAGAGAGAAAACTTCGGCTAGACTCAGCTCCGGCCACGATGACTTTCCTGTAGCCATGTCATTGCATTGGCACAGGGAACAAGGAAAATTTTCTCAATCCTCCCCAAAAATACTTGGGAGCAAAACACAATTAATGGGACTTGTGCTCCAAAGTCAGATAGGGACGTTTTAATATCTCTCCTTCTGCCTAGGGGACAGACTAAGTCTCTCTTACAAAGCCAAGCCTGGAGCAAGATGCTAAATCTAAGAAACACTCTGGGTTTTTTCTTTAAGCAAATCCTTTGCAGCAGGATATTGTGAAATCCAGACAGGGGCCACTGTTAAAATGAAATGCCACAAGCACAAAGGATAGTGCTTACAGCAGAAAGCCCGAGCGACTCCATGCATTCTCATACACTATCTATACGCACACATTTTATAATTTTTAAACTACTCTGATTTTCTGCCAGCTGCTGTAAATTTCACCTGGAGAAGGGGATCAAGTCCAGGCCTCATTAGGTTTTTATATTCTTTCTGATTGCTTTTGCAGGCCTCCAAGCCTGTCTCCAAGGGACCCCAGGGTTCAAAGATCAAATAAATTGTCTGGCAGATTTATCAGGTCTCATGGTAGGTAGCCATGTAGTAAACTTCCTTTGCTTTTCTCCCCCTCCCCCTCAATTCAACCGCAGAAAATAAGAGGGACACTAAAAAGAAGATGGTATTGCATCGCCTACTTTGTCACATTTGTGCTTTTAGGTTGCTGAGAGTCTGATGCCTTCTGTGCAGTCTTCGCTGGCAGAAAGCAGTAGCAGCACAGGAGGAGAACAGGCAACAGCAGCATAGTCAAACAAGCCAAAAATACAGAAATAAAGCTGTTAGACTGAACATCAGGGGGAAAAAAAGGGAAAAAAAAAAAAGGCATTTGCAAAACCACCACACTGTCTTTCATGGAGCTTTCCTCTGGGTATGCACCCTGGAGTATTTCTGCAGAGGCTGTTGCAAGCAAGGTGCGAATCAGCCCTGCCAGATGCCTGCAGGCAGCTCTGATCCCAGCAGGTCATTAGCTCAGAGAACTGCTTTTACCCTTGTTACACAGCTTTCAGTCCCGTGCCGGCGACCAGCTGGCCAGGAGGAGTACAGGCAAAACTTCCCCATATCTGCCTCCAAAAGACCATGTATACACGGGGCTTGGGCTTTCCCCCAAAACTGTCCCTCCCTGTTGCACTCCTGTAGCTAAATCAGAGAAGTAAGAAGTTTTCTTCATTCCCAGTTTTCAGTGATTACCTGAAATGAAGAACAGACAAAAATCCTCTTGGGTTCTCTTTGAAGAAATTTCAAGGTATACACCCTAAAAGTGTAAGCCTGCAGCACAGTCATTTCCATTCCTGGGGGGAGGTATGGCCCAAAGGTCCTTGTTAGGAGGAACAAGCCTGAGCTGGAACGTCAGACTGAGAATTTGGGACAATGCAGGGCCCATAGCGTTCCCAGGCAGTGATTAGCAAGAGCAAACGAGGAAAATAAGGGGGGGTTGAGGAGCAGCAGTGGGGTTTTCGTCTGTGACGCTTTGAGGATACAGGAGAGGCAAATCTTGCTGGAGGCAGTCTTAACTTATGAAACCCATGAAGACAGCTGGAAGAACAAGAAAAGGATTAAGGTTGAAAAGCACGTGAGCCTGAAAGCTTACCTTTTTATTTTAGTTTCTTTTTTCAATCTCTGAGTAACCCAGATGGCCACACAGGAACGGGTAGGAGCAACAGCGTTCAGATGTCATCTGGCAGGTGGCAAGGCAGAGGGTGTTGGTCAGGAATACAAACCCTTTCTCACTTAAAAGACCGCCAAGGCAAAGGGGACATGACTCTGAAGACTGTCATTATGGAGAAAGAGCCTCCCTGCCACAGCAGTGCCACCTAGACCACTTCTGTCTAGGTCACCTCCAGGACTTAGCTGTCCTGCCATTAGACAAACTCTATGAGATTTTTGGGTGTCAGGAAAGTCACACCATATCTACACCCTCCTATCACCCTTTCTGCCTAATAGCATCTTATGCCAGCCAGCACGGGGTAATCTATACAGATATCACCCTCAGCACTTCCTCCCCTCTGTTCTTCACCCTAAAGGAGTGATACAGGGTGAGCATCACCTGTTGACATCAGGTAGGGAAGCATACGTCAAGAGGCATGACTTCTGCTCAAGCAAGGGAGCAGGTCCAGTATTTAACATGAGGGTAGGCAGGCTGTAAAAGCAGATGAAAGTCCCTCAGAGTAGATGCGCAAACCTGAACAGCTTACAAGACCCAGGGCTGTGCTTCCCTCTTGCATCAAGCTTTGACCAGTGTCATGACTTCCAGATTTATTGCTCCAGTTCTGGAAAAGGATGAATGCACAGGACCAGAGTTAAGAGACATTGTTGTGCTGCCAACAGAAATCTGTGGGGAGAAAATGCATCCACACATTTTAATTGGATATTGAGAGAGGGGTTCGTACCAGTGGATTCCCAAGCCAGACTGATAGCTCACAACTGGTTAACTCACAAGAAGAGCCAGGAGAGAAAAGCTTTCACACAGTGTTTGAGCCAGGAGCAGAAACGACATGGAGACAAGCATAAACCAGCTGCCCATAATGTGTCACAGGAATACTCCACCCAGGGGGGAGCAGAGAGAACAGGTCATTTCAGCATTAATCGCACCTTCCAAATTTTGGTAGCACTGGGAATCCATTGCTAGTGAGCTCAGCAGCAGGCTTTCCTTTGTGGTTTTTGTTCCAAGGGAGAACAGTCTCAAAGGAGCCACCAAGTCCTCACTCCCTCACCCCACCCCATTTGCCTACTGGCAAGGCAGCCCATACAAATGCGAAGTCCCAAAGCTCCATTGCTGATTGCTTAAAGTCACTCCCTAGTATGGGCCCCATCCCTAGCGCCCCATGCATGCCAGAGTTGTTATATCTGTATGCTGGCTAGTAACGACATCCTGGAAGGACTTTGAATTTCATGAACATCTTGATCCCCAGCAAGCATACCCAGAAGGCAATACCAAAAGACCCTAAAGAAGGGCCACTGCCCCCTCCTCAGGGCTGTCTCCTGCTCGACATTGCGGCCTCAAAGCCCAGTGCCACACCTAGGGGCCTGGTATCCATCTGCTCAGCGCTGCGGGACTAAAGAGTCTCTTGGAAGACCATCAGGGTCACCCTACAACCTCCAGGCCATTGAGACTCTGCCAATTTTGGCCTCAACACTGCATATAGGAGAAGCGTACAGTCACCCAGAGCCAGCTGGACTAAGTTTTGTCTTCTGCTAAGCTCTCAGATGGTAATGCTGAGCCTAGTTAATCAACTGTAGCGTTCCACCCCAGAGTTGGCTTCTCTTAGGGGAAGAGGGAAATGATTTCTATATATAGGTCAGTAAGTGCTCTGGGAATGAAAGATGCTTTATAAAAAGTCCTCCTTCTTAACATACAGCATCAGCTGTGCTTTTCAGGAGGGGTTCAGCGGTGGTTTTTTTTTTTGCTTCAGATGATTTTTCCATGCACCAGCTGATCTGGAGTTATCTAAATGAATTTCCACAGGCATAAAGCTTAATCTGCTCTCATTGCAGACTTCCATATATTTTTAATATGTCAAGCAGTGGAAATTTCTCAGACCGAGTCAAGGGAGCTGTGAGGTTTACTGCTCTGGAAGATCAGAAATAGCTTATCCATCTAACAGACTTACCTATAATAGTAACGCGTAAAAAACCCCCACATTTGAAATGGGATGTTTAAAAACAAGCAGAAGGTATAGAGCAGACAGTCACCTAGATGGATCCATAATGGTATCCATGCAAAATTGGGATTAGAGCAAGCAGAACACTTTCCATGGATTTATTTTTTTTTTTTCCTTTGTATTTTCCCCCGTTTTAGTAGGGACTTGGACTAAAATGCTATCCATTTTGATGAAAACAAAATTCAAGTCCTCAAGTGAAGGCCTTGTTCTCCCAGTAAGTTGGCCATATTTTATCCTTCTGTCGTGGTTTGGCCTCAGACGGCAGCACAGAGCCACGTGCCGCTCGAGCCGGCCTTCCCGATACGGGAAGGATCGGAAGAAAAAAAAGGCAAAACTCTTGGGTTGGGACAAAGGCCGTTTAACAGGGCAGCAACGGGAACAAGAAAACAGCAACAACAACGCGGACAGAGGAACAGACAAACGCGGTTACGGACCCGCCGCTCCCCGCCCGCAGCCGGGACGCCCCAGCCCGCCCCAAGCGGCGACTTCCCGCCCCCTCCCGCGGCAGCTCCGGGCGGGCACGGCTCACGTGGCAGGGGATACCCGGGAAAATTAACCCTGTCCCCGCCGGAACCAGGGCACATACACACTCCGACTGTCTGATGTGCAACCGGATGATGGTTGCTCATCCCCTTGCAATACCACTTGTATTAAACTTTGTGCACAGGCCTGTCAGAGCAACAGCTCCTGCCCGAACAGGCTCCAGGAAGCAGAGCTCCGGGAAAGCTTAAGCGACACACGCGTGCAAGAAATAGGTGTTTCTTCTAGGCTCTCCAGCCCCATCCCACATGGGCTAGGGATGTCAGACCCTATGCTGGGACCCAGGATTTCCCCAAATGCCATCCCCACACTGAGACCATCCGAATAATGTCACTGAATAAGGGTCTAGAGGTATTAAGAGGCCATACCTTACAAGGGGAAGGGGTCGTCTCACATGTCCATTGCTGAACAACATGAGGATGCGTACCACTGCCTCATGAGATGCAAGTGAACAGGGAAGTCCCACAGACTTTCTGCATGCTGCAGACAACAACATGGGGCGCACAGCAAACCATCCGTCCCCTCTTCCAGTGTTGGACCCGAGCCCTGTCAGCAACTGGAAGCATTGCTTTCCAAACAGGAGCAATTCAGGTTTGTAATGACTAAAAGATCCCATGGCAGAGCTCATAAGACAGCAGAGCTCATTCTCTCCCACTTTGAACATCTCAAGTTTGGGTCCTAGAGTGATTCAGCAGATGATACCTCTTGGGCAAATGAATCCTGTCTGGGGTAATGAAAAGAGGCTCCCGTTATGCACTCTTCTACCATGTCTGGTAGCCCGCTTCTGTGGGGACCTCTGCCATCGCGTCAGTGTGCTCCCAGCTTGCAGCAGCTACTCTGTGATGACTACTCTGATGAAGAATAGTTACCCATGACATTAATGGTGAGAGTCCTCTAAAGCCTAATAAAGGGTTACCTTTTTTAAACCTGGAAGAGAAAAATAAAACTTCTCTTCCCTCAAAGCCTGTAAGATGTAGGGCTCGCCTTGTCTAGCCATTGCCATCTAAAGTATAGCTGTCTCCACTTCAGCTTGGAGGTACAATTTTATTTCTTTTAATACTGTTTTTTAAATAGTCAATGGAAAGAAGTGCCTCCAGAGTGAGGCTCATCTCATAAAGAAGAATCCCACCCTAAATCCTTTGGAACCTCTTTTACCTTATGAAATCCTAGTGAAATGGTCTAATTGGCCCAAAAATGATTAGGGAGGGTGACAGAAAGAGACACTGTAATTGCATTAGCCTCACCGGCTGAGGAAACGAGGCTAAGAAAATCCACTACAGAAAACAGAAGGGTGGAGTTTCTCTTCCATGGCCCAGGCCAATTTCAACACATAGAAATCCCACCCATGCTCTTTTGCTCACACAGAAAGCTTGCAGTATGCCTGCTGCCTCTCCAGGAAGGAAAGTGGGTGGAAAAATTACATCACTATTCAGTTTCTTCCCCTGACCCTTTTATTTAAAGACATTTAATGCTAGAAAGTGGAAGAAGCAGCCAGCATTATGGTTACAGACAGCAAGGAGGTGACAGCAGAGGAACTCCATCCAAGCAACATTCAGTTGTTTTGTTATGCCTGCCATAGCAAAGGCCCAGGGGGACCTCATCACAGTTTTCTAGTACCTAAAGGGCAACTACAAAGAGGACAGAGGATCTCTTTTTACAGGGAGCCATATGGAGAGGACAAGGGGTAACGAATACCAATTGCACAGCGAGGGGTTTCATCTTGATATAAGAAATAATTTTTTTTACAGGGAGAACAATCAATCACTGGAACAACATCCCCAGGGATGTGGTGGAGCACCCATCACTGAAGGTTTTCAAGACACAAATGGACATCTGTTCTGTCTTTTCCAGAAAAGGTTGTACCAGATGGTCTTGAGGTCCCTTCCAACCTGGGTATTTCTATGATAACAAAAGTTACTGTCCCTAAAATCAACCATGCTATTTCAAGTCTAACTCCTACCTCTTGCTCTGGCAACCTCCTGCAACAGGAAGGTCCTCTGCTTACACAGGACATCGCTGCTCTTCTGCTCTTCCGCTGCTTACAAAAGCTCTCTAAGGCAACCTGGTGGGAGCGAAAGGCATGTCCCACATCAATTTAAGTCACAAATACTTCCAGTAGCATTTGCTAGGTCTTGCTTACACCTTGCTGCTCCTGTGCCCTCACTTATTCCTTTTTGAAGCTGTGCAGAATTAGTACTTAATCTCTGAAGAACAATTTCAAGGGTCGACTTCACTCACCTTTTGCTATGGGCCGTGAAGGATCCTCCAGGCATCTGTTTCCACGATGATCTCTGACCATTGCCCTGATCCAACACCAGATACAAAACAATTAATTGCATCCAAAAGCACTGGGAAGAGGAGCATTGACCAGATATTTTGCTAGGACTCCACCACAGTGAGGAACCAGCTGTACTTACACACCATGACATACCCACTGCTTGGTGTCTGGGTATTGACATCTGATAAAAATGTCAAGGTTCCCAGTTAACAAGAGTTTATCAGGATGACAAAGGATTTTACTTGGGATCTGACCTATTACCCTCAACCTTGCAGTCAGTATGGGATCATCCTTGGGTGAAATACAGGGTAAGAGAAGACATGGTCAAAAATACCAAGAACCTGCTTGGTACCCCACTCTGCTATGGACTGCCTTGGTGGTGTGCAGGCATTCACTTTCCTCATCTGTGAAACCAAGCTGTAAAGTCATCCTCTCGTTTATTTATGATGCATTTCCAAGGCAAAGCTTGATTTCCAAAGACAGTAAACAGCAGCCGGGCGTATCCCACACACAGGTGCTCTGCAAAACCTCACTCCCACATTGCAAATACTTTGGTACGAGGGCTGCTGTGCAAAGCCCAGAAAAGTGAAGCCTCTGTTAAAGTGAGGGCTGAATTCAGATCAAGTAAAGAAGTTTTTTCCACAGCTTCCTGAAGACGTAATACATCAGATTAGACTTCATCATTAGGACACTCCTCAAGCAATGTTTCCTTTTGTCTTTTCTCTATTCCTCTCCTCATTTTTGGACACCCAATCTAATGAATTCCTGTCTGCCAAAATTTCTCTGGTCTCTGCCTGCTGCTCCTTCAAGCATAGAGGCTGGTGGGTATTTACCTCCAGAGCTCACAAACATGCAAGCAGGCCTGCTAACAAATTAGCCTTCCATCTTCCCCCCAGCCCAGCGATCATAAGGAAAAAAAGGGTTTCTGCATCAGCCACTTGAAAGACTACAGATCACCTACAAGTATTTTTATTGCGGGAGTTTTGTTCTTGTTCCGAATTGTAAATACTTTATGTCTTCCAGGTGTTGGCTACTCAGCTGTCGATAGAGTGTGTTTTAGCAGCACATACAGCTGCAACATGCAGGTGTGTGCAACTGGCAGCCAGAATGAAGCTAAACAGCTGTTGGACTGGGAGAAACTGGAAGTCATTTTCAGTCCTAATGAAGATGGTTTCTTATTAAACTTGAAACCATGGCATGAAGTTCTATAGGCCTGGAGAAAATTTGTATCTAGAGGCAATTCCTTTGCAAACCATTCTGAGCACTTAAATAATGGAAGACAGCAAGCAGTTACGGGTAGAGAAGTGACAGAAAGCAGCATTGGAGAGTCTTTGCGTGGCCAATAGACAGCAGCTTTCAGACACATGACTCAACAGCTTTGCTCCATAGATGGTGAAGGATTGAGAGGTCTTGGCAAGGCCAATGCAAGACGCTGGGCAGCGCCAAGATCAGCACAGTCAAGAAATCAGGATGAGGAAGAGAGAAGACTGTACCACTTGTAGTTGTAAGAGGTATTTAGAGGAGCAGAAGTGTTCACTCAGACTTGAAGAGAGGCCAGACACTAAATCACATAAAAGCACGGGATGATCAAACAGCCCACCCAGATGGCTGATTCCACCTCTCGTACACTTCGTGATCTCTCACTGATAGTTCAAATGCAGATTAAAGACCCAGCATTTCTCAGGATAAAAAGAGATCAGTTTACCTAGACAATATGCATCAGTCCACTGATTCATTCTGGGTCCACAGAGCTCAAGGACACAAACTGCCACTGGAAAGCAGACTCATCCTCACGCCAACTTTCTTTATCCCTCTCCGAATAAAGCCATTTGACAAGAGCAAGGGAGGATACCTGATCTTTGGCTCAAATCCTAGGTTCCTTTTCCTGACCTTTTGAATTCATAAAATATTGTAGGGAGAACGGGGGTCCAAACAAGCATTCTCATTTTAATGGCAGGAAGTTTGCACTGGCTCTGTCCATTCATTTCACACACATCACCTTTGAAATTATCTAGCAAGCATGTTGACAGCAGCCATGAATTGTAAGCAAACATTTTAACTGTTTGTGTTTGTCCCCTGGGATTTGAACTAGTCCATCTTCTGGTTAAGTCTTGGTTTGCATTCAGCTGAGACTGAAACTGTTTTGTATTCCTTCCAGTTAAAAGTTCACAAAATTCACTAAAATAACTGTTCGATCCTTGCTCGGAGCAAGGAGAAAAGCAGTGCATTCACACACCCTCCATTTAGGACCAGCTTGGCTCTGGGTTTGTCATTTAGTCATGACCAAAGGAGCGCCTGGAGCTGATGCTGTACCAAGAGATCAGAAGAGATTCCCCCAAGATGCTTACCAGAACGACGAAGAAATACAGCAGACAATGAAGTGTGAGGACTAAATCACCAGCTGATCCAAGCCTATGCTATCTCACAGGCTTCGGGGACTCTGCATGACAATATGCCAGCAAAGAAACATCATTTGTTAGGTTTCCAGCCATGAACATGGGCCCCAGCAATCTCCCTTTAAGTGTGCAGCTGAATAGCACAGCTAAACTCACAAACGTGTTCTTCTCTGATGGATTATTTTTCTCCAGCTTAGCACTAAGGCAGCTCAAAGGTAACTCAAGCACCAGGGCCAAATGGGAGCATGCGGTGGGGATTGGAGAGGGACCAGGTCAGATACATCAGACTTAGTCCACAAAGGAAGAAGTTTAACAGCTGATAGCAGACAACTCAAAAGCACCTAATTTGTCTCTAGCATCCCTTATAACTAAGTGGAAATTAGGCACCTAGTTGCCCTTAGCCGGTAGCAAATGTCTTTTACACAGCTTCCTATGTGGTTTAAGTCAGCTGGGCAGCACTGCCACAGAAAAGACATAGGTCTGTTTTCCCGCCACCCCCAGATGTATTCACAGGACCAGTTTCATCTCAGGTCTGTTCTCCAGTCTGGTTCACCATTCAGTGTTAGATATTTTTGCCATTAAAAAGGAACAAGCAGCCAGGGCAGGCAGTACTGCTGCTTTTGGCAGTGGCCCTGGCTTCATCACTATCTTAACTTACAGCCCGAGCCTTCTTTTGTAATAAAAATAAACCAATTCAAATTGCATGTAGAATTTTGATTATGGGAAAGCTAGCAGCAAGTTTGCTTACTGCCCAGAGTGGAGAGGCAGATTATTTTTTCAACGGGACTATTTGCTGAATGCGTCTTTGAAACGTGGTTTCATTTCCTAAGGAAAAAAATATCACTCGTTGCCCATGGGCAACTAGCAGATTAGTAGCCTTTTACTGTGCATCTTTCTTAATCCTCAAATTCGTAGTAAAGAGTGCTTAGCCTATTCCTAACAAAATTGGAATGAAATCAGTATATCAAGGAAAGATTTAATCACCTTCCCATAAATATCTTTTTGCTTTTGAAAGGGAAATTACTTCTAAGAAAAGTCCAATCTGTTCATTTTAAGGATGTGTGAAAACAAACCCTTGGCCTTAATCTTTAAATTTCCTGAACTTCAGCACATTTTGCAGTGCTTTTAATTAAAATTGGTTGGGTTTATGTATATACGTCGCAGCAATAAACCAGGCCTTAGGTGGCTCCTCTGTGTTGGAAAATGGGCTGTGGTGAAGAGGGAACATCTGCAGCCCCTGGAGTCATCCAAGGTCTGGCTGCACATATTAAGATGTCACCCTTAAAAACCAGTGAACAGGTTAATTCCCAAAATTACCCCTTTAATGTTTGGCAGGTTTGGACCACCTGAAGATAGAGGAGCTGTTATCACATTCTCCCCCCTCGCTCACTCATTGGGATGGTTTCCACCAGCTCCGTGATGGTGCGTGCTCACCCCTCCATGCATCACCACCTGACAGGTGCATGGAGAAGGGTTTGGCTTTGCTGCTTTGCAGTACATCATGTTCTGTCTCAAGGTAGTTTTATTGTAGCGTACTGGCTGGTTTTCCATCAGACCTGTGTGTGAGAAAGCTGAGTTTTCACTAAAAAAGCAATCTTTCTATTTAGACTAAGGTTATATTTTCCACAGGAAGTATTGACTTTTTAAAAAAAGAACTCGAAAATGCTTTGAACCAGCTACCCACCACTCAAAGTTGGGTTTTTTTGCCAATGAATTGAGTAAGGACTCCATCTCCCAAAGTTCATTATGTGAGGAGAGTCCTCAAAGGGGAGACAATCCTGTTGTGAGAAGGGCATGATCCTTCCTGGGAAGTGCAGCCTGGCCTGAGAAGATAGGCTATAGATAGATGGGACTGGGGAAGATGCCTGACAGTTATAAGTGGTAGCAGATGGCTGAGAAACACAGTAGCTACTACATCATCTTGTACCTCCAGCATCAGATCTAATTCCATGCACACAGGTATGCCCATGTTTACAGGCCATTTCCACCTCACACTGCAGCGTGTACGTTAGAGTATCTGATCTGTAGTAAGGACTCTACTATAACTGGCTGCTGCTTGAACTGAAGAGCAAGTTAGCTTAAAATAGAATCCACATTGTCCTGACACTTCCAAACAGATAGCATTGTTACAGCCTTCAGAAGAAGCTACGGTCTCTATCTTGTGAGCCAAGTCATAACCAAGCTTTAATTAACATGCAAATCCCATGAAGCAATGAAATCGCACTTGAGTCACACGGCACAGTCTTAAACTCCAATGATTTAGCTTGATACATAACTTGTCTTCAGGACCCACGTTAGGCAGAAGTCTAACGAGTAGAAAGAAGCCAGCATTTCTGGAGGGAAACCCAGGGGACGTCAGTGAGGTGCTTTGCCTCTTTCCAGTAACCCCACAGGATTCTGGACTCCTGAAGGTACCTTCAAGCCCCCAGAACGGTTTGGTCAAACACCAATACAAGAGTTTATCTGCACAGTCACCTGAGCCCAGCTTGCACTAGTGGGCCTCACCCAAAAGCTAAACTGGGATAAAGCTGTCACAGCACCAAGGCAGTGTTTGGTGTCCAAAGGACAGCAGGAGCCAACACCAGACAGCACTCCTTCTGAAATCGTGGGAGAACCAGACACAGGGCATGTCTCAGATGAGAGATTAAACACAGTCACCTCAGCTCGCAAACACAAGGTGGAACATCATAACCATAAGCTGCTTGGGGCAGGAGCTATTTCTTCGTTACACACCTGAATATCACCAACACAGGGACTCCAGTTCTCAGTTTTGGTTCTGGATGTGCACTACAGCAGCACTAATACTCAAAAGAAAAAGTAATTTCCCTACTGATTTGTGCCTCCCAAGAGGCACGCTCCTGACCGTGCTTACCTCATACGTGAAACGGGATCATAGCAGCACAGACATGTTGTCTTAGCTGGGTCACAGCAGCTTGAAAAAAGTAAGTTTCAAGTGCATCCTTTGCCAAGTACACAGAGCCAAGTTAAAAAGACAAGTCGTGAATTGTTTGAGCACATTATTATATATATAGGAAGACAAAGTGTTTCGTTTTGTCACACTCATACAAAATGTTTAGGCAAATCTTTCTCTTCTATTTAGCCTAATGGGTTAAAGTCTTTCAAAAAGCTCTTAACATCTGATAATGGGGGGAAACCAATTCTTCAACAGAGACACTTGCCCTGTAGGTCAGGCTTAAAAGGTACTTCATATTTCTTCTTGTTCCTCACCAGGCCGAAAAATAAACTCTGTCATTTGCAATGTACTCCTGGCAGGTCATTGTTTCTAATAATTGAATATCCTGGAAGTTACTTACATTTTGGACAGTATTTTAACAATGGACTGAGAGTGGTTATAGACTTCAAAAGTATGTTTCCAATATTCATTATCTTCATTAAGGATAATAACCTTAATAAATTTGAGCTCAACTTAATAGAGAAATTATTTCATTTCATTAAGTTACTGACTGATGACTCCAACACAGTTCTATTAGGATAGAGCTATTCAGTATATTAGCTAGCTTTGGCCTAAGGCAGTAGAGCTAAATTCAGTCATCTCCCTCCAGGCCTCTTAAGCTAGGTCAGAAAGTTTGTACCCAAAAAGTCACATTTGGAACCTCACCAGGCTTCCTTTAATCCTGAGGATGCAAGGGAAATCCACTGGGGCCAGGGGGTGCAGCATAAGTCATAAGTAATATCTATCTCTGTGTAAGAGCTATGAGGTATCTGTCTGTTCCTCCACAGGAGACAATTTCATCCAGAGCAGACCATTTCTTCACACACATCATTGCCACAATGTCTGCACGAAGGTTTGTTGACACATTTAAGGGTCTGGATGCTGACCACTGTAAAGGTGTCACTCATAGACCTGTGGAATAGCTGTCTCTCCCATCACCTTCCATGGTCAGAGCTTGGACTTGTATGGACTTGTATGACCTGAGGACTCACTCTCACTGTCAAAGCATGACATGGTGAGAGGGCAATGAGCAAAGCACCAGCTTCAGTGCGCTGATATAGTTTATACTCCCTCCAGGACCCAGAACTGCAGTGAGGAGGAGGAATGGGGACAGACAACAGGAAAAGGGGAAGGTCACCAAGGAAGCAGTGCCACAGCACAGCAGCAGCAAAGAACCCAGACCCAGGCAAAGATAGACAATATAAGTAGGGGAAGGAAAGCAGGAACAGTAAGGCCTGCGTATATAATAACTTGGGAGTCACTGATATACCATAGGGCAGATGGGTCCCCTTGCTACTGAAGCCCAGCAGTTATCATTACTAGGTACCAGTAGCCTCTCCTGGAAAAGAGATTCAACTCTAGATGCCCAGGAAGTAGGCACATACACCTAAGACAGCCACCATAGACATTTACTCAATAGAGAGTGTTAGGGACACCTCCTCATTGCACCTTTGCAGAGTAGCTAAGGCTTAAAACCCTGTCAACAAGCTATTGCCCCAAGAACCAAGGTGAACCAGTCAGAAGGAAAAGCTCTTAGCTCTCTATCACTCCCCAGAGCTCTTCCACTACCTTCCTCCAAGAACCCACCCTTCTTTAAAAGCTACAATCATCAGCCCTACCTTATATAGCCTCCCCAGACCTCCTATTTCCAATCACCTCTGGGAGCATCAGGGGTTCGTAGAGTTCAGTTACTGAAGAGGGTTCATCTCTCTTCCCTCTGCATGTTGTTTTTTCTCCTCTTCCCCTTTGTTTCTTAGAAAAGAGAGGTTTTTATGATATTTAAAAATATCAGCATATAGCTGATGCTATATTGCTCTCAGAGACCCCCTTCCTCATATTAACACAGTTTTAATACCACTTGCATGCTCAAATAGCACCAGTGGAAACGAACACAAAGGTAGGTCAGCCCATGCCATCCATTATGTGCCCTTAGTTAGAGCCCATGTTGCCGAAGATGTTGCATACAGGCAGAGCAGGGCTCAGTCCTTCCTGGGGCTGCTGAGAGAGATTCTCCTTCCAACTGGAAATCCCAGGGTCTTCCAACTTGTTTTCACCCAAGGTTGAAGCAAATGGTTGAAATATAAAGTATCCCTCTGCAATGGTAATAAACGAGAGCTGTATTCTGCTCCAGGGATTGTATTTGCTGAGGTGAAGGAGGGACCAGAGGTTTCTAGAACCAGAACAAGATCTTGAAGCACTTCTGGGAGGTGTGGAGCAAGGGGATGGGGTAAGGACACAGAAATTAACATAAACTACAAATAAAGTGCTGTTGTTCTTTGCAGTGCACTAAAAATGCTTGGCACTCCTTTTTGGACCAACCTGCCTTTACCTCTGGAGGGAATAAAAGAGAAAAAAATACTGTGATAGTGGTATTAAAAGACAGTATTTAATTTTAAAGCCATCTCTATCTGACCTTCTGAAGCCCTGCTACTCTAGCTGCTGGTGTCAGCAGAATGGGGTGATGCTTAAAGGGCAGTGAGTAGCAGGTTGGTAGGGACTCGGGATCTGGTCCCTAAAAACAGACTCTTAGTGCAAGATTAGGAGGGAATCAGAGAAGGTGATTCAGCATTGCGAAATGCAGGAGGCAGCAGCAGTGAAGGCGATGGTTGGCATGTGCCCAGGAAGCTGTGGAGCTTCTTGCAGGAGGATGGGAACAGGAGTGAAGGACTCATTCAATGTTGGGTGAGTCTGGCTGAGTCAAGGTGAAAGAGAGGGACTCTTCCGTGGGTGAGACGGAAAAAAGCCTGAGCGTGGTGGAGAGAATCAATGACCAAATGAGCTGAAAGGGGCAACTAGATCACAGCTGAGAGGATGAGGGGCTTGATGAAGGAGCAGGAGTTGGGCGGAGATGGGGCCATGCTAAATGAGAGGCAGCAATTACAGCTAAAAGAGCAGAGTGAAGAGGCCTCTTCTTATGGTGCTTGAAGTCCTCCCACTGATTTACTGCCTGTGGATAGGCAGTGCAATTGGAAAGATAAAAGTCTGCAAGTAGCCTGAGTGAAAGGAGTTCTGTCTGTGTTTAAGAGCCTTTATACCTTTAGACCAGGGGATCGCAGATTAAAGATTTAGGGATCCCTCTGGAAAGTGTTAGTTAGTTAAACCAGTCCACCTTGGTGCCTAGCTTTTGCTGGACTTTAAGGAGGGATCACGAATGTGGGAAGATCGTGGTGCCAGGGGAGGCATTCAGTGAGGGCAGTGAACCCACAGGCATTCAGGAAGCAGGGTGGCGGGGCTCAAACGGTAAAAAAAAGACTTGTATTACAGCAGAAAGATTCCCGAGCTGTCTCAGGTAACTTCTCCACTCATGAGTTAGCATTTCGAGTAGCGAAGATTGTGATGGGCAGGGAGGCAAGTTAGATTTCTGCTTACTTCCTTTGGGAGATTACTCCAGAAGGAACTTCGCATGTAGGAACGCATTCTTTTGGTGATCCTTGGAGTCCCTCCGTGCCCCTAGACCTGTTCTTCAGTGCCTTGTGCTCCATCGGGTGGAGCACAGGGCGGGACAGTGATGGCAGAAAGCCAGCAGGTTTTCTTTGTCCGGTCACCGAGCCGGCGGTTTCTCTCGGCTGCTGGTTGGAAAGGCTGTGTGCAGCGTGGAGACCTCCCTGGAGGGTTGACTCAGACGCTACCGTGTGGCGCTTGGACAGCTCCAGCATCCGCAACGCCTCCGAGCGGCCCTTTCCAAGGAGATAAATCTGCTGACTTTCCTCCGGCCTCGTCCAAGTTCCAGGAATTCCTCTGCCCTCAGTTGAGTTCCCGTTCACCCCCCTCCCCATTCCTCTGTGAACCCAATAAATAACCTGAATTGTTCCCAAAAAATACTGAGCACTTCATCTGGCATTTTAAAAAAATAAATAAATAAGCGATAAGCAAGAGAGACTAGAAATTACTTTAGATGCTGAAATTCTAGGTCTTTGTGAGTAACACGCAGTCTGGCCATCTGGGTGGCTTTCAAACACAGGTAAACCTATGAATATGTTTTTTATCAGCTTATATGATTTCCTTGACAGATGTGGAAAAAAAGAAAAGGGAAAAAAAAAACCCAACTCCTTGATTTCTCACTCTGAGCCAGACCTGAAGGATGAGAAATCTCAAGCTTTCAATAAATGTTTTACATGGATAAAAACTCTATTTTTGGTTCTGCTGTGTAAAAACAAAAGAAAATTAATAACATTGTCCCTGTTGGAGTCAAGCTTTGTTTCTCCTTTTTAATTCTTTTTCCTTTCCACACTGTGAAGGGAGCAAGCCAGGGGTCAGGCACAGTTCAGAAATATATACAGTCCAGGCAGGATTTTACAGTTCCCCTCAGCAGGAAGATTGGGCTCTTCTCTGACTCCCAGATCCACAAATGAAATGAATTTCTTCCGTAATAATGAACGCTGGCCTGTTCCAATACAGAAATGGCACCAGTACAAGGTAGAAACGAATCCAAAGAAGATGGTCTTGAAATATCTGCTACTGCTTGTTATTAGATTTCCTGCAAAAACTACAATCTTTCATTAAAAATTTTATATCAAGGAACAGCGGTCCGCCAGCAGTTGTTTAACTAGAGCGCAGTGAAATGCTCTAACCTGGCTTGCTTTCCCCAAAAAGGGGATTAAAACAGATGAGTGAATTCCTGCAATGCTGAATAATAAGTATGAGCAAAATAGCCTATGGCAAAATAGAGTACCTTGTGTGATAGCCCAGGGCAGGTGCGTATGAGGTGAGACAAACAAGTCTCAGTTTCATCATTCATCCCTCTCCGATGTGAGACTCGCTATTTCTATTCAGCCACCATTAGGAGAAAGTGCAACAGCATCATCCAGACCTCAATAATATTTCCAGGACTAGAGAAGAGCCCCAGGCCCCTTCGAGGAATGGCCACAGGGGCATACCAGGAGAGCTGCTGTCAATGTGGTAATGGAGGAAAAGGATCCCCTTTTCCATCTGGGGATGGAGGTGGATGGGAATGGAAAGAAATACCCCCTCTAGAATATCTATTTCTGATAAGAATGATTATGTACTGGCCACAACTGGTTGAGATTGGGGCGAGATGTTTTGGCAGCCTCAACACCTTCCTGTGGGCATGGTAGCAGCCAGGCTCTGCTTAGTGTGGAGGCTGGAGACCAATCCCTCTCTCATTCCCCATTCGGTAGGGGTGATGTGGGCACCACATCCCCGTTACCCCCCTGCCCTGTTACCCATCCTTACCCCTTCCCCTGAACCTTGCAGAACAGGTACCACTCGCGTAGCCTGGATGCTTCCCAGACAAACAGATGTAACAGCGAGGAGCTGGGGAAGGATGATAATCCAGCCAATTAGCAATCAAGGACTGATCCATGGCCCACCTACGGACTCACCACTGTCCAGCATCCAGCCTTGGATCTCTTTCCAGCTGATACCATACACAGGCAGTCTATTTAAGAGTTTGCCTTTTGGATAGAGCCTCCTGGAATCTGTACTGTTTTTACAGCTTCTTCAGGCCAGTTTTTCTCAGTCTTGGCCAGCACCCCTGATTTCCAGCCTCATATCACACTGTAGTATTGTTTTATTTTATTCTCAGCAGCTGCCTGAGCTTCCAGGCAGGATAGACTGGAACTGAGTATTTTCTTGGAGAAGAACTGAGTATTTTCTGGGGTGGGTATCGGTTGTGCAGCCAACCTGAGTTTCATCAGGAACAAAGAAATTAAAACCTCACACCAAGTTCTGTGTCGCTTCATCGTTGAGCTAGCCACCAGATGGGAAAATGCGGTCTCCTGAAGATAGTCCCTTGTTCTATCCTTGCTACCATACTTTCCTACCTTGTCCAACGTATCACCCCTCCCTGGGCTGCTGCAATCCACAGGGCTCTCTCTGGCTCAGAGGGAACAACTACACGATGTTAATGAGCCGGCAGGGCTGTGTGTGCCCAGCACGCTGCCTGCCTCTCCTGTTAGAAACCTGTCTAATAAGCCCTGCTGCTGCTTCCAGTCCTCAGCTGGCAGCAGCACAAGCGTCTTTGCTTGTGCTGCCTTTCATAATGTCACCACACCCTGAGCATGCACCATTCGCGTGACAACACTCCTACAGACCACAAGAAAGCCTAGCATCATCTTCTCCCAGTGAAGCTCGGTCTCCTTTATCCAGCCATTGACTTGCTCGCTGGCCAAGCAATGCACTTGTGTGTGCGTGAAGAGGGCCAGGATAAAGGATGGCAGACCACTAGGCTCACCATTTCAGTGACCCATTTCTCTCCCTCCTATCCCAGCAAGCTGGCACTGTGAGCCATGATACACGGTGCAGGCATCTCTGCCAGCTCCAGCGCGTGCGTGGGGAAGCAGTCCTAGGAAAACGATGAACCCCCAGGAAGGAAATGTGGAAGGAGTGCTCTGGCAGTGTTTGGCACTGTGCATCTACAGGAGAGGATCAGTCTTGGAAAGGAGAAAGGAAAAATGTTTCAAGGACTGTTACACAGAGAGACTGCCCTTCCTGCAAGACACGGTACTTTGGGAATCTTGTGATTAACCTGCAGTGGGAGATGCTTTCTGCTTAGCAGCAGCAGAGACAGTAATAAGAAATCCTAGATCCAGTTGCATCTGCAAGGGGAATTTGGTGCTTGGAGGATAAATACCTATTTTTATTTTGGAAAGCAGACTGGGCTCACCCACAGACTCTGGCAAAGAGCTCCACAGGAGTGGGGAAGGGGGTCAGGGCTTTGGTTTCACGTCTCGTTGGAAATATGGCACGCACCCCTCATTCCTTCCCCTAGCAACATTTTGTTTCATGCTGACTTGGGGGAAGAGGATGGCCCCTTCCAGGCCAGCCCCTCTTTTCCTGCAGTATTGCGGGTTCTCCACGGAGGTCGGCTGCCCAAGAAGTGGCAAAGAGGCCAAATCTCTGTAGGGGCTGCTGAGAACACAGCTGGAGGTGGCAAGGCTTGCAGACAAAAAGCAACTTGCTGACAACGTTCAGCTAAGGAAGGGGGGGTTCGGCTTTTTTTTTTTTTCTCACAGCTCCAAGGAACTCCCTGTTCTTTCTACTCCAGAAGCTGCTGGCATAATAAATAATAAAAAAAAAATAGAGCCAAAATCCAAGCATGGGAGCTGGCAAACAGAGGAACATAAAAGCAGGTAGGGTCCTGCATGTCTGTTCCTTTACCTTCTGGAGAACGCTTTCCACATAGAGTCCTTGAGGGAGTTGCTAATGGTTGGGACTGAAGACAAGGCTGAGATGCCATTAGCAGCTTTTTACTGCAGGCTGGGAGAATGAACCCTTTCCCTCGATCTGCTGCCATGAACTTTTCCCAGAATGACTGAGCTGGACAGGCAGTCTGGGAGCAGTAGAAACCTGGAGCCATCTCTCCTGGAGCGCGTCCTTGCATGACGTGCTCCAGCAGACTTGAACAAAGTTTGCTCTGCTTCAGCTGCCGCTCTGAATAAGTTTTTCATGACCAGGTCACATATTTTCTTCTCCACACTGCTCTTGCTTCTATGTAATCCATATAAGCATAAGGGGACAGTGTCATAAAGAAGTGATGTTTAACCCTCACAATCAACAGGCTCCATAGCTTTGCATGGGAGCTGAAAGCCGTTTGTCGTACAACTACTTCTGTCAGAGGGCTTCTGGAGACCAGTGCCATTGGGAAGGCATGGAGACTAGTTCATCATGCCCAAAGCTTGCTCATCTCTGCAGCAAAAGGATCTCTGAAAAGGAGACAGTGTTGGTTTAGCCACCCATAGATGCCAAGCCAAAAGCTTTAAAATGTTGTATAGTAAAAATTCAAGCTGGTGCCTTGTCTAAGTACAGGAGATGGGGAGCCTTATGATGGGTATTTCATGACTGTTTTCTAAATTCTCATCTTATTCATGTATGTAAGATGAGGCTACACTATTGTTTGCCTTTCCCAGTTCCACCCAGGGTCTAGTCTGAGATCTCTTTCTTCATCACAATTTCTTCTGTTAAACATCTTGAACCAAATTCCATTTCACATGTGTTAGTATGAATTATTTCAGAGCATATCTGGCAAAAAAATAGCATTGCAACTTTTTACTATCAGACCAAACTTTTCATTATTGTTCACAAATAAAGAGAATTTACTTTAAGTCTCGTTAAGGTTAGCATTCTCTAATTTGGGTAATAATGTTCACTGAAATCCAAAAACTTGTAATTCAGCTTTCTTGTGTATAACTTCACTTCTTTACCTTTTTACTTGCTGAGAATTCCCAGGAAATCCAATAATTCAAATTAAAGAAAAAAAAATCCACAAAAGATGTTTGCTGACAAAGCCATTTATCTCCAAGCAAATGAAATCTGACCTACCCTAGCCTTACGTGAAAGCAGCCTTTGACTCCGTAATGAAGACTAAAAGGGCTTTTGTTTAAAGAGCTACTTTTTCAAAGTGGTCTAGAAGGCTCATGTATCAGTAGATTGGCCTGAAAATTGCTGCAGTGCCTTTGTAGCTGAGGTGGGTCTCATGGTGCAAATCTGGAGTCACTGTCTCTGGTGGATTGGGACAGATTCTTCCCTAGTCTACACACTGGTATTTCTGGTGTCCAATTTTTACTATTTCTTCTCTAAAGCTGTAGACAAAAGAAAACAGGTGGGACCCAACCCAAAAAATGAGATCACTGTCCTCCTCTGAGCTGGGGAACGGCATGGAGAGCCTTCCCTGCTCATGGCAGTGTGAGAGTTTCCTTCTTGTCTCTTCAGGCTGCTGCTGTGTCCAACATCTGGTGTGCAGCTCTGGAAATGTCTGAGTGGTCAAGGCTCAGGCCTCTTCCTCAAAGCTCTTCAAAAGCCATGCAGCCAGAGAAACTGAAGCCTTGGATATAGCTGGCATGACCACCCCTCCAGGCCCTCTGGGTAGAACTGAATTTGTGCCCCAAGCTGCCAGGGAAAGAAGAGAAGCAATGCAGAAAATCTGCTTGTCCCTTGAAGTCACAGTCAGGGGTAAGTCCACCTCCAGGACTGGATTTCAACATGCCAGATCCCCACAGGCTGGGAGGAAACCTCAGACTAGGGGTGTTCAGGCATTCAGCCAGACCAAGATGAGCCCAGTTGTCTCCTCGAGAGGCTGTCCATCACAGTTGAGCTAATCTCTGGTCTTGTGACAGGAGGATACAAATCCATTCTGAGACCTTCTCCAGAGAGAAAAGCTTTACAAGGGGGAAAATGGTAACGGGCAACAAGCCAGGCAACTGTTCAATCCAATGGAGAATGCTGCTGTGGGCCACGAGTTTGCAACTCCGACCCAAGATAAAAGCAAATAAATAAAGACAGAAATATTGATCCTGTCCTCCAGCAGGGATTGAGTCACCAGGATGGTGGGCCACGATGGGGACAGGGGCACCACTCACTCCAGGAAGACCCATTTACCAGCAAGGTGTGCGTCTGCTTCACAAGCACCGAGTAGCTTTGGCAGGATCTCCACTCTTGACGGCTTTAAACAGAGCACAAAGAAAAGGCTGTTTGAAAAAAAAGAAAAAAAGTCCTTATTTTAAAAAAAGCAAGAAGAAAAAAATTCTTCACATTTAAAACTCTTTTTATTGCCCTCATTGCTTAAGATAGCGTTACCATAAATCGACTCGACCATAACATTATTTGGAAACCAAAAGGATTACCACATCTATTAGAATATTTAAACCATATGTCTGGGGTTCAGAGCTCCCAGTCCCACAGTGCATGCACACACTGGCCAGCAAGGGTTCTGCTCCTGTTGGCAGGGAGCTCCTAGCTCTTCGCAGAGGGGAGGACTGTGTCCCTCTATTGATGTGGCAAATTAGGCATTTTTTTGTTCTTTTATGGCAGCATTTAGCCAGGGACCATGATGCAATTTATCAATAATATCAAAGCCACACAACTCCGCCATCCCATTGCCAGCAGGAGCGTGAAGCCTGCTGTATCCCACAAGGTGAGTGACTCCAAATTAATAGGGGCAGGATGGGGAGAGATGGCATAAATTCACCTGGTTCGTCTAGGCTCTAAAGTAGACCTGAGGTGGACCAGTCCCCAGTGTCTGCCTTTATCCAGAGTCCAAGTTAAGAACAAAGTGACTTGTCTTAAGGGGAGACCAAATTAGTTATGAGTAAAAAGCAGACAGACGATGTCTCAATGCATGTTTCCCCATGGATAACAATTTTTTTTGGTCTCAGAGCCAGCAACAGTCCCCAAAACACCTCACACTCCTCCCTCCTTGGATGCAGCTCACAATCACATGGTGATGTGTAGAGATCCTTCTAACAGAACAACTAGATCTCTAGGAGGCAGATACTGCATCTTCAGCATCTCTTCCTGACGACACAGGGGATTGTGAAGTTCCAGATCCACCCAGCCACCCCTGCCTCTACAGGAGAATGGTAAATCGGCATAAATCCTCTGCCTGTCTACACTGGTTCTATGTGGTGCCAGATCCAACAGCAGCATGTGAAGAGCAGATCATTTGGAAAGAGGACAAATCACTCTTGGAGTCTGTCTTCCCATGGCCAGTGCAGAGAGGTAGCCACATTCAACTGGGTTTTTTAGGCAGTGCCTTTAGCCTGCTGTGCATATTTTAACACATCCTCATTCAAAACTGGCTAACTAAATTATTTCACTTAAAAAAATAAGAATCTGCTTCCTTTAAGCCTGGTTGTTTTAAAACTACACTATTTCTAGACTGGCTTGAGACCATGGCCATGCAAACACCTTCATTGACATAGCCAGGGTACAGAGAGAGCAAGGATGGAGACCCTGTGGCACCCTGAGACAGTCCTCCCTAGGCAGGTTTGTTGAGGAAAGATTTGTATCATGGCACCCAGGCATGAAGTCTGACCCACTGTGAAAAACACGTGAACTGCAGCAGCATGTAGGACTCCAGTTATGATGACGTTCAGCAATGGTTGGTGGAAACATGACACTGCCAGAGAGGAGGCAGGCAGTGGAAAGACAGTGAAACTGCAGATTAGGTGAACTATAATTGAGCTATAAACATTGAACTAACTTCTAAATGAGGTGAGCTGGCACATCTCTTTTTAAGGTTTTGTTTCAATAATTTATGAAACTGTCATTTTTCAGCTATCTGGTCTGACCTTTTTCCCATCACGTCTACCCAAAGCAGCATTTTTCTAGTCAAGTTCCAGCAAAAGAGGTTCTGCCATTTCTGAAAATTACATTCACTAAAAATAGCCTATCTTACACACCAGGGAAAGGAAGATCTTACAGCAGTTTCCCCAAGAAATTCCAGCTGGAGGGAAACAACTTGAAGACAGGTTCGACCTATTCATAGATACCTTCTGCTGTCTTAGTTTAATTCAGGATGGCCAAGCTATAAACCTCCCGTTCACTCCTGCTTAATGCCAATGTCCCACAAGAAGAATGCTCCAAATCAGGGCCACTGCAGCTTGCAGGGCTTCCCCAGGTGTGGTTGCTCTGACCCACTGTCAGCCAATGCGTTTCTGAGATCAGGAAAGACCACCTGCTCCCAGCATTCCCACTGCAGCTGCCAAGGCTGAACAGGTCAAGGGAGGGCAGCTGGGTCTGAAGAAGAATGAAGTAGGTGAGGAGCAGAGTTTGGAAGAGAAAAACTGGGACACTTGGAGTGACTGGGAAAGGACACCAGGACAGGGAACAGGGGAAGGGCATTAAAACAGGGGTAGTTTGTGCTTTCACTCACAAAGATGAGTCAAGGGCTGGAGAGCAGATCTAGGATGGTCTCAAGGTGAAGGCAATTGAATATCACCCAGGAAAAAAGGATTCCTCTGATGAGAGAGATGAGTCCACATGTGCTTTAACAAACCTGCTTGGGGGGCTGAGCACATCTTAAACATACACTGAGTAAGACTGTCAGGAGGTGGCTAGCATACTGCAGTGCAGACAAGAGGGACTGGTCAGGAACCCCCCTCCCAAGGCTGCTCTTTAAAAAGCAATTAGAAAAGTCCATGAAATGGTCCCAGTGCTTGAGCATGTGGAAAAATTGTCTCCAGCCCGCTTCGTCTGGGCCCCAGTACAGAACATAGGCATCTTCTCTCCTTTCTCTTTTAGATCTGTCTTTGCTTTAGTTACTTGGAGGCAAAACAGTCTCATCTGCAAAGTAAAAGTGTCGGCATGTCTGGGCAATGGGGCCCTGCAAGGGAACTGCTGGAGAAGCTCTGAGGGGACAAAGGGCTCTGCATTCAACAAGGTCATGCTCAGTCTGCCTGCCCAGCACCTGTGGATTGTCCTCTGCCCTGATTCAGGATCTTTGAGCCATGGCCACACATCCAGATCTCAGCGGGGTTGTGAAATTGTTCATCAGAGTCCTCTTGGCTCCATTTGTCACCCCAGGAGGATTTTTTCCGGGATTAACTGGAGGGGGTCTTCTCTCCCATCAGCCTCCAAGCCTTTTTCCAGTGTTCCCTCCAGCCTGGCAAGCAAATTGAGAATGTCCTACTGGGGTGGAAACTGTCCTAGGGCCGGGGGGACGACCAGGGGGAGCGGCGGGAGAGGAATGGAGAGGAGATGCTTCAATAGTCTGAGGTGGTGGGATTTTCCAGTCAGGGTATAAGCTGGGGGTGGGGATAACATTATATCAGGAGCTGCCTCGTCTTCAGGAACCTGGTGTCGGGCTGGTGTGTCCCGCTCTTGTCAAGTGCTTGTTAATAGTGACAGCCCTGGAAGAGGCTGGGGGGGTGGGGTATGGGGGGACCTCCTCCTGTCCCAGTTAACACAGGCTGGAAAGAGATGGAAAGTGAGCCCAGGCCTGCGGCACCACATAGGGTTTAGCCTCCAGCTCTAGCCTGAGCCTGATTGCTGCCTCATCTGCAATGGAAGGGCTCCCTCTGGTGCAACCAGGAATCCTCTCTGCCTCTTCCTTTTTTCCTCCTTTTCTTTTTCTCTTTCTCCTCCAGGAAAGGCACCTTTGCCTTTCTGCTCCAGAGGGGAGGACAGGACCCACCCTGACCTCTTCTTCAAAGTAAAAAAAAAAACAATTCCTTGTCCTCCACCCACCTGCCTATTCGTGACTACCCCAAGAGAGACCAAAATCCCAGGAAACCTTCCCGACGAGAGGAGGGCAGTGATCACCCACCTCGGAGAGGGCAACCAAGCCTCGCAGCCCTGTGCTTTGAAACAGTCCAGTCAATTGTGGTCACGTCCAGTGGGATGCGAGCCCAAGTTAAGAAATATCCTGATGTCTGGGTACCAAACCCAGCACCCAACATTGCTCTCAACCCAGTCCTTTTTCTAACTGGAGCTGGACTTTCCCTCTATGTGAAGTGGGCGGAAAGCTCCAGAGAGGAGCTTTGGGATGGGGCAGGTTGCAGAGCTGCTTCATTAGCCACAAGACCTCCACCAAGGGCAATCTGCGGCTTGAGGTGCTGCTTGGTCTCTGAACAAGCAGTTGTCCTAGATTTTTTACAGGCTGGAGGGACAAGAGAAGGGTCTGAACTGCTTCGCTAGACCTGGCAAAAAGTCATCAAATAGATGTGGTCAGAAGATGCCATGGAGCTAGAAAGAGCCAGGAACAGGCTCTCGTCTCCACCAGCACTGCACTGTTGCATATCACCACTCTCCTTATCTGAACAGAAATGAGACACGGCTCCCCTGACACCAAGCTGTCCCCACCGGCCCAGGCATCAGCCCTCAAGCTCTTCACCCATCTGATGGCTTGGCCCAACCAGGGCAGAGCCCTGCCTGCAACCAAACACTTGCCTGCAGGTTTTCATCCATCAGAAGGGTGTGGGTCGTTCCCTCCTGCTCATAGGTCCTCCCTTCCCCAGGAATCATTGCACTGCTTTGCTAAATGATGCCGCTGCCGTAGCCAGAGGTGGCTGCATAGCGGCACTGGGCAAAACGCAGCCTCCTGAAATAGCAGGGAAAGGGGCCTGCGAGGCGACCGGGATCAAAGATGTGCTGCAATATAGCAGCTGTTGTTACGGATGTCTTACAGATGTGGAGGGGCACGGCTCCATCCAGGGATAATTCATCTTTCACTCACAAAACCAATATGGCAAGGGAGGATTTGAAAGTTCCCACATGATTTTTTGTTTGTTTCATCTTTTCCTCCTTTTTTTTTTTTTAATTAAGTTTCTCCTGATTGCAAAACCAAATGTAAAAACCTATAAGTCTGAATAGCCCTAGGGAAAGGAGCACTCAGAAAGTTCTTGACAAAATTATAATTCCTGCTTCCCTTGTGCAGTAAGAAAATGTGCTGGATGTGAACAAGTTGCATGTATTAATTATGGCCATAGATGGCACCATGATTTAAAAAGACAGCAATGGAGTAATTGCCATTAATGTCATTGGAACAGAGCAAACAGTTCTGAGGCGGATCCCAGTGCAATCACAAGAGGATGAAATCTTACATAACCTTAAATAATATTTAATAACTATTTAATGAATTATTTAATAATTATACGTAAATATTTATAACCTGGTTTTCTAAGGAGATGAATCTTAGGCTGTGGCTTCGTCTAATTTTGCATTTGCTGACTAGTTGGCCGAGTAGATAGGGGTGTGAAAATATTGATTTGACTGTAGGCTAATGTAGCAGCTGTCTCCACTGAGGGAAAGGGAAGGAAAAGCCAGTTCAAGAGCTGTGTTGTGATAAATCTTGGCCTGCAAAGGACCCGGAGGGACAAACCAACCAGGGCTGGTGCCAGACTGAGGGCGTGGATGCATGCAAGACACACATCTTTGTCTTCTAAGAAAGCAACAACTGAGCTAAATCAGAGGACCAAGGATATTTTAGTGTTACCCTCCACATTCTGGCCAGCCAGTCCCTGTGCCAGGGATAAACCTGGTGGTCTCTTTTTTGCAGAAGGATAATCAAATAACTCAGGCTTGGGCTGTCAGCTTACCTGCCCCCATCCCCAGTCCGCACACTGCATCCTAGCTCCATGCCTCCATGTCTTCTCCTAGTCTGCAGTCACTATTCACCCTGTTTTTAACCATGGCAGAAAGAGCAGTGCTTGGCTGGGCCATGGTGCATGAACATCCTTATGGCTTGAATTCATCTCTCTAAAGCTCCATGAGAAGGGGGTTGTGCTGTGAGACCTGAATGGGCGCTTGCTGTTCACCGGCCAAGGGGAGAACTCCAGTTTGGCAGAGCTGCCAAATCCATAACCAAATGCAGTGGAAAACAGCAGCAGTGAAAGACCCAAAGCTCCCTCCGGCTTCTGAAGCTTCTTTCTTGGCAGCATCCAGCCATCTCAGCATCCTTCCTGGGGAAATGGACTTTACATTCCAGCCACGCATCTCTAGACTTACAGGGATATTTTGGTTTTTTCAGACACAGCTGCACCTCTCCCATTTTATGCACCCTTTTCCTCCTACCCCTTCCCTCTCAGGCCTTCCTTTTGCTGGGAAGCCCAATTTGCTGCAGGGAATGCAAACAGAAACTCACCACAGAGGTGGGTGATGTGTTACACAGGGGCTTTGAAGTTCCTTTTATTTCCTTTGACTATGGAAAACCACTCCAGAGATGTCGTAAAATGTGTATGGGACAGGCAGTGGGATAAGATCTAAAATATGGAAAATACGGGTGTGTACAAAGAAAGAAAGAAAGAGATGGGGAGAAAGAGAGATGGAGAGGGAGAAAAGGAGAAAAATTAACTAAAGAATAAAAGAGAGAGAGAAAGAAAGAGGGAAAGAGAAAGAGAGAAAGAGAAAGAGAAAGAGAAAGAGAAAGAGAAAGAGAAAGAGAAAGAGAAAGAGAAAGAGAAAGAGAAAGAGAAAGAGAAAGAGAAAGAGAAAGAGAAAGGAAGAGAAAAAAGAAAAGAAAAAGGAAAATAAAAAAAGAAAAAGAGAAAGAAAAAGAAAAGAAAAAGAAAAAGAAAAAGAAAAAGAAAAAGAAAAAGAAAAAGAAAAAGAAAAAGAAAAAGAAAAAGAAAAAGAAAAAGAAAGGAAAAAAAGAAAAGAGTGAGAGAAGCTCTAATGAGTTTATGAGTGAATTTTTCGAGAGGAGAGATTGTACATGCAATTATTATATGTTCAAGGGCAATAAAAATATCCTGTGGGACCTCACGTGGGATCAGGTTGGTGTTAAAAGGCTCGATTCTGTGCTGAGAAGCTCATAGTTGCAAGGCAAGAGGCACATGGCTCCCTGTCTTGATGGTGGGTTGTTTTTCTTCCTACAGAAATGAGTGGAAAAGAGTTTGTGTGGGCCCACCTCACCATCCCAGGGCAGGGTATCAAGGTCTGGACAAAGCCACCTTCACATGGCCTGTCCCCCAAGGCAGGTAAGTGCAATCACCAGTCCCTGCAATACAGCAAACAGAGGAGCAGGAGGAGGCTTCTTGCCGGGGAGCCCAGTGTCAAGACAAAAAAAGAAAAAAGACAATCTGGATTTGCCGAACCCCACTTCATTCCGCCTCCTTGAAGCCTCTATGATTCACGTTTTGTGAGGGCACGGAAAAAGTGAAGAGATTTAACCAAAACCACTCAGGAAGTCAGTAGCAGAGAGTGAAATAGCTGTCTGGATTCTTGCGTTTTGCATCTGTTTCTCCCAGCAGCTCACAAAGGTTGCTCCTTCTCCTCATTGCAAGGATCAAGCATTTGTTTTGAGACATGAACATAGAGAGGTGCCATCTGACCCCAGAGTCCAAATCCCAGCACACAAAAGTGGGGGCTTTGCACACCAAAGGGAATTATCTGGGCAGTTCTCAGACCTGGTTTCAGGTCTTAAAACAGGGTCAAACCAGGGTAAAGTCACACCCAGGTCCTCAGACATGCTGGTCTCTGCGTCCAGACAGCGATGCATCACTTAATGATGCACGCTGACTGGCAGTGATCTAGAGGCCACCTAACAAACAGGCTCTATCTGAGCCAGATCCTCTGTCATTGGAATTTATTTGATCCAAATGTCCAGAACTGACATCAGCTTTGCTAAAAAAAAATAAAAAAAATAAAAAAAAAAAAATAGATCCCAAGTCTCAAACTTTGAATCTTGAATTTTGTGGCAATTTAGGAGTTAAGTTCAGTCCACCGGGTAGGCAGGATTTTGAAGTCTTTCTCCCTGCGCCCGTGCACCTGGAGTCATCTCCCATCACAAGTTTTACAGCTGACAGACCACTGGATTAACCTTTCTAAGGCAGCCGATAGCCCCTTGGAGACCTCACGCTCTGGCAAGCCGTGTCTGCCAGGAAGGCTTCCAGTTGGACCAGGCACAGGATACGACCACGGTCCTCAGAGCATTATGTTCTAATAGTTAATTGCTCTCGCCGCTGGAAAAATGAAAAGTGCTTTATTTCCACACCGAATTTGCGGTGGGTGCTTGTGACCAGACTGATCCAGCGTAGCATGTTTCTTTTTTATTTATCTGTTTCACACTCGCTTCAAGAAACTTCATCTGCATTGGGGCCCCGCTGTGGTAGGCAGGCTATAAATCCATCCATCCAGTTGCTTAAAGCAATGGCTAACCACCCACCAGCCTGCATAGAAACTCGATGACCTGCACCCTCACACCTGTGAAATTCCTCTGGCTTCGGAGCAGCCCGTCCTGATTTCAAACAGCCGCGGGGACATCAGCTTGGAGCTGGGGGGACATCTAAATCTTCGGTGCTTACATACGACACCACAGGCTTTAGCAGCTATGAAGAGGGGTGTTAGCCTTTCCGTCGCCTGTGAAAGAAAAGGTAAAGAGAGAGGAGAAAAAATGAAAGTCAGCTCAGTGAACAAAGCCGTCATTCCTCCGCACTTATCAGTTTTGCCCCATATATTTCATTTATGGCTTTTTTTATTGACCAAAGGAAGCCCTGGAAACCTTGTTTTCCTTTATGCCGTGGTAACACCAACTCAGTGAGACGTGGGACTGACCACAGGCACATCTGAGCATAATTCACTAAAAATTCCAGTAAATGTTTTTCTAGTATGAAACTAATAGTAAGTAAGCAAACCCACCTGCCCCCGGGGAGCAACTAACCTTGCTGTTACCCGAGAATATTCTGCTGAACTCCACCAGCTACTCTGCCTCTCAAGTGGCACCTCTGGGCTTTGCCGGGTTCAGGTTATTGTTGATGTTTGGGTTTTCGACTACCTCCCTGCGAGAAGCCAGGGATGGTCCCTGCAGCGCTGGGACTCGCTGGCTGCTGCTGCTGGAGATCTGGAGCATTTTGGGGAGCAGCCACCCACCTTGGAGCTGGTGCCTCTGCGGGCTTGTGGTGATCATGTCTCTGTGTGTGTTGGATTTCCACCAGTGGAAAACAACCTTCCTGTGCCACTACCTTGTGTGTGGCTGAGGCCATGAGATTTTGGAAAAAGGGGAGTCTGCAGAGCTGGAGGGAAGAGGGAAGAGAGAGGCCAGACCAGAGCAGGCCAGAAAGAAGGAAGGATGAGATGGGAGAAGATAGTAAGGTGGTATCGAGCAAGGAGACACTCCCTCCCAGAGTCTCAAGATCCATCTCTATGCGATCTCCAGCCAACCCCTATCCCTCCCCCTTGGGATTTTGATTGCTTCTCCTAATTACAGCAGTACATTCCTTGCAGGAAACTGTCTGTGAGAGGATACTAGAAAAGAGGGGATGCCTGACATCAAGCAGAAAATTCTGAGGGCTTTCTGTTTAACCAAATGAGAATCATCAAGGGAATGAGAATCATCAAGGGAATAACAGACATCTACAGTCTGGCTTTGGAGCTTGTTGGTTTATGCTCCATGGGGCATTGGCAGATGGCTTCAGCTCCTGCTTCCAGCTGATTTCCTGCCTCACCCGTTAGAGGTTGAACATCATTATCCTTTGCTTGGCAGGTACAAAAGGAAGCGGGGGGATCAGGGAATGGGGCAGGGCAGGGGTGACACCATTTTCCTGAGCATCCTTCCTCGACTTTGCTGTGCACATCTTCATCTCTATACACTGTGTCCCTGTAGTTTCCATCCATTTATCTTGCTGACCATCTACCCACTAGCCCATGTACACGTACAGTGGCTTATCTTTTGACCTTGAACCTTTGGTTCTCATCTCCTCATCCTTTTTCCCTGCCTACCAGGATAATGTTCATCTGGCTGAGCTCCCTGGAACAGTGGTGGTTTCCACTGCTTGGAGTTAATAGCCATCCTGCCTGGGGTCACAGGATGGCACACTCCATAAATCAACCTCCCAGATTTGTAAAAGCACGTTACACACTCCACATCTTCTAAATACAGTCTCCTGGTTTCCAGGGCGGGAAGGGGGAAAAGGAAATCATAACCTCTGTGGATTGACATCATGAGACTTTCAGTAAATACTGGCATCCCTAGCAGACTTAAACGTCTTTTTCTCTTTTTTTTTTAAAAAAAAAGAAAGACTGAAACAAAGTAAACTGCAGCCATTTGCCATAACCCTGGTGAACACATGCTGCATTCATATGGAATTGTTTCCTTCAGCATGCCCTTTGTCTGCAAGGGCATCCCTGGGACACTGCAATGAGAAATTGTTCTCAGCATGAAGGAAGCAGCCTGCATGTGAAGTGCCTCTCTCCTTTCTTTAGGTCTTGTAAAGCTCCATAGTCTGGAAGGGTTAATTAGAGGAAGGGAAAACAAATGGTAAGAGATGCCAAAGTGCAAAATCAGATCTAAGCTGTGCAATCAGTGGACTCCACCTCTCTCTGGTGAGCTGAATTTCTCTCCAGGTTTCACTGCCTGTACTCACCTTTTCTCTGCCTGCAGTAGTTTGGACTCCAGCACCCATGAACACAACTAAATCTGAATGTCTTCATGTGGGATTCAGTTGCTGAAACATAAGTGTCGATTGATTCACCATCTCTGGAGGTGTTTAAAAAAAGGGTAGATGGGGCACTGAGGGACATGGTTTAGAAGTGGCTCTTGTCAGGGTAGGCTAAAGGTTGGACTCGATGATCTTAAAGGTCCCTTCCAACCTCAACAATTCTATGATTCTATGAGTCTATGATTGCTTTTTGTGATGGTCTGGGGCACCTGAGACAAAACCCAGATGGAGCTGTCAGATTTGGCACCTTTGCTCTTCTGGGACAGCAGCTGGTGCAATCAATGTCCTGAGGCTCTGGAGTTGACACCAGGAGCCCTGTTCAGCTGCTTGTGGACAGATATAGAGGACAGACCCATCGAGGGCTGTGGAAACCTCTTCTTCAGGCAGTCTGTGTCGCCAAAGTGAAATGGTACAGCCAGGGGATCCCACGCCTGCTGTGTTCACTTGCCCAGTCGCCTGACAGTAACAGCTCATGTAGTTCAGGAAGAGCAGTGAAGGATGCTCCTGCTCTGACTTTCATGGGACTTTTGTAAAAGACATTAGTGTAATCCAGCAGAAGGCAAACAGAGGCAAAGAGGCCTCCAGGGCCTTGACCACAGTCAAAGGAACCATGCGCAGAGCTGGACCTGGGTGCAGACTCTTGAGCAGGACCTCTCCATCACACTCCAGCCCAGGCTGACATGAAGTAGGGACTCTCTGTGTGTTGGGCAGTTTGTCAGCAAAGAAAAGGACTCAGTGAGGCATCCTCAGCATCACTTCTGTCCTGCAAGGCAGGACCCTTTCCTGGGCAGCAGGCACCATTCAGAGGGGTTAAGAGTTTTCAATGAGTTGCCCTTATTCATTTGGTTAAAAATAAATGCTGATATTGTCAAAAGGCTCTCAGGAACTTAAAGGTGCTTGAGCCCTGTTGAAGCTTTCTGGAAATTGCTTCTTTTCCGTCTAACTAAAATAAGAATCCATCCAGGGCAAGAAACAGCTCTTGAACAAAAAACACTGGCTATGGGGGCATCCTGCTGTAGAGCTTCCGAGCCTTTGACAAAATGTCACTGATAGGTAGTTTCTTCCCCCGTTTTCCCTCTTGATCCATTCGAAAAGCATCTCATTTTTCTTGTTTGCCAATGCATCAGGAAGAGGGAAATAGTGCAAAGCTTTTTGGCATTATTTAGTAATAAGAGTCATCTTGTTATCGCAGAGAATTAATTCAGAAGTAGCTTCCTCCATGAGGCTCTTAAACTCATTAGTTTGCTTAGCGAGGTGAGTCAGTTTGCAGGAAGGATGCGTGCCCTCCCCTGAGGGGTCTGGCAGTGTGAAATGGATCCCACAGCATCCTCTCTGCGCAGCTGCACAAGGCAACGGCAGAGTCAACACTACAGGCAGCTCTAGGGCTACAAAAATGTGCCCATCAACGTTTTCCGAATTTCGAAGTATCTCCCACTTTACTGGCTTCAAACTGAACCTGTCTCAATGGTTTTAGGTGAAGTTTTATCTAAAGCCTTTTTCTGAAATTAAAAATTTCAGAACGATAGTTTCAGAGTAGAAAATGTGGGAGTGTTTTCATTTGAAAAGTCCTGAAAAATAAGATATCAGTAATGAGATTTCTTCTTCATGAGGTAGAATTCTTCAGAGAAAAGGGGAAATGTTCTTGTCTTTCCCCTGAGAAAAGATAAATCCATGCTGAAGAAAAGCTGAACTTTGACGTATGTGGTGATTTGCCATTTTACCATCGGTAAGAAAGCAGTAGAAGAGAAGGGAAGTAAATTTAGTTCGTCTACAATGCTTTTCCTCCACAGATCAGAAGGCAGAAATCATCACTCACTCTTGGGAAAAGGTAGACCAAGGCACAGAGAGGTGCAGGGATTTTTTTGCTCATGGCCCTTCACCCATGGAGAGCCACAGAAAGGCTGTGTCACTTGTGGAGGTAGCATCTACGTTACCCCACCACCTCTGTGTCTCTCATGCTGATGTCCATTCTCTGCCATCACCACTCATCCAAGCCCTCAGTGCAACCTGCCAGTCAGAGGGTGGGCAGGGGATAGAAACGTTTGCAAACCCCCATCTATTCTGGCAAATTGCAATCATAGGAAATCGAAGACTGCTATGAAGCATTTGATTTTGATAGTAGTTCTAGCAGTTTGTTTATTTGCTTAGAACCTTAAAAGATTGCTTCCTCCCCTCAAAAAAGAGAAAAATCTCCAGTTTTTTCCATTTTGTCCTCTGACAAGGAGAAAAATCTTCATTAAGAATCATTGGAACAAATGTATTATTCATAATTATTTATTTATTTGTTTGTTTGTTTGTTTGTTTATTACATAGACTGAAGTAACATCTAAGTTTACGAGCAAAAACAAGGATTCTACTCAGCAAAGGGCTGTGCAAGCACAGTGCAAAAAGATGAGTTCCTGCACCAGAGAGCTTAAAATAGGAGTGATTAAGGAGCGGAAAATTGAGGTGAAGAGTGGGAGTTGTGGTCATGGACAAGTTGTGGATGGGAAGATTGAATGGTAAAAGAAGGAGAGAGAAAGAGGATGAAGGGTGGGCAGGATTCAGGGACTGGGGGAGAAAAAAGGCTGAGAGAGCGCTCACATCAACAGCTATCACACCAGGGAAAAATGCCCCCGGTGCCAATGCAGACAGGCATCGTCTGCACCTGGTGGCTCCTGCCAGGGGGAAAGGGCAGGATGAGTTTTAGTCTCTTTTGCTAAAGCAAGAGATGAAATCCAGCAGCACTTTCTGCCTCCTGGAGCCACTGAACTCACCACCCAAACTCAACCCAATTTGCTGGAAGGGTAGAAGTCTAAAAAACAGTTGTGTTTTGGAAAACCTTACAAAAATCAGTACCTGGGCAGAGGAGAAAGAGAGCCAAAGGATGGTCCCAGTGAGGAAAGGACGAGCGAGATGCTTCAGCGGCCAGGTGCAGGGGAAGGGGAATGGGGAAGGATGTTTGCGCTGGGAGCCCTCTCAGGCAGCACTTTCCTCCCTTTTGCAGCTTTGCCATGCACTTGCCTAATCGCCAGCATCTGGTTTGTGTTGCAACACACAAGCAGCAGACCATCTTGGAGAGGGTTTGCCTGTGTGTGCACGTCTGTCTGCGTGTGTTTGCGTGTTGTTTTTCCATTCTAGAGGAGTGAAAGGTTAAAGCAGCTGTTTACGTGGAGAGGAAAATCTTGGATTAAAAAGGGGTCAGGAGGCAAAAAATACTTGAGTTCCCATGATTTCTTCTTCCAGTGAGACACTCTCTACTTCAGGACACTACGTATTAACTGCTTGGACATTTGTGTCCCCCTGCATGTATTTGTGTGGAGGTACGCGTGCTTGTGTGCATGGACGTGTTTCCCATGTGCATGTAATGCATAAGATCCATGGTAAAAACACAAGAAGGGGGCAAGAGGGCTGCAAAACCCCTTCACGTTGCGGTCAATAGCATTTCATGTGTTCTATTTCCCCCCCCAAAAAAGGGATAATAAAACAGGATCGTGGTGGTGGGACCTGGCACCAGTAGAGTCGATACAGAGCCATCATACTCACCTGCAAGAGCCAAACCAGACCTTGACTGGTGCGGCTCCCTACATCAGAGACACAAACCTTTTGCCCCCAGATGGCAAGGAGAAATCAGGGAGCTGTGATAAGAACTGCGTGCAAGCCAAGAAAGAGCAAGAATCATTTGCAAAATTTTGGCATTTGCCTCAATCTGGTTTTCAAAACTCATGCCTTTAAAGCAGAGATCCAAGACCCACACACTGTGAGAATCACTGCTGTAGGACACCGAGCCTCTCTCCTGGGCCTTCTGGGTGTTACTCTGGCCTCCATCACACTGAGTGGGAGTTGTTGTGGCCTGTTGGACTTCCCCGTGTCAGCAGAGAAAAATAATCAATGTCAATGTGACATTGGCTGTGGCCAAAGCCCAGATGCATCCATCAGTCCTTGGGTTTTGGAAAGGGTCCTGTGGACAGGAGAAATCCCCCACAGCCGTGAGTCACCAGCAGAAGACATCATCAGACATATGAAGTCCACATGAACCTCTGATGATGGCATGCAAGCTCACTTAAACCAGATGCAGGCAGCAAGGCAAAGAGGCATGAAGCCAAAGACTCGCTACCCCACAAGGAGTGAACCCATTCAATCTGGCCCAGCATAGGGGACAGCAGCTCAGCCTCTCCCTGCTCCTTCCCAGATGAAACTGGGATCACGACTGGAGCCTCCCTGAATCCCTGGGCAAGACAAGACTCAGCATGTGTCCATTGCTCTGTGGGACGGCAGGTTGTGGCACACAAAACATCAGCAGCTTGAAAGAGGATCAGAGGAGATGGGAAATGGGCGTGACGAAATCAACTGTTTTTCCTTGATTAGGGGCATAGTTAAAGCCTTAAGGATGTAAGGACTCAACTTTGGGATAGACAACATACCCAGCTGAGGGATAGGAACATCCCTAGACCCATGTTTTCCCTAGGCACTGAGAGGTGAGGTTTCACCAACCTCAGGAGGAGGGGTTGTTCCTTGGGCACTCTCCACTTAGGGCTTGCTCAAGCCAGTGACCGCAATCCTAACACATCCCTCAGCACCAGGGTGCACACCATACTTGGCTCTCCATGGATTCTTGGGATTAACCAAGTGCTGCAGCTAAGGCAGCTTGGATGTTGCAGGTCCCCAGCCTGTTGCTAAAAGGCAACATGACGCAAACTCTTGTTGAGGTTGAGCAGCTACAAGGTGAGATGCTGCAAGCAGAGCTTTACACAGTTACAAAGGTTGAACAGCCTTTGATTTAAGGCTATGATGGATCACCTCGGCCACAACTAACTAACCCAACCCCAAACCTACAGCTGTGCTGTGAGGGCAAGATCTTACTGAGGGACATCCTGGTTTCTCTGAGTCTTTCAAACACAGAACTCAGTTTCACGCAAAGACCGGGGGGTGGGCGAGAGGCGGGGTGTGGGGAGGAGGGGGCAGAAATGCGGTAAGTTAGTGGCAGATCTGAGACTCTGATTGATCCCAGGATATAATATCTCTCGCATTAGATAACAACAACTATCTGGGTGTGTAGGGACATTCCCAATGCAGATTATATTTATATAGAGGATCTTTAAAGTTCCCTTCCAACCCAAACCATGCTATGATTCTATATGCAGCGGACATTCATATGCATCACCATGTAAGAAAACCCAGCTCTCCTCTAGGATGGAGCCACCTCTTCTTTTGCAGCTGATTTTCCTTTCCCTCTTTAGGTTGTTTCCTATGCAGGGGGATGAGAGCTAGGGTGGGTTGGGGAAGGAAAGGAAGAGGGAAGCATGCTGACTTTTGTTATCCAAGAAAATATATGTAAAAGGGGATATTAAGCAAGTTATAAATATAGAAATGAAAGCAAAAGTGTCACCTCACTGAACAATGAGGGCATTTATGGGATAAAGTTACCGCAAATTAAGGGCTGGCACAAGCTGACTTGGGATCACAATTTATAGCGTAGCCTAAATCCTGGCTCGCAGACAAGTGGGATAAAGTTGAGTTCATTGTGAAAGTTTCTATTTTCGTACTACAGGCAGGGTGAGCTCAGCGAGCGCTAGAAGAAGTGCCTTGAGGGTCCTGGGGGAGGCTTAGCCTACTTTGTAATATTTGTTAGTCCTACCTAGAACTTTTCTTATAAAGAGGGAAGTTCCAAGTCAGATTAAGGCTGGCTGACCTTCCTGATCGACTGGTAGAGTTGCGATTTGAGGAAAGATGAGTCCCTCCATGCATTCAGGTAGGTTTTAAACCAAGGAAGTGCATTTAGGAGCAATGAACTTCTTACCTCTGCTATCCAATGCTTAACGTGACAAATTTTCTCAGGGATGTTCATAGTGACTTCCTCCACTAGGGAAGGAATGGAAATGGGGATGCAGGCTCAGCTCAACAGAGTGTTGCACGGATGTACAGCAAGAAACAAGAAATTGCTATTTCAGGTAGAAATTCACTCAGCCCAAATTCCACCGGTGCAAGCGGTGATGGGGGTAGGATTGCTTAGCAAACACTAGGCCAGAAGGACTAGATGAACGAAACTCCTCCTCCAGCTGCTCCAGCTGGCAATGCTGAGGCGATGGACAGGCTGAAGGAGGTGGCACACAGTCCTGGATGAGGCCCCATTGTGCTTGGTGCCTTATGAAAGCTCTACCCTGGGGACAGCTGAATCTATATTTGAGACAAGGGGTTTCAGCAAGGAGAGCAAAGACCGTGGTGAAATGAGGAGACCACATTAGCCAGCATGAATAGCAGTGATCCAGCAACCCATGTGTTTTCATAGGAAACATAAGGCTTGCAGAGGGATTTCAGGGAATAAACTAAGGGAATTTTTGGAGATCCGCCTCTGGGGAAGCTCCTCACACTCTCTCGTGTGTTCTCCATGGGGAGCATTGCCAGATCCACCACTGGTTTGCTCAGTCCTTCAGTTTAGAGAGAGGCAACCACCTCCTAAGTCTGCATCCCCGGGTAGCAGGGGTGTGCCATTACCTTTTCCAGGTATAATGGGATTTCAGCCCACTTCCTGTGTAATGGGATTTCAGGGCTGTAGCAGTAAACTAACATCAGTAGCGGAAACATCTGTGCCTCTGCATGTTCCGTCCTCATCTTAGGTACTGCCCTTGCCTCAGTTTCTCCTGCCTGTGACAAGGGAAGAGGGAGCAAAGTACCAAGTCTTCTATGACAGTTTAGGATACAGGTGCAAACAGCTCTCCATCATGGCTCACATTTATTGCCCTTACCATCCAGAATAAATATGAGCAAAGACTTTTATATTATATAAACCATAAAGCACTAATAAGAGCAATTTTGTGGCTTTGCTTTTATTTTTTATAATAAAAAGGTAAAATCTTAACACAGATTTGTAGCAGCCAGACGTATATGTGCAGTGATTTTATTTACCTTAAAATCAAGACTGATTTAAGCATGGCTACTTGCCAGGGGTATTAAAAAAATATTAAAATCAAGCTCAGCTACTGGGCTCTAAAAATAGCATTTACTGATAAATTCCAAATTTAATACTAGCCTCCTAGGGGCTATTTCTAGGATGTTGTCTGCCTCAGGACAAAGTGCATGGAGTTACCCAGGTGAGCAAGTTACAGGCTGGTGAGGTGATGTCTCATGGCGTAGCTTTCTTGCACACTGAGCTCGAATAGCAATTTCAAAGGTGGGTCTGGACTGACGCGACTCCCAGTGCTCCTGAGGATGTCAGACACAACTCCATCTGTTCACAACAGCAGAAGCCAGGGTAGAGTTACAGTAAGTACTATGTGCCCTCAGGGATGGTGCAGAAGGAGGGGGAGAAAAAGCCAATTGTGTCTGGAACCTGACCTCACTGAGCAATTATGGTTTGTCAAACTTCATGGACGTCCACTGCAGAGATAACGAGACTGGAAGTTTCCGTGGGAGCTGGGCTTCTTAGGGAAACACTTCATCAGTTTACTCTCTTAATACTGCCTCAGGTTAGTATTTATACCAGCTTGAAAGGTCCCACGCTCCTGGACAGAACTGTCCACGAATTGCCGGTCAGGAGGAGGAAAGAACAGATGTTATCTTCTGAAGGCTTTTCTTTACTTCCTCCGCTAGAAAGATAAGATTAGAGCTATAACGGTTTGGATCAAATATTCATCTAGTCCAGCATCCTTTTTCCTGCAGAGGCCATAACAGATGGAAGCAGAGAGAATCTAAGAAGGTGGCACATGTTGCATGGGTCTTCTTCTGGTTATGTCCTCCTGGCCCTCAGCAGGTGAGGGATTTATGAAGCAAGAGTTTCCGTTTGGATCACGGTCTAGTTGCCTGCATTAACATGCAAAAGATGGGCAAGAGGACTGTTGGAAGTAGGATGAAATTCAAAGCAAACCAAGAAAGTGGCTATTCATATATGGTAGAATCAAGATGTACGGTGGTATGGTGAAAACCACAAGGTTACATGGCTTCTGGGGATGACAGGACTAGTTCATGGAAGAAGAACCCATGGAGGTCCATTAAATACAACGATGTAATCTCTCTCATAGGAATTCCCTGATTTGCATATCACTGGAGTCAAGAAGAGTATTCTGCAGATGTATTCCTCTGTGCTTACCCTGATATCACCCTGATATTAGCCTGATATTCATTGGTCTAACCTAGTAACAGTTGCACTTTTGTCCTTATTTTCATGACGATAGGAAATGCCATTGAGCTTGGCAAATCTGTCCTCCCAATGTGTCTCATTCCCCATGTGTCATCTCAGAGCTGTAACACTTCCTTGCCCAGGAATGGTGATTTATTGGAGAATCCAGAAAGGGCAATGACTCAAGGCTTGAGAAATGCACCTTGCACGGCCAGGAAATCAAAAAACCCAACCTCTTTAATTTAATCAAGATGACTGGTAACTTTTCACCTATTTTTAACTACCAAAAATAGTCCAAATTAGCTGTCTGACCTCCATCTATGGTCAGTGGGAGAGATCAGCAGCTTCGGGCAGCCAAAAGCTTAAACTAGAACTGCAGCTTTTGTTCCTGCAGCTTCCAGGCAAGAGGAACCAAGTATTGCATCGGGGTGGCTCAGAGCCTGGCGGAGGTCAGTCCTCTGCTTCTGAGGTTTCCTACATCATGCAATCCCTTTTTCAATGGATCACACTCTTTTTTAAATTATTTCAGGGTTGACAACTAGAAGCTACATTTTGTTTTTGCAAACTAAATAAAGGTTTTCAAGAAGAGTTCCACAATCTGAAAAGGAAAGGGAACTTTTTATTTCAAGTCAAAACCAAATGTTGTGCTACATTACACACACACGCACACACATATGCTTACTTGTTTTGTTTTGTTTTGTTTTGTTTTTCAGGCTCAAAAAGCCTGAAAAAGAGTCTTTGTTTTCCGCACCAGAAAATCTAATTTACTAATTTACTCCAGCCCCCAAATTTTCAGGTCATTTGCTGAAAAGAAAGAGTCATTATTCACCTATCTCTATGTACTATAAATCAACTCCACCACTTCTTAGAATAATATGAATGTTCTCGGACTGCTTCAAAATTGGGCATTTGTACAAATTCTTTCACACAACTTGTGTGCCATGGCCGCTTCCTCCACGGTGCTCCTCCAGGCAGGCTGGTTTTTCCTTCTTTTGCTTGATTTGCAGGCAGGACCTTCCAAACCAGGTCAGCCTCCCCTGTTACTAGAAGTGTGCCGGCTCATTTTAAACCCAGCAGAAAAAGAGAAGTCCCAGCTGCAAAGATCTAACCTAGGAGCACTGTGAACTCCTCTTTTTGCTCTTTACGCCACTAGGTGAGCAACCAAACCCACCCACAACTGCGGCGCCTGGGTGGCGTGGGAAGGAGTAGTAGGAAACTGCTGGAAGTGCAATGGGGGACTTGGGATGGGAGAAGATGCAGGGGAAGAAGCTGAGAGCTACAAAGACATGAAAGGTGGGGGTAAAAGAAGGGGAGAACAACTCAGAAAATGCTTTCAACAGCGCATGACAATCAAGTATTTGAAGAAAGAACAAAAATAAGAAAAGAATAAACAATTGGAGGTTTGGCTGCTCTGTAATGTCAAATTTTGCCCTTTACCTCTCTTCAAAACTCCCATTCAGGCCAGGGCTGCTGTTCTGGCTGTCTTGAATTTCCAAGGCGATAAAGTTGGATAAACTCCCCAGCCAAAGTCCCTGGCTGGTACGCCAGAACTGAAACACCAAACAAAGAGGCAGAGGAGGAGGGAAAAACGTTATCAACATTTTCTCAGCTGAAAAAATGAGGTACAATGGGTGTGAATGGCAAAATTTTGGAATAATTTTGGCAGTCTAAAAGGTCGGCATTTCTGTCCATCAGCTTTCAAGGGAAGCCAGCCGAGCTCCCAGTGAGAGGAGGTGAAACCTTCTTGTACCAGTTATCTGGATCCTGCTGGGGTCCAGCATTCAGAACCTTTGAACACGAGACCGCCGGCGGATGGGTCCCTGCCCTGGGAGACCAACTGGAAATGCCCATGGCTTACAGCAAGTTCAAGTTGACCCTTTGCTCCAAGTTGAGCTTGCTGTTTGCATTCCTTGCTTCCCAAAAGCAGCCCCGAAATCTGGGATCGATTGGCCACGTGGAATCAGGGACAGGGTTGTTTCAAGGACCACTGGACCTATCCAGTTGGGATACCCTGGGGAGCTAAGTCAGCTTTCCAGCTCCTTCCTCCTGCCAAAGTGGCAGGAAGCGTCTGAACCTGGCTCAGCATCCTTGGTAGCCTCCAGCCTCATACCTCTGTGACAACACAAGGGGCTCAGCACAGATACGCCAAGCGCATCGAGCCGTGGTGCCTGGGATGCATTTCTGCTTGCGATGACACATGTCCCGCGGTGGCATTCGGCGCTGTGCACAGCCTATTAACTTCGTCACTCAAGAGCGTTTGCATTACAGCAGTCAGAGTCCAAACACGATGCTGTAGTGTAAATGCCAAACCCTCCAGAAAGGGCAGAAATCATACGCAGATGAAATGTGAAAAGAGCTGTGGTTAGACGGGAGATTCTTGGACGTATCAGTCACTCCAAAAAAACGTATTCAAGATGCTGTAACAGCAGCAAATGATGGCTTTTTCCTTCTTTTTTTTTTCTCTCTTTTCTTAACGCAGGCCATAGTACTAAAAATTCCCTGCCTGAAAGCTTTCTAATGCTGGCATGATGGGAGCTGAACATGCTCTTTATGTGACAATAATGACTATATTTCCACTGGATTAAATGGCATTAAACTATGGCTTATCTAGCCTTTGTGTTAAGGGACAATGAACCTAAACAGTATCTTCCTTGCACCATAGGTCAGGAAAAGAGCAGGGAGGACAGAGCCAAGAGCTGAACTTAGCTCCCCTCGAGGATAACCCAGAGCCTGTCTGATTTTGGATGATGGAAAACACCCTTCCAGGCTAAACACTTGTGCAAAAGGAGAACAGCCTTAGTGCCTGGAAGAAAGATACTCCACAGGAAAAGCGGAGAAAGAGTAGGAGACAAAAGGGAATGTGCGTCTTTAACCCAGCTTCGTTATCACCTATGATGGGTCGGAGATGAGGTGGTCCTGATGACACGGCACATCCCAGGCTCATCAGCCTCACACCAGCAAGGGCACAATGCACAGCAAGCAGGCGCACCCCCCCCAAATGTGGAGACGTGCACCCAAAATAACCCTTTTTCCTTCCATTCCACAAGCATACGTCTTGGCGGCATGCAACACCACCAAAGCAAGCGTCGGAAACATTTCGGCATCGACGCCCCTTCCACATGGCCGCGGGACATGAGACAAACAGAAGCCAGGCTCGGAGGTAAAGAGTAAAACAGGGGGGGGCTGTGGACTATATGGCAACAAATGTTATTTGTTTACCTTCCCTGCCAATAAAATCCCAACATGGAAATAATGAATGGAGCTTGCAAATTAGTCACTAGAAATCACTTAACTCGTAAAAAATTATTAGGCCAGAAACAGAGGTTTGGAGGAAAAAGAGGTGAAAAAAGCCAGAGGAGCTCTTGTCTTCAGACAAACGTTTTTTACACTGAAATTAATGGGGGTCGTGTCAGGGCATGGAAACCATATAAAACAGAACAGAAAGGGGAAAACTCTTACTGAGGAAGCCAAGATGAAGTGAAGTTGGATTTGGGTCAAGTAAGCATTAAAACACTGTCAAGAAGCCTGCCTTTTTAGCCAAAAAATCAAGTTCCAGATAGAAGCACAGATAGAAAGAGGTTCTGGGTTTTTAAAATCAAAATCCAGCACGAACAGATGATTCTCGACTATAGTTGTGTTATTGCAAGGCTAAAAATAGCTTTCTTGTTAAACACGTCTCACAGTTTTTTAGTTTTTCTTAAGCATTGCAAGACCGTTCATATCAAAGATCTTTCAGGAGAGATTCATTATGCTCACAACCTATGGATCTCTGCTATGTGCTCCTCTGTGTCTATTGCCACCAGTGAGTTTGGGATGCAGTCTCTATTTTCAGGCATAATCTATATGCATGAGCACCTCAGAGAGGCTGGAATGAGGATTGGGCATGGTGTTGACCACCATTGGGACTTCTCAGCTGCCAAAGTCAGGTCCTAAAGTGGGCTGCGGATTCATAACTCATGCAGGAACATCTGAAACTCTGACTCTGCCTTCTCGAAGGAAGGAAGTAGAAAATATTTTGATTTCCAGCACTTCCATTTAATTTGTTGTGGGTGATTTTTTTAAGGCAGGGGCAGTACAGGGTGAAGTGTTAACACAGGAACGTGCAGACCTCAAATCCATCCTAAGCTCCATCAGTGATGAATGTCGTCCCTAGCAAGCCTGTTCGCCGCCCCAGGGCTCACCTTACCCCCCGGGCTTTTCAGTTAAAATTTAGGAGCAAAGACCGTGATTTAAAATGGCTGTACAGAGCTTCCTACAATGGTGCTGCTCCCCGCTTCTGGGGTAGGGCACTGCCAGTGCCTGTCTGATCAAACAGGAATCCCTGTTGCACGAGGAAACAAAAACCAGGCAAAGCAAAGACTGTACCAGTGTAACCGGTACTATTCCTGCTTCTCCCTTGTAGCTGCCGTGAGGAAACCAGTGATGCTACAGCCTCCCAGAAACTGCAGCAGCTCTCTTCCAGCTGCAAAATATGGGTGCTCCGGTCTCCTCCAGGAAACTTTAAAGAGCAGAAAATCAGCCATCACGATGGTTCAGTGATCATTTAATATTTCGCTCATTTTAATAGGAGAGAAGCTGTTTTTTTCTCTCTACTCTGTCCTTTTTCTTTTTTTTTCATATTTCCTTTTTCTTTTTCCCAAAGGTCATGCTCAGGGCATGGGAAACAACCTAAAGGTGGGAATTATCTCAAAGTACCTCTTCAGTGAGTTTACCCCATAATTTACCTTGCAACAGGTATTTATGAAGCAGCAGGGAATGGCACCCAGGCTCAAAAATAGGCCAGATTCCCATGGTATCCAACTGTGATTTTTCACAAGCTATGACTCTTCAGGGAAAAAGAAAAAGGAGAGAGGGGGAAAAAAAATTTAAAACTACATTACCAAACACATTTAAAGATACCAGTTGCCACAGGTTGTCTGGGCTGAATCTGGCCTTTCATGTGAAATGTCAATTACATTAAGAGTACATTCTTTTCTTTTTCTTGGGGGTTGAGGGGGGGATAAAATTGCAAGCAGGCCTCCAAAACTTGCCACACCACCAGGCTGTTTTGAAACTTAAGTCCTCTACACCAGCAAAAGCCTACTGTACCCAGAGTCACAGATGCCTCGTGGCCTTGCTTTAAATTAAAACCAGGCATTGCTTTTCATTCTCGTCTTAAGCCCCTGCTGCAAATTGACAAACAATGCCCTTTGCCAACAGCTGCTAACAATGCTCCTAATGAACATTCATCAGGAAGGAATAAACAGAGGAAGATAAAAAAGCTTGGGGGGGAAGGGAAGGTGTTTTTCCTGGGGTTACAGTTGTCTCCACAGGCATTATTAGAGTTCAGCATTTAAGCTCAAAATCAGCAGCTAACCTTTGCAAGAGCAAACCGGACCAAGGGTGCTGCTGTGCTGAGAAGTCCTGTGGGCACTCAGTGGCCTTAAGCGCTTCCCCTGTTACAGGCAGCCCCCGGGATGGTTTATCGGGGCTTGTTTCCACGTGGATCAGTTTGGCTGACACGTGGATGCTCTTGCAGAGACTAAGGGATTTTGCTGGGTCCCAGCCAAATTCAGCAGTGGTTTAATTCTGAACCAGAAAGGCCATTGTGGCTTTAGTACAGCATAGCCGACCCCCTGTAAAGCCATGTCTTCAGCTGGTTTGGGGGGTCCAAGGTGAAAGAAGAAGGATGAGAGCAGCTGAGGACAAGGATGAATGGCGGGGCAGCACAAAGCACGAGTAAACCTGCCAAGAGCAGGAGACCTGGGAGATCTGTGGGTTAGTAGAGCACTAGGCATGATAGAAATGCAGTTGATGTGCTCATGTGAATAGAAGGTCTCCTGATGCTTTTAGAAAATGAGAAAACTGAGGCATTCAATGAACTAGGGTCAGGCTTTCAAAAAATACCTGGTACGTAAGCCTCTTTTTTGGAAACCAGTAACTGAAGCACCACAAAGGTAAGTGTGGATGTGTTGGACAAATTGAATGTCTCTAAGCCAATGTTTCCTATTTCATTGTGAGCAAAAGCGGATGTCCCAAACTGACTGTAAGACCAGGGCAGGCATAAATGATGCCTCTGCATGGACTGAAGGCCGGGTTGATATCAGTTACCTCCAGGACCACCCTCAGGAGCCAGCTCTGTGCCTGCCCAGTTCATAGGGAAGTCAGCAAAGAGGCTGGTCATGGGTCCTTTCCAGAAGAAGTTCCTGTGTTATCCATTGGGATTTGATCAAAATATGCCTTGCACTGAATTTAAAGGCAACCTACAGAGTTTGAAAGCTTGTTGATACATCTAAAGACAGCTGTGGGATTTAGGGCATTAAGTCCATATTAGATCTGGTGAAAACAGCTGAGACAAACCCTGTGAGTGTCCTAGAGGAACAGCAATGGAAGGGCACTGGTCTCAAAAGACTAGTCCCTGGTATTTCAAGCACCACATCACAAAACCCTATTCCAGGTGTATCAGTCTCTGACTTTCTAGCACCCAGTATGGGCTGCTTCATGTGCCCTTCGAAAGGTCTTAATTCATCTGGTGTAGGCATGTGTTGCATGACCAAAAGATCACAATATATGGGGTGACATGACCAGCTAGCTCTTATCAGTCTTGTGGTGCCTAAAAATACTTTCAGAGGGCTCTTGGCAGATGGTCTCTCTCAGAAGATACTGTAATTTTGGAGGTCATGTGTTCAGAGGCTCTGAGAGGGATTGTCCCAAACCCTGAAGAACTGAAACAAGCCCCTGGATAAAACCCAAGTACTTCCAGTTGGCATAGAGTCTCCTGCTACACCACCAGATAGAGCTATTTTTGGTTGTTATGGTCTGTTCAGCTCTAGAGGCGGACTGTGCTTTACTGGGACTCCCAGTGAGTTTATCAGTACACCCAGGAGCCTTGCCTGGGACGTCTCCTCCCATGGTTCTTGGCTGTTTCATTCTGGTGAAATCTACCCGCTACTCTTTTCTCAGCAGAGAAGGATTTCTCTCTATGTGCCATTTTTCCCATTCCTCTGGCAGTATCTACCAAGCCACAGACTTTAAATGCCAGCTGGATTTTTGTTCTTATTTCCAGGGCAAAAAGATTTACAAGGAGAACTGAAGAATTGGTAATATCTCATCCTGGAGGATAATGATTTGAAGGGACATTTCTCTTATGCTTTCTCCAGCAGCTATGTAACTATTAGCCCTTGGAGTAATGTAGGTCAGAGACTTTTTGTACATTTTAATTTGCATTCCAATATTTATATAAAATCCACTTATTGAGGACAATTTTGCATTCCCTTTCCAGGGATGAATTTGTTGGCAGGAACATTTGAAGAACAGCTACTAGGAAGTCTCGTCTGCAACGAAATTTCTGAATTTTCAATGTGTTCCACCTAATTGCGTTACAACCCCCTCACTAGAAAATGGACTTGTGTCCCCCTTGTGTCGGAGGGACTAATTTTCCTTACCGTGTAACCCATAAATCAAAATACTGAATGACTAAGACCCACTGGGCTCATGTCACAGAACATAGGAAACAGGGGATATCTGAGCCTGGAAAGCCTCAGTCATATGTCACACCCTTGGTCTGGAAACTGTCCGCTCTTGACCTGCATACAAACCTTTCCTGACCAGCCAGATCCATCCTCAAGACTATAAGTTGGGGTATGGGCAGCAACATCATCACATAAGCAACAATAGAGGCTCCAAAAGATGTTCAGGATCATGTGGAGCTATCGCACAGGGTCACCAAGTAGAAGGTCTGCCCCACTGTTCCCCATGCCAGTGCTAGAACCACAAGCAGACTAGTCTGGGAGCCAGCTCTTTGGAGTTATGCTCGGCCAGATGAGCAGAACCAGCCTAGACCTGGGGATAAACAACTCATTTGCTGCATGAACAATGAGACTCTGGGCAGAAATGGTTTGGAACGCATGCATAAGGAGAAATGTTATTTGTATGCCAAAGATTTTGATGGCTAAACTACTTCAGGCTGCAAGCTACAGCCTTCACTTTGATATCTGCCACCCTTATAACTGCTGTTCCTCCACTCAGATGCTTTGCCCATCGATTCTGCGATTTGGGCCAGAGTAGCTCCATCCACAAACTTGTACAAGGTCTTGCTCTAGTGAGACTTGGTGTCGGCTGGTCCTGAGGCCAATACATTTAATTCACAGAATCATACAATTCGTGACGAAATAAACCTTGAGAAAGAGGAGTCAGCTTAGTATGGCATGGAAGCAGAAATAGGCAGCATTTCTTGGATGGCAGAAATCTCTAGAAATGACTATTTGATGGTCTGTCTTTTATGGTGTGTTTATTTTATTTTTAACCACAAATACATTTGTAATCTCCTAAGCACGGGCTTATTTCCACTGCTGTGTGATAGTTGCCCACCAGATGAGTTCGTTCATGTTATTCTACGGTAGCTCCTAGATGGTCTAACCCAAGTCAGAGCTCTCTTAGGTGTTAGGTGCAAGAGTCCAGAACTCAAAGAGCTTGCAGGTCCACCCAGAGGAGACAGATGGAGAGGCACCAAGGCAATAGGTGGCTTGAGAGCAGTCATTCCGTACAATTAGCAGTGAAGATGGGGAAAGTCTTCTGAAATCCTGGCCCTCTTCACTCTGGAGCAATCAGATAGCTGACGTTAGCACCATGACACTGAGAACTGAGCTGTCAAGACGTTCCCAACACCCAAAAATATCACCTCTCCAGAGACTGGGACAAAGAAACAACCCATCCGTCATGTCAGCACGTCTAGTCCCAGGCTGCTTCTGGCGCTGGGGAGCACAGTAAGGGTGGAAAGTTTTGCAGCTCTGGCCACAGCGTGCGGGGGGTGGGGGGGGGGTGGCACATCTGGATGCACTCGGGGCTGGTGCGGTGGCAGCTGTTCTAGGCGCAGCTGTCAAACTGAGTAGGTCACCCCTTATCTGGAACCAATTTCTGAGAGATTTTTATGCATAAATTTGAGACCAAAGTCTGCTTGGCACCTTCTCTTCTGGTTTCCCCTTACAGCTGTGCTTCTATTCCTTATACAGGCTTGTCCTCAGGAGGCTTAAAAATAGATGCGGAGGCTGCAGCGCTGTAAAAAGAGCCACGCAGCTCTTCCAAAGGCCTTGCTGAAGGGAGGGAGGGGAAATCTGCTCTCCTTGGAGCAGGGAAGGGTGTGAATGGAAGAAGTCGCTGCGGGAAACCAGTGGGAACAGACACTGAGCCGTGCTTACCTGTGTAAACCCCCTGCCAGCTTGAGTGGCACTGGCGTTTCCTTAGCTGGGAGAGAGGCACCCAAAAGCAGATGTATGGCCAGGCAGATTATGGCCCAGATACAGAAGAGCATCTTAGTTTGTGTGTCGGGACTTGGTAGGGTGCGGGGGTTTACGTCAAAATGTCTGATTTATGAGATCTTTCATTGCAACTACTCAGGTTTCTCACACAGAAAGACCCCTCAGCACCAAAACATAGGTCATTTCACACAGTTTTAGCCATCTACAGGGCAGATGGCACCACGTGAACTAGTTCCCTGGGCTCCTTCTCCAGCCAGCAGAGAGGAGGTGCCCCCGATGTGGTTTTGAAGAGCTCAGTCACCACCACATGAAGCTCATCAGATCCGTAGCATCAGCAAGCCCTGAGCATCATTTTAGTAGCAGGCACAGCTCTCTAGTTCATACTTTTACCTGAGTATCGTTTTAAGAGCAGAATCAGCTCTCTGGGTGATACTTGCACTTCTGGAGAGGTTCTTCTTCCATCCTAGGGGAAGAAAAGGTCCACACAGTAGGACAGATGAGTAGAGAGGGGAAGGTCCAGAGGGCCTGGCCTGGGTTTAACACGTTCTTGATAGCCTGCTGCTGCAAAGCAGAGCCCAGCAGTAAGAGGGAACAATATGCTGGGTCTGCAGCAATAAAAGGTTCTGAGCTCTGCCTTCCCACCTGGCTAGAAGAGCTCATTTGATGCTAATCCATATACTTCTCATGAACCATTATTTGAAAACCTGCTGCCTGCTCATAGTGCATGGTTTTGTTTAGGATGCTGTGGTGCGTGGAAAGCAGAGATGTCCTCCAGCTCCTCTCTTCTCCCTCATCACTTGGTGGGATGCATGGACCAGGTAAATGCTGGATTTGGTCCGCTGGAGGACCAGGCATCAAGTGCCAACCCAAGGGACTGGTTTGGGAATGTGTTGGGTGAGTTTGCAGAAGAGAGATGGAGCTGAACAGAGCTGGTGAAGGGGGTGGGAATTTGTGCTGCATTTATTTCCTGGATATTTTGGTAACTTCCCCAATGCCTGGAGGGACCTGCCTGTTTGTTCTCTCATATCTTTTATACACCCACCCATATGCAGACAAAGTGCTCACAGTGCTCCCTCCTTCCACTTAAATTAAAACTCATTCAGATGCAGTGCTTACTGACAAGCTACAGATGAAAATATTATATAGAGAGATATATAATATGTGATACATAATATATAATCTGTATAATACATATGCATATATTATGTATATATGTGTGTGTGTAGATATATAGGTAACACCTGTTTCCCTACCTGGTGACTGGACTAAGAACATTTGACTCCGCAGGGAATACGTTTGAGGACTTTCACACACTTTAAAACTTCATTGCCCAGAGACTGTGCCACTTTTCACATTTCTTGCAACCTCGTGGCTGCGAAGGTACCTTGAAAATGTGAGCCGATGATCACAAGCAGAGGGTGCAACAGCCCCGAAACAGGATTTTAAGAGGTGTGAATGGACCTGCTCCGCTCCTTAGCACGGGGAACCCAGTGAAGGCTGTTCACGGGTTGCTCGTACCCATTTCGTTACTGGTAGCTTGAGCAGAAAAGTCCAGCTTGTGCGCTTCCCACGAGATCTCAGGTTCTCTCCCACACCTTTTCAAGGGCCAAAATACACACCTTTTCACATCTCCGCAATATTCACACAGCATTTCCAATTAAAACCAAGACTCTGCAGCACATTCCAAAATTATGTGTGAAATATGCTGACTTTAATATCACACCAGCTAATATAGGAGCTGCTGGGCTGATTGCTACCATTCATAATTTACCCGCAGCGGGTGCAGAATTGAATTTCCCTTTGAGCATCCCCAAGGACCTCAGTGAGGACATAGCTCCCACGTTTGAGAGAGAAAGCGGAGCCTCTCTAGCAATGAATATTTTATGTGCATGAGCGTGTGTGCATGTGTTACCCTGTCTGGAGGGATTCAGAAAGGCAATAGTGGCAAAGACTCCTGGCAAACTCAACTGTAGATGCCAAAATGAGTCGTGAAGCCATTGTAATTCATTAACACAGCAAGAAAATGGCCCAATGGAGGACAATGGAGGCTTCCTTCTCCCAAGAACATCACTATTTTCATTTTTTCTTCAGGTGAAAGTAGGGCCAAGGTTAAGTCCAGGCTGCTCCCATGCTTGTTTTCATCTTGTAAGAGTAGCTTTATATGTACTGAGGTTGCAGAGACCTGCGCAGCTCAGAGGGGAGGTTTTTCCCACCAGCATCCCAGACTTCACCTCTGCAGGCAAAGTGCAAGTCGGCGTCACAGCAAATGCTGGCGGCAGCAGGATCCTGCTCCCACCCCAACCCCACCAGACCCAGGAGCCCACAGCAGCTCTCCTGCTCTCATCAGCTTGACAAGGTTAACAAGGCAGCATTGACCTCATCGTCTTCACCGTGTAATTAATTTGCCGTTTCACTTTACCCGTGGCCAGGCTGCTTTATTTGGGGAAAATCTGTCTCTTCCTCCGCTTTGGAGTGCTGGGGGGGTCACCTCATTATGGGCCTCCCATCATGCTGCTGGAGGAGCTCAAGGAAATGTTCCCCAACGTGTTGTATGGCTCCGCTGAATTTTGGAACATCCCCGCTGTCACCCAGGCCAAGGCAAATGCCCTGGGCCCGTCGATATGATGATGATTATTATTCTGAGTTAGCTAACGGGATGGAAATGATTAACAGGTTTTAAAAATTCTCAGGATCCCTTTTTATTATTATTAATTATTATTATATAAAGGGAGGGGTGGGGGGGTGGGCAGGCAGAACTGAAACCCGACACATTTCAGATGACACAGCTTGACCCCAGGGGTTTGATTTGCCGCAAACAGCTGGAGAGCAAGACGTGGCAAGGCAGCCTGGTGCGGACGGCAGGGCCATGCCTCACCTCCAAGCTTAATACATGGATCAAAAATATGTGTTCCCAGCTAGTATATTTAACTACAATTTTGACAACATGAGTTCAAGTCCCAGCTCTGACAGTTGCTGGATAAATTGTTTCATGTCCCTGGACTGTGTTTTCCCGCAGGGGCAACAAGGCAAGTCGAACAAATAATGAATTTTCCAGTTCACCAGGAATTCTAAAAAACCCACTCTTTAAAATTAATTCTACCAGAAATGAAATGTTTTCTTTCAATCTCAAGACAGTTTTTTTTTAGTGTTCTTAAAATAACTTGGAGGAAATTTCAAAACAGGGACTTGCTTCACATCGGGACACCAAAATGTTGTGTTCCCAAAAAGGTCTAAACAAAGTGAGACCACATGTTCAAATGGCCTTCTTTATCATTTCTTGGTTTATTTTTAAGCTTTTTTACCCAAACGAGCAGTGTGGTGACACCAAACTCTATTTGGAGAAAGTCTGTGTTTTACCAAATTTTAATTTGCTACCAAAAAAATAATAAAGAATCCAAACAAATCGCAGTGTTTTACCTGGCACTGGCTGAGACCTTCCCTCCGGGAGGGCTGGGGGGATTCATCATTTGAGAGCCCGAGCTGCGCCAAGGCTTGTGTCAAAGGAACCATAAATGAGCTCAGAGAGAAGGAGGCTCTTCTACAAACTACCATCTACTTTTTGACCCCTCCACTGACAATATCCATGTGCTGCCAGTGTGTTTCCAGTGGGAAAACATTTGAAGTCACTCTCCTCCTCTTCCTCACTCTGTCCCAGACCTTTTCCCACTCTTTCACCACCCATTTTCTCCTCCTGTTCAGGGGCTTTGCTGAAACCTCCTTGTCCATCTCCTGCTCTGAGAGGAGGCAGATAAGCCTCCTTGTTCCTACCCCCCGCCTTCAACCCAGGTGCTGCTGGGGAGACCAAATCAGTAACTCGAGAAGATAGCGTTTGCTTGGGCTCAGCACTACAGCCCAGCCCATTGGGGAATCATTTCCCCATTTCCTACCTCCATGGGCTACCATGCACAGGAGGACGGGGTTGGCTGGATCATGCCAGTAAAGTAGTTTTCCAGCATGGTCAAGAAAACAAGGATTTTTTATCAAATATAGTGATGGATTATGTACCTGCCGCAAGTGGTAACATACTGCATATTTGGGGTCAAGTCAAATTTGGTTTGGGAACAATTTAAGAGCTGGGGTACAGACAGGATGGGACTGCTGTGCCAAGCTCTGTTCCTCCCGCAGGTGAGCATCCCAGATGGGCTCTCCTCTCCCTCCTTCTTCTGCTGTCTTCTGTTGTTTCTGCATCTCAGGCCACAGATTTTCCCCTTTCAAGCCAAGCTCCGACATCAGGAGAGGCAGGGGCCACCTCCCGCTCCCTCTTGACCCAGTGGGAAGCACCACAAGGTCTTGCCAGGGCTGCAGCCGCAGTCTGCCACAGCAGGGTCTGTCTTGGGTGGTATCTGCCTCTTTTCGTCTTCCTCCAGCAAATATTTTGCTCCTTTAACAGTAGCTGTTTGCTACCAAGGAACAAAACCCTTTCCTCCGCCAGCCCCACAGCGGTTTCCCTCCCCACAGGTCCCTGTGTAGGAGCCATTGAGTTGTGTGCGCATGGCTTTCGCGTTGATCAAAGCAGAGAGTATACATTTTCTTTTCTTCATTAAGGAGTTTTATTGTTACTGTAAAGCACGCCAAGGTTCGGGGCCCCCCGGCTCTCCTTTTGGAGGTCCGAGTGCTGGCGGTGTTGGCAGGCCATCAGCAGGACCACGGACCTCATAAAGGCACGCAGTGCAGATCTTCATTCATGCATTAACTTGGCATAACATTTATGTAAACCCAGGCCCAACTTCCATTACCCCAAATCCCCAGCCAGAGCAACTGGACTCCTATCGTGGCAATTAGTCTTTTGTCCAAGTTGGCAACTCTCTTCCCGTCAAGGTCTGGATGATTTACTGTGCTGGAACGGTCTGGTGAGGAGGTGGAGGGGAAGGTCTCAGTTGTTTAACTCTGTCAGCGATAAACCTCCCCTCTCCTTGTCCATCCTCATCCCCTCCTTTGCCATGTTCTCACTCTCTTGCTGCCGATACAGACCAGGCTTTTCCCTTGGCACTGAGTTCACTGGGTGGTGTTGGTAGGAAAGTGGGAAGCAAGCAAGATTAGCAAGAAATCCACAGTGATCCCACGCCTTCCTGCTCCACCAGGCTCATGGGATGGGGACAGAAGGACACCCTGTCCTGGATTTGAAAAACAGATGGTGGCTTGAAAGCAGCCACTCTTGTGTCCCACCACTGACATTTCTCTCCCTGGCTCTGGCTTTCAGATATTTTCCTGCTCAGTCAAGAACCCCAGGAGTGACTTGTTCCTCACCGTGATCTGAGTCCTACAGCCACAATATCCATTTTTTTCCACCTTGCTGAGCCTCTCCACATTGTGTTTGCATGGGATGGGACAAGCAGTGAGCATGGGTGCTGCCAGAGGGACACAAACTGGCCAAATGGCAGCAAAAATCCAATTCATCCAGACTTCAGGAAGCTTCAAAACAAACCTAACCTTCAGTGCTTTTAATGACCATTTTGTAGAGGGAGATGTTCACAGGAACTTATACCCCACGCAATCCTCTGCCTTACGCCCAAGGCACTTTCCAGGCCAACTCTCCCTTGCCATAGGGTTTTCACAACTCAGAATTAAACCTTATACCAGACTAAAAGAGCCTGGATAATTGGATAATTTTCAGGATATCTGGATAATTTTCAAGACTGTTTTGGCGTCCTTCTCCAGTGTCTGTGACTCCAGCCTACCCTCCCTGTGGAGGAAAGGTGCTGAGATGGCCACCATCTACCTTCTGCTTCTTTACAACCCATCCTCAGGGTCTTTCCAGGCTTCTCCCACTCCCTCTCCAAGCATCTCCTTCCCCCAGGTCCATCTGGCTGTGATTTGCAAAAGCTGAGCTCTTCCTCCACACTCACATATCCACGTGGGAATACCACTATATATCTTATCTGCATGGGCTTCCCCTTGCCATCAAAGTCTTGCAGCATCATTCCATCATTGCGGGGTCCTCAGATATTATCCTAAAAAATGCAGTCAGTCACAGCTTTGGGGAATGGGAGGGGAACAGAGAAAGTCAAAATATTTTAACAAAAATTGAAACCTTCAAGCGTTTCCTTTTGTTTCAGAATTTGCCTGCAAGCAATTTTGAAAGCTTTTTTAAAAGTTTTGCTTTTAACTTTAGCATTTTGAGTCTAGCCCTTTTAAACTTTATAATTGTTTAAATAAGTTACGTTTAATCAATTTTAAAGTTTAGCTATGGTTTTTCTAGTGGGGTTTTTTTAGGTTTTTTTGAATCAAACTGAAATTCAGGGCAGAGGTATTTGAGAGGGGTTTTTCTTTCCATTTTTCACTGCATTGAGAAAAACATTGAGTTTTCAATTTGGCCAATATGAAGTAAAGTTTAAAGTTCATATTCTTTATTTCACCAAGAAAAAAAAAATATCTCAGCTGCAGTTGGAAAGGCCTATCAAGTGCCATACAAAAAAGAAGCAACTGCCTGGACAAGACAGACATCTGGTTTGGCTCCTTTATCCACATGGAAATACATATGAAAGAATATTATTAGTTACATTAATAATAATAATAATAATACCAATAATACAAATACTACTACGAATAATAATAATTATTATAATAATAAATGTCACTAGCCTGTTTGATGGGGAGAGTCCTCAATGCTTTGGCTAAAATAAAAATAGCTGCAGACAATTCTTGTTTTGTTGCATGTTTTCATTTTGAGTTTCGTTGTTCCTACCATGGAAGACGAGGAGAGAAAATAAGGGTGACGTAAAACCACCAAATGTGACCTTTTCTTATTCTGTTTTAAACCAGAACAGTTTGTTTTTCTATGAGGAGCCTTCCAAATTCTTAGGAGAACTTCTGAGTGAAATGAGCATTTTTAAATGCTATTTTTCACACATTTTCAAGGAAAGCATGTGCTTTTTCACCTGTTCCAGTGTTTGCTTGTACTCGCTCAGTCTGACTGGGTGTGCTCCCCATTTTGTGACAGCAGAACTGGCTTCTGGGATTAAAAATGCTGCTTGGTTTAAAGACGATCCATTTCCCAGTGTTGGAAAACCTGGAGGAAGGGATCTGCTGCAACCTGGAGTCCCAGCATCCAGCCGATCCCTGGCACTACATCGTATATTCCCCTTTAGGAATAGATAGGCTTCTAACCATTTTGGTTTGTTTCATCCCTCTTAACCTTGTTTTGAGGCCTCATAGGTGGCAGGCTTGGATGAAGGATCCATATGCCTACTGTCAGCCCTACTCCAAGAAATCTTTTCCAGGTAAGCTAAAAAACACATTTCATCCTGCACAAAATATTGACATTTCAGCCATGGAGTCTGGATATTCCATTATCCCAAGGTGATGAAGAAGCTGATATATCTGTTAAGGGGCTTTCCACGATTGGGATGTAGGAGAAGGGAAGACGTGTTTGATAGTCTGATGTTTTTCCATCCTGCAACCCAAAAATCAAAGTTTTTTCTTTGCGTTTATTTCTTCTGCAGCGTTCATTGCGCAGCTCACCGTATATAAAAATAAACAGCCGGTTTCAAAAGCCTGTTACTGAAAAGTAGCATTTAATGGTCTCCAGTGCTTCAGCTGGTCTCCTGCGCTTTAATAGCAAGCAGACCTCACTGAACTAGGCAGCCTGGCATGTGTCATACACTCGCCAGGATACCAGAAATGGATTTCCTGCTACAGACCCTCTTTAGTCTCTGCTTCTCCTTGGCAGGGTGAGACCGGATAGGACTTGGACCAAAGAGCTTGTAATTTCTGCACGGCCCAACGCGATGCCTGTGGCTTTGCTTGGGTCCACAGAGCAGGAGCCCAGAAGAGCCCAGAGCTTAGCAAATGAGAATTTTCCCAATGACATGGTGAAGGCAAGGAGAGAAGGGACAATTGCCCTCACCACCGGACCTCTGAACGGTCCAAATTCAGGCTTTAGTTCTTCATGAACTTCACTTGCGACAGATGAAATGAACACTTCAGTACCAGATCTCCATCGTCTTTCAGTTTGAGTGAAAAAAAGACAGTAGGGCTAGTCCCCGTGCAATCAGTCACAGCCACTTGAACAATCTGTGTGGTGGCTTTCAGACCAGAAGTGTCTGATAGGTTCTGCTTTGCTAGAGGAGGTGAGCACATAGTTAAATTTGCTTTTGTCCAATCTTGTTACAGGCTTGGAACCAAATTTATGGTGACAGTGTCCCTATTGAGCAGAATATCTTTCCTTTGGAGACAGTAATGAGCATCTCAGAGACATTGAAAAGAAAACTGACAGCTGGAGCTGCTGAGCAGCTAAAAAGCAGATCCTGTTACACTGGGTGAAGCCAGCAGGAACTAGGGCTTTATAGATCACAGCTGAGCCTCAAGCAGCAAACCCTTTGAGGTGGAAAGCCTGAGGCATGGGGAGATCAAGCATCATGGAGGAGGGTCCAACCCTAAGGGAAGGTCAAGACCCATCACGACCTCAACTGGTGCTCTAGCTGCAATAAAAGCCTGAAGGTATCCACAGCCATTTTCTCTCTATTGTATTAAGCCTATGTCTTCTGATCTCTTCCTACAAGGAGTCTCCGTTCTCCCAGATACCTCATATGTCTTCCCTGCATTTGCTCCAGGTCCTTGGCTGACTCCCTTCCCTCCAGTTTTGCAGGAAGGCTGAAGTTGCGCAGAATGGGCTACATTTGGGGCAGGTCCCCAGTTTGTGCTAATTCTCCCTGTCACCTGGTTGAGATGGGTGGCAGAGTTAGGAAGGAGGAGATTATTCTTTCAAGGTTTCATTCTTTATGAACCATTAGAGGATTAGTAAAGCTCTCCAACATTACCGTGTGGTTTCCCATGTTCAAGCCACAAGGAAGATGATACCAGCTGTCTGCATTGCCCATAAGATTTGTGTTTTCTGGTATTTCTTAAAAGAGCCAGTGCTGGAGTTGAAATAAATGTCAGAATGGCAGTTCTCATACAAAAATATGTGTATTTTTAGGTTTTTTACTTGCAAAGAAAACCTTGGAATTTCAAATCCCTGATTACTCAGACAGCTAGGAAAGAAAAAAGAAAGAAAGAAAAAAAAAAAGCAGCCTTTACATTATTCTTTCTATTTTCTTTTTTTCAGATTGCATAAGTTCTAAAAAAAGTAATGGTTTTGAGGTGCCTGACTCCAGATTGCTCACAGTCCCTGGGGTAACAAAGATGGGACGGGCAGCAGCGTGCTATCACGAGGGGAGCTCCACCGGAGCTGGGTTGGGTGGCATCTTGCCGGACTTCCAGCACTGAAGAGGTAGACTGCAAAGCCACACCGATGACCTTCCTGTCTCTCTAGGAGTCACTGGGCAGCTCGAAGTCCCCGGACAGATCCAGCCCACCACTTCGAGACACTGTCTTCAGCTGCAGTGATTCATCCTGACAGGTGCCAATTGTTCTCTGTTGACTATAGAGGAAGACAATCAATTCAGGCTTTGTTTTCCATCCTACAGCCATCTACATTGCAAGCAGATGACTCTTCCCACTGTGTTTTCATTGGCAAACAGCAACCATAAATCTCTTGCTTGTTCAGGGTTTTTTTTTTCCGCTTTTCCATATCCACCAAATCCTATTTGTCTTTATTTGCTTCAGACAGAAGTACAACCTTGAGTCTGCTCCAAAGGACAAAAAAAGGGGGGATAAATAGCCTGCCGCCTCTTCCACCGGCTGCCGAGCTGGCCCCAGGCACTCGATCCAGTTTAAGTGCCCTGGCTTCATGCTTTTCATAAACATGGGATTATGCTGTTTCCAGAGAAAACCACCAAAAGGTCCCATCGTCGGGAGGTAGGAGAACAGACGAATTTCTTTCACGCATGTTCTGAGAAGAAGGACAAAGAGAGAGAGGGAGGCCAGCTTTGCGAGAGCTGGGGCTTTCCTAATTTGTGAGGCTGTAATTCTCCACTCCTCCTGGGATGGCAGACCTTGATGAGGTCTGGACACAAATTCATGGCAAACCACAAGTGAAAAAGGAGGAGAGGATGGAGGAGAGAGGGGTGAAAGACCAAAGAGAGGAGGAAAGCAAAGGCAAGGTATAGCCTGGCCACACACAGCTTAGAGGAACACTTCTGCTCTCATCAACCGACTGGACCTGTGATTTGAATGTGTCCCTACTGCTGCAGCCCAGTATACATCCCAGCTCATCCCTCACACTAGACTCACTCTCTGTCTACACTCTCAGTCTTCAAGCCCTTGCTAAAATGTGTCCTGAGCCTGAAAACCACAGCACTCTGGCCATGGGGAGCTGAAGCATGGAGAACTTCAGTCTCTTCCCCACAGACTGGGTGGACGTGGTTGAGATGAAGACAAGCCTGGTTCATTCTACCCCAGGCACAGCATGGACCCTTTGTATTACAGCTGTAGCCCAAAGCATGGACAAAAAGCACAACGTCCTTGAGATTCAGTGGGCAGACATTGCTGAAGACAAGGAGAGGAAATGCCATGATTTCACCACAGTGAGACAGATGTGGCTGAGACCTTTCTGTGCCTTAAAACCTTGCGGGCATGATGAAAAGAGCACAAGGCACTTCTCCTTATTGTGGTATTGATTTGGTTCAAAGTGTGAGACCTTAATTCATTGATGTCCATTTTTCTTTGCAAAATTCTTTCACAACATGGCATGTAGGCAGCACCCTCCAGGCCTGAGGAACGCTTTGCTCTCATCTCCTGCCTGTGATCCAGAAGGTGGGTAGAGAAGTGACAAAGGGCGTGTTAAACCCTGCAGCACCCATCGTCTCGTATAATTTGTTTTGCAGTCATTTAGCATTCTACTTGTGACCTAATGGGAAAAGTCCTTACTCTGCACAGAAATTCTCAGCCCCATTCAGAGTCCTGTTCGGAGATTCTGCTTTGTCCTGTTGCTACAAGTTCACACAAGGGTGCTCAAAGCAAACTGCATGGGGTACAGCTCCCCGCAGAGCCAAGAGTCAAGGGGGCAACGAAGGGACAGAGCGCTCAGGAGAGCACGGAGGCTTGGTGGGTTTTCCTCATGCTGATCACAGTTACTGACCTCAGCATTACCTTGAATTCACCCTTAAGTCTTGAGCACGTAATTCAGCGTTGAGAGGGATTACAACCGGGTCTATTTGCACTGCAAACCTGCCGCGTCCTTCTCTGCAGTGTCTGTCGATTTGAGCTCCTCTGCATTCGAGCTTTGGATCTGAGCAGTATCAGAGCTGTGAGACACTGACTTTGCCTGCGACGGCAGGTTGCTGTGGCCGGGATGGATGGACAGAAACCTTAAGCACCAGACCTTGAGGGCACAGACACAGCTGCTTGCTAGAAGTCCTCCAGGGGTGGTGCCAATGTAGAGCTGGCAGCATGGTTGTATCTGTTTGTACAGTGCCACTGGGAGCAGAAAGAAGATATGTAACCCATAAAACCTAATACCTATGTGGAGAAAAAGTATCCATGGTTGTGCCACTGACTTTCTCCAGTCCCCGTTCAGAGTATTGCCTGAGAGGCACAGATTACTTTAATTTTATGGAGGCAGTGACCATTTTTCTGCAGTGCGTACAGCTCCTAGGACCATAGATGCCTGACTCCTGAATGAGCCCCTGGTAACACCAGCATGTGCAACATTACTGTTTGTATTATTATCATAGCAACACTAACTGTAAAAAACTAATTTTAAGTGCCCAGTAGTTAGCACCTAAGTAGTTCCGATGTGGAGCTTCCCAGCAGAAAACCTAAGGTGCACTTCTACCTCCTCACCCTATCAGGGACTTGTACAGGACCCAAAGGCTTTGGTTGAAACGTTCTCTCACACCTTAAACTTTAGCCCATGCCAGAGTTAAGCCACAGACACCATAACAGACGCCTGCTCTCAGCCGCGTGCCAATCTCACAGCTTTGCTGTGCTGAGCACACCACAGGCTTCACCAGCAGTGCTGGAGCGAAGCTTCATGGATGTGCAGGCTGTTGCGGTCTCAGGAGCTGCAGGAGAAGGTGGGACACCCATCGCGCAATGCCAGGGGACCCTGTTCGACATGTCTGGTCATCGGTACAACTATACAGCGTTCCTCCTGGAACAAGGAGCCCTGACGCTGCACCAAGGCAGGGACAGAGCAGCTAAGTGCTAGGGAGCCGAGCAGCCCAGGGGTCTCCCTGGAGTCAGCCCAAAGGCCAGAGCAGAGACCAAGTTGCACTGAAAGGTAAAAGGAAGTTTCACAGCACTGAGCCTGCTTTGCTGCAAAGTGTGTTTAAAGCATTGGTTGTCTGAGGAGGCTGGGATGTGAATGAGAAAAGCAGACGGGGCAGAAAAAGCTCATTTTACTTCTGGAAGCTGATGGGCAGCAGACAAAGACACAGTAGTTTCACGCCCCATTGCCTGGGTGTCTCCATCCTCACTCGGTGCAGAGCAGAGCCCAGAAGGCGCAACGCACAGATCACCACCGATCATTCCCCAGGTGCACGGTGTTTGGCTTGTCTGGGATGGAGACAGACTGCAGCCATACAGATGGGGCTGGCAGCTGTCCCAGCAGTGATGGCACGGTGCTATCCATGGAGAAGGCTAATAGAAAGTTCAGGCTATCAGTCCAGGAGCTCCAGAGCCAATGGAGCAGCCTTTATAAATATCATAACCCCCTCTGTGCTTGCCTCTACCAGGGAGGACATTCTAGGACCAGTAAACACCCTTCTGTGTCTGGGAGTGTTTCAAGGGGTTGGCCCTCAAGTTAAGACTGAAATGAGCAGTGTCACTCGAGGCCAGAGCTATCTCCACTTTCCCATTTGAAGATTAATGGGCTTTGGGGCCAGGAGGCCACAATGGTGTCCCCTACAGATCATCCTATTAGGTCAACTCTTCTGGCCTCCGTGCACCAGGCGTGTTCCCATCCTGTCAGCAGGCAATGAGCAAAACCGATCACAGGCCCCATCCGCAGGGGTTAAACCAACAAACACAACTGCAAGCGGCTTTGCAAAGCATTTTTTTGGCAGCGCCTTGACCTTGTTCCCACCCCTCGTCCCCCTCACCCCTGCACCACCTCCCTCCCCTCAAACCGCTTCGTTGCAAGCCACCTTTCTGGGTGGAAACCTCTCTCTTCTGAGCAAATAAGACTGGGAAATGAGTACAAAATTGTTATTACTGAAGAGAAAAATCAGTTCAGCTCTTTCGCTAGGTTTTTCTGAATGTGCCAGCAAGCCTGCCGGAGGTTAAGGGAGTTCAGCCCCTATGTGGGGTGGCAGCTTTCCAGCTCCTTATCTCACTGCCCACCGGCTCACGGGGCTGAGCCCAGGCAGCGTGAAACACAACGGGGTGTTGTCAGGGCATCCCCGAAGGAGCTCACACACTTCCTAACTCCAGCCTTAAATTATATACAACATCAAGTTGGAGGCCGAAGAAATAGGGGAAAAAAAAAAAAAAAGGCATCACAAAAGTGTTCAGGCAGCGGAGCATTTTGCAATTAACTTCTGCACGCAGCCATGCACGGGCAGGCGAAGGCATACAGAGAAGACCTGTCTTCTCACCTCCTGCCACCCGCTCCTCCCAGCGAGGATCATCTCTCTCGTGCCTTCTGCATGGTGACACGGTTGGGCCCCCTCTGGGACTTCCCGTTGATGTGTGGGGTGGAAAATGCTGCAGTGGGGCTGGGCAGACTGGGTTTGGACGATGCCAGCTCGGAGTGCCCACTCAAACCCCTGTGTCTTCCTCAGATGAAGTCTAGGCCATTTGGGTCCCCCCGTGCCCTGTCTCCCTAGATCCCAGATGCCATCCAAAGCATGATGTAATGGGGGGGGCGACGGGGGGCGGGGGGTGTCTCCTGTGCCAAAGCAGGGCACCCTTCTGGAGCAATGCAAAGTCATTTGGGGATTCAGGTACAAACAGCCCCAATCTCAACAGCAAATCTCTCTGCGTACCTCGAGTGTCTTTTTGCAACAGCCTGTTGATGCTGAACAGTTCCAAAAGGTGTGAAAGAATTTATCCTTGGGTCACTCTGGATGATGCCTGTGTTGGCCAGATGAGTCCTTCCCTCTAGGGAAGAAACAGCCCCAGACCCAAAAGGACATGCTGATTTTTGAACAAAGTCCAAAAATGGGAAGAGAAGCAGAGACAAGCAGTGGAAGGGCCTTGACTTGGTCCGAGAGCCGCCACAGCTGAGTCCTGAGATACCTGGAAAATTGCATTCCAGCAGCTCAGGCCCATCCTAATGTGCATCTGCGCAGAGATGTGCGTACATGCACGGAGCAGCCAGATGGGGTGAATTCTTTCTGCCTTCCCCACTGCAGCAGGAGGGTGAAATCTGTGGGATCTTTTCGCCCTCTCCCCTTCTTGCAGCCACCCCTGGCTTTCAGTGGGCATATTTTGCGTGTTCAGATTTGTAAATGAACCTCTTTGTGAGCGACTCATGAGGAAAATGCTGGAGGTTGGGGTCCCCAAAGCCACAGAGAGTACAAGCTTCCCATTGCTCCTTCACCCACCCCACTCACATGTGTATGTCTCCTCCTGGCTCATCAGGTGCTCCGGATCCCAGATCAGCCTTCTGAGCCAGTATACATGGTCTCACAGCTCATGGGACGAGGTGTGCGATTCCCCCTTAAGCCTGCGTGGTGTCACGGATCAGGGGACCGCTCGGGAGAGCGTGCGCATTGTCACAGCTGGGTCGCTCCACTATTCTGCAGCACAGCATCTCAGGTGGAAAATGCCACTGGCAGAGGTACAAGCGGCTGCGTTACCCAGGCGCATTGCAACCCCAGTCCCTCCTCTGTCCTCCCTTCTCCAAACTTTCTGTGAGACACTGCACCCTTTGCAACAGCAGCAGAGAGGTGAGAAAACAAGAGCACAGCACCTGCCGCTTCCCTGTCCTATTCCTTCCAGCTGTATTTTGGCATTCCCACACCAAAGAGGGAAGGCGCTGTAATTCTATCAACACAATAAAACACACCAGGAAGCAGAAGGTTTCAGAGCATTTCATTTGTAACCACAGTGCATTTTGCATTATTGTATATAAGGCATAGACAGGTGATATATATGTCTTCCAGCCATGTCAAACCCCTGAATAACGGGGAGCCACAGGGAATGCTTTATATAGATCCTACCTCCTGGCTGGCTTTAGTGGACAGACAGAGCCAAGCTACGGAGGGCCCGCAGTCAGGGGAAGAGATGGATGTGGCTGTTCAAGCAGCAATGCAAACGGGACTGAACTGGTGTTTTCAGATGCTCAGACCTGCTTTTACCCACCACAGTCCCACAGAGTCTCCTTGGCATGAAAATTGGCCCTGCAGCCTGGGCTGGGAGCACGGAGGATTGCATGCAGGGGTGTAACCCGTGCAGCTGGATGCCCTGGATCCTATTCTCCCATCACTGATGACCTGCTCTGGTTTGTTAAGGAAGAGCTGTTGGTACGTGCTGGGGAATAAAATGCGGTTTATTACTGGTGAAGGCTCTGGGGAGGTAACACACAAGTGTGTTTTGGTGAAGTTGCTTGTTTCTGCTGGGATAGACAGTGGTTGTTGTGATAGGATGGGTGATGAGCACCCAGATATAAGCAGCGCTTTGCACTCAAGCGTGGGTCACTCATCTCTCTGGGGATCTTGGCACCAAGATTTTGTTTCTGAAACAGGGAGGGGTCACAGAGCAATAATGCCAAGATGGGAAATTTCACAGGCTCTGCAAACCAAAGCAAGGAAGTGAAATAATGGGCCTGATTTCCTGCCACAGATAGGCGAGCAAGGCAAGCCAGCACTCAGCAAGGTATGCAGACACCCCCCAGCAGAGCTGGGTCATGGTGGAAGAGGTGCAAGGACCAACCACACCAACATTTGCATAAAATACAAAACCCAAAACTCATTAAGAAAGTTGGAAACACAAGCAACATTTGTCCTCCGCTCACCAGATCCTCAGGGAGAAAGCACTACGGAAAATTTGACCAAGACCTGGTAGTTTGATAGTGGCTAATAAATGGGGGTGTGGATGCAAATGAGGTTGAGAGGCTTCTAGGGAAAAACTGAACAAATGCAAAAATGAAGCATTTAACTGTGCTGGTAAAAGGAAACACCCACCCTGTTGCGTACAAGTCCAGAGCCGACTTCACCGCTCGAGCTTTTGGGAACGGCATGCTGGATTGGCCAAACCTCATCAGCAAGGACAGGTTTTTATAGCTGCATGTTCTCCGTGTCAAAGACACCGTCTTCACACATGTCAGTGAGCTGCCCTGTGCAATCTGGGTGCTGTTACAGTACTAAATAACAAGGGATTTAATGCTCAAGGCATTACATCCCAATCCAGCAAAGCAATTAGGCGTGTGCTTTTTTTTTCCCCTGCCTTCTGCTAAGCACAGGCTTAAGTGCCTTGCTGGAGCAGGGCAGGAGCTTACATTAGCACAGTTTGTCCTGAGAAACTCTGATCCCCCAGGATCACTTTTCACTGCTACTTGCTCTCACTTCTCATGCTGAGAAGCAACAGCTCCAGGGGACAAATGAAACTGAGGAAGACACGTCCCATCCCACTGAAGGGCAGCAGGGAAAGACCTATTTATCATCAGAGGGACCGTAGCAAAAGCCATGCGGTGCCGGAGCAGCAGGACAGCTGTCTCTCAAAGGGGCATTTGCTTCCATGCCCAATGGCCCTGTGCTGGGAGATAGTTCCTTGCAGGATGAGTGGACACAGGATGAAAATTTGAGACTAATGCTGTTTTGATTAGCATCACGACATCAGCCAGCACTACAAAACACTAGAAATCCCCTTAGTCCACACCGCTCCATCCGATTGCGGCAGCGGAGAGACAGACGGACAAGAGGAGGGAATAGAAAAGAGCAGAAATGTCCCAACACTGCCATCCCAGCCCTGTCGCAGCTGCCATTTGCTCGGTGGGAGGCCGAGCAAGACCTGCAGAATATGTCTCGTAATAATTTGTTTGCAAAGCAGGAAGCAAACAAGCCCACTTCCAAAGGTGCGGGTTATCCGCCCCATCCGCGCCCACCAGCAGTGAGTTTCACAGCTTACGTTGCCGTCTGGTCTGCACCGCTTTGCTTCAGCATGTCTGGGAGCACAAGAGAGGAAAAGACTAACACCTTCGCTGAGCCGTGGCTGCAGGGGTTGCATGCAGTAGGAGAGGAGAAAAGCCAAGCCCACGTGCTCTGCTTTGCTCCTGGGATTGCTCCTGGGGCAGGGCTCAGCCCGACTCCTCTTTCTCTGCCACAACAGCACGGGTTTTGAAGGGAGGCCTGTGGGACTGTAGAGGTGAAAGAGCAGCTCAGAGGGAAAACTAGCTCCAAAAAACACGAGCCAGACTGTGCAGTCCTTCATGAACACAAAATTCCGTGGGGTTTTTGATTTAGCAATTACCACCAGCTCCTGTCCGGTTTTTGCATCTCAGCCTCTTGCCTGGGCCCTGTAACTGGTTTTCGCTCGCTTTGGCAAGGCAGTGTATCAGCCCAGGGTTTCAGGCTGTGCAGCACATTTCGTCTTCAGTAGGCATATAGAAACCAGATAATACACATTGCACAGCAAAGGAAAACTGAGGCTCGTTCAGAGCACAAAGAAAAGTGTGCTCAGAACCTGAGAGATTTTGGCCCGCACGTGCTGCCTATGCCAGCAGCCCGTGACCCCTCTGCTGAGGTCTGCAACATCTTTGTATGCTCACAGACTATAAATGAAAAGGTCCTTTTCTCCCCCACCTTCTTTGGTTTTGCACGGGTATTCAAGCTTTACAAATCAGAGCAGCTTAATCAAAAAAAAAAAAAAAAAAGACAACAGACAAAGTAAAGTAAGAAATATTTCAGAATAGGTATTTTTTTTACTTGCTTCTTCAAGGTGTGTACTGTAGGTGGGATTCTGCATACTGCATCAGGGTAATTTGTATCTTCATTTGTTCATTTTGGTAGCAGCCTAGGGCCCGAGAGAGGCTGTTCCTTCTCCACCTCCATCTGCTGATGTGATCCAGTGCAGAGCCGCAACTTCTTTCCAAAACCCCCAGGCAGGCACCAGACCTTTCTGGCATCTTGCAGCACAGCTTCAGTTGAAAGGTTTCACCAGTTTCATAGCAGCATAGTTCTAGAGGGAAGGAAAAACAAGGGAAAGGCTGATTTGAAGCAGGTACAGCAGGACGGTATGCGGAGCTTAAAGCATTTTTGGGGGCACGGCGCAGAACTGCAGATGGGGCTGCATTCGGGGCAGGCGTGATGGCCAAGCTCCCAGCCCCGGCCTGCAGAGACAAGCAAGCAAAAAGTGCAACCCTACTAGCAAGGGTGGTAGAAAGCCCAAGACACATGAGAAAACGGGTCTTGTCTTCTTCCAGTAGAGGCTACTGGTCACAAGCACCAGGAGTCGCTCCTGGACTTCGATTGTTCCTTCTGCCAAGTTTTTAAGATAAATTTCCCCCTCTTCATACCCTTGCAAGAATTTTGGCATCTCCCCACCAGCACCATCCCAGTGCCCACATGCCTTTCTTGCGGGTGAGGAGACACGTCCAGCTCTTTGCTGAGTTGCTCCAGCTTCCTTCTCTCCTCTGGATCCTGGTGGCCCTTCCCCTCTGCTCTCTCTTTGTGCTGCTCCCCCACAAACCTGGAGGGCTGTATTCACTACCCATGCCTTGACCTCACATCCTTATGGCTCCTTCTCCCCACGGTCCCCCCAAAACTGGTGACCTCATCTGCTGTTGGGTTGGACTCTTTGGCAACGGGCCCTGGCGCCGGTCCCTGAGCATCTGCCAAGCTGTGCCTTGACGTTTTCTGGAGAGCGCTGCTTTCCACAGGCCAAAATCTGCACCCAGGATCATGCCAGCAATCAGTCGCTCTGAACAGCAAGAGGACGGTTCTCCAGCCCTGCCCCATCCTCATTTAGTTTCTTAGTACAAACCTAGCCTGCAGCTCCATGGGCTAGATCCAAAGAATCTGCCAAAGGCAATCAAGAAAGGCAAACCTATTGTTGATTTTTTTTCCCCTCTGCCTTGTCTGCATCCCTTAACGCCTCAGCCATCTGTTTCAGCATCGGCCTTTGGTGTGGTTTTCGTCCCTAAAAGCAGACACCCCAAGCAAGACCTTCCTGTGCCTGTTTTCTGGGATCTATACTGTCCCTGTTATTGCGTGGTGAAGTATGGGGCTGCCATGGAAAATGAGGTGTCACAGTATTTTAGCCTATTATACGTGCAATTCCTTCCTTGAAAGAAGATGACAGCGCTGTGAAAAAGAATAAGCTGTGTAAATGCTGCTTATCAAGACCACAACGAAAATACAGACAAAGATGCATGGTTAGGTTGTTTGGAAAGAGCTATATTTAAAGTAGCTCTGATTCAAACCCCTGCGACCACATACTAGCCAGTTTGGAAGTCCCTCCCAAGCATATTGAATTTAATTGGTACAGGATGTTCTATCACTTTGTCACTTTAAAAAAACAACTTTGGAAACAAAGCATAATGCTAGTTACCAGCAAGACCTTTGGAGGAACAGGGAAAAAAGAAAAGAAAAAAAAAAATAATAACACAACAGAAGTAAAGTCTGACCAAAGGCATCTTGATAAATTACAACGTGTAGCAAATTATAAGGCAGTTTGCCAACTGAGGATTTCTAATAATGCCATAAATCACGCAAACAAAGTTAGGGCAGTTTACCAGAAGTCATTAGAAAAGCCTCCAGTGACATATAACCTTCGAATTAATTATCCATCCATTTGTCTTTCAGAGTCTATCCTCCAAAATGCTCCTATTTTTTATGATTTGACTGGTTGCATTCTGGAGGGTAGCAAGCTTTCTGTCCAGCTATGAATTTGTATTAACGAAGTGTTGAAAGCCAAGCAGGATTATCAATCAGCGCAGAAAGCAAGCTGTAATTAGAATTAATGGCAATGGAAGCAACACTGGGCTTGCAGAACACAAACAGAGCTTTAAAAGGTAGTAAACATTTTCATGGTGCTGCAAAGCAGAGCTGGCTCCAGCTGGAAGTAGCGTTACATTTTTCTGTGGTGGTAGCCACTAAAATCTTTACAATAATCACTGCTTTGGAGAGATAACTTCACCGCAGTATTCCCTACAGGTTACGGATGCAGAAGGCCAGGCTGGACGTTTATAACCTTTTCTTCTGACCTTGTATCTAGCCCAAGACTTCCACTCAACCGTTTCCATAGCAGAAGGCAGAGCTCTTCTCAGTTATGGCGATGTCAGATGAAAAGTCCATCAAAGTCACTGGACCTTTCCAAAAAGCCCCACAGCGTGCCATAAATGAGCACTGCTGGACAGGAGCATGGGGTGGAACCAGAGCATATCTTGTAGAAAGACATTCAGTCTCAATACGTGGACGCCTCGAGCAATGATGAATTTACCACAGCCTTTGGCAAGTTTTTCCAACGGTTAATTACCCTTCGTCTCAAAAATTAGCATCCTATTTCCACTGGAATAGTTCCTCTAACTTCAACCTCCAGCTACTGGATCTCATTATACTTTAGTCTGCTGTTTAAGGACTCTTCTGATGTCAAGTTAAATCTAAGGACTGTCTGAGGAAATCATATAGGAAATATCCAGGGAATGCTGTTCCCGGAGGCCTAGCTTGTACAGACCATAATGACAACCACTCTGCAAAGAAAGCTAAGGCAAACCAGCGAGTAATCTGACACTAAGACTGGGTGGAAGAGCCCAAGTAAAAAAATGAAGAACCTCAGAATATCAGATTTTCAACATTTTTCCCCATTTTTGTAAAACTAGACAACTTTTTTTTATGGAAATTTGCAATACTATGCAGTTTTCCACCCAAAACCAAAAAGCTTTTCAGTTGGAAATGGCCTCTCACCCACTAAAATGAGTTGCTCTGTAAACAGTTGCGCTAATGATGACTGATTTTCTTATGGACTTGTGCCTAAATTTCCCGTATTGCAGTACTGCCAGCTCCCCACAGGTCCTGATGAACTCCTCCTCATCCCAAAGCACTTCCAGAGCCTTCCTCACTTCTGCAGGTCTCCCCCTGCTCCTTCCAGGGACCCCACATCCCACCGGGGCAGCCACGGCACATTCTCTGGCTGGAAAACAACTGCTGGTTGCACAAAGCTCTCCTGGGAAGGAGGCTTTGAAGAGGACCTGAGAGGAGGAATGGGAATTTATTCCAGCCCATGGTCAATCACACATAGTCTGTGTCCTGAGGATGAGGGAAGCACAAAGGCACCGCATCTTCAAAGGTTTCTGATCCCCTGAAGTAACTCTAAAGGCATATACATTTTGCACAATATTTGCCTATAATATTTTGCAGAATATTTTCTTTCTCACCTCAATGGGGAGAATACTTCCCTGGGGTGCAAAGCATCCCTTGATAGGTATTCTGAACAAGACCAAGACATCAGCTTCTTCATTTTTGCTGGAAAGCCTGAACCACTGTTACTTGGACACTACTGTTGGGAACCACAAGACAGCTCTTCACCGTTTCGCGTGGTAGCACATGGCTTTCAAATGGGATATTTGCTCTTATACTCCAGCTACTCTGACCACAAAGCTGGGACTGTGGTTGGAAGCTTTTCAGCACTGTATGGGCAATGGGAATAAATTTTTAAAAATACCATTTTTGTACCAAGAGCTGATGAAAATGCCTTGGGTTTGTTTTCAGGTGAGATTCCTGTCTGTCTGGGATGGGATGGAGGGTGACCTGTGCACAGTTAGCTTAGCTCCCAGGACCGTTAGTTTCCCAGGGAATATTTTGGATATATATTTCTCAGGTAAAACGTATCTGCCTTCGGTATCCTCAGGCAGAGTACAAACACGACAAGAGTTGGAGCCAGGGCTCAGACTTCTCTGGCAGCAGCTGGTGCACGGTACACAACACTCCCAGGTGGAGAGGCTGTATGAAGGCGAAGGCAGGGACATTCAGGCTGCAGGCAGGGACACTCAGGCTGCAGGCAGGGACATTCAGGCTGCAGGCAGGGACATTCAGGCTGCGGGTCCCAAGACTCCTGCTGAGCCAAGGACCAGCTGCTGAAAAGCAATGACTGGAAGGACCCTGGAGGTCCCAGCAGAGGTCCCAATGAGCAGAAAGCTCTGGATGTGATCTTCATGAAAGGACATAGCAAAAAGGGCAACGGAAGCAGGAAAATAGTAACTTCACCTCTGTATGCACCACTTAGCATCCCTGCATCCCTGTTCCTTATCCTCTTCCTGCTCAGACTGGTGGTCCATGTGCCCTAACGGGATTCCCTTCAGGTTTCCCTCCCATCTCCCACCACTTTTCCAAGGATAAGAGGGGCAGAACACACACAAAACTCTCTACCTGCAGCATAGGACCTCAAAACTGCACGTGTCGTGGCAAGATTACATATACGCCATTAAATGCAGCAAGGTCCTTATTTTAAATGGGACCTGATGGTGCTCCTGGCACGCAAATCAGAACAGAAGTGAGGAGGGATTGTTTTTCCATGCATTTAGTCAGGGATGTAATGGTGAGCCCTGCCAAAGGTCAGGATGCCAGGGGCATCCTTCATAGCAAACCATCACCGGCACCATTGCCAAATTTAGTGCCTGATGAAATGGGAAAGGAACTAAATCTCCAAGTAGATACAGAACCAGTGACCTCAAAAATCTAGGGGAAGCTGGCCAAATACATAAAAACAGAAAAATTCCATGAAACATGGCCTTACTTTTTCAAAATATGACTAAAAATTGACACAACCCAAATGAAATTAAATACAACAACATTTAGCTAGGGAACAGGGAAAAATCCCAAGTAATAATGGGTGTAAATCAATATTTATAGTTTGCAAATTTTTTCTTCTCTCAATGTTGTTTTTATATGATACCACTGGAACGAATGCAAAGCCACTTGCTGCTTCAGGGAAACACTGCGTTTTTCTTGGTCGAAAAGGCTTGGTTTCTGCTACTTGACACAAAGGGGAGTCTCCACGAATGGCTCCGAGTACAGGGCAGGGAGGAGGCAATGCAGCAGAAATCTGCACTTGTACAATTATTTCCTTCTTCATACTACTTAGCACCTCAGGAATTGTTTCTCCAGCAGGAGAAGTATCCCAGTCCTTCCCATGGATATGAGGATAGAGAGAAGGGGAGAGCCATGATCTAATCCCATCCCCTTTTTTCTAGATGGGAACAACCAAGCATGCACGACTTCAAATCATCTGAAAGTGATTATGATGGCAAGGAGAAATTCCACACCTCGCTTTTCGGTTGCACACTGCAAGCACACAAAGCCATCTGCAAAAGGCAGCCACGTTCTCTCACATGAAGTTATAAATTACCCCAATGAGTTCTTTTCTTAAAAAAAGAAAAAAATCATATACAAGAAACAGAATTTGTTAAGTGCTGGAAAGAGAGAGGCGGGTGATTTTTCTTATCAGTCTGAGAGGAGGGGAAATGGCATCCAAGAGCCGGCATGAATTATTCCAGTGCTGTAGAAACAGAGGAGGATACAAAAACCCATCCCAAGCCAAACTGGAAGGCCAGGGCTCCATTATTTATTTATTTTGTTTTGCCAGTGGAACTGACAGTAAGGTAAAATAAAGCCACTTTCTTGATTTATGAGGTGAAAACCCTCCCCCTCGTTTCAGACATTACATTGGTATAACGTGCTCCAAGCCTTGATAACGAGAGACAGGGCTGCCCAAACGCCTATAAACTCCCCTGCATCTTTAAACAATTACAGACCAATGTGTTTTTTTGCCACTGCTCAGCCCTGTAAAATGGCTGCATTGCTAATTAGGCTGCGTGTTTGTCGGAGATTTTCCCGCCAGCCCTGCAACACCTCAAACCTCTTTGAAAACAATCAATTAGACATGAATTAAAACGCAAAGAGGTAAGCACCTTGCAGTGAGTCTGTAGCAGAGACCAGAAACACAGACTCTCTTTTTGACCCATCATGGTCCACCAGGTTGTTCCCCAGGGACCAGCATGGGACTTTGCAGCACTGGGACCTTCTCTGTCAGCACAGAGTTTGGTCAGCCACAGAGACCTGGGGGAACACCTAAGAACTTGGTCAGCCCCCCTGTCCTCTCCTGCACCCATCGTACCGGGAAGGCATAGATGAAGATCCCCAGGAAGAGCAGCAAAACGAAGAGCACGATGGCCAGGATAACCACCCACTTGTACCGCCGCCACAGGATGTACTTTAGGGTCTTGTACGGGGAGGTAAACCACAGGAAGGAGGTCTCTGGCCGCCTGGAGACAAAAAAAGTCGAGGTCACTTCTGTGTTTCACAGTAGCTTCACCCTCCTGCATCCCCAGCACAATAGGCAAGCCCTGCTGTAACAATCTGGCTGCTCATCCCGCAAACCCACATCCCTCTGGGTAGACTATGTCAAATTCCCTCCTTGGCAGTCCAGACCAGCGTCCCAGCCATCCTGGATTGTCTCAGCTCATACAGTCTGAGCACCAGCAGTTCAGAAACAGAGCCTATGTGGGAGCAAGCCCATTGTAGACAGCAGACTTCAAACAGGGAACACAGATTTTCAGTTTGCTCTTTGAGAACTCTGTGCCCCAATGGTTACTTTTCCATTCAAAATGCTCTTACTTGGGGTCCTCCAGCTTGGGGTTCATATTTGGCTCATCCCGACCCATGCCAGCTGGCCGCTCTTCATGCTCTTGTTCTGCCACAATTTCCAAAGTCATTTCCAATTTCCCCTGTGTGGGTTAAACGAAAACAAACTTATAAACAAAACAACAAAAAAAAAACCAAAAAAAAAGGGGAGGAAAGGTGAGAAATGAATGTATGATGTAAAATACTGATTGGGGAAAGGAAAAGTACTTTGAGCATAAGCCAACCACTACAAACAAGGACCATGAGGAGCCTGGTAACAGTGGATTTCATACAGATCCCTCACCTGCACACTACAATGTTCTCAGCAGATACCCCAGGACACCTCAAATGTCATTGACACCCAAGTTTAGGCAACTGACTTGAGGGTCTTTTGTTGAATGACTTAATTCATTGCCTGGACTCCCTTACCCGTATTGAACAGTTGTCAAAGACTTTAATAGGAGCACAGACACTTACATTTAAACATATCAGTCTGACGGCTGAAATCTTTCCCTGGTACTTATCACAATACAGTATCATTAAGAATAGATGTGATACAGAGTCAAATTAGGTGGCACGTTCCAAAAAACCACAGCAAAAATCCCACAGAACAAATCATTTCTTCTGAAGCATTAGCACAATGCTGGACAAATCCTGGAAGACGTCTCGCTGAGAAAAGTTGGTCCAGTTTGTGAAATTTGCAGCCCAAGACTGCGTTCCTTGCCCTGACCATGGCATCCTGCATGCACTTGGCCCAGCCATGTCCCTCCTCAATGCTTTCAGTGAGTCCCAAAGAGAACACGTGAAGAGGCCACCTTACCGCCAGGATCTTCTTTTGATCCTTCTCAGCAACACAAGGCCACCATCCCTTGACAGTTTTCTGCTCAAAGAGTGACACAAAGCGACTTGAAGACAAGGTCTCATCTACTAGCTCTAAGGAGCACTTCTCAGCAGTCTTGGCAGGTTTGGGCATCCTGTTGAGATCCATCTGAATGGAGCCTGCAAGGAGGAATGTTACTGGGAAGACATCTCAGTGTAACGGGTCTTTAAAACATGGACTTTTTCCCTGAAGAAATACTCAGTGTGGCACACTCCTGACCTCAGGGAGCTCGGGCAGACACCCACACAGCAAGGCGGAGAGAAAGTTCAAGCGTAGCCCTATTTTCCAAGCACAGTGCTAGTTTTATCCAGTGGCTCTGCCTAGGAATTGAGCACTTGGCATCAGCATTATCCTTAAGAAGACCTGAGGCATGAAGTCCTTCTAGAAGAGGATGCAAAATATCCACTGACTTACTCAGCTATAACATTGGATGATTTGCACTGAAGTCAACCAGGCAGGCTGAGATTTTTAATGAAGATTAAGAGATTTAGGTGTAACTCTAATTGTACACACCCACAGCCCAGTCAATATAAGAGCATTGGGCAGGAGGCTTGCAGATCTCCAAATAATAGGCATTTTATTGCCCCACCCAGGTGAGTAATTGCAGCAGACTAAATATGAAGGACATCCCATAAAAATGATAGCTTCCTTCTCAGACAGAGTGATCCAGTAATTAGCACACTTATCTAGCCTTTAGGAAATCTGAGCTCGGCTCTCCAAGTGTTAGCTGAAAGAGCCTGTATTTAATTTACATTGCTACACTAATTTACCTTACGGTTGTGAACAGCCAAGAACATACCCAGGGTCTGGTCCGGTGGCTCAGCTGAGGGACAGGAGCTTTTTACACTGCTATGGACGACTCACATTCAATATTGTGCTTGTATTTGTAGCTTTTCTGTGCCACAGATTCTTGCAACCAGTGACAATAACAGCACAGATCAGATTTGTTGTGAAACGCTTCTGAGGTCCATTGATGAAAAGTGCTTTACGAAAGCCAAAGACCACCTTTATTTGTTGGAATTTGAAAACAATTAATGTTGGCAGCCAAGAGCTCGTGAAGTGCAGAGCCAGAACGGGAAAACACACCTTGGAGAGGTTATTTTGGCACTCAGCCTATGTAATTAATCAAAGACAGAATTTAAAAGGATCTTGATCACATACTTCCTTAGTGAAGCTTTTGATGTTTGAATTTTTTTTAGTGACAAAAAGAAAGGAAGAACAAGATCCAAACAAAAAAAACCACAATGCTGGAGCCTCCAGCTTCTACACAGATAATCTGCTGCATGGCTCTGCTATCCTTCCTATTAGATGTTTTTGTTTATTTTTTCCTTGGCCTAAACCCAGATTTCTGAGGATGATTAATGAGGCTAGCATTGGAAAAGGCAAGTGTTGGATTGAGCTGTGTTCGTGTCGAAACATCCCAGGTAAGGCAAGGCAAGTCAGTGATCCTGCCTGGTGGCCTCTGCTCAAATACACGGTTAGCCCTAACGAGCACATTTCAGCACAGACTCAGCTGAGTCATGGAGAATTGGGGCCTTCCTGGAAGGTGGTGACCTGTTGGATCTGACGATGCTCTCGATATTATGTCAGGCCAGGAACAGGCTGCTGTGAGCTGAGACTGGAAATCTGCCTGATACAAACCACTTATCATCAGTCCTGAACTTATGCTGACACTGAATCCTGTTCAGTGGCTTAAACTGGTCTTTTTGCACTTTCTTCATATCCTGAAGTGATTCAATAATTTTTTCCTTCCTGTCTGCATCAGCAGGAATGGAGACAAAAAACTCTCCTGACTTACCCAAATAGTCATCAAAAGAGAACTTGTCATTGTCCCAGATCTGGAAGATAAGCTGTGGTGGAATCTTATTTTCTGTCTTGTCCAAGCTCCAGAAGTGCTCCTAAAATCACACCGGAAAAGAAACAAAGGGAAAATAAAAGGCTTGTTAGTAGAAGTGGGCAGAGCCTGGCTACTCTCATCTCACAGCAGTTGGAAGTCCTGTGACATAATGTTCTTGGTGTGTCCTGCTCCAGTTCTGCAAGGCCAGAGCCACAGCAGGACAGTGCTAGCTCTGGCCAGATCTTGAACAAGGATGCTCAGTGGAAAACCCAAGATGCTTCTGAAAGTTGTGTTGGTATCAATTTGTGCCTTAATTTAATGACAATATTTTAGCAAACAGGCACCATGAGCTCGCAAATATGATCTTTTGGAGTGACAGCATCATATTTACATGATTTAGATGAGGGTAACTCTCCAAGGTGAAGAGAAGAATGAGTGTTGAGTGCCAGTGATGCCAAACTTCACCTTCCTCATAATTAATGGAAAAACATAGGAATAAATCTGGATCCACCACTGCTCTGATCTGCTGTCTGGTCTGTTGTAAGTAGTTTGTGTGCAGCTGGTCAGGTCAACTTGCAACCTGCAAACACCTCTACCACCTGGAGGTAGCCTGTGGCTCCCAAGTTTACCTACTAAACATGGATATCGAACGAAAGAGACTGGTGCTTTCATAGCAGATCACTGTGTGGGGAGTTCTTCAGTTCTCAAATGACTTTGTTCGTCTTTTCTGCACATCTTCCAGGTTTTCATTCTCAGGACAGGTGAATGCTAGAGTTGGACATGGTATCCCAGTAAATCTGCTGGTAATATTACACTGGGCTGCTGCCAAGCTAAATAGTGTGCTTGCCATATCTATTACTACATCCAAGTTCAAGACCGGAGAGATTCGGAGCCCTGAGGACCAGAGCCTGCCTTCCGGTACAACCAGTTGAGCAGTGGCACTGTAACACTTGATTTCAGTCCTTATAATGTGAGATCTGTCACTGTCTACGTGCCCTTCTCATTTCTATTAGATGGGCAATATTTTGTCTGTTTCCTGTCACTTGAGCTGCTGTGACAACCTTTTGAAAGGTTTTGCAGCAGTCCCAGAAGCCTATTTGCAAAGCACCTGGAATGAAAATTACACCGTGTGCAGTGCAGGCGATATCATCCATCAGTTCTGCAATCCATCAGTAATAAGGAATAGCCACTGCTCGGGAGACAGCATCCGTATGCAAGCTCAGCAATAGGATAAGGCAGCAATTTCTTCTTTCTGGAGAGGAGGCGATTTACAAAACACTCACCCATGAGAAGTCTGCAACTGCAGTGGTCTGGTTATTACAGGTCAACAGAAAAGCAGATGGTCTGTCTTGTGGATCGTCAGACAAACACTCCCCAAAAAGCCAGTGGAGGGGAAAATTTAAAGTAGACTTCTCTAAGGAGGAGAGTTTGAATTGCATTACTGTGACAACGAGCTTGCGGTCACATCATTATAATATATGGTGGATATGTGCCCAATGCCACAGAATTTGCTATTTATGTGGTCGCAACCAGTAACATTTCCCAACAGGGATCTAATACCACTTTTGGGATGCCACAAGATGCCTGAAAGTTAGGACTGAGAAGTGTTAGGACAGAAGGAGAGAGACAGAGACGCACAAAAAGCCGAGGTCTTGTTATTTCTGGCTCCAACCAACACTTGCAAAGAGGAGGCAGAGTCACGACCGGTGTCTACTGACACAGGCTCAGAGGTGTGCCCTGTGGGCAATGCCTCCTGCTGCACTCTTGCAACATGGCAATATCATAAACGAACAGATTTAATTAAAACCAGGAAACTTCAGCATTATTCATGACACATACGTAGCACCATAAATTCACTGCAGTGGCTACAAGACTCTGATTCATTATATCGTGCAATATTAAAAAAAAAAAGGGGGGGGGGGAAGAATGTGTCACACTCCATAAGAACATAAATATTCAAGCAGGGAGACTGTGGGCACTTAAATCCCATTGAAACTGGTTTCACTTTAAGAGATCACCCTGGACGGTTATATTTCAATTTAGCTCCATTCCCCGCTTTGCTTTGGAAATATACGCCAGATTTTTGCAATGGAGCATTTTATTTATGCATTTTAAATATTTTATAATCTAGAAAAACAAAATAAAGTCAATGGAAACTTCCATCTCTCCCCCTCTGTTCATTGCAATGTATTGAAATGTATGTTTATCCAAGGGGGAGGGGGCACGTTTTCCCAGCTAATAAGTAATTTTAAATTAAAACTAAAAAGGGAACGAGCTTATGGTTTCTTCCCTTTCCCATATATTGGTATGGTCATGAGCTGCAGAAGGGTTGTTAGTCATCCAGAAGAGCAAGCGCCCAGGAACCATGTACCCATGCCTAAAGAAGAAGGTGGCCAGATGACCTCACCATGGGTTGGAAAGGTCCATCTGGGGCCTGTGAGATGGAAGCAGACCCATTTCCCATGGTGTGCACCACAGCAAGACACCATGGGCTCCTTCCAATTGCCCCTTGCTGGGGCAATTCAGGCAGACCCATCTATGCTCAGCTTGGGAGAGGATAAAACATGTCCTACAGGTGCCTTTTCTTCTCTGGTGATAACTACTGTCCCTGGCTCAGAGGCTGATTTCACCACATCTCCATTCATCAAACATGTCCAGGCTCCAAGACCGTTGCTGCGCTGCTGCCTGGGTTGAAGCACCTCTGCAAGCACACGTTGGACATTCTCTTTGCACCACCCCATCCACTGGGAGTCAAATGTGAGTTAAACCTAAAACCTCTGAACAGGAGGTGCGGTGATGGCAGCTGTCGTCTCTGGCAAAGGTACTGCCTGCTGGAAGACCCAATCCCATGAGTGCCTTGACAGGGAAAGAGGAGGAACCAGGAAAAGGAGCAGGCTGTTGCAAGATCCAAATTACTGCCCCAGTCTCTGAGCTGTTGCAGCAATCCTTCTCCTCTTCATGGGCTCCTTCCCCATCTGCAGTGCTGGCTGAGCTCTTCCAGGACAGGAGGAGAGCACCTTGGACCCCGGTCAGAGGCAGAGGGTGCTGTGGTGCCTTATGGTCATCTCCCATGCAATAAAACACAACTGGATAGGCATTCCCCAGGACTGACCATGCAATTGCTGGCAAATGTACAGGATTTTGGGTGCTTCTCTCCTTATCACTGCAATGCCCATGGATTTGCCCACACTCAAAGCAAACAAAACCCATACCCTGGCCAACTGGATGCTCGCTGCATCCCTCTGCCTCCCCAGTACCACATCTATCCCGAGAGCAATGCCGAGGCTGGCCAGGGACTCCCTACCCAATGAAGGATGACTCAGGCAGGATTCGACCCTTTCCGGGTGGCAATGCGGAGCTCGTACAACACTAGCACGATCTGTACAGCTTTGGCCTTTCTTGTGGAAAAACACTGTAAATGTGGTTTGGCTGGTGGCGAAGCTTTCCTCCTCTGAGCCCCGTGAAGCTGGGGACACGGCAGAGCAGAGCTGGAAGGGCAGGCTGGGGAAGGAGGAATTTGATGCTGAGCTAAGTTTACGGGTCCATTTCAAGGCAGTGTGAAATTTGCCTCCATGATTAAATCTAGCTACGAGAGTTCACTATAAAAACAACCCACGGCAAGAAATTTATTTCCTAGCCTTTTGCAAGGAAGGGGGCTTGAATTATTGTTTGGGGGTTTGTTTTGCATTGTAGGGGGAGAGGGGAGGCTGGTGAATATTTTACGGTCGTGAATAATGCAGCAGGGGAGGCAGGAAAAAAATAAGCTCATATCACTAGGAAAGTGTTGACAGGGCTGCATTTCTTCTGGGTTGCTTATGTGCTACGGAATACAAAGTAAGGAGCAACCTCAATATTTCAGGGAGGCAGGGAGGCCCCAGCATGTTCGCGCACAAGCAAGCCTGGCTCATCTCAGCATGTTCTTGTGGGAGAGCATCGGGTCCCTCATCCCACAGCAACTGGGGAGCCCCGGTCACGCAGGAGACCCCCCTCGGAGTTCAGCCAAGACAAGCCTCTTCAGCTGCAGGAGCCAGGACAAGCTGTCCTACAGAGCCATCCTTCAAGATGTTGAGAAACTGCTTCTCTGAACCTCGTCCCATTGGGACATTTCACCTATTCGTAATAAGCAGCCAGCTGAGAGTGCTCATTATTGCACTTTTACTGGACTAACTCACCTCTTTGATCTCCCTGCTGTTGCCGACTCTGACAATTCCATCACAGGCCTCATGGCTCTTGGTTTTCTGCCTCCTTCCCTGATCAGGATGGCAGCTGAGCAAAATCTCAAGCGTACAGCATCAGCTGCACATTTGGGCACAGCCTTGCCAATACCTGGAGGAAGACTCCAGGCGTCACCACACCATAAATGTGAAATTGTCATAATATTTGCCTTGGGGCACGTACTCTTATTTTGGTCCCTGGAATCACTGCAATGCTATTTTCTCAGCTTCCCACGCTTTCCCTCTGGCAGAGTTTAGCAGGCTTTTCCAGGGACATGGGGCCATCCCGCTGCCATTTAGGGACCTCCAAGCCCTGGGGTCCCAGTCCTGGCCAGTTTGTGAATGGCACTGTTGGACCTTTAGTTCTTGGCACAGCCATGCTTTGGCTCATCCCTCTCCATACACCCACTGGAAAGCAAAATTCACAACAGTGACTCCTGTCTGAATATCACAGAGGCTGCCAGTGCATCCCAGGTCACGACTGCTGCCCCTGTCCTAATACAGAAGACTGTTGTGTCGTTGTATCTGCTTGTTGCAGTCCCATTAAAATACATAATATGTGACTTCCTTGTCTAACTCTTGCCTTCCTCTGAAAAAAAAAAAAAAGGAATTGGCCCCCATTCAAAATGTTGCATTTTGGCTAAACGTGGAAAGAAAATGAACATTTTGTGTTTTGCTTTGCTTTCTGATGTCACCAAGAGACACAGGGAAGGACACGATAAAGGAACGGAAACAGGAGAGGACAGAGTCCAAATTTAAAAGGCAATAGCCTTTTTTTTAGCTTTCTGATGCCAAAGAGGAATGAAAATTTCAATATAATAAAATATTCATTGTTTTTAACTAAAATCAGTGTTTGATACTCAAAATTTCGAACTAAAACCAACCGGAGCACAGAGATTTCTTCGGAGACCCTGGAAATTCAGTGACGACTGTAACAGAACAAGGGACCCAGCTGCAGAAGCCTCACACGTCTGACTATTTTTTTAATAAAAATTAAACAACGGAGAGGCCACACACTCAACTCCAGGATAAACTCTTGCCTTTTCTGACTAAAACACCGAGTCCAGGCTGCCCACAAGCTCTCAGCTGAGTTAGAGCATCGCCCTATGAGCCACCACTGCACGGTGTGAGCCTCCCCCGTGCAAAATCAATTGCAACGGGGACGTCCCTGCGCGCCCTGTGGCTGGCACCAGCTCCTTGTTCCCAGCTGGTGCAAATCTGCTGGGCTCAGAGGAATGCACCGGCTGATCTGCCCCAGGTGAGGGTCTGGCCCGTTGCAGGTCGGAGCTGTCAGTACCAGGGAGATGTCAGGATACTATAATGCATTTGCAGACAAAGTAACCAGAATCGATGAAACCAGATGGAGCTGGGAAAGCCTCAGCGCCAGGGAGGGTGGAATTTATTCTCGGCTCCACCCAGCAATAGAACAAAACAAGCTGTGAGTTACAGCCCCTTGTTCCCTGCTTTTCCATCAAATGCCTTTTTACTTTTCTCTCTAGGTGGGTTTAAAACTCCAAACCTCCCTCTTTCCCGTGTCACTCTTGAAGACCTATCTCTAGTACAATTTCCGGGATGCCACCAGCTTATCAGTTATAGAAAAAAACCCTTCCAAATGTCAGGTTTGTTGTTACGTTATCCCAGCAAACTCGGAGACTTCAGCTGCGCCTTGAAGAAACAGGGTCTCAATTATTCAGAGAGAGATGTGCAAGCATCATTGATATCTCACAGCCACAGGGCTATTCCTGGGATTATCCTACAGGACCACCTACTTCTAGTCGTGTGAGCAGCATGCACCACCACTGCCAGACATCCAAAGACCTCCAACTCAAAGCGAGCATGGTTTTGGGCCCAGGTAGGTTGCAGTTAATCTACCTAAAACTTGGATGGGCCCCTTTAGTTGGGAGCACAAAATGGAAGAAATTAAATTAATGTAAGAGCTCCTTGAAAAACGGCCTCGCCACAACTGCCCCAACCTTCCCACTGAATAAACCAGACAGTTGCTTGCGGTTTCTTCTACAGTAGTGGGATGGGTCCTCTTCCAATGGCTCTCTTTGCCTTTGCAAAACAGAATATTTTGTGTTCTGGCATCAATACTTCATTTTCTTCTTGACACCTGACACCAAAGTCTAGTAGCAGAACAACTATGAAGACAACGGATATGTTCCTTGGTTTGATTTCTGCCAATGGCATGGCATGACATAGATTTGAAATTGCCAACAATGCTCCCATACTCATTATGTTCTTCTCCTGGAATTTCTTCTATGCAACACTTTTCGGATGGTATATGAACAACCCAGCCAGGCCTTGGAAGCTCCAGCCTAGTGGTTTATTTCCAGGCCCACTCAAGTACCAATAGTTTTTAACTTGTATATTAAGATGCTCTTGAAATTCTACCCTGAATGTTCATTTATACAGATGACATTTGCTCAGACATTCAGTGTCAAGCTTTTTCTGCCCTAAAGGACATCTAGAATTCAGATTTGGCAGCTATATTCAGCTACTGCTGTAATTGGCACTTGAAACTGAACATTTCAGAATCAATTTCATGCTTTTTCCACCTCCATAGCGCCTGCAAGACGTGGGAGCTGAGCGCCTCTCTGAGCGGGTGCCCAGTGAAACATGATCTGCATCCAGCCTACCTCGGCATTGCTCTTGATAGACTCTGGTTGTACCATGACCATCTGATAACATTGTCTGCAAGAGTGAAGACCTGCCAGGCTTAGACCTGGGGATCTAAAGTTTAAACCCTGCAGACATCTGCACTTCCCTTTGCTGGTTGGCAGCAGAGCATTGTACTCCTCTGGGACCTGAACCTGCCTGATCCTCCCCTACTTAAGTCAATATGCAATTTCACGCAAATGTGTCAGGGGTGCTGAATCTACCTTTCTAAGATGCCACAAAAAGAAGCAAGAACAGAAGAATGAAATTTTGAATAAATACTGAGAGAGGATGTTAAAAGAAACATGCATTTACATATTTTCAGAAGAGATGTCACAAAGATGGACCTGCTCTTTCAAGGGGATTTTTTTGAAATTCAGAATGGGGTAAATTCTTTCTCAGAAGGAGAAACAAAATCTTTATAAGATTGCTGCAGCAAGAGAATATATGCATGGAAAAACATTCTGAAATGGTTAAAATGTTTAAAAAAGCAGGAATAAGAACCTAGACTTCCAATCTATAAGTTGAATTGATGCTCACAGGATTTACAGGCTCCTGCTTTCCCTTGAGGTGCCCTGTGGGAAAACTGAAGCCTTGAAACCCCAAGCAATCTCAGCGCTTTGAAGTTTTGGAGATGAAGTTCCCAAAACTTCCAGTGCTGTGGCAAGAATTAAACAATCCTGACTATCATTGACCATCCCAAGGCTTCAGAGTCCAGTTTGACCACGTGGTACCTGGGTTTTCCCCAGATTTGCAGGCTCCCAGCTCCCCCCAGACACACACAACAGAACTAAATTTTGCAGAGACCCCGTTGCCCAGGGGCATCCTGGCTCTGGTTGGGAGCTATTTGCAATCTGGGTTGGGGGTGACCCATTCTTGCGGTCCATCCTGCAACGCCAAAGGGACCTCCAGCCTGCGAGGAGGCGAGTGGAGCAAACAAAGGAGAGCAAATTCAAAGCTGCTTCCCTCCCAGCAGTGCTCTCTCTGAGGGCCAACACCAGCAGGGCTGGGTGCAGGTGGCTTTTAGCAGCTCAGAATTTGCCATCTGACCATTTTGATTTAAATTCCACTTTCCATTGCCTGCGTTTAAAGTTCGGTGCATGGGCTTTTACAGCAGCAGTAATGAACCTGGAGTTCAAACAGCACATGGCGAGATCAAAAATTGCCAGAGCGGAATGTGTCCCACAAATGCAAAGCATGGCTTTTCATTCATTATTTTTTCCTTTACAGACAAGTTTTACAAGCTGTTTATTTTCTGATACAGTGTTGGCAGACATGTGGTCGGAGGAGAATCAATATCAGCACAGTGGGATGTATTTTCTTAAACGGTTTATAGGGGGGTCTTTGCTTTTTCAAAGGGGGATAATTGAATGTAGTACACACTGTACTTTTGATTTGTTTAACATGAAGCGTGAAATGGGTACAGCTATGATTCTGTCAATCAGTTTAACTATCCAGCGATTCATTTTGAAGCAAGGCCTCCTTGCAGGGATCATCTGGCTCAAGGGATGGGGAATTCACTCAGCATCTTCCCCGCAAAAGTGCCAATTCCAACCCAGGCTGTGCTGGGACCTTGCTGGCCCCACAAAACAAACTGGGATCAGGGTCCCAAGTGAGCTTTGTGGGTGCAGATAGTCCCACTGCAATGAGGTGCCTTTGGACATCCCGTATTCAATGAGCACTGCGGTCAAGTTCGCAGCAGCAAGGCAGGGAACAGGGGTAAAGACTCAGGATTGGGCGGCTGAAGGGGTTTGAGCTTTCAGGGAGGTGTCACAAAACAGGACCAAGTCTCGAAAGCAGGGGTTATCCCTGCTCTCCACACAGCCACACAGATCCAACAATACTCCTCTTAATCTCCAGGCGATGAGCAGGAAATTTAAGTGACTAGATCTCCCTTCCTTAAAGTGTTCTTTGAGAGCTAGTCCAATTTTCAACAGGATTTTTCCATGTATGCACCCCAATTCCATCCCTGCCTCCTTCCTTCCATGCAACTCCCAGTCCATATCTGATCACCACAATGTACTAACTTGTCTAAGGAACACCAGAAGCAATAGCCAACTACAGATGTGGGAATGAGGGGACCAAAATCACACCCACTGTTGGCTCCCCAGTTGAGTAACCAAATCTCGTACTAGACCAAGGGCATCTTCACCCTGAATCCCAAACCAAAGCTTTTCTTCCCATCACTGCATCAATGACACATCCAAGCCCCTACATGTCCCTCCTGCTTACCCCTTCATGCACTTGGAGGCAGCTCCTTCCTTTCACCCCTTTAGCTTTTCTGTGAAGTTATTGTACAGCATGATAACCATTATGCCACGCTGGAGACCAGACGTGCATACCTAACCATCCCCATGGAAATGCTATCTCCGTCTTTGGAGTAATCCCGTTGTTGATTAGGCATCCTGGAAATCCCATGCAACCTGGAGAGTCCTTTGACACCGCTGCACCAATATTCAGCTACTTCCAGTCCAGAGGAGTCTTTCCCGGGGGGTCAGTCTCTCCAGACGCTTTATACAAAGCCACCTCTAATTCTGACCCCACAAATGTTGTGTTCAAAATGTCATTTTTTAAATGAATTTCCCCACCTGTCCACAGCTTTGTGTTTGAAATAACACAATGGTGAGGCTGAGCCTTGCATAGCTCCGTTTGTGCTGCAGTTGTGCAGGTTTTAGATGATGCAGCGCATTTCACCCCAGAGTTACTATGAGAAGGTAGAAATTTCTGTCCAGGGACACCCACCTTTTTTGTGATGTAACACATTTGCTCAGCAGGAAGATAGTCAAAGGGGAAGACAAATCTCCAGTTGAAGTTGCCCTCTCCTCCCATAGACCTGTAGTGCACATCTGTCTTCTGCTTGTTCTCCTCGTGGCCAACCAGCCAGCTGCAAAATGCAAACACGTTGCATGAAAAACTAGAAACTCACCAACAATTTTGCAGTTTACTCAACGTCACAGAGGCCATGAGCAGGTAATAAAATGTCTCTCACCCTTGTGAATGCCTTGGGCTGCTGTCTGTGGGGGTAACCAGGAGCCAGTAGGAGACTTGGAAGGGAATGCAACAGTCCCTGCAGTGTTAGGAGACGAACCTGGTTCGTCTGGTGGTAGCAGCCTGAGAAGCTCTGCAATGTCCTCTCCCCCATCCTCTGAGTTTTATGGATGTTTTAAAGACTCAACACTGTCCTAAGCTCTGGCTCGAAGTTGTCACTTACCCATCCATAAGCACAGATCAGCTTCTAGCCTGCCTTGGTGAGAGCTTCTTCCCTTTTGCAGACACCCCAACAAACCGACCTTGTAGTTAGCCCCTAAAACCACTCCTGTTGATGAGGCAACCATGCTAAAGGACCAAAGGGCCATTTTCCCCCTCTATTCTCTGTCAATTTCTCAAAGGTTATTATTTGGAAGTTCTAAATGGCCAAAAAGTTCTTCCCCAAGAAGATCCCAGAGTGGCCAGACCCTGCTGTGGCCAGGGTGGTCCCCAGACGCTTGTGTTAGATACAGGTCTTTGCAGCACAGTTCCCCTCCTGGTCTAAAAGAGCTTGCTGTGGTCATTCCACAACCAGTTCAGGGGCAAACTGAAAACTTTCCATAACAACTACTTTTTTCCAGCTGTGAATTTTGCAACTGTCGGGTTTTCATTCTGCCCTCTTTCCCTGTCCAAGATTTTTCAGTCTTCAGCAATCAACGAAACAAAACGAAACAGTAAAACACATCCATTTGTGTATTTAGAGCCCTTCTGGTGGAAAGCCAGAAGATTCAGAGGGAGCCTCTAATGAAAACAATTATTTCGTTTGATTGTTTTCCACTTAAATTGAAAATAAGGATTTTTTGCCCAGCTATACAAATTATCCCCTCTTCTACAGGTCCTGAGAGGAGCACATGACCCACCCCAAATGTCTTGTGGGAGACAGCAAAGGGAGGTCTACTCAAGTTCATCCTACGGTACGCATCACATGCACATGCGCTACATGGACAGCGAGGGCTCGATGGCAGTGTGAATGGTGTGATGAGGTTACACTAATACTTAGATTGTGGCTGTATTATTTGATGTGGTCTGATAGGATGCAAATGGCCAGCCTGTGTGTTTATCCACATTCTTCAAAGCTTGGCAGGGACCCTCAGAGGATACAGTGTGAGCGCCCTCTCCTTGCAGGCAAACAAAAGGACAAATAAATGGCTTGATTTGAATGTCCCTTCGGCACGTGCTTTTTTTTCTTGCAGATTTGCTGCACCCTCTCTACTGAAGGAAAGAGATGCCAGAAATCAAAAGCATTCAAGCCAGAGTGCCCCAGAACTAAAAACATAACGTAGGAACAGCCGCGGTGAGCAATCAAAGGCCCACCTTGCCCAGTATCCTCCCTCTGACCAGGGCCAACAGCAGATGTCCAGAAAAAAGCTTGAGACTGGGGCAAACACATGCTAATACCTTCCCTACACACCTCTCCAGACTCCAATAACTTACAGGTCAGAGATTTCCTGAGCTATAGATAATGTTTTTGTACTTGACAGGACTGGATGGATTTTAAGCCCATTGGTGGGTCCAGAATTTTTCAGATCCTTGTGACTCAAGGTATCTGCAATATCCAAAGGCAACACTAGGTTCTTATATGTAAGATGAGACTGTTCTCAAACTCGCACATCTCCCCTTCTGCTGCGCGCAAGTGTAAGATCTTGGAGGACCCAGGCCATCCCTTTATTTAGAAACCCAAAAGGGGATGCAGATGAGTTTTAAAGATGCCACATAACTTCACATAAATCTTAGTAGTGGAGGTTGGTTGGTTGGAAGGGGACTCTGGAAACTTCTAGGCCAATTGGCTCAAAGTTTTACCTTGAAATATCTTGAAAAACTTGCAAGATGATGAGTGAAGACCTCCCACCTCCCATGTGACCTGGTTCAGTGTTGATCCATCCTCTTGGTGAAGTAAAACTTTTTATTGGAAATTTCACTATGAAAACAATACAAAAACATCCCCCAACTATGACAGTGACAGAGAGGGCTGTTAACCAAAAAAAAAAAAAAAATCTAATGAGTTTCTAATGAATATGATTTCCCTACACTACCACTCTTTTGTCTGGCTACAGCACAAGTCTTTAGGAAGGGAAGGTCTCTCTGCACTCCGCCTTGCACAACCTAAACTTGGTAGAGACCTCTTCATGCTATTGTAAGATTATCAATAAAAAACTTATTACATTAAATAAAATAAATGGCAACTGAGTTCTGCCTCAGGCATAAGAGAAAAGCTCCTCTTTCATTTACCTGCCTAACTGGTTCAACAATAATTTACATATTATGTAGATGATAACGTACAAGAGACTGAGATTCCAGCCCTGGCCTTGCCTAATGGGTTAAACAGAGAATAAATTGGCAATAGCCTCCTCAGAGAAGCACTGTGAGATCTTCTGAAGGAAAACCACAGGTAAAAGCTCCTTATCTATTGAGTACACCCTAAAGTAGGCTCCAGCCCCCGCTCAGGAGGCAGCGATGGATGGAAGAATGGTCCTCACCAAAGCAGCACCACACCATGCTGGTAAAGGTCACTTTGCCCACAGGATCCCCTGTCTGTAGGACACATGCTTAAGCACAAGAAGGACCATTGCCTCCCCTCCCAATAGGATTATTCAGGCATTATTCAGAGATGCTAATGGTGCAGCCATCTGGGGGGAAGATGAGGAAGTTGAGCAATATTTTTAACTCATTTACAGCACCGTCAGGTTTGCTTGGTCATTGGGGATGCTAAAAGCCAGGAGAGGGATATCAGCAAGTGCTGGATGCTCTCGCTTTCCCGGTAACACCCTACAAGCACTACTATTTCAGAGCCCTGAAGTGCACAGAGCAGCTTAGCTGGAGCTGATAACAATGCACTTGATGTGAATACCAGGTAAGCAGCGTGCATTCTGGATTTACAGGAGGAAAATTGGGATTGTAAAAAAGGGATTTACAGTCTGTTTCAAAATCCTACCTCTTCCTGTCCATAAATCCAAAGAACGCACAAAATAAGTAAGTCCCTTGGCTGGGATTGCACCATTTTACACAAGATAGAACATAAATGGAGTCAGGCAGAGAAGGGAATGTGCCAGAGGAGTTACTGCTGGTTGCCACATTTTTGTGTGTTTCAAGGAAAAAAGGGAATTCCAAAAAGAGCAGCTATGCAAACAAGCCAATCTATGTATATGGAATAAGTCCGTGGCTGTCCCAGGAGAGGAGGTGGGAAAGGGTCGGCAGTGGAAATGCAGACTACATGCCCCTCTCTCCAATGGCTAGGCTGCTTCCCCACACCTTATCTCTCTAAATGTAAATATTGTAATATAAGCATCCAAGAGATGCAAAGAAAAACTCGACATCGTGAAGTGGTTATGAGCCCAGCAGAGACGTGTCTGCCAAGAAGCTGGATGCATAGCTGGAGAGGTGTGAATGGCCCCTTCATCCCAGCGGGGGTTCATGTCTACCACAGCAAGGTAGATGCAAGAGCCATGTTAACTCCTTCACTGCTGCTCTTGCACCTTCAGGCTACAGTACCCAGAGGACACAGAAGCAGGGTGCCTTACCCTTTGACGTAGATGTCACTCATCTTCTCCCCAGTGATGCTGAGGTCATCAAGGATGACGTCCTTGGTGTTCCAGATGATGCAGCGCAAGAAGAACCTGGACAGCCCCAGGAACAAAAGCAACAAAAAAGGGTGAAAATCTTGGTCTAAAGCCCACCTGGACAGCCTGGTCATTCTACTCAGCTATTTAGCTGAAGGAGCTAAGACACAAGTCATCTTTCTCTGAAGATGAGCCCACATAGACATTTCTCAGCTGGGCAGGTGAATCCCTCCCCATCTGACATCTCCAACCCCTTTCCTCTCCCCTCACAAATGGAAGGTGCTCGAACCAGCACCTCACTGAGTAAGAAATGAGAAACAAGTCACCTCTTGGCTTTGCGTGGTGTAATGTTGAAAGGGGGGCCAGGATGACCCAGAGATTTCGGAAAAAGGTCCACCCACATCTGTAGCTTTCCCTGCATGGAAAGAAAGACACGTGAAGCCTGGTGAGCCTCCTAAATGGGTTACCTTCACCTCCTCAGTAAGATCTAGTAGTGGAGAGAGAAAATATCAAGTGCTCCAATGCTCCTTAGTTGAAAACTAAGGTTTCTTTAATTGGAAAAGTGTCATTAAGTATTATATTAAAATTATTTTAGTGTTAGTTGGGTATATGTTCATGGCCTGATATGTACAAGAGTTTGTTTTGGATAAGGTGAAGGTGCACTCTGGCTTTATTCTCCATGGCTGACTATCTTTACTTAGGGACATATTGAAGACTAAGTCCATGGGAGGTGTTGGAGAAGCAAGCAGTTCACTTGTTTTCCATCCTGTCACCAGTTGTCACCAGCTGGACAGCTGGTTTATGGGTTTCTGACCATGGGAGCGGAGGATAGGATGAGGAGAGGGGAATCTAATCCCACTTTCACAAACTTCTTCCAGGGAGAGGGCAGCAGAAATGCAGCTGAAATCTCAGGGGGAGGGTTTTTTTTTTAGGTGGTCTCTTTTACTGTAAAACACCAATAGGTGCCAATAAAATATTTTATTGTGCAGTCTCAAGGGTTGAAAGGAAAAAAAAAAAGCCATCCTTTGATAATCAGCCCATCACGGAGGGGTTTGTGGTTTGCTTGCTTTTTGGCAAGAAAATCTTCCATTTCAGCAGAAAACTTTAAAAGCCCAACCTGGCTTTTAGCTCACTACAAACAGCCCGATAGACCCAGCCTGTTCCGTGGCTTTGCAGCAGGTCAGAGACATGCTTTTGGGAACTGCCCTGAATGCAACATGTACTGAGTCACACAGGTTAATCCCCTGGACCCAGCGTCACCCCTATGGATGCTCTTGGTTAGTAGGATCGGTGCAGGGCAGGCCCTGATTGCTCTGCCCATATGCAACCCCATGTCATGGAGGAAGCACCATTGCTAGTCTCCATGGCTGGTCCAACAAGACCATGACACCTGTACCTGTAAGAACAGCACAGACCTACTGGTCTGTGGTTACCTGGCAGCAGCCACCTCTTGCCTCTAATCATCATTTTCACTAGGCGAATTAACACGAAAAGATGTTAGAGTAGTTGTCAGTGCATTTACTTCTGCCAACAACTCTCCTCTCCCACCACTGGAGAGGTGTTCTGGTTAAAAATGAACCACAGAAGGGAAACAGCTGAAACAGTGCAGATCAGTGGCTGCGCACATTTACACCAGCTGCAGCGCCGGTCTCATGAAACTGCTTTTGCAATGCAACTGGAACATGTATGACAGATGATAATTAATCATTTTGTTCTTCGGGAAGCAGCATTTTTCGATCCAAATACATAAACTACACATATGTGTTAATCAAAGAAAAGGGGTTAAGCTAAATACAGATACCTGGATTTCGATTGGTTTTGGATGGAAGCCCGTTTAGTTCTCATTTGGCTTGAAAACATCCAGTCTGCAACAGTACTAACACTTTACACCTCCAAGGTTGTGTTCATGCTGCAGAAATCATGCTGCTCCATTGCCAAAGGAGCCTGCATTAAGACTTTCAGATCAGAAGTGGCTTTGCCACCAAAAAAAAAAAAAATGAGCAAATGCTGACAAAAAAGAACACAGGAGGCTGTAATCGATCTCCCCAAGCACCCTGAGCAAGTCAGCCACAGAGCTGAGCTCCAGCCTGCGTTTGAAAGCCAGTGCTTTGCTGTGGCCCATAAGCTGACTCCCCTGCCCGGGAACAGGTATCCCCAGCTCCATCTCCAGGTATCCCCAGCAAGGCTCCGCAGCGAGCCAGCCACCTGCTGACGTTGGATCGAAAGGCGAGGATGCTCTTGGTCTTGTCCTGGACACGTCACACCACTCACCTGCTCGATTTCTGGCTGGAGAGGGCTGTAAAGAGGTCTTGTCTCCACGTGCTCCGGCACCAGCCCTTGCTTCCGCAGCACGTAAAGGGCGAGACGCTCCTCCACCGGCCCCAGGTGGGGGTTGAGGGGTTTGCCATCCTCTGCCACAGAGCAGACAAAGAGCAGCATTACAGCATGCCACGGCCACAGCTGTGCAGGGCCAGATTCTGGCTGCCCCGTGGGAGCTCCCCAGGGATCAAGCACAAGCCCACCAGCTCGCCCACAGCCAGGAGCGAGCAGGAGGAGTGCAGCCTCCATTTGCACATTCACTGCCATCACGAAGCCTCCAGAGCACAGGGCAACCCATTCCCAGTGGGACACGTGGACAAACTACCGTGCAATAGGACAGGGACCTGCGGTAAGTCTCATGCAAGTCCTCCCCTAGATCACAGCAAGCGAAACACTGCAAGGACTAAGTTGAAGCATATGGAAAGGACAGTCTAGTCTTTGATCCTGCCCAAGGGTTCAGGCTCCCTAAAATCACAGCAGTTGGGGCTGCAGGGTTGCCAGCAGCCCTTCAGCCCATGCTACTGCTCTGCTGCCATTCCCACCACCAGCAGAGGTTTATCTAATGTGTGATACAAGCTCTTCAGGGAGAGATGAAAGAGTATGCTCTGGTACAGTTTTCAAGCACTGATGTGATAGATATTGTTTAAATCCCATCATTTAAAACCATCCAGGATCTTCAGCTGGGCAGAGAGGAGTGCAGTGGGAATGAGCTTCCTACAGGGTGTCACTTCTTCTATGCTGGGTTTGGGGTGAAAGACAGAAACAACAGGAAAATGATGGCTATGCAGATGCCAGCAGCACAGCTCAATGGCTGCTCCTAGTCCCTGCTCTGGTCCTCACTGCTCCCACTGGGGTATTTGTGGTCTTTCATCAAAATGGGCCAGTGCACAACAGCCACCGCAAACACCGAGCTGTCCGTGAGCACACCTGAAACCTTCTCCACCTCCTCAACCCGCTCCACACCAGAACCTAATCCCTCTGCAAATAGGCCATAAATAATGGACATTTTTGACATCCCTGCTCCAGCACTTGGGATCCCTTGTTACATCCAGGTATGGAGGATGGCCAGCTCGGTCTCGGGGGAGCCTCCTCCTGCCTCCCCATCCCCACATGCCATGCTGGTGCTGGTGGAGGACATCACCCCCAAGACGTTGCCTTTCAGCCACAGCATTTCAAGGCCGTGCACCTTCGAGGACCTTTGAAATGAAATGTGCTCCATAAATATTATTACAGCTCTGCAACTTTCAGGTGATATATCCCAGCTCCTTTCTTGGCAATATCTTGAAGTGCTTAACTTCAGACATATGGGCTATTTCCCAAGCAGTGGAAACCTGGCGTGCGTGCATGTGTGTGTGTGTGCGCGTGTGTATATGTACGCACAGGAAAAAGAAAAAGCCCCTCTCAGAAAACAACAAATGTGGGGGTTATGGAATAATGGTCCGGGTGCAGTGCTTGTAAAACCCATGCTCTCGTGTTTAATAGCTTCACTTTATACCGCCAGGTTCAGATCTGACATTGCTCTGCGAACACAGCTGGTTTCCAGATCTCCTTGAGGTCAAGCATCAGACTTTGTTCTGTTTTTTGAACTGATTGCCATTAAAGCAGAGGAAGGTGAAAGGCAGGGGCTGGGAGAGGGGGGAAGACCCTACTCGGTTTAACACCTTTCCAGCCCTTGCTGAAAACCTTTTGCATAAGAGGAGGCTGCAAAGGAGCCGTTGCTCCCTCGCTACTCCTCCTCCTAAGAGAAGAACCATGAATTTGTGCCTTGATTCCCAAGAGCAAGGAAGGGGGATCAGCCCTGGGCTGTGCCATCTTGTGCCTCCGCAGGCCAAGTCCGTCTTGACAGCTAGGCAGTACTGTAGTGGCCTTAAAGTCAAACTGCAGCTCCTGGGCCACACAGTGGGGTTTCACGTCCTCTCTGGGCTAAAATACCCCTTCCACGCTTTAAAGCAGAGTTATCCCTAAAAGGCCTGCTTCTGCCCCCAAGGATGCCAGTCAGACGAGCAGGAGTTGATGCCCAGGATATTGCAGGTGTCGGTGTTGGTGGGTTTTTGTGCAAACAAGAAAACGCCTCCCCAACACTCGGTGATATTTTCTCCTTGCTGGCAGAGGCTGATTTTGCACTTAGAGCTAGAGCTCACCTCGCACCCCGAGGCGTGAGCCCTGTTGCGATACGCTGGGCACTGTGTGTATGATATTGTCTCCCTCTAGTGACTCCAGCCCCAAAACGCAGAGACACAAACAGCACAACTGCTCCTTCCAGCCCAAGCAGCAGCTGGAAGACCAGGCTGGAGCCTCTCTGGCTGCGATGGACTTTGCTGCTCCCAGCCTGCTTGCATTTGGCTTGCTGCAAGCAGTAAAGGGCAGCCTCTGGAGGCCAAGGTTAACGTGGCTGGATTGCAGGTCTGGGTTTAGCCCCGGGGTTTGGTGTGGATCCAACTGCAACCTGCAACCTTTGGGGCAGAGCCAACCTTGGGAAAGGTGCAGAGCCAACCTGGGCAGCAAGGTGGGGAGAACGGGGACGTGCCCATCACCCAACTCCTGGCCTCCATGGTAATCCCCCACCATGATATGCCCATGACCTCCACCTCCATCCCTTGCTCTGGATAAAGGAAAGCTATTAGCAACCCCAAAGCAGCCCCATTACCTTACCCAGTTCAGAGAGGATGTACTCATGTTCCCTGAAGATGACCCGGTCAGACTTGTAGGTGGGAGCCTTGTAGTTGCGCTGCAGGGAGAAGAGGTGAAGCAGCTGGGAAGGACGGAGTTGGTCTCGCCACTGGTTGGGTCCAGAGCTGAAACCAAACAGTAGGGAAAACAGCAGGTCAACAAGTGATCAAACATCCTCCAGCCTCAACAAGGGGCAGCAGCAGCGTTACACCAAAGAGGTCTGGTCTGAGGAAGGTGCAGCTCACTCTGAGTCTGCACGTCTGCAGCCTACTCAGACACAGCTTTTAAGCCTGGGGTGTCCTGATTTCCCCCCACCCCCAACGCACCATGTCACCCTTCAGCTGGCCCTGTGCATGGAGGATGTCCTCACCACAGCGTGCACAAGAGGCATCAGGGACGTAACAGGATCTCCCCAACGAGATTTCTGTTATTTGAAGCATTTCATGCTTCTGGAGGAGAGCCAGGGCTCTGGTAAGTTCCTCAAATGCGGGGCTTCTCTGGTGTGAATCTGTCTCTCTAGCCAAATCTCTGCGGTGAAGTACAGCATTGTCCAGGTCCCCTTGGGAGAGTCCTGGGACAGCAGACCTCTGAGTCGAGACATCACCCTAGTACCCATGGCCAGCCTGGCATCACGCAGCCCTGGCAGCTACAGAGACCCGCCGCCTGAGCCCGCAGAGGTACTTACATGCAGTAAGTTTGGGGGAGGCCACAGCGTGCCCCATATTTTGACAGGAACCGGTTCTCCAGATCTATGACCGTCTCCCCAATCTTCTCATCCTTCGACAGGAGGTCGTAGTCATAGAGCGTGATCTTCAAGTCTTTCTCCAGGGGCAGAGTGCAGCTCAGCTCGAACATCCTGTGCAACAGGAGCCAAGAAATACCCATGAGATGAAGGTTCATTCTGCTGAGTGCCCCATGGGAAACAGACCCACACACCATCCCAACCCACCAGTGCCAGGAAGGACAGTACACCCACTGCGCATCTTTGCTGCATTGGTCCAGTACTATTGGTCCTGTGTTGTACTGGCTTAGCTTGTGGATCTGCACTAAGCAAGCATGCTTTGGGTTTCTTTTTGCCTGGGTGAATTACTCTCAAGCAAACTCTGCCACTGCTTAGTTTCTCCATCTGCTAACTGGACATAATGGTGGTCACTGCAATATCCAGGGAAAAGAGCATCAGGCAAGAGTCAGGAATGATCATTGCCATGGAATTTGAAAGGGGGAGAAATGACAGCTTTAGAAAACCATCTGCTCTTTGAGCCCAAAGAGCAAATGTCCAAAACAGGAGTCAAGCCTGCCTGGGCCAAGCTTATGGTCAGCGTGAGGCTGACCCCCCAAAGCCTCCTTGCCCTCTCCTCCCAGTTCTAAGCACCTTTTTTGTGTGCTGTCTCCTCCGACGTCGTTACACCACAGTCAACATACTGACATAACATAAAGCAAGAGCAAACCTTCCTCTCCCTCTTCAAGTAAAGGACGGCAAGAGACAAAGCACCAAGACCTTGCCAAAACACAACACCCAGATCTAGACTGAGCTGGTGCTCGTGGATGTCAGCGATGTGGAAGGTGGTACAACAGGGTGAGCAGGACAGTCCAGGACTGACCCAGCACTCCCAGGAACCCCTCCACCTGCTGCTGAAAGGCAGGCAATGCTGGGGAGAAACATGACGCCCATTCCCACTGCCAGCACCCACCCCGGAGCAGCTTTTAAGGAGGGGAAGTGAGTGATTATGCCACCAATTAAGAGTGCAGGAGGAACTGGGGTCAGCAGAAAGTAATTAGCTAAAGCTGGACGGCAGCCAGCCGCCCAGGGAAAAGCTCGTGAAACAAGAGGTTTAATAGCCGCCAGCAGCCAGGACCTCGGTTTTACATCTTGCTTTAAAGACGGGGTGGGAGGTGCAGCACGCTGTCTAGACGGCCTCTGGCTGGGAGCCAGGCTTGGCGAAGGAGGACTTGCACTGCCAAGCAGAGCTCACCGGGGTCTGGCTGTGGGCTCTGTGACAGGGCAGTAGGGCCTGGCCCACCGGAGGTCAGGGCTCCCTCCCTTATGCTAGATGGGGAAAAGACACTTTGCATTCACCATAGGAAAGGCAGAACTGCCATCTCCGTTTGGCTGAAGAAGAGGATATGTCGTGTCTAATGCACACTGTCCTCCAAGGTCTCACCAGTATCACCTTCGCCATTCCTCTCCCTTTTCCTCCATCCTTGCAGATCGTGTATTTCCCTCTCGGTCTTGCTTTGTTGGAAAGGTGTCATGGCATTGACAGCCTGAGCTGGTAAAAACCACCTAAGAAAACCAGCTGGATGTCATGTGGAGTAGGGCTTGACCCTTGCTTGTGCTGAAGCATAACCCCCTAGATCTAATCCCAGCTTTTCTGGGAGACAAAAGTCCTACTGGCACATAGAGGTTGAACACCAGGTTTTCCTCTGCCTGCCTCTGCTTTGCCTGGTCCCTATGGTGCTTTCTGTCTCTGATGAACACCCTTTTCTGAAAACATTATCTTTTGCCCTTTATCCCAAGTTTGTGGTCCTAATGCAAGGTGAACAACTCAACCAACCCATATCATGTTAATAGATAATCCTTTTTCAGAGCATCTGATTCTGAGGTGTACCATGCCACAGCCTAATCAAACAGGCCTCCATTCATCGCGTCTTTTCTTCAGACTTTTAACCAAAGTGCCTAAATGAGGAGCAGAGTTTCCCAGACTCTCTCTACCATCAGTGGGATGAGGCAGATGCCTCCACAGGGGAGTCTCAGGTCTAAAAACTCCTCCTGATGTCTCTGTTGATGACAGAACAGATCCAGTCCATGCTCCGCAGCTCAAAGTCCCAGGGAGAAGATGAGCATGAGCCATGGTGGGTAGGACACTGGTCAAGCCAAGGCCAGACTCACTTCAGCAATGTTAACATGAGCCAAGAGCACACCAAGAGAATCGTAGAATGGTTGGGTTGGAAGGGACCTTTAAAGATTATCTAGTCCAACCCCCCTGCCGTGAGCAGGGACATCTTCAACTAGATCAGGTTGCCCAGAGCCCTGCCAGCCTGACCTTGATTGTAAGTTGGAATGGGAAGCTGGCCTGGCCCTATTCCTTCAATATGACACAAAAAACCACATGGACTCCAAGCTGAATCAAAACTTACTTTCCAAAGACGGGCTCCAGCGTACAGGGGAGGTAATTGTCTTGGTCATTTATGGATTTCTTTCCCACTGAAATCTTCACATAGGGATCGCACTGAAGATAGGCATGAAAATATATTCAAGAAAGAGTCATTGCACAGCAATATTGATGACGAAGGAATAACTCTGCCTCCCCTTGTCCCAGCAAGCAGGATCTTCTACCACCCTTGACAAACACCTGTTTTCAAGGATAGAATAGTCTGACCATTACCTCCTTACTATAAATCTGACCATCGTCAAGAGTTAACTGCACTGCAATTCCATTTTGAGGATGACCGAAGGACCAGTTAGCAGTCTGGGACAAGAGTCCAAGCCCTTCTGAGGTCCATAGGATGGAAAAGCAATAAAAGAGCCTGAAAAAAACTACTTATGGCCTCTTCAATGGACTGGGCTTGCTCTGAAGTCCTCAGGATGTTACTGTTCTCCTCTGAGTCACCTATTTTGAGATTCCATTGAGGTCATCATTTTTTAAGTTTGAGGTCTACTCAGAAATAGATTTACAAATGTAGGCAACTAAAATGTCAAAGGAGAAACAATTTGTTTCAAAAAATGTGGTTCAAAACCATTTATTTCCAAGATGCTGCAACAAATTTAAAAAAAAAAGAAAATGGAAGCATACGTTAACATAAAGCCTCTTTGTGCATTTAAAAATTGTATTAGATATTTTTGAATTTTTAGCAAGTTTTTAAGCTTCTCTCTCACAACTAAAACTATTCTGGGAAACTAGCATAAATTTGAAATGTGGTGAAATTAATCAGAGTCATCATTTTTGCCAGGAGAAGAAAAGAAAAGAAGGGAAAGGGAAAGGGAAAGGGAAAGGGAAAGGGAAAGGGAAAGGGAAAGGGAAAGGGAAAGGGAAAGGGAAAGGGAAAGGGAGGAGAGGGAAAGGGAGAGGGAAAGGGAGAGGGAAAGGGAGAGGGAAAGGGAGAGGGAAAGGGAAGAGGGAAAGGGGAGGGGAGAAAAAAGAAAAGAAAAAGAAAAGAAAAGAAAAGAAAAGAAAAGAAAAGAAAAGAAAAGAAAAAGAAAAGAAAAGAAAAGAAAAGAAAAGAAAAGAAAAGAAAGAAAAGAAAAGAAAAGAAAAGAAAAAGAAAAGAAAAAGAAAAGAAAAGAAAAAGAAAAAGAAAAGAAAAGAAAAGAAAAGAAAAGAAAAAGAAAAAAGAAAAGAAAGGAAGAGAAAGGAAGAGAAGAGAAAGGAAGAGAGAGAGAGGAGAGGAGAGGAGAGGGAGAGGAGAGGGAGAGGAGAGGAGAGGAGAGGAGAGGAGAGGAGAGGAGAGGAGAGGAGAGGAGAGGAGAGGAGAGGAGAGGAGAGGAGAGAGAGGAAGAGAAGACGAAGAGAGAGAGAAAGAGAAGAGAAGAGAAGGAGAAGAGAAGAGAGAGAAGAGAAGAGAAGAGAAGAGAAGAGAAGAGAGAGAGAGAAGAGAAGAGAAGAGAAGAAAGGAAGAGAAGAGAAGAGAAGAGAGAAGAGCAAAACTAACTTCATCTAAAAGGTGGCACCCAGCTTGAGTCCAGTACTGGAGGGACCCACCATCCTAGCTCACATCAAAAACAAAGAAAGCAAAAATATTGGCTAGTTATGCTCCCTGGAAAAAACACACAGAAAAAAACACAAGAAAAAAAACTTGTAGTTTTTTTCAAGAAGCGAAGAAAGGAAAAGGAGTGCTTGGGGAAGGTCTGCAGCATAAGGATGGACTGGGCATCCAGTGGAAAAAATAAGAGTTAAGAAGGATTTTTCCCTGAGTTTTTTTGCAAACTGGAACAAAATGAACATTTACTTTTTTGAACCAACACAATTCTCTTTTGCACTGAATTTTTCTTGCAGACTGGCAAAGCTTTGCAAAAAGCAGTCATGTGAAAGACATGATTTTGTTTCCTTTGGCACCAAGTTAAAAAAAAAAACCAAACTCATTTAGCTATTTTAAATTGCCCTACTGAAAAATCCCCCAGGATGGAGGAAGAGTTGGCTCCTGGGATTCCCAGATGTTGCAATGGAGGCAGAAAGAAGAGGTAGATTTTCTCATTTTTGCTGTCACCGCTGTTTCTAAATTTTAAGCCATATATACAAATTTTGATCAATTAGGGCTGACATGTTGAAAGAGCCCACCCCGTGAGGCAACATTGAGGTCCACCACAGCTTTCCCCAGCAGGATACCTTTCCATTGGCGTCCTTGGGCTGGAGGTCGAAGGCCCTGATGATGTAGACCCTGACAAGACACTCCTGGGGTCCTCTGGCCGGCAGCTGGTGGAACTGCCGAGGTGGCACTGGGACTCGCGGGTCATCTGGGAGAGGGTAAATTTTGAACGAACCCTATGAAGGACAGATATGTTCAGCTGCGCTTGCACACTGACACGTGCAGATGGTCTCATGTGAGCAAGCTTGCAAAAAAGTCTGGATGGTTGCATAGAATCACACAATCCTAGAACGATTTGGGTTGAAAGGGACCTTTAAAGGTCATCTAGTTCAACCCCCCATACATGGGCAGAGACATCTTCAGCTACATCAGGTTGCTCAGAGCCCCATCCAACCTGACCTTGAATGTTTCCAGGGATGGGGCATCTACAATTACTACAATGCTGGGGACAGAGCCTCAGATCCTGACCCTCTTCTATCTCCTAGACCAGACCATGTCCTGTCAGGCTCTTCATGGTCGAGGGAGCCAGGAACAGGGTGAAGAGCTGCCCATATCATTCATCCCTTGCCTGAACATCAATGCAAACTCTGTTATAAGTCTGCACAGAGCAATTCCAGCCTGTTTGTCCTTTACATCTTCTACTTCACTGTCCTTTGAGCCTTCATGCTATTAAAGTGGGGTGAAGGAGCCTTCCTATGAAGCAGCTCCCTGAAGGCTGAGGCTGAGAGTTTCCCTGCAGGGACTGTCTTAAAGGTTCCTGAACAAGGCAACTGGTTCCTGAGAGAAGGACGGGAAGAGGAGAGGGAAAATGCAAATATTTACAGGTGTTTTATTCACCAGAGCTGATTTCCTCCCGGTGAAGTGGCAGGAATCAGTCTCTGGGTATTGTCTGGGGTAGGAGAGTGCTGGGTAGGAGTAGGAATTAAAAAGAAAAAAAAAAAGCTAGAAGAATTGAATCCATGATCTCTTGCAAATAGGCTAAAGGTTAAAAAGAGCAAAGGATGCATCACTCCTCTGCACTGGACAGACAGCTCTGAGCACCAGTGTGGCAAGATCATCAGTGCTCACACACACACCCACCACCACTCCGGAGGAAGAAGATGCTCCATCGCTTACATCCAGCATCGGTTTCAGATGGGTTTTTGCTCCAGGATGACGGCACAGCCTAGACTGGGTTTGAAGCTTGCAATGCACTTGCTGCTGGGAATCCAGCAGCCAGATCTGCACAGGCAGGTTGTTCAAACTGAGACAAGTGGTCTACTTTTATGGCCTATTTCTCACTGAAGTCCTACCCAAAAATAGTCAATTAGCATCATCCCACTCAGCAGCAAGACTTTACACCCAGCAGCGTGTGTTGCCGGGTATGGGTACAAGTAGAAAGAGAGACATCACACCTTGAACTCCCCCACGACTGAGGGGTCGTCATTTGAGTCCTGCGACCGGCCACGATACAGCTTGAAGGTGTGGCAGAAGTCAGACAGATGCTCGAAATCCTCCACGTTCTCCAGCTCTGTCTCGTAGACCTGGGGAGGGAGGGAGGGAGAGATGAGGGCGAGGGCAGGGACTGCTCCTGGGCAGAGAGGGACCAGCAGTGTGTCCCCACCAATATGGGATAAGCTCCTTGATCTGGAGCAAATACCACCCACTGGGACAGAGTCCTGGGACCCGTCACCCTTGTTTCCCCCCAAGACAGTGATGAAGAACAGACTTTTGGCAACCCTACAATAAACAACAGCACATTGCAGAAGACCCAGACTAAGCCAAGGTCTCACAGAGGGTTTTTCATCAGCCAGAGACCTTCCTGCTGGGAACATTTTCCTTAAGACGAGGCAAGGTTTCCCCCACTTTAGTCCTATTTCGGCTCCTGTGTTAATTTTAGCCCTTCTTGTAACAGGGCGTCTAAATCTCCCCTTCCCTTCACAATCTCTGCTTCTCCTTGTTGTTCCCAAACACTTTTCAGGGCAGGAGTTCCTCACCTCGTGTGCCACTTAGAAATGTGACAATTTCTTGAAGGCTGCAAAGTGGAAAGCTACCAGAAACGATTTTGCAAGGAAAATTGAGTTTTCAAAACAGTTATTTTTTAAAACAGCAGTACCTGCTCTCTGGGGAAAACGATCTATTTTTTTTCCTGGAAGATAAAAAAAAACCTAAACACTCAAAAAAAATCAAAGCTTGTGGAAAAACAACATGGAGAGCGCAGGTCCAACGAACCAGAACCAGCCAAGGCCACTTACCTTCAGTGTGTCAAAGCCCTTTTCTAAGTAGGCGCCACATTTTTCCCTTTCTCCTGTGGAAGCATAGAATTTGCTCCACCAGTCAATGAATTCTTCCTCCTGCAGCAAGGGATACCAAAGTTATGTATCTCCATGAGCAAACCCCAGTGATCAACAACAGCAGCATCTCCCATAATTGCTGGAGGTGAACTTCTGCCCTGTGCACCAGCCCCATGCTACGGCCTGGGTTTGGTGGGTCTCTGTCCTGCAGAGGCGATGAAGCTATCGTGAACCCAACCTGCAGCTCCTCGCTCCCTGGTTTCAAGGTGCTTTTGGGATGCTTCCAGCCCAAATCCAGCTGTTGCAGCCACAGCAACACTACGGATCTAGACCTGCCAGCAGAGAGGATGATTGTCCATGGGAGGATGAGGTAGAGCTCACAAGAAGAAATCTGCAGTATTTTTAGGCTAGGGGCAGATTTTGGTCAGTTTGGGTGGTGGTCTTCCCAGGACCTCAATGTAGAACCATGCCGGGGATGAGACTAATTAACTCCTGTGCTAACATGGTCCTGACAGCCTGAAATTCAGGCAGGATGCGAGGACTGCTCTTAAACTCAGCGCCTGGTTTGGGCTTTGCCTCAAAGGTTTTGGGGTTTCTGGGACAGGGATTGCCTTTCTAGCACCAACCACCTTTCCATCCAAACAAAACACATGAGCAAACAAATAAATGCATAAAATGCATATACTTCCACAAAAACAATGGTCCCCAGGTGTTGCACCTCTCTCAGGAATAACATAACTCTCTCCTCATTGACACATACATATACAAAGAAACGGGCCGGTCTCATCTAACCTCAGCCTCATCTCACTGCCCACAGCCACAACGCCATCAAGGAACATTTGCCCCGTCTGCTATGAAAACTGAATTTCAGATCCGAGGATGCTGTTCCAAGAAGAAAGCCGGCTGCCGGCTTCAGTAAATGTATGTACTTTATAAGAGCACCGTTTTTGAAATTTATACAAGCAAAGATGAAGGGGCTTTGACTGTGATTCATGAAACATTCCTGAAAAATAATGATGTCTTATTTTAGAAGTCCACAAAATTCCATCACACTGACCTAATGGAGGAATCATAATAGAGGTTTATTGGATTTATATTTTAAGCCAACGGTGCAGGCTTTAAATTGCTGTCTTGAATAGACATTGTTTTTAATAGAAATATTACATAAATTAACTCTGAGGCCTCTGCTGCCTCCCTTTTTTTGAAAAAAAAAAAAAAAAAAAAAGCCTTTCATCGCTTCCCCTGTTTTATTGTTTAAAAAGCTACACTGACCATCATGGCTTTATTACGACATTCCACAGGTACTGAGTTACAAAGAAAGCACTTAAACTAATCTGACGACTTACCCATGGTATCTTCTGCAGCCCCAAGACAAAGAATTTGGTTAGATATTTTTGCTGATTTCTACTGATGGTACAAAAAAATGGGGGAAGGAAAAAAAAAAAAAAAAGAGGCAAGGGGGGAGCAGCTGGAATGTTAATAGCGAATTTGCCTGCAAATGGGAAAGCCAGGGAAAGCAATGGCTCCACCACATGAGCAACTGAATTTATTTAATTTAGCAACCAGGCCATAGCCAAAATCACCTCCAGTGTTTTACATTGGACATGGTACAGGATGGTCCTCAGAATGGGGCCCTGGCACAGATGGCTGAGGGACCTCAAGCATCCTGCATGCCCTCTCCAACTGGGACCCCTTGGGGATGCAATGGGGCACACACCCATGGGTGAGCATCGCCTGTGGATAAATTTCACATCAAGCGACTAAGGCCTAAAATTTTGGCTTGGAGAGAAGCTTACTCAGACATGGCAAGCTGCTTTCATGGTTATCAGAAGGTTTGTGTCTCCCCATCCACGTTCGCTCCCTCTTCCCTCACAACCACCACTCCCATAGAGCAGGGAGCACTGTGATGTGGGCTGGCACCTGCACCCCAAATGCCCTGAGACTGGAGTCAGGATTGCAAACACTTTCCCATTCAGTACTGAGATAAAGTCAAGTCCTTTCAAGCTCCAGAGTGACCAGCTTTGACGCTTTCTGCTAAAATGGGAATGTCAAAGTTTATCACCGGAGCAGCAGAAGAGGGTCCAGGACCATTTCACCAGGCAAGAGTCTGAATGGGACCATTTCATCAGTTTTCCAGCAGCTCCTTGAGCACCCAGGAAAGGGGCAGCAGGAGAGTCCCTTCTAGGGGACATCCCAGAAAAGAGAAATGTCTTATGGCCAAAAGCATGGTGTTTCCAAAATTAAAGAAATTCAGATTTTTTTAAAAATGCCTTTAAAACCAGAATTTCACCGGCAGGCTGCAACTTCCCACTTGAAACATTTCCGGGATTATGGCTTGGACACAGCAAAAGCACTCAGACACATGCTCAACTTCAATCGAGTGCACGAATCTCTCTGAAGTCAATGAGGCTCTTCAGACACAGCCTTAAGGGCATTCTGGATCAGGCCTTCGGTTCAGCAGAGCCAGCAGCCACTGTTTACTTACCACCCTCAGGTATAGAGAAGGATGTTTAAGCTGTGCCTGATCCCCACGTAGGGCTTTTACCCAGGGCTATGCAGATTACTGTTGAGGGTATTGAAATTCTTCCCTCCCCTGGACCCCAAAATGCAGACCTGTGTCATCCCGACAGCTCTCAAGATGTTTTCAATATCATTTTGTTTCACCTAGGGTGGAATGCACTGGTTTTAACCCCATTTTTGTCAGGGAGGCTGAGCCAGAGCAATTTTTTTCCCCACCGCTCAGGGTTTCCTGTGACTCCAAGCCTGTCCCGTCAAATGTATTCCCAGATGGGAATAGCAGGAATATGGGCTTGTCCAGAACAACCAATTTGCACAAAATATGTTGAAATGGCCATTGCAGTCTGGACCAAAAGGAGGTGTAGAAACCTAAGAAGTAGTCATGCAATGGACAGGTTGGCTTCTGGTGAAACTTAGTCTTTATCATCACCTTACAGGTGGGGGAAACTGAGGCACGGGCAGGTTAATGTCCAGACAGAGAAGCCAGGAGAGCAGAGCATGCATGAGACAACTGAAGTCTTAATACTTATGCTTGTTCTCGTAGTGATTACACACTCTTCCCTGAGGGAATATAGATAACTATAGCAATAATAAATATTGCCTCTAAAGAAGCTAAGCCACCGCCTCAGCCTCAAATGTACTCGCACCTCACATCTGGGAGGCAGATTTCCTGCTGTGGGAAAGCTCTACAGCTGGAATGAGAAGATCCCTCCAGAAACAGCTTGGACATTTATAGACGCTGCTCCCCAGCTGTTTGTTACCACGCTTTTGCAGGAGATGACATCCTGCACCTCAGCCTTGGAGAGGGCAGTGTTAGCATCTTCATCTGCTCCAGCACAAAGGCAGCCTGGTCAGCTCAGCTCATTACCCGACTAAACTAACCCAGCCCAGCCCTGTCCTCCCGCGGGTGCAGAAAACTCCAGCGGAAAGGCCATGGCAAACAGCTGGGGAACACAAAAATGTCTTTAAACACCGCGGCTGCGCTCCTTGGGGTTTTCCAACCACATCCTAAATCCCTCTGCTGCTCTGTCTAGCATTGCTCCAGAGGTCAGCACACCCAGGCAGGAAACTGAGCAGCTCGATGCTGCAGGAGGCATCCTCGGAGTGGTTCTGCACCGAAGCCCACCCACCACCCAAGCAAGGTGCCAGCTATCCCCACACCAGGGAGGGATGGCAGCCTCTTCTGCCAAAGGGCTCCATCACCTACAAATGCAGACCAGCAGCACTTGCAGAAGTGCCTGGGAGGCAGGAAAAAACAGATTTTTTTTCCTGGCCATGCCCTGCCCAAGACTCTGGGGCAGAGGTGTCACAAACTGGGCTCGGCACCTCACACCTGCCAGACCTCGGGAGCTGGAGGAAGCCTCTCTTCATGCAAACAACCTCCCCATGTCCTCGAACTCACACCTCTTCCCCAAGAGACACCTGTCTTTGGGTTATCTATCCTTGGGTTAACCTGGTCCTTTCTCCTCTCTCCTCAACCTGTCCCAGGGACCTGTAGCAACTCTGAGCAGCACCATGCAGGAAGAAGTGCTGGAGGGAGTAGCAGAAAACCCACATGCATCGACACAGAATCACACAGAATCACAGAATGGTAGGGTTGGAAGGGACCTCTGGAGATCATCTAGTCCAACCCCCCGGCCAGAGCAGGGTCACCCAGGGCAGGTTGCACAGGAACGTGTCCAGGGAGGTTTTGAATGTCTCCAGCGACGGAGACTCCACCACCTCTCTGGGCAGCCTGTTCCAGTGCTCTGCCACCCTCAAAGTAAGTAAGTTCCTCCTCATGTTTAGGTGGAACTTCCTATGCTCATGTTTGTGCCCATTACCTCTTGTCCTGTCACTGGACACAGGGAGGCTGCAAGAAGACTTGGTTTATCCTTCCATTAACCCTCAAGGTATGAACTGTCAGATGTTCACAAAGAGAAATTATCCATTTCTGGCTGTTTCACCTTTTTCTTTCCCCTCCCATGTACTGTTAATTTTCCTCAGAAGTGGAGAAAACTGTTTGTTTTCCATGGGTTTTTTTTCCCCACCCTCTTCACTCAGCCTACATTTAGCCACATCCACCCAAAGGCAGCCTCCCACGCACTTTCTTGCCATCACTTTTTCTCTGTCCTATGGTTTATATTTGGGGATGCTTTCCCCTGCAGCCCCAGATGGTGGAAAACCAGTTTGTCACGCAGATTGGTCTGGGAGGGCTTTCACCCATTGCCTGTGGCAGTGCCATGGGCCATCCCCCAAGTGTGCACCAAACACTAGCAGAAAAAATGATGGCAGGAACGTGCCGGGGGGCAACACCGGGCTGCAGAGCGAGTTGGTGACCGTTTTCTGCAAGAGTTATCCAACACCAAGAGCTCTTCCAACTAACAGTAACAGGATAAGCCGTAAAATATGCGCTCTGATTTGGAACTAGCAAACACAGCAAATAACCAATTATTCCAAATAGTTTACAGATTTTGACTTTTTTTTTTTTTCTGGCTTGGATTAGCTTTCCTAACTTGTCATTTGATGGGTTATTTGTATTTCTTGCAACCAAAGCATCACCAGCCAAAATAATGGTATGAACAACTGCGTAGAAAGCACCTTATAGTGCTTCTCAGGGGAGAATGGAGGCTCCTCGTTGCAGTTTCATTGCAGTTGCTCAGAGGTGACTGAGGGCTCCTCATGAGCTCCCCTCCTCTGGGAGACACTCATGACCTGCCTGACTCCTGTTACTGCTCCAGCAAGCTAAGGCTGGTGGAGAGGAGATCTTGCCAGACCCATTTTACAGCTGGGAATGAAGGAGTTACACGGGCATTAACCATGTGGGAAGTCCTCTGCAAAGGGTGCTCCATGGCTCTCCTGCAAACCTAGGTCCTCCACTCCCACCGCCTGCTACCACGTTGGGGCTTCCACACTAACCCCATGTTTTCACTCAACAGGACTCAAAAGATCATTTGTACCTTCTCAGGATAAGGAGCCTGTCTGTCCCTTCAATCTTAAGCCTCAGCAGGTTGGAGGCAACGTGGGCAAGGACACCCTGCCAAAGGGTTTTAGGGCCCTCAAAGCCCCTTGGTGGCCAACAGGTGCTTTGCAAAATGCAAACTATACTCCCCAAATATACCGTGCTTATTCTTTGCTTGCACAAGCAGCTTCCTGATAATTCCTAGCTGCATCTGTAAAGCGACTCTTCAGAAGCACTTCTGTATTTTGATCTTGCCCTTAACAATCAGTAACACTCATTTATTATTAGTGCTGCCCTAGCACACAGAGACCCCACTCGGGATTCGGCTCCCATTGTGCTATGCTCTGTAGAAAAGAAGGATGGGAAACTGCCCCAAACAGTTTCCATTTAAATATTACGCTTAAGACATATATCAAAATCAAGTCAAAGGCACAGAGAGTTTTACAGTCACTTCTTCATAGAGTTCCTAGTGTGACTGGCTCTGGTGGTGGCATCTATACTACATCTACCTGAGCTTTAGTCATGATTTAGCTGACTAAATACAGGGTTTGATCTTAGCAAAAGGTGTACTGCACCTTCTGCTGACGTTGTCCATGGACTCTCTTCTGGCCTGCTGTCCCCTGCGCTTTCCCAAATTAAGGGAAATTTAATTAAGGGTCACCCCTAAGGTCACCAGGATCTCATCCTGAACGGTCTCAGGTCAGCTCTGCTGGGCATCGTGGCAGAGGCACAGAGGGAGATGGCACATCCATCCTCGGAGAGCTTCAATGGGACACTGGCCAAGGTCAGTTGGGGACAGGGTGCCACAGTGCAGGACCTGAGACAGGAGCTGTTCTGGCCCGATTTCTTGGGATGGTCTGACAGTTGGAAAAGGGGATTTGTAGGACAACAAAGACGGGATCTTGTGGATAATTACAGAGTGTTCCTCCCAGGCAGGGAGGGAGAAATCGCTCATGCAAGAGTGTATTTTGACATTTTAAGAAGTCACGAGTCTCTCTTTCACCCTTTGAACATGATTGAATCACTTAAACTCCAGAGGGATGAGCCAGGATTTCAATGCTGAGGGAAGGGGGACAGATCTGGAGCAGAGAGTTGGGTCTACAAGACATCGTTGTTGCAAAATCATCTCATTTTGCTTATGCCAAAGATTCTCAAGAGACACAAGAGAGAGATGAAGGGACAACTCTTGAATTTTTCTAGGAGGACTTTGGCAACAGCTACACCAGAGGAGTGCAAAGAGAGGCCAGATTAGAAAGGGTTTATGAATTAGGTTATAAACAATTACAGATTAAGTGCTTGGATTTGTGCAGGATCCAGGCAGAGCCCAAAGCATCAGCTCTGGCAGCCCCGACCTGATGTCCCCACCACACCATCATTTCTCCCCAACCTTTAGCCCCCAGGTGGGTGCAGGGGATTGCTGCCACAGGGAGCAGAGGCAATGGTCATCTCCCTCCTTTGGTGGCTTTATAGGTCCCCCTGGCAATGCCTGCCCCATTTTCCAGAGCCGTTTGTGGGTCTGGGGTTTTTTGAGGTTTTCTCAGCACACTGAAGCCATGCTGCTGGGGAGGTAGTTAACCCATATGCTCAAGATGAAGGGGAAAAATAATTCTTGTGGACTCCACCAAGGAGATGGGGAGACTGATCTGCGAGCTCAGCTGTCCATGAGGGGCAAGCCCACAATCTCCTTTCACACTCCCCCTCCTCCGGGTCATTAACACCACAGTCAGAGGCAGAACCTGGCAAAGTCCAGGAGCTCCCTCACACACTCCACACCGGGATGGATTTTCTTGGCTGTAAAAGCTTTTTTCCTAATATTTAACCAGCTGCAGCCCCTATGCCTCATTCCACAGCTCCCGCTTTCGTGCGAAGTTCCCCAGCTATATAGGAGAAGGAGACGGGAAGGAAGACGTGCACAGGCCGTCTCGGTGACATGCTTTCCAAAACAGGATGGTTTCCCCCAGGAGGCGTCAACAGCTCTCCACGATGTGAGGTTTATTATATTTAATCACATTCCTGTAGGGTCCTGGTGAAGGCCAGGAGAATAGGTTTATTACGGCCTAATATTCTGTTGTTTTTATTTTAAATTAATGGTTTGCAGCTTTTTTCTTTTTCTTTTTTTTTTTTTGGTAAAATTTTATTTGAACTAAACCAAAACCACATTCACATAAATTAAAGATGCTGATGAACAGAGGGAGGGAGGAGGCTATTTATGGAGCTTTTGTTTCCATAGTCTGCCTCCCAGCACAGCCACCCATCTGTTTTCTCTGTGCGACAAAGGAAGCCGCATCAAGTGAACAATGTTTTGTGGGTGCAAAGGATAAACAAGGTACTGGAGAGATGCATGTAGGGCCAACAAAGCACATATCTATGTATTACAGAGAGACAGGCTGGATGTTAAACATGCCTCCAACCCTGTGCCAAGACCTACAAAGATGCCCATCAGGGGCTTCTGTATGCAAAAGTTACAGCTGCCATCAAGCTGCAACCCGTTTCTTACTCCATGTGCTCTTCTTGATTATTTTCAGCAAGTGAGAGCCCATTTTATCTTTCCTTCCATCTGTCACGGTCAGGCCTCAAAGGGAGACTTTTCCTCCCAAAGACACAGTATAAATAACACCTCAGAGTTGACCTTCTTCCAAAGGTCTGGGCTGACTCACCGGCATTTTACACCCCAGGGCTGAAGTGTGCGGGCGCCACTCCGGGCTTGGCCGGTGGGAAGGAGTCACTTTTTATGGCAGCAAAGAAGTGGAAAGCAACACAACTAATTCTGGCCTGAAACACATGGGAGGAACGTGCACAGCTCTTGGCAGGAACAGCCCATGTCCTGTAACTCATGGGCCGGTATCAAGAGGGGTCTAAGAGGGGTGAAGCGCCCCAGGCTCACAACACTGCTAGGGGTGAATTTGGGGCATGGAGAAGAACTGCTCCTCTGGAGTGTCAGCCCTGAGAAGGCAAAGCAGCTTTGTTGCCTTTCTTAGAAAACCCAGGAACATACCAAACGTCTGATTTTCTTGTGAAAAATGCATGAAGGGAGAAGGAGACACTATGCAAGGAGGGACCTGTCACTGCTTAGACGCTGGCTGGCATCTCCCCCATCCCCACGCTTGGAGGGCACTAGGCTGTATACCTGCAAGAACCAGACTGTGCAAAGCCCTGCTGATGAGATGAAACCTTCCCTGGGGTGAAACCCTCCTCCTCATGGAAGGCCAACACCTTCTAATTCAACTTATATCAACATGATGCCTAGGACTTCTCATGGTTCCTGAGCTAGGACATGGAGGACCACAGAAGTCCCATCAAGTCCTCAACCATGCCACTGCAGCCACCCAGGACACACCATCTCCGCTGAGCTACCAGGCTCTGCTGGCGTGCGAAGAGAAGCCAGAGGCTGTTGGGAACACATCTGACCTCGAGCACGTATGTAATTCTGCCGGCTCCACAAGGACAAGAGGGAGGAATCTTCCTCATCCCTCCTCACAAGCGACATGAAGGAAAACAATTGCTGAAATGCACACACACCTGTAGCAAGATGAAATTTCCATTTTTCTAGGACAGCAAAGAGTTCTTTCACACAGAGAAATGCCTGAATGTTTGCAGATCTTCAAATATATATATATATATGCACATATATCATTCATAAAAACCATTAATCAAGCAAGTAAGTTAGAAATTATGCAATACATACATGAGGTTGGGCCCAAGAAGCTGGTATGTTAATTAATGCTGAGTTGGTCATACCCTCCGCAGGCTACAAATTAAAATGATTGGTTATCAATGAGGTTAGAGAAACAATGTTTAACATACATCAGCAAAAGCACATTTTAGGAGAAATAAAATGAATGAACCCAAACAGTGCCATCTTCCCCCTCCCCTGGGTTATAAGGTTAGGTCCCCCTGGACAAGGCATCCTTGGCACAAGAGCGGGGTTTGGGTTTTCATTGATATTCACCAAATGGGACTGGGTTCGAATGTTTGCAGAGAAAAAATGGGGTATTAAATGGAAACTGCAGCAAAAACCCACGTTACAGAAAAGCTGTTAATAGTTCTCAGCGCAGGACAAGATCTCCTGCAGACACTGAGGGCTTGCAAACACAGCGAGCCAAGTTCATCGCAGGGGACAGGGAGGGATCTGACCCAGGGTGTTTTTAACATAAAGGGATTAGGAGAGCTCAGGACCAAGGTCTGGTACAAAGAAAATACCAAGCATGAGTGCAGCTTGTCCTTGGCAAACCGAGAGCCGCCATCATCTACCCCTGCCCTGGGCAGCAAGCAGCACCTCTGCTTCTGTCTTGCAAGGTGTGTTTCCTTCAACATGGAGAAGGGGGAGAAATGAGACAGTCTCATCAGAAAATAGCTGGTTTTGAGCATCAGGCCAAGCCCAACAGTGCTCCCCTTGCTCGCCAGCTTGGGCTGGTCCCCAAACACGCTGCTTCTGACCCCACCAAACCAGACCTGCATCAGACCTTGGGTCAAGCTGAAAACACTGAATTTACAGCTGCTTCATGGGGGAAAGATTCCCTCAGGCTCAGTTCCCACTAGGACACCCATGGAACTCTCAGAGGCTAGTGGGAGACAGCTCCTCCATGAGTATTTTATCAGAAGAAACAAATAGATGCTCATCCCTTGGGACTGCAGTGGGACCTCATGGCTGTCGTTCCTGCTCTGCTTCCCATGGAGTTGAGGACACAGGAAAGATCACAGAGAACAAGAGGAGGCTGAGGGTGCAGAGCAAGCAGGAATACGGGCAGACCCACGCCTGGCTCGCCCAAGAAATCCTGCAGCCGCTTGTGCGCAGTCAGCCCTTGCAAAACGTGACTCCATGTGCATCTCCCAGAGAAGCAAAGTAGAAAGGCCTAGCCCAGGAGACCTTGCTACAGAAAAATTGTTTTTCTATGAGTTTTAGGAGTTTCTTTTCTTCGTATTTGGTAACCATGATGTTTGCAGTTCATGTGCACACAGACTTGTTTTAAACAGACCTCGGGCTGAACTTCTCACCCCACTTGGACGAGATGGACAACACAGTCAGCAACCTCGGAGCAGGGGAGTTCTGCATCTGTTTGTTTTCTCTATTTCAGATGAGGACAACAAAGTGATCCTTTGTTCCAGTCATCCATCAGAGGAGGGACCAAAGCCAGGCTTGGCAAGGAGGGAGAAAGTCTTTGGAGCCACACAATGAAACACATGCACGGGCAGAAACAATCCTGGCTCCTGCTTCCAAGGTCATCACTGGAAGAGCAAATGGTATGGAGACTGTGGCCCCAGGCATGGGCTCCTAGCCTGGGATCCACTGCCTTTCCCAAGGAGAAGGGGTAGGATGGCCTCTGCAGACTGGAACTCCTCCTTCACTCTCCAAACCTGGCCCCGGAGGAGAGCAGAGCCGGGTGGAGGGACCCTGATGGCTGTGGGGTGTCAGACCACCTAAGGAAAAGTCACTCCAACACATATCCAACACCAGCGCATGGGAAGAACAGCAGCCAGGGACAAAATTTAGAGGTCAGGGAGGGATATGGTGGGAATTTTGCTTTGGCTTTCCAGGAACACGCACCCTCCTCCTCCAGTCCCCAAACAAAGGCCAAAATTGAAAGACAAACAAACAAACAGAAAAGAACTAATCCGGGGTCTAACTGAGTAATTCAATTCATTGCAGGGTGTTTCGTTTGCAAAATGTTTGTTTCAGTAAAGAAATGTCAAAGTCTTCCACTTTGAAACCGCTACAGCAGACCGTTTTGGCTTTGCAACATCCCTGTCCCCCTCTCATCCTTTCACCTCTCCTTTAAACTGTTCCCTGAGTTTGGTCCGAGTTTGCAGATGCTTTCAATAGGCTTCAAACTGTCCCAGGGAACAAAGTATTTATTGCAGAGCTGGGGTCCCTCCAGCTGCAAACCTCCGTCTCACTCCTTCCTCCGCCACAGCCTCAGGCAGCTGCAGGGACCTCTGCAGCCCTCGGGCAGCAAATGCTGTATACACCCATATAAAAGTGTACGTGTCCCTGTCCACAGCTTTTATACCCAAAAGGCCGATTTGAGCAGGTTTCCTAACGTCATGATGAACTCCCTGCAAGGTCTGGGAGAGCCACAGCCCTGCAGAACCCGATCAACCTCAGTGTTTCTCCGGAGGGAAAAGCTGAGCCGCTCCACCCAAACCAGCCTCAGGAGCGCGGCAGGAAACCCCGATCATTACTTCTGTTGCCCATGACTATTTCTGGGGAAGAAGGCCCTGCCTTCAGGTCTGGGGACATTGCTAGGGAAATATTTTTCTGACCTTTGCTGGACATTAAAAAAATAAAAGTTACATAATGCAATACATGGTGTCATTTATTTTGGTTAAAGGAAAGTCAAATATGAGCAAGGGCTCACCTCACTTCACTTTGCAACCTAAGGCTGAGGGACCTTGTTTCAGTGAGGCCAGAGGTGTCCCCCTTTACCTGCACATCCCTCACTCATTGCCACAGCCCTCCACTTCCTCACAGGCACCCTCAGAGGCCAGAAGGTCGCTCACTTCTGTCCTTAGCACCCACTGTCCATAAATGTCCTCCTGGAAGTTTTGCTAATTGTTGGACCAAGCCTGAGTCCCCTAATGATAAGGTCTGCACACAGGAATGGGAAGGTGGGCTGGGTTTTCTTACAGACATTTACTTCTGCACATCCCAGCCAAAAAGCTACCCGGGGGAGCAGGTATCAAGAAGGAAAAGGTACCCAGGATCACCTGCAGGCAACACTGAGGAAGGGCTTTTGAACAGCCAGCCCATGGAGCTAGCTTTGGGGATCTCCAAGAGGATCAGCTGTCATGAACTTCTCCACCCCAACACCAACCAGCACCACAGCTTCCTCCCCACCGGGACTCAGATTGGGATGTTCTGTAGCCATGGTTCCAGCAGCACAAAGAGAGAGACCAATGCTGCAGGAAGAAGCATCTTCCCCCATCTGCAGCCCCAAACCCAGTAAATGCTCTCCTCACTTTGCAACATATTCCAGGGTGATGACGGGTCCTCACTTCCACCAAGAACCAAACAGTGGCAGAGAAATCCTGAGGATTCAACTACCAACAACCCTCTCTTCCCTGACAGGGGCCCCTTTTTCTGGTTGTCATCTTCCAAAAATGCATCTTTTTCCTCCAGGTTGTTAGGAAGCCTCATTTCCTCCTGCCAGATGAGAATCTGGCCACCAGAGCCACCAAGGGCCACCTCCATGTTGCAGAGCTCTAGCTCTAGCAGAGTTGCATCCCTGCTGCTGGGGCCACAACAGGTCCCTGTGCTGGATCCCAACCTGCTGCGGACACGATGGTGGTCCTAATTTTCAAAGCAAGCAGTGGATGGAGAGCCAGCTGTACCAGGGATGAAGCATTGATCTATGTGCCTCACCCCATGGTGTATGGGTCTCCACTGGGACAAGGAGCACCCCAAAGTCTCAGGGAAGAACTTCAGAGACAGGGAATGATCATTTTCCCGTGAATTTGTACAGAAAGCACACAGATTTCCTAAGAGGGATGAGTGGCAGGCTACAATTCAAAAGAGATAGACAGACCTGGATCTGGCATGCCATCAGAAGTGCCTACAGCTTCTGCAGGAGCGCTCAGGTGTTGCACTGACTGTAAAAACTGGTAAAGAGCAGAAAGCATGTTTGGACGAGAGCATCCAGAGCAAAGCTTTGGAAAGGACAGGAGTTGGAGGAAAGTCAGGGACTGCTACTTCCCTTCCTCCCATCACTAACCTGCTCATGGGGAACCCACCAGCCCAGCCTCGAGCGAGTGCAGGCATCTGAAACACGTCCCCTTGGCCCTTGGCACAGCTCTCCCTCACCCTCCTCCTGCCTGGAGCCATTTGTGCCAGGGTGGGAGGAGATGGGGGGAGCAGGGCCAGATCCTGTGGCGCCTGCGGTGACGGGGTGTGGCTCACAGAGCAATGGTTTCCCCGCAATGCCCCACCACATCTGAGGAGGGGATTAATTCTTGTTTGCAATTTAAACAGCCCCGCCGTGCCAGGGCACTGCGTACACACAATAACAGAGCCCCTGGCCTCACTCCAAATTAGTCTAATGAGGAGCAGGCTTCAGGACAGGCTTGGAGAAGAAGCAGGCTGCCCCTCTCCTCCCACCTCCTGCCATCTTTGACTGCTCTGCAGACGTGATCAACACCCAGCGCAGTGCTGAGCTGCAAGTGCAAGAGGTCCCTGCACACTGCGATCCGGCTCTGCCTCCCAAAATACCCTGCCCAGCTGCCTTTGCCTCCAGGTCAGCATCTCCAAGAGGTCCCCCAACGATGGATGGGGCCAAAGCACCACCTCTGCAGTGATGGAGGTTTGCACCTTTGGTTCCTCAAATGCAGGTGTAAATGATCCAGCACAGGGAATCAATAGGAAAACTCCCAACAGCAGCCACGGGGAAAAATTCGCACTGCCAGGGCCATGCCCAATGCCTGCTGCTAGCTGTACCCCAAGCACGGTGGCCTGGTAAATGTCAATCCAGACATCTGCATCTTGGTTCGGTCAGTGCACGTGTGTCTACACAGCACCTATGATCTCTGGCTTTCACACCCCATGCCACCAACAGGTATGTTCACAGTTAACGCTGGTCAAAAGATGGAAAAAAAAAAAAAAAAAAAAGCTTTCAAAGACAATTTTTCATTTTCTTTTCCAAACTAACTGCAATAAAAAAGGTGGAAGCCAAAAGAAATTTGAAATTCTGCCATTTTTGGAGTGCAAACGTAAGACGAGTGTGAGTTCTCGTTTCTCTTTCTTGCCTTGCCCTCACCTCCAGGTGCAACAAAACCTGGGGAAAACAGGGAAAAGGTGAATGGGTCTCAGGGGGAAGCACTGAAAGTGAATGAAGTGCTGCAAAATTAACACAAAAAACATTCTTGATTTAGAAAGTGCCCAAAGAAAAGAAAAATCTGTAGAAAGGATGTCTTTTCATTAAAAAGCCATGGCTATCTGAACAGAGCATTTCAAGCAACAGTGGGCATGGCAGAGCTGGGCAGAGGCATCTCCTGCAGCCAGGGAGTCCCCCCAACCTGCACCCCAGGGTGGGGGCACCCCGGGGTGCTCCTCCATCTTGACCATAAGCAAAGGCAGAGGAAAGGGTGCAAGCTGGGAGCCCCACCAGCCTCAAAGAGCATGAAAGTCCAGCACAGCCTTGGCCAGGCACCTTCAACACTGGTTCATACAGGACCTTTGCTCCACGTTGAGCCCCAAGACGGGGTCCCGTGGTGGTGCGGTTCCCTCTCTGTGCCCAGCAGAGCCTTCGCCTGTGGCTCTCGTAAAGGATATTTATGGGAGGAAATTTTCCTCCCCTCACCTCCCTCAAAAAAGCAGCCACTGACTTCATAAACCGCTGGCAAAACAAGGCAAGGGAATTTCCATTAAGCAGAAGTAAAAGGGTAATTAGCGACCGGGCTGAAAGCGCCTGCCTCGTCCTGCATCACGGCAGCCAGCCCAAGCCCCAGGAGAGAAGGCAAATTTCGCCCCAGGAGAAAGCAAATTTGGGTCAAACCCCTGGTTTTCCAGAGGGAATTGCATTTCCCTCTTGTTACCTCCACCAAAGTCACAGGAGAAAGAGGAGGAACGACTGCGGGTCTGGAGTGACCCTGGCAAAGGCACAGAAAAATCAGGTCTGGGAAACGGCGCTGGCAGATGAAAATCAGAGGCAAGGAAACATTTTGTGAAGTCAGTTGCATTTAACAAACGGGTTTACTGTCAGAAAAAGGCAGCAGAGGACCGGCGTGGAGACTGTCGTTCTAATGCTCTCGAAGAGCAGTATTGCACGACAGAAATGCTGCAGGTTGTTATTTTGCTACAAAATACAATTTTTACTGCAAATTGATGAGAAAAAGAAGAAAGGAGGAGAAACCAAACTGCAGATTTAAAAATATGGCCCCAAAAGATATTTAGTCAAACCAAACTGAAAGTTGGGTAGGTTTTTCTATTAAAAAATAAGAAATTATGCCTTCACAGCTTGCTGGAGTTGCAGATGCAAAACCAGTCCACCTGTCACTGCCCAATCTGTGGCTGTGGGTCAGGAGGGGGCCAGAAAAACCTTCTGTTGGCAGTCTTAGCCCGTGGTTAAAGCAAACTCTACCTGCTCTTTACCACCAGGCAGCACCTTCCCATCCTTCATGTGCATTCCCAGCCCTCAAAATAGAATCACAGAATCATAGAATGGTTTGGGTTGGAAGGGACCTTTAAAGGTCATCTAATCCAATGCCCCTGCAATAAGCAGAGACATTTTCAACTAGATCAGGTTGCTCAGAGCCCCGTCCGAGCTGACCTTGAGTGTTTCCAGGGATGAGGCATCTACCACCTCTCTGGGCAACCTGTGCCAGTGTTTCACCACGCTCATCATAAAAAATTTCCTCCTTATATCCAGTCTAAATCTACCCTCTTTTAGTTTGGAACCATTACCCTTTGTCCTATTGCTGTGGGCTCTGCTAAAAAGTCTGTTCCAACCTTATAAGCCCCCTTTAAGCATTGAAAGGCCGCAATAAGTTCTCCTGGAGCCTTCTCTTCTCCAAGCTAAACCGCCTCAGCTCTCTCAGCCTTTCCTCATAGGAGAGGTGCTCCATCCCTCTCATCATTTTTGTGGCCTCCTCTCAATCCTCTCCAACGGGCCGATGCCTTTCTTGTGCTGGGGACTCCAGAATTGGATGCAGTGCTCCAGGTGGGGTCTCATCAGAGCATGTTACATCTGTGCCCACCACTGTAGAAGCAGCAAACCTATCCTTGGGTGCTTTGGCCTTTTCCTGGGGATCCATCCCACCCACAGATGTCTCTGCAGAAGGTCTCACCACTTGGCAGAGGTGCTGGGTGCCACCGGCTTCCTTGGTGCAGCAAAGGGACATCACTTGGCCAGCATCAGACAGCTAATCAGAGGTAAAGTCGGAACCTGCACCCTGACCCTCCTACCCACGTTATTCCCTGACCTCCTCACTTTTCTCCCCAGTGCTGTCTATGCTAGGCTAGAAAAGGTTTTCTTTATTTGCAGAAGTGCAGGTTTCTGTTCCAAGACTCGTTTTGGTGTGTTTCTGCAGACATGCTCCAGTTACTTTACTGATACAAGATGAAGTACAATTGTAAATTATTAAGACAAATCCCCAAATGGCAAGCGAACAGAAAGCCAATTAGGTTGTCAGTAGTGTTTTCTGTCTTGAGTTCCTTTTCCCTTTTAACAACACTTGTTCATTTGGGCCAATGTTTTACAACTCCAGTGTCCAGTTTCTAATTGATACTGAAGCAGGACAAGATGCCAGTGTTCCAGGGAGCTGAGCATATGAACATCCCACCTCTTGGCTGGTGGGGAACCCGAAAAGCCAGCTCGTTTGACGTGCCTCGCTGCAAGTACTGCGGGATGACCTTTCCTGAGAGCACCAACCTGGATCTCATCAGTGCTTGGGATAGGTAGGAACGAGCAGGGCCAGCTGCAGTCGAGACCGCAGCAGGCTGGAGTATCACATCCACAGCTTTTGCCAAGCACTGGCAAAAATCTTGATTTTTTCCTTAGCCCAAAGCCTGAAAGCCTTGAACTGGGCAGAGGTCGCAGCATGCAACGCGCACTCCTGCTTAAGGAATGCCTGCTCATCCACAGGGAGGACTTGCACAGAACAAACCTAAAACAGACAACCTGGCACGAGGGATGCAGCAAGGAGAGAGGTGCAGCTCCAGCTCTGTATCTCCAGGGACAGCCTGATGACCTCAGTCTGAGCCCACCCTGGGACACAACTGCAGATATGTGATGGCACGGATCAGTGGATCGTAAAGTCCTCATGAATAGAAACACTGAGGTGCCACCAAGGAGATGAAAAAAGAGCAGCATTGATGCCCAAATTATATATCTTGCTTTTATGGGGAGCAAAAGACAAGGCAAGAGGTATACCTCAGAGGCAGATGTCTTGCAGAAAGCTCAGGCTTTTGTAGCCTGAGGTACCATGCAGCACCCACAGCCTTTAAAACAGGGAGGAAGGAAACGCCCACACAAGTTAAATAGACCAAAGGGAATAGAGGACCATGAAAAGCTCCACCAAACACCTCTGACACCACCTTCAGCTGCTCCTGAGCAATCAGGGTCACCCACAGATTTATGCATCACACACGCACACATCAGCAGTGACAGGTCTCTGCCTCAAAGAGGACGCATCTGCTGGCAAAGAAACCCAAGGGCTATAGAAATGCAAAGCACCAGCAGGGTCAGTGCCAACAACGTGGTCAGACACCTTCCAGCTGTGCTTCAGGAAGGAGGAGCAGCAACACTAGTGGCATGGCCAGCCCGGTCCACCTACAAGGGACAGCTGAGACCCCTCAAACGCATGGCACAGAGAAGCAGCAACACATTCCTCCTTCCCTGCTAATGCGTGTCCACTTCCCACCACCATGAGATATTCTGCAATCACAGTCCCCACTGTGACCTTCTGCAGAGTCACTGGAGCTGCTGAAAGCAGCAAGTGAGTTTGGAAACAGCAAAGCATCCTGCAAACCAAGAGCAAAAGTGGGGAAAGGAGACCTGGCCGCGTGGTTGCGGTAAGGGTGACTGAGTCTCAGGAAACCTTTCCAGTGTGGCCTTTGGCAGACTGTCCCATCTGCCAGCATTGGTTCACCCTCTCCAGTGCTGGGGTAAGTCCCCTCAAGGTTGTCAGCTCTTTGGGGCGGTGACTGTCATTTCCAAGAGAGCACCCCAAACAGCAGAGCCCTGAGGGGGTGAGTGAAAACCTTTTTTAGCCTCAAACCAAACCATACATTTTAGGAAGATATGCTGGAGGGAAGAGCCTGGCATCAAGAGGGTCTGTTGTCTCTCCCCCAGAAGAGCAAATCTGATGCCTTGTATTAAACGTAGAGGAGAAGGATGAGTTTGTAGTTGTTCATTATGGCATGGTGGAGGAAAACAGAGATGAAAGCTGCAAAAGGAAGGTTACAACCAGACACGACCTCACATCAGAGATCTGCATTGACCTCCACCCCAACCCTGTACCTGCACAAGTTTCCCCATATCACACAAAGTAAGACACCCGTGTATTCCCACCATAGCAATTTTTTCCATACCTGGACAGGAATAAGAGGCTCTTTGTCATCAATGTCAATTAGGACATCATCCCTGGGTGTGAGGCTCACATCATCTGCAATCAGAGCAAGCACGAGCATGACAAGGACATCCAGCCATTAGAAACTCCAAAGCCAACACACCTTGGGATCAAGCTCCAGGAGTGACCTCAGACTTGTCCAGAGCCTTAACACCGGCCAAAGCTCACATCATGAGGTTTGAACAGCTTGGCCAAGGGAGAGCCCATCTCACCAACCAATCCCAGAGCTAAACTTCTCCTCCCGGGATTTTTGTTTCAGACCTACAGCTGGGATGAGCTAAAAGCAACACATAGAGCAACGCACAGCTCATCCTGGAGAAGGGCATGGGTGTGCAGCAGCATGGTTGTCATGGCAGCATGTACCTGCATGCTCCTGGGGACCATCTGTCTCCTCTCGGTAGGGGTCACAGTAGAAGTCCTCCAATGAGCGGATGGTGCACTGTCCCACCACGGGCCTCCGTCCGAATGGCCTGTTGTCGATGATTTTGACGATGATGGGGGGGCTGTACAGGCTCTCTTTGGGTAAGCGCTGTGGGCAGAGGGGAGGGAACACGTAACTACACAGGGCAGGGAGGGCAGCTGCTCTGCACCTCCCCAGAGGGAACTGAGGCTGAGCGGGACAGAATTATATCATATTTCATATATATATATCTTATATATACCCTAGGATGCATTTATTATGGGACCTCCAGAGGTCCTTCCCAACCACCTCTGCTATGACCCCATCACTGCAGGGTGGGGATCGGGTCCTCACCACTTCCATGAAGAGCACGCAAACATCAAAGTTGGGATTCTTCTTGACATTCTTGATGACACAGGACTGCACAAGCTGGCCTCCGCACTCCACCAGCAGGCTGGGCGAGGTGACACTGGCCAGCTGGTAGCTCTTGAGGTTCCTCAGCCCCCAGGCCAGGATCTGAAGGGTGAGAGCAACAGACAGCAAACAGTGAGCTAAAGGTCTCCCTCTTTGTCTCTCACAGCTTCTCAGCAGTAGAGGTAAACCTGAAGGTTGGCCCACCATGAAGGAGAGATGAATCAACCATGTAGGACAGGCAGTGCTGGGAGAAGCCAGGTCGTACAGCAAGCATTTCTCTATATGCACCAATACATCAGGTCCACAATTGCTTATCTATGAATGGAGCATCTCTGTTTTGGGCAAATATCATCCTGGTATGAAGCAGACTGTCCTTCTAAAAATCAAGTGTGGTCCAGGGCTGTGCTGCATCCTAGAATTTGACTGCTTGGTGAGACTTGTTTTCTCAGCAAGACAACATTTTTTGACAGATAACCCATGAGCAGAACCAGCTCCCAGCACTGGTGGGACTCTGTATCCACAGAATCTGGCTTGGATCCCATTTCTGGGTCTCATCCTCCCCTTTAAGGACACACATTCGGAGTGTTATTCTGCGAGGGGGTGAGCTGCCTCATGCGCTCCCTGTCACTCACCTCGATGGCCGTGCGCTGCAGGACCGGTTTGATTCCTTGGGGGACCATGTAAATGTTGGGCTCCCGCTGAGGTGGGGGATATGGCAGGTCAGAGTCCGCGGCCTGTGGGGAGCAGAGATGCCAAAGGCACATCAGGTCATGCACAATGGGACACCGACGCCATCACCTCCCCTCCTCACGCTGCATTCTCCCAGAGTCTCCTTCTCTCTGCAAAACTCATCTTCTCCCAGAAGTCCAAGACACCTTGACAGGGGGAGATGAGGGCTGGGGGGATGAATGTGCTTCCAAACTGTTTCTCTCCCTTTAATCTGACCCTGGAAAAGATCAAACATCTACTGCTGAGAGCGATTCCTGAGCCTTTCCAAGGAAACTAAGAGAGATCTGCCCTCCATCCAGGTTCAGCCTCCTTTAGGGGAGGAGGGGATGAAAGAGTATCTATCCCACGCCAGGACCTCAGTGAGATAGTTAAGCAGAGGGATGAGGAGAGGAGATGAAGCAGTAGCAGGGGGTTAATTAGTGAAATACAGCTCCTTGAGTTGGACAGAATGAGATGCTTTGACGAGCTGCTGAAGAGCAGCAGACAGTTTAGTGGGGGTAGCACCGTGGGATGGAGGGTCGGCATCACCTCCCAATGCAGGAAGGGCTGGTTGTTCGTTCGCAGCATAAAACAGCGCAGCTATAAACCTTATCTGGCAGCTGCCAAGCTGCAGGCCACAGGACAGAGCTCAGATAAAGCTGTCTATGCACCATGCATACAGAAGGAGATTTCCTTCAGGGTGAGACCAAATCTAGATGGCAAGTGAGGGATTCAAAATTTGCCTTCACGGAGGAGGAAAGCAGGGAGCCAGACTTCCCCAGCTGCCCACAGAGGACGGGCTCTGAGCCTTCCCAGCATTCGGGTTCTTCTTGACCTGCATCTCTGAGTTCAGAGCCACTAAAAAGGCAGGAATGAAAGCAAAACCTCTAAAAATGCAACCCTCAACCAAGGGCAGTTGGAACCAATTTAGGAGACTGGCATTCTTTTCAGGCTGGAGTATTATTGCATTAAATTAAGTGTGTATATGTATTTCAATTATAGGACTGGTTCAGGTTTATATATGTATGTATATAAATGCTATACAAAGGAATTTTTCACAGTGGCATGTTAGATATACTAGACGCTCAGTTTTAATTTTCATTGGCAATTCCTGGTGGCTGCTGAATCAAGCTGCTTGTTAGCTGAAGATTTTCGGTAATTCCATTTTTTGGGCAGATGTCTGGGTTCCCATATGGGGCAGATGGTAAATCTGGTGCAGGCAGACCTCCCTCCCATGGTCCACGTGCTTTGCAGAAATGGTTAGTGCTAGCAGGGAAAGGGAAGGTTATCTGGGAGGTGAGTGCCTAATGAGAAGGGAGAGGTGCAGACCATCCCCAGCATTGCTCGGGTGCTCAGCACTTCTGGTAACCCACTGATTTACCCAGAGCCTTAATTTAAGGCTGCTTAGACATTGCACCATCAACATGAGCTGATCCTTCCTTGGGGTGGAGGAATAGACTGAATGGCCTTTGAAGAGCTATCCCCAGCTTTTGTTTGTGACCCACAGCACTTCAAGCACATCTAGGTGCCTAAGCATGGACTGAACCAAGAGCTTCAGTCTCTCCTTGTATAGTGACATAAGCTCATTTCCAGCTTTAAATGTGCTTAAATTGCATTCAAGTTGCATAATCAAGATGCAGAGCTGGAGAAGCCACCTAGCCCATCTCCAAAACCCAAGGTAGACGCAAAGTCCACACAGCCCCTGTAAGATGGCTGCACAGTCTGTTCCCAAAAAGGGAGGTTTTTTCCTTAAGAGAACACCTAAATCTTCGCTGATGCAAATACCATGTGTTGCATTTCCTTATTGCCGTTGGACTCGAGATCATTTCTGGCAAATCTGTACGGGAAAAGGGGAAAGCCTTGGGGAAGCAGCTCCTGCCTGCCCCCTGTCCTCCCCAGGTTCAACAGCAGCTTTGAAAGCCAACAGCGCACGCTTGGCTCCTAACACTGCAATGTCTTCAGCTAGCACTAGCCATTTCTAAGTCTTTCTCAATCCCTGCTGCTCTCCTAGTTGTTTTGCAGTTGTTCTCCTGGGTCTCCACTGAATGAAGGAGCACAAAATGTTTCACCAGATGGGACAGAAATGAGCAGTGAGTCCTGGGGACGAGGCAGGAGCCAGAAGGGTTCAGGGTGATAGTGAGGAGCAAGCAATTCCCAGACACAGCTCTCAACCCAGACGCAACCGGCTGGATGGAGGAGACATCCATGAAATGGCCTGTGGGGTCTGCTGGCAGCTGGGATGGTTTGAACGAGACGAGTCAGAGCGAATCAGGGTGGAAGGGAGCTCTGGAGATCATCTAGTCCAATCCTGACTTTGATGGAGGGTTGGAAGAGATATGAGTGAAAGTCAACACAGATCAGACCAGTTAAAACAGTGGCTGGAAACATCTCCCAGTCTGAGCACACAGCTAGGCCGCGTTGTTTCAAGGGGGGCTTAAATCCCAGTGCCAAAGGGTACTCTCATTTGCACCAAACAAATGCAATAGAAGGAAGTCTGGTGCCAGCCTGGCTGTTGAGATACATCAGGAGCCTGAATGATGTGCGTATGAGCCTGATTCTCCACAAGGCTCGTTATTTACTGCTAAGGGCGCTGGAGACCTCAGGCTGGCATCACTCTTTTGGATGCAGCCTCAGTGGGTTGGATGGGGTTCCTGCAGGGCAGGTGGGTCAAGCCAGGCCATGTCTGAAGGAGCTGGTCTCTCTGAGAGTCTCTGTTGGGACTTTGCTTGGTTTCTGGGCAAAAGCAGAGGAAGAGAGGAGAGTGAAGTGTTTGAGCATAAAAGGTACCCATTGTAGGAGGCCCTCGTAGAACAAGGCAGGGGTGCAGAGCTGTGGAGTGCCCCATCCAGAAATGGCAGTGACAAGAAATGGAGGAGAAAGAGCAGAGAGATGGTTATGTTTACATGAGCTCATCCATCTCAGCCCACATGGAGCACAACAACGAGCCCCCACACCATGAGGAAAAGCTGCTTGGGTGGAAGAAACCCATCTTGCAAAAATGCATTTATCCCATCCAACCTTTTGCGGAAATGTGGCCAGGCTCTTTGCATGTTCCAGGTTCCTCCTAGCTCATCTCCAAGACTTTGGGATTAACTGGGTCCTAGGGCGACCACAAAACCCAAATAGACATGCCCCTTGTTCAGCTCCCTGCCTTGGGTTTTACAAGAGACCAGCCTAACCTGGCAGCGCTTGGTTCAGCTGGTGATCTGCTTGGTAAGATTGACAAGGTCTGGGTAGCAACTTTGACAGGTTGCCCAAGCAGCAGCTTGGGATCCCGAGGAGACTATTTCATTGAGAGCAACTGGAACAGTCCAGCACATGCCCCAGTTCATGGCAAATTCACCATGAAAAGTTGAAAACTTTTCAATTGGGATTTCAGTTGAGGTCCAGCCAAAGGTCAGCCCAGCATTTTGGCTTTTACATGCTTTGTTTGGAAGGGTTGAACACCAGTAGACCTCGTGCATATGCATCCCACAAAGGTTAAATATTACCCAACATGCCCTGCCATTGGGAACACTTCTTGGGTTAAGCACGGAGCCCATCTACCCTGTCCTGCTGGTGATTGCTCATGTTACTAAAATCCTGATGCTATTGACTTGAATCATCTGAAAAGAAGTGGCTACACCGTGGAGGCACGATTTTAACAATCTCCAAGATGAAGAGACAACTAAATCTTATAGACTCACCTCATCCAGGCTGGAGGACAGCTCACTCTGGAAAAGAGAAGGAAAATACAGAGCTTGAGCAATTCTCATCCTAGGGCTTGTAATTGTAGCTGATAACTGGATAGAAAAAGCATGCTTTCCAAGTTCCTGCACACCAACATCCCCAGGCTTGAGAAGAAATCAGTGCGGGTAACTGAAAACCATTTAAAATCCAGCATCAGTTAATGCCTTTGCTCAGACGGGCTGCAGGGTACAAAACACGCTGGAGCTGCTGGGAAGCACAGCCTTTCACAACGGGAATGCTGAGATTATCGCAGGGCAGGAAGGTAATGGTGTGTTTGACACCTGAGGAATTATATCTGAAAGGGCGTACATTTGCCCTGGTTTAGGGGTCAAAAGTGAGCTGCCCTACTTCAGCTCTCTCTATGACCAGCTCAAGGAAACTGGCATCTCTACATGGGGATTCCTTCATCCTAAAACAAGATGGACAATTTTCCTGGAGAAGCAGGGCTGCAAATTGAGTCCGCTGCAAACCTCTGCAGGAGCAGCTGATGGTGCTGGGACCCAGAAGCTCTGTAGGGCAGGGCAGGGGACAGTCTGAGGGGCACAGGAGTGGCAAACAGGAGAAAAGCATTACCTCAAAGCCAGGGATGTGATGGACAGCCGGCTGTGGAGAAAAAACACACACTTTCCATTTGCATTCCTGGTACTAACTCAGCTTTATCTGGCAGAGAAACATCAGTCCTCCCATAGCCACATGCTGGCCCCCTCCATGCCCAGTACTGGGCTCCAAAAAGCCTGGGCACAAGGGCAGGGCTCCCCTCAGACAAGGAGGCAGGAGCAGAGCCTCAAATCCACCCAGCTGCTTTTTGCTAGGATCAAATAAAGTCCTTAGAGAGGACCCCCCTTTCCAAGGTCTTCCCTACCCAGTTCAGTAACTTCTGAGGGGGGTGAGGAGGAAGAAAAGGCTGCCTGCAGATGATTCGGTGGCCCATCCTGGCAGCAGAGACATCCCCTGACCACCACCCAGCAGCCCCTCACTGGTGCAGCAAGGCTTGTACCCAGCACATCCACCCCCAGCAGCTGCAGCATCATCAAGCGCAGAGCGCAGCATCCCTCCAGCAGCAGAGCTGGGACTTACATCGGAGAGAGGGAGGAGGGAGCTGCGGGACCCTCATTCCCAATTAGCACCTCAAGGCTGGGAGGGAGAAACAGGACAGGGAGATTTAGCCTTCCAGTCCATCTGCTTTCCCCGGCATACAGGCACATCTGGGCTGCAGCCAGGCACCACGGCCAGTGGAAAAGCCAGAGACAAGAGAGGAGAGGGGGTGGTGTGTGCGGGAGGACGGGGAGGGTGGGAAAGCACACAAGAGCACACTGGGGCATGACGAGGAGTCTCTCCCACCCGGACTGGCTCCGAAGCACAGCCTCCTTCCCCCGTGGCTCGTTACATGAAAGGCCAGCACTGAGGGCGGCAGCTTGCTGCAGGAGTAACCGCCCACTTCAGCTCTCATAAACCCCCTCCGGAAATTAACTCTGAGCAAAGGGCAGTGATCTGGGGCCAAATGCACCAGGCTCTTCCCGCAGTGCGAAGGTGACAAGGCTCTGAGCTCAGCACCGCAGCCAACCGGGCTGGCAGGGCACAAGCAGTGCCTCCCAAACTGGTACCCAGGCAGCCCTGGCTTCGGTCCAGCACTGAGCCTCTTCCCGTCGGCTTTGCTAAATGCCTCCCACCACGCCGCTGTGGTGCGGCGCGCACTGAGCATCATGGCTGGGTCTGCTTGGAGCAGCCGTCCTGGTGAAACTGGGGACAGGCAGCTGCAGAGCTGCTGAGCCCAGGTGGACATAACTCGGCGCCAAGCAAAGGCTGGATCCTGATGGGGGTAGAGACACTCCAAGGGAAGAAGTTGGCGTTACAGTTAGAGACAGGATCAGGTCCAGATGAGAGGCTCACCTTCTCCCTCTGAATCAGCTCAAAGGCAGCCAGCAGTTCCCCGACGTTTCTGTTGGCCTTGATGACCGGGTGCCAAGAGAGCCGTGGCGAGCGCACCAGGCTGGGCTTGCAAATACAGCGCCCCATGAACTCATCCGCACCCTGAAAGGCAATGACAGGCATGAGGAGCTTTCTTCCCACCCCACTTCCCGGTGGAGTCCATCACCGTGCACCCACATCTCAGCCAAGACCCTGTCACTCAAAAATCAGGCTCAATGTCTGAACCATTAAGGGACCAGTTAAAAAAAAAAAAGATGGGTTTGATACCTATCTAGACTCCTCCGTGTAACTCCTAGGGCTAGAAATGCACTCTTTCTTATGCATTTTGGCTTAGACAGGAGGTGAAATTCCTATGGTGTCACACAATTTCCAGAGCAGGACCTCTGAGTATACCATTCAGTACCAGCAGCTCTTAAAAAGCCCATTCACTGGTCTGCAACGGCACCTTCAGTTGCCTTTGCTGCTTCCTGCTGGTGTCTTTTGGAAGAGGGAGGGCAGAAGGGTTCCTGAGAGGTTCCTGCAAGATTCCTGAAATGTAATTCTAAGTGCTTTTCACTTATGCACAGCTCTTACATGCAGTCTGCTCTTGTGACAGGCTACAGCCCCATTTTTCTAGGAAGGACTCAAGGTTATCTCACCAGCCCCACAAATGCCATCACTACAAGGCACTTGGGATACCTTTGGGCAGTTGGGCAAACAACAGTGTGTGGTTCCCTACTCACACAACTGCTTTAAATCTTGTCCCAAGCTTTTTCCACAAGGAAATATGGTTAATTTGGCCACTCTGCAAATCACAATGTAGATGCAGCTTTGCTAACTAGAGCAGGGCCACCAAGGACATCACTAACAGAGCTGTTTGCTGAATTTTTGTCTTCTGAATGTCCAGCTCAATGTCTGAGCCACCCAGAGATGTTACAGCATTGCACTCCAGAGGGCAGGAACAGCGCCCTGTGTTTGTCACATCCACCCCAGCACACTCACACCGTGAAGGTCCAGCTCATGCCAACACACTTACATAGGTGTCATGGTCATATATTTCCACCACGATGTTGGGAGGGGAGTCAGACACATTCTGGGGATCCCCAAAGATCTCTATCTCATAGAAGATGAGTGTCTGGTCCCAGGTGGGGTTCAAGGTGTTCTTGATCACCACCGTCTTCTGGCTTTGGTGGAGGAAGGAGACAATGGCATAAGGATCTGCGAGAGATGTTAGATAAGAGACAAAGTATGAATTAGAGCTACCGGTCTAGCAAGGAGAAAGCAATTCATAGTCATTCAAGGGCCAACAGGCTGGGCAGGGAAGACTGTGAACAGGCTGAAGGAGCTGTGGGTCTTTTAGGAACAGCAGTGACATTCCCATCATGTCCCAGGCTGAGAAGAGAATGAGGCCTAGATCTCCAACAGTTATCCCTATACACCAGTTCTTCACAGCTCAGTTACTTCCCAAGCTAGATGTGATGTCTGTGTGTTTAGCAGCTCTACAAAGGGGTTGTCTTCCAGAGGCTTGCCCTATCTCTTTTGAAACCACCGTATACTCCAGTGAGGACTCAAAACTGCATGCAGAATCATCGTCTCATGTTTTTTTTGCAGTGCCCAGCTCCCTCTATCTCCATTTGAGGCTCCCCAGTTCTTGCATTAGGAGAGAAGGAGCAGTCCACCCCTGCACACCTGCACTGACACTTGGGGTTCTGCAGGTTTCTATCATGCCAATCCTAAAACATATCTTTTTCAAACTGAAGAGACTCAGCCTATGAAGTTATTCCTCATAAGGGGTTAATCCCAACCCCTGCTCATTCCAGCTCTTTTTGGGACAAAACAACCATAATGGCCCACACAACTTAGCTGTCTATCTATTCAAAAACCTTCCTTCTTATCCTACAGCAGCTCCATTCCTTAAAAACCTTTGATGAAGGATTTTTTTGCCAAAAACCTTTTGGGCATCCAATGAGACCATGTTAACCAGAGCAACCCTATAGAACTATAGAATCATAGAATGGTTTGGGTTGGAAGGGACCTTAAAGATCATCTAGTTCCAACCCCCTGTCATGGGCAAGGACACCTTCCACTAGACCAGGTTGCTCAAAGACCCATCCAACCTGAACTTGAATACTGCCAGGGATGGGGCATCCACAACTTCCCCGGGCAACCAGTTCCAGTGCCTCACCACCCTCAGCGTAAAGAATTGCTTCCTAATACTTAATCTAAACCTACCCTCTCTTTCAGTTCAAAACCGTTACCCCTCATCCTGTCGCTACACTCCCTGATAAAGAGTCTCTCTCCATCTTTCCTGTATCCTCTGTCTTGTGATAACTCCAGCTGGTGGAGACACCATGACGTTCCCTGGCCACACCTCCCAGCACTCCACTACTGTAGCATGAGAAATTTCCTCACCATCTGACCTGACCTGTCCTGGTCCAGGTTACCCTCATGTCTCCTCACCCTGTTCAGCAGCAGTGAGGTAGCACAAATAGTTCATCTATTGCCCTAAGGTGTGGGGTTTTCTCCCAAAAGATGACTCTGCAAGGATGAATGTTTCAATGGTGATAATACAGCCGTCTTCCAGCACAGAAGAGAGCACAAACTGCTTCCCCAGTGCAAACAGTCTTTCCCAAGGAGATGCAGGAGGTACCAGCACTGCACAAGTGGGTGAGCAGTGCCTTCAGTTCACGCCCTGCTGTGAAGACCAGACCATGAAGATGACTGGGATGTTACTGCCTCCTTCCTGGGGTCTTTAATATCTCCAAAGGGGACATGAGCTGAGGATGCAGCCAGCAACCGGCCAGAGTCATCTTCTCAGCCCCTTTGCATGAGTTTTAGTAACCTCCATGTCTTCAGTAGAGTTTTGGGTTCCCGGCACTCCGGATTATCCCACCTGGCCTCCAGCTGCCATACCAGATGGCTCTGGGTCTCCCTTAGGGCTGCTGCATCACATCTGCCAGCCCCACGCAGATGTCTCAGGTACTCCAGGGTTCCATCAGACCCTTGTACCTAGCCATTGAGCTGGGAACAAGGTGTCTCACCCCTAACTTGGGACAAAGCCAGAAGCTTCTCACTGCAAGGCAGTACCAAATAGTGAAGCGTAGCCTCCCTTAACAACCAAAGCAATTAACTCAGGAAGCCTAAGATCAATTAAAAAGAGAAATATGAAACCCCAACCCTTTCTAACACCTTCCTTTACAGACAGCTTCAAAAAGCATATGGCCCAAACCTGCTGTGGACATCCAGCTCATGGTGGCACTGGGCATGGGGACAAGATGGGCAGTGGCAGAACCAGGATCAAGGGCTGGCTGAGAGGCTCGAAACATTCCATGGGATCACATTATAAGACCATGTGGAGATGGAACACCCTTCATAACCTGATAGCACCTACTGATCCTTGTCAGGGATGAGACCTCCACGATTGCTGCATCCCACCTGATCAGTCCCAGGTGGAACCCTGAGCTCTGGTTACCGGCAAAGCCCAACCTCCACAGTGGCAGGAGTCATCATGGGCCTTTTTGGAAGGACACAGGCCACCTCATCTGCCTGGCACCCAGCATGATGTGCCACCACAAGACACAGGTGCACCAGACAGTGTACAAGGATCCACCAGCATGCAGTGGGGTACCACCCAGGTCACGCCAAAGCCAGTCCCAAGCGACCTACCAGCAGCCAGGAGCATGGCAGATGCTACAAAGGCAACCCTTAGTTCTCAGCACTACACGAACCCCCACAATCCCAGCCCTGTCAGGAGACTATGAGCTTATGCTGGGAGCAAAACATGTCCTGCCGACCCTGGAGACGGAGGAGCATCCCCCAGACACCTGAATGCAGGGCTGGCTGAGTAGGGCGGCATCCCCCAACCCCCCTCCCCTCTTCCAGGGATGGGGGGGGTCAAGGGGGTTGTATTTTCTTTCTTGGCGTCCGGACCACAGCAGACGTGTTTAATGAGCCGGGGCTGTTTGTGAGGTGGCCGGCTGGAGAGAGCACTATTCACGCTGGGAAGAACCTTTTCCACTTACGCGCTTTTTTCCAGTAAGAGGAAAGCAGAGTGCGTTACAATAAACAAAAAAACCATGGATTTGGATTTGCTTTTTGCTCCTTTTTTTTTCCCCCCTCTTCTTCTTTTTAAAGGAGACCTCCATAAAGCCCCTTTGTTTAGACCCTCGTGTGCACAGAAGGTTTATTTTTATAACTGTGTAAAGCCCCCTTAATGAACTCCTTTATGCTTTGTTAAGGCAGCGGAGATCACAATTCCACATTGTGGCATGTTGTTGCTCATGTTGTCCTTGGCTGGGTTTTTCCAAAGGAAGGGACTCCCCTCCCCGCTCCGCCGATCGGGGCCATGAGATCACCTCGGTCCCCACCACTTTGAACAACAAACCCTTTGTGGAGGTGGAAGGGAGACGGGACCTTGGTGGGCGCAGACACTGGGTGATTGTTTGGGTGCTCTGCACCTCTCCAGGGCATTTCTGTCCACCCCCTCAAGCCCCTTTGCTTCAAAACACTTGGGGAAGCAGGCGTCCCTTGGGACTGTGGTCCTGCTGCCTGGCATGGTGATGCCCAGCTGTCCCTGCAGGCTGCTCCCCGCAGCAGGTCCCCACGCTGCATCCTGGAGACAGCGGGTGGCTGTCCCTGTATCCCATCCAAGATCCATCACCCCCATGCCAACACTGGTGGGCAAACCCACGCCCAGCCCCTCTGCAAATCCCCATGGCAGACAGGCAGTGACAGTCCTGGGGGGATGCTGGATGTGTCCTGCCCGCAGGCATCGCGGCAGAGGGGTGTGGGTGCTCCAGGGGTACCTGCCCCGGGACTTGCTCACATCTCAGATGCGGCCCCTGCCACAGGGCACTGAACTGATGGGGGACTTTTTGCACTGCCCCAGCTCCACCTCTGAGTCAGAGGTAAACAGCAACGTCCCCACTGTCCTGCGTTCCCACCTCAAAATGACACTCCAAAGCATTAACAGTGTGAGCAAAGGCAGCTTTGGTCACAAGCACCAAAGAGCGGCAGGGCCACCCGGCTGGGATGACCCAGCCCATGGGGAAGCGGATGTGAGACCCTCCAGCTGGTGAGGGGCTGGTCCTTGCTCAGGTCAAACATGAAGGACCATTCTTGGCATGCTTTCCCATCCCCACAGCCATGCTTCAGCCTCTGCTGCAAACGAAACACTCCTAAAACCAAACCACCTACACCCAACACCCTTGAGCACTGAATGATAACCGAGCTGCCCAAAGGATAAAGTGATATACCTTATTCTAGCTTAATTTCCTAACCCGGAAAACATGAGCTCAAGCATGGGATGTCCCAAACACATCAGCTCAAGTCTGGCAATTTCAGAAGTGCCTGAAGCTGTGCTGGAGATGTGCTGAGCAGCAGGACACGGAAAGCTCCTCATTCAAAGTCCAGGACACCCTTTTTCCACCTGGGATCACACTTTTTTCCATGAAGGGGCATTTTTTACAGTATGGTCTGAAGGATGCCTGGTTCAGGCATCAGCTCCATCAAGGAAACCCCCCAGTTGTTGCCTCCCAGCCACCTTGCAAATTTTCCAGGATGGAGAGCGGAGGAGCAGCAGCTCGATTTAATGTTCAGTCGTGAAAACAAATACGCACCATTTTACATATTTGCCACTGTTAGGTATTTTCCTTTCCATCCATATTTTCAATCAATTCTTTCATTCCTAATAAACGGAGTCTCCCTTCTTCAGCCTTGATCCCTTCCCCAAACCACAGGACGAATCCCCTCCGCAAACCCCAAACCCAGGAGGCTGCTGCCCCCCTGCCCTGCAAGGTTGGGCAAGAGGCTGGCCAGGATTCAACCAGCTGGAAGTCAAGGGCACATAAATCAAAGCAGAAACTTCATGAGGACTCAGAAGAAGGGGCCTGTCTGCTCCGAGGTCCTAATTACACCCTTACACCCTTTTTAATTTTTCTGAGCACATCTCGTGGAGGTTTCTGCCCCGTGGCTCCAGAGCCCTCCGTCCTGCCTGCAATCCCAGAGCTCACAGGCTGCGTGGGGGGATGGCCCGAGGCGGTGTGCCATGGTAAACATGCCTGCCCTCCGCTCTGTTTTTATTTGTCCTGCCCCTGAGCCGTCTGCTACCCGGCCTTGCCACCGGCTTTCAGCGTCACCTCGGGTTGGGGAAAAGGAGCTATTAGCAAAGGAAACAGCTCTGACTCATGGCTGACCTGGGTAACTTGTGGTTTCTGGTTGGTTTCTCACATAAGAATTCTTGAAGCTCTGATTTTTTTTGCTGATGGGAAATCAAGCTGGTTGCCTTGGGAAAGCCTCTTGCCACTGTCTTTTGTTGTATGGCTGCTGAACACCCCCCACGTCATATCAATAAATACCCAAAAAATTGCTTTATAGCTACTCCCCACTACTCCCTAGCATTCATTACAGTACTAGTTACAAGCACAAACACGTAGACGTGGGCTTCTGGGCTTACCTGAAAAGCTGTCCTTATCCATGGCGATCAGATCCCGAGCTTGGTACATGTAGCAGCGGAGATGGTATCTGTTCCCACCTGTACAGAGGAATCAGAAACAATTAAGAGATGAGCCCAGGGATAAGTGCAGGGCACCAGGGGAATAGCTGGGTTTTAACCAGCCCCAAGCTGGTGTCTGAGGGCAGCTTGGACTAATTCTTCCCATGGCTTCCCAAGAGAGCACCGAGCCCTGATCATATCCATGTTCCCAGGGGGACAAGCCATACCACCTCCTTGCCCACCCCCGACCCTTTCCATCCTCCTGAACTTAAGGCGGGCAAGAGGAAGAGGATGGGAAATGCTCAGCTATGGGCATCCCCACAGCAGAGACGCCATGCCGGAACTCACTGCAGGTGAATTTCACCCTCCCCCCGACCCTCAGGGCCTTACAGTCAAATATGCACGAAATGGTGGGTCTGTTGACACCAAAACTGAGGGTGGAGATGGATTTGCCATCATCGCTCTTGTCATCTGTCACTCCCCCCTGCAAGAGAAAGCAAGGTGAGGTTGGTCATGCTGAGACCCCCTCTGTGGCCGGGGTTCCCCGTGGGATGGGGTCCTCCAGGGTATTATCCACATGAGTGTCCAAGAGGACTTTCAGACTCCCTGTGGAGGGACCCTCAGGCTGTTCTGCCCCAGGAGGGCAGAGAGGACCCAGCTCTTGATCCATGCCGTGCTGGGACACAACACCAAAACCAGCCCAACAGTCATCAATTCATATCCCACCTCCCAGCACCTCACCAGCACGGGAAAGCCGCTCCATAAGGTTCATCATTCTTGGAGCAGTAGTTAAAGCAATTTCACTAAGTCCCCTTGCGAGCAAAATTAATGGAGTATAAACTTTGCGAACAGTGATACAGATGGTGGCAAATGCCCCATTTGCTGCCCGGGGGGAGCCTCACCCGACCCTTCCCGACCCTTCCCATCGCCCTTCCCTCTTTTTGTCTTGGCCTGTGAAAGCCGGCCTTTTATCACCTCTTAATTGCCGCATTCAGCTTGAAATATTTAGTTGCAGGAAAAGGAGCCTAAAGGTAACTTCCTGGAGAGCATAAATCTGATCTTTAAATATTTTTCAATTATCGAATGCTAGGGAGAGACAGGAGGGGTCTTTAAAGAAAAAAGAAGGAAAAGAAAGAAGGAAAAAAGAAAAAAAAAAAGGGGGGGGGGGTCCAGGATGGAGTTTCCAGAGCCTGGAGCTTCTCAGTCCTAAAAATGCATCGGGAGCTTCGGTGGTCTGCAGAGCCCTCCTTGCCTTTCCAGGCAGGAATCGCTATTACCGTGACATCGTCTGCAGAGGAAGCCCTGGGGTTTGCGCTGTATTTACGGCGGGCAGGTCGCGCCGAGGGTTTGCCGGAGCTGTCTTCCCTTCCTCACCCCCTCCCAGCGGGAGCTGAATAGCTCCTCAGTTATTTTTGTGACCTTTCTGCCCGGTGGACCGGCAGTCCCTCCAGTCCCCCCACCCAACCCTGCGCCCGCTGCCAGCCTGGGGACGAGCAAGTGGAGGAGCCGAGGAGCCGAGACAGGCGGGGATTGCTCTCTGAAGCCCACAGCAAGGGCTTGGGGACACCCCCCAGTCTGTCCATCATGCGGAAGGAGGGCTCCTCACACCCCAAAACACCATGGAAAGCACGCCTGCTCAGGACTACGATTTGTCCTTTGGGGTCTCCACGCAGGACGGAGTACCCCCATGATCTCCTCCCTTCGCCCAGTCCCCGCGGGGTCCCCAGGTGCTGGGTCCTGCAGCGGGAGCCCGTGCACGGTACAACGTAGCAGCCATTGGGCTTTCCCACCAGGATTCCCACGCCTGTTGCAGCCAGTTAATTTGGGCACAAAGCTACAGCACCGGTGCCCTCCACCCTGGCCAAACCCCAGCGGCACCATGCGCTCGCCCTGGCTCTCACCCCCCCTGCTTTAACTCATGTCCCTGCTCTTCTCCTGCCTGGGGAGTGGTGGTTCAATCACGGTTGGTGCAGAGCCAGAGCTGGCTGAAACAGGCAAGATTTTCCAGCTTGGCATGGAAAACCCAAAGCTCTCCATCGGCCAAAGGTTTCCAAAAGGATGATTTTTGGAGGAGGATGGGAGGAAATGGGGCTTGCAGGGTGGGAGGGCTGCTCAGAGCTCCAGGGCAGATCCTCTGGGCTTTCTATCAGAAACTAGAGACAGCCTTGAGCTGCAGAGCTCGGCTCTAGGCTTCCCAGAAATCAGACCAAGGGCAGAGAGGTGCCTTGAGGGCCACACTGTGTCCTGTGGTCTTTCTCTGTTAATGACTGCCAGTGACAAGCGAGCTGCTAAATACCAGGTCCCAAAAAAGCTGGGACACACTGTCACAAAGCGGGAAACCCAGGAATAAGCTGACATGATGGAGGTGATGGCTAAGTCAGCAAGCCCAAGGGAAAGGAAGGCTGCCCAGCTTATAAGGGAGGGATGCGCAGGTGAAATACAGGCAAAAAGAGAGGAAATGGCAGGACAGTGCTGCAAGCAGTGGTGTTATGCTGGCTCCATGTTTCAGGTATTGGTGGGAGTGCTAAAAGGCTTCTGCACCACCAACTTCTTGGTCTCAAGCTCCCCATTAGTCAGCTGGGACCCATCACAAGAAGCAATAAGCGCCAGGCACTTTGTGGGTGTCCCCAGCGGTAGAGGGGGATGCCGAGTCACAGGCAATGGAGAGGGCAAGTTGGTCATGGCAAGGGCAAAGGGGGTGGCCCGGTGGACGGGATGCTTTGTTCAGGACACTCATGGGCTCACCACGGGTCTACTTTCCTAAGCAGAGTCCTGCCCTGAGCCAGCTGGGGACTGTCCCAAGCTGTGGGTAGCTGCAGGAAGGCTCCAAGGACTGCTGAGAAAACGGCACACCAGGAAGGAAAGAGCCACCATGTTGAAGAGCCCATGGCTGGGGGCAGCAGGAGGGAGCGGGTGAATCAGCGGGAAGCATCGTCTGAGGCAGCTCAACCCACCCCAAGGGGGCACCCCAAATCCATCAGGCTAATTGCATCCAAGGCAGATGAAACCCAGTGCCATGTGGGAGCTCCACAAGCCCTGGCAGCAGCATGTGGCCCGGCTTTGGGCAGCACCACCCTGCCAGCTGCCACGCTGCCCGGCCCCAGCGCTGCTCCCCGTGGGACGGGGGATCGGGGAATGTCCCATCCCCCCCTCCCTATTGTCTGGGGTCAGGGGAAGGATGGAGCACATGTGAGCAGCTAAATAAAAGTCTCTGAGCAAAAGCAGGAGTCAGCACGTGCTTGGGGAGAGTGAGCATGCAAAAAAGTAATCATGCAGGTACGCGTGGGTCGCACCCCATGGGGTCCATCCGAACAGGCACTGAGCTCACCCTGCAAAGGCGCTGAGCCCCACGCACAGCCCCGGGGATGCAACTGCTCGGGTCCACAGGGGTAGCACCATCGGAATGGGATTTTTTGGGAAAGACTCTGCCAAGGAATCCCCAGCTCCTACAAACCCACCCCTCAGCAGCTGAGCGACCCGCTGGGGCTCTGCTTTCCAGTTGTCCCCAGCTCTGGGTCCCCCTGACCCCGACGTGCTGGGGTTCAGCACGTCTTAACCGAAACGATTGCTCAGTATGGCCGGAGAGACGCATGCGGAGCATCCCTGGGAAGAGGGAGGCCCAGAAACCCTGAGCAGCATCTGCACATTCCTGCATCCAAGACACATTCTGGTCATGTTTGGTATTATCTTCCTGTTGGAAACCAACCCTTTTGAATAGCTCGGGGAATTAGCACTTGGGGTGTTGTGTTGGCTTGTTCTGTCCCTGCACCACCGTAGAGCTCCTTTGCTGGATGGGCTCCGGGCAACCCATGCCACAACCACAAAATCGCACAAACGCCTTTCACAGAGAAGGCGGCAGGTAATAGGAATGGGACGGAACAGACAGGAGGGGCTTCCAGAGGCTCCAGCAGCTGGTGGCATGCCAGTGGCAGCCCTGGCCACAGGCCTGGGTAAAATCTGAGCTGGGGGATGCTCCAGGCTCCCTCTCTTAACAGTGTCTTTATTCTGCTTCAGTGTGATCAGAGCTGGCGGCAGCAGCCCAAACTCAATCATCTGCTGCCCCATTGGAGTGCCCTTCTCGGGCTCTGCTTCCCTGACACCTCAGTCTTCAAAAAGTGCCTCCCTCTACCTGCGTTAAAAAAGCATTGGAAATAGAGCAAAAAATCAGCACCCATCCTTCCCAGCCCTCAGCACCCACTCGTATTTTCCCATCCTCGGCACCACTTCAGCCCATGACCCCGATCCCAGCTCTGGCATCACGCCGAGTCCCTCCTCCCACTTGTGGCTCCAGCAGATGGAGGGGTCAACCCTGTGCAGGTCCGGAGGGTCTGGGGTTGCTGGATAGGAGACACTATGTAAATCTAGGTATTATTTTGGGATGGAGCATCCTGGAAAAACACGTAAGTCATTCAAGCAAGAGAGGAGAGCTGGAAAGGCATGAAGCTACAAAACCAGAAAGTATAGCAAGATCATTTATAAAGCGATCCGCAGAAAACCAAGCAACCACAGAAAATGCAGCCAGTAACCCCAAAATATGAGGGCATGGAGGCAAGCCAAGGTGACCTACTGCGGAGGGGAATTTGGCGAGCAGATCCCGAAGGGCAGGCGGGCTGGTCCTGCACCCGCCGGGCTGCCGGGAGCCAGAGCCAGGGCCGGGAAGGGATTCATTCACCTGCCGCTCTCCCGGGCTGCCCCCTCCCGAGCTGTCACCCTGTGGGGACAGCATCCCCTGAAGTCTCCATGCCTGAAGTAAATACTCCTCCTTGCCAGACAGCATCGCCCTACTGGGGGGATGGCTTAACTCCCGGGAGCAGCACAGTCCTGCAGCAAAGGGACCTGGTGCTCCCGCGGGACCCTGCTGTCACTGAGGGTTTTCCTTGTGTTTTGCTGACATTCAAGCAGGGAAAATTTATGGCTCAGACATTTGCTTGGCATAAAGGGAATTGGGTGTCTGCATCAGGAGCAAAAGTAACACTTAGGGCAGTGTTTGCTGGGGAAGGAAGGAGAGGGAAAAGCAAGGGATGGCAAGGCAGAACAACTGCTTTTTTTGCTAGGATTGTTTTCAGTTAGAAAATAAGCAAAATAATAATAACTTGGATTTGTTACATATAAATATAATAAAAGTTATAGACGCAACCTTGGCATAAAGATAAATGAGAGATCTGGGAGGCCGCTAAGAACTGGGCACTCCAACGCTAACTGACACAGCTAAGAAATGCTGGGAAAATAAATATGCCAAGTAGGTAACATCAGGTATAAGGGGCTTAAGGGGTAGAGGGCTGGAAGGGGCAGCCCCGGCAGCCTGGGGCAGGTGGGGGTTCAGCAGCACATCAGTAACACCAGGGGACACTTAAATCAATCAGAAACCCCCTGCCACCACGTCAGCGTCACCAGAAGCGAAGCAAGCGGTGGCTCCTAGGCATGTTGCCACGTTGCCATTTTAATGGGGCTTTTTTCTCCTTTTCCCTTCTGCTTCAGCCTCTGCCCCACACACATGGGGAGGGAGTTTCCTCCCTGGGTCTCACCCACATCCCCCAAAACCCCCAGGAGATGGGTCCATCAGCTCCCCTTCCCCAGCACTGCAGCCACGCTCACAAACCCATTTCATTTGTGGGCTACAGAAGGCGAAACGAGGGCATGGCTGAGCCCTTGGAAAGCTGCACAACCAACTCGAGACCCAAGGCGGCTCCATCGGACCCCGACCCCTCCCATCACCCCTGAAGCCAGAGAAAGGGCACGGGGGGGTCCTGCACACCCCCACAGGAGTGCACGCGCGCGCACACACACACACAAGCACACACGTGTGCATGGACACACACCCCATGTTAGAGGGTTTTCCAGCTAAACCCTCCTCGATTGCTTCCGCCAAGATGCAAAGGGATGAAACGTCTGGTTGAAAAGCACATCAACAGGCCCCAGGGTGAAGGGGGAGAAGTCAGGGTCCCACCAGCAGCCCTGAGGGTGGGCGGCAACCAGGACCCTCCTGAATGGGGCCAGCGTGAGTTCAGGGCTGATGCACGCGAACGCCACGGAGCCGCTTGTGTCCCAAAGGGGCTGCTGGGTTCAAACACTGGACAGAATGGGGGACAGAGCAGAGAAAGAGGGGGGGAAAAAAAGCCAAATGGGGGAAAAAAAAATAAAAAGCCCTATAATAGGGGCTTTGTGCTGCTGTGGTTGGTTCTTATTTAGCTATTGGAAAAGCCAAAGGATTATGAAATCCAGTGTATTAAGAAAGCCAGAATATTAGCTAAACAACCAGCCATCGGTGCGGGCAGCAGATAACAAGTGGCAGATAATGAGCTTTGCTCCAGGTCCGCTCCCTGGGTTGAGACGGAAGGGCGGGAATGGACCCAACTAGGCTCCCCCTCCCAAGCAACAATTTTTTGGGGGAAAGGCGGGTACCTACCAGAGCCCCCTCCAATGCGAAGACGGCGGCGGCCCCGGTGCGCTCCAGGGGCTCCATCCTGCGCCTCCAGCGGCGGCGGCGGAAGGTGTCGGTCCGACGATGCTTCAGGTGGAAGCGCCAGCCGAAAAGCGAGGCGTACTCCCAGCCCTCCCCATCCAGCTCCTCCTGCTTGTGCTGTGGGGCAGGGACACGTCGGGGGTCAGGGGGAGGCTCGGTCCCACCACCCCACGGCCCCTCTGCAGGTGACAATGGCAGGACCCCGGCACAGCCAAGGGGCAAAGCCACTTGTGCACAGGGCTCTTCAGGGCCAGGGTGGTACCCACCCAAACCTGGGTCCAGCCTCTTTGAGTTGTTGCCTGCTACAGGTGTCCCACCCCATGTCCTCCCCATATCTCTCTATCTTAGCTGGGGATTCAGCCCTTAGTCCAGTCCCTGGGGTGAACCCCACTTGGAGAAGGGTCTCGCTGGGCTGGGGGATGCCTGCGCTGAGCAAAGAGGGGGACACATCCTGCCCAGGCCTGTGTAGCACCAGCACCTCCATCTTCCCAGCCTGCCCTCCACTTCACCACCACCTCTGATCTCTCCCAAGGCCACCACAGCTCTGCCACCATGGGACCCTGGAGCATCAGTCACAAGGCTTTTCCTCCCCAGAGCTGTGTCACCTCTCTGTGACACTTGCACCCCTTTGGCAAATGGGGTGACAGTGGCTCCCCTTGCTTTCCAGCAACAATTTTCTAGAAAAAGTGCTGGAAAGGAACCGTGTCTTAGGGAACGTGCTGGGGGGAGGGAAGAGTGGCAGCGTTGCCGTGGCATTTGCAGTCCAAGTGCACCACCTAGAGGGAAGCAGCACTAGGACAGGGGACAGGCTGAGGACCTCTGCCAGCCCTGGTCCTCCGAGCTGTTTCATGGCACTGGCAGAAGTCCCCATCCCACCCAGCCCAACCAAGCACCTCTGGAGTGGTCTCCACCCCGGGAGATGTTAACCCCCATGGTGAAAACCACTGAGGCTGCTGCCTGCTCCAGCATGGAGACCAGGGCCACCAGGTTCCAAAGCACAGCATGTCTCTGCAGAAGGCCAAGCACCTCCACCTCTGCACGGAGAGACAGGGACACAGCCCCGACCCACTCTCACCCTCTTCTCCTCAGCCCCTCTCCTACCTTCTTCATGGCCTCCATCTGTGCAAGGTCCCTCCGGCGGAGCCGCACCCAGCGCCGTCGCCGGTTGGTGTGGTACATCTTCTCAGCTGGCACCCAGGCCTTGGGTTTGCGGTCCGGCGGTATGGTAATGCCATACTCCCAGCCTTGGAGAGAAGGAGACACCTGGGTGAAGGAGGGAGAAAAGCCCCCACCTTGCCTCCCACCAGGGACCTCTCTTCACATATTTCCAGGTTGGAACAGCTTTAATAGCAAAGGTTTGTCCAGACACAAACACGGTTTCCCAGTTTGATGGTCCACACAGATAAGGACCTATTCATGCTGCTACGGAATGGAGGTGCCCCACTGGGAATGCCCAGGTGATGGACTCATGGTGTCCCACCAGCCCTTGGCTCAGTCACAGCCTGGGGACTCTCCTCTCTCTCCTTCCTTCCTCAGGCAGCCCCAATGCTTGTGACCATCTTGGATGCTCTCTGGCCTGATACTTTCAATCTCTCCTTCACCAGAAGACAGGTAAGATCTTCCAGAAGAACGGCCTGGCCTTTCCCCAGCAGCAAGGAAAGCGCTGCCTTTGTGACTGTCCATGCCACAGCCACAGCCTCAGCCAGAGCAAGGGGGAAAGGGTACGCCCAGGGCCTGACCCCCTTCTCCTGAAGCCAGCAGGGCAGCTCACACAGCCACAAAGGGGATGTTATCATCCCTGGTGCTGGACGGGATCATGGAAGGAAACACCGCAATGGGCAGAGTGAAGGGGATGAAAACAAAGATGGTTGTCCAAAACTGCTTTCTGATACCTTTTTCATCCACAGCTCTGTTGAGGTCCGTGTCCCACTCCACGTCCTCCCATTTCCAGCCTGGAGGACACTCAATCTCATCCTTATGCAGGACCTTCTCCCCATTCTGTGGGATATAGAGGTGTTTTCAACAAAACGGTGCCCAGCAGATGCCTAAATCTCCCCTGAGCCCCCAGGGGCTTCTTGCCACTGCAGCCTGGGGTGGTGGCTCCGCCCCTGGCTGCCTTCTTCATCCTTACCACATCAGTGTAGGCATCAGTCATGTGGATCCACTGGCCTCCAGGCAGCCGAACCTGGTTCTCAAACACCTCCTCCACGAAGCTCAAGTGCCCAGCGTCCACATCATGCAGCAACCTGCACCCCAGGGAGATGCATGGCGTCAGAGGCTCCCCCTCCTGCCCTCCCAGCCCTGCACAGGCAGCAGCATGGTTTTGTGTCTTCCCTCCTCTCACAGCCTGCCCCACCACCCCAGCACATGCTTTGCCTTCTGAGCCCCTTCAACCCCAGAGGCACCAACCAAAGCTCCCATGAGACAGCAACCCAGTTCAGATGAAGCCTAAAACACAGGCTGTGAATCCAGTGCAAGAAGATGGCAGAGCAGTGCTGAGCATCCACCATCCCCTCAGTGCCCTGCTGGGATCCCACCTCCAAAGCTCCTCAGCATGGAGCTTGCACAGGCACCCCGGTGAGCTGGGTGCTGGGGCCACCATGTCCATGAGTGCCTGTGCAGCACCCACCATGACAGGGACATCACCCATTGCAGAGCTGCATTTTGAATTAATGCTGTTGCCTACCAAAGACAGGGCAGGCAGATGAGGAACCCCCCTGGCACCCCAGACCTCCATCCAGCTTTCTGGGTGACCTTGCCACCAGGTTAGCATCTGCTCAGGTTTTTGGGGTGTCCACAACAGCCCACCCAAGCTCTGCTCTTCGCAGAAAACTGTCACTTACGTCTTCTCCGGGCAGATGAACCAGTCTGCAGCCCAGGTCCATCCTGTGGAGGGGCGGAAGCTGTCCTTGGGCAGCTTAATCTTGCCAGTAACATCTGAGTATTTGGGGTAGGTCAGGCCAGTAGTACCCCAGTTCCCCACCAGTGCCAGTTTGGTCTGGTTCTCATACTGGGGGAGCAAATCAGAGAGGTTTTTGTGTTGGAGGCACAAAATCCCATGAATAATCCTTTTGAAATCCCATGAATAATCCCTTCCTTCCTGAAGAGCCCCCATCCTGAGGACAGACCTCCTGGGAAGAGCCTTACCCCACTACACCATCCCCTGCACCATGGGCACCCCTAGATTTCTCCCCCCGCCTCCCCGCCGCAGGCAGAAGGAGGTGTGAAGCCACAATGTGGCTGGATGTTAGTGGAAATGGCTCTTTCTTCTCATAGTTGATAGAGGCTTATGTGATACCACCTGGCAGTGCCCTCACCCACAGTCCAGCCCACCCCCTCCCCTCCATGGTGGAGGCAATGCCCACACCAGAGAGAAAAAAACCCTTTAGGGTGGTCCCTGTGAGATGCTCACGGTTTCAGCAAAGACGGAGAGCTTCCCCTCGGCGTACTGGTTAAACTCCTTCTCATCGACCGACAGCCCGAACCAGAGCTGGACCCGGATCTGGACTGGGATCCTCGGACCCATCACCTCTTCCTGGGGATACTGCCAAAGGCAGAGCCCCATTAATATTCCCCAAGAAGGATATTAACGGGGGATGCTCAGGATATGAGGCTGGGGGCAGTAGGTATGAAGCCCCCGTGGCCCTGGCCAGGGGGATAGGTGGGACATGGAGCACCCCTGGGAATTGGTACATCAACAGTGTACAGAGCACTCTGGGGATGACCTTGAGGAGCTTCAAAGCCCTGGTGGTCAGGGCTTCTGCGTCTTGTTGAGACACCCTTCAGGGCTAGGACATCCAACCCAGCCAACATACTTCAGCAAAAATAGAAAGAATAAACAGGGAGATGTCTCACTGCCCTTTTTTCTCTCCCTCAGTCACTTTTTTTTTCCCCTTCAAGTGATGCTAGTTTTCCATCCAGAGCTAAAGTGCAGAAAAAAACTCAATATATTTTGGTTCGTCTTTTGGTTCCAGCTGGGCTTGGGGTTTTGGGGTTTATTCAGTTTATTTTATTTCACTTTATTTTTTTAGAGCTTGTTCAGCACCGATTGTCTGCTCCCAAGCTGGCACACAGCAAAAGGCCAAAGAAATATCATTTGAGATGTGAGAAGCTTGGTAAGTGCCTGGCAGAGGAGGCCTCAGCTTAAATTTCCTGGGGTGGCAAAGGGTCAGGAATTTTGAAAAACGTAAAATAACATTAAAAAAAATTTTTAAATATACGTATTTTTTTTTAAAAAAAGCACCATCTGGGCCAAACTGCGCCCATCTTCACTGCCCGGGAACTTGAAGAAAATAATAAGGTGTTCATGGGGATCTGCTGCAGATCCATGCAAGTGGAGCTGAACTCTACCAGAAGCACGACCAGGATCTCACCACACAGGAACCAGCTTCAATAGAGTCAAAACTGAGGCTGGGGTTCCCCAGAGCCCCAGGCACTCATGGGTTAAAGCAGCCTGTTGTGTTGTGATGTCAGGTTTCCCTGCACGATTTCCTCTCTATCTGTTTTTTTTTAGGGGAAAATATTTTAAAAATTAATATCATGCATGCACGTACATCAAAAGCCAAGGTACCTTCAGGAAGATGGTCTGCAGCTTCCCACAGTTCTTGCCGCAGCAGCTGGAGATGTTCCTGGAGAAGAGGACCTCGTGGGCTGGCACGCGAGCGTATGCTACGCGCTTGTCTCCCTGCAGCATCCAGATCACTATATCGGGCAGGCTGTTTTGGGGCTGGAAAACACAAAAGCTGTAGTGTCCAACCAGGGGGCTGCCAACTAACACATCAGCGGCAGAGGGATGCAGGAGGCTGGAAAGCAGCCATGCCCCAAGTCCTGCTGCCAACCCAAGCCCATAGAGTGAGACCAGTTGACCCAAAAGCCATCTCAGCAGCTCCGGATCCCATCTGGGTCTGGCCAGGGCAGAGCAAGCCCATGTTTCCCCAAGCTCTGTCCTCCACAGCCAGACCAGGTCACTGCAGCAGCTTTGGTTGAGGGTTTACAGGCCGTGCTGTAAAGCTCTGCCATGAATAAGGCTAAAATCTCAATGGCGGGTGCCAAACCTGTTGCCTTCCTATCTCAGTTCACGTCACTGCGGTGGGATGCACAGGGGGTCAGGACTCTGCCTGTGAGAGCGGCATCCTTTCTACTTCCCACCATACTGCCGGGCGATTGCTCGCAGCCATCGCACCAAAACAGCACCATGATGGCGAGCTTGGGAAGAACGAGACCCCTCCAAGGTGAAAATCACAGAATGGTGAGGGTTGGAAGGGACCTTCAGAGATCATCTAGTCCAACCCCCCTGCCAAAGCAGGTTCACCTAGAGCAGGTTGCACAGGAACACATCCAGGTGGGTTTCGAATGTCTCTAGAGAAGGAGACTCCACCACCTCTCTGGGCAGCCTGTTCCACCTGTTCCAGCTGTTCTGGGCAGCTCCTGCCACCATCACAGCAGCGTTACCTCCTCTGCCATGGCCTTCAGCCTGGAGAGCCAGTCCTCTGCTTGCTCCAGGGCTGCCGACAGGCTCGAGTCCTCATGCTTGAGCTTCAGGGCTGCCTTCACAATCTGCTCCAGGTTGGTGCTGCGAAACCGGTACATGTTCTGGTCCAGGTGGGTGCTGGCCGGCTTCCCCAGGACGTCGGGCAGGGTCACGCTGCCAGGATGGGCAGAAATGTGGTATTAGTATCTTGCTCACCCTTTCATGGGGGTTTTGCTGCCTTTTCTTTTTTTTTTTTTCCTCCTTTTCAGCAAGTTTCCAAAAAATTAACAAGCCACCGAAGATACGTTTGTGGAACACAGGAATGCCAAGAGCAAAGGAGGTTCAAACCACACTTGCAGCCCCCACGCATCACCCACAGCAGCCAGGACGGGGCCCTGGCTGAGCCGTGCACACCACATACACACACACACGCATTTGAATATAAATTGATTCAAGCTGCTGGATAAGCATTTCAGGAGTCGGGAGGATCTTCACTGCGCTGAGTCATTTAGAGGTTTTCCTGTAAAATGCAGTGATTTACGGTGCTGCTGGTTATTAATGCTCTTCTTGCTCCCAGCTCCTGAGCCACAGCCCCCTGCCAGCCCCAGCATTCCCCCCTCGGGCTGGGACTGGGCTCCACAAGCCCCGTTTTCATTGCATGATAAACAAGAAGGACAAATCTCTTGCCCAGCTGTGCTCATCGAGACGTGACGCAGACATGCACACGCTGTGGTACCTGCCCGGGATGGCTTCAGTGCAGGTTGTCCCAGGTTGATAACATGGATTCCTTTAACGAGAGGCTTAGTGAGAAATTTAGGGAGAAATTTAGTTCTTTCATTTCTTATTGGGTTTACTGCATTTTCCCAAAGGGAGCCAGGACGCTGCGGGTTGTGCTAATTAGCCTGACCGTTCAGTGGCATCCTGTGCCAGGAGGTAAATTAAAAGACCATGTTGGGGTTGCAGCCCCAAGCCCTCCACGGTTAGATCGATCGTGTTCCGTGAACTCAATTCTGTGTGGCCACACTTCATTTGTGTATTTATTACGTTACGAGGGAGCTGCTAATGAGCTGACCTCCCAGTTGTTTTCTGCAGCTTGCTATGTCACTGGTGGCTGGGAAGGACACTTCTTACCCACCATGCAAACACCACTTTGTGGCAGAAACTAGGATGTACTTCAATATCCTTGCAGGAACATGGGGAAAAAAAAAAAAGAAAAAGAAAAAAAAGAACCCTAAATATACCCACTGCAGTTGAATTTAATTTCAGAAAGATAAACTATACAACTATGCAAAAAAAAGAGGAAATGTGCTAAAGAGCTGTGGAAATGAGGAGCAGAAAGGGTTAAATCCTATAGGCAGCATGGAAATGGTTTGAAGACATCTTGTTCCTGAGATTTGTGCCTCACGTTGGAGACCTGTAAAAACTACAAGTTAAATGAAGTTAAATTGTGTTTAAATGGAAAAATTCAAAAGACCATGGACTCCACCAAACGAGATGTAAAAATACCATGAAGTATCTAAAAAAAAATAAAATTAAAGCAAAAAGATGGCAGAGTCCCCATTAAAAGCCTAAAACCTAAAGAACTATTCCTGTTCAGGCAGATAAATGACATGAGGAAAGTGTGCTGGTGAACCGGAGATGGAAGCAGCATTTTTCAGAGCAAAAAAGCTGGGATCCGGGATGACGTCAGGGCAGAGCCCCTTATCAGGGTCCAGCCTGCCTCGGCGTCTGGGAGGAAATCAGTCGAGCAGCAAATCGCTTGCAATTCAGGTAGGAAAGGGCTGGATGGTTGGGTGGCATCTGAAGCTTTGTGCTTAGTATTGCTTTATATTAATATGATCAGAAGACTGGAAGGAGCAACATGATGGCAACATCAGAGAGACCTGGAAGGATCTGGGGGAACCATAAATCAGTGAGTCTGACTCTTGCATCTGACAAACTATCAGAAACCACAACTAAGAGAAGAGCAGGAAGGTGGACAACCTGGACCCGAGAGGTCGCCTGCGGAGGGATGCTGGGGTACTGGTACAGCCTGCCTGGGCTCCCCGGCAGGCTGCAGCACTGCCCTTCCCCAAGGGCTCTGCCACCCGGGACCAAGAGGATGGTCATCTCCTGGGCAAAGAGCTCGTTAAAAGGCAGGTGGCAAAAGATAGAGGCATTGCGTTCAGCCACAATGATGGGTCCTGCGTTGGCTGTTACCACTCCAGGCACAGATTATTAGGAAAAAGCAAAAGGGCTGAACTGAGAACATCACTGTGCCAGCACATAAATGCGTGATGCATCCTCACATGAATGTTGTGCCTCCAGCTGGGGAAAGATGCGCTGGAATTGGACAAGTACAAGGAAGCCCAAAAGGATGATCAAAAACACGCACCAACTTCTCCATCGGGGCTCTCTGGCCACCCCATGCTTATTTTGCCATGCTCCCAGCTCCAGCAGGTGGCAGGGTCAATTCACTGGCAGCTCTCTTCCAAGCTCTAGCACAGAGCTAATCCTCGCGGGAGACAAGGCCAGGAGCAGAGGGACAAAACCCACTCTTCAGGTCAGCGCTGCTGCCCATCAGCATGAAAGAGCTGCAGGAGCTGCCTGAATCTGGCTGCAATTCAATGTTTTGGGCACTTGGTTTTGCCACGACTCATCTTTCCCTAACTTTCTCCATTTGTATGCTACTTCCAATTCTTTTCTTTTCCAGAGAACAGCGGTCTACTGTCTCTTCACACAAAGGTCTGGAAAACAGACGTGGACAAGGCAATGCCAGCAGCACATCGCTGTTTTCCTACTGGGAACAGGAGGCAGAGAGACCCCCTCCCACTGGGACCCTTTCACCAGAGAGGTTCAGATCTGGAGGAGGATGGGGACATACTAGAGAATGGCAGGGGGTTGTCCCATCGCTCTGAAATCCTGATGGAAAGCAGCTCTGCCCTGGCTGAGAGCAGAGACCAAGCTTTGGCAGCATCATGGGGGGAGCCACAGACAGGTCTGACCGCACAGCTCAGCTTGTCTCCCTCGGAGCAGAGAGCGTATTGGGGTGTGGAACCCCCCAAAATCCATCGGGGGTGTTCCTGCTGCCCCCGACAGGGGTATTACCCTCACCAGCCAGCCCTGGTCCCCGCGCCAAGCCCTTGCAGAGACAGAGGAGCCGCATCCTGCAGGAGCTGAGCACAGAGTGGGGCCAGGAGCCAGTGGGAACCACGGGCTTGGCACATCCCGCAGACACATTTTTCCCCTCCTGCTTAATTGAATTTGTTTTGGAGGGCACAGCATCTCTGGAAAACCCAAAGCCATGGCTCATCCCTCAGGTCCCGTCCCATGTGCCCAAGAGAGGTGAGGGGGGGCGGGTATCAACAGCCCATCAGATGGCTCTGACCTTTCCAGCAGAGCCAGCGTGCGTAGAGGGCAAAACACATCTCCTTTATGAGTCTCAAAAGCAAATAAAAAGGGAGGTTGTAAGTATGTGTGTGTGTTTTTTTAAGCATGTCCTCCAGGAGGTCGGTGGAGCAGGATCGGCTTGTTCAAGGTCTCCTTGCCGTAGGGAAGGAGGTGTCTGGTCCCACACGGGTGTCACAGGAGGGTCCAGAGAGGCTGCACCTTTGTGTCCACTGCCCCTCCACGACTTCTCCTTGACCCTTTCAAAGAGCAGAGGGGGTGGAAAGGGGGACCTAGGGCTCAGCACCATCTCCCCAACCTTAGGTGATTGGCACAAGCCCAGGTGGACGGTGTGCATGGTCCTGCAGGCTGGTGGCTCTTGTGGAAGGGGTGGGGAACGACTGGTCCCAGCAGGTTTGGTGGACTCAGGGACAGCCAAGAAGCCCAAATTTTCTCTCTCTGCTGAGGTAAAGCATCAAGAGCCACCACACAAGTTTGGTGGCCACAGAGGTCCACCCATGACAGGCACCGATTGCTACCAATGGGCTGTTCCAGCCCACTGCAGGGCTGTCTTCACAGCTTGGCTGCTCTCCACCTACCTCTCAAGGCACGAAAGCTCCAAGAGGCATGGCATCGCTCTTAATTCTCCTTGGCAAGGGCTTGCCCAGGGCTAAAAACACATCAATGATCCTACTATTGCCCTTCCCCAAATTGATGGCATGGAGCTGCTGCAGGAAAGTTGTGTGGCCAGGCATGGCCATGGGATGGGACTTGGAGATCATGGCCATACCTGAAGGGGAACCATGGTCGAAAGACCCTGGTGAGGTCAGTCCCTGAAACACCTTCTTCAGGGTCTGAGTTGTCCTTGGGATAAAGCATCATGGTCATACCGCAGCAATGCTCCCCAGAGCAGCTCCTTATGCCCACAAAGCACAATCCAGCCCAAAAAAATGGGCTACACAGAAGGAAAGCCCACGGCACCCCGCCAGCCTCCCTTGAATGAACGTTCAAGTGCTTGAGAAGTGCTCAGAAAGGCAAAGCAGCAGATGCTGCTGGTGCTGCCCATGGGGACAGAAGGATGGCTGTGCCATCCAGCCCTGCAACATCCCTGTCCCCTGGTCCAGCTGTTGGATACACGACACCCACGCACAGCCGAACAACGCCTCTGGGTGCTCTGCATGGGTGACTCCTACACAGCATACGCAAGACTCAACCTGGAAGCCCCATCGGTGGCTCCTCACTCCACAAGCCCCAACGTCCCTCTGGCTTGGCCAGTCTGGCTCCGGCTCCTGCCCCAACACAATGCTGCTCATTGAGGTGAGCCCGCTGCAGCCCTTGCATGAAGGCTGGAAATTTATGACTTGCTTTAAATGTCACCTTTTCAACTCCGTGCCTTGGCTCAGCAACCTTTGAAGCAAACATTAGCAAATGACCGCAGTTTTTCAGAGAAAAAAAAAAGAAGTCGCCCCTTCCAAGATAAATACGTGGTCTCGCAATGAATGGCATGAAAAGGCTCACAGTCAAAACTGGCAGAAAATACCTGCAGTCAGCGATGATGTCATCCATCAGCTGGGCACCCAGGACATCCAGTTCACTCGGTGAGCGGTTGGCCTTGAGAGCAAGGTGGACCTTCTCCATGTTTGCTTCCTGTACAATAGACAGGGAAGAGGAGCTGCACAGTGAGGGGACGCCCCATCGCCCCACTCCACCCCATATCCAGGACCCTCCCAGCGAGTGCCTGGGACTGCTCCCTGTGATCAGAAACTCCAGTCTGGGTCCCACCAGGGCTCTGCACCTCTGGTTTTGCTCCTATTGGAGCTCTGGGAGAAAATGACAGTGAAATACAGCACGAAATCCCATAAATAGCTCAGGAGCTGACGGAAGGTCCTTGCCTCCTACACCTGCATCAGTAGGCATGTGGGTGGCATAGCAAAGCACTCCATTCACACCCCCCTGTCAATCCAGTGGGGATGAGGGTGGTCCCTCCATCACTCCTAATGCTGAGCGGGGCACTCAGGACACCAACAGATTTCCCCTCCACAGCACAAAAGTCATTAAACCCCAAACCTGACCCAGCCTGAAGACGGCCTCTGTCCCTTCCCTGTCCCCCCAGGCAGGATGCAAAAAGGAAGTGGATGATGCTTCTTGCCACCACAGCACTCACCAGCCTGTCTGCTGCATAGTGGAGAAGGTTTTGGGCATCAGTCCGATAGCTGATATCTTCCCAGTAGGATGACAACACCACCACGGGCTTCACATTGCCCCAGGGCAGGTAGTAATACTGACAACCTGAAGGGCACAGCACACTGGTGAGCTCATGATATTGGAGTGATGGCAGACCCCAGGATAGGAATTATGTTCACCAAATCCATGTGCAACAGAGCAATGCATACCAAGGTTCAAAGGGATGTGCAGCAACTTCCATGGCTGCAGCAGCTCCTGCAGAGCAGAGAGGCCAGAAAGCAGCACAACCACCCCAGTGGGGTGAGGACACCTCACACCAGAGCGAGAGGCCCAGAGGAGCCAGGGAAAGCCACCCCAAAGCACTGGCTCTTCCTTGAAGAGAAATGGGCACTGTTAGCGCTGAGATACTGCTCAAAAACCACTTTAAGCCAGCACAGAGCTGAGAGGAGTAGTCCTGGCTTCCCTGCTCCTCCGCAGTGACATATTCCCCCCTTCACAGCATGGTTGAGGTGGGCAAGGACCTCTGGAGGTCATCTGGTCTAACCCCTGCTCAAGCAGGACCATATCCACCAGCTGGGGTTTTAATATCTCCAAGGATGGAGACTCCACACCCGCCCTGGGCAGCCTGTCCCAGTGCTTGGTCACCCCCATGTTACTCACCATCAAAGACAGCCCGGCTGTACTGAGTGGTGGAGGCCAAGGGCAGGCAGGTGTTGTCAAATTTGTTGCCGTAGTTGCCAATGCTGACCTCAAACTGGATGGCATCATCCACGTCTTGGAGCATGGTGGCTGAGTAGAAGGCAGCAAAGAGGGAGTACTTCCGACGGCGCAGGTACTTCTGCAACAAGCACAGGACCACGTCCATAGAGGAGACACCATCACCGCCCTCCTACACACAGACCCTCCACTACCCCGACACACACCAGCTCAGTGAGGCCTCCAAGACAACCAGGTTTATTGTAGGGAAGAAAAGCGTACGTTGCAGCAAGGGAAATTTGGATGAGATATTTAGGAAAAACTTGACAAAGGAGAAGGCTAGAACTTTCCATAAAAAATGCAGTTTAAACCTGAAGAAACAAGTAGATGGAGCACATTTGTGATAGCACTCAAGTTAGGATTGGGTTCCTGCTGAAGCAAACCTCCCATCCCTCCACGTTACCATGGTCTCCTCTCTACCACGCAGCAGTTCAGATGGAGCAAGCTGGACACCTTGGGATGGAAACACAGCAGGAAACACCCCCCAGGAACCACTCCATCGCTCACAGGACATCACCCACCCAGGACCAACATCTGCACCCCTTCCCTAGTGCCCCACATGCCATGCCACTAGAGGGCTGAACCCAGAGCCCGTAGGGTTGGATACCTCATGGAGACCCCCATTACCTCCACCCGCAGGATGTCATCCGCAGAAATGTCCTCCACCTTCTGCTCCACGTGTTCCACCAGTTTGGTTTCCAGCTCCACCAGCATCCTGCCACGATACGCGACTCCCTCACCCTTGGGGTAGACCAGGGACAGGTGTCAGGACCCCGGTACCCACTCCCCGCAGGCAAGTTCTGCTTTTGATTTCAGTGGGCTTCATTGCAGAGCAGTGAGATCAGGCAAAGTATTTCTGCAAGCACTTCCAAGGTAGAGAGCGTTTGGGCAGCAGAGCAATATCGAGAGGTTTTTAGCCAGCAGGAATAGCCAGAAAACGCGGTGCAGGCTCCTAACAACAAAGCCAGTTTGGGTTAATAGCAGCTTTCTTTTGGCAAGGAGGAGCGGCAGTTTAGTTTAGGTTGTGCTGGAAAGAAGCCGACGTCACCTTTCCTAAATTGAGTGTCTCGTAAGGGTCGGGGAAACCGGTGAACTCCCGGGGGCTGCCGTAGAGGTTGATATAGCAGGGACCGAAGGTCGGCAGGAACCCGAGCCCATCATCCGCTGGAGAATGCAGGGGAAAAGAGCAGTTAGAGAGTCCTGAAGGCACCTCGGGGATGTGTCTCCCAGGACTTTGCTGCAGGGCCGTGGGGACCACACGCATGCAATCATCAACCAAAATGCTGAAGTTTTTCACCTCCTTTAAATCCTATGAGAGCTTACCTTTTTGCAGGAGAAAGACAAGGTGGGTGTGGGGCTGTGCAGGGGACACAGAGCTTCCCAGTCCCAGGAAGGGTGCCCAGAGAAGGGGAGCATAAATTTGCTGGTATGAACCAGCATAGGGGATTTACACCAGCCGAGGAGACAGTAAGAGAGGGCTGGGAAGAGAGCGGCTCATTTTTATGAAACCTCAAGCAGAAGGAGCAGCAAAGCAGCAGAAATCATTTGCAGGGTCCTGCTCTGAGCTCCCGAGCTGGCTGCTCCCCATGCACAGCTGGCTCAGCACGTAACACACACTAGACCACAAAGACATCGCTGCCCAACGTGGACACCCCAAAGCTGCTGTGGGGAAGGGCAGTAGAGCCCTTTCCCTGCTCCTGCAGGGCAGGGGGAGGCCATGCTGGAGCCATCCACTCCTCCCACCAAGGTGCCGAGGCACAACGCAGCCGATGCTCCCTGAGCTCAGGCGCCAGCACTCCAGCCCTGACAGCATCTGAACCAGCAAAACAATTACCAAGCGGCGATTGCAAACCGAGAGGCTAAGGGGACGTACAGTCTGTGGCTTTCAGAGGCTTCACGAGAGCAGGAAACTCATCTGAGGCACAAAGAAATGGAGAGAGGTTAGGAAAGGCTGGCAGAGGAGTGTGGAGGAAGGATGGAGAGTTATGGGAAAAGAGGGTGGATGCTCTCGTGGGCTTCTTGTGCCGACAGACATTAGAGAGACAGAGAGAACGGGGGAGGTTGTTACACAGCCTTATCGCCCTTCCAGATTGGTGTGAAACAGGAGGATTTGAGCATTGCTGAAGGATGTTCCACATGCTGTGAAAGTTGGATGGACCTGCAGTTCCCCAGCACCTCCTCAGGATGAGGCAGGTCTCAGTGGTGGGATGGGGTGTGCAGGTCCCAGGCAGACCCCTCACAGCCTCCTCCTCCCTCCCCGGCCTCTCTCTCTCTCTCTCTCCAGATCAGCCCAGAAGCTGCACTTTAACTGGGGAAGAGGGGGGCTGGACACAAGTACCATGGTGGAGAACAGTGCTGCACCCCAACTCCACACCTGCATGCACGGCCGGGCAGTGCTGGGTGGGTGCAGGCTGTGGGACATGCAGCTGCAGCTTTGCACTGGGCTCAAGCCCTGGAGGCTGCTGCCAGGTCCATCCCATGCCCCTACAGCATAGGGATGCTCATGATGGGTTGGGGATTTGCAGGGCACCCGAGAGACTCAGAGATGCACAAAGCAAAGGGAGCAGAGTGAGAGGAGATTTGATAGGGCTGCAGATGCCACCGGAGCTCGTTAGCAGCAGGAGACGCTCATGCAGGTTAGGGCAGCCCCTGCTCCTGGCCCTGTATGGGTCTCAGCCCCACCACAAGTGTGTCCCACTTTCCTGCCCTCCCACTCGGCGCAGGCAACATGGTCAGCGTCACCCAACCAATCCCTGCAAGCACCTCTGCAGCAGCCCTTTGCTTCGGAAAGCCCCTGGGACTTGGAGCAGCACCCTCAGGACAAGCTGGACCTCAACCCCCATCCAACCCTGTGACAGCCCTGAAATGACACCTAAGGAGGAGCTGCCAGTGGAGGCATGCACAGGTGGGACCTGGCATCTTCCTGCACCAGTGACACTGCTGCCCATCACCAACCACAAAGGAGAACCACAGCCACCTCCACTCAGCAACAAAAAGAAGCAGCAAAACCTCCAGCACACCATGGCCCTGCAGCTTCCCATTCCAACACCCCTGGGAGGACCTAAAGATCTTCAAAAACCACCACAAACCAGGAGGGGCCAGGTCCAACCGGAAAACAGAGTGCAGGATGGAGAAACCTCCAGCAACCCGTCACACGTCTCCTCCAGCACCGGCAACTTTGCAGGGACCATCGTGGCTGTGACATCCTCCAAGCCAACACCAACCTCCAGCCACAAGCATGCAGTGCTCCTTCATGGCCATGCACCCCAAATCCCATCCTGCTGCCCCCCCTTACCCTCTAGCTCCCCGCCAGGGGCCGAGATCTTGGACATGCAGAGGTAGGCGGTGCCGATGATGTCATTGTGCGTCACACGGTCCCTGCAACACAAACCACGATGCTGTCACATCGTGGACCAAGGGGGTTTGCCCATGGGGCCTCCCCCTGCACATCCCACTCTACCAGCTCAGTCTTCCCCATGGGCAGGCACAGGCAGCCCCCCGCAGTGAGCCCCCTCCCCTCTCACCAGTCGGTCACCCGGATCCTCATCTTCTCACACATGGAAGGGAACTGGGAAAAGAGGCATGGAGAAGAGCGGTGAATGGTGGTGGGAGTGAGCAGGCAGGAGCGGGGCTGCAGGGGTACCAGTGCTCACCATCGCTGGCAGCGTTAGGCACTGGTTCCACTGCGGGTTGGCATTCTTCTCCAGGATCCTCGAGTAAAGCTGGAGGTGCGAGATGGGGGATGAAAAGTCAGTGCCACCCCAGCGCTTGCAGCTCACAGCTACGTTTCAGCAAAGCCAGGCTGCTGCATGCCCCATCCACAGAGCTGGAACGTCTCAGATCCCCAAAATACAGACTCCATTCAATGGGTGGCCTGGTGGGGCTCTGCATCACGTTGGTAAACCCCTCTGTGCAAGAGGCAGAGAATGATATGGGCTGCTCCGAGATCTCACTACCCCAGGACCACCAGAAACTCACCCCCTTCCTGCTGTGTTTGCTCAGGGTAATGTCCTGAGCCTCTGTTCCCCCCAGGCACTGTCCCCAGGGAAAGATTTATGGGCAGGGGAGAATCTCAGCCCTTCAGTGCTGCTGTGCATCAAAAGATAAGTGGCAGCTCATGGGTATATCGCTTGGCAAAGGCACTGGAGGGGACCCGGAAGCAAAGGGAGCAGGACAGGGTTCTGCAAAGACACCAGCATCACCTCCACACCCTGGCTGGCCATGGGGCAACATTTGGTCATGAGGGGACACAGCCAGTCGTTCGCTTCAGGCAGCACCAGGAAGAGCAGCACAACCCTCCACTGCTGCACTGTCCCCTTTCCCCAGGCGCTCAGCCTCTCCATCCGCATTTTTAATGCAACAGCACCACGAAGAGCCCAGCGAAGAAATTACTCCGGTGCAGCCCGGCACGTCGCATCCGGCAGCACAACTCAGCTCGAAGCCAGCCATGCACACAGGGATGGGGCTAGGGATGTTGGCTGGGCTCTTCTCAGCCCACAGCTTCAGGACATGGCAATCCAAAGGAAGAGGGTGGGGTATAACAAGGATTGATGGGATCTTTGCAAATGCTCCAGCAAAGCAAAGGACTAAATTTTCCCCATGCACGGCTGCCATCCCAGGCCCAGGGACCGGGGGTTGCTGCTCCACTCCGGCCGCTCACCGTCTTGCCCGCAAAGCTGACTTCCACGAAAGGATCAACCAGGTTCTTCTTGTTGCTCTCAAAGCCGAAGATCTGCCTGACGTTGTCCATGACAGCATCATCCACTGAGAGGGGAAGGACATGCTGAAAGCTCATGGAAGTGCGATGGCCACAGCTTTCCAGGCAGGCTGTCCCACCAGCCAGGCAGCACATCTCCATTGAGCCAGGTGGGGATGGGCAGGAGGGTAAATACCAGTTTGCACCAGTAAGAAACTTATCTCCCAGTATGTTACGACTGACCAATATCTACAAGGTCTTTGGACCAAAGCTACGGATAAAGTTTCCTTATCTGTGCACTTACTCCTCCTCCAGCATATTGCAACCTGCTGCAATACCAAGGGATGAATCCAGTATGCTCCAGTCCAGCAAAGGAAACACTTACTCTGGGGCAAGTCTTCAGCTTTGAAGATTTTCAGGCAGAAATGAGCCCCTCTCAGGGTTACCCCAGTAGGACGCAGGAGGTTGCCCTCAATGTCTTCCTTGTCTTCAGAGACCTCCTTCTTCTCCAGCTGTAGGACAACAGGACAAGAGGAGAACAAAACCAAGCTTCCCAAAAGTCCTGAAATGAGCAGCAAAACTCCAAAATCCAGCACCTTGCCCCCAAAACAGAGAAAGATCAAAGCTGCAGCTTCCCTGGGAACAGGCATGGGGTTTGATTGCCCACGGTGGTGGATTACCATGGTTGGAGAGTCCCCCCATCAAGGTGATACTCACAGGAGCTTCATCACCAGGTCCCAGCACAAACAGGCTGACTTTCAGATAGCCCTTGGCCCCCACAGAGAAGTCCTCCGGGTCAGAGAGCAACAGCCATTTTCTAAGGAAAGCATGTTCTGGGGGAGAAAAGAGATTGAGACCCATGTGCTGGTCCTCAGTTGTGCAGGGAAATGGCTTCAAGGATGCTGTTGGGTGGGTTTGCTCCTTTTATATGCTCCTTTTATATAGAATGGAATGGAATGTAACGGAATGGAAATTAGAATAGAACAGAATAGAATAGTTTATGGTTGGGCTCAATAATCTTAAAGGTCTTCTCCAATCTAAATGATTCTATGATTCAGTTGGAAGGGACCTACAACGATCATCTAGTCCAACTGCATGACCGCTTCAGGGCTGACCAAAAGTTAAAGCATGTTATTAAGAGATTTTCCTTGTAGGTCTTAACACTTTACAGCTAAAATTACCAAGCTTTTCTCTGTAGTGATTAGGGTAGGAAATTTTTTCTAAGTATCATTTTGTCTTCTTTGAGATAAAATAATAGATAAAATATCAAATAATGAGCCAGACTCAAGACCAAAAAAAGCGAGTTGGGCTGCACTGGTAGGGCTTTCTGCCAGCAAGTCGGTGGCACAATGACTTGAAAGCCTCAAAGATGTATGTCTTGGGAAAGGGATGAGAAATGGGTGGTGATGATGGATATAGGGACATGTCTGGGTTTATATATGGGAGATCTGTAATGTGTGTGTGCATTTCCCCTATGTTTGGCCCCCCCAAAAAAAGGTTTCCCATAGCGACTCCCCAGCGCCGCAGGAAGTGACCCTGGCCCAGACCCTGACGGTTTGCTGGACTCACTTGGCTCGGAGTAAATGGTTTCGACATCCATCTGTAAAACAAAACAAAAAAGAAATGCCAGCGTTCACCCCATGGGTCAGCGTGTCGGAAAACATAGAATCACAGAATCATAGAATCTTCATGGTTGGAAAGGACCTTTGAGATCATCCAGTCCAATCAAACAACCTACAATCTCTGCCACTAGAGCATGACCTGAAGTGCCACATCTAGATGCTTCTTAAACACCTCCAGGGATGGTGACTCAACCACCTCCCTGGGCAGGCTGTCCCAGTGCCTGACCACTCTTTCAGTAAAGTAATTCTTCCTAATCTCTAATCTAAACCTCCCCTGCTGCAACTTCAGACCGTTTCCTCTGGTCCTGTCATTATTCACTGGAGAGAAGAGGCCAACACCCACCTCTCTCCAACCTCCTTTCAGGTAGTTGTAGAGGGCAATGAGGTCCCCCCTCAGCCTCCTCTTCTCCAAGCTAAACATGCCCAGCTCCCTCAGCCTCTCCTCACATGACCTGGTCTCCAGACCCCTCACCAGCCTGGTAGCTCTCCTCTGGACACGCTCCAGCACTTCAATGTCCCTCTTGTACAGAGGGGCCCAGAACTGAACACAGCACTCGAGGTGAGGCCTCACCAGTGCCGAGTAGAGAGGCACGATCACTTCCCTGCCCCTGCTGGCCACGCTATTCCTGATACAAGCCAGATACAAATATGGGGGAAGAGGAGAGATGGCAGCCTCACCCGAAATTCCCCAATCACCGAGTCCGTCCGGAAAGACCGAGAGTCCACAACCTGTGGAATGAAAATAAAGCAAAAATGGTAAAACCAGCCCAAACCCTCCCAGGGTGGAGGAACCCCCCAAAATGCCCTCCTGGAACAGAGGGGGACGTTTCCCTGGGCGCTGTGGGGAGGGGGACAGGGCAATGGCCCTGAGCATCGCCCCAGCCCTCCCGAGGGGCAGGGCTGATATTTGCTGAAGCTCACCGTGATGAAGATGGGTGCGTCGAACAACTCAGCCGGCGACTCGAAGACATTGAAGAAGAAGGTCTGTAGGAAAAAGGGGTGAGGATGGAAGGTGGAGGTCTGCCCCAGCCTCCCCGCAGGGCATTTTCCTGCCTTCCAGCCTCTCCCATGCCCTGAGCCCCACAGGCTGGAGCCTCTTCCCCTCCTGTTAGGAGGGACCGTACCCCATTAATAGCAACAGCCTCCCGAACAGGCTGTGCTGGGTGACTTTGGTGGACCCCAATGAGCAACATCCTCCAGTTTGCTTTTGCTGGGCTGGTTCACAAAAACACATGCAGACCAGCTCTCCCGGGGGGTCTCCAAATAAAGCACAGGCACAGGCTGGAGCAGGCTTTAGGGACATCCCAAAAAGCAGGCTTTAGGGGCATCCCAAAAAGCAGGCTTGGAGCATCCAATGTGGGGACTGGGCTGGGGACAAGTCGCACGCAGCTGTCTGTGCGTACCCATCCTGCACACCCGGCTGCGTTGCCCAGCCCTGCCTGTGCACAGCCCTGCCCAGGACGCTACCAGTGACTCTGGGACATGTAAGTCACCTCAGAAAGGTGACCAAGGTGAGCCCTGCGCAAAGGCAGGTGATGCTGGGCCTGCCAGACCTCCCTGCTTCTCTCTGAGCTTCTCTCCCATTGCAGTCCCCATCGCCGCATCCCAGCCTCTGGGCTGCACTGGGGTTTCCATCACTCGGGACCCCAACCCATAACACTCCTGAGCCTTTCCCGACATCCCCACAAGCACACCTGGAGCAGAGATGCCCCCCCCTCACCTCATCAAAGAAGGGGCTGTTGCCTTTGCGTATCCTGGTCCTCTTGGTCTGCCCGGCGGCCGTCACCTTCACCACGGGCCTGATGTTGACCCCAGGGAGCTGCCGGGCCTCGATGACCCTTACTCTGATCTGGGATGGGAGGGAGGACAGGGCAGTGGGTCACTGGGTGCCGAGGGGATGGGATGCGCAGGAGGACAAGGGGAAGAAGAGCCACTGTGGCTGTATCTGACACCTCCACAACATCTCAGACCCTGTGGGGTTTGTCCAGCCCTGAGATGGGCATCTCAGGGTGCCCCTCTCAGGTGATAAACCCCCCATAGGACAGGCTGTGGGGCCTTGGGGAGGTGGCTTCAGGAGAGCAGCTCATTCCCACCAACCTCATCTCACCTGGAAGTCTTGTGGCTTGTTGGATAAAGGCTTTTTGGGTGAGCTCTTCCTCCGCTTCACCCCCTGAACATGGTGCATGGGGGGCTTGCGGGGCAGCGAGGGCGGCTCAGACCCCGGTGGCCCGGAGGAGGAGGAGGGCTCCGTTTCTTCCCCTGTCGCTGTCTGATCCTCCATCTCCTCCTCTCCAGCCGTCTCTGTGCAGGGCGAGAAAGGAGATGGAGGATGCAGGCAAAGGGGGACCGAGCGTTGTGAGACTGTAGGGTGAGGGGTCTAGCTGGGAAAAATGTGATGCTGCTGGGGAAAAGGTCCCCCCCCAGTGCCACACGTGAAGGTTTCTGGTTACCGGTGACCGTGTCAGACTCAGCAGCAGCCGGTGCTGGCTCCGGGGGGGCTGGAGGGGGAAACAGGGGGACAGCTCCTGGAGGGGGGATGTAGGACACTTGCAGGATGAGGAAAGCCTGGAAAAAAAGGAAATATTCATTACATAGGTGTCCCGAAACACTCTCCGGGGGCCTGAGCCTCAGTGCCAGATGCCACCCACGATGTTCTGCCCAGGCACGGGGGATGCAGCCGAAAAAGTGGCAGCAACTCGGCAAATGCCGGGGAAAAGGGGCAGAGAAGGGAGGCGGCAGGGAAAGGTGTCCCAGGGTGCACGGGCACACCAGGGACGTGCGGGGTCCCAGCGGGGTGACCACCCTGTCCCAGTCCCGCTAGATGGCAGCCCCAGGCCGAGCTGAGCCGGGGCCGGACGCTGCATCCACCGGGAAGGGAGCGGGAGGGAGGGAGATGCCGAGGTAGAGCCAGGGAAAAGCTCAAGGAGAGGGGAACTGCGGGAAGGGAACTGCGGAAAGGGAAATGTAAGATTTAACAGACGGCGAGGGGTGTTCCCGCTGCTCCCCACAGAGCCCGGTGGCTGTGCAGCGAGGACATCCCTGTCCCATGGGTGCACGAGCTACAGCCCCTGCCAACACCTGCCCTGCAAAGAGGTTTATCCCCAGCAAAGCACCAGGGTGTCCCCAGCAAAGCTGTCCACAGCAAAGCTCTCCCCAGCCGCCAAGGTGAGGAGGAGAGGGGGACATATGGGTTGCAGGGAGGTGAGTCCCCCACACGGCACAGGATGTTCCCCTGTGAGCATGGACCAAGAAGCTTCGTGCTGCCCCCCTCCCCAACCCACTCATTTTGCTCCTTTAAAGGTCAATCTCAAAGCCAACGAGCCCAGGATGGGACAACCAGCATCCAACTGGGAGCTGCAACTGGTAGGGACATTACTCATACTGGTCTCCAACTGGGAGCTGCAACTGGTGGGGACATTGCTGACACTGGTCTCAAATGAGGAGCTGCAGCTGACTGGGACATTCCTTAAACTGGTCTCCAACTGGGAGCTGCAATGGTGGGGACATTGCTCAGACTGGTCTCAAATAAGGAGCTGCAGCTGCCAGGGACATTACTCATACTGGTCTCCAACTGGGAGCTGCAACTGGTGGGGACGTTGCTGACACTGGTCTCAAATGAGGAGCTGCAACTGGTGGGGACGTTGCTCATATGTGTCTCAAATGAGGAGCTGCAGTTGACAGGGATATCGCTTAAACTGGTCTCACTGGTCCCCGCGCAGGGACTCACCCCAGTGCTCTGCTTCTTGGTGTCCAGCAAGGGGAGGTTGTAGGAGGCCGCCAGGCTGGGGGAGGAGAGGACATCTCGCAGGGGCACTCGGGCTTCTCCCAAAAACCTGGGGGTGAAGAGCAATGGGGTGGTCAGCAGGGAAAGGGGCCAAGGAGCTGCGGTTGATGCAAACCCAGGCATCAGTGACCGTCCCAGAGGGCAGGGGCAGAGGAGGGGACACCTGCCAGCATCCCTGTATGGCAGCTGCCCAGGGAGGACAGGAATGGGCATCAGGTGGCTCAGGCCCAGCCCCAGTGAGACAACTAGGATGAGAATCTCTGGGGACTTTGCCCCCTTTTTATCAAGGAAAAGTACCCAAACAACCACGATGAGGAACCAGGAGCCATAAACTGAAGCGCTGATAGATTTTTCTTTGCCAATGGAGAAAACAGAGACACAGGGGGTTGGGGGTTTCACTGGAGGTAGATGAGATCAGAGCTGGCAGCCAAGGCCACTGTCTGTGTGCCACCAACATCCAGGAGGATTTTAAACCACCATAAAACTGATTTTCCCCTACTGAGTTCCTCCCTGATGCTCTGCTTCTGGTTAACTCTTCCCGTGCTGTGCCACCTCCCACCCCAGCCGGCAGCACTGGCTCCCCCGCAGACCAGGGCTGGCCAGGGAGCGTGTCCAGTGTTGCAGCCTAACTCCTCCCTGCCCAGAGCCAGGAAAGCCCTCAAACCGCTTTGTGCTGTCCTAACAGCACAATGAGATCATGGAGCAGGTCCTCCTGGAAGAGACGTCGAAGCATATAGAAGGCAAGAAGGTGATCGGAGGCAGCCAACGTGTACCTCCACCACAGGCAAATTGTGCCTGCCTAATCTGGTGGCCTTCTACAATGGAGGAACTACATCAGTGGATAAGGGAAGATCTACAGGTGTCATCTACCTGGACTTCTGTAAGGCCTTTGGTACAGTCCCCAACAACATTCATGCCTCTAAATTGGAGAGCTGTAGGTTTGATGGACGGACTGTTAGATGGATCAGGAATTGGCTGGATGGCTTCATCCAAAGAGTTATACTCAACAGCTCAACTCCCAAATGGAAACCAGAAACAAGTGGTGCTCCTCAAAGGTCCATACTGGGACCAATACTATTTAATCTTCATAACTGACATACACAGTGGGACTGAGTGCACCCTCATCAACTTTGCAGATGACACCAAGCTGAGTGGTCACTCAGGGTCACTGGAGGGATGGGATGCCATCCCTAGGGACCTGGACAAGCTCAAGAAGTGGGCCCATGTGAACCTCATGCAGTTCAATAAGACCAAGTACAAGGTCCTGCCTCTGGGTCGGGGCAACCCCCAGTACCAATACAGGCTGTGGGATGGATGGATTGAGAGCAGCCCTGCAGAGAAAGACTTGAGGGTACTGGTGGATGACAAATTGGACGTGAGCCGGCAACGTGTGCTCTCAGCCCAGAAAGCCAACCATATCCTGGGCTGCGTCACCAGCAGGTCAAGGGAGGTGATCCTCCCCGTCTACTCTGCTCTCACGAAACCCCACCTGGAGCACTGCATCCAGTTCTGGAGTCCCCAGTACAAGACAGACATGGACCTGTTGGAGCAGGTCAAGAGGAGGCCACAGAAATGGTCAGAGGTATGGAACACCTCTGCTATGGAGAAAGGCTGAGAGAGTTGGGGTTGCACAGCCAGAAGAGAAGGCTCTGAGGACACCTTATTACAGCCTTTCAATATATATAGGTGGCTTATAAGAAAGACAGAGAGAGACTTTTTACCAGGGTCTGTAGTGATGGAATAAGGAGCAATGGTTTTAAAATGAAAGATGGAATGTTTAGGTTGGACATAAGGAAAACATTTTTTATGACAAGGGTGGTGAGACAGTGGACAAGTTTCCCAGAGAAGCTGTGGATGCCCCATCGCTGGAAGCGTTCAAGGTCAGGTTGGATGGTGCCTGGAACGACCTTATCTAGTTGAGTATGTCCCTGCCTAGGGCATGGGAGGGGTCGATTTTAGGGACACAAGGATGCTCAGAGGGCTGAAGCACCTCTCCTACGAAGACAGGCTGAGGGAGTTGGGGTTGTTCAGCCTAGGGAAGAGAAGGCTCTGGGGAGACCTTATAGCGGCCTTCCAGTATCTGAAGGGGGCCTACAAGAAAGCTGGGGAGGGGCTGTTTGCGAGGGTATGTAGTGGTAGGATGAGGGGCCATGGTTTTACACTAGAGCAGGGTAGGTTTAGATCAGACATTAGGAGGAAGTTCTTTACAATGAGGTTGGTGAGACACTGGAACAGGTTGCCCAGAGAGGTGGTGGAGGCCCCATCCCTGGAGACATTCAAAGCCAGGCTTGATGAGGCTCTGAGCAACCTGATCTAGTTAAAGATGTCCCTGCTTACTGCAGGGGGTTGGACTAGGTGACCTTTAAAAGCTCCTTCCAACCCAACACATTCTATGATCTTCAAAGATACCTTCCAACCCAATCCATTCTGTGATTCTATGATTTCAGACAGACAGCAGCCAAGACAGGGCATTATTTGCCTGTTACCGGTAATTGCCCCATTTGCTCATTGCAGCATCCATAGAGATGGGTGGGAATGAAAGACAGAAATCCAGGATCACCTTCGTGGCAGAGAGGGGACCACTCGTGAGAGCATCGCAGTCCCTGTGCGTCACGGTGGAGCGGCTGCTCCCCGTGCAGGCAGACAAAATCTCCCTGTGCCGGGAGCCGGGAGCCTTCTCCTGTTCTCCCCTCGCTATTTATAGGCACTCACGACGACACCAAGCTGGACCAGACCCAATTTCCACCTCCCCTGGCCTCCAGCCCAAGAGCGAATCCAGCATAGGCTCCAGCCCTGGAAATGGGATCCTTCACGCCGGGGCCATCCTCCCTGTCCCAGCCAGAGCTGGGACTGTTCCCACCCTCTGCTGCCCAAAAATAAATTACTTCCTGTATTTTTTTCCCTGTGCAAGCAGCGATCCCAGTCGAAGGAGCCCCGCACGCAGACATGGGTTGCCGGGGGGTGGCCGAGCTGCATGTCCCAGGGTTGGAGGTGACATCACTGGCCGCTCTCACCTTCCTTCCTAATGCAGGGGGAGGGAGACCCCATCCCCACGGGGAAACCTCCGCTGCTCCCAGAGCGTGGGGCACTAGGAGCTGCCGTGAGAAAGGAAGCCGCCTTGGGTCGTTTGTTTTGAAAACGCCACCCTTCCTAGCTCCGCCGGCAAAGTGTGTTTGGGAAAGGAGCTTGGCAGCCGACTCACGCCTCCCTGGCCAAGTGCCCATCACCGGGCCCTCGCGGTGCCGGATTGCTCCTGGGGCAGGCGCCTGGGGGTGGTGGCGGGCACAAGGGTCCCTGTGTGCTCCGTGCCCTCAAACGCTGTTTTTTCTCCCCAGCTGTTGAGCAAAGCAGCCCAGAAATGCGGCTCTCGCCTCCCACCAGCCGCCCCCACTACAAAGGGCAGCTGGCGCTGGGGAGCAACACCCGGAGCCCGGGGAGAGCCCAGACGCCCTCATTGCCCACCCCAACCCAGCTGAGCAAAGCCTTGGTGTGCAAGGGCTGTGCCGGTGATGGGCGCAGGGCAGGGCGCTCGTGCCTGGCACCCAACGCTTCTCCTACCTGTTTCTCCCCACGGTCTCATGGTCTTTCACGACGATGGTGAGCTCGGCACCCGGGTCCAGGGGAGCTCCCTTCAGGTCCCACTCAAAGCCCTGGAGAGGAGGAGAGAGGAGCCAGGATCAGCGCCCGGCCAGGGCTGCAATGCTCACGCTGGCGTTGATCGGCTCCGGCACCTCCAAGGGCTCTTGGAGGTGGAGAACCAAAACACCAGACCCACTTCGCCATCACAGCACTGACAGCACAAACCTCAGCACCACGCATGCCCCAAACAAAATGTGCTGTCAGACCCACAGGAAAAACATGCCCCGGGCAAAGGCCTTCCCCTCCTCATGGATTAAAAGCGAACAAAGGAGAAAACAATGGGAGCTGGCACACAGTGTTTCTGTGCCAAAACAGTGTTATTTTGCTCACCAAAACTAACTTTTTTTAATTTTGACCCATGAAAGCACAGGTCAGGGTTAGAAGGAAGAAGGTGCTGGAAAAAATATCCTCCCCTGGGCCACGCTGATGAGTAAAACACGCTTGTTTTCCCTTCAAGCTGCAATATTTTTAAACAGCTTCTTTTAATGTGCGTGCTTTGCCCTGATAAGATCTTGATGAAAGGGGAAGAGGCTGGAGCAAAAGTCCACAGAGAGACAGCTCAGCCTCGCTCCTCTGATGCCAGTGCTGGGAATTTCGGATGCAAAGCTGCCCATGACAGGAACCATCCCCAAACCCTACGTGGGGTGGCAGCCCTGGGGCATCACGGAGGCCCCACGAGCCGTTGGTGCTTGGTGCACCTTGCTGGGCTTGTACCTGGCTCCCACAGCACCGTCCATGCCTGTGGGGACGGGGACAGGGACAGGGGCACACTCACCTCGTTCCATACGGGGTTCACATTGTTCTTGATGACTTTAGTCTTCTTCTTTACACCTGCAGGGAGCAACGCACGCGAGTCAGACCGGTTTCCCCACTAAACCATGGCGAGAGACCCCAAAATTCAAGCCCCTCCCATGCACAGGTAGGATTGAGAGCCTCCAGCGACATCCGCAGCTCCTAGGAGCAGGATCAGGCCCCACTCCTTGCACAGAAGCTGGCGGAGGGGGCAGGGCTGTATGGTGTGCACAGACAGTCTCTGGGACCCCGCTTTGAGCCCCAGCCCTGCACGAGCCTTGCTTGGAAACCCCAGGTAAGTCATCTTGATGTGCTGTGCCTCAGTTTCCCCATGAGCAGGGCAGAGAGTAGGCTCCTAAAGCCTCCTGGGTGGGTTTTGGGGCTGGAAGGTGCCATGGGGGATGCAGACATCCTCCTCCCTCCACTCGAACCTCGGTACCGTCCCAGAAGGGACCCAGAGCCCCCGTGAGAGCGGTCGGATGCTTACACACTGAACCAGGGAGTTCACCACTGACACCCCCAAAAGATGCAGAAGAGGATGCTGTCACCTACTCTTAGGACCACTCTTCGGACCACATCCCAGGGACCAGAGTCAGGCAGCAGCAGTTAAAAGCAGTCCAAAGCCAATGTCCCGAGGAGCCCCGGTGCCAGGGGCCTCCAGCCCTGCCTGAGGAGCTCCCCACCAGCTGCATCCCAAAACCACGACCCTCAAGTCACACCAAAAACCAGCCAAACGTTCGCTGGGCCCCAAGGGACCGCGTCACGGGAGGGACCAGGGGGAAGAGGAAAAGGAAGAGCCAAACAATAGCGGTGACTCAAACCCCGGGGGACACCAGCCAGGCGCCCTGCGGGGCCCTATAGATATATATAGGTACCCCAGACTGTGGATATGGGCACACGGGGCTGGTGGGGAGCCCAAGCTGCTCACTCAAAATATTCTCCTTTTTTGTTGTTTTAGCATCGCTAAATTAATCTTTTCCTGCCTCAGGCTGCAAAGAGTCTCTACTAAATCTTCCAGCCCGGAGCTGAACCAGCCGCCAGAGCCAAGCTGGGGCCAGGAGTGGGGCAGAGCTGCCATTGCTCTGACACGGCACCTCTGGACAACGTCACCAAGCCGGGGAGACGTCAAGCACCCTCGATTTAAGGCACGTCTCCTGCTTATGCCTCATCTTCATGGGACGCAGAGCCCTGGAATTCCCCCCGCGCTCTCAGGATCACGATTTCACCACCAAAAGCTGCTTTCCGCTTTGCCGGCAGATGGATGGAGCCCACCCTGGCCGAGCACCCAGCGCCCACCACGGGATGAGCACATGAGGGGTCCCGGAGCTGGCGGGGAGCGGAGCTGGCTGGGCAGGGGCCGGCAGCAGCACCGTTCCCCCCCACCCACCCCACGCAGCACAGGAAAGGCTGGGTCAGAAGCCACTCATCCCTTTCCTTTCCTTATTTTTTTTTTCTAAAAATGGACATTTCCAACCGCCAGGAAACGGCTGCCAAAAAAATGCGACATCCTCCAGTGAGCGCTTTCGAGGTGCAAAGGCGACACTCCCTTCCCGGGACCTCCATCCTCCGGTACCCACAGCAATGGGGTAACCCCCTAGATAAGTGGTTATTCTTATCAATCTCCTACTAGTAGTTATAAGACCTTAATGAGAGCCGAGCACACGAATGATTGAGAGCACCCAAGGGCGCAGCACCCTGCAGCAACGCCGAGTCCTGCTCTTTGCCAGAGCTCGTCCCCGTCACCCCATCACTTTTAGATGCTGTGACACCGCGCAAGCGGGTGGCAGCGCTAAATGACCATCCCCAAGTCCCCCCCGTGGGAAAAACCCCTGAGGTAACGCAATTTCTCGCTGTGCCCCCCCCATGACCCCGCTCACCCCAAAAATCACAGAGGAGGAGAGATAAAATTCCCAGCCCATCCCAGGGACCCTTGGAGACGCCGGCGTCAAGTGTGTGAGCATGGCATGGGGATGCAATCAGACGTTAGGGATGGAAGGGGCTACAGTGCATTTGGTAGAGGGATGCGGAGGGGGAATTTCGCAAGGGTTTAGGATAAGGATGGGGCTTAGCAAAGCCCGGCTTCTGCGGGGCGCCCGGCCAGGACGTACGTCCTGGCCGGGCGCCCCGCAGAAGCCGGGCTTTGCTGGTGGGGGCTGCAAAAGCAAAAATCCTGCCCCACCCCAGCCCAGATTTGGGGTCCCCTCACCTCGGAAAGTCAGGCTGGCCACCGGGTCGCTTTGCTTGTCCCCCTTCTCCAAGTTGGGGAGGTGGCTGGCTCGTTGGAGCAAGCAGCGCAGCATGGCTGGGCGATGGAGCAGGGCACGGTGAGGCCAAGCCGGGCTTGGCCCAGGGAAGGATCCGGCCCCCCCATCGCCGCCTCCCCCGTCCCGGCCCTCCCCGGCGGGCGGAGGAGGTGCCCGGGAGGCGACGCGGAGCGCCTCGGCGCGGCCGCTCCGGAGGTTGCAAAACCCGGGATGCTGGGAGCCAGGGGAAGTGACAAAGACCGGGGAACCGGGGATGCTGCGAATTCCGAGAGATGGTAAATTAAATTACCGGGATCTGGGGAGCAGCGAGGTCTGGCGATGTCCAAGCACCGGGATCCAGGGATGGCGCAAGCCCAGCGGTGTTAAATAAATCACCGGGAGCCGGGTACACCCTGGGGATGGTAAATCACCAGGACCAGGGATGCTGCGAGCCTGGGGTGCTGCGAGCCTGGGGTGCTGCAAGCCCTGTGGGGGTGCCCAAGCATGGGGCCTCTGAGTTGGGGGTGCCTGAGCACAGGGCCCCAGGGACACTGCAAACCCTGGGGATGGAAAATCCCTGGGATTCAGGGATGCTGTAAGCCCAAAGGTTGCAAAAGCACAGGGACCTGGGAATGCTGCAAGTTTGGGGTAACAAAGTGCCTACACCCAGAGGTGCTGTGAGCTGCAGAGATGCCTGAGCAGTGGATCCCAGAGATGAAATACCACTGGGAATGCCGGAGCAGGAGGCCATCGGTAGGCCACCCTGGTGACACGGGAGCACCGGGATTCCAGGGGTGACACACCACAGGGCTGCAGAGCATCAGCATCCCTGGGATGGTGCAAGCCAGGGAGCTCCCAGACATAGAGATGCCACAGCACTGGGGACGTCTGCATGGGGGCCACAGGGAGGTCCCACTGCCAGCTGGGGGCTCCAAGCAGCCCCCAGCCCCCGCTGGGCTCTCACCACAAACCCATCTGCAAAGCGCAGCCAGCACCCGCTCTGCGCCCCCCGCACCCCAGCTGACACAGGTGGCTGGGGCAGGGGGGTGTACGTTCCCACCGCCACCCCCTTCCCTGTCCCCCAGAGCAGAGACAGGGTCTGCCCCCTTGTCACAGTCCCTGTGTGCTACCAGCTGGCAAGGACATGGGCATATAGGAAGGAAGAAGCAGCTGCTGCTCAGGCCCAGCAGATGAGGGGATTCCCACAGCTATGACCACGCACGGGGACACCGTGACAACAGGACAGGAACTTCCATCCCACGAGGAAGGTCCCCCCAGACACAGGGACAGGCACGACTGCGGGAGACGCGGGTGCAAGCACACAAGTGCTGACACACAGCCTCTCCTCCTGCTCACCTCGCTTGTTCAGCGAGGCCCAAAAATATGCTTTTTCATCCCAGGGTTTGCCAGAGCGTTGCAAACGAGCCGCCACATATCACACACTGCCGCATTTCTCCTGTCACCCCTTGAGGGGGAAGAATTTGGCACCCAGGCTGGCACTGGATGGGTTCCAGGAGAGGTCACAGGCTGGTTGCCCCATGGCCATCGTCACCACCCAGGGGAACGGGGAGCCGTGAGGGCCCACCATGGCCCCCCATGCCCTGTCCAGCCCCCAGACACTGTCTTCTCACAGGGAGCCATGGTGGAGCCCCTAGGCCTGTCAGAGCAACAGCTCAACCACGGGGTGCAGCCGAACAGGGCCCCCTCGATGGCGGGATGGCTGAAAAGAAACCCCTGGCAGAAGGAAACCTCTCCCGGCCGATGAACACGGCTGGGGGGGGGGGCGGGGGGGTGTTCAGGGCTGTTGGGGTGCAGGCAGGGGGCTGGGGAAGTGGATGTCCGGCAGGTCCCCAACACACCACCGGCCCCCCCCCTCGCCCACGGAGGTCCCGGGGAAGGGAGGCAGCGTCCCGGCCCCCACCGCGTCCCCTGGGAGCCGGGGCCCTCGGCGATCGCCGTCCCCCCGGAGCGCAGCAGAGGCCAGAAATAGCCCGGGCTGCCGCCGGTGCTGTGACCGCTCAGCTATGCCTCTCCCGGCCTAACCCCCCCCGCCCCGGGAAGGAGGGAGCCCGGGGGTGGGGGGGCGCGCAGGGGGGTCCCAGACACCCACTCCCCGGGCCGGGTTGGGGGGGGGGGGGGCGCCGCGGCCACGGGCCCCACGGGGTGGGGGGGTGGGGGGGACGCTGTGTAGATAGCGCACATCATCTTGGGGGGGGGGCACATCAGACAGAGCTAGGACCCCGCGGTGGGGGGGGAAACAGGGAGTGGATGAGCGAGGGGCTGGAGATGCAGGACCCCCACCCCCGCCCGGGTTTCAGCGCCTTCCCTGCCGGAGGGGCAGAGCCCGATGAAGGTGTCGTCCCCCCCCCCCCCCGACCCGGCGGTGCAACCAATGCTCCCCCCCCCGGCAGCCCCCACTCCCTCCCCGTCCCGCACCTCCGAAGGCGGCGGAGCAGTAGGCATCGCTGATGTCCGTGTCCGGTGTGCGGACATTTTCCGCATGGAGGATGAAGACGCGGAGCATCGCCCCGGCCCGGCCCGGCCGCCTCCCAGCCCGCCGCCCCGCTGCACGCCCCCCCCCCCCCCCCGCTCCGGCCGGTACCCGCAACCCCCCCCACCGCCTTAAAGGGGAACGGCTGCGGCCGCCGCTGGATGAGGCCGCGGGGCTGGATGCGGCCCCGCAGGCGGGAGAGGGGGTGGGAGACACACAGACACACGCACCCCCCCCTCCCGGCCTTGAATGTGGATGGAGAAGCCCCGGGAGGATGGACGGGGCGGGGGGCTGGAGGCTGGCACTCCCCTTCAGAAAGGGCAGGTGAGTCCCCCCCCATGGGGACCCTGCAGGAGAGGGGTGCTGGGGTCCAATCACCCCAAATGGGGCAGGTGAGGGGGCTCTGCTCCCCCGCGGGAGGGGCACGGTGGCCCATGACATACTCTTACCTTTGCTTGCCTCCCAGGGGTGGGGGCTGCTGCAGGAGCGAGAAACCCACCCCCACCCCCCCCCCAAAAAAAAAAACAAACCCAAATGGGGTTTGGCCTATGCCGGGGTCAGCGCTGCAGCTGTGGGAAGGTGCCAGAGAGCCCCTGAGTACAGCCCCAGCCCCTCACCGTGACACCAGGGCCAGGCCTGGGGGGGTCAACATCACCTCTAAGATGGGAAAACGGGGGTGTCGGGGAGCTGAGCCGCACACGGGGTGAATCCTGTGGCAACCCTCGGCATGGCACAAAGCAGGGTCCCCCACAGAGCTGAGTGCAGGCAGACCCCCACCCCGGGGGTCCTGCTGGGACCAGCCCATCTCTGTACTGAGCAGCACCAGTGAGTGTGCGGGGACCATCCCCATGCTCTGGTCTCCCCTTGGGGGGCCACAGAGGCTGGGAGGGAGCCACCTCCTTCCCTGCCTCAGTTTCCCCAGCTGGGGGATGGGAGGATGTCTCTCATTTTGGCATAGCTGTGACCAACCGTACGGTGACAGGTGGGGATGGCCACGGCACCCAGCTATTTCGGGGAGGTTATTTTTACCCCTGAGTTTCCCAGCAAGTGGCTCAGCGAGGTCCCTCCCAGCCAGGCCAGGACCCCTCTCCACTCCCTGCGCCCCCCCGACTGCTCAGGGCTGCCCCGCTCACCCTGGCACTCCCGTTTACCCTTTTTGGCTTTATCTAAACCCATTTCCCACTCCTCCTGCCAGGCACTTACTCACCGCACTGAAAACCGACGGCTGCGGTGACCAGCGCAGGGATCAGCCACGGAAGTGGAAACTCTCCAGAAGCAATAATCCCATTTAGGCGAAACGTAATTATCGGTGAGATTAAAACTGAGGGCACGGGGTCCCCCAGCACCTCTATTCCCCCTCCCACGGCCCCATCCCTTTTGCTTCCTGTGTGTCCTTCGGATATTTAGCACAAGTCCCCTGGAAAGAACCTCCTTTGTCCCTTTGCTCACCAGGAGCATCCACGTCCCCATCACGTTGCACTGAGAGACCTACAAACCCCCCCATCTCAGCCCTAATGAGGACTTTTTCTTTTGCAAGACCCTTAAATAATAAATTGAGGCATCGCAGCCGCCCGGCCAGGCTCCCGACAAGGCACAGGCACTGCCCGGGTCGGGCTCAGTGACACACGGCGGGAGGGAAACAAATCCCGCAAGGGCAGAGGAAAAGCTGTTGCAAAAGCTCCGTGGATTTGAGTTAAACCATCACATCTGCAGCCAGACGCCAGCGTCCCTGGGGCTGTGCCAAGGGGACAGGGCACACAGCATGTGGCCATTTTAATTACCGGCAGCTCTAAAATAAACTCAATTTGCAGCACTGTTAATCACAGGATGAACTGAAGCGCAGCACCATACATTTTGGGGAGCAATGTTCAGAAAACCAGTAACAGCTCATTCTGTAACTGTGTTTAGGGTTTTTTTTACGTCATTGTTCCAGACCGTGCTGGGGGGAAAGGGCATTATTTTCCTGAAATTCCCTGCTTAAGTGGCCCCCGCGGCTCCTGCATCTTTTCCTGGGTCTGCTGCAGCACTTACCTGGTTTTATCCGAGATGTTCTGGCATCTCAAAGGGAAGGGCCAGGCACAAGTGGGGTCCAGGGAGTCACGAGCATAGCAGAAGTGGATGCAGAGCAGAAACAGGATTCACTGACCGAGTTCCCATTCACGGACCTCTACATCCTCCAGGGCCAGCTTCTGCCTCGCAGCCAGATCAGAGATGATGCTGGATCCCATCTTCCCGGCCACAGGAACACTCTGGTAGTGTACTGGCTCTGGACTGCATGCAGGCAGGCAACCGAGTGGGCATCAGGGCTTCAGCCAAGATGAAGCCCCCGAGCTGCGGTCCTCATCCTGGCTGAGCACCATCTTGGGCACCCACAGCCACCCCAAACTCCTGCTGATGGGGTGTACCCGGGGAGGCCACCCAGGGCAGGGCCGTGAGCAATCCCATTAAAAGCTAAATTGTTTCCATAGAATCGTAAAATACTTTGGGTTGGAAGGGACCTTTAAAGATCATCTAGTCCAACCCCCCTGCAATGAGCAGGGACATCTTCAACTAGATCAGGTTGCTCAGAGCCCCAGGTCCAGCCTGACCTTGAAAGGTCCCAGGGATGGGGCATCTACCACCTCTCTGGGCAACCCGTTCCGGTGTCTCACCACCCTCATCATAAAACGCTTCCTTCTATCTAGTCTGAATGTCCCCTCTTTTAGTTTAAAACCATTACCCCTTGTCCTATCACTACACCCCCTGATAAAGAGTCCCTCCCCATCTCTCCTGTAGGCCCCCTTTAGGTACTGGAAGGCTGCTATAAGGTCTCCCCGGAGCCTTCCCTTCTCCAGGCTGAATAACCCCAACTCTCTCAGCCTGTCTTCACAGCAGTGGTGCTCCAGCCCTCTGATAATTTTTGTGGCCCTCCTCTGGACCCGCTCCAATAGGTCCATGCCTTTCCTGTACTGAGAAAAATGCAGGAAAGTACTGTTTTCTTGGTTTGCCAGTGCCTCGCCCTTGGGGCAGCCTTTAAAACTGCTGAACTGCTCACAACTCCGATGATTCCTCAGCATCTCTCTAGAAAAAGCTGTCTGTTTCAAAGGACAGAGAACTCTGGTAAAACGATGTCAGAGCTATAGGCTTGGTGAAGAAGGGTGGTTATCCCCCAACACATCCAGGGGTGTGTGTGCAAGCAGGGGAGGCAGAGCAGGGAGCGCTGGGGTGGATGGGCTCAGGCTGCTTCCACCCGCCCTGACCCCGCAAGTCCAGTCCCACTCGGCAGCCGCCGGTGAGCCATGCATGGGAACGGAGCTCAGCTGGGGCATCGCAGCCCGACCCACCCGCAGACAAGGCAGAGGACCCAAAGAGACCATGGGTCCCCAGGACAGGGGGTGCTCGTCTCTTCCTCAGCCCTCCACACACTCAGCAAAGGCAAATTTGGACTGAAGCCTGTGCGGCAGAAGCAGAAATGAAGAACAACATTGTTTTCTCCTCCTCTGCGCAGATAAAGCAACAAAGAGAAACCAGGGCAAGAAATCGCCTTCCTCACTCCACAGAGGGACTCTGGAAACTCAGAAACACAAACACATAAAGCTGCATTGTAAAGGAGACAGGACTAACGAGGAGTGAAAGCCACGTCCCATGCTCTGATGAGACTGGGGAAAAAAAAGCTGCAAAGCTCCTGAGCTCAGCTGTGAGGGGAGGATGCTGCTGGCAGCTCCCTGTGGAGCCTCCAGACTCTTCCAGCCGCAGGGCAGCTCAGTCGCACAGCTCCGCAGGCGCTTTCTGCACCTCCCTGCAGGCTCTTCGCTCTAAATTCCAGTTTGTTCCCCATTATTTCAGGCAGGATTTTTAAATTCTCTTCTTTATGAATTGCTGCTCACCCAAAAGTAACTGGATAAACTAAGAGAGGAACTACGCAGTTAAGTACCATCACACCCATCTCATCTATACTGCTCGCTGCTTTGGAGGAGGGGACGGCTCCTGCTAGCAGTCAGCAAAGAGAGGAGATGGAGGCAGATGTGCACTCACACACACACAGACATTCTTACCCTGAACCGTGCTCCCCGACTTGCCAAGTATTTGCTGGTCTAAATCCCTCGTGTGCATTTTTGAGACATTCATCTGTTGATAGAGGGTTGGACACGCCAGGACAGCCCAGCGCAATGACTCACCAGCACACATGGGCAGCAAGTTCACCCGCAGCAGCATTCTTTACTGAGAGACCCAGCCAAAACAAAAACAACAAAAAAAGCCCGAGCAACAGTAATTTGCAAAGTTCTGTACCTGCCTGTCAGACAGCACAACTGCTGTGTCACCTACATTAACAGCCCAAAACAAAGTCTTCTTTTTGGAGCCTTCTGAGCAGGCTTTGTCCTCTCTGCACATACACGGCATGGACTTACAGGCGGTGGACAGCTATTTAAAGACGTTTACGGGCTCAGTATCATTTAACTTAAATACATGAAATACAAGTACCTCTTTCTGCATATGCTTGCTCTTGAAGAAGCAAGGTCCTACAAGTCTGAGGGACTTCATGGGATCATCTCCCATCAAGGAACATGTTTCACGGCAGCTACATGCAGGTGCTTCCTTTGCTAAACCTTAAGTTCAGTTTATTTTGGTGCTTTACTGATCAGTGGTCTGAAGACACATGGATTGTTGGACCAGCTACGGCACAGGTAGGACTTCTAATATCCCCACACCAGGTAGAACCACAGAGTGTATCTCATTCTCCTTGGACACGCAGGACCACTTCTTTACTCCTCCCTCCAGGAACATAATTCAGCCAAAGCCAACTACCCAAGTCTGAAGGAGCGCAGAGACAACGGTGGATTTTACAAAACAGCGTTTTAAATAAATGTAAGGTGGCCAGCTGAAAAATAAAAGCTCAAAGCGAAATCAGTCATCATTCAGACTGTGATCCATGATTATGAGCATGCCAGCCAGGGACCCCGACTTAGAAGTGAGCAACGTTCAAGAGCAGATTACAAAGTTCAGACACACTGCTGAGTGCTCCCCAGGCTTCGAGCTACAGGCTGGAACAAACTAGGGTAAAGCAACCCAAAATAAACAAGCAAACTCGGTCACCAAGGAGAAAGAGCAAGGGACAGTGACCTCCCTGGCTGACTGCTGTAAGGACAGGCACGCTAACGCAGTGCTGGGACAGGCTTTGCTCCCCCTGATGGCCTCGATTTTATCTTCCTGAGACTATCATGAGACTTCACAGGCCACAGGAAAAAGAAGGCTCAAGGGAGCGTAACAATCCACAAGATCACCGAAGTCTTTACCATGAGAGTCACCTGCTTTGGGGCAGTACGGAGCATATGTGGCATGTGAAATTTCACCTGCTGAGAGCTCTGTACACAGGCACCCAGGAGAGATCCTGGAATGAATTCCCTCGTAGTCTCTACTGTGATCCAGAGTTAACAGAACACAATAAATCACACCAAACACAATCCCCTAGTGTTAACTATACAGTAAGAACATTTATTTCATGTCAACACTTGTAAAAGAAGTCTTTTCCAAGTCTGATGATTTAATATACAAATCAAAGCCACCATACGCGTGTTTGTTTTTTTAATGTCTATACTGAGCTCAAATTTGTACAACATGAATGCTTGTTTCTGAAACAAGATTACAAATTAAATCAGAACAAAATACACAAAATTGACTGGACCCTAAGTTTAGTTCACTGAAAGAAATCTTCTTTCCTCCGATCACCTTGAACTCTGCTCTTCCCCATCGTTATGCACATCCTTCTGCTTGGCCATGAACTTCTACAGAAATAAGGGTAGACAATGAAAAGATAGCGCTATGTTATTCCTCATTCCACAAAAAGATCATGCTCTAACAACAGTGCAGGCTTCATAAACACATTGGCCAAAAGTCAGCCTACTACTGACACTGGTATTGTGTGATCCATACCAAAAAACACTCAAAAATTTTGCTCACAAACTGACACGCACAGAGTCACCAAGTGGTGAAGCTCCTCAGAGGAATGTGTCAAAATATTAGGTATCAGGAGTTCACATGATGACAGGCACCTGTGTCTGGTCATGAAATATAAAACAGTTATTCAATATTCACCATGGGCTGTGTGTTCATTACACCCACCCTACAAAAGTCTACATTGATAAATATCTTCCCAGTTTTCTACCCCTCGCATGACCACAGGAAGGGGCTGCCTCTTCCCCCAGCTGGGTACACGCTGTGTCCCTGACAGCCAGGTGCACCAGAGAGACGTACTGCTGAGGGGAGGGGGCAGTTTTGACCCCAAACTTCGGTTTTCTGGCTGCCAAACGGACCTTTTGGTCATTTTATATCTGCAAGATATTTTAGCCAGCCTGCAGTTTCAGCAAGCCAGGAAATCCGACAAAATCATGCTTCCTGACACAACATTGCACTTCTTAAAAATGGAGGGAAGCCAACAGTTATCCCCACACCCTCCTAGGTAAGGAAGGTTTTATGTAGGTGATGAGCTTGAGTAATTAAACAGTATCTGCATCTGAGTTTAAAACTTAAAAGCCCTCAAGTATTAATATGAGCTCCCTATGCCACTACAAAATTCTTAGCACTCGTTAAAGCAAACATTTTTAGAACGATCTTTGTTTCACCCGTGTATATGGAGAAGCTTCAGCATTACCTCCATGTTCTGCTGATGAAGCGGTGTCTTGCAGTGATTTTTCACAGATGTTTCATCTGCGTAGAACAGCGAGCAGATCTGACAGAAAAAGCCAGCCTTTGGAACTAGGTAATCCAAATCTGAAGAGACAGCACACAACACTAACATCAACAAAACACAACTTTAAAACATTCCATTAGAAAAACCACAGCTTTAAATTCCCTTAGCCAAACCTGTGGAATCTGTTATTACTGGAGGGAAGTCAGTTAATTTTTTTCAGTATTCAAAAAATTAGAATTGTACTCCGAGTTGGTCACCTGCCCCATTTCAATAAACAGAGGAGGACACATTCTTTTCTGCGAATAGAACAACTGACCTTCTGGATCTGAAGCTCACTGCAGCTACCTCAGCGTCTTTTGACCTTAAAAGTATTCTATATGCAACTCACTTGCCAAGTTTAACCTCTGTCCTGCAGTGTGTTATGCAAGCATTTTCTGTCACAAAGAATATTACACAAGCCATCAGGCAAGGATCCGTATTTTCCTAGCAACTTCTTCTGCAGTTCAAGCGTTAACAGCAGTTTTACAGAAAAGTATTTTAGATGAGGATCTTGGTAAATCGATATTTATATATACACACATGCGCAGGTGCATTTTTTAAACTATGTAAGCAGTTCCCTCGTTCCTATACATTGAAAGTAGGTAATAAACCTCGTAAGAGGATTAGAACAGTAAGTAGAAATTAACACTGCACTGTGCTAATTATAAATAAATTAGCCTATATTTGTAAATTTTAGGAAAAAAGAACCTTCCATTTTACTGCTGCTATTCAGCCAACAGCAGAAACTTGTTAAACATGCATTTGTAGGAGCAAAGATAAAAACAGAGGTTATGGGCCATAACTTCAAAGTTAAATGTGGTAATGAGGCAAAGGAGGCATTTTCAAACGAGCAAGAAAGCTGTCCTCCAGCAAAACAAGTATGGAGCATTTGAGGTGGGTTTCTCTGGTCTCACCTTTTGGAGTACTCTGTGTCTTTGATACATCTGAAGAAGCCACCTTCTTCCGCTTAGACTCTGGTTCTTTATCTCCCGATCCCAGCTGATCTACTGGAAGCCATAATGTATATTAAACAAAGGTATCCACTAGTTTAAAGGTATTCTATATCCACCTGTAATGCCCTGTTACTGCTTGAAACAAACATCACATGTACAGGTCTTGCTGTTTTCTACACTATTTGGTTTGGTCTTTCCATAGAGCAATTTTCAGGAACTCCTGACATCGATCCTGCAGGCAAGACTTCTAATGACTCCAAAAGCACTCTTGACCACACAGCACACATCACAGAGGTACCGCCGCCGCACTCAGCTGCCTTCCTCTACAGCTCTTAGTAGCAGCGTCAAATCAAGTTTGTGATTATGATCACTAAACTCTCAATTTCTTCATAATAAAAGCTTCCAAGCTTTCTTGAATCCATGTAACTTGAGGTCCAACAGCGGTATTTAGCTTAGTTACAGAACCAGTGAAAGCCTATTAAATATGTTATTGAATTAACCAGCTCTAAGGAAAGATGAAAATCAACATTTTAAGATTTTTCTGGAGACAAGGAGTTTAACAGAATCTCCTCTATTACAAGATAAACAAGGTGCTTGTTTTTTAGACTATCCAAGTACTCCAACTGGCAGGTGCACATCAAAAATACTTGTTTTCTTTTTAATTCTATGTTCAAATAATCTAGATACCAGTACGTCCTAAACAAGGTTAACACAATAAATCCTCTCCCTTAATAATGAAAGGAAGCTGTTGAAGGAACACAACGAACCGCAGCACTCTTGCATCCCCTAGATGTTTCAGCAGATTGTGAGTATCTCACCACGTCAACAACACACAAAGTTTCAGATTTGCCACGTGGCTCTTTACCAGCCACAGTCTGGCTGTCAGCCTTTGAACTGTTGGCCACAGGCAATCAATAAACTGTTTCCTATTTTGCTGCTGGAATCAGATTTTAAGACTTGAGCAACATGGTTCTACTTGATTTACCCTCTCCTTCCCAGTTTTCTTGTACCGCTTCTCGAACTCAGGAAGTAGACTTTTCCTAAGCCTACCTCTTTTGCCTGAGGTTTTTACTCTACAGAGAGGAATTAAAATAATTTGTTTACTGTGTATCAAATACATTTATTATAATTTGTCCCTACCAGTTAGATGAGAAATCAACTCAAGGGCTTGGATATTTTAAGAGGCCTTTTTACAGCTAACTTTCTAACAGAACAAGGAAAATATTTTGCATTTTCAGTAAATGCTTTTGTTAATCACAGATAAGCTTATGTTCTATAACGTTAACAAGATTAAAACAATATATAACGTTTAAATATTTTTGGGGGTGTACAGAGTCAACTAATTCCTTTTCTACTGCTTATAGAAACTGAAGTTCAAAATACTCTGTTTTAAGCAAGATTGCTGCTGCTGCAGCTCCTCCATATCTGCACTACTCAGGTTGCCTCTGATGCGCAATCAGAGTGAAACCGGAGAAAAGCTTTTCCAAAACATTAGAACAAAAGGTGCTATGTCAGTGTTCAGCTACATCAGCAGAGACAGAAAGAAAACTCGAGACTAGCGGACTGCATCACACAGAGCCTTCGCCCACGCTTTGGCCCAAACTCTTCTCGTGTGTTGGTTATATATAGCTCTCCCTACTTTGCTGTCTTAGACTTTCTTGACCCTTTGCTAATTCCATGCTACAGATGTCATTCAACATTTTTTCCTCTAGATTCAGCTTGGAAGCTGTTACAACTTTGCATCTGTGTGTCTATTTCATTTGATCCACCTGTTTTAATAAAGTTTGTCCCCATAACTGAAAGCTATAAATAATCTGTACAGTGTTAGGCAGTTTGCCAGGCCTTGCGTTAAAGGCAAGAAAAGAAACTATTTTCCCTAATTTTAGCCATCATTAACACCAAATGAACACTTTAAATCAACATGCCACTTAATTTTACATCAAAAGAAAGATGCATTGTAAAATACATTAATAAAATACCTTCAGGCTGCTGTTCACTGTGTCTCTGTTTTTTTTCCCAGAACCTCTTTCATTAACTTTGTCAAAGATTTGGGGATTTTCAGTTTCCCGTGTTTGCTGCAAGGATCTCTTTGTGTGTGGCACTGATACAAGCATCTTATTTTCTATAGGTTCCTTACCTTTTGACTTTGAAGTTGAAGTAATTTCTTCTTCTGGACTCACATCTCCTAGAATTTCCATTTCTTCTGGTCCTGCAACAGCAACAATATCCTCCTCTTCTGGTCCTGCAACGGCAGCAATTTCTTTTTCTTCTGGTCCTGCAACAGCAACAATATCTTCATCGTCTTCATTCCCATTCAGATTTTTCCCTGGGAAAGCATTTTCTTCTTCCTCATCCTCCTCTCCAACTTCATCTACCGTAACAAAGTTTAGCTCCTCTTTCAGACGATTGAAATCAGCCAGAAAATCATCTTCATCTTCGTTAACTTCATCCAAAGTCACTAGAGGGTTATCTTCATTGTCTTCTTGTATTTCATCTACTGTCACTAAAGCACTGGGATCATCAGGCACCTGAGAAGAAGCACAATCTCCAGTATCCTCAGCAGCCGCTTTATCATCCTCCTTCTGTTTCAGCACATCCTCAATATTCAAGTCTGTAGGCTCGTTCAGAGGCAGCTCTTCTACTTCGCCAATTTCATCTACAGTTACCAAGGGTTCAGCTTTCAAATCCTGCTCCTCAAAAACTGACCTAGGGATGTCTTTATGAGAACTAAGGTCCTCCTGTTCAGATATCTCATCCAAAGTAACAAGTGACTGTGGATCCTTTACTGTTTCTGACATAAGTTCTTCCTCTTCAATCACTTCATCCACTATGACCAGGCCCTGCGGGTCACTGAGTGCTTCTAAATTAGCAACTCCCATTAGCTGTGCAGTCACATCCTCCTCCTCACCGATTTCATCCAAAGTCACAAAAGACAGTTCACTTTCAGTAATGCATGCCACGGAGCTCTTCCCTTTCCTTCTCTTGGAACTAGGCTCAGAAAAGGAGTTGTTTTTAGCACCGTCTTTCCTCTTTCCCCTCAGTGGATTTCGACATGTTTTAACAGGAGACTCGATTTCCTCTACGACCTCATCCACAGTAACAAATTCATCCAAGTTAAATGGAAACAGCTCTTCTTCCTAAGACGTGTAAAGATGTGAATATAACAAAGTTTAACATTCACCCAGTGACATAAACACCTCCATCCACAGAATGCCTAATGAAAAATATTCACACGCTGAAGCTGGCTGAAGGGAAAAAAGAAAAAAGCAACTTGACTTAAGGGTAGAAAAAAATTTTCAGGCCTTCAGTCTCATGTGGAAGAATTTTCATTATCAGCATTTGTGTTAAGTAAGCAGATTTAATTCAGAAACCCAAATAATTTTTCAAAAACACAGCTGATGAACAGACAAAATTTTATGTCTATTATAAGAACTGAGCCGATGCCCTGAATACTCATGTATATTTTTGTACTCACTTGCAGGAAGACTACTGAAAATCTGAATAGCTCCAGAGTATTCTTCAAAAATATTATCTTGTGTCATACCTCATTCTCTTCCCTAGCATATGCTGTTGGCTGCTGCTACAGAACAGGAGACTACATTAGATGCTGCGATGCAGCAAAGTCATTCGTGTCCTGATGACTACAAACTGTTTTATCTTGCCTTGTTGGTTTCAATCTCTTAACAAACATCTGTTTCCAAGAGGTTCCCCGATGGCCCTACGCTTCGGCCCAGGAAAGGGCTCCCAGTACTGGAACCTCCCTTTGTTTCTCTATAACAAACACGTACAAGAAGACAATTCTCTCCTTTCTCTTAAGACCTGACTAGCCCCACAGATGCTCTATCAGACCTGCTGCTCCTCCTGTGACAGCCATATTTCATTAGGGACCAGGAAGCAAGCTCCAGCTTTCTGTCGAATGCCTTACTGCATTTGTATCTTTAAGATAACCCTTTCCATTCCTCCTCGCTCAGTGGCATGCTCTTACTGGCGCACGTCTTGCATCTAAAACTCCTCCTACCCTGCAGTCTGACCATGCCAGCTTCCGTCAGGGCTCACACAATTTATTCTAGGACCACTGGAAAAACCTACCAGCAATTTAATGTCATATGTAATGAACATCTGAAGAAGGATATATGGATAAATGTTGAATTTAATAAAAGAGTTAATTAAGTTGAATTATTTTTAGGTTATTTGAATAGACAGCAGTCACGTTTTTGGAACAGATCATTATACTTTTTTCCACTGCAAAACAGCTATGCTTTTATAATCAGGATGGTAGGATAAGGTGGATGAGTACTTAAGTCAATTAATAAATTAATTGTAAACATTAAAACACAACCAAATATCCACTGCACCCCAAATTACGTATCCAATTTTTTCAATGAACGATTCTGATTATTTTGGGCTTTTTTGCAAAATATTCCATCCTACCGTCAAATACTGCTCTGTATCTAGCACAGGAAGTGAAAAAAAAAAATCAAAAAAAACCTGTCAAAGCAGAACTTGAAGGCCAAACCAAAATGAAATGTCATCTGTTAGAGAGTAAGACTGCAGCTAAGAATTACTAAAAACAGTCCTCCAGTAGAAAAAGTAATCTGAAATTCAAAGGCTACATGCCTCCTCTTCCCTTTCCTTTTTAAAAAGCTAACAAATAGTAGGAATAATGTGTGCTTTCAGACACATTCTGATGCAGCAACTTAAGGAATATTTAACACAAGGTGGGCACAGTGAACACAAAGAAAGAAAACCAGGCTTTAAACTAGGCTCATTGGGGGAGGGGGATGCTACCCGGATTGCTTGTGACAAGCCAAGGGTCGATGCTCCAAGGATAGAGGCGTGGTTTTCTAGTGAAGGCCCTCAACCTGTTGCTCCGAGATATGCTAGGTACGCTGCAGCACACTCGAAGTCTTATGGGGACGAGCCAGGGGCCCCTGAGGAGATAGGAACCGGGGAGTCACAGATAAAACACCCCAGAGGAAGACCACCTGAAGAGCAGCATGAAGGAAAGGCGAACATTCCAACCAGTGAGACAGCTTCATTGGGCGCCCAGCTGAAATGCCTTTACACAAATGCACGCAGCATGGGAAATAAGCAAGAGTTGGAGATGTGCGCACACCTCCAGGACTACGATCTTATTGGCATCACAGAGACGTGGTGGGACGGCTCTTATGATTGGAGCGTTGGAATGGACGGATACCAACTCTTCAGGAAGGACAGGCTGGGAAGACGAGGAGGGGGTGTTGCCCTCTATGTCAATGAACAGCCAGAGTCCATGGAGTTCCACCTGGGGATGGATGCAGACCCAAAAGAGAGCTTATGGGTCAAGATTAAAGGGAATACAGTGGCAAAGGGACATTTCAGTAGGGGTTTGCTACAGGCCACCTGATAAGGACGACAGAGCGGATGAGGCCCTCCATAGACAGATAGGAGCGGCATCACATTCACAGACCCTGGTCATCATGGGGGACTTCAACCACCCTGATATCTGTTGGAAGAACAACACAGAGGGGCACAAGAAATCCAGGAAGTTCTTGGAATGTGCTGATCACAACTTTTTTCTTCAAATGGTAGACGAGCCAACAAGGAAAGGAACTATGCTGGACCTTGTCCTTACCAACAAGGAGGGGCTGGTGGTGAGTGTTAAGCTCAAGGGTAGCCTTGGCTGCAGTGATCATGAAATGGTTGAATTCAAGATCCTTCAGGCAGCAAGGAGAGCACGCAGCAAGCTCACTACCCTGGACTTCAAGAGAGCAGACTTTGGCCTCTTGAGGGACCTGCTTGGCAAGGTAACATGGGAAAAAGTACTGGAGGGAAGAGGGGCCCAAGAGAGCTGGTTAATATTCAAGGATCACCTCCTCCAAGCTCAGGAGCAGTGCATCCCAAGAATGAAGTAGTCAAGCAAAAATGCCAGGAGGCCTGCATGGATTAATAAAGAGCTCCTGGACAAGCTCAAAAGCAAAAAGGGGGCCTACAAAGGGTGGAAGCAAGGACAGATTGACTGGATGGAGTACAGAGAAACTGTCTGAGCGACCAGGAACCAGATTAGGCAAGCTAAAGCCCAGATAGAATAAAATCTGGCTAGGGGCATCAAGGATAACAAGAAAAACTTCTGTAAGTACATCAGGGGTAAAGGCAAGACTAGGGAAGATGTGGGCCCTCTCAGGAAGGAGACAGGAGACCTGGTCAGCCAGGATATGGAGAAGGCTGAGGTGCTGAATGACTTTTTCGCCTCGGTCTTCGCTGGCAAGGGCTCCAATCACACCACCCAAGTTTCAGGATGCAAAGGCAAAGTCTATGAGAATGAAGAACCGCCCACTGTAGGAGAAGATCAGGTTCGGGACCATCTGAGGAACGTGAAGGTGCATAAGTCCATGGGACCAGATGAAATCCATCCACAGGTCCTGAGGGAGCTGGCAGGTGACGTCACCAAGCCACTTTCCATTATATTTGAAAAGTCGTGGCAGTCTGGTGAAGAAAAGGGGAAACATAACCCCCATTTTCCAAAAGGGAAAAGAGGATGACCCAGGGAACTACAAGCTGGTCAGTTTCACCTCTGTGCCTGGCAAGATCATGGAGCAGATCCTCCTGGAAACTCTGCTAAGGCACATAGAAAATAAGGAGATGACTGGTGACAGCCAACATGGCTTCACCAAAGGCAAATCGTGCCTGACAAATTTGGTGGCCTTCTATGATGTTGCCACAGCATTGGTAGATAATGGGAGAGCAACCGACATCATCTACTTGGACTTATGCAAAGCATTCAACACTGTCCCGCATGGTCTCTAAACTGGAAAAGCATGGGTTTGGTGGATGGACCACTTGGTGGATAAGGAACTGGCGAGATGGCCGCACTCAATGCAGTCAATGGCTCAATGTCCACATGGAAACTGGCAATGAGTGGCGTTCCTCAGGGGTCAGTACTGGGACCAGTGCTGTTTAACATCTTTGTTGGTGACATGGACAGTGAAATCGAGTGCACCGTGCACCCTCAGCAAGTTTGCTGATGACACCAAGCTGTATGGCACGGTCGACATGCTGGAGGGAAGGGATGCCATCCAGAGGGACCTTGACAGGCTGGAGAGGTGGGCCTGTGTGAACCTCATGAAGTTCAACCAGGCCAAGTGCAAAGTCCTGCACCTGGGTCGTGGCAATCCCAGGCACAAATACAGGTTAGGTGGAGAATGGCTTGAGAGCAGCCCTAAGGAGAAGGACTTGGGGGTGCTGGTGGACGAGAAGCTCAACATGAGCAGGCAATGCGCAACTGCAGCCTAGAAAGCAAACCACATCCTGGGCCACATTAAAAGAAGCATGGTCAGTAGATCGAGGGAAGTGATTCTGCCACAAGAAGGACATGGACCTGTTGGAACGAGTCCAGCAAAGGGCCACAAAGATGATCAGAGGGCTGGAGCACCTATGCTATGATGACAGGCTGAGAGAGTTGGGGTTGTTCAGCCTGAAGAAGAGAAGGCTCCAAGGAGACCTTATTGCAGCCTTCCAGTACCTAAAGGGGGCCTACAAGAAGGATGGGGAGGGACTCTTTATTAGGGAGTGTTATGATAGGACACGGGGTAATGGCTTCAAACTGAAAGAGGGTAGATTTAGATTGGATATCAGGAAGAAATTCTTTACCGTAAGGGTGGTGAGGCACTGGAACAGGTTGCCCAGGGAAGTTGTCAATGCCACATCCCTGGAGGTGTTCAAGGCCAGGCTGGATGAGGCTTTGAGCAGCCTGACCTAGTGGGAGGTGTCCCTGCCCATGGCAGGGGGTTGGAACTAGATGCTGTTTAAGGTCCCTTCCAACTCGAACCATTCTGTGATTCTGTGAAAATATCTGGTTTTATTTCAACTGAAATCAAACGTTACTGTATTCTTTCTTACATGAAAAGGAGAACACAGATCTTGGTTCTTAGCAGCTGTGTAACAGTGAAGAACAACGCAGTAAGAAATAATTGACATTACAAAACCTTTTTTCAAAGGGTGCAGAATTTCCTCTTGGGGATTAACACAAACACACTGTGCTGGTGATGCAAGAAGTTCGTATGGATTAAGATTGATATAAGCTTTCAGGTCTCCAGCTTTATCTCAGAAAACCCTTTTTCCATAAGGACCCACCTACTTACGGGGTAGATCTTTGATTTGATCCTGTAATGCTACTTCTACAAACTCATCAATATGGATTTTTATTACCTTCTTTCTACTTTTCTTTCCCAAAGCCTAAACTATCTGAGACAGAGAGGGTATCTCTTTTCACCCTCCTGTAAACATGCAGACTGAGCAGTTCAGCCTATATGCTCCCAAGCTCCTCTTCAAACCAACATGAACCGAAATTGTCCACTAATCCTTGCTTTTACAGAACAATGCACTGGAAATAACTTTGCATGGAAGAGGTATCATAGATGGAAGTGTTCTGATGACCTCCTGTTTTACAAAATAATTTTTGAAGATTTAGAAGACTTCAGCCTTTCTTTCTCTTCTCACAAGTGTGATGACAAATAAAGATCTCATGCAGGCAACTAGGGATCCAATTAATTCTTTCTCAAATAAGTAACATCAGAGACCAAAAAATACCTCTTTTTAACACTCACTTCTTGAATTAAGTTTCTCTTCCAGATGTCTTGACTTTACAGCTTTATGCCCATAGTCTGTAAGAACTAGTAATACAAAAAATTCCCTATGGAAGGACGCTAAAGATTCTTAGTACACACACACACACACTTTCGAGATAATCTGTACTTTAAGTTCAGTTGTGGTTATATCCTTACCTCCTTTTGTTTTGGACTGCTGCAGGTGTCACTTTTTGAAGTTTTAGTATTGCCGCCAACAGAAGCCTGAAAAATTAGACAAAAGTTCACATGAAATCAGTTAAACCAACTAACTTGTCCACAAGAAAAAAAAAAATCCAGCTTTTTTTCCCTTAATGAACTTTTTTTAAGTAGTCCAGATTGCTGCTTCTGATCACATACTTGGCAAATACAGAACTAAGCCAGCATCAGTAGTAGAGTCCAGGCATACAGTCTCTAGCAACAAGTCACAAGTAATACCTCACTTAGTAGCCTCTTTACAGTAACCAGTGTCTGTGCAGGACTTGACAAAGCAAATATCAGCTCACAAAAGGACAGAAAGCTTATTAATTCCCATTCAGAACTAATTCAAGAACATAAAGTTATCACACTCAATAAAGATTTGCTTCAAAAATACCTTCCTGCATTTTTTTCCAAGTACCATTTTCAAACCAGTTACATACTTGCGTTGCACACACTGCATCTAAAAGCAACTGGTTGCCCGCCATCTCACTATTCCAACTTGTCTGTTGGCCCAAACCAGCTCAGTGGTTTACGGAAAAGGGAAGGGGAACATAATCTCATTGTCCCATACTCAACATCTGAGAGAAGCATGGAGTTAGTTACTGATCAGGCACACTGAACCAGCCTTCCTGCCCTCCTCACCTTATTGCTGCTGTTTTCTTTCTTCATGCTGGATGATCTACTCTCTCCCTCTTGAGACTGTTTTGAACTAGCCCTAGATTCCACTCGTGAGTCCTTCTCTTGCTGAGATGAATTCCTCCCATTGCCTCCCTTTCCATCAACAATAGAACTTCTGCTCACTTTACATTTGCCATCTCCCAGGCTTGATTGGCTGCTATCAGGTTGTGGATGACACTCTTCTTTTGATGCGATTTTCTTCACCACCACTGCTTGGCCTCGGGTCTCAGGTTTCGAGGGAGCTTTCTGCTCCCCTCCTTGGCACACGGAAGGCTCATTTCTCCGTACTGGAACCCTTGACTTTGATATATCCGGAAGAGACACCATTGCCTTTAAAATCGTTTTACCAACAGAGGAAGATTCCTTGACAGATAAAGAGGAGCTTAATGTAACTGCTTTGCAGGTTTCATCAGTTTTTGCTGGTCCTGTTCCTTTATTCTGGTATGCTTTGATTAAACTTCCCTCATTATTTTCATTGACAGCATTTGCAGCATTTTCCACAGCAGCCCCAACCTTGCCCACAGATTTTTCAAGTTTCTTCTCTGTCTCTGCCCCAGTCTTAACCAAAAGCTTTTCAGGGTTCTCCTCTGAAGTTCTTCCAACTTTGAGCACAGATTCTTCTGGTTTCATCTCTGTGGCTGCTCCAGCTGCATCCAGTTTCTTCTCCATGGTCACTCCAGTTTTAAGTACAGGTTTCTTCTCTGCTGTCTGAGCTACAGGCATCTCATGTTCCATTTTCACAGCATCAGAAACAGGATTTTTTTCAGGAGCATCCAACTTGTTGCTTGTGTGTGTGACAACAGATGACACCATCTCCAGTGAAGCTGCATCAGAACCAGGGGGCACCGCTTCAGGGACAGCCCCTGTCGATTCCCCTGCTGCCAGCTTCGCAGTACAATCTGATGGCACATCTTCAGCCTTGCCCACATCAGACAATTCTTCTGGTTGTTCAGTGGCAGAAGCAGACAACTCTTCGGCTTTAATTTCCTTCTCTGAGGCAGATACAACAGTAAATTCAAACAGCTCTGGTTCAATATTATCTTTAACTGCCTCTTCTTTCTCCACACCGGAAGGCAGCAGCAGCATCTTTTCTGACTTTGCTTCAGATGATTTGATATCAGCAGATTTGATAGATGCCACAGTAGCTTCAACTCCAACGTTCACTTTCTCCACAGATGCTTCTGCCAGTCTTGGAGCAGACTCCCTTACTGCTCTTTCAAGATGGGACTCAGAGGGCTCTATCTGTACTGCTGACATCTCGTCTTTGACATTTGAGATGAAAATGGGTCCTTTCTTTGCCACACTAGGCTCTACTGGAGGATTAGCAGCTGCTGTTTGCACCACTCCTGATCCCTCTGGATATTTTTTCAAGCCAGAGCTAAATGCATTTAAAAAAAACAGAAGAAATCAAACTATGTTGAGAATTCTACAGTTACCAGTAACCTCTTGACGCCAATGGTGGGGGTTTTCCTGATGCATTAGTGCTTAGCATTTGGAAATCTAGCCTATCAGTGTTAAAATGGTTAAAAATATTGAGCCGAATAGCTGATTAGTTTTATGCTTCTGTTTAATCCACCTCAATACCGCAAGCCTGTCACACCTTGAATCACATTATTTGTAGTCAGACCTCTCAAGGTAGTACATTCACTACAGATGTGCCCCTGTGACCTCAGCGTTGACATGGAACTCCTAAAATTTAGATCCCCTGATGCAAGGCAGACTGTGAAAGCATATATACAGCAAAAATGAAGCTTCAGTCTCCCTGTATAAAGGATTTACCACAGTTTCATGTTTGAAGACAGCAGACTCTGCAGTCACCAACCTAGAAAACTCTTCCAGTAGCTAGGAGTTTGAAGTTTGTTCATTTTTTTTTGGTTCAGGTTTAGGGGGAGGGAGAGGTTGCTTTGTTTTTAAACTGCATTGACCTCGCACAATAGCAGGGAACACAATACATGAGGCACAGAGGCTCCTTTTGGCTAGGCTCTGTTTTCACTGTATAATCCCACTGTCAGCTCCCAGGATAATAAAGCCCAAGATGACAATGCAGAGGACAGTGCTTTTCAGAGAACTTCAGTTACAGTAAGTGCATTATTCTTCTCTGAAAGAATCCTCCGTAGAAGATGTTGGGAGGCACTGAAAATAGCGATGTCTGTGCCCCTTTTCCCACAAAGCTCGAGAAAACGAGCATCCCAATACCTCATGCATCTCTAGATGGAAAGGTGCCGAAATACCAATGCTGACAAATCTTGCTAAGTGTCAAAACAAACACAGAAGCAGCAAATACACATAATTAATCAGTGGTTATGCACAATGGAGCAGCCTGAGCCATGGTTTCTCAGAACCTATGTATATGAATAAATACAAATATGCACATTTGTATAAACCCTCATGAAAATAAAGAGACACGAGAAGGCTGCCATTTTGTTAATACTCCTAGCATGACGTCAGCAAGAAAATGGAAGGCTATATCAAATGGAATTCAGCACTGATGAAAATGCTGTCTTGAAGCGGCCAGATGCGAGGGTTAACAAGACGAAGACACAATACATGGAATCAACAGAAAGATGAAAACAGGCAAACTCAGTTAACATCTGTGCTATGCAAGCACAACAAAAACAGCAATCTTGAAGATTTCCTCTGGACCCCAGGGGACTGGTCCTCTGCTGCTACAAAATGTGAGAGGAGAGATAAGAAGGGATAAAATTCTGCTTCAAAATCTTTCACACCACCAATTTAAAACTGGCATAGCTGTAACACGCCATGACGATGGATCAGATGGACATTTGCAACATGCTACAGGGCACTGCTCCCCTAGCTAAGTGGCAGACCCGCAGCATTTTGCAGCTTGGCAGGCAGCGCTGGCAGGAGCAATGGAGTGTGCGTGCTCCCAACAGTGCCCAGCAAAACACTGGAAATCTCCTGGAGAGCCCGAGCGGCTCAACTCACAGTGACTGAAGTCTTACGAAAGAAAAGCAACCTCACTCATTCCAACATCATGCTCATCTTTAACAGGCTTCTTCAACCTGTAGTCAGTTTAAACTGGTTACTTGCAAATGCTTTGGGGTAAGTGTGCCTCATGAGTATTTCAGCTGTCAGGAGTAGTAGGATAGTCCTTGATTCTTAGCCTGGCCAAGTAAAGTCTCCTCTGTTTTAGCTGAGGAAAACAGATCCCCACAAAACGCATCAGCATCCTTGAAAAGAGCAGAGGCATTCACATAAGCACGTCAGTCACCTCAGCTGCAAGGTTAGATGAACTACCTACCCAGGCTGGACAACCACCAAGCTTCCAGATGCATTCCAAAGGTTTTTTTTCCAAGACCACCTCATCATCCCAGGCAACTGAGAGGGCAGTCCCTTCTGCTTCCCAAATTTGGCTACTCCTTCCCTCCCCAGAAACATGTGAGAAGGTCTTCATATATAAATATAAAATAATATTTAAGATATTTTCTGCTTCTTATGAAACGCAACTTAAAAAAACCCAAAACCAGCCAAGTCACAAAGGCTTACAAGAAGACAGTTGTCTCAGACAAGGAGAATGTTTGTAGTGTTATTCGCAGGGAAAAATGTCAGTTTTACCATCTGTTCAAGAGCCACAGCAGGATGCTGGGCAGTAGCTGGGATTCATGTAAGAGTCAGTTATTTTGATTAATTACCACCACTAGCTAAAGCCCACCGATCTGGAATCAAAAATGTTACCTATGCGTTACTGACGTGTGAGTCGGAGACAGTTTAGAAACTAAATGCTTCCAAAATTGTCTAGGGCCTGAGTAGAAGTTTCATGAAATTAGAAGTCCAACTTTACTTTTGAAAGAAACAGGTTTTGAAAATATAGTTAATAGTCCATGATACTATAATGGCATTACTTAAAATTGAAGTTTAGGACCATTATTACAGAGTTTTTTGTTTGTTTGTTTTAATGATAAAACTTATCCAGAAATATGGACTTGAGTCACAGAAGATGTTTTACGTCATATTTGTTAACAAGAACTCTTATAATGATCTATCCATTTATTAAAAAAAAGAAAACAATAATCAAGACTCTAAAACCAACAAATAGTTACTCAACAGAAATTTTACTACAGGCAATGTCCGTGAAACAATTTTAAATAGAACATACCAAAACCACCATTTCTCATTTCTAGGTTCTGATTGTTAATACAGCATCTAAACATTTTTTTAAATCAATTCAGGGACCTGTACCACAGCATGAAGTTAATGTTAATAAGCTAAACACGGAAGTTTCAGTTTATATTTAGCATTTGGAAACAGAAACAATAGAGCCAGGTGCTCTGACAGAGGAAAGCACTGTAGGATGAAATAAAGCAATCATTTCCTGGTTAAATACAATAAAAAATTGTCTTACCAACATGTATATCCAAACATACTTTCCAGGACCTATGGTAAAATCCTGGCCAAATTAGTAAAACAATAACAACTCAATGAACTACACAGAAAACAGGATTTCACCCCATTTGTTCATGTTCTTTGAAAGCCCCAGATTTCAAAGAAATCACAAACATTACAGCTCTACAGCAATACACTACACGTCCTGCACACACAGAACACACAAAAGCTTGAAAGAAGTAACAGCAGGTAACAGCTGATGGATCTCACAGCGGGCCTTTTCATCAAGCTTAGTTAGAGAGATGGCTCAGCAATCTGCTTAATCTTGGATATGCATTCCATGAACAGTACAGATAAATAAAAAAAAAAAAAACACCTTAAATACTTGAAAGGCATACCTTCCTTTGCTTGGCTCCTCTTTCTTCACTTCTTTCTTCACAACTTCAGCCTGAAAGGCAAAAATCAGGGTTCAGTATCTACGACTTTCAGAAGCATCATCACAGAATTTGCATAACCCAGCTAACTAATAACACCATAAACCCAAATTTAGGCATGTATCACCTGAAAGATCAAATGACAGTAAACTGTTCTAAAACTGTTCCCCACAGAACATGTATTTCCTACGATGACAAACTCTGCTGCTGCATGGCAGCAGAAGAGATTTTACTTAGAGTTTGCTAGACAGAACATGCAGCGCACCAGTTACTGTTTTGTTCATCTCATCTTCAAAGCTGTCATGTTTTTGAGAAGAATTAGCTTTTGGTCTGTGATATATTTGGAGGAGAGGGATGTTAAACACATCTTTTCCCAGATATCACCTTCTCTCCTGTACTGGTGAGGATGCTACAGCTGCAGAGCTCAGGGTGAATACAGTTGGCCTGACAAGTAAATATTATACAGAAAAAAGTGGCATACCTTTTCTAAAGATAAATTGTATTCCAAGTCAAGCAATTACCTACAGAAAACCCAAGGCCAGTTTCTATTCCTTAAAACCTTCTAATACAGCATTCATTTCTTGTAGGATGACTACAGCTTTCTGTTATATAGAATAAACTTGTGGTATGTTAAATAGAATAACATCTTCTGGAAAAAAAGGTAACCACAAACCATTCAAGCTCTGCAGCTATCACATTTAGTAGTGTAGGTCCAAGCAATCCAAAAGAACTTTAAAAACTCAATGTTCAAATCTCAATCTCTTTTCTGAAGGTATTCTACAAACTAATTTGAAAACTATTAGAAAGAACGTCAGATCAAGTCAATGCACGTAGAATTCACTTTAATCTTTTATTTATGCACATAATTACAAAGCCTTCAGTTTTCCCTTTCCAAAAACACTTATTCCGGGGATAAGTGCCAAAAGTAATTTCAACATGTTATAATGAATTAAAAATTATTTTGGTTTTCCTTCAGCCTAGCTTCTAATTCAAAGGCTTCTAGAGAAAACAGCTTAGGGCAAATGGAGCTACAACATTCTTATGGTACTTAGGCATATAATACAGGTTCTAGAAAAATAACTGAGAACATGGACAAGAGGTAACATACTCAAAATGCAGTGGAGAACAACAGATGGAAAAAACCTCCGTTTTCCCTCTTATCAGTATGACCAGGCATTTTGTCTCCACCTCAGATATAGATAAAAATAAAGCTTAGGAGCATATCTCCAAAGTACAGATTATTTTAACATTTGTGCAAAAGCTGCGACAGTCGCATTGACAAAGACTGGAATGACACTAATTGCAGCTATGCTTTATGATTCCAGTCGCACATCTTCCTTCACTGATACAGGACTTTCCCCATATTCTTGTTATTTCAGCAGTATTCAATTCAGACATTATCAGCAAAATTACAGAAACAAAACTATAACGTGATTAAGCAAGCACTTACATTACTGCTGTTACTATACCATTGGCATCAGTTACTGCTATCTGGCTGATCAACCTCTCTAAATCAGACAAGCACTCTGTATCACCCAAAGCGTGCAGCTGGAAAGAAATATTATTTTGAAAACAGAGTGTGAATGCCACTGTTTGTTGGCATTGAACTAAGCTCTGATGAAGCATTTATAGTGACAAAGGCACGTTATTCTGTTGCTACACAAAATATAGGGAACAGCTATAAAAAGCAGATTTGAATCACACAGTGTTCCCACCATGCATCCTTGAAAAACATTCCTGAGCATAAGCACTTAATGAATGATATTTCGCTTATTTTTCAGTGCGAAGGGAGCTCATTACTTACATTTTTTAAGACTTGAGAAAAAGATCGTAAGTCTGAAAATTTGGTTATTTTCTTCAGCTACAAAGTTAGTCTAATAAAAGATTTAACTCTTAAATGCATCTGACATCACCTAACACAATTCTAATTTATGTTCTTTAAAATGAGCTAAAGTTCACCATATAAACTGAAATACAAAATAAAGTGTCTTGGAAGAAGGGCATTATTTTGTCCCACACTAAGAGAGTCAGTAATGGGGAGATTCATCCCTGCAATGGGGAAGAGGAGGCAAAAAAACCTTTTGGAACATCTAATCCAGGCTCTGGCGTCTAGCAGAATAGAAAAGAGCACCCTACGCACCCACGCTCACCAGATTTTAGCTATCAGCACTTCACCTGGAGTGGGTCCCCACCCTGCATCAGAGGCCCCGAGGGACACATGCCAGCCCACCTTACCCTACCCCTGCCACACCAACAGTACCACACCACCACACTCATCTGGTAGAGACACAGTGTTCATAAGGAAAGTTAAACGAGTTCTCTGAATCAGGTATGTAATCAAAAAGCATTTTCAGTGTTATTATATTGACTCTAGGCTAACAGAAACTTTAACAGGCAGATCACTCCCTAATGAACAAACTTCAGCCACAGATGAAGGCACAGAACAACAGGGTTGGAAGAGCTGGGAAGGCAGGCTGGTCACTTAATCTCTGCAGATGTTTCAAAGAGTCACACTCACAGAAAGGTAAAAAACCTAACTGATTTTACACAGGCTGGACTCTCCGCATGCACGGTAACTGCTGATTTACTTGGAAAGGGGCATGATGAATCTGCTCGAAAAACACATGTGCCCAAATCATATCTGGCTGTATATCACCATATGTTCTAAATCATCACAGATGCAACTTGACAACGATTCCAGGAGACCCCCACCCAAAAACATACACCTAAAATCTCTACTGACGCAGTATATTTTTAAAAATGTGAATCCTAAACACTGTACAGCTACCTTACAGATTCCATAAATAAGGATGCTTTTCAATAAAACAGAAGAAATTGCCAATACAATAGAGAACAAACTACGACACAAGCCAAGATCAGTATACAACCTAATCTTTAAAAAAAGTTGAAATTCATCACTTTGCTCAGTACAAATAATACTGACAGCTGTGTCAGTTGTTAAGTACATGTCTGGATGACTTTTTTTTCCCTCCCTCCCTGTTGAAGTAATGGACTGATGCCTTTGTTATCATTAACCTGAAGTTAAACTTTCTCTTGTGTGAATAAAAGTTAAGGGAGAAAACTAAGACGCCCTGTCCCTCCAGGCACATTCTGTTGTTTCAATGGTATCCCAAAGTCATGCCACTGAAAAGTAACAGCAACACACAGGGAATAAGAGCTACAAGAATTAAATTTACATGGAGAATCAATTTAAAAAAATAATAATCTCACACACACACCCCCAGAAAAAAAAGCAAACGAAACCACCCTATACACTTTTTGGTCTCAGTCTTGACAGTACATAGCTCATTATGAGAAGGCAGGAGCACGCAGAACTAGTGAAATTAAAAAAATCCTCATGTTCGACTGCAGAGTAAACAGCCCTTTACCTCCAGGCTGTGAGAGAGACCACGTCTGGATTTACGTTCTCCACTTTGGAAGTCAAAACGCTATTAGCATGTGGCTGATGCTCACGTTTCTTGCTTAAAGCTCTTCATCTATCCAATGCAACATGCACTAAATTTCTTCCTCTCTGGTGTTCAGCTGCTGCAGCTTGCTGTTCCTTCAGCAAACCACCGGAAGAAAACTAGGAGCTGCTCAATACTGAAAATGATTTCATTTCTATGAGAGAAGATGGAAGCAGCTGTAGGTGCACAGACCAATGCTGACAGCAATTGAATCTGGAATCAAGAAGACTTAAGGCAGATAAACTGCTAAAGATGAATCAAACTTGATCAGAAAAAACCCCTCTATTAAATCCTTTTCTAACCAGTACTAAATAGTTGCTTTCCTCCCTTCTTCTCTTTATCTTTTATTAAGAGACACCTTCATTGTTGGAGATGAAAGACATTCTGTATATGTTTGTAAAATAGAGAAAGATATAAAAGAAAGAAACAGTAACACATACTTTCAACACCTATGCCTCATTCCAGAAAACAGACTAGTTGATCCAGTTCCCAGCTGTTGCACAGTTTTCACTCTCATCCACAATGACAGCAAATAGTGAAAGAAATAGTGACATTGTCACCATTAGCTGCATTTCATGGAAAGGTGGTTGTATTCCACAAAAATAACGTATTATTGCAAAAGAAGGAAAAAACCTTACCTCAGCAGACTCTCCATTGGGTGACAATGTACAGGACAACGTATGCTCACACATAATATATGGATATTGCTTCAGAAAGGTGTACATTGATCTGGCTGACTTGGGACTATCCAGCTGCAGAATCGCCTAAAAGGAAAAAAAGCACAAACTTCAAATAACTGTTACTTCATCTTATTTTTGTACTGAAGAACAAGTTTAATACATTAAGTTGGTATAGCATGGTATATCCAGTATTCCTGAAGGGTTTCAACATCTTCATTTTAAACTAGCTATAAGCAGCAATTTTTTATTAAATGCTAGGTTCTTGCATATGAAGAACAGTGGAGTCTTCTTTCTGAGAGGCTGAAGAAAGAAATCTCTCCTGTTTGGAATTATCTTTAGCACTAAAAAAGGAAAGCACGACAAAAAGAGTGGAGCCTGGAGCTTCCCTACCCACAGGTGTCTAACCTTCCAGCTACAGAAAAATATTATCTTTTCCTTAAAAGCATCTTCACCTGTTTTATGCTTTATTAGCAGTTGGACACTTAAAATATCTCATAATAATGGGAGCACAATTGCACTTTAATAGTTAAAATATACATACACACACAGTGACTTAAGTCTAGTTCATAAACTAAAAATCCAGTGTCAAGTGCAAAATCAGCAACATTAAATATTAAAATATCAAATCTAAAAACACTGAAAATCAATCCACTACATTTTCCCAAAACAAAAAGTAATTTCAGCTATTCTGACATTTTCACTGCTCATATTATAATTCTTTTTCCCCCAAGTTTCCTACAAAATGGGAACTCATTTTCCCTCCACTTACACTTCTAATGGCAAAGGTCAATAATTTGCCCGGCTATTTGGGAAGTTTTACTTTCAGAGCTTACCAAACTGTTCTTCTATTGCTCAGGCCAGTCAAAAGTTTGTTTGGTTGGGTCTTTTTTCCCTTTCCCACTGCCCCCAACAAATAAGACTAACTATTTTCTTGTTCCAGAAAAGAAAGAGTCAAAAACTTTGACCTTTCATTAGCAGAACATTCATGGTACTGGGAGATAAAAAAAAATAAATACCTACTTTTTTAATTCTTTTTTTTACCCAACATGGTACTGTGCACCATAGAAAAAAATACCTTGTTTTTATTCTTCAGTACAACATAATGATCTACTTTTCCAAACCGAAGTCCCACACAAACTGCCTCAAGTTCTCTGTATCCATCATCTGGCAAATTCCCGAGATGCACAAACTGATTGTGTATAGTTTCAGTATTTACCTAAAGAAAAGTGATGACGAAACTTGCTTTAACTTTGTAACATACTTTGTTAGCAGCTACTGAACTCGGTTAAGAAAAGCCTCACAGAAGACTTCTGTATCGGTCAGGTATTAACGAAAAACAGCAGTCACACACATCCAATGTTCATATTTTCAGATTCACACAGATTTTTCCATTTTCTCTGCAGTACATCAAAAGAACCAGCTATACTTCCAAGTATATAACAGAATAACAAACTTAAAAGGATCAAGTTGAGTGTTTTATTTTAAAGGAACACTGCAAAATATAGCTGAAGTTTAAATAAAATTTGGTATTTTGAAAAGCAGACACTATCTCATCAGATTATAAATTGGTAAAGGCATAGAAACCTATCCAAAAGACTCCAATCCTGGTTTTCATGTTGGAGTTTGGTTTACTTGATCAGTTTGTAATAACATAAAAATCCCTGGTCAAATATTATTACTTGTGTTTCTCAATTTTCAAACAGACTTACCACTACCATGGGGACAGGCTACCAAGGAGACGAATAAGTCTCTTCTGACCAGGAAGGGTTCTGGTGCAGAAGGTACAAGTGGGCTGACCGCAAACGGAAAGCCATCATCAGCCACGTAGTGCCAGCAGAACCATAGACTGAACCCTGGCACCAAATACTTCGTGCACAATCAAAGGGAAGGGCCCTGGGACACCAAGTCCAAAGGTACTAGTAAACTTCTGAAATCTTAAACAAATCTTAAACAAGTCTTTCAAGTATTTAAAGAAATTCCCCTCCCCCAAGGTCTGGTATGTTTTTCTTCCATTATTGATCACTTTACTAGGAGCAGAAAAGAAGTATTGCACCACAAGCACATCAGAAGCCTAAGCAGGATGCAGCAGCAGGGGTGTTGGCAGTAAGCACTCAGTCGTGTCTCTTAGTGCCAAACAACAATCATAAGGAGAAAGCAGATATACCCCCCAGACACATTTGCAACTGAAAGTTTGAGCCTTTTGGGGTTTCTTAGAAAGTGATTTATTGTTGGCAGGGCTCTTTGCAACATGCTTTCTAAACAAAGTCACTCTTGTGAAGTTCTTGCGCCAACTGTTTAAGCCCAGAGACACCTTCAGACCAAATGACTGACCCTCTTATCAGGAATATCCTGAAAATGTTTTTCAGAAGACATAAAAGCAATAATTTCATTAACCTCTGCCTACCTACGCTGTATAAAAATGCTTTGTACATCAATTGCCAGCTTGCACTGTGTGCAGTGAAAGAACAGAAGGGACAATAAGGAAGACGCACTACACCGGACAAAGCAGAGAGGTAGTTTTGATAGTTAAAACCAAAATATGCGTCTATAAAACACACTGAGGAAAACGGGTGGCATTATATACAGGCAAACACTGCATATTCTCCAAGCTATACTAGTCAGCAGCTTGTTGTTAGAACATGAAATAAACATAACAGAAGGGGAGGATCTCAAAGGACTCCTATTAAATGTTTCATTCCTTGCACTTCATGCATCGTGGAGCTAACCAAGTGAACATTTACTCATTTTATTCCCTCCTCATTCGCCCATGAAAACGTACACGAGCATTTAATTCAAGAGAAAGCTTAGATAACAATTCAATTAGCTAGTATTTCAGTATGAAGGATACTAATTCCAATTTAAAGTAACGCATTTTGATGTGGAGGAAAAGTTAAACTGCTAGCAACTTACCTTGGGGTCAGAGTCTTTGATTATACCAGTAAATATTGCTTCCTTTAAAAAAAATAAAAATAAAGCATTACAAGATTTGAACTGTAAAATATAGCTTCACTAACAGCCGATAACTGGCAGTCACTGACTCCCAACAACTTTTAAGTTTCTGCTTTATTAATAAAATCAACAGCATCAGCACTTCGGACATCTGTGTTATTCTTATATCAGAAGACCAGGACTCAAGAAGACATTTAATAGAATCAGTCTTCAACAGGACAAACCATGAGAATGTATAAAACTGGTCGCGTATAAAACTCAGCTTAAATACAAAGTCCTGCTCCGTACTGAAATGTTATCACACATCCTAGAATTTAAATATATTTTATTACTTACTTCATCTTTTACAGTCTTATACTGAGGCACCATGTTGATGCAGAGCTGACTTCCATCCAGTGACATGGGAAAGCAGGTGTAAAATTTAACCATGGAATCTGCAGATTTTCTACTTATTTCAAGATATGCCTTTTAAAACAAAGAAAACAATTTTTTTAAAAAAAAATTGTAATTTATCAAAAGCAACTCACATCAATGCTTGCTGCACTACGTTATCACATCTGCATTTGTTAAAATGCATTTGCTGCTTCTCTAAGTAGAAAGATTACTAAATACCAATTAGAATACCTTTTTGTGAGATGATAAAATTAGCACATCCCTCAGTCCTCCAAATGGCTTTGCTAGGTTGGAAACTTCCTCAACAGAAAATCCTCTCTCAGGCAAGTTTGAAATAAGAACCACACATATATCATCAAGTTCCTGTAAACAAATGAAAGTAAATATCACTGATATTTCTTCATCTCTCAATCAAAACTGTTATATTACTGAAAGAAGCTTTATTTTTACTATTAAACTGAAGTAATAGTTAAAATTGATTAAAAGCATGTTATAATACTTGTAATTACATCACAACCAAAGGTCATTTGAACCTTTTTAGGATTTAGGTTAAAAAACGTTTAATATGCTTTGCTACTTTCTCTAATTACGTCAGGTAATCACCTTAACTACCACTTAATAGTGGATGTATCTACATCTAAGCTAATTCTGCACAAAGCTTAGGTTGTCTCATGCTACCTCAGAAAAATTCAAAGCAAATCAAAACTCCCTATATAATTATGCCACTATTTTATACCCATGACATGCCCACATGTCAAATGTTGCAGGACTGTATGTGCAAATACTGCATCTAAAGAGAAAAAACCCACAGCAGGGCAATATAGATGATCAGAGCATAAAGGATCTTTGGTGTAAGGAACACACTCTGAGGAGAAAAAAAAAAAAACACAAACAACCAAAACCAGAAGAGTGAAGCAGTGGATGTCTATCAAACCACAAACACCAAGGAGAAGATAAACTATTCAGTATTTCTCACAAGAAATGAACAGGCGGGGGATTTAAATCAGAGGTTTTCAGACAGTACACCAGAACTTGGAAACTGGCACCAACCATGTACTTACAACTTCCAAGGATGCAAACACTGACCTTGCTAGCTGGTTCTGTTGGTTCTTCACTCTTTGTAGTTGTTATTGTAGCTTCTAAAAAAAAAAAAAAAAAAAAAAAAAAAAAAAAAAAAAAAGAGAAGGGGGGGGAGAGTTAGCTTACTAGTTCAACAGATTTCTTTAAATACTGGAGAGTTTTAAGAACTTCTTGCATTACATTTTATCACCACAGTCATTGTGAAAAATGAAATACGCCTTCATTTAACTCATAGTGACAAATTACATTGGTGAGACACATGCGGAGTTCCAGTAGGAATAAGGAAAATTAATCAAAATCCCTCACTTAACACGCAAATACTTTGCTGACATTAAGGACTTATCAGTTGAATAACCACAAGACTTTCTTGTGGGCACACCAGGACCATGTAAGGTGCCAACCACATGCCCACAAAAATCTTTCTTTTATTTTCCTTTTCCTGGGCCAATTCCACAATGATATGAGAAGAGGCTCAGGAAAATATAGACAGCAGGAAACAGGAAAACAGCAATCATACAGGACAGGCAAGCACACGTTACGGAGAATCACTTCTGTAAAACGTTCACATCTACAACCTTGCCATATCACATGCATGGTAACCAAGAATTAAAATACACTTATGATTAGCAACAGACTTGGTTGTAAACATAGCCGTTATAAAATATGGGGAAAACAGCACCTATTGAACCAGCTCCAGCAGGCAATGCAAAGCACCGAGATTAAAATAATTGGTGGTGCAGCTGTAAACAGAACATACAGAAAACCTGAATCCTCTGCTCTAATCAGTTGTAAATAAAAGTCCCCATGTTGCACTGAAAAGGTCTAGTCAAAAATATTATGTCCACTGAAAAATGTAAGTCTTGAGTGTTTTTAGGCACTTCAGCCATCACCATGAACCTCCTGTTTTATGTTTCAGTCAGCAAACTTATTTTAATAATTCTCTTTTCTGATATCCTGGATCATCCTAATTCCCCGGCCTCAAAAGTATCCTCATTTAGTTCACAGTAACAGAGAGGTTTAGGATAGAAATGAGAAAAAACTTGTCAGCGTGCAATTTACCTTGGTCATTAAACTCATCCAAGTCCAACACCGCCACCTGAGACATCTGTGCAAGTTTCTCTAAAAAATAAATTTGAGAAGACATCACAATGTTAAGCTTCACATAACCTACAACTAGCAAAGTAACTTTAAAATGGCATTATCATATCAGAATTACCTAGTACAGGTGCAGGATTAGTCACTCCTTTGGACGGAGTCTCTACTGTCTTCACAGGCTCTGTAACTCTACCCCCTTCTGTGATGTTCTTTGGGTCTGACAGCTTAGTTTCCCCAACTTCCATTTCAGCTTCTGTTGAAATCTGAAGGTCTTCATCTACAGATTTTGCTGGTAGGTAACGGCAGAAAAAAAGCACTCTTCATTTCAATATATTAAACTAATAGATTTGCAAAAGAAGAATGAACTGCACTATAGATTTTTCTGCCAGATATTCAGAGAACTCCTATCACATGAATTCCTGCTCCTTGTTACATACAGCAAAAGCTGTATGAAATCGTACATACAGCATACATTTAGCCTGTTTAGGAGCATGGTTGAGAGTGTCCCTTGGGAGGCAGTTTTGAAGAGCAAAGGTGCCCAGGAAAGCTGGTCATACTTCAAGCAGGTGCTCTTAGAAGCACAGGTGAAGGCCATCCCCATGTCCCGAAAGACGAGCCGACGGGGAAGAAGGCCAGCCTGGCTAAATAGAGAGCTTTGGCTGGACCTCAGGAAAAAAAGGAAGGCTTACATTCTCTGGAAAAGGGGCTTAGCAACTTATGAGGATTATCAAGATATAACAAAGCTATGCAGGGGGAAGATTAGAAGGGCCAAAGCTCAATCAGAACTCAGCTTGGCCACAGCAGTTAAAGACAACAAGAAGAGATTTTTCCAGTATATCAACAGAAAAAGGAAAACTAGGGAAAATATAGGTCCACTGATGAATGAGACGGGTGCCCTAGTGGTGGAAGACACAGAGAAGGCAGAGTTACTGAATGCCTTCTTTTCTTCGGTCTTCACTCATAAAGCCGTCCCTCACGAATCCCATACCCTGGAGGCAAGGGGGAAGGTCTGGAGAGAGGAAGATTTTCCCTTAGTTGAGGAGGACCGGGTCAGAGACCACTTGGCCAAGCTGGACATTCATAAATCCATGGGCCCTGACGGGATGCACCCGCGAGTGCTGAGAGAGCTGGCAGATGTTATCGCTAGACCACTCTCCATTGTCTTTGCAAGGTCATGGGGAACAGGAGAGGTGCCTGAGGACTGGAGGAAGGCTGACATCACTCCAATCTTCAAAAAAGGCAAGAAGGAGGACCCAGGGAACTACAGGCCGGTTAGTCTCACCTCTGTCCCTGGGAAGGTAATGGAGCGACTCATTCTGGATGTCGTCTCCAAACACATAGAGGAACAGGAAGTTATTGGAAGTGGTCAGCATGGATTTACCAAGGGCAAATCATGCCTGACCAATCTGATAGCTTTCTATGATGTTATAACGGGTTGGCTGGATGAGGGGAAAGCCGTAGATGTCATCTACCTTGACCTTAGCAAGGCTTTTGACACTGTCTCCCATAACATCCTCATTAGGAAGCTGAGGAAGTATGGGCTAGACGAGGTGACAGTGAGGTGGATCGAGAGCTGGCTGAGTGACAGAACCCAGAGGGTTGTGATCAGCGGCACAGAGTCCAGTTGGAGGCCTGTAACGAGTGGTGTCCCTCAGGGGTCAATACTTGGACCAATTTTGTTCAATATATTCATTAATGACCTAGATGAGGGGACAGAGTGTATCCTCAGCAAGTTTGCTGATGATACCAAGCTGGGAGGGGTGGCCAACACTCCAGAGGGCCGTGCTGCCATCCAGCGTGACCTGGACAGGCTGGAGAGCTGGGCAGAGAAGAACCTAATGAGGTTCAACAAAAGCAAGTGTAGGGTCCTGCACCTGGGAAGGAAGAATGCCAAACACCAGTATATGTTAGGGGCGGACATGCTGGGAAGCAGCTCTGAGGAAAAGGACCTGGGGGTCCTGGTAGACAGCAAATTATCCATGAGCCAGCAGTGTGCCCTTGTCGCCAAGAAGGCCAATGGCATCCTGGGCTGCATAGAGAAGACTGTGGCCAGTAGGTCGAGGGAGGTCATTCTCCCCCTCTACTCTGCACTGGTGAGGCCACAACTGGAGTACTGTGTCCAGTTTTGGGCTCCCCAGTTCAAGAGGGACAGGGAACTACTGGAGCGAGTCCAGCGTAGGGCAACCAAGATGATTATGGGACTGGAGCACCTCCCTTATGAGGAAAGGCTGAAAGAGCTGGGACTCTTTAGCCTGGAGAAGAGAAGGTTGAGGGGGGACCTGATTAATGTTTACAAGTATCTAAAGGGTGGGTTTAAGGAGGACGGAGCCAGGCTCTTTTCAATGGTTCCCAGTGACAGGACGAGGGGCAATGGGCACAAGCTAGAACATAGGAAGTTCCATTCAAATACACGGAAAAACTTCTTTACAGTGAGGGTGACAGAGCACTGGAACAGGCTGCCCAGGGAGGTTGTGGAGTCCCCTTCTCTGGAGACTTTCAAGACCTGCCTGGATGCAGCCCTGAGGGATGTGCTTTAGGCAATCCTGCTCTAGCAGGGGAGTTGGACTAGATGATCTCTAGAGGTCCCTTCCAACTCTGAAGATTCCGTGATTCCGTGAAAAGCTCATTCCAGCTTTGCAAAACAGCTGTGTGGCTGTGGTGATGTGAAAGGGTCTGCTTCCTCAAACTCAACTACTTTCCCTCGTCCTTTGCTATTCTAGATGTACAATCAGCACTGATAATCACTGCATTAGCCAAGCCACAAGGCACAAGAAGGGCGCTTGCCTGTCCAACAACCTACTACATTGGCAAGCCCAGAAAAAGTTGTGAAAAGCTTGGACTCACTACCTTAAATACCTGTTTTGGAAAGTGGGCAGCAGGGAGACAGAAAGGCACCTGCCTATGTTTTCTGAGCAAAGTGTAGAAGTTCTCATTTGTCTTACCCACAGTATTTGAAGTTTTCTTGATCTTCTTATCTCCTGTCATGGATGATTTCTTAGTCTTTTCTTTTTTACCTACATAAAATAACCAAAATCAAGTAAGTCAGTAAAGATGCTTATTTCTTTAATCTTACATTTGTAAAGTTACAGTATAAAAATACATACAAAAATAGTTTAATCTGCAAAAATTCAACAGACATGACAAAAAAAAATCCCAAAACATAATTCCAACAAAATACTGAATGAAAGCCATGAAGTAAGGTATCTTTTGTGAATCTGTTTAGGATTCTGGTGAGAAAACCTTGCTCCTGAAAAAGAGTTGGTGTTTTCTTTCTCTTAAACAACTATAAACAATTCCCAGTTTCCACCTGTGAGACAGCTCTTGAAACGCACTGTTACACGACTCTTAATTCCATTCTGGAAATTGGATTCAGAAGTGACCACGCTAACAAATGACTCAAGACCAATACATCTTTAAAAAAGACAATTTCCCAACAAAATAATGTCTGGTCCTTGACATTGCTCCAAAAAAATGCTCATGAAAGCCAATAATATAAGCAACAAAAAAATGATATGGCTGTTACTTCCAATGTTTTAATAGTATCAAATTTTTGTAAAGTTTCATTGGCTTTTGATGTATTTGCTGCAGTTTGTCCTGTTTTCATTGAAGTACTACCAAAAAAAAAAGTTCTTCTCTAACAGCATGACATACAAGTTCTTCTGCCAGACCAGGTAATAATTCGTGAATATTTCTGAAATAATTTCTGTCAGGATCAATAGAAGACCAGGACAGAAATTTAAAAGCATTTGGAACATGCAAAAAACATAAGACACCAAGAAGCACTAATAATAACTGTGAAAGAGAACACTAAATACGTTATATATTAGGCTTAAAGTCAGCTTGAAGAATTATACTTATTTCATGGAGCCCAAAGTGCCACATTTCTCTTCAACAGATGCACAAACATTTAAAATTACAGAGTATAAGCACAGGTCAAGCTAGGGGTTCTTTACTGCCACTTGAGGGTTGTTTTTTGTGGGTTTTGTTTTGTTGTTTTTCTTTTTAAGAAAGAAAGATAGGGTCACATGAAAAGGAAAACATTTGAAAGTATAAACTAGACGTTTTCTTATAGCTCTCTGAACTTGCTTTCAGTCACTATTATGCAAATCACTCACACAAAAACAAAGAAAGGGGAAAAAAGGGGGAGGGCAATAAGAGAGTGTCCTGGTTTCAGCTGAGATAAGAGTTAATTTTCTTTCTAGTGATTGCTGTGTTTTCCGATTTGGCATGAAAGGAATATCAATAATGGGTATTGTTTTAGTTGTTGCTAAGTGATGTTTATACTAGTCAAGGACTTTTTTCAGCTTCCCATAGAAGCTGAGGAGGAGCATAGACAGAACAATATAGAATGCACAATGGAATATTCCATACCATAGATGTCATGCTCGGTATATAAATGGGGTTTGGCCGGGTGGGGAGGGGAGGCGGAAATCCGCAATCTCTGCTCAGGTCAGGCTGGGCAACCAATTCACCAGGCAACGAGAGTGACTTGTCTTGTATTTTCTTTTACCATTATTATGTTCCTTTTCCATTACTGTTCTATTAAACTGTATTTATCTCAACCCACACATGGTTTTTTTTCTCCCTCTTCTCCCTACCCTTCAGGGGAGGGTTAAACCAGGACACAGAGGTATCATCAGATACAAGGTAACCAAACCTTACCTGTAACAGATTTAGTTGTCCTAGTGGTCGTGTTCTGATCTTTTCTTTTATGAGCAAAAAATAAAGAAAAATCAGTTTTAAAGACAATTAATGAACATCAAAACAGCTTAAAAAAGCCCAAAAACAATAAAACACAGGAAGTCAAACAGATATGAACCCATTTGGTTTCCAATCGTTATTATTAACACTAAATGCATGTAATGATAACACTTACTTCGTACTTCGTGCAACTTTTTTAATATTCTGAGGCCGTTTTTTAATATTCATTTTGGTCTGGAATAGACAGAAAGAAAAACTTTTACATGTCATTTATACTTTATTTATAAATGTATATACAGACAAATATAAAAATGGTATTAATAATTATTAGTAGTAATTAAGTATATATATTAATATAGGTTGTATCTTTCACTGCTTATTAAACTGATACCATTCACAAGCACCAAATTTAACAAGAAAAATGGAATTACAAAGTGCATTTGCATATTTAGTTTAGACTGCCGTTTATGAAAACGGAATTAAAAATATATTAAAACAACTAAATCTGTTTTTCTGAAGAACATCAAGTTTTGGAGCAGAATACCAAGCCACACACAAAATATTATGTTGTTCACTAACAGGCTGCTTACCTGGCCAGGAGATGCTTTTGGCTTTTCTGCTACACTTATTTTCACCCGTTTCCCATTTACCAGCACTGGCACAGTTTCACCGTATTTCACAGCTGCTATTACGGCTTCTTTGAAGTTCATCTCCAAGAAGGCCTAAAATAAATGGTACTTTGAGTCTTTGTTTATACTACAGGCACAAGATACAATTCACTGCAATTTTTCCTTAGCAAAACTGCTCGTGACAGAACTGCATGTACTTCTCTCTCTAAGTTCGTGTGGAGTTTGATGAAAACGTCTGGATTTCAGCATAATACAAAAAGCATCCTACTTCCTCTAACATTGAAGACTTGGGTAGCAAGCAAGACTGAATTTATAAAGTTAAGATTCCCAGCTATTCCAAGATTACGTATGTGATCTTTAATGACAAACTGTTCAGGAAGCCTTATCCTATGTTTAGCTGAGGATCCAAATACTACACTTCTTCATTGCCTGACAATTTCTTTTGCATTCTGACACAGAATTTTTTACAGGAATGCTTACCTCATTTCTAGAGCGAAGTACGAGAAGATCACTAACTTTGCCAAATGGCTGAACAATTTTTTTAATATCTTGATCTGAAAAGCCATCATCTGGTAAATCAGATATTTGAAGGACAGTCCCACAACTCAGCAATTCTTCTCTCAACAGCTACGAATTGAAAAGAAAAGAAATACTTTCCAAGTCAAGTCCAGTAAGAGGAAGAAAAAAGAATCTGTAATAAAAATTACTTCAAAATAGACATATCGCTTAGTTCACAGTGGTATTTCCAGTTTTTTGCTTTCTAACACAAGGACAGAGACACAATTTTGTTGTTCTACTACTCCGTCTCAATCTTCGGTTATTAGAAGACATGACATAGGATTTACCAACTTATACAATACAACCTTTTTATTTTTATTGAGTACTATAAATCTACGTAATTCCAGTTGTCTGGGCTGCATGGGTAAGGAGCTGCACAACTCCACTACCTTCCTTTCAATGCTATCCATTAGCTTCAACAGCACTAGGAAATGTTCTCTTTGCTTATCATTTAGAGGCTTGAAACTACCAGGGACGACTGCATCTACAACTAAAATACAATCTGGTTTATAGGTGCTGTTTCTAAGAGATCCAAAGGGTCGGTATGATGGACTAAGACAACAATGGCTTCAGATCCTTCTTACAACAGTAGTAAAATTTCTCTGCCTCATCTTTTTTGCTTGACAGGGCAAAACGAACACTTTCTGCCTCCTGTTCTTTACTTTTATTTACACAATAAGATCCTCCAAACTGAGCTCATCACTCAGTTTATACAAATTTAATGGACATTTCTTTCTGCTGTTGGAAAGCGCACTGGAGAGGTTTTGCTTCACATCTCTTAAAAAACCCTTGCAGTGTAAATTACCACACTTACTTGCAGCCAGCAAATCTCCACATTAAGACGGCACAGAATCAGCAAACAGAATGGTTAATCTTGCCACAAGTGATCCCCCTGAAATGAGATACTAACCGAATTCTTAAAATCAGAGAAAAATATTAAAAGACTCACCCTATTATAAGGAGTAGGACATGGTCCACTGGTTCCTGTGGATAAGTCTTCCTCATCCTCTTCCACTTCCTTGTTTTGGGGCAAATCTTCAGTTTCAGGAGATGAAGAACTTGACCCCGGCAAAGAAGACACGTCTTTCTTCGAAGCTTTTGCAGAAATACTTATTTTCAGTGGCTTCTTCATATTTCCAGGCATCTTCCCTAAGGGTCCATGAGAATGTGGTGATTTTCCTGATCCCGAAGACCCTTGCCCAGCTGCTCGAAGTGACTTGTGTTTATTGAACTCTGCTACAAAGCCAGGTCCCAAACTTTTCACTACTGCCTCCAGAGCTGCCTTTCTGTCTGTGAGGGGAAGAGAAAATAAACTGGGTTTTGTTTGTTTGTTTTTAAAAGAAAACTTCATATATTGCTGTTTGGTTTTCTACAGTTTCAGTCTCACCACCCACTCCTGATGCAATCTTGAGACTCACTGAAGTTAGAGAACCTTAATCACGCTCTAGCAGAGATGGTCTATAAATAATAATAAACCTCTGTACTATTTTCACAGTGTTGTTGTGTAACTTGACATTTTTAGTTAGACTGACAGTGTGACTGTGGCAATGACATCTACAAAAATCCTAACGGCTGGAGCAGAAGAATGACTGTTCAATTTTGTATGGCAGGGAACATAAGAAAAGAAATGAAGTTTTCAAGACCTTGATCCTTCTCTCACATACTGATGCACAGCAGTACTTACCATCTTGATGCCGCCCTGCTAAATTCTGTATCCTTCTCTGTCTTGCTCCTTGTCCTACAGACTTTTGTTTTAAATTATTCTTTAATGATCTGCTACAACATTAATTTCCTGTATGCTTTCTTTCTGTGGAAGATTTATATTTTAGTTACTAATTGCATCTTCCCCTCATTCTTCTACATTAAAATGCTTTGCATTTTACCCTTAAGAAGATCTCTTTGAAACTGCCTGTCCCTTCACAAGTACCTCTTAATTTTCTGAAAGCATACAAACAACATAGCCACAGTATGCAGATCAAAGCAAAAAAAAAAAATCAACCTTTTAAAATACCTCTATTTTTTTCTCTTCAGAATTTAAAAAGAAACAAAAACTCCAATGAACTACATGGACTTGACCGATCTTACGCAAAATCTCCTAGAACTGCAAACTGAAGGAAGTAAGCTGAACTGAATCACAAAATGGTGCAACCAACTTAACTGTTACAAAAGATGTTTAATTGAAAGCCTTTCATGAACCGTGCTCTTATCTCAACAAAATTATTTCAGAACACTATGCTATCTTTGTAAGTTGCGCCTCCATTACACAGTTTCTAAGCCTTGCCTTTTCTTTCTCATCTATACTGCCTTTACAGAACTACTTTTTTTGATGCTGAATGAAGTGCCGTCTTCAGTTGTTTTCAATTCTTGACTATGCTTACCATCTTAAAAACTGAGCAGACTTGGAACAGACACTTGTTCAGCGGCGATTTGATATGATTAACCAATTCCCAATACTATGTAAGGAAGGTTTCAGACCTTTTAGAATGCCCATTTTCTTCTAAGCGTACTTCTCACAAAGCAACAGCAAAGTGGAAAACTTGTGCTTTAAAAACAGAATTTTGCTATGAAAAATGCCTAGGCGACACCTGGACAGATAAACCTCTTGAAATCAATTCAGTTTTCCTGAAATTAAAGGAAGTTTTAATTTGGCAATTTGTATCCGCCCTTTACCTTGAGATCGGGTTGACCTCCTTGATGACCAATCATTACTGGGAGACCTCTGAGGTCGTGGACCAGTTCTCAGTGGATTTCTCGATCGCTGTGGTGACCTTGACCTGTGTCTGGGGCTAAGTCGTCGCATCTGCCGCGGGCTTCGACTTCTTGGCCTTGTTGGCCTGAAGCGTCCAGGGCTTCTGGATCTTGATCGTGATCGGCGAAGAACATAGCCAGAGCCTCCGACCCTCGAACGTCTAGGACTAGGACTGGCAGAGTTGGAACGACGCTTTGGGGTCTGGTTTTCTTTCCTGTCACCAGCATTTCTAATAGATGAAAGGCATATAACGAATTTTGACAAGGCAGAAAGAATAATTAACCTGTGTCTGTTGAAATAGACTTTCCACAAAAAAAGAACCAAAATTTACTAAGTTTGGAGTCTAATTTGTTAACAAACATACTTTACATGCTGGTAACATGTTTGATACAGGAACTAAGGATAGGTAGACAGAACTGAAAAGAAGCAAGTAGGAGAGAAAAACCTGCACAGAACAAGAGAAAGCTGCAAAGAAAACTGAAGTTACAATCTGCAGTGCTATGAAAAAATAATAGGAAGAGGAAAAGGATACATGAAAAAGTAATGAATTAAGATGCTTTCCTTGCTTCTTTCAAATTTAGTTTGGAAGTAACCAACCTTGAGAAATCATGTCTGTAAGACTGACTGAGACTGAAAGAGAGATAATATACATCTGCTGCATATTTATGCTACCTAGAGATGTCAAATCGATGAAGAACATGGAAAGAAGTAATGGTGAAGAAATCCATGAGAGAAATAGCCCTCTTAGAGACACGGAAAGTAGTCGGGCATGGGAAAACCTTAACAGGAGAGATCACATGAATAAAAGGGAAAACCTGGAAAACACACTGAGCATATGCTTAAATATCCAGAACATTTTTGATGAGCTTGTCAGGTGGCAGACCAGTGTGTCACAGCCAAACACTTGTCCAATTTTTTAGCCCATACCAAATTCTTTGATACCAAAAATACACTGCACCAGTACTCAAAACCGGGTAGAGCAGACACAGCACCTTTGAGATCTGAAACTGGAAGAAGCCACTGATGTAGCATATCGTTCAGCTTACTCACTAGTAATTATAGTAGCAAAGCTAAAAGAAACACAGGCAAAAAACTGACATGGCATGTATGCCCAGTACAACTAGACTTACTGGGAAGACTGTAGGCTGGACAATTAAAATACACAAGTCTCTTAACAGCAACATGGAACAGAAGTTCACAAAGTGTCTAAGTTTGTTAACGGTACTCTAGAGCATCAGTGCTTAATGAATCACTGCATCAGGCACTATTGTTACTTGTTTAAGACTTTGAATAGACTAAGTTCTTCTGAGATGACACAGGCTCAGGAGAGAGGACTGACAACTGGCAGACGGGAGAAGGGGATGACAAGCAACTGGGGCAGCTGCTGCCCAGCCTTTTTGGCCAGCAGCTAGACGAGGACAGCTGAACAACCCTCAGGTCTCCTAAATGATGTTCCAACCCCTCTCACATAGCAACGTCTCAGAGTGTTTCTTAATTAGCAAGTTTCAAACTTCATTAGAAATCCAGATAAATCCCATTACTCCTGTGCCCAATAAAAATGTTTAAATATATTAACAAACCACCAAAATTTATAAAAAGCAAACACTGTGAAGTGATTTACCAGAGTGGTAACAGTACATAACAAGCTCATCAACCTTGCCCTGAGACTGCACCCAGCAGCTCTGAATATCTGTGATCACTGAGTGCCTACAGCTGTATTCTGACTCTCCCAGCTGGAGACATGCTGTCATCAGAAAGGATTTAAGAAAGTGCCACCCTAAAATACAACTCTTGTGAGCAAGAAGATCCCTCACTCAGAAAAAGTGCTATTAAACACTTATCCAATTTATTAGGGTCCTCCAGCTAAGAGCAGTTTCCTTTGCCTGGGTTGCATGTAGCATCAGCAGCACTGGACAGCATTTTCAGTCTGAGGTTTTAAAATATAATTATTCTCTTCATGAAAGTTTCAAAAGTAGATTTATTTCTCTTTTTAAAGTCTTATTTCTCCTTGTTTATTAACATGTAGAGACCTCAGATATACTCTGCAAATTAAACTGACCTCCATATTAAGCTTTTTAACACTTTTTTTTTTTTTTTAACTGAGTAGTCCACTTCCCAGGAAGCATGTCAAACTAGCTAACAAAAAGTCACATGGAAAATCTAGCAAAAAATAAAGTAATATCATCTTATTTGTATGCAAGTTGAAATATATACATGTTGAACCAGCAAAGCAATCCAATCTTGCTGAGACTCAAATAGAATTAATCCTCAGGTTGTGTTTTTAAAAAAGTTAATAGTAAATAACATAATTTTAAAGGACAGAACATGAGTTCATGAATTCCAGTGTTTTTTCAACTTGTGATCACATAGCTTCCCAAGGGATCTAAGGACTGAAGAGTCTGTGAAATAAGAGCTAGCACTAGCACGCCTTTTGTCAAACAGGTTTCAAGTTGCAAACAAGAGTGGCTTAACTGGAAAAAAAGATTAAGTCTAAAAGTCAGAAATCACTCACACAGTTTAATCAGTGGTCTAACACTGGTCACAGCCTCGCTCCGGTACTACTGTATCACATCCAATAACTTACACCTAACTGAAGCACAGTCAGAAGGTTCAAGGGGAGACTGCTCATAATATCAGTCTCCAGACTCTTCTACAGACTTTACTCTCTCTTCCTTGTGAAAGAATTTTAGATACTACGCCACTTGTATTATTAAACAAACTTAGGACAAAAACCACAAAAGCACCCCACACAATTTTATAATGAAAATAAGACACCACTAATAGAGCTTGCCAGTGAGCAAAACAGCAACATTAATGCAATTAATTACCACACATTTATAATAGCAACAAATTAAAAACAACCTGTAATCAAAAAGCAGTTACCTCTTTGAGGAATGAGACTCGGGGTTCCAATCAGGGTATCTGTTAAATGTTAAAAATACAACCATCAGTGAAAAAGCTAAATTTGCCATCTGAACACAATTTTCACTTACATGCAGTAGCTTTTACAGATAAATGTTCCCGTTCAGGACTCCAGAAGCACCAAGTGTCAATTCATCTTTTATCCTAATGGTCTAAAGCCAACTTAGAATAGTGCTAAGATACCAACAATCTTCATTAAAGAAATCCAACAAGTACATTTTCACAGACTACGTGCATGCACAGAAAACACTTTTTACACTAAGTGAACTTTTTAAATAGATTCCTTACTGTTGACGTAACTGGCGGCAGCTTTCAATGTGAGAAGGAGTGTTCTGATGCAGAATCCAGTCCTAATTGTAAAAAAGACATCCAGAGAAGTTTGATTAGCATGTAAAGCATTAGCATTTGACCACAATTTCTAGTTATGTGTTGTTGTATTTTACCTTCCATTCAATTTTACCTAATAAATGATCTTATGTCAAGGTCATATTTATCACTTAAAATCATTACTCTTTATGCAAAAGATACTTAATGACTATCGGAGGCTCTTAAAGAACACAAGGGAATCTAAGTGGAAGTTAAACAAAACGCATCATATTAAATGAATCTGTTACTTCCAGCACCACACTGGGTTGTTGTCACCACACTTCTAAGGCAAAAGGTTGATCCAATAGGCAGCTATATTAAAAGAAAGAAAACTATTAGCAGTCTTCACAGATTGTCAGACTGATGAACACATACACAGCAAATTAAGTTAAATAAAGCAGAGAACCCAACACGGTATCTTTAAGTCAAATATCATTTCTACAGAGGCATGACTTCTCATGCCTTAAGCTCAAGAGCATTCACTCCTAATAACGTTACAACTAAAGGTCAATCAAAAAGTCTGGCAACATTTTCAACACGCACACGCAGATTTTTTATATATAAAAAATCTTTTTATATTAAAATTTATTAAAATATTTATCTTTTTATATTAAAAAAATCTTAACAGAAGTTTTACTTGGGAATAACTGATGGATTAAGCATGAGACAAATCCAGAAGTACGATTCAAGGCCTAAATCTTGAAAAATACTTCGGCACAGGTTTAGCTGTAAACACAGAATCAGTCCCTAGCATGGGAATCTATATGCCTGAGGACTTTATTCTAGTATTATTATTACAAAAGTAAACTGACCTTCTAGTGGAAACAACTGCTGTAGTCAGTTTGCTATTGAGAAGAGATATTGTATGGTCTGAAGCCGTAAGGTATCATATGTCATCAATGATAATCATTATATGTCCTTAAAAAAACCAACTTCTAGCTGCTTTAATATTTTAAAATAGATAATAATGGCTGAATGATGCAACTGACAGGCAAGGCTTCATAAACTAATTTGCAGTCGTGACACTACATATCACTTTTTCTAAGCGCATGCTGGCTTATAACAAAAGATTATAAAATGCATAGTTGGCAGTATCAAACCCTCTTGTTTATTGACAAAAATGCTGAACATGCTGGTTAAAAGAAAAGCTCATGATGGTTTACTCAAAGCCTTTGAGGTGGAAGAATTAATGCGACCAGGGCACAGACAGTTTTGTGCATTTGGGCAACACAGAGAACCCTGCAAGAACATTTGTTCCATGCACTTACACTATCAGCCTATTAATACTAAAATTTTAGTGCTACAGGACAGCTAACCAAACTATTTATACTCCACATATTAAAACCATGGGTTTTAAAGACATTAAACTACATTTTAAGCACAAGACTTCTTATAATTTCCTGAAGAAACAGATAAACTGGTTAACCAGTCTCAGAAAAGCATTGAAAAGATTTGCTAGCTGTGTTCATAAAAACATTCTACCTGTCCAAATAAAATCAGAAAAATATTACTCAGAAGACCCTTTGCATTAGTCTCACTAGTTAACCAAAAGCATACTAAGAGTTGAAGAGCAGACTGATAAAACAACTTGCAGCTGTAGAACTACATACACAGTGAATACACAGCATGCACACAAGAGCAAGCAATTCACTCTTACGCACTTTTTTCTCCTCATAACATGCCATTACTAAACAATCCCATTCTTAAGGATGCCATTTTTCTAGAGACTGCAACTTAGACAGGAAAAACTATTACTCAAGGGATAAATGAAATTAGCTTATGGAAATGAAAGGAAACTGGGCTTCAAGTAACCCACTTCCGTGGTCCCAAACGAAGAAAGTATGCACAGTGTCTAGGAGGGCCAAGGGAGGCCATTTTGCTTCCAAGTGTCTTTAGCTACCGGTCCAATGAGCATTAACGAGACTGGCAGGCCTACAAAGAGATATTATCCTCCCTAACAAACACAACATTCTTCTCCTCTTCAAGTCTTCATTATGCCAATGTCCTCTTGCATTCCACAGAATTACAGGAGTCTCAATTTATGCATATTCCTCCTCTTTGATTAATTCCTTACCCTTCTCAGTCTTCAGAAATATTCCGCTCCCTCTGCTAAGTCTGTTCTCAAAGACAGATCCTTCCCCCCAAAGGGCAAGATCCCTTCCCAGCATAAGCACTCCATCACCTCCTGGTAAGAGTAAGAACTTGCAGCCAGTTTCTTCCAGCAGCAGCACTGCTGCTCCACAACGGGACACCTCCAGGGAAAAGCACCTTGATCCCTGCGGTATCTAATTCTGTGCGACTGGCAAACCTCCTGCTACTTGTGGACCACCACCAAAACGGTCCTGAAGAAGCAGCTGACAGAGCACAGTGTCTCCAGTCTCCAAACTTACTGTTATCTTACTATTGGCAGAAAAGCAATACGCAGGGATAGCACCTGCGCTTGTTTGTGCTGGTTTCACAGGAAGGTATTCTGTAGAAAAACTAGGAGTAAAATGGAGTAGACACATATTTTGTCTCCTTACTTCAGCAAAGGAATCACAAGTGCAATTCTCTGTGGAAAACAATGAGTCCTCATGACTTCACACAATTTAAAGCCCAAGAAGACATCATCCTCACTTTAAATCTATTTAAGCTAGAAAACAAAAATTGTCATACACAGTAAATACGATCCCTCGTGCTGGCAATACTGCAAGTGTACTTCGTTCCAAAAGTGACATGTGTTTGAAGACAGAGAAATCACACTTTATTATTCCAATAAATCCACCATTTCAAGTTAGAAAATGAAACTGCTCTGTGAAATATTCATAAAATGTTTTGGTACGTTGAAGGTTTTACAAATATATTTGAAAGACGACAACACTGAGGGAAGATTCCATCTAGCAAAGAGCAAAATTGGGCACTCTCCTGTGAAAAAATATTGCAGGACACAAAGGCACAAGTTTTTGAGAACACCTAGATCAACAAGTCACCTTAGCATCAATTAGTTTTCTAAATTAACTTTTTAAAGCTCAGAAAGCCCACCTTTCTTGAGTATACCTTTTCTTATAACACATTATTATGTACAACCAACCCTGATAATGCCACAAAAACCTTCCTAACACAAGACAAAAATAAGGATAAATCTTGCACATTTCTGATGCTGGTCCAATAACAAGTCGCTTTCAAGTCCATGGTAATCACCATTTACCGCAAACCCACAACATTTTAGAAAGCTAAATAGTCTATTAGAGAGTTGACACCTGACTGAAGGAGCACAGATAGCGAAGTATGAAGTTACACTGTCGACTGAAATGGCAGGACTTCTCCAGTTCACCTCTGAACAAATGTCTCAGCAAGACCCAACCGAGGTGGCTGGAGGCACTGTCAAATAATCGAGGCTCCCACCACCTACTGCTGAAGATCCAGTGAACAGCTCTGATAGGAAAAATTGCTAAAGAGAGTCTTTCCAAAGTCTACTGCATGAAACAGCTGAAGTATCCTTCACATTCAGCCCTGGACTGTAGGCATTTTATCATGCTGCTGCCATGTTATCACTGCACATGAGGATCAGCCATATACCTTACAAAAAAGTTTCAAAGCTTAAAAAAAAATGTATATATTTTTCATGGACAGATCTACAATAGCTATGCCATGCAGATGGACGATATTTTAAGTTTTGACTTCCAAACAGTGTATTAGCAAAAAAAAAAAAAAAACACCACCTTCAAATATATATAAAATAGCTCTGTAGAAGAGGCGTTCAGGATTCTTTTCAGATTACAGAAGAACTAGAAAATACATTTATTTGCTTAGCTGTATGGAACTCAGAACTCTGTATTTTGGTATCCTTGGACATCCCAAGGCCATCTTCAGCTTTCATTTCATCCCACCTCATTAATTAAGCAAGTTAGATACTTAAGAAGACAGACCAATGGGGAAAACTGATTGGATGTTTAAGGGAACAGCAAAATGATTTTTTTACTCCAAGCAAAAACTCAGACAACGTTTCACTGAGTTTATGAGAGAGCAAAGCTGAAAGAACAAGGGGGTACAGTTCAGATGATGCAAATATGAAGCTTTAGCCACTAACAGTTACTGTAGTTTCAGTGGCAGACTGACTCTCGAGGAGCAAGATCTGGATCTCACATCCAGCCATAATCCTGACATTTTAATAAACTAATGCCAGGTAACACACTTGAATTCTCTTCTGATAGACAATGCAGCTTCTGCTTCAACCTTGCCAAGAAAATTAATCCTAGATGAGTTTGTACTTCAGTACAAGACTGGATTAAAAGAATCTATGAAAAAAAAACCAGCTCATCGCCATGATAATCTTAACTTGAAATCCATCATTTTAACACCACTGAAACTTGGTTTTTTAGATATCCAGTATCTTCAAGCACTGGAGAAAGAGAAGGTTTTCCTCATTCGGTATCTTTCATCATCTTCATCCATTCTTCTTTCACGTTATCCACTCTGCTTGCCTACTTTCTTTTCAATTTGCCACATTACAAAGACATCTGCTTATAACAAAGCATTCTTAAACTGCTTGTTACAACTTGGTACTACACACCAGGAATCATCATGTCTAATCATTTTGACCTAAAAACAGCTCTGAAGATCCAGTTCATCTACAGGTGTGCTGGGGAGACTAAAGGTCCATCTAGCTTACCTTGCACTTCTTCTCCCATGGAATGCAACAGGGGATGGCTAGGGAGGTAAATAAGGAGGCAGAGCCACCTCCAGCCATCTGCTCATCATGGACTTCTTGAGCCATCAGAGGGTCTTTGCATAGCCACCACATTATTTTCTTCCAGGAGCTTGTTCAGTTATTTTTCAACTAAGATTTCACAACATTGTGGCAAACAGTATCTACGCTCTGTGTGAAACAACCATTTCCTAGAGCAAGTCATACCACACATGACTATCAGTTTCTACTGTATCATGTCCCCATCACTTCTCTTTGAGTTTGAGGGTGCCGTTTCATATGCTTCCTCTTTAACACTTAGCACAGCTTTAAAGACTAAAAAACTGAATGTCTTGGTCATCTTTAACCATGCAGCTGAGACAAAAATGAAAACTTTATTTGTAAAACCGAACTGTGAAATTGAAAGTAAGAGGAATTCTTCAGAATTCACAAATACACAAGACTGACATTTCTTAACATAAACTTTTATTTTTTGCAGTAAAAAAACCAAACTAACTCTTTTGGTTACTTTGCAACACCCTTGTCTAAACATGGCTTGCCCCATGAGGTCTCAAAAAAGCCTGAATTGTCTATACAGCAGCAGGTGTTCATGAAGAAAAAAAAAACTATTCAGAATAAGGTTAATATATGCCAGAGCTCTAGATGCAGCCATGAGAGGGAGAAAAGGTTGTGTAGTTGCAGTCAGATCAGAATGTCTGTAGAACATATGCTACACCATAGTCCCTTTAGGGCAAGAAGTTATAACCTTTAATCTCCCCAGAAAACTTCATAGCTAATTTGTCAAGAAGTATTTTTAGTAAAAGCATTTGCTTAATTTTAGAAAGCAACAGTAAGCAAGCAACTGAATAATTCACATTTAAACAGATCTCATTTTTCCAAAGTGCTCTGTCCATTTATTAACACAAACCCAGATTTGTTGCCCTGTTCAATTTTACACGTTTTTATTTTAAATCAAGCTTCCCTTTAAGTTTTCAAGTCTGCCCAAACAGCTGCACTTCTCCCTGGCTTTCAGTGCTTCCAGTGTAAAAGAACTTGAAAATTTATTTTTATTCTGAAGCCCCTAATGCAGCTGTCACCATCCTAACTATTCATTTGCTTTTTTAATACACAGCATAAATAGGGCCAAGCAATCTCACATGATTTTGCCAAATTGCAAAAAAGCACCCCCCCCCAGGCTTTCCACAGGTTTGTTGAAGACTATTTAAAATTTAAACACATGAAACTAATAATGAATTATTCAATTTTTTTAAGTTATGTTCTCCTGTATTTTTGACGTGTCAAGCCTAGGTCTTTCATGAGAAATCCACAGCTTTCAGAACGCTTTTCTCTCTCCCAGTATTTACCAGTTCCTTCCTTCCCTCAAGAGCTGAAACTGTTACGTGCTTCATAGCTGAAAGCTCAGTCAGATGAATGAAAGCATTTTGTTTTGTCTTCAGTCTCTGGAATAGTCAGTGTCACACAAACCACATTTGGAAGATTAAATTTTTGCAGATAAATAGGCTGCTTTGTTTTAATGCAGACTTTGCACGAAGGGGGCTGAATACATGAACGTCTCATCTACCCTACCGAGATTCAGCATACAATTTTTGCACACATTTTAGTCACTCAGATGATGTTAGTATTTTACTCCACTGATAAAGGGTTTGTCATTTGAAACCCACTGTAGAAGACGTAAATAATTGTTAATTAAAAAAAAAAAATCAATGTGTATAGCAACTTTGAAACGCATTTGCAACAGAACACGCTGTGCAGCAGTTACAATGATTTGCTAGCACTGTTTCTAGCATTCTGAAATTTGCATGTAAGCACTCAAATTGTCGAACAGCATCACAATTCATTTAATGCACAGTAAAAAATTAGTTCATAAAACAGTGCAACAGGTAAGATGCCGAGTACAAGTTTATGCAATAATCTTTGAAAGACACTCACCTTCATACGAGTGCATTCAATGTTACACAGAGAACACATATGTGGAAATATTCTTGGAGATGTAGCATAGTAGTCATTCATCATTGACGGAGTGGGCAATCTTTTTATCTTCTGGGCATCGGACTGTAGAAATGCGGGAAGCCACGATGCTTTCACAATACCAAAAGGAGATCTAACTGGCCCCTCAGCCTGTGTCTGTACGGGCTTCTGTCCTGCTCCTGAGCCACTCTGGGCATTAGACTGGCTTGTCCCAGATTCATGCTGAATTCGGTCCTGCTGACTTAGAACTGCAATAAGTTCAGCTGAAAAGGGTGGGTGGGTCATTGGTGGCATTATGTGCTGTGTCACAGACTGCTGGACAAGAGGCGGCATGACAGGTGGCATCAGGGGCTGTGACAAGGGTGGCATTATAGGTGGCATCATGGGTAGCATGACAGGCGGTATTGCAGGCTGGGAAACAGATTTCACCACAGGGAGTCCAGGGGGTGTTGCACACAATCCAGACACCTTTCCTGGAGTCTCAGTTGGAAAAAATGATCGAGTATTTGATGAATCATTCTGGAACCCTGTCGGTTTTATTAAGTCTTCAACTGGAAACACTGGATTACAGGTCACACTAGATGGTGGGACACTCATTGACATATTCTGTTCTCGTTGGAAGTCTTCCCTGTTCTCTCCACTCGATGCTTCAGGATTATAGACACGTGCTTCGAGAGGTTCTTCAGTCAGCACTTCAGGATTATAAGCACGCACTTCAAGAGGATCTTCGGTGTAACCGTATTTGCTTGCGTGCCCATAATCAATCACTTTACTCTTGACTGCTGCACCACTCGTACCACCAACCGTTTCTTCTGCTCTGCTCTGAGACTGTAAACTAGGTAAAGAATGACCCATTTTACGAATCCGTATTTCTCTCAAGATTAGTGGCATGTTTTCAGGTGTCAACTGATCATCTGGATAGCGACTGAGTTCCTCCAAATCTTCATTAGACAGCCCGAAACTCGCTAAAATACTGGAAGCGCTTTCTGGCGTGTAGCGGTTCTGGGCATTTGAATTCTGCTCTGTGATCCGTGTTGAGGTAGATGGCTTTTGCCCATTTGTCCCAGCAGAGCGTTGGCTATTATCCCAGTGATTTGCACGAGGCTCTCCCTTCTGCTCCTGGTGTATGTTTGACTTTGCTTTTACCTGCCTCGGATCAGCCCTGTGCAGAGTTACCCGAACGTTTATCCTCTGTGAACCCGTCCACTGAAATGTTTCCTGTCCCGAAAATCTTTGTGATGTTCCTTGAGGTGTTCCAGGTGCAGGCTTTCTCTGAAGACCTGCTGCACCTCCGCCCCTAAAGGATCCTGGAGGCTTTGTGCCAGATGGATTAGGTCCTCTCGGCCTCTGAGGTAAAGTTCCTCTAGGGCTAAACATGGCGCTTTTCAGAAATGCTTGATTTAACCAAGCATAAGGAGGTGCAGAACTGTTGGTAGCAACTGAGGTCAATTGCTGAAGAGCCAACTGTGTCTTAATTTGTGCAAGCTGTAAAGGAGGAGGGCCCAACAGAAGTGGGCTTGCAATGCCAAGGTTCAAGGAATTCACAAGTGGTGCGAAACTTTCCAAGAATAACACAAAGCTGAAAGTTAAAAGACAAGTATTAGATAATTTTATCTTTTCACCTACTTTACACAGTGGATTCTATAACCGGTGAGAAAAACAACTGAAGTCACAAAACAGTATTTTGATGACAGTTTAAATGGTACTTTTGAATTTGAAATTCTGTTGAACAAAAACATTTTCTTTCACTGCATAAAATCTTAATATGCAGTGAACAGGTAACAGAAAATTAAGTAAGTGAGCTTTACCCAACAAGTTCAATGTCACAGATCTACTGATGACACATTTTCAAGAGCATTTTCTAAAACTTGGTATTTCAGTTCGTAATGACAACATAGTTTGGACTTATTTACAATTAGAGTTATTTTATGAGCAATAAGCCAAAGTATTAAAACCCTCTCCAAATGTTTATGAGGTATGAATTGTAAGTGAAACCATTACGTAGAGAATTCAAAACAATTACAACTTGGATGTCAAGTCACTGTGGAACTGATCTGAAGACAGCAAAACAGTTTTCAGAAGGGTCACACCCATGACCACTCTCATGGGTGAACTACTATACCCTGAAAGTATTCAAAGGGTGTGACAATACTTGAATTCCATGGTTCGAAAATTTCTATTTCCCAGATGTTAAGGGCAAGATCTTATATTGAAACAACTTTAAACAGAAAGGTGTAAAATCATACAGAAACTGAAGCAATCTACATACAAGCATAAAAAAAAAACCACAATGGCAATGGAAACTGCGATTCTTTATTTCAGCTGAAACCATCGAGAACTCAATCCTGCAAGGTAGTAAAAGAATGTACAAATACAGGTAGAATAAGACAAAGTGATGTTCACGGTAACAAAAAATGAAATACCACAGACTTTTGGAAATGTATTCTTGTAGCATACTCAAAGCAAAGTGCTTCATCTGCCCAGCTCTGTCTGCACTCCAGTACCACAGAATCAGCACAGACAGAAGAATCCCAAGAAGTCCTCACTCCACCCCTTGTCAGTCTGTCGTCTCCCAAAACTGGACAACCTGCTGCTTTCATTCTTCTTGCAGCAATACATTAGGTTTGAATGAGTTTTACTAGCAGATTTTCACTAAGCATAACTATAATAGGCCTTGCAGACATTCCTAGTTGTTTCTGAACTTGTATGCTGCATTTCTGCAGCGTTGAGGTTCTTGTCTCACCAACACCATCACAGATTTTGTTTTCAAATCTCACTTAATTTGACTCCAAATAAAGCTTTTCAAGTAAATGGAGGTGCCTCTCTCATGTTTGTCATCTGTAAGGACTGAAGTTCTGAAGCTTGAGAACAACTCAAAAAAATGCAGCTATAACTTGAGAGAGGTGAACCCTGTACAAGCTGCAGGAGACTCAGATTTTACAGTTGAATTCCTGTAACTTGTTACTATCTGTATGTTAAGCATTCTTTTTAAATTCTATTAGCAATTATTTAACAAAGTACAAACTGAAGTCAGGCCAAGAAGAAACAGTAGCTACAGAAACATTAATCCTATCTCTTCTCCATTACAAAAACAAAGGAAGCCATAATAAAGAAAAGATTCCCACCAGACAACCATCCCAGAACTCTGGCCTCTCATCCAGGACTCCTTACTCAATACGCCTCCTCCCTCTAACAAATTAAATCATATTTAAATGGTAACTGCGTGTTAGGCCAAGTTCGTTCAAGATAGTTTCAAAACAGACTATTAAGCAAATAGACACAAAGTAATCTCTTGCCTTCCAGTTTTGTTGTTCTCTGGAACTCTCATCACTGCAGGGCAAAAGAAAACCTCTCAGCACATGAATTTGGAAAGTAGCTGGAAAGAGAACAGTATCAAAGCCACCCATGACAAGAACAAGTATGAATATATTAGTAGAGCACGTTTTAAAAATAAACATGCTGGTTTGCAAACTGAACATTAATTCAGTGGATTGTGAATCTCCCAGGATATCTATTCAAGAGCAAACCAGAACTTCAACAGGAAGAATTTTTAGCACTCAATTAGAGATTTCCAGGCAGTGCAGACCCCTCAATCACCAGTGCACTGTGATCAGGTATGCCTCCACACCAGTATTTGCCACAACTACCACAAGTCACACGCCTCTACAAACCTCTTGTCAGAGCTGACACACCATCAGCCTAGTCAGAGATGGTGATCCGGGAATCAGCAGGTAGAAAAAGCCAATCAGCATATTGCACCGTGAGTCCAGTATCAGAATGCCACAATGGGATGTCTTCTGTTCTATGACAATTTTTAAAGCTATCACTCCAGTAAACTCCTAAGGTACACAGTCATGTTCAACAGGGAATATGGGTATATACTCACTTTATGCCAAAGTGCACTACTGGAATAAACTATTTATAAGCAAAACAATTAAATTTCTTTTGCTTTTTAGTGAACATTCTAAACTAAAATTGAGGATAACTTTTTCCTCCACTTTGTTTTAGCAACAGTACTCCAAAATGAGGAAAAAACACCTTCCATTCTGAATACTAAAAATATAAAAATAGCCTTACTGAAGCAGAACAGAGGTCCAATATCCTGTGTTCAATAGTAACCAATACTTGATGCTAGAGACCATGCCTATAACTTAATGTACTTTCTCCGAAGTCCTGAAACTGTCTTCAGTTAACAGACTAAAGGTTGTAATGTCATTTTACCATGAACATGTGTTAATTAAGCAAAATAGTCAAACAGAGACTTTTCTCAGAATCAACAAGCAAAATGCTGCAATCTGCTCAGGACATGGTAATACTGGGCCTGCTAACTTACCTTCCAAAAATGTCAAAAAAACAAACAGCCTCAGAATTGGATGCTCCTTAACAAACAGCTTTTTTGTTAGGGCACTTTCTCGGTCACTGTGGTGTTGGAAGACATGCACCAAGAACAGTCTCTTCAGGTAAGCAGAGGAGACATGGCACTAGCATTTAAAACTACCTTACTGAGTCAGGAAAATAAGAGAACAGATACTAAGAAATTCTCAAACTAAAACTACTAGGTTCTCCATCAATATTAATAACTTAAGAAATACAAAAGACAGTTTTGTTACTTCTGTGATCAAAAGGCTAGTTCATGAAAGAATTCAAAACAGAAGTAGAAAGTAGCCTTAAAGACAAGGTTTTAAAAGACATCCATATTTGTGCTGTACAACCCTTAATGACTCTGAAACCTATCTGCAGTAAAACATTGAGGACTTTACTCAGACCCACAATAATGCAAATACTTTTGAGCACATCTAAGACATTAGTTTCCTCACCACCTGGCCCTATCTACATCTGAAGTCTTAGGAAATAAGAGGCAAAACATTTAAACTGCATTCCTCCCCGTAGAAGGTATACACTCAAATTCTCTTCTGCCATCCAGTGAAGTGTTGTACAGCAGCAAGTGTGCAATGAAGCCTTAATCAGCTGAGTCTCATGACTGACCTTTTCAAAAGAAATGCTGGAAATGACAGTTGAAAGATAAAGTGATGCCAAGGTTAAGCTAACAATGGTCTGGACATTTAAGGCTAGATTCTCACCTTCCTCTTCAAAAGCAGCTTTGTTTGGAGTTTGTCTGTGATCCTCTAGACTGCTTTTTCTGGTGCAGTGACATCCTGGCTACTCTTATAGCAGTGACTATGCACCTCACTGATGCTTTATCGTAAGTGAATGAAAAACAGAATTCCCCAAAGACCATTGTGCTTACCTAACTCCTGGAAAATTTAGTCCTTGAAACTTAAAATTTCAGAGTATCACAGAAAAGCCAAATTATACCCTTCTTGCTTTTTGTTCAACTTCATCAGTCCATTTTGCCAAGCTTCCCAATACAGATGGATAAATAAAAGGTTCTGGCTACTTGCTTAAACACTGGAGAGCCTTAACAGCTACATTTGTTAATATGGTGATACAGAATGATCTTGCACCTTACTGGGTTCGAGGATACAGCTAGAATAAGCTTTTACCCTCTCTCCCTATAAACTTCCTCCCTTCCCAGAGGTCCAGCTGGTTGTGTTTCAAGGATCCAGGGTCAAATTCTGGTGCAGCCCAGCTGCATAACCTTGGCCGGGTTGCTGAGATAACTAGTAGAGTTGTAGGAAAGAGTTCTGATAAAGTCTGTAGTGAGAGTTAAAAAAAGGCAGGGAGGCAGGATTACAGGCAAGACGGACAGGTGCCATTTGCAGCTGAAGGATTCAATAGGAGAGACATCAACCGAGAATCTTAAAAAAAAATCCTAAAGAAAAAAAATAGGGAGGCGGTGTTGATGGATGGATGACATCAGTAGATGACAGCAACCTAACAGCACTGAGGAACCCTTCAGGTAGCAGGCAAGGCCTTCTCTTACCGATGCCCATCTAGTCAGCAAATACCCTTTGGTTGTCCTGCTGGGAGCAGTGGGCATGTTAACGCTTAGACTAGCAGTCTGTTAAATTTTACCAGCCTCCATGCATGTTAAACAATAAATAATTGTTTTGCATTTTTAACCTCTTTACCCTGCTTACAGAGTCTCCTTGTGCAAGGCTAAAGCTAACTAACTAAAGTGACCCAGAGACGGATGTTAACAAAGCTGACAATTCACTAAACCAATCTGAAGGCAAGCCAATAAAAATATGCAGAAAACTCCTGTCTCATACAGGTACAGCACATAACAGTCAAAAGCAGTGGGTACTACCTGATTTGAAGCAAATATGAGAAGTCCCGCAAGTGGAGAAAGAGAAATGCAGCACTGACCAGCAATACCGCTGAGTTCAAGCTCTTGGTGTTGAAGACAAGAAAAAGAAATGGTACCTACATATTGAAGCTGTACTGTTTCAGTGGTCAGCTGTCTATCAACAACAGAAACACCTTTAAGTCAGCTGTGCAATATAAAAATCAATCACAAATAAAACAGGAGGCTTAAGTTAGAGGTTTAGCAATAAGACCCCACAAGAATGTGGAAGCCGCTTTCTCTAGTCAAAAGAGAAGGCTTCACCTGAAGACAGTCTTGCACAGTCATTGAAAAGAATAATTTTCTGCTGATTTGTCTCTATAAATGGTATTGAATTTTCTGGATATGTGCTAATTGCAGAGCAGTCAAGTAAAGACTGCATTTCAATATAATGACACTTTGGGAACCCAGGCATGCTGCAGAGACGGATACTATAGGTAATCAAACATTCATCCACAGCCAACATTTTCAGGCCACAAAGATGGCAAGCCCGGAAACCTGACAGCCATGTGACTTTAAACATGCAGAAGGCTGAGGCCAGCAGCCAAGCACACACACAGCCACTCACTCACACACCCCCTCCCCAGCGGGACAGGGAGAGGAAAAGTGATAAAGCTCAGGGGATAAGATAGAGATGGTATGAAAAGGGAAATGGGGGGAGCCAAGCAAAGGCTATCACTCACAACCTCCCGCAGATGGACCAGTGCCCAGCCGGGCTCCAAGCAACAGCCACCTTGGAAGCTACAACCCTATTCTTTCTTCCTCCACCCCATTTATATGGCTGAGCATGACATTACACGGTATGGAACATCCCTTATGCCAGGTTGGGTCGGCTGTCCCAGCTGCGGCCCCTCCCAGCCTCTTGCCCACCCCAGCCTACTCTCAAGGGTGCAGAGGGGCAGATGAGGAAAAAGAAGAAGCCTGGACACTGTGCAAGCACTGGCCAGCGGCCAGAACACCAGTGACCAACACTTGTTTAGTGAAGACAGTTAGCTCCTCCCTAGCCAGAGCCAGTACAAAATTATAACTACTTCACACAATCTGAATGTGAAGCATAAGGCAAGGGTTAGCAGCAAGGCACCAACACAAGAAAAACAAACTAAAGCAAGTCATGCCCAGAACACCCTGATCTCCTTGAAAGTCCAGCTCAGTAGGACATTAAGCATTAAACAAACTGCATTTAAACCAGACCCCTCCATCCCTGCTGATCCAACTACACTGAAACAAGAAACACCAATTCCAGACCCCACATATGAGAAATTCAAGTTTGATGTAAGTCAGACTTCTTCCCTAGAAAGATCAAATCAACTACACACATTATAACAGCCTGGAAGAAAAAAATCAAACCAGATATTTTGTTCCTTGCTTTTCTTCAAACCTACAAAAGCTTCTTAAACAGTCTACTTCCATTTAAAACAAATACAATTTTATTACGTGCATCCTATTACATGCCCTATCAATACCAAACAAGCACCTCCCAAAATGCAAAATCAACTAACAGAACAAATTCAAGAACAGGACTGCAGAAATCTGAAGTACCAACTTGTAATTCACTTCTGCCTCTATATTTTCCTCTTTGGCAATATTGGAAAAAATTGATTTTTTCCCCACACTCCTAGGGCTGGAGCAGGCCAGTGTTAAAAGACAGTTAACTAACACGTCTACCACTGTCTGGCTACAAAAGCGACTATTGAATGCTCACCCTCCTTGCAGTCAGTAATACTTGTTCTTGCTGCCCAGGCTGAATTCAGTGACAGAGAACAACTGCACCATTTCCTACCTTCAAAACTACACAGACACCACAAAACAGGTCACTCGGAGCGCTCCAATTCAAAGCAACTGCCTTTGAGTTCTGCCCCACTGCTAACTCTAGTGAAAATTGGAATTGAGCTCTATGTATGTGAGTATATGAACCCATTACATAAACCTGATGCACAAAATGAGCAACGCTGAGACAAATGTAAAATTAATGTTGTTAAGCATTAGTAAGACGCTGACAGGAACCACTACTATCTATCTCAAATATGAAAGCACCTCAGAAGCCAAAGTTTCCTAAATGTAAACAAAATACAATATATACTTATGCAGTGGGCTGACCCCAGCCAGAGGCCAAGCACTCACTCAGTCACTTGCTCACTCCCACCACCTCCCCACCCTAGCCAGACAGGAAGAGCAAAAGCCATGGATTAAAATAAATACAGTCTAACAGGTCTTTAAATGCCCTACCCCCCAGAAGCAGGGGGGAAACAACCACGAGCAAAGCGAAGGCAGTCTCTCACCTCCTCCCACCGCCAGATGGATGCTCAGCCAGGCTCAAAAAAACACAGGACCTTGGAAGTCAAAAACACCCTTTTTTCCTTCTTCTACCCCAGTTTTTATTGCCAAGCAAGACGTTACACAGTATGGAACAGCTCTTTGGCCAGTCTGGGTTGGCTGGCCCAGCTGTGTCCCCTCCCAGCCTCTTGCCCACACCCAGCCTGCTTGCTTGGAGAAGGGCAGGTGGGGAAGAAAGCCTTGATGCTGTGCAAGCACTGCCCAGCAATAGCCAAAACACTGGTGCCTACCTACACCGGTCCAAAACACAGGACCACACTCCATCACAGCCGGAGACAGTAACAATTCACTGAAATATTTCCAAACCCTGGAGGTGGTCTCAGGTCTCCCCAGGGCTTTTCTGCCCAAGGCTCCCAGGGAGGCTGCGGTGCAGAGCACGCTCCTCGCAGCTGGTCCTGTCTGGCCTGGCCCAAGGGCAACCGCATCGACTATCTCCTGTTCGAAGGCCTGCCACAAGGCTCCACTCGAAATAGTTCTTCTTTCGGATTACTCAACAGAGAGAACATGCAAGCTGACTGCAACCCAGTGCACACAGTCTCCAGAAACCCACGACGCCTAGGAAAGCTGCCAGGTTTTTTTTGTTAGCTGGTGGGGACGTGGCTGTTATATTATTGACCATATCCGCAGGGATGTGATGATGTCCATCTCTCCACTTCAGCCCCAAGAACCAGATCTCTTTTGCAGGTCCCTTGTCTCACTTTATTTTGCAGCAAAACCAGCCTTCAGAAAGATACGGATTATTCATTCCCCTTCTCAAACATTTCCTCCGCTGCGTTGCCCAACACAATGATGTTGTCAGTGTACAGCGAGTGTGCAGGGGCTTCGCCCTGTTCCAGTGCTGCCTGTATCAGTCCATGGCAAAAGGCAGGGCTGTGCTTCCACCCTGGGTTAGTCAGCTCCTGGTGCACGGACACCCCTCCATATGAAACCAGCCTGTGGCCTGCACTCTGCTGCCCAAGGCATGGGGCACACATGGGCAGCACTGGTTGTACCACATCTCCTGGCTGCTGGCTGCTTCAGGCTCCCACTCATGCTATAGTACACCATGTCCCGCACAGCAGCATGACCTCCTTCAGACCACGGCAGTCCACCTTCAGCCTCCACCCTCCATCAGACTTTGGCACTGCCATATGGGACTACTACAAGGTGAAGTCACCCCCAAAATCGAGACAGGTTCCGCCCCTATACCCTGTATTGGGGTACACAGTGCAGTCCACCAGAGCCTTGTGCTCCCATGGGTCCAATGTGCCAGGCCATCAAATCCACACCATCCAGTCGAGCCCATTATCCCTTTCCTCTGTCTGGTCAGAGACAAAGCCACCTTATTCCTGGTCAGAGCACTCATTATCTGACTCCAGACACAGCACATCAGACGTCCCTTCATCAATATCAGGAGGAGGAGAGGCACCCTCAGTCCTTCTGCTGCATCTGGGGAATTGCTTGACATCAAGCAGAAGAGCAATCCTCCTAGACAGACACTTTTCAGCTGTTTTCCCCCACAATTCACAAACGCAGCATCTAGGTCTGAGATGGCACGCCATCCCACTACTATGCGTGCTCATCACGGTCACAGAGGGAATAAGCAGGTGGCACCTGGCATGTGCCTGTGGGTCCCTTTCCTCTGAGCTGGGAAAGGCTGACTCTGCGTGGCATCCTTCACAACTGAGACTCCAGCCGGTAGGCGTGAGGAGGAAGAGATTCTCTTTGAACGACTGTAGCTGGTGGGACAGTTTCTCCACAGCCGGTGCCTTCTTATCTCTGGCTAGTCCACCATCACCCAGGTGCTGCTGTATGACACCAGCGTGTCCAAAAGTAACCTCTGACACATAGCCCTGTGCACTGGACGTCATTCGGATCTCTGGGACCTGGCTGCTGTCCATGTCACTGCAGATCATCTTCACCACTTCCCACAGATAACAGACAAGGTGGTCCACTTGCCTCTGTCGTCTACTAGATCATCCTTGACAGATACCCCACCTTCAACAGGAGATGCCTGCACTGAGCTCTGGTTTAGCCCCAGTGTCCATTTGTATACCCTCAGATCCAGTGACGCTCCAGCTCCTTTGAGAGCGCTGAACGCAGGCCTGATCCCAACACAGCACTAGAAGCCGCTCTCTCTTTTTCACATACACGAGGCATCCCTCCTTCGGGTGGTCTTCCATTTCAGCAGGATTATATGCCTGTTCAGGCAAAAAATCCCAGGCCATCAAGAGGTGAAAATGGCTGTAGGCACCTGCCCAAATTCTCCCACACCCCATGCCACCCAGGAGCCAGCTGCTGTAGGGCACGTTCCCGTCTGCCATTCCCAGCCATGTGGTTACTGGTGGATCCACCAAGATCTGAATTGGGATCAGTGGATTCAGAGTCTGATGAGGTGGTAGCACGTGCAGGGCACTGGTGGTAGTATAATCGTTATCATTACAAATAACAGTCAAAACCAAGTTCACAGTACACACCACTACGAATGTTTCGATTATGTTCCAGAAACCAAGATGCCCTTGCAACAAGGTCAGCAGGATCTGTTCCAGAGGAGGAGGAAGGTGTAATTGACGCTTTTCTCCAGGGGATGGTTCCGGAGTACCAGGATGAGAGTAACACAGAGGCCAAATACCAGACCACAGTCAAAGCACTGCTTTTATCATAGGTTTCCCAGGCAAAACAAAACAACAGAGCAAAGGCTGAAAGCTGCTGTTTCAAAGCCCTACAGCTAAACAGCAATAAATTCAGTCTAGCACAAACCAATCAAATTTGGTTTTATATCTCGATCCCCCTCATGCCCCTCACTGAGCTCCGAAAAAGACTGCGGTGTGTCAATGCCAGTCAGCAGCCAAAGACCCACAGAGCCACTCACTCACCCTTACTCCCCACCCCAGCAGGTCTGGGGAGAAAAGGAAGCACAAAAGTGAGAAAACTCATCGGTTAAGACAAAGACAATCTAACAGGTAAGAAGGGCGGGGGGGAGGGATCAAGCACAGCAAAGGCAATTATTACTCACCGCCTCCCACAGAGAGACCAGTGCCCAGCCAGGCTCCAAGCAATGGCCACCTTGGAAGCCAAAAACCACCCTTTTGTTCTTCTTCTACCCCTGTTTTTACTGCTGAGCAGGACATTACATGGTATGGCATATCCCTTTAGCCAACCCAGGTCAGAGCTGTGTACTGTTACAACCTCTTGCCTACTCTCAGGGGTGGCAAGAGGGAAAGCCTTGACACTGTGCAAGCATCCTTCAGCAAAGACAAAACACTGGTGTGTGACCAACACTGGTTTAGCCACAAATCCAACACACAGCTCACAGGCTGCAGTAAAAACAGTTAACTCCATCCCAGACAGAGCCAGTACCGCTCGGTAACATAATTCACTCAAGTATTCCAAAAAGACTCCATTCCATTCCAGTGTTCATGGGCTTCAGTGCATCAAGTTTATATACAAACACACACACACAAAGAATCAGCACAAGTCTTTCAGCAAGTAATTCTTAAAATATGACCAAAAAGGGCATTTCAGCACCTTCATGGAATATTAGCAGCAGAAATCTACTGTCCTTTTTCCATTTTCACTTTTCATGTAAAACTTTAGAGCTGTACAAATCCAGCATGCTGTTTAATAAGTACATTTACATTCGTGCAACAGCTCTGAGGTACAAGGAGCTCTGCACACCTGATGTGGAGATGTGCCCAAGAGCATAGCAGACAAAGAGTAAATACTAATAATCCTGCCTAAAACTTACTAAATAAACATAAACTCCATTCAGAATACTTAACTTGATGTCAAACAAATAAGAAAAAAAATGTATTTACTTTCAAATGAGAAACGCCGAAAAAAAAAGGTCTCGATGTTCTTCCTGTTTCATAAATTGAAGAGCTCCTTCTTTGGTAAGGACTAACACGAACACAGTTGAGCTTCCACTGCGCTCAAGCCCCAAAACCAAAGTGCAAGATACTTGGGAAACCGAATGGAAGAAAAGGAAACCAGTGGTATAGCAGGGAGCAGCAAGTTTTGTAACCACTTGAAGCCCCACCCTTGGATAAACAGCAGGCATTTGTATCAGTTGTCAAAGAAGCTGGAGAAGAAATCAGTCTAGTCCCTTATGTCCTCCACCCTTCAAGCCAGCATGATTGTTCTGTTAGTTCTGGCAGATGATTTGTATTTTTTTTAAAGCAGAAAAAACTGCAATTAAAGATACTTTTCGTCCTTGAGGAGTGACTTGTCAATAGGGAAAATAATTACCTCAGATTTACATCCACCCCCTTGAAGACCTCACAACATAGTTAGAATTTAATATTCTAAATGACTAGTGAATAATCACATAGCAGACAGAAGAGCTTAACCCAAAACTGAACACATGTTCAACATCAACTCTGGGCTGTAAACCAGGATGGATGATTGTCGGTGGTTGTTTTTTTTTTTTTTAAAACACAATACATTTTAATCAGTTATTTACATACTTTTAAAAAAATTATATAGAAAAATAAATTTTAAGAAATTAACAACCTATATTACATTACTGTATTAAAATAATTGTAAGTGAGCAAAAATACTAAAGCAGTATGTGTCTAAGTGTCAAAAAAAGGTCAAATCTCCAAATGAATAAGGTTCCTGCATAGGCACTATAAATCAGATTATGCTATGGCACAAAAACGCTTTGCCTTGGGCAAAAAGAATTTTTGTTGTTTTGGTTATTTTGACTAATTCAGATCAACTACTATTTTATTCAAAGTCAAGAAGCCAAGCGCATAAGGAAGAAACAGGAAAGCTGCCTTTCTACCCCCAATCGAGAATTATAAGGTACCAGAAGACATCTACATTCTGAGCTCTCGAAGGATACAGTGATGAAAACCAATCTCTCCAGTTAACCAGAGTGAACATTACTTCATTCAACGGCCAGTTTTAAAGCCAAAACCACTATTCCCAAACTGCCAGATAGCTTTATTTCAATGTAATGTGCTAAATTAGTGGATTCGATTAAAGGTCTGCGCTTTCACTGAAACACAGCTGGACACAGACACAACATAGGTAAGAATCAGAAAGCAAACGGTGCATTTCCCTCACTTAACAAACATGTAAAAGCTGAGATTGAATAATATCAAACTTGTTAAATCAACATGCGCGCTGCCAGCGTGCCAAGGCTCCGGCTGCAATGCAGATAAGCGTTCTACTGCGGTTCACAAGCGCATGTTTGCTCACCTGCCCTTCGCGCTGCAAGAAACTACAACCAGAGGCCGGGTGGCTGGGGCAGGGCATACCCCCGTGTGCCTACAGCGCCTGGCAGGGGGAGGGGGGAGACGCTCCGTGCCCACCGCCCCTGCGGTACACAACGCTGCTGCCGTCGCCGCGCTGAACCCCCCTCGGCAGCAAAATAAAGAAACGAAGGGGCGGCAGCCGCTCGCCCAAACGCGCTGCAGCGCATAGATCCTGCCGCAGCACCCCGTTATCAACCGGCTGCGCGGAGGCGCTTCGCAGCAGCCAAGGAAAAAAGGCGGCGAGGCCGCTACACCGCGCTGCTCCCCAGCCCCGCCGCGGTCCGGGGGTCCGGTGGGCGAGCGGTGCTAGGCCTAAAGAGGGGTCGTCGTAGCGGCTGATGGAGGGCGCCATACCCATGGCCTACAGCAGGAGCCCCAGCCGCCCCCACCCGCCGCCATTTTGTGCGTCCCCTCAGCCCCCGCTGCGCCACACAGGGGCGGGGGGCGGCCGGCGCCGAGCTCCTACCTCCGGCGTGGCGCAGCCGCACCGCGCTCTTCACAGCCACCCTTCGCACCGCTTCCTCTGCCGCTTCTCCCCGCCGCCGCTCCGTCGCGCCGAGCCGAGCGGAGCCAGGCTTCGAGCGGGCCGGGCACCGCCGCGGCGGCCACGGAGATACAGCCCCGAGCAGGGAGACAATAGGCACTGCGGCTGCGCGCGGAGGGGAGGGGCGGAGCGCGACCGGCGGCGCGGAGGGCGCATGCGCAGAAGACGCCGAGCCACTGCGCAGGCGCACTGGGCCCCGCGAGGTCGGCCGCCTCGGTGTGGGCACGGCTCCCGCAGTACGCATGCGCAGTCGCCCTGCCTGCCCTCGGGCGTGCAACTGCGCATGCGCTGCCTGGGGCCACCCGCCGTTGCCGCAGAGCATGCTGGGAGATCGCCCCTATATAATTGCTGCCGCCGCCATCGTGCCCTCACGGCAGCGGGGCGGCTGGGCTTTCTTTTGTGGGTGTGCTCGCACCGCCTGTCTTTAGGCATCGTTGTTTCCTTCTACTTCTCATAGGCCTGCCGTTGTTCTCTTTCTTGCACCCTCTGTGTCTCTCATCAGCCTTTGTCACAGAATCATTTAGGTTGGAAAGGACCCTTGGGATCATCGAGTCCAACCATCATCTCCGCTTTACAAAGTTCTCCCTTACACCATATCCCCTAACACCACATCTAAATGAGTCTTAAACACATCCAGGGATGGTTACTCCACCACCTCCCTGGGCAGCCTATTCCAGTGTCTAGCTACTCACTCTGTGAAGAATTTTTTCCTAATGTCCGGCCTAAACCTACCCTGCTGCAGCTTGAAGCCATTCCCTCTTGTTCTATCACTAATTACCTGTGAGAAGAGACCAGCACCAATCTCTCTACAATGTTCTTTCAAGTAGCTGTAGAGAGTGATGAGGTCTCCCCTCAGCCTCCACTTCCTCAAACTAAACAGTCCCAGCTCCTTCAATCGTTCCTCATAAGATTTATTCTCCAGGCCCTCATTGCCTTCCTCTCCTTGTTCTTCTGCTGAAGGTCCAGCGTCTGCGGTGGGCCCGCGCCGTGGCTGCTAGGCTGTGCTTTGTCCCAAAGCTGGCACTGCTGCAGCGGGTGTGCAGCGAGGGCACCTGCCCTTCCTACCTTGCCCGCGGCTGGTTGTTGACCTGCTGTTATGGAAATCAGAGACGCGAGGGTAGTGAGCAGCCATCCTTCTCTTCCCTGTATGAGCCTCCCTCAGCAACACTATGAGCTTCTGGAATTGTCCTCTCAGGTGGCTCCCACCTTGTTTTTCCAGCCTATGTTCAGCCGCATGCACAGCCCCAGTTAAATGTGTGGATCCATTCTGCAGGGTTCCTTTTCAAGTCCTGGGCTTGACTGGGACCCAGTGGCTGCCCCAGTTTTCCAGTGGAAACTAGCACAGAGCTTAAGACTTTGAGGCACTGACTTACAGGGGTTGCCCATGCTGCTGTCTGGAATTATGTCTTCTTTTGGAGTAATACTACTAATACCTGGTACCTCCAAGGAGCTTACTTCCTTGGGGATGCAGTGAGTCAGTGTCGCAAAATGCAGTCTTCCCTCATTAACTGTGGTCTGCAGTGCCGGTGATGACCTGGAGAGGAGAGTCTAAAAAGCTCTGTCACCTTGGGTGGCCCTATGAGGTTTTGGTGCAGGGAGCTCCTGTTGCTCTGGGCTCCTCTGTGCTCTTGCCTGTGAAGCACCTTTGCAGAGTCACAGGCTTCTCTCTGAGGAGACAGAAGATGCCTTTAAGAGCTGCCACATTATTTCCTGAAAATACCAATGTGGATGCCAAACCTAACCACAGAGTCAGCCAGAAACACTGCTGCTGTGTTGTCGTGACTGCCCCCAAAGCACGTATGGTATAAAGCAGGCCTGTGACCAGCTTTGCCCCAAACCACACCATTTGTTTGCGTGGTGGAGCATATTTCAGAGCTGCTGAAAGCGCTGCATCTTGCTGCAAATGTGGCAGACAGCAGGCACCCACTCAGCTTCTTTTTTAGCAGAGTGGGAGTAGGCTGAGCAGTGCCAGTGGACTGGCTGCCATTCCGATCTGTCCGGCTGTACTGCTTTGAAGTTGCCTGGGCGCCTGTCTTCCACGTTGTGTTTGAGATCCCGCAGACACTTTGTATAAATCCAGTAAAAAATGATTCACTGGTGCTGGATTTTCTGACAAAGCTGGGCTGACACATGGTCATAGGCACTTTGTCTCCAAACCTGTTTCCATTCCTCTCCAGCGCATCGCAGTCTTGGAAACTCTAGTAACCCTTAAAAGTTAAGACTTCCACATATTCTTGGCTTTTGAAACCTGCTTAGAGACATCTAGTCCTGCAGCCCATGATTTCTGTAGACCACAGGCATTCCTTACTCCCACCACAGCATAGCAAGGGAAAGTAAGAAGCTAGGATCGTTTTGAAGAGTTGGAAGCTGTGTTTCCTAAACTTCTAAATCAAACTTGCAGCTAAATTATATAACACATGCCTGTGTCTGTTTTGCCATTCTGGGGCCAGCCCAAAGATCTTGTCTGACGAGGTATTCTGGAAGGGAAAATCTGTTGTAAACTAAAAGACAGGATCAGCTTTTATGTTGAGACCACGGGACTCTGACAGAGTTAACTGCGGTTTTAGGAGCATCCCAAGGGTGGACTGTGCCCAGCACTTCCTGTGGAGACTTTAACATCTTGTTGGGAAAGAATCGTTTGGGTCAAAGGCTTTGTAAAAGAAAGATGAGATGAGCCCTCTGCCTACGTGGAGCTTGAACGCCATCCTGTTCCCATTGCTAGTGCTCTGCGCTCCTGCCCTGACAGTTGTAAAACATAACAGTTGAAAATCGGAAATTAAATTTGAGTCAAAACGGACTGAGGTCCAGGTGCAAAGAAGGCTGGAATCACATCCACAGTCTCATTTGCTAAATATCCAGTAGCAATCACAGCAGCGCTGTTTTAAAAGGCATCATTAAGACGGTAAAATTAAACAAATTAAGGACTAAGACCTTTGGGAATGTAAACATTTAGGCTGCTCATGAAACCTGATCTGTCCAACACATCCTGGTATCCTGACACGATCTCTGGTTATGTGATGCGAGACTGAAGCCCCCTCAGCTCTGCTGCAGGAGTGGGGTTTGGCACCTGGAGGACCTGTTTGCTGCAGGACTCTGCCTCATTTGTTGCAAAACACAGGAGATGGAAAGGGCATGAGGCAAGGGGATTGAAATAAAAGTCTTACAGTTTCATAAGAGCTTCAGCCACAGCCAGGTCCTAACCTTGCTCCTGTGAAGGAATCCCCAGGGGCTGCTGGACGGGCCTCAATAATCCAGCTCGTTTTAGGTGTTTGCTGGTTCTTTGCCAAATTTTCTGTGCTCCTGACTCAGTTGTAGGTCTGATGTAGGGTGCACAGAGCCACAGCTGAAGTCATGAAGCTGCCCTTTGCAAATGCAATGCTAAGTAGCTCAAGGATACGTTGACAGGCCTCACTCTTGGAAATGGTTTTGATCATTTTAACCATAAAATGGCATGGATGACAAGCATATAAAATTTTGTTCCAAATATTTAAAACACAGACACGGGATGTCCATGTGAGAACACGGCAAGGAATCTCGCTCTCTCTAAAGGTGCTTAGTAAACCCAAACTGTCTTTAGCTCTTAGATGTGCTGCTCTGGGTCAAAATAAGAGAAGGTCCCCAAAAGAGATGTATATGTGACCAAAGCACAAAACCTGCTGCCAGAACAACTCCAGGAGATACTGGAGATCTCAGCCCAGCAGCTCAGCATGCAGGAGAGACGGGTCTGCAGCGGCAGGAACCCAAGTCCCCTTTCCAGTGCTGGCCCTGAAGCTCACCATAAACCACACCATATTTCACAGGGGCTGTGGGGTGTGAGGAGAAGGCCCTTGGGGTGTAGCCAGAAAGTGAGATTATTTTTCAGGTCTGCAACCCACTTTTAAATCACATGGTCACCGAAGACTCAAGCTGAGACAGTGGCTGCTGGGAGAGCAGGCACACATGTAGTGCAGGGCGCTGGCTACATCTTGTAGAGGAGATGTAAATCACAGAGTCAGGAAGGAGCTGATGCAGCCAGGGTCTCCTTATGTGAAGGACTTCACTCGGGCAGGTTTTTGGCTACTTGACAAAATTATCTGGCTCCCAGCTGCTGTCCCATCCCCATCATATTGTCAAGCCTTGCCCAAAGTCTGTGTTTTCCATCCGATTTGGTCCCACTCCAGGCTGCCCAGGCTGACAGGTATTAATAGTCCTTTAGGCTGTGAACTCCGGGACCTGGCTGGCAGCTTGCGGAGCCCTGCATACTCTTTGTCTGACACATTGGTATCTGGCAACTGTCGCCGCTCCGCGTGACAGTGTGGGTTGTCACAGCCCACAGCCGGGTCTAGGAACAGATTGGGTGCAATTAACTGGTTTTACATCTTTGATGTCCGATCCCTCTGCCCAATGTGTGGCGCTACAGGGGGGCCGTAGGAATTCAGGCACTGCCCCTATAGAAGAGATGTAGCAGGTCTGCCACTTCCCTCTGAAGCATCCTGGGTGAGTCATTTGCCATTACACCTTGTAGGAAAGGTGTGTCACACCCCAAAAAATGGGGGGAGAGCCAGAGCTGGGGTCAGAGGAGTGGGAGAGCTGAAGCCTGGAAACACAGTCGTGTTATGACTTGGTGAGTTTTGGGCATCTTCTGCAACATCACAATGACCCAAGGGGTGCTCCTGTCAATCACAGCGACAAGGAGGTCACTGTTAATGGACGCTACACACCTCGGAGCTGTGAAAGCCCCAGGTGACAGGGAGAGCCCATGTTGAGGAGCTCTGGACCTCCACCTGGTTTGTCAGCTCTTTGTCTTGCTGTGGCTGAGGCCAGAGGTGGCCATACTATGCGTTCGGAAGACCTGAGCTTTGGATCATGCCTACCCGGACCCTGCAGCCCCATTTTCCTCATCACCCATGTGAGCAAGTCCCTGGGCTTCCCGGGAGAAGACCGTGCATACCCTTGGAGCATGCTGGATCCATGCCCCACTGTGCCATCCTCCTGTGGGGAGAAGGGGGCACCAGGACATGGCCCTCCTGCAGACCTCCCCCTTGCATCTCCTTCAGGTCCCCACACTCTCCCTGCTGAGCAGAAACACCAAAAAGGGCTGTAAAAATGACCACAGTTTCTCCTGACACAGAAAAAACACTTGCCCTCGAAGTACATCCTGTTTGACTGCAAGCAGGGACTTAGCAGATGTTTTAAAAGCAGATTAAAAAGAACCCGAGCGGCGGCAGTGCAGCCGAGTCCCTCTGTCAGGGGGTGTTTATGGATGCTGGAGGCTTAAGGACGTGTTTGTCCGCTGTGCTTCCCTCTGCAGCTGCCTGCCCCAGCCCCTGCAGCTGCTGCTCTACACGGAAGGAGCTGGGATTTACTGGGGGAATATGTTTCCTTCACGCTCTGACGGCTCATCCATCCCCGTTGGAGCCGCCGGGCCGAGCTGGGAGCTCTCCCGGCAGATGGTGCCTCTGAGCCGGCAGAGCTGCAGCAGGGCCGGGATCCTGCACGGCTCCGGGCTGGCTGCTTCGGGGACTGGCTTCCCAGCCAGGATCCTGGGGCTTGAAATTACTGCTCCCCACGCCGGGACTGCCCTTTAAAATCCATTTTTGCCACGACTACACGTTTAACTCCCTGTCTCCTGCCGCAGATGCTCTGCGCAGTCTGGATGCCGAGCTCCAAAAAAAAAAACCTTGTGAGAGTGAATTATTAACGCTCAGTTTAAATAGTGGTAAAGTAGGGGCAAGGCCCAGGGAGGTGGGATGGACTCGGGGCTGCATCGCTGCAATGAGATCGCGAGCGCACAGATGAAGCCACGCATGTAAGTGAGGCTGTCAGAATAAAATGAGAGTACTGAGCTTGGCAAGATTAAAAAGGCAGTTTTGGAGCGGGAGCAGCGTCTCGCAGCAGCATGGAGCGGGGCAGAGCAATCTTGCAGGGATCCCAGCCGCAGTGGGATCCCCTCCGCTTCTTTCCAACAAGACTCCAAGGAGCAGGAATGAAATGGAGGAGAGAACAGGGATGGCCACCCCAACAGATGAGCAAAGCACGCCGCCTTCTCATGGCTGGCTCCTCGGTGGGTCCCTCTGGCCTCTGCCTGTGCCAGGGGATGTGGGAGCAAAACCCCAGCAAGGCAGCAGCTCTGCCCGCCAGTGCTGGGGCTGCTGGAAACCCCCATAAAACACCCTCTTATTCAGGCTGTTGCCTGCAAAGCTCAAGCAAGAGCTGACCCAGAAACCCTCCGCTTTGCCGCACACAGCATCCTTCATGTTTGGATCCTCTGCCAACAGAGGACTGCCTCTCAGTCCTACTCCAGCTGGCCAGGGACAAGGATATGGAGCAGCCACCACCTCCCCATCGTCTACTGCTCCTCTGCCACAGGATGGGACCTCCGGACTTTGCTTTCTGCCCCTGATTCCCAGCTGCACCTTCACCAGCCAGAGCCTTGGGGCTGGATCAGGGACGTGTCAAAGCACCTGCTTTCCCACCGTCACCTAGTTAATTTATTAATTCATCAGCAAGGCCTGACAAAGGTGACATTTTAAGCAGCTGTGGTGCAGCACAGAGCAAGCGCGAGGAAGCTTGGAGACTTGCTACACTCCCCTGCGTTGTACCCCAGGTGTGTGACAGCCCCTCACCCCAGATGGCAGTCGCCAGCCCCTGGGGACCGTTGGGGGCTCACACTGCGTGACACCGGCGCCGAGGCTGGAGACAGCCTCCGGCCACCCACCCGTGCCTCCAAACAGCTCAGGGGCATGCCCGCAGCTCTGGAGGATGCGTCCCCACGGTGCTGCTTTACGGCCGGGTGAGCTGATGCACCGGGAGAACTGCGAGCTGGGGTGCTGAGAGGACTGGGAGGATGAGGAGCCCTGGTGCTGGCAGTCCCCAACATGGTCACACCAGGCTTAAAAATCACAGCAACTGATGTAGCTTGAAACTGCTGAGCCCTGGGGCTGCATCCTGCTCCTTCCCAAGTCCCTTTCCATGCCTCTGAGTGCCGCCCCCGGGCTGCATTTAACCTGGGGCAGGGTGGGCTGGAGGGGTATGACAAGGACCGCAGGCAAGTCAGTTTCCCCGCCGTGCCACCTCCCATGGCTCCCCTGCCCAGGAGGATGTGTCCCCCCAGCCCGCCAGGTCCCTGCCCCCCCAGCCCCTCAGCATGCAAGGTGAGCGGTGATGCCGGGAGGGGAGGTGTCTCAGCAGGCCCTTAGTGCAGGAGAGCAGTTTGGGAGGAGAAGGGACATTTCTGGGGCTGGGTTGGAACAACCTGTGGACACGAATGGGGGGAAAAAACCAGAAAATGCCCAATGCCCTACCCTCCAGCATGAGGCTCTCCCCTCCCAGTCCAAAGGGCTCCAGAATTTTCTCGTCTGGCTCCAAAAGGGGACCCAAATGGGGCATTCTGGGTGTTACCCCCAAAGCAATGCAAATCCACCCCTAAATAGCAGCAAGATGGTTGGGAAAGGGGGAGAGAAGGGACAGAAAGATGCATACAGGCACAGATGAGGAGACACGGGTGTGGGGCTGGTGGGACGAGCGCCAGAAGATGAGGCTGGTTAAATGCAGGGGGACGTGCAGCCTCGTGTCCCTGCTGGGGACAGGGCAGGGGACATACAGACCCATGTCCCTGTCCCCACAGAGGCATCCCTGTGGCCGGGACCACGTGTGGTGCCGAGGGAGGCCGTGTTTGACATTCCCGCGTCGGCAGCTGGGGCCAGGGCAGTGTGTGACAACACGTCGGTGGCATTCTCAGGCACTCGATGGCCTTCACTGACCTTGCGGGGCTGCCCTCACCCGTTACCCATCCTGTTAACCCCACAGGATCCGGGGATGGAGCTGGGGGCAGAACAGTGCCCACGAGGGCAGAACCGTGCCCACTTGCACCATCGCCCAGGTCCGTGCCAGGACCTCTCATACCCCAAAGTGACCCGGGAGCCCCCAAACCACTGTCCCCAACAGTTCAGGTCCTCACCGTGCCTGTGCGTGGGAGCTCCGGGTCCACAAGTGTCCCTGCGCACCCAAAAGCCAAAGGGGATCCACAGGTGAGGGTCTGGGGGGGCAACGGCAAATCCACTGGAGCTGTGGGGCTCCTCGTGATGGGACATGGCGCTGGGCCGGACCCGTGCTGGCAGTGGGGAACCTATGGGCTTCTGCGCTCGGGAACGTCTCCCATTACAGGCAGTAAGCACAAACATCCCAGCACCCCGGCGCCATCCCGTGCTGCCTCCCCGGGGCCGTTCCTGCCACCCCAGAGCGGGGCTGCCCCAGCTCTGACCCCCTCCCTGTGCCAGATGCCCAGCAGCACCCCCGGACCTCCATCAGCATCTCCCACACCCCAAAACCCACATGGGCAAGAGCCAGTGCACCATTCCCTTGTGCCAGGGGGGTGCCCAGCACCTCTCTGGATCAGGCCCTTTGGCCACAGGCTATTTTTATCCTGTCTGGTGGCAGAGCCCGGTCCTCAGCCATACAAGGAGCAGTCAGCCGCCCTGGAGTGGTAATTTGTCCCCAGGGTGCCACATTTCAGGTCGCCCAAGTGGACGGCAGCGACCGGGGGAGATTGTCACCTCAACGGAGCAACCTGCTCGTCTTACATGCCCGACTGGACACTGCGGACATCCCGCTCGCCTCTTGGGGACACCTTGTGATGTTTGTCCCCCGATACCCAGCCCCTATTTCTCAACTCGCCCCAAATTAGCACCTGGTGATGAGCAGGTTCCCGACGGATGAGGGCACACGATTAGAAATAGCTCGCCGCTCCAGCCATCGATGCCATCGATGGGAGCATGGTGGCCGTGGGGCTGGTGCAACCATCCAGATGCTGGGCTAAGGGACAAGGGCCAGTGGCCCTGGATGCGGCCCTCTCCTTGTCCCCCAGCACAGCTGATTGCGTTTTGCTCAGTAGCACACCTTCCCATCAGGCAGGAGAGCAAAGTGACATGCCCAGGGACACTCCAGACACCAGTGGCAGAGACCCTGGGACTTTGCCGAGATGGGGGTCTGGGTGTTGCACACGCATGTGGGGGCAAACTGGTACAAGCAAGGGGGGTCCGGCCCCATGGGGGTCCCTGGACCACGCAGCATCCCTTGGCTGACTCCCGAACCCCGTATCCTTCAGGACGGTCCCTCCTGCTGGGGGGTCCTCACCTCCCCACAGCGTGGGGACCCCCCTGGCCAGGGGCACGGGGACCTCCCCAGGCTGCAACCTCCCCTTCCTTTTATCAAAATCCCACTCTAGGGAGTGGAAGGGCTTTGAGGTCACCCCAATGGGAGGAGATTTCGGTGCACCCCCTTCCAATGTGGGGCTCCCCACGGGGATGCACCCCTGTCCCATGGGCACCCTCCTCCCAGAGCCCCCCCACAGCTGCGGGTTGGACCCCCGACCCAGTGCCGGGGCGTGGGGCTGCTTCTCCCACCCAGCTCCTCCGTACCCCAGTGCAGGCTCCGGGGGTGGCGAGTAGGGCTGGGGACACCGAGGGGCTGGGAAACGCCCAACCTCCCCTACCCCCCTCCAACCCCTCCGTGCGCAGGGGCCGGCAGCCGGGCGTGGGGACCCCCGGGGAGGCTGCGGGAACCCCCGGGGGGCCGGGGCACTCACCGTCCGAGCGGGTCGAGGGGCAGCGGGCCAGGGGCGGGGGGGCGCTGGGGGCCCCGCTTTCGGGGCGCGGAGCCCCCACCGCCTCCCGCCGGCATCTCGGGGGGACGGGGAGCGGGTGCCCTCGGGCGCCGCCCGGCGCGGCCCCCGGGCTTGGTGCTGGCAGCCGGCCTGGGCTCGTCGCGGCTGGGGGGCGGCCACCGGACACGGGTAACCGGGGGGGGAGATGGGGGGGGACCTCGGGGACGGCGCTGGGGGAGCCGGGGGTGCGGGGCTGGGTCCCCCTCGAGGTGCCCTCAACACTCGGGGGTGTGGGGCTGGGTGCCCCCCCCTACCCTGGGGGTGAAGGCGCGTCCCCCCCCAAAACTGGGGGTACAGGCCGGGTCCCCCAGCACTGGCCCCAGGACTGAGGTATGGGGCTGGGTCCCCCCCGCGGTCCCCCCATCACTCGGGGTGCGGGGCTGGGTCACCCCCCCCCCCCAAAGGGTTCAGGTCCACCCCCGCCCCACCCCGCAGCCACGCGCCCGCCACGTGACAACCCCCACCCCCCACGGCTCGGGCGCCCGGGGATTCCCCCGCCCCCTCGCTGTGTTTACATCGACCCACCAATCAGAGGCTCCCTCGCAGCGCTCCTTCGCGGGCGGGGCAGGAGGCTTGCGACGCCTCTTCCCATTGGGCGTCGCCCCTGCCAATCAGGATCAGGGCGGAGGGGGGCGGGGTGATGGAGTTATTTACATCGTGGCCGGCCACGCCCGCCCCACCTCGGCCCCGCCCCCGCCGTCTGACCCCACGTGGGGGACGCGTGCGCCCCAACCAATCCGACTCTTGGAGGTTAACCAATCAGGTAGTGGCAGAGGGGGCGGGACTAGAAGCCGGAGTGGCAGCGGACTGTTGGAATAGCGACACGCTCGCGTACCCTTCCACCCAACCAGGCTTAGAGCTGAGCGTGGGGGGAGGCGGGGTCGCGTGGCGGGTCTGGCCAATAGGGTGCTGGGGCCTGTTAGGGCGGGGCTGGGGGGTGTGTCCCCGCCGCGCGGGGCCGGGGGGGCGGGCGACGGCGGGGTCCGGCGGCGGCGACGACGACGATAGCGACAACGACAGCGGAGGGCGGGCGCCCGCGGAGCGGCACCGGCTTGGCCCGGCCGGCAGGTACGGGGAGGGGACTACGGGACGAGTCCCGGGCGAGGGCCCGACCTGGCCCCGACAGCCCGCCGGCCTCTTGGGGCGAACACCGCGGGGGGCTGGGGCTGGCGGGCCGCCGGCGGGCGCAGGCCGGGTAGGCCCCGGTCCGGCCCGGCTGGAATTAAAGCCCCGCTGGGCGACGCTCGCAGGCCTCGGCCCGCCTACGGCTGTGCCTCGCACCTCTGTCATTGCAGCCACGAGTCGCTGGCAGCCCTCGCCCCGGGAGCGCTGCCGTGCTCCGGCCTGCGCCCGGCGGGGAGGGCTGGGGTGGGAGTGAGGGAGCACGCTTCGGGTTCTGGCTCTTTATCGAACTGCAAAGGCCGCGTTTTGCTGGGGGAGCTTCCTTCCCTGAGACATGCAGGCCAGGTAAAGACAGAGACTCGGAAGCGCAGGGTTCAGGCTGCCGGAGGAGCTCCATCCCCCGAAGGTGAGGTGGGTGTGGAGGAGACCCGGGAGCAGGTGTTCAACAAGGTGCCCTGGTCGGGGAGACCGGCAGAAGTCCCTCCTGCCTGGTTTCACCAAAGAAACCAGCGCTGGTGGCTGGGACCCTGCCAGACTCCATCTGGGCGCTCTCCTGCCTCCCTGTCCCTCATCCTCTTCTGGCCCCCCAGCACCCCTCGGGAGCAGGCTCCCAAAACAGTCCTCAGGCTCCTCTCTGTGTGGGCCAGGGCCCCTGCCCATGGGGTGGGGTGAGGTGAGGGGAGTGTGCCACCGGCCCTGCTGACCGACCATGCAGGGAGAGGATGGGTTCAGCAAAGGCATGGGACAGGGTGAGACAGGCTTCTTCCTCCTAAGCCCGCTCTGACCCACTCCCACCGCATGATCTCTGCTCCAGCGGACCACGCAGGAGACTGGCACAGCAGTCCTGCATGCTGCTGTTGCTCTGGAGGGACCCCCCAAGCCTGAGGCAGGTGGCACAATGTGCCGTCTGCAGATGGCAGTGACTGGAAGGTGGTTTCTCAAATTTACCTAAAAAACTAGACCAGCCTGCACTGCGGAGGCTCGGAATGCAGCACATGGGTGGGTTTGGGCTGGGAGGAGATTGCCCTCCCCAGCCTGGGCTGGCCTGCCCCTGCCATCCATGTTTACGGGGGACGGGATGCGGCAGCGGCAGGCTTGGGGTGGTGTAGCTGGCTCCTGGCTTGTGCCCTTCAGATATTTTGTTATGTGCCGGCTCTTCAGGTTTCAGCCTGGCGTGCAGTGACATGTCAGATACTGCTACAGGAGCATCTTGGCCAGGTAGGAAAACTTCTCTCTGCATCTGGCACAGTGACTGCTTGATGGGACGCATGCTGGGCTCTGTGTCACTTTGGAGTATGGTTGATCTGGATCCTTGTTCGTCTGTTAACCTTGGCCATAGAGGCCACAGAAGAGGCTGTGTGAAGCTCTCAGTTGTGTTTGTGCAGTTCCTAATAGCTCAAGACAAAAATGTGCATTACAATCTTGCGTTGAAAAAATCCACATTTCCTTCCTGTGCAAAGAAGTCTGCAGTTCTTCCCTCTGAAGAGCTCCTGGGTGACAAGCTGATGGGGCAGCCCTTTTCCAGGCTGAGTAAGGAAGAGCCAGGCATGCATGCATGCTGTATCTAAGATGCACGCGTGTCCTTGCAGGATTCCCCACGTATTTACTTGAGACAGGCAGAAAACACTTAGCCGTATGCAGGTGGACGGTGTATCCCGGGGCTCTGTTAGAGGGAGCTCGACTTTCATGCAAACTTTCAGGCTTTTGTTCTAGAAAGTGAATGGCCAAGGCGAGAAACAGTCTTGTTCCCTTGAAGCAGGAGTTTGTTTTCCCCTCACAGCTGGCCACAGGAGTGTGAAGCAAGACCCTCAGCCGTTCACCTCTGGGTCATCTATCACCGCTGGGCTGGCTGGTCCATGGCACCCCAGGGACCTAAACTGCGTGAGGACAGCGTCCATCTCAGGAGCTGTCATCGCACCGGCCCTTACACCAGTGTTAATTTGATCCATGCCGGTGTTGTCAGCAGCCGAAATCCAGGCTGCTGAAAGGCAGCCGCCAGCCAGCCTGGCCAGCACCCACTCTTGTTTGGCGTTGACAAGGCACATTTCATCAGGTTTTGGTGGCCTGGAGAATGGTGCTGAGCCCCAGCAGCTGTGACTGTGCTACCGCAGCCTGCCTATGCCCAAGGGAGGGAGCAGCGCGATCCAGCTGCCAAGGTGCAGACCTGAGCTCCTGAAATGCGTGTCAAATTGCCACGTCTCCCTTAGCCCTCTTGGCCTTGTTGTGCTTTGTTTCCCCATCCCTGCTCAGAGTGAAAGCGATGGCATGGAGGGCAGGTGTCCAGTGCCAGAATGGGCAAAGCCTGTGATGTAAGTACAGGGCACGCACTGTGAGGTGCTTGGAAAGGTGCCTCTGTGTCAGGCCTCTGGCACAAACAGAGATAAAGCTGCTCCTACAAATCTGGAGAGCCCTGGAAAAGTGTTTCATTTGCTTCCTTGGTCTCAGTCTCCGGCCATTCCTGCTGCAGACATTGCACTGCTGGCTTTTTCTGCTCTCAGTTCTCTTTGCCCACACCCAGGCAGGCAGGGAACGCTGTCCCTGCCTTGCCCCATGAATGTCACTGTGTGGGAAACTCGCGGTGCATCTGTGGGAAAAGCATCTCCTGGCTCTGATCAGTTTTCCCCTCCCAAAGCAGAAGTGGTCACCACTGCCTGGGGAGCTGGAAAGTGCTGCCTGATGGATGCTCTGTTTTGAGGCCTTTAAAATTTCTGTTATCAGGTCCCTTAAAGAAATTACAGAATATTGCTGCTGGCGGGCTCATGCGTGGTGCTGGCTGGCCATATCACTGCTGCAGTGTATTGCAGTGTTAATCCTGGTGAGCAGCAGGACCCGTTTGTGAGCTGTGAAGTGCAGAACGTGTTGTCTTTGCCTGAGATTAAAAGTAGCTCAATGAAGAGCAGTGTTTAGGATGAATTTGAAATTAGGTTTCTAAGCATTTCTTGGACTCGGCTCAAGAGCGGTGTTCGATGTTTCTGGTGCTTTCAAAATGACGGGGGATCTGGCGGCGCTTCTTTTTGTGCCTGAGCAAAGTGGGGGATTGTTCTTGTGGATGCAGATTAAAATAGTGCAGGATGAGATTATCCCCCAGATCGGAGATGGAAATAGGATGCAGTTCCTCAGCAACTGAGATAAATGGAAAGCTCCACATCTGTTGCGGGCTGCGAGCACGGTCTGGCACACCCCCCCAGTAGCCCAGACAGCACGAGAAGGGAGTAGCAGGAGTCCAGCCTAACATTAGAAGTCCAGACTAACCAGGAAAACTTAACACCCTGTAATTACAGAGGGCTGAAGACATCAGGGAGCAGTGGGTGACTCCCCCAGGTCTGCAGCAGCTCGCCAGCTCAGCGCTTCAGCGTCGGTGGTAGGGAATAAAACCTGAAGTGCCAGTATAATAGGAAGGAGAAGCCTGGGGAAAAAATACTTGAAAGACGTCAGGGTGGTGATAGAGCGTGGGCTGGGCCGGAGCCGGATTGCAGTTGTGCAGAAAAAGCCAGACCCAGTCACGCTGGGTTCCCCAGTGAGACCCAGCTGGAAGCAGAGCTGGGGGAACATCACAAGTGCCATGCAGGGCAGCTGGCAACACTCACAGCTACTGGAAAAATCTACACAGTTGGGAGATAAAAAGCGCAGCTTGGGACTCCGAAGTGCAGAGACCTTTTCTGCAAACAGAGATTAGAGCAAGGTAATCTCTACATTTACTGCGCAAGGCGCAGGTGGGCAGGGGGAGAAGCAAGTGGAAAGAGTGAGGGTGTTGGAACTGGGGCTGACTCTGTGGAGTCCGAGAAGCACCTGTGTGAGCTGAAATGGGACAACCCACTCTCTTGGGAAAGGAGGCTAACGAGCTGCCCTTCTCTAATTGCTGCTTCGGAGGAGCTGAGATGTGGCCTGCAAAAATGTCCAGCCCTCTCCTCCCCTCCTTGCCCCAGCGCTGCCTGAGTATGGATCAGTCCTGGGCTTCTGGTTGAGGACTTCAAACCAATTTGCTCATGCTCCAGTGTGCCTCTTCTGTGGGAAGCATTTCTGCACTGGTTGAGGGGGGGAAAAATAGTGGGTTTCTTTTTATGAATGCTCTACAAGTTGAAGTTTGAGTGTTGTTAAAGCCAAAGTGCAGCTGGGATGAAGGTGCAGCAGCACAGGCTTGGGGATGCAGCACGAACCTCTCGCCTTCCCCCCGTGGTACTAGCCCTTGCAAATCTAGCCATGCTCCAAAGCAGGGCAGTTGGGAAGGAGGGGAGCTGTGAAAGTGCACAGAGAAAGAAGGGCTCGTTTTTTGCTTGTTTTTTTTTTTTCTGAAGTCTGGGTTGCGCTGGGTGGGTTTTCCTGCTGAACCACCAGCCCGTCTGCAAACACAATGATTCCCAAAGCTATTTATAGAGCTGGGAGCCCTGGCCGGCCAGCCTCCTCCATCACGTAACCCAGCGCTCCCCGCCAAAGCAGCCTCCGCCGAGGTTTTGGCTCTGGCCGCGCCAGCCTGGGAGGGTAAGGAGGACCATATGTCCCTCTCCTTGAGCCAAGCGCGCAGCTGTGCTCAATTCTCCTGTCTGGTGCTGACTTGTTAACTCTTTGGGGGTGAAGGGGAGAAACGTGGCCCATGCCACGCTTGGTGTAAGAAAGGGATGCTCTCATAGGGGCAGAAACGAGCCAGAAGTGGGACTCATGAAGGGTCTTGGCTCCCAGGCTTGTTCTGTTGTGTGTTATCCTCCTGAATTAGGTAAGGAAACAGTCTAATGGCCTGCCTGAAAAGAGAGGATAACCATATGTGTAATTCTGGCGTATTGAAGTGCATTATCCAGATTATTAATAACTCGCCATGCCTTGTGCTGCTCCATTGCAGCAGCCTGAAGCGTTCCTGTGTGTACGCTGTCCTCACAGGACAGCTCATTCCAACCACAGTGCCATCTTGCTGGCTGCCACAGCCCCCTGACCCGCTCAAGGCGGACTTGCAGCACTGCCCGCCTGCCCTTCCTTCCATATGTGGCTCGCCGCTGGAAAAATGCTTGCCTGCGAGATCAGCTTGCTTGCCTGCCACCTCGACCGCATCGTCCTGCGTTATCTCCTTCTCTGCATCAGGCTCTCGCCTCCTGTGCTCCTCTTGCAGCATGGCGGATACCTATGCCTTTGTGCTTGCTGTCCTCTTGCTCCTCTGTCTCAGCCTCGTCTCCCTCAGGGTCAGCTGCCCCCTTTTATTGCCATGCGTGGGTGCTGCCTGCTCTAAGGAGTCCTTCCCCACCTCCTGCAGAGTCGATTCACAAAGTTTCTGCCCTTCTTGTGTCAAATGTCTCAACATGGTGATAAGGGGACCTGGCTTTTGCTCTGCTTTGTAATTCCAAGGAGCGGGAGAGAGTGGGACAAGGCAGCCCACGTGGCCTCGCAGCTTCTGCTTTGAAGCAAGGGCAGCAGGTCTCACGTAGCACAACCCGACCACCACGTCGGGGTTTGTACCAGTGTGGTGCACACGGAATGGGACCACAGCTGCAGAAGTGCAGGCAGAGGAGTCAGGGGGGTGGGCAGAGTGTGGGTAGCTGCGGTACGTGTCCACTGCGGCCAAAGGGATCAGGTGAGGGGCTGGAGGCAGAGGGAACAGACCTGCCTCTGGAGGAGCACAGAGCCACCATCACATCTGCTGGCTCCTGCATTGTGTCTCCTGCTTCTCCCTCTTGGCTTTGAAGGGCAGGTAACACTCACAGCCCTGCGCTGAGCTCTGCAGCAGGGCTAGACGATGCCCAGCCTTGTGCCTGGAGCACAGTGCAGTCTTCGTGCAGCAGCACAGAGGCTGAGACATGTCCACACAGAAACATGGATGTTTTCTCCAAAAAAAGTTCATCTCCTTTAGATGCCATCGGTGTTGGGATGGTGGCATTGTGTTGGCATCTTCCTGTGTGAGCAACGCTGATTAGTTTGCCCTTGAATGTCTTGGTCACTTGTGCTAACTTGCCTCGGTGACTATTTCCAGGCTAATGGAATCTACCAGCTACTGCCTCGTAGCCCCAGCTGGGGTCAGGTCCCCTGAAGTCTGTAGCATTTAATCATCACCCAAATACCAAATGGGGGATGAATTTCTCTTCCCCAGCTCACATTGTCCAGTACCTTTTCCAAAGAAAACCTACCTTGCCGGGCTGCTGTTCCAGCCTCAGGCAAGTATGGGAGCATTAAGTATGATGAAGATGTTTGTAAAGACTAGCAGGGACCTCCCAGGCTGCCTCCCTGCCTTGCAGGCAGCCGCACGGTGTAACTCCTCGGGATTTGCCATGCTCTGGCTCAGGACGTGCAGCTCTGAGGAGGTGGTTTGTGTGCTCTGGATGGACTTTCTGAGCTCTCAGTGCCCAGGTTGAAGATTACTTTTTTATTTTTATTTTTCTTTTTTTTTTTTTTTAAATCTACTTAATTTTCCAGGGGAAAGGAGAAATAAATCCACGAAGCCTTCATTATAAGAGAGCAGATTTTTTTTAACTTATTTTAGTTTCAATGGAGAGCCATGGCTCAGAGCAGTAAGCTCACTGCAGTGTCTCAGCAATATATCAAAATTACCCTGGCTCTGTGCGTACTTGGTAGAGCGTCAACAGGCTGACGGTTACAGCGCTGCTCCGGTGACTCAGATAAATAACATGCAGACCAAAACTTACATTGAGCCTGGCTCAGGCAGACTGGAAAATGCACCCTTGGAAGGCACTTCTCCAGGCAGGGATGGCTCTGCATGGCCAGGGCTGCTGTGAGGGACTGCTGGCATGCTCCGAGTGCTGGCCGATAAGGGAAAACCATGACCTTGGTTCCTTCAGACACAGCTGTGAAAAATGGGAGATAAAAAAACCACTTTGTTGGTTTGTTGGTTTTTTTTGTTTTTTTTTTCCCCTTTCGTGTTTGGGCTGCTGAAGGGCTACATCACATAGGTTGCTCCTGTGCTGTCGCCATCTGTGCACGTACCCCTGCCCCTGGGTACCTGCTGCCCTTCGTGCTGTACCAGTCAACACCAACGGGAGATTTGGGCGCCTGTCTTCCTGTTCGGTGAGTTTTTTCACTTGGCATATTCTTAGAGGATGTGCAGGCAGGAGCAGCCCCCTGGCAGGATGAGCTTGCATGGCAGGCAGCTGTCCCAGCGCTGTGGGGCAGCCTGCCTCTCCTGCCTGCCACTTGCTGCCTGCTGTTTTTCCCAGCAAAGCGCAGGGGCATCGCTCCTGTCTTGCTGACAGGACTGTGACACTTAAACATCCAGGCTGGCATCTCGGAGCTCCCTTTTTGCTTGGGGCTGTTCAGAAACCTCTGGCTCCAGCAGGCAGGGCATGGCTGCAAGTGAGGACTGTGGATGGCTCAGGAAGCTTTGGGACAGCTTAAATCTTACAGAAGAGGTGGGAATAGTGTGGTAGGGAAACATGCATGGTAACCACAGTGATACAACTTCCACAGTGAATGTGGGGGATTCTGAGTCTGCTGAGAGGTGTTGGGAATGGGTCTTTGGACACCTATGTGTTTAAAAAAAAAAAAAAAAAAAAAAAAAAAAAATGAACCTGTTGGTGACAGAGTAAACAAGTGGCATTGACTGTGATGTGGAGGTACAAATGCTTCCTGTGCTCTAATTTTGGTGAGCAGCAGGTCTGTTTACACAGCCTGGGGACCGCAGCAGATGGTGCATGGTGTGCCCAGGGCTGTGGGCAGTAGGGTCCCTTCCCAGGGATACTGGCTCTTTGTCTGTCCTTTAGGGGATGGTGAAAGCCAAAATAGGGAAACCGAGCTTGACTGGGACCCTGCCAGCCCCGCTGCAGTGACTGGGGATGTGGGAGCCCTTTGGTTTGTTCTGGGAACTGGAGTGGGACGTGTGGATGACCAAGGGTTGTGGGCTTTGCACTGATGTTGGGATGCTGGTGATGCTTGGGTCCGCCCCGCTGTTATGATCTGTTTCTGCTGAGCTGCTGCCTTTGTTGCTCCCCGTCTGCCTGAAAAACCTGTCCTGCCGATGGGAACCACGATGAAAGTCCTACTGATGCATTATAAACCCGGGAGGGAAACTAGGCACAAGCCATCCTTTCATGTCTCTGCTCCCAAACCACAGCATGCCGCCCTCACCACGTCAGGCCGGCTGCCCTCCTCTGCCTCTCCTCCTCCCACGGCCATGCCATGGGTCCCAGGTCACCCACAGCAAACACTCACGGAAAAACCCCTTTGCTGTTCAGAGAGAGCTGCAAAGCTCTGCCAAGAGCCAGCACCATGGGACCAAGGACTCTTTGCAGCCCGATTAGTTAGGGGTGTCTTGAGTTAGAGCCTCTAAGAGTCTCTAAGTCTCTAGTTAGAGTCTTGAGGAGTGAGAGGAAGCTTTTTTTTTATTTTTTTTTTTAAATATAACATAAAAAGCATAAAATTAAACATTGCAAAAAACGTCCCTCCTCTCTTGTGCTGCTTCTCCAACTAAACTGTTCCCTGCAGTGACTGGTACAGGGCTGCCGGACCAGCACAGGCACCTGGCTTTGTCTCTCAATGGCAGCTGCCTGATCTACAGCAGGGTAGCAGGAGGGCTTTTGGTTCGACCCAGCACCAATCCTGCCTGTCTGCACAGAGGACCCAGCTCTAGACACTGTACATAAGCTGTGAACTCCACCAGCTCCTCAAAACTCCTGCGTCCTTGAGCTCTGGGCTCTGCCTGTGCAAACATCTGCGCTGGCAGCGAGAGAAGCAGGCAGGGAGGGGGGAAGGGAGGGAGAGCTCCCCTGTCCAAACCTTTCATGCCTTTTTAGTTGCTTTGCAGCTCTGTTTGCCTTCCCGCCTGCCCTGCGACTCTCTCCTGCCAGACTTGAGCTGTCGGTCGTCAATAAGTCTCGTTGATCACAGGAGAGCCGCCGTGTTGGCTTTGGCACAGTTTTCTGTTTCCATGCTTGGTTCGGAGCCTTTATTGCTTCTCTGCAGATAACAAAGGCCGCTTCAGTGTGGCCTCGAGCTGCGCCCCAAGATTGCAGGGAGCCTGAGGACCTTGCTGCTCTTCCTTTTCCCTTTTTTTTCCCCTTTTTTCTTTGCCCAGGAGCAGCTGTGTTAAAGCTGTGCTGCTTTTGGGGACCCAAGAGTGTTGGTACGCAAGGTCTGAGCACCTTTGTTATTGACAGGGATGCTTTTCAGAGAGTAACATGCAACAGCTGTCATGTACCTGACTGTGCTTTGAATTCCTCCCAAAAATGAGGATAATCTGCTTGGCCCATAGAGCAGGCTGCTTTTAATGAGTAATGTGGGATCCCTGCTTCCAGGTGATTGGAGCGGCTGCTGGGATGCAGGTCTGATGGCAGCTGTGACCTGGGTGGATACAGAAAAGACCAGGCTCTGGCGGGGATGTCACTTGCTCTCACAGCCTTGTAGGGGCTCACGGAGACTCTGAGAGATCGTCTAATTTGTCGTCATGTTCCTAAAGTAGGAGTAGGCATACCTGTACGACCCTGGTGCCCGTCACTAACTGTTTCCTGAGACTTTTCGAAGAGGCTTGCCCCCCTGCAAAGGGTATTAGTTCCCATCATCACTGGTGGTCTCCCTGACCTCACTCTCCCCTACAAATCCAATTTCTACTGCTGCAAAAACTGAAAACCCCTCTGTATCCACAAGGACAAAAGACTGATTTTTCTGCAACCTTCTTCTGTACCTAAAGAGAATAGGATAGGATAACTTCAGTTAGAAGGGACCCGCAGTGATCATATAGTACAACTGGTGGTTGCGTGGGGCTCCCCGGCTGTCATCTTCCACGAGACCAAACCAACCCGCTCCTGACAGTTGTTCCAAGAAGTCATGTTTTCCAGCCCCTGCTCATGTGTGATGCTCTCTAATTCATCCCTGTGCCCCAGTGCTGCACTGGAGCTGGATGCAGCTCAGCTGCAGATAAAGCCTTTACCAGGGGAGAGTAAAACGTACAGCTGGGATGTCGTTATGTGATGTTTGGACGTTTTTCAGCAGGGTTGTGCTGGCCTTGGTCCGTGTTTCACTATTCCATAGGATTTTGCTATTGAATTATTGGCTCATTTGTCTGTCTGTGTCTGCTTCCCTCCTTCTGCTCCTGGGAGCCTTTCAGAAACTGAGGTCTGGGACTCTGTAAGGTTTGTTTTCCTTCAAGCAGTGCTACTGGGACTCTGAATGCCTGCCTTAGAAAAAGGCAGTCTTCATGTTGCAAACCAACAGGGTTTTGTGAAATGCCCTCTAAAAATAAAGAAATTAGGCAGGGATAAAGGGACACGAACTGGCGTGTGTATGTTCTGCCAAAAAATTCAGTATTTTGGGGTAGGGAGCGGTCAGCTTCTGTGGTTGTTGGTATGTTGACTATAGTGATAACCCAGTTGTGGTCTTTTGATATATTTTGTGGTAGATTTAAAATAAATGTGATGGATGGACAGGGTTTGGGGTGCTGGTGCCTTTCCAAGCCCTGTTCACAACTTCTCAGGGAGCTGCCAGTCAGGTCAGCTCTTGCTCTAAGTCCAGATCTAGTATGTTCAGACTATCCCTGATGGGTCAAACCATGAAAAATATATGCTACCGCTGACAGGGAAGTGTAGTGCTGCTTCCAGCACTTTTGAGAAGAGGAGTCGGGAATAGCACTGTGCCATGAAAAAAGCAGCCTGGAAGCAGCAGGTTCTTGTGCTGGAAGCCTGAGCTGTCACCCATCAGCATGGCCAGTGGCAAGCACGCATCTGGGAGCTGGGTGACTGGTGTGGGCTGGGGGGCACGGGTGTCCCTGGCAGCTCCCTCACCCCCATGTTTTTCTTCCTAGAGTCAGTAATGATGAATGGCTCTGACCTCGCCAGTACGACAGCATCCAGTCCCAAATCCAAAGAGGACCAAGTAGTGAATGGCCATGATGAAAAGGAAAACAACCCTTTTGCAGAGTACATGTGGATGGAGAATGAAGAAGACTTCGACAGACAGGTAAGACCAGGAGGGTGGTTGCCAGCTCTGTGTTTCTGTGGCTAAAATGGACACGCAAGGGTAGAGGAGAGGGAAAGATGTCCTTTGATCGGCACCATGAAGTGTGCCTGAGTCACAGCCGGTGCAGGCCCTGCACGGAGATGGTGGCTGTCGGCTCGAGGGAAGAGTCATCCTGTTTATATTGGATCTGTCTGTAAGGACATGGGATGGATAAAGCCAGAAAAAAAACCCTCATGATGCCTTTGATCCTCTCAGATCTTTCTCAGAGGGCCAGTGATGGCACTGTCATCTTCTGTGCTTTGCTGTGGTAACAGAGGCCTTCCACAGGCTCAGCTGGAAGGAGAGGACCAGCATAAAAATCAGTGCTTGAAATTTGAGAGCATTTGTAGCCTGGCTATCTCAGCAACGAGTTCCTGCAGTTAGTACCTCTCGTGTAGGGGTAGAAGTCTCTGTTTCAGTGAAATAGTCCCAAATATGCTTGGAGCAGCCAGACCACTCAGTAGGAGCCTTGGCCACTAGATGCTGTGTGGCCAGCTAAGCTCTTGAGAGCTTCTGGTAGATCATGGTGGGGTTTGAACAGCTCTTGCTTGTGGAATAATGATGCGACCCTGCGAGGTGGAGCAGAGAGAGCAGCCATACAGCATCCTCCTCGTGCTTCTGCTTTGGGCCTTCATCTAAATGCCAGGGCAGCACGAGGCGTCAGGGAAGAATTCACTGGTCCCTCCTGCCATCATCCCAGTAGCTGGAGACACCTTGAACTGGGTGAGGAAGGAGCTTGCCCCATCAGCTGGCTGAGTTGTGCTACAGGCAGAAAAACTGAACTCTCCTGGACACTTGTCCCCTCCCTAAAACGTCCTCATGAGCATGGCCAAGCACTGGATTCCCATCACCAGGGTGTCAGGAGACTGGCAGGAGGCACCACCGGAGCTGTGGGCAGACAGGACAGAGGCATTTCATGTCCCCACCGCACCCCTGGTCACCAAAGGAGGATTTCATCAACTTTACTGGTGTTCTCAGCAGAAAATCTCCATATGGTAATAGTTAAGTCTTGTTCCCACAGGAGGAAACTGCAGCCGCCTGCTGACAGTAACTCCTGGTGAGTGTGCAGCAGCTGCCGTGTGCCGCCCCGCGTCACGTTAGCAATTGTTAGCGAGCTGTGACTCAAAGCTTTTGTTTTATTTAATGACGTGATTAGGCAGCAGCTGGGGGGGCCCCCACAAAGCAGCTGTGCTGATTGAAATGTGTGAGATTAATTAGTTAATGTTTGTAAAGCGCTGTCTTGATTAAAAGCCCAATGAACGCAAAGTGCAAAGCAAACCATACTGCAGCTCCATGCTGGAGGGAGTGTCCAGGGGTGGAGGAGCAAGGCAGAGGAAAGCATGCACAGATGGAGGAGGGAGGAAAATGGAGCCAAGACCTCAGGCCTTCCCTGTGTTGGGCACTGTGTCACCAAGATACTCGCCCATGCTGTCCTGGCCTGCTAGCCCTCGCTTCTGCACTTCAGCTCCTGAGCGACACCCTGGCAGCTCAGCCGTTTGTCTAGCTCCTGGTGAAACACTGCTTTGGGAAAAATGGTTTGTACAGAAGCTGAAGTCAGTCTTTAAGGGCTTTGAAGTCAATCTTTAAGGGCTTTGAAATCAATCTTTAAGGGCTTTGAAATCAATGTGTCTGCTGGTGGGGCACCGGGGAGGTAAGGACAGCTGTCCTGCACCAGGACCTCTGTCTGTCAGAAGGCAGCACTCCTGGAAGAAATCGTCCTCAGGCTGGCACGGGTACTCATCAGATGCTGTGCCTCTTGTTTGGCTCTGTTCTGCTCCCTGACCAGAGTCTCTCCTGAGTGCCTCTGGGAAAGGATGAGATGCAGGTGATGGGGGCTCGGGGTGGGGAACAGCAGGCATGTCCCTTTCAGTGGTGACGGTGGCTTCTGCTGCCTTCGCATGCAAGCCCCGGTGGCTTAGGGCTGCTCTAAGATCTGGTGCTGAATCTTGCCCGAAACCCACTTTCTCTTCCATCTTCCACATCTTTCTGAAGCTACGCTGCTTCCTCGCCCCCTCACCTCCTTCTCTCCCACACGCAAGGGTTTCCACCATCCAGGCACTGAGCAAGAGGAACAAGCAGGTGTTTTCAGAAACCCACAAGCTTCTTGGCAAGGTCCTCCCTTATTTATGCTAGCGACGTTCCTTTTCCCATGGAGCCAGCACATCCCGGAGGGCAAAAAGGGAGTGGTGGGCTCTTGTGCTGAGAGAAACTGTGCTGACAGCAGGTGAGGTTGGTGCAGAAGGGCCTGGGGCAGGAGGTGACAGAGCTGCATTAAATACCGCAGGAAGCCAAAGAGAAGCCCTGAACGAATACTAAACCCTTTCTCCCCTGGTTGTCACAATGCAATGCAAAGGAGTTGATGGTTTCTAATAGAGGGGGCTAGAGGGGTAGCAGGTAGGTACAGAATCACAGAATGGTAGGGTTGGAAGGGACCTCTGGAGATCATCTAGTCCAACCCCCCTGGCGGAGCAGGGTCACCTAGAGCAGGTTGCACAGGAACGTGTCCAGGCGTGTTTTGAATGTCTCTAGAGATGGAGACTCCACCACCTGTCTGGGCAGCCTGTTCCAGGTGTGAGTGTGTTTAGGATCTCCCCCTCCCTGTCCCCTGGTCCAGGATCCATGTCATTACTGTGTCCCTGGCTCACAGCCAGCACTGGCTTTGGCCCCAGCGTCCGGTTGCGTGCACCAAAAAGGCTCTGGTGTGGGCAGGGAAATGAAGTGCTGCTGGACTGTGGTTAGAGTATGGTCGGCAACGCCGAGACTCAGAAGAGGGAATATTCGCCTGGGTTTGAAGTGTTGCGAGATGCACAGAGCTGGGCTTGCTTCGTCCAGCGTCCTGTAGAAGTGCAGGGTCCCAGGGCAGTTGTTGTCACCTGCTGGGGTGAGCCGGCAGTTCTGGGGTGTTTCTTTTTATTAATATCCCATTTTCACGTGCTACTGCTGGCCTGTGTTCTTGAGGACAGCCTCTGGAAACACAGTGGAGGATAGCAATGGGATGGTTTGATAACAGTTAGGGGGATTTTCCTCTGGCCAGGCGTGATTTCTAAGGCTGGTGCAGAGCAACTCTCCAGTAGTTGAGGCTGGAGACAGCGTCCAAGGCTTGGTTACTGATGAGAGAGCTTTTCACAACCCTCATGAGGAGTTTTCCTGAATGTGATTTAAAATGTAGTGGGGACTGGCTGTGAATAACCTGAAAGACAGAGCTCAGAGGGTCATGATTAGGGGCACAGAGTCTAGTTGGAGGTCAGTGACGAGTGGTGTTCCCCAGGGGTCAGTACTGGGTCCAGTCCCCTTCAATATATTCATCAATGACCTGGACGAGGGGATAGAGCGCACCCTCAGCAAGTTTGCCGATGACACAAAGCTGGGGGGGGTGGCTGACACACCAGAAGGCTGTGCCGCCATACAGAGAGACCTGGACAGGTTGGAGATTTGGGCAGAGAGGAACCTTATGAAATTCAACAAGGGCAAGTGTAGGGTGCTGCACCTGGGGAGGAATAACCCCATGCACCAGTACAGGTTGGGGGCTGACCTGCTGGAGAGCAGCTCAGCTGAAAGAGACCTGGGAGTCCTGGTGGACAACAGGATGCCCATGAGCCAGCAATGTGCCCTTGTGGCCAAGAAGGCCAATGGCATCCTGGGGTGCATCAAGAAGAGCATGGCCAGCAGGTCGAGGGAGGTCATCCTCCCCCTCTACTCTGCCTTGTGTGAGGCCACACCTGGAGTACTGTGTCCAGTTCTGGGCTCCCTGGTTCAAGAGGGACAGGGAACTGCTGGAGAGGGTGCAGCAGAGAGCTACCAAGATGATGAGGGGACTCGAACACCTCTCTTATGAAGAAAGACTGAGGGATTTGGGGCTCTTCAGTCTGGAAAAAAGACGGCTGAGGGGGGACCTTATCAACACTTACAAATACTTAAAGGGTGGGTGTCAGGAGGATGGGGCCAGGCTCTTTTCAGTGGTGCCCAGTGATAGGACAAGAGGTAATGGGCACAAACTTGAGCATAGGAAGTTCCACCTGAACATGAGGAGGAACTTCTTTACTTTGAGGGTGGCAGAGCACTGGAACAGGCTGCCCAGAGAGGTGGTGGAGTCTCCATCTCTGGAGACATTCAAAACCCGCCTGGACGCGTTCCTGTGCAACCTGCTCTAGGTGACCCTGCTCTGGCCGGGGGGTTGAACTAGATGATCTCCAGAGGTCCCTTCCAACCCTATGATTCTATGAAAGTCGATACCAGGGTTACCTTCCCAAGCCATTTGGGATGGACAGGTCTCTGTAAACACCATGGTGGGGCGGTGGGGCCCCAGTAGCCCACCAGCGGCAGGGGCTGCCAGCCTGGCCAAGCTCAGGGGCTGCAGTGGGTTGCAAAGCTCCCCTTTTCCTCCCAGGAAGGCAGTTTTGGTTGTAGTTTCTGCTTTCTTGTGAAATGTAAGGGTTTAAGCTTTTCGGAGCATTTTGTGATTCATGGGTTCACTCAGCCCTCTTGGACTCAATAACAGCTGCTCAAAATCATGCTGTTTTCTGGCTCTCACCCCCCTCTGCTCGTTTTCTGGCGACCACGTGCCTGTTTAGCAGGAGGCCTCCAGTAGCGCGGGCTGTCCAGCTCGCTGCCTCCCTTGCTTTGCTGGAGTCAGCATCCAGAGAAAAACAGCCTGGAAGGTGGGAGCAGCTGGTTAATGCGACCCACTAATGGTACGTCCCTGCTCGAGGATAAGGACAGGACCCCCAGGCCCCCCTTCTGCCCGTCTCTCCTGCCTCGCTCTGCCTGCGCTCCCCTGCGTGAGCAGCTCTCTGCTCCGGGAGCCCGAGCCAGGTCCTGTGGCTTTCCTCGGCATCGGGAGGAGTTTTCTTGCAGCAGAGATGGCGTCATCCATGGTGCACTCGACGGGAGCCGACTGCCACCCTGCGTCGGTGCTTGCAGAACACCGGGCTGCCGAGGGGGCTGAGCAGAGCCACGGTGTTAAGCAGGAGAAGCACGGGAAGCAAGAAAGCAAAATACAGGCTGGCAGAGCTACAGCATCGCTTCATAGCAGAGGATCCGCGCAACAACGCACACCTCTAGCACTGCTTCCCAGCTGTGGTTTTATTAGCCATCCCTTTCATTTTGCAGCAAGCTCTGCTGGAGCCTGGCAGCCTGATATCCTGTGCATGTGCTGATGCATCTGGACATCCCATAAATCCTGTCCCATTCCCCTCTGGATTCTCCTGGTGCCGTGAGCTTGCAGGGTGCATCTCCCTGCCCCAGCAGTCTGCAGCATCCGGGAAGTGATGCCTGAGCACGTCTTTGCTCTGCCTAAAAGATGCCAGCTTTTGTGCTCTTGCACTTCCTGGGGTTGACTACAGGCAAGTCAAAAACAATGAGTTCATCTAGGTTTAAAATATAGCTTTGGCTCTACTGTAGTGTTTCTGAGGCATGGACAGATATCGAGGTGAGGTAGGCACGTTGCAGACCCTGCTTTTACCAGGTGGGGACAGCGTATGGAAAACACCAAGATGCATTGTTTGTTCCTGTGACTAACAAGTGTGTTTGGGCAGGTGGAGGAGGAGCTGCAGGAGCAGGAGTTTCTTGACCGCTGCTTCCAGGAGATGCTGGAGGAAGAAGACCAGGACTGGTTCATTCCATCACGCGACCTGCCCCAGGGCATGGGGCAGCTGCAGCAGCAGCTGAACGGGCTCTCTGTTGGCGACGGCCACAGTTCAGAGGACATCCTGGTAAGGACCTCAGAGGATGTGCTGCGAGGTCTGGCGAAGAGCAGAAGACCTGTCCTGGGAAGGGGGGTGGATTTCCTTGGGGGTTTTCCTGAGTGGTAATGGGGTGTCGATGCAAGAGCTGGTGCTGATGATTTTGGAGTTTTCTGCAAGGATACTCATTTTCAGACGTGTATCCTAAAGACAAAAGTATCCAGCTTTGCAGAACTTGCTCTCCAGAAGCTGTGGAAATGGGACTGCCACTGGGCTGTGAGCTGGACTGTGGTCCCAGAGCAAGCCAGGACCTTTCTTGCCTTTTGGGCAGAGTTGGGGTGTCCTGGCAGGCTGGAGAGGTACAGGGGGACCAGCCAGGTCTGCTCCAGGGGTGCTGGGTGCCCTGAGCATATAAAGATATTTAGAGTGGCGAAAACCCGCTGGGTGGCTGGAAGAGCATCAGTGTTGTGGAGATGCCTGTTTTCACCCCTGAAAGCAGCCATACACTGCAGGGCTGTGTGGGCCAGCACGGTGGGGGTTGTTCTGGCCCAGTCCTGCTGACTGTGCTCAGACAGAGCTGCTTTACCTCCCTGCTTTGCTGTGGGCGGGGACAAAAAAAAAAACGCTTGCACTTCGCAGCACATCCACCAGCAGCCCTGTGCCAAAGCAAGAACAGGGAGAGACACAGACAGCAGATTCTCCCGTGTTTTCCCAAAAAAAAACTTAGCCTGGGAGTACATACTTCCAAGGTGGCACTTGTTCAGCAGCATCTGGAGTGCTGTGGGTATCTGCAAGGACATGAGAGTCGGGGCAGCCACTTTGCATGTTTGAATGTCCATGGCAGCAATCTTGGCAAGCGGCTGCTGGGATGGGGCAGATTTGGGGGTGCGGGTCCGTGGAGTGATCGATCTTTGTCAGGGGGTGCTGGCATTTGGACTGCTGATGCCCCCCCCCGCCCCTTCCTCTTCTCTTCCAGAGCAAAAGCAACTTGAATCCAGATGCCAAGGAGTTTGTGCCCGGCGTGAAGTACTGACCGTCAAGGCAGGCTTTGGAAAGACTGTGTCCCTGCTCTGGGGGAAGGTGGCGGGGGGGAAGGAGGGAGGGGATCGGCCCCCGGCTGGACTCTGCGCCGTAGCAGAGTTGCTGCAACGTGGCAAAATCTTGCTCTACGCTTCAAGTACCTTTTTTTCTTTTGTTTTCCTTTTTTTTTTTTTTAACTCTTCCTTTGTATTGTCTATCACCTTATTTTGGCAGTTTTTGCTTTCTAGGACTCGTGGCCCTTAGGTCTGTCCTCGAGTCCAGCACTCCCCATGCTTCAGAGGGGCTTCAGAGGCCCATTTTGATGCGTGCTTCAAACCTGCTAGTGGAAAAATCATGTTTTCTTGTTTAAGTAGAATTTGTAGGGATCCCCCTGCTCACCTGCTCCCACCCTGGATGCAGCGAGCCTGGGCCAGGAGCCACTGTGGCTTTCCCTGTTTCCGTTAACCAGGATTTCTTTCGCTAAAGGAAAGGTGAAGTGTAACAAGACTGTAAACCCTAAATTCCTCCAAGCAGCAGCCTGCCCAGCTCTCTGATAGGTGCTGAACACTAACTTACGTGCTTCTTTGCTGGTAGAAAAGAGTTCTGCCTGCTTAATAGGTTGCAGGAGCTCTTAGGGGAGACCACACCAGTCAGACATCACCCCAGCCGTCCATCCCAAGGGAAGGGCTGCTGCTACAAAACTCCTTAAAGAATTTTTCCCCCCAACACTTGAGCTTATCCGGCACTATGGGCTGTGTCTTGGAAGCATCTGTACCTTCATTTCTCATTGAACAAATCCAAGAAAAACTGAACAGAGCCCCTTCTCAGCAGAGTGGAGTGGTGGGGAGTTGGTGTCAAGCAGCCTCCCTAGGAAAGGAGAGGGATCTTCTGTCAGGGTGAGTCTGAGCCCCGAGGAGCACCCACAGACTTAGATAGAGAAGGTGATGGGCAGCATCTTTATGCTGGTCCCTGCAGTCCCCTTTGCCGAGGCTCTGGTGGCAGATGGCATTCAAGGCAAAGCCATCGGAGCGGCTGTTGGTGAGCAGGATCCATGCCTCTGTCGGGTGAACTTGCTTTTGGGGACCTCCTGCCCCATCGGCAGGAGCTGGCTGGGCTTCAGCTCCCTGAACCATCCCCCTGGGCGCTTCTGGTATTTTAAATCCTGTGCTTATTGGTCTCCTTTGGACAGGCACGGTCAAAAATCTGTATCCAGAGGAAGCAGAAGCTTCTCGGTGAGGGGCGTAGCCTAACAATTTAAATAGTTATTGGCTCTAGTAACGTGGATGTGAGCTTTTGCTCATCCGTGTAAATCTCACCTCCCGGGTGCAGTTACTTCCAGTGTTCCCTTTACTTAAACAGAGTAGTTAATGGAGGGGGATTACAGATCCCTGCAGGGTTTGCAGAGATGGAAGCTAATGGCCACTCAATAGCTGACAGCTTGGTCTGTCTCCATTAGCTCGGCACAACAAAGCTGGCCGACGCAGCTCCTGCCGCCGGCGCCCATCGGCAAGCTCAGCAGGAGGGCCCGGGGTTATTGGACCACAAACACTAACCAGCGAGCGGAGGTTTGAGCTGATTGAACTCAGCTGCTCTCTGTACAGTCCGTTCCGTAACTCAGCAGATCTCCCATCTCTGGCTGCCACTCTTAAAACCAGCACTAAACCCTGACACTACTGCAGCTGGAGCCGGCAGCCTGTTGAAGGTGCCCGTCTTAAATATTGCTGCCCAAAGGCGTGGGTTGGTTTGGGTTGAGTTCTCTTGTTTCCCGGTACAACCCGTGCCTTCAGCGCCTGCGTGGTCACCTTCAGCTGCTGGAGGTTCCCTCCGCTCCGAGGCCGGAGCACAGGCTGTGCCCAGGGCTTTGCAGGACGTGATGGCGGGGTGTGGGGAAGGGCAGCTGTACACTGGGCAAATTTCTTTTGTAGTGGTAGTGCAGGTTCTTTCCTTCCCACCCTTTCTCTGGTTTCCATTTGATTTCTTACAAAAAAAAAAACCAAAACCATCCCCACCCTCTGACGTGCTGTAAATTTCAGACAATGCGTTATTAAAAATAAACTTTTTTTGGAACTGAGCGGTGCAGAAGTCTTGCCTGGAGAAGGGCTAAGGTTTCCATTCAACACCAGCTCCTCTGATGTCAGTCCCGGCAGGAAGTTCCTGGAGGATTTTCCTCCCTCACCCCCACGGTGGTACTGTTCCCTCCCCTTGGCTCTGCTGCAGGGCCATGGGAGTGCTGGTTTCCAGCGTCCTCTGCCAGAGGCTGGGGCTCCCTTGGAGCTGGCTGGGCAGAGCCTGAAATGGCTGGAGGAGGAAGCAGCTCTGGTTTATGCCTGGTCAAGAACTTGGCACCGGGAAAATAAAATTTAAAAAAAAATTGGAAACCCAGGGGAGAGGATTCCCAACATCCAGCCCACTGCCTCTTTTGCTGCTTCTTCCCCTAGCTGGACACAGGGTATGGCAGGCTGCAGTGCCCAGGCCCATGGCTTCATCCTGCCGCTGGATGAGGATGTTGGTGTGTGGAGGAGCTTTGCCAGGACAGCGTGCTGGCAGAGCCGGTCACAGAGCAGCCTGGCAAGGCAGGGTGAGCCTGCAGGATCAGCCCCACTTGGTACGTGAGTTCCATGCCTGTCCCAGTGCCTGTGCTTCTCATCCAGTCTTCCTGGAAGGAAGAGGCAGCTTTTGCCTTTGTGCTTTAGATCAGGCACAGCCCCTTGCTGCGTATTTCAAACAAACAAAGCAAAAAGGGCTTTCCTTTCCCCTCCCCTCCTTTTAAATGAAGACCAGCCCCAAAAAAGCTGCTTGAAGTCACGCAGACAGGATCAACCACAGCCTTCCCCTTTGCCGGGGCTGCTGCTTGCCATCAGTGCCCAGCAGCATCATAAGAGTCTGCAAAGGGAGTGGGTGGCCCCCTCGGCGAGCCCGCAGCTTGGGCCAGGAGGATATGTGGTCATGCTGTCCTGAGCAAAATATTCCTTCCCCTGCTCACCGAGGGGCAGCATCGCTCCCTTCTCCCCATTGCTGAGGCTGAGCTCAGGGTCACACCTCACCATGGTCCCTGCAGCTGCTGGCAGGAGGTACCACCACCCCACTGATTTTGTGCACCTTGGGTACCCAACTCCTTCCTCCTCCTCCCCAGCAGCTCCTCCCTCCTCTTCTGCTTGGGTCCAGCTGCCCCCTGAGTGCCAGACCCCCCCCGGCCCGCACCAGCAGGCTCAACCTCTAGGCAGGCCTGGGCAGCACCCCGTCCCCAGACCCAGCGCCACGGCCACTGCAGCCCATCCTGCTCGGGCACCAAAACAGGAACCTTCAAGGTCCATTTTTCTTCATTTTCCAGTAGCTCCACCACGGCTCGGAGCTCTTCCTGCCCAGCAAGGCTGCGCCGGGGCCAGTTCCTCTCCTCGCTGCCCCATCACCCCTGCACCGGCTCCCAGCCCATTTCCTTTCGGGTGGTGCAACCTTTTTATTGCCAAATTACAAAATCCATTTATCCAAGCCCCCACCACCGCGTGCGGAGAGTCCCTCCATCCTGAGGGGCCACAGGGCAGGAGCTGGGGGGCCAGCGCTAGAAGACGTGGGTGTAGAAGACGTCCACGTTGCCGGCGTAGTCCAAGGGCAGAGCCTGGCCAATGTTCCTGGCGCCCAAGCGGGCCCCCCCCAGTGCCGAGGAACGCTTCAGCTTCAGCAGGCTGAACCGGGAGAAGACATGGTCGGGGGCCTCCTCCCGCGCCTGTGCCAGAACACGGATGAACCCTGGGGAGGAAACAGGCAGGGCTGGGGTTACGGGGGACCAAAGGACCACCCCCACCAGCATCCCCCATCACTCCACTCACCTGCCTGCATCCTCTCCCAGCTGTTCCAGACAGAGCCCACGCAGACGATAGGCAGCCCCAGCTCCCCCAGGAATAGGCTCTGCAGGGGCATAGCAGAGGGTGAGACCCAGCACCGGGACCCCCCACCCCACCCCATGCACCCCTGCTCCCCGTCAGCTCTCACCTTGTCGATTTTGGGCAGCACGGCGACGATGTGGCGAGCCAGGACTTCGCCGGCCTTGTTGAAGACATGGCAGCAAAGCGGGTCCCCAGCCTGTGCGCCTGGGTACGGGGTTGGGGAGAGTGGGAAGGGGGCCTGGGACAACCCCCCCACAATCCTGCACCCACCGGGGCTCGCACCCGGCTCCTATAAACCGGGCTGGACTGCGTGCGGGGAGCGATGTGTCCCCCCCCATGACAAGGGCGGAGGGTGCTCGGGGCGAACGGTGCGCCGGGGGCAGAGATCGGGTCTGGGGAGCTGTCACGGAGCGCAATGGCAAAGAGGTGACAGTCCCCAGGTGGGAACTAAGGGTGGCAGGGACAGGCAGCCCCAATCACCCCGGGGATGGGCTGCCCCAAGGCCTGCTCCCCCCCATAGCCCCTCCCCCCTGTGCCCCCCAGGGAAGGCGCTTCCCTACCCTCTGCCAGCTTCTGGCAAAATCCCGCAAACTTGGACTTCTCAAAGGTGCGGTAGAGATGCGTCAGGAGGCCCATCCTGTCGGAGATCTACAGCACCAGGAGTCAGGAGAATCCCAGCGGTGAGCCCTGCATCCCGGCAGCAGCAGAGGGGACCCCCCTCGGGACCCCACCATCCAGCCCAGAGCCCCTGGGTCCCCACCATCCTGGTGTGCAGCCTGGAGCATCCCCTCCAGACCCCACCACTGTGGTGTGCACACCAGAGCCCCCCAGGACCCCCAATCCCAATGTGCAGCCCAGAATTGCCCTCAGACCCCAGCACACAGCCCAGAGATCCCTCCCAAGACCCCCCCAGCAGCACCTGGAAGTAGTCGAACATGGCCTGCTTGATGTAGCCAACATCATGAGGTGGCACCTCCAGGTTGTCCATGCAGTCGAACACCATCTTCACGGCCTGATGCGCGATCCAGTACGCTGCAAAGGGAGCACGGAGATGGCTGAGACCCCCCCGGGGCACCCCCCCACCCCCTGCCCACTGGCCTCACCTGAGCCTTCGTCACCCATCATGTGTCCCCAGCCGCCGCAGCCCGTCTCTGACCCGTCGGGGTTGATGAGTTTGCAGTTGGAGCCGGTACCCGAGATTAGGACAATGCCACCTGCGGGGTCAGAGGGGGGACGAGCGGTCATTCCTGGAACGTCCCCCTCGCTGTCACCCCGGGGCAGGCTGTCCCCTACCGTGGTCGGTGGCGGTGGCCATGGCCCCGACAGCATCGGTGGTGATGTAGTAACTCTGGCTCAGGTGGGGGAAGCGCTGGTGCAGCTCCTCCGTCAGCTTGCCAATGGCGTCCTTCTGGTCACCCCCACTGAGGGACAGCCCCTGCCCCATGCCGGAGGGTCCCCGTCACTCCCGAGGGGAACATGGAGCCGGAGCATCCTTTGGGAGGATGCCGGTTCCATGGGAGCATGGTGTGGGGGGGATGGGGAGCTCACCAGTGAGCGGAGAGGGACATGGGGATCAGCCCCAGCTTTGCTCTTGGCCTCGCTGACCATCCGCTCGATCCTCTCCAGGCATTTCTCAGAGCCGATGAGCTGAGAGCCAAGGGGGGGGGGGATGCGCTAAAGCCTCCCACCCTCACCCCAGGCTCCATCCCTGGGGAGTTTCGCACAGCCAAAATCTTTGCTGCTGGCCACAAGCTGCCAGCAACGTCCCATCGCCTGCTCCGGTGACTTCATCCCACCCAAGTGCCCTGGGAGCTTGAGGACAAGCAGGGCCAGCCCCCCGCCACGCTTCCCCCCTCCCGGTGGGGCTGGGGGGGGTGTCCCACGGCTCACCCAGTGGTTTGTGCAGGGTCCCTCTGTCTCAGCCAGGATCTGGCCATCTCCGGAGACCAGCACCACCCTGGAGTGGGTGCCTCCGCTGCGGAGAGAAGTGGGGGGACGACACTGCCAGCACTACCCCACGTCCCCCCCATTCCCCAGTGGGGGGTAGACCCTCGGTCCGCCCCCACCACCCCGGCTCTGCATCTGCCTGGGGAGCCCCTGCAGCCCCTAAAACAGCCCTTGGGGATGCTGGGGTGGGGTGGGGGGGAGTGGACCAGGATGGGGGTCCCTGGGGGGGTGGGGGGGCTGCTGACCCTCCCATCCTGTCCCAGCGACCTCAGCCCCTGGTCCCACCCTGCACGGGGCAGGAGGGGTCGGGGGTGGGGGGGCCCGGCTGCAGCCGCCGGCTGCAGCCGGGCCCCCCCACCCCCGACCGGCTCCTGCCCCCCCTCCCCGGCTGGGGATACCCGTGGGGGGGCAGGAGGAGTTGCGGGGGGGCGGGTGTCCGGCTGCAGCCCCCCCACCCGGGCCGGGGGTACCCGTGAGGAATCGGGGTGGTGGTGGGGGAATGCAGAGCCCCGAGGAAACCCCCCCCCCCCCCCCACCGCGGCGCGACCCCTCACCCCTCCACGCCGCCGAAGAGGGAAGCCATCGCCGCCGGGACACGCCCCGCTCCTGGCCACGCCCCACCCTAGACCACGCCCCGCTCCCGGCCACGCCCACGCTGGGGCCTGGCCCCGCCCTTTCGGCCGCCGCCGGGTCCCTGTGCCTCTCCCCCGTCCTGCCCCCGCCCCGGCGAGTCCCGTGGGGATGGGGACGGGGCGGAGGGGGGGGCGAGAGCTCGTTCCCCGTGGGCCGCTGGGGTGACACACGTGCAGGGGTACAGGATGACGCGGGACACAGCCCGGCGTACCCATCCGGGACGCAGACCCACGCACCCACCCGCGCAACGCAGCCCCCTCCGCGATATAGCCCCACCCGCACGCACCCACCGGGGACACGGCCCCGCACAGTCCGGATACAGCCCCAGGCGTGCACCCAGCGGGACGCAGCCCCACGCGTGCACCCAACCCCAGGCACAGCCCTACATACGCGCCCACCCGTGACGCTGCCCCACGCACCCGCACACTCAGGACACAGCCCCGCGCACGCACCCCCCGGCACACGGCTGACGCAGGACACAGCCCCACGCACGCGCCCACTCGGGACACGGACGCCCCCCCCCACCACGCACACACTCAGAACACAGTCCCACGCACACACACAGCCCCTGACACGCGCCCACCTGGGACACAACCCCACGCACGCACACAGTCCCCCCGCCCAGGCACCCCCTGGGATCTTGGATGCAAGCGAAAGGGGGGTCCCACGGGGGAGGTCCTCCACTCCACCCCCCCCCAGCCATCACCCCCCCAGTCCCGGCGGTGGGGTTGGAGCCACCATGGCACCAGGGTTCTCCTCTGTCCCCAAAGCCACATTCTCCCATGGGGGTGACGGGGGCAGGGGCCTCTGGTCCCCCTCCCTGTGCGTGGACACCCCTTCCCCTCATTAGAGCATCACTAACGAGCGTGGGAGCGGCTGTCAGCTCCCATCCGCCGCAGCCTGGCCGAGTGGCAGACAGGGGCATGGATGCAGCTGAGCCCCTCCTCGGGCACCGCGGCCCCTTCTGCGGGTGACAGTGGGTGACAGCCACCGTGCCCCGCCGCTGGCCCTGTGCTGGGGGCGATAGAGGGAGAGGATGGGGGCGGTGGTGGGTGGATGGAGGGGCAGACAGATGGACAGATGGATGGAGGGGACAGAGGGACAGTCAAATGCGTGGGTGGATGGAGATGTGTGTGGGTGGAGAAGATGGAGGGGTAGCCGAACAGGCAGATGGACGGATGGAGAAGATGGAGGGGTGGATAGATAAAAAGGATAGAAGGGTGGATGGGGGCAGAAGACATGCAGGTGGATGGGCATGGATGGACGGATGGAAGGAAGGAAGGATGGGCAAGGTGGAAAGGCAGACGGATGGAGAGGCTGGAGAGCTGGCTGGCTGAGCAGATGGATGGAGAGGCAGATGGAGAAGACAGAGGTGCAGATGGATGAAGAGAATGGATGGAGGGAGGGATGGATGGATGGAGAAGATAGAGGAGCAGAGAGATGGAGAGGGTGATGGGGTGGCCGGGGAGGATGGAGAGCTAGAACGCTGAGTAGACAGAGGGATGGATGGATGGATGGATGGATGGATGGATGGATGGATAAGATGGAGGGGCAGACGGAGAAGACAGAGGAGCAAATGGATGAAGAGGAGGGAGGGAGAATATAGAAGGGCAGAGGGATGGATAAGATGATGGGGTGGCTGGAGAGGATGGAGAGGTGGATGGCTGAGCAGATGGACGGACGGACGGACGGATGGATGGGCATTTCAGGATGAAAGAGGAGGTGAAGAAAGATGGAGGAGGCAGGAGGAGGTGAGGAAGGGGGTGTCACAAGATGGGGATGACAGGACAGTGACTGGATAGATGGGAAAGGTGGCCCAGCACAGGCAGGGCGTTGGTTCCAGCCTGGCAGGACAGAGCAGGCCATCCCATGCATTCATGGTCAACATCGCTGCTGCTGGGGACGGGTCCCTGGGTGCTGGGATGGGGACACCAGCAGAGCAGCCAGCCCGGGAGAGGTCAGTTTCCCCCACCTGCCAGCTCCAGCCCTTCCAGGGCTTCCCTGCGCTGTGGGGCACAGGGTGAGACATACAGAGGACTGGGGCTTGGGGGTGCCTCATGACCCCAGGGTGCTGCGGAGGCACCCAGTGGGATGGGGACCGTGGTCACCCTGCTCTGCATGGCTCAGGAGACAAGGATGCTTGGGGAGATGCTTGGGGGCATCCAAGTCCTCCCCAAGCATTTTGCAGGGTGGGGAACCTCAGGGGGCTGTGGCTAGGACCCCCCAAGGCTAACACTGGGTGCAGGGGGCACAGGGGAGCCCCCAGAAAGTCCCCAGCTGCCCCTAAGATGGGGTGGAGAGGAGCGGCAGGGGAAGGGTTAAGCTGCAGTGTGTGTGTGTGTATGTGTGTGTGTGTGTGTGGTGCAGCCCCCGAGCCCACCGCCCTCGTGCCCTCATTAAGTCCTGGTGGCACCAGGCTGTCTGGGGACAGCAGGGACAGGGGACAGGGACAAGACCGCTGCCTTTGTCTCAACTTATGGCAAAGTTTGAGTGGAGCAGTGGCGGCTGCCGAGGGAGCTGTGGGTGAGTCTGTGGGGCAGTGGCGGGTGTCCCACGAGGCCCGTGGGGTGGGACAGCAATGTCCCCGTGTCGGCTGGATGCCATTCTCAGTGACAGGGTGCTGGTGGGGTGAAGCCGGGAGCGCCCCGACTGCGTCCCGCCACCCCACTCAGGGACGGGGACTGGAGGGCAGAGGTCCCCAGGACCTGCCGACCCTGTCCCCAAGCCTGTCCCCACCCTGGTGGCGGTGGCTCCCCCATCTCGGGTCTGACCAGGGCAAGAGGTGGCACTGCCCAGACCAAAGCCAAGGGGTGTGGGAGGCGCATGGGTCCCGCACCAGCACGGGGTAAGATAAGGCAATTTTGGGTTTGTGGGCAAGCAGGCAGCAAGTCCCCCCGGTTCCTCCACCGTGCCCCTCTGCAGGCCCCCCAGAGATGGAGTGTGGGAGGCAGGAATGCTCCAGGGGTCCCCCTGATCCTGCTGGACACCGGGCACGCCTGGGCGGCTGAGGCTCTGTCCCTGAAGCCACCGTGGGTCCCGGACAGGCGTGGGGAGGGCGAGCGAGGGCATTGGGGCGGAGAGAGGACATTGGCGCGTGGGGACGTGGGCTGAGCCCTGCTTCGTTAGCTCAGGCTCAGCCCCGCTTCGTTAGCTTGCCTGAGCCCCGCTTCTTATGTTCGGGCATCCCATGGGTGCCGGGGTCGCCCGCCGCCATGCAGGACCCAGCTCGGGAGGCAGAGGAGGGAGAGAGGTGGGAGAAAGGCCCTGCCATGGCAGCCGGGAGAGGTTTTATTCTGCTCTGCCGCCCTCGGCGCCGACGTGGTAAGCGCCGATCTTGGAGGGGCTGAGATCCGTACCACTGCCGGTGGGTTGGGAAATGGGCCGTGGCGGTGGGCGGGCTGGGTGCGGTGCTGAGCTGGGGGCCGGAGATGACACCGGGTCCATCCTGGGGACACCCTGTACGAGGAAGAAGCTGGTGAGAAGTGAAATGGGGCTCGGGGCAGCTGTGGGATGGGGTCGGTGGCTGCCCAGCTCTGCGGGGCTGCAGAGGGGCCGGACGCTGCCCTGCCGCCAGGCAGCACTTGGGACCAGATTTGGGGTGACCTGGGAGTGCTCAGCCCCAGCAGCCGACTCCTCGAACCCGTCCCCATCTCGGAGTGGCGGTCCTGGGACTGCAGTGCATCCCAGTCCGATCTGGCACAGCACGGGGCCACCTCTGTGCTACTGGCACCAGGAGCAGCGGGACAAGGCACAGGACAGGAGAGCTCTGGAGAGCAGAACTGCGGACATGCAGGTGAAGGGGAGCCATCCGTCTGTCCTTCCTCACAACCATCTGCCTTCTTCCAGCTCTGTAACCCTTCTCCGTTCCCAGAAATTGCGTCTGTGCGGTAGGTACTTATTGTGCCGCTGCCCATTTCCATAGCCTCCATCTGTCCGTCCCTCCATCCGTCCGTCCGTCCGTCCCTCCATCCATCCATCCTCCCACCCATTCATTCATCCATCTCTGCATCCATCTCTGCATCCATCCATCCATCCATCCATCCATCCATCCATCCATCCATCTATCCTTCCATGCATCCATCCTTCCATCCATCCGTCTGCCTGCCCCTCCATTCATCCCTCCACCCCACCATATTTCCAGCCTCTTCTGCCTGCCCAGGGGACGTGCTTGGCACAGGGTGCCACAACGGGCCAGATCATGGCAGCACCCAACTGGGGGGTCCCTTGGACCCACCCTCCTTAGAAGGACCTTGTGTTGGTTGAAAGAGACAACCAAAACTGTCCCCGGGCCAGCGGGATGGGGCAGTAGGGGTGCCCTAAGCCCCCCTGCATGTTTTGGGGCTGCAGTGGCAGTTTGTCCCCAGTGCCTGGGGGGAATAGTATGACAGCCACGCTGGGGAGCCGGTCCCTGGCACGGCCCAGCACCGTTGGCTGGTGCCGTGGCATCTGGGCTTGTGCTGTTCCAGCCACCTTCCACCTGGACATCCGCAGAGGGGACGTGGAGGTGAAGTCTGGAAGGGCACAGGGAGATGGCGGGTGCACGGGGAGATGGCATGGGGGGATATGGGGGAGGCAGCGTTGGGGACCGCACTCGGGCAGCCGCTGTGGTGTCGCAGTGCTGGGGACACCCAGGGTGGCTCCCGTGACACCGGTCCGTGCTGGGGGGCTGCAGTACATTTTGGGGAGCAGTGGCGGCTCCAAGGGCCAGGGCTGAGCGTGGGGTCAGTCCACCGGGGAACATCACCTGTGTCCATCACCCACAGACCCCGTCCCGCCTGCCCACGCCGCACTGCGCACCACGCTCCTATTTCCTTCGGTTAGCAGCAGAGAGAAACCTGGGAATGGAGACAGGGATGGGGACAGGGATGGGAACTGATCCTGGCTCCCCCTGAGTGTAGGGAGATGCTCTTCAACAGCCCGATGGAGAGCGGGTGCCTGTCACCATCAGGCCCGACCATCAACCCCTCTCCCACACCAAACTCTCCTCCCACCCTCCAAGAGGTTTGGCCGACTCAGCGTTTCCCAGCCCCGGCCCCCCTTCCCCCCCCCCCCACAGCTCTGCCCCAACGTGGGGGTCCCGGTGCTGGGGAGGAGGGGGGACCACGGAGCCGCTTCACAAGAGGCAGGGCATTAGCGGGGGCAGAGGGCGGCCGAGCTGCCGGACGCTGCTCATTAAAGCTGATCTGTGCATCTCTAATTGATATTATTGCAGGGCGGGGCCGTGCGGGGGCAGGCAGGGTCCCCCCGGACAGGGGCACCCCAGGGGCAGGGCGCCTTCGGTGCATCGTCTGCCTCCCCCGTGCCTCAGTTTCCCCATCTGCAGGCAGGCGCGTGTGCGCACACACGCATGCGGGAGCATGCCCGCCGCCATGCACACGTGTGTGGCAAGGTGCACGTGGGGCCGCACGTGGCCGGCAACCTGCGTAGCCCCGGCCTGCGCCGCGGGCCCAACAAGGGACCCCGGCTGCAGGGTTCTGGGGTGACCCCGTCCCTCCATGTCCCCCCGTGTCCCCCTGCAGCCCCTGTCCGGCAGGAGGGCAGCTGGCGCCCGGCATGGCCGCATTAGCCGGCAGCAGAGGCACACGCCTGACCTAGTTAGCTCCCGCGCCGGCAGCCGGCGGGGCCGGGCTCTGAAAATGAGTTAATAAACTCCGAAGGAGGTTTTTTTCCAGCTCACAGGAGGGATTTAGAGCCGGCCTTGAGTCACCGGTTTGGCGGCACCGGGTTGCCCACCACATCCCTGGGTACGGTGCTGCTGGCTGAGCCGCTGAGGTGGTGGTACCTGTGAACCCCACGGTGCTGGCTGGGAGGGATGGGGGGGACAGCTGTCCCCAGTCCTCCCAGCACCCTGCTCCCCAGGGCAGAGCTGGGGTCTGTGCACCCACAAGTGTCCGTGAGCATCTCCCAGCACCTCCTGGTGCTCACCGGGAGCCAGGGCTGAGCCTGGAGGTGGCAGAGGGGACGAGGTCTCAGGGTGCAATGCTGTGGTGCAGGGGGATGTCCCCTAAAAAAGCCTTTTCTCACTCCAATGGGTGCAGAGCCCAGGCAGGGCAGGCAGGAGGGTGCCAATCCCATACTATCCACCCGAGAATCCACCCCCCATCATGGCAGGGAAACCCCAGCATCTGGCATGGGGGAGGATTTGAGGGTCAGTCCAGGAGAACAGAGCTCACAGGTGATGCCAGCTCTGCCACCCCACCCCCCTTTGTGTCCCCATGTCCCCCCGGGCGCCGGGGACCCGGTGACGGCTTCGGGTGGCATCAGGGGCTGCTAAGCCCCAGGCAGGCGCCTGGGCCAGGCACTAAGCAGGATAAGGGGCTCAGGCAGATCCCAGCCCTGCTAATCCCCGGCTGACGCAGCCGGAGCCACCGGCCCCCCTCCCCCGGCCACAACCGCCCTGGCACCCCCGGGTCGGGGTAACCCACAGGGATTCGGGGTCATCAGTGGGGCCCCGGTCCTCCTGCAGACCCTGCTGAGGGGGGTGCCGTGGGGTGAGGAGAGGGCCGGGGGATGCAGTGGGGTTGTGGTGAGGTGCCACGTCGGCACCCTGGGTGCTGGTGAGCTGGGTGGGTGCTGGCGTAGGTGGTGGGGGCTGGTCTGCCAGGGGGGTCATGGTGTGATGGGGCTGCTTTTGTGTTGGATGGGTGCTGCTGGGTCAGATGGGTGCTGGTCTGTCGGATGGGTGCTGGTGTCCTGGATGGGTGCTGCTGGGTCAGATGGGTGCTGGTGGGTCGGATGGGTGTTGGTGTGATGGGGATGCTGTTGTGATGGGGGTGCTGGTGTGCCGGATGGGTGCTGGCGTGTGGCTGTGCCATGTGGGTGCTGGTGCCATGTGGGTGCTGCCGGGCAGTGGGGTGCTGTGTTGGTGCAGCGGGGCGCCACGTGGAAGCGGTGGTGGGGGGGGGGGGGGGGGGGTTGTGCATGCAGTGGGGCACCGTGTGGGTGCTGATGTGCCACGGGGGTGCAGCGGGGTGGGGTGTTGGTGCAGCGGGGCACCGCGTGTGCGCAGTGCGGTGCTGTGTGTGTGCAACGGGACACGACGCGGGTGCGCTGGGATGTGATGGATGTGCGATGGGATACCGTGTGTGCGCAGGGGGACGCAACGATTGTGCACGGGGATACCGTGGGTGTGCAATGGGATGGGATGGATGTGCAATGGGATGCCCTGGGTGTGCAATGGGGTACAGTGGGGGTGTGCCCTGGGGGTGCAGCGCTGTAGGCTGCGGGGCCACACTCCCCCCAGGGCACGGGCATCCCCCCACCCGCTGTGTGGGGCATTCGTCGGTGCTGGAGGCTGAGCCGTGGGCTGTGTGCAGGATGAACCCCAGCACCCCTAACCCTCATGGGGGTCTCTGGGGGGAGGAAGGGACCCGAAGCAGAGATGGCAGGTTACGATGCCCTGGCACTGTGTCCAAGTCCCTGCATCAAGGCTTGCTGGCCCCGGGGCCACATCCCAGGACCAGGCTCAGCAGTGTCACCAGTGGGGCACCAACTACATGGGTGTCCTGTGGAGAAGCCACCCCAGGACCTCCCTGCTGTGCATCCCTGCCAGCTGGGAAACTAGAGGGCAGTCCAAGCTCGGGAGAGCTTGGGACAGTGAGTGGCAGCTGCATGCCCTGCAGAGGGGAGATGGGACCCCCAAACGCCAGCTGAGGGGAGACGGAACCCCTGAAACCCCACCGAGGACAAGAGGAGTGGCATGGACGCCCTGCGAGTGACGGGGAGAGGGGCAGGAGATGGAGCAGAGAGAGAGGTCTGTGAGGGATGGGGACCTCCCCCAGGACCACCCTAAATCCAGGTGAGCAGCCCAGGTCCAGGGGAGCACCTGAAGCCACAGATTTTTTCACCGCGGGAAGCTGGGGACCATGGGGCAGCGGGGAGCTTGGAGCCATGGTGGGAGACCCCTTGCATCCCCCAACAAGTGGCTGAGCTCTCTCGCTGGGGCTGCCCCGAGGCCCAGCACCCCACAGCGCACAGCCAGGCTGGGGGTCCCTGTGGCAGCTTGCCAGCCCTGCCAGGCTTTTGGCCACCTCCTCTGCCCACTTGTGGGGTCCCTCCAGGAGGAGCTGGGGACTTTGGTGGCACTGCATGGGACCAGTGTGGGGCAGGGGTACAGGGGGCCCCTCTTGTACCACCCCATGGGGATGTGCTGGGCTCCCTTAGAACCCCATGGAGACATGCCAGGCTCGCCTGCCACCCCATTAGGACACACTGGGTTCCTCTAGAACCCCATGGTGACACATTGGGCTCCTCTACCACCCCATGGGCATGTGTTTGGCTCCCCTGCCATCCTATGGGGACATGCTAGGCTCCCCTAGAACCCCATGGGGACGTGCTGGGTCCAGCTGGGGTGCACTGGAATGATGCTGGGGCAGGTGAGCAGATTCACGGGTGGCTGGGGGGGCTATATCACACTGGCACCTACAGCCTCCATACTTCCCTCTTCCCAGTGGGGCTCCTAACGTTGCTCGTCCCTCACCCCATCGCCTCTCCCCTCCGCGCGACATGGCGATGGGGGGGTGGGGGGCGAGGGGGAGCGGGGTGTCCCCCACCCCGGGGTGCCCCCAGCGCTGGCCGCTGAGCGGAGCAGAGCTGACAGGCTCACGTGGCTCGGTCCCCAACTGCGTTGCATTCACAGTTCGGGGAGCACGTCAAGGCTAAGGGGAGCTGACAGAAAAACCTTTACTGGAACAAACGGGAATATAGTATCAGGCAAGGCTGACCGGAGCGTGAACCGCAGCCCAACACGGAGCAAATTAGCATCAACCAAAATAGCAGGCAGCTCCGGCCGCTTATGTGCGAGGTACCAAATGCAACCGGCCTGTCAGGCTGCATCAGGGCAGGGATGCATAAGGAATGGGGCTCAGCCCCCGCAGCCGCTGCCTCCCTCTTCCTGCCTCTCCCCCCCCCCCCCGCCCAGACCCAGAGGGCGGGGGGTGGGGGTGGTGTGGGGTGGAGGAGGCATCCTGGTGTGGGATGTGTGAGGGCATGGAGTGGGCAAAATCCGTGTCTGTGGGGCTGGGGGGCGCTGAGAAAGCTCCATCCGCGGGGATGCATGGGGCTTGGGGGCAAAATCCCATCCAGGGGGCTGCTTGGGGCATGGGGGGGGGACAAAATTCCATGGATGGGGACACATGGGGTTTGGGGGCAAAGTCCCATCCATGGGGATGTGTGGAGTTTAGGAGGACAAAATCCCATCCATGGGGATGCTTGGGGCTTGGGGGGGCAAAATCCCATCCACGGGGATGTGTGAGGCTTGGGGGGAAAATCCTGTCCATGGGGATGCTCAGGGTTTGGGGGGCAGAATTCCATCCATGGGGATGAGGAGGCCTTGGGGGGCAAGAACCCCATGCCCATGGGGAGGCACAGAGCTGAGAGGTGGCAGGCAGGTTCCGTGGGCATCCACGGAGGGGGGAAAGCCCCCACCCTGGTCCATGAGGATGCAGCGGGGCTGGGGGAGCATGAGAAACCCAGATACCTGCGGATGCCCGGCGATGCTGGGGGGCCATGGTAGCAGACGTTGGGGTGCCCACGCCATGGGGGCAGGGAGTGAGGAGGCAGAGAAAGAGGCAGGGGGGGTGGTGTGGGGGCGGTGTGGGGGAAGCAGCAAAAAGCTCTGTCAAATACATAAAGAGCTCAAAAAGAGAAGGGAAAAAGCCGGTCGCGCCTCCTCCCGGGGTGCTCTCGCACATTACTCACGCTTGGGTGCCCCGGCAGCACGGGCAGGGAAGGCAGCTCCCAACGGGGCGCGGGGATGAACTTCGCAGCCATTTTGTTGTTGGGTTGAACTGGGGAAAAAAAAAAACGGGGGGAAAAAACCCCAAAAATAGCCCCAGGACGCAGCCCAGTCCCGCATACGGCGTGGTGCCGTGCCCACCCACCCACTGCCAGTCTCAAACCCATGGCTGTTCCCAAACCCCTCACTGCAGCCAGGTGGGATCCCCAAGGCCCCTCCAGGTCAGATCCTGCACCCTCTGGTCCCCAGCATGGAGACTGAGCACCGCTGCGCAAGCATCCCCTGAGGCTGCAGGCTCCAGGACAGGGACACAGTGTCTCGGTGGTCCCCAGTGCCCGTGGGACGGGGAGTGGGGTGAGATGGGTGCTTTGCTTTGGGTGCCGCATCCCGTTTGTCCACGGATGGAGGCGGCGTGGGGGCTGCAGGAGATGAGGAGTGCCCTGTTTGGGTGCCTGGGGTGCCCAGGGTTCTCAGGGTGTCCAGGATACTCGGCGTGCTTGGGCTACCTGGGATGCCTGGAGTCCCCAGGGTGCTTGGGGTGCCTGGGGTACCCGGGATGGCTGGGGTGCCCCGGGTGCTCGGGATGCTCGTGGTACCCAGGGTGCCCAGGCTGCTTGGGGTGCTCAGGATGCCTGGGGTACCCAGAGTGCTTGGGGTGCTCGGGTTTCTCGGGGTGCCCGGCATCCAGGCGGAGGCAAGGGGTGCTGATGCCCATGGCAGTTGCAGAAAAACTGCCCCCACCCCCTCACACCCCACTTCTCCCCCTCCAATGATTGCTGCTGCTTCCAGCCCCGAGCTCAAGGCTCTCGCTCCAGCCGGAGCTTCCCCCTGGGAGCGGGCAGCCGCCGGCCGAGCACGTGAGCAGCCCCCGCAGCAACGGCAGCTCCCCAAAGAGGGAGAAAAGCGGGATTTGCGGGGAAAACAGGAAACCTCGGGGCAGGGGGACGCAGAGAGAGAGCAACAGCCCACGAAAGCTGGGCACCACGGTCTCTGCTGACCACCGCTCCCAGCACGAGTCCCTGTAAATCCAGGTCGTCGTCTCTCCAAAGGACTTCCCAGCAGTTTCCAGCGGCCATTTTTTGTCAGATGTTTCCAGAACCGGTGTGAAAACCTGCTTTTTCCAGCAAATCCCAGACGGTGAGCACCATTTTGAGAAAAACACGTATTTTGCCATGGAAAGCGCTCAGCATTTCGGCTGTTCTGGGGGGCTCCCTGCTCCGTGGGGGGAGCTGGTGCCTCGTACCCCCGAAACCCTCCGGGTTTGCCATTACACCCTGCCACAGCCCAGCCCCCAGGGGCAGCTGAGCCCTCCGTCTGTGGCACTGCTGTACGGGCACGGAGGGCAGGAGCATGGCAGGCAGGATTCAGGCATGGGGCTTGGCCAGGGATGCTGGTGGGGAGCGCAGGGATGCTGGTGGGGAGCTCAGGGATGCTGGTGGGGAGCGCAGGGATGCTGGTGGGGAGCTCAGGGATGCTGGTGGGGAGCGCAGGGATGCTGGTGGGGAGCTCAGGGATGCTGGTGGGGAGCGCAGGGATGCTCTGCACCCAGCAGGGCGGGGATGGGAGAAGAGGAGCAGAAGGGGCTTCCCAGGGGACACGGCAGCACCCACCCATGCCTGCATCCACAGGGGCTGGGCACCGGCCCCGCAGCACCTTCCACCCCCCCAAGCAGCCCCAGGGCCGGGGCTGGGGGGGGGCCGGGCTGGAGTCCCTGCGTGGGGGTCAGTGCTCGGTCACCGAGCCCCCGGGGTCAGCGCCGGGACCGGCAGCCGCCAGACGTGACAGCGTGCATTAGCACCGGGCTGCCTCCGCCACAGGAGCGTGGGGGCCGTGGGTCTGCCCACCCCCCCGTCATGCACACACACACACCCCCGCACACCCCCCCCACCCCATGCACAGCCCCCCGTGCATGTAGACCCCGTGCACACATACCCCCCACGCGCATAAATGCCACGCACACACCCCCCACATGCATGTGCACCCCTGCACACACATATACAGTGCACATACACCCCTCCACACGTCCCCCACGCCCCCCCGCCCCCCCCCAGGAATATGTGTCCACGCACTCCCCAGGCACAGCCCTGCATTCACACATACCCCGTGCACCCACCCCACATGGAGATGCACCCCATGCACACCCCCCCACGCCTGTACCCGCTGTGAACAGCCCCCCAATGCACCCCCATGCACTTACACCCCGCGCACACACACCCCCCCATGAACACACAGCATCACGCAAACGTCCCCCAGGGATGTATACACCACGCACAGCCCCCGTGCACACCCCCCGCCACGCACACCCTGCAATGCACCCTCCCATGCACTTACACCCCATGCGCACACCCCCCCATGCACATACATCCCATGCACACCCCCCCACACATGCATCCCCCATGCAGATACCCACCATGCACACACCCCCCATGCATGTACCCACCGCGCAGCCCCCCACATGCACACACCCCGCACACGCTCCCCGGAGCTTCAGCCATGTTTGGGGGCTGAGATGCTGTGGGGCAGCAGCGGCTGAGGTTGGGGGGGCCCCATGGGTGCGGCAGCCCCACACACACCCACAAACACACACACACACACGGCTCCTGGGGCTGGGAGCTGCTGGCAGGTGGGAGAATGCTGCTGTGCCCCGAGTGATTTTGGGGTGAATCCAGCAAAGCTGAGTGGGCTGCTTTGCTCCCTGTCACCCCGTGGGGCACCCCAAGCTCGGCGGGGGACGGGGATGTCACACACCCCAAGATGCAGCCAGAGCTGCCGGCGGGGACGCGGCGGCAAAGCCTTCGTGGGACCCCCGAGGGAATGAGTTGCACCGAGGCCGGATCCTGTGCCAGCACTGGACCCCGCGCCCCGCTCGACCCCAACAGCAGGTGCTGCCCGGCTGCCCCCGGAGGGGTGCGCAGGGGGGGCACAACACAGGGCAACCCTACGAAAACATCCCTGGGTACGCAACCTGGGACTTGCGCAAGCCTACAACAACAGGTCGGGTCGGGTACGCAGCACGGTGCAACCCTACAACAGCAGCTCTTGGGGTACAACCCACTTCCCCCGCAGCCCTGTGACAACACCGTGGGTAAATAACCCACTGCTCTCGCAACCCTACAATAACACTTCGCTGCAGGCAGAGGCAGGAGCTGTTTCCTCCATCGCCCCCTGCCCTGCCGGGCTCCTCACTCCCTCTCCCCCCGGGGATTTTCCCACTCCTGCCCAGAAGAGCCCGGGCGGGGGGGGGACGAGCTGCACCCCGCTGTCCTGCGGGTGCTCCGGGCACCAAAACAGCTACGTGGGCCAGGAGAGATGGGAGGTGGGGGGGAGACAGGCAGCACCTGTGGAGGCAGTGGGGAGATGGGGGGTGCGGGGGGGGGATGCAGGAGGGTTATAGGAGGGATGCAGGAGGGATGCAGGGGGGTGCAGGAGGGATACAGGAGAGATGCAGGAGGGATATAAGAGGGGTGCAGGAGGGATGCAGGGGTTGCAGGAGGGATACAGAAGGGATGCAGGTGTGGCACAGGGGGTTGCAGAGGGACACAGGAGAGATGCAGAGGGATATAGGAGGGATGCAGGTGTGAGAGGGGGGGATGCAGAGAGATGCATGAGGCATATAGGAGAGGTGCAGGGGAGTGCAGGAGGGATGCAGGTGTGATACAGCAGGGTGCAGGGGGGTGCAAGGGGAAGGCAGGGGGAGCAGGGGGATGCCAGGAGCGTGCTAATCATGCCCCAAAGCTGCAGACCCGGGGAGGTGAGTGTGAACTGGCCCATGCCCGGCACAGGGTGGCAAAGTGTGGGTGCAAAGAGCTCTTCTGAGCCCCCTTCCTGCTCCCTGGCCAACTCTGGTGGGGGGGACCAGCGGCTCCGAGAGGGGGACACCAGCTCTGCCCCGCTCTGCCCCTGGGGTTGTGCAAGGGTGTGGGGGTGCACACATGGGTGCATGTGCGTGGGTGCATGCACAGAAATAGGTGCATGTGTGACAGGTCCTGCCCATGAGCTTGGCCTGTCCTATCTCTCCTCGAGCTCCTGGGGACATTGCCTCACCCCCCCCAACACACACACAGAGCAAGGACCCCAGCATGCTGCAGCGAGACCCTGAGCACCCTGCAGCAAGGAGCCCAGCACCCACCAGTTAGGGCTTCCACGCTGGCACCCCAAGGTCTTCCCTGCGGTAGTTGCTCCCCCAAGGATCCAGCCGGGGCGGGGGGCTGCTGGGTGTCCTGGCAGGGCTGGGTGGGGGGTTCCAGGCACCCCCCAGGTGTGGGGGAAGGAGGGGATGGTTCCAGCAAGAGCCTTGGCCTGGATGCACAGCCCAGCACTAGCCCAGTACAGCCCAGTGCAGCCCAGTGCAGCCCAGCGCAGCCCAGCACCAGCCCAGTGCAGGTCAGTGCCAGACCAGTACTAACCCAGTACCAGCCCAGTGCACCCCCACTGCAGCTGCAGGGGAGGAAAGAGGCTGAGAGTCTCCCCCTCGGGGGGGCTCAGGCTTTGGAGTGGGGAGGGCTTGGTCCCAGACACACAGTGGGTCAGGATCCAGCCCAGTGCGAGGGTGCTGGGGTGGGGGTCCCTGCAAGGTCCCTATGTGGGTGCAGGGGGTCCCAGCCCAGGGTCCCAGTATGGGGCAGAGCTTGCCCATAGGGATGTGGGGGTCGCAGCCTGCAGTCCCCATGTGGGTGCAGGGTGTCCCTATATGGATGGAGAGGGTCTCCGTGTAGGTGGAAGGGGCCCTATATAGGCGCTGGTGTCCTAGCCCAGGGTCCATAGGTAAATGTAGGGGTCTCTATATGGATGGAGAGAGTCCCTCTATGGGTGCAGAGGGTCTTTATATGGATACAGAGGTACCTATATGGCTGCAGAGAGTCTCAGTATGGGAGCTGGGGTCCCTGGCATGCCCACCTGGCTTCTGGGTCCCTATACAGGTTGTGGGGTCCCTATACGGGTACAAGGCTTCCTATACTGGTGAAGGGACCCTCTTTATGGGCGCTGGGGTCCCTATGTGTGCTGCAGGGGGGGTCCCTATATGGGTGCAGGGGTCCCTATACAGCAACAGGGGTCCCTCCACGGCCGCAGAGGGAGGCCCTGGGGTCGGGGGGGAGCCTGTTTAGGTGCAGCGGATCCCTATACAGCTGCAGGAGGCGTCCCTATACATGGAGGGGCATCCCTATACAGGTGCAGGGGGGTCTCTATATGGTTTCAGGGGGTCCCTACACAGGTTTAGGGGGGGTCCCTGTACAGTTTGGGGGTGTCCCGTGCAGTCTTGGGTCCCTGTACGGTTTGAAGGGGTTCTTTGTGTCCTTTGGGGGTCCCTGTACGGTTTCAGGGTGTCCCCGTACTGTTCGGGGTCCCCATATGATTTTGGGGGGAGGTGTCCCTGGGCAATTTAGGGCATCCCTGTGTGGTTGGGGGTCCCTGTGTGGTTTTGGTGCATCCCTGTACAGTTTTTTTTTTTTTGGGGGGGGTGTCCCTGTGTGGTTCGGGGTCCCTTTACAGTTTGGGGGCTCCCTGTACGTTTCGGGGTCCCTTTACAGTATGGGGGGGTGGGGTGTGTGTCCCTGTATAATTCAAGGTCCCTGTACGGTTTTGGGGGTCCCTATAAGGTTTGGGGCCCTGTACAGTTTGGGGAAGCCCCGTACGGTTTGGGGGCGCCCCCTGGCGTTTCGAGGCCCCCCCGGGGGTTCGAGGTGCCTGTACAATTTTGGGGGTCCCTGTACGTTTCGGGTTGCCCCCGCGTCTCGCCCTCTCCCCCCCGCCCCGCCCCGCCCCGCCCCGCGGAGGGCGGCGTGAGCGCCCTCCCCGCCTGCAGGGGTCGCTGTAGCGGCGGGCGGCGGCGGCCGGGCCGGGCCGGGCGGGTCTCGCTTGTTCCGGCGCCGCGTGGTCAGCGCCGCGCGCCGCCGCCACAGCGGGAGCAGGAACCGGGAGCGGCGGGGCCCGGCCCGGCCCGGCTCGTCTCGACCTGACCCCGCCATGTGGTTCATTTACGTGCTGAGCTGGCTGTCCCTGCTCATCCAGGTGGCCTTCGTCACCTTGGCGATCGGTGAGCCCGCCGCCGGGGGTCTGCCGGGGGGACGGGCTCCTCGGGGGTTGCCGCCGTGCCGGGCCCGGGCCCGGGCCCTGCCGCAGGCTTCTCCCGGGGGTTGTCGCGATATGTCGTGCGTTTGTCGGCAGGGGGGGTAGCTCTGGGAACGGGGCAGCCTGGGCTCCTGCTGGGATCGGGGCCGCCGGTCCGGCACCTCCCGTGTGCCGGGGCTCGGACCGGGTGTCCCGAGGCCCCGTGGGTGCTCCAGAGATGCCCTTGAGGCCTCCGAGTGCCCCGCGGGTCTGGTGGATGACCCAGAGACTGGGGTGGGGGTGGAGGGGGATGTCCCATGGGTGCTCACGAGTCTCCCGAGTGCTCCTGAGGTCCTGTGGAAGCCCCGGAGTCTGGGGGTTCCCTGGGTTCCCCCGAGGTCCCCTGGGTGCCACAGAGATTTGCTCGGGTGCACCCCGTCCTTCGGTCTGTCCCAGACTGTGTGAGCATGGACCCCCACGGCTGAAGACACCGGTGTTTGCCCCAGTCTCTCCCGATCTGTGGGGCTGAGCCAGGTATTTCTCCCACAGCTGCAGGGCTGTACTACCTGGCAGAGCTGATCGAGGAGTACACGGTTGTCACCAGGAGGATAATCAAATACATGATCTGGGTAAGTCTCTGTGCTTATAAAAATGGGTGGCTCCTTGCCAAAATCACCCCTGGGGCAGCAGCGGGGCTGGCAGAGTGGCTGTGGCATGGTATGTCAGCTCTGGATGGAGTGGTCAGGCTCCTGCTTCTCCTGGCACCAAGGCAGCTCTGTCTCCAGAGGAGGGAGGTTGTTAGGGGCAGCTACTTCAATCGGCACCTCGCTTAACTGGGGAGGTGTTGATCCTGCCTAACTCCTGTGTGACACCTCTCCCCGCTGGCTGGGGAAACTGAAGGCCAGCTGCACCAGGTGCCGCAGCAGCAAGGTGGGATTCCTGTTTAGACGTTCCCCAAGGGGCTGGTGCAGAGTGAGGGGAGGGTGGGGAGATGCGGTGCTGTCAGAGTGCATTAAAAGTCACCTTGAACATGGCAGGATTTCTGGTTGTGAAGCTGCCCACAGTCCTGCTGTCTGCACCCCTGTTTTTTTGCCCCAGGCAACCCCTGTTCTCTCTTCCAGTTCTCCTCAGCTGTGCTGGTCTGCCTCTACCTCTTCGAACACTTTCCCGGTTTCATGGTGGGTGTGGGACTCTTCACCAACCTGGTCTACTTCGGTTTGCTGCAGACCTTCCCCTTCATTGTCCTGACGTCCTCCAATTTCATACTGTCCTGTGGTGAGTGGTGCCATCGCCTTCCCACGGGGGTGGGTGCTGGGGTGGGAGTGGACTCTAGGGCGGAGAAATCCTCATCACCCCTATCACTGGGTGGGCTCTGGGTGGCAGCAAAGGTTTAGGTTTTGCGGTTGCAGCCCCCATGGCGTTCGGAAGGACTTTGAGCTTTGTGCGGAAGGACTTTGAGCTTTGTGCGGCGCTTCTTAATTGCGCTTTATGATGTGGCTGTGATAATTGTGGGCTGGGCTTGGTGGTTGGGAAGTGCCTGTGGTAGTGTGCCCTGGCACAGAGCTGGGGACGTCGGACTTTCTTGGGCACTATCTGCTTCACCCTGTGGCCAGTTCCGCTACAAACCTAGGCAGCAGCACTAGGGAAACGAGATCCCAGCTGGCCCAAAGCTCGGCCTCCTCCCTGAAGACCTCCTGTTTTGGGCATTCACCGTGTCTTGGTAAAGAGCAGGAGGGATTTGAAGCAAACTAAAAAACCTGACGTGTGTAATTACAGCCTGATGTCAGGCTGGGCTGTGAAAGGGACTGTATGCGTGTCATCATAAGAAGCTGATGTTTAGAAAAATGTCCACAATTACTGTGTGAATTCATCAGGGAGAAAGTCCTGTTAGAAAAGTACATCGCTGAGCTTAAATCAGGGATTTTTATTTTTCACGTTTGCACCTTTCTTGTGGTGTTTGCTGAGCCCATGACTCTGGCTGCCGTGGCCCCGTCCGCAGCTGGGCTGTGGGCTGCCTGGCCCTGCCCGGCAAGCCCTGGTGCGAGATGGGCATAAGGGTCTCTCCTCTTTTCTGAGTGTCTGGCATAGGCACAGGGTTTTGGTGTGAGGTCAGGCAGAGACTTAAATTAGCAGCACCAATATTCTGGGCAAAGTGGGCAGCTTAGTTCTTTGTCTGCCAGACTCGTCTGATGAATGGTCAGAGCCATGTCATAGGCTGAGTCCGGGAGCAGGTCCGCTGCCAGGTCTGGGGTGGTGAGCCAGTAGCTCTGACAATTAAACTGTTTTTTTGGCTGCTCTGAGTAGGTTAAATGGTTTTCTCCTGCCATGAGTTGCTGAGTCTCCTGCATGTTTTAGTGTCCTGTGTGCAGATCTGACTTCAAATCTCTGCTGAGAGTGATTTGTAGTGACACCTTAAGTAGCGAATGGGCAAAATTTTTTCTGGCATGACATTCTGATTCTTTATGCATATTTTAGGGTGCTGTCTGTGTACAACTGAAATACCTTTGCTCCTCAAAGTATTCACATAGGTAGGATTTTATCCGCTACTTGAAAATGAGTGTAGCTCTCCTGTGGCGTGTAGATCAGGAGCTGCGTTTTTTGGCAGACCCAGACTCTCATCTGGATCTTCAGTTTCATCTGTAGACTGGAGCAGATGGATGATAATGCAGCGTGGGACACAGCTTCCCGTGTCGGTGTTGTCTCTTGCTGGGGCTCTACTGACACGGTGCTCCTGGGCTGGGGTTGCTGTGTTGGTATCTCAGATAAAAGGTGAAAGAAGCTCTTAATTCCAGCTCCATAAGAGCTAAGTGGTATTTTTCACTGCTGAGGACACTGTTAACCCCACTATGCTGGCAGCATTTCAGCTTGACTTGGTTTACAGCAGGCAGAAGAGTTTTTCTCTGCAGCAGCTGTTGGGGACACAGGGTTTTTCACTGCTTCTCTCAGCGCTGCACAGCATTAGCGAGTGTCAGGCTGGGCTCTCCCGGGTGCCCTTGAGGACATGGAGAATAAAACACCAGAAGGACGAGGGGCTCGTCTGGGGCTGCACAGAGTAACAAAACGGAGCTGGGATGGGGGAGACTCTGGCTGCTCACACCGTTTCTCACTAGATGCATGAAAATATTTTAGCCACAGCAGGATTCCAGGTGTACAGGGGCTGCAGGAAAGGGGATACGTGGCAGGGAAGAGCTGCTCCTTGTGGAGTGTACAGCAGTGGAAGTGGATGTCCTCCTTCAGGGGGCTAATGAAATAAGATGACAGTATTGCTTCTGGGCTGGAGACTGACTTTGCTGTGTTTTCCTTTGGCAGTGCTGGTTATATTCAATCACTACTTAGCGTTCCAGTACTTCGCCGAGGAGTATTACCTGTTCTCTGAGGTGAGAGACCTTTGGGAAGGAGTCGGTCCATGTTCTTCCAGCCAGTGTGGAGCTGTTGGTGGGAGGAGGGAGAGGAAAATGCCATTTTTTCAGTCAGCAGTAAGACACACTGAGGATATTTTTTGCAGCCCTTCCCTGGGGGTTCCTGTGCTTATTCCCTTAGAAGTACCAGGGAAGCTGCAGTCTCATTTCTCGGGTGTGGACTTGGGGCTTTCTTGGCCAACTAGAGAGGCAGAAGAAATACTGTATATTAAGTGCAGATTTTTTTTTTCTGATATGCTAAAAACTAGGAAAAATAGAAAATAGTACTCTTTTAAATTTTTTTTACAAGCTAACCACAAATCGCTTCCCTTTTGTCATAATTGCTCCTCATTATTTTTATGTCTCTGATGTGCTGTTTCTTCTGTCTCACCCCCTTTGCACCTACCAAGAGGAAGGACTGCATTCACAGGGGGGCTTGCTTGGGCCCAACAGGAGCTGCTGCTTAGTGTAGACTTTAAAAACAAACCAAAAAAACTCCACCAAAATAAAAAACCAACAACCTTTTTATGAAGTTTAACACTTCTCCAGCATTTGCATGCACAAGGAGGCTGGTGTGGCAGCTCAGCACCATTTGGCTTGGCTCTCCCCAAACCACAGCAGTGGCTGCTCCCGCAAGCGCTGACTCCTCCTGCTACACCAGCATCCCACCCTGGGACAGGAGGAGCAAGTCCAGACCTTGACCCTTCCTTTTAGTCCCCAGAAGGTGTGAAGAGGATTTAATTATTAATAACAACACAGCCAATCTCCTGTTTGTGTCTTTGTGCTGTTTAAAATTCTGGTTTCTGGGAGCAGTAAAGGTTTTCAAACACCTGAAACAGGAGCAAGGGCTTTTCCTGTGCATCCTGTCCTTCCATGGAAGTTGCTGGGTGAATTTTATCCCCTTATCAGCTTCATAGGGCCGTGCTATCTCAGCGCCCAAGAGACTCGGGAGAGGTTGAGTTGCAGTTCTTCCCCTTCAGTGCCCTTTCTCTTGGGGGGTTCAGGCAGAAACTTGGGTTGTACCGTAGGGAGGTGCAGCTGAGGCTGAGGCAGCACTTGTGGGTGTTAGCGCGGACAGAATTCAGCCTGTGAAAGGCCACTGAGTGCATTGTGGCTCTGCTCTCACTACCTGTCTTGCTCTGCCCACAGGTTCTCGCCTACTTCACGTTCTGCCTGTGGTTAATTCCTTTTGCTTTTTTTGTCTCCTTGTCGGCTGGAGAGAACGTCCTGCCTTCCACGGTGCAGCCTGGAGGTGAGCGCTCCCAAGGCCCGGGCAGATGTCTGCTGGGTTTTGACAGGGGCTGTGCTCAACACACCGCATTCCCACCGCACTGAGGAGAGATGCGGGGCAGCTGGTTGGGTAAATCCTTCCAAAAGCTGAGGAAGGAAAGGTGGGGTTTCTGCAGGGTGAGGGTGAGCAGAGTGGAGGGCTGTTCCAGCTTTACATGCTGCATCTCTCCAGTCATGAGGCACTGTTGCTTTCCCTGGACTCTCCCTACAAGCTCAAGAAAGGGAGCTCAGGATTTGGGCTCCCTGGCCGTGGCTTACAGGAATGCCCAGATAGGCCAGATCTGAGCAAACCAGAAAGTTTCATACTTTAAAGGCAGCTCGTGCGTCACCCTGAAATCAGACATCCTGTCCCAAGGTTCCTGTGGCTGTCAGTGGGGTTTGTATTTGATTGTTCTTCCCTTTTCTCCACAGACGACGTGGTCTCCAACTACTTCACCAAGGGGAAGAGGGGCAAGCGCTCTGGTATCCTTCTCATCTTCTCTTTCATCAAGGAGGCCATCCTGCCCAGCCGACAGAAGATTTACTGAGCCCCGGATGCAGCCGGCATCGGCTGCGGTGAAGGAGCAGGGCAGACCCAAACTGTGCAGCAGGCTGCGAAGCAGCACTGTCCCCAGGCCTCGCTCGAGCCCTCCTCAATGTTTCTCGAAGGGATTTTGCTAGCAACCTATAAACTGGACGATGGCCGGAGGTGCCAGCAGCACTGGACAGACACACGGGCAGGGCTTGCGCCTTTTTATACAGCTCTGCCGATCCCCCGGGACTGTACGCAAGAAGGATGTTTGGCTCCAGCCAAGCGCAAGGAGGGTCTGGCTTCCCGGTGCTGCCCACCCTGCTCGGGGACCTGGGAGGCGTTGTCGTCTGCTGGGGTTTAAAGCCAGAAGTCTGTGCGTGGTGTAGTTTGGCTGTGGGGGAACCGTTCCCTCGGAGTGGCAGCAGAATGCGCTTGATATTTAACTGAGGTTTACACAGAGCCATTAATTAAAAAAAAAAAAAAAGAATAAAGTAACCAAACTGTTGAACTCCCACGTATTCCTGCTGGGAGCCTGCCAGCATTGGAGGATGCTGGTGTCCCCCTGCGGAGTACACGTTGGGAGGGAAGCGTGGGGGCAGGCACCTCTCCCAGCACTCCGCAGCTGCAGGGAGGTAACCTGGAAGGACTCGACGTCTCTTTTTGTTTGATTTTAATGTTGGAAATACCCACTTTTCTCCTCTCTGGTTTTGCTGGCAGCCTCGCTGAGCGGCCGGGATGCTGCAGCAGTGCTGGCGGGCTGAGTGAGGCCCCAGGCAGCTGTTTCACGGAGAGCGATTCTCTACGTGCGTAGGCGTGAGGGGAGTGAGATGCTGAGCGAGTTGCCTCAGCATCCCTTGGGTGTCATCTGCTTGTCGTTCCCAGTGCTGCTAAACTCGCTGTGTCTCCCTCCTTTGCTAAAAGGAAAAAAAAAAATAGATGATCCTACTGAGAAGGAGCTGAACCCTTTGTTCTTGTTCCTTGTAATCATAAGGATTTTTTCCCCCTTTTTTGCTTTGTTGTTGGTCACCGTCAGCCTGTGCCAGAACTAGATGTCCCCAGGCTAGCCGGGAGCCAGGGCTGTTCATGGCTGTAGCGCAGGAGCGCCCAGCTCTGGCAGCAGAGTTTCATCATTTGGGAAGGCTTTTTGAGGAATTTCTGAAGAAAGTGGCTCATTTTAATCTTGTGGCCAGTTCTGGCTTAAGGCAAAGGTAAGGAACATGGTCCCTGCCCCTGGATTTCTTCAGTGCCCAACAACACTGGCATGTTTTGATGCTGATTTAGTAGAAGTGTGGTTTCTGTTTGAGAGCTGCTCGCCTAATAAAGGCTATAGGTGAAGTTCACCTTATTAGAGAGGCTGGATGCAGTGTTGTCCCTCTGGCTCAGGAGCATTTGTCTCCCGCGTTGAGTCGTTGTTGCGTGAGGAAGTTGTCCTCTGTGCATGCTGGTTATTTTTTATGTTTTTAGAGAAATAGTGGAGGATGAGAGAGCTATCGAGAGGACCTGAGGGCTGCAGAAGGCAGATCACGAAGGCCTTGGGAGATGTAGTCACTGAGAGGGGTTAGCAGGAGGTGTGTATTTTCCGTATGGAGCTCTTTGTTATCACGGAATCAGAAAAGTGAAGGTAAAAGCACTGAAAGCAAAGTGATTAGTAGCAGGCAAAGCACAAAAGAAGACGCAAGGGCACGGGTGGGAGAAAACCATCAGCCTTGCCCGTAGCACTGGGAAGCTCCTGGAGAACCTGCTCCCCAGCTCGGGTGCTGTGCTGTAATTTTGCTTCAAGGCCACAGGGTGGGGGACGCAGGTCCCAACTCTGTCCCCTGCCCCGGCTCGCTGCCGCCTAGGCGAGCAGCGGGACAAGCTGGATGCTTTTGTTCACTGATGGACAGCTATAAGCTTGACCAAATTTAGGTTGAAAAATAGGTTTCTGCCATGGAGGAGGGAGGAGGATGCTGGCAGTGATGGGGGTGGCACCCGGGGGGGGGGGTGGCAGGCTGCTGGGAAGCTCCTGGATATGTTCACAGCTCTGCTCCAAACTGTGTGTAACAGTTTCCATCGTCTCGGGTGCAGCCAGATGGGCCAGGGCAGGCGAGATTCCCTGGCTGGGGGCGGCAGGCGAGGCGAAGCCCCCCTGGGCTGGGGCTGCGTGACGTGCGGGGCACGGCCGAGGATGGCGGGGCAAGTGCCATGCCTCTTGCCATCCTTGGGTCGGGTTTAAATTTAGTTTTGTCTCTCTGAATGTGATACAGGAGGGATGTAAAACTCCTTGAGAGCTGTCACTGCCACCACGGGGAGAGCAGGGCACAATGGAGGGCTGGCCCCGGGGTCTGGGCCCTTCTTTCTGCAGGGTACTGCAGGAAGAGCAGAGGCCCAAGACGTGTCTGCCGCTGGACGAGTGCACAGGATGTAAATAGGGAACATCAGTAGCTTTAATGTCCCTTCTACCGCATCATTTTAATCCTCATTTTCCCATCCATTTAGCCAGAAAGCGAGGGTAGATTACTTTGTATTTTTCCAGATGACAAGTCCATTTTTCCTGACTACTGCTTGTGATCATCGGGTGTTTAAGATGTTAATGACACACATTGCTTTGAGCTGAACCAGATTCAGATGAGTCGTGTAACTGGGTGATAGCGAGTGAAACCCTATAAATATTTAAAAGGCGAGCATCAGAAAAAGCCCCCCTGAAAGCTCCTGCTGTGTGGGGAGAGATAATGCCGTGGGGGCTGCGAGGACCACACTCGGCTCCCCGGCTCTGCTCTCATCTCCTGCCATACGCAGAGAGGTTTGGGGCTGGCTCCTGAAAACGCACCCTCTCACAGGACAGGAGTTTTGGACAAAACACTCTGTTCCCTGCCCTGAAACATGGGGACCCCGCAAAATCTGGTGGATAAGATGCAAAACCTCTCGTTGTTCACGGGACGATGCAAGGATGCTCCAGAGGCCACCCACAGAGGGTTTGCAAGAAGCTCCAGCTTAAAAAGAAGTGTGAATTACCACTTTGATTAAGTATTTAAGAGTTATGTATATTAATACGCAGCTGCCCTCCGAAGCGTCTCTGCTCGGCAGCTCTCCCCTGGCTGCGGTGGCTCTGGCGGCTCGGGGACAGTGCAACTGACGGGGCATGGCTTTCCCGTCCCGCGGGAGCAGAGCCGGCATTGATTTTCATGGGTGTTTGGAGGGTGTAATCAGGGGAGAGGAATTCACTCGATATGGAGCGGGCAGAGCGCAGGCAGCGCAGCGGTGGGAAAGGGCAGGCTGCCGATGAGTAACCGCGCTCGGGACGTGGCATTTCCCCCGATGGCGCCGAGGGAAAGGCCGAATTCGGCAGGGATCGAAATGCAAGAGCTGGGTAGTGCTGTGTCCCTTGTGATGGGAATCGCCCCAAAAGCTGGATTTGGAGAAACTCAGCTTTGTCCAGGGAAGGAGGAGCCGGGGGGGGTGTGGGCAGCCTGGCTCCAGCCTCCTTGGGCTTTTGGAACTGGTTGAGCTGGTCCCAGCGCTGTGGTCCCTGCGGCTCTTGCCTTCTTTTCCAATAAGAGGTTCTGTTCAACAAGCTGACATTCATCCTTTAGTCTGGTGAGCTTGTACGTCTCGCGAGCAGCCTTTCCTTGTCTGCTTTCCACATGGCAGCCCTCAGGTGTCTGGAGAATCGAAAGGCCAGGACAAGAAACACTTGGTAATTAGAAAGATAAGCTCCTTGCTTTAAATATTTTAGTTCGAGTTGTCTACGTCTTCGAGAAGGAGAAAGAAAATGTATTAAAAAAAGCAGAGAGATGGAGTGCTGTAAGGCGGCAACCTGTCCTGGCTGTCCCCAGGAAACAGGGAGGGCCGTAGCCACCGCAGGTCCCCCAGGAAGGGACCCGTCCCCTCCTTGAGTACATCGAAAACCGCTCGCCCTTTCTCCGATGCCACTGTGGCCAGCAGAGTGGGTTTCCTGGCATGTCCTTGTTCCTTTGGGCCGTTCAGTCTGATCCCAGACAGCTCTTTAATTATTGCGCAAAGGCATCATGAGATCGTTGGCTGGAAGCGGAAGGTACATAAATCCAGACTACAACCAAGGCGTGCATTTTTAACGGGAAGAATAATTAACTCCTGGAAGGAGATGCAGCATGGAAGGGGGATGCTTGGGATCAGCCACGGTCCTGGCTGCCCCTGCCTGCTCTCATACACAACTGAATAAACTATTTAAGGAAGGAAGGGTCCTGCCCGCACCCTGCCTGTCCCCCAAGGCTGAGCAGCCCTGGATTAACCCCTCTATAGGGGACACCAGATGTACGTGCCTGCTTCTATAGGGGCCTGAGCCCAAACAAGTGACCAGCAGTGCAAACCTGCCCTGACACCCACCGTGGCATCGTCTGAAGGAAGGGGTGGCCCCTCTGCCCGTGGAAGGGATGTTTGAGGACCCACCAGCCTCCCCTGGCGTGTGGCTTATCCCCGCCAAAACGACACTCCGAGGGAAAGCTGAGGGCCAAGCCACTGCCAGGAGTCCATTTTCTCCCAAGTTTTAGCACAGACCCAGCCCATCCGCCCTGCCACAAGTTCAGGACCTGAACTGTACAATTTATTTGCAATAAAACCAGCCCCGAGAGGATGAAGGGAATTGCCCTGGCTAATTAAGCATCTGGTGGAAGGGATGAGGATGCTCTCACTTGCTTTCCCCTGCCCGCTGTCTCCTGCCCACAACAAGGCGGTGGAGATGGAGAAACCACAATTAAATTAATGCTTCTGTTGTTCTTTGGATTTAAAAGGAAGAGACACTGCCACGGAATCCAGCCCTTCAACCCTCACATCCCAGCAGTGCTGACTCCCCCGTCTCCCAGTATGTTCCAGCATTGCCAGGGGTCCCGCTGTGTGTTGTTCAAGTTGCGGTGGGCGACTCAGCTGTACCAAGCTGTTCCCTTTGCTGCTGAGCATGAAGGACTGCCTTACAGCACCGAAACACCCCTGCGGCAGCCGGAGGGGAGGGGAGCGCATGGGGGGACACCGGCAGGGCAGGGGGCACTCCTGGGTGCCTTGGGGACCACGGGCACTTGGGAGGGTGACCTGATGGAGCAGATCCGTGCTTTCCACCTCTGATTGCCTAAATACAGAGACGCTTTTTCCTGGACTTTTTCCTTTTCCCTGGACCAGCCCTGCGGCTCCTCTGGAGCAGCAAATCTCTGGGACCAGCCCAATAGCTTTGGAGCAAGCAGCTCGAGGGGAAAACCTGTGGCCCTCAATGCTTAAAAATAAGCGTGGGCTTAAGAGCATTCATCCCTTTGAGTAAATACGGGTCTGCCGGCTCCCTGGGGAACCCAGCCTTGGAGCTCAGTGCCTGGAAGGACTGTTCACCCCTGAGCTGCTGCTGGGTGAAGGCCAGGAGTGCTGGTGAGGGGGGGACACAGATATCCTCCTCGCTGCAGGTAAGTGCTGTGTTATGTGTGTCCCTGCCCAGCTGCTGGGCACCCTAGGGTGGCAGGAGAGTGGGTGCCCTGCTTCGGTCCCACAATGTCTCTTGGCCATTCCGTTTTGCAGCAGCTCCACTGCCATCCACGCCGGCCACAGCCCCGTCCCACGGCCACCCCCTCACCCAGCAGACGTGCCTCTCCGGTGACAACGTGGCGTGCAAGGACCAAGTGCTACCTCACTTTAATTAAAGCACAAGAGGATGCAAGCTGCTGGAAAACGAGGGTGAAAGTTTGCAGCAGCCATCCCTGCCGCCCGCCATTCTCCCTCCTCCCCCCGCCGTGGCTGTGCAGCTCTGGCGGTGCTGGGCGAAGGGCAGCGCGGTGGGCAGCTGCCTCTACCCTGGCTCCCCCCTGCCTCCAGCTGGGCGGGCAACTGGCCGGGTCCTGGGGAGGCCACCGGCTGCCCGGGGTCTGAACGAGACCCCATTCTCACTCCCCGGTGAGCGCCTGGATGGAGTTGTCCCGTTGTCCTTGTCCCCTGGGGAGAAAGAGACAGAGAGACAGAGAGGAGGCATGGAGCGGGGTGAGAGCAAGAGCAGAGTCCACGGGGACCCGTGCCATCGTCCTGCACCTGGAATGGTGACAGGATGGGACCGCAGAGCATCAGTCAGGCTCACGGCAGGGCAGTGAGGAGACACATGTGTGTGTCACCTCTGCGCCGGTCCCTGGGGACGGGTCATCCGGCCCGAGGCCCCCATACCCTCCCCACCAGGCCCTGCGCCGTACCAGTATCCAGCCTCCCCGCAGCCCCAGCATCCTCGTGGTCCTGTTGCAGGGGGAGGGGGGCGGGCGGTGGGGCAGGCAGTGCTGGTGCAGATGCATCCACCACCCGGCGCCGCCGCTGCAGGATGGACTCCAGCTGCCTGTCCCTGCCCTTCAGGCTGCTTTGCCGCCCGCTGGGCCTCCTGCTCGCCCTCCTCATGGCACCCTAGGAAACACCACACAGAGCCCAGATGCTGAGGGATCACACCCAGGCACTGAGACCCCCTGGGGCTGTGCTCCTGGCCAGCCCCAACGCAGCCCCACACATGATGGCTGGAGCTGGGAACAATGGCTCCGAGGTCCCTGTGTGATGGCCTGGCGTGACCCCCCCTCCTTGGGACAGGGCTGCTCACCAGGATGCCCTGCAGCTCCATCGCCACGCTCCTCCGCTTGGTGGATGCTGCCGCCGGACCCTGCAGGAGGGGATGGAGGAGATGTAGCCGCATCCTGCTGGCCCCGCAGCTCCCTGGGGCTGCCAACGCTCCCCAAACCCACCCCGAGTCCCAGGGCTCCCTGAGGACATTCCCCCACAGGATGGGGGTGTCTGGCAGCAGCCGAGCCCAGGTCCCTGCCTACCTGGCCCACTGGCACCCGCTCCTTCGCGGGCCTCAGGACCACCCCGTTCTTTATCCGCTCCATCATCTCCTGCACGGCTCGAGCTTTAGCATCGTCAGCTTCTGGCTTGCCTGCGCAGGGAGCACCACGCTGAGACCCCATGCGCTCATGACAGGGCTCAGTCCCTGCCGGGGCGGGGAGCTGCCACCTCCCTGCAGCTCCCCCCATGCCCGGGGTCCCTCCCACAAGGCTAAACCCGGCCGTGACCCAGGGCCAGGTATGACCTTGCTGTGGCTCATCTCCCACCCTTGCCGGGCGGGACAGGGGTGCTGGGGCCTGAGCACTCTCTCTCTGGGGAGCGGGGGGCTGGCAGGGTGCTGGTCACCCCCCAGTGGGAACTTGGAGCAACACTTTTGGATGGCTGGGAGATGCCTGAACCAGTGTGGCATTGGCAAACCTCTGTCCCGGAGAAAGTCCATCTTCCCTGTGCCCAGGGACTCTCCCATCCCCACGGTGCTGCCAGTGAGCCTCCACAGTGCCAGGACCCCCACCGTCCCCCGGGGTGCAGCGGGACAGCCCGAGGGGACTTACTGCGCTGCAGGTTTGCCATCCCCTTCCTCTGCCTGATCATCGAGAGCGGGCTGGAAGGGAGAGGGGAGGTGAGAGCCTGGCCAACCCGCACCCCTCGCCCACAAAAAGCCAGACATGATGCCCAGCCTGCCCACCCCTTCTCCATCAAGGAGCTGCCTGGACCCCCCCCGTCTCAGAGACAGGCCCACCTCACCCTCCCCAACATCCCGCTGGGGTCTGGCCCCTGCGGCCAGCTCTGCTCCCCACCTGCACCCTGTACCTCCTGCTGGGGACGATGCCCGGGCATGGCTTGAGGACAGCCCGGCATGACGGGCGAGGGCGGTGGGTTGCGGGGGGGAGCAGGGTTTGCCCCCAGCCCAGCTTATTTGCTATGGCAGAGACAAGCTGGAAGCCCCTGGGCTACTGGAACTGCTTTCTGCAGGAGGTAACGGGGATGTCCGGCGGCGTCACTTACTCCACGGGGACAGCGGGTGTGGGTGGTGGCAGTGGCGGTGGCGGCGGCGGCGGCGGTGGCGCGGGTGCAACCATCTCAGGGGTCTGGCTCTGCGGTGGCGGACCCTGGGCCAGCTTCTCCCGCAGCGACCCCACTGCAATGGGGTGCGGTTGGGGCTGTGCGGGGGGCTGGTGCCCCTCCAAGCCTCAGCCCACCCCACCCATGGGCAGGCAGTGCCATGGGCATCCCTCTGGCACTGCTGCAGGTTCCTGCCTGCGTCAGGCAGGGGGGAAACCACCCACCTTCCTCCTTCAGCCCCGCCAGCCGCCCCTCGGCCTCCTGCAGCCGCTTCCTCAGCTCCAGTTTCTCATCCTCTGCCGCAGCCAGAGCAGCTTGGGCCATATCCAGCTCCTCCGGCTCCGGCCGCCTCCCCAGCTGCTCCTCCAGCTCCTTCACCTGCGGGAAGCGGGGGACAGGAGGAGATGGATACAGCCTAGGAGCTGGTTTCCCTCCCCAACACCATCCCTGCCAGGGATGTGGATGCTCCACAGGCCCACAAATCGTCCTCTTGCAAGGAACTTGAAGCTAATTTTAGGGCAATTCTTGTCTGGGTGATGGCAGCCCAGCAGGCTGGGGGGTGCTAGCCCAGTGTGGGGGCTCCCACCGCAGGGTAGCCCAGTTGTGTGACCCTTTCCCTGGCACCCAAAATGCGCTAGTGGAAATCCATGGAAGAACGACCTCTCCAGGCTGCGGCACACGGCGTGGGATGGGCACGGAGGGGGCGATGGAGGGGTCTGATCCTGATTGCAGCCAGTTCCCCCACCCAGGGGAAACCACCACCAGCCCCGGTGCTGTGCCATGCCCCAGCCCTGCTCCCCACCCCCATGTCACCCCCTCCCTGTGGGGATGGGTCCTCACCTGCTGCTGCCGCTCCTGCCTGGCCTCCTCCAGCAGCTGGGTCAGGCGTCCCACCTCCTGCAGGGCTGCCAGCAGCTGGGCGCTGGGCCCCGAGCTCTGCAGCAGGATCATGCTCTGCCTGTTCGCCTCCTTCTTTTGCACCAGCATCTGCCCACAGGGATGGGGGTCAGGGAGGGAGTGAGCCCCCAGGCTCGCCCCAGAGAGAGAAAAACCCTTTCTGGGGAGGCTGGGAGCAAAACCCATCCGACCTCATCCCAGGTGACCATGATGGGTGCCCAGGAGCATCCCCATCCTCTTGAGATTCAGTGGTGGGATGAGGATTGGGGTGTTTGCACCAAGGGACACTGAGAGCAACCAGCCCCGCCCCGCTCTCCCACCCCCCGTGGGTGCCTGTCTCCTCCCCCCGGCCCAGCACCCATGGGCAGGGTGACCCAGGGCCAGCAGCACCTCATGGGCGAAGGCTTCGGCGTGCAGGCGTAGGTCCTGCTCCAGCTCCAGCTGCTGCATTGCCTCGCAGTAATCCTGGGTGACGATCTGGGACACTGCCAGGGAGAGCGGGAGCTTGCGGGGTGAGGGCAGGCGCCAGGCCAGGGGGTGCATGCCACCGCAGGAGCCTCGGCACAGCCACCTCCCATGGTGGCACGTCCACATCCCGGCAATCCAGCTGCAGCTCCCAATGTTGCACCATTGACTTTGGCTTCACCAGTTCACCAGACTGGGTGGCACTGGTGGCAACAGGGAGCTGCCAGCTGCTCCTTCGCCGGCTTGCAAGGGTGCAGCAAGACAGGGAAGGGACACGGCCACGGAGACCCAGCACAAAATTCACCTTTCTTGAAGGACTTCAGTGCCCGCTGGCTGGTGCTCAGGGCTGCCCGCAGGCGTTGCCGCTCCTCCTGTCCCGTCTCCAGCTGCAGTGGGACAAGCCCCCGCTCAGCCCTGGGCTCAGACAGGGAGTCCCTCCATGCCCAGCCCAGCCCCCTGGGACATCAGGGAGATGGTGATGGGCTGCAGAGGGGGGTCTTTCCTCCCAAAAAACCTGTCCTGAGCTTGGCAAGGAGCCACAAGGATGAGCAGGAGCCAGGGAAGGAGGGGAAGAGCGAGGCTGATGAAGGGGAACCCTCCCCCAAGGGAGTCCTTGCTTGGCTGGGGTGTCCCAGTGGGGGTCCCAGGAGGTACCTGGTCCTTCAGGTCCTGGTTCTGCCTCTGTAGCTCCTGGATCTGGATGGTGAGGTCCTTCCGCTGCTCCAGCAGCCAGGAGATCTTCTCCTGCAGATCTGGGAGCAGAAGGGAGTGAAGGGTGAGAAAGGGGGTACGAGGGGTGGGAGAGGGGAGTGCAGCCCTCCCAGAGCTGGTCCCTGAGGACCAGGCTGGTGGGGCTACAGCATCCTCCTCCCCAGCTGAACCCTCTCCTGGCCGTGTCACTGATGACCGTGTTGGAAGCTGATACTGGGAGGTGACCCAGAGGGACAGACACGTGGCAATGGGGTGGAATAGCAATCCACAGGACAGCAGGGTCTGTACTCAGCGCCCTTCTCCCTGCCCAAAGCTGCCGCTGAGCATCCCCCAAGGGTCAGCCCATGGGAAGAGTCACAACATTACCTGAACGTGGGGCTTTGGCTGGAGTGGGCCCCCCCTCCCCCGAGGGGTGCATCCCCCTTAAGGGGTGCATCCTCCCCTAGAAGAGCATCTCCCTGAGCAGAGCATCCCCCAAAGGGGTGCATCCCTCCGAGGCGTGCATCCCCCCGAGGCGTGCATCCCCCGCAAGGGGCGCATCCCTCCTCCCAGGGGTGCATCCCCCAGACCCCCCTCGTACCGACAAGCAGATCTGCAAACACAGCCGAAATTGCCGACATGGGAAAACAGGATGGGAAAGGAGGAAGTGTGAGCAACAGCACTTTCATTTCACCTTTTTTCATTTGACTTTAGTATCACTTTCTCATTGTTTACCCAGAACAAGGCCCAGGCACAACCTAAAGCCGCAAGGCCAGGTTGAGCCAGGCTTAGGGGACAGCGGGACGGGGCAGCCGGGCAGGGGACGGTGCTTCGCCTCTGGTTTCACCGTTTCTGCCTGGGGCTTAGCCAGGACCCCCCAGCCCGGCTCACCCTCCAGCTGCTGCTGGTAGCACTGGGCAGGGTCGGGGTCCTCCTCGGGGGGCTGCTCCTCGGGCAGGGCCGGGGGGGCCGCCGGGGCCAGGCTGAGCCGCTTCAGTTGCTTGTTCTCCTGCTTCACCTGGGGTGGGATGGAGACCCCCAGCATCAGGGTTTTCTACTGCACCACCGAGCCGGGTGCGCCGGCACCCTTGCATTGCACCCTTAGGAGGGGCTGCGGGCATTGGGGTGCTGGGGGGGAGGGGGGGAATGGTGGCGGGGGAGCACTGCCTGACCCTACCTGGGCTGCGTAAGCTTCGGCTCGCTGCCGGCACGTCCTCTCGATCTCAAACTCCGTCTCCAGCGCCGACAGCTCGGCCAGCAGCGCCTGGGATGCTGGTAGCAGCGGAGGCTGCATTCAGACACCCGCCTGGCCCTCAGTGCCCAGTGCGGGGATCTCGGCTGGCACCCTGCCCCCCTCCCTGCCCGCGGCCACCCCCGCCAAGTGGCCAGCAGAGCCCTGCCAGGTCACCCAGGACCAGGCACGGCACCCGGCTCTGCAGCACCACAGGGATTTTCCCACTTCACCATCCCACTGACCCTGTCACCGCAGGCTCCAGTGAGGGGCTGAAGCCGCCCCCGAGTCCCTGTATGGGACTGTGCTGGGATGTGACACCAGGGCAGGACGGGGCTCACCTTGCTCGAGCTCGGCCAGCCGCTCCTCCGCTTCGTTCACCTCCTGGCCGAGGGGCGGACGCTGCTGGGGAAGAGACACGCATGTGGCATTGCCTTGGTGCGGCATTATGTTGGCATGGCATTGCCTTGGTGCGGCATTTCATTGGCACTGCCTTGGTGAGCCCCGAGCTGCCCAGACGCTGCCAGCCGTGCCGGGGACGCTGTGACCTTGACACCCCGGTGATCAGCACCCTGATGTGCCACCATGGCACAAAGCCGCAGCTGGAGGGGAGGGCACGGAGGGATCAGCCCTTCATCACCTCAGAGTTGCACGGGCAGGAGGAGGAAATAAAACAGAAAACGAGCCTGCGAGTGATACCTGCACTGTAGCTGACTCTTCCTCCTCCTCTTCATCCTCCTCGCTGCTCTCCGATTCCAGGATGGCTGCAGAGGAACCGAAAGCACGAGAGAAAGTCATCAGCGTGACTGGAAATCCAGGAGGTTCCTCTACCTCTTTGATTTTTCCAGCCTCACACTGCTCTGCAAGGGGCAGGGGCTGAGCGCCCCCCGCACCATGGGCTGGGGGGGCGCTGGCGATGCCTCTGCACCTGATGGAGTCACGTGTCCTAAGGAAAATGGGAAAGTCCCTATGGCAGGACAGCCTGGAGCAGGAGGAACAGCCTGCAAAAAATCCGACCCTACAGTAACCATCAGGAAAGCGGTTACAAAGGCGGCAGGAAAGGAGTGGAGGGCATTGGAGTAAAGGTGCTGCTCGGAAGAGGCAGGAGCACAGCCGGGAAAAATCCCAGTGAGCGATTCTGGGTGAGGAAAGGCCATCCCAGAGCACCCTGCTGCCCCGGCGAGCCCTTGCCCACAGCTCGCCCGAGAGGTGCCACCGCAGAGCTGTGCCCTTGCTGGGCTCGGCTGGTGCCTGTGGGTGTGTGGGGACACCAGGGTGACACGGGGAGGCTGGACAGTCCCCAATACCACTGGGCTTCCCCTCCACCACACTGGGGTGACTGGTCGGGGGGGACCCATGTGCAAGACCCCAACGAGCGGACACAGGCATGTACGAGGGAGAGTGTCCCTGGGGACAGTAACCTGGGGGCTGGTGGTCCCCAATGGTCAGGACCTGGGAGCTACTTGGTCCCCAGGTGCTCCAGGGTCCTCCCGTCCTTCCAGGGCAGGGGTCTCAGGGGGACAGCTGCTTACCCACCCACCCCCAGGGCAGCTCCCAGAGGGGCTGTGGTGCGTCGCAGCCCCGAGGGGCAGCAGGGCAGGAATCCAGCACCTGCCTCCGACCCTTCCCATCGCAGACCTAATCCGGTGGGGAATGCGCTCTGGAATCTAAATCCCCCCACCCAGCCCGATTTTTGTAATCCAGCCACCTCTGCTGGGACCTTACACCACCTGAAAGGGCTGGGGTTCCCCGCGGGACCCACAAGAGGGGTGTGCTGCTGCCGAGCAAAGGCTCTGGGACACTTTGCCAGGACCCTTGTGCTGGGACCCCCACGCCAGCTATGGGGCTCGAGCTGTGCAAATGGCGCTGCTGCCGCTTGGCCTCGGCTCTTTCGAGATAAAGCTGTACAAGCATGCAAACACCAGCAAAAGCCCTAAACTGCAGCTGGCAGCCGAGGTGGGCACCTCCTGCAGCACAGAGCAGCAGAGGGACGGATGGACGGACAGGCGGGCAGACACACTTGGTGCCTGGGAGCTGGGAGTCCCTCTAAATACAACCTACTGGTCATTGGTCCCTCCACGACACAGGGCTGAGTGGAGAAAATCCCTCTCCAGGCTCCACTCTGGGCTGGTTTCACCCCCTACAAGCCATCTCATTCAGCTGGCGGCGCCCAGAAGCCACGGTGATGGTCGCAGGGGACAGTCAGAACCACCCCCACCACCCTTCCTTGAGGCACAGGGTGCCGCATGTGAGCCCACCAAGCCCACCGCGTCCTTGAACGCACACAACGGACCTTACCTGCGAGCTGCCCAGCACCGTCCCCAGCCCAGTCCATGGCGGTGGGACTGGTGGCACCCAGCACCCCGAGCTCGGTGGGGTGCCTGCCCCCCGCCCCGGCGCTCGCCTCGCCCTCCCCACCCTCTGCAGGGAAGTGAAACCGGGCCGTCCCGGCGCAGGCTCAGTGGCTGCACCACCGCCACTGCCTATGGCGGGGCTGAGCACCCCGATCCGGGCAGGACTGGTCCTGCCACGGCAGCAACCGAGGCCCTGGCAGGGATGCAAAACCAGACCCAGCTGAGCCCTCGGCAGGGATGCAGAGCTGGATCCAGCCGAGCCCTCGGCAGGGATGCAGAGCTGGATCCAGCCGAGCCCTCGGCAGGGATGCAGAGCCAGACCCGGCTGAGCGGGATGGCTTTTGCAGCCGGGGCTGTGCAGGGGAGAAGTGCTGGTGCAAAAGCCACCAGGAACCAAAACTCGCTCCGTCCTGGCACTTTGGCCTGGGGAGATGCTCAGGTCACAGAATCACAGAATCATTTCGGTTGGAAAAGACCTTTAGGATCAGCGAGTCCAACCGCAGACCTAACACTGCCAAGTCCCCCAGCCCCTTCCCCGTGCAGCTCTGCAGCAAACATCCCCCTCTCACGGCCTCTGCACCTCCCGTCTCATCCTAAAATAGAAAATGCCGTGGTTTGAGGAGGTGCCCGCTCAGTGGGAGCATGGGCAGCTTCCTGCCCCTCTGCCCTGCCAGGTGAGGAGCTCTGCCTGCGCCGGGGCAGCCAGCCTGGGCTGGGCAGGGATGCTGCTCCCGCAGGGTACAGGGAAGAGGATGGGAATGGACCAGGCGTCCCCACGGGTGGGAAGGAAACAGCCAGGGTGGGAAGTGCAAGAGCACGGAGGGTTTTTGGTCACCACGGTGGTTTTATTGAGCAAGGAGAAGAGGTTTCTCACCACTTTGTGATGCTGGTGATGAGGTCCCGCAGCCCTCTGCACCCCCCCCCAGCAGCTAACCCTGGCCAGCCCCATCGGAGGGTTGGGGCCATAGAGGTTTGGGGGTGGGGGGGGAGAGGCTGCTCCCCAAAGCTGACCATCTCAGCCCAGAGCCAGGGGGGGTTAGAGGGCCGTACTGGCTGCCCCCTGTCCAGATGGCTTGGCCTCACGTGGGTAGTACTCGGCCAGGATGTTCTCGGGGATGCGCTTCAGCAGCTGCTTGGGGAAGATGCGCAGCAGCTGCCAGCCGATGTCCAGGGACTCGAAGATGCTCCGGTTCTCGTAGGGACCTGGGAAGAGATGCAAGCAAGGGAGGTGGAGGAGCTGGGAGATGCTGGGGGTCCAGTCCAGTCCCGAAACCCCCTCCCAGCACCGGGGCTGGGGTCCGGCCGCCCGCCTCACCCTGGGTGATGAACTGCTTCTCGAACTTCTGCAGGAACTCCAGGTAGAGCAGGTCATCGGGCGAGAGCGCCTCTTCCCCCACCACCGCCTTCATGGCCTGCACATCCTTCCCGATGGCGTAGCAGGCATACTGTGGGATGGGTGGGCAGCCATCAGGCAGATGGATGCTCCGTGCAACCCACCGGGCAAGCAGAGGAAGGCGGCAGCACGGGTTTCCCCCTGCCTGGCTTTGGGAAGGGCTCAGGGAAACACCAGCCTTCGCTCGGCCATTTGCTGCTGGGTTGTGTCACCCTGCACCTTGGGGACACCCAGAGCAGGGTCTGCATGCCTGGGCTCAGCCTGTGTGACCAGGGACTTTTCAAAGCCCTCTGGTGCCTGTATCATCCACAGTTATATTTATATATAATTATATTGTATATAACAATATACGCTGCATGGAAAAAATCCGGCTTGCTGTCAGCGCGGGATTCTTGCAGCAGGACCAGCTACAGTTCTGCTGCCCCTTGGGGCTCTGCATCCCCTGGACTTTCAACTTCCCAGGGCAAAGCATCCTGCCCCCTTCCCCCAACTCCCCCTCAGGGCGAGAAGGTGCCAAAATTAAGTCCTTGAGTCCATCATGGCCACGAGCACCAAGATCTCAGCCCCAAGCAGGAGGAGGAGGGCTTTGAAGGGACAAATGATCCCACTCCCCCCACCCCCTATCATCATCCCCCCTTCTGCCCAGCGCTTACCAGCTGGTTGGAGACATCCCCGTGGTCCTTCCTGGTCATGCCCTCCCCGATGGCCGACTTCATCAGGCGAGAGAGGGAGGGCAGCACGTTGATGGGGGGGTAGATCTGCAGGGCGAGAGGGACCCCACACACACACAAGTTCACCTGCTGCCAGCCCTGCTGGGCACCCCACGCAGACAAAGGGACCGCTGCCCCCACTTCGGGCTCCCCCCTGCCCTCGGCACCCCCCCATTATGGTGCTCTTGTGTGGATTCCAGCCTCACGCAATGTCGGTGCGCGTGGCAGTGCTGGATCCATCCTTACTCCACCACGGCACAGAGCTGGGAAGGGGCACGGGAACGAACCTGCCTGTTGTGGAGCTGCCGGTCGACGTAGATCTGCCCCTCGGTGATGAAGCCCGTCAGGTCAGGGATGGGGTGGGTGATGTCTGGGGGAAGGCAGGGTGGTGTGAGCCCCGAAAGTGAGTCTGGCTGCTCAGCTGGGCATAGGACATGGCCGTGCCCCGCGCCAGGGGGTGACCAGAGCAGCACGGCCCTGGGGAAGCTGCACCCGCCTTCGGTTGTGCGCAAGAGCCAATTCCCCCCATCACCAGGCAGAGAACTGCCTGTTTTAGACTCGCCTGTGTGTCTACCCCCACACCCGCACCCCCCCATACCCCCCAAATCTGAGTCCCCCTCAACCACAGCCTTTGGCTGAAACCCAGAACTCTGCTTTGGCTGCGGAGGGGCAGAGGGATGACTTGAGGGGGAAAAAATAATCCTAAAGCATCCCAGGAAGCCCCATTACCCCGATGGATCCCACAAGATCCCCCAAAACTTATTAAACCAAAACAATTTGGTATTTCCCAGCCCTGAGGTTTTCCGGTGCAGGCACAGCGGTGGCACCGCACACCCCGCAGGGACCCTAGTGCCCCCCAGGGAGACTGACCATCATTGGGCATGGTCAGGATGGGGATCTGCGTGATGGAGCCGTTCCTGCCCTCCACGCGCCCAGCACGCTCGTAGATAGTGGCCAGATCGGTGTACATGTAGCCAGGGAAGCCGCGGCGGCCAGGCACCTCCTCCCTGGCTGCTGACACCTGCGGGACAGGGGGGGGTTGGCGTTAGTGCTGGATGGGGTCTCAAGAACCCCCAGCATCCTGGGACCCCAAACAGTCCAGGCACCCTGAGCACCCCAGGCATCCCAAGCACCCCGGGCACCCCAGGCATCCCGGGCACCCCAACAAGGCAGTCCTCATCCCCTGCCACACGGGGAGGACACAGGGGACGGGGGCGCATCCCGGGGAATGCTCACTGACCTCCCGCAGGGCCTCGGCGTAGGAGCTCATGTCCGTCAGGATCACCAGCACGTGCTTCTCGCACTGGTAGCCGAGGAACTCGGCAGTGGTCAGGGCCAGGCGGGGGGTTATGATCCGCTCGATCCTGCGAGGGGACAGGGCGGTGACATCCCCAGATCCTACACTACCCCCCCCCTCCCGCAGAGCATCCCTGGAGCCCCACGGGTACCCGCCTAGTGCTGAGCTGCACGGCCTCCCTGCAGCACGCCAGGCTGCTGGCAGGGGTGATCGGTCGCCCCCAGGGACCCCAGCTCTCGGGGTCCCCAAGGCAGGAGGAGGGTGGCACCCACTGCCCACCCAGGGCATCGCCTCCCAGCTGCTGCGGGAAGGGATGGGGGACCCAAAAGCTGGCCAGCGTTGGTGCCAGCTCCCCTGCTCGTTCGCTGCCCACTGGGCTGCTCGCTGGCCAGAGCCCAGCATGGCCACAACAGCCCCACCAAGGCGGGGCCCCCCCGCCCCACCCCACCAAAGGGGCATCCTCCAGCCCCACAGTTCAGAGTGTACCCAGCGCAGCCCCCTGCACCCCCATGGTGTCCCTCACTGGACCACACTGGAGGCTGCTCCCCCGTCCCAGCATGAAGGCAGGTTTCGGGGGTGCCAGGAGAGCACACGGAGAAGCCCGAGACACTCAGCACCGTGCAGTATGCGGGCCCCCCCGTCCCACTTCTGCAGCCCCCCAACTCTGCTGCTCAGGACAGGGCTCACAGCACCCAGGAACGGGGCTGGCCCCTGGGGAGCAGAGGGACCCACAGCCTTTGGGGTCCCAATGCACGGCAGGACCCTGATGACCCCCAGCTGCACCCAGCATCAGCCCCTGCACCTCGATCCACCTGAGGTGGATCAGGTCCTCAGCAGGGAGGGAGGAGAAGGGAGAAGGGAGAAGGGAGAAGGGAGAAGGAGAGCTGTGTGCTGGAGCCATGGAGCCCACTCACGTGGGGTCATTGGCCAGGTTGAGGAAGAGGCACACGTTCTCCATGGATCCATTCTCTTCAAAGTCTGCCTTGAAGAAGCGAGCTGTCTCCATGTTCACCTGCCCACATGGGAGGAGAGGCCAGTCAGCAGGAGCGGGGTGGCTTCGTGCATGGGGAAACTGAGGCAGGTGGGGGACAACGTAGTGCAGGGAGGTGGCAGCAAGGCTGCCTACAAGCCCTGTGCAATTTGGGCTCCCCACCAACAGGCTTTGCCGAGGTCAGCTGGGCTGTCCTGTCCTGGGACCTACTCACCCCCATGGCAGCGAAGACAATGGCGAAGTTGTCTTCATGGTAGTCCACCACGTCCTTGGACTTCTTCACCAGGCCGGCCTGTCGGCAGATCTGTGCAGCAATCTGCAGTGGGACAGTGACAACTGTGGGGCCAGCACCCATGAACAAGTTCCCCCCAGAGGGGCCGCAGCCCCCCTGGGACCAGGATACGGCTCCTGTGGCAGCGAGGGGCAGGGGGTGGCAGGGATGGAGATGGGACGAAGAGGAGCCAGCAGAGGAGAGAGCATCCCAGGACGGGCACCAGCACCCCCAGCTGCCCACCCAGCCCGCAGCTGGGTACCCACCCGCAGGGTCGGGGGCGAGCGGGGCCTTCCCCCACCACAGCCAGCCATGCTCCCTCACCGTGGCATGGCGCCCATCACGCCAGGCCCTGACTTGACCATGGCCACCCTCCTCTGTCGCTCCCAATCTGTCAGGGCTGGTTTTCCATCCCATCGCATCCCTGTCTGTGCCAGGGAAGGCAGGGGCGGCACTGCCCGTCCACCGTGCCGGTGTGCCCGTGGATCAGGCTGGTATTTCCAGCACCTCCTGCTCTGCCCAAGCTCGTGGGTCCATGTGGTGATCTGAGCCCCCCCTGCCCCACAGGCTCGGGCACCCCACATCAGCCCAGATCACCTCTCCCCACCTCTCTCTTGGCGTAGCAGAGTTTGCTTTACCCCCTCACTGTGCAGATGGGGAAACTGAGGCACAAGGGAACACGAGCTTCCCTTGTCCTATGTGCAGTAGCCCATCGCCCTGTGTGGCTGGGGGTGTCAGGGAACACAACACACATGCCAAAAGGTTGGTCTGGCCTGTCGCAGCGAGCAGAGCACAGCAGGGAGAGGAGGAGAGATGCAGGAGGCAGGCTCCAGCCATGCTGCCTCCTCCAGCATCTTCCTTCTCCCCCACCTGCTGGTGAGGCTGTGCCAGGGGCTCCGCATCCCACGGGAACACACCTCGTTGTGGGGAAGGCCGGCAGCGGAGAAGATGGGGATCTTCTGGCCCCGGGCGATGCTGTTCATCACATCGATGGGTGAGATCCCGGTCTGGATCATCTCCTCGGGATAGATGCGGCCGTGGGGGTTGATGGGCTGGCCTGGAGCAGGAAAGGGAATGAGGCAGGCACCCCAAAATGAAAGAATCACCCTGGTTGGTGCCAAAAATTAGGCAAGCGTTTCTGGAGCTAAAAAAGAAACATGCTCTTGCACCAGTGCAGCCACCCAGCACCAGCCCTGGGGTGGGATGGGCTCACCGGGCACCACCCCTGCCCCTGTACCCCCACCCAGGGCACCCCAATGGGATGGTGGACCCCCCCAGAGAGCTGGGGTGGGGGAAGCACCGCGGGGCTGCTCTGGCCATCAGGGCACAGCTTTATCCCTGGATGCCCGGCTGCCCCCAAGACCCTCCCGCATCGCCCACGGCTGGTAAAAGGAGCCTGGAAAGCAACGCCGTGCCCAGAGACGTCACCGTTAATGTCCAAGAAGTCCTCGGCCATCACCGGGGGACCGCTGTCGATGGGTTTGGCAGAGCCGTTGAAGACCCGACCTGCAAGGAGAGAGCTGCTGGTGCCCTGCTGAACCCACCAGCCGGGGAGGGTGACCCAGCCTGGCGCAGAGCCCTGCGAGCGGGCAGCTGCCTGTCCTGCGGCTGCGGGGAAGGGTCTCTAGCCTGCTCCCAGTCCCCTGGGCCAGTGCAGGCAGCACAGGGACAGGCAGCGGTGCTTCCGAGAGCAAAGGTCTGCGCCGCTGCTGGGGTTTCTGCAGCACGTGGGGGCACCCGGGGGCTATCCTGCCTCTCGGGGAATGGCTTCCTCCAGAGTACACCCCCCCGGCCATGGGGAAAACCTGGAAATGTAGAGGACCCTTGGGTGACACAGGACATCCCAGCTGCCTCGGGTGCTTCAGAGAGGATGCGGCTACCAGTGCTGGGTGTCTGCAGGTGAGGAGCAGAGGATTTTGCACCCGGAGTGGCTGTAGGCACCCACAGCCTCGGGGTTGTGTCCCACAGCCCCCCATGCAGGGGAACAAGGTGTCCCTATGTCACTGTACGCGGCGAGCAGGCAGCGTGTCACCCAGGGGCTGGGTGACACCACAGCCCCCAGGGTAGGAAGATGCCAGCGGACAGAGCCAGGTCCCCAGAGACACCCCCCCATGCCATCCGAGCCACCCACCATCACCTCCCCCTTGGGATCCCTGGATGCCGTGCAGGCGGGGTGACACTGAGACCCCCCCCCATACCGGCACTGGGGAGCCAGGCAGTACGATGCATCACCGTTCACGCTCAGCCTCATCAGCCGGCTTTGAGACACCAGATCGATGGCAGTGAAGCCGGTGTGCCGGCCACGCTGGCCTCCCGCCGCCCCCCCCAGCACCCCCGCCTGCCACTGCCACCCCTATGGGACTTTCTGGTCCCCGACGGGGCCGGGGAAGCATCGCCGTTGTCAGAGCGGATCAAGCTGACGGCAGGGCTGGGGCGCGGGAGCACGGAGCATGAAAGGTCAGTAACCTTGGCGCTGGCTGGGCACCCACGTCTCGCCGGCGCGCAGCGGCTTAATTCAGCGCCGTGGCACAAAGAGTGGCAGAGGGGAGGGAAGGGACGATGCAGGCCAGCACCTGGGGGACCCCAGCCCAGTCTTGGGGGTAGGGAGGGGAAACCACCCCCCGAGCCAGGGAAGGAGGCTTGGGGGGGGACAGCAGGGACAGCCCAGGACAGACTCAGCGCACTCCTGCCCGACCCCTGTCCCCTCCCTGGGAGGACTCATGCATGCACCCTGCATGGGGACAGGGGTGCCCTGCCTGGGAAAGGAGTGGGGGGTTCCCACCCCGCTGCCGGGGAGCCGGGACCTGTCAGTCCGTCACCGTGCGCTGCCGTACCGCGCTCGACACCTGCCCCCCCCAGACAGCCTGCCCTTTGCCGCTGCCCTTTGCAGGCAGGGCTCTGGCCGGGTTTCGTGCTGCTGGCAGAGACAGGAAGGAGATTGCAGGAGACACTCGGCCCTCGGCCAGGGAGCGATACCGTGCTTCAGCCCAGGTCCCTTCGCTGGGAACCTGAGTGACCACTGTCACCGGCTGCGACCCCTGAGAGTCCCCGAGGCTGCTTTGGGGCTGTAGGACCCTCGGGAGCCTCTAACACGACTGGGGAGGGGGGTGCAAGACCTGGGACTGAGCTTAAATGGCCCTGAGGGGGCTGCTCAGGGTCACGGGGGTCTGCCAGCACCCAGCTCTGCCTGGGCAGGTGTCCCCATGGGGTGGCCAGTCCCCCTATGCGTCCTAACGCCTGGACACATCTCCAAGCATGGACGGGGAAGATGCTGGGCAGCCCCCAGCTCTCCTAAGGTTGAGGTAATGAGAGTGCTAACGGCATGACCACAGGCTGAAGTTCACCTGTCCTCACCCAGGAAACCTCCTCCCAGTCCAGCCCAAGATTTTTCTCCTGGGACAACTGGGCAGACTGGACCCAGAGAGGTGTTTTAGCCCCATATGCAGGTGACAGTCGTCATCTCTCTACACTGGATGTGACTCTCCCGGGATCGGAGCGCATGCCCAGGGATGTGCTCAGCCCCTGGGCAGCAGCAGAGCTAAACTCGGAGACCCCAACACCCTCAAACTGCCTGTCCTCCCCGGCTGCCTGCATCTGGGTTACCCCACCACCATCCATGCACCGAGATGTGTCGGGGCTCAGCAGCAGGCTGGGCTTACCCAGCATGTCCTCAGAAACTGGGGTCCGGAGGATGTCCCCAGTAAACTCGCAGGAGGTCTTCTTGGCGTCAATCCCAGATGTTCCTTCAAACACCTGCGGAGACCCCGGGGCAAGAGGCGGGTGGGTGGCAATTAGTGGGGATTAGTGGGCACAGAGGGCCCGGGGACTCGGGGGCAGCCGGGCTCTCCACGGGGAGGTGACGTGATCCGCGCTCACCCGAAAAACCCATCAGGGTGAGGTGATAAAAGAGGGGGAGAAATCCCAGGGTTAAGAAAACTCCCTTCTGAGGGGCTTCAGCTTGGGGGGAAGCCGGGGGGGTGGGAGCAGGGGAGGGGGGACCACGCTCTCGTTAATGCAATGAGCACGGCAGAAGGGCCTCAGGCAGGGCAGGGAAACCAAAGGCATTTTGATCGGTATAATATTTGACACCGTTTGTATTAATTAACCTCCAGATCGCTGCTTTAATTAGAGCCGTGTGGCCCCTGGGAGAAGGGCCAGCTTGGGAAAAGCCGGGAGCACCCGTCTGGTGGGGATGCCGGCAGGCACAAGGGCGGGTGATGGCCGCAGCACCTGGGTGTGCGCAGGTGCGTGCAGGTCAGCCCCCGACAGAGCTGCTTCTGCAAAAAGGTTTTTTTTTGTTTTTTTTTTTTTTAACACACTCCCCCCCCCGCCCCTTTCTTTCCTCTCCCGAGGCTGACTCCCTAATAGGATTAAAAGGGCGCTGCAGAGGTCCGGGCAGCATTAGAGGAGGCAGGTTTGGCAGCTGGCCAGCCTGAACCCCAGCCGGGTCAGCTGTGAAGCCACCCCGAGCCCTGGGATGGGCTGATTAGAGGCGGGGGACCCAGGCTAATTGGGCAGGACAGATGCAAACAGCCCCAGTGCTCGTGGTGAAACCCCACGGCATGGCTGTCCCGGTTCGGGGGGCAGCCTGCTTGCTCCAGGCATCCCAGGAACCCGCTGGATGCCCCAGTCCTAGCCCTGCAGAGGGCTGGTGGCTGTGGGGTGGTGGCAGGAGGGTCCTAAGTTATCCTGCTGGGATGGAGGGGGAGGCAGCCCAGGGAGGCCAATGGGGAGGATGCGGGGATGAGGGATGGGGGGTCCCAAGGAGGCTGCTGCATCACCCAGCCAGGCTCTCCCTGGTGGGGACACAGGGGGGGCGACCTGGAAGGGCAGCTCGGGTGAGGGGAGGACAGACACAGCAGGACGGAGACCCAGCACAGGGGTCATGCCCACATCTGGCCCCGGCATTCTGCTGAAGTTGTGCAGAAGTCAGCATTCTGAACTTGGCACCCAGACACTCGTGCCCTGAGCTGCTGACACGAGGGCTGGCACAGGTACCAGCTCCATCCCTGCCAGTGCCACCCCGCCAGCCCGGGTGCAGCTCCCGGCGCTCCAGCTAAAGGGCCATGGGCCAGCAAGGAGCCGTGCCGCAGGATGCTGCCTGTCCCAGGACACCGGTCCTGCAGCCTGCCATGCTGGGAGAGCTGGGACAAGAGCCCGGCAGGGCCCTGCCGGCTGCGACAGCCACCACTGGAGGGGGACAGAACCCTGGGACAGAGCCCCGGGCCACGCAGCGCCTGTGCATCCCTCCCGTCCCACCACGTCCCCGCCGCGCCGGGCTCACCTGGACGATGGCTTTGGAGCCCATCACCTCCAAGACCTGTCCGCTGCGGCTGGTGCCATTGGGCAGCATGAAGTTCACGATCTCGGCGTACTGGGCAAACTGCAGGGACACGGTCAGGGTAAGATGGGTCGGGGGGGAGCGGGGGGGCTTCTCTCCCCACTGCCAGACCATCCCTTGCACCCCTGCCTGCACGGGCCTGTCCGCCAGTGCTGCCTCAGTTTCCCCTCCTGTGGTTGAGGGGTTTGCCCTCCCTGCAGCCACTGAACCGTGCCTCAGTTTCCCCAGCATTGCAGGGTGCCTGTAAAGGGTGCTCTCAGACACAGCGGGCTCCCCAGAGCCTGACAACTAACAAATTCAAACCCCGTTCCCTACCAGAAGCAGACAGACCCATCACCTGCATAGAGCAGCGTCTCTGAGAGTCTGCCAAAGCGCATCCACAGCCCTGGATAAACCTCCCCAGAGCTGGTGGCATCCCTCGGGAACCCCTTGGGGACCCGCCCATGGCCAGCCCCCCCGGTGGGACAGAGCAGCCCGGGCTGCCCGCACCACTCAAGACGCCAGGGAGCCATGGGATCCCCCGTAGTCCCCCCCTGAGCTGTGAAAGGTTAAGTCGGGTATCACACTGACACCACTTCGCATCAGAGTGGACAGAGGGGCGAGCAGGACCCAGCACCCGTGGGGTGCAAAGGCTGCAGCCCCTCCCCCCCCAAAGGACAATGACCGACCTCCCTGACCCCCACCCAGCCGGGATCCCCCGAGGTGGATGGAGGGGACTTTTCTGCAACCCCTTGGTGGAGGGACAGGTCCTGCTCTGGGGACAACGTCCAACGGGGTCCACTCCATGAGCGTGCCTGCCCAGCCCTGCCTGCCCAGCACGCTCTGTGTTCCCTTCCATCTCCTCCGCCTCCTCCTCCTCCTCGCTCCCAGCCACCGGGGCTGGCCCCGGTGCTGTGAACTTTGGACTTTAATTCTTCTGTAAAGACCTTTGCATAAAGGACAACAAAGCAAAGGAAACACCCGCCACGGTCTGGCTCTTTAATTGAGCTTATTAATTTCCATCCTGCCGGGCTTGGCATGAAAGGGGCCATAGAAATGAGCCACCGGCCAACAAAGCCCCTCGGAGGGTCCCGGCTGGCTGGGCCACGCAGGAATGCTGAGACACCCGGCGCCCACCCAAGTGAACCCAGACCCAGCTCCAGGAGCAGGGACAGGCAGGGTGCCACCAAGGTGCCACCCGGTGCTGGGGGGATGGGCTGAGCTGGGGTTCATGACATGGCCTCGCTCAGACCATGCTCCCGGATGGAACCGAGCGTGGGTAAGGGCACAGGGGACAGGAGCCAGAGCTTTGGCAGGGGCACAGGGGGACGGGGGACAGGCGCTGGAGCTTCAGCAGGGGCACAGGGGACAGGAGCCAGAGCTTTGGCAGGGGCACAGGGGATGGGGGACAGGAGCTGGAGCTCGGGCAGGGGACAGAGGGACAGGGTACAGGAGACAGAGCTTCAGCAGGGGCACAGGGGATGGGGGACAGGAGCCAGAGCTCGGGCAGGGGCTGGGGAACAGGAGCCAGAGCTTTGGCAGGGGCACAGGGGACTGGGGACAGGAGCCAGAGCTCAGGCAGGGGCACAGGGGCAGGGGACAGCAGGTGTCTGGGTGCAGGGGCACACGAGACGAGCGCAGGGTGCCCAGGCAGAGCGCACGCATGGCCACCCGTACGCTCACACGCGTCCCCGTGCCTGTGCACACACACATTTGCACACCCACACGCGTGTGCAGGCTGGCACATGGGCTCTGCTGCCGGCCGTGTCCAGAGGAGGGAGCTCGGAGCTGGCTGACAGACCCCAGAGAGGAGGGGACAGCCCAGGGGACAGGGGACACGCTCCCCCGTTGCACCCTCCCCGCCTGGGAGGGGGGCTGTCAGCCAAACCCAGGCAGGGACAGCACGGTGGTCCCCGCACAGCCCAAAGTGACACCCTTGAGATGTCCCCTCGTCACCCGCCAGCAGACAGGGTCCTACCTTCACATTGTCCAGCACCACCAGTGGCCCATTGACACCGCACACCGTCTTGTAGGCTGGGGAGGGGGGGGAAGGACACACCATCAGCCCCCAGAGCCAGGGATGCTCCTGCCCCACTCCCGGCATTGCCACCCCCAAACCATGGGCACCAGGGGGGCTGCAGCCTCGGCAGGGCAGGATCCATCCCACCCCAGCACCGTCCATTCCTGCTATCCTATTCCTTATCCTAACTACAGACCAAGTGACTGGCAGCTGCTAAACTGGAAACCCAGAACATCCATCCTGCAGGAAACATCGCTTTTACTAAATTAATTTCATTTCAGTTCATATAAAACATTTCAATAGAAATAAACGTGCAGAAAGGAAGCACATTTAAAGCCAGGAACGTGGCGGCAGTGACGGCAGCCTGCCCCAGCCAGCAGACTGAAAGACTTTCTGCAAGTCAGTATTTCCCCTGTCCAAGCACAGTTTTTCATTACACCAAGATTTTGCTTAAAAAAAACCCCACCACCACCTTTTTGTGAAAAAAAAAAAAAAATTAAAAAAAAAAAATTGTATTACCAAGTCACAAGAGCCACATCCTACCCAGGCAGAGAAGGGCTCGGGGCCGTGGGCAGTGCAGATGGGTGGGCAGTTTCCATCCAAAAATGGGCCGTCACCCCACACCCTCTCCCACTGCGGAACCCCCACCTCGCCCACAGAGACCCTAGTGACTCCCTTGTCCCCACCTGGACTGCCAGGGACAGTGGTTCACACCCTGCCACTGCCACCCCTCACCAAACACTGCCTGCAGCGCAATTAAGGCAGGATTAGGTCCGTGTCATTCCCCGCCTCCCCGTGGCATGGCTCTGCTCCATGGTGGCTTCCTGCCATCGTGCCCGGTGACAGGGCAGCAGCCAGACCAGCCCGGGGGATGCTTTGCCTTCCCGGGGTTCCCCCAGTGCGCTGGGCAGGGATGCCACAACCAGGGATGACAGCACAACTGGCAGTTTTCAGACCCAGGATAAGCAATGTCCCTCCATGACCCAGCTTCCCTGGCTCAAAACCCCACCAAGCAGCACCAGCAGAGCTCCCCAGCCTTGGGCAGCCCCATCCCAATGGCACAGTTGCCCCGGCAAGGCGGCACCACAGCCTGGTGACCTGCTGGGCACTCCAGTAGCTCCTGCAGGTCCCAACCCCCTTCCCACCAAGGAATCACCATCTCACCAAGCTCTTTCCCATCCACCCTTCTCCACCTCCCATTCCCTCCAGCAGATCCTTCATATTCCCAGCCCTGCTGTTACAACGCAGCCCCCGCGCCCTGCCCGCAGCCCAGGGACAGACAGCTCATCCTCCAAAAACCATGGCCACGGGCAGAGACAGCAGCCCAGGCGCTGCATGATGGGCACAGCCCTTCCATCTCCCACAAGGCCCTTACCTTCAGCCACCAGCACATCAGCAGAGCTGCCCCCACACCACGGCAGCCCAGGAAGTCACCTCTCATCCCCAGAGGAGTCCCCAGGATGGAGAACGCCAGCTGTACGCTGCCGAGTAGGAGGATGGGCTTTTGGGGCCACCACAGCCAAGGCAAGGTCCAGGCACCCAGTTTGGTCCAGGTCCAGTGCAGGGTGGCACTGCCCAGCTGCCGTAGGGTGCTGGCCTGGGACCCCGCGGTTCAGGATGAGACCTCAGAGTGCCAGGGACTCGCACAGCACTGCATTTGGGCAAGGAAATGAGGGTGCTGGGGATGTGACTTCTCCAAAGTGACTTGGAAGACCCCAAGGGATAGCCATGGGGCAGGGAGGCACCTGGGACGTTGAGCACAAGGGTGACAACTAGGGATGAACCCATGTACGAGCCCAGCAAGAGGAGGCAGGTCCCCGAGGCCGGGGAGAGAGCGAGGGTTGGGAGCAGCTTCCCAGGCGAGTGCAGGTGCTGGGGAACTGATCCGGCTCTTAAGCCGCTCCTTGATCATTTTACCGATGTGTCAAACGCCGTAATGCCTGCCATGGCAGGGCCTGGCTTTGCTGACCCCGCCGGGCCCTTTCATCCCTCTGCCCTCTCTTCTCACACCGTGTTCTCTGATTTACTCACGATCCTAATAGGATTGGAGAGGCCAGGCCAGCTGGCGAGCTCGCCGGCCTCCCTCCCCGTCGGCTGCGGGGATGGGTGGTCCACGTCGCGGCAGCGGGATGCGGGTCCCCACGCCACAGCATCCCAGGCACCGGTGCAGCTCCGTGGATGCAGGAGCCGGCCCCACGTGCATACTCGGCAGCACAGCCCGACCAGCTCCCGGAACTTCATTTCTGGGTCCCATTTGCCCCTTGCTGGCCACATCCCACATCAGAGAGCACCCATCCCTGGCGACCCCACAGCCCAGCGCGGGGTCACCCCCTGCAGCATAACCAGGCCCCAAGTGTCCCCCTTCCCTTGCCCAGCCCACCCCCTGGAGCGGACGCTGGCTGTGCCGGTAATCCCTGCCATTTTTGCAATTAGCCTTGTCCTCGTTTCCCAATTACGCCCAGTTCCTGCTGGTCACCCATTCAGCAGCCTGGGGGGCTGGCACGCCAGGAGCCAACCCCCTCACCTTTTGTCTCCTTTATTCCCAAAGTGACCATTCTGCCTTTTATTTCCCCTTCCAGCTCCTTCACAAACATCCACCGCCGCCACCTCGCCTGCTTCCCTTCCCCTGGGAGGTTTTGTTGGGCTCTTTTCTTCTCTCCCTGTGTCTCCTCCGCAGCCCCAGCTGTTGGGGAGCCACCCACGTGGGACAGGGCCACAGGGCTCATCCCTCTCCCTCAAGCACGGTGGTCTCCAGCCTAGACCTGATGCCTGCCAGCCCCCTCGGGACCCTCCTGGCTTCCCTCCCAATGCACTGGGCTGTCTTCTCCCACCAAGGACATTGGACTCTCTGACAGCACTGCTTGGTGTCAGAGAGTCTGAGTGCCAAGCTCTCTGCCTATTCATCCAGTCATCCATCCATACATCCATCCTCCCATACATCCATTCATCCAGCTCTCCATCCACCCATCCATCCATCCATCCATCCTCCCATACATCCTCCCATACATCCTCCCATACATCCATTCATCCAGCTCTCCATCCACCCATCCATCCATCCATCCATCCATCCATCCTCCCATACATCCTCCCATACATCCTCCCATACATCCATTCAGCCAGCTCTGCATCCATCCATCCTTTCATCCGTCCACCCATCCATCTACCCATCCATTCATCCATCCACCTACTTATCTTTAAATAACATACATATATACATATATTAGCCCTCCAGCCACCACTCAGGGAGGGGAGCACTATTCCTCTCATTTCCTCATGGGGAAACTGAGGCAGAGAAGGGTCCCCAGCCCAGACTCGTGGGGGTCTCTGGCAGCGCAGGGTCTCAATGCTGGCTTTCCCACATGCTCCTCTCTGACCACACCAGTCTGTTTACAAAGGAGCTGCCCTCTGCCGTCACCAGATCCCCTTCCTTCCTCACCATGACTTTGTTTTGGGGATGGGTTGTAGGGTGGTGACAACACCACCAGCATCTCCAGGAGAGAAGGAGAAATGTAACCCAAGGGCCTGGGCCTGGCCACACAGCCCTGCAACGTCACCTCCAACTCCAGTGACAATGATCAAGGCTTGCTCTTGGAGTCACAGCATGGTGGAGGTGGGCAGGGATCTCTGGAGATCTTCTGGTCCAAGCACTGCTCAAGCAGGGCCACCGGGAGCCACTCCCAGGGCTCCATCTGGCGTGGTGTTGAAGATCTCCAGGGATGGAGGCTCCACAGCCCTGGCAGCCTGGCCCAGTGCTTGGACACCTTTCCAGTGAGAAAAGGCATTTTGGAGACTGGGCCTCCAGAGGATGGACAGACGGACAGCCAGACTTGGTCATGGAGAAATTAATAGGAAGGTGATAAAAAAAATGTTGCTCCATGATTCCCTGTTCTTCACCTAACAAAACTCCCATGGGCTTTGCCTCGCCAGCCGTCCTGGGGGACTCCCCTCGGGCTTGGCTTGCCTTCCTGCGCCGAAGCGAAACAACGTCCCAGCCGACGCTATGAAAAAATTAATCTCATGCAAGGCATTTGCCTGCAAAATTTTCTCATTTTCTACAAAGGAACCCGCAGCTCCTGCCTTTGCAAATGGGGCAGCCCCAGGGCTTCACCCCCCTCAATGCCTGCCAGCCCCAAACCCAGCCAGCCCTGGCCACTACGGCAAAGCCGAAGCCAGAGTCCCCCTGCTCGCCACTTGTTGCTTCGCTCCAGCCCTCTCACCCGTGCCCATCTCTGCGGCGCGAAGGGCTCTATCGCGATAGAGAAGGAAATCACGACAGTAACGCCAAGTGACAGCCCACCAAACGGTCCTGGGGATGGAAGGACTGAGAAGGAGGAGGAGGAAAGGGATGGGGAGGGATGGGGCGGAGGAAGGGGAGCCCCCTGCTACCGGAAAGCACTAATTCAGATAATTAAGACGTTGAGCTGTTATGAACAAGCCGGGGGGAGGAGCGGCGGGGTGGGTGGGCTGCGGTGGCCGGCGGGGACGGGAGGCTGCCGGGGGGCACGGCCGGGGAGCAGGGGGGGGGGGGTTGAAGGGGAGGGGGGAAGCACGGGGAGAAGGGCCAAGAGAAAAGAAAAGTCTTTCAACCTGGCCTTTCCACACCCCCAGCCCCAAATTCACAGCTCCTGTCAGATGCAATCTCCGTTAGCCCTGACACTCACGCACTACTAACCACCGCGGCGGCCGGAGCGGGGGGAAAGGGCCCCCGGTGACAAAGAGGACCCGACTCAGCTACACCCGCCGCTAATTGCTCCCAGCACTCACCCGCCCTGCCCTCCCCAGCCCCCTGCCCCAGCCTGGCCATCGCTGCCGGCTCCCCCGGCCCGACACACGCCTTAGGGTTCTGCTCCAAAGTGCGACGGGGGATCGCTCCCGACCTCCGGAAGGGACGGTGGTCCCCAGGAGCTGCCGTCTGCCGCGGCGAGGGGATGGATGTAGCCCTGACCCCATCCCTCCTCCAGCCTCGGCCACAGGGAAAAAACCTGCTGAGGGTATTACCTTCCCCGCAGAAGTGATGGAGGTTGATTTTGGACAAATTTTGGACCAGTTTGTCACCTGGCCGGTGATGGTCGCCTTGGCCGATGAGCTTTGCACATCCCCTACCCCGAATTACGAACCTGGAGTTTGCACGGAGCCGTCAGAGCCTCCCAAACCCTCTCCCATCTTCAGCCCCACGCGCGGGCTGATGCCCGGGATGGAGCGGGCTGAAGGGGAACCGAGCTGGAGCAAAGATAGGAAACAGGACTCATAAATAGCCCCAAAATCCCCCAAACCCTCTGCCCTCCAGCCCAGAGCAAGGATAGAGATGAAGGGGCATCTCAAGAGGTCCGGAGCCAGTCCTGAGCCACCCTGGGGCACCAGGACAGGTCTCCAGAGTCCCCCAGCACACACCTGGCAGGCACGGAGCGGGGGTTCTACTGCACTGCCCCACTCCTGGCACCCCACAGAATGGGCAGCGGACACCTCATGGGGCAGAGGGGTCTGGGCGTGCTGAGCACAAGGCGCAGGGCAGCTGTGGGCTGCTCCAGATGGGGCTGGATGAATCCCACATCCCCCCAGATGCTGCTCACCATTTCATCACGTGTGCCTAATTTTTAACCAAAATGCAAAGCCAGGCTGTCCCTTGAAGTGCTCCCAGGATGGGGCATGAATTCGGCCCTGATGGCAACTTTGAGCTCAAAATCATGGAAGGGGATGCACATCCCCGGCACCGGAGCCGCGGTGGTGACCCATTCTCTGGGAATGGCAAGATCCACCAGGACGCACCTCACCAAGCCCCCTCCACCCCACCCCAAGAGCCAGCATCGCCCGGCGACCGTGTGGTGAGCACGGCAGCCCAGGGCCGTCCTGGGACTTTTCCGACAGTCCCTAAGTGACCGCTTTCCCCCTCCGCAACCTGCCCATTGTGCCATGTGTCACTTTGTGCCGCGCTGTCAAACCCACCGGCCTGTCCCAGCCCGGCGGGGCCGGTGAAAAGCCCGGCGGGGGGTCGCACTCTATGCCACTAATTAGGGCCCCGGCGGCCGAGGGTTCCCATACACACCTGCACGTCATGTGAGGAAAGGCCAAAGAATGGCAGGACCAGCCGAGCGTGAATCAAACAAGGCAACGCAAGGAAAAAAAAAAAAAGAAAAAAAAAAAAAAGGGAGGGAAAAAAAAAATTGCTGGGCTTGCTGTCGCATTTTCTATCAGACAAAACAGGGGCTGGCCAGAGGTGGGGGCAGGCGGCAAGGAGCGGCGCTGCTGGACCCCGGCCCTGGGCAAGCGATGCAGGCACCAGCTGGGCTGAGGTTTTTCCAGAAGCCGAGGGGAGGAGATGGTCCCAGGAGGAAAGGAGAAGGGACGGAGAGCGGGACTGTGGGGCTGGGGGATCCCGACGCGCCATGGGGCAGAGGAGCCTGCTCTGGTGGGATGGAGCGTGAGGTGCTGGGGATGCTGCAGTGGTAGGATGGACGGACGGCTCCTGCAACTGGGAGCTGGAGCACGGGGAACAGACACAACCGGCTTGCCCAGGCTCGGCCAGCAGCAGGACACGGGCATGCAATGGCTGCAGCCCCCAGGAACCCGCCAGCCCCTTCGCCAGCCCTACGAACCCACGGCAGCCACCACCTCCTATGGTCACACCAAGGATGTCAGCCCAGCTCTGCTTCTGAGCAGTCTGGCAGCTCCATCAAAGAGGGCAAGGGGCTCCTGGAGTCTTCTCCAGGGCATCCACAACCCTCCCGTCTGCAGCAGTGGGATGCTGCCGTGGCAGCACTGGGAAGGGGGCAAGGTTCCAGCGGAGCCAGTTAGTTGTGAGACGGGAAAAGAGCCACAGGAGCAGCAAGCTCTCCGTCACCAGCAACCTCCCTCTGCTGATGGACGGGCGACCCATGTGTTTATATACGTGAAAACAATCCAATTGCATTTAGGAAATGGCCATAAGGGGCTCGCACCTTCCACAGGCTCCTCCACCTGCAGGTCCCCATGGGGCCAGGATACATCCCCTGCACTGTGCCCCCCCGCAATGCCACCGTCCCCTCCCTCCCTGCCGTGCAGCCCCGGGCTCTGCGGCAGCCGACAGGGCTCCTGGGAACCCTCTGGTGGAGCTAAATTTGGACTCCTCCACCAAGGCTCTGCCGAGCTGTGACTCAGGGTCTCGCCCGCGGTGAGCAATCTCAGGTCTGAAACTGAATCCAGGTTGCTGGGCGAGGCAGGGAATATCGAGGGAAGATAAACCAAAGAGACCAGACAATTTAATGCTCCTCCGTCTGGCAACTCAGTGCTGAGCCTCACAAGCCTTTCGCTCCTCCCTGGAGGCTGGGGGGGACCTGGGCTGAGGGCGCAGCCCGACATGGCCCCGGGAGGCTCAGCACCCAGCTCCTGCCCAGCAGCAGCCCCCAAGGAGAGACGTGTCGGGGTGCCCAGGGCTTGGGGATCTCCGTGGTTCCTCTCCTCCTGCTTCCCACATTCCCAGCGGGCAATGCCACATCCCAAACCCCACTGGCCACAGCTCCCAAAGGCACGGTCCCCAGCCCAGCGCTGGCACCAGGCCCAGACCCAGCAGGAGACAAGCACCATGGCTAACGGGGCTGGTCGGGACGCAGCAGAGAAGCTGAGACATGTCCCACCAAACTCCCCTTCCCGGGCTGCCATCGCACGGGCTTGCTGACAGCAGACTCCTGCTTTCTCCATCCATCCATCCATCCATCCATCCATCCATCCATCCATCCATCCATCCATCCATCCATCCCACCCCCTTGCAGCCCAGCCCTTGAGCCGCTTCCAGGCTGTGCTTGCTGAGTTCAAAGCGCACCATGGGGCCGTGCCAGGCTGTGGGGCAGGGTGTGGGGCACCCCACTCAGCACAAGCAGCCGGCGAGCCCACGTGCGGGCAGCAGCCCCGAGCCCACGTGCGGGCAGCGGCATTGTTCGCTGGGTTGTTTTTCGTAAAGATGGGTCAAGTCAAAGGCCAGGAGGTGATAAGTGCTTCTTCCACTCGCTTGTGCTAATGGATTTGCAGCGCTAGGAAGCAGCTGCTAATACCTCTCCCGCCTCTCAGGAGAGCCGGCCCCAGCAGAGCAGCGCAGGCAGCGCTCTGCCTGCTCCTGCCAGCCAGCCCTGCCTGCCCGCAGCCCTGCTCGGCCCCCCAGTTCCCCCCAGCTCCAGCTGCTGGGCATCAAGGTGCTGGGGATAATGTAGCTGCTGCTGTGCCCAGTGTCACACTGGGACCCCGCGCTGCTGGGACCCCAGACCTGCCACGCTGCACCCACGTGGCATGGCACCATCCAGAAGCTCAGCTGCCCTGAGCCCCACACTGCCTCTTCCCTCATGCTGGAGGGGAGGGGTCTCCATATACCGCCCCCAGACCCCTCCAAATGTCACCCCAGGACCCCCACATTGCCAGGGTCCCTTCTCCTGGCTCCCACCCTCACCTTCTCCATGCAGCACATTTTTGGGGCAGTCCCTCCCACTCCAGGACCCACCTCTCCCCCCCCCGCCCCCATCTCCAGCTCCCCCCAGCACACAGGGCTGGAGAGCATCGGCTTGTTACGGTCCTGTGCTCCTCACACACACCTCTCCAACCTCTCTCCAACAGACGGTGGTGACAGGACACCCGGGGCAGGACTTTGTCCCAGCCTGGATGTGGCTGCTGGGGGTCTGGCTTTGCAGAGCCAGCCTGGCAAAGCGGGCACTGCCCGTACAGCCAAGCCATGGAGGGGCAAAACATGGCTTCCTCTAAAATAAAAGTACTTGGCTGTGGTCATGGCAGGCAGGAAGAAACTTGAGAATGGGGATTTTTGCCTTGAAAAGGCAGGAAGAGCGCAGGAGCCACATGCCAGGTTGGCTGGGTCGAAATGGGTCCAGCAGAGAGCTCCAGGGAGGGGAAAGCCCACGGAGACTCTGCGGGAGCTCGGTCCCACGCTGCGCCAGGGGAGGACGACCCACCACTCCACGGGTGCCAGCCAGGTCCCGCAGTGCCAGCCCTCGGTCCCTGCCCTGTCCCCTCCCAGCTGGGGCAGAGAGCCTCGTTGGGGGCTGCTCTGGGGGGCTCCATGTTGGGACCCTCCATGCAGGCAATGGGGGTGGCTGCTCTCCCAGCCCAGCAAACCCTCTCCCATGGGCGTGTGAAGAGATGGCCGCAGCAGGGAGAGTCTGTGCCTGCAGGATCGGGCCAGGGAGTCCACGGGGAGGGCAGGACCTGCCCCTAATAGAACAAAAACCAGCCTTGGCTCCCCATGGCCACCTCCCTGCCCACCCAGTGGCCCTCCTCGGGCCAAGGGCTGGCTCTCACCTGGCGTGAGCTGGGGAGAAGTCACCCGTGGGTGGCTGCTCCCTGCTCCGTGTTGACAGCAAACACGGGGCGGGTGGCCAGGCAGAGCCGGCTGCACTCAGCCATGCCGGGAGGGTGCTGCTGGGACCGTGGCAGCCCGGAGCCACCTGGTTCGGGACGAGGGAGGTGACAGCAAAGCCGTCCTGACCCGGGAGCAAAGGCACAAAGGTCACAGCAAATGTCCTTGATGCCTCTGAGCCTGCTGTGCTCAGGGCCGGGATGCTGGGGCGGGAAGGGGTGGGGGGGAGTGTCACAGCCCACCCCCTAGATTTTGGGGTCTGGCATGATGCCAGGCTTCCCGAGGTCTGGGTGGGATGGGGGTGCTGTGGGGGGGTGAGGGTGCCAGTGTCAAGTCGGCAGGCCGGTGCTGCCTGTAGGTCCCGTGGGCTGCTGCAAGCAGGATGCACGGGGGCGGACAGAGCTGCCGGCACCCATGGGTGCACGCAGTCCTGGCAGTACGGACACACAGACAAACCCCCTCCCTGATGGATGCAGCCAGCTGCACAGGCTCTGGCACACGAGTGTGCTGGGAGAGGCCAGGGGAAACGTTCGGAAAACACCTCCCCATCCCCCCCACTGCCCAGGCTGTGCCCCCAGCTCCCCCCCCGCCCAGCATGGCTGACCCCAGGGACACCTTGGCAGGGCCCGCGCCTGCGCACAGGAGCACTCCACCGTTTCGGGGCCAGGGAGAGGGTCACACTGGGGAGGTGAACACACAGAGAGGACTCGGAGCAGCAACAGGGGCGGGTGGTCCCTCCCTCCCTCCTGCATTTCAAGGGAGGACGGGGCTATTGACCTCATTTGCCCCCCCTGCAGCGGGTCAGTACGGGCTCCATCGCCTGGAAGGGCACCTGGTGCACCCCAGCACCGCTGTGGGACCGGACGCTGCCCAGCACGCACCCCACAGTCCATGGGGGGGGGCCGTGACACCTTCGCAGCCCCTGCAGCTGCAGACCCAGGAGGGGTGACAGCCCCACAGCCCCACAATAGTCCCCGTGCCCTCCCACACAGCCCCTGTGCTCCCCCCAGGGGTCTCGGCAGCGAAAGCAGAACACCTGCCTGCAAGCAGGGGGCACAGAGGGATGGAGGGCTACCAGAGCCTGGATCCCTGCCCGTCCCAGTGTCACCCACCAGTCCCTGCCACCCCTGCCTACTCCGGTGTCACCTACCTGTCCCTGCCATCCTTGCCTGCCCCCGTGTCACTCACCTGTCCCTGCCACCCCTCCCTGCTCCTCTGCCACCCACCTGTCCCTGCCACCCGGGCCTGCATCAGTGTCACCCACCCATCCCTGCCTGCCCCATTGCCACCCACCCATCCCTGCCACCACTCTCTGCCCCACTGCCACTCACCCGTCCCTGCCACCCCTTCCCTGGCCCAGTGCCCCCCACCCACCCCTGCCATCCTTGCCTGCCCCAGTGTCACCCACCCGTCCCTGCCACCCCTGCCTGCCCCAGTGTCACCTGTCACTGACACCCCTGCCTGCCCCAGTGTCATCCACCCATCCCTGCCTGCCCCACTGCCACCCACCCGTCCCTGCCTGCCCCACTGCCACCCACCAGTCCCTGCCATCCCTGCCTGCCCCGCTGACACTCAATCATCCCTGCCATCCCTGCCTACTCCAGTGTCACCTACCTGTCCCTGCCACCCCTGTCTGCCCCACTGCCACCCACCCACCCATCCCTGCCACCTCGGGGGTACCCACGGTGACCCCCCCGGCTCGGAGGCAGAGGGCTGCCGTGACCACCCCCGTGTTCCCCCCCGCGCCTCTCCCCGCACTCACTCAGCCTGGGGCTGCTGCTGTAGTCGCGGGTGACGGCCAGGACGTGCTCCCGGGCTGCGGGCAGGGCTGCCGCCGCCGCTGCGTGCACCTTGGTGGCTGCCATGGCCGGGGCTGGAGCCGGGACTGGAGCCGGGCAGGGCGCGGGGGCGGGCGGCAGCGCCCGGGGATGTTGTACCCCTCCACACCGGCCCTGGCCGGTCCCGGCCCGTCGGGGCCGCCCCGCCCGCAGCCCCGGCCGCTCCGGCAGCGGCCGCAGCCCCGTGTTGGCTGTAAACAGCGTGAGGGAGCGGCGGGAGCAGCCCCCACCCAGCCCCTCACCCGGGCGGCGGGGCGGCAGAGCCGGGACGGGGCGCGTAGGGGCGGGGGGGAGCCTGAGGGGTGGGGGGGTTAAAGGGAGGGGTAAGCCTAAAGGTAGGGGTAAGAGTAGGGATGGGAGTAGGGGTAAAGATAGGGGCAGGGATGGGAGTAGGGATGGGAGTAGGGGTAGGTGTAGGGGTGGGGATAGGGATACGGACGGGGATAGGGGTAGGGGTAGAGATGGGGACAGGGATAGGGGGAGGGATGGGGATAAGGATAGGGGGAGGGATAGGGGGAAGGATGGGGATAGAGTTGGGGGCAGGGATAGGGATAGGGATGGGGTGGGGTGGGATTGGGGTGGGGTGGGGTGGGATTGGAGTGGGGACAAAGTTGGGGTAAAGGTAGAGTTTGGAGCAGCATTAGGGGCAGGGGGAAGGATAGGGATATGTTGGGAGGAGGGCTGGGGTAAGGGCGGTGTTGTGGGTAGGGGTGAGGGGTTTCCACCCTCCACCCACCCCACACCCCCCCCCGCACCGCAGGCCCCGGGTGCTGGTGCAGAAGCAGAGCAGGGCTGGGATCGGGCCTGGGGGCAGGGGAGGCTCATGTTCGGTGCGATGGGTGTTGTACGGCATAGAGTCAAAGAATGTTTTAGGTTGGAAGGGACCTTAAAGATCATCTAGTTCCAACCCCCCTGCCGTGGGCAGGGACACCTCCCACTAGACCAGGATCTGGGATGGGGGCCTGTGCACAGAGCAGCCCTGTGTCTGCTGGGGAAGAGGGGGGTGAATGTTGTACGGGGGAGGGCGCGGGGGTGCTGCTGCGGGGAGTGGGAGTGTGTAGTGGAGGTAACTCCGACTGTGCATGCACGGAGGGGGCTCTGATGATGCACAGAGGTCAGGAAGAGCAAGCAATGATGGGCTTCAAAACACCTCCCTCCGAAGCCACCCACTAAAGGTTGCTGGCACTGGGAGAGCTGTGATCAAGAGCGGCTCAGCCATGGCTCCCGAAAGCGATGGAGGAGGAGGAGGCACGCAGGAGGCAGGACATAACTTTTATTAACTATTAGAAACCATAAGAAACCACATTATTCATTAAAGATTTACATCCAGTACTTTTTTCTTTTTTTACTTCTTTTTCCAATTGTACAAGTCAGGAGGAGCTGCTGAAGGCGAGCAGAGCTGGGTGGGCTGGGGGCAAGCCGGCTCCCCCACAGGACCTTCCTAAACCCCCCCACTGGGACAGCTTCACTGCGGACATTTGCTTTGGGAGAAGAGACTCTGGAGAAGCAGCAGCTTTGGGGCTTTTGTGAAAGCAGAATTTGTATTTAAATTTGTGGAAAGGGCTTGCTGTTTCGTTGCAGGGCAGCCCGTGGCCTCCCTGCCTCACTTTCCACATCTCCTTCTGGCTGCTGAGCAGTGAGAGGAGGATGCAGGAGACCCATGAGGATGCCCGGAGCTGGGCAAACACCCCACGGACCCCACGAAACTCCCAGGCTTTGGGGGCTCTTTTGAAAATACAGTTGGACCTTGCTTTCTCTGAAATGCCCCAAAACCTCCTTCACCCATGAAGGTGCAAAGGGGTCACTTCTCCATCAAACCAGACCAAGGTTCCTCCCAGTGAGCCCAGGGTGGGAGGAACCGGGGTCCGAAGCCTCGGGAAATTCCCGCAGTTCAGCCACTCCCAGGGAAAAGAGGGAAAAGCAAAGCAAAACCAGTCCCGGGGGAGGTTTGCAGGCAGGATCCCCCTGTCTCGGCACAGCCGGGTGGGCACGGCTTCCCCACTGCCCGCTCTGCCCGCCTCGGCTCGCTGGCTTTAAATACCACATTTGCAGACCGGGAAAGGATAAAGAACGGCAATATAAATATAAATTAAGTGACGAGGGGAAGGGAGAAGGTTGTTGTCCTGTCAAAAATCCAAAACCTCAGTCAAACACGTCATTGGGGTGTTGGGGTTTGAGCACCCCAGGGCACCTGGAGGATCCGACAAATACCACACTTAGGGAGAGGTACGGAGGTGTTGGCAGCAAGCTGTGGTCTGAGCTGGGCCGGGAGAGGGGAGCTCATCACCGTGAACCAAACTCTGTCCCTGCTTTCCCAGGCAAACCCTGCCTCAGTTTCCCCACCTGCAGCAGGGGGTCCCGACCCCTCCTGAGCTCCGCAGAGCAGCGCGAGACCTGAGGACTCGCTCCTATAAAGTGCTCCAGATGTGAGGTGATCAATAAATACTATTTCATAGAAACACTTGATTTACAGGAAAAATAAAAAAATCACCGAAACCTTTTCATAAAATCGTTTATTTTAAATATTTCCCTGCAAAACCCTGTGAACACGTGGGCTAGCGGCTGTGTCCCCCCTTAGGGACCAGTCCCCACAAAGCAGCAGCCAGGGCAGGGGTCTGCAGCCCATGCAGCGATGCTCAGCCCAGGCCAGGCTGGGGGGTTGCTCAGTGGTAATTGTCCTTATTATACATTAAACCACAGCAGGAGGATGCAGGAGCCCCTTGGTTTGGGGGTGTACAGGGTGGGGGGAAGAGCCCCATGGCAGCTCCTGAGCACTGGGAGGGGGCTCAGGGCATCACCCGGCTCCTGCCACAGCAATGTCCCTGCAGGGTGTCCTGCCAGGGCTTTGCCACCAGAGCATCCTGCCAAGGTGATGCCACCAGAGAGTACCCTGCCGTGGTGGTGCCACCGCAGAGCATCCTGACAAGCGATGCCACCACAGAGTACTCTGCCAAGGTGATGCCATCTCAGAGCATCCTCAAGCTCATGACAGCATCCCAAGGAGGTCAAAGGCTACTTCAGTGTCCCCAAGGGTTTGCCAGGGTGGGACAGCACCAAACAGGGTCTGGGATGGTGGTTTGGCTCTGCACGGGCAGGCACGGAGGAGCTTGAGGATGCCTTATGAGTCAGGGCGGCCCCTGGCTCCTGAGCACAGGGACCACTGGTGCAGGGGGCTGGAGAGATCACCACCCACATCTCCCTTGCCCTCAAAGGACAAGCATCCCATGGGAGCATTGCTTCCCACCAGCAGAGGGGACCTGGATGCCACAGTCACCAGGATGCTCCAAGACAACCTCAGCCACAACACAAAGCCCTTTGCAAGTGGGGAAACTGAGGGCCAACGCTTGCCCAAGGACACCAGGGCCGGGCAGAGACCCCTGTGCTCTCCCTTTCGGGGTGTCCTCCTTGTCCTCAGGGCTTTGGTGATGACCCCAACACCGCAGTCCCCACGGTGACAGTCCAGCAACCCCCCAACATCCCCCCCTCAGAGCTGCTCCTCTCCCAGCCCGCACAGCAAGACCACAGCATCGTCTTCCAAACCCTGAACGGGCGATACCTGGAGGGGGGAACGTGGCCTTGGCAGATCCAGCGGTGTCAGCGAGGGACGGGACGGTGCTGGTGACACGGGACACCCTGTCACCAGGCACGACCGGGTTCAGCGTCAGCCCTGGGGCGAGGAGTTGCAGGGTGCCATCCACAGCTGCATCGGTGCGGCTGGGATGGGGGCCAGGGGGAGCACACTCACAGCCCTGTGCGCACACTCGCACACACGCACCCCAGCGGGCAGCAAACCCTCTTCCACATCCCAGTTGCCAAATCAAACCCCGGTGTAGGGCACGGGGTGCGTGGGGGCCGCGGGGATGGGGGCGGGAGGGGGAGACCTTTTCACACTCGTTTTGATTTAAGGGCTTGGCTTCTTGCTGGGTATAGAATTGTCTTTCCTTTCCAGCCGCGTGTAAGGCTCAAAAGCAGAAGTGCCCAGTCCGTAAGCACCCGGGAGGTCGTGCAGGCTGCCCAGAAGCGGCCCCCCAAAACACAGCGGGGCGGCTGGCAGCCTGGGCGAGGAGGAGGAAGAGGAGGAGGAGGCGAGAGAAGGGACCTGCAGGCTGAAGACTCCCGGCCCCGGGGGGCTGCTCCCACCGCTGAGCCCAGGGGAGGTGGTTCCTGGGGTGGCCACGCTGGATCCGTTGCCCGTAGGACTGACGATGGGGTTGGAGGTGGGAGAGAGGAGGCTGGGGGGGGCCGGGACGGAGAGAAGCCGGCCTTGCTCCAGCAGCCGGAGGATGTTGCAGGTGGCGAAGGACTCGGAGGTGGCGGTGGAACGTTTCTCAGAGTCCCTGCTCTGGTCTTTCTTCTGCTTGGTGCGACGGTTCTGGAACCAGACCTTGACCTGGGGAGGGGGCGGGGGAGCAGGGGGACGGGGCAGGGGGACAGAAAGGCACGGACGGAAAGAGAGCGCAGGGGGGGCCAGGGAAAGAGAGGCGAGAACCAGGAGAGAGTGAGAGATATGAGAGAGAGAGAGACGTATTAAAATAAACGCCCAAGCAAGATCCATCCCCCACCACAGGGACTGCAGAGAAGTGGCTCCCACCTGACGCTTCCAGGGAAATGGCAAAATCCCGCAGGTGCCAGGAGGGTGCAGGACAGGAGCCCGGGAATAAGAGTCCAGTGTAGGAGCCTGGAGCCAGGAGGCCGGGGCAGAGCCACCCCACCACTGCCCCAGCTCTGCCCTGTGCTGGCTCTCCCGGGGCAGCTGAGCTATGGGATGTGCTGGGTTCTCCACTATGATGGTCTTCAAACCCAAGTTTGTGTGCCCACCCTTCCATCGCTGGGCCAGGACACGGGGCAGGGTGGAGGGTCCCTGGCCTTGCTACGGTGCAGGGGAACACGTTAGGGGACAGGATGGCTTCTGGTGGCCCTGGATCTCTGGGCACAGAATCGCTTCTGTGCCCGAATCCAGCTAGGGACATCCCCACCCCAATCTGCCTCTGGCCAAAGTAAGGAACGAGCCCGGGCTGAGGCCCTGTGGGACCATCCTGCCCCTGACTTGCCCAGTGGGACGTGGTCTCTAGTCCCAAGCCCACGGCTCCCATCCCCCTGTGGCTGCCCCCACGCCCCCTAACCTCTCCCCTGGGAGGGCAGCCCCCCACTTCTGTCCCTCCCTGACAGACCAGAGGGGTAGAAGAGGCAGAGAGAGAGACAGAGAGAGGCGTGAGGGACAGACAGATGGATGGAGATGGAGGTGAGGGAAGGAGATGAATGGGAAGACACTCAGATTAGAGCGTGGCGGACGGGAGTGGACGAGTCAGGCGCTGGCCAGGACCCCAGGAGTCAACCCCAGTGCATCGGCACAGGCTTTGTCCCCATCTGCTCCGGGGCCAGCAGGTCTCAAACTCATCCAAGTCATCGGAAACTCATTGGGGCAGGAGAGTCGCTCACTGACACGGCCCTCGCGCGTCCCCTGGCACAATAGACCCACAGTACAGAGCTAATGGAGCGTGGGGGTGGAGGAGGTCTCAGCCCCCCGGCCCCTTTCTGGGGACATAATAGTGGAACTGACATCTGGGCGAAGCTGGCCAGAGGCTGGGGATGCTCGGGGAGGAGCGGCGGGAGGTCCTCCAGAGTGACGCGGGGACACTAGGATCGCGGGGCTGAGCTGATATCCCACAGCCAAAACCTCCTGGGACCACTGGCCACTGCCAGCCCGCATCCTACCCCCTCTTACCCACAGGGTCCCAGGTGGAAACTCTTGAGGATGTTCCCTGCATAGGGACCCTGGATGCCTCATTGCCACCGGGACCGCTGCGCCCACGTCACAGCCCAGCCGGGTCTCCAGGACTGACGTCCCCTGCCCACCGTCCCCATCAGTCCCTCCATGCCAGCGGGATGGGTTTGTGTGGGGCTGTGTGCTGCCACAGCCTAAGGCACGGTGACCTGATGCAGAATTAGCAGCCGACCAGCTTTTAAGGTGGGGACCTCCTCCAGCTGCCGAATTCTGGGGAACACAGCCCCGAAACACAACCGTTGGGGCTGAATGAGACTCCCACAGCCCCGCAATCCCATGCCATTATTGACATCTTAATGAAGGTCTGGTGTAAGCCCACACAGAAATGCACAGCCCCAGCGTGCTCTGCTCAAAGCATCCCCCAGCCAGCCAACTCTGGAAGAACAAGAGCTCAAAAAAACCCTGCCAGCACGATTATGTCCTTGAGGATGGGCATGAAGGCCCTAGGAGCTGCCCACAAGCTGCATTTTCCAGGCCCAGCCAGATGCACAGCAGGAGGCGGCAGTGGGCTCCTCATCTTCTTGGCAGGGAGGGTGCACCAGCACCCACCCTTCCCCCACCCAACACCACCGCCCAGGGATCGGACTCAGCATCTCCTGGCCTTTCCTGGGTGCAGCATCCCAGTCCCAGCCTCACCTAGCCGTGCTGAGGAGCACAGACGCTGAGGGACGTGTTGGAGCCCACCCTCTCAGGTGAGGACCACCTCCATCCCTGTGCCCCAAACCAGAGGGTGCTCCAGAGCCCCACTGCTGTAAGCCCGACCCAAACCCTGCTTTCTTCAGCCCAGCATACCTCTGAGCCCACTGCAGAGGCTCCAGGGCTGGGAATACACCACCACCTTTCCCCCCTCCCTCCCTGGTGTCTGGACCCTCCTGGTTTGAGTGCATCACCTCCAGGTACTCTGAGATGCTGATGGGTCTCAGAGACCCTCCCCAGCTGCACATGGACAGTGCAAAGGGAAACTGAGGCAGAGACAGTGCCTGCAGAGCTCTCTGCATTGCAAAGCACTCTGAAACACAGCTCCTAACACGGCAGGAGGAGGCTGCAGGACACACAACCACAGAATCATAGAATGGCTTGGATTGAAAGGGACCTTTAAAGGTCATCTTGTCCAACCCCCCTACAATGAGCAGGGACATTTTCAACTAGATCAGGTTGCTCAGAGCCCCGTCCAACCTGACCTTGAATGTTTCCAGGGATGGAGCGTCTGCCACGTCTCTGGGCAACCTGTGCCAGTGTTTCACCGCCCTCATCATAAAAAATTTCATCCTTATCTCAAGTCTGACATCATGCTGAGCAGCACCAGCCAGGGCAGGGTGCCAGTTGGTCGGTTAACACTCTTACCGACTTTGGAGCAAGCTACCTGAGCAGAGGCACTGCCCCGTCACTGCACATCAGAGAAGGGCAAGCAGAGACATCAGGGCATCCTGCAGAAGGAAGGACCAAGCCCCAAGGGATGAGGCAGGTGCAGCGCACTCCCGCTCTGCAGCATCACAGCTGGTGCAGCCAAGGGCAACAGCCATGAGGAGACCGGGGTTTTCATAACACGAGGACTAGGAGGCATCAGGTGTGGTCACCAGGCAGCTGCTGGAAACCTGAGTGAGGCAGGAGGCAGAGCCTCTTTGGGCAGCACAGGTGGTGTTAGTCCCTGCTGCAGGGTGCCCTGGAAGTCAAAATGCAAGTGGGCTGAAGAAAGGACTCGGAAAAATTGCAGGAGAACAGATCCATCAAGATTTAACACAATGATCTGGGTACCTCCTCATGGTGAGCGCTCTCCAAGATGCCAGCGGCTGGAAAGATATGGCAAGGACAGGACCACTTTACACCCCACATGCTATTTTCTCTACTCCTCCACCACTGACCACCACTAGGGAAAGGGTCCTCAGCCTTGGTGTCCCCTAAGGTCAGCTCTTACGTTCTGGTTGTCTTCTACTGGTCGTGAAAAACAAACACAGCTCCATAAAAGCAAAGGGCCCTTGTCAGGGTCTCCAGAGGTCTGTTCGATTCCCCCTCCACCTCTGGCTTCCTGTGGGAGTTCATTTTTCCTGGCTGTTTTGGCTTTTGTTCTGTGCTGGGTCTGTGCTGCCGCCTCTCCTGGGAGCTCTTGGTCAGCTGGGGAGTAACTTTCCAAGGGCAGCAAGTCATCTGTTTGGGTATGACGCTGAATACCAACAATTAATAGCAATACAGAGGGGCAAGTCAAAGAAATAGATGGACATAAATTGAAGTGGATATTGATGTGCATGGATTTCTGGTGCTGAAACCCAGTTCCACACCACTGGGGACATGAGGGGAAATGCTAAAGGACAGGAGGGAGAAAGGGTTGAAGTGACATCCGTCCCAAATGTCCCAACATGGGGTTCAGCTGGGGAAGGGTCCTTGGGGAAAGAGGACAAATTGGGTTCCTCCTTCCCAGTGCTGCTGCTGGGAGATCGTCCCAGCACCGAGCCCCTTCCCAGCCTGGATATCCTCTGCTCTCACTCCTCGTTCACTAGGGCTGGCTGATGCCATCGACAATGGTTGCATCTCCATTTATAGGTATAGACAGAAACTTTCTGTAGCCCTCCCTGCCTTTGTTCTACATCTGATCCTCTCACAGAAGGTTCTCCCATCCTCAACCCACCTCTGTGGTTCCTCTCAGCGCCCATCACTCTTGAACACCATGACCCAAGCTGAACGTGCTATGCTAAATACGGTTTCCTCAAGCCTCGTAGACGGACATGAGCTCTTCCCCATCTGCACTGGTGACATATCAGATGAGTAGGATCACATTTGCCTTCATGGCTAAAGTTCATATACAGCTTGTCATTAATTAGTAGATCTATGTCCTTTTCATCCTCCATTATGATCAAACCCTGAGTTCCTATCACTAGAGATGTAAATAAGCTCAGCCAGACGCAGTCCTTGACAAGTCCGTGAGTAATTTCCCTCTAGCCTTCATCCTTCGTCTTTTCAGCAATATCCTCCATCTTCCCTCGATTACAGTTTATACTCCACACTGTAAGTTCTCTAGTCATCTTTTGCTCTGGTTTCATTCACAACTAACCACCAGCCACCATAGTGAGTGCTTTGCCAAAGTCTGCTTTGGTGATATTGCCTTAATTTCCTTCTCTAAAAAAGCAGCGCTCTTGCTTGTCCAAGTTACTGGGTGAACTGGTGCATGCCTGTGACGTGGCAATGTCACCTTTCCCAGTCTGGCCTGGAGGAAGGGCAGGGAGGACCATGCTAGCACACCCCTGGTGGGCACCACACCTCCAGCATCTATGGAGGAGGTAAGGTAGCCCAGAGCGTGATGTTTTGTTTCTCAGTTACCGACCCGGTGAACTATGGTCATAACTGAAGGTCTGCGGGAGGGAAATAATCACCTCCAGCTCTCCTGCCAGACTGGGGATGGGAAGAAGAAAGTGAGACAAAGGGCACCCTTTCCATAGGAATGGAGAAAAAGGCCAGTCCACAGATGTGTCCCTCTGGGGGACAGCCAAGGCAGCTGAGGAGGGCAAGGGGAGGGAGGGAGAAGCCTGCCCCTGCTGCGGAGGTGTCCCAGAAAGAGCCCACAGCTCCTGGTGACTGCAAGTCCCCTGCCTGGGGCTGTGGGATCCAGAACCATGCATGACAGGCCGGTCAGGTCAAGCCCGGATGCAGACAAATAGACAACAGCACGTATTTGGAGGTGACTGAAGAGCAGGACATGAGAGGTCATGCGTTCACCAGAAAAGGAAGGTGACTCTCAGAGGACGGGGAGGAGGCAAGCTGTACAGAGATGACTCTGAAAACCCTAGGAGACATGGCATGCAAGACACAGCATGACGCTGAAGATATGAGGATACGCACAATCTGCAGATTTATAAGTCCATGTGAGTGTTTGGAGAAGGAGTCCTGGTGCTGGCTATTCAACCAATTACTGTGACCAGGTCTAGTGTCTACTTTTCCATAAGGTAAGTGACGGGCTGGAGGGATCACGGGATAAAACCCCTCATGTTTATGGATCTGGAAATTCTGCTTTGCTCAGTCTCTGCAGCAGGAGAGAGACTGGTAAGAGCAAGGGACTTCTTGTCAAAGTGGGCAGAGGTAGGACATGATCCCTGGCCCGAAGCAAGGCAGACTCAAATGGCAGAGACACTATGGGTGGATCATGCAGAGAACTGCCTGTGGAGCACCGTTCCTGGGGCAGGAGCGTGCTCGCCATGACACTGAGACATTTCGCTAGAGCGGGCGGTTTTCCTAGGAGAGATGCCCTGGACCAACTACAGTGAGGAAGAAAGTCCTATGAGCTGATCAGAAAGGTCCATCTGCCTTTCGAGTCCATTTGAGCTTGGAAGCACAAGACTTTTCTAGGTCCTGCAGCATGAAAATCAAGTAAGAAAATCTGCTCTGTCCTGGGCTGGATGTTTCCATAAAAAATTCAGGGCAGAGATCTCAGTCTATTCACCAGAATAGCCACCAGCCACATGTGCACCCACCAGGGAGGGACAAGGGAGCTGTAGCTCTTTCACCACAACCATCCACCTTGACTTGCAGGTCTTGGGTCACACATGACAGATGTGGTCACGTCATCATGCATTCCCCCCTCTGATAACCCTATGAATGTACTGAGCCCTGCGAGCGCTGGTGCTTGGCCGGCATGAGATGGCTTGATGCTAAACACAGCAACATGGTGGTTCTGGAGGAGAAGCCTGTCATGTTGAAGATACAAGACGAGGTCCAAAGGTACCGAGCTGGGACAGAGGCATGCAGTTCCCACCTCTGGCACCAACCAGATAGGATGCTGGGACCTCTCACCCATCTGTTTTCTGCCCAACCCGGCATGGAAACGTGCTGCTTAGGGACAGCAGCGTTTCTGCTTCAGTGTCTGAGTATTGAGCGTGGAGGGTCCCCACCTCCCCTAGGGCCTGTAGGTGCTACCAGAGCATGAACTGCAATAACGACCAGCAGAAAAGGAAGGCAATAACCCCAGAGCCGTAACAGGTCTGTCCAGTCTGTCCCAGACTAGTAGAGTCACCCAAAGCCTTCAGGACTCACTACAACAGTCCTCAGCATACAATAAATCACCAACATCTCACTGACCCACCCATAACTGCAGGTCCCAGACACCCTTTTCCTGTCCCCTGTGCAAGATTTTCTTTCCACACACTCTTTTCACTACAGCAGAAGTTGAAGGTACCTACTCCTTGGAGCAAGGTCAATCCTTTTCTTGCTGGTGGAGAGGCTGGACGTGGTGTCCAACTAGCAATGACCAAGAGTATGAAGCCTCAAATGCACGTTGGGTAGAAAAGCAGTTTGGAAGGTTGAAATCTGCTGCCTGATCATTTCAGGAGATGCTTCCTAGTGCATGGTGCGTAAACCAGCTGGTAGCCCTCCCCACGGTACCACAGAGCTTCTCACCCCGTCCCCCTCTCCTTGGGAGTCCTGCTGTCACCCAGCAGCGCAGGAAAGGGCTCGACCCCCCGAGGACCTCGGGTTGCAAATTCATCCATCACAGGCTACGTGACTCCCATCACGTTCGCATTTACAGGGAGTAAGGCAAAAAGAAATCACAACAAACAAATCCCAAACTGCAGGGAGAAGGGTCTCAGGGGAGCTGTCAGCGTGGTGCAGCAGCTCTGGAGCCGGGATGTAAAGGCTGAATTTATTGTTTTCCCTTCTTCCCAAGAAAACCTTTCCCCTGGCCTGCTCCCCTCTGCTCACATGAAAGCTAACGCTGCCCAAACACCGAGCGAGCCCTCCAAGGAGAAGGGCAAGGGAAGTGCAGAAACACCGCTGACCACCGCCGGGGAAGCAGTATTGCAAATTCCCTCTGCTCCCAACCGGCTTTTACGGCAGTGAGAGTGTCCACAGGGCCACCGGCCGACTTGGCAAACGTGTGCCTGGGAGCAGGAAGTGGAGCCTCCTGAAAGCCCAGCAGGAGATCACCGCATCCCCCCTGGCCATGCCGCCTCCAGGTCCCACGTCTGTCTGACTCAGGCAGCTAGGGGTTTATTTTACATTTTTCTGTTTGTTTGTTTGTTTGTTTGTTTGTTTTAAATTATCCTATTTTAGTTTGATTTATTTTGTTTTGGTTTGTTTTGTTTTATTTTTTATTATATTTTTAAAATTTTATATTGTTTTATTTTATTTTAAATGCACACACCCCCCTAGTGCCTGTTACCTGAATGAGCTGCTGAAGGTCACAGAGATGTAGCCACAGACTTCTCCGTCTGCTGGGGTTTTCTCTGCCTGTGGTTTCCCTTCCCTGAGGATTGATTCATCCTCCAGGAACCGGCTCCAGGAGCTCCCTGGAACCTCCACCCTGCACCTCCCCATCCCTCCCATGGAGCCATGGCCGCTCCCCGCCTGGGAGGAAAGCAGGAGAGCCGTGTCTTCGGTGTCACCTGCCCCCCTCGCAAAGGGAAACCGATTCAAAATGTCACCGAGCATCTGAACTTCTCGGGGTGCCGCTGGGGGGGTGTTCTGCAAAGGCACCGTCCGTCTGTCCGTCTGCCTGCCAAGCAGCAGGATGGGCACGCAGACGGCTGAGCCACCCTCTCCCTTCGCTCCAGACCCCTGCCAGCGCGCCCTGCTCCTGCGCCGAGCCGTTTGTCAACCCTTTCCCGGATTGCAAATGCCACACAGCCCCGGCTGCACCCACGCTCCTGCACACACGTGTGTGCTCGCACACGCCCCACGCGCGCGCACAGACCCCCACAGCGGAGCATCTGCAGGGGTGTCACATCTCCCTGCAGTCCCCGAGCTGCTGGAGAGGGACTTGCCGAGCACCCCGGTTCCCTGGTCAGGCAGGGGCAGGGTGAGGGCAGCAGCGCCGGCAGAGCTCCGGGGAAGGGAATAAACCAGGGACATGGCATCTCCCCACCTGCTGGAGCAGCGGCCGCAGCCCACGGCATCAGCTCTGGGCAGGCTCCCAGCTCCGGGCACAGTGTGGCCGGTGGCATGCGGCACCCGTGCCATGGCACGGCAGGAGCGGGCAGCTCTGATCCCGCTCCCGTCAGTGTCAGGAGCAGCCATGGGGCAGAGTGTGCTGTGAGCATAGCTTTTCCATGGCTATTGTCACTGTGGTGGCACCAGGATTGAGCACATGAGGGTTTTGGTCCCTCCTAGGGACCCTAAGGAGTGCCTGAGTACGGTCTTCGCCTCCGCCAGCCCCTTCTCTGGTGGCTGAGCCTGCCCTGCAGATGCTGGGAGCTCGGATGCTGCTCCAATCCCTGCCCTCCATCTAACACCTCCGAGCTACAAAACAAATTATTTCCGAGCGGTTAATCCCAATGGAGACCCCCCGCCGGCAGGCCAAGCTCCCCGCACGCTCCGGGGATGGAAAGGTGCAGGGTGGGAGCCCATCGCCCCCACGGCGCTCGGTGATCCTGGGATCTGCTGAGGGTTTCAGTCCAGTGGCTGCCTCGCTCAGCCCCTGCTCCGCTCGCCCATCCCAGCACGCTGCCCAGAGCTCCCGTCCCTGCAGAGCAGGATGCGGCCGTGCTGGCCAGCCGGGGACTGGGCAGTGCGCTCCTCCTCTCTTCGGCTAATTTTTAATATCATCTGGCGCTTAACTGATGCATTTTGCCAGCTCGTGGCTGAGCAGCAGTGGGACGCCGCTCCCGAACAATTCACGGTTTGCCGGTGGGAGCCTGAAATCCATGTCCCTGCCCACCCCGGTCCCAAGCAGCGGGCACGTCACGCCTGCTCATTAAACCCTCCTCGCGCCGGCGCACACACTCCCACACGCCCATGTCCCCCACCACCCCCCAAAACACCCGAGCCCCTCGGCCTCCCCCTGCTCGGTGGCCAACGGGATGGTCCTCATCCTCCCCCGGGACACCCATGAGCATCGCCCCGGACACCGGCACCCACGCAGGCAGGGCTGGGGGATACGTCATTGGTTTTTAATGGTGTTTATTATTTGGCAGCCCTGCCCCGGAGGCTAATCCCGGCACACACATCCCATGCCGTGCACACCTCCGGTATGCCAGCCATCCGAGACTATTCATAGCTGCTGGCTGAGGCCATTTTCCTCACTGGGATTAGCTCCCCGCCGCCATCAGCTGATGCCTGCCACGGCACGGGGGAAGGTGGGACCCAGCCTGCTGCACCGCCATCTCCCCGACCACCCTTCCTCCTCCTCTTCCTTCTCCTCCCTTCACCCCAAGCAGGGCTGTGGGCTTGCAGAGCCATCGAGGCCGGGGCAGGAGGAGGCTCGGCGCAGGCTCGGGCTCCCCGCGTTGCATAAGCCGGCGGGCTCGCTGCCCAAAACAGCCAGAGGTTTCATAACGGCACGGCGGCTGCACAACCCGTCTGCCTCTCCCTGACCACGGCGGGAACGGGGAGCATGGCCCTGAGCAGGGATGGACTCATCCCTCGGCTTCTCCTCCAGCCCCTCTGCGGCCCGGCAGCGCCTGGGGCCACCCCGGCTGCACCACCCACCCCAAACCCTCTGCCACAGCCCAGGACGGACATGCTTGGGGCCGTGCTTCCAGCTGCACCGAGCCCCAGCCCACGGCCGGGCAGCGTGCTGGGGACAGTCAAGGTGGGACCCAGCTGAGCCCTTGGCCAGGAGCCCATCCCCAGAGCGCTGGCTGCCCCACTGCTGATCCCAAACTCCAGCCAGAAGCATGCCCACGGCCTGGTTTTGCTGCAAAATTCAGGATGTTTTCTGCCTCACAGTAGGGGAACCTCCCGGGTGATTCCACGCCCTTTGCAAGTGGAAATGAGATGAAGGAGCAGGGAGAGACAGTGATGGGCCCTGCAGGCAGGTCTGGCACGGGTGGAGTGTCCTTCACCATCCAGCCTGGTGGCTTCAGACCGAGGTGTCCCAAGGGAGCATCCTCCAACACACAAAGAACAGGCAGAGACAACCCCTTGTCTCCTCAGAGGTGCCGGCGAAGGCTGACGGATGATTTCCCCCTTTCATTGGGGTTTCAGAAAGTGCAGCCTGGGATGGATGGATGGATGGATGGATGGATGGATGGTCGGTCAGATGGTAATCCCTCCCTGGCAGGGACATTCTCCACACAGCCCCAGCTCTGGGGATACGATACCCAGCGGGATTTCCTCAGGACTGGCTGCAACGCGAGTGTGCCCGGTGGTGTCACCCACCACAGAGCCCCCCTTAGCCTTTCAGCCATTAGCACCCAGTTTGGGTGGCAAGGGAGTCAGGTGGGACAGCAGGGCCATCCCCATGGTCACGTCCCCTCCCGCAACACCAGGATCCAGCAGAAAGTATCCACACGGACGTGCTGTTTCCTCCCATTTTCCATGCACAGGGCAAACTGGTATGGTTTCCTTCCAGTGTAAAATAAAATACAGCTGGGGTGGTGGGAGCACCTGGCTGGAGGGTGAGGGCGGGTGGCGGGACACTGGACAGTGGCCAGGATTCAGACCCTCACCTCTGGGGTTCCTGCCCCAGCACCGGAGCTGGCTCCAAAACTGTCACCACAACCAATTTCCATCAGAAACTGTCATCTGTAGGAAACAATTTCTCTTAGGTTATACCCACTTGGAGTATGCCGAGAAAGCCTTGGAGATCACTCTGGAAACACTCAGCCCTCTCGCAACATTTAGAAATGAAATTTTCTATCACAAATTCTGAAATTGTTTTTTTTACTGCGCAGGCATTTTCGATTGAAAACGCGTAATGATAAAAATCTCAATTAACTATTTCACGTTTACTTACACGAGCCATTTTGCCCAGTGCCAGTTGAGCTCAGGGAACTGTAGAGGTTTCCCAGATATTTTGGGTTATCTGATTCACCACAGGAGCAGCTGTCCTGTAGAAGAGCGCTATTTCCAGAGGGCCCCCTTGCTCCCCCCTGAGGAGAGCTGCTCCTCTCCTCTCTTTGGAAATGTTTTCCATTCCCCCACCAACACGCTGGTGCTCATCGCCCGAACCCGCTTCCCCAGCTCCCTGGCGTGTTTTGGGAAACGAAATGCCAAAAAAGGTGAATTTTTGAGGAACCCAAAGAGTCAAGGGGGCTGGGGCCAGGCAGGCAGAGGCAGCGGCCGGGCTGTGCCAGCCTGGTCCTGCCGCTACGTGGTACCTGCTCATAACACAGATTTATTGCCACCAGCCCAGGGCCCCGTGGCTGCAGGGTAAACCCCACCACGTGCCCCCGCCACAAGGAGGGGACGGGATTAGCTTCTCCGCGTGACCAGGTTTACTCCACAAGCGTGCTCTGGCACAGGCTGGCATGTGGGAAGGGGACCCAGAAGCTACTGGAGGTGCCCAGCTTCTCCCAGGGTGACCCTGGGCATCTCCGGTGGCCACCACATGCCATGGGAACCAGGATCCACCTCCCTTACAAGCCAGTGGGAGCCAGATGCCTTGAGCATCTGGATCCAACCTGGAAGTCATTAAATATGGGCTCACTCAGGCTGACATCCTCCATTGACACCCACTCACTTCAGAACACTCTCAGTACCCAAGGTTTTAGCAGCAGGAGCTGGCTGCAGGCTGCTGCGGTTGGACATGATGCCTTTCCCCAGCTATCTGCCTCTCCATCCTGCTGTCCCCATGTTCCCTGAACCAGCCCCGGAGCACCCCGTCTCCCTTAAGAAGGTGGGTTAAACCCAGTCTGGTGGAGAATTGCTCCAGCAGAACAAGGCACCCTTCTGCTGGCTTGGTTACTTCAGACCATCCAGAAAAAGCTCCACCAGAAGTGGCCCAGGGGGATGGACAGGAGCACCCAGCTGGGAACAGCACAGGGGGGTGGGAGCAGCACCCCCAAAACGGGGCTGTATGAGGATGGGACACCCCAACCCCCAGCACAGTGCGTGTGGGGCTGCAGCTTCCCTGAGCAGAGGGGAGAAAACATTCCCCGCTGGGCAATTACCCACAGGAGAATGGTCAGCGCAAGCACCCATGGCATGAAACACCAACGCTACAAAAGCAGCTGGGGGGAGGCAACACGAACCACAGAAGATCTTAGAGACTATTTTCCTATGCACAGCAGAGCATGATGGATGGGTGGGTGGGTGGGTGGACGGAGGGATGGAAGGATGGAGGGATGGAGGCCTCCTCAGAAAAGAACATACTGGGCTACTACACCTGTATTTTCTGTATGGTCTAGAAAAGGGATTTCCAACAAAGCTTTGGAAATTCAACTTTCCTGTACCCTGAGGACTGCAGAGACTACAAGGATGAGGAGTGCACTACTTTGCAGCAAGCAGAGCAGCGTTACGGTCCTACCTGCCTCTTGTCCCTTGAGGAAGCCCCAACCCACAGGTCCCATCACCAAGCTCTGGATGACTCTCACCTCCTCCAGACCACAGCTTTCCTGCGGTTCTCCCTGCGAGAGGACAATTTGTGCTGGCACCAACCATTGTTTCATTGTTCTCTCGCTGCAGGGACTGATAGTTGTTAATGACTTGAGGTGCAATTAATTTTTAATGGCATCATCTTAATTGCCAGGCTATAAATAAACATTCCCGCCCCTTCTCTGGCTCAGCTGCTTTCTCACATATGTTTTGCTCCACGGCGGGGGGATCACAGTCCTGAAAGCTCTGTGCCGCAAGTACCCTCCCCATGCTGCGCAGGATGCTTGGGGGTATCGGGCCACTGGCAATGACGGAGCAGTAGGAGCCCAGCCTCTGTCAAGGATGGCCCAGGTTTTTGTCCAAGAAAGGTCTGACAGACCAGCTGCGATGGAGCCCATCACAGCAAAGGGAACACCAGGGGATCCATGGGGGTCCCATGGACTTTCTGGCAGCCAGGCAGGCAAGAATCGCGATGCTAAGACCTCTCTCCACTCTGTGCCCCACCATCCCTCTACAAAGGGTCTCCAGATGCTGCACAGGAGCCAAGGAGTCCAAAAGCTCACCAGTATCTTCCAGGAGGTGCATTGGTTGTCCACAAGCCGCCAGCAGTGCTCCTGGGCATGGCCTCCTCGACTGAGGACATCCCTGTCCCACAAAGCTCTTGCCTTTGGGATGGGGTGAGCTACCTCTCGGCAGAGGGACAAGGCTCGAAACTGGGCGCTAAGTGGAGAACATCTAATAAACCAACCCTGGTCCTGACCTCCTGGGTGCCCAGCCCTCCAAAGGGGCCCTTGTTCGATGTGTCACTTTTCTGTCCTCACTCTAATGAGGGCAGGAGGAGCTGGCAAATACACCTGGTCACTTGAACCTGAGCCTGGCATTGAACTTCTGACCCAGAAAGCAAAGCCTCCTGGCACAGGCAAATCCCCCTCGGCCAGCCCATCCCGCCTCTCCTCCTGCCAGGGGATTTATGGGAATTATCCTCCCTCTGCCATCCCCCCGTGGTCCTTCTGCCTCGCAGCCTCCTCTCTGCCTTGCATTTTCTATCCTTTAATGACACTAAGAAGGGGCACTTTTCCCCTAATGCCTTGGGATGCGTTGCCTGGAGAAAGCCCGATGCACGGATACAGGCTACTCTCTGCTCGGAGCGTGGGGATGGATTCTGGATGGGTTGTGCCAGGGTGGGCTTGGGCAGCCCCTCCGCAGCCCTCCGCCCCCGGGACGTGGGAGCTCACCTGGGATGCAGCAGCCGGCACATCCGCATCTCCAGGCTGCTGCTTGACAAGTTAATGAAAATATTCTACTGGCTAATTAAACTCGCTTAACACTGTCTACATCCACGGGTTAATTAGAAAAAGCACAAATGGCATTGGGCTGGAACCCGAGCCGCTCCTGGCGAGACAGAACAGGTACACGGCTCCCTGGAGGGAGGAGGCAAATTCCCTGGGCTGGAGAGAGCTGGGGTAGATGGAAGCACCCTCCTCATCCTCGCCTGAGTGTGGATGGCTCCAAAACTCCCCCTGTGTCCCTTGAGTGGCTGAGCCCCGCAGACGGGCACAGGTACAAGGTGCGGGGCTGGCTCCAGAGGGACAGCAAGGTGACCCGGGGCACAGTGGGATGCTGGTGGACGGCTCTGCGAGCAGCACGGGGAGGACAGGCTCATCGGCAGTGACACCAGCTTCTGCAGCTGCTGCTGCTCCGGGCCGGGAAGTGGCACGCATGGCTCTGAGCCTTCCCCCGGCACCGAGGGGCTGTGCTGCTGCTCCCTGCCTTAGCCTGGGTGAGACCCCTCTGTGCTGGGTCACCTCCCTTCTCCGCTGAGTGACCTCCCCTCTCCCTCGGAGCAGGGGCCAGAGACAAGAAAGCAAGACGATCCCTACTCCCCAACATGGAGGTGGGGCATTCTGGCTTCCCTGCAAGAAGCAGCGATAGCCTCCTGCCCCGAAGTCTGCCAAAAAGCAGGATCAGATGCCAGGAAAGTAAAATAAGGGCTTAAAAGAGGCCTTTTTTTTTTCTCCGGCAGGATTTCTCAGGGGCGCAGCCTGATCGGCGGACCCACTTATGGGGACGCTTGGCTGCAGCTCTCCAGCTGTGATGACATCGTGTCTCTTCCTATCTCATCACGCTGTTTGCACCACTCTCTCTTTGCAGAGGAGCGGAGATGAATCATTCTTCTCCCCCCTGAACATTCACAGGCACAAAAAACCCTCCTCAGCGGCCCCTTCCTCCATGCCCCCCGCTTTGTTCTTCCCTCCCATGGTGGGACACCATGGGGTGCCATTGCACCCAGGGGTCCCTGCAGAGAGCAAAGTTGGGAGCAGTTGGTGGGGGGAGCCTTCCTAACCCTGAAACCAGTGTATTGCTCAATGAGGAGACAGAGAGGATCCATCCCACCATCCCAACCAGCACAACACAAATGTCAACCAAGAAAGAGCCACAAGATGCTGCTAGTTGGGAATCCGCCAACAAAACATTAGATGGAGCAATTATACTACAAACCGCCCTAAGTCCTGGGAGCTGCTCCTGGATAACACTGGGAGAAAAATCACCAAAAGTATCCAAAATACTCTGATTGTTGTAAATGTTGGATTCGTCCCCGGCTGAGCTGATGGACATCGAGGAGCCCTATGGGACAGGAATGGCTGGTGGTCACTACCCAGTCCCCAGGCCACATCCAAATCGCACCAGCACGCTGCATGAAGCTGTGCAACACCCTCCAGATCTAAGGGGTCTTGTAAAGCCCCGCGGTTGCCCAGCTCTTGTAACGACTGAGGAAACCTCCCAGCCACGAACGTCAGGGAACTGGGGCAGGGAGTGACGCCTGAGTGTGCAGAGAGCCTGGAATGATATCCCAAGGGGGCCTGCACCCTGCTAATGAGAGGAGGAAGCCAGGCACTGAGCCTGGCACTGCTGTCCCTGGGCACGGTGGTGGCTGGGGAGAGATGGGCAGCAGGGGGGAGCCAGGAAGGTACAACCGGGTGTTTGCTGCAGGGAAGGAAATGCTGTGAAAAGCATAGAAAGGGATTAAAAAAGACAGAGATGAAGGAGACAGATGGGAAAAGGAGGATGCGGGAAGGAGGAGAAAAGAGGAGAAGAGACAGCCGTGGCCTACAGGGTGTGAATTTTCTCACTGAGTGATGAAGGCAGCAGTGAGGCACCAAGCAAGCAGTAAATAAGCAGACATTAGTCCCTACAGAGAGGCTGTGCCCTCCCGGCCCCCGGCTGCCCACCCAGCCCTGCACTCCCGACGGCCGCACCAGCTGCCCATCCCTTCCGGGGAGCCGAAGCTCTTCCCATGGCATGGCATCACTGAGCCCACCACTGTCCCTCCCGGCTTTGTGGAGGTGATGCTGGGACTGGGGCTTTGGCTGGGACCCCGGGAGAGGGACCCACCAGCACCTCCTTGCATGTATCTCACAGACAGAAACCTGCTCCTTACCGAAAAAATCCTGCTCCCCCACCAAAAGAGACAAGAGCGACTATTTTTGTTGGTGCACTGAGGCTCTGCTCCCCCTTGCAGGACCGTGCAGCAGCTGCACAGCAAGTGCCAAAGCCCCACAGAGCAACAGGCTCTCCCCAAAATCAGACCTTGGAGGCAGGGGCCTGGTTGCTGACAACCGGGGCAGATTTGTCCCACAAGAGGTTTGGAAAAATTGAAATTATTTCCTATGTGAATCAATGAAACCATGTGGCTGTCTCCAAACATGCCTTACTGGCCGGAGAAGGGGCAGACTGGCCTGACGGCATTTTTCTGTGGTTCCCAGCTGTGCTGTTTTGCACTGCAGACTTCATTAATTTTATTACTATTACTATTTCTGTATAAATTTTCAAGCCAAAACCATTGCAACCCCAGCAGATGCACTTTTTTTGCTTAGCAGACATCAACACCAACTTCCAAGCAACGCGCAGCCTCTCCCACCTCCGCTCGCCCAGGCTGAGCCGCTCAGCCCAGCTCCCTCCGCACCCGGCAAACCTCGGCAGAGGAGAGACAGAAAAATCCCTCCCCACCTGCAGGGAAGCTCCAGCTGGGGACATGTGTGTGGGGGGTTGGAGAGGGATGGAGAAGAGATGCCCAGGCCACACCGCAGCTTGGGGGTCCCCTGGTCTGCAGGGGCAGTCCCCAGTGCCATCCCCACCCTGCTGGGAGCGGGAGAGTGAAGCCACACAGGCTGCAGGGATGGGGTAGCGGCGGGGTGCAGGATCCGTGCAGGATCCGTCCAGCTCGTACACAGCCAAACACCCGATCCTGGCAGCACCCACGATGATGCCCAACGACCCCACTCGTCCCCCCTGCGCTGTGGGTGCTGCATAAGGACCTCAGGTCCCCGCTGATGCCCCCCCTGCTCTTTTCTCTTTCCCGCTTTGCCGGACCCTCACGGGGAAGCCGGGGGACGCTGCCCGTGGAGGAGAAGGTCAGTGGCTGGGGGTGTCCCTGCGGACCCCACTCCCCCTTTTCCCACCTAACCCAACTGCTCCTTCGGCTCAAGAGAAAGGGGTGGAGGAAAGCCATTGCCCGCAGCACCGCGCACGCTTCCCCCCGGACACACTCAGCCCCGGCTCCCAAACAAAACACCGGCCAGTGCCCCTCCACCCCCGTAAGCACCGAGTCCCGCCCCCCGCCTGCGGACACAGGCTCGGCTCAGCCCCGACGTCCCCCCAGGACAGCTCTCGCCCACCCCAGCCCCGCTTTCTGCCCACTCTGCCTCCCCCTGCCTCCCCGCACTGCCACCACCACGCTGGTGGCCAGCATCCCTGTCCCCAGGGGGGTGGCCACATCACGGGGATGTCCCCACCGTGGAGGAGTCGCCACGACCCTTACCTGGGTCTCGGAGAGGTTGAGCTGCCGCGCTAGCTCCGTCCTCTCCCTGCCCACCACGTACTGGCAGCGCTGGAATTCCAGCTCCAGGCGGTAGAGCTGCTCCGCCGTGAAGGACGTCCGCGTCCGCTTGGGCCGGTCCAGGTCCAGGCCCTTGGGGAGCACGATCTCCCGGATCGTCCCTTTGGCATCTGGGAGGGAAGCGGGGAAAAGGGCCGTCAGGATAAAGTCTCCAGGGAGGAAAAAAGCTGGGCTGGGGAGGAAAGGGACTGGGAGAACTGGTTCAAAATAGACATTACTAGCGGGGGGGAAAGCTGAATTAAACACCGGCTGCGCCATCAGGGCTGGTTTGAGTGTCTGGGCTCGCTGCAGGAATAACTGTAAGAAATCCCCCAAGCCGTGGCTAAAACAGGAGGCATCCCACAGTTCGGTTGTCCCCTCTGGCCCCAAATGCTGCAAGTTTACAAACCTCCAGGGAACAGTAACAAGTCTTCATACAAATAGGGATTTTTTTTTTCCCAAGAGATGAATGGAAATCAAAAAACAGACCATCTAATCACAGAAATAATAGCTTCTGAAAGCCAGAAGCAGAAAACAGTGCTGTACCAAGAAAGAGTTCAAATTAAAGATTTTTTAATAAAAAATATTTTTTATTTCTGTCCTTCCTTGGGAATACTGGAAAAAAATTACCTATATTACAACTCCCTCCTTTCCAGAATTAGTCTCACTGAAGGAATATTTTCTTGAAAAGCAGCACCTCCTACTTTGAGGCAGTTCTTTATTAAAGCACAACTTTTGGGAGTGCCGCATGTTCCAAGACGCTCACGGCAGCAGATTTTATGAGACCAGGACTATTGCTGCCCATGGCTGGACGTGAGGAAACAAAAGCCGGAGGGTTTACCTCCCACATTAGCCCCGGACAGCCCCTTCCACGCCGTGGGATGCCGTTTGCGACCCCTCCAAAGGAGCCACAGCTTTACTATACACTGACAAAGGACGAGCTCTCACAGAAAAATCCACAGAGTCCCAACACAGGACACGTGTCCCAGCTCTATGGGCTGGGATGTGCCCAGTCACCCCCCTGTCAGACACCAACGGGCTCTGTGTGCCAGATGCGGCACCAGGCATTAAAAATCAGCCTTGGAAATTGCCCACTGGGTTCCTGCCAGACCCCAAACCCCTCGTTCTCCTTGTCCCTTGCGCTGCCTTTCCTTAAGCACCAGCAATGCCAGTGGAGAACCCAGTTTGGGTGAGCCCCGGCCGCTGAGTTCCCCATTTCTGCCCAGTGGCTTTCCCGCAAGTTAAAAACCAGCCACAGAAGCCACACTGGGCAAGCAGTGCCAAGCCTGGAGGGACCCAAGGTCCCCAGCAGCCCTGGCCAGAGATAAATTGCTTTTTCTCTTTGTGGCTGACTCAGGCTTGGAAGGATTATAAAATTGTTGGGGCAGGAAGGGGGGAAATAGTGAGCAACAGCCTGGGAATCGGCATGGGGATGGTGGAGCTGGCATGGGGACGGCGGGAGCAGGGAGCAAGCACAGACCTGGGAGAGGGACCCCAACTCTGAAGCCGGTTTCCCACTGCCACATTGTGATAAATGGCAGAGGCACCATCCCAACACGGCCAGCCTATTCCAAGCTGGAGAATGGCACTGCAGGGGACACCGGGGCTGCAGAGGGCTTGGGGAGGGCCAGGGTGGGAGAGGGTCTGGTGGGACCAGGAGCGTGGGCTGTGATCCGCACCCCCCAAGTCTCGCCGGTGGGCATGGGGCTGTTGGAAAGGAAAGGGGCTGTAGGTGGATTGGAAGTATCTCTGGTGGGGTATCTGGTGGGATTTGGACGCCAGCCTGGGAACCATTTTGCAAGGAGAAGGGCGTTTGCAGGGATGATGCCCAGACCACGTCCGCACTCCCATGGCCATGCCGCGGTCCCCCGACACAACAACAGCTGGGGCTGCCAGCAAGGAGCAGCTTAACAGAGACGCTCATGCTTTCCAGCCACAGCTGCAAATATCTGCCCCTCTGCCCTCGTCGCTCTGTACGGCGCTGCCGGCATTATTATGGGTATTATTTGTTGTTATTTCCCCCCAGCAGCTGGGGTGCAGGGCGGGGGGAGCAGGCTGGGCACAGCACCAGAGGCAAGGGGGGCACAGCCCATGGTGCCAGCTCACCAGGGGAGAGGAAAAACCGCTTGCCCCAGCCTCTCGCCCGAGCCCCTTGCCGCTCCTACAGCACAGGCGGGTCACAGCCCTATTGCAAGCCACAGACCTTCCCCGCTGCCTGCCCGTGCAGGTTCTGGGGGGCCCACAAGCCACCCCCCCATGCCAGGAAGGGCACAACACCATCCTGCCTGAGGAACCCCCTCCTGAGAGCCCACCCCCATCAGCCACTGGATCCTAGATTCCCAACTGTGTGGCTCCCACAGGTCCTGCTGTGGCTGCCTGGGGTTTTCCAGCAGCCCTTGGCCTCCCCAGCAGGGCCATGGTGGCAGGTTCTGCTCTTGGGGACCAGGCTACACCTGATGGCAGCACAACCAAGACAAGGTCTGGGACTGAAATTCCCCAAAATAGGTCTGGTGCCAAGGGGATCAATCTCTTCTCTGTCTTAGCAGCTAAATACGACAAGGCAGGACAGGCAGGCATGGTTGGGGAGCAGGAGGGAAGGCAGGTGGGCATTAGCTTTGGGGAACCGACCCCCGAGCTGGTGAACAGGGATTTTACAGCCCGCACAGCCTCTGCAGCGCAGCACAGCAGGCGCAGGAGGGACACATCCTGCACACCAACACACGCGGCAGAGCCAGGCACACACAGATGCCCCCGTACGCCCAAGGACACACCATGCACACCCATGTGCATGAGGGACACTTCTCCCCCACACAGGGACACACCGCACACACCCTTGTATACGGGGGGGGGGGTTCTGCACCAACATGGCTGCCAGGACATTTCTGGGGCGCACGCCCGCTCTGCCAGCCCCGAACACGTACACCCGTCCCTCCCCACGCCTGGGGCTGGGGTAGCCATGCTGGCACACACACCTCAGGGCACACTTGCGGTGCACAGGAGCCCACAGCCCTTCTCAGTGCACCCCAAACGGCACTGGGCTCCCCCCAGAGCTCCCCCCAGAGCTCCCCACCTTCTGCCTTCACCCCCCGGGGTGCAGCACTAAGGAGGTGACCGGGAGGAGGGGGGTGAACACCCCGAGATCTGCTCCCCCCGCTTCCAGCCGTCCCTCTGGATGTAGCCCCCACGCTGTCAGCGGGACCGGTCCCGGAGCTGCCCGGCTCCTCCGGCCACCGCCGGCGAGTCTTTGTCCCGTTAATCCCCACTGAGGACAGGCCCGCTGCCGGCCTGCAGTCCCCGGCCGTGCCCGCGTCCAACGGCACCCACCAGCCCTGTCGCCTCGACGGAACGGGGCTGGCCGGGCGGCCAGGGCCGCCTCCGTGGCCAAAGCCACCCTGTCGCGGCGGCTGGAGGCTCCGTCCCGCACGGCCGGTCCCCGGTACCGTGCCGTACCAGTGAGCGGACCGAGCCCGGCCGAGCCCCGGGAGAGCGCCGGGCCGGGGAACCCCCCTCCGCTCCCGGCCGTCCCAGGGCCCGGGGAAACCCGCCGCTTCCCAAACGGCTCCCGCCGACGGGGGAGGCTCCCCCGAGAGCCCCTTCGCCACCAAAGCCACGTCGGGCGAGCACCGGGGATGGCCCGGAGCGGGAGGCAGCCCCGGGGCAGCCGCTCCGCGCCGGGGCCGTGGCTGCAGAGGGAAGACGAGGGGGAGATGCGGCTCCTTCCCCCGGGGCAGGCAGCGAGGTGCGCGGGGGAGCCGTCCTTGCGGCACCCGCTGCCGGCTCACCCCGCGCCTGGGGGGAAATTAAAAATATTTTAAAATATATTAAAAAAAAATAAATTGTAAAACCCCCACCTTGTGCAAAAACCAACCTGGAGGAGCTTCCCTGGCGCCGGCCGGTGCTTGGCACCGACCCCTTCCCCGGGAGCGGGTCCCCGGCCGGGGGAGGGCTGGGAGCCGGCGGGACCGTGGCCCCGCAGACCGTGTTTCCCCGCCGCATTTCCCCGCTTTATTTCGGCTCCGTTCCCGTTTATTTGCGCCGTTTTCTCCCCGCCACCATTTTGTCCGCGCCGTGGCGGCTGCAGCAAGATGGTGAGACCGGTCTCTCCCGGGCGACGGTCCCCGGGACCGGGAGAAGCGAGGCCCCTGCCCCGGGGTTGAGGACCGACCCCCGTCCCGCTCCCAGCCCCGGGCCCGTCGGGGCGGCCCTGGTAGGGCCGAGGCCGGGCCCGGGAGAGGCCTGACCCCGGCCTGACCCCGGCGGGGACTGCGGCGGCTGGGTTCGTCCTCGGCGAGCACCGAGGACCCGGAGACACCCCGGGGGAGACCCCGGGACCGGCACCCGAGCGCTGCCCGCTCCCCCGCCGAGGTGCCCGGGGCGGCCGGGGAGGGCTTGGGCTGCGACAGCCGGGCTGTCGGCGACAGGCGCCTATCACGACAGTCGGGAAAGGGGGTTCGGTGGGCGGCGGGGCTGTTCGCGACCCGGCCGCCAACCGCTCTGCAGCCGCCGGGTGGGCCGCGATGCCCGAGCCGAGCCGAGCCGTGCCGTGCCAGGCCCCGCTCATGGCGAACGAGCAAGGACCCGGCTCAGGCCTCGCCACCCCCGGGGCAGCAAAGAGGGAAGGAGGGAGGGAGGACACGGCCGAGCCGGGGATGCGGCTCCGGTTCCCGCCACCCTGCCCGAGCGCTGGGCTTGGGGCCGGGGCAAAGGCCGGGCGGCCTCGGCCCTGCTCTACCGAGCGGCCACGGAGCTTCTCCGGCTTGCGGGGCGGCGGAGCGGGGGGACGCTGAGCATCCCCGGGGAGGGCCCGGAACGGAGCCGCGCTGCCGCCCCGGGATCCGGGGAGCGCTCGGCACCTGTCCGCCTGCCGCAGCCCCGCCGAGGCGCCCCAAACTTTCGGGGTTCGCCATAACCCAGGCTGGTCCCGGCGAGCCCCGGGCCGGCGGTGGGCTGAGCGCCGGCGGTGGGCAGGGATGCGCCGCTCCGGCTCCCGCCGTGCCCCGAGCCCGGGCCGAGCCCGCCGCGTCCCCCCCATCCCCGACCAACCGAGTGCTATTATAAAGAGGGGAAAAAAAAAAAAAAAAATAGCCCCTAACTCGCCGCCGCTCCGTGACGCTTTTCTCCTGCGACAACGCTTTAAAAAGCAAAGCCGATGCTTTCGCCCCTCTCCCGCTGCCTGCGCGTCCCCCCGGCGGGGCTCAGCCGGCCCGGGGGGTCCGCGGCCCCGCGGCTGGTCCCCCGCACCCCGGCTCGGCCCGCTGAGCCCGGCCGAGCCCGGCCCCTCGGCCGCAAACCGAGGCGGGCACGCACGGCTAACCCGGCTGCGCTCCCGGCCCCGCTCCCGGGAGCCGCACGGCGGAGAGGGCTTGGGGACCGGGCCCGGTTCCTGCCGCACGGAGCGGAGCTGGGGGAAGCCACCGCCGCCGCCGCGGCGGTGGCGCTGGGAGGCCGGAGCTTGCAGCCGGCCAGCGCCCGGGAGCGGCCGGGGATGCGCTGGAAGCGGTGGCGGGGAGGAGCGGGGCGAGAGTGCCCCATCCCCCTGCCACCCGGCCCCAGGGCGAGGAGCGGAGACCCGGTCGGCGGGGGCGAGCGCAGCCGCGAAGCGGCCGGTTGAGGGAAGCGGAGAACGGGAGCCGGGAGCCGGGGACCCTTGCCCGTACCTCGCACCAGGATGCGGCGGCAGTAGTCCGCTTCGCCGGCTCCCGACGGGCTCTCGCTGTCCGGGGCGCACTCCTTGGAGGAGCCGGGGCTGATCGCCGACGTTCCCGGGATGTCCTTGAAGCCGCCGCGGCCTCCTCCGCCGCGCAGAGCGCTCTCCAGCTCCGCCCGGGTCGGCGCCTTCTCCCGGGCCCGCCCGGTGGCTGCGGGCTCGGCCAGCAGCACGGGGCTCCTGCCAGGCTCGGCCCCTCCATCGCTCATCCCTGCGGGCGCCGCGGCGGGATCAAACATCAGGAGGGAGAGAGACAGAGAGAGAGAGAGGGAGAGAGGAGGCAAGACTAGGCGGGGGGGGAGGGGAGCCCCCCCCACCTTCCCCAGACCCCTTCCCCTCCCCGCCCATCCCCGGCCCCCCCTTCCCTCGGGGGCTCAGCGCCCTGGCAGAGCCGGGGGCACCGAGCCCCAGCTCACCCCCATGGCCGGAGACCGCCGGGGGCCGTCGCCCTCCCGCCTCTTCGCGGCGGAGCCAGCCCTCTCCCACCCGGGGGGCTGGCATTTAAAGCGCACCCCCCTCCCCGCTCCATCGGCCGGGGGTGGTGCCGGGCGCGGAGGTGGGGGTGGGGGGGGTGGCGGGACCCGTCGGGGCGTCCCGAGAGGCTGAGACGGGGGTAAAAAGGAGTTAAAAACTTCGACAGGTGGCTGAGCCCCCCATCCCCCCCGCCGAGCCCTCCCCACCTCCGCTTCCCGCGGCACCTCGCTCCGGGCAAACTTCGGGCGCTCCGGCCGCCGCCGCTGCCCTTCCATGGAGCGCCGGTCTCGGCGAGAAGGCGGCGGGGAGACGGCGGGAGCGGGCGAGGGAGCCGCCGGTGCCCGGGCTCGCCGCGCTGCGCTGGGATTCGCGTGCGGGGAAATCAATACCGGGAGATGGGGAGGAGAAAGAGGGGAGTGATTTTAGGGGGGGGCGGAGGAGAAGGGGAGGCCGAGGGGAGGGAGATGCGGAGGAAGCGGGCGGGGGTGGGACCGGGGGAAGAAGACGGAGCCCTTATTCCTCCGGCCCGGCCCGGCCCTCCCCCGCTCCGCCGCGCTCCTCTGCGCATCCCCCGGCCGCCGCCGGAGCTGCAGCCGGGAGCGGGCGGCCGAGCCCCCGGGGCGGCGGGGAGCGGCTCGGGGAGAGGCGGTGGGAAGAAAGGAGCTATTTTAAATTAACGGCCCGGCACAGACGCAATTTCCTGCTCTCCCGGTCCGTGATACCGATTGGTAAACAAAGAGTCCCTCGGCGGCCGCTGCCCGGCCCCGGGAGTGCGGGCAGCGCGGTGGCAGGGCCGGGGGCGGCGGCTCCGGCTTCTGCTCCTGCTCCCGCGGAGGGGGTGCCCTCCTCTCGGAGGGCTCACCCGCAGGGACCCCCGCCGCGGCGGAGAAGGGCCAGTCGAGATGGAAACGAATAAAGAAATAACCCGGCCCCGTCCCGGCTCTGCCAGGACTCCCCCTGGAGTCCTGGGCTCCCCCAGGACTGCCCGCGCCCTTCCGGGCCGGGTGAGGGTCGGGGGGGCTCCGGCCCTTCTTCCCCACGGTGCCCCGCAGCCCCTGCAGCCCGCTAGTCCGAGGGCCTCCGCTGCTACCGGAGTTAGCCCACCGCCTCCCCGGGATAGGGCAGCGGGGGAGCCCCGAAACCCCCCTGCTCCGGCACAGTCGCTCCCGGCAGTCGCATCCCCCCCGGACTGGCTCCGGGCACCGGGCCGGCTGCGGTACCGGCACCGGCTCCATCACCGATGCGAACGGGTCCCCGTGTCCAGCCGGGGAGGCCGGGCTACCGGGCGGCCTCACAGGCCGGGGGTTCCAGGCAGCTCTCTTCCCTCCCCAGGAGAGATCCGTTCCGCCGCTCTCTGCAAACGGGGCAAAACCCGGTGGAAAAGCGGCGGCGGCGGCGATGCTTCACACGGGGGGAGAGGGCGGGGGCCGGCGGCACCCCTCTTCGTCTCTCCCTGAATCCCCTCAAATCGAAGCGGTTGTAATGACGCTGGATTGAAAATAAATAAATTAGCTGTTAATCCAATTGCCGAGAGCCTAGCATCCCCGAGAACTCGATCCCCAGCGACCGGGACCTGGAGAAGGACACACCGGGTCTCCAAACCCCCCGACACCTACCCGGGCTCCGCCGCTCCCGCAGCCCGATATCGAGCATCGCCCGGGGCTGCGGCGGGCTCGGCCGTAGCCGAGGTATCCCGGACCGGTCTCGGTCCGCCCGATTCCCCGGAGGGAGACCCCAGCCGAAGCAGAAGGCGCCCGGCTCGGGGTTTTGGCACGGACGGGGAGTTCAAGGCCTTCAAATTTGCTCTTGGGCGAGGGTGGGCCCCGAGTCTCCGTGTCTGCGGCAGCCTGCGCCCATGCCTGAAATAACCCAAACGGCGCGGAGCAAATAAAAATCGATTAAGGAAAAAAATAAAGTAAAAAGAGAAAAATAAAATAAAAGGAAATTGAAAAAAAAAGGAAAAGAAAAGAAAATAAGGCAAACGAATAACCCGGAGGTGGGGGAGAGCGGGGAGCAGGGATGCGGCCGGGCGGGCGCGGAGCAAGGGCCGAGCCGGCTCAGCGGAGGGCTGGTGCCCTCGGCCCGCACCCTCGGTCCTGCGGCGCCGGGAGGCTTCAGCGGGACGCGGCGTCGGGATGGAGCCGTCGGTTCGGGGTAGGTGCTGGCGGCGGCAAGCTGTTCCCCTCTCCCCCTTCCCCGCTCCAGGCTCCCGGAGCTGCGGCAAGGCCGGGCCGGGCCGGGGCCGGGCGGCCGGACTCCGCGCTCCCCCGCCGCCGGGCGCGGCTGGAGGGTGGTTCATGTCGTGACATTGTCAAAAGCTTCATAACGAAGCCCAAGAAAAATAATCACGACTCAAAACCACCCTCCGCCCTGCAGAGGCGATGCCCGGCGGCCACGGGTGGGGAAGGGCTCCGGGCCGTTCTCCGGTGGGGAAGGCGGAGGGCAGCCTCCGCCCGGGAGCTGCTGTAACGAAATATCCTCCCTCCGCCGAGCCCCGGCACCGGGCGGCGGCTCGGGCCGCGGTACAACCGGGCGAGAACCGGCTCAGGAGCCCGCTCAGCACCCAGTTCCCGCCGCTCCCCGCGTCCCCCCCTTCCCTCCCGGCTCCTGCTCTCTTACTGCTATTTTTCTCGTTATCGCTATCGCTATCATTAATAATAACGGTAAGAGATTTGCTCCGGGTGGGTCTGAGCTTGCGGGGAAGGGAGCAGAGGAAGGGAAATACCCGGGTGCGAGCCGGCGCCGCCGCTCCGCCGCTCCCGAGAAGCCGATGCGAGGGGATCCGCGCTCCTCCGCGGGGGTGCGCAGGGTGGAGCGGAGCCACGGCAGCCTCGGCCTGACCTGCCTTATCCTCATAAATAATAATAACACTAATAGTAAAAATAAAAATTAATGCTGCTCGTTACATTATTATTGATGATGATTTTGTTTTATCGTTGTTATTACAGTTGTTATTGTTGTTGCTATTATTACCATTATTGCTATTGTTATTATTACCATTATTGCTACTTTTTCTGGCTCGTTCGGGCCGTATGGAGCCGGACCCGGCCCGGGGAAGCCCGGCCCGGGGGGGGGCTCCCTCGCCCGAAGCAGACCCGTTTTCAGCGGCCCCTCGCTGGCTCCGGACACCGACTCTCGCCCGCTGCCATCCCCGCCGAGCCCCCCGGGGCCCTCCCGAGCCGCCGCCCCGCTCTCCTCCCCGCCGCTCCGGGGGCGGCGAAAAGGCGAAAAAAGTCCAAATATTCCTTTATTTTCCCGTTTGACACCCTGGCGAAGGGGCCCCATCTGCCGCCCAGAGCTCCCCGGGCCCGGCACCCCCGGCTCGCTGGAAATGAAGGTAACGCAGGGCCCGCACGGTTCGGCGCCGTTCAGCCCGGCTCTACTGCGCTGCGCTCGGTGCGAGCGCGTTTCCCCGGGCCCACGGCCCACGCCGGCGGCCTGCGGGCCCCGGTCCTGGGCTGCGGCCGGGGGATGTCCACCGGGAGCGGAGCCGGGACTTCCCCGGACGCTAAACCCTCCGACCCTGGGGACTCCCGGCCCGCCGGGCTTACGCCAAGCACGGCTTTACCGGCCCGGGGGCCAACGCGGCCGCCCGGGGACGGGGTACCCTCTTCCTTCCCCTCCCCGCAAACGAACGGTCTTTCCCGGGAAGAACCCCGTCCCCATCCCGGTGCTCCCGGCCGGAGGCTGCAGAGCCCCGCGGGCACCGCCGAGGGTCCCCCGGTGCCGGAGCAGCGAGGCGGCGGCCGGTGGCGGCCGCGGAGCCGGGCCCAGGCCGGGAGAGCGCGGCGGAGCACGGTAACTGTTGCGGGGCATCCGTGGGCACGGGGGTGCAGTGCGAAAACACGGGGGGAATGTGGCCGGACACGGGGTAAACATGCATGGACACGCGGGAGATGTTCACGGACACGGGGGAGCCGCGCATGGACACGGGGGGACTGCGCACGGACAGGGGTAAGCGTGTACGGACACGGGGGAAATGTGCACGGACACGGGTAAACGTGTACGGACGCTGGGTAAACGTGCACGGACACGGGTAAGCGTGTACGCACACCGGAGAAATGTGCATGAACACGGGTGAGCGTGTCCGGACACGGAGGAAATGTGCACGGACAGGGGGTAAACGTGCACGGACACGGGTAAGGGTGTACGGACACGGGAGAAATGTGCGCTGACACGCGTAAAAGTCTACGGACACAGAGGTAGTGTTCACGGACACGGGTAAGCGTTTACAGACACGAGGGAGAAGTGCACGGACACGGGTAAACGTGGATGGGCACGGGGAGCTGTGTGAAAACACGAGGGGACTGTGCACGGACATGGGCAAACGTGCACGGACAATGGGTAAACATGCATGGACACGGAGAGATGTACACGGGCACGGCTAAACGTGGGCGGACACGGGGGAGATGTGCACGGATACGGGTAAACGTGCGCGGACACGGGGAAACCGTGTCCGGACACGGGGAACTTCTGCACGGACACGGGGTAAACGTGCGGACACGGGAAACACGGGCGTGGACACGGGGAAAATGTGCGCGGATTCGTGCACGAACACTGTAAAAGTGCGTGGATACCGTGTGAGTGTGCACGGACACACCGTGAATGCGCACGGACCCGGTGCGACCGTGCAGAGACAGTGTAAGTGTCCACGGACACGGCGTGAGTGTGCACGGACACGGCGTGAGTGTGCCCGGCTTTACAGAGACTCGGGGGGACAAAACGGGCTCAGGGGACTGCAGGAGGACTGTGTGGCCGTGCACGGACACAGGGACACGGGGCAGCCGCCCGTGGGCACAGTGTGACCTTGCACCGCTGCCTTCTCGCGGGGTGATTCGTTTGGGGGTTGGTTGGTTGGTAGGTTTTTGTTTGTTTGTTTGTTTGTTTTTAAAGCCATCAGGGAAGCTGCACCCTATACAGCGTATCCAATTATCCGATATAGCCGTGCACAGACACGGGTGAGTGCGGGTGGACACACCGTGACGGTGCAGAGACACGGGTGAGTGTGCGTGGACAAGCCGCAACGGTACACAGACACGAGTGAGCGTGGACGGGCTCGTAGCCGTGCACATGTCACAGTGTGGGTGCGCAGGGCTACACCGTAGCCCTGCACGGATTTACTTATTCATTGCTGGTGCGTGTGTGCACGGGGACGGTGCAGCCGTGCACAGCCGGGATCGGGGCTGCAACGTAACCGTGCACGGACACGGGTGGATGTGCACGGACACGGTGTAGCCGAGCACAGACACGGGCGGGTGTGCACGGACACGATGTAGCCGCGCACGGACACGGGCGGGTGTGCACGGACACGGTGTAGCCGAGCACAGACACGGGTGGGTGTGCACGGACACGGTGTAAGCGCCGGCAGACAGTGGTGTCCGTGTGCAGGGTGCCCTGTCAGGGCGCACCTGCAGCTGAGGGCGAATTTTGCCACGGACAGGGGTGGGTCCCTGCCCCGGGGACACCCCCGGGGCCACCTCTGCCGGGCCGGGCTGGGCCCCGGGGTTGCTCGCCGGAACAAGCCCGGACCGGGCGGCCTCGGCGTCTTCTCCCGTCCCGGGCTCCGGCGGCTGCTCCGGGGACACGGACGAAGGCAGAGGACGGCGGGGGAAGCGCTGGGGGTCCCGGGGACACCCCCTCGTCCCGGAGCCCTCCCGGGGGTGCCCAGCTGTGATGTGCCCCCGCACCCCGAGCCCTCCGCAGCGCTGATTTCGTTAGCGGAGCCGGCTGTCCCGGGGAGCCCGGGGCGGCCTCGGGAGAGGGCGGGCGGCGGACGCCCTTCCCCGGGCAGAGGACACCCCTCCAGGGTGGGGAACACCCCTCCCCGGGCCGCGGCAGCCCCCACGCCCCGGAACGGTCCCCCGCGGGTGGGTGCTCTCCCTTTGTCCCGGCCTGCCCGGCCCCGCCGCGCCCGCTCGGATAAAACGAAATAAAACGAAATAAAACGAAATCTGGGCAGGCCGGCACTGCAGACCCCCCCGACACGGCTGTTCCGACACCCCGCCAATGACCGAGCCCGCTAGCACCGGGGATCCCCGTCCAGCGCCCCGGCCCTGCGAGCAGCGCCTCATCCCCTGGGGCTCCCCACTCCAAGGGATTCCAGGGCGGCGGAGCCACCTCGACACGGGGAGTGGCGGGGTCCGGGGACCGCAGAACCTTCCCCACTCCTGGGACCCTGCGCCTGAGATCTCCTCCTGTGGCATCCCTGTTCCTGGGACGCGGCTCCTGGCATCCTCTCCCCCAGCATCCTGGTTTCTTGGATCCCTGCTTCCAAGCAGATCCCTCTCTGCAATCCCGGCTGCTGGGGTCCCCACTTCAGGGATTCCTGCTCCTAGGATCTCTGCCCCAGGCTGTGTCCTGCTGTTGGGCACCCTGGCACAGCCGGTGCCATCCCCGCCATGAAGGCTGGAGGCACACAGGTGTCCACAGGCTGGTGTCTTCACTGGAAACACCCATGGCAGAGCCCAGACCAACAAGGGACGTGGAGTCACAAGCTGTGAAAAACCAACCAGGCACTGGGATGGCACCCAAAAGGGGAGGCAAGGAGAAGGAGGACAAACAGACCTCGAGGCTCAGCTTCTCCAAAGTGCAGTCACAGGTTATTCTGCACCATGAGATGCTGCTCAGCATTTGCAGGCGGTAGTTTCTGGTTCACGTGCAACCCTGCTCATCACTCCCTGCCCTTCGGCTGCTCCCAGCCCTGGGGTCTTTCCTGCCCGGCCCAGGCAGGCACACAGCGAGGGCGAGCGGGGCTGCAGGGACACGCAGATGACAAGGTGTCGGCGCTGTTGGCACACCATGTGCCACCAGGTGTGTGGAGGAGGGTGTGATCACACCCCTGGGGAGCTGCTACCACGTTTTTATAATCTTGACCTTTCCAGTTTCTCCAGCCCCTGCTACATGGGAAACCTCCCTGACCCCAAACCCCCAGGCCCCCCCAGGACACTCACTGTGGGTCCTCCAGGACACTTACCTTGGGGCCCTGCAGCCACTGTTACCCACCCTGGGCCAGCTGCTTCCAAGGAAGGGGGAATCATCTCCAAACCACGTTTCATCCCCCAGGCACCCATCATCGCTGCACACAGGCAATTCCAGTTAATGAGCATAAAATTAACATAGCTGGGAGCCTTGTCACACCTTGTCCATGGAACCCCAGGGTGCTCCCGAGGGACCCCAATAAACCTCCACTGCTGTCAGGAGGAGCAGTGGGGTCTCGACGGCATGCAGGAAGTGCTGGGGCTTGGCACTGGGACTGGGGGTGCTCCAGCAGCCTCCATGGGACAGACAGTCCCAGTCTCCCATGGGTTTAATGGGGTGATGAGACCCCAGGCAGAGAAGAAGGGAGGGGGTCCCTGGGGGCTGGGCAGGACCTGGACCACGGCACATGGGTGTTTGGTGTGGGTTAAGGGGACTTGCAGAGGGTCCGTAGGGCTCAGTGAGGCTGGGGCCGCTGAGCTCTGTCCCCTCCACCCCACCAGTCCCAGCCCAGGCCCCCTGCATGACCGCAGCCATGAGGTGCAGCCACATGCCAGGAACCAGGCAGTGTGTGTGACAGTAGGACAGGGGGAGGAGGGAGGTGTCTGGCCACCCAGCCACCCCGGCCTGCATCCATTGCTGCTGACTCGGGCCCAAACAGGAGTATCAGGCAGGGGTGGCCCCACATGGTTTCCCACTGCAGCCACCAAGCCTTGCCGCCACCCAGCCCACAGGTAGCAGTGACCTTCAGATAATCGATGATGATGGCGAGGAAGAAGTGGGACGGACTTAGCAGATGTTACAGAGAGCGCCAAACCTTGGGGAGGGAGGACGTGAGAAGCGCTAGAACTGGGATGGAGGAGAGATGGCCCTGGCCGGGGACACCCTTGGGGAGGGCTGGGGAGGAGGTCTGCTCTGAGTGGGGGGCTTTGGCTGCCAATGGTTTGGGTTTAGGGGTAAATCCTAGGAAGAGCAGAGGCATCACAAGCTGGGTGGCATGGTGTTGCCCCACACCTGTTGTCCTGACATAGCAGTGGCACCTCCTTATCCCACGCCACCAGGACCGACCCACTGGGCTGGCATTGTTCAGAGATGATCCCACCACAGAGCTGGCAAGCACCGGGGTCCAGGACAGGGGTGAGGGCCACCTCTGCGCGGGGACATCACGCCACTGCTCACACAGAGCAGGTGGGCTCCTTCCCCGCCTCTGAGCCCGGCAGGCCAGCAATAATCATCGCAAGATCCATCAGCATCGCTGTCGCACTGAGGCCGGCCGGGCTCACGCTTGTGGACAGCTCTGCCAGCACAAAGAGAGGGCAACGAGCCCAGCCCTCTGCGTGCCCCAAGATCACCCTCACCACCGGGTGCATTTCAGCCGTCCCCAGGATTACTGCAAACAGCAAATCAAAGCGCACACTAATTTATCCAAGGAGAAATGCCTAGCACATTTCTGCAAGGTCCTCTGCCCGATGGCAAATCCGTGGCCTCCAGTTCACCTTCTGACCTGCCCTTATTCCCTTGCTCTGCTTTTAAACCATGTGACGGGAGGATTTGGCTTAACGTGTGTCGCTCCAGAAGGAAAGGAGGAGAAGGAGCTCAGAGGGCCCGGAGGTAATCGCTGGCTCCCTGCCCGCAGCACAGGGGCGTTCCTGCAGCCGTGGGGCTGGATTAAGGCGGGTGCACACCCTGGTCCTCTCCCAGGCTCCCCTCACATCTCTGAGCCCCTCCGTGCGGGTCAGGGCAGGTGGTTTGCAGAGATTTAGCAGTACGGGACCAATCCTTCAGCTCTCCCTCGGTGCTGCCAGGTGCCTTCCCTATCCTGCCTACGGCCTGTCTCCGTGCTGCCCTTGCTCCCGGTTGGATGTATGTCCTGTCACTGGTGGGACCCTCCCAGTATCCTCTTCTCTGTGCCCTCAGGACCAGGCTGCACCAGTTGCACTGCAGGGAAGAGCCAGCATCTGGCATGGCCGTCCAGCAGCAGGTCACGGGGCCGAATTATGTGTGCCAGCCGGCAACATCTGCCCTGGCCCCCCCCGCAAGCATCTGGGCACGGTGGGCAGGAGGGGACAGCTGGAGCAGCCCAGCCACCCTGGGCCGGGGGGGATGTGTTTTGGCAAGAATTAAATAACTTCAGGCTGGGGAGATGTGGGAGGGAGGGAGGGAGGGAATAGATACGCACCAAGAGCCTTCACAAAGCCTGGGGGCTCAGTCAGGAGGCGGCGAGCAGCGTGGGCGCAGGTGGCGGAGGAGGACGCGGGTTCGTCGGCGGTGGAGTTGGAGGGCTCTGCCATGGAGGTACCGTGAAAAGGTGATTTCCAGCCGGAGGGATGGACCTGCCCAGGTCACCCCAACTCCATCTGAACTCATCTGTCTGGACTTGCAGTTTAGCAGATGACTGAGGTTTAACCTCGCTGCCACCAGATGCTTGGAGGGATCTCAGCGAGGAGGCAGCGGCTGCTGCAATGGGCTGGGGAGGGGGATGCCTGCCCCCATCCTGCCTGCCACCGGTGGGGTCAGTGCTGCTCCCATCCCACCCGATCCCATCCCATCCCATCCCATCCCATCCCATCCCATCCCATCCCATCCCATCCCTGTCCCCAGAGCACGCACAGACACAAGCTGAGGCCAGCAAAAGGCGAGCAAAGCCAGCCCCTCACTCCGAGAGCCCAGGGCCTGCTGGAGGACCCAGGGGAGTGCAGACGGGGGTCACTGTATGGGGCAACTCCCCCCCCCCCCAAACTGGTGTGCCCATCTCCCAGTGCAGAAAATAGGTTGCATGAGCCCCTGGCTGGTGTAAATTGGTGTTACGTGTCTGTGGTGGAGCAGGTACATGCTGGCGGGAATTGCTTTTGGAAAGCTTGTGCCAAATGCTTCCAAATGGCTGCTCCAAAGCCATGGGACCTGGTCACCGACTGGGTCCCCAGCATTGACCCCCACAGCCATGACTGAGTCCCCAGCCAGCGCCAGTCCCTCAGCTCCCCATCCTAGCGCTGTGAGCAGGAGCAGCTCTGTTGCGGTTATTCCTGCCCAGTGCTAGGTCCAAGCTCCACGCCCCAAGTTCTGCTCCCGCCACTGCTGGCATTGCCCCTCACTGGGGGTTGGGGGATCTCCTGAGATATTATCCCCCACCCTCTGCTCCGAGGGCAAACCGCCCAGATCAACTCTCTCGGGTCCTTGTCCTGCCAGCTTTTGGATACCCCAGGGATGGAGGTAGCACAGCCTTTACACATCCCTCTTCCTGTGTCAGCAGCACTCGCAGTGAAGGATTATTTTTCCTGACATCAAATCAGCCTTTTGATTTCTGCAGCCTGTGTCCTTTGCCCCCTGGTCCTGTCACTGTTCTCCCCAGGGAAGTGTTTGCCTCCGTCTCCTCCTTAACCCACCTTCTCCCAGATGCAGCTGGCAGAGAGGTCCCCCCTTTCCCAGCCTTTCCACTGCCTTGCCCTGTAGGCATTTTTTTTGGTGCTGGGAGCCCCTGGTGGGACAGGGACCCATGGAGCCAGACCCAGTGCTGGGCAGAAGGAGGCATCGCTGCCCTGCGCTCACATGGGGCACCCAGCCCCGTGTCCCAGCCTTGTCCTTCCTCCTTGAAAGGCCCCAGCGAGCACCCACGGCGGTGGGCTGCTGGAGAGGGCTCTCTGACACCCTCCCCAATGAGCCACATCTGGCTGCCACCAGCCTTGGTTCTGCTGCCTGCCCTGGGGACTGCAGGAGGAACAGGGATGGGGATGGGGACAGGGACAGCCTCTCCACGCACATCCCTCCTGCTAGCTAATTGGAGTCCTGGTCTCACTCTGGGCACAGGCACAGGGGAATATTGCACATCTGCTGGTGAAACTGGAGTTCTGCTGTCCCACCAGCCCTGCACCCGTGGGACCATCCTGCCCCGCTGGCCTCAGTCACTCAGGGGAAGGGGCTGCACCGCTGAGACATGGCACTGGGAGCCACGGCGCTGGGGGAGCACCTGAGGAGGATGAGGGTCTGTGCGATTCTAAGAGCTGAGGAAGAGGGAGATCAGGTAGAAATATGGCTGGTAGCTCAGTAAATTGGATTGCGGGGAGCTGGAGAGGTTTGGGGGGGTGGCTGGCTGGCGCGGGGGCTGGCTGTCTCTCCCACGGCCCATGGGAATGGCAGCACGCTGCTTCTGTGGATGAACAGGAGCAGCAGAACAGGCGGATAAGGGGGGATTAAGGTGCCATGTGAGAGGAGCATCACCCCCGAGCCCCCAAAGCCGAGCTCTGGAAACTCCAGCTCCATCCTCGAAGCGCCGGCTGGCTGCACGTCCCTGGCCGAGACCCTGTCTGGCGGCGTCCAGAGGCGAGGTGGCCCCAGAGTGACATCTAACGGCAGCGGGCCGGGAGGGGACACGGCCCAGCAGCTGCCTTCCTCCTTGGGGGCTGCGACTTCTGCAAACGAACCCCCCCTCCCGTGGCCCCCGGCCCCAGCTCCCCTCCGGCGGCACGGAGCTGACAGGAAAGGGGTCCTCCTCCTCCCCCACGTCTTCCCAGGCACAGAGGGGACACGTTTGGCCTGGGGACATCTCTGCCTTCCGTCCAACAGGCTGATGAGACAGATGCCAGGAAAACGGGGCGCTGTGACCATGGGCTGTCTCTGAGCTTCGCGTCCCTGATCTCCCACCTGCCCCACAGCCCTTGTCCGCGGACCAAGCCGTTGCTTCGCAGTCACAGACCGGCTTCGGGGGATGACACGGAGAAGAGAGCAGGGAAGGAATCACATGCCAACATGGGGGAGTCTCCAGGCAAACAAGCCCTGCCCAGCCCTGCTTCTTCCCAGCTCTCCGTACTTCCCAAACCAGGGCAATAAAACCCTTCCCAGCTCATCCCAACAGACACCGGCTGCATGTTGCTCCGGCTTTTATTTCCAGACAGAGGAATAGTACACAGGGACACCCAGCACAGCGGGCGGCACCCTGAGGTGGTGGCTTTGGTGGGGGGACAGGAGGACAGTGGCGATGGAGAGGCTGCCCCCAGGCTTGCACCGCCACCGGGAGATTATTTTTTTTCCTGGGATTTTGCTGCTGGGGAGCAGCTCTGAGTCGTCACAGCTTGCTGGTGCCTGGCACATGCGGCACACCACGCACGGTGGCGAGCACAGACCGTGCCTGGCGTGAGAACACCATCCACGGTGAGGAGGGCAGGAGAGGGGCAGAGGGGACTAGGAGGGGATGGAGACAGGGCTGGGTTGTCCCCAGGGTGGTGGCTGCCAGCTCGGCCATGGCTCTGCCTCCCTGGGGATGGGGAGTGACGGAGTGGGCTGCCTGGATCCAGCCAGGATGGGGCTGTGCACTTCCAGCACCAGCTCCTACAGTTGCTCTTGGGCCAAAGAGCCATCGGCTTAAGAAGCTCCATCCACCTGGAAAAGGTTGGGGGCTAGTTGAGGAAACCCCACCCATGGTGGAGCCCGCAGGGCCAGGGAAGCACCCAGAGCATCTCCCAGAGGGGTCAGCACCCACGTGCTCTGTAAAGCTCCCCCTGGGACAAGCCTGCAAGGGGTAACTCTGGTCCTCATGAGGCTCTGCCCCTCCTGCCCTTTTGCCGCCTCCGGCAATGACAAGCCAAGGCTGCGGTGGCAGCATGTAGCAGCCTGCCTGGGCCAGGTCCTGGCCAGCGTGTGAGCCCAGACCCGCATCCCACAGCCCCACGCCAGGGCAGCACTGAGATGCTCTGCAGCACAGCGCACCCCACGGCCCCCCCCATGGCAATCCCCCAGGAGGTCTGGGTGAGGGGGTCCTCAAAGCTCCCTACCTGCACCTGCTCCTGTTTGCTCCTCAGCTCGAAGGTGTCCTCAGCACTGGACCAATCCCAAAGTTTTCTCATCCTGAACAGGAGGATAGGGAGCTGCCACCCATGCCGGCTCAGCCCGGGGTCCCTGTCCCTCCCTTCCCCGTCCCAGCTGGGGACATTACCTGGGCCACAGCTTCACAGCCAGGAGGGCCAGGGCGGCCACGCAGACCACGGCCATGAGCAGCCCGGCCAGGATGGTGAAGGCCAGGAGGTGGGTGAGAGCTATGGGAAGAGGGGAGACAGGGCAGATCCCTGCCGGTGCCAGCAAAGCCGGGGGGGCAGGCTGACACATTTCTGTGTGTCACCCCAGGCTGGATGGTGTCCTGTGCCCTGCCGGCACCCAGGGACGGGCAGGGCAGGGGGTGTCACCCAGCACAGCGACAAGCAGCAGCATCGTGTTTTGCCGTTCGCTGAACCCAAGCCAATTCCTCACTTTTTTGATCGTTCTGCAGCACTCAACTCAATTTTCCATTTCTGTGGGCTTTTTCAGCCCTTTCATAAAACCCGACCTGGGATGCTTCAGGAGAAAACCCCCTTGAAAGGAAATGCCCCGTTCTCACAGTAAAACCCTCTCTCTTTTCCCATCCACCTAAAGGTTCGTGGCTGATTCAACCCACTTCTGCCGGTCATCCCCACTGCTCTGAAATCACCTTTCTGGCACAATTCCCCCTTCCCTGCAGAGCCCCCAGTGTCCCCAGCACAGCACCCCAGGGTGGGGGGGGGGCAGGATGGGGGCAGCCCCACTCACTGTGCGCATCAAAGTAGGCACCGGCTGTGGCGTTGCCCAGGGGGTTGCCAGCCACACAGGTGTACTCCCCCGAGTCCTCCGGCCCCACAGCCCCCAGCTCCAACCGGAGGGTGTTGTGGGAGGGGGAGACGCGGACTCCCGGTGTGGTGGCTGGGGCCAGGCTGGAGGCCAGGATCTGGCCACGGCGGTACAGGGCGATGGTGGAAGCCGGGTGGCTGTCAGCCGTGCACAGCACGATGCCCACTCGCCCGCTGCGGTTCTCCAGGAAGGTGCTGACGGACACGTCCCGGGGGGGGTCTGCGTGGGGGAGATGGGGCTGGCGGTGGGCCATGGCGTGGGACCCCCTCCCACACTGGCCCAAATGCTCACCAAGGGCTGCTTAATGCATCCCTCCTCCAGTCTGGATCAGCTCCAGCCCACCCAGCCTGCAGCTGGAGGTTTCCCAGCCTCTCCAGCCCTTCCCTTCCCCCCACCAGCTGGAGCCCCCCCCTCTGTCTCAGAGCATATTGGCTCCAAATCTGACTTTCAAGGGGTACCTGCAGCCACTGCTAGACAAAACCCCAACATCCTCTTCCCTGGGTCCAAAGGGAGAGGAGCAGGGCAGGGAGAGGAGGAAGAGGAGGAGGAAGGCCCCCTCGCTGCAGCAGGACCATGAGGACAGGATGTGTGCCATGCTGGGCTGGATGCACCCAGCATGTTGGGGGGCTCTGTGCCCCATCCTGTCCCCGCGGGGCTGGGGGACACTCACAGAGCACGTTGAAGCTGAGGGTGGCCGAGGCGGTGCTGCCCCTCGTCCCGCTCGCCCGGCAGCGGTAGGAGCCAGTGTCAGCGCTGGAGACACGGGCAAGGATGATGGAGCCGTCCGGTCCCTCCTGCAGCCACCGGTTGTTCTTGTACCAGGTGTAGTTGGCCTCTTCCCCCACCCAAGGGATGGCCGAGCAGGTCATGGTGGCTGTGGTGCCTTCGGGGACTTCTGGAGAGGGCTCAACCATGATTGCAACCCCTGAAGAGGAGGAGGGAGGCCAAAGAGTCGGGGGGGTGTGGGGCTTGGGTTTGCACAGGACAACACCAGCTCCAAACCCATGCTCCCACGGGAGGGCCCCCCGGAACCCCGACACGGGGCTCACCCTGGCCACGGCTCGGGGCTGCCCTCACCTCCCACGTCCAGGTGCAGGGACGAGGACGCAGTGCCGTAGCTGTTGTTGGCCGAGCAGACGTAGAGCCCCGCGTCCCGCAGCTCCAGCCCCCCTATCTCCACCCGCAGGGAGTTGGGGGCCACCTGGACGGTGAAGCGTGGGTCGGACGGGCCCCATGTGGAGGCCAGGGGTGCGCGGCCGGGACCCCGGTGCAGGGCGATGTCGGAGGGCGGGAAGCTGTCGACGGTGCAGAGCAGGACGGCCTGCCGGCCCCCCCGGGGCTCCACCAGGGAGATGAAGGAAGGCTCCTGGGGTGCATCTGCAACAGTAAGGACAGGGTTTCCCTGCCAGCCTGCCCCCTAAAACAGCTCTGGTGGCAGGGAACCAGCCGGTGGGTTTTTGGGGGGTGACAAGTTTGCTGCTGGCTGAAGCGGGGGGGGAAGGGGCGCGATGCGAGGCCGAGGAACATCTGGGACCCCCCACCCCCACCCAGACCCCATCTGGGAACAGGCCACGGGCTGTCGCGGGATATCGCCAGGTGGCGACATAGACCGTCCTCCCAACAGCAGCGTCGCGACAACGACATCCCACCCAGGCTACTCCGGGCCCCCTTTCCCGGCAGGACACGGTGTCCGCCCCCTCTTCACGCCCCCTACGCCCACCCAACCCCACCCCCCCCCAAAACGCAGCCGCCCCTCACTCACAGAGCACCCGCAGGGCGGCGGGGGGGGCCCGGCGGCCGCGCAGCCCCCTCCCCGCCCGGCAGGCGTAGGCTCCCGCATCCGTGCGGCGGGCAGCGGGGAGGGCGAGGGAGGCGTCCGGCCCCTCCGCCAGCCACCGCCCGTTCTTGTACCAGGTGTAGAGGGTGCCCGGGCGGGCACCCGCGTCCCGGCAAGTCAGCGTCACCTCGGTCCCCTCGGCCACCTCGGCAGAGGGTCGCACCACCACCCGGACGGCTGGGGAGAGGGAAGCGAAGATGGCCCTCACCGGCCCAAAGTTTGCCCTCCTCGGCTGAGGCTGGGAAAAGCTTTTCCCGGCTCCAAAGCCCCCGTCCCGCTTTAGCGGGATGCGCGCGTGCGTGGGGTGGGTGCCCACCCAAGCGGGCAGCAGCACCTCCCTGCCCTTCCACCAGCCCCACACTGTTCCTGACCCCCCCCCGCAATGCTCTGCTTCCCAAATTATTTGGGCCGTACCCCTCCATGCCCACACCAACCCTTCTGGGGGTCCCCAGCCAGAAGCCCTTCATCCCCCCTTCCTGCGGGGAAGCCGGACTCACACTGCACACGGAGGGGCAGGGACGCTTGGGTGCTGCCGAGGAGGCTGTGTGCCCAGCACTCGTACTCGCCCTCGTCCTCCTCGGAGGCCTCCCGGAGCTCCAGCCTCAGTGTGTTGGGAGCCGGGGAGATGCGGCTGCTCTGCCTGGGGTGGTCACCTCCCACCGGGAGGCTGGAGGCCACCCGCTGCCCCTCCTTGAGCAGGGTGATCTCGGACGGGGGGTTGCTCTCCACGGTGCAGAGGAGGATGACCGCCATCCCCTCGCCACTCTCCACAAAGGCCTTCATCTGCAGGTTCCTGGGGGGATCTGCGGGAAGGAAAGCAGGGAGGGGGGAAGAGGTAGACTGTAGGATCAGAAGCATCTCGGAGAGTCGGAGCATCCCCAGCCCGCGATGCTCAGGTTGGGATGGCTGCTCCTACGGTCTCCACTGGGCTGTGAGCTGGGGCAGCCACGCTCTGCTGCCAGGCTCCACTGCCTGAAACACAGGACCTGCTCAGGCAGCGCTGCCTCGTCCCTCAGCATCCACCTTCCGCTCGAACCAAACCGACACCCAAAACATGACACAGGGTCATTTGCTGAGCTCATTTCTAACCTGCAGCTCCAGCCATGCCGGCCAGGTGTGGGAGCATGGCACGGCACGCGGCCCGTCCCAGCTCAGTGCTCGGCTCAGACCCAACCTTGACAAAAAACACCCTTTGCACATCAGCGAGCCTAAAACCTCAGCAGCGCGGCCTGGGCAAAGGCAGCACAACTGTGGGTGCAACTAAGGCCCATAATGCCAAGATATTTTTAGCAGCATCCATCCAGCATTCCCCATCCGAAATCAGGAGGAGGGAGAGAAGCAACAGATTTGTTGCCAGGGTCTCAGGCTCTCTGGAGGACGTTTCCAGGAGTGCTCCTCTACACTCACTCCTCACAGCAGATTTATGAGTTAAAGCCGTCTTTTTCTAATAAAAAGGAAAAAAAAACCCTTACATTCTGACTTGCGACTACATTTTTTTTTTGCACGTCTTTTTTTAAACAAAGTCTGGTTTTCATTTTCCAAATCAGGAAAAAAAATAAAAAAAATAATCCCGCAATGTTTCCTGAAAGCCGAAGATTTTTCTGTTTCAGTTTGGTGCAAAGCACAAGGACAAACTTGGGGCGCTTGGAGAAGCTTCCCTGAAATCTTCTGCGGACGACGTAGGGGCTGTTTGGCCAGGTCTGCTCGCCGGGGGTCTGACACAGGATTGTGGGGTATAAAGCTCAGCTTATTTGTCACCTGGGACAAAGGCTAATTTTTAACAAGCTCCCCAAAACTAAGGCAGGGCCCCGCTACCCATAACACCCCACAGACCGTGCCCCCAAGAGGGTTCCCACCTGAGGCCAAGGGACAAGTGACACCCCAGGGACCTCCCTACAGCGTGGCTGGGTCCCTGCCTTGGGTGGGCGCTGGGGACCTCCCCCCTGCGGCGTGAAGCCCCCTGCCCGCAGGGACTCACAGAGGACATTGAGGGTGGTGGGGGCAGAGCTGCGGGTCCGTGCCGGGGTCTGCACCGTGCAGTGGTAGGAGGCGGCGTCGGCGGCAGCGACGCTGGGGAAGATGAGGGCCGGGGACGAGCCGCTGCGGAACCAGACCTTGTTCTTGTACCAGGTGTAGCTCAGCACTTCCCGGCTGCCAGTCTCCACCGCACACGTCAGGTTGACGGCGTTGCCTTCCCGGATGTCCGGGGAGGGGGAGATCCAGACCCTGGCAGCTGTGGTGGAAGGGGAGGGTGGTGATGGTCGGGGAGAGTGAGGTGGGCAGGAGGGGACGGAAGGGCTCCCGAGCAGGAGCGTGGCGGGACGCTTGGTGGGAGAGCTGGTCCCATCCAGGACTTCAGCTTGGGGCTCTTTTCCCATCATTCCAGATAAGAAGTGATGAAGATGCCACAGCCCCCTCCCTGCCAACCCCCTCTGGCAGGACAGCCCAGGGTGATGCCAGCTCTACAGGCACAGCCAGGACGGTGTCATGGATAGATAAGGCAAAGCCAGCCCTTTGCATCACCTCTGAGAGGAGTTGCAGTTCCTTCACCCTGTGCGGGGGGATACATGCAGCTCTCTGGGAATGCTTCTGGCGTAGCCCTCCGTCCCCGTAAACACGCACCTTCCTCCGTTTCTTCTCTGTTTCTGTGCCGTCCATCCTGCTTCAGCTTCTCTCCCCTCCCTTCCCCATGAGCATCCTCCAGTAGAGCTTACCATCACCTCCTCACCATAACCCCCTGCCTCCATCCGTCCCCCCGCTGCCCACACAGCTCCATCCCACCTCCATCCCCTGCCTGCACCCTGCCCGTCCCCGGACACACTCACTGCCAGCAGTGAAGTTCACCGTGGCGCTGGCGTTGCCATAGGCGTTGCTGGCGGAGCACAGGTACTCCCCCTCGTCCTCCAGCAGCACGGGGTGGATGCTGACCCGCAGCGTGTTGAAGGCCAAGGCGACGCTGAGCCGCGGTGGGGCGGTGGGCTGGGGCAGCGCCGTGGAGGCCACCAACGCCTGGTCCTTGAAAAGTGACAGCTCTGCCCGTGGGTTGCTGTCAACCGCGCACTGCAGGACGCCCCGCTGCCCCTCGGGGGTCTCCAGGAAGGAGGTCAGCACCGGCGCCCGCGGAGGATCTGCCCAGACATTACACGGAGGGTGAGCAAACCCTGAGTCTGCACCCAGACCCCCCCGACGGTGGGCTGCCGGGCCCCAGCTGTGGCCCAGGAGGTCTCCTGTCTTCCCCTGGCCCTGGGTGGCATCGCCCTCCCCAAGCTCCTCGTACCCCCTGAGGTGTTTGCGGTGGGTCCTGGCACCTCTCAGCCAGCACCGGGGCAGCAGCAGCCCACGCTTGCAGCAAAAGCGTAAGCCAGACTTTCTCTCCCCAGAATTTTCCCCTCTGTCACGGACAGACAACACTGAAGTCTTGAAAAATTTGGGTAATTTCAGGTTGATTGAAACACGTTGTTTTAACTGAACCAAAATATTTGTTATTCCATTTTTTTTCCCCATTTTTATGCAACATGGCAGGCAGCTGAGACATGCAGTGGCCCCACCACTTCTCATTGGAAAGTTCTGCTTGAAAGGGTTTTATTCAGACTAGGAGTTTATCGAGGAGATATGCTCCCATAAACTTTCTACTTTTAACACTTCGGCATTTTCTAAGGGCGGAGGACGGTTTATTACAAAGTGTGCAGAGCTCTAGTTCAAGTCCTGTGCATGGGACATGCAGCGTTTGGGGACAGTGCCAGCAGCGAGGGCTGTGCAAGGCGCCCGCTATGTGCCAGCCATAGCCCTGCGTGGCCAAATGGCCTTACTCAGCATCCCGTCCCTGGCACCGTCCCACACGCAGCACCATTCCGCTCTTGGCACCATTCCAGCCCCAGCACCATCCCATCCCCAATCCACCCCCAGCACCATCCCCATCCCACCCCCAGCACCATCCCATCCCTGGCACCATCCTGCTCCCGGCACCATCCCACCCCCAGCAACCCGCTCCCCCTCCACCTCAGTTCCCAGGAGGATCCCACTCACAGGAGATGCGCAGGGCAACGGCCGGGGAGATGCTGGTCCCCGAGGGGCCGTGGGCTCGGCAGTGGTAGGAGCCGGCGGCGGCGCTGGCGATGTGGGGCAACGCGAGGAAGTTGTCGGGGCTCTCCTGGAGCCGTTCGCTGTTCTTGTACCAGGAGTAGACGGTGTCGTCCTGCGGCTCTCCCACCACTTGGCATGTCAGGGAGACATCGTCTCCCTCCCGCACCTCCGTGGACGGTGAGACGAGGACTCGGGCAGCTGGAGATAGGATGCCGCCGGCTCAGAGGGCACCGCAGCAGAGCTCGGCACTGCCGGTCCCTGAGGAGCCCCGACACAACATGGGACAGAAACAAAACGCTCATCACTTCCATAGCGTGCACCACAGGTCTTGTTCTGAGTGGGGGGGGGGGGGGTCGCAGACCCTCGCAGCCCTGGGGTTGGCACTAGACTTTGATTTTTCAGAAAACGTGTTGGTCCTTGTCCCCATCAGCTGACAGCCCCCCCAACTCTGTCACTTGTGGTGCCCAGGGCTGAGGCTGAGGTGTGTGAATACAGGTGCCTGGTGCGGGGGGGGGATGATGGGAGCTGACACCTCCGGAGCAGCAGCCAGGGCCCTTGTGGGATCCAGCAGCACTGGGTGGAAGCGCAGACATGGGCTCCCATGTGGACACCTCCGTGGAGACCCATTCGGATCTCTCAGTCTGAGTCCCCCCCAGCGTCACCACCCCACCAACGGGGCACAAGCCATCTGGCATGCGGTACTCACTCTGCACGCGGAAGTACAGGTGGCGGGACGCGGTGCCGTGTGCGTTGGTGGCAGTGCAGCGGTAGCTGCCCTCGTCCGCCGGTGTCACCTCCCGGATCTCCACCCGGAGGGTGTTGGGGGTGGCCGAGGCAGCGACCCGCGGGCTGGGGCTGCTCCCCGCATCGCTGGCGGCCACCAGCTCCTCGCCCAGGTGCAGGGCCAGCCGGGCGGGAGGGTTGCTTGCCACCGAGCACTGGAAGATGGCCAGGCGGCCTCTCTCCGTCTCCAGGAATGCCGTCAGGTCAGGATCCCTTGGGGGATCTGTGCAGGGCAGAGAACGGCAGTGGAGCAGCCACCGCTCCCCAGCATGAGACCTCCTGGAAAGCTGCAGCCTCCTCCCAGCATCCCAGAAAGACAGGGAAAAGCTGCATCACCTTTGGGAAGGGGAAGGGAAGGGGAAGGGGAAGGGAAGGGAAGGGAAGGGAAGGGAAGGGAAGGGAAGGGAAGGGAAGGGAAGGGAAGGGAAGGGAAGGGAAGGGAAGGGAAGGGAAGGGAAGGGGGAGGGGAAGGGGAAGGGGAAGGGGAAGGGGAAGGGAAAGGGAAAGGGGAAGGGAAAGGGAAAGGGAAAGGGAAAGGGAAAGGGAAAGGGAAAGGGAAAGGGAAAGGGAAAGGGAAAGGGAAAGGGAAAGGGAAAGGGAAAGGGAAAGGGAAAGGGAAAGGGAAAGGGAAAGGGAAAGGGAAAAGGAAAGGGAAAGAAAGGGAGATCTCTGCTGGACCTGGGGGGGACTGGGAAGGGGAAGGGAAGGGGGAAGATCTCTGCCAGACCCAGGGGAACCACACCATCCCCAGGGTGACCACAGTGTCCCCACCCGCAGCAGCCACCCCGTGGGCTCTCCGGGGCGTGCTACACCATGCAGCGTCCCTCAAACATAGACAGGCTTTACCCCTGCAGGGCCACACGCACACGTGCCCGTGCAGCTGTTAAGGGCGTGCTTGCTCGGTAGGAAAGTAAAGGGGCTGCAGGTGGTGGCACAGAAGGACGGACGCCCACAGGAGGAAGCCCCGGGACATATATAACATACTCAAAGATGCCGCACGTGCACCCACCCACATCAGCTCTGCCCAGACCCTGGGCACAGCTGCAATGTGAGCAGGGCTGGGCACGCTTGCACGGGCATAAGCCACAAACCCTGATATAATAACAAACCCAGCGTCCCCCTGCAGCCCGTACGTACACAGCACATCTAGGGAGACGGCGGGGGAGCTCCGGCTGCTGCCGTCGGTGGTGGCTCTGCAGTGGTAGAGACCCGCATCCGTGCTGGCCACTTGCCGAAACACCAGGGAGGCAGCCGAGCCCTCGGCGAGCCACTGGCCATTCCGGTACCAGGTGAAGTTGGGCAGAGCCAGGGAGTCGCTGCTCAGCCGGCAGGTCAGGTTGGCGGCATGGCCTTCCAGCACGTGGGAGGATGGAGACACTGCGATGCTGGCAGCTGCGGGCAGGGGCAGGGGCAGATGCAGGGGACAAACATGGTCCATCACGAGCTCAGCCAGGATGGCCAGCACCGCCTCGGCAGCGTTAGGGTGAACAACGCCTCCCAGGGCCAGCCAGCTGGCAAGTGACTTTGTGGCTATTCCAGGAAAAGGCAAATGCTGGCTAATCCTGCAACACTGCAACGGGGACATCTCCGAGCTGGAGCAGCACCCATGGGAGCCCAGCAATGGGGTACTGGCCACCCAGGGCTCCACCAGCCGAGGGATGATGTGCCGGCAAGGAGGGGGCCCAAGGGAACCCCCTCGGCAGCGTTTTGCTCAGCATCCCTTGTCCTGTATGGGCAGGGGTCAGCAGCGAATCCCCACCAGGAGCTGGAACCCTCGCTCTAGCCATCGGGGGACCCTCCAAACCCACCAGGAGGGGCTGGAGGGGCCAGCACCCCCCCTTCCTGTAGCAGCCCCCACTTTAACCCCACTCACACTCCACCCTAGCTCCAGGCAACTTGTGCTTGGCAGCTCTTTTGAGACAGATGCTGTTTGATAGCCTGGTTTTCATGGGCACGTGGCCTACTTCTGCTCGTTCTGCCCTTCTGCCACCATCGCCCTTGATCTCCTGAGCCTGTCTCCTTCCCTGGCATTCCCTTCCCAGCCTCCCCTCTCCCAGGATTTTCCCAGATGCTGCGGACTTGAGTAGCATCTGGCTGTATGCCGCCCACCAACCTTCCACCACACTCACTCTCAGCCCTGAAGTCCATGGCCGCGCTGGCATTGCCCTGCGGGTTCCCAGCCCAGCACACGTAGGTCCCCTCGTCCTCCAGCACCACATCCTGGATCTCCACCTTCAGGCTGTTGTAGGACAAGGTGGAGCGGACCCTGGGGTTGGGGGCTGTGGGGCAGCCCCATGTGCAGGCTATCACTTCTCCTCCTCTCCATAGGGTCAGGTTGGCCTCTGGGTCACTCTCAACGGTGCACTGGATGATGCCCAGGTGCCCGCTGTGGGTCTCCAGGAAGGAGCTCATCACCGGTCGCCTCGGTGGGACTGCGGAGTTAAAACACCTCTCATGAGAATACTATGGATTCCTGAGGTTGGGAGAACCCCAAGAACCTGAGGGATTGCTGCTTTCCAGAGCCACCTGAGCACCCCACAACCCTCCAGCTGCCATACCCCAGGGTCCCACATCTGCTGGCTCTCTGCATGCCCCAGGCACCTCTGATAGCACCTCTGTTGTCACCTGGATTGAGCTTAGGTTCCGAGTGCAGATGCCCAGCCCTATCCCAAACCCTGGAGCAGATCCACAGAGACCCCAGTGGTTCAGGCACCTGGGGTCCGGTTGCGATGCACATTTCCTACCACAACAATGGAAAAATAGCATTTTGACTGAAAATTCCTAATGGTATTTTTCCTGGTTTGGTATCACAGAAGATTTTTATTTTACAGCACAGAAAATATTTGGAAGGCAAAATCCTAACAGATGATTTTTTATTTTTTTTTCCACAGGGATCATTTATTGTTCTGAGAAATTGAATTTAATTTCACGGGACATTTTAAAACTCTTTGATCCTTGGGCATTTTGGGACTCTCCGAATTTCTCCTCCCCAAACTCACAGACTTACCTGCAAAAGGGAATTTTCCTCCCTCTCCACATTTCTGCCGAAGAGCTCCTTGGCTGTGTTCAGGGGTAATGGGGGAAATCTCGGAGTGGGAACAGCAGAGGGGCTTCCCAGCAGGGCCACCCACCCCAGACCCGGGACCCCATTGTCTAGCCCGGCCTTTACGGGGGGAAGGTGACCCCCCGGCAGCACTTACAGAGCACACGGAGCGGGACGGCTGCCGACTTGTCGCTGCCGTTGCTGCTGCGGACCCTGCACTGGAAAGCGCCCGCGTCCTCGCCGCGGATGGAGGGGAAGCGCAGCGTCGGGGCCGAGCTCTCCCGCAGCCACCTGCTGTTCCTGTACCAGGTGTAGAGGGTCTCCTCCGCCGCCGCGCCCCGAGCCCCCAGGCAGGTCAGGGTGACGGCTGCCCCTTCCCGCACCTCCGCCGAGGGCTGGATCAGGATCTCTGTAGCTGGAGGAGGGATGGGAGCCCTGTCAGGGAGGGAAGGGAAACCTCTGCCGCAAACCTTCGCCCTTTCCCTGGCTCCGTCCGGCTAAAGCTCCCTCTAAGGCAGGACCTGAGCAGCCCCCTCCCTCGCAGGAGCCCGTGGCATCGCTTGCTGCATCTTTGGTGGGTCATGTTCCCTGGGGACACTGGATGTGTCCACTCAAGCCGCTCGCCCTGGCTCTCTGCCACCAACAGAGACAAGCAAGACCTTTCCTGAGCCTTCACCTGCTCTCTCCGAGCACCTGCGTTCAGCCCGGTGAACTGCTCCCAGGACAGGCTCGGTCCCCTCTGCCCACTGGTGGGTGACCGGCTGGGCTGGAGGCATCTTGGCCAACTTGAAATGGACCCCAGCTAACCACTGTGGCACCCAAACTCAGGTTTATTTTCTCTGGAACGGCACCCTGAGGTCCATTTTGGTTTCTTTTGACATCCTAAGGGAGGCTCGTCCTGGACATGGTTTTGGGGAGATTTTCTCCCCTCCTTTTCCATGGCCGCCACCTCTGTCACCCCAGACCATCGAGGCTGGGTACAGAGGGTTAGGGGATGGAGCAGGATGAGCTGGTCCTTGCTGCGTGCTCAGATGCCGTGCACCACTGGGGGCTTGCTGGGACAGGGAAGAAAGAGTTTGGACAAACTTTGCTACAGATTTTGCAGCATTTTGAAAAGCAATACTCAGAAGCGCCTCCAGCTCTGAAGCAGCTTTGACCTCCCCAAGGTGGGGAAGGGCTGCTGGGAGGGCACCACCACCACATGGTCCCCAAGACACCGATGTCCCCTGATGCCACACAAGTCCTGCCAGTTCTCAGGGCTGTACGCACCCCACCCCCAGCCCTGCAGAAACAGCCCCGGGGGGGTTCATCGGTACCCAAACCCATGGCCAGGAGCCTGGCAGCCCCCTCACACCAGGACTCACCGCGGGCAACGAAGGGCTTGGTGGCACTGGCGTTGCCGTAGGAGTTGGTGGCCACGCAGCGGTACGACCCGCTGTCCTGCGGCCCCACGTCGCGGATCTCCAGCCGCAGGGCATTGCGGGAGGTGGTGACGCCCAGCCGCTGGTGGGGGGCTGCCTGTGACCCGCTGGCCGCCACCAAGGTGTCGTCACGGTAAAGGGCGATGGTGGCCGGGGGGTGGCTGTCCACAGCGCAGCGGATGATGGCCAGCCTGCCCCCCTGTGTCTCCTGAAAGAGGGTGACGGTGGGGTTCCGGGGGGGGTCTGCAAGAGAGGAGAGGATGCTGCAGCTCGGGAGGTCCCAGCAGTGTGGCCACCACCTGAACATGGGGCACGTGGGGCACGTCCACCCCCAGCCTCCCCCCAGCTGCTCCTCCGAGCGGCTTTCCCCTTTACGTAAGTGGGTTATATTTACTCGCAGAAATGTCAAAGCCAAACCCAGGGCTGTTTTATTTTTCCCCTGACTTGCAAAAGCTCCTGGGCTGTTATTATCATAGCTGGCTCCTCGGTTAGTAACCTCCCCGCAGTTTATGGTGTGCAAGTGATTAGTGGAGGAGCGGGAGATACTGCAGTGAAGGGACGGGTCCCTGCAGCAGTAAATACCAGTTAATGGTACCTTCAAACATGGCTCATGACCAGAAATGATTGCATTTACAGCAATTTCTACCCAGGAGGGCTGAAAAACCCCACTTTTAACTGGACCCAAGGTGTTTGGGCAGAGACTTTGTTACGACTGAGGGAGGTTTGCGCAGCCCCTGGCACAAAGGGACCCTCGTCTGGTGGGGGGAACCCCCACCCCCTGGCAGGAGCCGTGGGCACTCACATGTGACGCTCAGGCTGATGGCCTGGGATGTGTCGCTGCCCCGGTCATTCATCACCTTGCAGGAGTAGTAGCCGGCGTCGCTGGCGGCTACGCGGTGGAAAAGCAGGGTGTGCACCGTGCCCTCCTTGAGCCAGGCATTGTTCTTGTACCAGGTGTAGTTGAGGTCCTGGCCCTCCCTGCCAGGGACGTCGCAGGACAAGGTGGTGGCCGTCCCCTCCTGCACCTCAGCTGCGGGGCTCACCGAGATCTCTGCAGCTGACGGAGACGGGAGCACATTCAGGATGGCCTCAGAGGCTGGAGAGCCGACCTCCTCCACCAACCCCCTGCCCCTGCGGCACAGGACAGAGTCTGGGGACAGGCAGGACCCCCTTTGCCCCCCGGGGATGATGATGGAGGCAGGAAGCGTTTGGGTTTCTTCCCTGCCACCAACACCTTGCCAGCTGGGGTTCAAGTTCTGGCTTTAATGCAAAGCCCCAAGGGCAAAACTCATGGCGGCTGCAGCAGTGTCCTTTGCCCCTCACGGTCTGCATGGGGGGCTCTGGGGGGGGCAGACTGGCCCCACCTGCTCCAAGCTGGGGGGAGATGCTCCCTGTGGGGCTGCAATATGGCCAGGCTCCTGGGTGATGCGGCCGTCTGGGGCTTGTCCCTACCGCAGGATCTGATGGGGGACCATGGCTGCCCTTCCCCACAGACCACCCTGGCTCCGAATCCCCATGAGCTCTGGCAAGCTCCTTCCCAGCAGAGACAGCGACGCCTTGCAGCCTGTTCCACTCCCCCGGCTTGGCTGGAAATCCCTCCCTGTCCTGTCTTTGGGGCTCACCACAGCCCTGCACCGTGAAGGACGAAGGATGCAGGCGTGTCGCGATGGAGGCATCACAGTCCTCCACCACGGATTCTCCAGCTCCTGGACCTCCAGCTGGTACCGGCCACCTGAGTGCCAGCCCCTGCCCACCCCGGTCCAGACTCACTGGATAAACTCCATCCTGCTCCCACGGCCCCACTCCTCCTCCAGCGACACCCCAGCCTCAGGCAAGCTCCCCTGGCACTTACAGAAGACGTAGAGTGTCACGGCAGGTGCCACGCCAGCCCCGACAGCGTTCTCGGCTTTGCAGTGGTACTGCCCGTAGTCCTCCCGGCGAACACCCCGGAGGGTCAGGATCTGCTCGCTGCCCATGACCACCCCGTCCTTGTACCAGTGGTATGCTGAGACGGGGGGGTAGCTGCTGCTCACCTCGCAGGTGAGGGACACCGTGTCACCCATGCGGATGTTCTGTGTGGAGGGGTTGACCGACACCTGGGTGTCCTTAGGGGCATCTGTGGGGAGGACAGACAGACAGTGGTGAGGCTGGGCAGGACCCGCAGGATGCTGCCGCAACCCGTCCTGCTGTTTATTCGTGAGGGTTTGGCGTGGAGGAAGGAGCAAAAGTCTCCCCCAAGCACAGGAGCTGGCCCTGGCACAGGGACGGCGACTTTTCTCAGAGGAGAGCTGGGAAAGGGGACAAAGCTGCCACTCCAGCAGCAGAGAGGGGTGGGCGCAGCGGTGGGTGCCAGGACGTGCCACGGAGCTGGAGCTGGCAATTCAGCAGCGTTTATGGGACCAGCGCTGGCCCTGGCCGCGGAGAGCCATGGGGGAAGAGAGAGGGAGGGAGAAGCAGAAGGAAAATCTGCTCTGGCTTTTTGCAAAGGACAGCAGGAGGGAGGCATGACAGGTGGCAGGAGGGGTGGCAGAAGGGGGACCTGAGTGGCATGGCTGTGACAGAAGCCCGTCCCCCTGCCCTGCTGAGCCACCCTCTGTGCAGAACCGTCCCACATACGTCTCACCCGCAGGACGACCTCCCCAGTCGCCTTCCTGGAGCCATAAGAAACTTTGCAGAGCAGCTTTTTGGAGTGGTCCTTCCAGGAGAAGGAGGTGGTGAGGGTCAGGTGCTGGCCGACCCTGCTTGTGTCCAGCTGGACCCGTCCAGACAGAGTGGAGACCTGGGGGTTGTAGCCCTCCCAGCGCAGGGCGACGTCACCCGGCGGGCAGACGTAGGGTGTGGAGCACTCCAAGGTGGACGTTTGCCCCTCGGTTTGCTCCTCGCTGGTGGCAGTGCTCGGGTGCTCGAGGGCGTCTGGGGATGGAGAGCAGAGGGTGGGATGTCAGCGTGGGGCGAGCAGGCAGGGGGCTGGCAGGACCGGGGCGCCTCACTGCCATACCCACCCGAAACGCTCAGCATCACATCCCGCGCCGCCGACCACCGGTCGCCGTTGACGATCTCGAAGCGGAACCTGTAGGGCCCGCTGTCCTCCGGCGTCACCCCCCGCAGCAGCAGGGTGCAGTTGTGGGTGGCGGGGTCCCCCAGGAGCTGGGCACGGCCCCTGAAGCGAGCATCCACCTCCTGGGCCGCCGAGTGGTACACCAGCACCTTCTGGGTGTCGTAATCCTTGTACCAGATGGCCACGATGCCGTCGCCGGCCGCCACGTTGCTGGGGTAGCTCAGGGTGCAGGGAACCACCACGCAGGAGCCCCTGACGCCCTGCAGGGCCTCGGGGTAGGTGACCCCCCAGGAGCCCAGGGCTGTGTTGGAGGGAGGCAGCGGGAAGGGGGGGTGAGGGGATGAGCCATGCCAGGGTCCTCCTCACGTTCCAGCCCCCTGCTCCACTCCTGGGACCCTCTGGAGCCAGGACACATCTCCTGAGCTGCCTGAACAGGCAGGGGGTCATGGTGGGCAGCGAGGGGCTGGGGGGGGAGAGGTGGGAGAGTAGAATGGCGGGTGGGGGGTGGGGGGGTTGAGACAAATTCCCCTGGGATAACTTTGAAGTGGAGAAGGGGGAGATGACAGCGAAAAGCCAGATCTGCGGGTGGTGCTTTTGGGCAGCGCAAGGCAACAGCCGGATTTGAAAAGCAAAGGCCTAAAAAACTAGTAAAAAAGGAAAAATTGCCCTCATGGTCCTTCATAAGCTTGTTTCCTTGCCCCTCTCTCTGGCTTCTTGTCCTTTCTCTCATGCCCTGGCTGAACCTCTTGCCACCCCACGCCCACCCCATCCCAGAGCCCACCCCATCCCTGCCCATGGACACCACGCGCCTGCCCATCGGGAGGAGGGGGCACGGGCAGAGCTGCCACGTGGGGGCACGGCACCATGGGGCATGTGCCAGCAAACGTTGCCAGAGCATCTGTTGTGCCTTGGCCTGTGGGACAGCCAGGACCAACCTCGGGGTACCCAGAGCCCATCCTGCCCATCCCTGGGGTATCATGGATGGCTCCTGGCAGGGCTGGGGCATCAGCGCTCCCACCCTTCCTGGGCAACCAGCCCTTGCAGGGGACCGGACCATGCCAGCGGGTTTCTCTGTGGCATCGTACCTGGTGGGACAAGGCTGGCCAGGAGAACGAGCCACCAGGGCAGGCCCATGGCAGCACCCTGGGCACGGCTGGGAGTCCCTGGGGGCCGAGGCAGGGCAGGGTCACACCGCAAGGGTGGGAGGTGGCCGGTCTTCAAGGTTGGCGTTCGGCGGAGGGGATCCTGACAACAGGAAGAGGTGGCCAAAGGCCTTGCAACACGTTGCGTGCCAAGAGGTTATTGATCCAGGCAGGGTAAATCCTGCTCGCAGCAACACCGGCATCATTCTGGATGCACGGAGCTGCCGGCAGGGAGGAGGTGGAGATGCGGGGTGAAGGGGATCCCCAGCATTGCTGAACTCTCATGGGAGTTTAAGGAGCCAGTCCGGGTTCTGCAGTGAGGTGACAAGGTTTAGGGAGCTTATTCACGTGCTCTCTGCATCCGGGCAACGCGGGGAGCAAATGAAGAATAATATAATCCTGACATGGGAAATGTGTGTACCGGTGTGGGATGGGGTTGTGCAAATGCCTGTCATGGGAGTCGGGGTTGAAAATTAAAATGAGGACAAAGGAAAGCAAGTGGCTACCCGAAACTAAGAGGAGAGATACTTCTAAAGAAGCACTCTCAGGGAAATCCCGATGAAGGCAGAAATCCCAGCGACCTGCTCAGGGCCACCAGCCAAAGCCCAGAAGGTCTGAGCCTCTTAGGGAGGGGGCACAGATGTGGGAACAGGGGACAGAGGACAGAAGGACATGGTTGGGCTCGTGTTAAAGCTGGCCTGATATGGCAGCTCCGCTGGGCACGTGGAGCCAGTGCCCTGTGGGAGCAACTGAACCGCGGGCTGCAGGGGGCTGAGGATCAGGTCCTGGAAGTGGGGTTGAAGGACACGGATTTTTAGACTCCGCCGTTGTGATTTCAACAAGAGCAGCTGCGGCGAGGAGCAACGCGGCCACAGCCCCCAGCCTGGCACGGCCGGTGCCCGTCCCGGGGTCTGCCTCTGCTTTTTGCTGTTGTACATTCAGGTGGGACGGTTTTAACTGGGGATTTATCAATTTTTAGTAGGTTTAATGGCTTTTTGCAGTTCTAGACCTAAGCAAACCGATGAACTTATTTTTAAACTTAAAAAAAAAATATTCTATGTTAAACCAGATTTTTTTTCAGAAGTTTTTTTCATTATCATGGAAATCAATTAATGGATCCATTTCAATTTAGATCTTTATCAAACAACTTAGCAACGTCTCCATACTGAACAAGGCAGCTCTTTACTCCCTGAGCCAACCTTTTCCTCCTTCAAACAATGATTTGTTACTTTGCTAACACCTTCTTTTCCAACATATGCTTTGAATTTGCTGGCTGCTAATTTGGTTTAGGGAGGTATTTTAGACTCCAAAGCGCTCCTGAGAGCTCTAGTTCTGCCCAGGACTTTTCCTGGCCAAACCGAAGCACCAAGAGCAAATAAAATGGCCCTGCCAGCGCCCTCTCAGGGGGTCCCACTGCCCTGGCCCCCCCCCAGCACCGTGGGGCTGGAGGGCTGCCCAGGGGCTGGGGGGGAACCAGGGACCGAGCCGGGGCCAGAAATAGCCATGGGACCAGCGGGAGCCGCTGGGCTCGGGGCAAAGGAGGAAGGAAGCGCCGGCTCAACGCCGGGGTCCACTCCCCAGCTCCCCCCCCCTCTCCCCGACACTGAGTTTCATTTCTTCTGCCGCAGTTCTCTGGGTTTCAGTTTCTGGGCAGCATGGACCCTCTGCTGGGGACCCCAGCTCCCCTCCGCCCCGTGCTGCCGCTGGGGAGCAGGGCAGCCCGTGCTGGGGCCCTGGTGCTCGTTGGCTCAAGAAAATTAAAACATTTGTAAAGGTTTTTCTCGACACAAAAAAATTTTGCATATGCACAACACATCGGCGTCCCGGGCCAGGCATGCTGCAGACATCAGAGCAGCACAGGTTGTGTGTTATCAACTGATACTGACTGGGCAAGAATGTTTAGCTGTCACGCACTGGAAAACAGGGGGGGAAAGGCAATTACCTCGTGATTACCAAGTCTCCTCTGCACCCACGCTCAGGCTGAGCCTGAGCTGCCCCTGTCCCGTCTGCGGGACAGCCAGCAGAACCCCCACAAGGGCTCCTGTGCACGCCAGCAAGCGCAAGGGAGATCTCCCACTTCTTCAGGCTTCAGCAAAAAAAAAAACCCACTGCCATAAAAAGGTGGCTGAGCATAAAGAGGGGAAACTTCTGGTGTTGGTTCCTTCAGCCTCCACCGTGTCTCAATGAGGAGAAAGCGATGGAGATAGGGACCACAGGACAGTCTGGGAGCGTACCCCCAGGATGAGGGGTGGAAGGGAATTGCCTGCAGTTGTCCCCCAATGCTCCCACCCACCACACAGCTCCTTAGGGCCAGGGAGCCCACCTCCCCGCTGCCTGTCCCGGTCCTCTGCCTGCAAGAGCCAGCGAGGGAAGGGGGCACCCCCGTACTCCAGCCCTGCTCCTCCGCTGCCTGCTCTGCACACATCCTGGCACAGATCCTGCCCCAGTCCCGGAGGCCGGGAGAGCACCCTCCGCATGGGCTGGGAGGCTGCACAGTCCCACACCACCCTCTCGCTGCCACCACAGTGGCTTTGCCAATCTGTCACTCAGGGACCTGCACCAAGGGATGCAGGTCGGATGCATCCCTGTCTCCAAAAACCCAGCGAGCCTGGACTCGGGACCCAGAGGTGTCTGGGCAGCTCTCCCAGCCCCAGCAGGAGACAGACCAGGCTCAACCCCACAGAGATGCTCTCACCTCCGCAACCATCCACCCTGCAGTGAGGTGCCTGTGATCAGCCCATGCCAACCCCCCACACCCCCACACCGCATCATGCGGGCACCTCATCCCAGCTCAGCGCGGTGAACCCCAGGGTCAGTCTCTACCCCCGGTGTCCCCGTCCCAGCATCTCCCCAGGGAGCAGTGGCATTACCTGGGAGTGCCTGTGCCTCTGGTGGTGTGGGGGGGTGTCAGGGACGGTGTGGTCTCAGGGACGGCGCGTGCCCTCGCCGCTCGGGGACAGCTATTTATCTGGCGTGGGGGGTGAGGAGCCCAAAACCACATCACTTCCCCGTTCAGGGGTTTGTGCTTGCCGCTGCTTTTGGGAAGTGGCTGACATCATCAGATATTTCTTTCCTTTTCCTAATTGGGGGCTGTTTTGGGGCAGGGGCCATGGTGGTCCCCATAGGAGGTTTTTGCAGCATCCCAATGCCGCAGGCTATGTGGGACATGGGGAGGCTGCATTTGCTTTGCACCGCTGCAGCCCAAGCAGCATCGCTCTCCTGGCCCCCCCCGGAGCCCCTCGGGGCATCCTTGGCCCCGTGCTGTGCCAGAGCCAGAGCAGGACGATACCCCAGCCCTGTGGGCACCCACCCAGCACACCCAGAGGGTCGCTGGGTTTAGTGGGGAGACCCCACGCTGGCGGTGCAGGGGCCTGCGGGCATGGCAATGCCGCTGCAGCCAATATTCCACGTGCCCAAGTCCTCCATGGGGCAGCCCGTCACCCAGAAACTTTGTTCTCTCTGTTAATTTGTGGGTTTTCACTGCAGCCCACATGCCCAAAGCGAGAAGGGGACTCTGCCAGCCCTCCTGAAGGGGGTTCCCAGCTCGGCACTGAGCCCATGCCAATACAAGACCGAGCCCCACGCAGAGGCTGCCGGGGCCGCCTGGCCAAGCTGCGGGGTTTGCCCTGAGGCCAGGGCACCGGCCCCTTGGATTTTCAGGGGGAGGCACCAGAGGGGCCTGGGGGAACCTGCACAAGGAGCAACCAGGAGCAAATCACCCCAGCAGCACGGCTGCCCCCAGCCTGGCACTGCAGCGTCACCTTCAGGCAGGGGCTGAGCTGATCTTTGGCCGGTTTGGGGACAGGATCCAGATCCAGCCTCTGCCGCAGGTGCCGGTATCTAAAGGCTTTGAGCAGCCTGGTCTAGTGGGAGGTGTCCCTGCCCATGGCAGGGGGGTTGGAACTAGATGATGTTTAAGGCCCCTTCCAACCCGAACCATTCTGTGATTCTGTAAAGCAAAGGAACTGTGTCAGGAGCCCGTCCGTGCACTGGGTAAAGCTTGCACTCAAATCTGATGGCTCGGGGTCAATGCTCGACCTCGTGTGAGCAGACTGGAAGTGTGGGAAACTGCCCTCCGGAACCTCATGTCATTGTCCCCTCCCCAGCCGCCCCGTGCCCGTGCCAGGCTTGACTCAGCTGGGTCTGGTGCTGAGCCAGCAGGGCAGGAGCAGCAGCTGCCCGGCGAGCCCCTGGGGCTCTGCCACCCACCGCCGAGCAGCGATGCCCAAAAACCGGTCCCAGGCCCCGACGGTGAGCAGTGGGGGTGGGGGGTGCGGCTGCCAGTGCAGGGAGGCCATGCTGAGCCTGCACCCCCCGCGGCAGGGGCCACCATGAGCTGCCATCTTGGTTTGGGAAGGAGCTGAGCTGCGTTTCCTGACACAGCACTGAGCGAAGAAACCCTGACTTAGGCAAATGCGGCCATATGGCATCTGGGCTCAGGCTGGCCAGTGCCAGGGCTACTGCAAATAGCCAGAGTGGCCATCTGGCCCCGAGGCAGGAAAGCCTGAGGCAGATCGACCCATCTCCAGCCTTTGTTCTGCATCAGCTTCCTGAGCCTCTGCTTCCCTTTCGGCCCCTCTGCGCCGCTTTTTCCGGAGCAGACGCCATCTCCGTAGTGCCCTTGCACAGGATGGTGCTGGGTGCTGCCGTCCCCACTCAAGATTTGGGTGCTGCCAGGCCTGGATGTGACCCTTCGCTCTGCAAGGACTCTCTCTGAAGCCCTGGTGGGAATGCATCCCCATGGTGGGTGGCAGCGGGATCCAGAAGGTACAAGGTTGGGGCGAGAGCAGCCGGCCCAGCTCCACAACATGGCAAGCTCTGCTTGAGCTTGAAGTCCACTGCCAGGACGGAGTGGTCGTCTCCCACGGGGGTCTGGGGAAGGATGGAGTCGGGCTTGTGAGCAGAGCTGGGGAGCTCTCCTTGAGCACGGTGGGCAGACCCAGCCCAGGCTTGCAAGTCCCGGTGATGATGGATCCTGTCAAGGCCCTTTCAAAGATCCGTTGGAAACCTGCACCCATCTCCAGAACAACCAGGCTGGGTTGGCCCCCATGGAGCCTCATCCCACCTTGTGGCCATGTCCTCAGGGTCAACAGCCCACCTTGCCCCCAGCTTCTCAGGAGTCCAGCAGACACATCTGAAACAAGATGTTGGCAGGGTCTCCTGCGCCTGTTCAGCATCACGCCACCACTTGGAGATACCACCCCACCTGCCCCCAGCCAGCCAAGCCGCAGGGACCCATGAGCTTCCCCAAATTGGTGACATGGGCATCAGCAGAGCTTGCTGTCCCTGCTGGATCAGCCACTCGCACGGTGCCAGGCACGCAGAGGCTGCCTGCCTCTGTAGCCCTTTGCCCCCAGCCTTCGTGTGGGCAGCATCCAGGGCAGAGCCCCATCCAGTTCCTCTTTCCAGGTCCCGAGACACGTTCCCCCCAGGGTGGTGACCATCTGCAAAGGGGAACCTTATGGGGAAGCCGAAACAAATGAAGAAAATCAGGGAAATCAGTGAAAGTGCGCAATGTGCCAATGAAACCCATGCCTGGCACCCAGGGAGGGAGGGGTGGCTGTCCCTGCAGCCTGGGACAAGCATCTTCTTGGGGGCAAAGCTCTCCCCACCTTGTCCCGTGGGGTTTCCCCCCATGACATCTGCTGGCGTGTCCGGCTGTGCTTTCCAGGGCTGGTGGAGGGGCCAGGACTCGAGGGGGAGATGTGGGAGGCAGTCTGCTCCTTGCCAGGAGGAATGTGGGCTGGCCAGCATACCAGAGTGATAAGGGGCTGCCTGGGGGCATCCTAGGAATTCGAGGTGTGGGCTGTCAGGAGGGAGGGGAGAGGAAAACATCGATGGGAATAGGGAGCATAAATCAGCCATCCCTTCCCTGGCTGGCAGGGATGTGTCAGGCGCCTGCCCCAGGGACCCCCCCTCTGCTCCCCGTAGTCCCCACTGGCTGAGGGCACCCCAAAGCCACCTCCGTAGCGGGAACAGGGGCAAAATCCTGCTTTCCCCCGCCCCCGCCCCAGCAAAATTTGCCTTTTGGCTTTCTGTCGGTGGGATGTCACTGGAAGCTGGAGGAAGCAGGCGGAAGAGGTGGCGGTGCTGGAGGATGGGGCCAAATCTGCCCCCCACACACCGCCCCGAAGCCTCACCTTAACCTTCCTGGGGTGAAAGGCTGGAAGAAAAGGACAAACAAAATAAATAGCCGCTCCGCTGGGAGACAGGCTATAAAACTGCAGCCAAGCCCCGGCGTCGCCACTCTCAGCGCTGGCACCTGAGTCAACAGAGACTATTTTTCTTTGGGAGGGGAGATTTGGAAGCGCAGGAGGGGTGGGGTGGTGTCGGGGGGCCAGGGGCTGGCTGGGGCTGCTCTGGGGGCAACCCCCAGGACTCTATCCCCTTGTGTGGAGTCAGACAGAGGTTGGGGACCTCCTGCACCGTGGTCTGGGCGCACACCCCGCATGTCTCCAAGCCCCGCCACCATCGGTAGCAGCACACCCCGCAGCCACCCAGGCATCGGCAAAGCCAGGCACATATGGAACCCCTCTATCTTGGAATGTGCTGGGGGACGCCGAGGGGGCTGGCAGGTATTTAACTCTTCCCCTCCAGCCCCATGGAGCCGGTTCGGGCTTGCAGCGAGAGCCGGCTTCCCGCCGTCCCCCCTCCTCCAAGTCCCCAGCGCCGGCGAGCCGCCAAGGGTCACCCAGCCCTGGGAACCCAGCCCAGCTCATTTCAGCGCTGGGTAAATATTTTCTTTGGCAGCGGGGTAGGTGTGAGGCCCCTGGTGCGCCCAGGCAGCCCCCGGGCTCCCCCCGGGCTCTGGCTGCAGGCTGGGCTCTGCAGAGACAGTGGGGCTGGGGGAGGCAACAGCAGCATGGGGGGGTGAGCCGGTAAGGGGGTCCATGGCATGGCAGCCCATCCCGGGGGCTGCCCCAGCCCCGCTGGTCTCCTCCCCTGTATCTGGGGTGTCTTGTCCTTACCCCAACAGCATGGGAAGAGAGGAGGGAGAACAGCAGGGGCGTGAGCCCTCACTCAGGGGGCCGGTTCAGGGGCCTCTGCGATGAGATGAGATGATGACATGAGATGAGATGAGACGAGACGAGACGAGACGAGATGGCATGGCACGGCATGGCATGGCACGGCACGTAACGGCATGAGATGAGATGAGATGGCATGTGATGAGATGAGGTGAGGTGAGGTGGCATGGCATGAGATGGGATGGGATGAGATGGGATGACATGACATGGCATGGCACAAGAATCGTATGGCATGGCATGGCATGAGAGGAGATGGGATAGGATGACATGGCATGGCGTGGTGTGGCACGAGATGGATGGGATGGGATGAGATGAGATGGCATGGCATGAGCTGGGATAGGATGACATGACATGGCGTGGCGTGGCGTGGTGTGGAGTAGCATGAGATGGTTGGGATGGGGTGAGACGAGACAAGATGAGATGAGATATGAGATGGCATGGCATAACACGGCATGGCGTGGCACGGGGGCTGCTGGTGGGGTGCAGAGCTGTGGATGAGGGGCCATGGGGCTCAGGCAGAGGTGGGGGAAAACAGCTTGGGGGGGGCAGCAGAGAGAGGGGCAGTGCAGGAAGGGCAGGAGAGACCTGCCGAGGCGAGGGGATGCTATGGGGCTGATGACCGGGGTTGTGCCACAGGTTCAAACCTTTACTCATACCTATGGGCAGAGCATCACCTGCCCGGCCCCTGCTAAGTCTGGGTCTGCAAAAGCATCCAGCTAAAAGAAAAAGCCCTGGCTTGGGATGGCCCTGGAAGGTTCTGCTGGTTTCTGTGCTTATGAGAGCAGAAGTTTCAGGCTGAGCTGTTGCTTGGCTCAAAGGAAGTGTTTTGGGTTGAATTCAACATCTCCAGGAGACTTTAACATTCACATATGTAGAAGCAAAGTAGGCTTTCAAGTGAAAAATCAATTTAAAATGCAGAAATCTGACTTTTAAATTTAGGAAATGCTGGACTGAAGTGTTCTAAGCATTTCGAGTCACTGATCCCAGACGCTTCATTAGTTCAAGAGCCAGACAGGGTTTTCTGCAGTCCCAGATGAGAAAAGCGACTTAAATTATTCCTGTGACACAATGAGCAATAAAGTACAATGTAATGTGATATGACACGGCAACGCTCGTGCTGCGCTGCCGGGGAGCTGCGCCCGCGGCCGTGGCTCGTCCCCGTTGCTGCCAGGTAGCGATGGAGCCAGCCCAGGCGAGACGGACCACGAGCCGCCGCAGCCCTGGGGCCAGGTGAGGGACATCATGGGGACTGCAGGTTACCAGCGGCATCGCTCCCACCCTGGCCGCTGCCGCAGCCCACCTGAGCGGTCCTCACGAGATGGGACCCAGAGCCCAGCTCAGCCTAAACCCAGGTTTGCTTTTCCTGAACGCAGTGCCTGTGCGCTCCCCTCTCCCTCAGTGACCACACGCCCCCAGGTCTGAAGCTATGGCAGCCCTGTCCTGACCTGGGGCGATGCTCCGTCCCTGCGGGCAGCGTGTGTGGCGTGAGCAGTGGCTGGCTCGGCAGCACTGTCCCGCAGGCAGCCGGGATGCTCCGAGGCCATCCTGGTCCAGGCACCGCTCCCGGGAACGCTGGGTCCCACCAGCCCCAGGCTGTGCATCAGCAATCGAGGAGCTTCTAAATACCCCGCCGGGTCCTGTGCTGTGCAGTGGAGGGACTTGGGAGCTTCATACTCCGAGGTCTGGGGTCGGCTGCAGCCTCACTGCGTCCCCACGGGCAGGTCCCGTCTCCTCCAAGCTCGGAGGGGCTGGATGGGACCCAGGGGGTGCTGGCTGTGTGCAAAGGAAGCGCCACTGCCCTCGCCCAGCTCTGGGACACTGAGGTCCCCACCAGCCCACAGCCGCCCCCCCGCTGCAGGGTTTGTGCACACAGGGATGGTGACGGGGAAGGGAACCCCCCAGCATCCCTTTGCTCCGCTGGGCGGAGATCAGGCTGCAGAGCTCCTCCGTGGAGCCCCTGGGGATACTCCCGGGGGCCTGTCAGAAGAAATCAAATTACGCCAATGCTGCTGCAGCCTCCCACTGCGGGCAGCCGAGGTCCGGCTCAGCTCTCTCCTCATCTCCCCCTTCCAGGCCATTCGAGCATCCTCCAGGACACGGGGGATGAGATGAGAGCACAAGGATGCTCGAGCGTCCCCCAGGACAGTGCAAAGCCACGGAGGTGCCAAGCCACCCTCACCCCATCCTGGCCAGGATCCTGAGGTTGCTTTTACCTTCCCAGGCATGAGGGCCAGGCCAGCTCCGTATCTTTTGCTGGTAGCTCCACAGAAGACATGGAGACCAGCTCCGGGCAGAGCCAGCCACAGGGACGAGGATCAGACCCTCAGTCCCAGCTCCTCCAGCCACGGGCAGCCATTCCCACATGCTGGGGCCACCTTTTCACACCCGGAGGAAGCCGGGAACCCCGGTATGAACAAAATGCCACCTTGCAATGCTGGGATGGGCTGAAAGCATTTTCCCAGTGGCAGTGGCAGACCCAGAGAGGGTTTCGCTGCTCCGAGCAGAAGCCTCGCCTGCCCCCAGCACAGGGCGGGGGCAGCCCCGTTAATGTGCCTATGGCCCCCATGTCCCGGGCTAAAAGCTTTCTTGTCCGCAGCAGACGAGGAGCCCTGCTCACTGTCAGCGCTGGAGTCGCTGCACTCCTGAAGGGCTGTAACACGGCGGGGGACAGACGGCACCGGTCCCCACGGGGACACGGGGCTGGGAAGGGGGGCGGTGAGTGGGCAGCAGCCGGGAAAGATCATAAATGATGGAGGGAGCATCAGCTGTGCTCCTGCCCTCCTCTCCCGGAGCAGGGAACAATCCCTGATGGCTGCCAGCGCAACTCCCCTTCCTTGGGTTGTGGTCCACAAGTCCCCCTGTTACACCCATTTTTAAGATGAAAAACACACTTGGCTCTCCATCTTAGCCTTAATCATCACTTTTCAGGAGCCATCCCACAAAGAGCTGGCCCTGCCATGGCTGTCTGGGGAGCAAGTGGGACCCGTCTCCCTCAGGGCTTCGGCAGTGTCCCTCCCTTCTGTCCCCTCACCGCCCCCCCTGGACCCCCAGGAGCTGCTCGGGCTCTGCGGGATGAGCCCCTCGGCGCCAGGAGATCCTGCTGCTGGTGACTCCGGCGGCGGAGGGATGGAGCGGTGCCTGCCGAGAGAGCTGCCGGGGGGCGAGAAACGGCTGTCCCATTCACGAGAGGTTCTGTGGAGAATAACAACAGCAGCTTCGGATGGAAACACTCTGATTTGGGGTTTCTCTTCAGTTTTCTGGCAGGGGGAAAAGCAGTTTCTGCCAAAACTGCTGGTAATAAAATGTCGGCTTGAAAATCCCGACGCTTGCAGGGGGAGTTAAGAGAAAGCAGCTTCTCAGGGAATTTTTAAGGCATCCTCCCACGACATGGTTTTCCCGTGAAGGGATCCCTTGCCCCGCTGTTGCCCATCCCCAGGGCAGTGAATGGCCAACCCGGGATACTCTGGGGCCGTCACCGCCTGGGAGACAGGGACCCCCCCATCCAGGCACCTTTTCCCCCCCAGAAAGCCCCGTCCAGCCCCAGTGCTCGAGGCTGAACCGGCAGGGCCACGCTCGGCTGCTGTGGGGGTGCGAGACACTCCCGATGCATTCCCAGCCATCCCTCCCACCGCACAAGGGGCAGGACACTGAGCCTGAAGTGACGGACACGTTTAAAAGCACTCAGGGACGGCCGCTGTCAAGACGATGTCCCCGACACGGCTCTCGCCTGCATCGCATTACTAACAGCGGCCGAGATTGCGGGGAAGAGGCTAAAGATCCCTCCTGCGCCGCGCAGCTCCCTTGTTCCTGGCTGCAGCCACTTTGCTACATCATTTTGCATTTTGCTCATCCTTTTTTTCACCGCTCACGGTTATCAGGACCTGAAACATCAGCCTCCGGAGCTGTAGCTGGAGGCCGGCGGGAGCCCACCCCCCACTTCCCACTGTGCTGCCAGTGGCTGCCGGGTCTGCGCTGAGCAGGGCCAGGACATGGGGTCCCCCAGGACACAGGAGGGTGGAAAGGTCCATTGTGGTTTCAAATCCTCTGTTTTCCTTCCCAAGGAGCGTGGCGATGGCCCAGATGGCTGAGGATGCCTCGGGGAAGCAGCTCTGCGGGGGCTTCTCCTCCCCCGGTCACAGGCAGCCGGCCAGGAGCTGGGTGTGAGATCCCGAGGGAATTCAGCGCAGCCCAAATCCCTCTGGCCTCACCCAGCAGCGCCGTTTAAAGGGATCCACGGGTGCCGGGTGCCCCTGATCTGCCCCAGCTGTGCCCTGCCCACCCCACGCAGAGACTGGGAGAGGCAGGTGACCACCCGGGACAGCCTCGGCAGCACCCATGGATGCTCCAGGGAGAGTCCGGGGCTGGGCTGAGCAGCCCCAGTAGGAGCAGCCCCTCCTGCCACCGGTCTGCCAGCCCTGGCCCAAGTCCCGGACCAGGTTTCCAGCTCCACCATGGAGCACGGCACGGCACGGCACCCACCTGCAGGGTGGGTTAGTGGAGGACAGAGTCTCCCCCAGGACATCGGAGAGCTGGGAAACTCGGGCAGCGGCCAGGCAGGCTCGGCACGGGCGATGCTGTGGAGGGGTGATGCTGCAGTGGGGTGATGCCACAGTGGCCGATGCTGTGGAGGGCGATGCTTCAGCGGGATGAGGCCATAGCAGGGCAACACCACAGCAGGGCTCTGCGCAGGTCCTGGAGGCAAGGAGGGAGAAATGTTTCCCCCATGCACAAGACTGCGTGATGGGATTTTTCTGGGTTTAAGCCCCCACATCCCCAAGGGGTGGCAAAAATCCCAGTGAAATAGCAGCTCCCTGCTGCAGCCCCTGTGTCGGGCAGCTGTCCTGGCTCCTTCATCCCCACATGCCTGTGGCCACCAGCTTATGGTGCCCATGGAGGAAACTTCTCAGGTGGGGGTCCCTGGGGGTCCAGCACAGAGGCAGGGGATGGGGAGCCCTGAGTGCACAGCCCCATGATGGCTTTACCAGCAAATTAGGGCCACCTAGATGGGGATCGTCACTAGGGAGTGACGGAGGTAGATGCAAGGGCACAGCTGGGCACAGCTGGACACTGGGAGGGGACCCAGGAGTCCTGACCCCCCCCACCCCTGGCTGGGATGGTGCAGAGATCCCCAAGGCATAGCTGCTGCTCTTGTACTCCCCCAGCCCTGTGCCCCCCATCCGGGCCCTCTCGCTGGGTTTATTTTCCTTTCCCGGAGAACTCCAGCTGACCCAGTTCAGGAAATATTCGCTGACTGGTGGCAGGAGCCGTGGGGAGCGGAGGGGTGAGCGCAGCGCCGTCTCCTCTCTGCGCGCCTCTGCGCCCAGAGCAGCACTCACGTCCTCTCCTCATTAGCGGCTAACGCACCAGCCCGGCTGGCTAATGTTTTCCAGACACCCGGCCGATGGGGGCTCGGGGCTGAGACAGGCACCACCGCACACCCCACGTCAGCTCGCCCCAGTGCTGCCTCCCCGTGCATCATCCTCCTCCACCATCACAACAGGGACCCCAGGGCTGGGACGAGGACCCCGGGGGTCCGGCTGGGTCAGCGGGTGGGATCACACTGGGCATTGGGCCGCCAGGCAGGGGAAGGGGAGAGGCCGGGAAGGAAGCTGGCATGGCCACGGGGGGGGGGACAATGCCGGGCACAGGGAGATGAAAGGTCCGGTGAGGACCACGAAGACGCTGTGTGCTGCCGGGGTTTCCTGGGGAAGTCGGGGATGCGTGTGCACATGCGTGTGCGTATGCGCATGCGTGCGCAGGGCATGTTTGGCAGGAAAAGGCGGCTGTGCAGGGCTTTTGTTTGCTCTGTGTGTGTGTGTGTGCACACAAGAGTGTGTGTGTGTGTGTGTGTGTGTGTGTGTGTATAAGAACATGTGTTTGTGTGTTTGCATACAAGAGTGTGGGGGGGCTGCCCCTCTCTCACCATCAGCCCCGTGCTGGGGACCCGGGTAGATCATGGCCAATGGGGTCATGGCTGGACCAGGTGGATCACGCCTGGGTTGGGGTCACATCTGGACCACGTGGGACACGCCTGAGGAAGGTCACAGCCCCCCATCATTTACTTGAGACCGAACGCCCAGGGCCTGGCGGGCTGCCGGCATCCTTGGAGAGGGCAGGCGGGATGTTACCACTTTGGGACCATACCCAGCGGGTAGCCACAGCGATGGCACGTTGGCTGGCAGTTGTCTGGGCATCCAGGAAAATACCGGAGCCGCAAGCCAGCTCATCCCCACCCGCCCCCAGCGGCAGGGAGGGGTGTCTGGGGGCAGCCACAGGCGTTTTTGTGGGGCTCATCTGATGAGAGCCAGGTCTCTGTGCCCACTTCAGCCTTTCTCGACACCTCTGGCACGAGGATGATGGGGAAAGTGAGGCAGGGGCTCTTTGCTGACAGCTGTTTGCTGACAGCCTGTCCCAAACCACGTGCAAAACAACCACAGATGGCCCCTGCGTTCCGGTGCTTTCCATCTCCCCGTGGTTTCCGTGGGAAGCTGGAGCTGGGTCTGCCAACACAAAAAGCACACACACACCCCGGGGCAACGCTCCGCCACTGCTGCAGGGTGGGAGAGTGCGGCGGGATGGGGCGTGGGGGGATGCTGGCAGCGGGGCTGTGCCACCTCGGAGGGACACGAAACAGCCTGAGAGAGGGCCACGGCTCTGCAAGGAACAGCAAGGCTGGACAGGATGGCCAACAACGGGAAATTTCGTAAATTGGCTCGTACCCACCTCGCCTGGCCGTCGTCACCACGGCCTCCTGCAAGCACTGGCCCCCCTGGCAGCTCTGCCCCCGGCTGCAAGCACGGGCTGTGCTGTGAGAAGGAAGCGAGCTGGACCTTCCCAGGCTGGGTGTGCTCCTTCCCTGCTCCCGGTGTGCCGGCACGGGGAGAGGGGGGGGCCGCGAGCGACAGCACCCCCTTCCCCATGGGATCCCCTTGGCAGCAAGGGTAAGAATTTGGTCTGGTTCGTGGCACCTTCCTTCACCTCCTTTTGCACCAGCCCCACCGCCTGCTTCTCCACCACGCTCCCCCAGCCCCATGCGGGGAAGCCTGGCGATGGGAGATGATGATGACGATGACGATGAGACGATGACGATGATGAAGAAGAAGAAGAAAATTGCCCTCCTCAAGCTGCAGGTCCTGGTGCAGGAAGGACCAAGCCTCTGCTTTGCTCGCCCCAGGAGATGCTGCCTGCCTTTGGAGGAGCAAACTGGGTGAACTGGGCAGGAGGGGACAGGCTGCCTGCAGGGGTATGGCCACCCGGCAGCTGCCGCAGCTCACGGGGAAGGGGCACCGATGCCAGCCCCAGGAGCAGCACAGGGTGCCCGGGTAGGGGACACACCAGCCTAGCCTGTCCCCAGGTTTTTTTCCCCGCCCCGGCAGAGCACAGGCTTTGCCTCCTGGCCAGGGACCGGTGCTCGCTTCCCAGCTCCCGTTCTCCGTTCTCCTCCCGGGCTTCCTGTCTCACCGAGGCATTTCCATGGGCCTTGCCTCAATTACCGGAAAGCGCTACCTCATCTCTTGATGAGGCGCCAGGGAAGAAAACACAGGCGTAGCCCCCTCCGCCCCTCTCTTCCCCTCCTGCTCCTCCTCCCCTGCCTCCAGAAGCTTCCCCTGCTCCGGGGCTACAGCAATGCAGAGCAGGACTCCAGGGGGGACTGAGACCTCCCTGCTCCTGCCACCCAGACCGCCACCTCGACCCCCGCCAGCCCTGATACAACCCCAGTACATCCCCGGTACGGCTCCGGTGCAGCCCCGGTACAGCTGGGCACCTGCTGCCCCACGGTGCCCTGCAAAGCGGCTTTTTCTTTCCAGCCAGCGCAGGAACCCGGATGCAACATGCGTGTGCGTGTGTGTGCACACGTGTGTGTGCGTGCACAGCCTGCTCGGGAACCCATGACGACTAGTCGTAACTCCGTACTTTGCCCAGCTCCTGCCCCACCTGCCTGCAGGAGCTGCCTGCTCGACCCCCTCCCAGCCCAACACGCATCCAGGCACCTTCTAGGCTCTTCCCAGTTCCCAAACTGGGACCAGTGACCCGGGCGCTGCTACAGCAAGAGGAAGAGGGGGCAGGCAGCAAACGGGCAGATAAACGTGTCTGTGTGGGTATAGATGCACAGGTATAGATAGTCGGGAGATGGATAGATGTGCGTGTGCATCACTAGGTGTGGGGGGACAGACAGACCATCGCAAGCACCCCTGGCACACCAGCCCGTTTCCACACCCATGAGAGAGAGTCTCCTAACACCCTCCCAGGGGACAGTCTAGGGAGGCAAGCGTGGAGCATGGCTCTCAGGCTGCACTTGCCCTGCAGGGCCAGTCACCAGGGTGTCTGGGCTGCTCAGCAAAGACCCAGCAGCTTTGCCTCCGCTTCAGAGACCTGAGCTGCTGGGAGGAACTCAGGCTCTGCGCAGAGAGCTCAGCTCCTCACCGCCGCTTCAGCATTCACCCTTCTGACCTCTTCGGTGCTTGGATGTCCCCGCGGCAGGGCAGGCGCTGGCACAGGACGGTGCTGCCGCAGTGGCCCCTCTGCTCCTGCCCGTGTGTCCCCCACCAATGTCAGCCCATTGCTCGCAGCCAATAATCCGGCATGTCCTCCTCCAGGCCACCGCATCCCCAGCCGATGCCCGTTCCCAGCCATGGGGTTTTCCGTGCCCGTCCCTTGATCGCACTCAGCCTGTGGTCCTGCCTCTCAGCTGGGCCCCCCCAAAGCTTCGTGGCCCCAGCAAAAATACCAAGGTTTCCCCTGGTATGACTCCAGCAGCACGGAGCCTCTGCTCCTCATGACAGTTTAAGACCTCCTAGATAATCCCTTTGAGATCCAATTTATGTGTCCTCTGTTAATTTTATGTACCTTAATTTTATATACCTTTGCAGGTTTCTGATAAAACCATGCCTCCAGCCTGCAGCGACCTGCAGGTAACGGTCTTCTTGATCTCAAGGCGTGATCCCAATGATCTCAATGAACCCCACTGATCTCAATGATCCCAATGATTTCACCGATCCCAATGATCTCACTGATCCCAACAATCTCAATGATCCTGATGATCTCAATGATCCAAATAATCTCAACGATCCCGACGATCTGCCTGTGCTCATGAGTCTTCCATGGATGGTTTCTTCTTTGGCATGGAGAACCTCTGGGAGCCGCAGGATGGAGCCCTCTCCTGCCTCCTGCTCTCGGGACACCCCAGCACTGCTTCCCCAGCACAGCCCGAGCCAGGAGCCCCGTCTGGAGAGCAGCATGGCTCGGGGGGGCTGCGGGGCTGGGAGAAACAGGGCTCTGAAGTCAGGAGGTGGCTGGATGTCTGGACAGACGGACAGACAGATGGGCAGAGAGCCAGCAGTAGGCGAAGGCGGGTGCAGAGAGCCATGGGGCTATATCTGATGTGTCAGCCAGGATGAAGAGAGTGACAAAAACTGGGAGAGAAACACGTGTGGGGACGGGAAAAAAGGCAAATTAATGGTGTGAGAGCACTGGCAGAGGTGGAGGATTGTCGGTGTCTCCCCCCTCTCTCTCCAGCATCCCCGTCCCTGGCTGTTTTGGGAGCCTCGTCCCCCCTGGGGGTCCGTCCCCCCTCGGCAGCCTGTGGTCCCCCGGCTCGGGGAGGCTGCGGCAAGCCCAGGGCCGAGCGGAGAGTTTAGGTTTCATTCCCGGCGGCTCTGGCCCTGCCTCCTCCTCCCGCTCCCACATCTGCAGCTGGAATTGCAATTTGAGGCGCTGGCTGGGCTGGGCGCCGGCCGGGAGTGGGAGTGGGAGGAAGGCGCTCGGGGAAGCCAGAGGAAGCCGGAGAGCGGGGGGCTGCGCGGCGGGGCCGACTGCGCGGGCAGCCCGGGGACAGAGCCGCAGGGCATCGCCGGCAGCTGCGGGCAGGAGGGCATCACCAGTGGCGGCGGGAGCCAGCACCCGGCTGGCACGGCTGGAGCGAGAAGGTGGTGGCTGGACTGAGGGGTGCCCAACCTGTCCCCCCCCCGCCACCCCAAAGGTAAGCCGCTGTGGGACTTCATGGGAGCTGGGGACCAGCAGAGGCACCACCCCAGGTGTGGGGACAAGCAGGGACCCAGCATCGCCTGACTTTGCCCTTGGCCAGGGCGGGGGTGTCACCACCCCGGGCGGCTGAGAGCGAGCACGCTGGCACTGGGGGGGTGAGGGGTGTCAGGATGCCGGGGGGCTCTCCCCAGCGAGGATGCAGGCTGCGGGCACGAGTAGGAGCGGGGATCACTGCGTTGAGCCCCTCCTGAAGTTTAATGGCCCCCATTCCCTGTGCACCTCGTCCTGGGGGGATACAGCTGTGACTGTTGGGGATACCACCGCGAACCACAGGGATAGTGCCATGACATGCCGGCACCGTGCAGGGGCAAGTGTTGCGGCAGCCCGTGTTGGGGCAAGCTTTTGGAATATCCCACCAGCTCCTGTCTCCCAGCCATGGCCAAGCGATGGCAGCGGGAAGGGGACATCTCCCACAAACAGCCATGGAAACCCGACAGCTTTTCCCAGAGGATTCGGGGGCTCCCCAGCCCCGCAGATGTGCTCGTTCCCGGCACAAGCAGCTTGTGGGGACGAACGCCTCCTCCCGCTCCCTGCACATCTGGAGCCCAGCCCCACAGCTGCCCTGATCCTTCCCCCACAGCTGGGGCAGCCCGAGCCGCGGGGACACCCTGCCTGGCCAAGCCAGTGTCCCCATGTCACGCTCGGTGAGGCCGTGCCGGGGCCCCAGTGCCCTGCCTATCCGCCTGCCCGCCTCGGCTGCCCCGAAGCCCTCCCAAACTTGTTTCCTTTCCCCATTTCCGTGAGCCCCTGCAGAGGCGGAAATGGTGGAAAATACTCAAAAAAGCTGCTTCTGCACAAGTTCCTGGAGTGAGCACTGGGAGCCACCGGGACCCTCTGCCCGGGAACGCGGCACGGCAGGGACCCCCGGAGCCAGGGGCTTCCACCCGTGTCCCTGGGAGGGGCCGTGGGTACAAGGCAGCTTCACGTGCAGGCTGAGCAGTTCCTGCCTGGGATCCGCATGGGGATGGCATTGGAGGACACAAGGGCTCAACGCAGGCACGTGTATGGGAAGGGGGGGATCCACTTGCACCCACCAGCCAGGGTTGCGCGGGTGCTGGGCTCACTGGGTACCCAAAAGCCTCGCCAGCGCCCATCCAGCATGGGGTGCAGAGGCCATGTCTCCAGCGCCGCATGAGGAGAGGCACGGTTGGACGAAATGCCTCGGGGGGCTGGAGGACACCCCAGACCCTTGGTGTGTTGCCGCCAGCTGCCAGGGTGGGCAGAGCCCACTCACCTTCCTCGCCAGGACCCCAGCCAGGGGCTTGGCATTTCAGGGACAAAGGCAGCCGTCAGCCAGCCCCTCTGGTGAGATGTGCTGTCAGAGTTTGGTTTGCGGAGATGGAGGGATTTCAGCCACCCGGAGCTTGAGGGTCTGCACAAGCTCCGGACCAACCGCCTGGATCATCCCACAGCCACGGAGGAGCAGGGAACAAAACCATTTAGTCACCAAAACTCAACGTCTTGTTTCTCCTTCCTGCTTGGGCTGACAGCTCTGTGCATCAGTGGGATGCTGGTGGCTCAGACCCCAGGGACAGGGATGCGGAGGAACGCCCCTGCACAGCCCCCATCAGGCTGGGCTCTGGGGTGACAGGCTTGAGGTTACCCCCCACCTGTCCCCAGTGCAGCACGAGGGGTGTCCGACCTGCAGCCGGGACAAACAGACACCAAAAATGCAAGCTAAGCCCCACGCAGAACTTCTGCCAGAGGAGACACAGATTCCCAGCGGCGGAGGGGGCGATCCCATGAGCACATCCTTGCAGGGCACTTTCACAGCCTCATGGAAAGTCCAGTTTTGGTGGAGAAGACCCTCCAACAGCCTCAGCCTGCCAGATATCACCCCCATAACCTTCCCGGGACCACCAGCACCACACTCCCCACTGCGGTTTGATCCGCAGCTTGCATTAGCTTCAGCTCATCCTCACTCAGCCCCTCACCGCCCACGCTGTCGGGGTGGCCAGAGCAGAATCCGCCCCCCACACCTCCCCCCGGCTCGATGGAAAGGCTCACCACCTGCCATTTTTAGCACAAGGGTTTTTCTCAGGAGGCTGCCGAGAGCAGGATCTGGCCGCCGGGCCGGCAGCGTGTGGGTGGGTTTGGCTTGGAGCAAAGCCTCTCCCCGATGAGCTAAGCCTTGTCCCGAGCCCGCAGCTCCCCAGGATGAAAGCGGTCGGTGCGGGGCAGGCAGCCTCGGAGGCCATGGGATGCTCTCACGTCAGGCGGAGAGCCAGGAGCCGGATTATTAGCTGGGGAAGCAGTTTTAGGGCTGGTCAACGCTGGGTCACAGCCCCTAGGACAGGCAGGGATGCCTTCGGCCGTTCCTGCTCCTACCAGCGCGGCCACCATGCTGCGGGGAGCCTGGCCCTGGGCAGTGACCGCTTCGGTTAAGAAAATAACTTTAAAGAATGGCCTGCCCTCAGTTTCTTTCTTTGATCAAGCCCAAAAATCTGCAGCGTGGACCCCACGCTGGTGGAAGGGCGTTTTGCACACATCTGTATCACGCACATCTGTCTGACCTTAATGAAAAGAACCCAGTTTCCCCCCTCCCATAGAGGCTGGGCCGATGCCTGGCCAGTGCCGATCGCATGGGCACTGAACCAGGACAGGCAGGGCGTTCCAGACTGAGCCCCCACCCCTCTGCATCCTATTGCAACCTGAGGCCCCGGGCTTTGGGGTCTCCCACCTGCAGCCCCTGCTCCTGAGAGGTCCCGGGAGATGCCGGGTCACAGCCATCCCTGTCCCTGCCGGGTCTTTGAGGAGGGCTTGAGCCTGGGAACGTGCAGTAACACTCAGGGGGGTGAGGGGACCGTGGGGACACCTCAATCCATGGCATGCTGTGCACCCCACTGCCAAAGGGGCAGGCAGCGTCTCCGGGCACGCAGACGCTCATCCCATCGTTCCTTCTCCTTCCCTTGCAGGCAGGAAGGCGAGGCCGCCATGGCGATGCTCCTGGAGCCCGGGATGCAGAGTCTCCGGATGGGTAAGGCTGCTCCCCAGGGTGAGTGCCCAGCAGGGATGGCAGTGGGTGGCGGGGGGGGTCCCCTGTCCCCCCCCATCTCCCCACCGGCAGGGACGATCTCTCTGCAAGCGGGGCGCTGTGGGCCCCTCTCCCTTCGTCGCCCCGCGCACTCCGGTGTCCCCCCACCAATCGCCCAGCCGCCCGTCCCCTCCGCCATCACCCTCCCGTCTGCGTCCTGGAGGAGCCCCCCGCGCTGCTCCTGCGCCGGGGTAACCAGAACCAGCTGCAGCGGCAGCGAGGAAACCTGACCCTGCGAATACAAGCCAGGGAGCATCCCCAGCAAAGAGGCGATTGCAAGAATTAACCCCCTGCAGGGTCCGTCCCCCCCCACATCACTGGGAGCCCGGTGCCCACACGCCGGTAGGTGCCAGCTCCAGCTCCGGACCCACAGGAAAGATGCTTCATGTGCATGGACCAGGGCTGGGTCTCCGGAGCCCCAGGCTCAAAGCCCAGCCGAGCTGCCGGCTCCCTGCCCAGCCCGGGGGATGCTTTTCCCCCCATGGTGGGGGGACACTGGCCTCCCCCCGCTGCAGGGCTCTGCCAGCACACGGAGATGCCCGGAGGGACGTTCCTGTTTGTCCGGGATCAAATATTCATGGCACAGACACGGGATACAGCGAAAGGCACTTTCGGAGCAGGTGTGAAGGGACCGGAGCTATGTCACGGCGGGGAACGGCCGAGCCACCGGCACAGGTCCCAGGGGCACATGGCATAGCACTGTCCCCAACACTGCAGCACCACGGCACCGAGCCCGGGGCAGGTGTTGTGCCAGTGGCTTGGCTTTCAGCCAGCCAAGGAGATGGATCAGCCGGGACCCTCACTGCCATGATGGGGGATGCCTGCACAGCCAAGCCCAACCCCCAGTCCCATGGCTACTGGTGTTGGGGGGTCCCAGAGCACCCCCGCTGCAGGCTCTCAGGCTGCCGAGCTGCCCGAAGGATTTAGGGAGCTGCCCCTTGGGCATCCTAGTGCAAACTGGTCACAGTGGGAGCCAGGGTGGATTCGCCTGGACACAGACACCAGCTGCCGGCACTCTCTGGCAGAGGAGAGCTGGAGTTTTGCACTTCCCTGAGGAAAGACCAAAGAGCCTCCTCCAGCCCCAAACCTCTCCGGAGTCCAGCTGGGAGCGGGTGCTGCTTGTCCCTGCTCCCATGGGTCCAGATCCTGGCAGGTCCCTGCACGGAGCTGCCTGGCCGGGGAGACAAGCCCAAAGCGTGGGTCTCAGCAGAGCCTGTGGGGTGGACAGTCCCTCGGCCTCCCCAGTGTCACCACTGGGACCTCACGTCCCATTCCCAGCATGGCCATACCCCGACCAGAGCCAAGGCCAGCCAAGCCCCTTGGGAAAGGTGGCCCCGCTCCATGAGCTGCACCAGCCCCTTCCCGGCTGCCCCCCACCAGCAGCTGGAGCCCGTCCATCAGCTCATGCTTTTGCAGGGTGGATGATTAATCCCCTCTGCTAATTGGAGCCATGTGGCAAGAGCAGCGCAGGCAGCAGGCAGCCCCCGCCGTGGGCGTGCGGGAAGGCCACGGTGCTCACCCCGTCCCGGCACTGGCTGGGCTGGGGGCCAGGCATCCCACCAGGGCTTCTCCAGCGGCCCCAGCCTGGGCTGACAGACCAGGATTAACGGGGGATCCCTGGGACGAGGCTTCTGCTGCTGGTGGGGGGTTCACCTGAGGAGATGCAGAGCTGGCTGGCATCTCGAGGAGGAGGAAGAGGAGGAGGAGGGAAGCCCCACTGGATCAAGCGCCGCAGACCAAGTCCCTGTGTCTCGCTGCAGTACAAGATGGCGTGATCCTCCCTGAGCTCTCCACACAGCTAAACCTCAACGTCTCGGAGTTACCACAGGCTCACACAGGAGTTACCAGATCCCCACCAAACTGGGTTGCTCTGTGGCGTGGCCACCGGTCTGAGCCAGGCACACCTCCCCTCACCGAGGGCTGAGAAGCTGGGTCTCCACGTTCCTCTGCCTCAGTAGCTCACCAGCATCTCTTTGCCAAGTTTCCCCCCACCCTGTTCCTGCTGGATACAAGCGTTTCAGCTGCTTGCCCGGAGCAGGCTCTGGCATCCTTTGCAGTCGCCCCTGCCGGCCATTGCCAAGCTGAACTAGCATGTATTTATGTGACGATGGCTGTCTTGATTTAAAAATAGGCAGCTCTGGAGAACCACGATGTCCCTTACTGCTGCAAACGCGTCATGGGTTTTCAGTCCTGACTCTTCTGCCATCAGCTGCAAGGAATTAGACCTGGCTGCTCCTTGCCAGTCGAAGACCACTGCACTTCCACTTCTCTGGTCCCCTTCAGATGTGCAAGGCAGGATCCACCCCACCTCGGTTTGCTCATCTACAGGGGAAGTGTCTCCGTCTGCAGCTGCCCCCGAGGAGTTTCTGTAGAGTCAATGGGGAGACACTGGGCTGGCAGGCTCACCTGACTTATTTTAGATACTTGCTTCAGAACGAGACTACTCTTCCTCTGTGTGCAAGATCCTCTCCAGTGATGGAGAAGACACTGAGGCTGTGTCTCATTACCAAAGCCTGCCCACACCAGTGAGCTGAACCCCTCCCTGAAACACCATAACCAACTAACCTTGACCCATCTTCTTGCTGAGCAAGAGCTGACGTCCCCCAACCCCACAGGAGAAGGTCCCTCAGTCCTGCAGCTCTTCTCTGGCCACTGTCCCCATCCTCTGCATGGGTGTGAGCCCCATACCCAGAGGAAGGGATCCCTGTGAGCTCACCAGTGCTATCACCAGGTGCAACCGGTTCCTGCCCCTCCTTATGACACCTCTGAGGGATTCCTCACTTGCTAGTTCAATCCATGCTGATTAGATCCTTCCTTACACGGGGCTGAAAAAAGTGTGGGAAGCCTCCAGAGCCCAGAAATGGCCTGTGCAGAGGCCACCAGGAGCAGCCCCTGCAGCAACTCTGACCCCTCTGTGGCCAAACCCACGTCCCCACTGGCTGCGTCTTCATCGGGAAGTCAAGTGTTGCCCTCGCCTGGGGGAAGGGTCTTCAGGAGGGGCTGGGGCCTGTTCCCATCCCAGCCTCACCCTGCTGTGTCCCCAGGTGCCAATGGCGAGCGGTGCCCCACGCCGTCCCCTCCCGGCTCCCCGGGGACGCCCCACGACAGCTGCAGCATCGCCCCACTGACGCCCTCCCAGTCGCCGGTAAGGCCGTTGTGGGGTCCCCTGGGTCTGATGGGGTCTGTCTCCCAATTGTCCGCTCTGATCCTTCCAGCGGTCGCCCCCCGCTGCCTCCCCTCCTGGTCCGGTTGCCATCCCCACCGCGCACCCCGCTATCAGCCGAAGGATGGGTCAGTCTATCAGCAGGGCTCAAATCCCCCCCTTAACTGTGGGATTTACGGGACGGAGGTTTTTCCCAGCGCAGGAGGCAGGAGAGGAGCCGGAGGAAACACCAGCATAAGTTTAACCCTTCGCAAAAGCTCCTGGTCTCCGCTTGCTCCTACCTGGACATCCCAGGGGGCTGCCGGGTGCGGGAGGTCACAGCCGGGGAGTGTGCCGGAGCTGGTTCCTCCCCGGCGCTCGCCGTCCTTGCAGCTCCTCGAACATGCACATTTATTTCTGAGACAACCACCTCACCCATGCTAATCCCCCGCTTTTTTTTTTCGCGGCTAGATAATGGCTGCACTTATCAAACCTGGATACGTTTAAAAGTTAATGAGGGCTTTTAGCTTTCCCTGTCTGCCCGGGGGGCTGGGGGGGCTGCGGCAGGCAAGGGGGGCAGCGCGGGGCAGCGACAGGGGCACACTGAGCGTTAGCAGCGTCTTCGCGGCTCCTTCGGCGCTGCCGCTCCCCACCGCGTCTGTGTGCCGCCATGGAAGCTGGATAGGAGGTGGGAGGCAGGAATCCGAAGGCCGGACCAGAAAAGCATCAGCTGTAGGAGGCAGCAGCAGGAAGCCCTTAAAGCACTCGGGATGGGAAGGTTTTTGCTTGGGTCACCCACGGGGACACCCGGGATGAGGTTCCTTGGACCGAGAGCGGGAGCAGGGAATGTTTTGGGGAATCTCAGCTAAAATCTGGCAGGGTTCGAGTGTGGAGGGCTCAGCACCACCCCGACCCAGGAAGAAACGGAGACGCTGCCCCAGGCAGGTCTCGTGGGCAGAGGCTGCAGGCATCCATCCCTCTCCGGGGCTGCCCAAATCCCCTTGTCCCATGAGCCTGTCTTTGGGAACTGCAACAGGGATCCCCCAGAGCCTGACACAGGCCGTCCCTCTTCTCGGTGTCTCAGAGCTGTGTCAGAGGAGGAATTGCCCCATGTTGTCGGCATCACTGCAGAGGAAACCCCAGCACCACCGTGTCTCTTGCCCAGGCAGAAATCACAGTCCCCGTGGGCCCGATCCAGGAAAAATTAACCCCATCACAGTCTTTTTTTTACCCCTTTTCTGGAAGCAGCCAGCCCTGCTTCGATGCTTGCCCTCAGGACAGAGCCCGTCCCTAACAGCTGCCCTTGTGTTCCAGAGGAGCGAGGCTCGCTCGCAGCAAACCGCCTCCTTCGCTGTGGTGGTGGCCATCGACTTCGGCACCACGTCCAGTGGCTACGCCTTCAGCTTCTCCAGCGACCCGGAGGCCATCCACATGATGAGGTGAGGAGCAGCCAGAGGTCTGAGAGCTGCTCCCAGGGCTGTTAAAGGACTTTTTGCCCAAAGGGGCTGGAATTCAGTGTGCTGGGAGGGAGGGACGGAGCTGGGCTGAGCAACGAACATCCACACCATCATGGCTGAGGGATGCTGCCTGGGAGCAACTGGTGGAAGGAGCCCATGGAATAGGTCTTCCACTGAGCGGGAGGATGGGATGAGAGCACCGCTTCATTAGCACTCTGTTATAATGACCTGCGTGGGTGCAGAGGAGCCCTGGAGGGGTTGCACAGGGAGTAAAGCCTTCCCAGGAACATTGGTCGCTTCATTGGTCCCACCTCTTTAAGGTGCTTGAGGTTGTGCCCACATAGATAAATGAAATGGGGCAGGACCCGTTCTCTGGCCTTGAGGTTCACAGCCTGCTGCCGGCTCCTGTTTGCAGGAAATGGGAAGGAGGTGACCCGGGGGTGGCCAACCAGAAGACCCCCACCAGCCTCCTGCTGACGCCGGAGGGCGTCTTCCACAGCTTCGGCTACACCGCCCGGGACTACTACCACGACCTGGACCCCGAGGAAGCCCGCGACTGGCTCTACTTCGAGAAGTTTAAGATGAAGATTCACAGCACCAGCGTAAGTCCCTGCTCCCATCCCAACCTCCCCAGGGGGAGTGGGCCATGGGGACCCTGGCTGGGCTGGAGGTGAGCTGAGCTGGCCCCAGGGATTTATCCCGCTTTGCAGGACGCAAAGAGAGGGGTTCACCAGGGGGAGCAGAAACCCGGGAGGGCCGGAGAGGGGCTACAAGCAAAACCTCTGATCACCGGCATCCTGACCAAGCGCGCCCAGCTCCCTGTTTGCTTTACACGTTCTTCACACATAGCGACGTTTCAGCCCTTTGCAGGGGGGTGAATTTTTGGTTCCCTCCACCCAAGCTGCTTCGGGGCAGGTGGATGCAGCTGCAGAGCGTGTCTTCGAGTGCCCGTGCCCCAGCCGGTCCCTTTGGCATGGGGGGACAAGCACCCTGCCCGAGGCTTGCCCATGGAGCCGGGATGGGATGCCGACCACGTCCCAGCACCCTGTGTGATCTGTTTGCTCTTAACTGCTCTTCCTGGCAGGACCTCACCATGCAAACTGAACTAGAAGCTGTCAATGGGAAGAAAATGCAAGCGCTGGAGGTGTTTGCCCACGCGCTCCGCTTCTTCAAGCAGCACGCCGTGCAGGTAAGGGCACCCCGGCACCCGAGCCAGCTCTCCCTGCACCATCACACAGCCCTCCTCTCCCTCCCCAAGTCATACACGTCGTCCTCTCCATGTGTTGCTTCCTGGCCCTTCACCGAGAGCCTTGATGCTCCAGCCGGGGGGGGGTCACCTGCTGCTTCTTGCCCATCAGGAGCTGAAGGACCAGTGCCCATCCCTGCCCGAGAGAGATGCCATCCGCTGGGTGATCACTGTGCCCGCCATCTGGAAGCAACCGGCCAAGCAGTTCATGCGGGAGGCTGCCTACAAGGTGAGGCGGCTCCCAGGGTGACTGTTGTCACCCTCGCAGGAGGGTCTCCGGGGGGGACCTCCTTCCCCCCCTCTCCCTGTGGGTGCTGCCCGCATAATGAAGGGTGTCTAGCTTGTGCTTGTAGCCCAAGGAATAGAATCACAGAATGGTTCGGGTTGGAAGGGACCTTAAAGATCATCTAGTTCCAACCCTGCTGTCATGGGCAGGGACACCTCCCACTAGACCAGGCTGCTCAAAGTCCCATCCAGCCTGGCCTTGAACACCTCCAGGGATGGGGCATCCACAGCTTCTCTGGGCAACCTGTTCCAGTGCCTCACCACCCTCTTAGTAGAGAATTTCTTCCTAATATCCAATCTAAATTAATAGGAGCTGGCCTCTGGCCGTTGGGTGTGGGTTGGCTTTGAAACCCAGTGTTGGTGGGGTGGGAGGATTTCAGAGCTGGGTGTGCAGCAAGGGGGAGGCTGGGGATGGGGACAAGTGCTCCCCCAGGGATGGGGGGTGCCCCTTGGGCTCTTGGTGCCACCGCTGGGTCCCTGGGATGGGCAGGAGCTAACCCACCCCTACAGCACGGGTGATGCACCGCCATAATACGAAGGACGGCTGTGCAATACATAGTGGCTATACAGGCAAAAGCGATGCACAAAGGTTGGGGATGGAAAGCCCTGACAGAGCACAGCCCTGAGGCTGCGGCATGCAGGGACACCCCGGTACACTGTCACCTTCTCTGCCTTGACTCCCCATCCTCCCCGCAGGCCGGTCTGGTGTCCCCGGAGAACCCGGAGCAGCTGCTGATCGCGCTGGAGCCCGAAGCCGCCTCCATTTATTGCAGGAAGCTTCGCCTCCACCAACTGATCGACCTGAGCTGCAAACCCCCGGCCAACGGGCTGGCACCGGACCACTCCATCGACTCCAGCTTTCGGCAGGGTGAGCGGCCGCAGGGGATGGGGAGCTGCCGGACGGGTCCTGGCAGGGTGGGAGACTGGGATCGCAGGAGATGGAGCAGGCAGGGATCCAGCCCCGCATGCCAGGTCTTGAGAGTCCGTCAGCAGCCCTGGGGCACAGCTCAGCCCGGGCTGCAGCAGTGGGGTCCATGGGGCGAGCACTCGGAGTGCATCCGTCCCGGTGCTCTCAACACCCCCATGCCAAGCTCCAGCTCCTGCCCAGGGAGCGGAGGGGCTCTGGCAGCAGCCCCTGCCCAGGGGATACCATTCTCATGGGGACGGGCATCCCGGTGGGTCGCCACCAGCCCTGGCAGGGAGCTGGTTTGAATTATGGTCCCAGCATGTGCCTCTCCTTTGGCTTTTGGGATGGGGCAAAACCACCACAGCTGGTAAAAGAGCAATTAGTGCGGGGGCTATTACTGGGGAGCTGCTGCTGCTTCCCAGGCTGGCTCTGCCTGCAGCCCTCCTGGCGCCCACGAGCAGGGGGTACACGGGCAGCCCCCCCAGCGCTCTCCGTTCTGGGTGTTTCTCCACAGAGACCCCCCCATGCTCCCCTCCTGGGTCCGGCACAGGCACCTCGTCCCCTTCCGCCATGGCCCCTTGCTGAGGGGCTCTCTCCCTCCTTGTCCTCCTCTGCTCCCGGTTCTTTTTCACTTTCCCATTTCCTTCCCTATAATTTTCCCTTCTCTGATACTTTAGCAAACGAGACCGGCTCTGGCAGAAGCCATTTGGGTTTCTGCGCAGCACTGGTGTGTGTGGGGGCGAGTCCTCAGAGGGTGCCAGCGGCCATAAAGTGAGCGCAGCGATCCTGCATCCCCCATGCGAGGACAGGGCAGGGCTGGTTCCACCCCCACAGGGACCCCCAGCCCACAGGACCTTCTAGTGGCGGGGGAAACTGAGGCAGAGATGAGTGGGGCACCGTGCCAAGGGAGTGAGGGGGAGACAGTGGCTGCTCCCAGCTCTGACAGCCCTGGGGAACCCTGTTCCCCCCTTTTTCCCCTCGTTCCCCCCTTCCCCAAGCCCACAGGGCCAGGAAGCATGCAAGCTGTGTGTCCCCCATGGCCTCAGCCCCTTTCATCTGCCAAACCCACCCTTGACATCTGCCCGCACCACCCCAGGTCCCCGGGCCGCCTCTCCACTTCCCTCTCCCTGTGTTTTCAGCTGGAGCCATTTCTGCTGGCTCAGCCGGAGCCTTCCTGGATTCCTCCCAGCAGCTCCGCTTGGCCTCAGCCACCCCAGCTCCTCGCCTCCCCTTTCCTCCAGCCCGGCCCCTCCGTATGGGCTGAGCCCTCGGGCTTCCCGGTCCCACACCAGCTTCCCCAGTCGATGCCATAACCATAATCCCGGGACAGGGAGAGGATCCACCCGCTGCTCCGGGGTCAGCTGAGACCCTCCGCGGAGCTGCCTGCGGGGATACTCCCCCCGCACATGGGAGCCCGAGCATCCCCTTCGCTCCAGCTGCAGAGACGGGGCTTTACTGGGACAGAGCTGGTTTACCAAGCCCTGGTGCTGGGACGCACTGGTGTCCGCAGCCCTTGTCTTGTGTTTGGTAGCATCCAGATTTATGGAGGGGCTTGGGCTGCATCCTGGGGCTAAAGCTAATGAAATTAATCTGCTGCATCCATCTCAGCGTGCCAAAAATAGGCCGGGATAACCCCACCTTCTCCAAACAGCTCCCTGCCCTTCCGGGCTGCTTTGATGTCCCCTGCCCCAGGACGGGGGGAGCAAAGGAAACCCCACCCGGGCTGGGGAGAACAGGGGAAGAGGCGCCATCGCCCAGGGGCACCTCTGAGCCCAGGGTACTGCGGGCTGGACGCGATGAGTTGGGATCCCGTGGGATCCTGCAGGATCCCGGGCAGAGCAGCAGAATGGCTGAACCAGCTTCTCCACGATGGAGCTGGGGCCGTGTCAGGTGTCCCAGCTGGAGGGGAGCGGGCAACCAGTGCTCCCAGTGCAGCCCCAGTGGCCCCCCACAGCATTCCCCACCTACCAGAGGGGATCCCAGGGGTGCTCCTGGCCCCGGTGCCCCCCAGCCTGACGCCGGCCCCTCTGTTTTGTCCCGCAGCCCGAGAGCAGCTCCGGCGGTCCCGCCACAGCCGCACCTTCCTGGTGGAGTCAGGAGTTGGGGAGCTCTGGTCAGAGATGCAGGCAGGTAGGAAGGGTGACAGGCAGTGCCCTCCCGCCGCGGTAGACCCCAGCCCCACAGGGAGGATTCACTGGGGATGGGGGGCAAGCAGGAGTCCCCACTGGTGCTGCCTGGCCCCTGGGGTCACCCTGGGCAAGGAGACGGGGGGCTGGATGTCCCCTCCAGAGCAGAGAGCCCCAGAGAACCCAAGCGTGGCCCTGCCGGCACCAGGGGAGAGTCTTGCCGTGGGGGTGACACGGCTCTGGTCTGTCACTTGGTCTTGAACACCCCAGAGGATACCAGTGAGGGCAGGGTCTGTCTGCCACCTTCCCATCCCATCATCTGGTTTGTTCCATGCAATCACCACCACATCCCCTTCCCGCCCCCCAAAACTTCTTCAGCTGTTTTTCTGGGTGTGGAAAAAAATGAACCCAACCCCCCCCGTATTTTTGTTAAAGCTGCATTTTCCCCCAGGGAACGCGCTGCCCAGGTCCCCGTCCCAGCAGCTGCTCGGAGCCCACACGATGGGTCTCCCCAGGGGGTCAACCCCGCTGGGGGGCTGGGGGACCCCCACAGCGGGTTGGGGGGGAACCGGGACCCCGACTCGGCCGCTGTCCTTGCCCACAGGTGACCGCTACATCGTGGCGGACTGCGGCGGTGGCACGGTGGACCTCACCGTGCACCAGATCGAGAAGCCACAGGGGACACTGAAGGAGCTGTACAAAGCCTCAGGTGGGGTGGGCTGCGGCCCCCAGACCCATCCTGCCCCCCCACCTCCTCCCGCGGCGACCCACTTCTGGGCCGGGGTCCCCTCCCTGTCCCCTGCAGAGCTGTGTCTGGGACTGTGGCACCACCTGGTGTCAGCAGGGAGCAGGGCAGGGGCTGGGGGGGGACGTGGGGTGGGGGTGATGGGCTGGGGGGGGTTGGTGGGACGGGGCGGTTGTGCTGAGGCGGGGCTCAGGTGGGACGGGGGTGCTGGGTTGTGGGGTGACAGAAGGACAGGGGTGTTGGGTTGTAGGGGGACAAGGTGGGACAGGGGTGTTGGACTGGGGGCGTGCAGGTGGGACAGAGGTGCCAGTGGGACAGGAGTTTTGGGCTGGAGGGGGCTCAGGTGGGACAGGGGTGCTGGGCTGTGGGGTGACAGAGGGACGGGGTGCTGGTGGGGCAGGGGTGCTGGGCTCTGGGATGACAGAGGGACAGGAGTGCTGGGTCGGGGGGTGACAGGGTGGGACAGGAGTGCTGGGTTGGGAGGTGCCGGTGGGACAGGGATGTGGGTGGGAGAGGGTGGGCGTGCAGGGTGGTACCAGAGGTACAAGGGTGGTTGCAGCCGGGACAGGGGCAGAAGTGAGGCACCCTGGTTTGGGGACCTGAAACTCCACCGGTGTCCCTCTGTGCTGTGGATCACAGCACCCAGTGCCACCTGGCATGCAGCGAAGGCGTGGGGTGACTGAGGGCTGTGGTGTGTCCTAGTCTGTGGGACATGTCCTGGCCCATGCCCATGGGCTTCCTACTCTACTTCCTGGGGAAACGTGAAGCCCCCGGCCTCAGCCCATCCCAGGGGTGAGATGTTGGCACATGATGGTCATGCACCTTGGAGAAATGGGGGCTCGTGAGTTACAGCTGCCAGCCCGGGCTTCCCTGCAGAGCTGGGCATGGGGCTGGAAAGCCCTGGCACTGCCTGGCAGAGCCACGCCATGGAGGGAGGCACCAAGACCCCCTGAGGGACCCCTGACAAGGTCCCCTTTGTCCAGGAGACCACTGTCCTCACAGCCACAGTGCCTGCCCTCTCCCTGCTCCTGGGGCACGTTTCTATGCCCCCCTGCCAGTGCAGGACCCATCCCTGTACCCTGGTCCAGCCCTGGGCAGGGGCTTCCTGTCCACGTCCCCCCACCCTGACCCCTCTGCAGAAGAGCCACTGTGGGGCTGGGGGCCACCATCTTTCATAGAAATTGCCTCAGGCTTTCCTAGGTGATGCTGGGGGGTGTCTGGGGACATGGTGATGAGGGACATGGGGACATGTGTGCCACGGGGACGCTGCCTGACCCAGCCCCCCTGGTCCACAGGGGGTCCCTACGGGGCCGTGGGGGTGGACCTGGCCTTCGAGAAGCTGCTGTGCCACATTTTCGGGGAGGATTTCATCACCACCTTCAAGGCCAAGCGCCCCGCCGCTTGGGTGGACCTGACCATCGCCTTCGAAGCCCGCAAGCGGGCAGCGGCCCCCTCCCGCGCCAGCCCCCTCAACATCTCCCTGCCCTTCTCCTTCATCGACTTCTACCGCAAGCACCGGGGCCAGAACGTGGAGACAGCCCTCAAGAAGAGCAAGTGAGACCCTGGCGGGGGGGGGAGGCCTGGGGACCCCCTGGGGAGCTCGTGGCCCTAGAGGGACCTAAACTGGGTGGGGGAGAGGGCAAGGGCAGGTGGGGTGCTCTGCTCCTGGGTCTGCTGGGCTGGGGGATCCCCAGGGGAGGACCAAGGGGGAGACTTTGGTGAGGGGGCAGCCCCCGGACCCTCTCTCCCTCCCCAGTGTCAACTTTGTGAAGTGGTCGTCCCAAGGGATGCTGCGGATGTCCTCGGAGGCCATGAGCGAGCTCTTCCAGCCCACCATCAGCCAGATCATCAAACACATCGGTAGGTCCTGGGCCAGGAGCAGCCTGGCTGCCAGAGCCTTTGCCCCCCTGCAAGGGGGTGTCCCATCTCCCCAGGGCCCTGGCACCCTGCAGTGTCACCCTGAGCCGTGCCCACCCTCACCGGGGCAGGGGTGGATGTTCATGGGTAGCCCCCAGCCCTGCCCAACGCCCCCCCTCCCTCCCCAGACGACCTCCTGAAGAAGCCGGAGGTCCAAGGCATCAAGTTCCTCTTCCTGGTGGGGGGCTTCGCGGAGTCGGCCATGCTGCAGCGCGCCATCCAGGCGGCCTTCGGCCACACCTGCCGCGTCATCATCCCCCAAGACGTGGGGCTGACCATCCTCAAAGGGGCCGTGCTCTTCGGCCTCGACCCCACCATCGTCCGCGTCCGCCGCTCCCCCCTGACCTACGGCGTGGGGGTGCTCAACAAGTTTGTGGAGGGGAAGCACCCGCGGGAGAAGCTGCTGGTGAAGGAGGGCAAGAACTGGTGCACCGACATCTTTGAGAAGTTTGTCTCCGTGGACCAGTCCGTGGCACTGGGAGAGGTGGTCCAGCGCAGCTACTGCCCAGCCCGGCCGGGCCAGCGCAAGACCATCATCAACATCTACTGCTGTGCCACCGACGACGTGGTCTACATCACCGACCCTGGCGTGCGCAAGTGCGGCACCATCAGCCTGGAGCTGGAGGCGCTGGGCGACGCCGGCAGCCCGGCACGCGGCCGCCGGGAGATCCGCGCCAGCATGCAGTTCGGGGACACAGAGATCAAGGTCACCGCCATGGACATCCGCACCTCCAAGACGGTCCGAGCCACCATCGATTTCCTCTCCAACTGAGACCCTTCCTCCAGGGGGCTGTGTGGGGAGGGATGGGGACCTCGGGAACCTGCTGCCCACTCGGGATCCCCACCGGCACCCGCTTTGGGCTCTGGCCTCACAGGACTCCCATGGGTGCGAGGAGCTGGGAAGAGGGAACAAGCAGCTTACTGCCACCAGACCCCGCTGCACCCATGCTGGTGGCCCCCGCCCTACTCATGGGACGCCCCAAAGATGCTCCCCACCTGCTGCCGGGCAGTGCTGCACCGGGGCCCCCATCTCCCACAGAAACGGGTCGGGGTCTGAACTGTCAGAAAGGGTGACTGCACCCCCGGCATCGCTGAGCGGGACAGGGGCAGCGCTGCCCAGCCAAGCGGGGGCCGGGGGCTCAGGCTGCCCCACTCCCGAGCATGGGTAAGGCCACTGACAGAGCCCGCAGCACCCCCAGCTCCCAAGAATACCGACGCACACGCTTTCTGTAAACCCACATTTCTATTTTTTTACATATATTGCACGTCGCCCTCGCAGCTGGCATCCCCTGAGCAGCAGAGTTTGACGTGGCCAGAGCAGCCCAGCGAGGACAGGGACAGTGGCACAGGAGGAGGGGGACAGTAGCCCGCCCTCACCCTCTCCTGGACCCCTTTTAACTAGAGGTTGGGGCAGTTTGCAGCACGAAGCCCCTCACCCTATTCAGGAACCCTCTCCCCAAAGGGCCCAACCGGGTTTATCCGTGTCCACAGGGATGGGCTCCTGCAGCCCCCTGCACCCAGGGGTGAACAAATAAATGGACATGACCCCCCCCCGGGAGCCTCTGAAATAGCACAGCATTGCAGGGAAGGGCTGGCTTCATATCCCCCGGGGTGTCCCCTGCTCATCTGGGGTGTCCCCTGTCCACGTGGGGAGTGTCCAGTCCCTTCCATGCTCCTCTGTGGGTTGCAGCTGCCAGCTCCGATGCTCTGGGACACTTTAATGGAGGCGACCTGAGCTCCAGCCCCCTCTCAGCTGAAGATTATTATTTACCTCTATGGATTTTTGTACTTTAAAAAACCCCACACATACACACAGACGTGTATATATATATATATATATATTTTTATATATATATAGGCACATAAAGCCTCCTGTTGCTTTCAAAACTGAGCCACTTCTCCCAGTCCTTGTACCATGAGTCTTACCAGAAAAAAAAAAAAAAAAAAAAGAAAAAAAGGGAAAAAAAAAAAAGGAAAAACAGAAAAACGTAAGGAGACTAAGGCAATGGCTGTGACATGAGGAGGTGGATGGGCATGGCCATGGGGATGAGCACTGCCACAGGGACACTGGCACCAGTCCTGGAGCTACCGGGTACCCGGCTTCCCAGCCTCCTTCCCGCTGCTGGATCCTGCCCTGACCCACATCCCAGCTCAGCTCCAAATCCCAGGAGGCAAAATTTCACCCCGGGGTGGAGGGGGGGCTCAGCTGGGGCTCCGCCATCCCCAAATGCCAGCTCTCCCGGGGAGGATAGGGGAGAAAAGAGAGGGGAAAGCAACAGCAGCTGGAGGCAGCAAGCGGGATCCCTCCCTGAGGCTCCGGACAGAAATGCTGCAGCATTTGGGGAGCCCCTCCTGCACTTCAGGGACCTCCCGACCCCACAATGGAGAGGGCAGGTGTGCTGCTGTGGCGATGGCAGCTGGGGAGGGGGGACGCAGCAGCTCACCCCCAGCTCCGTGGTGGCCACAGAGCTGCAGCCCCCGGGGTGGGGCGGGGGTTGGGTGGGTTTCTTCTTTTATAAATTTGAGCTTCGTCCTTGGGAGCCACGCAGGCAGCAGTGGAGGGCCGGGGCGGGGGCTAGTCAAAGCCATGCCAGTCACTCTGCTCCGAGTCGTACTCCAGCTCCGCGCCGATGCAGCGCACCCCATCCAGGAGCATCGGCGTGCCGTGGTGCCGGTCTGCAGGACAGGAGGGGACAGTGGGGACAGGGACAGAGACAGGGTGCAGCCACATATGGCCTCAGGCTGGCTCAGAGGGGACCTTTTTGGAGAGTCCTTTTGGGGAGTTTTCAGGCTCACAGGTGCTTGTCCTCTCACCTACAGTCCCCACACAAGGGATACCGGCACCCAGGGGGCTGGGAGATGCAGGGATGCTGCACCCTGTCCCCAGGTCACCGCTGTGGTTGCTGCCCTCAGGGTGATGCCTGGGGACAGTGCTCAGCTCCCGGTGTGCCTAGGCTCGGGTGCTGCAATATATGGGGTGCGTGGGGACAGGCTGGGACGGGGTGGGGACACCAGGCTGGGGCACAGGGTAGGGACACAATGAGAGAGCAGGAGGATGCCGGGGGAGCAAACCACCAGCCCCATGAACCCCAGGATCGGCTGTGTGGAAAATGCCGGTGAGAGCAGGTACCGTGTCACACGAAGCCGAGGAAGCTGAGCTATGAAACGCTGCTCTAATTAACAAACCCAAATTAGGCAGCAAGGTGGGGGAGGGGAAAAAAATTAAAATTAAAGACTGACGTGCTGCCTAACAAGCAGCTGCGTTTGGAGGAGAGGGGGACCCCAGCGGGCTTGGCCACAGCCCCCGGGCTGGGTTTGGATGAGCACAGGGGGGGCAGCGGGTGCCCCCGACCCACCCGCTGCAGCCCCGCTCCGTGCACCCCTACACCGGGGAGGTCCCTCAGCCTCATCCCGCAGGCTGGGGATTTTCGGGGTGAAAGTCGTCAGGTTTAGACAATTTCTTAGAAGTGTCCACCAGGTGGGGAACGTCTGCAGCGGCTGGGCCGGGAGAGCTGGAAGGAGATGGGCTGGGGAAGGAGGGAGAATGGCGTAGGGGCCAGGGAATGCAGGGAGCACCCCTGGCTCCCCAGACTCAGCAGAAAGCAGCCGGTCTCCGGCCAGGTCTGCGAGCGCTCCCTGCTACCGGCTGTGCCAGGAGGAAATGCTGCTCTGAAACCCAAGGAAATGCAGGAGGCCCCCCACACCGATGCCCACCGGCGTTGGCAGACCCTTACCCATGACGCGGGCTTGTACCACCACCTTGACACAGGCGCCTTCACCGGCCTCGCTGGTCAGGACCATCTCCTCCTTCAGGACCCCCTCCTTGTGCGCCGTGTACTCGCACTTCACGCTGTAGCCTGGGGACAGAGACGACCTGGGAGCTGGGCTCCAGCCGCAAGAGCTGCCTGCACCTTTCCTACCCCACCCCGGGAGCCCCTCCTCACCGCAGGCACCCCGAGGCAGCAGACCCAGGGGCATAGCTGATTTAGTCCCGTCCCCACCACCAAGGTGCTGGGCACAAGTCTTGCTGGGCTCCCTCCCCACCCCGTGCCTCAGTTTCCCCACCCACGAGGCAGAAACAAGGATGCTGAGCTGTGGTGAAGCTCATAAAGCTCCACAGACATGCAGGCAAGGTTTTGGGGGACACAGGATGCTGTTTTTCCCAGTGCCGTGCTGAGGGCACTGCTGTGATGGCGCCGGGCATTCCCCAATGCTCTGAGCCAACGGCACCTCTGAGACCCACTTATCCCCGTCACCCTGCCCCAGGCCACGGGGGGTTTGCAGAGCCCCACAGCTCCTCTGCACCCCCAGTCACAGCCAAGGGGGGGGGGTCCCACCTCCCACCCAGCCCAAACCCTGACCCTCCAGCCCCACACACTGCCCCAGAACATAACAAATGGTGCTGCTTTTGCCCTGCGCTGCCTGCAGCGCCCTGGCCAGGCAAACACCATGATCTCCCACCAGCCAGGCACACCCGTGCCAAAATTGCCATGTCTTCCTCCTTGCAGAGCAAAGGCAACATGGAAACACCTCTTGGAGCCCACAGCTTGGAGGGGGTGGGGGCTGGTCCCGGCCCCATGCCCCCCCCAGCACAGCGACAGAGATGGCAGGGCCAAAGGAGGCAGTTGCTTTTGATCCAGAGGAAAAAAGCACAACGTAAAAAATAAAGGAGAGGCAGAAAATTAAACCATGCTGGCCTTTCAGTTGCAGAAAGGCATCAGTCAAACTCCAGCGGGGGGGTACACAAGCTTGCTGTGAGCACAGCCAGGCATCCCCCACAGAACCCACAGGGAGGCACCCCGACATGGCTGGCACAGGGGGGTGCTGCAACAGCACATAAAAAGAAATAAAAACACCCTGAGCATCATCTAGGCTCCAAAGCACACACAGCAGTCGGCTCCGCAAGCTCAATCCCAGGGCTCGGGAACATGGGGAGCACAGTGGGATGGGGGGGAGCGAACCATCTACGGGCACGATGAATTTTCCCTGACTGCTCCTCCGAGTCCCCAACCTGGCATGGGGCTCAGGTCCCCAGTGAAGGGCTGAGGAGCCAGAGGGGAGTAGAGCCAGGAGCTGGAGGAGCGCTCAGGGCAGGGGAGCGCTTTCTCTGCTCAAATGAGGGAGCTCCACCTTAAACGGGGATGAAAGGTTGTACCTGGAAGCAGGAGGGAGAAAGGGTGGCAAAACTTCCTCCTTCCAAGCGCCAGGAGCCTCCTTATCTCCAGCCCACACTCAGCCGGGGCCACTTTGTCTCTGTGTCTGTGCCACATCACAGCCCTGCTCGCCGGCCCCGCTACGGTTGTCACCACAGCCGGGAGCCGGGCACTGCCCTCTGCCCAGGCTGGGCGGCCCCGGGACCGCAGGAACAGGATTTGGCCCATGGCCGGGCAAACCTGGCAAGCTCCATCCCTTCCCACAGCCGAGGATGTGGGAAGTAGAACCTCAAAGGAAGCCCTGGCTGTCACCAGGACCCCAAGGACCTGGGGGACAAATGCCACTGAACCGCCGCGAGGCACCAGACACCTCCAAGTCCCACCGGAGCATCTCAGGATCCCCAAAGGACTCCTTTCCCCAAAGCCTTGGAAGCCCTGGCCCTGAGCCCAGGCTGGGCATGCCAGTCCGAGGTGGGAAGCTTCAAGCAAACAAAGCTTAAGTGCTTTGCTGGGCCGGGGCCAGGAGCAGTGCGGGAAGAGCCGCAGCCCAGCCCTGCCAGCCACAGCCCCGCTCCCGGACCCTCGGCTGCCAGGAGGCAGCACAGGGAGAGACAGCAAGCTGCAGCCCCAGGGAGATGGAGGGGACAGGGATGCGGGAAAGAGCATCCACCGGCTGCTTGTCAACCAGAGCTGCTGGCACTGGACCAGTCAAGGTGCCCCAAGGCACATTGCAGCCTGCTGTGTCCTCAGGACAGGTCCCATGTCCCCAGAACGGCTGCCACCAAGCCCAGGGTGATGCTCAGCTGTCCCAGCCGCTGTATCAGGGCCACTGTGCACAGCCCTGCTCCCTTTTCCCACTGATGCGCTGGCAGCAAACGGACCCCAGACCAGAGTCTGGCTGGTGCATGAGCCTGGTGCCTCTTGGAGCAAATCCTGTGCCTGTCCTTGTCCCATCCCCACCAGTCTGTGGGCTCTGCTCCACAAACCCACGGCTGCTCTTCACCTCTCGCCTCCCAGACTGATCTGAACCCACAAGAAACAGCATCTGATTGATGAACATTTGGGATAATGGAAGCATTTAACCTCCCAATTGCAGCTGATAAATTATGGAGAGATGTGGGTCTGCAGGGGACGGAGCAACAGGCTGGCTGCAGGCTGTAACTGAACGCAGGCTGCCAGTGGGGACGGGACAGACCGAGCAGCACCGAGAGCTGGGGGAGCAAGAAGGGGATGGTGAAGGACAGGGAGGAAGGAGGAGGCAGAGCAGCCAGCAGGACCCCCCCCAGCCCTGCAGCCATGATGCCAGGGGCTGCCACGTGCCCGGCCCCCAGCATGGGCTCAGATGGGGCTGAGCTGCCGCAGACACAGAACAAAGCAAAGCCCAGGTAGTTCCTCTGCACAGACCCACATTGGGCGCTTACGTTTCAGGACATTATTCTCTTTTCCTCCATGACAAGAGAATTAGCAAGAAGCCTGGAGACAGACTGAGAGGTGACCCCCCCCTTGGCTCGAGCCTCTTCTTTAGGCAGACCCTCGGCACAGGCAAAGAACAGAGAGAGCAAGTACTAAAAATACCAGCAGGTCTGGACTCTGTTCAGCAGGTTCTTGGATTAAAATGCCACAAAAGCTGCTCTCCAAGCACACAGGTCGGGGTCGGGCGTCTCCCGGGAGGCACAGTGGAAACATGGATTCCTTTTCTATGGGGTAAAGCTCTCCAATGCAGCGCTGCAGGGACGGGTGCCGGGATGTGGCCCCAGCAGAGGTACGGCCAGGACCAAATGCCCCCCTCATTGCTAGCAGCTGCAGCACGACCTGTCCCCAAAGCCCCGCAGGATGGGGACAGCCTAATCAGCCTGCCACCATCACACCCATGCTCAGGTGCAGGATGAGGCTTGGGGTTTGGAAAGCGCTTTGGAGGACACTCGCCCATCGAGTTCCCCCGAGGCAGGAAACACCCTGACAATAAAAGCCATCCCTGCAGGCTCACGGGGAGCTCTGGGCTCCCCAAGCAAGGGGAATGCCCCCCCGTGCCTGGGAAGGGCTCCACCCAGATGGCCACAGGTGCTCCTGGGACCAGGGAGCTGGCAGCTGCCTCCTGCCTGCCCCATGGGAGTATTTGGTTTGTGCTCCCCACGGGGTCCCAGCATGAGCCAGACACACTGCCACCCCCACGGGCACTTAGGGGTACATCTGGGTCTGGCAGCCCCCCGACCCAGGCAGTGTCCCCCTCACTGCTCACCCCTCACCGGCTGCAAAGCGAGGGTAGGATCCGGGATCCAGCACAGCAGCTGCCGGGGGGACAAAGGGGGGACCTTACCTTCTGGTAGGGGGGTGACACTGATGACTCGGAGGTTGAGGTTGGGGAGAGGCACGGCACAGACGTCCTTCCCCAGCCTCTGCACCAAGGGCAGGAGGAATGTGATCTCATACTTGTGGAGGATCTTCAGGAATCCCACCTGCAAGGGGGAGAACACAGCGGGGGTCACACCATGCCTCGGGTGCGCAATGAGCTGTGGCAGGAGGTGGTCCCACACTGCCATCGTCCCATCCCATCTCGTCCCTCTCCACATCCCACCCTGGGAACAGGGACCCACCAGACATTGGCCACTCAAATAAATAAACAAATGGGAAAACATAACAAACACGTCCATTTTGGCTGCACAAAACAAACAGCAAAAGCAACCAGTTCTGGGGAAAAGCCCCAGGAACAACCATCTTTCAGCATCACGGGAACCGAGACCAATTTTCCTGGATGCTGTTTCTGGTCTCTAAAAGCCAAGATGTTTCCAAGAGCATGCCTTCAAACCTCATTTATCCACTGCCACGATGAAAACCAGAGCCCTTTTCGGAGCCAACCGCCTCTGGAGCAGGGTCCATCTCCATCGCACTCAGCAAAAGCCATTTTGGGAAGGGAGCAGCAGGCTCCCCGCTTGCTGCAAAGCTCCGGACGTGCCTGCAAACCCTCCCTGCAGCAGAGTCCAGAGGACAGCCAGGATCCAGCCTGGCCGAGAGGACAATCCCCTCCTGGGGACACAGGATACCCAGTGCTCACCGACTGCCACAAACCCTGCCGGCAGCTGCGGGTAAGCTCTGGCCCCGGGCACCTTCGGTCTTCCATGCACACACGTGCAGCCCACTCCAAGCTGCACCTCAACCGCCTCATAAATGCATATATAATACACACACATATACATATCTATCTATACACACACAGATATAAACTGTATGCCATATGCTTACACATTCCTGGCCACGAGCAGCTCCAAGGCATCACGGCAACAAGAAATGACAACAAGCAGCTTTGGGGATTTTAAGACCGTGCAAAGATGTCTGGTGACCGTCCCTAAAGAACCTTTTCTCCTGAACGGAGAGGACTAGGGTCTCCTCCTGCCTCTGAAACGCACGCTGGGGCACGTTGTGCACCCCAAACCTGTCCAGAAGGAAGAGCCGTGTGGTTAAACACAGCCCTGACACAGACCCACACGGCACCAGCATGCTGAGCCGGGCCGGTCCCGCTGTGCCATCGGGGCTGGCAGCGCCAAGGGCAGCAGGCAGCTGCCTCCCCTTCCCCGGAGAGGCACGTGCAGTGCCGGGGCGCCCGCAGCACGCTGCACGGCACGGGTGGAAAAAATAATAACAACCACCCACAGATCGGCAATTGCTAAGCAATTCACTGCCGTTTTTAGGGCGATAACCCATCATCCGCCCGGTACAAATAACTGACTCAGAGCTGAACGGGAGTTTCAGATTGCTCTGCTGCACGCAACACCGGAGCAACCCCGATGCTCTCCAAGGGGTTTATTTCTTGGCAAAAAAGGGCCCCCAAAGGAGAGGCTGGGATGGAGGGGCCAGCTTCGCACCAGGTGAAGCAGCCACAATAAAGCAGCTCCAGGCAGAGGACCAGCAACCTGCACCTTCGAATCACTGCCGAGTTGCCCATCTCACACCCAGTCCCCGCTGCCACCAAAGCCCACGGCACGCCAGCACCAAAGCCTCCGTGCTCCCAGCGCTCAGCCCTGCTGCGTGGGACAGGAGCTGTGGGACAGGGCAGGCAGCGCATGCTCAGGTCTGCAAACCTGCCGGGCTGAAATACAAGGTGTCGTTAAAGATGTCTTGCTGTCCCCACTGCCATCACCGGCCCCCCTGCACAGCTTGGGAGCCACCGTCAAACCTGAATGTCCAGATAGGGCAGTGATAGAAACCTCCCCAGAACAAGCAGAGCTGCAGGCAGAAGCCATGGGCAGCAGAAGCCCCACAGCTCAGGGGGCTACAACAGGCAGCACTGAGGGGGTCCACCCACCCCACAGGGCCCCCAGAATAGACCCAGCCACACTGCCGGGTGCGGGGACAGACCAGAGTGGCACCAGTACCCCCCTCATCCCCCAGGTCCCTGTTCCCACCTTGACAAGGAAGCTGCCATCCTTCTCCTGCATCACCATCACCACCGAGTCGTGGAGCTTCTCATCGAAGTGCACGTGGCCGTGGGTCCCCTCGGTGGGCTGGCTGGGGGCGAAGCGCACGCCCCCACCTTTCGCCTTGCTGCCTGCGTGGGGAGGAGAGGACAGAGCCTGGCATCACTCTCTGCCCACCTGGGACGCACCCTCTTCATCCCCAGCTCTGTGTCCCCCCACAGCCCCCGGGGATGGACCAAGACTGGAGCATGGATTTTCCCCCCGTCTCGTTTCTCATTTTCCCCCAGTTTCCCCCCTTTCATTTCAGAAACACCCTGTGGCCACAGGCTGGGGAGGGAGCACATGGACATGGGTGACTAGTGGCCACAGAGAGCTCACTCTCCAAGCAAGTGGGGAGTGCATGGTCCAGCTGATGCCCAGAGACTGTGAGGGTCCCATCCATTCCCCAGAATCAGCAGCATTTGCTCGCTCCCGTGATTTTCTCAGGGCAGAGGAGAGGGACAAGCAGAAACACAGACTGCCGGGAAGGGGGCACAGGTAGGACAAGGACAGGGGGGAAGGACAGCTTCCCCAGGGAAGGGCTCCCACACATCTCAGGGTCTGGCTAGCATATTGGGGAGCAAAACCCACAGTGCCCTGGGGAAACACTGAGGTCCCCATGGCCAGCAGGAGCCTGCACAGGGGCACAAACGCTACTTGCCCTTTTGCTTGCACCTTTGCAATACGCTCTCTGTGAGCTTCCAAGTAAAAACAGCTTCTCCTTTTCCTCCCTCCTCTCTCTAGTACACCCCAAGAAACCCCCTGGTCCGACTGCCGATTGCATCCATCTGGCAGCAGCCGGGAGCAGATTGCCGCCTCCTTAAAGAAAAGGCTCTTTGTGCCTCGGCAGGCTGGAAACGCCGGAGATTTAATAACTCGGCATTGTTCAGCCGGAACAGCTCGGCAGAAATCCCTTCCCCGCACGCAGGGGAAAACAAGAGACTCGGCTGCTTGCAGAATGATGCGGCTGCACGTGGCTGTGGTGGGGAAGGGGACACAGATGGCACCCTCCCTGCCGAAATGCAGGCAGCCCCCAGCCCCCCGTGACCGGGCACAGCCACCCTCTGCCCCACAGAGCCTTTATGGGTGCCACAGGGCAGGATGAGCCCAGGGACACACGTGGATCCCATAAGCTGGCTGGGAGCTGCAGATAACGGACAAGGTCTCAGCCTGTTGTAGCTGACGGGCACCCTGATGCCAGCACTGGGCTTGGAGGACCCAAGCCCCAATGCCTGCCAGGAGACCAGCAGGGAAAATCCCAAATACGTGTCTTCATCACACAGTGCTTGGAGGCAGCACAGCTGATGCCTGTCACGGAGCCTGTGAAGCCTCGTGGCCCCTGGGGATGAGCGTCTCCGGAGGGCACCCAGCCACTGTCCACCTGGGCAGCCACAGTGCTCGGCTAGCCCCCCGGCACAGGGTGTCTGAAGACCCTCGGGAGAGAGGGAGGTCAGAAGAATGCGAAGGTGGCAGCCAGGCACCGCGGGCAGCTGTCCCGGGAACCGGCTGTCCCGAGAACCAGGTCACCTGCCAGCACGCACCCCGGTGACCTTGAGAGGCCGCACTGCGCGGTGCCCCCGTCCCAGCTCAGCAGGGACCGACAGGGACAGTCCTCACCCTGGCAGGAGAGGGCTGCCCCAGGCAGCCCAGATGGGTGACAGTGGCACCTCTGCAGCCCCAGGCACGTGGGGAAGGGGCACCCACCCACACAGGATCTGCCGTGAGTCAGCCAGCACAGACATCTCATTAGGGGTGAAATGTAATTGTGCGTCCTGCAAACACCCGTCAGCAAAGGGAGGCACAGGCAGAGGTACAGGCAGAGGCTGGGCAGAAAATCACCCAGAGCTGGTGTGTTCTATCTCGAGCCCCCAAGTCCCACCACAGTCACGGCAGAAGGGTCACTGGGACCTGCTGGACCCCACACAATCAGCGTGATGGCAGCCAGTCTGGTGCCACAATCCCTGGGCAGCCGGGGGTGGGTTTGGGGGTCCAACCCACACCTTCCACAGAGAGGGGGCCACCTGCCTTGCATATGTCAACAGCAATCTCAAGCTCTGGAAGCAGATGCCATCTTCAGAGTCACCACATCCCCCCAAAATGAGGGCACCCAGGCCTCAGCGTCCTCAGGGAGGCAGGGCTGGGAACAGGGAAGCACAGGGCTCCCCCAGCATGCTGCTCCCCACAGGGACCCCCAGCCCCTCTCCCCCATGCTGCCAGGAACGAGGCAGCCCAGAGCAAGCAACATGCCTGTCTTTTGTCATCACTACTAAGGGATTGCTCGCCTGGCCCTCATCCTGCTGGGAAGCCAGAGAAGGCTTTACTACCGGTGGGAGGAAAGTCCCCGGGATGGAGCCATCCGGCAGCTCCACTTGCCAGCAGCGGTGAAGGAGCCACAGAGGCCAGAGCCGTGACCGGGCGCACAAAGGGAGACGAAATCACGCCCAGCAGCAGCACAAAGAGCTTCTTCGGTCTTTGTCTCGATGCGGTGGAGAGCCAGGCACTGCCGCCACAGGGCACCTCGCACCAGCGGCCTTTTGGGGTCCCCTCCCCGCACCAGCAAAGCGCCCAGCTCCCCAAGCCCGGCACTGCCAGAGCCTTTCGGGGAAACAGATGGGGTCCGGGAGAGGCCAGGAGCACCCCAGGAGCATCTGGCACCCATTGCCTCCCTGAGCAGCCCCGCCTGGGGCAGGAGGTGCCAAGGGTTGTGCCGATCACTGGAGGGGGAATCGCAGCTGAGCGATGCCAGCAGCGCCCCACCGGAGCCCCGAGCCTGCCACAAGCCCCCTCAGCAGGCGCTTGCTTGCAACCAACTTGCAGCAGAAAAACAGCAGCAACGCCACCACCGGTCCCCCGCAGCCTCCGACCTGCTCGGCTGCTCCCCGGACAGGGAGCGTGCAGGTCCAGGCAGCCTTTGCATCCCTGGCTGCAGGCAGGGCCACGGGCAGAAGGGCTTCATCGGGAAGGAGCATCAAACTTGGAGACTAGCCCTGGGCGGGGAGCAGGCAGTCCGAGAGGGGGTGAGGAGCAGGCAGGCAGGCAGGCAAGGGACACCAGGGACTCACCCTTGCTAGCCGTAGCCATGTGTCCCTGCAGCAGTCGTCCTTGCGCGAAACTTCAAAGGCACGGGCAGGAGGCCATCCTCCGGGGCTGCCGCCGCTCCCGAGCGCCGGAGCTGGGGAGGGAACAGGCAGGGTTAGGCAGGGGCAGGCAGAGCTGGGGAGGGCAGCTGCTGCCCCAGCCAGGTCCTGGGGCCAGCCGAGCACCACAGACGCGACAGCACTGCACGGCTGCGACTCCAGCACTGCTCCGGCACAAACCTGCCGGGGAGGAGCCTGCCTGCAGCTCGGGGGCGTCAGGCAGCCCAGCTTTGGGCAGCGGCGGGCAGCACGCCAGGGCCTGTGCCCAGCTCTGCCCCAATCACACAGGCAGGGCAGGAGCAGCGGCAGGATGGGCAGTGCCTCTGCCCTCTCTATCACGACCCCATGGCGTGACCCGACCGGCCCTGGCTCCTGCTCTGCCAGCCCTCAGGGATGCAGCCAGCCCCTGCCTGGGAAAGGGAGGATTCCTCCTGCTGTGCCATTCCTCCCTGGCACAACAGCCAGGACACAACCATCACATCTCCCAGCGCCGAGCAGAGAGCACACCGTGCCTCAGTTTCCCCATTTCCCGCCCCACAAGGGCTCCGGGACACCGAGCCCCGAGATGGGGAAGCCTTGCAGGTTTTCAGCAATAGCATGGACCCCAAACCCGAACCTCCCCAAACCCTTTTCTCCAGGCCTGGCAGCATGGCTCCCACGGGAAGAACCACTCTCTCCTGCCCATCTGATGCTGCCTCCCCAGGGCTGCGCTCCCCTGTTGTCCCTGCAAGCTAATGGGGGACCCCTGCCAGCACCCCCAGCCCCAGGGTGGGCACTGCCCTTGCACTAAGGCAGAAGGAGCCACTGGATCCAGGCTAGGGGCAATGGGGCTCACACCCCCCACTTCCCACCCAGGGGTTCAGGATCCGACACCCCCAAAGATCTCTTTGATGGAAGCTGAGACTAAAACCTCCTCCCTGGGGCCACCCAGTGCCACTGCCCATCAGGAGGCCATGGGAGCCCAAATATGGGCTGGTATCACTGCTGGGCACCCAAGGAATCCAGCAGTAGGATGCAGGTGCCCAAAACAGCCCTGTCAGCAGTCTGGCCTGATAAGCACAAGGAAATTCATGGAAAAAGCATCAATCGCGTCAGCCTTTGGGGAAAACATGATAAAAAGCAGAGATGAAAGGGTGGGGAGCCTCTCCAGCAGCCAGGGCGCCAGCAGACCCTCACCATGGCCCCCATGCCCCACAGTGGGCTTTGGGCTGCTGCCCAAAGACAAGACGATCCAGCTTGGAAGAGCCAGGAGGGAAAAGCCCAGGATTTGGGGATGCCTCGAGAGATGTGCCGGGGACAGAGAAACTGCCCATGGGCAGCACAGGGTGGGAGGAGACCCTGGGACAGGACACAGCTCCACAGGAGGTGGGGGGCACAGGGCAAGCGCCCCCAGAGCAGGTGCAAAGCATGTGACTGGCAGTGGGGGGCTTGGGGACCAGGGTGGTTGCAGTGGGGGTGAACATAGGACCCATGGGCTCCCCATACCCTTGAGGCTAAAGCCCCGGGGTCGTGGGTACCCCACGGACCCACCGACAGTCCCACGCCGTCGGGCCCCCGCCCAGCACCCCGCACAGTGGGTCCCCAGCGCTCTGCCCCTTCCCGTGGCTCCCCGGCACCCCGAGGCCGGGGATCAGCAGCAGTAAGGAGGCGGCGGCGCTGACGCACGCCTCCCCGCCCGAACCGCTCTGGGTGGCCCCAATCTGCCTCCGCCATCACCCGCGTGGCCCCGTCCCCGTCACGCGTGGGTGCGGGTATCCCCCCCGCGCCCCGTGTTTTCACACACACACCCCGACTCAGCTCCGGGGCTGCAAGAGGGGACACGGGGATGCGCCCCCAGCCTCGGTGTTCTCCTCTGCGCAACGGGCCAGCGGAGCGGTCCGGGAGAGCATCCTGCCCCAGCCCACTGGGATCGGGGGCTACTGGAGACCTCACCGAGGCGGTTATGCCGGGAGAGGGCAATGAGAGGAAGGGGCCCCACCGCCCTGGGGAGGGAGAAACCCCGGAGACACCCACCCCCCCTCCAGACCCCGCTCCCCCGGTCTGCCCCTCACTCACCCCGGCCAGTGCGTCCCGGACGCCGCCGCGCTCCCCGCTTCCCACTACCGGGACACGCCCCCCACCTCCCATTGGCCCCGCCACACCCTCCGCTGTTCCCATTGGCCCGCACTCTCGGCGGTCACGCCCCCCCGCCACGCCCATCGGCAGCGGCTCCGGCGGCACCGCTTCCCGAGCGGCCCCCGCGGGGGTAGGCTCGTCTCCAAGGGGCGGGACTGTCGCTAGGGGGCGGGGCGAAAGGCTGGGGCAGCCAATGGGGGGCGGGCGCGCACGGCTGCGGGACGCCGGGGCAGGCGGTGGGGTGCGCGGCGCCGCGCAGGGGGGCACCCGGCCGGTCCCCCCCGCTCCCCGGGCGATGCGGTTGCCATGGCAACCTGTCATTTCCTGACAATGTTTTGCTGCTCAGACTTCAATCTCCGAGCCCGGCCCGAGCTGCGGGACACGGGGGGAGGATGGAGGGCGGCCGGGCACCGAGCTGGGGCCCGGGCACGGTGGCTGGGCCGGGCTGGCTCATCCCATCCCATCCCATCCCATCCCATCCCATCCCCTGGAGACAACCCTGAGACTCCGGACAGCCTGGCCCGGCAGAGCTCCCAGGCTCTGGCTGTCACCATGCGAGGCTACGTGTCCCTTCGCCCGGTGGGACAGAGCACGGGGAAGGGCCACGTCTCCCTGAGGGGACGGCGAGGCACCAGCAGGGATGGCGGGAGCCGGCTGTCAGGGGCGTTGAGAGTGGGAAAGGCAGCTGGGACGCGTCCCTGCCAGGAAAACACTGACAGTTCCCTTCCAAAGAGCACGTCCACCCGCCTGGGAATGATGTAGAGTGAAGCAGCGGGCCCCCCCATGTGGGGCAAGAGCCATCCCTGTGGGGGAGCGGGGTCAGGGCTTGCTCAGCCCCAATGAGCCAGCAGGGCTGGATCTCACATGCAGTGCCAGCAGGGACACAGGGACAGGGAACACAGCACACCCCAGGGGTTAAGCTGACCCCCCCACAGCTCGTCCTGCAGTCCCTCAGCAGCCCTGGCTTTAGCCATGGCCTCCAGATGCCAGAACACTTAAAACTGTGGGGCTTCATTCCCAGGGAGCTGCTGGAGCCCCAGCTGTGTCCTTGCCTCCAGCACGTGTGACACCGTGCACAGCTCGGCCCCCCGGGAAGGGACATGCAGACCCCGGCTCGCCCCTCTGCTGGGACACACCACACACCCACACATTGGGAAAAAACCTGTTTTTTACCCTAAGAAGGCCGCAGGTGACCCCGATGCAGTGACGATTGTGCCTAGAGCCACCCCCAGGCATCTTCCCACAACTGGGGATGTCCCCCGTGGGAGAAAAGCGGAGGAACAGGGGGTATCACCAGGTACCCCCACCCCACGGCTGGGCTGCCCACGCGGTTGGCGTGTGGCAGCACTAGGCTGAGACCTGGGGCTGCTGCCCAGCCACACAGCGAGCAGGTCTGTGTGCCGTGGCACGGATTTTCTCAGAGATTACAGAAACAAACAGCTTTGAGTAAGGGATTAAATCCCAGCCTCCGCTAGCGCACGTCTCCCCCAGCCCGGCCAGCCCAGCGGCATCCCCACGCTGCCCACCACCCTCCGATGCTGGACCAGCTGGGAAATAAATACCCCCAGGCAGGGGCAGGTTGGATCCCCGCAGCGACTCAGCCTTGCAGGGAGGTCTCCAAGCGATGACCTGGCTTTTTAATTACCAACATGCAAGGGGGAACCGTCAGCAGGCGCTGGCAGGAGGGCTGAGCGGAGCCCATGGCGTAGCAATGCTGCTGCCACGCTGCCCGCCGGCGGCCATGGGGGGATCCCAAGGGTGGGCACAGGGTCCCTGCTTCTGCATCTGCATTTTCCACCTCTGGCTTTTGTCCTTGAGAGTCCATCCTGGGGACTGTGGCAACTGGGAGGCACCGGGATGGCTCTTCCAGCTCAGGAGGAGCTCCCACGGGTGGGAGAGGTGGGGCAGGCAGTGGAGAGGGGTGGGGGAGAGGGCAGCCTGGGCAAGGGGCTACCAGGCAGGCGAGGGTCCGCTCACCGCTGCGGGCACTGGGCTTCCTGCAGGCGCCGGCTGAGGTCGTCTATCCGCACATTCTTGAGGTGCAGCAGCTGCTCCAGCCTCCCTACCTTCAGCTGCAGGATCTGAGCAGAAACCCCGACACCCCCTCAGTTTGGTTTTGGGGGGCAGGAGGCACATCCATCCACCCCAGGTAGGCTCGGGGGGGGGCGGGGCCTGCCTGACACCCAGCAGACAAGGACAGGGGACACGGGGCTGACAGTGAACTCAGGGCCAGGCTGGTGTGGCTGGTGGACTCACTGAACAGCATCAGCCATCTTTAACCGCAGGGGAAACTGAGGCAGGTGAGCACCACTGCCAGATTTCGGGTCTCTATTTCTGCTCCCACAACCTGCATCAAGCAAACACTCCCCCAAAACGTGACCCAGGAGTCCCAGCTCCCCACCAGGACTTGGTGACAACTCTTCACACCTGAGACACCCCACAGCATTCCTTCCCCTCTTTCAAAATTTCACATCTTAGGAGATGTTTTCCAGCAGAAAAGCCCTGGTTTTAGGCAAGACAGAGCCATTTCCCTGGCTTGGTGCTGAATGAAGCTCTGTTTCCAAAATCACCCACTGCCCAAGGTTGAACAAGACATGCCTGGAGCCTGGTCTGCAGCCCCGGGACATGCAGAGGGTCTGTGCAGCTGTGATGCCCACTCTGCATCGCCCTCGTTACTGCGGGCTCGAAGGACTGACCAGAAAGCATAAGGATCGGGAACATTTGGGAATCACGGATTGACGTGACTGACATGGGTGTGTGCCACAGAGATTGAGGGCACAGCCAGAAGGGAAGGATTGAAAGAGAAAGCTGTTTGCCCCGGGAGATCTGCAGGCAGAGGCTTTACAAGGGCTTTTACTGGATAAACGTCAGCAAAACACCTTCTGCTGCAGAAGGAGAAGAGGGCTGCGGGGACTGAACCACGTCTTCGGGCCACGCTGAGCTATCGCTGCCTGTCTGGCCTGGTTTGACCAGACCTTTGTCCTTTAAGCCCAGCACGGTACCCAGGAGCCCAGCACTGCTGTGGAGCAGCCAGAGGAGCACCTGAGACAGACTCTGGCCGGCTGGACCACGGCAAAGCCACCACCAGGCTGGCCCACGCCCAAGGGTGCCACCAGAGCTGGGTACAGAGACAGCAGCAGCCCAGGAGGTTGACAGCACCGAGCAAACACCTCTTTGGGCTGTTGCATACACCACCATCGCAGGATGGCCGGGGAAGCGAAGGGAATCTGTCCCTCAGTGCTGCCACAGGGACAGTGCTTGGCTGGGGTGACAGAGGGTGGGCTCACCTGGATGGTCTCCTGTGCCAGGAGCAGGGCCTGCTCCCTCTCTGCCAGCTGCTGGCGGACAGCCGTGTCCCCTGGGGAAGCCTGGGCACAGCCGTGGTAGCTCTTCATCACCCTGGACCAGGAAAGGAAATGTCGGGACGATAACTGACCCCTCCTGCAGCATTGCTGACAGGCCACGGAGCTGGTACAGGCCATGGGGCTCACACACACACCCAGCTCCTCCACATCCTGCCCCACACACCACTGCCCTTGTGGCACAGGGCTCCCCTGAACCTCGCAGGGACCCCCAGAGCCCCATCCCTCTAGAAGCCCCCAGGATGGGCACATCACCAGCACTCAACACATGCCTGCAGTGTCCCTGCACAGCACCAGCAGCCCTTACCCTGCAGCCCTGGGAGACTCCTGGGCGTAGCTTCCTCCCATGCCGCCCTTTGCCTTTGAGTAGCCTGCAAAACACAGCAGTTAGCGCATGATCTGCTCAAACAGTTCTGCCGACCCCACCCGCTCCCCCAAGGACACCCCCTTCCAGCGGTGTCTCGTATCCCCCCAGGCCTGGCTCATTATTTGGGTGCCCCACCACGAGGCAGGGCTGTGTATGCCCCCTGCCCCCCTCCAGGGACTAGAAAGGTCATGGTTTGGGGTTTGAACCCAGGGAGCCCATAGCACAGCTGGGATGGGACCCTCCTTTCTGATGGGCGATACACTGACCCTACCCGTCTCCAGGTAGCTGACTTCTTCCAGAGCTGCCCGTACACCCTGCTCCTGCACAGAGAGGAAGGAAAACACACATCACGCCTGGCCACGAGCCATGGGTGTCCCCGTGGGTGAGCTCACGAACAGCCCCTGTGCAGCAAGGGAGCCTGGCCGCACCCCAGTGTTGGAAGAAGAGGGGACAGGGTTACCCCAGCCTGCCTGGCTCCTCATGCCACCAGTCTCTGAGCAGTGCTGGGGCTTGAGGCTCTGGGGAGTTCCAGCCTGGGGGTTTGCTCCCACAGCAGTGGGAGAGGCCAGTTAAAAGCAGGGGGCTCCCAGGGTGGCTTTGGTGCTGGCTGCTTGGGAGTTATGGCCTGAAGGCAAGGCTGGGATCCATCTGCCTGAATTCCTGCCTGCTTCACAGCCACAGCCCTTCCCGAAGCAAATTCCTCCTCTGACCTGAGCACCTGAGTTGCTGGCAGAGACAGCCCAGCCTGCTCTAGCTCCACAGGTTCATTATCCTCCTCTCACATCGCAAGGACCGTGACAGTCATGGGCTGAGGGTTTGCCCAGGGCAGGAGAGGAGGCAGCTACTGCTGCCAGCCCTGTCCTGGAGCTGCGTGCTCAGCACATGCCGCCAAGCCCCATGCAACACCCGACACCCTCCCTGCTCCTCTTCAAGGGCGTCACACGAGCAGGGAGCACAGTGAGGAGGGACCGGTGATGGGCAGTGGGGAAGGAATGTGATGGAGACCACATCCCCTCTCCTCCCCAACTCACAGCCGCTCCTCCCGGGCTGCCGGGGCCAAGTCAAGGCTATGGATCGAGTGGGGCCACAGTGCTTCCCACGGCAGCGCACGGCTGCCATCTGTGGCTGCTTACTGAGACCGGCCCTGCCGCCTGCATTGCTTCCCAGTGGGGAGCTCCTCTGCCTCTGAGCACCCCTGGGAGATGGAAGCAGGATCCTCATGATGTGGAGACGGAGGTACTCAGGTGGATAGTGATGCCCACAAGGGTGCCTGGGGCACAGCTCAGCCCTGCTCTGATTATACTGACCTGTCTGTAGAGTGGCTACTTGCCCTCATTGCTCTCCAGCCCCTTAGACATAGTATCTACAACCAGGATGTGGCACACCGGGTGTCCCCTTTCCCCCAGGCCCCTCTGACCTGGCCTGGGCCAGGCACCACCTTGCTCTGCCTCTGCTTCTCATCGATCTTCTGCCGCAGCAGGAGCAGCACCTGCTCCACCGTGCCCGGCCGGCACTGCACAACCTGCTGGATCACATCGTCTGGTACGGAGAAGTTCAGCTTACTCAGCACTTTCCTAAAAGAGGAGCCAAATGAGTACCCAGGAGGGCAGAGAGGCAGGCAACCTCCTGCCCGCAGCACCCTCAGCTGGGTCCCGGCTGGCCTGGTCCCCAGCCAGGACAAGTGGGGACACTCTGCGGGGCAGCACAGTGCTCCCAGTGTGGGGGAGCAGGGCTGCCGCCCAACCCGGTACCTGTTGAGATGGCCCCAGTTAGCGAGTTTCTGCGGCGTGGAACTGGCAGGCACGTAGCTGTGCAGCTGCACCATGGCAGGGAAGAAGAACTTGACCACCTCGGCTGCCAGCACTGGGGAGGAGAGGAGGACAGGGGCTGGGGGCGGCGGGCACCCCGGGACCTCTCCCACCGGGCCCACACGGCCCAGGGGCCACCCCGGCCAAGGCCCATCCCTAGGCCCGACCTCCCACCCCAGGCCCATCCCGCCGTGTCCCCCCGTCCCACCCCCGTCGCTGAAGTCTCGGGCGACGTTCCTGCGTGGCCGGGAAAGCGGCACGGCATCCAGCCAGCGGTAGAGGGTCCGCAGCTCGCCCTCCGCCCCGTCGCCCGCCATGCGGCGTCCCACCACCCCCGGGCCGCGCCGCGTCCCGCCGCCATGGCAACGGCCCCGCGGGGCATGCTGGGAGCGCGGCCGTCGCCTGGCAACGGGCGGCCCGGAGGGCGCGGGGGGGGCGGCGAACGAGGGGGAGGCCCGGGGGGGGAATGGGGGGCTCCGAGCAATGGGGGGGGGGCCTGGGCAAGGGGAGGTGTCCTTAGTGATGGGGGTCTGGGGGGATCTGAGCAAGGGGAGGGGGCTGGGGGTGCAGGACCAGGGTGAGGGAGTCTGTGAGCAATGGCGGGGGGGTGTCCAGGGCCACGGTGAGGAGGGCCCTGAGCAATGGGGAGGCCCTGGGGGGCCACATGCAACGTGGAGGCCCTGGGGGTGCTAAGACCACAGCAAAGTGGTCCCTGAGCAAGGGGTGGGGAGCAGGACCAGGTCAAGGGTTGGGGGGCACAAGCAATGGGGAAGGCCAGAGACAGCCCTGGCACCCACCAGCGAGGAAGACCCCGAGCAAGGGGGGTCTCCGCTCTGGGAAGGTGCAGGGAGGAGGATCCCAAGATGGTCCGATGGTGGACCCCAATGTGGCAGGTGGCCCCAGCTGCCAACCTCCCAGGCTAAAGATCAGCTCGAGGTGGTGCTCTTGGCAATGGGCACCCCGAGCCTGTGTCCAAGGTCTGCCATCCCCTCCTGGGGGCAGCCGCTGGGGGGGCGCTTCCCAGGAGTGGACACTATAGCTGGGACGGACATCTTAGCTGGGGTGGACATAGAATCATAGAGTCATAGAATATCTCAAGTTGGAAGGGACCCATAAGGATCATCAAGCCTAACTCCGTGCTCCTTGCAGGACTACCTAAAACTAAGTGATGTGACTAAGAGTGTTGTCCAGACACTCCTTGAATGCTGACAGGGTTGGTGCCATGACCACTTCCCTGGGGAGCCTGTTCTAGGGACCAAGCACCCACTCACTCAGTGAAGAACCTTTTCCTAACATCTTAGCTGGGACAGACATCTTTGCTAGGACAGGCATATTAGCTGGGTTGGACATCTTATCTGGGATGGGCACCATAGGTGGGATGGACACTGTAGCTGGACATCGTAGCTGGGAAGGACATCTTAGCTGGGATGGACACCTTAGCAGGGATGGACTGTTCCCTGGGACGGACCATTCCCTGGGATGGGCACCACAGCTGGGACTGGACATCTTGTCTGGGTCGGACATCTTATCTGGATCAGACATCTTATCTGGAATGGGCACTATAGGTGGGATGGACATCTTAGCTGGGGTGGACATCTCAGCTGGGACAGACACTTGGCCCAAATACCATCTCTCCCTGGCATAGGGCTACCAGTAGAACCAACCACGTTTGTGTGTAGGTAGCCAGGACTCCCTGGTCGCCCTGGTGGTAGTCCACAAGCCTGGCTCCCTCCAAGGTCCGCACGTGGCTCCAGGCTCCCAGCCATGGATCCTGGCAGCCAGGCTGCAGGCTCCCGCTGGGCAAAGCCAAGCAGAGGAGCCGGCTGAAAGTGCGACACGAACCAAGCCGGGACGTGCGGGGTTGGTGCCGTGGCTTGTCACCCTGTGGGGCTGCTCGGCTGTCCCGGCACACGGGCAGGGATGGGCAGATTATGGTGCTGAGGGCTGTGATACCAGGGACGAGTGAGACGCTGGGCACAGCGATAAGCCCCATTCGTGGCTTGGTCCCCAGTGAGGTGGGACGGGGACAGCATGGGGACGGCTCCCGCTGATGGGGCGGTTTATCTGCTGCTACCGCCTGCTCGGTCCCTGCTGCTCCCTTGCTACGGCAGGGCCTGGACACGGGAGCTCCGTCTCTGCCACCAGCAGCCCTGCAGGATGCGTGCCTCAGTTTCCCTGCCCCACACCTCTTCTGGCCACAGCAGCTGCGAGAGAGGGGGGGCTAATGGGGTTTCACTCATGGTTTGGTACTCGCTGAAGATAAAAGTGGCCTGAAAGGGTTTATTTTTGGTCAAACCAGAACCAAATTCGGCGTATTGAACCAGAACCACCCCCTCCACGACAGGGCAGGGTTCATCACAGCAGCCACCGTCCCCAGGCCCTGAGTCGCAGGAACGGGCAGCAGCCGCAGCCTCCCCTGGGTGCGCGGAGCAGAAAGCAGCAAAACAGGAAGGGGGGGGACGGAGACGCCCCTTTGCCCCCCCCCGCAGCTTCCTCCCCATCACTGCCAAGGATGCTTTGGGGTGGGGAGGTTTTGCTCGGGGAGCCCCAGGATCCTCCAGCCGCAACTTCCGAAACTGCAGCCTCGCCCAGAGCCTCCGCCGTGGCCGTGCGTCCCGGATGTGCCAGCAAAGCCACTTCCAGTGCCACCACCACTGCCAGCCCCTCGGCATCTTGCTGCCGCCATCCTCTTCCTCCTCCTAACTCTGCCCCTCTAGCTCATCAAACTCTGAAGTCTTTGAAATCTCTCAAATCCTGTATTTTGGTGCTGAGGCACCCCACAGCCCCGCACGCCCCGCGGCTCGGGAGGCGGGTGACCCCCCCCCCCACTTGCCATAATCCTCACCGCCTCTCCAAGCTGGGGCTGGTGGCTTTGTAATGCCCACGGTCACACCAGCCACGTCGGTGCACGTGCTGCCCGCAAGCTGCCACGCAGGAGCTTGGGGACCACCGGGGACTACAGGGACCACAGGATGCTCCATCCCTCAATGACAGGGCGCCAGCAGAGAGGGAGCCACAGGCTGGTACCCTCCTCCTGCATCCCCTGCCGTCATGCCACGCCATGCTATGCCACGCCACGTGTGGGGCCGAGGCCGACCCTGCCCCACAGATCCCCTGGAGCCAGCGCCGAGGAGCTGGCACTGATACATGGCTTCCTGCTTCTCTGCATCATCCCAGCCCCGGTGCCAGCACCAAGAGCACCGGGGTTCTGCCATGGCCACCCCATGCACGGCAGCGAGGGCCCCCCATGAAAAACCAGCCACAGCTATAAAGAATTTGGGAAAAAAAACAGTTGGATGGGCACGCTTTGCCTTTTGGGGCAGAAAACAGGTTTTCCATGTCCAGGCAAATGCTCTTGAGGAAGATATTGGCATTTTTGGTGCATATTCCTGCCCAGATCACTCAGGTTGTGAAGGAAACTAGAGGGAAAGGGGATGCTGTGGGATTATTTCCTGAAGTGTGGGGGTGTGTTGTCCCCCAGGTGAGGGTCCTACATTGCGGCAGTCCAGGCTGGGTGAGGGGCTCGGGGAGGTGGTGGGACACCCGCAGCTGCCCAGTGGGGTGGGACGCCGTGGGGCTGCGGGGCAGGGGGGTCCAGCCCCACCTCGAGCCAGCCCTGCCGCTGCCAACAGCCCCCCACCCCGCCCTCGTTAATTAGAGTAATCTTTATGGCAGCTCTTGCTGTGCAGCCATTAAAGCGAGCCAGCCTCCTCCAGCCCCTGAAGCCCCTCCTGCACCATCCCCCCCCTCCCCCCCCCCTGCCCCCAGCCCCCAGCCCCCAGCCCAACCTCGGGTGGCTGGAAGCAATTAAAGCCCTTGGTGGCCAGGGAGGGCGTTCCACAGCCGCCCAGCTGGGGGGCTGGGGACCCCCCCCAGAGCTGCCTGTCCTCCTCCCTGGGGCACCCCGGGGTGCTGCAGCCCTGCTCCCCACACCCCGGGGACCCCCAGCCCACAGCAACACTGATCCCCAGCCCCGCTGCTGTACTGGGATGTGCTGGGACGTGCCCGGCATCCCTGGGCCGGTGGGATGCGGGACCCCCGTGCCCTGCACTTGCTCCAGGAGAGCAGAATCTGGCCACTACGGGGGTGTCATGGCAGCCAGTGGGGTCAAACGCTCCCCCAGCTGCTCCCTCCCCTGCCCTGCCCCAGCTGAGGAGGGGTCTCCACCCCGGCCACCCCCTCCTCTTTTCTTTTCCCCTCTGAAAGGAAAGAATGGGGCCGGGGACAATGGATGACAGGCCAGGACGGCCACCCAGGCCGCAGCCGTCCGGCACATTCCTGCCTGGCTTTCCATCAGAAAGCCCCCAGACAGGCTGGAGACCCCCTCCCCAGGCAGACAGACGGATGGAGGGGGGTACCGGGCTGGGGGACAGGGCAGCAGGTTTGGGTTTCAAGCCTGGTGACATGGCACGTGGCTTTGGCATGGGAGGAGTGGGGGGGCACCCAGCCAGGACCCCGGGGGTACAGTGGGGTGAGGGGGCAGTGGCAGCCCCGGTACCCCCAGCCTGGGGTGCGCTCCGCGTGGGAAGGGGTATTTTGACTTTCCGGCTTCTTCCCTCGGGCTCGGGGCAGAGGGGTACAGCCTGGCCCCCTTCCCTTCCCAATGCGGGGCTGGCCCCCAGTATGACCCCAGCTCGCACTGGGGCTGAGCCCAGTGCCTGCTCTGGGCCATGGGGCTGGCATGTGGCTGGGGGCCGGGGGGGGGCCAGGAGGGTCCCGTGTCCGAACACCGGGACCCCCCAGGGCTGCACCACCACCCAGGGACACTGATCCATGCCTGTCCTCGCAGACCCACCACTCACCCTCCCCAGCCGTGCCCCCCGCCATGCAGTCCCCCCCAGCCACGTGTACCCCCAGCCAGGCACCTCTCCATGTCCCCTCCCAGTCATGCCCCCCCACACACCCCCAGCCATACAGCCCTCCATGTCCCCACAAGCCATGCTCCCCTCCATGTTCCCCCTGCCACGCATCCTCCTCCCCTCCCACCCCAGCCACGCATCCCTCCCGTGTTTCCCCCCCGCCAAGTCATACAGCACTCTGTGTCCCCCCAGCCACGTCCCCCTCCATGTCCCCCCAGCCACACACCCCTCCATACTCCCCTCCCCAGCCACCTCCCCCTCCATGTGCCACCAACCACGCACCCCTCCACACTCCCCCCAGCCATGTGCCCCTCCACGTCTCCCAGCCATGTCCCCCTGTCCCCCCCCATGCCCCCACCCCCATGCCCCCCCGGCCATGCCTCCCCCCACGTACACTGGCCATGCACCCCCACTGTGCCCTTCCCCCAACTTTGGCACATCAAGCCCCCACCATGTCCCCCCGCCCCCTTCCCCGGCTCTGCCCCCCTGGTGCCTTGCCCCCACTTTGGGCCATGTCCCCCCATGCCCCCCAGCCATGTGTGCGTCCCCCACACCGTTATGCCCCCCCACCACTGCCTTGCCCCCACTTTGAGCCATGCTCCCCCCAACCACATATGCCACCCCTCTCCCGATTGTGCCCTGTCCCCCCCCCCGGTGCCTTGCCCCCACTTTGGGCCGCGTCCCCCCCCAGCCATGTGTGTCACCCCCCACCTCCCGATTCTGCCCCCCCCCCTCGGTGCCTTGCCCCCACTTTGGGCCGCGTCCCCCCCAGCCATGTGTGTCACCCCCCACCTCCCGGTTGCGCCCCCCCCGCCCCCCGCGGTGTCTTGCCCCCACTTTGGGCCTTGTCCCCCCGTGTGCCCCCACCCCCCCCGGTCCGTGGCCCCCCCCCCCTCCCCCCCCGGGGGGGCGGGTCCTTGTCCCGCGAGCCCGGCCGGCGCCTCCCCATTGGCTGCCGCCGCGCCGCTCCCCTGTTATTTTTCGAATATAAATAGGGGCGGCGGCAGGCGCGCGCCCGGCCGGGCCCCGCCGAACCGGACAGGGCGGCGGGCACGGCACGGTGCGGCGCCGCGGGAAAAATAGGCATCCTTGGTTTTGTTTTTTTTTTTTTAAATTGATTTTTAGCTTCATTTCCTGCACCCGCATGGCGGCGCGGGGCGGCCCCGGCCGCCGTGGGATGCCCAGGCTGGCGGCGGGTCGAGCGGGCATGTCCCCGGTCACCACGCTGGCGCTGGACATGGACAACCTGGTGGGGCTGGGCAGGTGAGCGGTGCCGGGGGGGGGGGGTGGAGGGGGGTGGGCTGCCCCACGCGTGGCTCTTGCTGGCCCCGGGGGGTGCCTCATGCGTGGCTCCCCCTGCCGGACACGCGTGGCTGAGGGCAGCTTGTGCTGAGCCCGCGGGTGGCACCCTGCCGGGGCGGGGGCGGGGGGTGTTAAGGCGTTTTGGGCCACCCGCTTAGCCCCTGATGCTGACCCTGCCCCCCCACCCCCAAGGAAGGGGCGAGGAGCATCGCGGGGTGCCACGTTCCCGCGGTCTGATCCCCCTTCCGCTCTGCCTGCAGCCACTGGGATACCCCAAAGCGGAGGGTCGCCGGGGTCCTCCAGCGACAGTGGTCCAGCCTGTCCCAAGAGTCGGTGGCCTCCGACTCCTCCCGGGATTCAGTCTCCTCCGAGTCCTCCGATGCGGGTGAGTGATGGGCGCTGCTGCACCCCCACCCCCCCCCCCCTTCTCCCCGGGACTGAGGCCGTGCACAGGGAGCTGTGGCATAGGGGGGGGATGTCCCCTGGCAGTGGGGTGGAGGATGCGTGGGCAGGGGCCCCCTGCATGTGGCTGGCGAGACAGGGAGGGGGTTTGAGGCTGGGGGCTTCTTGGGGTGCACGTGGGAGCTGGGCCCCTACTCTGCTCCCAGCTCCTGGCCCTGCTCTGAGTCACTCCCGCCAGGCACTTAGCCCGCGCCAGCTTCAAATTGGGACTTCCTCCTTGGTGCTTCCGACTTCGATCCCTTCCCTGTGGGGGACGATGGCCAAGAGCCCCCACCCTGCTCCCTGGGGGCTTGGCCATGGACCACCCCAGCGGGGTCCCTGGCCGGGGTGACGTGGGACATCTTGGCCAGGGTGGGTGCTTCAAGGGTCAGTGCCATCCCCCTTGCCACACTGGGGGGGTGGGCGAGGGCCCCTCTGTGAGCACACAGTGGGTACCACTGGCTTTGACCCCTTCCCCAGCACCGGCTGGAGCAGTGGGGAAGCACAGCTGGGATGTGGGGGCACTCCTTTGCCCGGCTGCCTCCTGCAAAGAGCCCCACAGGAGCAGTGCCGGCGCTGTGCCGAAACAGGCCTGGGGCAGGGCATGGCTCGATCCCCAGCGGGGCCCGATTTCTCTCCCCCAGTGCTACCCCTGCCCCTTGTTCCCACAGGAGTGGGGCTGGATTCCCCCACGCAGGAGGACCCCGCGGTGCTGGAGGAAGTGTGAGTGCTCCCTGTTTTCCCCCCAGGGCTCCCCCCTCGCCCTCCCCCTGCCTCCCGCAGGCAGTGTCAGGCCCTGCCTGCCCTGAGCTGCCTGCAGTGCCTGGTCCCAGCCTTGCTGGGGGGGGGGCTGTGCTTCCAACTGTGCACCCCCCACAAAATTTACTTCTAGAGGGGTGAGAAACCACCCCGCACCAGGGAGAGCGGGGACGTCAGCGCCGGTGCTCAGCACAGCCCTGCTGCAGGCAGGGTTCTGGCAGCGGGTGCAGGCAGGAAGCCCGCACGGTGCTGCCTTGGTGCGGCCGGGCCAAATCCTCTTCCGGGCTGCACTGGCAGGGACGGCTGGTTGCCAGCTCCCTGCCTTGCCATGCAGCGGAGCAAGGGTGCTGAACACCCCCCTGGGCTCCCAACAGCCCCCCGCCTCCCCCCACCCTGCCTTGGGGTGCTGTTGCACTGGCCCCATGGGGTGGGGATGCAGGTTGGGGGCGTGTAGGGTTCAGCTGAGAGCAAAGCTCTGCGGTGCTGCCCTGTGCGGGGGTGAGGGGCTCTGCCTACTGTACCTGCTGCCAGTCCCCCTCGTTGGAGAGGTGCACCCGAGACCCCCCCATGCCTTTGCTGTGCTGGTGGCTTCACCCAGCCGTTGGCAGAGCCCAGCTCTAGCAGATGTGCTGGGTGAATGAGTAACTGGGGGCAGATGGTGGGGCCAGGGCAGCAGCCATGGGGCTGGGTGTGTTCAGCTGTGGGGGACGTGCCGGTTCCCGTCCTGCCACAGCGTGCCGCCAGCATGGCCATATGGCTGCCGGCCAGCATCCCTGCCGCGAGCGGATTTACATACAGGTGGAGAGCGGGCGCCGCTGCTGCCGGCTTTGTCTGGGCGCAGAGCGAGGTCATCGGGGTGCCCTGGACCACCCCGGTGTGCTGCCCTCCCCCCCACCTCCCCCCAGCCCCGGATTGGGGTCCCTGGTCTGAAACCTGCGATGTCCAGATGGGGCTTTAACCCTTTGTGGGACTGAAAGCCCCCGCCATTGGGCTGCTCTCCCTGGGGTGCTGCCAGCCTCTGAATGGGGTTGGGGGCACTGTAAGGGCTGGGGCTGCCCATCCCCGGGGCTCCTGGGCTGGGGCACAGGGTTCAATTTCCCCTAACCCTGGCTTTCTTCTCCATGCAGCTTTGAGAAAGCAATCCTGGAGTCCGGGAGAGTTCTCAAAGAGTAAGTGAAGGGGCTCTGTCCCTGTGCCCAGACCCGAAAGCCAGGCTGTCTCTGTGCCCTTCCCAGGGTCTGGATTAGTGTATGGGTGGTGCTTTGTGCTTGCAGGAGTTGCTGCCCCAGGGTCCTTTAGGAGCTGTGACAGCTCTGGAGAGGTCTCACCCTGCTGCGGGGACCCGGGGGATGGGGGGGTGGGCCACGCCAGCTTTTGTGGGACACCGCTGATCCAGGGCACCATTTGTCCTTTAATCCTTTCCTTTCCCTGCTTCTTGCAGCAATAAGCTCCTTATGCGGAGGATCCACTCGCTGTCGGTAAGTTCTGAGGGCTCTGCGGGGCTGAGTGGAGGGAAGCTGGGTCCTGCTGTGCCCCTGGCTGGCTGAGCTGGGAGGAGGAGGAGGAGGATGGAGCTGGAGAGGGCAGGGGTCGTGCAGCATCTCTTACCCCTCTGCCTGCCCCACAGCCGGAGCTCCTGGGGGCCAGCCCGGTCCTGAAGAACATCTCCCACTCCCGGGACTTCAATGGCCACAGGGCTGCCGAGCAGAGCGGCCGGAGAGAGCGCGAGGACAAGGTGAGGGGGGCAGTGAGGCCAAGGGAGGTGGTGCTGGGGAAGGGGCAGGTGGATGCTAATGCTGTGCCCCCCTGCTGCAGGAGGGGTTTGTCTTCAAGAAGCCTCAGAGGCCAGGTCAGCGCAGCCGGCTGCCCGCTGGCGATGGGGCTGCGGGGAGGGACCGCTTTGCCCAGAGACCCGTCTCTGCACCTGGACTGCTGGTGAGAGGGACTGGGGGGCTCCGGGGGGACACTGGGGATGGATCCTCCTGCTGCAGGAGCTGCTGAGCTGGGACCTGGTGCTCCAACCTCCATGTTTGACCTGGAAACCTGTGGATGTGGGAGCTGAAGGGGTAGTTACAGCCTGGGGAGGGGATATCCTGCTTTGAAACAGGGCTGGTGTGGGGCTGGCCCCACTCCTGAGCCGTGGGCTATGTCCTCTCCAGTTCAACACCCCCGAGAAGGAAAATCTCCCCCAGGGAGATAGCCCCATCGTACTGCGCCGGTGCTCCTTGACCTCCTCCATGTCTGAGGATGAAGATGATGGCTTCATGGAGATCCTGGATGAGGAGGAGATGAAGGTAGGGAGGGCTCCGATGTCTGTGGGGGTGGATGGGCCCTGGGCATGGTGTCCATCCCTGCTTAGGGGGATTGGGAAGCTGCCAGTGGGACTCGGCCCCTTCATGCTCCTCTCTACCTCTCCCCATGGCCCTCCTGGTTGCTGCCCTGGCAGAGCGATGCCGATGTGCCACAGGGGATGGAGAATCTGCTGACTGCGCCGCTGGTGAGGAAGGAGGAGGCAGAGCCGGTACGTGGGAGCCTTGGCCAGGGGGCGGGGGGGTGGATGGAGACCCAGGCCTCCCCCCCAGCATCTCCAAGGCGAATCTGGGGGTGAGGGTCCCTCACAAAGGGGCTGGTTGGTGAGCAGCACCAGCCTGGGGGCTTTGAGCTCTTTCTGGGTTGTGTGTGGCCACCAAAGTGTGGGACCCTTGTCCCCCCACTCTCACGGTGCTGGTAGGAGCTGGGGGGGGTGATGTGAGGGGATGACAGACCTCCAGGCAGCAACATTGGCTCTCCACACAGCGTCCCACGAAGCGTAGCAAGTGCCGGCAGCTCTTCCGCTCACCCTCAATGCCCAGCAGTGTCATCAGGCCCATCCTGAAGCGGATAGACCGGCCCCAGGACAGGGACACCCCTGTCAAGACCAAGCGGCGGAGGAGCGTGGCTGGTACCCCCAGTGAGGAGGCAGCAGCAGAGCCGGTGGGTGATGGGGAAGCCTTGGGGTGAGGTGTCCTTGTCATGGTCCGCCCTTCGCTGGTGGGACTGGCCCATGCCCTGGCTCTGCCAGAGCCCTTGCTAATGCTGAGGGGATGTCTCTGGTTTGTGTCTCTGCAGAAAGCGTGGCTGCTGCGCTCCAGGTCCTTCTCCCATGAGGAGATTGAGAACCTGCTGGCCAACGACCACCAGGAGCTCATTGGGGACTTCTCCAAGGTAGGGCCACAGGGATGCTGGAGGTCTGGGGGTGCTGCCCCCTTCCTCCTGAAGCAGAGGGGCTTTCGGCAGAGCCCTGCACCAGTGCAAGAGCCCAAATCCAGCTGTGGCGGCCCTTGCTTGGGGACTTGGGGCTGTGACTTTCCAGCCTGCAGACCTTGTAACGCGTGGAGAGCCTGATCACTGCTCCTCTAGTCCCAGCACCATGCCGTGTCTGTGGCTCCCTTGGGGGAGCAGTCCTCAAGGTCGGGGGGAGCAGGAGACAGCCTCTGCTCTGGGAGGTCTCCCTGGGATGGATCTTGAACACAGCACACCTTCTGTCCTCCAGGCTTACCTGCTGCAGACGGTGGAAGGGAAGCACCAGGACCTGAAGTACATTTCTCCTGAAATGGTAAGGGATCAGCAGCCTCTCCCTGAACTGCCCCTGTGGGGCTGCCTGCCTGGCCCCCCCCGCGCTCCTCCCCTCAGTGACAGGCTTTCCCTGCAGATGGTGGCAGTGCTGACAGGGCAGTTCAGCAGCCTCATTGAGAGCTGTGTGATCGTGGACTGCAGGTACCCCTACGAGTACGAGGGAGGCCACATCAAGGTCAGAACTGCTGCTGCACCCCTCCGGGGTGGGGTGGGGGGGCCCCTGTGGGGTGGGGGAAATTCAAACTCATCAAATCCCAGAGGGGCTGGGCTCCCTCAAAGGTCCTGAGCACCCCCCTCTCCACCCCCAAGGGGTCGAGCAGCCCTCCCCAAAGGTCCTGAGCCCCAACTGGCAGGGGGGGAAGGGTGATGGTGCCCCTGTAGATGGGGGGTGATGGGGGAGGCTGTGGGCAGCGTACTGACCCCCCTCCTCCTGATGAAACGGGAGGTGGGGGGATGAAGGTGCTTCGTCTCCCTCCCCAGGGTGCAGTCAACCTGCCGATGGAGCAGGATGTGGAGGATTTCCTGCTGAAGAAGCCCATCGTGCCCTTTGACGCCAGCAAGAGGGTGATCGTCATCTTCCACTGCGAGTTCTCCTCTGAGAGGGGGCCCAGGATGTGAGTTGGGGCGGGGGGTGTGTGTGTGTATGCTGGGGTTTCTGGACCCTCCCCGGACACGGCTGGATCTTGGCTTGGTGACAATCCCTGCCGCAGCCCCTTCCCATCACCTTCCCCTGTCCCGCAGGTGCCGGTTCGTCAGGGAGAAGGACCGAGCCTGTAATGAGTACCCCCACCTCCACTACCCTGAGCTCTATGTCTTGAAGGGGGGGTACCGGGAGTTCTTCCCCCAGTACCAGGTGAGTCCCCCACCTCTGCCCACTGTGTGGCAGGAGGGGAGGGCTTGGGGTGGGGCATGGGGAACACCCTCTCCCTTTCCCAAACCCTGCCCTGCTGGGGGAAGAGAGGGGTCTGGCGCTGAGCATCCTCCATGGGGATGGTATTTCAAGGGGCAAGGGTCTGTGCTGAGGGTCCTGGGGTACTGGGTTTTCCCGTGGGTGGGGGGCAGGGGCTGCGCTGCAGGTGCTGACAGACACATTGTGGGTGCCCAGACACATTGCGAGCCCCAGGACTATCGCCCCATGCACCATGAGGATTTCAAGGAGGACCTGCGCAAGTTCCGCCTGAAGAGCCGCACGTGGGCGGGCGAGCGCAGCAAACAGGAGCTCTATAGTCGCCTCAAGAACTTCTGATGGCTCTGGGGGTACCCCCATAACCCCCCACCCTGCCCCCTTGGGGCTGCCATCCGGCAACATCTCCCAGCCCTAAAACCTAGCTTTCCCCAGCCCTCCTCTGCCGGGTGCCCTGCACAGGATCACTGACCTCAGCAGCAGGGTGGGTTTTTAGCCCTTTTTACCCTAGAAAAGGGTAAAAAGGGTTTAGGTTTTATCCTAAATTGTGGCTGGTGTGGGGGAAATGTCTGGGACTGCTCCCTCTAGCCCAGACCGTAAGTCACTGCCATGTTAAACCTTCCTCTGGGCCTCCGGGGTGGGGGCAGAGCTGTAGCGGGTGCTGGCTGCCTCCCCCAGCTCTCCCCTCCCTCGGAGCAGGGAATGGGGCTCCGGGGCTGTGGGGCAACCCCCCAAGCCAGTGACAGCCCCCCTCCCTTGCACCCTGGGCCAGGGCACCTGTGCCAGCTCTGGGAAAGCCATGGGGCTGCAGCTGAGCCCTGGGAGGGGAGGGCATGGAGCTGGTTAGACCCTGCCTGGGGCTTAATTGCCAGAACTGAGGCAGAAAAGCACTTAAACCTCCTCTGCAGCCCTTCTCCGGGTGGGGGCAGCTGCCTGGGGGGTGCACCCTGTGGGTGTAGTCACTGACTGCATCAGCCTGGGTTGCTTTGGGGTTTTTTGTTGTTCGGTGCCCCCCCCCCCCCCCCCCCATTTTATTTAAAATAGTTTGTTCTCCTCTTCTAAGCCAGCTGTGGCTAACAGCGGGGGGCAGGAGGGGCTTCACCCTGACCCCAGAGCCAGGCAGCGGTTAAGCTGTGGCACCTCAGGGACACCGCGGCACGGGGCTGAGCACTTGCCTGTGACCTGGGGAGGGTGGGAAGCATTTCGTTGGCCGGGAGCTGCCGCTGTCACGCTGTACTCATGTGTCTCATTCATTTTTATGTTTATATGTGGGGTTTTTTTTACGCTCCTGGCTAATAACTCCTGAAGGAGGAAGAACAAACCTGTGTCCCTTGTCTGTGACTGATGCAAAGCAAAGGCGGGGGGGGGGGGGGGGGGCAGGGGGACAGGCTCTGTGAGGGCTTGGTGAGGTGGAGAGGGCTGGGGTAATGGCTTCGCTGGGGGCTTCCCTGGGGGGATAGTGGCTGGGGCAGGCACAAATATTGACCTGTTTAATGCTGTCCCTGCACAGTGGGATGGTGGCAGCATGGCCCCAGCTGGGTAATGGGAGAGCTCTGCCCCACTCCTGCTTGGCCATGGAGGGGGGCCTGCAGGGCAGGGGCTGTGGGTCATGTCTGGGACCCTCAGGGCCATGCGTGGGTGGGGCTGGAGGGGTGACGGGGGGGGGGGGGGTGTCCTGCAGCCAGGGCAGAGCTACCTGAGGGGGGCACCCCTGCCCTGCCACCCCTGGCGTGGGTGATCCTGTGTCCCTCAGGCCATGCCCCACCACCACCCCCGGGTGATGCTGTGTTTCCCTGTCCCCCCTCCCTCGGGGCAATCCTGTTCCCCCCAGGCCCTGCTGCCCCCGGGGTGATCCTGGGCTCCTCCAGCCCCTGGGATGACCCTGTCGTTCCCCCAGGCTCTGCCATCCCCAGGCTGATCCTGTGTCCCCGGGGGTGACCCTGTTGCCCACGGCTCTGCTGTCCCCCAGGCCCTGCCACCCCTCCCAGGCCGTACTTCCTCTTCCCCTCCGCCAGCCCGCCCACCAGCCCACTATGCGCCAATCAGCGCGCCGCTCGCGTAGCCTTGGCCAATCACGGCCCGGCCCTGTCAAGTGCAGCGTGTGGGGGGCCAAGCTTCCCCTCCCTTCTCCCGCCTCCCTCTCTGGACTCACCAATCGCCGCCGCCGCTGCCCTCCGCATCGGCCAATCTCTGCCCTCCCGCGCCCTGCGCCAATCTGAGCGGGGACTTTCGTCACACTCGCTGACCAATGGCAGCCGGCGGAGGGGCGGGGCGGGGCGGAGCGGTGGTGGGGGCCGGGGTCGCGGCGGCGTTGCCATGGTGCGGGCGTTCGTGCTGCTGGCGCTGGGCGGGCCCGGCCCCCCGCGCCCCGCCCCCTGCCGCGTGCTGTACGCGCGCGCCTTCGGTACCCCCCCCGAGACCGACACCCCCCCCGGCACCGGGGACCCTTCCCGGCAGCGCCTCCGCCGCAAGGAGCAGCTGCTGGCCGTGGCCAGGTACCCGGGACACCCCCTTTTCCCTGGGCGGGGCGGGGGGGGGCGGTTTGGGCTCGGAGGGACCCCCGGGGCCGGGACACGCCCCCTCCATGGGACTCCCCCATTCCTGGGGATGCTGGGCTCGGTAGGGCCCCCACGACCGGTTCCCCGGTTCTGGCCGGTCCCAGGGTTCTGGCACCCCCCCACCTCTGACAGTTCCAGGCTCAGTGGGACCCCCGGGGCCATGATACCCCCCCTTTTTGGGGGGGGCTCCTGGGCTTTGCAGGACCCCCAGGGTGGTGACACCCCCTTCCTGGGGGGCTCTGTGCTCAGTGGGACCCCCAGAGCTATGACAGCCTTCTTTTGGGGGGACAGGGCTCTGCGGGACCCCCAGGGCCGTGGCACCACCGAGCCCTGTCCCCCCAATAGACAGGGTCACCCTGTCCCTGGATGGAGGGGGGGGGGGCTTAACACAAGGGTCCCCCCTTCTCTCCCAGGCAAGTGGCCACCCAGTGCCAGCTGCTTCAGTCATCCTCGGGGCGCCCGTCCTCCCCCCAACTCCCCCAGCTCCCCGATGAGCCGATGTCGCTGCAAGACGCCCCGGGGGGGCTTTTCCAGCTGCCCTCCGGGGACCCCTTCCCCGAACGGGTGACGGTAGCCTGGCTGTCAGTCGTGGCCCTCGCCTTCGCCTTGGTTTGTGACCCCCAAGAGAACGTATCGCTTGCCGAAATCACCCTGCGCCGCCTGGCCCCCCGCCTGCTCACCTCCCTGCGCCTCCTCGGCCCCGGCGCCGACGTCCTGCTCCGACCCGAGGCCACTGACGTCCTCCTCGATCGTCTCCTGCCCCACGGGCAGATGCTTTTCCTCAACGAACACTTCCTCCAGGCAGTGGACCGGGAGATGGGCATCAAAGCATCCCGCTGAGCATCCCTGCCCGGCACCCCCCGATATTTTGGGGCGGGAGAGGCAAGGGAGGGGTCCGAGATGGTCGCCAAGCCCCAGTGGGATGGAGAGGAAAAGTGGCTCAGGAATAAAGAGCAACGAGCCGGCAAAGAGCAGGTTTTTAATCCATTTATCCCCATGATACCATCTTGGGAGGCCTGGGGACTGCTAATAGCCATCCCCGTAAAAATCCATCCGGAGCTGGGATGGCACCATGTTCCTGCACAGCTCTGCATGCACAGGACCGCAGGCAATGGCTCTGCAGGGCCATAAATGGACATTAAAAAAGAGGTGATTCTCCCCCGGGGGGTTCTGCAAACCTCTCACCAGCCAGCCTGAAGGATGGATGGGTGCTGGGGGCCTCCGTCCCCTCCATGTGAAGGTTGGGGTTTCCCTGTCCGGATGCTTTGGGGCAGGTGGGGGGTCCTCGGTGGGGGAGCAGCAGCCATGGGCAGCTCAGGTCCCTCTGCTGTGGGACAGGATGACCAGAGATGGGGGTCTGTCACCTCAGGACAGGAGGGACCCCAGGGCAGACAAGGTAGCGGGGGGGTGTGCAACCAGCCCTGCTGCATCACGCTCACCGGGGTGGAGGATTTAATCAACAGGCAGCGAGGCAGGACACGGCCATGCCCCCAGCATGGGGGGTCGGTTGTCCCCAGATGTGTGCTTGGGGTGGAGGGGACATCTGTGACACCCTGGGAGGTGGCAAGAGCTGGCACCCACCCTCCCGGCTCCACAGGGTACAGCAGTGAGCAAGGTCCTGCCCCGGCAGTTTCTGGGTGCCAGGAGAGCCGGGGAGCCAGGAGCCATCGTGCCTGGCTCTCCCGCCACTGCCGGCATGCCGGAGATGGGCTGTGCTGCCTGTCCCTGCAGAGGGGCTGCCTGGGAGGGGTGGACCCCAAAATGTTTCCCCCCATAACTGCGCCGGTAAAGCTGAAGAACCTGGGGAGGGGCGCTGGGCATTGATGGTGCCGGGCTTCAGCCATGGTGCGTCTCTCTGGACGTGATGCTGGGTGGGATCTGGCCAGGCACGCTGCTGGGGGCTGCAGGCACAGAGAGGTCCCGGTATCCCCTCCCACCACGCTCACAGGGCAAGGGAGGAGACGGATCTGTCCCTCCCACGGCACTCATGGGAGGCCCATGACATGAGAGATGTGGCACCATGGTTGATGCCAGCAAAGGTCCCCAAGGTGGGCAGGGCAGGGTAGAGGGGCTGAGGGGATCTCGCTGCCTGCCGGGGGCTGTGGGGGTGATGGAGCCAACCCCCCACTGGGTGGGGGGGGCAAGAGGCAGCTGGGGAGGTGCAGCAGGAGAAGTTTAATCAGGGCTCTGTGTGCAGGGGGTAGCATTGGGGTCTGGAGCATCGGCGGTGGCGTCAGTGTCGTGGCACGGGCACTGGCCGGGGATCTGCCCTGCTTCAGGGAGGAGCGGAGGTGCCGAGGGGGGGCTCATCCAGCACGCTGCATGGGGTGAGGGGGCTGGCAGCGGGGCCGGCAGCGTGCCCGCAGGGGATCTGTCAGCGGGGCGTCAGGGCATGCTCAGGTCCCTCTTGCAGATCCAAGGAAAGGTGAAGTTGCAGTTGTGGTCGTTCCAGAGGCCGTTGCGCACAGGGTGGATCTGGGCGCAGTCCTCCTGGCCCCACTGCCCGTGGTCCGTGCTGTCCGGCTGCCCCGGTGCCCAGAAACTGCCGGGGAAGAGCGGGGTCAGCAGGGAGGTGCTGGGGGCGCCGGGCGCCCCCTTCCCAAGCCCTGCTCTCACCTCTGGGCCTGGGAGTAGGTAGCTCCATCCACCCAGCGCCAGGAGCCCCCGGGGCCCGTGGCTGTCAGCCCAATCCAGTAGGATCCTCCCCTTGCTTCCTGCGCCAGGTAGTCCTGTGGGACAGGACACGGGTGTGGGCAGGGGGAACAAGTAGGAGACAGTAGGAGGGCAGGAGGATGCACGGGCAGGAGGGTTCATGGGCAGGAGGATGTGCAGGCAGGAGGGCACACAGGAGCAGGCAGCAGCAGGGCAGGGCAGGCAGGAGAGGGCGGTGATGGGCGCTGCAGCCCCAGTTACCTACCTGCTCCTCGAGGCTGGTGATGGAGGTGAGGTAGGAGTGGGTGAAGCGGCAGGCGGCCTCCGCCTCACTCCAGGGCTTCGGCTCCCTCGAGAAGTAGTAGATCTTCCCCTGGTGGTACCGCCATCCCAGGGACAGCCCCTGCAGCCACCGCCCTGGGGAGTGGGCAGCCGTGGGGCCGGGGTGCCAGCTGCCAGGGCCAGAGGGGCCGGGGCAGCCCAGGGCCGGGTGTCACCCCCCCCAACACCCCGCAGCCTCCCCAAGGACGTTACCGAGCTGCTCCTTCCGCCTTTGCGCCGCTGCCGGGCTCTCACTGGGGTTCAAGGGACCTGCCACGGGGTTAGGGAGAGGAACTAGCAGTGGTGTGCCCACCGCCTTGGGCAGAGGCTGGGGGGCAGGGGCTGGAGGGCAGGGGAAAGGGACAGGGGCTGGCTGGGGACGGGCTGGGTGGCAGGAGCTGGGTGGCAGGGCTGGGTGGCAAGGGGCTGGGGTACTGGAGCTGTAAGGCAGGGGCTGGGGGACAGAGGCTGGGGGCAGGGGCTGGAAGGGAGGAGCCGGGTGGCAGGGGCTGGGGGACAGGGGCTGGGGGCAGGGGCTGGACAGTAGCATCTGGGGACAGGGTCTGTAAGGCAGGAGCCGGGTGGCAGGGGCTTGGGACAGGGGCTGGGTGGCAAGGGGATGGGGTACTGGGGGCAGCCCCAGCGTCCCACTCACCATCAGGGTCAGGCAGCGGATGGGCTCCAACGGCCACCAGCTCTGCCCGTGCTGCCCGCAGCTCCGCCTGGCCCTGCACATCTGGGGAGGGCAGGGCCGTGGGTCAGCGCCGTGCCAGGGCTGCCCGTGGGCTCCTGCTCGCTCCCGGCTCCTGACAGCCATCACCGGCTCCCGACAGCCATCACCGGCTCCCATCCCCCCGGCAGCACTTACACAGGGTGATGAGGGCTGCCAGGGTGGCCACTAGGACCACCCCCATGCCCACGGCCAGGACGGTGCCCAGCGTCCAGCGGGATGCGGCTAGAGGAGATCCGGGTGCCAGTACTGCGGGAGAGAATCCGGAGGTGCCCTGAGTCAGGTCTGAGCCAGCCCCGTGGACCCTGGCATGCCTAGGAGAGGAGCCGGGATGGGGAAGGAAGGGGGTCAGCCAGCTGCTCCTCCTGCATCCCAGCGGGATAGGGCTTACCTCGAGTGGGGCTGGGTGGGTAACGGATCTGCAGTCTCTCATACAGGTCTGGCTCTGCCTCCGCCATCCCGGCAGCTAGCCCGGCTCAAGGAGCTGCTTCCTGCCGGAGCTTCGGCACACGCCGGCAAGGGCAGCCCGAAGTGCCAGGAAAGGGAACCGGGCAGCCAGGCACTCACAACAGCTTGTGGGTGCCGGTTCCTGACGACAGCCAGGGCGTCACACGTGTCCTCCCGCCCCAAGCGGCATCATCTGGGGACAATCCTCGATGCAGGGCACGCAGCCACATCCCAGCCCTGGACCCCCAGCCCACGGCCAGCTCCTGCCCCAACCACTGACCCTGTGGTTTTGTCCCAAAGCTCATCTCAATTGCAATTAGTATTTCCCACCCTCAGACGCAGAAATGCTGGGGGAACCCCTGAATCCCAGGAGGGAACCAGCAACCTGGTCTCGGTGCCAGGGGCAGGGGGGGATGCGCCCAGCCCAGTGTGCCGGGTGTGGTGCAGGGGGCTCCCAGCCTTCATCCTCCTTATTTGCCAGGAGAGCAGACAGCCTTCAAATGGGGCTGGCAGTGGCCTGTTATAAATGAGGAGAAGGGCTGTTGTCGTCATCGTCGTCATCATCATCATCACTACAACATTAGTGATGTGCACGGGCAGTGCTCTGCCTGGCTGGAAAGCCGCACAGTGGGCGTGAGGACGGATGCCCAGGACAGGCACCATCCCGGCAGGATCCATGCAGAATCGGGCATGGGGAGCTGCCCTCTGGCACCAGGGGAAGCAGCCTTTGCCCAGACCCTCCTGGGCTGGAGGAGCTCCCTGCCGGCGGGGAACCCCAAAGGGGAGGTCGGTGCCTGCTGCCACAGGGTCTGCTCGGGGCCGCCCAGCTCCTCCCAGCACCGTCCCCGGGCGCTGCGGTGGGACACCTGGCACCACCGCCTGTGGCGCAGACCTCCCCAGGCCCCCAGCTGCCCCCGCTCTGCTCCGTAAACACCCAGATATGGTATTTCATAACTTCTGGTTTTTGTTTTTTTGTTGGTTTTTTTTTTCCCCATTTTGGCCCAAACCATCATCGTGTTTAACACAGACACCAGAAATAGCTTCAAACATGCAGCAACAACGATTTTCCAGCAAATGCAGGAATTGCCAAAAAGCCCAGGGGTGCGTTTCTGCCCAGCTGGCCCTGCACCCCCTGGGCACGGGTCTGTCCCCCGGGGCTGCACCAGTGGCCTTGTGATGGGCAGACCTTCATCCTCCTCCTCCTCCCTGCTCTTCCCCTTCCCCGCTCCCCCTCCCCAGGGCACGGACACCCCCCAGCGTGGCCGCCACCAGCTGTGGTGACAGTGCCGTCCCCATGTCCCTCACCCCCTGAGCTGCAGCTGAGTTGCCATCTGGCTCGGAGCCGGCTGCCAGCACTGAATCAGAGGCAGCCCCATGTGGGCAGCGAGGGGCCATGGCCGAGGGTCCCTGCAGCCACACTCGGCTCTTCTCCAAGTTCTCCACCTCACCTGCAAGCCCTCACCCTTTCAGCTGCTCCATTTAATTTCCTTTTAATACATTTTCCCATTAAAGTGCCCTTCTCTTTAGTTCGGTGGACACGGTGCAGGAAGAGGTCCCATGTGGGACCTTGAGCATCATTTCCACATCCAAGCTGGTTTCACATTTGTGAGTCTCTATGAGGTTAACTGAATTCTCCCCTTACTGCGATTGTATTTACTGCCCTGGCAGAGACCTGCAGCTTCTCTGTTATTCCTTGGCATTTTGTAGACGCTGTCAGCATCCTTCTCCGCTCACCAATGCGGTAGCTCTACTCGGCCTTTCTCAGCTGGGCTTCCAGGCCATAAAGGTTCTCTGCTTAGATTGGACATTAGGCAAAGGTTCTTCCCTGAGCGGGTGGTCGGTCCCTGGAACAGAGTCCTCAGGGAAGTGATCATGGCACCAACCCTGTCAGCGGTCAAGGAACATCTGGATGACACGCTTATTGATATGGGTTAGTTTTAGGTAGTCTTGCAAGGAGCAGGGAGTTGGACTCAATGATCCTTATAGGTCCTTTCCAACCTTAGCTATTCTATGATTCTACGTATTGACATAACAATAACATTTAATTTATTGGGCTGCACTTTGCTTCTCTGTCAATGCAACTCGATCCTTCTGACTTCAGGTGGATATGGGCTGCAATGCCTTGAGTCTTTTGTTTCCTACCTACATTTTCATAAAGTTTCCCAGGGATACGGCACCACCAAATCCGTGAGCGGCATCGGACAGTGGCGCTCGCCCATTCGGAGCTGACGGGACCTCGGGAGATGAGAGGATGCAGCTGGATTTTGCAGTGTTGTGAAACAGGGTGAGTCAGGGCTGACAACACCACCCCAACACCCATCACCAAGCAGCTGGATGATGCTGCAGAAGTGTCCAGAGGAAGATGAAACTGTGGGGAAGAGGAAGGAAGCCAGTTCACCTTCATGTTGCACAAGTGGTGAATCATTCAGTCATAGAATATCTCGAGTTGGAAGGGACCCATGGGGATCATCTAGTCCATCGCACTGCAAGGAGCAGGGAGAGGAGCAGGGACTGCCCAGCTCTGTAGCCTGTCCAGATCTCTCTATAAGGCCTCTCTACCCTCAAGGGATTCCACAGCTCCTCCTAGTTTAGTGTCATCGGCAAACTTACTTAATGTACATTCAATTCCTCTACCCAGGTCATTTATAAAAACATTAAAGAGCCTGGGGAACCCCACTGGTGACCCCACACCACACAGCCTGATGTGACCCCATTTACTGTAACCCTTTGAGCCCAACCCATCAGCCAACTGATCACCCAACGTATTATGGCCTTGTCTACCTGTGCGCTGGACATTTTGTCCAGAAGGATACTGCGAGACACAGTGTCAAAAGCTTTGCTAAAATCCAACCCCCACCCCCATCTACTGTCTTCCCTGGGTCAACTAGATGGGTGACCTTGTCATAAAAGGAAATTAAGTTGGTTAGCGGGACTTTCTCTTCATAAACCCATTCTGGATGTGACTAATGACTGAGTTGTCTCTCAAGTGGTTTTCAGTCACCCCCAGAACAACCTCCTCCATTGTTTTACCAGGCACTGAAGTAAGACTGATAGGATATAATTACCAGGGTCTTCCTTCTTTCACTTCTTGAAATCTAAGACAACATTTGCCAGCTTCCAGACAACTGGGCCCCCTCCAGACTGCCAAGACTGCTGAAAAATAGTGCAGGGATATTCCGCAATAGCATCAAGAGCTGTTATCATGATACCGTCATGATATCATGACATTATATGATAACATCAGGCAGCAGGCAGGGGAGGGATGGTCCCTGCTGAGGAGCATCATGCTGAAGTCTGGGACAGTGTCCCCATCCCTTATCCATCGGTGACAGCAGCAGGCACCTCCAGGCAGGCTTGAAGGCAGGGAGCAGCCCTGGGCTGACAACCGAGGGGCAGCCTCTCAGGGAGACACAGGAGTTATGGCCAGAGATGGCTTGTGTCAGCAGGAGATTCCCTGGGCTTTTCCCAAAATGGGCACAGCTCCTGTCCGGGCAAGGGTCTGTCTACCTGTTGGGGAGCAGAAAACCCACAAGTGATTCAAGATCAGCTTTGCAGGAGCCCAGGCTGCAGGCAGGAGCCCTCACTGCAGGCTACAGACCTAAAACAGGGCACGAAACAGAGAACAAATAATGCCAAATAGCAAAAAATTCCTTCAAAAAAGGATGGTGCCCGTGTGCCGCCCCCAAACAGGAGAGTTCCAGGCACACTCCTCACCCCGTGCCCCTCTCTGCATGCGGGGTTTCCCCAAACCTTTCATGCACCCCCTCTGCCTGCACCCACCTCCAGCCCAGCCAGTCCAAATTGACTCAGCCCGCTTTCTGACGAGGAGCTGGAGGAGCAAACCTTGTCCTGGGGCTCTGCTGGGAAGATCACCTGCACCCTAAGCACCCCTGTGCCTAGCCAGCCAGCCAGCCATCTACCCATCCATCCATCCAGCCAGCCAGCCAGCCAGCCAGCCAGCCAGCCAGCCAGCCAGCCTTCCCTCTGGTGGGAGGACCACACAGCATGGGGTGGGAGCCAAAGCAGCGAGGGTGCTCTGACCTGGCTGGGTGCAGACCTGGGAGCTGGGGAGGGTGGGGGATTGGGACCAATGCAGCCAGTTATTGTAAGGTGGGGCTGTTTTGAGACTGGGGAGGCAATTTCACGCTGCTCTGAGCAGGGATGCTCCCGTGTGGTGCCCTGGGCTGGGAAGGGGCTGCCTGGAGCTTCTCCCTCCCCCTTCACCCTCTCCTTGGCAGCTTCCCAGCCGTCTGCCCCCGCCATGAGCACTCTCTCACCCCGTCTTGGCACAGGGGGTCCCATCTGCTTGCTGACCGCAGGCACCAAGGAAACACCTTGAGAGCAGGACAAGTCCCCGCTTCCAGCCCACCGCAGCTGGACCCAGGATGGGGGGGGTCCCCTGCAAGCACCAGGGCACTCTGTGGTGTGGATGTCCACCCGCGTGCACATCGGTCCATCCATGTTCCCACTGGACCACCCACATGCCCATCAGTCCATCTGTGTGCCCAATGGACCATCCATTGATCCATGCGCCTGTCGGTCCATCCATGTGCCCACCCATCCATCCCTGTGCCATCGGACCACTTGTGTGTCCGTCGGACCATCCCTGTGCCCATTGGTCCATCTGTGCGTCCATGGGACCATCTGCATCTCCACCAGTCCCTGCAGGAGCACACTGCCATACACTCAACCTCTGCCAAGCTGAGCTGCAGCCACCCATTCCCCAGCGAAAGGCCCGGCAGTGGCCATACTCCTGGGAGGCACCGGGCAACCCAGTGAAGGCGAGTGCAGCCGGCAATCCTGGGGCCAAGGCACAGTGACAAGTGCCAGGCGGTGGGACTTGGGTCATGCTGGCTGAGTAAGGTACGTCCCAGCAGCCGGGATGGGGTCAGACCCGGACCCAGCGTGTGGGACCCAAATGACACGCAGTGGCACTCAGGGACACTTGCTAACTGGCCAGGAACGATCCCTGGAGAAGCCACATGCCCTGCAGCTCCGCGGCCGCTGTGAGCAGGACGGTCCCTCCACAGGCACCGCCAGCCCCGGCTCTTTCCAGGAGCCCCGGCACCAAGAGCACGTCCCCTCCTGCAGGCAGGATGCAGGAGCTGCCCCATGGGGAAACTGAGGCACAGACCGAGCATCTGGGGGTCACCGAGGGAGCGGAGAGCACTGACAGAGTTGGAGGGCAGCTCTTGCTGCCAGCCACTGCTCTGGTCCCCCAGGTTTCCCTAACCAGGCTCTCTCACAAGCGCTGTCTGCGGGATCTGCTGTCTTGGTAAACTCAGCCCCGAGTCAAGCCAGGGGAGAAGTCCCCTCCTCCAGAGCCACCAGCTCCATTAAGTGAGCAATTACTGCCACTCAGGATGTCACCGAACACGGGTGACAGGCAATCCCCAGAGATAAGCTGGCCCTGATGACTGTCCCCGAGGAGCTGTGCAGACGCACACGCCGGGGAAGCAGTAATTTAGAAAACCCTTGCAATTATTACCCGAGCTCATTTATTAACTCCGAGGTCTGACTGCTTGCTGGGGTCCCCTGGGTGCACGGAGGAGCCCATGCCTGCTCAGCAGCTCCCTTCGCCCCAGAAGAAATGGGCCAGGTTTGGGGTGGGATCCCAGTGGGAAGCGGGGCTCGGGGTCCTGCTGCTGGGAAGGTCTGTCCCAGTCCCGTCCTTTTCTCCAGGGAGAAAAGGAAGGAGGGGGAAGAGATGAACCCAAAGTGGGGGGTGCCCAGCTGCTGTCTCTAACGGCAAAAGTCCACCTAGAAAATGCCCAGCAGGGAAGTGCCAAACTGGGCCAAACTGGGTGTTGCACCTCAAACCATCCTGTGCTGAACTGGGACGAGGAGAGCCCCATGGGGGGGCATGCACCCCCTCCAGCAGCGTGGGCTGTTCCTGCAGCTCTGCTTCCCGCTAGAGCCGGGGGAAAATCAGCTTCACCGGTGGGAGGCTTGCAGGCTGCACCCCTGGGGTTCAAAAAGACACCGTCCCCCCCGGTGAAGGGAGCTGCACACACGCTCTCGCCCTTTGGGACACGCGTCTCTGCTCGACCCCTGTCCCAACCTGACCCGAGGGGCTCAGAGATTCCCTGGGGCACCAGACCCCCCCAGCAGCATCGGCGGAGGGGCAGCCGGGAGAGGACGACGGCGGGACATGCCTGGGATGTCCCCGTGCCGTGGCAGCAGCTCCGCACCGGGACCCCCCCGTGCGCTTTCAGCTCCCGCCTTTCTTCCGAAATTTATGATTAAAGAACGGTTTTCAAAGCGCCCACGGCACCCGGCCATGGGCACCCACATGCGAAAGCAGCCTGGGGTCTCAGGGGGTCTCCCTGCGGCAGTCTGGGGTCCCATGTGCATGGGGACATCCAGGGATGCCTCGTCCACCCCTCCCCGGCCGCATCCTGCTGCTCAGCCTGAGGGCACCCCCCCGCCCCATCCCCAGCCGACCCCCCAGCACCCCAGATATTCCCAGGGGGTCCCCCCATCCCCGGCTGACCCCCAGGGCCCCAGCTGATCCCAAAGGACACCACCCCCCGCCAGGTGACCTCCCCCGGTGCCAGAGGGCCCCGCTTGAGCCCAGATTACCTCAGCGGACCCCACCTCACCCCAGAGGGCCACAGCTGACCCCTGAGGACCCCACCTGAACCCAAGGGATCTCAGCTCAAGACCCCAGACAATCCTTCAGGCCCCCCTCCCCTGGGGGCAGGGGACCCCATTCTACTCCGGGGACCCTCGCCTCCCGCCGCGCCCTGCAGCCCCCCGCCCGCGCCATTCCCCTATCAAAATGGCGGCCAGCGCCTGCCCTCACTGCCTGCCCGCACCCAAGATGGCTGACGCGGGGCTGGGCGGGGCGGCGGGAGCAATGTCACCGCGGAGCGCCCCGCCCCTCTCCAAGATGTCCGTGTCTTCCTCCTCTCGGCCCCCGCGTTGCCCTTATCCAAAATGGCGGATGGCGTACAAGAAGAGCAAGCGCTGCGCCAGCTTCCAAGATGGCGTCCGCGGCGTCAGCGCAGCACCCTGGCGCAAGGCCTCTCGGCTACGCTCTGGGCGTAGGGGCGGGGCGGGAGAAAGCGAAAGTGGCGGAGGGACCGGAACGGCGGCGGCGGCGGGAGCGGGAGCGGGAGCAGGAGCAGGAGCGGGGCCCGCCCCGGCGGGAGGCGGTCAGCCCCCCAGCGAGAGGCTGCCGGGCAGACAGGCCCCTGTTGGGCGCGGGGCGGGCGCCCCCTGCCGGGCCGGAGGAGGCGGCGGGGGCAGCGCCGGGGGGTCCCCCTTGTCCCCCTGGGGGGGGCTGCGGGACGCGGGGACCCCCCCCCGCCCCGCGGGCCATGGCGCGGCTGGAGGCGGTGGCCAACGTGGCGCTGCGGGTGCCGGGCCTGGCGCTGCTGGACCTGCTGTACCGCTGGGACGCGGCGGCCCTGGGCGACCTGCTGCGGCCCCGCCGCGGGGACCCCCCCCTCCTGCGGCCCCCCGCCCTCCGGGGCGCCTACTGCCTGGGTGAGGGCTGCGGCGGGACGCGGGGGTCCCCCGGGGCGGGACAGGCCGGGGACAGCCCGGGGATGGATGGGCTGGGGACAGGAGAGGACACCCTCGGGGACAGACAGGCTGGGGACACCTCATGGCTTGGCCAGGTTGGGGACATAAGGGTACATCCCAAGGGATTGCCAGGGTGGGGACACCCCAGGGAACGGACAAGTTGGGGACACGGTGGGGACATCCCAAGGGATGGACAGGTTGGGGACATGGTGGGGACACCCCAGGCCCTGGCCAGGTTGGGGACACAGTGGGGCCACCCCAGGGATGGACAGGTTGGGGACATGAGGGGACACCTCAAGGAATGGCCCTGTTGGGGACACGATGGGACATGCAGGAGATGGAAACGTTGGCGACACAAGGGAGCACCCCAGGGGATGGCCAGGTTGGGGACATGACGGGACACCCTTGGGGACAGACAGGCTGGGGATACCTCATGCCATGGCCAGGTTGGGGACATAAAGGTACATCCCAAGGGATGGCCAGGGTGGGGACACCCCAGGGGATGGACAGGTTGGGGACACAGTGGGGATACCTGGCCCAGTTGGGGAGATGAAGGGACACCTCAAGGGACGGCCACGCTGGGGACACAATGGGACACGCAGGGCATGGCCATATTGGGGACATGAGGCGACACCCCAGGGAATGCCCGGGTTGGGGACACAGTGGGGATACCCCAGGGCCTGACAAGGTTGGGGACAAGAGGGGACACCCCAAAGGATGGCCAGGCTGGGGACATGCTGGTGGCACTCCAGTGGTTGTCCAGGCTGGGGACATGAGGAGGTACCCCGAGGCATGAACAGGTTGGGGACACAAGAGGACACACAGGGTATGGACAGGTTGGGGACATGAGGGGACGTCCCCCAAGGGATGGACAGGTTGGGGGCATGGGGAGGACACCCCAAGGAATGGCCATGCTGGGGACAAGAGGGAACACCCAGGCCCTGGCCAGGCTGGGGACATGAGGGGACACCCCAAGGGATGGCTATTTGGGGTCTTGCCGCCCCAGCCCACGCTGACACCCGCTCAGTGTGGAGCTGTCCCCAGAGCTGGTGGGCACTCTGTCCCCAGCATTGTCCCCTGGCACGGGGGACAGCTGTGAGCCCTGGGGCCAGGAGGTGCCCCTCGCACAGCCCCATCTTGCCCACGCTGCCCCGACACTGCGTGGTGACAGTCGCGTCACCGCCAGGGGCTGCCTGGCTGAGGGGGGGGGTCTTGGCCAGCTGGGGGGCTCAGCGGGGCCACCTCACCCCTCTGTCCCCCGCCTCCGCAGGCCACCTGCTGTGCATGGTGGTGCTGATGCTGCCAGTGCGGTCCCTGGTGAAGCTCTACCTCCACCTCCTCACTGCCCTGCTGCTTGCCGCGGGGCACATGGCAGCCAGGTGAGCCCGGGGGGGGCCGGGGGGGGCTGTGCCGGGGTGCAGAGTGGGTGGCCAGGGGCTGACCCTCTGTCCCCGCAGGGACTATGTCCGCCGCGAGCTGGAGTATGGCTTCCAGGGCGCCGTATACAGTGACCCCGCAGCGCTTGGCCGCTTCGCCACTGCCCTCGCAGGTGAGCCGGGGGGGGGGGTGTCCCAGCCTCCCCAGACGTCCCCAGATGTCAGAGGGGGGATGTGGCACTAAGCAGGGTGAGGGTCTCCTGTGGTGACCTGGCTGTGGGAGCCATCACCCATGGGACAGCGTGTTGGGTGACGATGGCACGGCTGTGCCAGATCGTCGTCACCGCTCTGCGTGCCAGTGCCCAGCTGCTGGTACGAGGTGGCTGTGCCAGGAGACCCAGGGAGGGGACACGGTGGGGGGTCCCACATCCTTCCCCTTGCCCAGGCGTCCCCTGTCCCCTCCGCAGGCCAGCTCTGCCTGTGCACCCTCTGCTCCCTCCTGATGAGGAGCAGGCGACCATGGCTGTTCGGGGCCCCACTGCTGCCAGTGCTGGCTCGCCTCTGCGGCCTCCCCCTCCACGCCCTGCCCATCCTCAACACCTTCGCCGTCGTCGTCACCGCCCTGGAGGTGCTCTACGTCCTCGGCTCCCATGTCCTCGTCCCCTTCCAGCTGGCTGCCGCCGCCTGCCGGGAGGTCGTGCAGGTGAGTGGGAAGGGGGGAGCTGCAGCATGGGGGTCTGCAGGGTGAGAGGCTCTGGGATGGGGGTCTGTGGGGTGGGGGGATGTGGGATGGGGGGTTGCAGGATGGAAAGCTGCGGGATGGGGGGGCTGCAGGGTAAGGGGGTGTGGGGTGGGGGGCTGTGGGGCGTGGGGTGCAGGGTGAGGGGCTGTGGGACAAGGGGCTGCAGGATGGGGGGCTGTGGGATGGGGGGCTGCGGAATGGGGGTTCCTATGCTGAGCCTGCCTTGATGTGGGGTTGGCTGCAGGGCTGTCCCCTCGCATGGCCGGGCTCCCCCGCACCCTCCTTGCCCCCCACATGTGGGGTGAGGTGGGGGCAGCCCTGCTGAGCATCCTGTCCCTGCAGGCGCTGGAGGTGTACCGACTGGTCGCGCTGGCGGTGTCTCTCTGGAGCCAGCTGGCAATCCCGCTCCTCTTCCTCGTCTTCTGGCTGGTGCTCTTCTCCCTCCGGCTCTCCTCCTTCCTCACCTCCTCTAGCAGTCCCCTGGCACAGCAGGGCTTCCTCTTCCTCCTCCTCAGCAGGTAGGGACGGGGGCAGGCAGGAGCTGGGGGAGCTCATGCTGTGGGAGGAGGATGAGGAGGGGCTGGGGCTCCAGTTGGTGCCATCTGGCCCCTGCCAGCACCCGTGCTCACCCCGGGCTCCGTTGCAGCGCGGCCGAGTGCTGCAGCACGCCCTACTCTCTCGTCGGACTCACCTTCACTGTCTCCTACCTCGCCCTGGGCGTCCTCAACCTCTGCAAGTTTTACCTGCTGGGCTTCGGCGCCTTCCAGAACGGCAACGTCATGCACAGGTGAGCCCGCGGCGGGGGACACGGGCGGGCATCCCTCCTCCCATCCCAGTTTGCCTGCAAGAGCCCAGCACAGGGTAGGGAGGACAGGGGTGTCGCAAGGGATCTAGGAACGGGGTCACGTCCCCGGGGGGTGACCAAGGCACGGCGCATGCGGTGCCACGTGGCACGTGCCTGCGGCTGCCGGCCTCACGCCCCACTCCTGGCAGGGGGGTGACGGAGGGTGTGACGCTGCTGCTGCTGGCGCTGCAGACGGGGCTGCTCGACCTGCAGATCCTCCAGCGGACCTTCCTCCTCAGCATCATCCTCTTCATTGTGGTGACTTCCACGCTGCAGTCCATGATCGAGATAGCTGATCCCATCGTGCTGGCCCTGGGAGCCTCCCGCAACAGGTACCAGGTGGAAGGAAGAGCAGCGGGATCCGGCCCCCCATGCTGCGGGGGCAATGGGGAGGAGCGGCAGGGGTCCTCCCCACCTTGCGCTGGGGAAGAGCCAGGCTGTGTCCCATGCCCTCCATGTGCTCCCTCCACCTCGGGTCCTCACTGCCCGTTTTTGGGCAGAATCAGTGCCAGAGGAGGGAGCTGGAGCCCGGGCTCCTGGGGGTGTGGGTGCTGCTCCTGGGGTGGGCATGGCCCCACTGAGCTGTGCTTCCCCTAGGAGCCCCTGGAAGCATTTCCGCGGCGTCAGCATGTGCCTCTTCTTGCTGGTTTTCCCTTGCTTCATGGCCTACAAGATTGCCCACTTCTTTCACCTGGATTTCTGGCTGCTCATCCTGGTCTCCAGCTGCATGCTCACCTCTCTGCAGGTATGGCAGCTCCCGCTCCCGCTGGCACCCTGGAGTAGGCGGCCCTGTCTATCCCATGCCTACAACCCTGCCCCAGTCACCCTCTCCCAGCCTCGACTGATGACACTGGGTGGGGATGTGCAATCTGCCATCCGGCCGCTGTCAACAAGGCGCCATCCTGCTGCCTGCCAGGTGATGGGCACCCTCTTCATCTACGCGCTCTTCATGGTGGAGCTGCTCCAGGACACGCCGCTGGAGCGGATGGACGAGATCATCTACTGCGTGAACGCAGTGAGCCGAGTGCTGGAGTTCCTGGTGGCCGTCTGCGTGGTGGGCTACGGCACCTGGGAATCCCTCTTCGGAGAGTGGAGCTGGATGGGCGCCTCCGTCATCATCATCCACTCCTACTTCAACGTCTGGCTGCGCGCTCAGTCGGGCTGGAGGAGCTTTCTGCTGCGCCGCGAGGCTGCCAAGAAGATCAACTCCCTGCCCCGGGCCACGGGTGGGCAGCTGCGGGACCACAACGACGTCTGTGCCATCTGTTTCCAGGTCGGCCCCTTCCCCTCACCGGCACCCCTGCAGCGCCAGGGGACCCTGCTCTGGGCAGCCCCAGGGGTCCCCTGCCTGCTGGGTGACGTCTTCTTCCTGCCCGCAGGACATGCAGGTGGCCGTCATCACCCCCTGCAGTCACTTCTTCCACGCCGCCTGCCTCCGCAAGTGGCTCTATGTGCAGGACACGTGCCCCATGTGCCACCAGCAAGTGACACCGGTGGCCACTGAGGAGGATCCTGGCATCGAGAGGGTGACTCGGCCAGCACCGGCCAGCAGGGACGAGGTGCCGGAGGATGGAGGAGCTGCCACCAGCCCAGCCCCAGCTCAGCCCCAGGAGGACCGGCTGCGCGGCATGGTCCCAGCCCAGGGGGACAGTGGGGCTTCCCAGGACGATGGGACTGGGGACCTCGGCCCCCACCACCCCGCTCATCCCGACGCCTCCACCCTCCAGGACCGAGAAGCGGGTGCCATCCCACAGCCCCATGGGGACCATCGCCTCAGTGTCCAGGACATGCAGCATCCATCCCCCTCACCCACCAGCCTGGACACTTTTGCCAGCTCTGAGCTCGGGGTGAAGGACAGCGGGGACTCCCACAGCGGCCACCACCCCTCCTAGCACCACAGACTGCCGCCCCCGGTGCTGGGATCCCTCTGCGGGGGCCACCCCAGCAGCGAGCGGGGCCGGGACCCTGCGTGGCACCAGCGTCCCCGAGTGCCCACATCCCTACAGACTCTTTTTGCAATAAAGCCGGAGCTGATGCGGCTGCGCCCGAGGGCTGGGGCTGCACGTCTCACCCACCCCATGCCGGGACAGTGCCCTGTGCCAGCACGGTGGCATGTGCCCAGCGTGTCCCTGGGGTGCTGTGGGGTTTAGGAAGGGTGGGCACCCAATGGGTGCACGGTGGGTGCCAGGCTGCCTTCTAGTCTTATCCCACTAGATGGCACGGGTGGAACGTGCCGGGTGGCTTGGCGTGGGCAGCGGGGGAGTTTGGGGGGTTTTGGGGGTGGTCCTGGGAGGGGGATGGCCTGGGCTTGGCATGGATCTGGTGTGGGGGAGCGTGGGTCAGGCACAGGATGGCACAGGCTTGGTGTGGATCTGGCAGGAGCTTGGTGTGGGTCTGACACGGGCTTGGCGTGGGTCGCCTTTCCCAGCTCTGCTGCCGAATCCCTTTCCCTGTGCCAGGACGAGACCGGGATGCCCCTCTCCGGCCCCGGAGAGACTGGGAACAGGGCCCAGCCCTGCCCGGAGTCCCCATCCTCCCCCTGCTCAGACCCGGCCCCACGGGAGGGGAGGTTTGGGGGCAGGATCCTGGCTGTGTGTGGGTCCCCGGCTCCCCGCTGCAGGGGGGACCTAGCCCTCGCAGCAGCACCAGTGCTGCCCGCAGGGAAAGGGGGGGTCCCTGGGGAGGTGGTAAATGGGCTCCCCCCATTCCAGCTCGGCCCCACCCCGCACTTACCCTAACGCAGTGGCTCCCATGGGTCCTGCAGCCCATTAGCCGGAGGGAAGGAGAAGCCGGTCCATAAAATCCATCTGGGGGGAGGCAAGCGGGGGCGAGAACCCCTTCCCCCTCCTCCCCAACACCTCCATCCTTCAGTCCTCCCTGCCGCCCCCAAAGCCCCTGGAGCCCGGCTGCCCTAGGGTCCCAGCCCCCTCCCCAGTGCCTCTGTGCCTGCAGCACAGCAGCCGGCAAGGGGGACCGTGGGGGTCCCTGCAGGTGCCTCTGGGCAGTGGGGGCGCAGCAGCCCCCACCCCACTGCTCAGCCCCACAGGGGTTTGCTGTGGGGTGGCTGTAACGAGGGGCCCTGAGTATACCCCTCCAGCCCCAGCTGTGAGTGGGTGCAGCCCCCGCAGCGCTGCCGGCCCCCCCGGCGCTTGGCCACACTGCCTCCATTAGGACCCATTACCGGAGCCACACCAGGGAACACGGCTCCCCACGGAGCCAGTCCCAGCGGAGGGAGCCACGTCCCCTGGCACAGCTCAGCCCAGCACTGCCTGGAAATGGGAGATGGGGAGGGGGCAGGGGGCAGGGAGCAAGTCTCCCCCACTGCCCCCGGCTCCTCCTGCAGCAGGAGCTTGGGTCCCTTCGGTGGTGCCCATCCCTGGGGTATCCAGGTGGGATAGGGGCATGGATGGTTGGACACCGAGATGGACGGGGCATGGATGGATTGACATTGGGGTGGACGGGTGGGGGCATGGACAGATGGATGCTGGGATGGACGAGGACATGCATGGACAGATGCTGGGATGGACAGGGGCATGGACAGATAGATACCTGGATGAATGGGAGCATGGATGGATGGACACTGGGATGGATGGGGGCATAGATAGATGGGTGCTAGGATGGATGGGTGGATGTTGGGATGGACAGGCACACGGATAAATGGACACTTGGTTTCTGCAGGAGCCATCGTGGCCCCACCAGCCTTTGGGAAGCTGTGGGGGGTGCTGGGTGGGCTTGGCCCCTGCTACCGAGCCCTGAGGGAGGGGGGGGTCTGTGTGCAGAGCCCCATGTAGGTGCTGCAGCAGCCCCACGGCTGCGTGACCAGAGGGAAAAGGGCACAGCATGGCTTCGCGTTGGGGGAGAGGTTGCAGAGCCTGTGCCAGAGATGTTGCCTGTGACAAGGGGCTGCCCAGGCAGGGACACCAACCTCCCCACTCCCACCGCGGGGCCGGCATCCCCTCCTGTGGCAGAGGAGAGACAGAGCCGGTTGGGGTTCGGGATTCCCAGCCTCTTTGGGATGTGGACTGGAGGCAGCTGTGCAGGGCTGGCACCCCCTTCCCTGACTATACCCTGCCTGGCAGGGATGCACAGTGAGGAGGGGATGGGGACATGTCCCCTTTGCCATGGGTCTGCTGTGGGCACAGTGACGTGCTGTGCCCCAGAGAAGGTCAGCCAGGTTTACGTGGGGCATCGGGGGTGATTCTGGGGTCACCTTTGGGGTATGCTGAGGGACACAGGGGTCACCCTGGGGTGTTTCTGGAGTGCAGGGGTCCCACTGGGGGCACCTCAGGGGGGCTGGTAAGTCACACTGGGGTTTTTGAGGTGCTTGGTGACTCTTTGGGGTCACTCCAAGTGGTCTGAGGGTCTAAGTGGTGGCCAGTATGTGGGGATCCCGGGGTGCAGAGGACCCAAACAGGGTCAGTGTGGCACCAGGGTCTCATTGGAGTCATGCTGGGCACGCAGGCGGGCACAAGGGTCTTGTAGGGTTTGTGAGAGGTCTCTGCGAGGAGCCCTGGGAGATGCCCTGAGGCCTCTCTGGGGTGTCGGGGGGATGCAGAGGGGTCACGCTGGCTTGTCTCCAGAGCTCAGCTGGCTTTTTCTGGGGCCCGTTTGGGGTCTCTCCAAGGCACCTTGTGATGCAGGGGAGGGTCGCTGCAGGCTGTCTCCAGGGATGCAGCAGGGTCTCCTCCAGGGTGTCCCTGGGGTCTCTCTGGCTTATCTCTAGAGCCCATTTGGGGTGTCCCCATGGTGTCCCTGGGACCTGGCTGGGATCTCTCCAGGACATCTCGGGGGATGCCATGCGGTCTCCTCTGGGTGTCCCTGGGGCCTGTTTGGAGCCTCTCCAGGGTGTCTCGGGGGATGCAGTGGGGTGTCCTCCAGGGTACTCCCGAGGCCTGCCTGGGGTCTCTGCAGGGATATAGTGAGGCTGCTCTCTGGTAGCACCAGGACCTGTTCGGGGTCTCTCCAGGGCATCTTGGGGGACACAGAGGGGTGTCCTCCGGGCTACCCCCCGGGCCTGCCTGGGGTCTCCCGGGCCGAGAGGCACAGCGGTCGCCCCGGCCGCCCCGGGGAGCTCGGGGTCTCTCCGCTCCATCCCGTCCCGGTTGTCCCCGGGGTTCCCGGTGCCCGCCGCCCCCTCCCCCGGCGCGGCCGGTGCGGCGCTGGCCGCGGAGCCCCTCCGCCGGCGCGGGGAGGGACCGCTCCTCCCCGGAATGATGTCAGCCTGCCCGGCCGCGGCCCCCGCCTCCCCCGGCGGCTCCGGCCCTGCCTCCCCGGGGAGGCGGCGGCGGCATGGCCCGGGCCGGCGGGGCGGCGGGGCCGCGGCGGCGGGTGCTGGTGCTGATGGTGCTGGTGGCGGCGGCGGGGCGGCGGGGCCGGGGCGCGGGGCGGCGGCGGGGAGGTGGCCCCCCCGGACACTCCGGCCCCCACGGGCCCCCGACGCCCCCCGGCCCCCCCGTCCGCCCGCTCCTGCTGCTGCTGCCGCTGCCGCTGCCGCTGCCGCCGCCGCCGCCGCCGCCGCCGCCGCCACCGCCGCCCCGCGCCGCGCCCGCCGCCGCCGCCCGCCCGGTAACGAGCCCCCGCCGGCGCTCGCCCCCGCCCCATCCCGGGCCGCGCCTGCCCCCTCCCGCGCCCCTCTCCGGCCTCCTCCGCCCTCCATCCCTCCACTCCTCCTCTCAGCCTTCCCGCATCCCTCCCTTCACTCCTCCTCTCCCTCTCTCCATCCCTCCCTCCAGTCCTCGCAGCCTCCCTCCATCCCTCCCTCCAGTCCTCTAAGCCTTCCTCCATCCCTCCCTCCACTCCTCCTCTGCCTCCCTCCATCCCTCCCTCCAGTCCTCGCAGCCTCCCTCCATCCCTCCCTCCACTCCTCCTCTGCCTCCCTCCAGTCCTCTAAGCCTTCCTCCATCCCTCCCTTCACTCCTCCTCTGCCTTCCTCCATCCCTCCCTCCAGTCCTCTAAGCCTCCCTCCATCCCTCCCTCCATCCCTCGTTCCACTCCTCCTTTGCCTTCCCCATCCCTCCCTCCAGTCCTCTAAGCCTTCCTCCATCCCTCCCTCCACTCCTCCTCTCCTTCCCTCCATCCCTCCCTCCACTCCTCCCCTGCCTTCCCCATCCCTCCCGCCCCCCCGCCGCCCCCCGCCCCTTCCCCTCCCGGTCCCCGCACTTGGCTGCTGGTCGCCTCCGTCTCCAACTTCTCCGGCCCTGCCTCCGCCTGCCTCCGCCTCCCGCCTCCCCCGAGCTTCCCCCCCGAGCCTCCCCCCGGCTCCCGCCCGGCCACCCGCCGCAGATGCCGCTTCCCCGGCGGCCGGGACGGCGGCCCCCGGCACCTGCCCGGCTCTGAGCTCTGCTGCCGGGCCCGGGGCAGGAAAGTTGGGGACGGTCGCTGAGCCCCTGCCATGTTCTCCGTGCAGGAGGCGCTGCCCCGGGGGGGGCTGCCCATGAAGGAAGAGCCGCTGACCGCTGGGCTGCCCTCCGTCCGCTGGCTGCAGGGCACCGGCATCCTGGACGCCAGCACGGCAGCACAGAGGTAAGGGGCTCCGCGGGCGTCCTGTTTACTGCAGGCATCCCGGGTGCAGTGGGCATCTCGGGTGCCGTGGGTATGCTGGGCTATGAAGATATCTCTGGCTCTGTGAGCATCCCCGGTGCTGTGGGCATCCTGGGCACTGCAGGCATCCCGGGCTCCACGGGCATCCCAGGCTCCACGGGTGTCCCAGGTGCTGCAGGCATGCCAGTCATCATGAGCATCCCAGGCTTTGCAGGCATCCTGAGCACTGCGGACATCCCAGCCGCTGTGGGCATCCCAGGCACCATGGGCATTCTGGGCACTGTGGGCATCCTGGGTACCGCAGGTGTCCTGGGCACTGTGGGCATCCCAGGCATCCCGGGTGCCACGGGCTACACAGACATCCCGGATGCTGTGAACATCCCAGAGACTGTGGGCATCCTGGGTACGATGGGCATCACAGGTGTCACGGGCATCTCAGGTGCCCTGCACACCCCAGGCACGCCGAGCACCCTGGACACCCCATACCCTCAGCACCCCGGGATCCCAGGGCAGCCTGGATGCCTTGAGCCTCCCAGGTGCCTCGTACCCCCCCAGGTACTTCAGGCACCCCAGCTGCCCCACATGCCCTGGGCTCCCTGGGCCTCCGGGTATCCCCTACCCCTGTGTACCTCGGGTATCCTGGGGGCCCCCGCAGACCTCAGCACCCGCGGGTACCTGCGGCATCCCAAGCCCCCTGGCACCCCGTGCATGCCAGGCCCGTTGCCGTGTGTTGGGAGGGCCAGTGGATGCTGGCTGTGGGGCAGGAGCCGCTGCTGGAGCTGCAAGGATCTTTTGCCGTGACGTGCTGCGCTGTGCCGTGTGTCCACCAGGACCAGGACCGGCACCGTGAGCCCCGTCTCTGCTGGGAAAAGCTGGGACAGCGGTGCCATCCCTGTCTCCCGGGCAGGGCTGGTGGCTATCAGCTGTGGGGAACGACTGCTGCAACCGCTCAGGCAGCTGGCACCGCCGGGATCACCGCATCGCAGCCCGATGCCCGCCCGTCCCCCAGCTGGCCCCATTCCCTTCCCTCCCTCGGGGGCTCCATGTGCCCTGTCCCCATCTCCTGCCCTCCCTGGGGGGGGCTCAGGGCTCTCTGCACCCCATTCTCATCCCTTCCTGGGGGGGTCCATGTACCCTGGCCCCTGCTCTCTCTCCACCCTGTGCCTGGAGGGGTCCCAGCTGTGGCTGGAGGACACCTTCACTGCTGCCCCCAGCTCCTGCTGCCCCCACTGTGTGCACTGTGGGGTTTGGGCGGGGGGGGCGGTAAGGGGGGAGCCGTGTTTGGAGCGTGCTGCAGCTTTGTCCAGGGGTGACAGGCAATGCTGCAGCTCAGCCCCAGTGCCCCACAGCATGGACGGGTGAGGGGACCTGGGCCAGCCTGGGCACTGCCTTCCTGGGGTGCCCCATGCCCTCTGCCCAGCCAGGAACAGCAGGTTTGGGGGGTGTATGTCCCTTCTGCGTGGGGCTCCAGTGGAGTGGGACGTCCCCGGCACTTCCAGAGCCGACCCATTCCGTGGGCTAGATTGTCCGGTTGTGTGCACCGGCCCCGAGCTTGGGGTCCCCAGGCACCATGTCAGCTCCGCTACTGACTCTCTACTGGGGACTGTGACTGCGCCGCTGGACGCTGTGACCCACGGCTGAAGCCCTGGGGGCTCCCTGAGGTCCCCCCCCAAAGCTGCTGTGCTTGCAGATACTCCGAGATGCTTGAAAACTGCAGCGTTCCCCTGGCCAACCCCAGCAAAGCCACCCCAGTCCCATCCCAGCGCAGACACTGCTTGGGGGGGACAGCCACTGCCACAGCCCAGCCTGGACCCCCTGGAGAACAGCTGCATTGAGGGTCCCACCTGGCCCCAGGGTGCTGGGGGGGGTCAGTGATGCAGTGGGGGGCTGCGGTGTCCTATCTGGGGTGCAGGAGGTGCCGCGGTGCAGGGAGGTGCTGGCCTTCCTGCTGCGCTCCCAGAAACTTCCCCGTGCCCTAGAGCGGGGCTGCGAGAAAGGGGGGTGAAATCTGCCCCCCCTCCCACCCGTCCCCGGCTCCGGCAGCACAGGGGGACAGGGGACACACACACACAGGGCTGGGACGGCTGCAGCAGCTCCAACAGCGATGTTGCCCAGCGGCAGGGACGCGCCTGCCCGTGTGTCTCCATGTGCCAACGGCATCCTGCTGTGCCACGTGCCCAGTGCGCAAGGATGGGGCCCGCAGATCCCCTGCCCACCCCTGCCCCTGCCCAGCCGGGTGCTGGGCAGCCTGCGGTGTCCTCCAGACCCCGCTCTCCTCCCCATCCCATGGGCATGTGCCACATGTGCCAGCCGTGACATGCGTGTGGACATGCTCATGGGGTGCTCATCACCTCCAAACCCAGCCTGCCTTCACCCTGCACCCCGCACCCCTCTCGGACCTCTGGCTGGGGGGGCTTGTACCACCACCCACAAAGACCCCCCCGCTCCTGTGGGACCCTGCGGCCACCGCACGTTCCCCGGGTGATGCCAGCCATCACCCATGGCGTGTCCCTGGGTTCAGGGGTGCTGGGGTCCCAGGGCAAGGCAGAGGGGCTGGGGACTGCGGGATGAGCCCATGCGGGGTCTCGGCTACCCATGCAGGGTCTGGCCACCCCCTCCTTTGCCCCCCGTTTGGCAGAGCCGCCGGGGGAGCTGGGGCTGCGTAATTGCGCGGTGCCCCGGGTGCCTGGCGGCTCCGCCAAGGGAAGATGCTGCTTTACTGTAAGAGACATTCGCTGGGCTCCTCTGCTAGGAAATGCTCTGATTGCCTTTAATAATTAATGGCAGCCGGGCTCGGCTCTCGGAGCGCTAGGGTCTCGGCAGTGCTGGGAGCAGAGATGCAGCCATTACCCACCCGGGCTGGCGGCTCCATTGCCCTCCCCCCCGAGCACTCTAGGGCCGAAGCTTTTTGGGGGCGGAGGGGAATGGGGGGGCCGGGGGGGCGCTGGCTTGCTGCAGCCGCCCTGCCGGCACCGTGCCACCTTCCCATCAGCCGGGAGTCCCGTGGCCGGGCTCCAGCGTGGCAGGGCCAGGGATGCTGCTGGGGGACAGAGAGGTCCCCACGACACTGGGGGTCCCCCTCCCTCAGGGAGCTGAGTGGAGTGACGGCTGGGTACAGGGGGAGGGTGTCTGGTGAGGATGTGGGGTCCGGGTGGGGTCGGCACCCCATGCTGTGGGGCCAGATGCCATGGGGATGGGCCCCAAGAGCAAACCTGTTGGTGTTGGTTGGAGCCCTGGGGTAGGGGACAAGGGCCACCCACAGGGTATGCCAGGACACGGCCATCAGCAGTGACCAGGGACACGAGTGTGTGCACGTCTGTCCACACGCATGTGGCCGGACGCACATGTTGGCCATGCACACAGGCACACGCGTGCCAGGCAAGCGTGCCAGGCGGGTACCCCAGCATTTGCCAACTGGGGACGTTTCGGCTCCCCAGCGATCAGCTTAACAAGCTTTTTCCTCCATCACGGAAAAGTGTCGCCAGAGAAGTGTCCCCAAGGCTTTCAGAATCCGGGCTTCACACTTGGCCTTGGCTGGTGCCCACAGCTGGGGTCGGGGCTGGGGCTGAGGGCAATGCCGGGGGGGTAATTAAAGGAGCATCGTTAAGGGAGGTGAAGGTGCCTCCCCACCCTGTGCTGGCTCTGCCCCAGGCTCCTGGGTGCTGCTGGGACAAGCCACAGGAGCAGGTCACTAGTAAAAGGGCCGAATCCCTGATTTCTTCTCATTTTTGGAGGAGATGCTGGTGGCTGTGGCTTGTGTGGGTCCCTGTGTCCCCCTGTCCCTGTGTCCCCACATCCCCATGCAGCCAGTGATGCCCCTGGGCGCAAGGCACTGTATCCCTGCACCCCGGGGCTCCTTTCCTCAATGGTCGCCCTGGTGGGGTGCTGCGGGAAGGGGGCTGGGTGTGACACCACTACCACCCTGCGCCATTCCCAGGCCACCCATCAGGTGACAGTCGGGTCCCAGCATGGCCAGGAGTGGTGGCAGAGGGACCCTGTGGAGGGCACCACCTTGGGCCAGCAATCGGTGGGTCATACCTGGCCCCCAGCCCATCGCCCCACAAATTGTGGCCCTGGCTGGGCTTCCAGGAGCAGGGCTGGGGGTGCCGGGGTAGGCAGGGACCCCCAGCGGGGTTGCCCCCCGCATATTTGTGTGTCCCCCCTGCATTTGCACCCCAGTGCTGACCCCTGCCCAGGCCCTGGCTGCCCCCACACCAGTGGGATCCGTGGGGCACGGCAGGATCTGCGGTGTCCTGCTCCATACTTGGTGGGGGGCTGGAAGGTCTGTGGGGTCCTGCCCCACTCCGGGGCGGGGGGAGGATCTGCAAGGTCTTTGGGGTGACCATGGGGCGCAGGGGCTGTCCCCAGCACAGCATGGGAGCTGCTTCCAGTAGCTTAAGCCCTGCTGAGATCTGTGAGGGGGGAGCCAAACCCACCCCCCTGCCCCTGTCCATTGCCTGATGTGTTTTTAATCATGAAAGGGGGGAACTTTTTACATCCGTGTGTTTATCTTGGCCCCCTCGCCTCGCCGGCTGCCGCGCTGGGGCTGGTCCGGCTCCCGCGGCCCCCCACGCTGATGCCGCGCTGGCTGCCGCAGCACCGGTGGTGGCACTGGTCGGGGACTGGGACCATATGCCGGGCTGCGTACGAGGTGACCAGGATGAGGACTGGTCAGTGCTGAAGCCATCGTCCCTGTGGATGGCTCTGCCACACTCCCCTGTGCTGTCACCATCCTGTCACCCTGGGTGTCCGTGCAGGGACAGCAGTGGTGGCCCTCGGAGCAGCCAGTGCTACAAGAGAGCCCAGAGGTGGCTCTGCGGGTTGGCAGCGGGATGCTCTGGGGCTGGGCTTGGGTGTAGAAGGCTCAGGGACGTCCCCTCCTGTCCCCTCCTGTCCCCGGTGCCTGCCCCTGGTGTAGGCAGAGCTGAGGACAGGTGATGCTGCTGCACGTCCCCTGGGATGTTGCTGGCATGTCTCATCCTGTGTCCCCCCCCCAGCCCGAGGAGCTGTGACCCCTACCCTGGACACCCACCCCCATGATAGGGTGCAGGGCCGGCAGCTGAGCCCCAGCAGTGCCCTGGGGGCGATTCCCCTCCCCCGGCACCAGGGCTGCCTCAGGGACTGTCCCCTCCCCGGGAAACGGGGCTGACTTCGGGCTCGCTTCCCCCGGGGACAAGCTCTGCAAATGGCAGGGATGCGCTGGGCATGGGCACATCCTGGCCATGGGGCAGGGTGGGGGTCCTGGGTGCTGCCTCCATCCTGGTCCACAGCACCCTGGGGTACCAGGGGGCATCGCCGCCCGCCGTGGGGGAGTTCGGCAGCTCCCACTGAGCCCTTCCGCTGGTGATGGGGTGGCCCTGGGGAAGGGGATGCTGGGGGTCCCGGCAGCCGCCCCGTGCTTAATCCCCCCTCCTCCTCCTCCTGCTGGCAGCGGGGTGGGCCTGGCCCGAGCCCACTTTGAGAAGCAGCCCCCCTCCAACCTGCGGAAATCCAACTTCTTCCACTTCGTCCTGGCCATGTACGACCGGCAGGGCCAGCCCGTGGAGATCGAGCGCACCTCCTTCATCGACTTCGTGGAGAAGGAGCGGGTGAGACCTCCCCTCTGCCCCGGGGCCAAGCTTGTGGTGGGGATGGGGTTGTGGTGGGGATGGCGTCACTCTGCCCAGCCACCCCCCTGCTCTTGGAGGGGCGCTGGAGCCTGTGCTGCAGAGGCTGAGACCTCTCCCAAACTCATTGCACATGTGGGGAGTTGCCCGAGCAGCTCTGCAGCCCCGGGCCAGGCTGGGGCTGGTGGAGGGCTGCATCGAGAGGGGGCTGTAATGTCCCCTGTCCTCCCCCCAGGAGCAGAACGGAGAGAAAACCAACAACGGGATCCACTACCGGCTCCAGCTGCTGTACAGCAACGGTGGGTGCCGGGGCCAGGGGGCTATGGGGGGACACGAGCAGGGCTGACCCCTTCCCTCTCACCGCAGGGCTCCGGACCGAGCAGGACCTCTACGTCCGCCTCATCGACTCCATGTCCAAGCAGGTAACGACGGAGCGGGATGGTTGGGGTGCGGGCTAACCCCCCCTGGCACCGCAGCCCCCGACCCTGTCAGCCAGCGAGCCCCCGGGGCCATCTGCGCACACCAGAGCGCCAGGCAGGCACGAGCCCCTCTCCCGCCCGCTCCCCCCACCCCAGCTGCCATTGGGGTCCCCAACCCTGGCTGGGGTCACCCAGGGAGGGTCTGTGGTTGGGGGACAGGCTGGAGGGGTGGCAGGGGACAGGCAGAGTGCTGGGAGGGGATGGCACCCCCCCTGCGTGCTCTCTCCGCCCCCCCCCTTCCCAGGCCATCATCTACGAGGGGCAAGACAAGAACCCAGAGATGTGCCGGGTCCTCCTCACCCACGAGATCATGTGCAGGTAGGTGGGGGTCTCAGTGGGGGGTCCTGGTGTGTGTGTGGGGGGGGTCTGGTGGGGGTCCCGGGGGGGTCCGGCAGCACCAGGGGTTCCGGGTTGGGCAGACGGGCAGCGAGCGCTGCCTGCCCCAGCTGCCTGCTGCCAGCGCGGGGTCCCCCGTGCCCCATTAGCCCCGCTCTTGTTTACCACCCTCGCGCTTGGTGTTTGTGCAAATTAGCGCTCCGTGCCAGCGCGGCTAATTGATCTCCAGGAGCCACGCTAACGATGCCAGGGCCGGGGTCCCCCCTCCCCGCTGCGTTCCCCGGGGCCAGCACTGCCGTGTTTGTCGGCTGGCGGCGGCACGAGCCCAGCCCTGGGTGTCCCCCGTGGGTGACGTGGAGCCACCGAGGGATGGTGCGGGGCCAGGTCACCCCCCGTTCAGGCCACCCCCCCACTTGGCTCACTGAGCGTTTCCCAAGGCTGGGGTGCACCCCGAGCCCCAGAGAGCCCCAAGTTGGAGCCCAGCCCCATGATGTGGGGCAGTAGCATGGGGTGGCTAAGGTGGATACCCCAGGGGTGCCCTCTCTGCCACGACCCCCCATGCCCTGGCATCACACAGAAAATGTCCCTGTCCTGGGGTGTCCCCCACCCAGCCCAGCACTCTGGGCCCTTGCGGGGCACCCGCCTGTCCCGTTTGCACCTCTGCCCCCAGCCCCATCCCGCCATGGGTCAGGACCCCCCTGTTCCGCAGCACAGGGCTGGGTGACGGTGGGGGGGCACAGGGGTGGGAAATGGGGGTCAGGTGGGTTTTCCCCTGCGGGTTGGGAGGTGTGGGGCTGCACCCGGCCCCCCAGTTCCCCTCACGCCTGCTCCTCTCCTTGGCCGTGCCCAGCCGCTGCTGTGACAAGAAGAGCTGCGGGAACCGCAACGAGACCCCCTCCGACCCCGTCATCATCGACAGGTACCGGCGGCCCCGGGCGCAGATGCCCCCCTGTGCCTCACTGGGGCTGAGGGAGGGGGACAGCAGCAGGGGGGTCCCCCAGGGAGCCCAGGCGGGGAGTCCTCAGGGCTGGGGACCAGGTACTAGCACTGCCTCATTAGCGCTAATGAGCTGGGGGAGCAGCGTGTGAGGGCCGGGAGGGCGCGCGGTGCCCCCCGGTCCGGCACGCTGCGGTGGCTGCCGGGCCCCGTGCCGGGCTGCGGTGACAACCAGCCGTGACAGATGGGGAAAGCGCCGTTTGCCGTCAGCGCGGCACTTCCGACGCGCATCAAACAAATAAATAATACAGGCAACATCCAGCCACTTCGGCAAGCGACAGGGAACGTGTGGCAGCCCCGCTCCAGCTCCTCGGCCACGTGCCACAGGGACACCCCGGGGCTGCATTGTGTCCTCAGGCGTGTGCCCATGGCACGGGCCGGGTACATGGCCTCAGGTGAAGGATGCCCCCATCCTCCCTGCTGGGCTGGGACCCACGGCACAGCACTGGGGGAGGCAGAAAACCCAGCCCAGCGCAGGCAGCGCTCGCTGGTGTGGGCATGGACACCGTGTCCTCCTGGCACTGGGCTGTCTGTCTGTCTGCCTGCAGCCCCGACCCTCTGCCCTCCCTGGACAGCACACAGCCCACCTCCCTCCATCCACCCATCCTTCCCTCCACCCATCTCTCATTCCATCCATCCCTCATTCCTATCCACCCATCCACCCATCCATCCATCCATCCATCCATCCATCCATCCATCCATCCCTTCACCTGTCCACTCTTCCTCCCTCTCTCCTTCCCTTCTCCACCCCTTTCACCAGCCCTTGAGCTGTTCCTCCCTCCATCTCACAGCACCCCCAGACCCCACAGGTCTATCCATCTGCCCTTCTGTCCCTCCACGCAGCGTGTCGCGTCCCCACCCCTCTGTCTCCATGCAGGGGTCCTCACGCATCTCCTGGCATGGTGGCACCTCCCTGGTGACGCCAGGTGAAGCGGGGCTCTTTGGGAGTGCTGGGGCGTTTGGGGGCCCTGTCTGGCTCTGCAGGGCTTGGTCACCTCAGCACTGGGGCCTGGGGGACGTGGCGGGGAGGACAGGGGCTGGCCAGTGCTGTGCACCCTCCTTGCCTCCCCCTGCCTGCAACTGGGGTCCCTTGGTCCTGGGGTGTCCCTGTGAGTGGCTTCCCCCTGCGCCGAGACCGGAGGTGCTGGAGGATGCCTGGGTCCCTGAGGTTGGGGGGGTGGCACAGAACTTGCTCGCACCCCCTCAGTCCCCGGCCCATCCCCCCCAGAGTGTGACGCTGGACCTGCTGCAGCGGGTCCCTGACCCCTGTCCTCCCCCGGAGCTGCCAGCGCCAGCCAGCTGTGCCGCCCCCCCGCCGCCCCCGGCCAGCTGTGCCCTGGCCAGCCGTGGGGATCGTGGCCCCCGGAACTCCCAGCCCGGACATGGGATGCAGCCGCCGCAGCCCGGCCAAGACAAACCTGCCAGTAACAGCATCCCCATGTCCCCCTGTCCCCTCAGCCTCCTCATCCCGTGGGTGTCCTGGGTGCTGCACCCCGTGCTGGTGGTTTTAGGGTGCGCAGGGTGTCCCAGGGTGCCCTGTGACCCTCCCGTGCTGGAGGCTGAGGCTGAGCCCAGCCCTGGGTTCCTGTGGGGTGATCACCCCCATGGCAAGTGTCCCCTGAGCCCACCCCAGCCCCCTTCTCCCCAGGGACCCCTCAGGGCCCTGCCCCAAGGAGGTGACACCCCCAGGCTGGTGGCAACTCCATCCCTCTTCTGTGTTGAGGGCAGCTGGGGGTTTCCCCCGTGCCCCTGTGTCCTCCTCCGTCCCCAGGGCCCTCGGGGGTCACCCGGGGCCAGGCGAGTCCCCAGCCCACCGCCCGCTCCCCCTTCGGCACCCCCCCCTCAGCCCCGCTCCCCAGCCCGACGCCCAGCCCCACTGGTTTAGAGAGCCAGATAAGTGCCCTATCAACATGTTAATCAAATTACTTAGGAGCTAAAATTGACGCTTTTCATTAATTATACAAGATTATTCTAATTGCAAATTCAAATTTATGCGCTCGGAACAGAAGGTGTTCGGCAGCAGCGCCGGGAATTTGCATATTAAATGGGGAGCGCTGTGCATTAGGGATGCTAATGCATGCACAGCGCCTGTATTTTTAACTCCCGGGCCCATATGCACGGCTGCCGCTCGGGGGGGACGAGGCCGACCTGGGGTTCAGGATTAGCCCCCCCCTCAGCAGCGCAGAGCCGGGGCTGGGGGGCTGGGGGGGGGGGGGGGGGAAGTCGGGGGGGGCCGGGGGGGTCGCCCCCCCAGCCTCAAACGGCCTCTGTCAATCTCCTGGCGGGGGTGTGTGTGGAGTTTTCCTGCCGTCTTCCAGCTCCTTCCTTCCTCTGATTACCACCTGCCGGGCGGCGGGTGATGGGGGGACACGGGGGGGTCCCCCCTCTTCCTTGCCCGGGAAAACCATCCCCTATGGGCAGCATCCCGGCAGCACCAGTGTGGGGGCCCCTCTCCGTGAGCGCCGGCCGACGGCAGGAGGCCCTGGGGTGGCACAGTCTGGAGGTGCGTTCTCTGCTCAGTGGTCCCACAGGGTCCCCAGAGTCCCCTGGGGGGCCCCCAATGGCCCCAGGGGCTGTGCCCCCTGGCCAATTCCCCCCAGGGATGGGGCTGGAGGGGTTTGGGGCTGGGGAGGCTGCGCCCACCGCTCCTGTCCCTGTGCCCGCATTGCAGGGGGTCCCAGGGGTGCCCATGTCCTTGGGTGCCCCGTCATCCCCCGAGGTCCCGTCCTCCCCTCCAGCCTCCACCAGCACCTAACGGGCCGTGGGAAACTTCCCCCTGGGCACCTGTGTCCCCTCCCCACCCCTCTGTCCCCTACATCCCCCTCCCCAGCCCCACTGCAGCGCTCAGGGAGGTGGCTGGTGGGGCTGAGGCGGGGGGCTGGGGTGGGGGGCTGGGGTGGGATACCAAGGCAGGGTGCTGGGACGGGACTTCAGGGTAAGGTGCTCAGATGAGATGCCAGGACAGGCTGCCGAGAAGGGATGGGGATCAGGATGGCACAGTGGGATGGGGACATGATGGCACAGCGGGATGGGGTAGGATGGCACACGCATAGGGCAGGATGGCACATAGGGGTGGGGACAGGATGTGGCACTCTGGGGTGGGGACAGAATGGCACAGTGGGATGGGGGCAGGATGGCACGCTGGGATGGAGGACAGGATGGTGCAGTGGAATAGGGGCGGGATGGCATGCTGAGAGGGGTCAGGATGGGACACTGGGACAGGGACAGGATGGCACCCTGCGATGGGAGCAGGATGGCACTCTGGGATGGGGGACAGGATGGCACACTGGGGTGGGTCAGGATGGCACAGTGGGATGGGGTAGGATGGGGCACTGGGGTGCACCAGCCCCATGCAGTGCCCTGGACCTGCTGAAGGGCTTCGTAGTGGTGGGCAGGGCAGAGCCCAAGCACATCAGGGAGGGGACCAGGGGATGAGTTAACCCATACCAGGCCAAGGGAAGGAGATGGCACAGAGGGACATATTGGTCTTGTCATGGCATAGTGACCTGGCATGACACAGTGGCCATGGGTGGCACAGTGCCCTGGCGTGGTACAGTGAGCTGAGACAGTGCGGCGAGCTGGCACATTGCGGTAGCCTGGCATGGAGGGGTGACCTGGCACAGCTCGGGGACTTACGGTGGTGTGGTGACTTGGCACAGCGGTGACCTGGCGCTGTGCGGTCACCGGGGCCGGTGCAGTGAGCTGGCACAGCGCGGTGATCTGCCATGGCAAAGTGAGCTGGCGCAGCGTGATGGCTGGGCATGGAGCAGAGCAAATGTGTGCGTGTGTGCGCGCACCACATGTTTGTGCAGGGTGAGCGTGCCCGTGGGCACGTGGGTGACCATGCAGGTAGCCCATTTCACCCATGGGGTGGTCCACAGCTGGGGACAGGGACACCAGGTCTCTCACCTTGATGCCCAAAAGTGCGCAGGGTGGGATCCCGGTGTGCACCCAGGTCCTGGGGACCACGTCTGGCCATCCCCTGGGTGTGGATCTGTGCTCCCCCACGCATATCCACGCACACCGCCATCCACACGCGTGGGCACCGTGATGGCCACGCGCTCTCCTCCCGTACCAGCCCCTAGCGTGAGCGCTGCTGCTGCTGCTGCCCATTAATTATTGAGGGGCGGAGGCTGATTACGGGGCCATGGACAAGCAGCCTGAATATTTCAGCAGGCCGGGACGTGGCGGGAGCAGCTCGCCCTCCTGCCCGTCCATCCTCCACTGGGGATGATGCCTGGCACCCGCCGGACCCCCATGGGCAGGGAGAGGCAGCACCCAGCACAGCAGGGGGGGCTCATAGGATGCACCAGGGTCCCTGCGGCCGCGCAGTGCGTGTGTGTGTGTGCGTGTGTGTGTGTACACGCACGTGTGTGTGTGTTTTCGGCTGTGGACACCTCTGCACGGTGCGTGCACACCTGTGTGTCACTGGGGGGTGCGCGGGAGACCATGGGGAACACCCACACACATCTCCGGCGCATGGTGTGACATGTAGGGGGCTACCTCCATTTGGGGACACCAGGACAGCGGTGACACTCACCTGGAGCAGCTTTGCTCCAGCGCCAAGGAACCACGGGATGGGGTGGAAGGAGACATCACAGGGTCTCTGGGACCCCCTCCACCCCCGGTTTGCCAACATCAACTGTTGGGATCTTTCCTTCCATCCCAGGTTTTTCCTCAAGTTTTTCCTCAAATGCAACCAAAACTGCCTGAAGAACGCGGGGAACCCCCGGGACATGCGGCGCTTCCAGGTGAGCACCCGGCACCCCCGCCTCCAAACCCTGCCCCTCACACCAGGTCTGCGGGGGGCGGGGATGGGTCTGGAGACCTCATATATTTTCCCAAAGGGTTGCAGGGGAATTAGGAACTCGATTCCCTTTTGGGACTCGAGTCCCCAGTGCCCCTTGACCCCTTTTGCAAACCCTAATTCCCCTTGAGCCCCTTTGCAAACCCCAGTTCCCTTCGTCCCCTTTGCCAGCTCTTATTTATTTTCAAACCCCAATTCCCCATGCCCCCTTTGCAAACCCTAACTTGCAAACTCTTTCTTAATTTCCCCCAATCCCTTTGCAAAACCCTAACTGCCCTTCAACCCCTTTGCAAACCCCAGTTGCCCTCCCCTCTTCTGCAAACTCTAATTTGCAAACCCTGATTTGCAAACCCTAATTCCCCTTGGACCCCTTTGCAAACCCCAGTTCCCTTCGCCCCCCCTTTGCAAACTCTTATTTATTTTCGAACCCCAGTTCCCCATGCCCCCTCTGCAGACCCTAACTTGCAAACTCTGATTTCCCTCGCTCCCGTCGCAAACCTGCATTCTTGAACCCCTTCGCAAACCCTAATAATTCCCCTGGAGCCCCTTTTCAACCCCCCCAATTCCCTTCGTCCCCTTCGCAAACTCTTATTTATTTGTGGGCCCTAATTCCCCTCCCCCCCTTTGCGAACCCTAACGGGCAAACTCTGATTTCCGCCCCCCCCCATGTCTTCGCAAACCCTAATTTGCAAACCCTGATTCCCCTCGCCCCCTTCGTAGCCCCCTCCACCGTCTCCCCTCGTCCCCACTCTGTGTCCCCCCCCAAAGTGTCCCCAGCCCACAGCCCAGCTCTCCCCGCAGCAGCTGGAGGTTGGGGAGCGGAGCAGAGTGCGGTGGTGGGGGGGGGTCCGGCCCGTCCCCCACCCAGCACGGGCGCCTTCATTAGGGCCTCTCGTAAAGATATGATAATTGTGACATTTTTACATGATTAACGACCTATCCAATTTGCATAGCGCCAAGCAGCTCCGGGAGAGCAGCCAAGTCCACGCCGGAGGGGGAGAGCGGGGTGCGGGGGGGGGGGGGGGGGGAGGAGGGGGGGCGGAGGGGGGCATGCAGGGGATGGGCTGGGGTGTCCCCTGGGGGCCAGGGTCCCCTGTGCCGGTGACACAGGGGATGGACTGGTGTGTCCTCTGGGGTCCGGGCTCCTCCAGGCTGGTGACACGGTGATGGGCCGGTGCTGACGCCGGGGCAGCGCCAGGGTTGGGGGTCCCGTGGCACCGTGTGCTGTGCGGCTGTGGGGGCACACGCGTGCGCACACGAGCGCTCCTGCGCCCGCGTACACGTGCAGACGCACACGCAGCCGGGCACACGCACACGTGTGCACACCCGCGCAGGTGCAGATTTGCACACGCGTGTCGCCACCAAGGCGCGGAGGGTCCAGAGGGCACCCATGGCACTCCCGGAATGCCGAGGGGAGCGGTGGGACACTAGAGACGAGCAGGGGGCAAGGTGACATACCCCAGGGAGGGCGGGGGAGGACACACAACGGTGGCCCTGAGCCGGCTGTCCCGCAGGTGGTCGTCTCGACGACGGTGAACGTGGACGGCCACGTCCTGGCCGTGTCCGACAACATGTTTGTCCACAACAACTCCAAGCATGGGCGGCGGGCACGGCGCCTCGACCCCTCCGAAGGTGAGTCCCTGCCGGCTGCCCCGCATGCCCACGCACGCGGAACACGTGCCCCACGCACATGCGTGTGCACGGCCACGCGGAGGGACAGACACGCGTCCATGCCAGTGGGTGCTGCTCCTGCCGTGGCATCCCCTGCCCAGGCTGTGCCAGAGCCAGCCCCACAGCCGTGTGTGTCCCACGGCGCCAGGGCAGCCCCAGAGACCGTGTCCCCATGCTGGGACCCCCGCGGGGGACACGCCTGTGCCCAGCTCTGCCCCACACCGCTCAGAGGCTGCAGCTCCCCCAGCCCCAGCATCTCCCTGCCGGGCCCCCCAGGCACCCCGGGCAGCCCTGGAGGTGGTCACCCAGCCCCGTATTTATGCCTTGTACGTTTGTCCATCCACCCAGCGCGCGCACACGGCCTCTCCATCCACCCGCCGTGCACCTGCGATTTCTGTCTGTCCCTTCGTCCCTCCGTCCGTCCCGTGCGCGCAGGCTGCCCTGCCCTCCTGGGTGCTCTCTGTCCGTCCCCCCTCTGTCCCTCCGTGCACCCACCACATCTCTCTGTGTCCCTCTGTCCAGTGCATACGTGCCCTGTCCGCCAGTCTGACCTGTTTGCTCCCTGTCTGTCTGTCTGTCCCTTGCATGCTCTCCATCTCCCCCTCCATCCCCTGCCCGCACTCTCCCTCACTATCCCCTCCCCACCGTCCCCATCTGTCCCCGTCTGCCTGGTTCCCCCCATCCCACAGTGCCAGCCACCCAGTCCCCCTCCTCCCCTGCTCCCGCCTGGCGTCTGTCCGTGTCCGTGCGTCCGTGGCCACCTGTGTCTGTCCCCTGCCCCTCGCCACTGCCTGGTTCTCACTCTCTGCCTCTGCTCTCCCTCTCTGCCTTCTCTCCCCCAGCCTCGCGTCCCCGGCCCCGACCCCGGCGCCCCCCGCTCCCGCCCCGCGTGCCCCCACACTCACTGCTGCCCTGTCTCTCCCCTCCCGCCCGAAGCAGCCACCCCCTGCATCAAAGCCATCAGCCCCAGCGAGGGCTGGACCACAGGAGGTGCCACCGTCATCGTCATCGGGGACAACTTCTTCGACGGGCTGCAGGTCGTCTTCGGCACCATGCTGGTGTGGAGCGAGGTAGGGGATAGCGGGGAGGGGTGCTGGGGGGCTGGCACAACCTCCCCGGCTGCAGGCTGAGCCCAGTCTTGCCCCGCAGCTCATCACACCTCACGCCATCCGGGTGCAGACCCCCCCGCGGCACATCCCCGGCGTGGTGGAGGTGACGCTCTCCTACAAGTCCAAGCAGTTCTGCAAGGGCGCCCCAGGACGCTTCGTCTACACCGGTGAGGGGCGCAGACCCCCGTGGAAGGAGGCCGAGACCCCCAGGATGGTGCCCAGAGCATCTCTGTGCCCGCTGCCAGCCCCTGGGGACAGCCCTACCTTGACTGGGACCACCCCCCGCCCCCCACCATGGCAGCTCTGCTGCAGGGTTAGGGCAAGGGGATGGGGCAGGGTGCGAGGGGATGGGCGTAGGGCAAGGATTTGGGGCAGGAAGGCGTTGGGTTGGGGGGCAGGGCATAGAGTTAGGGGCAGGGTAGGGTTGTGACTTGGGGGGGACCTGCTGGCAAGGACAGGGTTGGGCATGTCATCCCAGTTCCTGCCCCGCTCCGGCACTGTCCAGTCCCCTCGGGACGCCTGCGGTGGTGCTGGGGGCTGCGGCTGCCAGACAAGGGGCTGGGAGAGGAAGGGGCGCAGGGGCTGCTGGCACGGGTCGGGGACAGGCGGCACAGCTGGGGTGTCTGTGCGGGAGGTGGGGTTCCCCCCCCCCGACTATGCTCCAGCACTGCACCCCACAGCCCATGCCTCAGTTTCCCCATGGGGCCGGGGCAGGGGGGGGACAGGGTGGCCCCGGACGCAGCAGCCGCTGAGCCCCCCTCTCTCGTCAGCGCTGAACGAGCCCACCATCGACTACGGGTTCCAGCGGCTGCAGAAGGTCATCCCCCGGCACCCCGGGGACCCTGAGCGCCTGCCCAAGGTAGGGACCTCCTGGCCTGGGTTTGGCGCAGATGCTGTGCCGTGCCCCCTGCCGTGCCCAGTGACACCCACGGGGTGCGGGCAGGGACACGCCATCACCCATGGGTGCTGGGCACCACCTTACCCAGACCCAGAGGTCTTCCCTGGCAGTGCCAGAGGGCCAAGGGACAGGGAGGGGGACACAGAGCCCCTGGGTGCAGCCCACGGGCTGGCCTGGCTCCCTGACCCTCAGCTCCTGCTCTGTGTGGTGGGGTCCATTCTGCTTCCCCGTCTCCGGCAGACCCATGGGAACAGAGGGCCATGGAGGGACACAGGGAGGGACAAGGGCGGGGGTGCAATGGGCCCCGTGGGGTGCTGGGCTGGGGCTCTGGGCATCGCATGGCACCTCGGGGAGGTGGGGATGTGTCACCAGCATGGGGACGTGGCAGGGCAGGGTGCCTGCATGTCCCCCGTGTGCAGGTGGGGCTGGGGTGGGGGTGTGGGCCCCCCCCCGATCCCCATCCCGCTCCCTGCCCAGGAGGTCCTGCTGAAGCGGGCGGCCGACCTGGTGGAGGCTCTCTATGGGATGCCGCACAGCAACCAGGTACCATGACACCCCCCCGACCCGCATCCTGCCATCCCCCCCCCAGCTCATCCCACCCTCCTGCCCCCGTCCCCCCACCCTGCCCGCTTGGCGGGGTCTGCACCCCGAGCCCACAGCGCTGCAGTGAGGACGCAGGAGCCGTTGATGTACTTTGGGACAACACCGGCCCCGGCCTCCCGGCCCCACATCTGCTTCACATCAGGATTCCTCGGGCGCTGAGTCAGCGCTGTGGGCCCCCCCGAGCCCCCCACCTGCAGGGGAAGGGGAGCCGCCAGGTCAGGCTGCAGGGCTGGCGCCTCCAAAGCTGCCTTTGTTCCCACGTCCTTCCCGGCCGGCGTCACGAGCTGGGGGGTCTCGATCCCCCTGTCCCATTGCTGCCCGGCACAGCCCGTCCTGCACCCCGGGGACACTCAGGGCTGCAGGCGCCCTGGGAGGTGACATGAGCTGGGGCGGTCTCAGCCCTCCCCTGCCCCATCGCTGCCCCATAGAGGGGTCACTCCAGGCTCCACATGCCATGGGGTGACACCGTCCCCATGTGTGTCCCCCTCCCCATCCCAGGACATCATCCTGAAGCGAGCGGCAGACATCGCCGAGGCACTGTACAGCGTCCCCCGCAACCCCAGCCAGCTCTCCTCGCTGGCCGGCACCCACGGCCCCGCCGGCATGATGGGGGTGAACTCCTTCGGCAGCCAGCTGGCCGTCAACATCGGCGACTCGCCACAGGGCACCGAGCAAGGTGGGCCGGGGGCTGTGCCGGCCGGCGGGAGGGGGTCCCTGCCTGCCCTGTGCCACCCCCGGCCCCTCTCGCCCACAGGCTACTCCCGAAACACGGGCAGCGTCTCGCCACGGGGCTACGTGCCCAGCTCCACGCCGCAGCAGAGCAGCTACAGCAGTGCCGCCGGCATCAATGGCTACGGCGGCGGCACCATGGCTGGCCTGGGGGTGCCCGGCTCCCCCAGCTTCCTCAACGGCTCCACCGCCAACTCCCCCTATGCCAGTGAGTCGGTGTCCCGGGGTGTCCCCAAAGCCATGCACCAGCTCCAGGGAGTCACCAACGCTATGCACCAGCCCTGGGGTGTCCTCAAAGCCATGCACCAGCTCCAGGGAGTCCCCAATGCTGTGCACCAGCCCTGGGGTGTCCCCAAAGGCATGCATCAGCCCCAAGGCATCGTCCAAAACCAAGCAGCAGCCCCAAGGCATCCCCAAAGCCGGGCACTAGCTCTGACATGTCCCCAAAGCCATACACCAGCTCCAGGGTGTCCCCAAAGCTGTCTGCGAGGGCAAGGGGGAGCAGGAACACAGTGACCTGAGCTGAGAAAGCTCCAGCCCCAGCTCTGGCAAGCTGGGTCCCATGCGATGTCACCAGGGTGTGTTGGCATCCCGCATGGGGAGCGATGCCCCGTCGCCAGCTCTGCCCGGCCTGAGTGGGTCTCTCCCCACAGTCATGCCCGCCAGCCCCCCGCTCGGCGCCTCCTCCATCACCCTCCCGTCGGGCACCAACGCCTCCACCCCCACCGGGGTCTTCTCCTTCTCGCCCGTCAACATGATCTCAGCGGTGAAGCAGAAAAGCGCCTTCGCCCCCGTGGTGCGGCCACAGACCTCCCCGCCGCCCGCCTGCGCCAGCACCAGCAGCAGCAGCCTGCAAGGTGAGCCCAGTGCAGGCAGGGCTGCCCCCACCTGCCCCCCCCCAGCACACCCCCAGGTCCCCCTTGCCTGACAGAGGGGGAGGGGGGGTCCCGGTGTCACCGTGCCCACCCTGGTGCCTTGCAGATCCCTTCCCGCAGGCTGCCTGCCCTCTCCCGCCTGCACCCCTGCCCGTTTCCGTGCCTCCTCCCTGCACCCGAGGCATGGCTGGGGCTGCGCCGCAGGGAGGGGTGCACCATGCCACCCTCGTCCCTGTCCCTCCGTGCCCACCTCTCCTCCCTGCCTTGGCTCACCCTCTCTTTCCCTCTCTCCCACCACCCAGACCCGGCTTTCGAGGACTCGGACAAGTTCCACACGCCTGCGCGGCCGCTCCAGGGACTGGCCTATTCCTAAGCGCAGTAGGTCCTGGGATGTGCCAGCCCCGGAACCCCCCATCCTGCAGGGACGGGCAGGGGGAGCGGGGCCAAGGAGGGCAGAGACCCCCCTGCCTCGGCGTGCCCACCCCTCGCCTTCCCTTGCAGCCGTGCCCGGCCACCTCATGCCACCCATGTGAGCCGGAGCTGTGACATGGACTGGGACTGAGCGTGGCCTCGCAGCCCAGCAGTGCCAGCCCCTCTGACCTGCTCCAGGGCACGCAGGGCTCCGGGACCCACCGCCCCGCTGCCCTGCGGTTGCCCCAGCCCGGCCCCATGGAGCTCAGCTCCCTCGCAGTGGGGTGACCCTGGCCAGGGCCAGCACCGGCGTGGCTTGGCATGGCTCAGCTTGCCAGGCAGCCCCTCCTGAGGTCAGAGAGGGGCCTTGGGGATGGGGAAAGACCCAAACGCTCTGGGTTTAGCCTCAGAAAGATGCTGAAAGACTGGTGGGGGTGTGGGGCAGCGGAAGCTGCAGGCAGGATGCTCGCGGGTAGGAGGAATGGATGCTCCAGGGCGGGAGGGATGGATGCTCCAAGGCAGGAGGGGTGCTCTGGGACAGGATGGGGGGATGTTCTGGGGCAGGATGGGTGCTCCAAGGCAGCAGCGATGCTCTGGGGTGGGATGGATGCTCCAGGGCAGGATGGGGGAAATATTGCTAGGTGGGACGGATGCTGCGGGGTAGGATGGGGGAAATGTTCCTAGGCAGGATGGATGCTCGGGGGCGGTAGGGCTGCTCCAGTGGGACCCAGCTCCCCCACACACACACTTCCCGGCTCTCTCACCACCTTGGCCAGCACTCTCTCCCCAGATGTGCAGCTCCACATCTGGAGCCGCCCACCCGCAGCTCCCAGGCGGCCGAAGCCGGATCTCTGCCTGTGCCCTGCGCCCCCACGAAGGATGGGGGCCTCGGCACCGCCCGGGCAGGGGGACTTGAGCTGTCCCAGCCCACCGACCTGAGCCCCCGCCATGGGGATGGCACGGTTCCTGGCCCCATCAGCTGCCAGGGCTCTCTGCGCCAGGACACAACCACAGCTCTTTTCTCATTAATATCACCATTATTATTAATATAATATTATTATTATTATTATTATTTTTAGCAGCAGGCGAGCCAGCGGGCAGGGGCTCTGACAGGGTGGGCAGGAGACCTCCGGCCCTGGCACTGCCTCCCTCCGCTGGGGTTTTCCCTGTCCTCCCAGCCGGGAGGGAGCAGCCAGGAATTTTGTAAATAAAGAAAAAGGGAAAAAAACCAAACTACTCCCCCCATGCCCGCATCCCACCCATGGGAGTGGCCCGTGTTCCCCGCTGTGTCTTGTGCCGCTGTGTGCCCCAGGGATGGTGATGCCACGGTGCCCTTCTCAGTGTCAGCAAGTGTCCCCCCTGTGCAGCCCCCGTTGCCCCTCGCTTGGTGCTGGGTCCTCAGCTGAGGTCTCTAGCCCCTGCCTGGGGTCACCATGGGGGTCCCAGGGCTGGCGGCAGCCTCCCACCCGCCCTTGGGGACAGGGTGCCCCCCCAGGGTCCTGGTCCCCCTGTGGTGGTGGTGGTGCAGGACGACGATGCCGGGGTCCCTCAGAGCAGGGGCCTTTCTGACATGGAAATAAAAGGCCTTGCAGAAGGGCACCGGCTCCGGGGGTCTGTGAGCGGGGAGGGGGCAGCACGTGGGGACACCCCCGGGGACAGTGACACCGGCCCCGCAGCAGCAGGAGTGCGTGGGGGTGCCGAGGACAGCCCCAGGGAGAGGGGATGGGGGTGCTTCATGTCCCACCCCCAGCACCAGGCTGGCAGCACCCACCCTGCTCCCCATGGCCCCCTGGGGTCCTGCCCCCGCACCCTGGGCAGCTCGGGGTGCCAGCGGTGGTCCCAGCCCACCCCACCCCAGTTGGAAACACTCAGCGCGACCTCAGCCCCCCGCAGCTTGTTCCCATTGCCGGAGTCCTGGAAATGTGGGTGTGGCGCTCACTCCCACGCCGGATCCATGGGACCCCTGGGCAGCTGCCCCCCACCCCCATGGCCTGTGGCGTCAGACCCCCAGGGGGACATGGGGTTATGTGTCCCCCCTGCCCCTTGCACCCCACTGCCAGCCCCCGGCCACTCACCAGGTGGGAGCTGGGGTGGCCCCATGGGGTGGGCTATCGGGACCCTGGATGCTTCACCCTGGGGTGCACCCCGTGCTGGGGGGGGTGGGTTGGCTGTCCATCCCCGTTCGGGGCAGCTTGGCTGGGTGCAGCTGGGTCACCTTGGCCTGGCCATGCTCAGCAAGGGTCGGCATGCAAATTTGGGGTACCACAGTGGGATGAGGCTCCCCGCGCCTCCCCCGCCCCGGCCAGCACCTGCCTGCCCATGGGAGTGACCTGAGATGCCGTGGCTCCAGCACCCCAACCAAGTAAGAGTGGGGGGTCTCCGTGGGCCCCCCGCTGCCACCATCCAGCCCTGCCCGGGTGGGCAGCATCCTTGCAGGGACCCCTCTCGAAGGCAACCGAGGCCTTGCAGCTCATTGCATGCCAAGGGAGTGAACAGACACCCCCTGGTGCTGCCACATGGTCAAACAGGGACTGGGACACCCCCCCGGCCATAGCCGGGGCCAGCATAGCGCAGCTGAGATTGCATGTCCCAATGGATCCCAACCCCCGCCTCAGCCTGCTCTGAAGCCCACAGGTGGAGACCCCCCCCGAGGTGCTGTCCCAGGGGAGGGGGCATCAGTCAGTGCCTGCAGCAGCACTGCCCATGGCCCCGAAACCAGGGCAGGCCAGGGGGCACAGCCCCCCCTCTGAAAGCATTGCTGTGCACATGGGCAGGGATGGCTCGGGGGGGAGGGCTCCGGGAGGACAGGGGCACCAAAAACAGGGGCCTGCCCCTACCCAGGCACCCTGAGCAGAGTGGGGTGGGCAGGGGGCTATGCCCTTGATAGGACCTGGCATGTGGAGGTGGGGAGGGCACCCCAAAATCCCAGCCCCTGCCGCCTGCAGGGCCCCGCAGGAAGGAGCATCAGCCCTGAGCCGTGGGGTCTCTGCCTGGCACCGCTGCTCCAGCCCTGCCGGGAGGTTTTCACCAACACGGCAGCACCTGGCAACAGGATGGCAGGGCTCTGCCACCAGGGCTGAGCCTGACAGCATGCCCTGGGCACAAGTAAGAGGGGCACGGAGCTGCCTTGGGGGGTTCCACACTCGAACGTGGCCATACACATGATGGGGACATGCACGTGTGACAGGGACATGCAAATGGCAACGCCATGGGGACACGCACATGGCACACATGGTGGGGACATGCACACCCACCGAGTGCTGCCAGCCAGCACCTATTTTCCTTACGGAGCCACTGCCTGGCACCTGGGAAAGCCCTGCTCTGTCACCACTGGTGTCCCCATGGCTTCACACCCCACCCTCCAGCCCAGCCCAAACCCCCCTCCCAGGCTGCCCTTGACACCCCAAACCACCCAGGCAGCCCCACCATGCCCAGCACCCTCCCCAGTCCCTTCCCAGCCCGGGGCTCCCCTCCCTCCTGTCTGGGGTTCCCCCCCCACGCAGACCACCAGTGCACGCCTAAGTACCCACCACAGCCAGGGGGTGCAGCCAAGGGTCTCCCAACAGCAGTGACCCCATGGGGCAGCCCCAGGGCCAGGCAGGGAGCCGGGGGGTCACCCAGCATCACCAGGCTCTGGGCTTTGGCGTTTCCCTGCTGCCATTTTGTCCCAGTGGCTTGGGGCTGCCGGAGGCTCACCTGGCACGTGAAAGTGCCAGAGGTGCTGGGACACCTGGGGACAGCGTGCACGGCCATGCTGACGGTGTGCCAACAGCCCCCTCCCCTCCCACCGATGTTGAGAGCATCTGCCTTAACACCCGTAAATATTTATTGCCCTGCTGCCAGCGACAGCTCCCGGGGTGCCCCCCCAGCTCACCCAGCTCCCCCCAGTTCCCTTGGCCGGGGGTTCCCACCTGTGGAGATGGGGCATCCCATACGAGGACGCAGGACCCAGCCACACTACCAGGAGGGCGAGCCCCACAGCCCCCCTGGAGCCCCCAGCCCCACACAGGGGTATCCTCTGGCCCCTGGGGAATGTGGGGGACTGCCCCCATTGGGGAGCAGCAGGGCCGGGGGCTCCCATGAGCCATGGTCGCCCCAAGGACCCCCTGGGCCCCCTATTTCATCCCACCTCTTTGCACAGAGCTCTTTGCCTGCGGGTCTGGGACGGGACAGGGCAGGGCAGGGAGGGGACCCCACCTGGGGACCCTGGGGACACCCCCCGCCGTCCCTGCCCTGCTGGCATTCCCCATGGCACGCAGTCCCTCCGTCTGCGGGTGCCGGCTCCCGCCCGCCAGCCCCCCCGGAGCAGCGCAGCCACGATGTTTAGATTAGAGGATAATGTGCTGGAAATAATTGCCTTAATCAAGAAAGGTTAATGAGGCTGCCTGTGCGTACAGCGGCGGCGGGTGCCAGCACAGCCCAGGGTGAGCGGGAGCGTTCGGCAAGCGGCAGCCACAGCACAGCCGGCATCGGGCACCGGCTCCCATGCCGACGGCAAACCGGCAGCCCCTGCCTACGGGGGGCAGCCGCTGCCTGCCAGGACCCTCCTGCAGCCAGTGAGTGCAGGAGGGTGGTGGCACCCAGCGTGGCAACGCTCCGGGCAATCGACACATGTTTGGGTCCACTTCATCCCCATGGCCCCTTTGGGGACGTGCCACATTCCCACGGGATGTGGGCTGCATTCGAGGCCAGCCTGGGTCTCACAGCCACGGGATGCTGCTGTGTGCTGGGACTCTGTCCTGGAGCCCCCCTGCCCGCACAGGGGTCCCTGTCCCACAGCCAAGGCATCCCCCAGGGGTGGCCATGACCTGCTGGGGGCCACAGATGTCACTGGAGGGACCGGAGGCTGCAGGTACGGCCACCCCCCGGCGCCTGGCCCAGCACCGTGGTGCAGCTGGTGCCGGAATTGGCACTTCACGGCGAGCGAGCGCTCGATGACTCTTCAGGCTGCACTTGAGGGAGCTGCGGCGCAGGGCGAGAGCTGGAGCAGAGTGGGGGACGTGCCCGCCATGGCCCCTCATCATGGAGCACCAGGGATCCCTCCTGCCACCTCCCTGGGACCCACTGCCGCTGCCAGCGAGGGGCTCGGCTGAGCAGGGTAGGGGCACCACACTGCTATGGGGGTCTGCACCCCCCCAGGACCACCCGGGCCTGTCCCATAATCCTCGGGGACATATTGCCACCGGGGCCTTTGCCCAGGTTTCTCCCAGGCTGTGGGAGCCAAGGGACACTGGGACCAGGCCCTGGGATAGGGCTGGATGTGGGGGTCTGGGTGGGGATGGGGTTCCGGGCAGGGACCCAGCCATGGCCCAGCTGCTGCTGCTCTCCCGCTCTGCTCCGAGGTTTGCAAGAAACAGGGTACACCTGCAGGCTGCCACCCCGGATGCTGCCGCGGGGGCCCTGCAGGCTTGCAATGCCGCCCTGCACGCTCGCACGGTTGCAGTGGGGCCCTGCGTGCTGCAGCGGCGGTGCCGGTGGCACGCTCGCACGCTCCCACTGCTGCCCTGCGCGCGCACCCCACCCGTGTTCACAATCCTGCTCTGCGCACACCGCCCGCTCGCGCGCCTGCCCGGCGCCCGCGCCCCACTCGTGTGCTCGCACCAGTGCCTCGCACGCACGCACGCGCCCTGCGCTGCTGCGTTGCAGCGGTGCCCTGCATTTGCACCTGCTTGCCCAAGCACGCGAGCTGGCCTCGGCGCCCTGCGTTTGCACCCCTCCTGCCCGAGCAACGCGTTCACGTCCGTGCCCCGCGGGCACCTCGCGCTCACACGAGCGCTGCGCTTGCACCCGTGCCCCTGCGCGCGCAACCCCGGTCCCCGTCGTCCCCCCCACACACACATTGCACACGCAACGCACTCGCAACAGGGCCCCGCGCGTGCCCCCCTGCTTGCACGAGCGGCGCCCTCGCGACTCCCCCGCTCACATGGGTGCCTTACACGCACGTCCTGCTTGCACAAGCACCGCGCTCACGCCGGCGCCCTGCGCACACCCTGCTCGCACGGGCGCTGTGTTCATACCCGATGCCCCACACGCCATTCCCACATGGTCACCACATGCCCCCCCCTCGCCCAGCGCCCCGCCATCACCCCGGCCTCTGGCCTCTGCTCAGGCTCTGTGCTGAGACACGGCGTTCAACAGTGCGGGGTGGGGGGGGCAGGGGGGAGCACCCCATTGCTGTGTGTGCATACGCATGCGTGTGTGTGTGTGTGTGTGTGTATGTGCACCCCCCCCCGTGCCCGTCACACGCACCCCCTTGTTGCTGCGGGCTAAGGAGGGACGCAGCTGGGCTGGGGGACCCCGGTGGTGCCCGCCGAGCCCCTCTTCTCCCCCCCCAGCGGCTGCATCGGGAGGGACCCTCCGCTGCGGGGACGAGCTGGAGCTTCAAACCCCACGGGGACGCGTTCCCGTCCCCGTACTGTCCCGGTCCCGTACACAGCCGGTCCCCGGGAGCGGCACCGGCAGAGCGGTCCCGGGCCGGCCTCGGCCGCACCGGACCACAAGAGGGCTGTCGCGGGCCGCGGATGATGCCCCTGCACCCCAACATGCATCCCTGCCCTTGCACCCCTGCCTGCATCTCTGCCCTGCCCTGCACCCCTGCCTGCATCCCTGGCCCTGCACCCCAACCTACACCCCTGCCCTTGCACCCCTGGCCCTCCAGCCCAACATGAATCCCTACCTGCGTCTCTGCCCTGCACCCCAACATGCATCCCTGCCCTTGCGCCCCTGGCCCTGCACCCCAGCCTGCACTTCTGTCCCCCCCTGCACCTCTGCGTGCATCCCTGGCCCAGCACCCCGACATGCATCCCCTCCTGCGCACCAACGTGCATCCCTACCCCGCACCCCCGGCCCTGAACCCCATCCCGCACCCTTGACCGTGCACTGGTGCCTGCACCCCTGGCCACGTGTCCCAACCTGCCCCCCAGCCCTGCACCCCAGCACACACACGGCTTTGGGTCCCTGAAGCCAAGGGGTTCGACTGGCTCCCACAGAGGGACCGAGGGGTCTGGGGACTCTCCAGGCTGGGAACAACGCTGGCAGGGGAACAAGCCTGGCACAGCCTGGGAGCATCCACTCTGCATAGCCAGCTCTCACACCCCAGAGCACCGTGCTCCCCTTCCCCAGAGCACCCCGTTCCCCTTCCACAGAGTACCCCGCTCCCCTTCCAGCCACCAGCCCGTAGCCCTGGGGGGCTCCAGCACCTGGCAGCCTTCACAGCGCTGCATTTAAGAGCGATGCTGACATTTCCAGCTTTCGGGACGCGTCAGGAGCTCTCAGCCGCTCCTTGCAGCTCATTAACAGCCAGACGAACTGCAGCAGTAATTGCTTTAATTTATTTGCTTACGGCTGGGGCAGAGGGGAGAGGCATGTGGCACTCGCTGCCTTTATGGGGACCATATGGAAGCCATTTATCACCATTTGCTGCAGCGGGGCAGGCAGGGGAAAGAAAGACTTTTATTAACTCGCTTGTAGTGTAAAACTTTTCTAAGCAAGTCCCTGCGATGAGCAACATGGCCAGTAACGTGGAGAGGCCAATGGCCAGGGGCGGCTGTGCGGTGCCAAGGGGGAGCTGTGGGGCATGAGTGGGTGCTGCGGGATGCAGCCCATGCACCAGTCCCACCCCAGCCCTTGCATGGACTCCATGTGTCATCCCCAGCCCTTGCACGGCCCCGGACACCATCCCGTGCCCAGCCCTCGCAGAACAGGGCAGGGTGTGGGGAGGGGGCAGCATGGAAGTGGACCCCCATCTCCCTCCCATCCCAGGGCAGGGTGGAGGAGCTGGGGATGGTGCCCAGGGGTTGCTCCTTCCCCTCTAAAAGGGGGACAAGGCAGCGACGGGCGCCTGGGACAGACATGGCTGGGGCTCCTTCCCAGCTCTGGGGTGATGTGTGCCCCTCGCAGCCCTCAGTGGCCCCAACCACCCCCCCGGCAGCAGCGTGCAAGCCCAGCATCACCAACAGCCTCTAAGCTCCCACCGGTCCAGCATGCCCAGGTTCCCCTTCTTGATCCCTAAATAAGAGTTCTTCACCCGGTCTGGGAGAGCCAATCGACACACCGAGCCGAGATATTTGTTTTTATTTCAGTTCTGCAGAATTGGGTGCTGGGCATTTAACAGCAGCCAGCACGCCACAGTGGGTTTCCCACCGCCCAATATTTATAACGATAAAATAGAGCCGATTGGGTAATAATGGTTCATTCACCACGCCTAACTATACATATGCAGCCAAGCTCATGTATAAAAGATTTAGAGAGGTTACCTGATTAGCATGCTCATTATTCACAACGGGGTGTGTATTTTAGCATTGTAATGACCCAAGGTTAGTTTGGGATAGACTCTTCACTCGACTTTGCCCCAGAAGTTATATTTTTTTGCTATCTTATGTCTAAGTGAGCAATTGCAAAAGAACACATAAGACATTTTTTCTTTTCACACGCTATGCAAAGTTAGGTACCCTCTGTGACGTCCAATCGAAACCTCTGAATAAACTTTGGGACTGAATGGTTCAGGTTGGAAGGGACCTTAAAGATCATCTAGTTCCAACCCCCCTGCCATGGGACACCTCCCACTAGACCAGGTTGTTCAAAGCCCCATCCAGCCTGGCCTTGAACACTTCCAGGGATGGGGCATCCACAGCTTCTCTGGGCAACCTGTTCCAGTGCCTCACCACCCCCAGAGTGAAGAATTTCTTCCTGATATCTAATCTAAATCTCCACTCTTTCAGTTTAAAGCCATTACCCCTTGTCCTATTACTACCTGCCCTTGTAAATAGTCCCTCCCCATCTTTCCTGTAGTCCTGCTTTAGGTACTGGAAGGCTTCTACAAAGTCTCTCTGGAGCCTTCTCTTCTCCAGGCTGAACAGCCCCAACTCTCTCAGCCTGTCTTCATTGGCTCAGCCCTCCGATCATCTTTGTGGCCCTCCTCTGAATTTGCTCAAACAGGTCCATGTCCTTCTTATGTTGAGGGCCCCAGAGCTGGATGCAGTACTCCAGGTGGTGTCTCACAAGAATAGAGTGGAGGAGTCAGATGATGGTATTGACGTACTCGGCAGCGACCCTGGAAAACTCCTGACCGGAAGGACATCTTCTAAATGGGCCTTTTCTTAAGCACTGTCAGGGCTTTACCTGCAGGGAATGAGAGCTGACAGGCAAAGCCCCTGAAAAAGCTGCACTTGGGGCATCACGACGTCTGTAACAGTGGAGAAAATGCTGATTATTCACTTTCATAAAATGGGATAGTTAAAAAAAAACCCGTGCTCAAGACATCTCTTCCCATTATGGTGTCAGGTTTTTAACACGGTGGTGGTGACATGGGGCCAGTGCTGCTGCGGGGACTGGGGCCGGCCAGTAGCCATGGAGGCCACGGGTAGCCAGGTGGCACCGTGGGGACATTGTGATGTCACTGCGGTTGGGCAGGTAACGCGCCTCGCCCCGGCACCCCTATAAAGCAGGGCGCAGAGCGTGACCCCCAGCAGCACGGGGTGGCCGGACACTGCACTCGTCCAGCACCAGCATGGCCCGCGCCCGGCGCAGCAGGAGCCGCAGCAGGAGCCGACGCCGCCGACACCGAAGCCCCAGCCGCCACCACAGCCACCGTCGACGCCGGTACGGGAGGAGCCGACGCCGGCATAGGACGAGCCGACGCCGGTATGGGAGCCGCCGGCGGCGTGGGACGCGCCGAAGCCGACGCTGAGCTGGACCCAGCGCTGGACGTCTGTGGAGCCAGTGTCCCTGAGAGCCCCGGCCACCACTGCATCAGCGCTGCTGCACCACCGCGGCCCTGGCTCCATCAATAAATCTGAAATGATCTCATGATGGGTGTGAGTGTCCCTGGTGTCCCTGTGTGCCAGCTGCGTGTCCCCTGGTGTCTTGTCCCATGGGTGGGCGTCCATGTTTGCTGAGGTTGTGTGTCCCATGGGTGCACATGTCCAGGACCAGCACACCTCTCCAGGGATGGGGATGCCCCATCCTGCTGCTCCTGTGCTGGGTCTGACCCCCTGTCTCCGTCTCCCAACCCATCTCCCTCTCCCAGCCCATCTCCGTGCCTCAGCCAAGCTCAACATACCAAACCCATTGCCATGTCCCAACCCATCTCAGTATCCCAACCCATCTCCATGTCCCCAGCTCATGTCAATGTCAAAGCCCATCTCTATAGCCCCGCACATCTCCATGTCCACCACCCATCTCCATGTCCCCAGCTCATCTCCATGTCCCCAACCCACCTCCAGGTCCAAGTGTGTCTCTATGTCCAAGCCTGTATCCATGTCTCCAAACCATTTCTACGTCCCCACTCATCTCCATGTCTCAGCCCATCTCCACATCCCCGGCCCATCTCCATGTCCCCAGCCCATCAAGGTGTGGAAGAAAGGACCTTGAAGCTGCTCTTGGCGCTGGCAGCCCCCGCTGGCAGATGAGAGGAGACTGTGCTGGAGGACAGTGTCATCCCCCTCCCAGGGCATGCTAAAGCTGCCCTTTCCCCTGGGAGCTCTTCCTTAACCGCGTTGCACTTTCCAGAGAAAGAAAGGGGAGGAGACCAGAGCAGTCCTTGAGGCTGGACCCCTCCTGAGGGGTGGGGGGGACTAATGGCCACGCACAGACGAGTGTGAGCAAGGCAGTCTGGCAGCAAGGCTTTGGAGACGAGATGGTGCACCGTCATCAGCTCAGATTTACAAAGGAGGGGAAGGACGTGCAACAGGACGATAGGAAAGGTCCTTAGACAGGTTTAGGGTTTGGGTTTTTTTAATAAATAGATAAAATAAAAGCAGGAAGTTGGTTTTTTCCTCATTTTTCACGAGGGAAACGGCGGTGTTATCATGGCAGGAGAAGGCAGTGCACCCAGCAAGTGTTTCACCAAGTGTTACTTTGTCCCCTTGAACACTTTCTCACTGGTCCAGCTTTGCTTTCTGTTGCTTTGGGCTGCCCTGATTCATTATCAATATATTCATAAGTTATTAAACATCATTACAAGTTTCCGATGTCTTTACTAATAATGTATTTGTCCAAAGTACTGACAGTTCCCGTTCCTTTTAAATTCCTTCCCAGTTTGGTCCAGAGCCCTGCAGCGACAATTCACCCCACCAAGCCCGGCTCAGCCCCCGGCTCCTGTCCCAGGGGCAGGATTTGCCCGACCAGCCCAGCCCATGTGGCGGTGATGTGGGGCTGGTGCTGGTGCAGGGGGATGTCCTCCTCCTGGGGACTGGGGCCGGCCAGTAGCCATGGAGGCCACGGGTAGCCAGGCGGCACCGTGGGGACATTGTGATGTCACTGTGGTTGGGCAGGTAACGCGCCTCGCCCCGGCACCCCTATAAAGCAGGGCGCAGAGCGTGACCCCCAGCAGCACGGGGTGGCCGGACACTGCACTCGTCCAGCACCAGCATGGCCCGCGCCCGGCGCAGCAGGAGCCGCAGCAGGAGCCGACGCCGCCGACACCGAAGCCCCAGCCGCCACCACAGCCACCGTCGACGCCGGTACGGGAGGAGCCAACGCCGGCATAGGACGAGCCGACGCCGGTATGGGAGCCGCCGGCGGCGTGGGACGCGCCAAAGCCGACGCTGCTGAGCTGGACCCAGCGCTGGCCGTCTGTGGAGCCAGTGTCCCTGAGAGCCCCGGCCACCACTGCATCAGCGCCGCTGCACCACCGCGGCCCTGGCTCCATCAATAAATCTGAAATGATCTCATGATGGGTGTGAGTGTCCCTGGTGTCCCTGTGTGCCAGCTGCGTGTCCCCTGGTGTCTTGTCCCATGGGTGGGCGTCCATGTTTGCTGAGGTTGTGTGTCCCATGGGTGTGCATATCCAGGACCAGCACACCTCTCCAGGGATGGGGATGCCCCATCCTGCTGCTCCTGTGCTGGGTCTGACCCCCTGTCTCCATCTCCCAACCCGTCTCCCTCTCCCAGCCCATCTCCGTGCCTCAGCCAAACTCGACATACCAAACCCATTGCCATGTCCCAACCCATCTCAATATCCCAACCCATCTCCATGTCCCCAGCTCATGTCAATGTCAAAGCCCATCTCTATAGCCCCGCACATCTCCATGTCCACCACCCATCTCCATGTCCCCAGCTCATCTCCATGTCCCCAACCCACCTCCAGGTCCAAGTGTGTCTCTATGTCCAAGCCTGTATCCATGTCTCCAAACCATTTCTATGTCCCCACTCATCTCCATGTCTCAGCCCATCTCCACATCCCCGGCCCATCTCCATGTCCCCAGCCCATCAAGGTGTGGAAGAAAGGACCTTGAAGCTGCTCTTGGCGCTGGCAGGCCCCGCTGGCAGATGAGAGGAGACTGTGCTGGAGAACAGTGTCATCCCCCTCCCAGGGCATGCTAAAGCTGCCCTTTCCCCTGGGAGCTCTTCCTTAACCGCGTTGCACTTTCCAGAGAAAGAAAGGGGAGGAGACCAGAGCAGTCCTTGAGGCTGGACCCCTCCTGAGGGGTGGGGGGGACTAATGGCCACGCACAGACGAGTGTGAGCAAGGCAGTCTGGCAGCAAGGCTTTGGAGACGAGATGGTGCACCGTCATCAGCTCAGATTTACAAAGGAGGGGAAGGACGTGCAACAGGACGATAGGAAAGGTCCTTAGACAGGTTTAGGGTTTGGGTTTTTTTAATAAATAGATAAAATAAAAGCAGGAAGTTGATTTTTTTCCTCACCTTTCACAACCGAAACAGCAGTGTTATCATGGCAGGAGAAGGCAGTGCACCCAGCAAGTGTTCACCAAGTGTTACTTTGTCCCCTTGAACACTTTCCCACTGGTCTGGCTTTGCTTTTTGTTGCTTTGGGCTGCCCTGATTCATTATCAATATATTCATAAGTTATTAAACATCATTACAAGTTTCCGATGTCTTTACTAAAAATGTATTTGTACAAAGTACTGACAGTTAGAACCATAGAATCATGGAATCATAGAATTGTTAGGGTTGGAAGGGACCTCAAAGATCATCTAGTTCCAACCCCCCTGCCATGGGCAGGGACACCTCCCACTAGATCAGGTTGCTCAGAGCCCCGTCCAGCCTGGCCTTAAAAACTTCCAGGGATGGGGCTTCCACCACCTCTCTGGGCAACCTGTTCCAGTGTCTCACCACCCTCATGGTGAAAACTTCCTAACGTCCAATGTGAATCATCCCATCTCTAGTTTTAATCCATTCCCTCTGGTCCTACCATTACCCGACACCCTATAAAGTCCCTCACCAGCTTTCTTGTAGGCCCCCTTAAGACACTGGTAGGCCACTATAAGGTCTCCTCGGAGCCTTCTTTTCTCCAGACTGAACAACCCCAACTCTCTCAGTCTGTCCTCATAGGAGAGGTGCTCCAGCCCTCTGATCATCCTGGTGGCCCTTCTCTGGACATGTTCCAGCACGTCCGTATCTCTCTTGTAGTAGGGCCTCCAGAATTTGACGCAGTACTCCAGGTGGGGTTTCACGAGAGTGGAGTAGAGGGGGAGAATCACCTCCCCTGACCAGCTGGCCACGCTTCTTCAGATGCAGCCCAGGATACGATTGGCTTTCTGGGCTGCTAGTGCACACTGATGGCTCATGTTGAGCCTCTCGTCCACCAGCACCCCAAAGTCCTTTTCTTCAGGGCTGCTCTCAAGCCAGTCACTGCCCAGCCTATATCAGTGCTTGGGATTGCCCCGACCCAGATGGAGGACCTTGCACTTGGTCTTGTTGAACTTCATGAGTTTGGTATGGGCCCACCTCTCCAACCTGTCAAGGTCCCTCTGGATGGCATCCCTTCCTTCCAGTCATCGGCGAGCTTGCTGACAGTGCACTCTATGCCACTGTCCATGTCACTGACAAAGATGTTAAACAAGACCGGTCCCAGTACTGATCCTTGAGGGACTCCACTTGTTACTGGCCTCCACTTGGACATGGACCCATTGACGGCCACTCTTGGGGTGTGGCCGTCAAGCCAGTTCTTTATCCACTGAATTGTCAGTCCATCAAGCCCATATTTTATCAGCTTGGAGACCAGGACGACATGCGGGACAGTGTCAAAGGCTTTGCTCAGATCCAGGTAAATGACATTAGTTGCTCTCCCATTGTCTATTGATGTTGTGACCTTCTCATAGAAGGCCACCAGGTTTGTCAGGCACGATTTGCCCTTGGTGAAGCCATGTTGATTGTACCCAATTACCTCTTCGTTATTCTTCTGCCTCAGCAGTGCCTCCAGGAGAATCTGCTCCATAATCTTACCAGGCACAGAGGTGAGACTGACTGGCCTATAGTTCCCTGGTTCCTCCTTCTTTCCCTTTTTGAAAATGGGGATTGTGTTTCCCCTTTTCCAGTCAGTGGGGACCTCACCATACTGCCATGACTTTTGGAATATAATAGAGAGCAGTTTAGCAACCTCATCCACCAGTTCCCTCAGTACCCATGGGTGTATCCCATCGGGTCCCATGGACTTGTACACTTTCAGGTTCTTCAGATGGTCACGAACCTGATCTTCACTTACGATAGGCAGTTCTGTCCGACCCCTGCCATTGTCTTCTGTGACTCCGGGAGTGTGGCTGGAGCCCTTGCCAGTGAAGACTGAGTTCCCGTTGCTTTTAAATTTCTCCCCAGTTTTGTCCTGAGCCCTGCAGTGACAACTCACCCCGCCAATCCCGTCTCTGTCCCCAGCTCCTGCCCCGGGGATCACAACATCTCTAACAGTGGAGAAAATGCTGCTTATCCACTTTCATAAAACTGGATAATAAAAAAAAAACACGCTCAAGACATCTCTTCTTTTCCAATTTATTACAGTTCAGCCCAATACCTGTATCTCCTTGTCAGTTTTCCAGCCCCCTCCACCTGCAGGCAGTGTGTTCCCATGCATTTCTGCATCACCACCTTCCTTCTGAAAGAGAAGTGGATCTGGTTTGGTGTCAGTTTGTTCACATGGTGATGGTGATGTGGGGCTGGTGCTGGTGCAGGGGGATGTCCTCCTCCTGGGGACTGGGGCCGGCCAGTAGCCATGGAGGCCACGGGTAGCCAGGCGGCACCGTGGGGACATTGTGATGTCACTGCGGTTGGGCAGGTAACGTGCCTCGCCCCGGCACCCCTATAAAGCAGGGCGCAGAGCGTGACCCCCAGCAGCACGGGGTGGCCGCACACTGCACTCGTCCAGCACCAGCATGGCCCGCGCCCGGCGCAGCAGGAGCCGCAGCAGGAGCCGACGCCGCCGACACCGAAGCCCCAGCCGCCACCACAGCCACCGTCGACGCCGGTACGGGAGGAGCCGACATCGGCGTAGGACGAGCCGACGCCGGTACGGGAGGAGCCGACATCGGCGTAGGACGAGCCGACGCCGGTATGGGAGCCGCCGGCGGCGTGGGACGCGCCGAAGCCGACGCTGAGCTGGACCCAGCGCTGGCCGTCTGTGGAGCCAGTGTCCATGAGAGCCCCGGCCACCACTGCATCAGCACCGCTGCACCACCGCGGCCCTGGCTCCATCAATAAATCTGAAATGATCTCATGATGGGTGTGAGTGTCCCTGGTGTCCCTGTGTGCCAGCTGCGTGTCCCCTGGTCCCCTGGTGTCGTGTCCCATGGGTGGGTGTCCATGTCTGCTGAGGTTGTGTGTCCCATGGGTGTGCATGTCCAGGACCAGCACACCTCTCCAGGGATGGGGATGCCCCATCCTGCCTGTTCCTGTGCTGGGTCTGACCCCCATCTCCATCTCCCTTCCCACCTCCCTCTTCCAGCCCATCTCCATATCCCCAGCCCACCTCCATGTCAACAGTCCATCTCCATGTCCCTGCCCATAGAATCATAGAATCAGGGAATGGTTTGGTTTGGAAGGGACCTTATATATCATCTAGTTCCAACCCCCCTGCCATGGGCAGGGACACCTTCCGTTAGACCATGTTGCTCAAAGCCTCGTCCAGCCTGGCCTTGAACACTTCCAGGGATGGGGCAGTGATGCCTTCTCTGGGCAACCTGCTCCAGTGTCTCACCACCCTCAGAATGAAGAATTTCTTCCTTCTATCTAATCTAAACGGACCTTCTTTCAGTTTAAAGCCATTACCACTTAGAATCATAGAATCATAGAATCATAGGGTTGGAAGGGACCTCTGGAGATCATCTAGTCCAACCCCCCTGCCAGAGCAGGGTCACCTAGAGCAGGTTACACAGGAACATGTCCAGGTGGGTTTTGAATGTCTCCAGAGACGGAGACTCCACCACCTCTCTGGGCAGCCTGTTCCAGTGCTCTGCCACCCTCAGAGTAAAGAAGTTCCTCCTCATGTTTAGGTGGAACTTCCTATGCTCAAGTTTGTGCCCATTGCCTCTTGTCCTGTCCCCGGGCACCACTGAGAAGAGCCTGGCCCCATCCTCCTGACACCCACCCTTTAAGTATTTATAAGTGTTGATAAGGTCACCCCTCAGACGTCTTTTTTCCAGACTGAAGAGACCCAAATCCCTCAGCCTTTCCTCATAAGAGAGGTGTTCCAGTCCCCTAATCATCTTTGTAGCCCTCTGCTGCACCCTTTCCAGCAGTTCCCTGTCCCTCTTGAACTGGGGAGCCCAGAACTGGACACAGTACTCCAGGTGCGGCCTCACCAAGGCAGAGTAGAGGGGGAGGATGACCTCCCTCGACGTGCTGGCCACGCTCTTCTTGATGCACCCCAGGATGCCATTGGCCTTCTTGGCCACAAGGGCACATTGCTGGCTCATGGTCATCCTGTTGTCCACCAGGACTCCCAGGTCTCTTTCAGCTGAGCTGCTCTCCAGCAGGTCAGCCCCCAACCTGTACTGGTGCATGGGGTTGTTCCTCCCCAGGTGCAGCACCCTACACTTGCCCTTGTTGAACTTCATAAGGTTCCTCTCTGCCCAAATCTCCAACCTGTCCAGGTCTCTCTGTATGGCGGCACAGCCTTCCGGTGTGTCAGCCACCCCACCCAGCTTGGTGTCATCAGCAAACTTGCTGAGGGTGCACTCTATCCCCTCATCCAGGTCATTGATGAATATATTGAACAGGACTGGACCCAGTACTGACCCCTGGGGAACACCACTCGTCACTGGTCTCCAACTAGACTCTGTGCCCCTAATCACAACCCTCTGAGCTCTATCTTTCAACCAGTTTTCTATCCACCCCACTGTCCATTCATCTAACCCACACTTCCTAAGCTTCCCTATGAGGATGCTGTGGGAGACCGTGTCAAACGCCTTGCTTAAGTCAAGGTAGACCACATCTACCGCCCTCCCCTCATCTATCCGTCTAGTCATGCCATCGTAGAAGGCTATCAGATTAGTCAGACATGATTTCCCCTTGGTGAATCCATGCTGAGTACTTCTGATAGCTTTCCTTTCCTCCACGTGCCTTGAGATGACACCCAGAACGAGCTGTTCCATCATCTTTCCAGGGATGGAGGTGAGGCTGACCGGCCTGTAGTTCCCCGGCTCCTCCTTCTTGCCTTTCTTGAAGACTGGAGTGACATTGGCTTTCCTCCAGTCCCCAGGCACCTCGCCTGTTCTCCAGGACTTTTCAAAGATGATGGAGAGCGGCCCAGCAATGACTTCTGCCAGCTCCCTCAGCACTCTCGGGTGCATCCCATCAGGGCCCATGGACTTGTGAATATCTAGATGATCTAATTGGTCCCTCACTCGCTCCTCCTCAACCCAAGGGAAGTCGTCTTCTTTCCCTGTTACTTTATTCAATGCCTGGGACTCCTGAGGGCTGGGCCGAGCAGAAAAGACTGAAGCAAAGAAGGCATTCAGTAACTCTGCCTTCACATCCTCCGTCACCATGACTCCTGCCTCATTCAGCAGTGGGCCTACAACTTCTCTGGTCTTCCTTTTGCTTCCAATATACTTGTAGAAGCTCTTTTTGTTGTGCTTGATGTCCCTAGCCAGGTCTAATTCCAAGGCGGCCTTGGCTTTCCTTGTTTCATCCCTGCACGCTCTGGTGGCATTCTTGTAATCCTCCCAAGGGGTCAGTCCCTTCTTCCACTTATTATAAACTTCCTTCTTCCACTTGAGATTTTTCTGAAGCTCCCTGCTCAACCATGCAGGTCTCCTGCGTCCCTTGGCCGATTTCTTTCTCTTAGGGATGCACCGATCCTGAGCTTGGAGGAAGTGGTCTTTGAATATCAACCAGCTTTCTTGAGCCCCTTTGCCTTCCAGAGCCCTAGCCCACGGGATCTCTCCAAGCAGTTTCTTGAAGAGGTCGAAGTTAGCCCTCCTGAAATCCAAGGTTGTAATTTTACTTCTTGTTGTTGTTTTGTGGATAGTACCCATGATCCTGAACTCAATCATTTCATGATCACTACAACCTATGGTGCCCCCAACCTTAATGTCCTCCACCAATCCCTCTGTGTTTGTCAGTACGAGGTCTAGAAGTGCTCCTCTCCTTGTTGGCTCCTGTACCACCTGTGTCAAAAAGTTGTCATCAATGCACTGGAGGAGCCTCCTGGACTGTGCATGCCTGGCTGTGTGGTCTTCCCAGCAGATATCGGGGTGATTGAAGTCCCCCATGAGAACCAGGGCCTGCGCTTGCGAGGCTACCTTCAGTTGTCTGTAGAAAGCCTCATCAGTCTCCCCATCCTGATCAGGTGGCCTGTAATAAACACCCACAACAGTGTCCCTCATATTTGCCTGTCCCTTAATCCTCACCCATAAGCTCTCGACCCGCTCTTCATCCGCCCCTAGTGAGAGCTCAATGCATTCCAAATGCTCTCTCACATAAAGTGCAATTCCACCACCACACCTTGCTGGTCTGTCTTTCCTGAAAAGGACATAGCCATCCATGACAGCATTCCAGTCATGCGAGTTGTCCCACCACGTCTCAGTAATTGCAATGAGATCATGGCCCCGCAACCGCACACAGACCTCCAGCTCTTCCTGCTTATTCCCCATGCTGCGTGCATTGGTGTATAAGCATTTCAGAGAGGGAGTTGTGTGTGTAGTTTTGACCCTTGAGATGTGGTGTGCCTTCTGGCTTTCAGAAATACTAGCACACTGGCCCACGAGCGCTGAGCAACTACACCCTGGCACCTCACCAGCAAGCCCAGTACCATCCCCACCCCCCTTCAAATCTAGTTTAAAGCCCTCTCAATGAGCCCCGATAACTCTTGTCCTAGAACCCTTTTTCCCCTAGAGGTCAAGGTATTCCTGCCTGTTACCAGCAGGCCAGGCGTTTTGTAGATCAGGCCATGATCAAAGAACCCAAAGTCCTGCCGGCAGCACCAAGCTCGAAGCCAGGCATTGATCTGCTGGCTCCTTCTATTTAGCCCTTCATCATTCCCCGCAACTGGGGGAATAGACGAGAACACAACTTGTGCTCCTGATCCCTTGACCAGGCGTCCCAGGGTCTTGAAATCTTTCTTCATTGCCCTTGGACTTCTTTGTCTTGCCCTCGGACTTGCCCTTGTCCTATTACTACTTGCTCTTACAAATAGTCCCTCTCCCGCTTTCTTCTAGGGCCCCTTTAGGTACTGTGAGACTGCTATAGTCTCCTTGGAGCCTTCTCCAGGGTGAACAACCCCAACTGTCTCAGCTTATATTCATAGGAGAGGTGTTCCAGCCCTCTGATCGTCTTCATGACCCTCCTCTGAACTTGCTCCGACAGGTCCATGTCCTTCTTATGTTGGGGGCCCCAGAGCTGGATGCAGTACTCCAGGTGGGGTCCCACCAGAGCAGAGTAGAGGGGGGGAATCATCACCCTCAAACTACTGACCACGCTTCTTTTGATGCAGCCCAGGATGATGTTGGCTTTCTGGGCTGCAAGTGCACTTTGCCGGGTTGTGCTGAGCTTCTCATCCTTCAACACCCCCAAGTCCTTTACCTCAGGGCTGCTCTCAATCCATTCTCTGCCCAGCTTGTATATGTGTTTGAGATTGCCCCGACCCATGTGCAGGACCTTGCACTTGGCCTGGCTGAACTTCATGATGTCAGTTGCTCTTCTCTCATCCACCAACACTGTAACCCCACTGAGGAAGGATAACACATTTGTCAGGCACGATTTGCCCTTAGTGGAGCCATTATACTTCAGCGTGATACCTTTTATCTCCTTGGCTGTTTTTCAGCACGCTCCACCTGAAGGCAGTGTGTTCCCATGCATTTCTTCATCAGCACCTTCTTTCTGAAGCAGAAGTGTATCTATTTTGGCGTAAGTTTGTCCGCTTTAGGACCTGCCGAGGCATTTGCTTCTGACAGTTAGTAGGCTGAACTGTGTGTGGCAAGCCTGGCTCAAAGCCAGAAGAGGAACCCCCCAGAGCTTTGCCAGCGTTGTGGTCCTGGTGGGCACAGGGTACAGAAATGGGGCATAAGCCAAAGGAGTAGCAGAAAAGCAGCGCGGCCATGTGTGAAAGGAGAGAACAAGAGGGGGACCATTCACACAAGAGAACAGGGTGGAAAAAAGTCAATAGCGAACGTGGGAGGGCATGGCACAGAGAAAGGTACAGGGACAGAAGCTGGAGGAAACGGAGATGAAGAGAATGTGAAAGAAGGGTGGGAAGAAAACCTGAGCCAGGACAGGCCAGGTAAAATCAAGTCACAGCTGTGGAGCGCTCTGAATGCCTGAAGCTCTTTGCTGCCGTTACTTCTGCAGCCATTCCCGCCTCGCAGAGAGATGGCTGTGCTTCATCATCACTCCGCTGTCTCTCTCAACGGAGCTTCTTTCTTCTCTCAGCGCTCTCCAGCACAGGTAACCCCAAAGCCCTGGTGGATGGGCACAGCCCTCACCCCCAGAAGCCCTTCTCCTTTTGCGTGACACCGAGCCTCAACACACTTCCTCGGGAGGAGAGTGACAACGCTGATATCCTTTGAGAGGGACTTTGAGACTTGACACAGTGCTCAGAGGGAGAACAGGGACTAGTTCTGCAGTTTTATGCTGGTTGGGCTTGATTAGGGTCATCTCCTCCATCTTCTTCTGCTGTCTGCCTGGCCCTGAGGGCGACTGGGGAGAGGTGGCGGTGCGTTCCAGAGGCTGCTGCAGGGATCTCTCCAGGCAGGGAGATCCCCCAAACACCAGCGAGGGATCCCTAAAATCCTCCCTTGCCCCGCAGCGCTGTCCTGCCAGGCTGGAGCCGAGAAGGTGGAGGAGCAGCTGATGGAGGTGTGTTTTGGGGTGTCCCCCTCCTCCTCAGCAGCACCTCAATGGCTGTGGGGAGTGGGAGGGGGTCTGGGGTGCAGGGTCTGGTTGGGACGCAGGGTGCAATTGCAGGGGGTGGGGGGGTTGCTGAGCGATTTTATTTTGTGGAGGTCTGTTTTGGATGTGCAAGGGCAGGGTTTTGGGGTGCAGGGTGGAAGTTTGGGATGCAGGTTTGGGGAGTGCGGGGCAGGACCTCCTGGCGCACCACGTGCCTGGGCACTCCGAGGACCTCCTCCCACACACCTGGGTCCTTCTGGCCCACCCCCCGTGGATGCCTGGGGCTGCCCAAACTCCTGGACCCTACTGGGAGCCCCAGTCCCAGCACACCTGGGTCCCATCACTTACCCCTGGGTCCCCTCAGCTCTTAACTTGCAATAAACTTCTTCATGGCCACATCCAGAATACTGCTGAGTGTCCGGCCACATCGCACATTTTGGGGAGACGTGGCCCTGCTGTTTATGGGTAAGGGGGCCTGGACACCTGGGTTCACTGCAGAGGGATTGGGGATGGGGGTGAGTGGGTCATCAACCCCCTGCCACGTGTCTCCTCTGTCCCCACAAGTGACACCTTCCTACTGTTGTGCTTTCTGTTAGTGGTCTTCGTTGTGGGGCTGGGAGTCTTCCAGGAAAGGTCGACAGGAGCCAGAAGTCCCAGCCCCACCACGGGGGACCCAAGCGTCCCCCTCGTGTTATATTAAACTTGCAAATAGTTATAAATTGTTTAACGTTACAAATTGTTGTGTATTGTATATTGTTACAAACTGGTAAGAAATATATATTCCTCTCCTTCGGCCTCACGGCAGCATTCATCCTGCTCCTGCTCCACTCCACCTTGCTCTTCCTTTTCGTCCTGCTCCTGCCCCTCTTTGTGCTGCAGGACCACGTAGTGCCAGCCCTGCTTGTCCTCCGGAGAGCCGTGCTCCCCATAGCTGGCTTCTTCCTCACCCGCCTGCTGCCAGCCTTGGCTGCCTTCCTTGCCATGCTTTTCCCACCCGTCATCCTCTTCCTCAGCATCACGCGCCTGCTGGTGCTGCTTGGCCAAGGCTGGACCCTCGCGCTTGGCTGCCGTGCAGTGCCCGAGACCCCCGCCCCAATGCAGCCTTCCTTGTGCCAGGCCGGGGAGGGGTCCCGGAGGGACCAGGGGAATATGCGCCCTTTCTGCCCCACAGCCGGCAGGTCCCTGCAGAGGTTGCCAGAGCCCACCGTGGTGGCGAACCCCTCTGCATGGGGGCTGTCGGCCCTGTCCTATCCCCCCTGGGTGAGCCCCAGTCCCTCAGTGAGGGGAGAGGTGCCGTGCAGCTCCGGGGACTGCGGCTCCAGGACCAGTGTTGGAATCGGTCAGGGTCTCAGCTCCGGGACAGATGGATGTCTCTGGGAAGGCCACGTCAGGGCCTAGGAGGAGCCCAGGGGGGGCTCCTTGGTCCCTAAGATGGAGCAGCTTGTGGGCAGAGCCATGTCCCATCCCCGCTCCCTCTCCCAGTACGTACCCCTCTGCAGCACCTGGGCTGGATCCGCTGCCGGGGGTGGTCACAGGGGCGAGACATGACTAAATCCCACCTTTGCCTGCTCCCTGCTCCTCTCTGCACCGCTCCGAGGGTGCCAGACGAAGCTGTTCCCCGGGGGGGCGCAGGGTGGGTGCTCCCCAGCCTCCCTGCGCTGCGTTTCCCTCCCCGGGCAGCTCGCCCAGCCCATGCACCCCACTCTCCAGGGCCCAGGGGCTCCAAGGCGTAGTCCCAAAAGCGGGGCCACCTACCCAGCGTGCAAGACGCCAACGCACGCGCAGAGCAGACCTATTTATTGATGTCATCTGCATGCAGAGATGGGTGCTAGGTGGCAAGCCGCAAAGCTAGCACGCCGGTTTACAAAAACTTTGGTGTATTTATGTGATTCAAAACATAGAAATACACGCCTTCAGTTATAACTGTTGGTTAGTGCCTTATCTTAACAATGTCTATTGGTTAGTAATACCCCTGGCTTTCATAGAAAGCTACAGTGTCCTTTAATTGATGCGCTCAATACAGCGGGGGGACGACAAGGTCTGCCCAGTCTCTAATTGAGTCGGTGGTCGCGATCTCCCCCTGCCGCCTTTACCTTTCCCCCAGCCAGCGCGGATCTTTGTTGACTTCACGCTTATTTTAGCAGTTGTCCAGTTTTCAGACGCTTTTCGGCGCATCCCGCAATGGGATGTTTGCCTTTTATCAGCCTTCTGTTCCTCTTCGAGGGTGTAGTTTTCGGTAAGGCACCGATTGTTTGTGCGAAGTATCCCGTTTCACAAAACCTTCGTAACCTTTTCGTAGGGCTTTGATCTCTCTCAGAGAAAGATTCCGTTTTCTGAAGTACATCACAGGGGAGTCAACTTAGAGTACAGCCCCCCTCCCCACTTGGTCGCGGTTAATTTCCCGGCCAAACAATGCTGCATCCTGACAGCCCTCGCTAATTGGTGTAAATTCATTTATCCCATGTGCAGCTTTTCAGCACGTGGCTCGCTTCCTCGCATGAGAGGTGAGGGCGCAGCTCCCGCACCACTCTGTCTCCTGAATTATTTAGAGCCCAGGCTGTAAGACACCCTGCAGGGTTGGGGGGGAAGCGGGGGAGACACACTACACAGGGGGGGCTCAGCCACAGGGACGGGGCACCCTGAGGATGGGGGGGTGCCGGGGTGGGGGTGATGTCGAAAGAGCAAAGTTTATCGAGAAGTTTTGGTTGGGCACATGGTCGAGACATCACAGAAGGTACCTAACCCTGCACAGGGTGTGAAACGAAACAGTGCGTCTTACGTGTTCTTTTGTAGTTGCTGACTTAAGACATAAAATAGCAAAAAAATATAACTTCTGGGCCAAAGTCGAGCCAAGAGTGTATCCCAAACTAACCTTGGGTCATTACAATGCTAAAATACACACCCCTTTGTGAATAACGAGCATGCTAATCAGGTAACCTCACTAAATGTTTTAAACGTGAGCTTAGATGCATAGGTATAGTTAGGAGTGCGTCTCTGCACCCCCCCGTCCTGCTTTTACAGGGGTGCCGGGGTGAGGCCCCAGGTCTCTCCTGATTGCCCTCGGACTTCTTGTTGCACCTTCATCGCTGCCTACCTGAAAAATCAATAATGGATAATAATCTGAGGCCCATACCAGGGTAGGAAGCTCTCTCTTCACATCTTTAACCCGGGCCCGAGGGAGACAACAGATTCTCCGACGTGAGTCCAGACTTCGTATCGAGTCTTCTGTTCCCTTCAGAAGGCAGTATCCTATGACATTGACCATCTATTTTTCTTTATGGAAGGGGTTTTGATGCAGGGTGTAGGCCAACTTAACCTTGGCGATACCTCCAAGCTGGATGAACCGTCATCCTCATCCTTGTTCAGTTCCACTTGCAGAGCCTCGTACCTATTTTACAAGGGCACCTGGGAAGATGGGATGGTCACCAAGGAGATGTGCCTGCTGCTCCGGGCAGGAGGTTGTCACCATTCCCCCCTTTCTCTTGAGTCACCGTGTTCAGACGGGTGGAGAGAAGATAGGGAATCCATGTCTGCCAGTCAGGCCCATCGCAAGGAAGGTAGGCTGTGATTCCAGGAGTCTTTCTCTTGCGCTCCCTGATCCTCCTCAACCTACTCACCTCCTCCTGGAGCTCTGTCGCTAAGCAGAGGAGTTCCTCTCCCTGGGCACACCTCCCACAGGTGTGCTCACTGCTGCCCTCTGATACTGGCAGAGGAGTAGGGCACAGCCCGCAGCCTGGCACCTGGGTGGCAGTGTGTTCCCACCAGAGCTGCCTCACTCATGGTGGGTGCAGAGCTTAGAGTGGACATAGCCTTCTGCCAGCTGGCGCTCCCCAGGGGCTTCTTTCACATGTGCGCTTGGCCACCATTGCTCCTCAACTGCCTGGGTCTCATCAACCGTTGTCACACAAGCTACCAGCTCCTGGCAGGTCTCTGGGCTCCCCCTGAGAGATGGACCCCAAGCTCATGTTCACAAGGGCTGCACCCACTCATCTCTTATGCAGACCAACCATCACCGGGGCATCCCCACACAGGCACCACGCTTGGCCCGTCCCGAGGGTCTGCCAGCACCTGTCACTGTTGGCTCTTGTGAGGCCACAGGGGCCATACAAGACGGAGGGGTCACAGCACCCATGTCCTGGGCCATGGGGACAATGCTGGTGTCCTGGGATATGGAGACGGAGACAGTGCTAGTGCCCTGCCGGGGACATGGGGACAGTGCCAATGCCCTGCTGGGGACTTGCAGCAGGCAGCTCCTGATTCTCACACTATTCCACAAAAGTCTTCTCTTAAAAGTGAACAAAAATGAACAAAAGACACAGCCCCTCTCTCCTGGGGCACTGTGGCAGGTGGCTCCACCAGGACCAGGGGAAAGGCCAGGCTCCTTGTCCCATGTAGTCAGAGCATCGCTGTCAGGGGGCACCTCCCCACGTGGCTCAGGATCACTCTTAGGTACCTTCATGGCCCGAAATCCCTGGACATGCCTCAGGGAGGGGACAAGTAGTGGGGAGGCATGGGGAAGGGCTGGGTGATAGGGATGGGCTGGGAACATTGAGAAGGATTGGGGAAACGGAGATGGACTGGGGAAGTGGTGATGGGCTGGAAGAGGGAGGTGGGAAGGGAGATGGAGAGGGGGGTCAGACCCAGCACAGGAGCAGCAGGATGGGGCATCCCCATCCCTGGAGAGGTGTGCTGGTCCTGGACATGCACACCCATGGGACACACAACCTCAGCAGACATGGACACCCACCCATGGGACACGACACCAGGGGACACACAGCTGGCACACAGGGACACCAGGGACACTCACACCCATCATGAGATCATTTCAGATTTATTGATGGAGCCAGGGCTGCGGTGGTGCAGTGGCGCTGATGCAGTGGTGGCCGGGGCTCTCATGGACACTGGCTCTGCAGACGGCCAGCGCTGGGTCCAGCTCAGCGTCGGCTTCGGCGCGTCCCACGCCGCCGGCGGCTCCCATACCGGCGTCGGCTCGTCCTATGCCGGCGTTGGCTCCTCCCGTACCGGCGTCGATGGTGGCTGTGGTGGCGGCTGGGGCTTCGGTGTCGGCGGCGTCGGCTCCTGCTGCGGCTTCTGCTGCGCCGGGCGCGGGCCATGCTGGTGCTGGACGAGCGCAGTGTCCGGCCACCCCGTGCTGCTGGGGGTCACGCTCTGCGCCCTGCTTTATAGGGGTGCTGGGGTGAGGCGCGTTACCTGCCCAACCTCAGTGACATCACAATGTCCCCACGGTGCCGCCTGGCTACCCGTGGCCTCCATGGCTACCGAACAGCCCCAATCCCCAGGAGGACGACATCCCCCTGCACCAGCACCAGCCCCACATCACCGCCGCATGGGCTGGGCTGGTCGGGCAAATCCTGCCCCCGGGACAGGAGCCGGGGGCTGAGCCGGGCTCGGTGGGGTGAATTATCGCTGCAGGGCTCTGGACCAAACTGGGAAGGAATTTAAAAGGAACGGGAACTGTCAGTACTTTGGACAAATACATTATTAGTAAAGACATCGGAAACTTGTAATGATGTTTAATAACTTATGAATATATTGATAATGAATCAGGGCAGCCCAAAGCAACAGAAAGCAAAGCCAGACCAGTGAGAAAGTGTTCAAGGGGACAAAGTAACACTTGGTGAAACACTTGCTGGGTGCACTGCCTTCTCCTGCCATGATAACACTGCTGTTTCGGTTGTGAAAGGTGAGGAAAAAAATCAACTTCCTGCTTTTATTTTATCTATTTATTAAAAAAACAAACCCTAAACCTGTCTAAGGACCTTTCCTATCGTCCTGTTGCACGTCCTTCCCCTCCTTTGTAAATCTGAGCTGATGACGGTGCACCATCTCGTCTCCAAAGCCTTGCTGCCAGACTGCCTTGCTCACACTCGTCTGTGCGTGGCCATTAGTCCCCCCCACCCCTCAGGAGGGGTCCAGCCTCAAGGACTGCTCTGGTCTCCTCCCCTTTCTTTCTCTGGAAAGTGCAACGCGGTTAAGGAAGAGCTCCCAGGGGAAAGGGCAGCTTTAGCATGCCCTGGGAGGGGGATGACACTGTTCTCCAGCACAGTCTCCTCTCATCTGCCAGCGGGGGCTGCCAGCGCCAAGAGCAGCTTCAAGGTCCTTTCTTCCACACCTTGATGGGCTGGGGACATGGAGATGGGCCGGGGATGTGGAGATGGGCTGAGACATGGAGATGAGTGGGGACGTAGAAATGGTTTGGAGACATGGATACAGGCTTGGACATAGAGACACACTTGGACCTGGAGGTGGGTTGGGGACATGGAGATGAGCTGGGGACATGGAGATGGGTGGTGGACATGGAGATGTGCGGAACTATAGAGATGGGCTTTGACATTGACATGAGCTGGGGACATGGAGATGGGTTGGGATATTGAGATGGGTTGGGACATGGCAATGGGTTTGGTATGTCGAGTTTGGCTGAGGCACGGAGATGGGCTGGGAGAGGGAGACGGGTTGGGAGACGGAGACAGGGGGTCAGACCCAGCACAGGAGCAGCAGGATGGGGCATCCCCATCCCTGGAGAAGTGTGCTGGTCCTGGACATGTGCACCCATGGGACACACACTCCCAGCAAACATGGACGCCCACCCATGGGACAAGACACCAGGGGACACGCAGCTGGCACACAGGGACACCAGGGACACTCACACCCATCATGAGATCATTTCAGATTTATTGATGGAGCCAGGGCCGCGGTGGTGCAGCGGCGCTGATGCAGTGGTGGCCGGGGCTCTCAGGGACACTGGCTCCGCAGACGGCCAGCGCTGGGTCCAGCTCAGCGTCGGCTTCGGCGCGTCCCACGCCGCCGGCGGCTCCCATACCAGCGTCGGCTCGTCCTACGCCGGCGTTGGCTCCTCCCGTACCGACGTCGACGGTGGCTGTGGTGGCGGCTGGGGCTTCGGTGTCGGCGGCGTCGGCTCCTGCTGCGGCTCCTGCTGCGCCGGGCGCGGGCCATGCTGGTGCTGGATGAGTGCAGTGTCCGGCCACCCCGTGCTGCTGGGGGTCACGCTCTGCGCCCTGCTTTATAGGGGTGCCGGGGCGAGGCGCGTTACCTGCCCAACCGCAGTGACATCACAATGTCCCCACGGTGCCACCTGGCTACCCGTGGCCTCCATGGCTACCGGCCGGCCCCAGTCCCCACAACAGCACCGGCCCCGTGTCACCACCACCGTGTTAAAAACCTGACACCATAATGGGAAAAGAAGAGATGTCTTGAGCATGGGTGGTTTTTTTTTTTACTATCCAGTGGATAATCAGCATTTTCTCCACTGTTACAGATGTCGTGATTCCCCAAGTGTAGCTTTTTAAGGGGCTTTGCCTGTCAGCTCTCATTCCCTGCAGGCAAAGCCCTGACAGTGCTTAAGAAAAGGCCCATTTAGAAGATGTCCTTCCGGTCAGGAGTTTCCTGGCATCATCCCCGAATACCTCAATATCACCAGCTGTAAAAAGGCTTTGTTTGCTGGCTGTTTATGGTGAGTCCAAAATGGCAGAGAGGGAATGAGAGCAGCATCTCCCAGCAGGGAGCTGGGATTGCGAAAACGTCCCCAACGGCTGGTTGGGCAAATCCTGCCCGTGGGCCTGACCCTGGTACAGGAGAGGGCTCACTGCCACCCCCAGGGATGTGCTATTGGTGGCCCCACAGGCTGTGGAGCCAACACCACCGGTACGGGAGTAGCCGATGCCAGAGTGGGACATGCAGCTGCCACCACTGAGGTGACTCCAGCACCAGGCATCTGTGGAGACAGTGTCCCTGAAACCCCAGACCACCACCGCCTCCACACCGCCACACCACCATGGGCCCAGCTCCTCCACCAACACCACCATCAATAAAGCTGCCAGCATCTCACAAGGGGTGTGCTTGTCCTATGTGTCCCTGTGCACATGTCCCCTGGTGTCCATCCATGTCCCGGGTGTGGGGGTGGCCCATGGGTGCGCGCTTCCATGTCTACCAGCTGTGGGTGTCCAACAGATGGGAGTGTTTGGGGCCACCGAGTCACTGTGTCAAACAGTCGCGCGTGTCCAGGACACGGCGTACCCATCCCTGTCCACCCAGTGTGCGTGTGCACGTCCTATGGCTGTGCATTGCCGGGATGTGCGTGTCCCCACATGTCCATGTCCAGTGGCTGTGCATGCCCGGAGGGTGCACGTGACCGAGGCCACTTGGATGTCCCCTGGTCCTGCCACTGCTTCCCTGGGTTCCCTTTTTGGGTCCATCCCATCGCGGGGTCTCAGGGGTCTGAGCAGAGCTCCCCCTGCACCCACGGGGCTGCCTGGCCCCTCCAGCATGTCCCTGGGCAGGACCTGCTGCCCAGAGCTCCTCCGACTCTCCCCCCATGGCTCCCAACCGCCCCGTGCAACCCCATGGTGCTTTGTGGGGTTCGTCCACTGCAGCTGCCCATGGGGAGCAGGAAGGGGCTGGCCAGAGCCCGGGGGGGCTGGAGGGGCCGATTCTGGAGCCAAGCTTGCTCAGACCATCCCCGGTAAGGACACCATCAGTGCCAGCTCCCATCCCTGGCTGCTGCCTTGGTACCATGGAGGTGGGGGAGATGGTCCCCGGTCCCCAGGCTGTCCCAGCACCAGTGTCCTGGATGGATGTGGGTGGGAGGCAGTGGGCAGAGGACAGAGGGATGCTGCCAACACGAAGTCCTGGGAGCTGAGCCTGTCCGTGGGGCCTCCACAGAGCCCACCACCACCACACTGGTGGCAGACACCCCACACACATCCCTGGGGTCAGCACGGGCCACCCAGAGGGGTCGGCTCCTCCGTTTTGGCTCTGAGCAGGGTGGCTGTTTCAGGCAGGGGATGCTGCCATGGGTGCCACGCTGCAGGGCAAGGGGACTGACACCACAGGCAGGGGAGCAGGAAGGGCTGCAGGGAGAAGCAGGGGGGACATGGAGCTGCTGCCAGGGCCGGCTGCCCACATCCACCCTTCCACCCATGCCCAGAAAAGGCACATTGGCGAAGGCAGGGCTCCTTATTGAGCAGCACGAGCAAGATCCAGGGCCATCCTCATCCTCCGATGGGCTCTTCAAAGAGGAAGATGAGGGGCAGGAGCAGGTAGAAGAAGAGGAGGTTTGCCTGGCAGAGGCAGCAGGCCAGGGCAACACAGGCCACTGCCTCCAGAAGCTGCTGGTTCTTGCCGTGCAGCTGCATCATCCTTGCGCAGCCCCAGGAGCTGCATCCATCCTGCAGAGACGCCAAAGCACGGAGCATCACCGGCGCTGCAGCCGGGAAGCCCTCCAGGGATGCTCCCAGAGGGTGTTCAGCAACTGAGACCCGCCCCCCCCGGCACCCCCAGCCTCTGCTCGGGATTATACAGCTCTGCTCCTACTGGGACAATCCTGTGGCCGGCAGTGTCCCCCCAGCCCAGCATGGCCAGGTCCTGGATGGGGCAGCAGGGTGGGCAATGTCACAGACAGAGCTTCTGGGGTGACACCGTCCCCCGGGAAGGGGTCAGCCCTGGAGCCCGTCCTCCCTGGAACCAGGGGGCCATGGCAGAACCCAGCACCAGACCCAGGGCGGCTGCTGGACACTCTTGCCTCTGTGCCAAGGCTCTGCGGAGCAGCCATGGGCAGAAGGATCTGGCAATTCGTGCAGGGCAGCAGTGGCCGGGGACAGCCCCAAGCAACCCGGGAAGCCCTCACAAAGCACCTGGTAGCACCTCACCCCTCCTCAGACCACAGTGACCTGCTCCTTCCCCACTGTCACCGCCTCCATCCCTGCCAGTGCGGGGAATGCAGGAGGGCTCTGTCCCACGCTGCCTACCTGCGGAGCCCACATCCCCCCACTGGGACGGGGGACTCGGACAGGGATGAGGAGAGATGGGACCTGGCTGGCCTGGGGACCCCTCACCCAGCCCTGAGATCCCTCACCCATCCCGTGCACCCGAGTGCTTCGCCACCCGCCCGGGGAACCGCTGGGTGGATGTGGCACTGCCCAGCGGTTTGGGCACAAGCCCCGTGGCCAGCCTGGTGGCTGCCAAAGCGTTTGCCTTGGCTGGCAGCCCCAACCTCAGCCACAGCCTGCGGTTCCCATGCCAGGGCAGCGAGCCAGGCAGGCAGCAGCACTGGCACCGGGTGCTGGGCACCGGCATCCCCAGGGCTCAGCCATTCCACCCTAAGGGAGAAACTCCTGTTTTGGGACACCCCGACACTAGGGGTGCCAGGGGGGACTTCTCCACACCTATGGAAAGCAGCAGACTTTCCCAGGAGCACCAGCACTGGTGGTGCCACCAGTTCCTAAGCCGAGTTGGTGGGTTTGGCCCCACTGCCACCCCTGCTCTGGCTGTGGGGTGCTGTGGGGGGACAAGGCAGCCATCCGACGGCATCCCTGCCGGGACAGGCTATGGCGCCTTTAAGGCATCTCCCGCAGCAGGAGCTGGCAGCTGCCGGCAGTGCGGACGCGGCCGACTTGACTCCCAGCCAAGCTGCATGGGGAAATTCATAACATCCCTGGAAGTGCTGAGCGAGGCTGAATCGGAGCGCCGGAGCCTGCCGAGCTGTGTGCTTTGGCCCTGGGGAACCGGGAGCGGGGCCAGCCCTGCTGGCCTCTCCTGCCCCGGAGCCGGGCGCTGCGCCCAGCACCCCAGCCAGGAGGGTGCAGAGAGGTGCCAGGTCTTCAGCAAACCTAGAAAGTCCCATCACGTGGGGACTGAGTCACGCCAGTGAGGGCAGCCTCCCCTCCTGGGCCCTTTCCAGAGCCCTCGGCAGGATGCGGGAGATGCCTCAGCTTCATAGCAAAACCCTTCCCACCATCCAGCCCCCAGAGACAGGCATGTAACAAAGCATCATCCTGCGCGCCAGACATCTGGGCCCCGCGCCAGCGCCAGTCTGGTCCCAGCTGTCCCCCACTCCCACTCCCAGCCAGTGATGGGAAAGGAACACCCCAGGTGCTGCTGGGACAGAGCACCCCATCCCTCAGGAGCATCCCTAGGTGATACAGGGCCAGAGGGCCCCGTCCCACAGGAGCATGCCGTGGCATTGCAGGGCTGGAGGACCCGGTCCCACTCTGTCCTCAGCCAAGCACAGCCCTGTTTGGTGCTGGCAGGTCCCAAGGGACGCTCTCAGCCAGGAGGAACACGCAGCCATGCTGCGGCTGGATGGCCTCCTGCGCCACCCCAAGTCCTGTGCTGCCTTCGCAGCCGCTGGGCATGGGGATCCGAGGATCCTGGGCTGGCTGCAAGTGCCATGGGCTGCAGCAAGCTCTGCAGCAGCCCCATGGAGACCTTTAGGAAGGGACAGGAACAGGGATGGGGTTGGCGATGGGACCAGCACCCCAAGCTGCCAGCTCTGCTCCCATGCCTGCTCCAGCTGGGTGAACATAGAGCTGCCACCAAAGGGTGCCAGTGGCCCAAGCCCAGCCAGCTCCTTCCCACCCACTTGGCCCAACCCTGCAGCTGGAAGCTGTAGAAAATCCCAATAAAAGAAATAAAAGTCAGGCTGGGAAAGTCCTTTTGGGGTGGAAAATGAGCTCATGGGAGGCTGATGGCAGTGCCAGCAGCAGCATGATGGCTTTTTGGAGGATCCTGCTCAGGGTGAGAGCAGAGGCAGAACCCAGAGACCTTCCCCCTCACTTGGACGGCGGCCCCTGGGCACCCTGACCCGGACCCCTACCTCCCACCCTGGGCATCCCACCGGGCTGCCAGCCCCTGCCCACACCTCTGTCCTTGCGGTGCTTCGCTCCTTCCCCACAGCGGCAACGTGGGCAGTGCCGAGCCCGGCACTGCCTGTGTGGCTCCGGCACCGCGCACATCTCGGACCTCACCGCTGGCTCCGGCCGGAGATGCCGGGGGAGGGCAGGGGAGGGCCCGGCCCGCTCACACCTGCCGCGGTGCTGGCACAGTGGTTTGGCAGTGCCCGGTGCCCCGCTCCCGCCGTCCCACCGGGGATGCCCCGGGGCTCTGGGCACTGCGGGCCACCACCTTCCGCGGGGGGGTCCCTTGCCGGGCAGAGGCATCCCCCACTGCCTGGCAAGGCCGGGGATGAATCGCCGCTGCTCGGCGCCTCCTCTGTGCCGGGACTTGGCTGGGAAGCCCGGGCGGGCTCTGCTCCGCGCAGGCGGTTCCCGGGGCCTCCCGGGTCCCCGGGCTCGGCCGGCAGCACTGACGGCTGCGGAGAGGCGGGGATGGCGGACCCCCCCCCACACACCCCCGCAGCTCTCCCTTCCCTCCCTGTCGGAAAGGGCTGAGCCGCTCCAGCTGCCTCCGGCTTCCACCGGGAAACGCTCGGGGTCTCCGTGCCGGGAGAACCGGCGCCGGGATCAGCCGGGATGCATTCACCGGCAGAGGCACGGGGAGCACCGGGGTCAGCCGGCAGCTCCGGGGGATGGCGGGCACCACCAGCCCCGTGTGCCCGGCATCCCGGCACATTGCTGCGCGCGTGGAGGAAGGGACCGTGGGTTTCCAGTGGGACCGCGGCCGGCGAGAGGCCGCACCCCGGTAGGGATCCGTCTCCCGGGGCCTCATCCTGCCGGCGCCCAGCATCCCCCCGCCCTGCGCGGCGATGCCGGGGGGCTGCCTGCAGGATCGGCTCCGGGGGCCCCAGCGGCTGCTCCCCTTCAGCCCCGGGAACAGGGTCAGACGCCGGCTGTGCCGGGGCAGCGGGGACACTGCAGGGTGCTGGGGACAGCAGGGACACGGTGCAAGGACAGTGGGGACGCCGCAGAGTGCTGGGGACAGCGGGGACACTGAAGGGTGGTGGAGACGCTGCGGGGTGCAAGGACAGTGGGGATACGGTGCTGGGGACAGTGGGGACACTGCGGGGTGCAAGCACAGTGGGGACAGGGTGCGAGGACAGCGGGAACACTGTACGGTGCTGGGAACAGCAGAGACATGGTGGGGACACGGTGGGGACACGGTACAAGGACCGCTGGGTGAGCAGGCTGGACGCGGTGTCCCCTGTTCGAAGGGGCTCTCGGGGGAGCTGGTCACAGGCGGGGGACAGTTTTACCCAACACCCCCGGGCAGCCCAGCGGGACCCCTGCCCTGCCACCCTGCCCGGCCCGAAGGCGCTTTTCCTGTCGGGGGGGGCAGCGACGTGCTCAGCGGGAAAGTAGAGGGGCCGCGAGGGTGGGAGCCCACCCGGGGCCGCGGGGGTGTGGGAGCGTGCGTGACCGGCCGGGCTCCACCACGGCCCCGAGCGACCGGTGCCGCCCCCCCCGCCTTCCCCCGGGGGTCCCGTCCAGGCGGGAGCGGGCGGGGGGCGGGGGCGGGGAGGGGCGGCGAGAGCGGCGGGGGAGGGCCGGGGCAGGCTGGGCCGGGGCAGGCAGCGCCGGGCAGGCAGGGCCGGGGGCTGCTCCGCTCCGCCGCGGCCATGCTGGGGTTCCCCCTCGCCCTGATGCTGCTGCTGCTGCTGCTCTCCCCCCCGCCGCCGCCCGCTTGGGCGGCGCCCCCCGGCAAGCCCCTACGTCCCCGGGGGCTGGCGGCCGCCCCCACCGAGCCCGTCCGCCCCGGAGCCACGCAGACGGGCACCCCCGGGGGCGCCGCGGGGGCTGCCCCAAAAGGCACGGCGGCGGACCCCCCGAGAGGCACGGCACCGAGCCCCCCCCCAACCGCGGCGGGCCCCCCCAAAAGCACCGCGACGGCCCCCCCTAAAGGCACCGGGGCGGCCCCCTCGAGAGGCACGGCACCGAGGCCCCCCCCAACCACGGCGGGCCCCTCCAAAGGCACCAGGGCGGTCCCCCCGAGAGGTACCGCAGCGACCCCCCGGAAGAGCACCACGACGGGCCCCCCCAAAGGCACCGGCACGACCTCTCCGAGAGGCACGGCAGCGACCCCCCCGAAGGGCACTACGTCGGGCCCCCCCAAAGGTACCGGGGCGACCCCCCCGAAGGGCACCGGAGCGAGCACCTCAAAAAGCACCACGGCCACCCCCCCAAAAAGCGCGGCGGGGGGGACCCCGGGCAGCGCAGCCCCCTCCAGCTCCGCCCCCCCCGAGCGCGGGCGGCTGAAGGAGGGGGGCCCCGGGGCCAAAGGTAGGAGCCGCCGGGGGGGGCGGGGGGCTGCTCGGGGCGGGTAGGGGTGTGCGAGTGTGTGTGAGCACACCCGTGTGTGTACAAGCGTGTGTGTGTGTGTGTGTGTGTGTGTGAGCACACGGCTGGGTGTGCAGGGATGTGTGTGCACAAGTGTGTGTGTGTGTAGGGGAGTGGTTTAAAGTGTGTGTGCACAAGGGTGCGTGTGCGCACATGCGTGTGTGGGGTGTGTGTGTGTGTGTGTGTGTGTGTGTGTGTGTGTGCTGGGGGCCGGGCACACCTCCGGGGCAGTGCCGCAGCCCATGTAGACTGAGGGGGTGCCCCAGGGTGCCCCCATGAGTGTTAGGGACTGTGTGTGGGTGTGCATATGTGTGGGCAGTGATGGGATGCATGGGTGCGTGGGTCCCTGAGGACCCCACCACCCCGGGGGTCCCTTTGCCCCTCTTCAGCCCCGGCACCCAGGAAGAAGCTGGTGCGGGTTAAAGTGGTAAAGAAGAAAGTGGTGAAGAAGAAGCCGAAGGCTCCGGGCAAGGACACAGCTGCTCCACAGGAGCCTCGTACGTATGCTCAGCGCCGGGGGACAGGGCAGAGGGTCCTGGGGGGGCTGCATGGGCACACATGCATGTGTACACACCTCCACGCCATGCACACACCTCCACAGTGTGCACCCACATTGGGTGCTCGGTGCAGGGGTGCACACCCACACACCTCGGCACATGCACCCACACATGTGGGGAGCAGCTCCAGCCCTTCCCCTGTGCTCCGGGGGGGTCACCGACACCACCCATGCCAGGCACATGCCATCACACGCATGGTCTCCGTGCTGTCACACAATGCACACCCTGGACACGCACAACCGGCAACACTGCGACGGCACAGAAACAGCCCCCTGCAAACTGTGCGCACGCATGCACGCACACACGCATGTGTGGACACACACCCATCCTGCAGTGGGGATGCTGGCAGGGCTCCCCTGCCCCCCCCACGCCCCCACTCTCCCCCCTGCCCCTCTGCGTGACGGGGAGCGGGGTTTGCATGACGCAGAGTGGGGTTTGCGTGACGCAGAGTGGGGTTTGCACGACATGGAGCAGGGTTTGCCCTGGCTGCGGTCGTGGCCGTGGCTGCAGAGCCCGGCTGCATTCCTGCTCCAGGAGCTGGAGCTTGGGGTCTCGCCTGTGTGTTCCGCTCCGGCCCCACAAAGCCTGGGAGTGGGGCCAGGGGGGGTGGCAGGCACGGAGCCAGCACAGGCGGGCTGCTGAGCCTCACTGAGCAGGCACATGGCACGGGACCTGCCAGGCATTGCCCCTGGGCACATGGGGAGGGACACAGAGCGGGGACAGCCCTGGGGAGGGATCCCTGTGTGGGGGCAGCTGTGCACGGGGGTCTCTGAGCGAGCCCGGCCCCCTCTGCTTTGCCCCCAGTGTGTCCCCCGCTGGGGCTGGAGTCCCTGCGGGTGCTGGACTCCCAGCTCCGATCCTCCAGTGACAAGCGCTACGGCCTGGGCGCCCACCGCGGGCGCCTCAACATCCAGGTAGGACACGCAGCGTGTGCGTGGCATGTGCATGGCATGGCGTGTGTGGCATGTTTGCGTGGCTTGTGGCATGCGCATGGCATGTGCCTACTGTGTGTGTGGCATGTAGATGGCGTGTGGATGGCACACATGTAGCAGGGGCTCTTCCACAGGGACCCCTCCAGCCTCACCACGGCCGGTGGGAGCCAGATCTGCCAGCACCACCGGACCCACCTCCATGTTGGATGGGGGGACCCTGCCACCGCCCCTTGAAGGGTCCCGTTAAACTTGGGACTTGGTCCCCCAGCCAAGTGGTGCCATGCAGCTGGATGCACAGGGGTGGCGCGGGGCTGGGGACACATGGGCAGTGGGGACATGCCCCAAGCAGGGCCCTGCATCCCCCTCCTGTCCCTGACACTCCCCCCACCGCAGTCAGGGCTGTACGACGGGGACTTCTACGACGGCGGCTGGTGCGCGGGGCAGGAGGACACGGAGCAGTGGCTAGAGGTGGATGCCCGGCGGCTCACCAACTTCACCGGCGTCATCACACAGGGGCTCAACTCCATCTGGACGTAAGGCGTCCCCCGGGGGGCTGGGTGGGGGACTGGGACCCCCGCTGACCCTCTCCCCCACGCAGGTACGACTGGGTGACATCCTACAAAGTTCAGGTCAGCAACGACACTCACACATGGCAGCCGTGCCGCAACGGCACCGAGGAGGCGGTAGGTGCCCCCATGGGGAGCAGCCCCGGGCAGGGTTGGTGGGAGCAGGGATCCCCCCCAGGACCCCCCAGCCTGGCCGGCTCCCCAAGCAGAGCGAGGGCATGGGGGGGTTAACTGTGCCGGGGGGGGTTAACCGTGCTGGGACCCAGCTCTGTTGCCTTTGGCCTCTCCACCCGTGAGCATCCTCCAGTACTTCCCCCCTTGGGCACCAGGCACAAAGGCTGCTTGTCCCCGGCTGCCGCTCCGGCCGCCTGCCAGGCCCCCCCGGTGCACGCGTGTGAGCATGGCGGGGGCACACGCGGCACACGGCCGGCAGTGCCCGAAGGCGAACACGGCAGCCTGGTGCTCGGGTGTGCGCCTCTGGGTGCTGCCCATGCAGGGACAAGCGTGTGGGAGTTGACAGGGGGGTGTGCGAGCCCCCGCGGCGTGGGCACGCCTGTGTTCAGGGAGGCGTCAGATATAGGGGCTGCCAGAGCCGGCCACGTTGCTCCCACAGCCAGGGACCAGCGGTCGGGGTCCCCATGCCAGGGCTGTGCCGGGGTGGGTTTGGGGGTTCCTGTGGCAGGGCTGGGGAAGGGAGGTGTTTGGGGGTCCCTTTGCGAGGTCTGTGCCAGTGGCTGCATTGGGGTCCCCGTGCCAGGGCTATGCCAGTGGCCCCTTTGGGGGTTGCCATGCCAAGGCTGTGCCAGGGGTGGGTTTGGTGTCCCTGTGCTCATTCCTGGGTACCATGCGGGGGTACCCTCCCCTCTGGGTGCTGGGGTGATGGGGTTGGGGGTGCAGAGCGGCACGGGCGCCCCAGGCCCTGTGGCACCACTGGGGCTCCGGTTCGTCGGTTGTTCGTCAGTGGTGCCGGGCTTGGGGCACCACCCGCCGCAGCCGTTTGTCTGCTCCTCATTAGGGGCTGGAGAGGGGCCAGGGGAGGCCAGGGCTGGACATGGCTGCGGCGCTTGTAACCCTTTGGGCCCTGGCAGGTGGCTCTGCTGCAGCTCCCCATCCTCACAGCCCCCAGCCAGGTCCACCCCCGGCACAGGGACCCACAGGGGCTGCATCCATCCCTCCCTCCAGGTCTTCCCCGGGAACAAGGACCCCGAGACGCCAGTGCTCAACCTGTTGCCCTCACCGGTGGTGGCACGCTACCTGCGCATCAACCCCCAGACCTGGTTCCAGAACGGCACCATCTGCCTGCGGGCAGAGGTCCTGGGCTGCCCGCTGCCAGGTGGGTGCCCGCTGCCTTCTGCCTGCTGCCCGCCACCCCTCAACCCGACCTGCAAGCATCTGGGATGGGCACGCTCTGCCAGGGCTGTCCCCAGAGTTGGGGTCTGGGCTGTTCCCACTTCGTAAAGGATCTCTGACTGTGTCCCTCCCTTGTCCCCTTGGTGCCCGCCCGGCTCCTCGCAGACCCAAACAACATCTACGCTTGGGACAGCCAGCCCCTGCCCACCGACAAGCTGGATTTCCGCCATCACAACTACAAGGAGATGAGAAAGGTGCCTGCCCTGCCACACCAGCATGGGGCAGGGGGGCTCCACACCCCCTTGGGCGCAGCACAGTGTGGGGCAATGGCAGTCTCTGCACCTCTGGGGGCACCCTGGCATGGGGCAGGGCTCCAGGTGCTCCTGGACCCTGACCCAGAGCTTTGTGCCCTCCCCAGCTGATGAAGCGAGTGAACGACGAGTGCCCTGACATCACCCGCGTCTACAGCATCGGGAAGAGTTACCTGGGCCTGAAGATGTATGTCATGGAGATCTCCGACAACCCCGGGCAGCACGAAGTGGGTAGGTACCCTGCGGCTGCGGGGGAGGGAGGGGAGGTGACAGCTGGGAACACCCAGGCTGGTACAGGATGGGGACAGCATGGACGGGGATGCCCAGGATGGTGCAGGATGGGGATGGTGTGGCCAGGGATGCCCAGGCTGGTACAGGATGGGGACGGGATGACCAGGGATGCCCAGGCTGGCATGAGGTATAGAGGACCAGAGCGGCCGAGGCCCCCCCCTCCCCTGTGTACTGTGCCTGGCAGGAGAGCCAGAGTTCCGCTACGTGGCGGGGATGCACGGCAATGAGGTGCTGGGCCGGGAGCTGCTGCTCAACCTGATGGAGTACCTGTGCCGGGAGTTTCGGCTGGGCAACCCCCGCGTGGTGCAGCTGGTCACTGAGACTCGCATCCACCTCCTGCCCTCCATGAACCCCGACGGCTACGAGACCGCCTACAAGCTGGTAGGGTAGGGCTGCCCAGTCCCAGGGTGCTGAGCACCGACCCGCCATGGGGCCGTTCTAGCGCTGGTCCCCGGTGACCCTGTCCCCCGACAGGGCTCGGAGCTGTCAGGTTGGGCCATGGGCCGCTGGACCTACGAGGGCATCGACCTCAACCACAACTTCGCCGACCTCAACACAGCGCTGTGGGATGCTGAGGACAACGACCTGGTGCCCCATGAGTTCCCCAACCACTACATCCCCATCCCTGAGTACTACACCTTTGCCAATGCCACGGTGAGCACACCATGGGCACCCTGAAACCCACCCCTCCTCCTGACACAGTGCACCTGGGTGATGCCCACCCATGGGGGGGCTGCGCCAGGGACGGACCCATGAGGTCTCATCCATGCACCCTGAGGAGAGGACGATGGGAGCCTTTCCCCCAGCCCAGCGGGAGTTTCACCACCAGGACCGACCACGGTCCCCTCTGACACAGTGTCCCCCTACCCAGGTGGCCCCCGAGACGCGGGCGGTGATCGACTGGATGCAGCGGTACCCCTTTGTGCTGAGCGCCAACCTGCATGGGGGGGAGCTGGTGGTCACCTACCCCTTCGACATGACCCGCACCTACTGGAAGGCGCAGGAGCTGACCCCCACCGCCGACGACGGGGTCTTCCGCTGGCTGGCCACTGTCTACGCCACCTCCAACCTGGCCATGGCCAGCGAGGAGCGGCGCCTCTGCCACTACGATGACTTCATCCGCTTTGGCAACATCATCAACGGGGCCAACTGGCACACGGTGCCCGGCAGTGAGTGGGAGGGCCGGGATGGGGTGAGGGGGGTAGCCAGGGACCCCCCCTGACACTCTCCCCACACTGCATCCTGCGCAGGCATGAACGACTTCAGCTACCTGCACACCAACTGCTTCGAGATCACGGTGGAGCTCTCCTGCGACAAGTTCCCGCACGCCTCCGAGCTGCCGGCCGAGTGGGAGAACAACCGGGAGTCCCTGCTGCTCTACATGGAGCAGGTCGGGGACGGGGACCCCCTTGGGTGGCTCCGTGGTCCTGTGGGGGGGGAAAACACTGGGGGGTGCTGCAAGGGACGTGGGCACCAAGGGGTCAGGGTTTCGGCAGAGGCCAAGCAGATTGCAGCAGTGGCTCAGGGGTCCCAAAACACCCCTAAAGCTCCACGTCCCCCCTCCATGTCCCCGACAGGCATAGCGCATGGGCTCGGCATGCGTGTGGCAAGTGCACATGCGTGGGGTGTGTGCGCTCCCTGCACGGGTTTGTGTGTGCAAGACGCGTGTGCCTGGTGTGCCGGTGCCGCCTGTAGCACACCTGTGCAGTGGGTGTGCGCCACCCGCTGCGTGTGCCGTGACACCATGTGCCATACCAGGGGCTGGGCACACACAGCACCACGTGTGTGTGTGTGTGTGCACATGTGTGCCCCTTGCACGCCTGCCCCGCTGACACCTGCTCTGGCCCGTGGTCCCCAGGTGCACCGTGGGATTAAGGGGGTGGTTCGGGACAGAGACACGGAGCAGGGCATTGCCAACGCCATCATCTCTGTGGACGGCATCAACCACGACGTCCGGACGGGTACAGTGGGACAGGGATGGGGATGGGAACGGGAATGGGATGGGATTGGGGATTGTGGATTGGGATGGGAATGGGATGAGGCTGGGAATGGGGATGGGATGGGCACAGGAATGGGATTGGGGGTGGAGATGGGGAGGGGATGGGAATGGGGATGGGGTAGGGAGGGGATTGGGATAGGAATGGGATGAGGTTGGGAATGGGGATGGGATGGGGATGGGAAGGAGATGATGTTGGAACAGGGACAAGAATAGGATTGGGGATGTGAATGAGACAGGGATAGCAATGGGAAGGGGAATGGGATGGGGATGGGAAGAGGTTGGGAATAGGGATGTGGTAGGGACAGGAATAGGATTGGGGATGTGAATGGGGTGGGGCGGAGGATAGGATTGGGGATGGGGACGGGGATGGGGATGGGAACAGGGACGAGGAAGGGGAAGAGGGTGGGGATAAGGACAAGGCACGGGGCTGGGGCTGGGTGTGTGGCAGCGCCGATGCCCCACGGGCCCCACCCCGCTGCCGCAGCCTTCGACGGGGACTACTGGCGGCTGCTGAACCCGGGGGAGTACGAGGTGACGGCGCGGGCCGAGGGCTACGAGGCGGCCACGCAGCCGTGCCACGTCTCCTACGAGAACGTGCCCACTCCCTGCAGCTTTCGCCTGGCCCGGGCGCGGCGGCATCGGCTGCGGGGGCGGCTGCCCGCGGGCGGCCCCTTGCCCCCCGACCTGCGGCTGCGCCGCCAGCGCCTCCGCCGCCTGCGAGCCCACCGCCGCACACCGTGACCGGGGGTGCTGGTGGTGGTGGGGGGGGACGGGACGGCCCGGGGCCGCGGGCTCGGCGCGGGGACCGAGGGCTGGAGCCCGAGCCGGCGGCCGGCGGGACCGGGAAGGCGCGGGGGGGCCGGATCCGGAGCGGGAGCTCCCGGCGTCGCCGCTGTGCGGGACGCCTCTCAGTAAAGTTGGCTGTTGCTGCCCGTGCGCCTGCTGATGGGCCTCTGTCCGGGGACGGATCCCGCGGGGATGGGACCGGGATTGATCGTGCCCCGGCCCGGCACACCGGCAACGGCACCGGGGCGGATCCCGCCGCACGCCCCGCCCCGCCCCGCCCCGCCTGGGGACACAGCAAGTCCCGCCCCCTTACGTGGCCCCGCCTCTTACGTGGCCCCGCCCTCACCCTGCCGCTCAACGGCGGAGGCCACGCCCCCACGCTATGGCCACGCCTCCCTTAGGTCTAACCCACATGACCGGCTGTCCCGCCCGCTGGCGTCACACCGGGGACGCCTTTACTGGGAGCCGATTGGCTCGTGGCGGCGGGAAGGGCGTGCCCCCGAAAGGCGCGAGGGCCAATGGGCCGCGAGCCCTGTCAGCGTCAGGCGGGCGCTGGCGGCGGCGCGGGTGCGGGGCCGGGAGCGCGGGGCGTCGGGGGCACTGGCGGGGGGTCCAGCGTGGGGGGACGTGGGGTGCTGGGACCGTGGGGGCATTGGGGGGGGTCCAATGTGGGGGACCCGTCGGGTGCTGGGACCGTGGGGGGTCCGGGAGGAGTCCAAGGTGGGGGGTCCGGGAGGTGTTGAGACCATGGGGGGCTCCAGGGTGGGAGGTTCGTGGGGTGCTGGGACCGTGGGGGCATTGGGGGGAGTTCGGAGGGTGGGGGGCAAATGGGGTGTTGAGACCACGAAGGATGTGTGAGGAGTCCACGTGGGGGTTCCATGGAGTGCTGGGACAGGACTGTGAGGGGCCTGGGGGGGTCCAGAGTGGGGGGACGTGGGGTGCTGGGACCATGGAGGCATTGGGGGGGGGTCTGGATGGGGGGTCCGTGGGGTGGTGGGGGCATGAGGGAGTCTAGTGTGGGGAGGTCTGTGGGGTGCTGGGACCTTGGGGGCATTGGGGCTGTCCAGGGTGGGGGGGTCCATGGGGTGCTGGGACCATAGCGGGCCTGGGGGGAGTCCGGGTGGGGGGTCTGTGGGTGCTGGAACTGTGGTGTATTGGGGGGCATGCAGGGGGTGCTGGGACCATGAGGGGTCTGACAGGGGGGCTGAGGGGGCCCACGGGATGCGAGGGGGGCGGGCTTGTAGGGAGGTGTGTGGGGGTCACTCCCAGGTGTGATGGGGAAGGGTCCCTTGGGGGATGGAGGGGGACAGGACAGGCCCATGGGGTGCAAGGGGGTGTCTGTGGGATGGGGGGGGCTCTGCGGGGCTGGGGGCAGCTGCTTCCCTGCCTGCACTGTCCCGGCCCTGCAGGCAGTGGGACCCCCAAACCTGCCCCAGTGGCGGGGGACACCTGCTGGAGCTGAGCCCCGACACACACACACACTTCCCGCCCCAGCTGGCACCATGGTGGAGTACCGGATCCGGCCGTACTGCGAGGAGGACTACGAGACGGTGCGCGAGGTCTTCGCCACCGGCATGAGCGAGTACGCGCCGGCGCTGTGCCTGCATGTCCTGCGGCAGCCCTGGGCGCTGCTGGCGCTGGGCTGCACCTTCTGCCTGCTGCTAGCCAGTGCCCGCTCCCTGCTGCTGCCCGTCCTGGCCCTCACCCTGCTGCTGGCCCTGGCCCGGCACCTCCTGGGCTGCGCCTGGAGCACCTACATCGACCGCTGCCTCGGGGACGACCTGCGGGACATCGGGGCTGCCTACGCCGAGAGCGCCGGTGCCCAGTTCTGGGTGGCGGAGGCGGACGAGCGGGTGGTGGGCACGGTGGGCGTGCGGCCGGCCGACAATGGCGCTGACGGGGAGCTGGTGTTGAAGAGGATGTCGGTGCGGAAGGACTACCGAGGCTTGGGCATCGCCAAGGCGCTGGCCCGCACCGCGCTGGACTTTGCCCGGCAGCGTGGCTACCGGGCCGTGGTGCTCAACACCCTGATGCTGCAGCACGAGGCCCGGGCCCTCTACGAGCGCCTGGGCTTCCGCCAGCACCGCCGCTACGTCCTGCCCACCGCCTACGGCCGCCTGGCCAACTGCACCATCACCACCTACCGCTACGACCTGCCCGGCACACCCTGAGCCCCGCCACAGCGCCGGTGAGGGCGGCCGTCGTGCCCCGGCACCGGCATGGCCGCGCGGGCTGTGCTGTGGGATGCTGCTCTTGACCGTGCCTGCTGGACACGGCGCCGCCGTGGGGCGGTGGGTGCCGTGTTCCCAACCCCTGGCTGTGCCTTGCCATGGAGCCGTGTGGGCGTTGCTTCTCAGGGAGTGTGCTGCACGCCGGCACGGGGGTGACACGGGGGGTAGGGACCCTTGTGCCACATGCGGTGGGGGGGGGTCTGTGGGGCACAAGGGTGCCCTGCCCCATGGTGGGGTTCAGTCTCCGGGAGGGGGCCAGGCTGAGTCCTGCTTGGCCCTGATGCTACTGTGTCCCCTTGGGAGCATGTGGCTACCCGAGAGAGACCCCCGGCCATGTGTTGCCTCCCCCCAAGCCGTTCCCCCCCCCACCCTCCCTGGCTGCTCCGCAGTGCCTGCGGGTCAGGTGCTGCCCCTGCGTGGGGTGGAGAAATAAAGGACCGTCCGCAGCGCTGGGCTGGGTCGTTCTTCCCATGTCGGCACAGGGTCCTGGGGTGGCCACCCCAGCGGAATGATGGGGGTCCCCATCACCACGAGGAGCCCCATGGCATCCCCATGGAATGGGGATGCATGGGGCACTGTAAGACCACAGGGACACCCCTCCCACATTTTTCCCAAACCTGCTGTGCTGGTGGGGCTCCCCAGGGCAGGCGACAGTGGTCAGTTGGTTGCCAGCCAGTCCCCTGGGGCAAGGACACGCATTCCTGGGGGCTGGCCATCCCCAAGGGCTCCTTGTGCCCCCCACCTTGGACACCGGTGGCCTTCGCTTAAGGCATGAAAGGTGACTTGGCCATAAAACGAGCCCCAACCCCCTGGCAGGGAGCCTGGCAGCACCGGCCACCGCCGCTGCCTGCGGTTGGGTCCGGGCGAAGTCCCCCGGTGGGGCTGGTCTGAGTGGGTGCCATGGGGCTCAGCCCACCTGCAATAAGGGAGCTGGGGGTGGAGGGGGCTGGGGGCTGCAGCAGCCCTCGGGAGCTGGCAAAGGGGTTAAATATGCCTGGAAACCCCCCCTCCTCATCCCAGCGAGGCTTCCCCACCGCGGGGGTCCAGTGCCGAAGCATCTCCTCCATTTGGCGGGGATGGGGGACCCGGGCAGTGACGGGGGACGGGCTCTGCCCGTCCCCCGTCACTGCCCGGGACCCCCATCCCCGCACATGAATGAACCCCCCCGCTAATCACCCAGCCAAGGCTGTGCGTGACCCTATAACCTTCTCAGGGCTCGGTTTATGGCAGCATCCCGGCATCAGCGGGGGCGGCACTTCTCCTTCGGCGCCTGCGCTTGTCACGTCCCCGGAGCCGCCGTCAGCCCGGGTAAGGGCCGAGCTGGGGGGTACAGCCCGGTGCCGTCACCGGAGCACACACCACCGCCCGCCCCCCAGCCCCCCGCCAACCTCCCAAAGCTGGGCGACATCCCCGAAGGTTGCAGAACGATGGGCTGAACGGAGCCGGCATCTTTCTGCGACAGCGGTGGGAGCCACACGCACAGGCCAGCGCCGGGTCTGAGGGAAGCAAAGGGCCCCCCCACCCCCGTGCAGGGGGGGTTACCGGACCCCCAGGGCCTGGCGAGGGACCCCCCCATTTGCATTCGCTCAGAGGACCTGCACAGCCGCAGTCCCGGGTTTGGGGAGGAGCAGAGCTGGTAGCAGCAGGTGGGGGGGGAGGGACTGGGAGTTTGCCAAGGGGGGTGTGCGGGGTACCGGGACCCTGGCAGTTGGGGGGGGGTGAGGCCACGGTCCCCTTTAGCCCCCAGTGCAGACCCCCGCGGTGTTTTCGGCAGCTCAGGGCCCCCAACCCCTTCCCCGGGGCAGGGGGAGCCATCCCCACTCAGGCTCAACCCCCCCGCCACCTCCCCGTGATCCGGGGCACAAACCCACTGATTGTCCCGAGCAGCCCCCGGGGGGGGTCTGTGTCCATCATCTCCCTGTGTCCATCATCTCCCCCTCCATGTCCCTTTGCCCTGCTCCTCCCACGGCAGCACAGGGCAAAGGACAGGCACCCAGGCAGCCGCCCACCTCTGCCCGGGCTTTGTTGTGCCGTGGTTCCTGGGGAGCCAGCACCACCATTGGTGAGTGCCGGGGTCTTGGTGCTGCTCGGGGAGTCGGGGGGGGCAGGCAACCCCAGATCCTCCTGGTCCTCCTTTCACCCCCCTGCCCAGGTCCTGCTCCCCACTCCTGGGTGTCCCATGCTGAACCCGCTCCCTGCAGCCTGGGGCAGGGTGAGCGTCTCTGTGTCCCCATCATGGGGGAGACAGGAGCCCCCAGCCCGCTTCGCTCCTGCCCTTGTGGAGACTCCCATGTGGGACCACCCCCCTGGCATGGCTGCTGCTCCAGCCCTGGGGGAAGCAGGGAAAACCGGGATGAGACAGGTGATGCTTGGAGGGGTTCCTGGGATCCCCAAGGGGAAAAAGAGGGGTGGGAGGAGGCATGGGGCAGGGGGGTCAGGGCAGGAACCCCAAAAGGGGCCGGGGTTCCTGGGTGCCCACCCCAGGCAAGGCTGGTGCTGGGGATTTTTAGTGGGAAGAGGGTAATTATGCTGGTGGGGCGACGCAGAGCGCAGGCTGGTGCCCACAGGAGCTAACACAGCTGCACGGTGCTCAGGCAGCGATCCCTGCCTGTTTGCCAGTGCCATTCCAGCAACGGGGTCTGGGGATGCCCAGGGGTTCCGTGTCCAAGGCCGGCACTGCCCCGACACCCCAATTGTGCCGTACCACAGGTGCCAGCAGCCCATGGCGTCCTACCGCATCCGGCAGTACCGGGAGCAGGACTACGACGCCGTGCGGACCCTCTTCGCCCGCGGCATCTTGGAGCACGCGCCGGCCGGCTACCGCCACATCCTGCGCTCGGCACGGGCGCAGCTGGGGCTGCTGGTCCTCTTCGCAGCGGTGCGGGCAGCTGCCGGCTACTGGGTGCTGGGGCTGGCGGCCGTGGCCCTGGCACTGGCGGCCACCTGGCCCGTGGTCCGCTCCTTCAGCACCTCCTACGTGCAAGATGCGCTGTGCACCGACCTCTGCGACATCTCCACCAGCTACCTGCGGGCGCCCGACTCCTGCTTCTGGGTGGCGGAGGCTGGGGGGTCCGTGGTGGGCATGGTGGCCGTGGCACCGGCGCAGGATCCGGCTGAGAGAGGGGTGGCCCTAGAGCTGAAGAGAATGTCGGTCAGCAAGGACTACCGGGGCCGGGGCATCTCCAAAGCGCTCTGCGGGGAGGTGCTGCGCTTCGCCCGGGCGAGGGGCTACGGGGCGGTGGTCCTCTCCACCTCCATGGTGCAGGTGGCCGCCCAGCGGCTCTACGAGGGCCAGGGCTTCAAGAAGGTGGGCACCTTCAGCCCCTCGCTGCTCGGCAGCCTCCTCTGCTTCCAGATCTTCCACTACCGCTGCGACCTGCCCGGTGGCACCGCGGCCCCGCCACGCTAGGTGCTGCCACCGCACCCTGACGCCGCCGCGGCACGTCCCACCACATCCCCGGCGCACAAGGCGCCGGCTGCGTCACCCCTGGCCCCAGCCCGTGCCACGCCAGCCACCGCCGCGGCACCCCAAACCCTGGCCCCGGCATGTGGCACCCCCTCAGCCTTGTCACCGCCGTGGCACTCGCATGGGGTCGGCAGCTGGGGTGGGGGGAGGCCATGCCTGGCTGGGCTGCCAGGGCCCATCCCTAGTTTTCTAGAAATAAATATAGCGTCCTGCGGGAGAGCCGCCTGGGCTGTGTGTGTACGCGGGTCTGCCTGTGTGTGTGCACGGGTGGCCGTGCCCCGCATGTCCGCACGCGTGCCCCTGCATGCCAGCCTGCCTGTGCCCGCCGGCCGGGCCCGCGCACGCCTGCCAGCCCCCCCACTCCACACCCCCTGCCCACCACAGGGCTGCGAATAACACGGGAGATTCCCCCCGCATCGGCGTGCCCGCTCTGCCTGCGGGAAGGGCTTGGGGCTGTCCCCGAGCTGTCCCAGGGGCATCCCCAGGGGAAACCTTGGGGGACAGGGGACATCTTGGGGGACAAGGGCATCCTGGGTGCCCAGGGCAGGAGGACACTTGTGCTGGGGATGAGGGGACCAGGGGCCCCCGGGGTGCTGAGGGGGGGTTAATCCAGGGATGGGGTCAGGGGATACCCCCGGGGACAGGGGTCTCCAGGGCCCAAAAGCGGGCGGGCGGCCATGCCCTCACTGAAGATGGCGGCGGCGCCGACGCGCCGTGCCCTCACTGAAGATGGCCGCGGTCCCCGGTTAACCCCTCCCTATCTTTCCCCTGCCCTCACGCAAGATGGCGGCGGCCGCGCCGGCGTCGCAGCGGGGCGGGGCGGGCGGAAGCGCAGGAGAGAAGCCCAGGTCGAGGCCGCTCCGCCGGCGGTACCCGGTCCGGCTCGTCCCGTCCCGGCACCATGGACTGTTACACGGCCAACTGGAACCCGCTGGGCGAGGAGGCCTTCTACCGGTGAGGGGCGGCGGGGGACGGCCCGGTACAGAGGCTGGGCCCAGTACCGGCCAGAGGCAGCCCCTCCCCATCCCTGGGGCCGGCCAGGGGGTCCCGGGGGAGGTCGGGTGGGTACTGGGGCCGGCCAGGGGGCTGTTCGCGTGTTCTCAGGGCTGGTCATGGGTCTTGGGGCTGGCTGGGGTGTCCCGGGGCTGGTCGGTGGGTCCCAGGGCGGCTGTGGGTCTTGGGGCTAGTGGGGGTCCCGGGGCTGGTCAGCGGGTGGGCACTGTCCCTAGGGCCCCCATCCATCTGTCCATTGCCCACAGGAAGTTCGAGCTGTACACCATGGAGTGGAACCTGAAGGAGGACCTGCGGGACTGCCTGGTGGCGGCCGCCCCGTATGGGGGACCCATAGGTAGGGTCAGGCCCCGGCCCCCCGGGACCCTCCGCTGGGGCAGGGGCTGTCCTGGACCCCCAGCAGTGATGGCTCAGACGGACTGTCCCATCCCACCCACAGCTCTGCTGAAGAACAACGCCCGGAAGGAGAAATCCCCCAGTGCCCGCCCGCTGCTGGAGATCTACTCAGCCTCGGGGCTTCTCCTGGCCAGCATCCCGGTGAGCTGCTCTGGGGGCGGCCGCCCCCTCCTTTAAGCTGTGCCCCAGGTGCTCCATGGAGGTCTGTGATGTGCCAGGGAGCTTGGGACAGTCCTGGCTGCCCATCAGAGGATGCCTGAGGCTGTAGCTCTCTGTCCCTCACAGCGATAAGCCAGGCAGAGGGACTGCGGAAGGGATCACCAGTGGCACTGAAGGCCATACAGCTGGGTTATGGGCTGGGTATTGTAGGTTTATCACTGGGCTGCTAGGCTGGCAGTCACCTCTGCTGTGCCACTCGCTCGCATGCCCTTGGGCATCTCCTCTGGTCTCTCCACGGGGAAGCAAGATGCTGCTATGTGTCCTCAGCACCCCAAGCTCTCGAGGGTGATGGCTCCATGCAGCTCCCACAGCCTCCTGAAAGCTTTGGAGAAGCTGCTCGGAAGTGGTGATGTGTGCAAGGGGGGACAGGGAGAGCTGTAGGTAGAGGAAGGCTGCCCAGCCCTGGGAGAAGGGGCTGGGGTGGGGACAGGAGCCGCAGTGTTGGCACCGCAGGAGCGTCCTCCTTTTCCTGCTGTCTGGGGCTGGGGTGGACACAGGGCAGTGAGGACATGGAGGGACAAGGAAACCTGCCACAACCACAGGGCCCTACAAAGCCAGGGCAGCCAGGGGCGTCAGAGCTGCAGATGCCCAACCATGGCTGTTGGCTTCATGTGTGTCTCCTGGAGGGATGTCTCTGGGACTGGGCTGGCCATCTGGGAGGTGAGCAGCCCCATGGCATGCTCATGTGTCTCCTGCCCGCAGTGGAAGAGTGGCCAGTTGGTGCAGCTGGGCTGGACGGCCAGCGAGGACCTGCTGTGCATCCAGGAGGATGGCACCGTTCTCATCTACAACCTCTTCTGCGAGTTCAAGCGCCACTTCAGCATGGGCAATGTGAGTGGGGCAGGATGGGGACCTCAAGAGATGCCCAGGGCTGGGTTTGTGTGATGGAGAATCAAGTGCTGCAAGACCCCCCTGAGCGATCCCCCAGCCCCATGGGGCGCAGTGGGGAGTGTGGGTCTCTCCCAGCCTCCCTGTAGGGCTGCCTGCCTTTGGGAATGAGCTGGCAATTGTCCCCATGTCCCCTGGGGCCGGAATGATCCTCTGCTTTGCTGCAGAAGTGAGTCCTGTCTGGGCTGGGACACTTACCAGCAGTGCAGCACAGGGGTGGGCTCGCTCCTCCCTGGGGTAGTTTTGTTCCCAGAGCAGCGGCAGCATGGTGACGAGCCCCGGCTGCCCTGGCCTGGCCCCAGCGCTCTCTCCGTGGCACAGGAGGTGCTGCAGAACCACGTGCTGGAGGCGAAGGTCTTCCACACGGAGTACGGCACCGGCGTGGCCATCCTCACTGGGGCACACCGCTTCTCCCTGACCACCAACATCGACGACCTGAAGCTGCGCAGGATGCCCGAGGTTCCCGGTGCGTCCCCTCCCCGCTGCCCCCTGCTCCGGCTGGGTGCAGGGGTCTGACGCTGGTGCCTGGCAGGTCTTCAGAAGCCTCCTTCCTGCTGGGCTGTGCTGTCGCAGGACAGAGTCACCATTGTCCTGCTGGCAGTCGGACAGGACCTCTACCTCCTGGACAACACCTCCTGCTCTGTGGTGGTGAGTGAGCTGTGGTGGCCGGTCACAGGGAGCAGGGTGGTCTGCAGTCCCCCACACTCACTGGCAGGTCCTTCCCCTGTCCCCTGTTGTCCCATGGGATGCTTTCCAGCCCCCAGCACTTGCTGGCAGGTCCTTCCTTCTACTGTCCCATGGGAAGGTGTGTACAGCAGGGACATCTGGCCCCATCCTGTCCAGGGGCAAAGGGGTGAGGATTGAGTGGGCACAGGGTGGGAAGGGACACCTGCTCTGACTAGTCCCTAGGCAGCATTGGCATCGGTGTGTGGCACGTCTCCTGCGTCCCAGAGTGTGCCCCCCAGGTGTGACCCTCACCCTTTCCCTGTCCCAGACGCCCCCTGGCATGAGCCCCTCTGCTGGCGCCTATCTGCAAATGGCCGTGTCCTTCAACTACCGCTGCCTGGCGCTCTTCACCGACACCGGCTACATCTGGATGGGGCTGGCCACGCTGAAGGTGAGCGTCTCCCTTCTCCTCATTGCAGGGCATTAGGGTGACAGCCCACCCCTCCTCTCCCTGGCTGGCAGATGGACCCAGCAGGGTGGAGTGTCCAAGCAGGTTCCCTTGGGGTCCCTGTGGACTCAGGGCTGCAGGTTGGCCTCACTGCCCCCACAGGTGCCTGCACTTCGGAGATCCACTCTCTTTTTTTTCTTTGCCTGATTTTCTACCTTACTCCACACTTTTTTCTATTTCTGGACCCACCTCTTTGCTGGCCTTGCACCTCCCTTTCTCTGTCCAAACTCCCCTCAGATAAACAGCCCACTGCTATCTACCTTTTCCCTATTGGTCACAGTTCTGTTACTTCCATACCCAAACTTGCTGGTCCTCATACTGTTTCCCGGGCAATCTCAGCCTTATCATCACTGCTGTGGTCACTTCGGCGTCGGGGGCTTGCTTGCGAGTCATGATTCCGCCCTGTATATTCCCCCACGTTGTGGTGTCGTGCTGGTGAGGTGCTGGTTGCCTTCCATGTCCTCCGACACTCCTTTTACCTTCGTTCGCTTACTTGCTCTACGTGCAGGCAGTGCGTGTGCTGCAGCAATGGAGGAATGTTTCTCACACTCTGTTTAAGCGCTCACGCAGCATCCTAACCCTTCGGCTGGATCAGACGCAGCTCTGGTTGCCTCCAGAGCTGGACACTGGGCCAGGTGTTCCCATGGGACCTGCTCACGGAATGGCACCCACGCTTCCGGGGCCTGGCACAGCCTGGGCTGTGCTGCTCATCCCCCAGCAGCTCCCTTCAGCTCTTGGCCCCAGTGCGCACAAAATGCCACCTGTCCCTGCACCGCTGTCCCCCTGACCCATCTCTCTCTTGCCGCAGGAGAAGCTCTGCGAGTTCAACAGCAGCATCCGATCCCCACCCAAGCAGATGGTTTGGTGAGTGGTCTCCAGGCCCGCTCTGCCCCGGGCTGTGCCCACCCGTGCTCTTCCAGTACCCCAAGCCTTTGTCAGAGTCTGCTCGGCTCTGTGGCCTCCCTTCTGCCTCTCTGGGACAAGAGGGACCCTCTCGTGTCCCCGCTCCAGATGTGGGGGGCTGCAGCAGGGCTGGGGTTAAGCTGGGGCTCCCCAACAGGTGCATGCGTCCCCGGAGCCGGCAGCGTGCCGTGGTGGTGGCCTGGGACCGGCAGCTGATGGTGGCAGGGAACTCCACGGAGTGCATCCAGTATCCTTTGGGGAAGAGGGACCGGTGGTGTTTCCAAAGGCCAGCCCAAACGGACAGCATCCATGGTCCCTCCTTGGGCCACTGCCATCTGTCACAGGCACTGGTGTCCCTGGAGCCCCCCTTGGCATCAGCAGCCCCCAGGACAGTCAGAGGAGGTTGATCTTTTTCCTCTCCTCTGCATTTCTGCCACAATCTCCCCTGCCCCGCCCCAGCCACTCCATTCCTGTACAGCAGCAAAAACCCCTACTGTCTCCTCCCACTGGCCCTTGCCCTCCTTGTCGGAGCCTTCCCGCTGAGGGGAATCCACTCCTGCTCGGCTCCGAGAGCAGAACTGGTGCTGGGAGCCACCAAAGCTCCTGCAGCAGGGAAGAGCCAAGGTCCCTGCCAAGGTCTGCTCTGGTCCTAATTCCCCATGGGCTCCTGTGGGTGGGGGAATTCCTGCCCCCCCAAGTGCTGATCCCATGCCCTCCTGCCTCTCTGTGGAAAGGGTGGTCATGAGCCAGGGGGGACAGGGGTTCCAGGGGGGCAGTCCATGGCATCGGTGAGGCTGGCCCTCAGCAGGGATGGGCTGCACCCAGAGCTGCTTTCTTCCCGTGAGCCCTTAGCGGGGAGCGCAGGTTTGTCCTGGATGAAGACTCCTACCTGGTCCCCGAGCTGGACGGGGTCCGGATCTTGTCTCGCACCTCCCACGAGTTCCTGCATGAGATCCCAGGTGAGATGGCGCCAGGTGTCGACGCTGAGTGGGACCTCCTGCACACAGGCAGGCAGGTCTCTCTGACACTGCTCAGTGCCCATGACTGTGCCAGCTTTGTGGCGGAGGGGGGGTGTCCGGCCTGCCCAGCCCTTTCTGGAGGCTCAGGAGGGCACAGCAGAGTAGAGCTGTGCCCTGACCCCGCCGTCTAGTGCCGGGCTCAATCCAGTCCCTTGCCTTGCCCTGGGCTCCCTCCTTCCCCAGCACCGTGCCAGTTTTGGTCACCTCCTTTGCCAGCTCTGCCGAGCCCCTGTGTCCTTGAGCAGAGCCCTGTAGGCTGCCACCTCCCCCTCCTGCTGACAGAGCCCCTGTGCTTTGAGCAGAAGCCTGGCACAGCTCAGCACGCTTGTTCCTCACCTCCTACGCTGTTGCCACCCTCATGTTTCCAGAGCGGAGGTCCCAGGAGCTGCCGTGGCTCTGTGTGGGGGAATAGCTCCTTGGGACCTGCGTGTCCTGGCAGCTGCCCCCGTCTCTGTCTCTTGGACTGTTGGCTTGGCATTTACTGGGGGCTGCGTTTGCAAGGGCTGGAAGAGCAGCCTCAAGCTGTCCGTTGACACAGCTCTGCCCAGCTCCTTGGGCCGGTGGTGGCCGTGCTCCCGCCCTGCTGAAGGACAGTGCCAGCACGGTGGCACTCCACGGTGTCCTCCTGGTGTCCCAGAGCGGCAGGCAGGGATGGTGGGGCAGCAGGGTGCAGTGGGTGAGGTGACGTGCCTGGGCTGGGGCAGCCTCTCACGTGTTTTTTTTTCCCTGTCTTTGCAGAGGCCAGCCAGGAGATCTTCAAGATCGCCTCCATGGCCCCGGGAGCACTCCTGCTGGAGGCACAGAAGGAGTACGAGGTATGGCCTGCTGCCCCACTCCTGCCTACCCCTGAGGAGGTTGGGGTGGCTCCGATGCAAACCATTGTCAGCATTATCCCGTGGTGACGGGAAGGGGGAGATCCCAGAGATCCCTGATGGGGCTGATGTGCCAGGGCAAGGGCTCCCTTCGCCCTCAGTCCCAGGGGTGCTGGGGCTTTCAGGGCCCACCCTGTCTGGTGAGCACCCTGCCACTCTCCCCATGGGCCGTGCTCCCCTGCAGAAGGAGAGCCAGAAGGCAGATGAGTACTTGCGGGAGATCAAGGACCAGAAGCTGCTCCCGGAGGCAGTGAGCCAGTGCATCGAGGCGGCTGGCTACGAGCACGAGCCGGACACCCAGAAGTCACTGCTGAGGGTGAGTGAGGCGAAGGGAGGCTGCAGCTGAAGACAGCTTCCCGCTGGCCCGTGGTTGTGCCATGGCCGGCACAGCCCCAGCACCGCCTGACTCTTCCTGCAGGCAGCCTCCTTCGGGAAGTGCTTCATCGACAAGTTCCCCCCGGAGAGCTTCGTGCGCATGTGCCAGGACCTGCGGGTGCTCAACGCCATCCGGGACTACCAGATCGGCATCCCCCTCACCTTCACCCAGTATCCTCCATGGGATGGGCACACGAATGGTGACCCTGGGGTGGGTGCAGGATCTGGCCCGGGCAGGATCGGTGCTGTTTTGGGGCTTTGGGCCCTGCTGGGGCAACCACCTTGTAGGTGGAGCAAGATGGGGTGGAGAAAGGTGCGGAGACGCTCAGCTGCCAGCCCTGCAGGATATGGGCACCAGCTGTGTCCTGGGCCCCATGGCAGGAGTCTGTAGCTGGGACTTCTATGCTCATCACACCCCACAGAGCTGGCCTGGGGTGCTTGCAGATCTGAACTGGCCCTACAGCCACATGTGCCAGGGCTGGCCTGGGGGTGCCAACAGGGATGCTGCCACAAAGCGGGCAGGCACCCAGCACACGTTGCCTGTGCTCCATGGGGTTTTGCAGTTCAAGATGTCCCTTGACTTTCCCCGCAGATATAAGCGGCTCACCATTGAGGTCCTACTGGACAGGTAAGGGTCCCCAAGAGCTGGGCAGGATAGCCCTGGCCCTGTCCCCAGGCAGCCTGGGCCAAGGCAGTGTCCAGGCACAGTGAAGTCCCCATCCCCATGGTCCCCATCCCCCTGGCCAGGGGCAGAGCAGGCTCCAAGCTCTCGGGGCCCCCTGCGAGGCTGGCTGAGCTGCTCAACTCCTCAGAAATGTGTGGGGCCGTGCTGCTGACCCCCGGTGTGTCACACCAGGCTGGTCCTGCGGCGGCTCTACCCCTTGGCCATCAGGATCTGCGAGTACCTGCGCCTCTCGGAGATCCAGGGCGTCAGCCGCATCCTGGCCCACTGGGCCTGCTACAAGGTAAGGATGCATCCTGGAAGGCTCTGCCTGTCTGTGGCCATGCAGAGACCTCTCTGGTCATGCCCTTCCAGGTGCAGCAGAAGGACAAGTCCGATGAGGAGGTGGCCCACGCCATCAACCAGAAGCTGGGCGACACGCCGGGCATCTCCTACTCTGAGATTGCCGCCCGGGCTTATGACTGCGGCAGGACAGAGCTGGCCATCAAGGTCTCTTGGCTAGCGCTGTGCCGTGTCCAGCTGGGTGGTGGGATGGCTGGAGGGGTCACATGCGGTGGCCACATGCTGATGACCCCTTTGCTGCCTGCAGCTGCTGGAGTATGAGCCACGCTCTGGGGAGCAGGTCCCGCTGCTGCTGAAGATGAAGCGGAGCAAGCTGGCCCTCAGCAAAGCCATCGAGAGTGGGGACACTGATCTGGGTAAGGGTCAGGGCTGAGAGGAAGAGGGGCTCAGCAGAGGAGGGGAGAGACACGGGATCTTGAGAAGCCTGTTCATGGCTTTGTGCCTTACGGGATGAGGGTGGTAGGAGCTGCTTGAGTCCTATGGGGCAGTGCTCACCCTCAGCATGGGTCTCTGCTCTGTGCCTGGATGTCCCCTCACTCCCCTCCTGGTGCTGCTCCATGGGGCCAGCCATGCTGGGGCAGGGTCCCCATCCCCTCCATCCTGAACCCAGTTTTCTGCTCCAGTCTATACCGTCGTGCTCCACCTGAAGAATGAGCTGAATCGTGGCACCTTCTTCATGACGCTGCAGAACCAGCCGGTGGCTCTGAGCCTGTACCGCCAGGTAGGGGCTGCCACTGTGCGCGTGGCCCCTGGGAGCCACCGTGGTGTCTGCCCTCATGTTCCCTAACCACCCCATCGCTCCCCAGTTCTGCAAGCACCAGGAGCGGGAGACGCTGAAGGACCTGTATAACCAGGACGACAATCACCAGGAACTTGGCAACTTCCACGTTCACTCCAGCTACTCGGAGAAGGTCTGATAGTGGCAGGAGGAGTGGGGAGGAAGGGCTGGCAGGCTCTGGGCTGGCTCGTCTTCACCCAGGGAGCTGCATGGCCAGGGAGAGGGAGTGTGCTGGGGAAGGGGCACGGGGACATTTCATGCCTGGTGGCTGCCTCTGCCCCATGCAGTTCAGCGGCACCCGCTGGGTGTTTGCAGCCGGCGGAGGTTTCACCCTCCCCACGCTCAAAGTGGGCTCCTCGCCTCGTAGCCCAGGGCCATCATCTCCTGGAGGCTCTGTGCTAGCAGACACCCAGCCCAACCTGCATGTACGGGGGAGGTCAGGATCCCACCCAGAGCAAGGCAGGGCCCAGCCCTCTACCCATCTCTGGGGATCAAAGCTAAGCATTGCAGAGTCAGAGCTCCACCTTGGCCGTGTCTTGGCACTGGGCACCCCTCCTGACCTACCTGTGGGGCTCAGAGGGTGCTGCCCCATCCCTGCAGCACGACATCTGTGCTGGCAGGGGGTGAAGTGGCTGTGCTCTCTGTCCCCAGCGCATCGAGGGCCGAGTAGGAGCTCTGCAGAATGCCCTGGACGAGTACTACAAAGCCAAGAATGAGTTTGCTGCCAAGGTCAGTGCAGGCACGGAGGTGACGTGTGGTCCTCCCTACTCTCCTGAGGCTGGGCAGGAGCAGAGCAGGGCATCACTGGTGGGCATGGGGCTTTCGCTGGGCCACCTCTGCTTGACTGCAGGTCCCCCTGCTCTGCTCCACAGCTGAGGCTGGGTGGGCTGCTGCCATCACTTGCTGGGGCAGGGACCTTCTGGGCCCCAGGGGCAGAGCTGGGACAGGGACCCTTTAGGCTGTCACTTTGCTCTGCAGGCCACAGAGGATCAGATCAAGCTCCTGCGGCTCCAGCGACACCTCCAGGAAGACTTTGACAAGCCTTATCTCGACCTCTCACTGCACGATACTGTCTCCAACCTCATCCTGGACGGCCACCACAAGCGAGCGGAGCAGCTCTACCGGGACTTCAAGATCCCTGATAAGAGGTCGGTCCAAGGCAGGGCTCCTCTGTCCAGCGCCGGGGGCTCGCCCCAGGCAGGAGCCATGCTGTGGGGCTGGGGGGCTGCAGGGCCCTGGCAGCTAGAGGAGCCGGCTTGACCTGCATCCCAGGTACTGGTGGCTGAAGATCAGTGCCCTGGCCAACCGCGGCGACTGGGAGGAGATGGAGAAGTTCTCCAAGAGCAAGAAATCGCCTATCGGGTACCTGGTAAGAGCTTTCCCTGCTGGAGGGGGGCCAGCCCTGCCCCGTGGGTGGCTGTGGGCCTTGGCCACGCCATGCGGCAGCAGGAGGGCACTGCATGGAGCAGCCTGGGCAGGCTGACATGGGGCAAAGGCTGAAGCTGGGGGCCAGGGGAGCCCAGCCGCCAGCCCCCCACCCTTCCACCCTCATCCTTTTCTCTCCAGCCTTTTGTGGAGATCTCGGTGAAGCACCACAACCGCTACGAGGCCAAGAAGTACGCGCCCCGAGTGACCCCTGAGCAGCGTGTCAAGGCCTTCGTCCTGGTGGGGTGCGTCAGCTCAGCCCCAGCCTGGGGGCAGGTGGGGGAGCGTGGGGGCAGCTCAGGGTGTCTGGGGCAGGGTTGTTCCCAGGAGCAGCTAAGTCCTTGTGCAGCATGGCTGGGGGCTTGGGGGCCTCAGGGAGAGACAGGGGTGTATGAGACCCCCCAGGAGCATGTGGGCAGCACTCGGGGGGCACCCTGGGCCTTGCCCTCTGCAGGGGGCTGCATGGGGTGCCTGCCCTTGCTGGGGCTGGTGCCTCCAGGACATGGGGGAACGGCGGCTGGGGCTGCTGTCCCCACACCGCCCCCAGCTCCCCCGCTCTGCTGCAGGGACCTGGACCAGGCGGCCGATGCTGCCATCGAGCACAAGAATGAGACAGAGATGAACTTTGTGCTGTCCAAGTGCACGGCCAGCACCGACACAGCCGTGGTGGAGAAGCTGAACCGGGCCCGAGCCCAGCTCCTGAAGAAGTGAGCCCCAACCGAGGGGGGCCCTGCCATGGCCCCCTGCCCACTCCCAGGGGGGCTCCAGGCCCCCCATCCTGCCACTGGGACCACTCCGGTCTTCTCAGCCTCATCGCCCCCCAGCCCAGGCTGCTGCTCCCCCTACCCCCGACCTTGCTGGGAGGCTGCCTGTGACTGGGGACGAGGGCAGAGTGGCAGATGGGTGTCTGTGTCCTGCACCAGGGCTGTGGTCACCCTGGCAGTGTCCACCTTGCAGCCACCACCAGGCCCAGGTCTTCCTCACCGGCTGCCCGGGGGGTAAGGGGAGGTAAGGGGGGGCCCCAACCCTCTTGCCTTATACCCCCCTCCCTTCTTGCTCAATAAAGAGTAGAGCTCGCTGTCCTGCCTCCTGGTGAGAAATGCTCAGCGTCCCCGTTGTCCCCCCACAGCCTGGGAGGGGGGTGGGGGGGCTCCCAGGGGACAGGGGCCCCGGGGCAGGGTGGCATGGGGGGGCCCGTAGGGCGTTCATGGGGGGTACTGGGGTGCGGGGAGGGGTGCCAGGGGCCTGAAGGGTTGGAAGGGGGGGAATCCCTGGGTGTCCCCAGGGGTGCCCTGAGGGGAAGGGAAGGGTCTCGGGCGTCTCCGTGGTCCTCCGGCGGGTCCTTGGCGGTGGCTGTGTCCTCCCTGCCCCGCTCGCTCGCCCGCCCGCCCGCTCGCGGGCGCCCCAGTGCTCGGCCCCGCCCCTTCCGCCTCACGTTCCCACGCCGTGCCGCAGCCGCGGTGCATTGTGGGGCGGCGAGATGGCGGCGCTCAGCGCGGGGCGGGCGGCTGCCAGGGTGAGGGCCGGGGGGGGTCAGACCGGGGATGGGGCGGGGTGTAGGTCTGGGATGGGGGAGAATCGGGGATGGGGGGCGTCAGGTCTGAGTCAGACTGGATAAGGGGGTTGTCTATCCTGGGGGGCGGTTGTCGGTGTGGATCGGGGCGGGGGTCCGGCTGGGCTGGGGGTGAGGGTTTGGTGTGGATCGGGGTGGTGGTGGGGGGGTCGATGTGGGATGGAGCTAGGGTCTGGGCTCGGGGGGTGAGGGGTCCGTTTGGATCGGGTGGGGTCGGTCCGGGCTGTGGGGGACAGACTGGATGAGGGGGTCTGGGTCGGGGGAGGGTGAGGGGTCAGTTTAGGCTGTGGGGGGGGTGGTGTCAGTCCGGAACAGGCCCTAGGGTCCAGTGGTGAGGGGTCAGTCTAGGCTTGGGGGCTCAGTCTGGGACAGGGAGTAGGGTATGGGCTGAGGGTGTGTGTTTGTGCTGGGGGTTGTGTAGCCAGGTTGGGCCGTGGGGATTAGTTCAGCCTGGGAGGAATGGGGGGGTTGGGGGGTGGGCTAAGCCCAGACCCAGGCGCTCAGGCTGGACTGGGGGGTGTTGGAGAAGAGTTTGGGTTTGGGGGGTGGGGGGCACATCTAAGCTGGGGCTCCCTGTGGGCTCCCTGCATCTCACCTTCCCGCTTCCTCCGCCCCAGGGTCTCCTGCGTGCCCAGAGCCTCGGGACCTGGAGAGGCCTGCATGCCTCCACCGGCCTCCAGCAGATCCCGCGGGCCAAGGTGAGAATGGGGGTCCTGGAGCCCCCGGGCCCACACTGAGTGCGGGCAGCCCCCAGCACTCACAGCAGGGCGCAGAGGTGCCTTGGGGAGCGGGGGAATGGGAGAGGGCAAGGGGCAGGCAGCGGCGGTTCCTGGGCGCTGGAAACATTCTCACTATTTTTAGGCTGGGGCTGCGGGTGCTCGTGGCCTGCGGGGCTGGGCACGTGAGGGGCCCAGAGCGGGGGCTCCTGAGGGGGACTTTTATGTAGCCAGAGGAAGCAGAAAGCTGTCGCAGGATCCTGTCACCACCTAGGAGGTGTAGGACGGTTCCTGCGAGTTGCATTGAGCTTGCTTTGTTCAGGAAAGGGTTTCTGTTTCCGTGCACCCTGTGGGTGTGCTTGGAAAGCACCATGCCACCCCTGCCCTCCCTGCCACCGGCTCCCAGGCAGTGTTCACTTGGCGGAAGCAGCGTTTCTCACTCTTGGAGCAGCATGGTCTCGGTGCTTGCTCCTTCATTCTCCAGAGGTTCCTCTCCGGCCCTTTGGCACCCAGCTCAGCCTTGCATGGGTGCAGGGGGCTGCTGGCAGGGTTGCAATGGCGAGTGTTTTTCTGCTACGTGCAGCTAAAACCATTAATCAGAGCGCAGCATTGATGGCGGTAGTGAAAATTGTTTTGATTCAGTCCTTGTCGTTTAATCATAAAATTACTGTACTTACCTGTAGCAGTTAATGGCAAAAAATACATGAAATAAAGTATGGTGATGATTAGAGATTGAATAAGGTAAGAGTAAGTCATAGCTTAGCACATACAAGCGTTATTTAGACTCAGGTCAGGAAATAAGAGTTGCGATAGAGGGATGAGTTGTTTTCTGTGGGAAGAAGAAACAACCCAAGTACCAGGTAGTGAATTAACATTATGTTTGTCACCTTCAGAGTGACAGGATGTCCAGTTCCCATTTATAAGTGAAGACGACTTACGTTATTGTTTAAGATACTAAAGGGAAGGGCTCGGCACTGAGACTGTTCTTTGACCTTGAGCTTGGCCCCATGCCACGGTTCCCTCTGCAGATGCTTTACTGCTTCTTGAAATTTAGTTGCTGAATGGTAGGCGAGGTTTTCTGCCCTGGAACTTGATTCTAAAAATCAAAAGTCTTTCATCTCATCTTTCTTTTCACACTCGTTCTTTTATTTTACATTTATATGATTACCATTTGCTTCTGCTTCATGCACTGATGCATGTACATTTCTTGAGTCATGTTGACATTGCTACTTGTTTACTCCTCTTGTTGTCTAATTAAATTGTTGGATGAAATTCTTGTCTCTAACTGCAACTGTCTAGTCCGTGAGGCTGGTTCTGTGAAATCCCACGTCTGGAGATCAGCTCTGTACAGGAAATTACTGGCTAAAGAAGGTGGGGATTAGTAAAAGGATTATGTAAAAGCAGGAGGCAGCTACGGTGGGGGAGCAGGCAGCATTGATTTGGAGGTGGATCGCATGTGGAACATCTCGAGAATTATCTTTGAGGCTGATTTTGTGTTCAGGACCCAAAAAAAATCATACTCAACAAAAGTCTGTGAGACAATGTGAATACAGCAGGAAGAGGAGACTCACATGGGAATCTTAGGAGATCCTGAGCACATGAAGTAGGAAGGAGAGAAACCTTATAATGCAAGATTGTGCTGTTACTTCCTAGTAAGAAGGATTTCTGCTGTACAGAGGGAGAGATCATACCTGGAAATGCTGTATGAGACGCTGTATGAGGAAAAGGTCTTTAGCTTGCCAGTGGATTACAGGGTATCGGGTGTCTCTGCTGTGCAGGGTGATCATAACATCACAGGAGCAGGAGCTCTTCAAGTTAAAGTTCACTGTTAGTACTGCGGTAAATTTTTGTTACTAAAAAACATGCTGTGGGTATGGATATTCTCCATATTGTGAGTAACTTCCACTAGTTTGCAGCTTGCAAGATAGGGGTCCCAATTGGATTAGGCTCTGGGATATAGCAGAGGGTCTGACTCTTCTTTGCTTTCTGTGCAGTCAGAAAATGCGAAGTCTGAGAGCACGTTCCAGGTCACCATGCTGCCCGGAGATGGGGTGGGCCCAGAGCTCATGCACGCCGTCAAGGAAGTGTTCAAGGTAACAGCTTCTGCCCGTTGGCGGGATGGGGTGGACGGAGAAGGGAGGAACAGCAGTTGCAGAATTGCTTAAAGATGCTCCTGATCCAGAGACCCTCCAGGACTGACCCTGGTCAGTTTCCTCTGGTGTGGAAGAGAACTGGTTGTGAAAACCCTGGGATCTCACCTTTTCCATAAATAGGTTCACCTTGAGCGTCAGTCTTGCAAACTGTCATGGTTTAACCCCAGCCAGCAGCTCGTTCCCCCCACAGCAGGATGGGGAGAGAATCAGAAGACTAAAAGTGAGAAATCTCGTGGTTTGAGATAAAGACAGTTTAATAAATAAAGTCGCGCAGGGAAGCAAAGCAATGCAAGGAATTCATTCACTACTTCCCACGGGCAGGCAGGTGTTTGGCCATCTCCAGGAAAGCAGGGCTCCATCATGCATAATGGTTACTTGGGAAGACAAATGCCATCACTCCAGACATCCCCCCCTTCCTTCTTCCCCCGGCTTTATATGCTGAGCATATCGTATCGCGTGGAATATCCCTTTGGCCAGTTGGGGTCAGCTGTCCTGGCTGTGTCTCTTCCCAATTTCTTGTGCGCCCCCAGCCTGCCCACTGGCGGGGCCATACGAGGAGCAGAAAAGGCCTTGACTCTGTGTAAGCACTGCTCAGCAGCGATGAAAACACTGTATTATCAACACTGTTTGAGGCTCCATGCCCCAGCTCTTGGAGCCCCCCGTCAGCGGCCCTCTGTAATGTGTAGCGTAACTTCCCTGCCGAGTCTCTGATCTGACGGGGGGGTGGCTCCGTCTCTGCATCTGTCTGGCAGGCTGCCAGCGTGCCGGTGGTCTTCGATGAGCATCACCTGAGTGAGGTGCAGAACATGGCGTCGGAAGAGAAACTGGATCAGGTGGTTGACTCCATGAAGGAAAGCAAAGTGGCCCTTATAGGTAAGGACTTGCGCTAGCGGTCTGTCCGGTGAGGAGGGGCTCTCGGCTCTGCCTGCAGGAAATATTGCCTTATCTCAGATGCCATTAAGTGCTTTTAGAGGGCAGGAATTTCTGTGGTTAGGTCCTGGAGAAGGAAACGTGCTGTCTTTAAGCTTAGAAGCAAATTACCGTGCTCGGTTTACTGAGCTTATCAAAGGGGAGGTTCTGTCCTGCTTCTGCTTTTGAAATAAGATTTCCTAGTATGGCCCAGAGAAGCAAAGGGCCTCGTCAGGGGCCTATATAGCGAAGATCAGTCTCCACAATTGGCTGAGGTGCTCTTGAAGCACCCTCTGCTCCGACCCTGGCTGCCCTGTCGCCTGGGTTCAGGCAGTGTCCTTAGCGGCTGTCAGTGCACTCCGTGCTCTGTGTTCTTACTCCTGCTCCGTGTTGTCCCACAGGCAAGATCCACACCCCCATGGAGTACAAGGGAGAGCTGGCTTCTTACGACATGAGGCTCAGGTAAGCCCGGTCCCCTGACTGACATGTCAGTTGCTGGGAAAACAGCATTGCGCTTGGTCGTGTTGTTCTGCCCCTGAACCGGGTGCCAAAGGAAGTGAGTACAGGTCAGATGGGAAATTAATACGTTATCAGGAAGCAGAAGATCCTGAGGGACCAGGAGCTGTCTCTGTTGAATGTGATCCTGCTGCCTGCTTCCTTGGGGGTCCTGGAGAGGAGACAGTGCGTGGCTGGAAAAAGGACAGTGGTGGCCTGCCTGACAGAGGGTTGTCAAAGCCATGCTGTGACGAGGTGTGGCTTGCTCATGATCTGTGAGAGGAAAGGTAGATGGATGGAGAGAGACAGAGACAGAGCTATGGGAAGGCATCTTGGGAGGTGGGGAGCTGTTTGCACCATCACCAGCTGCTACCCCTAGGACTTGCAGGGAACAGTCACTGCCCCAGCAATAGCTCATGATGAAATGCTGACTCTGCTGCTGCTTCTTTCGCAGGCGCAAATTAGACTTGTTTGCAAATGTTGTCCACGTGAAGAGCTTACCAGGCTATAAAACACGCCACAACAACTTGGACCTCGTGATCATTCGTGAGCAGACGGAGGGGGAGTACAGCTCTCTGGAACATGAGGTACAAGAGCCCCCCTCCAGCACGCAGGAGCTCTGCTTGGGGTTATTGCTGGCCCTGTTGAAGGACAGGGAAACCTGCCCCGGGATGTGTGGCTTTCCTTGCTACTGGGGACACGTTCCTGCTTTCCATACCAGAGCTGTTCAGCATGACTGAGGAGCTGGCTGGAGCAGCAGGGATGTACCAAGTGACAGTGGTGGAATTAGAAGAGTATTTAGGGATGTGAATACGCACAGACCCAACGAGGATGGTGATGGGCTGCAGGGGGGATAATGCCAAAGAAGGGGGACAGGGGTATTAAGGAATCTCTTGATGAGGGGTGATCCACTGTCAGTCAAAGACACCTCCTCTCTGTCTTGAGGTGCCGGGACTGTCAGCGTGGTGTGTGTTGGTGAGGAAGGGTGCAGGGTGCTGCGCTGCATGGCGATGGCTGCTGACGCTCTCTTTCCTGTCCAGAGTGCAAAGGGAGTCATCGAGTGCCTGAAGATCATCACCCGGGCCAAGTCGCAGCGCATTGCCAAGTTCGCATTTGACTACGCCACCAAAAAAGGGCGCTCTAAGGTCACAGCTGTGCACAAAGCCAACATCATGTGAGTGCCACAGGAGCAGGTTTGGAGCCCCATCTAATTGTCAGACACACGACTGCTGTCACATCTGGGACCTTGTTACACTCAGCTTTTGATCCCGATCAGAGCAGTGCCAGTCTGGTTCCAGAGAGGCTGGGCTTTCCCCGGGAATAGTGGGTTTTTTCCTCTCTGTATGGTCTCGTCTCCAGCATGAGGCCTGACAGCTGCATCTTGGAGGCTGTCAGCTGAGAAGGGGAGAAGCTCTGGCATTGAAAGCTGATCCCTCATTGCTCCCCCTGGGCCCCGATTTCACCACCCGTGGCTGTGCAGTGCTGTGGGGTGCTCTAGGGTTGCCTGCCTTCCCCTGCCCTGCTGCAGTGGGACACCAGTTGCTATTGGATTCCCTGCTGCTGTCGTGGTTTCACTGCGTCACGGTTTAACCCCAGCCGGTAACTAGGATCACGCCGCCATTCACTCGCTCCCCGCCCGTAGTGTGGCAGGGAGAAGAGGGAGAAAAAAGAGAAAAAAACCTCATGGGTTGAGATAAAGACAGTTTAGTAGCACAGTAAAGGAAGAGAAAATAATAATAATAACGGTAAAAGAATATAAAAAAAAAAAGTGATGCAATACAATTGCTCTCACCTCCCGCTGATTGATTGCCCAGCCTGTCCCGAGCAGCGATCATGGATTCCTGCCCCCCTGGCCAACTGCCGTTTATATACTGTGCATGACGTGTATAGTATGGAATATCCCTTTGGCCAGCTTGTCCTGTCTAATACTCCATCTCAGCTTCTCCGGGAAGCTGCAAAAGTCCTTGACTTAACGTAAACATTACTTAGCAACAGCTAAACCAATCTGTGGTATCAACATTTTTCTCATAATAAATCCAAAACACAGCAGCTGCTAGGAAGAAAATTAACTCTGTCCCAGCTGAAACCGAGACACGCTGCTGTCCTGCAAACCCTTTGATGTATTTCTTGTCTCTCAGGAAATTGGGCGATGGGCTGTTCCTGCAGTGCTGTGAAGAAGTGGCAGAACTCTACCCCAAGATCAAATTTGACACCATGATCATTGACAACTGCTGCATGCAGGTGAGGATCCTGCTTCCCTGCCCCAGAGCCGCTCTGCACCGCCTGCTGCTGCTGAGCCGAGCCATGAAGATACGAAACCTGAAAAGCTGCTGCCACTGACAGCTTGGCAGGTCCAGGTGCCCGCCCTGGCCCCAAGGTTTGCTCCTTGCACAAGACAGGAGACTTCTGCCTGCTCTGCTCCAGCTGAGGGCAAGAGCTGCGGGTGGCAGGGGTATTTAGAAGCATAGAATCACAGAATTATTTGGGTTGGAAGAGACCTTTTAAGATAAGCGAGTCCAACCATTATTAACCTAACACTGCCAAGTCCACAACTAACCATGTCCCTAAGTGCCACATCCACACGTCTTAAATACCTCCAGGGATGGTGACTTGACCGCTTCCCTGGGCAGCCTGTTCCAAGGCTTGACAACCCTTTCAGTGATGAAATTTTTCCTAATATCCAGTCTAAACCTCCCCTGGCACAATGATGTCTCATCTGGGTTTGCAAAACTCTGCCAGGTGATGTAGGTCTGTGGCTCCCAGGTGGTTTCAGCAGGGCTCTGTGTGCTCCCAGCTGTCACTTGAGCACAGTTTGGGGATGTTGTCAAATGCGGCGGGTTCTGCTGCTCCACCAGGTTGGTGTAGCCCTGTCCTGAGGGCTGTGGAGCAGGCTGCAGCCCATGTTGGGTGCACAGGGCCTCACATCTTCCTCTTCCCTCCTCGCAGCTGGTGCAGAACCCCTACCAGTTTGATGTCCTGGTCATGCCAAACCTCTACGGGAACATCATCGATAACCTGGCAGCTGGCTTGGTGGGCGGTGCCGGCGTGGTTCCAGGGGAGAGCTACAGCGCCGAATATGCCGTGTTTGAGATGGTGAGGAGTCTCAGCTCCCCGGAGGCTGCTGTGCTATACCAGCACCTCCGGTTGTCGAGGAGGGTGGCTGCTGGGGACGGGTGTGGAAGATGGTCCATCACCATGGCTTCTCCTCCTGCAGGGTGCCCGCCACCCCTTCGCCCAGGCCGTGGGCAGGAACATCGCCAATCCCACTGCCATGCTGCTCTCCGCTGCCAACATGCTGCGGCATCTCAAGTAGGTGCCTTTCACGTGGGGGTGTGGTGGGGGGGCAGCGGGGGCTGATGGAGGTACTGACCCGCTGCTCCTTTCCTCTCTCCAGCTTGGAATTTCACTCCAATTTGATCGCGGATGCGGTGAAGAAGGTGATCAAAGTCGGAAAAGTGAGTGTTGGGCAGCTGGCCTTGCCTGCGTGTTTGTAGCTGTGTGAGTGTCCATGGTAGCGAGCTCCTCTGTGTTCTCCATGACAGACCAGGGCGTCTCCCACCTCCTCTCCCACCTCCTTGCCTCTTTCCAGCTCCGAATCCCGTGTGCGTGCAGCTGTGGCTGTAGTTGGTTGCAGTTGGACCCTCTGCGCTTGTCTCGGGGATTGCTCCTGCTGCCCGTAGCGGTGCTTGCTGGTTAGGGAAGGTCTGGCAAGGCTGGGGGACATCAGATGGCCACTTTGTCACGTGTTGCCCCTCAGGGGTCTCTGGCAGGGTGCATAGAGGGAAGCTGCTCTCCTCTCCCTTCTGGCACTTGTTTCACTCAGTTCACGATCACGTTTCTCCCTTGTTTCTCCCCTTCCCCTGTGTTGGATTTTTAGGTTCGGACACGGGACTTGGGCGGTTACTCCACCACTTCTGACTTCGTGAAGTCTGTGATTGACAACCTGCACCCCCACTATGGTGCCTAGGAACCCCACTCGCCCCGGGGAGTCGGGGACTTCATTGCACCCTGCAGCAGCTTCCCGTAGCTTACAGCCCAGCAGCGCGTCCTTCCCCCTTCCCCGCCTGGCGCAGCTCGCCCTGGCCGAGGTTCCCTGGTGCCCCGGGGGCAGAGGAGGAGGAGGGCGGCTCTCCTCCTGCCCAGCCCAGAGCCTAGTAACCACCCCCAGTCACCCCAGCGGGGATTGCTGGAGGGACCGAGGGCAGCGCTCCCTTCGGAGTGAGGATCCCTGGGGGTCTCTCCAGTTCACGTAGGCAGCGTCTCCACTGTGCCCTCCGTGCGATGAGAGCAGTGCGGCTCTCGGGGCCTGCTGGGGCGAATTGGGGGTGAGCGGGCAGCATCCCAACCTCGGCAGGCAGCTCTTGGGGACAGCGGGACCACGGTTACTGTAGGAGCCTTCTGCCCACGGAGACTTTAGCAATAAATGGGACCACAGGGCTGGGCTGATGCCCCGCATCCAGAATGCACAAGGGCAAGCTGCTCACGCAGAGCGAGGTTCCCCGTGCTGGCATAATCCTGGCTGTGAGGTTTTGTCACCTCCTGGAAACCGGTGCAGGGTGTGAGGTGGTGATGGCGGGCGGGGGCTGCTCTCTTTGCCCCCACTTCATGCGTTTGTGGCTGGTTTCTGAAAGCTGGGAACCTGCCTGGGGCTCTGAGCTGGGCCACCCCCGGGTAGGGCAGCGCCTGCGTGGGCAACAAATGCTTGCCCCGCAGCAGGCAGAGCCCAGGACCTTCCAAACTGCTGCGCTCCTCCATGGCAGCTCTTTGCCCAGCAGTATGAGCCTCTGGAGCCCACGTGGCTCCCCGGGGTGGTGGCTGGGGACCAGCAGCGATGCCAAAGCGTTTGGTGGGACCATGGAAGCTCTGCCCTGGCAGGCAGCTGCTGTGGCCAGGGCAAGGCACTGTGTGTGTGAGAGAGCGACTGGGACATACATGTATTTAATGCTGCGCTTTGTATTCATGTTTGCAAATAAAGGGTCCGACATTTCCCTCCACACCTCCCCGGTCCAGGTGCTGTTCCCCACCTGGCTCTGCCCCTGCCCTGCACCGCACCGGTAAGGCTCAGGGTTGGCCCAAGCCCCTGGGGGTGGTGGGGCAGCTTGTGGGGTCAGGGCAATTGGCCAGGGCTAGAAGCCCAGCTGGCAGCGAGCGCAGGGCCATGGCCGGGCCCTGCCTGCAGCAGTGGGAGCAGGGCTGCATCCAGGGGAACGCCTGGGGCTCAGCACTGGTCCTGCACCACCACTGCCAGCCCCTCACTGTCCCCTCCGGCCTGCTGGGGTCGGTGAGCCCAGGGAGTGGCTGCCATGAAATCCTCTGCTGCTCCAATTCCTGCCTCTCCCACCCCTTCAAAACCTGCACGGAAGCAGGCACTGGCAGAGGGGCTGGCAGCCACTTCCTGGGCTGTCACTGACCATCTCCTGTGGTGGGGGCTCGCTGGGACACCCCTGGAGGGACCGAAGTAGCTGAGAAGGTCTGTGCTGGAACCAGAGGCAAGAGGCCCAGCACGTGCTTGTGCCCACACGCACAGACAGGGTGCACCAGAGCTCGGGGGGGACAACGTCCCTCTCAGCTGGCACGGGGCAGGGTGCACCTTGTCAGGCTGTCCCCAGCGTGCCTCCTCCCTGAGGCACAAGGACACCTTAGGTAGTCTCCCAGCAGGGGCTGCAAAGAGCCTCGGGGGGCCTGGTCCTGCAGCAACAGCACCAGCACATGCCCAGGGGGTCCCCACAGTGCTGTGGGGGCCCCCTCCCTCCTGGCTAACGCTCCCCTCTCCTTGCAGGTGCGCACAGCGGACATGGGGGGCTACGCCACGTCCCTGGATTTCACCCAAGCCGTGATAGCTGCCCTGGATGTCTAGGGCCGCTCGCCTCGTCCTCCCTGCTCCCACCCTGCCCGCCCGGTAATTTATTGCTTCCCTCTAATAAAAGTGGCCTCTGCAGCATGACGGGGGTCTGCAGGCATGCTCCAACACACGTGGCGCCATCACTTCCCCCCAGGGAAGGTGGAGTCCCCGTACCAGAAGCAGGGACAGCATGGTCACCTCCCACCCGGGTGAGGGGAGACAAAGCCATGCCAGAGCCCCCGCAGCCCCTCAGGGGTGTCCTGAGGTCTCCTGACTGTGCCCTTTCAGCCACATCAGCTGCAGCAAAACAAGACGGAAGAGGAACAACAACAACCTCAGCCCTTTATTGAGGTTCAGCCACACCGAGCGTTTCCTGCCCCATGCAGGCGGTGGGCACGGCCCCATGACAGACCCACGCGCAGCCCGAGCCACCCCACGGGAAGGAGGGCTTGGGGAGGCAATGCTGCATAAGGCACAGCGAGGCTCCAGCGCTGCCCCAGGGGCTGCTGCCGCCTCGGCCTGGCCAAAGGGAGCCACCAGGACCACGAGGTGCCAAACCGTGTTTAATGCGGCCACCCCGCTGCGTTACACGGCTAGGCGCGCAGCTGCCACGAAAGGCCAGTGGCCAGGAGAGGGGCCACACACGAGGCTGCGTCAGGCTGACCTCCCGCCAGTCCATGAGTCCTTACTGCTGGAGCATGGCCCAGCTCCAGCTCCACCTGCTCCCCTAGTCCTCCTCTTCTGAGTCCCTGGCCTTCTCCTTCTTCTTCTTCTTTTTCTTCTTCTTCTCCTCCTCCTCCTGGTCAGCCTCCACCATTAGTTTCCTTTTCTTCTTGGGCAAGGCCTCTTCCTCCAGCCCGTTCTCCTCTGGCTCCGGGGCAGCTTCCATCTCCTGCTCTGATTCGGCTTCCAGCTCCTGCTGCTGCTTCTTCTTCTTTTTCTTCTTTGGCTCGATGTTGTTCTCCTGAGGGGGAACCAGGGTCAGCAGGAGCTGTGCCTGATCCGGGAAGCTGGGAGGCTGCTCCGCATCCTGCTTCCCTCACCCCTGTGGGGCTGGGGCACCATCCCACAAACCACCACCCACCCTGCAGCCCCCTGCCTTCACCTCTGTCTCCAGCACAGAGTTCTCCTCTGCAGCCGCAGCAAGAGCCTCCAACCGCCGCTTCTCCCGCATTTTCTCCTTCTCCCGCTTTTTCTTCTTCTTCTCCTTCTTCTCCTGCTTCCTCTTGACCTCAGCCACCACCTCGCTTGCCTGCCGGAGGAGAGAGGGAGCTCGTCAGCGCGGGAGAGGTTCCCGGACCAGGACCCATACCAGCGGCCCCCGTCGGATCAGCCTCATTAAATCAGTCTTTTGCCTCCACGGTGGGTCAGGATGGCAGATTGACATCACCTCCGACAGCAGGGCCCTGCCTGACTCCACGCAGCCTCACCTCCACCACAGCCTCCTTCATCACCTCCAGGTTCTTGCGGGGCGGCTCCCCTGTCTCGTAGAAGGCCAAGCGCTCCTCCACCTGCTCCCGCAGCTTGTCCCCGAAGACGCTGGTGGGAACCTCTGCGGGGACAAGAGAGGGGCTCAGCACCCCCTACCCTGCCCGCCCCGGAACCCGCCTGCCCCCGCCATGGCTCTGCTCAGACCACAGGAGTCACCATTCACAGAGTGAGATGCTGTTGACGAAAAATATTCCCATCATCGCAGAGGCTGCCCGGGTCCCCGTCCCCCCGCCCCGTCCCTGCGGGCACCTGAGAAGCAGTCGATGCGGGAGGCGATGGTGCACTTGTTGGCCAGGTAGCGGGAGATGCGCCCCTTGTTCTTGGCGGCCGCTCGCCCGATGAAGGTGGAGTGGAAAATCAGCCCGTACTTGGGAGTGTTCCCTCGCGTCTTCAGAGCCCTGGAAGCGGCCGGCAGAGCTGTCAGGGGCGGTGTGGGGACACGCAGGGCCGAGGGCACCCCTCGACTGGAGCCACCACCGGCCACCCTCCTCCCCCAGCAGCCCCGGCTCCTAGCTGCAAGGCAACACAGCACAACGCACAGGACGGACACCTTCCCCCCACACCCCGCTAACCTCCGGGGGTGCCCGGGGCACGGCCCCGACCTTAGGCACCCACAAGGCCCCGCTGGGTGAGACACAAAGCCACGGTGGTCGCTCAGAGACTGGGGCTGGCCGGTCACACGCAGCCGAAGCGTCGGGGGCTTGGCGCGTCACAGCCAGCGGCCCAGAGACCTGCCATCACCGCAACCACCCCGCAGTGGTACCTGAAGAGGGCTTTCTCGGCCCCCAGGATCTGCACTGTCGAGGCCGGGTACTTGGCCAGGTTCGTCAGGCTGCCGGCGTGGGAGATGAGGCGGGCACCCACCTGGGAAGGAAGAGGATGGGGGTTATGGCTGCCCCCACCCTGGGAGCCCGGCTCCAGGGCCTCGTGCAGCCCACCCAGGCCGGGGATCAGCAGTGAGAGGTGTCAGCAGGACGGCTCAGTGGATTGACAGATTCACTCAGACATCATCTCCACGGCCCGGGGCAGCCTGGGCCGCGCACGTGCTCACACTCACCACCTCCCCGATGAGGGCTGAGAGGCTGGGAGCCACCTGGCTCATCTTGGAGCGGAGGTATTCCTGCAGGCCCTTGCGGTACTCAGACAGCGAGATGACGCGGCTGGAGAAGCTCTCGATGTTGATGAGATCGAGGGGGGAGATGTCCATTCCTGGCGAAACGGGCATTGTAGGACTGAGCGGCACCTCCCAGGGCGGACAGGACCCCTCCTACTGCACCTGCACCTCACCGCCCAGCAGAGCCCCCACCATCTGTCCCCACTCACCCATGGAGGAGCGGGAGGCCTCCAGGATGGCCTGCGCCTTGGCACTGTCCATGACGATCTCCTCCAGCCCCTCCAAACTCTCCTCGCTCAGCTCCTTGCGGTTCCCGATGAACTTGGCCAGCCGGCAGTAGGTGTAGTTCTCCGAGACGATCTTGATCAGCTCGGGAAAGTGGTACCCATACCACTCCCTGCGGGGACAGCATCAGCACCACAGCCCGGCCCCCCCAACATGTCCCTCACCCCTTGCCCCACCACATGTCCCCCTGGGCACGCTCCAGCCATGGCACAGTTGCCCAGGCCGGGGCGCGCTGGAGGGGCTGCTCTCCCTCCCCGTTCTGTACAGGCAGCCGGAGGAGCAGCTGCCTGCGGTAAGCGTGGGGAGACGGGCCCGCGTTGCCCACCCACCCTGGGGACCCCGCTCACCGCACGCGCATGGAGAAGGTGTTGATGTCCTTGTCCAGCTGGTCCAGGAGGCTGATAGACTGGATGATCATGTTGTCCACGCGGTTGACGTTGAACTTCACCTTGGCCCGGGAGTAGCTGTGGCCGAGGCCCAGCTGGGCCTTGGAAGCCGACTGGGCGGTGAGACCCTTCACCAGCGCGTGGAAGTGCAGGCGGATCCCTGCGTGGGGACACAGCCGTCACCACCCGCAGCTCCGGGCCAGCAACGATGGCAGTGGGTTCCCCCCAGCAGGAGGAGGGACCCCACCGGGGTGTCCCCTCTGTCTCCCACCCTGCGGCCAGGCTCACCCCGCAGAATCTCAGCCACGACCCCCCCGGTCTGGCACTGGTAACCCAGCTCCTCCAGGATGGCCGCCCCGATCTTGGCATCGGCGACTCCTAGCAGCGCCTTCTTCTTCTTGGCCGGCATGGAGGTCTCCAGCAGGAGCCGCAGGTCCTCGTGGAGGATCCCTGCGAGAGAAGGGGGGGGTCGGGGGTCAGCGGGGCCACGTGGTTCCCCGCATGGAGGACCCCGGTGCCCCAACACCCCCCCCAGCGCCACTCACCCTCGGAGACAGCATTGATGTTCTCCAGGGCGCTCTGGGCCGACTTGAAGGGGGCGAAGGCCACCAGCTTCACCACGTTGTGGAACTTGCCGATGGTGAGGACACTCTCCTCCACCTGCGGGGGTCGCCGGTCAGGCCCCGGAGGGACGGGGGGACCACTGGAGCACCCCGCGGGAACGGGGCCGCCCCCGGAGAACGCTGCCCGGCCGACGGGTAGGTCGGCAGCGCCAGGGTACGAGGGCCCCCGGCACCGGACCAGCCCGCCCGGGCAGGACAGACCCGCTCCCCCCACCCCCTCCCGGTAGCGGATCCCCCCCCACCCCGCCTCCCCCGTTACCCGGCGGCATCCCGTACCTGCGGCAGCAGCAGGCTGATCTCCTCCACTTCCCGCACGGCGAAGAGCGCGTACCCGGCGGCGTGCTCGAACAGCACGTGGAGCAGCACCTGCACCGGCACCGGTCACGGCGGGATCGGGGCGGTCGCAGGCCCCGCTCCCGCCCCTCCGCCCCGCGCTCCCCGGCCCCAACGCGGCACAGGAGCCCCCGGCCCGGGCTCCCCGGCGCCCCGAGCCCGCCCACACCCATCCCCGGCCTCCGCCGTCCGCGGCCCGGCCCGATGCGGGCGGATGCGACGGTCCCGACCCAGCTGACACTCACCATCCTGCTGCTGCCGCCGCCACCGCCGCCCGGAACTGGCAGCACCCCGCCGGAAGCCCGCCCACCCCGCCCGCGGCCAATCAGAGGCCGCCCCTCCGCGCCCTCTCGCCAATCAACGCAGGCTGCCCTCGACGGAGCCGCCCCCAGCCAATCAGGTAGGGGACGGGGCCCTCCCGCCTCCGTTCGCGGCCTCTTCCAATCAGGCCTGAGAAGCGCCGCTGGCTCCCGCCCCTTCCTGCCTCCCGGCCAATGAGGGCCAGCCGCGCGCCTCTCCCCCCCCACTTCCCGCGCTCCGCTGCCATCCCACGCCGCGCGCGTGCGGGCGCCTTTCGTGCTGCCGCCGCACGTGGCGGGAACCGGCACCCCCCCGGCACTCCCGGTCCGTCCAATACCCCCCGGTCACACACACACACCCCCCGGTACCGCAGGAAGGCGCGGGGCGGCGGGCCGGTTCAGAGCAGCTTTATTTGAGAGCGCGAGTGCCGAGGCCGGGGGGGGGGGGCCGCAGCTCCGGTCCCGGGCCCAGCCCCGGCCCCGCAACAACCCCGCGGGGCGGGAGTGAGGGAAGTAGTGAGGGGCTCTGCCCCCCCCCTCCGGTGCGCAGCTCGGGCCGCGGGGGGGTCCCGGGGGCGGTTTGATGGGGGACCGTAGTGTCAGAGCGCTGGCAGCAGCGGAGTGGGGGTCCCGGCTCGTGTCCCCCGGGGAGGTGGGCAGTGAGGGGGGCTGCGGCACGACGGGAGGGGGCTGCCAGGGCCCGGGCTCCGGCAGGCGTTGGGGGGGGGGAAAACACTCAGGGGCCGGGGGCGGGTTCCGTGCCATGAACCTCAGTCTGTGCGGGGGGGCGGCAGCGGTGGCTCCCGGCTTAGGAGACGAAGTGGCTCTGGAGCTTGTGGAGCAGCTCGGGGGTGAGGAGCAGGCGGTGCGCCTGGCTGTGCCCCGGCGGGCAGGGGAAGGTCACTTTGCCGTAGTACGCCATGCCCTCCTCCTGCTCCTGCTTGGCCTGACAGAACGGAGACACCGTCAGGGCGGGGGGCAGCCAGGACGGTGCCTGTTCCCCCGTCCTGCAGCCAGGGACAACCCCACCGGGACACCTGCAGGACGGGATGGGGCACGGGGGATGGGGCATGGAGGATCCCGACCCACCCCCTCCTTTGGCCATTGCCCCGCACCCCCCCAGGACCAAGGGTCTCACCTTCAGGAAGGAGGAGGAGGGGAAGATGCCAAAGTTGGTGGGGACGCTGGCACCCAGCTGCTGCTGAACTGTCTCCCTCATCGTGTCATCCTGGGTGGGGGGGGCAAAGGGCATGACAAGGTCACCTCCAGAACCACGCTGCTGCCCTGCACCCGCTCCTGCAGCTGCAGAGCCCCTCACCACCCTGCAGTGTCCCTCCCCACCCTGCATCCCTGGGGACAAGACGGGGGGCTTAAACACAGCTCAAACCCAGGGGGCAGCACCTTGTCCCCCCACCACCACTGCTGCAGCTGGAGGTGCCATGGGGCACACCGAGGTGCCATCAGGCATGCCAAGGTGCTGGCAGCACCAACAGGACGGCAGTGTCAACCATGGTGCCCACCTTGAGACGTGCCCATTCATGTGCCCGGGGCCTGGGGGGAGGACAGGAGGGTCTGGGGCACCGCCGGGACACCCACCCTCCCACGCCAGCACCTCGCCCCCGCAGCAGCCGAAAGCTGCCCGCGGCAGGAGCTTGCCTTACCCTCAGGGTCTCGATGCTGTTTTTGAGGGACCACAGGCGGGCCGTCTGCTCCAGCAGCCGCGCTGACGAGCTCCGTGCTGCAGAAGACAGGAGGTGAGAGTCGCAGGTGCCCCAGGGGGCTGTCCCAGCGCCAGGACAAAGCTGCGCGGGTGTAACGGCAGCACCGGTGCTCATCCAGCTCTCTCTACCCCCCAAAAACTCGCAACACGGAGCACCAGGGCCGGTCTCGCCCAGCCCCGAGGGAGTTCAAGCCCCATGGCTGGGCACAGACCCAGCACTGCAGCATGAGCGAGGCAACAGCCACCGCCATGTCGGGTCACCCAAATGCCGACGCAGGGGAGAGGGAGGTTTACAGGAAGGAGGGGAAGGAATGTGTCCCTCCCCGGGGCTCCAGATCCAGCCAGGCCCAGCGTGATGAACCGGTGCCACGCTGTGCCCAGACACAGGAATGTCCGCAGCCAGGGGGACAGGGACAGCCGCCTCTCGGGGACACAAGACCACTCCCTGCTGTAAAAGGAAGCCTGGTGAGCAACCTGGGATTATGGCCACCAGAGGAGATCCCTTGAAGGCAGGTCTAAACGGGTAGGCTGAAGCTCCGCCCTGGAGCAAACCCTGCTCCAGTTGCCAGAGGGATGGGAAGGAGGTGCCGGTCCCTCCCCGGCGCAAAGGGAAGACGCGGAGGTTGCTCACAAACCATGGGCCAAGCTCCCTCCGACTCACAGCTGCCCGCGACCTCCTTGCTCCTCAGATGCTTCATCCAAGGAACGTTTGTGTAGGACCTACCTGACTTGGTCTGCTTCATGTCCACAACCTTGGCGTTGGCGCTCATCTGATAGAGGGTTTCCAGGAGCTGGCTGGTCTTGCGATACAGCGTTTGTGTGGCCAGACCTTCTCCCTGCCTGTTCTTGGGGAGGGAGATCTTGGGCACCTGCAGAGGCGTCAGGCTGGCCAGCTCCATCTTCATGCGGGCTCCCTGGGACCGACGGGGAGAAGGTCATTAGGGGCAGGGTGTTTGTTTGGGAGGAATTGAGGAGAGAAAATGAGATGTAAAGGCAGCAGAAAGGAGGGCCCACGCGAACAAAAATAGGGCATAAAACTGTAGCAAAAACCACCCTGGGTGGATCTTCCGAGGGTGGGAGCACAGATGCCCAGGGACAGCGCTGATGTCCCAAACACACCAGGACACCGGGGGGAAGCCCTTGGACAACCAGCTGAGCACACGTAAGACTTGGGGACAGGGAAACAGGTCGTCACTCACAGAACCGTAACTCACCAGTGGCCACGTTACGTGACTCATTAGATCTAAGAGCTATCATTAACAGCTTCACAGTTGTGCATAATAATCTGCATAATTATATGTCTGTGAATTAATATTAGCGGAACGTTATCCAGTTAATTAAATTATTTGCTGCTTTGCCAATTTCCTCACAGTGCGTTCGTTAATCAATAAACGCCTTAATCAGTCTGCATGAGCCGGCACCTGGAGTCCCCAGACTGAAGATGGGACCAAGGCTGGGCAGTGATGCCACCAGCACCCCCGGGCTCTGCCGGCCGCTCTGGCTCCCAGCCACTGACCCTGCGCTCGGACCCTTCTCCCAGAGCCAAAGCCCCTTCCACGAAGGAGCCAAAGCTCGTCACTAGCGGAGAGCTCGCTGCAGCCCCACAGCCGTGCACCTGACCACCACCAGATGCGGTGGACTAATTGCCCTTCCTCCCGCTCATCCCATGGGGACCACATCTCATGCACACAGCATTCCGCGTGGATTGCATCCCACTCCTTGCTGAGCCCCAATCTGTAAAGCAGAGTCCAACACGCCTCTCACCATTCCCCGGTTTCTTTTCCCAAGTGTCCTGGTTTCAGCTGGCACGGGGTTAATTTTGACTGGGATAGAGTAGCTGCTGTGTTTTAATTTCGTATGAGAATAATGTTGATACCACAGATTGGCTTAGTTGTTGCTAAGTAAAGTTTACGTTAAGTCAAGGACTTTTGCAGCTTCCCGGAGAAGCTGAGAGGGAGCATAGACAGGACAAGCTGGCCAAAGGGATATTCCATACCATACACGTCATGCTCAGTATATAAATGTGGGCTGGCCGGGGGGGGCAGGAATCTGCGATCACTGCTCAGGATGCGCTGGGCAATCAATCACCAGGTGGTGAGAGCAATTGTATTGCATCACTTATTTTGTACAGTCTTTTACCATTATCATTATAATAATAATTATTATTTTCTCTTCCATTACTGTTCTATTAAACTGTCTTTATCTCAACCCACAAGGTTGTTTCGGTTTTTTTTTCCTCTTTTTTTCCTCCCTACCCTGCGGGGGCAAAGTGAGTGAACGGCTGCGTAGTCCTAGTTGCTGCCTGGGGTTAAACCCCGACACCAGGAAAACCCACGGCACGGAGGGCAGAGCTGCCCTGCGGCATTGGAGGGAGCGCGTCACCGCCGGCAGTGCTGGCAGCAGCCAGAGCCCCAGGCTGCTCTGCCCAGCCCCAGGGCAATGGCCCTGCCCTCTGCAATGGCACCACGCTCCCCCCAGCCACCCCACACCTTGTCCTCCCTCTTCTCCTGCTCGACCTCCCGACATACGGCACGTCTGAGTGCCCGGGGACCCGCCACAGGACAAGGCACCTCACCTTGAGCAGGTTGTTCTCGTTCTTGAGGTGCTTGATGGAAAGCTGCAGGGCATCGATTTGCTGGAGAAGAAGAGGCGAGTCCTTCACCTGGACGGGTCCTGAGCCACCTCCTGTCACCTGGCCGGCACCGACACCTGCAGACGGGCAGGAACGGCAGCAGAGTGAGCGACTGTCACACACGAGCGCGGGGCAGGACTGCTACGGCGGCACTGGACATGCGGACAGGCTCAGCAAAGGGACAAGTGTCTGCAGCGCGGGGAGAAGCAGCGTCTGCCAGTGTGCACCCAGGCACCGACAGAGCCATCACGAACATGCGGCACTCCCGTCCTGCTCCCGCGGAGGCCAAGACACCAACTGGCCGGGCCAGCACCTCACTATCCCCCCGTCTCCTCAGCAGCCTGGCACCAGGCACTCCCGGTGCCCACATCCCGAAGATGTGGAGCTGTGCCGTGCTCTGGGCACTCTGGCGACCCGTCTCTCCGCTGCAGGAGTCACACCACTCTGCGCCCACAGCGGTTTCATGCTCATCACTCCCTTCCTGGACTCCCTGTGCTGCCCAGGAGCGCACCAGCCGCGAGCTCCCCTGTGCCACAGGCTGCTCGGCATCTGAGCCAAGCGCCGCCCTCGAGCAGGGCCGGCGTCCTTCCCCCTGCTCCCAAACCAAGCCTTGTCCCAGGGCCATGCTGGGTGCCTTGGGACACTTAGTCCCCCCCTGGCATGCACTTCTGGGGGCCGGAGGAGGCAGGGAGCAGTGGCATGCTGGGGTGCAGTACTGTACCTCTCTGCTGTTCCTCTGCAGTACAAGGAGAGGAGCCAGAGGAAAGACAAGAAGAAGCAGAATTAAAGCCGAGGATCAAGTCTGAGAGGAGCCATGGCCAGAGGAGCTCTGGTCACCCACGGCTGTGTCTTGTGCCGACCCCCATCCCCTGACTCCGGGAGCAGCAATTGTCCCAGCATCCCTGCCAGGGCAGTGGGGCTCCATGTGCCGCGCTGCAGGATCCAGCTAGGAGCTGGCGAGCCCCGGCCATGTGTGTGGCTGCGAAAAACCCAAGCAGGACACACGTGCACCCACGGCACGGCTCATCCAGAGCCCACAACAGCCGCCTCTTGTTGTGGGTCGCTGAAGGCACGGTGATCCACACTGACCTGCTCCAAGGTGCTCCGGCTGAGCCTCCCCATGCAGGGGTGGAGGAGCAGCTCCCGCAGACTGCCCTGCTGTACCCGCTGAGCACTACACCCCCAAAAGTTGGGGTGTCTGTGCCCTCAGCTCTCCCTGATGAAATGCAGCACTCGTGAGCAGGCTGGTGCCGGCACAGTGCTCACAGCACTGCACACGGTGTTTGGGACCGAGAACGTGCTGCCAGTGTCCCCGAGAGCCAGAGCTCAGTGACTTGGTCACAGTGACTTGGGGAGAGGGCCAGGAGCTGCTGCTTCAAGGAGCATTCAGGTGTTACCCAACCCAGATCAGGATCAGGAACCTGGACCCACCGGATCACTGCCATGCTGGGGCTGGAGGGCCAGGCTGCTCCACAGCCACCCTGGTCACAGACCTAAAGGACACCTGAGCTCTCAGTTGCACCTGCAGCCAGAGCTCCTGACAAAGACCCGCTCCTGCCACCAGGCATTTTTTATAGGACATTTCCTCCAGAGTGACAAGGAAGGTGCTAACACCCCTGCTAGTCAGCACAAGGACCCGCAACCTCAGCAAGCACCCGTCCCACACCACCACCCACCTCTTGTCGTTGGGCTTCTGGAGAGCCCAGGAGGCGCAGAGAAATCGCGTCTCATTCTCCGAGCCAGCCAGGGTCAGAGCAGCAGAGCCCAAACAGCCCATCTATGCCCTGGAGAGGCGGGTTCGGCAGCAAGGACACGCCAGTGGGAAGGCACAGACCACTGCGTCTCCATGGGAGCATCCCAGTGGGAGGACAGGCTCACGGGCTGGGCCAGGTGGTACCGGCACTCACCCACCCACAGCAGCCAGAGCAAGGTGCTCTGCCACCACCGGTCCCTCAGCCCCAGCCACCTGCAGGGACACCCCAGGCTGGCTCCACAGAGCTGCCAACCACTGCCCTGCCCACCCAGGCACGGAGCTGCTGGACATCCCTGGGGAGCTGCAGGCTCTCCGCGTTCTCCAGTCATCATTACAGTCTGAATGCTTCCTGTCCTCGCCCCTCTGCCAGCCATGCCAGGGGCTCTGGCTCTCTGTGGGAAGGCCGGGCAGGCAGAGCAGCAGACTTTCGGAGCACTGTTCGGAAGCGCTGCTCGCTCCTGCCAGCAGTACGAGCTCCAGCACTCCTGGGCAGGTTTTACACAGACACTGCAGAGCATCCCACTCCACAGCTCCCAGATTCTATATCAGGAGGATGTCCCAGGCTCCCTTTCCAGCCTGTAAAAACCCCACACCAGCCGTAGAACCATTCGAGCGCTCTGGGGATGCTGGTTACGCACCTCCGGCAATGCCAGACACGATGGAGGCAACTCCAGAGGCAGGGGCACCGCGCAGGCCCTCGATGGTTCGCTTTGACTGGTTGTTCAAGCGCTGCTTCAGCTCCACCTTCTCCGATTCCAGCTGGTCGATATCTGCCTGAAGAGCATCCATGGTCTCCTCAAACTCCCTGGGAAGAGCACACAGAGTCATAGGTGTAGTCAGAGACGTTTCTCTGAAGGAAAAAGGCAAGTAGAGCAGAGAGCTTCTGGCTTTGTCATGCATCTTGCTGCTGCTGTGCTTCAAACACAGACCTGCTGATCCAGGAGCTGGAGCCCCATCAGCCTCCACTATAGATTGCAGTTTAGCACACAGAAGAAGCATTTATCCATATTGAACTCAACATTCCGTAGCTGTTTTGCCCAGCTTTTACACTGCAAGACAGTCCTCCCTCCAGCCTGCAGGTTGCACCTCCCTGTTTGTCCACAGGCTCGCTCTGCCAACAGACCACGGGTGGCAAGAGACGCTTGGAGCACAGCAAGGGCAGTAAGAACATGCCAAGACAACGGCCATTTCCATAACAGCATTTGAACAGGACCTTTCCCAGGACCCCTCTACCAGCCTGCGCTCTGCTGTGCACCATTAGAACGTGCTGGTTCCCCGGCGGATCCTCCGCAAAGCCTCCTAGCCAGCCCAGGGGACCACCAGCCATCCAGTCCTCATCAGAGACCCTCCAACAGCAGCCCCATCTCACACTTACTTCTCTTTCTTTTTGAGCAGCGTCTGGGTCTCATCCAGCTTTGTCTGTATCTTTTCCACACGGTCATCCGCATCCTTGGACGCGCTGTCCAGTTTCTTCTCCAGGAGGCTGAGCCGCACGTTTGCTTCGCTGAGCTCCTCGCCCTGTAGCGGCAGGGAAAGAAATCAGGGAACTCCAGGGCCCTGGGGATGGTGGGCACTAAGAAAAGTTCCTTGCAACACTTGGTGGGAGCCTGCCCAGAAATCACAACTCCTACCCACGCTGCACATACGCTTGGTAGCCAGGCACGTGAACCCATCACCAACATTCCCCCTCCCAGAACACTGTGGGAGAAAGGCCAGGACAGCCTCTGGCAGGGAGGCACCTCCCTGACAAGTGGAACAATATTTCCAGGAGGAGATCTGGCTGGCACTCGAGACAGTTCCACAGGCAACAAGCCACCTGGAGCACGAACATGACCACTACAGCAACACAGAGCTCTTCGCTGACCTGCCAGCAAGGCAGAGATCAGCTGAAGAACAGCTTACCTTGATCTTGAGAGACTTTTTCAGTTCTTTGATGACCGTCTCCCTGTCCTCCAGCTTAAGCCCCAGCCCCTCGGCATCAGTGATCTCTGCCCGAAGAGCCGCTGCCCGTAGGTCAGCAGGTGGGGTGGGCTGCAATGGAGACCAGAGGAACAAGACACAAAATTGGTATTTAAAGAAGAATTCCAGTAATTGCAGATGTGATGACACGGCAAGAGGGGGACCGTTCCTGGCCTCCCTGCGTTCTGCAGGCAACTGCTGCACCTCCCCAGCTCTCTACCCCGCCATCGCACCCAGAAGAGTCTCCTGCCAGGGCAGGCAGCAGCAGGACTGTGGGAGATTACAGAGCAGCTCAGATGCTCCAGCTCTGCCCAAGACGCCTGCTGCCGTTGAAGCCCACCTTGGTCTGTGGCCTATCTGCATCATATTCTCCCTCCTGCATAGCCGTGGCCATCTTGTTCATGGTCGCGATGAGGATGCTGCAGGACTGACGCAGACACTCGTAGGGGTTGATGCCCTGGGTGCCGTAGATCTGCAAAAGATGGGAAGAAAGTGGCAGGTGCCCCTAGGCTGAGCTCACAGCCACCGTTACAGCCCCCTCCCATTCCCTACAATGTGCCACAGGCCTCAAGAAGCTGCAGTGTGGCTTTAGTCCCTTTAGTGCAGCTGGAAAGCAAGGCCAGCTGCGGGGAAGGACAGCACAGAGCAGGGGACCACAAAGCCCTCCACGTTTTAGCGTTATTCCCTGGCCATATTCCCAGGAGTCCATTCCAAGCCTCCTCAAGGCTCCAGAGCTGCTCACAGGCAGGTCTGTAGCGCTGGAGTGACAACGGGTCCTGGCTTTACCTCGCTGCAGCAGGGAACGAGGGGGAGTCAAGAAGGGGTTTTCTCACCTGCTCACTTGCTTTGAAGGCCAGATCCTCCAGCTTCACCGCCAGCAGCCCCTCGTTCTCCGCCAGAGGAGCAATCATCTGTGCCCCAGCAGCGGCCACCTCCTGTAGCACGGCCACCACCCACGTCAGGTGCTTGCGGCAGTCCAGCAGCGTGTCTGACACCTGAAAGTTGGGCAGAAAGAGGATGGTTGGGAAAGGCAGAGACAAATGGGCTGCTTTCCAGCTTGCTTGCCAGGCACTGGGGAAGCTCCTGGCTGCACAACACTTGCCTCACCCTAGTGTGAAGGTATTGAGATTTTAACTTGCTTATGAAGCATCACTGGGAAGATGGGAAACACCAGAAAAGATAGAAAGAAACTCAAGGCTGGAGAAGATTAGGTTAGAAGTCCATATCTCCATCCCAACTAGAAACACAAAGCCCAGAGACATCAATTCCCATCTCAGCTTGCACCATCTTCTGCCTGAGCAGTGGGAAGCTGCTCCTTAAGCAGGGCACTACACACCGTCACAGTCACGCTCTGGAGCCAGCCAGGACAGCAGTGATCTATCAGCATTTGGTGCTAGCCCAGTACAGCCCACAGCTCCCGGTATGTGGCTAAGATGGCCCCACGCCGGGCAGTGCTAGGGTGCCTTGCTCTGCCAGCCAGCTCACCTGCTGCCCGAAGCCCAGTGCCGCAGGGATACCCGGAGCATCCGTCCCAGGCATGCGGCGCCTGATCTTCTTGCAGAACTGGCGAATGTCACTGCATGAGGTCTCCAGGTCCTTGAGGAGGATGGCAAGGTCGGACGCCTCCTGCCCAGCCTAGGGTGCAGAGAACGGACCTCAGAAAAACTGACGGAGAGACCAGTGGGCAGGGAACCCAGCACAACCCTTGCCACAACCCTGTAGAAGCAGCTCTGGCATGTCCTACCTGGAGGAAGGCTCGCAGCCGGCACACCTCCACCCCCATGCAGTCCAAGGCACTCTGGGTGAACTGCAGAGCACAAACACAGGTACTGTCAGCTCGGGGCAAAGCAGAGACCGGCCAAGAGAGCTGCTCTAGGGAAAACTGGGGATTTGGCCTCAGGTGTTTCAGGACAGACCCTCCGTACACCACCTTGCCACGACTCCAGGATTTACAGGAGCAGGAAAAAAAGTGGAGGCATTGTGCTGGTTTTGGCTGGGGTAGAGTTAATTTTCTTCACAGTAGCTGGTGTATGGGGCTACGTTCTGGGTTTGTGCTGAAAACAGCGTTGATAATACAGGGATGTTTTAGTTGTTGCTGAGCAGTGCATACATAGAGTCAAGACCTTTTTGGCCTCTCACACCACCACCAGCGAGTAGGCTGTGGGGGCATAAGAAGCTGGGAGGGGACACAGCCGGGACAACTGACCCCAACTCACCGAAGGGATATCCCACACCGCGTCATGCTCAGTATATAAAACCGGGGGAAAAAGAAGGAAGAGGGGTGAAATCTGAAGTTATGGTGTTTTGTCTTCCCAAGTAACTGTTACGCGCCCTGCTTTCCTGGACATGGCTGAACATCTGCCTGCCGATGGGAAGCAGTGAATTAATTCCTTATTTTGCTTTCCTTGCCTGCATAGCTTTTGCTTTACTTATTAAATTTTTTACTGTCTTTGTCTCAACCCGTGAGTTTTCTTACTCTTACTCTTCTGATTCTCTCCCCCGTCCCACCAGGGGACAGCGAGCGAGCAGCTGCATTGTCCTAGTTACTGGCTGGGGTTGAATCACGACAGGTATTCAGTCAGTTTTTGTTTTACTTCATGGAGCACAGGACACTGGTACTTCGCTTAGAAGCTCAGGGCAGTACAACACTCCCTCTTAGACACTAGGTTCTCCACACTCTCCTTGCTGCTCTTCTCTTTCTACCCCGACGTCTGCAGGGCAAATGGCCCCACGCCTTCTTCCCCTTTCCCTGACCTGGGAGCCCACATCACCTCTGTGCTGCCACTAGTAGCGGGAGCTGGGGAAAAGTGACTGCAATGGGGAGAGGGGCAGAAGAGGCTTTTCAAGTCAGAAAATTATCTCAGTGGGGAGCAGAAAGGGCAAAGGCAGAAAACACGCAACAAGGAAAGAGTCAGGTTATTTTTTCGCCACTTCACCTTGATGTGGTCGGCCAGCTGCATCGTGCAGTCCTCAGCCTGGTCAGCCAGGTGGATGCTGTACAGATGCTAGGTGGAGAGAGATCAGCAGAGATCAGCACCCCTCAAATGTTTCCACACATGCAAGCAAACAAACCAAACGAGGAAATACGTAACAAAGACCCCCAAACATTGAGGATTTGGCCTAATTTTTAATTGCAAGTGAAAACTCTTGCAGTGACCCCAACCAGATCCTCTCTCAACACCCTGCCCTCTGAAAGAGCTGGTGGCCCCTAAATCGAAGGCTCAGCGACCCTGACCTACAGCACAGAGGTACAGAAACCTAGGATGGGAGAACTGCGTCCTCCCAGGGACAGAGAACACAGCCCCCAAGTGACACACTCACAGGCTCAAGTCCTGCATGCTCTGGAGATGAAAAATATCCAAAGGAGAGCGCTACCAAGGAGCTTATTCACAGCTTATCAATGTGCCACGTGAACGACGTATCCAAGGGCATGATTTCCAGCTGTGGCACGCACTGGTGCGGTTGCACCAGTTCCCCTCTCTGCAAGTCAGAAATGCCCCAAACACGGCCAAGAGCCCGTCACTCTCAGCTCCGCAGACCCACCTGGTAGTACTTGATGGCTTTGGTCAGCGGCTCCACATTGACCGTCTCATCCAGCTGGTCCTTGTGCAGCAGCTCGATCAGGAAGTCCAGCGAGCGCTCGTGGACGCTCATCTCGGGGTACAGCATCCCCACCTTCTTATACACCTCCACGCTGCACTTGTTCAGGGCCCTGGTAAGGGAAGGCAGGCACAGTCGGCTTGGCTGGGACAGGCACACACTCCAGGCAGCATCAATACAGAGCTTTGCTTCTCGGTGCCAATTTCAGACCCCTGGAATGCCTCCGGACCACCACCTGGACCCCCTTAGCTAGAGAGTGGTTAACAAAGGTCAAAACATCTATAGAAAACCAGGGCGTGAGATAGGCTGCCTGGGAGCTACAGGAAAGGGAGCCCCAGAACAGAAAAGCTCAAGTCTCTAAGCCAGAAGCCAGTGCTGGAGGCAGGAGGAGACCCTACAAGTTTATCAACTGTGCTGGTGCAGGAGCAAAGGGATCTTTCAGTGCCCTGTTTCACACTGAGCCATTTTCCTGGGAGCAAGGCAAGCAAGCCTCAAGGCAAGTACCCTCCCCAGCCACAGCCGTTTTGATGCGAAAAGGTATTTCCCAGTCTCCAAGGAAAGCCCTGGCTCCGTGGTGCTGCCAGGGCCCTGCCTAGTGACGGGCTCACACTGATCAAGAGTTCAGGCTGACACCCCGTGAAACCTTCCGCACAGGACTAAGCCCTGGGCACTCGTGGAAGAGGGCCCTGTGCTGCAGGGGAGAGCCTGCTCTTGGGGACTGAAGCCCAGAGCCAACCCCAGATGCAATCAAGCTCAGCAAGAGCCTGTGATGCATCTCCTGGCAGGACAAATGGAAAAATGAGTGCAGCAAGGCTACTTCTGGCCTCAAGACACAGTCACAGCTGAAGAATGTGCAATACGTGCTAGAGCATTGGATCCCTTCACGTTTCTTGGGAGGAAAACAAAGAGGAAGTTACAAGAGAAGTGAATACCCCCATCACAAGGCAACAAATGGGATCCCTCAGCCTTCGTCCCCCCTAGCTGCCAAAATATCTTTAATCCCAGAGGGACCAGGCCCTGCTGCGAGGCTGCAGAGGTTGTCTGTGCTTCCAGACGGTGAAGCGGGTGGGAATCAAGGGTGAGGAGAAGGGCGGGTACTCACTGTTCATATTTGTGCAGCGTAGCCTGCAGGAGGCTCAGGGAATAGACCAGCCCTGCAGCAAAGCTCAGCTGCTCTCCTGCAGCGCCCCTGAGGCCAGTGCGCTCTGCGCAGTTTTCATTCAGATCAAACTTCTCCTGAGCCTGTTTGCTGATCAGCTCAGCCTGTTGGGGAAGAGGGCAAACCTTCAGAGTCTTCCTACGCTTGCTCTGATCTGTTCTGCTTAGCCACAGACCAGCCAAACACACACACCCCCAACACCCCCAAAAAAGCAAGCTTTCCTGGGAAAGATTTCTGCAGTCCAGAAGGGGACCGAGCAGGACAGCAGGGCGCCAACCCCCTCGTCAGTGCTGCAAGACACCAAGGCTCACACGCCTGCCCTGCCCAAATTGGCAGCCTTGACCCACCAGTACCACAGCTGAGTGCTCCAACCACTGACCTACCACCACCTCCGGGCAGGGACTCCTTCTTCCTCGTCCTCCCTCTTCCCAGACAATTTTGAAAGTTCTCAAACTAGTAAACATTCAAAATCCCAAATTCAAGTGGGACAGAAAGAAAAGATATATATCCCACAGAGCTGTGGCACAGCCACTGTCTCCCAGCCAGCCCAAGCGGCATCAGCCCAGCTCAGGAGATAGCTCCAGCTCCAAGCTTCGAAGGAAGAATTAACATAAGCTCTTGACAAGGCCTAACTCCCCGAGGCAGGTGGGAGCCGAGGCACCCATCCCACCTTGCAGATGAGCCGAGGGATGAGAAGCAGCACCAGGATACAGTCATGGTCCCCGCCGTGGCGCAGGAAGCTGTCAGGCATGAAGGAGGTGAGGAGGGAGACGTGCCGGTTGGCCTGCTGCACCTCCATCTGGCGCAGCTCCATCTCGATGGCCTGCAGGAGACACACGGTCAAGGCAGCCGGATCGGTCCCCTCCCCAGACCAGCGCATGCCAGCCCGTATTTTAAAAAGTCAGAACCTCTTTCCTCTTGGGACACAGCTAACACCTTATTCCCTGGCTGTCACAGAAAACGTTTCTCATCACGAACAACCAGCGCTCTGCGGATGTGCCCAGGGACCAGTCTGGAGCTCTGGTCTAACCCCATGTACAGAGTACACCATGTATCTGTGCTCACAAGCATTCTTTCTTTCCAGCCAGCGTTCACAGTGTGACAAAAACAATGCTTACATTGTCCGCTCCGAGCACGCTCCTTCACAAGAAAACATCCCTTTTTGCACAGCAGTATTTGAACTTTGATGTTTCTCTTGGGAGAGAGAAACATCCTGACGGTCGCTTGTTTCCATGCCTGGCACAAGCACCACAGGCCAACTCTGAAAGCCAGGGCCAGCCCCACACCAGGCAGGGAATACCCACCCCTAGACTGGCACCCACACACCGGTGCCATGCCTCGGTGCCAGTGCTTCAGGAGCCTCACACATGGGAGGGAATGAATGCACCCCATCCAGGTCACACGCCTGGCGCGCAGCTCTCGTGCTGGCCCTACCTTAGCATGGGCTTTCGTCTCCGCAAATTTAATCTTGAAGTCAAACATCTCGGGAGGAGGCTGCTGTTGTTTCTCGGCAGATGCTTCTTGCTGACTCATGAGTTCTCGGTTCACGTCCTGAGCACAGAAAGAAGCTGCGGTGAGACATACAGAAAACCAGCACGGAGGACATCTGTGACCCCACACCCACTGCGGTACCTCCACACCTAACCTCCAAATGCCCCCTTGCTCGTGGAGGGGCTGGGGGGGAGCACCGGGGTCTCATTGTGCAACATGCACAATGATGGATGCAAGTAAGGAAGAGGAATGCAAGTGCTTTCCAAAGGCTTGGCTGACCGCACGCTGTGTTAAAGCCAAGGAATCCACACAGACTCATTACCCATCTCCTTTTGCTGCCGGCAAAGCCCAGGAGAACTAAGCCCAGTGCTGGAACAACCCGACGCTATTCTGTCTCTGCCAGGATTCGGCTTCCAAGCCTGGAGCACAGGCAGCACAGCACGGCAAACGGCTGAAACAGCCATGTGTTCAGAAGTATTTTACAGTGCTGACTTCAGCAGGGGCTCTGCCAGCGAGCCCCATCTGGATACAGGCAGAAGGACAGGCAGGGCTGTCAGAGGTCACGAGAAGCACATGCAGGGCTGGCACTGCTGGAGGTCCCCAGGAAAGCTCAAATCGGAACCCGCTCTCCAAGCACCAGCCACCTGCGTTCTGCCCATCTCCCACGAGAACAGGAGGCAGCGTGCCGTCCCTGCCTACCTCCCCTGGGAATGCTCTTGCCTACACTTGCTCGGTCTCCTCATCACCAAGGTGGGCTCCCAGAGGAGCACAGCTCCAGCAAGAACTGCCCCGCTGCTGTGAGGGGGACAGCAAAGGGCCGCACCTGAAGGTGTGCAGTCAGCTCTCTGTATTTTTTGATGGTCTGCTGGTAGTCGGCCACGGTCTCCTGCGCAGCTTCCACACGCTTCTCTGCCTCACGGACCCGCGCTGTCGCCATATCCAGCTGCTCCCGTAACTCCAGCTCTGTTTCCCGGGCATTTTCCTGCAGCTCGTCGTTCATCTCGTTCATGGCTTCCTGGCAAGGAGGAGGCAGCATGGGACACAGTTACACCCCAGCTGAGCAAGCGAGGGCAGTTGGGCATTTTCAGAACAGAGGGGCACCTCGGGGTGTAAGGGGCATATTGTGCACCGTTCGGAAGCGGCACCCAGTGCAATGCCTGTAGAGAGGTTCCCCAGTCCCCTCTGGCACTGCTGGACCAGCCCCTCACATCAGCCCAGCCCCACACCAGGAAGAGGGGCAAGCCCTTCAGTACCAGCCCTTACTGCAGAGGAGTCCATCTTACCAGGTCCCCAACAGTCTCACGCAGCTCCCGGACCTTCTCCTCCAGGTCTAAGTTTCTCTCTGTCAGAGTCTCCACCATCTCTTCAGCACCCAAAGCAGCATCCACCTGCAAGCACGCACCACATCACACTCCAACCTGGAGCTCAAGACGCTGCAGCAAGCAGCTCAAAAGTCCTTTTATACCACCATGGGATCACCCTTTTAAGATGTGGGATGTGGCTGATAAATTCGTCTCCCCATCCCGGGGTGAGGGTTTGTCAAATAGTGCATAAGCTCCCTCCTGATAGCAGAGAACAGCATCCCTCACGTGAGCAAACAACTCAAACCAGAACAGCTAGCAGCCCCAGAAGGAAGGGGTACATGAAAAGACAGGCTTGGCTTTGGCTCCTTGAGTTGTTACTGTCTCCTTAGCCGCAGCATCAGGGCACAAGTTTGAACCGCTTCAGGTCAGCATAAATGATGCTGACCTTCAGGTTGAGTCTTTGCAGATTTGTGACAGTGCTTTCCAAGCTCTCTGCCTCCCCTGAGGACCTAAGCGAGTGGTTATACGCTTACAGTATTAAAGGAGGAATGGGCATTTCAGCCTCTGCATTAAGATGCATCATCTCTGCCAACAGCCCACCTTCTACATAACTCAGGCTAACGCTCAGAGCACGTGAGGCCAGCGTCCCTCCAGCAGTTCAGAGGAATTGCACAGGCTGCTCCGCTGTGAATATAGATCCTTCCTGGGGGCTTCCTCATGGCTGGCCCACACCTGCACCAATGTCTCAGCCTGGCCAGGAACAAGCCTCATGGCAGATGTGACGGCTCAGCACCGAGCAAGCAGCAAACACAGACCAGCCCTGGGAAGCAGGACGTACCATCCATGTCCTATGTTCAAGAGCCACCCGATGGCCAAGCACAGTCCAACACAGTTCCACTGCTGGAACAGGGTTTGCTTTTGCACATGGGCCCAGAAGTATTAGTCCCTGCAGGTGTATCACCGAGTGTGGCTCTCCAAGAGCAACTGACAAAATGCTCTGTGCCAGGAGGTGGCCCAAGCTTGCCTGACAGCAGATGGTCAATGCCCCAGACAGCCCCAAACTTCCCCTTCCCATGTATCCTTCCCGCAATGGACTCACCTGCTCCTTTAGCTCATCAACTGTTTTCTCTGCCTGCTTCACCTCCTCCTGAAGCTTCTCCCTCTGCTGACGCAGAGACTCCAGTTCTGTGTTCTTCTTCTCCATTTGTTTCTGAAGCTTCACGTGCTCCTGCTTCTCTGATGCAGACAGGTCCCGCATCCTTTCAGAGAGCAACCAGACCCATCACAAGCCCAGCAGAGGCCCAGGTAACAGAGCAAGAGAAGCTGTTCCCTTCCCAGACACTGCTCTTGGTGGGCACCAGCACAGTCCAGACCCCTTGCCCTTACTGGCCCTGACTGCCCATCAGCAGCACAAGCAGAGCTCCTTTGGAGGCTCCGGCAGCCCCTCCCTGGTGGGGACATGAGCAGCGTTCCTACAGAACAGCTCATTAACAGCAAGCGGTAGGGGTGAATCGGTGCCTGAGATGCCACCTTCCTTTGAAAGAATGAGAGCGATAGGGGATGGAGAGAACAGAAGAGGAGAATGTAGAAAAACTGACAACAGAGAGCACAAGTGAGACAGACAAGAAAGAACAGCTGTAAATGGGACAGGCTAAAGCACAGAAAGGAAGAACCCAGTGAGCAAAGAAAAATAAGTCACATTCGCAGCCTTTCACAATGTAAAAGAGAAGGTCAGCAGCAGAAAAAAGACAAAGCACAGGCAAGGAAAGGCGTTTTGTCACAAACGGAGAACAGAGCTTTGCTTATGTGTATATTGAAGCCCCTGTGTGAACAGCTCTGCTAACAGCCCCAAAGTGGCTCTGCCCAGGGAGTGCAAGTGCTGGGAGCCCCTCTTATTTGGACCTTCTTTATACCTCCCACCCAAAACATGCACTGATTTGGCAGTTCTTGCAAGGCACTTTCTTGTGTTTCCTATCAGGAGGGGATGCTTCCACCTCCTCTACCTGTTCCTGGCCTACTTTAAGCACAGGCTGTTCTCTGCACCAAAGGCAACGCAGCACCCTGAGCGCACTGAACCACAGCCACTGAACCCACCTCCTCATGGCAGGAGTGAGGTGGGACAGTGAGGAGCGGTGTGGTTACCAGAGGGATCCCATCTGAACTCTTCGCTGCAGCACATGTGGCTTCCAGAAAGAAAAGCCCCAAGCCCTGGCAGATGGGCTTGCCCAGGGAAAGGCAACAGCCAGGTCCCAGTGCTGAGCAGGCTCAAGAAACCTAAAGCAGAACCTGAGCAGGAGGCATCTGCAAGAACTGTCCTGTCCAGGCTGCTTGAATAAACCTGCAGCTGTGCTGCAGAAGCAGAGCACTGCATACACAGAGAAACGAAATACAGAAGCTTTCTGAAGTGGCTTCATTTTCTTCAGATCTACATTGGTCTCCAGTGATAAGAGATCCTCCCTTTTCTGTTGCATGCTTACAGGAGCACAAGAGCTCAGAAACAACCCAAGACCAGCTAAGCAAGTGTTACATCAGCTGCTCTGGAAAATAAGTATTTGGATCAGTGCTCTGACACAAACTCTTATTAGACCAAGACAGCATGGGCGCTCATAGGAAGGAACTTCCTCATCAGCATTCCAGCCTTTGGGGACCAACAGTGTTCTCCTACCTTACAAGAGCTTCCTTGAGTCTTGCGTTTTGCTCTTCCAGTTGTTTGACTTGGTAACTGGATGCTGCTCCATCCGAGCCTGCAGTACAAAGGAAGCATTATTCTGCTTGCGCAGAAATAGCAGCTGCGAAACAGATCCAGTTCTCTCAACACTAAGTGACATTACCAACACCAGTAAGAGTCACACCAAGGGGAAACACATCAGTTCCTCTCCTGCAGCAGGGCAAAACTGAAACATGGTGCATAACACTGGTGCTCGTAGGCCGAGAAACTCCCCTGGTGCCACCAAAGCCAGTCAGTGCAGATGAAGAACCACTGTACCAACCTGCAGACTGCACCAGGGCAGCTGCTGGGCTATGGCAGAGCAACGCATCACTGGATACCGTGAGCAGTCTCAGCTCTCAACCCTCCCAGCCTTCATAATTCAGCAAAAGTAAACTCAAATCAAAGACCTTGCTCATCTCAGTAATTTCCACATCTCCCTGCAGACTAGTCTTGTCCTCCCAACATTTTTCCCGGTCCCTCGACATGCCTACCTTTCTGTCACATCCCTCAGCCTGCCTGCCTCATCATCTGCTGCTTCTACAGCAGGTTTCATTTTTTTCAGGTGAATTCCAATACTACAAGTGTTTAACGGCTGGCTCATTTCCTGCTGTGTGTAATTTTTAAAGTTCACCTTGAATAGCAAGAGCTAAAAGGCGCCAGGGGAACCAAAACAAGGCTAATGCACTGGTTTTGAAGCTCATCTCAGTGCAAAGCTGAGAGGTTGGATCAGTGAGCAACAAAAGCGGTTGTGTTACCTCCCACATAAAGCCTGTCCCAGTCAAACATCTTTTGGGGTAGCATGCACTGTCCCCAGGGAAAATGACAAGCATTAAAACTAAGTCTGAGCTTCTCTAAGCCCAGGACTGGAACACTTGTCCCCAGACTCAAGAGCGCAGCAGCTCCATCTCTGCCTTCTCAGTGAGGCTGGGACCCAAGTTAAGACAAAGCTGAGCTGCTGCCTGCTGCTGACCTGCCCATGCGTGGTGGTCCTACCTGTGCCTGCCGAGCAGGGCTGGGGACGCAGCAGAAAGCCCCAATGGCTGTCGGAGGAAATCACAGAGGCAAAAGCCGCAGCCCCACTGCAAATGGCAGAGAGGAGCCACCACTGCTCCGAAGCAGTCAAGCATTCTGGTCTCCAGTGAGGAACTCCCCTGTGCAGGGGGACCCAGGCTGAGACCACTTGAAAGCTGACCCCTTCCCACCTTTCTCTTCAATCTCGTGCTTCAGGATCTCCAGGTCCATTGTGAGATATTCCACCTTCTCTTTCAGGGAGTCCACCTCCTGTTGCAGGGACTCTGCTCGCTCTTCTGCCATCTCCTTGTCCAGGGTTGCCATTTCAATCGCATCAGCGGTGTCTGCCATCTCCTCCATGTAGCGCTCCTTGGCTTCCAAGGCATCTTTGGCTTCCTGCAGTCAAGCACATATGGGTGAGAAGAGCCTGGAATCCCAAGGCCGATGATGGAGAGACCCCTCTCACAAACAACAAGCCTCAGACAATTATGTCTCTCACGGTTCTCTCACAGGAGGACACAGTTCAGTTAACAACAGCTTATCTGGGCTAAGAGGGGAAGGTCCACTGCCAGTGATCCAGGGTGCCCATCTCCCCTCTCCTGAGGCCTCTCCCCTGCTTCACATCATCTCCTATCCACCAAAGCGCCCGGCAGAAAAACGATCTGCAGGTGAGGAGTGACAGATATGAAGACAGAAAATATTTAGGCTTGTACTGGAGCAGACAATCAAATAAATCACTGGGGACACAAACCAAAAATCCACCCCGGAAAACCAGGGCAGAGAGAAGCAAAAGCTCCTTTGCCAGCATGGCTGGTTCCTGCAGTCTGCCTGGGAGCACCAGGCACGGATGCGAAGAGCAGGTAACCTGTCCTGGGGGAGAAGGGAAAGAGGGAAATCACCAACCTGCAGCAGACATTTCAAATGACACCCCAAGGCAGGGCTCAGCGAGAGCAGAGCGGCCACAGGAGAAATGTTCGCGATAACGAGCAACGCTAAGACTCATTAGCTCCAAAGCCCTGTGGCTTTCGCTGGCAGGGACTCATACCAAACAGCCCTGCAGGGCAAGAGCTCAAAATGTATTAGTTTAGCTAAAGGGAGATGAGTTTTAACAAATTAAAGTCTACATTAGAAAGTCAGGATCAGGACCTCCCCAGGAAGCCACCGGAGAGAGGAACCCACTCCAGAGCAGGCCAGGAAAGACATGGTGTACGGGGAAGGGAGCATCCACTTACACCCCTGTCACTGGAGCAGGGAAGAGCACGCCCAGCACTCAGAATCACAGAATGGTAGGGCTGGAAGGGACCTCCGGAGATCATCTAGTCCAACCACCCTGCCAGAGCAGGGTCACCTAGAGCAGGTTGCACAGGAACGCGTCCAGGCAGGTTTTGAACGTTTCCAGAGACGGAGACTCCACCACCTCTCTGGGCAACCTGTTCCAGTGCTCTGCCACCCTCAAAGTAAATAAGTTCCTCCTCATGTTGAGATGGAACTTCCTATGTTCAAGTTTGTGCCCATTGCCTCTTGTCCTGTCGCTGGGCACCACCACTCAAAGCAGCTGAGGTGGGCCAGGACCTCTGCAGACCATCTACCCCAACCCCTGCTCAAGCAGGAGCAGCTGAGCTGGCTCCCCCAGGACTCTGTCCGGTCTGGTCATGTCTCATACATCCCCAGGAATGGAGACCCCAAACCTCTCTGAGCAGCCTGCTCCGGTGTTTGATCACCTTCACAGGAAAAAGTTTTGGTTTTTTTCTTATGTTTAAACTTAATCTCCAGTGCCCCTTTCTTCTTGCACTCTCAGTGGGCACCACAGAGAAGAGTCTGTCTCCGTCTTCCTTACCAGGTATTTATTTATTATATATATCTTTTATCAGGTATTTATTTATTATACAAGTTGAGATAGAATAATGTAATCATAAAATCGCCTAGGTTGGAAGGGACCTTTCAGAGATGTGCAACGTGCTCCTTAACTATCACACTCTTCATCCCCATCTATTAAAGGAAACCACCTCTAATGTCAACTTATCTTACCCTGCACCAGACTGAAACTCGCACTGATGGAGGAATCAACTCTTGGGTAGATCAGATGTTTCTGCCTCAAAGGCCAGGCCACGGGGCAGGCAGGCAGGCAGCAAAAAGCAAAGCAAATCTGGGACACACATCATCTCTGGTACCTTTGCAGGACTGTGCAAAGTCCGTCCAAAGGCTCCGTCTGCTCTGACATCTAGTGTGGTTAGAGAGTGAATCTGTGATTTCAGCTTTAGGACAAGCTGCATGTGCTACTGCCGTGATGGACCAGACGCAGTCGGCACCCACGCTCACATGCCGCATTAAACATGCGGCGTACTATCTGACTGTATCTGGGATTTGCACTGGCAGCTCATCACCTAAATCAATATTTACATTGGAGAGAACAGCGATATGTGAGGTCAGAGGCCACTTTAGGACCTGGCACGTATTCAGAAGACAGGAGTCAGGACAGCAGGCAGTTTAATGCTAGCTGGCATTTCATAAGAACACACACACACACTTTCAGCAATTGAATTAGCCCTGGAATCACGTCTCCCTGTGCAAGCCCCAGTACTGGAGCTGCTCAGCTCCTCAGGGATACTCACCTTTTTGGCCTCCTTTAAACGTTTCTGGAGATCAGCCTGTTGTTCTTGCATTTTGCTCTTCCATTCTTGCACCTGCTCCAGCTGGATCTTGTACTTCTCGAGCTCTTTAAGCTTTGCTTTGTCTTCATTTCGCTTTATCTTCAGAGTCTCCAATTTCTCCTCCAGGTCCCTGACTTGAGAACGCAAATTTTCCTCCTCCTACAACATCAAAACAAGAATTACCAAAAGGAGCAACAACATCCTTTGGGGAGAGCTCCAGATACAATAATTTAGCCCACACAGAACGTGACCCATCAGCAGCTAGCCTGCATTTTGGCATCGCTGCTGGGGCAGTTTTAAAAGAATGCATCACTCTACATTTGCAGCTGCAGAGTCCGTCCGTCACTTTAATCTGTTGATTTTTACTACACATACAACGTGTGATAAATATTCCTTGACAGGCTGACAAAACCCTTTTTGACTGGCAAAAGGTCCTGAGCACCTTGCTTTTGACTTCAACGGGATCTATGGATGGCTAAATCCTTTAAAAAACAAAAACAAAAAACCCCACCACCACTAATGTGTCCAAGTTCACCCTTCGGTAAGTCTTCTGCTCCTACTGAAAGCAGAGCAATGGCATGCAAGAAACACATTTTCATAAACAGAACCAGATCTTAGAGAAAGGTTCTATCAAAACAACGTGCACGATGGTACAGACTTCTAGCAGCCAGTGGGTTTAGTTATTAGCGTGTAGTTCAGAAACATGCCCACACACACACACACACGTGTAGGGTACACCTCAAACTGTGCATTCATGCTGTAAGTTCACTGCGCTCTGTGAGAGCTGCTCCTCTTTCATCCTCTCCCAACAATCACCCTACCGAGCACAGCAGATGTTTGTATAGGGGCGGGCGTCGTGTCTCCCCCATGCTCCCTACCTGGGGTCCGGTGCTCGTTGTAACCCACGGTGTGTCAGACCCGCTGCAGCTCTACAAGGGCGAGACGGGTACCAGCCTAAAACCTGGGAATCCTCCTGCCTCGGCAGACCGAATCCTAAAACGGTCTTTGCTGTGCACCCCAGATCGCTGGTATGGGCACCCCAAGACCCTCTCCAAGGCTTTTTTTAGCCCGTTTCCCACCCAGAGGCAGGTGCCTCTGGCCGTTCCTGCAGCGCCGCTGGCTGACCAGCACCCCTCTGAACTCACCCCCTTCTGCTCTACCTGCATTTGGGCTGCGTTAGTTGGGCTTCAGAGTGAAACCAGCTTTGCCGGCAGTAAAAGATACAGCTTAAGGAGGATACTAACACCAGCACGCACTGGTCCAGGGAAGGCTGCACAGTGACACAGTGCTGCAGCTGGGTCCTGCAGCGTTATCTTGAGACCAAAGCCAACGGCGGCGGCAGTGAAAGCTGGCACACGGAAAAGGGACACAGGCTTGAGATTTCCAACAAGATGCAAACGCAGCCTCCTCAGGGGTCACAACCTCCCCCCCTTGGCTATAAGGGTTCCCTTTCCCAAGCCTCTTACGTTCCAATTGGAAAGGCACACCTGACTCACCTTAAAACACAGGCAAGGTTGGCACTATGTTTCTAAACGGCTATGCTGTAACTGCAGAACTGCCCACACGGGCAGGGAAACACCACTCGAGCAGCACAAAGTCATACAGGTATTGCACAGCCACACGTGAGCTGTTACTGGAGAGTGAGTTAGGTCACGGCAAAACCCCCAGCTTCCCATTAACGGAGCTGACAGGGCGATTTCTACATGCATGCTCATCAAACCAGAGCCTCGGGGCAGCGGTCACCTGGCCTTCATGGAGACACTGAGGTGCTGCTGAGCTGTTCTGGAGACAGAGAATACCTTCAGTTACACTGGCCTTTCTTAACACAAACCATACATCTAAAGTACACTCATGCTTTACAGAATTGGTGAATAACTGAGGTTGGGAGACGTGAGTGGAGGTCTCTGCTCCGCCTCCCTGCCCACAGCTGTGCTGAGTAGATCAGGGGCCTCATCCAGTCAAGCTCTGGCTGTCTCCAAGGATGAGGTCCCTCAGCCCCTCTGGACCCATCCTGGTGTTTGACCAGCCTCACCCTGAGAGCTCTTCCACAACAACAGCCGGAACATCCTGGTGCTGCCACTCGTGCCTGTCGCCCCGTTCCTTGTCACCGCACACCTTTGAGGAAAGCCCAGTGTCTGTGCCGTTTAAATATGTGTCGGTGCTGTACAGCAGATCCCAGGCTCCCGCCAGTACCTGGACTTTACAGTCCCACTTTCCCTCGCTTGCAGCCTGCGCAGCTGCCACGAGAGCCCTTGCAAAGAGCAGAGCAGCCGCCTGAAGCCAGGGCAATTCAGTCTGTAAGTGGCATAGCCCGGACAGCCACCCCCAGAGATGCCCCTGTGCTCTTCAGCAGCACCTGCTCAATCCCACAGCAGCGGACACATAATCCTCCAGTGAATTCCCACTAGGGAAAACTGATCCTGTATTCACTAGTGCTTTTTTGGCCAGATCAGCTCCCACAGCCAGGGAAACGCTGATGCCAGCAGAGCGGTACCTGGGCACATGGCTGCGAGCAAGGGCAGGAGAAGGGGACACGACTCCCTTCTTCTGGCAGTAGGACTCATGACTCCAGCTTAAAATCACAAAGCCGGGTGACATGAAGGAACAGATTTTGGAAAAAGTCCTACGTGATATCAAACAGCATAGGAAAACCACACAGATTTCTCCTCTGCTGTTCACTCAATCCTGGACATACATATGCCACCAATACTATCAGGAGAACAGTTTTTGGCTCCATTACATTAACCCGTTACCAGAGTCCTCCTGGGCAATGCGGGGGAGTGAGGACATCCCTTCTTCCCACCAAGCAATGGCTTTTACAGCCTTTCCCTCAATACACAACCTCAGAGTGAGCTCTTTGTCCTCTCATGCTATTAATTCTTTGCCCTCATGCCCCAAATCTTTCACAAGCTCTAATTTTAACTAATTAATACAAAGCAGGACGGAAGTAATGAAAAACTATTTTAAAGGTCAAAAATGGAATAACTATGCTGATATAATTATTAGAAACACCCAAGTTTGGGAAATACTGGACCTCTCTGAAGGCAGGTACATTCCTAAAGCGCATCCACTGCTGGTCCCTCTGCTCCAGTCCATCCGACGCCAGTGGGTGGAGCTGGGCAGTTTCCAGATCACCGGCAGGTTCAAGCTCTGACTCAGAGCCTCGACCCCCAGCATGTTCACCTGTCAAACTGATCTGATGCCACGCTATCCCATGGGGACCCGGGAAGGGAGAACATGCATTGGGAACCGAGTTAAGCTATGGCACTCTTCTCTTTGGAAGTGTCTTTCCAGCTTTGGTGTGTCGGCCTCTGCATTTGTCCTCGGCCAGTTCCCCACCAAGCCATGCACACTCCTCTCCGTCCCCTGGCCATCCGGCTGCTCTGTTCCTCCTGCAGACCTTGGTGCCTAAACCCAGCACAGCATTACAGGCGGTCACACAAGCCCTGTGCAATGACCACCACCTGGACCCATCAGAGGGACGCTCTTCTTTTCCTCATCCTCCTCCTACCAGTACTGGTGGCAGGTTTTCTCTCCTCCTACCCTTAGGAGCTACCACCCTCCACACCAGCAGAGCCCACAGCTTACCTTGGCCACAGCTTACCTTTGTGGGTGAGGGAACCGGAGGTGCCACTGGAGAGGTCAGGGAGGGAGTTGGAATAACTGGGGCCACCAGTGGCGTCTGAGCAGGCGTGCTGGGCTCGCTGCTGCTCATCTCCCCGCCAGAGGCAGAGGCTGAGCCCGAGGGCCCAGCTGTGCCACTGGATGCCGCAGAATTGGGGGTCCGGGTGGGCTGCAAAACAACACGGTCGGGGAGAAAGTTAGATGCGCACGTTTCAAGGGAGATGATGCTTCCACAACCGGTCCATCTCCCTGGACTCTTCAACGCCCCTTCGGCTCTGGTTTTCTTTCCCCAGGGTGGTTTCTCCAGGTCAGCCACTGTCTCCCAGTGGTTGTGCATTTCCAGCACAGATGAGACCCAGAGCACAGTGACAGCAGGGACATCAACAGCAAAACAGCTCTGGCTAGATGGAGCCCATCCACAGCCTCGCTGTACCCAGACCTGCAGCGTGCCGAGGACCAGCACTACTGCAGAGACCCCTGGCAGTGTGAATGCTGCTCCAGGAGGAGTCAGGTTCAACCAAAATTCACAGATGTTGAAGGGAAAGGTAAAGTTTTACTACACCACTGACATAGTTAAAAAAACAAAACAGATCTTTTTCTGAGCACAGAAGTCCTGCTTCAGGCCAGAGCCAGGAGGAGTCCATCTCCTCCCACCTGCAGTAGCAGGGACAGTAAAAGATTGCCTCTCCCTACAAACCGTGTTGCATTTACTTCCTCGCCCTACCACAGACCCATGTCCTTGCTCTTCATGGCCAGGCCAGCTCACACCCCGAGGTCCCAGGACATGAGGGCAGACCCTGCCTTGCAAGTGAGCATGTCGGAGGGGATCAGAGCGGGGACTAACAAGGGTCCTCGGCAGTGTTTGCAGGGTAGAAACATACACTCAGAGGTTTTGGTGCTCCAGCTCCAGAGGGTGAGGCACCAAAACTTCAAAGCACACCGAGACAGGAGCAGGGAAGGTTTTGCCCCTGTCCATCCTCCACATCTGGAAACATGACAGGACATATCTGTTCAGCATTTTACAGGAGCCTGAGTCGGGTGCTGCTGTGCCTGCATGCCCACACACGTGTGCCAGTGCCACCAGCAGCTTCTTGGGGACGCACTGCAGCAGGTGTCTCAGTCTGCACCCTCTGCCTGCAACTGCACCAGCTCGGGGGACAAAGCACCAAATTTTAGGATAACAGAAGGATAAAATGAAAGAGTAGCAAGAGTTCACCAGAGTCCACAGAAAACCAGTGGAACTTGGAGGAACCAGAGCAGCAGAGTGAGGTTTCATCGTGCTAACTAGGCTGTTAATTGCTGGCTGGGGATCCAGCAGTGAGGCTGGCCATCTAACTCAGGTGACAGGACCAAGGGAAGCTGATGTCCGAAGGAAAGCACCAGGTCCATCAGAAACTTCTGTTGTTCTCCTCATAGACCTGTTATTTCTGGAGCACTTATCTCTGTGCCATCTAACACTGCGTACGTTAATTTCCTAACTTTATTTTACTCCTCAAGATTGACTTGACTCCTGACTCGGTGCGAGCCCCAGCCTGGGAACAGTCTCCATAGCACCATGCAATGCAAGCACTATCTCCAATAAACACACTACTCAAAACAAGGACGTTGTTCTTGTTACTGCTGCTTTAGGGATTAAAAACGTGTGGAGACAGAGCAGCATCACCAGAGACATAGCCGGTATGGTTCCACTGCTCATCACACCTGAAGGGCTAGAAACTTTGGAGACCCATGACTTGGCCTTGGCAGTTAGGGTAGGTCCAAGGGACATACTTTCTTCCAGAAAGGGCCAAAATGCAGCATGGCATCTCCTAGAGCCCTCTGCACAGCTACTGGACAACCTTCACTAACAGTTCCTATTGAAAATCCATCCCCAGCAACCCCTGAAGGTCCAAGCTGTCAGACAAAGCAGCGTGCCAGCTGACTTTATTTGATGTGGACACATTTGTGAGCCCAACCGAAATAGGATGCAATGGCTTGAGAGGGGCTCTCAACGCTGCAGAGTGCCAGAGCAGCTGGGCAACACGGGCAACAGCTCTAATCTCAACATGCATGCAGGGGTGTCTTCATACCCCATCTAATTCCTGCCCAGCACAGATGTGAGGCCAAAGAAGGAGGAGGAGGTCACGTAGGACATTCACTCACAGGTCCCCTCCAGCACAAGTTGCAGAGAACAAGAACAAGCACATCATTCAAACGTGATCTGCTGAGAGGTCTCCAGGACTTACCCTGGTAAATGGTAAGGTCCCAGCTGGGACTGGAAATTGGCTTAAAATCCACACCAGCACACAAAAGCTGCTTACCTTGAGCTCACTTCTCTGCCTCACTGCAAATGCATCGCATGGACTCACAGCAAAATCCCCGCTGTGTCTCAAGGGTTGCGGGGGGAGACATTTTAGAGGAAATTTAAACCTACAGAAGGAGTGGTGGACTCTCCTCCTCACGTTGTGTTCATATACTTCTGTCACACAATTTTCCCCCCCCCATGAGGTCCTACCTCAGCCTGGGCTCTGGCCCTACACTGCCAAAAGGACAGTTAACAAGATATTTTTTGGAGGGGAAAGCTAGATGCCTGGCAGCCAGGATCCCAGTTGCCCTGAGACTGAATGAATCCGTCGCTGCCCTGGTTTGAGTTTCTTGTACATGCCAGTGAAAATACAGGGCTCCCTGCAGTGTACCCCTTCATAGACGAGGAAAAAAAAATAATTCACCAGTTACAAATCATAACTTGGCTATTATAGAGTTCTTTCAGGATTTATCTCCTTTGTTTGCTCTCCTCTAACCATGTGCCCCTTTGCAAGGCAAGTCCTGCTGGCTCGGGGCAGACCTCAAAACGTGAGCAATTCCCTGAGCTGGAATCGATACAGCCCTGGCTGGCAACTCTTGGCTCTCACCTCTCTCCTCCAACAGACACCCTCAAGATCCCACCGGAAAGTTCCCCACGTAAGCTGGGAAACAGCAGTCAGTGAGAAGAAAGTAGGAACATTTAACAGGGACACCAAGCAGTGTGCTCTGCCAGACAGCCAGACTGGGCATTTCTACACCGCTTTGATGCTCCACTCGGTCAGACGAGCTCTGGCTAAGAGCACAACTTTTCTATAGACCTTTTGCCCAGGCAGGTCGTCCCCAGCCATTTAGACACGCTCCAGAGGAGCACGTCAGTCGCTCCCGTGAGCTCCTCCAGGTTCTGTACGACGAGGCGGAAGGAGAAGAGAAAAGGCACGTTGGGGTTAGCGCTCACCGAGTTCACGTTTAACGCACAGGGGACGGTCAGTGCCCCCCCGACTGCAGCTGCTCACCTTGGGCCGCCGGGCGGTGGTCTGGAGGGACACGGGAGCGGAAGGCAGAGGAGGAGAGACATTCATACAGGGACAGACAGGAGCAGAGATACAGACCGCAGCAGCGCAGCAGCAGATGCAGCAGAGAACAAGGTAAAGGAAACAAAAGACATCAGGGCAATTAGTGTGCATGGCATCAGGTGTACGAGCTCATTAACCCACGCTCCCCGGGCAGCTCCAGGCAGAACCCTGCTTAGCACAGCTCCCACAGAAACAGAGGAACAGAGCCCGGCGGCAGCTCAGCCTCCCGGTCAGATGCTCTCGCCTAGACCAGAGATCGCTCATCCAGCTCCAGCCCCACGTCTCCCCCTTTAGCAAAGGTGCAGGCCCACAGAGCTGGGGAGAAGGTCACTGCCTGGACCCGAACCCCAACTCCGGGGGTTCCGAACACCCCGGGGGCAGATGCACCTTTAAATTCTGAGATCTTCAGCTTCAAAAGCAAAATCTGGGCTGCCCTGGGCCAGCCTGGAAACTGCTGCCACCTTACTGCAGAGCTGCACAGGGTTCACCAGGTTCTACTGCCAAGGAGTGGATTTAGCTCAACACTCCTTTCCGAGAGGTCACTTGAGTACGAGATTGAAGGGCTTTTATTTTTAATTTTTTTTTTCCCCTCCCCTCACCCCTTTGGTTTTCTGAAGGGACCAGAGCATCACCAAACCATCTGACCACAGAGATGCTGGAGCCCCCGGGCTCTGTTGCTCTTTAGTCATAAAACTCGCAGGGTTAACATGGAGCTCCTACTCAAACACTCCCGTATTTTCTTTTCATTCCTGGAAATAAACGGATCCATCGACTTGAAGGCAGGACCCTCCGCACCCCCAGATACACCCACCGTTCGCACATGCAGCATAGCAGTAACACAACCACCACCAAGTGGGTGCTCTCGTGTCGAAGGGTGGGGAGGCCGCCCCGCATATCTCAGCGCATCCTTGCTGTGCACATCAGTCCATAAATATTTTTCCCATTAACAGATACTCCACCCACAGCTGATATAACAACAGGTAACAGTGAGGCTGACAGGACTCTGCCAGCCAGGGAAGCTGGATGGGCAGAGCTCCGGGTGCGGGCAGGGAGCTCCCGGGTGCTGGAAGCCATCGGACCGGGCAGAGGGAACCTCTGGCAGGGACATCTACTCTCCAGCTGCAGCTTTAAAACACCGGGACATGTTTTAAAGCTTTTAACGTGCTGCTTCATTTTTTTTATTCTATTACCTGATCCACAGCTTCAAGTAACCAAGAACAGAAAAGATCAATAAAAACGCTGCCATACGACACTCCTCAAGGATGCAGCCATGAGCGGGACACTTGGTCGCACAAAGCCCTTCAGCAAACGCTCGGCCCCTGCGAGCCAGAGGCAGACCTGTCTCAGCCCAGCGCAGCATCGCACCCACCATCGCAGCTTCTCTCTGAGATTCAGAAGCAATGGTCATATTCCCACCCAAGGCCCTAAACAACCCGCCGAGAGATCTTACAGTTTTTTGTGGTTGTTTTTTTTTTTTTTTTTTCTTTAAAACATGGATTACAACTGGACAGGTTACCACTTCAAAATAGCCGATTACCTACTGTATTACTTGGGCTAAATCCTATTTTGCTCACTTCTAGCCTTTTCTAAGAGGCTGCACTCGACAGCAGGCCCATTTCAATACTGAGGGAAGATACTCATCTTCCGTAACATCTTCTGCTTGGCAAAATTTGCCAGGAAAATGTAATGACAACAGTAAAAGCTTAAAACCCTCAGATAAATACAGGGCTGATTTAGGAGCAGTAGTATAAGCTCCTCAGGAACGCTCCAGCATCTTTCAAAAGTCGTACTAAATTAAGATTACATTGAGTGGCACTAAAAATCTGAAAACAGTCCTGAAAACCACCCCTCCCCGGGGGACTCGGCAAGCTGCGCACAGGGAGATGCTTCCACTCCTTGCCAAGCACGTGGCTCCCAACACAGGGGGGGAACTCAACAGACCCCACCACCACCAGGCATGGTGCTCCCCGCCATCCTGCTTCTTGCTCTGCACGGTCGGCACCGAAAGCACCCCGGTGCGAGGCAGACACAAGTAGCCAAAGGCTGGGGCGTTTCACACCGGCAACCCAGTCTCTGCGTTCGAAATACAGCTTAGTGCTGCCCGTGGCAGCAGCTGGACATGGGGGAGAATACTCAACAAGCGACCACTGAAGCCTTCCCTAGCTGGGCTATGGGGTGGGGAGCAGCTGGGCATCTTCCCTGACTCAAACGACACCAAATCCTTAAAAAAAGGGAGAAGCCTCTTGGTAACGGTCTCTAAAAGCTAGCCACGCTAAACGGCAGAGATTAATCCTGGTTTCATGCCTCCTCTGGTATAAGGTGGAAGGCCATTTTGGTCCCCCCTCCACGTAACGCCACGTGAAGATCATAAAAAGCTGAAGCTTCAGCTCTGAGATCCCCCAGGTGAGCGGCTCCTTGGCGAAGGGGGGCAGAGAAATGCTCTGCTGCTCTCTGTCAGGGACAGAGGGCAACCAGGTTCCCCATCGCCCCGGCTGTCTTCCTCTCCATCCGTCTGTCACACAGCACGCCTCGCGTCAGCAATCCATCCACTGTGCTCTGCGAAGCACTCGGAAGCAGCTGGCAGAAAGGCAGCTGGACCAGGACACGCTGGCTTCTCCCCCTTCTAGCCATTCGGGTACGGCATCCAGCTGGCGAGGAGACGGCGTGCAAGAGGGAGGCAGCAGGACTCCACCGACAAAGCTCTTCACAGCTACGGGAGCATCCAGGAGGCCTGCTCGGGAGCTGGGAGCAGACGCTCGAACTTCTGCCGGGCTCCAGACTATGTAGCAGCTTAATACAAAAAACTTTGGGCCCTCCTGGATCCCGAGATGTTCTGCACCACCCAGCTGCTGCTATAAATATTTCATATGGCAGTTTTGAACTCTGCTGCGTAATGTTGCTGCATAAATAGTTGATGACATTATACAACCTTTGCTCCCTTGGCAGGTCCTGCACTCAGGAGTGAGGAGAGAGCATCCGGGGCTCAGAACGGACTCACTCAGATACAAACTTTGCTTCTAGCAGCAAGAACTCCAGCAAAACTCCTCTTGGATACCAACAACTGCCTGTGGTGGAGCGGCATGGCCCGCCTCAAACGTAGGGCGGCCGATGGCAAGTTCTGCAGGTCCCTCCTGGTTCAGTTCTGCTCCACGTGCGGGAGTCTCCATCAAGATCCAGCCAGGAGCACTAAACGTTGGCAACGCTGTGTGGACAAGCACATTTGTATTAACAGCACCTTACGCCAGGCAGGACTGGTACCGTACTGCTGAACGCTTCTGCTGGACAAAGTCTGAGGGCTCCTGATGGAGAAAAGCAGAACTTCTCACGCTGCAATTGCTGCTGCAGAGATTTCCCACGTAGTTTCCGTAAGGTTTTCCAGCAACGGGTGGAGGGGGCTGGCAACCACTGGAGCTGATGCCCGGGCATTGACCGAGCAAAGGCCACAGAGGTCAGCGCTGCCCACCTGGGCAGGCAGGATGCCATCCCGCTCCCCATCGGGGAACTCGGCCTCGCGGAGGAACCAAGCCTTCTCCAGACAAGACCTGTTGGCATTAACGCTGTCTCTACCCCCACGACACTCCAGCAACAGAAGGACAAGCTCCTCTCGGGGGTGTTTTTCCCAGGGTGATGTTACCTGCGCTACGGCTGGGTACGCGCGACAAGAAATTTTGGGTTTTAAACAACCGGCAACACTAAACAACTCCCTGACAGGCAGGATCCCATACAGAGGCAGCATGTGCAAGGGGAGGTAACAACAGGAAAAGCAGGATTAAATCAAGCGTCTGCCAGATTTGTAAAGCTCCCGGGCAGACAGGGTGCTGAGCACTGGGCTGGCCCCACCGCTCCACCCTTCTGCTGGAAGCAAAGGAAAATCAGCATTTGTAAAACTTTTCATTTGGAAGCAGATTAAACACGAGCTCTTAAAGTAATCGCCACCTAACAAAGTATTTCACCGTATTAGGTGAGCTCAAGGAACCACATACGTAAATAAATCAAGAGCATTTACTGTAACGTTAATAAACCGGCAAAGTCTTCTCGCTGACACAGCACGGCCAGTGAAGTTGCACGTTTGTGCCTTCAGTTATTTTTATTTTCACCATTTCTTTGAGATCAGGCAAAAATTCTCAAGATTTCTCTTTAAGCTGAACAGTGATATCCTGGTTATGCTAAAAATAAACATATAGGACACTACCAGAGCACAAACCAGAGTCTGTGCTGTAACCTGCCGAAATGTCAGCTTGACAGGGAACCCGGATACGACAAACATTTGGAAATGTTAAAAGCAGGCAGAACCCAACGGCACGGCTTGCATTGCTAAGGCAGGAAAAAACATTATCATTATTAACATGCAACTTCCACAAGCCAAGCCCCGGCACCTCCGGCAGCAGGGAAGCCACCGGAGCCCAGCCGAGCTGCAGAGATGCTGCATGCAACACAGGCACGGACAGGTGAAATGGAGAAATGACTTGAACGGAAACTTGAAAGGAAAAAAAAAAAGCTAGACATTAAATGATGCTGCCTTCTCATTCAGCAACCTCTCCCCCACCCCACCCCCCCACCCTGTCTGTCCACAGGCACCTGAAACCCAGTCAAACTCGCAATCAAAGCTCAGCAGCATTAACATACCAAAAAAAAAAAAAAAGGGAAAATAAAAAAAAAGAGCAAAACAAGGTACATTCAGAAGCAGCGTTAGCAATGACGGTGTGGATACAGCAGCAGATTGTACCTTCCGTGTTGCTGGGGCCTGCCTCATCATTGCAGAAAAGACAGACGGAGGGAGAGAGAGAGAGAGAGAAAGGGAGACAGGGAGGCAGAGAGAGACTGTTAGCACACTCGGTCACAACAATGCGGCTCTCGGCGGCTCTGTCTCGGGAGCACGGGCTGCCCGGCAGCGCTTGCAAATGGCTGCAGCTTCCCTCTATCCGCTCGCCATCCGCCCCGAGAATCCACCAAAACGCCTCTCCCGACGCGCCGGCTGCTACGGAGGCGTCTGCTCAGCGGGGCTGCGGTGAGCCAGGGCCGGGAGGGTCCATGCCAGCCGCCGGAGACGCGGCCGCTCGTCCTCTCTCCGCCGGTGTCTCCAACCACCGCCTCATTACATCACCGCCGCCGGTGGGTCTCTCCTCCCAGCGCCGACGATGCTGCACCGGGGATGCTGCACCGAGCCAGCAGCGGCGGCAGGCGATGCTCCTCTGGGGCGAGGGGTCCTCAGTAGCTTAGCAACACCCCCGGGCTCGGCCGCCTGGCCGGCGGGTCCAGCCTGCTCCGTCCCTCCGCTCGGCATCCACGCATGCACACACCGTGCCCCACAGACCTCTCCTGCCCACAGCACCACAGCCCGCCCCGGGGGACTACGTGCCGCCGTGGCCACGCCGGCCCAAGGGGCGGCTGGGACCTCGCCAGCAAATCCCCTGAGCCCAGGGACAGACGGACGGAGCTAAGCCCGGACAGATGGACATTATGTCGGTGAGGATCCGCGTCCATCTTGCGGCGATGGCATTCACCACCCAGCTCGACTCCCAGCCAGGCGCTTCCTGCCAACGAGGGGATTTATTTTCGAGGGAGCTCAATGCACCCCTGCGCAGCCAAGGATGCCGGCGAAAGCCCCACGGTGGGATCAGCCTCGGAGAACTCTTGCCCTAAAAAAGCCCCCGCCAACAAGCACTAGCACCCGGCACGTCAGCCAGCCGGCCATGTCTGAGCCTCACTACACTGCCAAGCTCAAACCCCGAATTCCTGCCTGGCATCCTTGTCGTCCCAGCGCTCCATCAGAACTGCAACACAGAGGTCTAAATGCCAAAGCAACCGGTAACGCTTGGAGCAAGGTCTCACTGCAAGCTCTTCACGAATCTCAATGCCCTGACCCCACCGCACGCTGGAGATCCCGGCACTTAGGTTATCAATTAATTTCACATACACACACATCTTTTATTTTGTATATTACATCATATGTGTGCAAACATGGACCTTCTTTTCCAATACTGACAACTCCCATTTATATTCCGTTATTTTGCAATACTTCCACACTAAAGCACCAGGCGGGAGAGGAGCTCGGGCTGACCCGGACTCACCAACAGCAGCCATTGTCCTTCTTAAGTCGTATGTGCATATACAAGCCTCTACACGCAAAGTGTATTTTTAGCACCAGTAGTTATGGACACTCAGCCCAATACTTGCAATCCCTTGGAAAAAGTCCTTAAAGCCAACTTTCCTGGAGTTAAAATTTCCTGGGGCATCAAGGCAGTCCCGCCGTTTGGCATGCCACACGCGGTCTGCACCCAACTGCAAGAGCGATCATCTGGAGCGGGTTTTGATTTCTGAAAAACTTCTGAATTAGGAAAATGAACATCTGTGGTGTCTTGCACAGATGTTCACCCTGGACTGAGGTTTTGAGATTTGAGCGCATTAGAATATGTATATAGATATATGTATATGGGGGAGGGTGGGAGGGTGTAAATATATATTCTAAAAATCAAAATCTGTGCTTTTATGAGACTCTTAAAAGCCGTCTAACACAACAAAAGCCACCCCTTCCCAGGGCTCATTAACTTAATTTTCTCCAGAGATGGAAGACAGGAAGTTTCAGACTAAAAAGTAGCATTTGGGACAGAAAAGCTGGAGTCAGAAAGAGCTAAAGAAGGAAACTGCCACCCCTACGATGACCGAGTATGCTCCAGGCACCCAAGTGTTTCCGTGGGCCAGGGGGACGACCTGTGCTGAGCAAACCCGAACAGACCTGCACTGCTCCATGGAGGTATCGGGAGGGCCATGGCGGCTGCTCCTTCTCCTTGGCCCCGCCGCTGTGCCCATCCAAGGGGGACAGCCAGCCTCACGTCCTCCCCCTGGCAGACCCACGTCCCCCACTGCTGCAGGACTCCCCCCAGGAACACCCCACGGTTGCAGCCAGCTCCTGCAGAAGACATCCCCAGAAGCAGGGACCTGCTGCACCTCCAACTCCAGCATCACCTGGGCAAGGAGGGAAGGTGACAGCCACTGTACCCGGCACCGGGAGGAACAGCATCACTTGATTTCACCCATCACAGCATCAGAGCAGAGCTCTCGCCATTCCCTGCAGCCCTGCGTTCCTGTTATGCTGCAGGAAGCCTCCAGGATGACTCTACAAGAGCTTAAAAACACTCTCCCTGCCCAAGGTAGCAAAATAAAGGCTAAGTGAAGGTTCAATCGCTTTGTAATGACACCCGAGGGGCAGACACCAGCAAAGGGGAAAGCTGTTGCAGCTAAAAGGCAATGTGGCATGTGAACCACAGGTAATAACTGACCAGGAGTAATTAGGCTGGGAATTAGGAGCTTTCTTAACAGCAGAGTGAGACAGTTGGGAGACAGCCTCCCAGGAGCAGTCATAGGGACAGGACACCCCAGGTTCAGGCACCCGCTGACAAGAGGGGCTGCAGCACGGGGGTCCGAGCGCCACAGCCACATCCTGATCACAAAGCAAGGGGAGAAGGTTCGGGGAGTGGGGACGGGAGCCAAGCAGACCACAGCTCCTCTCCAACTTTTCTGCCCTTTCCCTCCAGCCAAAGTTAAAAAATCAGGAACCCTTTGTAAGAGACTGAAGGGGACACTTCAGGTAGCCCAGGATTCAGTAATTAATTGTACATGTGGAACTTCCTACCCTATAAGACTCATACCTGAAACACGCAGATCGGGGTTTTTATTCTGTTTGATACACTAAAAACTCTCTCGGTATTTTTGCCGTGAAAGCAGTATCAATATTTGTCAGTAAAAACAGAAGGTCCAAACCCTACCGTGATGCTTTCCAAAACCCACCCTCCTGGGTCCTCTAGTGTCGCAGCAAGTGGGCAGCAACGGTGCTACAGAAATACAGACTGGTACAGACTTTAACTGAAAGTTCACACAAATTTCACAAAAACAACACACGGGGCGTTGATTATCACAGAATGGTTCAGGTTGGAAGGGACCTTAAAGATCATCTAGTTCCAACTCCCCTGCCATGGGCAGGGACACCTCCCACTAGACCAGGCTGCTCAAAGCCTCATCCAGTCTGGCCTTGAAAAATCTGGATTATCATCCATTTGCACAAACCAGCTGCTCCAAACCGCTGTGAAGACCAACCGAGGCAACCATCCGCAATGGCATCACACACGCTGCGTGGCCGGGAGCTGAATCACACACGCATCAGCCCGCGTCCTCATTTTACTATCGGACTGGATCCAAAGCCCTTGGGGTAACTGAAAAGCACTTAGCGCGCCCAGTTCAGGTTACACGCTCCAATCAATTGCCTAAAAAGGACGGCAGAGTCTGGGTTTTATTACACATTAGAAGTCATTAGTGCTGGTTGGAGACGGGCTGCACGCCAACCCCCGCTCCAGACCCCCCAGCACAGCCTAAAAGCCTTTGGGCTTAATGGCACAGATCGCTGCTGGTTGCTCTGCTTAATGGGGGAAAGGTGTCATCTTGCTGGATTTTAGCTGGCTGAAAGAAAGGGTGAGAATTCCCCATGTTGAAACACCTTCAGCCTGAGCCCAGATGCAGTCTCATTTTCATGATCGAATCATGGAATAGTTCGGGTTGGAAGGGACCTTAAAGATCACCTAGTTCCAACCCTGCTGTCATGGGCAGGGACACCTCCCACTAGACCAGGCTGCTCAAAGCCTCATCCAGCCTGGCCTTGAGCACCTCCAGGGATGGGGCATCCACAGCTTCTCTGGACAACCTGCTCCGGTGCCTCACCATTCTCAGAGTGAAGAATTTCTCCCTTATATCTAATCTAAACAGATCCTCTTTCAGTTTAAAACTGTTCCCCCCTGTCCTGTCGCTACCTGCCCTTGTAAATCTACCCTCCCCATCCTTCCTGTAGGACCCACTTAGGTACTGGAAGGCCACTATAAGGTCTTCCCAGAGCCTTCTCATCTCCAGGCTGGACAATCCCAACTTTCTCAGCCTGTCTTCACAGAAGAGGTGCTCCAGCCCTCTGATCATCTTCATGGCCCTCCTCTGGACTCACCACAACAGGTCCATGTCCTTATGTTGGGGGACCCAGAGCTGGATCCAGTACTCCAGGTGGGGTCTCATGAGAGCAGAGTAGCGGGGGAGAATCACTTCCCTCGACCTGCTGGCCATGCTTCTTTTGATGCAGCCCAGGATGTGGTTTGGCTTTCTGGGCTGTGAGCGTGCATTGTCAGCTCATGTTGAGCTTCTCATCAAGCAGCACCCTCAAGTCCTTCTCCTCAGGGCTGCTCTCAAGCCATTCTCCGCCCAACCTGTATTTGTGCCTGGGATTGCCCTGATCCATGTGCAGGACCTTGCACTTGGCCTTATTGAACTTCATGAGATTCGCACGGGCCCACCTCTCAAGCCTGTCAAGGTCCCTCTGGATGGCATCCCTTCCCTCCAGCGTGTCGACCACTTCACACAGCTTGGTGTCATCGGCAAACTTGCTGAGGGTGCACCCAATGCCACTGTCCATGTCACCCTCAAAGATGTTGAACTCTTTTGTTCATCCCCATCACAAGGAAATGCTGCCCGAGGCCCAGAGGCAAAATAAATGCTGCAAGGCTTCAGTAAATGTGGTGTAGAAACACTGGTCATGGTGGGGGCCCACTCCACCTCCACGCTACTGATAACCAGTAACTCCCACAGTGGCATGGGGAGGTTAGTCACTCTGGGTCTTTAGTTCCTCTAAGACTCTCAAAGTCCCAAGTTTTGGTTTGGTTTGCTTTTAACCGGTGAAATTCTTACAGAGCCATAAGTATCATTCAACTGGCAGCTCGAACAGCACGCGGTTGGCTGCCAAACACAGAACACGGGTGCAGCTTGTGAGATCTTCCCACAGGATAAAAGATTATGCCACTGGATTAAGTCATAGAGCAAACACGGATATGTCACAAAAAGAGTGAGAAAGATAATTAACGTAGGAAGCAAGGTATGTCATTTTACTCTAACACTTCAAATATTTTCTCTACCAGCAGCTAAGATTGATCACTGGTATCTTCAATGATGCATCCACTTTTGATCCATGGACCTGACATGAGACCCTCTAGAATTACTGACCACATTTTATAATCAAGGTCTTCTATAACACACATGGTCTGTTGTACCCACGGGTGACTCCTCTGTTCAAGATGAAGGCTACTGTCCCTCTCTCTCTGCAGTTCAGATGTGGCCGTCTGTGTCCCGGAAGGCTGCAAGAGCATCTGCCATACTCCTCGCCCAAATACAATGGTGAAGGAGGCAGAACTTCAGCAGTGCTCAGCAGGGGACAGGGGATGACCCCAGCAGACCCTTGCAGATGACACAGCTGGGCAGGGGTGAGGGTCCTTCTGTCTCGCTTGCCGCTGCAGAGCATCCTGAGTGAGGGTGAACGGCTGCACTGGCTGTTCAGGAGGGAGCACACGCAAGCCTTGGTTCCCATGCGAGTTACTTTTATGTCCCTATCAATTTACCTTCCCAAAGCATAGCTGGGCTTTCACCAGCCTCCAAGCAGTTAAGACTGTCTCTCTTCAACCAACATCAAGAATTTTTGGGTATCTGGCAAGCCTGGAAGCATCCTGCTTGGCCTTTCTCCTCTAGGCAGCACCCCTCGTACCGCAGAGAGGATCATAAAGGCCAGGCTGTGTTGTTGGTACATAGGATCTCCTGGCCGTGATGAAAAACCAGAGTCAGGTCAGCAACCTCCCAACCCCTTCTGCTACAGGAGATGGTTGTCAAAAAAACCTGCCTAATATACACCCCAGATCCTGGTAACAACAAACCCCTACATGTTGCAGGCTCTTACCCAACCATCGCTATATCAGACCTGAGGCTCTCCTGGGGAACCAGGAGAGAGCGATGATAACCCCATGAAGAGATGTGGTTTCTCTCTACCAGAGCAGAGACAAACGTACCTTCTACTGTTTTAACTGCACAGCAAAAATGTGCAAACTTTGCAAAATACGCTAGGGTGCAAATCGTATGCGATATCTGTATTCTAAATTTATTGTAGATGTAAGTTTGTACAAAGGTGCTTCTGGCAACACATGGGGCTGCCTCAACCTCTGAGAGCTCCTAAAGTGCAAAAAAAAATTAAAAAAATTTAAACAGCTACAGAAGATAAACACCGAGGAAAGACTGGTCCCTCCAGCATGGAGTCGCTTCCAGCTGTGGTAACATTGACCTCTAGCACTCTCTATGCATGACAGGATACAAAAAAAAAGATCATCCTCACAAAAATGCCTCTGATCCCATAGCAATTTATTAAAACAAATCAGATAATGTTCTAATGAGCTGAGAGATGGCTAAATATTCAGATCAAGAGCCAAAAGGAAGTGCTTAGGCAAGCTCTCAAGAGCTGAAACGCTGAGGCAAACCAGCAGATTTCAGGCGTTAACCAAAAGAAGTGGTTTCAGGAGCCCAAACGCCACGGCACTCCACATCCTCACTGCAGGTACAGCTACGGGCAGCTCAGACCTGCCCCACAACCCGCAGGCGGACAGGAGCCAGAGGTTTCTGCCTGCGTCAAACAACAGGTATCTAAACCCCAGGAAGAAAGAGGCGCAGGCTGTGCCAAAGGCAGCGCCGAGCCCCAGACCCGGTGGGGAACCCTCCGTCCAGGAGCTTGCCAGCCACGTCCTAAGGGTGGGAAGCCTCCGGTGGCGGGGAATCCCACCTGACTCCACAGAACGAAAACCCTGTGCAAATGTTCAAAGAGGAACTGAGAGTGCTGCCTCTCAGGCAACCCGCAATTATGCATCCTCATAGGCAAACAGACACTGCTCCCATTTGCAAAGTTAATTAAGGACAGAATTACTTTTATCCAGATAGCTACATGTACCAAGTCACCTTACTTTTTACTATCTTTCACATAAGCCGAGATTAAAATCACTCTTTTTCAAGCAATTAACAATTTTCTGTTGTTCAAAGGAGAACGGCACTGGGTGACCCCAAAGGAAACTGCTGCTGCAGGCTTGCTGAGGCTTCCCCAGGGGGATTTAAAGATATATACATATAGTTACATTATGCACACCCGCAGCGCACCGCAGGCATCCTCCAGCCCAGCCCTGCTCCCCAGGGCAAAGTGGACTCTGCCATTTACCGCCTGCCCCCAGGCAGAGCCGACAGCTCGTGCAGACACACACTGCCCCGACTTCCACGCTAGCAAATACTAACTGAACCCGAAACCCAACTGGATTTGCCCTCAGAAAACCAGAGCTCGACACTAAAAAGCTTTGACCACATTAGAAAAATCAACAAGTCATGAAGCATTGAGCTGGCAGAAGCTGTTAGCTAAGGACTAAGGGCAGAGGAGACTCACTCAGGATAATCACCCGCTCACACCATTCCTGAGCATTCACTTCACCACCAGACCAAGCACAGACTATTCTCGGTCCCGGCGGTGCTTTCCCGTCTCCCTGTGCCATGCAGTTTTTGCCTACTATGAATCCTTGAGTGTCCAGGGAAGCCACAGACACACACCAATTTGGGGCACTGAGGCAGAGAGCATCAGATTCAAGCTCCCCACTCTCACACTGGCTCTGCTCACCCCTCTCTTGCCTTGCACTTGGGTTTTTGCTCTCAGCTCCGTTCCCAGCTTGCCGTTGCCGAACTTGCCTGCTGGTGAGTACGCCTGAGCCTGGCAAACCGTTCTGCGAGACACCCGCTGCCGTGACCGTCTGGTGCAAGGATCTGCTCACCGTCAGGTTTGATTTTGCTCCTCAGGGATGCTCAGAGCTCTCTTTGGGGATGCGCATTGGCCTTCCATGCTCAGGCTGGCTGCTCTGCTGAGCTCACACCTTCCTAATTAACAACCAATCTGGAAGCCAAATCATACTCCCAGCCCATCAGTACCAGGGCAGCTCACCAGCCCCATCGCCAGCCAGCTCCTTCCTCCTCAGCTTTGATAGCGATTCTTCAGAAAGAGCTTATTCTAGGTCAGCAGAGTCAGCCCATTGGGCCACAAAGGACTGAATTGTCAGCCAGGACAGTACTGCGTCCACAGAAACAACTCTGGGATAAAACAAACAGATCTAGTGTCCAAACCTAACTGCCTTTTGGTTCCTTATAACTGGCTATGACTCTTACACAGAGCCCCTGCAGACAGCAAAAGGTAGCAACCAAATCTGGACACCTTCAAGAGCCGAGGTCAGGATCCCACCAGCGTCCCCTCTGCCCCAACAGCTCTTCCGCCAGCTGCAGATGAGCAAGTGGTGTCAGGAGGGGAAGGGTTGCCAAGTGCCATTTCAAAAAGCACTAATAGCATATATTAATGAAGAACCACCAAGTTTCATTAGCTTGAGCACATGCTCAAGAGCTGATTTATACAGAGGTGGGTTTTAAGTCATCTGAAGGCATTCAAAAGCTCCAGCAGAACTTCTTTCCAACTCCGGGTCGGCCCAGAGGACAGAGGCTTTCCTCCACTGCGCAATTTCAACCGTTAACCAAACTTGTCAGGCAAAAGGCCCACATATGTATTAAGTATTCTCAGACAAAAGCAACTTCTATTCATGGCTATAAGCCCCTTAGAGAACGTATATTGCTGAAGGAGTCACATGAAAGCTTACACGATTTAACTTTAAGAGAATTAAGGATATTATAGCAAGGGGAGGGCAGGGCAGCAGCTACTCTAATGAACCAACTCCACTCCTAATGCACATCTCAATTTTCTAAATCTAGAATGTATAAATTCTTTCCACATCCAGGATTCAATAAATGCCAACAACGGGGCTGGCTACACCTTCTGGAGGCGCCATCTTAAGCAGAAGCAACAGATGAGAAAACGCAATTTCACAATGGAAAAAAAACCCCACGTGTCAGATCCTTTAGAGCTGTCCTTTAGAAACGTTCAGTGATATGTAAGAGAAGTTACTTATCCTAAAGCCGTGCAAAATAGCACGGAGCTTTTAGCACCAACACAGCTAAGAAGATTGCCGAATCTCCTCTCGGTTCGGAGCAGGAGCAGCCCGTGATGCTGCCGGGGTTAACTCTGGCTCATTTACACGGCACCACCAGCTTGTGGCGCCAGATGCTGCTCGGCTCACAGCTCCCAAGGTTTCCTCATCCCTCCCTTGATCAACAGCAAAATAACCTCGGTTCTGCAGCGGGGCCCTTGCTGCAAGTTCCTGTCAACGTCCCTCAGAGGCACAAAGAACTGCCACGACGGTTTGTCAGCCGGCCAAGAGGAAGGCTAGCCATGTACAAATCAGAGAACAGGTTCATTTAGGCCCTTTTGTCAGACATGCTTTCGTCAGTTCAGATGTGAGGCACGTTTTATGAGATAATCGGATTACTCTTTCCCTTAAAGGATTAATAGGGCTCGGGTTGGCCCCTCTTCTTTAAAAAGAAACCATCTGGAACGAGATCGCTCCATGCCCTCATCAGGCTGAAACGGGCCATCTGCTCCCCGCTCGGAGACACTGCCGTCGAACCCGGCTAATGACCGGGCACAATGACAAACAGAAGGACAAGAATCAGAGCAAGATCAAACGCCCAGCAGCGAGGGAGATGAAGCCACGCTCATTACAGAGCTCAAAACAAAACACTTGAGGATCCAGCTCCGGCACAAGGAATGCCAGCTGGGATAATGAAAGGAACGGGAATGTTACTGATGCTGGGACAAAGCCAATCTATTAGAGGGGAAAAAAAAAAAAAACAACAACCAGGCATCAAACTGGCTTTAGTTCATTCTGCTAAAGGACAGGTGACCTGTGGTGAGAGAAAGCATCCTGGACAAGAGAATTAACATGATGGTCACACAGCTCAGGAATACGGGGACAGTGCTGGACGTGTGTTCCCACTCCAGAGAAGGGCTCACAGCCACTCACGCTTGAGCTTGCTGCAAACGCGACCAACAAACCAGCGGGACCAACCCTCTCCCACCTGCCACCACTTAAGAACTTGCTCTCTGCTTCGGCTGACCTGGGACTCTCCATGCTCAGTGTCTCTGAGGGTCTCACAGATACAATCGAGTACTGCAGATGAGCACATTTCACCTAGGAGCTGCAGACACGTCTGCGGGGCCTGTCCCCTTCCATCTGGAGCTCTGCACAGCTCAACCATCACCGCACAGTCCAAGCGGGATGCTGCTCCCCAGTGGGACCAGGACCCAGGGAGTACCTGCCCAAACTGTGCCGGTATGGCACAGTGAAGGCCAAGCCAGGCACCTGGCACAGCTACGTTTGACAGACAAGGTGGGACTAGACTAGACAGGTGGGGAAGGACACCTCAGGAATACTCTGCTCCAGCTGCTCTCCAAACATCTGCAGCTCAAGGACTCCCTGAGCCAAATGTAATTTATGTGCACTTTGTATTTCTTAAGATTTAACTTCAAGGAACCTGTCCAGCCTTTCTCTCCATTCCTGAAAGTCCTTACTCCCGGGGCAAGAGTGGCACGGCTTCGTCACTCACGGGATGACAAAGTCCCCCCTCTGCCTGCTCTCAGCCTGGTCACCGGACCGGGCACCTCTGTCTCACTGCAAGGTGGCGCTGTGTGACACAGTGTAATCCCAGGCACTTCAGCAAGAGAGGAGGCAGGCTTGGTGACCACAGGGTCAGTGAAACGGCGACCCGGGTAGCACCGAGGAGATAAAGGAGCACGCAACCCATTTCGCTGCAAAAATTAGGAGAGAAACACCCTCTTCCTGCTGTTAAAATAAATGCTTGGTGGTGTTCTTCCCACCCCACCCAGCACACCAGCAGCCGCCAGCGGGGGCTGGCAAACCCTTCCGAGACAGGCCAGCAGCTCCCTGTGTCCCAGGGGACAGCCTGGACCACCAGCTTCTGACCAGCTGCCGGCACCCCAAGCAAGGCATGCACAGCAGATGCCTACGTGAGGAACAAGGACACCCCCTGACACCCCCTCACCCCTGGACCACTACGCAGCATCGCAGCTAACGGGAAGGACCTCCCGGCTTCAAGATGGCACAACCAAGGTCCCTCCAATGGGGGCTGCCACCCCTGGCAAGAGCACGGCCCATGCGACCAACAGCAAAGGCCAGAACAGCCACGACGTCAGCGGCAAGAAGCCCCACTCCACTGCTCCCGACGAGCTCAAAGACACTAGCAAAACCAAGGCAAACGGTACAAACAGTGAGGGGGACAATAGCTGGGAGGATAAGGACCATCTGGCACAAAAAAGCAGCAAGCAGCAGCTTTTAATACGATTAAAGTCTATATTTAACATGCAAAGAGCTACCTTAATCTCATGAATAAGGATTTATCTGCTAATTATGCTAGTTATTTTGTGATCATACCAACTGGACTGCAATTTTCACACACTTGTGCAAGGTCAAGAGCTGTAAAGGAGGGGGGTGGAGAGCTGACAAGTTTATTAAAGGCCGAAAACGTTAAATTCTGAGGTGACATCAGCAAAAACGTGGCACTGGCCTGTCCCTCTGAGAAGAGTTGTGACGTACCTGTCTGAGCCTGTCTCCACGCATTGCGAGTCAGGAAGGGTTCTCAGGACAGCTATTATCATACAACCACTTCTCTTAAAAGCAACACACAGCTAAAGCTCTGAGCAGACGGCAGCGTACGTATGGCAACCTGCTATCAACCTAACTGCCTGGAAACGACGGGGATGGGAAAGTAAAGAAACAAAACATCCAAAACCAGAAGTTCTTCCCACCAAGGCAGCAGAGCCACAGGAAACAGCTGGGTACAAGTCAGAGTCGCGTGCAGAACAGCAGCGGTGACCGAGACGCGGGGCAGATGCGTGCATCGCGTCCGTGAAGCCTCAGAGACATGCAGAGACTTCGGACTAGAGGGGTCACGGAGGAGCTCAGGAGAGAAGGCTGTTCCCCGCTATCCCTCTACAGTGCCTCCACAGCTTCCCCTTGCGCTTCTGCATTGCTCTGCGCCTGCGGACTTCCCATGGACAAATGCTGCTGTTTGGATCACCTCTCCACCCCAAGATCGAAAGGAAAGTGGCTGGAAACAAAAGAGGTAGCGAAGATACCACTGACTGGCATCGAGTACGCCAAGGACTCAGCAGGTACCGTATCCCTTTCTCTCTGGTGCTCGTACTGCGCCTGTTACAAGTCTCGAGTGGCCAGATTTGCTTTTTCTCTTGGCAAGATTTCCAGGGCAAAAAAAATATTCCCCAAACAGCCTACAGGAAATGATGATTCTCTGCCAAGACCTTTGTAGTTTTAGTTCATTTTGGTAATAAGCGACACAACAGATTTTTAGCTTTGGCAAGTGTTATAAACAAGCTGTCTGGGGGGGTGTTCTTACCTTGGGGAGGAGCATGGGAAGCGGTAGTCCAGGGAGAGGACAAATACCACGTATAAGCAAAACAGAGACTTGCCTCCGAGTCACCAAGGCGTATTTCTCAGCAGTATGGTATCTTTTTCCAAACTCTTGGGGTTTGTTCCTTCGCTACAGCAGCTCCCTCGTTTATCGCTGCCCAGCTATGAATTAAAACTGCTCATGAGAAAATTCTTTGTGCAATGTTGCCTTGTATTGTGTAGAAACCTGCTACATATGGGTCAATAATGGGCCGGATGATGGCCCTGTGATAACACACCTGGTTAGCGAAACAAATCTAGAGTTTTAAATGTTTCCGTGTCGGACAGTAAGCGCGAGGGAGCACGGCTTATGCTTCCCACAGCACGTAAAGCACTTAGCCTGTAGCTGGTACTTTGAACACCCACAGGTCGGGGAATCATCACAGAATCATAGAATATATTAAGACGTTAATTAAGGGGAAGAGAAGGCAGAAAGCAGTGAAAGCCAAGCTGAGGTGTGTCAATCAGTCCTTCAGGTGGAAGCAGCGACATGTGAGCTGGCTCTCTGGTGTCCAAGGCTTACAGCCGGTTGATGTAGAAACTCTGCGCAGACGCGTCGGGAGCGATGCTGGGCACAGCCCGCGGGTAACACAGTAACCGGCACCAGGCACCCACTTGAAAACCCGCCCGCGGTTAACTGCAACAGCAGAAAATCTCACAATTGAGCGCAAAGCCGGGCTGCCAGCCTCTGTGCCTCCCTCGAGCAGCCATACCGCAATGCAAACTCTTTCCACCACGCCGTGGCCTGGCTCAGAAGCAATCGCTTTTGCTGCATTTACCTCCCATCCTCTGAGCAAGCCGGGGGCTGGCGAAGGGGAGCGCATGCAATGAGCGAACATGCAATGGTACGATGGAGGCACGGCAGCAATGGGTGACAATGAACTGGGATGCACTGGAGGGCCTTTCATGCGGCCAGGAGACTCGGCAACACACAGATTAATTGTCAAAAAAGCACCACCTTTTTAGGTTTCACTCCACGCTGCATGAAGAGGGAATAAAAGGGTACAAAGTTAGAGCTCACATCATATCAACAGTGGTGATGAGAAGCAATCTGCTTCCTGTTCAAATGTCGCAAGTTTCAGAGCTAGCTATTCACGAAAGAGAACATTTCTCAAAAAAGTCATTGGGCTGCAAAAATACATGCTATCAGAAAGGAAAATACAGTCAAGTAAATTTAAACAAATGTAAGAAGGCTTAACAGAGGAAAGCAGACAACAGGGCTTTGTTTTCAACCCTCCAATTTACTAGATTTACTCTAGTGTCATTGATCCACCTTCCACTCCTCCAGCACAGAATCTTTTGAGATGCCAGGACACACTTAAAGGAAAATTAATTCACTTGATGGTGGCCATCAGAGCTAGCAAAGAAGAGTTAAACATCATACTTAGCTGACTGAAACCTGGAATCCCTGGGGAGGAGGGATCCCACTGCAAATCCAGCTATTATAAATACTGCTCACCACCCACACTGACCCACCTATGGGTCAGACACTGCAAAGGGAAGAAGATGCTGTATCCAACTTTTTTTTTCCCCCCACATTTTTTATGGGTCCATTTCCACCATGCCTCAGGTCACAAAGACCGTTCACGACTTACAGTAACATCATATTTTGCTTTTAAAATGCAATTCTTGATCACACCAAGACAAAGCCCTGCATCAACTGCTGCCCAAAGGATGATGTTTCGTGGCGGCAGGGAGTTTATACAATCAGGCTGGGAAGAGACTGCATTTCATCCAAAGTGTGCTGGAAATCTTTTCCCGTGGTACCTCTGCGCCTTCTTCTTGCAAAGCCTTTATCATTTTCGTATCAATGAGACTCCCCGGCCGCACAGGCCAGCCTCATCTGCAGAACACCTTCTCCAGCCAGCCAAACTCCCAACAACGCTCCCTCTGACTTTCCTCTTTTTTCTCAGACACTTTTCTCAGAAGATGCAAACACAGAGCTGACAAGTCCTGCCACGAAGACCCCCAACTCAATACCCTGCCCTTCTGAGTAGAGGTGGGAACAGGAGAAAGCCAACAAGTGGCTAGGGAAGGGACAGTGAAATCAGAGGTACTCCCATTTCTGTGGGATTTGCACCCAGAAAACGGCAGCCTGCCTGTGAGCCGCAGCAGCTTCCAGCTTCCCACCGGGCTGCTGCTGCAGAGCTGGCCTTCAGGAGTGTCCAACGAAATGAAGAGGTCTTGGATGAATTTCTAGTTTCAGAGAACAGGATGCAGTACCACAGAAAACACACCTTTTGCACCAGTTGTTAAGTGCACATTCAAGATGGAAAGCACCCAAAATACTGCACGGCAGAGGTTTTACCCTCAGAAAATAGCAGCTCTTCCTTAGACAAACCGTGACAATGGTCACCACGTAGTCAAGCCAACACATACATGGATAAGGCAAAAAAGGATCGAGAGGACCACGGCCAATTGCAGCACTCTCCTGCAGCCGCCTCGGGGTCTGGAGAGACAGTTTTCAAGGGGCAGGGGATGACTCTTCTTGGGGAGGGACAGGCTGCTCCCACACTGCCTTGAAGTTCTCCGCTCCTGGTTGCTCTGGCTCTGCTAACACCACAGCCTGCACACGGAGGGGTTCACCCACCGCAAGACAGGAGTAACTCACACTAACCTCCCCAGCCCCCTGCTGCTTGGACTACAAACCATTCCAGCATCCCCTTCAGCAAACCACCTCAGCACCCTTTAAGAGGTCCAGACGACAAGTGATGCTGGAGAACGCTTGCCCTGGAGCTCAGGCTTTGCGCGAGGTAAAATTGTGCCCCGGGCGTTCGTTTGGCTCCCATCGCTGCAGCCTCTCTGGGAGGAGCGGGGTCTCTGCCTCCTCAAGAGGCAGCAGTTGCTTTTGCTCCCTTCTGCAGTGTGCTGTTACCCTGGCTCGAAGCCCGACTCTTGTGTTTGATCAGACTTGCTCGCAGGAGACGGGGACCCTTCACGGTGTCAGCGTGTAAAGGACTGAAGTCCTGCAGGACCAACTCCAACCCGCTCTGTGGATCCTGCATTTAACAGCCATCCAGCCTGACAGCTGCACGTTCAACAGAACAAAGATACCTGTTTGGGCTGAGCTACTGGGGAAGTGGCTCTGAGCATTTGTCTTTCACCTAATTTCCATGTTTCCCAGCCGCAGCAGCTCCTGGGAGGAGCTGTGTAATCCAGGAAGGCAAACAGCAAAGCCCAAATTCGCCTGTTTCTAACACACAAGGCAGAAGACAAATCTGCGTATGCCCATCACAGTGGCATCACTCAAGTTACCTTCGGGAGCCTGTCACACCACCACTGGTATTTAAAAGGTGGCAGGATGTTAATTTTGAACTCTAGCATTTTCCATAGTGACAAATCAGACCAAACGCCCCAGAGCACAGCAGCGCATCAAGCAGCAGCATCCCCAGCCCAGAACAGCATGGACCTCCATCGGCCAAAACATTTTGCTTCCAACAGTGGCCAGCACCAAATTCTCAACCTCTTACGCAAAAGAAAAAACAAAAAAAAAATTGTGACTCTTGCAGCCAGAAGGTACCATTAGATATTTAGCCTGGGGTTTCTTAAACCTTCCGGGTGCAAACCCTTTTGGTTCATCTCCTTTCCTGCAACCTTCTCAGAATGTGAGCAGCATAAAGAATTTAGAGAACAATTACTATTTTAGCATCCTGATTTCATGAACTCTAAGATTTTTTTTTTTTCCACTTCATAAATATTTTATTTGTCTTTCATTACAAATGTTCTGAAACAATTTTGAAATTTTTCTTGCAATGCTTCACGACTCCCTTTTGCAGCCTTTATTTTGAGGAAGGGTAGTCTGGTCTGACCTCCTTTACAAGGCGCGCTGCTCGGTTTCACCTAGCAACTCACACATTAATTCCAGTGCATAATTAAAGCAGGAAACTAAATGTTATGCATCACAGGCAGAGAACACAAGGGGAAAAGATGCCGCCAGTGCCAGGGGCCCTGGAATGGAAAAGGCCAATCAGACCAGACGCACCGGTAGGTAAGTCGTGCCCCCCCTCAGCAGAAAAAGGCACCCCCTGCAAAATCTGCTAAATCCCTTTAACATGAGGTGGGGGGTTTCTTTTCCACCCTCTACTCTGGCACTCAGCTTGACACAGAGTGCAGTCAAGGCACAACCTCCCAGGCATCTGAGCCCGATTAACCCCCGGAGCACCTCAAAGCGCCTGTCCATCACCCATTTCCGGCTGCGGCCAGATTCTGACACCGCACAGTCTGACCAGGACCCGCATACGGCTCTGCATCGAGGTGGGGGAAAGTTTTCCCACCTCAGTAATTACGTGAAACTTCAACGCATGAGACTGGGCTTGCAAGCTGCCCTAACACAGAACCGCAGGTGTCACGCATACAAGAGGGCAATATGGAAAAGCCCCTTATCTCCAGAGAAGCTGTTTTCTTTTCCACAGCTGCCTACACCCAAGACGAACCAGTCCGTCCCTGAGAAACATCCAGCTTCTATCCCAAAGCACACATAAACCAAACTCACTGTGTCCCCAGCACCACCACAGATTCCTCAGTATCTATATACGTGCATGGCCATTTTTGTGGTTTTATCTATTTAATTGTGCTTGTGTGGGGGTCAAAAGTATTTGAAGGTAAGTACCCGCTCCTACTTTCTGTTCCTTAGAAAATACCCATCACATTTGGATACAGCATGTACCCATTTATACCTCAAGAGCCATTGAGATTCCTGAATAAAGTTACTCAGAAGTTTACGCTGTTTCTCTGTAAGCCAAACGTGTAAGCCAGAGGAAGCTAACTTCAATTACCTCAAGGAATATGCTCTTCCTGCGGGATGTAAGGGTCATTACTTAAAGGAACACAGCCAAGAGGCATGCAGGGCGTGAATGTTGTAACACTGATTGAAATTAGATTAAAACGTGTAATACAGGAAACTGTACTGGGGTTTTATTCCTCAGTAACTTACTGATTTCTGGTCATTACTTGAAAATTACTTTTTATACGGCCCTGTTTCCCATGGGTTCCAGAAGAAATGCACTTTACCACAGGCATTTTCATTATAGAGCACTGAACTGAAAAGGGCTAACTAAGACAGGCAAAACTCTGTCCTTTCCGTGTCTTTTGTGTATGTGTGTGTTTCCATGTGCTGCTCCTGCAGGGTTGAAAAATGGAGCTTTTAGAGAGGTGATATAAGTTAATGAAAAGTCAGTAAGAGCGGCATGTGCAAGTCTGCCTCTTCCACTAATCACACGCTGCAAAGGGAATTTGTTTCAGCAGCTTGCAGAGTCACGGGCTCAGCACTCACCAGTTTGCTGGCTTTGGCGGCATCCAGGGAATCTGTGAAAAAAAAACAAAACAGAAAGAGAACCATGAGCTTTGGCCCAAAGGACGCCTCTGGCCTGACCCGCATACTGAGTACCTCTTCAGTCCAGCAAGCATCGAGGCATGCTGAAAGGACCATTTACGGGTGTTCTTAGGGAAGTGGGCGTGAAGCAGAGACGAGGATAAACCAGGAAACGGTGGTACAATGGGGTACGGGTTTGGAGGAACAGGGACTCCCTTATTAGACCCGTTGGCACAGTTTGAGAAAGCCACGTATTCAGACACACCTGTCAGAACTAGGTCAGGCTATGCTGCTTTTCTTGAGTCAAATTACTGCAATTCAGAGAATCCTGAGTCGCCTTCAGAGCACTCTCCCTATTGGAAACACAAGGCAGTCTAGCGGTTCGTACCACAACATCTAATCAGCCGGATTCCAAATGAGAATCTAATGCAAGTATCAACAGAAATACAGGTCCAGAGACCATTTACTTCACACAGCAAAATAAAAGGTTTCCATCCCGGTGCGTATGCGGTCAGGAACCTGAATGCGCATGAAGTTTACGTACAAGGGACCACTCAGAGACACTCCCAAACCGACTGGCTGCAGCTCTGCTCCCTCCGCTCTCCGCCTCAGCCCAGGGAATCCTGCGTGTCCCCTCCCCGAGCGGGGCATCCACAGCCCTAAGTGTCCTCAAGCTCAGCAGACGGTCCTTCCTGCTTCTCCGAGAGCAAACCTCCCGCAGCACAGGCGGCCACCAGGAGCATTTGCCGATGATTCAGCCGCTGGCCTTCCCCGGATCGCTAAACTCGTGGGGTGCCGGCTGTTACGAGGTGCTCCCATTTTATCATCCTAACAGAGGGCTGATGGAGCACACCATCACAGAGCCTGGCCATTACAGCAGGATGTCAGATGTCAGCACCCAGCTAAACCCCACTGCTCAAACAAACTCACCCCCACCCCCCAAATTCGGGATTCCTCCCTCGTTCTCTGGGTTATCGGTGTGCACAGTTGGACAGCACAACGAGTGCCACCTATGTGAGTGTGGAGGAAACAGATCTTGGCTTATGTGCATCAGAAATGAAGGTAACCACTGCATTTAGCAGGTTTGGCTAAATTACATCCTTTGCTCCATTTCTGGAGATGTGGTAGGTCCACAAGCCGCTCACGGCCATGGGAGCTTCTTGCCCCCCTCCTCTCCCAGCTGCAACTCCACCAGGGAAATTCTCCATCTGTAGCACTGATCACCCCAACAGCAAACGCTGCAGAAGCGCCTCATGAATAAAAAAAAAACAGGAGCCACCTCCACCTTGTACCTCACACCTCTGCTAGTCTGGGAGAGGAAGGTGCTGGATCTATGGGAAAAGCAATCTGCATCACCCACCGCAGTCAGACTGCAGCAGCCGGCACTGCCGTTTCCATGGAAACTCCTGGCAAGCAGCCGCATCCGAGCGCCTGCATCCCTGCCAAGGAGCATCGCAGCCAACAAGCGAACCTGCGTGCCCGGGCTCCCTCTCCTCCCGCTGCGGGACCTCGAGGGAGCTGGCACCCCAGGGACCTGGCCAGTGCCCCTGCTGCCTGTCCCGACCTGGTGCTGCTCTGGCTCGGCCCCTTGGCTCACCAGTTCAACCATCAACGACCGGACTCCAGCTCGTGTGTGCACTCTGCCCCCGCAGGCAACGCTCCCCCCCACAGTACAAGTGTCACTTCGCCGTACTCAAGGCCAGCCGCGCTGTTGCCGGCAGACAGAAGTGGAAAACGCTGGTGACACCCATCCTGCAACGCCCAAACTTGAGCTAAATGCATTCGTTTCCCCTCCTGCACGGTGTTCATGGGCTCCTGCCCCGAAATGGGCTCTGAGAGCAAAAGGCAGAGGAATCAACGCTGATGCTGCACACCAGGAGGGGAAACCTGAACTGCTTGTGTTTTATTCATTTCCCTATTTGAGCGGAAGAGCTAGCAGGTGGGGAAAAGGGGCCAGAGCATCACCGCAGAAGTTCAGTGAACACTGCTGGGCAGCAACAACAAACTTCAGAGTGTACTGAGAAAGGAGAGACAGCGCTGAAAATATCACAGCGGTGTGCCGTGAGTAAGCAGCCGTACACCTCCGGATGCCGCAGTCACTGCTGGTTGCCCCAGACAAAGGTTTTAAAAGAACCAGAGACAACTCTGAAGTAGACAGCAGAGATTAGAGGCTTGGAAAGACTTCCACATAATGCGAGGGGAGATGGCACAGGATTTAAAGATTCTTCGGATGGACACACAGAGATGTAGTGAAATTAAAAGGCAGCAGCATTTGCTGAAGAGCCGTGCTAGACACGGAGGTTTGGTTTCTTGCTTTTTTCTAAAGCTACCTTGCCTCCATGTAGTTAATGTATTTCTGGTCCCTAAGTTCCTGTCTGCCGGCTCAAGGAAGCATCAGTTGCTATTGAATTCTCAAGACTTTAAGTAAGGGTCTAAAGAGCACTTGTCTTTTCTTCCTAGCTCCTAATAACTGAGGGAGGCGGAAAATGACAGCAAACTCACAGCGCTGGCAGGCTTGTGGCTTTTGCACAGGCTCAGCACTGTGTCCGTGAACACACATTCAGAAAGCCCAGACCTACAAAAGCAGTGGGCAAAAAATCCTTGCACGGCTCCACACAAGCACCTTACCCTAAACAAGTACCGAATCCTAACAAGGAAAACTAAATTTTCAGCTGTAAAGTCTCAATTGAGAAAGAGTGAAAAGATCATATAAACATTAAGGAATATTTTCAATGACTACGAATATCAAGCACATAAAAAGAGGAGGCTGAAGTTGCACACGAAGGACTGGGCTTTCTTGCACTCCGGAAAAAAAACCCCAACATTTGGACTAGTATACTAAGCAGAAAAGTTTCCATTTTTTTTGCATTAAACCCTCACCCCTAAATTAAAACTGGCTTGCTTTAAATGCTCCTCTGTGCAGTTGCACATGCTAATTGGAGGATCCAAAGCAGAGATGAATTAAAGTGGCTGGGCTGTGCCAAAGTCAAGCTCTCCGCAGCGGCAGTGAGCTGTTGGAGCCTGGAGCTCCCTTCAGGAGAAGGTGAAGGCAGAACGCCAAGGGACTTGAATGCCAATTCAAATTGCCCTTCCACTCGTGGGACGGGCAAAATTAACGTCTCACGGGAACATCCCCCCCCCGCCTCGGGCTAATCATCTCACCCCCCTTCTGACGCCTTCGGGCACGTTTCATGCAGCTGAAGGGTAGATTTCATTTTGCCAAGTGAAGGGGAATTTTAATTTCTACTGGCCAGAAGAGGGGAAAAAACAACAACAAAAAACCCAACTCTATTCTGAACCGCTAAGCATTCAACAAACGCTTCACTCACAAGAAATCCCCAACTTGGCAGACATCGCCGACAGGCCATCCAGGACAGGAAGCTATCAGAGCTTTTTCCGCAAGCTCCTAGGATCCCTAAGTGTACTGCTAAATAATTACCCAACAAAAACAGACCTCAATGGGAGGCAAGCCTGTCAGAAGGAAAAAAAGAGCAACCCACGAGGTACAAAACAAAACGAGGTATTGCGGAGCGGCCTGACAAGGGGAAAAGCAGAAAAAATGCTCAACGCCGAGCAGAAAGCTTTCACTGCCAGAGCGGTGGGAAAGAGGCACAGCCTCGAGCGGCTAGCGGACCTGTAAGCTGCAATTTCACAGCATCAGAGCAGTTCAAGTCTTAATTCCATGTGCCCACCCCTCCAGGAAGGATTTCCCACCAGACAGATGTTCATGGTAAGGACAGAGCTGCCTGGAGCAACTTTTCCGTGCCGTTCTTCCTTCTGTGATCCCCAAAGACTACATAGGACCTTGCAGAGAGGACAATGGGAGAGGTGGATGAGCTGGGGTGGGGTGACCGTGTACCCGAAGCCGGGACAGAGCCCTGGGAATACCTGCTATCACCCCTTGGCAGCTGGCGCCCACCTCCCCAGCACGTGGACCCCCGACACACGTTCAGTAGTGGAACCTCGCCTGGTCCAGACCAAGGGACAGGCGAGGTTTTGGGGCTAAACGGACAAGCCGTACCTCTTTTGGGGACTTTCAAGGCAGCAGATTCTGGTGTTTCTGGGGACGTTGTATCAGCTCCATCTTCAAAGACCTGGATCTGGGAAAAAGTATAACAACTATTATTACCAAAAAAAAAAAAAAAAAAAAAAAAAAACAAACAAACCCAAACCATAAACAGAATGTGATGAGAAAACAGGTCCATTTTTGGCAGCAGATTTAAACAATACAGACTGCTTTTTTTTTTTTTTGGCAAAGATTTTTAATTTAGTCATCCAAGCTCAGCTATCCAACCATCCTCCCTTCCACAGGCTTCCTGAAAACAGCAAAATATTCTTTATTCGCATAAGGAATAAAGAATATTCAAGTAAGGAATAAAGAAAGTCAAAATTCAGGATCTGGCAGCCCAGAACACCTTGAACAGTCCCACGATCACTCTACACAGCAATCAGCTCATGAACCTTGGCCTGACAGTTATCTTAAGTTACCGACACTTGACAGAAAACTCATTTTTTATTTTTCTGTGTGTTGTCTTAGGAAAAGTCATTTCAAAAGTCTTCTTTCTCTTCATAAGGGAAAGTGCTTTTCTCTGAAACAGAGAACTTCAGTGACTCAAAATGTAACACAGCCAACAGAGGAGGGTTTGTTTTGGTTTTTTAATCTGAAAGCTGCCCGGCTCTCTAGGGAACCCCAGGAAGGGGAACGCAGGAATACCTTCAGGTCTGAGCCATGTTAAGCTATCTAAGAGTTGAAGGGTTTAAAGCTATCTCTTTGTTAACTATTTTTGCACACATTTTTGCCTGATAAATACAGAAAATAACGCTGGAAAGGATTAGATTAGCTCTTGAGAACTGTCCCTTCACCTTAGAAGATCAACACCACCTGAGTTCTTCCTGACAGGTATTTGCCCTGTCCCTTCCATGAAAACCTGGGAGTTCGGTTTAAAAATAAAAATAATCTGTAAACCTGTCACTCACAGGTTTCTATTTTGGGAAGATGCCCACGTACCAGAAACATATTCTTAAGCTAAAAGAAGAGAGAGACTGAGCAAAATTACGCCACAGAAATCATGACAGCTGCACCAACACTGAGAACACTCAAACCACAGCTTTAAAAGTGAGGACAAGGCAAGTGGCCCCTCGGATCATGCTGGAAGTGCGTCTCTGACACAGCAGCACCCGATCTTCAGAGTAACTTGGCAACAAACAGATTTTCATAATGTTTGCTAAATACAGCGGAATGACAAAACCAGACCCAAGGACTATGGAAACGGGATCCCGGAGGATCTGCTGCACCAGGTCGTGCAGAGGGGTTTATCCAAACCGAGGGCGGGATTTTGAGAGGTCTTGGGGTTTTCCACCAGGTACGACTCAGACTTACTGGGAGATGGCTAATGACAAGAAGGCGGCAGGAAAACAGAACAGGGCTTGCTTTTGGGTTAGACTGGGGAAGTGCGACAACATACAAGATGTGCTGCAGAAGCAGATTTAAGCTGATGAGCTCCTCCGACAAGCAGCAGCAGAAAGGCAGCTCCGCTTGGTGTCAAAATCAATGATAATGTTTCCACAAACCATAAAAGAATACTCATGTTCAAAATCACTAGCCCAAATACAAGTCCCAGGCAGGCAAAATGTTAAGGTTGCCAAAAGATAACAAGCAAACACTTGCTCGGAAATGCCTGTCTGTGTTGACCCAGCTGCTGGAAACAGCGCTCCAGCCCTCTGCCAACTGGAAAACAAGCAGGGAGGGGATGGTCAGAAGCAGAGACACAACAGCCCCTCCACAGCCCGCTCCTGGCGTGACACCCGCCCTCCACGCAGCGAGTCAATGCGCCCCCCGCTCAAATCTTTCAATCTTTGAAATGTTCCCGTCAGTGCATTTTTAAAGCTCCGCAATAAATTAAAAGAATACTGCTAGGCTTTGTTGATGCTGGTATGACTGGTGCTTATTTTTTGAGATAGGTTTTTAAGCGGAGGGGAGAACAGAAAGTTACTTATCTTGGAAATTCTTAAAAAACACTTTACGTGTGTTTAAGGAGATGTGCTTGTATTGATGCAGGTGATCTGCTTCATAAGCAAGGAGAAAAACATTTCTTGTTTACAAATCATTTTCCCCTGAGAAAAATGATTTATTATTGCCATTCAGTGGTCCTGTGTAACCGCAGGAAAGCCACCCGCTATGCTGGGGAGACCTAGAAATGAAATATGGGAGGAAGCAGCAGACAGATTTACAGCAGAGAGCACAAGCAGAGCATTAACTCCGCTGAAACGGAATCCTGCCATTTTCCATTTCTATCTTAAACCCAGTTCTTGAAAAATTAATGCGTAAACTGTAATGATCACTTAGGTGACCGGCCGCTGATACCCTTTAGCAGCTTTCTCCACTGCCTCTACTGGTCTTCTGTTTTGGTGCAGGCTGACTCACCGGCTCACTAAGCTCTCGTGTTGGAAGCCCTCTGGGAAGCTATGCTCTGCAATAAGAGCTTGAGAAAAAGGCCGAAGAAGACAGAGCTGTGGCCCTGCGCCTGTTCGGCAGCTGCTGAACAAGGCAGGCACAGGAATTGCCGCAATCCGTGCTGGATATACTCCTCAAAGATTGCACTGCCCTGTGCTCACCAAGTTCACCTTTCACAGTTTCAGAGGGACAGTGAGTGCTACCGGCACTGGTGCATCTTCTCTGTACACGCACACCAGGGGTTTGCTCTTCACAGGGAAGAGTGGGCAGAGAAACTACTTACCATCACCGTGGAAAAGCGGCTTATTTTTAAGCAAACTGTGTGCTCCTCAGTTGAGGACACGTGAGAAAGACCCAAACCGTTTCAAAACCGAAATGAGGAAGGGGAAACGCAGCGAGAGGCGGCTGTTGGCCCCTTCAATGAGCCTCAGCCCTCCCGCACACAGCTCCTGCAACCCAGCAGGTTTTGAGTTCAAGCAGAAGACGCTACAGACCACCCTTCAGTTGGACCTCCAAATACCCCAGTGCAAAGCCATACACAGGAACCTCTGCACCACCACCCTGCCGTCGCCAGCAGACGAGATGGAAACTCGTCTGAAAGGCCCCGAGTGAGCACATCAACACTGACCTGCCCACGCCAGCACCGTGGGACACATGTACCACTGCACATCACCAGATGTCCGACGGGTGCAGAGGGCCATGCTACGCCTGGAGCACAGTAACTGCCTGCGTATTCCTCCCTTGGTCTGCCAGCGCTGCCATTTTATTTCACAAGTGCTTGATGGGCAGAGACCTGCCAAGAGGCTGCCCTGTGTGCTGAGCTCCTCTCCAGCTACCCACTCTGGGAGCGGAGCATTCCGGTCCCGCAGATCAGAACTTTCAATTGTAAACTTCTGCGCTCGCTCTTCCATCTGGCAGGCCAGGCTGAGCGATGGACCATCACCTCTCATCGGTGAACTGTTAATGCACTCCCTGACCACGTGGGAACTAAAGGCCCTTCTGATGGCCAGGACAGAGGATGCTGAGATCCACCCCAGGACTCCCACTCCTAAAACCCCTTATTTCATGTTCAGCTTCCCCCATCCTTCCTCAGTCACCCACTGCCAATGCCTGGGAAGCCAGTCACCACGGCCGGTGGGGCAGCAGGAGGGTGTGCAGGAGTGGAACAGAGCGCTCTACACACTCTGCTGCCGAGATGCTGCAGGGTGGAACTTAAACCAGTCATTTTGTGCCAAGGAAGGAGAAAAGCAGCTGAGTGCCTCTCACCATGATATCCTGCTTGGAGCACATCGACCTGTGGGACTCAAGAGAAGCGTCACTTTGCTACGCTTGCGCTGATGAAGATTACACAGGAGAAATTAAAATGCAAGAGACTTGTTTGTACGTAGCCAAGCTCCTAGTTCCTACCTACAACCCATCAAGAGCAAAATCTCAACAATTAAACCCAAGTCACGCTTTTTATATACTTCAAGGTAAACATTCTTCAATTAAAATTCTCTGACTTTACTTCCAGGTAAACACACAGATATTGGTCCCAAACTTCATCGGCTACAGATGATGCAGCCGGTAACTCTGAGGCAGCAGAGAACCGGCAGACTTTACTTTTCATCTTGGAGGCAAAATCAAACCATTCCATGCTCTCTGGAATTCACCACGCTTTTTTTCACCCAGTTCATCTGAACATATTTCATGATGATCCCATAAACTGGGCTAATCAAGACACTCCACGAAAGGCGCAGAGAAGCTGCGTGTCAGATTGGAACAAACCCCAGGTCTGGTAGGAGCCCAGCCTCCAGGCGAGGCTTCTGTCTGAGCTCCGAGCTGTTTCTGTTCCCTCTTACAATGGAACATGGAAAGCCCCAGAAACATCACACTCTCTCTCTGTGAGAGAAGGAAACTTACTTTATCTCTCCCCACCTGGGTGCAAAGGGCCATTTTCCTCTATTTAACCAAGCAACGCACACCCCAGACAAGCCCAGCAAGCAGAGAAAACCATACCTGTGACTGCCGCACAAAAATGCCGTGGTTTTCTTCACAGGTGAAGTATTTCCTGCCCTGCACGGTCCCATCATTCTTGCCCTTTGCTTCATCCAGGATGACACCGACCCACTTTCCCGTGGCGAAGAGGGTGGCACCGACATAAGCCACGGTACCGCGGTGCCCTTTCCCGATGACTTCAACTCTGGAGCCCACCTTGAGGGGCTTGCTGCCCGCTTCCACGCTCATCCTGGTGCCGGTGCTGGATGCCTGATGACAGAGAGGAGAAGCACAGCAAGTTAAACACAGCTGGTGCAACTAGACGGAGCCACAGTTCGGACATCGGTGTCTCATTCCCCTCCAGCACCCTTCATCCCTGACACTGCACGGGGCCACCCACAGCCCGAGGGGTTGGTCCCCGCTCACCTCCGCCACCCTTTCTTTTTGGGAGCCAACAAAAGGTAATTCCTTCCACTATAGCTGCCAAACAGGCATCACAAACAATGGCAAAATCACCATTAACTACTACGCTTCAGTGTTTAATAGACACACCGGGCCCATAAACCAAATTTATAAGTTTTTTTATAAGCTTTGGGAAAAAAAAAAACCACAGCTGTGAAGCGGCAGATGTTAGCACAGTCATATTTGCCTTAATCGACACTTCCTCTGTCCTTCTTTCATTATAGCAGAAACTGCCTACAGCTTTCCAGCCTCTTGCGTTACACGCTGAGGAACAGAAACCCCATTTCTGAGCTAGTTTACTTTCCTACCCCTCCTTATTGTCAGGGGTTAAGAGGACCTGGTGGCCCTCCACTGGCTGCAGAGTTAGACCGACCACCCACATGAGTCTCCCACTGGATTCATGGGACCCCCCTCTGCACCAGGACTCCAGGGTACCCATTCTAACAGCACTTCCTATCAGGATACTGGATGAGCAGAAAATATTGTTGGTAAATGCACTAGGCTTTCAAGTCATTATCACCATGAACATTAATCCGCATTTAAATTTCAGGGCGCATCGTCAGATTTCAAGCTTGCCATCCCTGACGCGCACCCCTCTGTTTAGGTAAAATTAACACATCAATCAACTCTTTTAGACCATCCGTAAGGCAATAGGTGTGAGGAACTCCACACTAAAGGCACTTGAGACCCTCAGTCTTAGTTTAACTGTAACAGAGTTTGTAATGGGAAGCCAGACAAGGAAGGCATTGGGATCTTTCCCCCCAACCCCAACACCTCCTCCTCTGAAAGAGGCCTGAGTGAAATAGATGAAATTTATACTATTTTGCCATAAAGCTAAATTAATTCCATATTTTTAATTGTTTAAAAAGTAATGCTATACTAATAGTGCCTCCGCAAATTTTGACGCCTTCAGAAGGCGACCACTTTTAAATATGATGAAGATGGGAGGGGGATGTTTGACTGTCTTGCTCGGCTGAAGCTCCATCGTTCAGCCCGACACTGCGGCGTTGTCCTTACAGCGGTCTCTAAAATGAAGAACGCTTGGCATTTACATCACCCCATTTGTCAGTAGTTCTGTTTATTGTGTAGAAAATATTTTGTTTTGATTGCTGCTGGGGCTGGCTTAAGTGAAAGAATATACTCTTTATTCAGATGAGAACAGAAGGCTGCTTTCACTCCCCCAAACCACGACACAGAAAACAGCCGAGAAAGGGCACTCTCAAGCTGATGGATGCGAAGACAAGTTTCAGCAGCAGCCAGGCGCTAAGCGGGGTTTTCTGCAGCAGCAGGTAGACCTCAGCCTGGACGAAGAACCCAGCGTATTCTGAAAGCTTCTGGCTGGCAGACGCAGAAACCCAAATCACCACGGTTAGCAGACAAAGCAACAAATTATTGCCTTCCTTTGCATACTGATGTACTGGGTTTGAATGCAGAATATACCCATCATGCTCAGGAGGTTTTGTGACTAAGAACTGTGATGCCAGTTTTCCCCACAAAGCTGAATTCCACTTTTCATCCAAAAACAATTGGCAGAAATCAAAAGCACAGAATAATCTTTTAATAAAAAAAAAACACAACACAAAATCAATCACTGCTTTCTAGCAAATAGACAAAAACAAGACTTCAAATCTAGAAACTTATGCTTACAGACTCAAACAAATATCAGCCAAAATATTGGATCCTTTCAGTTGTCAGAAGGACTAGCAACAATATTCTGCAAAATACTTGCAGATGTAAAATCAACGTGTCCCGCTTGGTATTAAAAAAAAAAAAAAAAAAAAAAAAAAGACAGCAAAACTGCAAGAAAACAAGAATCCTAGCGGAAAAGCAAGATTCACCATTCAAATAGATGGCTTCCTGCTCAGCAAGTTTAAAAAACAATCGTTTCCCTTTTTATCCACCCTGGTTTATATTGGCCAGTTTAGTTTCTGGCAGCTGTGGGCAGCTGCAGTGCAGGTAAGATCTATAGGTGCGTGAAACGCCATGAGCTGGGAATCAGAGCTGCGGGTACCACCCGCCCGGAACAGGGCACGGATCCCCAGGGTTAAGGGGTCTTACACTTGTCCAAGCGGTTAAATCGTGGTGGAAAATCCATTCTACGAGTGTTCACACACGGCTTCAACATGTGTTGGCTAAGGTTAAAACAGAGAACGTGCTTACAGAGGAAATAAGGAGGCAAGATTATAAACTGAAGATATCAGACTTGCACCATCACAGCGTTGTCTCCGGCCAATTTGATAAATTGATAAATAATGTACCTAGTTACCGGAAGCGGGCAGGTTTACTGCTAATTCATAAGGTAAAACCATCACGCTGTCTTCCTGCGGCAAAGTTCAGCTCCAGGCATGCAGACCCTTTTATTCGAATCCAGCGTTTAGATTTTCGTTATTTTAATGATAACATATTCCATCTTAGGCTCAGCTTGCACCGGTGACTTTCCAAATCACAAGATTGGGATGTTTCTCAGGTAACTTCTGGAGATGCTTCCAGACATCCTCTCGCAGCTCCACTGCTGGGACAGAAGCACGGATGGCAAAGCAGGACAAACTCAGAAACACCTGTGCCAGCAGAAGCACGACCAAGGAGGCAGCCGGGGGCAGGAACTGTCAGACAAAAGCCCAGGGAGATGTTTCAGGAGGAGCAGAGCACAAGCTTCACGATTTGCAGGAACCAGCCTCTCAGGTGCCTTGAACAGGACGCGACAAGAGCCTCGGAGCAGAGACAACCCAGCCAGGCTTTCACCAGACAACCTCACAAATAATTTCATTTTTATTTTTCTATAGCATCAGTCTATAGAGCGGTAGCAGGTAAACTGGCCTCGAAAATCAACTATTTCACCATCTCTGCTGCAACAACATCACATTTGGTGGTGTGGGCGGTACATGGGTGTCTGGGGAACGCCTTCTGTGGGAGAGCTCCCTGCTCCCTTTCCAAAGCATAATCAGAGAAAAAGCACACATTAACGGTAACCAAAACACCTCGACGTTTAAGCAGTCGGATACAGGATACAGCAAGGCTCCACGTTACAGCTTCTCTGACAGCAAAGACAATTTAGGAGGCTCCTGACATCCTTCCCTCCAGCTCCTTGCCCATTCTCTGTCACGGATGAACCCACCAAGTGCGCTGCCCTAACTGATTTTAAAAACACCATCTCTCGAGCAGGTTTCAGTGTGGCCACAGACAGACGCCCGCCACAAGGAAAGGACAGGCAGCAGAGGCGGAGGCGAGGAGTCTTGTAAGCCAGATTTGCCAGTCTGGGGCAATTACCGGCAGAGCCGCAGCAGAAGATCACACCACCAGTTTCTCAGGGCTGCTCTCCTCCTCGTCAGCAGTCGCATAAATTCTCCAGGGAAGAAAAACTGGGACTTCACATGGAAAAAGAATTTCCTGATTATTTTTTTTTTAAACCGCAAAACCTCTTCAGGGCCTGTTTTACAAATTATGAAGCAGAGATGCATAATAAAGAAAGAAGCACAGCTTTGTTCCTTGCAAAACCATCTCCAGAGACCATCCCCTAAGAATTAGCAGCAGGCTCAAAACGAGTGAATCACCTCATCAGCCTATTTGGAAGTTCCACCACATTTCACTTGCAATATGCTCCGGCACCGATTTTCTGCCACAGCGGCTCCTTTCCATGCCTACGGAGGAGCGAGCAGTCCTTTAACAGAAAGAAAAGACCTTTTCCCTGCATCAAACCACCCTGAGATTGCAGCGAGCTACCCAATTAGTGCAGCAGAAAGAAAACTAACACCAGACTTTACTGAAAAGGAGCGTAAAACAACCATCATGCAGATCAGCTCCTGGCAAGCCCTTCACATCCCAGCTGTCCTGGCACCGGAGAGCCTCTGCTCTGCAGTCAAGCAACTGGAAAAATCAAAATGCAGGTAAAAGCCTCCAGGATGTGCAGTTTTCCCGACTATGAATAGATACCCAGCTCAGGATTTTTCTCTGTAGCGGTACGAAAGGGTAGACCAAAATAATTTGCATTACCACAGCAAAACACAAAATTATGCAAATTACTGTAAACCTGCTGAGTAGTCTGAAAAAACTGTCAACTCAGGTAGCGTTCCCTTTTAAAGATTCATTTTAAAGGAGTTCTAGCATTTTCATAAGCAAGTAAGACAGAGGGCTTTATTTCTTCTCTACGTACCCAAGTCACACAGGCAAAGCATTTGAAGGTTACTTTTCACACGCTAAAACAACTGAAAATCCCCTAGGTGACATAAAACCCCAGTTTTCTCTCCGGAGGCACCCACGGAGAGCCAAGAGAAGGGGCTGTGGATATTTTCTGCCCTTTTTTGGGGGGCAATACCCCAGGCAATCAGCCCCTCCTCACCACGGGGCAGTGAATGTGGCCACCCTGGCGCCCACAGGCGAGCTGAGCCCTCCAACTCATCTCCACTGGCAGAGACATGAACTGGGTAAATAAATGGCTTCGGTATGCTCTGGCAGGTAATTTATCGCTGCAGCATTAGGTTCAGACTAAGCCTCCGAGTCATAAACAGAAAAAGGCTTTAAATTACCGGGGGTGTTCACTTAAAAAACAAACACATGCATATAGAGATAGCTGTCCCAGCTGCTGCGTCCCGGGAAATCCCGGTAGGCGCTTCGCTGCAATGAGCGCGATGTGTCCGATCCTGGACAAAGGACACTTTTTTCCATCATACTGCCTGCTCCTGCAGCGTTGTCTGCTGGCTTTGGCGCATCGCTGTGCTTCCGTCCCGGGAACAAAAGAACTTCACCCAAAGCTGCTGGTCAGTAGAAATTCAGCCTTTGGCATCCGTTCCCATCTCTAACATTTGCACACTTCAGAAGGAGAGAACTAAAGTCTGCAAAGCACTATTAAACCGCTTTTTAAAAAAAGAAATAATAATCTTAAGAACATATTCTAGGGCTGAAACACTGTGTAAGTCAAAACCAACAGCCAGACTAGCGTTAGCTGTTTCTTAGCTCCTTTCCCTCACTTACCTCCTCCTTTCCCACCAAAGCCCTGCCCAGACCAAAGAGAGCGTTTCCCTGAGGACGCTGCCCATCCGTACCCCAACATGGTGAGAGCACTTGTAAAGCAACGCTGCTCTCCCACCTACTCAAGTGGGGCCAGCAGCGAACAGGGACTTCACCGGGTCTGTATAAGCCCAGCCAGGACCTCAGCTGCCCGGCTGTTGGTGCACATCGTCTCTGCTGCTAACGGTGCCCATACTCCCTGGATTTAAAGCCAGCGATGCCGGCAGCCGCAGTCACACCGGCAGCGTGGGCACACTCCCTCAACTGAGCAGAGCGATGGCCGCTTGTGCTGAGCCCAGGGACGGGCTGGGGAGGCTCGTGCAGAGGCAGAGCTGACGGATCCAAGTGCTTTCCATACTCCGGGAAAGACATGAACGTGCCATGCAAAACTTCACCCAAGTCCTGCTGTCAGAAAGGCTGCGGGACCTGCAGCTCCACCACTGGAGCGAGGCCCCTCCGCTCCACAAGCCACTTTCCACCTCCAAATAACAGATTTATTTAACAATATTTCACCTCCAGGTAATGGATTTCATTAACGATAGTGACATCTCAAAAAAGTTTTGTCTTCATTTGCCTCGCAGCTCCCCTCAGCGCCTATGAACACGGGTCAGTCTCAGGGTTTATTTGTAACTCAAGTCATTAGTTAGATGTTACAATTAACACAGCAGCCAATTAATAACATATGCATCACCACAAGAAAGTAATAAACCAAATCGTTCACATGTTTCTCGCATGCTTGTGATCTCATTAGTGCTGAATGACAAAAATTAATGCAATTAAATATGGCAAAAGTTTTCAGACACATATAAAATTATTATATTTTTTTTAATCAATCAAATAAGGTTTCATTTTAAAAAACAAACACAAAGCTTAGTAAATCCACAGTATTCTCCCTTCCCAAGAAAGGCTGTATTTTGTAATATTGGCAAAAAACCATTTCAGATTAACTCTTACCAAACACACTCTGCTTACAATGTCTCACCAAGGAATTTCTGGAGTAGCATCCTGCCCCAGATGGGTGTCCTGCCCCGACCCTTCTCCCCCGTTCCTCTTCCTAAATGGGACCTCACTATTGACAAAATTGAGAGGGCACAAATCACACTTCTGAAGTCCAGAAGCTGCTTCTCCACTGGCACAGCATGATTTTTGGGCATCTAGAAGACAACTTCTACCAATACAAAACTCAGCATGAATGAAATGGCAACAATAAGACCGATTAAAAAGGAAAATCCTTAAGGTGCATATTGACCCAGAGCAAGGATTTCCCGATGCAAGTCAGTGCTCAGCCCAACTTAAGAAAAAAGAACAAAAAAATAAATTTGCTAAGAATAGTTAGAGAAGAGAAGTTAAGGGCAGTCCGGGAGCTTAAGAACAGAGGTTTACCTGTAAAATAAGGCATAATTTTCACTGGGGAGTAGGAAATTCCCAGATGGGCACACACGAGGGACACAACCTGGCCTCTGTAAACCCACGTGCACGAGACACACGGATGGGTGCAGCTCCCTGAAACTGTTTGGAGGAAACCTCTGCCAGATCAAACATGCTTCCACCTCCACCCCACAGAAAGCTCCGATTCTGCGTACAGACGATTAATGTGAGCCCCGGGCTGGGCAGGGGGTTGATGGTGCTCTGGAGAATCCAGGCAATGTACGGCAGCACCTTGTCCTCCTCCTCCTCAGCAGGAGCCGGCAAGCTCCCCCAGCCAGCAGCCAAGTTGGTCAACGCAAAGCGAGTGAGTGGCCCTTGCACAAGACCGCCTTGGCTCCCCACCTTCTACGAGCAGTTTTTACAAGTTTTATGATCTTCTCCAAATCCCACGGTGCATAAATAAGGGTGTAGAAGCCTCTGCTCACACATCCTTATGCGGTCAACTCGATGCAATGATGAAACACCTTTCTGTCACTGTGGTCACACAAAAGGCCCTTCGGCAGTAATGGAGGGAGATCTGGTGGGTCAATGGGTGGACGTGGAAAAAAACTGGAAAAGAAAGGTCTGTTTCTCTACTTTACAATGCCTGTGAAGGTATATAAGTATTCTGTACTCCCTGAACCTGCTGACACAGCATGAGGGGTAGAAAAGGACTTTAGGGTGGACCTCACCGAGCCCCTTGGAGCTCTGCACCACAGCTGCAGCTTCCCAGGACCCACCAGAAACAGGACCATCCCAAGTCCACCTGCCTCTCAGCGGGAAGGACAGACTAGGAGCAGAAAGGTTCAGATCACACTGGGGTAACAGGTACAGTCACAGCCATTACAAAGGGAAAAAAATAGAACATTTGCCCCAGCTCACACCAACACCAAAACACCTCCCACTCCTGGGAAGTGCTCTTTGCATGACCACAGAGCTCAAGCAGAAAGCTCAAGCGTACCGTGTATAACGCTATCACAGCACACTCACACAAAACGTCCACAGACCTTCACTCACAGGTCTTTTTTTAAGGCAGGATCTCAACCATCACCCCACAAGATCATTAGTGTCACAGCAGGGGCTTCACCTGCTTCTCCCAGCACCACTCGCTGCAGTTCAAACTGAGAAGCACCACGCTCCTCCGCATCAAAGCGGATCCCACACCAACTACCCCACTCAGATACCCTGATAATTGGGTCATTGCTGCAATATCCACTCTCAAATTCAAGAACTGTTCTTGATGTTAACGTGAAACCATGCCTCTGAAGAGCAGAGGTAACACTAAGGTAGTGCTGTATGTTCTAAAAGTAAGTCTGGCCAATGCAAAAACCCACCCAAACTTATATACTGAAGGTCCATTTGTCAACCAGCACTAATTTTAATAGAAATATTTCCTGAATCCTTAACATTCAGGAGACACGGGAGAGCACAGAATAAGCCTCTAACATATTCATGCCCTTAAGACAAGGTGATGGCTCTCTAACTTTTGTTTCTAACTAATTAGAAATAAGACTGTGGGACAAGTTACACTTCTCCAACGTGAGGATGACAGTGCATGCCGTTCACTGACATCTCCACGGTCTTAAATTCAGGAGCTCACCACGCTCCTCCCCCAGTGCCGGGGAGCACAGTTTGGGTAACACACACAGCTTTGCTTTAACCAAAATCCTAAGCAGTAACTCAGACCCAGAGCTGCAGATCCAGGTGTGCCACAGGGCCAGCTCCCCAGCCATGGATTGCCACTGTCCTTGCCTTGGGACAACGCACCAGGATCAATATTTTCTTTTTCTCGTGTTGCAGCTTGCCGTGACCCACGCTGCTGTCAGTACATCAGACTGAAGCAAGGATCAACCTGATTTCGCTGATGACTGTCTTGCTTCAGCTCTCCAGTGTTGCCGGACAAGCCAGGGGCTAATCTCCCTGGCTCAACTCAAGACTGATATTCTCATGAAGATTCAAAACAACATTAACTACCACAATTTCGGGTTTTAAAAGGAAACTGTCCAAGCTGGAAATAGTGCATCCTCATTTACCTTCCCAGCCAGATGACCACGGGATGGAGACCCGATGGCCTTCCTGAGTGGAGGTGGAAGGGCAGAGACATGGCAGCAACGGGCCAGGGAGGCTGGTGCCCGCCTGCAGCCGTTCCTGTCAGATGCAGCCATGGTCCCTTGCCAGCTGCAGAGGAAGGAGGCAGAGGTGAGAGACACCACAAACTTGGGCACTGTCATCCTTGGGGACACCAGGGCACAACAGCCCGACACAGCAGCCGGTGACACAACCCAGAACTTCCTCAGGTCTCCAGACACAGCGCAACGTGCCAGCTCCTCGCTGATCTCATCCTAACAGGCAGAGCGCGTCTCGAGAGGTGCGCCTCACACGCTGCAGAGTCTGCCGTTGGCTCTTGGCGGGCTCCGTCTTCAGGAAAACCAACAGACAAAACTTCAGGTGGGGCTGAGCTTCGGGAACTCTTCCCCTGCCACCAGTGACGAAAAGGTCATCTTCTGCCAGTGCCAAATGAACAAAGGAGGCATAAGCATCCTCTCTGGTCACATCACCTCTTCCAGCAGGCCACACCAGTGCTCTGGATACCCGAGTTTTGGGCACAGAGAGCAAGGTGGTGATACACTGACAGTGAGTAAAGAGGATGGAGGAGCAGAGAACTGTAGGAAGCTCCCATAGACCATGGGTGGGGAGAAGGGGTATGTGCACAAGGCCAGAGTCACTCCCTGGGGCCACTCACCCGCCGACAGAGTGAATCAGGCAGGAGCCCTCAGGAGATCTGTGTAAGCATCAGTGTGGACAATTCGTAACAGCTCAATCATCACTCCCATGCAGCGGTGATCTAAAGGGTGAATAAGCTGCTAAATTACATTAAATGAGAAATTAGTGTACTCTGATAGCGGAGGCGGCATTCCTTCCCCCCACTCTCCCAAACCTACAGCACAGAGTACCGATGGCCAAGTTGGGAGCCCCGAGAAGGGGGACAGGGGAGGCGGTGGGGATCAGGCAGCCAGAGAAGCAACCAGGAACGCTGACCCACCGGAGCGGCTGTCACTACCCACGCGCCACCAGACCGGTCTCCGTCAGAACAGTCCCTACACAGGTGGCTCGGAGTAAGCCACCATCCCAGGAGGAGCAGGTCACACACACCCCAGGAGGAGCTGCTCCTCCTGCTCACCAGGCAGACAGGGACAGGCCTGGAGAAGAAACCTCCTCCAGGTGGAGTGAGCCACACAGGCTGCACTTTGACTGCCCACCTGCTCCATCTGCGCAGCTGCCTACCTGGCACTACGTTTTCCCTTTTCTACCCCCATTCAAACTATTACACACATTTCCAGACCATTTACTCAGTTATTTGAAGACGGTGGTTATCAGTCACTGAAAAATGGATGCAATTCCAAGTGACTTGACTTGTGATTTGAGCATGATTTGGGTCACTACTGTGTTTCATCTGAGCATGACGGTTTCAGCGTTTCGCTCCATTATAGTGGATAACCCAAGGAATATTTATTGTATTCCTTCCAGAAGCCAGACTCACATCATTACGCCGGCACACAGAGACGCCTCCCTCCGTGCAGATATGACTAATTGAACCTCAAACTGTCATTCAAAGTACAGATCAAAAGTTTCAGGCGAACCCTGAACACAGCAACCAGCGCTGAAAAGCTCCCATGATGAGATTCACGACTCTGGGTTAAAATGCTCTTAGCCTCAAATTCAAGACGTGACCCAACATGGCTGGAATAAGGAAAGACTTGGAAATAACTCTAGTTTCTGCTTAGTTATTACCGAATAGATAGTGTGTGGTGCTGCCATACCATCCCTATTGAAAGGAGGGGATTACCCCAGGATTAAGAGCAGACCCGTCAGCCGGTGACACGGTGGGGGTAGCTGCCATCTCACCCAGCAGAAGCCGGAGCAGCGCGGGTCTGCTGCTGTCAGACTTGCAGATGAGCCAGCAAGGCATCACCAGGATGAAGCCCCCACTGTGCAAACACCGCTGTGGCACTGGATTCATCCTGCTCAACGCTGGGAAGCAAGAAGTCAAATGTGGACAGTTTGGAGGTTTCCAACTGCAACAACATCGGCCACGGCACTGATGTGTGACCACACGTCCCTAAAACCCTCGTATGGACACCGCCAGGACAGCCAGTCAGTCCAGTCCAGTCCAGCCCAGCCAGAAGGGCTGGCACAGCTTCGGTCCCCGCGGTACCGATTTCAAAATGCAATTTGAGTAAAACGCAGATAAGCCTGCTCGCATCCATGAGATACAGCTGCCATCCTGCCTGACCGAAATGCAATGCAGTTATCAGAACAGAACTCTCAAGGCTCAGTTTGAAATTTCACCTCCTTCGCCCCACTCTTACCCACTGAAAACAGCAACATTTAGCAAACACAGAGTCCTGGAAGCTAGAGCAGTCTGCCTCGGTACACCCACAGACATCATTTCCCAGCCCAGGGGAGGGCTCCGCAGTCGCATCCCCACACGGAAACATACTTTGACCCTGCACAGGGTGGGTAAAGCAACTTTTCCAGCCGCACGTTATCGCCGGCAGCCCTGAGCCTTTTTTCTGAATGGCAGCTGCTCCGTTCAGCAGCCTGTGACTACGCAAGCAAATCATTTCGGCCAGAGACCAAATCACACACGTACGCCCCACTGGTGACGGGCGGCTCTGGGCTCGGTGCTCTCACAAAACGCCCTTGCCCAGGCAGGCAAAGCAGTCGCAGGTCACGCTCCTGCATAGGGTTTTTTTCGGGCAGCCCCCGGGCTGGACATGGATTGGGGCGTAAGCGGGGAGGTGGGAAGGGGTCTGTCCTCCCCCGCTCTGCCGAAGCACAGCCCTCCCACCCCTGCAACCAGCCCCGGAGTTATAAAGCACTCTGCCAAGTTGGCAAGCACACCAAGTGACAGAGATGCCGAAAACGCACTGCCCGGTCCCCAAAACAGCGAGTGTCTGGGACACAATGTCACCATGCTGGCGAGGAAGAACAAAATGACAAAGAAAGAAACTCCCAAAGAAAGGCCTTTGCTGTAGGGCCGGTGCCTGGCTCCGGTTCTGCTGCCCACCGCACAGGCCAGGGTTAACTGCAATATGGTAAAACCTGGAAATGATTTTCAGGCACTCGGAAGCTCAGTATCTCACCATGCAACCTGGAAAATAAGCAAAGAGGAAGGAAAAAACACCATGCAGAAAGGAAAACAACCCTGAATCTTGGTGCTGCAAAGCCCTAGAAAGATTCTGTCATCACCGGAGGCTCAGCTGACACCTCATTGCATTATCAGTGATAATTAACAGCAAAGACAGACTAACTTACATCAAAAGGACACGTCCGCTAATATAATTCAGACTATTTATCCACCCACCGTATATCATAACAGACATTGTCGGTGATGAAGATATCAAATTCCAGAAATGTGAAAACAGAGGAAACACAATCTAGATTTCAGTATAAAAATAGATATATTTTTCATTGCAACAGATAGCATTAAGATACATTACAATATTATCTAACAGCATAGCCAGGAGTTTGTAAATAAGTTTCCCTCCCCCCAACTTACCCGGCTGTATGTGTGTCTCTTGCTCTGGGCCATGCTGCCGCTGGCTTTTCTCTTTATTTTGAAGATTTATTATTTTCAGATAACGGTCTCAGTTCATGGCCAGCAGGTTTTTCACTTTTCAGCCGATCTAACCATCCCTGTTGTCCCCCCCGGCGACGTTCCTCTGGGTCACACAGAAAGGGGAAAAAAAGCCCTTTTCCGGCAGAGGATTCTTTAATACAGGGATATACAAAAATCCAGCCCGGCTGATGGAGACTACTCTGCGCTAGTGCTGCTCCAGACTTGTCACCGGCGCTGCCAGCTCGCTGGGTCCTAACGCTACCCGGCTCCTCATGGAGCCGCAGGAGGAAAGGCAACCGGCCTCGGCTCAGCCACCGTAAGGCCCCGGCACGGCCACCGCTCACTGGGGCAACAAGGAAGGCAAAACCTCCTCCTGCTCGTCCTGCTGTGCCGGCAGCACCCACTGCTGGGTGCCGGGCAGGGGCCACCACCCTCATGTCCTCCCGCCAGAAGCCAACCGAGATGCCCCTGGACTGCCAACCATAGCAGCGCTCGGCATGCCTCCCGCGCTCTCTCCCGTCCCCCTCGCATGGCGCCAAGGTTTGTCCCCATCAGCCATGCCTTGCTTTTCCCCATCGCCTCTGGCACCACATCCCTCCATGGCAAAGTCTGAGGAGAAACAAGGCCGCCGTGCACCTTCTCTCCCCAATGCCCCCGCGGCCACGTATGGCACCGCGGGGTAAAGGTGTGCACACAACCGCGGCACAGGCAGACGGGAGGCACGGAGACCAAACAGTTAATCGTGGGGCATTTAAAAAAAAAAAAAAAAATCAATAATTGTTCTTTCCCTGGTTGATCTGAATAGATGTCTAATTAAAGTCATCAAGCCCCTCTTCTCAGAGCTGTCTGCGGCGTTAATTGCTGCCTGTGAAATGGCAAGCAGGTCTAACAACGCAGGGGCTTTGGCAAGCCACCGTGCCCAGCCGCCTCCTGCTGCGGCTTCCTCCCTGGCTGCGAGACACCAGCACCCACCAGCAGCCCGGGACCCTGCGCTCAGCTGTCCCGCACCAGGACACCAACACACAGGGCCATCTCCAAAACAGGCGTCACACCATGAATTTTTATAATTGTTTACATCCTATTTTAGCACCGGATTGCAGTGACCATAATGAAGGCAATGAACTATCTGAAGGGAAAAACCAATGTCATCACGTAGTTTTTAAAAAGGGGAAGAGGAACCAGTTCAGGAAGTTCTTGATGGGTCAATATGGGGCCAAATTTATCAAAATACTTGTATTAATGAATGAGACCAATACTTTTATCCCAGCTGCAGATGACTCCTAAGTATTCTATGAAAGGTAAACAAGAAATGAGAGTTTCTCATCAGCTGTCTTAATGCCCGTACCTGTGCTAAAATTTTGCTTTAGGAACTGTAAGTCAGGCAGAAAAGTTTGAAAACCACAGACATACAACAAAAAAGCCAAGCACGGCACTGAACAAGGGATGGCACGTTCAGATAGAGCAAGACCAGACATCTCACAGAATGAACTAGGCGGCCCTTCAAGGCTACAGCAATTGCTTTGAAAGGAACAAACTTTAAAGACGTATGATGGGGACGAACATTAAAAAAAAAAAAAAAACTTAGCTAAAAACTAGGCCTTTATCACAGAAACAACCAAGAACTCAACCAGAGCAAGTCCCGGACGCTGGCTGATCACCAGAGCTACAAACTGCCCACGGTGAGCAAACAGACAAATAACTGCACCCACCAGGCAAGAAAACCCTGCCGCTGCTCCAGGAGCTCCACCAGACCACTGTGAAAAGCTACAGGGGTTTTGTCGAAGCACAATTACGTTTCTCATGCAAAGCACAGGTTGAATTATCCATCAGGTAAGCACACTGCAGTCAACAAACCTACTCCGCCTTACTCTGGGCAGCCAGCACAAAGGGAAAGTTAAAACCTGTCCGTCACTTCCTAAGCAGCCTTCTGCAGAGACGTGAATGTCTCAGCTGAAGTCATTTTTCCCCTTCTCTATGCTGTTTTAAAGGAAACGGTTGCACATACAGAAATCCAACCCCAAAATTCCCGAGAGTTACAAAAAGGCACGAGTATCTTCCCATTCCCGTCAGCTCTCAGAGAGATCAAGGATATTAGATGCCAAAACCTGTATCACTTGAACAAAACCCTTGTCAAACATGAGCAAAACCAGTCAAACACAATGAAATTGTGGAAAAGCGAGACAAGCATCACCTCAGCTAGCCCTGCGCCCGTGCGGCTGAGCCAGTGCAGCAGGAGGAACCCGATTTCCAGCCTCTCTCAGCCTTCCCACGCATTATAAATATATTTTGCACCTGTGCAACCGGTCAGGTGAAGGTTCCCAAAGCTCTTCAGAAAAACCTCCAGTCTGGAGAAGGATTAACTAGAAGAGCAATTCACTAGAAGAGAGGAATGCAAAGCAACACCAGAGAGGGCTGGAAATACCAGAGGGAGATGTGTTGGCTGATCAGAAACAGGCAGTTTGTCCCGGATCTGGTCACTCTGTCTTTCTCTACCCACCGTCGTATGAACAAAGCTGACCACTTTGGGAGGGGGATCACGGTACTTCCCCCTGCACTGATCCATAAACAAAAAGGAGGGGCAGGAGGCATCACTGCAGCAGCCCCCCGGCCATGAAGGTTGGTTTTGAGCATGAAGTGTGTGTGTGTGGGGGGGTGTCTCCCCTTCACATTGCAGACAAATCCAACAGTTGCGGGACAAAGAAATCCCCAGACTAAAAACACGCCTTCTGTCAAACTTTCCCTCATTCCTCTACAAGGAGCGTGCACGCGTTAGGGCTCCCTGCTCTGCTCAGGCTCACAAGACAGGGATCTTCTGGTTCCTCTCTAACAAATACAAAACACAAATTTTTCCCTTTTAGAAAATCCATCAAGTGCATTTAACTACAGACGGAAGTATCACTTCCGGCTTTGGATGTCTCCAGCAACTCACTGCCAGAATCTGAGAGGTTACATTGGAGGAAACCACCATATTTTGCCTTTTTCTAATATTTTTCTTCTCTGCAGCCACTACCGGCCACTATTAAGACGGGCTCCTGGCCAAGATGGACTTTTGACTGACCCAGAACAGACACTGCGCCGTGCTCATCTCCAGCACAAACTACCTCTGCTCAATTTATTGTGGGGAGTTTTTTGGTTTTTTTGGGGGTTTGGGTTTTTTTTGGGTTTTTTTTTTCCCTTTTTTAGCAAAGGTCCAGTGAATTTTACCAATGAGTGAGCTATCCACAGGCTGCATCTCTGCAGAACCAGGCAAGCCCGGAGCACTTCCCTCATACCGGGACATGCAGCAGTGCACTTCCAAGTTTCCAGGAGACTGGAAGTCTGGCACACACCTGACCGCAGAGCCCCACGCACAGCTTGGCTTCAGCCCTGGCTCAGGAACAGAGGTTGCCACTTGCCTGCCCCAGAGCAACAGCAGCAAAGAAGCTCAAGAGGTCTTCCAACAAGTTGTCCCACGGCGAACTGTCCCTCCTGCCCAGCCAGGGCCACAGGGACAGGAAACTCCTGGATGGGCAGGAGGGAAGCTGGCAGGGCTGCTGGGGCACGTGGGAACAACTGTGCTCATGCAAGGCACGGGCTGCCCACCATGGGGGCTGCCCACCTCAGGGCTCAGCAGGCACGTGGGATCAGACAATCACAGGGTGACTTGGAGCTGTGCCCCCGGTATCAAGAGAAACCCGTTAATGGTGTTTGGGGATGGGAGGAGGCCCGCGGGAAGCACTGATTCCGGCTGCTTTCACACATTTAGTTTAATACCAGAGGAAAAAGGTTCTTGTGATCAAGGCGCGGAACAGACTCAGGAAATCTGGATTCTAAATACCAAAGTTTTTTTTCGTGTTTTCCTGTGTGACCTCTGGGCCGCGGAGGCTGGAGCAGAGCCAGAGGAACAGCCAGCTGCAGCATGAGACGTATGAGAACTGTGGACACAGCCCTTGGCTAACGAGAGGGCATGGCCATCTTGCACAAATATCTGACGGGCGTTAACCCCAGCAGAGCGACAGGGCTGTTTACACTCGAAGGAGAGGCTGGAACGACAAGCAGGGGAATCAAGTTAAAGAAACCCTTCCTGCAAGTACAAAGGAAACTGGGAAACGGCCACAGAATTTCACAGGGAGTTTAGAAAGCGCGGAAGGGTGAACGGTGCTGCAGCAGCCTGGGAACGGGTGACATGGGACACTTTCCCCTCTCACGGGACGGGAACTTACCGCCGTTCTTCCCGCAGAGCCCTTGGAATAACAGGATATAGTCAGAAACAAGCAAAATACTAGTCAATATCAGGAAGGCCTTCCTCACAGCGAGACCAGCTGTAGCTGGAAGAGTGTTTTTTTTCCATTTAAAAAGAAAACTACAAAGGCTGCACAGCTAATTTCTCCTTCTTTCCCAATCCTAGTTTTCCACATTAAACCTGAAGCACAAGGGACTTTTTCCCCCAACACGTACACACCATTTTTCCCCCTGAAGCACCCCCACGGAGCCCACTCTACCAAACAGCTCAGCAGCCGGCACTCTAATGACTGACAACCAAGCAGCAGGCGGTGGGGCACCGCAAACCCGCCCCGAGCTCCCATGGCCAGCATCAATGAATGAACTTACATCAAATTGCCCAATTTCCCCACAAACGCAGCAGTGATGGAAATCAAACCTGGGTGAATGAAGCAACATGAAGGAGTTGGCAATGAAGATATTTCCGGGAAGAACACATACTGAGGTTCTAATATCCAACTAGGGACTCGTTACAGTTTCACTGGAAAGCTAAAAACAGTTATGCAAAACTCAAAAATTTTTTAATTTAAAACAAGCCTACGATTAACCCCAAGAAGGACAGTAAGTTATTGGCAATTTTAAGCCTCTGCAGTCTATACAAAAGCTGCCAACAAAGAAAGGGGAAGAAGCCTCAATTTCAGGTCACTGAAAGCTAAATTAAAATATTAGAGAATGTTCAAGGTACTTGCTGTAGCATGGGCAGGCTCACAGCAATCAAAGCACACTCTCCCCTTGTGACTACAATGCCAAGGCTGGAGCCTGCCTTCATTTTCCAAAGAGCCTGTTAAAATACGCAGAAGGACTGGAGCTACGGCAGACAGTAGTGACTGCCAGTGATGCTCCACCAGAGCATCCCACTGAATGAAAGCTTCCCACGGAACGCAGAAACCCTACAGCTGCTGAAATAGGTCAAGAATGAGGGCAGAGCCACCTGCACCGCGTGCTGATGGAGCACTTCTGCCCCCTGAAGACACCTGCCCTCGAGAGATGCCAAACTTCAGCATCCCCCAAGCCACTGGCCAGGCGGCAGCCAGGGAAAAGCTGCAACAGCAGCAAGAAACACTCGTTCCCTCCAAGAGCAAGGCAGAGGAAAGGGATCCCAACAGCAGTGCCTGAAAGAGCTGGAGCCCAGCACCCAGAGCGTGGGGGGCCCTGATAAGCGCCCTGAGCCCCAGGGGAGCAGCCACTGCCACTGGAAGCGCCACACTGGAGCCAAAGCACGCTGCCGGAGCAGGCTTGCCAGGAGCCCAGCCTAGCTGGGGACCACTGTCCCCACAGCACTCGAGAGCTCTGCACTCCCTCCCGTTCCGGCATCCCAGCTTCCCATACCCACACGACGATGGAGGACACATCTCCGAGCCCAGAGCCCTGGCTTTTCCCAACTCTATCAGCAGGTCTGTTGTCTGCCAAAAGGCACAGTGCCTACCCATCCTCCTCCTCCCACCCCCACAGCCGTAGCGCTGTGGTCAGCAGGTGGGGGATGCGTGGAGGCTGCTTGGCTGCAGCGCTGGAGGGTCTTTACAGCCCCAGACCACAAGGAGGACATGAAACGTACCAACTCCAACCCTTTGCATTATTTCCTAAACCCATACTGAAATAAGTACAAACAAAAAAGCAAGAGTCTTTGAAAATGAGTTTGCAAACAGATGTAGGCTGAAACATTAAAATCACTGTTTTGCCAACCAGGAGGATACAATATCAACACTTCAAGGAGATACCATTTCTTAACGTAACAAAGTTACGTAGCACCACGCACCATTTTCTGTTTTCACTTCCCATTTACTACATGATCTTTGGATGAAAATTAAAACTTTACAGAAAGACAAGAAGCCAAGTTTACACAGTAGTTTTATTAGTTAACTGAAACTGCGTTACATGAGGATGTGTAAAGCTTTCTGTAATTAAAACACTTCGAAACAGTCTTAGGCAATCAGTGCAAACAAAAGTACCCGTAAGATGAAGCTGGCTGTTGGCTGCTAAAGCCCCTGTAGAACCAGTAGATTTCAGCCCAAAGCCTGCTCTATAGAGAGGAAAACTATTTATTTTTTTCCTCCCAAAACTCAGACACTGTAATTTCTGTACGAACTGCTGTTTCAACCAAACAAAATAACTACAATGAATAAATCTTTCTGGCACTTACAGAGGCTGCCGCAGCTACCAGAAACTACAACATCCCCTTTTCCACAAAAGCACACCCAATTTTCTGATTCATGTTAAAACTTTGAAATAAATTTACTGTTTAAACATCCTTTAATAAATTTAGTTTAGCAATTCATAGGAAACCGCAACCTTAATAAAGGCTACGGTCTCACCTCTTACTGCCTGATCCCCAGCTGTGCTCAAGGCAGCTCCCGCCCAGTTTTGTCTCACAACTACACACAATAAACCCCAAGCCTCTGATGGATCCCTGGCATAGTTTATTCCCAAGCCACATCACCTACTTGGCAAGCAGATTACCTGCCTCCGGACCCAACTGTACCTTTTAGAGTACCGACAAGAAAATGTCTTGTCATAAAAGGGCACTGTGTGCCCCAAGCAGGGACAGTTCTAGCACGTCTTGGTGATGAAAAGAAAAAGTCTCAAGAGCAAGGGCAGGCAAAGGCAGTGCGCTGAGCAGGGGCTGGGACACCAGGGAAGGGGCCAGCGCAGTCAGCAATAACGCCAGGGCACTCACTCCTCAGCGCTTGCATCCCAGCCCCTTCTCAGGCATCGAGGCATTTACTAGGCAATAACACGTACCGTAAAAGCTGCCTGTGTGTTTGTTCACAAATCCAATTGAGATGATCTCAGGAGAGGTGTATTCGCATGGGAGACCGAACTAGATCAGCTTGGGGCATAATTCACACATCAAGATCGTTCTTGCCCAAGTTTGGGGCAATCTTCATTCACCTGCAAAAAAGGTAGCAAACGTTATAAGTCTCCACACATAACACTTTATGGGTAACATACCGGTGTCGCACCACCCTGCCATCCCAGGGACACATCATGCACGCCATCCAGGTGCCATCCTGCATGCTGTTCACAGCCATAGCTTTGTTAGGACCCACAATGATTGGCAGCTGCTCAAACTCTCAATGCAACACACGTCACTAGAGACAAACTATCGTAAAATGGCCAAAGAATAGTCAGGTTAGAACATTCAGACTTTTTGCTGAAAACTGGGATAAGAAACAGCCCACACTCTGAGTAACTCGAACACTAAGAGCTTATTCAGTTTAAGCAAACTGAGCAGGAAGCTTAAAAACTCCCCACTATTTATTTAGGAAGAGCGAAATTCCACCTCATTGGAAGAGCAAAATATGTATATATTTTATATATACACACACATCTCCCCATGAAATTGCTTCAGCAAAGCTGCTTTTTGATTTATAATCAGCTTAGTTTTCCAACAAACTTGTGTTCAGAAAAGAATTTCTAAAGACGGCACTTCAGGGTTCTGCCTTTAGTGTGGCAATATAAATCCAGAGTGGGACTGCTCAGTTTAGGACTTTTTTTAATTAAACTCTAAGCTATGCATACTCCCCCCAGGTGACCTGAAAGTCAGCCTGGGTGCTTTTCTGTTCTTTCCTGAGAAGCGGAAAGATTGCAAGGAGAACTCTATCTGCTCAGTTCCACCTGCACAAGCCCCTTCATCTTTGAAGTTTCGTCTCGGTGATGAAACTCAACACTGTTCAGCACGACGGGCAGTATACGAAAGGCCAATTTTAGCCCCGTAGCTGGTGCAAGAGCTAGAGGCAAAACTCAGCTCCAGCTCCTGTCCTGCCACTGCTAGCAGGAGCACAATCTTATTTCTGTCTCCCAAGAGCCACCTATATGAGGCCAATAACATAGAGAAAAATCTGCTGAGCCATTAAAAACCTTAATTGAAGTTCTCCTTTGCAATGACATCCAGTAATGAACGACAGATACCGTGCTGTTACAGTGAGACTGAGGCCCACCACACCAACCAGTGCAGCCCCACAAATTCTTTGTGCTTTCCATGCGTCTTTATCCCAGCGTGTCCTATTTTATATTTAGACTGTGATCTTTTTGGAACACAGAGTATTGCTCGTCCTGTCCCCGTACACCTATGGCACAGGAACGTTCTTGTCTGCAGCTTGGGCTGCTGCAAACCACAGTAATGCAGGCACTTGACCCTCCCTCTATTCATAGAATCATAGGGTTGGAAGGGACCTCTGGAGATCATCTAGTCCAACCCCCCGGCCAGAGCAGGGTCACCTACAGCAGGTTGCACAGGAACGCATCCAGGCAAGTTTTGAATGTCTCCAGAGACAGAGACTCCACCACCTCTCTGGGCAGCCTGTTCCAGTGCTCTGCCACCCTCAAAGGAAAGAAGTTCCTCCTCATGCTTAAGTGGAACTTCCTATGTTCAAGTTTGTGCCCATTACCTCTTGTCCTGTCGCCGGGCACCACTGAAAAGAGCCTGGCCCCATCCTCCTGACACCCACCCTTTAAGTATTTATAAGTGTTGATAAGGTCCCCCCTCTGTCGCCTTTTTTCCAGACTGAAGAGACCCAAATCGCTCAGCCTTTCTTCATAAGAGAGGTGTTCGAGTCCCCTCATCATCTTGGTAGCTCTCTGCTGCACCCTTTCCAGCAGTTCCCTGTCCCTCTTGAGCCAGGGAGCCCAGAACTGGATACGGTACTCCAGGTATTAGAGGCATTCACCGCCTAAAATTAAGCATTTTAGCCTGTGTCGCTTGTAAACAACATAAACCAAGGCGTTTGAACCGACACTGCCTGATGATAAGAGACAGGGCTTGCAGGGGTGAGCAACACCTTTGAAGAGAAAGCAGAAAACACCCAAGCCTTATGTCCCCGCACCCCAGCGCTTGGCACAGCACCTGGGACATGACAGTAGCTTGCCCACTGAAGGCCACGCTGACACCCAAGCACCGAGAGAAGATTTTTTCAGGACTCCTTGCCTATTTAAAAAACAAACTGTCAGAACTGGGTGTCTCCTGCAATGCTACCGAACAGGTGGGGCTACTGGCTGTATCCAGGCTGCTGGAAGAGGGGGACGCAGCTGTCGACCCAGCCCAACCCCATGCTCGCCGCAGGGCACCCACCCTAATTTCTGAGGGAGAATCGATCCAAGGCACTAGGACCCGGAGGGCGGGCGCTGCGAGCCTGCGCCCTGCACAGCTGCACCACTGCACAGCTTCAGCCGCAGCCGCGCCGCAGCCGCACCAGGCAGCCACCGCTGAAGGACGCGGCGGCAGGCTCCAGTTGGTGTTCCCTCTACCATAAATGTAATGATCTTCTTTTTAGCTAAAGCCGAAACTCACGGGATCGCAATCGATACAGCCAGCAGTGCTGCCGGGAGATGGTAACCACGGCAACGGACCGAAAAGCAAAGGATGCTGCGGACCAGCCCCGGCTCCCTGGTAGCAGGAGGAGGTCAGTCGATTTTAGCTCATCTCCATCAAAAGTATTCATCCATTATTTCACAGCTGAGCACCCTTCCATGGCCATCGAGTCCCAGCCATCAGCGTGTCTATGTCTTTTAGCCTTCACTGGGTTTAATTATACCAAGAAAAGCCGATTTAAATATATGCGTGATCTGCTTTATTGCTCCAAGATTTAGAACAATCAAAACTGTTTACTCCTTGCGAGACTTTGATCAACTGCTGGAAAAGCAGCTGGTGCATTTCAGCATTTATACAACTGCCTTTGCTTTCTTTTCTGAGCAATTATCATCCTTAACAAACTTCTGCACTCGTTACGGAATTCCTGGCCAGCACGCCCCCTTTCCCTCAGGGGGCAGGTAACTGAGGGCACCTGCAGCAAGGCACGACGCCACCTCTCACCAGTCTGTGGTTGCGTTATCTGGGGCTGGGAGTCATTTTACAAGCCATAAAAAATAATCAATGAAAAACCCAGTAGAAGAACACTCCTCATTGTGCCAAGGGGAAGATGTAGCTGAAGAGCTGCATGCCTAGCTAAAACAGTCCCTGCATGTTTACAGTCCATTTTCTTCCTTACTGTCTTACATTCTTTAGGTATTTTTCAAACAAACAAGACAGACTTGCAAACTCTTTAGGAACGGGTGCAAAACTCCCCCACAATTCAGCTTCCACAAGTCCCCCTTGGGATTTGAGGCTTTATAGAATCATAGAATCACCTAGGTTGGAAAGGACCTTTCAGATCATCTAGTCCGGCCATCAGCCTAACCCTGACAAAAACCATCACCAAATCATATCTCTAAGCACTATGTCTACCCGGCTTTTAAATACTTCCAGGGATGGTGCCTCAGCCATTTCCCAGGGCAGCCTGTTCCAATGCTTATTTAACCTAATAATTTTTCCTAATATCCAGCCTAAACCTCCCCTGGCGCAACTTGAGGACATTTCCTCTTGTCCTATCACCTGTTACTTGGGAGAAGAGACTGACCCCCCACCTCGCTACAACCTCCTTTCAAGTAGTTGTAGAGAGCGATAAGGTCTCCCAAGCGTGCCTTAGGCGTGCCATATGCCATTATGAGCATACATGCGTTATGGCGCATTAGTACAACACAACCACCCAAAGAAAAGCCTCAGCTCCCAATGCTGTAGCTCCTGAAGCCTCCCTTCTATTAAAAATAAACAAATAAAAATTGCTCATTGCCCCCTCTCAAGCATTTTGAAGGAACTTAAAAGTGCCTTGCATTTAATTTAGCAAGACACCCTCCTGAGCGCCTGTGAAGTAGGTCACAGTCACTGTCTCATCTTCTTGTTTGGGAACTGAGGGAGAAAGAAAAGGAAAAGAAGAAACTGGTCCAAGGTCACGCAGCAAGACCTTGTCAGGATCTTAAAAAAACCGAAACATAACACCCACATCCTATTTAAAGACCAGCCCTTCCTGGTGAAGTCAATGGCTAATGTCAGAGAGCTCCACCAGGCATGCTCAGGGAACCTCTTGTGCCGAAGAGGAACGGACCGGGAGTTTTTGTCAACAAAAATGAAAAACAAAAAGCACCATGCTGAGTTTTGAGCTCATCTCTGCAATACTGCAGGATGCAATGAGTCCATGGGCAGAGAGGTTTCACTTGCAGGAGCTTATCCTGTCTGTGAAACCAGCCGTGATTTACTGAAACACTGTATTGTCAGCAAAGCCACAAAGAAAGATTTTATTTATCCAGAGGCTTAGAATCTGTAGAGGCTCTTATCTGGCAGAGCCGCTGGGTGCAGCTGGAGAAGACAGCCCCCCGATAGCTCAGCCACAACAGGACAGCAGCACGTCACCACCCTGTTTCTCCACTCTCACCCAAAACTTACTGCCTCAACGCAGTAAAAGACCCATTTAACAAGGAAAGCCTGGTGCAGGCGCTCAGCTCACACACACCGGGCAAATGTTTTGGGAAACTCCTCTGGGGAAGGCTGGCAGAGGGGAGAGCGGCGCTGGTGAGTGGGGAAGAGGGATTATGCTGGCGTCTCTGGGAGGGGAACACGGCAGCGCTGGGGCCAGCCTCCTCTCCCAAGGGTTCGCACCCTCTTGGAGCATGGCTTTGCCCCTGGAGCAAAGACACAGCTCTCTCCCTTTACAAATTCACCTCTCTGCACTGCCAGGGCACGGGACTGGCCCTTCCACCTCCCCAGCACAAGGCCACCGCAGACGTGGGGTGACACAGTGGCAGTGCCAGCGGCACGGAGCCAGGCAGTACCACCACAGCTGAGAGCAAGGGATGCTCCGTGACACGGTTCAAACACGGGGCTTGTGCCCCTCGCATTGCAGAGGAGAAAATTAATTCCTTCAGAAAAGTTCAAGACACTGATTAAACACAGCAATGCTAACTATCAGTGTTATACGTGGGCAGACACGCAGCTTTTGACGCGCACCCTACAACCTCGTGGACCACAAACTGAGGGACGTGGCCCAGTCTTAATTTGATCAGTCAATTATTCAAATATTCTGCTGACTAATGAGGGTTCCAGTTTGTACTCTCATGCACCCAACAGGCAGAATTCTTAGCTAGAACAGCTATACTGTATCTTTACTAGACTATATGGAAAAAAAAATATTTGGCCATAACAAATCTGCTTTCCTTCTTGGTCACTAAACAGCCATAACGCACACAGGCTAATTAGTCCATTTATCAATTATCCAAACGCTGAGTCGTTCCTGCCCCTCCTCCAAATCCAAATTATTCCAATCCAATAGCTAACCCCTTCGGCTTGTGCAACTCACGGTCCTTCCTAAATGCTATTTCTTAAATCTTCTCTTCATTTCTAACAACGTTTTGCCTCAATCTTAAATTTAGAACCAAAATTTCATCCGGATGGGGAAGATGCAGGTTTTCTGTACGAATTTCTCGTTCCCCAGCACAGAAACCTTCACAGATCAGAACAGCTCTGTGCGTGGTACACACTACTGGGAAGAGTTGGAAATTATGCTCTGCTCGGAAACAAGATTTTCTCCTGTTTCACAAATAAGAACCTACAGCTCAGCAAACATTTAAAGTTAACATTAAGGGTTACAACTGCAGAACAAGTTCTATCTTTATCATACTAGCAGAGGAGTTTCCACAGGCAGAGTGCATTATTATTTTCCTACGGTGCAGATTCCCTCATCCCATAGGACTCTGTCATGGAACTGTTCTGCCACACCCCACGCAAGAAAGCCAGCCACCATTTCTCAGATGGACTGAAGGTTTCCAGCACCACACTGAGGAAAAAGGTGAATTACACTGGAAACAAATCCAAAAAACTGCAGCTACAGACAACAGCTGATTAAAGTGAAAGACAACACTTACTGCTTTTTTTCTAAAAAAAAAAAAAGAGTTTAATGTGAGTGTCTCTGAACACAGACAGCTCTGCTTCTGTAACATTCCTCAAGGCACGCTGGTCTCTCGGACCTGCTCTCATCTGTTTTCACAATTGCTGCTGGAAATATCTGCATAAAACAGAATCTTTCTTTCTACAGAGGGCTCATGTATTAGTTACTGGTCTCAAGGCAACCGCTACCACTACCTGCAAAGGTTTCCTTCTTCCAAATGACCAGCCCCCCCCAGAGCTGGGTAATGCTGTCACGGCCGTAGATGCTTGTGCCACAAGAAATGACTGCTCAGCATTCCCCACCTGTGTTGCAGCCCCGCCAAGGGGGCTGGGGGCCTCCAGAGCAGAGGAGGGGGACACAGATTCTGTTTGCAGCACAGGCACTGCCTGCAGCGAGAGCAGAGGCAGCGCCACTGCGAGCCCCGCACCACCTGTGCGAACACGGTGCTGGCAGCAGGGACCCCAAGGTGGGGGGGCTCAGCGCCCACCAGGACGGGAGTTCCCTCTCCCTACAGAACCGCTCCCTGCTTCTGCAAACATTTAAAGTGAACGTTAAGGATTACGACTGCAAAAGGAGTTCTATCTTTACTGCACTAGCAGGGGAGTTTCCACAGGCAGAGCGACTGCGTTGTTTTTTTCCTACAGTGCAGATTCCCTCATCCCACAGCAGTCTGTCACGAAACTGCTGGGGGGGGGGGGGGGGGGCAGGGAACCTCGAGCTCCCACGGGGGGGAACCACAGACCCTGGACCAAACCCTGTTCTGCACCTGCAACTGCTCCCACCCATCATTGACCCCCCATGGGGGTTGGTGTCCCCCAGCACTGCCTCTGCCCCTCCAAAGACACCCCATGGGGTTTGGGGTCCCCCATTACTGCCTCCCCCTCCCCAAAGACATCCCACGGGCGTTGCGGTCCCCCACCGTTGCCTCCCCCCTCCCCCCGACAGACACCCCACGGGGGTTGGGGTCCCTCGGCACCGACCTTCGACCTCCGCTCCACTGGGGGGAGCGCCCCCACCCCAACGCCGAGGCCCCAGCCCACAGGAGGGAATGCCTCCCCTCCCAAGCACACACCTCCCATGGGGGGAGAAGGTGGCCGCCGCCGCCCCCCCCTCCCCCCGCCGCCACCCGAGCACCGAGGGGCGGACGCTCCGCACCCCAGCGCCGACACGACACAACGCCCCCCGCCTCCCATCCCAACATACCCTGGGGGGGGAATCCCCTCCCCGCCCGGCCAAGGCCGCGCCCGGTACCTGCCGCCCGACCGCTCCCCAGCGCCGCTCACCGGATCCCGCTCTCGGAAGCCAGCGGCCCCCGCCCGCCAGCGAGGCCCCCCCGCTAGGCCCCTTCGGGCTGCCCTCCGCGCCGCCGCACCGCCCGGCCACGCCGCCGGCCGAGCTTGGCGTCAGGCATGACATGGGGCAGCCCTCAGGGGTCAGAAGGGCGGAAGGGGCTTCCGGGGGGCGCGCATGCGTAATGAGGGGAGTGAAGCCGGCCGGGTGCGGGCGGGAGAGCACGCTATGGCGGGGGAGAAAGGACAAGAGGGCGGCGGGCCAGGCCGGGCCCCCGACGGGCGGCGGAGCGGCTCTGCCCGGCGGCGGGCGGGACCGGACCGGGCCGGGCCGGGCCGCAGCGAGCGGGGCGGCCCAGAGGAGGGGTAGGGCGCCTTGTTCCCGGTAGCATAGGGCACGGCAGGGCGGAGGCCGCCGGCGCCTATAACGGTGGAGCCGGGTCCCGCCCGCCGGGGAGGTGGGGCTGGGCCGGGTGGGAGAACGAGGAGGAAGAAGCGGGACGGGACGTGGAGCCGTCGGTAAGTGCTGCCCGGACCCCACCGACATGGCGGGGAGCAGGTCCCGGGAGCGGCCTGGGCCCGTTGCCACAGAAACGCCGCTCCCCCCACCCCGCCCCGCCTCCCCCCCGGCCTTCCGGTGGGTCGGGGCCCAGCCCCGGTCCTTAGGGCAGCGCGGGGCCGGGAGCGGCTCCCCGTCCCCACCGCGGGGGGGGGGGGGGGCAGGCCGGGAGTAGGCGACCCCCGTGGTGTGGCAGGGTCTCGGGGGTCTGTGCCGCCGGGCAGAGCCACGCCGCCGCCTGGAACGGGCGTTGGGCTGGCGGCGACCGGCCCCGGTATCGATCCCTGCGGTGACGGCCTGTGTCCCGCTGGTTGCAACGCTGAACCCTCCAGCGCGGCCAGTTTTCCACCCCCAGTTGCCCACGAAGCTGGCTCGGTTTGCCAGCCAGGAGGCTGTGTCCAGGGCCCTGCTGAAGTCCACGTCCCATCCCCACATTGCTTATCTCATCCGTCCACCCGGCTGGAGGGGCACAGTTTGCCCGTGGTCCATCCGTGACGGCTGCCACGTTTTCACCCACCGTGTGCCCAGAGGCGGCTTCCAGGAGGGTCTTTTCCCAGACCCCAGGGTCTGACCTGCCCACAGTCCCTGGCCCCCTTGGAGGCAGGGCTGATGTTTGCCTTTCTCCAGTTGCTGGGATTTCTGAAGCCTTCCCCATCCCAATTAACCCCTCCCCAGCAGCCCTGCTGGCTGCACTGGGGTGTTTCCTGAGTTTACGGAACCAGGAACTGGGATTCAGTGTTAGTCTGTCTGATGCTTTAGTCACCTCATTGAGATGCAGCCCCTCATTTCTTGCCTAATTGCAGGGACACTAACACAGTGCAATTACCTAAGTGTTGCCAGCCCCAATTAACACCATGATTAACACTTCTCCCCAGCTTCCCAGCACTGTGCTCTCTCGTCCTCATCCTTGGTGCTGCCACGGCCGGCTGCTGGTGCCCGAGCTGCCTGCCAGGAGGTGGTGAGGTTTGAAGTGTCCCTGTTGGCGAGGGGCTGCTATGGTAGTTTGTTTGTCGTGCTCCCTCCTCTGCTCTGCCGCCGGGTTCGGGGTATGCTGTGCCACAGGGAACCGTGCCGGTTAGTCCTCTCTGGTCGCAGTGGGATTTCCCGCCGGAGGGAAATCACCGTGCCGGTGCACAAAGCCAAACAAAACCGAAACCAGCAGCATGCAGCTCGCTGACCCCAGACAAGCCCTGGGCAGAGCAGACGCCCAGCCATGGGCCGTGCCGCAGTGCAGCCGGGCTGGGTGAGGCCACGCGCACTGAGGCAGGACTTTCTTAACCAATTTTGTAGAAATGGTTAAAGTGCACCCAAAATAAAGTTGGGCCCTGAGAAGTCACGGTGCCTGCTGGGGCCCGTGGGCAGCTCCGACCGTGCCCAATCATCCCTTTCCCCCGCAGCAGCCAGATGCCCAGGAGGAAGGAGGTGCCAGCGCTGGGCAGCCTCTGCCTGCAGAGTCTTGCCCGGCACATGCAGAGCATCTGGGTGAAGGACTACAGCGAGAACTACCTGGACGAGTACCAGTTCCGCTTCGTCATGGGCCCCTTTAATGACCTGGGTGAGACGTGGGGTGCGGGGACCCGCTCTGTGCGGGCAAAGAGGAGGATGGGCGAGCGGTGCCGGGACTGTCTCGCTGACCCCTGTAACGGTGGTCCCCCCACAGCCGGCAGCTTGGTGCAGGACCTGATCCGGCTGCTGGGCGAGAGCCGGCGCCTGACGCGGGCAGCGCTGCACCTGCTCCTGCTGCCTCACCTGCGGGAGCTGAGCCTGCAGCCCTGCCCCAGCCTCGCCAGCAACGCCATCGGCCAGCTCGTCACCCTGCGCTGCAAGGTCAGCAGGCTGAGGATGCCCACCCTCCGTGGGGCTGGGTGAGCAGGAACAGGGATACCCCCTCTCCATGGGGTTGAGAAGCGGGGCAGGTCATGCCCACCCTCCACGGGGCTGGGTGAGCAGGAACGGGGATGCCCACCCTCCATGGGACTGGGAGAGCAGAAAAGGGGATGCCCAACCTCCGTGGGGCTGGGGTAAGGGGGGCAGGGGATGCCCACCCTCCATGGGTGGGTGCAGGGGGGGCAGAGGGGCATCAGTGTCCCCTCCACCCCCCCCTGCTGAGGTGGCTCCATGTACTGATGGCAGAACCTGAGCTCCCTGGACCTGCACGGCTGCAGCCGGCTGTCGGTGGATGTGCTGGTGGACCTGGCGGAGGGGCTGCCGCAGCTGAGCCGGCTGGGGCTGGCGGAGACACAGGCCAACGTCCAGGTGCTGTCGGCCGTGGGCTCCTGCTGCCGGCGCCTGCAGGAGCTGGACGTGTCCCACTGCAAGAAGGTGTCCCCGCGTGCCCTGTGGTACCTGGCCTATGACCCACTGGCACAGTCCCTGTGCTGCCCCATGCTCCGCATCCTGCTGGCCCGTGGTCTGGAGCCTTCGGGAGACAGTGGCATGGTGGCAGCACTGGCCTTCTTGCTGCTGGCCCTGCCGCGCCTGGAATTCCTGGCCCACAGTGCTGTGCCGGACGCCCTCCACCTCCTCCACGGGTGGCAGCTGCACAGCACAGGGGACGCCGAGGGCTTCCCCTCGCTAGAGGAGCTGGCACGGGGGCGGGGGGCTGCCCTGGGGGGTCCCCAGCTCACCCTGCCCCTGCGGCGGGTGGAGGAGGTGGAGGAGCCTGCCCTGGCCACCATCCACGCCATCTGTCCCCAGGTCGAGGAGGCCTGCGTATGGCTCGGGGACAACCCAGGTCCAGCAGGTGGCTGGGAGCTGCTGTGCTGGGGCCACCTGGCCCGGCTGACCCTGGGCTGTGCCGGGTGGCAGGGCCGGGTGCTGGCGGAGGTGTTGCCGCTGGCACAGAGCCTAGGCCCCCGCTTGCAGACCCTGGCCCTGCATGGCTTCTGCTGCCAGGACGAGCTCTCCCTGGCTGCCCTGCTCGCCAGCTGCCCCAACCTTCAGGCCTTCAGCGCTGAGCTGCACCCCCCGACAGACACTGACCCCGATGGGGAGATCCCGGACGAGCCGTCCCACTGGGACACCAACCTGCTGCCCCGCAGCCTCCCCCAGCTCCAGAGCTTCTCCCTGACCCTGGCCAGCACCACGGGCACCTTCCTGGCCCGGCACGGGCTGGGGCTGCGTGCCACGCTGGCCTCGCTGCTGTGCCATGCCCCACGCCTGCGGACCCTCCGCCTGCTCAGCGTCCCCTTCCCATTGGACTCGGTGTTCGAGACGGTGCTGGCGGCACCGGGGCCGCCCCTGCTGGAGCTGCAGGAGCTCTCGCTGGCCGAGAGCTGGGTGTCCAGCCGCACCGTGCGGCTGCTGCTGGCCTCTGACAGCTGCCTGTGCCGCCTGGATCTGTCCCACTGCCGGGACATCCACCGGCGGGACTATGACGGCTTCCTGCAGGCTGTGCGGAAGCAGCGGCTGGACCTGGACATCACCTGGGAGTAGCCGGCACTGGTTGTACAAGGCTCTTTAATAAAGGAGTTACATCATGGGCAGTGGCACCGTCTATGCCCCAGCACGCCAGCTGTCCCAGCATGGCTGGGCCCTGTGGCCACTCTCCCCTTTTGGAAGGGGCTGCAGGGGCTGGCACATGTAGGGTGATGCCCCTCTGCTGCGCTTTGGGGTGCTGGCACTGCTGGGGTTGGCGCAGCTCCCGGCACTGGCTGCCGCCAGCATGGCGCCCACCCTGGCATCCCGCTGACAGCATCTGTCTATGTGTCCCGGGAAGCCATGGGGACATCAACATGGTGGCTGCAAGCGCCACGTGGCATAGCTGCTGCCATGTCCCCACGCAGAGCTGCTGCTGGCTCAGTGCCGGGGACCATCAGTGAGCCCCGTCAGCCGCTCCGACTCCTCCCAGAGCTTGCGAGCGAGGCCGGCGTCGCGGGCGGCCATGGAGGGTAACGCCAGCCCACAGTTGCTGTCAAAGTACTTGCCCGTGATGCCTGAGACCTCTTCTGAGACGGCGCAGTAAATTGTGCTGACGGCCCCCTGCTCTGCCGACTGCCGGGCAAAGAGGGGTGAGGAGGGGGCCCAGCCACCCACCCCGCCACCTCTGGGGTCGTGGGGCAGGGGTCCGTGCAGGATCGGGCCCCGTCACCTGCCCCCGCTCACCTTTATGAAGGGGCGGATGAGTTTGAAGAGCATCCGGACAGCCCAGCTGAAGTGGCGCATGATGCTGGTGCTCACCACGCCGGGGCTCAGGGTGTTGGCGATCACCCCTGCCAAGCCACACCATCAGCACCGCGCCGGGAGATGGGGCTGGAGGCTGCAGGGACCCCAGCATGGGCAGGGCCCTGCTCCTGCCCCAGTCCCTGCCTCCAGGGCCCAAATCCCTGGTTGCCATTCCACCTGGAGCAGCAGGAGCAGCCCCAAGCCTGGCCTCGGAGCCTGCTCTTGGCACCAGAGCCACTCCAAGGGATGCAGCCTTCCCTGGCCAGGGCTCTCCCACCCATGGGGTGGTCCCGAGGAGTTTTTACCAGGGTAAAGCAGCGTGGGGTGGTTGGGACAGGCCGATGTCACCAGCGTGCAATCATCCCTGAGAGCCACGTGGCGTAGTACGGCATGGCTCAGCAGGGTACAGCTGGGTGTTGAATGGCATGGCACAGCATCGCATGGCGTGGCATAGCATCGCATGGCGTGGCATGGCACAGCACCATGTGGCATGGCACAGCACGGCTCAGCACAGCAAGACATGGTATGGCCATGCATGGCACAGAACAGCCAGGCATGGTGTGGCACCTCTTGGCACAGCACGGCATGGCAAAGCGCATCTCAGCACGGCAAGGCACCCACCTGTGCCCTGCAGGCGCCGCGCCAGCTCGGCGGTGAAGAGGACGTTCATCAGCTTGGTGCTGTTGTAGGTGGCATCGAAGCCTCTGAGCCGCTCCTGCCCGGTGAGGTAGCGGCCATCAGCGGTGCCCGCGCTGTGCCGGAAGGACGAGACGTTGACGATGCGGGCGGGCGCCGATGCCTTCAGGAGATCTGCATGGAGCAGAGGGTGAGAGGGGAAAGGTCCCTTGGACCCCCCCAGCCCCGTGAGCCCTGGCGCTCACCCAGCAGCAGGTTGGTGAGCAGGAACGGGCCCAGGTAGTTGGTGGCAAAGGTCTTCTCCAGCCCCTCCGGTGTGATGGTGAAGGGCAGCCCTGGAAGAGGGGAGCACAAGGCACCGTGGGGCCAGGAGCAGGGCAGGCATCGTCCACCACAGCGGGACAGGGAGGTTGACCCCGACCGGGGCAAGGACGAGAGCGGCAGATGCCTGACCCTGACCCCGGTGCATACCGGTGAGGCCGGCGTTGTTCACCAGCACGTCCAGCCGCTTCTCCTCCCGCAGCACGGCCTGGGCGAAGGCACGCACAGAGGCCAGTGAGCTGGTGTCCAGCAGCCGCAGCAGCACCGCGGGGTTGCCGGTGGCCGCACGGATCTCCTCCACTGCCACCTGGCCCCGCTCACGGTTACGACATGCCAGGATGGTGCGAGCATTCCTGCGGGCCAGGTCCAGGGCCACACACTTGCCAATCCCTGCAGCACACAGAGTGGGCTGGTACCTGACGGGTCCCAACAGTGAGGGGTCCCTGGGGGTCCATGCTCCCGTCCTCAGGGTCCGGGCAGCTCTGGGAACAGGGCAAGGTGATGGAGGGGGACCCCATCCCGGGCAGCTCAGTCACTGCAAGGAGCCCAGCGCTGGAGCAGGGGGTGTCAGCAGGGGACAGAGTGGGGCAGGTACCCCGGGGCCAGGCAATGTGGGGGTGAAGATGGGGACAAGGCAGGACAGCCACTGCGGCGGTGCGGGAAGGAGCTGGCAGTGGCACGTCACTGTAGCTCAGTCGGTGGCTTAACCCAGGCCACATGGGCGGGATGGCTGCCACGGCCACCGAACCCACCCGGATCCGCTGTGCCAGCACCGCTCCACATCAGTGCTCCCACATGGTGGGAAAAGACAGGCACCAGGTGGGGACATCCTGTCCCTGGGCACAAAAGGGGACACCCCAGCCCTGACACACGGACCCTGCTGCACCCCTAGCTGCATGTGTCCCACTGCCCCCGGCTGTGCCAGCCCCAATCCCGTGCTTTGCAGCGGGATACAGGTGGGAGCAGCGACCCCGTCCCCAGCGCGCAGCTCCGTCTCCGGCACAGTGTGGTGCCCCGGGTGGCTGGCAGCGCGGTGGCCTGGGCTGTCAGCCATTAATCCAGCCAGGGCAGAGTCCAGCCGCAGAGGCTGGGCTGGGGCTGCAGGCATGGGGCTGCTGAGAGCCCAGCGAGGCAGAGCTGCTCGTGGGTAGAGGATGCCGGCCGATGTGGCTTGCCGGGAGCCGGCTCCTGGGCATGCAGTGCAGCGGCTGGCGGTCAGCAGGGTGCAGAGGATGTCGGAGGGCACCCGGTGAAAGCGTGCTGTGGGCACCGGGTACTGGAAGCGCATCGTACACGCCCAGGGACCGGCCACCAGCCACTCCTGCAGCCATTTGCACCACTAACACAGGGGCTGTGGTCCGGCAGATGGAGAAGGGGGACCCGCATTCCCTGTGGGCTGCCCCACAGCACCATGCCATCATACCGTCACCCACACACATGCCCCCGACCCCTTCTCCATGCCTGGGAAGCAGGGATCTACCACCTGCTCCAGCACAAAAGGAGAGTGGCTGGGTCCCATGTCCAGGCAGGACCCACAGCCTGGCACCCGTGTTCTGCATCTCCCCGGCACCATGGTCCTTCACACACATCCCCCAGCCCCACCCCGACCCCAGCAGCCCGTGCCACCAGTCCCCGCTCACCACTGTTGGCTCCGGTGACAATCACCGTCTTGCCAGTCAGGTCAGTGGGACACTTGCGAGGGTCCCAGGTGCGTCTCCTCTTGGCCCAGAGGAGCAGCCCCAGGAGCAGCGTGAGCAGGAACCAGCACGGGTGGCTGCAGACGCTCGGCAGCTCCATGGCTGGGGCGCGGGGTCCGGCTGGGGCACTGGGTGTGTCTGGGGGACAGAGTCCAGATGGGGCTGGAGGTCAGCCAAGGACCTTCACCCAGCCCGGCAGCCCTGGCATGGCACGGTCCCCTCCTGCCCCCCACGGTTCCCTCCTGCCCCCCAACCCTCCGGGAGCGGAGGGACAGCCAGCAGGAAAGTGGTTCACCGGGCTCGTACCTCAGGAGGGACAGAGCAGGCAGGAGGCTGAGCTCTGCCTCCCTTGTGCCAACCCGGGGCTGCTTGCCCACGCTGGCTGGGGTGGCCCCCACCAGCCCCAAGGCCAGCTGCTGCAGAAGGGGCAATGTCCACTAGGCAGACCCAAGGTCCCTGTCCTGCTGCATGGGGACACTCGGCCACGAGCCAGGGCTGGAGACATGGCTCTGCAGGAGAAGTGACCTGCTGGAGGGGTTTGCCAAGGCGGGGGGGGGGCACCATCGAGGGGCCCCGGGGTGCCAAGCTGCACCCAGAGCACATGGGGAGATGGAGGTTGCAGCCTGGGGGTGGCCACACAGTGGGGTGGGTGTCCAGGCAGACCCCTGCACACACTGTCCCACCGGAGCAGCCCTGACTCAAGGTCTCCATCCTCCCGACTGGGCTGGCAGCAGGTATGGATGGCCCTTCCCCAGACATGCTCCCGGTCAGCCCCTTCTGGGGATTTTAGTAGCTCAACCCAGGAATGGGACCAGCTTTTCCAGTGCTCCTGCAGCCTCTGAGCCTCTGGCGCTGGATGGGCAGCACTGGCCCCAAGCGATGGTTGGAGTTGATGATCTGAAGGGCCTTTTCTAACCTAAATCATTCTATGATTCTAAGCTGCTGCCATTCCCTGGCCGCGTAGCCTCAAAATCCTCCAGTGTTTCCCTGGCTCCTGCCCCGGCTGAGCCGTCCCCAAGCTCAGCTGTCCCTGAGCATCGCCACAGCCAAAAATGGGTTCTTTATAGAAAAAAAAAATGGGGGGCTTGCACAGCCAGAGCACTGCTGGAGCTGGCGAACAGCTCTCTGGTGGCTCAGCCCTGCCAGCCCTGGTGGCTTTGGGTGCAGGGAGCAGAGTTGGGGCCACCTGCCAGGGAGGCAGCCAGGCTGCTCCGCACAGGCAGAGTGGCTTGGAGGTGGCCGCGCCTCCGAGGGCAGGGACCTGGGCCAGCAGCGCAGCCCCGGGGACACAGGACGGTGGCAAAACCCCAGGGAGAGCTCATGCGTTAAAGCCACACACAGGTATTTCACCCCGCTAAATCCCTTTCATTTCTTGTTTGGTGGCAAATGAGCTGCAGGGTACGCAGCTGCGTGTGGTTACACGCTGAAAAATGTCCTGCAGGCTGTGGTGTGGCATGTGACCACCCTGGGTGTCCCCTGCCCAGGCGGTGGGCAGCCCCAAGGCACAGGGTGCCCTGGCTTCCCTGAGTTTTCCTTCCTGTCTTGCTGGCGACCGTTTCTTCCTCACCTCCTCTCCATCAGCAGCAGGGATCTGTGAAGGATGAGGAAGCAGCGGCCCTTCAGCCACTCCAGTACGTCCCCGTGGGCAGCACTGGGCAGTGGCAGGGATGGTGGCTCCGTGGGCTGCTGCGGACTTTGCTCCCAGCCCCACATTCTGGTGCAGGAACTCACCAGCTTGGTGGTGCGACAACCACAGGGCTGGTCTTCGGCAGGGGACGAGAGCTGAGTGACAGAAACTTCTTTATTTTACTTCTCTTTTCACTAGCAGAGCTTGCAAAGGGCACCGAGCTCCCGGCCTCACGGAGAAGCCGAGGAGCCTGCACTGCCCTGTGGCGCCGCATCGGTGCCCTGCCCTGCGCCGGACCTGGCCCTGGCTGCCGTAACTCGTGGGGATGCAAGGTCAGGCGGAAACATGCCGAAAGCCATGAGCAGGGAGCCCACCCAGGTCAGGGGGTTCCTCCAGGAGCTCGGGCATCCAGAGGCTGCGCTGAGCTGCAGAGCAAGGGCAGCACCCAGCCGGGCACCCAGCCACGGAGCTGCTGGAGCCAGTTTCCCAACAGAGGAGCTCTGGGATCAGGGGCCAAACAGGCGGGTCTGCTCACCGGAGTGCAAGGGGGAGGAAGCCCACAGGGCACCACCAGCCTCCCGCAGTGCCGCGGCTCCTGCCCAGGGTGGTGGCTGCCCTGCGGAGCAGGGACATGGCACATCGGGAGCCCAGAGGACACAGCCCGGCTATGCTGTCGTGCTGGAGCTGCCATGAGCAGTGGGGACAGTTGTGGGAAATGTGTGGGACATGGCAGGGACCCAGGCAGGACTGCCCGGGAAGGGACCGGGGGGGGGGCTGGCACCCCAGGGGTGCTGGGGCTGTGTGCGGGTGTGCTGCTTTCAATGCTCGCCATCACCCGTGACCTCCCTGGATGCAATGGCCGGGAAGGGCACGGTGGGGCAGATGGGTCTCAGATACCCCGTCTCCTCCTCCTCCTCCTCCTCGCCATGGACAGGGATGCAGAGCCCACGCTTCACGCTGCCGCCCCATCTGATGGTCACGCCGGGGGCCAGCTGAGCAGAGTCCAGCAAGGAGCCGAGCTGCCGGGGCAGGGAGCTGCGGGGCTGTGGGGACCCTGGGGGGCACGGCTGGAGCCGTCGCCCCCCTGCAGCAGCCAGCCCCTGGGACAGCGGTGAGTTGCCCGGCTCCTGTCCCCGGCTGTGCCAGCGGGCACCCCGGGAACACGCCGGTGGCTTGGCCTCTGCACCTGGGTCCAGCACCTCCACCTGGGGCCTGATCCAGCGCTCAGGCCGGCGGCCGGGGCCCAGCCTGGGGACCCCCAGGATGGTGCCAGTCCCCTCTTGCTTCACCCCCACACTGCGCCAGGGCCTCCCTGGCTGAATTGTTTCCACGCTGGTGCAGGAGGGAGGCAACAGCGGTGGCCTGTGGCTGCTGGACCCCACCATGCCTCTCCCCTCCATGTCCCCGTGAGATCCCTGCTCCGGCTGACCCAGGGGCTCAGCAGGGACCCAGGGTGGGCAGGGAGCCGGTGGCCTGGCTGGGCAGAGCAGGGCTGGCCGACGTAGCGGGGGCCAGGCCTGGGGATGTTTTCCCTCAGGGGGCTGGGTAGCGATGACCGCCTTGTCCCGCAGCAGCTCCGGGCGGGATGGCCCTGGCACAGGCAGGACGGTGCTGGTGGTGGTGACCTGGCCAGGACACAGGGGCTGCGTGGGGGGAGCTCCAGGCTCGGCAGTCGCTGGAGGGTCCTGCCTTCCATGCTGGCGTGGGGGCTGTGCACCGGAGACCTGCCCAGGAGGGGACAAAGGGGGACCTGGTGTGGGCCGGGGGTGTCGAGGTGCCTGATGGGGGTGACTTGGTGTGGGCGACACCCCGGCTCCTCAGGGGGTGTTCAGGGGAGGCTGTGCCCTGCCAGGGGCTGTGCAACAGCACCCAGAGGACCCCCCCTCACCGGGACGAGGGTCTCAGTGGATATCCCACAGCACAACCCTTCGCCATGAGGCTGACTCGCCCCAGTCTCACATGCAGGCAACGGGAAAAGCTCGGCCACCTGGGGGCCACGGCATGGTTTTGTGGGCCATCTCACCTCTCCAGGGCATGGGGACAGACGGGTACACAGGACAGGAACGGAGCCCTGCGCCCAGGAGTCTGCAGTGCAGGGCTCGGGTTCCTCGTCCTCCTGCCAGGAGCCATCTCCCTCGGTGTCTGACTCCCCCTCGTCCCGTGCCAGGAAGCGCCACTGGGCGATCTGCAGGAGGGCGTCCCGCGCCTGGCCCACGGTGAAGGGCACGCACTGCAGACAGAGACAGGGCTGAGTCCCCCCCGCCCCGCTCGACACTCTGTGCCCTCCACCCTCTTCCACACCACGGAGCGAGAGCTGCAAGGGACCCACGATCACCCCAGGCACCCAGATCCCCCCCAAAAGCAGGGTCTAGGTGCGCTCACCTGCTGAGCCGCATAGGCTTTGGAGCACTCATCCATCACACGGCCCAAGAGCTCTGCGAGGATGTCCCCAACGTCCTCGTCACTTTGCTCAGCCCTGAGCAGGGAGAGCCATTCCTCCTCAGGCAGGCGCCCAGGGACAATGTCGGCTCGGGCAGCGGTGACAGTGGGTGGCCGGGATCTCTCCCCGCGTGACTTGGAGGTGGCCGCCCGCTCCCGGGGGGTCATTTTCTGCAGGGAGACGTGACAACCCTTGAAGCTCCTGCTTCTCCTGCAGCCTGAGGCAGGGGAACGCCAGAATGGCCCCAGGACCATGCTGTTACTGGGATGGATATAGCCCGAGGTCCCTCTCAGCTTGAGAGGGACCAGAGACAAGATCCCCCTCACACATGACCCCAGAGGTTTCTGCTTTCCCAGGCTACTGGCAGCAACACCGGGGTATGGGGGGAGCGGGGAGATCCTCCGTGTCCCATCCCACGGTGGGGGCATCTCTAACACGGCATCCCGGTGCTACCCATGGCACCCCCCGTGTACTTCAGCTATTCCCAGCATGCCCTGATACACCCCAGTACATCCCAATACACCCCAGCGTGCCCAAATACAAGCCAGCACACACAAATATACCCCTGCACATCCCAGCACGCCCCAGCGTGCCCCAGCTCCTCCCAGTATACCCCAATATAGCCCAGCACACCCCAGTACACCCCAGTACAGCCCAAATCACCCTAATCCACCCCCAGCACACCCCAATGTACCCCAGCTCATCCCAGTACACCCCAGCATACGCCAGTACACCCCAACATACGCCAGTACACTCCAATCCACCCCAATACACCTCAGCATGCCCGAATACACCCCAGCTCATGCCAGCACACCCCAATACACCCCAGCATGCTCCAGTACACCCCAACTCACCACACCCCAGTACACCCCAGCTCCTCACAACTCATCTCAACCCACCCCACCACACCCCAATGTACCCCAACTCATCCCAGCACACCCCAATACACCCCAGGACACCCCAATACACGCCAGCATGACCCAGCACACCCCGGTACACCCCAGCATGCCCCAGCACACCCCAACTCACCACACCCCAGTACACCCCAGCTCCTCACAACCACCCCCCCCGGCTCCCCCGCTCCCCGGCCCGTCCCGGGGTGCCCCCTCGCTCCCCCCGGCCGTAAACCCCCCACTCCCGGCCGTATACTACCCGCCCCCCTACCTCGGCCATCCCCGCGCCGGGGCGGGAGGCGTCCCGGTCTCCACGGCAACGCCGGCCCCGCCCCCGGCGCGGCGCGGCGCCCGTGCGTCATCACGCCGCGACGCCGTCTCCATGGCTGCAGCGGACACCGAGTGAGCGGGGAAGGAGCGGGGATGGCGGGGGTCCCGGGAGGGCGGGATGGGGGCACGGAGGGGCGTCCCTGAAGGGGAATCCAAAGACGGGGAGGAGCCCAAGGACGGGGGGCCCTGGCGGGGGTACGGGGAGGGCGCTGGGGCAGGGGCAGCCTTGGGCCTCTGCTGGGGGGGGCGGTGCGCGGCCGGTGTCCCAGGGGCTGCCCCGGTGTCGTGTCCCTGGAGCTGCCCCGTCTCCCGCAGGATGTACCGCAAGGAGAAGAGCATCCAGCTGAAGAGCAGCAGCGCGGCGCTGTACAACAACCTGAGCGTGCTGCGCCTGCCCGGCCGGCAGCTCGCCTGCTTCAGCGCCGTGCACGGCCCCAGCGTCAACGTGGTCAGCGCCGCCACCGACGGGCTCGGCTTCTCCCACCGCCAGCTGCAGGCGAAGGAGGGCGGGATGGCCGTCAGCACCTCCGTCCTCACCCAGGTAGAGGCAGTGTGCCCGCACCCCTTCTTGGGCCACGGTGTCCTCCGTGCTGGCTTGTACAGCTCAGGCCCTGCCTGACAGAGCCTCCCACGGGGAGAGCGAGCTGGCAGGCTCATTAGTTGCTGTCTTCTTGCTGCCACCTTTCCAACGCCAGGAGGGCTGTGACATGCAGCAGCTGTTTAGACAGCCCTGCTCCCCTAATGGGAAGCAGGCTCCATAGCCTAGGCCATAAGGAGTGCCGTGCTGCCTCCGAAATGGAGCCAGAGTAACGCTGTAAACCGATAAACAGCTCCCAGCATGATTGCAGAGGAGGTGACAGGGAGGGGCAGCTGCATAGAGTGCTGGTGCTGGGTGGAGGGAGCACAGTGCTGGCGGTGGGTTCACCAGGGCCAGTGGGAGCTGGACAGGGGAGTGCAGCATGACAAGGGGCACCCGGGGTTTGCCATGACATTGTCTCTTGGTCTTTGCTTTTGCTTTCTGTGCCCTGATGAGGATGATGCTCACCTCAGCAGGGTGTGTTGGTGTAAGAAGAGGTCTGCACTTTAATGCAAACTTGCTCTAACCTGAGCAGATGAGACCCATTGACCACAAGGCCCAAACGGGAGGAGGCAGTAGAGCTACAGAGAGGGGAGAAAGGGCCTTCCCAGATGAGTGTGCATGGCTGTAGAGCTGCTGGGACAGAAGCAGGAGCCTGCAGTGTCCTAATTACAGGGATGGGGAGAGGGAAGGAGCCTACCAGAAAGGTTTGTGAGACCTTGGAGAGGTCCCTGAGGACAATAGGGAGCCACCTCCTGTAACTCATGAGAGGGGCTGGAAACCCAAACACCTCTGTGGATAAGTTCAGACTGTCCCTCCCCTGGAAGGCAGGGAGAGCTTTTGCCCCATCTTCCCCCTTGCTGGACTTCTACTGAGCTGCCTTTCCTTCCAGGCTGCTTGGTGTGTCCTGCCGTCACGGGTCCTGCTGGTGCTGACCTCTCAGAAAGGGATTCAGGTGAGATGGTTTTCTGCTGAGGGTGAGAAGCGAAGTCACGATGCTGGGAGGATGAGCCTCTTGGGCCTCACCCTGCTGCTTTCTCTCTCCAGATGTATGAGTCCGATGGCTCCATCATGGTTTATTGGCACGCACTGGATGTCACGGAGCATCCTCCAGGTAAATCCTATGGTGGGAGCACAGCGAGGAGCTCCCCAGCCCCTCTGCCTGCTCTCCTTCCCCAGACGTGTGTGATTCCTGTAGTGCAGCTTGATTCCTCGTGGTCTAGAGACCCCCAGCAGCCTTGCTGCTGGGTCTGGTTAGGATTGAGCCAGGACAGTCCTTCAAAGCAGCTTAGCAGAAGGGTCTGGAAGAGGTCATAGTGTCACCCTGTCTCCTTGATCCTGGCTTGACAGGGGCCCGAGGCAGCTGCGAAGGGGCTTGGAAGGGACCCAGTGTGGCAGCTATAGGACTAGCCCTAAAGATGAAACTCGAATGGGCACCCTGGTGCGTCACACTGCTGCACCAGTGTCCCGGTTCCTGAAAACTGCCGCAGGTCATGCCCGGCTCTTGGTTTCCTTTCAGGACAAGCAGTGTTTGCTCGAGGGATTGCTGCAGCTGGCGGACACTTCATCTGCGTGGGTGAGCCAAATCCGGGAGTTTGAGGAAGGATGAGAAGGGAGGGTGGTGCTGAGGGGGGACGTCAGTGGGACCCAGGGATGGTGTAATGACGCGGGATCAGCTGAAGGGGCTGGGTTGGCCTTGGAGCTGCTCTGTGGGAGCATCTGTGCTGAGGAGAGGGGCAGGCCTGCGAGCAGTGTCTATCAGGAGCAGCCTCACGTAGGCAGCAGGTCTCAGGGGGTGCGAGGGGCATGGCTGTAGGCATGGTGAGAGCTGGAGGCTCACTCCCAGGATGGAGAGGAATGAGCCTCAGCTGATGCCTCCTCTGCTCCATCCGCAGGGACATCCTCTGGTCTGGTGCTGGTGTTTGACATCCCCCCTAAAGGGACGAACATCACAGTGAGCGAGATCCTGGAGCAGCACCGCGATGCCATCACCGACATTGCAGCAGAGCTGGGCCAGGCTCCGGTATGTGTGGGGTCAGCGCTCTTGGCAGCCACCTGGGCCAGAGGAGCTGGTGGGGTCCCTGGTGGCGGGTGGATGAGCAGTACGGACTCCAGCTGTTCCCTCAGCCCCACAGCTGTCTCAGGAACGCCTTGCAGGTGTCAGCTCTGGGAAGCTGAGGTTTACACAGGTCCTAGCTGTGGCTGAGCCAATTCCAGGGTGCAGCCCCTCACCCTGGAAGACAGTGCTCTCCGTGGCCATCCCAATCCCTGCTGCAGGCAAGGTCTGGAGAGGCTGTGATGTGGCAGAGCTGCCCCAGAGCTGGCTGCTCTCCACGGTGCAGGAGACTGGAGGGTGGCTTTGCTTTCCCTCCCTTCACCAGGGACATTGGCTTTTGTGGCTGTCTCTGCCTGAAGGGGATCTACCCTGTCAAGCTGGGATACATCTGGGGGAAGAGGTGGCTTGGGATGGCCACTTCCTCAGCCCACACTCCAAAGACCCTGCAGGCCATCCTACTGTGGCTTAGTGTGGCACCTCGAGGCAAGGCAAACTGGAGTCAAGTATAGTTCAGAATTCTGCACTTGAACACTGGTATTTCAGGGCTATTCCCTTTGATTCCCCAGCAGTTGGGAGCAGCCACCCCATCAGTTATTCCACCGTCCCAGTTTCCGTTGGCGTTCAGCCAGTCTCTGCCTTCTTAGCACCTTAGTCTCCATGTTTTTCAGCTGACTCTCAGTCCTGGTTACCCAGGCTCTGGGAACACAAATGCTAAAGCAGAGAGGGGCAACAAAGGTGAAGGAGCTGATCCCCCAACACAGCGTGGCTGTGGGAACGCAGCTCATTCCCAGCCCAGAGTATCCCGTGATCTGTCGGGGTGCGTGCTGGAGCACAGAAGAGCTATTGAAGCTAAAGTCCAGTTGTGGTACAAGAAAAAATGAGCAAAACTGGTCACGAATAAGCCCACTCTAAAATTAAAGTTGCTGCCATTAGAGCAGTGAGTTACTGCAGCAGACCCTCCCTGTGGGAATGCAGCGAGAAGAGGGCACAGAACATGTCCTGCTGGTGTCTCCAGAGCCATCCCAAGGTGCTGGCTGCTGGTACAGGACCTGCTTCTCCTCCCCAGGCCAGGCCCAGGGTGCTGGCGCCCAGGGGGATGAGGAAGCCAAGGGCAGAGCCATGCCTGGGCACTAGCTGAAGGGACAAACCTTTTCCCCTTGCCAGTGGAGGGAGGTAACCGACCCAAGATGTCAGCGCTACCAGTGACCTTTCTCGTGGCAGACGAGATAACTTCACCTGATTACAGAACACAGTCTGGGCCCGGGATGGGTCTTCCTTCAGTTCAGCTCACTCTGGTCAACATCTCTGCAGACACACTAATTGGCTTCTTCATTATTGGCTGCTTCCTTCATAACGAGGACACTTTCTTATACTTTCTCTAATTAGTTACGTTTAACTTTCTCTGCGTTTGGGACTCCCCTGAACAATTAATTGCTTAGAACTGGTTCCCAATTAGCCTGGATATGGAGCTTGTTTACGTGAAAGCTGTTCTGTCATCTACCCCTGTCTGCAGTGACTGTCCTCTAATGCGCCTCTCTTGGACTCTGCACCGTGGTTTGTTAAAGGCTTTCTAGCGAGCGAGAGACGGGGCCTGGCGTGTGAAATCCCAGGTGCCTGTAAGGAGAAGAGTGTCGGGACTTGGGTGTAGAGGGAGGGAATGCAGTAATTCTTCCTAGAAATTTTTTATCCTATGTGTAATTAGCATTGCCAAACACGAACATGTTTAAACTGAAATGCCCATGTGTGATCCCAGCCAAGCCTTGCTTGTTCACAAAACGTGTCAGCAGTTTCTGTGAGCTGTTAAACTTTAAGCTTGTTCTGCTGCGGGCTCTGGCTTTGCTTTGCAGCAACTTTAGCGGCACAGGCAATTGGGGCAGCAAAATCCTTCTGCCTGGTGTGAATCAGCTGCTCACTGCCGGCGGCGGAGCAGGCTGCCCCATGAGTGGTGCCAGGGTGGAGGCTGACCCACCTCTGCTTCACAGGATGGGGCTGGTGACCTGGTGACAGCTGATGACGCTGGGGCCCTGTGTGTCTGGAGCACAGGAGAGGAGTTCACCCTGCTCAGCAAAATCCCGGCCTTTGGGTAAGTCCGGGGGGCAAATGGAATGACACAGTGCGGTCCCATCGACGGGTGGTGTCGGACAACCCTGGTCGGTGTCTCACGAGGGATGGGAGGGTGGCAGGAATGGGACACCCGGCGCCAGCCCCTGGTGTGCGGGTCTGCAGCTGAGAGGGGAGGAGGTGAAACGTGGCCCTATTCCCAGCTGCACCTGCTCCTCCGTGAAGCTGTGGAACGGGGTCGTGGCTGCTGGCTATGGAAACGGGCAGATTCGGCTGTATGAGGCAGCAACAGGCCTCCTGCGTGCCGAGGTCAACGCTCACGCTCGATGGATCTACGCACTGGACCTGGCGCCGGAGACAGGAAAGGTATGGCTGGCTGTGGTAGGGCAACCCGGCCTGTGTGCAGCATCCTGCCCCGGCATCCCACTAGCCTGGAGCATGGCAGCCTGTGGATGGCCAGGCAGGAGCTGCTCCATTGCCCCAGGACACGGTGCTGCCGTCCCCGTGGCGTCCCTCCATCCTCCTGGTCCCACAGCCTCTGTCCCACTCCCTTTGCAGCTGCTGTCGGGCGCAGAGGACTCCTTTGTTCACGTCTGGAAGCTCAGCAGGAACCCGGACACCGACGATGTCGAGGTGAGTCAGGGCAGCGGCAGCCCTCAGTGGGGAGCATATGGCAAATACATGGCACTCCAAGCTGTCGCTGCCCCGTGGGGCCGTGGCACAGGTGCTGCTCTGTCCTGCAGCCTCCAGTGAGGCACCATGGCCACAGAGAGGGGCTTGCTGCTCGGTGGAAGCCCAGCTGGGCCCAGTCTTAGCCGCCATGGGGCGGCACAGCTGTCCTCCTTCCTCCTGCTTGTGATCCCCGGTCCTGTCCTGGACTGGTGGAGGTACAAGCCGGGAAGGCTGCTCTGTCTGACCAGGATATGGTTCCTGTGCTCCTGAAATGGCAAGCTCGAGCCATGGCCCACTGGCCCAGCCACATGCCCATGGTCCCTTGCCTGCCTATTGCCCTAAGGTAATGCCTCTACAGGCGGGCAGGGACCCGAGGCAGGTCCTTGGGCTTCTGGCTGTGGTGGGTTGTACTTTACTCAGCCTGTGCCACCATTCTGGCTCTTCTCCCCGCTGCAGATCGAGCACTGCCACGGTGAGTGTGTGACCGACACCCAGGTCTGCGGTGCCCGCTTCTGTGACCCCGAGGGAAACTCCTTCGCCGTGACCGGCTACGACCTGAACGAGATCTTCCGCTACGGCCGGGTGTAGGCTGCAAGCCGTGAGGTCTGTCCAGGGGCAGGGCTGAGGCCACGCAGGGAGAGCCGGGCTACCCCTGCACCACAGTGCATCGGCACCAAGCCACCGTAAGCAAAGGGGGTTCAGCACAGCCCCCCCGACTTCTGCTCCATGGGGCCTGTTGGCAGCGACACAGGGCTGTATCCCCAACAGGGTGGAAATCTGTGTGAAGGTGGAGCTGAGCCAGGATCCCCTCACTCCCAAAGCAAACCTGCCCTCAGCGTGGCACATCCGTGCACAGGGAACATGGGCTTGGAGCTGCTCTGGCTACACAGGACCCGACTCCGCAGCCCTGCGGGTCCCTGGGCCAGGTGCTGTCCTCCCACCCGCCCCCCCAGCCCTTCCTGGAGGGAAGGAGGCAGCAGAGGCAGCGTGGCTGGGAACAGAACCGGCTCCCCTCTTCCCAGCGGCAGCTCTGGTTCAGACGGGAGAGGTTCCAGGGCGAACCTGTGTTACACGCTGCTCCGGCCAGGAGAGCCTCAGGAGTTGGTCCCAGCCGGTGTGGCGGCGCCTCGTGGGTGCAGCACCCATGGAGCCACCCTACCCTGGGGCAGCAGAGTTACCTGGGAGGAGGAGAGGAGCCTCTTCCCCAGGGAGCCGTGGGGACACACAGGTCCCCGTGGGACCTAGCATCCCCAAGGCTGCTGGCCAGATGTGTGGGGCCACAGCTGTGCTCCTGGGCTGGAAAAGGCAGAGGCAGCTGCACTGTGCTCTCTGCCAAGGATAGTCCCCCAGGTCACTGCAGCAGAGCCACGCTGCTGCCATGTTGTCCCCCTGTTCTCGCCCTGCGCCCCTCCTCAGCTGGCTTTCACACTACCTCCTGCCCAGACCAGCTCTGCTGGAGCAGATGCTGTGCCTGGGCTTCCCCCTGGCTCTGCCTTGGCCCCTTCCCCCAGGGGCTGCCCTGCCCCAGCCCTCCTGTCCCCATCCCTTCCCGCAGCCAGGAGCTGATGTGTCCCCAGGGATGAGCTCGGCCTCTGGCTCCGCTCCGAGGGCCCTGCGGGACCAGGGGTGCACAGAGGGCCCCAGCCCTGTGCCATAGGGTGAGCTCAGCGCAGGACAGGCCCTGGGGGAAGGGAGGAGAGATGCTGGCCAGGGGGCTTCCCCCACTCCCAGCCCCTCCTGCTACACTGGGGCAAAGGCTGCAGCCAGGGATCCAGCTCCCCCTCTGCTGCCCAACCCCAAGCTATGGGGCACAGACCCACCTCCACCTTGTGTGCCCCACTATCATTCCCCCCCTCAAAACATATCCCCCCTATGAGCTAGGGCCCCTGCTCCCCGCCACGTAAGCGTCAGTCACCCCATGCTATACCCCCGCCACGTGCTATATCTCCCCCCTCAGCTGTGGGTCAGGACCCCACACTCCTGTTTCCCACCCTCATCGGCCGTGTACTCCCCACCCCACCCATGATAAAAACACCTGAATGAAGCCCCACCCTGTGTTGCTCCTTACTGCGCGGTGGCGGGGAGGGGGGGTTAATGGCTGAGCACCATGGGCTGGGGGGGGAGAAGAGCAGAGTCCAGGCCCGTTACAAAAGGCTTTATTAAAGGTTAAAACAGCCGATGCTGAGAGGCATGGGCAGTCCCCCTCACAGTGCTGGGGCAGCTGGGGGGGGCCCTGGGGGCAGGGAGGGGGGCCCGAGGGCCGGTGTGCTCATGGGATGGGGGTAAAAAAGTGTAAAAACAGTTGTGCAGTTCAGCCCGGGGACCCCGGGACCCCCAGGCCGGGGACGATAGCCCTCAAACACCGGGACACAGCCCGTAGCCCTGCAGGGGCACGTCCAAGGCACAGAGATGAGCTTGCGGGGGGGGGGCAGGCTGCCCTCCCCCCAGGCAGGAGCAGCTCCTACAGCCATACAAGCACCCAGGGACCCCCACGCCCACCCCACCCTCCTGCCCTGCACCCCACTCACAGCTTGGCCCCCCACCCGCCTCTGTTGGAGAGGGGGGAAATACAGCACCAGAGAGCCCTTCCCGGGGGAGCACCCGGCACGGGGTGGGGGAGTCCCCAGGAGGAGGACGAGGCCGGCAGAGCCCCCCCCCAGCTCCTTGCCTGCCCCCAGCCCCACAATACTGCTCGGTCAGAGGTAGCACCAGCGTTGGCCGGGGCGGAGGGGGCCCTGCCGGCACAGCACGGCTCGGCATGGCCGGCCCCGCTCCCGCGCCGGGGAAAGGCACGGTGGGACAGCGGGGAGGACAGGCCGTGACCCAGCGAGCGACGTCCGGCAGCGCCTGTAAACAAGCCGGGGTTGAGGGGGTGTAAACGGGCCGCAGCCGGGGGGGAGGCAGCCCTTGGCAGGGAGAGGGGCCAAGCAGGCGGCCCCCAGCCCAGCCGTACCCCCCCAGCTCAGGAGACGTGGGGCGATGGCCGCCAGAAGCACCACTTGCTGCGGGTGTGCTGCTTGCGCTGCAGCTGCTCCTCCCGCTCCCGCTCCTTCTTGGAGCGCAGGTACAGGTCCTCCTCCTTCAGGTACCAGACCGGCGGCCAGCGGTGCCGCTCAAAGTGCGCCTGGTTCTCTGCGGGGACACGGCATCAGAGCCTGTCACGGCACCCCCACCGCGTCCCGTGTCCCTGCCCTCATCCCCCCAGCCCCGTACCTGGGGACATGAACTTCATCTCCCGGGGGAAGCGGCGGCAGACGCTGTTGTAGTTGGTGCAGATGTAGTGCAGGCACCATGCGGCCAGCTGCCGGGCGTTGTGGAACTGTGGGCAGAGCGGTGCATGGCAGTGTCATGTCCCCCCCCGGACAAACACACCCCACCACCGACACCCCCCAGCCCCGCCACCGCCTGCCCCGTGGGGATCTGTGGGTCCCCCCTCCCCTCCAGCCGCAGGGCTCACACCCCCCACCTACCTGCGTCATCTCCAGGTAGATGATGACCTGCTCATCGATCTCCACCCGCTGCATGAAGGCTCGCAGCAGCTCGTCCACAGCGTACTGCTCTGGGGGGGGGGACATGACACGGGGGACATCAGTGCCCTGGGGCGGGGGGGGCTGCGCACGCTGGGGACGTGCACCCCGGCAAGCCGGGCTGCGCCCCAGGGGTAAGCCGTGCTCCTCCGGCTCTTACATAAGCACCCCGTTAATAACTCACTGGGGACACATCGATCCCCATCCCCGCAGTGACGTAATCGTATTGACAGGTGACGTCAACAGGGGCTGGGGGAGGGCGGGGTGGGGGCAGCTGGGCCTCACCTGTGAGCGCCTGCAGCCGGGGCAGGCAGAGGCGGTTGGTGAGGATGAGGAGCTCCATGGCATCCAGGTCGGGCGTGGGGGTGAAGACGCCGGTGTAGAGGAAGTCGAGGACGGCGCGCAGGCAGGCACAGTTGGTGCCGGGCAGGGAGACCTGCAGGACAGGGGGTGTTGGGTGTAGCGGGGGGGGCCGGCACACAGAGCCTGCGGGAGAACCGACTGTGCCCGGCCACCGGCAGCGCCTGCCCTGGCACAGCCCTCCCGCCCCACACGGCTCCCCGCTTTCTCTCCAGCAAGAAGAGGGAAAGCAGGACTCATGCGTGCCAAGCCCAGGGGGTCCGAGCCAGCTGGGCAGAGCTGGCGCTGCCAAGGGACTCCCATTCTCCCAGCAGTCTCATGGCACAGCGTCGGGGACACCCCTCCCACCGTCACCGTCCCTGTCCCCCTCCTGTAGCCCCTCACCTCGGCAGCGTAGCTCTCCCGGAAAGCCCCCCGGAACATAGCCATCATCCAGTCGCAGCCGGCGATGAGCAGGGGCTTGTGTGCCGGCACAGCCCCGTCGTCCACGCGGAAAACCACATCTGGAACGGCAAGGGGATGGCCTCAGTGTGGGGACAGGCGCCCCTCGGCCACCCCAGCCCCTGTCACGGCTGGTCCAGGGACACACACCCCAGGCACCACCTGCAGCCCCCCCCATGGCTGACCCATGCCAGGGAGCGTGTCACTGCCACATGGCTGCCAGGGACATCACGGGAAAGGGATGAGGGGTCTGGGACCCCAGAGCACAATGGTCTCAGTGGTGGGAGGGGGATTACAGTGTCTGGGACTCTGGGTACCCACAGGACACCGTGGGAGCCAGGACTCCTGGCTGGAGGGGGAGGAAGGAACTGGGTGATGTCCCCAGCCCGGGCAGCCCCTGTGACCCTCCCTCTGCCCCCATCCCAAGCCAGGAACCACCCTACCTGCGAAGACCCCCTTCCCCAGGCACTCCTTGATGCGGTTGGCACGGCGGACATGGAAGGCCTTGGTGATCTCCTGGTTCATGAAGCTCTCCTTGTTGAGCACGTTGGCCACCATCATGCGCAGGTCGAAGACCTCCAGCAGCTCAGCAATGGTGGCCACCTGCATGAGGTCGTTGCGGGCCTGGTCCAGCCGCCCGGTGTAGAGGTACTCCAGCACGGCACGGAAGGGCTCCGCTTGCACCCGCTGGTCCATGCACACCACTGCCATCCGCTTCTCCCGCCCAGCCACCGGGTCAGCCACCAGCTCCCAGCGCATGCTGACAAAGCCGCGGCCCCAGGCCGACAGGTCACGGCTGCCACCACCACTGGGCACCGCGCCGTCCCCCGCCACCGGCCGCAGGGTGTCATCGCTCTGGGAAGTCCGCAGCGGGGTGTGCGCCCCCTCGGCCAGGACCCCCCGCTCCCCGTCCAGGCTCTTGGTGCGGGCAGCTGGTTCCTTGGACCCCCCCCGCGGCCCCTCCAGGGTGAAGAGGTCGTAGAACTTGGAGCAGGAGGTGGCCAGGTAGACGCGGTGGGCGAAGACCCGCTGACCGCCCTGCAGCTGGAAGACGACATCGGCGCAGAGCGGGGTGCAGAAGAGGGCGGCGGGGCCCCAGCTGCGGCTGGCCGGCGGGTCGGGGATCTGGATGACGGGTGGTGGGGGCTTGGGGGGCAGGAAGGGTGCCTGCAGCAGCGGCCGCTGCATCTTCTTCAGGTGGGACTTCCAGAACTGGAGGTGCCGGCGGGAGATGAGGGCGGCCCGGATGGCGTTGTCAAAGACGTCCTTGATGCCGAACTGGGCCACCACGCTGGTCTCGTAGTAGGGCACACCCAGCTCCTTGGCCACCTCGTGGCCCCGCTCCGGGGGCAGGATGTCCGTGGGCTTGATGGGCCTGGGGGGGACAGAGCAGGGCCATGTCACCATGCGGAGGGGCCCGGTCTCCAGCCAGCCCCCTGGTCCCACCACCCCCCAACCACCCAGAACAGCAGCCTCACTTGGCCAAGGGGCGGCGGGCTCGGTTGACAGCCTCCAGGTCGGCGTAGCGCAGGTCCAGCTGGCAGCCCACCAGCACGATGGGCGTCCGGGGACAGAAGTGTTTGATCTCAGGGTACCACATCGTCTTTACGTGGCGCAGGGAGTTGGGGTTTGCCAGCGAGAAGCAGAGCACAACCACATCCGACCTGCGGCCGGGAGGAGGAAGAGGAGGAGGAGGAGGGTGAGGGCAGCCCTGCCCCTGCGTGACTTGCTGTCACTCTGTGTCCCCAGGCCACCCCCTGCACCTCCTCTGGCTCAAGAAACAGTACTGAGGTCCCATCCCTGTCCAGGGACACCCATCGCTGGAGCCAGCTGCCCCCACTCCAGGACCCCACACCCCCACCCCTCTGCCCCACGGCCATGGGGAGCCCCACGGCCACGCACAGGGGCAGCTGGGACTAGGGAGGCAGCTGAGGGTTCTGAGTCACCATGGTCAGCCAAGCAAAGGGCTGCCCCGGCTTGGGTACAGCACAGGACTGTCTCAGCACGGCATGGGGCTTGTGCTGGCCCCAGAAACACCCCACAGAGTGCTGGGGCAGTGGCCGAGCACAAGTGGGTGCAAGGAGAAGCCCACAGAGAGCGACTGGGTGAGGGCTGGAGTAGGTGCCAGCCACCGGCATGGACAGGGCTGCAGGGACCCTGCCCGGCCACCCCAAACCCCTTCCCAGCACCCGGCGTGGGGCTGTCGCGCTGTCCCCATCATCCCAGCCCTGCGCCGGCACTGCCAGTGGCTCAGGGGAGCTTCCCTGGGCAAGGTGACAGGGGACGTGCGGGAGGTGCCAGCAGCGCCCAGGTCCCCACCACCCCCGGCGCCTTATAAGGCGGCCGGGAGCAGCCACGTGTCCCCAGACCTGGTTTGTTTTTAGTCTGCGCCTTGCCGAGACGTGACCAGGAGGCGCGTTTGGAGACGGGCCCGTGTCAGGGACCAAGATAGACGCCACCCGCCGCCTCCCGCGGGCCCCCGGCCAGCACAGGAGCTGCCGGTCACCCACAGGCGATGCCAGCCAGGGCCGGGACGTGGCACCCACCACCCTGCAGGGTGGGAACCAGCAGCCTCGGTGGGGCGGGCAGCACCAAGCACCTTGGGCTGCCCAGGAAGGGGCAGCCCTCCATATCCCCCAGCGAGGGGTGCCCCCAGCCTGTGGGGCCACTGTGGCCCCTGGCCCCGGAGCAGTGTTGAGGGGAGATTAGAGCGCACCGAGCCGCGCTGGCACAGTGCAGCGGGTGATAAGAGCCCGGACGTGTCAGCGGCCACGGGGAACAGGGGTGTTTACAGCCCAGGGAGCAGGGGGGGCCAGAGGGCCAGTGACCGCTCGGCCACAGCCCGGAGGCTTCTCCCACTGCCGTGCCAGCAGCCCCCACGGAGGGACCCAGCCCTGAGGACCCTCTGTGGGGTGACTTATCGAGCTGAAAGGGCCCCTGGCTCTGCCCCACGGCATAGGGGGCTCAGCCCCTGCAGGGATGGGACCCTCACCCAGGGTCTGCCCCCCCCCCCCAGCCCCCAGGGAGGTGGGGGCCTCAGGCACCCCAATCAGCACCCCAGAGCCTCCCCCTACCCCAAAAGGCAGCCCTGGCATGGGTGGTGCCGGGTCCTCCCAGGAAGCCATGAGCACCCGGGGCAGGGGGCTGTTGGGGCGCACAGCCCCGCTGCTGCCCGAGCTGAAGCCATGATGCCCCCAGGGTGCCGAAAGCAGCCCCCCCAGCTGGGGGGGTGGGGGCACTCACAGCCCCCCCCGAGGGTTTGGGGTGCCAGAGCTGCTCTCTGGGCGCTGGCAAGAGCCCAAAGGGCCCCTTCGGCTCCATGTCCCCCAGGACGGGCAGGGCTGGGGCAGGGCTATGGGGTGGGGGTGCCAGTGGCAGATCGGGGTGACAATGGTGGGTGGGGGTGCCGGTGACAGGGATCAGGGTGCCAGAGGCGGGTCGGGGTGTCAATTACAGGGACTGGGGTGCCGGTGGCAGGGCTCGGGGTGCCGGTGAAGGGAGTCGGGGCACCCGCGGTCCCACCTGCCGTAGGCGAAGCGCCGGTCCTTGTGGTGGTCCCCGAAGGTGTCCCAGAGGCGGAGAGAGACGCTGACCTCGTCCACCACATCCCGGGAGCGCTCCAGCACCTGCCCGGACAAGGCAGCGCCGCCGTCACCGCCCCGGTCCCGACCCCCCCAGAGCCGCCCCCCGCCCCCGGGCACCCCCCGGAGCGCTCCACAGCCGCCGGCCCCGGCGACCCCCGCTCAGGCTGCTCGGCGCTCCCGCCCCCCCCTCCCCTCCCCCCCGGTGCCTGCCGCCCCCCCCGGTGCCGCCGGTGCCCCGCACCTCCTGGCAGACGCGGTACTGGTCGATGGCCCATACGGTGGGGACGTGCGTGGCCAGCAGCTGGTACTGGCTGAGCGTGGCGTTGCAGGCGCGGGCGCAGATCAGCCGCGTCTTCCCCACCGCGTTGTCGCCCACCACCACGCACTTGATGGTCTCGACGTTGGGGCGCTCGTAGTCCACGTCCAGGTCCATCGGCGCCGGCGGCGACACCGGGGGCACCGGCGTGGACACCGGGCACCGGCGGGGACACACCGGGCCCCCGGGCAGCGGCCCCGCAGGGAGCGGCCGCGCTCAGCGCCGCCCCCCGCCCATGCCCGCTCCGCCGCCGCCGCCGCCGCCCGGGCCCGTTACCCCGCCCGCCCCGCCCCGCCGCCAATCCGCGCCCGTCCCGCCGCCCCGCCCCGCCCCGCCGGCACCGCCCCGCCGCCCCGCCCGCCAATCCGCGACCGCGCCGCCGGCCTCGCCCCGCCCCGCCCCGCCACCCCCCCGCCAATCCGCGCCCGCCCCGCCGCGGCCCCGCCCGCGCGCGGACAAAGGAGCGCCGCCAGGGGGCGCCGCGCGCCACGTGACCGGGCCCCCACCCCCCCTCCACCACCACCCTACCCCACCCCTCGCGGCCGGCCGCGCGCGGAGGCCACGCCCCTCGGGAGGGGCGGGGTCTCTGGGACACGCCTCTCTTCCGCGCCCCGCCCACCCCCGACGGGGACGGGGCGGGGGGGAACGGGGGGACCGGGAGCGGGGAGCGGGGTGGGCAGGGACCGGCGGCACCGGGGACACCGGCGACACCGGCGACACCAGCGGCACCAGTGACACCAGTGACAGCTGTGACACCAGCGGCACCAGCAACCCCAGTGACACCAGCGACAACTGTGACACCAGCGACAGCTGTGACACCGTTCACCCCCCGCAGACCGGACTACCGGCGCAGCCAGCGCCCGCCTCTCACTCACCACGGTGACGCCAGGGACACCAGTGCACACCAGTATGAACCACCAGTACCAGTACGCGCGGGTGAAAACAGTGACATCAGAGCGCTCCAGTACTAACCAGTGACACCAGTAGCACCGTCAGCCTGCGGCACTGCCCCATGTCCCCCAGCCCTGCCCCATGTCCCCAGCACTGCCCTGTACCCCCCGGCACTGCCCCACGTCCCCAGCCCTGTGTCCCCCAGCACTGCCCCATGTCCCCAGCCCTCCCCTGTGTCCCCCAGCACTGCTCCCAGCCCCATGGCCCCACGCCCAGGTCCCAGGGCAGGAGCGGGCTGTGCCCACCGTGGGTCCCATCCTGTCCCCCCCCCCCACCCCGTGACATGCTGCCAGGTCCCAGGACTCCCCCCACACCCACTGCGCCAGCACTGTGTCCCCACCCCTGGCACACCAGCACCCGTGGCCCTCCTCTGGGACCCCCAGGACCCCCATGGAGGGTGGCATGTGGCACCTGGCCCTGGGCTGGGGACGTCCCCGGGCCCCCCCTGCCCACCCTGGGCAGGGGGGGCCCGGGGACGTCCCCAGCCCCAAGGCCCCATTTTCCAGCTGCTGCAAATATTTTCCCTCTCTGGGGCTTTGGGATTTGGAGGCCGCGGTGACCAAATAAGGGAACGGGCCGAGCGCGGCTCCGCCGGGACAGGGCAGCTGGCGCCCGACGGGGGACGGGGGGACGGGACCCCCCCCCCCCCACGCCAGCCCCAGCCCGAGCTGAGCATCCTGCATCCCTCTCCCGTATCCTGCCCGCAGTCCCGGGTGCTGCTCCCCTGGGACATGCACAGCACCCACGTCCCAGTGGAGGACGCTGGGTACGGTGCCCACGAGCCATGGGGACACTGGAACCTGCACCCACAATCCAGTGGGACCCTGCACAGCACCCACATCCCAGTGCGAGACCCACTTCCCGGTGCTTGATCCTGCCACAGCACCCACATCCCGATGTGGGATGCACTTCCCAGTGCTGGATCCTTGCAAAGCACCCATGTCCCAGCACGGGACCCCAGTACAGCACCCACATCCCAGCGCAGGACCCTGTGTTTAGTGCCCACGAGCCATCGGGACCTTGGGACCTGCACCCACATCCCAGTGGGACCCTGCACAGCACCTGCGTCCCAGTGTGGGACCCACTTCACAGCACGGGACCCACTTCCCAGTACTGGATCCTGGCACAGCACCCATGTTCCACCGTGGGACACTAGTACAGCACCCATGTCCCAGTGCAGGACCCTCTGTTCAGCGTCCATGAGCCATTGGAACCCTGGCACCTGCACCCACCTCCCAGTGGGATCCTGCACCCACAGTCCAGTGGGACCCTGCACAGCACCCACATCCCAGTGTGAGACCCACTTCCCAGTGCTGGATCCTGGCACAGCACCCCTATCCTGGTGTGGGATCCACTTCCCAGTGCTAGATCCTGGCACAGCACCCATGTCCCACCACGGGACACTAGTACAACACCCGCATCCCAGTGCAGGACCCTCTGTACGACGCTCATGACCCTGGGATGTGCACCCACAATCCAGCGGGACCCTCCACAGCACCCACATCCCGGTGTGGGACGCACTTCCCAGTGCTGGATCCTGGCACAGGACCCATGTCCCAGTGTAGGACCCTGTGTACAGCGCCCACGAGCCATTGGGACCCTGGGACGTGCACACACATCCCAGTGGGACCTTGCCCTGCACCCACATCCCGGTGCAGGATCCTTACGCTGCACCCATGTCCCAGCACAGGACCCCGCACGGCACCCGCATCCCGGTGTGGGACCCCGCACCCCACCCGCGTCCCAGTGGGACCCGGCGCGTCCCGGTGCCGGGTGTCCCGGTTGCTCCCGGCCAGCGGGCCCCGGCAGCGCCCCGCGTCCCCCCGCCCCGCCCGGCTGGCGCCGCCGCCGCCCCGCGCCCCGCCCGGTGCCGCCCGGTCCCGCCCGTGGGCGGCGGGGGCGGGGCGGGCGCAGGGGCTGCGGGGCGGCGGGCGCGGGATGGCGGCCCCGGGGCTGGAGAGGCACCGGCTGGCGCTGCTGGCGGCCAAGGAGGACGTGGGCAACCCCCGGGCCGGGACCAACTGGTGAGGCTGGGAACGGGAGCGGGAACGGGCACCGGGACCGGGAACACGGTTGGATACCAGGGAACGGGGCGCCGGCACCAGGAATGGGAAGGGGCACCGGGTACTAGCGCCGGACCGGGCATAGGCACCGGGCATGGGCATCGGCACCGGGAACTAGTACCGGGAACGGGCATCGGCACCGGGCACCGGCATGGACAGTGCGGGCGGTGGCTGCGGGCTCGGCGGGACGCGGGCGGGGGGGTCCGAAACGCACCGGCAGCGGGACGGGGGGGGTCCGGGGCGCACCGGGGTCCCGGACGGAACGCGGGCCGCGGGGTGCTGGGGCAGGGGGGTGCCGAGACGGGCCCGACGTCCCGGGGCTGAGCCCCGCCCGTCGCTGCGCCCGCCGAGCCGCGCTGGGAACCGGGCGCCCGGTCCCGCCCCGCCCCGCCCGGTCCCGCCGCCGCCGGGCTGGGAGCGGCGCCGCCGCCCGGGGCACGGCACGGCCTGGGGGGGCTGCACCGGGGGGACAGTGCCGGGGCCGGGGGGAGCAGTCGAGCCCCGGCACCGGCTCCTGCTGCCGGTCACCGGGTGGGCCGGGGATGGGGAAGGGGCCGGAGGTGCCCCGGGTGATCGGGGCGCCCTGCCCGGCTGCGCCCTATGGCTTGAGGGGGGTGTGCGGCTGTGCCCCCCACCCTCCCCGGGCCGCACCGTGGTGGGAAAGTGGGGTCCTGCCCTGCCCCGGGGTGTGGGGGTCCCGGGACGGTGCCACGCCGGTGCTGGGGGCGATGGCACCGGAGCTGCGCCATCCCCCACGGCCACCCCTCGCCTCGCAGCCCTGCGGCAGCATGCAGGGCTTGGCCCCGAGGCCACCGGCCGCCCGGGCAATGCCCTCTGTCCCCTGTCCCGGCCAGCGTGCCGGAACTTGGCTGGCCCGGGGCCAGGGCCTGTTCCTGCTGCCGGCCAGGCCTGCCGCGTGCAGCCAGCATGACGTGCTGTGCCATGTTGTGCCGTGTCACGCCATGCCATGCCATACCATGCCTGGCTGTGCCATGTCGTGCCCTGCCATGCCGCGCCATGCCATGTCACGCCTTGCTGTGCCATGCCATGTCCTGCCATGCCGTGCCGTGCCGTGCCGTGCCACGCTGCACGCCTGCTCCCGGAGCCGTGCCGTGCCATGCCGTGTCCCAGCCGGCGTGGAACACAGCATGCCGCCACATGCGCCTGTAATCGGAGCCATGCGGAGACAAAGAGGCAGCAGAGCCGGCGGGGAATGCCCAGCCAGGGCCTCTGCCAGCGAGGCGTCCCCAGCCCCCTCTCGGCCCCCCAGCCCCAGGCAGGGGGTCCCGGCACAGCCAGGGGGCCAGGGCTGTTCCCCATCTCTGGGCAGGCAGGGGGAAGACGGGGCCAGTGGGGGCCACGGGGTCAGGGTCTGTGTGAGGGGTCCCGGACACTGTGTGCGGTGCCAGCCCCGGTGCTGGGAGATGCCACCACTGCCCCGAGGGGCTTGGGCTGGGGACAGCCCGGGGGGCCGGGGGTGGGCCGTGCTGCTGTGGCGCTTCCCGCGGCCCCATTGTCCCCAGGGCGGATGCTGCCGGCGGCACTTCCACGAATTCAGCCCAGGCAGACGGCACAGGGGGGGCACGGCAGGGGGCACAGAGGGTGCCCCCGGGCTGGCAGGTCTCCAGGCTGCCTCCCCCCGTCCTCCCCGCCCCCGGATTCTCCCCAGGGCAATTCCTGACTCCCCCAGGAAAGCGACTGCCACTGGCCCCACTGCCCTTGGGGGGATTACCCGCCGGCCAGCTCTGCCCGGAGCGGGTCGGTGGCCACCGCCTGCCGCAGCCGGGGACGTCCGAGTGGCCACGTTGCCTGTCACGGGTGACCTTGTAGGGACGAGGGCAGCTGCCCGTGCTGCTCTGCTGCCCCTCCAATCCTGACCCCCCCTCCCCTTCTCCCCCCCCAGGGCTGTCTTTGGCTATGAGAAGCACCATGACCTCAAGCTCCTGGACTCTGGAGGTAACAGGGGAGCAATGCTGAAGGAGGGGGGGGGGTGCCGGGGGGGGTCCCACTGTGCTCACTCCCCCCCCCTTGCCGACCAACATCCTCCTTGTAGCTGGGGGTCCGGATGAGCTGGCCGAAAAATTCTCCACCGCCAGCATCATGTACGGGCTGTGCCGCATCCAAGACCCCGGCACCAGCGCTCACCGCGTCGTCCTCATCAACTGGGTGAGCACAGGGCTTGGCTGGGCGGGAGGGGGGCTCTGAGCATCCTACCCCTCCACCCGGGGTCCCGGGGGACAGGGACATGGCACGGGGTGCCAGCCTAAGCGGTGTGTGCCGGTGCCAGGTCGGGGAGAAGGCACCGGAGTCCCAACGCGAGGCGTGTGCCGGGCATCTGCCCGCCATCAGAGCCTTCTTTAGGGTGAGTTTCTGGGGGGCACGGGACCCAGTCCCCAGCCCCCCCCGCCCCAGGGGGCGGGGGGAGCTGGGGACTGGGTCCCGTGCGCCCTCCTGTGTCCCCCACCTCATCCCGGCCAGCCCCGACCTTTGCTTGCTGCGCCGGGTGCATTCCTGGCTCTGCTGACTCAGACGCTGCCGTTCCCAGTTCCCAGCCTTGGCCGACGAGCCGGGGTTGTGGTTGGGCTCCCTGCCCTCCCCAGCCGGATCCTGCCCTTGCTTGGTGGGATCCTGCCCCCCCCACCCCCCCCCCCGCCCCGGCCTCCCTCCCTCCGCTCCCATGTCCCAGCCCCTGGAGATCCAGCTGGGTCCTATATCTGGATCCGGCTCCCCATCTGGATTTGGCACCCACATCTGGATCCGGCCCCACATCTGAAGCATGGCGAGCGCGTGCGAGGGAATGGCGCCAGGATTCCCTGGGGAGGCTGCAAATCTGTCCCATGGGGGGGCTGTGGGTGCTCGGGGCGGGTGTGGGGGGGGGAGGTGGGGGGGTGACGCCATCCCGTCTCTGGCGGCAGGAGGCCAGCGTGGTGCTGAGCGCCCGCCGTGCCGAGGAGGTGACGCAGGAGGGACTGAGCCGAGCACTGGCGAAGCTGGCTCCCACCGCCGCTCCCGCCCTCACCAGGAGGATGCCCCCCCCGGATGCCCAGGAGCTGGTGGTGAGTGGGGGGTCCTGGTGGGTGACATGCAGGCAGGGATGGCGACCAGCCAGGAGGGCACCCGGTGGGGTGATGAGGCTCTCGCCCACCCTTCCCAGTGCCATCCTGGGGGTCCCTGACTGGGGGGGGGGGACACACACGACCCGACCCCCGGGGGTCCTGCCCTGAGACCCCAGCTCGGTCCCCGCAGGGCACCAACTACCGCAAGACCAACCCGGCGCTGGAGATACGCCGGACCAAGCGGGATTCCTTCTGGGCCCAGGCCGAGGTGAGGGGTGGGGGGCATGGGTGGGCATGGGTGCTGACTGCATCCCCAACGACCCCCCCGGCATCCCCGGGACCGGGATCATGGCTGCTGGCTTGGCCTCGAGGGGCTGCCATGGGCTGAGCCTGGTGGGGGTCCCGGTGCCGAGGCCGGTGAGGGTCCCGATGCTGAGCGTGGTGCGGCCGCAGCGCGAGGAGGAGCAGCGCAAGGAGGAGGAGCGGCGGCGGGCACTGGAGGAGCGCAAGCGCTGGGAGCGGGAGCGGATGGAGGAGGAGAGGCGGGAGGCGGCCGAGCGCGAGCTCCGCTTCAGGGAGAAGGAGCGGATGATCGAGGAGCAGCGGTGAGGGCAGGGGCGCGGGACGGGACACGTGAGCCCGGCCACCACACGGGTGCCCATGGTGCGACCTGCAGCGCCCTGCACCCCACAGTGCCACCCCCATCAGGACTCTGACCATGTGTGCCCGTGGTGGGACCCACAGCCCCCTGCACCCCACAGTGACCCCAGCCCCATCGGTGCTGACCATGGGTGCCCACAGTGGGACCCACGGCCCCTGCACCCCACAGTGCCACCACCCCCATCAATTCTCTCACCATGGCTTCCTACGATGGGACCCGCAGCCCCCTGCACCCCCTCAATGCCCCCAGCCCTATTGGTGCTCTAACCATGGGTGCCCATGGTGGGACCCACAGCCCCCTGCACCCCCCAGTGCCCCTAGCCCCATCAGTGCTCTGACCGTGGGCCCCACAGCCCCCTGCACCCCACAGTGCCAGCATCCCCATCAGCACCCTTGCCATGGGTTCCTGTGATGGGACCCCCAGCTCCCTGCACCCTCAGCTTCCCCATCCCCATCACTCCCTGTCCCACATGGCTCCGAGAGCTCCTGTGCCCCCATGTCCCCCACACCCCCGTGACGCTCCCTGCCCTCGCAGGAAGGAGCAGGCGCGGCTGGAGGCGGAGGAGCGGAGGAAGGAGAAGGCGCGATGGGTGAGTGGGGCGGCCGGGCTGGGGGTCTGGGAGGGGCCGCATTTCGTGAATGGGAGCACCCCGGTGTCAGGCTGCCCGGCCGTGCTCTGTCCCCGCAGGAGCAGCAGCAGCGGGAGCACGAGGAGGCCATGCGGGAACGCAGCCGGCGCAGCGAGTCCATCGAGAAGGCGGCCGTGAGTGCCGGGGTCGTGCGACCTGTCCTGCCCCGGGTGGCCGTGGCCACACCGTGGGGCCACATGGCCATGGCGTGGCCCCACTGATGGGTCTCTGGGTGCCGGCAGGAGGCGGCTGTCCTGGTCTCCCAGCGCTCGCAGAACCCACGGGATTTCTTCCGGCAGCGGGAGCGCTCGGGGTCCACCTCTGGCACCCCGCTGCCTGCCTCCCCCCTCGGCACCAGGCCCGGTAGGTGCCCCCACGGCAGGGGGTGACGATGCCGGGTCTGGGGGTGCGGGTGCTGCCTGTCACGGGACATGGGGCAGCGGTGGGGGTTGCTGCCCCCCGGGTGGGCAGGGATAGCTACCGACCCCCTCCTTGTGTCCCAGGTGCCCGGCGGCCATTCCTGCGGTACCAGCGCAGCCTGACGGAGTCGGCATTCATCTTCCGCCGGCCGGACCCTCCACCCTCACCTGGACCCCTCCACCCTGGGGCTTTCAGGGCTGCACCCCCCCCCAGCCCCCGCCGACCCCAGCCTCCCCTCCCCACCAGCCCCACGGGGAGGGGGACCCCTCCCTGTGCTCCCACCGGGACCCCCACCAGCCCCACGGGGACAGGGACCCCTCCCTGTGCCTCCACCAGCCCCACGGGGAGAGGGGCATCCCCTGCTGCCAGCCCCATAGGGACAAGACCCCCTTCCTGTGCCAGCACGGGGAGCCCCCCCAGCCCTGTGGGTACAGGGCCCCCCCCTCTGTCCAGCCCCTTAGGGACAGGCTCCCCCCCTCCCTCTGCCACCTGGAGTCCCCCCAGCCTGGCAGGGGCAGGGTCCCCACCCCCCATGCCTGGGCCAGGGCCCCTGCCCCCTGCCAGTCCCCCAAGGATGGGGTGTCCCCCCGGCCCCCCCGGGTCAGGCTCCCCTGATAGCACTTGTGGGGCAGAGCCCCTGCCCCCCTGCAGCACTCCTGGGCTGGGGCCCCCCAGCAGCCCCCCTTGTCAGCCCCCCCTGGGCACCAAGGAGGCCATAACTCTGCCTCCCCCCAGCCCCTCTGGCACCCCCCAGGATGAGGACGGGCCCCCCCTGGATACCTTCCCACTCCCCAGCCCCCCGGCATGGGAGTCTCCAGGACTGCTGGTGGGGCCGGACAAGGGGGTCCCAGCCTCCCAGGGGGGGTCCCCCCTGCCCGGGCTGACACCTGCCCTGATGCCTCAGGCCAGGACTCCCCCGCGCAGCCCCAGCCCCCCCAGCCTGCCGCGGGATCCGGCCCTTCCCCACCAGGAACCACAGACAGGTGCGTGGCCAGGACTCCTCTGTCGGGGGCTTGTGGGGGGGGTCCCACACCCCAGACCCCTGCCTGGGCGCTGGGGCTGGCGTGGGGCTCAGCCTGCCCCTCTCCCCATAGGGTCTGTGGGGCAGGCGGGGCAGGAGCCAGCCCTGGGCAACCTGGGGCACAACGGCATCAAGGGCCATGAGGAGGGGGGCTGGCCGGCCCCCTGGGAGCAGGACACCCTCCCGGGGCAGGTACAGCACTGAGTTGGGGCAGTGTGGGGTTTGGGGCAATGGGATGGGGCTGGGGGAGGATGATTTTGGGACAGGGGGCCATGGTTGGGGTGGGGAAAGCTGGGGGACAAGACCGAAGGGTGTTTTTGGGGCTGGGGGTGGGGGACGAGATGGGGCTGGGAGGGCGCGGTAGGGGGGAAGGATGATTTTGGGACTGGGTCAAGTGGTTGGGTAGGGGACAAGACTTGGGAGTGGTTTTGGGGCTGGGGGACGGGATGGGTCTGGGCATGACAGGACAGGGCTGGAGGCTCAGGTTGGGGGGGGGACAGGGCAGGGGACAAGGCTGGGGGGGCTGGAGGCAAAGGGGCTGGGGAGTCCCCAGGGTGGGGGGCCGGGTACGGCTGGGGGCGGTGGGGACCCCTCAGGGCTCTGTCTTGCAGGGGGATGAGCCCAGCGACAGCATCCTCCTGCCACAGCCCCTGCACAAAGACAAGCCAGGTACCCCCCAAACGCCCCCACCCCCGTACCCCCCCCCACCTCTCTAACCCCCCCCATTTTCCCCCTCCGGGCTCAGCCCCTGACCCTCTCTCTCTGCCCAGGCTTTGCCCTGCTGCTGGCCCGTGACGCCCCCCACCCGCAGCTGCCCGGGGGCACCAGCCCCCCCGCCGAGGACGAGGACCTCTCCCCCCACGCCGTGTAGCCGGGGGGGACGCAGCAGCCCCTCTTGGGGGGCACCTGGATGGCACCTTAGCTGCCAGTCCTGTCTCCCCCCCGACAACCCTGCCCCACACACAACAGACCCTTCCCATGGCCTCCCCCCAGCACAGCCCCACACACGCACTCACTCTCAGCCCCGGGGCTGCGGCTGCAGCCCCCCCACAGCCCCCCGTTTGCACCCCAATAAGCAGCTTTGGGAGGCCCCCAGCCCCCGCCTCACTGGTGGTGGCACAGGGTGTGGGGGGCATGGACCCCCACCCCAGGGAGGCCAGGCCAGGGACCCCCCCACTACCCCAAGCCTCCCCCTAATCAGACACAGTGGCTGTTAAATAAATTTTTAATGCATATTAATGAGGTGGCAGCTTTGGGTCCCCGGCCCCGGGGAGGGGGCCAGGGCTGGTCCCTGCCGGGGGGCGCTGCCCCCCCCGGGAAGGGTGGCAGGTGGGGGGGCTGCAGTGGGGGCTGAGGCAGGCAACCCCCAGGGTTAGAAGAGAGGTAAAGCAGAGCTAGGGGGGGCCCTGCGCACCCCCCGGGGTTAGACCCACACCCACTGTATGTGGGGGTTTGCCCTGAGCACCCACCCTGGGGGGGACCCCAGCACCCACCTTCCAATGGAGCGGGGGGTTCAGCCCCCAGAACCCACCTTGCAACTGGGGGGTGGGGGTGGGGGAGTGTCAACCCCCAGCACACACCCTGGGGGGTGCAACAGCCCCCCCTACCCCTTTGGCAGGGGTCTGCCCTGAGCCTACCCTGTCCCCACGCCTCCCCCCTCCCCCCAGGCACAGGGTGGCAGAAATTCCAGTTTCTCCCCAAGAAAAGAAGCTGGGAGCCCCCCGCCCTCCCTGGGCTCAGCACCCCCTCCCCCCCCACCCCGCCCTGGGGCAGGACCCCTTGCCGTGTCACCCCTCCACAGCCACCCTGGGGGCTGGAGGGTGCCATGTCCCCCCCCGAGGGTCCTGAGGCTCAGACCTGGGACTGGAGAGGGCCGGGGTGGTCGTGCTCCATGGCCGGGCTGCTGCTGCCGCTGCTGGAGGAGCTGGAGCCGTGGGGCAAGGGGTGCTGGGGGGGGGCCGCCCGCCGGGCCCCCCGCCCCTTCAGGGTGCTGAGCTTGGCGTCCAGGGAGAGGGTGCGGGGGCGGCCCCAGGGGCGGCGGGCGGGGGGGCTGGGGCTGGTTGCCCGGCCAGAGGGGTTGGCGTGCAGGGGGGGCTCCTCGAAGAGGGAGAGCCACGGGGGGGTCCCCGGCACCCGGCCCCCCGCCCGCTGCGTGAGGATGTCTGTCACCGCCTCGATGTCGTCGGATGGATCAATAGCTGTGGGGAAGAGCGGGGGTCAGCCAGACCCCCCCCGGACCACCACCCTGCTCCTGCACCAGGGGGACGGGACCAGCCAAGGACCAGGCTGTGGCTGGGACACGCTCCGTGGCCGAGGCAGCCGGGATGTGCCCCGTGGCTGGGATGTGACCCACGGCTGGGATGCGCACCGGAGCCAGGGCAGGTGGGACATGGCCCATGGCTGGGACAGCCGGGATGTGCCCTAGAGCCAGAGCAGCCGGGATGTGCCCTATGGCCAAGGTGGCTGGGATGTGCCCTGGAGCTGGGACGTGCCCCAAAGCCAGGGCAGCTGGGACGTGTCCTGTGGCTGGGGTTCCTGGGATGTGCCCCATGGCCAAGGTGGCTGGGACGTGCCCCGGAGCTGGGATGTGCCCCGGAGCCAGGGCAGCCGGGATGAGCCCTGTGTCCGAGCCATCCCCACGGCCATCCCAGTGGTGCCGTGGGCTGTGGCGCGGTGGGCTCGCCCCGCCGGCCCCCCGCCCGTCACCTGTCACTGTAATAGGAGGAGAGCAGAGCCCGGATCTCCTCCGAGACGGCGTTATCCTGCAGCAGGAGCCCTTCGCAGGCGGAGGGGGGCACAGCCGGGCCAGGCAGGGCTGCAGCCGCCAGAGATGGGGGGAAGGACAGGGACAGGGAGGACAGAGAGACAGGGAGGGGACAGAGAGGAGCAAGAGGGGACAGAGAAAGGCAGGTGAGGGGACAGAAAAAGGTGGGGGGGGACAGAGAGAGGACAGAGAAGGGGCAGAAGGGCAGTGGAGAGAACAGCAGTGTTAGGGAAGTGCCGGGGGGGCAGAGACAGGGCCACCCGGCGGCAAGATAGCGGAGAGCAGAGAGGAGGGAGACAGAGGCAGAGCCCCCCCCAGTGTTCCCCCCCAGCAGCCTCAGTGCTCACCCATCTCGTGGTAGAGCGAGCCCTGCCGGGGCAGCATGGCGGGTGGCCGGCGCGGTGGTGGCACCTCGATCCTCATCAGCTCGTCACAGCACTGCTTCCACTGGCCTGGGGGCACAAGGCGGGGTCAGCACCCCAAGGATGGGATCCCACCGGGATGGGGGTCCCACTGGGATGGGGTTCCTGCCAGGATAGGGATGCACCCAGGATAGGGGTCGTGCTGGGATGGGGGTCCCACCTGGATGAGGTTCTGCTGGGCTGGGGTCTTGCCAGGATGGGGGTCCCCCTAGGATGGGGTTCCTGCCAGGATAGGGATGCACCCAGGACAGGGGTCGTGCTGGGATGGGGGTCCTGCCTGGATGAGGTCCTGCTGGACTGGGGGTCCCACCTGGATGAGCTTCTGCTGGGCTGGGGTCTTGCTGGGATGGGGGTCCTGCCGGGATGGGGTCCTAGAGGGCTAGGGGTCCCACCACACTGGGGAGTGCTACCGGGATGGGGGGCTCCTACTGGGCTGCGGTTCCACAGGGATGGGGTCCCACCAGAGATGGGGACACCACAGGGATGGGGGTCCTGCCGTGCCGCCCACGCTCACTCATGTCGTAGAAGTGCTGCCAGAAGGCTTCCATCCATCGCTGCGCCTCGGCCCGGCTCTCGGCCAGCAGCGTGTGGGTCACCTCCTCGCCGCCGTACCGGTTGGTGACGGCCATGCCGTGGGGCTGCCCGCGCCCCTCCCGCTCCGCCGCGCGGATGCGGGTCTCCTGCGGCGGCGGCAGAAGCCCTCAGCCCTCTGCAGCCCCCCAAAGCCCCCACAGCCCCCCCACCTCGGCTGTACCTTGTTGACGGCGATGGTGAGGGCCGGCTCCAGCCCGGCCTCGGCCTCGCCGGGGTCGTGGTAGCAGAGGAGGTCGGTGCCGCGCAGGACGCAGTACAGACGGGCCCCGCTCTGCGCCTCGGCCCCCGGCTGCTGCCCATGGAACCGGCACCATCAGTGCGGCTGACCCCGGACCCCTGGGGTCATCCCCAGCCCCACCGCACCCCATCCCTGCCCAGTGTGGGGGGATGGGGGCAGCCCCCTCCCCAGAATGGGGATCCCCTGGTCTCCATCCCCACCGCAGTCCAGAGCCCACTGGCAGGGACTGCCGAGACCCAGCGGGCTCGTGCCACCACCTGTCCTTGTCCCCATCACCCACCCATCCCATCCCCATCTCCATCCCTGTCCCCCTCTCTGTCCCCATCCCTGTCCCATCACCGTCCTCGTCCCTGTCCCATCCCCGTCCATGTCCCCATCTTCATTCCCATCCCTGTCCCATCCCATCTCCGTCCCCAGCCCGCGCTCACCTGCAGCCGGAGGAAGCCGCTGGTCACGGGGGCGGCCATGCAGCGGGGCTGTGCAGCCAGGCGGCAGCACATGCTGCCGTAGAGGGGCAGCCAGAAGGAGCTCTCCTCTGGGGGGGCACAGTCGCCTGGGGTGCCCTGGCATGGACCCCCACCTGCGCCCCGCTTCCCCGTTCCCTGCCCTGGCAGGACCCCAGACCCCTCTCCCCACCCCACCGGGCCCCCAGGCTCATCTCTCCCCTCCAAACCAGCCAGGACCCCCCCCAGACTCCTTTCTCCTCACCCCATCAAGTCCCCCAGATCCCTCCCTCCCACCCTGCTAGCCCCCCAACCCCCCCTCTCCCACCGCCCCACCAGGACACCGTGCCTTTTTCTCCCCACTCCACCCCATCCCAGTCCCCTGTCCCCAGCTCACCAGCTCCCCACCCCCCCCCCACCCCGCACACATCTTGCCCCCAGACCAGCCAGGACCCCAGGCCCATCTGACCTCCATCCCACCAGACCCCTCTAGGACCCCAGACCCATCTGACCTCCGTCCCACTAGACCACCCAGGACCCCAGATCCATCTGACCTCCATCCCACCAGACCCCCAAGACCAGCCAGGACCCCAGACCCACCTGTCCTTCATCCCACCAGACCCCCCGGGATCCCAGATCCATCTGTCTTTCATCCCACCAGACCCCCCAGACCCCTCAGGACCCCAGACCCATCTGACTTCCATCCCACCAGACCCCCCAGCCTAGCCAGGACCCCGGACCCATCTGACCTCCACCCCACCAGACCCCTGTCCTCGCACCTCACCAGTCCCCAGACCCCTCTCTCCCCACCCTGCCCGGCCCCCAGCCCCACCACCCGCGCCGTGCCGTGCCGTGCCACGTGGGCTCACCGTTGCTGGCGATGGCGAGGTCGTGGGTGCGGAAGCCATCCTGCACCTCAGCCAGGGAGAGGACGGCATGTGCCAGCAGGTGGAATTTGGGACCCCTGGGGGGACGGCAGGTGAGGGGAGAAAGGATGATGGAGACATGGAAGGGAGGGGGGTGGGGATGGGGGTACTCACGGCACGCTGGGGGCCGGCAGGAGGAGGGGGCTGGTGCCCCCGTTGCCCGGGGGGCTGCCAGGAGCCCCGTCCATGGCGGCGCGCACCCGTTTGCCGGAGGAACGTCCCAGGGAGGTGCTGAGGCGGGTGGCCAGCTTCCTGGGGGTGCTGCCCTGCGCCGACCCCCCTGCCAACCCCGCGCTGTACAGCTCCACCTTCAACTCAAAGTCGGGACCGGCCTCCGAGCTGGTGGAGGGTGGGGGGGGGTTGGGGGGGGACAAAACACGGGATGAGTGGGGTGGCCATGACGGGGTGACATCTCACCTCAGGACCCTCTGGGCCACCCCCACAGGATCTCCCCCCGGGGGGAGGCAGGGGTCCCCCCGGGGGGAGGCAGAGGAGGGCAGGGGTCGTCCCCCCCCAGGGTGGGGGGCTCACAAGAGGACGGCGCTCTCGAAGCAGATGTCGGTGAGGGTCCGGTCCACCAGCACCATGGGGGTGTCGTGGATCTCCGCCCCGAGCTGCAGCAGGCAGAAGACGGCGCAGCGGTGCAGCTCTGCGGGGATGGGGTGTCAGGGCGGTGGGGGGGTGAAGCGCAGCCCTCCCCCACCCCGCGCTCCCCGCCTCCGCACCCGCCCCCCGCACCCTCACTCACCTCCCTTATTCCTGAAATACTCCGTGTCCTTCCACATCAGCGGGATGCGCAGGTCTGGGAAAGCGGGGGGAAGCGGGCGGCGAGGGGGGCTGAGCATCCCCCCACCCCGCAACCGCGGGGAAACCCCCCCCACCAGCCCCCCCCACCATGATGGGTTGCAGTGGGAAACGTGGTGGGACACACACACACCCCCCCCATCACCACCACCACCGCCACCACCATACCTGAGATGCAGACGGTTCCCCGGCAGGGCAGGCGCTCGTCCGTGGGGCCGGCATCCGAAGGGCTGCGGGGGCGAAGGCGGGGGGGGGGGGGGGAAGCAAGGATGGATGGGGGGGCTGCGACGGCTGCCCCGCCATCTTCCGCCCCCCCCCATCTTCCGCCCCACCAGCCCCAAGCCCGGGGGGGGGGGGTGCTCACCGCCTGGCCGTCCGCCGCAACACCTGCGCCTCCTTCCTGCGCTGCAGCTCGGCCATGTAAGCCAGGACGCGGCTGTTGCAGACCAGGAGGCTCTTGGCGGCCTCCAGCGCCTGCTCCCGCCGGCTACAGGCGGCCAGCAGCTTGCAGGCCCCCTCCCGCAGCCGCAGCTCCCGCTCCATCTTCCGCTGGATCTCCGTGTCCTGGCAAGGCAAAAAGACCGGGGGACAACACGGGGATGGGGGCTGTCACCGGCTCCACGGATCACGGCCACCCCCAGCTCTGCACCCCTTGAGGGGGGGGGGGGGGGGGGTGTCCCAGCCACGCACACATTTCGGGGGGTCCCCAGCCACGCACCCCTGGCTCAGCGCAGCTCGGGGCGCCCAGCAAGGGGGGGACGACACCAGAGACACGCAGCAGGGGACGGTCCCCATGGCCACCTCTGTCACCCCCCCATCCCAAACCAGCTTTTGCTGCAGCCACCAAGTCAACACCCTGTGCCCCCCCCAGGGCCACGTAGCTGCCGGCTCCTTGGGGTCACCCTCCCGGGCCCCCCACAGCTGCCCGCCGGGGTCCCCCATCCCGTGCACCCCAGAGATACACCACGCGCCCCACAAATGTGCCGCGTACCCCAGACATGTCGTGTACCCAACAAGGGAAAGACACCCCACAGACACACCATGCGCCCCACGGATGTGCCATGCATCCCCCAGATGTGCCACGTACCCCACAAATACATCATCTACCCCACAGGGGAACCACACGCCCCACAGATGTGCCACACACCCCACGGATTTGCCACGCATCCCCCAGTTGTGCCATATGCCCCACTGATACATGTGTCCCATGGGGCAACCATGCACCCCACAGATAAACCATGCACCCCACAGATATATCATGTACCCCACAGCGAAGCCATGCACCCCACAGATACATCATGTACCCCACAGCGAAGCCATGCACCCCACAGATACATCATGTACCCCATGGGAGAACCACCCCACCCCACAGATACAGCCCCACAGATGCGCCACACAACCCACAGATGCATCATGTACCCCACGGGGGAGCCTTGTACCCCACAGATACTCCATGCACCCCATGGATGTGCCACGCACCCCACAGATACACCATGCATGCCACAAATGTGCCATGCGCTCCACGAATACATCATGTACCCCACAGAGGAACCACGTACCCCACGGATGCATCATGTACCCCACAGCGGAACGGCACACCCCACAAATACACCATGCACCCCACGGATGCGCCACGCACCCCACAGGTTTGCCGTGCATCCCCCAGGTGTGCCACACACCCCAGAGATAATGAGTCCCACAGGGCAACCACACACCCCACAGATATATCATGTACCCCACAGATTTGCCATACACCCCACAGACACATCATGTGCCGCACAAGAGAGCCACGCACCCCACAAATACCCCATGGATGTGCGACGTGCCCCACAGACACACCACGCATCCCACAAATGTGTCATGCACGCCACATGCGTGTACCCCATATCCCCAATGTGGGGTACATCATGTACCCCACGAGGGAATGACATACCCCACAGATACACCATGTGCCCCACAGACGTGCCACACACCCCACGGATTTGCCATGTATCCCACAGATGTGCCATGCGCCCCCCAGATACATAACGTGTCCTACGGGCCAACCATGCACCCCACAGATATATCATGTGCCCCACAGATTTGACATGCACCCCACAGATGCATCATGTGCCCCACAACACAGCCACACACCCCACAGATACTCCTTGCCCCCCATGGATGTGCCACGCGCCCCAGAGACACACCACGCGTCCCACAAATGTGTCACACACCCCACTTGCGTGTACCCCACATCCCCAACGTGGGGTACATTGTGTACCCCACGAGGAAATGACAATACCCCCCCCAAATACACCATGCGCCCCATGGATATGCCACGCATCCCCCGGACGTGCCACGCGCCCCACAAATATGTCATATACCCCCAGGGGAACCCCGTACCCCACGGATACGTCGTGTACCCCACGGGGGAATGGCACGCCCCACCGATACACCATGCCCCCCCCCGGATGTGCCACGCACCCCACACATGTGCCATGCATCCCCCAGACGTGCCCCGCGCCCCACGGATCCATCATGCACCCCACAGGGGGACCACGTGCCCCCACGGATGCACCACGCTCCCCCCCCCTGCAAGACGTGCCATGCACCCCAGGCACCACGGACACCCCCAGACATACACCCCCCCACACCCCCCCAACTCACTGCCGGTACCGGTTGCTGCTCCATTCCGGTACCGGCTGCTGCCTGCACCCCCCGCGCTGCCTGCACCCCCCGGGCCCCTTGCCCATGGAGCCGCAGTGACGTCACCGCCTGCTATAAATAACCCCGAGCAGCGGGCGAGGGGGGGGTGGCAACCAGGAACTGCCCCCCCCCCCCCCCGCGTCAAGACCACCCCCCCATCCTCCTGGAGAGACCCCCCACCACCACCACCAGTGGGATATGGGGGGATGCTCCCCCCAAGGAGAGGATCGGTGGGGAGCACTCTCCACCTTCCTGGGACCCCCCCGCCACTACCCGGACCCTGGGTTCCGCGGGGTCCGGGAGGTTCCGGGGGGTCCTGGTTGGGGGGGGGGGGGGGGTGTCCTCCAATTCCTACCTGGAGGCTAATGGCGATCTGCCGGATATAGAGCATGTTGAGATCTTCCAGGATCCGCAGCTTCTCCTGCATCTGAAGGCGTTGCCCCCTCCCCGCCACCTCCATGGGGACCACCGGGACCCCCCCGGTTATTCTGGGGGGGCTGGGGGGGGTGGGGGGACTTTCCCGCATCCACCCCGGCTCCCCACTCGTAGACCCCACCGCATCCAGCGCCGGTCAGGAGTCGGGTCTTTCTGCGTCCCCCCCCCCCAACCCCACGCCTGCGGAGAGAAAAGGGCCCTTTCATCGGCCCCCCCGCGGGTACCGGCTGCTTCCCCCCCCCCCCCCCCCCCCGACTCCCTCCCCACCGGGTACCAACCGCCCCCTCCCGCCGAACAACCGGACACTGTGCGGGAAAGGGCAGCGGGGGCGGCTTGGGGGGGGGGGGGGCGAGGAAGGGGGATGGGGGGGTGCAGGGATGGGATAAGGGGTGCTGAGGATGGGGGGGGACGGGACAAGGGGTGCAGGGACTGGGGCGCAGGAGGGAGGGGACACGGGGTGCAGGGACAGGATGGGGCGGAGGGGACAGGAGACGGGGCGCAGGGGACGGGAGGAGGACAAGGGGGGGCAGGGTTGGGGGTGCAGGGATGGGGCACGGGGTGCGGGATGGGGGGGCCGGGGACGGGAGATGGGGTGCACGGATGGGACGAAGGGTGCGAGGACAAGAGAAAGGGGTGCAGGGGACAGGACAAGGGGTGCATGGGACGGGGGGTGCCGGGGACCGGGACCGGTTCGGGCTGAGACGGAGGAGATCGGATCGGGGTGCAGGGAGGCGACGGAGCACCGGGACCGGCGGGGGGACGGATGGAGGGGGGGGGGGGGACCGGGCCCCCGGTCCCCCCCCCCCCCATCCGTCCCCCCGCCGGTCCCGGTGCCAGCCGCCGCCGCCCCCTACCGGCCCCGGTGGGCGCAGCAGCGCGAAACAACACCCCCCACACATACACCGCCTCCGGTACCTTCCGCCGCTCCCGCTCCGTTGCTCCGCCGCGGCGCGTACAGGAAGGCGGCGGCCGCCCGCCCGCCCGCCCGCCCGCCCCCGGCCCGCCTCTCCCCCCCCCCCCGGCTCCCTCCCGCCGCCTTTCACCGCCACCCCCCCCCGGCCATTCCTCCGCCGGCTCCGCTTACAGGGGCCGCCCCCCCGCCCGCCCCCACCCACGGCGGGACCGGCGGCAACGGCGGCTCCGGGATACCGGGGTGGGGAAGGATGGCGGGGGGGGGGAGCGGCGGGGGGGCGCCCCCTAGCGGCGAGATATCCCCCCCCCCCCCCCCCGCCGTCTGTGCACCGGGCCCCCTCCACGTATGCACCGGCCCCCCCGCAATGTGTAGACGGTACTGGGGGAACTGGGGACCCCCCTTATATGTGGCAGCTCGTACCGGAGAAACCGGGACCGCCCCTGCCACGAGTGTATCCGGACCCCCCCATCCCTCCGTGCACCGGGACCCCCTGCACTGAGTGCATACGGACCCCCCCCCCCCGAGTGCACCGGCAGCCTTGTGCGTGCACTGGGAAGCGCCCCCCCTGAGAACACCGGGATTCCCCCCGTGCAACGGGACCCCCCTTCGAGCGCACCGGGACACCCCCCCCCCCCGTGCTCACCGGGACCCCTGTGCGTACACTACAACACACCCCCCCCCCGGGTGCACCAGGAAGCCTCATGTGCACCGGGACCCCCCACCCCCCCGAGTACACCGGGACACCCCCCCCCCAAGTGCACTGTAGCCCCCCTCCCCGTGTGCAGCCAGTACTGGGGAAACTGGGACCCTCCCCTTGAGTGCACCCAGACCCCCCGTGTGCACCGGTGACCCCCCCACCATGTGCAGACGGTACTGGGGCAACCAGGGCCCCCACAGAGCACACCGGGACCCCCTTCGGGTGCACCAGCCCCCCCTGTGCCTCGTGCCTGGCCGGGGGCCACGTGCCCAGCAGGGGCGAGGGTCCTTCCTTGTCCAGTGGCCCCCGCCACGACAGAGCCCACCAGGGGTCCCGGTGTGGATCCGGCCCTTGCCCGGTGCCGGTGTCCCCCTGCCCCACACCGGCCCCCAGCACCGGGCCTCCCCAGGCAGCAGTGGGAGCCATGGGGTGCCGGGGCCACGGTCCCGCCGCGCCGGCCTGGCACGCTGCCGGTGGCGAGGGCGGCCATGCCGGGGGCGCGGGCGCTTCCCGCTCTGCCGGGGCGAGAGCTGGCTGGCGTGGCGGGAAATCCCGGCTGGGCCGGTGGCGGCCGGTGCTGCTGGCGGGACGGGCAGGACGGGCAGGACGAGGGCGGCGGGTTCCAAGACAGGGGGAGGCGGGGAGCGGCTGCCGGCGCCCTGCCTGCGCGGCCTGGCTGCCGGTACCGGTGCCGATGCCGGTGCCGGTGCCGTACCTGCGGGGAGTCGGCCAGGAGGCTGAGCCGGCATCGGCCACGTCGGATCTCCATCTCCAGCGCCGAGCCACGGGCCACCGTCACCCGGCTCCGCTGGTTACGGCAAAACATTGTGTGCTGGTGTCGGTGCCAGTGCTGGTGGCTGGTCCCGGGAACGCTCTGGCTCCCACAGGAATGTTCCTGGGCTCCCAGCCCGGAGCAAACCCCTCCCCGGTACTGCCGCACCTGGCAGGGGGGCGGGACGCACCGGGAGGCACCGGGAAGCACCGATCCCGACCCGAGTGGCTGCGGGGAGCACTGGGATGCCTGGCGGCAGCCGGAGCAGGAATGGGGCTGGCAGCGGGGCCAGTACCGGGTGGCTCCTGGCACGGGCAGGACAATGGCCTGACTCAGCGCAGGCAGCTGTGGCGACATGGTGTTGGGGGGGGGGGGACATGGCGTGGGGGAACATGGGGGGGGGGTGCACGTGCCAGTGCAGCTGTCTGCATGCCCCGGTGGCACGCGCTGCCCGCGCGGAAACCGCCGCCGCGGGCCCTTAGGGCCCGCGGCGGCGGTTTCCGCGCGGGCAGCGCTCCCAGCAACCACCACTTTGCCCACTTCAAAGATGGCGGCGCCGGCGTCACCTCGCCCACACTGGGTGCGTTCCGCCGCGCCGGGAGGAAGTGGGTCCTCCCTGGAATTGGTTCCCCCCCGCCGCCTTCACGGCGGGACGCCAGCAGCGGCATCGCCGGATGAGCAAGGCCTGGCGGCGCGGCAGGATGGAGGGAGGCGAGCACGGTGAGGAGGGTGGCGATCCCCGGGGTAGGGGTTGGGGGAGTCCGGGACTCGCAGCTCCGGCCCCGCCGGGGTCGGTGGCGCGTCGCCGGGCCGGGCTGATGGTTGTGTGTGTGTCCCCCGCAGGGGAGGAGGCCGAGGCGGGCGGCGGGCACGGCTCCCACAAGAAGAAGCACAAGAAGCACAAGAAGAAGCACAAGAAGAAGCACCACCATGAGGCGGCGGGGCCGCCGCCGCCCCCCGCGGCCCCCGAGCCCGCCGCCGGCCTGCGCAAGCCCCAGCTCAAGCTCAAGATCAAGCTGGGGGGGCAGATCCTGGGCACCAAGAGGTGAGGGGCGGGGGGGCGGCCGGTCTCTTTCCCCCACCCCTCGCTTGGACACCTGTCCCCACGTCTCAGCCTCGCTGGGGCCGGGCTGTGTCCCCCAGGCCCCAGTTGGCCCCGTCCCGGCCTCACGGGCTGCCCCGTGCTCTCTCTCCACAGCGTGCCGACCTTCACGGTGGTCCCCGAGGCGCCACGCTCGCCCTCCCCGCTGATGGTGGTGGACGAGGAGGAGGAGCCCACGGAGGGGGTGCCCATCGAGCAGTACCGGGCCTGGCTGGGTGAGCCCTGGGGGCAGCGCAAGGGATACAGGGGGCAGTGCCGGGATGGGGGCGCTCCAAGGGGGAGGGTGGTGGGGAGCACTGGAAAGCTGGAGCAGGAGGGGGAGCCTGCAGGGATGCTCTGGTCCCTTCTAAAGAGGCTGTGAGTGTGGCTGTGCCCCCCATGCCAGGGCAGGCTGGGCAGCACCCAGTGCCTTGCAGAGGAGCTAGGGACAGTTATGCTGTCCTGGCCCTGCTGCCCAGGGCAGCGTGAGTCGCCCCATCAGGGCTTCGAGGGCGGCCTGACCCCAGGATGGGGTGACCTTCCCCCCTTGCCCCCAGTGACTCTTCTCTCCCCTGCTGCCCGGCCCAGATGAGGACAGCAACCTAGACCCCTCACCCCTGCCAGACTTGGATTCGGAGAGCTGCTTTCCTGCCCGCGAGGAAGAGGAGGAGGAGGAAGAGCGCTGGCTCGACGCCCTGGAGAAGGGCGAGCTGGACGATAACGGGGAGCTCAAGAAGGAGGTGGACGAGTCCCTGCTGACGGCCCGACAGGTGACGGGGGCAGGTGGGGGGTCCACGGAGCCAACTGGGGCAGGGCTGAGGGATGCAGCCTGGCCTGCTGGAGCCATGGGGCTGGTGGCCCCAACACTGACCTGGCTCTGCTGCCCGCTCAGGTGAGATGGGGTGCTGCAGAGGCCCCAGAACTGGTGAGAGGGGGGCCAGGTTGGAGGCCTTGGAGGAAAGGAAGGGCCAGGGTTGACAGTGTCTCCCACGTCCCTGCAGAAAGCCCTCCTGCACAAGCAGCAGAGCCAGCCGCTGCTGGAGCTGCCCATGGGCTACAAGGCGAAGGAGCTGACGGAGGAGATGCTGGTGAAGCGGGAGGAGCGGGCCCGCAAGCGGCGCCTGCAGGCGGCCAAGAAGGCGGAGGAGAACAAGAACCAGACCATCGAGCGCCTGACCAAGACCAACAAGGCCAAGGTGAAGACGCTGCGGGAGCGCAAGGCCAAGCAGGCCCCCTGCCCCGTTGTCCACTACTGCAACGCCATCGACCGCATCACCGTCTCCTTCCCGGCCGGCGTGGCCCTGCCGCTGCTGCCCACCCCGGCCCCGGCCCTGCCACCCCCCGTCGTCCTCTGCGGCGTCACCGGCTGCTCCAACCACAAGCGCTACTCCTGCTCCCGCACCGGCCTGCCCCTCTGCAGCCTGGCCTGCTACAGGAGGAACCTCCAGCTGCAGGAGGCCGCGGCCTAGGCCGGGGGGATGGACGGGACGTGAGGCGGGGACCAGCCCCTCCGCCATGGACAGAGGGGGCCGGGGGCTGTGGGGTGGCCCCAGCAGGGACTGAGGGGGGGTTCTGGGGGAGTGGGGGTGTCCCGGGTGATGCCGGGGCTGGTCCCGCGGTGGTGCCGCCGCCCGGTGCTGCGGAGCTGATTAAAGGCTGTTGGGAAAGGAGCCGTGTGTGGGTCCGCCGGGACGTGGGGACAGACCGACAGACACACCGGGGAGCGCTGTGGTACAGTCCGCGCTCCCCCGAACCTGTGCGTTATGGTACGACCCGCCGATGCCGGGGGCGGGGCACCGCGCAGAGCCCAGCCGCAGCGCCCATTGGCTGGGGCGCTGCCCGGCACAGGGCGGCGGCGCTGGTTGGTCGGCCGCTCCGCTAATCATGTGCCTGCGTCGCGCGTTGGCCAGGCTATCCCCAACGCCCGCCCCAGGGGCGGGGCCCCGGCCAGGCAGGAGCGGTAGCGCCGGGGCGAGGTGGCCGTTGGCCGGCGAGCTCGTCAGTCACGGCCGGGAGGGCGGGGCTACGCCTCCGGTTGGTGGCGGCGACCGCCAATCCTGTCGGGGGCGGGGCTCGGTCCCTTTGTCTCTGTTGTTGGGCGTGAGGCGCGGGCAGACGGCGTCCGATTGGTGGGGCCAGGGCGGCGGCGGCGGCGCCGATTGGCGGGCGGCGGCGGGGCAGTGGCGGATTGGGCGGCGGCGGCGGTGGGGGGCGGGATCTTTGGCCCGGGCGTGATGGCGGCGGAGGAGGCTGCGGCCCGGGCGGCGGCGGCGGGCCGGGCGGCCGGAATGGGGGCGGCGGCGGCGGCGGTGGGGCAGCGGCTGCTGCTGCGGGCGGCGGGGGCCGGGGCCGGGGCGGCCGAACGGGCGGAGCCGGCGCGGGGCCGCGGCGGGCTGTAGGCGGCGCCATGGAGCGGCCCGGGAGTGGCGGCGCCGCCGAGGGGGCCTGGGCCGCGCTGCTGGGCCGGCAGCACCAGCAGGTACGAGCAGTGCGGGGGGCGGCCGGGGGACCGGGCCCGGCGACGGGCAGGAGCCGCTGCCAGCGTGCTGGGACGTGGTCCTCCGGGGCCGGGGTGGCAGCCCCCCTTACCGGGCTGGGGTGATGGTATGGCTGTACCCGCAGGCCCGGGAGTACTGCCCGGGGGTGAACAACCAGCCCTACGTCTGCGAGACCGGGCACTGCTGCGGGGAGACTGGCTGCTGCACCTACTACTACGAGCTGTGGTGTGAGTGCTGAGGGGCAGGGGGGAGCTGGGCTCTAGGGAGGTTGGGGGCTGTGGCCTCCTCCCCCGTGGGAGGGGGGTTTGAGGGGAGGGTGACCCTGCTCTGCTCCCCGCAGGGTTCTGGCTCCTCTGGACCATCCTCATCCTCTTCAGCTGCTGCTGCGCCTACCGGCACCGCCGGGCCAAGCTGCGCCTGCAGCAGCAGCAGCGGCAGCGGGAGATCAACCTCATCGCCTACCACGGTGCCTGCAACTACCCCACCTCCATGATGGACCTCAGTGAGTGAGGGGGACCCCAGTCCCTTGTGTGTGTCTGCTCTGCTCCTGAGCCCTGTGCCAGGCTGCACACTCCAGGTCCCAGTGGCAGCCCAGGGCCTGGGGAGCCACCCTGACCCGTGTTCCCCCTCTTCCACAGGGATGCTGGCTTCCTTCAAGCTGCCTGCCTACGAGGAGGTGGCCCACCGCCCCAGCACGCCACCGCCGCCCTACAGCTCCATCCTGGCCCAACTGAGCGGGCCCCGCAGCCGCCTGGGCTCCAGCAGCCTCACCCTCTCGCCCAGCTCAGAGAACTACACCAGCTGCTCCTGCGAGTCGAGCTGCGCCACCTCCCCCAGCAGCACCTCGCTCTCGGTGCAGGTGACGGATGAGACGGAGCACAGCCGGGCCAGCACACCCAGTGAGGAGGGAGGTACCAGCAGCACCGGCACCGGCGCCAGCTGGGAGCTGCCCCCCGAGGAGGCGCCGGCCCGCGGGGCCCCGCACAAGCACGCCCTCTTCTCCTCCACCGTGGACTTCTTTGAGGCTGACTGCCACCCCTGCTCCGACATCGAGGAGGGTGAGGAAGAGGAGGGCAGCGCAGCCCAGGAGGAAGGCAGCAGCAGCGAGCATTTCCGGCACCGGCGCCTGACGGGGGACTCAGGCATCGAGGTGGGGCGCTGCCAGGAGGAGGAGGAGGGCGAGGGTGAGGGCACCCACCTCCTGGGCAAGGCCGGTCCCACACACCCGCCGCGCTGTGGGCTGCCGGGCCAGGGGGACAGCGAGGGGCCTGGCTCGCCCGCACTGCCTGTCTGAGCCTGTGCCCACCAGTCAAGCCCTGCCCTCCCCGCTGCCTGCTAGCTTGCCTGGCCCTGTCCCGCTGCCTGCTCCCCCTGCCTGTACCCGGGGTGGGGGCAGGTGGCTGTGCCAAGGGCCATGAGCCACGGCTGTGCCGTTCCAGCCCGTTCTGTCCCCCCCCGGCCTTGGAGCAGCTGTGGGGGGTGCAATGGGTGTGACCCCCCCCCTGCTCAGAGGGCGCCTGGTGCGGGGCAGAGCGGGACAGGCAGTGCTTCAGTGGGGGGCTGCCTCTTCCCTCCCGCTCCTGGTGCTGCCCCGCTGCTGGGGGCTTGGGGCAGCGTCCCTGGGGTCTGGACTCAAAGCTGTGGAGCCCCCGGGGGCCCCTTGCCCCAACAGACCCCCCTCCCCTGTGTCCCACCATGTCCAGTACCTCATGTGGCACGGCTGGGCCCCGTGGTGGCCCTGCTCTCAGTGTGGTCCTGCTGGAGCCCCCTCCCTTCTGAACTGCTTCCAGGGTCCGCAGCTACTGGGCCCCCACGCCTGCCCCGTCCCCACCCCTGCGCTGCCAGTGCCGCAGGCCCTGGGACTGGGGCCACTGCCTGTGGGGGGGTCCCCATCTCTGCTGGGGGACGGGCAGTTCACGTAGCGTTCTCTCACCATTAAAGAGATGTGGAAGTACAGCAGCTCTGTGCATGCTGGGGGGGCGGATCCTGGGGGGACATGGTTACTGGGGCTGAGCTGGGCCTCCACAGGGAGGGAGGGGGACAAGGACCTGCTATGGCGTGGGGGGCAGTGCCCTGTCCCAGTGCACAGCACAGGGGGGAGGAAGGGGGCGGCTGGGGCAGGACAGAGCCACAAAGTCCGTCCCCAACACAGGCAGCAACAGGCTATGGTGGTGGAGGTTTATTTTGGGGGAGGAGGTGGGCTCATCACCTCCACCCGCACCTGAGAAAGATAGGCAGGGCCGGCCCTGCAGGCAACTGCCCACACTTCGGCTGGCCAGCCACCCTAGTAGTCCTCGGCCATCACCAGCACGACCAGTGCGGACCAGCCAGCAAAGGGGTGGCAGCCCTGGCCACGGCCGGTGCTGTCGCTGTACTGCTCCCAGAGGAAGCCGCTCTCGGTGTACTGCCGGTACAGGTTGGCCACGAGGTTGTGGCGCAGCTCCCGGTAAAGCTCCGCCGCCCGCTCCCGCTGCGGCCCATTGGTGCTGGCGTAGCCGTGCAGCGCCCGCAGCGCCAGGTAGTTGATGTTGACCCAAACGGGGCCACGCCAGTACGGGGGGTCGTGCTGGGTGTTGCGCTGCATGTAGAGTGGGCTGTCGCGGGCCAGGGAGCGCAGCCCGAAGGGCGTCCAGAGTTGCCGCTCATTGCGCATGGTGGCCAGCACGGTGGGCAACCGCGGCGAGTCAGGGCGCAGCAGCTGCAGCAGCAGCGGGAAGAGGCTGACATAGCCCAGGGCTCCCACGAAGCGGGGCCGTGGGGCCTCCCGCACCTCCCGTACCAGCTGGGGGTCCGGAGGGGGCCGCCCTGGAGCTGCCGGGACCACCCGCTGCCAGCGCAGCCCCACCGCCGAGCTGTGGTTGCCGTAGTCAGCGAAGGCGCCCAGTTCCTGTGCCCAGTGCAGCTGCTCCAGCAGCCTGTTGTCACTCAGTGCCTGCTCCATCTCCCGGTAGGGCCCGGACGGCTCCCCCAGTCGCTCGGCCACCTCCCCCAGCACTCGGGAGGCCAGTGCCATCCAGCAGCGCAGGTCCAGGTGCCGCTCGTCAGGTGAGGGGTGGGAGGCACGGGGGTAGTCATCCAGCCCCGAGGCCAGCGTCTTGGGGTTGAGGAAACGCTCGGGGTGGGGGTCGCGGCCACGCCAGCGGAAGGTGAGGGGCAGGGGTCCAGCCTGCGTTCGGTTGTACCAGTCGTACCAGGCGCGCAGGCGGGGGAAGAGACGGCGCAGGTAGGGCAGGGGGGCGTCCGGCAGCAGCCGCTGCAGCGCCAGCAGCAGGGTGGGGGGGTTGGCCGTCTCGCTGTGCTGCAGGAGGAACTCGGGGGGCACCTTGGCCCGCGCCTCCTCGCCCAGGATCTGCTCCCGCGGGATCCAGCCCTCGGCATTCATGAGGTCCAGCCAGTGGGCGATCACCTCGCGGCTCAGGGCCGGGTCCCAGCGGGCCAACAGCAGCTGGTGGAAGCCCTCGTCCCAGAGGAAGCCGCGAGGGAAGAAGGAGCGGGAGGGGACGGCGGTGAAGAGGGCGGCCTCGGGGGCGGGCACGGGGTGCTCCTGCAGCGGGGACTGCACCAACGAGCGCCCGTGGAAGTAGCCCATCCCACCCAGCATGTCGCTGAGGGCAGCCTGGGCGAAGCGCCGCTGCGAGGCAGGGAAGCCCTTGCGTCCCAGCCCGAAAGTCTCCTCGAAGCGCTGCTCGAAGGCAGCCGTGTGCTGCGCCAGTGCCGCAGATAGTGCTCCCCCTGCCAGCCGCCCAGGCCGATCTGCCACGCTGCCCGACTCGAAGGTCACCTCCACTGTCCCGGAAGGTTCCAGCGTCACCTGGTGCAGCAGCAGGCGCCCGCGCGGGGGCTCTCCCACCGCCCCCGGCAGCCCCCGAAAGGTGTCGACGGCAAAGAAGCGGCGGCGGGGTTTCCCCGGCGGGGCGAAGACGAAGCGGTTGCTCAGGCTGCTGCGCACCACCTCGGTCAGGCGGTGCAGCCCCGGGCTCGCTGCATCCAGGTAGTTGTAGCTGCAAATGGACAGACAGCGTCAGGGGATGAGGGACAAGGAACCGGTGGGGAGCAGCAGGGGCTGTTGCGGTGAGGCACCTGGCATATTTGGGGTCCTCCCCGTTCTCCGCTGTGGGGCGGAGGAAGGTGAGGGTGAAGTCTCCCAGTTCCTCCGACGTCCCCGTCACAGCAGCCAGCCGCGACTTGTTCTCCAGGTGCGGCTCCAGCGTTCCCTGCCCATCCGTGGCGACGTAGAAGAAGAGGGAGAGGAGGGGGGCCGGGCCGCCCGTGCCCTGCGGAGGAAGAGGAGGGGGAGGAGATGTGAGGAAGGGGGGGCTGCCCAGCGCTCCGGCTGTCTTCCCGGCAAACATAGCCCCCCCCCCCCCCCCCCCCCCGCCGCCGCTCACCTCCATCCGTGCGGTGACGCGCCAACTCCAATCCCCTCCGTGTTCGCCTCCCGGTCGCTTAACGAATTCGGTTTTCAGGAACAAACCCCCGTCGTGGATCTCCTGCACCCCGAAATTCTCCCCGTCGTGCATCAGCCAACCGTATCGCGACAGACCGTCGCCCTGCTCGCAGGTGTGACGTAAACTGCCTCCCCCCTCACCTTGCTGAAGCCACATCAGCCCTGGGGACACCGGGGAAGGTCGGGGGGAGGCGGGTCAGCCTCGGTTCTCCGGGCGGGAGCGGGGCAGGCCGAGGCCCCGGGGCAGGGCAAAGCCCTGCCCCGGGGCTCGGCCTGCCCCCGCTCCCGCCCCTATCCCTCACCGGTAACGAGAGCCCGCGGGCTGCGCGTCTTCATCCCGAAGTAGACGTGAGGCCGGTAAGTCCCCCAGAAACGGTGGGGCGAGGCGAGGGGCCCGGTCGAACCGGGGGGGAGGGCGGGGGGAGCGGGGTGAGGGGTAACGAGGCGGGCGGCCGCGCTCCACCGGTTCCACTCAGCCGCCGCCGCCGCCAGGCCCAGCGCCAGCGCTGCCGCCGCCGCCGTTACCACCAGCGCCGTCCGACCCCGACCCGGGCCCCGCTGCTGTTCCCGTTCCCGCCGGGATCCGCGCTCCCGGGTCCGTTCCCGCAGCCCATCCCCGACGCGTCGCCGCCGCTCGCCCGCCATGGCCCGGCCGCGCCGCTTGCGTCATCACGGCGCGACGGCGGGTGGGGAACGCGGCGCCGCGCTGTGGCGCCCCCTGGCGGGTGGGAGGGCAAACTGCTGGGTCCGTCCTCCACGGAACCGCCCCCCCCGACCCCCACCCCAAACCCGGCCCCGAGGGGACAAGGACCCCCGCCGAGTCCCACCCCACACACACAGGCCAGACTCAGCACGTCCTCAGAAGCCGCTTTATTGTGTTCCTTGCTCTCGCCCCACAGCCGGGGGGGGTCCCAGGGCAGCCCCACGGCCGGGCGGGGGTCCCGCGGAGGGGCCGGGGCTGCCCCTGCCTCACGGGGAGGGGGCAGCAGGCCCTGTCCCCCCCAGCCGCCACCCCGCTGTGGGGTCGATGGCCGGCAATGCCCCGGGTTGGCTCCATTCACTGCTTGACCTGTCCCCCATCGCCCTCGCTCACGAAGCGCTTCCGGCCCCTGCAGAGGAGGATGAGGATGAGGATGAAGGGGGGAAGCCACCCCCCCAGCCCCCTCTTCTGGTCCCCCCCCCTTCCCCGGTACCTGGCGGGGCAGGCATCCCGCAGTGCCTTGGTGATGATGCCGCGGTCGAAGCAGAGCTCCACCAGCCGCTCCAGGAGGCTGTGGGCCAGCGGCACGTCCAGGCTGATGTCCCCCAGCTCCTCGTACACCCGCTGGAAGCCCTGGGAGAGGGGGACGGTGTTGGGGGGACACACGGCAGTGTCAGCCCCAAGGGCGGGCTGCCCACTGACACACATACCCCCCCCTCCACGTGCCCCACACTCACCCGGTTCATCTGGTCCAGCGTCACCAGCCCCGTTTCCCAGAGCACCTTCAGCAGCGTCACCATCATGGCCACCGGCCCCTCTCCAGAGCCCTCCAGCACCATCACCACTGCCTGTGGGCCGTGGGCATCAGTGGGGACATGGTGGGCCCCCCCCGTCCCCGCCTCCCCAGGACACTCGGGACCCCCAGCCCTCACCTCGTACACCAGCTCGTGGTGAAAGTGGGGCACCTCCAGCTCCCGCAGGCAGTGCTCGGCCTCCGACACCTCCCCGGAGAGCAGGTACTCCCGCAGCAGCAGGTTCATCTGGGGACAGAGGGAGCTGGGGTGGGGACAGCAGGGACACAAGGGTGGCACAGGGGGGACAGCGTGGGGACACGGCATGGGGGGGCACAGGGACAGCCAGCAGTTGCCACTGCCCCAAGTAGGCACGGGGACATGAGGGGGACACCACGTCCAGGGTCACATCCAGAGGGACATGGCAAGGGGGTCTCCGTGGGACATCTGGGGGCACATCTTGGCGGGGGGGGGGGCGGGCTGCAGGGATGAGGCACAGGACAGGACCGGTGGGTGGCCGGGCACCGACCTCCTTGACGAGGTGCTTGACAGGGCGCTGGCCGCCCCCCACGCCCCAAACATTGTCCAGCCGGTTGACGTCGCGCTTGATGCGGAGCAAGACAGCGGCGCGGTCCAGGGCAGCCCTGCGGGAGAGGCGGGTGAGGGCGGCGGGCCGGAAAGGTGGCAGGGGCTGGGGCGGCGCTTACCTGGCGTGCTCGCAGTCCACGCGCCCCTTGTAGCGCTCCAGGAAGTCCAGGGGCAGCGCGTGGTCGGCCACTGCCCGGGCGATGAACTGCCCCAGCATCTGGGGACAGAGCGTCAGCGCCTGGCCCCACCGCCCGTCCGTGCCCCGCAGCCACCAGGCATCCCCTGGCACGGCCATGTCACCCCAGAGCATTCCTTGCCATGGCCATGGCCCCTCCGGCACAGCCGTCTTCCCTCAGACCATCCCCTGGCACAGCCATGGCCCCTCTGGCACGGTGGTGTTCCCTGAGAACATCCCCCCCGCACCGCCACATCCTCTTAGAGCATCCTCCAGCATGGCCATGGCCTCCCCAGCACAACCACATCCCCTCAGAGCATCCCCCCAGCATGGCCACATTCCCTAAAGCATCCCCCGAAGTGGCCATGGCTCCTCCCAGCACAGACGTGTCCCCTCAGAACATCCCCCGGCATGGCCATGGCCCCTCATGGCACGGCCGTGTCCCCTCAGAGCATCCTCCAGTGTGGCAATGGCCTCCCCAGCACAACCGTGTCCCCCTCCAAGCATCGCCCCAGCACAGCCACATCCCCTCAGAGCATCCCCCAGCACAGCCATGCTGCCCCCAGAACCATCGTGTCCCCTCCGAGCATCCCCCCGGCACATCCACATCCCCTCAGAGCATCCCGCAGCACAGCCATGTCCTCCCCCACCGGCACATCCCCATCCCCGCGTCCCCTGCTGACACCTGGGGAGCCTCGGGGGTGTCGAGGATGAGGTCGGGCAGGTCCCGCAGCATCTTGTCGAAGGCCCAGGCGATGTCCTCCGGGGTGACGATGTGGCCCACCAGGTCGGAGAGCAGGCGGGAGGTCAGCTCGCGGTGGCTGGCCTTGCCCTCCAGCGCCAAGGCCACCGCCAGCGAGGGCACCGCGTGCCGCCGGCTGCCCAGGTTCAGCCCCCGCAGCAGCTCCTGCACCCGGCACGTCACCCCCTGTCACCCAAGGACCCCCAGCCCCTCCTCAGGGGACCCCTGACCTCCCCCAGGGACACCATCGCATCCCCAAGGGACCCCCTTTGTCTCCCCCAGGATCCTGCCCCACACCAGCCTGGCCCCCATAAAGATCCCCACAACCATGGGATGCCCAGCTCCTCCCCACGGGACCCTTCCCCATCCCAGTCTGTCCCTGTCACTGAGGGACCTCTTCCCTCCCCCAGGAACACTCCCCACCCCAAGGGACCCCCTTTGTCTCCTCCACACCAGCCTGACACCCCTGAAGGTCCCCACCACCAAGTGACCTCCCTCCCCAGGGGACCCTGCCCCTTCCCGAAGGGTCGCCATCAGCAATGGACCCCCATCCCCTCCCCAAGGGACCCTTCCCCATCCCAGCCTGCCCCATCCCTGAGGGTCCTTGTCACTGAGGGTCCCCTGTCCCCCCCAGCAAGGGACCCTGCCCCACAGCAGCCTGTCCTGTTCCCAAGACCCCCCTGTTTTCTCCCTAGGAACCCCAGCCCTGCCTGTGCCATTCCTGAGGGTCCATGTCACCGAAGGACCCCTGTCCCTTCCCCGAGGACCCCAGCCCATGCGAGCCCACCCCATCCTGCAGACCCCCACCCTGACGCACCATGACCTCGCTGGTGTCCCCATGCTCAAAGTACTCCATCACCATGGGCTGAACGTTCTTCTCCAGCTCCCCCTCCTCCAGCTCGGGGACCACAGTGGCGTAGACAGTGTCGCCCTACGGGGACGGAATGATGCCACCCCTGCCTGCACCGCTGCCAGCCAGACCCCGGCAGGGGCTGCCTGTGAGGGCAGGGGATGGTGTGGGGCTGGGGTGGAGGGGACAGATCCATACCTGAGCCGCCTCATCATAGTTGGGGTCACGGGCATCGGGCTCCTGGTAGCCGTAGACCACACCAGGGGCACCCCACACACCCTTGCCCCCGGCACCACCTGCACCGGACACACACAGGGTGAGTGGGGGCTTGGCGGTGGGGGTCACTGAGGGTCCAGTGGGCCCCTGCCGGGCAGGGACTAAGCCTGGGGCACGGGGAGGGAGCTCAGCCCCACAGGGGATGCAGGAGGGGTCCCAGCCCCACGGGGAGTGATGGAGCCATGCAGGGTCTCAGCCCCATGGAGGATGCAGGAGGGGTCCCAGGTCCATGGGGAGTGACGGGGACACAGAAGGGGTCTCAGCCCTACGGGGAGTGATGGAGCCATGCAGGGTTCCAGCCCCATGGGGGACTCAGGAGAGGTCCCAGGTCCATGGGGAGTGGTGGCATGACGCAGGGTCCCAGCCCCACGGTGGTGGTAGGGGGGCTCACCTTTCTTGGGCAGCCCTCGGCCCTTGCCCATGCGGGACCTGCGGTCGTGGGCCCTGCCCTTGGGGCTGCCGGGCTCGGGGCCGGGTTCGCCCCCCTCGGAGAGCGACTCGCGGGTCGAGTCCCGGGACGAGGTGCGCCGCAGCCGCCGCTTGGCCTTGGCCTTCAGCCGCGCCTCGTGCAGCAGCTTCTCCTGGGGGGTCCAGGTGCGGGGACCCCCGGCCCCCAGCAGCTCCTCGTCCCCGTCCTCCTCCTCCTCCGTGCCCACCAGGCAGGGGCCCTGCGCAACGCGGGCACCATCATCGTGATGCGACGTGGCCTCCCCCAGGACCCCCATGGGACCCCCACCACGCACCCCTGGGACCCCCACCGCGTACCCCTGGCCTCCCACATGACACCCATGGGACCCCCACCATGTCCTCCCAGCCTCTCCCGGGATCCCCGTCCTCCCGAGGGACCCCCGCCATGCACCCCGGGACCCCGATGGACCCCCCCAAGCGCCCCCTGGCTTCCCCCGGGACCCCCCGCCCAGCCCCACCAAGGACCCCCGACCCGCCCCGCCCCCGCCGGTTCCGCCCCCTCCCCGGTCCCTCCCGGTGGGGTGGGGGGCCGCTGGGTTCGGGGCTCGGTCCGGTGCCGTTACTTGCCGTGGAGAAGGGGGCGCGGTCGGCGGCGCCCAGTTCGGCGGCGGGGACGGCCATGGCGGGCGGCACCGGGGCCGCACCGGGACCGGGACCGGGACCGGGAAGGGGCGCTCGGCTCGGCCCGACCCCGCCCCGCGCCGGAAGTGACCGGGCGCGGCGGCATCATGGGAGCCGTAGTCACACCAGGGGCTCCGGTAGCCCACGACCCCCACTTCCCCCGGCCCGGGCCACCGGGCCGCTGCCGAACCCCGGTGGCCCGGACCGCGGGGTGGGGGTGGGGGGGGTCGGGCAGAGGCCACCCCACCAGGAACCGGGGCCTGTTAGAGCGTGCTGCAGGCAGGAGCGGGTGCAGGCAGCAACAGGCAGGAAGGTGGGAGCGATGCTCTGGCCGTGCTGGGGATGCTGGAGCCCCCCCAGGGCTCGCTCCCCCCCTGCTTCTCTTGGGGGGGAACAGGGATGGAGACGGACACGGTGACACCGTCTGCAACCGTTTTATTGCCGGTCAGGTCTCGGGGCTGTTACCGACGCAGGGCAAACCGGGCACACGCCAGCGCCGGGCCCGGTGCAGCCGCAGCGACAGCCATTGCTGCTGGCTGCCCGAGAGGTAGGATTCGGGGACGCCGCTTCGCAGCCGCCCCGGCACCTCGGCGTCGGGGGTGGACGGAGGGGTCCCCGCTGCTGCCCCCGGTACTTCCAGGGTCTCCAGGCCATGCAGGCTGCCCGCGGCCGGCTCCTGCGGCTGGGCACCGTTGTCCGAGCCTGGGCAGGGAGAGGAGACAGGAGTCAGGGTCCATGATGGGGATTCCAGACCCTCCTGCTGGTGGCGGCCACCCTGAGAGGTAGCTCTTGCCCCCACCCTACGCTTCCCGACACCAGCCCTGCCATCTGCCGGAGCCTGGGATGGCCACAGCCCATGGGACAGCCAAGCGCGGCCATCCCCTTTCCCCCCCCTCGCAGTGACTCACAGCAGTGGCGCAGGGAGTGCCAGGGGCGGGGGGGCACACCGGCCAACCCGCCGGGCTGCTGCAGGAGGCAGAGGATCGCCCCGTCCATCTGCTGGAAGACGCGGAGGGACAGCAGCGACTGCCGGGTCTCGGGGGCCAGCCCATAGCGCTCGGAGCCCACCAGCTCCCGCACCAGCTCGAAGTCCTGCCGCAGCTGCAAGGCTCCCTGCAGGCTGGGGCGGGCACCGGTGGCACTTAGCCTGGCTACCCCAGCACTGTCCGCACTAGCCCAGCCCCACCGCCACTGCCTGCTACCTGAACTTGATCCTCTGGGCCAGGATGTGGTCCATCCATGCCTCCAGGAAGGCCGTGGTCACCCGGGCCAGGGCGGGTGCTTGGGCATCCCGGGGCAGGAGCTGGGCGCCCTGCAGCACCTGGCCCAGCACCGCCTGGGCCGCCGCCGCCGCGTACTCACTGGGGGAACTGGGCAGGTCTGCGGAGGTGCGGGGGGACACCCAGTCAGCCCTGCCCGCAGCCTTGCCCACAGGCCAGCCCAGCACCGAGGCACCCCTACCCACCGGCGCGGAGGCCGACCCTCCAGTGCTTGCCCAGCGGCATGGTCTGGTCGAAGATCTCCGCCGACATCCGCTTGCAGTTGGTGGAGAACATCTTCAGCACGTCCCCTGAGAAGAGCTGGGGGACAAAGTGAGGGGAGGTGGGGATGGCACGCTGAGGCCACAGCACTGTGTGGTTCCCCAGGCCGTGCCCAGCTGGAGCAGAACCACGGGGTCTCTCCTGGCACAGCACGGCACAGCTCTAGCTGGCTCCCAAAGGTCCACCTGCCGTGGTTGGGCTGTACCTGGATGCTGGCAGCCATGGAGCGAATCTGCTGGCACAGCTGGTGCTCCTGGTGGGACAGCAGGGCAGGGAGCAGGTGTGGGGGGGCATCCCCAGGCTCCGGGAAGGTCCCACTGACCAGCACCACCAGCCTGTCTGTCTCTGTCTTCAGCAGCTACAGGGAAGAGGGGTGAGAGAAATCCTGCCCGGTGGCCAGCCCCAGCCCCACAGCCCCCACAGGGAGCTGGCTGACCCCCCGGGGCAGGACCCAGCCCCACACATGGGTCCCCAAGCCCTGCCCGCTGCGTACCTGCAGGTCCCCCTGGGTGACGAGCAGGAACTGGGGCAGGGCCCAGGCAGCCAGGTACCGGCAGGCTCTGCCCATCAGCCAGGAGCAGGCAGCCTGTGCCGTGGCCAGGCAGCAGCCCAGCACCTGCAGGCGCAGGCAGGGCGAGCCGGGGGGGTGGCCTGGGGGAGGCAGGCGATGAGAGGTGTCACTGGGGTCAGTGAGGGGAGCGGCACCTGGCAGGCGGGGGTCCACCCAGAGCGGACCCCCAGGGTGCCAGTCCCCGTCCGCCGAGGCCCCACTCACCGGGCAGGCGGGCGGGCAGGGGTCGCAGGCAGCGCAGGGCGAAGGCCAGGGCTGGGTAGAGCCGCTGCAGGCATCGTGCCGTCCTGCTCCACACCGGCCCTGCTGCCGGCACCGGCTCCCCCGAGCACTTGTCGGACAGACCCGAGCCCAGGGTGCGGGCAAAGTCTGCGGGGGCCAACACTGGTCAGCAGCCCCGTGACACCCTCCTGGTGGTAGCCCACACCCCACGCCCCGCACCCCGTACCTTGCTCCCAGCTCCGGAGGACGCCCCGGCAGAGCAGGCGCAGGCAGAGTCGCCCCAGCTCCTCCTCGCACTCCCGGGGGACACGGGCTGTGGGGGGAAAGGGTGTCAGAGCCAGCTCACCCCACAGAGGCACCAGGGAGCCACTCCCCTGCACCACCATCCCCCAGCCCTGGCCCCCACCTACCCTGGGCGAGAGCACGGCTCAGCTCCCATGCGGCGGCCGTGGCCCCACTGGCCCCGTAGTGCGGTGGCCCCAGGCGGTGCCCCAGCACGGTGCTGGTGGCCCCCCAGAAGAGCGGACGGTACTGGGCGTGCAGGGCCTCGGCCGCCGGTGCACGGGAGGCGTCCAGCCACCGCACCGACTTCCAGCCAGCAGAGCTTGGCCTGGTGGCCATGCCCAAGCTGGCGGCCGGTGGCTCCAGGGACTCCGGGCTATCTGCCACCGCCAGCTTCTCCTGCTTGGGCCCATGGAGGATGTGGTGCCAAAGGCTGTCGGCGGAGGCCACCAGCGCCCCCAGGACAAGGCCCATCAGCTCCTCGTCCTCCCTGCATAGTGCCTGCAGCTCCCTAGCGAGGCCCAGCGACTCCTCCCGTCCAGAGGGTCCTGCATCCGCTGCTGTGGTGCCATGCTCTGGGGGCGAAGGCACTGTGGCGTCCTCCCAGCAGACATGTTCTGCCCCACTGCCACCATCCCGCAGCTGCAGGAGGGGCTGGAGCCGCTCGGCCACCAGCTGCCCCCGCTCAGCCGCCAGTATCCCCAGCACCCTGGCCACGGGGAAGGCATTGGAGCGGTCCCCAGTAGCCCCGTGGCAGCCGGCGATGCCAGTGGGCAAGCATCTGGCGATGTCCAGCTCCAGGGCCAGGTTGCCCACCACTTGATTGTAGATCTCCAGGCCCTGAAAGAGGTCGGAGAGCAGCGCCGGGGGAGCAGCAGTGGCGGGGCTGGCCCGCGCCAGCCCCCGCAGCCGTGCCTCGACATGGCGCTCAGCCAGCCGCGCAGCGTGCAGTGCCAGCAGCAGCAACACCCGCCGCATGTGCGCCACCGACTCGTGCCGGCGCAGCAGCAGCGGCCGCAGCCACGGGTCGCTGCGCATCCGCCGCCGCAGCCCGCTCCAGTGGCCAGCGTGCGTCCGCAGCTCCTGGCAGAGCCCCCTCAGCGGCTGGGTGGCCCCCAGCTCCCCTGCCGGCAGCTCCGGCCGCTCCACCAGCACCAGGAGCCGGCGGAGGAAGTCGGAGGCAGCCTTCAGCCGGCGGCTGTAGTCGCGGACGAGGCGGAGGTGGTGGCGGTGCTGCAGCAGGGCGTGCAGGGCAGCGCCGCGCTCAGCCACACGTGGGTGGACGGGGTGGTAGGAGAAGGCAGTGGCGGCGGCGCTGTCACCGGGCTGGGGCCGTACATGGCCCCGGAAGGTCTCGGTGCGGGGGTTCTCCCAGACGCAGAGGCAGCGGTGCAGGCCTGGGAAGCTCTGCTCCAGCAGGGTCAGGAGGGCCGGCATTTCCTCCTCCTCCTCCTCCTCCTCCTCCTCGCTGCTGCCGTAGCTGCGCTCGCGGGGCCATGAGGGCAGCAGGCGCCGCAGGCCGGGGCTGACGCAGCTGCGCAGCATGGCCTCCGCCTTCTGCAGGGAGCGGGCCAGGCCCCCCAGGGAGCTGCTGCCTGCAGGGGCGAGGACCCTGGGTGTAGGGCAACGCTGGGGCAGCCTCTGCCCAGGGCTACCCCAGCTCTGCCCTGGCACCCACAGGGGACAACAGGACAGCCACCTCCTATACCTTGAGACCCACTGCCCCCATGGGCGCCCAGGGAGCCCCCAACCCCTCCTGGCGCAGGATCTGTCCCAGCAGGCTGCATGTAACATACTTGTTACATGCTAATTACATGTTACTTGCTCATTTGTCACCTGTCCTGCCCCCTGCAGCCACCCACCCCTCCCAGGATGCCCCACCCCCCAGCCTGGTCCAACCCCTCACCTGTCTCGGCGGGCTCCCTGCCGGTAGCTCCATCCCCCGGGGCAGGCAGGGGCGGGCGGGCCGTCAGGAGGAGGAGGATGAGGTCGCTCAGACCGGCGCCATCGCCTTCACCCACCTACGAGGGGCCGCGGACGGCTCAGGACCCCCACGTCGAGGCGGGGGGCGTGGCTACCAGCGAATGGGCGGGGCTAGAGGCGAGGGGGCGTGGTCTATCTGTGTTGCCCCCGCCCCTTCTATTGGTAATCGCGGAGTGGCCCCGTCTAGGCCACGCCCCCCGTCAGACCACGCCCTCTCTGATGGGAGGGGGGCGTTGTCAAGGAGAAGCCTAGAGCGGCCTTGGGCCCGGTACCGCCGAACGGCGGCTCCCGGCCGTTTGGCGGCACCGGGCCCGAGGCCCAGCCGTTGTCCCCGGGGAGGTGTCAGAGCCCGGGGGTCTCCTCGTCCGTGCGCGGCCTCACCTGCAGGCAGGGCTCCCCGGCGCGACGCTCAGGGCCGCCGTCCTCCATGCTGGGCCATCCCCGGGGGCGGCGGGAGGAAATAGGCTTAGGCCGCGCCCGCCCTAATCCGGAGGAACGGGCAGGGCTGACCCGCTGGGAGGACAGTCCCGCCGCGCCTGGTGGAGGGAGGGGTTCCCGGGAGGAGCGGGAGGCGGCCGGGCCCAGCGGCTTCAAGGGGACGGCGGGAGGGGACGCGGAGCCCCGGTCCCTGCTTGGTGCGGGCCTTGCGGGCCGCCGTCCTGCCCACACCCAACATGACGCCCGGGCAGCCTCGGTCCGCGCCTTGCCCCACTTCCGGCTCGCGCTGTGCCCCACTTCCGGCGAGTCCGGAGGTGGTGGCCCGGGGCGATGAGGGGGGCTGGTGGGACGCGGGACCCGGCCGGGCCGGGCTTGGGCGCCTCTAGGCTCTGGGCTGACCCCTTTGTGTGCCCCTGGGGCTGTGTGCTCTACCCGAATGGCTGGAGCGTCGGTACGGGGCGAGAGGGGGCCGGGAAGCGGAGGATCACGGAGTGGGGGGGTGTCCCCGGGTAGGGCCGGAGGGTCCCGGTGCGGCCAGGCCGGCGACTGTGAGCTGGCCCGCCGGCGCTGGGGACTCCTGGGGGGCCGAGGCCGGTGCTCGGTGGGGCGGGGGGGGGGGGGGGGGGGGGTGCCGGGGGTGGGGAGAGTCCGGCCCCGCCCCGCCGCTGCGTTTCGGTTTCGTTTCCGATGGCTCAGAGCTGGCTCCGCTTCCCGCAGCGCCCTTCTGTCCCCGGCATTGCCTGCCCGGCGCCGCCGAGGCCGAGAGTAGCGGGCGGCAGGTACGTGGGGAGCTGGGGGCAGCGGGGGCTGGGGCCGGGAGCCCCGCGGGGGGCAGTGCCGCCTCCCCCGGCCCGGTGCCGCCGCTGCAGCTCCCGGTGCCGCCGCTGCAGCTCCCGGTGCCGCCGCAGACAGCCTTCCGCATTGTGAACCGCGGCGCGAGTAGGGAAGCGTCCGGGACCGGGGACGACTTCGGCCACGGTGAGTCGGGGAGTCGCCGGGCTGAGGTGTCTGTTAGGGGTCCCGATACTCGGGAGCTGTCGCTGACGATCCCAGTTCTCCCTGTGCAGGCCCGGGCTTCTGGTACTCCCCCAGCCGGCTGGAGGAGTCCAGCGAGGAGGAAGAGCAGTATGAAGAGGAGGAGGAATGGATTGGCTTCAGCCAGCACTGGGACGCGTCGAGTGAGAACAGCGACGCCCCCTACAACTTCTGTGGGTTCAAGAAGTCCTTCTTGTGTCAGGAGCCTCTGCCCGCTCATCCGCTTCCAAGCGCTCTTGAGGTGAAGATGCGCAGGCTGCCTGCACCCTGGAGGCACCAGCTTACAGCTGAGGTGAGGGGCACCCTCCCTGCCCACGGGCTGCCGGTCTCCTGCCTGTTTCTGCTCCCCACGAGACTGTTACTTAAGCCAAGTCACGTTTTCCAGTCCTTCCCGCCTCCTCGGGGAAGCAGGGGGCTGGGGCCTGGCGTGCCCGGGGCCATCTCACTCTCTCGGCCACGGCACAGTGCCGGCTGCTGGCGCTCACAGAATTTCTCCCCCAGGAAGCAGAGAAGAACGCACAGGAGCTGGTGGCAGAGGAGGAGCGGATGAAGAGGAAGGCGGAGAAGAAGAAGCTAAAGAAGAAGGTGGGTGCGCCCCACAGGGAGTTCACCTTGCCAGCCTGCAGCGTGTGGGCAGCTGCCTGCATTTCCCTTCCTCCTGAGCCTCATTGTTGCCCTGGGCGGGGAAGCTCATCTTGGGGCCAGTCTGGAGCTTGCTCCCTCCTACCCCCAGCAGCACCGAGGCAGAGCTGCAGCATCATAGAATCATAGAATCTGTTGGGTTGGAAGGCACCTTTAACGATGACCTAGTCCAACTCTCCTGCAGTAAGCAGGGACATCTTTAACTAGATCAGGCTGGGTGCAGGTCTGCGCTGTTCTGGCTGGTGCCTGCTCACAGCTCGCTTTCCCATTTCCAGAAGCAGAAAGACCGGAAGAAACAAGAGAAACTGGAACAAGAGCTGAAAAGCAAGCAGGAGGACGAGTCAGTGAGTGACTGTGCCGGGCCCTTGCTTCAGTCCCTGCCCAGCCATGGGTGCTACGGCAGCCAGGCCACGTGGCCTTCGGGGGTCCTGTAGGTCTCTGAAGGTGGGACGCTGTGGGGAGAGGGGCAGGCAGGCAGAACCCCACAGCCCTGGCTGCCATCTCCTGCCCTCTCCTTCCAGAACACCTCATCCTTGAACAGCGCTGTGGGAGCTGGGCACCCACAAAACAGCAATGCTGAGGAAGGGGAGGGTTGGCTGAGCCCCAGCCCCTCCCCATGCCTTGGGGACAGTGCAGCTTCCTCGGGAGAGGAGGGAAGAGGCCAGGAGGCTAAGGCGGGGGAGATGGAGGTGAGGACTCTTGGTGCAGGTTCCAGCCTGGCACAGGGTCTGCCCTGTGGACAGGCCTGGGACTCTGCCCGCCTTACCCACTCTGCCTCTCCCAGGATGAGCTGGACCTGAGCTGCACCTTCGTCTTCAAAGCCCGTCAGAAAGCGGGCGTGAAGGTGCCGGCACCTGGGAAGGAGAAGCCAGCTAGGACAGACAACACAGAGCCAGGCAAGAGGGTACCGGGGAAGGTAAGTTAGAGCCTACAAGGCCCTGGGGAGGAACCTGCCTGCCCTGTGGCACCCAAGCCCTTGCTGCCCTGCCTGCCCACCCTGCAGGCACCCGAGCCCGAGCCTGTACCCCTGGACACGAATGTGGTGCAGCAGAGCCTGATTCTCGCAGGTCAGTGTCTTAGTCCCGCCCAGGCAGTGAGAGAAGTGGGTGGGCACATGGGGGCTCTGCCTTGCTGCTTCCCAGCTCCATGGGTAGCTCTGCCCCAGGAGGGTTTGTGCCAGGGCGCTTTGCCATTATGGCTCTTTGCAGGCCATTGTGGCCCTGGGCTGTCCACAAGGTGCCTTTCCCTTGAGGCTGGGTGACGGCATAGCCACTGTCTCCTCTGCAGCCCCCACTGCTTGTACCCAGCAGACGCTTATGTCCTCACTGCAGGCAGGGGACACAGCTCTGCTCCCCAGCTGGGCTGGGGGGTCAGCGGCAAGCAACGCTCTCCCCACAGGCCGTGGCAACGAGGCAGCCCAGAAGGGCCACTACGCTGAGGCGGTGCAGGCCTTCACGGAGGCCGTGAAGCTGAACCCCAGGGAGCACCGGTGAGCGATGGGGCTGGGGAGACACATTTCCAGGGGGCTCTGGATTCTGGCTGGCTGCGGTCAGCAGTGACCCTGCTTTCCTTGCAGGCTCTTTGGGAACCGTTCCTACTGCTACGAGAAGCTTCAGCGCTACAAGGAGGCCCTCAGGGATGCGCAGGTGTCGCTGGGGCTCCAGCCTGGGTGGCCCAAAGGCTTCTTCCGCAAGGGCAAGGCTCTGCAGGGGCTGAAGGTACTGGGGCTGGGTGGGGGGTGCAAGGTGCCAGGGGTGGGCAGGAGGGGAGCTGTGGGGTGCTGGTGGTACTGGGTGGGGAGCTGCAGGGTGCTGGGGCTGGGGAGGGGCTGCAAGGTGCCAGGGGGGTTGGGGAAGGGCTGCAGGGTGCCAGGGGGGCTGCAGGGTGCCAGAGCTGGGTGAGCTGGGTAGGAGGGCTTCAGGATGCCAGCGGGGCTGTGGGGTGCTGGAGATGGGTGAGCTGGGTGGGGGGGCTGCAGGGTGCTAGAGGGGCTGGGCAGAGCCGGGCGTGGAGTGGACGAGGGGCAGAGTGTCGACGCTGGCCAGGCAAGGGGCCAGCGTGGGTAGCAAGAGCTCAGCCCCTCTCTTGCTGGTTCCCAGCGCTATGCTGAGGCCGCCAGCACTTTCGAGGAGCTGCTGCGCCTGGATGGTGCCAACGCCGAGGCGGCTGCCCAGCTGGAAGCCTGCCGGGCCCTGCTGCGGGTGAGTCCCTGGCCCTGCCATCTATGGCCCCACTATCCCTGGCTGCTGCCCCACAGAGCCTGACCTTCTCTCCTCCTGCAGCAGAGCAGCCCCCGCAGCCAGAGCAGCTCAGGGGGGGTCCCTGTGTCCCCGTCCCTGCTGGAGGCTGGGGAGCCACCACTGTCTCCCTCCGGTAAGGGACCTCGTTGACGGTTTCACTCTGGGGCTGTTGGCAGAGCTGGCAGCTGGGGGGTGTGGGGTGACTTGGGCTGTGATCTCGGAGCTGGGGAATGTCTCAGGGCGATGCTGGGACTGGGGCTGGCCCACAGTGGGTGCCACACCAGCCCATGGAGCCCACTGAGCCTGTCCCTGCCTCTCATCAGGGGAGTGGGCGAGTGGGAGCTGCCAGGACACAGACACAAGTGGCTTTGTGACCGTTGTGAGCTCCAGGAGCCAGGCGAAGGGCCAGGGCCAGGCCCCGAGCAGTAGCCAGCAGACACTGCCTCGGACCCATCCTGCCAGGTAGGGCTGGGGCTGGTGGGGACAGGGTGGCCCCATGCCTGGCTGGGACAGGGGCTTGTGCCCTAGTGGGGGTGGTGGGCAGCAGCGGGTGGATTGCAGAGCTCCCATGGAGCTGGCAGTGCTGGAGGGGTCCTTGAGCTGGTGCAGGACAGAGCTGGCTGACGGTGACGCTGATGCGGTTTGGCAGGGACTGCTATCCCCTCTGGGTGGGGAACATCACCCCCAGGATCAGCAAGAAGGTGCTGCAGAGCTCCTTCAGCCCGTGAGTGTGTCTCCATGCTGAGCTCCCCCAGCCCCCACGTGCCCCCAGTGCTGTGCCTGTCCCCATTCCCAGTGCTTCTGGCCTGGGAGGCGAGCCCTGCAAGGGGGCCACAGGAGGGTCTCTAGCGCTCTGCCCCGCAGGTTTGGGGAGATCCGCTTCATCCGGATGCTGCCAGAGAGACGTTGTGCCTTCATCAACTACACACGGAAAGTGGCAGCGGAAGCAGCCTACGTGGCCATGCAGGTGAGCCAGTGGTGGGCACCGTGCCATGGAGCCCCACAGCCCCTCGGGGCCGGAGGAGGGGGTCAGGCAGTGCCGGGCATGGGACATGGGCATGCCTGTCCTGGGCTCGGCTCCCTCCTGCCCTTTCCTCAGCTCCCTCCTGCCCTTTCCCCGTCCCTGCCTTGGGGGGTTGTTGCTGCCAGCTCAGCTCCCCCTTCACCTCCCCTCAGGATGCCGAGGTGGAAGGAAGCAGGCTGGTGCTGCAGCTCAAGCACCCCTCCCACGCCACCCCGTCCCCCCGGTGGCACTCGGAGCCCCGCGGTGAGGTGGGTGCCCTCCCCAGGGGGCTCCTGTAGCCAGGGGGTCTCCCCAGCTAAACTGCAGTGCAGCCGGACCCCGCGTGGTGCCTTCCTGCCTGCATGCTGTGGAGGAGCTGGGCCCCCTCGCTGCACCTTGGATGGCTGAGATGGGGCAGTGTGGCTCCCTGCCTGTCCCATGCTGGGTTGGGTGTGCTGGCATGGTGCCTGCCAGCTGCACAGCCCTCCTGCCATGGAGTTATCAGCCACTGTGGACATTGACCCCCAAGCAGAGGAGCCTGCTCCTTCCTGCCCGAGCCTGGGGCCTGCCTGCTCTGCCCCCCCAGGGGCCTGGACCATGAGCGGTGGCTCCTGGCCCCACCCTGGGCTTTGGTGCCCAGCGAAGGAGGAGCCGGGGCACCCGCTGCCAGGTGCCTTCTGCTGGACAGGGGGTCTTGGGGTGGGGGCTGGCAGCGGGACCCCCACCCTGCCCCCCGCCTCCCCCGCTACCATGGCTCCTGGGGGCTCTGCAGGGGCCTGAGCCTGCTTTTGCCCTGCCTGTGCCTTGCCCTTGGGGGACCTGCCCCCCTCCTGCCCCCTCTGTGGGTGGGGGTCCCCCCTGCTCCTAGTGCCTCAAGGGGCTGCGCCTTGTGGGGCTGCCCCTGGCAGGGGGCTGTGCTGTCACACCCCCCCTGTCCTGTCACCCCCCCTCCCCTCCTGTCCCAGCCCTACCCAGGGGACACCTGCGTCCTGCCTCCTCCCAAGTCCCGTGGGGCTGGAGGCCACAGTGGGTCGGTGCCCACCCTGGAGCGCCTCATGCCAGGGGGAGTTGGGCCGCAGGCAGCAGCATGGGGCTGTGTCTGGGGACAGCCATCACCCTCACCTCCTTCAGGGATTTTGTACCTGATTTGGGTTTTTCTGAATAAAACTGCGAGTCAGCGGCAGCCGTCTAGTCCTTCCCTTTCCCTCCAGCCTTGTTGCCTGACAGAGCCAGCCTCCTGCAGGCAGAGCTGCCACCCTGGCCCCAGGGGCTCGGGGACGCAGACCTCCGCTGCCCGGGTGCCTGACGGCTCCTCTCCCGGTGTCGGTGAAGCTGCTCTTCCCCGCCCCGGGCTCTGGTTCTGCATCCGCTGGGGCTCGGGGGGGAGGATCAGTGCCGGGAGCTGCCGGTGCCTGGGGCGGGCCCCTGGCTGCTTCCCCCCCGGCCGCTCACCGGAACACTCTCCTGGGGCTACGGCTGCGCTGCCCGCCCGCCGCTCCGGCCGGTCCCGGTCCCACCGGCGGCCAGCAGGGGGCGGCCTCGGCCCGGGCGGCGGCTCCGGGAACCGGATCCGTCCCGGCCCCGTGTGGGGCGGCGCTGGGCGGCGGCGGCCCCCGCCCCGATACGGCTCCGCGCCGTGCCCCGGCCTGGGGCGTACCCGGGCGCGGGTACCGGAGACCCAGCACCGGGTGTGCAGCACCCCCCGCTGCAGAGCCCCCCGGGACACGTCCCCCGAGCCCTCTCCACCGGACGACCCCTCCACACCGGGCCGCGGCAGCCCCGCAGCTCCCCGGCCTTTCCGGGGGGAACGGGTCTGCCCGGAGACCGGGACCACCCGGTCCTGCACGGGGACCCCGGGGTGCTGCCTTAGCCCGGGAGCTAACGGGGACCCCCAGCTCCTGCAGCCGGGAGCGCTCCCAGGGACCGCCCCAGCCCCGGCACCCGGGCTGCAGGGCTGGGCCGGCCCCGAGGCAGCGGTGATGGCCGCGGCGCATCCTTCCTGCCGCCCTCTGCCGCGGACCCGGGGCGGGGGGACCCCAGCGCCTCCTCTCCCCCACCGGCCCGCGCGTTCCCGGGGTCCCCGGCAGCGGGGGGGCGTGGGGGTCTGGCGGGAGGCGGGGGCTGTCGCAACGGGGACACGCCGTGCGAGCCCTGCGCCCCCGGCCCCGCTGTAATGTCATTTGCAGGTGACGGAAGTCGCAGGGGCCGTGGCAGGGAGGTGACAGGCAGGCCATCAAGTAGAATTTGATTAATATGCAAATAGGCAACAGGGAGAAGGAGTGCGGGAGACAGCGAGTAATTAATCACTAGTTAAAAGAAATTAATACCAACAGCAGAGGTTGTCAGGAAACAGCAGTCGAGTTAATCATCCGGAAAATTGGAAGAGGAAAAAGACGAGCGTGCGTGGGGAGGGGAGAAGCGGGGGGCTGAGCCTGACACAGTCCCCGGTGGCAGCGCCCACTGCCGCAAGAGCTGCCCTGAGGCCCCGGTGGCGGGCACGGCCTGCCCTGGGGCACGGCAGGTTGCTGCCCCGAGGCCCCGGTGACGGGCACGGTCTGCTCTGGGGCCCGGCAGGTCTCCAGGGAGCCGTGGGGGCTGCTGGCTGGGGACACACACACGCGTCTGCGGTGGGTGCTGGGCAGGTTGTCCCACCATGGGCGCTTCCACACATGCATGCAGTGTCTTGCAGCCCTGTGGAGGGGTCCCTGCTCAGGCCACGTGCTCATGCGTGTGACAGGACACGCGTGTGCTGCTGCACGCACCGCCACCAGCGTATGCCTGGTCATGGCTGTGACACGGTGGCAGCTCCAGGTCCCTGTGCTGTGGTGTGTGCACGCTGGGCACACAGCTCCTGTGTGCCTGTCCCTGTGTCTGTCCATATGTGTGTGTGCGTGTGTTCCCCACGCTGTGCCCATGCTGGCGGTGCGGGCGGGCTGGCTGGCCATGCCAATGGTGGTCCCAGCAGGCCAGTGGGCCTGGCTGTGCGGCTGCGCAGAGCGGTGGGAACTGGCGGGGCGCAGGGCTGGCGGTGGCAGCGTGCCCAGTGCCTGCACCGTGTCCCACAGTAAAACGTCCCGTGGGGCAGCCAGGGGCGACGCCAGACGCTGCCTGCCCTGGCCGATGATTCCGCCCGCGATTAGCTGCCCCGGGGGAGGCTGGCACGGGGGTGGCCTGGCGTGGGGCAGGAGGGGGTGGTGGAGCCGGGGCTGGGGAGGCAGCAGCCCAAAGGCCATGGTGAGGGTCCTGCTCTGGGTAACTTGATGTCCCTCAGCCGCCCTACACCGAGAGGCACCTGGAGGTGCTGGGACCGGCTCGCACTGTGGGGACGGGATGAGATCCCAGGGGTTTGAGCCCCCTCCTCTGAGACAGTTCCCCCTATCCCTGCCCCACACTGCTCACACAGCCTGTGGGGTGCAGGGGTGTGGGGCTGAGGGGTCCTGACTACACTTGAGCAGGCCTGGGGGGTGCGGTTAAGGGGTCTGGGCTGCCCAGCTCTATACAGTGTGGTGGGGGCCGAGGCAGCAGTGTGGGGTCGGGTCCATCCCGTAGCGCGGAGGTGTGATCCCGCCAGCTGTTCCCTCGCATCAGCCTGATGGAAACGGGCCCGGAGCCGTGAGCTCATCTCCGGGGCTGGCCCCGTCCGCCCCCGGCGGCGCGCAAACACGCCTGGGGACGCACGCACGTACAGCCCCTCACGCGTGTGCGTGCACACACATGTATGTGGGGCCGGCAGCCCCACGCTCAGCTCTGCTGCGGGGACCGGGGCCATTGTTTCTGCCAAGGCCAGGAGCTACGGGGTGACAAGGCCGTGGGGTGACACGGTTGCAGGGAGCAAGGGCTCCCGGGGGGGGGGGGGGGGGTGTCACTCGCTGTCATTCTGTCTGCAAACCCCACGGCTGCGGCTGCAACGCCCGGTGCGGGCAGCGGAGCCGGGGGGGAGGGGGGGTCGCCCCCCCTCCCCCCCGGCTCCGCTGCCCGCACCGGGCGTTGCAGCCGCGCATGCCCCACGCGTGTCGCCCCCGGGCCGCCGCTCCTACCTGTCAAATTAAAAGCAATTCCCCCCGGGTGATGCTCAAAGGCACTTTCAGGCTAAATCTCATTTCTCCCCCACCCCCCCCCTCAGCCGGGCGGCTGCGACGCGGGGGGGAGGGGCGAGACAATGCAATTAAAACCGGAGAAAATACCGGGGGGGGGGGGGACGGGACACGGGGAAGGAGGGGAGGCGGGGGGAAGCTCTGCCTTCGGAAGTTTGCACCGGCGTAATTAGATCAGCGAGGGCTCATATGGATGCTGGAGGGACTGGCAGCCGCGACACACGCATAGCTGCGGTGACAAGGGGCCTCGGGGGACACCCCCACCCCCCCCACCCCCCTCGCCAAGGGCAGGGAGCAGGCAGCTGCCCGACACCTCCAGCGGCCGCCCGTCACCGCGGACTCCGGGCGCCTCGATGGGGCACCGTGGGGAGGGCGGGGGGCGCTGCCCGCGATGGAGCGGCTCATCGGGGGGCGGGGGGGGGGGGGATGTGGGGCCGACCCCCCATCCCCCCCGGGGCTGCCCGCACCCCGCCATCCCCCGCGCGGGTCCCCTCCCCACCCCCCACCCCTCCCCGGACCGCCCCGCTTATCAGAGAGTGACATCACCGCTTCGCGCAGTGACGTCACCGGGGCATGACGTCACGAGGGGCGGTGTGGATTCCACGGGCCGGGGCAGGTGCGGGGGGGGTGAGGGAAGCGAGGTACTGACACCCGGCGCTGCCCGGGCCCCACTCGGGTTACGCGTGGGGCAGCGGCGCGGGAGTGGATCCGTCACGGCGGGGCAAGTGCTGCTCCCCGCCTCTGGAGTGTGTCCTCCCCTCATACTCCCCCCGGCGTCCCCGCGGGTCCTGCGCCCCCCCTGCAGCCGGCGTGAGGGTCTCCACGTAGGGCCGGAGACACGGACACGCACCAACACACACAGACACACCCCCACCCACCCACAGACACCCCATACACACCCGCCCCCCACTCCCCACCCGCAGCCGGGGTGCAGCGCCGGCTCGGTACACACGGAGCACGTTTGGGGGCAGCTGCCAGCAGCGCCCCCCTCTCCCCCCCACCCCGGCCCGGCTGCTCCCGCTCCGCGGGGCCGGCACCCTTCATCCCCTCCCCTCGCCCGGGCCCGTATCAAGTGACCCCCCCGGCCATTCCGGACCCGATGAGGGGCCCCTTCGGCTCTCGGTAGCGGGGGACACGGGGCAGCGCGGGTGCACGGGGGTCTGCAGCCCGGGGCGGGGGACGGGCGCAGCCGAGCCGGGGCAGCGTGCCGGGGGGAGTCTCTGGTGCCCCGTCCTCCGGCGAGGCCCCCCCCGGCCCGGGTAAGCCGGCAGAGCAGAGCAGCCCCCCGGTGTGTGCTCACAGTCTGGGGGATGCGGGGATTACCGTTCGTCCGTCCGTGCGTCCGTCCCGTCCGTGCGTCCGTCCCGCCCGCCGCCAGAGCCCCTCCGCTGTCCTTAATAAGGTGTCGCCTTTATTCCAAATATTTACACCCGGGCGGGCCGGGCCGGGCCCCAACTCCGTGCCCCGGGCTCTCGGGGCGGCGGGGCCGCGGACGAGCCGGCGGGACAGACACGATAGAAAATAAAATTTAAAAAAAAAAAAAAAAAGGAAAGACGGACAAAAAAAAAAAAAAAGCGAAAAATTGCACCAATTGCCCCCGGGGCGGGGGCAGCGCGGCCGCCCCGTCCAGCTCGGGGACTCGGTCAGTCTCGGTAGCCCCCCCGGCCTTCACCGTCGCCGCCTCAGTCCCCGACGTCGATCTCCTCCTCCGAGAGCTCGGCGGCGGCGGCGGGCGGCGGCGGTGCGGGTCCGGGTCCGGGACCAGGACCGGGAGCGGGACCGGGACCGGGTCCGGGGGGCGGCGGGGGTTCGGGCATCGCCGCCAGCTGCTGGAGGGCGGCGGGGGGCAGCGCCTGCAGGGAGGCCACGTCGGCCCGCAGCTCCTCCAGGTCCCGCTTGAGTTTGGCCCGGCGGTTCTGGAACCAGGTGATGACCTGGGCCGTGCTGAGCGCCAGCCGCGCCGCCAGCTGGTCCCGGTCCGCCGGGGACAGGTACTTCTGTCGCAGGAACCGCTGCTCCAGCTCGTAGATCTGCTGGTTGGTGAACGCCGTCCGCGATTTGCGCCGTTTCTTGCAGGCCGGGCGCTGCCCCAAGGCGCCCAGCGGCTCCCGACCTGCGGGGACAGCGGGCTCAGCGCGGCGGAACCGGCACCGGCACCCGGCACCGAGCCCAGCCGGGCCCGTCCCGCCCCGTCAACCCACGGCCGCCCGGCGACGGCCCCTTCCCAGCCGCGAAACGCCGAGCCGGGTCGAACCGACCCCAGCCGAGCCGAGCCCCGGCACTGCCCTTGACGCCGCCCGGGGCCTGGTACCGGGAGCCGCGAGCCGCCCGGCCCAGCCCGGCCCGGCCCGGCCCGGCGCCGCTCCCTCCCTCCCGGCCCGCCGCCCCCGCCCCGTTCCGCAGCGGCCCCGGTCCCGCCGGAGCCGCCGCCCGCTGCGCCGCGGGGCTGAGCCCACCCGTGTCCCGCCGGCGGCGCCGTCCGGGGCTCCCGGGGCTCCAGTCCGGCTCCTCCCCGCCGGCGGCTCCCCAAGACCCGGGCGCCGGATCGGTCCGTGATCCCGGCCCGCTGCCCCGCGGCCCGCACCGGGAGCCGGTAGAGGAGCCGGGAGCGGAGCCCCGGGCGGCGGGGCCGGACCGGCAGCACGAAGCGGGGGCCGCCGCCTGTGCTTTCGGCTCAACGATTTTCAGGAGCCCTGGTGCCGGCGGACCCGGGTCCGTGCGGGTCCCCCGGGGCCCGGTCCCCGCCGCCGCTCTCGGCACGGCCGCGTCGCAGCACCGAGGCCCCGATCCGGCCGCGCTCCGGCGCTACTGCCGGTGGAGAAGAAGAGAAAGCTCCGGTTAGACGCGGATCGTCTCCGCCCGCGGCGTCGGTAACGCTCCACAGCGGCCGCAGGCTCCCGGTCCCAGCCCGTTAGAACCTCTCTGCTGCCGGCGGGACCGATCCGCCGCTCGGTAACGCGGCTCCCGTTACGACGGGACCCGGTCGGTCCGTGCGTCCCCTGTTACGGCTCCAGCTCCCTCCGCCGCTGAGGGGTCCCAGGACCGCCCAGCCCGTCCCTCTGCCCGCGGCGGGGGCTCCGCATCCCGGGGACCCCCGGCCGCCGCCCCGACCCGCCGGGGGCTGCGAGTGGGTCCGTCCGTGCAGCGGCCTGGGTCGTTCGTTACCGGCGGCCGTGTCCGTGGGTCCGCCGTGTAACGGGGCTTTGCCTCACTCACGGAACCCGCGCTGCCCCGTTTCTGTCCGTCGGGGCAAAGAGGTGTTTTTTTTCTCGTTTATCACGGGAGCCCCGCTGTGCCCGGCCGTGTCCGTCTGTCCGTCCGGGTAACGGGATTTTTTACCTTAATTACGGGAACCTCGATCTGTTCTCTTTCTGTCCGTGTGTCCGTGGCTCCCGGTTCATTTCGCCGTTAGCCGCGGGCCCCCTGCCCTGCCCGGCCGGGGAAGGGATTTTATTTTTTTTTCGCTAATCACGAGAAGCCCGTTCTGTCCGGCCGTGTCCGTCTGTCCGGCTGGGTATCGGGGGTTTTACCTCCATTCCGGGAGCCCTGCTCTGTCCCGTTTCTGTCCGTCTGTCCGGCCGGGTAAGGGAATTTTTTCGTTGATCGCAGAAGCCCCGGTCCTCCCGTCCCTGTCCGTCTGTCTGGCCGGACAACGGCTCTTTTCGTTAATTACCGCAGCCCAGCTCCGCCCGGCCGTGTCCGTGTGTCCGTCCGGATAACGTTTTTTTTCTTTACCATAATTCCGTGAGCCCCGAGCTGTCCCCTTTCTGTCCGTCTGTCCGTCTGTCCGTCCGTGTAACGGCTTCTTTTCGTTAATTACAGGAGCGATGATCCGCTCGGCCGTGTCCATCTGTCCGGCCGGGTAAGGGCATTTTTTTTTTCGTTAATCACGGGAGCCCTACTCCGTCCGTGTCCGTCTGTCCTTCCGGTAAGGGGGTTTCTTTAATTACCGGAGCGCCGCTCGGCCCGCTCCTGCCCGGCCGGGGAAGGGATTTTTTTTTTTCGTTAATTACAAGAGCCCGGCTATATCTGTCCGTGTCCGTCTGTCTGGGCGGGCAAGGGTTTTTTCGTTAACCGTGAGAGCAGTGCTCTGCTCGTCCCTCTCCGTCTAGGTAAGGGATTTTTTGGCTTATAACGGGAGCCCCGCTCTGTCTATCCGTGTCATCTGTCCGGCGGGGCAAAGGTTTTTTCGTTAACGGCGAGAGCCGCGCTGTGCCCGTCCGTGCCCGTCTGTCCGGCCGGCTAAGGTGGTGGGGGTTTCTTCGGTAATTACGGAGCCCCGTCCTGTCTGTCCGTTTTTGTCTGTCCGTCCTGATAAGTTTTTTTTTCGTTAACGGCGGGGGCTCCGCTCTGTCTGTCCGTGTAAGGGATTTTTCGTTAATCGCGGTCACCGCGCTCCGCCCGACTGTGTCCGTCTGTCCGGTCGATGGAGGACTTTTGTCTGGGGCGGGCGGCAGGCGCCCGGTTGCCGCTCGGTCCGTCCGTCCGTCCGTCCGCCCTCACGGCGTGTTTCCCCGCTGGGGTCGAGCCGGGGACCGGTGAGGCCAGTTCGTTCCCGCGGGGACAGCGACCCGCCGCTCTGCCGGGCCCGGTGCCCCGGGGAAGCCGCCGCAACGTCCGTGAACGGGGAGCGGCTGCCCGATCCCGCCGAGAACCGCGCCGGTTCCCCGGGCCCGCCGGTAACGGGTTTCTGCCCAAGAACCGAGGCCCGTCCGTATCCGCCGTTCCCAGCGCCGGAGCCCGCCGGGGCTCGGGGACGCCGGCGCCGGTAACGGGTTTTCGTTGCCGACGGGACCGATCAGCAGCTCTGCCCCTGCGCTCGGTCACGGTCACGGTCACGGCTCGGCGGGGCCGGGTGCCCCGCTGTGCTCGGTGCAGCCCGGCCGCCGCCGCGGGACTGATCCACCGCCCGGTACCGCGGCTCTCGCGGCCCGAGGCCGGGTCGGTCCCCGCGCCTCCCGGTAAAGCTGCCGGGCCTGGGCCGGCCGGTCCTCCCGGAGCTCCCGGCTGCTCGCCCCGTTGTCTCGGTCCTGGTGGCAGCTCACCCGCCGCTGCAGGCCGGGGAGCGGGCTCGGCCGGGGCTCGCTCGGGCTCCCGGTGCCCGGCCCCGGGCCTTGCCTCCCTGCGGGCCTCGGCCGTCGGTACGGCTCCGGGGAGCGGTGCCGGGGCTGCCCCGGCTGGGCTGCCGTGTACCCGCGGCCCCGGGCGAGCACCGGCCCCTTCCCGGCCTGCGGCCGCCGGGTCTCTCGGCCGACCTCGCCCCTCCGGGACACGAAGGAAACTTACCGGGACCGCGCCGGGCTGAGGGCGAGGAGAGACCCCGGCCCCGCCAGGGGCCCGGTGGCGGCGCAGCCTCGCCCCCTCCCCGCCCGCCGCCACCGCCACCGGCACCTGCCCCTGCCCCGTTCCCGTGTCCCCCCGGTCCCGGCGGAGACCCCGCCGCCCCGCGCCGCCCGGTACCTTCGGCCGCCTGCAGCACGCCCAGCTCCAGCCCCTGGAAGGTTTTGCTGGCGAGCTCCTCCAGCGCGCAGAGCGGCGAGGACGGGGCGCAGCCGCCGCCGCGGGGCCCGGCCGCCTTCTCGGGGAGCCGGGCGGGGGGCGCGGCGGGGCCGGGGCCGGGGGGGCTCCCGCCGCGGGGCCGCCCCAAGATGTCCTCGATGCCGAAGGGGGTCAGCGGCTTGTTGGAGTTGGCGGGCGGCGGGAGCTGGTCCAGGGCGCTCCGCCGGCGGCCGCCGCCCGGGGGGTGCAGCGGGGGGGAACCGGCCGCCTCCCGCGCCGAGGTCATGGCGCGTCCCCGCTCCCGCACCGGGAGCACCCGCCTCAGCACCGCGTCCGCCTCATCCCGCCGGGGTCCCCCCCCCTCTCGCCGCCGCCGTCCCGCCCGCGCATCAAGCCGCGGCCGCACTTAAACCCCGCGGGCGCAGCCCGCCCCCTCGGCGGGGGCCCGGCGGCGGCGGCGGCGGCGGCGGCGGGGAGCGCTCGGCCTCCCGGCGCCGGGAGCCGCTCGGCGGGGCTGGGCAGCTCCGCGCCCGCCGCCGCTCCCCGCCCCCCCCAGCCCCACCGCGGCCCCGGTGCCGCAGCCTTAAAGACCCGGGGCCGGGGCGGCAAATTGGGCACCGGGAGGAGGAGGAGCCACCGACGGGGGGGGGGGAGTTAGGGGGTGAGAGGGGGGGCACTGCTCCCTCTCCGCCGCCGCTACCGGGATGTAGACGGGGCGCCTCACCCTTGTACAGCGATTTTAATCCCCCCCTCGCGGGGGGCGGACGGTGGGTGCCCGCTGCCCCCTCCCGGCCGCCCCCCCCCAGCCCCCGCGTCCTCAGCGGGGCTTTTACCGTCGCGAAAAATTTATTAGCTCCCCTGCTCTAAAATGCCCCATAAAAGCGCAGGGGCCGCTGCGTCTGGGAGTGATTAGGCCGCTTCGGGTGGGTTTTGGGTTTCAGAGCGCGGCCCGGTCATAAATCCCCCCCCCTCGCACTGCCCTCCCCGGTACAAATAGCTCCGGGATCCCAATCGCTCGTAAAAATCCTGGGGACGCCCGCACACGCAGGTGAGCCCCGGCTGTCGACACTGGGTCCGTATCCTCTGGTGGGATCGGGTCCGGGGGATGCCAAATCGCCCCAGGGGGGTGATCCCGCCCAGGGCCCCCATGGGTCTGCTGCTGGGATGCTCTGGGCCTGGCAAGAGGATACCGGGCGCGGGGGGGGACACAGTGACGGTGTGGAGGGCGCAGGGGTCATGGCAGTAATGAGAGAAAATGAACCTGTGGGTGGGGGGCGGTGGGAGAATCGTGCCGGGCTGGGGGAGCAGGTGCAGGGGGACCCGGCAGTGCCGGTGCCGGGAGGGGTTGGGGGCTTCCAATCTTGCTGACAAAGGCAGAACGCGATCCCCCGGCTGGAAATTGGAGTTAGACAAATTCAACCTTGAAATTTCCCAGCAGCCGGAGCAATTAAATGCCGGAGCGGGTGGCGGGCGGGGGTGGGGAGGGGGCTCCGGCAGCCCAGGATTGAACTGATTTGGGAGAGGCACCCGGGAAGTGCCAGCCAGGGAGCGCGGTTGTCCCGATGTGGTGTCACCAGACGGGCCATGCTCCCACGGGCACACAGGGCCCCTCGCTCGCTGGCGTGTGGGTCACAGCAGGCCGACACGGTGGCGGTTGCACGGCTGCCTCGCATGCGGCTTTTGTCCTCTCCGGAGGGCTTGCTCGCATGGCCGGTGGCAACACGATGCGGGGAGGCGAGGGAAGATGGTGGAGCTGCCGCTGCTGCACATGTGTCCGACTCCCACCGCTTGTCTGAGTCGGTGCGTGTCCTGGGGTGCAGGAAAGCCACATCCACTGCTCCCGTCCCGGCTGCCGGCCCCACAGGAGCTGCCAGTGGACCCAGGCTCAGCTGGACCCCTATGAGCCGTGGTTCCCTGAGGCAGCACCGCACGACATGAGGGCACCGTGCCAGACACGAGGCCCCTGGCACCCAGCAGGCAGGGGCAGGGAAGGGGCACAGCCCGTGCACAGCCCTTCTCCCCCTGGTCCCAGCCCTGGCTGGCGCACGCGCCCTGGGCTCCATCCAGCCTAATGCCCTGTGACACGCACCAGGAAATTGCCGCTCAGGCTAATTCCTTGTTCTCGCGCTGATCAGGACTCCCAGCCATCCTGCCCCACGGAGCAAACCCCCCCTGCAACTCCAGCTGCTCGGGGACCAGAGGGAGCTTTGCTGTAGTGTCCTGGGCCGGCATTGCCTGGAGCATTCCAGCCGGGCTGGGCCCTGGGCACCGGGCAGGGCAGGCAGGAGCCGGGCTGGGACCCAGGTGGATCTCCAGCTGCAGTGCTCACCCTGATGGGATGTGACACCACCACTGCCCCATCTCCCCCGCCCCATCTCCCCTGCCCATCTCTCCACAGCAGTTGGGGTGAACCCCCTGCGCAGCAGCTAGGTGCCCAGGGATGTTCCAGGGGACCAGACGCTCCTTGACCCCCACTCATGCCCCCTGAGCTGCCCAGTGAGGCAGCCCAGGGCAGTGCCAGGGTGGGCTGAGCAGCACGGATCCCGCCCGGCCCCCAGCCAGCACTGAGCCCCCGGCAGCCACTATGGGCAGGGCGAGGGCACAGGCACAGGCACAGGCACAGCTGGAGGGACACAGTGCAGGCGTGCCCCCCACCAAAGCAGTGCTCCCCACCCCTGTGGCAGGTTTGTCACCCCAGTTGCCGCAGCCACCCCCTGGCCCCCAGCCCCAGTGCGGGGTGAGCCTCGGCCCCCAGCTCGCCGCCGGGCAGGGGAAGCGTCAGCTCCAGCTGCCGGGAACACAGGATGGGAAACGCTTTTCACCCCTAAAGCAGGACACATGGTGGAAAACAAAAAGAGCGCTCTGACTTTTTGCAGGAACACTGGAGCTTCCTGCGGAGCGGGGCAGAGCGCCCTGCGCTGGCCGGGCGCCCGCAGACAGCAGGGACGGCGACGGGCACAGTTGCTTGGAAGGAGCCGGGGGCACTGCAGGGCTGTGCACCCCGGCATGGCACTGCCAGCCCCCACCTTGGCTCCCAGACCTCCATCCTGCTGGGGCTCAGGTCCCCCGGGGGTGGTCCCTGTGGGTCCTCTGAGGGTCTGGGACTGCATGTAAGGCCAAGGCCCTTGGCTCCCTGGCCATCCCCCAGCCTGCCATGGCTGCGTGAGCTGAGGGGGGTAGGTGGCAGCACCTGGATGAGGCACAGAGGAGGGTGTCCATGCTCTGGAGACCGTCCCTGCCAGTGGCTGAGGCTGCCCTGTCCCCCCACACAGGACACCCCGTCTCAGGGGCACCCACGGCTCCAGGCACCGACAGCTCCATGTGCCCCAGCTCACAGGCACCCACGCTGGTGGCACAGGGGCCACCCAGCCCTGTGTGCCCACAGCCCCACTGCAGCCAGCCCCGGAGCAGGCTGGCGGGACACCTCACACCGCGCTGGGGTGCCTGTGCCGTGCCTGCAATTCCCCATGCCGGGGTAACATGATTAGGGGCGGGAGGCGGCGGCTCAGCCTGCTAATACGCTTATGCCCCAGTACCGTGCTCTGCCCCTGATCTATTATTTAGCGGATCCATTTCAATAACGCAGCTCCGTGCCGAAGCGCCTGGCAGTAACTCGATTAGGGGCGCTCCCAGCCCCGCGCCGGAGCTGGAGCTGCAGAGCAGTTTGCACATGGAAATTGCTTGCAAATGAATTTTCCTTTAATAAGGCGAATAACTCGGTGCAAAATTAAACCGTCAGTAGAGCAGGCAAGCGGGGCATCACCGGGGGAGCCGCCGGCAGTGCCGCATCCCGTGCCGGGGGAGGAGACCCGGCCAATTATTGGCAATAAATCCTGACCCCGCTCGCAGGGCCGGCGGCCGCGGGCGAAGCCACGACTAATGGGATTACACCTCGCCCCGGTAAACGGGGATTAATGTGCCGGGAGCTGGGGGACGCCGGGGATCCCCCGCCAGGGGTTGTTGGCAAATGATCTATTCATTAACACGCACCGGCCTCACCGTGCGCACCAGAGCGGGGCTGACCCCGGCTTCATTACGCAGCGAGCACGGAGGGGAGCGGTGGCGGGGGTGGGAACGGGGATGGGGATGGTGACAGGGATGGCCTGGGGTGAGGAGTGTCGGGGGCTTGTGCCCCCCGGGAGTGCCGGGGTGGTGGTGGGGCTGGGGACACATGACATGCGGGGCACAGCACGCGTCTCAGCTGCTCCCACACGCGTGTGCCGGCGAGTGCAGGTGGAGGCGGGTGCTCACACCCGTGTGCCTGCTGTGTTGTGTGTGCACAACCACCATCCCCCCCCCCCAGCAGACACCCCCCCAGCTGCGTGTGTGGGCACAGCCATGCACAGGCGTGCGCAGGCGTGCAGCGGCCATGCAGGGAGGTGCTCAGAGAGCACCAAGACGCCAGCTCACGTGCAGAGCTGTCACATGCCAGTGCAGGCACACGCACACGTGTGGTGGCACACACGCCAGTGCCGAGGCGCCAGAGACTGGCCACACCGGGGGCAAGAGCAAGACACAGGCCTTGGGGGGGCATTCGTGCAGGGACAATGGAGGATACCGCGGGGACCCCCACCCAGCACTGTGCCAGGGTCAGGGGGTCCCGCCGTCCCCATCCCCAGCTGCCACCCGCCCCCACCCTGCAGGACCCCCTCCCCACTCCAGGGCCTCCATATGGGCCTGGGACAAACTCCAGCCAAATGGGCCAGTGGGGGGGGTTGCATTTCAAAGCCTCCGGCTGGAGCAAACGCTGCTGCCCCCCCGCCGGGCTGTCGCCCGCCTGCGCCCCCTGACCCCGGCACGGCAGGGTTGGCGGGGACCGTCCCATCCCCTTCCCCAGGGCTGATGGGGACGGTCCTGTCCCCCTTCCCCAGGGGTGATGGGAACAGCCCCCACCAGGAGTCCTGGGGCAGAAGCCGGGGACCCCTGCGTGGCCCCACACTGGGACCCCCGCAGGGGTCAGGCTTCCTCCCGGTGTTGATCTGGGGCTCGCGGCTGTGCTGGCCAGGGGAGAGGAGCTGCGGGGGGACACGCCGGGTGTTGGCGGGGGGAGCAGGCTGGGGTGGTGGGCCGTGGGAACCCCATCCCGCCACGGGGCAGAGCCATTGTGTGGGGCCGTGCGCCCGCTGGCCACGAAGGCAGGGGGGCTGTTTGTGGCAGGAAGCGGGCAGGCAGCACCGTCTCACCGCCGCCGCTTCCTTCCCCGTGCCGCAAATAGCCGGGATGGGGCGGCCGGAGCAGGGGCTGCGCGGGGCAGGGGGACACCGAGGGACCACTCTCCTGCTGTGCCACCCCTGGCAGCCCCTGGAGACCCTGGCCTGCTCTCACTGGGCACAACTGGAGCGGGGTAGGGGGGGTCTGGATGTGGTCCGAGGGGTGTCTGCGTGTGGGACACCCTGTCCCCCTGATGGCCTCATGGCACCAGGACACCTGGGGGAACCCAGCCTCCATGGGGAGTGGGCACGTCCCTGGCCTTGGGGGTGGGCGTAGGGTGACGGGGCCGGCATGACCATGCGGCCAGGCCATGCGGATTCAATTAGGGCATGAGCGCGGGGGGCTCGGCTCGGCCCCGCGCCGGGCAGCGCGGTGAGGAAATGGCTCGTCTGAGCCGCTGACAGCCCGGCCCCGCGCCCAAGATGAACGACCGCCGGATTAAAGCTCCGCACGCTGACAGGGCGCACCTGAGCGAGGAGCACGGACGGGGCGGACGCGGGGGCGGGGGGACACCCCAGCCCCGGCACTGCCGAGGGGCCGCTGAGAGGCCGGGAGGAGGATCCTGGATGGCCCAAGGGGTAGGGGGATGTGACACCGGGGATGGGCACCCATGGCCTCACGGGACCAGGCGATGGGTGGGCGAGGATGAGGGTGAGCAGGGCACCCTTGGCAGCGTCCCGCGCAGGGTGACACACAGGGATGGCAGGGCTGCAGCAGCCATTGGCAGGGCTGCCATTCCTCTGGCACGTGTCACCCTGTGGGAGCAGGGACCCCTGTCTGGGGCCGACTGGGGTGCCCACCGTGAGAGCATCCCAGCCTGCGCCCCCAGACCCATCCATTGGCCGTCGAGCTGGCAGCGCACGGGACTGGGGGGATCGATGGGCTGCGGCGGGTTGGGTCACTGATATCATTAACCTCAGGGAGGCAGCCCGGCCGCGCCGCTCAGAGGTTAATTAAAAAGAAAAGTGCAATGAAACGCGGCAGCGGTGGCGGGGGGGGCGGGGAGGGGGGGTGCGACGCGGCGGCACTGGTGCGGGCAGCGGGCACGGTGCTGCTGGGGCTGACGCTGATTGCATGTCCCAGCACAGGCTGTCACGTAGGGGGTTGGGGGTGCGGGACCTTGTGGGGGGAGCAGGTGACACCCAGGCTGGCCCTGTCCCACGTGTGTGGGGTGCCCAGGTGGGATAGTGTGGGGGGCTGTGTGTCTGTGTGTGTGTGCGTGCGTGTGTGTGACCATCAGTGTACGCATTTGGGTACTTGACACACATGGGCATGGGGACACCTGTGTGCCCCAGAGCCAGGGGGACCCAGCCATCCTGGTGAGGGACATGGTGAGGGCCGTGCCACGCCATGCCACGCCATGTGGGAGGAAGAAGAGCCGTCGCAGAGGAAGCCCCATCCTTCCTCCTCCTCCCATCCCAGCCCAGCTCTATTCTTAGCCCCGGTCTGTCCTGCATCCTCCCTGCCCAGGCAGGGTCTGGCCCTGCGCTCCAGCGGGACCCTCCGGGAGGGAGGCTGGGGGGGACCCCACTGCAAGGACCCCATTCCTCCCCGCTCCCTGCCCCCAGCCACCACCGTAACTCTAGACCCGGCAGCTGTCCCACAGCCCCCACGGCATGGCACCACACGGCATGGCATGGCACGGAGGTGGGGGCCAGCCGTCCAGTATGCCGGTGCAGGATCGGACCCTCCTGCCCACTGGTATCTACCCTTGCACAGACCCCAGCATTGCCAGATGTCCCCTGGCCTGTCCCCGTCCTGTGGGCTGGCTGTGGGGGGATGGGGGGGTCCTCTGTTCCCCAGAGCTGGGGGCATGGGGAGGGAGGCAGAGCCCCTGGGGCGGCGGGAAAGGAAGCATGTGGTGGGGGGGAAGGCACATCCAGGGATGGTGTCCCTCCTTATGTGGGGACAGGGGATGGCACCTATGCCCGTATGGGGACTGTGGTGACAGCGTCACTCCTGTCATGGGGACACTGGGGACCCTGCTTGTCCAGGCATCCTGGCGATGTGCTGCTGTGGGTTTGGGGACCTGGGAACGCTGCCTCAGTGGGTTTGGGGGCCAGGGGGCTGTTCCCCAGCCTGGGGCAGGGGCTGTGGGGCAGGGCACCCACCATGACCAGGTCTACGGTGGCCTGTCTGTCCACGATGGTCCGCGGTGACCCCCGTGTGGTGGGGCAGTCCCTGGGCCATGGCAGGGGTGGTGGGGTCAGCACGGCAGCACCGCATTCCTGCTCCCAGCGGGGCGATCTGGTTACTGGCTGGCCCGGCTGTCAGCCCCGCGATTAATCTTCCCGGGTGCCCTTTGGAATTTGCCGCCCAAGGCCCCACGGGGTGTGGGGGGTTCAGTTGGACACAGGCTGGGGCGGTGGTGCAGGGACCAGTGGCTAGCCCGGCACGGGAGCAGGAGTGGGCCAGGAGAGCAGGATGATGGATGGGGACTGGTGCGATCCCCTCAGCCCCCGCACCGTTCCTGGCGCTGGTGGGGTGATGGCAGCCTGGCCAGGGCAGGTGGCATGGGCATGTGCCTGCCTGAGCTGGGGATGGGGACAAGGACAGGGATGGGGATGAGGATGGTGACAGGGCTCACCAGTTCAGCTCGCTGGGAGGACCCCTCGGCCGCGCTGGGGACCCTCCCTGCCCCCCCAGCCCCTGCACTGCAGCGGGTGCGTGGTGCCACCGAGCTGCTGGCAGAACCACCGGGTGCGGGTGCTGTGTAATCGTGGAGCGGGAGAGGGGCCCGCGCCGCCCGCGTGATTGGGGATCACATGCAATTAGCCGCCAGACGGAGACGCGGCGTTTCAATAACCCACTGAATTGATTTAGGGAGAGCGGGACCGGGCGGGTGGCAGCCGCCGCAAGATGAGCCTTGTCCCCACTGGGAACGGGTCTCCGGGGACACCCACCGGACCCTGCCCGCCCCGTGGGCAGCAGGACCCCCTGCCCTGGCTGGGGATGGGCTGCAGATGGGTGCGGGGGGGCCTGGAGCCCAGCATGGGCAAGGGGCAGCATTAATGGGGGGCTGGAGGTGGGGCTCGCTGCCCTCCCGTGGTACCCTCAGCCTGGCATCGCCCAGGGGTCTTTCTGCCCCATGGGGGTCGGGCATCCCTCACACCCCCCCCGCCTAGGGATGCGCCGTGGCAAGGCAGGGATCTGCCTGCTCAGCATCCCCTACCCACTGCCAGGGATCCCGCTCCTGCCTTCCCAGTTGGACGGTGACGATGGAGCTGTTGTGGTGGGAGTGAGCCTGGACCCTGCCTGCAGCCCTGTCACGGCCTGGCAGAGCCTTGGCTGGACCGGGAAAGGGCACATGGATGCTGCTGGGCCCCAGCATGCCATGATGCCGGCACACTGGGGAGGGCATTGATGCCAGCACGGCTGCAGTGGGGCCTCAGCCTGGTGTGTGCATGGAGCATCCGTGATCACTAAGCCCGGTGATGCCCTGGCAGGGCTGGGGGTCTCATGGCACATCCCAGTGCCCCATCCCCCCAGGTGGGCGCTGCTGCTGGTAGCTGCCGGCCAGGAGTGGGAATGCCGGGGAGCCGACCATGATTCTGCCTGTGGCGCAGCAGGGAGCAGGACGGGAGCATCGTCCTGCTGGGCACGGAGCCGCTGGCTCCACCGGGACCGAGGGCTTCCTGCGAGGAAGGTGGGACAAGGAGGGGAAGACAATAAAACCCAGGAAATGCTCTGAATAGCCAAGGTAACCGCTGCGCCGGGCCCGCGCCGCCGGCACTGAGCCCAGCCGGAAGCCTCGGGGTGCTGGGGGCGGCCAGACAGGGAGCGGGGCAGCAGGGACCCTCTGGCAACCCCAGCACCGGCCGCACTGCGCGGTGCATTGGGCTGGGCTGAGCCCTCACTGGCTGCCCGTGTTCCCAAATTTGCCGTGATTTGCCCTAAAAACCCTGACCGTGGGTCTCTCCCGTTGAACTGCAGCATGTTTTACTGGCAGGGGGTCAGTGTGGAGGAGGGGGGTCCAGTGGGGCTGTGGGGAAAGACCATGGCTGGTGTTGTCTGTTCCCGCAGTGCCGGGGCAGGGTGCCGGCACCGGGGGTGCGCAGCCCCACGTATGGGAGTATGCACGGGGCCAGGGGGCAGGGAGGCAGGAGCACCCATCCTGCGTCTCCCACCCTGCCTGGGGCTGTGGAACGCCCCCCGCCCAGCCATGCCCTGGGACCCTGCAGGGGAGAGGGGAGCATCCCTGGCTGGGATGGCTCCAGGGCAGCCGGCTGCCCGTGCCCACGGCTCCTTTGCTGGGGGCGAAGTGTGGCCGGTTGGAGCCGAGGGCACCAGATGCCATCCCACGGTGTGTGTCCATGCACTGTCTCGGCAGTGCCGTAAGGTTCAGGCTGGGGTCCTCTCCTGCCCCGGGCAGGTCCCAGGTGAACATGGGCTCGGCCGGTGCCCCTCACTAGGGCCGTGGCCGTGGGCGTGCGGTCGGCCGCGCCGAGCTCCCCCGAGCCTCCCAGCGCCAAGTGATTTATGGCCGGGGGAAGCGCGCGGCGCAGACAGATCGGGCCATAAAACCGGGGCAGGAAGTCGCCCAACTTCAAAGGCTGCGCGGGGCTGCGGCCGCAACAATAGCGGGGCCAGTGAGCACCGTGCCGTGGCACCCACACCATGGCACCCACGCCATGGCACCGATGCTGTCCCAGCCCTGGGGACCTGGGTGGCACCTCCCTGTCTGCCAGCACCCCACACCTGCACCCTGTGCCCACCCTGTGCCTCCCATGTGTGCATCCCGTGTGCATCCCGTGTGCATCCCATGCGCACAGACGGTCAGGGCACGGGGCTGGCTGTGGGGCCCCCCTGTGGGCGTTGAGACCCCCCCTCCATGGTGGTCCCATCCCACAGAGCCCGGTGGGGCGTGCCGGGGCGGTGGTCCCGTGGTGTGAGCACAGCCCCAGCGTGCATCCCCTCCGCACTGTGCCCGACGGCACGCAGGAAGGCCGGGGGGGGCGCGGGCAGCCGCAGCCTCGCAGACAAAGGGCCGGAGGAAACGCCGCCGTCCAAGATAAACCGGGAAAGGTGAGGGGGTGCCCTCCCGCCCCCGCTCCCACGGCCCTGCCGCGCGTCCGCGCCTGGAGATTGCTGGGGGCACCCGCCCTGTCGCCACCCAGCACCTGGAGGATGCCGGGCCCGGGCTCTTCCTTGCAGCCGGGGCTGGGGACGCCAAAGGGGACACTGGCAGAGCTGGTTGCTGGGTCTGGGTGCCATGGCTGCTCCCATCACCAGCCCAGGCTGGCCCGAGCTCCCCTGGGTACTACACCAGTCCCAGCCCCCTGTCCCATGGTGGGGACAGCATGGCTGCGGGCGGTGTCAGGGTCTTGGGGGCTGGTGGGGGCTGCCAAGTGGTGAAGGGGCTCCCTGTGGCTAACGCCACTTTCCCAGATGCCCACAGCCACATCCCCCAGGGCCAGGACAGGACCAGCTGCAGCTACTCCGTCCACAGGAAGGTGCCCCCCTGCTCCACGTTCCCACGGTAGTGGGGCGTCCCGGTGCCAGCGCCGGTGCCCATATCCGCGGGAAGCCGGCAGGAAGCCGGGTACTGCTGTTCCGCCCGCCCCGGTCCCGCTGCCTCCGCGCTGGGCATGGTGGGGGCCAGTCGGTGCCGGCACGGTGCCGGAGGGCGTGCGGGCACAGCATGCCGGCCCGTCAGAACCGCACGGCGTCGTTTAAAGACGATCAGGCGGTGACAGGAATTAAATTGTGTTTTGATTTTCTCATTAGCCTAATCTCCAGCGTGCCTCGTTACAGGGTAATTTCCCCGTGCCGACATGACAGCTCATTCCCACCATGACAGCCATATGCCAGCATGCCCGTGCCATGCGTTGGTGGTCACCGGGGTGCCCGGCAAGGACGGCCATGTCCCCCGATGGGTCCGGTGGGCGCTCCCAGGGTGGGCTGCAGCATGGGACGGGGGTCAGGGTGTGGGGTGATGCTGTCTGGGCCCTGTCACATGTGTCCCCACGGTGCCCATCCATCCTGCGCCCCGCAGAGAGGCACTGGCAGGTCCCGCTGTGCCGCGGGCTGGCAGATGAGCGGGGCCCTGCCGTGCGGCCCGGCAGCTGGCCTGGCAGCACGGTGCTGCCATGCCGGCAGTGCCTGGGCTGGAGCCGGGAGGCCATGGTGATGCCGTGTGTGGGGGTCACGGGGCTGGCCCCATGCACCGGGTCCCCGGGTGCTGCCCCACTCACCCCGGCAATGGGGTGTGAAGGTGGTGGCAGGCGCGGGCAGCTCATTTGTCTCTGTCAGGAGGCAGCGCACGGGAGACAGTGCTGCCAGAGCGTGGTGGGGACCGTGGAGCCGGGGATGCTCAGCATGCCTGTGGCAGCCCCACTCGCCTGTGGCACGGCCGGTGCCAGCACCATGTGCCAGCTGCCCAGGTGGCATTGGGAGTCTGGCCCCTGTGCCCACCCGTGGGACCCCTGGGGTGAGCACTCATGGGGCAGCTGCTTTACATGAGCCCTTTGGAGGGGGCTGTGCTGTGCCCCTCTGCTGGGCACCTACAGAGTCTTGTGGGGGTCACCACCCCACAGCCTCCCCGTGGGGACCAGCTCCCCAAGGTCCCACTGTCCCACCCATTGTCTATGCCAAGGGGCAGCAGGAAAGGGGGGATGAGTCCCAGCAAAGGGTGGTGGGGAGAGGCCGTGGGGCAGGAGGGGGGCAGCAGGATGGGGTGCTTGGGGACCTTGGCATAGGCGATGGTAGTGGTGATGCCATTCCCCTGGGGTTTGCCATGCCCCCAGTGCCCCCTACCCTGGCACTCCATAGTGGCCCCCAGCCACACAGGCTGCAGGGCTGTGGGGGCCGTGGGGGTGAGGGGTCCCTCCGAGGGGTCCCTCACGTCCTTCTGGCAGCCCTGTGATGAGTTAGTCCTCCTGCTGAGCTGCCCTGTTGCTGCTCGCCCAGGACGGGGGCTGCAGGACCTGTCTGCACCCACAGGCTCCTGGCACGGCTGGAGCATCCCTGCAGCATGGTGGGCAACCCATGGCAGCACATCCCTGCCCTGGCGTCACCCCAGGGGCTGAGGTGGGGCCATTTGTCCCTTCACCCGGCTCCAATCCCTTCACTGGACCCAGGACCCTCTGGGCTGGGGGATGCCAGTGTCCCCATTGCAGAGCCAGGGTCGCCCCAGGGACCTGAGGGCAGGCGAGCGGAAGCCCCAAGGGTGCCAGCCCCCTGGCCATCGGGAGCCATGCTGGGGGCTGTGCTGTGACCGGGCCCTGCCCAGGTCCTCCCGAGCAAGGCTGCGCAGCCTGTGCCGCCCCCCAGGTTAGGGCCGGTGGAACGAGGGGCTCAGGTTTCCCTCTCTGCCGGGCTGGAGCCTGGGGCCATTAGCCCCCTCGGAGCATGACGGGGGACGGGATATCAAAGTGCCTTCACCCCGTGCTAAGCGGCGTGACCATGGCTCGCAGCTGGCCCCCACCGACCCCACGGCCAGACCAGGGGTGTGGGACCCCATCCTGGCACCTGTCCATGTACCGCTGCCCCCTGGCACTGCCCATGGCCTCAGCCTGTGCCGGGGACAAGCATCAGGGACCGGGGGCTCCCCACACCCCCGAGTCCATCCTCACCCCCGGGCTTCCTCTGCTCCCCTGGGCTCATCATGCATCCCTCAGCCAAGCTCTTCCTGCCCCCCCCACTGCGTTCCCCCTGTGAACCCCAATCTCCACGGCTGCCTGGGGCTCCCCCTGCATCCCCAGCCTCTCCCTGCCCCCTGGGCTTCCCCGAACCCCCCATCTCCCCTTGCTCCCCTTGCAAACCCTGCACTCGGGGGTGCCCCACCACCACCAGCTGCCCCCAGCCCCTGCTGGACTCTGGCACCCCACGGCGGCGGGGGGCGGGGGGGGGGGGACGGGCACGGTGCAGCCCCAGGCCCCGGCAGGCGATGGGGCCAGGCCGGGCTGCGGGCAGGGGCCCGCTGGCACCGACCCCCGCACTAGCCCCTGCTCCCGTCCCGGCAGGGGCTCATTTACCAACGTCAGCCCCGCAGTTGGTTTGAATTAGGCTCCTCCGCGGCCGGCGCTGATAAGTGAGGGGGGCGCGGAGCTCGGGGGGGGGGTGCGGGGGGCTCCCCGGCCCCGCTCCCGCTTCCTGCTCTGCCGTCTGTAACCGGCTGCCAGAGCCGCTGCTGAAAGACACGGGGATGGCCCCCGCCTGGCCGCCCGCCGCCCCCGCCGTCCCGCCATCCATCCATCCATCCGTCCGTCCACCCACTCGCCCGCTCCCACGCCCGCGCTGCCCTCCCCGCTCCCCAGCTTGCGACCCCCGCCTGCACCCCCACCCCGCGCCCCTCCGGCTGCCCCGGGGAGGGGGGTTTGGAGCCCCGGTGGGCGTCGGAGGGTGGTGTCGCGGAGCCCGGCCATCGCCTGTGCTGCGGGACAGGGCGGCGGCTATGCCCGGCCAAGCCGTACCTGGGTGCCGACGGGCGGCACCCGTCCTGGGGAGGCCCCCGGCACCGCGGGGCGTTTGTGGGGCCGGGTGGGGGCACAAAGCCCTCCCCCGCTCCCCACCGGCCCGGGGACCCCCGGCCGGCCAGGGATCCCCGTCCCGGGACGAGTGTCCCGCTGACCCTTGGCCTCTGCCCGCGTTTCACCACGTACTTAGCAGCGGCTTTCGGCACGGGGGGGCCGTGGCCGCCCCCGAGTGAGGGATGGCCGACAGCTGGGCCGGGGAGAGGGGCCGGTAACCGGATCCCCCAGCGGCGGCGGCGGCGGCTCGCGGGGTCCCGGGCGCGGGGTCAGCGCCGGTGCGGGGCTGGGGGTGAGGGACGGGCCACGGCCGCGGGGCTGGGGACCCCCGGGGTGGGGGGTTGCGGGGGGGGGGCGCGGGGCGCCTGTAGGGGACAACACGGTGCGGGGCTCCCCAGCAGGACCGCGGGGACGTCCGGCCCAGCTCCAGGACACCGCTCCAAGGGCACCCGTTGCCGGTGTTCAGGGCCCCTCCGTAGCCGCTTTCCAGGGAGAACCCGGGACAAGCGGGAGCCGGCACCTGTTCCTCCTCCGGGAATAGGGACGCAGCCGCCGGATCGTGTTTGCGGCGCCCGGGCGAGGAGGAGCACGGCGCCGGCTCCGGCCCCGCACCGGGGGACCCCCGCACCAGGGGACCCCGGAGCCGCCCCGCGCCGGCAGCTGGGCCCGGGGCCGCCGCACGCCCGACCCCGCCGCGCTCCGGCAGCGGCCCAGATGGCTGCGATATTGTCCCCACAATAGCGGGCTAATTAGGCGAGCGCTGGGGAGCTGGGTGGGGGGGGCGCGTCCCCCGTCCCCCCCCCTCCGCTCAGGCAATCAAAGGGCCCATGACTTTATTACGGCTCATTATGTGCGGGCGGCGGGGGGGCGCGCAGCCTGCGCCGAGGCGACAGGCGTGTTATTTCCCCATCACTCCTCATTGGGATTCTGGCACCGGCGGCGGCGGGAGGGGGCGGGGGGCTAGGAGCGAGGGGGGGGCCGGGACATGCGCCAGGCAGCCGTGACGGTGATTAATCTGTGCCGAGCGCCCGCACAACTGCGCTCGGCCGAGGGGCTGCGCGCCCCCACGCTGCAGAGGAACGGGGGAGGGGGCTGCATCCCACCCCTGCCTCAAACCACGGCCCCAATACCCCCCCAAGCGCTGCACCCGCTGCCCTTGGTGCACCCCCCAACAGCCCAGCCGCCCACCCCCAGAAAGCTGCACCCACTGTCCAGGGCCCCCCCCGCATTGCACACCCCCATAGTGCACCCCATAGCTCTTCCTCACCCAGTGTGGGTGTCCCCCCCCCAACCCTGCAGATGCACCCTACACCACCCCCAGCAGCAGCCCTGCAGGGGGGGCACTGTCCTCCCCCCATACAGCCCCGCTGCTGGGGGTCAGGGGGACTCAGCAGGTCCCCCAGCCCAGCCACCTCCCTCGAAAGACCCCATAGCAACCCCCCAGCACATCGCCCCCAGGACAGAGGAAGGACGCGGGGGGGATTTTCCACAGTTTTATTCAAAAAATAAACTCGAGGAGGAGGTGTATTAAGTTAGGGGGAGCGGGGCAGGGGGTGCAGGAGCAGGGCTGCGCTCCGGGGGGGCAGCGCCTGCCCCCAGCCCCTACCTCCTCTTGTCCTTGATGCTGTAGTGCAGCAGGAGGGGCGCGGGCTGCAAAGCAAGGAAGAGGGTCAGGGCTGCCAGCACCCTCACCCCAGGGCAGACACCCCCTACCCCAGGCCAGAATCCCGGGGTGGGGGGCAGGAGCGACCCCTCCCCACAGGGCATGCAGCATGGAGAGGCCTGGGGCTGCGCCATGAACTTGTCCAACCCCTTCTGGGACCCGTCACCCTCCTGACCCGTGCGGGAACCATGGGCAGGGATGGCTGCGGCATGGCCGTGGGCGCCCTGTGTCGCCGCTCCAGCGAGCGACATTAATCATCCTTGAGTCACCGATTCCTCGCTCCGCCGCCGTGTCCCCAGCACAGCGCTGCCCCAAGCCGCCTCTCGGGGAGGCTTCCCCCCTGCCGGATGCCATTGAGCCCCCCAGCCCGGGATAGGGCCTCTAGGAGCAAATTCCCCCTGTGGCAGGGCCACAGCAGCACGGGTAGCAGTCACACACGTCCCATGGAAGGACACCCACCTTGCCAAACCAGCGTGAGAGCCAGAGCTGCTTCATCGTCATGTGGTCGGGGAGGGCCTCGTTGTTGAACAGGATCTGCACCTACACATGGGGAGGCTGTGTCGGGGGGGGGGGCCCATGATTCCCACCCAGGGCCCGTGACCCCCCCACCCGTTCCCCACCCCACTCACATGCTGCAGCTGCAGCCCCAGGCGGTGGCACAGGACCTTCCGCAGGTGCCGGATCTGTGCCCGCACGGAGCATCTCACGTACTTCTGCTGCAAGAGGCAGAGAGGGTCAGGGGGGTGTGGGTGCCCCCAGCCCCGTGGGACCAGCGCCGACGGGCGGCGAGGTCCCAGCTCCCCTCTGCCCACCCCACCTGGGACCCCACGCACCAAGCCGAGGCCAGAGCAAGGGCTGTGGGGCCAGGTCTGGGCAGAGCCTGGGGGCTCGGGGCCCGGTAAACCGGCAGGGCAGCCACATGGACCCCCGCTCACCTGCAGCACGGCCTTGCTCTTGTCCTTACTGGAGCTGTGGAGGGAAGAGAAGGGGCAGCCTGCCAGCAACGGCGCAGGGAGGCGGGGGGCGGCGGGACATACCCCCCTGCCCCTTCCCTGGGCACAGCCTGGTGCAGAGGTGTGGGCTGCCCCGGGCTGGGTGCCCCCCACCCACCATGGTGCTCCCCCTGCCAGCCCGTCACGCACGCACAGAGCTGAGGCCGGCTGGGCGGCACGAGGCCGGCACGGCGGCCGGGACTGGCAGCTGAGCTGCAGCCATCGATCCCATTACAGCCCCCAGAGCTGTTGCTTATTGACTTTGCTGTCGGAGCCGACAGGCAGCTGTGCAGCGCCCGCTCCGACAGCTATTAACACTGGCAGCCGCCAGGCAGGGCTGTGGCCTCGGGGGGGGGGACGACACACAGTTTGGGCAGCTCCAGGGGGGTGGCAGGACCCTCCCTGGCTCAGGCGGGTCCCCCTTCTACCAGTGCCACAGAGGTGGGGGCATAGGATGCTGCAACGCCCCAAGCGCAGGCCAGCTCCCGATGCCACCCCCGGCCCCCCTCCCCACCACGCCAAGGGGCAGCGGCTCTGCCGGCGTCCCCACAGCCCTGCCTGCGCTGCCAGCACTCACCTCTGCTTCTCCAGGCAGAGCGAGACGTGCTCGTCGTAGCGGAAGTAGTGGGCGCGGGAGTGATCGAAGGTGCTGTAGGGGAGCCCCATGGGGTCGCCCCCAACCGTGTCTGGGGAGATGTGGGGAGGGGGCAGGAGTCAGCCCGCCTCTGCCCCGCCGGCACCACGGCACTGCCTGACTGCCATGGCTGGCTCCCGGAGACGCTGCAGTGTGACCCCCCCTGCTCCAACCCCGCTCTCCCCCTGCAGCCGGTTGCCCCCAGACCCCTCCACGCCACCCCCCGAGCGTGCCCACCCTCGCCGCTGGGCTGCGTCACCCGGTCGAGGCCGCGGGACTGGTAGAATTCCCGGATCCTCTTCTCTTCACCTGTGGACGAGAGGCGAGTGCTGCTCAGGGACACCCCCTTGCCCCATGTCCCCCCCAGCCCAGTAGGACTTCCCGCACCATAGTGCCCAGATGTAGGGGTTCCGAGGCTGTCCCCGTCCCATCCTGCTGCTCTGACCTCAGCTTGGCAACACAGCCAACAGCCAGCGGCTCTTGTGGCCAGACCCTTCTTCATTTGCCTCCTCTGTGTCCCCGGGGGTCTCCACCAACACCCACTACAGGCCAGCAAGCCCTGTCCCTGTCCCTGCCCATGCAGACATGTCTCTGCTGTCATTGTCCCTCACACGTTTCCCCATTTTTCCCCTCTCTGCTGTGGGGCAGGGCACCAGGACCCACGCTGTGTTTGCTGTGCCCCTGTGTCCCCTCCATCCAGCCCAGGCCTCCATCCCTCCGTGGCAGTGCCCAGCACCCCGCGGCCACACAGCAGGCTGAGATTTCTAGAGAGGTGTCCCCAGCGCCGTCCCCATCCCCGTCCTGAGTGACAGTGGCTAATCTCAAGCCCACCGCTGCGCCTGCGGTGCAGGGGCTGCCCTCCCTGCATGCTGCTTTACATTCACCACCACTGACTGTCGGTTCATCGCGCCGTCACTCAGCGTCTGGCCCCAGGGACACTGCTTGTGGAGACAGCTCCGACTCACGCAGCTCCCGTCCCCACAGCCCAGCCCCGCTGTGCCGAGCACGGCCGGCTGCTGGAACCCGAGCACTGACAGCAGGGACCAGAGCCGGTTAAACACACCCTGACGAAGCACCCACCTCCCTGCTCCGTTCCCCACTGAGCTCTGCAGCTGCTCCACCCACCAGCACGGCCAAGGGAACGGTGCAGAGCCCCGGTCCCTGCACCTGAACCTCCCAAACCGCGCAGTGCCAGCGCTGAGCATCCGCCTTGCTCCGCTCCCCATCCCTGAGAAATCCGGCATGCTTCCTGGGCACGGTACCCATAGCCCCCTGACAGCCGCCTCTGTGAGTGGGGGCCATTTGTCATGCCTTCTCCATCACTCTAGGGCTATTTTTACATAGTAAGATGCCCCCACTCGGCCCCACCTCTCCAGCCAGGCTGCAGCAGCCACCACAGATACAGTCAGCAGCATTTTGAAGACCTTGACCCACGGACAGAGTGTCCCACAGCCAGCAAAGAAGCACCTCCCAAAAGTCCCGTTCCTCTCCCTGCCCTGGGCCCTTCCCCTCACAGCTCCTCCCCAGCCTCCACAGGACACCCGTGCCAGGGACACCAGATCCTGTTCCCCTCACATGCCAGGACACTCACTCTCCTGCAGGCCAGGCACCAGTTTGTAGACTATGTCCTGCATGACGCGGTCCAACTTGAGGTTGAGCAGCGGCTGCGTCTCGTGGATCTTGGTGTTGCACATGGGGCAGTACTTGCTGGTCTGCAGGTACTTCACGATGCAGCTCTTGCAGACTGTGGCCAGAGGGAGGGGGTGTCGGGGAAGTCAGGGCGGTGGCACAGCCCCACACCCCCAGACACCCTGTGTTGACCAGGAGGATATGTCCCCCTTGGCCCTCCAGGCAGGAGCCACGGTCCCGGGGCAGCGCTGGACCCACCAGCAGGTAGGGGAGGCTCTGCTGGCCCCCGCCTGGAGGGGGACCCCACACTGCCAGAGCCACACAAGCAGCTGCTGCCGCCCCATGGAGACTCACACGTGTGCAGGCACTCGGTGATGGTGGTGGCGTCGATGAAATACCCAGCGCACAGGCAGCACACGATGTGCTCGTTCAGCTCCTTCATCTTCACCTTCACCTCCTCCTGCAGAGATGCACCATCGTCACCTGGCCCACGGGGCTGGCACCCTGAGGGGCACCCTGCACCGGCGGGCCACACCACCCCAGGCTTTTGCCCTCCGCAGAAGCCCCTGCCTGCCCCACGGTCAGCAGGAACCCCCTGGGACACAGGGGCAGGTCCCGCAGAGACAGCAGGGTGGGGGGCACACAGGACTGTGGGCAGCTCCCACCCCTGCACGGGTGGAGGGATCCCCCCAGGTCGATGCAAAGGGACCTGGCTCCTGGGTCAGCAGCCCTGAGAGCCACCCTGTCCCCAGCCTCACCCCGTGGCCCAGCTCACCCATGGCTTTGCCCCACGGCCCGGCCTCGGAGCCCGTAACGGAGCTGCCACTGTGACAGGGTGGGGGGACGGGGCTGGGGCTGGCCCCTCTCTCCAGCTGCGGGGCCAAGCACCTGCAGGGACGGGGCCACCTGGCACCCACCGTCGCCGGTCCCACCCCCGGCCGGGGCTGGGCGTAAATTACCTGTGCCACACCCCAGCCCTGGCCCCGCCCCTCCAGCGCCTGGCCCCGCCCCCTGCCCCCCTTCCCCGCGCCTGGCCCCGCCCCTCCCAACTGACCACGCCCCCTCGTATGTGTCCCGGCCCCGCCCCCCCGCGGCTCCGCCCTCCCGCGGCGTGGGCGTCCCCCCCGCGCATGCGCAGGCCCGGCCCGCACGGCGCCTGCGCGGCCCCGGCGCCCCCCGAGCGGCGGCGCGGCGCCCTCTTCCGCCCACGCATGCGCCAGCCCCGTGCCCGCCGCCCGCCGCCCGCCGCCGCTCGCCTCGTTCCGGAGCGGATCCATCTTGTAGACGGCCTGGAGCTGGTTCCGCAGCCGCATGGCGATCGCCATCGGGCCCCCCTGAGGAGGCGACGCCATCTTAGAACCTCCTCCGCCTCCCCGCGCACTTCCGGGTTCGGGGCGGGGCGCGGCCGGCACCGCCCGCGCCGCCGACTACAGCTCCCGCCACGCCCCGCGCGCCGCAAGGCATGCCGGGAACGGCCGGGCCGGCGCGGAGCGCGGCCGCCCTCTGCCGGGCGCGGCGGGGAGCGCGGCCCGCTGCTGGCACGGGCGCTGACCTTGACCCCGGTGCTGACCCTGACCCCGACCCGCAGGGCCCGTCCGGGGCGCTCGGCGGGAGGGGACCCCCGACCGGCCCGGTCTGGACCGGCGGGGTGCCGTCCGTCTGCGGGCAACGGCCGCGGAACTGCCCGGAGCCGCTTTGGGGGGAGGGTGGGCACCCCCAATTGGTGGCCAATGGTGGGGGGAGCTCTCTCTTGACAGACAGCAGCCGCCGCCAATCACAGAGGCCCTTGCGCGGGCGTGGTGCCACGGGACGCCGCCAGGGGGCAGCAGAGCACCGCGGGGGCACCGAGGGCGGGGGGGTCGGCAGTGGGGGGGGTCCCGTTTCGCCTCCACCCCGGTGCGGGCGACTAGGGGGGGCCCCGCTGTGCCGAGGGGCGAGTCCCCCCGAGCAGTGACCCCGGGGGCTGCAGGGTCCGCACGGAACCGTGGGGGGCGCGGGGGTGAGGCGGGGGGGACACGTCGGGGGGCGAGCTGGGGGATGGCGGGCGCGGGGGGGTTCTACTGGGGCGGGTGGATGCGAGGGGGACGGGAGGTGGAAGGGGCTGTGCTGGGGGCAGTGGGTGGAGGGGGCTCGGCGGGGGACAGAGGGCTGGGTTGGAGGACGGGGGCCCCGGGCTAGAGGGCGGTGGGTGCAGGGGCAGTGCTGGGGGCGGGGGGGGTGCAGGGTCCCAGGCTGGGGGTGCCGGCGGCGCTTGGCGGGGCGGGGGGTGCCGGCGGGGCGGGCGGGCGGTCTCCCTGGCGCAGCCCGCCGGAGCCTGGAGCCGCGCTAATGGGGGGGTGATTGGATCAGGGCTCTGGAGGGGAAGGAGCGGCCCCGCTAATGCAAAGCAGAAGCCGTTAAAGGCCGTAATGGCTCGTTATGGTTACGATTATTGCTCCAATCCCGAGCAACAAGTGCCGTCTGGGGAGACGGCGGGGGCAGCCGGCGCGGGCGAGACCGCGCGGCCCCCGCCGGGACCCCGGGGCCGGCCGGGCGCGGGGTGGGGGCTGCTGCCGGGCGCGGAGTGGGGGCGCACGGCGGGACCCCCGGGCGGGGGCTGGCACCCCCTGCCCGGATGATAATATCCGCCCCTTCCCCCCCCGGCGACCCGGCTTTCATCGGCCGAGGGGCCGAGCTGTCGCTCCGCGCTCCCGGGGGGGGGCTCCCGGGAAGTGATAAAATGCCGGCGAAGCCGAAATGCCGCCGTCCCACCGGCCTGGCCCGGGCAAACCCCCGGCACGGTGCTCCTCGGCAGGCAGCTGCGCTCCGGCACGGGCACCGGACCCATCCGGGCAGGGGCAGAACTAACGGGGGGGGTCTGGTCCCCCGCGGGGCTCCATCCCAGCACTGCCCGCAGGAGCAGCCTGGCTCATCGTGGCCACGCCGGGGATGCGACCTCCGCTCCCCTCGATCGAGTGTGGGAGGCCGGGGTGAGGCGGCACTGTCACTGTCACCGCCAGCCTCCCCGGCACACCAACCAGCCGGAGGCAGCCTGACCCCTCGGCTCCTGTGCTCCTGGGTGGGTCCTGGTCCCGGACCCCGGTCCCAATCCTGGTTCCGGTCAGCTCAGCTCCTCCTGGTCCTGGTCAGAGCATCTGTGTCCCAGCCCCTGTCACCTCAGCTCCTCCTGGTCCTGGTCAGCCCAGTGTGGCCCAGTCCAGCTGGCCAGGCTGGTTCAGCCCCCCACGACTAACCAGAATAGTTCAGCTTGGCCTTGTGCGGTGCAGCCGTCACCAGCTGAGCCCCGGCGTCCTCCAGTGTGTCCCCACAGTGACAGTCCCTCTGTCCCTGCCTCCTGCTTGGGGCCAGGCGTGGTGCATGGCTGGGCTCCAGCACCTGCACCCCCTGCATCCACGGAGGGGACCCCACTAGGAGCTGCACTGGCCCCCTCCCCAGTGCTGGGGTGCCCGTGGGTGGGGGGGGGCAGGACCAGCCCCCCTACCCTGGGGGGGGCCGCGGCCCCTGCAACTTGCCCACCCACTGCCGGCCGGAGCCTGCCCGCCCCTCCATCCCATCCTTGCCGGCAGGTGAGAAATGAGGCTGGGGCCAGGGTGACCCCCGTGTCTAGGGAGGGCCCGGCCCCATTTGTACCTGCCAGCAGCAGTTCCTGGGAGGGACGGCCGGGTTGGGGGCTGTGGGGGTCACAGCCAGGCCAGTGCAGCCCTGGGGCAGGGCAGCATTGCTCACTGCCAGCGCCGTGCCGCACCCCGCACCGGCACCGCACTCTGCACCGGCACCGCACTGAGCACCAGCACTGCACCGTATTGACCACTGTCACCATGTACCGGCACCGCACTGAGCACTGGCACCGCAGTGGAGCACCAGCACTGCGCCAAGCATTGGCACCAGCATCCCATCGAGCAGCAGCACCAGCACTGCACCAAGCACCAGCACCCCACCATATTGACCATTGGCACCACGCTGGGCACTGGCACCACAGCAAGCACTGGCACCAGCACCCCGTCAAGCACGGCACCGGCACTGGCGCTGCACTGGACACCGGCACTACTGAAAGCTGTGAGCACGGGCACCGCAGCCAGCGCAGCCTGCCCGCTGCCAGCCCCGTGCATGCCCTGCGCACGCCCTGTGCCACCCCCGTGTCCCCCGCTCGTCCCAGACCAGCAGGACGGGCTGGTTGTGGTGGTGATGGCAGAGTGAGGCAGCGCTGCTGGGAAGGAAGGACCGATCCCTGCTGAGGTGGCACTGGGGCAGGGATGGGCATGAGCGTGTGCCAGGCAACACACGTGGCCAGTGACCCTTGGCAGTCACGCCTGCTGGTGCACGTCACTGCAGGACCTGCTCATGCCGGCACGGGGCTCCCTGCATGCCGTCTCCTTGCATGACCCCCCTCATGCACACCCCCACGCTCATGGCAGCGGGTCCCTGCACATCTGCACCCACTGTCACCTGCACTGACACTCCCTGCACAAAGGACCCATTTGTGTGCACAAGCACAAGTGCCACCCGCATGCTGCCCCTGCTTGTGCCCCCTGCACGGTCACACCAGCCTGACACCAGTGTTGTGAGCCCCCCAGGCTGTGGGGCAGCTCTAGCACCATCTGGGCCCAGGACCCACAGGAATGGGGGGCTGCAGAGGGGCTGGGGGTCCCACAACGCTGAGGCAGGGTGCCCAACCGTGCTCCCTGCTGGTGCCAGGCATGGTGGCCGGGCAGCCTGGCAGCTGGCACTCCCCAGGGCCATGCTTGCCAGCCTGGCACACGTGAGGCCACGCAGCTCCATCTCTCCGTAAATAATTAATGCCTGGGCGGCAGCCGGCACTTCTTCCAGCCTCAGAGAAGCTCCGGGGCTGGGCAGGCCGGTGCTTTTAGCAAAGACCTGCTCAAATATTCAGCTCCATTTCCGCTGCAGAGCTGCGTGGGGCCTGGGCGGCTCCTTCTGGTAAGCGCCTGCTGGGGGCTTTCCCGGCCGAGCCCCTCATCGGGGCCGAGCGAGGCTGGGGCTCAGGCCGGACGCACTCGTGACCACAGTGGTGCAGGGCAGCAGCGCACCAGCCCCCACTCCCAGGCCAGGCAAAGTGGGGACCGCAGCCAGACCCGGCTCAGGGCATCGGGGAGGGTGCACCGCAGCCAGAGCCAGGATCTCACCCTGGCGTCCCCACGGGGGAGTCCCCATGGCTGGAGCTGCTGTCACAGCCCCACGCGCAGGGTCCTGGCCCCACGGTGGCTCCAGGGCCAGTGGGACCAGGGCAGGACTGGTGTCAGCGGGTGCTGGGGCCGGGCAGGGTGGGCTGCGGTGCGGGAGGCCGGGGGGCTGGGCGGTTATGGACTGAACTCCTGCCTAATGCACCTGATTGGATTTGCAGAATCCAATTACCTGCCCTCGGCCTTTGATAACGAGGTTCTGAGCGACGGCTTCTGTCAACGGCCCTGTGGCAGCCACAGCCGTGGCCACCGGCACCCGCTGGCACCCCAGCCCGCGGGGATGGGCAGCACCGGCACCTGCAGCCCCGTGCCGGGCAGGACCCCCCAGCAGCCCCCTGGCCAGCACCAGGCCCCAGGGGAGATGGGGCTGGGACTGGGGGCGTGGGCACCCCAAGGGCCACCTGTCCCGGCTGAGGAGGCTGGAGGGTGGGAGAGGATCCCGGCGGGACACTAGGTCCAGGATGGAGCTGCCCTGGCCCAGCTCAGTGCGTTTGCCCGAAGCTCCCGCAGTTCCCGTGCACCGGCCCTGCTGTGCTGCAGGACCAGGGCAGAGGAGCCGAGTCAGGCAGTGGGGTCGGAGCATCCCGCCCTGCCAGCCCCCGTGCCTGCCCAGCTACCTGCAGCCAAAGGGGCACGGGGACCGTGTGTGCTCCCCTCTCCTGCAGGACCCCCTCCCGCTCCCCACTCCTGTCGCTCCTGTGAAGGCCCGGGGACTCGGCTGTCACCCTGCTGTAAGAGCTGACCATGGCGGGTGCCCCCCACCCACAGGGCTCCCCCAGCCCGCGCAACAACCCCTGCCTGCGCCCCTCCCCAGCCTCCCCGTCCCCTTGCTCGCAGCCCAGGGGAGCTGCCAGAACCAGGATCGGTGGGTGGGTTTGCAGGGGGGGCTCACGCTGCACCCCCAGCCCGGGCTCCCAGCGCTCTCCGGGCCAAGGGGGCTGCCCGGACCCCCGGCTCCGCTGTCCCCCACCTCGGGGGGGCTGCGGCCTGCGGACACCCGGCGGGGAGCAACCCCCCTCCCAAGCAGCTCGGGGCCGGCGTCACCCCGCAGCCACCTGCGCGTCCCCGTGGCACCCGGCTCCTCCTCCCCGAGGAGGCCGCGCAGACGCCGACGGCCACCGTGACGTGCGGCCGGGGCGGCTCCGGCCGTCGGGGCCCCGGGAGCCCGCGGTCCGGCCGGCGGGGCCGCCTCTCGCCCTGCGCGGTGCTGCCCGCGCTCTGCCCCGGCAGCTGCACCGGCCCCGTCCCGGCCCCGTCCCGGCCCCACCCGCCTCACCCCGCGCACCCCGGCCGGGTGCCGGCGCCCACCCCGGGGCGGGCGGCGGGGGGCACCGGGAGTGTTTCATGCGGTTAAGAAGTGTCTGATTGAGGCAGGAGGCGCCAGCAGCTCCCCCGGGAGCCGCAAGCCAAGGACTGGAGGACCAAATGCAGGCTAAAGTAATCCAATCTGGGCTGGCTTCATCTAATTAGCCCAGAATTAACCCAGCAGCCAGAGAGGAGCTGACTGTCCCTACAGTTTGCCAGCGGGTTTGGGGGGAAGCAGGAGGAAGAAGGGGACGTCCAGCGGTAATGAGATTACGGGGGGGAGCGGGCGGGAGCGGGCGGCTTGGCAGCATCTTGCCGGTGGTAACGTGGGGCCCTTCCAGGCCTCCGCCGCTTAATTGCCGTGCGCTGGCCGGCGTGCGGGGAGCGGGCTGTCAGCGGTGAGGGGCAGGCAGGGACCCGTTTTAATAACTCCTGCCCCGGCAGCAACACCTGAGCTTGGCAGAAGTCCCCGTGGGGGACTGGGGACACCGGCACGGCCAGCCCGCGGGGATGGCTGTGATCGGCAGCCCCGGGGCTACGGGCACCCATGGGCACAGTGGGGGATGCGATGAGGAGCTGGTGGTGGAGGGGAGGGTGCCACGGGAGGCCCGGCAGCTCACGGGGTGGCTGCAGGGACAGGCAGTGCCGCCGACAGGTTCCCTGTCATGGAGTCGGGTGGGAACCAGACCCCAATGTGCCCACCCCCTTGCCTCCCAAGTCGGCTTTCGGGAGTGCTGGGGGGCCCTGGAGTGGCGTGGGGGGTCCAGAGCGGTGGGATACTGGGATGCAGCTGCACTCCACACCTTGCAGGAGCTGGTACAGCAGGGCCAGGTCCCACGGTGGCCACAGGCAGAGTCTTGTGGCCAAAGGCTGATTTCCCACCTGGAATCAGGCAAATGCCTTTTCTTCTGACATATCCCCTCGAGCTCTCCCTGACACCCAGACGCCAGGTCACACTCCTGCCCTGGCCTGGGGATAAGTCCTCTGTGCCCTGTGGGGACCCCCAGGTGCAGTCCTGTGGGCAGGAGGGAACACGAGCCAGGGACCACAGGGGTGCTCGCAGTGGCCAAGAAATGAGGAGCAGGTTTGTACTGGTGTGCTGGGGGGCTGCACCCCTCCCAGTGCAGGTGCGTGGGGGTATCCCTGCCCAAGGCCTCGCTGGCCATGTGGTGCCAGGCTGGGGGCAGAGCCAGGGGAGCCTGCGTGTCCCCCCTGTTCAGGCTGCACTCTGGGGACCCTCTGGGGACCTGGGGGACAGGGAAGGGGAGATGGCCCTGTCCCGGCTGCTGGTGGTGTGAGGGTCACTGGGCAGACAGGGCCAGCAGCATGAGGAGGTGACAGCAGGGGGTCCTGGGGCCAGCGGGGTCGCTGGAAGAGTGACCCCCTGCACCCATAGCAGTGGTAGCACGGGGCTCGCCGACTCTTGGAGCACCCTCAGACCTTCCCCCTGAGCCCTCGGGGCTCTCCCCACCCTGCGCCACCTCGGGGCGGCCCTAATCACAGTGCTGGAGGGAGCTGGACAGGAGTGTCTGCCCCAGCTGAGGGGCTGTGTGTGCTGCCAGCCCCCCTGCTTGGTGGTGCCCGTCCCAGTCCCCGGCTGCAAAGACCGCCCATCCTTCCAGAGCCAGTGCCCGGCGCTGGGGTCCCGCCCTGAGCAGGGGTCGGGGGGAGCACCCACCCAGTGAGGCCCCGGCTAGGGGTGCTGCCCAGCAGACCCCCGTGGGCGCGGGGCGGACCGTGGCGCAGGCAGGCGCCGCATGAGCCAGCGCCGCCCCCGGCCCCATCACCTGCCCCCCAATCCATCTCCTGGGATCGGCAGCATTCCAGCCCCTGGGCACGACAAACATCTGCCTCCTGCTCCAGGTTTAATTAACCTGCTGCCGCCTCCCTCCCCCAGCACCAGGCATTTCCTCCCCACCACTGCTCGGGGGCCGGGGCAGGCGCTGATGGAGCCTGGGCCAACGCCAGCACCAACACCAGCACCAGCGCAAGTGCCAGTGCCAAAGCCAATGCTGGCTGCACCCCACAGGGTCACAGCGAGCCCCTCTGCCATGGCAGGCCCACAGCTGGTGGCTCTCTCTGGGTGGAAAAGCTACAGCCGTGCCATGAGCACGCAGCTGGAGCACCAGGCAGGTTTCTCCCAGCACCCGCCAGGCCGTGAGCAAAGAAATGCCGGAAAACCCCCAGGGCCCAGTCCGGCAAGGCCCTGTCAGGGCAGGGTCATGGTGCTGCAGGCTGGAGTGCAGCGTCCCCCTCCCCTGCCGAGGCATATGGGGACCCGCACCCTTGGCATGGGCCTTCCTTGAGAGCAGTGGGAAGGGAAAGTGCCCCAGGCATGGACAAGGGCAGCTCTGCACCTGCCCAGCACTGCGAAGGGATGCAGGCATGGCCAGCTCAGCATGACGTGAGGGTCGGGCAGGGCAGCGTGCCCCCAGCCTGGGCAGGGATGGAAGTGTGTATGTGTGTACGGGTGCATCCATGCTGTGCAGTGTGTGTGCAGCTGTGCTGTAGGCTGTGCATACACACACATGTGCAGGCAGCTGTACCCTGCTGGGATGTGTGTTTATGCATTGCCACCCCATGCCGCCGGGTGAGTGTGCACTGCGTGTAGCCCCAGCTGCCCGCGGCCCCACAGCCCGGAGGAGCTGTGGGTGCAGGGATGGTCACCCAACACTGCGGCAGGTCTGGCTGACCCCGGGTCCACCTGGTGCTCCCAGTGCGTGCGGTGCCTCTGGGACGTGCAGTACATTGTGTGCAGTGCCCCCGGGATGTACAGTGCCCCCGGGGCGTTCAGTGCCCCCGGGGTGCGGCAGCTGCGGCTCCCGGTGCTGCCGTGATTTACAGGCGTAGGTCCCGGTAATGTCATTTGCCCCAGACCGGTGGCGCCAGGGTGGCCGGGCGGCCGCTCCCCCCCGCCGGCCCCTGCCCCGGAGCCGTGACCCGCCGCCCCGAGCCACTGCCCGCCCGGGAGCCGGGACCCCCAGCGCGGGAGCCGCGGGGACCGACCCGCGGGGGCCGCCCGGCCGCCCCACAGCCGCGACCCACGGGCAGACCCCTCACTCACGGCGTGGCTGTCGAGATAGTCTCCGGGAGGCCCGGCCCGGCCTCTCTCCTGTGGCCGTTACCGCCCGCCGGCGGAGCAGGGCCGGTCCGCGGGTCGGGGCCGGGGACGAGCCAGCCCCGAGCGGCACGGTCGCACCCAGCGCCCGGGCACCCGGTGGGTACGAGCGTCCCGACGGGGCCGGTCTGGGTTCCGTGCCCGGGAATGACGGGTCGGGGGGACCGGGGTGGGTGTCCCGGGAACGGCTGGTTAATAGGAACCGCGGGTCCGCGCTAACGGGAACGGTGGGTCCATGCTAACGGGAAAGGCGGGTCCGTGGGAACCAGAGTCCGTGACTCGGGAACAGCGGGTCGGGGGAACGGGGATCTATCACCCGGGAACGGCGGACTCGGTGGGAACAGGATCCGTGACCAGGGAATGGCGGGCCTCTGGTAAAAGGGGACCGTGCTACCGGGAACGGCGGGTCCAGGGGAAACGGGATCCATGGCCCGGGAACGGAAGGTCGGCACAACTGGCGTCGATGTCCCGGGAACGGCGGGTTCTTGGGAAGCGGGGACCGTGCTACCGGCAACGGCGGGTCGGGAGTAGCGGAGTTCGTACCACCTGGCAGGGCGGATGGGTCCGTGCCCCGGGAAGGGCGGGTCGGGGGAACCGGAATACGTGTCCCCGGGAGCGCGGGTCCCTGCTACCGGGAAGGGCGGATTGGTCCGTGTCGTGGGAGTGGCAGGGTCGGGGGAAGCGGGCTACGCAGCACCGGGAACGGCGGATGGATCCGTGCCCCGGGAGCGGCGGCTCGGAGGGACCGCAGTCCGTCCGGGAGCGGCGGCTCGGGGCAAACCCTGTGTCTGTGTCCCGGGAGCGGCGGCTAAGAGGTCGTTCTGAACGGGGAGGTCCGTTCGCTCCGCGGTGCGAGGGATCGATGGGATCGGGCTCGGTGCGCCCGGACAGCGGCGGCTCCGGGGAACGAAGCCTGTGCGCCGTGGGAGCGGCGGGCGCGGTGCCGGTCCCTGCGCCCCGGGATCAGGGATAACGGCGCCGTGGTCGGCTCCGTGCGCGCCGGGACGTGCAGCCGTGTGCGCCCGGGAGGACAGCGCGGCCCCGGCTGGGCGCCCCGACGCCGCCGGAGCCTCCGACGGGGCCGCGGGGGAAGCCGGTGCGCGGAGAGGCGCCGTTATCGCGGCGGCTGCGGTGGTCCCCGCGGCGCCCTTTCGTTGCTGCGAGCCGGAGGACGTCCGGCGGCTGCCCCGGCGGCGGAGAACGGGGTCGGAGTGCGGCGGGGCCGGGGGGCGTCCCGAGGCCGTGCGGGGCGTCGTGCGCTCGAGGCCCGACGGGCCGCGGTGGAGCCGGTGCGGGAGCCCCGGGCGGGCCGGGGCCCCGGTGCCGCGGCGGAGGGGGGGCGCCGGTGGCGGGGCGGAGCCCCGGGATGCGCGAGCCCCCGCCCCCGGGGGCGCGGGGCTGTCAATCACGGGGGGCGGCCGCCAATCAGGGCGCGAGCGGCCGGGATTTTGGCAGGTCCAGATGGAGCGGGGCAGAAAAGCGCGCGCCGCCGGGGCCCGCCGCGCACCCGCGCTCCCGCGCCGGGGCCGCCAGCAGCCGCGGGCCATGCCCGGGACCCGGCCACTGCCCCGGACCCTGCCCCGGACCCTGCCCCGGACCCAGCCCCAGCCCCGCCGGGCCCGCACCGGGCGCCCGGAGCCAGCCGCCCCCTCTCCCGTCCCCGCCCGGGGCCGCCCGCCGCCCCCCGCCGCCGCCCCCCGCCGCCCCCCGGCCGCAGGCGGCCCGGCCATGCCCGCGCCCTGCCGGCTCTGAGCGCGGCCGGGCGATGGAGGTGGCGGCGCTGGCGAGGGAGGGCGGCGGCCAGGGCCCCCCGCCACACGAGCCCATCAGCTTCGGCATCGACCAGATCCTCGGCGGCCCCGAGCCCGCCGGCGGCGGCGCGGGGCCGGCCCGGGCGGCGGGGGAGCCCGACTACGGGCTCTACGGCGGCGGCTACGGGCCCGCCTGCTCCCTCGGCTCCTACAACCTCAACATGAGCATGAACGTGAGCGTCAACGTGACCCCCGCGCCCGCCGCGCCGCCCGCCGGGGTCATCCGCGTCCCGGCGCACCGGCCCGCGCCCGCCGCGCCGCCCGCCGCCCCGCCGCCGGTGCCCGGGCTCTCGGGGCTAACCTTCCCTTGGATGGAGACGACGCGCCGCATCGCCAAGGATCGGCTCTCAGGTGAGCGCGGCGGGACGCCTACCGACGGCTACCGACGGCTACCGGCGGCTCCGGCGGCGCGGCGGGCGCGGAGCGGGGCCGGGGTGGGCGCAGACAGGGGCCGCGCCGCCCGCGGGTACCGGTCGGCGTTGTCCGGGGGCCGTGCGCTCCGCCGGTTCCTCGCCCGCCGGCCGCGGCTGCCCCCGCCCCGCTGCGCTCCGCCGGGCGCCGCCGTGCCCCCGGCCGGGCTCTCTCCGCCGCGCGAAGCGGCTGCCGTCGGGGCCCGCGGAGAGCGGCTCGGGGCTGGCGCTGGCTTCGGCAGCTCCGCCGCCGTCCCGCCCCGGCTCGCGGCAGCTCCCGGCAGGGGTTGGCCGGGGTCCGGCTCTGAGCAGCGCCCGAGGGGTCCCGCCGTGCTCCAGCCTCGGGCTCGGCTCCGTGTTTGGTCCCTTCCTTCGGCCCGGGGGGCACCGGGAGCCGGCTCCGTCTCACCCGTAACAGGGAGGCTGCCGGGGGCTGTGAGATGTGGGCTGGAGGCAGCGGCTGTGTCGGGAGCAGGATGCAGGGACCCGCCGTGGGGCTGCGGGGCAAAACCCATCTGCGTGTGGGGCTGGTGTGGGGAGCAGGTCCCCCTGTCCGGTGTGCCCCTTGGCGACGGGGCAGGCGGTGGGGGTCCCCGTGGGGCCCGGACGTGGGAGGATGGGACTTGGAGGCCCGTGTATGTGGGGACAGACGCAGGGCACGGGGTGCGGGTGCTGTGGGAGAGGCCGGGCTGGTGAGTGCTGGGGCTGGGGAGGCTGGGTGGCGACACAAGTGTCAGAGAGGCTGTGTGGGGGCCCGGTGCTGCCGGCAGAGATGGGACCTGAGTGCCCGAGGTGGGGGGCTGGAGCACACAGTGCTGGCGTGAGGGTGCTGGTTGCTGCACCCCAGAGGAGAAGGCGTGAGGTGCTGTGGTTGGGGTGCTGGGCACTGGGGCTGCGTGCCGGCCGCAGGCGGGTGCCAGGGAGCCCTGACGTGGCTCGGCTCAGCTCGGCTCAGCTTGTCTCCTTCCCAAGATGGCGGCACTGCCACGTCTGCAATGCGCGGCTCCATGCGAGGACGAGGCCGGCGGCCACGCAGGGCTGGAGGACAAGCGTTGGCTGCAGGGGCACTGGGGCCATGTGGGGTGGGAGGCTGGGGGCCATGGGGGCCCAGCCTGGGCGCCAGCAGAGCCGGGTTCGCCTCCTGGCCCACTCCGCCATCCCAGCGGTGACGAAGCACCGTCCCTGCGCAGGGGTGGCGGGTGACGTCCCCGTCTCCTGCCTGGCGCCAGCGGTGGGTGGACGGGGCGGCCCCTCCCCGGCACGGGGTCTCCCAGCCACAGCCATCACTCAGCGCCGCTGGCCTTGGGGTGGTCTGCGGGCTGTCAGCATCTGTTCCCGGCGAGGGGCCGCCCCGCGCAGGGAGGGGGCGCGGGGGCCTTCGTCCCCCCGACTGTGCGGCTCCACCTGCGTCAACTGTGTCCGCCCCCGCCGGCGGGCAGGCTGGCCTCCTGCCCGCGCTGCCTGCCTGGGTGCTGGCAGGAGGGAGGGTCTGGCCCCACGGGGAGGGTCTGCTGGGCGCCGGGCTGTCCCTGGGGCTGCTGTGGGGTCCCTGCAGCATGGGGTGGTGGGGCCCCATGGTGGCCCCATTGGCCTGGCCATGTGCAGCCCTGCATGTGCAGTGCTGGCACCGACGAGGGCCGCCGTGCTGCGGGGCTGTGGCTTGGCCATGGGCCACCGTTGGAGCAGGAGGGGAGTGGGAGCTGGGGGCTGAACCCCTCCAAGCTCTCGCCTTCCTCCCCGCAGCTTGGCGGGGAGGCTCCAGCTCCCTGTGGCTCTGGCTGCATCTGGGGCTGGAATGTGGCACACTGGCCATGCCGTCCCTAACTCACACCCCGGCCGTGCAGGGACAATACCTTCCCCAGCCCCCGGGCAGCTGGCAGTGGCCAGACGGATGCGGCCAGCATGGAGGGATATGCCGGTCGCCTCCTGATGGCTTCTGGGGCCCTGTCTCCTCCCCAGGAAGGCTGGAAGCCCCGGCAGTGCTGCGGAGGCTCCTCTGGGGCCGCAGCAGGGCTCAGCACATGAGGAAGGGGGGGTTTGTGATGCCAGGAGCCTCGCTGGCTCCGCATCAGCTCTGGGACCGGGTCTACCCGGCCGCCCCACTGGTCCTGTTCCCCACCCGCCAGGCTGGGGGAGCAATGGGGACATGGCCGTGGGCTGGGGATGGACCCTCTTGCCACATCTTGAGCTGCACCACGTGTCCCTGGTGCAGCTGGGGACGACTCGGGGTCTCCTCCTCCCCTCCTCTCTGCCAGGCAGCGCTGGCGGCCCCCCCGGAGCTTCCTGTCCCCATGGCCCCGAGCACCCCCCTGGGCTCCCGCGCTGCCGGGGCTGTGCCCGCTCCCGCCCTGCCCTCAGTGGGGGCTCTGCCCGTCCCGTGGCCCTCCCTGAGCCACCCCTCACCCCCCCTCTGCCCGCAGCCGCGCTGTCGCCCTTTGCGGCGACCCGGCGGATCGGGCACCCCTACCAGAACCGCACGCCACCCAAGCGGAAGAAACCGCGCACCTCCTTCAGCCGGGTGCAGATCTGCGAGCTGGAGAAGCGCTTCCACCGCCAGAAGTACCTGGCCTCGGCCGAGCGCGCCACCCTGGCCAAGGCCCTCAAGATGACGGACGCCCAGGTCAAGACCTGGTTCCAGAACCGCCGCACCAAGTGGAGGTAACGGGGCCAGGCCTGGGGTGGCCGCCGCAGCCCCCACAGCTCCGACCCGCTGTCCCACTCTGGCACCACTGCTTCCCATGGCTGTCATCCCCCGGCAGAGGCTGGGCTGGGGCGAGATGGGGTTTCTGTCCCCGCTTCATCCCCTGTGTGTGGCTGGGTGAGGGACGGCGGTGCCGAGAGAGGGATGGGGCTGTGGGGCACTGCTGGACTGGTGCACAGCAGTGCTGAGAGAGGGATGGGGCTGTGGGGCACTGCCGGACTGGTGCACAGCAGTGCCAGCAGCAGGACGGACTGTGGGCAGAGGCTGCAGGTCGCTGCTGCGGGGCAGAGGCTATGGGGCATCGCCGTGCCGGCACACCATGGTGCCAAGAGAGGGATGGGTCAGCGGGGCAGTGCCGGACGGGCCGTGTGTGCTGGCAGGAGGCAGACGGCGGAGGAACGCGAGGCGGAGCGCCAGCAGGCCAACCGCCTGATGCTGCACCTGCAGCAGGAGGCCTTCCAGAAGAGCCTGAGCCAACCGCTGCCCCAGGACCCGCTCTGCATGCACAACTCCTCCCTCTACGCCCTGCAGAACCTGCAGCCCTGGGCTGAGGACAACAAGGTGACGTCCGTCTCAGGGGTGGCCTCTGTGGTGTGAGGTCCCCCGGAGAGCTGTGGACATGCCGGGAGGCGGCGGTGGGTGCCCGCGGTGGGGTCTGAGCCTGGCACCTCTGGCCCGCGGCGGGGAGGGGGCTGCTGCTTCCTGGGAGACCCTCCCCATTGGCAGCCCCCTCCCTGCCGCAGGCCAGCCCCCTTGGGCTCCCCCTCAGCCACCCCGCAGCTCCGAGTGGGCGGACGTTCCCCTGCCATTGGACTCAAAGCTCTGCCTGGAGCACTGCTGCGGGCAGTCCCTTGCCCGGACCCCCCCGGGAGCCCAGGGCTGGGTCTGCCGCACCACGTGGGCCTCTGCAAGTCCAATTCCCCCTCCCCAGGGCCCCTAGCTCCAGGGGCAGCTCCTCGGGTGGTCCCTGCTCAGGACCTGCTGCCTGCCCATCAGCGGCTCTCCCAGCTGGGCCAGGCCCCTCTCCCCCGATGGCAGCCACAGCCCTCATCTCACCCAGGGTGGGCTGAGCGGGGTGCGTGGTGGGCCCCCGCATTCCTGGTGATGGGGGCTCCCCCTGCCCTCGCTGGTGGCCACCACAGGGTCTGCACCACCCGCGCACACTTGCCTTATCCTGATTGGAGTTTGCGAGCTCTGGCTTCCAGCAGTGGCCACCAGGCTGGACGAGGAACCTGGCCCCGCAGCCCCCAGTCCCCCCAGCGGTGTGACAGACTGATGGACTGGGCTCATTTGCCCCATGGGCTGGGCTCCCTGGCATTCTTGGCCCCCGCACCCACCAGTCTGCCAGCTCCCTGCGGCCCTGGGCCTGGACGTGCCCCTGCAGCACCCCACGGTGGACTTGGGGTGCCCCTGCATACCAAAGGACTGCACCAGCCCCCCCCCGAGCGGGGCTGCCCTTGTGCCTGCCTTCCCCCCGCCAGTGCCTGTCTGGCTCCCAGGACGCCCTTCACCTTGGCCTCGTGACTGAACCTTGATCTGGCGTGACCCACAGCACATTCGTGGGGAGGCAGAGGGGTCCACTGGGGGCTGAACACCTCCCCCCCCCCCCCCCGGCAAATGTCTTCCCCCCCTCCCCCCCGCCCTTCCCTGATGATGCCCTGAGTGTGCCCAGCACTGGACGGGGACCCCCTCCTATACCTTAACCCCACTCCAGCTCCGGCTGGGGGCCCTGGTTGATGATGGAGGGGGTGGGTGGGGTCAATAGCGATGGCTCTGACCCTAAACTTGACCTTGACCTTGACACCACCCCCCCCCTCCGACCCCGCCGCTGTCCATGGTGCTGCAGACGCTGCCTGGGGGCTGGCGGGAGCCTGCCCCCGCCCGCAGCCCAAGGGCTGCGGGCGGGGGCAGGCTCCCGCCGGCCCCCCACCCCCGCCCTGGCTACCGGGAGGAGGAGGCGGGCAACCGGTGCCGGTTCCCCGGCGGCGGGATTGGCTGCGGTTCCGTGACGTGGCCCCGTTTTTACCGGGGGTGTGGGGGGGGGGCGGGGAACGGCTGCGGCGGCGCCGCCGCAGAGCCGCCGGGATGAGCGCGGCCGAGGGCTGGCCCCGGTCCCGGTGGGGGGGCGGCGGCGGCGGCGAGGCGGTGCTCCGTGCCCGTGCCGAGGCTGCCGGGTACCGGAGGCTGCTGCGCGCCCGCGCTGCCGAGGTGGAAGCGCTGCGCGGGGCCGTGGGCGCGTTGCACCGGCAACTGGAGGGGCTGCGGGACCGGCGCAGCGGGGAGCTCGCCAAGTACCAGGTGCGGGGTGTGTGTGTGTGGGGGGGAATGGGGTGGTGCCCTGGGGGGAGTATCTCGGGCGGTTTGGGAGGGGGCACATGGCTGGGTTGGGGGGAAGAGGGGGGCGAGACACCGGGATGCAGAGCCTGGATGCCCGGAGGAGTGGGGAGGGAGGGTCGGGATGGGGCTGGGAATCCGGATGGAACTGGGGAAGGGGGTGTGTGTGTACAAGTAGGGCAGGGGACGCCGTTCCGGGCAGGCCAGCGGGATGGGGGTCGGGATGGGGCTGGGAAGCCGGGTCCGTGCGATGCGGGGGTCGGTGTCCGGGGTTCCGTGGGGGGCTGGAGTCGGTGCAGGGGCCCGGGGGTCCGTGCGGAGCGGGCCGGGGGGGTCCCGGGCATTGCTGACAGCCCGGCCGGCAGGAGCGGGTGGCGGAGCTGGAGCGGGAGATCGGCGAGGCGGAGGCGGAGATGGCCCGGTGCCTGCGGGAGTACCCGGCGCTGCTGCGGCTGCGGATGGCGCTGGAGGCGGAGATCGCCGCCTACCGGTACGCGGGGCGGGGGGTGGGGGGGGGTGGGGGGGGGTGGGCGGGGCGGGGGTGGGCGCGGGGTTCAGCCCAAGCCTGTCTCTTGCAGGGAGATGCTGGAGTGTGAAGAGCTGCGCTTGGGCTGCCTGGCCCCACCGTGACGGGACCCCCGGCCTCGCTGCGGGACCCCACGCCCGGGCCACCAGACCTCGGACTTCTGCACCCTTGGGGTCCCCCGAGTCCCCACTCACCTGGGCCTTGGGACCTCCACCCCTGGATGCCCAGGGTATGGGACCCCTGGGCCCTCTGGAATCCTGGTGCCCTGGTCCTTCTGTCCCCCTGTGCCATGGGACCCCTGGACTCCTGGGACCCCTGGCTACCTGGGTTCCCCAGACTCACACCCCTGGAGGCCCCATCTCCCCAGGAGGGCAGCGCCCACGGGGCCGCACACTCTCACCAGCCTCTCCGGAGCAGCAGCGGGGCTGGGGTCCTGGACCTGGCCCGTGCGGAAGCACCTCAATAAAGCCCCGTGGCATTACCTGGAGCCAGCCTGTCTCTGGTGGTGGGGCAGCATCCCCCGGCTGGGCCCTGCTCTCAGGGCACCCCGCTGCACTCTCGGGGTCTGCAGCAGAGCAGGGGCCTGGAGTGGCTCCGTGGGAGCCTGGGTGCCCGGCCCGTGTCCCACGGGGGCTGCCTGGCTCTGGGGCCTTGACTCCTTCCCACCTGGCTGCAGCCCCTTACCCCCAGACTGGCCACCCCATGGGGATGCCAAGTGGGACACATAGTGGGGGTCTGGCCATGTGGTGGAAGGGACTGTTCTCCACCAATGCTGGTGGGTGACACCCCCACCATGGCCGTGTCCTGCCCCAGGATCGGCATTTCTAGGGTCAGGCAGGAATCCTGCACCCTGGGATGGGGGGACAGGGTGCTACCCCCCAGGGCATGCCCCCTTGGTGTAGGGCAGCACCTCAGCAGGGGGTTGCCACAGAGCAGCCCCCAGAAAGGAGGCAGACCTGGGGGGTTGATGAGGAAAAAGGGCATCCAGAGTGCCCGTGTGGCCTGGCAGACAATTGGGCAGGGATGTGGGGTCCCCCCACCCAGGATAGGACCGTCTGACCTGGGCTGTCCCCAGCTGGGCTGGAGTGTGTGCACTTGTGTGTTACATGTCTGTTTTCAGCCGTGTGTAAGGACCCCCCAGGCTGAGCCCAACAGCCTCAGGGAGTGGGGGCCCCTCAGGGGGCAGTGGTGTCCTTGCACAAGCCTGTGGCTCGCCATGGGGCAGGGGCCAGTCTGGGCACCTTGAGCAGAAGGGCAGGGCAGGCAGGAGCCCTGCCTGTGGTGTGCCCAGCTGGAGTCCACAGAGTCTGGGGGCCGGGTGGCCCAGCACCCCCCCCCACCCCACAAAAAGACTGACCAAGGTTCATCGTAGTAAAGCCAAACACAGCTCTTTTTATCAGAGGTAAAATGCCTCTTCCAAACCACACAAGAGAATGGGAAGGTTGGTGTTGGCTGCCTGTGGCTGCCACACACGGGTGGTGCCCCCCCAGCCCTGGGTGTCCCCATGCACAGGGTGCAGTGGGGTAGGGGATGGGCACAAGGGGGAAGGGGGTGTCTGTGCAGGGGGTCAGCGCCCTCGGAGCTGGTGCTGCTGGGCAGCATCGACATCCTGCCAGGCGCTCCAGGGGCTCCAGGCGGTGTTGATGTAAGGGTCCTGGCAGCTGATGCGCACCCGCTGCGCACGTTCCTGCAACTGTGTCTCCTCTGCGCCCTCCATGTACTTGTCGACCTGCAAAGCAGGGCAGGACGTGGCCTCAGGGAGCACCCCAGCACCGGGGGTATCTGGCATGGGTACTGAGGGAGGCGAGGCAGCGGGGAAGGTGGGAGAGGGCAGGAGCAGGGCTTGGTGCTGGGGGCAAAGGAGTGGGAGACACCGGCACCTCCCCAACCCGGGCAGTGATGCTGCCTTGCATGGGCAGTGCAGGGAGGGGTGGGCAGCAGAGGTGACGGCCAGGAGTGACAACTCACCACCCCAAGGAGGGAAGCAGCGCAGTGGGGAGGGGGCCATTGCTGAGCCCCCCAGCAAGTCCCTGTTCCCAATGGCACCCCTGGGTGGAGGGAGGAGTCCAGGCTGGGGCTGGGGCTGGGGCAGGGAGAGGATGGGCACAGCAGAGTGAGGACATGGGGTGGCACACGCAAAGACAAGCGAGGCACAGGCATCCCGCAGTTACCTGGGTGCCGTTGGGGAGCTCGTACTGCAGCCGGTAGAGCAGGGCAAAGTAGGATTTGGGGAGCGGCCAGGAGGCCGGGGGGGCCCAGGCCAGGTAGAGCTTCTCCCCCCGCCGCTGCACAGTCAGCTCCTGTGGCGGGTCGGGCCGCACTGCGGGCAGAGCAGGGCTCAGCATGGGGCAGCACTGCCCAGCCCCAGGGCTGAGCCCTCCCACGGGGCACTCAGTGCCCCAAGAACCACCACCCCCCCCCCACTGGTCTGAACTCACCAATGTCATGGATGAAGAAGTGGATGGAGAAGTTGAGGTAGGAGGTGTCCGAGAGTCCCTCCAGGTGCAGCTCCAGCGGGCGCAGCTCCTCAGCGAAAGGGCAGAAGGAGGGGTCCACAAAGCTGGCGTTGAACTGGCCATGGTGGCCGGTCGCTGGCACCCACTCCCCCAAGGAGCCGTCGCTGTTGGGGGGAGGCAGATGTGAGGGCTGGGTGGCCACAGGGCTGGGGCTGGGTTGGGGGGTCTCTGTGGCACCCACCTGCGTGTGAGGCGGGCGCGGAAGACAGCGGAGTGGGGGCCAGTCCAGGAGCAGTGGAAGGAGCCACGGTAGGATTCAGCCTGGCAGGAGACGTTCATCCTTTTCTCGCCTGGTGGGGCCAAGGGGCAACACCTCAGGGGCTGCCTCTTCCCTGGCACAGGTGAGGCTGCCCCATGGCTGGGCTCCCCCTGGCCCCCCTCAGCCCTGCCCAGTGCATCCCCACAGCCCCAGGGGCTGGGCACAAACATCTGCAGATGCCAAGAGCATCTCCTGGTCCCCAGCCTGCCCCCAACTCCCTGCATCGCCCTCCCTGCCCCATCACTCCCCATCCACCCCCTTGCTTCCTCAGTCACGGCTCCCCCACCCGGCCATGCCAGCCCCCTCGTGCATGCCCGGCTCCACGTACGGGGTCTGCTGACCACCAGGTAGGTGGCATCCAGCAGGACAGTGCCAGCCCAGCAGCTGTAGTTGCCCGTGGCTGGCAGGTCCAAGCCAGAGATGGTGAGAGTCTGTCCCTGAGCGTCAAACTCGGCCATGAGCTCCGTGTCCCCGTTCTGTCTCCAGGTTACTTGCTGCTCCGAGGTGTTGCATTTCAACACCACGTTCCCGTTCAGTTTCCCCACCTGAACTGGAGGTGAAGGGCAGAGACTGGGGTCAGAGATCGGCTATGGTGTGGGCAGCCTATCTCCCACACCATCTTGTCCCGACACACCGCATCTATCCTTCCCCACAGTCCCCACCCTTCCTCATCACACCACATCCATCCCACCCTGCCCCATCACCCCACATCCACCCCATCCCCACCTTTCATGCGCTTTCATGCCCATCTTCTACCTCCGCACCCCACTAGAAGGGCTGCCCCGATGGGCTCATGTTGCCCCGTATCAGAGGGATGGAGGATGCCGGCGCTCCCCGCTCCCTCCAGCTGCTGTGGGGGTCTTGTATTGTCTGTCTGTCCCCCCGCCCCCCTCCCTGGGGTGTCTCCCCTCCAAGGCCTCCCCTGTGCCCAGGTGGCGCAGGACTCACACTTTGGGGGGAAGGCAGTCAGGGCGTCCGCAGGAGCGAGGCACAGCATCAGCCCCACCAGCACCAGCATCTGGGAGGGGAAGGGCAGTGGTAGGGGAAGGGGAAGGGCAGCCTCATGCTGGGGAGCGGTGGACAGCCGTACCCCAGGGGAAGGAGACCCGGCCAAGATGGGATGCAGCCAGCAGGACCAGTAAGGGTAAGACGGGGAGTGGTGCAGTGTGGGGAGAGCCCCACACAGGGCAAGGCAGCCGATGCGACACCCCAACCCTTCCCATTGTGGCCCCCTTGGGTGTCCCCCCTGGCAGGGTGCTGCAGTGTCCGCCTGGAGCAGCACCTTCCCGGGGGTCCCTGGTGCCCAAACCCTCCCGAGGCTGCAGTGCAAGCACGCCCCCGGCAGCCCTCCGTGCTGTGCTTACCTTGTGGCCGTGGTGTGCGCTGCTCCGGTGGGCTCTGCATGGGCTGGGGGTGGCAGGCAGCTGGGTATATACTGAGCCGGGACCCCGTGGGGCTGCCCCAAGGTGAAGCCAAACCGCAGAAGCATCACAGTTCTCAGAAGAGGTGAAAGCTGCACGGGGAGGAGCTGCGAGCCAGGACCCATGCTCAGCCCCCGACCCACCCAGCCCCGGCCTTTCTGGGACTCACCATGGGTACTTCCCAAGCCGGGGGGCTCCGGGGACCCGCTGGCCCTGCCCTGACCGTGGGCATCATGGGGGCAGTGAGGATGGGTCTCCTCCCCGGAACAGCTGGGCACTGGGATGGTGAGGGAGCTCCAGGTGCTCCCAGCTCCCACAGAGCGGTCCTGAGCTTTTAGGGTTTTCACATCACTGCGTGCCACACGGAGCACCCACAGCCCCTTGCTGTGGCGGAGCAGGGGATGGGGCGTGGGGAAGGGACCACCGAAGTCCAGCAGAGCCTATCCTGGAGGTCCGAAGAGGGGCAGGCGTGGTCCTTGGCCCTGGCCAGTTGGGCTGTGGTGTGTCCCTGAGGAGAGGGGTCCCTGCAGAGGCTCAGCGTGCTGCACCCAGCCAGGCACGGGTAGCACTGGCTGTCTGGCCCTTTCCCTCCCTCCCAGGGCCACGCAGCTGCGCTGGCCGCTTGTCCCACAGAACGCTGTGCCGGGACAGGGACGTGGGGACAGAGGCAGCCACAGCCACCAGCCTTCTCTTCGCCGTCCCCGGGAGCACTAGCCCAGCTCTGCTGCACGGCTGCCTCCGCTCAGCCCGGCGAGGCACAGCCCCTGTGCCCACACTGGGGACCGGCCCCGGCCCCCACCGCCTGCGGCCCCAGCCCAAAGAAAGGGCACAGGGCAGCCCCCCCATCCCAAGGGCAGGCGGCCCGAGGGTGAGGAGGCGTGAGTTGCTCCCTGCTGCTCCAGCTCACGTACTTTCTGCAGTTCCTAGAAAGCGAAGGGGAAGTTCGGGCTCTGAGGAGGCTGGGGGGAGGCCCAGCCTGCACCTTTCCACCCCAACTTCGAGGCGCTGCGGGTAGGGACAGGGCAGCGGAGCCTCCGGGCCCCTTCCCGAGAACAGTGGAGCTCCCACACGTGGGCTGCGGGGAGGAAAGGGCGGAGGGAAGGAGGAAGGAAAGGAGAGGGACAGGGGGTTCAGCTGCTGGGATGGAGCAGCCCCATGCCCATGACAAGGGGTCCGTCCTGGGGTAGGGGCTGGAGCACAGCACCCATGCTTGGACCCCCAGCCCCCCAGGCAGAAACTCATCCCTTGGCTGTGGTGCCAGGGAGCTGCAAGAGGAGTGGGACTTGCAGGAAAGCTGGAGAGGACCCCAAGGCAGGCAGGGGGACCCTGAGGAGGGGGAGGGAGGGGAGCACCTCACCCCGGGAGACCACCCGTGCCTTGTCCCATCCTGGGGGGAGCAGAAACTGGCTGCACATCCAGACTGCCACGCGCCCCCTCCCGCCGCTGGCCGCAGCTTCCCCTTCACTTCTGCAGAAAAGCGCGCGACCAGGGAGGGGAAGACCCACCGCAAAGGCCAGGGCTGCCCCTCGGCGTGTCGGCGTGGCCGGTGACAGTGGGACGCTAACCCAGAACCGGAGGCGGGAGGTTAGAAAGACCAGGGATGCCTCATGTTCAGAAACCCCCCTGGGAGAAGGGAGTCTTGGTGGGGGCGGGGTAGGGGGCATAGAGCTGCCCCACAGGGGCGTGAGGGCTGGGGGGAGCACTCACTGGATCTCTTCTCGGCCGCAATCACGACGTGAAGCCAGGAGCAAAGATCACAAAACTTTATACAGGAGAGACCCACAAGCGGCCCCTCAGCCTCGGGGCGCTGCTCCCCCATCTCGGCGTGGGGGGAGCGGGACAGGCAGGGCCGGCAGCCCCAGCCCCGCAGCAGCCCCAGGGGAAACACGGGGTGAAGGAGCCCAGGTGTGGAGGGCCTGCACGACTCCCCCGGTCTGGGGCCAGCGCTCCCCCGAACTGGGCTCTGTCCCCAGGGGAGATGCCGGGGGCCGGTCCCGTGGCCACTGGCACGACGACTGTGGCGCAGAGCTGTGGCAGCAGCAGGCTCTACCTGCGCCTCCCTGGGCATCGGGTCGGCCCCCACAGCAGCACAGCCCCCCCGGGGCTCTCCTGTCCCTGGCGGTCACAGCCAAGCCCAGGCAGCCCCGACACAGGAGCTCCGGTGGCTCCAGCTCACTGCAGCACGCAGACTTCCCTCTCCTCATCCTCCTCACTAGCCGCCTCTCCCAGCGGCTCTGGCACTGCCGGCACATCCTCCACGGCCACCACCTTCTCCCGTAGCTCCATCAGCAGGTCACGGCTCTCGCTGGGTGGCAGGTTGCTGAGATAGTACTGGGGTGCCAGCTCCACCAGCCTGCAGGGACAGAGGGTGTCAAGGAGGGGCAGCCAGCTCCAGGGTCCTCCCTAGAACAGCCTCCTTTGCTCCCCCACACGCTCCACCTGCCCACAGGAGAGGCCAGCTGGCCAATGCCAGCTCCGGAGCCATGCACGGACACAGCCCGGGCACAACCTGGCCCTCCCCATCCCCAAGATCCTCACATTTGGGGCTGGATCTCTGAGACTATGCGGAGGCAGTTGTCCTGCGAGATGGTGAACTCGTGGTAGAGGACCCAGGGGGGCAGGCGCTGAGGGGGCTGCCGCAACAGGTAGCAGCAGGCGGGGGGCAGGTGGGCCACGTGCTTGTGCGTCAGCATCACGTAGTTGCCGGAGCCGTCGATGTCCCGTGCCACCTGGGGAGTGGAGCAGGAGGGGAGCAGGGCTGGCTGGCACGACCCCCGGCCCCGCAGCCGAGCCCCCCCCCCTAGCCCCCCGGCAAACCTTGAGGAAGTAGCCCGAGATGAGCGCTCTCTGGATGTTGAGCACATTGGTGTCAGTGCCGAAGGCGGGGGGTGAGACGGGCAGCTCGATGCGCTGCATCACCTCCAACAGCTCTGCCCGCACGATGCCCGCCAGCCGCAGCGCTTCCCCGCTCACTGCGTGCTTGCGGCACCAGCCCTCGTCTGCTTTGTCTGCGGGGAGAGTGGGGTCAGCAGCGCGGGGACGGGGTGGATGAACAAAGACCCCACACGGAAGCAGGTGGTCTGGCTGGGCTGGGGGCTCCCAGGCCATGAAACCAGGCACTGCTGCACCCTTAGACTGCGTCCCCTCAGTGCAGTGGGGACAGGGACTGTGCAGGGAGCACGGCCCCCACACTGGGGCTGGGACCCCTTCACAGCCAAGGCTGGGGCGCCTGGATGGGGTCACAAACGTGGCTGCAGTGCTTGCTTGCTCCTAAAAGGAGCAGGGGACACGCGAGGGAGCTGTGGGACACCCGCAGGGTGTGCAGCCCGCCAGCAGTTGAGCCCCTGCCTGGCACTCACGCTGCTGGAAGGCGTTGAAGATGTTGATGAGGGTGAAGTGGTCTCCGTCCGGATGAAGCAGGGCACGCCGGCGCATGGTCACCGCCTCCTCCAGGTGCGTGGAAGGGGGCACAAAGCAGGGGGAAGCTGGGGATGGCACAGAGCAAAGGTCACCACGTGCCCGCCAGCATAGACCCTGCCAGTGCTGGCTCTCTGTGGGCTGCATCATGGCTTGCGCCAGCAGCAGAGCAGGCTCCAAGCCCCTCGGCATGGTACCTGTGAGCATGGCAGCCAGGCTGACCATCTCCTCCACACAGTCGAACTCGCAGGAGGCGATGAGCGCCTTGGAGAGCTGGGGGTCCAGGGGGAACTCTGACATAATGATCCCCACCTCTGACAGGTTCCCATCATCATCTAGGGCGGCCAGGTAGTCCAGGTCCTCCAGCGCTTGCATCAGCGACTCCGGGGCTGGGGCAGGATGTCAGCCAGCTGTCAGGACCAGGCAGCCCATCCTCCTCCTGCACCCCTGGGACCTTCCAGCCCCTCTCCAGAGACAACCCGGGCTGCAGTGATGGCCACAGCCATGCCCAGCCTCCATCTCCTCCCACATGGCTTCCCCTGTTGCACCTCTCTGCTCCATCCCCGCCATGCCATGCACAGCCCCTCCATGCCCCGCAGGCATTACCTGGCCGGTCGAGGAAGTCACATTGGCCCATGTCGGCGATGTCCAGGCGCTTCAGCAGCAGCACGAGGCGGCTGAGGCTGGTCTCACTGACGTGGGGCGCAGGGCTGGGGGGCAGATGCTGTTCGTAGAAGGCCTCTGAGTAGAGGCGCAGGCAGGTGCCTACAGGAGAGGGGCCGTGAGCCACGATGGTGGGAGGGATGGAGCCCAGGGACAGGGCAGCAAGCACGGGTGGGCAGGGAAGCGTGCTGGGCCACAGGCTGCCTGGAGCCCCATCGGGGTGGGACAACAGCCCTCTCCCGCAGGAGGCACATTCAGGGGACATGCGGGCAGGGGCTCTCACCTGGGGGGCTGCCTGCGGCTCGCTGCATGCGCGACTCTGCCTGGCTCTTGCTGATGGGACGCAGTACCTGGGACTCTGCCCGGATGCGGGGGTTGTAGACCTGCAGGTGAGGCCATGAGAAGAGACACCTGCAGACAAGCCCCTGCCTTCTCCCAAGGCCCCTCTGCCCCACTGGTGCAGTGCTGCCACTGCCACCTCCCTGGGTCAGATCCTGCCCTCCGCACAGTGTCCCCCAGCTTGAGGGGGGAGGCTGGCAGGATGTGGGCTGAGCAGACAATACAGACTGCTGCAGCCCCATCGCCCCCTCCCCAGACTCGCCTCAGCCCATGCTGCTGGTTGTGCCCCAGAGCAGAGCCACCGCTCGGCTCCCCGTCCTGGTACCCCTGGTGCAGGCTGGCACACTCACATTTCGCAGCTCCAGCCCCGAGTCGATGACAAAGCGCACTGTGCCCAGAGAGAAGGACGAGTCGGCAAGCCAGTGGGTGACGATCACCCGCCTTTCTCGGCTGCCCTCCTCCAGCACCTCATACACCTTCTGCGCTGCGCGGCCCACACCGGGGTGCAGGGGCAGGACCAGCAGCGGGCCCAGCCCCGGGTTCAGCGCCATGGCCTCGGTCTGGATGGCCCTGCAGCACTCGTCAATCTCCTGTGGGGAAGGACAGGGGCACATGAGTCCGTCGATGACTGGAGTGGCCCCATCCCCAGGACAGGGTGCTGCACCGTGCCCTGCGGCTGCCTCCTGGTGCCCTGGGGAGAAAGACCCCACACGATGCGCATGGCACCTCTGCAAAGGAGCTCCAGCTCCTGCAGTTTACTCCCCAGCAGCAACCCCTGCTGTCCTCAGGGCTCCCCACACACAGCTGAGATAGATCCCCAGACCTTCCCCCTGCCCCCATTCCTGCCTTGTGGCATGGTGAGTCCCTCAGGAGACAAGCCTGCAGCCCACCTGCTCGCTGGCCAGGAAGAGCAGGATGTGGCCGGGCTCCTGCCGCCGGTGGATGTCCAACACAGCTTGGCAGGCAGCTGCGACGTGGCCACGGGCTGGTGGGTCCCTGTAGAGCAGCTGGGGAGGGGGACCAGGTCCTGGCACCCGCACCACCGGGGGGTCCCCACAGAAGGTGCGGAGCCGCTCCTCCATGGCTGGCGAGGTGACCACCACCACCTTCAGCGCCGGGCGCTGGCGCAGCACGTCCTTCAGCAGCCCCAGCAGCACGTCAGTGGGCACCGTCCGCTCCTGTGCCTCGTCCAGCACCACCACTCCATACTGCCGCAGCAGCGGGTCTGACGTCATCTCCCGCAGCAGCATCTCATCCGAACAGTACCTGCCATGGACCAGCCCTGTCAGTGTAGGGCAGCCGCGGGGACCCCCAGCACCGTGGGCTGCACCCCCACGGGCATCCCTCCACACAGCCCTGGGGGAGCATGACTTGCCCCCTCCCCAATGGCAGGAGCCCCCACCGCAGCCCCAGGAGGGCCTGGGCAGCCAGCAGCCTAGTTCCTCACTCCCCCAATGAGGCCAGGCTGGATTAAGAGATTACGTTGCCGCTGGGGAGCTCAGCAGGATTAAAGTGTGGTGCAATGGGCACTGTCGGCACAGGCAGCCCGGGGGGGGGGGACACCCCCGTCCCTGTACCTGAGGATGGTCTCGATGGTGCAGCAGTCCTCATGGGGCACGCAGTAGCCAACCTCGTGGCCCAAGTTGAGGTCCATCTCATCTGCCACGCGCAGGGAGAGGCTGAGGGCGGCCAGGCTGTGGGGCTGGGTGCAGGCCACCAGGCCATGGGCGAACTGCAGGGAGAGGGCATACTCCGTGCACCACTGCGGGATCTGCAGGGACAGAACGCCGGTCAGGGCACGCGGACAGCACGGCCACAGCCAGGAGTGCCAGGACGTTCCTCTCCCCATCATGGAGCAGCACCTGCCATGCCCCTCAAAAAAGGCAGAGGGACCCTTCTGATCACTTCTGAGCCCCAGCAACCCATGACACAGACCCCACAGCCTCATCACCCCATCCCTGCAGCTTTCTGCCTTGATATGGGATGCCACAGCCCCGGCTCTTACATCAAGGACACGGGACAACATTCCTCTCTGCCTCCACCTTGCCAGGAAAAATAGGTCTGGAGGGTACGTGCTGCGCTGCCTTTGCCAGAGCTGCCAGCTCAGACAGAGCGGTGCCTCCAGCTAACGCCTGCCAGGGCTTAAGAGGCATTTGGACGATGCCCTTAATAACATGCTTTAACTTTTGGTCAGCCCTGGAGTGGTGAGGCAGTTGGACCAGACGATGGCTACTGGGCCCTTCGGACTGGAGCCATCCTGATCTATTCTAACAGGCCCCCTACTCCTCTCCAGGGAAAGCTGGGCAGGTCCCCGGTCAGGTTCAGCACAGAGCACTGGTCACTGGCTAGGTCCACGAGACCCAGACCTTGCAGCAGCCACAGGCCAGGGCAGGGGCACAAGCAACCTCGCATGGGGCCAGAGGGATCACACACCACCCCAGGAAACCTCACGGTGAGAAACAGGGAAGGAAGCACCAGGGAGCTGCCTGAGCTCCTGGCCAGGTGGTGTGTGACAGTCCCAGGGCCGTGCAGATGTCCCTTGAACAGTGGGGACCAGAAATCTGCTGTTTAACTGCTTCCAACACACATGCCCCCCTTTCTCACTCCTCCTGCCCCATGTGCCCCCCAGAGCAGGTGCCGGTGCCCCTGTGTCTGCCCAGCACCCGAAGTCACAGTCAGGCAGGGTCCTGCCCAGGGGCTGCCTCCAGAGAGCCCACCTCACAGCCGGGTGGGAGAAGACGGGTCACCCATGTGCCCGGCAGTGACCACGGGTGGGCGTGCAGCCTACTCTGCTTCTCCACCTGACCCCACAACTGCCCCACGGATAAGCTGTGCTCAGCTGTGTCTCCGTGCATGGCTCTGCACCCTCCCTTCCACCACCTTGCTGCCTGCAAAGACTGGCGAGGGCAGCAGCACAGGACACAGCCAGCCCTCGGCCATGAGAACAGTGAAGGGACCCAGCTTGTGCATCAGCTCTTCCCACTTTGGGTGGCAACACCGTGTTTGAGGGGTGCTGGTACACTAATGTGCAGGATCAGATGCTCCACGTGGATTAAGTCACATCCCCTGGTCTGCTCTGGGTACGGTGGTCCCAGGCCCCCGCAGGGGTTGCAGTCAGGGTGTCTGCACCCAAAAGCAGCCCGACCCTGGGGCCAGACCAGGCCAGGGCCCACGCAAGGGCTTTATTCCCCAAATCCAGCACCCCGTGGGTTGGCCGGTGCTGCAGCCCAGGCCCGTGCTGCAGCAGGGTTACACCCAAGGGAGGTGGTTCGGGCAAGTGGCCCCGAGCCCACTGACAACACCCTGATAGCCCCAGAGGCTGGCAGCTGCCACGCAGTGATCCAGCCCGTGTCCAGCACTGCGGAGGTCATGGCTGTCCCCACAGCTTCCAGGTGATCCCTCCCCTGGTCAAAGTCTGCACGATGACGTCTCCGGCTGCTGCACCAGGGGCTGTCAGATGGGAGCAGCTCCCTGGGGCGGGCAGGCAGGATCCTGGCACCCCGGACCCACCACTGTCCACCCACTGCCACCCTGTACACCTGGGCCCAGCTCTGGGAAGGGGCTGTTTTCCCCTCCCTGCACCACATCCTGCACCTGCCTGATACCCTGAGCTGCTGCAGCAGCCACTCCCGGGGCGGTCATGGCAGCACTTCCCGGCTCGTGCCGTGGCTTTGCCCAGGGCCCCAGAGCCTGCCCCGGCACATCCTGGCATGCGACCGCTTGGCTCCACACTAGCCCTGCCTTATGCCAGGCTCACCACAGTGGCACGCTCCCAGGTACCGTGGTGGAGACGAAACCCTGTGGGGCCTGTTGTCTGCTCTGTCCCCCCCACAAGCTCAGATGCTGACATGGAGTCAGGGAGCTGCCTCTCAACTGCAGTCCCATCTCCATGCTTCTGCCCACAGCTGCCCAGGCTCCCACCTCCCCACTCCACCCCAGGGCCTGTCAGCCCACACTGCTCTGTCAGGGGCGAGAGCCTAGTGGCTCCTGTGCCGCAGGGTTTGTGGCTCGCTCAGCCTCGAGGCACCACCCAGCTGCTGCCTACAGCGCACTGCAGGTGTTTCGAGAGGGAGGGACAGGACGCTCAGCTGGGAATCCAGCAGGCACGGCGAGAGTCTGTCAGCAGGACAGCTGGTACCACAGCCCTGTGCTGGGCTCCAGGCAGCAGCATGGCCCTGCCCAGCTGCACGCAGCCCCCAGCAGGGCCGGATGCCCTGACATGGCCCCCTACTCACCTGGGTGCTCTTGCCAGTGCCGGGGGGACCAGACACCAGGATGATGCCGCTGTTGCCTTCCAAGTGCTCCATGAAGCTGTACTTGGTGGTCCAGACAGGCAGCTCCCGGCGCTGCCGCAGGAGCTCATAGTAGCGGGAAGAGAAGGGCAGCCCATCATAGGGGTTCACCTCCAGGTCACCATCGCAGCCCAGGGCTGGGTCGTCATCTTCCTCCTCCTCCTCCAACGTGGAGCCAGGGCCGCTCTGCCGGGGCGGGGAGCCAGGGGCCCCACAGCTGGCCATGGCGGGGATGCCAGCACCGGTGCTGCAAGGGCAGGCAGGAGGTGGAGCGGGACCTGGGGGAGTCTGTCACTGACCTACCCTCGCCCGTGTCCCTGGAAGGAGGCAGCCTGGTGCGTCCCACCGTCCTGTCCCGCTGGGGTGGGGGGGACCTGTGGGGCACAGGGGACAGGGACAGGCAGGCAGGTGCAGGCAGAGAGGGGCAGGGACAGGCAGGGCTTTGACACGGCCTGGGCGTGGGGAGCAGGGACAGGCAGGTGACAGGGCTGGGGTATGGGGGATCGGGGGCAGGCAGGGCACCGGGGGGGTGGTCAGAGGACTGGGGAGAGCACGGCAGGACCGAGCAGAGCGCAGGGGACCGGACCGGGCTGTGCGTGGGGGACTGGGCCGGGGGGCAGGGGGTGTGGGACAGGGCGGACACCTTGGAGGCGGGCGAGCAGCACAGGGCCGGTCCCAGCAGACGAACCCGAATGGCACGGGACGGACCGGTCCGGGGGGGCACTAGTACGGGACGGACCAGACCGGCCCGGGCACCTGAGCACCGGGACGGGACCGGGCGGACCACACCAGACGGGACGGGTCCCCCGACTCAGCCCCCCGAGCCGCGGCTTCGGTTCCTGTTCTCGGTTCCGGTTCCGGTTCCGGTTCCGGTTCCGACCCGCCGCGGCCGCCGCTCACCTGCGCGCGCCGCCACCGCCACCTCGGGCCCTGCTTCGGGAGAGCGTCAGGTGACCGCGGCGCCGTCACGTGGCCCTGCCCGCGGCCGCCAATCAGCGCCGCGGGGGCGTTCCCCGCCCGCCGGCGCGCGGCCCGTTGCTAGGCGCGGCTCTGCCTGCGTGGCGACCCGGCCGGGCCAGAACGGGCTTCGGGGCCGCCGGGCAGCGAAGGGACGAGCCTCCCGGTGCCCAGCCCGCAATGGTGCGCGGTGCCGAGCCCACTGATATCCCGTACCGGTGCCGGGCATCCCGTCCGCGGGACCCTGCACCCGAACTGGGTGCCTTCAGCCCGCGGCGGCTCCCGGCGTGCGGCCGGTCGGGACCGGCAGGTGGAGCTGCCAGACCGGCAGACGGCCCGGCCCGGCATCCCCCGAGCGCGGAGTTCCCGTCGGGGCCGTGGGGACCGGGCAGCGGGGAAAGGCCGGCGGCGGGCCGTGCCGTCCCTGCTGGCCCCGGGACTGCGCGCCGGCGGGGTCCGGGAGTCCCGGCTGCCGGCGGAAAGCGAAACTGTGAAGCCGCCTGCAGTTACCGCTCTGCCCCCGCAGCTCCGGCAGTGACCCGCCGGCCCCGGCCCTGGGCAGCGGCTCTCCCGCATCGAAGGCCCCTGCTGCCGGCTTCAGCGTTGGCACGGCCCTGCGTGCTGCCCCAGCGCGCTGTGCTGGCACCGGGTATTGCCAGCCCGGGCAGGGAGCCCACCGTGCCACCGCCCGGGAGCAGCCGCCCAGGCAGCGGGGAGGGTGCTGGCGGAGGGGTGATCTCCGGGTTATCCCTGCCAGCAATCTGGGCAGAGGCTTTGTCCACAGCCTTTGTGCTCAGAGGCCCTTAAACCTCCCTGGCCACCTCTTTGCCTCTGGGTTCCCCTTGTACGCCCAGCTCACCGAAACCTGCTGAAGATCCCTTTCCCGTTGTGCTCCCCGTCTGCCTCCATCGTCTTTTCCTCAGGCTGGAGGGGCTGTGAGGGCAGCTTGGAGTGGGTTTTGGGACAGGGGTGACTGCCCTGGAGCTGGGCATGACCCATGGGATGGGAGAGCTGCACTCGAAGGTGACCCCGGTGTAGGCTCAGGCTGGCAGGGGGAGATGAGGGCCCGAAAAGGGGGTATGGGCAGCACAAGGAAGGAGCCTGATGCTGCCTCAAAGGGGCTGATGGAGATGTGGTTCAAGCCTGGCTGCAGGAGCCCTGCCTGGGCTGGCCATAAGCAGGTCTCGGGGAGCAGGGGGTGCCACAGCAGCATGGCCATGCAGGAGGAGAGGGCCTGGCCCACACCGGCTCGAGGCTGAGCAGGGCCAGAGAAGGAGCATCCAGACCCTGTGGAACCATGGGTGCCGGACAGATGCGGTTTGCAGCATGAGGAAGGAAGTGGTTGATGCTGAGCTGTTGCTTCGCTTACTCTCCTGGTGCCGCAGGGAACAGAGAGCTGGGCATGGGCCTGCGGAGGTCTGGGCACCATGCTGGCATTCGTGCTGCTGAGCCTCGTGCACCAAGGAACGAAGACGGGCCAGTCCCAGCAGAGGAGGCAGAGGCCTTGCCCCAGTGGTGCTGGTCCACAGTGGTGCAGCTGGCCTGAGTACACAGCTCCCTGCAGCTCCCTGTGCCATGGGGTCTCTGGGGCTGTCCTTGCTGCAGGCTCCAGCCCTGTGTCCCACTGGCTGCTGAGGTCTGGCAGCGGTGCTCAGCCAAAGGGGCTCAGTGGTGCTGCAGCATCACCCGGGGCCAGCAGTCCCATTGTGCCCCATGGGCAAGGCCAGTGACCTACCCAAGCCTGGGCCCCTAGGAGGGTGGCATGGTGGGATGCCAGGGACTCCATCTCCACCACCCCTGCCCTGGTGTGTGTTGGGGTGCAAGGCCGTCGGGTGGGTCCCTGCAGCCCCCAGCTGCGCGTTGAGGAAGCGGAGGTTTGCACAAGCCGGTGAGATACACGTGACCTGGGGAGCGCGGCAGGAGGAACCAGCAGCCGCCCCACGCAGGGCCCCGGTCCCCTGCGGCACAGCTGGCCATGGCCCCGTGGCTGCCCACCAAGGAGGAGAAGTATGGCGTGGGTGAGTGCAGGCTTCAGGGCTGAGCGGCCAACGGGCCTCGCTGGGCTCCTTGGCTTGGCGGAGGAGTGTGGGGCTGGCAGGATAGGGCGCTTGTGGCCAAGGTGGCACTGCTGTTGCCCCCTGGCTGCGGTGGCTCAGTGGCAGTGGGCTATAGAGGGGTGGGCGATGGCGGCTGGGTGGTGGTGTGGGTCTGTGGGGTGAACGGTGCTGGTGGTGCCGGGCTGGGTGGGGCTGGCGGTGATGCTCAGCGGTGCAAGGTGGGGGCTGGGTCCCTGCAGTGCTGGCACTGGGTGGGCTGGGGGATGCAGGAATGAGCTGGGTGGGCTTGTGATGGGATGCCCTGTGGGACCAGGGCTGAGCAGGGCAGTTGTTAGCGGGACCTGTGCACCCAGAGCTGAGCATGGTGTTGGGTGGGGATGAAGAGCTCTGGAGCTGAGCCAGAGGGGCTGAGTGTTTCCAGTGCTTGGCACAAGATCCTCCTGTCTGAGCTAGGGGTCTGGGCTCAGCCTGGCTATTGAAGTGTGGAACCCTCCACCCAAGGGGTGATTAGCTTGTTAACAGGGATCGTTAGCTCATGTATGACCTGCTCTCAGGAAGGTGCCTGGCAAGCCCAGAGCCACCCCTGTAATTTGCCCCTGGTCCTGGCTGGGGCTTTGCTCTCAGCATCTGCGTCAGTCATGGCAAAGCGCTGGGCAGCCCTGTTCCCCGCACCACCCCCCAGCCCCCGGTGAACACACGCTCCCTGTACTTTGCGCCAGCCCTCGCAGCCCTTCACCTCTTCCCGTTTCTGGCCAGGGCTGTTTCCCGTGCCCCCCATCTTGCACTGACAGCAGCACCCAGAGCAAGGACTGAGCCCCTGCGGGGTCCTGGGCAGCACTGGGAGCAGGGTCTCATCTCAGTTCATGCTTGTGCCCGATGGGCAATAACCATCCTGTGGGGGAAGCCTGGCCCAGCTGGGGCCTGGGGGGGTTGGGAAGGGGCTGGAGGGGAACAAGCCTGGACAAGGGCTGGGTGCTGCTCTGGGCTAGCTCAGGGTCCTCCTGCGGATGGCAGGGTGGCAGAAGGGATACTGTGGGACCTCAGGGCTCCTGATGCTGCAGGGTGTGCCAGGCCAGCATGAGGGGTCTCAATGAGCGATGAGGGTCTGGGGGTGTCACAGTATGGGTTGGCCCTGTCCGGGGCTGGTGGTGGGCATGGGCAGTGCCCTAGCAGGGACCTCCGGGTGCAGGCATGGCTGCAGGGGACTTGTCTGCTAGTGGAGAATGCGGCCAGTCCTGGGGCCAAGCCAGAGCTGCCTCCACCAGACAGAGCTGTCACTGTCCCCAGGACCAGAAATAGCAGCAGGACTAACCACAGCCTGTCCCAGTGCAGCCCATGCAGCAGCAAGAAGTGTCTGGCTGACAGCAAGCTCCTGTGTTGCCACCACCCCACTGCCTCCATCACCCCACTGCCCCCACCACCCTGTTCCCCCACCACCAGCTCCTACTGTCCCTAGGGACTGGCCTGCATGTCCCTGAGCTGCCAGCCCCAGGAGGGCAGTGCTGCAGCTCCAGGCAGGGACTCAGCTAGCGTTTACCTCCCTGTGCCATTTACAATGGGAGCAGGACCACCAGACTCACATGGGTTGCGGGTGACAGGCAGCATGATGGGGACAATGCCAGGCAGGGGACCCCCATGTGCTGGAGGAGGGGGGGCTGACAGCTACTGCTGTGCCTGGCGCCATGCAGGCTGTGGTGCAGCTCTCCTGGGGCTTGGAGTCCCCTTCCCAACCATGCCCTGCTGTGGCCAGTGCTGCTCTGCCTTGCACCGCACCTCCTCAGGGGTCTCATGCCGTTTGTGTGGGGCTGGGACCCTGCACTGTCTCTTGGGGATGAGCAACGTTGGTTGAGGTTGCTCTGCCCCATGGAGGAAGGCCAGCTGTGGGGCACACTGCCCTGAAGGGCATGGGTACGCAGGGCCCCAGGGAGGCTGTGCTGGGTGAGGAGGGATCCAGGTGAAGGACCCCTACGCACAGCTCCTGGCTCCTCTCTCCGCAGCTGTGTGGAACTTCCCACGCACCAGCGAGCATCACCTCCCGCTGCAGATCGGGGAGACGGTGCACATCCTGCAGGCTTCCGAGGGTAAGGGGGTCCAGCAGCCCTGGCCAGGCCCCGTGCCATCCCCTGCTGGGGAGAGGCTGGGCTGATACTGGGGTGCATCCTGACATGGGTCCTCCTGCACCCTCTCTTGTCTGCGCTGCAGGCGGGCACCCAGCCCTGCCCTGCCCTGCCATGGACTGCTGGGTCCCGAGCCCAGCTGATGGTGTCCCCTTCCCTCCCCTTGCAGGCTGGTACCGCGGGTACTCGCTCAGGAACAGGGCTGCCCGGGTAGGTGAGGGGCTGCTGGGGACTGTGGCATGGTCGGGGGGTGCGGGCATGGCTAGTGGTTCATCCTGCTGGGGTCATTGCCAGGCTGGGTCCTTCTGTGGGACCCTTGGTCCTGGGGTGGGGGCCCCTGGCTGTGGCCCCCTGTGGGGGGCTGTGTTGTGCCTGGCCCAGCTCGTGTGTGCTGACAGCTTTGGCTCCCCCAGGGCATCTTCCCGGCCTCGCTCATCCACCTGAAGGGCGCTGTGGTAGAGCGCAGTGGGTAGGTACCTGTCATGGGCACAGGTGGGTTGGCCCCATCCACCTGCCTAGCGTGGGGGCCCGCATGGTGCTGCGGGGGCTCCAGGGCTCCCTGCTCCTCTCCCCAGGGCGGCGGAGAGCGTGGTCCCCGCCGAGATGCCTATGGTGCAGGAGATCACCACCACGCTGCGGGAGTGGGCCACCATCTGGAAGCAGCTTTATGTGGTGAGAGCCGGGGGCCGGGAGGGTGGGGGTCCTGGGCTGGTGGGATGCCCACGGTGACCCTGCGCTGTTGCCCACAGGCAGGGCAGACGGAGCGGTACCAGCAAGTGATGCAGATGATGTATGAGCTGATGGAGCGGCGCTCGCAGCTGCTCTCGGGGACGCTGCCCAAGGACGAGCTCCTGCAGCTCAAGAAAGAGGTGACCGGCAAGATCGACTATGGCAACAAGTGAGAGCAGGAATGGAAAGCGGGGTTCCCCGAACATCTGCCCCTGCCCCAGGCACAGGCTGTGTGATGCCAAGAGGTGCTTGGCCCCTCTGCTGCAGCGTCCCTGTGTCCTCATCATCCTGGCTGTGTGTCCTTGGGGTGTCCTGTGTCCTTGCTGTTCTGGCTGGCTATCCCATGGTGGCCAGGGACAGTGAGTGTGCTGGTGGGTGTGCAAGCCACCTGGCCAAGGGCTATCGCCGATGAGCCCTGGCTGGGACAGGAGAGCATCCCTGGTGCTGCCTGGATCTTGTCCCTTTGCCAGGGCTCTGCTGCTGGGCAGGACCTATCAGGATCTGTCCTACCCCTACACCATGCCTGCACCCCCAGACTCCATGCCAGCCCATGCAAGGGCAAGAGGGTCCCGGTGGGATGTGCTGGGTCCTGCCTCACCCCATTCCGGCCTCTGCAGGATTCTCGCGCTGGACCTGGTGGTGCGGGATGAGGACGAAAACATCCTGGACCCCGACAGGACCAGCATCATCAGCCTCTTCCAGGCACACAAGAAGGCTGCACAGACCATCACAGAGCGCATCCAGGAGGAGACGGTGAGAGCCAGCGCTGGCCTCGGTGCACCGACCCCTCCATGCCAAGACCCTGCTGTCCCATGCGTGGCTGTGCCATGACACAGGCCGTACTGTGGGGCTGAGCTGGGGGGCTGAGTGGCCTTGTACCCCGCAGAGCCCGCAGCAGAGCGCGCTGCGCTGCAGTGCCCGTCTGGCGGCTTCACCCTCCCACAGCCTCTACCTCTGCGTGCGCAACTTTGTCTGCAACATTGGCGAGGAGGCACAGCTCTTCATGGCGCTCTACGACCCCGGCGAGCAGCGCATGATCAGGTGGGGCCCCAGCGGTGCAGGACTGGCCTCACTCCCCGACCCCTGCCACCGGCTCAGCCTGGTGCCCGTCACGCCGCTCCATGCAGCGTCCCCGAGTCTTGTTCCCCCTGTGTGGGGAAGCCTCTGCCCCTTTGTACCTGGCTGCCCAGCCCGGATCCCCAGGCTGCCCGTCATCCCTAGCCCAGCTGTCTGCCCAGCTCAGCGGGAGCTGGTGTATCTCACTGAGGGGAAAGAGGGTTGTCCCTTCCAGCCAGATTGTCTCCTCTGGAGCCGGAGGATTTATCATCAGTGTGCAAGGTGTGCAGCTGCATCCCGTGGGACAGCCGTGCTCGGGGCTGTGCATGCCCAACGCGCTGTGGCCTGTTGCAGGTGTGCTGTGGTGTGCTGCCCTGTGCTGATCTGCCCGCGGCCCCATGGCAGGCAGGAGCCAGCTCAGCCCACGCCAGAACCTGGGTACCACTGGCACAGCATGCCCCCCTGCAAGGGGCCAGCAAGCCGGTGTGCCTGGAGCAGCTGCAAGCAGCTGCTGGGGGTGGCCAGACTTGGCCAGTCCGCGTGCTGTGACTGGGGCCACTGGTCAGACAAGGGGTCTGTGTGGTGGCAGCTGTCATGGACTGGGCACACAAATGGGGGCCCGAGCAGCGCCCTGCCCGTGGCTGAAGGGCTCCAGCCCACGTCGTTGTGTTTCCTTGTGGGCGGCTTGCTGGTAGCCCCTGCCTGGCCGGCCCTGCACTGTGCAGGGACCCACCGAGCTCCGGCTCTGCTGTCCTGGTGCCTGAGCCTGGCTGCGGGCTCCTCACTCCCTTGCCTTCCTCTTGCAGCGAGAATTATGTGATCCACTGGGCCAGCACGGGTGTTCCCCAGGACATCGAGCTGCTCAACAACCTCAAAGCTGTTTTCACGGTGAGCGCAGACCCCTCAGGAGCAGCACTGCTGCTGCTGCTGCCTGCCCGTCCCCTCCTGCAGAGCTGCCTGCTCCTCCTCCCCTCCCTGCTGCCTGCAGAGGTGCCACCCCACCCCGCAGCATTTTGGATGCATCCAGCACAGCGCACGGTGTCCCTGAGGCCCTGCTGCAGCCTGTATCCCCCTCCAAGCAGCCAAATCCGCCCGCTCCTCCCAGCTGCTGTCTCCATGCTGCTCGTTTCTTTTGTGCCCCCCAACTCAGCCCACCCCACAGGTCCTGTGCAGACCCCAGTCTTGGCACCGGGAAGTGGGCACCTGGTATGGGATTGCCCCTTGTGGCCTCCTCTCCCAGGTGCAATGTTGCTGGGGATGTTGTGGTGCCTGTGCCCCCATCTCCTCTCCAGCCCTCGCCCGCAGCCGGGCTCAGTGGTCCCTGGCCGAGGGCAGGAGGAGGCGCAGGCAGTGCCTGCTGACCCAGCATTTTTCCCGCTGCACCAGCAGAGCTCAGCTGACCCTCAGGATGGCCCAAGAGGGGCCATCGATATGCAGATGAGCCGGGAAAATCAATGCTAATGAGCAGCATCAGCACTTCCAGCCCCAGGGATCCAGCTCCCCCAGCTCTCGCCCACCTCTGACCCCTGCCCGCTGCTGGCTTTGGCTGCATGTCCCCATGCACTGACGTTGTGACCCTGCCCTGTGCTGCAGCCCCACAGGAAGGTTCTTGCACAGGGGCAGCACCCGCGGGACCTTGGTCCCCGCAGGGTCTCCGGAGCTGGGGTGTGTGGCCACCCCACCACGCCCTACGCCATGTCAGACCTGCTCCCTCCCAAGGCAGTGTGCCCCCCTTGGCTATGCTGCCTGGCCTGTGAGTGCCCCATGGGGAGACTGGTCTTTACCAGCCCTGGTATTGTCCCTGTTCCTTGGGCTTGGGACTTCCTGGGGTGCACAGAAACCCCAGGCTCCCTGGGGCAGCGGGGCTGTGTGCCTGCCATCTGAGCCCCTCTGTGGGGTACAGCAGCAGGGGGACTCCCCAGCTCCTGAAGGCAGAGCCAGGGTGCTGGGCACAGGGGCCTGTGGTGGCTTTGCACCCGCTGGTTCATCCTCCTGCACAGTCCCGGTAGCCTGTGGTTACCCGGCACCGCCAGAGGCGCATCCCAGCACAGTGCTGCTGGTGCCCGGCTTACACAGCCCCTGTCTCCCCCCAGGACCTGGGTAGCAAAGACCTGAAGCGGGAGAAGCTTTTCCTGGTGTGCCAGATCATACGGGTAGGACGCATGGACCTCCGGGAGTCCTACAGCCGCAAGCTCAGCACGGGCCTCCGTCGGCCCTTTGGCATCTCAGGTGAGAGCAAGGTCTGCCACAGGTGCTGGGAGGAGACCCCCCAGTGCTGCCCACACCAGCACTCCCCAGCACCCACCTCTCAGCCACCATGGGGCTCACTTGCCATGGGGTACAGTGGTTTGGGGCAGCAACGTCCCAGGGCTGCTCCTGCTTCCAGCCAGGCAGCCTCATCCGAAGCATGGACACCAGCCCTTGCTTGCCTCTGCATGGCCACGTTCTCCCCATCCCCCCGAGCTCGCTGCCCTGTCTCCCCCTCACCAGCCTGACCCACAACCCCCCATGGAGGGGCAGGGTCTTCCCCATGCGTGTCTGGTGCTGGAGTGTGGGCAGGGATGTGGCACAACTGCTCTGTTCGTCAGGAAAATCCGTGCTCCTGTGACAACTGGAACCAAGTGCTTCCCTTGACTCCATTGTGTCATTGCCCACGGGCTGGCCCTGCCCTACCCAGCAGATAAGAGGGACCGGGGTGGCCCAGCCATCCCTCCTTGCTGTGTGGTGCAGGGGACCCCCCAGCCCGGCACTGCCAGAGGTGCCCCCAGGAGCGGCCCTGGGCCCCTCCTCCACCTCCCATGGTCCTGCTCTGGATATTGATCCTCATTGGATGGGCTCACTCGGAAAGTATTGATTTTACTTGGCTGATTAGTGTGTGCTAGGACCTCAGCCACAGAAGAATTACCAGGTGAATTGTGAACATATCGGCATGTAATTGCACTCGGGGCTGTGCATCAGGACAGATGGATTGTCCTGGTGCCCACTCTGCAGTTCCCTGTCCATCCTGCACCAAACCCCCTGCCTGTGAGTGATGGAGAGTTTCTGGATGTGGCTTATTTTGGCTAAAATCTGCCCTGGAGCTTTGAGGTCACCTGTGGTGACTGTCTGGTGACTGCCAGATCCCACCCTGTGTTGGCAGCATGTCCATCCGCCATGGAGCCATGTGGGTGTTGGATTTCTTCCTGCTGAGAGCCCTGTGCAGCTTGGTGCCATCTGGCGTGGGGTGGCAGAGGGGTCTTGGTGGGGCACAATGACCTCCCTGTGGAGCACCGGCCAGGGCACAGCAGCGTCAGTGCTGGAGACACAGGAAAAGTGGTGGCTGCACGATGTGACAAAACTGTCCTGGGTGCTGGTCCCAGGAGGATTTGGCACAGAGGGTTCTGGCGCTGGGGGCTGGGGCTGCCAGCACCCATGGCAGCCGCTCCACGCTGCCGCCTCTGTGCTGCTGCAGTGATGGACATCACGGACATCACCAAGGGGAAGTGTGAGAGCGACGAGGACAAGCAGCACTTCATCCCTGTGCACCTGTGAGTCCTGTGGGGCTGGGCAGCGGGCAGGGGGGGAAGCTTTCCATGGGCTGGGCAGGCACCGGGACAGTGTCTGTGAAGGGGCAAGAGGTGCTAGGATCAAAGAGAAAAGATTTCTCCATTAAATGTGGCTTTGCAAAGGGACTGTGGATCCTTGGGACACAACGTCACTGGGTCCAGGACCTCAGTGAGGTTAGAAAAGGGGTATTTCTATGGGCAGCAACATGCTCCGAGATACTGAAGCCCCCACTGGATCTCTGCCTCCCAGCCCCTTGGGGCACACATGGGCTTAAGATCCCAGGTCTGCTGTGGGTGCCATCCTGCACCTCCCTCCTGGCAGGCTGGAGGCCAGCAGGTTGGGGAGCCACAGCCGGATCCAGGCTGCTGTTGGGTTTGCTGGTGGTCGGTGCCAGGCCATGGGCAGCAGCCATGGGGGGTTCCCCGTCTGCGCCTGGCCAGGAGCCCCTCCGAATCGCCCTGCTCTCGTGTTTGCAGGGCAGCTGCTGACAACGATTTTCTTCACAACATGATCAGGAAAGCAGTGGAGGCAAAGGACATCAACCACAAGGGACAAGGTAGAGCCCCGACCTGTCCCCTGCTCTGCGTGCCCGCTCTGCGCTGTTGTACATGGTGGGGGACGGGGTGAGACCCCTCCCTGGCCCATCCCACGTTTTCCTGTGCTGCTGCTTGTGCTCAGTGACCTGGGCTGCCCCCTGGCCCCCGCACTGGGGCAGTCCCCCCGTGCAGCTCCTCACGGGGTCTGTGGGCTTGCTCCAGTCCCTGGCCGGCCCTGGGCCCCTTCCCGCAGCAAGGGCTTGGTGTGCAAATTATCCCAGCAATCAGGATCGGAGATGTATGGGGTTGTGACATCCCGCACTCTGTCCCGGCAGGTTTCTGGGTGTCCCTGAAGATGCTCTGGGGAGACTTGAGCCAAGTGCGGAAGGACCATCCCCACCTGGTGGACCGCAGCACAGTGGTGGCACGCAAACTGGGCTACCCGGAGGTCATCATGCCAGGCAAGCAGGGTGGTGGGTTGGACCATCCCTGGATGGTCTCTGGGAGTCCCAGTGTGGGGTTACAGGGTGCTGTGCTGCAGAGTGGACCCAGTCTCACTGACAGGGCTGTCCCCACAGGAGATGTCAGGAACGACATCTACCTGACGCTGGTGCAGGGCGAGTTTGACAAGGGGAACAAGAAGACACAGAAGAATGTGGAAGTGACGGTGTGCGTCTGCGACGAGTCAGGCAACGTTGTGCAGGTATGGCAGGCACTGCATGAGCCTTGGGGCGAGGGACTGTCCTCTGCATAACCCTGTCTTGGGCAGAGGCAGCAGCTCCACAGTGTGCAGGTGCTGGTGTTGATGCTGGCACAAACGAGGTGGAGTAGCCTCTTTGGCTACTGGAGCCCCTGAAGTTGCCCCAGGGATGCAGCCCCCACCTCCGTCTCCTTCCCTGATAATGCTATTCCCATGGGGCAATGGAAGCCAAGCCATGACTGTGCCACAGAACGTTGCATGTCCCTTGCTGGCTCCTTTTGGAGCCTGAACCATGCCTGGTGGAGGTGGAGGGGATGGAGAAGCCTTTCGCTGCCCTCTGAGCCCAGCTGGGAAGGGACAGTCAGAAAGATGTCCCCATGCCGGCTGGGTTGTTGTAAAGGGGCGCCTGTGCTGGAGGGGCTTGGGCGGGGGCTGCCATGGTGTGGGCAGGGGACAGCAGCTTGTGGGGGGGCTGGACCGCTCAGGGGCTGGCCCAGGTTAGCAGGGGATGCAAAATTCTTCGGCCCTTCAAGTCCATTTGATCTGTAACAAGTAATGTCAGGAGCTGACTGCAAAGAATCTTTTCTGCTGCTGCTTTCTCTGCAGAATGTGATTTACCATGGCGCAGGGGACAAGCCAGCAAGCGAGTACCGCTCTGTCGTCTACTACCAGCAGCGGCACCAGCGGTGGATGGAGACGGTGAAGGTCTGTACAAGCCATGGGGCATAGGGACTGAGGTGGGACAGGGGCTGTGACCCACCAAGGCTGCGTCCCTCCCTCCTGCGCAGCAGGACTGAACTGCCACAGGGTAGCTCCCCACCAGGGCTGGCTTTTCAGGGGGAAAAGTCCCCAGCTCAGGGAAGATGGGAGATGCTGCTGATGTCATGGCTTAACTCCTGGATGGAGACCCAGGGCAACCTGCAGCAGGTCCCGCAGCAGGGAGGTGATGTCTGCCGCCCCTGCCGATAAGCAATGCAGGGGCTCTGGGTGCGCTGCATCACTCCTGCCTCTTCCCGCAGGCTCATGGATGTATGCCGCCAGCCCTGCACAGACACCCGTGTCTCTAATTCATTAATTGAAAGGAAAGCATGTGGGTTTGGATTTAAGCAACCGACAATTCAGCACAGCCTTTACCCAAGCACAGAGGGGTCTTGGCCAGCCAGGTCACTCAGCCCATGCCCTCCTGTCCTCACGCAGGCACGTGTTCTCTCTCTCAGATTGCTGTTCCAATTGAAGATGTCCACAAGACCCACCTGAGATTCACCTTCCGGCATCGCTCCTCCAGTGACTGTAAGTATCTCCTTTCTTCACGTCTTCCTCCACTAATGTTCCCAGCAAGGGCTGCGATGGAGGTGGGCTCTCTGCAGCTCAGGAGCTGTGGGAGCAGGAGGGCCCTGTGAGCAGCCCTCATCTCACACCGGGTGGGGATCCATCAGCGATGCTGGATTCATGTGTGGGGGCAAGGAAGCTGTCACTCCTGTTCTGCTCTGTCCCTGCTGCCCGTGGTGGGCAGCAGATTTCTGGGAAACCGCTGCCTTTTGCATGCAGCTGCTTCCCAGGTGCCTGTGCTTGGCTCTCTGGAGCCCTGGCTCTGCGTCCCACGGGTGTTTGGCTGCAGCAAAGCTGCAGTGTGTGGCCAGGAGGACATGCTGCTCCTGGAGCAGGGGTGCTTCTGTCAGTGCCTTCGCTGAGCTGAAAACCACACGTGATGGGATGCGCTGTGGCATGTCCTGTGACTGTGAGGACCTTCCCCAGGGCCACTGTGGAGTCCTGCAGCTGAGGATGCTGCTCGCTGGTCTGATCCTGCGCAAGCCAAGCCTTGCCTGCCCCAAACCCATCTTGTTCCCACAGAGGCACCTCTCCGATGGCTGCCTGCCCCAGGAAGCACATGCTGGCAGCCCGGCAGCTCCTCTGGCCACCCATCAGCTTGTTGCTGCTGTCTCTACCCCCATGAGGTTCCCAAGCACCGCAGCAGCCGCTTCTCCCAAGTGCCCTGGGGAGGGTTTCGCTGTGCATGGGCACAGCTGGTGGACTCCAGGAAAAGAAACACAATTTCCCCAGCAGCCCCCTCCTGGACCCACTCTGGCTGCCGACTCAGGAGGATCCCTCGGATGACCTTCCCTTTCCCTGCCCACACAGTGTGTCCTTGGGCTCCTCCTGAGCCAGCTTCACCTCGCCCCTTTTTTGTCTCTCCCAGCCAAAGACAAAAGCGAGCGGATTTTCTCCATGGCCTTTGTGAAGCTGATGCGACCGGACGGCACCACGCTGCGTGACGGGGAGCACGACCTGGTTCTGTACAAGGTATGGGGGTTCAGGCAGACCCCCCTCCTCAAAGTGGGAAGGCTGCAGGATGGCAGCTCTCCTGGCACTTGCCTGAGCAGGGCAGGGGTCCCAGTCCCTGCTGGAGCTGCTGCACAGGTGACGCGTACCCAAAGTCCCCCAGAGGGTTTCCAGTTCCTCCCTCCCCCCTGTCCTTTCTGTCCTTGGTGGCGGGGGCTCCTGCCACAGCTCCCTGCACACAGCATCTCTAACCTCCGTGCCGCTCCTTTGCGAATGACAAGTTTTGTTTAGAAAAAGGTAACTTAAACATATCTGACTTGGTAGGAAATGTCCCCATGAAGGTATTTGCTAGACTTTACCTGATTTCACCAGCGTTTTTCTGCTTAAAACTGCTTGGTTGTTCTTTTGAGAGAGCAGAGAGAGAAAGTGAGGAAGGAAAATTCACTATTCATTTGGCAAAAATGCAGTTGGCCCTGATGCCGGAGTGTGAAAGACCCCATAAACGTGCTGCCTCACTTTGTTTTGGTGTCACCCTGGGCTGGCCGTGGCGAGGGAACCAGGAGGGTGCGAGCTGGTCCCTGCTGCAAGGGTGATCTTAGGACTCTTCCTCTGTGTGTCCACACTGCTTTATTGTTCCTTGCCAGCAATGGTGACCTTCCCACCTCAGCCCCTTGGCTGCTCTGGTATTTAACTGAAGTTTTTTTAATTTCCTTGCTGCTCTTGGCGATGAGACCACAGTTACTTGAGGTGGACCCATCTCCATTCCCAAGTTCTGCGTCTTTCTGGGATGAGCAGGTCTGTCTCCCACATGCTGTGGCAGCTGTGCAGTTGGCCTTAGCCACTGCTTCCCATGAGCTTGATGGAGGAGCTCCTTCTCTTCATCACCGCATTTCCTTTAATTTTAGGGAAGCCCTCTTAGCACCCCAATGCTGCTTCTGCAGCTACGTAATGTCCTGGCAGCAGATGGGCTGCTGCCAGCACCTGCTGTGCTCACTGTTGTCCCATGTCAGACTGTGTTGTGGGTCTGACGCTGTGTCATCCTGGAGCGCTCCTGCTCTGCGCTCACATAGATGCCTCACTGGGAGCCACCTGCATGCCCTTGCAGGTCTCTGCTGTCCGTCTGTCCATCCACACCAGGGCAGCCCTGGCCACCTCCTGCCCCATCCTTGCTCAGGCATGCTTCTGCTGACAGGACAGGCTCACCCCCACCCAGCCAGCCTGTCTGTCCCGGTGCTGCCCTTACTGGTCCTCATCTATTGCTCTTGTGATGCCCGACCTCTCTCCCGCAGGGAGCCCGTGTGCCCTGCCCAGCCTGGGGACAGGGACAGACCCGCGCTTTTCTTCCTCAGCAGCTCCTACACATTTGAAATTGTTATTGTGTCCTTCCTCCCTGTTCTTTTTGGGCAAAACACTCAAATTCTTTAAATAATGCTGTGGCCTGCAGAGCTGCAGACATGATCCCTGGCTCTCTGGGGGACTGTCCCCTCCACAGCCTGCGTAGTGGCAGGAGCACTGAGCACCTTCGGGACTTGCCGGTTCAGGCTGGGGCAGCGAGATCAAACCCTGCGCACCTCCCTCCTGGATGCATTTCCTCCTTAAAGGGTTGTTGCTGCCCTCGCTGAACTGTCACATTCGCGAGCATCCTCCAGCCCTGAGCAAGTGAAAGCTGACGTGCTCCACTTTGTCTTCTCCCCGGCTGACTCCTGCTCTTCCCGGCAAGGACCTGGGCTTGATTCTGGGAGTCAGAAGCTATTTCATCGTTTTATCTTCGTTTGCCAGAGGAATGTGAATGATATGCTTTTAGCTCCTCAGACCTCTTGATCTCACGTTGGTCGAGAAATGTCTGAAATTAAGCCAGTCTAACCTACGAGGGTTTAGCTGCCCTCGGAAGAAGTGCAGTGCCTCCTGCGAGTCAGTTGGCTGATGTGGGTACGCTTGGTGGAGAGAAAACCCAACAACAAACAATTTTGCGATCTTTGTCTGACCTTCAGCAGAAATAAGTTTATTGTGCAAGGTTGCAGGCAGGGGAAGATAAATGCCCTATTCCAACCTGTAAGTGAGCATGAGCTCGGGGCAGCACGGCTGTGGTCCTTCATTCGCCTGGTGCTGGTCGTGGGGCAGGGGGCCGTGTGGGGTACGTCCTGGCCCAAGACCCCCAGCCGCTGGTTGCAGCCGACCATCGCATGTCTGTCCAGCTCTGGACATCCACCGCATCCCAGTCTTGTAAACGACCATGGAAGGATCATTAAGAAAGTCACCCCAGTGAGTCCTCCTAGGTGTAATCTCCTCTTAATTCTTCAATTTAAGAGTAGAGGATACACATGGCTGTTTTGCCATGGTAAGGAGAGATCCAGGTGTGCCCATGCAGGCAGGAAATGTCCCATTGGGCTGGTGACAGTGGTGCCGTGGGACTGTGCCGGCCACCTGGACAATGTCCTGCTGCATGTCAGTCCCCACGGCAGTGCTCAGGTGCATGTTTTATTCCTGGCGCCCTGCTGCTTGGCCCCAGGCTCCTCCGTGTCGCTGGCCTCCCCCAGGCTTTTCCACCCACCAGTTCTTTTGTCCTGTCTGAGTAGCACCAGCTGGGATCCGGTGTCTCTCCCGGCCGGTTGTCCCAGCCAAGCGCAGGTCCCCGCAGAGTCCCGCAGGGAGCAGCTTTGTTGGATGCTCTGTTAAAATGAATGTCAGGCAAGCCGGCTGCGCTGCCTGTGCCGGGCTCTGCACTGCAGGCAGCGATTCCCCTGGGCCAGCTCCCGCATCCCAGCGGCTCCCGCAAGCTGGAGGTTACCAAGCCATAATGATGCCATTAAGTGGGAGCCGCCATTACCTGTGTGTGGCTCTGCTGACCTCCTTGCCCTGCCCCATTCTGCACAGCAAAGTCCCCCACGCAGGGGACTTGATGTGGAGTGAAACCTGAACCCAAGGGACAGTCCTGTCCCATGGGGCTCTCGCGGGGCTGTGCTGCCCTGTGTGAGCCATGCTCTGCCTTGCAGGGTGACAGCAGGAAGCTGGAGGATGCCAGCACATACCTGACCCTGCCCTCCACGAGGAACCTGTCGGAGCCGAAGCTCCTCTCTGGCTCCTCATTCCGTGTGAGCGGAGGTGCATCAGGCTTAACTGTGTCGGCCCGGGACAGCTTCCAAATCTCGACGCTCGTCTGCTCCACGAAGCTGACCCAGAACGGTGAGTCCCAGCTCTCCATGGGGGTGGTGGTGGTTCTGTGCCCCCACCCCACCAGTGTGTTTCTACCCACTACCGCACTTCTCCCAGCGGCCGGCTCTCTGGCCGCTGTCTGCTAGTATGTGCCAGCCACCATGGGACATGGTGCTGGTGTTGCTGTGCTGGCACCAGCCCCCTCCGGCACATCGCAGCCGGACTGGGGCTCACTCCTGTCACAAACAGCACCAGGACAGCATGCCAAAAATGCAGGGAAAGCAGGAACAGCGAGCGCTGAATTAGCGTTTTGACGTGGTCAGGACTGCCAAGGCTAGTGGCTGTTCCTGGTGGGGCAGCACAGTCCCGGGGGCTTTGGGGGACTGCTGTCCCCTGGAGAGGAGTGGCAGTGAGCAGGAATGCCTGTGGCCCAGATGGTGCTGCCCTGCAGCAATCCAGGTTCTCTCCCGGCAATCCAGGTTCTGCCCCAGAGCCCCCACTGCTCGGTTGGGATGTGGTTTGCTGCAGGCTCTGTTTGCATATTGCTGGGTCGATAACTCTGGGCTGTAACTCAGAGAGTTTCTCATTTTTTTCCCTCATTTTTAATAAGGTTGTCTTTTGGCTTATCTGTCTCCTGAGCCCTCCTGAGTTAGCGGCAGATTAGTTTTCCAAGGCGAGGGAATGAGAACAAACAATAACAGGCTGCAAGTGTTTCCAGGCGCTCTCCCACCTTGGGGGTGTGGAGCCGCTGCCAGCAGTGGTGGGTAGTTAGCAGTTTCTTGGCTGGTGCAAACCCTTGCAGATGGTAATTAATCTGCTCGTGCCCTCGGGGGACTGAGCCGCTGCCTCCAATCTGGGAGCTGGAGCGACTTTCTGAGAGTGGCTGTTGAGGGTTCCATGACCTTCCTTGGACCCTTTGAAATCAGAGTGGGAATTGGGACTCCCTGTTTTTAAACCCTGTGCTCAGTCAGCTGGTGTGGGTGCTTTGCGCAGTTCGTTGCAGGGCGGCCAAGAGCCTATGTGCCACCTCAGCACAAGACGCATCAGCATTTGCAGATGGGATTTTGCCTTGTACAACGTGTTTTGGGAGCTGGCAGAACAAAGAGGTGTCGGCAACCTTGAGCGGGTGCTGGCGGTGACCAAACGGCTGCACGTGTCCCCCTGAAGCGAGCGGGGAGAGCGGGGCTGGCAGCGAGCAGCCTGGCACCGGCCCTGTGGGAGGGGAGGGCTGATGGGGCTTTCTGAGTGCCCTTGCAGGCGTCCAGCTTGGGGGAACCATGGCGCACACACTCCACCGTAATGGGGACAAGCAGCCCGGCCCTTTGCCAGGTCTAACCACGCTGTGCTGCGTGGCAGTGCCAGCCCTTGGGCCACGGCCACCTTTTCAGAGTGGGTGTCTGTGTCACTGCAGAAAGCCCCGCAGCTGCCCATCCCTTAGGGTGGGTGACATGAATGCCTAGAGGTAATGTTTCCAGCTGCCTGGAGAGTTAAACGCTGCACAGGAGCACTGGCAGCCAGCGGGCACCGCGCTCGGGATGCGAGTGGCAGTGGTGCTTGGCCAGGGGAAGAGCAGGCAGAAAAGCCGGGGTTCCCTCCCGGCCAGCAGCGCTGCCTCTGCAAGGCCGGTGGATGGAAGCACTTCGTCCTGCTTTTGCTGAAGTGCAATGACACAGCTGGGGAAACCGCAGCCCTGGCGCGGGGTTGGGGGCTTGGGGACCGCAGCCTCGCAGCTCAGGGGACGCAGTGCACGGTGACTCATCGCTGCCGCGCTGGCAGGGTCTGGGGCCTCTGCGGTTCAGTGTGAGTGGGGCTCAGGGCCACTGGTGTTCATTTAATTCCCTTCCTGCAGCACAATTAGAGCTTCTACAGTAACAATCTTTTATTTCGCCGAGTTTTGTGCTTTTATGGTACTGCAGTCAGGAAGTTTTCTGTGCTGAGCGGCAGTTGCACAGGGAGTCGGAGGTCAGTGGGGTCCTGGCTGCTCCCGGCAGCGCTGTGCTGACCACCGGCCGGTCCGGTGCCATGGCTGTGCTCTGCATGTGCCGCGGATACTCCCCAAGAGTGGTGCTGGGCCGTCGGCACAGGGCCCCGTGCACATCTGGGGCCAGCAGTTGGCTCTGCTTGGCGCAGGAGTGGCCACTGTGAGCGGGCATATGGCTGGGACAGTGGGGCAGGCACAAGGGGTGCGGGAACCCTCTCTGGGTCCCAACATGGTCCAGCAGTGGAGGGCACAGGTGTAGGGAGGGCATGAGTGACCCATGGCCCCCCTGCTGAGGTCTGTTCTCCAAAAGGTTCATGGGTTCGTGGGGAAGCCCCAACTCCAACGCCGAGTCCTGCTGTTTCGGGTCTCGGTTTCTCTCTCGCGAGGGATGTAAAGAGGGTGGCAGTGCCTGCATGTGCGGCCGCATGACAGAAAATTGGGAGTTCAGGAACGATGGGTGCTTACCCTTTGCTTTCCCTGGCGTGGCGTCAGCAGTGAGCGGCACCCAGGATGGGGATTCTCCGTCTGGCTGTCCTGGGCAGCAAGGGTGGGATGGGGGAGTGGGGGGGGTCAGTAACATTCGGGTCTGGCAGCAAGTGAAGCTGTGCTGACTCTCCTCTTCCTCCCACCCAGTCAACCTGCTGGGGCTGCTGAAGTGGCGCTCCAAGCCCAGCCTCCTCGCCGGGAACCTCCAAAAACTGATGAACGTGGACGGAGGGGAGGTCATCAAGGTACAGCCAAGACCTTACCCCCCGCTGCCCATGCCGGGATCTTCCCCCTAGCTCCTCCCTTCCCTGCTCCTGTGCTCCTGTCTGTCTCCAGCCATGTCCTCAGGTGGCTGCTCCCTGCGGGGCAGAGGGATGTGAAAGCTTCCAGAGGCGACAGTTGACACCAGGGGTTTCCTGACAGCCTGGGCAGCTGCTGGAGCATGAGGAGCCACCCTGGGCTGGGTCTGGAGTGGACACACTGGGAGCATCCTGCATGGCCTCAGCGCCTCTTCCCCAGGGAGAGGTGCTGCCTGTGCCTGTGGTGATTGCCCTGTTGACCGCGGGGAGCCCTGCTGGGGCTTGCTGGGGCAAGCAGGTGGCCAGAGAAGCAGTGCCGGGCTGCCTGCCAGGGGACAGGCCAAGCTGGGGTGTCGCTCTGGCAATGGGCTGGATGCCCCAGGCTGAGAAAGGCTGAGGATGGGCACAGGAGCTCTGTGCCCAGGCAGGTCAATCCCACGCTCAGAAGTTGGGTCTGGGACGATGCTGGGAGTTAACACTTGAGCCCTCACAGTCCTCTTGTATCCCCCAGTTCCTCCAGGACACGTTGGATGCCTTGTTCTCCATCATGATGGAGAATTCGGACACAGATGTCTATGACACGCTTGTCTTTGATGCCCTGGTAAGCAGGACTTGCTTCCCTGCACACACTGAGCAGGAGTCTGACCCCACTGACCAGTGCAAGATGGGCCCAGGTCAGACTAGGGTGGGTTTGAGATGGAGCTCACTGATATGGCCAGACAAGCTGTGCTGAGAGCCATGCAGCACCTCCGGCTCTACCACAGTGCCTTGGAACAGTAAAGCCCAGCCAACGTGGCACAGGGTAGGGCTGTGGCTCTGCAGAGACACTGTCACTCTAGGGGACAATTCTAGCAAGATTCAAAGATGTTTCTCCTACACTGAGACAAAAATGACCCCAGTGATGCGACCAGGGGAGCACTGGGGTCAGGGTGGCTCTTGTGGGACAGCCGGGGTCGGTGATGGTGTGAACTCTGCACAAGCTGGCCATGAAGAGTCCTGCAGCTGCTGGGCTTGGGGCTCATTTTGGGCTTTTTGCCTTAGAGGTGTGCCCATCCTGGCAGGCTAGCTGGGCGTGCAGGGGGCTTTGACGACCCCAGCAGCCCCCAGGAGGGATCAATGCCGCTCTGGCTGTGGCTGCGGGCACTCGGCTGTTCCCGGGCATCCCGCTGCCCGCACTGAACTGTGCCCACTGCCCACTCCCCCCAGGTTTTCATCGTGGGGCTGGTGGCCGACAGGAAGTTCCAGCATTTCAACGCCGTCCTGGAGGCCTACATCCGCCAGCACTTCAGTGCCACACTCGCCTACAAGTGCGTATCTGATGGCTGTGGCACAGGGAGAGACGGGACTGGGATGGCAGGCATGGGGAGGGAAGGGGCCGGAGCCTGGGGAGTGCCTGGCGGGCAGCATGGCATGGCTCAGTGAGTGGCTGACCTGAAGGCTGCTTGGCCGAGGCTGGGAAGCCTGCTGAGCCCTGGCCACACGCGTCCCCGTCCTGCAGGAAGCTGATCTCAGTGCTGACACAGTACGTGGACCAAGCAAGCCGGGGGGAGCCCTGCGAGCCACTCACGCGCACCTTCAAGGCCTTGGAGTATGTCTTCAAGTTCATCGTCCGCTCCCGACACCTCTTTGCCCAGTGAGTACCAGCGATTTCTTCCACTGCTCCAGGTGCTGCGTTCTGCTGGGTGGCTGCACCAGCGCCACTGGAGTGTCGATCCCTGGGGATGGGGTCTGTGGGAGGGAGGAAAGGAAAGGTCCCATGGGGGGGCCCTCTGCCACGGGAGCAGTACACCAATTGGTGCCAACCATTGGCTCTGGGGATGCGGCATTGGCACCTTGACCTGCCTGTTGCTGGCCGCTTGGGTCAGCTGTGGCACCCAGGGGTGGCACCCATGGCTCCCAGCACGCTGCGGGCGTGCTGCTGTGCTGGCTGGTCCCCAGCCAGGCTCTCTTCCACCACCACGCTTCCTCTCCCTGAGGTTTCCGTCAGTTTTCTGCTGCACGCCGTCCTCTGGTTGCTGCTGGAGCAGTCATGGTCTGGCACAGGTGGCAGGCAGTGCCATCCATTTCGGGGCAGGAGAGCTCCTGTGGTGTGAGGCGCTGTGGCAGCATGGGTGGTGTTGCACAAACTGCTCTCTGGTTGACGAGCAGCATTCACAGCATTTGCAAAGTGCCTTGGTGGTGAGGCAACGCACCCATGTTAGCATGAAGCAAGCCTGTGGTTTACTGGCCATCAGGCTAATTGCCGCTGGTTCCTCCTGCGTGTGTGCTGATCGAGAGCCTGGGTGCGGGGTACTGGTGAGATCAGCTTTGGTGCCACAGCTGCGGGGTTGCCCACGAGCCCCAGTCTGGCATGGAGCCCATGCTCCCTCCCTGTGGCACCGGTGGCTTTGCTCCGTCACTGTGTGGTCAGGCTCTGCCCTGGCATCGGGAAATGCCCAGCTCCTTTGAGTACAGCTAACCCAAATGCCATGTGCGTAAGGCCAGAGGGACCTGCAGTGACCTCCTGCCTAAGGCAGGGCTGGCTCTGCACGAGCTGCCCCTGGTGGGTGGGTTTTTCCAACGTGCTCTTAAAAACCTCCCACGATGGAGATGGCAAAACTTCCCTGGGCAGCCTGCTCCCCTGTGTGGCCGGCACTGTGGCTGGAAAGGTTTTCTAGCATCCAGCCTTGCTCTTCCCACTCTCTACCTGTGCAGCTCCAGTGGCACACGCAGCTCCTGGGCTGCTCTCATGCTTCAGACGCTCACTGGGCTTTCAAATAACTTCCAATGCAAAGCGCGAATTTGGTCTTGGGGGGTCCCTCGTGCTGCAGCAAAACGAGGTGGCACAGTGCCAGCCCCAGGGCCTGGGGGGCCTGGGCCAACCTCCCGTATTTGTCTTGGCTCAGGTGCTCATCCTCCCGCTTGGCACAAGCTCTAAAGGGGGTTGTAAGAAAGAGAGAGAGACTTTTTACTCATCTGTCGCGGGCAGAGTGAATAACTTCACTTGTAAGAGAGTAGTGAAACGTTTATTAACATAAAACAGTGATTTAACAAAGTTAGTAGTGAATGCGACAGTGTTTTACGAGATTCGATGCCAGGGTACACTTGATTATTTACTGCATAGAGGCCAGGGTCAGACAAGCTCTCAGGGAGACCCTCCCATTGAGTCACGAGGTTCAGAAAGGACCCCCTCGCTTTCTAAACTCCTTCTCAGAGAGGAGTCTAGGTGCGGCTGGATCCAATCCTAGTCCCAGACTTGGTCAACGGTTTATGTCTAAAGGATTATATATGCGCAATCAATCCTTATATCACTTAGCTAAGATTTCAAAGTTTAGCATGCTATTAGTCACTCACCGAGAATCTGTTGCGGCAAGGAATCTCTCAGCCTCGAGGAGAAGAAACTTAAGCGAGCGTCCCCACTCGAGGGGAGATCCTGTCGTGCAGCCCGCTGCCGTGCAGGAGAGCTCAAAGGGCTCTTGGGCTGTCCGCTATTTATGGAGTAAGATAATTGACCTATAGTCATATTCTCATGGGAACAAGATACCTAGGTTCCCACTCCAGACAGTGTTTTGGTTATGTTGTCAGCCATCTCCCACAGTTCAAGAGCAACTCATAACAACTGCTGCTGATGGCCATGGCTTGAGCAGGAGCCGGGGGGGGAAAAAGGGGAGAGCGCACCGCCACATCATCCTTTAGTGACAGAACAAGTGGTAACGGTTTTAAACTGAAGGAGAGTCGATGTAGATTGAACATAAGGAAGAAATTCTTTACTGTGAGGGTGGTGAGACACTGGTTGCCCAGAGGAGTTGTGGATGCCCCATCCCTGGAAGTGTCCAAGATCAGGTTCGATGGGGCTTTGAGCAACCTGATCTAGTGGAAGATGTCCCTGCCCATGGCAGGGAGTTGGATTGGACGATCTTTGAGGGACCCTTCTGACCCAAACTCTTCTGTGATCCTGTGATAAGCAGGGTAAGGGGCTGGGAGCCTCAGTGGCTTCTCGTTGCTGCTGGCGATATGGTCAGAGTCCTCCCAGGACCTCATTTTGTTTGTTCCCTGTGGGCACAGGGTTCCTGTCCTAATTGGTGTAAAGGGACAAACAAGCCTCCCCTGGGCAGGCGTGGGTGAGCTCGGCTGTGCTGCTGGGCTGAAGTGGAAAACCGAAAACACAACCGATTAGAGTTACCAGAAAAAGCAAGTTACGTTCCTCTTTCATTCCAAGTACCTGGCACCAAAAGCTGAAGTGTCCCAAGGGAGAGGCGGGTGGCGAGTTCCCTCTGCACACAGCATCGCCAGCCTGCACTGGGGAAACAGCAGGGTTGCGCTGTGATGTGGCGCCATGTTTCGGCAGGCGGGTATTTTCCAGGGAGCGGAGCAGGAGCCCAGGGTCTGCTTCCTCCATCCAAAATCCTGAGCGCTGCGCAGAGGTGCCAGAACGCGTGTCGGTGTCCCCATTGGGAAGCTCTGTGCCCCGCTTGCAGTGAGGAGCTGTGTTGGGTTCCCGGCATCCACAGGGACTCTCAGACCTCGTTTTGCCCCCACTTTGTCTTTGCCATCTCGCTTTGCTGTCTGCCAGGTGTTCCCCGTGTAGCTCATGCTGCCGGGTCTGCCGGCGTGCCCTGTCTGTCCTTTCTCATCGCTCTCATCTGCCAGTCCTTCCCAGGGTCTCATTCGTGGCCAGGCAGCCACTCCAGACCTTTGGGGTGCTCCAGAATTTGACCGAGGTATCTACCTTCTCATCATATATGAAAATACAGAGCAAATACCCCAGCTTATAGAATTTCTGGCAGAGAAAATTAATTATGTGGAGCATTTGCAAACAGCCCTGTGAATTAGTTTGCATTGGAATGAAGACATCCCTGAAGACATTTAGTGTTTTTATTCATCTTCCCTTTATCTTAGTGATCTTAACAGTGTGATAACACGGACTCCTCAGATCTTCTAAATACTTTAAACAGTGCTACAATTTGTACACAGTCTATAATTTAAAGAAATTAGATTGTAATTATAATAAGTTATTGCAGATTGCTGTATTTATTTGATTATGTGTGCTGCTGCTGGAATTAGATGAGCAGTAGCTCATCCAAGTAGCTCATACAAAGGTCCCAGGTTGCTCTGAGGATGATCGAAGCGGGGCCCAGCTGGTGTGGGGCAGGAGGTTCATTGCCCGAGCCCCTTCAGCAGCTCTGTGGCCACTGCGTGGGGAAAAGGCTCCCTGATTCCTCATCTGCCTTGGGCAGGAGGCGTGGGAGCCGGTGGGCTGTGAAGGGGCCAGATCCTGACACTGGCCGTGGGAGCTCTGTGCCCAAAATGTGGGAACGTGCCCCCAGCCCTCGCTCTGCAGAGAAATGCCATGCCACATCCCCAGCCACCTTCCCCTTTGGCACCTCCCACACCGTGCTGGGGCACATGGAGTCCGTCGGAGCCCCCCAAAGCTCCCTGCGCCCTTCCCGATGTTGGGGACCTCTCCTGTCCCCTGCCTGAGCGGTAGTAACCCCAACTCCCCTCAGACCCCCCCTGGCGCCTGTATGGCTCCACTGCCTCAGGGAGGGGGCTGGGGCTTTGACAGCAGGGTGACGTGGTCTCCTGCTCGCTGCTTCCTCCTTGACACTTCCTCTGGCTGCTTCTGCTTTTTTGGCTACCACCGAGGGCGGCAAAGTTTTCTTGAAAGTGCTTGTCGTCACCTCGGAGCTCGTCCCACGCGGGGGCCACTCTCCTGCTGGACCGGGGGGACCTGGGGTCACTTGCTCTCTCTAGCATCCCTCTACAGCCACCTGCTTCGCAACTCGCAGCCCCCTCGCCCAGCCTCGCTCAGGCCCCCTGCTTCCTGCAGGCAGCACCCATGGGCTCTGCTGTGACCCTGTTTGTCCCCTCTCCTGTCCCCGAGGCAGCCCGGCACCCCTGCAAGGACCAGCCCCTCACCCTCCCTGCCCTCTAGCCAGTCACTTGTGCCATGTCCCCACTGGTGTCCCTCCTGTGGGGACTTTGCTGGGGTCCCCAGAGGCTGCTGGGGTCCCCAAAGGCTGCTGGGCTCCAGCTGCTGCCTGGCTGGAGACTCCTGTGGAAGAGCTCCGGGGGTTGGCGGGCAGGGTGTCCCTTCCTGAGAGCCGCACTGACCCTTCCCAAGTAAATCACATACAGCACGGTTTTTATCGCAGTCCGTGCTGATTTGCTTAGTGAGGCAGTGGCCGGATAATTTTTCCTGCCACTTCACTGATGGTGCTTGTGGGATTTTTGTGCCGTGCCTTGAGCTCGGTTGTGTGCTGGAGCCCGAAGCTGCAGGAGCCGAGGCGGGAGCATGCCTGGTGTCTTTACAGCCAAGAGGCATCAGGCTCAAGGACCAGGCTCTGCCTGACAGTTTTCCTGATGAAATCCTCCAAACCAATAGGTCAGTGATAAATTAAAAACCGGGCTGACCCATGTCTGCTGCAGTGATGCAAATCAGCCGTTATCTTGGCTTAATTGAGTCGCGTGCTCTGACTGCTTTATACGGTGCTGGTTTGAGCCATTACACGCTTAAAAGTTCAGAAATCAGTGTTGACAATATGTCTTACAATTGTTAAAATAGCGTATCGTACTCGTGCATGCCCTCTTTAGGATAAAAATACAGACTTTTGTAGGCAAGAGTTTTACGGTGGAAGTGAGCTGGAAAATCCGTTCCAGTCGGTCGTGGGTAGATGTATTAAAAAGACGGACGGTGAAAAGTCTAACAAATCTCGAATAATTGATGCTCATTGCATGGTATCGTTGCTGTGGGAGTAGAACCTGTACGTAGACCTTCATTTCCTTTTGCTCATTTTAACACATGCAGACTTCTTTAAATTTCCCGGCCTCTGGTGGGCCAAAGGCTCCACCGCTGCGGGATGGGGCTGCGAGGAGTGGGGAGCTGCTGGGGGCTCCCACTCTTTTGTAACTTAACATAGGGGAGGAGAGGAAGGGACCTTTCTTGAGTGAGTCTAAGCTTTGCTTTGGCTCGGAAGTCGTTGAAGGACTGTAAACCAGCCGCTGCTCAGCCGATGCATTTGTCTGAGCACATCTGAGATGCCTCGGGCAGATCAACAGGCTTGTTACTGCTGCCAAACCTGCCGTGTTTCGTATGTTCCCTTGGGCTCGTTTACCAGACAGGAAAGATGAATTTGAAAGGAGAACTAGCCAACTGTAATTATATGAAACAAAGGAGCAAAGTTTTTACGAGGCCTAGACTCAATAAAAATAGCTGTTAAGCAAAAAATGACAGACCTCGTTTGTTCTGCTGCTGTACGCACAATTAGAAACCAAAACACAATTAAGAACTGAACATGTTTCGCTTGCCGCGGTGGTGGTCGGTGTGCGGGGGGCCAGCTCAGGCTGGAGGACATGTCTGTCTCCGTGGCCGTGGGGAGATCAGCATTTTATCCCTCATTTTCCCCCAGCTGTACCTGCAAACCTCTCCCCAGCAGGGCTCGCTGCTCCATTCGCTGTGTCGATGGATGGGGCAAATTACCTCAAATACAACCTGTTTTCCACAATGAGTTGTTACGGTCCCTTTATTCTTACGGTTATGCATTTATTTAGCAGCTTTGAAACTTTCTCGCAGTTTTGTGGGTCTCGTGGCTAAAATCTCGCAGGTGTTTGGTTTGTTCTGCGGCTGGTTCACACAGGTCTTGTTCAGGCTGGAGGGCGCAGGAGGTTTCCTGCTCAGGTGGGAAGATACTAACCTCCTTTGAGAGGACTTCAGTGTACAAAATCACGTAGAAGAGTATTTTTTTTAAAAAATGTATATATGTGAGTATGTATAAGTGGCGTATATAAATACTGCAAGCGAGCAGATAGCAGTCTTTAATATGGGTAATTCTGCGCATCTGAAGCGTTGCTTCTGGCCGGCCCTGGGGCCAGGCAGTGGCAATGTTGGGTCAGTGGCCACGCTGGGGCTTGCTGCTAGAGCCAGCTATGGAAAACGGTCACCGAGGAGTGTAATTAATTGGGGTTGCAGGTGACACCCGCAGTCCCTGGGGGAAGGCGTGTTGTGGGGTGGCAGTGCGGTGACTCTGGCCATTGCAGGCTCTACGAGGGGAAGGAGACGGCTGAGTTCCAGCGCTCACTGCAGCGGTTCTTCCTCTGCCTGAACCAGCTGATGAAGTCCCCACTGGAGGGTCCCACGCTGCTCTCCCAGGTACGTTGGGGACAAGTGCTGCATGGGGGGCTCAGCTCTGGTGTGTGGTGGGATGGACGATGTCCCAGCGGGGGTGACACCAGCTGTGCCTGTGCAGGGGTGACACCGGCTGTTCTGTATGGAGACGTCCCCACGCACGGGGCGTCAAAGCGAGCTGCCACCCTCCGCGGTGACTCGCTCCCCCCGGGGACCCCCACTTTTGCCCCTGGTGCAAAGCTTCCTGAGGCTGCAGACCACAAAGCCCTGCATTGTGGTCGTGCCAGGGACCACGGTGTAGGTTGGGGCCAGCAGCTCAGGCAAATGGTCTCCCGGCCATGGCTGTGTTGATGCCTGGAGAAGAGGGTCTCAGGAGGGCTCTGGGCCTCATCCCCATCCCGGAGCTGGCTTGGCTCCGCTCCTGCACCCTGGGACCAGGGGGGTCTGGGGGGAGCATAAACGATGCCCTTTGCACTGTGGGTCCCCATGGGCACAGCTGTGTCCTTTACTGGCAGCCAGTGTCGAGGTCCTCCAGCTGCTGATGTGATGGTACAGGGGGTGGGAGCTGAATGGAGGATGTGATGGAGCCACGTGTGCTCTGAGAAGTCAATTAATGAGAGGAGGCAGGAGCTGGTGCTGGGGCTGAGTCGGTCTCGCTTTGGTGCTGTGCCAGGGGGTGAGGATGGGGCCACACGCTGCACCTGTGGTCTCCCAGATGGGCAGAGGCACCACAGAGTGCAGGCAGGGACCTCATCTGCAGGCAGGGACCTCATCTGCAGGCTGGGAGGTGCGGTGGCCCCAGGACAGCTGGCAGCTCCTGTGTTGCATTATTTCATGGCATTCTTAGATAATCCCTTATAAATTAATCTAATTTTTTAAAAAAGTAGTTTGAAGACCAACACGACAGCTATCCTCATGGAGAGGAAGAAGGCTGTCCTTCCTTATCCCCCCTCTCATCTAAACACGGATCATTATTCTGATTTCCATCTCAACGCCGTTGCTCTAGAGACTCCGTGCTATGGTAACCCCACGCGCTGCCGTGTTCCCGACTGCTGCACATTCACCTGTGCCATTTCTGCATCTCTCAGCACCTTGTTCAGATCTGTGGAAAATAATTCTTGCAAACGCATTCAGAGTAGAGCGGCCACTGTCCGGGGCAGAGGGGAAAGGTCTGCCCCGCGCATCACCAGAAAAGGCATCCCTGCAGCTGCCCTGTGGCTAAGATCAGGAATAGCAGGCAATAGCAATGGCAAATAATAGCCAGGAGGCACAGACAGTGCCCCCTGAGGCTTCAGCCTTGGCATTAGTTGGGAGAGACGAGGCTGGAGTTACCTCAGCTGGGCTGGTGTCTTGGTGCTGGGGGAGTCCGGGTCAGTCCCCGTCACACGGCCAGCGGCAGCTGCCCATCTCAGCATGACAATTTTCCAGTTGCAGCACTGTTGCCGTTCCTCCGGTGCGCTCAAGGCACTGTGGGTGTGTGCAACAGCCGAACATCTTTCAAAAGCAGACTGGAAAACGGTATTTCCTCACATATCGTTGCACTGCTGTCACTTTGGGGCAGGATCCCTTAGTTCAGGGAGGTGATTTGGCAGGAGCCACCCTCTGCCCAGAGCAGCTTAGGGGAAGCTGGGAATGGGGCTTGGAAATTTGCCTGCTTCTACCAGGTTTGTTGAGTCTGACCGCTCTTTCTCCTGGAAATTCTGTAGTGGGATCCCAGCTGCCAAGCAGGAGCTTTCCCTGTGAAAATAGGTTTTCTGGTTGCTATTACTTTGTTAGAGAAAGCAGGAGAGACTGAAGCTCTCTTGCATGTCTGTGCGTTCTCTTTAGGGGAAATGTCCCCCTTAGAAGCCCCCCAGGCATCTGAGTAGGAGATGGAAATGGTTGCTCAAGGTCTCTCCTGACTCAGGAAGGAGGGAGCGTCTCATGAAACGGGCAAAGGCAGTGCTCGTTTATCTACTGTGTGGTGAAGCTGTCGAGCCCCTTGTGATGGTCTGTATCTGCTCCTTGGAGCAGTGTGTGGGTGCTGAAAGTTTGCGCAAATTTGCAAACAGCTGTACTCATCTGTGGAAGAAAAATCTACCCAAGATTATTTAAATATAAAGACATTTCTGACTCAAGAGGCCCTGACCGTGGGAAGCACCACTGTGGGCTTGTGAGCCAGCAAGGCTCCATACTCTTCCCCTCTGAGCCACAGACCAAGTGCCTGACCTTGTGCTGCCTGGCTCCTGGTGCCTCTGCCTGGCCTTGCCATTGCTCCCCATCCAGAGGGTCCCATGCTTTCCCTGGTGTCCTGACCCATGGTCACCCTGGCCACAGTTCTTGTGCTGCATCCTGCACTGGTTCCTGCTGGACCTCAGCCACTGGGTCTTGCTATATCCAGCCCCTCCTGAACATCTTGAGCAGGTACTCCAAGGAGAGAACTTTTTTTCCATGTTCTCTAAGTGGACTTTGTGGCTGCTTTACAGAACTTGTGGGCCCTCTGCATCTCCATCTGCAACGACCACCTCCCATCTAGCAGCTGAAGGTGATACCGAAAGATCTGTTAGTGGCTGACGTAAGCTTTGCAGCTTCATCCGGTTCTGCCTACTCTTTTTGTTAAAGCTGCAATTATCTGATCAGCCCAAGGCAGAGCTGATAATAGCTCCTTAGCTGCAACAATCCTGCAAAGGCCACCTCTCTTGTGGAGAGAGCTGTTCCCCTGTTGGACTACTTCAGGTTTGGAGGTTTTGTACTATTTTGTCTACTTGGAGCCGTGGAGAGGAGGCTGAGTCTCTTTTGGCTCTGCTTACTGGTGTCAGGCTGGGGGCCAGGGAAGAACCCACGGCGTGGTCCTAGCCAGAAAGCAGGAGCAGCTCTTCAGCCAAACACTTCCAGCATCCCCAATAAATGTTGTGACCTGGAGGGTGCCCCTGCTGTGAAGGGGGTCGAAGGTACCTGCTCCCTGTGTGCAGCTGCCTTGCACATCTCCAGCTGGGACATGAGGGCTTCTGCTGCAACCGCTCCCTGCCAGAGCCAGAGGGCCCTTGAGAAGAGCTTCTCTCCTGGAGCCCTGGTTTTCTCTGGACCCAAAGAAGTTGAGTTTTGAGGTGGGGCTGCGGTACAGACTTAAGGAAACAATTAGGGTTGTTCCAGCTGCCAAGGCGCTGAGCAAAGTAGAGCAGAGCATCACGCTGCTGCCAGCACAGTGTGCTTCAGGGGACCCAAAATGGGTCTTGTGCCTGGAGACAGCCCGCGCAGGCATGCAGTGATGGCAGGTCACTACTCGTGGTGGGTGCACATTTCCCCTTGTTCATGTCTTGACAAGGACATCCTGCTGCCCTCCGTCTTTCCTCAGTTTAGGTCCAGGCAGCTCAGTGGGGTAGTGCAGAGGAGATGGCCCTAGCCATCTATGGCCCCTTGGAGTATTTGGGTTTGGGTTTGCATTTGCATTTCACGGCCTGGATCAGGGCCTGTGTTTTCCTGGGGGGTCCTCACGTGCATCCACAGTTGGAGCTTCTCTGAGGTTGCTCTGACTCTTCCCCTGTGGCTGCTGGCACATGGGTGGGTTTCTGCAGGACACCCTGCCACCAGCGTCACGCAAAGGTGACAGTTGCTGCCACACACACCAGAGGCAGGTCCTGCCCCAGGCCGGTGACCGCTGGGCTCTGTGCCCATCCCTGTCTGCACTGGGCTCCCTGCCAGCCATATCCCTGCCCACGACCACCGGACCCAGCGGTCCATCATCCAGCTCCACCAGAGCATCACCGGTGACAGCATGGACAGGGCACCTGGTTCAAACAAACATTGTTCTTCTGCAGCTGGAGAGAAATTGGACGCAATTTGTATGTCATGGCCCGGCTGACACACTTGTGCCGTGAAAAATCAGTGAGAGGGGGCTCATCCTCAGCAGTGAAAGAAAGAGGTTTTCAGTTTCTGCAAGGCCAGGCAGTTACCTCAGGAGCTGCAATAAAAGCCAGAACCAGTTTCTGGAAGGAATCCTTTCTGAGGCATAGATGCTGATATTTAAGAAGTCTTGTAACACTAGAAAAAATCCTGGGGAGTGGGAAAAATTCTATATTAGCTCATTTTTTAAAAGGTGAATCAGATGACCTTGCTAACTGTAGAACAAAGAGGCTGACCATTGATCCCGGCTCAGTCATGGAGAAGATGCAATCAATTCAGAGTTAAAGGATGGCAGTATAATTAACGTTAATCAATCCGGCTTTACTGAGCGTAGAGTTTAATAAAAAAAAATATCAAATGTAGCTGTTACTTTTTTGAAGTTACGAATGTGACTGACTAAGATAGCTGACATAATAGGCGAGACTAACAAGTGTCTGACTTTATACAGCGTTCTGATTTAAAATTAGCGTTGTGTAAGTTTATTAAAATAACTACTTTTAATCTCCTTAATATATGTCTTCTCAGTTCTAAAAAAAAAAAAAAAAAAAAAAAAGGCGTTACGAATGGAGAACTGTCGTGCTGGGATGGGCATTTCTTTTGGGTCCCAGGGGAATCGACTCCCAGCTCAGACGACCCTGTGTGTTTGCTGATTTGCCAGACGTGGCCGTGGCTGTGGCCGGTGCAGGGGGCACAAGTGACAGTGGCAGTGCCGGATAACAGGGAAGCCTCTGCTCTGTGCCCGGGCTCTGCGGGCAGAGAGGTGCCGGGGAGGGGGCTGCGGAGCCACAGCTAGGGGCAGAGCCAGGAGCTGCCAGCAGTGAGTGGCCAAAGGCGACTCTGAGCGTGGCGTCGTTGCAAAGAAATAAGTCAGTCCCTGGGTTTCTACACAAAGAGGCATTAAATGGAAATATCTGGAGGAGCACACGATGTGGAGGAGGCTGTTGGTGGACGATGCACCCAGCCTTGTTGCCCTCAGCTCCAACAGGTATCTCAAGTATTGGAGAAGGGTTTGTGAGAGCCGCAGAAATGACTCGGGGTCTGGTGTGTTTGATGGAAATTAACGCTATTTCAGTCAGCTAGAAGAGGGTGGTGGAGAATTCAACCACAGTCTTTGCAAATCCAGAGGGAGAAGACATTGCTGGAGCGTCGCTTAGTGCCGCAGGCAACGGCGGAGCCCACTCCGGCAAACCGGGCTGGAGATCACTGAGCTCACGGGGAATGTGGCGCTGGGCGGCAGGATGGGCGACCGTCACCACTAGAGCCGGCTCTGGGCTGCCAGGGCCTCTGGAATGGAGTTTTTAATTGCATCTGGAGATCTTCACAGAGCTGCCCAAGCTTGGGCCGAGGGTCCGCCCTGCCCATTACTGCCCTGACACGGGCGGCAGTCACCCAGCAAGGGGTCAGAGCCAAGCAGGGGTTTTGGTCCATTAAAAGTGCGCCCAGGGCAAACCCCTCCAGGGACTCGCCCGGCCTGTGCCCATAATCTCTGTGTTCGCTGTGCTCGGAGAGATGTGTCCAAGGCCAACTAGTCCAGGCACTTTTCAAAACTAGGTGAATTTGCAATAGGTGCTGATCTCTCAAATTCCTACTGTAACTCAGAGGAAGATGACAGGCTCCATGTCAAAACCACTGTGTAAAAATTCCTGGAGCTGAATCGTGTAGTGGTCGGCCCAGTGTGGATCTGCAGGCATCAAACCTCCTGATACTGATGCTGAAGTGCAGAAGTGTGTGGAGACCACCTCTGGCACCTGTCTGCACCCAGAGCCTGGACGGTTCCTGGCACGGTTTGAAGCCCAGGGAAGCCTGAAGGACCAGCTATCCTGGCAAAGCTAGAGACGAGCAGAGCTTGGCGAGTCATTTATGCAACTTAGTCACATCATAAACATAACGAAGTAGATTTTAATGCAGAAAAAAATGTGGTCGGTGTGGTTGCTGTTCCAAAAAACAAATAGCCATGTGTCCCCTACCCTTGCAGCCTTCCAGCGATGGCGTGGAGCTGGGCTGGGTACAGGGCAGCCCTGCTCCTCCAGCAGCCTCGGCTGCGGGGCTGGAAGGTTTTAAAAGCAATGCAAGCCAGGGCCTACATTTTGTAGGAGTTCATGTGGTTTCAAAGTAAAAGCTGGAGATAGTTATTGACAATGGTAGAGGTATGTGACCGTACTGGTTCTGAGTGCTTTGCTGGATGCTGGTGGCTTGGCAAGAGGAAGCTGCTCCCGGCTGGATGCCCCTTCCCCAGGGACGGCGAGGGTGATGGGCTGCGGCTGCGGGCCAGGCTGAGCACAGCGCTGCTTTAACAAGAGGGGGGGCTGAACGAGGGTGGTGCTGGCTCAGCACCCACAACCTTGGGGTAAGCAGGAGGGGTCACCTCCATGCCCGGGTGGCATCCATCTGTCCGTCCTGCCCCACAGGCACATAGGGAAGCAGGGCTGGCCGCAGACAGCTCTCTCGTCTCTTTGCAGGGGGCAGCCCTGAAGTACCTGCCTTCCATCCTCGAGGATGTGTTTGGGATCTTCAACTCCTCTGCGCTGGGGTAGGGTCCCTGTCACCCCCGTCATCCCCAGCCCTGCTCTGTGGCAAGCTTGGCGCCTGCCCCAGCCACCGCTGCCCCAGCTGTCATCCCACGGCAACCCCCCCATCCCGGAGCTGCCAGCAGGGATGCAGGCTGACGCTGTTGAGCCGAGGGCAAGGGCAGGCAGAGGGGTCTGGGTTTCCTGATGCCTGGGAATTGCCTCCTTATCCCCTTCTCAGTTCAAAACCAGGAGAGGGGTTTGCTCAATTTTAACAGTAGCCTGTGCTTCAGGCAGGGACTGGGCCTGGAAACCCTCGGTCCCAGCCAGGTCCGTTTTGGGCATTCAGGCAGGGTTTTTACACTGGGTGTCTCCGTGTGGCCATCTGTGGTGGACACGGGCCACCTTGTGGCTTTGTGCAGAGGGACCACCCTGCCCTGCACCTCCCCGCACAGCTCTGCCCACACCCAGCGGCTGCCCCCTGCCCAGGAGCCCCGTCCTGACCGAAACGTGGGGGCAACCGGTACCCGACCCCCCGCTGCTGCAATTGTCTTCTGCAGAAGGAAAAAGGGGCTGCAGGTGCTCGGGACTGCAAAACAAGCGGGGTTCTTGCAAGCCCCCTATTTAACACTCATTAAATCCTCTCGCCTGGACGGCAGGGCCTTGCTGCGGGACTTCATTGGGAACCTGCCGCCCCAGCGCCTGCTGAGGCAGAAGCTGCAGTCCCTGACCGACATCGTCAACAGCAAGATCTTCCTGTCCTATGGTGAGAAGGGGCAACGGGGGGTCCTGGAGGCACTGCCCATACTGAGCTCTCCGGGAGGGCCAGGGCATCGGATGGGGACAAGTCCCTGCCGTAGGGACCCCTCCTCTGCTTCTGAGGCAGCGCCCATGCCCGGAGCGGCTCTGCAGGGGGAGGCAATTCCCTCTAGCTTGTCATGGAACCATGCGTTGCCCAGTCCCTCACCAGGGCGCAGCCGGTGCTGTTGGAGTGACCATCTCCTGCTGCCTGCAACGCTGCCAGGCTGCAGAGGGAAATAGGGTTTAGCTGAAGCAATGCGCAGTCAGTGTGAGGGTGGTTTTGGAGTGGTGTTCGGGGAGGGGGTGTCAGACTGGAGGGACGTACTGAGTAGGATTCCCCAGCTCTGCCCTGACTCTGATGCTCTTTGGTATTATTGGGCGTAATCTAGATGATGGAAAAAAGAGCCAATTTTGCCCTGCACGGCAGAAGCGACTGGAGGCACGCTGAAGGACAGACTCAGGATTTAAAATCACCTCAAGTTGGAGAAAAGGTTTTGAAAGATATAGACCATATTTAAGTTAAAAAAAACTCATGTGAAAGCAATCACTGAGCAAGCAGAAGACGGAGCCCAGGGTGGCGGCAGTGCTGCAGGAGGGGTTTGGGGCTGGGGGAGCAGGGAGAGAGGGGCTCGGTGATGCAGCCTTCATGGAGAGAGCATCCCTTGGACATGAGAGTGCCCTGCACCCTGCTCAGCATCAGCAAGGCCTCGGCTGGGCATAATTCCAGGTGTGGTTTCGGGTGGCACAAGAAACTTGTGGCTAAACTGGAGAAAGTCCAGAAGAAAGCAGTGAGAGAAGCAGAGAAGACAGGGTGAGGAAGAAACGACTGAGGGGTTCGGGGCAGGAAAGGGCACAGGGGAGATGCAATGAGCTTCCAGGTATCCAGAAAGCGTCTTTAAAGAGAAGGACCAGTGGGGAGCTGGGCTTCAGCCACAGCAGGGAGGCGCAGGGGAGCAGGGGAGCAGCTCATCTGTGGGCAGCAGGAGCCGTTTTGTGTCTCTGCCTGTGGAGACTTTGAGAGCAGGCAACGTGAATGTGTCTAACTCAGCCATCGAGTGCGGGTGGCAGGTCACCTCCTGCCGCCTGCCCCAGCTCTACTCTGAGCCACCACGATCCCATGAGCGCTCCCTGCATCCTTCTCCGCATCCTTCCCCACATCCTTCCCCACATCCCCCCTGGGTCCTTCCCCGCACCCCTCCCCACACCCCCGGGAGAAGGTACAACACTGCTCCTCCGCACTCCACAATGGCAGGTGGTCGTGCCAGCAAGAAAACAGAGAAGTGTTTTCCCCCACTTTCCTTCCACTTGTCCCCACTTTAATGGTGCTGCCGTAGTGATAAGCAGCAACGTGGCACTGTCAGTGCAGCATTGCGCAGAGGAACAGAGTAATACGTAGTAGGAAGAGCACAGGTTTTTCATATATTCAGCGCCAGAGATTCTAGTTTATCTAGATGGTGTCCAGTTTAAAAAGTGTCCATCTATTTAGTTAAATCGTAAGCACCTTTAACAGAGCAGAGAAGCAGAAAAAAGTCCGTTGGCGTAAGCTGAAGCGAGAGAGGTTCAGATGAAACTTTTCTCTTTCTGTTTAGTTTATTTTAGCAGAGAGGATAAGTAGCTGTGTAACAGGGTGCAACGAATTCTCTGTGTTGGAGCCTTTCCACCAGGATTTAATGTTTTTCCAAAACCCCTGCTCCATCCGAGGAGGAAGCTGACAGCTCCGTGCGTGTGGGTGGCAGCCCAGAGCAGGAGTCATGCTGGTCCTGTCCATCCCCTTGGTCCCTTCCCTTCCTGGTCCTCTCCTGTGCTGGGGTGATGCCGGTGCCCGCCAGCCCCACGCCTCCCTGTCCGCCCCAACAGAGTGCCGGGAGCTGCTGCTGCAGACGGCAGTGCCCATCCTGCAGGAGTTGATCGAGAAGGGGGAGGAGGAAGATGCCTGCATTGAGCTGCTCAGCAACATCCTGGAGGTGCTGTACAAGGCCCGGAAGGTAAATCCTGTCTTCTCTGCTGCCTCCTTTTCCCTCTCCAGTAACCGCCTTGGAAATGACCCGACTAAAGCCATTTGAGTAGGGCTAAGCACAAATTACTGGCCACGAGATGATTTGGACTAGTTTTGGTCCATCCAAAGTCAAAGGGGGCTGTTGGTGCCCACCATCCCAGTGGGAACCTGCCCAAAATGGTGGTAAAAACCTTTGGATTCCCACCTAAGCTGGTCTCTGGCGAATTCCTGACAGTGCCCATAGGTGAAAGCCAAGGGTCATCACTGACCTGAGGGCAATGGGGTGCATCACCGGCCATACCTCTTGCTGTCCCTGCTCTGCAGGCCCGGGAGAAGGCAGTTAGTCAGCAATTGCTTGCTGGCCCCTGGGCAGCATTGCACTCCAAAATTAGCAGTCCTGGCCCTAAATGTGAGCCAGAGCCCCGCGCCATGGAGGTCCAGCCCAGCAGCGTGCAGCAGAGAGCTGACCATGCCCAGGGTTGCGGGGGAGCCCCATGTATCCCTTTCCCCCCACACTGCCCGCGGGAGTGGGGTACCAAAGCAAGAGGTCACAGTAATACACTGGTCCAGCTGCACTTGGGGCTGAGCGTCCAGCTGGGCATGGTCCTGCTGTGGGTGCCTGACTGCCCAAACATGACTGGTCCCAGGATGGCCTCTGGTGGGACAGGGCTGTCCTTGCTGGGCATCTGCCCGACTTTACGGTGCGCTGTTTGTTGCAGAGAGCGGAGGAGCTGCGAGCGCAGCACGGCACAGGCGAGGGACGGCACAAGGACCGTGGGGATGCAGAGCTGGTGAGTGCCTCTCTGGTGGCCTTGGCACTTGGTGGATGGCGGGAAGGAGCCAGGCACCCCTGTGCATTCGGGAAGGGCTCATCTGCGTCTCACTATGGTGACAAACCCTGTATGGTCACCTGGGATCAACACGTGGAGCTGGGCTGCTGGTGGGGATGCTGCAGTGATGGGGTCAGGCCTGGGAGGTGCCCTGCAGGGCTGGGAGGCTGGGGGCGTGTGTGGCTTTAGACTTGCTGTGAGTCCCCAGTGCCTCATGTCCCACCCTGGGGTGGGGGGTGTCTATGCCCAGACCTTCGCCCTGGCCCCCTGTGGCCTCGGTGCTTCGTCGTGCACTGGCGGGTGGGCTTGGGCTGTTCCAGCTTCTTGCTCAGGTGGGAAGCAAGTGAGGTCTTGTGGCTCTCAAGGGGCAGCAGGGTGGCCCGATAGCTCCAGAGCTAGTCCACACTGGGTCACAGCCCCGCCAGCATGGTGGCAGCCCCACTGATGCCCACTGGACTTGCTGCTCCCCAAGTGCTGGAAGGATAAGGCGTGGGCTTACAAAACTAGAAGCAGCATACAAAAGAAAGAGCACAACCAGTGACTGCCGATGGCCCCGGCAGCATGACCTGCGGTTGTAGGTCTCCTTGTAGGCTCCTGCCCTGGCATCGCGGGTGTTTGGGCTGAGCAAGTGGAAGACACAGGCATGAGCACAGCCCTCGCAGCTGTGCTGTCAGCTCCCTACCTGGGTCACCCTTCTCCTCCTCTGTTTCCTGCAACATCCCACCCCAGCGCTATGTGGGATGTTGGGTCATGTCGCTGTGGTGCCAGGCTGATGGCCATGGGGGACCAGGTGTGTCCATACCTCAATAGCCATCCCCCTTTCCCTGTGTTGCCTCCATCCACCTGCCTTTCTGCAGCTAGCATTGGGCCATGTCCCAACAGGCCACCGGTGAGCCCATCACCACCTCTCCCCGCAAGCCCCAGTCCGCCCACAGTGGGGCCAAGCGGCTGAAAGTTGAATGGCAGCTGGTGGTGGTGGCTGTTCCTGCAACGTTTTGGGAAAGCACAGGGATCTGTGCTCTTGCCTCACATGATACTTCCTCCATTTCTGTCCTTTTTAGGCCGGTCTGTGCTTTGGGGTCCCTTTCTGGGGATCGGCGTTGTGGAAGCTGAATTAGACACATGCCACCATGTCCTGGGTGGGCAAGGTGGCTGTGGAGAGTGGCTTGCTTAATTCCCATGGCACTGGGAAGCCCAGGAAGTGGAAGGCAAAGCTTGGAAATTGTGGTTGAAATGTCTTGGTTTGACCTTAATTTTTTCACCTAAAATAGCCCTTAAGGAGAGGATGCTCAGGGTGCTCATCGGTGAGGATACTGCTCTCGTTTCAACCCTGTGTGAGCTAAAACCCACCTTTGTCTGTCTAGTGCAGATGAAGCTGTCCCCAGCTGGGTGGACGGCTTTGCCAGGGAGGCGTACGAGGCCGAGCTGTACAAAGACCCCGAGCCCCATTTTTACACCGGAGTGCATCTCCTTGTTCCAGCTCCAGCTCCAGCTGGTCGCCCTGATGCTGCCAGCCCCCCATGCGGTGATTAAACGAGCCGTACTTGCTGTGCCGGCGTGGACAAGTCTTTTATTTCAGTATTTTGTATAAATCACAAATCTTTAGAGTCAGTTTGTGATTTCCCATCTCCCAAGGTGCCGTGAGTGCTGAGGAAACTTGTGCCCCCAGTCCCAGCTCCCAGTCCTCTGCCAAAAATAACTGCAGACACTTTGCAACCTCCTTGCCTGCTTTATTTGCTGAGCCACAGTAACTGTGGTCATGCCATGGGGCTGATCGCTTGTGTGCGGGCAGGTGGCATGTCCCCAGCCCAGCCTGCCAGCACCAGGTACCGGTGAGGACTGGCAAACATATGCCAGCTCTGTGCCGTGGGGGTGATTCCTGTTGGCTGCAGTGATGGTGCTGTCACCTGTGCCCTCTCTCTTGGCACCACAGCAGGCGGCACCAGGTGCTCAGGCATGGCCGTGACACCTCTTTGCCTTGCAGGTGAAGGTGAAGAAGCACATCCAGCTGATCCTGGAGCGGCTGCTGCACACCGTCAATCGGAGGGTGATCGTCCTGGACCGGGAGAACACCCTGCGGGTGAGTACCACCACTGCTGCCTCGTGCTGCGCCGGGTATTGGGGCTGCGCCGCTTCCCGCAGCTGCCTTTGGGCGATGCAGGAGATGCAAAAGACGTCGCTGCTTTAGGGGTCTGGGACCGTGTCACCAACGCTGCTCCTCAGCTGGCACTGCAGCCTGGCACCCAGCTGTCTGGGGCTGGATGCGCAGGTATTTAATGCAGCAGCATGCATGAGAAAGGCCAAACAAGGGAGGGGGAGCCGTGCAGGTGTGGAGCAGAGAGTGTGTTGGGAGGAGCAGGCAGGGTGTTGGTGATGCAGGAAGCCAACTTTGGAAGCAGATGAGGGGTTTGGGTGGTATTCGCCAGAAAAACAAGTGACTGGACCCGGTGAACCGTCACAGTTTTACATTCCAAGAACATATGGGAGGAACGTGCTGGGACAACCACCTCCCGTGGGAGGGGTAGGCAGGTCAGAGATCTGCTCAGCCAAAGCTTTGTGCAGAGCAGCTGCACCGGGTGCAATGATCTAATCATGAAGGAGGGGGAAACAGAGCTGTGGCCAGCATGGGTTCCCGGGCATTCTGGTGTGAATGTGGTGGCAGACCCAGCGTGCTTGGCTGGGCAGCGAGGAGTGGGCCTGATGAGCTGCTCTGGGTTGCGTGGGTGGGCGAGGAGCTAGGTCCGACCGTGTCCTGGGAGCCCGGACCGAGTGGCGGGGCTGTTCAGCAGTGAGGAAGCGCCGTGCTGTGCCGTGCTGCGCTGCGTGCCGTGCCCAGGGAGGTGTGGGCATCCACAGTGGCAGCTCGGCCCTTTGCTTGAGCCTTCTTGGGATAAGCCTGCAGGTTTGCCATCCTATTCTTTGTTATCGTTAACAAAGACCTAACTAAACTGAGGCAACAAAGCCAGAGGGCAGGACAGGACCTTTATCCTCACTGGTCCTGCCCATGCTCTCCAGTGGATGAGGCTGCCCTGGTCTGTGAGCATCCCAGGTGCTGAGATTGCTCCCACTGATGTACCGAGGCATTGCTGCGCCCTGCCCCATGACCCCTTCTCATACCCCAAAGGGCAGGGGAGGCGCGAGGTCTTCCCTCAGGCTCCCAGCTCAGCTTGCCCTCCCCTGCTTGCTTGGCCAGTGCAGCCCTGGTGATGTAGCCCCGTGGTGACATTTCCCAACAGCGGCTCCGCTGTCCTGGGGTGGCTTTACTGCCTGAGCCAATGGCGGGTGCAGCCCCCGGGCACAAATGGCCTCGTAGCCAGGCAGTGCCGCTTCACCAGACATGCCCATGGCTCTGCTGCCGAAAGCGGCACCGCTGGGGCTGTGCTGGGCAGGCACAGCAGGCTCTTGGCGTTGGAGTATGATTCACGTGTGACTCAGGCAGGAGACGCATACAGGGTTGCACCTGGTATCATCTTGCTTTTAGCCTTCGTTCCCAGGCTGTGTGATGCAGTGCCAGAGGAAGTAAGAGCAAAAGGAGCTGCTGGGCACGCTCTGCCAGGCTGTGACAGAGGCGAGGAGGGACGCTGGGTGCTGAAGCGTGGCCCCGTATACAGTGCAGGAGGAGGGGAGCGATCCTTTGCCTGCGCCTCACTCCCACCGCTTGTTCCCCTTCCCACACACTGGTCCTGCTGGGCTCCATAAACACGGTCTGGCAGCTTTCCCAGAGCATTCATGATTTCCATACTGCTGCCACAGCCCCTGCTTTCACCCCGGGGTCCGAGGCCCCTCAGCCCAGGCTGCTCCAGCAGCTGTGGCTGCCAGGAAGGTCTGGGGGGGACCAGAGACCTGTGTGCCCATGCTGGAGGCAGCCTCCATCCACCCTGTTGCTGCTGGGCAAGAAGCAGAATTTGCGGGGGAGGAACGCCCCAGATTCACCGTCCCAGGAACTCAGACCTCTCCTGCCCTTGCCTTGACAGCTCGGCCCGGTCCCACAGGGCTCCCCAGTGCCCTGCTGGGAAGGGACGACCTGCCACAGGAGAGGCTGTGGCTGAGATTTGGGTGACTGCTGCCAAGCGGGGCCGGCGCTGGCCGCTGCAGCGTCTCCCATGGCTGAGCAGCTGGGACTCCTCAGGACCACTGCCCCCCTCGGCACTGCTGCAGCCCCGCAAGCACCAGGTGGGTCCCTGGCACAAGGGATGGGGTTTAACATCGTGTCAGCTCCTGCTTTGGGAGTACTGTGGTGTAGGGCATCGGCCAGGCCTTCCCGTCCTCTGCTCCCCCTCGCCGGACCGACCTCTGTGTCTGCAACAGCCGCTTGCTGCGACCCAGGGTGCCCAGTGCTTCCCAGAGAAGGCTGGGCAATGCCCTCTCCAAGGCCGGTGGCCCAGCTGGGAGAGGCGTGACTGCTCCTGCTGCCATTGGAGGCTGAGGCGAGAGCCCCAGTGCGGCGTGCATGCAGCATCTGGGCTCTGGGGAGCACTTGCCCCGCGGCTCCACGGCGGTGGAGGGTGGTCAGGGCACGGCACATCCCGGCGGGCTAGGGGGAGCGTGGGGAGCACTTAATGCACCATGCTCAGTGTTCGTTCGCCACCCACTGCTGCCGCCGGCCACTTTGATCCAGGACCCTCATTAAACTGATGCTGAATTTCTCTTCTCGTGGGCAGTCTTGCAGAGGCTGGAATATTTGAACTGCTAATTTCATTCTCCCTGTAATTAACCAGCGCATCCTGCAGCCAGGGAGGCCCTGCCAGCCGGCCACGAAGCGGGAGAGGGAATTTCTAGCCCCCACGGCTGCAAGCAGCCTCTGCTCCTGTGTCAGCCCTGGGTACAGGCAGGATGTGCAGGGCTCAGGCCCTGGCACCCCAGCCTTACTCAGAGATGCTCGCTGGAAGGAGAGCCATGTTCCCTGGGACCCCCACCCAGCCTGCCCTCCCACCGGGAAGGTCTCGGGGCCAGGCCTCTCTCCTAGAGACTCCAATCATTTTCCATTGTCTCTGACCGGGGGTGCAGGAGAAATCCTCGGTGCTCCTGGTTAACCTGCACGCAGCAGCTGGGGGGGACGGGCGAGCAGCCCATGCTGTGGGGTAAAGGGCCAGGTGCTGATTTCAGCCGGGGCAGGCTGGGAGCACCGAGGCTGCAGACAGCCCTCAGGGAGCCCTAAGGCAGCCCTAAGCCCTGCTCTCACCAGGGGACTGTGGGTGCCTGGGGCTGGGTGAACGCTGCAGCCCATGTAGAAGAATGGCTGTCGTCCCCCTCATCCTCATCCAGAACAGAAGTGCACAGGCGGGAGAGGATGTAACAAAAATAGCGTCTCCGTAGAATTTATTGAATCCTCATTAAATACAGCCATTGTTCCCCTCGCCTTATTTACACAGGGGCTTCGATACATTAAACTGAACGGTTAAAAATATAAAAGCTGGTGCTACCCAAACCCTACCGTCAGAGGGAGGGAGAGGAGGAAGGAGACATGGGCAGGGGGTCAGTGCTGGGACAGTGCCCCCGTGCTCCTGGCGGGCTCACAGGAACCAGAAGCATTTGCGCCTGGATTTCTTCGCGTCCAGCTTGGCAGGTAGCTTCGTCACCGGCGACGGCTCTTGCCTGGGTGTCAGGACGGCCCCCGCCACCGCCACAGGGGAGCTCGGCGTCGTGTCGCCCTCGATATGGCTCAGCACCCGCTGGAAGCGGCCCTCCTGCTGCCGGAAATCATGCTCCACACTGCGGGCATGGAAGGGGATGGCATTAGAGGGCATCGCCCGCCACAGCCCCCCTGCTTGCCAAGGCTCCATGCCCCTCCGCAAGTCCCTGGGGACCTGAGCCCCCCTCACATCCCCAGGGCCTTCAGCCCCCAGCATGTCCCCAGGACCTCAGCCTCCCCTGCGCTCCTGAGACTGTTGCATGGGGACGGCACGCGTGGCCAGCCTGGCTTCAGTGGCTGCCATCCTGCAGCTGGAGGGGATGACAGAGCCCCTGGGAAGGGCAGGGGCCTCATACACACGCAGCTGCCGGCTGGGAGGCTGCGGTGCAGAGTGGCCCTTTGGTCTTTCTCTGGCAGTTTTCTCCAGGGCTCCCGGCATTCCCCGGTGGGCAGACTTCCTGGGGTCACTGTGTGCCACTGCAAGGGAACGTCCTGCTGGCATGCCCTTCAAACAGCTTCTGCCCACCACCCTCACCCTCAGAGGCTGTAAGAGGGGGGTGGGGGACGGATCTGGCCCAAACAGCAGTCCCGCTGCGGTCTGCAGCTGGGCACGTGGCACCGCACAGCTAAACCTGCTGTGCCGGAGCACCCAGGGACCTCTCCTTCTGGAGGGACAGACTGACAACAGCCCCTGACCTGGCGGCAGGGGGTATTGCGGGTTGGGTCACCCTCAGGTGGTCCTCCTGCACCTTCTGTCTTATCCAGCCTCAAAGCCTGGTGCTACCTCTGCTTTTCTCTTGGGCTTGACTGTGCTTTTTCCTCTGTTTCACCCGCTCGCCAGAGTTCCTTCGCCCTAAATGAGGACAAACATGCCAAGTCCCTCCTGGGGAGCTGATCTGCTTGCAAGGGGCCTCTCGAAGTACCAGGAACTTGTTCCCAGCACACTGTGCTGGTGGCACTTAGGTGGCACTCAGGCACCAGGCAATTGGTGTTTCCTGAGGCAGAGTCCGCAGCTCAGGAGTGCAGCGGCTCCTCTGCCCTGATCAGGCCATCAGCGACAACGCCTGTTAGTGCCCCGCAGGGACCAGTGGCACTGCTGCAAGGGCTGGCCATCCTTGGTAAGGCATTGCCAGCACGGCAGGGAGGGCAGAGGAAGGCTCTGGACATGCCGGGCACCCTGTAATCACCAGCCATAGCAGCGTGCTTCCCTCGCTGCTGGACTGTGATGTGCTCCCCCGAGCTGGACACAGCTTCTGGTGGTGATGCTCCATCCCCCCGGGGACTGCGGGGTCCCTCTCAGCTCAGAACAACACACGCTGAGACTTTGCTTGTGACCTGTCCAGGGCAGGGTGCCAGCCAACTGCCCTAGCTGGGGACTGGTGCCGTCACAGTGGGGCGAGCCCAGGGCCCGTGGGACCCTGGTTAACACTCAGCCCCACCGGAGAGGGTCTGTGTGTCCCTGGGGACAGGGCCCCTCGTCCTGCCGCTGCTGCCACCGGCACTGCACCCAGCCCCCATGGGCTGAGGGCAGGTGCAGCATCAGGAGGTGGCACAGGCATACAAGGGCTGTGCTGCTGCCTGTCGCACCACTAGTGACACGAGGAATTAGGGTGCCCCCCCACCATAGTCCTTAGATTTCTTGCAAGTGCGGGAGCCCTCCGGTGTCCCCGCAGCACCCCGCAGTGCGCAGGCTGGCTGCTGGCAGCCACGTGCCATGATGCTTCCTCACACGGAAAGTGCTCTGATCTCCTCACACCAGCCACGTCCCATCGGATCAGCAAGGTGCCGTGGTGTGTGCCCGGGAACACGCACGTGGCACGGCCACCCTGCACACGGGGAGCTCCCCACAAGCTCCCCCATGGCATGCTGACACCTCCTCTCACCTCCCGTCACCTTGCTCTGCAAGGACACGGATTGTCCCCAGCTATTTCTAGGATAAAGGGTGAGCCACAGCAGATAGCCCCCTAGCAGGGGGGGCAGCATGGGGAGGGACCCCATGTCCCCAGCACAGATGCGGAGGAAGGATGCTCAGGGCTGCTATAGGGGTGCACAGCTGGCGCATTCCTGCATGGCCCTGGGATGGGACACAGGCAGGGATTCCCAAGGGCCAGTGCTGGGAGTGCTGCCCCGGCTCCTTGCACCCCATGCACTCTGCACTTGGTGCTGCCCCTGCTCCCCCCACACCATGTCCCGTGTCCCACTGAAGCCTCTGTCCTCTCATCACGCGGACGGCAGTGAAGCCCAGAGGGAGTCCCCAGCGGGAGCCTGGCAATTACAGGGAGCCACCCCCCCCCCACATGTGACATCTCTCCCCGCCGCAGTGCCGCGTGGAGACAGGCTCGTCAGACCCAATTAGCACTGAAGTTCCCCATGAGCTACAGCGGGGGAGTCTGTGGTGTAAATAAGCGGAGAACAAGAGAGACGGACGCAGCACTGCCGCGGTTGTACGGATGCGCAGGGGTTGTGAGGATGCTGATGTGCAGTGGTGGCCGGAGCTGGGCCCCCCCAGCCCGGAGATGCCTGAAGGAGAGCGTGTCTATCCCTTGCACGGAGGCTCACAAAAGCACAGCAGTGGCTACACCGCCCCATGCACACACCACAGAGCGCTGCCCGGTGCCAGCTCTGCGCTACACATCCCGCACTTCTGAGTGCTAGTGGAGTAAACCTAATTAATAGCAAAATGAGAACATGCCTGGCCAGCTACCTGCGTGACCACAGAGGGAGACAGCAGGCTGCACAGACAGAGGGGCAAATGGACACCCATGGATGCCTGGAGGGGCAGGCAAAGACTCGGGCAAAACTGCAGCTCCTCAATTCCCACAGGGCTGATGGGGAGAGGGACCCGGCCACATCACTGCCTACACTGGGAGGGTGTGAGACAACTTTTCCCGAGACCAAATGGGCTCTGAGGAGAGAGCACATTGGAGGAAAGCACATCCACACCCCGACCCAAAGCTGACACCAGGGAAGCAGAGCCGAGACCCTGCAGTCCCAGACCCCGGCAAAGGGCAGGAACTCCCTGCACAACCGGCAGCCCCTCTGCAGCATCTATGCAAAGCTGGCACAGCGACAAAGAGATGCAGCCTGGACTCTGAGCGAGCGAGCAAGCCCACCCACCAGCCATTAATGAGGCTTTCCCCGATACACTGCTTTTATAGAAGATAAATGCTCTGCCATCCAACTGGAGCAGCATTCCTTCCAGCTGCAGCCAGTCAGCTGTCCTTCACGAAAATCACCCCAGCTACTCCTGGGAGCGGGAGCTGCTCTCTGCAGAGATAAAGCGACCAGATTCAGGCCGAGTAACACCAGGACCCTGCTCTGGCCTTTCAACACGTGGTAGGAGCTGGCTGCAGAGTGGTGAGGTGCCTGCACCCATGCCGGGAGCCCCGACAGCACACTGGGGAAAGAGCTGGCACCAGTGTGTCTGAGTCTGAGTGATGGAGGAGGACAGGAGCCCCGCCGGGAACGTGCAGGCGGCCAGAGCTGGCTCTTACCTGTAGATGATGCAGGCACAGTCCCGGCAGGTCCCACAGTTGGCGATGTCTTGCCCTGTCCGGTACGAGTGTCGCCTGCGACAGAGCAGAAGTGCTGTGAGCCTGGATACCCGGCCTCGGTCTGCCTGTGCCTCCCCAGCTGCCCCCAGGCACCTCATCTGCGTCTTGAGTTCATGCTCCAGCAGCCAGGAGCTGCCAACCAGCTCCTCTCCTCCCTTGGATCCAGATCCTGTCCTCCCTGGGATCACAGCTCCTCTCCTCTTGAGAGATGCCATTTGATGCCCAGGCCAAGTGCGGTTCCTCTCAGCTCCGCAGATTTCTCAGATGGTTGCAAACCAGAGACAGGCACAGCAGAAGGCCCGAATCCTTCACACCTCCTTTCATTTCCAACACATAGCTGAACCTCACGCCCGTGGCCACCCCAGGCCACCGTGCATCTCCCCACACACGGCAGCACAGAGGGAGCGAGACTGTGGGCAGTGCGAGGTCAGTGCAGGGGCACTCATGGCACACAGCAGTGCCCTGACTGATGGGCAGAGGGAGATGCTCCAGCCTAATCACCAGCCTACGCCAAACTCAGGATTTATCTTTTTGATGCTTTCGCACCAGAGAAGCATCCTCCTCCAGGGAAGGTGCATGGGACTCAAATTAAGCCGATGAGCCCCAACATTCAGCTCAACCCCAAGGCAAGTCCTCCTCCCCGATCTCTACAGAAGGTATCTGCACCCCAAATGCTTCTGCTGCTGGTGCCAAACACCAGTCCCGATGCATCCCCAGGCCAGCTGCATGCTGTGCAGGGAGCACATACCCTGCTGCCCCGCTGGGCGAACGCCGGCTGCCTGCCCTGCTGCCCGGGGGACAGCTCTGTGCTCTTGTCCCCCCATGTATACTGAGTGCCCCCGCTGTCCTTACTGCCTGCCAGCAGCACATCCCAGCTCCTGCCACTCTGAGTGTGGGGTGTCCACCAGCCCCAGTGTCCTGGCGTCCCAGGGGGCACCAGGGACCGGCAGCAAACCTCTCACCTGGCCACAGCCTGATGCTCCCGTGAGCTCAGCAGCCTCCATATTCCACTGCCGGCCCTGGCTTCGGCTGCTGGTAGGAATGCTACCACCTCCCTGGGGAAATGGTCCACTGATATCTCTCCTAGCTCAGCTGCCTGCAGCTTCTCTGAACAAGCTTGTCTGCCTTTGGCTTTGCCACCCTCCCAAGCCCTCAGGGTGCCGGGGCTGTGCCGGGGAGCTGCCCATGGACCCCTGGCACCCAGCACTGCCAGTGGGTGCTCCCCAGTGGTGCCCCAACTCTGGTTGCTCTTAGAGCTGTAAGAGAAAGGCCCTATAAAATGCTTTTGGTCACCTTTGTGGACTCCATCGCCCCATCTCCATTGCCCCTCTTAGGCAGTGCAGGCTACGGCTTTTGGGGGACAGCTGAGAAAACACCCCCCCGTCCCACATAGCAGTCACATTTTCCTGTTTAAATCTTCCTCCTGTTACTCGACCTTGATCATGACTGTTCTCAGTCCTCGAAAACTAGGTCTTTCAATGCACCAAATTATGTATTACAATTGGGATTATACTCTTAGCACATAAATTAGATCATGTGTATATATAAAAAAAGTACATATATATGTGTGTGCGGTGGGGGTTATCCAATACTGTATAAACTGCGCCTCTCTACCAGGATGAGATCTAATCCTGGGATAGGTGTTTGGTGTGGGATGTTGCCAGCGGTAGATGCCTGGACCCTGCAAGGACATGTTACACCGTGAGCGGCATCGGGGCTGGTGGCACCGCTCTGGTGCATGGTGGGTGCCTTGGAGCCGGACGCTGACCCGTGGCAAATGAGGCCATGCTGTTCCTCAGCATCAGGACACTAGGATAATTTTTTATGCGATTTCCTATCCCATCCCTTATGTCTCCGGGCATCTTGTTTGCTCATTTGACTGCAACAGTATACAGAGCCGAGATCTTAATTAAGCTGCCCGCAGTGAAGCTAAATCAGCTTCCCAAGCAGACAAACTCAATTCTGACTGCGGGAAGAAACTTGAGCTCTCAACAGGCCCCGCTCTGCACATGCCCTCGCTGTACCCTGCAGGGACGAGGCTCGGCATGGCCATGGCATGGCTGCAGATCTACAGGCACCCTGGAGGGCAGCACCGCATGCAGGGGGGGGGATCACTCCCTGGCCCTTCTCCTCCGAGCAGCCACATAACCCATGGGGGCAGCAGACCCCCAGGCAACCCTGACAAGCGGGGGGCAAGTGGGCTGTGCAGGGGGCTGCATGCTGATGCCCAGCAGTGGCAGCAGAGATCATGAGAGGGGCGAGACCTCGGCTGGTGCTGCTCCTCTTTTGGGGCAAACAGGGCCAAACCCCGGACCAAGCTCTCCTCCTGGCGGTGCTGTGCCAGGGCTGGAGTGGCCAGGGCACCCACAAAGCCGACTGGGGCAGGCAGCTCCCACATGGGCAGGGAGAGTGGGTGCTCAGAGCACAGGGAAGGGTCTGTGGGAGCCGGCACCCCAGGGCTGCTGGCAGCTCCTGGCCGGGACAGGCACACACGGGCTGCACCCGTGGCCCGGCAGCCTGTGCCAGGGATGGAGCATGGTGCTGCACACTCCGCCTTAACGCCCACGTGGGCTTGCACGCTCTTGCTAACCCTCTGTGGGATCCACACCACCTCTGTTGCTCCTAACTGGAAGGAGGTACTGAGCAGTCATTTGCTTTAGGTAAAACAATTAAACACATGCGCAGGCACCAGAGCCAGGACTACCAGGAGCTGCCCATCTGGCAGGTCCAGGTCTCCTCCCGTGTGCCACCCTGCCTCCCCAAAACCGCATGCCAAGTCAGACATACCAATATCACTGCAGCACACACTAAGCTCAGTGTCCCTGGCAGGCTGAGCCCCTCTCCACCTGTGAGGCCAAACTAACGAGCCACCAAACTGACAAGCTCTCCTGTCCCAGTGCCCCAGGCTGTCCCCACGCAGCTGAAGCACAGCACGGCTGTACCTGAAATGCCACCCCTAAGCAGTGCGGGGGATGGTCCATGGCACCGCAGTCCCCACCATCCCAGGGCCACCTCGCAGACAGATGGGATGGGCCAAGCTCCCTCTGGCTCCCTCCCAGCCTGGGCGCCCGGGCAAAGCTGCTGCCTCCCTGACACTGACCCAGGGCAATCATGGCAGGAGCTTAACGGCCTGAGGTACAGCCACTGCTCAGTGTCACAAAGGCTGCATGCACGTTTCTCTTCACCGGTTCTTGCCCTGCGAGGAGCAGAGGGCATGAGCTGCATGAGCACTAGAGACTGGGAGCACATTTTCACCACGAGGGTGGTCACAGACTGGGACAGGGGCCCAAGAGGTGGCGGATCTCCATCCCCCTGAACACTAAACCACAGCTGGGCGAGGTCCTGAGCAGCCTGTCCTGGCTGCACCCACCTTTGGTGGGTGTTGGACCAGAGACCTCTGGCAGCCCCTTCCCACCAGCGCTTTGCCAGTGCTTCAGTTACAGCCAACGCAGGCTTCCTTAGATGTAATGACCGGATCATTGCACTGCCCTGGTGGGAGCTGGCTGTCTCGGGCCATGGGGAATATGCCCCAGTGGGTTTTACGGGAGGGTGCCAGGACTGGCACGAGGTGAGCAGCTCCTCACATCTCCAGGGAGGTTGGTGGCCCTTGTGTCAGATGAGTTTGGAGGGTCTCAGCTCTGGGCCATCACAGACTAACCTCTTTGCTCCATTTGGCAAATCTACCTGGAAGGCCAAGGAAAATTGGCCCAGGGGATGCCCTGCCCCACCACCCATGGAGCAGGTCAGGACAGGGCTGTGTGGGCACCTCCCCAGGGCACAGGCGCGTCAGTCATTGGGGCACTGGGGGCCGAATTTTTGCCTTGGATAACTCGAAGGATGGGGTTGAAAGCAGGCGTGAGAATTAGGGAGGCTGTCCCTGGGGAAAGGCAGTTGTCCCTGGGGCACCCACCATGGCTGGGCTGATCCTGCAGTTGGGATGCGACATCCCAGGTCTCCGCTCCTAGTGACCGATGGGCACATCAGCCGCATCAGAGCAGGGGCGGGGGGGCCCAGCTCTCCTCGTCCCCCTGGCCTGTGCCCCCCTGCACCCTTTTCCTGGGCATGGGGAGGGCACCACGAGCACACGCAGAACAAGCTGGGGCGGGTGAGACATCACATCAAGACATGGTGTCGCATAAGCGTGGATGGCAGCTCCGAGTTTCTCAGAGGCAAACGTGTCCGGGAGGCGGCAGCACCCAAATCTCTGTCAGGGCCCCCCCATTCTCCATCCACAGCCCCCCGGGGGACATCGCCCTCCCCCCCCATCCCCTGCCTCCATCCCTGCCTGCTCACCCATCCCGCTGGGCCTCCTTCTTCTCCAGGTCCTGGATGACGTCCAGCAGCACCCGGATGGTTTGTTGGCTGGTCTCCAGCACCCCTTCCAGAGACTGAAGCTGGGACTGCAGGTCCCCCTGCTCCCCAGGCCCCCGGGGGCCCTCTCCCTGAGATGTCCGGGTGTTCTCGTCTTCCGCTGGTGGTCCCAGCGGCCCCTTGGCTGCCACCACCAGCTGCAGAAGGTCCTGGACGTGGCGCAGTGTCTCCGACTGCTCGGTGGTGAGGCAGGGCTGCCCATGCCGGGGGACCTCCGGTGCCCACATGGCTGGTTGTGTCCCCACACCGGGGCCCTGTGGGGCCAGGGGCAGCGGGTCCCCGGGCCCCTCTGGTCCTGCCCGGCCGTGCCCAGGCTCAGCGGCACGTAGCCGGCTGCAGATACCATGGGGGTCTGGATGGCTGAGCGCAGCTGGTGTCTTCTCCGGCACGGCGGCAGCAGAGCCGTGCCAGCCTGGCGCTGGTGGGATGGGGGCTGGCGAGGTGCAGCAGGGCCCCCCCCATGGTGTGCCGCAGAGCTGGTGCTGGGGTGGTGGGGGGTCCCGCAGGGGGTTGCCCTGAGCTGGCTGGCGGAGGCCGGGGGTGTCCGTGGCAGGGAAAGTCTGCTGGCGGTATGGCAAGGGCTGGGGCGGTGGGCGCCCATGGGGCAGGCTGCGCTCTGAGTCGCTCCGGCCGAGCCCCCGCGGCTCGGTGGGTGGCCAGGGCTGACCACAGGGCACGGAAGCTGGGCGTGGGGCAGCCCCACGGCTGCCCCCGGGATTCCCACGGAGCCGGGCGCAGGCAGGGGACGGCAGGCAGGGCTCAGGGATGCAGCTCTGTGCTGGGGAGGTGCAGCGGGCAGCGGGGCACCCAGCTGTGCCTGGATAAGGGGGACAGGGATCCCTGGGTGGTGGTGGTGGTGGCACACGGCACACGGCGGCGTGCTGGGCGAGGGCTGCGGCATGATCATGCACGGGGAGGCTGCCGGGTGCCCGTGCGGGCTGAGCATGGCTGGCACCGGTGGGCACGGTCCCCGCTGGGCACCAAGCACTCCCCGTGGTGGCAGGCAGCACCGCATCCCCGGCAATGTTGCAGACGCTCTTGCTGCGTGGCTGGGAGGCCTGGAAGGGCTTCTGGATGCTGGGGGAGGTCTGGATGGCGGTGCTCATGCACGCCTTCCTGGGCATGGGCAGCGTCAGCGAGCCCGGCTGGGCCTGGGGCCAGCTCCGCCGGGAGGCACAGAGAGCCGCCGGCTCAGGGGGGTCCCTGGGGGGCGGTGAGGCACGTGGGGTGTTGGGGCCGTGGGCGGCCGTGGGCCCCAGGGGGGGACTGGCTGCCCGCTCCGCACTGCCCTCCACCAGGTCCTTGAAGCGGACCTGCTGCGTGCGGTTGCGCCGGCGCTTGAGGCGGCTCTCGATGTCGGGCGAGTCGCGGTTGAGCAGCACCGAGCGCACCGTCATGGCTTTCTCCTGGCCGCCCTCGCCGGCGGGGGCCGGGCCGGGAAGGGGCTCGCGGCTGACCATGGCTCAGGGCCCCAGGGCCGCTGCGGCAGGGCACAGGGGACCAAGCACCGGCGGCCGGAGCCCTGGGCTGCACCCGTGCCCGGAGCTGCCCAGGGCAGCGGGCGGCCTCATCCCGTGCCACCGTGGAGAGGGGGTGCTGTGTGGGAGGTGGGCGAGGGGCCGCTGGGCATGCTGCCCACCGCCTGGCCCTACAGCCCCCGGCACGCTGCCCCGACAGCCCTGCCCGCCGCCATGCCTCCCCGGCGGTGCTGGCAGCCCATGGTCCTGTCACCGTCTGCCCTGGCTCAGTGCTGCCCGCAGCGGGCTGCCCAGGGCGCCAGGCGCTGGCAGTCCCTGCCCATGGCTCCTGGGGTCCCAGACCTGTGGGGACAGAGAGAGATGGGTGAGCCCCATCCCCGCTGCTGCAGCCCCCCGAGGACAGGAGCGTCCCCCGTGGGGCCGCTGGCCTCTGCCCGCTCCCTCCCAGCCCCGCCATCACAAAACGCAAAGAGACAAGCTTTGATCTCCGGCGCTGCCTCTTCAGCACAAAGAGAGAAGGAAAAAAAGAAACCCCTTTAGCATAAACACGTTACAAGTTCACAGCTCAAATCAAGCAGAAGCAGCTGTTAAAAATAGCTCTGCCTCACTGGGGCTGGTGCCTCGCGTTTGTGGGGCGCTGGCAGTGGGAGGGCGGGAGTGGGGCAGGCACAGGGGGGGCTGCTGCCTGTGGGCATTGGGCAGAGCTGGGCTGGCCACGGTGGGCTCCTGCGCGGGACGGATGGACTTGGGGCATCCGCTCTACACGAGGCATGGACTCTGCGTGGGGCTGGACAAGGTGTGGGGCGCCCAACCTGTGCGGGTCATGGCTGAAGTGGGCACAGGACCTGTCGTGCATGGGGCAGGGCTGTACTGGGGACCCGTCCTGTGTGTGGGATGACCGAAATGGGGACAGGGGACCTGTCCTGTGGGGCACATGGCTGGACTGGGCACAGGGGACCCGTCCTGTGAGTTGGATGATCAGACTGGGTACAGGGGATGTGTCCTGCATGCAGCACCCACCGGAGGTGCGGCAGGGCTAGGTGGGCTGCCGGCGTGGGGGGACCAGCTCCGTGGGCAGCCGGGGAGACCGTGGCTCAGGGACAGTGGGCCAGCTCGGGCATGTGAGAACCAGCCGAGATGGAGAACAGGCATTGTGGCTAAGACGGTGACTTCGGTGAGACCAGGGGACTGCTCCCTGCCCACAGAGAAGGGCGGTTGCTGGTATCTCTCCAGCTCTCGCCCTGGCTCTGCTGCAGGGCTGCCCTGGAGAGCGAGGTCTCCCTGCGGCATCGTACCTTCTGCCATCGCGCGGCCCCAGGCAGCCTGCCCGACCGCAGCTCTCTGCCCGCCCTGCCTCATGATCCACCCTGATCACCAGCTGCTGCCCTGGCCTGTCACGCTGCCGGGGCATACAACACTGCAGAGCAGGGGTTGCACACTGGGAACCCTGCTTGGGATCCCCTTGGGATGGAGAGGAAGGTAACGGCTCATTTTGGGAAGCAGCATCAAGGACAGGGCGACAGAGATGGAGACGCCAGCCTCGACGGGCAGCGGCACTGCTTTGCCTGGCAGTTCAGTCTCCCAGCATTCGAGGTCTGCAGACATCCAGCGGTACCTGCGGCGTGGGCGAGCCGCAGAGCGATGTGGGCTCCCCCGTGGCACGGACTCCACCATGCCATGTCCTGCATTCCGCATCCCCACGGCTGGCTCTGGCAGACCCTGCCCCGGACCACAGCCCACTGCTCCCCCAGTGACCCCGCGCCCTCTTTGGCACACCGAGACAGGAGCCTTTGCTTGCTCCACAGCCCTCCTGCCCTCACTGCGGACAGATACAAGGCATCGGCCAGCCCCCCCAGCCCCCCTTGCCATCTTGCCTTGCTCCTGCTGAAACGAAGCGGCTGACTCAGCACAGCGGCCTGGAGTCACCCAGTGCTGGTAACGAGCATACTTCCCGAGTTCTAAGCACGCCGGTGTCTGATGCTTCCCCAGCTCAGTGGCTTGTGGAGCGGGGGGCTCACACAGCCCCCCCGCCCCAGCACCGCATACCCCGGTGCCTCTGCGCCCCCAGCATGGCATTAGTCAGGATGCTGCTCCACACGCCGCCCAGCCGCCCGGCACTTTCCTTTCCCGAGCTTGGAGCCGTGCCCAGACACCGGGAGATGTTTGTGAGGCAGGACGCGACGGAGACACAGCGGAGGGATGGGGCACCTCGTTAGTATGGACAGCAACAGGCGGAGGAGAGAGCTGGCTCGGGGATGGAGCCAACGCCACCTGCCCCCGCGCCCCACACTCGCCGCAGGCTGCGTGCGACTCCGGGAGGAGCAGCCCCACGTTGACGTCTGACAGTGGGTGCCTGACCCGGGGCATGGGATGGGGCAGAGCCCGCTGGGATGGCAAGGGGCTGTGGGGCAAGCCCCTGCCCAAGACTCTGCAGCAGCCACAGGGTCACCTCTCCTCGCCCGGGGCCACAGCACGGAGCTCAGGACCCACTGCCCAGGTCCCACTTCAGCATCCCTGGCTGCATCTGTGCCAGGGAGGCAACACGCTGAGCGGCAGAGCAGGGCCAGCTGGCACATCTCTGCGCTGGACCGGCCTCCTGAGCACGGCTTGGGACCAGTGTGGCTGGGCTGAGCGCTCCTGGAGGGCAGCCTGCATGTGGCCAGCCTCCTCCAGAGGTTTCCTTAATGAGAGCGCTAATGGGCACGGGGCAGAGGGTACCAGGAGCCGCTCCAAGAGCCGAGCATGGGGCAGGAGCACTACCGGCATGGTCTGAGTGCAGATGCAGCCCCCCTGAGCCTGCAGTGGGGACCTTGTGGAGCCACGGCCCATGGCAGAGCAAGACGAGGCCATTCCACTGCCTACGCAGCAAACGCGAGGCTGTCAGTCAGCGGGGTCTCCGCTGAGGCACCCTCTGCCTCCCGAACCGCACCGCTGGAGAGATCAGAGACAAGCCACAAGGACAAAGAAAAAGTCCATAAATTATACATGCACTAACTCCATTTGGGAACGGCTCGGAGGATGTCAAACACCAAAAGCTAGGACCCTCCCACTCATCTCTCTGCGTACGCTTTATGGTACAGTCAGATTTGGTGCTGCGTTCGGGCGCTGTTTGCAGCGTGCCGGCATCTTCGAGTGCTGATAATGAGTCCCGCTGTAGGACGGAATCAGGACTGTGCAACCCAGCAGCTGCTGTATCTGATGGTCGTCCCCCGCCCAGCCCCATACAGTAGCTGAATCCAAGGAAACTGCTCTGCCGATGGATCCGTCTGGAAGCACGGCTCCAGGGACATTTTGGATGCACAGAAAGGGCCACCGGGAAGGGGCTGCGCAAGAAGCAGAGGCACCCAGCACCCAGCTGCACCAGTGTTTTCCAGCTGCTATCCTCAAGCATATTTACTCGGAAATGGCACTCAGCCCTCCATTCCCGGGGCCACGCACTCACCCACAGCCCCCACATATTTGGCTACCCCAGCCAATGTAACCGTGTGCCTGGCATGCAGCCGCGCTCTCCGCTGGCCACCCCAGTACGGTGACCCGGGCTGGTCAGACTGGAGGAGCAGGAGTAGGGATGTCTCCTGCTAATGCCACCCTACCCCAGAAGAAGGTACCTATGGGTTTGGCCAGTCCTGCAGTGCCGGAGGCTGTCGGGAGGACAATGTTGAGAAACAAGGGGTCCAGAGCCTGCAGCAGCACATTCCAGGGTCCGGTCTATCGGGAGCCCAGGGGTGCGGTAGCTCCTCTTTCCTGGGGGACGAGGGGGATGGAGGACAGAGTCAGGCAGGGGAGGGGATGGCTGAAGGAGACCTGTCCTAACTACTGTGTGGTGGCCGATGCTTGTCCTCAGGTGCCCTGTGCAGGCGCCCTGTGCAGGCGGCTCTCAGGAGATCCCTGCTAGTGACAATGAGGAGCAGTGGCTCCTGCCTGCCCAGCCAGTGCTCAGCCAGGGAGCGGGGCTGCGCGACCTCCTGAGGATGAAAAAGGAGGCGGGGGGCTGAGCCCCAGTGCTCTGCTCTTGCGTGCCCTACGGGGCTCTGCGCCCGCGGGACAGGGGACCTCGGGGTCCCCCCTGGGGCATGTCGGTGGAGAGTGGCCTCAGGAGAGCCTGAGTACGTGGGATGGGCCCTGGCCCAGGGGGAGCCAGGAGGGTGCGGGTGGGCTAACACTGGCCGGGGCATGCAACCGCCAGCCCGAGGCAGCAGTGAGGGAACAGGCTCAGAGCTTGACTAGTAACAGCTGAAGGACGGCAGCATGTACCAGCCATGCCAGTCAGCACAAGGCCATGGAGAACACGGCTCATCAAACCAATTTGCTGTCTGTTTTGATGAGGTTCCAAGTTTGGTCGATGAAGGTAAAAGCCTCGATGGAGCAGACTTGGATTTCTGTGAGGCATTTGACATTTTGACGAAGAAAGCAGAATAATACGAAAGCAATGTGGCACGCATTAAATGGATTAAAAACTGGCTAACCAGCGTGTCTCAAGACATAATCATCCAGTGATCATCGCCAATTAGCCGTGCTTCTGCCCAGGTCCCGCGGAGGGGCAGACGGGCCCTCACAGGAAAAAAAACCTCGTCACTGGGCAAATGTGCGGATTATACCAAGGCTGAGAGAAAGGCAAGGAAGGAAAAAGACAAAGCCAGAGCCATGAGAGGAGCACGGAGCGGACGCTGCGCAGGAGGGGCCTCCACTGCAGGAGCTTCAGGCTCCTCTCCGTCCGAGCAGGCAAAGCGCAGTGAAACCCGGCGGCTGAAAGTCGGGGGGGGTCAGCGTAGTCGGTGGAGCGACTTTGTTAAAACGCGAGGCCAGTCGGCACTAGAGCAACTTGTAAAGGATTTACATGGTGGTGGATCCTCCGTCTTGGCAATTTTTTAAGGTCTGAGTGTTTTTCTCCTCTAGTTCATCTGGGAATTACGAGCTCCATGAGTAAGGTGAGACAGCAGGTCACATCAGATGATGCATAGATAAAACCAGACGCCAACACTAAAATGCAATAGATGACACGAGTACTTCAGCGGTGGGCTCTCCGTTTCAGCTGGGTGCTCAGCGCAGTTGGGAATGACGTCTCCTCTGCTGAATGAGCCCAGGAGCCAAGGAAGCATCAGGGACCTCTTCCTATGACCTGGCCACGGACACCGCTGAACTTCAGGTGCCGAATCCCACACAGTCCTCAGATTGTCCTCACTCCCCGCAAACATCAAATACTCCTCAGAACGACAGGGATTTGTGAGTAGCGCCAGGGCTCTGAATGACGCATCAGCCCAGCAGCCATCCCCAGCCTGGAGCCCTTTGGATCCTGCCATGCCACTTTGGGTGGTGGGATCCAAAACCTGGTCCTGCATCACCAGCCTGTGCTTTGTGCTGTCAGCTCCTATCTGCAGCCTGTAAAGGGTTTGTGAATCTCCTCCCTTGGAGAGCCAATGGCTCCATGATTGGGTCACTCCTCTTTGGCCAGTACTGATTGATGGCGAATTTTGTGAGAGGGGGGCACTGAATCTTCTGGTTTTGTATCTTGAGACTCATCTCTCATGGGCTGCAGCGTTGATCTCGGAGGAACAGAGCCCTGTTTCACACCGTCCTGTCCAGAAAGTTACCTACATCCACCAAAAATCCTGCACAGCGGAGGGAAAGTCTCCAGCTGCCTGCCTGCCTCCTCCTCCGGGGCAGCAAGGCCCAGCTCAGCTCTTCCCCCTGACTCGACGGACATCAGTGTCCTGCAGGAGAGACCGGTCCAGGACTTATGAGGTTGCTGGGCAGACCCCAGCTATGGCCATCGAACAGCAGGACTGCAGGCACTGATGGAGGATCCAGTTGCCCCACACACCCATGAACATCCCTACCCATGAACGTCCCTGCCAGCTTCGGCCCTTTCTCCACCCATCCTCCACCTTGTCCTCCTGGTAATGTCTGTGGCAGAGGGAAAACCAGAGCAGACACATAAATCTTCTCCTCAAGACGCAGGAAGCCAGGAGATTAGATTTATGAGAGGGGAAGTCATATTCTCCTGGAACCGCAGAAGAGAACAGCTAATTACCCAGCTCCACTCACTGGGTACAACAGCTTCTCTTGGGACAAAACCTTTACTTTTCCTGATCTCTGGAAAGGAAAGAGGTGCTACTGATGCTGAGAGGGGTGGCACCAGAGGATGAGGCATTTGCTCTCAGCGGAGGACCGGGCAGAAGCCAGGTTCATGATACATCACTCAGCAGCAGAGCTTAATCCTGCTTTGGCTCCGAGAGGACTCAACACGTTTGTACTCGGATTGGAGCATCTGTGGGACCTGAGGATGGAGGACTAAGAGCATCTCCTCAGGCAGCAAGCAAACCTGAAATCTGGTTCCTCGCTGAGGAAGTCCACCATAAAGCCAGCTCATGCTCTACCCTCATGGTTCTCTTGGAGGCTCTTCCAGAGCCCGGCTGCTCAGTGGCTCATAGACCTTCTAATTTCCTGCAAGCACTTAATCATGGCCAGTTTATATCCGACTGTGCTCATGCCAATATAGTGCTTCCGCTTGAACAGCTCTTCCCAGCGTTCAGCCCTCGTGCGTTCACAGCGAGGACACACGTTCTTTCTCTGGCCAGGCTTTGCAGTGCTCAGCAAGTCCGGCTCTGCCAGCGTCCCCCAGGGCCAGCTCCCCCTGTCTCCGATGATCCTCGCAGCCTCCCCCCACACCTGCAGCCCTCCACCTCCTCCCTCCTGGGAGCGTTCAAGGCAAGGTCTTAGGCTCTGCTTGAATGCTGTGGGGCTCCACCAGAAACACCCAGGCTGGCCCGGCTAAGGACGCCAGGCGCAGTCCCCCTGCAGTCAGGGCAATGCCCTGGGTTCCTTGTGCTCCACAGCAGCCCAGCGAGCATCGCCCGGGACCTCCGGGGAGCATCGCCGACACACGGGTCCTCCCCTGTGTCAGCCAGGGCCCGGTGCAAACAGCAGCTCGCACGAGCCAAGGGATGTTCATGCATCTCTATTTAGGTCACTGGCTGAAGTGCTCTGCAGGAAAATTAGTCACTCTCACAGCCACAGGGCCCAGGAGAAGGCTCTTGTTGCCCGGCTGCAGCAGGGAGCCCCTGACACCCACCTCCCCGCAGCACCAGCGCCCCTGGGCACCCTGCAGGCACCTCTCCAGGGCTGCCTGAAGCTCCCGGCTGCCCTCACCACACCTAATGCCCCATGGAAGGTATCCCATCAATTAGGGAAGAAGTAACAACACCCTCTTCCCAGCACGCAGAGGTCATCCACTCTCACTTGCATCGCTCCTCTCTCTTTCAACTGCAGATATGCTGGTGCTGTCAGATGGAGACTTTATGTGGTCAGGAGACACAGTGAAGTACAAAGCCTTTGCACAAAGCCTTCAGAAGCCTGCGGAAGCCAAATTATTCCTCTGTCTCCCATGGATGCTAATACAGCTGTCATGACAGTAGTGTCTCTGTTCTTACTGTTACCTGCTTGCTTTCCCGCCTTTCTTTGCCAGGCGGAGGAGTACTGATCTCACCATTTTAAATGATACATGAAGAGGTAGGGTGACCTACCCAGGGGAACATGAGCAGACCGTGGCAGACAGCCCATACGGAGCAGGATGAGGTCAGGAGGAGTTTGTTTCACATCCCAAGTCTTCGTGGAAAAGCGGGAGAGCATCCCTTGCATGGTCTGCAACTGCTGCTGGGTGCTGCGATTCAGCATCTTTCCTAGGGGCTACAGAAGAGACCACTGCGGGAGGAAGCAAACGCCTTGTTTGGCTGCTTCCTTCCCAGTGACCGTGGCGTGGGCAGTATCACATTCCTCTGAGTCCCGGAGACAATGCCTTGCACGGACGCAGGAAAACACTTGACGCGGAAATCCAGCCCAGAGAGCAGAAGAGCTCAGCTGGTACCCAGCACCGAAGCACACGGGCTCTGCTGGTGCCTCCGACACGGGCTATTCCTGCAGCAATTACAGGACAAGAGAAGTAGGACACGGCCCAGAGACTTTCGGCCACGGGAGACGCAGCTCATCACAAGACTTCCCACAGCTCTGCGCCTTCCTGGGGAGGAACGTCCCACCTCTTGGAGAAATGCTCTCAGGCACCCATCTGGAGTCAAACCGCCCCAGCGAGCGGAGCAGCCGGCCGAGCTGGGGAGCCCTGACAGACTGGGACTCCGTGTGCTCCTTCGCATGCCAGAAATCTTATTAGAAAGCCACAAGCTGTCCACAAAGCGCATTTCTGGAAAAAGCTGGAAAGGCTTCACCGCCCAGCAGTTCAGAGGCGACTGCAGTGCCCTGGTCGACCCTGCATGCCCCAGTCCAGACTCCCGGGGGCTCACCCCCGGGCGCAGGCAGTGCCCCCCCCCCACCGGATAGCCCCCCAGTCCCACCAGTGTTCGCCCGGCCGCAGTCCTGGCAGCCAGCACGGGAGGCCTCTGCGGCTGCAGCCTCCCAGCACAGATAGGGAGAATGTCGTTTCAGAATACAAATTCCTGCCTTTAAGTGGATTTCCAATGCCATCTAGCAGCCACCCCCCCCCCGCCCGCCTTTATCTTTATGCGCTTTAGACAACACTGGCTACCAGGGGAATTTAGGAATTAGCAAGTGTCTGTCTTTGCCGTGTGCCTCGGTTTCCCCACCCACCCACCAAACAGCCAGGATGATACAGACCATGCAAGAAAGACTCTGTCTAAAAGCACCAGTTAAGACTGAAATAGCATTGTTACTACAGAACGGAATAGACCCACTAATTATTTGTGGCCTCTGGATGCTACCATGCTATTAAATAATTATAATAATTATAATTCATAAAGAAGATAACCTCAGTCTAAAGGAGCTTCTGCGGGTAAATCCACTCCACTCCTCCGAGCGCACTGGAAGGACTGAATGCTTCCTGCAGAGAGGAGACACGCCGGGAAAGGACGGCAGGTGCCAGCCTAAGCCCATCTCTGCCTGGGAATCACTTCCCCGGCAGCTCTCCGGCCCCTCTCCACCAGCAGGCAGGGAGCACGGCCAGCAGTCCCCAGCATCCCCTGCTGCCGCGGCTGTCCCAAGGGGCTCACTCCCATGCCCCCCAGGAGGTGATGAGACCACCGGGAGCTGCAAGCTGGCAGGGAGCACTCTGCGCCTCTGAGAGCACACAGGCTGATGCCCGCTGTCCCCGTGCAGGCACACACTGGCAAAGCCCCGGCGATTACTCATACGTGTCCACCTCGTGCTCTGAACAGAAAAACAGCTCCATGGAGAGCCTTCCTATTTCACGGGGAACAGCAGACGCTGGACCCGGCTCCGCTCCTGCCTCAGCGGCTGCCAAAGCCCCACCGACAGACACAAAGGCCTTGAACACAGAGCACGGCGCTGGGAGCTGCTGGGAGCAACGTGGGCTGAATCCCTCCAGCGCGAGCAGCCGTACCCTCAGCCGGCGTCAGCGCGACGTGTGGTACAGAAAGTGACATCCCTAGGATCGTGTGTGTGCGTGTGTCAACCAAACACAGCCCTGGCTGATGGACGCGTCTCCTAACGAGGGGGAGCAGAGCGCCAGCCAGCCGGGCTGAGGGAGGCAGGCTGCTGCTGGAGCGCAGCTCCCTCCCCGCATCTCCCGCGCGGAGCTGCTGGGCAAGTGGAGGTGCCACGGGCCGGGGCGGCATAGCAGGGCAAGCGGAGTGGGCAGCAGGGCTGCAGCACAGGGATGCCTGGCCCTCGGGGGTCTTCGGCCCCTCTATCACAGCAGCTCTCAGCACAGATTTATCTCCCTCAGCTGCACACCACGCCACTGCCTCCAGCATGGCTGTGCCCCCCAGAGACCCCTGCCATGGCAGCCAGTGGCTTGGCTCAGTGCAGGTTGCCACCGGCCACCTTGGTGCAGGGTGCCTGCTGTAGGGTGCCTGGCATAGGGGTGCCACCAGCCACCCGGGTGCCACCACCTCCATACCTCCCGCACTTCCCCGGGCAGCTCCTGCTCGGCGGCAGGGCAGAGGGGGGGACTACCCGGAGAGTGCTGCGACCGCCGGCAGCACGGGGCACCGGGGCGGCCGAGACCGCTCGGGGCCGGGCACCCCACGCCGGCGGCGGGGAGGAAGGGGCACCGCGGACCACCCTCCCCTCGGCCACCCTCCCCGGCCACCCTTGCCCCGGCCCCGCCGGCCACCACGCATCCCGCGGGCCGCTGCACCGGGTTCCCGGCCGCGGCTGCCCGCACCGCCCCGGGGTCCCCGCACCGTCACGGGGTCCCGGTTTCGGGGCTCCCCGAAGCGCTCCGCCGTTCCCGGCCCCAGGGTCTCCACACCGCCTCGGGTCCCCCACCCCAGGTCCCTCCGCCGCGTCGCCCCCGGCCGCGGGGCTGCCACGCCGCCCCGGGTGCCCGCACCGCCCGGGGTCCCGGTGCCGGCCCGTGCCCCGCCACCGCGGCGCTCCCGGCGCAACGAGCGGGCGCCGCAGGGCCGATGCCCGCAGAACCCAGCCCGGCCCGGCCGCCACCCCGCTCCGCTCCGCCAGTCGCGGCCCCGCTCCCCAGCCCGCCCGGTACCTGGTGCTCGGCGGCAGCGGCGCGGGTCGACCAGCGGCGGGCGCGGGGCACGGCGGGGTGGAGCCGCGCGGGCTCGCCGGTACCGGGGCGGAGCCGGCGGGGGCGGGGCTGGGCCGGGGTGGAGCCGGGGTCGGCGTCGGAGCGGCGGGTGGGCACTGGCGGCGGTGCTGGCGGGGTCCGGGGTGTTCGGCTACGCCGTGACCCGGAGCCCCAGTACCTGCAGCCTTTCGGGTTCCTCGGGCCATGCGATGGCTGCGCGTTCCCGGTCCCGTGGTCCTCTTCCGGTATCGCGAGTGTCGGGTGGGCAGGGAGGGCGGGACCGGGACCGGGACCGGGACCGTCGAGGCTCTGGGCAGCGCCTGCCCTGGGGGCGAGGTGGGGGAGTACAGGCACCATGGCCAGTCCGGTGCTCGGGGCCGAGCACACGGTGGGGCACAGCCCCTGTCCCCCACTATCCCCCAGCCCATCAGCGCCGGGCCGGGAAAAGCTCCTGCTCGCCCCGGGGCCGGAGGTGTGGCGACAGGCAGCGTGGCCGTGGGCACAGGGGGAAGGTGGCCTTTGCGCCAGGCAGGGCTGCGGGGCGGCAGGAGTCAGCAGGCAGGGTCCCCGACAGGTCCGTGAGCTGGGGAGCAGCAGGCAGGAGTGCAGCACCCCCCAGAGACCGCAGACCCTCTTCTCCAGCCTTGAGCCTGTTGTTTCTGCGGCCCTGCCGGGTGTCGTGGCCCTGCAGGGTGTCCCAGCCCTGCTGGGGCTGCAGCAGCTGGTGCGGTGGCTCTGGGAGGTGCTGGGTGATAGGACTGTGACCTGGCTGGGGGCCATCTGGGACCATCCATGTCTGTGACCACCCAGTGGGTTTTGGGGCCGCACACTGTGCTGGGCTACCCCTGGGTTCATTCCCCATGCACGCGCCATCCGCAGGACAAACCACATCCCATATGGATGTATCAATGCCTGGCTGTGTGGCTCCCAGTAATGTAATTTAAATGTAAATGCAGTTTCTCTTGAAGAAGGTGTAGCAGGCAGTGCAGGGAGTTCACCTGGATCTAATTCCAGCAGCCACCAGCACAGCTGTTTCCAGATGACTGAACTAATCTCATCAAATCCCCAGAACAGACTGGCTTGCTGCAAGAGTTTCCTTCCCTCGCCTTCCTGCCTTGCCCCACGTTCCCCACGGGGCTGTGCGGGTCATGCAGTGCTTCTCTCTGTGGTCGTGGTGGGTGACATGCACCCTGGCTGGTACGTGAGAAATGCCCCCCCAGAACCTCAGCCAAGGCTCAGGCTGCTCCTGCTCCGTGTGGCTGCACAGCAGGCTCTGTCAGTGGGGAAGGCGATCCCGGCTTCCACCACGGGCTCTCTCCTGAGACCGGGTCTCCGTGGCATTGCACACACGGATGCTTAGGCAACATAGGTGCATTTGTGGCACTTTTCCCTGCTTTGCCAGCACTTGGTGCTTGCTCCCTTGTAAGCAGGGCATCCCCTGCTCCCAAGCCAAGCCCTGGGAGCAGGCTGTGCTGCACAGTGAGGAGGGACTCGCCTCCAGCTTTGCAGACAAGTTCTGCTCACTCAGACTTGTGCAGGCAGCTGCGGGCAACTAGCAACCTGGGTGTCTCCGCAGGATGGCTGTGGACTCCCTGCATGCAGGTGCTGCTGACCCTCTGCGTTACAGCGATCAGCAGGGAAACCTCAGGTCTGTGGCTTCACTTTGATGCTAAAAAGGACTGAGATTTATTGGGTTTTTATTCATTTGCTGCTCAAAAGATAATTCCCTGCAAGCCTGCCTGCGCCCTGGATGTCGGGCAGGGCTGTCCGTGGGGCACAGTGCTTCCCCACGGCAGTCCCTGCTGCATGCTGCAGCCCTTCCCAAGGACATTCCCGGCCACACTGCCGGGGCTGCCCAGGGACGGGTGAGGCGAACCCATGGTCCTTGGTCACAGGCAGCAGCCAAGTGGCTCCTTTGGCCTCTGAATCCCCTGTCTGCTGGCTGCTCCATGAAGCTGGGAGAGCTAGCCCTGGGGCTGTGCTGGGGCTTCATCACTGCCACAGAGGGGGAATGCTGGAGCTGGTGGAAAGAGCTAGGAGGAAGCAGTTTACAATCCTGGGTGCACCCCCAGCACAGCTTCCCGGCTGAGCAGTCACACGCGGGCTACACCGGACACTGGTGGAAACTGGGTCTTTAATAACAGGAAGCATCGGGCGCTCTCGTGGCCAAGCGTTCACCCCCTTTCAGCCCCGGTGGTGCCAGGTTTCCCATCACGCGGGTGTGACCTGACCTACCCGGGGCTCTGCCCGTCCTCGGCACGCCAAGGCGCTTCCAAAGGTGGTTGGGTTGGTTTGTATTCACCCTGGAGTGCGCGGCTCTGGTGGTGGTGTGTGGGGTGACAGCACCCCGGTGACGGCGGCTGGTGCCGAGAGCAGCCAGCTTTCCCATACGCTGACTCCGCTGCTGCCCTGTGGGCGCTGGACCGGAGCTGCTGCCTCCCTGGGTGACTGGCTGTGGGGAGACTCCCGAGATCAGTTCCCCAGGGAGTTTCCCGTGGCTTTGTCGCAAGAGCAAAGCTTCCTCTTCACGAGTCAATACTCCAAGCGCTTTAAAGTCTATTGCAGGCTCAGATTTTATGTTAGAAGTATCGTCAAGAAAACGTTGCACTGAATTTGGGACCCTTTGCTAGAGGCAGTCTAGACACATCGGCCTCCAGAAAGAAGCTGCTTGCCATTTTCAAAATGTGCTTACATCCACATACTGCTTTAAATTACCTTAAAATTACAGATGTATGCTGCAGCAAATATGCTATATAGTTATGTCTGCGTGCTCCCCAGCATCATGGCAGGTGTCAGAGCTGTCCCGCGTCTGGAGCGGGATGCGTGGGACCGGGAGAGGAAGGGCTGGCTGCAGGAGCTAAGGCTGAGTGGGGCAGAAGAGATCTGGAGAGGGGGGGGACCACGGCAGGTGGAGGGTGAGGGGCCTCCAGGGCAACTGGGTCTCCAGGGTAGGGACCTGCTGGAGGAACACGGGTGGGCGCACGGGCCCCTTGGGACCCCAGCACACCCTGTGGTGCTGGCCATGGGGCCTCGGCACTGCCTGACCAGCCCCTCTCCCCCAGAGTCACTATGTGGCCTGCATGGCCGCCATCCTGAGCCAGCTGGACAAGGACCACTACAGCTCCTACATCAATGCGTTCCCCTCCCGGCCCGAGCTGATGGTGAGTGCTGCCCACGCACCGAGACCTGGGCATCTCTGGCTTCTTCCTGTCTCTCCACCCCATGTCTCAGCTGAGGCATCCCACTCGTCCCAGCACCCTGCCTGCATCCAAGCACCTGGAACTGGTGCCACCTGCCCTGGACCCTGACACACTCCATGGAGGTGAAGCTCTCACTGTTGGGTGGTGAGGGCTGCTCCCAGCCCGGGTGCTCAGCACAGCATCACCCCGGGAGGGCACCGTGGTTGAGCCCAGCTCCTGACATTTTCTCCTCCGTGGCAGGACTTCCTCATGGAGACCTTCATCCTCTTCAAGGACTTGATTGGCAAGACGGTGTACCCCTCCGACTGGATGGTGATGAACATGGTGCAGAACCGGTGAGGACCTCTGGGCTAGGGGGGACCTGCCGGTGGATGTTGGGGCTGGATGTTAGAACCTGGGGAGCCTTGTTGGGACCTGGGCAGAGGGCATGCAGGCACTGCGGCATGGCTGTGCCAGACAGCTTATGGCTAGCTTAGCTACCTCCAAATCCCCCTCCAACAGCCCTGGGTCAGTGCTTGGGCTGGCTCAGGGCAGCTCCAGTGGCTCCCTGCTCTGTCCTGGGACAGCCTGGCCCCATCTGGGAGCTGGCTGGCAGGGCTGCTCTCTGCAGTCCCATCACTGTGCTTGAGGGGCTCCTGGGGGGCAGCGGGAAGCCGATGCCAGATGCCCCATCCCTCCCACCCTGGGTGTTTGAGCATGAGGGGGATGCCGGGAGTGCAGGACCCGTGCACCCGGGCAGCGTTCAGTGGGCAGAAAGGACCAGCTGGAGCATGGATGTGGGCAGGAGCACGCTGACAGCCCCAGCCCCAGGGCAAAGGCCCCCAGCCACCGCTCCTTGCCTCGCCATCACTGGGACCTGCCAGCCCGGCTGTTCCCTGGCTGCCATCCATCCCTGGCTGTGGGAGGGGGGCAGGCAGTGTGGCTGCCGTCTGCTGAGCTCCCCACGGCCGCTCACCCCACAGGGAGTTCCTGCGCGCCATCAACCAGTTCGCCGTGACCTTGACGGAGATGTTCCTGAGCAACAGCAGCTTCGAGCTGCAGGTGAGGGGCTGCCTGTGCCCTGTGAGGGCTGGGGGGACAGGGAGGGGACCCAGCCTGTCCCTCGGTTCTGTGGGCTGCCCCCTGGCCCCTCGTGCCCCCCAGCCTGGCATTCGTCCCTGTGTTTTCTCTGCAGCTTTGGAACAACTATTTCCACCTGGCCGTGGCTTTCCTCACCCAGGACTCTCTGCAGCTGGAGAACTTCTCCCAGGCCAAGCGCAACAGCATCCTGGCCAAGTGAGTCACCCTCGTCTGCGCTGGCCCTCCCTGGCCCCACTGCCTGTCGGCATCGCCTCGGGGCTGAGCTCTGCATCTCGGCTTCAGGTTCCTGCCCCAGCCTGATGCCACACAGTGGGATTTTGGGATGAGCCAGTTGGGCAGTGCTTGTGTCCCTGGCCTGGACACTGCACCCCACTGCACCCCATAGCAGAGCAATGCTAACCAACATCTGCCCTGGCAGGTATGGGGACATGAGAGCCACGATCGGAGCTTCCATTCGGGACATGTGGTACAACCTAGGTGAGCCGCAGCGTGGCTAGCCATGAGGAGGCTTGGCGAGTCTCTGCAGGCTGGCATTCATCAGCACCGTCCCCAAAATGGGTGCTGGGGAGCGGGCTGTGGGGCATGGGAGCCTGTAGGTGTGAGCAGGGTGTGTGAGCCTGCAGGCCTGCGAAGCTGCAGGTGTGCAAGCCTGTGGGACATGCCGTCTGTGGGATGCTGTGGGATGTGCAATCTGTGGGATATGTGAGCCCGTGGGCTGTGCGCATCTGCAGGGGTGTGTGAGGTGCGCACCTGTGGGTGTACGAGCCCGCAGGTGCCATGACCAGGCTGGCGTCTGCCTGCAGCCCTGCCTTCCCATTCCCTGCTCCTGCGGGCTCCTGCCTTGCCTTGTTTCCCCTGCACGGTGCAGGTTGCGCTGCTGGCAGCATCCCAGGGCCAGGCAGGCAGGGAGGACACAGCATCCCGTGTTTCTGCCCCATGCCCCAGCAGAGAGCTGGGAGCTGCGGGGAGCGTGTGGGGCAGCCCGCAGCGGAGCAGTGACGGGTGCCCGCAGGCTCCTGCGTGGGTTGTTCACATGTGCCAGGGCTCCAGGACACCAGCACAACCCCAGCTGATGGTCCCATGGTCGAGTGTTGGCCGTGCTGTCCTGGCCATTCAGCATTACCTGCCCGACAGCATGGCTGCCCCGGAGGATTGCCTGGCTCTGCCGTGGCCACCTGCCTCGGGCGTGCAGACATCTTCCTGGCACCACTGCCCCTCCTCTTCCACATGTTGCTGCCCGTTCGCCGCCATGGGGCCCCAGGCCAGGGCTGGCCCTGGGGAGCAGGCTGCAGGACCCCAGCCCCCCCCAGCTCTCCCTGCCCTCCCCAGGCCATCACAAGATCGAGTTCATCCCGGGCATGGTGGGGCCCATCCTGGAGATGACCCTCGTGCCGGAGCTGGAGCTGCGCAAGTCCACCATCCCCATCTTCTTCGACATGATGCTCTGCGAGTACCAGCTGACCGAGAGCTTCAGCCGGGTGAGTGCCCAGGGCTGCGGCTGGATCCTGCTCCTAACCTGGGCTGGACCGTCCCTTTTTGGGGTGGGTGGAGGCGATGCTCAGCCCCCCCCTCTCATCCTGGGATGTGAGGCTGCAGGAGGGAGGGACGAGGGACAGAGGGAGCTGGCGGGGACATGAGGAGCAGGGAGAGCTGCCAGGTGACACGGGATTTCCCAGGGACGAGCAGGGACAGGTCAGGCATCACCAACCCAGCCAGTCCTGGTACTGCCTGGAAACAAGAGCGCAGCGGGAGGGGGGAGGTCTGTGTAAACCTCTGCATCTCCACTTGTCTTCCCTCATCGCTGTGAGTTTTCTCCATGCAAAAGGCTTTTCCAGTTCGTGATTAGGTGGCATTTGTCTCTTCTGAGCTGGAAGCCTTTCACCCTGTTGGGGTGTCCCAAGGGAGGAGAGGGGCTGGGACTGCCCTCGGAGCCAGGGATGACACACGTCCTGCTGGAGCCCCTTCCCCAGCCCCTCACTCGCGCCCGGCTCTGCCGCCAGAGGAGAGCTGCGTTGGAGGAATGGTGTGGGCATGGCTCGGCTCAGAGGACCTGAGGCTTTTGCACGGCATGTCCCTGAGCCATCCACAGGGGCTCTGCGGCTCAGGAGCCAACCATGGCAGTGCCCCTGCAACTCGGGGGACAATGTCCCATGAGTTTGGGATGTGCAGACCCTGGAGGGACCCAGCGTGGAGGCAAGGGGTACCAAGGGGTACCAGCAATCAGATGTCTGCTCCAGAGCCCTCCATCCCATATGGTGCACGTGCAGGATCCCCCAGGCTTTTGGGACCACCAGCTGCAGCTGGAGCACAAACCCCGAAGGCTGAGCATCACCTGGGAGGTGGGGGACCCCAGGCAGGCAGAGCCCTGCCACTCCAGGCAGGGAAGGCATTTGCTTCAGGGGGCAGAGGGCACTGTCCAGAGACCCCCAGGGTCATCTGGGCCCAGAATGCTGGGGGACGGTGACGAGGCCAGTGCAGGAGCGGGACGGGGACCTGGGAAGCAGGTCAGGGACCCAGACAGCAGGATGGGGCCCTGTCTGTGCTGAGGCAGTGTGGGGACTCATCCGCACCAGTGACCAGTATGGCCTGGGAGGGGGGACAGGGACCCGTCTGTGCTGGGCAGTCCTGGGGGAAGGGGCTGCAGCAGCCCAGCCTGGGGGCTGTTTGGGGGACTGAGCTGGCTCCAGCCCCCGCAGTCCCTTCTGTCCCAGCGCTGTGGCCCCATGTCCTGGGGGCTGCAGCTGCGGCAGCCTGGGGCTGAGCTCAGCACATCCTCGGCTCCTTGGCCACGCTCATGCACGTCTCTGCAGTTTGAGGACGAGATCCTGCGCAAGCTGGACAGTGAGGTGGAGGGCGGCCGGGGAGATGAGCAGTACAAGCAGCTTTTTGAGAGCATGTGAGTGTGCAGTGACATCCCCGCAACCTTCTCTCCAGGGCACGGCCCTTTGCTGGCTACCGTACTCCCACCCCGGCTGAATCACAGAATAGTTTGGGTTGGAAGGAACCTTAAAGATCATCTATTTCCAACCCCCCTGCCATGGGCAGGGACACCTCCCACTAGACCAGGCTGCTCAAAGCCTCATCCAGCCTGGCCTTGAATCCTGGCCATCCAGCTCCTCCCCATGCTGTGCTCTGACCCAGAGCACCCCTCTTGGGGGAGCGTGACCTGAGAAGAAGACGACTGCTGCCCGAGCAGCAACATGTCTGCAGCCAGCCTGCCCCTGCTCCAGGCAATGCCCCTGCCCTCCGCAATGCCCCTGCCCTGGGTGATGCCCCTGCCCTGCCCAGGCTTTACCCTTGCCCTGTGATGTCCATCAAAAATTCGTGTGCAGTGAGGCTGGAGCTGTCAGGTCTGTCTCCCATCCCTGATGTACCAGTTGGGGGCTTGCTCTTTCTCGCTGTAGACCAGGTGTTGCTTTTTGTCCCTTGTTTGGGGAGCGTCCCCGCCTCACCACCCCCACATCTCCCTGCACCTCGGGGGAGCTGAGCCGGGGCAGTGGTGAGAGCGTTGTGGAGCTGAGCAAGCAGCGAGACCCGTGACCTCCTCTCCTCCCCAGCCTGCTCAGCTGCTGCCAGAGACACCCTGAGCTGGCCAAGCCTGGGGAGAACTTCGTTGCGCTGGTGACCGGGCTCCTGGAACGGCTCCTCGACTACCGGGCTGTTATGAATGACGAGAACAAAACCTACAGCATGAGCTGCACCGTCAACCTCCTGGTGGGCACCTGCCCTGTCCCCCTAGACCCCCCAGGGCTCAGCCCCCTGTCCCCCCAGGTCCCCCCAGGGGCTGCCGTGCCCCTAGCACAGCAGAGATGGGGTGCACGTGGTGACAGACCTGGTGTCCCCCAGAGGTGCTTGCTGGGAGGCACCGTGCAGCTCCCCGCTGCCAAGGGCAGCCCAGTCCCTGTGTGGGGATGGACTCGGCAGGAAGGTGTGGGACCGTAAGGGGCTGTGGCATGTGCCCCCTCCTGGGGCCACTCAAAACGGCCTTGTCTGCTCTTCCCCAGAACTTCTACAAGGAGATCGACCGCCAGGCCATGTACATCAGGTGAGTGCAGCCCCAGGGAGACTGCCATCGCCCGGGGGTGATAGGTCCCAGGGCCCCGAGCTGTCCCAGCCCCCTGCTGCCCTGTCCCCAGGCACATGGGATGGGGACGGCGGAGCGGCCGGAGGGGCAGGGTGTCGGGGGCTCTGCCCCCAACCTGGCTGCCCTGTTGGGGGAGCACGGGGTGGACCACAAACTGCCCTGGCCATCATTCCCCACACACGATACCCTTGCTCCCAGGTACCTGTACAAGCTGAAAGACCTGCACGTCAGCTACGAGAACTACACAGAGGGAGCCTACACCCTGTTGCTGCACGCCCGGCTCCTCAAGGTGGGGCACGGGAGGCTGCGGGGGCCACGGGGGCTGCCCAGCTGGGGCCAGAGGGCTTGGCGTGACGGGCTCCCGCTGCCTCCACGCAGTGGTCAGACGAGGCGAACACGGCCCCCATGCAGGGCTTGCACAGCCCCAGCCTGCACACCCAGCGCCAGCTGAAAGAGGCTCTCTACAACCAGATCATCGACTACTTCGACCAGGGCAAGGTGAGCGTGGCCGCATGCCCCCAACAGCCCTCTCGCCCTGGCCAGCCATCGGGAGCTGGGCTGTCCCAGGGCAAGCCTGGCTCCCTGGCCACCGCTGCCCTCTGCTCCAAGCTCTGAGCCCCCAGCCACAGCACAGCCCGTCCGCCCTCCCCACCACTGTGGTGGGGCTAGAGCTGCCTCTCAGCGAGCCTGGGATGGATGGTTCAACCCCGCAACCGCCTGGCTGCCACGGCTGTCCTTCCCCCATCCCATCCCATCCCAGCCTCAGCCCGGTCACCACCCAGGTGCTGGCAGCTGGGGCACCCCAGCAGAGGGTCTCGCCTGGGCAGGGGGCTGGGCTCAGGTGCTGGAGGCAGTGGGAAGTCCTGCTGCTGCCCACCAGCGCCCAGCTGGACCACTAGCCGTCATGCGGAAAGTCCTTCCCTCCTCACTGAGGAGCAGGGGTGCAGGTGGCCCACAGATGGGGCTGGTCTCCTCTGGAAGCCCCCGGTGCCCCTCCACCCCAGCTTATTCCACACCATGGGGCCCCTGCCCTGGCCCCATCTCCCGCAGATGTGGGAGGAGGCCATCCACATCTGCAAGGAGCTGGCGGAACAGTATGAGAGTGAAGTCTTCGACTACGAAATGCTGAGTGACATCCTGGTGAGTGCCTGGCCAGGTTGGGGGGGTCGGCTGCTGGTAGAGCAGGTGAGGGCACGGCGAGCTGTGGGGAGAGACAGGAGTTCTGCAAGGCTCCTGTCCCGTGCTGGAGCCCTATCCCGTCCCATCCCCACTCCTGCCCCTCTCCCCTTGCAGCAGCGGGAAGCCAAGTTCTACGAGAAGATCCTGAAGGTGTTGCGGCCCAGCCCGGACTACTTTGCCGTGGGCTACTACGGGCAAGGCTTCCCCACCTTCCTCCGGGTAAGTGGTTCCTGGCTGCCCTGTGGCCAGTGCCGTGCCAGCAGCTGGCATGCTTCACCTCTGCCCAGGCCAAGCTTTGTGGCTACAGCTGTCTTGGGGTGTCACCCTGCGTGCTCAGTGCTCGCCTCCATGTCTGCCACCTCCATCCCTGCTCGCTGGAAGGGGTTGGCAGGTTCTCAAATTAAACCAGCAGCTTCACTCTAGCAGCACCGGGGGTTACGGTCCCTGATTACAAACAGCTGGAGACAGACTTAGGGAAGAAAAGCAAGGCATGGAAGGGTGTGGGTCTCTGTAACACACGATGAACGGGCTCCTGGACTGTGTCCTCAGCACATGGGGACGTTGTATCCCTGCTGGGCTGCCACTGTGCCCCATGGTGAAGTGGGATCTGCTCCATCCCTGGTGCGTGGCTGTACCCGTGCTGTTTCATGATTGCGGCGCACAGGTACGTGTGTCTGTGCCGTGTCATACCTGGAGTGCAGGGACAGATGTGTGCTGTGTCCTACCTGTGGTGCAGAGGTGGGCCTGTGCAACGGTGCTGTTTATGAAGAGATTCGGGTACCTCTGGGGTCACTGCGGGAGCCCCGCCGACCCTCTCCCCGCCGACCCTCTCCCCGCCGACCCTCTCCCCGCCGACCCTCTCCCCGCCGACCCTCTCCCCGCCGACCCTCTCCCCGTCCCTGCAGGGCAGAGCTGCAGGCGGGGGTTTGCTCAGCACCTCTCCCTTTTCCTGTGCTCCCGGTGAACGGACTCCTGGCACCCACCCGCGAGTGCAGGGCTCCTCTTGCTGGACGTGAGCAAAGTGTTTCACCCCCATTCACTCCTATTACACTTCTTAGCATTTTAATCCGTTCACAGGCATCCTTGGTGGGCTGCTTCCATCCAAAGTGTTCATCCTCATTTTCCTACCCCCACACCTTGTCACAGAGGTCACGGTGGGTTTCAAGGGCTCCATGCTGTCTCCTGTATCCAGCGACCACAGCCCCTGGTCGCTGTGTGCCTGGCTAAAGGCCTTCGCTCCAGAGTCCTGGCTGTCCAAGCCAGCCAGCCCTTTAATTCCTTTTCATTCCAGTTGCTGGGTTTGGGGAAATATTTTTTCCAAGGGCGCTGTCTCCTGCTCAGCTCGGGGCTCAGCCTTATTGGCGCCTGCACCCCAAACGCAGCGGGGCTTGCTGCAGCCAGAGCATGGGGCCAAGGGCTCCCCAGCCCCGCTCCACAGCACACTGACGGGCTGCCCTCTTCCTCCCCCACAGAACAAGGTCTTCATTTACCGGGGCAAGGAGTACGAGCGCCGGGAGGACTTCGAGATGCGGCTGCTGAACCCCTTCCCCAACGCCGAGAAGCTGAAGAGCACGTCTCCACCTGGCCAGGACATCACTGGCTCCCCGGGGCAGTGTATCCTCCGAGCGTAGGGACGGAGCTGGGAGGGCAGCTTGTTCCCTTTGCCGTCGCCCCCCCGTGTGGGTCCCGCAGCACCTCGCCGTGCACCCCTGGGGCTGTCTCCTGCCGGGCCCTGGGGTCCCTCTCCCCCATAGCCCCTGTCCCCTGCGGTGTGTGCCTGTGGCTCCTTCACTCCCACAGACATCCAGTGTTTCACCGTGCAGCCGGTGGAGGAAACCAAGGTCCGGTTCAAGGACCGGAGCATCCCAGAGCAGATCACCAAGTGAGTGCCCCGGTGCGGAGGGGGTGCACCTGCTCTGCTCCATGTGGGAGGGGACGCAACAGGGACACCGCTCCCATGCTCTGCCCCTTCCTTCCTCTGCAGTTTCTATAAAGCCAACCATGTCCAGAAGTTCAGCTACTCGCGGCCCTTCAAGAAAGGCCCAAAGGATCCAGACAATGAATTTGCAGTGAGTGCTGGCAGGGGCTGCCGGGACCCCCGTCTGGGAGGAACAGGGAGAGCTGGGGGGCCCCTGTGAGGAGCCAGGTGTCTAGAGGAAAGGGGATGCAGGAGAGACAGGGGTCCCTGGGATGGGGAAGGTGGTGGTCCTGTGCCCGTAGGAGGGGGAGGTGGGAGCCCCCCACCCCACAGGGCAGCCAGGGGTGTCCCAGGGTGATGGGGAGGAGGGCAGTGGGATGACTGCTGCCCTCCCCGCAGACCATGTGGATTGAGCGGACGACCTTCGTAACAGCCTACCCCCTGCCCGGCATCCTGCGCTGGTTCGTGGTGACCTCCACCACCACGGTGAGGAGGGGGCACGGGGGGAATGGGGCCTCCCAGGGTATCCCTCCCTGAGCAGCATCACAAACCCCAGATCCAGGTGGGAGCGGTGCCCGCAGCCCCTTCCAGGCTTCCCAAGCTCTAGTGGCTGAAGCTGGGGTGCAGGGATCACATCCTGCCTGGTGTCCCAGCCGAGCCCCTGCCCTGGTCCCTGTGTCCCACCAGTCCCTGCTGTCAGTGCAAACCTGATCCAGCCCACCCAGTGCTCGAGCCCCAAACCCCACCACTCCCAGCTCCCTCCCGTGTCCCTGTGGTCCCTCAGGTGCGTGGCCCGGGGCTGTGCCTGCAGCAGAGCGGACCCAGCTCCCACACGTACCCTCCGCCTGCAGAGCGGGGTGGGAGCATGGCCCCCTTCCCTCTGCCAGCGCAGAGCCCAGCCAGCACCTCCTGCCTTCTGCCCAGAGGACCCTCCTTTGGCATTGCTGCCCCAGCTCCAGGGCTTATCTTGGGCCTATGCCGCATGGGAACGCTGTCCCACGCCATGGGGAAGGCTTTCTCTGGCAATACTGGGCATGGAGACCTGCCCCCGCCCTCCACCACCACCCCCAGCACTCAGGGCATTGCCACCATCGGCTGGTGACGGTAGCATCAACCCGGTGACAGGGACTGGTTTGCTTGGGTCACCCACCAGGACACACATCTCCTGCGCGGGATGCAGGAGACTGTGTGCAGGGAGCAGCAGACCCTCCCCCCGCCAGCCCCCAGACGATGACATTTACCTGAGTTTCCCATAAGCTCACTGCTGAGCTGCCGCTGCCGCATGCCTGTCACCTGGCCTGTGGCCTCTTGCCTGCAGGACTAACCCTGCCACCAGCCTGTGTTCAGAGCCGGGGACCAGCACAGCCCCTGTGAGCCCTCGGCTCAGTTCCAGGCAGCTGGTGCCAGGGGTCCGAGGTGCTTTGTAGGGTGCGATGTGCAGCCCTGGAGCCTCTCTCCTGTGGGGCCGGGGAGAGACCACCCTGCTGGCCCGCAGCAGGACGGGCAGGTCGCTGGGTCAGCCAGCTGCTGACCTTCCCTCCCACCCTGGGCACAGACCATCATCTCCCCACTGGAAAACGCCATCGAGACCATGATGAAAACAAATGAGAAAATTATGAGTGAGATCAACCGGCACCAGAACGACCCCAGCCTGCCCGTGAACCCGCTCTCCATGCTGCTCAATGGCATTGTGGACCCTGCTGTCATGGGTGGCTTTGCCAAGTATGAGACGGTGAGGACATGTGGGTGCTGCGCTGGGGCTGGCACAGGCACTCTTGGGGCTGGTGACCACAGGCACTGGCACCGCTTCGTGCCGTCCCCTCCCTGCGTGGAGCTGAGCCAGCCTGTCAGTGGGTCTGACAGGGGATCGTTGCAGGCCTTTTTCCAGGAGTCCTACCTCCAGGAACACCCTGCGGACAAGGGGAACATCGAGAAGCTGAAGGATCTGATTGCTTGGCAGGTACAGACTGCAGCATCCCCCTGGTGGCCGGAGGGGACAGCTGCCCTGGGGTGCCAAGTGCCCAGCGCCCCCCTGCCAGGGGAGCCCCACAAGCCCAGATGGACCCACCCCTGTTCTCCTGCAGATCCCACTGCTGGCAGAGGGGATCCGCATCCACGGGCGGAAGGTGACAGAGGACCTGCGGCCCTTCCACGAGCGCATGGAGGAGTGCTTCATGCAGCTGCGGGCCAAGGTGGAAAGCCAGTATGGGGTGCGGGAGATGGTGAGTGCCAGGGCGGTGAGCACGGTGCAGGCACGGCCAGTCTGTGGCACCTGTGGGATGACATCGGACAAGCCAGGTCTGGAGCAGCAGGGAACAGCTTGATGGGGCTGGAGCTGCAGCAGCAGGGTGAGGGGCACTGTGCATTGGAGACCTTGGGGGTCCCTGCCTGCCCTGGGTGGGGGGACAACACTGCCATGGGGTGGCTGGTACTGCCCAAAACCAGGGCAGGGCAGAGAGGGCACTGCTGGCCCTGGCTGAGCCAAGGGAAGGAGAGGGAAGGCTCTGCGCTCTCACTTCTCCTGGCTCGCTCTCAGGCTCCCTGTGCTATCAGGTCTGCTTCGAGGACCGGCGGAGTGGACGACCCCGGTCCATGGCCTGGGGACCTGACTGGGACCGGCTGAGCCACGCTGGAGACAGGCAAGTGCTGTGGTGGGGAGCGCTGGCCCCAAGCCATCCCCTCACTGCCCTCACCCCTCCCTGCTGGCCTCGCAGCGCTGAGCCATCCTCACTCTCCTCCACCCCAGACGCTTCTCTCCCACCTCCCCAGCCCACTGCCCTCCTGGCTTCCCTTTACACCAAGCTGCATCGCAGGGGTCCATCCTGCCATGCCACCACAGTGGCCCTGTCCCCGTGGGGTGTCATGGAGTAGAGACACCCATGTGCAGCTCCTACGCTCACCTGCACACCGCTGTCACCTGAGCCACCCATGCTTATCTTGCTGGCTTGTCCACGCTAAGCATCCACCACAGAGCTCTGCCGGAGATGGTGCTGGTGCCTGGCTGAGGGCAGCCACTCCTGGCCACAGTCCCCTGGCCCATGGCGTAGCCCTGCTCCCCATTCCCTCTGCCGTCCACCTGCCCCTCACCAGCCACAGTTGCTTCACAGCACGGAGGCAACCGCGACCCCAAAGCCTGCCCCTCGCACCTCCGAGAGCGAGGACCGCAGGAACGAGCGCAAGGAGAACCGCTCCAGCACCTTCTTCGGCTACTGGCGGCAGGACACGCGCCAGTCCATCTCGGAGCTGCCAGAGCCCAAGGTGATGCTCAGCACAGCCCTGGTGCCTCCCCTCCTCCCTGGGGCCCTGCTCACGCTCCCCCAGGTGTCTTGCTGCACCTGCAGCCCCTGGCCCAGCTGGCAGCATGAGGCCTCAGGGCAGTTGGGACCCCTTGCGGGGCTGGTGGTGGCCTTGGCTGATGGCAGGGAGGGCAGGAGCGGAGGCTGGTGGGGCACAAGGCTGGAGACCCAGGGCTGTGGGCAGGGGCTGCCTTTGGGCTGTGGGCAGGGTGCTGGGGAACATTACACCTTGCCAGAGGGTCCTGCGATGCAGCCTGCCCACACCCCACCACCCCGCCACGAGGTGCTGAGCCTCCCCTCTGCATCCCAGGATGAGAAACAGAGACTGTCCCGCAACATGAGCGACAGCAGCCTGGGCAGCTCCGACGGGAAACAGCCCCCGCCAAGGCGAGACTCCACTGGTGCTCAGCCCAGCCCTGCAGGTACTGCCCACCACAGCTGCCAGCTCGGGGTGCCTTCCTAGCCCCCCTGGCATGGCTGGGGGGCTCACCTTCCCTAGCCCCTACAGCCCCAAGCAGCATCCAGCCCTTGGCTCCAGGAGCAGGGCTGTGTCCCCACCCCAGCAGTGGGTACCAGCGCCCCCAGCACAGGCGCCCTCACCCCTGGCCCCATCCCCACGATGGTGCAGGCACGTCCTGTGGCAGGGAGCACAGGCAGACCCCACACAGCTCCCATGACCCCCAAACGCTCCCCGTGGAGCTGCTGGTCGTTGATCCCAGACCTTCTGTCGCTGGGTCTCAGTGCCGAGATCAGCTCCCAGCAGGAGCCTGCTCCTGGGGTCATGCCCCACGCCACCCCCAGCCCCATGCCACCCCTTCTGCCCAGCCCCACCATGCTCCCGCAGGCACGAGGGCTGTCCCTGGCAGCCCAGGGCACCCCAATGGGCCCCACAGTCCCCCCTAGACTGGGTGATCGGTCCAGCCCACCTCCCCTGCCTGCACAGGGCTGTCCCTGTCTCCTACTGGCTTCGGTGGCCGTGTGAAGAGTGCCAGCAAGGCCCCGCCGCTGCCCCGCAAGATCAGCCCCACGGTGTATGAGACGTTCCTGGAGCAGAGTGATGCTGCAACTGGAGGGAAGGTACTGCCCAGCCCAGGCCCCCGGCCCCCGCTGCTCCCCACCCCCGGTAACTGTGCTCTCTGCTCGCAGGCATCCGCATCACCGACAGCAGATGGAAATAAAGGGCTGAAGTCACCACCGCCCCCGCCACCCAAGTCCAAGCGACTGTCACAGCTCTGACCTGGTGCCCACCCGCAGATGCACCATCCCCTTGCGGCCACCCCAACACGGGGATGGAGAAGCCTTTGGCGCCCCTGCTCCCAGCTGGCTGATGGACAAAGGGCCCTGCTCGGTCCCTGCCTGCTAGACCACCCCTCGCCCACCTCTCTTGCAGTAGTACACCAGAAGCATCCCGCATGGCCATGGGACTCCCTGAGCCCCAGCACTCAGGGTGGCACAGGGCACCGCTCTGGCTATTGCCACCCCCCAGGTGCCCCGCCTGGGGCTGGGATCCAGCTGCCCCCGGATGCTTCCCAGCCCTCATGCTCTGCATCAGCCCTCAGGCTGGGCTCACCCTCCTGCTACGGCGAAGCAGTTACGTCCCAGCCTGTGCCAGGACGTCTCTCCCACGCAGAGCCGTGCTGAGCTCCCATCCACGCAGCCCCTCTAGCGGTGTGACCACACTGCACCAAAGAGGACTTTCCTCCCTCCACCCTGCACTGCCATGGACCACGCCATGCGCAGGTCCCCACCGGCTCCCACAAGCCAGCTCCCCACCAGCATTTGCTGAGCTCTTCCCTCCTCTCCTGCTCTCCACCCCACGGGCAGCTCCTCTCCCTCGGCTGCCCACCCCATCCCGCAGCACCGGGACAAACAGGCACTGGGACTGCACAGGAGCCAGCCAGGTGTGTGAGTGGGCCTGGGCAGTGTCACACATTGCACAGTGCCACCTCTACCGACAGTACTGGGCTTTGCAGCCCTGCCTGTGCCAGGCTGGTGCTGCTGCCTTGGTCAGCCGTGCCGGGCTCCAGCCACTGACTCCCTGCTGCAGCAGGCCATGGGCCACTAATAAAGGACTAACGCATGAGTTGGGCACCCTGCAGCGGGGCTAAAAACTCTGTACTCATCCCTGCCCATGCACAGCCTGACCAGGGGCCTTTCCACAGCCAGGCACCATGCCGGCACTGTGCCCCAGCACCCCAAAGAGCCAGGATTTGCCCTCCTGCAGCCTGGAGCCCACGGCAGAGAAAGCCCGGAGGAACCCGATGCTGCTGGGGAGCACGCTTGCTGTCCCCTGGTTGGGCTGTGACTGGCGCGGTGACTGCCGGCACGCTGCTCTGCCTCCCAAGCTGGCACAGGGCTGTTTATTAGCATGTGGTGTTGCAGGCTCAGGAGTTGTATTTACAGTCTTGTGTTAAAGAGGAGGAACCTGGACCCGTAACCAAGGGATGGGGAAGGCTGGGGCTGCCTGCAGCAGGGAGCTGCCATCAGTGGGTTCCTGTCTACATGGGAGGGTAGGACCAGCTCCATAGGCCAGGGCTAAAGAAGGGACAAGGGAAGATGGTGCCTCGTGACACAAACACGAAGTCTGGGACCAGATGGGCTGCGCTGGTGCCTGGGCTCCCTCCACATGCCGAGCAGGGGAGTGGGGCGGCAGAGCCACCTGTCTCTTGCTGAGCCCAGCTCTTCACAGCGGGTTTGCCGAGGAGGCTGCCAGCCGCTTTCCAATGTAGATCCTGGATTGGAGAGAACAACTGTAAGGCACCTGCACGGGGACAGCCTGCTTGGCCTCAGCGAGCCTGTAGTGAGGGGAGAGGGCAGCAGCCACCAACACTGTGGCTGCTAGGAGAAGCAGTGTAGGACAGCACGAAAGGATGAGCAGTCCAACTCCAGAAGCATTCTTCCACTTCCCACGGGGATAGCCCTCTGGGTCAGGGCAGCCAGAGGCCCCTGGAGAGCCCCAGACCACACAGGCACCCGGCAGCACAGGGCTCACCCTGCCTGCACCCGAGGGGATGGTTCTGGCCAAGGCCACTTGACAGCACACGTCAGGCCTATCAGAAACTCACCCCAGTCCCAGGGTCAGCACATGGCTGAGGAGCAGCGAAGGGATGAAGAGCAGCAGCAGCTCTGAACTGAAAAGTCTCTTCTTTCTCCCCACTGCACCTCCCTGCAGGCTCCACAGCACCGGCTGGGGGGAGCACACAAAGGCAAACTCCCTGGGAAAAGTGCACGGTTAAAGGGGGCATGAGGGCAGAGCACCCAGGAGGGTACGGGGACAGCAGGATGGGGCGGCAAGGCAGACAGCAAGGGCGGGGGACAGCAGGACATGCTGCTGGGGGACACGGGCCTTACTTTGGAGACAGATGTGGAGGGCAGCGGGCACAGGTCCAGCTGAGGGATGCTGGTAGGCATCGCTCCTTCCACTCGGCTTCCTCTGGCACATCCCGCTAGGAGGCATGGGGCACGTGAGGCCATGGCACGGCCAGCACGGGCGCAGGGTGCAGCGCAGGGGGCCAGCTCCCTTACCTGCCGGGGGTGGGGGCAGCCCAGCTGGGGCTGGCTGTGGGGAGGGAGCAGCTCGCCCTCCCCAGGCTGCTCACTTGCCTGGCTGGCTCTGTCGTCATCCCAGGCCGGGGAGCCCAGTGTGAGCAGGGCACTGCAAACACAACACCCTCGGTCACCCAACACCCACCCTGGCCAGGCAGGACCCCGGGTGCCTGGACGACTCCTCTGGACTCACCTGTCGCCGCTCTCTGTCTCCAGCTGGGCCTCCAACAGCATCTTCTCCACGTCAGCGTGGCAGGAGGAGAACCGCGAGGGCTCGGGCTCCGGGCACCCTGGGCCACACCGCAGCTCCACCCAGGAGCCTGGGGGGGGCTGTCAGCCCAGCACCAGCCTGGCCCCCGCGCTGCCCAGCTGCTCTGCCCCGAGCCCACCAGTGCCCCCCACCCTGCCCAAGAAGCCTCTTTGGCTTGGCTTGGCCCATCCCGGCCGGGAGCCCTCCCTGGTGCATCCCGCACCACCACCCAGGTTCCACGACAGCAGACTCCGACGTGGGACGTCCTGCCCACCCCTACCTGCTCCTCCGTGTCCCCAGCTCCCCCGGGACCCCCATCTGCCTCTGCCCAGCCCCCATGGTGCACGTCACCCTGCCTCTCCACGACCCCCACTGATCCAGCCTCCCCCACCCCACTTGGGACCCCGGCGGAATCAGCCCTTCCCGGTGCATGCCAGCCCACCCAGGATACCCAGCCGGGCTCCCCACTGACCTCCTCCCCGTCCCGGGACTCCTGTTGACCCGGACCCCCCCCCCCCCCCCCAGGAGCACGTCGGCCCACCCGGGACCGCACTGACCCAGAGACCACCCCCGCGGGTCACGCCGCCCCGCCCGGGACCCCCCACTGACCTCCCCCCTCGGTGCACATCAGCTCACCCGGGACCCCATTGACCCAGACCGCCCCCCCCGCCCCGGGTCACGCCGGCCCGCCCGACCATCCCCCTCCCGGTGCACCTCAGCCCACCCGGGACCCCATTGACCGGTGCCGCACGGACCGTCGTCGCCGGCGCACGCCATGGCCCCGCGGGTGCAGCCGCCCTCAGCCCCCGCCGCTCCGCCCGTCACGTGACGCCCGTGAGCACTACCACCCCCCCCCCCCCCCCAATGTAAATAAAACCACCGGCACCGGGCGCTCGTGCCTTAAAAGGGCCCCGTCTCCCGGCCGCCCGCCCCTCGCCCGGCCCAGCCGCCGCCGGGCCCGCCGCGTTGCCCCTTTAAGCGGCGCCTACGTGCGGCGCGCGAGCGGGCGGCGGCCGCGGCGCGTGTGGATCCGCACGCAGCCGGGCTGGCCCCGCCCCCTCACGGTGTCCCCGCCCCCCCGCCCCGGTGCCCCCGCAGAGCCGAGGCGCGCCGCACGCTGCCGACGTTTATTTCCGCCGCCAGGGGGCGCCCCCGGCCCGGCCGCGCAGGGCACGATCGCTCCCGGGCCCCGTCCCGCCGCCCCCGATCAGGGGCTGCCGCCGGCCCGCGCCGCGCCGTGCTTCTCGGCGAACCTCCTGCGGGAGGGAGAAAGGGGCCTCAGTCACGGCCGGGGGCTGTTCTGGCACCGGGAACCTGCCTCCGCCCGGAAAACCGAGCGGGGAGCTCCCTCCGAGCCTTGCCCGGAGAGGGGATGGGGAGGGCAGGGAGGAGAAGACCCCCATGGGCCGGGAGGGCAGGGACGGGGTGACCCTCATAACCCCATCCCGGGGTGATCCTCACGCTCCCCACCCCGCTCTCCTGTTGCCCGGAACGGGTGACCCCCCAGCTTTGGGGACAGAGGTTCCCTGTGTCAAGGTTTCCCTCTCCACTGGCCCAGGCACGGTACCTGCCCACGGCCACAGTGTGCCCCTGGGACAAGCTCACAGGAGAGGGGAAGTGGGGGGGCTGCTGGTGAGAAGCTGTGACTGTCCCCACACGCGGGACCGTGCGGGAGCTGAGCCTTAACGCCTCCGTTCCAATGAGACATGCAACGCTCCTGGCCTCCGAGACGGGAAAAGGTGCCAGAGCAAAGACAGACTCCGCCTGGGAGAACAACGGAGAGGTGACACAAGGCCACCGGACTCCTGCGAGCACCACCCCGCACTGACAGCCTCCCCGCTTCCTCCCGCCCCCTCCTGCATGCGCTGCCGTGAAACTAAGGAATGAACCCCGCTCAAAACGCAAAATCCTCCCCCAAAACCAGCCACCTCTCGCGGAATGGCCGGGGCTCTCGGCAGCCTGGGCAGAGGGCACATTCAACGAGCCTTTTTTCATCTTGAAATGGCCAAGCGACAGGGACACCACCGCCTTTCCAAATCCTGCTGGGATCCTCTCAGAGAAGTACAGAGATCCCTACTCTACAACCAGAAGAGCCTCAGAAAAGAGAGACAAAAGACCGCCGCACGGAAGAACAGCGAAGTCAGGCGGGGCATCCACAGGAAAGGATTTCCGCCTCCTTTTCTTCGCTGTTGAACAGATCCTGCCAGGTGGACCCAGCAAGAGCCCTTGGCCACCTCTGTGCTCGGGATAACAGATCTGGGGGACAACTCTGAAGAAGGAGCCCAACACTCTCTATGGCACACGACTATTCTGAGGTCTAATTCCTTGAAACCGAAATGACCTTTTGGAAAAACAGACCTATTTAAATTAAATTCCTGGTGACCAAGAGCTACTTGCTCTTTAAAGTCACCTAGGGGGTGACTTTAAAAATGGGCACTTAGATTTTGCCTAGCTTCAACTTCCAGACCTGGGAATTTCTTAGGCTTTCAGTAGTACAAAGAAGCCGATGGAGTGTCAAAAAGCCACAGGATCTCAAAGGTTTAACTGATGCCTGAGCCTCCGCAACCTCCTCCCAACTCCCAGAGTGCTCTGGAGCAAAGCCCAGTGCAACGCCCGTCCGTAGCACCGGCTGGGTTCTCCCCTTCCCAGCAAGGCCCTACCGAGGGAGGAGACCCAACCCTGCAGCAGCAGCCCTCTGGTCACACTGGACTGAGACAAACGCTCCATTATCTCCACCATCTTCTACAGCATCTTCTAAGGAGTCATCCAGGCTCACCAGGAGACATCCGGGCACTGTGAAGCCATTGTTTCTGCTGGAAGCTTATTCCACCGATTAATCGATTTCCTTTACGGAAGCAACTACCCCATTAGCTGTGTAAAGTCTGTCTGTCAGCCTACAATTTCTAACCATTAGTTACTGTTCTGCTTTTCTCTGCTAGATCAAACTGCCTTTCAGGACCCGGTTCCTTCACCCAAAATTATATATAGTGTGCCAGCTCATTTACAGTAAGTTTAAGAAACTTAACTTCCCCTCCAAACTCATTCTGAATTTTCTGTCTCTTCTCTAAAAAAAAAGTCCCAGACACCACAACTGGACGCTTGTTCCACTATTTGCCTCATCAAAACCACGCACAGAGGTCAAACTCGCTCCCTGCTCTCCCTTATTCTCCACTTACACTGAGGAAGATTAATTGCACTGTCCCTGTTGCCGAACAGCAAACTTCTTCCTAAACTGAGTGTTCCACAGCACCGATACGAATTTCAAAGAAATCTGTAGTCCCGTGATGACTTCTATCACACAAATCCGTTACACCAAACAACCAAATGAGGTTTTTTTGCTAAGCCCTATTCCTCAGCAGCTGTGTTTCTGGCAAACAGCTTCTATCCCACCTAGTCCCCAAAAACCAGATGCCCCGTGGCAATTCAGGAGACAAGAGCGCTTCTCAGGAATTACAAGGGGCTACACGTTTGGAAGAGGCGAGGCAGACGGACACCTGCCTCCTCTCTCCTGCAGCCCTCGTGCACTGCCTGAGCCCCACCGTCTTGGGCCGGAGGAGAGGAACGGGAGGACATGAGGCAATGCAAGAGCCGACCCTTTCTTGGGGCATATCTGGGCACTGCTGGGGATGGGGTTTTGGGACACCGAGAGGGTGAGGTGTGGGTGGACTCTCACCTCCTGGCGTAGTCATACAATGCTCGTTTCCGTTCCTGCAAGGACAGATGCCGCTCCACAGGGGACTTTGCAAATTGCTTTGTAGCTGGCTAGAACAGAAAGCAAAAGAACCATCATGAGACAGACAAATCCAGGAGACCTCCTTAGTGGCCCTGCAAGGACCTAGCATAGCATCATAGAATGGTTCAGGTTGGAAAGGACCTTAAAGATCATCTAGTTCCAACCCTGCTGTCACGGGCAGGGACACCTCCCGCTAGACCAGGTTGCTCAAAGCCCCATCCAGCCTGGCCTTGAACACTTCCAGGGATGGGGCATCCACAGCTTCTCTGGGCAACCTGTTCCAGTGCCTCACCACCCTCACAGGAAAGAATTTCTTCCTAATATCTAATCTAAATCTACCCTCTTTCAGTTTAAAACCATTACCCCTTGTCCTATCGCTACACTCCCTGATAAAGAGTCCCTCCCCATCTTTCCTGTAGGCCCCCTTTAGGTACTGGAAAGCCGCTATAAGGTCTCCCTGGAGCCTTCTCTTCTCCAGGCTGAACAACCCCAACTCTCTCAGCCTGTCTTCATAGCATAGGTGCTCCAGTCCTCTGATCATCTTTGTGGCCCTCCACTGGACCTGCTCCAACAGGTCCATGTCCTTCATGTGCTGAGTACTCCAGAGCTGCACGCAGAACTCCAGGTGGAGTCTCACCAGAGCGGAGCAGAGGCGTAGAATCACCTCCCTCAACACTTCTCTTGATGCAGCCCAGGATGTGGTTGGCTTTCTGGGCTGCAAGCGCACAAAGCATGCCAATTTGGACTCCAATATAAAATACTCTGTTCCCCTGACATCATGGCCTGAACACAGGTCATCATACTCTGGCTGACAAGCCATCAGACCAGAGGAGACAACACAACCACCCAAAGTACCTTGGAAGAAGGCACAGCTACGGAGCCCTGGATGCCAGAAGCAGCTGCAGCCTGGGAGGTAGACGGGGCAGGAAGGTCAGTACCAGCCTCCTTACTTTCAGGGAAGAAGGGTACTCTCCCCTCCAGCAAATTGGCAATCGTGGTATCCACACAGTTGGTTTGGGCTGTAGGGACAAAGAGGATCTGTTAGAGAGGGAGCTGCTACATCAGGACACTCACATCCTTGCTGCCACCGTGCTTCGCAGTGCAGCAGGGACAAGGTTTCTGCTTTCAGGTATCACAGAGACCTGGCATGGAAGGTGACCCTGTATCCCTGCTAATGCCCCAGGCATTGCTTACCCAGGTCTACCCTGATGACCTCCAGAGGCACATGAGGCAGCACCTCCTTGACCCGCTGAGCCATTGCCATGATCCTCACGTCCTCAGGAGCGACACCAGTCAGGCTGGAAGGCATCCTGGGCCTGGCTGCCAGGGGCTGGCTTGAGGCTGCAAGAGAAAGAACAGCGGGCACAAGAAGGTGGCCTAAAGGTGCACAGCCTTCAAGTTGCAACAGCTCCGCTTTCTTGAGTATGAAGTAGTGTGTTAAGAAAGCCAGACTTCCTGCACGCCACCATCATGTCTGTGCTCAGGAGTGGCAGTCCTCTCCCCGCCAGTCGGCTACAACCCCCAGCCTAGAGCACACAGGCAGCCCCTGCCCCCCAGGAGGATGTCAGACATGCCTTCTCCTCTCCCTCCACGCACGAGTAACCACGAGCAGACTGAGGCCTCCCCAAAGGCAAAGCCTTAGTGGCAGTTCCATAGTCAGGATACTACCGAGGACACCTACCTGGGGCAAAGGGGAGAAGCGACGTGTGTCTCAGCCTCTTCATGTGTTCGGATTTATCTGCTGCAGTGAGCCGTGTGGATACCACACCCAGCTCCATGGCCAAGAGCTGCAGAAATGTAGAGAAGAGTCACATGTACATGACCCACAACATGCATGACCCAAGCATTCCCGTCTTGCAGGGGAGTGTATCAGATGTACAGGCCTGCATGGAGCCACGTCGAGGGGAAGAGGACTGGGAACTGATTTCTCCAGGGCCTCAGTGATGCATTTCAGTGTTGCATGGAGCACATGAAGGACCAGGAGTAGACAATATCATCCTGCCAAAACAGGCTGACAGGGAGATACAAGATCTTTGGTACAGGAGCCATGAAGCACCCAGCATATAAGGGAAAAGTGGAGAAACAATCGCTTCATTTGATTTATGGTATTATGAAAAGGGAGTGAAAAGTTTGAACTAGATGGGGAGAGCCTTGATAACTGGTAGAAAGGATAATGGGGCGTAGCAAATAGGCCATGGAAAAACTGAATAATTATAAGGGGCAATAAATACAGGCCAGAGTTCCCATCATAGAAAGACACCCATCCAGAAATGCCTTTGCAACTCTGCTTGCACCCCACTCTCCTCTGTGACCATCCCAAATTCCAGCAGTCCTATGCATCCCTCTCCCAAGTCATCCTCCTACCTCCTGAACTCGGAGCGCAAAATCCTCACTCAGTTCTTCAGCTCGTCTGGGGACAGACGGCATCCACCTGAATGGGGACAACAGCACTGGGCTGACTGCTTCAAGGGCTGCTGGTGGAGCCAGCCCCATCTGGGATCAATAGTGCAATGGTACTATCCCCACCTCAGCTCTCCGTGCTCACCCAAATCTCTCCCCAGAAGACGAGCGTCAAACCTCAACACTAGCTTGCAAAATTAAGGCACGGCTCAGAAGACAAAACTGGCTCATAGAATCTTTATTAGCATTCAAGTGTAACATGCCAAGTATCTCCTAATGAAGTTCCCAGAAAGGCCCAAAATGAGGAGACACTGCATTTACATGGAAGTAGAAAACAGATCAGCAAGACTTGAGCCAGATACGGCTGGGGAAAGCTACAAGACTTTTCCTTACTGAAATACCCAACCCATAAATGTGACTCCAAGCCCCTTCTGCTGCCCATGGACCCTTATTATAGCAATGCTACTCAGCCAGTCTGGGGTCATCTGGGCCCTAGACAGGTGTCTGAACCACCTCTGCAATTCACAAGGGATTGCAGGGAAGAGACAGACACTAGAGGACTGAGCTGCCTGCAGGGAATCACCCATGGGACCTGAGCAACCCTGGGGTGAATTACAGCAGAGCAGCTGGCTTCAAAAATATATCCAGCAAACTTAACATAAAAGCCCTGAGAGACTCCTCTCCTTCACCAGCTGAATGCAGGAACCAAGCGCCCTTTCTACTTCAGAAGCTGGCTGAAGTTGGTCCAGAAGCTGGACCACACATGGGCCCAATAATACTGAACAAAGCCAAGCTGAGATATCACAATGAGGGTGTGCATTAGCACATACCAAAAGATCTCTTACTACAAGGGCAAAAAAGTCAGGCTCCCTGCCCACCCTAAACCCTGCCCCAAATGGAAGAGAGAGAGAGAGATAGTACCTTACTTGATAAACTGTGAAGGGAACGAAGAAGGTCCAGAGCAGCTCTGTAATCCAGGAGGAGTCAGCCACACTCTGGGGAAGAGAGTCCAATGAGATCACGGCCCACAAAACATGAGCTAGTCAGGTCTCCATCAGAGAAGTACGTGGGCAGACACAGCTAAGCCACAGCAGGGAGAAACAGATACACCGGCAGAGAGATGTGGAGGACTGGGAAAGAGGGAACGGCAAACGCAGCGCAGAGTGAGAACAAGCCCCAGGTTTAGTCTTCACCAGGCAGAGCAAGAGAGTCAAAGTTTTCACTGCTCCGAGTCATTTTTTTCCTCCCACTAGGACAGCAAGATTTTCCCTCAATATCCCCACATTCTCTACCAGACTGTGCCTTTAGAAAGGACCGAAAATGCCTTAAGACCTACTAATGCTTCCTTGGAATGATGAACAGTCCTCCCTTATTGTGATGGGAACAGCCCATGTAACGTCTCAACTCCCATAAGCTTTCTCTCTTCACTTCCAAACAGGATGCACTGTGAAGTCTTAAACAGCTCTTCTCTTTGGAGATAAATCACTAAAGCTGAGCTGTAACTTATTACTTTCTTCTTAGGAAAAGGTTATTTACTAATTTTTAGAAATAGGAAGTACTGCGATGCTTGCCAGCAAAGAGCACTGCAACAGGCGCTCCGAAGCGGTGGGCTCTCCATCCTTCTACGGGACACAGCCCCAAGTAGCTGGACCATACTCATGGTGACTGAGAGCAGAAAGCTGAAGTAAAGACCTCCAAAGACTGCCCCCAACCTTCACTGATTCTAAAGAATTTGCTATTGAATGGATGTTGTTCCTAGGATATTTTGTAGTTGGTTACTTTTATCCTGCAGTGCCCAAACTTTCCACAAGCTGGTGAGAACACCATCTCAAGATCTACAGCTCACAACATAGCCGCCTCAGCTTCTTTCACACATGGCTTTGTCCTTGACCAAAGCAGTGTGGCTCCAAGACAGGCCTCATACCTGGTTTATTCCACAGCCCCGGAAGAGGTGCTGTAAGTGAGAAAAGCCCAGAAACCACAGCTACCAAGGGTAACATAAAGAAGCCTCCTCTCCTGGATAAACAGATTTAAGAAACTTAAGATCAAATGCCTTATAGTGACGCCAACAGCCAGACTTCAGTTACAGAACACCACCCTCCTTCAAGATTCCAGCCAAGTGGAGCTGGAAAAAATTACTTCTTAAAACCAAATTTGGTGGTTTGCTCAGCCCAGTGTCTGATAAATATCACGTTAAGCATCTAAGAAAGCTTTCTGCAAAGCACTGATCAAGCCATTCGAAGTATCACATCTCCAGCCCTCAAAAGTTTGAAATTACATAAGAAATCCACCAGGATTTACTTATCCAATGTACGTGAAGGGCAAAAAATCCTGCTTGACCTCTGAAGGCAAAAATCTGAGCCAAGAAGTGACTATAACCAGTATCTTCAAGCAGATCTGCAGTTATGTGCGTGCTGTCCTCCCTAACATTCGTGAAGGAAGGGACACACAGACAAATATGCAACTTGTCACATCTCACAGAATTTCTCAGAGGAGCCAAAGCCATACAAAGATATTCATTATGAACAGTCCAGAACAGGACAGCTCTCCCACTTCTCTGGGATAGCCATTCAAAAATGTAAAGTATCCTCACTGTTAGAAAACCGCATCTTAATCTAAAAGTGAACTTGTGCAGTATCAGCATTTAGTCTCAGCATGTGCAGACTGCTGCTGTGTGCTTTGTCAGAAAAAAAATAAATAATTCTCCACTCTTAAGCCTCTTCTCCAACACGCAAGCAGCTATCCATAACAATCTCTCTGCCTATTCTGTGATAAGCTGATTAAGCTGAGTGCCTTTAAGTTTTGCTCTCTGGATTCTGCATCATGCTTGTGGCCTCCTTGAACTCTCTCTACTACTGTCCCACTTTCTTGGCAGCTCTTGGGTTACCAGAGCTTCGCATAATATTTTAGCCGCAGTTTTCACCATTGCACACATGCAGCCAACACTGTGTTCCTCACCCCACCAGATATTCCTCTTGTTATGCACCCACAGGCCACATTAAACTTACAAGTAACAGCTGTTCACTGGCAGCTCTCAGTAGTTCACCGGATCAAAATCAATAATCTCACTGCTTTGTTATTCACTAACCCAAACTTTACCAGCAGGGATCTCAATATCATTATCTGCAGCACCAATAAAAGCGCTAGATAGCACTGGGCAAAGAACTAATTCCTAACAGAATCTCACTTCAAAAACACCTGCACGCTGATGTTTTAGCATGGGCAGTGATGTTTTGTTACCTGCTGGTAAGTGGCTTTAAATCTATCCACTGTGTCCTACGACCTTAAAAAGATAGACAATAGAGAATCAACTAAAATACCTGACAAACATAAAATGTGTCTTTTAATCAAGTAGATCCATAAATCATATCAAGAAACAGGAAATTCAACAAAATCTCACTCTGAAAATAAGCCAAGAACAATTTTATTGCAATCTACTTAGCTGCGCTAGTATTATCATGATGAACTTTGCCACTTTTCTGAAGCTAATATTGCATCATGGTACATATCTGCATTTGGGAGACATGAGTTGGAGAACCTAATCCAAAGAGCCTTGCACAACCTTTGGCACATCAGCCACTCTCCAAGGTGACTGGAGCTATTCTTCCAAAGCACTGTGAAATAAGTGGACTAACAAAGAGGAAGTGAGACACAGCGATGCTACGATCGTGCAAGCCAGACGGCACATTGTTAGGTGGCTGAGCCACTAAAACGTTTATCAAAATTGCTGGTGTAACTAAAAGAGTATTGACTTAGCGGAAGTTCCCTGTGAAAGGCACGTGAAAAACAGAAGCATAGCTAGTCCTTAGGGTGACAGAACACAAGGCCAGGCTGCACTACCCACAGGCTTCAAAGCAGAAGCAGAATTAACAGCATCACCAAGCTCCTCACACAGTGCATGCCTCCACAAATCCTCCTTGCCCTACGTCCCTGACTCACCACAGTGATCAAAGGCCTCTGAACTTGTAGGGCAACTGGCTGTACCACATCCAAGATTGAGAACGGCCAAGAGCTGAAAAGGAAGAATTCAGCAGTGAATGACCCCAAAGCTAACACAAAGTGACGCCAGCCCCACCGCAGGAATACCCATTCCCAGTACCTGAAGCGGAGCAAGCCAGCCCGGCCATTAGTCGCAGCCTCCTCTGGGAACAGCAGCAGTGGTGGGTTTTGTCTGTGGGACGAATACACCTTCAGGGACTCCACCAGCTCTGCTCGGCTTCCTGTTACTCCCAGCTCCATGAATCCCCGTGACCAGCAGATGAAGCCAGGGGCACCATTCAATGCAGGCTGCAAGGGAAAACAAGAGTAAGGAAGAAATGCTGCCCTGTCCTCCCCTCAAGGCCTACTTTCCCAGATGACAGTGTGAGACAAAGTTCCTGCTTATTAACAAAAATGCCTCCGGGGGCTGAGGGAGCAACCCGTCTGCTAAAAGCACTAGTAGCAGAGAACACGTTACTGCCAGGCTTCAGTAACTTCTCTGGCCCGAATTGCCTAGGAATTTGATTACTAATCTCCAGTTCAGACTGTACTCTGTCTGCCTGAGAAACGAACTGCCCCCTTGTCCTGGGCGACAACCGTGTTTCCCCATGTTCTCTCTAGTAGTTCCTGACATGTTTGGCAAAGGATACGCTACTTCCAGGAGTTACTTTTCTCCAGGTAAGGAGCAAATCTACTGCTGTTCAGGATATAGGGCCAACCAACTCACTCCCAGGCACATTTAGAGCCTGTTGATTCTCCACACATAAGGAATTTCACAAGAGTGCAGGGAAAGTTACACAACCACCAGCCTGGCACAAGAACACAAGCACCACTGCCCCGCCACGCAGCACCCCTCAGCACTCCTCCGCAGCACAGCAGCCTGTCCGCACCCACAAAAGTGGCACCCAATGCTGTGGGAAAACCCCACAGCAAACGCTGCTTCTGGCACCACCTATTTGAAAGGCCAGAAAAAGATACAGATGCTAGGATTCACCCACTCTCTTTCCATAAAATCAAAACCCACTGTAACATCTCCTGTTCCTCCTCACCCTATTTCCATTTCACGTGCAGAGCCTAAAGCGTGACACTAAAACACGGAAAAAAAACCCCAAAGCATGTGCAATTCTGGGTTAATAAGGAAGAACTGAAGAGGCTCAGGGCTACACCTAAACTCTGAATGAGCCCTCTGTGCTCATTTCTTGGTGAGAGGTGTTTCCAGATGTGCCATGCTCTGGCTCCCAAGTTACTCACCGTATTACATGAGGTCAGGAGGTTGATGACATTGTGATCAAATTGTGTCACGTGGTTGGCGATATATACCCTCACGTTGACATCTCGAAGCCGGGGATCACTTTGCCGCACAAATAAGCCCAGCACTGAGCACATCACACGTACAATAAACCTGGGGGTGGGAAAGTGGTTTCCTCAAGTCCTGCAGTCTGAGCCATTGCTGGCTTTCACATCCAACAAACAGAACACAGATTTAGGAATTCGTGTGACTTAAAAAAGGACACTGGTACAAAACAGAAATGATATGACAGATATCTGGGACAGGAATTGTTGGGGGGCTGCAGTTGGGGCTGAAGGCTGCCTGCAGAGCTGCTGCATGAAATACGGGGCAGCGAGATACACACAGAATTTCTTATCAGAACACCCGGCTAATCCAAGTGTCTCAGATCAGTCCTCGAGCACTTAAGAGGCAATTGCCAGCTTTGGTCTTGGCAGAGAAGGCACCTTCGAGGGTCCTGAGGGGGACAAAGAGTCCTGAAAGCACAGCTGCCCGTAATCCTCTGCATGAACCAAGCCACCATAGCTACGGATCCTAAATGGGTGAGGGCAGCCCTCCCGCCCCACGCTGCCCCACAGCAGTGTCTGCACACCACATCCCCACCCCAGGCAACTCTGCACCCCGGGGAGAGCCAGGCTCACGCACCGTCGCAGCACGCTGTCAGGCAGGGCACAGCTGACCAGAAAGACGTGTACGCCAATGAAGAGGCGCAGGACGAGCAAGCAGAGCCCCACGGGTGCGTAGAGCAGCAGGGCCAGAAGCAGGAACCCATCAGTCGGAAACCTGTAAGGCCAAAGAGCAGCATGGACAGCCTGAGCACGGCTGGGACACACAGAGGACGGTCGGACGCCCAGCTGCCCTCCCGGGCCCTCCCCAGGGACCACCCTGCGTCCCCGACTCTGCATGACCTCCGCGGCCTCCACAACGAGATACCCAGCCCTTCCCGGGCCTCCTGGGCACACCCGGGACTCTTATCGGTCGCCCCCCAAGGGACACCACGACCTTCCCCACGGAGCTCCCATGGGATACCTCTTCTCCCATTGGGCCCCCGAGGCCTCCCGCCAGAGACCCTCCAGCTTCCTGCGCGGGCCTCCCACAGGACACCCCGTCCCCGCCCCGGGAGCCCGCGGCCCACTCCCGCGGTCCCTCAGACCGCTACGGCTCTCACCGGTGCGAGTCGAAGAGCCGCTCAGGGCCCGGGGCTGCAGGAGGCTCCATCCCCGCCGCTACCAGTGCCTCAGGGCCGCCCGTCACCCGCCGCCATCTTCCCCCACGGCCGACGCGCCTGGCCCGCGCGGGGCAGCCTGGGAGATGCGGCGCCTTCCCGGCGTGCACCGCGCCACCGCGCCACCGCGCCGCCTCCCCGCCTTGTCGTGGGCCCTGGGTGATCAGCGAGACGGCGACGGCGGCTGGCGGGGACACTGTTCCCGCCGCAAACTCTGCCTGTCCTCCCCCACCGGCGGCCGCGCGACAGCTACCGGCGTGTCTCGCCAGCCGGACTACAGCTCCCAGCGCGCCCCGCGGCGGGACTACAGCTTCCGCTAGGAGTCCGCCTCAGGACTACGACTCCCAGCGTGCCCCGCGGCGAGACTCCAGCTCCCAGCGTGCCCCGCGGGCGGGCGCCGTAGCAGCATGGCGGCGCTGGCGCGGTGGGCCCGGCTCCCACTGCGGCCGGGCGCCGGGCGTTGGTGCCGGGCTCTGAGCGGGGTCTCTGAGGGCCCTCCGCCCCCACCGCCGCCGCCGCCTCCCCCCTCTGCCGGGGGCCGTGCCTTGGCGGCGGCGCTGGGCGCCGGCACAGCGGCGCTGGTACTGCTATGGGCCCGGGAGGGCGAGCGCCGGCGGCCCGCCTTGCCCGCCCTGCGCGCCGCTGTGCCCGCCCCACCGCCGCCGCCCGCCTCCCCCCGCGCCGCCTTCAACTTCATCGCCGATGTGGTGGAGAAGACGGCGCCCGCCCTGGTCTACGTGGAGATCGTGGGCAGGTACCAGCACCGGGCGGCTCCCCCCGGCTCGGCCCTCAGCCTCCCCCCGCGGAGCCGGCTTCCCCGCTGCCCGACGGGGGAAGCCTCTTCCCTCTTGCTCCTGTCCAGGTCCCCTCCCGGCCTACTCCTCCGAGAAGGGTCTGGCCCTATCCTCCCCGCACTCTGCCGGGGAGGGATCCCCCACCCTCTGCCGTCTCCCGGCCACCTCGTGTCCTAGGCAGCCTGAACCGGGCACGGCACCCGGGTGGGGTCCCACCAGTGCTGCGACACGGACAGATCCGTCCCCTTGCCCTGCTGTCCGCGCACGCAGCTGGCATGGGGTCAGGCTTTGCCACGGGGACACGCCACTGCCGCACCGCCACCTTGTCCTCCAGGACTGCCTCGGCAAAGCTGCCTCCTAGGCAGCGGCCCCAGGCTGTCCTCCAGCACAGGATTGCTCTGTCCCAGGAGCACGACTTTGCATTTACCTTTGAACTCCATAATGTTCTGGCCATCCTGTGCCTCCAGCCTCTGAGTAGTAGCTCTGCCCTTCATCTTGTTGACTGCTCCCTCCAGTGTGGTGTCACCTGCAGACTTGCCAAGTGTGTGCAGTGTCCCATCCTCTGGTTCATGAATAAAGACGTTACATGGTGTTGGCCCTTCTCTCAGTTCCTCGGGCACGGTGTTAGTAGCAGACCACCAACTGGCCTTGGACCTCGGTGGTCCAGCCAGTTTTCCATCCACCTTATCTGATTATCGGCCCTCATGTCACCTAAGTGCCTAGAAGGGTACCACAGGAGATCATACTAAAAGCCTTCTTAAGGTAGACAATGTCTGCTGCTCACCCCTTATCTGCACAGCCATTCACCTCTGCAGAAGCCAGCCGGGTTGGTTGAGCATGATTTGCCATTGGTAAGTCTGTGCTGGCTGCTTCCAGTTCCCTTCTTGTGTGCTGGGAAGTGTTTCTGGGAGTGTTTGCTCTGTAACTTCCCAGAGGCAGGGGCGAAGATGACTGACCTGCTATTTTCAGGACCCTTTTTCTTGGCAGTCTTGCAGCCTAGTGTGACATTTGCGTTTTTCCAGCTATCAGGAGCCCCGCTTTACCACCATGACATTTGAGCACTCACAGGGACATCAGCCATTCCCATCGTGTGTATCGTGTCTAGTGCCATGCGCTTGTTCGTGTCCAGTTGGCTTCCGTGATCCCTCCCCTTGATCTTCTCTGTAATGCTGCATTCCCACAGACTCTGCCTCTGAGCACAGGGCTTGGGAGGCCCAAGGAACCAGGCAAAAAGGCAGTGAACACCTCAGCTTTTTCTGTGTCTTTTGTCACTAGGTCCCTTGCCTCACTCAGCACCAGGCCTTCCTGCAGAGGTCAGGGTGATTGACATCCCCTGTGGGGACCAGGGCCTGCAATCGTGGGTGTTCCTTTAGCTCTCTAAAGAAGATGTACCCATCACCACCCAAATGGTTATTACCTGCTCTGAGACAAGGCTCTGTGTGTTCAGGCTATTTCCTTGCACAGATCACAACCCTTCCTACTTGCCTCCTTGCCACTCTTTCCCCAAGAGCCTGCGCCATCCATTGCAGCTCTCCACTCACGTAGGCTTCCCACCGTGCCCCTGTAGTCCCAGTGGGATCATACCTTTCCAGTTGTGTTCGGACTCCTGATTTTTCCTGCTTCTTCCCCTGTTGCATGCATGTTTGTGTGGACTCTTGAGATGGGGACCTTTCATGGGGAAGTGAAGGAGTCTCCCTCTGTTGCACAGACGTGCTCAGTATCCCACGCTTCTTTCTGGGCCTGCCACTCTGAGCCATCCAGCCTGCCTGGCCTCTGCCACACCCCCTCAGGGTCCCTGCCACCCCTCCCTGACCTGTGCCCACCTTGCAGGCATCCCTTTTCAGGCCGAGATGTGCCCATCTCTAATGGCTCGGGTTTCCTGGTTTCTCCGGATGGGCTCATTGTGACCAACGCACACGTGGTGGCAAACCGGCGGCGCGTGCGGGTGAAGCTGGCCAGCGGCGAGCAGTATGACGCTGTGGTGCAGGATGTGGACCAGGTTGCAGACATCGCTACCATCAAGATCAAGCCTAAGGTGTGCAGCACGGCTGGGGAGACGCTCCCTTCATTCCCTCCCATCCGCTCACCGTCCTCTTCTTTTCCAGCACCCGCTGCCCACCCTGCCCCTTGGGCGCTCCTCCGAGGTGCGGCAGGGAGAGTTCGTGGTGGCCATGGGCAGCCCCTTCGCCCTGCAGAACACCATCACCTCTGGCATCGTCAGCTCTGCCCAGCGGGGCAGCCGGGAGCTGGGCCTGACCACCTCTGACATGGAGTACATCCAGACTGATGCTGCTATTGATGTAAGATGAGGTTGCGGTGCATAACGGGTTGGCACCTCATCCTGGCTGCCCTCTTTGGGGAGGGGGGAGCTGGGGAAGGGCTGTGGGTGCCATGAGGTCAGAGGAGGCTAGACACAGAGCACTGGGAGACAAAGGGATTCTGGCCTGTCACCCGGGCGCTGGCTGCATTTCTCAGCCTGACCCTGTTCTCTGGATTCTGCCTCCCTGCCGCGGGTCCTGCTGTGCAAGGATGTCTCTTTCATGGCCTGTTTACTGCTCTCTCCCCTGCTGCAGTTTGGGAACTCCGGGGGCCCCCTCGTCAACTTGGTAAGTTCTCCTGCTTGCCCCTTCGCTGGCTGGGGCAGAGGTGTGCCAGGTGCCCTTTGGTCTATGCCCCCTGGGGCTTGGTGTCCCTCACTGGGAGCACTTGTGGGTGCTGCAGCTGCAGGGAGGGAGGGACTGTGCGTGCTCCAGGAGGAGGAGCAGGGGATCAGCCCACAGTGGGAGCCCTATGCTGTGTCTGTTTTGGGGAGCCTGAGCTGATGGGACTCTGGCGTGCCTGGTGAGGCCAGCATGGCTGATGCCCATGGGACCGGTCTCTGGCCAACCTCATCAGGGTCGAGCAGGCTGCAGAAGCAGCAGGCTCAGAAGAGATGGGCAGCACAGGCGGGACTGCAGGCTTGCACAGTAGTTCCCCTCCTCTCCACAATGATGCAGGCTGGATAGCACAGTGCCCTTTCCCCTGCAGGATGGCGAAGTGATTGGGGTGAACACTATGAAGGTGACATCAGGCATCTCTTTTGCCATCCCCTCAGACCGGCTGCGGAAGTTCCTGCAAAAGGAGGAGCAGCGCAAAAGTGAGTTGGCTGCTTCCCTGCATGGGTGTTGGGGGAAGGAGCACAGAAGGAGGAGGATGAAAGAGGGAAACTCTGACACAGCTGGGCTCCAGGCCCTTCTTCTGAGAGAAGTGCAAGCAGAGCAGGAGAAAGGGTCTTTGAGGGTAAGAAGATGTCTTCCATCTGGCATGAAACTCCCCTCTGCCGTGGGAAAGCTGTGCTGCCGCTTCGCTGCCCACAGGGTCCTAACAAACTGCAAGGAGGATGCTGGCCTGCATCCGCTGCAGACAAAGACTTTTAAAGTGTCCCAGGTAGCTTGCACTTAAGTCCCCAGAGGTAGGTGAGGATTTTTTTTCTGTTCGTTGGTACTTTTTATTAAATCTCAACATATGGGAAAATCAGTGGACCATTTGTTGGTGTTCAAAGGGAAAGGATGACCTGGAAACTGGGAGCTACTTAGCCTTGTGTGTGCTAATGGAAACGCAGGTGCAGGATTCAGCTGTATCATAGAGGACAGGTAGTTAATTTAGTCCTGCAGAATACTGCCTGGTTTTGTTCCTTTGCATTTGTGATAATTTATGTAATGCAGGCTGTTGCTATCTGGTTCTCACGTTGACATTCTCTGAGCGATATTCTCAGTCAAAAAAATGACAGCTCAAACCAGGAAAGTGAAGTACGCAATACCAATAAAGTTGTAACTGGTCAATGGAACTTAAATAAGCTGTCGGTAGGGAATCAGAATGACTCCCTCCGCATGCTGTCTGCCTTGAGGTGTGTGGGCTTTGTGACTCGGCTGGCTCAGCCCAGCCCTATATTGAGTGCCTGTCTGTTTTCGGCCTTGTCATTTGATATCCTTTCCTTTGACAGGCTCTTGGTTTGGCAATACAGAGACAAAGCGCCGTTACATAGGAGTGATGATGCTGACTCTAACACCAAGGTATGTGTTCTAAGGTTGGGGGCCAACAGGCTGGTCTTGTTGGAGCATGGTGGCTGTGTGATGGGGCGTTCCAAACTAACTATGAGTGCCTGTTTTGGGGAGGATTGTCTTCACAGCTTAAGCATCTCAAGTCTCTTTGTGCTCGTGTTGTGTTTAAACTCTAGGCTGTGTCAGAGGTAAATTAGAAAGTTTCTACACTTGTGGCAGAATCTGCAAGCAGATAAAAAGTCCCTGAACCTACCCCCCAGCATACCACATCAGTCTGTAATTGTCATTGAGGGGAATTTGATACAGAGCCCTTGCAGCACAGCATGAATGAAGAGCCACCAGAAGCGTTGTGTAATTAATAGGTAGGCAATGTACCAATTGAAAGTTATGATGAGACGGCTGGGCAAGTTGTACTGTCTGGGAGGAGGGATCTACCAGGTGAATTGCTGTGGTGCGGAAACAGTTATAGAATATGGGACTTGCAGAATAAGAAATGGCAAGTTTCCCTGCAGTAGAGTTGACTGAGGGAGGAGGTAAAGAGGTAGGAGAGCGGTCTGTGTTGGCACACACAGCGTGGCTGCCACCCAGAGGGTGGTGTGAGACTCCTTCCTGGGTTTCAGGAGGAAGGCTGCATGCTGCCTCTGGAGAGAAGTCATGGTGCTGACCAGTACAGCACTGCCAAGTGGGAAGAGGATGACCTGTGTGTCAGACTCTTCAACCTCATGGCTGTGGCTTGGGAAGGGCATTGTGTTACCTCTGCGTCTCAAGGAACGCTCTGGTCAGCAATGAGGACTGCAGACAGGCAACCAGCTTGGGTCTGATAGAAAGATCACCTGCTGCTCTTGCTTCTGCTGGTCCCCAAGACATGCCTGTGGCCTTGCCAGCCAGCCAAGCACTCTGAAACAGGTGCCCTGCAGGCAGTGGCAGTTGTGCCCTGCTGAGGGCTGGACAGCCCTGGTCAGGCCTGCATGGAGCTCTGCTCAGGGCTGCCAGCCCTGGCAGGGAATTGCTGCAGGGTTATATATACCTGAGCGCCTGCCTGTAGCCTCCTAGGTGCAGCAAGCGCATGTGTTAGGAGTGTGCTGGACCTGCACTCTCACCTCTGAGAGCAGTGCTCCTTTTCAAGGACAGAGTGTCTGCTCTGGTTCCTTGGCTCTTGCAGCCCTCTTTCAGGAGTCTTTTAATTGACTTTTGGGGCTCAGCGTGCTAGTGGGGTTGGTGGTAGTGATGTGCTTGGCAGAAACGCCTTTCAGGGCTGCGTTCTGCCCTTGCCAAAACTGTCATGGCTCTTGCGTGTTGGTTGGATTTTTAGGCTGCCTGTGCCTCTGGACACCAAGAGCAGTCTCTGGAATTCCAGCCTGGGACACAAAAGGAGGAGCAGATGCTCTGTGCCTCCTGAGATTTGGGGCAGTGGGGTGGGTGGGGGAACACTGTCAGCATTGCTGGCATGCCCAGTAGGTGCCCAGATGCCCAGTAGATGGTGCTGGTACTCAGAAAAACCCTGGGAGGCGGGAGCCCAGCTTCCTCCTGCTTCACTGGACAGGCATGCAGGAAGAAGTCTGTCAGGGAAGAAGCATGAAATGCTTAGGACCTGGCTCCTAGGAAGCGGGTCCAGCTTCAGCACAGCCAGCGAGCAGTCTGGCAGCTGGTCCTTGGAAACCATCTGAGTGCAAGTCTTGTTTGTTCCCAGTTGCTGGGAAGATCTCCCAACAAGGGATTGCTTGCCTTGGAATCGGGTGATTACACTGTCTGGACACGCTCATTTGAAAGGCCAGAAACTTGCCCTAGCACAGGAAGAAGGTGAAGCTCCATGTTGGGTACAAGCTCCTCGGCATCCTGGTCGTGCTGCACAGATTGTCTGTCAGGCAGGAGATTCCCGAGACACCAGGCCTTTGCTCTGCTGCCTGAAGGGAATGGAGGTGTGCCAATGGCTTTGAGCTCAGCTGTGGTAGAGCTTGTAGGTACCCTTGCCTTGGCCACAAAAAGTCAGGGCCCTGGCTAGCACAGCCCTCTGCAGTCATCTTGCAGCATGGAGTAAGTAGGGACTGAGCAAAAGACTTTGAAAACAGCAAAGGGAAAGACTCTGATTATTGGGTACGGGTTCTACATGAAACGGCTGCTGGGGTGTGTTGCTGGTCAGGGCTGTTACTAGACGGATGTCCAAAACATGAGTTGGTTCTTCATACATTGTGTGATAGAACTTGCTGATGTTGTAGGGTTCAAAAGAGCAACGAGAAAACGTTACAGAAGAAAAGTCTTACTGGCTTTCCAAATGCAGAGATGCAGCTCAGGAGCTTCTTGAGCCAGGCAGCTGGAGGCCATGGGCATCTGGGGAACTGTTTCATCTTCAGCTGGCATTGTAGGTGATAGGGTGGTAGGGAAGATGGACCCCTCATGTGACTGACCTGTGGACTGGATCTGGCTGGGATGGAGTTTTTTCTTCATAGCAGCCCAGGTGGTGCTGTGTGGTAGATCTGTGACCAGCACTGTTGGTAACACGCAGGCGTTTTAGCCGTTGCTGAACAGTGCTTCCATGGCATCAAGGCCTGCCCTGCTTCTCACTTGGCACCCAGGGAGGAGGCTGGGAGGGGACGCGGCCAGGACAGCTGACCTGAACTGACCATGTCCTATGATGTCATGCTCAGCAATAAAACTGGGGGGGAAGTTTTTCCAAGGTAGGCATTGCCTGGGGATTGGCTGAGCATCAGTCTGCTGGTGGGAGGTGGTCAGTGAGTGCCTTTGCATCACTTGCCTTTTTTTTTTCTCTTTTTTTTTTCTTTTCTTTCTTTCTTCTCCCGTTAAACTATCTTCATCTAGACCCACAAGTTTTCTTGCTTTTGCCCTTCTCATTCTCTCCCCCATCCTGCTGGGGGAGTGACCAAGCAACTGGGTGGGGACCTTCCTGCCAGCAGGGGTCAACAACCCACTACAGCCAGGTGCAACCGCTCTAGTGCTATGTAGCCTGCTCTGCCTCCCGGCTCCTTACCACGATGCTGATTTTCACTCTGCAGCATCCTGACTGAGCTGAAGCTGCGTGACCCCAGCTTCCCCGACGTCTCCTATGGAGTGCTGATCCACAAGGTGATCATTGGCTCCCCGGCCCATCAGTAAGTGTCCCTCTGTGCCTTGGGGGGTGGCATGGGAGAGCAACTATGCAGGATGGGATGCATTTAGCTCTGAGTGTTTTGCTCCAGAGCAGCAGGGCTTGGGCCCCATAGCTGTCAGTCTGCAGCAGAAACCAACTGGTGGCCCTTGTCAGGGCTTGGTGTCTTGTTGTCCAAGATGCCTGTGTGGCTGGAGGAATGCCTGGTGTGGTGTCCCCTTCCTTCTGGGAAGATGAAGCCGAGTGTCTGCTTCGCCTGCTGTGTGTTCCTGTCATCGTTCTCCCCACAGGGCAGGGATGAAGGCAGGTGACGTCGTGCTGGAGATCAATGGGCAGGCGTCGCGCCGCGCGGAGGATGTGTATGAGGCAGTACGGACGCAGCAGAGCCTGGCCTTGCTGGTGCGGCGTGGCTACGACACTTTGCTGGTGAGCGTCGTCCCTGAGGTCACGGAGTAGTGGTGCTGTTGCGCAGGCCGCTGCGGGCGCTGGCTGGCGGTGCTGGCCGAGAGCCGAGGACACAGGACTGAGCCGTGACTGTGCCGGTCAGGGAGAATCAGAGAGCTTGTGAGGGACTGGAAGGGGCCAGGCAGAGGGGACCAACCTGGTGCTTCGGTGGACTCGTGGTGCAACCGCTCCCCTCTGTATTCAAATAAAGCACTTTTCTAGGGACCCCTCAGTGCTGTGTGGCGTCCTTCCTGTGGCAGTGGCCTAGGGGAGGCTGTGCTATGTGAGACCCTGCCCCCTCCTCTCAGTCCTCACATGAGTCCTTCCAGCTGGGGAGGAGCACACTGTGTGTGCCTCCAGGGATCTCCTCGGTTTTAGAGGTGCCCTGCCACCCGCTCAGCATCCACACAGGCTCTGATCTGACTCCTCCGACTGTAACACACGGGCACCCTTCGAGCCGGGGCTTGTGAGGGCACCTCCTCTGCAAGTGAGAGTGGCCCTGGAGCTGCTCTGGGGCAGGCTTTGCCAGGGCGGCCCTCCCTGCCTCACTGGTGTGCCTGCTGAGCTGGCCCTTGGCAGCACTCGCTGTTGTGGCTGTGTCCACGAGGCCAGAGGGATGTGGCAGATGTCTGCCTCGTCAAAGTGCTTCCCCTGGGAGCACTGCTCTAAGGTCTGCATCCACATCTGCACCCATGAAGCAGCTTTCTGGGCCATGGTGGAAGCGGTGTTGATGCTGGACTCCGAGATGGCTGGGGCAGCATCTTGCTGGCCCTGATGTTCAGGAAGGCTGAAGGTGGGAGCCGGTGCTGGGGCCGGGGCAATGCCTCATTGGCCCTGCCTGTCCCTCCCCCAGCCCAGCATCTGTCCATGCCGGAGCACTGCTCTCCCACGCATGCAGCACGGCCCCGGGGGACAGTTGGGGCCCTCCCTGTGCTCTGCAGCTGGTGGCCAAGAGCCAGGCCAGCCCTTCTGGGAAGGAGCAGCTATGGCTGTTCCTCGCCTTCCTGGAAGAGCTCCTGCTCCGTTCTGGCCCCTGCCAGAGGCTTTGGGAGGCAGGCAGCTCTGCGGCGCGGGCTGCCTTGAGGGCCTGTGTCCGGTCCTGCTCCAGCAGGGAGGAATGCGCGTGTCGAGCCAGACCCCGCTTGTGACGGGACTCCCGAGCCCTCGCCCCTGCCTGTTATTTTTAGGAGATGAAAAGAAGCACAGTTCCTTGGGGGTGCTGTGGCAAAGGGCGGCTCTGAGCCGCTGCTCCCTCCCTGCGCTCTTCCCGCCCCGGAGAACAGACCTCCTTTCAGGCGGCCCTGGCCTCGCCAGAGGAATTTGCTCCCCTAGCAAGCCCCAGCCGGCTGCTTGAAGGGGAAATAGCTGAGACGCCGGCGGCGTTTCTCGCATAGCTGCTCCGGCAGCGCTGACCACAGTGCTTTCCACTGCCCGGAGCCAGAGCCTGCCCCAGCCCAGCTGCCGGCTGCCCTTCTCTTCCTCCCCGGGCACGGGGAGGAGCGGTCTATCCCCCAGCGATGCAGAGGTGGCTGAAGCTGCCTCTCTGTGCTGCTCTCTGCTGCAGATGGGCCCAGAGCGACTGGCGGAGGTGGGGTGTCCCTGCCTTTGCCCTCCTGTCATGTCTTCGTTCTCTGTCCCTGGCTCTGCTGGGCTCTGCTCCCTTCAGGCCAGTCGAGGCAGCCCATCTCTGCTGCAAGACTGCAACCCTCGTGGGTCACAGCCCCGTGGTGGGATTTCTGCTCAACACCATTTGCATTGCATCTGGTGTGGGGGAGCCAGCACTTCACCGCATCCCTGCCGTGCTAGGGTGGCCCCGTCTGTTCCCTCCAGGGCCGTGCCCTGGGGGTGCTTCAGGCCAGAGCAGCGGTGCTCGGATTCCTGCTGGCCCCTTCCTCTCACCCGCCATCCCTAGAGGGCCAGTGCTGTCTTTCCCTAGCCCAGCACTGGCTGAGGGTGGTGCAGCCAGGTGAGGGGGAACTGCTGTGAGGCCGGTCCTCGCCCAGCCAGGGCGGTGTGGGCTGGGGGGAGCTTCCTTGCTCCATGTGGGTGTTGGAGGTGGGTGCAGGAGATGGTGGAGGGGCAGCTCCCGCGCTCTGTGCCGGAGGATGCCAGCCAGCCATGTGCTGTGCCTCCCAGTCCTGCCAGCCTCCTCGTCTCACCCTAGAGAAGAGCCGGCAGCCATTGGGGAAATAGAACTGACAACTTTATAGAGAAAATAAAATTACAACTAAGAGAATGGGTGTGGGATCCGCTGCCGGGCAGCTGGAGGCAGTGCTGCCAGGGCAGGGGTGGCCACGCCACCCCCAGGGGACAAGGGGCTCCCTGGGGCTCTGCGGGTGCTGTGCAGGGGTGCGAGTCCCTGCGTGGGCGGTGGGTCCTGGGCTCTGCTGGGGCCATCTGAGGGCAGAGCCCTGGGGAGTGCCGTGGGGGTGAGAGGAACCAGGGCAGAATGGGGGAGCAGGAGGGTGCAGCTGGGACGGCAGCGACCGGGAGCAAAGGGGGGGCATGGTGGGGGGTACAGGACCTCCTGGCCCATACCCATGTGCCGCAGCCCAGGGGACATGGGCGCAGAGTCTTCTGGCCGGTGGTTGGGGTGGTAGCCCCAGGCTGGGAGGTGCAGGTGCGCGGTGCCTCCAGCACCAGCTCCCCGAGACGGGGAAGGGCAGCTGGTGACGGTGAGAGTCCTGGGCAGTCTCCAGCAGGGCACGGTGGCGGCGGTGCCAGGCATGAGGCCTCCCCGCCGGCCCCCCAGCAGCTTCCCCCACCTGTGCGGGGCGAGGGAGGGAGATGCCCGTCTCCCCGGGGGCCAGGGCCCTATGAAATCTGGTTGTTGAGCTGACCTGGATACTGCTCAAACCGCTTGTTGGCCTCCTCACTGAGCGCATCGCCTGGGTGGGCAGAGGGCAAGAGCTGTGGGCTCCAGCACTGAACATCATGGCCTGTCCCCCCAGCCCCTCTGTTCCCACCCCAGCTGCCCCCAGCCCCTGCCTCCCCATGGCAGCCTGGCCATCCTGCCCCAAGCCCCACAGCCTGTCCCCAGCCCCACTGCTTCCTGCAGCCCCCTCATTGCCCTCCTCCTGGGCCACCCCTGCCAGGACATCCCTTGCCCCGGCGTCCCCTCATCCCCACAACGCATCCCGGGGCTGTTACCGATGTGGCAGCTGTGCACCCAGATGCGGTGCCCGTCGTACTTGCAGTTGCATTTCATGGCGTTGTTGGTGAAGTCGCTCTCCGCCACCTCAAAGTTGGGGTTGATCACAACCTGTGGGGCACTGTCAGTGAGGGTCGCAGCTCCCTGCCCCACACCCGGCAGTGCTGCAGCCCTGTGCTGTGTCAGCTTGGCCTTCGCGGCCTCGGTGGAGCTGCTGCCTGTGGCATGGCCCCCAGCACCCCAGCCCTGTCAGGACCAGTCTCCCCAGCTGCACTGGGATATGCTGGAGGGCTCTGAAGAGCCGGTGGCTGCCGCTGTGGTGGGGGCGGCCCTGTCACTGTGCACCATGTGCCCACGAGCAGTGTTGCTCAGAGCAGGGAAACCCGGGCTGAAGCATGCCCGAGCAGTTCCCGCATGAGCCCTGCACATCTTCGGGCAGGAGGACAGGCACTGTCCCTCACCAGCACACATCCCACCAGCCCCACCATGCTCCAAACCCGCTCAGAGAGCAGGGGAGAGAGGGCCAGGTGGCGGGGGCGGTGGGAGAGCTGGGGGTGCAGGGGCAGAGGGTGGGAGGGATGGAGGAGGGGCCGGGGGCGGCTCAGCTGCAGCACCTGCAGGATGTAGTTGCCTGGCTTGACGTCAGTGATGTCGATCCACTGGCAGTCGATGTCGTGCCGGTACAGGTCCCAGCAGCCCACAGTGATGCCCTGCTCCCCAAAGTTGGCACACTCATAACGCTTGGCCACGTCTGTGGGGAGGAAGAGAGAGCGGCTCGTCCCTGCTGCAGCCCTCTCTGCGCAGCCCCCGCGTCACCCCCCCAGCCTGGCCCCGTGGCTGGGGACAGGCAGCCCCACAGTGGGAACACGGGCAGGGACGGTGCTGCAAAGCCCCACAGCGCCCACCTTCTTCACACTCGGTGTCCTCGAGGCAGAAGCTGGCCTTGTGTCCCTCCGCCACCTTGGTGCCGTTGGGGGTCAGGATGTCGTAGTGGGTGAAGATATCCATGCTGTGGTAGTGCCTGCGAGAGGGAGCCCGCAGCATCCCAGCTGCACCAGTGCCCTGGCACGGGGGAGCTTGGGCGGATACTGGGGGCAGAGGAAGAGCCCCACGGAGCAGACGGGAAACTCTGCAGCAGGACCCCCGCCGCCTGCCCAGCCCCTCGCTGTTGGGGGAGGTCCCCACAGCCCCTGATCTGAGTCCTGCGAGGTCGGGCAGAGCTCAGTTGTGCCCTAGGAGGGGACATGGCTGTCCCCAGCAGGACGGCCCAGGCAAGCAGGGGGGCTCAGCTGCAGGGCACAGCCTGCAGCCCCCATCCCTGCTCCCCCCACGCCCCCCAGCCCCAACACTGCTCATCTAGGGACAGCCCTGAGCCAAAGCAGGCAAAACTGGACACTGGGCAGCAGAAGGTGCCTCACCCAATGTCACCCTCACCTGGCGTCACCCTCACCCGGCGTCACCATCACCCCAGTGTCACCATCACCCAGCCCAACCCAGCAGCACCATCACCCTCTCCCCACCCTGACCCCCCCGCCCCCGCCTCCCCAGCCCAGGCTGTCCCCCTGCCTGCATGCCCGTCCCTGCCCGTGCCGCGCACGCACCGGTGGCACTCATGCCAGACCCAGGAGTGCCGGCCGGCCTTGGGGCGGAAGTCGGCGCGGCCGTTGTTGTGGATCTGGGAGGAGAAGCGGAGCAGGCGACGGTGCCCGTAGGGCCAGTTGGCCTGGCGGGCCGAGCTGGAGAGGCAGTTCTCCTCGGCGGCGCAGTACAGCATGTGCAGCGGCCGGTCCTCGATGTAGGCCGTCTCCTGCACCAGCGGGGCGTGCAGCAGCAGGTCGGAGGCGGCTGGGGAGCAGGCGGCTGCTCAGGGACAGACGGCTGCCCCGCTGCTTGGCAGGCGGCAGGGACGGGGCGAGCAGCCAGCGCGGGCAGGGAGGGCTGAGCCAGCCGAGGGAAAGCGTGCCCTCCCCACCGGCAGGGCACAGGCTGACCCTGCAGCCCTGTCACCTGCGAACCCCATTGCCCGCAGCCCCATTGCTCACAGCCCCTTTATCTGCACCCCCCGGCCCCATTGCCTGCAGACCCCACCGCCTCCACACCCCATTGCCCACAGCCCCCATTGCCTGCAGATCCCGCTGCCTGCAGACCCCATTGCCCACACACCCCACTGCCCGCAGCTCCCCCCCGCTGCTCACTCTCGGAGCAGATGACACCTGCGGCGAAGCGCGTGCCCGTGTTCCTGCAGTTCAGGCTGGTGCCATGGTGCTGGCAGTGGCTCAGGGACATCTCGTGGCCGGCGCACTTCACCCCACTCAGCACCATCTCCGTCACGTTGCTGGCGTCCCAGTACCACGTCTCCTGGAGGGCGAGACAGGCTGGGTGGCAGGGCTGGCCACCATGGGGCACCCGGCTTGCGCACACACCCAGGCTACAGCCACCACCCAGCCAGGGCACAGCCCTGCCCACGTACCCAGGCTGCCCACAAGGGTCCCAATCCCACGGCACGGAGCAGCCACATCCCTTTGCCCTCATAGAGCCCCACAGCCGTCGGGGAAGCACCGGTGCCTGTGCTTGCCGAGGTGTCACCAGGGGCTTCCCCGCCGGCACCTACCGTCACCGCGTGCAGGGAGTAGCCCAGGCCGAGCTGGCGACAGGCCACCATTGCCTCCTTGGTGGTCCAGCCATCGCTGCACACCGTGCCCCACTTACTGCCTCGCTTCACCTCCACGCGGCCCTCAAATGTTGTCCTCCCGCCGGCTAGGCGGATCTGCAGGGAAGCCCTGGGGCCGTGAGCAGGGACCCCACGCCATGCCACCTCCCACCCCATCCCTTGTCCCATGTCCCATACTGTCCCTGTCCCTGTCCCCGCGAAGCAGTGGTGGTGGTGGCTCGCTGCCCTGGCCAAGCTGGCGCTGGCACCTACTTGTAAGCCGTGGTTAGCGAATCCCAGACCCAGCTGGCGACAGGCCACCATCGCCTCCAGTGTACCCCAGCCTTCGCCGCAGACCAGACCCCAGCGGGGCTGGTCCCCATCGCCAGCCCCCACTGCCACCTCGACCCGCCCCTCGAAGCGGCTCCGGCCCCCGCTCAGCCGAATCTGCGGAGAGAGGCAGTGGCAGCATCATCATCGTCACAACTGATGCTCCCGCTGCTGGGGCTGCATCCCACAGGATGGTCCTGCCCAGCACCTGGCTGCGCACCTGGATGGGCCCTGAGCCCAGAGCTTTGGGGCACGCAGGGAGGTGGCAGCCAGGAGCTGAGTGGAGCCAAGCACAGCTTTGGTCAGCAGGGACCTCACCAAAAACGGCAGGTTTGGGGCCAAGAATTTGCTTGTGAGTTTGGGAACTGTCTCACCAAAGCAGGGAAAATGGTTCATTTTGAAATGGCATTCTCATTTCAGAAATGATAGGTATGAGAAAGTTAAAAATTATTAAAAAGCCCAAAGCAGATGAAATGACAGGGCAGGGCAAACAGGAACATGCGGCTCCATTTGCTCATTTCATCATCAGTAAAAAAAAAAAAAATCTCTTTTGGTTGGCCCACAGTGATTTTTTTTTCTGGTGCTTCTGCCGGGGAGCTGGCATGGGCTGGCAGCAGGGAGAGCAGCAGGGAGCAGCTGCCCCACACCATCCCACACAGCGGGATACCACGGGGCACCCACACCCCCCCATGGCCCTCCTTCCACCCCTCTCCTCACAGGCGCAGCTTGGGACTCCCACCGCAAAATCCCCCAGGGCAGCCCTTCCCTCACACCAGGGGCAAATGCGTGGGGTGCGATGGGGTGCAGAGAAGGAGAGATGATGGGCCACCCTACAACACGTCCCATGGGCCCTCCCCCAGCAGCCCACTCTGGGGGCCCCGATGCCAGGATCTGCCAGGCACCGTGGCCCCATGGATGCAGGCAGCCCCCCACGGTGCGCACCAGGTTCTCGTAGCCCATGTAGGGGATGTTGCAGCGGACAGCCGCATCCTCCGTGTGCTTGCAGTCCTCCTGCGTGATGTTCTTGAAGGGGCAGCTCCAGAGGGACTTCTCGGTGCCCAGGCACTGCACCTCGTTGATGTGGATGGGCCCCGTCCCTGCCGGGGGGACGGCAGGGCTCAGGGCCCATTGACATAGGGACAGCCATGGCCATGCTGTCCCCATGGCTGCCCTTGCTCCTCAGCGTGCACCGAGGGAGCTCAGCACACTCCTGGCCCCCATTGCTGCTGCCCAGGGCAGCACGGCTGAGTGGCCACTGTCCCCTGGAGATGCTTGTGGCAAGCCCTGCACCACGTGCGAATGGCAGCCAGGAGCCCACGGGACAAGCGCAGCCACAGCTCCCCCCAGCCCAGCAGAGCCTTGCGCCTGGACAAGCGCCTCATCCTCAGGCAGGAGGGCGATGCCTGGCCCCTCCACCCCAGCACCCTCACCTTGGCCCATACGTGCCCCGGTGAGGGCCTCCTTGGCGCTGCCAAAGCCCAGCTCTCGGCACACCACGCTGGCTGACAGCAGGTTCCAGCGGTCGTCACAGATGGTGCCCCACTCGCTGCTCTTGAGCACCTCGACGCGGCCCTCGCCAACCTTCGCACCACCCTTCAGCCGGATCCGTGGCTGCCGGGGAGCAGGGTCAGGGCACGGTGTGGGACAGCATGGTAAGGGACAGCACGGTATGGGACAGCACAGTATGGCACCGTGCAGCATGGCACGGCATGGTGTGGCACAGAGGTTGCTGGCCATGACACCTGGGATGTGCAGGGACCGGACACTGCCCCCACCTCCTGCTCCATGTCACCCAGGGACCCGCACACCCGCACTTGGGTGCAGCCCAGGGACAGAGCCCTGAAGTGGCCAGCTGTGGGCCACCGCAGGACTCATCCCCCTCCCTGCGGGGCTCACCTGGCCCTGCTGCTGTTGACGCTGCTTCTTCTTGTGGCCATTGCCAGTGGCAAAGAGGGGCCCAGGCACACAGCTGACGACGGCGGGCATGCCAGCCCCGCAGGCGGTCGAGGTGTTGCCCCGGTAGAACTCGAAGGCGCACATGGAGAGGTGGACCTCTGTCCCCGTGCAGGACACAGAGTGCAGGCGGTAGTTGAGCTGCTGCCGCTCCGTGAAAAGCCTGCAAGGAGAGAGGAGCCCTGAGAGAGGACCGGCACGGCCAACCGGCAGCGGAGGTGTCGATGGCCACCCTGCCTGCGGCTACACTCGCTGTCCGTGAACCTTGCACTGTCCCCAAGGGAGAGATGCTCTGTGCCTGCAAGGCGCCCACCCCTCGCCGGCTGCCTGCCCCACACCCCCGGCAGCATGGGGACATGCATGGCACCGGTGGCACTGAGCGGGGCTCCTGGCACTCAGGCTCTCCACTGGAGCCATTTACCTCTTCTTGGGCCCTACGTCCTCCCTGCGCTTTTGTTTAGGCTGAGATTTGGTGGCCAGCCTGGAAAACAGAAAACAACCGTCAAGGAGCCTGGGGCCTCAGGCTGTCACCTCCGCCAGCTGCAGTGACGCAGGGAGCACAGCCTGCCCCGGTTGTCACTGAAGACTGAACGGGGCACGTTGGCCTCCCAGGGAGACTCATGCACGTCCCCTTCGTGTCACACATGGGTGCAACGGCATCATCTGCTGCCAGCAATGTGACAGAACTGCCCTCCACAGCAATGATGCGGTTTCCTGCCCACATCCCACCAGGAAACTGTGCCGGATGCAGCAACATCCTGCGCTGCCTTGTCACACGGCAAAAGATCAAACACCAACCAGCAACGATTTGATCTGTGGGGTGCAAGTGAGGTGTGCCCACGTCCTCATCCAGACACCAGACAACGTCACTGCGCTGCGCTCCGAGGGGAGCGGGATGCCCAGCAAGCACAGCACCAAGCAAGCAGCGCGGGAGGCGAGTCCTGTCCCCAGTGCCATGGGGGGCACGGTGACACTGGCTGCAGGCTTGCAAGGACCCACAGCCAGTGCGGGGAGCTCCCCGGGTGCATGCTGAGCGGTGCGGGGAAGAGGAGGCTGCCCGGGGCCTGGCACACGCGTGATGTAGGTACAGTCCCAACAGGCTCAAATGCTTTGCTTCACGCGGGGAGGAAGATGCTGAGCAGGGCCAAAACCCCTGTGAAGGGGTGAAGAGCAGAGGGGACTGACACTCCCCCTCCCAGAAAGAAGGCAAAACCAAGCCCAGCAACTGACCCCACTGGCCAGCAGGTCCGTGTCAGCCCACACAGCCCAGCGAGCCCCAGGACACGGCAGCTGACAAGGAACCAGGAGTCAAATGGTTGGATGGAGGACATCAGTGCTCATTCGCACTCATGAAACCACGTCTGGATCCTGCACCCAGTTCTGGATCCCCAGTGCAAGAAAGCCATCAGCTCAGCAGTGCGAGCTCTGGGGATGGCCACCGGGGCAATCAGGGCTGGAGGGGAGATGGGGGCACGGGCCTGTTCCAGAGGGGGGCTGAGATGGCTGGACCTGGACCTGCAAGGGGCTGTGAGGGACAACGGCTCTTCTAGCCACGGGAGGGAAGAGCACGAGAGAAAACCGGCCCGACCGGCAATGTGAGGTTCAGACTTGGTGTAAGGAAAACTTTCTCCCCGTTGAGGGCTGCTCAGCTTTGGAGCAGAGGCCACGAGGCCTCTCCATCCTCGGAGGTTTTCAAAAGGCAACTGGATGAAGTCTGGGCTGACAACAGCTGGCCCTGCTCCATGCAGGGGGTCGGACCAGGACTCCCCGGGGTCCCTTCCAGCCTGGATCAGCCCGTGACCCCACGTACGACTGCAGCTGTGCAGCCCCAAATTGATCAGCCCCAGCAAACCAGCGCGTGGCTTTCAGGAGACAGCTCCTGCTGGGGGCAGAGGGAAGGGAACGGACTGCAGGCTCATGGACTTCGCAAAGCATTTCATACAGTGCTGCAGGGGAAATACCTGCCCATTGGAAAAGGGGCAGCCAGCACCAAACCAGATGAATTACAGCACACTGCAGTGAGCAGGACCTGTGGGGGGGGGGGGGGTTGAGGAGATCCCATGGGCTGACCCTGTCTGGATTTCCATCACCAGCGCAGGCACGGCTGCAGGAGCTGGCGAGGATGCCCGTTGGGGACACAAAACTGGGAAGTGTCCCAACGAAGAGCTTGGGATGGGTCCAGAGTGTGGGGCACCTTCGGCACCAGGGAAGGTGGTGGGACTGGGGCAAGGTCGTGTGCTGGGGGCAGAGCAATGTCTCCGTGCAGCGCTGGGCTCAGGCAAGAGGTGCCATGCCATAGTCCAGAGAGGATGGGCTCTGGCTCCCTGCACCCACCATCAAATCGGGAAGCGGGGTTCAGGGATGGAGGGAAAGGACAGTCAGACCATCCCTGGGACTGGCAGAAAGGCAGCAAGAACGAGTGGGCAGAGGGTGCAAGAGATCCCGAGCAGATGCAACACTCATGACAAGACCTGCCACATCGTGCCCATCGCACCGGTGCCCAGCACCACTAGCACTCCTGTGCCCATCACCCTGGTGACCAGCACTGCTAGCGCTGCTGAGCAAGTGCTCTCATGCTGGCGCCAGCCCACCCTGCGGGGAATGGAGGGGTGCGCAGCCTTTCCAGCTTCCCCATTGCCGCTTTCTGCCGAAAGCAGCCCATTTCCACAGCCCTCCCTCCCCATCCGCCAGGAGAGACAGCTCTCTTCCAAGGCCTCCAGGTCCCTGTGGGGCCACAGCACAGGACGCTGAAGCCCCCTCTGCACCTCCCAAGGCATCTGGCCTACAGTGGGTCTGCTCTGCAGTCCCAGATCCCTGTGCCAGGACTCCTGCCTGGTATGTGGGATGGGGGCTGCTCCACCTGGGGCATGGCTGGCCTGGGAGAAAGATTGTCTCTCGTGGCGGACAGGGGACCCCGGTGTGGACAGGCAGGTCCCACCGGGGTGGGGTTTGTCCTGCCTGCCCAGCACAGCCCCTGGTCTGCTCCTTTCGGATCCATTTGCGCTAGGATCCATTCCAACAGCAGAGACCGGTGGGGACGGACAGCCCAGCTCTGCCAAGGGCTCAGCAGATGGGGCACCCCGGCCCCTTACCTGCTGCCTGGCTTCAGGCGCCGGCCCTTCATCCTGGCTGCACGCTTCAACCGCCTGTGGGAGCAACGCCGCGGCTGCCCAGTCAGGGGTGGGTGCAGCACTGGGCACCACGCCATGGGCGTCATGCCCATGCCCACACCCCTGGGCCCCTCGCTCCAGCCATGGTGCTGCTGGAGCATCCCTGCCTGGCTCAGCTGCAAACCTCCTCTCGTCACAGGGACCCCACACTCCGCGCTGGGGGGAAATGTGGAGGTGCACCACTGCCAGGGAGCAAAAGCTGCCCTCTTGGAGCAGCCTCTGCAGTGGTGCATGGGGCAGGTGGGCAACCATGGCTCCCCAAGCCATGCCATGGACCCCCAGCTCAGTTAGCGGGTGTCCATATGGCCAGCTGGGGCTAGAACTGGTGAGCAACAGGGATGGGAGGGATGCTGGAGAGCCACGATGCCCAACAGCACACACCCCTGCTGTCCCCCCAGCATTGCTCCGTGTCCCTGGCACTGTACCCAGTTCTGCTCCAACACCCCAGCCCCGTGGGCTCCCTGCTGGCCTCACTCACTTGTAGAAGTTCCTGTTCACCTTCTTCTCAGCAGGGAAGCCCATCATGCCGCAGACGACACGGCTGTTCTGGCTGCTCCAGCCCTCGTCGCAGATCTGTGCCCAGCCATCCTTGTAGCGCACTTCCACAATGCCCTCTGTCACCGGTAGCTGCCTCCGGGCCCCGGACACCACCGACCGCAGGCGGACCTCCTCCACGTGGCTCTGCTCCGTCTGCAGGGCACAGGTCAGCACAGGCTTCCACTGCACCCCGCCGTCCCAGATCCCTGCCAGCCCTTTCCCAGGGATGCCCCAAGGATGCAGGCACCCGCAGGAGATGGGGTCCCAAGTTCCAGGTGGGGAACAGGGACAGCCAGGTCCTGCATCCCTGCAGGCCACATCTGATAGCCCTGGGGAGCCAAGGACTTAATCCCATCCCGTGCAGCCAATGCTCCACCTCCCCCTGCCCCCCCAGATACATCTCCTGTGAGTGGTCAGGAGAGCCAGCGCTGCCGTCCCATTGACTCGGGACCCTGCACCCAGAAGCAGGGTGCCCAGACTGCCCCATGCCCAGGCACACACCCAGAGCAGGACAGAAGCAGGGGGTGCTGGGACACTGGGCACAGCCTGCAGGACACACACAGCCCCAGCTGTCCATACCTTGCAGGAGACCTGCCATCCCATACCCAGAGCTGTGCCATGTCCCCACATTCAAGCCACATCCTGAGCAGAGCTTTGTCCTCCACAGGTACTGTGGCTGGCGGGGGGGGACAGGGGCCCCAGCCAGAAAGACAAAGGCAGCCATGAAAGTTGGTCTGAGAGACAGAGAGCCTGGAAGAGAGGGCGGGAGAAGCCGAGCATGCCGGAGGAGTACGGTGTGGAGGAGCAAGTCTGGGAGTAAGGGTGTCTGGCAGGCGGGAGAAAGAAGAAAACAGGCTGCAGGGGTGTGAGACAGACCCCCTGGCCCAGAGAAGCTGCTGGGGGAAGTAGCAGCTCGGGATAATCAGGGGAGGCCATGGAAGTGCTGTGCTCCCATGCAGGGCAGGGGAGGGATACGCCTGCTGCAGGGTGGCCCACCACAGTGCCGACTGCTCCCTATGGCCCCAGAGCCTGGCTGGACTGGGCGCACCCCAGGGAAATAGGTGCTTACATGACTCAGGGTCTGGGGGGCCAGGGCAGCGGGGAAGCCCTGGGGACGTGGGGACAGCCCATGTGCTAGGGCTCAGGGAAGGCACCAACAGAGTCCCCTGGTCCTGCACATGGGAGCCTGACAGTGTGCAGTGGGGATGCTGCCTCCCAACTATTCAGGGAGGACTGAGGCCAGGCTGGGCTGCCCCACGGCAGGGCTCCCGGCAGCTGGCTCTGCGGGATCTCTGCCCACCCTGGCCAGCAGCTTCCTCACCTCGATGACGTTGGAGTCCTTGAAGCCTGGGATGCGCTCGTCCTTGCAGATGACACCCGCATCTTCCTCGTGGCTGCAGTCGCTGTTCCCCCAGCCCCGGTGTTTGCAGTCCCCAATGCTCTTCTCACCTCCGGCACAATTCACGTTGTCCAGCCAGATCCGCCCTGCCGGACATCGGGGGTGAGGGGGGGGCCAAGCCCATGCAGCTTCCCCCGGGAGCAGGGAAGGTGCCCGTGGAGCACAGCCGGGGACCACACAGGTGTTCAACAGAAGTGTGGATGTTGAGGTGGGGGCAGCCCTCCCACGGCACAAAGATAAGGACGGGGAAAAACCAAGAGTAAAGCCCTGAGTGGGGCATCTGCAGATGGGGAGCTTCCACCTCCCCAAGGGGCTGCTCTGCCAGACTTAAAGCCCCCATGCAATGTGCACCGCGGGGTCTGTACAGCATCTCGCCCGCAGGACAACCCATGACACCCCAGCACCACATGCCCACACCAGCCCGGACCTGCAGCCCCCCTGCAGCCCCCAGGGGCACGAGCAGCCCCACGGCTGTAGTGCCTGCAGCCACCCTGGGTACACACACAGCCGCTCACACGCAAACACACAGAGTTTCCCCGCCCACTTTGCATGTGCAACACACACACGCGCGCGCACACACACGCACACACACACACACACTGCTGGGCACCTGGCAAACACAAGACCTGCCTGTCCCCCTGGCCCCCCCACCACTGCATGCAAACCTGCTGTGGCAGGCACACCACCCCATGGCAGCGGGCTGACAGCCCCGGCACATGCAGTATGGGGGGGGGGGCTGTGCCCACCGCCCCTCTCTTACCGACGCCTTTGCCGTACTTGGCGCTGTGGGCCCAGCCAGTGGCAGCCACGAAGCCGAGGTGGCGGCACAGCACATGCGCGTTGGCCAGCGTGAAGTCGTCATCGCAGATGGTGCCCCACTCGTCGTTGTAGAAGACCTCGACGCGGCCCTCGTTGTGCTTGCGCGGGTAGCCAGCCAGGCGGAACTTCAGCTGAGGTCCGGGGGTGTGCGTGGGGCCTGGGGGGGTGGGCTGGGCACTGCCAACCCACAGCCACACGCTGCTCAGCAGCACCAGCAGCTCCTGCCGTGCCCACGTGCCGCAGCTTCCCATGGCAGCCTGGCTCTGCAGGGGTAGAAAGGGTCAGGGTATGTGGGATGGAGGAGCCGTGCCAAAACACCAGCTCCCCTCATCCAGCTGGGTAAACCCCCGAAACACCAGCTCCCCTCATCCAGATGGGTAAACGCCCTGCTCACACGCTCAGTCTCGTCCCCCGATGGAGCCAGCTGGCTCTTGCCTGCAGTCCCCTGCACCACCCCTGCACCCCCGGGGCTGCCACCGGTCAGGGCTCTGCCCGACGCCTCCCCGGCACCTCGCACCCCTCCGCCAACAGCCGCTACTGAAATCCCACCGCACCGCCAGGTCGCACCTCCTGCGCCAAAGGGCAGTGAGGGCAGACAGGCAAAGGGGTGTGCGTCACCCCCAGGAGGGTCAGTCGGAAAGGAGGGGATCGGCTGCCAGAGCAGAGGGAGCTGGAACGGGACCAGGGCCCGGGGAAAGCCCGGCTGGACCAGCCAGGAGCTTGATCCACCACGAGCAGCGCGGTGGCCACTGGCGGTGAGGGGCTGCCAGCCCACGCTCCTGCCCGCTGCGAGGAGCAGGGCAGCCGGAGCCTTTCACATTCCACTCTGTGCGGCATTTCTCCAGCCCTCCAATAACATCTGTGGCTCCTTGAATACCTGAGGGAGATGTGGTATTCCTGCACCAGCCCCACCAGCAAACAATGGTGAAAACACTTCTCTGTGAACCGCCTTCCCATGCTCTATTCCCATTTATCCCATCAGGGACCACTTTAACCCCACGGGTGCCGCTGCAGCCCAAGAACAGCATTTCTGCAAGGGCAGCGTCAGCCCTGCTCTAGGCTGGGCTCGCTGTGCTTTTGATGGCAAAGCTGATGCCCACCCAGCACCACCGGCACGGTGACCCGCCTGCCTCCTGCCACCACAGCCTCACGTCACCCTTCCAGCCAGTCCCTTCCACAGCTGGGAAAGCACACCCCCAAATCTGGGAGTCCCTCTAGGACAGGCCCACCAGAAATACATCTCTGTGTCCTACATCCCCCACCCCAAGAGCAGATCCGGCACGCTGCACTCACGCAGATTGTGTCACACGGTTTGTCGTTAGACAGTGTTAAAAAGAATAAGGTCTGGCTCACACACAAGTAGGGGTGATTTAAGACTCCAACATTTAGCTGCAGGGTTACAGAGGAAGGAAAACAAATGCAAACCCCGCACATGGTCCCGGCGTGGGGCTGTGCCCCCGGGACCTTTCTCGCAGACCCTCCCCATGGTGCCAGGACACTTCCTTAGCCAGCACGCTGCCCTGCGAGCCTTCATCCCCACTTTCTTATGACTTGCTGCCTACGTGCCAGTTCAGTGGGATTGCAAGGGTGTATTGGGGCATCTCTGGGGACCCTGGCTGCTCTCTAGGTGCCGCGCTGTAGGAGCCCCTTTCCCTGGTCTAAGGCCTGTCCACCTGTTGCCCCTTTGTTCCTGGTCCCCCGGCACCTGCAGGGTGACAGCAAGATGGACCTTGCTTTGGGAAAGGGGTCCTCACAAAGCAAAGGGGCTCTCACAGAGCAAAGGGGCTGGGGAGTCCGCCCTTGGACAGCACAGCCTCTCTGGGGCCTCACCGTCAGCCTGGCCACTAACACAGGGCTGGGGGCCGGCATAATCGACCCACTGCCCCACCAGCTCTCGGGGCAGCGTTTCCACAGAGGCTCCGCTAGCAGGAATTGGCCCCGTTCCTGCTCTGTTCACTCTTCCAGATGATGGAGGCCAGGTCACTCCTCCAGCCTGTGGGGATGCCTCCTGGACCCAAGGCAAGGACGAACCAGAACAGTGACCAGAGACAGCCCCTTTTCCATGCCCATCACACCAACAAAACCTCCTGAAGACATTGCCCAGCCCTGCTGCCTGCCTGCCCCTTCGGGCATGCGCCACATCGGAGGTGCCACCAAGAGCAGTAAGTCCTTTGGGATGAGTGCCTGGTGGCCGCAGATGCTCAGGGAGAGCGGGGGAGGGCTAACAATGACCAACAACACCGGTCCAGGACGGTGCAAGACATCGTGGGGGGAAGCACATCAACCCCCTCAGGGCAATCTCGTCAGCACCAGGTCCGGCTCTCCTGTTATCACAGCCTGGGGCATGGAGGACACCCAAGTGCTGCTGGAGTGCGCCCCGGCTCAGCGCAGCCCAGGAGCCCTGGGGTTGGTGGGAGCTGTCTCTGGGCTCCCCGCACCTCAGCTGCCTGCTTTGGCACTGCGAGAACAAAACAAAGCCCAGCAGGACGCATATTTGTGGGCAGGCAGCAGGGAAACGCTTAGCTGAACCATTTAATCAGCCTGTTATGGCAGGAGAAAGAGGAGGGCAGGTGCAAAAGGCCACCCCAGCCCTGCCAGCAGCTCGGGGAAGGGGGTCTCTGGGCTTGCCAGGAGGAAGCAGGGCAGGAACTCCCTGACCACATCTCTGCTCTGGCTGGAAAGCAGCGAAGGGATGGGCTTACCATCTCACAGCAGCAATAAAACACTTCTTATTCTGCCCATCAGTCACGGAAGGGACATCCTCCCTGCCCAAAAGAGGCATTATAAATCTTCAGAGCCATACCACTTTGAATGACACACAAGTTTGGGCCCTCTCGGTGCCAATTGTAACACTCCTTGGAAGACTGGGAAAGCTGGAAGCATGTAAGGACTAAAAGCTTCACTGGCACTTGCACTGAATGAGCAGGATGACCTCTGCTGCCGCGGGCTGCAGACAGGCTCCGGGCTGTTTTGCAACGGGGTCAACACAACGCTGAAGGACAGCAGCACAATTAATGCCAATCTCCGCGGTTCTGCAGAAATAACCTGTGTCAGAAAGCTGGTGTGACCTTTTATGAGATCACAGGTTTGGTTAATCGGAGTAACTGTGTTGATATAACAGGCTGAGACTGGAAGGCATTCAATTCATCTTGCACCACCTTTTAATGAATAATTATCACTCAACAAAATCAGTGCACCTTCTACTAAGTGGATTAAAACTGGTCACCTGCTGGAACTAACATGTGGCTACAACTGGGAAGTCACCGTTCAGTGGGCTTTCTGGTGAGGATCACATGCTTTTCAAAGCAAAACCATGTCTGGAAGAGGAAAAAAGTCCTCTCCTGGTGCAGTCTGCAAAGACAGAAATGGGCAGGAGCGTGCCTGTGATGGGAACAGACCTGGACAGCCTGGTAAAATGGCATCATGTAGCCTATGTCCCCCACTACAAGAAAAATTTAAGCCTTTGCATTTAGGAAAAAAGCATGTAGGACCTGAGACCAGAACACGGCACCTGAGAAAGCGCTTGGGCTTTGTGCGGCAAAGCACCAAGTCCCAACGGAGCCCCAGTCCCCACCAAGCCCCAGCAGTGTGACCTCCAGGATCTGGTATGCTCAGACTGAACAGGATGACCGAAATCATCGGTGTCGGTGAGACCACTTGGCTTGATGACAGGTCTCAGACCCAGCCCTGCAGCAACATGGGGCAGCCCCACATGTGCCTGCAGTCTCACGGCCCTGCCAGACGAACACGTGGCCCCATGTCCTGCTGAGCATGGGGCGCAGGCAGAAGAGCTGATGCTGGGAGGATGTCCACGTCCCGAGAATGTGGTGGTTGGTGCAAGAGTCGTATGGCTCCAACCCCTACAGCCGGGGCAGGAGGTGCCCTGGGACAGGGCAGGGACATCCTGCTGCAGCCCCACTCTGGCACCCCCAGCTCAGCTGCGTCGGCCTCTGTATTTAAAAGCCCACCATGAATTTCTCTTCCTCACAGTCCTTCCGTTGCTTGTGGACCTGCTCAAACTTCTGCCATCCATTCCTGCATAAACCCCAGCTTGCTGCCACGCTTAGCACTCTTCTCCCCGGTCATGGCTTTCCTCTGCTCAGGCTCCAGCGTCCCTCTTCCCCACCGCCCTGCCTCTGCCCTCGCAGCTCAGCCTGTCCTCAGCTCTTGCCGCTCATCTCACAATTTTCTAGTGAAATGCCCTGCTGAGGTCTGCAGGGGCCAACAGCACTTCCCGCACCCAGGATAACCTCCGATAGCTGTGGGGCTGGCAGTGTCAGCTCCCCGGGGCGCAGCACGAGCTGTTTCCCCGTTTCTGTACTATCTCCCTCTCTGAACGTGCTCCGAGTCCATGTGCCAGGGAGGTCAGGCTAACAGGGCTCTCATTGTCCACATCACTTTTTCCACGGTCTGAAACGCAAGCAGCGTTGAGTGCGTTTGCTCTTCTCCAGCCATGTGGCGCTGCCCGACTTCCCCGCTCTGCTGCCAGGCTTGGCTCCCGGGGGGAGCCCACCCCCAGCCCCGGTGGGGCCGTCCCGGGGAGCAGCGGCACAGCTTCGCAGGTTGGCGGACGGGGCTGATCCCTGCGCAGCATTTCCTGGTTTCACACCTGGAGCCCCTTTCCTCCAGCCCTGGCACAGCCTTACGAGACGGCAGTCCTGGCACGGCAGGAAGGCACAAGATCTGTGACAGGGCTGAGGCTCTTCGACTGGGACAGACAAGCCGGGGGTGGAGGGGGTCCCTCCACCCTGGAAGGGCTGATCAACCAGCACAAGAGTTCCAAGAGGGATTTCCCATCTCCTTCCCATATTCGGCCAGGGGAAGGTGCACCACTTTGCCCAGCCTGGCAAATTCTGGGCTACTCCTGCTGAGAGCAAAGGTCCCCACAAGGGTGACAGCTCCCACCCTGTCATGGGACAGCTGTGCACCAGCACAGCGGGAGGACATGAGCACTGGTGCCTTCAGAAGACCAGGAATCTGCAGGAGCCACACACATCCCCTGGAGAGGGTGAAAGGCAGAGGTGGCCAGCCAGCACCTGCGGAGGGGCAGAGGGCTGGGAATCAACAGGGACATGGTGTCCAGGTGTGTCCCCTGGCTGCTGCCGCCACACGCTTTAACAGGAGCCGGGCACAGTCCTGCCCGGCCATGCCTGCCCCAGCGCCCCGGCCGTCCTGCTGCCAGCTGCCTGCTCCAGCCAGGAACGGTTTCCTCTTGGACTGGGGCTGCTGCCAGAGCCTCTGGCCTGTGCTGTGCCGTGCTGAACGTGCCCACCTCGGCACACGAGCGGGCTCAGAGGCACAGCAGCCCTCACGCTACAAAGTGGAAAGGGCTCGGGAGGACGGGCTGGCCCTGAGCGAACGCTGGGCGTGGGAGCCGGAGAGCAGCCCAGGTCCTCCCCGCTGCCCAGGAAACCTCAGGAATGTCCCGGCCGGGCGTGCACAGGGCCCCGAGCCACATCCTGGCCTGCGGCGCAGTTGGTGCTGGCAGCCGGGCATCCGAGAGCCCTGCAGGGCTGAAACCGCGGGGCTCCCCTCGCTCCCCTGGCCTCGCCACCATGCCATGCTGCCGAGGCCAGCACGGGCACAGGGACCCTTCAGTGCCGAGGGCAGCCCTGTGTGGCAGCAGGGGCCACAGCACTGCTTGACCTGCTCCCACACCAGCTCCACCAGCTCTGCCTGTCCCAATGGACGATGGGGGCTCCTGTGCTCCCCCAGGACCCCCCATGGCTCTGCGTCCCCGACTGCGTCTTGCACAGGGGCTGCACCTCCCAGAGAGGTTTGGCTGTGCCAGAGAGGCTGAGTGGTGCTGATGAGGGGTGCACAGAGCCTGGGGGGTCTCCTGGCTCCCAAGGGCTGTTCAAACCTGATGTGCCATTTGGTATCCACCAGGCACTCAGAGGGATATCGGTCTGCCCCGGCAAAACCCCAGTGAAGGGCAAACAGACCTCGGGAAGGGGCAGCTCCTCATGAACTGGGGCCCCCAGCAAGTTGGCGTGTTTGATCAGCGTGTGTTAGGGCAGCCAAGCGCAGGGCATCCTTGCAGCACAGGGATGACATCCCAGGCCACAGCAGCAGGGCCATGGCGGGCGCTGCATGCAGCAGCAACATGCTCTCTTAGCAGCAGCTTTGGACACACGCACGGGGACATGGAGCAACCCAGGCACTGACAACTGGAAGGACTCAGAGAAGAGCAGCACAAGTGACCGAAGACCTGGGAAACTCGCCAGCACAAGAAGGAAGAAGCTCCCTCTGTTTATCTTTCCTTGGGAAGCTTAAGGGATGACACAGCCACACTCTGCCGAGGCCCACACCAGGACATCCCTGAGAGCGTGGGTCGCGTCCCCAGCACTCGGGGCAGGAGAAGGTCTGGTGGGTCCCATGGCTTCAGGCGCTGGTCTCCATCCCTCCCCTTCTCCCCAGGGCCCCAGGACGCACAGCCCAACAACGGCCCTTTCGCAATTCCGGCTGCCTGGATGGGCCTGCTCCGCTATTCCTGCTTCCCGGCAACCCTGAGGAGCCAGGAGTGTGTGTGCACAAACTGGGGGAGCCCTGACACCCCCACCTTGCTTGGGCCAGGACCGGCTGGCTCCCTGCCTGCCAGGACCCCATGGGATCAGAGCTCTGGGGTGAGCACAACCAAAGTCTGGAGGGCAGCAGGGCTCCGCAGCTGAACTGGTCCCAGAAGTACCACGGAGCAGCCCAGGGCTGCAGGAGCCTGGCCACATTGGCAGGCTTGGAGACACCTCCCAACACCTCCTGCTGGCTGGGACCTCGCTGCCCCACACTGCCGAGAAGGTGGGGTGCCTGTCCACACTGTCCCGCTGTGTGGCCCCATCCCCGACAGTGACACTGCTGTGGACAGTACACCCCAGCTCCCGGGGCTGCCCAGGGTGTCAGCTGGGGCAGAGCACTGACTGCACACTGGCGCTGTGCTCCATTGGGCTACCTGATATCCCCCTGTCCTGCTGTCACCTGCTAAGCCAGGGCAGGTCACAGTACAGCTCTTTGCAGTTCCTAACACCACCCAGTTTCCCCAGGACACAGCAGGGCCACCAGCTCTGCCAGGGGCTGCCTGCTCTGCTCTAGGGCTGCCCTGGGCTCCGGAGGGGCAGCCCTGGGAGGAACCAGCTGGAGGTGGGAGGGAAAGACCCCAGAGGAATGTGCAGACGCTGCAGCCATCAGCCACAGGGTCTTGAGAGCCCAGACAGGCTGAGGGGCAGGCGGTGGGGTCTGAGGTGCCCAGGCACCCCACAGCAGAGCGGCAGCCTGCTTGGAGCTTCTGGGAGCTATAGGCTCAGCTGCCTGCCTGCTCCTCTGGAGAGCAGCTGGGAAGATGCAGGGCCAGCAGTGAAGAGGAAACGCACCCCCAACCCTCACGCCTCACATCCCTTCATCCATCCTCTCTTCCAAGGGCCACGGCAAATTCCATCTTCATGGAAATCCTGAGTCTCCAGCGACCTTTGCAAACCACAGCTTGGCAAACAAGCCTCCCGAAGCCCGCTCGGGGGTACGGCGTGGCTGCACCAAGCCCCGACGCGGCACCCCACAGACCTGCTGGGTCTGCTGGGCGCCCCTTCCCGCCGAGGGGGCGGGAAAGGCAGGATGCCCGCACCCTCTCCCACGCAGGGGCAGGCGGCAGAGCGAGCACAGCTCCCCGCCGCCGGCGGAGCGCACAAAGCGAGCTTTCTGCAGCGAACGCCGGGCACCCTCCCCACAGCCGCGGGAAGCTGAAGCCCGCACCCCACAGACACGGCCCCGACACGCTCCGACAACCAAGGCGGGGGCGGGGGGGGGGCGATCGGGCGGTGAAACCGCCACCCCCCGCACACTCCCACGGCCCCACGCAGCCCGCCCCGGCCCCGCGTCCGCACGGGAGACACCCAGACCCCGCGCACCCGGCCCCGCTCCCCCCCAGCCCCACGCTGCCACGGCGGCACCCCCGCACCCGGCCGCCCCCGTTCCCACCCCCGCCCGCGTCCCGGCACGGCCAGACGGGCCCCGCGGGTGCCGTGACCGGCTCGGCGCACCCAGCCCCGCCGCCGCCGGGACGGTGCCGGGACGGTGCCAGCCGCGCTCCCCGCCGGTCCCGCTCGGATGCCCCGGGCGGTACCTCTCGTCCCCGCGGGCTGCGCGGCTCCGGCGGCGCCGAGCGAGACCCTCCAGCCGAGTACCGGCGGGAGCCGAGCCCAGCCGAGCCGTGCCGAGCCGCCCCTCTCCGCCCCGGCCCGCCCCGCGCCGTGCCCAAGTGTCCGGGGCCGGCCCGCGCCCAGCGGCCCCGGCCCGGCCCCGCAACCGGTAGGGCGAGGACGGGCCTCGCGCCCCCGTCCCACGCCCCGGCATGGGGCTGGCCCCACCGGGGCCGCCGTCCCGACTGGGCTCCGCTTCAGGGCCGGCACCGGCCCCCCGGGAGTGAGATTCTGGGGCGGGGGGAAGGGGGGCTGTACCGTGCGGGGGGGCAGCCCCGGGCCTTCCTGCGCACAGCCCAGCCCTCCCCGCCCGCTCGTGGGGGGTCCCCGAGCCTTGCGTGGCCGTGGGCACCGGGTTCCACCGGCCCCGGAGCACCGAGCTCCCCGTCCAGTCTGGGTGACCCGCGGCAGCCCCGTGTACAGGGACAGGGCTGCTGCCACCCTTCCGAGCGGCTCTCGGGGCACGGCAAGCCATAGTCCTGGCAAGGGGCAGGGAAGGGAAGGGCTGCCCGAGTCCCCCCCGCTTCTGGTCTCTTGGCCACCCCTGCCCCCACCTCCTCCTCACCTCTGGGGCCAGCCGGCTCTGGAGGGCACGGAAGAGAAACCTTCAATGATGGTTTTCTCCTTCCACCCTTCGCTCCCAGCACTTTTCCAGAGGCTGCAGCAGCATGGCTGGGCAGACGCCTTCCCCCTTGGTGCTCCTGGCCGTCCTGGATGTGCAGCGGCCCCCAGACCCACAAGGCAGCCGTGACTACAGGGAAGGCCCAGGCCCCGGGGGGTCCCATCCCTCAAGAGAGCCCTATCTCGGGGGGGAGCCTTGCTGGGAGCACACGCTGCCAGCTCCTGGAGCTCCTTCCTGGCGCTCAGTGCAAGGGATGCAGCTGGAGAGGCAGATGTGTGGGGAGCTGCCTCGTTTGGGGTTACGCAGGACCAGCTGTAACAACAGCCAGTGTGAGGCAGACGGACAGGGCTGCGCGGCAGGTGGGCATGAGGGTGTGAGGGGGACACGCTGGTACCCCAACACTTTCCCCCAAGAGATGAACCATGATGAGAGTCCACCAAATGCTTTATTGCCAAGGACAGCACTTCCCTCAGCCCCTGGGCAGCAGTGATGGTGGCTGCCTCACTGTGTCCCATACCAGATTGGTCCATACAGACAAGAAGGTCCTGGGTGCCGAGAGCCAGCCCCAGCACCAGCTGCCCAGGCTAAGGCTACACAGAGGATGGAGAGAGGTGGACAGCCCAGCCTGTGGGGCAGGGATGCTCCCTTAGCGCTAACACGCTCTGAGACCACTGCCCTAGATACTGCCCGTGGGGGTCTGCAGGCAGCCTGGGGGTGTTGCTGGCTCCCCAGCAAACGTGGAGGGTGCTCAGCACGCAGGAACAGTTGGGGAAGGAGTGGAGAGGCCCTGATGCCCAAATCACCTGAGATGGCAGAAATACTTCTCTGTCGCCCAAGGACCCTCACAGCCTCGTGCCCTGCACGTATCCCAGTGTCCCCACACAGGCCGTGTCCCCCATCACGTGTACCTGCCCTGCTCAAGGTGCCCCTCTGCTCCCACTCCCTCAGGCCGATGCTGTGCGGGATGGGGAGGCAGCCTGTCCCGTGGCACTGCCTCCCCGTGCCCGCCCCCGACGCAGTGCGCTCAGAGGAGACGTCCCAGGAGCCGAGCGTCGGGGGAGTTGCCCCAGGCCACCGGCAGGGCAACGAAGCCCAGCTTGCTGTAGAAGCTCAGCTGCTGCCGGTCAGCGGCACTGACCTGGCAAAACACTCCCCGTGACCCTGGAAGGGAGGTGAGAAGACGTCAGGCCCCTGGCACTAGAAACCCAGCGCTGGGGCTGGGGGACAGTGGCTGGGACCCCCTCCCCAAGGGAGTCAGCCTCTCCGCTGCCCTTTGTCACTGGGTGCCTTCACCATGCCCTGAGACACAGGTCCACGTGTCTCCTGGTGCAAGGGGAGGGCACGGTGCATGGGAGCTGGGGCCAGACTGCATCAGAGAGGGGACGGGGAGCCCCGGTGAGGGCTACCCCAGCCCTGTGCCGGGAGCTGGGGTTCAGGTGGAGCCAGCCCCCGGCTCTGGGGTGGGCAAGGAACAGTCAGGATGTGGTTGTGCTGGATCAAGGGGGCCCCAGCCCCCCCAGCACGGGGAGGTCATGCTCACCGTTGGCCCTGAGCGCGCTCAGCAGGCAGATGGCCAGGCTGCGGCTGGCCCCCACGTCCAGCACTCGGGGGGCCGTGCCCAGCTGCACCAGGGAGGGGAAGCGCCGCAGCACAGGCAGGGGCACAGCCGGTGGCTCTGCGTGGAAGAAGAGCAGTGCTTCCTCCAGGGCATCCTGCAGGGGACAAACACAAGTGAGGGAACCCCCTCCACCCTCGTCCCCCATACCCGCTTCCCCTCTGCTCCAGGTGCCCCCTCACCTGTCCCAGAGCTGAAGCACCTGCGCCCAGGTCTCGGGGGTACTTGTGCCGTATGGCCGGCAGCCAGCTGCTGTCTCGCTGTTGCAGGAAGCCTTCAGCGCAGAGTGCTCCGGCTGCGTAGCCGCACGGACCACCCTCATCCTCCAGCACAAACGTGTACTCGGGGCTCAGGCTCAGGAAGCTGCCCAGCAGCCTGCCAGCCAGAGCAGGAGCAGCGCTGAGCTGCCGCCCCAAGCCCAGCCTGCCCCCGGGAAAGCTCAGACCAGCCAGATTGCTCCTTCCTGCCCCGGTGGGACAGCACTCCACCACCCATTGGACCATCCCTTTGAGACCCCCCCAGTTGAAGCCCTCAGCCTTCTTGCCCGCCACCAGCCATGGTGCAGGCAGAGCTGGTCCCCGCAGGGATGTGAGGAAAGAAGCCGCTGCCTCACACCATGGCGCTGCATCGCCCTGCACACGGCTGGGCTCAGCCTGTGCCTGGCAAGAGGGAGCCCCCGAGGGACCACGTCTCACCTGTCACCGAGGAGATCAGGGTGGGCTGCAAGGATCTCTGCAACTTTGGGGTCACAGTCCAAACTCTCCTGGCACATTCGGTAAAGCTCTCCCTGGAAGAACCAGACCCACCTCAGCCCTGTCTCTGCCTGCCCTGCCCAATTCCTGCCCCACTGCTGCCCCTCGGCTGCCTGCTGCCCTGCCACTGGCTCTACCGCAGCACCGTGTACCAGCAGCTGCCCCAGTTGACCATAAAGAAGGACCATAACCAGGGCTGTGGCCTCCAGCGTGTCCTGGCCAGGGGAAGGTATGAAGGTCTGTGCTTCAGCTGTCCAAGGGTGCTGGCCTCCATGCCAAGTGATACACCATGCACCACCTTCTGCTGGCCTCCGAGGCTCGTTGCCACAGGACAGCAACACTTCAAAATGAGAAATTGCCATTCCAGTCAGGCATCCCAGAGCAGCAGCAGCCGAGGAAACGCTGCTCAGTCCCAGGATGGAGCATGCTCAGAGCAGCCAGAACAGCAGCGAAACCAATACTGAAACTCAAGTCTCCACGGAGCATGTGCAAAGTGGGACATCTCAGAATTTCTCCGTTTTGGTCAGATTTGAGTTTGCTGCTGCTCATGGGGATCGGCGAAAAGAACATCCCGATAAAAGCATTGCTTCTCAAAGGAAAGGCTGCCCTGAACACTGACCGGGAAGGGCAGGACAGTGCCCTTCTGAACGCCATTCCCAGAACGGGCTGAAGGGCTTAGCTGGATTTTTCTCTCGAAGTTTCAGTGGACACAGAGGTTCAGCTTGTTCAAGTTTAGCCTGATCAGATGAAATCTGACAAGAGGCAATTGAAAACAAGCTCTTGCAACGAGAATTGCTGGCAGCCGCAGTCTGATATTATAATCTGCTCTCATGTGCTTGCAACTCCTCCTCTGTCATTTACAAGTGCTGCAGCTGGGCATTGCCGGGTACTGTATTTAGCAGGGATGTGCAGTTGTGTCTGTGATGGCTGGATTTGCAGCGTTAGCATTTCCTTTAGCTAGGAGAGGCAGCAGGCTGAGGGAGCAGGGTGTTCGCTGCAGACTCGGTGGTACGTGGGGAACCCAGGGCTCTGCTGGATTTGGCAGCAGTTAAACATCTGTGTTCACCCACTTCCAAATTCTCCCTTTCCCTCCCCATCCCATGGAACTGCTGGGATGTCAAACAGAGCTGGGGAGGTGGGGGGCACTGGCAGCAAGCAGGCTGACCAGAGCCTCTCCAGCAGGGAATGATCCTGTAAACTGGATGAATGTTCGAAGAAGGGACTGATTTGAAGATGAACCTCAAGAGGCTCAACCAGAGCTGCAGACTGATGAATGCTGCAGGAGGTCGCCATCCAGACTTGTCCTGTTCTGGATCTTTCCTGGCATCCTTGCAGCCACTGCTGGAGATCAGTGCTGGGGATTCTCTGGAGATTGCCCTTGCAACATGGTGACCCCAAGTCTGTGCCAGTTGATCTGTGGCTATGTCTGCTGCTCACTTCTGAGCCAGGTCTCCCTCTCCTGCTGCTGCCTGCCAGGAGGGGCTCCGCCAGGGCACTCGTCGCAGGGAGGCAGGTGATGGTCCCTGCCAAGGCCACTGGACACAACACCCGCTCTCCGGCCCATGGGGCTGACACACTGCTGGACACAGCCCTGGGTGAGCTGCCCCACTTGCTCTGAGCAGAGTCCAGGCCCCAGAGGTCTCTTCCCATCTGTATCATCCTACACTGCAAGCTCAGCCTTGGGGGTCAGCAGTAGACAAGCACGTATCTTGTTAGCGCACATTCAGCACAGGCCATGCAAAGGTAGCTCTGGCCTGAGTGATGCGGGCCACCCCTTCGGGCCGTGACTCTCACCTTGTCCAGAGGCAGCAGTGGGCGCAGGAGGTACAGCTGGCTGGACGGAAAGAGCGGAGGTGGGTGGTAGAAGAGATCACAGCTGTTCCCCACAGGCAGCAGTGCCTGGAAGAGATACAGTCCATCAAGGAGCAGGTTGTCCTGGCTCCAAACCTTGTCCTGAAGGCAGCAGGAGGAGTGTCCCTCTGAGGCACCCTAAACCCCAGGAGCCGCAGCCAAGGCGCAGGGGCCCACGGCAGCTCTGCCTTCCCAAGCTTGCAGCAGCACAATGACAGGGCCAGCAGCAGCAGCTGGGATCCTGGTTTCCCAAAGGCTGCTTCACCCCCTCCAGATATGGGCATGCTCTCACCTGCAGCTCTCCAAAGAGGCCCCCCCGACGCGCCCAGGGCTCAGCGTCTCCCCCCAGCAGCATCGGGGCAGTGATGCTCTGGCACCCTGTAGGCAGCAGGAGACAGACAAATGTGAGGTGATCAAAAACCTCCTGGCCAGGGGAAGATCAGCCTCCACCACACAGCCACATCACGATCACACTGGCCACAGTTCCAAGGACCTGCCCCCACAGCTGTGCAGCCTGGGCACAGGACCCTGCCTGGGCTCAGGCAGCCAGCCCCATGCACTGGGGTCGCAGCATGCGCTCCGAAACAGGGCTTGAAATGGGAGAATGGGGAAAGGTATGGGCTTTCCTCCATGAAAGGTTTAAGGTAAAGACACGGCCCCTGGCTACAGCTGGGAAGCTGCAGCCTGGCACAGACAGCAGCACCTGTGCCTGTGGGAACTTGCCCTGCGTGCGGCTGCTTCCCTGTGGAATTGGTTCAAGACACCCAGCCCCATCCCACACTGGACTTGGAGACCCTCTCAGGTTGTCATCTGGTAACACTTCATGGTTTGTAAGAGGTCATGAGGCTCACAGAGCAACCAGGCAATCCTAAATGAGAGGAACGGGGTCTCACAAAGTGATGCACAGGCATTCAAAAATCCAACCTCACCTCTGTCTCCCAGGGCATTACTGCTCCAAATGGCCCATTGATCCCTTTTACCAGAAAGGCTAAGAGGTCCTTGGATTAAAAGGGCTGAGGAACATGCCTTAGAAATAGGCATTCCCTCTAGACTGTGAGAGATGGTGAAGAGCTACTCTGATGACCGCTCTGTCCCCAGCAGCAGCGCCCCATCCTGCCTCAGCGTCTCAGGGCACCCAGGGCTGCCAGGCTTCCCACAGCCATTCCCACTCTGCTCGGCAGGCAGGGCGCGGGAAAGGGCAGCCCGATGGCAACTGCTGGCTGCTGCTGTGGGGCTGGAGGTGATGGAGGGCAGCAGCCAGGGCCCCACCGCCCAGGCGGGTGAGCCAGGGCAGCACTGGTACTTACAGCCAAAGCAGCTTCCCCAGGTGCCCTTGGGGTCAGGGTCGCAGAGGAGATGGCCATCTGCAAGGGAGGTGAGATGGTGAGCAAGGGTCAGCGGCGGGGAAGGTGTCAAGGGTGTTCACCCCTGGCTGGACATAGGGACCTCAGACCTCTGGGAGAGGGTCCCAGGGCACCTTCACCTCTTTAGGGAGAGAAACAGTGGATCACAACAGAACAAGCTTCAGATGCCCCGGGTGTGCCACAGTGGCCGGGGGCCTCTACACTTCAACATGTCTGGATTTGGCCAGGGTGCAAATACATGCTATGAGGCCACAGGGGCTGGCTCAGGGCTGGCATCAGCCACCTACCCAGCCAGCGGACGAAGGCACTGGCGGCCAGCAGCATGTTGCGGATGTCCCAGAGGTAAGGGTGGAGGTCGTAGAGCAGCGCCCGTCCGGCACTGCTGACAAAGCGGCTGTGCAGGCGGCATGTCTGAGCGCAGAGCAGCTGGAAGGACTGGGCTCGGCTGCGCCACCGCGTGCCCTGGGGACAGACCAGGTGTCAGCACTACCATGACAGGCACCGTCCCGCAGCAGCGCCTGGACCAGCCTTACCTCACAGGCATCGGGTGCCGTGGCTGGGATGCCCACGCTGAGGCTGTTTGCCCGGAGCCACCGGAAGTGCTCCAGGAGATGCTGTGCCTGTGGCCCATGATGGTAGGGCAGGTAGAACAGCTCCACCAGCATCCGCACCTCCTCCAGAGTCAGCTGTGCTGTGGTGTCGGACCTGGCCTCCTTGATGGCCAGCAGTGCCGTAGGGATGGACCCAGCCTCCTCTGGGCTCAGTGGTGCCATGGGGATGGGCCTGGCCTCCTCTGGGGTCACTGGAGCTGTGGGGCTGGACCTGGCCTCCTCTGGGGTCACTGGTGCTGTGGGGCTGGTCCTGGCCTCCTTGGGGGTCAGTGGTACCATGGGGCCAGACCCAGCCTCCTCTAGGGTCACCGGTGCTGTGGAGCTGGACCCAGCCTCCTCTAGGGTCACTGGAGCTGTGGGGCTGGACCTGGCCTCCTCTGGGGTCACCGGCGCTGTGGGGCTGGTCCTGGCCTCCTTGGGGGTCAGTGGTACCATGGGGCCAGACCCAGCTTCCTCTAGGGTCACCGGTGCTGTGGGGCTGGACCCAGCCTCCTCTGGGGTCAATGGTGCCACGGGACCAGGGCTAGCACCAACCTCATTGGTGAGCAGTGCAGAGGGGCCAGGGCTGGCACCAGCCCCATCAGTGAGCAGAGCCATGGGCCCAGGGCTGGCGCCAGCCCCATCAGTGAGTGGTGCTGGGTGGCCAGGGCTGGCACCAGCCCCAGTCCCTGGGGGTGTCTGGGGCATGTCAGCCCTGCTGGCCTCAGGCTGGGTGCCGCTGGGGGGCTGGGGGAGGCTGTCACCCCCTGTCATGGCATCCCCTGGCATGGGTAGGGGAAGGTTCTGGCTGGTGTTCGCCCCATTGCTGCAGCACATTGTGGGGTCTGGGCTGTGGGGAGTCTCGGTAGCCACTTGGGTTCCTGTGGACTGGGCACTCCCAGCTGGGCTGGGCAGAGCAGAGGAGGACTCACAGCTCTCTCCGCTCCCCATGGTGAGCTGGTCCTCCTCCCCTGTGGGGCTTTGCCGACCACTACCAGAGGTCCTGCTCCCACTGCCCTTCTTGGGCTCCGAGGTCACCTTCCTCCTTGCCTCCCCTGGTGCCATGCTGCAGGGCTCAGGGCCATGCTGGTCTGCCTCACTGGGAACAGAGTCGTGGGGCTTGGGGTCGGGCACAACCTCCTGTCCTCCTGCTGTGCCGGGCTGCAGCCTTGTTCCTCCCTTGAGGCTGACGCTGGGGTGTCCTGGGGTCCTTCCTCCTGGTGGAAAGGATGAAGGGGGCAGCCCCTCTGGCACCTGCCTGGAAATTCTGCCTGTGGGGCAGGACAGCCCAAGGGACAGCCATGCCAGGAAGCCCCATCTCCGAGCTGGCAGGGACCAGAGTACTGTACTCTGAAGTTTGGGCCTCCGTGGCTGGGGAGGCCACAGGCTTTGCAGAGGCAAACTCTGCGAAACACCAAGCACGCACCGGGCTGAACCCCCTCTTCCAGAGACGTATCATGGCCCAGGCTCCCATGCTGCCAGACAAGGCGATCCCCTCTGGGATGCAGCCAGGGCAGGAGCACCCACAGGGCAGCATGGCACAGTGGACACGCACGCCTGCCCACCACGACACACAGACCCCGTGGCAGCACCAGCCACAGCGCCCCATCCAAACGGGCAGGACATGGGGCTCCCTCACCCCACCGAGCTCCCAGAAGAGCTGGTCCAGTGCTCCGGGGGCAGGGGAGGGTGAGGGATGCTGCACCATGTGAGTTCATCACCTACCTGGCTCCAAAGCCTGACGGTTTATCTCAGCCACCCAGTCAAGCAGTGCCAGCTCCAAGGCCTCCTGGGGGCTGTAGCTCCCCTCCTGCATGCCTTGGCTGTCCCCCAGGGCTGCGGCACTCTCCATCCCTAAGGAACCGGAGCTCATCAGCCTGGGCAGCCCCACTCTTTGCTTGATGGAGCTATCCCATGCAACACCAAGGGCGGGCAGACCCCCCTCCCTGCCCCAAGAAGATGTCCCCAGGACAGATCCCACGGCCCAGGATGTCAGGTCGTGTCCAGCCAGGTGAGACTCCTCACCCAGGCTGCCGTGCAGGAAAGCCTGCAGGGCCACGGCAAAGATAGGCAGTGATGGCCAGGGCCTTGTCCTTCGTGCACAAGCCCACTGCCAGTGCTGGGGCCCCACGCACAGAGCTGCCTGGGGCGCCAGGGACAGGTACCTGCGTGATCAGTGTGGGCACAGCTCCTCAGCTCACTCTGAAACCAGCTGCCCAGTGTGTGTATGGGGATGAAGTTGGCCTGGAGTTCGCAGTTGGGGTTGAGGAGCAGCCCACGGAGCCTGGGCATGAGGCCAGGGGCACGTCCTGTGTAGGGGCCCAGGAAGACGCGTCGGCAGTCATAGTCGTTGGCATACAGGTTGTCCCAGATGACAGGGCGGCGCCGCAGGACACCCTCCACCTCCTCCAGCAGTGTGGCTGAGAGCTCCTGTGACACCACCTTTGGGCCTGGAGCATCACAGCGCACTCACAACAGGGACATGCACACGTCTGGGCACTCAGCATTAAGGCGAGGGTCAAGTCACCCCAACCCACACTCCCCAGCCAGAAGGAGTGCAGACCCACAGCCCGACCCACTGCCTGCCTGGCCGGGGCTGCACACGCCGACAGAGCCACAGACCCAGGCTGGGCACTCACCTGTCCAGATGACACCGATCCCTGGGAGCAGCTCCTGGCCGAGGGTCAGCAAGTAGCAGGACTTGGTGGGGCTGGGAGAGCAGAGAGAGCTGCAGTACTCTGGGGAGAAAGCACAGAGCATCCCTTGAGGGGCAGAGAAACCGGGAGGGGAGAGGCTGCCTGGGATCAATGGACAGGGGCCAGGGAGATGCGCAGTGCAGGGATACTGAAGCACCAGCCCATCTGCAGCCTGGTCCTGTCCTAGTCCTGAGATCTCCAGGCCTCCCACAGGAGCATGAGGGGGCTGGGGGAAGCCACAGAGGCTGTCAGGGCAGTCATCTGTCAGCAGACACAGGTGCTGGGTACAGCCAGCCAAAGGGCACCCTGGTCTGCTGTGGGGTACCGCGGCTGGCCAAGCACCGGGCTCCCAAGTATCTGGGGCCGCATGGCTGCAGCTGGTACCTGTAGGGCAGAAGAGGAAGACGGAGGGTTGGCCCAGCTCCCGGTACACCTCATTGGCCACAGACGCCTGAGCCTGCGCCAGGGAGGGGAAGACGTCTCTGTCGGCTTGGCACATGCAGGGGTCGATGTCATCGAAGAGCAGCGCGAAGGAGTGGCACCCCATGGCAGCCACCTGCGGGCATGGGCATGGGCTGCTAGGATCCCTGGGCAGCAGAGAGAAAGGAGGCAGCGAGCCCCGGACAAGCTCCTGCCGCCTGGGCCCCGTAAGGACAGCAGAGGTCTGGGGCACCTGGACAGATGGGGCAGGCAGAGCAGCCCTCGCTGCATCCCCCATGCCTGCCCAGCAGATGCCACACACAGCCCCACATCCATGATTCACCCCACTCCAAGCCCACGGGGCAAACCCACTGTGCTGGAGGCTCTTTACCCTCCCTGGGGACTGGGGGCTCATCACCAGCCTGCAACCAGCCTCTGCTGCTGCCCAGCAAGCCCTGGGGCTTGGCTGGTCCCCTCCTGCCCCCAGTGCTGCCCGCTAGCAGCCAGCCATCCACGGAGCCCTCGGCTCTCTGCCACCAGGCACCCCACAGGGCTGCTGCCTGATGCACAGCAGCAGGAGGGGTTTACAGCCCCACACCAGCCTTTGGGGTGGGCATGGGGACGACACACAAGCACACATGCCCCTCGCCTGGGAGCAGTGGGATGAAGGAATGGCCCCACGGTACCTGCCTGAGTTTTTGCTGCAGCAGGAGCCGATCCCCGGCACTCGAAAACACCATGTCCTGGCCGGCAGAAATGGCGAAAACAAACTCCACACCCTGTTCTTGGGCAGCTTCGATGAGAGACCGCATGCGGGCTGGGGACAGAGCAGAAGGGGTGCTGTGAGCGCTGGGAGGCAAGGGATGGAGAGACACAAGGGATAGAGGGAGGGGGAACCACAGTGGCCTGCAAGGAAGGAGCTGAGAGCATCAGGAGGCATTAGAGAGCCTCTGGAGGGGAGGCCCAGGGGAGAGAGTTCCCAGTCCCTTGGGACAGAGAGGGCTCTCCGCAAGGGTCCGTGGACCCTGGCATATTTAAGCATATTGCTAGAGACCCATGTAAGGAGCTCCCCATGCTGGGTGGGCTCCTAGGCGATTCCATGTGATGGGCAGAGTCCGGGGAGGCTCCTTATACTGGGTAGGGTCTGGGCGTCTCCTTGCACTGGGCAGTGGGGGATCAGTGGGGATCCCTGCAATGGGCAGGTTCCTGGCAGGAACTGGCTGAGATGCAGATCACGCTTCACCCTTAAGGACCCGGGACGCCTGCAGCCCACCCGTGCTGGGGCCCAGCAGAGCCGCTACCTGCCTCATGCTCTGTGTAGGGCTCTCGCCAGAGCAGTCGGTGCTTCAGCTCATCCTTGGGCGCGTACATGTAGCAGTTCAGCCCCCGGTGTTTCAGCCTGTGCAGTAAGGAGAAGAAGGGGTCACCCAAGGCTCCAGACAGGCTCTTTGCAAAGAGGCATACGGGCAATTGCCAGCCCACAACACCAAGAGCTCCTCAGCCCTCTCCTTCCCTGGAGCTGCACCGTGTCCTGCAGGCTTCGAGCCTCTTCTCGCACAGAGCTCCCCCCCAAACTGCAGAGCCACAGCTCCTCCTCTGCACAGGGAGCCCTGCCCTGTGTACTTTTGACAGCCACACGAAGACATAAATCTCACCCAGTGCTCCCAGTGCTCAGCGCAAAGATCCCCCTTTAGGGACCTCCAGAAAGATAGTGCATCTGGACGAGAAAGACATCCTCAGAGACATCCTTGTTGCCTCCTGGGAGCTGGGTTGAGTTAACACCCTTGCTGCGGAAAAAGCAGGTGGGAGGGACCAGCTTAGCCTAAACAGCCTGTCACCTGTCTGGAAACCCCCAGAGTGCTGAAAAACGGTGACTGCTGAAGCAGAGCTTTGTCAGGGTGGGCAGCAGAGCTGGGCAAGCGTGAACCCATTGCAGGATGCTGCACCCGTGCAGTTTGCAGGTGACAAAGACCAAGTCAGTGGAGAATAAAGGAGCAGATACAGCACTCAGACGCAGCAATTTGACCTGGCTGTTAAGCAGGGCTTCAGCAAGCAGTATAATTCTTAACACAGACAAGCATAAAGTCCTACCTAGGTAAAAGAATACAGAAGATATGGTGTCTGAACTTAACATAACAAGCAATTAGTTGAACATGAGTGTCCTCTGCAATGCCACTGGTAACTCAGCATAACAGAGAGCCTCGGATGAATCACTGCAGAGTGTCAGGCAGGGCTACGGAGATTCGGTGACCTCTGTGCTGGCTGCAGATGCTGCCAGAGCAGTGGCCACAGCGTGGGAAAAACACTGATAAACTAGAGTGAGTCTGTCAAGGAGCCACATACACACACACACAGAGGTGGAAAGACTGCAAGCAACAGAGTCTTGGAGCCCAGTCTGCTCATCTCCTCAGCGCTCTGGAGGAGAGAAAAGCCACACCCGGCAGTCTGGGACATGGTGGGGTCCAGAGGTGACTCATGGGGGCAGGCATATGGGCGAGACAGGAGAGGAAAGCTCTCCAGATGCTCCACTACAGTCAGAGCTGAGAGGAAGCAGATCTGAGAGACATCAGGGCCTGCCTGCTTCAGACTGCACCGTCATAAGGCCCTTTCTGGCTTCAAAAAGCACAAACTCCTTCCAGAATCTCCCCAGCAATCCAGGACTCACTGGAAATTATCAGGACGGGGCAGACACCTCCCTAGACAGCTCTTTTGGCACTCCTGTATGAAAGCCGTCTGATATATTCATTTATTTTTATTTATCCTCCTTAGTAGACGATGTTTTACATTTTCCCACGATGAACAGACTGGGAAGCACTTAGTGTACCACATGATACAAGTGCCTCATCTTGTTTCTTTCCAGAGAAGAAAAACACGGATGAACATACTGCTCACATGTACAAACATGTGAACATACATCCCTGTCCAGTACCAGACAAGGCCATCATTAGACCTTCTCATTCCTAATATATTTTAAAACATCGCACCTTGTTTTCCTTCCTGCACGTTTCCCCCAAATTTTCTAAGCTACGTTTTTCTCTCTCTGCATCTCTGGTTGCTGTGCGATGGTCCTTACTTGCATTTGCGACCACCCACCCTGTCACCAGTGCACTCTCACAGCGTGACTGTCACATTTCCCACACAGTACGTGGCTGCCACTGCCATCACCAGTACAGTCACCAGCACACGGCCCTGCTCTGGCCCACTGCCCGGCCATCACTGGTGCACTGCCAACACTGTCACCAGCACACTGCCCACGCTGTGACCAGCACATTCTCCACCCTATCCCCAGCGTGCCGCCCATGCCATCACCAGGGCAGTACCCACACTGACCAGTGCGCTGCCCAGACCGTCACCATCGTGCTGCCCATGCCAGATGCTCCACAGGAGGCTCTGCGTGTCCCCAGTCTGTTGGTGGCAGGTCCTGCCCACATCCTTCCATCACAGGGACACATGGTGACATACAGACATACACGGGGACTCACAGGGACATGGGGCCCCCTCCACACCAGGCAGGGATGGCAGCCTCAGGCTAAAGGGGCCACCTGTGTCCACAGTGGAGTGATGCGGGTTTGCTGTGCCATCTGTTTCCACAATGATAAGCCCGGCTCCAGCGAGGCCGGGCTGACTGGAAACACCTGCTTGGTGCCCTCGCTGGGAGCGCAGGATGGCAGGGACAGTGGCCGCAGGCAGGGCGAGCTGGCCGCTTGTAGTGAGTGGTAGTAGGCACGCAGCGTGCTGTCCTGTGGCCAGCGCACCCACAGGGGCTGGTGCCACGTGGCGCTGCCCATGCCTGCGTGGTTCAGAGATGAGGCAATGGGTGCTCGTCCTGCCGGGTCAGCACCCAAGGTGGGCTTCCAGCCTGCTGAACACTACCATGTTCTCTCTCATGCGGATCTGACTTCCCATTGCTAGCCCCAGCCCCTCTGCCTGCTCCCCAACACCCCCCCTGCGCATGGGCTGCCATAGACGACCCACGCCATGCTGCAGTCGGGGCAGAGCAGCTTTTCTGGTGCCTCCAGAGGCAGCATCGCCAGGCTCCCGTAGCCCCCATGCTCCTCTCCAAACCCTTCCCAGCTGCCATTGCTCCTCCCATGGCCGTGGACAGCAGGGCCCGACCCTGTCCCACCAACAGCTCCCTGTGGGTCTGCACCCTCACTGGGGCACCAGTGCCAGCTGGGCAGTGCCAGCATGCAGGGGCTGGTGCCCGACCAGCCTCTTCCAGGCCCCATCCCCCGACCCCATACCCTTGGAGAGCCCAGCCCTGCCCCAGCCCCCCGCCAGGCACATCTGTCTGCAGCTGGGCTGTGGCAGAGTCCCAGCACCATCTGCTGGCACAGGGCAGCACAGCCCGCATTTGTCCGGGCGTCCTTGGGCTGCCTGTCCACCCCGCAGCCGCCAAATCCAGGCCCAGGGCCGGGGGGGTGTCTTTCCCCAGGCTGGATCCGGGGGTTTAGGAGTACTGGGACAGAGGGGCACTGGGAGAAGTCTGACCCGCCTTCGCTGCCATCACCCCAGTGTTCTAAAGTCAGGGCAGCACCAGAAGCCTCCCTCCAGCAGGTTTTCCTCACAGCTCCTGCCTCAACAGCACTCTGGCTCCCACCTTGTCCCTCTGCCGCAGGCTAGTACTTTCAGAGAGGAAAGTTCAGGTACTTGCCATTGAAAGAGAAGTTTCCTCTGTTCCATAGACCACGGTCTCCCATAGAAACCTGTAAAAGGGAAAAAAAACAACCAAAATGCAGCCGTCAGTAACTGCCTTAAAACAGAGCCCTCTGTACTATCCCTAAGTGGCTGCTCTTAAACCCAGAGACCCACCAGGTGTTCACCTCGGGGCACTCCAAATGTCTGTTGCCCTGCTATGGTCTTGCTGAGCATTGGTAATCAAACAAGTGGGTACAATGTCTGTGGTTCCATCCTTCCCAGAAAGAGACATCTGTGAAGAATTGCACAAGGTCGCATTTAACCTGGGAGGAGGAACCGGCACAGTAAAAGCCAAGCCTAGAGGAGATGGCTGAGGGCTGGCTAGGTTCTAAGGCACTCTAGCATGATTTTGGGGTGTGCCAAAGCACAGAGCTATTGTACATCTATCCTAGAGTTTCCTGCCTGGGGATTTTCTTCTTTACAGCGCCCTGCTCTGTGTCTCTGCATCTCTCTGTGTCTGTGCAGTGTCAGGCTCTGTCAAGTAAAGCATCATCACTCCTGTATGGGCTATAAAAGCTGCTCTCTCTGGCCTTAATCACTGCGCCACTCAAACGGCACCAATGCTGCACTGACACAGCTCTCCCCTACGCCCTGCCAACACAAACCTGCACTGCAGCAGGGCAGGACTTTGAGGCAGCATCCCTGTCCCACAGCAAGCCGTTTAGATCAGGAACACACAACCAACCCGTGGGGATGCCCACAAGTGCAGGGACTGTGACTCCACAAGACATTTCACAGGCACCTTGTCTGTCCCCCACTGGAAAACACCATCCCCACAAGCTTGCAAAGGGAAAATCCAGCGAGGGAGAGCACACCAGGGAGCAACTTCACCCGTTGTCTGCTAACAAAGACACTCATCAACGAGCAAAAAGGCTGGCCGCAAGGACATTGCCCTTCCAGAAAGTTCACGTCAACAAAACCAAATGCAGGAACTACAGATCTGGAGTCAGCAAATTCCCAAGTGTTTCTTAACGTTTGCACTTCTGCTGCTTGCAGGATTTAGGTGGTTGTTGGGTGGTTTTTGGGCATCAGAATCTGACGCAAGCTTGAGGCTGCAGCACCGCAGCAGCTGACAGTCTGCCCTGCGCTCTGCATGGCAGGGAACCAGTCTGTGACCGGATACACGCAGCACCCATTCCCCTGTTGGGACCGCTTTCAAGGAAGGGCCCTTCCTATTTCAGCATGTAGGAAGACCTGGGAGGGGCAGAGTTGTCTGCAAAGGCAGCGAGAAAGAATACCCGGTGGAAAGCAAGCCAGTTCACTTGGGGGCAATGGGAGAATAGGCAGGTAAGTGGGTTTGGAGAGATGCAGATTTGATGGCTTCTTGAAGAGGAGGTCAAGGGGAACTTGTAAGTATTCCAACCCAGACATTAAATTTATCAAGAGAAGGGCCTTCAGTCACTTCAATTCTCTGCAAGATCTGCACATCTACAATGTGAAGTCTCACAGAAAATACTGTACGTCTTGAACAGCGATGGCAATCAGCCATCAAGGCAGCTTCCTAGTTTCGGATGGGCTCTGCATCATGGGAAACTTTTAAATCAGTCAATGCACTTTCTGGCAGACAAAGCCAACAGGAGCAGATATTCAGGGAAGTGAATGCATTCACTGAACCGGGCGGTGCACAAGGGCAGACGCAATGACTCTGTTAATTTGGGAGAAAGGACCAGCTCTCAGCATCTGGCACGAAACCAGCATTGCCCAGAAAGCACCCACATTTCCCCAGAGCACCTGAGTGCACAGGAGCTCATCTGCCTGGGAGGGGACCCCAATGCCCTGCTCCCTTTGGCAGGAGCCCCCCCTGCAGCCCTCAACATCAACCTGGGGGGGCAATGGTGTGGCAGGTTGCACCACAGCACACATTGAACATTATCTTCTTTGCAGGCAGATCTTCTCCCTGCCTAAACATTTCTACATGTTTTTTCCATCTACTCTGAAACAATATATATTCACCTTGCTAGCCATGCCCCACCATGCGTGGGGCCAAATTTGTGGCCACTCAAGCATCCCAGCAAACATTTCACCCAAAGAAAGTATTTCCATCATAAATAGATTTTCCATTTTCCAATCCATAGGAAGCCCTGCTCAGCTCACAGGGAGGTCCAGGAGTGCCTGTACAGCACCTGCCTGCCAGTGCCTCACTCACACTTTGCTGTGAACTGACACTGCCTTGCAAGCATGACACTCACCCTCCACACATGCCCTGCCAGCAGCAGCTCTGTTGAAAATGCCATCCTCGTGTATTCTGCCCAGTAAACTGGCTTAAATTGTACCAGCAAAATCCTGTCTGTACCTGCAGCTGCATCTCCAAAGGAGTGACGTTGGTGCTCTGTTTTTTTGAAGACAGATGAGCACCGATGAGTGACGCTGTGCGTTGGCACCTCGGCTCTCCCATAGCCCAAATCACTACATCAGTAACCCGTCAACACCATTACTTGCCAAACTCTGGGCCATCTGGGATGACCCTCAGCAATTTCTTCACAACCGTTAGCACAGTCCTGATGGACGCATTGGGAAGTAAAGTCCCTAGCCCCAACTGTTCCCCAGCTCCTCCTCTGTCCTGGGTGATCCAGACCCAGAGGTCACCCAGAGACATCAGTCTGTCCGTGCACTCTGGCTGCTGTTAGCAACATCCGGGGTGACAGGAGGGAGCAGGGTGCTCTGTCTAGGACACGCTACCCCTGGCTTGCCTTGGCCCTGCTACAGCCATACCCTGCTCAGCAGCCTGCCCGCTGCAGGACGAGCCTATGTTCCCTGCCTATGTTCCTGTGCTACCAGGGTAAGGGACACCTTTCCTCCCTCACTCTCTAGGGACCTCCTCCTCCCGGAGTCACCCTGCTGGCAGCATCTGTGTCCTTCCCTTTCCCACGTCAGTTTTCCGATATCAACGATTCTTTCCGACTCGTATTTCTTTTTACTATCAACTTCCCCATCCCTGCACTTTCTATTTATTTTGTGCTTATTTGCATGGTGCTTTCGCTTCCTCCCAGGCAAGGCAGTGGACAGTGTGCTTCAGCGGGGTACTGTGCTGCCAGGAAAAGTAGAGATGCTTTTGCCTAGTGGGTGCCAAGGCCTGGCCCAGCTCCAGAGGTGCCGTACTGCAGAAACAAGAGCTGGGGGTGAGGTGGGGGGGGGAGCAGAAGGACAGGGCTGAGCCATATGGAGCAGCCATGAGAGACTAGGCTCTTCTTGGCCAGCTCTGGGCACGACCCAAGGCAGTGTTGCACTGCGGGCAGGGAGGCAGGAGGAGCACCGGGATGCTGCCCCCATGCCCAGGGCAGGGGAAAAAAACCACTGCAGAGTGCTGGAGGCTAGCGTACCGCATCCCCATGCCCCAGTGCAAGGGAGGCTTGGCTGTGCTGGGATGGTTGTGGGGTATAGCGGTGCCCTGGGGAAGAGATGGGGAGCGTCAATGGGGGGGTGCTGGTTCCGTACCCCTGGGCTGAGATAGGGTGCTGTGCAGGGGCCCGGATCCCTGCCTCCCCAATACCCGGGATCCCGGGGGCGGCTCGGGTCCCGGCGGCCCTTCCCGGCCCCTCTTCGCTCTGGGTAGACCGGGCCAGCCCCTGCAATGCCCGGGGGGAAGGGGGTGCCGGCCCCGGCCGCGGCCCCGGAGGGACCTACCTTCCACCACGCCGCAGAGGAAGCGCGGCCGCCCCGCCATACCCGCGCAGGAGCGGCCCTGCCGGTGCTGGGGCGGGCGGAGGGGTGCGCGGGGGGAACGGAGGGATGCGCGGAGGGACAGAGGGATGCGCAGAGGGATGCTCAGAGGGATGGAGGGATGCAAGGAGGGACAGAGGAATGTGCGGAGGGATGCACGGAGGGACAGAGGGATACGCGGAAGGATGAGTGGAGGGACAGAGGGATGCACGGAAGGATGCGCGGAGGGATGGAGGGATGCGCGGAGGGACAGAGGGATGCGCGGAGGGACGGAGGGATGGGCGGAGGGATGGAGGGGTGCGGGTGGGACTGGCGGAGGAACGGCTCCGCCGCCTGCCCTCCCCCGCGGAGACGCGCCCGCCGCAGCGCAGGGGGCGGCCCCGGCGGGTGGGGCCGCGGCGGGGCCAGTGCGCGGGGCGGGGCGGGGGGGGGGACGCCGCGTAGCCCCCGGGCAAAACCGCCCCGTGGTGGTCCGGGCGTTTCAGCCCTCCCCGTAGATCGCCCCGGGAGCAGCTGCCCGAGCCCTTCTGCTGGAGCGGGGCCGGGGCTCCGGGCGGGCCCTCGGCGGTCCCTCGGTAGCCCCGCCGGGCCGGAGCCGCCGCCGCCCTGGTCGCCGGGTGGGGCCGGCCCGGTGCAGAGTCTGGTCCCGACCCGCAGCCCGGTGCCGGCCCGGGCTGCTGGCGCTCCCGGCCGCCGGGGTGCTGCTGGCAACGGGGTCCAGCCTGGTGCCCGTGCCAGCCCCCCACACTGTGTCCCCTGGTGTCCCCGGCTGCGGGTGTTCTCCCCATGCAGGCCCAGGGCGGCTATTTCTCCTGCCTTTGCAGCTTCCCAGGACCCGACAGCCCCAGCGCTGTTCCCCGGTGGTCGGGTGTCATTATCCCCTTGTATTCATCGCTGAGCCGGCAACTTTCCCACTTGTACCCTCATGCTGGGCCCAGGGTGTGATGCCTCTCTGGCTCGCCGGGTCCATGAGATCAGGACTGTTTTGCACTTGACTCACCTGCTTGCGTATGTCAGGCTGCTATTTGCCTTTTGTCACACTGCTCTGAGCTGTTAACACATGTTTGGCTTGTGATCTTCTCTGTCCCACAGGTTCTGGTTTGCAGAAGTGCTGCCACGTCATTAGTTCCCTATCCTGCAGCTGCACAGTCACTGGTACCTGCCTACATGCAGGACTGTGACGTCACTGAGTTGCTCTGCACTTTTTCTGACCACTTTTCCTGTTTGTCAGTCTCATTGTAAGGTAGACTCATGTTCTGCAGCATCCCCACAGCCTTTCCCAGCCAAATGGTGTCATAACCCAGAGAGCAAGTACACGACTTTGTTACCATGCAAGCGTGAGGGATGGAGCCAGGAGAGAGCAGAGGTGCACTCCTCCTGCAGGAGGCACTTCCAAGTGCCCTCCCAGCAGATGGCACCACCTGTAGCCATTTCATCTGGCCCAAAGGCATGGGCTTGCACAGGAGAAGAGGGCATCAGAGGCCTAGAAAATCAGGATCTGTGGAATCTCCCTCTTCCCTTTGCAGGTTAATGTAGTGCTATGAAGCCAAGTCATGGTGTCTGGGCCATCAAAGCAGCAAACGACTGTCCAGCAGTGACCTGGCAGGGAAGAGTGCACTAAGGGCTAGCAAGGTCTGCCCAAAGCTCAGCAGCATGGCATGGAGGAGGCTGCACAAAGCAAGGAGAGTCCGTAGCACTTAAAGCCTCAGCCCCTCAACCGGGGTCTCATAACCAGACTCACACACAGCAATAAAACCAGACTCATCAATAAAAACTCATAACCAGACACACAGAGCAATAAAAATTGTGTGCTGGGTGCAGGACAGAAAATGATGCTGCAGGAAAGCCAGCTTGGAGCTACCAGGTTGGGTTATTCACATGCAGTGAACAACCACCGGGGCTTGCTGTGCACAGGCCATGCTCGTGCCTGCTCTTTGCCTCACGGCCCGCACCAGCCCCGGCTGAGTTTTGCTGCTGGGGCACGCTCAGTTTGAGCCTGGCCCTTGAGAAGGCTGTTGGGGCAGACTGGAGCAGCTGGCTATGGCAGGGGCAGTGCTGGGAGCAGCCCAGTGCCCAGGCACATGGCACAGTTAGAGGTAGAGGTGTGGGTGACATTACCCTGTCCACGAAGACTGTCAGAGAAGGAAGTCAGGCAGGGCTGTGCATACACAGGTGTGTTTGTTGTGATTCTTCCCCATCCCTCTTGTCTCTGGGAGCACCTGCTTATTGGTTCCATGGTTTTCTTGGACTTTGAAGTTGAGTTAAGTGGCCTCTAACTCTTCACTTCCTTTTTTTTTTTCCCTCAGAGCCAGTCCATATCTAGGGCATGCCCAGCAACATCTTCCTCTTCTGTGTTGGCTCTTTCTTGACAAGCTACACCCCCTACTTCACAGGCCAGTCCCCAGGGTGGGTTATGCCAGTCAGATCATCATTTTAGACATCTACAAAGACCCCCCACCGCAGTTGCCCATTCCCTGCGGCACTTGCATAACTGCACCAGTACATGGGGCAAGGACCATGATGTCCTGGGGGTGATGGCCCTGGATGCCCACCTCCCAGGGCACCCTATGGACTCTGCTCAGGGGCTGTGGCCCCCAGGGCCTGCTCCCAGCTTGACCTTGCTCAGCGGCTGCTCGCCGGAGATGTGAACGCTGCAGGGCAGGAGGGCCCCCACGCCGGGGGAAGAGGTGGCGGGGATAAGGCCGAGGCTCCTTCCCCTTCCCGGCTTCAGAACAGTGTGGGACATGTCCTGCAACGGGCCTGGAAGCCGAGACCTCTCCCGTGGGATGCACGGCAGGGGCCAGCTCCTTCCCCGAGAGGCCGCAGCTTTCCCGCCGCTATCGGGACACGCTCGGCCGCCGCCCGTCCTCCCGCAGCTCCCGCACCGGCACGAGGCAGCCGGGGCTGGGGACGATCCAGCTCTCCCTGCCTCGCCCGGAGCCCCCCGTTCCAGCCTCCCTCCCTCCTTCCCTCCCTCCCGCCCCGACACGTGCGGCCCCGCCCCGGCCCCGCCCCGGCCCCGCCCCCCCGGTGGCTGTGGCGGCGGCGGGCGGAAGCGCGCGGCGTGTGGCGGCGCATTCGCGGCGCGGGATGGACCCGCCGGCCAAGGAGGGGCCGCTCCTGGTGCAGCACAGCCACAAGTTCGGCACCAAGGTGCCTCTCCGCGGGGCGGGCGGGGGTCGGGACGGGGACGGGTCGGTTCGAGCCGGGCGGGCTCTCTTCCTCCCTCCCGGGGACCGGGCGGTCTCCGCACCGCCGCCCGGGCCGGGCCCGCCGTCCCCGCTGCTCGCCGCCGCCCCGGCTGGGCGCGCTGCCGGGTCGCCGGTGCCGCCCGGCGATTGGGGAAGTGGGGCCGGGGCTTTGGCGGCTCGCCGGCTCCGGTGGGATGGTGCGCCCGGGGTAGGGGCTGGGGGGACACCGCCGGGGCCGCCCCCGCTGAGCTGCCGTTCTGGCGGAGCATCCCAGGCGCCCCCCGCGCTGCTGCCCGGCGGCGGCCCGGTGTGACCCCCCGACCCCGCTGCCTTGCAGAGGTGGAAGCGGAGCTGGTTCGTGCTGTACCCGGCCAGCCAGCACGGCGTCGCCCGCCTGGAGTTCTTCGACTGCAAGGAGCCGGCGGCGCCGCCCGAGCGGCTGGGCACCAGGCGGCTGGACAAGACGGTGGTGCGGCTGGCCGACTGCACCAGCGTGGGGCCCGTGGCCGAGAGCGGGCCCCGGCCCGGCACGGCCGTCTTCCGCCTGGAGACCAGCGACAAGAGCTACCTCTTCGCGGCGGAGAAGCAGCAGAGCGAGGAGTGGGTGGCGAAGCTGTGCGAGATCGCCTTCCCGGTGAGCCCCGGGGGCGAGCGGAGGGGGCATCCTGGCTACCTTGGCCAGGGCTTGGCTGTGGCTGCCCGTGCATGGGTGGGGGGCGCGGACCTCGGAGTGTGTGGGGTGGTGCTGGTGGTGTGACCCCTTCCTACATGGCAGGACGGCCTGGGGGCACAGGGAGAGGGACCCCAAGGCATGTTTGAGTGGTTCCAGGTGGTCAGAGCACCTGGCCCTGGGACTCTGGTCCCTTCTTGATAGCTCCTGCCGTGCCAGCAGCCAAGTGGTTTATGGGACTCCTTGGTATGCTGTCAGTAATTCTTGGTTGCAATTCCAAATTTCAAGTCGGGCTCTTCTCCCCTGGCATGGAGCCCATCCTCGCCCCCTCTAGAGGCCTGGCGGGGGCTGGGCAATGGCTGAGGAGAGTTTCCTCTTGGCCCAACCGCTGCTGCTTTTTTCCTGCCGCAGCAGTGGCGGAAGCGGAGCCCTGAGAGCTTGCGGTGCCTGGCCCCGGGACCCACCTGGCTCCTGGGCCCGGCAGCGTCAGCAGCTGCAGGGCCAGTGCACCCCCTTGACCAGCCTCAGGGCTCGCTCCTGCCTGCTGCTGGGAGCACCCCATTGGAGTTGTGCCTGCGGCACAGCCCCCCAGCGCCCCGTCCCCTGCCTGCGCCCCCGTAGCAGCTCTGCAGCCTTTGCTGGGGCTGGTGGTCAGTCGGCGCGATGCCTCCCTGCCAAGGCAGTTTGGACAGTGGGTGGCCTACAAGTATGGTCATCCACACTGCTCTGAAGAGCAGCCTGCACCTGCCCTACCCCACAGGTCCCCTGCTGTCCCCCTAGGAGATGTTCGCGCAGCCCTGGGTTGTGCTCTAGCCGATTCCAGGCTTGGAGTGCTGGGCAGGGCTGCCTCGCAGGATGGCTGGCTGCACAGCTGACAATCCCAGGGTCTTCCCACAAGGATCTGGGTGTTTGCTGAGTATGACCTACTGAAGCCATTTTTTGTCCCTGCTTGCGTCTCCCTGCAATCCATTGTCAAGCCAAATGTGTCTGTGCAGCAAGTGCCCTGCTGACCAGGCCAAGAGGCACTGGTGTAGTACTGGAAATGACTCCATGTCCGTGTCTGTTTGGTGCAGCTTTTGTCCTGTAAGTGGCTTTCAGGGATGAGCTCGGGACACAGCATGTGCCCTTGGAGTGGTGCAGGGTATTGGCAAGGCAAGGGGAAGATCTGCTCGGAGCAGGGGTGTGCTCATACCTTCCTTCACACGGCAGCTGTCAGTTGTATGCTTGGCGTCCAGAAGTGAGCTGACAGTTTAGGAAGTGGTGAGCAAAAGGCTGCAAGGATGGCATGTGTTCTAGAAAGGCCTGGCCTGGACCAAGAGGCGCAGGAGCTGCATGGGACCTCTCTGTAAAAAGCTGAGGATCCTCAGCTATGTCTTCTGGTCATTGGCATGAAGAGCGTGATTTTGTGTCACGTTGTTTGCCGCTGCCCAGAGGGTAAGCGGGGTCCAATAGCTTGGGAACTGGGGCCGGGGATCGTTTGGAGTTCAGAACAGAATTTGTCTTCTGAAGATGAGGGAAAGTGCAGTCAAACAGGCTGTGTCAGATCGGCTGGCCATTGACTTCCTGATCCCAGGCTGGAACCCTGCTGTGTTAAGTGCTTTATCTGAGCAGGAGCTGCTGCTGTCAGCTCTGAGGATACTGGATTTTATCAGTCCATGTTCTATTTAGGAGGCAAACAAAAGGGCCTGATGGCCCTTTTTGGGCCTTGCCTCTTGTTAAGAAGCTCATGTGGCTGGGTTTTAAACTGAAACTGTGACAGCTTGCCTTCTGCAAGACGTATGCTCTGCTGCAACCCCATCCCACGTGACCCTGAGAAACAGCTTCCAGCTCCTGTCCAAACCCTCACGCAGCGGTGCTGAAGGGTCCGTTGAAGCTGCTGAAGCACCTCTTGCAGGGCATCTGTGAGCCTTTGATTTGCCTGGGGCTTCCCGCAAGGAGGATCTTCACTGTTCGGTGGTTGCAGCGAGGGTGCATCCCCCTGCCACAGGCCCCCAGGGGACCCTGCTGCAGGGACACGGTGGCTGGCGGAGTGCGTGCTTTGCACTTTCAGTTCTGCATGTGCTAAAATAGTAGTTCTTGCTTCCCTTCTGCGGGCTGTGCGCTGGTGCTGGCACCGCCTTCCTGCCTGTGCAGAAGCAGGACACAGACCCTTGCGTTACTGGGTCATCCCGTCAGCTCCCTCCCTTGCTCGTACCTCTGGGAGACTGTGCCTGGGCCCGTTGCGATACTTTGGGCACCGATGTCGCCTCCACTGGAGTACATCGCTGAGGAGGCAAAGCCGTTCCCTGCCTCGGCACCAGATCACCCGCATGGCTGAGCCATAGTGGCCAGACGAGACGAGCAGCAGTAGAGTGGGCAAGTGGGACCCCCAGGTGCTGCCCTGCAGGAGGCTGTGTCTCAGTGCTGGCTTGTGCCAGGAGCTCCACGGAACCCCATTCTGCGCTTCCTGGCCCTCTCATCCGTGTTCATGTTGCCTTGGGGTGGGGAGGGCTGGGGTCTGTCCTGGCTCTGGGCAGGGAAGGGCTTGGTATGGCTGTGTGGGGCTGGGGGGCGCTGGTGATGTGGGACTGGGGGGACAGTGGCTGCAAGGGGACCCAGGGGCTGATGTGGGAAGAGGGGACTGGGGCTGATCTGCTCTTCCTTGTCAGGGAAATGGCCCCAGCGATGCTGGCGTGGCGGCCCGGCGTGGCAGAGAAGGCAGCGGGGAGGCACCGGCCCTGGAGATGGCCGTGAACTCCATCTACTACTCCAGAGATGAAGGTGGGACCTGCCGCTGCTCTGCCTTTGGGCCACCTTCTGCGGGGCCTGTCCTGCCACTGCCCCATCAAGGGCTTTGGTGGGCAGGGTGAGGCCTTGCCTGGAGGACATGTCTTCCTCCGCCCTGCCCTGAGCATCCTTGTCCCCACAGTGAACACCTTCTGGGTGACGGTGCAACGGACCGAGGCTGCGGAGCGATGCGAGCTGCGTGGCTCCTACGTGCTCAAGGCGGAGCGTGACAGCCTTGTCCTGAAGGACCCACGGACAAATGAGATCCTCTACGTCTGGCCCTACCGTCTGCTCCGGAGATACGGCCGGGACAAGGTGGGGTTACCCTGCGTGCCACGTGCTGAGGCCTGTTTCCCTGCAGGCTTTCCCTTGCCAAAGGTTAGGGAGCTGATGTACTCCACCAGCCTGTGACAGCTGTGCAGCAGACCCTGCCAAATGCCAGAACTGCTGCAGCCCTTGGTGACCACAGCAGGGTCCCCAGGGGCATCTGTGATGCCATCTGTCCTCAGCTTCCACCTGTGCCACCATGCAGGAGCGTGGGCTCCAGGACACCCGTCCCTGCCGAGGGCATGGCTGTGCAGAGCCCCGCTCTGTGTGGTCCTTGCCCAGCTCCCATGGGGACCATCGCAGCCCCTGCTGGCCCTTCTGTCAGACATCCCTGCAGCTGGCTTGCCCCCGTTCTCTATCCCAGCACTCCCCAGCCCATGCTGTGGGCAGGCATGTCCTTCCATGCTGCGTGCAAGCTCTCCCTTGGCTCCCTGTAGTCGTGGCTCTGCCCTGGATTCAGTCCATCCCTCCTGAAGGATGGTGGCCGGAGCAGGAGGGGCTCTTTGAGACACCAGTTACTCGAGATGTGTTCACCTTACAGGGTGTACTGCTCTTAGCCTGGCTGACCTATGTAGGTCTGTCACCTCTGCAGTGTCCTCCAGCAGCGGATCCCTGATCTGTCTTGCTGCTAAATTGAGCACGAGAGGTACCTGATGCGCTGGATGGGGAGGAAGTGGTCACCCCAGGGCTGCTTAAAGAAGTGATGGTGTCAGCTGCAGTCCGCTGATGTCGCTTTCTGTGGCACTTTACCAAAACAGAAGTGTAAACCGAGCTGCTCTTGGGGAGGCATCTGGCTTGTCCGCAGGGTCTGTGCCAGGGTCAGGATGAAAGCTATGTGGTGTGAGGAGCGGGCAGCTGCACCCACAGGTCCCCAAGCAGTGATGGCTTGGCTGTGCTTGTGTTTGGTAGCATTGACTTACAAAGGGAAGTCTGGCCCCAGAGGCTTTTGCAGCAACCCCAGAGACTGCCGCTGCATGCGAGAGAGAACCGGTGGGGCAGAAAATCTTACTTGGATTCGGGGACTGAAGTTCATGGAGGGTGTGGGTGTCTGCTGGTGGGAACGTGTGCATGAGTGTGTGTTCAGGCCTGAGGAACACGGCCTTGGTTCAAGACTTCTCTTTAAAGTACTTTATACCATTAACAGAGTAACGCTGGTAAGGCAAATGCTTTGCTTACCATTGGTAGCCAAGCTGCTGCTTCTGGCTTTCTCCTGTGGAAAGCTTTCTTCCTCCATCTTCTATCTCTTGCCTCTGGATCGCTTGCCTGATGCTGACTTATCCAAGATGCCCATAATAGTTTCCCCCGCTGAACTGTCACTCATCTTCTCACCCTACTGTGTTCTCAGTGCTAACTGCATGTTATTTCCTAGACTATCTGGTGCCAGTTGTTGACCCTGCTCAGGTAAGGCAGCCGTTCTCCAGCAGGACCTGCAGCTCTGACCCTGGGGCATCTCGCAGCGATGTCTGCGCTGTGATTTCACAGCCTCCCCCTGACCAGGTGCTGTGCAGCTGCTGAGAGCAGTGTGCCCCTGGGGAGGTGATTGCTAAGCTGCAGCCCTTGCCGCAGGGAGCAGAAGGAGCGGGATGTTCGGTGAAGTCTCTCTTGCAGGATGCTCAGGATCAGTGCCGCAACCGTGCGTCCTTCATCAGGAAGCACGGCCCGCACAATGCACTGGGCCGCCCGGTGCTGGGCAGGATGTGACCCTTCCGCTTCCCCTCCAGGTGATGTTCTCCTTCGAAGCTGGCAGGCGCTGCGACTCCGGCCCAGGGAACTTCACCTTTGAGACCAAGCAGGGCAATGAGATCTTCCGCCTGGTGGAAGCCTCCATCCGGGAGCAGAAAGCGCAGGTGGAGGAGAACCGGCAAAGCTGTGACTCGCTGGATTCGGACAGCCCCAGCGTGGTGCTGATCCGCCAGGCCCTGGCCGACTCCCTGAGCCTAGAGCTGCCCGCAGAGGGGGATGACGCCCTGGCACCCAAAGTGGGGCTGGTGCCCAGGCCCAGTGTGGCGGCAGAGGAGAGAGACGCCACGTCTCTGCTGAAGACCCGGACTCTACCAGAGCTCCCTGTGCCACAGCCCAAGCCGGCGGTCCCGAGCACACCCCCGCGCTCCCCTCTGCCAAAGGCGCCCCGTGCCGTGCTGCCAGCCGAGGACCCGTCCAGCGTGTACTCGGAGCCCCTGGACTCAGTGAAGGGCTTCCGTCCCTGGCTGGACCCGCTGTACTCGGACCCCATAGACAGCAAGCCTGCGAGCGGGACCAAGGCGCCCAGCGGTGCCTCGGACGAGACGAAGCTCCGGCTGCCGGCGCCACTGTACTCGGGCACATACGAGCAGGTCCGGGCTGAGGGGCGCAGCCAGGCCCCCGCCATGCCCGGGCGGAAGGAGCACATCTACGATGAGCCCGAGGGTCGCGCTCCCCGCTCGTTGCCACCCCCCACCTGCATCTACGACGAAGCGCGGCCCACGGGCGAGGCCTGGCGCACCCAGGGCCACGATGGCAGGGGCGGCTACGAGTATCCTTACAACCCCAGCACTGACGACTACTCGGTACCTGCCTTCCAGGCCAAGGCCAAGGGCCCCAAGCCGCTACCTGCCCCCAAGCCCCAGGCAGCCTTTATCCCCAAAGGTGGCGAGAGGAGCGGGGACCTTAGCAGGCGGCGGGGGAACCCCGCTCCTGAGAAGGTGGCTGTCAAACCCAGCCTCAACAGCAGCAACAACAACAACGTGGAGGTGCTGTACAGCCAGGTGGTGAAGCCCCAGCCCCTGCAGAAGAGGGAGCAGTCTGTGGATGAGTGCAGCTTGTCGCCTGTCTACGAGGACCTAGGAGAGATATAGCGTGCTGCTGCTCTGTACCTGCCCGGGAGGGACTGGGGGGCACAGGCACGTTCCTGAGCAGTTGCCGGCTGCTGTCCTCCACGGGTCACAGGGGTGGCTTGGGGCTGGGGACTGTCCTGGCTCAGGCAGAGTGCGTCTTGCTCACCAGCGCTTAGGGGGCTGCCTTTCCCTGGAGCTCCTTTCCACAGCGAGAGCAAGAGAGCTGTGGCTGGAGCAGGTGCCAGCGTGCTTCTCCTGCTCTGGAGCTGGCTCGGCTGCTGCCTCCTGATCCACAGGAGGGCTGGCCGTATTACCCTGCGCCTGTTGCTCTGGCTCGGCGCTGGGTCCCTCTCTGACCAGGCTGCAGGGCAGGGATGCCTGTTGCGGTGCACGGAAGACTGCTTGCCATCAGTCTCCAAAAGTATTTTTATACAAGATTATTTTAATATTAAAATCTTTATGTCTCAGAATGAAATGTTTGCCTGTGGCATGTCTGGGCTGTCAGGTGTACCAATGGGGAGATGCTGGCGCAGTGCTGCGGAGCCAGGTGGCCCGGCTGAGCAGTGTTCACATGGTGGCACATTCGTGTCTGTGCCAGAGCTACTGAGCCAAGAGGAAACTGTGAAGAAAGGTTGAGCTGTGGCTGGGATGCCCTGATGCCAGGGGATTAATGGATACGAGGGTCGGGCTCACAGGTACCTTTATGTGCTGATTAGGGCACAAACTGTTGGGATGGCCTGAAAACGTGTGTGTCTCCTCCAAGTGTAAGGCTGGGCAGGGCCAGGCTCCAGCTCTGCTTCAGCTCAGTGACTGTTGATTAGTCTCCTTCCCCAGCCTGATCCCTCTGCTGATTTCCCTCTCTCCCAGGCTCTTGAAAGGCCTGGGATGGACCCAGTCTGATCCCATTGACTTAATGGCAAAAACCGTGATCCCTGCTGTGTGGTCTGAGGCCAGGGGTTTGGCTGCGGTTGCTGTGTGGCCAGCCTTGGGCAGAAACCTATGCAGGGGAAAACCAGGTTGTCCTTTTGGTGCTGGTAATGGTTTTGAGAGATTTTTATGTCCCTTCTGCATGGGACTAGACGAGGCATCTTGGCATTGGCTGTCCCCGAGTCTGCACGGCGCTACCGATGACTTCTGCCGGTTTACCAGCCTGATGGTACAGACAGCAGGAAAACAGCCAGCTGACAAGCCGTGCTAGGATGTAGCTGTGCAGAGGACTAAGCATGACTTCTGCAGCCCCAGCTCAGACCGGGGAGCCACAAACCATTGTGGAAGTCTGGAGGATCAGGTTCAGGTCCCCAGACTGGTGAGACAATGACAAGGTGGTGAGCTGACTGGGTATTTGTTTGATGCCCAAGTTGCAGGAGGGAAGCCCCAGTCCTGTAATATTACAGCGCAGCTGTAGCCAGGACCAATTTGTGGCTGTTCTCTTGTGCTGGGTCCTCTTCCCCACTGGGGATTTGCTGCAGAAGGGAAAAAGCCGAAGGGCTGGCAATCTGAGGGAGGCTGAGGTGGTTTCTGTCTGGGATGAAAGGCAGGAGCAGCAGGCATCTGCTGCTCATGGTTGGTTGCTGGGTGGTCCCGTGCTTGTGTTCCTGTCCGTGATGGGTCCATGTACGCATCCCAAGAGCAGTTCTGCGTCCCTGCTCCAGAGCACAGCTCTGGGCACTGCTTAGCAGGGGGCCCAGGCCACCTGCCCCTAATCCTTGCTTGTGACTCGAGTGTGAGGCTCCAAGACTTAAATGACGAAGAGCAGCCTCCAAGGAGCGGAGCCCCAGGGCTCTCCCTTCCATATGGCCTTGGTTATTTGTGCATCTTCATCACTGCGGTCACTGTATCTTGGTGCACTGTGTCTGCTTCCTCCCGCGGAGCTGAGCCTGGCAGACGTGCAAAGGGGCTGACCCAGCTTTCACTGAAGAGGGTGATGGTGAGGACGGAAAATGCTCCAGCATCTGTGCCAGACCAGTGGTCCCTGTGCAGCCCTGTGCTCCTCTTGGCTGGGAGGAACGGATATTTATTTTTCTTGCTTCAGCAATGACGTCATCTCTTGTAACAGCCAACTTGGGACTAAGACATAAGTGCGCAAGACAAGAGGAAAACTCCTACGCGTGGCCTGCTTTATTTATGCACCCTGCCATGTGACAGAGAAGTGCGTGCAGTGGGGAAGGCTCTTAGCCTCTGCTGATCAGGAGAGACTGTCCATTCTTTCCTGGCTCAGTGTTGCAGACCAGACCTGTCATCTTGCTTAGGCTGCTGCTCTGTGCTTCACCTCATCTCATTTCTGGTGGCAGTTTGGGGTGTAATAGATGCTTTGGGAAAGCATAATAAATAAGGTAAATGCAGTGTGAGCGGTTGGCTGGTCACAGCCTTCCTGTTGCCAAAGCAAAAGTCTGCAGTGAACCCTGACTTTAGGACCAGGAGATGATCTTTCTGGATTCTGCCTAGATTAGGATTCCTTCCATCTGCCTTCGCAGAATCATAGAATGGTTCGGGTTGGAAGGGACCTTAAAGATCACCTAGTTCCAACCCTGCTGTCATGGGCAGGGACACCTCCCACTAGATCAGGTTGTTCAAAGCCCCATCCAGCCTGGCCTTGAACACTTCCAGGGATGGGGCATCCACAGCTTCTCTGGGCAACCTGGTCCAGTGCCTCACCACCCTCACAGTAAAGAATTTCTTCCTAACATCTAATCTAAATCTACCCTATCACCCTCCATGATAAAGAGTCCGTCCCCATCTTTCCTGTAGGCCTCCTTTAAGGCTGCTATAAGGTCTCCCCGGAGCCTTCTTTTCTCCAGGCTGAACAACCCCAGGTCTCTCAGCCTGTCTTCACACAGGAGGTGCTCCAGCCCCCTGATCATCTTCGTGGCCCTCCTTCTTTCCCTTTCCTTTGTCTCACTCCCACTGTCTTCTTACAACTAATTTCCATGTGTTGAACAGTGAAGCAACTGGGTGCAGCTCAAATACAGCCATGGCACCATGTCACAGCACTTGTGTGCCTTGGCTGAATTCATTCTCTGTACTTGCAAAATGGCATCCTGGCAGCCAGTCCTGAACACGGCTTTGCTGAGGTGCTTGGGGAGGCATGGCTTATCCTTGGCTGCTTGCTCTGCCCCTTTTCTCACAGTGCCGAAATGGTCCTGGATGAGCAGCTTGCTTTGCTTCTGCCCAGTCCAGGTGCTATTGGCCAAATTAGGTGGTGTGGGGGAAGTCCTTTGGATATCAGACTTCCTCATGTGGCAACAGCCTGTGTGCCTCCCTGTTCTCGGCTAAAAGTCCATGCCCCAGATTAGCTGAGAAAAGTCAGAGTACTGGCCTAGCAGCTGCAGCTGGGATGCAACAGAAGCAGAAGTCTTGATCTCTGTAGGCCAGGTGGCAGTTTGCACTGGGAGAAAATGACTTGGGAGCTGCTCAAAGCACAACCAACCTCTTCCCCTTGGGGCTGCCTTTTTCTGTTTCCTGTTCTGAAAGATGTGTCCTTTTATAACTGCTACCTCCTCCCCTTTAGGGCCTAGCGTGGTGCAGGCATGAGACAACTTCTGCTAGGATATCCGTTCTCACACTGGGATTAGGGAAAGTACCCAAGTTCCCTCTGGCTGTCAGGAGTCGGTCAGAGCAACAGCACAGTTACTGCACTGCTTCACACTGTGGTCATCGGGTGGTGGACTTTTCAACAGGGACCCCAATTTTGTGATTTGCTTCCCCTGACAGTCCCTTTTCCCTCTTCCCAAGTTTCCCCTTTAGCAGCTTGCTTCTATCAGCAATAAATCACAAGCTCCTGTTTGTTTACCCCTATCCATCGGCACGGTGTTTCGTTGACTTTGTACCCGTTTGGTATTTATGATATGGTTGCCAAAGTAATTTCCACTTACATCACCAGTTCAGTCAAGCTAATCCCCTGTCGTGTCCCCCACCCAATCTGCCGGATTTTGTCATTTTCATATTGTTGTCTGATTTGCATGCCCCAGGCTGGGCCATTTGTATGTGCATTACTGCCCTTTGCTACTGCTCCTTCCCCAGTTCCTCATGCCGTGAGCTTGTTAGAGAGGCGGGGATTAGCCACCAGCTTGCACACCCTAACAAACCCATATCCCTGTGCCTGCAGGGGTTCTGCCCTGTCCTCAAGGTACCTGCCCTTGACACCTTACCCCAAGCAGCTGCCTGAGATGCAGCCTCCTGCCAGGCATGGAGTGATCCCAGGGCATGAGAAGAGCAGGTCTGTGCTCTGCGTGGCTAGCAGGGCCTGTAACTGAGCTGGGATCCCAGGGAAAAGAGATGGCAATGATGGCTCTGCTCTCTTGCTGTAGCAGTCACCCCAGGAGCACGGTGTTTGCATTGTGCCCTTGGTCAACTGCAGCTGTTTCTCAGGAAGTATGGGTCAGTGCTGGGATTGCTGCGTCCAATACACTCTATAAACTCCAGGCAGTAAGTGAGCATTATGGTGGATAACTTTATTTTGAAACAGCTTGTCAGAACAAAGTAGAACACAATGCCCTGGTGGTGCTCAGCATCCAGGAAGCCCAGTGGGACCACCCCACCTTGTCTTAGTCCAGCTGCCCTCAGCTCCTGCCCTGCCAGGGGCAGCTGTCCTATGTTTGCCCTGAAAAACAGGCTAGCATCTGTGCAAGGACTGGGCAGAAGCTCTCTGGAAAGCTCCAGGTCAACGCCAACCCCATTTTCTGAACCCTGCCAAAAAGTACCTGCCATGTTGGCTTCCAGAACAGCCCCATAGGCACATACAGGCCATGAGGAGGAGAGTGTCCAAGCAGCAGCTGGCTGGGGGAATGGTGCTGTGCTGCAGCTCCAGCTGCAGTGAGCTGTCACTGTGTAGGAGCCAGCCAGGGCATTACAGCTGGCTTGGCACTTGCTACAAAGCCCTTCATGAGCTGGGGAGTTGGACAGTGAGACCGAGACCAATTATGGAAGCAAGCAAATTGGCGTCATCATGGGTAGTGTTGCTCTCAGGAGGGCAGCGTTCTGGGCTTTAAGATTCAATTCAAAAGCCCTGTTTTATGCATATTCAGACCCCCTGCTGAACATGCTCCTGGCAGGATGACGGCAGCTTGACGTTACAGCCTACTTTATCTATCCGCCTGACTTCCTCAGCACCCTGCTTGCAGCTTTTCTGCGCTCGCTGACAGTAATCTGTGGTTTGTGGCCTGTACTAGCCTAGTCTCAGAAACCAAAATTTGAGGCATGCTGGTGGTGTGTGCTGACAAGAATGGAAAATACGGGGTGTTACGGGGAATAGCTGAATCTCTGGACAGAGGGCCCCAGAGTAGCAGGCTTCCTGCAGACTGACTTGGTGACTAACAAAACCATAAAACAAGGAGGAACAAACAATGGGAAGTGCCTGTCTGACCAAGGCCAAGCTTAGTGTCTTGCCTGACCGCTTCCGGCCCTGTGCGTAAGGCTTGGCAGCTGAGCAAGAAGCCAAGCTGTGACTGCACGTGAGCAGCTCAAACAGTGCCCTGGGCTTCACTGCAGAAACTCATCATACTCTTTGGGGACCAGGGAGTGCTCACAGGGATCTCTCCTCACCACTGCTGGTCTGAACACTTGGACAGGAGAAGGAGCCATCGGAAGGGGCGCCACTGTGGCTTTGGCTCTGCTCTGATGCTGCAATACAGGGACAAAATACGAATGCACCTTGTGGAAGGAGGCACCGGCTTTTCCAACAGCGCACTGTCCAATTGTGTCTGCATGTGCCAGCTGTTGAGCATCCCTCTCCTCCATTGCATGAGCTTATGCTATGCCCATCCCTCTGCTGCAAGTGAATGTTTTCCCTGCCATATGCTACCTTCCCTTTATCACGAGGGTATCAGGGAGCTGCCCTCAGCCCTTCTGCGGGAAGCAGACCAGAAGGGCAGAGCGGAGACTGTCTAGGCTAGCCAAAGGCAAGAGACATACCTGCTTGGGTTGATGCCGCTCTGGTCGCTGGTCCCTGGGCTGGGCCTGCTGCCTGTGCAGAGGTTTGTACAACATACTCTTCAGGTATTTGTAGAGGTTGCTTTTTAGGTGCAAGGGGTTATAAGCAACTTCCACTTCCAAGCTGTTCAGGGCGCTCTGCTCAGACAGAAGAAAGAAACCAGTGGCTATGAAATGTGACAGGCAGAGGCTGGGGTTTTTTATTGTTTTTAGTGCCGAGGGCTGTTTTTGCAGGGATGAGCATTACAGACACTCCATGCCACCCTGCAGTGATGGGAGAAGGGATCTTCGGCTGTGCTGCTACTCACAAAGACCACTCTTAGCTGTGTGTAGAACAAGAGACACCTGCAACCAGGTTTTAATGAATTTAAGCATTCCCTTGCAGGATGCAGTCCTATCCTCCCCCGTGCCCAGAATAAGACAACAAGCTGGAGCACCCTTTCTGGGCACTGTCACACTCAACTCTGCTTCATAAGGCCTCTTCCCCCTCTCCCCAACAGACATGCAACATTGCTCCAAAGGACAGGCATTTGCTGTCCATGAAGAAAGCTGTAGGATATATTGGCTGCTGGGAAGAAGTGCTCCATTATATTCCAGCTGTCACTAGGCATTTTCACAGCTTTTTCCTCCTCTGCTTATCTGCTTAGACCTATAGTGAGGGCTCTGCCATTCCTGGCATGACCTGAAGCAGAGGCAGACAACTCAGGAGAAGAACATATGGATGCACAATAGGAAATGCAGAAGCCTGAATCTATTGGAAGAAACAGAGACACTTTGTGTATTGATTTATCTCATGCCTAAAGCACCTCTCTCTGCAGTCTGAGGAGGTTCATGCAATGAGGGAGATAGATAGATAGATACATCTTCAGCAGCAGCTGCATGTCCTGTGCATAAAGGCTGATCATTACTCTGATCCCTGCTTGTACAACAGGGGTCCTTTCCACAGATATTCCTGCAGGGCTGTCAATGACTTACCTCTATAGGGCCATGCACTCTCTCAGGATGTTCAGCAAGGAGGGGTGGGAAGGTTGACGGCAGCAAGAGCTCTCTGATGGCAACTGCTTTGACAAGTAGAGTGGCAGAGTCAGAAGGGACAATGATGTAGTAGGAATGCACCACGATGTTCCAGTTGTTTTGTGGCTCACGTTTGGCCAAAAGCATCCACTTCCTTTTCTAAATGGCAAAAGCCAAAACCAGTGTGAAAAATGGGCAATAGCCACTTCCTTCAGCACTGAACCCTGTAGAGTTCAGGAGCAGAGACATTCATACACATCAGAATAAGAACTGCATTACAGTTGAGGATAGTATGTTGTTTGTTTTTTTTTTTTTTAATTGAATGCGAGACAATTATTAAGAGAAACATGCAATTTTGCTTTATGACTTGTCAGTAATGGAAAGTCCTCCACATCCCAAGCGTTCGTTAATTATTTTCACAGTTAAAGATGCACATCTAACCCCAACCCTGACTTTTGCATTTCATACCTCCAACCACTGGATTTCTGATAGGCTAGAGTCTTCTCTAAGGTTTGATGTGCTGCAGCATCTTTCCAGTGGATACATTGGCTTGAAGGATTTATAAGCCCAACTCTGGCCCATGAGATGAAGCTGCAGCTTTTGAAACATGTTTTCTGGTGCAAGCTAGACAGATCTTACTAGATGTGCACTAACTATTCCTTTCTATGGCAATCCTGACTACTGAGACTGCAATTTTCACACACTCACCAGAAGACTATGACATAGAGCATGGAAGCTATGCTGGTTTATCTCCAGTTCATCCCAGTCTAGCTGCCAGCAGCTTGTGGGCTTGATGATGAAGGGCAGGCCGTATAGTACAGACTCACAGACCCCTTCATACTTCAGAGCCCTGCAAATATACAGCTCATGTTAGTGAAGCACAGCCAACATGAGACCAGCAAGAAGACTCTATCAGGAGATGACTAGCTCAAGTGGCCATGGCAGTATCAGCTGCAATACAGCTACAAGCACTAATGTCTGTATTGGTGCGGCCTGACACTGTGAAACCTTGCAGAAAAGTCCAATTGCAGTGAAAAGAGGCTTTCTTGCTAATTTCCAGACTCCTTTGCATCTGTGTTGACAAGAGCATGCCAAGAAGCAAATCCAATCTTCATGTGTTTTATATACAGAATGGATTGTTACTCTTGCCTTGTGGGCAATAACTCACCCAGGAAATTACATCTCTTCCTAAGTGATTTTTACTGGATCGTGGTTATCCTTCACTTAAACTGACACATAAACTACTCCTGCACAGAGCCAACATCCCACCACAAACACCACTACAGACTTTACAGTGCTTGACATTGCCTATCCATAGCACCCTTCTGCTTCGTGACAGGGCATTATTAAGTAGCTTCAGTGCTACTAAATGGCTGTGGGCCATTTATGCACAATTACTGAGTGCTCTTCAGCTACTGACAGGATGAGAATCATTTTAAGAACAACTGTATAGTTTAGAAATTACACAAAATTTTTCTTATAAATAAACCTCAGAAAAGGCACCAGAGAGCATCACTCTTCTTGTTATGGTCTGTGCTTACCAGCCCAAAGACTGCTGATGGGAAAGTGAACAAATACTTAACGTGAAGTAACAGAACTATGAGGCTTTCCTTGCCTTTTTACTACTAGTCAACTAGTTAGCTCAGGCTCTGACATCCAGTTAATTGCTGCAGCCTCATTAGGTAGTGAGAGAACAGCAGAATTATATATGGAGCAATGGCTTCAATCTACAGAACTTCACACTGAAGGAAAACCACTGTTGCACGAATAACATTTATACTGTTACACTCATAAAGTGCTAGTGTCATGGTAACACTGTTTTTGGCTCTGCGCTTCTGTCTGCATGTGTGGGATGTGCTGTTCCATAACACTAAGGGTTACGGGGGTTGAGGGTATCTTACATGAGAATTTTGCCCACTAACACTTTGAGTCCCCAGCACTTTATGGTGATGTTACTAGGTCCTAGCTGAAATTGCACAGAAAGAGCGTAGGCTGTTATTATAGCTGCCTTCCAGTTGCCAAGCACAAAGCATATAACAACGCTTACTTTACAACCTGGAGTTTATACAGCACTGTAGCTGGCCAGGCTGCCATCTGGCAGGGTGAATTCAAATCTGCTGCTCTCATGGTGCCATCAACCGTCCCAGAAAGTAGAGCTGGGTCGAGCAATCTCTCCTGCAAATCGCACTTCAGGCACACTAGGAGAAGGAGGTTGGTTTAGATTGCTGGAAATGGCGATGTTTAGCACATGACATGCTCAAAGCACTTAGAAACGCTAAGTTAATGTTTTCTAGTAAGGCAACTATTAATGGCAAAACAACGCTAAAGCCTGTGACACAAGGCAACAGTCTATCCCCATTTTACTCACGTGGGGAAATACCACTGCTTGGCATGTTAATGAAACAATGATTGGTTGGTAACTGGGAGGCGAGTTCCAGTTTTGATGATGAGTGGCCAGCTGTAGAGGGAGCAGAAGCTTGTTTCCCAATGCCACACTGAGTACAGGGCCACACGTTTCCTGCCAGCTTTTCTATCTGTGTTTGTGGAGAAAACCAGCACACTGATGACACTAACTCTGGTATAATATGATATATAGCTGCATACAATTTCTCTGGCCTTCTACAGGTTTCTTGAGTGTGGGAAGGTGAAAAAACCTGACTGCAGCGTAACTTTGTTTGTCTTGTTAGCTACAATAAGACAATGCATCAAGTATGAAATTCAATATAATGAAGAAGGAAAATCTACCTTTAATAAAATATTATAATTGCCTGTGCTGGTCTGGAGGCTGTTATGGTAGCTACTACATAAATAAAAAGTCGCACCAGGCTTTCTGATCTGCTTGCTAAGGAGCATATCTGCAAAAGCCATCAGCAATTCTATATAAGCTTTGCTTCCAGGCTGGAACTGGCCTGTGGATCACCAGAAGAAAATAAGTGCACTTCTGCTGCGATGGCAATGGGAAGCTGCACATGAGTACCATATTGGAGTGGCATGTAGTACCGTACTGGAGAAGCATGGAAAGGGGATTGCCCGAAGTGCATGTGCAGATTCTCATGGCAGTGCAAATGGTGACAATACAGTTAACAGCAACTTATGGGAAACACCTATTTCTGCTGTAGTTGTTGGTGTTTTCAGTGCTCACCCAAGGATGGATTAGAGATTTAGACTTACACTAGTAAAGAAAAAAAAATTACATATTCCTTATATTTTTTCCCATGCATTATTATAACTGTTGGCAGCTCCAGCTAGAACATTAGCTATTTTAGTGCTTAATCAATAGATATAAATACATGCCAAATCCCTTTGTAAGACAGCCTTCATTTAAGTGGAGCTCTGGCACAGACTTCTAGTATCAAATAGAAGGAACAAAATTTTTAGGCCTATACAACTGAGACAGAAGGTCCTTGGCTTTCAGTATGTGAGGGCCCTTTTACCTTGACCAAGTGGCTATAAATTCACATCTCTTCAAGGAACATTTTTGCTGCAGAATGGAAATTAATTATGGCATCAGCAGCCACAGGACATGGCAGCAACCTGGAAGTGTTCTAAGCAAATGACCTCTCTCAGCCCTCTAGGCCTGAGACACCAGAAACCCCAGACAGATTTCAAAGTCACCCAGAGACCTTACTTGGGTCTCTAAATGTGAGGAAACATGCCCATAGGACAGGTCTGGCCAATCTTTAAGGCTGTGGGATTTAGGAGTTCCCTGCAGAGGGGGAGAGAAAATAAAATACTTAGGGTGGTCTTGGGTGCAGCAGCATGGCTGAAGCCTCCTGATGGAAGGAGGAGGTGGAGGTGCTCTCTCTCTGTGCCATAGTCATTTAGCCATGTTTTAAACAGCATCTCCAAGCTGATGACATTGTCCTCTACGGTTTGTACATCAATGTCCATTCCCAGGATTGCAATGTCTGCAGGAAAAAAACGCGAAAAAGCACAAACATTTTTAGCACTAGAAAAGAACATTCTTTTGCATTTTCCACTAGACTACACTATCCTTAGTCCCTCAAGTATTTTTGCATAATTGAGAAGCCATTACCATGCCAAGCACAGCACAGCACTATGATGTCCTCTTAAAAGGACATTGCTAGAAGCAGAGCTGCTCCACAGGCCACAGCAACACCGTTATTATCAATGGGGTGGGTATCAACACTGTTCTTATCAATGGGGTGGGTGGACTGGCTACTGCCGTCTTCAGAGGACTAGTTGTGACTGATGCACACCATCCTCTGCTGTGGTCATCTTAGCACTGGCCTCAGAGACTCTTCTCACAATTTTAAACCATTTCCACCTTTTCCCTAAGCAAGGGACACTGGATATTTGGTGCTATAAGAAATCGGAGAGACTGAAATGCTACACTAATGGGGAATTTTGTAGTAGTGATGGAAAAGTACTACTCCTTATACAGAAGATGAACGTTACTTCGTTACTTTGCAATACTGCCCCGTGACTAAATTGCCAAACATCCTCAATGTGTGTTTAAAAGAGCAGCTAGTTACAGACCTGAGAAGAACAGAAGCAAAACTTGACCCAGACCTGACCAACACAGAGGACATGTTTCAACATGTTACAGTTGACGTGCTGCTTGATAACAGTAATCCCACAGTAGATCAGCCTCGCAGATACAACAGTCAAAACTATCCACCACCATTACATTTCATTTCAAACAAGTGAAATGCATAAAATTTAGAGACTTGTTTAAAAGAAATTAAAAGGACAAAGTAAAAATGTTTGCAAGGACATAGCAAGTATCTAAGCCACGATTCTGGAGGTGCAGAGCAAATGTACATGATCTAGCAACAACATTTCGGAATGGAGAAACATAGACTGGACAGCAGAGTTAGGGAGGTCATAAACAAGATTAAACCCTTGCAACACCACCACCCCCCCAGCCCCTTGCAATAGGAACTCAAAGGTGCATCCAAATGAGAAGCTAGCATAAAGTCTGGCAGATTAAATAAATAAATAACATTCTAAAAAGGTAAAAGTAAACACAGAAGGAAGAGACAGCCTTAATAGGGTCACCATACAGCTAGGATGTGAAACAGGTATTCTGAGAAGATGAATAGATAGCAGAAATAGCCGTTTCCCCCCATTGTGTTTACCAGGCCAGCTGAGGACTAAAATACAGTGCTACATCCATCTGCAATGAGAAATCTTTTCTTTACGCATTAGTATTTATAGTTTGCAAAAATGACACTATGCATCTGCTCCTACATTAAAAAAAAAAACAAACCAACAGAAATTCATTAGTCTCCCTCTACATGGCAAATAATCTAGGGCTAACATAATGACTGTAATTCTTTAAATGGTATGCAACTTGCAAATGCACTTTTGTAGTATGGCCATCACAGCAGGACATACATTCCAATGGTCCCCACCATCCAGCCTTGGAGAAGGCATTGAGATCATGTAGGCTGTGCCTCTGCAGCAAAGAAGATTCAGCTCCTACTTAGGATGGGAGGTCCTTCACACTGTCCTTGTTACTGAAATCCTTTCATTCTTAATGTCCGGTCTGACTGTCCTTGGCTGCAAGGACATTTCATTCCTTTTTTTTTTCCAAGTTATTCCCAAATCTGTATAGTAAACTGATTATTCCCTTCGTTTTGTAGCAGCTTTTAAAAATTTATCTTAAGACTGCTATCATGCCTTACCCCAGTCTTCTCTGAGCGTTATGGAAATATGAGTTTCTACCCCATGGAGCAACGCTGGAGGATACTCTGGTGGAAGGAAAAATCCTGCTTTTCTCTGGAGGCTGCTCTTCATGAACAGAGCTATTACCACCATCAGTCTCTTGCCCTGATGCTATGAGTCTTGCTCTCATCAGTGCAGAACGCACTGATGCACCTGGAGAGCATGCTGGCTGTGTTTCAGCTGAAATGTGCTCCCTACTTTTTTTAGACTTAGGTTTCTCTCTGGGATATGCACTGCAGATGGCATTAACAGTTCAGAAGACAAAGCACCAGGAAATGCATGTAATTTACTTTAACAAATAGTGTACACACAGGAAACAAGGAGAATTATCTTTGTTTTGAGAGACTGTGTTTGGGGGCTGGTAAATGTTTTAGTTCTTTCCTCAGTAAATATTTTCCTATTTTTAAGTTTTCTCTTCTATAATAGATATGTAGCCACTTACACACCTTAAGTTGGCGCAATACATGGCAATTGTAAAAAGAAATTCACTGCATTCATTGCTGTCCATTCTTAGGAAGAACAGGTCAGGATGCTGACATCTACTGTGCGTTGGGTCTTAAAATTCCTGGAGAGCAGATATGCAGAGCCATTTAGTGCTCAGCCATCTGCAGAGCACATATAGAAAAAGGTTTCCTGGAACTTGCAGAAGACGGATTTTGTTCATAAAAAATGTATTAGTGCTTTATCCTCAGTGCTTTCCCCCCCACCCCCGCCAAAGGAGAAATAGATAGTGCCAATATGTATATCACATACAAATATTAACCTTCCTTAGCAAATGGTTTGGCAATGCTCAGATGCTTTAAGTGTTTGTAATGGAGTAGGGGCAAGATAATAATAATTCTCATGTTATCAATTAGAGGCCAGTCCGCTCGATCCTACCAATTACTCCCACACACCATTCTCACCACAGATGTTGTATGCATTGCTCTCTTTACGGGATTTATGTTATATCGTGATCCCTGTTCCAGTCTGCAGTCTGACAAGTGCTAACATTTTATCATTAAAGAAACATTGCAGATTTAGCCCCTGTCCCACAGAGGAGCTGCTGTGCAATTTTGAAAAAGCAATCCTTGTTGCTCATCACATGGTCTGTCTTTGTCTAGAAATGCACTCTCCCAAGGAGGTTGCCCCTGTGAAGAAAACAGCAAGCATTTTTCGTCCACAACAGGCTGTTCTTAGCACATTCAAAGCTATTCTAAGACTTGCCAACTGCAGGGCTTCAAAATATTGGAGTCTTTTCTAGCTGCATTAACCTGGAAATAAGCCTATGAGAGGGGATATCCTGATCCTGCCTGCCTTTAAGTACCATAGGAAATTGTAACTGTATGTTTCTTTCCTCTCACCTCCCCGAGCTGAAAAATCAGGTGCTTTCTCAGGATGCAGATTTTGCATCTCCACATCTTCTTGGCTTTGGAAGAAGCAATTTGTAGTACAGTACTATGTGACAGTAAAATAACACAGATGGTAACATTCATTAGTGGTCCAGTAGGAACCCTTGCAGTGAATTAGGATCTCACTGCAGTAGCTGCAGTATAAGCAAGGCAATGAGGTGATCTGAGCCTTGAAGGTTTTACAGTCCAACAGAAGATGCCAAAGAAGGAAGCAGGGTAATACCATTTACTCCACAGAAGTCTAAGAAGAAAATGCAAGCTTCTCACTGAATTGTCTGTAAGAGTATCTTGAAATCATGAAATACAAATTCATTTTGTCTGGCAAGGTAACTAAGTGACATGTCTCACTGAAAGCCTGACCAAAGTGTCACAGCTGCTGCCTCCCCAATGGCTAAACCTCCAGCTTGCTGTCTATGCCTTCCCCAGTGCAAGTGTCTGTGGAGTATCATCTTGAATACGATACTCAGCAGCATATTCGATGCTGTAGGTATTTTTTTCTTGCATAAATGGAAACTTCCAGCCTTCACCAGATACTTAACAAGCCCAGTTTAACAAGGTTGGTTCTGTCTATCTGGCATTTGCCAAAGATGTCTGCTTCACAGAGACGAGGAACAACTGCACAAACCTGCCCCAAAACCTGTTTTTTTCTCATGTTTATTTATTAGAATTTGTCTTATGCCTTTAAATTTCACATCCAAAATTCCTTGGAGGGTTGGGGCAGGAGGAGGGAGAAAAGCAAAGTATTTAATTCCAATAGCTATATCTCAATATAGGTTCCTCACTCACATAAACAGTCTGCAGATCTACAGGATTAAAGACGAAAAGAGATGATAGACCCTATAGCACAGATTTGCAAGTTAAGTGAAAACAGGTTCACTTTTTTCTTTTCCCAGGGTGGTGTGAGCACAGACCAATTTCCTGATATCGAACAGTTTTGATGGAGGAATGGAACTGAGGGGAGGGATTTAGGACTGTTTCTTTCAATAACAATGGTTTAAACAGTACACAAAATCATAATTTTAGTTGTTCCTGGAAATTTTGGCAATTTCTCTCATTCCAGTATGCCCTGAGTACCAAGTCATAATTGTTAACCAAGTCTCAGAGCATCCAAACATCCTTTTATCTAAAAAAGAAAAAAATAATCAAATTTTCTTTTATTCCAGTGATGTTCTAAACATGGAAGATAGCAGAAACTCTAAACATAAACATCATTTATAAACACAGTTTCCAGCTCCATAAGTCTTAATTTAACTGTTTTCCTGTGGTATGGCTTTTATATATAGGTATATATGTCCAATAATCTCAGTTTTGTTATCAAAGTCTTAGAACAATAACTGTGTTACAAGCGTCAGAGTGCGTCGGATTGTTTTTCCCTATCACATTGTGACAGTAGTTCTCAAGCAATATAACATCTCTTGCTGTATTTGCTGAAACAATTTTGTTAGCTGTTGCAGGTTTCTTCAGTGAAGCAGATGATCTAGTAAATGTTTGCAGTTCATGTAGTAAGCTGTTATGATACTTCCATTTTGAAAGCAAGCTTTTGTGATGCTTTTCAAAATGGCATTTAAGAGAAGTATGCTGTGCTATTAAAACACAAAAAAGGCAAAGCTTTGTTTCCTATTCAATCACTCCATGTTTCAGCATCAGCCATTCTTTGAAATCCCACATCCTGCATGGGATTTCCAGTAAGTTTATTCTTTTTTTTCTCCTTCTCCTAATATATTTAGTCTGTGCCATTTTGAAGGTCACTAAATTAATACAGTTTGGTTTAAATACACCACTACCTAACTTATGCTGTAAACATTTTTTCAAATTGTGCTTAAAATTTCACTCTCATGTCACCTTAAATAGAGTAATCACACATAGCGAAGGAAATTATTGGCTTGTTTTTGAGGTTTGGAAAGAATAAAACTCAGTGCTACTGTTGCATGCAAAAGAACCGCCTGACTGCACTAATGTTCTATCTGAGTACTTACCTGTTATTTCCTTTCAGGAAGTCTGCCAGTAACAAAACTTGGGTCCTAGGGTGAAAAAACCTGAAATTCTCATAATTATAAAGAGCTACAGCTCTTCATTGTTAGAGTCAGTCCATATTTCTATTGCTTCCAAACTTGGCATTCATGCTAATGGGTGGCTGTTGCTGGTCTGTAACAGCCTTATTTCTTCACCTCAAAACTAGATGTCTTTCTAAAGGTTCTTGATTCTCCAGAAACTGTGGGCTTGATGCAGAAATCTAATAAAACTGTACCCCCATGTTATGAAAGGAACAAAATTAGGTCATATTCTTGAAGTTTGTCAGTATTTAAAAGACAAAGCAAAAAATCCTTTATTCCAGTTGTGTAATGGCCAAGAGAGTTATCTACCAGAGGAAATATGACACGCAGGCTGTTAAAAAGAAAAAAATAACACATCCAAGTCAACTGGGAAAGAAAGGTGAAAGACCAAACAGACCATTCTGGCCTATTCTACCAAGGTCTAGGTCAGACATTACAGACAGATGGTGGATGCATTTATGAAAGATGGGTGAAGCTAGGAAAACAACATGTTCCTGTTCTTGAAATCAGGAGTCATGAATATTAAGACGTGAGAGAAACAAACCCCTGATTTTAAGTACATTTTAATGGAAGGTTCTGGAGAAGCAGAATGTTTGGCTCAGGGAAGAACACATAAGGATTACCGCAGTGAACGTCAGAAGTCAGATATGGAGGCACTCAGCCTCTTCATACCCAAGAAACATCCATACAAGATCAAGGGGAGACATTCCATAACAGGTGCCTTCTGCCAAGCCTCCTGCCTGACAGCCTGGCTGTTTTGAAAGTAATACTCAGAATGGTTGGATAAAAAAATCAATGTGTGGTCTGGTCAAAAGGTACACTGGATGGGAGAGCTTCCTGATTTGGGGACCAGATTTAAATGATCCCTTTTGAAAATTTGGGCCAGTGAGATGAAAGAGCTTTGAGGAAGCTTGGCTAGCAGGACACAACTAACTGATCCTTACAAAGCAGACATGATGTCCAGCAGCTGGAACAGCAGCAAGAGACAGAAGCCTACAATGATGCAAAGACTTTTCATGAAACCTAGTCAGACAGTATTTCCACTCGCACTGGTACACATGGAGGCCATTAACTGTTAAGACCTCAAAAGAAGGACTGACAGGGCCAACCAAGAAGAGAGCTCAAATCTAGCAATCTAACTTTAAAGCCCTAGAGCATGTCAGAAGAGATTCTGAGAGCCATTTACCAAAGCCTTTACAAATAGGTTAGATTTTTTCAGGCTAATCAGGTTCACAGCATTTTAAGATCTCTGAGGTCTGTAGTAGAGCTATATAAAACAATAACAGAAGATTTGCTTCCAGTAAGCTGAGATGGAGTGGGCACAAAAAAATTTCTCAGGCAGAGGGTTTAAAAAGAGATGATTTTCTGATATGCTCCAAATATAAATGCAGGATGCAATGTCACAGCAATGCTCTGGATATTAAAAATGTACACAAGTTCAAACAGCCACTAAACAAACTAATGGAAGAAACAGTCATGGTGGGATACCCACCTCATAATTAATTGCTGCACCACAATGTTTATTTTGTAGTGGGGGATGTGCTGGAGTTGAACACAGCACTAATTCTTGCACTTCCTGCATGCTAGATCTTGCAACTTTAGTATTCTTTACTGTAATTTTTTTCTAATACCATGAATATTTTTTTTTTTGCAGAAACAGAGGTAAAAAATCTTCTTCGTAAATCAGCTGGGCTCCTTTTTCAAATTATTTGGACTATCTGTTCCCTGAGGCTCCTCTTAGAGAGCAAATACATCATCTGAATCTTCTCATAAGTAGAAGATTCAGAAAATTACAATTTCATCACCTGAAATTTCAATGGCCTTTGCCTCCCCATTTATGTTTTCATTCAATTTACTGGGTGAAAGGGCTACACAGCTTCACTTTTAAAAACAATAAGGTGTGGTTTTACATGCTCTATAACAGTCTTGTGACCAAGAGGCACACAGCACCTCCTGTTTTGTGGTGTTTAGTTTTTCAAGGCTTCCCCACGGGGGAAGCAGTGCTGTGCAGCACCAGCTTGCTGCAAAGTCCTGGCAGTAATCCTCCTCACTCGAGAAGCCAGCATTTGCAGCCACCCAAAATACTGTCCTCTTCCCACATGGACAAGATCGGTGCTTTTAAAGAATACCTAAGCCTTGGAGCTGTAGGCAACAGTTCCTTCCACAATTTTGTTACTCGTGGTTTTGGTGCAGTTTTGGCATATTAAATTATTTCTAAAGTCATGTTAGAATGACAGAACTTTGATCTTCTTCCTTAGGACTCAGTGTTCCCTGTGTTAGTGGCAATGGTGCTGGTCAGAAAGAGAAGATGGTCCCTTTCTCTGGTCAAGCAGCTTTACCTGCAGAGATGAGCACTCTCCCCGAGGCCTCTGTTTTCAAACAGGCAGAGTCGAGAATAACCAGCTATGTCTCATTGAGGGAGACTGCCCCTTCAGGGCAGGAAAATTTTAACGGGTAGTAAGACGGTAGATATACCTCTATGTGCTTGATTATACAACTCAGTGTTTGATTCAGTCGGCCACCAGATTAGTGGGATGCAGAGGCAGCAGGGATAGCAGTCATCGTCTGTAGCAAGATGCACCTAGTCAGTGCTGTGCTGTAGACAGGGGAAAACCAGCGTAAACTCCTGCTATTTATCAGTCATTTTATCAGCCTTGAGAAAGAGCTGAAATAACTGAGCAGATTTGAAAGTTAGGTTAAACGAAATACAGAAATGAAAGTTGCAGTTACAGCAGCATTGCAATGTACAGGATTTTACCACTGAAGCACTGTGGTGTTGGACTTTTGATCATCATCTGGCTGGTTTATTTAGTGTCTGCTCAGCGCCTTTTGCTTTGAAACAAAAAGTCTCAAAGCAGGAGCTAACAGGAATTTCTGTCTGTGAATTTCTCATGACTATAACTTAAATTCTCACTGCTGAAAACTGTCAGACTAAGGGAGGAGTTCTTCAGAGACATGGCCGGGAAAAATAACATTGCAGGGTCTGGGGTGTATTCTCTCTTTCACTAATGAAGGATGTGGCCAGGTGTGCGAGGGACAGAGCAGAAGGGAATCTGCAACCCACCTAAACATTCCCAGCCCCTCCTCTGCCAATTGACCAGAAATTTGTTACTGCAACCAGAAAATAGAAATCCTCTGTAGGATTATTAAAGCTGTAAATGGCCTGCCTGCTTCTCCTTTCCTCCCTTCTGCCTGCTTCTCTCTCCCCCAAATACCTGCTTCAAGGATTTTTTGATCAGCCAGTCAATTGCCCAGGGTGGTGCTCAGCAGTATGAGTATGCGTGTGTCTGAGAGTGTGCTACCCCTATAAACTGTGTGCATTTTTCTCTTTAATCTCTCAATAAATCTGTGTTGCACATGAAGTCAATTTTAGGTAATACCAAGAGATGCAGTAATGCATCTAGTCCATATGCTAATTTTGCCCAAATGTGATAAAGCCCCAGAGAAGTGCTGTGGTACAAACTTTTTGCTGTTCCTCCAGGCACAGTAGTTCCACTTACATGGGTGACACTAAATGACACAAAGGAAAGTGGCATATATCAGACCAAAGCAAGAACTAGTGCTTGTCCTGCTGTCCAAAGCCGTAATTTCCCTGAGTCTTACACTCTTACACTCACCACTGCTGCTGGGCTCTTCTGCTGGCATGCACTCTTCCACGTCTTCAGGCTCCAGAAAGTCTCTCTTTAAAACCTCAATGACTTGTATTCTTCGCAGACTCACAAGGTCTACATCTTTTAACTTCTTTTCCAAGTGATTTACCATTTCTTTGTTGGACTGGCTAGTCAAAATTGTGATCTGAAACACAAATCAGAGTGTACAAGATCTGCCTCTGACCCTAATACTTTCTTGATAAGCGATGATGCCAGGTCTGTTTGAATAGCACAGGTCCCACTATGGAGAGAGGAGAGATATCTCACTAAAATATCTCATCCATTCAAAAGCAAATGTAAAAACTTCTTTTTTTTTTTGTGCTTTGGCTTATATTTAAAACAATATGAAATGGATTGAGAGGTTCACTGTAGGAACACCAACAGGTTTTGTGCCACTGCTGGAAGAAGATGGAACAATCTATCACTGTCTTATATTCTGAGCTTTGCACTTACAGTCTGAGTCTGTCTGTGTATAGGAGGGACTCTGCCTGAGACTTTCTGAGGAACGGCACCACTTCCCATTACTGCATCAATTATAGTTCAAGTAGATTAAATTGTTACTTCCCATTTGAGGGCTGAGCTGAATGGGAATTATTTTTTTCTTTTTTTTAATAAATATGTAGTCTATCCTAAAGATGTTTCTTAAGAGAGCAACAGTAGGTGTGATTCCCACCTCCCAGTTTTGATGTAATACTGAGTGACTGCAAAGAGTTTCTTCATCGTTGACAATCAGCAACAGTTTCTAGAAACGTCAGGCATTTTTGACACCAGCTTCTACCCTCAAAGAGTAGTTAGGTGAGAAAGTTTTGAGTTCTGGCCTTGCCTGACAGTTAGTGACGGTGAAGTACTGAGTCTTCTCAGCACATCTGCTCATTGCTCCAAAGGACTATTTAATAATTCTAAAGCATAAGGTGTGTTTTAGGTGAGGCTGCTAACCAATGTCCTGTAGGGAGCATTTAGGGAAACTTAATAGTAGAGCTTCACAAATGACTTCTACTATAAACAACGCCAACAGAAGTGACAGTTCCAAGGGTTAGGGATTGTTTCGTGGTTGGTTTATTTTTGGGGGGAGTGTGTGTGTGTGTGTGCTATATTCCTGCTAGTGGATCTCCATCTTGCTCAGACAGAGAGGGGGGCAGGCTGAGGCCATTGGTGCTGTCTGTGTTTGTGTAAGTGCTCTGTCTGTCTGTCATCTGTGTGACCAACCATGCATGTATGTATGTGTTATATACATGTGCTCTGTGTGCATCTCCCTGCTGGGAACACATGCTCATCCTCAACTGGTTGGGCCATGGAGCTGTGTCAGCCTTACTGATGTCAGATCAAGCCTGATTTCCCTAACAAATTATACCTTCTTCAACTGAACGTACCCATAATGTTTGCCTCTGAGTTACTGTGAATGAAGAAATTATTATGGGCTCCTTTCAGGAGCTAATGAAAATGGCTAACAGGGACTATTCTTGAGCTGGGTGTAGCTGAACTGTCAAAGCTATAAATATCTTTTGTAGAGTTATAGACAGAGCATTTGCTACACAGAAGCACCTTTATTTGATCGAAACCATAACGACATTACATTTGTAGCCTATCACCTCCAATTTACCCTTTTCACAACCTGAATCACGCTAGCACATGCTGGTCAGAGACCAGGAGAAATATTTTACCACATACAAAACCAGCTACTGTGACTTCCCTTCATGTTACCACAGTTTCTATATATAATCCTTTAATGTCATTATACTTCCTAATCTGACAAAAAATGGGCTACTGGTGACTTGAAAAAAACTTTTCATCCTATAGCACACTGGCCACATTTCCTGCCCTATAGCTGCTGCTGAGACGTAGCTTCACTGATGCTGATGTTTTTCCCTCTCTGAAGTCAGGATCTCAAAAGAGTAAGCATTTTCAATACTTTTTAACAAATATCTGGGTTTTAAATGATTGCAGTTTGTAACAAAGTCTGCCTCCTATGCTTACTAGTCAGCTACGAATACTCTTGCCTCTTTGCGGTGTAAGTGTTAGGAAAATGCACATTTGCCTAAAGGCTACATCTGATTTGCACAAGCAAATTGCCAGTGGCACTGTTGTATAAATACCGGCCATCATGGTCTCGCACTAAAGAAACTGTACTTCTAATACAACTATAACGCCTCCTTAAGCGCTTGCTTTTCTGCTAGTTCACATGTAGGCATACGTCATTAACAGCTTTTGATACACTATGTTTCTTCATCTTACTGCTGTTCACAGTCCTGTCCTGTCCTTCCTGCCTCTTCCTGCTGAGCCGCAGTGTGCTCTGCTGATTCCACCCTCCAGGTGTTGCCTGCGATGCGGTGGCAGTGGGATGGTGCCGCAGGACAGCAAGCGGCCACGCGCTCCTGGCGCGCAGCTCCGGACTAGTCTCTTCCCCATGGGTGGAAGCATGGGGAAAGCTTTTCGGTTTCACTTGTGTTGCTTTAGAAGCGTAACAGCAAAAGCAAAAAAGAGTGCTTCTTTCAGAAGAGAAGACTTCACAAACAGAAACAGTAACTTTCTCTGCTGAGATGAGCCAGTGCATCTCAGTGACAGGTCTGGCCCCTGGCTGGCTGCCTTTTCTCCTCCTGCCCAGCTGTGCACACTCCCTCTGCTAAGCATCTTCTCTCTGCTGCAGGATTTCACCAATAATGATCTTACTTGTTCCCAATCATTTACTCCTCAGTTGTTTACTGACTGTAGTTATACGCCTGTAATTTGCTGTTCCAGTTACTGTATCTCAGTAATAAGGCCACTGAGATGTCAGTTTGGCAATTGGGCATTGATGCACCAAAATGACATACAGAGCATTAAATTTTGATGAATAACAAACACTCCAGATAAGTCTTATGTTAAATCTTAACTGCAAAATAATGGAATCAACTGATTTATGAGGGCACTTATCTAAGGCATGAAGCTCTTGAAACAGAGGGAAGAAATTGTATTGGTAGAACCTGACATCCCATCGAAAAACAGATGGAACTAGAGAGTTCAAAAAATTTGATAAAGCAGGCCTTATTTTCTCTTGTCCATGCCTTATAGTTCAATGCAAAAATATTTCTCCTACTATGTTTTCTAATCATAGAATCATAGAATGGTTTGTGTTGGAAGGGACCTTTTAAGGTCATCTAGTCCAACTCCCTGCAATAAGCAGGGACAACTTCAACTGGAGTTTGCTCAGAGCCCCATCCAGCCTGACCTTGAAAGTTTCTAGGGATGGGGCATCTACCACCTACCTCTCTTGGCAACCTGTGCCAGTGTTTCACTAATGCTTTAAAGTATCACAGAAACAGAATTGCTACTTCACAGTGGACTAAATAGAAAATGCTTGTGAGAGATGAGAAGTACTCCGTCACCACATATGGTCGACCTGACACAGTTGAATTTAAGAGGGTAAATGCCTACTTTGACTGGCTTAAGTTATCCCGGCTTCACTTCCAAGAAGGTTGTGGGGGTTTTTTTTTCCTTCTTCAAAAGATACTGTATCTAAACAAAAACATTCAAATGCCTTCTAACAAAAAGAAACAGAAATAAAAATCCAACTTACTCTGCATAAAAATAATGCTTGTGATGAAAACAAAATTTCAGTCACGGAAGTATCTGAGGCAGAAAGCTGCCTTTTTATAAGGGTGAAATACCCTTCTGCCTTTCTGTGATCACCAGCTTTTATTTTTCAACAAAGGTCTGAGAATTGTAGGTGTTCTTCTGCTCACTTCTTGGCTCCTTAGTGATCTGATGGTGCATATTCACCCTTCTGTGAAAGACCAAGGCCACCCCTTAGATCCCATTTAGGCCTGTGAAACACCTTTTGTCAGGATTTGCAGAAGACTGAATTTCATCCACAGGTTACATTTACGCAGCATGCCGAACGGCAACGGGAAGGATTGCTAGCTTGGAGAGAAGTCCTTTGCCCTTGAAATTCTCCACAGAACTAAACTTTGAGCTAAAATTTCCTCACGACAGCCAAGTATGATGTTTTACCTTTTGGAAGCTCTCAGCACCCTCTCCAGTACCTCTGCTAAAATTATGTGTACCATAATATTTCAGATCTCTATGCTATTTCAGTTTTCTCTCTAGTTTTATTTCGGATATTTTTCAAATGAAATAGGACCACTATAAATTGTATCCACTAACGAAGCTACAAAAAAAAAAAGCTAGTCTTAATTTAATTTTTCTTTCCCTTTCCTTTATAAAGCATGCATTCTTGGAAGAAACATTTGATGCCTGTTACAAACAGCTCAAAAGGAAGTAAGGCAGCAGAAACAGGGAATGAAATGTAGTTAGCATGGAGCAACTCAGAGGGAAGACTAGAGCTGGCACGTGTGACTGATGTCTGCAGTATTTGCTATTGTATGGAAACCAGGAAAATTCAGTCTCCAGTGTGGACATTATTTGAATGTGGTGAAGAAGGAAAGAGGATTGTATGTTCAGCTGTCAGTGAGAGGCTTCTAGTTTACGAGGGTGGCAAGGAGCTCCTCCTACCTGCTCAACTGACCCTCTGCAAGGGTTCTCTAATACTGTAGGAGACATTTTCTGTCAGAGATTCTCTTTGCAGCAATTTAAGTACAGTTTGCTGCATGAAGTTTCTGAAGAATGGCCACATGTCCTGGGTTATAAAGTTCTTCTCCCTAAGAAATCTTTCAAGTTAGAATCCATGCATATTTGAGAGTGAGTTTTTGTTTGCTTGTTGTTTGAGTGTTGTGGTTTTGCTATTTGTTTTTTTTTTCCTGTTGGTTTGGTTTTTTTAATTCAAAAATCTACTACATCATTCTCTGATTTGGGTAGATTTGGGTATACTGGAATTAATCATATAACTGTTGGTCAGACTGCTGTTCCAGCTAGGCATGACAGCCAGCTCTACATCTTCTCAGATTGCCCTGAGCATTTTTATAAGGACTCTCCTCTAGGATCTTCTTTGGATGGGACTGAGTATACATACCCAGGACCTTTGCAGGGTCAAGGATAGTATAACAAGCCAGGTGAACTTGCTATTTTCTGGTAGCAGGAAGAAAAACATTTGGTTACCTATCAAAATTATCAACAAAGTGGTATGTGGTCAGATTAATTCTGAAAGAGTGGAGGACACCCAGTTTTCCAGGCTGATCCAAGTATACAAGAGCAAATACACGTTGGCAAATTGTCAGAAGAGGAGGAATTAATGTTGCATCTATGTGCACCACTCCTATGAGAAAATGGAAGTAGATTGTAAAAACGGTGGTCAACACTTTCAACTAAGTGTATAATACCACAGCCTATACTGCAGTAGGTGTCTTACATCCCCTTGCAATGAAAAGCATAATATGTTTTCATAATCTAGAGAGACAAGGATCGCTTAGTGGAGTATAAACTCCCTATACTCATGGATAACTCTATTTTATTCCTTCAACTATACTAGAAGATGTCATGGATTTTTGTTGTGTGTCGAAAAAGCTTTTGTCTCAAAAGCGTACTCTGTTCCAACCCCCCGCTTTGAAGTTAAAGCACAAATCACATTTGAAACGGTCAGGAAAAATACCTCAAGGCCCTAAGAAAACACAAAAAAAGCAGTAAATCAGGAGAAAGGCTTCCTGAATAGACACTAGAATTGAGTCTTAATTACAGCTGGGAGAATCTGCCTAATCACAGCATGAGACTGGAAGAGTTTAAGGAGCTAAATAAAGTAGAAGGACTGGGAAAATTTCACTCATGGGAGTCTAGATTCTTTTTTAGGACTGACAAAGCTCCAAAACCAGGTAAACCCTGAGCCTGGTGAAGTCTGAAATGAAAGACAGTTTGGAGTTGATGTTTCTTCATGTCCAGAGGAAAACATCATTTCTACCCGAGTCCTTCCCCTCTTGATAACTGCCCGTCCTTTCACATCATTTGATGCTTCTTTAAAAAAAATACTTCTTCCTGTGAACCTTACCCTGCTTTCTACATTTGCACATATGTTCTCATGTCTTGTTAGCAGCTTCCTTCCCACTTACGCAAGTACACACACCCAGCTGAGAATACAGCCACTGGCGTGCACCAAAATCTATTAGATCCTGTCCCAGGACTGCTGTACCTATAGTTTTCCCTAGATATATCCCCTTTTCTACAGGAATCTGCCCAGAGGGATTTGAGGACTTGATATATTCATGCAGGACTTCTGGACATTAGATCTCTGAGACAGCTAGATTGCTGAATACCTTAAATTTTCTAGCATGTTCACTGTACATAGGGTGATGTCAGGGCCACTGCTCAAGCTAAACAGTGACAACACACCTATGCAATTGGCTCAGGAAGCACTGTACAGACCTGCTGTGTACAAGTTCATTGCACTGAGAATCCTGGGAAACAAGACACCAGTATGTATGTGTACTGAAATCCCAGACAAACATCAGGCTGTCCTACCATACCAACTCATGTCACTAACCTGTCCAATAAGACTTATTTAGATAAAGTCCCTGTTCTTTCTACTTTCTCCAGGCAAATTCTCAATAGCCAGTCCCAAAACTTCACAAAGCCTGAGCTGAAAGGAAATGTTTGCATGTGTGTCCTGGTTTGAGCAACACAGGATTCATTTTTCTATACTGTAAAGTCAGTCAGCCTCCATAAGCAACTCAAACCTGAATCTGTCTTGTTTCCATAGGCATTCAGATTGCTACATGGGGTTTTTTTGGAGGGCTTATTTTCTTAATTACTCTCTCCCTCCCATGGAGCCTAGATACCACACAAACTATCATCTCAATATGCGAACGAGAGTCAAGTCTGGTGGATGGCTCCCACTACCTTCCCAACATTTTCTTACCTCAACAGAACTATTTGTTGAGCCTCCTGCTGCTGTGTGTCTGCTGTATTGTTTGAACTGTTGCAATCCATCCTGCACAGCTTGTACCACTCCATTTCCCCCCTGTGGGAAACAGCCTTCTCTTGGTAGCGAACGGAGCTCTGAAATGCAGGCTTGAATTCGGGCAAAGTTTTCTCTCACTTGCTGCAAAATAGTATTCAATGACATTGAAAGACTGGAAATGTCAAACTGGTAATATGAAATATTTTTCCGTAATGTGGAAGGAGGCTTTTGAATTCACAGCACCTAGACAAAACTGGGGGCAGGACCCAAGTCATAAAGCAGGGAACAGTGATATGAATCAAAACCAGTTATGCTACTAACAACACACACAATCACTCCTCAAGTTTTCAGCTGTCTACCTGTTTACTGCTGCTAGACAAAATGTAGTAGTTTGGTATGCCCCTCTCCTCTGGCCCTGCATAACAGAGAGGTAGAACTTAAGACATAAATAGGAACAGTGAGGCAGTGAGATTTCCCCAGGCCGTAGTCACCCCTGCCATATCTGTGCTCCTCGACTTCTTGGGCTGTGGACCTCTGGAACCTGTGTTCAGGAGAGTTTGTAGTCAGACTGTGGCAAGAGGTTCAAAAACGGGCTCACCAAACTCATGGGTAACAGGTCCAGAAGCAGGTACTAAGAGGAATAGCCTCAAATGTATCCTTTATCATTCTTAATACAACAGCCGTGGAACTAGGGGAGTGTGAGGAGAATGAACTGCATAAAGTGATTGGGCTGGGGCACTCCCCCAAAACAGCTTTCATTTTGAGACTGGGCTGATGGACTGTTAGTCTGACTTAGGAGGGCATTTCTCATGCTCTTATACTGCTCTTTTAGGACATTCACCACAGAAATTATTATCAAAAAAACAAACACTGATGGAAAGTCTGTGGACTTTCCTGCTTCAAAGATGAGCTAGCAGAGCAAGTGAATATGAACCAGGCTGGCCAGGAAATTAATATGAACCAGGCTGGCCAGGATCGTGGCAGACCCCTCTCATACTCTTTCTCTGCACAATATCAGTTGAGGCTACCTGGTATCTATTACCCAGCCATGAACTTTCCTTAACATAGACATGTCAATGTTAGGGAGCACCCAGGATCCAAAGATGTGTGGAGCATCTCAGCCAGCATTTACACAGATGTCAACTCCCGTGAGCTTCAACTCAAAGGAGTTTAGACATACCTAGCAGGTAAAATGGCAAAATCTGGCAATAGGAGAGATTATTAGTGAATTCTACCAAATCTGTTTGAAGCAATATAAGATACTGCTGCCAGAGGTCATCTTCTTCACAAAAGAGGCAATAGACGAACATAAGACTTGTTTGCTTCTGATGCTTGGACCTCTGATTCACTGAACCACTCCTGAGCAGCCATGGTTTACAGCATGGTCTTTCAGTGTGACTAAGTTATGAACCAGGGGGCTCAGACATGTTTTCACAGACAGCTCTGACGGTTCTGCAAATAAGGTTAGGAAGAAAGCTGGGATGGCTCAAACCTCGCCTCAGAATGATGAAGAGAGCAGCCTTAAGGAAAGACACCACACTTTGTACTCTACAGTGCAAGAAGTGTCTGGCCCATTATGTCAGTTCTGCTGTGAGGTTAGCAATCTTCGATAAATGCACCAAGCAGATGCAGCCAGGAGCTTCTTCAGAGCGCTACAGCAAAATTCCCTGCAGTTCAGATGCCTGCCCTGCAATCCCAGGAGGCAGCTGCAGCTCATACAGATGTAAACCAGCTGTCTCAGGTCAAGTATTGCTCCTAACTGGGGCAGAATAGGACTCAGCACAGGCTGCAGGGCAACCTGAAGTCCAGCTAAGTACCTGCCCTTTGGAACTGGCACCAGCAAAGTTAAATTTCTCTTGTATATGCATAGCTACTTTAAATGTTAACTTAGGCAAGCCTACACAAGCCGCAGTTTCAACTCTGGAATGTGCTTGGGACATAAGTTAAGCTTCTAAGCACAAATTGTGTGTTTAACTATTTCTAACTGCACCCCTCTTCTAGGCGCTGATAGTCAGCCCAGTGCCATAGGCCTTGACACGTCTCTTCACATGTGACACCTCCCCCTTCATTACACAACCACAAGAATTCATAACTTCACACTGTGCATCCAGCAAAAGTTTTTAATCTGCAACATTACGTTGCTTGCAGAGAAAAGCTACCAAAACGAAAGACCAAAGCTGGCCACGAGCTGGGGTAGAAACGGTGCTCACTGCCCAGTTGGCTCCTTCCACATGTTGTACCCTCACCTACTTCACTTTCTTAATTTGCTGGTCCGCGTAGTTAATGCCTTTCTCACTTGTTTCTTTTTCAGCCCTTTTTGTCAGGGAGGCCCTGGGAGTTTTGGGGGATGGCTGCCCATCCCAAGGGAAAACAAGTAGGAACAGGGCCCATCAGCTGGAGGTGCTCTGCTCAGAGTCCTTACTCAGTCCCATGTTAAAATTTTTTGACGCTTTAATGCTCACTTCCCCTCTTGTCACCATCTGTTGTCCTGCACCAAATAACCAAAGGTTATTTACTTTCTTCCTGGTTTCGTTTTCTTTTCTTTGGCAGCCCCCTGCACTTTCCAGTGAAGCTCTTTGGACTTGTCAGAGTTAGGCCAATAGGGGAGACCAGTAGGAACAGACACCATAAACAAGTGCCCAGGAAAGACTAAGAAAAGGGTAACTATAAATGATGCTTCCCCATGTACTCTCCCAATTTCTATTTTCAGCTCTGGGGCTTTCCTGAATTCATATGATTTGTCTAATAAGCAACCTTTAATATAGCTCTGTCTTGGTTCCTCACTGAGAGGTATCAAGTTGTTCTCTAGCTAGACCAGAAAGTCAGTGCCCTGTTGAGACAAAGGGGCAAATTCAGGAGTACAGAAAAATCAATGAAGCCCTGGTATTTCTGAAGAACAGATGTTTATCAGATAGAAATGTAAAACCGCTCCTGATTCCAGAAGCTGCAGAGGACCAGATACCACTATTAGTGAAATTAGGTCCATTGAAGAAGATAGTCATCTTGCTATACTTTACTGTTCCTAATAAGGAAAGAACCATTATGAAAAACAGCCTTCAGTACAAAAACAGATGTCTAAAATAAAAAGATGGCTCACTAGGCAGAACATCCAAGCAAAACTGGGGAGAAGGGGTGTCAGGGCTCACACTAGAGATGACCCTATCAACTGGGTATGCACCACTGGCTCAAGACTTCGAGTGTGAACTTTGCTGTCTTGGACAAGTCCCAAAGAAACACAATATTATGGTGAATAATAGTTGACATGATTACCGGTCATGCCAACAGGAGGGGGGAAGGTATTTTTTAGCTCTCTGTACAGCATTCCTGAGTCCAGTATTGGAATGTAGCATGGGCAAAAACAGAAGAGTGAATACCTAGAAGGCCTTGGAGGTTATTAAAGGCCTGTAAAAATGCTTTGCACTTAGACTTATACTTTGTTCTCTTTCATTTACCAGCTAGAAGATTGAGAAGGGACCTGATCATGTTCAGAGAAAGAAAGTATACAATACAAGCGGGTTCTTCAATCTACCCAAAAGAGGAAATATATTAACAAATCCCTGGAAGCTAAAGCCAATAAATGCAAATTAAAAACCAGGTGCAAGTTTCACAATGACAATGATTAACCACTGGAAGAAATTATCAACAGAAGTACTTGATTCTCCATCTTGTAATAGCTTCAGATCAAAACTAGATGTCTTTCTCGAGGAAGTGCTTTAATGATATATGGGTACTTGAGTGAATATAATAGTTGTAATATGAAGGAAGCCAAACAACGATCTAAGGGTTCCTCTGTCTTTAAAAACTGTGATTATCAAAATGAAGAACTGTTGTTTAAATAAAAAAGACAGCCTATCATGAGCAGAAGAGACAAATGATGGGGCAAGTAGAGGGATTGTGTCAAAGTGCAGTTGTGGTCTGGTGAGCCATGATTACCAAATGAGATCTGAGGTTGCTATCAGCCAGCACATGTTGGATCAGTGTCAGGATATACCTAGCAAATACAAAAGCAGGTGTTTGCCCCTAACACTTAAAAATTCACTTGGACATAATGCAAAATCACAGAAAACAGGCCTGGAACCAGTTGTGAAACAGATTACCTAGACCATCCTACAGTGACATGCCAGGATGAATTACATGTAAATTCATCCTAGGAAGCAAGACAAGTGTCTGTTCTTAAAGGCCCTAATCAGGGAGATTTCACAACATCTCCAGAAAATGCTTCTTTGATATCCCCTTAGTTACCCTGTCACATTATCTATCACCTATTCTACAAAATAAACACCAGCATTACCACAGCCTTCTTGCCAATCACATTTGCTATGATTTTTTTTCCCAGTTGGCTTCTACCTTTCCTGAGATGTGAAAACTTGACAAAGTATTTCAGAATGTTTTCACCATTGCTGAAAAAAGTGGAAGGGTTAATACTGTGTGTTTACACTACATTGCGTAAATGAGAGTGCTCAGTATGGCTGTTTATAATAGTATGACTTCATAGATTTTTGTCAATTTTATGATGTTTTGCAATCCCAAACTTTTATTTTAGAGTCATTCTCCATCTATATTTATTCTGATGCATATCCCTAGCTGAATGAAATACTTGTTCTTACTGTCTCAAATCTGTATTTTTAAAAGATGTGTAGATGTGGCACTTAGGCACATGGTTTAGTAGTGGACCTTGCAGCGTTGGTTTACTGTTAGACTTGATGATCTTAAGAGTCTTTTCCAACCTAAATGATTCTACAATTCTATGATTTCAGGATATGTATCAGATTTGGCAAAAAATATTTTGAATTCCGATCCTTTCCCCTTAAATGTGAACCCCCCCCCAAAGTGGTACTATTTGTGTAATATACAGAACATTTCACCATCCAAATTATTACAGCTGTAGAGTTTGATATTTTTAGTAGAAAAGCAGTACAGACAGTGGAGAAAGTAGCACATGAAAGGGAGAGATACGACAGATGTTTTAGAAGGGAAGAGCACAAAACCTAATTTATGCACATGAGCAACTTCACAGATCAAAAATATGACACTCCTCCTTTTAAACATTATTCATTCATAAAATTAACCTCTTCCATGAAGTCTATGAAACCATGCTCTTTGAAAATTATTATTTTTTAGATATAAATTTGTAGTAAATCATAACTTTCTTTACTGAGTTGCAACCATGCATTGCATTCATGTTTGTTAGATCCCAAGAGACATAATTTCACGCATACCGTAAAGGGAAGCAGACACTCCTGCTGGTTCTGCACCACGTAGAGGCTCAGCAGGGGAACACGGCAGGGACCTGTCAAACTGCATGCCAAACAGAGTGTGTTCTCCAGAGCTTCAGAGAGTACAGAACAAGTGTTGGTCCAGGAAGGTGATGTGACATCCACAATGAGAATCCGCGATGGCTGCTGGCAGTGTACCTTTGTAGCAGGAAATGTTCTCCGTGTTTCTGAGAGCCATTTTCTGGAATTCATGGCTTCTGAGCACAGGTATTAGATACCCAGTCATCCATCTGCGTCTGAACAGGAAAAATTAACAAATAATACCAGTGAATGAGACTCTTCCCATTCACTTGAAAGCAACCTGAGACATAGCAGATAGTAATGAATTAAGAGTCCTACAGCGTTCTCCAAAGCAATCATTGTCCATATTCTAAGATAAACCTCCAGAAAGACAAGCAAAAATGCATACGGTCAGAATACAGAATGGTTCAACTAAAGAAAATGCATGGCAGATATACTCTTACAGAGGCAAACGGAGCAGTTAAAAAATGTTAATAGTATAGCCTTTCCCAGCTCATGGATGAGCTGTGTGGTATGCCACATGATCTCTCAGTATGGCTCAGGTGTGTGACATCAGCCTCCAGCAGAGAAATGATCTCCAGCAGCTGGTGGATAGCAAGACTTGAACTCCTACTCCTATCTCTGCAGTGGCCAAGTGATTGTACCCAAACACCCTGAGGAGAACACAATTCCCACTCCTTGGTACCCAGTATGAGACAAGCAGCTGTCATATCCGACAAAGGCCAGCATGATGCAGCAAGCAAATGTTGCACATACATAAATTTTACTTTGTGGACGGTGGAGAACTGACCTTTGTCCCTCAGAGTATCTAACAGCTGGGGCTAGCTCTCTGCACTGACAAAAGCCTCAATGCACTAAGGTTGCCCAGCAGTCTCTCATACTGTTCAAGAACACGGGAGTGCTTCAAGCCTTAAAAAAATCTGTCATGTCAGAAACTCTGACAGAAAGTATTTTCAGCCAAACAGCAGCTTTGATTCCCAGAGCTGCCTGGAGGTGCTGGGAATGCTGTGCACGGAGGTGGCTGGGCTTCCTGTGTCACAGAGCCATGCCAAACGACACAGAGATTTGTTAGAACAGTTGGGTGGTGCCGTCAGTGTGGCAGGTGACAGCTTGCACAAGGAAGGAAAGGCAAGAATCGTGGTCCTCAGTTCCCAGGTCCTCCATGTGCATAAAGAGAGGTGGTTCTCGTTGCAGGGCCCTGGGAGACCACGGATCCCTCAGGCACACGAACAGAGTGTGGTCAGGACATGTTTCTCCCTCACCTCTTTCTCTATGTTTCCTTTCAAATATCCTCCCTTTCACCCAGCAGCACCGCTATGTATGTCTGCATGCATAAGGCTCAGCTGGTGCTGTTTTGAGAGACTTCCTCACAATCTTTAAGAAAATTTCACAGTTTCTGTGTAACAGTAAGCAGAGAAGACGCGAGAAGCAAACAGGAGGAGTGTACTGTCAGGTCTTGTGTCTTTCCTGTGCCTCACATGTACGAAACGGAGCAAAACACTCAGCCCTGGGCCCAGAGTGAACACCTCCTAGTTTGGCTCAAAGGTTTAGAGGCAAAGTATTCACAGGCATTCAACCTCAGACCTTGAATATGACGTTTGCCCCCCCACACCATTTCCCATCAATGCATACATCTTAAGCACAAGAGGCAGCATTTTCCTGTTAGAAAACTCTTTTTCTTCCTTCATCGTGAACAAAGATCCTGCCTAAAATCGTCTCTTCACTAAATCGAAACATGTTTGCACAAAGCACTCAGTGCTGTTTCTAAGGATAAAGAAATGCTTCAAAAATGTGTCTTGGTCTTGGTAGTAACAGTAGTGTGTAACCATAGAAGTCTACTTATGCCCAGAAAAGCGTTTGTATAATTGCACGTACCTTCTCAATATGAACTAGAATAAATTCTTTCTTCCTACACCTGTGTAAATCCCCAGCAGGCTTAGTAAAAATTTGAAGCCACCCTGGATTTACATAGCTGGGCTCTGGTCAGAAGCCAGGCCAGTATGCGTTCCTGTAATTTGTGTGGTATGTTCAGCTGAGACAAAGAACTCCTTTATGTTCACCGAGGAGACAAGCTACTATATTTTCTACAGCCTCCAGCACTTTGGAGTAAGAATTTCTGTAAGTCTTGAAAGGAGCAAGAAATGCATTTCTATTTGATTGAAGTACCATCAGAAAAAAACCTCTGTATTTCTAGGATGTTTGTCAGTGAAGGCCAAACAAGAGTGATCACAGACTGAATTTCAAAACTGAGGCTAACTTTCATAACTGGCAAAAATGTTATATATAGAGAGAAAGAGATCATGTACGTATGTGTAGGTATCTTGCTTGGACTAGTAACCTGATAAAATACCATTGGAAAATGAAAAACTGCCAGATACCACTTTAATCAGCATCTCTTCTGGAGCTTTACAATTTACAGGAGAGTTTACTAAATTACTTCAGTGAATCTGGGAAAATATTTGTCTGTCTGTGTTTTTCATGATGAGGCTTCACACTACTGAACTCTGCAAGCCCCCAGTGCTTTCTCAAACAAGGAAACAAAACCTGTCCCGCAGTCAGAAATCTAGAAGAGTTGGGTCTTTGATTTGCATTGGTTTCAGAGAGAAAAATGAGCCTTGATTCTGAAAAAGACCCAGTTTTCCTAAATTTGAATGAATTACCCTCATTCTCGACACTGTACAGGATGATGCTTATTTTAAACTGCTTTAGTAAAACAGATCCCTCATCAGTTATGTTCTTTATCAACTGAATTAATTTCATTTCTTCATAACTGTGGTGTCTTAATTAATCTCTGCTTAGCAATACTCATATGATTTATGCGCAGTTCTCTGTACAATATCTGACACACAGTGTAAACTGCCCACTTCTCTTACAGCCTACACCAGTTACACTTAGCTGTGATGAGGCTGGATAACTGAAGAATTCTGTAGAGCCTCACTGGTTGCTATGGTAAAATCGTATCTTCGTTTAAGCGGCAAGTGAACTGACAAAGAGCTTAGCCCAAGGGATTACATCATAATTGAGCGTGCATGAGTGAAAACTGTTAGTTCCAGCAGCTGATATGACATTAACTTATTGCTCAATAAAACAGAATTTACCAACCGTCAGAGCTAGTTGGTAACGGTGATGTACATTTTGCTCAATGCAAGAAGACGTACATTTTTCAGAACTAGAAAGGCAGGGACAGAAAAAAAACCTTTGCCATATTGAGTGACTTCTGAGTTCTGATGACATTCTGCAGTTGCATATTATCCTACGTGCTTAATTTGTTCCAGTTATGCAAAACCTCTAAATAATATCCAAGTCTGAAAAAGTGTAAATGAGAGGCAACACCAAAGCCACTGGTTAAAGAATACTAAGGATAGTCTCCATCTTCTTTCTAACATAAGAACCAGCAAAACTTGGATCCAACCTCACTTTAAGTGGCAATTAAAGAATGATAAAACTGCGAATAACGAGTTTAACTTAAGAATGCCTTACTGGGTAGCTAAGCCCTACAGTCCTATAGCTATGAAGGCAACTACTTTGACAGTGGTCTGTTTACAGAGAAGTAGGGAGTAAAACCAAGAAAACCTTGAGACGCAATAACAATGAATACAAGCTATTGGCAAGGAAATGCACATAAAATGGTAAACAAAAGGCACCAACAAACAGTAACAGTCAACAGGTTTAAGGACGATAAAAACTTAATTAAAGAATAAAAGCTACTCATTAAACACATCAAGAACATAATATCGAAATCGTATAAAACTTCTATTAGCTTAGATTTTGGTAGGATTACATATAGGCCTAGGTGGTCAAGACGGGAGTGTCATTTGCCTCTATTCAGCATTCCATTTAAACACACTTGCTTTTAGTCACCATATCACTATAAAAACGAGTCCCCTCAATTAATAGATTAAGAGCTTGTTAATGGAGAAATTGCAGATATCTATAAATGAGGATTATTCAGTAAGACGTTTCCACAGCAATCTATTTTTTACTTAATTAGGCAGAAACCAGATGATACGTAAACATTTACCTCATAAAATTTATAGAAGACACAAACACTGATGTTGCAAAGAAGAATCATTTATAAGGGCTTAACACAGGTGCTTATCAAACTGGGCTCATTGGCATACTACGCATTTTAACATAGGCGAATGCAATTAACCAAAAGAGCAGCAGAGGTAGCTAAAGGAAGACAGGAGTTTATGTCACCTTCAACTGAGGCAGTTCCCAAGCTGTGAACAGTTGGAGGCAGAGAGAGCGGTCTGCGGCAGCATCACTGCAAACTCACCCTCTTCCTACACCCTTCCCAAAGCATTTGCTGTGGGCCCAAGTTCATGGAGAAGAAAGATCTTGGGTCTTAACCTGTGTCACTATTTTCATATATTTATCATTTGGAGTTTCAAACTAGCTGATTTGAAAACATGCCGTTTTCTGATTAAGAGTCAAGAGTCAAGAATATTCCACATGAATATTCTCATGTGGAAAACAGATCAAGCTGCCTAAATAAATGGATTTACTAGAGAAAAACCCAGCAAGCCATGGAGAAGCCTGAGCTGTGAAGTGGCTATGCAGTGGGGATGGCCTCTGCTGTGTATCTTTTTGTCTACCTAGCCTAGAAAGGAAAGCATTTATTAAAAAAGGTCAGGATGAATGGAAAAATAAAAACAAACAAACAAAAAATCAAACTACTGAAAACAAAGTTATTTGAGATCCTACATAACAGAAGGTATTACATGTTTTTCTATACACCAGTGTTATAACCAATAATAAATCAGGGGCTTTACGCTTGTCCTTTTATTGACATAAAATCACCAAACCTTAGTAAGAATAGTCACTTTATTATAGTGTTAAAATCACTCATTATAACCTTTATAGTGTTTTTTTCTTAAAATAAGAGGAATTGTAATGTTATAGGAGCTTATAAAAAGGCATTTTCTAATTCTGAATCACTAAAAATGATGCAGTGAATGATTGTGAACGCTTATCAACCAGTGTGTTGACAGAAAAAAGCAAAACAAGGACAAGCTGATGCATAATGCATATGCCCAAGTGCCCCTATAGAACAACCAGCTCATAAAACCCATCAAGAATGCTCTGAGGAAAGCCGTGTTATCATGAGGGACTTCTGTTTGAGTGATGTGCTGGAACTCTCAGAATTAAAACTTTTTAGGTATTGTAATATCTTTTTGAAGAGATTATACGTATGATTAATGAAGCCTCAGAGGACATATACTCTATCTTGCTTGGCATCTTGATTAAGAAACTAGGATGATATGAAGTCAACATACAGATTAAGCAGATAAAAGCCTGCATAATTCATAAGCCTCAAAACATAACTGTAGACAGGCAATCATCACTGAGGATGCTTTAGTGAGTGTCCATGAAATCATGGGATACATGCACGTATCAGAGCAGACTAGAATTGCCCTCCACAGTAATGCCTTACAGATAGGCTCACTTTTATTTCTTTCTTTCTCCTACTCCCTGACACAAGGCATCTTGAATCCTTTTCAATGCAATGAAGCAGGATGGAGCAAGAGGGGACTGTTATTTCCCTTTCCTCACACCCTGAACTATGCTTTAACCTGATGGTCAGGGCACTTTTCTGATAGGTAAGGTATCTTACGTGAACTCTTCACCCTGAGAACAGCATTGAATCCATACCTCGCACGTTCTGCATGTCTTTTCTAGCCATTAATCCAGTGTACAGGCTGAGAGAGTTGGGGTTGTTCAGCCTGGAGAAGAGAAGGCTCCAAGGAGACCTTATAGCAGCCTTCCAGTACCTAAAGGGGGCCTAAAGGAAGGATGGGGAGGGACTCTTTGTCAGGGAGTGTTATGATAGGACACGGGGTAACGGCTTCAAACTGAAAGAGGGTAGATTTAGATTGGATATCAGGAAGAAATTCTTTCCTGTGAGGGTGGTGAGGCACTGGAACAGGTTGCCCAGGGAAGTTGTCAATGCCCCATCCCTGGAAGTGTTCAAGGCCAGGCTGGATGAGGCTTTGAGCAGCCTGGTCTAGTGGGAGGTGTCCCTGCCCATGGCAGGGGGGTTGGAACCAGATGATCTTTAAGGTCCCTTCCAACCCAAACCATTTTGTGATTCTGTATTTCTGTATGAAAGGATTAGTGGCAATAAGCACATCAGCTTCAGTAGAGGAGTGAAATCCTCTTGGTTTTTTGAATACAGCAATTTTGTTAATGGTGCCAGGAGAGAAATCTGGTATGTGCATCCTCAGTGGAAGCAGCTGCCTCACTGTAACCCAGACCTGAGCATTTACATGCCAAAGAGGGAAGGATTTAAGATATCACTTTCCTTTCTCTACTTACACCTGGACAGCTGAAGTAATTCCTTGCTCGAGGTTAGACCCAGAAATCTTACCCCGTAGTCTGGGTTCTGCTTTGGTTCTGCACAGGATCTGCCCAGCTGGGGCTGATCAGTGTGACTGAATAGGGTTTGTACCTGAACAACCAAAAGCGATGCTGAAATCACAAACATCAGACCAAAGAAGCTGGTCTTCTCTTTCTCCATCAACACCAAATTCTGCTGGACTGTGGACAGCAAGAAGCTGAATCAGGCAGAACTGCTGTGGGGAGGGTGATGGGAAAGAGGTTTGGAAAAGCTGTTCCTCTCAAATCTGCCCCGGGGGGAGGCAGAAGCCAGTAGAGGACAGCAGGAAGACATCCTCACAGATCTCGAGGCCTGCATCCTCAGGAGAAGTACGCACAAGCCTGCAGTGCAGAGGGACTCCCCAAATGCTACAGCCTCCCCTCCTATGCAGCTGCCCCACGAGCTGTACAGTAACACAGAAGACCTAGCAGGAGGTAATGTTGCTTCACAAGCAAACCTCATGACTAGATTTACAAAGGAAGTCTGCAGGTTGGCTGGGGACAAGGCTGTGGAGAGCAGTCAGTCCCCTGCTCCAACCTTTCCCGCTTCAAACTGCTTTCCTCTACCAAATAAAAATTGATGCAAGAAACAAAGAAAACACAAAGGAGCTTCTGTCAGCTCCTGGGCAGAATAACATAGCAGGGGGCTGCATCTCCTCACCCTTCCTCTTTCCTACCTCCAAAGCACTTGACATTCTTTTGAAGGTTGCGCATTATGCTGATGGCCAGCTGCAATTCATCTCAAGTGGTATGACTGTGAGAAGCAGTCTCATCACAGCATGTGTAAAACACTTATGTTATGCTGTATTAGGAATATGGGATTGGTTAGTGAAACTTTTCTTAACACCACAGTTAGCATGTTACGCAGTTTCCTTGTTAACTGGTCAAGGCTTGCTTTTAAAGTAGTTAGGGCTTCCTGTCCCACTTTTTCTCTTGACAGACTGCTCCTAAACCTCAGTGCTCTAGTGATGAGAAACCTTCCAATAATTTCCATCCACCATTCTTCTTGGGCCAAGATTATCCTCTCCTTCCACAACTTTTCTCCTGCCCCATTATTTGCACCTTTTACAGATTTGTGGACAAAAATCATACCCCTGCACAGCTTCACCGTACCTTTCAAGAGGCAAGGCTTTTCTAGTTGCAGCTCACAGGCTGCACAGGAAATACAAACAGGCTTTGTATTTCCCCAATTATCCCAGTAACTCTATTCTGCAGCTGCTCCAATTTGAACATTTCTGTACATATTTCACTTCCATTCACATTTTATTCAAATTACACAAAACATTTCAGATGGCATCTTACAAATTTATAACAAAACCTATACTTCCGCATTACTATTGAATGGCATTTGTCATATATGACAATTGGGAATAGGGAATACTTTAAACTCAGATGATAAACTGAAGCACATAATTTAGTATATGTATTCAATTTTCCTATGGTGTAGCTTAGGATTTTTCAAATCTGGAATTTGTCCTCAAGAGATTTTAATATACAGTATTTTTTATATTTTAATATAGAGTATTTTAATATACAACAAAAAAATTTTACTGGACACAAATGGCAGAAAGCACAATTTATATGTTAATGATGTATTAATAACAATTCTTGTTAACCAAGAATAAAATCCCTACAATACTAACGTATGCTCACTGCTTACAAACACAGTTTTATGTGTTTAGATCATGTGCTATAACCCAAACCCCTTGTATCCTGGATGTGACGTCTGAGTCTCTGAATTTTCTCACTGTAACATTCTCATAGGTTCATATTTCCTGCACTGATTTTTTTAAAAAGCTTTAGAAAGAAATACTACTTCACTCATGAGCCCTGTGACCAGATACTCAGAAGAAGGGAATACAGCACATGGCAGCCTGCTGCACTTGTCCCCTGGCCCATCAGACCAACACAGTAAAATCTGCATGTTTTAACTGCATGTCCCACCTGGAATATGAGGAAGTGCCAAGGCGGCTGTGGCAGTTGCGGTCTCTAAATTAGGCAACCTCCCCCACTGCTCGCCAGGTCTGTTCTGCCACAATGCTGTGGTAATGGCAGATCCTCCCTGCTCTGCCCACGGCGGGCGCCCACGGGAGAAGGGCGTGAGGGTAACACGGCAGGTTTCACAGCAAATGGGCAGGCTGGACAAAGCGTGTGAAAGTCTGCCTGTGCCAGTCCTCCTCCAGAAACAGAATCATAGAATCATTCAGGTTGGTAAAGTTCATTGAGTCCAACCCCTAACCTAACACTGCCAAGGCCACCATGAAACCATGTCCCGAAGCACCATGTCTACAGACACTGGGAGTGATGTCAACAGAATATGGTTAAAAAGTCACGTAAGCGCTTTATATAAAATTGTAATAGAACTTTGATCGAACTTTAGCTGAACTCCTGAAATTAAAATTTAATTGGGCCTTTTGCATCTGGCCTAGATGGAGAAACAATTACACTTAAAATTATATCCTTGCACATCCACCTGGACTAGATGTAGAAACAATTAACCGAAATGTAGATCAAAGAAATTGAATTGCCAAAGGATTACCATATGGAGAGCTTACTGAAGGCGAACAAGGCCCACGGAGGGAGTACACTCCCGGTCTCTGATCTAAGTATAGGATGACAAGACATATAGTCGTTGGGATGGATTCCAGCTAAGAGTGTGTCCGAGAGGAGCCTTAGGAGATTATAATACTAAAAAAGCACACCCTCTTGTAAATAACGAGCACGCTAATTAAGGGGATCTCCCAAAATGTTTAACGCATTAACTTGAATGCATATGTATGATGAGGGGTGGTAAAGGAACTGTAGCTCACCGATCAGCTGTATCTTATCAATCACTATAAATATTGGCCTGTCAGAAACAGTGGTGTGCTGGCTGTTGTTAAATGCCTGGCACCTGATTCTGCAGAACTGAAATAAAGACAAATATCTCAGCTCAGTGTGTTCATTGGGTTTTGCACACCAGGTGAAGAACCCTCATTTAGGGCCAAGAGGAGGAGGGTCAGGAGGGAGCTTCTCCCCACCCACGATGACCCTGCCCACAGGTGATGTGCCCGTGGCAGCCATGCTGGGCTGGGCCCTGCTGTGGGGGACGTGCCTATGGCAGCCACACTGGCTGGAAGCGCCCAGCCTGGGCCTACAAGGGGCCTCCATGGTCAGCCATGTTGGGCCTGTGGTGCGAGGGGAGCCTGGCCCAGGCAGATGGCGGCCGGTGGGGGGGTTACCTGCGCAGCAGTGCCGTCAGACGTGCCCAGGAGCAGCGCAGCAATCCCGGCAGAGGGAGGGCTCTGGCTGTGGGGGCTCACGGTGGCCTCTGTCAGGGAGCCAGCGCCGGCAGCGGTGCTGGGCCGCAGCTCCCCTCCCTCCAGCCGGGGACGTGTTGCACCCCCTCACCTGCACACACAGGCCTGGGCATGGCCGCACGTGCTGCCAGGCACGCCTGGGTTTGCCCGCACAGTCCTAGGAGTTTATAGGCATGTATAGGCAGGCATATGTGCGTGTAGGCACAGGCAGGTAGCCAGCAGGAACCCATGAGGCTGAATGGGGAGAAGGAAGGTCCGACAGTCACTTCTACAGCCAAGTAGCCGTGGTTTTGGTCTGTGCCCTTGCCCTCTCATCTCTTAGGAAATGGATGTTTAAAGGAAAACCCATGTTTTTTCAGATGGGATTTTAGCCTAAGAATACACGCTGGAGATCTCATGCTAAAAATCAGTAGAGATCCTTGCCATTTCAGAACACTATATGCTAGTTTATAAATGAAATATGCCTGTTAAATAATAAACTTAATAAAACCATAAACTAAAATAAATATGCATTGAATCTCTATTACATTATGATATCTGATCAGATGCATTTTTGATCAGATGCTTCAAAAATCTGTTATCTCCCATGTCTTTATCATTCATTTCAACAAGTGTTTCTAGTTGTTGTGGACGAAGATTACAGATAACACATTAACCAGTAAATAATAATAGCTACAGGCCAGCTGGAATAGAAATGTGTAGGTCTTATTTGCGGGTTGCAGCATATTTGTAGAGTACAAGGAGAGAATTTGGACCATGGTGAAAATTATAGAACATCTTAGAGTGAGACAATTGTTAGGAGAGGCAGCGCTACCCTATTAGGTAGTTAAGGAGATTTCAGATTAGAAGTACAGAAGTGCATCGTCTCTGTATCCTAGCGCAGAGGATTTTTTAATCTATCAGACTGAAGAAGGGCAAACCAGCATAAAGAATGTACCAGCCACTGGAGTGGTGCTTTGGCCTTGGGGACTCGTATGTCCAGACACCAGCAACTGGGGAGACTGGGATCCAGGAGCAGCTACTGGGCAGACTGTGTCTGAGCCCCGCTGCTGGAGGGATCCACATCGTATGTACGGAGATAGATGTGTGCGTATATACACACACATACTATAGCTATAGCTGTACATATATTCCTGTTAGTGGAGAAGATCATGACACATAAAAGGCTAGTGCAGAAATTATTGCGTGGGTCATGGTAGTATTATGGGCTATAGGCAACAGTAATATATTTGAATAGATTTGAGTATCTGGTTTATGCTGAATACATTAGGTTAACAGGCCACTCAGTTGCCATGAAGCAACTCCCTCTCTCTGTTCAAGGCCTGTGTGGGAACTTGCTGGCCCAGGGAAACCTTTTCTTTGACTTTTCCACTAGCATTGTCCTAAAGGCTTTCCTTTCCATAGATGCTATTCTTGTTTTACTAGGTTTTACATACTTGGGTGAAGTAACAGGTTTTCCTGAAGTTTCATGTTAAATTCATGTTTGTTAAATTGTGTTTTTTCCTTGCCAGGATTATAGGCACGCTGCTCTGCCTGCTCTGGTACAGTCTATTCACTCACCTATGTCTCAGAAAACATTTGCCTTCTCGTCTCCCTTTCTCTCCCTCTCTCTTTCCTCCCCCTTCTCCCCACCTTTTCTCCCCTCTTCTACCCTATCTAATGTGACAATAAGAAAAAGTCGCAGCTTGTGTTCAAATACCAAACAAGGGACTCTGTTAGAATAAGGAACATACCCAGTACTAGGTATACAGCTGTCCTGTCTACTATGGAGATGTTACTTCCCTCTTTTCTGGGAGCTTTTTTAATTTTTTTTTCTCTGCAGAATTACAAAGAAAATATAAGAAAAAGCACCATGCTTGTCAGTGTCTGCACGATAGGAGTCCTTTTACAAACTACCTGCAAGCAGTTACAATGATCAATTTTTGACAGCTTTTGAAAACTAGCAGGGTTGTTTGGCACGTCTCATGGTCTGAAATGAGATTTAGCCTGTCTCTGTGGCATCTTTGATTAACCTTGGATATTACATCGCCTGTCTTTCTCACGAAAGTGAAAGTCCACCACCTGCTGTCTGTCATCCACCCTCCCTTTTACCAGTCTGCTCTGGTAAAAGGCCTCTGAGAGAAGCAGGAAGTATGCTGTTGCTGTACACAAAATGCTTCACATATTTTGGATGTACACATAAGCATCTAAAAATTATTGAAATCCTGTAAGACAGCTGTTGGGATTTGGTACCAGTGACCAGCCCCTTGTTACCCAGCAGAATGGAGATGTGGCAAGCCAAGCATCAATTTTATTATTTGGGGAAAGGCACTTTGCCGGGGTGACGAGGCAAACCACTTCTCCCATCGGAGTTCACTGGAGTGCGTACAAGCAGGGTGGCCAAGCTTCAAAGGGCTGGCAGGGCAAACCAGCAGCTTTGCTCGAGTCTTTCCCATCCCGTCTGTGTTTTTCATACATTATTCCACACTGTCACAGCATCCTTCTCTGTACTTACGCTGCTCACTACGTGAAGCATGGATTGGGAAGATAAGCACTACGTGTTTGTTCCTTTTACGAGGCAGGGAAGCCATCCATTAGTCTCTTGCTGGTTACAACCCCTGCCAATGAGGACGGGTGTGCAAAGGACTCCCAGTTTGTGCTCCCTGCAGTGCAGAAGAGACGCAGTTACTTGGCTCCAAAGGGGTCCCCTTACGTCTCTCCAAAGGGGTACAGCTTTTCCCTGACCTGGGATCTTGAACGTGCATTTAGGCACTGCAATGAAAGCAAAAGCAGGAATGAAACCCTTTGCCTGATCTCTGCTCTTTTGTTTTCTTTTTAAGGTACACCTTCCACTCCTGAGGGTTGTTTTTTTTTTAAATTTTGTTTGTTTTTTTTACATTCACCCTCAAGATTACCGTATGTTAATCAGTGCCTAATGCTGCTGTTCGTCAGGGTCTGGATGCCTTAAATGCATCTAAAGGGTAGGAAAAGTAACAAGTAATTACTAACTGTTCAGTTTCCATGGAAGCACAGATTTTTTTCTTTTTCTCCTCCCAATTCTGAAATACCATCAACAAGGCTTTCCATAAATAAGGTCTGCAAAGGAAGATCCTCTTTCCCCTCTTCCTTGTATGTACTTTTAAACTGGAGCATTGTATGTGATAGGTCTTCCTATCTATGAAAAACAGAAGATTGCGATTGTTCACTGCACAGCACTTGCCACATTGCTCTTTGCAGAGGCTCGGCACAGAGACAGTGACCATAGAGCTTACTAATGCTGCTTCTGTTGGTAATAGCCTCATACTCCTGCATTTACCCCATTATTTTTCCTTTCAAATACTGGAAATTCAGAGACTATTAAAATTGTATCACCTCCAGTTTGGGTTTCCTTGGTTTTCTTTCAAATCAAAAATACCTGAAGTAACAGCACAAACTCTTCAAATGCATTTATTCATGACCAATGAAAATACTGTACAATACCCCAGAAACGCAGCAGGGGAAGGCAATGTATTAATACTTGCATAGAAGATAAACCTGTTACACACAACGTAGAAGTGTCTTTCCCCTTTTCATGGTACACGAAGGCACAGCATTTAACTTACGTTCACTGTTTCTTTGAAAAAGCCAGACAACCAAAGCATTCAAGGCTTTCTCTCCCCTGAGGACCAGATTCAAGACCAATTCTGTGTTCTGGGTACCCATACATACCTTAACATGTTGTGTTATACCCAGCTTTCCATCCCCTTTTTCCTCTCATTTTCTGTCCGCTGTCCTGTCTTTTTTGTTTCTCTCTTGTTCTGTCTTGCTTCCCATCCCTATCCCATTCCCCATCACTATTTTGCTCTCTCTTGGTTTTTCTTTTTAGTAAGTTCCCTATGCCTTTTCTTTCACTCCCCCATTCCTCTGCCCTGTGCCACGTCCCATTTTTAAGGCCATAGAAGTGACATCAGGAGTGTGACAGGTTGCCAGAAGCAGGACCTCCAGACCATTTTTTACCTTCGCTGTCTCTTTTTCCCAATCTGCATCTCTCTATATGTTACTCAGTCCCTCTCCCCTGCTCTTTGGCCTACTTTTTCTCTCTCCATGTGTCCCACTCCCTGTTCCCATCCTTATCCTTCCTTCCTTCCTTCTTCCTCTCCTTTTTCTCTGTCTGTCCTTTTGTCCTGCTCCCTTGACCCTATTTCTTCCTCCATCTCACTGTCCTCTCCCTTGTACCTTTCTGCCTCTGCTCCTCAGTCCTTCTCCCTCATCTTTTCTCTTTATAATCCTCTGTCCTGCTCCTCATCCCTCTTTTCTCCACCCCTCTCTGCTGCTCCCTGCCCGGTCTTTCCCTCTCCCCCTGCTCATTATCTCTTTCTCTCTCTGTCCCGCTCTCCCTCTTGTGTCTCTGTCTCTCTGCTCTTCTTGTCTCCCTACCACCGTCCTGCTCCCTGACCCTCTTTCCTTCTGTCGCTGTGTCCTTCTATGTGTCCTGCCCCCTCTTCTTCTTATTCTCCATCACCCTGTCCCGCTCCCTGTCCCATCGTTTCTCCCTGTATCCCTCTGTCCTGCTCCCTGTCCCTGTTCTGTGTAACGCCCCTCTATCGCGCTGCCCGTCCCAGGTTTGCTCTCCATCCTGCTCCCTGTCCTTATTTTTCCTTTCTCTGCCCTGCTCCTCTCCCGCTCTTCCTGTCCCGGCTGCTTCTTTCTCCATCTCTCTCCTGCTCCCGTGTTTACCCTCTCGCTCTGCCTCTGTCGCCTTCTTGCACCCGCCTTTTCTCCCGGGCAGGGAAGGCCGCTCCCTCCCGCGACACTCCGGCACCAGCAGTCCCAGCGCACGCCTGCGCCATCTTGTTCCCCGAGGGGCATGCCGGGAGATGTAGTCTTCCGACACACGGCTTCCGGCGGTCCGCGCCGTGCTCTCGCCGATGCATGCTGGGAGATGTAGTTTTTGCGGACCTGCCCCTGCCGCCCGGCGGCCACGCCGTGCCACTGCCTGTGGAGCGCCGCCGCCCGCCGGTAACAGCGCCGCGATACCGCGCGGTGGCGCCGCCGCTGTCGCCGCCCCGGGGCCGCCGCGCGGTGGTGCAGCCCACCGTTCTCCGCTCCCTGCCGCAGTGGCCGCGGGCCCGTTCCTCCCCCGGGGATGCCGCCTCAGCCTCGCGGGGGGTCTCCGCCGCCTCGCTCCCCTCGCGGCGCGGGGGCCAACGGGGACAGGCCCCGGCGGCGGCCGGAGAGGCCAGAGGAAGGTAAAGGAGAAGACGCCGATGGGCACCCGGCCGGCAGCTGCTCCCCGCTGTCGGCAAGAGGGCCCCTGCCTCGCCCCTGGGGAAGGGTCCCCCCGCGGGCCGGGCCACCGGCTTGAGCCCGACAGCGGGGTCTGTGGGGGCCACCGGGCCCGTGTCCGGGAACCCTCGGCTTGTAGAAGCTGTAGGACACCCACCTGTTCTCTCAGGTGCAGCACGGCCAAGCGACCCGAGTTACTGGCGTCGGTTCAGAGTTACAGATGAGGGAGGGAGGAGAGGAGGAGAAAGAGAATCATGGAATGGTTCGAGTTGGAAGGGACCTTAAAGATCATCTAGTTCCATCCCCCCTGCCATGGGCAGGGACACCTCCCACTAGACCAGGCTGCTCAAAGTCCCATCCAGCCTGGCCTTGAACACTTCCAGGGATGGGGCATCCATAACTCTCTGACTCTTTGTGCTGCTCCCTCCCTAGCCCTTTTTGTTGTTGTTGTTGCTGTCTCTCTGTAGGGGTCCTAATACTTCTTTTTCTTTCTCCAACCCCCTGTGCTTTGCACAGTCTTTGTCTTTCTCTCAGTCAGTCAGTCTTGTCTGTCGCTCTGTCTTGCTTCCTGTCCCATTGTATCTCACTATATCCTGCTGCTGCCCTGATTTTTCTTCTCTGCCCTGCTCCCTGTCACTCTTTCTGTCTCTCTTCCTCTGTCCCTGCTGCTTTTTTCTCCATCGCCTTCCAGATGCCTCTCCCTTTTTTTTTTTCCTGTCCTGTTTCCTCTTGCCGTCTTTTCTATCTTTCACTCTCTGTCCCACTACCTCTTCCATCCTTTCTAACTGTGTCCCCCTTTCCAGCTGGCTGTCCCTTCTTCCCTTTCTCTCTTCCTCATATTTTTTTTTCTTTCTTCATATCTCTCTCCCACTGTCCATCCCAGTTGTTTTTTTCCTCCAGTGTTGTCCTGCTTTCAGTCCCTTTTTTCATCATGCTCCCCATGTCTATTTTTTAATTACTGCATCTCTGTCCTGCAGCCCATCACTATTTTTTTCCCCTCTTCCATCCCTTTGTCCTACTCCCTGTCCTTTTCTCTTAGTTCTGCCTCCTATCCTTTTTTCCTTACTTGTTCCTTCTCTCTGTCCTGCTCCCTATCCCTCTCACTCTGTTTCTCTGTCCTTCTCCTTGCCTTTCCCATATTTCATCCGTTCCCTCTTCATTTTTTTGTACTCTGTCCTGCTTCCTGCTCCCTGTCACTCCATCTCTGTCCTGCAGCCCAGTGCTGCTTTTTCCTTCTCCATCTCTCCCCTGCTTCTTAGGCTTTTTCTCATCTATCTCTGTCCTGCTCCCTGTCTCTTTATTTTTGCCTGTCTTTCACGTTGTCCTGCCTCCCTGTCCCATTTTCCTCTCTCCGTATTACCTTGTCCTGCTCCCTGTCCCTGTCTTTCTCTGACAATCTGTGTCCTGCTCCTTGTCCTTCTTTTTCCCCTCTCCCCCATCCTTCTTCCTGTTTTTCTTTTTTTCTATCCTTCTCCCCAAATGCTTCTTTCTCCACCTCTGTCCTGCTCCTTGCCCCTTGTTTCTTCTCACTGTCCCTCTGTCCTGCTTCCCGTCCCTATTTTTTCTGTCTTTATTTCTCTGTCCCGCTGCCTGACCAGTCATTTCTTACTATACCTCCCCATCCAGCTGGCTCTCCCTTTTCCCCTGTCTCTCCTCCTCCATCCTGCTCCCTGGCTCTTTTTTCTCTTCCTCTCTCTCTGTCCTCTAGCCCATTGCTGTTTCTTTTTTCCTTCTTGGTCTCTTGGTACAGATCTGACCCTTTATTTCTCAATCCCTTTGTCCTGTTCCCTGTCCTTTTTCCTCTCTCTCTCTCTGTATGTCCTGTGCCCTGTCACCTGGTGGGTCTTGTTCCGCTCTGGGCTGTGTGGTAGTGGCAGCGCATCGGGGCAGATGAGGGCCTGCGATGTTCAGTCTTTGCGCAAATATTTGCATTTTCTAATCCTAAAGAGGTTTCCTTTCCCTGCTGCAGCACAAAACTCTTAAAAGAAAAGCTCACAGATTTCAGCTAAAGCAGTGCAATCACCAGAGCGAGCTATGGCACTGTCCTGCCCTGCCCAGTACAGCTAGGCTCAATCCCGGCTAGTTCCACAACAGCATCCCTCTGGTGTTGTCACCTGGGGAACTGCAGTACACCCATAGCATAATAAGTAACGTTGATTGATGTCAAATACGATGTAGTCAAGTAAAAAGAGAAAAAAAATGTAGTAGTTTCCTTCTGAATACCCGGTCCTTCTCCTATAATCCCAGGAATTCTTGGTTGGGAGACAGAAGGTCAGTCAACAGGATGGCTCTTTTTAAGATGAAAGTTCATCTTTCAGATCACTGAATCCGAGAGAGTTTTAGAAAGCACTTGTAACTGCTAATGATAAAATGTTTTGATATCATTGGCCCACTGTTTCCATAGGACAAAAACCACTTTGAATATCAAGATCGTCTCGAACTTGAACCTATTTCAGATAATAAGATGTTACAACTTTAAAGGGAGATGCTGTCAAGGAATACAGCAAGACTTAATTATGCCCTTACAATGTTTTAAATGCATTTAGTGTGTTATATTGGCTGGATCCAAAGATTACTGCACTCTATGAAAAGACTCCCATTGACACAAAAGGTGCTCTGAAGCAATTAGTCAGTTACTTGAAATTCTTTTTCTATTTGCAAAGCCAGCCGTTCAACAGATCTGTCACTTGTAAACTGTCAGCTTGCTGCGCGAGGAGCAAAAGTTCAGCATTAATATATTTTTACAAAAGTACGTAGTCACACAGAAAACATACGGGCATGATTGCTGCTATGAAAGACATCCAATAAAAAGAGTTTTGAAAGCTTTGCAAGCCAGTTGGCATGAATGGACCGTGGAAACGTGTCAGCAGAAGAAATGGGACTCAGGGATTAAGAAACCATGATGTTGTAAAACCAAGAGAAAGCAAGCAGGCATACAGTCAATAGCCAAGGTCAAAATTGTAAAATAAGAAATCTCTAAGCATGAACGGACAGAAGTTCTTTCTATTTTTTGCAAAAAAAAGGCCAAAAATCAAAATACAGCATTTTTAAATATATGACTCTGCTGCCAGACACTTTCAGCTAAATAACTTTACAAGAACAATTTATTAAGTTTTCAAGATATAATTGTCAAAAGTATCCTTCCCCACTCTAACTACATGTTAACCAAATGCCTTATTGATTTTAATGGAATAGCAGCACCATCATTGTATGACATTATACTAACGGTTTCATTAAGTTTCAGTATGCAACTTTGAGGTAGCCGTGTGTAGGGGGGGAATGTTTTTTCTCGAAAAAACATTCAGCAACTGGGAGAAACTGAAAATTCTATTTCATGAAGACAACCTGAGGAGGTCTTTTGGCAAGCTTCAATTTTTCTCCCAATGGCAGGTAATCGGATTATAACATTCATCTGCAAGCTGTTTTGATTGAATTAAAAGCCTGATTTAATCTGTTACAAATGGCAAACTCCTCCTTTAGCTATCCCTGTATTCCCTGTAGTACAAATGACTACATTTCACGTTATCCTTGGAAGTTTTAAGTAGAAGCGAACAGAAGTCCAAAGAGAATTTTCTCCCTGGATATATAAACCGACAGCGCATAGATATCTAAAAGCCAGGTTTGTGAAAGTGCCCAGCAGGGGCCATTTAAGCACCCAGGAGCACAACCCCACCGTCAAGCAAGTCTTAGGCTCCTTCCTTGCTCAAAAGGGCTTGCTGATAGCTTCATATTCACTTCAGTTAACCTGTCAAAGGGCAGCCAATAGTGGCAGAAGGTTATTTATGCACTGTTTTCCTGAATGGAATAACCTAGACAGTCCAAAGGACTTATTTTGGTTTTTTTCCTTTTGGCTTGCATATCTCTGTTTCATTAAGGCCCTTGTGGTTGCTTTGTTTCTTTGTCAGGCACCCTAGCTTCGCTCTTCTTCCTCAATAAAAACGAAGGCAGCCAGAGAATAAATGTCTAGTTACTCCAGCAGATCCCATCAGCACAAGTCAGAAGCAAAAATTATGAAAATAAATATGACCTCATATAATTCAGCCGTTCTAAGAAAATCTCCGAGTTTACTTTTGTGAGTGGCAGTTTGGTGTCTGAGTCCATTCTTCAATGATAATACAGATAATACAGAATTTTCCTGCAGATAATACAGACACTGTTATAAATTAATAGGCATTTGGAGGCACATCATGATGATGATGAGCATACTAGCGCTAGACTCTGTAGCACTATTACACTCAGTAAAGTGCTAAATAATCTCCTGCCAAGGTAAAGAAACAAATCTAAGAATATTACTAAGGTTGACTCCTGCACTGACATTTAGAGTAAGATGTTAGACAGAAAAAAAGCAAAGAAATTAGGAACAACACTGAAATATATTCACAGCAGCACAGGTGGCGCATTCACAGCAGCAAGAACCAAGTGTCCAGAGTTATCACCAGACATTATTGCCAATTACTTCTGCCAGTATACCTTTTTATTTAAGATGCTGTCTTGAATATATGGCATAGTTAAGGAGACCAAAACACCTCCTATTGTCAAAAGGCTCCTGCTTTTCCTTTCAAAGAAAGATCCTAGAAATAGTATAATGATATGCACACAACTGAAGTTCTTTCCAAGAGTTAAGACACATTATCAAAAGCATAAGGCATATAAATTTAGACCCGTAAAGCAATTACAGCTTTAATAACCAAGCAAATGAGGTTCCAAAATGTCACTAGGAACATTTGAAATAGCCCACAATAAGATGTTGTTATAACATTTAATTCCAAATTTTATTTAGTTTTCCTGTAGTGATTGCTTAGACACTTACCTAAGAAAAAGTACTCTCATTTATAGTGAAGAAATATCAAGAAATAGACAATATATTTAATAGAAAAAAAGTAAATTACTTCGAACTAGATTCTACTTATTTTCAGTAGTCCCACCGATTTGAGCAGAGGCTATTCATCTGCTTAGATTTAAGCAGGTACCTTGCTCCTTATAGAAGCTGGATATTAGTCACTGTCTCTTTTCTCACAAGAATGGAGGAAAGAAAAACGTGCTGCCGTTCATAGTCAAAATGGGAACAATATCATCTCTGACGTGGCTTGACTTTTTAACTTTAGTACGCTTTAGGTTGACTGCAGCTTCTAATGCTGAGTTTGTCTCAATCATATCATTGTATTTGAAAGTACAGATTTTAGGCTGCTAAGAGAAGTGGGAGAACAGTATTTTAATATCATGCTTTTAGAACATTAACTGTAATTTCCAAATAAAGACTGCAAGTTGTAAGTAACACAGGTTCTCCTGTTACCAGTTACTCCCAAGGAGGAGCTCACACTACAGAGTACAATTGCTAGATTATTAAAATCTCTCCTGTGTGGTTTCATTAAGTAACTGAAATGTTTTCCAGTGATTCTTTTAAACAAACCTCTCAATTTTTTCTCACATCCATATATACAGAGTACAACTACCACACTGACAAGATCATGAAAAGTAACTAAACCACACAATTCCTTTAAGAGTGGGTTTGAGTCAATAATTTTGTCACATGAGGACACACATTCTCAGCTAAAAAACACCATGCTGATTTGTATCACTGAGAAAGCTGACCCTTGGTGTGAAACAATAAATAACTTCTTAATTATTGAAACTTCTGGCATGATCAGCTGTAATTTGACTTTTTATTGTCAGCCTCATAAGAAAATATGACTGCTGAAAGAGGAACCCCTTTTGCAGCAGGTGATGCAGGAAAAGCAGCTCACGTGCAGCACTACACCCACGCAAATCGTCCTTTGTTCCTCGAGACACACACTGAGGGTGCAGTGGATCAAAACGGCTCAGGGAAAGCAAGAGCCTGTTATTGCCTCTGGCAATGAATGAATTCTGCTGATCAGAATTCTGACTCTGATCAATTATCTTCTGCTGCCAGGTCCCACCATTTCATAAGGCGGCCGCCATGGCAGAAAGCTTTAAACACCATTCCTGACACTATTCAGATATGTCCTGCTACTGCACTAGCAGTTGTAAAAGGCATTATACTCCCAGTCCTAAAAGAATACTTTCAGTATTATTTTGGTCTCTATAGCAAAGCAGCAGGTGTTGCAAGGACTCAAGAGGCCATCATGGTCCTTTGGAAATTTCTTAGTACTGCTACGGAGAGATGGAAGACAAGACAATCGTACTGGTTTTCTAGAATACAGATATAAAATAAAGCATCTAAAGCTAAAAGTTTTCTCAACAAGTTACACCCTTGTTCCTCCCATGTGTTCAGATTTTAAAAATCCTTTACGATGATTTTTATTTTTTCTTTTCTTTTTTTTTTTAAAGTTTTTTGATTACAGCAGATCTTCCCGACAGAGACAAGACACAAAGAAAGATTCATCACATGCTGCAGCCACAAGAACTAAAATTTATTTAGAGAAAAATTTCAAAGGCATAAATACATCAGATAGCTAACATATTTTAAGATTTCCAATTGTGGCAGATAGCCAACACTTCATCTAGTTCTAAAGATATGTAAATGATGATTAAATGCTTCCTTTAAAAATCTCATTTAAATTTTAAATACTTGTATACCACAAGCCACTAAGGACACATCACAAGAATCTGAATATATGAGAATGTCACGCAAGTTTAAAATTGCTTCATCTTACCAAAAACTTGGAGATGGTCAAATAAAATACATCAGATACTGGGTTCAACCAATCTGTCTCGCAGGGAAGTTTACTTTTTTTCCTTAGTAAACAGACTAGAACTTCATTCTTGCAAGTCAGGATGTAATCCCTGAAATATGTGGAACTGTATTTAAGCGGTCAGCATTGCATAGTTCTTATAAGGTATGGTTTTGCCTGAAATTATTTTTTTTTCCTATGTGTTTGTGCAGCTTTTATCTTTACACCATGGAAACACTGACAATGCAACTATGCAGCTTTATGAACTGAAGAAAAATTATGACGATCTAGTTCCAAAGCAAGTATGTGCCAGAATCTGAAACTGGTCTAAGCTGTACCTGTAACACACTCTAAATATAATTTAATTACCCATTTATTTTTTTTTCCTTTATTGAGCAAACTGTCATTTGCTCAATGTATTCTCCATTTCCCCATTTCCCAGGATTAATAAAGATGATTTTCCATCTGCTGTAGTGGTTCTCTGAGACAGGGGAGGGGAGTGAGTGTGCATAAACACCTGTCTGACCAAAGGAGAAGGAATTCCCCACTTGCTACGGAAAACCCCAAAATACACCACCAGAGACAAAGCCCAGAAGCCAATGCTTTTGCAGGCTCTTGGCAGTAAACTCAGACACCTTCAATCTCTACAGCACCAGCCTTGTTTCTTGCAATTCTGTATATAATCAATTACTGGCAATAAGAAATCCTGGGGAAACACAGGGTGACATTTGAAGAATATTTCAAGTTGCAACACCAAGAATTAATTTCCCAACAGGATTAACAATAGCAGCATAGTTTTAAGGAGAAATTATCCACTAGGGCTAAAGAAGAAAGAAGCATGGTTGGTTCTCTAAGGTTTTCTGATTTTTTTTTCTTATGAAAGTTTCCTCTTTGACGAATCCTTGCTTAAAATCAGTTTACTGTGTAAAGACAGACAAATGGATCAACAGCAGTGATTATGGGTCGTGCTGATCTGCAGATGTGCTTACTGCAGGGGGCTTGGACTACATGACCTTTAGAGGTCCCTTCCAACCCAACACATTCTATGATCTCACTAGCGTGTTATTAACCCACAGATTTATTAGCCTGATTTGGGAGCCTGTCTACTTCCTCAGAGTGAAGAGTTTTACTACCAGTCCAGAACAGTCTGATTCTTTTTAAAGAAATGCTGCCCCCATCCGGGAGCACAACCTGGAATCCACTACTGCTTACAGCACTTTGTCCTACCTGAAATGTATAATTGTATTGGTAAAGTTACTAAAAATATCTTTTCCAGTATAACACGCCTGAAAAATGCTTCATGGCTCAAAAAGATTTTAATTCAAAAGTTACAGAGAAGTGATTAAACCCAGTGATCTGAAAATCAAGATTTTTCTTACCAGATACATACACACTGATTAAGTGTAAGGCAAATGTACTTTGGAGTGTATTACTAATGCATGATGCTAAATATTTTTAATTCCAAATTTTATTGAAAGCAGATTCTTTCAACAGAATTATTCTATAAGATAGTATCAGAAGCAGGTAAAAAAGCACAGAAAGTAATTATATTTGATAAAATATATAGAATTTCGATGTGTAATCAATCCAAACCCACATATCTTTATTGATTTTGTTGTATCTGTATTAACATAATGCACCAAATTTTAGCAATGCATCGATCAAGTCATTAATGGTCTACAGAGTTGAGCATTATTCTCCTGTGCAGGAAAAATGAAATGAAATCCTTTCTTTTTTAGCTTCAGTGTTACGAGCATGGCTCATGAATAGCTGGCATGAATGTTTACTAAAGATTTCATCAAATTTATCAATTTACAACATACTTCAATACTTGGATCACAATGTTGCATTTGAACTTACATGCTTACTCCTATTTATGTCTTTTTTTTTTTGCCCCACCTCTTGCCTCACCTTAAGGGCCACATATGTTATCAACAGAGCCACAACCAGTGTCTGTAGAATGTGGTAGAAGAATCCCAGATCGGAGTTTTCAAATGGTCTCTGTACAGAAATCACACAGAAAGTCTGTTACATTACACCTCAAAATTTTAGCAGCCAGCAGACAAGATTTCAGAAGAATGCAGAACAGGAGACCAAATCCAGTGCAGCCTTCATCAAGTCAGGTTAACTTGAGCTCTTCAGCACACACACAGACTGTATAGCAGAAACTACACCCGGCTTTTCCACAGGAAAAAAGTTTCTTGCGTTTGATCCGCGTTCACCAGAACCACCTTTCACTGCTAGAGGAAACCTGGCCATGTGAAGCATTACCTTTCACATTAACCTTCCTCTTACTGAATCTGGGGATACAAACTCTTCCCCCCACCGAAGTGCCAGTAAATGCATTACAGGACAGAGGATGGCCGTCAGAGAGCTGATCACGCCGAGGCTGTTCCAGAGGGGTTGGGGTGCTGCCCCATCACACGGACAGATAAGCCTCGGGCTGCTCTTCTGCACCACTTGGGCACCAAGCCTGAGTGCCGCCCGAGCGATGCACACGCCTGAGATCACACACTGATCAACCTGTCCCACTGCCTGCCCTGGGACAACATAGAGTAGTTGCAACGCGGCAAGAACTCACCAGTGCATTGTTCAAAATAAGTCATTTATGAGCTGAAAAAATATTTAACTACCTGCAGTGGGTACGTTCAAGGACTGGATTAATTGCTGTGGGGGTGTACGCTGCATGAAGGGCAGTACCGAAAATAAGGAACAAGAGGTACAAGCCCACAGCTGTCTCTTGTGAAGTGCATACAGTGCGCTTTTCTCACTTGCACGAATGATCGAACTTGTTACTGCCACAGCCCAGACTGTCACAAATAACTACAGATGAGCAAAATATCCCTTTACGTTGATACCTCAGGTAAATATATCGATGTCGAGGCCATCCTTCAGATACCTTTTTCCAAAACATAAAAAACATTGCCTGCCTTTGATACACATGCGACATCTCCCTTCTGATAGAGTAGGCCCTGACAGTTAAAGCATAGCCTGAGAACAGTCCATCCAAACTTCTACGAATACCCATGGATAAAACTACCAATTTTTTTTTTCTATAAAACAAGACAGCAGAATACTGCATCCTGAATATTTTGTACTGTGACTAATCCATTGTTGAACAGATTTCTTTTGGCTCTCATGAAAGCCTAGCTTTTCATTGCGGTATGAGTTCATTTATTGCTATATTCTGAAATCTACATAAAGCTTGTGGCTTTTTTACTAATAGTGTGACAAATATTTGGTACTGCATTGTAAGATAGCAAACAAATGATACTTTTACCTTCTGCTCTGTGCTGCTGTAGTTACTTCCCTTAGGAGCACAACCTAGCCTTTTGTCACTTTGACTGCACTGTTATTCTCCAAGGGAGGCAGCAGAGCAGCTAAAGGGGATGGATGCATACGTAAAAAGCTTTCAATCACAGGCATGAACATACCTAAATCAGCAGTGTGATTCTTCTTCCAAATAATGTGTCTGTGGCTTCAAATCAAACATATTCTTAACTTTTCTAAACTACTGAGTAAGAAAATCTGCGTTTTGGCTCTGTTTTAGACACCACCACCACCCCCACCCCCCCCGAACCCCAAATAAACTAGAATTACAAGCATCAAAGAACCAGCACGACTGCAGTAACAGAACTGGGAAAAGCAGTCATCTATTATATATAGAGTATATTTACCCCTTGGGGTTATCACTGTGGGGTCAAAATTACTGTAGAATATGGATAAAATGTAACAGAATCAATGTCTTTTTCACTTCTTGCTATTCCTCCTTTCCCCAGGCCAATACAATTTACTGTAATATGACCATTAGCGCCTCTCTCTACTACTTAACTCTGCTTTGAAAGGGGTTGTGGAGAGAGGGGACACTGCAGAAATGTTAGATATCACTTGATGGAACTCTGCTACCATAAAGTTACAGTTTTTAGCAAAGTAATTATTCCCACCTTTACCCCCCACCCCTCCCCAAGATGCTGGAGATCACACGAAACACTAGTGCAGGACTGCAGGAATAAAGAGAAAACTATGAAAAGAAATCCACCTTGCATACATTGAGTGTGAATCTTCATAATTTAATCTCAATCATTTTCTTTAATCACGGGGGCATTTTCTAAACAAGATACATAAAGACTGAAAAGCGTAGCACATGTACCCTCATTATATAAAGTATTTAGGAAAGTAAAAGATTAATTTGCACAGAGTTTATAAAAGTTCTCTCTAGAGAAAAGATATATTTTTCCCTCTAAGAAAGATGTCTTCTCACATTATTTGAATTCTTTACGCTATATAGGTTATTTTTGTATGTACCCATGGATTTCAAATTATACAAAGAACAAAGGCTTGAAAACACAATCTAATGAACAAATTAGCCAGTTAAACTATCATGTGGCATCATCTGAGAAAAAGTACACATTAATTTAATTAGGAACTGTGATGTTACACATCCCTAAGACCAAGATTTGCCATTTCCGGTCTTCCGAATCCTTAACTGAGCAAACTTAACATCATTTTAAAGTCATCTGTGCTGTTAACATATTAATAAGCAAAGACCTGATTTAATAAATATTTCACCCTTTCACTGCAAATTTGGCTCATTGACTTCTTGTTTTAATACAACATAATTACTGCTTACAGGAGCATCTAGTAGATAAGAGATCAATTTGTTTAAAATGCATGACAATACTGCCACTCATCTCTCCGTGAAAGCCAAAAATACCAGCACTTGGGATCTCAGAATACTGATGTTTTATGACCTTTTGGGGGAAGTCAGAGGGGGACAGCCTTTGGCATTCTAGTTGCTACTCTAGTTTCGTTTCCCAGAAGACAAGCATTTATAGCTTCAGGCTGATTAAGCACTGAAGTCAACTTTACACAGTAATTTGTTTTTCATTCTGACTTGCTCAAACTTTGGAGGAAAGTTTCCATTTGATCCAAATACCCCCAGTCAAATTCCAACATTACCAGAACCCTAAAACCCAATTACTCCCCCAGTTACACTGTATTAGCGTTATTCTCCTGATAATACTGACATTCTTGATATCAAAGTTATGAATCTCAGCACTAAGCTACATGAGCCTCTGCAACTTGAGGTTTCAAAACTCACTTGTGGGGCATTCACAAATGCTCACATGGCTCTGCTCATGGAGAGACAGAGTATCCTTCCCTAGGAGTCAATTCAGAACAAAACTTGCCTTTAAGCACTTTAAATCATTAATGGAAGGAACTTGTCTCTTTGCTAGCAACTGAGAATTAACAAAGTCTAAGGCCTCAATCTGACCAGCCTGAACCTGTCCTTCGGAGGACTTAAAAATCAACTGGGAATGTTAAATTACTGTCCTCTAAAACCAAAAATAAGAGAACTGCTAAATCTATCCCAGCCAAAACTATGACAAATGGTAAAACGAGGTTTTAAATAATAAAGACGTGTGAAGACATAAGGGAGGAAGTCATACGGAGCTAGGGGAATAACTGAAGTCTCTTAATGCAGGCAGTTTTTTCCCCTGAAATACTACTGCTGAATATACTGCTGCCTTCTGTGCTGATAAAAATAAACAAAGACCCTCTGCGTAGTGTTGCAATATTTTGACTCCTATAAGAAGTAGCAGAGCAGCTGCTACCCTCATTAAATTAGACAGTAGCAAAATGTAATGGATCTTAATTTGTGTAGTGATGAGCTCTGAATAGATTGCTAATTGTCTTGCTAGATGTTAATTTTATATTTCTCCTATGATTCTTCATTCCTTCCTTAATCTTTTGACAGACATGAAGCACAGGAGACCAGGAAACTGCCACCCCAGGATATGGTGAGAGAAGCCTGACTAAATTCAGGCTGGTTTATTGTGTATTTTATAGAATGCATTCTCCAAAGAAGAAACATCTCCATTGTTTTCATGACCATAGCACATTTACTCCTCTACAGAACAAATTCATTTTGCCTGCAGCAACCTGCCTTATGTTTCAAAGTATTGCTCACATGAATGGAGATATTTTTTGTTTCTATTGCACATTACAAGTTAGACAGGTAAGTGATCGATTTAGACATTTACTATGAGACTATGAGCATCTTGGGTTTGAATGAGGTGAAAAAATAGCTGTGGAAAATGTGCATAAAGACTGGCATGTAAACAGGTCTTCCTAGATGAGATGCATATTATTGCACAGGTAACAGGTATTATTAAAAAGATACGCTGGGTTAAATGTGAAATCGTAAGCCAATTCCTATCAGTTTCATTGGGGTGGGGATTTGATCACCATGATGCCTGCCTCAAAAAATGGTCAAGCTACATGCCTGTCATGTATTTATCAAGAAGCAGAAGATGGAGAAGGGAAAAGATATATAGTGACCATTTAGTGGTGTTTGTAGGAATAAACTTCCTTCCTTGTGCAACATGAAAATGGTAGAGTCATTTGGATTCAAAGAATAGCAAGAGCATTTGACTGTTAGAAGTCCTCGTGTAAAACTCACATCACCATCATAAACCCTTTGCCACACCGACTTGCAGCCATCTCTGAGGAATACAATGACAACCACGCTGAGCGCATCTGCGCACAGAACAGATAATGGGAAAGGGATGAATGGCTTGGCCCTTTCCAAGTAGGAAAAAATCTTCAGGCTTATGTGGCACAGGTGCACCAGGTCAAAAGTTAATTGAATCTAGCTACTTCCTTATTTTCAAAGAACCTAGATACAGCAACGCTTAGAACTGTGATATTCAATTTTATACATCTTGAAACTGCAACAAACCACACAACCGCTAAGAGCTTTTTCTGTTTCTCCCTTAATAACGCAGGTAGTATTTACAAATACTTAGGAAGGATTAACAAATCTCCTCATGCTAACCAGAACATAGAAAAAGTAAAATAGACAGCTTTACCCTAAACCCACCTAGCAGTGCAATTCAGGTGTCTTGCAAAAAAGGTGGCCTCCCCCACTTGAAATTCACAGCTCTTAAATGTGAATTATGTTTTGAAACAGTTCAAAAACAAAAAAACCCATGCAAGTCTCTTCATTTGAAGTATGGCTGGCAGGTGTTCTAGCTACTCAACTACTACAACAGTCCAGCTTGGCTTGCAGGGATCTTTCTAACCTACCAATTGCTATGAAAAGCAAAACTCTTCAGTTGAAGCTGCTGCAATTCAGAAGAGAATAACAACTTCTGCAAGCCAAAACCTAGAAGTACACATCACAGTGCTACTGGTTAGGGCAGAAGAGGGGTTCCAGTTCCTGCTTCAGTCCACACTTTTGTTTCACTGAACAAGGAACCCTATGTAACCCTCCATCCACAAACAATAACAGACATCCAGTTTGTGAACACCAAATTATACTACCAAGAGAGGAACAGCTTCAAACCCAAAAAAACCTCACGTCACAAAACATCTGTAACTTTGCAGTCAGGAACTTTCACTGAGAAAGGGAATGGGATTGTGCTCTTGAGTACTCCAGTAAGTGGTCTAACTGTGCCTGCCAGGCAGCTTCCTGGAGAGAAGTGTGGGTTTTGAACAACAGCCAAAAACCACTGCCACAAGGTGGAGGTAGGCAGCCCTACAAGGTAAGGACCCCAACAAGTACTACGGACAGAAATAGAGCCATCAGTCATTTAGTCACAAGTTTGTACCCCAGGACCCCATCCTCACACGCAGGGGAACCCTCCCCACACATTGTACGGGATACCTACGTGTCCAATTTGGGATAGCGAATTCCAGAAGGCAGCAAGAAGTTTATAATTACGTTGCTAATACTTTATTATGATGTTAAGAGTTGTGACAACTCAATCTTTTAATCATTTTGAACAAAGTATTATTTTTTTCCAATATTTTAGAAATGCCCAACTATTACTAAGTAAGCACGAACAAGCTTCATGATGCTGTCTTCCCCAAAGGACTCAGTAATATCAGAAAGAATGCAACTTACTTTATCAATAATCAAAGGTCTGGAGTTTAGAAAGTTTGGACCGCATATCCCTGAATACCTATAGCAAGTGAAGTAATGCATTCGGTGCAAGAAATGCAGTGTTTGATAGAAATGGCATCATTGAATGAGATCAGTATGAATGCACTTGTAAATACATTGTATAACCCAGGAATCACAAATACAGTGTAACTTACCATGTCTGGCTCCAAATCAGGAAGATCTGGTTTTAAACAAGCTGTCAGGATACAAGAAAATATATGACTTTATCTGAAATCAGATAAAACCAGATTTTTCTCATCAAGTCATTGCATCAGTCTTCTATAACGCATTATAAGCCTTTCTCTCAATGTGAACAAGCCATTGTTTCGACAACCTTTTTAGACATGCCGAGAAGCATTTTTTAAATAGCAAGGACATTTTAATTGTGGAATCAACTATCTGAAAGAACAGCTGCATCTTCAGATGACATGAAGAGAAGTGTGATCTGGATGTAAAGTATAAAAAGAGAATATTTTATCCTCTACTATTATCGTGCAAGTTCTACCTCAGAAATTTTATTTTAACTCTTCACAAAAAGAAAGGTAGAAAAGAAAATAAGGTGGTAGGGAAGAAGCTTTTATGTGCATCTAAAGCCTATCTCAATCTGTGTCAAAGATTACCTTAAAAAATGATTTGTTTTCTGTTCACTGAACTACAGTGAACCCTGCTTCACTGAAGTTGGGGATGAGAGAACTCAGTGTTAAATAACTCCGATTTCGTGAGTCTAAAAACTGAGTCTTCTCATTTTATGCTTTATAATTGGAAGCAAACACTGGAGTTCAAACAGCTATAAAATTCCGCCTTTGCAGTTTAGACATATTCTAATCAGTCTTGTAGGATTATTACTCATGTCTTATACGAAAGACCTCAAATACAGGAGGAGGCCTCAAGAATCTAGACAGAAAATGAATTACAAAGCATGCCTCAAACACAAGAGCTGACATCCAGCCTCTGGCTGGCTGACGATTCAATACTCTTATACTTCACTCACTGATCAATAGTCATCAGTGCTTGGTACTTCAGACACCGTAACAAATGCAAACCAAGAAGTTAGGGTATGCATTCCAACTAATATTTTGCATTGTGTATTCTGTTTTTCCAGCTACTGCAGACACCATTCGCTCCTAGGCAGAGAAATGACATAAGGCCATCGCTTCAGATCTTTGACAAGTTCTGAAGATGAAGAAGCTTACAGGATCTTTTAAATTAATTCTTGCGTGGACTACAGAACAATTTATAAAATAGCGAGAGAGCTTCAAACCTGAAAACTCAGCAGTTCCAGTTCAGTCTAATCTGGGAGTTGACAAATTATCATGACATGGCCACAGTACAGCCAACAATTATCTGGTGAATGAAAGCAACGTAAATCAGCCCAGAGGGATGAAGAGAAATGTTACTCAAGCTGCGTTAAATCAAAACTACCAGATACACTAAAGTTAGTATCAGCATAAATGGAGAAGGGAAAACTATTCAGACAATTCCAAAGCCTCGTCAGAACAACAGCTTCTTAGGAGACTTTTCCTAAACCAAGACATTGCTGGGAAGTCAGCCCATAAGGCAGACAAATGCAATAGAGATAAATGGCAAAACTTTGAGAGGGTCTTTGTCAGGAGAGACAGTTATAGCAAAGTTAGTGTTTCACAAAGCAAACATCGGTTTTGTCAACGGTGTATTTCTGAGGGGAAAAGTGTGAAATATCTGCAGAGCAGATGGGGAAGAGTTTGCAAAATGAGTTATAAACAATATTTCAATCAAGATGAGGGAGTTTATCCTCTCTTCTTTTGGAATTTTTCAAAATATTCTTATACTTCACTCAAATATCAAAATCTTTCATATAATATTGGATTCTGCACATAGCAACAGACATTAAGTAACCCATCATTTAACAATTTCATTTATTGAAAGCTTACTGACAATTTTGCAGGAACTCATAAAACCAAGATTTTACCTGGATAGAGAAGCATCAATTGACAGTCAGGCAAATAAGAATTTCTCTGTGGAAAGCAGAGAGGCTAACATGGCTTATAAAAAATATAGGACTATAGTTGGCCCATCTTCTAGGGACACCGAAAAATAGAGAGATAAAGTAAACAACTGACTGGAAAATAATTTTTTGTACTGTTGTGCAAGTCTGGTCTAAAATGCTGAAAATACAATCAGTTTCTAAATTCACTCATCCTGACGCAAGCACCTTCATAGATCCATAACCAGTTTACAAGTGATTCTCATCAAACCTAGAAAAAAAAAGTATTCCCACAGTCTGTATGCATACTAATTAGCAACCCAAAATCTTCATGAGTTATCAGATCAAGTTTTCAAAGCAACTTCTTCTAATGACAACTGCTTTTAAACTTGAAATTTACTTTTCAATACAAATCTCAGCACCTTTTTCAATCTATGCACTCACATGGGAAATACAGATAATCAAGAGGCTTGAATTTTCATTTTCTGACATTTCTTCTGGTGGCATGAAATGCCATGGATACAAATTAGAGGGAGAAAATGGGTAGATTAGACCTCAGCTCTCTGAATATTTAGAGCCATAATGTTCTCTGCCTTGAAACTGTTATTTGCAGGTTGGGGAAAGAAGCTTCTGCCTTAAACTATGGGAAGATTCCCTTAAGGAAGGGCAATTAGAACAGTAAAAGAACTGCTTCTGCCAAGGTTAGTCATATCAGTTCCTTAGAGTAGGGATGGAAATCCTATTAGTTGGCTTATGCCCTTCATAGCTTCAAAAGTTATCCTTTGAAGCTGAAGAGAAACTTTTGAGGTGACCGGTTATGCAAAAAGTTTTTTAAAGAACACCGCATTCTTCCAGTTATTCTGTTAATCAGGAAATAACCAAAGATGCATGGGGATCTGAGGAATATGCCAGTAAAGTTAAGATTTTTCTTACTTCTGCTCCAATACAATAGCTCTTGATAAATAAGCAGGCGCACTCAGCTGAACGGCTTCCCTCTGACCTGACCAGCACTCCACAGTACAGTTTCGGGCTTTAAACTCTCTCAACAAGCCCATACAGACTCTAATACCCCATGGATTTCAAGGCCTTTCTGCTGCTCTCTGCAGGATTTACTTTATATGCAGTCCCAGAATTACAGAGTATGCTCATCACTCCTGTGAGAGACAAAAAATAATTAGGAGAACGGTCAGGCTTTCACGTTGTCTCGGTGATATCCAAGTATATCTGTAAACGTCTAGAATCATCCTGAAATATTACATGACAAAATCTTTCCCTTTCATTTATCTACTAAGAGCAAGCAAACACAAAATATACCAAAATCTGTAGTCATTTAATATTAAACTAAATAAAGAATAGAGAGACATCAAACTAAACAGTGGGATTTAGGGGTTGGGGGGGTGTTAAAATTTTCACTTTCATATGGTATGAAACTAAGTCAAAAATTTTGATGCAGCTTTATTCAAATCAAAGACTTCACTTGGCACGATAATGCTAGGTAACAGAGGAAATTTAGTAAAAACAATGTTTCAAGTAGGTAATTCAGAAAACTTTTAGAAAACTCCAGCAACATCTAAATAAATAGATTTGAAGACCGGGTATACGATGTCTTCTCATAAACAGATCAATGTATGGTAATATTTCTATTTTGAAACTGATGTTAATTTTCATTTTGAGAGAGAAAAATATTTGAAAGCATTTGACAGCAGAACTCATTTAAGAAACAAATGTAAAAATATCTCATATATTATGTTCCTCTCACCTCCAGCACTCAGATTTATTTCCACCCACTGTTGGCCACAACCCAGATGTCTAAAAGATGTTTACAGCTCCTCATCCGCGACTCTTGCTCTGCCGTTTGAGCCTCACTCCTTCCACATTTACAGGCTCGCAGCCTTGTATATACAGTATTCTTCTTCCCCCCAAAGTGAAGTTCAGTTACAGAATCTTCTCAGGAGTATTCCACACCTCTAGATGCTTTAGTGTCAAGAGACTCATGTCGCAGAAGTCAGAACCGTCAAGGTGACTGACAACTGGAAAAGTCTTGAGCGTGCCATCTGACAGGAAATCCTCAAAATATGTCTAACGCCTTAGCCCCGGTACCCTCAGAAGCTGCAACAGTGTCTATCAAGATATCAAAAAGAATAAAAATCCTGATATTCTACCAAGCTTGACAGGTCTAAGGTCCAACAGCAAATATCCAGCACAGCACCTCCACAGTCTTTCATAGACAAGTAGCCAAGAATCAGACAACATGCTTCCCTTTTGGAATTGTGGTTTTCTTGCAGCATAAAGCGGAGAAAACTTCAAAGCTCCTTCAGTCTGACAGTTCAGTTTTCTACTGACTTTAAAAAAATCATAAATAGCTAAGGCTTATGGATAATACACTATACTGTAGAACATGATAGATGTCAAGAACGCATGGGCAAATTCCAAGAACAGTCAATGAGGTGATTAGTTTTCTAAATAATATTTTTAAATATTTGTATCATCCCGACATCTGCCTATGGCAGGTGTAGTCGGAGCAAAGCTGGCATCTGGTTCAGTTAGGCACAAGGTAAGCACGCTAACGCAAGTACAGTTTTGTTTTCTAAAAAGTTACTGCAAGTTTCAGCCTGAAGTACCAGCATGGGCAATATGCAGCCATCCTAAAAGCGAAAGCATATTCATTCAGGTCCTGACCTCAGCTACTTCAGGGAATCCCAGAACATGCATCAATCTTTCTAACCAACTACCAGTGACATCCATGTGATAATCCCTCCTAAGAATTCCTGCACGTCACAGAAACAAGGAACTTCTCTAAACTCATATGTGGCTTGGAATTTTGATTCATAAGTCCTGGGATCCCAGGGACACTCTCACAAACACAGCTAATCATTCATAGGCAATATTGCGGCACACCACCATCTACCTATAAGCATCGGCAACAGACTGTTCCCTCTGCCTTTTCCCCCAGCTCCATGACACAACAGACATGGCATTAGCCAGAATTACCCTAAAACCTGGTTGTATAAACAGTTATACTCAGTGCTTCAGAGAAATTAAGGAAACTCAGACATACTCTATACATGAAGGTAAACTGTTTTATTATGCCATCTATTGAATTTGCCTTGTGAATATTCATGTTTTCTATGTTTACTTCCATCATTCTAACAGTTCATCTTACTTCTACCAATCTCTACCTTAGTTTTATTAATTAATCAGACTAATTTAGATAAATTAATAATTTCTGAGGAATTAATGTTCACAGTTTTCATTGCTGACAAGTGTTATAGAAAAGCACTTTCTAAAACCACTTTAAAAGCAGTGATTTATAGCATGAATGCAAACAGGGAGAAAAACAAAAGCAACTGCAAAGCTAAGAGCTTTTGATGAATGCTAAAATGCCATTAAAATGCTGCTCGTGTCTATGTGATACAGTCAATTTTATCATTCTTTTTGTGAATACAATTGCTTCCTCTGAATATGCTGTCAGAGAGGTAAAAGTCCAAGGATTGTTGGTGCTTGCAGAACTGTTGGTCATTTTTTAAACTTAGTAGCGTATGAAAAAAACACAGAAAGCTAGTGTGCTTTACAAATCAAGATCATAAAAATGAATTTGCCTGAGGCTGTCTCTTTGAGGATTTTGATTCATGCCCCAGATAAACCAGAAGGAAAAAAGATGAGGAACTTGTCTGGGACACAAACTCTGAAGTACAAAATACATTAAACCATGCTAGCACAATCAAGACTCACTTGACACAGGAATAAAGCTGTTTCACAAAGTGAGAGTGAGGAGTTTAACATCAGAAGAAACTAACTGTACTGTTTAAAAACCAGATTAAACTATCCCTCCTAGAACTTTCTTTTTGTTATTTGATGATGAATTAATATAAGCTTATTCAATCTGTACCTGTCACCACTAAAAGAGCACTTCCAAGATCTACCAAACCTGTAAAACTCATGATTTTGTTTCCATGGGTCCTGTTATTCCAAAAGATAAATACATCATTCTGATCGTCCTTTGAAAGTTACATTGTGCATTACAGCATGAGACATAGCAGCAGCAAAAGTTTGTCACTGTCTAAGGAAAAGTTTAGGTTTTAAAAAAAAAAAAAAAAAACACAACAAAAACGAAACCATGACATTTGGTACCAAGTAGCATGTAGACAACAAAATGTACCCTGGTTATAACCCAAATAGGTGGGTTAAGGATCTCCTCTGAAATAAGAGAATTGGATTTGCTTTAACTAGGGAGGTGTTTCATGTAATATGAAAGAACATGATACAAAAGAAAGCAAAATGAGAAAGAAGTTCAAGGAACCAATGACAGAGCTATAGGTACAAGTGAAACAAGGGGCTGAGAAATGAAGAGTCTGAAAAGGAGAGGAAGAAAAAATTGTAGATGATGTCCATAGATCCTACAGCACTGCAGAATTCAGGCAGACATAAATATACTTCATGAAAAAGGATCACTTTCACCACCTGCAAGGACAGAAGCCCAAGACTCTGAGCAACAGCACATATTTTTCACTCTTGGAATTGCAGGGCTCAGCATTTGTTTGAGTAAGCATTACAGAGTAGAAAAAGATGCCACAATTAAAACAGACCTTGCTTCAACCTGAATTAACAGATTAGCATTACCAGAACAACAGTGCATTTAGAAATTTCATTAGGAATGGAGCAGCCACATGTACCAATTGTTCACAGAAGGGAAACCCGGTGCTTTGAGCATGTTCTGACAGACGATGTTCTCAAATACAAGAGAAAAAACAAGGACAAAACAAGAGATGGTCTGAGGAAAAAAAAAAATAAAAAATACACAGAGTACCCCTGAAGCACCCCTATAAATGGATGGCACTCACCACCTCGGTTCTCCCCATTCCTGCCTAGTCTTTTTTTTTTTTTTTCTTCTTTCTTCAGGTATGTTGAAGAACATTTAACTTTCATTAGAGATGAACTTGTTGTCAACATCATAGAAACTTTTTACATCAAGGACAGACTCCGCAGCTTCTGAAGCTTCTCATCTATTTCAGGCTGGAATCTCAAAGGCATTGGTCAACAGCAAGGTAAGTACGCTATGACAAACACAGGAATACAATACGTCAAAACAAACATACTAGAACAACAGCCACTAATGAAGTTAAGCAGGAGATGGAGTTGGTCCATTTATAAGTCTCTACAAATATAAAATAGGCTGTTGCAAAAGTTTTCCACGATTTTTAAAGAGTCATAGTTACATGCAATAACTGTGATGTATATCGAGCTAAGAGTAGATATTTTGGGTACATAACACGAGGGAATTTGCGCACTTAAAGCAAATGGCTACATCAGGCAATCTCCCCAGATTCCCTGTACATTCAGAGTGACAGAAGCACCTTCAGGCTGCGTTAGGAATTCTGTATCATCTCTGGAGCCATGTAATGGCTGCAGGCAGATAACCACGGTAAGACTGACGGATATGAGGATCTTGCTTATCCACACCTCACCCTGATAACACGTGTTCTGTTCTCAGAAGTAACATAATTTTCTTTTTACCACAGACGTAATTTGAACATGAACTGCAGAAACTTAGGTCTTAAGAAGAACAAAACCTAATGGAACAAAAGCATAATTCTATCTCAACTGCTGAATGTAAAATTTGGTTTGCAGTAGGATAGAGAGGAATAGTCTGAATTATTTTTTATGTTTATAGAAGTAAACCCCAGAAATGAAAATCGAATGAATGCCCAACTCAAGATAAACATACTGTTATGACAAGAGCCCGAATTCTAATCAAGAATTAACAACAACAAAAGGGTATCTTCAGCAGTTTGAAGAACACTAGACAACCAGATGCAAAATCAGCAAATCATTCCATGTTGAATAGAATAAACAAATTTCAAAATACACAAAGAAACACAATGCATGTCTAGAACCAGCTGTCACCACACCTGAAAAACATATTTTCTCCAGGCAATTACAAGAATAAAACAACAATTTCACTTTTCCATGATCTACCTTTAGGATCATTCCTTACGCCATGCCACTCTTGGGTCAGATTAAAACATGTGACTTTGCAAGGAACAGAAGAGCATACAAGGCCAGGGAAGAAAAACTCTTTTGCCTGCACTAAAAGAAAACAGGTAATAAAGGCTGAGCCCAGGGAATAACATCCGTTGCAAGTAACAGTGAGTACCCACTTCCTGGGAGATTTACACAACACAGTTCGCACATCAGCAACCGTTTGCCTATAATATAAATTCAAATTGACAAGACTGAGGTATTATGGAACTCTGTTTATCTCAAGATTGTCAGGAGAAGTGATCTCATTTCTTATGATTCATTTCATTTATACGTTAGTGTATTAACTGGATACATTATTGATCTTTGCTCCATCCAATTTCAGCTTCTATAGCACGGACAAAGTGATCTGAAAAATATCACTCCTGGCTTTTCCTTCCTTTTTTTGTTTTTCTTCCTCATAAAGCACAGGAGAGTCTGACACATATCTAAGGAAACCATTTCATTGTATTAGACATCCTATCAAAGGAACACATTCTGGAACGACCATCTGCTTTTGAGGAATACATTACTGTGAAAATCAGCTTTTTCTAGAGTTTGTACTAGAATAGCTAGAAAACTATGTTTTTCTAGATACTGTGCATTCCTCTCTGCTTGATTGGAAAAAAAGCAAAGATGGAAGCAATGATAACAGCCCCGATACGCTTGAAAAAAGGAAAAAAAAGGTTGTTAATCAGAGAATAAGACTGCTACATATCTGGGTGAAATCACCTTTCAAGCACAGAGGGCTGCTTGAAACATATACAAGCCACAGCTGCCACTCTGCAGAACTAGAAGTCTTTCACTTTAAGCCAGTACCATTTAACAGCTGCTATGAATATTATGAATACCATGGACGTCCCGTTACTTTCATCTGACAGTCTCTGAAGCATAATAAAGAGCCAGTCATTTAAAAAAAAAAAAAAAAGGGAAAAAGATGTAACAAAATGAGCACCAGCAGAAAGTACACTGATAAATAACAATGTCTTCCTGACCCTGAGGTGGTAAACAAGCATCAACAGCATGCAGGTGAGCCTAGGCTGCTGTTTAATTTTATTTGGACAGACAGCAAGATTTGTAGCTGCTTGAGAATCTTTCTTCACTGTTCCCTAAGCCCTCTCCCATTTCTGGGATGCATCAGTTCTAAAACCCTACATAAAGACACTATAAACAGGTTTTACTAAGCAGTTGCCTCAAAAGAGAGGGAGAAGAGTGTGACAGCATTCTACTTGTATTGCAGCAGCTCTGATGAGCAGCCAGCAAGATCAGGGTCCCACTGAAAAAGGCACTACATAAAGGAAGAATAAAAGAGTTTCTTTCCCAAGATCTTACAGAGAAGACAGACAAAGAGTCAGGAAATTACTCAAGTAATCTGTGAGCCAAAGGACAAAGAAAGTCACATCTCTTCCACTAATTGTCTCTAGACAGAGCCAGCACTCTTCTACCAGTTTTGGCTTCCCACAGGAAAAAGTGGCACCTCTGATCTTTACCGTAAGAGTGTCAGTGGATGTTCACATCCTAGATTCAAACTGTTACGCACTGCTGAGATCTTCCTGATCTTCATGACTACTGCTAAAGTCAGCACTTTTCCTGTGGAAGGCAGTAACAATTTACTTCTTATGTTTAAAATATCTGATATCACACTTATCTATTTTCTGGTCTTATGCAGTTTTCTCATAAGCAGCCATTCCAAATAGTCACGTTAAAATTTCCACCATTACGTTGTAACGCTACTTTGACAGTGCCACTTTTGAATTCCATTGTCTCCAACTAGTAATAAGCACTATCAGCCGAAACTTAACCCATTATTTGAAACGCAGATAGCCATGATGTTCAGCTGGGACTTTTAATTTCGCGTTTCAGAAACTGCCCGCAGTGAAGCAATTACAGTCAAATAAAATACGCCAATATGGTTTTACCTGAAATTTTTATTTAGTTCCAGTTCACTACCTGGAAACGAAGCGCCATCTTACGGTCAACGAGAGGCGGTGCGAGCTCACCGACCAGGCTTTTCAAAGACAATCTTTACATCGCTTGCACCACCACCACGGAGGTTTTAACCCTTCTAGTAGTTTTACTCCCGACTAGGTCCTCTGTAGACAGTATGGTATTTTTTTATAGACTCTCATTTAACAGATGTGACATTATGACTTCAAATAGGGCACTCAACAAATCTTACAGAATAAACATGCTTTCAAACTCTAAAAAATACAGTATCCCAGGCTACATTGCAGCTTCTTAGGGTTATTTACACTTTACACTAAAAATTGATACAGTTGCAAAACAGCATCTCAGTTGAGTTTTGGTGTTTACTGTCTCAATTCTTTGCTCTCCTCTTGGTCCTCTTAAAAGGAATACTGTTTTGGTATTTCTGAAATCCTTAGGGGAGAAGGAAATAGTGCAGGAACATTATTTGCCTGATTTCCTTGTTCTCTTAAGTCAAATTGCTTAAGGGCTTTGTTTTTGTTTTTCGTTTTTGAGGGGTTTTTTGGTTGTTTTTTTTTTTAGCACATAACCTGACCTTGCCTAGCATCAGCATGCAGAGCTTTTGGAGAGAGGTAGAGTACGTTTTCAGACAACAGGAGATATTTCTCATTAGAAACAGCCATATGCGGGCCTTACCAATGCTTCGTGAGTTATCCAAGACTTGCACCAAATAGCCATTGTTCTAAGTATGCATATAAGACACAAAGACAGCAAGGAAATAACTATTCTTACACAGTAAGAAAACAGAGCACTCAATTTGTGGCTGCTAAGGAATATAAACAGTGATGCAGAGATCTGCCGTATGAATCCAGCAGGGATAAGCATCCAAACACTTGTACTCTTTCTAATTGCTTTTTTTAAAAATTTGTTTCAATAGGATGACACTGGAATTGGCTAAGACACCAGACAAAGCCCACAGAAATCAATGGAAATCTTGCTTTTGACTTCTCTGGGCTTTGGTCTGTGCCATGAACTGCAACACTGATGCCTGGAAATGAAAAAAACCAAGATTACACAACAAGCAGTTTAGATTCAATCAGTGTTTTCACAACCAGCTCCCCACAGAAGTTTGGTGTCTCTACATTTGTGGCTGCTTGGGGACATAGTCAATATACTCAGTGGTTTTCTTATAGGTTGTCATACTTTAGGTTATTTCATATTTCTATACCCATCTTTTATCTTTGTCTGTACATCACATTATTAGAAGGCAATTACCTAATTTTGAAATTCTTCAGGCCATGAAAGTTAGTAACAACATTCGGTTTTCAGTGTAACAGCATTCACATACCAACTAAGCAAAGAATCCTTCCTCATCTACATTAAAAACTAGGAAGGAACTCGCATTTAGATCTCAATACACTCCATCTAATTATGGAGCCTTTCAGCAGATCCGAACACTGCACTGTCACCCAAAAAAAAGAGAAAAAGAAATAAGGTATCTTACTATGGCACCACCTCTTTTCTCTAGAGCCATTTTGCTCTCATACCTCAGCTTTGCCTTGAGCAGGCTTTGGAAGGTGCCAGTTAAAAAGTGGCACTGGGAACCTTAAAGCCAGATGATTTACTAATTTAAAGCCTAGAAATGCTCCAGTGCTCATCCTGTCCATCATTTTTACTGTCCTGCCTCCAAGCTAACTAGGAAAACCTACATGTTGCAAAGCATGCCTGATTTCACATGCCCTTGCAATGGTTTTTCAGACTACTTTATACCTAGACACGTCTCTCCTATTTTCCACTCAGGAGCATGGACTATGGCAGCCCTGAAGTCCAAAGCCATGACTCGAAAATTACACTTGTGTCTCTGGACAGCAGCTACAGTCACAGTCACAGGCCCAAACAACAGCATGTGACACCCAGAGAGGTGGGGACATGTCACAACACAATTGATCCTGCTCATCTGTGAAAAAAAAAAAAAAATTTCATAACTTCAAATTTTGATCTAAATCCTGCTTCCTTCTAGCAGCAGAAGCTTTAGTGAAAACATATCAAAGTGGCTTAGAGAGTAATTTAGTTGAAAAACCAGAACGTTTTTGCTGTGCTTTAACCGAAGCCAGTTCCTTCATCCCATCCGGCTCCATAAGTGCTAGGCCCAATTAGCGGTGGGGGCAGAGAGTGTCTGCGCTGCTGCTTCGTACAGCTTAGAGCTGAAGGAAAATGCTACCGCCAGTTACCCCATTACCGCTGCCCCAGTGAGGTCTGCAAGACACCACCGGGTTCCATTCTCCCCTACTTTTTAGCAATTTATAAACTAATAATTTCATTAAAAACCTGATGTATTGATCAAATATGCCAGGTCCACTAGTCCTAACCCTCCAGATGAGAGGAAAAAGACAAGAAGTGTCACATTCCCCCCCGTTTTCCCCACCACCCCCGTGGATGGCGGGGCGGCACGGCACGGCCCAGCCCGCACCGTCGCCTTCTGCCCGGCCGCCTCCCCTCTCCCATCCGGCTTCAGCCCTTCTCTTCAGGGCATTACACAGAAGGAACCGATGGGGGAGCCCTGCCTTTTACGACTTTGTCACGAATCCGCGCAGGATCGGCGTCCGAACCCCCTCAGCGAAAGGCGGCCGCCTTGCCTTGGCAGCGGCCCTGCTTGCGGACGCCGGCCCCGCTCCCCTCACGGTTCGCCGGCAGCCACACCGGCCAGTCCCGGCCGCGGCCCGCTGCCCAGGGCCCCAGCCCCGCAGGAGCCGCCCCGGGAGGTGCTCGCCGCCCCGCAGCGGGCGGGCCCGCACATGCCCAGCAGCGCGGGCAGCCGCCGCTGCCCTCTCCGGCCGCCGCCGTTGGCCCCGCGCCGTCCTGCCGGTAGGTGCGCGCGCGGCCCGGCCAACGGCCACCAACGGCCCCTCCGCCGTGAAGGGCCGCGGGAGGGTGGCGGCACCGGGCGGCTCTTGGCAGCCCTGGGGACGCTGTGTCCCCTCCGGGAAAGCGGGGGGCAGCGGTGGGGCGTTTCGGACATCGCCGCGGGGAAGGGGGCGGGGGGGGCGGAGCGCTACCTGAGATGTGCCCTAAAACAGCCGTAGCCAGGCCTGGCGGCCCCCGCCTGGAGCAGCGGCAGAAGCCATTGCCTGACAGGCTGGAGCAAGGCTCGGCCTTGGGGTGCTGCTGCTGCTCGGGGAAACACGCTTGAGGGTGAGGGGTGTTAAGAGTGGTATTTTTAGAAAGCATGAGGTGTTTTGTTTTTTTTTCAAGCAGTCTTGCTCAACAGATCATTTTAGTAACTGCCAGCACATGCATGTTGCTGTGGCTGCTGAAGCAGTTATTTTCTGTGAATTCAGTAGAAGCACGCTTGGAAGTGGTGGTCAAGATGGCAGGGTCTCTCCGCCCATCATTTCATTCCTCTGCGTTCCTTCCTAATGAAGGAGCAGCTGGCTTTCCCCGGAGAACGGGCCTTGAGGCTTCCCACGTTCACTGTCCCCTGAATCTTGGTGGGCACTGGGGGAAAGGGGGGAAAACACTCATCTGAAGCATTTTGAGAGACATTCTTAATTATCCCTCCTAAGAAAACACCTCTAACTTGACAAGTGTTGTGACTTGTAATGATGGCTTGCAATTGTTAAAGCACTTTAAATGCAATACTTAATACAGCTAATAAAGCTGTATTCTCATTAAAAAGAGCTGTTGGGTGTTTAAGATCTGTCAGATCTTCAAATTTGTAATCTGCCTTAAAACTCCACAGCTGGCAGTAAATGGAAGGGGAAAGGCTTTTTCCTGTTTACTGCAGACCAACAAGTTCCCCACATCAAAACTGTACTGCTGTCTGTGTTTGTCAGAACAGCAGCATCTGGCCTATTCCCACTGTGCCAGTGTCGCTGTGAGGCTGTGACAGAACCCATGCATATGAAGTACAAACCTTTTCCCTGAATTCAAAAAGGAAAAACCCCAGCACTGATTTTAACATTAATAAATTGACACGTAATTTACAATAGAGCAAATCTATAGAGATGACAAATTGGAAGCATTACTTGTGGGAGTTGCACCTACCAAAAGCATGGGGGTTCCTATTCACTTTTCAAGCTTCACATCCAACTAATTGCTCTTTCCTCATAGATATGAATTACTCTCGATTTATCACCACTGTGAGTGCAGCAAGAAAAGCATCTCCAATAAGACTTCTGAGTGAGTATACACCTGTTCTTTCCAGGTTTTCTGGAAGGGTATCATTCTACATTCTCGACTTTGCTGGGGTGTCATGGCTAAAGACTTAAAAAGGCTTGAAAGAAAACCATGCTGTAAGCTGACAAAGCAAGGCCAGTTAACCGCTTTGACTTCCGTCAAGTTGAGATGTCAGGCAGGTATAAAGGAGAATAAAGTGAATAGCCTTGGACCATTTCAGAAACCCATCCAGACAGCAGAAATAGTATTGTCACTCTAACATGTGTCTGGAAAAAAATTCTCTGCTACTGCCTCTGAAATAGGGCTTTTGGCACAGTTTGCTACTGAATTTGTGCTGGTTGTCCAGAAACAAGCAACTGCTAATGACTTGAAATTCACTGCCTGCATAATGCTTCTTTCCACCTAGTTTTCCTGTGTCCTGTTAACATCTATAAATTCCTTACTATGTCCACCCTCTCAGCGTTGCTACACTTTCCTTTTCTATATGACACTACCTTTAGGCTACCATGTTACATAGTCTTGTGTGTGACAGATAGGAAAGGTTAACTGCCTACTTGTTTACTCAGTTGAAACTCAATTGAGACCTGACAGAATCAGACCATGGGACATGCATCACTAGGTAAGCCTTCAGGGGGCAATTTCCTCTCTTGGTAAGGGGTTGGCATTTGCTGTTCTGCTTAAAACACTTCATACAGGCACAGCTAAGTCAACTAATTCACTCTAGTCAGTCTCTATACTTTTTCAAGTGATACGTTAATATGCGTCATAACACAAATATTAAGTAGCACAGCTTGTGCAGAAAGACAGATTGAGGCTGCAGTTTTGATGACAAAGTAAATATCTATTTACCAGACCAAAAGTCATAGACATGACCCATATTGCTGAACTGATAAGAATTAACTCCCCATGCTCAAATTTGCTAATAAGTAGTGGAGTACAAACTTGATAACAGGAGGCTTTAAGCCAGATCTGGTATCATCTGTCCTCTCATATCTGATGTAAAAGTGTGGAGTCAGCATGAGTGCTGTAGTGTGAGCTCTTAGGTTTAATGCAATCAATTGCCCTTGCTGGATTGAGGTCCAGTCTTCGCAGCATAGATTGGATCTGGGTGGTTATGGAATTGTGACTTTAAAGCAAGAGTTGTTAACATTTTCTTCATATTGAATTATTTACACAGTGCCTCTGCCACTAAAGCTGGTCTGCCAGAAACATTCCCACTCCCCAATGAAAAAAGCTATAATCATAGATGTAAGTAGCAGTGTAGCTGCACTATTGCCACATCAGCTAAAGTGAGACTGAATAACAAAAAACAAAGTAAATCATTCCAAGTCAGTCTAAACAGAAGATCATTAAGATTTTAAATTCTTGAAGCTTAAAAGACATCATTGCAGAAAAAGTTTTTATAGTAGTAGAACAGTCCAGATAAATTATAAATAGGTTTTTTTAATCTTATTTTAAAACAAAGATATTTTTTTTGTTCTGGTCTGTCACACCTGTGTCATCCCTCCCAACACCTTTTTAATCCAAGTAGAAAGGCAAGTTTAAAAAGAATTATCATCCTTCTGCATTCCTGATGCTGTTAAAAAAATAAAGTGAAAAACAGAGCAAGTTTTTCTGGGCAATTATTATATATTGACTAAAATATATGATCAGTGTTGCAATAATGAAATTGTAACCACATTTTTTTCTTTTTACTCTAGCTGAATTGATGCAAAAGTCTCCTCCATCTCTCATCTCTCTGGCTGGAGGGGCACCAAACCCTAATGTTTTTCCATTTAAGAGGGCTACTGTTGCCATTGGACATGGAACTGCTGTTGAGATTGGGGAAGATCTGATGAAGAGAGCTCTCCAGTACTCGGCCTCAGCAGGGTATCTGTCAGGGCTGCTTGCAGTTAAAGATACCAGAATCAAAGGATCATAATACTTTTTATTATGTGCATAATACCTTTTATTATTAATTCACCTGTGTTTTTAAAACCTGTTTCTAAAACCTGTTTTACAAAAAAACAGGTTTAGACTAAAATGGTGAGGCAATTGAAAGAAGTGGAAAGATTTGAGTAGATTACTAATTTAAAAACAAAACAAAACTAATACTAGTAATTCTCAAGACAGAACATTTCCTGGCTGTTGGTATTTGAGAATCTAGACTCCCAAACCAGTAGGAAGAATCATTTTGTGTTTTGCAAGAAGATATTCATTAAAGGATACTGCATAGTATCTTATAACATAGTTTTACACCAAATACTACATGTTATCTTATAACATAGTTTGCACATTCTGGAGTATTTGTTTTGTTCTCATTTGGTACAACATACTAAAGTCAGAATGTGCTACTTGTGAATGTAGTTGAATGTGGAGGTATTTATAGTATTGTCATTTTTAGTACAAAAATTACATATCATTAAGTTACTTTAGCACTCATGTGAACTCCCCAGCAGACACCGAGTCCGGCATGTGACAGGTTTGCAAAAATATTTAGGTACCTACAGAGGCACACGGGGCATTCGTCAGTGAAGTTCAGACTTCTCTTAATATTTAAATGAACCCAGCCATTTGTGAACATCCTACAAGACCTGAAAACATTTTTTGAAAAATCTGTTTCATAAATCCTTATTATCTGCAGCCTATTACTAGCAGTATTGCAAGCTTTGTCACATTTGAGCATGCAAAGATCACTCCTAGGAGTGGATATTGTTCAGCCCCTACCCCTGTTCCATGGTCAGCGAGTCATTTATGCCCAGATTTCAGTGTGATAATTTGGTGTATGGATCACTGATGCCCATCTCTTCTGTTTTTCCATGAGAAACATTTATCTCATTTTTCTCATTTGGTAAAGCAGTCATAAAATCATCATCTAAGTGTATCTGTCATCTGTGACAGCTGAAATCAGACTCAGAAGCGTGTGCTAGATTTGGCAATGATTTAGAGGAACAGCCTAGCTTCAGCCTATACATTAGATACACCTTATTTTATTCATGTTTCAGGATTCCAGAGCTGTTGTCTTGGCTAAAGGATTTCCAGCGGAATCTACATAATCCCCCCACAGCCAACTACAGTCCTGAGCAAGGACAAATGGAAGTTTGTGTCACAACTGGCAGCCAGGAAGGCTTGTGTAAAGTAAGACCAAAAGCTTCATATGTTAAAAGCATTTTCTTTTAGAGACATGTTTATTCTTCTGTATGTTCAGTTATACTCAGCATTAAGTGCCACTGTATAACTTTATGCAGAGTAGTTTCTTAAATACGTCTCATGGTATTATCAATATGAGATAATAGAACTGAAATAAAACTGGTGTGGCAGTCTAATCTGTCAGGACTGCATGAATGTTTGGGTAAACCAAAAAAAAAATGTCAGAAAATATGCTATAAGGTAACATTTCATGTTACTGAAGTAGTGCAGTAATAAGTACATATGTGCATTAATTGCATTACCATAACTCAATTCTAATTATGTCAGACTTCCTTAAATTACCCTCACCAGTTCACTCCCACTGCTGCTTAGTTGATCCTTTCTAACTGAAGCTCTGTTTCTATCATATAATAGAGCGCTGTCTTTCCATATTCTCTAGCTGATTACCTAACTTCATTTGCCTCTAAAGCAGATTTTTTCATCTGTTCATCGCTTTTTCTCAGACAGTATGATTAAATGGTTAGGGGATTACTAATACCTAATGAAGATTTTTAATCCCACAAAGAAGTCAGAACTATGAAGCATGTGTACAAGAACAGCACAATCTTCTAAAATAGGCTTCTCTTTCACAGGTGTTTGAAATGCTTATTAATCCTGGGGACAATATCCTTTTGGATGCACCTACATACTCTGGGACACTAGCAGCTGTAAGTATTTTTTAGCTGCAAAGTGTTGTGAATGTTACATTTGAAGTAAACAGCAATTTAGTACCTGATCTGCAGGCTTATCTATACACAGTCTGTATTTACTGTAAAAGCATATCTAAGAATCAGGTTTTCAGTGTTAGTCCAGTTAAGTTCATAAATACTAATTCATAGAAGCTTTTCTACTAAAAGTTCTATAAAAGCTCTTCCCAGGACAGAAGTTCCTCTTTCAAATCCTAGTTCATCCAAGGGCTAAGGTCACATTTGGGATTGGAAGGAAAGCCACCACAGCATAGTCAGGTTGAAGCAAATTTGTAACAAGTGGGTATTTCAACATATCAGCACATTTACCTGAAGTATTTCATGGTCTGATAATACCATAGCTGTAAGTAGTATAAAATTGGAATAAGCCTGAAACATCCATATGTGAGTATGAGGGTGTGAGTTAGTAAGAACTATATAAAAATGTCAAAGTTTACTTCTGAAAAATAATTTAATCAGTATGTAATTAAATGTCAGCTCAAAATGCATAAGAACTGTATGTAAGAAGGGATAGGATAGATAAGAAACCATAATTTCAGTCCAGTCTCCCCTTGCATCAAAAGGAATTTTGTTATTGTATGCTGTGCCAAGTTTGAGTGTATCTTGTCTAGTGAAATATATTTTGTTAGGAATATATTTTGACAATGCACCAACTTGCATTTTTACGTAAAAATGCAGTGCACCACATGGTACAAATTGAAATTCCACAGAGGGGAGACAGCATGCTTTTTGTTGGTATTTTACATATATTTTGTCATACTGCTGTCAACATGTCATTGCAGTAGCATCATTTCATTCTCCCTTGTATTGCTGAATATAACTATTGAGAATAAATTCTTTGCCCTTTGTCACTGACGAGTAGCTTATAGTTCTGGCACTTCCACTGAAGTAGAGTGTACCTTGTCAGCAGGAAATGAAGGTGCTATGAACTTACTATCTGTGGTGAGAGCATGAGGAGCCCTGAGAGAACACAGTCCAAATTCACAAAATCCCTTTCTGCTCGCAAAACCACGTGTGATTTCCTAGAGAAGAGCAGCAGTTGGACATAGGAGCTACCCATTTCTTGTTGGTTGGCTTAACAGGGCAAATAGAGTGCTGTGATAAGCTTGACAAGCTTCGCAGCAATTTCAGGCAAACTTTCTTTTCAATCACGAGGAAATGGAGTTTGAGACAGCAGTAAAGGCAGAAAGACTGTGTATCACTGAAATTGTACGATGCCAATGACAAAAGGAAGACCTTTGAATTACTGGATTATGACGGTTTTGTTCCTCCTGTCAACAGCTGAGACCTTTGGGTTGTAACATAATTAATGTTCCTAGTGACCAACATGGCATTATTCCAAAAGCTCTAAAAGAAATTCTATCTACTTGGAGCTCAGAAGATGTGAAAAATCGTAGCCACCACCTCCCCAAATTTCTGTACACCATTCCAAATGGCTGCAACCCAACTGGAAACTCTCTGACCACAGAGCGCAAGAAGGAGATTTACCAGGTAAGTAGCTGGGGCCTTGGGAACCTTGTAGGTGGAAATGGATAAATGTCTGTCTCATTTCAGTTGAGGATACCCCTTGTGTGGCATTTGGGACCATTATTGGTCCAGTAGACATTCTTCCTAGAACTTGTTTCTAGCAGAACCGCTTTCATGACAACTCTTCAGAGATGAGCTATGCATTAGATAAATTATTTTTGCAATAGTAGCCATGGTATCTTTGCCATGGGCTTCAGACTGGACTTACTGCAAGTTTTCTGCACAGTTTGAACGCTACATGGAACAGACTTCCACTTAAATATGTGTCCTTGCGCTACAGGTATCATGTTACTCTTGTAATTGCTTGATGTCTAAATCAGGTATTTGAAAATTTCTCTTGATAGAGCCTTGTATATAGTGAATAAGCAATCCACAGGATCATAATATGGTCCTGGTAGTAGGCCCAGGGTGTATGAAGAACTGAATTTACAACGTCTTTACATTTTAATGAATCTTTACTTTTTATTAATTTCTTTAGCTTGCAAGAAAATATGATTTCCTCATAATAGAAGATGATCCTTACTACTTTCTTCAGTTTGAAAAGGTAATTTGTCTTCCATACTCTTTAGTAACATCTTTTCTGGTCCAGGAGAGAACTAAGGTTTGAGCCATGGATCTTCCTGCATGCTCCTTCTTCATGTCCTACCAAGGTAGTTGTAGGCCTCACAGTCTATGCTACTTTCAGTTGTTGTCCCCTTTGTGTCATTTTATTGCATCAGTCCTGTTAATCAGCAGTTCAAATTCCTCAAGCCTTAAACAGGACAGAATTTCCTTCAGTAGTCAGAAAGTGGCAAAAACTTTGCCTCCGGAGCAAAACAAGTATGCCACTGAAGCAGCACTTGAAAATAGCAGCCTCTTAATGTTCCTTCCAGCCCAGTCTCTTCCTTCAGTGGAAAACTGCCTACTCCCAATCTACTATATCCCAGTTTTACCCCTTTGCCTTTTGGAGAACCCTAGAGAGTTCTCCCAGATAGCACAGGACATAGTACTGGATAGGCAGCTTCCCTCCTTCATGTTAAGTGTTCCCCAAATGGGTAACAATCAAGTGTTTATCTGTCTTCGCACATGGATCTACAGTTGCACAGTCTGCAAGAGTACATAACTTCAGGAATAAAAGCTGGCCCTATAAAGCAGTAAAACACTGGTAGAAGCTGAAGTTCAGTATTTTCTATTTTGAAATATGTTTTTATGGGAGTAGCAATAAAACTGCTTCACTTACTCATTGAATAGCATTGTGTAGCTTTGTTAGAGTGTAAGGGGAGAAGGTTTAAAGTAGAATTCTTGGTAAGGAAAAAGTGTACTCTCAGATCATCAGAATTTGGTCATATCTTCCAATTTCCTTTTTTAAGATAAAGCTAAAAGCTATAGAGCCTCATCTTAGAAATTACAGTATCTGTTTACTCAATAAAAAAATCTTGGCAGAGAAATCATAACTTCTCTCTCCTACTTATGGCATCATACCAAAACTTGAACTGAACACTTGTATACTGAGCAATGGGCTAAGCATCAAAAAAACAAGGCTGATTTCTTGATGACTTTCATAGAATACTTTCAGACAGCTAGCCTAAACAATCACTTGTCAGGAGGTTACTGCATTTTTTTCCTTGCAATGCACATCTGTAAAATACTTACTATCAAATATTTCTTTAAGAAATTAATGATGTCTTCATAGTAAAGCAAATAATTCCATCATAATCCTTACTAGCACCTTGAATTTTATTTTTTATTTTTCTTCCAAGCCATGGGCTCCAACTTTCCTCTCAATGGATGTGGATGGCCGAGTTATCAGGACTGACTCTTTCTCTAAAATTCTCTCATCTGGGTAAGGCCAGCTTCAGAATGCTCAGCACTGCCTGTTCAGTTAAGGCACAAGACTAATACTTCATACAAAATGATCAGACATGTCATAGTGTTTTTCCATCTAATACCTGTCCATTTCTGGAACGTACTTTTGGATCCACAGCTTTTCTCAGTCCACTCACTTTTCCTGTCATCTCTTGGCAGTCATTTAACTCCAGATTCTGCTTCTCTTCTGATACTGATAGTTAAGCCGCTCTCCCCCGGCAGCCCATTCTTGCAGACACCATATAGGCAGAAAGACAGATGCTGGATTCCAGCTCTGATCCTGGAACTCCTTGGAGCTTTTCTCTCGTCTTTTTCTGTTTCTCCTATCTCTTACCATTCCTGCAGTCTCCCTGAACTTACAATACAGAATAGAAACGATGGCATCTTCCTCTGCAAACTATAGGATTATACTGATCTCCCATCTTCTAGCCATACAATTCTGGCAGGTTGTTTCTAAAAACTAAGCTGGCTGTTTTCGATTTCACACAAGTCAACGTATTTGATTTTTAACTTGCTTTTGTTTATTATCCTGGTAGATATAAGAAAGTAATATGAATTCTGCACTGGCAGCTAGTGGATTATAACCCCATCTCTGAAAAAGTGAGGAGACAACACGATGCTAAGTGTGATTGCACTTTCAGAAGTGGCACTGCAAAAAGGCATGATGCAATTTTATCTTTGTCAAAGACATACATGAGCTTACTGGTTCTATTTTTCTTCAAAATAAAACTTCAGCCAACCTGTGAAGATAGGTCCTAAGAATTGAAGCATGAATAAGAATCTAGTTTATCAGTATAAATTCCATTTATTCTGCAGCCCTGAAAGGGAGTGAAAGAGTAAAGCTGTTTGCCACTTCCCATCTGTTTTTCATAAAGTGTGAGCATTCATGATTTTTCATCATGTGGAAAACCTGTCTTTCCTTCCCTTTGATTCATGTAATCTTTGTGGTTGCAGAGGAAAGCTTACAAGCGTGGGATAATTCCTGCAGTCTCAGAACTAAGAAGCTACTATAAGCATTAAAAACCCTTAAATGTTTTTATTTCATGACTTATGAACTCAGTTCATAAGTTGCATAAGCCTGGGGCTTAGGGCATTATTAAGGTATAAATAAACTTAAATGTGTAGAAGATCCTTACAATATTAATGAAACAGTAACATGTTTTCCCAGTTATAAGTTAAACCATAACTCACACAAAGTATTAGCACATAGTATTTCTGTAGTAACTTTTTTCTTTTTTTCCTAGGTTAAGAATAGGTTTTCTGACAGGTCCCAAGCCTCTTATCGACCGAGTTATTCTACACATTCAGGTTTCAACAATGCATACCAGCACTTTCACACAGGCAAGTACCAAACTGCCAAATGAATTGTACTTGGAATAGATAACATATTCCAAGTCATAAGAAGCCACAAACGAACAGCTTTGCATTTTTGTTTATAAGCAGCACATACATTGTCAGTTCTGCCAAAGGAAGAGAGACCACCACAGAAATTACAACCAGAGGGTGTCTCAGGGCATGGAAAGCACTGCTAATATGCCCTTAACCCTCAGGTTTCAAGACTCAAGATTTAAAATACTTTGTATCTCTTGCTAGTAGATTTACTTGAAAAACCTCAATGTAAAGCATGTACCGGAAGCACTCTAAGTTTTTTTTTTTTTCTATTTTTCATTCTACTGTGTAATTAGAACAATACCAGCAGCCCACAGAGACATTACAAAGCAGGCTGCCAGCTACAGCCCCTTTATAGTTAGTAATAAAGGACACATTGAGCACATCTAGATATGGTTTCCATCTTCCAGCTCCATTAGTTCAGCACAGAGGCAGTATTAAAGCAGGGAGGCTGATATGGGCAGGAAGGTAAAGCAATATAACATTGCCTTCCTTTTTCTCCCTGATTACCATATTCAGCTCTCCATCCATGCTTCCCTCCCCCCACTCCAGCTTCCAAACACTGCCATGATCCTTGGAGACAGCAGTAACAGGGACTACAGTGGCCTGTTGCTGTTGCCACCTCTGTTTATAAAGGGCTCCAAGAGACCCCGCATGCAATTTCTTGCTGTGTGGAATTTTGAATAATGCATCAGGCTATATATCTTTTGATAATTGCAGAACAGTCCTGCTTAAAACATGGTATTGATTATGTGTTTTATTTCTTTAGATTATGATATCACAGCTGCTTCAGCAATGGGGAGAAAAGGGTTTCTTGGAGCATATAGACAGGTAGGGTCATGTCATATGCCGAATCTCATCATTTGTCATTCTGCTTCCTGTTACCTATATAAAACATTCTTTGCAGTAAATGAGTCAGAGAAGGTACCAGTATTAGGCCAAATGGATAAGCCAGGTCACCAAGACTGACCGTATTCACACAAGAGTCCTGAAGGAGCTCAGTGTGAAGCTGCAGACATGCAGGTCAGGGCACGTGAACTGCCACTACAGACCAATAATCCACCAGTCCACTGACATGGTCATTATGCAGCTCCCATCCGAAGGGAGCTCAAAAGGATCCTGGGAGCACCAAGTCAGTGAGTAAGGTTTTCATTCCTGTTAAAGTGGTAGGGGCTGTAGCAAAGGCTAAGATCATCAAGCACATGATCTATTGAAAAAGAGTCAGCATAGCTTCTATACAGGGAGTTCTTGCCTCACTAACTCAGCAGGGATTCACCCTCTAACACCCTTGATCTAATGATTAAGGATGCTGATGAAAAGACCTACAGAGAGCAGTGAAGATCACCAGCACTTGCTAAACATTGCCTCTGTCACCACACTTGGAGACAGAACACTGGGCTAAGGTCTAACTCAGCATTTCTTATATACTGACTGACACACATTTGTTTTTCATTTATTACACTGGAGGAGTGTAGTTTGTCTTGAATATCTGTGCCACATTTCAGATGACATACTTGGATGCCATTAGAACCCCAAGCTTCCTACTTCAGCAGGTAATGTGCTATGCTCTGCCTAGGCCTGTAACAAGGATGCAAGCAAACCACAAAAAAGTTCTTATATCTGACTGTAACAGCCACCTCTGTCCCCTGAGCACCTGCCTGTTGTCTATACTGTAAATACTAGTATTTAAAAAAATCCACAAACAGTAGACACACAAGCCCTGACTTCACCTTGTTCTAAGAAAAAAGAGCATAAATATAGGTTTTGCAGGGAAACTTGGACCACACTTTAGCTCAACTTTCAGCAGTTAGAAAAATATATCCTAAAGCATCTCTTTACTTACCTTCTTCTTGTAGGCCAAAAGGCATCCTTGCTTAAGCCAGAAGGCCACTCTGCCTCTTGGCTAATGAAAATAATGCTGCAGTAGGGTAACTGCAACCCTTTATAACCTTCTAGACTCAGTTGTCAGGTGACTTATTGATGAGGCCCAACAGCTGACTGCAGTCTCTTCCAGGTGATTTCATTTGGACAAGGTTGACTTGTTAAATCATGCTTTTGGGTAGGAGCTAGCCTATTGTTTGCAGCAGCTGCATTTTTGTGTTATAGTCTTGTCTCACTAACACTTAACAATTTCATTCCAACATGGAAGTAAAATGATAACAGAAAGGCAAAAAACTTGCAATGGAATTGCAAGTGTGGTAAAAACAGCATAAGCAAGATTCCCCATTTCATGCAGAACATAGCAATTGGTATAGGCTGAGTCCCAAAACTATACAAGCTTTTGGTGGTGTTAGTCTATAAGGTGTAATAAAATACATCCAGAAATCAAAGCTATTGGTTCAAAGAGTATAAAAAAAATGCATGTAAAATTATGCAAATTACTAAGTACGGTTTCTCTACGGAGTAGGGAACACATCTACATCTGATTTATGAACTCTGTCTCAGGCATTTCTCTCCCATTGCAGAATCACAGCTGTCTCATTTTATGTCAACAAAAGCCACTGCACAAGACTTGTCCATGTTGAAACTTGGGTTAGAGCCATTTTCCCCAGTAAGAGATTGAATTATTTGGAAGTTTTACTTATGAAAGTGTGAAGGAGATAGGTTCAAAGGCTTAGAAAAGGTGAAGCTGTCAAATAGTCATGACAGGTTTATAAAATTATTTGCTTTTTACCTTGTGAAATATCATTTCTGTGTGTACCTATTACACAAATTCAACTCAAAAGCACAAATATTGAGTCTGTGCTTTTGCATATGTGTAAGTCCTTCATTTTCTTCACTATGTCTGTTTTGTGTGATAAATACTGCTAACAGGGCTTGTATCCAGCATGGATATAATACATAAAGACTTTCCATGGCATATGTAAATCTTAAGAAGCAGCCACACAGGCACTTCCTCTGGTTGATCAGTGCTTTGTTGGAGACACACTGTAACGAATATTCAAGATTTCTCTGATACATATACAAAGTTTCATACACCCAGTGTACTGTATTGTGCCCATCTAGGATACGCTCCTATTGCCATTAAATATGCATTTAGGTTGTTCAAGTATAAAAGCTTTGTTTCTGTCTTTGGAAACAAATGGACTCCGAAGCGCTATGGGATCGTGACTTTGAACTGATAATTTACTTTCAGAGTGGTGGAGTTCTACAGGACCCAGCGGGATGCAATGCTCATCGCTGCTGACAAGTGGTTAAAAGGTCAGTGAGTGCAACACAGCTAATTACTTAGATTTTTTCCTAGCTATTTATCATCTTTGTGTTCAAGAAAAATCACTAAAGTTCATCTCTTGACTGAAGTGACAGATAAGCACTATAAGCAAATCAATGACATTAAATATTAAACTTAGGACAAATGATCTAGTGCTGCTGTTTTCATGCTTTTCTGGTCAGACAAGGAGATTGTGATGAGAAAAAAGCTCACTGCGTTACTGTATAAAGGATTTTTACAAAGAACATATATTTCACTCCACTATGTTCTTACACTGTTTGTCTTTAAAATCTTCGTCAGAAATAGCCAGAGTTAGTGGCCTTAATTTAAAAGAAGATGTAAACAATCAATATAGCAATAGTGATAATTTTTTTTGTCAGAAATCAATTTCAAATGTCCTCTTTTGTGGTTAATTACAGAGCACAGAAAGAATTTGGTCAACGGTAATGCAGTTACGTTAGTGACTCACTCCTTTTTGTCAGTCTAAGTGGAATCAGCAATAACTGCTTAAGAACTGCCCACCTACCTTAGATGAATCTTCCATGGGACGTGGGTGCTTAGGCACCACACAATCATTAATGTACTTACTTTTTCTAATTCCAGGGTTTTAGATATGAAGCATTTCTTCTTTTTTCTACATGGCTCTGAACAACTGTGGGTTGTTGACCTAGGCAGCCCCTCTTTGTCTCGATTCCCAAAGTATCAAAACAGTGCAACAGCACTGGGCTACCTTAACGTGTATTGTGAGAATATGCTCCTGTGAAAGGCTGTAGGGTCTTCACATTTTCTAGTAATAGGAGCCATGACATTATGGAAGACAGTCTGTATTTTGTAGATATGTAATAGTTAAATACACTGAGGAAGAGCTTGAGAAGATGTCAAATAAATAGTTTCTTCAAAAATATGTCCAGTAAAGAATTCTAGGTAAACAAAAGTATACAGTAAGTCTGCATATATAATTTAAGACATAAATCCTCCCTAAGCATTCCCATCTTCTGCATAACTCCTAGGCTCTCCTTTTCTTTGGGGAAAAATACGTAATAATTGTAACTTGAACAGTTTTGCCCTTTGCTATACTTTAAATTGTATTGATAGGCAATGTGATATTAGGAGAAACTGCATCAGGAACATCCTTTTAAATTGTTTACTTGATCTGAAAGTAATCAACAAATATAGTTTGTTAATGTTTGGGATTTCTGTAATTCAGAGCAATCATTTTCACAAAAAGTATTGAGGATACCAACACAAGTACAGTAAGCCCACACAGATTTGGAGTACTTTAAATTTGGCAAGTGGTATCCTGGCTCTGTGGCCCACATTACATTTGAGTTCATTGGAGCAACAAATAACATCACTGAATCTGTGGTGTATCAGTTAAACGTGGGGCAGAAGTTTCTTGATTCCTTTCTTTTCTCTCTCCCCAGGCTTGGCAGAATGGTACCCTCCTGCTGCTGGCATGTTCTTATGGATCAAAATTAAGGGTGTTTCTGATACACAGCAGCTGATCATGGAAAAAGCTTTGCAGAAAGAAGTAAGACCTATGATTTAATGGCTTATGATGTTAAAATGAAATAAGGGAAGAATAAAATAAATTCACCATATGTATCCACACGTATGCACACGCATAAAAACGCAGGGAAACTTGCTGTGCACCATCATTGAGTCTGTAAGTCAGGCGTTGTCACATAGGGACTCGTTAATAAAATATTTTCATGTTTGTATTCAGATGTTGATATTTAATCAGCTTACTTAAATTTAAACCATTATAATACATAGTACAATGTCACATATACTATGTATATACAATGTTAATATAGGTACCTATATGAATGATGGCTGTCCACTATATCTTTTTAATAAGAGAAATTAAGTGTGATTTTATTTCTACAATCTATGAGAAGCCAGCACTGTGTAATCAGTAGACTACATCCCACCACTTCACTGGGACTTCCAAACAGTATGGTAATGATAAGCCAGACCTGGTAAGCCACCAGCCTGGGTAACCAAAACCTGAGAGCCCTTTGATTTTGTTACAGAAAGTCTGATTCCAGGTTGCATATTTTTGGCTTCTCATTTTGAAGAGAAGAACTATATTAAGGCATGTTCTGATACCAGTGTTTCAGCAGTGAGCCTTCTCAAATTTAATTTTAACATAGTGTTTTAAAACTGTAGAAGTGGTGATAACTGGGTGGCTAATCAATTTTTCTTAGGTGTTACTGGTTCCTGGAGGAGCATTCAATATTAATAGTTCAGAGCCCAGTTCTTATGTCAGAGCCTCCTTCTCTCTGTCTTCTCCAGCCCAGATGGATCTGGTAAGTGAGATTTTTTTTTTACATTCTTATCGAGACAGCTTCTCACATAATAATGCTTCCTTATTTTTACTTACTTCTCCTTATGCATTTTCTTGAATATTAGTGTAGTTTTTTTAGTGCTTAGGTGATTAAGCAGTACTTTGAAGCAGTATTAGCTGTTTCTTAGGCAACATGCTCATATCCAAATGACCTGAAAGGTACCAAATTTTTGGGACTACTTAGCATTTTCCTGTGTCTCTCATACATGTAGTCTCACACTTAATCCTCCCAGATATTATTCATAAAGACTCCACTGAAGTCAGAGTAAGTTCTGCTATTTGCTTTAGCATTAGCAGGCATCACCTATCTTTTATTTTTCAGACGTTCATTCCTGAGATTGAATTACCTGTTTGCTCTTGTGTGTGTGTGTTTTAAATCCTCTATAAGAGAGAATATTGTTTTTCTTCTACAAAATTGACGTATACGTTGTATTTCATTTCTCAGGATCTAATCTCCTATGTATTTAGGACATTTTGCATTTTATTTGGCTGTATCTGTAAAATCAGCGGGAAGAAAGATAGGAGACATTTATTTTTACAGATTTAATACTCATCTGATTCAGGTGCTTGGACACTTCAGTATTTGTAGTTGTACTTTCATTCCGTTGTGAAGGTTTGTAACAGATAAGGGCTCCTATTGCCTTTCTATTTCTTCTTCTGTATTTCTTCTATTTCTTCATTGTTCTTTGAAACGTGATAACCGTAGTATTGACAGTCAAATTGTATTTTTTATATGCTTACCCAATCAACTGTTCTTCCTTTTCTTTCACCTTTGGAGCCTCTAGGCCCTTGTATTAAGTTAAAAGAGATACTCTCCCAGGGATCACTAATTGTATTAAAAGTACAATTGTTCAGTTGCATCTGAACTCCAAATAACCTTTTAACATCAATATATGTATTTTTCTGTTTCAAAAAACTCTGCCTTTCATCTTCTGTCAGAGAATTGGAAGCTTTGACAAGTGAAACCCCATACACGTTGTTATAAAAGGAAAACAGAATATCAGCAGAATTTTGCGTTATAAAATACTGAGTTTGTATATGGGTAGGGTAGTTTTAGTAGCTTTATAGGTTTAGTCTGTTGCCTGTTTAAATAATACTGGAATATAAACATGAACTGTATTTGTGTCATTGCAGGCCTTCAAGAGACTGGCTGACCTTATAAAAGAAGCTTTGTGAAAAAGCTAAATAGAGCTCTTGCTGCAATCCAAATCGTCTCCGGAAAATATTTATTAACATTTGGATTTCATCAGAACACTTTAAAAGCAAGCACAACACAACGGATGTTTCCCTAGATTGTTTCAGCTAAAAAAGAATAAAAAGTGAAAGAGTGAAAAGCAATTTGCTTATTTTTTTTGACGGGACATTGCATTACTAAATTTATTCCAATTCAGAAACATTTAAAATACTCAAAACCAAAATGTTCTGTTTCCCGTCAAATCCATGGTTTTGTTAGATTTGAATTGATTTTTGTTGTGGCTTTTGTTTTCCATTTCAGTTGGGAAACGGGGAAATCAGCTACTTAGGAAGTCGCCCCCGACTTGGTCTTAGCCACTGTTAATCCCAACTGATACATTCCTCCAACGCCTGATGTTGGAATTGGGTTTGTGTGTCACTTTTCTTCATGTCCTGCTGTATGGCATCTGGTTTTGAAGATTTGAAGATCGGTATTTAATTTTACTGAAGTTTTGTCAGATAAAACTGATGTAAGGATGTTAAAAATCGAAACTGATCTAGAAAAATTAGGCTATGATTACAAATAAAAGTATTTGGCCTAAGGTCCCTTGCGATTTGCATGGGTTTTGCAGCTTGTTCTCTGATTTGTAAAAGGTTTCCTGATTGCTGGCTTCCACTTCAGTCTGTGAATAATTACTCTGTACCTGTGTTTAGAAAATGTCTGGTTTGCAAAGGCATGTGGATGTGCTAATAGAACTGCTCTCTGCTCTTAGTTAATCGATCGGATGTGTTTTTGAATGGAGACTGGAAGTATCCGGGGGCGCAGTAGAATGGACAATAACCTGACACTGCCAGATGTACAAAGCAAGCAAAATGAAAAAATAAAGAAATGTTTTGATCTCTAATCCCTTGGTTATTATCATCCCAAACATTTGATACTTGGCAACATGCACAAAACTTTCAGAAAGTTTTAACTGTAAAGATTCTTCAAGGCTTCCCATTTTCTTTAATGACTTTAGTTTTATTTACTGTTTGGATGAAAGTGCTGTGGTTTTCCAGCAATAGCAGATGGTTGTTTCTTTACGTGCAAGCGTTTGGAATTTCAAGGTAAAAATATATGTTCCAGGATCCAGCCGCGTCAGCAGCTCAGGTAACCCCACCAAATCAGGGTCAGGCACAACCTTGCTTAATTGGAAGTTTCACAGGAGTTTTAGTACTAGCAATGATTTTCATTCCCTCTTTTCTCCCGAGTTATAAGTAGCATGTGTCATAACAAAGTAGCACAGATGTCTGCCTTTCCCAGCATCTCTCCATCATCAGGATTATTCCAATGCCTTCAGCCCAGCATCACCTTTTATCTCAAGCCTTTTAATTTAGTCACACATTCAAGCCATCTCTGCACTTTGCAGCTTCTTGAGCAGCATATCTGAACTCAGTCCTTTCCCCTGTTCCCAGATTGCTGCGAATTTTAGTCAAGCGCACATGATTTTCAGACTAATGTTCTCCAATTTGATGTCAGTACGTGATGCCTTCCCTCTCGGACCCATTCAAAGATCTCGGTATGGTCTCAGCTTGTCTGTTGCTCCTGCCCTTCTGCCAACAGGGGGCTGGCTCTGTTGTCCCACCACGACTCATCTGCAACCCAACCTGCATCTCCAGGTTCCCTCCCATCCTCCCTGTGGGCAGCAGGAGCGGGGCTGCCGCTGGCGGGCAAGTGGTGGGGTGGGTGAGGTCACCCCCACCGCGCACCCACAGGGTGACATAGTGCGGGGAGAGCCCCCAGTCCCGAAGCTGCTCGCAGGGCACCAACGCTATCTTTGAAGACAAACCTGTCCCTTTGTACACTGATGGAGCTAATGGGGGGGTCCAAACTAGCAGTGTCCTCTGTGCAGTGCTGCTTAACAGCAAGTTTTGACGTTTCAGTTTCTTAACCACGTGTAGAAATTTTGAAAGCTCCGACTTTGCTATCAGTAAGGCAATTTTTATCTTGGGTTCAATTTAGAAAATCATTTTATGCGACAGAATGAATTGATGAGTCTGTTTAATTAAAATAATGTAATTTTGCATAGGAATAAATGTAAATGTCATTTGAGATTGATTTTAGTTCTCAGGCAAATGCTATTGTCATTGTCAAATACTATTGTCATATTGTTATTCAGCCAGACCTGAATTAGAAAATCATAAGGAAAATATCGTTATTAACTAAGCTTTATATGGTGATGTGTTGAATAATGCATCTCTTAATTTTCAGAGATCTAAATGTTAATTTAGTTGAATGGAAGCAAAATGCAATTGCATTTGCTGCACATTAGATGCTTTTGCTATCAGCTAATTTAATTTAGAGAGAGTGGTTTTTTTCCCTGACTGTGGTGAAGCATCTAAAATTAAATTAATATCCTGAACAGTGCAAATTGAACAATGGGAGCAAAATCTTCTATGCACGTACTGTTTCCCTGAACCTCTTAAAGCGCAGTTTCTGGTCTCCTGGGAGAGAGCGTTCGCTGTGATTAAATGTTCCTGGAGGAAGCCACTTAGAGGAAAAAAAAAGGAAAAGGGTGGGCAACAAGTTCACATAGAGAGAAATGATGTGGCAGGTCAAAAAACATTTGGTTTTCCCTTTCTGTTTCATCCGTGCAGGAGCAAATAACCTCTCTCGTTCATAGCTGGGTCTAAGCTTCTTGCATCAGCTGAATCCAGAAATCTGCTTATTTGTGTCATGAGCATGAATTATCACCAGTTTATCTGCATATAAAAACACTTCAGGAAAACCCTATCCAGTTTGGCTTTTCTCTTGTTATTTAGCCATGAAAATTTAGCAGAAAGTAGAACACCTCTTGCTATGAAACTGGTAGCAAAAGTTTGATTTTAGCCATCATGAACATGGCTTGCTTGCCTCCATTTTGTAGCCACCAGAATGCAGGAACAATATGAAGCACAGAATTTCTTTACTGGTTTTTTTTTCAGTTACATTTTACTTTTTTTTAATGTCTTGAAAGAAAAATTTTAATTGCATCTAGTGAAAGCCAATATTAAACAAAATTTAACTGGCCAAACTGTCTTAGTATGGGCATAGCCAGTTAAACTGTAAACATTTTAGGCATTCCACAAACACTAAAGGAAACAGCAAAAAGCCCTTAAGAAATACCCAAGAAAGGAAATACTTTATCACAAACCTTAACCAAAAGAGAACAGACTTAATTCTTACAGATATGTTATTCAGTACCCAATTTTTTCATACCTTTTTCACCCCAAGTATTTAATCCACACTTTTGCATCTCAGTTCATTTTTTTTTTCATCTGGACTTCTTTGTTCAGCTCTTGTCATGGATCTCTCTAATCATTCCCTCCACAGGCCCCCCAGGCAACGTATTTATTCAATAATCAAGGCCAATTATTTTCTGACAATTGCCATCATTTTGTTTATCTTTTAGTAATTTGATGACCGGGCATGCTATTACCTTATTCTCTGCATTTGTTGTAGCTCACATCATACATAATCCCATCCACAATTAATCTCTGGGTGGTGGCAAGTCTAACCCAAACACTTCTTCATTTCAAGCAGCCGGCATCACTATAGGAGACCAGTGCTGACTTTGGGGAGATGTACCTCAGAAGGGTGACTATTGGAAATATAATATTGTCTTTATCTTCAAGTAACAGCAGCTACACCAAATAAATAAGTCTTATTTGTTTCTGCTTCCTAATTGGCATAATAAAATGTTTCCCATTTTTTTATGGATATGCCTGTTTTGCATCCTGGCAGTTTAGGCCTTGGGCTATTTTGTAAAAGTGGCGTTCAGAAAAATGATTTGTAATTCCTTAGCTGTGTGGTACCAAACCATGAAGGTGAGATGGGGTAAAAAGTTTCTACAATCCCCTAATTGTTTTTAAAAGTAAAACTAATTTTCAGAGTGAGTAGAGTAATTAGGAAGGGGAAGTCCTAGTGATTATTTTTGTAAATTAGACTCCCGAATGACTAAGTTCATTTTTAAAATGGAACCAAAATTTCTAAGACACTAATGTGGTTTTGATGTCCTTTTTAATAAAACTCCATAGAAAAGTTTCATTAATTGCACGGGCAAGAGGAAATTTTAGCCATGTTCTTGTGAGCTTCCTGAATGAAATGTTTCAACGCCTTGACCACACGTACACGCACACATTGCATCTGAGGTCTAATGACAGCAGAAAAGATCTTTGCAAACAGCTCAGTAGCGTGCTCTGACCTTTCTTTCACCGTTCAAAATAAAGCCTTGATAATGCTCTGGACAAATGAAGTAAGAAGGATAACACTGGAGAAAAGTCCAACATCAGCAGAGGAAAGGAGAGTAGGACAAAGCATATGAGAAAAGTGCAGTGAGAACAAACAAGAAGTCGTCTTCCCCAAAGCCAGGTACACAGGAGACCTCCTCCGTTAGAGATGTTTCTAATACACAGTGCTAGCCATACTTTCCAATTGTGAAACGGCCGTCTTTCTCAAGGGACAAAAATATTTTGTTTCTCTAAAATTTATTTCTATATTAAGGATGATAGGCCAAAACAGGATTACGGACAAACAAACATCTATATTAAGGATGATGGCCAAACATCAGGCCAAAACAATCATATATGACTATGCAACTACTGACTCTTAGAAGAATCTCACTGAAAATATTGCTTACTCTGTTTTTCCCCAGGCTATAATAGAATTCTTCTAATAGCTTTGCTAACATCTTCACCACCAAACTTGAAATTTAATAGCTCCCACAGATTGCTACCAGTAACAGATTCACAGAGCACAGAAGATACAATATACTGTGGTGAATGAGCTACAAAACTGTTTTGCCCCTGCCAAAAACTGAAACCTGCATCAAAACCTGTTCTCCTGCTCTTATGCAGCACTCTTCATTCAGAAAACCAGACCTGTTTTGTACACGCAGCCAGCATCGCAGCACTAGAAATCATGCAGGGACATGATACAGCTTCCCTAAAGGATGTATAAAATAGGGCAGGCACTGCCATTTGGAAAGAGATTGAAGGTGTGCCAGACAGCTTTATAACACCAGCAACAGCACAGGCAAAATGTGTAGGGAATGGGTGTGCATTGTTCTCACAGCAAAAGAAGTAGGGGGGATTTCATCATGGATGCAGAAAAAAAACAGGAAAAAAGTGTTACACGCACCATAACATTATACAGGACTTTGTGCAGGCCAAATACACAAATGGGTCTGAAAAAGAGATTAAACACAGCGATAGGGAACAGGTCCGTAAAAGACTATTAAACACAATGATCTGCATGGTCCAGATCAGGAGTTCCTAATCTGATGATTGCCTGAATGAGGGAGGTGCTCAAAGCATCGCTAAATATTTCTCCATTTCTTGTGCTCTTGCTTTGGCCTTTATCAGAGACATTTTTACTGGACTAAAACCCATTGGTCTAAAGTAGTATGGCAGTACGGGTGTTTATGTTAGCTTGACTCTCTGTTTTTAGCAAGGACAATTCAGGCAAGACAGATCATTGCGTAGGAAGTTAGTGACAGTGAGGATTAAAATCTAGGGACAAGGTTTAGAAGTAACCCTCAATTCATGCACAGGCACTAAGGGAGTTTGCTGTTAAGTAAGTTCAAGCTTTTCTTCAGGTCATGGGGTTTTTTTCAGCCTTGGCTTGGCTTCTGTGTGCTCAGCTGAAGCCAGTGGCTACAGTCTATATAAAGTATCTCATTTTCCCTTTCTAACTGCTGTTGAAGATGGATGGAGTGAATAGCTGCGTTGGAACAGCATGTTGGTTATGTACCGAAGGGATGGTGTTGCCAAGTGTGCAGAGCATTGTAAAAGGGTTTGTCCTGGATTTCCTGCTCCTTTCTGAGTAACTTTGAATGAGTCCCTTCGTTGTCTGCATCCCCATGGGGATAATGATAGATACCATCCTTTGTAAAGAACTTTAAAAACTTTGATATCCAATGATGCTATTGACATTCCCAGGTACTTGCACAATCTAATTACTTAATAGAACCCAACAAAGGATGCAAATTTATTTGAGATAATTTTTTTTCACAGCTGCAAAATATTATTTTCTTGTAGGAGAGGATGATCCATATCATCTTTGGCAATTCAAAGAGGCAAGAATTCTTTTCTGAATTTACTACTTCTCAGGGGAGGGGAAGAAGAGAGTGGAAAGATAAGAGTGTACACCCTGTCTTTAAGAATCGAAAGTGGTAGCTCTTGTATCACTTCCATGCTAGGAGGGTCACCTCTCCAGTCACTCTGAAGGTAAAGGAGAGAGGCAGGCGTCTGCGTCAGGAGGCTGCGTTGCTCTGTGTCACTCTACCTGCACGGAAGGCAATTACCCCATCTCTCTCCACCAAGGACGTGAAGGCCCATGAAGAGGGTCTCCTAATTCACCCTGCCATAATGCACAGCTCTGGATGCCGAAAGTGAGATGCATTTGAGGTAATGCTGTGTTAAATGAGGCAGTTGGATACTACGGGGTCCTAGACACGCCTTTTAACTTGCCTTAGTGGTTCTCACATTCTTAAACAGTCTGATGTTAAAGCAGCATTTGCTCTTAAAGTCTCACCGTGGCCGAGCATCAGCGGTGTTGCTGAATCACAGTGCCGGTCATTTGCAGGTCCCCTCTTCAGCGCTTCCTAAAAACACCTCCCTGACTAGAGCTGTTGCAAGAACTGGTCCTATAGTGTTTTCTTTTCAATTCTATTTGAAGCATAGGGCAGGAAATGGGGAAAAAATCATCAATACATTAACAGTAATTATGAGGGAAAATTAAATTATTAATATTTACAAAGCTTTTTAAACTGGCTTATTTACTAGCTGCTGCTCTGGGAACCCATCTACACAAATGTCAATTTATGAAGGCCACAATGTACGTATCTGCATCTGAATTATTCACATCAGTCAATGCAATTCATCTTCTCTATAGCTGAGGTTTAAAATTGGTCAGATGAATAATATTTCTAAGGTTCCTTTTTCCTTCTGTAGACCCTAAGGGGAGCTTACAGTGACTCGCTTCATTATAGAGGACTATATTTTAGCTATCAAAAGCTCTGTGAGAAGAATCTCATCTTCCACAGTTCTTTTCATGACATTTCATTTTTGTTGTTCTCTGTCACACACATCCCGTGCTAGAAATGTGTATTAGTGACAGCCTAACGGAAGTTTTTAGAAATTATTGCAATATTTTTTGTTTAATGAAAGCAGATAAAGACGGTGGGTTTCGTGCTACTACAACTAGCTCATTTATAACTTCATTTTTCCCTTCATGTCTTAGGCACCGATATCTCTGTTAGTGGAAGCTGAGGGCCTGATACATCTGCTATTTTATCTCCTGGCTAAACACTGCTCCAGAATAGTGACCAGCAAATAATTCTACAATGTGCAGGCAGCTGTGGTTCCCAGCACTCCGTATTATTCTTCTCACGGGTATTACTCTATTCCAGTCACACTGTTAAGTCCATACACTCAACCAGTCACCTCTGCAATTAAAGGTACCTTTTCATACCAGGCCTAAGAGTTCACTTTTCTACTTAGTTGAGATTTATTAAAAATAAAACTGGGCCTTTTAACTGATCCCAATGCTCTGATTATCAGCACAATTCTACGAATCTTGCGACTTTCACGTAGATGAGTACCGATGTGCAAATAACAAAGAAATTTCCTTTCTAGACATACTAGCTCCTCTTTCTTGAATGAGGTTAAACAAGAGCAGGGTTACCGAGCTGTCAAAAGGGCAGGACATGTGGAAACAATATTGTGCCAGTAAAGGAAAATTTTAAAGGAGCAAAGCTTTTTCCGTTAAGTCTTCATGCATTAAGAATATGGTCCACAACACGTGTGTTAGAAGAGCATGAATATGTAGAGCCTTGGGGTGTTCACATTAAAAGATAAAGTGGGCTGGAAAGCAATGAGTGGTTTCAAACTAAAGGGTCATTCACCATGCCAGCGAAGATTAAACATTTTAGCAAGTCTCCAGGTTTATATCTAATATTGCAGTAAATATCTCCAGGTAAATATCTAATATTTATATAGAGCTGAGCCCACAGAACTGCTGTCCTACCACTCAAAATGTAGACAAGATCACCAACTGACAAAGCAGCACTCAAACTATTAAGCAGTAATAATGATACTTCTCGCCCGGGTACCATTATCCCAACTTCTTCAGACACGAAAATGAAGCTTCCTGAAGCATGTAGGTAAGTGATGTGTTTGTATTACTAGATAACATTTTCCTTTGCCATTGCTGAAAATGGCATTAGTTACATAAAAGACAAATTAACAATAAATATGGATTTAGGTCTAAACTTCCCAATGGGGAGGTCTGCAAACATCTGCTGCTTGAAACATTACCTGTCATTTAAAAATGAAAATTACATCAGGAATTGCTTGACAGTATTTCTAAGAAAGCGTTTTCTTTTTTGTCTCTCATGTTTTAATTGCAGGCTCAAAATTTCCCTTTGTCTTGAATCTGCCCAATCCCACCGCAATCACAGATACGGCATTCAGTTCTCACATAGTTTGTTCCTGGCTGGAACTTTTCAGAAAGTGTCTGATCTGCAGAGGTATTGAAAAGAACAGCAGATAAGAAAAAATAAATCCATTTATTTGGATTTATGCTTTTGAAGAACAATATACTTTTTTTCCTTAAAATTTATCTTTATAGTTCACAGGTTATTTTTATAACTCATTTTATAGAGCAAATTATCTCAAATTAAGGTACAACCTAAGAAAACTATTGCAGAATCTTAATTCTGAAGTACTGTTGTTCTCTGGTCATGCATTCAGTGGTAGCACAGATCCTATTAATTCTGTATAATCTTCTTTCAGAGCGCATCTCTAGAGCAGATGGACCAAGCGGGCATAGTGCTGCTGAATATGAACAGCCGTGGATGAACAGATGCATCTGACAATGTCATTCAGGAGAAAGTGTATTTATACTGTTTTCTGGGGGCCTATTTTTTCACTCAGTCTTATCTGTAAAATAAGATTTTATTTTCTCCACCAGACGGTATCAAACCAGGTCTGGTTTGCTTTGGTTTGAGGTGGTAAATAAGTCAATTGCTGAAAATGCTATAACTTAAGGAAGGTGTTTTTGCACTTGTGTATTAATTGGCTCTATTTTTCATTGAAATTATGTGCTCACCGACTTGAGGGACCACCTTATTTCAGGGGCTTTTCAAGTGAATTCACAAGCAGGTGGCGCTTTTTTCATTCTTGTCTTTGTCTGCTTTTTGATGCCAAGCTCTGGCAAGTATCATCTGTTAATATCTAACAGCACCTTTTTTAATCAGACTGCATTTCGGGACCCAGGTTCAACATTTGCAAAACAAGCGGCCCCTTAACAACATATAACAGTGTTGCCAGCCCAATGATTATCCCGCTTTGCTATCTAGTTTATACAGACAGACGAAGCAGCCGAGAAATAATAAGACCAATAATATGATCAAGATAAGGGTGAAGATAATCAGGGAAAGAGAAAACATAATTAAATGCTTTAGGGGAAAGGTTCCAAAAACACAGAGCAGAACACCAACATCCACCGTGGTATTTCTACAGCAGAAACGGGCACGACGTTTTTCACCAATTGATTTGTGAGCAATGTATTAGATTTATTGAAAACAAAGGAGTCGTCATCCTATTAAGAAGAGAGAGGAATCACCCTCTTGAGAAGAGAAAGAAAAAGAACAGAATACTGAGAGCACGGAGAGCACCTGGATGATGGGAAGCTTTAGAAACCCCACCAGTGAGCCATAGCCAACGTTGCGAAGCCTGAAGCGAGGCCGTGCGGGGTCCGTTTCATCAGACTGTTGAAGTGAAGAGGTACGCACGCTCTAAGCTGTTTGACCTGTGAAGAGGATTTATTGAATTTACATTCTGCTTTTAATTCTCCAGAATATTTTCAGAAAATTCAGCAAGTGCTTTCACGATCCTAAGGACTGGGGGTCGTAATAAAGTACTGGAACCTATTCCAGCCAGAAAGCATTACACAAGATCTCCAGAAAAATAAACCGGATTTCTGCCCCCCCTTGAAGCTTTTTCTTACTTCCCCCATCAGAAAGCAAAATTACCCCTTTTCAAAGTTCTTATGGAGAGCCTTGCACTTCTTGATAAAGCAAGATGGAGAGACCAATTCAGTGCACAGTGTTTTTATAATGTATAAACTAGTTTAAATTGCACCATGTCATACGACTAGAATTTTAAATGTCATGAAACTCCATCCTTTTCCTCCCGTCCAAAAGGCAGCACAGACACAAACCACAGCGAGGACTCGACCTCTGAACAATGAGCGACAGTTGCTGGCACTGCTGAATGCACAACTTTCTCCAGCAAGGTCGTGGACGTGCTGGAAAATTTTGCTGCTATAAATTTTATTGACTTTCAGTTTCTGATAACACTCTAAGTGAAAGCACGCTGAACTCTGGCGTTGTGCCACGAGAGACTGTTTCACTCTGACGGCCAAACCCTTCAGTTTGCTGAGTCACAGAAAACTTGCAGTGATAAGTCTGTGTAAATGAAAGGCACCTTTAGTCAATGACAAATTGGTTTCTTTTCTGTCCCCTCTGTGGGGGAATATAACCAGAATATAACTCGGAGAGGAAAATATTGGTTCTGCACATGCAGGTCGTAGAAAACCCTCCAGTTTGCCCGGCCTGTGACCATTCCTCAATTTCCCTAGTGACTGTATGGTGAAAGGAATAAAACAGCTCCAAGCGCAACATATTTTATTTCCACTGCATCTTGTTGCACTGTCACGGATCACACTACCTCTTCTCTGTCAGTGTGCTTTGGTGATATGAAGAAAAATGTAGAACATAGCTCCTTTTTAAACACAGTTTCCTTTTTGCTTGCAAGACTTTGATTTCCTTATGACAGAGGGTGACCCATATTATATTCTTCAGTAGGAACAGGTAAGTACTTGCTTGTGATTTTTAGTATTCCTGTCATGAACAATTTTTTTTCCACAAGGAGCAATATATTTGCATCTGCCCCAGTTAAAACATGCAAATAGTAAAACATGATGAAAGAATCCTTTGCTTTAAATATATTTTGGCAGTTAGAGGCCACCTAAGCTTTCATTCACCAGTGGTCAAATTTGAGCCCACAAAACCTACTTACACCATCGCAAAGGTGAAACATATACAATTGTATATATGCGAACTCAAGAGCTGCTTAAACTCACTGGTGCTTATGTTTGGAAAGTACAACTGTTGCACGGACCTGTGTGGAGAAAAGTCGGTGGTGGGTGGTGGGTGGATCCTATCAGGCTGCCTCGGTGACTCAGCTGGTTAGCACGATACTCACCTTGTGGGCTTCCTCTAGCCCCAGCAGTGCGCTTGACAGTGAGGGGTCAATAACACGCACTGTAAGGGATGCTGAACTCACCACTCCCTTCCTCAAAGATCCCAGCAGGTGAAGCTGGGCAAGCTAGCTGGAGAAGGAGAATTTCCAGAGACTCGTCACTGAACTTGCCTTAAAAATCAGCTTCTCTGGCGCTCCGCTTCCACAGACATTGTTTCAGCACAGTGAGCTGCTGCTCAGCTTCACCTGACCCTCCACAGAGATGCAAAGTCAAAGAGGTTGCCTCCTTACTCCATCCCAGAAAAGCCATCCAGCCTATTTTTGTGCCATCTAGGCTATTTTTTAACAAATCTTAAAAGCCTAAGACACTATCTCTTCTTTCCATGAACACTGATGGCAAAGTGATCGGGTTTAATTTTTTTTCCAAAACCATCTCTGCTGGGCAAGCACAACTTCAAAATGTTTTCTCATATCAGAAACTTTCAGAAGATGTTCATGATTTCTGTACTATTCAAATGAACAAAGAGCCCCAAGTCTTCAATAGTCTTTGCTGAACAAAATGTTTTCAAGCTGGAACGTCATGTGCTGTATAAAGCAAACCTCTAGTTCCATAGTGGAGATCAGTGGAGGAGCAGTATCTCATTACACAGGTCTAAGAACATCTTCCTTCTCTCCCCGATGCCAGACTCCCGAGCAGTAAGCCCTGTGCGGTGGTACTTCAAAGTAGCATGGCTGATTTTGACAGTCCTTCTCCCTGACAGGTCCTTGGGGAATCAAGTACTGCTCTTTCTCGATTCACCTATAAGTGACCACAGAGTGGCCTCTTACTGATTTCACTTTAAAAAATCAAATCTGAAGATTTGTGATTCCTTCGGGGCTCATCCTTGGCAAGCAGGTTTTATATTACTTAGCGAAGGCCAAAGAGGCATCACCCTTCAGTCTATCGACAAAACCTTACACGCCATGTGCATGATAACTCCTTCTGTATTTAATTTCTACTTGTAATTATTGATGATAAAGCAAATTAAGGCAGAGCTACTTCACATAATGTGCATAGTGCATATGACATAATAGGAGACAATAATTTAACCCACAAAGATCCACTCACCACAAGTGCAGTGACTCATCAGCTTTTCAAAATATGATGAAATCTACCTAACAGATTCTAACGAAGCAAAACCACAGTCTAATATAAACTGCTGTAGATGATACGCGTTTGTTTTGATGCTTTTTCTTTTTCTCTGTGCACAACATCAGAGCAAAAGTAGGGAAAAGTACCCATTTTCAGGTAAGAAAGTGAACTGTCTCAGGCCTGGGCTCACAAGCCCAGATGGCATGCAACATGTTGGGCAGTCCTAGAAAAACTATTTTATTTCTAGGAATGCTCTTTGCAAAAATGGCACATTTACCTCACAGTTTAAATATTTTTATTCTGTAGTTTGAAACATTGAGACACAAAAATAATGACTTGTCCAAAGTTCCTGAGGAAGCCTGTGGCAGAGATGGAAACCTAGAGCTTTTGACTTTCAGTTCTCTGATTCAGCCAGAAGACCTTCCTCGCCATGTCATCAGAGTGGTGAATTATAGACCAAAGTCTACCATAACTCACACTTATAGAACACACGTAATGGACAACAGAATTTGGCATTGCCTTTTATTTTAGTTTTAGATAATACTATGAGAAGCAAGGGTTGTGTGGCTCCATTGCCAGGTGCCAGCAGGCTGGAGTTTAGCCACTGGTCAGGCAATGGTTACCTCAGCTGCATTTTTTTGCCTGGTTGCTTCCTCCCAAAGCCAGGCATTCAATTAACTCACAAGTTGCCACCGGTCAGCCAACAACTTTGTTCTTTTTTTTAAAGCTTGCATGAAAAAAAAATAAAAATGAAAGGACTTGGGAAAAATATAGTCAGAAGAAGCTCCATCTAAGAGAGCACTTAAAATCGATTTCCAATGAAATTATGGCTGAACGTGACAGGGAGGGTAGTAAGGAATGACGTCTCTGTGACTGACTCGTCTTTGCTGTTCTTTGAAACCAAGAGCATTGATTTTTTTATACTTTTACTTGGGTTTGCTTCCAGCATCCTGGGATTCCCCAGGGCCCAGAAGGATACAATACTTGACACGCAGGCAAATTGCTGAAAGGTCAGTGTGCTCAGTGCACATCAGTAGCATCTGTGCTGCTGCTATATTTGCCAAGATCCAAGCAAATTCAAAGAAGAAATTTATATTTGAAGAATGTTTATCTGCAGTTCTGGCTCAGCCTCCTGAAAACTACCCGTCATTGCTAACTTTTATTTATACATTCGTGTGAAACAGTCCACATCAGTTTAAGCAGGCTTGCATCTGAATTTTTCCACCCTTTCTTTTGCAGACTCACTCTAATGTTAAGTAAAAGCCTAGGGTTTCCTCTAAGCTAGTGACACCATCCAGTCCCACATGTACGAACATCACGGTGACACAAACCGGCACTGACACACAACACATTCTGGCCACCTCTGTGTAACCAACTTGTCAGCAACAAGCAAATCCCAGCAAATCCCAAGCAAATCCTAATATTAACCTTTTACCCAGCCTTGCATTTAAGCTCCAGAGCAAAAGGTGGCCCAGAAACTGAATTTGGCATCATTTCTTAAGTCAGTCTGAAACAAGCGATTGCCTTAGCCCTTTGATTTACCTCAGCCTCGACTCAAGGTATATCCCAATCTCACATCCATCCTTTCGCAGTGGAATTTCCTAGCCTGCCACTGACCTGCCAACCAAAACACAGGACAGCAGCTCTGTTTCCCCTTGCAGACACTCTCCTTTACCCTGGAACTCTGTGAACTTGAGGCCCATCTCTAGCTCCAGCCTTTGCACCCCACTTCTTTTCCCTAGACGTGTTTTTTGCTCCATACCTCTTCTAGTCCAGCTAGGAACTACCACTAGGATTATGGTGGATTTTAGGTTTACTTTTTAGGTTTGCACAAATCATGTTTTTACTCAGTCTGACTCCTCACCTTTATCCCAGCCAAGGCTAATCATAGCCTAAAAACTGCTTTAGGATCCCAACATAAACACAGCTCAGTGCTTTATGCCTGAACTCTGAAAAGCTTCCCTGGTAACCTGCTATGAACTCAAGCTTTGCCTTTTTCCTTTTATCTCTGGAAGTCAAACCCTACTTTACCCCACGGGGACACCCAGTGACTGAACCTCCTGTCTCAGAGCTCATTTCACAATGACACCGGATAGCATCACCTCTCAGTTTAGTTTAGCAGGCCCCGTTAATTACTGTCAATTAATACGTGACTTTATAAACTTACATAAACAACCTCTAATTCTATGCAAAATCTGTTTACTCTTACCAGGACACGTAACCTTAATTTGGAAGGAAATATACAGCCAGGAGTACCAGCCTTTCAGATCTGCCTGCCTTGCAGAAAACTGTGTCTTTTATGAAGGCAGAAGCAGTGCCAAGAGAACTTCAAACACATTAAAATGCTCAAAGCTTGACAAGAATCAGAGAGTTTCTTTAAGTTTGTATGAAAATGAACTTATTTTTCTTGCAGCGGGGATACAGTGATGTTTTAGAGATGAGACAATGTCTGCTGCGCACGTGTACTGTCTCATATTACTCTGGATGCCACATTTCCACTCAGATTATAGCATCAGAACACATTATTGACTAACTTAAAGGTAATAATTGGAAGGGTTTTATGATGTAAGAGTATTATGATCTGATAACAAATTGCCCTTTTTTTGTGTTTTGTTTTCTGCCTACATCATAGCAAGCACCTAACAAAAGCAAATTATAACTAAGAGCAGCTGGTAATAGCTGCAAATGTAATCCGTTAGCAGCAGCGGTGAGCCACATAATCAAATGAGGAAAAGAGGTGATGCAGCCTCTGGCTGTCTTTGGAAGTGGGACTACACACATGCACAGCCAAACTGGGTAGAAAAGGTTTAAACTAGCATAATCACCTCTGGCTTTAAACTTACAGGTCACACTCACTGTAATGCCTCGTCGGGCTACCAGAAATTAGCCCGATAGAGAAGCCCCTCTTCACCTGGAGCACAAAGCCCCCCTTCCGCACAGAAGTGCAAAGAGACACTAAGGAACAGGCAAGCACTAAGGACCACACATGGATGAACTCCAGGACAATTTTCACAGCTTTCTGAACATGAAAGTTAGGGAGATTTCAGCTAGGAGCCCATCCTGAAAGGGACACTGTACCATGCATCTTCAGTGAGCTCCTCACACAGAACAAATGGTATAGACAGAGAAAAAGGGCAGAAAGCCTAAATCACCCAGGTCATCACAGATTACAAGTGATACCTGCTGTTTTACCAGAAGCTATCAGAGAGCAACGCTCAGGCTGGAGCTAGGGATGTAAGCCCGTCCGACTGCAGCGCTCGCAAAGCAGGCAACTCATCTGCTGCAGGAACGTCACCGGGATCTGAAGGCAAATCACCCTCAGCTCTGCCAAGGGTTATCCTGCTGTCTGTCAAAGGCCCACGACTGGAGACAGGTCCAGCAAAATCTTTTGCCTAGAGAGGATATAAAAGATCTTCTGAGCTCTGCTGAGAGCCTGAGCCTCGCAGGGAGGGAAGGACCCGGAGGGATCTAACTTCAGAGTCACTCTGGTGATGGGAAGTGACTGCACTCTGCTACGTTCATCTCTTCCTAGGTAAGTCAGGACTTCCAGAGAAAGCATAAAACATAAGCTAATTAGAAGCTTTTTTTAAAAAATCCAAATTACTGCTTTTGGCAGAGGAAATGATCAGTAACTCAGAACCCCCCCGCAGCCTGTGCTCAGAACAGGAAAGCTTTGTGCCTGTCCTACTGCCCTGGGGGCAGGAGCTGCTTGCTTCAGAGTTGGTCTGTGTGATGGGCAGGGTCTGAAATGCCCTGCTAAGGCAACTACTGCCTGCTGGTTTGCAGACTATGAGCTTGTATACAAGCTGCACAACACAGAGTACAGTGGGTTCATTTCCTTCAGGGAAATATTCTTCTACCTGATAAACTGTAGAGGTAGTCGCTGCCTGTGGGGTAAATAAGCTATGCAAGGCATGTCTCGCTAAAAATGCTGGACTTTCCTTTTTGAGAATTGCTATAAATATTAAAACTATTTAGAAAGATTTCTAACTGCATCAAACCACCCTGCAGTTCAGATTTACGTTCACAGCGTAGGTTTACTTAGAGGTAATTATATGAGACATGTATGTTCCCAGGAAGTTGTTTTGTGATGCTGTCTGTTTTACTTAAAACACAATTGCCATGCAAAATTGACCTGGTGAGCTGGAGCATCCACAAAACACTGTTTAGCTTCTTTGACAATGAGCAGAAAATGGACAAGAATGAAATAAATCCTCTGAGGGAACAATTATTATTCAAACAGCTGCATATGCTAATAATCAGAAGGTATAGCCTTTATAAACTTGCTAAGAAAAAAAAAATAGTGGCCTGAAATTGTCCCTAAAATTGACTCTGTCAATGAGCCTACAGCCCACCACTTGTGTAAAAGCAGAGAGCAGCAAATGAAGCCAGCGGGCCTCTCGCTGGAAGGTGGGAGCTGCAAAAAGGCTGCCTGGAAGGAGTATTTTTTTCAAGAGGATGCAAGTTACAGCTTTCACAGTGAAATACAAGGCAAACTGGTACCATGATTTGCTGCAAATATAATGACTGAGCAGCAGGCACAGATCACATAATGAAATGATGGAAAGAGGCAATGTACCAAGCTGCCAGGCTCTGGATATGTGTCCAGAGGGTCTGCGTGTGCACCCTTGCATACACACACACATGCTGCGCAGTGTGACCATCACCAGTGCAAATGAAGGCAGCATTCCTGCCTTTCTTTACCTTTTCTGCCTGTATACATCTGGTAGTAATGGAAGATAATTATGTTTTTTGAATTATTTTTTAAAGACTTTTAATTTTAAACAAGCATTGATGAAGTTATCCTGAGCTGCTTCCATCGCTGATTTGGAATGGTCATTGATTGACAAAGGGAAACCTAGCCCAGGCTACAAAAAAAGAGATAATTGCTTAGTCATCGCATAAAATATGGATGTAAAAAAATTGTGTAGTAAATTACCGACAGTATCGTAGATTAAATCTTGCCCATCTTGAAGCTACTTTCAGTATAACAGTGTTGGAGAGCTGCGGGATCAATAAAACATTCATTTTCTATCTTTTCTTTTGCCAAGCTTGGCAGAGTAGAACTGTCCTTCCACTGGAATGGTTTTGTGGATTACAATTAAGGACAACTCCAAAACACAACAGCTGATCATGGAAGAAGGCACAGAGAGAGGGGTAAGTAAAAACTATCCACTCAGGGAAAAAAAAAATATTCTGCAAATAGTTTTGTGAATTTTTGTTGTTCCAAATACGCTGCGAGTCAAGTGATGTTTTCTTTCAGAAGACAACAAAATTTCAAGGGGTGGGAAGGGGGAATCACATAGTTATTATAATGATTTGGATCTGATCCATTATTTGCACATTGTTTCCTCTGGGAATGTAATATAATAAAATTCCATTAAATGTGATGGACACAGAAATACCCACAAAGAAAAATGCTTGTCTCCCCAGGCATGTATAGAAGTCAAGACCGGGGAATCTTTGTTCTAGTCTCTCCCACCAACTGACAAAAAGGCTTCTACCAATAATTTTACCTGACTCTTTGCAGAGGTAATATGATTAGCAAGAACTATCACCACAGAGATAAAAAGATTAGCAAGACTAGGGTGTGAACTTGTAGAATTTCTACATTTTTTACACTAAAATATGTAAAACACTAGAAGAAGTATGAATATAATAAGTACACCATCAGCTTGGAAGGTCTTCTGAGTGGCCACACTCACGTATTCGAAAATGCTGTCCCAAAAAACCAGCATTTCCACTGGCTTCTTTCTGCCCTAGTGAAACCTGGCCTGCACCTTAGATGTAAGTATGAAAAATGAATTTACATAGACTATAGAGAATTTAAAATGGTGTGAGCTTGTTGGTTCTTGGAAGCCCAAAAATTAATTTATTGATTACTTTATCAATACTTGGGAACATTTACAAACATTATGCCAAAACCAAAAGGAAACTAGAAAAAAAACAAACCACCTTTAGAGTGGAGAAAAAAACCCAACTGCTCTAAAGTCTAAGAAATATCCTTGCAACAGTCTTAGCTTTCTTTACATCTTCAATTTGTGTTCTAACATCAACTACACTTGTAACGAAGCCATTGAGATACTTTCTTCCAGGACAAAACTAGATGCACATTTCTAACCCTACAGTTACTGTGGATCACTTTCCAAGTAGCAGAACAGACTTCACAGGAGTTTTCTAGGTCTGCTATACATCCTCCTTCACTATTGTATTGTCAAGAGACATTAACAAAATAACCAAAGCGGCACCTAACTCTTCCTCCACTACTGAACGGGAATGATGCTCCCGGTTATTTCTGGAAATAGTCGTATGGGTATTTGTCAGAATCTAGCCAAAAAAAATTGTGGTTACTTATCTGAAGCTCTGTAACGCTCAGATTAAGCTTCTGACACAAGGAGGTGTAATCTCCACAGGTGGCAGAGAAGGGATAGCCCTCACACCTAAACTGGTTAGAAAAAAAAAAAAGAACATTGTGAGAAAACTAAAGCTGATGACTGAGATGCTTATTTTTCATTCTGCTGAATCCTGTTAAATCCTCCTCACTTTTGTTTCCCTTCACATGCAAATGATTTGTTTTAAAACACTGATGAGTGCCCAAGTCATATAATCTGGTACTTAACAGTGGTTGCTCTGCACCACTGTCAAATATTTACATCCATTTTCCAATCACCTGGCAACTGAAATGCAATTAACAACTTTGGGTTTATGTCCCCACTGGAATTGGCTCATACATCCATCGACAATGCATTCATTTACTCTGTATTTATTTTTTGGATTTTACTCATTTAAATGAAGAAATTACATTCTTAGTTTCTGACATCTCTTCTGTCCATCAGCCTAGAGGGTCCATGATAACCGTTTAGGTAGTTATTTATAGCCTATAATCATATTTGACATTGTTGTGACATTATTGCCAATTCTGTTCATTTTGAGCCTGAATCAGCATAATTCCAGGAGAGAGGAAGTAGATGCCAAGTAGTTGTGAGATTACCTATTAAAAACTCTCTTAAAAGCTTAAAGCTGGTATGTCATCCTGCATGTCAATAATTACTTGAAGTCACAAAGACCTAAGAAGTGGCATCCTGAACAAAATCAGAAGCAGCGTTGCTTCTGCTTGCAGAAGACTAACATAGTACTGGAGTGCTGGATAATGCACAATACAGGTATTTTCACACCACGCCTACTTCGTAAATCCTCATTTTACAGTTGGGAGCTTAGAGAGAGTGGATCATAATTATTATTCACTCCTAGGAGCATCCCATTATTATTCACTCCTTTTAGGAGCGTTCCCTCTTTGCTGCACAAAGGGATCTTCAGCCTCACGCTGGGAACCCTACAACCTCATCGAGCAGATGACGGCTACAGGGGGTGGACCATATTCCCAAATTAGCAGAGGTGGTTAGCCTTGAAACTGGCAGTGGTGAAGCTACATTAGAGTGGTGACGTGCATGAACTGAAAGAGAAGGGTTGTTAGCTCAGGGGTTGTACCCCACCGGCAAGGCTGGCCCTCCCTGAGCACTACGCTAGAAGCTCTGCTTGGTAGGTTTGAACTCTCGAGACTGCTCAGGCAGCTGACACGGCACACGTGAACACATACCCTCCTTTCCTCTGTCACAGGAATACTCTGAAAATACTTACTGGCTCTCACCCTGTGGGTCAGAAAGTCCAGGGAATGTTTGGGTGTCAGAATCAAAGTGGTCAGTCATAGGCAAGCCAAGGCACTGGAGATCTCAGCAGTTCCAGATATGGTAGCGATGGACTTGTAGCCATTCACACAGTCAGTCAGCCCAGGCAGACAACAGGTTTATCCACACTGACCAACACCAGTTGCATACCAAAAAGCAAGATAATGGCACACGGTTAGCTTTCTCTTTACCTAATTGGCCCATCCCAAAAGCCTCCCGTCTTTAACCTCTCACTAATGTGTGGTTATTTTCATTATTTGAAAGCAGCTAAATTCATTTTTACAATACTGGCAAATTCATAACTGTCAATGCCTGGTGACGTTGAGCTATACAGATTATTATTGCAAAATTCTCTTACCTGTTTTCATGCAAAGCATACGGTGCAGGTGAGATGAGGAGGACAGGGTCAGCACTGGGTGTCTGCGGTGCCAAGCTCCATTGGTCAGAAGGTGGAGAGCAAGATCACCCATCTGCCCAAGGGATGGGAGGACATGCACCATGACAAATCAGTGCAGTTTTCCTGATACACTTCACTGCTTCCATATGCTTTTCTCCAGAGATGAACCACCTATCTCTAGTACATATACGATTTGTGTATCTCACCAGACAGTCTTCAGAGACACCGTTGTAGTGCTTGTTGATCCAGATGTTGGAGACTGTCAACATGACAAGTAGAAGCGTTACCTGTTTCTCCCCCACTCCCTCAAACTGATTATTCAGTTAATTTCAAAGCAGGGTCATTTCAGACACTGACAAAGTGCTGCATTAAAGTATAAATTCTGAAGCATAAGACATCAGCTTATATGCCATCCTAAACAAGTGAGTTGAGTCAGTTATGACTTGAGAGAACAAAGCCTCAAAGTGCCATCAAGTGGAGTGGCTTGGAGAGGAGCAAGATGGGAAGTTTGCCTGGGGTTTTTAACATGCGAAATGACACTACTGCCTGAAGTTCCTTACAAGCACAGTTACTACAGTTTGATATCAGCAGTCAGTATGTTAGTTGCTGTTATTTGGATTAAGTCAACTCCAGCTTCTCTTTTTCTACACCACTTGTTTTATCTGCTTTTTCCTATATTTTCAACAGCAGGATTTTAGGACACTATCAGAAACTGTAAGAGAAATTCTATTAAGAGATCAAAACAAAATTCTCTTGTCAAATGGCACTTTTTGAAACCTGCATTTATTAAGGTATAGAAATCGTGGCTCTAATTTCACTGAGACATTGAAAAAAAGTAACAATCTTACCTTCAATAACTATGAAGAATTTCACAGTAACTCCAAATAATAATACTTTACATAGTATATGCAAACAACAGAACATCCAGCTACGACATCCTGAAAGTATCTCTGTAACCTCATTATGAATCTACTACCCCCATTTTACTGGTGTATAAACTGTAGCTCAGGGCAAAGGGTTTAAGCAATTTGCTCAAGGATACACCCATACACCCCACGTTACTGAGAGCCCAGGAGTTCAGAGCACCCAGCCCCCTGGATGTGTGACTCAAGGCTATCGTTGCCTCTCTGTGTGACCAAAGTGCACAATGATTTTGCTTCCTTTGTAATAAGTGTGGTTTTGCTCATGAACAAGCAGCCCAGGAACCCCAATGAGTAAGAAATACTGGCTGCTCAGCAATATCACTGCCATGTTGGCCATAAGGTTTGTTAACACTAAAGAGAGTGGTTGCATACATCCAATGGCTTCATATACTTTTTCTAGCACTCTGAGATTCTAAAATATGGAGCAGACCTGAAAAGATGAACTCTATATTCCCTACGTAAAATCTGAGCATTTGCAATCCTCCTTGCATGGCATGTGAGGGGCAGGAGAACCATGAGAGCAGCCTGCAACCACCCAGCAGCACCTCTACGTACCTCCACACAGGACCTAAGAAAGTCTGATGCACTTGGCCTTACATTCCATAAAAAAATGTCACCAAAGTGAAATCTCTTTTGTAGCACAGTCCCTTTTCCTTAACATCTTGGTAATTTTCAATAATAATGTTGTTTTAAAAGAAAAAGTTCAGTTTTGAAAATGTCTTTGCAAACTATTTCCAAGGAAACAAACAATAGCAAATCACTCCAATGAACTGACAGTTTGCTTTATCTTTGTGAGAATGAATGACCTTTGAGTGAATAACCATTTAACTTTTACATTTTAAAAATCTCAGTTGACTTAAAATCAGTAGATATTACAGTTAATTCATTTTACCACCAATTTATATTTTCCAAAGAAAATAAGAAAGAATATTGTTTTTTCTCATACATCTTCATTTCTTATCTAATTTTTTTTTAAATAATAGATATACTATCGAATAATTTTCACATTTTTTATGCTTACTGTTTGATTTTATGAGCCATGCTGTACACATGTTAAGTTGCTCTACGGACTGTGATATTTTCCAGCAGTTTCATAAATTAGCCTTCTAAAGTGATTAAGCTGTTCTCTGGACTCCAAAAATAAACTCCTCGAGCGAAAATATGTATCTTTCGTCAAAAAGTAAACACCAAGCATGGAAGCACTTTATTTTTCCAGAGCTGCAAATATTTTCAACAACTACTTGTCATCAAAACATGGGCTAAATATATCACGCAAAGAGAAACCAATTACCCACATATCAGCTCATGTGCGGTGAAGAGAAAACCGAGTGCTCCTGTTGCTGTGAGGAATCAATTATCTTGAATTACCTGTTCGCTTGGAATGCTCAGCTACATCTCCCACCAAATACCTGATGCGGATAGCTTGAATACGTTTGCCCCGCTGCACCTGTGAGGTGGCTGGACATGGCTCACGCCAACTGGGTTTATCTAAGGTGACTCCTGGCTTGTAATTGCATGAAGAATGGGGAAAGAACATCTTGGAGCGTACTGTCCCTGACACCCCATTGCTTCCCTCTGGTGCATTTCCACAGTAAAGGAGAACAAACACCATCCTCCTCCTCAGAGTGGAGGGACAACTCACTGCTACTCAGCGCAAGCGCCGAAGGTGATGGGTATTTGGCACACATGAAAATCAAAGACAGGATAAAATGCTACAGAACAGAGAAGAAACACCAAATATACCCTATTTGTTCCACCAGTTGGAGTTATTGTCGTTACCCTGTCCTGTCCATGCTCAATGCATTCACAGCAGCCATTCCCACCTTCGGAGCAGGAAGGGTTACTGGTGGGAGGCTCTGGATACTCTGCTCTGTTCTTCCTGTTTTTCAAAGAAGGAAGTGTAGTACATCTATCTACTCTGAAAAGAACACAGGTAGCTTTCCGTAAACAAGAATTACCCTATTTAACTCTGCGGCAATGAATATTTTGGCAGCCTATGAGTCTTGGAATTTCTTGCAATTTTATTTATTCTGGTAGATGGTACCACTTTCTCCCTCTTAGGCAATCTGCCAGTATTTGTTAGGATTTCTCCTACAGTTTCTCGTTAATGTAGGCTTGGGAACAATGAGAGTAGGCAGTAAAATGAACCTGTGTTCTAGACAAAAGGAAAGTTTTATAATGCATAAGTATCAGAGCCCTGTGAAATGGATTGTGAAAAGGAAGAAGCAGTTTTAATGAGCTTTTAAAAACTATCAGAAGAAAAAAGGGGGTATGTGGGCAAAAATAACATGTTCTGCATGAAGTATACAGTAGCTGGTCTTTCAGGAGCTGAAATGCAGGGGAGGTGGAAGAGATTTTTTTCTGCTACTGCCCCACACACTGTATCATGATGTGACAGGAGAAGTCAAACCAGAATATTTTTCGTTCCCTGAAACTGACTGAAGCAGGACTGAAATGGTCCTGCTTTTGTTCAAAAATTTAATATGCAGAGATGCATTGCAGCTGGAGGAAAAAAAATAACCCACATCAGTTGGCTGATTGTATGAAAGGGGGGAGGCGGTGTTTGCAGGGGGGTAGATCACCTTATCCCACCCCATCCCACACTTCTCTCAGCCTAAGTACAAGCAGTGCTAGTTCAGTGCTGAAACAGACAATCAGAACCCATTTCAGTGGCAATCACTCAAAATATCCTTCTTTTTCGCCTTCTGATCATGAGCAGCTCGAGGAGTTCCTGTGTCCTCTCCCTGCAAAACTACCCCTGTTTATAACTAATGCAAAGATTCTTCTGCAAAGCCCAGAGGCTGACCCCACCGGTCCCATCCCTGACGCAGTACCTCCTGCAGTTCGTCCCATTTCAGTCCTACATAAATGATATTCCGTGTCCAGGGCTTTAGATGGCTTTTTTTGCCATCTAAAACTGCCATCTATTATGTTGTACGAGACAATCCTCCATAAGACTAAATAACCTAAAGCAGTTTTAAGCTTCAATTTAAATAAGCCTATGATTGTACCAAGCCTCCTCCTTTCTAATATAGTGTGGGAATAAATTATTTTTTCAACAAAGGTAAAACTGAAATATTATCAACATCCAGACAATATTCTGGTACGAATTACTTTTTTCTTTTGATATCTGAAAGTAATACCAACCCTATTCAAGGTCTTCGTGTGAGGAGGTGAGCAGTAAAATGACAATTTTAATGGAGAGTAGATAACAATTTTGGTCTTCTGTGCCAGCAAAGAGAAAGTTACATCATTTCCCCCATAATAGAAGTGTCTCCTACCAAGAAGTATCCTCTCTTTCGAAAAATAGTATGTGGAGGAAAGAGAGCACTAATGAGACTTTTATTACATCTCTGCCATTACATGATAATCCTTAAAACTACTCGCCTGTTGTATCTTGCTTTTTAATATAGTCTTAAAAAAAACCCAAACTGAAGCAGATGCTTAATATACTTCATTTGCAAAGCTGTTTACATTAAAAATCATTCTGGAGAAACTTCTGCTTCCTGATGGGAAGCTATCATGGTTGCTAAGCCAGTCCTCATTAGGCATAGCTGCATTGCCAGGTGCTGGCACACCTAGCCCAGCTTCTTCTGCAGGGAGACCCACGCAGAGACACCACCCCAGATGTCCAGATGCGAGTCTGGTCGAGTACTATGTCCTGCTAAGCACAGCTAAAGCTACTGTTCAGTTTATTCGCTGGGACTGAACGCTATGCAACTCATACCCCTATAGACAGATTTAGCTGGGAATCCCTGCACGACAGTTGATTAAACAGGGACATAGCTTCCAGTCCTTGCAAACCAATGCCAGATGATTTATAAATTCCTTCAACACTTTTAGGGCACAAACTTTGCTTTACTTTTTTTGGGTTGGGTTTTGCTTCCCTCAAGGAGGGAGAATTCCTCTTGCTCTTCAGACTGACTTTTATACAAAGTTATAGGCTTAATTTTAGGAAGAAAATCAGTCTTGAGGAATAACTAAAGCAAGAGTCGCCCAAAAAGAGTGGGTGTAGGAAGAGCATGACATGGAGTGGTTCTGTGGTCAGTAGAGATATCGGCTCTGATGCCTTCAAGGACAGATGCTCCCAGAAGCACAGACATAACAGTGTATGTCTGACCATGTTACAAGAACTTCTTTGCACCTCTCAGCTACACAGAGACACAGGGAAAGAAAAACAAGAGCTCAGAAAGGCAAGAAGAGTCTTCACCTTTTACTGGACACATTGCCAGATGCCAGCAGTCTACCAGCTGCAAAGTAACTTACAGAGAATAGGACAAACTAGCCTCAAATTGGACTACATAGCCCCAAGACCTCTTCCATAGCATCACCCGCAAGAGGAGACTGGCAACATAGAAACATGCACAGCTGGCCTATATCACAGCTGGTCTATCTGGATGCTTGCTTCTTCCATTTCTCCAGATGAACACCTCGTGATCCCCAGGGTCCACATGCACACTCAACTGGAAATCAGACCCACTTGTGCAAAATCTCTGAGCTGTTACTGGAGCTGTGCATCCCCGACCGCCCGCTCAGCTCCCAACCTTTCCAACCATGCAGAGAACTGGGAGGCCAGGGGACTCCCCAGCCATCCTCCCTAGTCCTGAGATACCACACAAAAATTTGCTAGAGGAAAGGATGAGATATGAAAACCTTTGATGGAGAAAAGGTTGACAGCCCAAGAGGGAAAGGAAAATCCCTTGTTTACCACATATTTGATCCCTTCCCAGGTAACTCATTATCTGTGCATTTCAGGTGCATGTTTCCCCTGAACAACAGGAAATCAGCCTGTGCTTGTCAGAATGGAGGTGGCCCTTTTTGTCGATAAAAACTGCAGACATCCCCACCTCAATTTTACAGGCCAAAACCCATTACTAAAGACTTCCCAGTAGATGGCAGGGTTACCTTGTGACAAAGCTGGAAGTCTCAAGTTGCAAGGGCTGCCGGAAAAAGATTCAAGTACTGATTAAATATATTTAATTAGCAGAATGAATTTATATCCAAAAGGCATAAACACATGCTGGTTTAACCGATCTAATGGAAGCTGGGAAATGTAGAAGTTATGTATTAAAGTAGTGAAAAACCTTTAACCTCAATACAGTATCAAAAATTAGCTTCATTAAAAATAAGCTCCATTTAGACAACTGTTTGTATCACAAAACTAACAAAACAGAAAACACAGTATTTAATGTGAGAATCCACTGGAGTGGCCAGTTGTAGAATAAAGTCATGGAAAAAGCTAAAAGCCCTCACAAATATTATTGAAAGTAATCAGCAAAAGTGGCTTTCAGGACCAAAATCAGTTCAGCAGACAGTGTGGCATTCGCCGCTTTCTAGATACTGAGCAAAAGAAGAGCACCCTAAAAAGGGAATCTTGTACCGATTTTATCAATATGGAAATCATGACCTCAGCAGGTGGAGAACACCTTCACAGGTTGGCACCCCACTCGGAAACAGCCATGGGGGAAGAAAGCCTGATGCGCCCTGAGGATCTCAGAAATGTTTTGTTACGTGCCAGGAACCGAACCACTCAGCCCAGTATGATTTAATAATAACTGGCTGCAAACAGACAAGGCTTCAGCTTTTTAAAACTACAGTTCTCTGAATCTGCTTTTCCAGCCAAAGCACTAAGAAGCACCCTACGGTATTTCTAACACTTATAATGACTCTAGCAAGTGAATTCACTTATAAGAGTTCGAGATTGTATGGGCATCTCCCTGAAGGATAGCTGGGCTTCAATGAGGTGGATATAAATGTGGTCATTCTGGTTGTGTCAACACTTTCTAAAAACATTTGTGGATGTTGTGTGGATGACAACCTCTGGACATTGCAGGTAAACTGAAATGGATGCAGGAAAAAATACCAGTCCACACTTTACACAGGTTTATTTAGCAGAAAAGATTCAGACATCAGACACCCAATACTTTTGCTTCTCATTTGGCCTGTGCCAGATTTGGCTTGCCACACTGAAATTACTCACGTATTTAATTTCACTATTATACTGTGGAACTAGAGGATTAGTGGAAATACTATATTTATTGACAAAAAGAGGTTACCTGCTTTCTTTTGTGAGGACCTCATAAGAAAATGCATGGGGCGACGACACACGGGGCTTCTGAAAAGTAGAAAGTATGCCAGCCTGGCACACCTTCGGTGTCACGACAAGTTCTGCATTTATTGCACCAGTGCTGCTTGGCAGTGCTACCCGACTGCAGACCATGCAGAAAAACAGAATTCTTTTTGATTAACAGTATCTTTAAAGTCACATTTCCTATTATTTCCTGCAATAATATGCCCAACTTCCTCTGATAAGCACAGAGTGTCACTAACGAACATAGCTTCGGACTATGTCACTGAAAACAGTTTTGGGTTTTGTTTTTATTTTATAAAATCCTTAATAGTTCATTGTCATATTTTTGGAGGTTTTTTTATATATTAATGCATGATTACATTACATTCTTAAAAAGTTTCCCCATCCTATAGACACCTTATTGATGATTCATACCTATTGATTTGCCTTGTTTCTGAAAGTATTTGCATTATAAAAATACAACCCCAAAAAGGAATAAAAACTGCATTGATTGATGCTTTAAAATCGTATTGTCTTTTTGCAGTTGGGTAATACACACAAAGCTTGACACACTCCTAAAAATCTGACTCTGGTGAGAGTGTATCAGAAATGGTAATATTAACGTGATCATCTTGATTTTTTCCCACAGGAATAACATAATTCTAGCCGCTCCAAAATCACATGTCTTTTCTCCCCCTTTCAGCCTCATGAATAATTTGGCTCATCTTTCTCACTGACATAAACACTGAATCTTGCTGAAGGTCACGCAGCATTCCCAGTACCTTCTCATTCATGTGCAATTCAGCACTGTAATCTCTGCCTCATATTATTTTACATTCATGACATGCAGTTGTAGATTGTTTCCATGGTGGTATAATGTCTGAGAGTCAGTTCATGCAGTGAATGGTAAACACTGATGTTTCTAAAGCTAATTAGTGATGTAGATTTGTTTTTTATTGCCCTATCTCACTTTATTCAGCTGGAGAGCTATGGGTCAGGCAAGGTCAGCAAAAGCGATTACAGAAACTATCATTGTTTCATACAATAGAAAGTTGAAATAAATAAGATTATTTGGCATAGAAAGGAAAAGAATTAAAGAGTCTGAGGCATCTGACATTATTAAGGTAACTGTAAACCAATTGTTTTGACCCCTAAGCCTTGGGCTCACTCAGGGTCCCCACTAATCCATTTGTCATCCAATATTTCTGTCTGAAGACAAAAGCCCTCTTAAGCTTCAAGAGAGAACCAAGATCCTTCTATTCCTGGCTCAGCGACTCTTCATTTCCAGCCTAGAGTTTCATCTCATTAGTATCATCTGAAGCAACACCCTGTCTCCTGTTTTCAGCAGCTAGAAGGAAACCAGGAAATCATGGGGCAGGAAAGCGGGGGGGCTGCAGAAAAAGAAAGGAACGAAAACTCTTTTATCCAGAAGAAGTACTCTCAGTTGACCTCAACTTACACGGGGAAAGTTTTTTTCTGCTGTATTGCTAGGGGAGGGATGGGGACAGAGGGGCTTTCACCAGCCCTTCATGCCCTAAAGAGCTTGGCAACTTTTAAGCAACAGTGCCAAACCCTCTGGACCCAGTTTTCTGTGACCTTCAGCGTGGAATTTTCCCTTCAGACCACAAGAGGTGTGAATTTCACCCTCTCCACAGCTGGCAATAATTTATGCAGACATATCTGCCCTTGGCTTCGCATCTCTGCGCGGCTGGGCTTTCCGTGGCACACATCACTGAAGAGCCTCAGCAGCAACACTTTCAACACAACTACAAGCACATGCAGGAACTGCCCAGATACGTGCTGTAGGACAGGGAGAGACCTTTACATCAAGAGAATATACTGCAAAGCCAAAAGACTCTCAAAGAGGAAATGAAACCACAAAAGATATGCTGTTAACTTCAAGAAGAATCATATTTGCATTTGTGTACGATAATATTATAGTGACCACATAATCAGCATTTTTGTTTCATTTATGGAGTGTGTCTACAGGAAGGGATTCAGTGTTGTAGACTGAAGTGTGTTCAGGAAGGGATTTCTCTCAGAAGTGAGTGATGAAATTGCATCACTGCAGAGAAAGTCTTCCTCAACAAGACAAGAATTTTTCCTCCTCTGGGAGGAGCAAAAAGAAGGGTCACCTTAAAGGTACAAAAATAAAAGTTTATTTTGTAACCCCATGCCTTAAAAGATAAGGCATAGGGGGGAATAAAATTTAATTGGTCATTCCTATTCATACAATTGCAGAGGACAAAAAGGAACGACCAACAAAACTGGAAAGTAACAAATCCAGAAGTGCAGAAGAGAAATAGTTACCACTATATGATATTATGAGGTACAAATGAAAAACAACATAAGAGCATGAGCTTCATGCCTAACCTTTTTTAATTTGAGTTATTTCAAAAGGTAGGGAGGAGAAACAAGAACAAAACACAAGCCGTGATATGAGCCACGATGCCTTAGCACACAATTCAGAGTAAGGTATTTCTGAAAGGACTGATAGAAAGCCAGCTCTCTCCCTGATCAGGTACCAAAAGAAGTGTGTCCTTTTTCACTTGCTGCAAGAATATATGCTGCTTTAAATAAATGAATAAATAAAGTATTTTGAACTAGACCCCAGCTGTCTGGTTCAAGGCAGGAACGTCCATCCCCTCCCGCAACACCTCCTCCCCGACCAGTCCGGCACATTTGGGAGTTCCTGGGACCATACGATTTCTGCATCTCCCTCCCACCCAAGATGAGCTGCAGCAAGATCCATGCCTTTCAGGTGTCCACATCTTTCCCAAAACCCGGGATGGTTTCTCAACCAAGAAAGCAGTGCTGGTCTAGTTTGGAATTGCAGACTTTCAGATGAGCATAATGCAATTACAGTGACTAATGTAATAATCTTAGGTAACACATACAAATAAAACTAGAATGCAGCTCATATTTCAGAAAACAATTAAATTGAGTTAATATAGCATGCTAAAGATATTTACCAAAATAAAGAAAGTTAGTATTTTTTCATTAGTATTCATGCAAGATCTAATTGTACTCGGGTCTAAAAATTTTAAAAAAGAAAGAAAAGAGTAACATCATCATACTGAAAAAAGGCATTTCTTGCAATCCTTTCTACTTTGTGTGAAATATGCCAATCTAATTTCTACATGGAATATCCTCTCATGTATCTATGTTGACTGGCACGTTAATACGGCTAATTTGCTCAATACTATTTGAAAACTTCCCTGTTTTCTTTCATTTCCCTGCTGTTACCTTACACTGTATGGCACACAAGCTTGTCTCAGTCATTCCTGTATCCTGCTCTGTGTAGTGGATGGAGGGACTGTAATTACACAAAACGTACAATTTAATCTTATCTTAGATTTCTAGCAGCCTGATTACAAGGCTTCCCTCATTACACTGTTCAGATACAATTGTCAGCAATAACAAAGTTCTGTTTGCTCTAAGGTAAAAGGTTTCCTCTTATTAAACAATGTTACAGTTCTATAGGAGCAAAATGTGCTCACTGTAGTACCAAATATAAAAGGCCAGTGTTCATCTACAGCAGGCGTTATCAAAGAACAAAACGACATTCTCAATTTCATTCTTTACATGCTTTTATCTGTATATAATAATTTAATGTCAGGGAAATTAGGGTGATTTTTATAGCTAATCTAGACCTGGAGCAGACATCCAGAAGACCTGTGTTACAGTCCTTCCTCCACTGAGTGTGCCAGTCCTCTGCATGCAGCTGGTGCAAGCACTACTGGAAAGGTGGGATGGAAAAACACACCTCCAGAAGTCCGGACGCTCACTTGACAGACTGGGATTTCAGAACTTGCTCCAAACTGGATCAAGTACGAATTTGAAGCCAGCTCTCCCTCTCTCGCCCAGAGACCTTAGCTGTTTTTTCCTACGCACCAAAGCCATCAAGCTTAGCCACCAGGGTGCAGAGTCAGCTCAGAAAGCTTGCCAAACTTGCAGCGTTTGAGGCACAAATGATATACCAGGTGGGTATACCTAATGCTGGAAGCAAGGACAAGGATCAGCCGTTCCAAGCCCTGGGCAAGGCAGCCTGACCTGTTGGAGGGCAGTTCCCCACTGGCCATCAGGAGTTTATGGTCAGATAGTGACCATGCGCCATGGGTACTGGGAAACGCAGTTCCTCTTCACAGCTCAGCTGCTTTCCTCAGGGCTACTACACGTTGGTTGCAAGAGTGGGAGATGGGAAGGGAAGAAAGAGACACCACGGAAGCATTGAATCAAAGGAAACTGTGCACTGCTTTTAACTGCTGTGGTGGTGTAAGTCCTTGCATCCTACCTGCTGCAGACCATGAAGAGCAACAGGACACTTCCCATGGTAGCCTACACGGCTACATCTTCCTTCTGAGTTACCCCCAGGACAGCTACAGGAATGGGAGGACAAGCATGGGCCATACCAAGCCTGGGAGATTGTGATCTCCCACCAAATAATGCGGTGGCTTTACTGTCAGCAGAGGGGTCATATCAAGATGTGGAGGTGCTGGGAGGAGACAAAAGTCCCAGAAAAACTGCCTCTTCAGCAGGTATGTGGGCTTCCAAATTCATACATCTGTCTTCAGCAACACAGGTTTATGTTCACTGAAACCCAAGGAGACTGAAAGGGTAGCCACTTTCAGAGGGACTAAGGAAAAATGTGTGACTTTTCCAAATAAAAATTCAACCTCATCTCACAGAGATCTGACATGCATTCAGAGAGCAGCAGAGTGCTACCTGACTTAAAGGAGTTTGTGGGACTGGGGACTCGGTTAAAGGCCACTCAACTGTGTTCAAGACCAGTACTTAAACATGGGAAGAAGGAAAAACAAATGCACAGTAAATGGGGCCAAGCTAGCACAAGCCAAAAGTCAGTGGCAAACAAGGTCCTATGACCAAAATTGCTCCTCCCATCAAGAAAATGTTTTGCTGGGTGAGTGGATGAGTAAGAAGCACACACCTATTCCCTCAGTTGGCACCTGGCTCTGGCCAAGTGTGGCAACATTAGATGCGTCTTCCCCACTGACTCCCAATTTTTCCATACTGGAGACCCTGAAGACAAAAAGCCCTGTCTGTCAGCAGCCCTGGTCTCGATGGTGCCTGCCCCACTCCCGAGCACTGGCAGCTGCAGCCACCCCTGCTCTTCTTGCATGCAAGCTGGTGGGTCCAAGTGTCCAGGCCCTTGGCATAACTAGTCCAGCTCCCTGGAGTGGGTCTTCCTCTTCATTTCCGAACCCTTTGATGCTGTTCCTCTTCAGTTTTCCCTATGCAGGCTGGAGACCTGCTTTGATGTGCACCATAGTGTGCCTCACCTACCCCTCACCCTGCCATGAGATGCAGTCCTAACCCATGTTTTTCTAGCAGTTTCAGCAAATGCTCTCTCATCTTATTACTCCTCCCGGGAGCGGAGGAGCTTCAGTTACTACTGCCCTGGAAGCAATCAGAAGAGGGTATCAAAAGCAGGGTCCACACCTGGCTATAGGAGGATTACAAACAAACACCTGGAAACATATTCCACTGGCCTTGATGCTCAGCCAAAGGTGGCCCTTCATCCTCCCTTTCTGATGCCACAAGGTCAGCCAGAAGTGTGTGAGAATGGCACAGGACAGCACCGGTACACACGAGGTCCCAGGCAGACTCTTGCCTGCAGCTGCCCGCATACATCCCAATCCATTTTTAGTGGCTGCACAGCCTGCACAGGTAGCACCAACCACATTCAAGCAGTTTTGCTCAAGCTAAAAGACACCTTTATCCTCTTGTGAGAGAGCACTTGGACAGCTCAGAGTCAGTGTCAGCTTCCTCCTGGGAAGGGACTGAGACCTCCTCAGACTGGGTTTAAACTGGAGTTGGATGCTGTAATCCCGTTACGAATATAACCCTGCGGAGACACCAAGCATAGCATTTCTCTGAAGCACGGCATTTTGATTTTCAAGATTATCCAAACAGGTTGGCTTTTCCCCCTTTCCTGCAGCCCCTGCTCCCGCAGACATCTCCGATGCGAACAGGCAGCCGTGCGCATCCCGCCGGCCGGGGCTCCCGCCGGACCGGCGGCTCCGCAGGGGCAGCGGGGACGGCGGGGTGACACCCCCCCGCCTCCACCCCAGCGGCCCCGCAGCCGCCCGCTCGTTTCACGCCCCGCCGCCTCGCCTCCAGCCGCCCCACGGCACCCGCCAGCCCCGTGGCGGCGGCCCGGCCCCTACCTCGCCCCGCCGGGCCCCGGGCACTGCCGCCCCCCCGCCGCGTCCCCCCTCCCGGGCCCCGGGGCCGCCCCCCGGCCCGGCCCCGAGCATGCTCAGTGCCGCCCTGACCTACTTTCCCCTGCCGGAGCCGGCGGCGGCGGAGCGGTGGGTAACGCTGCGGCACGGCACGGCACTGCGGCAGCGCCGCGCTCCGCCCGCCCCGGCCCCGGCATGGTGCTGCGCGGGGCGCGCTGAGGGGCACGGCGGCGGCGGGCGCTGCCGCGGGGCGGCGGGCGCAGCGGCCGAGGGGGAGCAGCCGGCGGGCAGGTGAGCGGGCGCGGCGGGGGCCGAGGTTTCCTCGGCGGGCGGGCGGGTGGGCGGCGGTCCCGGGGAGGCGCTGCCCGCCGCCGGCACCTGCCGCGGCTGCCGGCGAGCTGCGGGGTGGCCGCGGAGCGGCTGCGGAGCGCCCCGGTCCCCGGCGCGGAGCCGCCGCGGGGAGCCCCGGAGCGGGCGCGCTGCCTCGGGGAAGCCTGGAGGTCCGGAGTAACGGGGACGGTGGTCGTGCCCGGGCGAAGCGCGGCGAGCCTGGCAAGCCCGACATCGTCCCTCTCCCGCGGCGGCTGTTCGCGGGGAGCCTGCCATGGAGTCACCGCGCCACGGGAGTGGAGTAACGTGGTGTTCAGCGTGAGAGTTCAAGAGATTAATTGAAACCGGCACCGGGGCTTGCCGGAAAGTGTGCTTCTTTAGAAGAAAAAAAAATAAAAAAGCTACTGAGCCCAAAGGTCTTACCGGAGACCCGCAGCCTCTGCGCTCCCGCCGCAGCCCGCCGTCGGGATGCTCGCTGCCGTCCCGCAATGGGCAGGAGAACGGGGGGTATGGATGCGGTACAGAGACCTCTGCAGCGGAGCTGATTGCTTAAGAGAGCTTAAACTGTGCTGCTTCAAATTTATAATATGGGGTGCCTCCTGATATTTTGCTTTAATTACCCTTTGGCTTGACAGGATGGTCTCATGAGATAAAACTCAATTTCCGAAGTGCCCCGAGGGAACGACAATCTAAAACTTCATCGCGGTCTTGCAATAACTATCAAATTGTTTCTTAACGGGGCAAATTCGAACAGCGTAGGACGAGCAAGCTTAAGAGAACAGAGAGCACTACTGAGCAGGCACTTTTCTAGTGCATTTATCTGGAGAGGCTTGTAAGAGACTGCGCTTCCTAGCACTCCTCTTTCAGATGTTAAATGGAAGCGTCTCAAATGGAGCTACCCTGATAACCCCGCTCTGGAGAGAAAAGTACCAACTGTGTAAGCAATGCTCATTACTGAATGCGACCTGATTTGGTATGTATTTGCTTGAGAGACTGTAAAGTTAGTTCACAGGGAAAAAGACAGAAGAGTTAAAAGGAAAAAAATGTAGCATTTTAGTTGTTGTGGAAGAGTTTCTTTCTTCACTGCAGTAGGACAAAATACAGCAGATACCTTTTCAATGGAGATGATGATTGCATGGCAGGAATCTTTTGTCTGGCTTAGTGTGTACGGTTAGCAACAGCACCAGTGATATACTTGTGGTTGGTGTAGTAGGAATCCTTTTTTATTAGAAAGCCTTCTCATTTAGACTGCAGTATATCAACATCAGCTGATGTTGAATGCAGCTTGCAAAGCTGGAGTGCACATTGTACACCCTTTTTTTTTTTCCTAGGCCTAGACAAAGAGCAGAACATCCACCAAAAAAAAATTTTCTTCCTACTTTAATACAGTGATATGTGGTATTTGTCCAAGGCATGTTTCCCATCCTGAAAGGCTGGAGATAAAATCAGTTGCTTTTAAAACATTTAACACATGGTGGAAGCATGGCAGTGAATTCTGAAGTGATCTATATTGTACAACTCCAGTTGCCTCCCTGCCCCGTCCCCTTTGCCTCCCTGCAATTAGACAGGTCCTGTTCTAATATGGAGGAGGAGGATGGAATCGGCACAGGCACCTGGTTAAAGTGTATTCATCACTTTAACCAGGGGGAAAAAAAACAAACAAAACCAACCAACAGAAATATTCAAAGCCACCCCCATACAGTTTAGGAGAGGGTCATGTTTGTGATGCAATGATATGGGTGCTGGGGAATGATTTAAATGGAATAAAACAAATCTCCAATTCAGTTCGTGTCTAAAAAATTTGGAATCTGAGGACTGGCATTTCTTTTGTGGTTTGAACTTCTTGTCAGTGTAAGGCCCCACTGAGATAAAGATGCAACTTATAATAGGGAGAGTGAGCTTGCCAGGAGCTAAAGTAACCTGTCCTGAGCTTTGCTAGCGGTGTCTTCTTTCTCTGTCAGGAAGTTGCATCTTTGCTAGAAGTTTTTGCAGCCACAAATGCCTATGACCCTACTTTGAGATATCCTAGACCATATTAGTAGGTCACCAGAAGACACTGGTGTAAGACCAAGCTCCTGGGTACTTCCTGGTATTTTTTCATTTTGAGCAGATTCCTGCCCATCCATGCAGACTTGTGTGCCTTTGCAAACCTCTCTTTGTAGTCTTAATTTTGTTATTTAGTTCTGTTAACTAAAACGGTGGCATTTTCTGTCCACATACAGACCCATCTTAGAAACATCATTTCCAAGACAATGGAGATGCTATTACTTTTCAGCAGTTACTACGATTAACGTCATTTGTAGCAGCATTTTAGAGCATCGTATTTTCTGTCTGCCAGGAAGGCTGAAAAGGGCAGTCAAAATTTCTACCTATTTGCGTCAGGATAGAGGAATTCAAACAGGTTTAGTGATTTTGATTTAGCTATCTACAAAATTTTGGTAGTGGGCTGTCTTATTTCAGAGTAAAAGTAATTACCAGGACTAGCACCTGTTCATTAGGAATAAGGAACTCTGTACAGATGTGTGTAAATGTCTTGTTTTGAAAGAGGGCCACCACATGCAGAGGAATTGCATTAAGAATAACCCACCTAGCCTAAACTTAACATTTAATTCACATGGTTCTGCCACTCTGAAAGTTTTATAGCAAGAAAAGATTTCTGCTGATATTTTTAAGTCATGCAGGGCCAGGGCACGTATATGGCACTGCAGCTGCACTCCTGTGTGTGTGGTCCCCAGTCATACGTGCGTGACTGTGTGGTATGCAGTCCTACCGACAAGACTGGATGCAGAAAAAATCGTGTTATTTTAATGCTACATTTTTCAATCTGACGTAAAAATAACTGGTACAAACGTCTGAAATTATAGAGGTTCTGTAGTAAACTTTTGAGGGCTTCCAGCTAAATTATTGCATATGTGTGGCCTTACATAGACATGCTTGGAAAGGGCTGAATTGATAATGTTTGTGTACAAGTAAGTTATTGTGTTATTATCATTACATTATTGTGTGGTGCAGGGCAAACTCCTTTGAATCCTGTCTGCTGTCCCCTTTGTTACTTGTGGAGGAAATAGGCACAGGCACTTTTAACCTGAAATGATAATTTTCTACTGCAATCAGTCATGAATGGTTAGGTTCCTTTAAATTCCCCCTCTGACAAGGTTAATCCTGTTGTAATCACCGCATCCACGTGTAACCTCTTTGCCCTGTATCCCGGAAACCAATAAATGTGAAAGCCAGTCATTAAAAATTATACCCATCTTGCAGTTCTATAGGGAAGGAAAAGAACTAGTCATACTAAAACCTGTTTTCTCCTATTTTTTTTTCTCTTTTCTATTCTAACTAAAATGGGAGCCTTTTGTTAAAATACTATAATGAAAACTGTATCAGTGCATTGAAAACATTCCCTTATTCAAAGCACATATAAAATTTAGAGTTTAAATATCGTAAGTCTTTAGCCCTGCAAAGCCCATCATATCTTTGTTTAAACAGAACTTAATTTTTAATTTTATGTCTCGTTTCAATGGCCTACATCTGGAATTTTTCTTCTTCATTTGGAAGAGGAAAACGATTAGATGTGCTTAAAGGATGGTTACACAGCTCAAAAGAGGAAGAGGAGGGAAGTGAATCAGGCCGCATTCTGCATTGCTGTGTTCTTAGCAGGGTCACATAAGCCATGCCAAGAGCATACGAGAGCTGTTGTGTTTGCTGACTTTGGTTATTTAAACTGTTGGCAGAATAATGCCTACAGAGTGCCGGTATAAATAAAAGATAAGAGGTGTGTAAAGAAAATGAAAGATAACTTGGTGAGGCCAGGCATTACGCAGATGTCTGTGGAAGTGCGGGAGAGATTCTCTGTGCATCTTCTTTGTTCCTCCTTTCTCAACAAAGGGGACTTTTAAGCATTGATCCATCTGCGTTTACTGCAACAGTAAAGCAGCAGCTGTGCTGAAAGCTCACAAGGAGTTAAGCAAGTGTCTCTTAAAGCCATACAGATGTTTCTGGAATAATAGCTTTGTATACAAAACTATATTGAGTGGTTATTGTCCAGCCTCCACATAAATACAAATGCTAAATAAATCTAGATAATCTACATAAACAAAGTATTTATTTGTAAGATCAAAAATCCAGTAGCGTGCATACCTAATAACATATAAGATGGGCCTTAAAAAGTCTCCACTATGGAGAGTGATGAATCTGCTTTGTGATCTGGGTAGCCCATAACTCAGTAGGACATTTCCACCACAGTACCTGTCTTGATTAAAAACAGCAAGCTTCTCCACTAAATATAGAACTTTGCTTTGTTTTTACTGGAGTCATTAAAATACTTCCAAGAAAGAACACTTAAATTGCTCAGTCCCTATCAGAATGGACGTACGAACTACAACTTATTTAATGAAAAGTTAAGCATCCAGGTTGCCTGAGTGTTTTTGTTACTTCAGTGTATTTCGCAAAAAGTTGATTTGACAGGGCAGAGATGCTGGGATTACAGGAGCCGCAACATCAAAAGGGGACTTTACAGAGGTTTGGCATTCTTGACTTACTTTTAAACAATCTCTTCAATAATTACCTACCAACAGCCTTCATCTGTTCATTTTTAGGTGAATGGATTAGGGTCCCTGCGTGTTTGTTGGCATGAGGGGCATACACACCAGACCATTCAAAGACATGGTTAAATCAATGAGACCATTCAAACACTTAAAGTGAAGGGGGTCTTAAAGTCTCTAAGATGCCATATGCTTGCTAGTTTTGCAATATCGAGATGTGAAGTAGGACAGAGAGGAAAAAACCTCAGGAGAAATTTACAGAAAAAATATTCCAAAATATTTACACACTTGTACAGGCAGCATGAAGAACTCCTTGTACCATTGCTGAATAGAATGGCAAGTGCTTCTTTCCCTACAGCAAAAGTCTGGATATAGCATTCATTTTTGATCACACATATAAAACGTGGAATCACTTTATTGCTTGATGCTTTCTTGCTGTAATTTATTGATACGCTGTGGAACCCTGAAACTAAGATAACTGCATCTTAAAGTCATTAACTTTACTCTGTTACATCCTACAGCGTTGGATGTGTTCAGAACAAAGTAACTTTAGAAGCTACTCGTTACAAATTTTACTCCCTTTCTGCCATCAATGAGCTAGGCCCTTGATTTTTCCATTTTCTTTCTTTTGTTATTTATCATTTGTCACCTTACAAAACAAACTGACAAATGTTTGCCTGTGATAGATTACCAGTGCCTGGAAAACATAAAATTAATACATAGGCTTCTTTATTATCATTTCTTTTAGACAGAAGTTTTATTAAAGGGCTCCAAGTTGCCATACTGACAGCCATTCTTGTTCATTGCCCGGGGCCACACACTCAGAGGACAGTGACTACACAAAAGATAGTTAAGTACCCACATTCTGCATAAACGACCATAATCTATCAACCTATATCAACCTATATACAACTATCTATCTATCAACTATATCAATCTATCAACCTATATCAAATTATATACAGTCTCTCTTGAATCTTCCTGAATTCCCAGCCCTTTACTTTATTTTCTGTCAAGAAATTGCAGTCTAGTCATTGTTAATCAGAAGTTTCTTCTCTTTCCTCTCGCTGCCTCATCTTGCACCTCAGTTTCACTGAAATTTGTCTCATTTTCATATTATGAGAAGTAGTAAATACATTGTCTCAGCTGTCTTCTTTACACCATTCAATATTGTGTGTATTTTTAATAACATCTCTTCTTATTCATCTACCTTCTGAAGTTAGTTCTCTGAAAAGGTTGTCTTAGTCTATCTTTGAGTCTGACTTATTTCTGCTTTATTCTATTTTAAGATTAGATTCACCACAACTGACAATTCTCTCATCTATCAGCAGCTAATAACCCATAAACTTTAGAGTCTGACTATCTGCATTTGGGGAAAAAACCCAGCATTCGCTATTGCAGATGCCCTAAACAAGTAAGTACAATGGAGAAGACCACACGCATTTTTTTCAGGCTGTAGTCAACTCTCTCATCCTGTCTCATCATTCTAAAATACTGCTACTCAAAAATAAAAGGGTTATGAAGGGGATCATGAAGGCAATTTCTCAGCATCCCATATAGAAATTTTTAAGATTAGCCATATTTTTTCACATTGACTTCGCCATGGCAATTCTTGTATTTGTGTTCCTTAAGTATTAGAATTTCTTTAGAAGGAGCTGCTGGAGGCTGTCTGATCCAACACCCTGCTCAAAGTATGGCCAGTGTAGACCAGTGTGCTCAGACTATGTCTAATCAAGTTTTGAACATCTCAAAGGATGGAGATTCCACAGCCCCTCTGGGCCGTCTGTTGCAGGGCTTGACTGACCCTCTGCTTAAAAATTTCTTCATAAATAATCCTAATTCCTGTTGTTGCAGCTTGTGTCCTTTTTCTCTTGTCCTTTCACTGCGCATTTCTGAGAGGAGCCTGGGTCTGTCTTCTCTGTACTCTCCCATCAGGTGGCTGAAGGCAGCGAGTGTGACACCAAGTGGCTGAGCACACGTGGCTGGAGCAGTATCACACATCCCTGATGAGAAGTTTCTAAAAGATCCCCAGGCAGCTGAAAGCAGCTGAAGAGACTGAAACACACACATAGTTGGGAGCTGCTGCCCAATTGGGAAGCCCTGGTCTAGATGTGCAGAAGCATGCTCTTCATCTTAGAAACCTCACCAGCGTGCCACCTATTCAACAGAGCCAGGGAAACAGAAACCCAAGAAATTGTGAAGGACTGAAATCCCCCTAAGGAGAATGAACAGATCATCTCTTTTGGAACCAAGCCTTAATATTTTATTGACTAGCAAATTACTAGAAAAATAAGTCAGAAAGTTTCTGGTAGTTGTAAATGAGTGACACTTCTCTTCGTCTGCCTGTCTGGACCCTCATAGCTTAACCTTTTCAGTAGGTAGTTCTTGCTCCTAAGCCCATGAACTGTCAGTGAGCTTCTCACCTTCCATGTGGTGTAAGTTCCTTCATTTGCATTCCTGTTCCACTAAAACCTGTTAACTTTTACTTTTGCTCAGTCTGTAAAGGCATTACCCATGGAAAATAGGAAAGGTAGCAAGTAGTTTTTAAATAATAAAGAATGACCTTTAATTTTGTTTTGTAGCATCATCCTTGATACTTATTTATAGACACATGAGAACTAGAATGAAAATCATTTCATTTTCTTGATCACTTACAAGCAAGATAGCATTGGGATGTTAAAGCTATAGGAACATAATTTATGCATTATACAATAAGCTGGCCTCTTGTACTTCACTTCTGAATTGAATAACCTCACAGTTAATAGGATTACACATTATTCCAAGAACAAGAACAGGCCAGTCTTACAGAAGTGAGTGAGCCAGGAAAAGGTATGCACCACTGCCCTCCTCTTCTGTTCTTTTGTGCTCTGTCATCATGTTATTCTGCACAAATGCAGTACTTACAAATGTGGCCCCTCATGCACAGTCATTTTCTTTGGTGGCAGTAATACTGGGAAGCAAACTCATCTGTGACATGAAAAAATAAATGGTCAATCAGAACATGTCTCTGAGCGATTAATGTTCCCAGCCAGTCCGAGCTGTAAGTGCCTTCTTTTTAGACTGATGCTTGATTTTGGACAGAGAAGTTTTAACCTCCGTTTTTGTCCCTGTCTCACATAGTCAGGAGTAACAGCACCACCTTGCAGCTGTGCTTCTTCTGGAGCACGTTCCAGGGAACTTCTCTGGATAGAAATGCATAAAGAGCACCATAAAGCTGGATATTGTGTCATGTATAAGAAAAGCCTGTTATAGTTCCCTCATGTGGCACAAGTCTCATGCAATTTCCCTTGCAAATTAATTCTGCAAGCAGTAAATTTGTTACTTTCATATTTTTAGTTTATACCATTTGGGTTGGGGAAGAAAAAACCAAAACTATTTAATACAAGGACCACTGGCAACCATCTTTCAGTGGTAAATGTTGCTACCGATACAATACAGCAGGGTAAGTTATCTATATTTATCTATGTTCTAGGTGCTGGAGGAGAGTTTGGGGATTCCTCTGATTCCATCTTGGGCAGTAAGCCTGTCCCTGGCTACAACTTCAGGTGGAAAAGGTAGCTCAGAATAGCTGGGGGTTTTCATTTGCCTTTTCATGCACCACAGTTTTAAAATTAAAGAAATAAATAAAAAGAAAAGGAAAAAAGTATATTGTAAACTTTTACTTTTTATAAGTCTTTTTCAGTTAGCTCACGTGCTTTGGGGATGGGAGAAAGGAACGCTGACATTCTTTCTGTGACCAGAAATTTAACTTTTTGTTTATAGCAACCCTTTTGTGGCAAAAATGCTCCCAGAGACTCAGTCTGTTTCTACAGAGTAATACTCAAAATTGCAGATGTCCTCTTCCATTAGTGTCCTGTGCTACTGTCAGTCTTGAGGAGTTAGTACAGGAATCTTTGTTTTAGTCTAGTCAATCCAGCTTTCTCTGACTTTTGGGTCAGATTAAAAGGTTACAATTTTGGCTGCCGTCATCAGGCTTATCATGGGCCACAGCTAATTACCGCCTCTTGTGGCCAAGATCCAGGGTGACAGCACTGTGCCCACTTTTCCAGTATTCTGTATTCTCTTTCTTCTTTGCCAGAAGTGGGCAGATAGCACTAACAGTCCTATTTCAGTCTCTTAGCCTTATCCCCATTCAGTTGCGTGACTGAATCATAACGCATTACATCGCTTAAGTTTAACAAAGCAGCTGGCTCACAGATTTATTTTCCCTGATATCCTCAGGCTGTTATTGTGCCTACGGCAAAGCAGTAGGAAAGAAACTCTCAGGAAATCTGCCTTTACATCAGAGTCTGGTGTGAGCATATTTTCTGTGCTTTCAGTTCTCTCTCTCTGCTTCTTCCTGCTTTTCCAACTGGACTCTAGCATTTTTGGTCCTGCCCAACAGGTTAGCAGAGGGTCCTGGACATGCAGGTCCCTGCATGGCCATCCTTTAGCTTCCTTGTGCTAGTGGAGGCTGAGAAAACCTTCTTTGGTTTTTTCCATTTATTTTTTTTTTTGTTCGCCACTAACAGTGCAGGGATACACACCAAAGAGAAGATTCCCTGTCACTTCCTAGTTGCCCTGGGAACATTTGTCTAAACTTGCATCTTAAGACACCGTTCTTCAGAGACATTTCTCCCTGACTTCTCAAGCATACTCAAGTGTCCATCAAGAGCACTTCCCTGGATGGCACGTGAAAGCAGCAGCCACCATTTCCAAATACTCTGCTTTAAACCTGCTGCCTGGTTATTCCTCGCACTAGCCATCAAACTGTATTTATTTCAAACAGAAATGCATGTGCAGAGGTGTTTAGCGTGCTGTCAGGATTCAGTGGGCCACCAGCTGCCTTGAGCTTCCCAATACACTGTGGGCCTTTACAGGTTTTCTCTTCACCCCTTGGGGTGATGCTGTTTCATTTCCTGCTGGAATGCAAATTGCTCTCCATGCTAAACACCTTTTTTGATTGCCACTGATTTTACTGCCATCAAAAATATGCTAGGCTCAAATACACTGATAACAAGCCACAGCCAGTAATTAGCAACACAAAGCTTAATCAATTTATGTTGTTCTTTTGCCCTTCCCATTGTCTTAATCCAGCCAGTCTTTGTTCCTGTTCCCTTGCCAGGAAGTGTGACGTGTCTTTTGGCTTTTCTGTATGGCGCAATGCAGATCTGTAACACTGTACAGAAACATTTTATAGAGTGAATATGTGTAACCATAAAGAATGGCTATCTCCAAGGTTAATGGAGTAGTAGAAATGAGATGTAAATAGTTACTGAAGTGAATAGGCAGAATTGAAGGATTTTTTCCAAAGTGTAGATGCAGACAGGCTATACCTATACAGAACTTCAAAAGCGCAGGCTCTACATGCTTTGCATAATTGGAAATGGATTTCTGAAGTCATTGTTTATATAGCTTTATATGGCAAATGAGATTTGCATATTAATTTAAAGCTAAAATTATTCTGGCTATTCAAGGCAAATATTTCCACATTCAATAATTAGAAAAACAGAGAAAAAAATGAGGGCAGGCTTGGAGTTGTGACTAGCATCCACGCATGCCATGTGTGCAGCTTATCTAAAAAAACCATAGTTTGTCATTTCTAGTAATGATTTATCCTACAAAATGGAGGAAACTATTTTGCTCTTTTAATAGCAGTTGTCTCTATTTGTATGAAATCAAGTTTATTGCCTTGCAGAGAACAGGGGATGGGGAAGAAAACAACCCAAATCAAGTATTTCCAGTGAAAGACAGTAATGTTGTTTTCTTTCCTTTTTGAATAAAGACTAAAAGAGGGAAGGGGATTGATTGTTTGTATTTTAGAGTTTCCTTTACATATAGATCTGACCTAACATTGTCAGCAGTCATTTTCCATGCAAAGGTGGATAAGTTACCGTAGTGTCAACCAAATCCGTAATAAAATTTAAACAGTTTTGCAAGTAAAATGATCATTTGGGGAACGTTCATTAGATGCTTCCTGTTACCTGTATTTGGATTCCAGGTAGATTCCTCTAACGAATAAGTTTCACTAAGTTTCAATTACGTATCTTGCAAAAACATGAGTAAAACCAATGTAGTTAGATATTGCGATGTGATTTTAACATCATTTGTAACCCTTAGACTCTGAGTGAAATTTTTGAAGGCACTCATTTTGTGGCCAACTGCCCTCTGTCAATACTGAATGCCAGTTGTGTTCACTGGGAGCATAATGAGGCCAATAGAGAGCACGTTTGTAAACCCCCCCCCGCCTCCTCTCTCTACGAACTGAAATCACTGCTTAAGACAAGGCCCACTGTTGATGATTAGCTGAGGGAAAATATTGTAGTGAGAGTGTGCAAAAAGTATACTGGCAAAAACGCTTAATGCCACACAAGGAATGGAAAAGTCCCAATTTCATTTGTATCTCAAAGAAACCTTACCTATAATTATGTCACCAGTCAGTATTTTTCTTTCTAATTCTGCCCTAAAAATGACATTGAAATGACTTTATCAATATACTCTTTTAAGAATATTCTCCCATGCTATGTTTTGTTTCAGAAAACTTTAAAAAATGCAGTAGCTTAAGAAAAGTGAATGGTCTGAAATGTTTTGCTGTATGTGCTATTGTATTTGGACAAAATTATATATATTAAGGATTCCAGCATCAGCTCCAAAAACCTTTCCTGGAGCAGTTCTTTCTTACACCATGTTCCACAATTCACCTAAGACCATGCACGTGACAGACTTGCAGCACTTAACTGGTAGTGACAGCTTTAACGTGCTGTACCTTTGTTTTTCCTGTTGATTTTGCAAATGTTAAAAAAAATAAGAAAAAGAAAAAAAAGAGAAAAATCTGTAGAACTTTTGGCATAAAAGTGTAGCTGCTGCTGTAGCTAAATTGCCGCTAAGTGTCTAGGTGATAAAAGCGTTCTCCCACGCCTGCCAGTCTGAACAACACTATTGTCAGGAAAATGTATGCATCTTTTTCCAGTAAGGATAAGGACTGTGATAACATTAGTATTTAGACAAGACACTGAGCTGATGGTTGTGAAATGCATTAATGGATGTGTCACTATTTTAAAAGAGCACATCTAATGGATTGTTTATACATGCCATCTCATTGTACTTATTTATTTATTTTATAGGATATTTTAAACATAAAATTGCACGGATCAAAGTAGAACTCTCTTGTGACCTCCTTGCCTCAAGGGCCTGCGTTCAATAGAACTGATCCCAGTTCCCAGCCAGTTGCGTACACTACTGAAGGAAAATGAACATACTGAACAGCCACCACTTCTTGTACTTTCTGCCTACCACACGCCTTGTCATCTTATTAGCAGCTTTGACAACTGCTGAGGATGTGAGTAATAGCACTTTCAACCGCACTGAAATGAACACGGGATCTGTGCCTGTGGTGATCTCCCGCATCGACCATATTATAGTCAAGGAGGGGAGTAGTGCCTTGATCGACTGCAATGTCCAAGGTAGTCCTAGTCCACATTACAGATGGTACAATTCCAATGGCCGCCTGCTCCAAGAGGAAGAGAATAAAGGTAAGATCTTGGTATTCATGCTGATGTAGCCTGTCCAGAGACATTTCTGATTTCAGCAGGTTGACCAATAACCTGAATTTAATGGCCTGACTGTGGTGTTCCCCTGTGTGAAAATATATGAAAGCCTGATGGCAGCCATAAATTTGTTGTGCACACCTTGGAAGAAAACAATAACGTTTTTATAATGTGTTATTTATAGCAACACATAGCAAGAGGCTGAAACACTTAACAGAAGGTGTAGACAGGCTTCTTTTCATTGGAAGACTTCGGGTTTGATTCTATTTCCCATTCTGTCCTCTTTTTGTTCTTCTCTGGCACCAAAAAAGACTAAAAAGCTGTTTTCCAACTCAAGGGAGGTTTTTCTTGACATATGGGAATAGTTTGTTGGCACGAATTCAACACAGTTAGCTCCCTGATACGCCTCCTGTCTTTATGCACAGTGCCATGGGTGTGTGAGAAACAGGAAGACGCCCTGAATGACCAAGAGAAAAACCTATATAGGGCAGCAGTTGGAATGACAAGCCAAGTTTGAGCCTTCCTGGCTGTAGTTAAGACTCCTCAGTTGCATTTGCCAGAGACCTTAATTACACATGAGCTTGTTTTCCTGAAATGGAAGGTTTGGGTGATAATCCTAGTTATATTCTAGGGAATGTTTCGGGGGGAATTGGGATGGTTTTGCACATGTAATCCTTCCATACTGACTTCTTTGTTCACAGCATGATGAAATAAACTCTTAGTTATTCATAATAAATGCACAATAGCTTGCCTAACTAATAGTTGACCGGAGGGAGAACTCTGCTATGACGGGAGTAATGATTGACCCAGCTGGATGTGCAACAGCATAGTGTAGCTGTAAAAGCTTACTGCATAACTGGTTATATTTTACTTTACAGTATTATATAATTTTCTGAGTAAAGCTAGAGAAAGGAGGTACTTGAGCTAGTAAGCAAACTTGCACATATAATTTGTGCAGTCATGGCAACATACTGTGATTAGTGGGCTAGAGTGTTTTACTAAGGCTCACTAACAAATTTTCCCCATTAGTCAGGCATCTAACTTTAGGTCTTTGTACAGTCAACTGAGAGAGGTAGATACTAACACAAATATTTAGGTAGGTGAGCAAAAATTTTGAGCAAATCAGTAAAAATTGCAGATGTAGTATTAAGACAACATCACTTTAACTTAGACTTTCAACAGTGCACTTCCTCCTTTAAGAAACTGACTGTCTTCCTGTAAGAAATATCTTCTAGCACAAGACCTTTCTTTATTATGTATAATTATGTTGAGATTGGCATTGAATTATCAAAACCCAGCAATGATACCTTTTTCCAATCATTGTTTTCTCATTAGGGTTCTACTATCTGCTAGGATCCACTGGCACAGACCCAGTCATTGAGTCACCGTTCAATGCCATTATGTCATTTATAACAGTGGAGCCAGGATACATCAGCAAGGCATCTTGTCGTTTTACAATTAATAAAGACCTACTTAGCCAACATTGCAATTCAAAGAAATACTGAGCAGCCACTACTCTGTATTTTTTCTTATTCTAGAGGTGGAGAAACAAGTGTCATCTGTTACAGATGCTGACATTTCCTCTGTAAGAGAGTTTTCCTCTGAATTTGCTTAACTTAGAAGATTGGGGTCATTTTTTTATGTGAAGGTCTGCTTCAGACTGAGTTTTTTATTCTATATTTTTTTAATTTCAGGCAAAGTGATTCAACTGTTTTCAAGAATCAAGCTAGGGCAAAAAATAGTGTTTCGGCCAAGTTAAAAATTCTAAGTAAGAGGATAAAAAGATGTAATTAAGAACTGAGGCAGGGATCTTGTGGGAATACTTTCTACATAGGCTTCTACTGGAGATAGTGTAGAAAAAACAATTTGAATAATCCATGTTTAATTAGAAAAACTTTCAAAATGGTAAAAGCCCATAACTACTCTGAATTAAAGGGTTTTTTTGACTAATGAGTTTCAGAATTGCCTATAGATCCTTCCTTGAAAGAAATATAGTAAGAAAATAGAATAATCTTTTTAACAACAAAAGAACTTCCATGAAAATGATAAAATAAATGTAGAAGCAAGGTATGCACCAACCTGTGGCAGGACTGCAGTCCTTGCCTTGTGATTCACATGCATTGCACAGGGGTTTTGCGCTGTGTTATTCTTCTAGTCACAGATTCTGTGTCTTTGCTCAGCTGCCTTAATAGACTTAAATTGCAGCTGGTTAGGTTAGGTTTAAGGAAAAACAACTTTCTGATAGTAAAGATGGGTGAACACCTGAAATTCCTTCCTGTGGAAGGTTACTGAAATTCCATTACTGCCTTCAGCAGATACCTGTCAGGAACGGCTTGGGATTGTGTTACAGAGGTTGAAAACAGTTGAGTCGGCCTCGGAGCAGCAGTATGTATTAGATGATCTTGTTGGCATATATCAGGCTATGTCATTGTTTTAAAAGGAAACCTTCTGTATGACATCTCCCTGTATGACGAGTTCAGAAGGCTCAGAGGCACTCCTACACTTTCCCTCCACTATGTGAACACTTCCAGGGCTCGGTTTACATGAAGGAAAGAACTGACACCAGGCTCTCCTGTTGGAGTTGAATCATGTTTTTTGTAGCAAAGTTGCAATTTAATAAGTCATATCATAACGAATAAAGGAAAAAATGCACATCCACAGCTCTTAAATGGTAGTGATACTTGAGTAAAACCACAGCTGACTTGGGGAACTAAAAATCTAATTCATTACCAATATATAGTGGCAAACACAGTAACTAGTTGAATCTTGAATCACTTTAGCAGTGATAGGAGCACTGGATTTTAACATGTTGTTTAAAACTTAGTTTAATAGCTAAATTGTTCTGCTGTGCCAGGGTCCAAGGATATGAAATGTACCTGTACAATTACATGTAGTGACCAAATATGTCGATTATATTGCACTGATAGAAATGACTTTTAAAAGTAAAAGGAATTCCATCGTGCTGCATAGAAGTTCATACCGGCAAAGAAGATATTCTTTTAATTGGTCATGGCACTTCTCTTTCCCATCCATCTTACTCCTCCTGTCCTATTTCCCTTTTTTAAAATCATACTTCAAAATTAGATTCGTAACACCTCACAGGGCAGGCAGTGTAGTATATGATGTCTGAAATTTTAGGGTTTTTAAAGTTTACATTAACAGAATTATATGAGATGCTGTAACAAAACACCGCAAATAATTGTAAGAAAATGCATTGTCAGGGAACAAAACAAGGAGGGCTTAGTAGGTTTTTCTGCCTCACAGTCCCATTGTTACTGTTCTTTGAGGAAGTGTGGCATGTGTTTGGGAGGCTCTCTGGGGTAAGTAGTCCTCTCTTTGTAACTTAACTGACCATAAGATTGTGGTAGATGTCATGCATATTAACATCTTTTTATGAGACTTTTTTAGGGCATGATCCGATTATTCGCAGCTTGATGTCAGGGATTTGATAGCAACACAGCTAGGATCTTGGGCACAGACAGGCCTTTGCGATGGTAAATTCTTTGTTGTCTTGTGAACGTTATTTCCTTCTTCCAAAATCTGAAGCCAGTTTGACAAAGGCGATGTTTAAGTCTATGCTGATCATGTGAACAAAATACTTGTAACTAAGTTACTCTGTCTCTTCTCCAGCAGGAAAATGGTGGTTTCTTGACAATGGGATACTAAACATTACCAGCGTGTCTTTTGAAGACAGAGGTAAATACACGTGTGTCGCATCTAATGCGTATGGCAGTGTTAACAACACTGTGACGCTGAGGGTTGTTTTTACCTCCGGAGATATGGGAATCTATTACATGATTGTCTGCCTTGTAGCTTTTACCATTGTTATGATACTGAACATTACTCGGTTATGTATGATGAGCAGTCATCTGAAGAAAACAGAGAAAGCAATCAATGACTTCTTCAGAACAGAAGGAGCAGAGAAACTCCAGAAAGCCTTTGAGATTGCGAAGCGTATCCCCATTATCACTTCAGCCAAAACGCTCGAGCTTGCCAAAGTAACCCAGTTCAAGACCATGGAATTTGCTCGCTATATTGAAGAGCTTGCTCGGAGCGTACCTTTGCCACCTCTCATCATGAACTGCAGGACTATAATGGAAGAAATTATGGAGGTTGTGGGTCTGGAGGAGCAAGGACAGAATTTTGTACGGCAGACAGCAGAAGGCCAGGAAACCACTGAAACAGATGAGCTGTACATGATTCCGAACGCTTTGAAGCGCAGTGACTCTCCCACAGCTGACTCTGACGCATCGTCACTGCACGAACCACCTCAACAGATTGCAATAAAAGTGTCAGTTCACCCGTTGTCCAAAAAGGACTGCATGGATGGTCAGTCACAAGAAAGCATGCAGTTGGACACCAAGGAAGAAGACACTCCTCAAACACCAGCACTTCCTGCAGAGCCCCCTCCTGAGCCTTCTGCTGAACTCAGTTCTGATGATACAGCATTGGCAAATGACAAAAATACATGCGTTATATATGAAAGCCATGTATGATAGTTACTCCTGAATCTATGCATAGCAGGAAAATCAGGTGGAGCTCTTTTAAAAAAAATACATATTGTACTTGCCGCTAAGCCTTACCTGGAGACTATCATAGCAAAAGCATGTATGTGGATTATTTGGCACTTTCTTCTCAGTTTGACTTTAGTTTACCATGATGTATGGCAGAGTAATTGCTATTACATTAATATTAATTGCTCTTTTAAATTAGGAGTATTTCCAAGGAACATTTACCTCAGCATTTTCTAGGTTGGAGTCACCTGTAGTGGCCTCCTGGAAGTCATTGGTAGTCTTTGATGTAGGACACTTGAACTTACTAAACATAAAACTGGTTTTCATTTTCCTTCTTCACTCTTGTTATTTCCATCTATTGCATTTTTGCAAATATTATCTTGTGAATTTGAAATACTGCCCAAGAGGCAGCACTCCAGTAGCCAAATAAAATCCTAATAGATCCCATTTACAAACCCTGTTTGCTCAGCTGCGTTGTGATTTAGAGGGCTATTAAAGAAAGTTAAAATGTTTCCGATTCATTTGAGGCCACACTGCTTAGGCACACGGGAAATGGTTTTCCCTTTTCCATGGAATAAAGATGCCAACAATCGCTTTTTTCACATCGAGAAACAACTTTGAGGTGTATTTTACAGATGGGGAAGCCCATAAACATCTTCCAGAAAGTTGCAGTCCAACAGCTCTGCAGGGGTTTTTTTGCATATATTTGACCATTTTTTACTTTGCCAGAAGTTCATATAGAAAACAGCTGCAAATATGCAAGATGTCTTGTTTTGTAGTAATTTGGTAGTAGTAAGTATGCACTACCTTACCAGAAAATACGCAAGTTCCTTAACAGTCCTCCAAATGCCAGTAATCAGCTGATGACAAGGCTGAAATGGCAGAAGAACCTTTTAATTGGGATTCTCAATTTTGTGCAGATTCATATTCTGAAGATCAATCCTAAATTCATCTATAAGCATAAGTTTGAGAGTGTTTTATCCAAACTGAAAAAAAAAATATTAAAATCAAGTGTTCTGTGAAATTACAATGACCGTCACACAAGCTGTTTACTGTGTTATAATTGCTTTGGTATTTTAAGAACCCCTTACCTGTGTAGGATGTTCACTGCTTGAGTACATGTGACTCTACCCCAGTAAAGCTTTAATGATCACAGCAATTGTGGCATTAAAAAGGATCAACATTTATGCCAGGAAATGCCAGGGGTGGAAGGGAAGGGATAATTACTGTTGCAGACAGACAATAAGACGGACCTTCTCCGGAGTGAGTATGGAAAGAAAGCACTTACAAGGAGGAGTCTGTGTAGGATTAATAGCATATTACTTAATTCCCTGACGCATATTTAATTTGAAACTAATGAACAAACTGTCACCTCATAGGTTTTAGGAAAGACTGTAGTCTAAGTATAGATATTCAAAATAAACCTGGAATCAAGTATATTGCAGAAAAAGATATCACTTAGGTCTGTGGGGTGGCTTTCTGGACATTTTATAGAAGTAGCCACATCTGCTTAAGGTGTCAGTTGGAGGCAATCGGGTACATTAACTGCACAGGTAATTGAGACCAAACAAAGTCAATGTTGCAGCTGTCTGAGAAAACCCTTGATAATAAACTGAGGTTTTATGTCAACTTCTCTGTGTTAAAGTGCAGAGCTTCAGTAGCAGTGTAATACAGGAACACCCTATGACTTACAGAGGTGAAGCAGAGAAGGCTCCGTATTTATCTTTCTATGGTTACTAAAAAAAAATACATGTTTAATAACAGACTTCAGATTTTGTGACCAACTTGTGAAAATCACAGCATTCAGTTGCCTAACGTTTGTGCTCACCACAGTGGCAGGCATCTATACAAAATGCATTTGCACATGCAAGGGCAAAGTCCTTTTAGGAATGTGGCTGGAAATATTTTCGTTCCAGCGAAGCAATATAAATCTAGAACACAGGGTAGATTAAGAGAATACCATAAAGAACCTCACTTCTGACCAGTGCGATTGAAAATACTACTGATGCAAACTGTTAACTTCTTGCTTGAGTCCAAAGTACATTTCTGTTTTTCAAGTTACTTAATTTGCTTCTGGTATGAAAAAGGATGAGGGTGGAAACAAAAGCAGGAGCTTGCACTAAATTCTTTTAATTCACCTTAACCTCCTGAAAAGAGGCATCTTGATTTTTCAGCCTATCCAGCAATTACAAACAACGCTCATGCATTCTAAAGTTACCTGCCTGGTGCCCAGCTGAGATTGCATAGATAAGCAAGGGTGTTCTCCTTGAAAGCATAAAAATAACTTTTTTTTTTAAGTTTCAAAATTATTTATTAAACTACACTATTTTAATTGTTTTTTAATTATGAACTTTTTTCAGTAGAGACCAGCCCCCTTCACATATTTATGTGGTGATTGGTACCAGGCAGTTCTGATCCTGACTGCTGCTCTCAGACTGTCCTCCAGCCTGTTTATTATTTATTTATTGAGAAACATTTGAGAGCAAACAATCCCCATGGTTTTCTTCAGTATCTCTGTGTAAACTTCCTTGAAGATACAGACTATGTTTTTTTCCAAAGGTTGCCCACAAAGAGCATGTATTTGAAGTACACATGAACAAATGTACATTGCAAACCACATTATGAGCAACAGTTATTTGTATGAGATGCACGTAATAGGTGTTGTGCTGAATTCCCGCCGTTGCAAGGTCAAAGGGAACCTTGACTTTGCTGGAGCTGGACTCACTCAGAGCTGAGAGTTCACAGGTAGGAATGGCCCAGCCAGCCTGCTATAAATTCTTTGGACATTTAGCTTTGTGGTATTACTGGAATAAAAGCAGATCAGCACTGTACCTGAAGAAAATACAGATTGTAATGGTTCTGGTTTATGTATTTTTTCTGTTTTCATGTATGCTGCTCAGTATCTTTATTCATCCATTGTATAACACGTGTAAGCCTAAGGCTTTTTACATGCTTTCAGGCACTTCCTTTCTGGGAGATAGATGGGAAGCAAGACCCAAACCCATCTTTCCTGTTCCAGACTTTCTGTGGCTGTGCTATTATGAAGTAAACAATTCTTTCTTGCAGTATTTCTTAGGGAATGGCTATTTTATGGTGCAAGAACACAATTAACAAATACAAAATTAATGATGGCTCTAAGAAAACATTAACATTTGCATTGTTACGTATTTTCATGCACCTTAAGCACTTCAGGGACATTAGAGCGATCTGTTCCCACGACTGGACTATGCACACCTTTTGTTACATTGTCGTATTTATTATGTCACCAAACACTAAGGTTCTTAAAACGCTCAGGGTCTGGAAAATCCAGTCCAACAGAATTTGCATTCTAAAAGCATAAGGAACACCAAGCCAGCCTTAGAAAGGAAAAGAGATTTGCAGGATATATTTACACCATTTAAAAATATTTTTGCCAAAATGTCATGAAACGTGACTAGATTTCTGCAGCACAAGAAACCAGTGTTGAATTTGAATTTTCAACTTCTATTCTTTTTTCACTAAATGTAAGGCCATACAATCAAACCACTCACTATGTTCTTATTCAACATATTCTTTTTAAGCAGCATTTGTTTACTGCTGATCTTTTTTCTTCTCCGATTTGAGTATGCTTGTCATGAAACCTACCCTTCAGTCATTTTTTGAGATTGTAATTTAAAAAATGTAAAAGAACCCATAGATCAGCATTTTGATGCAGGTTTATTGGTATTAGGTAGGGCACAGCGTTTGCTCCTGTGCTTAAAAATTACTGGATAAGACTTGCAGAATGGCATATACAGGCAGATATTGATTTTTTTAAAATCAGTGCCTGTTTTATTCTAGTGTACATACTAATGTCAGTTCCTTGATTTGGAGTTACCTTTTGACAAAAGTACTGTAACATATAACCAGGGCTTTCTGACATTCAATTTGGTTCAGATCAGCTAGTTCTGAAAAGTGTTAACAGTGTCGAATTTCAAAAGTTCTCATGGAATACCTTAGCAGCATGCTATTTTAAGAGTTGGCCTCTTAAGTATGCCATACTTAGTTGGACAACTGAAAGCTTCTTAGATGCAAAGGAAATGCTTGCACTAAAGTATCTTAAGTTATATTTCATTTATTATAAAATCCTTTTTGATTTTACAAGAAGTGTAAGACAAACCTGAATGTGTTCTTTTGAGAAGTAGTTACTGTATTTTGATTTGAATAACTGTTACAATTTTATAGTTCACAGCCGTAAACCACAAAGAGACCAGTTCGTGCTGAAGTGGCAAAATGAAATGTGATCCAGCTTGTATATTGATCATTGTTTCAATAAAGAATTTGCACAGAGTATGTCGAGTTTGTACACACTCAACAAGATGATATTTTCCTAGTAAGAGTATGACATGGCTCCAGTTCAAGGGGAAGTGAACTATGTCTTTCATTGTACATCTGCTAATATTCCAGAAACTTTGATCAGGAGAAAGTTATTTACCTAGAAAGGAAGTTTTAGTAAAGCTCCGAAAGGGAGCTGTTGTTATTCAGAATGTAGACCCACTTGTTAATTGGTGGTGTTATCAATAGCCTAGCTTGCTGAAGTATGTAGCATCTTCCCTTTGGAAGCATGTCGGTGCTTACGCATGTAATCCAAAGGACTACTTTGTCCACTGTTGCCTTTCTGAGCCCTGTCATGGGCTTGCTGGTGTTTCAGAGTTGGGGCCAATGAAGTAAAAGTCTTTTCTCCCAGATGCACCCTAGTACCAAGACAAAATAGAAGTGTGTGTTGCCATACCCACCCCCTTTCTTTCATCCACCCTAAAAGGATGAGGTGAAATGGCTTTCCTGTCCTACAGCAGTTGGACTATATGACTCCCTAATAGTCTTCAGCAGGGCTTAGCTGAAGCAGACGCTGTAATACCTCGGTCTGGTTCTGCTGGTGCTACCACAACTATCAGTCAGTGGCAGTCACAGAATGGTAGGGGTTGGAAAGGACATTTGGAGATGATCTAGACCAACCCTCCACCAAAGCAGGTTTGCCTACAGCAGGTTGGACAGGAACGCATTCATGCGGGTTTTGAATATCTCCAGAGAAGGAGACTCCACAGAGGAGCCACTCTGGGCAGCCTCTTCCAGTGCTCTGCCACGCTCAAAGTAAAGAAGTTTTTCCTTATGTTGAGATGGAATTTCCTGTGTTCCAGTTTGTGCCTATTGCCTCTTGTACTGTCACTGGGCACCACTGAAAAGAGTCTGGCCCCATCCACTTGACACCAGCCCTTTAGATAGTTACAAGCATTGATAAGATCCCCTTTCAGTCTTCTCTTCTCCAGGCTAAACAGAGCCACGTCTCTCAGCCTTTCCTCATAAGAGAGATGCTCCAGTCCCCTGATCATCTTCATAGGCCTGTCTTTTTTGAACTGGGGAGCCCAGAACTGGACACAGTACTCCAGATGCAGCCACACCAGGGCAGAGTAGAGGGGGAGGATGACCTCCCTCGACCTGCTGGCCATGCTCTTTCTAATGCACCCCAGGATGCCATTGGTCTCCTTGGCCACAAGGGCACATTGCTGGCTCATGGTCAACTTCCTGTCCACCAGGACTCCCAGGTCCCTCTCTGCAGAGCTGCTCTCCAGAGATCAACCCCTAACCTGTACTGGTGCAAGCAGTTATTCCTCCGTAGGTGCAGGACCCTACACTTCCCCTTGTTGAACTTCATTGGTTCCTCTCCACCTAACTCCCTAGCCTGTCCAGGTCTCGCTGAATGAGATGAGATGAGTGGGGGGACTTGCCCTTTCACACATGAAAGATTTGCTCTTGCCAGCTGCCTGTTTAGGCTAAAAAACAGACAATAGCAGGAAAACAGTTGATATTTTATGTTTTAACTCTGTTGTTTGAAAGAGTGCTGCAATTTTAAAAAATATTTTCAGAAGCATTTTCATTCAACAGTTTCAGTTGAGCTAGTGAGAGAGCTGAGAGATCCACAATTTATCTACAAATATCTGTGAAAAATAGTGAAGGGATCACAAACCGATCATAAAAATGGAATACATATGGCTAGACCCATATGCTATTTTATTGTCTCAGCATGTGACCCTGTCTTGCAACTGAGGCAGTTTGATAGGCTGTGACTTTTTTTTTTTTTTTAAATGTAGAACACCACCACTTCAGGATGCTCCCCTCCAGAATGCTGAACTCCTCCAACAGCTTCGGTGGCACATTTTTCAGGAAGGCAGAGTACCACCAAGCAGTTGGTCCTAGTGAGCTACACTCCTGAACACTGTGAAACAGGCTCTCCCTGGCCCCAGTGCTTCTTATGAAGAGAAGATATTTATGATGTGGAGGAGACTGGCTTTCATCAGTACTACAGAGGCACTGCAAAGCTAAAAGCTGCTGGTGGGTAGTGTCTCCACAGAGACAAAGATGTCTCTGCTCTCCTAAGACTGGAGCCTGGGAAAGCCTGTGCATAGCTCAGGGCTGGTACCCCAGATATTTGCAGTGCTACACCACTGCTTTCCCACAGGACTGGACATTTTCTAGCCCACATCCTGCACCAGTGCTTCGAATAACCAGCTAAGAGACTTGTGTATCAGTTCCTTTTCAGGGTCCATTTCTTCCATCTCTTCCTCTCTCTGTCTTAACTTCCTGCGCTTTTCTTCGTCCCCACCAGGTCTGCAGCATTTCTCAAATGAGAACAGAGTGAAGTTAGTGGTTAGGGCAAGTGTTTCTGCACTTCAGGCACCTCTGTTCCAAACTGACCTTTCATAAGTCCCAAAATGGATTTTTTTCCCCAGCTGTACCAGGCTCTAATGCTATGTACTATATTTAGCTCTCTGTCTCCCAGGCCCAAACTGAGTCATTATACTCTTACAGTAAAAGCTGACTCGTGAATCCATGGTATCATGTATAAGTCTGTAAATTGGTCAAAGATAGTAATATAAACTGAAGCTAAGTTACCAATTTCTTATTCAAAATCAGGATGTATTGCAGGAAACAATAAAAGTGGCAAACTTAGGACACTCAAATTATGTAACAAGAACCTATTTCATACCACGACAAGATGAGGCAAGAATGAGAAAAATTAACAGCCAGCCTTGTATTCCGTGGAGAATACATGTAAAACCTTGCTTATGGTTGAGTAGAAATTTAGCACCAGTATCAAATCAATTTGCCATTCTATAGCCACTTCCCACTTTGAGAAAAGATTCCTGTTATATGGGCAAGCACCTTAGGCATGGAAATACTACATGAGTTATCAGAAAGAGCTTTATCTCCCTACCATTTTTGAAATTATTTTCAGGACTATTTAGCTATGCATCACAGGCCAACCACAGACTGCCACCCTGTCCTGTCCCGTCCTGCTGTGGAGCCACAGAGTTTGGGAGCTCCTGTTTGAGACGTACAAGCGGGTCTTTCTGAAATATTTCTGTCTTCCTTGCATAGGTTTTGATTATACCACAAAATAAACCACTCATATTTATTAACAGCTCAGGCCCAGTTATTCTCAATTGATAATTACAGAGAAGCCAAATAAATGCCGTCATCACTTCCCTCTTTCTGAAGCCTCTTACTGCTTCCACCTTGAGATTATCCCTGACAGACAGATACCTCCTGAGTTGTTGGGGTATCCTTTAACTCCTTCCTGCTGGTGAGCACTACCTTAAGTCAGAAAGCAGGATTCAAAAAAAATATCAGCCAGAAAAAGAAGCTCCCTTCTAAGAAGACAAGCGTGGATCCTGCCTGTTTAAAATGGTTCATTATCCTTCTCTCTAATATGTGCAGAGTAAACAGCCTCAGGAAAAGGAGGTAAAAAATGGAAAGAAATTTAAGAAGATTAAAATGGAAAATTTTTCTCCTCACTCAAAACATCCAGAGGTGATTTATCTTCAAAGTATATTAAATTTTAGCCCATTTGATCGTGTTCATGTGTTTTTAAAAATACTCAAGTGGAGAAAAAGAAGATTCCTAAAAACAATGAAATTTTCACCCCCAACCCTAAAGTAAATTATCACAAAAATACGAAACATATTGCCCAGCCCTTCTCTCAGGATACCTTTTATCAGGGAAGATATTTCTAGTCCATTTTATGGTTCTGCTTTGGTGACTGCAACTTCCTTAAGGGACTGATGGAAGTGGGTTTCTTTTCTGCTGTCTTCTTCTTGGTTACATATTCTCTACCCTGTGTGATCTCTTCTTTGTGTATAAAAATCAATATTTCACTGAAGATTTATCTTCTTGCTTCCTTTCCCCATGGTAGCATTCCATTTTGATACCTTTTTTTGTGTTTTGTTTTACTGTTTGGATTTTGGTTTGTTTGCCCTAAAATTCCCCACATTTTAAAATAAATCAGAGGATCCTAATGTTTTTTCAGTTGCCTGTTTGGGGGCAGGATCCCTCACACTTGTCCGTATAATTCAATTTTAATTATGCAGATGTACAATTAACTACTCCCAGGTTGGTGCAGGATGAACTAATCAATAAGCTGAAGTAGATTTCTTTTGCAGAACAGCATCAACAGAACAGGTAAAGACATAATTCCTAAGATACAAGTGAAATAAGTGTCCTCAGTCACATATGGGTCTATGAATAAGTTACGTTCTTTTGTTTGTTCACTTCAAAAAAGTCACATATGACACATCTCTGCCTTAAATAATGTCTTTCTTTTTGCTTAGCTTCCTATCATGGATGGACTAGCGTATTTGCACAGTCCCTACACTTGTACATCAACTGTCCGTTATCTGTATTGGTTTATCTTATTCATTGGAAAGCTCGCCAAGTGCAGAGCCCTCTCTAAATTAGATATTTTTGAAGAGACTGCAGACAGCTTGGTGGCACTATGTAAATGATATTCATTTCAAATGCATTGATAAATGCTTTTTCACTTTTTTTTTTTTAACTAAAATGCTGTATTTCTATATAGGCTGATATCTACATATTAATAGAGTCTGTTTTTCTATATCCTTGAACTAGAAACTCCAGTTTTTCATAAGTGTGCAGTAAAATGACAGTAATCTGCTGCTGAATAAAACTGCTTTTTAGAACTACAGTTTCTACATTTTGTAATCCCTGTGTAATCTCTATTAAGCAAGAGCTCATTCTTTAATATATATGCTACAAATGAGGTGAAAGGCTCCAAATCTTTGTTATTCATGTAGTCCGCATCAGACTACTAGTTATTTTATTAGAACATATAATAGACCTACCCTGACACTGTAACTCCTGTTTCAGTTACCAGAAATAGCCCCAGAGCATTAGCCAAATGTTATATGATACAGCACCACCGAGAACTATGTTCCTACTCTACACCAGTTTCAGAAAAAAATCTCCAGAGAAAACCCATCCCTTCTCAGCAGAGAAGCAGGGACTGAAAGCTTCTGAAATACTTAACGCTTCACATGTTTTTCAGAAAAAAAACACCAACATCTAGGTAATTATTATGGATCTTTCTTGTAAAATTGATGCAGGGGCTAAAGTGTCATCATAGATGGAGCTCACTGCAGCATGGAAGCTCATCACTACCAGTAGGTAGCTGTCAGTTATCAGACAGTAGCTAACAACACTTCTCAGGGTAACGCATGATACTATAAGGAGGGAAGTGTTACTCCATATCGTGTAAATTGGCAATGTCCAGGAGACTATGGATAGTGTCGCAGGATGCAGCCCCCAAACTGTTCAGGTGATGGCACTGCATCTGAAACTCAAGCCTGTTTCCTGACTAGAGAAGGGCACTGGGAGCATCACCAAAGGCTCCGTGCTGGGACAGTGGAGTCAGACCCTTTCACGAGAACCTTCCTTTTGGCTTGATATTGTGACCAAAGTACCCCTCTTCTTTATTTGCTCTAGCACGACCTCATAGTTCTCCTTCAAGGGAGGCTAAACATGGGCTCTTCAGTGAGGCAACTGCTGAAGACCATGCAAATGCACAGGGGAATGAGCAGCTCAGCTGTACTGGCAGATGCGAGTTTGCCTTTGTACCATACCAGATAAAGACTCTCCCAGAGCCCTGCCAGCATCCAAGTGGAAAAGGGCTGTGATGCTGTGAACCTGGACAAGCCGGAAGTAGATGCAAACAGGCAGGCGAGAGTGAGCTGGAGGCAGCCTGGGCCTGTCCAATAGACATGGAATTAAGAGGACAGTCCCACACTTACTACTGCAAAATACCTCCAGGAAAATCAGCTCCCTGCCCCTACCCCCTCTACTCCTGAGAGCTATGTCACCCATCATCAGCTCAGCAACATCTCCTTGTCCTTCTGCCTATTCAGGCTCTGACCAGACAGTTTTTGCTTTTACTGAGCAGCTACAAGGTTGTCTAATCCTAATGGAGGTTTGTTCTGGCTCTTCTTGCCCTGTCTCTCCCCATTACTAATTTACAAGAAGGCATGGGATTCACTTGCCAGCACACAAGTGAAAAGCGAGTCCTCAGAGACCTAACAGACCAACTATTCTGTTCTAAAGGAGGATGTGCAGAAGCTAGGCACATCAAGATGAATTAATAGATTTAAAGCCCCTGCCAGGTTAAACCCTGTATGCTTATTCATCTTCCCAATCTGTAATGGCAGGATGCTGGCCAGATTTAACAACGTACAACTTGACCTATTGCTGTGTTTTAAAGGGAGTTTTATATGATTTTTTTTAACCTATGCAAATTGAGCAATGAAGAGTTAAGAGAACACAGATTCCAGGCGTAATCACAATGCTTTCTTCTCACAATGGTAGGAATTGTATTCTGTGCCTATTTTCAATTTGCAGAACAAACACAGGATGTCCTAGACAAATCAATATTTTCTCAGTGATTGTGGTTGTCCTCAGCTTGCCTCCAGGTAACACAATAAAAGGTTTTAAGGTACTGTCAATTAGCAGATGATAGCAAATGCTTTTGATCAGGTACCCTGTTTGGAAAGTAACCACACTGGGAATTCCCAGTTTGTAAATGAGATCTGTTGCTTTTAGATTGACTTTCCATATAATGGATTGTAAAAGGCCAATTTTACTGGAGCAGGACTACACAATCTTTTGCAAGTCTAGTCTACTGCTGCACATTTTTTCTTTTCTCTTAAGAGTCTGCTATAGGATATAATATGTACTAGAAAACTTTAATGCTCTACCCATGCAATTAGAGAAATTTTATTCAAATAAAGAATCAGAAAAAATATGTTGTCCCTTATATTTTTTCTTTCAAGTGCTATTATCGATAATTCTATCGTTTGCGCCATGTTGTAGTCACAAACACTGAGACAGATGCTGGTAACATTTCTGCCCACTTCAGCCTAGACCACGCCACTTCATTAGAGTGCTGAGAATTTGCTGGCTTCGGAGAGGCCAAAGCATGTATTCTCAAGGGACTGAAAGGAAAATGTTCCACAAATGCCAAGCTGGAACTTGGCACTGCGGTCACTCAGCAAATGAATGGCACTGTACATAATAAACAAGCAGAGAGAGGGAGCTTAAATTCTAAATACCCTCTTGAGAAAAGATAGAAAACAGTTCCTAGGAACAGTGAACAAAAGCTGTCAGAAAACTAAGATCATTGATTTTTGTCATGAATGACTTATGATTATGGCTATGTGGTTGGAACGGGAATGGAAGATTCCGCAGTACAAAGCACTGCATTCTCAAATCTCATGTGAGATTTCATTTACTCTCATTAGATAAAGCACAGTGTCACATTTGTTAGATCTTTTGGGCTCAAATATTGTATTTTACACATTAATCCAATTATCTTCCTGTTTCACTACATCTTTAGATGACATTAATATATCATCAATTAACAAATGCTTTTCTAGTTCCATGTATATTTGTGTAGAAGAAAATATGGTTTAGAATAGCCATTAATTTTCAATTCAAATGTATAATCTGCTTCAAAATGAAACTGACGAAGCTGCAATTTTATTTCCACACCTCTCATATTTTTATTATGCGACACACTAATACTAAAAATAAGAAAATATATGGCACAGAGCTCAGGCTGCCAACTGGCTACCTGACAAAAGAACAGATTAGGCAAGGTAGCAGGATCTCTGATCCAGCAGATGAACAAGCTGTATTCTACCTTCTGCATATTAACACCATTCAGATCTGAAGGGAATCTGCTGTGACCGACATGCACTTTAGTTCTATGCTGTGCAGCATTCAGGATATTCACCGATCTGTTACCAACCCCATACCCTCGATATCTTTCATAGTAACCATCCACTACCAGCTCAGAATTTCATAATGCACTCTTACGAAATCTTTCAAAACCTTACTCTGCACTGGAACAGGAGGCAGCCTCCTCAGAGCCCAAAACATAGCCTTGTTCTTTACCTTAGAAGGGCTTTAGTCCACATCCAGTCCCATTCTCTTAAAATACAAACAAAGATTAATAGAAGGCAGAAAATGAACCTTCAAGCTCACCAAATAAGCATCTGCAATTTTAAATACTAACACTAAACCACCACTGTGCAAACTCACATTCTATTCTCTTCTCTTTTCCAGGTCTTTTGCAACTTTCTTTTGTGGTCCTTGACTTTCTGATTTGGGGGCCTGAACTATACCCTCCACCAGAGGAATCTGAGTCTAAGTTTGTGTTCTGCTTCTTCTTGCACTTACTTGCCACTTGAAAGAAATCCAGTTGTGCAGTTAGGCCCAGATCCAGAAAAACACATAAGCACGTGATTTATATATATGAATAGTACCATTGTGAAGGGTGCAGGCTCTTTCCCAATATTTGCCACCAGTCTTTTCTCTGGTATTGCTTCTTTGTTCCCTATTACTGCATGTGGCATTTCTGTTTATTCCAAGATTTTCCTGTAAATTCAAAATGGGGTACAGGCTATCTATACGATCATCCCCAGCACTGAGAGGAGAGGGCTCTCAGAACAACTAAGACATAAAGCACACGTACAACTGTGTTTAAAACGAGATGTCAGAAAGTTCTCAGCACTGCTTTTCATCTCAACCAATTACCATGTATCAGAACAACGGCTGGCTAGCTTGTTTGCTCAGCTTGAACCTTTAGGAAGATCGTCCCAGTAGCTCATTTAGTTAGGGAAATACCACTGCAGAAGTAGAAGTGAAGGTTTATGAGTTACAACGTAGTTGGGATGTTAAGTGCTAAATACTCTAAAATTAAACGACTTAAATAGTGTGGATTCTATAATATTGTGAACCTGTAAATATTCTTTCACCTATGAGCAGTGGTGTATATTTAGAGGAGAGATATCAACATGTTTCAAACAGTCCCATAAGCAAAATAAACATTTAGAGATAGGTATTAACTGAGAGTGATCATTAACGTGAATTCTCCTGGAAACAATTTCATACAATCAAGTTATTTCAATTATCCTACTTTAGGCTTAGGAATTCCTGTTGGAGATTCCCACATATTGGACCAGACATTTAAAAGTGCTGATGGGATATTTACTCTAAAATGCCAGACATGAACTCTTTGCAGCTGTGTCTGACACAGCGCAACTTCGTACTGAATGATTTGAGTCCTAGGGTCAGTATTGCAGAAACACTGATGATGGCCAAACACTCTTCATCATTAATTTTCATAAACTCTAAGGGCAGTTAACAGCGTATCTCAGGGAGGTGTTCAAAATCTTGCAGAGTCAAAGTCCTGATAGACCTATCACATAGCAGACAGCTCAGCTTTCTGAGGTTAAAATCAGAAAAGAAAGTTGAAAAAGCAATTTTTAAAAAAATCTGTATTGAATTAGTGACATGTAATGCATGCAACGTCATCAGTCTGGTTCTCAGAGAAAGGGATAAAGTACATTCAATGCTGTTGTCCTAGTAAAACTAATTCCTAGTTGCTCAAAACCTGAAAAGGCAAAGAATCCTTTAATCCAATATTCTTGAGGCATTTTAAAAAAACAAACTACAAGCTTTTGTGTTAAAGCCCATTCTAATTGAATCTTAAATCAGCTGATGTTATAGTGCTGACAACTTAATAAATGTTTCCAGGCAACTGAAAAAAAAAGCAAAAAGTAAACAATTCAAATATGCTAAAGAACAAACTGATACAAAAATAAAACCTCCTCCTGTATAGAGCTCCTCGCTTAACGTTAACTCCTTTAATGTTTCATGCGTAAAGAGGAAGTACAGAGTCTTGCAAAACAAGGGGCAGTGTTTTTCAGAGTTTTTTGGCCGCGTTATTTTCACAACAGATCCTCTTGTTTCAACACTTCAGCAGACAATTGCTTCCCATTTCAGTCAACCCAGGAGAACCACCACAGAGTCTCCAAAGACTTCATAAAGTCACTGAGCAGACTCTGAAAGTCTCCCTGTGCCTGTCGTGTGTGTTGGGGGTTAACTCCCTATAACCACTCTTGTGTGGCTTGCATAACGAGGCATGGAGACTGTATTTTGTGCCTTGTGATACTTACATTTTTTACTGCTCCAGCAAACTAGAGGTGCTGAAGTTGCAGTTTGTGCCAGCCAAGAGCAGTTGCAGACTGTAGTGAACTCCTCTTGGGCCAGACAGAGACAAAAAGTGGTCTCTGGTATTTTTCTGATTGTCTGTGCGCTCTAACTCATCACCAGAAAACCCTTCTTCCTCGCTATACCCCAGTAATACATGCTCTCCACCTGGATGGGACAACTGCTGCCCTTTGGATAAATGCAGAACACACAGGCACTTGCTCCAATGTCCCTGATGCCCCGGTTTATAGGTGCGATGGCTTTAGAGGCATCACAGTTCTCTGTGGGGAATGTTTTCTTATTATTCATCTACTTCAAAATCACTCTTACCACAAAAGAAGTTAGAGATGCACATAAGACTATCTTTCTACCTACATCTCTCTTTAATGGTGCAGTTGAACAGTTACAGATTTTCCTGACAAAAAGACGTGTTTGTGTCCCTGAAAGAGGGGTCAAGTAACAATCATTAAAGAGTGTCTTATCATGCTGGAGAATGATACCCTCTATAAGCTACCTCTCATTTAAAATCCTGCCAGGGGTCATAAAACATATTTTTTGTCCTCCTCTACTATGTCAGCTGACCATTTCCACTTCGTTAAAATAAGCACTGTTTCACTCCCTTGGAGCTGAAAAATACCTCTTTGCTAGACAAGTTATCAGGTCCTGTGCTTGACTGGCTAATTAAGAGCTTGTATTGGGTGTGCATGGGAAGGCTTTGGTAGCTGGGGGGCTACAGGGGTGGCTTCTCTGAGAAGCTGCTAGAAGCTTCCCCCATGTCCAACAGAGCCAATGCCAGCCGGCTCTAAGACAGACCCACTGCTGGCCAAGACTGAGCCAATCAGCAATGATGGTAGTGTCTCCGTGAGAACATAGCTAAAAGGGGGAGAAAATCATGCTACACAACAGCAGCCAGAAGAGAGTAGTGAGAATATGTGAGAGAAACAACTCTGCAGACACCAAGGTCAGTGAAGAAGGAGGGTGAGGAGGTGCTGCAGGCACTGGAGCAGAGATTCCCCTGCAGCCCGTGATGAAGACCATGGTGAGGCAAACTGTCCCCCTGCAGCCCATGGAGGTCCACAGTGGAGCAGATATCCACCTGCAGCCTGTGGAGGACCCTGCACCGGAGCAGGTGGATGCCCAGAGGCTGTGACCCTGCGGGAAGCCTGTGCTGGAGCAGGATCCTGGCAGGACCTGTGGACCCACAAAGAGAGAAACCCACGCTGGAGCAGGTTTGCTGGCAGGACTTGTGACCCCTTAGGGGACCCATGCTGGAGCAGTCTGTTCCTGAAGGACAGCACCCCATGGAAAGGACCCACACTGGAGCTGTTTGTGAAGAACTGCAGCCTGTGGGAAGTTCTTGGAGGACTGCCTCCTGTGGGAGGGACCCCACGGTGGAGCAAGGAAGAGTGTGAGTAGTCCTCCTCCTGAGGAGGAAGGAGCAGCAGACACAGCATGTGATGAACTGACCATAACCCTCTGCACATAACTGCAATGCTTGGGAGGAGGAGGTAGAAAAAAAAAAAAAAATCGGGAGTGAAGTTGAGACTGGGAAGAAGGAAGGGGTGGAGAGAAGGTGTTTTAAGATTTGGTTTGATTTCTCATTACCCTACTCTGATTTGACTGGTGAAAAATTAAATGGGTTTCCCCAAGTCAAGTCTGTTTTGCCCATGGTGGTAGCTGGTGAGTGATCTCCCTGTCCTCATCTCGACCCACGAGCCTTTGATTATATTTTGTTTCCCCTGTCCAGCTGAGGAAGGGGAGCAATAGAGCGGCTTTGGTAGGCACCTGGCATCCAGCCAGGGTCCAACCCACCACACAGCTCCTTCTGTCGACAAAGGGTAAAATTCTTCCCTTGTCCTTGTTGATGACTCACTGCACGTGTTTCAGTTTAAAGCATTTCCCACCTGAACTTCATGGTCCATATTGCATATTTGTAAATTTGTATTAAAAAAAAAAAGTGGCTTATTACTAGCTCTATACTGCAACCATTATAATAATGTTGCCACTTTGGGCTGACAGTTGGTTTGGTATCACCTTCCCCATCTTCCTTCTTCAAAGCATCCTGTAAACTGACTATACCACTACGTCAGGAAGGCATTCTTCAGGGGGCTGGTTTTACATTTCCCTTCCTTTCCCAAACTGCTATGCTCTTGCTCAACTTAATGCACTTTGAAAAGGAGTTAAGCTAAAAATGGGAGTCATGCTAATTACGGAATAAGAATACCCACATATGGAGTTACTCAGGAATAGCTGTTCTTGAATAACTTCATATAACCAAGCCTGGGACATATTTTTAAGGTTTTCTTTTACAGTCATGACAAGTAGGACTTCGGGATTTTTAATTTTTTTTTCTTTCTAATTTTTAAAATTTAAACAAAACTGTCACAAAAGTTGCTTCAGATAAATTGTTCAGAAAGTGCACGCATATTTGTGTCTCTGAGTTCTATCCTAGTTTTCAGAAAACATACCCATTACAATGCAACTAGGAACAGAATCATTTTTCACATTCCTAACAGCAGAAAAAGTGATATAATTTTAATTATATCAGGAAGCATCAATTCAGCACACAATGGAAACAAGACGCTGGGCCCTGATGTTAGCTTGGTGACTCAGGCACCATGGCAGGATTTCCTTCTCTCTAAAAATTCTTTAATTGGAGTGGATGATGAGGCATCTGTTCCCTCTCCTTTGGACTCAGTACAGCCCTCTATGGAAAGACACAACTGTTTTGGGAAACAGACAGTGGAAAAATCTTTTTGACAAAGTACAAAAGGGCAACAAACAGTGGAGCCAAATCCATTCCTGACATCCCTAACGAATTTCAGTGGCACCGTGGCAGAGATTATTATAGCCTACGTGCTAGATGCTCTGCTACAAATTAAAAGCATTGGAGTAACTTTGCAGACCTGGTTCACAGAAACAGCTAGCAGTCAGGACATCTGGCTATGGGTTAATGTTCCACTTCTAGGAAAACGTTGCTAACTTTTTTCTTAGGAAGACAGTTGGCTCTTGAGCCTTGCTCCCTCTTTCCCTGGCCCTTCAGGAAATGTGGATGCATGTCTAATGAACAGAATTATATTGTTGCAGCAATATTGCAATATCGTTGCTGTTTCTGGAAAAACGAGACAGATAATAACTTAAATCGTGTATTCTTTGTACCCCTGTATGTGCAGAGAGTAGGATAGGGTAGAGAGCAGGACAAGCATCTTAGAAAGCAGTAAGGAGCACTGAAACCGTTTGAACATACGTTTAGTGTCTGCTTATTAGAAATTTTTATTAAAGGTACAAAGTCTTTAACTTCCACACATTAATATTCCAGTGATGAACTAACTAAACCTAAGGAGGAAAAGCTACACATGCAAGCACATGCATCCCCCCATATATACAAGCACAGAGGAGGGGAATAGTTCTGAGGGGGGATGCTGTAAGAGCTGCCTTGCATTACGTACAACACGCTGCAGTGCTGACCTTGCTGGGAACTGATGCAGCAGACAACTTACCAGCCTGGGAATCACCAAACTCTGATTTTGTCAAGGAGTCTGAACCGTTTTAAGGAGAAGTTTTGCTACTGTTCAGGTGCTGCTGTTCTCCTGGGTTCAGAAGAGTCAAGAATTCACACAGACACACATGGTGAGGCCACCCAACAGAGAATATTCAATCATCTCCCTGAGATGATCAGAGGTATCTGTATTAAAGACACCTTGTAGCTTAGTGTACTAAAATACGGAAATGTATGCATTCCAGTGAAATCTTGTCTTGAAACTTGACATTTAAAAAGGGGGGGGGGATGAGTCTTGTAAGACACATTTACAGACTGATTTGCTCCACATTAGTTTTGTTCTGAAGTTAGCAATGCTGTCTGGAAATAGTATTAACATTATTTCAGTAAGAAATTACGTGCTACTCTCCAAGATTTATTGGACGCTGCTATAACCAGAAAGCACAGCAGAAATATACATAAAATTCAGAGTCCTGAAGTCATAATCCTAAGGATAAATCTTTCTGCAAATTCCTGAGAAAGCTTAATTTTAGCCACCTTGCCAATAAAAAGAGATAAAACAGGGAGCAAAGTAGAAGATGTAATAACAGACCCATGCATAGTTTTACATCACTACTATTACAAGTACACAGAGGGATTAGACTGCACGAGATTTCAAGCAGGAGAGGATCTCCACAATATTGTCCTCCTCAAGTTCCATTAGGAATTAATGATGCCTCAAGCAGTATTAACTCTTGCAAATTTCTTTCTACTGCTGCTGCTACACGACTGTGGCGATACCATGGCTTCTGCCCAGCCTGTGCTATTAGAGGAAGGGATCTGCAACAGAAAGAGGGAGGCACAAATTCCTCAGGGACATCTTACTGATCCACACATCACTCGACTCCATTAACCACATATCTGGGATTCCCAGACTTTAACATTCCCACGGAATGCTCCATCTTCCCTAAAGCTCCGAGACGACAGCAAATATCAGCTGAGCTTCCCGAAAACTCCTGCTTTATTTCCCTTTCTGTGGGATGTTGTTTCTGGGGTACAATGATACATGTCTTTGCGTAGACCTTTAATTGAGCCTAGATTCATTTTGTCAGCAAAATATTAGGTTTATCAGAATAAATGGGTGAGAAAACTTTGCAGAATTAATGGAAGCACTCAACCTTTTCTAATTATACACTGCATTAAACTTTTATGAGAGAAACCATACACAAATGCTTTGCTTTGAGTGTATTCTCAGAGCAGCTAATTTAGTTTGGTCAGTTGAACTGAACAGGCAAACAGAAGTTTAACCCAACAGAGTAAAAACATTCATACAGGGGTGGAATCCCACATTAATCTCTGAGCAGAACAAAAACAAAGACAAAAGCTCATTGCTGGCTCCAAGAGGTAATAAAGAACATGCTGCTGTATCATAAAAAACTCACCCTAATTCTAAAGCAAAAGGTTCTTCTAAGGCACTATTTCCAAGCATACATATTTGTCTTTTGCTCATTTTATTTATCTTCCTTTGATACATCAGCTGATGCTAAATTATATTTATAATACTCAACTTTTTTCTGCAGCTCCAACTCAGATGCATGTCCCTGCTGTGCAGTACAAACACGTACATAATAAAATACCAGTTCTGTTTCAGAAAGCAAAGAACTTGAGGGCTACATAGGCAAGGCAAGAAAATCGGCAGGGAAAAAGAAGACTCAGAACACCCATTTCATACTGTGCCATTGAGGCACAAGGCTATAACCTTACACTGGTAAATGGCAGCAATGTTTTGTCACTGAGACACATAGGGATGGGGTTGCATTTTACATACTGTACCCAGAAGGACATCCATGGCAGAAGGGAGGACTGAGCCCCCGTCTGCTGTACACCATTCAGAGATGCTGACACTCTGACTGCCAGGACAAAATACTTTTATATAGCATAAACACACACATTACATATACATTCTATACATAGTATGGAATATAACATACTATTTATAACATAGTGTATATATAATTTATACATACATTACACTTACTTACCTCAAAAAAAGTCCAACAATCTCAGAGCTAGTGGTTTTGATGCCTGCTTGGTATTTATTAGGGAAACAGTATGTGGCTCTGCCTAGTAATTGCTAAGTGTCAATACCTGCTGGTTGCCTTTGAGAAAGAGACAATTTGCTGTTGCTGATTTGTGACAGATGCTGGTAGGTTGGTGGGTGGGCAGCCACCCCTCCAGATCTGTGATTTCACCTTTTGAGAAATAGGAAGTGTGTGCACTAAAAGAGAACGTGGGCCAACTTACCTGACCTCCACCCCCAAATCTGGTGCTTTGGAGTCAAGGGCTGTCCTGCTTTACCAGCAGCCGTTGTCATGCCGTTGTCACAAGTTTCCCTATTGGAGAAAGACAGCAATTGCAAGCATTTAATAAAGACTAGACCTGGGTGGAAAACAGAACTTTGCCTAAGAAAAGATGGTGATATTTCAAGTTGGGAAAACCTTCAATATTTTCAAAATTACACACAAGGACAATTTTTTAAAAGGAAATAAAAAGGAAACAAAATAAATTTCTGCTCCCTCAGGATCTTTTGATTCAGTTCTAGGTTTTTTTGTGGTTTTTTTTTTAATAAAAGCTAAGAAAGCAATTGAAATAGATACATCATTTCAAACAATGACAAAAAAACACAACCAAACTCATCATTCTAAATATGCCAAAACTTAGTCAAGTGTTTTTTTGTTTGTTTGCTTTTTTTGGTCCAAAATTAACATGAGCAAAACTTATCTTTCAAAGCCTTCAAAGTCAGTATCATCCCTGCGTAATTCTTTGAGAATCACAAATAGGAGATGATATATACATGTAGTGAATAATAATTACTATTGCAGACAATACTTCTTATACTTTTTTGAGCTAAGCTATATATTCGGAGCTATAAAACATGAACTCCAGTAAAACTAGGCTGATCTCTCTTGCGTGACGTGACTGAGAGAATGAGCTGGTTACACTAAACACTACATTAAGTTCTGCTAGTCTGAATGAAGATCTTTCATGACATATTGTCTCGAGTTTCCTCTGTGATTCCTACTGAATATTTCTGTGGAAAACATTAATTTTTTGTTAGCCTCAATGTATATACTGCAGCAATAATTTTAAGGGATATACAATGAAGCTTCAAATAGTATTTTGGAATAACTTATATAGGCTTACGTTCTTAGAAATCCCAGAACAAAAGTGGATATATTTCTAAAAAGATATAAAAATTACCAAAGGGAAATGTGGTAGTTGGTGAAGAAATTATTTAAAGAGGATCTTTAGCTGTAGCATGCAGAAACTCGGTCTTGATAGTCTTACTGTCTTTTTTCTTCATTAATATTCTAACTTTTATTCACCTACCATGATGGAAACTGAGCTTAAAATGAAAAGAGCTGCTTCCTTATTGCAAACTTGGTGGTATTAAGCACAGTCTGAATTTAGTTTTTGCTGCAGCATGCACAATTCTGCTGAGTGCAAACAAACAATGCCACTTAGCGATTCTTTGCTGCGAACTTTATCAACTAGCTTTGGCAGCTTCTCTGCATGGCTTACGGCTACTGGCCATGCAACATCTAAGAAAGCAAGCTGTTTTCTTGTTCTGTGCCCTGCAGAAAAGGGCTTTGCCTGATTTGCCTATGTGCTCAAGCTCTGTGGCATATAGTGTTTCATGCTTCACAGTTACTGTCTCCTGCAGAAGCTGTGACTACAGGTATGTCCTAACCTTGCTCAGGAAGAAAGGCAATACTTTACCACCTGGTAAAGTATAAATGTCTGCTTCTTCATGCCCAATTCAGACATCTCCAATGCTACCTGAACACACAAGCACTCAGCTTGAATGTCATAGCTCTATCAGAGTGAAGTACAGACCACTGAACTGGAATTTAGAAAACCTGAGCTTTGTAACTAGTCCAGCAAATAGACTAAACTTCTCTGTGTTTGGAGCCATCATCCATAAAACAGGAAAAGATGATCTTTCAATTAAAAGTGTCATGTAAAAGCAGATATAGTATTATTATCATATCTACTACTGAGATGATTTTGCAACTCTTTTACTAATCAGAGTTAGGACCAAGCAACAAAGTTTGGATCCTAATGCTCAATTTGCAGGTGAAATTTTGCCTGCATAATGTCACATCTTAAAATATCCCGATCTCAGGATTTATGTGTGCAAGGTAACAAACACACCATTTCTTTTCTTTAAAGGCTAGTAACATTTTCTTTTTGGATTAAAACATTAGCTATTGTTTTAGCATTTTTGTTGGATTTGCTCTTTGGAAGTCACCCATGAGTTCAGAACAAGGGTAGGGAATGCCACCCCAAAGGAAACATTTCTGAGAAGTTATGATTTCCTAAAACAGAGGCACAGAAAGACAAGTCTCTCCGGGTTTTTATCTTTGCTAGTCAAATAGACATAGCAAAACACAAGAGGTACATCACTCTGTGGAGATTATGTATATAATTCAGTGCCTTTATCTACTAGATTTCCTCCTATAGCTGAGGCATATAGTATCCAAGGACAAACAAGTGTCAACTGTCACACAGAAAGCATGTCAGATATTAATACAGGTTCTGCCTGCATCAAGACAGCAAAATTTTATCCCAATTTCACATGCTGATATAATTAGAGACAGAATGGGCAAAGTTTGCAAAAAGATCAATCCATCAAACATAAGAGTTTTCATTAAATCCAGATGATACAACAGCATTAACAGTGGACATCTCCATTTCAACCACAGGAAAAAAATATGATTTTCCCCTATATCCAAGTTTTACAGTTTTAACTGAGTCAATAAAATCTATTTTGATGTACATAAAAGAATTACATAAATAAGTGTTATTTAAGGAATACTTGTACACTTTTAACATTTGTGACTGCAGTCCAGTCCCAAAGAACTTGCCAGTGCCAGGAATCAGGATTTAGAAGAGAACAAAATGTACTTTATAGAGAAATTAGTGGTAAAAGCAGATGAACTTGTTCTGAGGAGGATTTTAGTATGTGCCCTTTGAAAATTATATGCCCCACCATTTACAGCAACAGTGAGTCAGAGATGAGAACTGGGCAAGGCAGACTCCTCAGAGAGAAAAAATGACTCATCAGAATATGCTTAGACTGAACTCCCTGGTCCTGGCTTCCTTATAATAAGAAAAAACATTATGGGAGACACAAGGATGGTCAGATGAAGAAACATTTGCCCCAGTCGGGCTACTTTTTCCTAGACCTTTATGATCTGCTGTAGTTGATAACTTCTTCATATGTGGAACTGTAAGATGAAGAATCCTGATCTCACTGAAAGAGCAAGTACTTGCAGGGGAGGACAGCACTGATTCAAATGCAAGGAAAGAAAATACAGATAAAATGAAAGACAAAGTTCAATGATAAAATTAGCAATTACTTGATGGGCTTAGAGATGTCATATCTTAGAGAGAACAGTGTTTCATATGTGGTCACTATTTGTAATTATCAATGTTTTATTCTGTATGTGATCTCCTCTTCTTGGAAAGGCCAGAACCTGCCTCGCTGTGCTGCAATCACAGATGGCCAAGGCTAGTCTTACGTTTCTGTTTCTGTCCCCAACTCAGCAGAGATTACATGCAAAAGCTAATTCAGCTTAGAATTGTAACATGTCTTTCCAGAGACACACTCAGGGACAAGAGCCCTTCAACGTGGTTATCAAAGCACTCAAGCACAAGGAAGGAGTCCTTAGCATGGACTTAGCAGAATCACAGAGTAGGACTGGCAATGGAATAACATGAAGAGGACCATCACCATACCCTACTCTGTGGAGCAATGTAGACTAATCTCTGTAAAAAGAATACCCAAAAACATCTGCTCAAGAAGGAGCTCGGGCACTATTGGGTGGGGACGTGCTGGAGGGACTGATGCCTAGGTGGGTCCTTGGCTAAGAATTGCACTGAACAAAGCCAAGCTGTTTCTGACATGCCACAGCTGTCAGTGAGTCAGCACAGGGGCCGCCTACCACAGCAGAAAGAAAAGGTTCACTCCTTCCCAGGACAAATCCCCAGGGCAAACAGGACCATCCCCATCCCAAGTGGATTTAACCACTCACCAGCCAAGAGTGCTTACTCTTCACTACTTATGCCAAGAATTGTTTTTCGCACTTTTTATAAGGGTATTTTGTAAGGTTTCCATCCTGTTCTCTATCCATAAAGGACCAGCTGTTGGATCTAATTTGTTTTATTTGAAATAGCACAGGGTAAATAAGTATCTCACAACGGGACATGGAGCTTTCCTCATCATCTTTTTTTTAAATAGTTTAGTCTTGGTGCAATCTCATTCATTCCAAATACTTCCCCCAAATATTTCTTTCCAGGGACTTTACCTGTGGGACTATGCTTCTTCTAGACAGGAATGATGTGAGAGCAACCAGAAGTGGAATTAATTTTTCCATTGTACAAAAGGGAATCAAAGCAACCTTGTCATTCAGGCTAGTGACAGAATATTAGTGAGGGGCTTCCACAGGGCCCTGAAATCATGTTCTGCAATGAAATCCAATTTAATTTAATATGATCCCTGCCACTTTGAGAAATATTGCACATTTCAAGTTGCCACTCAGCCCTAGCTAAAAACCAGCACTGGCCTTTCAACGCATTTGGTTTTTATATATACTAAATATATTTATTTTGGGTGGCCTGTTTTTTTTGTGAGGTATTTTTTTCCCTGAAGCAGTCAAAAATTATTTATACATTGCTTTCAGGGTTGACAGGCAGTTTATTTCATTATTGGCATTAACCGTGCTACTTAAATTTCCTGTTGTTTAACAGCATCCTAACTGATTAAAAAAGGAGAAAAGAGAACACTGAGTGCCTCTGCACGAGACTGCCTGCCCTGTGTGAAATTAATGACAGAGATCTGCTGAATCTCAATACTTCTCTAAAGAGGTTCACACAGACAGAACCTGAGAAGAGCAGAGGTCTGAAATGAAAAATATTTCCCAGCTTTTAAACTAGTTACTCCAGCATTTCTTCCCTTGTTCAGAGATCACTTTGTTCAGGGGTCACTTGTGATGCTTTTTTAAGTCACAATTAAAAACTATGTTATATCTCAGCAAACATTTGAGTAGAAACTGTGAGCCAACTACAAAACTACAAATCCGGTAATTTTACTTATTTATTTATTCCCATAAATACATGTGGCTTTACAATCCACATGTATGTATCACCATTAAAATGTGGGTAAATTTATCAAAGAATGCAGATATCACATCTGGATTAAGCTATATATTACATCAACTCATTCTCACTCAGTGCAAGCTCCTAACAATTGTTTTACGTATAACTACCAATGAGATTTGGCAGAAAGCAACATTTTTCAGGAGATGGTTTGAAATGTTATTACTTTGGTGCTATGTCTAGGAAGTTTTCAACAATGAGACAGAAATTTCTATGGACACTGTTGTGATTAATATTTATTTCTTATTTGTATCACCATAATAAGTAGGAACCCTAAAAAAGGATCAGCCCATCTCCTATGGAATGGGAATCCCTCTTTGCATGAAGAACTGTGCAAACATTGCATAAGAAATCCTCGAAGAATCAACAACCGAAACAACAATGAACGAGCCTTAACCTGAGCCAAAATCAAACCTGGTGGACAAACAAATTCACTTGGGCAGTATGCTTTAAACATAAGAAATACAGCTGTCAGAAAACCAGATGCACTTGGAAAAGTAGTGCAACTTAAATTGATTTGGTATTGGGCAGGTACACAGAGTAGGACCTGTCTTTGAACTGGAATCATCTTCTTCATGATTTTCTTATTTTCTCAGTCTTCTGAAACTAATGGGTAAACCACAGCCATTCTGCATTGCTGCCGTACAAGAAATCATAACAAGTTTCATGTTTTTATTGCCCTCCAAGGTGTTTCCCTGATAACTTATATGAAATGTTTAACTTATTGCACATCTCTGGTGAACTTTTTCCCTTCTAGCTGCTAATATTAAAAAAGAATTATGAAGGGCATTAATTTAAAAGTACCTGAATCCATATGGCTCCTCCATTTTTATAGGTGGTTGGTTATTAAATATTTGATTTATTATCATAGAATCATAGAATCATTTAGGTTGGAAAATACCCTTCAGATCATCGAGTCCAATTGTTGTACAACTTTTTTACCTTACATTGCAGGAAAGAAAAAGGCATGGAGAATATGGGTAGAGTGATAATGGTTAAAGATTATGTTTCAATTCTATTACTGTGGAAAACAGTTGCTATTCTACTAGCTGTTAATAACAAGATGATGTCATTATTACATAGAAAAGTGAATTTAGAAAAACTGGACAATTTCAGCACAATAATTTTTTTTCCTAAGCTGCTCTGCAGCACATAAATTATCTTGTTTTTATTTGGTATCCATACAAATCATTCAAATGTTTCAAGACTGATTATGTTCTCATTTGCACTGATTTGCTCTATTTACAGCAATGAAACTCCTTATATTTTGCATCCATGTAAGAGAAAAAAATAAACAGTCTTCCTTTAACTAAGTGATTTGATTTGATTTGATTTGATTTGATTTGATTTGATTTAATTTCATTTAGTAAGATACTGTGGGTTTTTGACTGATTGATACCAACAACTTTTATCAATGAGATTATTCCAAAGGAAATAACTGAAAAAGTACTGAAATTTTGAAAATTTCTTGTAAGATGCCCACATACCCATATTTATGAATTTCATTTTGATAGTAGCATTTTTCCTTAAATAGTGGAAAATGTGAATTAGAGATCAATCATTTGCAACTAATATTAGAAGTACTGTAAAGTAGTTGCATGCTATCAGCCTTTTTTTCCTCTCACCACTACAGAAGTACATTGTTTTCTGAAGCCAATCTTCTCTGCAGACACTCTATCATTCTGATAATGTAACATAATGACAGAAAATTAGCACTTAATTTTCAGTCCTGCTCTTCCAGAAACTCTGTATTTGTCATTCTTTGAACAAGCAGAAACTGGAACTCATCACAGAAGGATGAAATCTGTTTTGAATCACAAAATCTTTCTGAACACCTTCAAAGGTCAAATTTTAACTTCAGTTAAAATGAGATGCAGAATAACTAAAACCAAAGTAAAAACACAAATTCAAGTAAAAGACGTATTTACAGGAATCCAAGTAGCAGTAGATTAGCATTCAAATAATACTTAACTGAACTGTGAATGAGCAAACAAATGAGTACATCACGATGATCCCACGCAAATGAATGACAGAAAAGCCAAAAACCATGCAGTATATGAATATCGATTGTACCTCTTGAAATCCAGGAGATTCTTGACCTGCTGTGTCCCCATCTCTCTACATGCGAAATAATGGACATAGGGGATGCTCTTAGCTAAATCTGTGAAACTAACTGTACCAAATCAGCTACTGACTTGGAAGCTGAGAAGTAAAATAAAACTCCTCAGCCTGAAGTGTTTATTATTTTTTTTCTCTACAGAAACAAATAAGGAAACCTATAAACAGTGCTGCTACCTTGGAAAGGCTATCCTTCCTTACTGCTACATGTAAATATGCTTAGGTACAATATGTTCTGAAATGGAAATCTGAAACTTAATTAAAAAAAAATCAACTCAAAATACTTTGATTGAAACATTTGAATTTCTGATAGGATTTATTGACCAAAGTGTTGAATTCATACATAGTTTTGCTTAATCTAAATCAGTATTATTTTCAAGTGAATAAAAATTAAACTGAAATATTTTCCCATCAGCCAACTATTTAAGCTGTACATGCTAAAAACCAGCTGGCCCATCACTTTTCTTTCAGAAAACATGCTGTTTACCCCAATGCCAACTGTCCTTGTTTACACACCCTCATTCTTTCTCCTGGAACAAGCTCGCTTGTACTTGTTAAGTCCAACCCAGAAGATGACTCAGAAGCAGAAAGGAGGGGTTCATGCATTTCTTCTTGTGGCATAGATTTGGTCAATCTCTCTGTCTCCTTTCCTCCCCCCCAGGCTCACTATTCCTTTTCTGGCAGACAAAAATCAAGTTTTCCACACCCTGTCCAGACTGGCCCATTGCCATACATACCCACCAGAAGTTAACACCCCCTCATGTCTATGTAGTTGATCTGCTTGTCAACCGGTGTTTAAACTGGTGCTACTAAAGTGTAAGTGTGTGTGTGTGTGTGTGTGGAACCAGGAGGGGAAATGGTTTATCTCTGATGGGTATGATGGATATACCAGTTCAGAGTCAAGGGGTGGAGGTGAGAAGTCCAGGATAGCACAGTATGTTGAAGTTGGGAGTTGTTCAGTTTTAAAAGAAAACATGTAACAAATTCCTAAAAATTCCTACGGGGAAAGGAGGAAAGGGAAAAATGCTTTGTTCCCTTCATGAAAAAGACGTTCATAGAATAAACTTAGCCCTTTTAATTATAAAATTATTTTATTTAAAAGTCAAGTGTTTTTTAACATTTAAGTGTATTCTACTTTAAAAAAGGGGACTGTTTCTAGTTGTGAGCTAAGCATCTTAACTAGCCTCAGAAGAGGACGAAGGATGGATCCTTGACCTGTTGTTTCAAGCTGGGTGCTTTGAGACACATAATGTGACACCAGTCTTCATCACTATAAGACTTAACACCAGTAACGCACACCATGAGGCTTACTGGGGAACGCAGCTCTTCAAACAGCCAAAGGCTTAAAGGCCAAGTTACAGTCATCGTTTCCATGTACGCAGAACATGAGAGAGCTCCAACCAGAGAAAGCATTTATGCACCATTTGAGATTCTCCTGAAATAGCACTGGGAAAAGCTCCAGGGAAGCCAATGAAGTTACACAAGGGATTCATCTGTTTGACAAGCATCATTTCTGCAAGGTTTAACATAGCAAACAGAAAGACACCCTCAAAAAAAGTAAAAATCTATTTCCAAACAGAACTGTCATAAGGAAAATATTACCAGTCCCTCAAAAAAAATTCATGAAATTTCAAACCTTGCAGATTTTTCATAGTTTTAATTGTCTTCTGATGTCAGAGCATTTATGTTCACATTTTCAAACTTTTCATCACAGCTGCTATGGCTAGGAGCTTTCTTTAATTAAAAACTAACACTCCCAGGCTGTATATAAACCAAGCGGATTTTATAGACTGGAACCTCAGCAGTGACCCTGGGGGTGCCTGCCTAATCCATACAGCTGGGTTCACTTCCACTGAAAACTGAAGCAGAGAGGAGAAAGAGTGTGCAATAAGGTCTCATCCCAGCATAGATGTAGGGCAGGCTCAGGGCTCCTGCACCAGGTCCCAGAATTAGGAAGTGCTCTTCTCAATAGTTTTTAATATCAGAACCATTGTGTCTGATGATAACAAATGAGTTCTAATCTCAGTCTCAAAGCTGATAATTTAAGGAAAACACATCAAATGAGATAAGACTATGATTTAAGATGCAAACTGGCAACACTCAAAAGTACTATTTTTGTACATGTTCATGAAGTATTGACTGTCCTATATATCTGTAAATGGAGCCACTGTCTGGGAAAGTTACAGCCTTCCACGAAATTTGGGCAAGTAATTCCAAATCTACCACCTATTGTAAACAATAGAATTTGACCAGTTGACTCAACACCACTAACAAAATTGCAAAGTAAAGGTGAACAGAAAAAGAACTAATAGATCATTGGTCCCGCATTCTGTTCTATACTTAGGCAAAACTCCAGTCAACACCAGTGAAGAATCCAAGAGCTGGACGATGTTGTACATGTTACGAGATACACTGAAGTTGTCTGAAGAACTCACAGTTCTTTTATGTCAAAACTTTTACTAAAATTATCTTTCTGTCAGTTATTGTAGTATTGCAGTGAAAAACAAGCTGTTAAAGAAAAAAAAGAAAGCACCTTTCACTCTTTTTCCTTAGGGTGCAGTTATATGCTTTTATCCTTCATTTGGTAACCCATATCTGTTATTGTTAAGTTTCGTGCATCATTAAGAAAGCTGTTTATGAAGACGGTATTGTACAGCTTTCTGTTTTGGTAGAGAACAAGAGTTATTTGAAAGACATGGAAATTTTATTCAGTGAAACGTTCAGCTATTGGCAACTGAAGCATTGCTTGCATGTGTCCAGTTCCTGCAACACCTCAATAAAATGGCAAATTAAAATGTTACAGGTTATGCTCACTTCATCTTTGAAATAGGCTTGACAGTTATATTTGCAAATACTAACCAGCCTCCTGATTCACCAACACTGTAAAATCCCAGTTCCTAATACAAGCTGATATTCAGTGCTGATATTTCTTTTTGCTTTCAGAGAGAAATCAAAATCTAATAAAAATATGGAAACTCTTTTGACAAAAAGGAAATCTGCATATTCATTACTGCTGCTCTTGAGATATTATAAAGCTCCAGCTTCTTGTCCTGAGGGTATGAATGAGGTACCTGGTATCACTAAAATTTAGCAAAGGGCTGCCACAATTCACTGTTACTGATCAGAATAATTTCCAGAAGTCCAAAAAGAGCTGCATCAAATAATCCTTATCTGAATTCAACACAACTGCAATGATAAAAATACAAGATAAATAAAAAAGAAACACAAGAAAAAGAAATTAAAGGAAAAAATAATTTTTTCTTCATTTTATTCTAAGCATTCTTCCTAAAATTACTGCTGTTCTCCTACACTTCCATTATGTGAAAGTACATCACTGCAGCATGTGTTGCAGCCCTGGTCTAGTTTGGATCAGCAACAGCACCACGTATCATATGACCGTGGCTCAACACCACAGTATTTGCTTTTCTTACACTGAGTAAAGGCAACTTGTCTACCTACCTGTACCTTTGAACTTAGATTTCTGCTCTCATCTTCTCTAAAGAAGAAAAATGTATTGACTGAATATTTTTTATAGATGTTTTTAACTATATATGCCACCCAGTATTAAAGTTAGAGAAGGTAAGTATATGAATGGCATGCTATGTTTTAAGAGCAGGGCAGGAAGGTTTCTCTCAGTCTAATTTCTGTGGTCATTAAGTGCCATGTCTCACTGGCCTGAACAACATCTAACATCTGAACATATGAGTTTTACCTATAGAGAGTTGCACTGTGTGAAAGTTACTGATGATGGCTTTTATTTAAGGGGTTTAGTTGGCTGCTTAGATACACCATGGAAGATGTTGACTATCAGGGTCAAAGCAATGATATAATTCCAAATTCAGTGGGAATTTTAACAGAGTAAGGGAAGCATGAGTGTGGTGCTGATGATCTGTGAGGCAGAAGACATTCCTCAGTAATATTTTGTACTGGATGGTGCCTGAGTATGGCAGATTTAATTCACAGATAGACGGCACTGTTGTAACACAACTGAGAAATGATAAAGGTGTGAATAATTGATGCCAGATTAAGATAAAGTCTTAACCACCCACTGGAAATACTCATTTGCAGATGGGGACAAGCTTCTAGTTTGTTGAAGGATCACAAAAACTGTTGTACAAAAAGTATATTCCAACTATTTTTTTTTACTGAGTATCCTAGACAGTATGCAGTTTGTTAGTCTAACACCTTTGCCTCTATTCCTAGTCCTGCATTTCTGTAAATCCACTTATTTAAAGTAAGTTATTCATAGCTCCCATTAATGTAAATAAGATCAGAATTAAGTTCCACTTTATATGTAAATACATGAACATGCATCTGTATACAGTGCTATGCTATGAATCGCAGTACCTCTATTTACTACAGTTGCTCAGATCCAAATTGTATTAATCCTTTCCCTACCCCGCCAAAGGCAAAAAGACACATAATGGAATAATATTTTAACTCTCCTGCTAATAAAACAGCAACAGATGCCTACTGAAGTAGGAAAAATATGCTTCACTTTTATGGTGGTGTGCCAGTAACACATCAGCTGTGCTACGGAACAAATTCTACAACGCCTGAACATTAGCACAGAAAAAAAACCACAGCCCCAAACCCAAAAAAAGAAACTCCTGATATTTAGGAAGACAACAATGTGAATGAATTGTTCCATGTACCAAGCACGAAAAGCCCAGCCCAACTCTCTCTGAAATCAACAGGAAAATTCTCATAACTAAATGTTATGAAACAGGGCACAACTGCGGTAAAGCCACTTTTAAGGCACAGCCCTCTTTCTGACTTTGATCCTCACTTGAAGAGAATAAAATAGTATATGAAAATTAAAAATCCTGTATGGAATAATTTCAGACAACATTAAACTGTATCCATACACATCGAATAGCTGACACTGCTTTCATCATATTTTGTCAACCACGTGGTAGTTAGGACTGATATGTAAATACTTGCTTAAACATCTTTACTTCAGCACAGTGCTTCTACAAAATTGCTTTGGTGACCAAAAAAATATCTACTCTAAGCAGGTTATCTTTAGTGCTTTTTTATTTTCTACTTTTCTTTTCTGCAAAACTGGCAGTTCTTCAGGACTCCATGCTGTTGCCTCTCATATTCTCATCATTTATTGAAAATCTGCCTGAAGGCTGAATTCACAAGCATGGCAGTAGCACTATTTATTTACCAGCCTCTTTTACTCTGCTAGTAGAATTGCAGCACTAGCACAATTGAAACAATTTATAGGGTCAATCGAGAATCCTAGCTCTTCCAAATAAAATGTGATGACTGAAAGCAGGTAGCACAAACGGCTCATGACCCACTGGGAGGATGTGACTAATGTGTGGCTGTACTACTGCCCATTGCTGGATACAATTAAAACAGGTTGCCTTATATCTCTGGCCCAGAAACTAGTAGTTATAGTCATCACTTAATCTGATTTCTTGATGTAAATATTTCAGATAAATTTATTTATTTATTTATTTGGTTGGTTGGTTGGTTGGTTGGTTTAGGGATATTTTTTTTCCCCAGGTTATTCTATTTCTGCGTCCAATAATACACAATACAATATTTGTGCTTGCGCTGGAAAGAAGTCCCAAAAGGCTCTGAAGTCCATCAGGGAGTAGCTGATGAGCAGTGCCGATATTACTGCATACAGACACAGGCACTGAGCACTATCCTCCTGCAGAAAACTTCAGTTAGCTGGGACTATAGTGAATTATTTACATCCTGCTTTCTATTTTACAATTCAGCTAACCCCAGGGAGAAATAAAACTCCACCCACATAAGCAAAAGCCTCCAAACCCTCTTTTTTTTTTCTCCTTTTCTTTTTCCTGTTATTTGGACTGCTCATAACCTATGAAAGTTTTCATATAACATCTGTAATTTCCCTTCTATCCCCATTCTCCTATGTTCTCCTCTAAACCAATATGCAATTTGAAATTTCCAGGTAATTTGAAATTTCCAGGTAACTTGGATGATTTTCTCACCTTTCATATCCTGTTGACCTTTCCTGCATTTTTTTATTCAGCTAAGTCCACGGTGTCATTTCACAGCTTCAAGGCCTCAACTGGGCCCAAGAAGCCTCCCACTTCCTAGTTAATGGATTTTTTTTCCTTCCCATTAAATAAATGTGACTGAACATTTCTTTTAGCTATAACTGCTTTATTAAACCTTGGTTATTGCACTTCCCTTTCCTCTTTCACTGCTTTTCGTCAATGAGTCCAAGTTACAATTTCTGATAAACTTTGGTAGCTATGGCACACTCTTTCCAGACATTTCAGCAATTAGATCTTTGCGTGTTTTTGAAATGACAGATAGAAATGGGCTGCTTGATAGCAAATATAAATAATCTAAACTGGATAAATATCTCTGCATTCAGACGTCACTTCGCATTCTGTCAGACATGCGAAACATGAAGAATTGCTTCACTTATGGGTCTTATATTGTGTTCAAAATTTGCTTAGTTCAACTCTTTTGAATACCTGATTTCAGCACTGACACATAAGAAACAAAAAGCAGGCTCAGAATCTGACATCTTTACAAAGCCTAAAGAAATATATCAATTTTGTCTTAAAGAATGCCTTTCAGGTGTTCTGTCACCAAGGCAGTGCAGAGATGGCTGCCAACAGGAAAGGGTTTTAATTCTTATTTAAATCAAGATTAAAACTTCCTCACAGTTCAGCAAGGTTGAACATTGTGGGGTTTTAATTCATATTCATCCTTTTTCTGAAGAATATCTGCATATAGCATTGTCTAGCAAAGAGTTGCAAGCAGATTATTACCTATTTTAAATTGCAAAGCATTTAAAATAACAACCCTCTCCATACAGCCTTTGAGCTTTTTAGGTAATAAGAGACAATGGAAGGCATTTACAGAATAGCCAGAATTTCAGCAGCAGTAGATCAAATGTTAAAGATTAACTGATTTACTAAGCAACATCTGTTCTGTTTTCATGATATCCCATCATCATCTTCTCATCACCTTTTCCTTATGCACTTCTTCTTTTCATTGTTAACCAGTATTTGCTATTTCAAACAAAAATGAATGTGGGCAGGCGAGCTGGAGGTGTCGCACTACATGTAAGGGAGAGGTTTGATTGTACAGCTCGTACAGTTAGTGATGATGTGGCTAATGATGCCTCTGTGTGACGATTAGGGGGATGGAAAACAAAGGAGATGTTGTAGTGGGTGTCTACTACTGATGGCCCCACCAGGATGTAAGCACTGCTGGGTAATTCTATAGGAAATTAGGAGAAATTTCTGGATCAGTAGCCCTGGTCCTTATGGGACATGAACTGGGAATATCATACTGCTATGACAAGCAGGTCTTGGAAATTCTTGAAGTTGGTAGGAGATGACTTCTTGTCACTGGTACTCAGTGAATCAACTAGGAAAGATGCCCTCCTAGACTTGGGCTTGGTGAATAGAGAAGGACTCGTGAGGGATGTGATGGCAGGTGGCTCTCTTGGCCACAGTGATCATGAAATGGTTGAATGCATGCACAGCAAGGGCAACATGGTGTAAATAGAAGGAACAGTTATTTCTGGGAAGAGCCTGGGTACAGAATAAAATTGTTCTACAAAAATACATTTTGCCTTACAGCAATCATGACATTTTCTTGCCAAGAGCTTTGTAAGTTATGACCTTAACAAAAGTGGAACTTAAATGCACAAAACCAAATCACTCAAAACAAATTATATACATCTTTATGGGATATACACAGTACGGATATGTATTATAATGTTTAATGGTAGAGTTTGAAAAAGAAAATTAATTATGTGCTAGACTTATTCATATAATATAAAAAGCTACTCAGTTGTTTGGGGTTTTTAACAAGTAAAGGCTCTGGTTGTCTTTGGAAGAAAAAAGAATATACAATATTGGAAATGCAGCAAATTGCTTCAAAAAAAAAAGAATATTTCTCATCTTTAATCTGTATTCAGTAAACAAATACTCTATCTATAGCTAAAATAAATACATAATAAAATATTCTAGTAGGACAGCTGAAGCAGCAAGCCATTTCTCTGCTCTGTTGTTCAGTTTAGATACTTCTTAGATTACGTGTTCAAAAGCTGTTGTTCAGGAACTGCACTTAGAACAATCCATTAATAATAAGAGTATTTATGGCAAATACTGTCTATGTGCCATTTTAAGCATTATTCTTGTTTATAAGGGTATAGACAATTGTTTTTTTCTATTTTAGGAAGTGTGAAAGAATCCGTTGCTTATGTTATATTAACTCATGACTCTTAAGAGTTAAGAGAATCAGAAAGTGACAGTTTATGGTAATGTACTCCATATCCTGCTACTCAAAAAAGCAAGTTTTACAGTCACATTCCCTTTTTTCTCTCAACAGCCAAAGATAAACCCAAATCCAATACAAAATACAACTATGCTATGACTTGTCCCATGTGCTTGCATAAAATCAACACTGTTGCTCATTACTTTTTTGGTTTTTATGCACTTCCAAGCTATAAATTGTGGGTATTTTTTTTCCCTTTAGGCCCACGGGTCTACTGGAAAATAGTAAATGTTAAGGAAGAGAGTGTCCCTAGCCCTACTAAAGAGACTTGTGATTATCATAATTTTTACTTCCAGTTTCACTGACCAAACTGAATTATTCCCAAAGTCAAATCATAGTTTCCCTTCAGTGCGTCCTGTCCATACTTCAAGGTAATCCTGGAGTTAGTTTTAATATTCCTTTAGACTATTAGATGAGAGTCTTAGGCACTGACGCATTTTAAGGCAATGTAATAATAATCATCTTTGGGTTTTGTGATGACTGGCTGTACTTGGGCACTAACAGAGAATATTTATTGGCATTTTTAAATTATGTTACCAGTTCATTATTTTTTTCAGAGGATTAATTTCTATCCAGATCAGCTAAGTCAAGTTTTAAGAGGCTTTCTCATATAAAATCTACATTGAGAAACCTGTCTGACAGCTTCTAGGAGTTTCATTTTACAAATTCAAAACCAAGGAAATACACCTCTGTAAACACAGACTAGGACATTGCTAGAAGCTAACAGTTTGGATTTTGTCTCTTCACACTCAAGCATGAGTCTGGCATTCATCAAATTATTCAAATGCATCCAAATGATAAGAAATATCCAGGTGTCAGGCACTAGAAAATCATTGAACTGAGACAGAATGAAAAAAGAGAGGCAGACCTGAAAAAGGGGAAGAAAAAGAAATTGGTAGTTCAAAACCAGTAAGCCATCAAGCCTAAATAGTGTATCTGAGAGTGCAAATGCTGTTTATATATAAAATGACTCAGTTACTAAAGGGAATATCCAATGATGCATTAAAAAAATAAAATTGCAAGGTGACAAAATGTCATATCGCACCAAGTTACTGAAGCTTTTCATGTCCAGAGAAGGCTGTAGAAAGTGCAGAAAGACCTAAAAAAGAGCATAATTGAGTATTTAATATGCACCCTGAAGAGCATACGCTTTCGAGAGAAATATATAAACTACCTCTACAGTGTAACTGTATTCAGAGATCTGCGTGTTATTACAGAAAACCAGATAAACTGCATTAAAAAACTAGAAAAAAAAATCCCAAAATCCTACCAGTACTACAGACAATACCTTTATATGAATAAGCAGTACAGTCTTGCCTGGTGTATTCTGTGCAGCACTGGACACCCACCCTGTAAAAATATGTATCAGAATGAGAAATGTTTGATTATCGACAAAGAAAGATGAAGGGATGCTGTAAGGATTTGTGCTTTACATCAGGAAGAGGAATAATAAGTGACATCAAGTATATAATGTATACAATGGGTGGCACTGAGCAACTATTGTCTCTGACTTGTGACAGGGGAATAAGGACATATACAACCAAACAAAAAGAAAGTAAATTCCCAACTGATGACCTGTGTTTTCACACAGATATAACACTTAGTAACTCATTGCCAGAGGCTGTCAGGTATCTAGCAATTTGCAAAAGTTAAACTGGAAATTTGCATTCCACTGAAGGTATCAAGTGGTAGTGTAAGACTGATAAAGACCTTGGAAAGGACATTAAACTGGCTACTTTACAGACTTGGCCAATCTCTAAATAGAGATCAGAAGCCTCAAGAGAGGAGGAGTCTGCCAAGCTCTTACATCTTTCCTTGAAGGACCAGGCACTGTCCACTTGTTTGATAAAGAGCTAACTGACATTGTGCCTAAATCTAAATGACAACTCTTGTACTCGTTAGTAGAAAAGTCAACTTGAGTAACTCTCTGAAATTCCTAATTCCGTCCATAGGGTACACCCATGGATTTGCAGTTTGACCCAAGCACAGGAGGATAAAAAAAGTGGCAGAGCATGTAATAGTCCCCAAGCAAAGTACATTGGAGTCTAGAAGTTTTGGTATGAAAAAGGTCTGGTTTAAGTGTGCCACCAAACCTAAAGGCTACAGGGTAAATTTAATCAGCATTAGATATTATTTCATAGAATCATAGAATCAGAATCATTTAGGTTGGAAAAGACCCTTGGGATCATCGAGTCCAATCATCTGCCCCACTCTACAAAGTTCTCCTGTACACCATATCCCCTAACACCACATCTAAATGACTCTTAAACACATTCAGGGATGGTGACTCCACCACCTCCCTGGGCAGCCTATTCCAGTGTCTGACCACTCTTTCTGTGAAGAATATTTTCCTAATGTCCAGTCTAAACCTACCCTGTTGCAGCTTGAAGCCATTCCCTCTTGTTCTGTCGCTAATTACCTGTGAGAAGAGACCAGCACCAACCTCTCTACAATGTCCTTTCAAGTAGTTGTAGAGAGTGAGGAGGTCTCTCCTCAGCCTCCTCTTCCTCAAACTAAACAGTCCCAGCTCCTTCAGTTGCTCTGCATAAGATTTATTCTGCAGGCCCTTCACCAGCTTTGTTGCCCTCCTCTGCACTCGCTCCAGCACCTCGATATCTCTCATATTGAGGTGCCCAGAACTGGACACAATATTCAAGGTGTGGCCTCACCAGTGCTGAGTACAGGGGGACAATCACCTCCCTACTTCTGCTGGTCACGCTATTTCTAATACAAGCCAGGATGCCATTGGCTTTCTTGGCCACCTGGGCACACTGCTGGGGCATATTCAGCCGCTTGTCAATTCGAACCCCCAGGTCCTTTTCTGCCAGGCATCTCTCCAGCCACACTTCCCCAAGCCTGTAGCGATGCATGGGGTTGTTGTGGCCCAAGTGCAGGACCTGGCACTTGGCCTCGTTGAAGCTCATTCCATTAGCATTGGCCCATCGATCCAATCTATCCAAGTTTCTCTGTAGAGCCTCCCTATCCTCATGCAGATCAACACTCCCGCTTAACTTGGTGTCATCTGCGAACTTACTGATGATACGCTCTATGTCCTTATCAAGATAATCAATAAAGACGTTAAACAGAACTGGTCCCAACACTGAGCCCTGAGGAACACCACTTGTGACCGGTCGCCAGCTGGATTTAACTCCATTGACCACCACTCTTTGGGACCATCCATCCAGCCAGTGCTTGATCCAGCAGATAGTATGCTCATCCAGGCCATGAGCAGCCAGTACAAACAAAGACAGTTGTCTTTGTTTGACAGTTTTACTACAAACAAAGACAGTTGCCTGGTGACAAGGCTGTCAATTCCTGCAAAGACTGAAGGATCACATCCTCAGTAATTAAGTATAAATATGACTGGGAGAGGACCTACATGAACAGAAGGGGCTGTGAAGTGTAGGGCATGTTTTCACATTGCAGCTGGCACATGGCTATTGAAGAATTATAAAGGAGAAGCTGGGTCAAACTGAAAAGACGTGTCCTTTCTTCCTGGACTAGTCCATTCCTCCAGCAACATTGTTTGAAGAATCATCACCCTCTGTTCTTCAGATGATTTGTGTTTTGGTTTGGGATTACCTAAAGGATTAGAAAGAAGCGCCACGGAAAAGACTTCAGAAGCACTGAAATTTAGCACACTATTTTCATTCCCTGATGAATATGAATGTAGCCATCTGTTTACAATCACATCTATTGTGATATGCTTGTGCACCTCCTTCCAGCTGGCTACTTGCTTCCCCAGTGGTTTTAGTGTTAATTAACAGAACACTGTGAAGTTCTATGGCCTGTGAATTAATTTGGTTTCTTCCCAGGTCTTCCATCAGCCAGAGCCACCTCCCTTTCAAAATGAGCTACAGATAGTAAACCGAAGACCTTCAGTGCTCAAATGAAAAACCCCGAAAGAATAAAATATTATCTTCCTGCCGGCAGGCCAGAACTGGCAGCTGTAAACTGGAACAGTAAGTCAGCACGCATACATGAGCCTATGCTCAAACAATAGAAGGGCATTCTGTATTCGTGAGGAAACCTATTCAGCTTCAAACTCTCCAAGGACTGCTCCAAAGTACAACCTTATTTTAAATATTAAAAACTAACTTCTTGATACTATCTTTCAAAACAACAGCGCCTTTACCCAGTGCAGCCTGAAAAGAACATGAAACATAGTTTGTACAGCAGCCTCAGAAGGGAAAAAAAAAACAACAAAGAAAAAAAACTTGGAGGAGACCCATCAAAGAAGCGTCAGCAGAAAAAGCAGGCAGGGAGAAAAGGAGCTGATCCACCTACAGATAGCAAGCTCTAATACCATTGTTAAACAAGGATAATTAGAGTAAGTCACTGAGTTACCAAGTCCTGCAGCGTTTTTATGGTGGTACTATTAGTCTCTATTGGAGTCAGTCTTGAATTTCAGTGATGCAAGCAAGAGGACTTACCCACCATGAGTAAGTCCTCAAGTATCGCAGTTACACTGGACTTGGAAAATTAACTCCACTTCTCCACTTAATCAGCTGACGGTATTTCATTCTTTATTTCATGCACCACATTTTACTGTTTCCTTTTAATCACCTTTTCTAAGGGCTAAGGTTCTTGAATGTCACCACATATCCTGCTAGAGTCATTATTCTAGGTGTGTACAGGTTATTAGGTTATGTGCAGTCCAGCTGCTTATTGCACAGTGTGAGGCCCCAAAGGTGTCATAAATGCCAAAAGTCTCGAGTTTTCATAAAAGAAGCCTTCACTGTAAGGTGCCTCACGTGTCTTTTCCATTGTGCTTCTGATATTTGCTTCTGGATAAAATATAATTACCTGTCTTATCACCAAGCCAGTGGCATTACTATTTACTTTTGATTTTCAGTCCTCTGGAGAACTGCTAAGGGTCACTTCATTTAGATATAATAATAACTAGAGCAACCTTTTACCAACTATTATTTCATTGTTGTGTTTTAAATATCAAGTATGTAAAAGCCATTTCTAGCTCCAGTGTAAATATATTAAACTAACAAAAGAGGGAAGACCCACATTGAAGTCGTGGCCCTAGTTCCTATCCTAATTTAAGTGGGAGAGATAGGCAGCTTCTCTGCTGATTAAAGGAAGATGCTATCTGGCAGCTTCTCATATTCTCCACTCAAATGATCGCAATTCAAGTTAACAGAGGCACATGGATGAGAGGTTGAAAGCTACCCTTACTTTCCCCAACAAAGGTGAGCTGCAATCACCAATCAGTAAGGGAAAAGATCAGAAGCAAAGGGAAAAGTAGAGGGCAAAGTGCTTGGTGTTGGCTCTGTTCAAGAGAAATCCTCCTGACCCAGGTTGGTCTCTGCATTAGTTTTAGGACTTCTCAGTGCAGCATAGAGTAGCCACAACACAAAGCCAGGCATAGATTTACCGGACGCACTAAGTTCCCCTCTTCAGAGGTAGTGTCTTATGCTTCCTTTCCATATTACATCTAGAATATCAAGTTTTTTTATTGTTACCTGGGACAGGTATATTTTTTCCTGAAGAGTGTTAAACACATGAAGATTAGGAATTGTATACTCCAGTATACAAACAGGGTCAGAATATTCAGTGATGCATAATTAACAAAGCATCCATAAAACCACACTGACAAAGATGTTTTGTCTGTAATTGAAAACTAAAGTTTAACAACAAAGTCTATTTTCTCCTGTCTTTCTGAGGTGTGTTTTTCCCATTTTGGTATGAAGTCCAGTTTTAAAACTTCATTTCTTTTTAAATGTATTCTGATTTCGTGAAATACATTCTCAGTACATCAGATACTAAATGCATTCATGTTATTATCTGTTATTTTATTAAGCACATCCTTCAGGAGTGAAAGGAAAAGGGAACCTGACTGCAGGGCAGTAAGATGCGTTCATACAGAAACAGCTTTGTTCATGTGTTTCATCTTCCCACCTCAGGGAAAAAAATCTTTGCAAAAAAGGCTGCCATCATACCTCCCATCTGCATCCTGCTTTGATCCCCTAGAGACATGACTGCCAGCTACTCATGGCCTTTCCAGGAGAGAAAATATGCGTTGGGATATGATCCCACAGTTCCACATAAGTTTGATCGTTACCTGATGTGCCAGTACCAGGCTAAGCAACCAGCTATCTGAATGAGTTGATCTTATTCAGAGTACTGTGAAGATCAAACTAAAAGCTTTGGGAGGAAGAACGAAGAACAGATGCACTCCATGGAACTATTTTTGATACTTTTACAAAAACAGCTATAAAGTCACTTAAAATCAGACTCCATTACAATTGAAAACACACAAGAACTCCTTCAAAAAAGAGTGAATTTCTTTTAAAATTATTGATTTTCACATGTACTATAGATTCCCATATATGAATTTGAATATTTTGCTATTTTGAGTAACAAATTATTTACCTTACTTGGGAATGCTGATGTTGAAAAACTAGCTAATGAAATAACATCTTTCTAGAAAACTAAAATAGAATAAGATTATTTATGAATATTCAGCTATCAGATCTCAGATTTATTTTGTATTATTCTTAACACCCACTTTCTGTCATTGCTGGTTTTGCTACTTTTCCCTGTATCTACCATGACTCATTGTTGCTTGCAAATTTGAAGCATTTAATTTTAGACAATGTTTGTCTTCTGGGAATTGGTCATAAATTATTATAAAAACTGACAATCTTTTAAGCCAAAAACACCACCTCCCTTCAGAGATGTTGAGCCCTATTCTCCATGCTCTTATCTTCTTATTATTCCATTTACTTCTGCAGAGGTAGTTGCAATTCACATCAACCTCAATGAAGAATCAATTCCATAATTTCAAGGCTTAGCAAAGAACACCAGTTAGCTAGGAGCAATGGATTCAAACTACTTATTTGTGCTGTAGTAATGATGTATTGTCAGCAAATGCTATTTTAAGGGAGTTCGCACATCTGGCAGTAGAAATTAGTAAATCTCAGACCAAAGAGATAACATAAAAACCAATATTACTCGGTTTTACTATTTTAAAAGTAGAAGCAAACTTTTGAGAATGGGTAAAATGTGTATGGTGACCACTCCAACTATTTGTGTATTTGTCTTGTAAATCATTTTAATCTAGTTTTCCATGTTGTTTTCTTTCCCCTGCTTTGAATCTGAGCCAGTGATTTCCTGGTTTGCTGTGATATCCAGCAAAAAACCTGCTGGGATATCACAGCTATTGTGGAGCTGTGCCAAATGAGTGAGCCCACACAGAATGGCACGGGTCAGTGCCATCATATGAAATGATCTCGATGGATTTAAAAAAAAGTACATTTTTATCACATTGCACAAGACAAATTGCACATATGGTTTCTTTGATTGTATATATGGTGGTCAGGCTGGGTGCATAAATTCATCAAGAAAAAACAGAACTCCATGAAAACCCAGAGCATACCTTTATTTTAGATCGTATTCATGCTAGCACATCACAGATTATCCTGGCTGGTATAATACATCCTGATTTTTCTTGAGAAAACATCAGTGTCTTCACAATTTTACTTAGCAACTTAAGTAATAACAATGCTCTGAGACTATAAGAAAACAGACAGGTTTTGTTTCAAGAGGATTACCTTATAAAAAGTTAAGCCTTGAGGGCCATGGGAGACAACAGAGGAAAAAGTACAACTTCTGAGGGACTGAGGGAATGGCATCAAAGCACATCTCTTGAGGTGTGGGTCTTCCACTGCCCCAGATAGCTACTGATGTGAAGATACCAAAGTCAAAGTGGTGACAGAGGAAGAGAGGACAGAGGAAGACAGACAGGAAGACATGTAAGAATGGGGACAAGGGAATAGGGGAAAAGTAAAAGTGGGCCTAGGGAGGAATGCGTAAACAGGCAAAAGAGCTCAAGGCACGCAAAATTACAGACAACAGAAATGAAATGCAATTAATGAAGGTTAAAGGAAAATTCAGAAAGAAAGGAGGCTCTTTAGGAAGGAGAGACTGGGAAGGCAAGGAGAGGGATTTGCCCTTTATGGGAGGGAGCAGTGGCAATGGACAGAGCTCTGCCTAGGGATGGACATGAGCCAACCAACAATTTACAGGTTAAGATTAGTGGGGAGACTATCATGGGTGACATCTCAGTGGGTGTCTGCCACAGACTTCCTGTTCAAGAAGAAGTAGATGCGGTGTTCTTAATGTAACTGGTTTTTAGCTCATGTGAAAATCTACGAGCTCTTCAGAGGCCCTGGGTATGTAGTCTTGCAACCAGAGTATGCTGAAACTTCCATTTTAGTCACCAGTAGTAACTACATTAAAGTTATATAAGAGATGTCTACCCAATCTACAAATATACCTTTTTTTTCGCTCAGTAGTCAGGCACTCTAAAAGCAAACTCAGACCTGCTCCAAATGTCTTTGCAGCCTAATGGGAATCTTTCCATTGAATCCAGCAAGAGCTGAACAATAAATATTGCACCAAAGATGTGCAAGGCAGGCTCACTGTGCAATATATTCATAACAGTGACATTTTACTGGGTTGCAATGGGCCATGAATCATGTACTACTAGATGTAATAGTCTGAAGACAAAAAATGTTATACGCATAATAAGGATGGGGAGGAGGGATATGAATGTTGTGCAGAATAATTAAAAGTTAGATTTCTCCAAAAGCCACAGAAACCAAAATATTATCCAGCCACAAGTACATTCAAGGGTCTGACAGCAATGAAATTTTAAAGACGCCGTGAATCAGGAATGCAGGAATTGCACATTCAGCCATCTGGGGTAGTTAGGTCCTGTGATACTAGCCAAGAGTCCAGATCATCAGGCAAATTCATGGTGATGAGGCAGGGCTGAGGCCAAGCCAGGAAATCAGTTTCAGGTTAGGGTCTCCACCAACACATCCCGTGCCCAGGCAGGACAAGGCTGTGGCTGAGCTGGAGACCAGCAGTCCTCCGACAGCTCAGATGGGGACTGAAGGCCCTGGGCTGGACTGAAATCAGGCTCCCGGGCCCATGGGCAGGTGTGTAGGCAAAGACCCGAGGTAAGGCTCATCAGGACCATTAAGGTCTAGTAGTGCCCAGTCAAGTTAAGTCTGTGTTCCTTCAGCAGCAGCAACCAATCAAAGATTCAAGACACAGTTAAAATTTGCATGTAATGAGCACAGATTAACGTCTGCTGGACACTTCTAGTCAAAGGGCTAAGAATAGTGATGACCACACTAGGGAACAATAAACAGAATGACGAGTATCAATTTAGTATTCATTTAGCAATGACAGATTTGGGACCAGCTTTGTGACTATCATTAACTAGGAAGGAAGCTGACATGCAAGTCATGTTCTACGAAGGTTGTTTTTTGAGGTCTTTTTGCCTATGTATTATAAAACATTATGACACACTACATATGACAGAATTGCAGGTTTTACAATAACTGCCTCTGTTACATGCATAAAGGTTATCTTAAATCTGTATATTTATATTTCTCTACTTCTGTGATGAACATATAAATGCCCCATAAAATTTTGGCCCTGTTGAAATCAATGAATGATGATCACTGTAATTCCCCTTTGTTAGAGTTAGGTTTTCAGTTTTTCATTCCTCAATATTTTACTGAAAATCAATGGATAAAATAGGCAACTCTTACCACATTGACATCTGTCTCAAGGTTTCATTAAAATATTGTTAAAATATTAGATAGATGGATTAACTGAGACCAAACATTACCCCATATAAATTAACCCTACAAATGTAATGAAAGGCCTCTTTCACACATGCTACTATAAAGCCTTTGTTAATAAGAGTTCCCTTTCTTGGATACTCAAAATGAAGTATTGTTCATTGCCATATGGCTCATATTAAATACAAGGAAACAAACAAAAACACAGTAAGCCTTTGACATTTTAATGACTGTGGATCAGCTACTCCTACCAGAAGCTGCTCTATTGGCTAATTACACTCCTTGGTAAAAACATTAACTTTGTTTCTAGCCTAATTTCAGCTCCTGCCTTTTTTCACTAATTTTGAGTTCAAATCTTGGTGCTGGAAAAGGTTATATGCATTATCAGTAGCCCTTAAAGACTTCACCTGAGATGAGGGTCCCCTTGGCATTGCATAATTAGAATGTAAAAGAAAGCTCTTGAGTAAGACTGATTACGCAAGACAGAAAGAGAAAAATGTTGAAAGTGAATGGACATCACAGTGCCTCCATTTTAGAATAGGGGGTTTTCTCCAACGGGGAAAAAGGTTCTTATAGGATCCATGCTGGTGGTCTGGCTGTCTCTGAGAGCTGGTCAATAAAATTTCTCACAAGCACAAGCTTCCCATTAATTTTCGCTTTTAAAATCCAAGCGACTTACTGAATGGTGCCAGCTCCTACTGCTACCAGGAGCATTTGTAGGTTTGTAGTTGTTCATAGGATCCATTCTCGATCTCCGTTTGTAAAGCAGAGATTTGCTATTGAATAGACATGAGATGACAAAAAAGATCTTTCCAGTACAGTACTGTGTTAAATGTAAATGATTTATCTTATGAAGGAGAGACATGGTGATCAGACTGAGGAAGCACCACCGGATTAAAGAAGAAATTGACCCACGCGGAATGGGAACAGAGTAATTCATGTAAGTCATATGGAAGTAAGTCAAGTGAAGGACTGATGCATACAGTAAGAACAGAGACACCACTGAATTGCTGCCTACCATGATGTCAGAGTACTACCATATTCTAGAAGAGATGTCCAGTCAAATGCGGACAAAACCACAAAACAATGTTATTATCTAATTATGAACATTCTCCTGAGATCAGGCCAACCACAGCTGGCACCTTCGCTTGTAGACAGTCCCATATTATGTGGAAGGAAAATAATAAACCTTTGTGCATGGACAGATTGAGCTTGAGTATCACGGAGTTATGGCAGCATATCACAGATATGACAAATAGAGTAACATTAAAGCAATTCTTACACTACAGCCCTATTAAAAGAAAATATTTTAAAGCTCTAGGCGATCCCACAAAAATGTTTGGAAGGAGAACAGATTCCAAGAGAGAAAACACCGTATTTTCAATAATTCAAAGCCATGCAAGCACAATGATTTTCCTAAATAATGGTGTTGAGAAAACAAGGCATAGATGCTATGTGAATATGATGGTGATGAAGGCAGCTGCACAGACACATGACTGGGGCTGCTAAAATCTCACAGCCCAGGTAACATACCAACAGTGAAGTTTGCCCTCATGGTTCTCCGTACCCATACATTCACTTGATAAATACACATAGAGAGAAAAGGATGTATTAGCTGCCTCCCTAGTCTCTACTGAAAGATGATTTTGACAGTTTTTTTCCCATAAAATCTTACATTATTTTGTATAAAACCAAAGGAAATGGAAAAGATTACATCTGGACTTCAGAAAGGTATTGAAAAGATAAGCATACACCTCCAAAGGAACACAATTACTTTCAGGTGCTAACTTGCTCTGCATGGAATATTAGTTAGACATGACGGAGGAAATGAGCACAAGAAATGCAAGGTAGGTAAGAAACAGGCTAAATGGAACAGTGTGATTTGTACTGAAAGTGGAACTACTCGAATGATGGGCAGCTCCTAAAGGAGGTCTTCAAGGATCCATTTTAGGATGAGTCTTCCCTTAATATTTTCATTGATGACCTGGACACAAAAAATACATGTACTAATTAATGTTTGCTTATGTTAAAAACTGGGAAGCAGCACCAGTCTGGCTGAGGACCAGAATATCACACACAAAGAGCTGTATGACCTTGAGGACTGAAGTAATAGAAACTGGATTAAATTTTAATACTACAAATGACAGGGTTATGCACTTGAGGTCTGCTATGAAATACAGACAACTGGAAGCAATATAGGAAAAAGAGGGCCATCACAGGGTACCCAAGACACCCATTTGATAGAGCTGTGAAAAAAGTAACTGAAATCCTATGATACATCAGGAAAAATATTTCCAGCAAAGAAAAGGAATGCCACTGTATAAAGCACTTCTGATTATGCAGCACAAATGCAGTCTACACTTCCAATCCTATATTAAAAAAACATACACACAAACTGGGTCTGGTGCAGAGAAGTCTTCCAGGATAACCAAGGAACAGAGAGATCCTCTGTCTTCTCAGAGAAGACTTAAAGAGACTGACCCATTTACCTGGGAAAAATAAAATTAAGTCAATTATGACAGCACATCTGTATTGGGTTTGCATGGCAAGGTTATGGTAGTGGGGAGGGCTACAAGGGCAGCTTTCTGGGACAAGCTGCTAGAAGCTCCCCCTATGTCTGACAGAGCCAATGCCAGCCGGCTCCAAGATAGACCCACTGCTGGCCAAGACTGAGCTAACCAGCAACAGTGGTAGCACCTCTGGGATAACATAGTTAAGAAGGGGAAAAAAATAAAACTGTGGCAGAAGAGCAGCTGGAGAGAGTAGTGAGAATATGTGAGAGAAACGATTCTGCAGACAGCAAGGTCAGTGAAGAAGGAGGGTGAGGAGGTGCTCCAGGCGTTGGAGCAGAGATTCTCCTGAAGCCTGCGGTGAAGATCATGGTGAGGTAGGCCGTCCCCCTGCAGCCCATGGAGGGTAACAGTGGAGCAGATATCCATCTGCAGCCTGTGGAACCTTATTGAATAAACACACTTACATTTAATCAATTACTGTTTTCTATAGCTAGGTCGCAAAAACAAAAATACAGGAACCATTTGTGTCAAGAGCGGAAGATACAGGCATTGCTTAGGTATCTGTACTTGTTTGGAAGAAGCAAATAGCATCTGCTATCATCGAAATCACTTTGTATTTTCTCTCCTTTGTAACACAGACTGTGACCAACTATATCAAAGGCTTCAAAATAGCTGATATAAAACAAAATAACAGAACGGCAATCCTGCAGCACTGCTTTCAGACTCTACCAGTCTCCTTCTCATCTTCATACAAATAACCGATTTACCCTAATAGTAACTGGGAGAAACAAAGATTCCATGGAAGAAAAGACCAGATCTTTGAAGTTTTGCAACTGAAGTTGCAAACTGAAAAGTTTTGCAACATTTAAGTAATTTAGAAAACATATGCATATGTAATATAAATGTCACAAAGCATAAACACAGAAAGATAACCACGAAGAATATAACAAACATCCATGTCCACAAGTAACACATATATACCCTACCATATAGGAAAGCTGCTCTGTGAGACATATGTGTGTGTATAAAATGATAATTAATTTACATCAGAATTATTTGTTATATAGCTTGTAAAAGTTTGAATAAATTGGAAGAAATTTAATAAAGGATTTTTGAAACTATTTTCTGTAAAAAAAAGCTTGTTATTTTATTGTTCCTGTCCCAATATTCACCTTTTTCAATGTTAACTGGAAAGCCTTCATAATTCTGTGATAAGCAAGGGTCTTCTACTTTTATATAATGCAAAGTGACTTTGTGAAGAAGTTAAATGTTTATAAACCCAACAAACCAACACAGAAAAATTAAAACATTTCATATTGAAAGTCAGGAAAAACAAACAAAATACCCTTGACAGTGTTTAAATTCTTTAAATGTAAGCCATTTGCTCATCTAGAAAGCTACAAAGTCAATCATCGCCGAAAAGAAAATGCCATTCCAAAGGCCCAAAAAAGTCCAATAATGCTGCAAATGAATAGTTACGAGAAGTAAAAAATAGACAAATTAACTGTAAATGTCAATCACAAAGCAAAATGTTGTTCTATTAGCACATTACCTTGTGTGGTATGTATTATAAAGAAATTGCGTTAATCTACCTCAAACTCAGCACATTATTGGAGGAGGGAAAGTAGTTATTTTAGATCAAACATATGTGTGTTCAAATTCTTCAGAATACTATTTATGATTCCTTGCGAGTCTTTGTTAGTATTGCTCATCTCAGCATTAGTCTCATTTACAGTGAAATTAAATCAGAAATAATGGATAAGAAAGAGACACTAAAGCAGTATTAACAGAGAGAAAAATATCACTCTACGATAGCAGGGGAAGTCAGAAAGCGTGGCTTCCTAAGAGACCCTCGCAAAATAAGGGTTGGAAAATTGGTGTCAGAGTTTGGAAGAAAAGAAATTTTAAGAAAAATAAATGAAAAACCTTCATACAAACTAGGTCACCTAACGTTGCCGTACTGAAGGAAGACTTCTACAGCTGCTTAAGCAGATGTACACAGTGGTTTAAAGTGCTTTTCATAGCATTGTTATTATTAAAAAAGCTCTTTACTTAAAAAATAAATAACTTTGGAATGTGAATTGAATATTTCAGATTCTCCATTCAAGAAAATTTGAAAGACAACTTCAGTTCTTCTTTGATGGAAAATAATAATTTGCCCCTTGTTCTTGCTGGACAGGATGTAGTGCATATGTAAGCCCAAGAGTATTTCATGCAGGTGAAAGAACTATTCAAGGAAACTGGTTATCAAGGCCTACAGATTCATGTGAGCAGATGAATTTGAAGACATGCGAGAGAGTCATGTACTGAAACTGCTTGATTAATATCCTTCTACAGAGTGGAGAAGTGGTGTTGCAATTATAAAAAGATCAGGGTTGGCATTTCTGTTTTTACGGCAAGAACTCAGATTTCTTAACAAAGTTTCCTTTCTCCTTCCCTCCGCCATTGTTGGTCCCTGAAGACACAAAGAATAGTAACTCTTACTTCGAAATGAGTATGTTGGTGTGCAGGCAGAATCTTTCTAGCCCTGCAATTTGAACTGAATTACAAGACAGAATTCATTAAGCGAACACTCCAAAATAGGCATTTTTAAATGTCCATTGTATTAGCTTTCTTTTTTGCCACTTAGTACCATGAAAGTGGGAAAAGTTAGAGAAAAACAGCACACACTTGGTTCACTGCACAGAAAGTTAGATGACTTCAAAAATGCTATCCTGACAGTAACAGTCCAGCATGACAACAGAATTAAGACACTGTCTTTGTAAATTCAAAGGTCATTTGTAAGGCTTCATCAGCACCTTTTACCATCTTTACTGATGAAAATAATCCATCATTTTCAACATCAGGAAAGAAGGAATGACAAGGCGAATGGAATTAGTCTAATTTCCATGTATTGCCAGAGTATTTTTTATGAATAAAATTATTTCAGTTTAACCTTTATTTATGAAAATTTAAAAAAAAAGCAGTTATTTGAGGAAAATGCTTTCTTACACATAATCTATTACAGACGCAGAATACATATTTTTATTAGTCTAGATCTGATCTGGCCTTTGTGGTTCTGTCTCTACCATGGGATCTGAGAGCATCTGTTATTTCCTGGGTACAGGTGCACGTGCCTGGTTCCACATCAGCATATGCATTACTCCTTATGTATGTATTGTTTTAAAAGAGGAAGACATTTAAGCACGTGGTCCGGAGGGAAGTCACAGGATATTCCACTCTCAGCACCAGAAACCTAAATGTGTTTAACCTGGCCTTCTGACTGAGGGAGCATTTCCTACTCGTGGGAAAGCAAGGAGAATCAGTGTCTACAATAGGTGCTATTGCAATATTTTGGATTGCTATACTGGCACTTCTCACTCAGAAATATAGTATTTCTTTCATATATATTATTGCATATATATATGAAATACATATTCGTTCTCTGGCTGGAGCAAATGCACAGTGATAGGTAATGATAAAAAAAATTTTATTGATGTGTTGCAGAACTGAATCCAGAACGCTTTCTCATGACTGCCTTAGTATTGCTATATAAAAGGAACGTGAACATTTTTGTCACAGTAAAAAGATAATAAACACAGAAGATTGAAAAGTATCACTTCCCAAAATATACCAATATGCCAAATATCTAGAACTGGTGGGTTTGTAACAGCTACTAATACTATGAGAGTCTAAAAAGAGCAATTGATCAGTATAGACAGAATTGCTGAGACCTGGGATTGAGGTTGAGAATCCCAAAGATCTATGAAATGCCAGTTATACTGTGAGCCATCGTAGCAGAAGGGAACGGTGATAGAGTAGCAACAGTATGTTGACAACAGATTGAGAAAGACACAATTTCATAGCCTGCTTTTAGATGACCAAATAAAAATGGGTAAAGGTCATTCAGATCGTGGATCCAAAGGCATTTGGACTAATCAAATAATTCATTTCATATGCTGGTAGCCACACAATCTGGTTTGCAGACAGAAAGTGATGTTGACTGTCATAAAGAACTTGACATTGTAAAGGTAATCAAGTACAAAAGGGACTGAAAGGAAAACAGGAAGATAGGAAGATCTAGATCATATGAAGTTAATACAAAAAGGTGCAATTTTACGTACTGTTATTGCAACAACACATATTTTCATCATACTTTCAAACTTGCATAAGATTTATTTCTCAACTGGTATGTACCAGGTGTGTTGCAACAGTTCATCAAAAAGAGGACTTGACTGCTAGCATATAAGACAGCCAAGCAAAATGATTTTTACTGGGACTGGAGTCAACATTTATTTCTATAATTTGGAAGCAATAAGAATTAGCACAGAATAGTACAAGCTGTATAAAAGCATCTATTTAATTCCACTATTCTACTTTTGGGGAAGTATTTAGGTTAATAATTTATGAATATTCATCAATGCCATAGACCTTGACTAAATCTCAGAATATTCATGCCACAGATATCAAAATGTCAAAGCCTATAGCTACATTGCTGGCAAATTCCATTGTCAATATCTAATTCAGCGTCCACCCTTAAGTGACTGCTGCACAAAAAATAAAATTTTAGCAAGGCTTTTTCTGGATATTGATAATTTAATCTGTACATCATAATTCAGAGCTGGTCTAACAGTATGAATGTAGTTTAGTAAAAGCTAGCCTCTGTGAGATGAATATCATATTTCAAATATGACAGTATATCATATTTCAAAACTGAACAAAGTCACAACTTTCCAGAGTTACCTTCCCTATAAGGAGCTTAACGAATATGAAGTAAACTGTTTCATTCCTTGAGACATGAACTCCTACAGAATACTCCTGCAGAGCTTTGTCATTCCTGCATCTAACTCCATGAGCCAACAGCACACCTCTTTCTAGAGTAATGTTCACCAGAAACTAAGACAGGCAGTTAAAAAGTGTTGGCTCACCTCTAATAAAATTTGGATTTATCCAAATGCTATTTAGTTATGATATGCCAGCAGTGACCCATGTGAATTTTTACAAACCTGATCAAGTTTTGCCAGACACAAGTAAGCAAAAAGGATTCCCTCTACACAAATACTGATAGAAAACACAGGTACCTAAGCCTTTTGGACAAATGAGCAATCACCTATGAGAACATTTTTGCATTCCCTGCCCATCATAATTTTTTGTTGAAAACACTGTAAAGATAACATAAGTAATACAAAATCCTGCTCTCTAAAAGACAGCTATTGACTTCTTGCAATAAACTGACAGACTACAGTCTAGGGCTTAGCAGCGTGAAAAACAATTTAAGCAGTTCTTTCTCATCACTGAAAATGTCATTGTGGTTTATCCAGAAGTGTCACAACTGAAACGGTTAAGATGTACACTCATATTACATGTTTTCTTCATTCTGTCCCAACACTTAGAAAAAAATAATTCTTGCTCAGTTTGCAAATAGATATGAAATTGTCTTGGGTCACCTTAGTACACAGTGCTTTTTTGGAAAACAAAGAGTAAGGATATCCCTCATATGTTTTTTAACAATTTTTGAAGGTGAAAAATACAAAAGTGAATACAGATAGAAGAACAACATTCCAAAAGGACAGAGGCTCCATTACATATGTAAAGCAGTTCAGAATTTGTAGTAGAAACAGCAGTATGGGATTCCATGGTAATGTTTCAATCTTATTATTGTGAATTGCTACCCTGCTCACATTAGTGAATTATGCTGCAGCTAAAATCATTCACTATCTGTATCTGTCTTGGGAGACATTTACCTCATGGCTGGGCTGTTACCATAATTTATATAGCATACATACCTGCTTTTAGGTCATACAGATAACAAAGCAATCTTTAAACAGGTTTTCAACCTGATACAGTCATCCATTCTAACACCCAACCCCTTTATATTCAGGACTAAATACTGTATTGAACTGCACTTTTTAAGCCTGGGATGAAAACAATAAGATATCACCTCACAAACCGTTTTGTCTTCCAAGGGGCATGTTTTTGAATAAGGGTAGTACAAAACAGACTCCAAATTGATCCTGAGTTAAGGGCCAAATAGCAGGAATCCAACCCACCTGTAGGTGGAGTCAAGTCTTAAATTTCCATTTGATTCTGTAAATACATGGGGGTCTTACAGATACTTTAGACACCCAGTTAGACTACCTGTGCTCTTCAGAGAAACAAACATATCCGTACAAAGACCTCCATTCTCAAAAGGCAGACAACAAGATGAGTTTGTGGTTGTAGAGTTACCTTACATTCAACCTTCACACTGTGGTTTCATGGATTGGTTTCCTTCTGCAGAAAAATTATTTAGGGAAGTAAACACAGAACCTCTCCTCACTCTTCCCCAGCACCTGTGCAAAACTGATCCTCCACTCCAGTATTTTCTGTTTGCACACCATTTTTCCACTAAGTTAATATCTGCTTAAAGGAATAATATTTAGGGAGTCTCACAGAGTACCAACCACTTGACTGGATCCACTGATGTGCCTCATGCATGCAGATATTTGACCAAAATAGAATACGCATTAGCTTTGCAGACCGAAAAGGGGAGTCCATCCTTTTGAAAGCCTATATATACCTATATTTTTAGTATTTTTGCTTCCAGAAGGAAAGACAGATTTACCAGGGGGCACATAACGGAGCTACAGTTCCTGCTCAACCCCATTTGCTCTGCACAGATTGATGTGCTCTCCATGTGATATGACAGAGGATGCGTTGTGCTGTTCAATAGCACCCTTATTCACATCCTGACTGCATCCAGCCCTGATGTATAGCAGTACTGTGTGAACAGATTGCTTTCATGACAGTTTTGAAACTCAGAAGGAGCCAGTTTGAATTGCAATTTTATTTTTAACCATCCTACAAGCGATGTCTACAATCTAAGACACAACTGTCTCCAACATGGTGCTAGTGTAAATAAGTGGACGGTTCTGAATGGTTACTTATATACCTTTAAATGGCAAGCCATGACGCTGGAGAGATTCTGAGTCCTAGTACTGAGTTAGCAAACCATCTTGCCATTTCTTTTTAGTTCCCATCTTCTTTCTGATGCAGTAACTACACAAAAAATTGAGGAATTTAGGAAACTGCTCACAAAACTACATCAAGGAGACATGTGCAGCTTGAATTCTGGATTCCTGGATAACCGGAATACTATGACTCAGAGGACTCAATGAGCTTTCCAATCATCTATTTCACAAAAGTACTCAAAGTACCTTTTGAACATTTCCAACTACAATTGTGTGATTATTTTAGCCCTTTGTACTTACACTGTGAACTACTTAAATTAAACAAGACTAATTATGCATATTCTTTTTGTACAGGATGATATTTATCTCAAGTGGTGTAATTGGCACTTTGGTTATGTGTACACTGTTTACTGCAGTGTAACGCAGAGACACCCAAGCTAACAGCAAAGAACACGATCGTGATAATTACAGCAAGACTGTAGACAATGCGAAAGGGAGGAGAACTTGGAGCAAAACTATCTTCCAGAATAAAACCTTCTTTAGCTTCCACACTTGGGCTCCTCTAAACAGCTTTAGAATATTTTTACCAGTGAATAAATCAAAGTGCCATGCAGTAATTGTCTGTGATAGACAAGAAAAAATGCTTATATCTCACTATTGTATCCTACTTTACTAGACAGCAACTCAAGTCTTCCAGAATAAATGGCCACCTGATTACACAGTCTCCGGGGCCTTATTGCTTTGCTGGGATAATTATCCCATCAAGGTTTCCATGACAACTTTCTTTGCTCATGATGGACCCCACGTAAAGCCGTTCATTTAAAGTGATAGGACACATTTCGGTTCAAAGCTAGAAGCAACGAACTTTCACTTTCCATCTTATTCTAGCTACTCTGACAGGGTACTCACAAGGAATTCCCAGCTTCTTTAGCCATATGTTGCATTCTCCACTGGATTAAGGCTTCCACAAAGTGTAATCCACTTTTCACTTGTGGAACAGGTCAGTGAAATACAAAGCTACTGTCTGGACTGAATAGGAGAGAGGAAATAAATGACATGGAAATCAGATGACATGCGCTGACAACATGCATGTAAGAAGTGCCAGATATTGTGTCATCTACCTACTTTTTCCAAAAAGCACGTGGACTCATTTAACAGTGGTGCTGCATCCCATTAGAGGCAATATCATACAGGCAAGAAAAAAAAACGTCCTGGGGAAGGATTTCTGAGAAATGCAAGGAGTTAGCAATTAGCTACAAATTGCTTAATTAATGAAGAGATGATGACACTAATTAATCTTGTGATAATAGGCTGATTTAAGAATCGCTGATAGTCAGAAATGCTGCCACATTACAAAGTATTTTGTTTCCTTTAGAAAAGATGAAACTATAGGAGGTTAATGCTTTTTCCGATTTATAGAAATTTAACTGCTTGCCTCCTACTACAGTTAGCAGCCATGTGGTTAAATCACCGTGCATTGTTTTAAAGAAAAAAAATAGTGATTTCTTTAATTATTTCAATTCTTAATTTCTCTCACAACAAAACTCTCCATTTTGTTGACATTTGATACAAAAAGTACTTGATTATCAATATCATACTATACGTATAATTGCTAATATGATGAGTGTGCAGTGCACTGTAGGTTGAAGACAACAACTGTCCGTTGTGCTTTCTAGCTGTTTTCAAGTATATGTACACACCATAATAACTGTGTAAAAATCCTGCCTACTTCAAATTATGTTTCTGCTGGCTTAGTTAACTCATTCTGGATTTTTAACATTCTCCCCCTTCTCCCCTCACCCCCTAATGAAGTAAATTCCAAAACTATTTTACATAGAAAGTCAACTTAAACGTGAAGATAAACATTTTGGAGGAAAAATATATTAATGATATCACAAAGCAAAGCTAATATGTTACTGGTGAATACAAGAGAAGACACAGCAAAGTTAGACAATAGCTTATTACAAAGTACAGACCAAATTTTATATCATTTTCTTATGCCTCTAGGAGACGGTCAGCTCTCACATAACTGACTGAACATGGGGTGTGCTTTGCACAGGAGTCTCTGCCTGCTCTATGGGGCTCAAAGAAAGACCGAGAAGAAACTTCATGTGAATGGCAAGCTTTCCATGGAGCACCCATTCCGCAGATTTTGAATTTTCTTGCTGTTCAAGAATCACTATGCAGATGGCAGTGCTGGGACGCATCTGCTACCACAAAGCTCTTAGCTGTCAGGACACCCTTAGGTCAAGGGTGAGCACTAGAGAATGGGAATCTTCTCAAAGCTTTAATGAGGATGATGAGTTTCAAGCAGGTGCTTTGCTCTGCCTCCAACCTGAACTGCAAGTCTAAATCTCTATGTTCTCCTTGGATTTTACTTAGGAAATAATACACTGCAGTCTTCTCAGGCCCATCACTCTCCTTTGGATTCTTGGTTATCAGCCAAATTGACATTTTCATCAGAATTTGGCCCATGACAGTAAATATTGTTGTCATAGTAAAAAGTCTGTATAGTATTAAGAGGACACATCTGCAATTTTTTCTTAGGAAAACAGCCTCATTGGGCTAGTCCTTGTCTTTGAAAGAAAAAAATACTCTTGACCTTTTCTTTAACAAGACATAGTGAGCAAATGCTTTTCTACAGGGTTCCTGAGATGTTATTCCACAATTATATATAGCCATAGCGCTTGACAGCCTATTTCATTCAACGGCTTAATACTAGCTGGTCAGCTGAAAGTCACAGGAGGCTCTACACAACAGAACAACAGGTCTTGCTAGAGCCCCCTAAAAGTACAGGTGCCTACATTCTTTCTTAGACAATTAAAATAATTACTGATCATAACATGTCACTCAGAGATAGTAAAGTATATAATACAACATTTTAAAATATGCTAGAGTTAACTATCACTACTCAGTGCATCTTTCTGGGATGTTTTATGACATTGCATTGGCCCTGGAATATCCACATGGCTGAGTATTTCTGGACGTGGCAGTAACACCTTTGGAATAATTTCTTGTTTATGTGTATTTAAGTCCCTCTACTTGACTTCTTCAATTGCTCAAAGCCTTTCGTAACTTTCTATCCTATGTGCGCAACATATTTATGCATACTTTTGCAGTTCACATTTTGCCATAAGCTTTTGAAGTCACTGGTTTGAACCTATTTAAGGGATGAATTACACTATACAGTTTGCCATTCCAGAGGACACACCTTCCTTGTCTGATCACAGCAGTATTTTGATGATGGTCAGGGAAGTAAGTTCATGGAAGTCTTTCAGTAAAATACTACAGGAAGCCAGCAGAAAAACAATCTTAGCATTTTGAATTCTGTTACGAGGCAGCATGCTTCAGAACTAAGTTATTCTGTTCAGATATCACAGGGATCAAAAAGTAATGGAAAATAACCATGTTTCAATCTTTAAAAAACCGTAAAAACTGTCCTTGTAAAATGCTGACCTCTGTGAGAGTTACATTTGATAATGAAATAAAGCCAAGAGATGGAGTCAATGACTTTGCAAGGATTTTTTAATTCATTTTGCTATATACTGCAGTTTGGTTTTATTTTAAAATTAATGTGCATTATATTGCTGGAACTACGAACTGTGCTGCAAAACTCTTAATGTGATCAGTGTGCTCATAGAGGTCCGATCCTGAAAGGTGTATTGAACCTACCATTCAGAGTTCCCAGAAACTTGCAGAGGGTATCAGAGATAGAAACTTTTCTAGCACAAAGGAATTTGATTTTAGGATGTTTGATGTTTTATCTTAAATTCCATGCTGTAGGCTGCAGCAGCACTATGAGGGCTTTATGAATGACCAATGATAGAAACTGAGCACCCAATAGATACCAATTTGAAAAAATCAGTAATGCTTAAATGGTATATTTAGGTGCTTAAATGGGTAGACAGACAGTCTAAAGATACTGAGACTTTAAACAGTTTGCATTAAAAAGAAGTATCTTTTAGAATGTATTTCTAACATCCAAGATTTATTTCTTTACTATGAATGCACCACGGTCCAATTATAGTGAAAGCACAACTAGCAGTATTTCAACAAGAGCTTTGACGAGCCCTACTTGCAACATCCACCCCATTTGCTGCTTTTCAGTACTTTCATTTTCCTTAATTAGTCCCCTCAAGTTACACAGAATTATTCAATATGAGAAGAATTGCTATTTTTTTAAGCCAGCCACTCTAACAAAAACAGACTTGCAACCGCCATATTAACGAGTACATTTTCTACACTGAAGTCCTTGCCTAGTTTCCTCTTTTTCTGTTTCAGAGGAAATTTACACCTGTTATCTCTTGTGATAGCAACATAAAGCAGAGGGGGTATGTAAAAAAACCGTAACATGTAAGGGAAAAATATGGAAATTATGCAGGAAGAAAAAAAAGCAGCTATGGTGAATTATACTGTGGTTTTGGGGGCACTAAAAATTCCTTAAGCTACATCCTAAACAATACAAAATCTTAAAGCTCCATTTTCCAGTTACATCTGTTGAAAACTGGAACAAGAAATGCAAGGGTTAAACAGCCAGGGAGCAGGTACAGCTGAGACCCTGCAACCCATCAGCCAATGCCGATACCTTAGTAAGAGCACATCTATATAAGAGCACAAGCCATAGTAGCTTTGCTCTTGCCTGTTTATAAGAAGTTGTGTAGCTTTTCTTATAAAGCCACAGATTTTGGCAGTACTTGGGATTTTTTTTTGCCCTGCAATGGTAAGAATTTTCATTTAGATTTGTTTGTTGTTTTAATCTGCTGGGATATGTAATTTAATAAAATACTTTATTCCCTTTTGCTCTGAGAGCAATAGAAGATTGGAGAGCTTGTCTAACGATAGCTGGTGTATTTCTCCTTCTGCTGTGAAAGTAACAACTGCTGATTGGTAAAGAGAGGGACTAGCTAGCTTGTGTTGGGATGAAGTGCTGGTCTAACTTCTCTAAGAAGCATGGAAAAAAACCCAAAACAAACCAAAACCCAAAACTTAAACTGTGAGGGAGCTGAGTGGTAAGAACTGGGTTACCTGGCTAAACTGTACCAATTTGGTTGTAAATAGAGCATAAAAATGTCTTGTGCACTGAAGTTGTTTTGTGCATAATGCTCTTAGGCTTAGAAAATATTTTAAAAATAGATAAGTCTAATTATCCAATAGTTTTTGTGGTGTAAATACATAATAAGTAAAGAGAGAGACTGCCCTGTAATTCTTCACCAATGCAACTTGGAGGTTCTTGTTTTGTTGTTCATTGCAAAGGGTGGAGTTGATGATAAACTTAAGACAGTTTTGGCCTCTGAACTAGAAAATTAATCTCTCTGGATGTGGAGACTTGTATCTATGCAATACCTGGATGAGGCTCTTTATGATCTTGGCTTTTTGTGTGATAGTATTTGGGATTGGTTGTTGGTGGGTTTTTTGGTTGTGGACTTTTTTTATGTTTTTTCTTGTTTTGGGATGCTGTGGGGTTTTCTTTGTGGGGGTGTATGTCTACTTTCATTAAAGCCATGAGGGCTAGCTCGTACTGGTAACTCAGGAGTCCCTGGCAAGGGTCCTGTATCAGCTTTCAAGACAGAGGAAAAGTCTATGTATTTTTCGCCAATATGTTATGAGAAAAATGCTTAAATCATGTATCATGCTGGTAATTAAGTTCGTGTCTTACAAAGCTGGCATACTACTATGGGTAGGTGATGAAATGCAGTTTCAGTATATTTGTGAATATCCCTATGAGCTGTGGGCATTTGTGGCTTGTGAAAAGTAGTACAACAATGACAAAGCTTAACTTCACAAAATCTCAAGAGAAAACAGTGATGACGTTAAAGACAAAATCCTATTGTGAAAGAAGCATTCACTGTCTTTTGGGGCTATCAACCTACTTTTATATTTCAGTGTTGATACTACAGCTGTGGAGGGCCCTAGAGAACTGAAGTTACATAAGAAATGTGTTGGTCCCTTGAGGAAGCATGCCAGTCTCTTCTTGTGGTGTGAAGGCCTGGCCTTTTAGACATACTGTATTTGGAGCTCCCTCGAGTCTGTAGTAGTTGAGTTACTGCACTAGGCTGGTTTCCTAAGAAAAACTTGCAGATTTGGCCCTGATGTGAAAGGTGTGGCAAGAGCAAGACTCCGGCAGGCCTGCATCAAAGGGGGATGACAGGCTCCACCTTCTCCCACCACCAGGGTTGTTTCCCGATACTGGGCGTAAGCCTGTCTTAGACAGCGTCATTGTCTTTGAATATGCTATAACCATGGGGGAGGGCTTTAAACTTATTTCCCAGCTGTGGCACTTGTTTATGGTAGTTTATAGTATTGAGACAGATGAATGGGAAATGCGATCACATAAAACAGAGTTGGATATATTGTCAGTGCTACTTATGTTGTGCAATGGTACAGTGTAGCAAACACAGGTGAGCATCATACTTGACTGGTTCCAGAACTGGGAACAGTAGAGCTGTGTCAGCATAGTGCTGCACCTGAATTAATTAGCCATGCTTATAGATAGAATGCTAACTTATTTGGGAACAGACTGTGCTAATGTTACACAGCTCTAGGCACTGAAGCTGTTAGCTGGGAATGGCACAGTGAGAATATGCCAGGTTCTGTGTTGCTAGCTAGGAGAGGTCTACAGCAGAATTCTACTGTACTGTTGCACTAGAAGCCATATGGAGTGGAAACATCTCAGCGGATCTGAGGGAAGAGCCTTAAATATGAACACAAGTCCAAAGTCAATATTATATGTTAGCACTGCCTCTAAGATTTATGCTAAACCCAGCTTTTATTCCTTTTAATGTTCTGTGGTTGCCAGGGTGCCCAGAAAAACACAAGAAGAAATGATTCTTATGGAAGCTGCTAAATATAATTGTTAACCCTAAACTGTACACTAAACCCTCAGATTTAGGGACTCTAACAGCAGTAATGACTACAAAAGTTATTATTTGAGTGGTTTCTCTGAAAACGTAGACTACTGCCTCTCAGGATGTTAAAATAAAAAAATGGATTTACCCTGTTCCTAAAGGAGCCCTTCTAGTCAGTTGGTTATAGCCAGCAATTCTCTGTCTCTAAAGACCAGATAATAGGAATATGATCAATTTGCCCAACTTTAGACCCTGAAAAAAAGAAGGAATTATACTGAGTTGCTTGCCTCCTGACTCACTGTAGATTCAGCTGAAATGACTCAGAGCCACTATTTTCCACCCCCTCACCTTATTATCTGTTGGGGGAAGAAACCAAGGCATACATACTAGATGAAATGTTAATGTCATCATTCAACACTTAGTGAATACGTATTTTCATTATTTGTATTGATTATCACTCTAACATCTGGTGACAGCAGAATGTGAATTGCTCTGTATGTTAGGAAACTGTCCCATGAAAACAGGGTTCTGAAACTGAGGATTGGGAGGTAGCGTGTATAGATTTAAGTAAATAAGAAAGACATGACAGTCTTAGAAGTTACTAACAGTAAAGCAATTTGCTTGTAGGCATCATGTTTATCAAGTGATTCTTTCATATTAAAAATGTGAAGGCTCATGAGGGGGTTTCTACTAAGCAGCCACTGATTAAAATAACTTGCTGTTGGACTACATTTATTTTTATGTATCAGACCAAAGATATATTTCTTTTTTCATTTATTACCTCCAGTGGCACCTATTTGACTTAACACATTTTTATCTTTATTTTGTACATATGCAGGGGAGGGGTTAAGGTGAAAAGTTACAGATTAAGAGAAACGCAATACCCACAAATGACAAAAGAACGTGTCTGGAAAAATGAATCTTGTACCTAGACTGCCTGGCTCAGAAAACTATCCTACTAGAAATATAATTGGATTAGAATTTACGATTCAATAGTTCTACTTTTGTTTGGGGAAACACTTTTTTGGATAGGTTTTCACATTAGGAGCCCCTTACAGGAGGAGATTCTTATAGGAAGACTCTTAACTTCCTGGGGTAATACATTCAGCTGAACTGTGCCTCACTGCTGCTTTGAACATAAATAGTTATGCCTCCAAGTAAACTAAGCAATTTATTATGTCTATGGCTATCTGTGAAACTTAACTGGTAGGTATGCCAAATGGTCCTATGTAAATTGCAGTTATGTACAATCACAGGACTAACAAGTAAATTAAACGCAGAATAGTGTAGATGTAGGGGTCAGCGTTCTAAGTGCTAATTTATGCAATTGGGATGGTTTCCCTACATTCAAAATAGAGCAGAAAGACAGACTTTGGCTTGCAGTAAATTACTACTGCCACCTTAAAAAATCATAGTTTACTGTTAGCTGCCAGATCTAAATAAACAGTGGTTCAAAATGCTGGATTACAGCAGTACCATGCTGTGAGTTTACATTTCTGTCAAAAGCAGTTATTGCAAGGCTCACTGAATTGATGCCAAAATAATATTAATCACTGTACTAAAATGTCTATCTAACTTCAAGTCCTTCACAGCAAGACTACTGTGAATCTTCACCCATATTCTGTTTCAAACATTCACAATACAAAACAACCTGAAGCCTCCAGGATTTCTCAGGAAATGTATGTCCTGCAGTATCCTGATGAGTTTTCTTCCAGTGATATGACTTTTCCTTCTCCCCCACCCCACCCCCAACTGCATTTTCTTCTTTCATTCATCCTGATGTATATAGCCTGCCTCACAGAATTGCAAAGGGAGCTGGCAGGGATCCAGGACAACCTGTCAGCACAGGCAGCAGTGAGGTGGTGACTCAGCAGAGGCACTCTGTGTCTTTGCAGTCTGCTACAGCATTGCTCACTCGCAACCTTCCTGGAGGCAAATCTTGCCTTTGACATTGAATGTATCCACAGCTCCTGCTCATCCTTATTTTCATGGAAGGGAGGACGTGTCCTCTTCTGAACCTGAAAACATGGAGCTGCCTTACAGAAGCTAATAACCCAGGGAACAGAGGCTCTGTGTGATCTGAGGATTAGTTGAGGCTTAACCTGAAAAGGCTGGCAATCTAGTAAAGTAACTCATCAAGAACCAGACCTTCACTTAAGCTGCAGTGTTAAAACTATTTTAAAATCGTATAATTTACCTGCATTTGTGCCACACTGCATTCTGTACAACCCTAACATTACAGCTGACATGCACAAAAATCTAACATACTTGCTACATACACTGGGATTATTTAGAATAAGATTAAATTATCTGTTCAGAAACAAGATGTCTACTTTTAAAGGAGTTATATTGAATGGTACAAAAGGACATCAACGTGGCCAATCACGTATTAAAATACCTTTTTTTTTGTCTTCTTTCTTAAAACTGCTTTTTTAATGACAAGAATTTAAATGGCTCCCTCTTGTGGCAAGAAAAATGTAGTGCCATGTTCTCTGGCGAAAATTGGTCCTTGACCAGAAATTTGAATTTATATGTATTTATATTGAATAGTCTAGTCATTGGTATGTTGTGGTGACTGATGAGGAGACTGCACAGACCTAAGCACAGACTGCTTAGGTACTCTTGAAGCTACCTAAAAAGTACCTAAGCATGATTTACACTGTTACTTTTCAGTTGTATATGCTGAAGGGTAAAGGAAAAATAGATCATGAACCGTATGTATTGCCCTTGCTTAACTTGCTAATGCAGACTAGACTATATCGTGTCTCACATGGAACTCTGTCCTTAAACATATATCTCTGGAACATCTCAGCACAGAATATCTGGATAAGATAGCTTAATTTATTTCTGATGTTTTTCACAGGTGAGCAAATCTGAACTTTGTAAGGGGTGGGAGGAAAGCAATCAACTCTGGAGGGAACCTATGAGCATAAATGAGTCAGTGAATGGCAGTGAGGCAGTATAAACTGGATTTCACCAACTCTGCAAGTTGTCTTCTTTCTAGTATCTACTGGTTGATAAAGCTTTCACTCAGGCTTTAAACTCATGAAGGCTTTTTCACAATAATTAATAGCTATAAAACTCTGAAATGAAAACCCAAGGTTTTTGTCATAGCATGGGGCATACTTTGGTAACTTTGAATATTAAGCAATAATCTTGGAAACGGACATAGGAGAGGAAAAATTCGCATAAAGGACTTGGTGACCTCAAGGGGGAAATTAAATGTATACACAGAAGTATCTACCATAGCTTTTGAGAAAGCAGGCCTGAAAAGTTTTGTTTCAAGACAACAGACTCCAGTTCTGTGGTTTCTCACAAAATCTGTTACTGCACAGTTATAAACTGGCAGCTAGGCTCACTGCAGAGCAGGACTAATCACACAGATGGCTTTAGACCTTGATAAAGCTACTGTGCAAATTAATCTCTTGAGATAATCTCTGATGATGCTGATTCAGAAGTCTGATGGTATAGAAACAGGCGGCTATCTTTACTAGTTTGAAGGAGGGGCTTTAAAATACTATATTGTAAACTCTGCTTTAGTTACTCATCCTTCTTTGTAAAACTTCTTCCATGTTACAGCCTTACAGGCTGTTAACAGAATGAATGACAATATGACTGCCAATATCAAATTATGTATGTTTTTCAAATCTAGGACTTGATAAGTGAGAACAAATTATTTGGAGGTAGATAAACACAGATGGAGTTACTGCTTGTTCACAGAAAGGCAAAAATTACTATAAGGTACTAAATAATCATTCAGTGTCTTACAGTTTCCCTTTTAAGGGCTTGCATGGTGGCACTCCACAATCTATTCCCATGCTTCAGAGAAGAACTGATGAAGATTCACTTAACTGAAAGGGCTTATCAAACCCAAAATGTGTACTTAAGCTCAAAACTGCTGTTCTGAAAACATCTTATCAGCTGCCACCTGAGACTAGATAAATCTAACCTCAAAAATACCCCTTTGATCTATCCAGCCATGCAAAGTCAGTTTCCTGAACATAACCACCATCATGATCTTAATGGAACCAAGATAGCTGCCTTATATTTCAAGCCTGATGGGATGGCTTGAGGCAACTGGGCATTTCATTACCTCTTTCTCATGAGGTACTCATTCCAAAATTGTTTGGAAATTTTCTATAAAAGGATTGAGTTGCACTGTATATACATACACACATACATATGTATATAAAAAAATATTTTTTTAAAGCCTATTTTATCTTGGATATGGTGAAACACTGCTACTCTTAACCAATAATCTGGTGGCTGGGGTACTTGCCTGGAAAGTGAGAGAGACACGAGTTCCTCAAATGAAGATTTGGTATCTTCCTTCCTGAATTCTCTGTCTTTCTCTCTTGGAGTATCACCAAACTGCAGGCTATTCCAGAAAATAGGTGCTCTTGGAGACTTTAACGGCTTGTGTGGAGAAAAGAGTAAAAAAAAAAAAAAAGGTCAACTTTTCAACAGAGCTCACAAGAGCTGTATCTTCAGTGAAGTGGTAAAGGCCTTCCAAGTTAGGCTTTTGAGACCTAGCACTAATATTAACAATAAGCCAACGCAGGAGTACATTTCTAGTTAACTTGCATTTTTTCCAGCATAGCTTTGCCTGGTGAGATATTGGCCTACCTAAAATGGGGCCACCACAAGTTTATTTCACGCCTCCATTACTTCTCTCTCAATGCTATAATGAAAAATATTTTAAGAGGCAAATGTCAATCTCTTAAGTTTTCAAAGTTTTCCACTTGTAAAAAGTTTCTATTTTCTTCTTGACCCAAGATAAAAGGTAGAAGCTTTCCTGCTGACTTCATTAAGTTGTTTTGTAGCAGAAATCAGGAATATACACTTGAGACTCTAGACTAAGTCATGAAGCACGCATGGGCTATCCTTCTTATGTCACTTTTGCATTCACCTTAGTAAAATTGTAATTGTGGAACTGAAAATGGTTATGTGAAGGGTTTCTTTCAGTAAAAACTGAGAGGAGAACAGGAGGGCATGATAAGCATCTGCAAAGCTGTAGGAGTGGTGGTGAGGTTAGTTCCTTAACCTCACCTTGCAATAGGGAAAAAGCTTATCCTGAAATAGTAATGGGTGACAGAACTTACATTTGTTAGCTTTAGTACTGAAATGGGAAATATTGGTGCCTTTGGTGTCACTGAACCAATTTGCTGCATGAGGTTGGAATTTGGATAAGCTAAGCTACGGTATAAAATGGATACTAGTGATGGTGATGAGGGAGGTAGCCTTTATTCTAAAGTCACCTAGAACACTTTCCACCAAGCTACTGAGGAACATGTTGTTCCTTCAGGTGCCATTTTGTCTAGCCTCCACTACAGTTAAGGTTTGGTATATTACAAATTATGGAGTGAGACTAATATTAGAAAGCATTTCCCAAAGAAACCTCACGGCAGTACTCTTCATGCTTTTTTGGGAAGAAAATTAGGTTTGTGGCTTGTTAGTGAGCTTCTGTACATTGTTTCTGCTTCACCTCAGGTTATGAAACCTTTATCCCTTAAACAAGGCTCATATTTGAAATTTGATATTCTTTCCTTATGTGTGCAGGATTTTATAAACATGTAATTTCACATGTATGTTGATTTAAACAATGCTTTTCCAGCTGAAGGATGAGACTTTGTCACTGACTGTCCTGTATCTATATGAGATCAACCCATGGTTTCTATGAAGTGTCTAGCTGGTTTTACATACAGGAAATAACATCAGTTAGGATCAAGTTTCCTGTGATGCTGCAGGTAACAGTGAATGCTGTAGACAGACTCAAAATTACCATGCTTTTGTGTTGGTTGCATAACTGTCAATGTCATACGTGGTTGGAAGGTACTGCAGCTCATTCTTAGACCTAAGCTAATAATCTATATCACAAGTATTTACAACTTTAATGGATTGCAAGATAAAAACCCCCACTGGATTTATGCCATATATGCATCTTCGCTGAACACGTATTGCACACCAGCAAGAATGTATGTAGCTAAACTACATTATGCTTCTTTAAATAAAACCACTGCAATCTGACTTACTGAAACAAAATAGTGAAGCTTTATATATAACCTGCTTCCCACCACCTCCTTCTGTGCTCTTGGTTTTCTAGGCCTTTTTTCTATGCAAAGCACTTCGGCAATATACATAAATGAGTGGATGTTGCATAATATGATTATGTTCTTTTTCTAAACTGAGGGATGTGTCCTACTTGCTGCATGTCACACACTGCTGCCTTGATTCTTTCATTGGAAGAGAAATTATGTGCTGACACTTTTAAATTCCTGGCAGCTGTCAAATGCTAAAGCAGAGGCTTCAGGGATTCAGGTTTTTTCCCTTTTTCTGTGCACTGAAAACTGACATCACTTCCTTTCTCTACTGTTTTTAGCTCTGAAGGGAAAGATTACACTTGCTTCAGGTAACTTTTTTCCCCCCCCTTTGTCTCATCCCAATAATACTACTCTAACTTGTATTACAGGAATTTGCATGTACGTGTAATTAGGGTTTAAAAAAAACACAAAACCCAATAATAATCTTGAAAGCGTATCTAGGCAGTCCTGAGGTGAGCTAACCTACCACTGAGGAAATATGGCTGGAAGCTTCCCGACTGATCTCCAGCACCCAGCTCCAGCCACAGCCGTGTTCGCAGTCAACACAAGGCCGTTCGTTCTCTTCCCGCCTCGTTCCCTTCCTCAGAGGCCGTGAGGCTTCCTCTAGCCCGGGGCTAACGGTAGCCCCCACCCTAATCCTCCTCCTCTTGCCAGCCGGCTCCGGAGCTGAATCGTCGATGTACAGCTGCGCATCGCCCTTGCAAAACCCCCATTGACCTCGCAGCCAGGCCCCTCCCTGGGCAGAAAAGCCGCCGCGCCCCCCCACCACCGGCCCCGGCTCCCCTCGGGCGGCGCCTCCGTCCCCTCAGCGGGCCGGCCGGTGCGCGAGGAGGTAGGCGGGGCCGTTCCGGCGCGCGCCGCCGCCACCTGCGCAGGCGCAGTGCCGCGGCTCGGAAGCGGCGCGGCGGGCGGGCGCGATGCGGCTGGCGGCGGCGGCATGACAGGTGGCGGGAAGCGGAGGCCGCGCGGGGCGGCGGGCCCGGCCGGCGAGCAGGTGACCGTTAGCGGGCGCGCGCGGGGCGGGGGATGGGGGGATGGTGCGTGTCACCGCGCCTGAGGGAGCCGAGGCGGGCGCCGGGCCTGCGGGGGGTGGCGGGGAGCGGCAGCCGTGGCCGGAGGCAACCGGGCATCCCCGGAGTGGGGGACGAGCTCCGAGGGCCGTAGGCCTGAATGGGCGCGGATGCCTTGTGGTGGTGCCGGGCCTCTGCCTCCATGCCACTCGCTCTGGTTTGCTCCGGGGCTGTGAGGAAAGGCCCTGGGCCCCTCGTTCTCCGACACGGGGCTTCTCCCCGGTAGCCGGGGCTTCTCCCGGGGGACCGCAGCCTTTCAGGGGTGCTGTGAACAGCAGCTGCCTTGGCCTCCTCATGCGCCCGGGCTGCCTGCGGCTGGGAACATATACTCATGGTATACTAAAGTACTTTGTGGCAGCCCACTTGAGAAGTGAAATGTCTGTCTCGTTGTACTGTCCTAACAAGAGACAATAAACCTTGTTTGTTTTTTTAATTATTATTCTTTAAAACACGGGGGTCATGATTCCTGCCCATTCTTGGAGCCTTATGTGGGTTTGAGGTAGTTGAGGTTACCGCTTTAGTGGTGTGCATGCTTGAACGGATCATTTCCTAGCCTGTTTCGGGTTGTGTTACATCCTTTTTTAAAACAACTTAAAGTTTAGGCTACTTCTAAAATTCTATGCTGTAAACTGTATCAGTTTAGATGTTGAATAGCCAAGTAGTTCAGATAGTAGAGACTCAGAGGACTTTTGTTGCGTGATTTAATCAGACATGACAAAATAGTATCCCTACCTCCAAAAGTCTGTAAAACACACAAGTTTATTGGATACAAGCTGCTGTGTGATTGGAAATGGTCTTTTTAAAGTAATGTAGAACTTAGATTAAACCTTGGGATTGCTTAGTCCTTTGCTTGATTAACTAATAAAAGTGTTTCTGTTGGCTATATTGACTCATCAATATCAAAGTAGCACTTTACTATTTCATACATGTTTAGCACATGTCTTACGTAATGCACTTTTAAGGGATTCTGTCCAAAATAGATGTTCTAATTGATACATATGTTGATCTAGGTAACAAGCATAACTTAATGGTCTCATTGATCCTCTGTTAATATAGAAGCTTTGTAAAACCATTGAATCGTATACTGGATAGAACTGAAAGGGACCTTAAAGATCATCTAGTTCTATCCCCCCTGCCATGAGCAGGGACACCTCCCACTAGACCAGGTCACTCAAAGCCCCATCCAGCCTGGCCTTGAACACTTCCAGGGATGGGGCATCCACAGCTTCCCTGGGCAGCCTGTTCCAGTGTCTCACAACCCTCAGAATAAAGAATTTCTTCCTAATATCTCATCTAAATCTACCCTTTTTCAGTTTAAAACTCTTACCCTTGTCCTATCACTATGCTTCCCAAGTCCCTTCCCAGCTTTACTGTAGGCCCCCTTTAAATACTGAAAGACTGCTGTAAGGTCTCCCTGGAGCCTCCTCCAGGCTGAACAACCCCAATTCTTTCAGCTTGTCTTCTCTGATCATCTTTGTAGCCCTCCTATGGACTCGCTCCAACAGGTCCATCTCCTTCTAGAACTACAGGAAGCAACTAAATAAACTTTGTTCTGTTTTTTTTTAATCTGCAGTGTGAAAAAAATGGAGATGTCAAGAAGAGAAGGTCAAATCAGGCAGATATCCCTGATAATCTTCGTGAAGAAGCAGAAACATGCTATCGGCTTAGACTGCCTGAAGACTTCTTTCAGTTTTGGAAGTTTTGTGAGGAACTAGATCCTGAGAAACCAAGTGGTGGGTTTTTAAATATTTTTTGCCTTTTCTAACTTTCAGTTGCAAAAACAGCCTGAAGGCAGGCAAACTGGAGGTGGTCAGATGCATTCTAATGTTGCTTCAGTTTTCAGTTAAGATGCAGGATATTTACGTGAGTGTCAACAAGAATGCTGGAGATAATTACAAAGATGTTGGTACACTTCAAGCTTTCTAAAATATAATTACTGAAATCATGTAATACAAATGGACTCAATATTGTCTAAATCTGCCTTTCTTGCAAGTACATGCAAAATGTTTAGTATGGAACTAATGTTTCCTCATATCAATCCAGGTTTTACCTTCCCCAAATTTATTATGTAACAGAATGTGGCATCCCTAGATGCTCTAGAAATGACAGTTTCTTTTAGAATCATAGAATGATTTGGGTTGGAAGGGACCTTCAAAGATCAACTAGTCCAGCCGCCTGCCAGGGACAGGGACATCTTCCACGAGATCATGTTGCTCAAAGCCCCGTCCAACCTGACCTTGAATGTTTCCAGGGAATGGGGCAGTCACAACTTCTCTGGGCAACCTGTTCCAGTGCCTCACCACCCTTGTCGTAAAAAACCCAAAAAACTTCTTTATATCTAGTCTAAATCTACCCTCTTTTAGTTTAAAACCATTACCCCTTGTCCTATCACTACAGGTCCTACTAAAAAGTCTGTCCCCATCTTTCTTATAAGCCCCCCTTAAGTACTGAAAGGCCACAATAACGTCTCCCTGGAGCTTTATTTCCTCCAGGCTGAACAACCCCAACTCTCTCAGCTTTTCCTCACAGGAGAGATGCTCCAGCCCTCTGGTCATCTTTGTGGCCCTCCTCTGGACCTGCTCCAGCAGGTCCATGTCCTTCCTGTGCTGAGGGTTCCAGAGCTGGATGCAGTACTCCAGGTGGGGTCTCAACAAGGTGGAGTAGAGGGGGAGAATCACCTCCCTTGACCTGCTGTCCATGCTTTTTTTTAATGCAGCCCAGGATATGGTTGGCTTTTTGGGCTGTGAGTGCACATTGTTGGCTCATGCCCAGCTCTTCACCCACCAGTACCCCCAAGTCCTTCTCTGCAGGGCTGCTCTCAATCCCTTCATCCCCCAGCCTGTATTGATATTGGCGGTTGCCCTGACCCAGATACAGGACCTTACACTTGTCCTTGTTGAACCCCATAAGGTTCCCATGGGCCCACTTCTCGAGCTTGTCCAAGTCCCTCTAGGTGGCATCCCCTCCCCTCAGGTGTGTCAACTGCACCATTCAGCTTGGTGTCATCTGCAAATTTTCTGAGGATATACTCGATCCCGCTGTCTGTCGTTCATGAAGGTATTGAAAAGTACTAGTCCCAGTACGGACCACTGAGAGACACCACTCGTCACTGGTCTCCATCTGGACACTCAGTCGTTGACCACTACTTCTTATGAGAGGTGAAATAACCTAACTCTTGAATGAAAGCTCTCTGAATAAAAGAATGTCTCAGCTTTCCTTGTCTGTCTCAGCTTTCCTTGTCTGGTAAACAGTGTTTGACTGTTTGGATTTATGGAAGCTTTTGATACGTGAGTGGTAACAGGAGCTTCTTGGTTTATGTATGCATCCACCAGAAAGTAAACCAGTTCATGCTTTGCTTTACAGATGCACTTGTGTCAAGTGTTGGACTTAAGCTGGTTGGACCATATGATATTCTTGCTGGAAAACACAAAAAAGCAAAATCAACAGATCTGGACTTCAATCTTCATTGGAGATTCTTCTATGATCCCCCAGAATTCCAGACTATACTTGTCGGGGATAGCAAAACACAGTATCACATGGGATATTTCAGGTATTCTGTTTAATATATGCTCTTGCTGGACTGTAGTTACATGGGGCTTTTTCTCCTCTGTTTTCCACAAGACAGGATTTGAGGACTGTGCGTTATCACCAAACAAGAATCTTTCTCTTCTGTAATAAGATATTAACACATGGGTTGATATTTTTTATTAAAAAAGATCAAAGATATTGGAGTTGAAGACTAGATCTAAATATTTATTAAACTACCTCCCCCAACCCTCCAGTGCACCTTCACTTATTAATCTTTAACTTTTGCCATGATATTTAGAAGAAAAAGTCAAGCCTTATGAAATAAAGGGAACATGTATTCTTTCTGCATGTATTGACACAAGCTCCTTTGAAAGCCATGCAGTAAGATCTTAGAGCTTTAGATCTAAGGGCACTTCTTGTTAGGTTTCTGAAGGAGGTGGCAGCATGGTGAGGAGGCAAATTAATCTTACTTTGAAATAGGAAAAATGGACACAGCTTGACTATTTGTGTGTACTTTTTCATAAATAGGGATGTGCCAGACGAACTTCCAGTGTGGGTTGGTGCAAATGAAGCCAAGAAGGGCTGCGTGATTTCACAAGTTGGTGATAATGTCTTTGCTGCAGTCAAGTAAGGTTCATGTTTACTTTTATTCATAAAAAGTAGAGTAGAAGAGAAGCTATTAACTGGGAGATGGGATGTGGAAAAATGCAGCTAACTTGTTATCTTTCTTTCTTAAGAAACCCTCACTTATTTTTTGCTCCTGCTAGTGAATTTTAAGGTACTCTCAAAAGCCTTAGTAGGCTTCTTGACAGTGTTTTCCTTATTTATAAATAAAATAAATGTGTGATAATTATCTCATTCTTTAAATATATTGGCAGGGATAGGATCTATAAGGGAAAAAAATGCTCACTGGGTGTGTTATTCTTTACCTAAGTATTTTCAGTAAAGAAAGGGCATCTTAAACAATGGTAAAGGAAATCTGAATATCGTACTAAATGAGTAGTGTTTAGCTCTTGTTCTTGCATACATAAATATACATTATTTTGTATACAATGAATAACTACAAGAAGTACCATTTCTGACCTGGGGCAGGATAACGTTTATTTGGATCTGTAATTCAGTATGATTCATGAAGCTTTACACAGTCCTGCATCATGAATGTAAACAACAGATTTCGTGACCTCTCTTAAAAATGGAAAGCTCTCTAAGGACAGACGTGTGTCAGTAAGTGAAAGCATGCTGAAGAAAAGCTTCTGCAAAAGAACCCTTGTGTAGTGCAGAGTTAAACGAGGACACTTGTTTTGAAAGCACCATGATGAAACTCATAAATATGTATTTTATGTGCATGATTTGGATGACAAATAGCGTATATGGCACTGAAGCAGCAAACCAAATTCTTAAGATAGAAAGATGAACAGCTATTGGGTCCAGGAGAATCTTCAGCACCTGCAGATTGCATAAATTATACTGTAATGCTAATAACAGATAGGAAATGCCAAAGTACTGCCTGTGCCAAACTTTTTTTCTTTCTTGTTGTTAAGAGGCTTGCATTCCCAAGTCTATGTGTATAAATAGACCCATGACTGCTAATCTTCATTATAAGATTTGGAGGTTTAGTGATTAGAAGGCTATTCATTTGTTTGTTAAGCTCTTTTAAGACATGTCTCTTCTGTTTGCAGATTATTTTTCTCAAAAAAACTTAAGGAAGTGACCGATAAAAAGAAAAATGCAATTTTGAAAGACATAGATGAAAAACTAACAAGAACAGCAAAAGAACTGGGTTATTCTCTTGAACAAAAAACCACGAAGATGAAACAGAGAGATAAGAAAGTATGACTTTTCTGATCACTGGAGAGAACTAAGTTCTGTTAAACTTTTTTCATGTGCTTGCCTGTTTCTTTTATTTTTTTTTTTATTTTTCCTCCTTATAGTCAGTAAGGATGCTTCACATAAGAATTTCCAGAGCTAATCAGCTCTCTCTGTAAAACTTCGGGAGAGGGCAGATTAATACAAGTGTGTTCCAAATAATAGGATTAAATCAAAACACTTTACTCTTGTAAACCATAGCTTGGCATTCAATTAAAGGGGAAAAAAAAAAACCACAAGGGAAATAATCTAAAAAGTAAACAAGTGGTGAGTATAGAGAGAAATGCTTCAAAATGAAGATTGATGTAAACAGTTGGGTTGCATCTCTTGGAAACAGGACATTAAGGATGATATGCATTAGTGACAGAGGTTTTTTGCATACCTATCAGAAATAATTATGGTAGGAGATGACTAAACAAATGTAGTACTGTGCTACACAAGTGACTACAAGGATTCTTAGATTTCAGAACTTAACTGAAATAGAGCTTCCAGATATTTTAAATGTCAATACTTAAAAGAAACTGCTATATAACTTGAAACTAAGTTGATGTGCTAGAGCCTGGACGCTGTTTTAGGTTTGACCACCAACAGTCAGGTGTTAATTTTGCTTAGTGAGATGAGTGGTTTTATGTCACAGTATTGACTTAACCGTGCTATATTCAGTTTCCTGTCTCTTTATTTAGGTGGTGACCAAAGCATTTCATGGAGCAGGCCTAGTTGTTCCTGTGGACAAAAATGATGTTGGATACAGAGAACTTCCTGAAACAAATGGTAAATATCTTGTTTACTATATTCTTCTGCTTTATTTAAGTAAACAATCTTTAGTCATGCAGCTACTCTGCAAAAACCAAACAATTCCTATTTACTACTTGAAGAATATAAGCGGTGGGAGTAAAAGGCGTAAGTCTTAACCATCGCACTTGAGCTCAAAGTATTTTCTTTGAATGAACCAGATGAGAATCAATGAAACACGCTAAATCTGAGATAATTCCTGAAGTAGTTGTTTAGAATGACCTTCTCTTCTGTATTGGTACAACACGCAGGAAGTACATCCAAAAAACCTGATCTACGCTCAGGGATTTGTGGGTTTATTTTTTTTATCCCTCTTCTTTTCCCAGTGTTGTTCTAATCAGAATCAGTTCCTTGATGCATGTTCACCACACAAATGCCTGTCTCTGGGGAAACTGAGATGGGTGGGCACAGGGCAAGAATGAGCAGCAAAGGAAAGGGGGAAGCTTTCTCATCAGCAGCTCAGGGTATGCCCATTCATGTAAGCGTGACGCACAGGTATGTTTTTGCCACGAACTACTTCTGTGCAATATTAAATTTCTTTATTTAAACATCTAAATACTTTTGTTTTTTGCAGCTAATCTTAAAAAAATTTGCAAGGCCATTGTTGATGCTCCTACTGATGATGAGAGACTGAAGGCCTTTGCACCCCTTCAAGAAATGCTGACCTTTGTTCAGTTTGCTAATGATGAATGTGACTATGGAATGGGATATGAACTGGGTATGGACCTGTTTTGCTATGGATCACATGTGAGTACTGCAACAACCATACTTCACAAAATTATGCATTATTTTATGCACGGACTGGGAGTTGTTCTGTGTCATAGATCTTTATTCCCAACTCGATTGCATAATTATCCCTAGGAATTCTGAAAGCCTACAAGGATATTCTTAATTGTGAAGACCGTTAAAAAGTCGCACTTAGGACACCATTCCATGTTGAATTTAAAATTGCTTGTTTGAAAGCACAATCGTGCAATACAGAAGCATTTAAGCAGCATCTAACTCTTGTGATTTGATGTGCACAAGACAAAGTCACTAGACTCCTAAAAATGCAGAATGTCTGATCCAGATATACTGAATAGCTGTAGTGTCCTTCCCCCAACTACTTGCCTGGGCACGAGCACTTGTGTTCAACTGGACTGGATCAAGAAACAGACTGGTGTTTGCAGTAACCCCAGCTGAAAAACTCGGAACCGAGGTCAGTTGCCTGCCTACACTGCCTGTGTGGCTGTGTAGAAGATCTCCCACCCAATGTCTCTTTCTGGTTCTGCATTAACAAGGAGTATCATAAATAAGCTGATTGACTTACTAGCACTTAATCACTCATAAAGATTCTACCTAACACTTTTTGTTCTGGATTAGCCACTGCCCTGTTGATGAAAGGGGTCATGTCTGTTATAAATCTATGGCTGGGAAATAACATATAAAGAAGCATCAACATTACTGTAATAGAATGGATGGTCACAGAAGCAGCCATGCAGAATAGCTTCTTTTAGTAAAAACAATATTGGGCTAAGGGGTGCTCCAAAGCATCAGGTAGAAAGATAAAAATCTTGCAATATTAAATGTAGGCCCAGAAAAGTTGTGCTAAATGCTAGTTAAAATATATAGCCACTGAAATGAAGGAACACTCATTGTTCTGTCCACACACTGTTAAATTACTAATGTGTTTCTTAGATTTCCTGGCCTGCTCTCTTAAGTTCCCTACAGCATCTGACAATGTGTTGTATTTTCCTGTGATATCCCGCTTTTTTAGGACCCTTCTTGCAGTGACACTTGCTTCAGCTGCTCAGTTCTGGAAGGGCAGTGAAGGAAGCAGTTACTTCCAGTAGGCAAACCCCCACCTTTCGCCGCTTGTGCTTTGCAGCACATGAGATTAACCACTGACACACTGCTTACAATACTGTGATGTGTCCCGATACCTATCTCATGCAGCAATCTGAAACAGTGGTAACTTTGCAGCTGTTCTCTAAAAATAGAAACCTTACTGTGTAGTAAACAGGAGGGACAAACAGGGGCTTTGCCCATAAATACCACGGGGGTTGGGTCGTGGTGTTTTTGTCTGTCTGTAGATGCTCGGAGCAGCTCTTGGGTTCTGCCGGGAGCCCGGCTGTCCCCTGGTGTACAGAGCCAGAGGAAACATGGACACTTTTGCTGTAGCCCAAAAGGGGGAGAAGGACTAAACTCCCTCTCGTGTACGGTGCCCATCACCTATGCCATCTCATTCTCTCTCTCTCTCCCCCTTAGTACTTCCACAAGACCGTGGGCCAGCTGCTGCCCCTGGCCTACACCCTGCTGCGGAGGGGCCTCTTTGCCGACATCATCCAGTCCCACCTGGCCAACCGCCGCCAGGAGCCCATGGACCAGCTGGCGCCATGAGCCGCCACCGGGGCCACCCCCCACGCGCGGGCGGGCGGGCTGGCCGCAGCTCTCGCGCCTGTGGCTTTCCTTCTTGTTTTTGTGTGTTTCTGCGTGTTTTTGTACCCCTGCCTCAGTAAAGCTTTTCTAAGGAGGGCGGTGCGTCCCCGTGCTGGGGGCGGGAGGGCGGCTGCGCGTGCGCCGAGTGGGGGTTGTTGCGGGGGGGCATCGGGCTGCCGTAGCCGCCGGGCGGGAGCCGGGGCTGCCGCCGGAGACACCTCAAACGCGGCCGGCGGCCTCCGGTCAGCGCTGGGCCCGTCCGTCAGTGCCGGGGCACCGCGCTGCCCCCGCCGAGGGTGCCTGCTGCCGGTAGCTCCGGCTTCACAGCAGCAAAGGCTGAGGTGCCGCCTTTGGGTTACTCTTTCTCTGCTCTGTTTCGCAGCCTGGAGCTAAACCCAGCACCCTGTTGCTGTGCTGCGGGCTGAAACGAAGCACAAAAAGGGCGGATTACTATTTTACATTGCTTTACTATTTTACATTTCTCAGAAAACCCGTAGGCGCTGGGGAAGTGATTCAACCCGGGATTTGTTGGGTGTAGCTCAGTCCCAACCAGCTTGTTTACAGCTAGCAAACTCCATGTCCCTGCTCCTGGTGACTCTTAACTGGCACTGCGCGTTTCCTCAATTCTGTCCCACCACACATGTAAAAAACGCAAGGGTGTTTTCCCTTCTTTTTGCATTAGAACAAAGCACTACATCTGGTCTCAATCTCAGTCTTCTGGATCTGGTTGAATTAATAGGATGCAAATGGGATTCAAGAACAGCTACCTGACATTATGAGGTAAACTGGGAATTCCACTGCATTCACTACTTTATTAATCAGGTGAATCACCCCGTTTTCACTAATCTGGACTTCTAAAAATAGAATTGAAGTGATTGTGTACAGGATGCAAATTGTTTTCAATTCACTGGGCTCTATTTTGTTGTTATTATACTTAGAGGGTTTTTTTCTCAGGCAACTGCTTGAAGTAACAGTCCAGAAACCACTGGAAAATAACTTGCTCAACAGGCCTGCCATCATACAGCGACATGACTTCTATCGGAGCAGTTCACGTCACTACTGATGATGAGAGCACTGCTGAGGAAGATTACAGACCACTAGCAACATGCTCACATCTCAAAAGTTGCACCCACTCTTACAGCAAACAATTTTACTTCCAAAGGTCCCTTCCAGCATAAACTAATAACTTGCAAGCGAAGTCAGAGTGCTTCAAAAATGTATCTATCTTGAGTCTTTAAACCAAAAAGGTGTTTTCCGTGGTGAGAATCACATGCCCCATCTACTTTTGTAAATTTGACACCACCCCTTTCACTCGGCATATAAATGTTCCATTGAGTCAAGCATAAGCACAAGCATTCAGGGACTTTTTAATGGGACCAGAATTTTGTATGTTATACATAAAGAGATACTTTCTTGAAAATTCAGTCTCATTTATGTCCCTCTTACTTCTTAGGTTCCAAGAAGAGACCTTCATAGTAAGGCCCTGTAAATCATATAAGTAACAAAGTATTTACCTTTCACACTGTTACTTAAATATGAACTTAAATGTGTGAAAATAGGGACCTTAAGTATGGATTTCCCAGTCTTGCCTATTAACCTCTAATTGAGAAGGAAAACTCTTACACCTATTGAAAAAATACTGAAGTGTGGTACAGCATTAATATACATCACCAACAGGTGTCTAACCAGTTTGTTTTTTTCAAACCAGAGGGACTAAGAATCTACTGTGTAGAAACTACGTAATCCTGGCTTTCAAACAGCAAAAGCATCGTCCACTTTTAACCCTCTTAAATCAGGAAGCCAACTATTCTATAATCATATAACTAAATTTTTAAAAGCTCTGTTTTGGAAAAAAAATAACCAAACCACTGGGTTGATTTGGCTACTGCTTTGTAGCCAAATACTAGGCCATACAAAGACTGCGTCTCCTTATCAACTTCATTCTTTTCTTTGTTACTTGCTTACTTGTCCCGTATGTAAAGTTCTTAGCTGTTGATTTTCTCAGGGAAAATAAATACAAAACCAAACACAAATATTGTTTGTGAAAAGAATGAGAAAACATGACAGAACAATAAATGGTCATACAGAAGTTTTTAATGTTTGATTAAATCATCACAGTAATCAGAATTTTTACTGTAATGATATGCAGCTCTACCACACTATTATAAATAAAAACATTAAGATCAATATTAAATACAGCTCTAGGCAACATCACAGATTAACAAAGAAGGCATTCTTCATGAACCAGTAACTGAATGGCCTGAAAAAAAAAAATGCTGACACTTCCCCCTCCCATCCACCACATTTTTTTATTTTATTTTTTTCAAATTAGTAACTCGAGTAAGGCGCTGGAAGTTTTACATTAGAAAATTTTTGTTGCACAGCAGAGGCACACGTACTTCGTTATCAGAACCTCTAACGTATGTTTGTCAGAAGACATTTTAAATGTCAACAGGGAAAGCTTAGCAGGTAAGAGGAGCAACAGAGATGCACAATTTATATGCAATGCTCGGGATCCATACTGGGTTAAAGCAATTTTTATATGTGTAGTGTGTTTCTATTCTTCCACTGTAAAAAAAAATAAATAAATTAGACAATGGAAATTGGCATCACAGACAACTTCCAGAGCTGCCTTCTATAAATGGGCCAAATTCTGCTCTTTGTGAAGCTGCTTCTGTAAAGTTTTTTTCAGGCCCATGCAGTGCAGCAGAACAAGCTTTGAACCACTAGCACCGACTTCTTGTGGAAGAATACAGGTAGTTGCTGCAATGCTCCCATTTTAACACAGCCCCATTCCCTGTTTCACTTCCAAACCCGTTTTAATACAGGGGCTGCTCACCATGAACCCACTGGCACATTTTGCTTTCTACTGGTTCCAGTTGCTGCCAGAGATGAGATGATGAGATGTAGATGGCAGTTTTATACTCAGAAAAACTGGTGAAAATTCAGCGGAGCACTTAAGAACAGGCATTATTTTGGAGGTTGCCAAAAGTACCAGAATTTTGTTTCAGTATGTTAATGTACTTAAGATAAAACCATACAGAGTACTTTGCGAATAAAGACGTTTGAGGTAACTGTGATGAATGCCTTAGAGATACCTAGGATTAGTAATTTCGACTTTCACCATTTATATTATTAAAATCATAGAATGTGTTGGGTTGGAAGGGACCTTTAAAGGTCATCTAGTCCAAGCCCCTGTAGTAAGGAGGGACATCTTTAACTAGACCAGATTGGTCACAGCCTTATCAAGTCTTGAAGGCGTAATTGTTAAAAGAAGGAAATTTTATCTACCTCCCTGTTATAAAGTATGATTTTTGTCAGCCCGATTCCTTAATTTTTTTCCTCCCACCTTCGTGTGTATAGCATATTGCCTTTTTTCCTCTGCACGTGTTTGTGGTGGCTTGATAAAATGGCTAGGAAACAAAATAATCTAGTGACAGGCAAGAAAAAAAGTAAAGAAGTTGGGGATCTGTCAGTTCACCTGCTAGTCTGGGTGTTGCTGCTGAATTTTCAAGTCCTGCCAAAGTTTCAAGTACTGGATTCAATTCTGCCCTGCTGTACATCTTCTGTGGCTACATATATATACTTGAAAAGAAAAAAAAAAAGTCAAAAGCAATCTAGTAATTATAGTTGCTTTCTTACTATTATTTTTTAAACCCTGCAGTTTTCTAAAATGAAATTTTGCTATTACTGTTCCAGTTATCTGCTAGGAAAGGAAAAAGGGAATCTCAAGGTAACGGCAGTGAAAGTTAGATTTGAAAATGATCTTATATGCATGTTGGATCATAAAGAAACCATTTTGTTTATACCCTTCATCTAGTTGTAAACATTTGCTAATCCTCCATTACTTGCAGAGGATTATGAATTATTCTATAAAATCACATTAAAAAGGTAATTAGTTATGTGAGATAGTAACTGATTCATATTTAATAGATTTTTTTTTTAAATCCATACAAATATAAATAAAGAATGGTAAAACTTCAAGAAAAATAATATACATTTAGTGCAAGTTATGAGTTACATTTCTTCCTACCATGTCAGCAGTGGAACATCTCTTGTGGAGAAGAAAAAAAATAAAAATGACCGCTCTCAAATTTTACAAGGGGGAAAAAGATCTCCAGTGTTGTAGCATGCAATTTTTACCAGATACACGTATACAGAATTGTTCCAGCTCTTAACTAGTAGAATAGCAGTATTTTTCCTTATACTGCACAACATTGGTATATATCATAGTGTTTTCAATAATACAAAAATTGCATAAGACCAGGTCACATTATTGATAATTTCTGCAGCAAAAACAGTATTTTCCTTTGAAACGCTAGTTTCAGCCGGTTTTCTTTTTTCTCGTATCACGACAGCACGTGCGGTGAGAGAAGTCTTGCAAGGTATTACCTGTTCAATCTGTTTTTGTCGCAGTGGATCTGTACGGCCCCAAGCATTTTGTGATGTACAAACTTACACGTTTAATGGCACAAGAAAAACCTCCCTTCTTGTGATCGAACCTCAGTAACTCACAGTACATCTCAATATGAGAAACAACTGCTTCAAAAGGGCACACCAATTTTAAAGAGGCTTTGTTACGGCTCAGGAGAGAGAGAAATAAAGCTCTTCTGGAATGTAGAAAGGTGACGCATAATAATTAATACGTTTCATGAGTTAACACAACAGTTTTCCATGGTAAAAAGGGCAAGACCTTTCAGTCTCCGTAAGATGGCTCAATTCAGAGTGATCCCTCCAGAAACAGGGACTAATACCGCATCTCTTCAATGCTGAAGTACCAGGCTGGGGCTGGAGAATTGTGCCACCCGGCAGGGCTCACCCACTGCACTATCATGGCAGACCTGACGTCTCGGGACGCATCCAGTGCAGGACAGCGGCTCCTCTCCCTTCCCACGCTCCCATCAGCTTCCTCCTCGCCACATACTCCCCCAGACCAACTCCCGATTTCCAGCAGCACTGTCACGCAAAAACCCAGCTCTCGGCTCTGATTTTAGAAGTGTTCCCCAGACTAAAGTGTTGTGCTATTCAACAAATGAACCTCCTCTTCCGCTTCCTCTCTCTCCTCAGCTATGGGTTTCAGTTGAACATTATTGAGGCGGGGTCTTGGTTTGCCGTCTGGGCCATATGACGGAGGATATCTTTTTTTGTTATAATGCCAAGGAGGCGCCTGGAAAGGATAAATGGAAGATCGATATTAATCCAAGCGGGAAAACAATAAAGCGGAACAAATCTGTAGCCAAGTCCTTTTTGTTGACAGGAATAGAGCAAAAGTAAACAGCCCGATTTTCTTATTTAAACAAAAACATTTTATTCATCAAAATATTGAGGAACCACCCGTTTGTTAAAAGACAGCAATGCTGAGACACCGTATCAGATGGTCTCCGACAGCTGTGATCCATTTTAATGAAATACAAGTAATACAAGTAGAGCCCATGACAATTTTTATTTAACTTTTTGTTTCTACAAAAATGAAATTTTGATTAGCGTATGCCAACAAAAAAGTAACAAAGAGGGACAAAGAAAAAAGAGGTATGAAAAAGAAGTGATATTGATCCCATTTCATAAGGGAAGCATGATCGCACCTAGCCATCAGAAGTGACGTACTGCCTGATGGCCCAAAATCCCAATAGCAAAATTAAACTCCCCTCCGTTTTTAAATCGTAAGGATCCTTCCAGTCTGACGCACTGGCTCAGGCTGAATGTATTCACAGGAGCACACTGTATTGGCCATGAAACTTTTGTAAAATAAACGATAGTTAACTAGGTTTGGGAGTTCACAGCTTTAGAAAATAAATGGTGAATAACAGAAGAAAATTGTCATTTTCCAATTTAGATACTGTGCTCTTACGACAGCATCTTCATGGCTTTTAAAATTGTAACTCTGCGAAATATCAAAAAGGATGAGACTGTCCGAAAGGATAATATCACAGGAGAAGCAAAGAGCAGAATGAATGAGCTGCTGCCCTTGTTATTCTGGTTAGTACATTTTGTTTTGTCTTATTAAAGGACGCATGAAATACTTGTGAAATATTAGCATAAAATGAGAACATAATTAGCATGTTTTGCACATAAGCAGCTAAACCTGGTGGGTATATTTAGTAGAGATGTAACTAGCAACCCATGTCCAAATTAAGGCAAAGTCTACCATCTAATCTAAGGTTAGTTCACAACATCATGGTTAAAACAGTATCTAGATTCTGAAGGCAATAGTCAGCACAGCAGCCTGCCACTTAGTGGCTTAGGATATCACCCAACATTTTATAAAGGCGTACATTAATTGCTGTGGGTAACAACAACAGAATCACAGGACTTTACTAAAAGTAAGAGTACTTTTTAAAAATCACATAGATAAAGGGGGATTACAGGGAAGATCTAATGCTGCAATACATTAAAAACATGCTTGACTTTGCTTCTCAGCAGACGTGATACTTTGCTATTTAACAGCTATTTAAAGCTGTCAAGGTCAGAAAAAGAAACTGGCATATAAGAAAATTTGAATTTGCATTAGGCAAGGAAAACGTATTCCTAGCTGTGTGCTTTCCCACCCGGGGAAAGCAGCAGATCAACTAGACGGATCTATGTGATCCCAAGAACAAAAATATCAGAAAGTCTATTGTTTACTTTCCTTTAATGTTGTGACTAACAGCATGTCCGTATCAACAGCTTAATTTCTACAAAAGGATTTTGCACATATTGTTTTATGGTTTAATACAATTTTTTAGCACAAGATGGTTTCATTGTTGTCACAAAAGCCCTGAACAGTTCACAAGTTTCATGCTTCCTGACTTCTAATGTGTCTAATTATGAGATCTGATATATCTAATCACCAAGGGTTCGACGTGCTGCTTTAGTTGCTCGAGATGCTCTAATATGTTCTTCTTTGTGATGATCCCCAAGACAATCCTGAAACAGATCATGTTATGCTAATAACTGTGTGTGAAATCAAATAAAAAAGTTCTAATCATAACGAAAAAGGATTAGAGTAGAGCAAAACTTAAAAAAAAAAAAAAAAGAAAAAAAAAAGAATGGTTGCAGGAAAGCTAATGAGATAATTAAATGAAAAATGATTTGAAAGTCAGTACCCTTTCCCAGACATTGCCTTTTTTCTTTTTCTCCGAAAATTCTGAACACAACTGGATCTTCAACCACCCCAGAGCAGCATGCTTCTCATATCAAGTACAGGTCAGGGAAGCGTTCTTCATCCCTTCTCCCCAAATTCACATCTCTTCAGGTTTTAGAGGCACTGAAGCTAAAATCTATTTCATTTCCTTTGTTTAATAGTTATTTCTCCTCACACATACAGATAATTAGTCACATTTTAACAAGCCACAGTAGATGAACAAAGTAGTAACTGTGTGAAGTCATAGCAATTGAGGTGTGAAGCTGCACTATGACACAGGGTTATCTGGTGACCCTAGAAACAGACAAATTCAGGCAAATTTCTCATTCATGACAGTATAAACCAAGAGCAATTCCTTGGAATGGATATTGTGGTTCAAATCAGGAAAAGTGAGGCTCAGTCTTTATATATCTCTATGTTTGTCATCAGCACCAATTTCTGCACAGTTCCTATTCCAATCTGGACTGGAACCAGTAAGTTGATGTGTGTCTTTATGTGGGTATATTCAATTTGCAGGAAATTTGCCAAAGTAGAGAGTAGTCCTTGCTGTCCACGTGGCTGTATGCCACGGCTAAATACTGCTAGTCCTAGTATTTACCATCTGATCTGGTTGTAATGGACAGCGTGCTCATGGAATATCACAAGTCTGTAAATTGAAGCAGGACAACAAATATGAATGTCTGAAAGCAGCAAATTATTAAAGCCATCCATACGTGCTGCTACTTTATCATAAAATAGTTAAAAAATTATAGGACAGTTTTACATAGCTTTGCGTGATTAAAGCTTTCTTTAGAGGCAGTTTTAACATCAATGTCAATGTTTGAGCACTCAGCCCCAACAGAAACTAAGAAACCCCCCCGTCATAATAAATATTCTTCCTTGAAGTTTTATCAATTCAAATTTCCCCCCACAAAACAAGAATAATTGCATGCCTGCACTGACTTCTAAGTGACATCCTTTCCCGATCAGAGAAAGGTTTTTGAAGTCATTTATGCTTCTGAAAACATGTATTTGCCATTCAATACGGGGGGGGGGGGGGGGGAGCAGATCATTTAAAATAAATTTGTTTTAAAATATATTTGAAAAAATAAATTTGGAAACCAATGCACTATTTAAATATTTGCTACTTATAGCAGCAGTCCTTTTGCCCACAGCAAAACAAAGAAAGTCCCACCCATATTTCAAGTTTCTTGGGTTTTGACCCATGGACATCGATCCTAAATAAAGTGGATTAGCAGACAATGTTTCACTCCCCAGGTGCCTTAAAAGACATGCTAAAGAGAAAGCAAGATACTATGGTAGGAGCTGCAATGTTGTGTGTCAAGTGCTAAACACAAGAGATACAGGAAAGCAGAATGTTAAAGGAGCAGCTACGCAGAAAAAAGATCATGTAAAAAAAAAATGAATAGTTTAGATAAGAGGCAATTATAATGAACAGTTATGTTTCCATGCCTAGGGCTGATTTATTTACCTATAGTCTCATTCTAAATCTTAGAATTACTTTCTCAAAATATTTTGAAATGTAGAAACAAAAGTTGCAGATTGAAGTTTCAGAACTAGTAGCAGTTATTTAGTTGTTAGTATTGCAGAAACAAGAGCTTGGCGACAATTCTCATCACTAAACTCCAGAAGAGGAGATACTGACTGCATCATTTTCTCCCTTACTTTTTATGAACCCAGGTATTTGTAGATGTTCAAGAGCTGATACATTGCACATTGCCAGAACATACATATATAAGAATGAGGAAATACAGGCCTTAGACTGTGCACCACACAAGACTACATTTCTATGAGACAAGTTGTGTCTCCTCCACATGCAAGTTGCACACACAAAACTTGCTGAATGAGAGCTACTTTTTAACAGAACATCTTAAAATGCCTGAAATCACCTGATCGCTTACTTAGAATACAAGGGAGGAGTAAGAATTTAAGAGGTGCCACAGCACAGCACTTTCTTAACAGTTAGGGTCCCCATTTGCAGCGCCAAACTTATGGGTTCAAATACCATGATCCTGGAACACATCCTGGTTCAAATACTCTGATCCTGGAAGTAAAAATTACTGTGTCTAACAAAACAGACAGCATTGCTGCCACTTTACTCACCCGTTGTGTGTTACAAGGCACTGCCTCAGACCCAGCTTCCGGAAAATATCCACCACTATTTCCATTGGTGTGTGGTCTGTCACGGTGAAAGGGCTCATATCAAGTATGCTTCTAAGCTTCAGAGGTCGAGGGCTTTCGGCTGGAAGCGACGGGGTGTGCTGGGCAAAACAGACCCTGGAACTGCCAACAATCCCCTCCTGCTTCTTTCTAGCACTTTCTTTAAGAAAAAGAGGGGAGGGGGGGAAACAGCAGAGGAGGAAGAATTTACATTCTTGGAGTAAGACAATTTAGTGCACAGACAGATCGATCAACACCACCAGACTCTCATGTTACTCTCCAGATGCTGATATTCTGATCCATGCTATTTTGATGTGTTTCCACAGCCACTGCTTTATCCCATTTGTGCAGAAATCACAAAACCCATCTACCATACAGCTTTAGCCGTTCTTCAGATACTACCTTTCTCACTCCAGTAAATAAGTTTTATTTGCAATAAAGAGGTGGAAAGACTTAAAAAAATAACACACAGGAAGCAGACAGATGGCTGCTGAAGAAACTATCAAGGGAAAAGCCAGTCTCAATTGACAGCTGCCCTGTCATGAGTCCAATGGCTGTAATTACCGTTGGTTTGAAACGAAAGACCTCATTTTCTGATCACTCTGAAAATCTTGTCTCCTTGTTTGTAATGAATTTATTTAGCTTTTTGTGAAGTGGATTCTCTTCCTTTTCATTTCCTCATCACCTTGGTGACAACAGCATCCCCCCTGTAGCCTGAACTACTTCACACAAGGACTCTCGAGCCAGCCAAAATCCAAGACAGAGCAACTTGCACTGTGCAATTTCATAGAATCACAGAATGGTCTGGGTTGGAAGGGACCTTAAAGATCATCTGATTCCAACCCCCCTGCCATGGGCAGGGACACCTCCCACTAGACCAGGCTGCTCAAAGTCCCATCCAGCCTGGCCTTGAACACTTCCAGGGATGGGGCATTGACAACTTCCCTGGGCAACCTGTTCCAGTGCCTCACCACCCTCAGAGTGAAGAGTTTCTTCCTAATATCTCATCTAAATCTCCTCTCTTTCAGTTTAAAACCGTTACCCCTTGTCCTATCACTACGCTTCTGAGTCCCTTCCCAGCTTTCCTGTAGGCTCCCGTTAGGTACTGGAAGGCTGCTATAAGGTCTCAGCAGCTGAAATGAGTCTTACCTGTGAAAGTGTATTATTAGAAGAATGTTCTGGTATTCCCTTGTTCACTTTTAAGTAAATGCAAACTTAAACCAGTAAGGTGTCTATAATAATTTCCTAGTTTTGGACATTCCTACACATCCTACGTAACGTAATACCACAGAGTGTGCACAGTATCAAGACCACAGGCAAAAGTTTTACTGAAGTAACAGTGTTGTGTTCACAAAACATTTTTTTTAAAAAAGTTGCAGGAGACTTTTGTGGCTCTTTCTCCAGTGTCTTTGTTAAAGAGATGCTTGTCAATATACAATCTTATGAATTATGGGGGGGGGAAGTACTTTAAGATGCAACCTCCATCACTGATTTCATGCACCAACTATTACGATTTTGTAACATTTTCTTACATAACAATGATTTTTTCCCCTTTGGTTATGATAGTATCCTCAAAATCCAGATAATTTTTCTTGCCAGTGCACAAAGTACTAGTATCACACAAGTCCTAATGCTCACCCAGAGAAAGAGGGCCCAAACAGAGCTCGTGTGCTCATGTGCCCAGGGCCAAATTTCCCATTACACAAATAAACTGAAAAACAGAAACCTAAAATAATTAATATTTCGCTTATCTCTCCATAATACAATCTTAGTTGTTATAAAACAGTAAATAACACTGTCAGAGAGAAGTACGATACACATTTAAATTTAAAAATTACTTGGACAGTATTTCTCTCAGAATCCTGCTGTTCTATAATAAGAATTACTCAATTTTAAAGAAGAATGTTAGTGTAGTGTCACTTGAGAAAAAGAGATACTAGCAAAAGCCTCAAAACAAACAGAAATACCAACGAGATGATGTTTTGGCCTATTTCAGTGTTACAACTTTTGTTTTTATGACAGAGACAAAGAGATTAACATTTCCTCCATTTCAGAGCCAGCTACTGAAGATAATCACATACTTCAATAAAGGAACAGACAGCCCGTGCGAGGTATCTAAACCTGAAATAAGTGTAGAAACACACAAAGTAAATCTGTTTTAAGCTATAGAATCATTTAATTTGGCATATATAATCATGCAATACTGGAAGATAATTACCTATTGCAATAGTTAAATCTCTTCTTAGAGCAAAGCCCACGAGTCTCTGCGATTCTTTTGACATAATAACAGGAAAACCATTATAGCTGGTTTCGTTGATCAAGTTTTCTATGTCTTCAACTGTCATGTTATCCTGTGTCAGAACTGCTAAAGGTGGATCGCTTCTTCGAGGTCTCATAACATCAGCAGCCAGTGTTGTGTGAGTAAATTCTTCCTTTGCATCCAAGAAAGGATATCCGTTCAGTCGGATGTGCGCCTCATAGATGCCTTCCCTACCAAAGGCATCTCCTACCCACTTACTGGTCATCACTGCAGCCATTAGGGGCACAATATATTCCAGCCCTCCTGTTAGCTCAAAGACAATAACTACCAGGGACACAGTCATCCTTGTCACACCACCTGCAAGAAAAATGGTAGCCAGTAACACTCTAGTATCAGATAATAATGAGTTTAGTATATCCTGCCTTCCTGTTGAGAGCTACAAATATAACTTTGTCATTAAAGGTCATCTGACAAACATCATTCTGTATAATACAAACAGAAGCAGACAGGAAAAATGAACATGAAACTTCCAGAAGTAAAAAAACAGAGCTTTAGGGAAAATTTCTAGAAAGTGAGATAATAAAGGGATTTGAAAAATATGTGCCGTTATTTCATGTAAACTAAAAATAAACTATGTTTTTCTCCACACCACACCTAGGTTAAAAATACTGTGAAATGCAAGGAAATACAGTAAGATAAGAATGTGGAAATAGAATGGAAGCAATGCAGGGAAGTCACAGGTAGCAATTCAACAGCTTTGTTGTCCAAAGGATTAGGAACTTATTGCCGTTGCTGAATCATAAAAGCTAAAGAGAATCCTGAGCTGATGAAAAGAAATCTCTTTCTTGGACAACAGGAGAAGACAGGGATTACATTTCTCTTTTGTTAGTACTCAAGATGTTTTTTCTACCGAGGTTTCTGATGCCGCATCTTCATTCAATAAAAGAATATGATATCTCTTCCAATGCATTCAAAAGTGATTCAAGTTGGAACTATTAAAAAACAAAACATTCTCTCCAAAACCTAAATTTGTACCACTAAGTTATTTGATCGATCAAATGCACTTTTCCTTAAGGAAAAGGTCTACTTTTTGCAGGATCTGTAGTAATAGCTTTTAAGTTTGATTTCTACGGCGATGAAGGTATAAGCTAAGGCAAGACAAGGCCTTCAAAAAACCTTTCCTAGTTTAGGTGCCCAACTTAAGCCTCTCTCCATGAAGCTGATTTTCAACAGTTTGTAAATCAGACTTGTCGAAAGTACCTCAAGCCGGACTCCCCAAATCATCAGACACTTATGAAATTTTTGTTTGGATTATGAATTTCAAGAACGCTTTTTGCAATTCATGTAGACGTGACAGCTGATCACATCACCTCCTTGTAGTAATTTCAACTGTACTTGACTCTGCAAATCCTCTACTTCATACACTTCAAGAATCTGATTTTTCTGACTGATGTACTAATGACACCTCTTGATACCAAAAAAAGAAAGCAAACACTCTTATTTAAATTCTTCTTTTTCTCATCATATAGTCAATTTAAATTTCACATGTTATTCCTCAGTCACAAGGATTGTAGAGATGTGAATGTATTATTCTGAAGAGAGAGAAGTCCACGTAAAAAACGTGTTCCAAAACTGCACACATTTCTATCTCCCTTTATCTTTAATCATTAGTTTGGAAACATATAATAAATCAGGTACTTATTTACTTTGGTATACTTTAGTTACCTAAGCATGCAGCAGCACCAACCATGGCATAAAGACCAGGTGTAATACAGTCAGCTCCAACTTCACACCACTCCTTGAAAATGAACCAGTCATGATGGTAGTAGGCCAGCTGCTCCACTGCGATTCCTACGATCCTTCCTGCTATTGCTCCAATTGCCATACTGGGTATGAACAACCCAGATGGAACCTGCAACAAAAACAAAATGCCGATGGGAACATACCTGATGCATAGTTTTGTAAGTAATCTTTTCTTTTTTTTTTTTTTTTTTTTTGCCAAAAGTGATGCAAATGCTCAAATTGTCACGTTAAAAACATGTAAGTTGACATTGCAAGGTTAGTGAAACTTAGCACTATGCCATTGATATCTCTGATCAACCTGGTTGGCTGAATCCATTTTATGAGCGCGCTTATTTATATTTTAGTGTATTTAAGAGCAAATCTATCACCAATACAGGACCACAACCTAGATTCTCAGTTCCAACAGCACGATTCCTACCATATGTGTGTCCAGTCTAACCTGTGCTACTAGTACTGAGAAGTCTTCCGTACTATTTCTCATCTCCCCTATTACTTCATGTTCCCCTGAGTCAACGCTCACTAAACAAGCTTTGCATAGAGGACTGCCTTCCCAAACTGCTTCCTAATACTGCTATAAATTAGATGGCCAACTAAACTGGTGATTTTTAAATGAGGCTTTGCTTATTATATTGCAGTTTCCAATCCAAAGGAGTGTATATAAAATGCCAAATACACTAAGAGAGAAGAAGACAGGACAACTCCCATTGCAAAAAGTAGGTAACACGTTACTGTAAAAAAAGAAAAAAGTTCCTACTGCAATCTTAGTTATTTAAACTGTTTTTCTGTTATTAACTAAAACCTGAAAAGGCCACACAGCCTTGTCATACCCACATGGCTTAGTAAAATATTATTGCAAGTCTTGCTTTTATGAGCGGCTTCATAAGGAGTGAGGGTTCATCTGAGGAGCTGCTGTTGTGTATCTTCTCTCCTCCTTAGGAAGCTAATCTTCTTTCCAAAAAACATACTGGCATCTAAACGTCTCATTAAGCTGCAAATGCCCGCTGCTTCTCCTCACAGCAGTTGTTCATATCAAAAATATTTTCAGCTGTGACTGAGGTAGAGATCTGACTACAAATAAGTAGTAGAATTTTTACTTTTTGTCTAAATGCACCTAAACCCATATTGTCAAAATAACTTCATTAAAAACTTGCACTCCTCGTGTAACAGGACACATGATTTCATTTTTTTCCACTGTACAGCTGTGAAATGTAAGTACCGTGCAATAACAAACTATTGATTTTGCCATGGAATCCAATGTCTGGTGCAGAACTGTATTTTAGAATCTATTATTATTATTATACTGCCAATATATATGGTTGCAAAGATGATTTCTAACAGACAAACCAAGGACAAAAAAAACATAGCAAACTTTGTGTTTGAAAGCCGGCAGCATAGGTTTTTGGGAAAAAGTTCAATAATCCTTTACTCCCATCCTGAATTACCTAATATTTCAGTGTTGACAGATTCAGTGCTATCATTTTAGTGTGATATCCAAATTGTGCGTTTATACCACTATTGTTATTTCCCACAATTAATCATGCATCTAAACCCCTTTCTAACTATTAAAATCCAGGTTTTTTCCTGAATGAAATTCTTTCTCGGTGAACTGTTCAATAGCACCCTGAAAAAAATAACATTTCAGACATAAAAGTAATTGTATACATCTTTGAAACTGCCTCAGTCTAGTCTGCTACAGCAGTATGCCACAGAAATTCGGTCTCCACATGGAAATTACATCCAAATGGTTTCTGGTTCTTTGTTAATGTAACATTTTTATGCATCTAGCTCCTTCTCTTTCCATCACATGTGGATAATGGTTACAAGTCTAACTGTAATTATGATTTTACAGCTGCATTTTTTAGCAGCTGTAATTTGTTAGCCTCTGAATCATGACACACAAAGTGGAGAGGAACCTTCACTGAGAAGGAACAAGGAAAAAAAGTTAGGTTCTACCTTGTCTCAGCTTTCTTCTCCAGTGCATGCCAGCCTAACTCAAGTTACACTACAGAGGAAATGATTAGTTTTGTGGCACATGTATCATCTTTGAAACAAGCAAGGAATCAGGATATGGGTGCAACTTTCTGCTGCTTTGGTAGTGCAGTTCCATACCAGCCAGGTTCCGAGGCAAAGCTGTAATCCCACCCCAACTGATGATCATCAGCATTTAGACACAGAAACGAGTCTACTGATAATAAGCAGTACAGTGTATGTACAAAAGCCTGAAAGAAAAAAAAAAAAAGGAAAGAAAAAAAACACCAAAAAAACCCCAAAACCCCAAATCAGTGCCATATCAGCTTCTTGGTGATCTTTGTTCCTGGCAGTAAGAGCAGCAGAAATCAGCATGCCCAACAGGCAGCAATAGTTCCTGAGGGACAGACGTGTGTCTGCACATGGCTACAGCTCCAGGAACAGACCTGGAGTGCCCACAGCATCCTTAATAATGACTTAAATGACAAAGTAGTCTTTTTTTGTTTGTTTAATTTTGAATTTTCTCCTCCTTTCATGGAAAAAAAAAGCAGCTTAAAATGCGAATAAACATCCCCTTCTCCAGATACTGGCTGACATTCTAACCAGCTGCATGCTTCCAAGCTTCAGAGAAATGTATGTAGCACAGCCCCGTTAATGACAGCAGCATGACTCTGCCTATTGACAAAGTGATAAGTGTATTCTTACAACTTCACAGAAATATTTCCACCAAATTGCAGGTGCTGAAGTTATGAGAAAATGAACCAAACCCAAATGAAATGTAAACTCTACACTTCTGTAATCTAGTGAATTCTGACATGAAGTGTGATCCTGTGGTGACAATCCCATGAGAAAGAGGTAGATGCACAGAACGCATGAATGGTAAGGAATGTTATAATGCTTAGAAGGGCAGGGCCATAGTTATAAGTGAAATACAATAAGTAAATACAGCACATTGGAGTGGTCATGTTATACAATAATGCCTTGAAATTTTGACCTATGGAAGACTAGCATTTAAAATACACACAACAGATTTCTCTTACCCATCAACCAATCTATGGAAAATACCTTCAAACAACAGATGGCAACATCTTCTAAAATATCAACACATGAGAAACATGAAATGATACTGTTCTATCAATTACAGAATGACAGAATGGCTGAGGTTGGACTTGACCACTCCAGATTGTTTAGTGCAACATCTCTGCTCAAGCAGGGTCAACAACAGCAGGTTGCCCAGGACTGCATCCAGTCAGGTTTTGAGTATCTCCAAGCATGGAGACTCCACAAGTTCTCTGGACAAACTTCCAGTGTTCAACTACCCTCACAGTAAGTTAAGTGTTTTCTTATGCATGCAGTTACATGGAACAGCACTGTAGACTGAGAAGTTAAAGCCAGTTTAGTGAAATCCTGTTTAGTGAACATTCTACAGTACTTTTGTGTTACATGTTTGATAATGATGTATTTGCAAAAAACTATGAAAGGAGGCTAATAAACCAGAAAATGACGAAGGCATGACAGTCACGTGTCATTCAGAAAACACCCACAGGTTGGAGAGAAGCTGAAGAGAGCTCCAAAACAGATTTTAAAAATGACCAGGAAAGAAAAAATATGCTGCTCTGTAACAGAGAAGAAATTCCCATTCCAGTCGCATGAACAAAGCTCGCTTTCTAGTCATGACATGCAAGCCTGGAAATTTCAGGAAAGAAATCATCATCAGCTCCCTTTGACAGTCTGCAGTAATTACATTTATGTGCTAAATTTGGAGAGGGGATTAAAAATCCCACTACAAGTTGTTCAAGAGGTACAGTCTTTTCTTCTTCCTTGTAACAGGACTAGGGAACCCAAGTGGTTATGTTCAAACTCAGCTGAAATAAACTCTTGGAAATTTTAGAGAGTCATCCTTATTGCTGAATCAGGCCCATACAACCAACCATCCATCCACAGAGTTACTGTTCCCTATTAAATTTAGCACTTTTCTATTCAGCTGAAGAAAGGGCTACTCTGAATTTAATTAAACTTAATATTGTTTTCTACAAGACTTGCTTAATAATCAAGAGTAAAAAGACCTATTTTAAAATAACTACACATGAAAAAAAAATTCTATAAACAAAGCTGCTAGCTTTGAGAGATGAAAAATGAGAAAGGCAATAATTAAATAATCACAGCAGATGACGCAGCCACTGCATTCACACTTACCTTGATACCAAAGGTGAAGACTGTCATGATTATTTTAAATATGAGCGCTAAACACAGCTGCCATATAGCTGAATAGACTCCAGTGCCTGCTGGACGGTCAGGAATATCATCTACTATTTTGCTCGCGTTCATATCATTTCTGTAGTCACAGAGGGAGGAGGATTCTAATGGCCCACAGTCCGTGAAGAGCTCTTTAATAAGCTCACTGGTGTTTAGCCTTGTATATGGGTTAGGAAATGCAATGACAGCTGTTATTGCTGCAACAATAATAACCTCCAGGACAGGATACTTCCCAAATTTCGTAGATTTGCGTCGACGACACCATGCGATGTTTGCTCGGATGAAAAACGCTCCCCAGAGCCCACCAAATACTCCCAGAAGAATAAAAGGAAGCAGTTCAAAAAGGTACCAAGGAGTGTGATACTCCACATAAAAAAGAACTAGGCGGCTATTACCAAAAGGATTGATGGACCTTAAAACAAATGCAGCTACTAACGCAGCAAAAAATGATCTCCATAAAGTCTTCAGTGGGAAATAGTAACTGACCTGCAAAAGGCAATACAAGAGAATCATTAGTGATTCAATTAAAAATACAAGAAAGACTGGTTTATGCACCTGTTACAGTGCTGCTCCTCACACGGTATATGCTAAAAAAAGTACTCTTAAGCTATCAGTATTATTTCTATCGCTTGGAGTACTGATGCACCAGCACATACTACATTTTTACAAAGCTGTAAAACAATTCATACTTACATCAATTTTAAAGTCAATACTAAAGCAGTATTGACTGTTTTAAGATTGTTAGGAAATAATGCATAGTAATTTATGTTTAAAAGCTTCTCTGTTTCCAAATCTCTCTTTCCAGTGTTCCTTAAAACCAGCCTGTGTACTAGCTGCTCTCTCAAATTGCCTGCTAACACTGTTTCTTCTCCATTCAGCCAACACTGAAACGTTTCTGGCAGATGTGTTACTTTTATGTAGTATCACTAAAACATTAAAAAAAACCAAACCACTCAAAGCAAAACATGCAATCTCATACTTAAGCTCTATGTAACCTCATTTGAATTTCAAAACAGTTTTCTTCTGAGCTTTTCTGGATATTTTTTTTTGCCACAAAAAAATTCCTCAAAATACCCTAATGATATAGCAAAATTATACATTAAATAATATTTTGCTTCCTTCTTTCAATTCAGAAAATTTTTAATTTTTAGTTTTCTTTAAAAATGCTAATGATCTAAATCACATTCTTACATAGTTTGAAAACAACTAATGAAAACTAATTTAATACAAAACATTTCTTGGAGAAGAGAGTTTGGTTGCCTTAGAGGTCAGTTTTATAGCATAATTTCCTTTTTAATAATTAACGTACTCAATTGTGTTTAGTATCTGAAGCTTTAAGAAAAGTAATGTTTAAAAACTTGCTTCACAAAACTATCAAATAGGTTTCTAAAGCCTCTTTCAAAATGAAAAAAGAAAGCCCGATTTATTTATTTTTTTTAGAATATGCTCCTAGAGTGAAACACTGCTGTATCTCTATCTGTATGTAAACTGTAATTATTAACTGACTCAGCCCTTCTCCAGAAAAATAGAATTGAGAATAAAGCAAAGCTGACATTCATCCAAAGAAAAGAAAAAATATCTTTAGGAGTTTGGTGGTAACAGGACTCTTGACTTGAAATGTGGGTCCAAAAATACTTTCCTTCTTAGGAAAAACTCTGCAGCTTAAAGGAATCTGAGATTATTCACGCTAAAAGACATATTTTTTAGTATCTATCCTTCAGGGCTATCTCTTGACATACCTCCTCCAGACTAAAAAGGACTCCACCAATTGGGGCACCAAAAGCTACAGACACTCCTGCTGCTGAGGCAGCTGACAACACCTGGAAAAGAACAATGGTGAGGGGTTTTTTTTGCAGTCTGTGATATGCTTTAAACATAAAAAACAGAATCTCATCACAGTTATCAGTTTATTCTATGTTTCTATCAAGGACACACAGACTGGCTAACAGAAAAGCATCAAGTAAGTGTATCAGAATGCTCATGAGATGTGGCCACAGCAGCCACCGACCAGGTACTAGCCATGATGAAGCCAAGGACGCTGCTCAAAGCCTCCCCGGCGAAGCACCCGGAGTCTACGCTTCAGTATCAAACGGCTGATATCTCCATTTTCAATAAATTGTAGTAAGCTTTCTCTGTGCTAGAGCAGGAAATCCCACTGTGTCGTTAAGTCAAGCAAGCAGGGCAGGAGACCAGCTTGGCTGAACAGGGAACTCCTCGTGGAGCTCAAGAGGAAAAAGAAACTACGATCTCTGGAAGCAAATTCAGGCTTCGTAGGAAGACTACAGAGCTCCAGGAACATATGCAGGGAGAAGACACAAAAGACCAAAGCTCAATTAGAGCTGAAACTGGCCAGTGTTGTGTCAGGTAACAAGAGGGGCTTTTTGAAGTATGTTAATAGTAAGAGGAGATCTAAAGCAAACACTAGACCAATACTTATTGAAGATGGTCATATGACTAACAGGGATGAGGAAAAAGTGGAGGCATTCAGTGTGTTTTTTGCCTCAGTCTTTAATAATACCGATAGACATTGGGCTGCCTGGTCCTCTGAGTCAGAAGACTGGAACAGTGACTTTCCATTTATAGACACTGAAAGTGTAAAGGACCCGCTGTATCAGCTGAATGCTCACAAGTCAATGGGGCCTGATGGGATTCATCCCAGAGTACTGAAGGACTGAGCGGATGATATGGCAGGACCCCTCTCGATCATCTACTAAAAGTCTTGGGAGTCTGGGGAGGTCCCTGCTGACTGGATGCTAGCCAGTGTTATTCCAATTTACAAGAAGGGTGTGAGGGAAGACCCAGGAGCTATGGACCTGTTAGCCTAGCCTCAGTTCCTGGAAAAATTAGGGAGAAGATTATACTGAGTGCTGCTGAAGGGCATTTAAAAAATAATGCATTCATCAGGCACAGTCAACACGGGTTCACAAAAGGAAAGTCCTGTTCCACTAATTTGATATCCTTCTATGATAAGGTCGCCTGCCTAGTGGTTGAAGGGAAGGTGGTGGATGCAGTTTTTCTGGATTTTAGTAAGGCTTTTGATACTGTCCCTCAAAGCATCGTTCTGGACAAGTTGTTCAGCTGTGGGAGGATCATGTTCATGGTACACTGGGTGAAGAACTGGCTGAATGGCTCAAATGATTGTAGTGAATGGGACAACATCTGGCTGGCAACTGGTCACCAGCGGTGCCCCTAAGGGTTCAAATTCTAGGGCCAGTTCTGTTCAATATATTTATCAACGATCTGGATGCCAGAGTTGAATGCACCATTAGCAAGTTTGCTGATGATACCAAGTGGGAGGTGCTGTTGACGCTCTTGAGGGACAAGAGGCCTTGCAGAAGGATCTAGATAGATTGGAGCATTGGGCAATGATTAATGGGGTGAAATTTAACAAGTCAAAATGCTGGATTCTGCACCTAAGACGGAGTAATGCCAGACACAAGTATAAACTGGCAGAGGAGTGGCTGGAGAGCAGCCCTGCAAATAGGGATCTGGGGGTGCTGGCCGGCAGCAGGCTCAATACAAGTCAGCAGCGTGCCCTGGTACCCAAGACAGCAAACCACACCCTGGGGCGCATCACACACAGCATCACCAGCCGGTCAAAATAGGTGATTATGCTGCTGCACTCAGCATTGGTGCAGCCTCATCTCAAGTACTGTGTGCAGTTCTGGGCCCCACAATTTAAGGAGAATGCGAAGGTACTTGAATGCGTCCAGAGGAGGGCAACAAAGCTGGTGACAGGGCTGGAAGGCACGTCCTGCTTTAGCTGAGGAGTTGCTAAGGACTTTGGGCTTATCTAGTTGGGAGAAAAGGAGGCTGAGGGGTGACCTCATTGCTCTCTACAGCTGAGGAGGTGAACTTGAGAAGGAGGTACTGATCTCTACTCCCTCGTATCCAGTGATAGGCTGCATGGGAATGGTTCAAAGCTGCACCAGGGGAGGTTTAGACTGGACATTAGGAAGCATTTCTTTACTGAGAGGGTGGTGAAACACTGGAACAGACTTCCTAGAGAGGTGGTCAATGCCCCAAGCCAGTCAGTGTTTTAAGAGGTATTTGGACAATGCCCTTAAAAACATGCTTTAACTTTTGGTCAGCCCCGAACTGGTCAGGCAGTTGGACTAGATGATCATTGTAGGTCCCTTCCAACTGACATATCCCATTCTCTTCTCTTCTAGATGTGTGTGATGAAGTCCATCAATCACAAATATTATTCAAGGGACATAAATCGATGAGAGACTACACAGTTTTGTATCAGTCCTGGAGATTTGCACCCAGTAGTCTTCAAGCAAAAACTTGCAAAAAGATCTGAGGTGAACTGAGATTATGGGAGAGATTAAGAGAAACTGAAGCAGCAACTGGCCCTACAGCATCATGGATGAATTATGTTCAATATATAAGGATGGCTAAAGTGTGTGTTAATTATAACAATATGGGCAAACTCCCTGCAGGAATTCCTTCCTTTCTTCCTACCTGATCCCCAGGTAGTAGCCCTTACACACCTGTGGAAGAATTATTGCATCATTCTGAAATGAGCAGCTAAACTACAGGAAAGTTAAATGATTTGAGAATACAAAGCTTTCAAATAGAAAGTGAAATTTCAAATTTCCCATGTTCTGCAGTCTCCTCCTAGACATATAGAGGTTAAGCCTGAGAACTGATGCACAGCTGGGATGACACCTTTTTTTTATTTTACAACACGAAAATTGTATCGAATTAATAAGAACGTCAAAACTTGCTACTCTCTATGACTATAATTGCTTTCATTAGCTTGGCTCTCTCTATTGGTTTTATGTGACAAAGTTTTGGTAGCATGGGAGCCGCAGGGGTGGCTTCTGTGAGAAGACACCAGAGGTTGCCCCCATGTCCAAGAGAGCTGGTTCCAGCCGGCTCCAAAATGGACCCGCAGCCGCCCAAAGCTGAGCCTTTCAGTGATGCTGGTGACACCTCTGTGGTACGATACTTAAGAAAGGGTAAACAACACTTCACAGCAGCTGTGAGAAAGAGGAGTGAGAAAAATGTGAGAGAAACAGCCCTGCAGACACCAAGGTCGGTGAAGAAGGAGGGGGAGGAGGTGCACTAGGCGCAGGAGCAGAGATTCCCCTGTAGACCATGCAGAAGACCATGGTGAGGCAGGTTGTTCCCCTGCAGCCCATGGAAGGCCATGGCAGAGTAGATCTCTACCCTGCAGCCTGTGGAGGACTCCACACCAAAGCAGTTTGACATGCCCTGAAGGAAGCTGCAGCCCATGGAAAGCCCACGCCAGAGCCGGCTCCAGGCACAGACATGGCCCGTGGAGAGGAGATCATGTAGGAGCAGGTTTTCTGGCAGGAACTGCAGCCTGTGGGGGATCCAGGCTGCGGCAGTCTGCTCCTGAAGGACTGCACCCTGTGGAAAGGACCCAGGCTTAAGGAGCTTGAGAAGGACTGTCTCCCATGGGTGGGACTTCACGCTGGAACAGGGGAAGAAGGAGCAGCAGAGACAAAGCATTACAAACTGACTGTAGCCCCCATTCCCTGTCCCCCTTGTGCCGCTTTGGGATAGAAGTATCAGGAGTGAATTTGAGCCTGGGAAGAAGGGAGAGTGGGGGCAAGGTGTCGTTACTTTTGATTTTATCTCTCACTATCCTACTCCATTATTAACTGGCGATAAAGTAATCTTCCTCAAGTCTAGTCTGTTTTGCCTGTGATGGTAATTGGTGAGTGATTTCCCTGTCCTTATCTTGACCTCCGAGCTTTTCATCTTACTTTTCTCTGCTGTCTTGCTGAGGAGGAGGGGTGAGAAAGCAGCTTGGGGAGCACCAAGGGCTAACCCACCACACTCTCACTACAACAACAAATCTAAGTAGAACAGCAACAGTGCTGTTTATGAACATGAATACTTTGTTCAAGGGTTCAAAAGTCCTCTGCTGCCTTCACAACTGAGGACACTCATCAATTACCAAAATGTAGAGCGCCAAGAACAGAAAGAATGTAAGTAAAGTCAAAGGGTCTCCGAGGTGGGAGAAACGCAAACTTTGTCATGGAAACAATTTACCTTGGAGAATGCTAGGGATAATACACTGTCCTTAACACAATAAATAACTATTGATAATCCAAGCCTAAACACCGTCCAAGAGAACAAATACTGTCTTTTAAACAAATCAGTGTAAATGCATGGATATCCAATACATTCTAGAAATACTTTTACAAGAACCTACCTCTCTTTTTTTAGCTTCATTTGTGCTGTACTTTGGAAAGAGGTAGGAAAAAATATTCCCACAGCAGCAGGCAACATGTACCAGGGGACCCTCTTTTCCTAAACTCAAACCTGATGCGACAGCCAAGACCAAAGTAATTGTTTTTATCATCAAAGTCCACTTCCCCAAGTAACCTCTGATGATGAAGCCACTCAAAATAGTTTTTATCTGGAAGAAAGAAAAAATAATATCTGTTATGGTATTCTGCTTTTCTCAGAAAATAAATAATTTTATCACTTTAGCTGCATAAGTTCAAAAATACCCTTTCCAAATGACTATCACACTTCAAAACACGTATTGTTCAGATTGCTACACTGAGTCCATTTGGTTGCCAAAGACTTCCCATTTGCAACTTACTCTAAAACACTGGACAATAACATACAACAACATTATCAATGACATTTAGTAGAAAATTAATCTCCAATAGCTTCTGAGACTGCATTCATTGGTTTATGATGTAAATTATAAAGTGAAAGTCAGAAAACTCCCAAGGGAAAAATAAACCTATGAAAACTACACTCAAGGTCATCTATTGTAGCAGTATCACATTTGCACCAATTTTACCTCTCTGTTTTCTCCTTACGTTTTACTGTCTCTACATAAAAATTTAACAGTAGATTCCTTGGTATAAAGATGGAAAAGATCAGCCTTTTTCCACTAGAAAAGATGTGCCACTTGACTAAGGTATTACTTTGCCTAACAGCGTCATATTATCAGCCTGGAAAATATGCCCATATATAGGAAATAATACAGTTATCACAGGAAAGGACAACGTGTCTATAAATAGGATGTACACAAAAGACTGGGCAGCCCTGTCTAGAAAGTAAAAGTTAGCTAAATTTGGAAACCAATTTAGGATTAAATCTCTTCTGGAATAATGGCACAGAACCACTCCAGGCTTACTCAGAGGTAGGATCTGTCCCTTCAACTTCTATAATACACATATATAAAAACATATTTACAAAATGACCAGAGAAGTGAGACTGACCAGACTTTGCCTTTGGGTTTTTTCCTCCCATTCTATGTATAGTAGCAGACAGCAATTGTAAAAACAAAGAGTTTTTGAAGATATTACACATTTTACTTTGTGGCTGTCTGATGATTTGTGCTAGTTAAGGTGATCAAAGCCAGTGCAACAAAAGATCAATTGCTGTATCAATGGACCCATATTCTGTCAATGAATCACCGCTCTCTAATTAGCATAGGGAAGGGGGGGACTGGCAACAGGTTTGGAAATCACTCTTTGGAAGTCTACACTCTTAAGCTAAATGCTTCCTTAAAAAGCGCGCAGCAAAATCTACAGACTCAGGAGATTCTCTGAAATTTGGGGTATTTTTCTCAGCAACAAATTTGAACAATTACATTATTTCAATTTGAATACTTGTATTAATGTATTTCGTTAAAGTCAAAGGGTGCTCCCTCTTGCCTTACCCCTGACTCTGTAAGGCAGCAAGAATTTTCACATTAATATGAAACATCTAACACGTATATATTAGTTAGAACTCACCTCAGGTATCCCCGACCCGCAGGCATAGGGAGCAAATACCTTCACCAGAGAAACTGCTAAGAAGGCAAAGCTCAAAGCCCAGAAAATGTACATTATGTAGTTCATTATGTATGAACCCGGGCCCTAAAAGCAAAAACAAACCCCCCAAAAATGTCAGAATATAAATTTGATGTAGGAGCAAAATCACTACTTAAAATAACCTAAGAGTACTCTCGTTGCAAGTACACTTATGCACACATTTTGAGGGACAGTAACTATTACCAAGCCAAGACAGAGTTTTGCTCAAAAAGCATAAAGTCACAACACCTGCACATCAGCAAAGACTGGGTAATACAAGGTAGAAAATGTTCTAACACTTCATCTTAAAATGAAAAAATAAAACATAATACAGGTATTTTTTTTAATAGCTATTAGCTGCTAAAATCTAATGAATGCTAAGTAAATCTTTTTTATTTAAAAAAGTTTGTAGTAAAAAAAAATAAAACGAATCTATTCTTATTGGAGAACACCACAAATTTCATTTTTACTTTTTTACGTATAGCTATGATCAAGAATAGAAATTCTCGTTATTAACAGTTCTATACTCACGCATAACTTCCTTACACCTGCAACACTCCAAGCACCCTTGCAGTGCGTGAAATGCATATTTATTATAGTAGAACCTATTAATAAATTCAAATGTTGAAAAACGGAGCAGACAGTACAAGCCAAATCTGTGTTCAGTACCCTAAACTTAAGACCATTATTTTTTTTAACGTGTTCAGTCCAGCTGTTGAGCAAGACCATCAAAGAATGGGTATATACTTACTTCTGCTTGCCCAATTATTAGTTCTGCCCATGTTTTCCACTGTGGACATTTATCTCTCTCTTCAAATGTGGTCTCATTTGAACCCCAACAACACTGTTCATGGTTAAACCACAAAGCACTAAGGCAAATGCCTTCTTTTAAATCAGTCATCCAGTCAGCAGCAATGTCAATTAATCCTGCCAGTGCCCCTGTTGTAGGAACAGTTTTGTATTAATATTCTGGTAAACAGGAATAACGCACACATCTAAAATGAAGCAGAAATGTGCTGGTAGTAATTGATGTAAATTGAAATTACAGAAAACCGAAAGAAACAGACATTTAAAATAATACTGGTTTCCAGGAATATATCCTCTTTGCATTATGGTAAGATTAGTATTCACTGAAGAATCTAGTAACTTACATATTTCCCAAGTCAAATGCATTTATTTTTTTCTTTTTTTTCTTTCCTATGCCACAGTTCTCCAACAGTCCACTGAAACTAAGGAGTTTAGAGTCAAAAGCGGACCCATACACTTTTGTGACGAAAAAGACAATAGAGCTTCTGACAAAATTACCCTGCCATGCCTCAGAGAGGTCATGAACTCTTCTACTACGTTTTGCACAGAACAGCATATTTGGAGAAAATAGTTCTTGTCTTGCCAACAGTTTTAGAACAACATAAATATAACACCAAATAAGCCCTGATGACAGTCACGTAATCTATACCTATACAAAATGACTTAATTCTGTAACACGGTGAGCATTTAAAATTCCTACGGCAGGAAATAAACGGTATAGATATTAAGCAGTTCACAAACTCAAAGCTTAAGAGGGATTCTGTATTTTAACTACTTGCAGAAAACTTGCTGAAGAGTCCTTGAAAAATAGGCATTACTTATGAAATTGCTTCAAAGGATTTAAAAAAATAATTTAAAAAACCTCTTTATTTTACAAAAACAGAACATTTTTTCATGGTAGCAGTATACTGAAAATCTATTTCTAAAGTCAGCATTTTTGTGGATGTGTACAATTGTTAATTAGCTATCATTTACTATTTTTAAGGTATTAATCACTACTAGAAATAGTGTCCAGAGGCAGACATAATTTACTTGTGTAAGTCAGTAGTAGAGAATTACCTCAGATTTACTAATTTATATTTGCTAATCTTGACAGACCCTCAGTTTGAGATCCTGGGCCAAGCAAAGTCAAAGTCAAAGGCAGTATTTCAGTAGAACAAAATTTAAACCAAATTCCAATACATAAACATAAGATCTCCCTATGACTGAAATCAAGGCTGTACCACTTAGGATTCACTAGACGCATACAACAGAAAGCAATTGAAACGGAAAAACCTAAAAACGTTCACAGCCATAATTTGCTTACTTTGTTGCTCAGGAAGACAATTTTAATACATTAAAAAGCTATTTTAATACATATAGCAGCTTGGGGGGTGGAAACACAACACTGCACGTTCCCACCCAAATTATCACAAGCATTTTCCAGTAATTATATACTCCCAGTTTGTACATTCACAGGTATATAAACATACTACAAACTTTGCATATATATTCATTTATATGTGATTTGTGATAGTGATTATGTATATAGCTAAGCAGTAATTATACAGTTACCATGCCTTCTTAACAGGCACAGCCATACTCTGCAACTAATCTAATTTTCCTAACATTTAATTTAATATCTTGAATTTAATACTTTTTTTTTGGAAAAACTGAGCACAGAGTTTGTGACTTTGCACTCCTGCACATTTTGGTCACTCCAAACGATGTGATAGAAAGTACCACTGCATGACAGCAGGGTGACAAACTATCAGACGATTTTAGCTGTAAAACTCATCCTAAAATACATTAAGAAGAAAAGATAGAGCTGAAATAGAGGCCAACAAACTCTACCTGTTAGAGCTAATAGTTCTGTGTGACAACCTCTAGAAAGGTATGATATAAACATATAGCTAGACTTTGCTCGTATATAAACATGCTTTACAAGGAAATGCATTTACTGAAACTATAAATACACCAGGAGCTACTTTTTTAGTTCATATGGAATAAGCTAATGGGTTCAGTAAAGTTCCTATCAAAAAAAGAAACAAACCAAACTCCATATTCATGGCAGAAAACCCATCTAGCACAATCAATTAATACACTTTCTCAAGAAATCCTACAGAGGAAAAAAAGCAAAATTTCCTTGAAAGGGAAAACACCAATCTCAATTACAGGATTAAAGAACATTGATAATTTAGTGGGTGGAAGTTCAATAACTCCAAGAAATTCTCACTGAATTCAGTGAGGATTTTGTTTTCCATTTGATTAGTAAACCTTCTCTCAAAACACTAAATCAAGATAATCAACCTTTCCCTTCCCTCATGGAATGACGGTCGTGGTCTGAACCAGCTCTTATCCGTGCTGGTGGATAACACACAAGCGAAAAGCACCGTAACTATACTTGCTGACAAATGCAAGAAAGAAATCTTGTGGTTTTTAATTTACCTGATGCCAAACCAGTTAGTGTGACTACCAGCCATCCTGACCATGCATCGTACAAACTTTTTGTCATCTCCCATGCTGATTCTTTCTTCTTGCTGTTAATCTGCAGAGAGAAATCATTATGTATACTTGTATATGTTTCTGTAAGACCAATAGGAGAAAAAAAGTAAGTATGACATACAAACTGCATGATGCAAGCTGCAGGCAAATATCCACTCTCTTTAAACTACAAGCATTCTCTTTGTGTTTGGTGTTTTACATAGATCAGCTTGGTTATTCAGACATCAAACAACCGACAGAGGAAAGTAAATCTGCTTAATTTAAAGAACTAAAACCCAGGAAACGCATTATTAGCATAAATGAATACTTTCTATGATACACATCTAAAAATGTAATTGTAAAATTATTTCTCTCCTAAATATTAATTATTTTTTCTTGAACCTTGAATAAGCTTTTAGTGTACTACTAAGAAGCTATTCCACACAATTCAAATTCCTAAACTTCTATTTTAAATATAAACACCTTTCTTTTATCTTTAGACTAAAAACCACACAAAAATAGAAGAAAACCAAAAACTGGGTAACTACCCCATAATGCTTCTAGACAATTATTACTAACAGCATCTAAAGCTACTGCACTGAAAAAATAGCAATTCTTATTTCAGCCTAATTTACTTTCTGCACTTGGCTGAAATTTGTGCAAAACTTGTTTAACGATTATGTAATTGGATCCTATTCTTATGTTTTTTCGTAGCGTAAAAGGAGAAAGTATGTGCAACAAACATTAAAAAAAAAACCACAAAAACCCCCTCAAACCAAGAAAGTACAATACTAGGCAAAGAAATCTAGAAAAAAATACCACCCCTAAAGCAAATAAATATATTTTAATAGTTTCCTCTAAGTTTGTGAGAGTCTCAAACTTTTTTTTGTTTATAAAAAAAGATGTTTCTACGGTAGCGTGTGTTTAAAAACCACCACGACCTAGCACTCACTCCTTCTTCCTACATCTTTGACTACATGGCCAGTCTCCTATCATTCAGGGCATATTTATAAATTGTGAACTGTCTTGTCTGACTTTTCTGGTCTCAGACATTATATTGACAGTAATTAAACAGAAACAGCTGTGAGACTTCACCCACGATAACCTATTTCCAGGTGTGAACTGCCTTGCCAGGGTTTGGTCAGGCACAGAATTCTATGCAATGGCATATCCACTAGACACTAACCTACACGTCTGCAGCATAAAGATGGCATTGTTTTAATTACTGCTTTGACATCAAATTATGAAATAAACTATTACATGGGAAACCCCTTCTTACTTTTCATTAAAAGCATTTAAACAAGGTACGTGTTCTTAGATCCATTGTCCAAGGATCTCTCTTCCTTAAAAAAGCACTAGATAGTGCAATTGTGGATGCTTTGTTTTTTAAACTAGTGTAAGATTATTTTTTCTTTTAACCCTGTCAAGGTAAATCAGCACATACATCCTACATTTGCTTCCAGAAAGTTAAAAATGGTGTTTCCAAAGAAAGCAGAATAACACTACGATCTCCTACGCAAAGAAACCTCTCCCCTGACCCCTCCATACAAATACAATTGATTTTTTACTATTCATTTTGATCAGTTAAAAATATTTTAGGAGAAATCACATCTCCAGATCTGTTCCATTTTTAAGGTTAATTAATTTAAGCATCCCAAAAGTTTGGCAGTAGGGCTCTAAATAGCATAATTCTTCCTGAAATGCTATTAAACCAGTCTTATTATGTGAATGACAGTATCCAGCACGTTACTGACTAATACAGCGCGAGTCCATTTCCTGAAAGAACTCGTTTCAGAGCGCACTGATAAAGATGAATGGCCTGAGCTTTGAAGATCTTCTGAAGAAATCAATAGAGAAGAGGAGAAAAGCAAGTTCCGTGGAAAGGACATTTACCGCACATATCGAGACTACTTTTTTGTTAAGCATATATACAGTGATGTAAGTGGTTTAGATAGGAGAATTTTCACTTTCCATAATCCAAACAACAGCAGCACTACATAGGAGTAGCACAGATACACTTGTGTCAGTATAACAGCAATACACACCAGGGCTCGCTTTTCTGTACAAGTACCACCATAAGCACTACTGTACTATTACAAACATATGTATACTGGAAAACAGCCTTAAATAAACTAGCATGCAAAAAAGGCAGTATTGTAAAAATGTCATTTGGGTGACAGGGAACTATTCCCACTCTATTAAATTACTGTTTCCTTTCCAGGTTATAATACTGTTGCAGGACTGCAGGTATCAATGAAACTGTGCTTTTTTAATAGTGTTCAAGTAGTTACAAATTTAAAGTAGCCACATATTTATATGTGTTACTAGATCAGACCTTAGTTCCAACATCCAACAAAATATATGTTCCAAGTATTGTTATTTATGTAGTACCCGTCTATGCCTTTCTCTGTCTTTGCACTTCTCTCGAACCCAGTCAATGGTATGGAAGTCATCATATGTTCCTACTCCAGGAATTGGTTCATCCAGAAGATCCAGTAAATGTGTTGAACTGTTGATAGTTCCTCCATTTGTCATTGTATAATGAGTTCCTGTGGCAGAGGAAAGACAAGAATTAATTAATTCTGCAATAAACAAAGTATTCTAATGTTCATAACACTATGGCATATAAAATTTCTGAACAAGTAATTAAGACCCTTCCTATAATATGCATATTTTACTTCATTTAGGTCTGTCAATGTTGCATGTCACTATTTTTTTCTGTCACTCATCTGTAGGTTAAATTTGCATACTAGTCACTTTGTATTTCCATCGGTTAAATATGAATGTACGGGACACACTGTTGTTCTGTGTGCAGAGTCCAGAGAAACTTCAATAGAACAAAGTGGGAAAAATTAGCACCTTTGGCACACAGTTAACTTGAAGTTTATTTCAGTTTATGAGCTACCAGAGGAAAATGTGACTGTAAGAAAACAAAACCAGATGATTAGATATAAAGTTAACAGCACTTTCATAAGTTGCCAGTTATTTTTAAATGTACATACTGTTGATTACCAATGTCTCCTACGTGTCTAAACCAAACCTAAAATACATTATCAACAGATTATCAGTGCAGCTAAAAAATAACAGCAAGTCAAGCAAATACTTAATTTTTTTTTAATTTATTTCAGGTAACTCACAGAACGGCCCTCAGTCATGAGAAGCTGGAAATACTGTACAAAGAAAACGTCATCTACTAATTTGTAATCACTAGCTAGTTCCTTTACAAGCAGCTTACATAGCAACATCTCCAACAGTATTTCTTTCAGTGATCAGAATAAGACGAGCAAGAGGAGTACCGAGAATTTTTCCCCCTTCACAAGCGATCAAGAAAGTTTTATTTTTTTAAGATTTCAAATATCATCAGTTCTGTAATATCTTGGCTTTTTTGAGTTCCTGAGTTTACAGACCCCAAATACAACTTTCCGCTGGATGGCTGCCTAAATATAGTATGGCCACCATTTGCCCACCCAACACAAACTGCTTCTGCAACAGTAATTGCTAAAAGGGAACATTTATAATGAGGTTAATTTAGACGATTTAAAGAGTGATTATTCTCACTTGTTTGACTGAGAACAAATAATTTGGCCAATAGCATATGGCATACCACAGTAATCTGTGTTCTTAAAGATGTAGGCCCAAGTTGTCCATGACTTCTATCAGTTCAATCAGGGACAAGAACTCATTTCACTAGACTGACACTGGGATGGTTAACTGGGGTGTGGGGAGGTTGAGTTGGGTTTTCTTGTTTGCTTGTTTGGGGTTTTGAGTTTTTTTTTAATTGCAGGCTCAGCTTCTTGGTGGGTCAGCAGAACTTTCCAACTTAAAAAAAAAAAAAATTAATAAAAAGTCTTCAAAGGGCCTACATGTAAACTTCCAAATGCTACAAATGCCGAGTTCACCAGCCTCAGCTCTCATCAACAACTGACAATTAGTAAATGTGAGTTATCTGTTTTCCCTTTAGATTTGTGAAGTCTGAGATCTAGAAACAGCAGGGTGACACCTGGCACCATACTCAGACCCAAAGGTGAGTCTCAGTCATCTATTGCTTGAGAGGTCTCGTTTATGCCTGCAGTGCTTATTTGGACAATTTGTTAGCGGTTAAAGACAACACACCAGAAAATAATACAAAAATCCTATTAAGACAAAATGCAATCTAAAATTTTCAAGACACACAAACTACTATTCATTACATATACACATTACATCTAGAAAAGCTTAAAATTCTATAGAAAGACTACTTTTTTTTTTATTAAAAAAATCTTAAAGTAAGAGAAGAGAATGCAAATGCAGGACACAACTCCTCAACAATGCCAATACCATTCTCTCATGGCAGCCTGGCTGCAATCTTTCTTAATACTGTTTTTTCCCCAGTCTATGCCATATTAAACTCTCCCTCATCTATTCACCATACCTAAGCCCTGCAAATCTATTCCCAAAGCTGCTGCTAGTCTCTCTTAAGGCAGATGTAAAGAAGCATTACCTATGCTTCCATTAATAAAAGGCTAACAACAACAAATTAAAATCAGATTTGCTAATAGTGGTGATTGTAAAAACCTTGCTTTAGGATAAGGGATTCAATTCTCTTGCCATTTCCAACTCTCATAACTAGAAAGGAAGTCCAAGATCCATGTCTGGCTAGATGAAAGGACAAGCCGATCTTGTGGAAGAGGCAGTAACAAAATTCACGCTGTAATCATTAGTTCAGCTCTCAAAATTAAAAGAATACACTATGAAAATGTTATTTTTGCATAAAATTAAGCTCCTTCGGAAAGCAAGGCAACATAAATTAAATTCAGCCACAGTTTAATTATTAATCTCCTACAAAGTTACAATGTGATCAAGCAGTTTCCTGACTCTGAGTGATCCAGGTAGGACAAAAGCTTGCCTTTGCCCCAGGGGAGTTGGCTGTATGCCCTGCTACATATGAAGCAATATAAAGCTATAGCTTGGTATAGCTATATAAGGAGCATGCAATCCTATGCCACACAAAGCAAAGGAGAGCTGAGAGTTATAAGTGTATCACAAACAGTAACAGATGATTTTCTGCATATCAGAAGGTGCTGAATTGGAATTCTCTCCAGGGAAACCATCAGGGATGGCACCACACTTGCTGCACCCGACCCCAAGCAGAACTTGGAGCAGACCACAAAGAACGGCCATTGCCTGAATACAATAAAAATCCCACTGAAACTGTGTCAGGCTCTGTCCTTGCCAGCATTTGCTGGCACACCAAATATTGGAATGTAAGTGATTATTGTATGATGGGGAAAGAGACACAGAACAAGATGAAGTGAAGCTGAAGACATGGTTCTGTTGAATACAGAGCTGCTGTGAATGCCCGACGCAGCTGAATAGCTGTGCTCTTGTACCAAGGGAGAAACAGGCAGCAGTGACCCCTGCATTAGTGTGTGGTAGAACCTACAGAGGACCACAAAGAGGACAACCGTAAAAAATCTGGTGCTCTGTATCTAGGCTAAGTCTGACAGCAGTGGGAGAGGACATTCTTCAGCAAGTATTATCATCTATGTAGTGCATAACTACTCTCAAGGTGAATTTAAAGAAATATACCTTTACCAATACTCAACACTTTTTACAAGCTTCCACTACCCTTTCTTCCCTTTCTTCTCTAGCATTTCACACATGGTAAGATGCTCCTTCCAGCTATGATGATAATGATCAGCATAAACACATGCAAATTGTCACCATTTGTTGCCAGTTCATAGAAGTGTTACTGAATTTATTTTAAACTTAATAGGTTTTGTTAAAATCCTTACCATAACACAGATTTATCATCACAACATTCTAACCTCCAAGCAGGAAATCATCATTACCCTGATAAAATAGTAGCATTTAGCAAACATAGCCTTCTGGACATTCCCAATGTTCAGGACGTATTTCCCCTTCCTTCCTCCCCCTTTTCCCCAACCCTTAAGTTTCAAGACTCTCTCAGGCTACCCCTCAACGCAAGTGCTTTTCATCAAAATATGCAGCCTTAGTCTTAAAAACCACAACAAGTACTCAGGACACAAGGTACACAGGCACAGCTTCTACCTATGATAATAGAACACCTCAATCTTCCGCATGTACACACCTGAGCCATTCTGCAGCTGTAAAGAAAGCAAAGCCTCTTTTTGTTATGTATGAGTTTGCTTAAGGCTTTATTAGACAGGGAAGCAGATGGTAAAAGTGGCAGGCAGAACTTTTATTATTACTGTTATTTCAAACTAACCTGTGTTACTACAGGGAGGCAAAGAGTAATATACTGATCCTCTCAGAGGCTCAATACACCTCACAGGAAACCTTACAAAGCAAATTCAACACAATCCTTCCATACTTTGCAAAACTAAGGTGTCTGGCATCCCTTTATGAGCACACTCTTCTCCAACAGCACCTTTAACAATCCTGTATTCTCAACACATAACTGGTGAGCTGCTGCAATCACAGACTGCATGCTTGCAGACAGAAAGCTTCCAGACAATAAAAAGCAACGTGCTTCTTCAGAGAAAGGAGATTGTCTCTTTTAGGTGATTCAGTCACCGTACGCCTTGCCTGAACTACCTTCTAGGAAGGCAGCTGACTTTTGTTATCCTTCCATGCATGGAATTCCAAGCCTTCAGCACAATCCTTTCTCAGCAATAAGCACTGTTAGTGCTGAAGAACTGCTTCAAGTGAAGTTGTTAAAAAAACCTGAAATAACAAAAAACTGATAAGGAATATTGCATCATGTTGAAAGAAAAACCGTGTAATAAGCATTAAGGTTAACAATAAACACTGTACTTTGGGACACCTGACCAAAATGAGGTACAGCAAAAACAAACGAAAATGATACATGGATAAAACTGGAGTAAGGGAAGTAGATTTCAACCCCATAAAAGAAGCTCTTATCTCTGAAGAAGTGGGGGTTTTGTTGTTTTGTTTTTTTTTAAATGAGAATGAAAGAACTACAATCCAAAATTGCTTGAGAGGATACTATACCTGACAGAAAAAGCAGTCTCTTACCATACTGCTCTCCTTCCTTTCCCTCTGAACATGAAGCTATACTGAATGGCTGTTAGCTCCCAACACTACTGATCCAGCCTCCTGCTTTGCTTAGCTAGTCCCTCCTGACGTAAAGCAGGAACAAAGAAATTACAGAACTAATATTTTGCTATACTCGCACAAGTTGTTTTATACATAACAGAGTCCTCCTTGCCTTGTGATCCTGCTGAGGCAAGGAATATCTGTTCTTTCACACTCTATATATGTGCCTCATAGAAGCAGTCTTCAATCTGGATTGATCCTGGAACTACGATAAACATGACAAAAACCTGATTTATGTAGATTACACCCAGCATTTTTCAGGTGCCATGCACAGCATTTTCAAAGGCTGCCTCACCTCCTCTAGTAGTGATCCCATACTCCCTTGTTCTTTTGGTAGATTTCTTTCAGATTTGAAAGGAACTCTCAGCAACATGCAGCTGATAGAAGTCATGGGTTTTTAAAGAAAAATACCTGGTAAGTTTTTAACTAATCGATTTAAAACCAAACAGGTCATGTCAGCAAGGACTGATACCTTTAAAACATGAGCAGACCATTACTGATTATTCACTATGGTACAGTTCAAAAATTTTCAAGATAAAACATTTTACAACACTAACAAATCAAAATGTGAGTTGCCAACACTCATACGCTGTTGCATTTTTCACTTCACAGATCTCTCAGAACAAGTCCCCAAGTGAAGGAATCAAGTAGATTATAAAGATCTTCAGGGTCCTGCTATCCTGACCCTAGTATGAAGAAATGAAGAGCCAGTGGACCTGGGTTCTCACTTCTTGATGTTCACTCTTCTTGGGAGGCAGTGGGTTCCAGTTTCCACACACTGTGATTTAAAAACCCCACTGAAAATACACTTAAAAACACCTTGAGTTAAAGAAATGAGGGAGCTAGTGCTTCACAGTTATCTAAACACAGTTTCACCCAAGAAAGAGGTTTTGCAACATACTGGATATTCCTGATTCCTGCATAACTGTTCAACAATCCCTCCCGACTCTTTCCTTGTGAGTAGTGTTCATTCTTTTCTCATAAAAATAAAGAGAAGAGAAACATCAAGATTTAAGACAAATGCTGCATTCTGGGTAATCAAACACTGCATAATAGATTTTTTTATGTGGTTGTCCACCATGTGAGACCATCTGAACAATGACCCAGTATCACCTACAGAACAAATGCACACAGCTACAACCTCCATAAAGAATAAGGTGCAGAACTGAGATACGAAGAGGCTCAAGAGGGTGGCTAACAGAGTTAACATGGGACCAATTCTATGATAAAGTTTAAGACCCCTATACAGCATATTACAGACATTATCTGAATGCACATCACAAAATACACTGCTTGGTCTCCAACTGAGCATATATCGGCTTACTCCATTTTAAGAAATGAGACGTATCTCTCAGGACATGATTACACAATAAAGCTGAGCTGATCTAACGGACTGCTGCCACCCAGATAAGAGATCTTGCTCCCCCTACTTGTCCCTCCCGTTCTTGGTCACACACTCCCACTGTCACCCTTGGAACTGACTGCACGGTAAACCAACTAACTATGGTAATGCAACTAAGCAGACAAAACTAACGATAAAAAAATAATTCTGCCATTACACAGAACTGGAATCAAGCTTCTGTGCTGTCAGACAAGAAACAGAGCCAGTGCAAGAGCAAGAACCGAGAGAAGAGATGGGGAATGATGAGCAAGTTCACCCCCTTCCACAGCAACAAGCTGTCAGACTACTTATACTGAAATATATAAATGCACCCTTGGGGTCTTGTTAGATTTTAATTACGCCTTTCTGCTGGAAACAATTCAAAACTTCTATATAAATGTTAATATCCAGACACTATAAAGTAACATTCATTTCACAGAGCTCAAAACTCCCAAAGGTGGCTATGTTTAAAAACATTTCAGAGTTGTGAACACAACAACAGATAAACAACGTCAATATTGGAGTCAATGGCAGAGCAATAATAGGAACCAATTTCTCAAAGGTATTTCTCTACAAGCTACATAATTGCTAAGTCTTACAGCAAGAACACACTAGTTTGCTGCTGCTTACACATCCCTTTTTCTCGACAGTGCACAACGACACAGTACTGCCCTTATCAGCTCTCCTTCTGTCTGACAGCAGTGCAAGGGCTTTCACTGGTGCTGCTCCAAGCAGCGTGAAAGGAGGGGAGAAAAAAGAAAAATGCACCTCTGAGTGAAAACGAAGCTAATCAGTTTACACCTAAGGCTGGAATAAGCTCTCCCTGACATGAGCATCCAAACCTGCTGAGTGCTAAAATCAGCAAGGGCTGTAGCTTTCTGGAGGCCAGATACTAATCCAAGGCTTTGCTTCACCCGTGTGTCCTTGGGTATTAGGTGGCAAGGGAAATGAAGGCGGGGGAGCACCCTGGATGCAATGCACACCATAGGGATCACTTACACTTGTAATAAAGAAGATTTGTATACACAAGACACGTGTTAGTGCCGGAGCTTGTTTCTGTCTTCATATTCAAACCGCAAAATATGAGGCTTTCAATTAAAAAGCAAGACAAGAAACAATTGTCAGTTTATTTAAATTTATCTGTACCCACTCAAGAAGCATCATTAAGCATTATTGTCTTTTCCTGGCTAGAAGAAACTTTTAAATTCCAGAATCAGAAGCACAGCATGCCATGCCAGAGTGCTATAATTCGCTACTGTTGATGATCAATGATTTTAAAGTCTTTATAATCAAGCAATGTGTCCCCCTTTGTGTTTAACTATGAATTTTCAGCCTGTCTCTTCAGTTGGCTCTTCTAAACTGCATCAAAGGCTTAAAAGCACAAATTGGTCTCCACATTACAGCCAAAATCTATACAAAAATGACAAAACCGTATATACACTAACTGACAAAAATCATCTTGAAAAGATCTGATAGGTGGGAAACAGGAAGACTCAGAACAAGATTTGAAGAACAGGGAAAAGAAATAAAATGCTTTACCAAAGTACTGAGTGATAACATGCTCCTCTCCATCTCCTCTGCCAAAAAAAAAAAAAAAAAAAATCTGGGTGTAAAAATAACCTTCAAAAAAGTAGGAGTTAAATGAAAGCCGCATAATAGCACCCCAGAGTTAAACCGAGACTATTGAAGACTTGCATCCACTGCAAATGCCCAGGAATCTGAGAAGGCAAAGAGGAGGTCAGGTATTGTTCAATGTATATAGCATAATTAAAAAAGAAGAACACAAATAGCTTTGGCTTTTTACTTTAGGTGGAAGAAACACTTCTGTTTCTATGAATCAGCAGAAAAAAATCACTTTATTACTACAGATTTCTTTTCTTGTAGCCTTAAAGGCAGAATGGACTACATTTATTTAATTATGTCTATAATGCACAGGGACTTCAGATATGCAACTGAAGTTATGGGGATCCCCACAGTGCTAAATTTGTAACTTACACAGATCATGAACAGTGCAGGAAGGAGATGAGAAAATTAAAAGGTATAAGAACATACAGTTAGATAAAGCAAACATTACAAAAGGGAAGTAATCTATCACCTAGCAATGACCAAGGCAATAAGAGTCAAGACCAACAGAAATGTAGGTAATTAGATTTCCAAGTGCTGCTGCTGCATGTATGCAGGAGCTACTTATACATTGTTTTGGAGGGAAAAGACAGGATGCAACAAAAATAATAATTCTGCTAATATGATTATCCCAGTCAGGCCACGTTCAGGCCCAAGGGAGGGCATAATCTTGGTTTGTCCATGGGCTTTCTAATACCTCAGATAACAGTACATCTCAGAATGATTTCCAAAATTGAGAAATACATGCTTAATAGAGAACCTGACCAGTCACAGAGCACACGCAGACAGGTAACCTGTAACTACCTGTAGTTATATCTCATGGTACTTTCTGTTAACCACCCAAGTCAAATATACTAAACTCATAACTGAAAATCCTTATCCCCTTTTTATACTAGGAACCTTAAAACAAAGTGCAGCAGAAATTCAGTGCCATAACCACGTTGAGTTTCTCCAAGTAATGCTTTTTCTCAAAGCAATCGATGTTAAACAACTACAATCATCTTGATTCCATTTTCTGTCATGAGCTTGTCAGTAGTCTAAAAATTAATTTTATTACTCTCCTCCTGCTACCAATAAAATTTCAGGGTCAAACTCTAGCTCTGAGCATGTGTACACAACTTTCACACCCATTTACTTCAAAGGTCACGCTGAGAATTTCAGTCTCTAATCGCTTTTGATTTATCTACTAATTCCTAAACACTAGAGGCCCAGAAGCAGAAACGCAGCCTAAAATACAAAAGTATTAACTTTTACCACCTAGAGGATCTGAACTGGCTCAGTATGCATCTGACTCAGACTCTTCCTAGGATATTATTAAGTGTCCTTTGCCCCACAGTGTATGATAACAGGTGTAGCTGGGGGAAGGGGGGGAAGCGGAGTGAAGAGTTTTCCCAAATTATACTGTTATATTACTGTTATATACTATAGTATAGTCTAAGCACTAGGAGTTGCACCTACCTGCAGTGGTGATTTACGCACAATAAATGAAATTGTGTGCTATTCTGTCTCAAAAAAAATTAGGTTTACTAAAACCAAGTAATCACTAAATTTGGTGTGCTCTTTATATATGTAATTTTCACATCTCATGGCTATTGACTCAATCACAGATTATTAGTGGTACAGCATTTAATTTATTTTGCTAGAGGACCTCCAAAATCTAAGATGTGCTAATATATGTAACAAATAAAAAGGAGTTAACAACTCTCATGCTTGTTGAAGCTCAGGTTTTGCTTCTGGCAGCCTGGCCACTACACATGTACTGCTATCACTCAGATCTCAAATTTTTAAAGAATGGTAAAATGAATGCTTATTTAGGGGGAAAAAAAGGGAAGAGAGGGATCAAACAGTGCGAGCATGTCTGTGAACAGCTGGAAGACAAGCAAGATATTGGTAATTTGGAACTTTCAAAAAGGGTCCAGCTAGCAAAAATGATAGAAAAATAAATCCAAGGGCAAAGAACGGAGCAACACAAATAATTTACTTACACAACATATATTCCAGCATATAGTTTATTATATAAAAAATTCTTATGAAAAAGTGTACATGTCAATGCAATCCTAAATCAGGACTTAAAACCCCTTTCTGAGGGGAGTAGTAGTACTTTTAACTCTTTGAACTGTATTCCTGCAGTTTTATTTCAGTATATCAGGGCAGGATAAGGAGGTCGGGAACGATGCATTTAGTACCACATAAAGAGAAGCTCATAAACAGAGCAAGTTTAAGGAAGTCATGATACGAAGTATTCAATAACACCTGTATTTTTTTCAAATAGATTACGATGAGTAATCAACATTAAAAGATAAACATAATTAATAAATACATTTTCACAGCGTATTTGCATTTAAAAAAATAAAACATCTTAATGCAAACCAATGGGTCAGGCTTTTAATAATAATGTATTATAATACTTTGTATTTCATCTCATTGTAAAGGCCGTTAATTAAACCTCAAAGACCCCTAATGATTTAAACAGTCATTTCACCATTGCTGAGGTACAGCCACTTTGGGTGAGATGCTGCAGCCAATTAGTGCAACAAATGCTTTGATGTTACAAAGCAGTTTTGCATGACGTGAACATTACTCTGCAGGACAGAAGAGCTGTCAGTATGTGAATAAGGGAAAAAATTCCACAGGCTTTAACAATTAAGTGTGTTATCTCAAAATAGCTTTATCCATTTTCTCTAGGTTTTTATTACAGTGCTCTGAAATCTACATGAGAGGAAAAAAATCTTGGTAGCATCCTTTTCTAGACTCTCAGATAATACAGAAATGTCAAGAATTTACTTTAAATTTTATTTTGTCTGTTAGCATCTTAAGCCTCATTTTGATAGCTAGATGACAATAACACATTACTGAGGTATTGTAAATCAGCAGGAAATACACACAAATTTTGATTAAATCTATGGAACAAACTGGTCTGGAGACTCAATTTTCTTATGAGTCATATGCACTTGACAAATTAAGATTTGCAAGAGATTATGGTAACACTGTTGGGGTTTTGTTTGTTTGTTTCAAACAAAAACTCACTATAGCAAACCAAAGAGGCACCAGGAACACTGGTTTTAAAATACGGTATTAGAATACAGGAAGTACAAGCCCTAACGGAATTAAATGAAACTGCAAAAAGTGACAAGTCACAACTGGGAATTTTCTTGCTGGCTCCTAGTGGTGTCACCACAATGGGAACACCTAGGTGAACCCTAGACTGTTTTCATTACAGTACTTGTAAACTATATATTTAATAGCAATACTCCAATGTGCCAGACACCAGTTTGTACTGCACATACCTCTACTTTTTGTATTGTAAAAATCAACTAAAATTTGTTATTTTCCAGGAATATAGAGCTGATCTCATTTCAGTGTCTACCTATAATTTGCAGAGCTTGAAAGTGTAATAACAGGGCGGTTTTCATCTTCAAAACTATCTACAAATCTACACTCACAGAATGGTAGAGGTTGGAATAAACCTCTGGAGATCACTTGGTCCAACCCCCCTGCTCAAGCAGGGCCAACTACAGCTGGTTTCTCAGGACCACGTCCAGACAGCTTTTGAATATCTCCAACGAAGGAGATTTCACAATCTCTCTAAGCAACTTGTTACAGTGCTCAGTCACCCTCACAATAAAAAACTGTTTCCTGATGTTCAGAGGGAACCTCCTGAACCTCCTGTATTTTAGTTTGTGCCCATTACCTCTGGTCCTGTCACTGGGCACCACTGAGAAGAGCCTGGCTCAGTTGTCTTTGCACCTTTCCTTCAGGTATTTATATACATTGATAAGATCTCCAATTCACACTTTGCAAATGTTCTAAGAAAATGTCATCCTCGATTTCTCAGAAATTATTCTAAAATCTTTCTTAGAGAACTAACCAGCACCTGCTACATCATAATAATCTGGGCAGAGAAAAATTTGCTTGCCTGAAATACTCTAAGCCTTATCAGAACTTGTTGATACTCTTAACGTATGCTGAAAAACATTCTAAAAATCATAAAAAGACAACAAATAACCCTACTAAAACACAGATAAAGACAGTAGAAGACAGAAAAGTGTGACCTAATTTATTCATTTATAGAAATAAGAGTTTACAAGAAGTAAAACAATAAAATAACATGGAGAGGGAAAAAAATCATCTTATGTTAATCATATCTTTATTCTCAGCCTACCTCCTCTCTAATGCCATCACCAGCGGCCATAAACGTTGATAACTTTCTAATTTTAGACTAGCCAATTTAAACAAAACTAAAGGGAGATTTACCATGTTTACTGTTTTTAAACATCAAAGTGTAACCATCAAATCCAAACAAGAAAAAAAAGACTTACATCCTCAGAATTTGAAGGCGTAACATTAATTTATTCCTACTACAACTTCCCTCCGTACAAAACCAAATCTTTATAGAATGTATTCTGCTTTAAATTTGCAGTAAGAAACAAAAGGCAAGCTCAAAAGAGGATTTTTCCTCTGAACATTGATAACGCTGTTTTCTTTTTAAATCTGCTTCCTTGCAAGCAACAGTATAAAGAACCTACCACAAAGCTCTGGTTTCTTAAGAGCTCATCAATATTGGTTTAACTGACATATTACAATTGTAGAGCTTTCCCTTCACTTATCAAAGACGTCAACAAAGAGTCAAGTCTCAAGGCACGTATGGAAACTTCAAAGCCAGACAAACACTGTGCCTGTTCAAGTTAGGGAAAGGCATGAAAACAGCCTATTTAATAAACTCTTGCCAATTTGGTCGTGGTCAGTCACAACCACAATTTGGGGGGATTTTTTGTGCACGACGTGGTTTTATTGATTTAAAAAATAAAAAGAGAGAGAGAGAGAGAAAGGGAAGCCAGCCACATATCGAAGATGGAGTCACAAGCCGATGAGATGTGAAGCAGGACTAATCTGCCCACAGAGACAACAATCACTGACAGCACAGGAGCGAGCCAGAACCGAACCCTCCTCCTCCTGGAAAAAGGCACCAGGCTGGCGAAACAAAGCGATGCGGTAATTAACGAGCCTTTACACCTCTGCTTCAAAACCTGCACAGCAGTCTGGCACATCCACATATGCAAACAAGTCACTCGAACGTCCGCTCGGCGTTACCTCGTTTATGCAACTCCCTGAGGGGAATGCCGTCTCCTCCCCCGCCATCGTAGGGCAGATACGGATCCGAAGAGACATCCATGGACGCCACCAACCCTCCCGGAGCCCGCCTCAGAAGGGCCGCGGCATTTCCTACACAAGGGCGGCCGCGGGGGACGCTGCCATGTTTGACCGGGATCCGGCCTGCGCGTCGCCGCCGCCGCTGCCGCCGCCTTGTCGCAGGAGCCGGGCTCTGCCCGCCGCTGATGTCAGCGCGGGGCGGCCGCAGCCGCTGCCGGGGGCTGGGCGGGCGCGGCCCCGCGGGGCGGCCCCGGGCGCGGCCCCGCTACCTGGCGGGAGGGGGGGGGGGGGCGGCGCTGCGGGTTGTGTGTCGTCAGCACGGGAACAACGAAGCCGCCTAGTTAATCGCTGACGGGAAGGAGGGGAAAAGAGCCCGTTTGTAAGTTACGGGGGAGGTAACCCCCGAGAGGGCGCCCGGGGTGTGAGCCCCCGCCCCGCCGCTTACGCGTCAGAGGGGACCGTCGTGGGGACAGACGTATGAGCGACGGCGGAAGAAGTTCACTCGCACACGCCGAGCCGCCACAACCGCCGGCCCCTTCAACAAGTGAACGGGGCGGGGGTGGGTGGGTTAAACCGGCAAACCTGCCTTTCGGTGCGTGAAGCTGAAGAGAAGAAAGAGATTCGAACTTATTTCGGCCGCCCTTACGGAGATTTTTAAGCTGCTGCCATCACCTTGTACTCCGAAGGGACATAGAAGATCAAAATTCGTGTAGTACCCAGTGATGGTGGGGAAGTCTATCTCCCACTAATTTTCTTCATCCTTTTCGAACATTAAAATGATTATCACCGAGGAAGAACAAGGTAACCTGCTAAAAGCCACGCACTCTGCTTACCCCACTGTCACCTCCACCCCCACTCACGTTGGAGAACTTTCAGTTCTACAGAAGCAAACGTCAGATTTGAACATACGTAATCAAAAAACATTAAAGCAAGAATTTAATTACATATCTCACTAAAGTGGTCTGGTGTCTCCGATTTTTATTTTTTTTCGTGATGATTATTCTGGTATTACAACCTCATAATGCCCATATTCATAATAAAAAGCTCTGCGGGGGAAAAAAGTAAATGTAATAAATGCAAACTTAAGTTTGCATTACTCTACATGTTGACAAAACGCTCTGAGTCCCTTAAAAGTCACGGACTCAAACCAGGCAACAAGCCCCACAAATGCTAACCGAGGCGTCCATGGGATCCATCATCCAACAGTCACTGCTACAGCTTTGGTGAAACCCAAGCGCTTCAAATAATCGGTATCTAAAGACAGGGAATCATAAACTGACTACATTATTGCTTGCATTTGAAAGCATATTGTATCCATGTATTAATTTGTTTACTGTACGATCTTGTACTGGTCCTATCTCACAATTCCAGATAAGAAAACTATTTTACATGAGGTTTTCATAGCTAGTTCAGTTGTAATGAAATGCTTATGTAAGATGTGCATTTTATTTTTCCTTTTTTCCCCCCTCTGGCAGGTAATATAAAATTATTGTTCCCTGATCTATTATTCTCAGTCATTGTAAGTGTTCTGCTTCAGTAAAATGTGTCATCCATTTACTACACTATTACTTAAATTGCAGAGATTAATTTTTGTCCAACTACATAAAAGGAAAAAATATGCTCTCAAGACCTGAAAATGGATATGCAAGGCAGTAGACATACTGCCTCAGTATAAGACTTTAATATATCTTGTACATATGTGTGTGTATACACACAAACACATGATTTAGGTAACTGAGGGGTCCCAGTGAAATTACTGAGACTATTGATGCTTGCCCGCAGCACAAAGGCCCAGCTTCAGTTCCATTCTCACAGGACACACGGAAAGGACTTAATTTTATTAGGTATGCCTTTCCACCTCTCTGAGTGTGACAGACAGAAAACTATTTAAGTTTTCAAATGCAATATTTTCTTAAGTGAGTTTCCAAGTATGTTCTTAAGGAAGTTACGTCTTTTATAGGCCAATGCCAATGTTACAAGCTGTCTACTGTAAATGATCTTTTTGAGCACAGAGTAGGACATAAAGAAATACTGGATTTACTTCACAGACCTGTCAATATACTAAATCTTAAAAATATGGCTCCAATACAAACACTGAGAAAACGCTGGTATCTCTACAGATGGTAAAACAAGTAAGAATGAAGGAAAAAAAACCAAAACCAAACATAACAGCATATAGCAAAATATATTTTAAAACCTTAAAGACTATCTTATCTCCATAACAAGGGAACCCTAGAGCCACAAATACTCAGTTCTAAAATACCAGTGTCTTCTACTGAGTTAAAGAAACATTTCTATTTGCTGTCATCTATGCAAGGAAATGCTTTCTGAAGAGTAGCCTCCCACAATCACCTTTTCAACAAGAGCAACTGAATCTTTAGCATCCTGAATATCCAAAAGTGTGTGACTTTCAGAGCCGTTATGCATTCTCACCATTTATTTTTGCCTGTAAAAAAATCCAAACCTAAGCAACTCTGAACTTTAAATTATCCACATTACTTCTATTTACGGAGAAGTACAACAGAAATCCCCGAGCGTTCTGAACTCATCTCAACAGCACCTGCAAAGAAGCCTGTAACCTTACTGTAAGGCCCTAAATAAAAAGTCATTCACAGCAGGAAGAAATATGACAACAATTTTTGTAACCTGAATAAAGGATTATTACAGAATGAGCTGTTAGTGAGTTTATTATGTTGATTATAGAAGACAAGACTATAAATTCAACTCCACATCTGAAAGAATATGAAATACAGGATATAAGGGACTCGTATTAACACAGTGTGGAAGATTACTGCTAGTTTAAGAGTTTCATGTGGTTATTGAAGGCCTGGAATGTCTTAGAACAGATAATAAAAATCAATCACAGCAAAGAAATGCCTAACTTGTTGGCTTAAACTTCTTCACTGGACTAAGGCACATGCAAAATTTCTACAGAAGCCTAAAATTCAGTTCAAGTTGGAAAAGATGAAGGGCCTAACTAGCTGAAGAGCATATCTGATAAACTTTACATATGAGGGAAAATAATGACAAGAACTCTGCAGTGTAAAACAGATACAACTTCTTATCTGCTACATAAAATTTCAAGAGTCTACCTAATATTAAACTGTAACAGCTCTTCCAAGGTCACTGCTTATAGACTGGCTGCCAAATACAGTCCTTTCTTTGTCTAGTCTTAAAAAGCAGAACAGTCATTTTCCCTTCTCAATTACTAGCAGCTTGTGTTCTCATTGTTCATAACTCTACCACCGTGTACATTCCCTTTCCTATAATACAATGAAAAGTGCTTGGTGGTTTGTTTTCTTTAAGCAAGAGAGAGAGAGAACACCATACTATGCATGCTAACCTGACCTAGTTAAGCCAGTCTTTTTTTTTTTAATATCTAAAAGTCTATACAATTTCATCTTTCCAAATTACTCTTTTTCTACCTGGTTTGAAATAGTGTCTGACTTTAACGGCCTGATAATTTTATATTCAAAGGAGTATGACAGTTATTTCTGTTGTGAAGCTCAGAAAATTCCAAAACTGTAGTTAGTGAAATGGTGACTCTAGGTAACTAGGTATTTTGGGTATTATGAAATACATAACATTATGAACAACTTCTTGTAAGGCCAAAACTTAGTTTTACAATAGCCTTATTTTCAATGACCCCTTAAAATGGCCCATTTAGTCCATAGAACAGCTCCTATGTAAATAGGAGGTCTGTACAGCAGCTTGCTTTCAAGATTTCATCACAGTAATTACAGACTAAGGCCGCAATCCCAGAAACCCTCCATGCCCAAATAACTTCACACATCTGAGTGCTCCCATTGTTCTCAACAGGCATGTTGTTAACCATCACTTAGATGCATCTGTCTTTGCAGAAAAGGGCTGTAAGTCCATTGTTCTAGAAATACCACAAGGTACACGGGTGACACACCTTTAAAGCATACTGAAAATGAAGAAAGGTACCTTAACCCTCCCTCCACATCTTATCTTTTCCCTTTTAGGGAGAGAGAAGAAACATATTCCAAGATAAAGTATCTAAAAATATAAAAACAAGTCAGAGGTTAGATAAATCGGATACACCCAGGGCAAGGCGTTTTGAGGTGACAGAACAAGGCCAATGAAAAGAAGGAGAGTATCACAGAGGTATGACGGCCTGCTTACTGAAGGCTGGAGGGAGGACTTTAATTCTGAAGCACCATTCCACCATTTCATATTAAAAAGCAAGCTAGATTTAAGGAAGACAGCCACACACCTTGTACATATAAACCAAACACATTCTCTCAATTTCTTCAATTACTTGATTTATTTTGGTGATAGACTATGTAATTTCATCGCACCAGCTAAAGAAAATTAAAATCATATCTTTTATGAAATTCCAAATGTAAGACGGGGGATGCTGAATGATTTCATTAAAGTAACACGAGATGCCAAAAATGCGTCTGATAATTACAAATGCTAGTGTGACTGATGGCAAAAGATTCTGGTGACTCTTAACTGTCATTTTCTTTCCTATTATTATTCAAAACTAAATCTTCTCCTTCAGCAGAGCTAGAAGATAACGTTCTCTTGAAAAAAGCTACATAATAGAGCACTCCTCAAAACAGCTACCATCTCCAACTATTCTGAAAATAATTTAACTCGTATGCACCCTCAGTTGAAGGCTGGGCACAAAAGCATCCATTTACAACAGGGTGCCCAAAGAATATACAAAATGTCTCAAAACCTACTGTGTCCCATTCCTACTGTCCTTCCATACCTTTTCTTTCCAGCTTTATTCCCCTGCCCTTTTTCCGATTTCTTCCTTCATTTACTCTTTTCTCAATCCATGTGGCCAAACTAAGCCCAAATCTAATCCATCTACCAGCTTGACTTCTCGTAGTTAACTCGTCTCCATTTACTAATCTTGTAGCCCCTTCAGTCTGACTTTGTTCATTCTGCATAAAATCATTCAACTTTCTCATCTGGGTCACACAGAGCCAGCAGTGGGGACTCTAAAGACAATAAAAGGACAAAGACCCTTCTCCCAGTTCTGGTACCCAGACATAGTCCCAGATGAAACAACTCAAAGATGTAATCACAGACCAAGAAAAAAAGAGAGGAAAAAAGTTCAGTTACACATAGCTTCAAATTAATACACAGGAAAAAAAGGAAAAAAAAATTAAAATCTTAAATTACAGAATCCCAAACTTCATTCATTCATCAGCAGTATATAAGACTCTGTGCTTGATCACAGTGGCATTAGCAAAAAGCTCCTAGCTGTGTATCAAGCTATCTACAGAAGACTCCATTAAGCTGTTTCCATTGCCACCTCATCAAAAGCCACAATGAGGCAGACACACAATGACAGGAAAAATTTTAGATCAAATAATGTAAAAGCAGAAGAAAAATCTATAACATATGCTGTTGAGTAGTTCAAGGCAGATGGGGTTTAAACAAGAGTCAAAAAAATACAAAAGAACGTGCTTCGCGATAATACACAATAAGATTTTTTTTTTCTATTTGCAATACAGAAAAAATACCCCAGCTTCCTAATCACAGGTTTTTTTTGCTGATCGTTTGTTTCCCACAAATTAGTTATTTAAATTTGCTCACAATCATTTCACCCAGAAGAGAACACTTTATATTCCAGGATCTAGCCTAATAAGCTTACTTTTTCACTGGCCAACCACAGGTTCTTGAATTATTCTCCTACGGTATTGTATAACTTCCAGTGGTGCTTTTACTCACTGTCCAGACACGGAAGATGGTAATTGAAGTCAGACCCAACCAGCAAACAGAATGCAGCAGAACAGGTCATATAGCCGCAAGCATGTTGTGTAATCAATTCTGAGACTGACTTCCCCCCCGGGTAGCTCAGCCTTCACTTTGAATCAGTGAAACACAACTAAACACACCCTACTGCCATGCCAAACTTTTGAGCAGGAGAAGAAAGAAATAAACAGAAAAAAGGGGAAATAATGAAATCATGATGCAACATTAACACCTAAGACCAAAAACAAACAGGAAAAACCCAAGTATTTGGTCCCAAAGACTGCTTTGACATCTTGGCCCAAAACGCTGAAGGCAAGACTCTTCAGTTTTCCTTTCACTTCTTTCTGGGGTTGTCCATGACACTCTTCCTGATCTAGGAACCAACGATGCTGGAAGAAAATCCTTGATATCAACTGACTACGTATAGCTATCAGCTGTGAGAGGTGGAGTTTTTCCTTTGTTTTCTTTCTCTCCCTTTTCTTTTAATTGGTCAGCTTTACACTGACATTTAAAATATCTACTTTTACTATATTATCATGCAAGGAGAACGTGGAAAGAAAAGCAGGCTATTTTCTGCAAACAAGTTGCTTTCTCTGATTCTCTAAGAGACTCTTAACTACTTTCTATCTTTTTTTCTGTTCTTTATTTTAACAGGGTAGGCTTTTACTAAGAAAGAAAGTCCTGCTGCATTTTTACCTTTGCATACGTGTTCTTTCCTCACACTCCAATCTGCTAACACTGTAGTTATAACTCATCAACAAGAAGATTTGGCATCCGTAGTAGGAAGTGATCCTGACTTACTTAGCAGCTTTTCTAAAGTTCACTTCTCCCTTTTCCAGGACTAGCCAAAATTCTGCTACTGAGATCATTCTGTTTTTCCTCTTACCTAAATGCATATAAGGAAATAGGTTTTATTTGCTAGATTGCCCTTATTCTGTTTATTTTTGGCTGCTATTTCCAACTTACTGTTCAAAGTATGTGCACGGGATAAAATTACAGCATTAACATATATTCCTCCCTAGATATGCTGTATATATTAAGCTTACTTTCTATCTTCACGAATACTACATCTTCTCCATACATACACAAGCTGTGTGACCATAGGGCCAACAGTAATTTTGTACGTTGTTAATAGATAATACTGTATTATGCCAGACATATTTGAATTCCACGAAACTATTAGCTCAATACTTAGTAGTGGTCAGAATGAGACTTGCTACTCTATTTCCATGACGTGTTCATCTTTCAAATGCTGTATGAAGTTCTGATCCCTCCTCTGAAGTTACAGATATTAGAAAAGGCTCAGGAAGGGGCACTAAAAAGGATCCAAAGCATGGGATAGTTGCAAGGTCCAACTAAGAAAACCAGAAGTCTTTAACCTGGAAAAGAGATAACTGAGGTGGAAGAGCAGTAAGTAGCAATGGAAATAAAATTTTCACCATCTGTTCCAATAAAAGAGCTCTTAAGATAGTTATTGTTTTAGGGGATCAAGATCGCCACAAACAACAAGGGCAAGGACAACAAGAAATTTTTGTTAGTAAGTATACATTGTATACAGGTATAGCAAAACATAAGCTATCAACAGTTTGGTATCTCACACTGGTGATTTATAAATATACCTCCTCACTGATTTGCTGTAATTAAAATCACTGATCTGATGCAGTTCTTTTATGGTGGGAAATCTGGGATTTTAATCCGTTGAGTCTTTCCTCTCTCCTCTTAGAAATGGGAGAGGGACTACCACCTCTCACAGTGACAGTACCATGCTATATATGTGCTAATCTGTGTTTGTTTCTACATGCATACGGCCTTATCAGAGTATGTGTACTTGTGCATTTAGCAAGACAGTCAAGTCATCCTAGTTTCAGGTCACCCTGTCCTAGTTTCATATCAAACCTTTTTGTAGCAACAGCAGTTTCATTTCAATAAGAACCCCCTTTAATCTCTATGTATCAGCAGAAAGAACCCCTTAAAATCCCTATTTATCAGCAGAAAGATTTTTCACAGCTGCAAATAGTAACAACAACAACAACAAAAGAGCGTAAGCATTTATGCTGTACAAGGATGAATGACAAGGAAGTCCATGTGTCAGTTTGTGCTAACACATAGGCCAGAGTTAGCCTAGGCAAGACTCTGGCAGTTATAGCTGTTCTCAGCAGTACTTATACCTGCGTTTAGGTTCAAATAAAGAAAAGAAGGTGGTTCTTGACATAAAATGTAGCTAAACTGTTAGAGCTTGCCAAAGGATGGTATGGGTGCTAAAGAATTGCTTCAGGAAAAAGTCAGTGGAAGAAAAATCCAGTGATAAGGACTAAAACTGCCGTACAAGTACTCAGATGAACTATCACTTACCCACCCTGTTCTTACTCTTCCTTAAACACTGACTTTTGACCCCTGTCAGGATGCTGAGCAAGGTGGATTTGTGGTTTGACGCAGTACAGCTGTTCCTGTGTTTCAGGGACGTCACGATTAACGTCTTCTAGAATAAAACTTCTGTCTAATCCAAGCAGATTAAAAGCTTTCACTTTAAAATGTATTTATTAGCTGGTATGCAAGAATATTCTCAAAGGTAGAAAGCAGGAGTGCAGCCTGACATCAATTTGGTTAAAATCATATCTGCCTCCTTTGGCTGAATTGAGAGAACAAATCAAAGGTAAAATTAATAAATGAAATATTATTAAAGCTGTAGTGAAAGCTGTTTATTTAGTACTAAAGACTTCACAGTCATATTAGACTTAATTATTTTATTGTATGCTTCAGACTCTTCTTTCTACATACCTACGTATATGCCATCACATTTCCTCTGCTTTCATTCCTTCATCTTACACTAGTCATACAGCGTGCCTGGAGAAGGACATACTTATGGTAACGCTACACCAGGCTGTCAAGTCAGTAATAACAGCCTCAGCAGCAGCTGGTAACAAAGCCAGGGTGCTTTAAGCACGTCAGCAGAGCTGCAGAAGGAAACCAACAAGATTATATAATATCAGAAAGATGGAAAGAACGAATTACTAGTATTATGATTCATCATCTTCCAGAGTATCAGTCTGGAAATGCATATGCTTGTGTGTTTTGGAAGATGAAACCCAATTTTCTAAATACAACTTTGGCAGGAAAGATTGGTGAGACCATTCGAGGACTGTTGGTAAGGTTAAGTTCTAAAACCAACACAATTCTCATATCCTATAAACAAGTCTTCAAAGAACTGACCATGGCATTTGTAAGAAATTGAAACGGTCAGTATTTGTTTTTAAACATTTAAGAGAACAAGACACTAATTGGTTACTGGAACTCTACATACACACTGCCATAATTACTGTCTCTCAGAAAGACTAATGGCACACCAATCCAGACTAACACTGTACCACCATTACAGGCAAAATTTTCACTTTGCACAATAATTATGTTAAAAAAATAGATCAGAGTTCAGGAAAATCACTATCACAATATACAGGTAAGATGCAAAAGACATTTCAAAGACATGCAACTTACTCATTCAATAGTGACATCCAATAACTAAGATAAAACATTTTTTCCTTTAATCTAAGAATCTTCCAGTCAATTTTTTTTGTTTTCTGACAGGAATTTTGAAATCCTTGAAGGAAGAACTTTGTTAATTAGCCCAGATGTCCATGTAAACATAGTGTATAACAATCTGTGTCCCAGATAGATGGACAAAAAATTAGCTTCACGCATTGATAATAAAAAAAGTAAAAGAAAACATGGTTCTGTATTGTCAGATATCCTGTGTTCAGCTGCGTTAGTAGTATGGAGCACAGGCAAGATGTCTGCAGCTCTAGCTACAATCCAAGAGAAAAAAGGTAAATGATAACCAGTTACTGGCAATTTAGCTGTTTAAAAGAAACTAGCTGTGTCTCATGCTTGCCCTTGTGATCAAAGCAAGTCACGTTATTGCATGCTTCAATTTGTACGGCATCATTTGAGAGCAAATATACTCCTTAAGAAGAACAATGAGCCCTTTAATGCAAATATTGCTAACTTGGAAGATAGGCTGTATGTAACTTAGGAAAGAGATATGTCAAACTGTCATAATGACTGTTCAGTCAAGTCAGTTTTATAGCACATAGATAGAAAACACAAACAATGCCAACGATGCAAAATTACTTTGAAGATCCTTCTTCATATCAGCTGTGGACAGGACAAATCTGTTAATGAAATTTCCACACATAAAGAATATAACAGGAACTTAAGCTCTTTATGCAGGAAATAAGTTCTTTTCTTTGTATTCTTTCTTTTCTTTATAAACTGTGGTAACTAAAATTGAAACAAGCATACATGTGAAAGGGCATTCATGTGTTGTTGGGAAAGGTAACTGTCTAGATCTTGCTTGAACAATTAGCCTCTGATGTGGTATGAATTTCTTGATTGTATAGAACCACCTGCACTTACTGAAAATTACATTCTGTTCCTCAAATAATGCCATATTATTAGTTCTCTACATCATTTTTTAATGTCGGTATTTAGGGTGTTGAAAATGGAGTGTTTTGGTCTCTCACTTTAGGCAAAGGACTCCAATTCATGGGTAAGGGCAGAGAGCTGCAGTGTTTGCACCATGACCTGTTGGCATATTCTTTTTTTTTCAGTGGCGCTGCTATCACTGCAAGGAGATAGTAGCGGCTGTAGCATCAGCTTTTGAATTGCCAGTTTACAGGTTGTCATATTAAGGTTAACTATTGCCAATTTTATGCTAACACCATATGCCAGACTGTAAACTGTCTCCACACTGAAGTCACAATATAAGCAACTAAGCTCCTTCACAACTGAAGCAGGAATCTGAAAAGAACACCAAGCTCATTCAGGACTCAGACTCCCACAGACAGATCAAAGTACCTTGAGATGTAAACATCAGTGAGATCATTTGTTTGCAAACCATTTTTACTGCAAATAAGATTTAATCATCTGATTTCAGTCAGTGCCTTGAAAAATCTGCAGTCTGACAACGTTACAAAAATCCAACTCCTGCTGAGCTTGCCCTACACTTAAATAAAAAAAATAGTGAAAAATGATGCAGTTAGCTTATATAAACGTCCCTCAATTCTGTAAAATTACATAATATTACATACTTTATGTAAATACAGTAAAATTATGAGACCTCTCAGTTTTACCTTGCTAGTTGGCCAACCCTGAGTCATAAAAGGAAAAAGTCTGAACTTTTGAAGAGACTTGTTACACTCTTTAAGCCCAGCCAGTAGCCAAGAATTGTGTTTCTCAAACTTTAGAGACAGGCAAGGCAAGCCAATGCCGAGAGAAAAAGAATGGATTAGACATTTCATCTTCTCATTCACATTCCGCCAGTTAAAATATTAATCTGATAATATATGTCAATTCTGGAGATTTGACTTCTGTTTAGAAAGAATTCTTTTTTTCCCCTGTTAAAGTGATAGGAAACAAGGAACTATCCCAGCGCAACAATTTTTAAAAAACTAAATAGTATAGATCTCCTCCTATACAATTTAAACCAGTAAGTATTAGCTCATATGACTTAACTATTAAAGAACGGATAGCTTCTCAATGGTAAGTATAACGTGATTAAACTGACGTAACAAGAAGCAGGGCAAACAGTCTAAAAATAAAACATAGATAAGTCATGATGAAAATGATCTCCACAGATTGCATACACGAAAGTACATTGCACATACAAGCATTGGTAAGACATCCTCCCTACAAAGGGGCAGATACTTCTGTTATCAGTATAATGTCATCATACTTCTTATTAGATGGCAGTTCAACAAGGAAAAACACTAATTTCAGTACTACAAAGAGATTAATTTTGATAAGGTACAAAAGCAAGTTTTGACCAAAGCTGACAGGCAGTATTCCTTCTAGGGAGGGCTTTTGGTGCAAGCCACCCAAGCCTCCACATGCACAGCAATTTAATTATTTACCATGTTAAAACACACCACACTCCAAGAATTTACAGTTTCATGATACGTACTTGTTCTCCATAATGCTGCGACTAAAAGTCTGAAATTTATGCAATGGAAACAGCGACTGGAGAACATAAAAGACGCATGATATACTCTAATAATAATTATCATATAAATACTACACATATATATTTATATATGTATTTCGTATATAATACTACATATTCACAGTTTCTGTATTCTTCTCAGATGACACAGTGAAGGACAGGTAACATAAATGCTTTCAGAAGTCGTTAAGAGAAACAAGATTATTGTACAGCATTGTTTTTAACATAATGGTGAATCCCCCACATGGAACTACACAAAAACATTCAAATTGCAAATCAGAGGTGACACTAAAAAGGCAAATCTCTTTCAACTAAACATTAAAGATACCTAAAAGTTTAGGTGATAAGACTTTCTGAAGATGGGTTCTAGTTAACATTCACTTGTGTAGTCTCATAAAATATAAAAAATTTTCCCACATAAGACAAGTAGCATATATCATTAGTATTCTTTCCCAACACCATCTAATTTCCATACGCTTTCAACAGAAGGCATATTCACCATTGAATAACAGCCTCAATGGCTTTGTAAGCCTCCGTTAAGTGCTTAAGTATGAGCGGTAACGTGAATGGCAGTACTGTGCAGGCTTTATAGAATTGCTGTCCTGACAGCCAAGGGACTTATCAAGCCTACTGAAATGAGCACACTTCTTCCATTGACTTAGTGCCCTCTAAATGAGGGGGAAAGACTACAATTACTTTAGAAATTCCATATTGTTAGCTTTTTATCTGCATAATGTATGTGCAGTTTATGGTTCAATTTTCATTAGCCAAAAAAAAAAAAAGATAATTTTCTGAATCCTTCATTTTCTATTCATTGCATGGTCTTGTTTTTTTTAAATCTGTAATTCTATGTTTTATTACATAAACTGTAAAATTATGATGAACACACTATTGTCTATGTCAGCGTATCCAGACTGGATAAGTTCATGTCTGTGCTCATTTGTACTCCAAACTTACAGTCTGCAGCTACGCAGCTTTCAATTTAACTACATTATTTCCGCAATCATTTTAGATACAGATACGTTATTGCCATTTTGTTCGTGTTGCTAAGAAACCAGGCTCATAAATCCTTCCAGTCCTACAGACTTAAAACGCAAACTATATGTTTAAACAGGGCTCCTGATTTTGGCAGGGTTCACCAGCTAAAGCACAGAGCTAGACCTAATGCCTCTGCATTCATATCATGCTCTGGAGGGCCTGCAGTGTTGAGAAGCATGGGATCTGCCAGTTACCGGGATGGTCTTGCCCTTCCTCAAAAGGTGGGACAGATTCTGTACGGTGAATTGGTCTGTACTTAGACTCAACAGAACAAAAATACATTAAGAGACAGTTAAAGGATAAGAGTATTTAAATAATAATAACTAAAACAAATCAAGAAAACAAACAGTTGATGCTAGAGGACTACAAAAAGGGCAAGTGCAGTCCAGCAAGAAAGTGCTCGCTTGGTCTTCTCAATGAGATTTGCTGAATTAAAAACACACAAGAAAAACCACCGTAGAAGTTTGGAGAGCTAAGGAATGGGAAATAATGATGTTCACCTCTTGCGTCTAAGTTTACTTAAAACTTTTTTGGAAGAATGTTCTTACCACCTTGAAAAGAAAATTTACACCACATTCTGATCTACTGTTAAGATATTTACTATGATTTACTGTACAAGAAAATATTTTCCATGTGTAGACACACATAAATCACCGTTCACTTAAATAAAATAATAGTGCTTATTACTATTGCTGCCTCTTACTGACTAACCAGAATTGTGGCAAGCAGATAGACCATTAGGAAAATAATTTAACTCCAGGAAAGAAAATACATTAATATTTATGTTCTAATGCACATCCTAATACTTCAGCATTGCAATGACATAGGGGCTGCTGGCACGTGCAGTAATTAGCATTGCTTTTGACAGGGCACACAAAACAACCACTTCACTGTTTGGACTCAATTTACAGATCTAATTTTACAAGAAGTAAGGGACAGAACACTGGCTCAGAGACTATTTTACTGCAAACTTATTTCTCCTTAAAGGTTGAAGTGATGGAGAGGATTTATATAAACAATAATCAGAGTAGCTTCAGACTTTCAGTAAAGGTTGCAAATATTACGTTAGACAAGCAAGACACTCACTTTATTCAAAGTGACAGATATTCAGAAGAAAATATTACACATGGAAGCCAGTTCCTCACTTAATAATTTCCTAACTATCAAGTGCTTGACTTCATCATTCTGGTGTTCTCTAAGTAATTTGGCAGGAGTTTTTATGTAGATTGAAGGTGTCCTGGCTCTTAATACCTATATTGGTATACAAGTAAATTCCTGCACATTCAAGACATATCTAATTACACAGAGGGAATACAGATGAGGAGGATGCTTAAAATAATACATCACAACTATCTAGTACAATGCCAACATCCAATTGCTAGGTCTGGCAAAGGGAAAATGCATGAAGGAAGAGACTGCAGGGACAGAAGACAACTGAATGTTAATGGGGGAGAAAAGGATTACAAAAAAAGAAAACTCAAGAGGCCGAGTTTGATTTTAAACAAACTAAGAGGAAGTGACAAGAGCATATATTTAACTAAGTTTACTATCTTAAACAGAAATTACTTTCTTTCACTCCTTCTGTTCCCCTCTTTGACCATGCTGAGAGAATGTTAACGCTTTCACCCCATTAACTGCTTTGTTAATAAAAAAATATTAAAAAAAAAAAAAAAAAAGAGAGAGGAAGAGCTTCCCAGTTCTTTCTTCTTTGTATCACTTCACTGCTCACGTAAAGTTTTCTTTGCAACTTTTCACCTAGTCAAAAGTTCAACTCATACAGTGTTTTTGCTTCCAACAACTCTACTTATAAGCTTTTTGCCTCTTCTTGTTGTGGTTTAACCCCAGCTGGCAACTGGAACCACATAGCTGTTTGCGTACACCACACACCCCTTTTCCCCTGCAAGAAGGGTAGGAAGAAGAGGGGAAAAAAAGGAGGGGAAAGGGAGAAAAAACCTTATGGGTTGAGATAAAAACAGCTTAATAAAAACAATAACAGAAAAGGAAAAATACTGATAATAATAATGACACGGGTCACCCTCACCACCCAGTGAATCAGCCCTGTCCCAAGCAGCGCTCGTGGATTTCCACCCCCCGGCTAACCCCCGTTTATATACTGAGCATGATATCTATGGTATGGAATATTTCATCATCCATTCCATCATTCTGTCTATGCTTCTATGGGAACCTGAAAATAGTCCTTAAATAGTGTAAACATCACTTAGCAACAACTAAAACCAACAGGTATTACTGACACAGCAATCACTATACAGATCTGAAGCTGAATCAAGCAGAATAGATTTATCTCTAGAAGTAACAATTAAATGAGACTGTTAATTTCTGTCCTAAAGAAATACTGAAGACAGTGAGACTTCCAAAATCCTGCTGCAGGTAGCTGCAGCATGGACATCCTTCCCCTACTTGACAGTAGGTTTGTCATTTGCCAGAAGTAAATTAATTATCTGCCTGGTATCAGAAGTCATCCCATACAATGTAACTATTAGGGAAGCACACAGAAAAACATTCAGCCACTTTCAGGTTTAAAGCATCCCTCTGAAGGACAGGTTAACTAAAGAGAAACATTAATTATTTATGAAAAAGGGTTGCTTTTGTTTATTAAAAAAACAAAGCAAAACAAAACCCCTCAAAAATACAACCCAGAGAAATTTTTCAGCTGAAATTAACATTAACTTACCAATCGAAGCATCACCATCCAAGAGATTGTCATCTTCAGAGGTCTGAAAGTCCATAATTACACCTGCTCCATCTAAAAGCTCCTCATCGCTGCTTGCACTAGTTATGCTGTTGTAACTGTTTCGATAGTAGCCTCTATGAAACAGCTGCTCAGACTCCATTTAGCTGCTTTATAACCTATATAAAGAAAATTAGTTATTTTCTATTTGAATACGCACAAAAGACTGAGAAGTTTATACAAATAAAACAAGTGCATTTCATGCTTTGGGGAAGAAATATTAAGGTCACAATACTACAAAACATAGCAGTAATACAGAACATTTTATATAGAGAAAAGTTTATACAAATCTTTCATGATTTTTAACTGGATGATGCTTCCTCATCCCCTTCCTTGGTCTCTCATTAGTTCAATGTTATCATGAAAGTATTTCACTTCCAGTACAGGTGGTTGGAATGTGCATGCCCCATGCGTACAAATGTGCACTGCACCATGGAGCTGGTGCAAAATCCAGCCAATGTTAAGGTTAAAAAAATCAGTTCCTTTAGTGGTACTATCTTGTACTATACTATGTCTGCTTGGAATGAAACGGATGGTAGGCTGAAGTTGTAGTCCCCTGAAGTACAACCATCCACATTCTTTTGCACTGAAGAGCAAAAACATAAAAGTGGAAAACAGGTCAAAATCTTCGTGTCCACATATAGCTTTCAAAACTCTTACCTATATGCCTTTTGTTTGGTTGTTGCTCTGTTTTTAAACACAAGGAGGTGTCAGCAACACATGTTTTTGCACGTTCGGTATAACACTAACACATTAGGTTTCACAGACTCAGGTTGAGTCCTCCTTTGCCTTGTAGAGTTAAATCCACAGAAATAACTTCATCATTGGGGTGGGAGGGAGGGCAAGATGTGATCACATCTTGATTCCATGCTCTTCTTTATCCAAAAAAAGTCTTGTGTTTGTCATTTCTCAAAGATCATCACTCCTTATTAACATACAACAGCCCAACATACGTTTTTTCAGTAATAAGAAACGTCTCATTCCCTCCAAGCAAAGAAGATGCCCCCGTCAATCCGCCTCCAAATCTCTTCCTTACACCCTTTTTCCTCTGCTTATGTGCAAATTCTGTAACCATCCACTGTAATTGCTACAAAGCTGTATGTGCTGTAAACATCCAGCCAGCTGGCAGCAATAAAAACCGATAACAGGACTTCCAATTCCGATCCTTCTCCTCTACCCAGCTGTTGAGCCTTGAGAAGCACGCCAGACTGGTTAGCCAATATCAAGAATTACTAGTGGAAGTCAGACAGACAGCTTTCTCATGTTGGCAAATGGCTTAGCCTTCTAAGTAAGTTACCTAGAAGGAGTGAAAACCAAAACAAGGTTTGCTGGGTAGCTGCAGGTGGAACTCTCAGCACTGTGCAGCTGGGTGATAACACAAGATAAAATTCTGTGCAGATAGATATGAATCACATCACGTGGGGGGGTGTTGCAGAACCCATCCCAACTTACCTTATAAAGCAATGGGCTCCGACTCAACTACTACCATTCCCAAATGTAATAATAAAGTTACAAGAAAGAGCTCAGCATGCACTAGCAGTTCCCAAATTAATCTGATAGAAGAATTATCAGTTGAGAGAACTTCATTAAACCCCTGTATAAATCCACAGCTTGTCCGCACCTTAAATGCTTTACATAGTGCCTAAAGTTCAAAATTATTGTAGAAGAGCTGAAATAGGTTACAAAAGGGCACTATAACGATGGAGTACAAAACAGCTTTCCGTCTACAGGGCAACGAAATCGATCATGACTCTTCAGTCTGGAAAAGATGTAATGTAGAAGATGACACAACAGATGTCAGCAAAATCACAAGCGGCATCAAGAAAGTGAAGAGCATCCACTGTTTTCCAGTAGCCCCTACAAGTCATAATGAAAGAAGTGACATGACAAGCAGAGAAAAAAGGGCTGATTCTTCACACAGGATGTAGGGAAGTGGTGGAATTCTTTGCCACTTTGCAGAAATATGCAATGGTTCATAAAGCAGTCTGGCAAATTCACAGAAGAAAAAAAATAACAAAACATCAAAAGCTACTAAAGATGACACCTCTGATGGAAATGCTGAAGGCTAGGAGAGCCTTCTGGAGACGTGCATATGCTATTCTGTTCTTATACTCTTCCCTAGAGATCTGCTATTGGGCAAGACAGATCCCTTTGGCTTTACTTATTCCCTTTTCCTTAAGAAATTATTTATAATATTTACAATTTAAAATGTACTCTCTCTTCTAATAAATTTCTTCCACTCATCTTTTAGTGAAAATTATTCTTGATCTCTACCATTTTACAGCCACTAAGAAAAGCTTCTTAACGGACAGCCAAAAAAATTTCATACTGCTATATTATGAAGCATATCCTATTTGAAAATACAGTTGCTTATATCTGGAAACAATGGAAGCATCTCCATTTTCCCCTAAATAGCTCAGATCACAATTTATAATTTATTCAGAAGCTATATTTGAAACTGTTCAACAGATATTAACTTTTCCCACACAGTAATTTTTGGCATTCCCAATAATACAGTACCCATACAAAAAGCATGCCCAAAAAGAAGTCAGATCACAAATAGACTTAACTATTTAATTATTATGCTCACAGAAACTCCTGTTAGTATCACTCTGCCAGTATAATCATAAATGGATGCCACGCCGCACAGCTGAAATGAGACATTGGGACTTCCTAGAAGTGTTTCCACTCACTGCATCATTTGTCACCTTCCTCCACCTGCTCCATGCACCAAAAACTATATTCTAAACTCTTGTCTACCAACTGGCCTCCTACTTGAATGAAATCTTTGTTACTTTTACATTTACCTGATTTTTCCTATATTCTGATGAGGTCTGCAAGGAGACAGAAAAAACTCTCCTGCCTTGTCCATAAAAGTAACATTAAAAGATGAAAAGCACAAGACACAAACCCCTCCCTGTAGCACACTGTAAGTTTTAGTCTATTGTGTTCTCTTCCTGTTGCATATCTGACCTTTTTTAATAGTTAATTTTTTTCACTTAAAGTAGTAATCTTTATTACAAAGGAGAAAACAATTAGCAAGCAAGAGAAAGACCTCCGTTCAGTTAGCAATCACAAAGACTTGTTTGTAAATGTATCAAAACAACAGAGAGGTAGCAAATCTAGACCCCAAAAGCACTACCAATTCTGTGTAAAACCCAGGTCTCCAAACTCAAAATTCAAACTGCTCCAAGAAGCCCTAAATATCTTTCTGTTAGTGTGCAAGTGAGAGCATCTCTCTTGTAAACCACAGGCAGAAACACAACTAGCAAAAGCAATTACTTGAACTCAGAAGGAATTGGTTCTATAGCACTACCAGAAGCAGACTAAGGAGGCATGAGTAGTGAATTCTGTTATTAACACTTTGTTGTCATGTTTGATGCATACTGAAGGCACAGCTAAAGCCTGCTCAGTATTTTAGTTATTGTACTAAGTTTGGAAGCCACATAGAGATTTTTCATCTAATAAAGACATTTTCCTGTAAGAGCCTCAGCAGAAATATTTATTACAGCATAAAGGTGGAACATTGTAAATGTGTCTTTTTAAAAAAAAAAAAAGAAAAAGACAATTTTCTTTAGATTAAATTCCACAGCTTCAGTTAATCTTATAACAAACCTGCCACTCAGAATAAGAGAAATAACTCTCCCTTTGGATGTCTTTTTAATCACTTCAGAGAAATGTCAGAGTAGTGGATTACAGATATTAAGTCTTTCAATAATTAAGAAAATGCTTTCAGTCTGGTCTACAATGGAAAGGAAAGTTTCATCAATCAGTCAGTAACCAACAAACAAAACCAACAGACTCTCCAGAGCCAGACCAAGTGTACTGCGAAGACTCCCTGCATCATCTCTGCACAAACGTGATTCCACATGCCAACTCCTCTGGCACACACATGCCTACAGTTACACGATAAGCATGATGCTACAGGCCTTCTCTTCTTGTTTTGAAAACTGCATGTCCCCTACTGCAGAAGTACTGCTTTTGGCAGAACTCTCCAACAATCAAGCAAAAGCCATAACACTAAAATGATTCATTTTGAGGACCCTAACAAAGATTCTTAAGAACTGTATGTTAATTCTCCATGTCCCCAGAGAGTCAACTACCCCGGCTGCTTTCATATCTGACACTGTGCTAGATACTGCTGTGTAGCACCAATGCAGGAAACTACAATAAGCTTCACACTTCTTGAGAGCATATCAGTCACTAATTTGTCCACCACTACCTGCAATTAATGGGGGGGGAAGGAGACAACGGATGGACGACACGACACACCAGCTTAGGTCAACATATAGCAAATTTCCTTGTGTGCCTGTAAGAAAAGGGTTTGCTTAACAAATTAGGATACAAAGTTCGGGATGCACTATCTTGAGCCATGTTAAACATTTAAGACAACTTAAAAGTGTATGCTCATATGACCTTAAAATACCGCTAGCAGGTAAGAGATCTGCCTCGTTTCATTGAAGGAAATACAGTGATGTGGACCCAGAGAGCAGACTCCTCCTCTGAAACAGATTCTTGGGAACAGCAGTAATAAAGAAAAGGAAGAGCCAGAAAATGTTTTTCTATGGTTACAACAGCCAGAAGAGAATCAGTGTTGTGCCTAACCCAGTGTGGTGCAGATTATCTTTGTGGATACTGGAAGAGTGCATTCATACAAGAGAGCCTGCACAAATGCTCATGGAATTGTGAAGAGAGAACTAACCAGCCAACTTGCCATTTTATAATGTCAGATAACCTTCCAGAGATTCCCTGCCCTAGCCAAATAGGCACTAAAACACAAGTGGGGAAAGATGGAAGTTACTTGAGAGGAATTGCGAATGGGGAAAAACACTGCTGGCTGAATGTTAGCCAAACCCATTATCCTGAAAAAGCAAACAAAAATCCTACACGAGATTCCCAACAACCACTAGTCACAGTAAATATTTAAGTAATAAACCTTTTATTTTCCAACCTAGACTACTGGAAAAATCCAAGAGACATTACAAAGGATTAATGAGAGGCATCATCATTTTGATCCAGAGCCCAGTCCAGATACCTCAGAAAGCAGGCTCAAAAATGCTTCAGATTATCTTTGGAAAAAAAAAAAAAAAAAAAAAAAAAACACAACCAACAAAAAACCCAGAAATAGTGAAGTAATGCGCTGTAAGAATAAAAAAAGAAAATCTAAGCGATATTCAGGGAGCTGTTGAAACAAGGAAGGAATTTGACTCAACTCACATACCCAAGTCTTCTATAAAGCAAAAAAGGTGCAACTAACCCGTCATGCTGCCATTACTAAGGTATTTCCAGGATGTTCTGACCAATCAAAATTCTTTTAAAAAGCAGGTTAACAGAGAAGCCTCTGGCACTAAAAAAATTAAACAACAACAACCAAAAAAACCCACACCAGCAAAAAACCCAAATAAAACCAAAGAACAGGCAGCTAAAGCAGGATGTCTTACCTGTTATGACTAGGGAGAGGGAAAAAAGTAATAAACATAGAAGTAGATCAAAGTGGGAGAGATTAATTAAATACAGTGCAGGCAGGAACTACATCGGTAAAGGAGAACAGCACAAAACCAGTTACATTGATACTAGAAAAAGCATATAAGGCTGTTGCAGTTTTCTGCACATTTACTACCTCAGGCACTTTTCTGCTCTCAAACACTAGGCATCCTGCTTATCCTTCAAGCTCTACAAATAAAAGGTCAAGCAGAGAAACGAGTCAGCTGAGGGAACCACTTCCAGTGCAAAGAAGCGTCTCTGGAGAAGACAAAGTAGGATAGTAAGAAGTCAGATACACAGGACATTTGTTGTCAGGCGATCTGAGTAATCTGTAAATCTCTATGTGCTCTGTTGTCCCATAAAAACACATAAAACCACTTTTCTGTATCTCAAAGGAGTGGCAGGAAACAAAGGCATCTTAAGTTTGTTATTTCCCTGGGAGGGGGGTGGAGTGAAAACTTAAAAGTACTCTTCCAGTTTGCAGGTTACATACCTGCTTTAAGTAGTTGAAAGGAAATAAAAAAACCCCAAACCAAAAAACTAACCAACAAAACCCCAGAAACTTGTTAACAGAAGAGTTCTTTCCCAAACTAAGAATCTTAATTAACGCAAAAATCAGTGTAAAATTCAAATTTTCTGTTCAGTACTAACAACTAATGGCTAAAAGGCAGTCATTTGTCCCCTAACTCACAGAAACCTTCCTGCAAACCCTACACAAGGACTGCACCCAGTGAGAAATGCTATGGAGACATAAAACAAAACCAGAAGAAATTAATAATGCAATCTTTACACATAAGAATGTGTTCTACAGTAGAGGAAATGCAGTAATAGCAATAGAAGAGTCATTAGCTGAAAATTTTTGAAAAGATTTTAGGATTTTAAAGGTTTTTATCACTTTCAACGTTCTTACCAGTTATTTGTTATAAAATAGTCAGGAATCCTATATGCATCATCTTATTAAAAAAAAGTATACAACTGCTATACACTTTAAGAACTGGTAAATAATATGACAGACACATTCCCCACACCCGCACTTAAAATAAAATTTTAACATACATCCCATATATGGCAATATATTTCAGAAGAACTGCCCAAAAGATGGACGCAGTCAAGAACAGCTTTGAATGCTTAATTCCAAACCTCCCATATTACGTTAATTTAAAATAGTGCAGTTCATCTTTTTAATCTTCTAAGTAAGCCCACCCTTCAGAAAGAAATTTTGGGCTCAGAAATGATAAGACTTTTACAACCGTTCTAAAACAAAAGCCATGTTGGGGCCACTCTTTCATCCTCAATCTCAAAATTACATTCCCATTTTCATAGAATCATACAATGATTAAGAGTTGGAAGGGACCTTAAACATCACCTAGTTCCAACCCCCCTGCCATGGGGCAGGGACACCTCCCACTAGACCAGGTTGCTCAAAGCCCCACCCAGACTGACCTTGAACGCTTCCAGGGATGGGGCATCCACAGCTTCTCTGGGCAACCTGTTCCAGTGCCTCACCACCCTCACAGGAAAGAATTTCTTCCTAATATCTAATCTAAATCTACCCCCTTTCAGTTTAAAACCGTAACTCCTTGTCCTATCGCTACACTCCCTGATAAAGCGTCCCTCCCCATCTTTCCTGTAGGCCCCTTTAGGTACTGAAAGGCTGCTATAAGGTCTCCCTGGAGCCTTCTCTTCTCCAGGCTGAACAGCCCCAACTCTCTCAGCCTGTCCTCATGGCAGTGGTGCTCCAGCCCTCTGATCATCTTCATGACCCTTCTCTGGACTTACTCCAACAGATCCATCTTCTTCTTACCTTGGAGACCCCAGAGCTGGATGCAGTACTCCAGGTGGGATCTCACCAGAGTGGTCCAGAGGAGAGGAATCATTTCCCCCTACCTGCTGGCTACACTTCTTTTGAATTTCTGTGATTTTCATCACAGACCCAGCATATCTAGCCTCCATTTATTTATTTTGCCTGTCATGTGAAGATAGTTAAGCAAGATGAGAACATCACTCATCTTCCAAACTTCAGCTTTGGAAGAGGGGTGAATGAATTCTGAGGAATTTCTCAATGTGATTTTTAGATCACTAGCAGACTATTTATTCATAAAAAGGCTCAAAAAAACTTACACTTCAAATAAAATACAGAAGGGAAGATGAGCAAAATAGCAGCTTTCCTGAACTTTCTCAAGTAAGGTTGGACCACAAAAATTCTTAAGGCTACTCAAGAACCCAAACTGTTAAAAATTAGGGAATGCATACGCTAACCTTACAAAAATAAATACACAAAAGATCACTCTCTGTAGCATCCAAAAAAACCCATCTGAAACCAACTTAACTGATCTCAGGTACAGGGCTGCTCCTATTGCAGTCATTTAGTGAGAAAAGATCTTGGTCAATTTTTAGGTCATATTTAGAAAAATAAAGTCACGAATGAGCACTGACAGTTAACTGAAGCTATTTGAGGTGGGTTTTTTAAAATAATCTATTTATGTATTTTATTCTCTTGGAATAGAAAATAAAAAGTCAGTTTCCAAAAAATACACATAGGTAAAGCTAAGTCTAGTTCCATTCACAGCTACTTACAAAATAAAATCAATGTTCATGGAGGAAAGAGACACGTACTCAAATATTCTTTAAACGAGAAAGTAAGCAAGGACAAGAACAGAAACACACAGACAAAACTACAGGAAAAGATAATACTTGTAAAGCACAAAGACAATCTTAGATTTAGAAATGTAACAAGAAAACAGTATTCATATCTATTTTCTAGATTATACTGAACCTTACCACTCTTAGTTATAAAAGCTTAATATAACATAACAACAGCCTAAAAAGTGTTTTTTTCATTTTTACGATACATACCAATACAGCATATCACCACTATATCCGATCTTCATAAAAACTGAATCAATAATAAATACTCATTTTTTATAGCACTTCTAAATCTTCTTAGCTTTAAAACAAAACCCCAACCTAAAAACTGCCAGCCTAATTACAGGATGAATACTGAACTCATGCTTCCAGTCATATGATTCCAAACATTAAGGGCATTGACTTCAGTTTGTATAAAGTATTCAAAACGACTTCATCTCCACTCCCTAAAATGTCTTAACCAGTAAGGCTACAGCTACCCATAGTTGTGACAGCTGAAGACTTATACCACCTGGCAAGATGCTAGCCATTCACCAAATTACTAATGTGAATACTTTTTAATTGCTTTCAACCAAAACTGTCTGGATTAGCTGAAAATTCAGATTTAAACTTACTAAACTTTAAACTTACTTACATTTATTGATACATTAGAAAAAAACCTCTGCTATCAGAACTGAAGGGTGGTCTCCCACACAGGCACAGTAATAAGCAGCTACATGAGTGGTTAGGTCCTTAAGGGGTATTTCATTAACAATTTAAAAAGAAAGCTAAGAACATAATCCCTTAGCACGAATCTGAACTAAATATAAAAGCAAACACAAATCAAAAGCTTAAGCTTCACAAGCAAGTACTGATCCTTAGCCAATTCATGGTAAACAACTGTGTCCGTGGCTGCCACTCTGGAGCGAGCCTAAAATACATGTAAGATAAAGTATTAGTTTCTAAACTAATGGGTCAGTACTTATAGCTGCAAATATTCTGTCCAGAAAAGAAAAGACGGAGAGCCCCCTTAGCAAAACAATCTCTGGTGTTTCTTCTGTGACCGTATTCAGATGAGAGGAACACTGAAATTCATTAAGACATGAATGGTCATTTACCATGAAAGGTAAAACCCATACCCCTCATTTGAAGGGCTGGAACTATGACTTCAGGTTTTGTAGGTTTGTTATTTTTGTCTGTTGAGTCTTTGGCCACAATGCTCATTTTCTGCTTGATGAAAAGACACAGCAATAGCATGCAAACTTCTCTTTATAGTTTTTAAAGGATTTTGCTCCTTTTTAATGTGGACTTGGGTTGCAGTCATCTTAGGGTTACACAAATAACGGAGTAGAGCTTTTACACACCACCAGAATGACCAGAAGTCTTGTTATTCATACTACTTTTCTTTATCTTTTCAGAGAAATGCACTGAACAGTCCTTAGCCACGTGAACAGATTCATAAGCTCAGGGTCACACCCGAGTTGGGTATCTTTCAGATAATTTAATTCAAGTTCAATACATTTGTATCTGAAAGATCTAAAAATACTCAAGGAATGAAAAAGAAACTTTAACATAAAGGAAATAAGAAAGCATCACAGAAAAGAGGCTCTGCAAGCCGAGACAAAGAGCGTACGAGAGCACAGACTCCAGCAGAAAGAGAAGCACATGAGAAGTACTCATTCTCAACACGCAAAATTAGCACTGAGGATCGCCAAATTAGAATCTGAAAAAGCACCACTATCCGCAGTAACTGTAAGCATCTTCTTGATAACAGCAGCTACCACAGATTTTTACAGTCCTTGTACAGAATTCCAGTTTCTTTATAAACACACCAAAGCCCCTAAGATCAACAAAAAAAATCCTACAGAGCTCTCCAAAATACAGCACAGGCATATGACCACTGCTTATAAAGTCACATGGGGACCCCACGTGGTTCCTGTTTACTTACTCTCCTTACTACTGATTTTCAGACTTCAAAGTAGTGAAGAAAATACCAGCTCATGAGGAACCCATTTGCTGTCCTCTGGTTAGAAATGACAACTCTTTGGTCACCAAAAAATGAAAAAGGCTGCGGCTCTTCTTGGTATGCATAACAAACAGATAAGTTGACAGATGCACTATGTAGAGCTATTCAAACTTCAAGGCTAGGAGCCCTGTCAATAGGCTTGCTCTTTTTCTTCCTCTGGAAGTAAGGTAAGAAAGGAGTGAAGTGATCTGGATCTGGCTCATAGCTGACCTTCTTGGCTGTACTAGACAGAAGCCACCTCATTTTTGTAAGTACAGCATATCCAACCATTACTGATTGCCATTCTGGTCTTCTTCAAAGCATGAAATAAATAAATAAATCTGTTAAGAGAGACCTGTAAACCTCTGATGTTAATAAATAAGATTGTTAATGGCTTGTTTCTAGTTTTTAATAAAAACATACATGCCGACCAAAGGAGATTTAAAACCAAAACAAAACAACAAAAAAAACCAACCAAAAAACCCACAGAAGGCAGTGAAGACCTTGATGCACAATAATCACCAAAAGTGAAGTTTTGGTGGGAAAAGTAAATCAAAGTGTGTTAGGAGTTCTGAATGCACAACAAGTTCTCCTCACTTGAATATTCCTTTCTCCAGCTGTAAAACTTAGTTGGGTGGTTGGCAAGTACAACTTCTAAACTTAGGTGTACTTTGACAGGGTCTACAAATGATAAGACAAGTTTCTAGCAGGAGAGTCTGGAGGCAAATTATTACTTTTAAATAGTGGTATCAAGTTGAAAGCAAGAATCAAGGTGGATATTTTATGAGGAAAAAAAGAAAGGGGCTTCGTGGGAGATTTTTAATTTTTAGAATTACAGAAAAAAAGATTCACTAATACTTTACTAAAAGGCTTCCAGTTAACAGAGATAACACAAGGTCAGTTATCTTAGATGTGTTATGTAACCACAGAGATGAGATCAGTTCACTGGGTTCATAGATCAAATTTATTAAAAATAATCCACCCTCTACCTACCTAAAAAACCCAAAGGCTTTTTAAATTTTTTTAGAGAGGAATAAACATTCAGATTTTTGTGACTCAGCACAAAACAGAAGAAAGCTGGTAAGTCTGTAACACTGATAATCATTTTAAGTGTTTATTCATTCTTTTAGTGTTCCACACTTTTTTTCTGCAAGTTTTCTGCAAGACAAGCAGCAAAAAGACAAATAATAATTAAAAAAACTTTCAGTTTTCTTTCCTAGAGATACACCCTTTGGAAATTTGTAGATTCACTTTGCAGAATCAGAAAATGAGCGTGTTTGCAAGCGCATGGAGAACTACTTTTTTTTTTTCCCAACACATATACAAGAGACAAATTAATAACAGAAACCTCAGGGGAAAAGCTGCGTTAGATCAAGAACTGCAGATAACACATCAAAACCCAACAAATCTGGCAGAGAACACTAATTTGGAGATAAGAGTGGAAGGAATTCAAACACAACCTTATCTTTCAGGAAAACGAGTACTTGAATTTTAACTGGCAGGATGTCAAAATATTAAGTCACCTCAGTAGCTCGATCTGTAATTTAAGCACATTACTGAAGTAAAATTACATTTTTACTATTTCAATTAGAAAATGTTTCTTCATTATACTGTACTGCAGTATGAACACACAAAATGCACATTTGAGTACTTCTCTTTCATGAATGTCTTAATCAAAATATACCAAAAATAAGGGGGAAAAAAACGTAACAGCAAAGGTTATTTTTATCAAAGGGTCTGTACTTTAGGACTGAACTTAATTTTTTCGTTTGCTGTTCCTCCTTACCCTCACAAAATAAGCAGAGTCTACTCCCATAACTAGAAAGCCTAAGCAAAATGCTTAACAAACAAAAAAGCTGAATGTCTAGAAAGTTCAAGAGGAATTAACTGACTAGACTCTCTGTAAGTCATTAAAAATAACCACTGTGAAGTTATAAATTCTCTTCTTCCCATTCATTTTCAGGAGTACATATTCAAGATTACTTACTACATAATACAAACAAATAAGGACAGTCCAGATGTAAACAGATTTACAACTATTTTAACACCTTCGTCTAGAATCCTTTCTATTATGCAGGAAGCCCAGGAACTACTTTGTCAACTCAACTCACTTCTCTACGATAGTGACAGGCATTATCAGCTCATTAAACGTAACCACCATCTCGACTTTTTATGTTGATTATTCAGTTTGTATCTTTTTAAAGCAGAGCACACCTCCCAGCAAACATTATTTTAGATTTTTACAACCCTTTTATTGGTATCAATTTAAATGAGTGTGGTTTTGTCTAAAAGTTATTCTCTCAGATGATTTTGGAAAGGCTTCCAAATTTCAAAACCAAGCTTCAAGTTAAACAGCTACAAAAATTTGTAATTGTCAACATTTTAATATTCTGAGCATCTTCAGTTTCCGAAGCCTGGCGTATAAACAAGCACAAAGTGTTATGTAGCAGAGCCTGGAGACGCATACCACGTTTGTGAGCACAGAACCCGTGTTTCCGTGGCACGGGTTATGGCATAAGGGAAAGACTGACACAGGGAACACAGAACTGGGAATTTGCAGGTATAAAGTTGAACTCTTAGTTTGGGGAGAACAAGCAGGGAGGGCGTATAAGCAGTTTCATGCGCATGATCACTGCTGCTGCTGACCGCCTTCAGAGATTACTGGGTTACTGCTGCTGCCAAGGAGATGCCAAAGCAAGAAGTTTAGGAACACGCAACCTAGAGTCTGAGAATTAGGAAGTAAACTCTCAGACAACTCAAAATTGCACAAATCTTTTCAATAGCAGAGCTTCTATTCCACTTTTGTATTACGACCAAGTTAAAAATATCCCTACTGCCAAATTATTTTAAGAATTTACCCTGAAAACTTGATCTGCACAGTAACATCTATCCACACGCATATGAAGTCACTTAAATGAGGGGAGGGAAAAAAAATTTTAACGTTCTTAGAACGACTTTTGGCAATGGCTGTGAACTTGGAACAGTTGTCCCAGCTTTAGTGCTTACATTCAAAGAATGCAGCTCTGCTATTCAAATACCAAGGTACAACACACCTGCACAGAGCTCCCAAAGCAAAGTGTGGGGGGGAAAGTCAAAGTGTATATTCAGTGAATGAGAGAACATGTACTACACAGCTAGACCCAGCTGTTCATAAGAACAACCAGCGCACGGGGGGTTCTCACTTGCCGGTTACCAAAACATCAGTTTGTGACAAGCATTAGGTATGGAACAGACCACAAGAGGAAGTACAAACATAGTTGCAAGAGGAAAATGCCGTCAAACTCATGAAATAAAGTGGCTCAGAGCAATGCAGTCACGAACAGCAAAGACAAACAGCTTCAAGTGTCTTTACCATTTGAGGATTTGGATAGGCCTGTTCTTATTACAAGCCAATATTAAGCACAAGAGAGAGAAGCAATATACCCCAGGATTACTTTAACTTGCAAGTATGCACCACAGGAGAACAGTGGTATCGTAAAACACTCACAGATAGGATGCTGTAAAGATTTGGGCAAAGACAGCCTTGGGAATCATAGAACAAGAAAGAAACATTTCTAGAAATATTATAATACACACTGTGCCATGACATCTACTATTGTCAGGCAAAGATTTTTTAGGACTGACATACTAACCAATACTAAACAGACACAAACAAGAAACAAGCTCCATTTTCCTGGGCACTATATGCCTTTTATTTTCACAGGTGTTGCAGACAGATGCAAAGTCATTTTGTTTCAAGATAGGAGTTTCAAGCTAGCTGCAGTTTTCCCACAGCAGAACTGCTTCCCATTTTGACAACTCAAGAGTACTGAGCAGCAAGTTTACACCTGCAGCCAACCAAAGACACAAGACATCAAACATAAAGCAGTTAGCCAGTATGAGACTCTTATCTTAGAAAAAATGATAGTGACAGTTGGTGAATTCTCTATGGGCGTTTCCTATAATGCATGAATGATTTTTTTTTAATTTACATATTGAAGTTTCCTTAAATAGAGAAACAGTATTGATAACTATCTGCTTTCAAATCTGTCACACAAACACATCCTTCATTCAAATCGCTGTTTTTGCAAAGAAGCTTCTATGTTGCCAATGGATACAGAACATAAAATCCTGCACAGGTCCACAAAGAAGAAAGGCATGTGAAAGCAAAAAGTAGCAATACACATGGCACTTAAATAATCATGAACTTAATTTCTTCCACAAACTCTGCACCATAAACTTCAGAGGTCCAACAACCTCAAAAAGGAGGGGTGAGTCCTAAACCCCAAAACATCTTTCAAAAAATATTTTAGGTGTCTATTTAACACAATTTAGCACCAGAAACATTTTTAATTTGCTTTTAAGGCCTTGTCTTACCTAATTCAGTACTTTAAAGTGTGACATAGCAAATTTACTATTTAACACTGAATGTATTTCACAACCAGCACACGATTTTCCACTGTCACACTTGCTGCCATTCGCTTTAGGTGAGAACTGATACATACACGTTTTACAGTCAGCTCCGCCTTTCTAGATAGGGAAGGGAAGGATTTGGGACAAGTAGGGAAGACAATGCGAACGAATGCAGTCAATCTTTGGTTTTAACCTCGCTGACCTGCGCCCTCCTCATTTAATTAAGAGGCTGCAAGAAGAGCCCATGACCTCCCTCTCTTGTGTAACCGCAGCCTTACTAACCAAAGCCGTGAGCCAACATAAAGTGAGCAATTCAAGCAGAATAATGCTTATAACGCTGTTTACGTGGGGAGAAGGCTCTGGATCTTCCCAGCTGCGGAGCCCCCTCACTTTCCCGTATGCGAACGAGAGCTGCCACGCCGAAACCCGGCGATGAGGTTACAGGCTGTGTAAACACGCGGGTTACTCCCACTCAGCCCGTTTCGGGGGAGGAGGCCAGGTAAGCTGAGGGGCCCGTGAGGAACCACCATTTCTGCCCTTTTGCGCCTGCCGGCGGCAGGACGAGGCGCTCTCTCGCTGAGGAGGGCCCTGCGGCGGGGACGGCCTTCTCCTCCCCTCTCCTCCTCCCGCCCCGCCGAGGTGCGGCCGGAGCAGACACCTCGACCTCGCTCGCTCCACCGCCCCTCCTGTCACCTGGCGGGGCCGGGGCCCCCGTCCCTCCGTGCCGCGGCCCTCCACCGAGGGGAGGGGAGGCCAGCCCAGCCCGGCCCGGCCCAGTCCCGCCCCGCCCCTACCTGTCCGGGTGGCGCCGCCTGCTGCTCCCCGGGGAGGCGCTGGCTCATCCTCCTGCGGCGGCGGGGCGGAGACGCCGCGGACACCGGCTCGGCCCCCGGGCCCCAACGGCCGCTCCACCAGCCAGCCCCGCCCCCTCGGCCGGGAGCTGGGGGGGGTGGGATGAGACGGGCCTTCCTGCCGCGCAGGCGCCCGCCGGGGTCAGCGCCGACCCCGCCACTTCCGGTTGCCGCGGTCCGGCGCCGCCACGGGTCCCCCTTTCCCGCCCTCCCAGCGGCCGCTGAGGGGAGAAGCTGTTACGCGCCGGCCCGGTGAGGGCGGGCGGGGCCTACGCTGGCGGCGCCCCCGGCCCTGGCCGCGGAAGAGGCGCTTGGTAAGGCGAGAGGAGGCCCTTTCCGTAAGGGCGGGCGGCGGGGCCGAGCTGCGGCTCGCCGCTGCGCAGAACGGGCGGTAGCGGGGGAGTGGGAGCTCCCCGTGCTTGGGAACGGTGTCCCAGGTAAAAGAGGTGTCTCTGCGCGTCGCGGCGGCCTTTGGCTGCTGGCTTAAGCCAGAGGCGTCTGGATGTCCCGGGCCCTGCGTGCTCTGACTGTCGGGTCCTGAGAGCCTAAAAGGCATTTTACAGGTGGTACGAGTTGAGGAACCCAGAATTTATTGTCGTTTAGGCAATTATTCTCTCACCTGATGACCCCTCCCCACCTGGGAAGGGGAATCAGGAAAAAAGCAAGGAAACCTGAGCATTGAGATATGAACAGATTTAGTAGAATAAGACTAAATAATTAACAATACTAAAGAACCAGTATTGATTCCGATACCAATATAAAATATACGAGGATTATACTCACCCAATGATACCAGCAGTAAGCTGTGCACCCCTGGCAGTGGACAGCAAGTGTGGGACACTGCCAGTGCTACGGCTTCGGGAGGAAGGGAAGGGCTCAGGGGTCCAGCACTGGGGCAAGAACTTCTCAGGATCGCATCTATCAAGGGAGAGAGAGAACTCCTTGGCAAACTTCCTAACTTACATTGAATGTGGTGTTCCTGGTATGAAATAATCCTGTTGGCCAGCTTGGGTCAAGTGCACGAGTCTTGCTCCTCCTCGTCCCCGCACTTGGTGAGCTCGGAAACACTTGAGACCTTGAAACCTGCGTACTATAGCTGTAGATATTCTAAAAAATTCAGACACTAGCGTCTTCTACGAAGGCAGTTTTGCCTAGTGTTAAAAGAGACCTTATCAAAGAGTAAAATTACTGGAAGAGACATTAATCCCATGTCGCTCCGGCCAGGACAGCAGGTGAAAGGCAACTCTCGGGCTTGACTCCTGTGTGCCAGCACCCCGAGGTCAGCACGGAGTGTTTTGGTGCCTGCCAAGGTACTGGGGCTGGTGAGGTATTTTCTTAACATACATTGATGGAACAGAGGTTCCAGAAGAATACTGTGGCAGCTTTGGTGGTGGTTTTGTGTTTGGGTTTTTTTTCTCAAAAATGATAAAATACCTGCAGGTTCATTTCTGCAAAAGGCCGAAAAGTGATCAGTGTTTTGCAGGGCATATAGAGGACAATGGACCCAGACAACTAAGACCAGACAGAAAAGGAGCGCTGGGGATCACCAGCCCGCGCTCCTGTCCTGGTTTGAGGTAAAACAACCAACTTTCTGCTCAGTAATTGCCCGAACCACGACAGCTCCCACCAACGCCCAGCGGGGGCAGGGCTCCGCCGCACCGGACGCGCTCCCTACCGCCGGCAAACCCTTCCCCGGGGAAGGCACGTCCCGCCGGTCGCGGTGGCTGCGTCAGACGTTTAGAGCCGCTTCATTTATTACTTTTTTCCCCAAAAAACCCGCAGAACCACCGCGCGCCCCGGGGCACCGCCCCCTGCCCGTCACGTGACCGCCCCCCACCCCTAGGCCGCGCGTTACCACGGTGAAGTGCCGCTAACGCGGGAAGGGCGGTCAAAGCCAACCCGCTGCTTCGCCCAATAGGAGCTGAGCCGCGGGGCGGGCCCGCCAATAAGGGCTGAGGGGGCGGGCCCGCGGCGGGTGTGAGGCTCGGTTGAGCGGCTGTGGCAGTGGTGGGCGCAGCGGGGAGGTATGCTGGGGCGGGGGTGAGGCTGCCCTTCTGCTGGGCCGGTAGCGTCGGCCGCTGGTGGGGTCAGGCCGGTGGCGGGTTGCTTCTCTCAGTCACCCTGGGACGGGAGGGGATGGTCCCCGGCCGCGTCTCTCGGCCTGGCGCCGGTCCTGCCTTGGCTGTGCGGGGGCGGCGGCCTGATGGGGCCCGGCTGAGGAGCGCGGCCCGGCGCTGGGCCCTGGGGGCATCCCCTCCTGCCGGGCTGGGGCCGGTGAGCCGTGCCGCTTTCTGTCCGCCCGATCGTGGCCTGGCCGTGCGGTCCGGGTTTGTTGCCTCGCCTTCTCGGTGCTTCAGCCGTCGGTCGGGCTGGGACTTGTGCCTCCCCCCCACCCCCGCGTTTTTGTGCGTGTCCGTGATGGGTAAAATGACTTCTTGCCCAGGGCTTGGAGAGCCAACGCCCTGTCAGCGCTGAGAGCCGGTCTCAAGACTTGTGTTTCCCGTGCCAAGGGGAAAAATAAGCCATCTAATTTGTGTAAAATAATATACCCCGTTTAACTGAACGGTACCTTCTTGCCCACAGGCTGCTTGTTGATCGTTTATATGCACACAGAGCAGCGTGCAGTAGGAGACCTAATGAAGATGGTTTAACTGCAGTACAGTGTAGCTTGTTTCATAAAGAAGCAGGGTGAGGAAGAGAAGTTAGTAAAGCCATGTACAGTTAAAATTGCTTCGGACCTGCTACACTTTGTCATTGCCCCAAAGAGAATATTGATGTTAATACTGAGTCTTTACTTTTTTAGCAGTGCAACTTCACACTAAACTACCTTTCTGTGCTTCAAAGCAAAAAACCCCTCCAAGACATTGCAGGCCTGTTGTTTTCACTTTTTTCTTTCCTGGTAGCTATCTTTAGTCCTGGTTGTTTTCCTGTCTCCTGTTTTGCAGAAAAGATTACTTCAGTTCTCTTGTGTTTTATCTTGCTATACTAGTCAAGTTTATTAATTTTAGTCTCCTTCTGTGGTATGGGCCTTTCATCTTCCTGAGAGTAGCAGCATCTGTGTTTGGTGCGTGGTAATTCTGTGACCAAAAAAAAATTATCCCAAATCAGGAGGAAAAGCCTCACCTGAGATGCGTGTGAAATATGGATCTAATAGGGTCTCCTGTTGGAAGGAAGCTGGGTAGAGCAAAGCACAAATGCTGTTGGTGCTCTCAAATGAGGCTTGGATGCAAAAAAAGCTTAGGAACCTTTTGGCTTCTTTGGCTTACAGAAACTTTATCGTGGTATAGAAGTTCTTTCCACTGTAGAAAAGATGATCTTTTAGTCCAGCATGAATTTGTTTTGATGTTTATCACTTTGGTCCTTGTTTTGCCAATTCACTTTGCTGTTCTGACACTTCTCTACATTGTCATACCTTCCATGTGCAGCTCGTTAATGTCTGATTTTTATCAAGGTAGGTGTTTTTTAATATAGAACCTTAAACACCATCAATGTTCAGCTGAGTAATCTGTTTAATCTCAAAAGGTAGTCTCAGTGGTCAGATAGTATACTAAAAATACTGATTTGAACCATTTTGTAATGAATTTATTTCTATGCAAGATGGAAAAATAAATTATCTAAGTTTTCAGTCATAATTAAGGTCACACCTTTCTGTATTGAATGATGATTCTAAACTTGATGGGGATGTATTTAATTCAGTCCACTTTTGGCTTCATTATAGTGACTAGCTATTGTAGTTCTTCTAAGTAAAGTTGAATGAAAGATTGTTAACCAGGTGCTATAGCTCTGTATGATGTCTGTGTGCTAGCTGAATCAGAAGTTATGGCACTGACTACTTGCTTTATTTAAGGCAGTTTTAGCAATGCAACCCTTTTTCTACACCAAGTGAGCTAACTGTACCAAAATAGAAGTGAGACTAAGGGACTAAATGCTTTACAGAAAAGCTCCAGAGCATGTGATGCAACTGAGGAGACAAACGGGTTGACATTTTGAACAAAAAAGAAAAACAAAACCCAAACATAATGTGACCTGGCAGGCTAGATGACTACGTATGGCTAACTATATCTGTTTTGTCTTTTTTTTTTTTTTTTTTTTTTTTTGCTTAGTACTTGACTAAAGATGCCTTAAGAAGATAACTATGGATAAATATATTAAAGTGAGAAAGATTGGAGAAGGATCCTTTGGGAAAGCAATTCTTGTCAAAGCTAAAGAAAATGGGCAACAGTATGTTATTAAAGAAATAAACATTTCTAAGGTAAGTGATTATTATTAATTGCTACTGGTCCATTCTTTTTTGTATTCCTGCTCTCAAAAAAGCATTGTTTTCCTTCTGAAGATGTCAAATAAGGAGAGAGAAGAATCAAGGAGAGAAGTTGCTGTGTTGGCTAACATGAAACATCCAAATATTGTCCTGTATAGGGAGTCATTTGAAGGTAAGACTAACTAATACAGTAGAAGCTGAAGTAACGACAGTAGGTGACTGTTGGTGCACTACTTATTGCAGGCAGTTTAAAAGTCAGTGTGTTTTTTCTCTTTAATCAGTCTTTTTCATACTTCTATTACTTGCTTCAGTTCTTTTTGGTTGTTTTTTTTTAACAAGTTCCCTGCACATTTAAAAATAATAGCTGTTTAAAAAAAGCACAACAATTAAACAGAAATATTCATGTCTCTTCCTTACATGCATCAATTTTGATGCTTAAACAAAAGGGTTTTGTTCTCTTGTTTCTCTACAGTGTAAGTCTCCTTGGGTACTTGTGTATAAGCTAACAACTTGAATGCTTGTGCATGTTAAATATGAGTATGGTCTAAATTTGGGGATTGATAACATAGCAAGAGCAATTTTATCTCAAGATCTCTTGTCTTAAAATGCAGCCTTCATTAATTACAATCATATAATTGCTTTCAGAGCTGGAAAAATAGATGACTGACTGCTTCAGCAAGCTATGAAGGAAGGGGAAATATAATTCCACAGTGTTTTCACAGTGAATGTCTTGAGAGATAAGCAGAAGAGATAAAAGATTCTGAGAGCCTGTTATATAGGTTAAAATACTGTTGAAAAACCTAAATACTATTTGAGATACTGTTTAGGAGCACTGCTCTTTTCTCCTTTCCTTCCTTTCTACCGACTTTCATATGTCTTTTGATTAGGGGCTTTTATTTTTTCTATTAATTAAAGTATAATTTTGTGCCGTATCATATTGCACAGCCACAGTCTTCTGATGTATAAATCCACGCTCCTGTCTTCTCTGTAATAGAGGCCTGTTCTTTAAGTCTGTTTTTCTTCTTTTTTCTTCTTACAAGGTAGATCCTGTAATCTGTAGTTCACAAGACTTCATGTTTCATCTTTGTTGCTAAAGCACATTGACTTTGAACATACTGATTTGATTTATAAAAGAGAATTATTTCAGCAACAGGTCTGTAAGAAATCCAGGCTCCTACAATAATTTTTAAAAATAATACCGATTATAAAGCTTAACCAAGATACAAACAGCCACAAGCACAAAAGAAAAATCCTGGGTTTGATGTTTTGAAAGACAGATCTCAGGAAGCATTCTGTGGGAGTGAAACTTAAGTGATTAAGTGATGATTTAATTAATTTTGACTCTAGAGTTTTTAAGTGCTATGACTAACTCTTTCATAAAATAAGAGTTTTTCTTTTGAGCAGCATGTGATTGATTTTATGTATTTATTCAGCTCTTCTCAAAATCATGCCTAGTATGTGAGTAGTGTAGTTCTTGTGGTTTTGGTAACTTGCAGTTGACTTCTGCCTAATCTCCTTTCTCATCAGTAACTGGAAAAGATTGCATTGGGGAACTTTGTATGAAATGTATTATATATTTTTATACCTCCTAGTGGAAACCTGCATAGGATTCCTGGAAGTCTCCCCAAATTTCATTCAAAAATAGGAAAATAATTGTTTCCATCTGTCATTGTCGTCTGGAAGTTTTATTACTGTTCTTCAATCTCTGAAATGAACTGTATTTCTAGAATGAGAGCTGATGATTGTCACTTTCTTGCACTTAATGCGAGTAATACTTTGTCCAGGTAAAACTCCAAGAAAGAATTAGGCAAATAGAGACAACTGCCTGAATTAGAACTTAAGACCTCTGTTTTTAGGGTGGGGGATCTGTAGGATGTTCGAAAGCAGGTTGAAGAATAGATTTATATTGCATTCCTAAAATTACACCTTTAATTTCATAGTGGTTTGGAACCCCATATTGGGACGTGGTTCAGTAGATGTCACTTTTTTTTTCCCTGTATCAAAATAGAAATGGGAAACTTAAGTTGTAAAACTCAAAATAATAAAAGCATTTTTGCTTGAAGTTTGAAAAAAGGACTAATAAAGGATATCTGAAGCTGCATGTGAAAAGGTTAATTTTTTTGTTGCTTTTTCTGTGACTGCAATGAAGATATTTGGAAAGTAATATTAAAGACTGGGTCTGTTTTGTTTGTGTTTTTTTTAATACTTTGTGTTTTAATTTACAGAAAATGGCTGTCTCTACATAGTGATGGATTACTGCGAAGGAGGAGACCTATTTAAAAAAATAAATGCCCAGAAAGGAATCTTATTTTCTGAAGATCAGGTATCAGCAAACTTCTGCTGTAGTGTTTTGTTGTGTAATCCTTCTTCGTGAGTTTTAAATTGTTTTGTTTCTGTTTGGTAAGTGTGGTTGCTTAATCTAAAAGGAGGTTCTCAAATTGTGATTCTTGTTGCTGTCAGTCACAGTAGTATCTTGAAGAAAAAAAAAAATGTAGCTGTAGATCCTGGGGTTTGTCTGCATGTGTAAGATGCTGTCAAAAAAGTTGAATCTCTGGCAAAGTAAACCCAATTGGAGAAATGGAAAATACTGAAGAATAACATGAATATTTTTAAACCTTTGAAATTATTTTTTTTTAAGATATAATGGCACAGGATTTTTGGTTTGTAATACTGATTTTCATTTATCAGAAGGAAGAATAACATACTTTGTAAATAAAATAATATGAAATACTGCAATATGAAGTTTACATCATTCAAAAGTTTATTTTTCCATTAGAAAAATTTAATATTGTATTGGAAGTATACTAGCAGATTTTCTATGATAGTGGTTATAAAGTCATTTGTACTGTGGGAAAATCTGGAATAAATGAGAGGATTTTATATACAGATTTGATTAAGTTAAAATAGATGATGTAGCATTCGATTTTTTGGTTAAAAATGATATATGTTTCCGTGTTTATAAATTATTTCTATGCTTTTGTGTGTGCATTCAGTAGGATCTCAATTTACCTGTGGTTGGAAAGGCTTAATAGTGTATTAAGTCTATTAATGGTAATTAGAATAGGGTAATCATGAAACTTCTTGGACATAATTTGTAAACCTTCTCATTTTTCTAATTTGGACTCATCTTTGCAAGAAGAACTTACAATGGAAAAGTGAAAATTACACCTTGCAATATACTGTAATTTTGACATGTACATATCTCTAAGTTGGGAATGTGAAATCACATGGAAAAAGTTTTCACATGGAAAAGTTCTTGCTGTTAGTCCCTTTTCATATTGTGTTTTTTACAAATGTACCCAAAAAAGTGGATTTTGTTGGCTTGTTTGTAATCTTCCAGTTGTTTGTTGCTTTTCTCATTGAAATATGCTTTGTACTATTTTTCTTGTTAAGGTAAAATACATAAAATTACCGGATGTTTCTGTAAACATCAGTATAGCTTTTTAGGCTCTTGGTTGATTAACTGACTGCAAGAAGACTTGTATTGGTTACAGTAAAAGTACACTCTTCAAGATACAAGTTCCATGTCTTAATTACTTTAGCCAGTCAAATTCATATTGCATGCTTTTGTTAGCTTTATAATATGTAATGGAACTAGTAGTCTCAGGCTTAATACCTAATTTGGGTAATAGGCATCTTTCATTAAAAGGTTTGTGTTACAGTGACAGTACTGTTATGTTTTTAATTATTTTATGGTATGAATGAAGACAAGTTTGTGGCAAGAGTGTAAAATCTTGAGTTATAATAATAAAACTGATTTGATAATATCTTCAGTTACATAACTGGGGAAGCTTTCAGATAAATAATGATGCTGATGTTGCATTTTCTTTTATGTATAGATTCTGGATTGGTTTGTACAAATCTGTTTAGCACTAAAACACATACATGATAGAAAAATCTTGCATCGGGACATAAAGTCACAGGTATGTAGGTAATTATTTTTTAACTGAATTTACTTCCAAAGTGATTACATACATATCTTGCTACCGTAAGTTGGCAAATTATGGAATATAGTCTGTTTACATAAACACTTCTAATACTGGAAGCTTTTTTTCTTCAGAATTGTCTGGAAGAGGTTTATATGATATTTGTACAAACAGAGTAGGCTATTTGATAAAGTTCTTTGAGTAATACTCAAATTAATCTGTGGGGACAGAAAAGGTTATATTTTAGAAAGTGTAATGGTGTTTTCTTTAATTTTGATGAAGTAGGCCTAGAATAAGTCTGGTGTTTCATAGTAGTCAATAGCACTACTGCTAGTGACTTCAGCGTGATTGAATGGTAGAAAATTTCATTTTTCGCAAAACATGTTGAGAACAAAAAGTGTGCAATTGTATGAATGTTTTAATTAACAGACTTCTTAAAATTTCTATATCAAGAATATATTTTTAACCAAAGATGGAACAATACAGCTGGGAGATTTTGGGATCGCCAGAGTTCTTAACAGGTAACTCCTTTTTGATGCTGTTTTCTCTGACTTAATCTAAATCGCTTTGATCTAGGAAAACACAATCTGTACAGTTCATGTGAGTTAACTAGCTAACGTTCATTTTATTTTTTCCTTAGTACTGCTGAGTTGGCTCGCACTTGCATAGGAACGCCATACTATTTGTCACCTGAAATATGTCAGAACAAACCTTACAACAATAAAAGGTACTAATAAGCATTTTATTAAGCATTTTTGGCAAGGAGGAGAAAGTGAGTTCTTTAGAAATCCAAAGCTGTTCTGTTTATGTGATGGTGAACAGCCATTAGTTCATCTGTTAATCAAGAAGGTACTGACTCTCACTGTACAAATCAGACCTTTTGTAGGTCTATGCAGTACAAAGCAAAGTGATACAGAGATGACTTAGCTTAATTCTCTGAGTTCTAGATCTAGCTGTGTTCTTAATTATGGCTCCATTTTTGCCTATCTAAACACTAGTTATACTGCCTTAGTTTTACGCGGTATGAATGTGAAACTGTGTTAAGTGAACACATAATTTGTGAAATCACAAACACATGCGTAGGTAGGTGGCCCAGCATGCGTAGATAGGTGGCTCAGCTTGCTGCAGATAACAAAGTCATACAGATTCTTTACTTACATGTTTGCTGTTCTGTCAGCAGGCCGTATCTGGTAACGGTGTCCCTAATGTAATTAACATGGTCATTATCAAGTTAGTCTTATACGTCACTAAGCTGCTGCATCCATTGCTGTGAGTGCCTTATACTAATTTCAATTGGTTTCTTAAAAGATAAAAATGATTGCAGTTCCTTGTCCCTTAATTTCTCCCACATGGGATTTATAATCCAATGGTATTCTAACCAAATTCTGTTATCCTGTAATGAGTGAGGGTAAGGTAAGTCAATGTTAAACAGCGTAAATTGACTTTAAGACTTGTACTTGCTTAACTGGGTTGTGGGGTTTGTTTAATTCAAAGACCTCAAGCAAATGCATACATTTAAAGGGAAAAAAGCCTTTTTCCATATTTTGTCTAATTTCTCCAACTAGGGTGGTTCAGATGAAAAGTTCTAAATAAAATCTGGAGCCAAAATAACCCCATCTAGTTTTCAGGCTGGCCATATTTTTGGTTGTTGAATTCTTTGGGGTTTTGTGGTTTGGGGAGTAGAAGATAAAAGGAGCCTGTACATGCTCAAAATGCAACCCCCCCTTTTTTTTTTTTCCCCTTTTCAAAAATAGAGTTCACAGATATAAGTTACTTGGCAATGTTACACCTAGAACTAATTCCTAAGTATGTTCTCTTTGATTTAGTGATATCTGGGCCCTTGGTTGTGTTCTCTATGAAATGTGCACACTTAAACATGCGGTGAGTTGAAACTCCTTGTTTCTTTAAAAGAATAGTGATTTCAAACAGGGATTTTTCCTGATGTTACACAAATGTATTTCAGTTGATGAAGGGCTCTGAAGGTGACTGTTTAAAATTACCTTCAACATCTTAATCTCCTCTTCCTATACTGACCAATGTTTTCCATCTGTGTTTTGGTTCATGCCAATCTCTCCAGAAATTGCAGCACTGTATATTTTGTTTTCAATGTAGGTTTTTAATGAAATGTGTTAGCTGAAAAAATTGTTAGGTGCTGTAACAAATGATACTGTGAATAGTGTTCCTTTCTTTCAAAAAACTTGATGCTTTCATTGAAAGTCTGAATTTGGACTGTAAGCTCTTGTGCAGATGGATTAGTGCATTTCTGTTTAGAACAGAAATAGTTCCTAGAAGAAACTCCCAAGGTGAAAGAGTTGCCTTTTTTGGTGTGTTTGTTGTTTTAAAGAGTACATCTTTGTCATCCATTTTCCCATTAGGAAGGAAAGGAAAAAAAACCCCACTTTTTCTGTCTTGTTGTGGTTGTGGGTTTTTTGTTTGAGTTTGGGGTTTTTTTTGTTTAATACCAATTTTCATTAAAAGAAAAAAGATGAAAACATGAAAATCAGAAGAAAAATTTCAAGGGGTAAGGATTTCATTTAATTTCAAACTCTTGTAACTTCTTATTGCTTGGGTCATTTCTGTAGCAGCAATGCTGACAATGTTGCCTTTCTGACAGTTGATGACAATAGGTTGTTTTCTGTGAGCTGGGTGATATGTACCGTTTTCTTTTTATTGTACAAAGGAATTGAAATGATGGGCTCAGTTTCCTGAGCTTAAGCTGAAGTCTAAGCATTCCTTTGGATTTTACACTGAATGAGTGTGAATGCTTTACATTCTTTTATTTGAAATACGGCTTTGCTAAAAAGGGCAGAAGGCATGTGATGGTTGAAAGTGTTGGGGAGAGGAGATCAAGCAGATAACTATATAATTTATTCTTAATTATATATCATTGTCAGTCTACATCTGGAGGGAAATAATTATTTTTAAAGAAAATTTATATCTCTATTGTATGAAATATCTGTATTATGATGTATTTATAATCAGTATACTTGGCAGCAAATTATTTTGAACAGCTGATGTAAACTCTTGAGGGCCTTGAAAATTTGTTTTGATGTGTAGAGGCAAGGGAAGGTGTGTCAGTTTTTTGTTTTCCTCTTCATCTTTATATGCAGCCTTACATGTACACGGGCAGTAAGTAGTACGTAGTAACTGTTTTCTTTCTTGTGTGATACAGTTTGAAGCTGGTAACATGAAGAACTTGGTACTGAAGATAATCTCTGGACCGTTTCCTCCTGTTTCTGTGCATTACTCCTATGACCTACGTAATCTGCTGTCACAGCTATTTAAAAGGAATCCCAGGAATAGACCATCAATAAACTCCATATTGGAGAAAAACTTCATAGCCAAACGGGTTGAAAAATTTCTCACACCGCAGGTATGAAGTTAGTTTTAATTCTAATTCTGTTAAAAACATCACAGGACTCATCTTTATTATAATGTTGATATACTGCATGAGAAAATAAAGTAATGGTATTCCCTAGAACTTTTATAGAGACGCTTTCAGTTGAGGAAAAGAGAGTTTTACTGTGAACTCTGAAGAAAAATCTCAAATTACTTAGGTATTCTGTAGTTTCCATAAACAAATTTAAATTGGGGTTTTCTAGTGTTCATTACATTGTGTAGTTTTCTACGTAGTGGGGAATTATGAGTGAGATGTTGATGTGTTTAGATAAGCACTTTGTCATAAAACAGTGCTGTGAATGACTTCAGCATCACTGCTTTATCAAAATTTCTTCAATCCATTTTTTGTTTGGAATTTGGAATGGCCCAAAAGCGTGTTCTACGAAGTAGAACTCTGTTGCTAAGTAAATTAATCTTTAAATTTCTTTGTTTAAATGTTTCATATGTATATAACCTCGAAGTTGCTCACTATTCTGTTCAGAATCTGTTGATATCATTTGACATATATTGATGTCCTTTTAATATAAATCTAATAAAAAGAGATCAAGATGATCAAGTGAATAGTAGTATTGGTACGAGGTAAATACAGACAGGGAAAGGATGTGGGGGAAATGAATGCGAAAGAATATGTCGCTAAGTATAAAGAATTCTAATGGATTCTAACTCATAACTAAAGAAACTGCACGAGAAGGCCACATGTAATTGGAATTTCAGTTGTATATGAATAGACTTTCAACTAATAATAGTTCATATTAAAGTCTAAATAAGAGTTAAGATTCAGAAGTTTGTTCAAACTTTTACAACAGTGATAGTTTGATCTGATTTTATTTCCAGTAGCTAGAATGGATGTAAAATTTTTATTTGGAGTTAGTCAGGCAAAGTATAATTAGTAATACCCTACTACCAGCTGAAGATACTCTTTTCTCGTAAGTTAAGTAGGAATACTTGCACACAATTTTTCCAACTGAATCACTAACATGTGATGCTACCTAATCTTAAAACCAACAAAAAACCCCACACCCATAAAGCACCTTTTACTAAATGTATCAATCATTGGTACATTTGTATTCAGCTGGAGGTGGTCATTCTGTGACACAACTGTCATGCCTTTTTTCTTTCAGTTTCGTCCATGGCTAATGCTGTTGTCTGCTGCTTTCCTTAGTTTAAGCTTAAGAGATCTTCCATGGTTGACATCTTCAACATGTTGCAACTATTGCTGAAATCCTGCTCTTAAATGACAGGAAATCAGTCTTCCAGTTTTAGATAAATTCTTTCTTAATTTTCATAGTTAATAAGTTACAGTAAAGAGTGGATCTAAATTAGCGTTGAAATACCGTTATGAGACTGTTCTTATGTGTATCTTCTTGCTTAGAGCATCTTTTGATGTCAGACTGTATGAGTTAAACAGTTTTTCTGCCTTTGTGTGCAGAGCCCTAGGTTCTGCGCTTTGGTTCTTGTTTTTCTCAGTTTTAACTCCCCAGCATCTATTGTAACTGACTGGTAGTCTCTAAGCAAATGAAAATAATCTGGATGGTTCAAGATTCTATAAAGACTGTTCCTTAAAACCTTGTGGTTTAGGGACTATTCAGCTAACACTGCTGTCAGTTGTTGTCAGAATGTTAAGTAACACATTCCTGGCATGCTCCGTCTCTAGAAAGGTGGTCTGTCATATGACCATTATCTGTCTTCAAGTAGCTCTACTGTTGTGAAAAATATCTTTGCAGTTCACATCCTTCAAATATTCTGTATTGGTAGCACCAGTTGCCGTACTCAGGTTCAGCAAGAAGTTTGAGAGCAGGAAGTTAGAAAACGCGAATGTGGTGCTGGCTCAGCTAAAAGTTAGTCTCACTCTATATCATGTGAGCGGTGAACATTGACCATAACCAGTGCCTGGTGAGCCCTATAAGAACAAGGCAAGCCTATGTGACATTACCCTATAATGCTCTCCCAGCCTTCATCTTTTGTCTCAGTTGCATCAGCTTTGGTATTTACTCATCCTCAATAGACTTCTCATCTGTGAGCTTATCTGATTTCTCCTTGAACATGTGTAAGTTTTTATCATCAGTGAGAAACTTCATAGGTCTGCTACTTATTGCAGAAAGCATCACTTTTGTTTAGTCTAAACCTTCTTCCTTGTATTCAGTTGTACCCCACTTCCGTATTGGTATCATCATTTGCTGCCCTTGTGTGTTTCTCTGCAAAATCGCATGTATTCTAGACCTGTCACATTACATCTCAGTCATCTTTTTATAGGCTGAAGAACAAGCTTATTCTTTGTACTGAAGCCTTTCAGCACTTAGATCCTTGCTGCTCTTCTTTAAACCTTTTTCATTTCTACTACATGGTTTTTGAGGTGTTGGGTTCAAAGCTACATATGGTATTCAATATGATGTGAGATGATGGCCTATTCATGTTTGAATGTTCTTTGTCTAGACTCCTTTTTTTTTTTTTACTCCAGTAAGGCTGTCTTCCAGATTTTATTATGCTAATTTGATATGCCTGACAGCACACCATACATATTGTTCCTAGATATCCACATGTGTAGTCATCTTCCCATCTTGAAAAGGATAGAGAAACTAAAAACTGCAAATGTTTCTAAAGGGCTATTTTTTTGACACAAGCTGTCTGACAATTTGAAGTGCAATTTGGCAACTGTACAAGAATCTAAAATGAACTATGCATAAAACTATGTTGATGCTCTTATTAACTTTCTTCTAGATTCTTAGCTAGCTCATAAATGAGGTAACACATGCTACCTAAAGTCAAACTAAATTGCTTTTTTAAAAATTATTTGAGTAGTTACGGCAAAAATATTTCAAAATCCTAAATCCAGCTTCATATTAAAGTTAGTGATACTAAATTGAATACATAAAGTTGAGTATTCATATAAAATGAAGTTACAGTAAATACTATTAGTGGGAGTGGCACACTTTGAAAAGGAGTTCTCTCTAGCTTCAGATACAAATACTGTTGGCTAACTGTTCAATTTTTTGTTTAGCTTATTGCAGAAGAATTCAATCACAAAATCTTCCAGAAGTTTGGACCACAGGCTGCACCAGGTAAGCAAGTGTATAAAGTGCTTTTGCTTTCAGCTCTGGCAAGATAGTGTATGTAGCTTTGTTCTTTTGTTAGTTTTGGTATGTTCTTATACCTGATCCTAGAAGTTTCAGGACAAACAAGAGGGAAGCAATTTTCCCTTCTCCCCCACGGAGCTGGATGTATGTATGCTACAAATGATGCAAGTGTAAACTATGGTCCTGTCATATTTTAGGTGTACTTTTTCTTCTTGCAGTGTGCTACGCTTCCAAAACTTAAAGAGACAATGAAGACTGCAAATACTGGAAACAATTTATGTTGTTATTGTACGATTTTTTTGTCCCCCTTAGTAATGACAAACGGATAATGAGAAATACCATTTCTTGTAAAAAAAAAAAAAAAAAAAAAAAAAAATATATATATATAATGTGGGAGGTTTTGTTAGAGATTCTGGGATTAAGCCCTGACTTCAGCCCAAACTTGTTTAACTTTGTCAAATAGTCTTACCTTACTTCATTTTCCTGCATTATTTTACCTTTTTTTTCCTAGATTTTATTCCTCTTTATTTTATTTCCTTGTAATTCCTTGAAGCCATGGCAAGTGCTTTGGTGTCTTTTGATAGTGTTGTGTGTTTCACTGCTGTCCTGCTATTCTGTGGTAAGAAAGCCCTGCTAGCGCAGAATTAAAACTGCAATATTGGCATATTATCAGGAACTCTACAGGGAAAACAGTATCTCTGAAGGCCACTGAAGCTCTTCCAGAACTCATCCTCTGCTGACATTAGTGTTGCGGGTTGCACTCCAGTGTCACTAGTGGAGGGAAGCCTGTCCCTCCATTTCATTAGGAAAACTTTTCCCTTTGTCTGTGTCGATTGTATAATAAACGATGGCAGATGAAATAAGCTTCAATTCTACAGTTTAAAGCGAAGTGCTGAGAGTGAAAAGCTCAGGGTTTGTTTTCTGCTGTTTCTTATCAAGTTGGTTTGGACACCTGGGCATATTGCACTTACGCATCAGGCCATGTGAGTGAACTATTAGCAGTTCACCCATTTTCTTCCAGCTTTGCTGTTCCAAGACCTTGGGAAAGGGAAATATGGTACACAGGCCAGACTGGATAGCTGTAAACCAAGCTTTTTCTTTTTAGCTAAAAGACCAGCTCAAGAACAAATACTGACTTCAGTTGCACCAGCTCAGAAAATTACTAAACCTGCTGCAAAATATGGAGTGCCTTTAGTGATCAGGAAGTCTTGTGATGCACCTAAAAAACCTAGTGAGAGGAAGCCATTGGCTAAATCTAGACAGGTAAGAAGCTAAGTTACTTAAATTGAACTGGTTTGCTTATACCTTATTTAAACGCTATGAAAATACTATGCATTTCTTTCAAAATGTCTTTTAAATGGACACATGCTTCTGCAAAGGGAGTAGTAGTAGTTTAAATGCTTGGCTTGCTTCATTATTGATTTTGTTTGTTTGTTTGTTTAGTTGTTTTTAATATGAGTTTTGGAGACTGCTACCTTAGGTTTGTTTTTAATTCCACTGCTGAATTAGATGTGCTTTGCATGTTTTCAGTTCCTTTGTTGGTGTTGACCACTCTTAGAAATATTGGAAGTCTGTCAGGTATATCAAGATCATCGACACTGGATAAGATTCTTTGCATCTTTCTTGTTCGAAAACAATGGCAAATTTTCAAAACATAAGAAACTTTTTAGTCATTTTCTAAAGTGTGTCAGCCAGAGAAATTGTATAATTGGAAGAGGAGTTTCCTAGACTTAATTCTATGCGCTAATGAGAAATAATCTTCTGTATACCTTCATACAGTACTTCTGATCTTTTTCAGTCATCTTCTCTGTACTCCTTATTACATAAAACTTTTTTTTTCTCTCTCTGTATTCCTTTAATTACTGCATGGTCAGGAGATGTTTAAGATACAGCTAATTTTGAGCTATATGCACGTGCCAAACAACTACCAACCAAGAAGCTCCTTCTTCAGCAGGAGAATTAATTCAAATTTTCTTCTGAATGAGTAATATTGTTGTTGTGGTGGGATGTTTTTTTGTGGGTTTGGAGTTGGGTTTTTTATTTTTTTCCTTCTTCCCATGGCACTTTGGGGAACATAATACTGAGTTCTTTATCTGTTGAATTTGATAGGCGGATAGAAAATTATCCCTAAGATATAACTTATCCTTGAAGTTCAAAAGTTATTGGAGGTTTCGGGAAAAACTCATTAAGCACACAACAAGCCTTGTGAAAAAGAGCAAGAAGGGAAGACACAGACTTCTTTGTGTGTCCTTATGAGACCATGAGGTTTATATGTTTTAAAGCTTGGTTGCACAACCATCTGCCAGTCTGCTGTTCTCTATAATCAGTTTCACCAGCCAACTCTAATCCAACTTGCATGGAGACAAAGTGACAGGGTAGAGACTGAAGGAAATATCCTCTTTGCTGCATGTAAGGAGTCAGTAATGCTGCAATTTTAAGAGGTACTCTGTTTGAATTATACCTAGTGACAAGGGATAAGGTGTAGGATAAAAACAATGGGCACGGGGTAATAGAAACTTACTTCTCTTTGCTGTTGTTTCAGGGTAGTCTGAGCTTGCAGCTCTCAACTGGCTTTTCAGAGGAGGTTGTAACCATCATCTCCTTTGTTTAGTGATATTATGTTAACTCACTGTACTTGAACTACATTGGCTTAAGTCTCTAAATGCTTCCATCTTCTGAAATAGTTGATTTTAAAGTACTCATGTGATAAGATTTTAGGTCATCAAAAGAAAATACTATGAAGCTCTCTGTGTTCTAGTACAGTCAGAAAAAAAATGCTTTAAAAGCAACCAATACTTTTTTGAGAAGACTAGAGTAAGCAGGATGGTTTATTACATACAGGTTGTCTTCACCAGGTGTTCAATAGTGGCTGCGTTCTCTTCTTCCATAGGTAGCAAGAAGCTTAGTTAGAGTTACCCAAGTGAAAGAGCCTAAGGATAACCTAATAAATCTGTTCTACAAATAAAAGCGAATGTTAATATCTAGGGACCCTCAAAGACTTATAATAGGAACAGATTGTAATGCAGAATGATATTGCCAGAGAAGAAAAATTAAGACAAAACAGATTTTAAAATTACTGCCTTCAGCTTTTAAGACAGAGCGTTTAGTAGAGGATGAGCGAGTACTGCAGCATTTACCCCTTAGATTCTCGTCCTTTTCATTTTAAATCTCCTGAAAAATTAATTATTTTAAACCCCATTTTGCATCTACTAAGCTGTGGATTTAGGAATTTTTTTTTCTGATTAGAATTTTTCTCTCATTCTGGCATCGTGCTATCTAATTTGAAGTTTCACCTTTTATCCAGGCCTTTCCCACTCCAGTGAAGAAAATGAATCCAGGAGAAGAAAGGAGGAAAATGTTTGAGGTATCATGAAATCATCTGTTAATTTTCAAACTAAGCAAAAGCTAAGTCCAGAGCAAGAATGACAAAATAAAACCTTCAAACCTTTCCTCCTTATCTCTTTTCCCAAACGTTATGTAACAGTGATTTTTAAAAAAAAATTTTTTTTAATCTTTGTGGACACACACCAGCAATTGGAGCACTAAGCTGTCTTGACAGAGACTTGACAGAATAACGGCTTAGTAATAAATACTAAATTATATGCTTATTTTTCAGGAACCTTCAAAAAAGAAAAGGTTAGAATTGCCTGAAAAACGCCAGAGAGACCAGGTAGACAAGATTCTCGAGACTTTTTTTTTCCACCCATAGTAATTTTAATGAAATAGCTTGTGGTGTGTTACATGTTGCATAAGAATATAGAACAGTTTAATTTTCCAGTTACTAAACATGTTTAATCCTTGCACATTGCAGATCAGTTTGCTGAAGGCAGATGAAATGAGAAGATTGGAAAAAGAAAGGGTAAAATATGTTTAAAATGTGTTAATAGTGAAGTTCAGTTTTTACATAGTGATTCCTTGAATTATGTTTTCCTGTATTGTTTTCTCCTTCAGATGGAACGAATAAACAGAGCCAGGGAACAAGGATGGAGGAATGTGCTTGGTTCAGGTGGAAGTGGTGATGTTAAGGTTGGCAGCAGATGCAGAAATGTGGTGTAGTCTGTTCCCCCCACCTTTGGTTATCTGGTGTGGTCTTCTCTTTTCAGAAAGATCTGCTCTTGGATGTCAACTCTTGGGGCTGCCCATTATTAATCTATGGTTAATTTAAGAAAAACTTTATAACACACTCTTCCCTGGCTTTTTGGAGGTCACGTGCAATTTTCATTTTTAGTACTTACTAAATTTCTGAATCTCTTTCTGCCAGTGATGGTTTTCATGCACCACTTTCTTTTTTTTGCCACTCCTGCTTTTGCTACTTTTCCTGTGCTGAATCTATGCATGAACAGCTTTTTCCACATTCAAGTTTGTTCTTCAATTCTTTTGTTGAAATCTTTTTCCAGGCTCTCATATTATGATAATGGCCCTCTTCCCCAGTATTGAACACTTACTTCTAAGCATTCTTTGTTATATAGCAACGTAAATGGTCATGTTTATATGTACTGATATATAATATCAGGAGGGGAGTGAAAAATCCTGAGTAAATCTAATTATTTTTTTCTGAAAGCAGTAATCTCTTTAGCCATTCAGTTCTTGCATAATTTAATTACATAATTTAGTCTGATTCCTATGAGAGTTTCTTTTTGCCTGTTTGTGTGTGTCATAGTTCCATGGAAACAACTGTTCTGGAAAGTAGTCTTGTGAAGTTATTTGAATATAAAGCTGTGAGTACTTTAATCAGACTGAGCCACTGGAGGAGTTTTAAGTATTGCTGTGGTGTAAATCTATTTGACCATGGAAAATGGATTAAAGCACAGCTGTTTGTTCTGGTGGTAGTAAGTCTTACAAAAATAATTGGCCTAAACACATTTAGTAGGGTTTTAGTTAGGGTTTACTAGGGTACTGACAGAGTAGTAGAGCCAAAATGAATGGAGGTTTTATCTTCTGTTCCTTGTACAAGAGTATGAGGAATACACAAGCACTTGACCAGGTTTCAGTAGCTGCTTATCAAGTATGTTATTTCAAAATAGACATCATCTTTCATGTGCGCCACACATCATGTAAGTAGAGCTTAAATAAGAAAAACTTAAGCGTAGCAGACTTTAAAAACTACCAGGTACTGATTTAATGGAAAAATCAAAAAACATAATTTCGTTCCTATGCTGTTCTTCTCTCTCTCTCTCTCTCTCTCTCTCTCTCTCTCTCAAGATGAAACTGGCAGGCACCAATGCAAGCTTCCATACAACATGATATATCAGCATCGTCACGTTTGGACCAGAGCTATATATATTCCTGAAAACAGTCATGTTTCTGGTTAACTTTGAGAATTTTATTGCAAGGTCCTTAGACACTGCAAACATATAAAGTGTTCTGTTGTAGCTACAGCCGCATTGTTATCAATATTCTCAGTCATCTAGGAAAAGAGGTTCAGTGTCTGTGTATATTTTCAGTAAGTGTCACTGGTGTAAAATGTTGTGGTAAGCATGCTTTAAAATTCATTGAAATGGCTTCTCCACACTGGATAGTTTAGTAAAAATCTTACTGCAGGTTGCTAGATTATCATCACTCCAGGTTTCCATTTACTATTACAGTGTTCTTGACTTCATTATCCTTTTCCTTTCTCCAAAATGAAAGCAGTGTATCCAGCAACTCCCTGACGATGCTGTTGAATAGCGTTGTTCAAGCTTTCCAATAATGCAAGCCATGTAGTATCTTAAGAAGGCACAGCAGGGTCATGCACTGCATGATTTTTCTCCTCCTGTTGTCTTTTGGGGTTGGTTGCTGGCACCTGTTTCTGAGGAAAGGTAGGGAAAAGAGGTGGCAAGGATTTGGCTTTGGTTTTGGGTTTGTAGCAGGGGCTGTAACTGTTCTGCAGACTATTGATGAGCACCTGCTTCATAGCATTTGCCTAGAGATTGATCATACTATTTCTTTAGATAATCCTTTTTCAAAAGTGAGCTCTGATAGGTGAAACCTTGAATAGTGCCTAAAGCCAGACTTAGCATTCTATTTGTAGAAACTATAGTCTTGTAAATTATCTTTATTCAGATGAACAGTATACTTACATATTTATTTGAATGCCTGGATAATCTTTCAGTTAGTACTGCATCATATGGATTATGAGGAGCTATTGATGGGTGATAAGCAACTGAAACTCAACGTGAGCTAAATTCTATTGTCAAATATAATCTGTTCAAGAAATTCTAAGTAGGCAATCTTAAACCTGTCACATCTGCACTGACCTCTTTGAATTTACTTGAAATACTTAGACCACTCTGGAAGGAACATTGACACTATTGTTAAAACAGGTTCCATAGCTTCACTACCATGGGCTATTTGACTGCTTCCGCCAGGGAGAAAGGGAATGTTTTTATGCATGTGCTGACAACCTTAACCTTGTTTTGCCAGTTTCACATTTTCTGCATCCATCCTTGGCTACTACTGTACACAGCTGCTTGCAACATTTTATTTTTTTATTATTATTTTCACATGAACTCTGGTGTGGGAATTCTAATTCTTTGAGAATGACAAAGATAACTTCGCATAAAGCAGTAGCATGTTGTAGATGCTGTGCTGACCTGAGCTTTAGTAGGGAAGCATCTCAATTCTGGTGATGAAACCAAATTACAGGTTGGTAACTATGGGGATTCTCAGATAAATCTGCACCTAATACCATTCATCAACCTCAGAAGTGTGCTTAACTGTTTTCAGCTTCATGGAAAAAAATGGGTGTTTGGCTACAAATCACTCATTAGTACTTCAGTTAGTACTATATAACTTCTAGCTATTGTGCTAAAACTTTGATTTCTGCTGTGTAGAACATCTGTCTCCAATTACACTCCAATGGATTTGTTACCAATGACTTCCAAAATGTGACACAGATGTCTCATGTATAACCAGACTATTATCAGAGGGAGGTAAAACACTGTGTTATTCTGGAGTGCTAACAGAAAAATAAGTTTTTAATTTTTCTGTCTTGTAGCTTCTTAAAATCGGGGCATGCCAGGAGCAAAACTAGGACCAATTCAAAATTGTTGCAGGACATATTAACACTTTTATTCTACTGAAGAGGTGAAAATTGGAAGGTCTTGTTAAAACCACTGTTTGAGATTTCTACCCTACCTCTTCTGATTTCCAGGCACCATATTATGGCGGTGGAGGTGGTGTTGGTGCTTTTCCTGTGTCTTCCAGAGGACAATATGAACACTATCATGCTATTTTTGACCAGATGCAACAGCAAAAGGAAAACATTAGAGTAGCTGAAGAGAGGGAAGCCAAATTGAGGGTGAAAGTACAAGGCCGAGAAGTTGTTGAAAGGTATGGCTACCTTCCATTAGAAATTGTGTGTGGTCTGCTTTAGATGAAAGTAATGAAAGTTACTGTACATATTTATCTACAGAGGAATTCCACCTGGAATACGTCCAGGAGTTCCTAAGGGGCCTGCAGGTCATCATCATTCACCTGATGCTGGTGCAGTTAGGAAAAAAATGAAAAGATTGAAGGAGGTGTCTAAACAAGCCAATGCAAACAGGTTGGACTATGATAATCCATAAATCTGTCCCTACATGTTAGATTCTTGTTCTGTGTCTTGTTTCATTTAGTAGTTGGATATGTCTCAAAATCACTTTTATCCATTGGTATTGTGCTGTCTGTTTGTGTGTTAGCCCCTCGCAGACCACAATTCTTTTAGCACCAATGGAAACTTTGGCTTCACCAATAATGGAAAAAATGGATTACTAACAACTGTAACTAAACTCGATTTCAGCCAAACTTCTTGGCTTAATGCAGTTGCAGATAACATGATAAGCCTCCTCCTTTGCTTTTTTCATAGTTCCACTTTTTGTGTTACGTGCTGAGATTCTCCTGTCATCTCATTCTCACTGCTCTCTCTACATCTAAGTGTTGGACTGTAGCGTAGAAGGATGTAGAATGCTCCCAGAACCGTTAGCTCCTGTTTATCAATCAGTGGAAAACTTCCAGGAGCCTTCTTTGTCGAGATGCGAATGCCAGGTGTTAAAATGGTGTGGAGCTTTTAATTTGGTGATGCTTATTCTTTGCAATGACTATAAACTGAGTATTTTATATATAGAAGGATTGTAAACAAGTATTGTTCTTTTACTTAATGATTTCACTCTTTCAAGTAACTTCTTCAAAACTTCACTGTCCGTCAGATCTGTTAATACTGCCCAAAGAACTGTGTCTGCACTCTTGAGCAGTAAATGGGGAAAATACCTTTTTTCTAGAAGTTTAGTACGTGAGCATTACTAAGTTTCCAGGAGGGACAGAATTTCTCATGCATCATTTAAACTTCTGCAGATCAAATGACTTATCCCATCAAGGTAGAAATAAATGAAGTTACTGTGAGAAAAGTATTTGTTCTTCTAAACTAATTTTATGCAGTTATGTTTTAAGACAATATATTTTGTCTTTGTAGATTTTTTCTATTTTAAAATTTGCAGCAATAACATAACATGTTTAATGCTGATGTTTACAATTTTGCAAGCTATAAGGAATATTTTATTTTCTTTGTAGTAATTTGGCCTGAAGTGAGCTAATTAAAATTCCTCCTAGTACAACCCAGTACTGGAAGGTGTATTTTTCCCAGATGATGTAGGTGCACGTTTCCATCCTCCTATATTTATTCTCAGTGCTTGGCACAAAGTGCCACAATCCTCAAATCTTGCCTGGATTAGGAAACACTGTTTGCCTTGCACATTTGACAATATTAAATGATACTTAGCTACACCTGGATAAACTGTTTTAAATGTGTTCAAATTGCAAGGAACTATAGTAGAGGGCTGCAAATTATGAATAGCACTGAGATCATGAAGAGAAATTGATTCAATATTTCTCAAATTATTTGAGAACATGAACTTGGAAGCACTCAAAATATTGTGCAGAAGTTTCAAAATAGGTAGACTTTTTTTTCTATTTATAAACTGGATTGCCTTTAACCTTAAATTAAAGTGTGGTTTCTTAGCATTTAAAAAGTGATAAGTATTTGTACTTTATTATCTGGAAGCAGTTTTATTATTGTAGCTAGCCTAGCAGTGTTTCTCTCCTGCACTTTATTTTTTTTCAGCTGGAGGTGAAATATAAAGATAAGTATTCAGGATGTTTAGCTCGACCAAAGAATTTAAATAATTGCAACTTTCTTAAAGATAGGTAATTCAGAGCATATGTTAAAGAAGTTGAAAAATCTTCCAGTTGCAATGTTTCGGATTACACTAGCACAACTAATGTAAAGCTAAGTATTTTCAACATCAACAGTCTTTAAAAATTGTCTCTTGGACAGAAATGCATCCCAGAAGAAATCTAGTTGAAATATTTTAGCAAAACGAGTCACTCAGCTTTAGAGTAGGGAAAACCATTTTTGTAAAATTTAGTTGAAACGAGTTTTTCCTGTGCATTTGATTTAAGACAAATAGGTTTGGGTTTGGTTTGGTTTTTTTTGCTTGGGAGACTCCTCTCCTCCAACACTGTAAGCTAAACTTCAGCTGTATGACGCAGGTTTGGACAGATTTCACTATCCACCAATTGAGTTCACATGTAACGAACAGTTACAGTAAAAATCTTGTAGTGAGTCAAATATGTGTATACCAAGATTATCAAGTGTTTGTTTCTCTACCAGTAACACCTACATGGATCATCTTACCTCTTCAGAGCAGCTACAGTGTGTGTTTTATTGTATCAAAGTAGTTTTATCTCTGTCTTCCTCTTAATGAATTGTAGCATATGGAAATATTTCATTTCTTTGTTGCCTGGGGGGGGCAGTGAGAGAAGAGAAAAAATAAGATGCAAGGATGTTTAATTAGTGTGCTAATTCATTTATAAATTACTAGCAATAGCTCCTGTATTGCAGAATGATTCTTTGACTGTCTCAGCCTGATGGGTTATTGGTATCGGCTTCTGCCAGTTTCTTCCTGTCTGTCATTGGACTGCCAATACTCTGTAGTAAAATGAAGCTAATTAAACCTTGTAAAGGGGATTGCCTCATCATTCTACCATTTGTTATAATATCTTACACCATTTCTCAGATTTTGGTTGTGTGTTTTTTTTTTTTAATAGAAAGCTTCCTGTGAGTCCACTTCTAACCAATTTGTCAGAAATTGGTTCTTCTACAAAATAATCGTATGTATGTGCTAGGAGACTTCCCAGGTGCTCAGTTGAGCACGGTAATTTGAACGTGGTCTTCTGTCTACCCAAGCAGGTCCCTGACCTGGGGTGGAACATGTGGAAAAAATACATACCTTTCCTACTTTTAAGGTAGGAAATTCCTTCACAGTCCCTTTAAAAGCAAGCAAAAATCCTTGAAGATACTCCAAAAGGAGTTGCCAGAACAATCTGAGACTACTAGTGCTGCACTGATAATCAAAGTGGTAGAAGCTCTTACTCCAAATGTAGGTCGGTCTTGAAAGACTGCTGCAGTATTGACCTTACTGACTGGCTCATGTGATGAGGTCTTGCTTGTCTCTAAAGGGTAACCTTGAAGGGGTCGTCTTTTTCACAAACGATAACAATAACAAAACAAGCTGAGACATTTCCAGAAATGATTGCACTAAGATTGTGTTTTGACATTCATTTTTGTTTTGGTGACCAGGATCTGGAAGGACAGCATGGTGGTTTGGTTTGTGGGTTTTTTGTTTGTTTGTTTTTTTTTTTTTTTGAAATTGTTCCTTTAACTTAGTTAAGCCTATCTTCCTCCATTTTGTGGAAGTCTGACTTGTATTTTGGCTGATGAAAGGCATTTTTTGAAGATGCCTTACTCATAGAAAGTTACTTTTTTTTGTGTCTGTCCTAGTTAGAATAAAGGTGGGAGGGGGGGGCTTGAGTGTCGTTTTTCAGAGACTTTTATCTTGCTATGTGTTGCAATTACTCAGGCAAAAAGGATGGATAGCTGCAGATAGAGCAAAGCAAGTTGAAGAATTCTGGCAACGGAAGAGAGAGGCTATGGAAAACAAAGCTCGAGCTGAGGGACACATGGTATGGAGTCTGGTCTTCCTATGTTTATTACTGTTTCAGCATGCATTATGAATCTTGGAAGTAGCATCGTAACCATGAAATGCTGGCTAAATATTTTCTTTAAATACTAAAAAAAAATAATGAATGGGAGGTAGGTTTTTTGCATATTGCTATTGATTTTATTAAAATGTAACAGAATTGTGCAATACATCTCTCATGACTGTAAATTATCAACAAAGGAAAATATCTTTTCTTGCATGTGTCTAACGTGATATTGTGAATTTTAGAACATTCATTTACATGGTTTTCTGTTCATAGCTTTAAAGTTTTTGTTGAAATTAAACTTTTTGTATTAGTCGATAGCTTGAACATAGAATGAAGTTTGATTAAACTGATAACAGCTAATGATCAGGTACAGTAGTGTGTTTAACAAAAACATGTTCTGCTTATTTAGAAGGTATTATAAAGACATCTATCTTCGTCAAGGTTGATGTTTCTAAAACCTTTACTCTTTAGAGGTTAACTAGTGGACAGTGTTCTCAGTAGCTTCCTTCTATGTGTGCAGGAAAGTGATTTGACTGGCAGGCAGCAGTTCTTATATAGGGGTGGGACTATTTTCCAGCAGACCATGATAATCTGAAAGGAGAAATTGGTAGGAATCATGAACTAATATGCAGTCTTTGTTGTATAAAGACCTGTAAGTCAAATGACTTGCATTAATTTACCCAGCTTCTGTTAAATATAGTTGCTGCCAATTTTAATTTTCAAGTGATAATATAAAGTTTGACTCAGTAGGTGAGTTGATGAGATACTTTCAATCATCTCTTCTTTAAGACAGCTGCTGACCTAATTTGCTACTTTGCTGTAGCTGTGTGGCATTGCAAAGCATTGAGTCCTGGTCTTTGGAAGGTAAAAGTTAACAATCTACAGAAAGAAAATCAGTTCTCAAAAATCTTGCTTCCAGTTTCTTGTTTAAGAACAGGGATATAAATGTCCATCAGTTTGATGAAAACACCTAGACTGACTTGAAAGCTAGAATGAAGAATGAGATGACTTGAATAGTGCCTGTTAGCTTTTGCAAAGCTCAGAAACACGCATAAAAAAGTTAAAAATAAAGACAAATACTTTCTAAAAAGGTGAATATGGAAAATATTCCTTTTCATTTTGCATGACTTAATGCTCAAGCGGAAACCAGAATTCATGGAGTCCTCATGAATGGTATGCTACTTCTTAACCACAGGATGGTGCCTGTAATTTATTCTCTGATCCCCAGTCACTAAACCACAGAAGTCCAGAAATGTGCTATTTCCTTGAGTTACTGATTTCTTGCTCAATCTGAGAGAGTATTTAGCCAGAATATTTGGATTTGGTCTTCCCTGTCAAGAACTTAACAGGTATATTTACCTACTGATTGTTTTCCACACTCAAGCTTGTGATTTATAAGGCAGAAGGTCGATGTAACTATTACATGTATACTTACTGTCTTTATTGTATGTTGAGTTAACAAATCAAGATATTTTTAGCCTGTTCAGCAGAGGCTTGTCATGAACAAAGTAATTTAAATGTTTTGGATTTTAATCCCAGCAGGAAACCTGGAGTTAAATGATTATTGTACTGTTTTGTATTGGACTTCCTTAAAGGTTGAATCCTTTTGGTGACAGTTAGGACACAGAGTGGATCACACTAACCAAGGCTATACATTGTGAATGAAGTATTTTATTAGGTTTTTGAGTTTTTGCTACTTGTAGTATATTTAAGAAAAAAAAAAAGTAATCATGTGGAAAAAGCTTAATCTAAGAACACACAAAGATTCCGCTTCTATTTTAGACTTGGTTCAACAATGGCAGAAATGCCAGCTCTGTGCCACAACTTGTATATAATCCAGATGGAGGACTTATGACCACCTGAATTTAGGCTTTCTGGCATAGCAGGAGAAGATCAGAATTGCAAGGAGAAGTCAACTATGTTCTTAAAGCTCTAGTCGCTCTCTTTGGCTACTCAGGATTTTTAGTTACTACTGTCATGTTTTATGGAAGTGAAAAGGGGTTATTGGTTAACTCCAGAACAACTGCAGATCATTGATGGATTTGGTTTCTTGTAAGTGAACAGTTATTGGATAAAGCAGATAATTTTACCACCCCAGCCACCTTAAATTTGATACCATTAAATGGCAAACAGGGCACACTGCAAAACGTGGCAGATATCTATGGAGGCAGGCCCATTTCTGCAAGAGGAAGGAAATCCAGAAACAAGGAGGAAGAGGTATGCTTGACGCATGTTTGCCACTTCGCTCATCACACAAACAGCACTGTTTTGACCTTGACTGTGCCTAGCTTCCCTGCATGGTTCATCTCTGTAACAAAATAAAAGGACTTTATAAATTACTAGGAAATAATTTACTGTATAAAGGTCTAGAGTTTGGTTGTGTTTGTGGTTGTGGTTTTTTTTTTTTTTAAATCAAAATAATAGTTGTCTACTTCAGTCTGTCTCAGAGAGGTTCCTGAATGTGCATACAAACAGATATGACTCTGGGTATTTTAATCCTGTTGTGACAAATATAACCATTCCTAGCCTTCAGTGATATAAAAATGTAATGATAGCTTAATACTGGGGAACATATGTTACAGTTTTCTTTATTTTCATTAGATGAGAGTTTTTCTGGAGATTAGTAAATGCTAATAGGGTGATAGTAATAGTGTGGTGGTTTTTTCTTTTTTTTTTTCCCCGTCTTAATTTTTTTTATGGAATCTTATGTACTTTAACTGTGCTGGAGACAGTTTCAGTATAACTGACACTTACTTCCTTTCTTTGCCTTAGGAGTATTTGGCAAGATTAAGACAGATCCGGCTACAAAACTTTAATGAACGTCAACAGATTAGAGCAAAACTTCGTGGAGAGAAGGTTGGTTTGAAAAATAATTTTAAATACTTCTGGAAGTTTGCTGTGAGATGTATTCTTTTATCCCTATCCCTGCGGGAAGACTTTTCTCATAGGCAGATTTATATATAGACATATTTTTTTGACATTTAATTCTGTTCCACAGTTAGTGTACTTCCATCTCTTCTTCTAGAATATGCAAAATCTGTTTGTTATTTCAGTGTGGGGATGCACCTTCAGTGCCTGTGAACTAACAATGTTTTAAAAACAGGACAACATAAGGTTACCTGTTTATATTTATTTGTTTTTAGTTATAGAAACTTCTCCAGAAGCCACTCTTTGACAATGCTTACACAGAGTACATATGAAGCAATTCTTTTCATATGTTCTGTAGGTGTGTAATAAAGTTAGAAATTCTTGGCATGAGCTCAATTTAATCATTACACCTTTTTAAAAACATCGCTTTTCCAAAATATGTTCGTAATACAACAACAAAAAAATGTTCATAAAGTTAATTCAGAATGAACACTTAAGATGTCAAATGAATAATCCAAGGCACCCTTGGAAGCTATCCATTTACTTGTTTAAAAAAAGTTTCATTTTTGAGGTAATCTATGTAGTAAATGTGGTTTGAGTTGTTTCCATCTTCTCATTAATTTACTGTGTGATCTTGTACTCCTGTCTGCTCTTCCCCTTCCTGTCCATTTGTCTTAATAGAGTGGTTTGGGTTTCATCAAGTGATCATCTCCTTATAGATTCACATTGTACTTTGTGATTTAAAACTAGAGAAATGTTCCTGCCTTACCCGTACCGTCAAGCACCCATATTAAGTGCTTTCATGCATCTTATCTATATTTAGTGGACATATGAGGCAAGAGCATGCCTAGTACCAATCAGTTTCTTTGGACCACTGTCCCAACTAGAGAGAGTTCTGCATTGCTCTAGGTTTTGGGGGTTGGTTTTCTTTAATACTAAAATACTCTATTTTTTTTCCCCCCCTGTATTAGTGACTTCTTCTGAATTGTTTTGTCTATTTTCTTTGACCTTGAGTGCATCTCACTGTTGAGATGCAAGAGAGCCAAATTCAATCCCTTGATTGAGATGCAAAACTTCAGTGCACTGAAGAGGAACCTGTGCCTTTTTAAATCTGAAATGAATGATCATAGAATGGTTAGAGTTGGAAGGGACCTTAACGATCATCTAGTTCCAACCCCCCTGCCATGGGCAGGGACACCTCCCACTAGACCAGGCTGCTCAAAGCCCCATCCAGCCTGGCCTTGAACACTTCCAGGGATGGGGCATTCATAGCTTCCCTGGGCAACCTGTTCCAGTGCTTCACCACCCTCATAGTAAAGACCTTCTTCCTAATAACTAATCTAAATTTCCCCTCTTTCGGTTTAAAACTGTTACCCCTTGCCCAATACTACACTCCCTGATAAAGAGTCCCTCCCTATCTTTCCTGTAGGCCCCTTTTAGGTTCTGGAAGGCCGCTATAAGGTCTTCCTGGAGCCTTCTCATCTCCAGGCTGAACAACCCCAACTCTCTCAGTCTGTCTTCATAGGAGAGATGCTCCAGCCCTCTGAGCATCTTCATGACCCTCCTCTGGACTCACTTGCCCCTTGTTCTGGACAGAGCAAAAGTTATTTATGTTTCTACCTGAGGAGACTATGCAAACTTTGTAAGATGTGTGAGTGGCAAAGGGATCAATCAACATGGGCTGTTCTCCTAAGTTTGTCTTAAGGAGCAAGAGGAAAATCAAGATCTTGTGAGTCTATAAAGTTACTGTAGAGGCTGGTCAGTGAAGTTATCACTAGAGCTGACTTGCATAAAATGCTTAGTTAATGCACCATAAGCACATGCTGTCTTAATTGCATTGGGTGCTAGTTTCACTTGTAACTCTGTGTCCTCTGCTTCAAAACTGTTGCAGTGGGGCTAGTCATCTCTATACACAGGCCTATGAAATCTTACTGTGGCTCATGAATACACTTAGAATACTGACGACAGTGCGAAAATGTTACCAGCATAGAGCCATTGCTGTACTGCACAATTTCTTTCATTTTTTTTCACTGAGCAGCTGCAACGCTTTTTGTCAAAATCAGGAGCAGCCACACTCTACCTGCAGTGTGGTTAACTGCAGAAGTAAAGGTACTCTCCAGAAACCTGTTCTCTGGAGGCCAAGGCTGATTTTGCTAGTAAAATCAAACAAAAGTACTGTAAGTGTGACCATGGCATTGATTATCTGTATGGGTTATTAGGATTATCAGGAACCTTACTTCCTTTCCCAATAGCTGAACCTTACCTGTGGTAGTGTTGTATGTCCCAAAAGGTATGCCGCCCTCAGGAACAGAGAATAGATTATCTTTCCAGGAAGTAGGCCTAAACTAATTTTCAGAATTCAGAGACCAAGTTTAAGAAGCTTTTTCTTGATGACCTGCAGATGCAAACCTGGATGCAAGGAGGCTCACTTCTAGAGCAACACCATCTCAGATGAAATCTTGTCATATCTATGTTTACTTCCTTATGTTGATTAACAATTTTATATCTATTGCTACTGCATAGTATACTATACCGCATAGTATCCTATTTTATATACAATAGATTAATATATGTATTCATTCCTTTGCCTGTGAAAAGTGCCAGATTATTTTTCTGAAGTTTTTCTACCTCCAGCATTCTTTCCAGTCATCTTTTTTTCCTGTTAGCTGACTGAAGCCAAGGTGGGCATGACCTTATTTCTTTTTAATTTCACTTAAAAATTTACCTAAAATTCTTGCTTGTGTTTTCCCAAATTATTTCTAATAATACTCTTTTTCTTATACTGCAAGAAGCCTATTAAATAGGCCTTCTGAATAGTTTGGTATTTTTTAAAATAAAAGGTCTGCACAAATTGGTAATGAACAATAAAAGGTTCCTTTCACAACTTTTTTTGTGTAACTCTGTCAGTGTGTTCTGTAAATTAGAATATGCAGAGGCCACGGAAGGAAGTAAGAGGGATTTCTGAGACAGACCTCATATATTCTTACTTGTTACCATTTTCTACCTCACCTGTGAGTGAAGTAGAATTAATTAATGAATCAATTGAGAATTAATGAATTAAGTGAGAATGAATTAATTCTGCCTTCCCTGGAACACATGCAGTGGAAGAAACTGGAATTCCAGAGCTTCAAACCTTTCTTGTATAACTTACCTGCAGAGCGTGCAACGGTGATGAGGGATGGCAGGTGAGAGCCCAGCATCGTTAGGTCACTTCCTTGGCAACAGTAGGCACATTACTTTCTTCCTCGCCTGTAAAAGCTTCATGTCTCTTAAAATGAAAACATGCCCACAAAACCAACGAAATAATCAAAAAACCCCCACAAATCTCAAAGATTAAGTTCATTCCAAGTGGCCATTGCATTTGAGTCAGGAGTTACCTAGTGAAATTGTAACCTGTGTTAGTCATACAGTCAGTCTAAATGATCTGTGTAGTCATTTAATATCACGCAGCTTTTAAATACATGAATTAAAGTCCTCAAAGAATTATCATTTACTTTGCAGAATGAAGCTGCCAGTTCTGATGGACAAGAATCAAGTGAGGAAGCGGAACTGAAACGGAAAAAGATAGAAGCGCAGAAGGTAATTGTGGGGATGGAGGGGATGGAACTTACTGTTTTCACATTTGTTCACTGTTTCATCTCAGTACATTTAAATATGTTATGACCTAGCATAGTAAGTCAAGGATTTTTTCCATCCCTGCCCTTGAGATTTTTCTCTAGGTTAGCTTTAGTCCTAAAGGCAATTTGGTATAACTAAAATTGTATTTTGATACTGAAAGGGAAAGGAAGACATACCTTAAATAACAACAACTTTAATTCAAAGAATAAAGGAGGGCAAAACCTCTTCTGTGAGTGTGCTTACATGGGCTCCATAGGGATTGGAAGGTGAGCTATATACCTGTGTGACGAAGTACATTTAAAACAAATGTGTTTCACAGAAATCCAGTGTTTGATTGGCACTTTATTCCCTGTGGTGGTCTTCTATCAATAACTATCTCTACCGTACAATACATAGAATAAGTAGGGTAATACTTGCTATCTTATCTATTGTAGCTAACCAGAAGCTTTTTGTGTTTATGTTGAGTATGTAAAGTTTAAACTGAATATTTAATATTTTGATTAATGCATTTGGCTTTAAAACTAATTTTAAGTAGAGATTATAATTTTATGTTTAATATGACTATGTACACTAAAAGTATAACCATGCAAGTCAAGAATTGTAATTAAATTTTTAGGAGTTGCCATTATTTCAACATAGAGGATCAGTTGTTATACTTGTGTGGTGATTTTGATCTGTCAGTGGAGTCCTTCATTCACAGTCTATACAGTAATAAGTGAGAGAAAGCAAGATGATCTATTTCTATTTTAAAAACATTCCATGGAATGGGGTACTAATGCTTTTTATGGTTTTAAGTTGGTCTTTTTTTGCTTGTTTGTTTACTACAGGCCCAAGCAAATGCTCGAGCTGCAGTTCTGAAAGAACAGTTAGAGCGAAAGAGAAAGGAAGCATATGAAAGAGAGAAGAGAGCCTGGGAAGAACATGTAAGAAAATCTTGTTACATGCAGTCAAAGTATATAGTGCCATATCTCTGTGTAACTAAAATCTTATACTGTGATTTTTTTTTTTCAAGCTTAGATAATTAGTTTATCTTCTGAAATGGAGGAGAGCATCTGTCAGTCAGAATTCCCTCATTAGAAGCCTAATCTTGGGTATACTTGAATGAAGAATTTGGTTCAAGAATTTAAGAACATCAACCCTAAGAATCATTAGGATTACCTTAAGCATTTTATTAACAATCTGTAACTTAGAAATGTATACTTAATCTTCTTTTGCTACTGTGTGCTGTGCAGTGACAAGTCCAACTGGTAAAATACCACTACAAAACCCAGGATGTTGTGCAACTGATAAACTGGAAATCATTTACATGTGCAGTTGTCAGTTGTTTTTGTATGAAAAGTAGGGCATTATTGTCCTTTTTTAAGGTTTACATGAGCCTATTTTATAATACTCTGTTTAATGTGAGAAGTCTTGAAGCTAATTTATTGATTTAAAATTTTTAATTGAATCTATGCAGCTGATAGCGAAAGGGGTAAAGAATCCTAATGTGCCTTTTCATGTGGGAGCTACAGAACACAGTCCTGTGCATGGACTACAAGAGCTTGGAGCGGCTCTTCCTAAGCCACAACTTCCAGTGAAGCCTGGTACACCAGTCATCTCCATGACTTCTGCTTTGAAGGAAGTGGGTGTGGTAGGTACTTTTGTGAAGAGCGTAAAATTAGTGGTGAAAAAACCAAACCGATTTGAAAAAGAATTTTTAGAAGAATGTTATAGATTAGGTAGAAAAAGAATCGGTGAGGATACTTGTTGCTTCTAATCAGTGAAAGAAAAAAAAAAAAGTAAAAAAAACCACAAAACTTGGAAACTGTTGAAATACATCTGTGCGCTGAAACTCAAATTCAGTTGGTTTTGAACAAAATGGCTTATTTATGATGAACCCTAGGGTGCAATTTCAGTTGTAATCAAGGTAGTAATGACTAGTGGAAGATGACATCAGCTAACCAGCACTTTCATCAGCCTCTTAAAGAGGGGAGTCATCAAGTTTGTAACCTGGTGGAAGTGAGAAAATAAATTTTGAATGATAGGACTACTTTATATTAATCCTTGTTTTCAGTGAGTTTGAAAGTATATGCTGATTATAACACAAAATATAAAGTTTGAGACCTGAAACTGGTAGTGTTGTTTCTTGTTGTCTAAAACAGTATTAGAGACTTTCTAATTTCCGTTTTCTGTGATCTGAGGTTCTGATATTGTAAATGCTTACACATTTATCTCAACTACCACCATTTGATTTAAGTAACAATTGTGAAACTGAGCATACAAGTGGGCATTGGTAGCATTTGAGCTTTTTAACAGTCTTTGTTAATTTGAATGCTAACTTTTGGGGTTTTTACCTAACCTATTTCTAGATTTCAGTGTAGCGTGAGGTTATATACTGTATACAACCCTGAAGGCTATGACTATGGGAATATAGTGAAACTTAGTGCTAAATAGTGTATAGAAAATGTAATACACTAAAAGATGTCAGCTGATAGCTGGAAAAATAAGTAAATCATGTTTTGACAAATACTTAAATTATTAGCAAATTTTTTTTCCACGCGAGTAGTTTGTCTTACAGTAATGCAAGATGGTGACTATAACTGACTGAAAATTAGCACATAGAGCAATTGGAGAAGACAAGCCTTGTACACAAAGATTATAATTTCTACATTTTGCCTTCAATTTTTAGTTTTATTATTTTACGTATTTACTACTTTATAATTTTGAAGAGTAAATGTACTTTCTAAATGAATTTGCTTTTGGAAGCCTGGTAGGTTTTATGTAGTAGTTGAAATCTCATTGCTCCTGTAATTGAGGCAGATTAGAACAATGCAGAATGTGTTCCCAAAGAACGCACCACACAAACGAATATCTGCCTAGTCTCAGTCAACTTAATCTGGGCAGGCTTTCCCATACATTTTCAGATATCATGGAACTACTGTTTTCTTTAGTGACTTGACATTATGTATGTTGTAATCACTGAAGTTGTCTCGTCTCCCTTCTGCTTTTCTTTACAGGTGCTCCTTGACTCCGTCTTTGCCACTTTTTTTGTTCCCTCATAGAATTACTCATTTCTAGCATTGGAATTTGGTGGCATTTTGCTGTAGAGGTCCTGTCTAGCTTTATCTCTACATGTTCATGCTCTGAATTTTCACCTGTCTGCTTAAACTGAGGCTGTTTCATTCACTCACCACTTTCAGATAGCGAATGGTTCAAAGACTGAAGCTGCCCTTGAAATTCTGTCTTTGGGAAGCCCCATAAATACAGAAGTGTCATATATTCTGTCTCAGTTTATCTGCAGTTGTCAATGAAAATGTTTTAGAGGTGATTTTTTCACTATTATGTCTATTAATATTCTCAAGATTATTTTTCTCTGACGTGTTCTTCTACATTGTATTTCATGCTTCTTGGACTTAAAGGATGAAAATGTAACCGCTATCCAGGAAACTGAGGAGGAAATAAAAAAGCCAGATTTTGCAATGCAAGTATGTAAAATTGTATTCAGTTTGATTTAGTTTTCTTTTCCGTTTAAGGAGGGTGCTATTTTAAGTTATATATGTTGACCCTTATTTCAGAGTAAACGAGAAATACTGAGAAGATTAAATCAAAATCTTAAAGCTCAAGAAGATGAGAAAGGAAAAAAGGAGTGCAAAAATATCCCTGAATTGGCTGAATCTGAAGATGGTGGGGAACAACAGGAAGGTGACCATCCTCTTCAAGGAGATCGCAAAAAATGGACATCTGGGGCATCTGAGTTGGTCGTTCCTCTAGCTCAGTTATCGATGGAAGATTCTCTCTCTGGAACAGACCGTAAGTACTTTTTTTGTCACCATGATATTAGTAAATCAGTTTACTGTTGTGTAGTGTCTGTTTTTATAAAGCAAGTACTCTTTATTATTATTGTCTTACTAGTCAGTGCATGTCCTCTGCTTCCAAAAAAAAGCCGGTGGTTATGTATTTCCTTGGATAAGGAATAAGACACATGCTGAGTAATTAATTGGCCTACAGGAGATTCAACAAATAACTTTCTAATTTCAATAAACAGTTACCTGGTTAAATGCATGGTTGCTTTCTTTAAGCTTTCTTTGTAAGTGTCTTTTAAATAGGCACTAATTTAACAGAAGGAACACAAAGCACTTAAATAAGAAACTCATATATTTTAACTTCAGAATCCTTTTATGTTATCAGTAGAACAATAAAACCTGAAGGTTTTCTCAATTTGTATCTGTTGCTTCTATTATGCCCTTCATCAGTCTTAGCTTTTTTCTTTTTGTAAATCAAGCTTGTCTCTTCAGATTTTCTGTTTGCCTTCTCTGGTCTTTTGGGTGGAAGACCTTTTCCTGGTTTTAGTGTGTCTTATTAAGGGTCTGTTTCACACTGTAGAAATAATTTGAAAATGTGACAGACTTACTTCATAGCACAGTGGTTTTACACGGCTAGGATGTTAAAGATCAAGAAACTTCTTCTTTTGCTCTATTTTTCTTTGTTGCTTTTTATATCCTCTGTTTTCCTTGGAAGGAGAAATAACAGAGAAATCTCAAAGGATGTCAGGACAAGAGACTGTCTAGTTTCCCATTTCAGGTAAAGTTAAGACCGTCTCATGCCAGTTTTAAACTTTTATCATACTGTTTTCTTCTGGAATGCCTGAATTGCTGAAAAGATCTGCTGCTATTAAGTTGCAGATGTTAACTGGCATTGAATAACTCCTGTTATTAAATGGAATTGGCAGAAGCAAAACTCTAGACTTTCGAGGACAGTCTTTAGTCTGTCTGACTTGGGATGAGGTGGCATGAGTCTGGCTTTGTGGTATTTAGTTTTGTGGAGGTTGTTCATTATGTAGAAAGTGAATAAAAGTTTCTTATTTCTAAAAGTTTCTGTATTTGTGTTTGTGTTCCGACAGGACAAACTCTTGGGGAAGTAATTAAAAAAGATATTGGGGAACCCCACAGGAAAGTCTGGGGCAAAAGCCCTACTGATTCAGTCCTGAAGATCCTAGGAGAAGCAGAATTGCAGCTGCAAACTGACCTACTTGAGGATCTAGATGTAATAAATGGTAAGCACAGCTGGCAGTTATCTGCACTGCAAGCGCAGGATGTGCCAGATCGCTAGTTTGTCTACTAAAACTAATTTTGAAGTCATAAAAGCATATTCTATCCTTACTCTTGCTTTCTGCTTCTGGGCATTGCCTCATTCTAAATGTCAATGCAAGCTGAGGGATCCAAAGGGTCAGTCTCTTCTTCAACGGCTGGTTCTTCCGTGGCTCTGTCTCTTCAATGATTGATGTCTGAGGAGGACCCTGTCTATTATCTGAAATCCAGTTCCCATCCATTGCTGAATCCAATCTGGGACGTCCCCAGTGCCTGCCACTGTCATCTTCCCAGGAACTTCATACAGTTTTATATATGTGTATAGCATCTATTTCATTATTTCCTTTTTATTTTATTATTAATATTTCATTAAAGTAGTTTAGTATTTCTAAACTCATAAATCTCTTTATCTCTCTTCTTCCTCTTCTTGGAGCAAGGGAGATGGGGGGAGCTTCTGTCATCTTGTCATTGGCCAATGTGACCCAAACCATGACAACCTCATACCTCAGCCCACTGATCCAGCCTGTCCAGGTCCCTCTGTAGACCCTTCGTACCCTCAAACAGATCAACACTCCCACACAACTTGGTGTCATCTGCAAACTTACTGAGGGTGCACTCAATCCCCTCATCCAGATCATTGATAAAGATATTAAAGAGAACCGACCCCAGTACTGAGCCCTGGGGAACATCATTTTTGACCAGCAGCCAGCTAGAGTTAACTCCGTTGACCGCAACTCTTTGGGCCCAGCCATCCAGACAGCTTTTATCCAGCAAAGAGTACCCCTGTCCGAGCCATGAGCAGCCAGTGTCTTCAGGAGAATGCTGTGAGAAACAGTGTCAAAGGCTTTACCGAAGACTAAGTACAGAACATCCACAGCCTTTCCCTTGTCCGCTAAGTGGGTCAAGTAACGTAGCAAGTAAAATTCAAATTTTAACATTCTAGCTTTCCTCTTCATAATAGCTGTAATAAAAGCATACAAACTCTTATATTCTGTTTTCCTTTAAAGAAACAAAAATTCTCAACTCATCTTATAGTCACATTGTAGTTTACTATCAAACTGTGTCAAAGCAGTGTTTAAATAATAGAATAACTTTGTGTTAGGTACTGCAGAACCTCTTGAAGGAGATCATCAGTCCATAATTATAAGAGAGGAGAAGGAAAAGAAAGCTTTTCCTACCGTCGGAGCTCAGTCTTCGGTATCAGTTGGTATCACAGACTCTGACATGAGTATCCAAGAAGAATCTCAAAGAGCTGGACCTACCCAGGTGCAGAGTAAACCTATTATGCTGAATGGTAAGCCTTTTCATTAGTAATTCTAATTACAATCTATTTGCCAATTCAATAAGGGAAGTAATGATCTTGTATACTTTTATACCTTCCCACAAGTAATGTGCAGCTTTTTATTAACATCTTTTAGGTAGGACCAAGTGCTTCCTATGCCTGTGTTGTAATTTGATTCACTAATGTATTTTCTAAACTTCCAGAAACCTTTTTTGTGTGCTTTTAGAAAACTCTCTAGAATACAAGTGGAATTTGAAAGTGTTTCAATTGTGTTGTTGATGTTGGATTTCTTGTTTCTTTCTCCCCATCAATTGTGCTAGAATCATTTCTTCTATACAATACCAGCACTCTGCTGACATCTGGGGGCATGTTACTGATGTTTTTAGAAGACATAGTTTATTGGAGCTTTAAGATACTTTTCTTGTAAACAAACTTTTAGCTCTGGGGTTACAAAATTTCAGTTGTTTCTGCCAAATGGAGAAAATTATTAAAGCTGAAGGATTTAAGTATAATCTTAAGATGTATAGTCTCTCCTGTCTCTTTGTTTGGTTGGGATTCATTTTTAATGATGTATATGACTTTATTAATTTTAGAGCCTGATGATTTGGAAGCAGAGATGTTGGAAGAAACAGAAGTTAAAGAGCACCAGAGTAAGGAGTGTAAGAAATTTCCCATCACTGTTAATGAAGTGTGGGTAAAAGAGAAAGAGGACAAGTAAGTATTCTCTTCTTCTGATTCCTCTCTCTCCAGTTCAAACAACTAGCTTTAACTGAGCTAGGATTTAGATACATCAGTTAAAATGTTAAGCTTAGGTAAAGCTTCATTACTTGCCTGCCGTGTTAGTTTTACTGCACTTGGTGGCTGAAGATTTTTTTTTTCAGTTTTTCACTGTTTTTACACGGTGTTTCCCCTGGATGTGGTATTTCACAATAGGGCACAACATGACAGAAGAAATGAGGCAGCTTCTGAGAAAGTAGCGCTTGACAAGGTGAAACCACAAAAGGAAGCTCCAGAAGGTCAGTTGAAGTATCTTGTTTTGTTTATTGTAGCTGGCGGTATGGAGAATTTGAGGCATCCCTTCTCACTTTTTCTCTAACCCCCAAAGAGCAAGCTAATGATTATCTTTTATCTTTATTGCATAGAAGAATTGCTTGCTCTCAGAGGCCTTTGAAGTAACGTCAGAAGGTCTGCATATTTTGCAGTAGAATAGAAAATACATCAGCAATACTGTCGGGCATCATTGGTGATACTATGGCATCTATGGCTGGATTAAGCAAACTAGGGTTTTTTTCCCAGTGTTTGGGCAAATTATATTAGGTTTCTTCAAAGCTACCTCAATGTAAAGCAAAAAGCAACAGAAGAAAATGGATTACACCATAATTTAAGGCATGGACTGGATAACAAGAAACTACAGGCATGAGAACAGAATAGGCTATAGCTATTCTCAAAAAGTTAAAATGGGAGAATTTTACATTATAATGTTTAGCTTGGAGAAGAGGAGGCTGAGGGGAGACCTCATTGCCCTCTACAGCTACCTGACAGGAGGCTGGAGAGAGGTGGGTGTTGGCCTCTTCTCCCAGGTGAATAATGACAGGACCAGAGGAAATGGTCTGAAGTTGCAGCAGGGGAGGTTTGGATTAGAGATTAGGAAGAATTACTTTACTGAAAGAGTGGTCAGGCACTGGGACAGCCTGCCCAGGGAGGTGGTTGAGTCACCATCCCTGGAGGTGTTTAAGAAACGTCTAGATTTGGCACTTCAGGGCATGCTCTAGTGGCAGAGATTGTAGGTGTTTGGGGGTTTTCTTGTGTGTGTATGGTTGGACTTGATGATCTCAAAGGTCCTTTCCAACCATGAAGATTCTATGATACTGAAATAATCCAAAGAGATTTTAATACTCTTAGTGCATCAGTTGTACAACAGAAATTAGTTAGTTGTATTCACTTCAGTTACCTTTTGCTTAAGAGCTTGGGGGTTTTAATCTGTTTAGATTTTTAACAGACTTTCTTCTACCACATCAGAACCTTGTTCCAGTGACTGTCAGCAACCTGAACCCTTATTCCAGAGGGTAATACAGCCCCCGGCTGTACCAACAGCCTCACCGGTTCTGTCAGCTCAGTCTTCACAGGAAGAGCCTTTCATACCTCGTTCACGTTCCATATCACCAGCAAAAAATAGAGGCAAAAGTTCCTTGTTGATTGGACTTTCTACAGGGCTGTTTGATGCAAATGACCCAAAGGCAAGTTTAAAAAAAAAAAACAAAACCACAAAAACTTTTATTTCTATAGTAATATACTTACTTTCTTATTGAGGCTGAGTGAGGCCAGAACAGATGGCATAAGTGTCTCAGCAGGTGTTTGTATTTGTCTAGCGGTGTCTGCCCTGCAGTGTGACTGTGGTGCGTTCATTGTATCAGCAGAAATTGTGCAGCGTTGAGTGTCTCCAGTTTCATCATTCAGTGTCTAGGTGTTTGTGGAGGAATGCCACCACTTCTCTGAGACATAACGGAGTTCACAAGGGGATTCTTAACTTCCACTACCTGCTTTCTTCCCTTTTATGCAGTTTTTCAGACTTCTTGCTATCGTCATAAACACCGAACAGATCAGCAAATGTATCTTGTAATTTCTGTCAACAAGATGATTGGGGTTTTTCTCCTGTAGGATTTAACCACTAGCACAGGTTCTGGCTGTGAAGCAGGAAGACTGAAGAGAGTGAATGGAGCTAACTGCTCTGAAATGAGCCCTACAGTCTCTGAAATCAGCATAGAATGGTGGAATGTGGTTTTCATCATACAAATTTTAAATACTTTAAGAATAGTTATGTAACTAGTAGATGAAACAGACTTTATGTGTGATACTTGCATAGGTTCCAAAGTACAAATTGTGTATAAGAAGAGCTGCTTTTTGGAGAAACAATGGTGGCAAGGGTTCTCTGAAAACTTGCACACCTGCATTATATTCAGTCAATATGTAGTAAATGATTTCCTGGGTGGAGGAATGCCAGACAAGTAATAACGTTTCTTCTTTTGATTCCCAGCCTTTTTTGTGAGTTCATGAAAGAAGTTGCAGTACTTGGTGAATAACTGAATATTGGATAATATCTATTGGTTGATGCATTGTTAGGAAGCATAATATCAGGGATAGTGGTGTTTGCATCCTTGGGAAAAATAAGACTCCTTGACAAGCTTGTATCTCTTTTCACAGATCCATATATTCAGATAAATGGTTTCATGACTAATTTTGATTCCTCAAGAGTTAGTCTATTGTTAACCTCCCCAGTTTATAAAGCTGCTTATCTGGCAATTGGATGATAATTACAGAAAGGCTAACTTGTGAGGAGAGGGAAAATGAACATTCTTTGTATCCTTATCAGATTTAGAGTAATGGGTGTGCTTTATAATGAAGTTATTCAGTGTATCAATACAAAGTGCTACACTATGTCACAGACTGCATATTTGGCACCTAAGTGTTTGCACAGAATTGTTAATGCAGTTGAGTTGTATGTAAAAGCAACAGATGTGTTGTTACTGCGGCAGTAGACTTGATGAGAGAATGCAACAAATTCCCTTTCCTTATGTGCTTGCAAGAAGAGGAAGTTCAGTACTTTGCAGTATCTGCAAATGTGACTTTCTGGAATCTCCCAAATATACCTCTGCTGCAGCGCCTACCCGGAAACCATGGAAACCTTCAGCAGGGAGCGGGGCAGACAGAGTTAGTGTCCTATGTGTAGGCAGGGCTGTATGCCAACAGAAGTCGGCTAATTGGAAAATAAGCATTTTTCAAAATACCCGGAAACTTTCAAATGATGGGGTAGTCAGTCTTCTAATTGTTCCTTCACTTTAGTAGTAGTGGTGAAAAAGAGTGGTTATTCCTTTGGCAATAATATTCTGGCCATATGCTGACAGAGATTTGATATTTGAGCATGTATATGAATACACTGTGCTGGTATAAATTGTAGCTGAGGAACTAGGTTTTTTTCATTAAAATTTAGGGGGGAAACAGTTCAGGACAACTTAGAAACAATTTAGGAGCAAACACTGAACATGCAGGTATTCAGAGCTATGCTGAAGGAAGGTGAGGCTTATTGGTAAAATTTCTTAGTGAAGATTAGGTCTTATTTCTTGTTTTATTAATAATATGGTGAATATTTAGTAATTTTGGGGGATTCTTAGATTTCTTTCAAGAGAGAGCTGGTAGATTACTGTGTAAATGGTTACTTTGTTTCCATGTTGCTCTATTTCCATTGCAACAAGTTACTGTTGTAACTTGAGCTTCTAATACTTCTTGTAATTAACTTTTCTAATACTATGGATCTGCCTTGAAATATACTATAAACAAAAGTTACTGTTTTCAGTGACCAACCCAGAGAAATAATAAAATGTCATCTCAAAAATTATTCTGTTGTCAGCTACTTAAAATGGTTCTAAGCTGTAAGTGATTGTCATACATGCATTGTAAACAATTGTGTGTGTGTGTGTGTATATGTATTATTTATCTATTGCAGTGTTCCTCTTCTTTAGATAGATGTCAGGGTAACAAACAAATCTGTGCGAAACTAGAATCTTTGTCAGTTGATGTTCTTAAAGCTTTTCAATCACTGTAACTCGTAAAGGCAGAAGGAATGCTTTCCTTGTAGCTGAGAGGCAAAATTCAAGATGTCATATTTTCAACAATTTGAGTATCTGTGCTAGATACTTTGTTATTTTGAAACTGACCCTCAAATGAAAAAGGAAAAAAAAATAATCTAATTTTGAAGTATTTTGTAACCTCAGACTGTCTTCAGTGTTGTTATCAAACAGGCTTTCTGTTACCTTTGCAGATGTTGAGAACATGTTCACTCCCGGATCTTTACAAACTGTACAGAACTTTAGTTGATGTTCCCAGTGTAGCAGATGTGCAGCATCAGCGTAATCTTGAAATAGATGACACAGAAGATGAGCAAGCCAAAGAAGGACCTTCTGATTCTGAGGATATGTGAGTGTATCAATTTATCAACGGTCATCTTAGATCAAGAATATTTTTGGTTAGACACTAACAACTATACACAGTATACCAGCATGGGGTTTTTACCCAAATTTTAAAAATCCTTTATTGAATCACCATTTACTTTGAGTCTTCTTCCAGAGAATTGAGAAGCTAATGGGATGTACTGCTTACAATAGCTGTCTAAACTTCCTTTCCAAATTCCATCAAAGATGCTATTCTCTCTGGCTTCTGTGCCTTGCATTATGCTGAAGCAGATAAAAGTCAATGGCTGCCAGTCTTCTAGAAATAAAGATTTAAGGAATATTTATTTCCTTCATATGTTCTGGGAATCTCGCTCATCTGTCTTCTCTACTGTTGTATTGGGATGTCCTTCAAGTTCCCCAAGCCTCTTAAGGAGCTTCAAAATCTGGCTCTTGACTATTCCCTGCAGCTTGGGTAGTCTGCAGGGACAGAATCATCTGGTGATCTAATCTGATAAGATCTAGATCTCTTTTTGCTCCAGATACATTTTTAATCTGGATTGGAAATATTATACTTGCCAGGGTTCTATAGTAGTGCATGAGTACAAAGATTCTGAAATTATCTTACTAATTAAGTTGAATAGAGGACATGTCATCATCTTTTTATGAAACGCTGTGATATCTGTTTAGCTAGTCTTTATTCCCTGTGTCTTGTGGTATCTTGTGGTATCAATGCTGTGATGTTGGACTAAGGACGCAAAGATTTGTCTCTTTTTTTTTTTTTTTTCTCCAGCTACATTGGTTTTCCAGTTTGTTGGCATAACAAAAGAAATGAGCTCTTCCTACAGGGTTTGTCTTGTTAAAGTATTAATTTATAACCTTTATATCACTTTCAGTATGTTTGGGGAGGCAGATACAGATTTGCAGGAACTCCGGGCCTCAATGGAACAATTGCTTAGGGAGCAGCCCAGTGAGGAATTCAGTGAAGAGGAGGAGTCTACTTTAAAGGCTAATGTTGTCGGATGCATAACAAATGGTACAGAGATGGAGGAAGGAGAGGAAAACAACCCCAGCAGTGAAAGTGCACTTAATGAAGAATGGCAGTCAGGTATAATTTCTATTGTACCTGTTTCGTAAGTTAGTTATTGATGCTAACAACTCAAACACAGAAGAATGTTTCTTCATTGTATACTTATAATGAAGTAAAGCTCTAGTTAATAGTTTTTATACCGAAGTTTTAAAAAATCAGATAATATTTAGACTCTGAATGTTAAGGTCAACATCTACGCAACATTTGGTGTTGTAAATTAAATGCCGGCTGTTTGTCAGGCAGCGATTATAAGTTGCTTTTTCTCTAGTTGTCTAAAACTTGTCTTCAAGGAAGATCAAGGACTGTGCACATCATGTGTTTTGAATAATTCATGACTACAATGTAAGAGTGAAAAAGAAATGGCAATTGGCATGACTGGAGTATCTGGGATCCAGCTTACATTACAATTAAGTAATTTAACAGGCAGTCAAAAGGAACGTGAAATTATTAACCTTGTTCTTAGCCCAAAATAACTATTAATGCAGTTGAACTAAAAATGAGACAGAAAAATTTATTACTGCTTCTAGCATTTTGCATGAGCTATACACAATGGTGTCCTCAGTTCTGTTATTGAAATTCTGGTTGAAATAAGTATTTTACTACTGCTGTAAAATAAAGTGCATTTAGAAATACAGGTATATAAAAAGATGTATAAACATCAATAAGTAATCTGAAACATAGCTTTTGTGTAGTTTTGGTTTATTGAAGGCAACTTTAAACAAATTGAAAATCTGTGAGTATTCCTGTAAGATATAATCTATATAATACACTTCAGTAAGTATTTAAGGTAAAATAAGCGTACATAATACCATCTTCTTTAATTTTTTGACAGTGCTGATGTTATACGTTAATAACATACAATGCTTTCTGTGATTCTGTTGTTGTTGCAAGTGTTGCAGCACTTGGTGTCAGTGTCCCACCTTCTAGAAACATGATATTTCAGAAAACTTGCAGGTTTCAGTGTTGGGGGTGGGAGGAAGGCCTTCAAAACTCAGGGCAACAGACAGAGCCTGAAACCAAATCTATCTAAGATCCAAAAGTACAGCATAGGATTTGAAGGCATCTAATGGGGGGGGGGTTTAACCCACATACAAGTTTTCTTTTTATTTCAGTAATAATTTCTTATTGATATGACTGTTGATACTTGAATCAGGGATATGATTTGGTCAGGATTATACCTTACACTTAGTCACATATAGGAGGTAGTATACTTTTAATATTAACTCACGAAGTCTGTGGCCTACCAGGCAATACTATGTGGGCTTTTTTAAAGATTTGGTAATATAAACTGAAATCTAAAAAGCTGTATATTTTTTTTCTCTGGGTAGGTAAATCCTTTTGTAATTCAAATGTTTATTTAAGGAAGTACTTTTCTTAGGCAAAAGCAGTTTGTATTTTATAATAGGATTTACATAGGAATTCTATCTTGTATTTTTAAATAGATCCTTGTTTTTGTTTTGTTAAACTTACCTAATGTTTGACTGTTACAAACCAATTTGTAAGGTTTCTGTAGCCTATAAACAACATCACCTTCAATTCTGTTGCATGCCTTATTGCATCAATTGGCATGCTGAATTTGCTACATGGAGGAGATGCACTCATAAAAGAACGAAGAACTTTGTAGCTAAATTAGTACTGGGTTTTCTAGACTTGCTCAGTGGAACAAGATGCATCTTGCTCCAGAAATTAAATAACTGGTTCTTAATGTACATCTCCTTATTTTCTGCTAGAAGACAGCTGCTTCCTTAAGGAGCACTTTTCCCTAGCTTGGGACAGCCACTGAACCCTGCATCAGTTCCACCTCAGAAATACGTGGACTAGTTATGTGGAACTTGACCTACTGACATTGCTTTGGTAAATAAAAGTCTGCTTTCAGACCATGCCTTGTTTTCCTTCAGTACGAATGCCCTTGTTGCTAATGGTCAAAGGGGGGTTTTAGCGGAGATACCTAGATGCTTCCCATTTGGGATTCAGAATTTCTTTGCTGCCAAAAAAGAGGCAAAGAGGCTGCTCCTATTTCCTTGCAGGTTGTTCAGAACATCTGCCAACATCATCTACTGTTCCTGAGCTTACCTGATCTCATTATACTTAGAGGTCTGTGTGGATATCAAGTTTAGGGATGTGAAAACAACATTAAGACTGTAGGAAAACTGAGGGGGTTTTACTGTTGTTTTTTTTCTTTATAGATAATAGCGATGGAGAGATTGCCAGTGAATGTGAAGAATGTGATAGTATCTTCAGCCATTTGGAAGAATTGAGATATAACCTGGAGCAGGAAATAGGCTTTGATAAATTAATTGAAGTTTATGAGAAAATAAAGGTTTGTGGAATAACCTCAAGTGGAAAATATTTTCAGAAACAAGATAAATGTACCTAGGGCTGTTTACTGTGCCAGTAACTAATTGCATTATGTGACTAGAATCAATGCTTATTTCTTTAGTCTCTTACTCTGTTTCAACACGCTACAATATTATCACAGAAAATACCACGTGAGTGGATTAAAGAGGAAAACTTCAGGTTTAACCATGAATTGCATTTAATAAATTTGAACTACTTGATTCTATGCCCATATTAATTTTGGCAACATGAATTGTCCTTTCTCCCAGGCTATACATGAAGATGAAGATGAAAATATTGATATTTGTTCAACCATAGTTCAGACTGTTCTTGGAAATGAACACAAACACCTGTATGCCAAAATACTTCACCTAGTAATGGCAGATGGAGCCTACCAGGAAGGTAATCTCACTGTATCCTGGCAATTATGGCTTGTCTTACGTTCTTTCTTGGTCAGTATACAATAGGTTCCAATATACTTCTAAAACATATCTGTGCTCTGTTATATTGATTGGCTAAACTGATAATTTTTTTCACAAAGGGTATTATTATTCCTGCAGCAAAACGTGGCAAGCTTTGATGAAGCATGCTGACTGCCCTCTTTTAACAGTTTGTACATATGCAGTCAATGGTAACAATAGTTGCCTTATGAAAGGTGCAGTATAATTATTTAACTTCTGTAAAACAGTTACACAGCTTGGGAAGATGAAAGTCTAGAATATAACTTTCAGAATTAAAAACAATTTTATCTTAAGAATTAATGGATTTTTAGCTAAAATAATATTGTTCTTTCCAAAACTCTTAATGGATTGCAGTATCACTACTTTCCTGAAAAGAAAATTTCACATGGCTCTTTATCCTATAACTGCTGTTATTTAGAAGAACTTGATGTGGAGGTACCATCCATCCTAGTTTTCAGGTGGCTCAGTAATACGTTAAGAAAACTTATCTTGCTTGGGGGAGCCCTGCCTTGCTTAGCACAGATTACTAGGCAGATGGATAGTTTCCTAGATCTTGGAGTCGCCCTATGAAATCCCGCACAGACCACTATCAATGAGAAATCATTTTGTTGGGTTTTTTTCCCCTCATGTCAAAAATTGATCTGCAGTTATGTAGTTTTAGATTTCTAATGATGAAAGTCTTTACTAGAGAGGAAAAAAAAAAAATCTAGAATCTCAATTATTTTTATAGAAATCAGAAGTGTTATATATTGTCTCTAGAAATGTGTGCAATTTTGAAATTTTCAATTTTGAAAAAATATTCTAATACATGTTGGTCAACATCTACTTTCTGCATCTTTTAAATTCTTTTACAAATCTGTTGCAATAGCAGTGGATAAAGGGTCAAATAAGATTATGGCTTTCTATGTATTTTACATGTAAAAGCTTGGGGAAAAAAGTCTTAAAAACTAGTTTTAAAAACATAGTAATTGAAAAACAAAAGCTCTAATACAAATTTCACTGTCTGAACTTTTCTTGCTACTGATATAGAACCACTCAGTAAGAATAACCAGTGCTGTTTTCATGCTGTGTTGTGGAAGTATGACAGAAAAGTGTCTGAAAAATATTTTTTCAACCACAAGTTCTTGATTTAATGACAGAGTTGGAAAGATATATTGTAGTAGTTGATTTTTTTTTTTTCTCAAGTGTCCAAAGGATTGGCAATACAGAAGAAAACGATAACTATAGTGTTACTGGTTTCTTGCCACTTTGCCTTAAGGATACTTAAAACTAGTTCCAAAAGGCTTAAATGACAACTAGCAGAAATGTTGGCATACAAATTGTAAGCTGCTGTCTGAGTGAGTCCTGTTAAAATGAACTAGCTTTCATCTTGTAAAATGCTAATTAACAAGCGGCTATTTTGAATAGCTTCAGTTCTAATTCTGTATTTTACAAATTTATGTGGTAGTATACAAAAATGTAAAGGAAAAAGTAGTTCTTTACACTTCAGACATTTAAAGTACAGGTACTACTTTGGTACTAAAGTACATAAAGAACTGCATTTTAAGAGCTACTTTAAATTTCAGACGTTTAAAGAAAAAATCCTAAGATAATAAAGGTGAGTAGAGGACGAGTGACAGTCAGAAGCACGTTCCTGACCTGTCTCAAATTTTATACTCTTCAAATAAGAAAAGTTTGAAAAGATCTATGTTGCTCTCTACTAAGAGGATTGTTCTAACTGAAGCAGGCCACTTGAGATGAAACTATCTTAAATTCACTAATCCAAGAAAGATGACATGTTGTTCAGTATTTGTACGCATAGTGCTTCCAAGACAGTTTTGGTAACAGTCACCCCATCAGTGACCGACTGAATTCTTGTATTATTGCTTACTAAATTGTGGTTTCTAGTTCATTCTGTAACCCCAGCTTGATTTTGTGTGTGTGTGTGTGTGTTTGTGGCTCTCTCTCACCCTGTCTCTCCCCCTCTCCTGCTTTTTACAGATAACGATGAATAAACCTGACTCAGGAAAGCCCTTAATGCTGTACTACATACCGGTGTTTGAAGTCTGCACAGCTGAATAACAAATTGTAGTGGAGAATGTAACATGGGGCAGGAGAAGCAAGACTTCAAAAAATAATGTTGATTGTATTAAAAAGAAGACGACTCTGCCTTTTAAAACTGAGATACCTATACACATCTCGTGTGTACTTGCATATGTATTCATTAAATATTAGATGCCCAAAACGTAAAAACCAAAACCCCAAAAAACAACAACAGAAAAAAAACCCCAAACCTGTAATCTCTCAAATTCCAAAATAAATATAGAAAGGAATACCTGTAGATATTCTTATACAAAACTGAGACCTATAATTTAAAACAGAATTTCTGCTGTATCAACAGTTGGCAGGTATGGTTAAGCAACTGGAAGCATTACTATGTTGTGGAAGTACCCACACCTAGTTCTTCACTTACTTACTGAAAGTAGCCTCTCTTTACACCCACATAAAGAAATTACTTCATTTTTATTGACCCTTGTGGTTATATTTTAATGGCATCTTAATCTAGTGGTCCGGTTTGAGTATTTCACTCTTTTCTTCATAAAAGAACTATTGTATTTTGAAGCTGAAGGCTTCCGTCAGTTTTTAACCAGTGTCATCTGAAATATCTTAATGGTGTTTCTAAATCAAGGCAAACTGATACTTCAGTCATCATTGAAACATCTGGGGGTTTTGAGATTGTAAAATTCATGTGGAGCTCAAATACTTTTTTTTTCTCAATATTTTTCTTCCCCAACCCTTTCCCAAAATCCCAAGTATTTAGTTCTTTTGAATTTTGTAATCTGGTCAATGATAATATAGGATGCTGTTGAATTCAAAGAAGTGGGAGTTTTCCAGTTTTGTTTTTAAATTCTTACTGTTACACTCATGGCTCCAGCAGCCGTGGGGCAAAATAATTGCAGGCACAAGTGCTCTGTAATAAGGTTTTGTAGCTTGATTTCCACCACCCCAAAAGAAAGCGGGGGGGGAAGGCACGTCTTCTGACCCACATTTCCTTGTTCCTTCTGTCAAAGTGGTACTATGCAGGGCAGACATCAGGTACGCTGCTGTTTTTTTCCAATTATCTCTGGGACAACTTGATTGGCTCCCCCATACAGGAAGTCTCTGTTACAAATCTGATCCCAACTGCCCTATTGGAGAAAAATAGTTTGGTTTTTATTTTTCAGCTACAGCCAGTCACAATCTAAAACTGTCAAAAGTTACTTTTCCACAAAGTAAAATCAAGTATATACATATGTATTATTTGGAACTGTCAAAACATGTACATGATTTTTGTATAATTGTTTTATGGTGTTGTTATTAAAGTTTTGCCCACTCAAAAGTGTTAATTTTTTTTTAAACACATCCACTTCTTAAAGGTAGGCCAAACTTACTCTGTTTCAGCTGTATCCTGGGCATCTGCGATGAGAATAAAATTAAAAATCATAAACGCCTTTAACATTTTAATTTTTTTTTAAGTCCTTATTTACTTGATAAACACCTCTTGCTTCATCTGATGAGAAAGTAACGTCATTGTTGGACACAGTGCTGGTTCTGTTCTATGCTGTTTCTCTTTTCCTTCCCTTCCTTTTTTTAAACTTCCCACAGTAAGTTTTGGGGCTTTTCACTAGGCTTCTCTTTCATTCCATTTTTTACTGCTGATTAATCTGTTCAGAGAGATGATCCTCATAAGCTGCATCATCAATGACATTCAGCAGCCACACTCTAAAGACTTTAATAAAGAATGAGTCTGCGTTATTTTCTATTTTCAGGTTTGCTTTTCAAATCAATACCTTGTACACCTTTTGGGGCTATAGATTTAAAAGAATACAGATTAACTATATGGAAAGAAGAAAATATACCAACTGGTTTATTCTGCGCTCTGTGGTTTTGGATTTTCTCAAGGTGATACAGTCTTACTGAAGTTAAAGGGTGGAGGGTGTCTAATTCTTTTGAAATTGAAATCATGTCATTCTTGAGTGTCTTCATTTCTTAGGCAGTGTGCCGGTTTGCTGCTGGTAAGAAAAATGGACATAAGCTGCAGACTTCAAGCTTTACAGACATAGAGCTTTTTATCAATTAATGATTTGAAAAATATGCATAGATTATGCACAGCTGCTCAAGAATAATCTTCAAACCTGCCAACCGGTACTGGATATCCTTGAAATCCCTCAAGAGCTAATTTAGAATTGACACAGTAAATAAGTTTCTCTGCTAAAGAAATACTTTTATACACAATTTTAAATCTCTAGTTAATGTACATTATAAGGGCATGAAGGACAGTGTGAATTCAGGATGATTTATTGGTCTGTATGTAAAACTTATTGAAATTAGTTGAGCATTTGGCTTGTATTCATATTACACTCACTATAAAGAATTTTCTGTTGTAATTCTAGTAGCAAATTGAGATACATACAGGATGGTATTTTTGACACAAACCATAAACTATTTCATATTATATCCCTGTCCTCAGTCCTTTTTCTTGACCCCTAAAGCCAACCGTAACTCAGGTGAGGAATCTTTAAAAAGAAAAACAGAACATAAACAAAAAAATGCACGTACTCCCCTCCCAAAAAACAAATGCTGAAAAACCAAACCTGTAATGCCTCTGTTGTGCTGCCCTGCAGACAGGGTTGCAGTCCATGACACTGGCCTCTCCTGGCTCATGGTGCCGTTTATAGCTGTATGTACACCTTGAGTTTTCTGACCTGCAACAGCAAGGAGTAAAACTGCCCAGGGAAGTGGTGGAATCACCACCCCCAGAGGTATTTAACAGGCTGGGAGAAGGGGTGCTTAGGAATGTGATTTAGGGGTGGTTTTGGCAGTGTTAGATTGATTGTTGGACTTGATGATCTTAAGGGTCCCTTCCAACCTAGGTGATTCTATGATTCTCTGTTAACCCTTTTGTTCTAAAGCTTTGCAACCTTATAGAGTCACAGAATGGTTCAGGTTAGAAGGGACCTTAAAGATCACCTAGTTCCAACCCCCCTGCCATGGGCAGGGACACCTCCCACTAGACCAGGTTGCTCAAAGCCCCATCCAGCCTGGCCTTGAACACTTCCAGGGATGGGGCATCCACACCTTCTCTGGACAACCTGTTTCACTGCCTCACCACCCTCACAGGAAACTTCGCTCACAGTAAAACTTGCTTGAATCTGTCGAAAAGTTACAAAAACTTTTTGTAAGGGCTTGTTTGGGTTTGGGTTTTTTTCCACATTTGTTTGTAGGGGAAACTACACCCTCTCAAAACTCTGACTGTCCTCAACTCAAGAGTTGAACCCCTAGTTCTTAAATAAGACTGTTCAAAATACACAAACCAAGCCCGACGGGGTTTCTCGGGGGGGGCCGTGCAGCCCTGCAGCCGCCAGGTGGCGCCATAACAGCGTCCGCGGCTGCCGGGCGGGCGACGGCGGGGGCCGTGGGAAGCAGAGCCCCACCGGCGGGGTGCAGGACCCGCCGCCTCGGGGGGTGCCAAACGGGTGGAATCCTCCATGAAAACCGCACTTTGCTTGGGAAGCTGCGGGGCGAGCTGGCAGGCGGTGAGCCTGGGGCAGCGTGGAAATGCTGAAGTCGCTGTGATTTACAAGCGTTTCCTTGTACAAGGCCACGGCCTGAAAACGCTACACATAAACGCAAATCTTCACGTGTTTACAAAACGTTATCGTTCACAAATAATTTACAAATCACCTGGAGTACTGCAGCCAGCTTTGGAGTCCTCAGCACAAGAAGGCGATGGACCTGTTGGAACCGGTCCATAAGAGGGCCACAAGGATGCTCAGGGGGCTGGAGCACCTCTCCTATGAAGACAGGCTGAGAGAGTTGGGGTTGTTCAGCCTGGAGAAGAGAAGGCTCCAGGGAGACCTTATAGCGGCCTTCCAGTACCTAAAGGGGGCTTACGGGAGAGATGGGGAAGGACTCCTTATGAGGGAACGCAGCAACAGAAGGAGGGGTAACGGTTTTAAACTGAAAGAGGGCAGATTTAGATTAGATATTAGGAAGAAATTCTTCACTCTGGGGGTGGTGAGACACTGGAACAGGTTGCCCAGAGAAGCTGTGGATGCCCCATCCCTGGAAGTGTTCAAGGCCAGGCTGGATGGGGCTTTGAGCAGCCTGGTCTAGTGGAAGGTGTCTGGGCCCATGGCAGGGGAGCTGGAACTAGATGGAACTTTAAGGTCCCTTCCAACCCGAACCATTCTATGATTCCATGAAATCAAAAATATAGAGAACTATATAGAAGTTGCGGAACTGGGTGAGAAGCCTTTAGCTGAAGCACAGCTTCTCAGCTTGTATCAGTCATGCCACCCTTACGTTCCTTTTCCTGGGGGATGGCATGTTTCCCCAACCCCCAATATCTCCAGTTTCCCCAAATGACTAGATGCAAATTTAAATAAAACAAAATACGGCGCTTTTAGCACGGTTATGATGTTGTGTATGGCTGGACTCTGTATCAATCTTCCCCTCAGCCAGAGGGTGGGGTAGAAGCGCACTCCTGACTCAATTCCTGATTTGACTTTCATCTCTCCACTAAAAGCACCTCATCAAGACTCAAATGAAGCAAGACTCAACTTTATCAACTGTGATAAACCACAGACAAATACAGAATTTTGGTTTTTCGAGCCTTTATAACATTTTTCTTCCCAAAGAATTATGCGCTTTCTCAAATCTTATTTTAACAATTTTTCATTCATGAGCCACGTAGACTAAAATTTAGCATACAATAGAAACCGATCCTTACCATTCCTACAACATTTCTTTCTGCCATTTTCATCATAGCAGTTTAGACGGAGCAATTTGCAGAGTTTAAGTACTAGTTTTAAAATCCATAAACAGCTTATTCCTTTAAATTAAATTTGTGTGTTAATGCAGTACACACTTCAAATGCATTTCCAAGTTGATGTTTTCCAGCTGAGCTGATGAGTTCATCAATTCAAATAGTAGCACTTTTAACGGTTGGCTTGTGCCAGAGTCTTAAAAACACTTCTTCAGCAGCTAAAGCCTTAATTGAACCGCTTCCATAAAGATATATTAATTTGTAGTTACTTGTGAGACACATATATAGGAGTTCGGCTGCTCCAGCTAAATTGCTTGCCTAGAGCGCCTCTGATCTGGTGTGCTCTTCCAGATTTTATTTCCAAGATGTTTTTTAACCAAGATGTGATTTAGCTAATTCTATTAACTCTCTTTTTAACGATACGGTTTAAAAACTTGCAGAGCCAAAGGCTTGGCGAGTTTTTTTCACATTAGCTGCGCAACAAAAGCCAAAACCAGGCGGGTTGCACGGTGGGAAAACTCCAGCGAGGCAGCGTTTTGCTTAGTTTCAGGATGGCTGTGACAGTTCTTCCGCGAGTCGTCCCTGAGGTTGTCTGTATCGGGTGTGAGGCTGCGGCGCTGCCTGAGTCACTTCTGCCTGGCTGATGGATGTTCCCTTGGGGACGGCAGTCAGCCAGGAGAAAACACAGCTCAGTTTTAAATAGCGCCGGGGCTGAAGCTGATGCAGACACGCTCAGAGGATAATGGAACCATAATCAGGTCCTTGACATACCCTCAGTTTTGCTGTATCCTGCCAACAGTCCTGACAGTAATCTCGTCTCTAGGGGAAGGGATGAAGTATGCATTTTTGCTGGATCCCCAATATAGGCTAAAACTTCCCCAGATTCAAACTTTAGGCAAAAACTCTGCAGTTCTAGCTCTCTTAATAAAATTTTAAATCTCAAGCAGTACTTCAGGGATGCTATTTTTTCCTTCTATCTGCTTCCCCATCAACAGTCAAGAGTTCTCATTGCTGTTTGTTTTATGGCTGCTAGAACTATTTTAAATGTTATCAGAGTAGTTTTGCAAAAGTAAGGTATGTAGCTTTTTTCTGAAGAAGTGATTGTTTTGATGGGGATATAGAAAAGACAGAAAACCTGAGACGTCTTTAAATAAACAGCTAGAGCGCTATGTATTGTGGAGCTACACCAACATGACGACTACTTAAAGGGTCAGTCAGTCTCCTTCCTATAAACTGCTGTAGCTGTTGTACTTCTCTAAACTCTTGTTTCTTCTTCTGTATTAAGCTCTAATAACTCTCAATAAAGATCTAAAAGTAATAAAATGCATCTAATTTACCATTCTTGTAGCACGCTTAGTTGATCCTTTCCCACTGATGTTAGTTGTTGTAACTTATGTGGCAGTTTGGAGTATTTTAGACTTGTTCTTCAAACTTTTTAAGAGAAAATCAAAAGGAGGAGAAGATTATCATGGCAGTTGAACTTCTCAACAGAGCAAATTTGGACTTAACGCTGGACATACTTTTATGCCTCTTTAATTCTAAGAAATATTAGTATTTTTTAGTTTTTCATGCTTAACAGTTTCAAAGCCTTATTTAGTAGATCTGAATTTTACTGTTAGTAAACATATACGGAGAATTACCTCCACAGCAGGAAAACATCTCTAGCTATTTTTAGCTATTAATAACATAGAATTTCTTTTCAGCTGTTGAAAAGCCTGACTGCACTGAATTGTATATCCTGTTCCACCGTGAACTTTAGTACATCAGTTAATGATCACAGTGCCCTGAATAACTTAACTCACTGTATTCACTTAATTCACTGCAGGGCTCCCTTTCCTCAGATGACCACTATTGCTTTTTCTACCTTGGGCAATCATGTTTGTCCAGGAAGAGACTCCAGCAAATTCTGACTCTTAACAGACAGTGGGGTTAAGCGTTGCCAGCTGGGAAAAGGAGCACAGTTCAACCCTGGCCTGTGACCTTTGTTAACCATGCAGCAATACTACCGTAACTGTTCTGCTCAGATCAGTAACGGACAGATTTTCCACCATAAATACCACTATCTAGACATACATACAATAGTGGAGCATGGATGACCACAGTCATAAGGCCTCCCTCCTCCCAGTAAAACTTAAAGAAAGCTTGAGTCAAATCCCACTGTGATCTGTTAAGATGCTCCTCTTTCCCTCTGCTGAGGATTACCAGGACCAGCAGAATGAAACGTGCGCCCGCCCTCATGCTTCGGCGCAAAGAACAGCAGCGTTGATTAAACTGCTGGGAAGACAAGTTTGAGCCAAGCCACCAGACTCCGAGCTGCGGCTGGTGAGGATATGAGCACATCTTCCATTCTGCTTATTCTGCCACACTGAAAGCAAGCGCCATCAGAAGGATGGGGCATAACAGACGGAGCTATAACTCAAACCACTCCGTAACAGCTCCTAAAGCTCATCTATCAAGGATGGTGCAAGACGGCTTGTGCAGTGTTAGTAAGAGAAATTTAGGTATGAACATACAATGTGAAATAGGCCTGCTGAGGAGCAAAAGCTGTGTAGTGTATAATGTTTCTCTTGCATTCATCAAGTCATAATGTACTTACTTAACGCTATTTTTGTTTTCGCTTCCTGGCAAAACTCCCACAGTCGTTTTATTTTGCCTTACAGCAGTTAAAAAAGTGCAAAATGTGTAACTGACATCGGTAAAAAAAATCTAGTAATTGTGAAATTGCCTGTTTTATCATATGATAAACCCTGGGGGCTTGTTAGAGGGATCACACTAATCCATAGCATGAAACAGGTCACATCCCTTCCTACAGTCACTAGCTTTAACAAAGCTGTCTTTGATATTTCAACTCAGGTATTTTCAGCTAAAATTCAGCAGCTTTGCATACAAAGCCTGTAAGATGCGGGGTGTCTCTCCTGCCCCCCTCCATTCTGCATTTCTGTCTGCCTTAGTGGTGTCTGAAAGATGTGCTGCTCACTTACAGTTACACTGATGTTCATGAAAATTGCAGGTACCTCATTTCTGGAAATTGAACCCTCATGCTTTTTCAGCCTTAGGGAACTGTATTTCCTTGCCATAGGATAACAGAGAGGTCAGGAGGCTTTGTGATCCTTGGGCAGAAGACTGTGTACAATAATAGAATGAACTGGGGAAAAAAGAAAATGTGATGAAAGATCTGTGAGTTTTTTGTGTATAGTAGACAATATATTCTATACTCACTTTCTGTGACTAAGTTTACTGTTACCACGGCCTAGAATTAGCCAAATAAAACAGCAGGGAAGCCTTCTCTGTGTTTCTTGCCTCCATTTCTCACTAACATTTTTACATTCACTCACTCTCTTTTCTAATGGAAGCTGGGGAAAAAGTGCCGAGTACAGCACTAATGACATGAAGAAAAACACTGAAGGAAGCAGCAGGGAGGCCAAGGTTTCAACCACTCTCCCTCCCCTGCCCAGGAAAATTTCAGTGACCTCTTGACACCTCCCATGGGAAACTTTAAATTGACAAGCGTATTTGCCAAGTAAATACGAAAAATGGCATTAAAATAGTATTGTTTCTGACTTAATCCTCCTAAAGTCAATGAAAGTGAGTTAAGGTTCCCGCAGCAGCTATAACGCACTAACCTCATTCTTGATGGCGGTGCATGTGGATATGTATCAGGACTGATTAAAAAACACTTCCACGCACTTACCAGTATTCACTTGGGAAACTGAAAATAAAAATGCCAAAAATTAAGTTACAGCTTGTTCCTGGATTATCCTGGTATTTTGATTCAAACTACAATGTTTCATGTTATGCAACACTACCTCAAGTCAAAACATTGTTAATTTGTCCTATGAAAACAAAAGGGGAAGGCATTTCAAGTTCGTTATACCCTGATTGTTTATTCTGCTGTGTTTTTGCTGGGGTAAGTTATTCAAGAATGATTGTTGGGACTCGTGGAAAACATTCTGGCTTTATTATCTGCCAGTTGCCAATTTTTTTTTTCTGAAATCTGATGATCAGGAATGGAGGGATATTCGAGCACACTGCATCTCAAGTGTCTCCGTACCATTTCTCCCCACACCTAGAGAATGCATCTGCTACCCAGCAACACTTGCTGGTCATTACTAACCCTGATCCTGCTTGTTAACGGTATTCCAGGAGACAGGTCACTAAACTGGAGATCTGTGGTTTAGTTCTGGGAATTGCCCCTTTGCTTCCTCCCCAGCAAATTATTTAATTTATCCTGCAGAGATAACTGCATCTATGCCAGTCATTATCTCCCCTCGTTTGTCTTGCCTTCTCTTTCCAGTCCTTTTCGTTATCAGTTTCCAAGTCTTCAACATATGAGGTAACTCCACTTTTGTGCTTCCCATCTCTGTCATCTAGAAAAGGAAGAGCACAATAAACACCATAAATAAGAATGTTCCCAGACTGCAATACCAGAAAAATGCTCACTGACTAACGTGAACTAGCACATAGGAAAACATCCAGCGCAGACCATTTGCTGACAACTGTTTTGACCGCAGCTGCCTTAGCTGTATTTAAGGACTGTGATGTGGATTAAAAATACATCCCTTTTTTAGTGGAGGTGTGACCTTGGAGAAGAATGGTGGTAGAACTGCATTAGCAGTTTGCAGTGATGCTTGCGAACAGGTTTTTGGCACGCTTACCCGTTGTCAGTGCCTTAGTCACATCCACATGCAGAAAGTGGCTGTTCACATTTTCTAGGACATGTGGGAAAACATTACTTGAAAATGAGTTTGACTATAGCTCATATAAAGTGTATATTTAAGCAGTATTTAAGGGCTGATTCTTAGCTAAAGAGATGGAATCCAGCTGCCTGTTTTCTTTGGCCCTGAGAGTCAGTTTGATATGATTTACATTTTTAGAGCTGGCTTCACAAAGAAAGAGCTAGAGGGTTGGTTTTGAGGCATTTTTTTTTTTTTTTGGTGTGTGTTAGTGAGTAAATATTTTACAGCCCAAATTCCTAGTTCCACAAAATCAGTGACTCTAGGCTGTGGGACAATATAAGTAAGCACAAAGGCTGGAATTTATTGCTAGTAATGATCTATGAGATAAGATTTTCAACTAAGCCAGTGCAGAGAGGTCTCTTGCCAGATGTGTGGGAGTGAAAGTGACACAAATCTACCAAAAAAAACCCCAACATCTTTGGCAATCCCAGAGTGATTATATAGCCTTGCAGTGCTAGCAGCCTCAGAGAATTCATTTTGTGTCTCAATGTCTTCATCAACTTAAAAGCCAAGTCCCAAGCTTTACAAAAGAAATCCAAAGTAGTGCCATGAGTACTCCATAAATTTATCTCACTTCCTTAATCTTATTTTGAACAGGGAAACGTTGGGGTTTTTTCCTACATTCCTCTCTTTGTAAAGAGCTGTGGTAGCAGAATGGTAGTGATTCTGCAAAAAAATCACCAGGGAACTCATCCCTTTATTCCCTTACTTTCATCCCAATGCAATTCAAAACTTTTCTTCAGAGTCAGGCTCCATTTGAAATCCTTGCTTTTTGCTTCTAAGGTATAGACAAAACCAACGGTACATGGATGGTACCGTGATGACATCTAAACCTCTGCCTACATCCTTTCCTAAGTTTACCAGAAATTGCAGGTAACTGAAGCTATAAAGGAGCTTCTGTACCTTTCAGACAACACAAGAAGTATAATTTGTGCTAATGGGAATGCAACTTTCCTTATAGCTGAGGATAAATTCCAAAAAGGGATGCTTCAGTCAAAGAAAATGCTTTGCCTTGGTGTAAGGACACTGCTTTGACTAGTTTGGGATAGATATGTTAGTGCACTTTAAATGCTCTAACACATTTTAATTTTTTTTATATCCTAGTACACAAACTCTTACAAAACCTCTCTCGTCACTCATGTACGTCTGATACCACAGCAGAACTGTGCAAGTGTGGCAGAGATGTTTGAAAAGTAAACATGCTGATAATTCTACTTGCCTGTCAGATAGTTCTGCCCAGCAGGCAGTTTTAGTAGGAAAATGCTATTTTAAGGAAATAAATATCTTTGAAAAAACTAGCTGAGCATGCTTTTAAGAACTAACATGGCAACTCTTTGGGGGGGGGTGTTGGTTTTTGGGTTTTTTTTGGCAAACTATCAAACTGTTGCAGCACTCAAAATTCTAAAATGGCTTAGTTTAGAATTTAAACAAGCTAGCAAATTCTTCTCGTAGATTTTGCTCTAAAAACACATTACTTTCATATGGAAAGATGTCGCATATTTATCCTGGAGCAGTGTACCAGGCGCTGCTCCTAAGCCTGGGAGTGTGGCATGGCTACATTCAGGCTCTGTTCTGGGACAAAGTCCAAAGCGACTCTCACTGCAGAGGAGATACAGGCGAAGGCAGTACGGTGCTTTTCAACAGATTCCCTGCTTTGGACAATAGGAGGAACTGCAGGACTCGCCATAAAATGCACACAACCCACAGTACATCCTTGTTGTACTATACATTTCTCATGCTTTAATGACCACAAAAGCCCAAGTGGTCTTTAAGAGTCACTCCTCTGTAAATGCACTTCCAGTAACTGCTCTCAGAATAAAACACCTAGAATAAGGTGTTTGTTAAAACCTGCAGAGATTTCTGAGTTTTCATTATGTCATGCAGTTGCCCAAAAAAGAAATAACATGCCTTAAATCACCCACTGTAGAGCCTGTGCTCTGAGCGGACTTGAAAATTTCTCATCTAGAAAGACGGAAGGGGGTGCTTAATATGTTTGGTGTGAAAAACATGAAGAGGTCTGAAGCTCCAGCCTGCTACTTTTTGGAGGACGTTTTTCTGAGGCTAGGGCACTGAGGCTTTGGCCAAGGTTGTTTGCTCTAGGAGGGTTAATTTGAATGCAGGACCCCTCCAGGTAAAATAGCACAGTGCTATGAATTCTTCCCTATTCATGAAACTTATTGACTAGCTATGTCTATCTCACAGGATTTTAGAGAGTGAAGCTGTAGGGCATTTCTAGAAATACAAAATACAACAATAGGCAGAATCTAGGAACTGTAGACCTGACATGATGGATACAGACTTCTCCCAATGCCCGCAACCTCCCTCCCTCTGCACAGTCCACGTGCAAAGGTGCTTCTGACTCTCCTCAGCAGTTCCACCTCCTCCTATCTAATATTGTATTTTTTTGTTCAAGTAGTATACCTGCCAACTATACAGTCTCCAGACGTTCAGCTTCTTTCAGATACTTTGGTAATGAGGTGTGGTAATGAAGACTAAGTAAACTTTTATGAATGTTGAATATCCTTTATCACATTACAGTTTTGTGCTTATTTAAAAAGAAAAAAAAATTGTTTGGGCCCTGCAATTCATCTCATCTGTTTGGGTTCTGAAAGCTCCAAACATTTGTCACAATGTTCCTCAAAGATAAAATTGGTGTTTAGTCACTCCAACCCACTATCACTCAAAGTGGTTGATTACGGTTCTGCCTGATGTCAGGCTAGAGTCAGTAACACAATAATTCTACTTAAACATTTATATGATTACTGGTTTACTGTTCATATGAAACAGCTTTACCCTGTGAATTGTACATAGCCTTTGCAAGTGGGGAAAATACTAATAGCTTTTTAATAGTTTAACATTTGCTAACAATATAGCAAACTATTAAAATGGCACGTTAAGTATTGCAAAAAGTCTAGGGCAGTCAATAATTCTAAAACTACATCCTGAATCACTTATGAATCTTTAGGAGAGCAGATCTAAGTAGGACTGGGAGATATCTAGAAAAGGATTGAACAGAGAATCTGTCACGTTCTGCCCTCAAAGGAATCTCCGCTGTGGACACAACACTAATTCTAGAGGGGTGACGGAGCGTTAGCACCTACTCTGCAGCCTCACAGATGAGGTCTGTGGTTTATCAGCTGCATGCAAGGAAGGAAAAAGATCATTTGATTTCAGAATAAACTTATTAAGAACAGCTTCTTACATTTCTGTACCTCTTCTAAAGTCTTCACAGATGCACCATCCAGTTTGATTTCTTTAAATAAACGTTCTCCTTTGCTTTTTCTTTAACCTTGTTTGTACTAAGGGCAATTTTAAGCTTGCTGGTTAATGAGATTGCAGGCACTACATTCCCATCAGTGTAATGATCATTTAAATCAAGTTCTTGACCACCTACACACACCAACTCCTTACTGCATTTCTACAAGGTAGAGCAGTGGACAGTGCAGCTAGGCTATTGGGATCATATGCACCCATAAACCCAGTAAGTGTCCTCCTGTGACTAGCCTGGTGGAAATGTCTTAAGGTAACAAAGAGCTCATCTAAACACTGAGAGTTTGTAACATGTTTATTCTTTAAAGCCACAGCCACCTTTTCTGTTGCGTATTCCCTCATTGCGACGCAAATTAAGTTATTACAAAAGCATCGATCTGTGCAAAAGTACAATCCCAGCTTCACATCACAGCTTCACGTCACAGACAGGTAGTTTACAACATTAACAAACAAATGATACTCTTCTCAAGAAAACGGGAAACTAAAAAGTAATCAAAAGTCAAATGTCATCTCTGTCTGGTGAGGTTTGAGACACAGCCAGGCAACTTTTGTCTATACTCCAAGCTAGATGCCTAGAATACAGAATAAAGAGGTGAAAATAGAAGCCAAAGTGTATGGAAAGCACAATAACCCATTTCTCCTGCCTCCTCACAAATACGAGCAACAGCAGAGATTCTTCTGGCAGGATGCAGAAGCCTTAGAAATATATTTGTATTACAGTCGTCGATATAGTTACGACTAGTTTACAACACAGAAAGTGCAGCAGGGGCAGCACAAAACTCGGTTTGCCAGCAAACTGACTGGATCAATACCAACCATGCTGAGCTCCATGTGGCTAGCATTCCGTGAACAGTAACCGAGCTGGGCAATTTAAAGCTAGCACTAACTGCAGCATAGACATCTTGTTGTAAAAAAAAAAAAACACAGCCAACAAAAAAACCAAAACCCAACCCCAAACCAAACTACAAGGCCCCACAAGCCCCCAGAAACCAAAACCACAAAAAAAAATCCCCAACTCTTTAATGAAAAGGGAACAAAGTCATCGAAGAACATCCTTGCTCATTTCCACCGGAGACTGAAGAAAGCTGGCCCCACTTCACTCCATGCTGTACTTGCCAATACAAAGCCAGGAATATCAGCATGGCCATCAGTGGTAAACTCTTACTAAATTGACGTCAGTGGGAGTTTTGCGTGGCCTTTAAAAGGAAATTGCCACTGCATCTCCAGGGGTCATTTTACAAGGAAATAAGATTAACCTTTTTGGTCTGTGCTCAAGATCTATATTGCATGGGAAAGACAGGCTAATGTGGACATTACAAATGGGGAAACATCATCTTTTCCGACAAAAAAAAAAATAGCTATAAAAATAGTTTAGTACAAAGAATGTATCTTGAAACAAAAACATGCTTATTATCCTCAGTAGAAATAATCTTAATGTTAAAGTTCATCCCTGAGCTTATTAAAAAAATAAAAATCACACTACAACTGCCACAAGACGCTATCTTCTGTTACATTTTCTTTCTGATAGGACATAAGACCTCTTGTTCCACAATCCTTATTACCTTTAAGTCGTTTGTAGTCATCTCAAGATTTTAAGGATAAATACGCATTCATATGTTTATTCTTATGGGCCAGGGTTTCTCTACTCGGCACTCAGTTATTCAGTTTTGGTTTATGAATCTAAGTATACGTACTGCTAACATGACTTTTTCAGGCACGTGGGTTATCCTGCCATCAGGGTCACAATCTTCAGCGACATTTTGTAGTATTAGAATGGAAATTGGACCTGGTTTTGTTTTTCAGCATATTAGCATATTTTACTGCATTTAATGCTTTTGCTCTTTTGTGCATTAGTTTATGAATGTCTGTATGTTTCAAAAGACTTGCATGCCAAAAAGTGGAATCCTATTCTGAAGTGTCTGATACTAATTCTCAGTTAAATTTCCTAAGGAACTAGATGTAAATGATTATAGGGTGCATCTGTCAGCCGCCTTCCCAATTATTTATAATTCATTGGCAAAACCTGACAGAATATTTGTAAAGATATTAAGATTCTATAGATTTTACAGAAAACAGTGGTCGTATCTAGAAAAGAGCTAAAATTTAATGGCCCCCCTACAGAAACGGGTGCAGCAAAGGTCAAGTTATCTCTTCTTGTCAGGCTGCCAACTTACCAGTTAGGCAGTGTTGCTCAAAGCCAGGCACAGTATACGCTGCCTCGCATTTTAAAGACAGAGGAAAAACTAAGGATACTAGGAAGCGTGACAGAAACAGGAAATATTCCAGTGATTATGATTGCTTTGGCAGAGAGGGCTGAAGACATGGGGGGGAGGCCTGTAGGTTGGTTGGCCCACAGGAGAAAAAGAAGGTATCGGCAAAAGGGAAGGAGGACCCCAGAGGACATATTGGGTTTATTGCACTAAGGATGCTGGACACTTGAAAGCAACCAGGCGTTATCAGTGCTGCTACTGTTATTTTGTCTTTTGGTGTTCCACGTATCATCCTTTGCTTCTTCCTTTACCCAACAGCTTCCAGATGAAGACAAACAGCATACGTTGCAGGAAAAAAAAAAGTTTGTGCCTGAAAACCACCTTCAGAAGTACAATTTCTTACACCAGAAATGTGTAAAATGTTTTCACAAATATGAACTTTATAGACTTTATAACTGTAGAGATCCAGGGATTTAAGTAACTGAAGGGCCTCTTTGCTCAAATCTGTGTTTTCAGTGGTTCTCTGCTGTGTGCAATCTCTCCTTTGCATCAATTACTTAGTAAGTCGTGCAAGGAACTAACGAACTGTACAGAAGAACGGAATGGTTTCATAAAGCGAGGCCTCCTCGTGTAATAGTGTGCAACGCACAGTTCCCTGCTCGCGGCTGGAAGTGACAATGAATAAATGCTTCAACGTAACAGCAATTCTGTTCCTTTCAGTCCTGGCGTCAGCCTATTCCAGCCACTCCAACTCAAACACTTCATCCATAAGAGGGCAGCGGCGTACATCAGCACGCACACCCACAGCTTTTTACATAGATTATATTTGTTTGAAAATTAACTACTGCTGCTGCTCGGGAAGTAACATATTTATCTCTACTCTTCAGAATGTTTACTGCTTTGGCTAGTATCCCAAAATATTTTTAGTATTTTACAGACTTTACATAAAACATTATCAAAGACCAGCCCTGATAAAGGGCTAATCTTTTTATCCTGCTTCCCTGAACTTTCATCTCACTTCCCTAGTGCACCACCTGTATTGTTAAATTCCTCTACCATTTTAAAAGATTTTACATTCCTTAGGCAGCAAACTAAGTTTAGACAACAATAACTGTGTTGCTTACAAAACTATGCTGGAAAGGCTGGCAAATTATTACATGCAACCTTGATGAGATCTTTTGGAAAAGCTATGGCCAAAAATGAAATCCAACTGTATGATGTTCAAGATGTTTATGTTCAGCAAGTCCCTATTTTAAACATACTGATTATCCTTCTTTCTGCAGTGGCAGCGCTCACACTGCAAGATAGAGAAATACCATGAGACATGGGAATATTCTTACGTATCAGATGTTTATACCCTTCTCTTCTATTTATGTTACGATACTCCCTGGAAAGCACAGACACAGACCAGAACCCCATCTGTATCAGTTTTCCTAAACTCCAGAATTCATGGGGGAGGAAACCTTATTTCTTAATGAACTATGGATATTTAGCACTTTCAATATTTCTACTACTGCCAATAAATAAATTTAAAAAAAAAAAATCAGAGACGTATTCAGTGTGAGCACATATTTGGAAATCCTAATGATCACAGAATATCATTACTGTAGGAAACAACCAAGCTAACAAATCCAGAAAGCAAGACAGAACAGCTGATCACGCTATCAAGTTACACAACCCTACACAATAAAAAAAACCCCCTTTTTATATGCACGCACAATTCAGTAAGAATGACAACAAACTTGAATAGCTCAAAACTAGACACAAGAAGAAAGCTTTCAGATTGCTCCCTTTTTGAGGTCTTTAACTGGAACTTGTATCAAAACTTACACATTTCTCTAGATTTTTCTCACCATCCATAGACAAGGTGCTTCATCCAATTCCAAAAGTGTATTTTTTTTTAAATTCCTTTTAGCTGTTTTCTTTTATGATAATTTATATGTACTTTAGGGTTTACTTCCTCCTTCATTCCAACAGTCTTGCAGAGAAGTATTTCACAAAAACAGCCTCCAAAGCAAGCACTTCATCTCCCTAACATAAGGCGGGGTGTGTGCGTGTGTCAAGAAAGACACCTATTTCGGGCAGTTTCTGACCTCGCTTGACTATTTACTTGAGCAACACTAACAAATAACTTTCTGTCACCCCGCGAGAGGCACGCACACCCGAGATTAATGCATTAAGCCGCATTCGACTTTATGGCAGAGCGGTCTGCGAGGCCCCGAGAGAGCACCGCTGCTCCGGAGGGCAGCACTCCACGGGACAAGGCACCCACCTGCCTCCCTGCCCTGCCCGCCCCTCACCACCGCACAGAGGCGGGAAACGCCGCGACTCCCCCCCACCCCCCCGGACCCAGGCCTCACCGCTGCCCCACCGACACCCTGCGCCCTTCGCGCCGGGAGCAGGAGGCGCACAGCCGGGGGCCGGGCCCGGGTGCCCCTGGCTGGAAGAGGCCCCCACCTCGCCCCACACAAACCGGCTTCTTCCTTCCGTAGGGCCTGGCAGCACTCCGGGCCTGATTTACCACAGAGATCGGGGGGAGGCCCCCGACCACCCGCCCGTTTTCCACCCCCAGGCTCTTGGCGGCAGCCCCCGGTGCCCGGCCGGGCCTCCCCCTTCACGAACTGGGCGGGAAGCGCCTCCCCCCGCCGGCGCGGCGGCGGATCCCCCGCCAACCCTCACCCCGCGGCACCTGGCGAGGGGGCGGTAGGGAGGAAGGGACGGCCGCCACGGCCCAGCGCCCCGTCCCGCCTTCTCCCGTGAGGGGAGGTGCTGCCTCTGAGGGGAGGCGGCCCGGGTCGGGCCGGTGGCCGCCCTCCCCGCGGCCCCCTCGGCGGGGCGGTGCCGGGCGGGGCGGTGCCGCCCCTCGCGTCAGCCCTGCGCGGCGGGGCGGGGAAGGGGACGGGAGCCTCGGCTGCCGCGGCGGGAGAGGCAGCACCGGTGGGGCCAGCGGCGGCGGCTCCTCCTCACGGGAACAAAGCGGGGCCGGCGCAGCCCCCCCCCCCCCCCCACCCGGCCCGCTGCGGCGCCACACGACGGTGAGAGCCGGCTGAGGGACGGGGAGGGGGGTGGTGGGCGGCCTCCCCAGGGACCCTCCCGCGCCCCCTGAGGGGCGGCTCGGCGCGGCGGCGGGGCCGCAGGCCCGACCCCCCCCCCTTCCCCTCACCGCCGCGGGGCGGGGTGACAGCCCTCTGCCCCGGGCCTGCCTCCTTCCCCCCGCCCCGCCGCGGGATGCACCTCCCGGGGGAGCCGGCCCCGCTCGCCCCACACCCCGGGGGCCCGCGGAGGGGTGCGTACCGCCTGGCGCGGGGTCTGACTGCCTGCGAATCGCTTTGAAAAGAGGGGGTGTGGGGGGGAATGTAAATAAATAAAGGAGCCGGTATGGACGCGGAGCCCGATGGCAGGTAGGTGCGGGGACACGCGCCCGGGGAGCCTAGCCAGCCGCTTCCGCAGGCCGGCGGCGGGGCGTGGGTGGAGGTGCTCAACTTTGCCCAGAGCCCGGGCTTGACAGCCCCGGAGGGGCCGGACGGGGCTGCGGGGCTGGCCGGGCCACCGCCGCGGGGAACGCCGGAGCAGCGGCCCGGGGCTGGGGCCGCCTCGCCCCGCCAAGTACGCGGGCGCGTAGCGACCGGGACCGCCGAGCTCAACAAGCGGTTTTCTTCCTTGGTGTGACTTCCCGCAGAATGAGATTATATTTTTTTTTTAGGGGTCTTCTTGGTGGTGGGATTTTTTTTTCCTCTGCCTTTACCCAGCCCCTCACTGCGTACCCTTAAGCTGGCCGAAGACTCGTCCCCTCTGTGGCTGCGTACGCAGCGCTGCTGTTGTCCTAACGCTGTGGCAGTGGCACTTCCTGCTGTAAATCACTTCGCGATAGTTTTTGAAGGGCTTCTTAAAGGCGGCACTGTTAACGAACCCGCCTGTCAGTGCCTCCGGTAAGCTTAAAATCTGGTGAGCCAGAGGCTGTTTGCAAGACTGATGTGCTTAACGTGCGGCTCTTTTCACAGAAGTGGTAGAAATGTAGCCTGTTATCGGCTTACTCTTGGCATAAATGTAGTTCCCCTTGCTACGCCTTATTGGTGTACGCTCTGTTGTTTTGGACACAGTTGTAGTTACCGTCGCCGTCTTCTCATTGTGGAAAAGGCTGATTTCAATTAAATGTTCAGAGACACAGGTGTATTAAGCAAGGGCTACGAAAAGTAAGCTTTATTATAATGCTTTACTGGGGATAGCTCTTCATTCTGGACTGATGTGAGAGAATAGAATTACTTGCGATTAAAATTTATGGGGACTTGAATTTAAAACCCTTAGCTGTTAGGTTTTGTTACAATGTTTTAAATAACTAGATATATTAATGTAGATTGCTATTAGTATGTATTGGTATTTTGATGTTTCTTTCATTTACTGGAAATATCTACTGAACTAGTCTAGAGTTCTTTTATTTTGCTCCTTGTATGAACATCTTCATATAGAATAGTCTTGCTGACTCTTTTTTTCCAGATTATTAATGCCTTTTTCCCTCAAAAAATTTCAGAGCATGGTCAGAAGAGGAATGGATGTAACATGATATCCTTGGAGTGCTCAAAACACACAAATTCTGCAAAAATTTTGGTTTTTGGTTAAGTAATACAAAGAAAATGGATGAATCAGCTTTGCTGGATCTGTTGGAGTGTCCTGTTTGCTTAGAACGCCTTGATGCTTCTGCAAAGGTCTTGCCTTGCCAACACACATTTTGTAAACGCTGTCTGCTGGGCATTGTGAGTTCTCGAAATGAACTTCGATGCCCAGAGTGCAGGACTTTAGTGGACTGCAGCGTTGACGAACTTCCCAGTAATATTCTGCTTGTTAGACTACTGGATGGCATCAAACAGAGGCCTCGAAAACCCAGCGCTGGTGGCGGGACTGGTAGCACAAATGCTTTAAGAGTCCCCATCAACACTGTAGCTAATTGCGGATCAAAGGACCTGCAGACCCCTCAAGTTGGACAGCAGCAAAGGGTGCAAGCACGGAGCCCTCCTGTTAGGGTAAGTACTATGTGATGGTGGTATTTTGTTGCAATCGCATCTTTTCCTGCACTGTTTCAAAACATTCAATGGCCTCTGCTTCAGGATAAGGGCAGCCAGATAGTAAATATGGCAAAACAGTATTTTTGAGAACTGTTGTAGACTTCTAGCAAAACACGTCAGTGTTCTTATCAGTATTGGTTTAATGTTATGTAAATACCAGTAATAATGGGTCCTTATTAAATCTCAGTTGTTCAGGTAAGGAGAAGAAAAGCATCTCAATATGTTAACTGTCTTATTAAAAGGAAGTCAAATAGAACAAGATAATTTATGTGGAAAGCTTAAGTAATTGTCAAGGATAAACATCTTGTGAAGAACACTTGAAATATTTCTTGGTTTGTCAACTGCAAGAGTTTTTATTTTGGCTCTTGTGCTTTCTGTAATGATTCTGACTGTCAGTAAATTTCCTCTGGATTACATCTAACGAATGTTAAACATTAGCAGGGAAGTTACATTGTTCTTGAAGTTGTGAAGGTTTTGCCATTGGCTTCTAAGGAGCTAGATTTTTACTTTTCTTCCTTTAAAAAGAAATCTTTGAATTACTGTGGTCTGGTGAGTTATTTGTACTCTCAGTCCTCGCCCCTTCTTTAATTAGTTTTTCCTCAAAGTATTTTTTCGAAGTGATTTGGAAAATCATGTACTGTAATGGGAAGACATTGCCTTCTGCCTGTACTCCTGTTCCTTCCTAGGATCTATGCAACCTGTAGATTCCGTCATACCTTATAATCAAGATTCAATAGCCTCATTTATGATTATCCATTCTAGAGCCTGTATCGGGAAATATAATTTTACGAGATGTCTGACCTTGCTGTGTTTTATCTAATGACAAGGCAGATCAGCTTCCCTGGAAGGTTTTGCTGCCCATTTTGTGATGCTTGTGTATTCAGACTTCCTGTGTTTGAAGTGAAATTTCTTGGAAGGTTGAGGTGGTTTCCTTCTTCTGAAGTTTATTTTATTTTTAAGAAATGTCTTGAGGAGTTCCAAGGAGAGGGCTTAAACGTGCATTTGGCAGGACTAGTATTTATTTTAAAATATAGCTGAATTATTTAGTTTACTTACCTAATGAAGGAAGCCTTACACCGGTTTGTCCTCAGTTGTACTTAGATGATTGGAACCTCTCTAAAACATCTTAGATAACGCTTCTTAAGTTTGCATAGGGATTTAAAACACAGGTGTTCTTCCATTAGATTGTATTGTTTTGTCTGCTTGGTAGAGACTCTCATTAGGTTCTTTACTGTAGAATATAAAAATAATAATTATCATGCCACTTCCTGTTAATGAGTTTTATTCTGCATAGAGATTAATTGGTAAGGGAGGAGAGAAGATGATGTGGTGTTTCTTTTTCTTTCAGAAGGTAAACCTTAATAAATGCTGCAAAGAAGCTTCAGCAGTATCAAAACCAGTCTGGTCTTCTCCAGAACCTTAAAGTGTTTACCATGATACCTTGCATTTGCAAAAGCTCTTCAATTTAAAGCAAATCAAAATACCCATGTAGCTTTTTAAATATATTTTTCTGTTGACCCTTGTAAATAACTGCGTATTTTCAGAGATGGCGGCTTCTCCCAAAAGGCTTCTCGTGCAGCAATGTACTGCATATGTGAATGACTGCACTTCAGTTTCTCAAAGCTTTATTAGAAAAAATAAAACTGAATATGTAATATTCTCTCTTTTTTTTTTAATGTTCTATAATATCCTGTTGTGCAACATTTGCATTTCCAGATGTTGTACAGAGTAGAAAGTGATAACATATGGAATGTTGCTTCAATTTATTAGTTATGCTGTACCGTATGCCATTAAGATTGTGACCATGTGTATTCCTCATGCAATTAACTGATACTCAGTGTATATTAGTAATAGATTTCAGCATTTAACAGTAAGTCTGAGTACATCGGTGTTTCTGGGGTTTCATAGGCATTCTTGTGTCTTCTTTCCTTTGGGAGACAGAGGAGGATGATCTTCTCATCTCTTGTCCACTTTTTCCAGACCCTTTCTTACTAGGAAGGCAGTACTTTTGAAAACAGAAACCGACTCTGAGGGATAAGAAAGGGGAGATACGAAGAACTTTTCCTTGTTCTATATGAAAAATGTTTTTTAAAAAAAAGTCTAGAAAGCAAAATGCCAATTTAATGGAGAACGTTGAAGTGAATGCCCTACTTGTTTTGCTAACTGTAACTTAAAGATGGTTGCAAACAGAGTTCCTCTCTGGGAATTGGAGAGGAAAATCTGTTTCTAGATGAGTGGCAGAGTCAGATTTCCTGAACTAATTTTGCTGAAGGGGAACTAGTAAATGAAAGTTGCTGTTATGTTAAATGAAGTGAACGTGGATGAAGGCTGTCAAGTCATAAACATTCTGCTTATACCCTGAAGTAATACTAAGCTCATAAATGCCCTTTCAGAGGATGCCATAATTTTCAGAAAAAGTTAATACAGCATGTACTGCAGCGTGATTTCCTGAACTGTATCAATGACTACAGAGCTGCCAGCCCTGTTATTGCACAGTACTATGTATATTGCATTCTCTGTATGTATGTGGTGACACATGGCAATAAACAAACAAATGGTTCCTTGAGTCTTAAAACTAATGAAGCTGGGTGGGTGGTGGGGATTAACAAATCCTGTGCCTTGTATCTCCCCCACTGCAATAACCCTGTTTCTTTCTGTAACCTCTATAATCTTTCACTGCTGTAACAACTGCAATTTCTCACTTCAAGTTTTAAACCTCTTTCTATTCCCCGCTATTTTGATGCATAAAGCCTTCTGTGCCTTTCCCCGGGTACTGGCTGGACAAAGGCAGCATACTGCTGCACCTGAAGGAAAACAGGGTTTGCTGACTGCCCATCTCTTCAGTTCTGAGCGGCCAGCTTGCCTGGGAGAACAAATAATACTTATGCCCATGCTGCAGCTTCCTCTCTGGTAGAGATGCTAATTTAATGCTTTTTTTGGCTCTTTTTTTTTTTTTTTTTAAATGAAAAACTTCAGCTGGGTTGACAGCTTGGACGAGCTGTAAGAACCACAGCGTTCTGTCAAATCTGCTTGGGACTAGTTATCAGGAGCAAGTTATTGAGGGCTGTTGAGGGAATGTGTGATCACATGAGCCTCATTTCCTTCAAAAGAGCATTTGCAAATTTTAAGGTACTTACTTTCAAATTTATGCTCATGTTATTCATCTTGTCATTTTCACAAAGTATGTTAAACAGGTATTATCTTAAGTTCCTTATGGTAGTTATATGAGGGTGTGCTTATTGCAGGAGCCTTAAACGTAGCTGTGTGCATAAGTTGATAGATATTGGAGAGCTGCTCTAATTTCTCTACTAGAGGATAGATTTAAGTTGATACACATCCAGCTTTTCTTTTCCCTTGAATTTATATGTTCCTAACACATACCAGTTCTCCTGATAGTTTCTTTATAGTCCCAGTTTCTGAAGTTAGGGCTATCATCTCAGCAGAACCTAGAGCGGAGTTGTCTAGACAGTCTGAAATCTCATCACTGCTGAAAATAATTTTTTTAATAATGTTTTCAGCTGTTCTCTGGACCAAGTGTAGGCAGGAAGAGATAAGCAAAGGATTCAAATGATTTCCCTTTTTGAAAGAAAAGCATGAATAGCTCAAAAATTGGCCCTGCCTAATCAAGTTGATGCTTATGCTGAATTGATGTATTGAAGTATCGATAGTGTAATTTTGGGTGTATTATACTGTATGTCAATGGGAAACCTTATCAAGAAATGTTACAGTGCAGACAATGGTAATGTCCTAAAGCTTTTCCCTTTTTTCTTGTTTTTATTCTGGAAAGCTATTATCTCTGGTAATACCACTTTTGGTGAAGTCTTCTTGAAATAAGAGGGTAAAGGAACATTACAGGCCATACTAGCAGATGCTCATTTAGGTATTAAAGAGGGCTTTCTAACTTGATCAGTAATTTCCTGCTCTGTGCATACCTAAAACATCATTTTTCTATTATGAACTACTAACATCTGAGGTATTTGCGATAAACTCTTATAAACTGAAGAGGAAAGAAAAACCCACAAGTAGAAGGTTGTTCCACGAGTTTCTGCTAATGCTCACCTGGGTTGTGTTAGCAATGTAAACCCACATGTCCATTCTCCTACTTGTGTAGGACAGGAAAGCAACAGTAAAATTTTAAATTCCTACATCCATACTGCCACAGCAGCAGTCATTTGGGATCCAGTAGGCCTGCCCGGGAACTGCCGAAGCAGGTTTAATGCCAAAAAGTAAAATAAATGTAGCCAGGTTCTCTTCCACAGCTGAACTTGGCACACAACTTGGGGCAGTAGGGACAATGGGCCACCTTCTGGTCTGTGATGACTTCAGCAGGTCAGGCTTCTCTGTTGGACTCTTCATGGTGTTAGCAATCAGTTTTCTTTTATCCTAACCACCCTGGAGAAAAGAGCTCAGGGTGGCAGCTTGCACACTTTGACAATTTAGCAGGATTCAAAAACCTGATAGGAGCTGAATAAAACAAGTGCTGCTATTGTACCTGTGACACTCACTGGCCTAGTGAGATCCTGGCAGAACTTCGTTATCAAAGGAGACTTCTTAATGATTAGAAAACAGCGATGGGACGGAAAATATGCATACATAGATCAAAACTTTTAATAAAGGATTGAAAATAAATATAGGGATTGCCAAGCATAGCAGCAGGTTTAGATTGGAACAGATGTTTAAATCATCTCTGAACAAGAGTCATCAGAATAAAATAGAAACACCATATCAGTAAACATCTGCTGGTCAGGTGCTCTTAGAAGAGGCTCACATTTTGATAATAGATTAGTTGGTAAAGTATGCCACTTCGCGGGGAAAAGTGGTTGTAGAAATATGCAAGAAACAGTGGCTAATGCAGTTAGTTTCATGATTGGCATTTGTGATGGTAGGCTGGAGAATCATTAGTTGATGGTACAATCCTCAAAATCAGGTATGTGTAAAAATTTGTACAAAATCTGCTTTCCCCCTTACAATTTTGTTCCTTTTTTAAAAGTATCTTATTGTTGTCTGTGTAGTTTTAATTATGCATTCCTGCATATATTCCATGCTATAAAAGTAAGGAGTGTCAAGGTGCAACTTTAACATGTGGAATATCTTAATTTGAGAATGTGGATATAGGTGCCTATTCATATTCCGGAGTGATCATTAGAAAAAATTTGGGGAGGCCTCTCTAAATCATGTATGCATGCTTTTGTTTCTTTTCACACTTTCTGAAATACCAGATTCTGCTTTTGTATTTCCAGTTGCTTGTACAGTTTTAATTACTTCTTTGTAACACTTTTGAATCCCTTGTTAAGCTAGATAAAATTTAATGGAGATTATAAATATAAAAGGAAAATAGACTGTCTCTCATGGTGTTAATGTGTTTCCTCTCTGAGATAAGTAAGTAAAGAGAGGGGAGGATAAGCAAAAGGAGGAATTGTCTCAGTATCCAAAGGCATTGGGCTGGGGTTGAGAGCTTCCGGGCTCAGTTCCTGGCTCTGCCACAGACATCCTTTATAACCTTGCACAGAGTCATTCAAAGCTCTTTGTGCCACTGTTTCCCATCTGCAGATATGACTGATAGTACTTCCTTTGTTTGACTTGCTATTTAAACTGTATATTCTTTAAGGCAGAGATTGACTTTCTTATTTTGGATGTATCTATAGGGTGCTTTACAATGGGTCCACAGTCTCAGTTGAGGTCAGTAGATACTGCTGTTCACTCTTTAAAGCGTTGACTTCCTCAGTACTGGAGAACTGTTCATAATCCATTTCCTGTACCAAAGATGGTCCAGTGCCTAGTGTCATTGTTAAAAGAATTTAATTTTGTGTTTGGATGTTTAATAGGGAATCGCATAAATACCTCAGTGAGGAAAAACCAGACACTTAAAAAAAAAATAATAATCTGTATAAGCTGGTGTTCTGTTCTTCAGCTAGAGAAATCTGCATCCAGCTGGCACACTGGTGTGTAGAACTGATTGTGTTTTGAAAAGGATAAAAAGAGAATATATAATGTGAATGGTGTTGGCAGTACGGAAATATTTAATTCCATACTTTGAATCTCGATAGCAATCTTTAACCTGCCAGCTAACATTAATCTGCTTGATAAAATAGTTGTGAAACCAGTGTAATCCCTTTATTTTGAAAATAATTAAGTTTTGAAGTAAGGTGATCTATAAACTAAAAAACAAATCCACAGTATTTAAGTGTGATACTTAAATGTCTTTTTATTATTTATTTTTTCTGATAGCCTTTATTTTTAATTAGTAGAAGATACTGTTGTAGGATTGCTTTGTTTTCAGGTGGAAGAGGGGGCTGTCTTTATTTCCCTTCATCTTCCAATTTAATATCCCACCATTTCTTCAGATTCGTTTAAAACAGCCTGCCTGAAATAAAATGGTGTCTTTTTCCCTCCACTGTAATTTGGCCGGTGAGTTACAGGTTATTGCTCTACTCGAAAAGCTTTGATCATTCAGAAAGCTTAAACTTCTGTGAAAAAAGGAAGTCTAAAACCCTTACTTTTAATGGGCTCATGAAGGGGAGCAGTTTTTTTTAAAGAGAATAAAAATGTTTTAATTTTTTTCTTATGATCACACAAATCAAATACCAATAAAGTTGCTTTACAGAGGTGGTCCAGGGTCTGGTTAGCAAAGTCAGTCAGCAGTGCTATTGCTGTGTTTCTGGGTGCATAGCGTCTAGCTTCCTGCAGTGGCTACCTCTTGTTCGGTGGCTTAATAGACATCCTGTACTGTAGGAAGAGCTGAAGGGGCTGACTGGGATGGGGTCAGCTAGAAATCCTTCTCCTCCCCTCTCCTTTACCTGTGTGAAGTGGTTTTCACGTGGTACTTCCTCTGCTTACCCCTGTGTTTAGTGTATGGATAGGAACTGCGGAAAACAGCAAGCCTGAAACTGCAGCTGTGATAATAAAACTGGAAACTTGTTATGTTGAATTGTTTGTCTGTCTTTTGGTGGACTTCCTCTTGCAGTGCGTTTGGCCTTCTCCTTATGATGTGCTTAACACCTTCCTTGGTCTTTTCTTTGGCTCCATCATTGTCCTTTATTCAGATGTTCTCTCGCCTCTGATCTGAGTGTACTACTTCCAAGAAAAAGAAAACATAGATCTTTCTTTCCTCTTGTGTCCAATTTGTCCTTGATCGTGTCAAAAGTAGGGAAAATAAAATAAGCAATAAGAAAGAAAATGTTCTGTTGAAGTATCAGGACTACAGACACTCGTGTGGAATGTATGACTAAGTCTTCTAAATGAATGAGGAGCAAGAAGTGTAGGTTAATATTACTGTATTGCTGTGGCTTCTTGGTTTAAAATTTTCCTTTTTTTTTTTTTCTTCTTCTTCTTTAAATCACTGGCTATATGCAATCCGGGTGTGGGCAAGAATCTGTCTCAGTAATTAAGGCTGAAATATGTGGTCAGCCCTGTTCATACATACACCTTGTTACTGGGTGCACAAAGGAAAAGCGTGCATCTGGTGTGTGTGTACCAAGAATGGCTGCTTTGAGATGGACTAATTTTAGGACAGAAATGGCCCTGAGGTGGGAGAATCACACCCTCCAGGGGAGTATTCTTTTCTGCACTTTTTACCTTTCTTCATCTTCCAAACTCATGAAGATCGCTTCAGCCTTTCTGATCTGTCTTGACAAGTGAATGGATACCTTGACTCTGGCACATGTTCAGAATGCTGAAGAATGTAGATATTGTGTGTGTGTGTGTGTGTGTTACAGATTTCCACTTTTCTATAGACCTAAGACGGAGAGGGGAAAAAAAACTGCTTCAAAGGCAGCTTCTAAGAGATGATGTGTGCCCCTGGACGAGTGCTGTGTTGCAATTTTTTGTAACTGGTGTACTTAAGTTATACTTCAATGTCCGCAGTCCAAGCCTGAAGCATTAGGACAAGGAAGCAATAGCTCCACTGCTTTGTGTGTGTCAAATTCTGGCCCAGCAGTGCTGACAGTTGAAGTTATCATCTTGGCAGACATCTTTTAGATGTAGCACTGTCTGTGCAACCAGAATCCTGGGTATAGAGGGGGAGATGGCAGCACTGTCCTCTACTTTATCGTCAAACTAAACAGTAGGGCTAGTCCTAGTGCGAGCCTTGCTGCACTGAGAGTGCCTGAATAACTGTTTTTGTTTATTCTCATCCCATAGATGTTGCTGAGGCTGCCACGCAGTTTGGGCACGAAGCCCCTAGCTGGTCTTGGTCAGTATAGAGGCAAACAATTAAGTCTGTTTTCTCTTTTGCATGCTCTTACACATCAGGAAGTCATAGAGACAGGAGGATGCTCTGGAGATAAGGACAGTCACTCCAAAGACAGAAACTGAGTCCAGTATTTGGAATTCTTTGACATGTAATGCTTACATGCATATCTCTAAAATGTCATTCAGTGTTCCCTGGAAACATACAGGATTGGATTCTGCAGTTGAGGGGAAATTGAAACACAGAACTCAAACTCAACTCTTCATTTAAAGACACTGTTGCCAAAGTGTCTCAGAGTCTGAGCCTGCTAGGTACGTGAAAATCAACTGTGGCGCATATGAGCAATCCACCGCAGCAGTCATTTATCCCTGTACCCTCAGAAGCTTAGGACTGTGACACTCAAATATTTGATGCTTGTTGTGGCACTCAAGCATGTGATTTGTTATCCAAAGCTAGGTTTTTGCAGCATGAGATTATGAGTACTTCAGAATTCTAAGTAATTTAATTTCTTGTCTAGGTCTTTGTTCCTACCTTGTTTGGCCCTTGATCAGTTCACCACCACCTATAGTATAAGCACTTAAACTTTCAAGTATAAAAAACCAGAACCTGCAAGAATGTGTCTGATCTCCTAAAAATGAGAACAAGATTCTCTCGTGCATGCTTTCTCTCTTTCTCAGTAACTTTGTTTGAAATGATGCTGATATGCTCAGCCTTCCACATATAATTTTTAAAATATGGTGTAAATTTGTGTTTGGTTGTTTGCTTTGTTTTGTTTTGTTTGTTTTGTTTGTTTTGTTTTGTTTTTTAATTGAACTAAAAGATCTGGTCGGGTGCTTATTTTCTGTCGTCCAAGTTGTCATGATTCTTCAGAGTCAAACATAGATTGTCCGTTTTTATTTTCTGTACGTGTGCAAAGTATAATTTTAATTTCTAGCTCAGAAGTATGCTATTCATCATAAATGCATTTTGATCAAAGGTAGGCATTTCAATGTTGCTTAAAAATGAATACAAATATCATTCTCCTCCTCTCTGAAGTGAAGGAGCGTTGCCAGTGTTGCACAGAAGATAAGCCGGGCATCAGAGGGTGTCCTATTGGACTTCCTAACACCTGAAACATTCCTCAGTCTTTAGTATTCCTTTGTAAATAACACTGATTTTGTTTCATGGCATTAGTGCTGCAATAAGGTGAGGTAACTCTGCTCTCCTTTTTATAAAGGAAATATGTGCACATTACCTCTCTTAACTTCCTCTTCTCAGCACCTAAACTTTCAAAATATACATGTACATTAAAAGCCTTTTAAAGAAGTGAAACATTGTTTTATCTTGTGTGAACCACAATTTTACAAGACAAGCTTTTGAAAAGCTCTGGTTAAAGACAAAAGTAGTCACTCCTACCAAACTTTCAAGCTGCTGAACTTGAAAAGGAATGTAGTCTTACTTGCACAGAGGAGCGAGAGGATCAATACCGAATAATTTGAAACAAGTCTCTTCAATTACTCTTTATTAGCATGCTGTCTTAATTCTTTAGGTTATAGTCTGCATTTTATTTATCTAAAAAAAATTGGGGAAGAATGAGGCACTTCTGCTTAAAAAGTGTTAAGATGAAAAGTGTTCAAAGATAATCAGATGACAATCTGAGTTGGCATATATAGGGCATAGCTGTTCCAGAAGCTTATTTTAAACAAATCCAGTAAAACTGAATTCAGTGCGCTGTGGTAGTGTGCCTCTGAGTAAAGATGAAGCTTTTATTCTGAAGCTGCGAGCTTGCTAAAAGAAAATCGATGTCTCATGGACCTTCACTTTTTGGTGTATGCCAGTGCCTATTTCACATGGTCGTCTTTTTCATGAGCTAGATAAAGATCTGAGAGGAGACTCTTAAATCTTATCCACACAAGCAGAGTTAAGCCATTTTCAAAACCTGTTTAATTTAACACAGTTTTTAATCCACAGCCTTATTAAGTTAACAAGCCTTCAGCCTTGCCACCAGGTTCTGTAATCTTCTTAGATCTTCGGTCTAAGCAGGGCAGGGATAGTCAATAAGTAGATGAATAGATAATCTTTCAGAAGACATATAGGTCTTCCAGAAATACATGTTGATAGCTACACTGAGTTTTGAAGGGTTGAGAAGTGCTGATCTGAACTTACATTGAATATAAGACATGCTACCACAGTGCCTACAACGAGAGGAAAAAGTTGAAAGGACTATCACTTCATTTTGTTAGGGGGGAATAAAGGATTTTTTTTTTTTTTAATGCATCGGTTCGTGCTTTGCCGCCCAAAAATTTGGGTTAAATTTTAAATATAGAGTAGGGTAAATGAAAATAACCGTTTATTTCCTTGGCATTATGCATATGCCCATTAAGAGCTTCTTTGTGGTTGTTTCACAAGCTATCATTGAAAATATTTCAGGCAGTCAGTAGTCTGTGGACCAGAATTTAAAAAACATCAATGGGGATAATGGGGTATTAGCCACGTTTGCAAGCTGCATATTACTTCTGTTAAGTTTTGGCTCTTCTAGCCCTGTTGAACTTAAGCCGTGTCCGTCTCCTGAGCACAGCTCTTGATGTAGTGGAGCCGAAGGAAAAAACAGTTTATAGTGGAAGAAGACGAAGCCAGACGTGTTCAACACAGTACAAGAGCAGAGGAGGTGGATGTAGGGTGCAAGCCCGGTCTGGAAGATGCCAAGGGTGGCCTTGTATTTGGTGAGGGAGGTGGAAGAGCTGAGCAGGGAGTGAGTATGAGGCATGAAAGCAGTCTCTCATCTCGTTGAAAGAATGGGAGAAGGCCTCTGGGAGGAGATGGCTGGACAGCAGAGAAACTTCAATACTGATGGGTGACAAAGGGCTGAAAGGTCAAGTAATAAGGGAACAGAGGATAAGAGGACAGTGAATTAGGTTGAAAGAAGACAAACTGTGGTAGCCGATTTGTAACACAGCAATAGACATATTGGATAAAAAATGACAGGGAAGGAAATCAGATGAGGCAAGCGAGTCTCTGCTCACTGGAATTGAACTGGAGACCTGCTGAGGAGGATGTGCTGAAGGAATAAGTTGAAGAGTAGTTGAGGAAGGTTTTGGAGAGCATCAAAATAGAAAAGTCGATATGGAGGAGCTGGCTAGACAAGAAGTGAGAACAACAAGAATTAACTATGTTCACTCATGTGTCATCTACATTCCTCCAGTATGTGTGTATTTTAATTTCAAAATACTGTGTATTTTATTTTTAATTGTTTAATTGTTTATTTTGAAATAGTGTGTCATGTACTACGTGACATGTAGAATATTTCAGTTCTAAAATGGTTGAAGAACTTCCTGTTCTGGACTGTGAGGATTATTTCTGGCATATCTCTCAAGCATTTTGAGATTCTTCACAGGATTCTAAAAAATGTCAGTTTTATTACCAATAAACTATTTTCACAGTTCTTCTAGAACCAATAAAGCTACAAATTTAAATCTTCTGTTCAATAGGAACAGGTCAGGTAGTGTCCTATGAATTGCTTGGAAATCAGAAAAGATCCTCAAAGAAGGAAGAAAAAAAAAAAGGAGCATTTGTGACTATTCTGATTTGGTAGCATTTTCTTTCACTTTACTTCTGTGTTTCCTCAGTCTTTTGTGTTGTTCTTCAGTTAGAAATAAAATAAGAATGTAAACATCCTACTGGCATTATAGAGCATGGCTACAATCTCACATGCTATTCTTTTGAATTTAGTTATGACAGATAAGAATGAATTTTGTGGGGCAAATTCTTCAAGCAAAATAACACAATATTTTCAGTATGTTTTCAGTCCCTTGGAACAGCTCACCTTTATGTGCTTAAAAGGAGAACTATCTTCCTAGAATTACGTTTTCAAAATACATGATTTTTGTTCAGTAAGGGAGATCTTTCTTTATCTTTACTTTCACTAATCAGTGGAATTGGTTTTTCAGTGGAGAAATAGAATAGGTAGTGGTCTTTTTCTGGGAACAGATTCCCAAAGCAGTTTACAATTTCAAGAAATGTTTATCTTCTCATACTGAAACCTCCAAACCCAGAAGGAAACATAAGGTCCATGAAAGCTTATTTCTAACTTCAGCTCCTGTTGTGGGTATATGTTCTTTACTCAGGAAATCATAGTTTTTCCTATATTCAAGTCAGAATTGCGTTGCTTGCAACAGGGAGCTGATGTCGTTTAGCTTCCCTGTTTGTTATTTTACCAGCTCTCTATCTTTAAAAGGAATAGTATAAAAGAGGTCAAAATCGATTTTAAACAGCATAGAAGAGGAACTGCTTATTCTACAAGAGTATTACACACACACAAAAAAAGGAGTCTCTATCAATACTCTTACTTCAAATTATCTGCGTTTGCACTAAAGGAATCCAAGAAAAAAGGAGGTGTGAGTTACAACAGCACAACTGTCAGGAAGCATTTGTGCCCTTTTTTTCCTGCAGCAATCACACAATTTTACATGCAAACTCAGATGCCATTTTAAAAATATTCTCTGAGTAAAATTTTATGTAACATGGCATCTTTAATCCTTTTAGAGCTTTTGAAATGTGTGCAATGCACATGCAGTTAGGCTATACCACACAATTCCTTATTTTTTAATGTTGATGAGAATTATGACAGTTAATGAGATAGATTGGTTGGTGAAGTTTATGCCCTTGTTTGTTGGATTTTGTAGGCTGTAGTTGTCCAAGTGGATGTATATTTTTATCTGGAGTGTACTGTTCAGTTCACAAATAATGAAATTAGATTAGAAATGGTAAAATAAAGAAGAAATAAAATTATTTTGAGCCAATTTTGTACTTGCAGTAATGGAAGGATATGGATTTATAATATTCAGAGGCACGGTCCTCAGAAGAAATCCATGTCTGTGATGAAATTTTTCATCTGCTTACAAGGAGATTTCACTGCAGCTTCACTTAGATGTAGTCAGATTGAAGCCCAGTCACATATAGCCAGACTGAAGTTTAAGTTAGTTTATCGGAATCAAACAGAAGCATTAACTTGGTTGTTGTAATTAGATATGTCTTAGAGCTTGAAAAATCTTGTAGCCTAGTATGCAGTAATCGCAGCATATTTGATGGTTGGGCTTGGTTAGTCTTGCCTAATGGAAAATGGAAAGTAAAGTATTCCAAATCATGTGTTTCAAGTAAATATTGAATAGTTGCCTCCAGGAATTCATAAGTTTTGTTTGCATAAATACCTTATGATGTTGGAGAAATCCTCTTCATGCTTAAACAGATAACCTCATCCTCAGATCTGGATGTTGGCTGCAGTCTCGTTTAGGAAATCATGGCTCGCTCTCCTCTAACTGCTATTTACAATGTAAGGGTAGGACCCCACATCTTCCTAGAAACAGCATTTAATTCTTGAGAAGTCAAATACCTCTGGTTCTCAAGGCTAGAACGTTAGTAGATTTGTAAGATTTCAGATGAGCTGAAATCAAGTTATGTGCCAATTTTCGAGGTTTGAATGCATTAATGTGGTTAAAAACTCAGATTCACGTTCTTGCCATGTTTCCTCTTGGGGAAAGAGATAAAGTCAACGAAACTTTTGGTAGAGTGTGGCCTTCTGACCTAGGGGAAACCTTTGCTTTGTACAAAGGCAGACCAAACTTGGAACAGAATTCAAATGGCAGGGCTTTCTCAGTGTCCCAGAGCTCTGGTTTTGGGTGCAGACTCCAATTACTGAAGTCTACACTGCATATACTGCTAGATGCCAAGCTGTGCTTTGTTTTTGGAGAAGGTTGTTGATTTTTGTTACGATCAATGAATCTGAATGTCTTAGTAGTGGTACTCAGTGGATGAAATAGCATGTGATTTGTGCTGTGTTTTGAGAAAAGAATACTTTTTGCAGATTTCATTCCTCTGTTCAGCATATTAAGTTTAATAGAAGAAATCTGTCCAAAGTGGTTTTATGTAAACACTCACTGTGTTTATATTTTTCAAGGTCCCGTAGCTATAGAAATAAAATTGCAGTTTTGAACTTTGGTATTAAAATGTACATTGGAAAATACTCCGTTGGAATACAGAGGAGTGTTAATGGCTTTCATGAAAACAGATCTGGTAAAAAATCAACAGGTCTAGTTAGATATCCTTCGTTAGAGGGACACTGGGCTTAGTGTTTCTGTGGCAGCTGAAGCAGTAGAAGCTGCTGCTAAACACGCTGATCAACATAATAAAGCTGGAACAGCAGAGACTGCCCTATGAGGACTGATAAAACTGACCATAAATACCGCAGCTGGTCACTGGTTAGTGCCTGAAGAAAAATGGATTTTCCGAGAGAGGGTTAAAGGGAAAGAAGAAAAGAAGCAGAGGTGTGCATGAACCAGCAAGGCAACAGACAACACTCTAGAGAACCTGGACCTTTCTGGTAGTACTAACAGTTCCACAGTATGTGGGTGCTATTTCTTGGTCATGTTATTTTCAGAGGTTCATGATTTTATGAATGTTCTTGGTAAATACTATTTTGAATTCTCATTTTGTCTTTCTAATGGAGGTAAGTCAGCAAGGACCTATGAATGTTGGCTAGCTGTTCAGATCAAGGGCTAGGAAATACTTTGTGGTTTATTCTTTTTGTTTGTCTTTGCACACGATGTTTTCAAAAGACACTGGAAAAAATAGCATTGGATACAGAAGTCCAGTGTTTTTTCTGTTTTGTCATTTTGTCAATATGCGCTAAATCTCCTTTAAGTGAATTACCTTAATTAACGCAATTCAGCCTTTGCTTCAGTATTTAACGTACTGTGAAGATTGGTACTGGTGATCGTAGTGGCTTAATCATGTAGACTTTTGGCCCCCCTTTCTAAACCTGAAGTTGTTCTGCTCTGTGAAAGTAAAACATCCACTGGAAAAAGGATTAAAACCCAACTGCCTACATCCCAAGTGAGTGCTTTGGTCATTGGGACAGAGAATTGTTTTGCAATCCCTTTCAGTGCTGTAATAGAGGTTAAGGGAAATCCATGCCAAGACATCTGTGGTTTGCTGGTTGGATCTCATGTCATGTTGGATCATGTATTGCAGGTACTAATGACACTTTTTATGGAAATAGCACCTTTTTCTTTTTTTTTTTCTCTCCTTAATCTCCTTGTTTGTGTCCCCAATGAATTATTTGGTGAGATAAAATAATTCTGATTGTACATTTTGTCTAGAAAGCACAAAATTAAGTATGGCTTGAAGTGTGGTTTTCCCCTATTTTTTGACTATCAGGTGGGGAACATAAAATTGGTTGTTTGTGTTGGCTTAGCTGTGATATTTCTCTTCTCATTTTCCTCTGTAATGTAAAGAGGAGATTAATTTAGGAGAAAATAGTTCGTTTCTGACTTCTGTTTTTAATGAGAAAACAGCATCTCTTGGGATAAACTTTCAGATGTTGGAGCATTATTGTTTTGAAAGAAACTAATATTTATCAAAGCATAAATCAAGGGTTTTTTACAAGTTAAATAACTTTTAAAAAGACAGCCTTGAAAGCATACATAACTTTGAATATTACATTTCAGGTTAGCTATATCTCTATGATCTTGTGGGGATTGTATGTCTACTGTTGAATTTGAGGGAAAAATAACAAAAATAGTAACTTCAATCTAATGTTATTCCCTTAATAATGATCAGCAAATGGATTTCAGGTGTATGTGGACTTCAGTTTTTCATATGACCTTGCGCATTGTATCTAGCCTTTCACTTTTTCTACTTCAGTGTTCTTTTCTTAATAAGAAATGAGTGTCAGGTATGTTCTTTCCAGGTGGTAGAAAAAATGATTAAATTATATGCTTTATGTTATAGCACAAAGTGCTTGAAATCCTGAGTAGTGAATCTGTATTTAGAAAGAATCACTGAGCAATGTAATATTCCTTTGTTTCCTTTTTAAAAAAGCAAAATAGAACCACAGTCTTCTACCTCTAAGAAGAGAGAACAACTGAGGCTGTACAAATGTAGTATTATTGAGAAGTACAAGTACGTATTCATATTATGGCTCTAGATGAAGACTAACTGTTCTACTTGACGCATGCAGATGAGGGCATAAAGAGGGCATAAAAGTGACTGTAATGTGCTATATAAAATGTTATCACTAGAAAGCTGAACTGCCCGTGTGTAGAAATCATCCCCCTGTTCTCTTTCCACGTCCTTCATTTACTCTGTGCAATATTTCAAATAAAAAGCAAAACTGAGTTTTTTACTGGTGTGTTTTACCATTTGCCTTTTTAAAATGAAACTACTTCTTTATGTATTGCTTGATTATTTTTTTATTTATGTAAATTACTTTTAGGTATTGCTTGAGTTTATTTTTTTAATCTCCTTTGTATTGAGAGTGCTTCAGTGCTGGTTGTCTTATCATAGCTATAATGATTCTTAAATTCATAGCTTTGTTGCAATTTCTGTTGGTGTCAACCGTTTAATATAATTCTGAACTTAGAAATGTGGTCACTCAGCAGAGTGTGCACAGAAAGGGCTGCCCGGCTGGCTTGGCACTCTGTGGGCTAATCTGCTCAGGAATAATTAGTACAAGCATTACAGATAGTTCCAGCCAGGCAGCATTAACACTGAGTTTCTAAGAAACCTCTTGCGTCTAGTTTTGTTCCATTAGTATTGGCACGGATAGAAGCAGGGGAGTGTCTGCCAAGGTTGTTACCAGTGTGTGACCCAGCCTGTTCTTGGCTGGGGGGAACCCAAAACCCTGGAGTCTAGCTTACACCAGTACTCTGCTTTAGATGCTGCTTAGACCACGCGTGGCAAAATCAGGAGAATTCTTACTGTAAGTGAAGTTGTGCTGGAAGCTTCTCTGAAGCGAACCGTCCTCAAATGGACAAGACCATTAAATGTCTGTCCACTGGCATTTTCCTGTGTGTGCTTTTAGTGTTTGGGTTTTTCCATTTGTAACGATAGCACTGCAATGAAATATGCCACCAAGGCATATCAAAACTGCTGTGACTGTCAAAAGCTAAATGTAGCCTCTAGCACTTTTAACAGTAGAAGTAAGCTCTTCATCTATCTCTTAATCTAATATGTTGCTGAGATGAGAAAGAACTGTTAATAAGCGGTAGAGTCTTTGTGAGTATAGACTTAATAGTAGTAGATTTAATGATAAAGTTTATTAATGGAAGCCTTGCCCCACACTTGCTCTTGTTAAAATTCAGTGTGCTTTCCATGACAATTATTGGTGAGAGATCTTAACTTAAATGCTATTTTCTGAAACTAATTTTAGGCACTTTTTTTCAGCAGAGGGATGTTTATCTTCATCCCACATGCTGTTCTGCAGAAATCTGTTGTTGCAGTCAGGTGGGGGACATTAAATTTGGCGCTCTGACCCAATTGTGTTTATACTCTTACGTTCTCTTGCTAGACTGAGAAAAACTTCGCTGTTAAGATGCTAGATACTGAGCTTTGATCACATAGCTGAGCTTTGATTTAGGTTTCCCCATGTATTCCAAAAGGGACCCACTGCAGGTAGCCCATAAGTAGCACAGAGAAGAAGCACACATCTGAAATCCTGCCTTTCCACAGCTGAGTCAGCTTAGTCTGAATTGTGGATGACTATTTTACTGGTATTCACAGTTTGAACTCCTCTTCTAGAGTTAAGTGGTTATGTTGATTCCTTCAAAAGTTACTTTTTCTTTAAAAATAAAAAACTGCCCCCAAAACAGGGCAGTTACTTAAACAACAGTGGCAAAAAACCCCACCCAGTATTTCAGTGACTTGAGTACTTCCCAAAATACAGTGATCTTTGGTTCTCAGTTGTGGTGGGTTGACCCTGGCTGGATGCCAGGTGCCCACCAAAGCCGCTCTATCGCTCCCCATTTTCAGCTACGTGGGGGAGAGAAAATGTAACTAAAAGCCCCTGGGTTGAGATGAGGACAGGGAGATCACTCACTAGTTACCGTCACAGGCAAAACAGACTTGACTTGGGGAAATTAATTTATTACCGATAAAATCAGAGTAGGGTAATGACAAATGAAACCAAATCTTAAAACACCTTCCCCCTACCCCTCCCTTCTTCCCAGGCTCAACTTCACTCACGATTTTCTCTACCTCCTCCCGCCAAGTGGTGCAGGGGGATGGGGAATGGGGGTTACAGTCAGTTCATCACACATTCTTTCTGATGCTCCTTCCTCCTCAGGGGGAGGACTCCTCACACTCTTCCCCTGCTCCAGTGTGGGGTCCCTCCCACAGGAGACAGTCCTCCAAGAACTTCTTCAATGGGGGTCCTTCCAACGGGCCGCATTTCTTCACAAACTGCTCCAGCAGAGGGTCCCTTCCATGGGGTGTAGTCCTTCAGGAACAGACTGCTCCAGCCTGAGTCCCCCACGGGGTCACAAGTCCTGCCAGAAAACCTGCTCCTGTGTGGACTCCTCTCTCCACTGGTCCTGCCAGGATCTTGCTCTGGCATGGGCTCTCCATGGGGTCGCAGCCTTCATTGGGCATCCACCTGCTTTGGCATGGAGTTCTTCACAGGCTGCTCTGCCGTCACCCTCCATGGGCTGCAGGGGGACAGTGTGCCTCACCCTGGGCTTCACAACAGGCTGCAGGGGAATCTCTGGGCAATGCCTGGCGCACCTCCTCCCCCTCCTTCTTTACTGATCTTGGTGTCTGCAGAGCTGTTCTCACATGTTCTCACTCCTCTGTCCAGCTGCAGTTGTTCTTGCGCATTTTTTTCCCCCTTCTTAAATATGTTATCACTGAGGCATGACCACTGTCACTGATGGTCTCAGCCTTCACCAGTGGCAAGTCCGTCTTGGAGTCGGCTGGCATTGGCTATATCAGACATGGGCAAAGCTTCTAGTAGTTTCTCCCAGGAGCCACCCCTATAGCGCCCCCACTACCAAAACCTTGCCATGCAAACCCAGTACATCAGTTTGTGGAGCTGTAGGCTCTTCTGCTCCCGCTTCTGAAGGGGCGGCACTACTCACTCACCTACAGGCGGAGGAGCTGTAAGCCATCTCCACCCTCTCGTTCAGGTCATGTCAGGAAAAACAATTCGGTTCATTCAATTCCAAAAGGTCAGTAGAAAATGAACAGGGAGTAAGGCAGCTATCAGGGCTGATGGGTATCTCTGCTCCAAGAAGATCTGATATATTTAGTATTGCTCAATAACAAGTGTCTCCAAATCAGCACGAGGGATGGTGTTCTCTCCTTAATTTCTCAAAAGTAAAATTGAAGTTGGCATTAATGCCCAATGTGGTGAGTTAGTAAGTGCTGCTGGTGGCAACATGCTAAAATTCTGATATAATACAGTTGAAATCGATATAAGGTAGTAAAAAGCAAAATTTTTAATGTTTCAATCAAAAACATGAAACAGCCATAGTTAAAGATCATCTGTAGACTGAGTACTGCATTGTAGGTCAGACGTTATCAAATCATTTGTATGTTAAGCAGGTCTTCGCTTACAGCGAGAGGAGTATTTTTGTTGGGTTTTTAAAGTTTTGGGTTTTTTTTTTACTGTCTTTTTTGCTTCTTAAAAAATGTCTCAGTGACTTTAGAGAGCACAGTTTTAAGAAAACAAATTTTAAATGAATGCGGTATTTAGATTAATCTGGATTTCCCGAATGAAAATGCCTATTTGATTAACTCAAGTAGAAGGTGGAAGGGAAAGAGGTGTCAGCTCGCTGACTGCGTGAACGCGAGTCACCTCTAGTCACCTTACCACCTTAATTTTTTAAGATAACTTATATTTGTTTTCAGATACTGTGGGTTTTTTTAGGTTTTTTTACTGAATTTTTAGTTTCAATATTCAAAATTGGCTTAAAGCCTATTTTACTATAAACCTTTTAAAAATCAATACTGGATAATATAAAATAGTGTGAGATTAAATATTAATTGGCAAAGAAGACGTTCTATGCTACTGTTGAGCTTCCTTACAAATTATGCGGGGGAGAAATCCCTTGTAAAAGAAAACCTGATGTGTCAGATGCTTAGAGAGCTTAGCATTCCAGGCCACTGTAGAAATTGCTTCTTTTAGTAGTATTTCTGACTCAGGAATTATTTGGGAAATTACTGGGACGCGAACTATGAGCTATTCTGTAGTTCCTGCCCCTAAATTAATTCTGGGGTGTGGCAGTGATTGACTATGTATATTGCTGCCTTCATCTTGAATGGAATGGTCTTATTTATAAATTAATACATAGATGAAGGAGCCTGGAACAATAGGTTAAATTGTAGTCTTAAGTGGTATAAATAAAGAAAGAGCCAGCAGATCCATCAAGATTTCAGGTATATGTTACATCTTAATACATAACCTAAACATGGCTCTTAAAAAAGAATGACTTGAGTAGTAGTAGGAAAGTATTAAGTATTCATTTCTGCAGTGGCAAAATAAATATTTCTTATTTTCTCTAAGCGTATAAGTGAAGATACTGAAAATTCATTTCAGTGTACACATTCTGTACCCAACTGTTAAAGACGCACAATAAGGTACTATTTTATTTTCTTATTAGCGAAATTCTTATTCATGTGGATAAACTTATGGCAAGTTATATTTCTTTATAAAAGAGGTAATGCGAGTATTTCTAGGTTTTTGTGGGGAAGAGGGACAAGAAATAATATTTTATTAGTTTCACCTAAGACTATACCTGCATTTTAACAATCACCATTTTTTCCTAGTGTTTTGGGTTTTTTTCTTGCTGTTGGATTCTCCATTTGAGTCTGAGCCCTTAGTAGAAAGATTATATTATGATACCAAAGTACTTTATAAAATATATTTAATTAATTGGATTGCCATTTAGATCCTGTTCCCAGCAGATGGGGAGATGAGGCCCGTAATTCTCAACAAGTACAAAGAGAATTAGATTGAATCTGATCCACAAGACTCTGTCTCTTGTAGTTAAGATGCATTTTACATACCACTCGTTCGGTTTGTAACTTTCCTTCTCTGCTAAACTTGCTTATTGGAGTAGTTTATCTTTCTGTCCATTGCAGTAAGCATAGCAAGCTGTGAAAATAACGAGCTGTTTTCAGAAGTATGATTGAAGCCCATTATTTCCTTTCAAACAAATAACAGGTTGTACTAGAAAGTGGTTTTCACTTCAGTATGTGTGTGAAGGTGGAGGCACAGCACCACAATCAGTTTACTCAGTGTGTGTATATATATATAAAAAGTATATATTTAGTAGCCAGCGTATTCATACATTCATAAATATTGGTATATTTATGTGTTCAGCCGATGTTACGTATACAAGGTACCTCTGAATACATTATCTGTCCTACACTCTTGTATTTCCTACCGTATTGGCATTTGGCTCCCATGCTTTGATTTTACATATGGGTAGGGATCTTTCTAGTGCTACACACTGTGGTCAGGATCTATATATGGTGCTTTTTTCTTGTGTTCTTTTGCTGTTTGAGAAACCAATATAGATGAATCACCATCTCCAGTATATTTTTTGCTTTGGTAAGCTCAAGTACACATATTGAATAAATGCGGTTTGTTTTTGGAGTAAACTATGAAATATTATGTCATGAAATTAGATACTTTGGTCTGTTTATTGAAAGAAAAATTGCGGTTTTTATTTCCTGGGCAGATGAAAAGACAAATACTGAGCAAAGTTAATATTTGTCCAGTGCTATATGCAACAAACTCTTTCTTGGTGGTTGTATAAATTAGTTCTCTATTCACAGCTAAGGTTATTACTTCTTTTTTAGTTTCTGTTTATCAGGTTGATTTTTCTAGTTTGTTGTTGGACTTGTACTTCCGAAAAGAAAGGCAAAATAAACATACGACTTTGGGGATCAATAATCAATTCCAACTGAATTTGCTGAATGAATGTGCTTGTATCACAGCTCTAGAATGAATCTAGCAGTATTCTTTCAGCTCAGGTTCATCTAGTCAAGGTTGCTCACTTGCCCAGCCATTCAAAAATATGGCAGTGCATGAATTTGATAACACTTGTATCTTGCAAGAGAGAATATTCTAGGGAAGCTGTGGAGCTTTTGTAGCTTTTCGTAGGCTTGGATGGAGTTGTACATGATGGAAAAGAAAGAAAGACGGGAAGCACTTATAGAAATCTGTAAATTACAGGATGAATTCAGAAACTTTTATTTTTTGCCCTCAATAATAAAATGCATTAATGAATGCTATCATGTAGTTAAGACTGTGAGATACTGTTAAGTCCCAGCTCTTAAGCTGAATATATGACATCGGGCAAATCACTTAGTCTCTCTGTGAGCTGAATCATGATCTTTGACAGGTTTATCTGTAGCAATTTAAACTGTTATCACTCCTGCCTTCTGCTGAAGGTTACTGACAAAGTCAGTTTAGGCTAATCGGCAGGTTATGAACTGTGCCTGCTGGTAAGTTAGCACATGGGGCGTTTTCCCCGTTGTCCTTGCCAAATGGACAATAATCTTCAGTAGGAGAGTGGAGTAGAAAATAGAGGCAATAACATTTTAGGTGCTCTAGTAATCTTGATCTGTGAAATGAATAATACCTTTTTTCTTTTTTTCCCTTTTTTCTTTTTTCTTTTATTCTTTTTTCTTCTTTTTTCTCTCTTCTCTCTTCTCCTTTCTTTTAAAAAAAACTTTGTCCACTGCTTATTTACTTTGTACCTAAGATCAAAGGGTGTCAGAAATCATCTTGTACTGCATTTAGATATTGGAATGAGGGAACATCCAAGTGCCCTAAAAGAGAAATAATGCATTTCTCTAGCTTACGCAATTAAATCTCTCAATTGTTGTAATTTACAGAAAGCTTGTTGAAGTAAATTATTTTTCATTTATTAAATATATGAAATGTGCTTTCTTTTATGCAAAGTTTTTAACCAAAAATTATTACACCCAAAACAAGTCTGAAAAATAGTACAGTTTTACATAAGCAGGTATTTATTACTGAAATTTTAAATTACTGATTGCAATAGTGGACATGCATTGCTAAAGCAATGAATGAGATAACCAGTAGAAGCAAACAGAAGTAGAGCTGTTTTTTTGACATGAGTATTCTAATTGTATGCTGAGGCCTAATTTGATTTTAAAAAAAGATTTTTTTTTAAGTAGTAAGTGGAGATCTGTTTTCTATTGTATATTTGTAATTCAAAAAACCCTGCCTAACTCCTTCTGTTTTTTATGAAATGAGCATGTATAATTTGTATAGTTACAGAATGTTTAGTTTCTAACACATTTAGATCTCCTTTGTGGGTATAATAGATAAGAAATCTCAGACATGGAAGTACTGCATATTGATGGTGTTTATGTTAGAATATCGTGTGGTATTTTTCAGATGATATATGTTGCTCTTGAACTCTGTAACACAAGAAATTAAGGTTGCTTACTCATAAATGGGTTTTTAAAGATTGTATCTACACACTTGTTGAAATGGAACTCGTACTGATGAAACGGTATGAATAGAAATTCAAGCAGAGTATTAAAAGAACATAGGCAAGTCGTGGCAAAATTGGTTACAAAACCCCTGTAGATTATAGCAATATAAATCAGATTTTTTAGCATAAATTAGATTAGCTGTATAGCGTGCTGTGTTTGTGAATTTTTTTTTAATTAATGTTTAAGTATTTCTATTATACATTCAGTAAACAGAAAAAGGGTCTTTTTCTTATTCTAGCTGTATGTGTACGGCTTTACTAATGTGCGGTTGAATATTCACCTCAGAAAGTTATAATTAAACTCGCATACGGTCTTGTCTTTAGCCTTTTTTGTGTGCAATCCTTAATTACTTGCATTATGTCATCTTATAATACAGTTTTTAAAACCTTGGATACATGTGTGTTTTGATTTACTCTGCTTAGATCGATGAAACCTTAATCAGTCACATGAGAAGTACATAGTAAATCACTGCAGAGCATGCTGTGGATTAAGTATAGTACCTTACAATAGTAGTAAAATTTGAAAACCGAGATTACTCAAGTTTCAACGTTAAGTTTTCTTTATGTTATAATACATAATAGAAGAGAATCAAACTTCTCTGCCTAGTTAATCTTTTGATCTTTTTGAGAATTTAGCTGTACAAATTTAACTTTATAATGAGTGTTTTCTAAGACATGTGGTAGACATGCAGGTTTCTTCTAACTGGTTTGCTGCCATTTGTACAAATAGGTGTTTGTTTTTCTCCTTGTCATGGTGCTTTTTTGAAGGCCAGATATTCTTAAATTAATCAGTAATAAGCATGATTTACCCACAGAGCTTGATGCTTTATTTTGGGCTAGTTAATGCAATCTGGAGGTTAAATACAGAAAGTTTTATCCTATGGAACAGAAAGTGTTGTAATAACCAATTGTGTACATTATCATGTTAGTTGTAAAAATTCTATAATATAATCTTTCCTAGAAGTCAGTATATACGCATTGTTTCAGAATATGGTGTTAAAGATGCTATCAAATTTCGCTCAAGTGATCAGGGAAAGCAGAAGCAACATTATACCCTGCCACTACTAATAATCAAGACTGATAAAATTCAGAGGTTTTCCTCTCCTTATTTGAAGTTTAACTATTAGCATCTCATGCTATTATGAGTAACTACAAATATCTAAAATAGGAATAGGAGCAAATGTTTTGGGTTACTCAAGGCAAATTTTGATACTGAAAATAGAAACCATGAACTGTGGCATCCAATATTTTTGTTTAAACTGAGAATGTTTGTTTTTCAAGCTCATTTGCTACTTGAAGTAAAGCCCCTAAATCACCAAAATTAGAAATTTCTGTACTCTGGAAAACCTTTTCAATGGCCCGCATATTTGACTACTTTTTTTTTTAGGTAAATTTCACTTTTGAATTAAGAAATTTAAAAACTAAGGATTTTTTTCTTCAAATATATTCTTCATTCTTCATTGAAATATGGGAAAAGTGTACAGTCTATCAGCTGTATGCCTCATACTATCATCCTGTTCTTCAAAAGCAGACTGGTTTCCTAGGTATTGGGGACTTCCAGCAGTAGAGTCTAAAGTAGGTTGACTTTTTCAGTTCTTTTTTGAAGTTTCAATTTGTTAATTACTGTAGAATGTCTGTTATTTTTACTTCTGCTCAGTGTTTTGCTTCAAAAAAGTACCTGTTTTAGTAAAGGAATAAAGCAAACTGAAGTGAGTTGCGTCATTTTCCACTTCTTCATAATTAGACATTCTTGTGGGTTTAGTTTACATTATTTGTCATCCACTGGTAGCTGAAAGCCTCTTGGTAGAGGTCACTGGAAGAGATGTGATACTTTGAGGAGAAAACTGTATTAATTGTCTATAGTTCTTGCAATCTGCAAATTGAGTGCAGTTCAAATCAATATAATAATGATTAGAATTACTGTTTGTCTGATGGATTGTGTGCATGTTACCTTACACGTGGGGTTGTGCAGAAAAGAATTTATAATTCTTTTTTTTAAAAAAAATAGATAATTTTTGGTTGAAGGCGATCACGATGTATAAGCCATATGAACTTGTAAAAGCAGTATTATATAAAGGAATTTATTCCTCTCTCATCTCCATACTGGAAAAAGGACTAAAACTTTAATTTCTAGTAGCTGGGCAGAGTTGTCTTTAGTTGCAGGACTGAGTATAATCCCCCTCTGAACTTTCCTCCTCCACATCCTTTACACTGTTGTGCAAGCATGTAGGCCTGCACATCTAATCCCAAGTGTTCATGTACAAAGTAAAATTTAAGACTGTAGTTGTAAAATGTCATTTTCCCTTGGTTCCTAGTAATCCAAAATGAAACGATGCCCTTGGAAGAGAATGACTCATGTTGTTGTGTTACAGCATTAAAATGCCGAACAGTTTTGTGGGAGGGAAGCTGGCGGCCGAGCAGGTTTCTCTGCTGCTGGCGTGGGGCTGTGGAGAAGACGCGCGCTCTTGGGCCCTTGATGGCTTCTCCTCTGAAGTGGCTGGAGCTTTTCGCTCCTGCCTCTAAAAGATGAAAGCTGTTCTTACGTCGAGTTTTGGTGAGTATGTAGGAGGCTATTTGAATTTTTCCCCTGAAGACAGTAGTTCAAATGCTCCTGTCGGAATGGGAATTGGTCCCCTTTTAACTCGTGCTGTTATTTGTTGCCCTGTGATTGAAGAGTCAGATGGTAAATATTGCTCATCCCGGCAGGCAGCTGGAAGGCAGACAAGAGGAGCAGCTCTGCTAAACTGCCAAGGGTTTCAGCCTGAGGAGCGAGGAGCCAGTTGGCAAAAGCTGTAAATGATTTGGGCTGACCTTTGCACCTGTGTGTTTGCAGAAGTTGAGATGATCTGAACTGAGGGATGGATTGTGGGGGTCCCATTTTAAATCCCGCTGTTAGCTTCGGCAGCGGGAACCAGCTAACACGGTTGTGTGAAACCCTCTTGCTGGTGACTCTGGTACGGTGACTGGCAGCTGGGTTATTAAGTGGGATTGAAAAAAATCAGAAAAGAAAAAGGATCAAGAATGAAATACCATGTTCAACATGTCAGCTATCCTTTTATAAGAGAGAGGCCTCTGGTTTTCCACAGCAAGTAGTTTGACGTGATATGGAAGTACCTTGTGTGATTTGATGTGCTGTTGTAATGTTTCCAGTGGCAGTGTTCATTGCATGAGACTGCAAGCTTTTTTAGCTGCAGAACTATAAGTTAAAGGAAAAGGGGAAACAAAGACTTCATTTTTCTCAGTAGCGTGTAGCACAGACACGGAGAGGAATATCTGGTGAACTGAAAGGAGAGGAGAAGAAACATTTTTCCCTCCAGGGTTGCTAGTTCACAGTAGATGGTTGTAATCTTGAATCCTTTCAGTGTCTCCTCATCCGCATCCTCTAGAAACCTTTTTTTCCCCCCCAGAGATTTAAATTGTGCCTTTCTCACTGGGTTGACTAAACTGACAATGTAAACAGTGTTGTTGATAATGTTTTGTATCATTTTTGTAACAGTAAGTTTTAACTGTTTGCCTGTAATGTTTATTTAAAATAAATCTTTTGAATAATCCTTTTTAAAATCTCTGTATCCGCACTCTATATATTTCTGAGACTTAGGTTTCATTATCAAGGTATAATATGTAGGAGTTCTAGGGTAGTGTAAAATTTTGAGCTTTTGCAACTGCCATTCTCCTGTAATCTTTTGGATATTTTCGTATTTAATTACTAATGCCTTTGCTACTCCTAGGCAAAGAACTGTGGTCAAGGAAAATTATATTAGTCTGTATTTCTGGTTGTGAAAATGCCATTATTGTATAGTGGCTGAGGAAATTGAAGGTCATTTGTTTTCTAGACAAGTTAAAATTATATGTTTCAGGTACATTTTCAAAGAAATTTTCAAAGAAACATACGGTACCTCTGTATATGTGAGGAGTGGTTATTAAAAAAAGCTCAGTTACTGCTAATACTGGCTCAACCGCATCAGGGTATTGCGGGTGCAGGAGGTTGGCCTTTGTTCTTCAGTGCCCGTGTATCAGAAGTAGCAATAGCAACAGTGCGAATATGTTGTGAAAACGCCTATTAGTGTAGTTAAGGGCTATGTCACTACTAAATGAATTTGCAGTTTCTAAGGAAAGGTGTGAGTGTATGAAGATCACATATAGGTTGGTCTGAGATGGGTGGGGGAGCAACCTCTTTTTCCCTTACGAATGTATGATGAAATGTTGATGAAGATTTGGGAGCAATGAGAAAGAAGAGATAATGAGACAAAACAGGAATATCCTTAAATTTTGTATTTTAATGCGGTATTTCATTGTGTCTACAGTTACTTCACTAACTACTTTTGGTAAGTTTATGGGTAAAATCTCTTTCAGATTACGTTGGAGTACAATATGAATATTTGTCTCTGAGCATTCTCCCCAGGCCTAATGATTTCCTTGTCATTATTTTTTTTTCCTTAAACTGAAAGAGTGTATATTTTCTCTTTTAATGACCAGAACAAAAGTGGCAGGAAAAAATAAGGCAATAATGAGTTGCAATGTGTTACAAAAGGATGAATGACATTCCTAAGGGAAACAAAGTAGGAGGGCAGGGCAAAGGTCATTTAAACGCTGGACAGTAGCAGCTATTGTCTGCTGGGAAAAATGAGGGCCAACAAAAAGCATATTTCTTCTAAAGAGCCTATATTCCCTGCAAGAAATATTCAGAGAAAACAAAACAAACTCTAACCTTCAGCGTTCTCCAAGTGCATCCTCCTAAGACGCAAAGCCCGTAATGCATCTGCAAAATGGAAACCTATTCCCAAAGAAGTTAGTTGTATTTTAACTGTGTAAATTTGTTTTTCTAATGTATTCAGCTACATGTTGTGAGGGATCAGAATGGAAAATTGTGTATTTTTTTAACTCGTGTTAAAGTAGTCCCTTTTTGCTGTTGTGTCCAAAACATGCTTCGTATTCAAATAGCATAGTAGGTCTTTATTGCAGAAAGCTGCTGTTCTGCTTTTCCTATCAAGCTGCTAACGAGTTCACTTGTGCCAAAACATGAATGAGTACTAGCACTTGTTCACCTAGAAATGAATGTCTGTCTGGCTTCTGGTAACACCAGCTAACTTCTAAACTGTAACCTTACATTGCTGTTTTGTTTTGAGAAACAGAAGAATAAGAGTTAGATTAATTTTAAATTTTTTTGTGTGCGGGTGTAATAAAATGCACAAAATCTGCTGTAGTAGGGATGCTGACTACCCATGCAATAACAAGCAATTTCTAAGATGCGTCTGTATGTGTTGCCGTAAGTGTAAATGTATGTGTGAGCATTTTTAAATCATCGCTTGTGATTTTAAAAAGCGTTTTGCAAGCTATAATAACATAGTTGTTAACTATTGCATTAAATAATTTTTTGAAATACTGATTAGTTTTTCTTGGGTTTCCTGACATAATTTGTCTTTTTTTTTTGGAGTAACCGGAGTCCCACTGTACATCTGGAGATGGCTGATTTCTAATTCATGGATCCTTTGAAATGCTAATATACAAACAGTATATAGAAAATAGCTAGGCTGATGGGCATTAGCTTTTCCATTTCCAGTTGCCTGCCTCAAATACTGTAATCCTAACTATGAGTCAGACTTCAAAATACTCTTTCAGAATGGGAAAGTATTTAACACGATGAATTTAAATGGTCCATTTAACAGAACAACTTTGTTTTTAATAATGTTAGCTGCAGTAGTTTTCTGGAGTTTGTTGATTATTCAACACTGGAAAATACATTTGCAGAGCATAGTTTTTGAATGATATTTGCCTTCATGTAAGATGTGGAGGATGAGAGGAGAAATGGGTACGTTCACTTTTTTTTACTATTATTATTATTACTACTATTATTATTTTTAACAACTAGGAAGTGTACCACAGTTATAAAGTTTTTAGCTTCTTGTGCTAAGGCTTTAGGTTACGCCCAAGTTTGTACTTAGGAAAATACAGATAACGATAGCATGGGAGCCCAATCATGGTATTTGAATCTCAGTTGCCCGTATGAGGGAGAGGAGCTCAGTCCATTTTGAGGGAGGAAAGAGTGAGATTGCCGGGCAAGATAAGGGTAGAGAAAAAGAAAAAAACAAACGGTAAGTCAGTAAAAGTTGTATATTGCATCCGGTTTCTCCTGGGCTAGATATATGAGATAATCTATAGCTAACTAATAATAATAATGTCTACGACAGGAGAGAACAGATGTTATAGGTCTTAAAGCAAGGGACAAATTCCATAATCTGATAGGTGTCTATGCAATATAAATGATGCTTTGATCTAAAAACTTGTGTTTGAGTTACTTAATCATGCAATTGCTTGTAAGCCTTCTTTCCTCCTTCTCCAAGGTATTTAAGTGGTAATTTAGCTGGTCCACTGTCAGGACCAGGAAAATGCTGCAAACCAGGAAGGGACCATGGTTTTTTCCTGCAAAGGCCAATACTTTTGCCTCTCTCTATTTTCAAAGGGATTGAGTCTAATAGCTGGTTCACCTTGGACAACCACAGCACAAACGTTGATATGGCAACGCTACTTAGCGTGGGCCCCGTCAAAATACTGTCTCAAGCATTCCAGATAGAAATCTGCTCTTCTCACCTTTTTTGCTTTTGAATGTTTGGAAAGGAAGAGCGTTCCTGCTCTTCACCTTTGGATACGGCATCATTTGATCTTGTGGTAGTTAGCTGAGTACTTCAGGTATTCTATCTAAAGTAGTGGTCGCCTGATGTCTTTCTTTTCCCTAGACTTCATGATACTTCGCAGTATCCATTTGTAAGTATGCGGTAGTTTCCTGTATGGAAAAGTGTGTGTTTGTGTGTGTTTTTGCATGTTGATGTTTGCCATCATTGGTACCTATTGTATGAATCTCCAATGCCCTGTATTCTGGAAAGGAGAGCTAGAGAGAAAGGAACAAAACAAGTCAGTTAAAGGGGATGAGGACTCTTGGTTGTTAACTTTTTGTCTCTATCTGTAAAATGAAAGCTACACCACTCACTCATCTCATTGAAGCAATTTTGCATATTTATGAATAACTTTATTGTGCTTAACATAATTAAAACCTTACTAAGGGAAAATGAAAATTTAGTATTCTGGGTTGGTCAAATGAGTAAGACATAGAGACTTCTGATCACTGATTAATGATAAGAAAACAATATAACGCCATCTCATCTCTAGAAAGTTGAAACAGTGATCATGTAATTAAAGACTGTATTATGGTACATATGTGGGGGATAATGTAAAGTTCTGCAGGCAATATCAGCTCAACATTTACTAACTTGGAGGACTTGCGTGTGTAATGTTACTGGCTTTAACATAAGTTGTATTTGAAAGGTAGACACAGCAGAAGAGCTACCTTGTGTCTAAATGCAAATTGGTTCGAGCAATGAACTAACGAGACAAGCTTTTCTGTATTGTTGGAGGGATTGCTTTGTTGTTTGACTAAAATGCCTTTCATCTTCAGATCCCAGTATGATACCAGTAGGTAAAGTACAATCTCTGCATTATCTGCTTTTTCTTTGCCTCTGGAGAGAGGGTTTTTTTTTAATTATTAGTTTTCCACTGCTGCCTGTATGGATGAAGTTAAGCATGATATCTTACAGGTTTCTGTTGTATTTTTTTTTTATACCTCTAGTAAAAAGAGGGCGGGGGAGGAGAGCTACTGAGGTCCTCCATGGGATGACACTTGTTGAGCCAGTTACTTGGCTGTCAGAAGTCTGAGATCTTACCAGTCCAGTTTATGAAAATTATTAAACCTTTGCATGATTTGTATTTCAATTTGTAACCAAGGCAAAATACTAACAGTTTCTGAAGCTAATGAGAAAAGTTGTCTTTAGATTCAAACCCTAATTTGTGTTGCAATGTATATTATCAATACCCTTCCTCTTAAATATAAAAATGGTGCATTAACTTTGTGGAGGGATCTCCTAACTTGCACAGGGCATGTCTTTCCTGTCTTCACCCTCTCATTTTCCATACTTCCTTTCCCATCCTTCATTTCTTTACTCAAGTGCTGGATTAAGTTCCTTATTTAGTAAATATTTTAATAAAATAAATTAAAATGCTGTTTGGCATAAAGCTTTCTCTGTTCATAGCGCAGGTTTCTGTGGCTCTGTGGCATCGCTACTCCATGTTTGGACAAAACACAACAAAATCGAGGTTTTGATGCTTCTGGAAGGGACCAGTTGAGCAGACAAATATCTGTCACTTACTAGAGGAATTGCAGAACTCCCTGAGGAGACGGGTTGTTGCTCTCTTGATGTTGTGGGAGGTGTAGGTCTGGGTGCGGAGTGCTTGTGCTATGGAAGCCTCTTCAGACATCTCTTGTTCTAGTCTCAGGTAGACTACTTTTCCAAAGCTATTCCCTGCTATACTTAGTTTCATCTACCTACGTATGTGGAAACAAATGAAGTTTCAAGGGATTTAAAGAAAGAATAGTTGTAAGTAGTAATAAACACAAGGCAGTAGAGATCAGCTAAAGTTTGGAGAGTTAATGATGTAGAATTGTTGTCTTTGCTGGAAAAAACTAATTGCTGGATATAGTAAAAAAAACCAACCAAAACATCACTTTAAGAATTTGTTTGGGAAATGCTCAAACAAAGCAAAAATAAATAAATAAACTGGGGGGTTAATCCACACGCGTACAATGTAGAGGGTTAAACTAACCATTTTAGAAGTTTAATAGTTATTTTTTTATTATATTGCCTTTTTTGCAAGCTTCATCAGGATGGGGTATAAAGAAAGCTGTTCATTTTATGGAGAGTAGAAGATAAAATTGAAGACTGGAGAAGCAGAAAACTCTTAACCTGTAAAGTAATTAACTATGCCAGGAATAACCACTCATAGCAAAGACAAGAGAGGGAGAGAGTTTGGCTTGTACTTGCAGCCCCAGTGATAGTACAGGTACTTAAATGGAGTTACAGCTAAATATAATTTTTCATCTACTAAAGAGCCATGTGAGAAGAATCTCGTTGCTTGAAATAATTTGTATGAGTTTTAAAACTCTTAAAAAAGTACAGATTTCTTCAATTTCTAATGTTAAAAGACAAATCTTCATTTCTCATCTGCTACATTCTGATTTACAGGAAATCTTTTTGGATTTTGACCTCTGTGTATGTGTAAATATAAAAAATTTTTAAAAATTAACATGTTGGTAAACTGACCGGAGAGAGGTAGAACTATGTTGTGTTTTATTGCATACGTATATTAGCATAGCTTCATTTGTGTATCCAGTAAAACAAGGCTCAATAATTCAAGTTCTTACTTATTAGGCTAACTTGGGTGTCAAAATCTCGTCTAAGGAGAAAAAAAGCTAACTTTTGGTCAGCTTTTTCGTTGAATTTTTGTTAATGCAATATGAAGCATAAAAAAGTATCATTAAAATGACCTTTTAGGGGTGATGCAATGGGAATATAATCTGTCTATAGTTATGTAAAGCAAGTGTTTAGTACATTCTGTGTTCCAAAACATCTGTTGCATTTTTTGAAAATCTAAAATTTGTGTTGTGGATGACCCAATAGGTGATGACCTCTTTGAAGAGAAACTAGACAGGCATCCTTTGCCTTCCTCCCCTTGATGCAAGATTGTTCTCTAAAGAGGCATTTTGAGTGGGAGAAAACAGTCAGTTCTTGTAGAAGACTTTAGGTACATCTTATATAGAAGACTTTAAGCATAGGTTTTTCTGCACTTGTTCCTGAAGTTCATTGGCATGATAAGACATGATGTTTTAGATGCAGCCATTACAGTCTGTTTGATATTTTTAGGACATAAGCCTGCTTCACTGCCTGTGACGTAACAGAAAGTAATAATTCAGAAGAAGTAGGAAACGATTTCAGGCAAATGACTGACAAATTTAAAGTCTTTAGATGCAGCATGAGAACACATACCAAGCTCAAGCCAACGCAATGTGGTTTGTACCAGAAGCTGTAAGTTGAGCACATGGCAGTATGTGGGTAGTCCTGGTCCTTACGAAGAGCTAGGTAAATAATGAGTTGCTCCTAGTTTTTCTGACCTGCAGGAGTTTTGAGGCACTGTGCAGGATGTGGTTTGAAATCCAGGCACGTCTCCTAATCTGTGCAGCCTGTCAGAACTCCTTACATTCAATGGTCACAAATTGAGACTTGCTTTATTTTTGTGTGGCGAGTTATGCGTTAAGACGTGAGACGCATTTTACCAAACCCTTTGTAGGCAAGTGAGGCAGTCATTGCTTGGGTAGCACCAGGGCTGCTGCAGTCTGGATTTTGATGGTTGTCTTACATGGTTGGGTCTGCCGGTTACTGTCCTCTTCCCCTCTCAGCTAGGAGCTTTTTTTAGGGAGGCTGGATCTGTAACTCCCTATCAAGGCAGATAATTTTGTTCAACAAAGCAAGTATAAGGTAATGGAGATTCATCAGTGAATGAAGTGAAGTGGTCAGTGTGTGCTGGGGTAATCTGGAAGTACGGGTCTCTTCTTTCCCTGGACCATTGCCGCAGTTTGTGTGTTGCTGAAGCTGTGGTTATGCTGTAATTGTTAGTTTAGTACCCTGCCTGAACATTTGCTTTCTAGCAATTTTCCCTTTACTGGCTGACCCGTCTTTGTTCAATATGTTGAATATTAGCTAACGATAAACTGCAGCAGTCAAACCACTGAACCCAAGTGGAAGAAAGAACTGGTTTTTTTCCTTTGCTCCTTTGGCCAGGAGAGAGTAGACGACCATCGACATTATTTTTCCCATTTGTGCCTGTGTGACTTTCTGGAAAGGCATTTCGACTTGAAGTCTTCTCTGGTTAAGAAGGTTGCTTGTTTTCATTAGACTAAGCTTTAAGCCTGTACCCACACTGCAGTGACCTGTGTGTGATGCCTCTTCATGTCCTCTGTGTTAACTGGTTCCACAGTATTTGGGGTTTGCTGGTGTCTCTTATCACTCTTGTGTCCCCTACCAGCCAGATGGAAAAGGGACGCCTGTAGCTGGTGGCAAATTATACGTGTCCTCAGTGAGCAGCCAGCAGCCACAGAGAAGCAAGCGGAGGATGGCACTAACGTGGCGCTCTGCCTTTTTATGTGCCTGCTTGTTTTAATGCGGCTTGATAGAGAGGGGAGTGGAGCTGGCCAAGACCGCAGAGATTCCTTTTCGAATGTAACCAGGCTAAAAATTGCCTTTGGCTGCATAGCAGACATGCAACATTTCATACAAATTGGAATTTTTTTCATAAAGTCATGGTCGGATCTTGGAATTTTCATCCATGTTATTAGGGTTTATATTCTAGCTCATGTTTAGAGCAGATGTTAACAATAACAATTATTGTTTAGAACAAGTTTCCAAAGTACGTGTGGCTTTTATTATTGTTGTCTTTAATATTTTAAAAGAAAATCAATGACACGCTTTTGAAATACATGCTGGTTTGTAATTATGGCAATGCTGATTTGTAAAACACAGTTCCTTCTGATATGTTTTATGTTAAGCTCCTCTGTACAATGTTCAAAGACTCATGTTGAATTTAAACAGAAGACTTTTGTGTATAGTTAATTTTAGGGGCGATGTTACAGATGTAGATTGAATTGCTAAAGAATATTTTAATTGTTTCTTGTATTTAAATAGCATTTCACACAGAAGCTTTCATCAGCTGCAAAGACAGTTGAGGAAACCAAACTGTACTACGTTTTACACATCTGGATAAGCTTTTACTTGTTAGTGGTGTATTTGCAGAGGCCGTTTAAGCCAGCACTGTGTTTAGCCGCACAAAACAATTAAAGTACGTTCCTAGAAATGTCTTTTTTTTAAGCAGGGGAGAGGAGAGGCAATGTCTGACCTGTCATAACATCTAAATAATTTAATTGGAAAAAGTCAGCTGTCAAACCTTATGATACTAAACTGTTGAGCAGTATAGCTCTGCAAAAACAAATAGGAACATGTACTTAGCATTCCCAACTGAAAGTTTGGGAAGCACAAAAATAGTGCGATGCAAGGAGCATTGGAGACACCATCTTGCCAAGGTTGGCCATTTTTATGTAGAGCTAATTATTTACACCTGGAAGTTTAAACTAAATATAAGCTGCTAATGTAGACTTAAAAACTGTGAGGAAATTAAATTTGAACATTTGAATAATGAGATAATAGGTTTGATTTCCTTTAGGCAATGCAATAAATTTGCAATGTATTTTGTCTGATGCATGGATGATAAATGAGGTTTGCAGAAGTGTGTGCACGCAGCATAGCAGAATACTTAGAAGGAGCGTGGTGTCATACCCATTTTTGCTGAAGGGTAGAATTTTGTTTGTACTGCAGGATGATCCCACTAATACCTAACCAAAGCGGAGACATGTTACGAGGAAAGTGCCCTGATACATACCATGAGAGACTTTTCTTGGAGTTCCAAAAAAACCATAAATATAAAATGAAGACACGCTTTAGAAATTATTTTAGTTTTATTCTATACAGACCTTATATATTCTTAATTTTTTTAATATTGTCAAGAATTTAGGATAGATAATCAACATACTATTAATTTTTTTTTCTGTTTCTTTGTATTTTATTTGATACTTTGGAAAAAGAGCTGTAGTAGCCTTGCTTTTGCATCTTAAGCTGTGTTTAAATAGAAGATCCATGGCTTCTTTTTTTGCATTTAGATTTCCTCCTCTGTCTGCAAATATTGCGAGTTGAATCCAGGGAACCAAAAAAGTAGTTTCACATGGAAAGTCTTACAATTTCAGTAAATAAGGATTGCTGTTACGATCATTATCACAGAAAGTTATTCCTTTGGCCTTTCCTTCCTAAATTATATAAAAGACTGTTAAGGGATCCAGAGAAAACTTCAGTCCAGTCTATTCATAGGAAAGGTTTGAGTTGCCGGTAGCGTGCTTTGAAAGGTACGTGGCAGAATGTGATTTGCTTCTTTCTGTGTTGCACTCCAGGTCACATAAATAATGTTGAAGACTACTTAGTCTTTGTTACCAGCAGCTCAAAGCATTCAGGATGGTAGGGGGAGGGGCGTTTAAAGAAAAGAAAAAAGTCAAGTTTGGAGATAACTTTAATTTAACTTTCAGATTTTCAAACTGCAGCATTACCTTTTTGGCCTTTTTTCTAGTAAAGTTTTACATTTATTTGTGAATACATCAGAGTGTATATTTAAGTAACTGCAAAGCCTAGAGTTTTGAAATAAATACTAAAATCAGAAGACTGAAAGTCACAGGAACTGGAATAATGTGACTGAATTATGGAAGCACATGAAAATTGGCACAAGTGTAATTATTCATATGCCAGTTCTGTGTAAATATTGCAGAGCTGCAGAACTTGTGCTTGTGTGACTTGATCCTTGTTTGATATTGAGATCTTACTTTGGTGTAGCGCAGCATCATTAGGGGTAACATTAATGTAACCATTCTGATTTGTCAAATACCAGATTTCAAAATAGCTTCTTAGAGTTTGCTTCCAATATAGAGGATACTGGAAATATATTTCTTTAACTGGAGTTACCTGCAGATAGCTGTGAACAACAGCGTATTGTACTGGAAGGATTTTTGATGCATCTGGGAATAGACCTTCACAGCCTCTCTGTATCGATTCTTATGGTCTGGATTCTGTCTCCTCCAGGATTCGTAACTGGTATAGATGGTGATGAAATAGGATCAGTGTGATTTTGTACTTGAGAAAAGTTAACGTGAGAAGACCTTGAACAGTATTGGAAGGAAGAAGAGAGCAAAGAGAGATCATATGTAATTAGCTATCAACTCTTTAAATAATTTTTTAAAAAATAAAATAATTATTTGCTCCTTAAGCACTTGGTGTAATGTAAAGGAAGTGTCTCAAACTCAAATTCTTCAGTACAGTATTCGTATTCTGAAGATCTTACACAGCTTGTATTAACATAATTTTAGTTTCTAAAAATATTGGAAATTATTTTACTTCATAGAAAGTATTGAAACATATAAAATACGATTGCAATATAATTTCCTAGTCCAGGAATTCAGTCATTTTGGGCTGTCATAATGAAGTTCAAGACAAAGTATTGGTTGCTTAAAAAAAATAGTAAATTATCTTCGGTATAAGCGACCCCTGATGTGTAGATACATGTTTTGTGAACAAAAGGGCTACATTTCCAAAGCTGAACACTCCCCCAGATTTAGCAGAAATAGTCCCATATAACAAATGGCATAAAGAAGGAATACAAATTACAGCTTTACGTAATCAGAAGAGCAATGGTAAATAATGGGCTAAAGTTACCATGAGTTACACAAGTACTTTAAGAAGCGTCTAAATCTTTGTAGCATGGTAAGCCAGTGGAAACTTCCTAATGGAAGGGATAAATTGTTCTTCTGTCGATGTTTGCAGTTTAAGACTTGGTGCCTTTCTGGAAAAAGTGATTTTCTGCATCGCAGACTTAATGGGCTCTTTAGAAACAACCTTAAGTGCAGGCTTTCAGGGACAGACTTACAAGCCAGCTCTGTTGAGGGCAGCAAATTTTGGACAGAATGCGTCATGGTATACATCAGTATTTCTATACTATAGTTTCTGAAACTGTGTCTGGGGTCACATTAAATCCTAAACCTCAGCCATCCTTCAAAGAGAGAAGAGGGTTGAGTGAATAAAGAGAAGTACTGGAATGTCTACAAATCTTGACAGGAAGGACAGTTAGGAGAAACATGGGGGTTCTGTTGCTCTCCTGGTTTGAGCAGGATTAATTTCTCTTTCAGTAATTTTACTTTTCAGTAAGGTTTCTTCTAATGCTTGGTAAAACTGCATTTTTGGAAGACTCTAGTGTCTGAATTTGTGAAAATACTTACTTTATAGCCAGCTGTGGTGTGCGGGTTTCAAGGTCTCAGTGTTTTTGAGCTCGCCAGGTGCAGGACGAGGAAGAACGAGAGCCATGCGCTTGACCCAAGCTGGCCAACAGGATGATTTCATACCATGAATGTCACATTCAATATAAATTAGAAAGTTTGCTGAGGAGTTTTTCTCTTCTATGATGGCTGCCATCCTGAATTTCTTGCCCTGGTGCTGCCCCCCTGAGCCCTTCCCTTCCTCCCAGCGCTGTAGCGCTCGAAGTGTCAGACATCTGCTGTCCACTGCCGGGAGTGCACAGCTTCCTGCCGATAGAATGGTCTGAGTATAATCCTTGCGTATTTTATATTGGTATCAGGATCAATATTGGTTCTTTAGTGTTATTAATGTTAACTATTTAGTCTTACTCTACTAAATCTGTTTATGTTTCAACCCCCAGGTTTCCTTGTTTTTTCCTGATTCCCTTCCTCGGTGGGGAGGGGTCATCAGGCGGTAGAGTAATTGTCTAAATGACAATAAATTGTGGGTTCTTCAAACTATAACAATTGCTTACGAGATAATTTGTTGGAGCTTTGAGCTCAAGTCAGTGGTGTGAAGAGTGTTTACCTTGCAGGAAAGTTGAATGTGTGTGACAACAGCATGTATATTGGCCTAACATCAACGTTGTTGTACCACATGCAAGTTTTGTACCTACATGAATATATATTCAGGGCTTTTCATTCAGGACAGAATTTCTGTGTCAGCACCAGTTCACACAAATGTGCTGAGTGGAACACAGGGCCGTTTTAATGCAGTTGCGATTCGCAGGGGTTTTACTGTACATCTGTGGTTTTTTTAAGAGTAGTTAATCAATTTGATTCTATATATATAAGGTACAATCTCATACAAGAGCTGAGAAATATCAGCTCCATTAGCGGTGGGCCTTAAGGTGCAGGTTGTCTTACTGGACAAAAAGTGGTGGAGTTTCATTTTATTTGAGTATCCTGCTTGAGGAGTTGTCTTCCATCAGGCCCTGCTGGAGTCTGAATCAGAGAACTCTGAAGCAGCATGACTGAATTCTGCTTTCCAAATATATCTCCACCAGTTTAGTAGTGTGAATAGTTAGAGAGAAGTAAAGAGCTGTCAGCCTTTCATTAGCCTATCTGATTCTTAACTCTTGGCTCCAAAGCAGTGCTTTCCCATGCTAATGCATTACGATTGAACTGCGTAATTAAAATACTTTTTATCTAAATGAGAAAGTTGTACTTCTTGTAAGTTGTTCTTGCGAATTTATTTGTGGAACGTAATTATTCTGTGCATTCCCTGTTAATGTAAGTAGGTGGTTATTAATTTGCTTACCATGGAGTCTCAAAGGCAGGAGGTCCTCATGCAGTAGAAGCTTACAGGCTCCTTGAAGTTTTTGATAAAATTGCTCAAGAAGTGCACGGTCTCAGCACCGTGGAAGAGCTTACTATCTCCTGGAAAAGAGTTTCTAATATCTAGACCCTTGTGTTGTTAGTGATTTTTATCTGAGCGGTTTTACTATACTTAGAACGCAGGTTTTGGAAAAAATCTGTCTGGATATCACGGAATTAACTTTCATGGAATAAACTTTTAGTGAGATTAACCTGGCTGGAGTGAGAACCATTTTAATTATTTCAAAGAAAACATTGAGGTCATGGCGTGTATCACATTTTACAACCAGAGGACTAAAAACTTAAGGTTGGGAAAGCAAAGCTTTGGCTATAACTATATCAGCAAGTAATCTGCAGTGGGAATGGATCCATAGAAGAAGAAAAACAGAGGTGCTGAGGACTTGATGGCCACAGCCAGTATTTTTTCAGAGGTAATACTTTGAGCGGATCCTTCTCTGATTCCAGGGAATGTTGGAACAGTAAATCGCTGTTGGAGCACATCTTCCATTTTAGTGTCATCAAAACGTAGTGCAGTTCATATACTTTTAAGACTGCTCCAAAATGAAAAAAAATATGTAAAAGAATATACTACTTATTAAACTTCACCATACATACAGCTACTTCATTAAAATTATCATATAGAAATATATATTTTAATTTATGGCATGAATACATAAATGAAATCTATGAGCACATCTGAGACAGTTAATAGTAAAAGATATAAGTAACACGTCTTTGTTGGGGAAAGAAAATAGTCATTTTCATTGAACTGGATGAAAGAATGGATTGTTTCTTTTGTGTTTATATCATAGACAAATGGAAAAAATTACCTTCCTTAACTTTTCCAAATACTTGACAGTAAAAAAAATAACAAACAACCTTGCATAAACTTGTTTTTCATAGATACAGAGACTGGTAAATTGCAGTACAAGTCCAAGAGATACTTCAGATGTTGTTTTACAAAATGACTACGAAGTTCTCATAACATTTGAAGAGGCGAAGGGCTTTTAGGAAAACTCATATGACAACAGGACAGAATTGCTATTAAATTGTTGTTTGAAGTAGAAAGGACGTGTATTTTGAAATAGAGGACTACTTTCAAGAAGCAGCTTTCTGCGTATAATACTCAAAGCTTACCATTTTGAGGCAGTGTCTACCAAATACAAAAAAGATGGGGGAAGATTTCCCGATGAAATCATCTGTAAACAGGGAGAGTTAATCTGTGTTACGACAGCATAGTAATGATCAACTTGTTACTTTCAAATTTCCTCTTCTATCCATGGCGAATGCAAATGCAGTTGCTGAAGGACCATTCATTTAAGTAGTTTAAATGCTTCTAGTTTCTGTGGCATAGTGAAATCTGTTTGGTTTGCTATAACCAATTAATAATATAATGTCACCTGTGCAAGTGGACTAGAGGAGCAGAAATGTTTTATGCAAGCCCAGACTGACTAGACCTCCCTGGATCTAAATTCTGGTAGTTTTTCTGGGGTAAAATACTGAGTAGCGAACAGATTATCCTTTCAACGTAAACCTCTTATTGCCTAACATTTCTAACCCTTGTTCACCCGTCATGCTTAAAAACAAAACAAAACAGAACAAACATCTTGGATAAACCACTGCACTTGAAAGCAAAATGGAAAATCCTTTCCTGTCTATCCTGAAATACCAAGTTCTACTTTGTGGACTCCTTATGCAACTCTCCCTGCATCTTACAGTGGAATTACAATAATGAGAGATTTTGCTGTATTTGAGATGATAGTTTTTGTAAAAATTAAGCACTCCCTTACAGTGAAAGACCATCTAGAGCTGGGCAACTTGGGAGGAAACTTGGCCAAGATCTACTGGAGTAACTGAGTTTGTCACCTTGCTTAAGTATTAGCTCCCACCTAAAATCAGTGGCAACTCTTCATGGGATAAGGCGCTGATTAACATAAATGGGTGGAATATGGTTTTCTGCACTACTTTACAGAGAAGTAGGCACAAATTGCTGGAAATTCGTTTGTGGGTTAAGGAGCAGAGTAATGCTGGGCCTCAGGAGAGCCAATTCACCTTCAGGGGCAGGGACAGGCGGAGGTGGGGGCCGTGGGGTGGGCTTGCAGGAGGGCCAGGCCCACCGAGTGGGGAGCTCCTCGCTGAGCTGCCTTGCAGAAAGGAAGTGTAGGGAAGGTGGAAGGTGGGGATGGATGACGCCAGACGAATTTAGAAAGACTGAGCATGTAGACATGGGATTAAGAAAGGCGAAGCTCAGGCAGAACGGAGGCTGGGGAGCTTATGGAGGCTGGCGGGAAGGGCTTGTAAAGGTACAGTGACAGCAGAGGGGAGTGAGGCGATACCAGATACGGCTAGGAAATGTCTGCCACCCAATTCAGACCTGATAAACTCAAGACCTGGATCAGTTGTTTTCTACACTAATACTTTTATACTAACATGCATTCATTTGAGCAATGTGAAAGGTGAAGCATAGTGCTCTCGGTAGGCATTATGTGTTCAGGCCTGTTTGAGCAGTACTACACTGAGCAGAAGGCTCATTTGCGCCAGGCTGTTTGTCTACTTTTACAGTCTGGCTGAAATAACCGGGAGGTGCAAACTCCAGCTTGTCACTGCACAAGAGATAAATGTTAACATAGCATTCTTCTGGCTCGCTCAGCTCTTTTGTTGTAATGAAGGGCATACAGGAACATTTATCTTGCAAAAAAATGCATAATTTCAGCTAGGATTAGTTGCCTTTTCAAAAGGCCGACCAGCTGCTTCAAGTAGAGTACCATAAAAACGTCTTGGAAAAAAAGTAGATATTCAAGGAAGTTGTGAGGCGTGTAAAATTTAAAGGATAAGTGAAAATAAATAGCAAATAGAATTTGTCATTTACTCCGTGCATGCAGTGGACGTGTGTTTGTGTATACTATAGTGACAGCTAAAATTAGCACCTTTTCTTTTCCGCAGTAGGCAAGGGTCTGTTTGAAGCCAGGATATTGAAGGAATTAAATTGATTCCAAAAGAATTTCAAGGGAGTGAGAGGCTTTCAGGAGAGGGAGGACATGGTACCAGTCCCAAATCAAGCTTCGCGGAAGTCCCTCCAGATCCTGTCAGCAAGAGTTTGCAGGGAATACCTGAGAAGGATGTGTGACAGTGATGTCATGTTCATCCAGAAGGTTGGAGAAGCACTTGAACATTTACAAAATAGTGGAAGTGATGAAATATAAACCTAAAACCACTTTCTCAGCAGGTAGTGGAATGTCAGATGCTACCTCAGATATTTAAAATCAAATTCAAATAGGAGAGCTGTGTGTGGTTACTCTTTTTTTAATATCATTTTCGGGGTTGTTTAATTTTAGACCTTGCACTGTTTTGGCAGTGAATACATTAGCACTTGATCGTAATGGAAAGAAAAGAATGCTAAGATAAAAAGTCACGCCTGTCAACCTTGATAGGTTTTCATCAAAAAAATGCAGCAACGTCTTCATTTGCAACTCTGTGTTTTCCCATTGCTCAATTTTTGGCAGCAAAGTATTTCAGAGATTAAAGGAACGTTTCTTCATGCTGATCTCACCAAGAGTAATCTTACCAAGTCACTCCCTTGTTCAGAGTCATTTGCTGGCTTTGCTCCTTCTGTATCGTGTTCAAACTCCTCACCTTCAAAGCGCAGTAAGAGTTTGCTCTTGGCAATCTCATTTCTCATTTATTCTTTTCAATTTTTTTCAATCTGTCTTCTCACCTGGAATTCCCTCTCCTTTTCTTGGTGCAACAAGTAAACATGTTCATTTTCACATCACAGTGAGGGAGGCTTGTTTACATTCATTTTCAAAGCGTAAAAACCTTTAGAACAATACAGAGCGTTACTCTTAGATTTTTACATTGTTGATAAACCCTCTGGAGCTTTTGATACTTGTGCTAAAATATCAGCTCCCTGAAGTAAGGACAGGGCCTCTTGTGTTCCAGTGCTTCGTTGATAAACCAAATGTGCCAATCTTCTCCACTAAGTAGATTAACTTTTTTTGAAGTGAGCAAACAGAATGTGTTTTGTAAAGTGATTTGTGAAGTGGTGCTATAAAGTGCAGATTTGTGAGAGAATTTTAAATGTGGGCAGTAAAATAGATCTACTTTTCCAATATTGATGGCTTATGATTAATGCAAAAATGAAAGAGAATATATGTAATCTGATTAGCCGTGTTAAGACTGGTAGACGACATAGGTATTTCTGTTTGTTTCTTACTTTTGTTTCTCCAGCGTAGCGTAGCACGACCATGCGTACCACATTAATAATGGGATTTTCTCTAGGTGCTAACAATACCCTGTGGGGTTAGGTAGACTCCCTTTTATTCCTTTCTAATGCAGTGAGGTTTTGTGTTAAAGTATTTAGAAAAAAAATAAAAGAGACTGTATTAAACAAAAGAAGGGAGTTGTTTCTTAGCATTGCAAGATTCTCTGTTCTGAGATTGCTGTTGACTCTGCCCCTCTGTCTTCATCAGCTACTGCATGTACTGCAGAAATTCTCATGGGCTGTCATGGACAATGTATCTGCCATACTGGCTGAAGAAATTACAGCAAGATCTTTTGTGAAAGTTTTGTTGGATTGATTCTTTTTTTTCTTCCTGGTGACTGATGAAAGTCATTTCAGATTTCAAACTGTAACAGTTGCGGTATTGATGCCTTATTTGTTTATGGAAGGGCGTGCAAAGGCCTGGGGCATCTCTAGCTGCCTCCCATTAAGCCAGTGGGAAAGAAGAGTATTCTGGGTTTGCGTGAAAATTTCTATTTAATCTGGACTTTGAGCTCAGAATGGCACGTCTTGCTTGGGAATTAATTATTTGGCTCTTTAAGCAATTGTGTGTAACGCTTTTGACAGGGAGAGTGACTTCCTGATAACTGTATGAGAAGGATAAGCGTGAATTTAGGCAGCAGCAAAAGGATGCCAAAGATGTGTAGTTTCCAGTTTATGTGGAAACTAAAATGAAGAGTGAAAAGGGAAGGCTACACAACAGCCCGGAAAGAATGAATTCAGGGAAAGAATTTTAACACTCAGGTATGGTCTGTATCTTGGTAATTTTCGGAGAGGTTTTTTTGCCTCTTCCGTAGTTACTGTTTTGTGATATTGTGTTCATGTAACAAAGAAGCAAAAAAAGCAAGTGATATTTAAGAATCTGTATTGGCACAGGAAAGTTGTCACACTTCATAACAGATTTTGGATGTGGTGCTAATAGTTACGAAAGTCATTTACTGGGTGACTAGGCAAAATGAGGCTTCTTGCTAAACACAGAAGTACTGAAAAAAAAAAGTCTTTGCCTTATGATTTTGAAGAGAAGTCACTTTTGTCAAGCTGGCTAGAAAAATAAAAGTGCAGCAGTGGATCAGTATCTATTTTCTATTTTCCAACGTGCTCTTTAAAAAAGATAAGGTTGATACCCGTGAGGTAAGTTTCTTGCACTTTTATACGTGTATGTAGAGCTAGTGGAAAAAGCAACGATTTCCAAAGCACTTAGTGTTGTCCTCCGGCTGTGACTTTGGATGTCCATAGGGATTTTAATGTTGACAAATTGGATATGGTTGGGGAACACTAGATAAATTTTAAAATCTCACCTCACACTATGACTTCTTCAGGGATATACAAGTAGTTAGTGGCAGTTTGGAGTAGGACTAATAAGTCTCACTACTCAGTCTTGCAATTGTACTGCTCCTCTAGAGGTGTGCTTGCCAAGAGGGGTGGGTGTCTTTTTCCTCCTTCTAGGAATATGCAGTATTCTGGTCTTAGAAGCCATAGGTGATACTACATGAAAACAGAATGCACTGGAAAATACACTGGTAGAAGAGTTTAAGTGGAATGGAATGAACTTACGCTGCGTATCAACTTGATATGCTTAAACAGATTAGGAGATCCACACTGCTGTATAATGGCACTAGGACAAGAAAAATTAACAGTTTTATGGAGACGCCACCACCAGTGAGTTGTAACATACCAAGAGAAAACCAATGGGGATAGTAGCATTTTCAGGCTGACCAGTGAGCTTGGTATATCAGCATGTAAGGGCAAATCCTTAAAGCAAATCTTTGCCTTTGGAAAGAGCTATTTTATATAAACATCTTAGGTCTACATAATGCACACTTTAAAGTTTTGTTTAGATTCTTACAAGGATCTGGTTTTTTCAAAGCAAAATGGGTTTGTAGTAACCAATTAATCAAAAGGTTTTTAAAGATTTGGCATAAAATTGTGTGATATGCATTGGTTTTCCTTTTAGAAATCAATGGGAATACAGACCCAAATTCTCTTCTGCATCTTGAAAGTTACGTTCTCAGTTTTTCCTGTGCAGAGCAGTTTCCTCACTCTTCTCTTTTTTTGCCTATGGAAAGAAGCAATCTTTAGCCTTTCAAGTGCATACAGTTAAAATATTTGGGGACATGCAGTGTGCAGGATGTAATTATTTTCTCCTCTATATTTTTCCTATTTTTCACTTACTTGTTTGGTTATTTTGAGAGCTCCTGGAAAGTGTTCAGATTTTTCTTTACTTAACAAACCTTGAAAAAGTAAGTAGCTGAGAACTTTGCATTTTGGGTAGGCAAGGGAAAGAAGGTGGCATTCTGAAGACACTCGTTTTTTTCATTTGGAAAAAAAAAAAAGTTTTCAAAAGCACAGGTATTGCACAGAAAGGGACTGGGCTAGGTGCCTTTGGAAAGCTTTTTAAATGTCCCATTCTAACCTTCCATATTATTAGTCTGATTGGTTAGGCCTTGAGGCAACATTTTAAAATTCCTTTCATTCTCCTGTATTCCAGCTTTTAATTTCAAAACAACTCTGTGGGAGAGAGTTACTCAGATTAAACAACCTTATATTTATTTCTTAACATCAGACAAGAAGAAATTCCAAAATGTTTTCTTCTAAAAGCTGTTAAGACAGAGAAAGCAGAAAGGACTTTAATAAACTTTAAGTAGGTCATTGATAGTTCACCTCAAAAAAACACATAAAAATTTTTTACATGAGGAGAGGAGCTACCCTTCTATTAAAAAAATACGGCGTTTCTCTGAGGCTGTGGTGTGAAGTTCTTCTGCAAGTTACCAAGAGCCAAGGTAACTGATAAAGTCCTCAAAAGAGTCAGTCAAAAGGGCTGTAGGAGTGCTTGGCATTTCAACCTGCGCCAGCTGGCTGAAACCTGGAAATTAATAAATGGAGTATTCTGTTATGTGATACACTACTACATCTAGAGCTAGTACTGGTGTTAGTTATCACGTATAGGCATTAGAGAAAATATGCCATATTCTGTAATTGTTAACCACATTCTGTAACAGCTAGTAGAAGAGAAGCTTTGCAGGTCTACTACATAAATTTTAACTTGATGGTTGAATTAAATATTTTTAAAAATATGATCCTATTTCTTCATTTATCAAGAACCTACATTTTTTACTGATTACAGTTGTTCGGCTTTTCCAAAATTATAACAAATAGGTTGGCTTGATTTTGTTTTTTATCCTGCATTCTGTTTTTTCCTAAAATAATCTTTCTTCAAAATGATTATTGTTATGTAGCTTACTGTTAAGTTACACACAGATGGGTTTCAAACCTGGTCTCTTTAATCAGAGTAACCTGGCTTGCTAGTTTCCTCTCGATGCACAGCTTTTCTTACTTAAAATCAAAAACTGTACCAAGCTGCAGCTAACCATATTTGAATACTGTTTTAAGTCAAGTGTGTGGTTATTTATTTCACGTGTGCTGAGAACAATGAGATTTATTACAACTATATCGTTAGAAACTAGAAGTGAATATACTTACCAACATTAACATTGCTCACTTCCTTAAGCTAGTAAACTGTCGTTTAAAAAATACTGTTTCACTGTATTCAGTAGAGCAATAGTAATTCATATCAGATGATACCAAAGGTTTGTTTTTGTGGTTATTACAGCATACTGGCAACCTGATACAGCCTCCTGACATAAAAATATCTTACATTTTTATCATTCAGATAGCAGGAACTTCAGAGGCGCTGTAACTAGAAATCATTTTGTTTGCATTGATGACCTCTGCAGTCCTTCAAGATAGTTCTGATGGTGGAAGTATGTAAAATTGATTCCACTAACAATTTGGTGTCAGATGCAGATTAATAATGCTTGAGTTAGCCTTTCTTTGAGCAAATGTGACCTCGTTTGTATTGTTCCTTAGATGAGAGAAATAAATGCAGGGAGCCAGCTTTTAACATTCTTCTTGGATTATGGAGACACACTGCGTTCTGAAACTCGAAAAGAAACGGGAGACTTATTGTCAAATGTTATCGCCTCTTGGTTGGTGTGTTCTGCAAAACTGAGTATTTGATTTGTTCAGGCAACAGCATTGGACCTACAGCTTAATATAGGGAGCATGTTTCCTTCCTTTAGAAGGAAATCCTGCTGAAGGAAACACATCTTTTAATATAAGCAGTTTAAGAAGGTCTTCAGTGAAGTATTCTTATAAGCTCTGTGTCTCAAAATATGCAAAAATTTAAATGCCAGTACAGAAAGAACAAGGGAGACTGAAACAAAGAAAATGCAACTAGACAGATCAGATGGCTTTAAATTTAGACTTGAAAACAGGTATCAGAACCAGCAAGATGAAAGAAACATGAAAAAACTATAAGTGCAGTATGGGATGTTCATACATGAAGGACTGGCCAGCTTGGTAAAGGCCAAAGAAGGCAAGGAAGCAAAGGTACACATTAAAAAAAAGTAATAAAAAGGATGCAATTGAAAGAATTGAGTCAAGAAGGCAATAATGTGAAAGAGAATGGGCTAGAAGATTAAAAGAAGCAATATTATCATTCAAAAGTTTTGAATGATTAGGAGCCTGAAGAGGAAAACTTGGGTATACCTGTGTCTACTGAAGAATGTCCACATAAAGAACTCAGTCGACCCAAATCTGCCTTGCAAACAAGTTGGCTGCAACATATTAACGAGCTCCTTTCCTTCTGTAAAGCTAACTTTTATTGGCAACCAAGTATGTCTTATAATACTGGTTCTTTGGGGAAAAAAAAAGTCAGATTGATAAAAGCACGTCTGTAGCACTAGACTTACTGAACTTACGGTTGCTGTGTAATTGGAGATTTTTTGTAATGGTTTCTCATCTTGTCCTGGTTATTAATGTGACTGTTGGTTTGATTCAGGAACTGCACGGGAAGCAACTAAAAGGTAGATGAAGAAAAATATTTTTTCTTGTCTTTACTTGTAAGAAAATTGCAAATGATGGGTGTTTATTAAAGATCCTATTATAACATGGATCCAAATGATAGTAACTTCCAGTTTTAGACTTTCTGCAAGGAAAGGCAGAAGTTATTTAGGAAAGCTAGGCATAAAAACTGCTGATGAGGTCTCCAAGCAGGCCAGACTTTCTGGAGGTTGATCGAGCTTTGGTTGTGCATGTAGACAGTTTTCAGAAATCCTTTTTTGTCTGACCTGCTACTAACATAAACAGTACTTCTCTAAAAAGATTACTTCCTGGCCTATGAAGACACTCAGTGTCTGGGAACCTCAAACGGGTGAAAACTGCATCGGTGTTTCGACTGGTTCATGGGGAAACCCAGGCCACATCCCAGTCTCGCAGCCAGGGAACAGGGAATGCCTTGCTTGGAAAAGCGACAACCAGCAGCACCGCAGCCAGGGAGGCTTGGAAGGAAGCAGAGATGCGGATGACCCAGTATCTGTTCCATTCGTTTCCTTGGGAGGGGATTTACTATTTTTGCTACTTTAGCTTATGATGGTTCTCCAAGTGCAGTAAGTTATACAATGAACGCTGTTTTATGCCAGTGTAAGCATATTTATATTTGGGCTTCTGCCACGGAAACTCCTTTTTAAAAGGAAATCAGATCTCGTGTTTCTGTGCTGGCATAAATTTCTCTTGGCTTAAGCTTGTGAAAAGTACATACAGTTGCATATTGTCCGATAAAAAAATAAGAGTAAAGTTTGAAATAAGGTGTCTGAAGACAAAGTGTAAATCCAAAGAGGAAAATTGTAAGCTGATTCTTTAGGTTTCTAAGACAAAATGTCTGGGAGAAGAAATCTGAGGGACCTGAGCATCATATATGTGTGACTACATATGTATTTTTTCATATTCTTGTCAAGCCATTTTGATGTTGTCATATATTATTATTTTCTTTGAAGGAATCTGGCATGTGAAATGTATATATATATCCATGCCTTACCGAAAAATGAATTTAACCAGTTTGTATATCAGCAGTAGCATTAGAAGTTCAGCTATTTTTGCATAAGGATTTTGCATAAGGACTGAGGAAATAATTTGAAGAAATTTATTTTGTGTGGAGTCTTTCTGGGTTTTATATTTTAATTTCCTAAAATGGTTTTTCTCTGAGGTTTGGTGTTTTTTTTTTTTGTTGTTGCTTTCTCAAAGAGCTGGCAGGGTAAACGGCAGCTGTAAACCTAAGGGCAGGCTGCAAAGTTTTTCTTCCAAAGCCTTCCTTTCATGTTTAGCCAAGTGAGAGACACGGAGTGAAATGTAAACTCCGGCTCGGCGTATCCGCACGGCCTTCTCTCCTGGTGAGCAGCCGGAGGGGCAGAAGGGGGGCCAAATCTACCCAAAGGCTGCTCCCCTCAATGGCTGGGGAAGGCACCGGCCATGAGCCGTGGCTCCCAGGTTGCTCGGAAGAGGAGGAATGTGAAGATGGTGCTCGAGGGCCCTTGATGCCGTACCCCTGAGAACGGGGCTCCCTGTCGCACCCGCTCCTCCTCGCTTCATCCTCCCCCTGGGACAGAAGAAGGCGGCATTCGCTTTATTTCTCTTCCGAGCCGTTTAACCGTTTCTCTTTAATCCCTGTCAGTCTGACTCAGAACTAAGCGTGTGTTTTGTTGAACTTTGTTCTGTTTGAAATTACGGACTCGAACCATTTTTATTTAACGTGAGAAACAAGCTTTGTAGGAACTCAACCTATACACTGGGAAAGGAACTTCCTACAAAATATAAGCAGATGTTTTTTATGTTTGAGTGAGGGTTTGTTTGTAGGAGGCTTTGTGATAAACTACATAGATGCAATATTGAGTTCTAGCAATTAAATGATGACTAATTGATGAGTTTGATCACTTTGATGTGATCTGCTGTACTGGCACTCCTGGTTTCTTTTGCTTTTGTTTGTTTTTAAAAAGATTTTTTTCCAACTGTATTTTATACACACAGCTAATCTTAAAGTTCATCCTCAGTACAGGGACATAGAAAGCTTTCTCCTGGGACAATGGGGTGATTCCTGGGAGAACTCCAGCTATTCCCTCCGGTGGAAGAGAGGTGCATATGTCTTCTTGTAGCCGTAATTGCTTGGGTTGCTTTTTCTACCAAGTAATTCTTTGGCTCTCCATCACTGAAGGGCTGTAATTTTTTTGGTTTGTTTGTTATTGGGATAAAAATGGATAAGCAAGCAGTGTTTCCTCTCTTGTGTCGAGGTGTCTTTCCTTTTGCTTCCAACCTGCCGTCTCCTCCCCAGTTCCCTCTCTGCACTTGTCCTTACTACGTCTACACTGACTGCTTTCTTCATTCTGTCTGTTTACTCTGCAGAGAGCACATAGGACTAAAAACCACATACATACAATATTTTTAAATTCTTTTATTGTGGCCATGAATATCCCCTTCAATCAGTTGGGGCCCACAAATTCCCTAGTTGATGTCTTAGTCTTTTTCCCTCTCCAGGTTTATACAGAGTATGCCAGTGGTGTCTACATTCTGCATTGATGCGGTTAAGTTTGATCATAAAGAAAAATAATATTTTCTTCAGTCTGAAGATCACCAGTTTTGTGAACAATTGCATGGATCCTGCTGATGTAATAGTTCTAGTACTCATCCCATATGCAACAGAATGAACTGTGATTTTCCTGTATTCATATGTAAATCATACTCATCTGTACCTATGTATATCCATATGGTTTTCCTTTGACTGTTTGGAATAGAAAGAAAATTATTAAATAATAAGATATTGTTTATCCATTCATGAAACGATTAATTTATTTATAAGATCATACAAAAAATTAAAGATGTCCAAACAAATTGGATTACATTGGAAGATAAAATTTTAAGTGTTAAATGTGAGATAAATTATTAAGCACTCTGTCTTCTGACCAATGAGATGGACTTGAAGTGGTAATTCCTTCTGACAATTTCCTTGCATTGTGTGTACCTCTTGAGATATTGCAAGTACAACTCCAGTTTACAATCTGAGCTGGTAGAAGACTTGAGAAGAGAGACATACCATGGAGTAGATGTGGGGAATAATATCGCCAAAATTGAATTGTATTAAAATTTGCCTTTTCTGTAAGGGATAGTATGTGAAGCATGTAAAGATGTGAAATACTGTGCTCTAGTTGATTGTAAGTGCTGTCCTTGCTATGGAAAGACTGTCTTAGTAATGCAGGTTATTGCTGTTTGCATCATTAAAGGAGTGAGCTCCCCTCTAGTTCGAGAGAAAAGAGAATTTAGAAGGCAGTAGCCCTAATACTAGAGTTGTAGAGTTCTATGGCTCACTCTTGCAAAATGTGGCAACACAGATGGGGCATTTAAAGAATAATACCTGTGGTGTATATAAAGGAGGATGACAGAGTATTGTATTGCAATCCTTCTGACATGCGTTCCAGAGCAGCACCAATGACCTGTAGTTTTCCAATATTACAGAGGAATCAAGTGAAGAAAGCCCAAAGATACAGACCTTCAACAGATCTTTTTTCCAGTAATTCTTTTTAGCTGTGTTTTTAAATAAATAACTAAATGAAAAGGACTGTCCCAGGATGAAATATCTCACCTTTAATAAAGTGAGATTTGTTTTTCAAGCTGGAAAACACCTCCCTTTTGTCCTCATCCTTGGCATTATGTGCCCATGAAATAAATAAGGTGAGGAAAATAATAAAGTCAGGCAGGCAGAAAACATGCCTTAAAGGTCTTATAGCAAATTGGTTGTTCTAGGGCTGTATTTTCTTGCGGCATTTTTCTGTCACATCTCTCAAGTGGTCAGGATACTTTCCAGTTTGTTTGGGTTTTTTTAGTGTTTAAGCTTAGTGAATTAGTACATGAGGGTTAAAATATTATGGGGTTTTGCCGCTCTTGTGTCTAACAACATTGTAGCATTACTGAAAATCATCATAAAATTTAGGGGAATGTTAAGACTGTATAGAACTGAAGCTCTTCCTGCACATTTGGCTAAAATCAATAGAATCATTGCAATAAAATAATTTTATTGTGTTTAATTTTACTTTGCAATTTTATGCAGTTTCATTCATAGTCTCCCAAAGAATGTAATATAAATTCTATTTAGTAATACTTATCTAATTCTAGTTATTGTTTTTCTTCTTCTTCTTTAGGGTGTACCTCAGTTACCATGTGCCAAAGCATTGTATAACTACGAGGGAAAAGAACCCGGAGATCTTAAATTCAGTAAAGGAGACATCATCATTTTGCGTCGACAGGTGGATGAAAATTGGTATCATGGAGAAGTCAATGGCATCCATGGCTTTTTTCCTACCAATTTTGTTCAGATTATTAAACCTTTACCTCAGCCTCCGCCTCAGTGCAAAGCACTTTATGACTTTGAAGTTAAAGACAAGGAAGCAGATAAAGACTGTTTACCATTTGCAAAGGTAAAAACAGAATAAAATTATTTTCTTCTAATAATTTCATTCACTTGGGTAAGAAGTAATAAGACTGTCTGTAGTCTTGTCTGCATTTTTTTTAATGGAGCTGCACAAATATGAAAAGGGCAAGTAATTCTGCAGGTATTTCTCCTATGTTGATTAGTTTTGCCTTCCTTCTCTTTCTAAATTACATGTAATTTCTCTGAGGTTTTATTTTTGAGAATGCGTTTTTCATAATTGCAGTAGTCATGTTCTTAATTTATGAGAAATAACCTATGCTATGAATTAAAAGTGTTCCATCTTCTAAAGAAACACTCATTTGAAATTGTTGAAGGTGGTACTATTTTCAGCTTTGCATTTAGTAAGTGACATTTTTAGGATCTACATACTAGACACAAAGCACTACTAAATTTTGTCATTCTGTAATATTACTAATTGCCTTTTGGAAAATATGATGTTTTTTCTTATTTGGCTCTACTGTAATTAATTTTCTGTCTTGCAAGGCACATAATGATACCGAGTTTTAACAGGAATCAGAGCTGATCCTTTTTTTCAGTTTCTGATTCTCTAGTTTATCAAATAGCACAAAAATGTTGCAAGATCAAATGTGAGCTAATCACTTTTCTCCCCTTGCCTGTTAAAAATGAGAAGGATGGCTAAAATTCTAAAAAGGAAAGATATTAGCATGTGGACAGACAATGGTTATTACAGCACAGAACAGCTATACTGTTGAGAGTGATTTGTATTAGCTTGCATATTTTGATTAATTTTTGGCAAACTGTTGTGGTTTGTTTGTTTTTTTTAAATCTGAAGTCTCACTTGAGTAAGCATATATGTTTCAAAATATTTAAACTTCCATATGAAACAACTAGGTATCTCCGTATAAGCGACAGCGATGTTTAATGTGCGCATAAATCTGTTTTTTCTGTAACATACTCAAAACCATATCTAACCCAAACGCTCCATGTAGATGTGAAAGAAATCATATCACTTACCAGTGTTCTTAAGAACTTAAGTAGAAAAGCAACATCTAGGGAAGATTAGGTAATGAGTCAGTTGAGAAGGAAAAAGATTGCTGTTCTGTTGATTAATGCCAAGGACTTAAATGGAGGCTGAAGAATACCACAGACTGAACACGGCAGGAAGTCTGGCACTAAGGACGAAGTCAGATGGCTGAGATTAGCTGTGGACAGTTAGCTGAACTCTGACAAAATAGGAAAAGGAATGGCTGGAACAGACTTCAACCCAAAAAGCGGCATGTTCTGTTACGGAGTGCCTTCTCTGCGGTTCTTGTCCATGTGCCGCCTTCTCTGATTACCCATGCGTTATGGAGGGAAATTAAATTAGAAGTTTAATTAGAGCTGGGAGACATAATCACTGCATGTTCACACAGGATGATGTTCTAACTGTAATTCGCCGCGTGGATGAAAACTGGGCAGAAGGAATGCTGGCTGACAAGATAGGAATATTTCCAATTTCATATGTTGAGGTGAGTAAAGTTGGGCCCTCAGTCAAGTTGTGCCCACTGTGTGTTTCATTTTCTAACAGGAAAAATAACAGGTACTGATGATGATTCTAAAATAACCTGAGATATAAATAGTCTTAGACCTAAACTAATCTAAGATCTGCGTGCTTAGTTTGGGAAAGTTAATTACCTCAGCATTTGAACCAGTGATTTTTACTTAGCTATTTGATACCTCTTTTCATTGAACGGAATTGGAATGAAAGTACTTGGAGGCCGTCACTGTTTTCTTGTTAATACTGGAGTCATGCAGTCAATCACAAACCACTCTACCGCAAAATGAAAGCAATCAGCAAGTCAGAGAGATAGTAAGCTTTGCACTACCCCTAATACCTGTCTCTCAAAACCACATGAGCACAACTAGAAAGTCAGAGAATGTAGGCTGTTGTTAAGCAGGTAAATCATTGACTTCTACATCCAAAAGACCCTTATGTAAAGTCTTCTGTATCTTTCTGCAGTTCTCATATGTGATGCGACAATTTACAGTGAGACAGTTTCCCCAACCTTTTGAGGTTTAAGAGTTGAAAGGTATATCTTCTATATAAAAAACCATAGGTGATTAAGAACAGGGCGTGCAACTGCAACAATGATTATTAAAATTTGCATTACAGAAAGATATAGAGGTTTGGAATAGTGTTTGTCTTTTTCTGATAGGTATGCTATGGATACTTGGTAAGATACACTTCTCCCACTGGAGAGATTTTATTTAAATAAATGAGGCAGAATGATGAAAGAAAAAAGCATTTTCACATTACCTGCGGGACGAGAAATATGTACCTCAGGTCACAGAAGAAATGTGTAACCATACTAAGAATCAAGTCAGATTTTATTAATTCAATTTCTGAATGCACTGATGAGATAAGTACTTTTTAAAAAATGACTGTGTTCAACCAACATAGAATTTTTTTTTTAAAAAAGGGAAAATAGGTGTATTCATTTTTATAGATTGATGTAAGAATTTGTGTATCTGGGGATAGAAACTTTCATGTGACTGAAAAAACAACAACAAAACCAAAGGGGTTTTAACCTGCTTAGTGCAATTCTGGCTTCAGTTTAAGAAGTTTTTAAAAGCCATTTTAAGAACTTCTTGCCCCTGGCTCTTAATTACTAGCTCCTTGCAATTAACTGCCCCATCAGTTCAGCCAGTAAAGGTTTTTGTGGTGCTTTTTAAAGCTAAATCACTTGACTTAGCCAACTTAGAAAAGAAAAAGCCCTTTCCTAGGGCTGCCACTTGGGCTAACTATTTAGCTAACTCCTCTGTTTCCACCTCTACAAAAGTTTGCAAAATTGAGATACGCTCTCGAAAAAAATTACGTAAAAATGATACTCGTCACACAAAATGTATTTCACTGTTGGTGTTTTCAGGCAAATTCAACTAAGAAAATGTATCTTCAATTAACCCTTTAAAAACAGGCACAAGCATTTGTGTACGCACTCACAAATCCTCACTAAAATGATACGGGAAATCTAGAACAATAAATAATATCCAAAGAGATGCTTCAGATCAGATGGGTGGGGTTTTTCAGTTTAAACTAAACTGAAACGCTTGCTGTGGTGAAGAGCAGTGAGATATGCAGAAAACTATCAATTTGAATTTTGAAATACCTGTTTTCTGAGATTATGTAACTATTGTTCTGGAAAATATGCAGACAGTTTGTACAAACTAGTATATCAAACCATTCTTACATATGTTGTTATTAAAGACACTGGAGATGACAAATAATTCATATTTTTGAGGTATTTTTATATGGTATTTTTAGTTATATTTCCCAATCCCATAATCACTGCCTATTTTTGTCATAATGACAGACATATCTTTGCTTTTTGTATGTTAGCCCACATCCCTTTTTTTCTCTTTTTTTTAAAAAAACGTGAATAAGTAGCTGCATTTACCGGAGATTTTCTGAAGTCGTTGACTTTAAAATGAGCGTAGTCTGTGATGTTTATTCTATAGTATAGGTCTGATACTTGCGATGTATCTTGTAAGATGAGGTCACAGGATAAACCTTAGATATGTTGAAGTCTGTGAAAAATTCTGATTATATTTGAGGACAGCTTTTTACCAGGAGGAACATTTTATGACTCAATGATTTCTTGTCTGCTCTATTCTTTCATATCTCTTTCACTTAATGAATTTGTGGTAATAATAAAAGCTAAGACTGAAAACATTTTGAGAGGAATTTTAATAGTGATTCCATTGAAAGTATAGTTTGTTAACTGAGTCATAAAACATTACATCTTTATCTGTAGACACATAGCATTGTGAAATAATTACTTCTATCTGCAAATGAAAAATAAATAATGCAAAGCATTGCAAGAAATGAAATTCTATTTTCTAAGAAGTGCTAAAACCAAACAAACATTCTAGTGTTACTAGAGTATGGCCTGATTAACATATCTAAATTACTAGGCTTTTGACTGATGGAATTTGAAAGTGCTTGCATTAAAAGCAGGTCAACCAGATCTTGCACAGTGACGAAATAAAATGCAGTGAGTCAACTGTATGATTAAGGTCATAACACTTATGTTTATCTCTGTTCCAAAAAGAAAGATTAATCAGAACTAAATGGATAGTAGTAGAATTTTTCTATGTGGAGTACAGTTCTGGGTACAGTGGTTTAACAGTTAAACACACTCCAAATCTAAAAAGTATTTAAATTTTTACAAGTTATTCAGCACTCATATAGAACAACTAGGAAAACACAAAAGCCCAGAATAGAAAAAGAAAAATCAGGGAAAAGGAATCACTTTTCAATCACTACAATCAAAATATCAGTAGAAAATAGCAACAGCTTTGGTTTTCCCAAGTGGTGAACAACTGGGAAACACCTTTGTATTAATTGAGCTCCTCTAGCTTTATTTATAGACAATCTTATATAAATGTATTGGAAAAAAAACCCAAATGATCTAAAATGTTCACTGTAGTAGAATTTTAAGTTCATTGTCATTTTATACTATGGCATCCATCAGTTAACATGACATTTTAATCAATGAGAACGTAAGATTTTATGTACCTAGTGTGTCAGGTTGGGGTTTTTTATTAGCATCTTCTCCTCTAGCAAATAGGAGTGTTTCAAAACATATTTTATTTTTTATTGGGTCGATACATTTTAGATTGGATTTTAGGCTGGATTTCTAGCATGGTCTTTTTAACATTGTCCTTACTAGGCTAAACTTTTTCTGTCACTGTGAAATGATGTGATCTGATTTAAAGTGCTTAGAAAAAAAAATCGAACTTTTGTAACAATACTGAGAATAATAAGATAAAACTTTTATGGGAACTTTCCTCTACTTTTTGACTGTTTCGCCTGCCCAGACCTTAAACCGGAAAATGTATGTAAAAAGTGAATGCTGTGTATTATGCCTGAAAACAGAGATTGTTAATTTGGTGTAGAAAATTATAGTGTAATCCCCACTATATTTGAATGACATTCAAATGTATTCCAATGCATTCCAATGACAACTTCTGAGCATCACAGTTTTGATTAGTTTCCCTAACAAAAACTGCAATAGAGAACTATTTCATCTGTTTCAAAAATTAGTATAAATGCAGCTTTGCTCATGATTGTGATCTGTTCAAGATCTGTGAAATGATTCTTCCGCTTGTTTAGACAAAATATATTTGTTCCAAAACTTTAATTGCAAAGCTGAATTTAGGTTTGTAAGCTATTGCCTCTCCTCCAGGATGATGCTTAGCAACAATAATGTCAAATAAGGACAAAGTTTTACCTTTGTTCCACTTATACTTTCCTCCTTTCTTTACAAATGTATGTGAAAGTGAAATCTTGTCTAGAAATTGGAATTTGACTAATAATTGCGTTGATAATGTGGAAAAATAACTCCTTGACGTATGGTGATGTAGTAAAATTGCATAAATAAAAACTTTGAATTAACATGAGCAGAAAGATCGTTGGAGGGAGAAGATGGTATTTTGACTTAATTTCAGAAAGGGTTGATATTTAAATTCTAACTACCTACGTGTGAGTGAAGAACACCTGAAGTCATTTGTAAAATAAGTACAGTAAAGCACAACCATAAAAGACCTGGAAATAGGTCTCGCATGAGAGTCTATTTGATAATTTCTCCCGATGGCTGCAAGCAGACAAAAACCTCTCTGCTGGCCTCCAGCCCTCCCGCAGCACTGAGACACGGCTCAGCCACCTCCGTCTGGCCCTGTTTGGAAAATTGTTGTTTCCTGGGTTTTGGCAGGAAGGGGAATTGGATTTCAGGCTACCTGTTACAGCAAAGATTTTGTTGAATGAAAAAACCCAAATAAATATGCATGTAAAAGTTAAAGAAGCTTTGGTTCGAATACAGGTTCAGGAAAACAACTGATGTAGAAAATGTGAGAATAGATACAGGGGTATTTGTTGCAGAAAGGAACGCTGTATTGAAACACTTCATAGCATGAGTGGGATGAATTCCCCTGGTGACCTTGAATTGTTGCTAGCCATTTCTTTGGACAATGCATCCAGGGTCTTCATTTCTCTTCTCAAGGAAGGTGCAAACTGCACTCTGCAAAATATTCTGCAACTATTGCTGTCCTCAGGTTGCTTCTAAGAAAAAGCCAGTGATCAGTTCACTTCCATGTTTAGGCTTATGCTGCTGTCTTGTGTTTGCTTCTCTACATATGACAGCTCACTACATTGCTTATATTTGTATCAGTCCCATGGGCGAGCCTTAACTTTAATAGGTTGTTCACCGTATAGAAGTATCCAGATTCTGCAGGCATTAATAGCATCAGGAGGTAAACAAACATAATTAGGTGTAACAGGTACCTCGGGGTGCTTTTAGCAGAGTGGCTTTTGGTTTTGTTTTTTACTCCTGAGTGGTCCCTTAACTGTTCCAGTTAGGCAGATCTTGTTTTAGAAACGGGTACTGCTTTTCTTTCTCTGATCTGTGTAATTTGTGAACAGGCTCTTTGCTAAATAGGAGGGTAGATTAGATAAGAATAGAAGAGGTTGCAGCCATTGTATAAGACAATACGTAAGACACAGATTCTCAGAAAGGACATGGAAGAATTTCAATCTGAGTTGGAAAAAATAAAATTTGCAAAATAGCCTGCATGTTCTTCCATGATGAAGGCTAGGACCTTGACAGGATGTGTAGCAGAGCAGGCTTTTTTCGGTCTTATTTTCTACTTGTTTCATATCCTTCAGCCTCATATCAGTGTACTGTGATAAAATTCAATGGTCTGTTATAAGTATGTTTGCTCTAAATTTAAAAATTAATGAATAAAAAAAATAATTATCTAAATAATGGGCTTGCAAATTAATTGGAGAAAGCTGTATGGTTATGTCATCCGTACTACACGAGTGGTACAAAATTATTTCGTCCAAATGATCCATGCCCAGTATTGGCAGGAAGGAAAATCTAGCATCCACCTTTTTCTTAGAATTGTTTACTACTGTGGCATTGTCTTCTCCTGTCCTTGCTGTTCTCTTAAGCTGCTTTATAAAGGCCCAACGATAAGAATATTTAGGAAAAAATTCTACATTCTCATCTTTGTATCCTTTTTCAGATACTCCATTTTGCCCCTCTTTCACTGCAGTATGTTCTAGGTAGTTCTTCCTCTTCAAGTATTTCATAATTTTAATTTTCCTGCTGTTACATCCTAGTAGGTTTTTATGTCAACTCCTCATTGTTCCAGGTATTTCTAGTTTTGAACTTTGTCTATTTCTTCTATAAATGCATGGAATTTCCTTCCAGATCTCATCTTTCAAATAGCACTTTGAAAACCTTTTCTGTATTGAAAAAATTATATATTCTTTATTGTTTTGTACTGCTTCGTACATATCTACTTGTCCTCAGAGATAGGAGGGTGTTCAGGGTATAAGCTATTGTCATTTTTGGGAGCTGCATTTAAATCAGTCTTGATGCTATCATGATTAATGATGTGTTATTCATCTAGTAAAGCTTTAAAACTCTTTACGAGCATAGTAGGTATCTTAAGACTTGTGGAAAAATGGGTAAAATAAAGAGAAGAAATAATATGCCGAAGAATAGAAATAGTGCTTTCCCAGTAACTAAGTTCATTCTTTCATCCTTATGTTCTTCAGAAAATATTTTTTTCCCTTATTCATAATTGGCTACACTTATCCAAATAACAGCATTCGTATTTAGTGGTACATAATAACATTAGTCAACTTGTTCAGAAAGCTGGTGCTGATGTTACTTCAGCTCATGAATAAATGAGAGTTCTGACATTATTATTTGCAATAGCTCTAAAATATAGATAGATTTTCTGGAAATAAAGGGTTTATGAAAAATGTAGGGGTTTTTGTTTGCCCGTCCTTCCCTTACATAGTTGACATTTCATCGTAAGAAGAAAATGTGTGGGATTCCATATTTCTTCATTGGAAAGGAAGGATTTGTTTGCATTTAATATAATATTATTGTAAAAAATTAACAAATCGAAAATTTCATTGTGAACAAAATTCATTAGATAAGCCTAGAAAATGAAAAATGCATTTGAGGGTTCTTAGCACAGAGATGCTGCCTCTGCATTAGAAAATTCAGAAGTTGAGAAGGTATTTCCACAGAATTGCCAATGTATGTTTCTTGTCTGCTTATACTGTCTTATGCTTGTATAGCTACATGTTATCAGGCAGTATACGGATATAGCTGGATCTTCAGTCTGTCCTACTATGTTCTTAAATCTGTATTTAGGAAGGCTGGTTTTTACTACTGGTAGTATTAAAGATAGATGCATAAATACCAAGGAGTGCTAGGAAGAATGTCTTCAAGAGCCCACATGCAGAGGTGTGGGCTTATGTCATGCTTACAAACAAAACAAAAAAGGCTTAAAATGAAATGAACATTCACGAAGTTTTGTAATACAGATTTTTATATTATAAAGTCAAAGGGGACCGCTGTCATTTAGCCTGTCTTCCAGATAGCACAGGCAGCAGATACCGCTGAATTAATCCATAGCTGGGCTAGAGCATAATGTCCTTTCTTGATTGAAATTTTACCTCTGGTGGGTAGTCCACAGCAGCCCAACAGTAAGTGTGTTGGGTTTGTAGCGAAACACTTGTCACTCTGTAATGACTAATTTTTAGAGTAGGTCAGTATGTCATAGTTTTAAGTTACATGGTGTTTTTTATAAATAAAAAAAATACTAATATGTGACTATCTTTTGTAGTTTAACACGGCGGCCAAACAGCTGATAGAATTGGATAAGCCCTCAGGTTCTGCTGTTGACTCTGGAGAAGGTACCTCTGGGGCATCCCACAACAATTCAACCCAAAAGCACACCGATACTAAGAAAAACACCAAAAAACGGCACTCTTTTACCTCCCTCACTATGTCCAACAAGTCTTCACAGTCTTCTCAGAATCGCCACTCAATGGAAATCAGTCCTCCTGTCCTTATCAGCTCCAGCAACCCAACTGCAGCAGCCCGCATAAGTGAGCTGACGGGGCTTTCCTGTAGTGCCCCTTCTCAGGTAATTTACATCAAATCAAATATAAACCGTGTATTTTTTTAAAAAAATAACTATAAAGGCTTCTGATCTTGTCAGATTACTTGCTTCACGTTATTAATTATATGTAATTAATATTAACGTATGCTTTCACAAAGTTTATCTTCCAACATGAGAGCGTTTAAGGAAAACATTTTACAACACTTCTTATGCAATGATCGTAAATATTTTTGGTCTTGCAAGCTAATTTTTTTCACAATAGTTAATTTCTTAACTGCCACGAAGATTTTTATTAAACTGTGGAAACTAGAAACTGGAGTGATTTAATTTCTTGGGTTTTTTTCTAAATTGAATGTAATATTGGATGTTAATAAAGCGCATGCAAGTAAAAGGTAAATTCAACTTGAAAATTACATGAATTCCAGAAATGTACCATATTAATCTGATTGTGATAAGTAGAAATATTTATCTGGCTTTATTTAATTGTTAATCTCCTGTTTCATCAAAGCTTTTAGTTACAAGCTACAGTAGCTTGTGAACAGTTGTCTGTTTCACACAGAGATTACATTTTGGGAGAAGAGATAGTAATGAAGGCTAAGAAGGGTTGGTGTCATTTTACATGAGCTGGTAAATAGGTTTTATTTGCATGTCTTTGGGATCTGACAGCCTTTTATGAAAAAAAAAGAAAACTGACATTGGTCAAAGTGTGTTTCACGTCACTAGTTCAATAGATCTCCAAAGTTTCTGAAACATTGGAGGGAAAAAAAGCAAGCAGTGTGATCCAATACTGTTTGTTTGAGTATCTAACACAAAATTAGTTCTAGGCTAAAGTTATAGATAGTGGAGTACTGGTGATTTTGACCATGAAGCTTACAGCTGTGTCAGAACCAGCTCTTATTAAACTACTCAGAACTGACTCTTCCATTTTTTTTTATTCTTTGACAGGTTCATATCGGTACTACGGGGCTAATTGTGACTCCACCCCCTAGCAGCCCAGTCACAACAGGGCCTTCATTTACCTTCCCATCAGAAGTTACCTACCAAGCTGCTCTTGGTGTAAGTACCATTTAAGAAAACTCAGCCTTCACATTTATCATTAGTCTGTACAGTCTTTTTTTTAATTCCCTCCAGTTCTGATACAGTGATTTGAAATGATGGGTTTATGATGATTGTCTATGTGATAGACAATGGTATAAATTGGAACTATAGCAAAAGCATTATTGATACAATAATATCTGCATCCTGTCATGCATATCCATTTCTCCAGCTTTCCTCTGTCATTTCTCTGCAGTAAACACAAGGAGCATGCTGCCTTCCAGAACAGTGTTTCTTTTCAGCATGAGTAGGAAAGAGATTATACTGGGGGGGGGGGGGGATATTCGGGGAAATAAGCAAGATCTTACAAAAAAACATCAACTTGAGACCACAGCTGCCAGATATTTCTGTCTTATTTGACTCAATATTATCAAGATTCTCTGAAATAAGTTTCAAAACTCTGCTTTTTTCTGATTAAATATAATGATTTTAGTCATGCGTATGCCTGTGGCAGATGAACATATCTAGCGTGTCTAAGTTAGGTTCTTGGAGATCAGTACGAAGAACTGTTGCAAATGGCCATATTTTAAAGGAAGGAATACATTGCAATGCTGTTTCCTTTGGACAAAGCATTCAAAAAGTACAGGATTTCATTCCAAAACCAACTGAAATTCTTTATTTTGCTGTGCTTGTGGTGGAGATGCTCTGGAATGTCCTACTGCACTTATCGGAGCCTGACCTTAACTGCAGTAAAGATTGTGGATACCAGTTTTCAGAGATCTTCAAGGGAACTTAATAAGCCTTTATGTTGATCATAGGAATTCTCTAAATTTAATTCTTGTTGCAAGTCCAGAAATTGTACCCCTCACTTTTAGAGGGAGAGGGACAGCTGAATAATAAATATCCACTTAGTTTAAAATAATAAACCAAAACAAACAAGCCAAACAAAAAACTCCAAGGCTTGATCTTGTTTAGGTGTCTAATTATCCTTGCAGTCTTTTAAAGCCAGTAAAACATAATGAGTAGCCTTGCTGCTAAATTTGTCTGGTTTTGTTTTCAACTTCCAGCACTTGGATCATTTTACACATTTGTCTGCAAAATCGAAGGCAGAATTGTCTGTCTTCTATTATCAACTTGTTGTTGTTTACGTAAATGCTTAGGTGTGGCTTGGTCACAGCTGAGAGGTTGCATTTTGACAGCTTTCTTCGCGGCTCTTAAGTTATGTTTTCCAGTCCTTAAAATTATGATGTTGTTACTTTCTGAATTATTTCCAATACTTTGTTCTGGCATGGCAAGCACATGGTAAGCACATTCCAGAACTGAGTACAGTACTGCACAGTCATTCTTAGTGTTGAAAATACTTTTACCCTGATAGTCTGGTGTTTATATCTTGAGAATTTGTATCCATTCATTTGGCCTGAGTGTAGCAGAAAGTTTAAGTTCAGCTAAATATCCACAAATTTTTGTCACTAGTGATGTAATAATTTATCTCACCCAAGGAAATGTATTTCACATTCTTTGTTCTTCAGACAGATGATCTTATTATTGACAATTGTACGCACAGTGTGCTTTTGCCCTGCCTTACTGAGTGATGCAGATTGCGCTGCAGCGACGCGTTGTCCTTTTATTCTTAAGAGCTCCTTCAATCTGTGGATCATCTGTGCAATCCTACTGTTAAATGTGTATTAATCTCGAATGAATTAATAATCTCCTTGTATTTAGATTCATATTTTAAAGTCACAGAGTGGTTGAGGTTGGAAGGGACCTCTGGAGGTCATCTAGTCTAATGTCCCTGCTCAAGCAGGGCCACCTAAAGCCAGTTTGCCCAGGATGGTGTCCAGACTTTTGAATATCTCCAAGGATGGAGATTCCACAACCTCTGCAGGACACCTGTGCCAGTGCTCAGTCACCCTCACAGTGAAAAACTGTTTCCTGATACTCAGACTGAGCCTCCTGTGTTTCAGTTTGTGTTTCACTGGGCACCACTGAAAAAAGCGTGGCTCCGTCATCTTTGTACCTTCCCTTCAGGTACTTATAAACATTGATGAGTTTCTCCTGAGCCTTCTGTAGGCTGAACAGTCCCAGCTCTCTCACCTTTCCTTGTAGGAGAGATGCTCCAGTCCTTTAATTACCTTAGTGGCCCTTTGCTGGACTCTCCAGTATGTCTGTGTCTCTCTTGCACTGGAGAGCCCAGAACTGGACACAGTACTCCAGGTTTGGCCTCATCAGTGCTGAGGAGAGAGGAAGGATCATCTCCCTTGACCTGCTGGCAAGACTGCTCCTAATGAACCATTACACTTCTTTGCCACAAGGGCACATTGTTGGCTCCTGTTCAATTTGGTGTCCACCAGGAAGGACTCCCATGTCCTTTTTTTGCGTATGTACATCTCATACTAGAAACAATTAGCTGCTTATATACTAATCCATGTAATCTTTTATATTTCTTTCATTCTGTCCTTCAGAAAATACCTGTGAGAACTGAGCAAACAAAATCAATTTTGGTGCCATTTGTGCTGTTAGTCAGAATACAAGTCTAGCTAACATATATGCTGCAAACGTTGAGTAATTAATTTGATTTGTGGATGAGATATGTTTTGGAGAGGATGGGGTAAGCAGGATTCAAAGCATAATTTCAAAAGTTCTGTCAGAAGTTGCTTTTTTTTCCCCCCTCACAGTAACAAACACTTTTGTTTGTTATTAAGAATCAGTAGTTCTTTCTTTGATGCCAACATGGAAAAATACTTTATTTTGGTACTGGTGCAAAGTCATTAAACCACCTTGGGTGCTTTAGTTGCATAAGCTTTTTCAAAAGCGATCTTACCAATGGTACCCACAGGAATTAAATTACAGTGCTAAACGCAGCATGGAGTGAAACTCCTGCCACATGATCGTCCTGTATCCTGGAGCGCTACTTTCTCTTTGTGATAACCATGTTCCTGGTTATGTTTCCAATTAGGCATATAATTCCCATTGAGAACCTGAATTATTCTCTGCCACCCTCTTTAAAAGTCAATAACCTTCTGTACATGATGTTCTGTTTCTTCTTGACTTGTTTTCAGCATGACTAAAATACAAGCTGGCAGCTCAGGCTACAGTCAGGTCGTTCCTGTGTTCTTTTACTATCAGTGATAGATTAAATGATGATGCAGTTTATAGTCACAGACTGTGAAGTGTGTCTCTTACGTCCACTTTTCCTCTTGCTTCATGAACTCTTGTTTTAATTCTAGAAATGTGCAAAATGGTTCTGACAGGTCAAGAGAGAAGGTGATGTTCTTGTCTCTCTAGATGTTTCCCATCTGGAAATACCTGACATTCTGAGTATTAATTTGAAGCTACAGAACAATTGTGATTGTATGATTTCATACATCAGAAGTGATTGGCTTGAGTCGTTTTGGTTTTGTATTTTTTGCTTTTGTAAGTATAAACTCCTGCATTTCTCTGAGCTCTCCCTTTAGCTTTTTTTTTCATTTCTGAATACTAAGCAAATGACAAGGGAGTTAAATTGGAACAGGGCGTTTCTCTTTAGCATGAAGATGGTTTAATTGGATCTTCTTCCTGTCAGTTGTTTTCGTGTATATAATACTATTTGAAGTAGTTGATTGCTCTTTGAGAGCAAGCTGTTTATACAACTTCTTTTACTTCATGCCAAACTCGGATTAAGGGGAAAAGAAGAAATCAGAGAGGATAAGCGTGATTCCCCATCAACAAAGAATCCTGAATTTATGCATCATTGCTATATTTATCAGTCCTGAATCTAGAAGGAAAGAAAAGCTAGGGTCTTCTCTTATGTTCTATAGCAAAGATGGCTTTTTTATTGTTAAGAGGAGGTATTTTGAGCTGTCTTGTTGGGTAGCAAGTTTCTCTAAGGCAGTTGAGATTAATTCCTAGCCCAAAGGAGCCTGTGAGTCTTTTATCTATGTACACGTATAGGATCACATTTTAGTTTGTTACATTGTTATTTTCGGAAATGTCATGGTGGTTCTAAAAATGCCGATTGTATTAATTTTATTTTGTCCATAATAGTCTTTTGTAGATGCTGTTTGGTACCAAATGTTGTATGAAGTAAGTTATTTACAAATTTGCAGCCAAAATTGACATAAGTAAAACTTAGGAATGAGAGTGCGTTTGTTGAGTGACCGTATACACTATTTGCTGCTTGCATCACTTAAGCAACTTTTAATTTGCATTCAGAAAACCTGTGATAATTTATTTAAAAGTTTTGTTTTACAGCAGCAGTTCTTTAGCCTAGTTCTTTAGCCGGGAGCATTAATTCTTGTTTTGTGTTTTGAGGTTTGATTCTTTGAAATTGAAGAAGCTATGAACTGAGACAAACTTCTCACAGCTGAGACTTTTGACTGTGATATTATCATTTACACTGTTCTCGGGGACTTCAAACCACAACTTTGCCCTTTTAATGGGTGCATTAATTGGTCTGCTTTTCTTGGCCACTGGCATTTTTGAACCTTGTAGGTGCTTAGTATATTTGAAGTTCTTTATAAAATATAAATAGCAGATGTCAAGTTCAGTAGTTGTTGGGTGAAAATATGCACGTACAATTATGTAAGGCTCATTTACTTGGGAGGAAATTCTTGGATGTAATTTATAAGGTAGTTATCTAACGGAGGAGATTTAGTTGCCATAGATTTTGCTGAAAAAACTGTTAAAGCAAATATGTGATTTAAACGATGATACGGGAAAAACAGAGACAAAATATGCTACAGCAAAGTTAGAGTTACATGCAAAAGCATCAGAAGAAAAACAGAATGTAGCAACAGGTAACTTACCTTCCTTTCATTCTGCCTTTACAGTCTCTTGAAAAGTTAAAAGTATTTTGGACTGCAGTCGACCTAGATATCCATATTGCTACTTCTGCAGATTGAATATATTGACTTTAAAATGGTGTTTTGGTATGTGCAGTTAACAAGCAGAAATAGGTGGTCTATATTTGGATGGTTTACATTCGCTGATGTGCTGAAGGTTTAAAAAATTTTAAAATGCCCGTTTTTTCTTGTCCTATTCTCTTGCCCACACAAAAAAATTTACCACTCTATGTGAAAGTATATAAGGTAGTCTGAATTATTATTAATGAGGCACAAGCTGTGAGGGTTATAGTATACTGATGACATTCATCTCTCTTTCCTGTAGTTCCAGCTGATTCAATAGTGTAAGTCAGTCAGGAGGACGCTTAAATAAGAACTGTCTGAGTCTTAACCAACAAAAATTCAAATCAGCTTTTGTTGGGAAGAGGAAGCAGCTGAAAGAAATGATGAGGTTTTGTATGAGAGGCCTGTTCTTGATAACATTTATTTATAGTTCAGGAATTTTGTTAAACATGAGCCTTAATTTGTTAGCCCTCAGGGGATTTTGCAAGTCATATATTTTTTCCTAGACCTTGTGGGAACGAAGACAGTTAATGAATGTTTTTTCCACTGCTGTGCCTTTTGTTATTCTTTGGGCGAGCTGATTATTGATCTTCAGTTGACTGATATGGGAATGCACCCTAATTATATTTAAACTTAGTTATATGTATGAGTTTCTAGAGCATGAGTATAGGTACTATTTGAAGACTTTACATACATTGAGTATCAAATTATGCAATGTTTCATCTTCTAATTAAAAAAAAAATTCTCACTAATTTGCTGTTTTATATGCTTGAAAGTGCACTTGTCTGAAAAGTACTTGCAGAAACTTTCAATTTTTTCTCCCTCAACTACCTAACATAAAAGTACTCTTAATTATTTTGATAAGCATATTTTATTAAATCATGCAGGGTTTGCATATATTCTTTCACAGATTGTTGACTATGGGAACCCTCAAAACTAGCTTGTGCTCTGGAGGTAGGTATGTGTCTCAATAGCTAGAAAAATGCTTACGTGCCAGAAAACTTACTGAAAACTTAGGTAGGGCATTTAGATCTATTTTATCAAGTTGTAGCAGTGCATGCTGAGGAGCATTAGTCCTCTAAAGCCTACCAGGTAGTTTATTTAGATTTCTAAGTACTTGCCAAGACTTTAGGAGTTTAATTGGGCTGTGGCTCACTGCAGATTTCATTACCGTAGTAATAGACATGGGGAGGGGAGCAGAACCCGAATAAAGCAGAATAAAATAGAGCCATGAAGGTGCCTTTATTGCAGCTAAAAATTCAATATATGTTGTGTGCTCAAATGAATAAAATACAACGCCCAGCATTTATATCTTTAGAGATGCAGGAAGTGTGGAATCGTGACAACCTTGATATTGTGCATGAATAGGTTTAATTTTAAAGATTTCCAGCTAATAATCTCCTGATGTGGATTTACAGGTTCTACCACGTGTAGGAATCTAGATGCCTAAAAGAAGATTTGAATTTATATTTTATAGACAGGTTGCCTAAAATTTAGACACTGTGTTCAGCTTGGATTCAGCTAAGACATTTGTTGAAGCTGATTGGGAGGGGGAAATTACTTCTGCTGTAAAGCAACTGAAAGAGAAATGTTGGCATTTCAGTATGAATTACCAAGATATTTTTAAAAGATGATTGGACGGATGGAGATCTAGAATGTGAAGCAAATGCAATTGCAGTTCTTGTAAATAATTCAACTAGTAGTATCAAAGCTCACGATGTTTCTCCAGCAGGTCATGTCTGCTTTAAGTGGGATACGGGAGGCGTATTTGGTCTCAAAAGATTGTTAATGTACGACCAGAAAAAAAGCTTTACTTAAAATAGGAGTATTTCACGATACACCATGCAATTTGTATCATGACTAAGCATAAGAATTTTGACTGAAAAACTGTAAGAGTTAATCAGTTTTCTCTAGATTTGAAAGCTTTTAATCATGCAGTTCTTTACTGTGTTTTGACAGCGTAAGACTAATTCAGAGAGCTGTCTTTTTATAGACACTTCCTCCAAATGCAGCGAGGTAATAATGACACAGTATAGAACTGAAACTTATTTTCCTTATAGGTTTTTCTTTAGAAAAACAAAAAAAACCCTACCTTTAGAAGAAGACTGTTTGAGGGGAATTAAAATGACTTTCAGTTACGTATTTTCCAAACTGATAATGTAATGCTGTGCATTTATATGCTGATGTAGTGGAAAAGCCAGCACATTTTTTTAATTTATATTTTTGTTATGTGGTTTTTAAACCTGAAGTGGTGTGGTTTAGAGTTCTGTTCCTGTATTAAAGGATTGCATTAAGTCGAAGATCATGTTTGAAATGAATTCGGTTTTACATTTTCAAATGTTGGAGGTTCTTTATTACTCTTTTTGTGTGCGTTGTAACACAAACAATTATTTTTGGAAGGGGGGAAGGAAAAGTTCTCCTTTTGTGAGAGACTTTTCCCAGGAGTGTCAGTACACAAGGTCCTAAAGAATTGTCTGAGGCTTTACAGAGCAGAAGGTAACAATTGCTCCATTGATTCTCAAAAGGCACAGAAGGCTGTAGGCAGGACCCCCATTACGATCTGCCTGTAAAAGGACTGTGCCTTTTTACTGGGGTGTTTGTTAAAGATTACCAATCTTGATAATACTGAATTTCAAAAGCTAACTCTTTAAACTAGAAGAATAGGAGAAAGTGGTAACAATAGCTCAGTGACTATGGTCTCATATTGTGCTCGCTTTTGTAACCCATACATCAAAAGAAAATTTCCCCCAGAAGGGGTGGGTTTGGGTGCACTGCTGCTGAATTGTATATTATGTTTCAGCTTCAGGTTACAAAAACATTCATGTTTTGAACTACAGTCAGCAGTAGGATGCAAAATCTACCTCCTGGAAGGTTTCTGAATTTTTGTCGAGTCCTATCCTAAAGATGTTATAATTAGAAACAATGCTTTCCGTTTTTCCTGGGCTGAGAAATTGCTTGTCATTTGCTTAATTAGCTGCCAAGACTTCAAGATTTTAAACTGGAAAAAGAGAAATACAGACAAACCTAACTCTCCAGTTCTATAGTACCAGTAGGTAAAAGAACACTGAACTTGGCTGGGTTTTTTTCCCATTTCCTTAGGACACCATATTTCTTTTTTTTTTTTTTTTTTTTTTTTGCAGCTGATTCAACTCATCAAACAGTATTGATCATCTGTTGCTATTTTTTTTTTTTGTTCTCATAAAATCAGAATATGAATCCTCCACTTCCGCCACCACCTCTCTTGTCTGCGGCAATCATTGCCTCGGCCTCTTCTGGACCTCAGTCTGCAGGTGTCATCCAAAGGCCCACATCAGGATCAACTGACCAAATGGCGCATTTACGACCGCAAACTCGTCCAAGTGTGTAAGTAAAATTGAAAATTTTCACTAGTCAGAAAAATGGAATGAGATCAATAATATCACGTGTACATCATGCCAGCTGGCTGCGTTCTGCTAGAATTCCCAGAAAGCCAAGCATACAACTCAGAACAAAAGCAACACAACATATATAAAGGTGATATCCCCAAACAGCCTTTATACTGAGGGTTATTTATGTCTTAGGTAAATATAATCAGCTGCTGCTGTGTATAGAAAGGACTCACTTTGAAAATATAAAGTATTTATCATGCAGAAGATTAATGAATCCTTGAGTTAGCGATGCGGACTGTATAACTCGCGAGTGGCAAACTCTGGAGTGAATTTATTCAATGTTTTCCGTTATGTATGGAATGAAAAGGCTGTTCTCATATGGAATAACTTCTGACAAAACACAGAAAGCGCTGTATTTCATTTAGACTGTTTTATTAGCATGTCATCGTCAGACTGCTTGTGTAAGTTGCGATTGAAATTTGACTGAAGATTCTACAGTTCAGTTAATTAGAGGGTGGCAATTTGGAATGAAGGCAGAAAGCTGCTAGTTAGCGTTATGTCTTCACACTTGTAATACAAGCAAATGTGCGTCATCCTTTTGGGTGAAAATATTTTGTATATTAACGCGCTGCTGGCAACATCTTTCTTCTTGGAAACTTCTTTGTGTGTCGCTTGGAGAATCAGAACGATAAAAGAAAAAATAAAATTTAGGAGTGGCTGAACCATCTAATAGGACACGTTTGAATAATGCAAGGACGGCTTTTGTTCTGTGTCTTTATTTTTATCTTCCCACCAGGTTTCCTCCCACTCCTAAAGAGCGCCCTTCTTGTATAGCAGGTGCATCTGGATTTGGGCTGTTTCTTTGGTGTCAAGCATTTTAACGCTGCTTCTTATGGATTATTGTGCTTAGTGCAGTTAATCAAGTTCCCATCTCATTTATTCCCATCCTCCATCTTCAAAGGGTTGCTTTATATGAGGATACTAATGAAATTTTGAATGATTTAACTAAAAGGGAAGTTAATGAACACCAATTAAAGCACATCAGTTGCTTTCCCATAGAGCTTCAGTATGTAGCTTTGTAGATCACCCCTAAATCATGTACCAGCCTTTTGTTGCCAGTGTGTCATGTGTTGCCTTTAAAGCATATTTTGGACTTGCTTTACCAGGTACCTATATTGCCTTTAAAGCATTTTTGCAGATTTAATGCAGAGTTTCCTGGGTGGACAGCAAGGATCAACAATATGATGCAAAAAGGAGAAGCATACAGTTAGTGCTGTCATTACTGTGCACAAGAGACAATTTTGACACAAGAATGTTTTGCAAGGCTGTTTTTTTACCCTTGGGGTAACAGGGAGAGTGGGAAAGACCAGCATTGCAAGTAATCGTGGATCCTTTTTCGTGAAAGGGAATATTCTTCCCATCTACCTTAATTGTCTGTCTCTTGTGAAAAGTATATTCTTTTTGAGAAAATGTTATTTATTAGAATGCTATTTCCCATAGGTCTGGATCCATAATTATATAAAAGTTTTTTATATCAATGATTTAAACATTTTTCTCATGTTCAAACTGTGGCAGAAAATAGAACAGTGGTGGTTAGAACGGTATAATTTTTTAATGTGACAATAGGAAATTGTGCAATCTGATTTGAAGACTTCTCTAGGAATATTCCAGCATGCAACTGTGGGACCTTCAACTTTTTTACTTTTTTTTTCCTAAGAATGTCTGTTTAAAAATTAAAAATGAAAGCTGTTTCTGAACTCTCACTATGGTTTCAGATGCAGTCTATTATGCATTAGTGTTGGTCAGAATTAAAAAAAAAAAGGAAATAACCTTTACAAGTGAATAACTGCTAGCTACGTTACCCACAGACTTCAAGTTCTAGTAACGTATCTTTTTTTTGGCACTGCAGTTGCACAAGGTGATTCCAATTTTGCAATTTGAAAAGTAGTTCTGATACTTACTTTCACTTCTGTAGTTGATAAACACCTGTTTAATTAAGTGCACTAACTTAATAAAGAAAATGGACAATCTTATTAGATGTATTGTACGTTACATTGAAGTGCAGTTAGGAGGATGTTCTTAATGGTCCTTGTTTCCCTTAATATAATCTGTTTTAATATTTTAACAGTATGATGGATTGACTAACACGTAACCCTTTCTGCCATTGCCTTCCCATCTCTGACCAACCTCTCTCTGCCAGAAAACACAAGTGATATTTTCAATTGTTTTAGGTTTATCAATTGCATCTACTGTCCTGTCTTTCAGGTATATTGCTATATACCCTTACACTCCTCGAAAAGAAGATGAACTGGAACTGCGGAAGGGAGAAATGTTCTTAGTGTTTGAACGCTGTCAAGATGGCTGGTTCAAGGGAACTTCCATGCATACAAGCAAGATCGGTGTTTTTCCTGGAAATTACGTGGCTCCAGTTACAAGGTATATTTTTATACAAGTGTCTAAATAGTTTTCTAGTTTCAAGTCCAAAATGATTCTGTTCTTATATTTAATGCTAAAATTGGATAATAGAAGACCTGCGGGTTTTAGTAACTAGCTCATTTTTCAGTTATGTTTTGCTTTTAATTTTGGCAGGACAGTGACAAGTGCATCACAAACAAAAGTTCCCATGTCTACCGCTGGCCAAACGGGACGAGTGGTAACTATGGTCAGCCCTTCCACTGCTAGTGGAACATCTCAGAAGCTCCAGGGGAATGGTGTGGCAGTGAACTCCAGCACAGTACCCACAGCTGTGGTTTCTGCAGCGCATATCCAAACTAGTCCACAAACCAAGGTCCTTATGCACGTGACAGGACAAATGACAGTCAACCAGGCTCGCAACGCAGTTAGAACAGGTAAAAAAAAAACAAACCCAAAACAAAAAAAAACCCAGCTTTTTATGTGTGGTAGACAGACTGTAGGGTCTGTCTGTCCAAGTGTCTGGAGTCAGGGTATGTGTAAATATGTGTTGGGGTTTTTTAAGGCATTTTTTAATTTAGTTTTTTTAGAATTGAACGCTTTCTGAAATTACAATATATCTCTCTGAACTGTTGAATCTTTTATTATTCGCCTTTAAGCAACTGTGTGTACATACAGACTCCTACCATTGGGAATTTATGTGCAAGTACTTTAGGTGGAACTTCTTTTATTCCAGCAGTATCTGGGATGGGGGCATTCTTTGAGCTTCCCCACTCATATGCATTTCATATAGTAATGAAGGTGATAAGAACATCTGAGTCATAGCTTATTTTTTGTGTTATCTGCATAACAGCTACAGATTGCTCTAATTTAGGATTCACTTTTAAATCCTCTCCTAACATCTTTGAAGACCTTTAGCATTCATTCCTTCTTCTGGCTCAGGGTTGGTCCTTAGGCATTACAGTTTGTTCTGTGAACTTGACTGCAGCTTCTTTCAGCTTTGACTCTGAAACACCAAGACTATATTGGCTTCAAGATCCATACCATCTTTGTCATAAAAATCTGTGTTTCTGATAGGTATAACTTTACTGTCTGAGGCAGGCCACATCATAGCGAAACATGCCTTGTTATTTAAACCCAGATCTAAAAAGATTGATAGTGGTGTTTTCAAGAGTTTTTGTTTACCAAATCCATGCACTCGTCTGTGGATTTGCCAGGCTAGGAAAATACCACACAACTGGAGCCTGATCTGTTCCAGTTGCTCCTAGGGCCTCAAAAGAAAATGAAAAAAAAAAACCAAAAAAAAAAAACCTCCATTTCAAACTATCCCAGTGGTTCCCTCTTTCGGCTTTGAATTTGGGGCCTAAGATCTCTTGGCTGAGAGAGTCATGACAAAGGTTTTTTTAATCACGAGATTCTTATTGGCAGAGCAGACGAGAAAGCAAAAGATGCAAATGGTATTATCTGTTATCTCCTTAAGGGTGATTGTTTCATATGGTCTCAAGATCCATGAATTAGCCCACTCCCTCTGCAGTCATGCTTCTCCTAAAATACCCTGTGAATGTTCAGATGTCAGCACCAGGTTTGCTTTTGGATGTAGGATATGTACATATGTCTTCAGATATTTCATTTCCTTAATTGGCCTCATCTTCCTCCAGTCTGATCTTAGGCTGGAACAGATGTGATAGTCCTCTGTAACAACTTTATTATTTGCCTTTAAATAAAAATAACCAGGTGCTATTGGCAGCTGGTAAGAGAAACTAAGCAAACATCTGTACTTTCCTGCCTCTCAGGCATAGGAGGTTTCGACTCTAAATCCTTCTTTTGAGCTGCCAAGAAGCTTACAAGTGACAGCACAAAGGAGAAAGCTCCTGTGGGCTCCAGAGGCCTTTCTGTCCCTGCATCTCTACACTGCTGTCAAGATGAATAAGCTCTTACAGTTCCAATCAGCTGGAAAACATGACAACATACTTCCCACCAACTTTTTAGGTCAAAAACAGAAAAATCAAAGGGGCTGCATTCTCTTCACAGAGAACTTACCGTTGGATTGTGGTATAAAGGTGTAGCATTCAGTCCCAAATACAGATCTGTCCCTTATAAGAGCCTGAGAACTGAAGCAATAACGGCTGCTTCACGTTCAAATATTACAGAGAACCATGTAGGCAGCATCTGAAACCTGATCATCTTGAGCTTTCCCTAGCACCTTTGCTCAACGTTACTCTCTTGATGAGGCTTCACAGATCAATGCTGCATTTTGCAGTGCTGTTCTTCAGTTTAATTTTAGCTCAGAACTTCAAGGACCCTTCTTCAAATGATCTTGGCGAGACATTGCTTGACTTCACCCTCGCTGTATGCATTTTTTGATTAAAAGGAACTGGGAAGAAAATGTATATTCTTCCTATTTCACTTAAGGATGAACTGTATGAAAATAGAGTGACTTGAAGCATTTTTCCTACAGTTTCCATCAGGGATAAGAAAACAAAACCAGAAAGCTATTCCATACTTGTACTCCATTGATTGCATGTAAATATAGACATATCTTGAAGAATAGCAGCTACTGGTAAGGAAACTGACTTTGTCTCACGAACAAATGGCAGCATTGTTTTTCACAAAAAATCTTGCTGTGCTCTCCTTATCTTCTTTTTGGAAATGTTCATGGTTTTTGGAGTTAGGGAAGGCCTGCTACAGGGGAAGAGGTTACATATCAAAAAACAGACAGAGCATTTAGTGGTGCTTTCTTTTTAAGAAAGAATTTGCATTTCTTATCATAGAGATTGTAATTGGGTATAATACTGTGGGATTGTTGTATCAAATTTGTGAACTTTGTCAGTCTTCTCTAATGTACTGTTGATGCAATCTAACCAAATTACCAGGGGAATTTGTAGAGAGGAGAATAAAGAGAGCAAGTGCTGGAGGCTTGATTCCAGGATATCACTTATAACAAGCCCGAAACTCTAATTAGTATCTGAAAAATTGGAGTGAATTGATACATTGAAATGTACATGACCAAGCTAGAGGGATGACCCCTCCTTAGATACTGAGGAAAGAGGCTGTGCAGCGCTGGGATGCTGCATTGTGCCTCTTATTATTTGGGTGAGACGTCTGCACTTCATACCACCCAGTGGCGCAGAGATACCCAAGCTGTTGAAATGATCCAAAAGCACATATGGTTGACCATATAACTATAATTGCAATGTTGCTTCTTGGAAAGGATAAATTAGTTCATGTAGAGCTCTGTGCTTTGCAGCTAGGCTGCAGCTCAGGTTAATATATTCAGCCCTGTGCTGTTCTCCAACTTCCAGTGTAGATGTTCCTTTTATTTCACAGGGGTATGAATAAACCCACTTCTATATTTAAACATCCCAAGAGACAATAGCTTACGTTTTCAGAGAAACCACTCACAGAAGTAATTGCCACTGTACTTATTGTTTGAAAGACCCACTAAATCTGTTGTGGATTTTGTGAATAGTTTAGGGAAAACAATCCAATTATATTTTTAGCAGCTTCTATAAGGGGTGTTTCTTCCTACTTTGTTTTATGTGCCCTGACAACTACATAGCATATTAAAAGGAACAAACAAGTTCCAGGCAGGATTTAGCTAGCTCATACAAACTAAAATATAATCTTTGCTTTGCATCTCTGTCTGTACGTGAAGCATTTTACTTAGTAGCTTGGATTTCTCCACAATAGTTGCAGTGCTGTTATTTGTCTGTTGCATACTGATGCAAGCAGCAACATATGCTGCTACTTTATTCTGGTGAGATAAATTTGATACTGTGCAAGATATCATTATAGTAGTATAAATGGAAGTTAGGAAGGTTGGAGGGAAGCTTCTTATGATTGATTAGCTATAAGACAGTGATCGTACCTCACTTTGTGTGTCTTGTGAAAAGATGAACTCTCTCATATTTTATTCTTTTCTTCTAGTTGCTGCACACAGTCAAGAAAGACCTACGGCAGCAGTCACACCCATACAAGCACAGAGTCCAACATGCCTTATTCCTGCAGCTGTGATCATTCCCCACCACTCTGCCTCCCAGCAGCTCCAGCCCCAGCTTCCAAATACTGCTGCTTACGTCACGGCTGTGAATGTGAACCGCTCAACCATCCCACTGGCATGTGCAGCAGCTTCTTTGAATTCTCCCAACGTTGCTGCTTCGTCTTTGGAGGGAGATACTGGTGGGAGAACTGTAAACACTCACCCTGGAGCTCCTGCATCTCCAGAGAGTGCTTTAGCAGCTGGTGGAAATGCTGCTGTCAGTAAAGCAGATAAGGATGGCAAGGTGGGTAGAGAGTAAAATCAATCCCTTGAATTTGCCCTTTTTCATCATGCAAGCTTTTAAGAGATCCATATTTTTTTCTTAGATTTGCTGAATAGGAGCATTGTAAGGTTTTTAAGACTGACCCTGAAACTCGGGCAGACATTTTGTGACTACAGCTATGGGCTAGTTTATTCTTGGCCATACAAGAATAATTTAGGGTGGATAAAATACAGAGCAGACCTTGAAGAAGGGTTAAAATAGGGTAGCAGGTTCCTGCCTTAAGCAGGAAAAACAAAAGGTGAATGAGTAAAGTTCAGAAGAACTATTACATTGACTGTTGGAATTTTAAGTATTTTGTTTTTCTTTACCTGCAGTCAGTTTCCTGAATACTTTAGAAAGTTGTAAGGGTTAGCAAATGTTATTGGTAAGTATCTGTAAACTAATGACCCTGTAATGTAAAAAAAACACAAAACAAACAAACCAAAAAACAAACCCAAAACAAAAAACCCCAAACCCATTAACTTGTGGGAACAGTCTGGTAAAAGAAATGTAAGATTTAGTGAAAAACAGTATTCTTTTAGGTTGCCTTCCTTATTAAGTAGATGCATTGAGAGATTATTAAAACCATGCTACCAGAAATGTTTCTTGGACAAAGGGGAAAAAAGCGTGTAACTCTGTCTTTTCTAAATGTAGATCAGTAGAGTCTGTAGTGATTCTGCTTTCCTTCCATTTGAAGTATTTTCCTCTGTGTCTAAATTCATTTGCACTGTCCAACAAACCATGTGATTATGTTATATCGTAGGCAGAAACATTCCTCCAGCTTTCTAACTGCTTTTGTTTTACAATTGTGGTGTAGTTAGAATTTTTTTTTCTCCTTTTGACAACTTTCTTTACCTCTCAAATGTTTTAGACTTTACCTTACTACTTTTCACCCACGCACTACTTAATGAAGTTTATGAAGGTTTAAATCATAGGCTGTATACTGATCTCACCCACTTTTTAATTATTTTTGTTGATTATTGTTGAATGGAGGTACCTAAAACTTTGTTTTAAAATTACTTCAGCCATAGCCACTGAAATCAGACTGAGGTGACCTTAGGCAGGGCTTTTAGAAAACCTGTAGTTTAAGGTTAAAGATACTAACATATTTGGACTATGTTAATTTCTCTGAGTTTCTCTTTTTCTTTCCCGTTTGTTAAACAGCAGTTCTTTGCTGAAATAGCTTTAAGTCATTGGAGACTTGGAAGAAGGACAGAGGATTTTTCGTTCACAGTTCACCAATTCCACTGCATCCCAAGCTATAATAAAAATCTCACATTGCTCATGCTTTTCTCTTTTTGTGGTTAAATAGCTTATTTTTGTCTCCAGGGCTTATAATCTGGCACCTCTCATAAGCACTAAATTCACTTAGTCAAAGGGTTGGTAAGAAGATCACTGCCACACCCCTTAAAAAAAGACAAGAAACACAAAAGCTACTTAAGTAATTCTCTTCAGGGTAAGTAATAGTCTTCAGGGATTCCTGTCCGGACAAGTAAAAGAATGTTTACAATTCTCCCCTCTAGCAGAGCAGCAAAACACAATACATTCCCCTTGTGGCAAATTTCTGTTAAATCATGAAGGTCTTCCCTTACTGAGGGAGGATAAATAAAAGACACTTATCTAAACAGCAGCCTCCAGGGCAGACTTTTCTCCCTGCTTGGTTGAAATGACTCTTTACGCCTTCCTAGAAACTTCCATGTTAACGAAATGTTTTACTTCTTAGATTCCCATTGTGGGAATCTAACTCCTCAGTCCTTTTTCTAGACAACCTTTTGGGCCAGTGCCATTGGCTTTTAAGGTAAGCCTTAACTAAGTGAAAGGACTTAGCAGGTTTATGGTCTAAATGACTTACTGTTTTTCTCTTTAGAATGTTAATAATTATCTTTCTCTTTTATAATTTTCATAATTATCTTTTGTAATTTGTACGATCTCAAATACCTCCTCATAATTTACGGAGTCCTCTCTGATCACGATGGCATCTGTTAGAAGGAAGTGTTCAGCTCTTCACGGGAGACTTCTGTTCTAAAATGAGGCACTGCTTTTGGTTTGCAGAAAGAAAAAAAAGGTTTGCTGAAACTGCTTTCTGGAGCATCCACTAAACGCAAGCCCCGATTGTCACCTCCAGCATCACCAACGCTGGAGGCTGAGCAAGCAGCCGCGGAGTTAGCCCTGCAAGGTGCAGTTGGGCCAGAGCTTCCATCAGCAGGCGGTCACAGCAAAGCTGGATCCTGCCCCACTGACAGCGAGGTCTCTGGGCTGGCACAGGAGACGCTGCATCGGAAAACAAGTTCCCTGGATTCCTCTACTCCCATAGCACCGCCGCCTCGGCAGCCTTGCTCATCCCTGGGTCCAGTCCTGAATGAATCCAGGCCTCTTGTCTGTGAAAGGTAAATTATCCTACGCAGTTAGACTCAGGCAAACCAAGAAAAAAATCCACCCTCTTGACACTTGCAGTCTATATTAGAATTGCTTCAAAATGCTGAGATTTTACAGCAAAATTAAACTTCTTTAACAGTGCTTTATATGCTTATCAACACTCATGTTTATGTTTGTTTACCTTTTGCGTTACTTTGAGGTTTTGGAATGAGTAGACACTCAAATACAGTGATCACAGGTCTGGTATGAGAACTGAGGTAGATAAAATAGGCCTCCTACTTTGCAAAACATGAACACATTATAATATTGCATTTGTGAATATCAGGTTAGTCCTTTAAGATTATTAGCAGTGCATAACTGCCAACCTAAATATCTGGTGAATGAGATTCTTATCTAGAAGTAGACTTCATAAGTCCTTTTCTTGAGCTGTTGCAAAGACACTTTTACTACCTGAATGCCCCATTACTGTGCCCTCCACATAGCAAGCTCTAGGGCAGCCTCTGTGTCCTGGCAAGTCAGCCTGAAAAACACACAGTTGTCTGCACTCTGAAACTGATAGGCAGTTGCTTTGAAGTCCTGTCACTTTACTTTTGTGTCCACGTATTACTTTCAAATTTCCGAGTCCTCAGTAGATTGCACAGACTGTGAAGGAAGTGGCAGTTTTCTGACTACTGTCTCTTTTTATTATCCCTGGTAGTAGAGAAGCAATAGGAGGAGTGTCATAGGATTTCTTTTGCAGTAGCTACAGGATTGTGTGGTGTACAGAAAAAAAATAGTGGAGTTGCAACGTTAACAGCTCTAGGACTGAACTGATTCATGCTGACTATTGTAGACTTTGTTCTGATACTATTAACTCATAGTGTGTGGGCATACTGTTGTATTTCCAGAGGCCCATTGATCTTAAGCTACATCCATATTTTAAGAGCCAGACAGTGTGTTAAGGGTCTAGTTTGTCTTTTATTTGACTTCTGTCATACCTTTAATGTTTTTTAAAAGGTTATTACTGTTTCTGTGCAATTTCCTTGCAGGAAATTTCTACTTCAAACTGAATTTCTGAAGTAGATTTACACTTACAGATGGAAAATAGAAACTGAAAAGACTTTTCTTTAAGAATAACATAATTCATTTTCACATTGTCATAAGTCTGTTTGGCACAGTAGTATGTTTCTATACTTTGAATGTGAAAATAATACCAAATTCATTGTGACGTGACCGGTGGATATTTGTGTAAAGCTATTTGCATCTGCACAAAAAGTAGTTTTTTCACTTCTGGGATGGAGATGTTTTTTCTCAGAATGACTTACAGAAAATAATGCTGTATATTTTTATTGATCTAGGAATAACATGCACTCAAACATTCTTTTTAATATATCTCTGTATCCTTACTGTTATTTAAATAATTGCTAACAGAGGAGTGCTACCACAAGATCATTCTCCCTGGTAGTCATGCAGAATTGTTACGTTTTGGTCAGTGTGTTTAAATAGAATTTCATCTGCGTTCTCTTTGTCCGTTTCAGGGCAGAGTTAATGCTTTTCCTGCTGATGTGCTCTTGTCATGTTTCCATTTCGTTGGGTCGAATTGCTTAAAATGTGTTGCTTAATAATACTTACCTCTTACATTGTACTCAATATCTTCAAAGTAATTTATAAGTATCAATTAATCTTCATTAGTCTGTAAGAAGGGGTGGGTAAGAAACATACTGATGATGCAATAGTATCTTCAGTAAAAATTTGGGGTTGAGGAGGAAAATACTCATGAGGATAAGCTCAACAAAAAGCTGAAGAACAGAGAAATTTTCTGCTGAAATTATTCTGCTCTTACATATCACATTTCCAATCACAGGCTACCATCTGTTTGGAAAAAGAAACAGTATTCTTTCTGTTCTGACTCTGGCTTTGCAGTATAATTATTAGTATTCAAGTTTAATTTTCAAAGGTGACTAGAGGATTTAGGAGTCAGGTTCTGCTGATTATTCTTGATGATTATCCTGCATAAATTAGGAGAAAAAGTATCTGTCTCAACTCTGGAAAGCACTTGAAAATGCTCCTGGTTTGGATATGGAGTTTTCCCTGAAGTCCTTGCTTCCTTTAAGATGCAATAGCAAACTCTTATTCTAATCCTGCTGTTTCTCCATTCACCAGAATTGCAAGTTGTCTTATAGTACCTCTTTCTGTATGTTCTACAAAAAATTGGAAGTAAAAATTGTGAATTTGTTTTGAATCATACAGAATTAATAGGTGGGCATTTGATTTGTTTGATAGCAAATGAGCTCTTTGTGGCACGGATTTGCAGATGTGTACTTAATAGCAGTGGCCATTTCTCTAAAGGAAGGGAAGATGATGACACTCCATTCCATCTTACTGTTGCAGGTTTTCTCTGCAGCAAACCAGTAATTTAGTTCCATTCCTATATTCACTCTTCTCCTTTGAACTAGGTTGCTTGCTCACTGTGGTCCGTGGTCCTTCATGTGTTCCTTGTAGAAAAGGAACAGAGAAGTTAGAAATTTCAGCCAAGCCTTCCTTTCAGTTTGGAGCAGTTTGGAGAATTCGTGTCACCGGAGACTTTGCAATGGTGTTCGGCCGTATCTTCTGATTTTCCAGCCAAGACACAAGTTGTCTTGGAGTGTTGTGATTTCTTGTATTGATGCAATGCTGACAGGGCCACGGATCCCTGTCCTTGTCTTTTCATTAAAAAGAGAGACCCAACTCCCTGCATTTCCCAGAGGGAGCCACGTTATGCTATGAATATACAGTAATTTGGTTATCTGAGAAGTTTAGGTTTTTTCCGTGGCAAGAAGTAAAAGAATATTTCAAGCTCTTTTCATGAGCTTTCTCTTTCAGAGGGAAACATTCATTAAATAGCCTTAAGTTTTACAGTAGATATACAGCACTGTAATAATAAACTTCCCGGCATACCACAGTGGTGTTAAAGACCTGAAGTTGAACCTAAATATGCATCACTGCATATCCTAAACTATTATATGAATCCTTCATCCAGTTACAGTGAAGGACAGCTGTAATTTTGTTCTGTGATTAAAGTGACCCTAAGTCATTTTATCCACCACAAGATGACTGGTGTAACATCTGCTTCCAGTGAGCAGCCCAGTGGCTTTAGAGGGCAGCAGGTTTTATCGCATCTGGCAGCATTTAATGCTGGTAATTAAATGCTAAGAATCAGTCTGCCCTAGATGGCCGTTGATTATCTGTAGGACGCAAGGCACTTACTCAGCAGACAGGAGAGCTGTACAACAGCAGGGCATAGGGGAGCTGAAAAGTAAAATTCAAAGTGTAAGAAAAAGAAACTAAAGCAGCAAATAGCAAGTTGAATAGTAAGTATGAGTTTAACTTGTGTAACAACAGGAATTCCAACTTTCTTTGTTCTCCTCAGATAAAATTTTCTGCGTGTGAGAAAATACTTTTATCCACTTGGTGATGAGGGAAACCAGATAATTGTCCAAAAATCAACTACAAATAGCTGGGAAGAAAATCTGTCTAGCGAAACAGAAGCAATGAAGAGAGGGAGAAACACATGAAAGATATCTTTTTCATGTTATTGAAAAGTGCGAGAAATGCCAATATTAAAAATGAAAAGTAGAATGGAGAAATGTGAAGACAGACACCCCACCCCCCCCCCATCCACACCCCCGCCCCCAAATAAATACTTCAGAAATACAAAGAGCAAGAGCACTGTGGGATGCAGCCAAACACATTTGGAATATCAGGAAAGAACTGATGGCAAATACAGTGGCTGCTTCTGGGAAGCTAAAGTACTTTTCTTTTTACAGTATTAATAATAGAATTTTTGTAGCATTAATATTTTATCACTGGCTGATGAAAAAGAATTAGGATAATGTTTTGAAAATTAACAAAAAATACTGTGAGACAGTAAAAGAAAATAGAAAGAAGAAAACACGTACTGCAGCTTAGGTGTGTGTAAAATATTATAGATTAGGTGACCACAAAAGATCTGTGAATTTGACCTTCAGACTTGAAAACATTTGCAAATACTGAATAAGGAGATAAATAAGGAAGTATTTTGGAAGATTCAAACATGTGGGAATTAATGTATTTTTCCAAACCATAGGTCACGATTAGTAAATGTGATTATTTTTCTCCAGGGACCTGGCAATGAACTTTTGAGCTGAAGCATAAGGTTTTTACTCTGCATGAAATTGGTAGTTTTGGCAGTATGTTGTAGATGATGAAATAGGTAATGGAAAAATAGGTTTTGTTCCATAGCTGAGTGAAGGTGATGTGAATAGACAGCTATGTGAATGTCTGATGAGTCTGGATCTGATCACCTCTATTTGGGCAAATAGAATTTGGAAAATGAGGCATAAAATTTTATGGCTTGTCGTAACAGAAGAAGGAGATGTGATTTAAAGGTGCAAAGCCTGATGGGTTTCTTCTCATTAATAGCATTTTAACACCAGGACTGTTGTGCTTTGTTTTAGAGATTCGAATACAAGATGGGTATCAAAGTAGTTGGGAAGCTAAAAGTTAATGAGAAGTACTAAATTACTGCAGGGTTGGGGAGTTCAAAACTGTATGGAAAGCTCAAGAGAACAGTATTTCTGCATAAGCTAGTGATCCTCTAGAGAGGGCAAAGAGAAGATGTGTTTTTGCAAAGGTCTTGGTTTTAACACTCTGGAGGCAGCAGCAGAAGCTAGGGAAAGAGCAGACTAGCAAGTCAGGAGAACACAAGAGGTTACTGAGGGGCAGCATTAGAAACCGAAGCCAAGCATATTTCAAGGCAAGTGTTTACAGGGCAGCATTTGACAGAATGCAAGGTGAGTAAGATAGGTATTATTTCTTGAAACCCATACTTTAACGGGCTTTCTTTTGTGTAAAACTAGTGTTATGTATGTGTTATGAAGTGTGCTGGTTAATTTTCAGCCTGAAAGCAACCTGTTTATTATGGTAGTAGAAGTTCTTCGTAGCTTTATTGCAGTTCTTTATCCTTTACTATCTTGTCCTCCCTGAGTAGATGCTATTGTTTTAGCTCAACTAGTTTATAGTCTTACTTAAACTTACAGTCTATTAAAAATGTTTGCTTCTTATATCCCAAGTCAGCATTAAAATCCAAGTTGCCCACAGCAGAAGTTAGTGCAGGCATCTGCCATGCTGCCTAGGTTGGATGAGGAGCGTTCTGAAGCTGTACACTAATAAATCGTGTAATTGGCTTGGTAATTTCTATGAAGCATGAATCTAATTATTCCAATGCTCTGAAATATGGGGATTGTTATAACTGAAACAAAGTCATAGTTTATAAATCACAAGTAAATAACATTTGACAGCTGATTAAGTCCTAATATGATTTGCTAAACATAGATTTCCCAAGAGACTGTAATTACTTACACAATGCTGCTACTCTTTTCTGAATATTTTTAACTATAGGGACAGATTTTATTTTTTGTTTATATGTTCTTAAGCAAAATGTATACTGTAATAGACTGTCTCCGTTTCCGTGTTCTAGAATTAACTTGTATTGAGCTATAGTTGGTATTCCATCCTTCACTAGAAGTATCCTGTTATTTTTTGTTTTCATCAGATTGTTAATTTATCTTAATCTATTAAAACACTAATTATCTTAATAGATTAAGTAATATTTAATCTTCATGAGCGCAAAGTGTTCTGATTTTAACTGGAAATTAGATTTTGTCCAGCAGATCTCCTAGCACTGCATTTAAGGCTCTTAACCTTAGAAGCTTTTGAATCCTAGTCAGCCATGGATTCTGCTTGATTTCAATATGCAGACATTATCGGTTGTGTAACTAGAAACTGAGTTATAATATCTATCAGAAAACTTGATCGGAAGCTGACACAATTGTCTACAGAGCTGTAAAACTTAAATTTTAGGTTGATGTGAACTCAAACCATGGTAAAAGAGATTGAGTGGTGTTATGCACATTTAAAAATAGAGATAGAAGAGCGTAGCCTCTTCTTAATGTGCTTATGTGAAAAGTGATTTTGCTGTGAAAAACTGAAAAAAAAAATACTTTTTTTTGGTATCAGATGCTTAAGAAAATTGTTGAGTTGAACACTTTTAAAAATGTATATTTTTAGTACAGTAGTACACAAATTGTGCAGCTGTGTCCAAATGAGATGGCATGCATTCTATCCTGAAAAGTTTCTAAGATAAACAAAAATAATCTTAAACAACAGTGCAAATGAACAGATTTTGTTAGTTGCTTCTTTTTGTTCTGTGCCTTTCCTTAAGAGCCTTCCCTTGGATAATATTGTATTAAACATACAGTTGTAAAATTATGCCCAGTTACTACTGTGAATGCTTTGATTATTGTTGAGTCATGCTGACTGGAAGAGTCTGCAAATTCATATCCAAAAATATGTTTACAATTTTTTCCTATCATTTAACCATTGTATGTAATTTTCCAGATCTTGGTGAAAAAAAACTTGATAGGAGATGCATACATTTGACTTAAATTCATTACATTGCTATTGGAATTTTCTGTTCAAGATGTATTTAACTTTTAAGTTGTTACGTACTCAGCAAACAGTTCTAGGCAGTTTGCTGTTTTCATAAGTTTTAACATGCACAAGAATATTTTCAAAAGCATTGGTTTAAAAAAAAAAAACTAAACAAAGGTGTTTTTTTCTAATTACACAGGTACAGGGTTGTGGTATCCTATCCTCCTCAGAGCGAAGCAGAACTTGAACTTAAGGAAGGTGACATTGTTTTTGTACACAAAAAACGTGAGGATGGCTGGTTCAAAGGCACTCTGCAACGAAATGGAAAAACCGGCCTTTTCCCTGGCAGCTTTGTAGAGAACATTTGAGAAGATTCATTCTGAGAGCTTCAAATCATACTGTACTGTAAAATAGCACAAATATTTTACCAGAAAAAGCACAGTCATGAAATATTTCCAAATGACTGTAATGTAAACAAGAGTCTACATATTTTTACAGTGTCTATAGCACAATTACACCAGCGAACAAAGAAGATGAAGGCATCTGCTGGTTTTATCACTTTGGATTCTTAAGTGTGATGTGTGCCTTGTACTGTCTGATTTATTATATAGAGGAACTTTTTTTTTTCCCCCAAGTATGTTACATAAATGAACAATTGTTTACAAGGCTGTAACTAATTTATTCTTGTTTTTTAAACTTGAATTTTGTGTAATGGCTAAAATTCTTGTGACTATGATTTTAACAAATTATTAATTTATGAAAGAATAACTAAGGGGAAGCTGGATTCTCTCCTTACGAGCAAGCAATTATATCTGATAAAGAGCCTCCCGTTTATCCTCTGGACATTTTTCCCCTGCTGTGTCTGACAGTGGAGTAAGTCTCTGTTTTATGAGTTAATGTTGAGTGGTGGTGATGTGGCGTCAAATAGAATTTGCCAAGTGGGGGAAAAAAAATGTGTATTTTGTTCTTTGGACAGAGAAAAAAAAAGAAAAGTCATCGGTGTTCTTGAGTCTAGTTCTACTTCTTCATAAATCAGCCAAGTAGAGTAATGTTTCCAGGAGGCAAAGATACATATGAACAACTTAATAAAATTCAACTATCTCAAGGTTAGGATCATCTCAAGGTTAGGAAGGAAGAAATTTAGGAGTGCCAATAAGAAATTCCCTGTACCTTCTGTTTATGTAATAACTTGGCTATTTGAACAAAGCTTAGCTTTGTATATTTGGCCAGTTCTTTGGGCATTTAGCGCTCAGGATCCAACAAAATTGGAAGGAATGTTAAAGCCTAACACTTAGAATTATTATCTCTTGAAAACATCTGTTTGATAAGACTGAATATAAAAATAAAATTATAAGTTGTACTTAATGTCTAAACATGCCTAAGAAGTGTAATTTGCTATGTTTTCTTCTCAAACTGATCTGCATGGCCAAGAGATGTTTTAAAATGTCTGAGCAATAGTGGTGGTGAGTGATGCACTTGTGTTAAAGTAAAAGGCTGTATGAAACACTGTGAAAACTTTACTAACTTCTTAACCATTGCTACTTTGGTATGTTCTGACCTTTTCTTTGTCTTGCATGTCTTACTCGATTCTTGCAGTAATATAACTGTGCATGGTTGGCATTTTCCATTCCAGTTTCCTGTTGCTGGGTTATTTTGCTCTGAAAGTTTCCCAAAAGCCACTTGACCAAAACTAGTGAGCAACTCACCTTCAGCCAGAGAAGGTGTCCAGTGTTTGAATCATTAATAAAATATTTTAATGTCCTTGCAGCTGATGGATATAAAGAATGCAGTCTGCAAGAAAAGTGTTGTTAGTCTTTCAGGGTTTTGTTAGAGATTTGACACTGGTGAACACAGACGCTACTCAGCTGAACTTGGTTTCTTTTTATTATTTTATTGTTTGGTTATAGCAGTTTAATGGTGATTTTTTGCAAGACACTGAGCGCAATGACCTCCAGTTTAATCTGATGTAATTTGGCTGGTACTCAGCACTTTAAAAAGGGAAGCCAGTAGTGTGATTCAGTGTCTCACAGTACACAGAAACAGTGATGAAAAAGTACACAGTGATGTGTTAAATCCTTATAATTTTAATTTTTTTGAGGTTATACATTGAAAAATATCAAATGTTAATCACAAGGATTTCTTGCAATATCAGGTAGTATCATGATGGTCTTAAAAATAAGAAAAAATATATCTATAAATATATATAGTTGGACATGACAGCATTCCCAAATTAACCATCTCTCTGAAACACTGTATAATTCAGTTTTTGTGTTTTTAAAGATTTTTAAATAGTTTACTTGAATATTCATGTAATATATAAAGGTTTTGTGAAATGAATTTTAGTTAGAAAGAAGCTGATATCAGCTTTTGTCAGCATAAATTGGCACTAGTGTGTCATAATATTCTTATTTTGGAAAATTTAGTGCATTTTATATTAAAGACTACTAAAGGTTAATTTTTTTCTATCTCTACTCTCCATATTTTAAACTAAGTGACTAAGGTACCTCTATTAATAGAATTTCATGGTGTAAAGTCAGTTAAAAAACAGCTGTTAATCCAATAGTTCTGTTAGATGGAATACATTTTTAATTGATTTTTTTTTTTAACATTAAGTAAATGTTTGTACAAAGGGCTTATTACATAGCAGTGCAACAATGACAAAAACACAGTTTGTCATGCTTTTTTTTGTGATCTTTTAGGGGTTATTTTTTGGTTTTGGCTTGGGATTAATTCAGTGTAGAAACAGATAAACCCTGTGCATTTGCTTTGTGTAATTCCATAAAAATTTTGTAAGGTATTTTATATCTATGTTTGAAGTCCAGTGAATGTTAAGTGTTTGATTTACTATGTTAAACTTTCAATCCTAATAAATATTTTCTTAGCAAACAGCTAAATCAAAATGTGTATGCAAACGTTAAACATAAATTACTTGTAAAGAATTTGACAATAAAATTACCAGAACTTAATTTCAGAATTCATAGGAGGATATTTCTGCTCTTAGAGAAAAGGTCTTCAAATTCCATAACGTTAGAAGTTCGGAGTGATGAATATAATGCAAAATTCGTAGTGAGAACCGAGGATCTGGCTGATCTTTTCCATCTCCTTATTTCTGCAAGTAACTTCAGAAGAGGTAGGTAACTTTCATCTCGGTCTCATCATGACTGACTGGTTTGGTCTTGCCAGCAGCATATCAGCGCATAATAGTTGTAAAGTGCTTTTCCTAGAGGATGAAGTGTCTAGCGTAGTGGGTCTGCTGTGTGTATATTGATAGTCCCCAGCCCTGAGGGTGAAGCATCCGCCTGAACTTTCACTGAGGGCAGAATGGTGGTAAGAGACTCGTTTGTCCTGAGGGGGTTTGCTGTGCACAGCAGTCAGACAGTAACTGCCAGACTAGGAGATCTTCTTGATCTGAATGCGGTCAGGTGTCTACCATATACATGTGGCTGCTGGGAAAATGGTAGAAAGTTAATTCTAAAAGCGCTTGCAAAAATGTTTAGACTTCGTAAATGTTTCAAGTACTGCAATAGACTCCTTGTTAGTTAAGAGTGGCCAGGACCTAGATTCTGCTAGCAGTGAGTGATGCAGCGTTAAGTCCTCTCTGTAAAGAAGGAGCATCTAGTCTAACTTTCCTTAATTAAGGGGGGGGAGGCAACGTGATTTGTAGAAATGCAGAACAGAGACTATAGAAAACCAGCTTTATTTATTTTTCAGAATTGTGTTCCGACATCAGTGCATCCATAGGAGAAAAGTACACACAAACGCCATGGCTGTGCAGTGGAAGTAAGACTATTTCTTTCAGTTGGGTTTTTTTATTGCCATTGTAATTATTGAGCAATTCTAATGTGTGTTTTAACATTTGGCTTGCCAAAGATGCCTGAAATCCTGTTCGCCCTCACTTCATTACCTCTGCCTTATAGCCATAATGACAATTACGATAGTTTTGCCTTTAAAGGTGTATATTGACTTTAATGAAACACAAGAATCCACTTGTCTAGTTAAAAAGATTTGTCTGGCATTACTAAAACTCCAATGGTATAGTCTTTCATGTATGTGCACAATAAATGGCGATGCCACTGGTTTCTGTAGGACATGCCGATGCACCCATCACCTTTGGATTCTTATCACAAATCTGCAATATGTATACTTCTCATATCACTCTCAGGTACTCTTTCCCTGCACTTCGATAAATGGTTAATGGTGACTCTGACAGCAAATTTGAAGTTTGACTTGAGCAAGACCAGTGTCATAATTCTTTTGAACGGCTTAGTCATTCGTAAGCTGGCATCCTTGAAACATTTATATATAGAAACAAAAGAGCTGAGAACGGTGATGGTGGATGGTGAGGGCATGGACATTAAATGTGGGGAAAGGATGGGAAACAGAAAATTATTTGGAAGACCTGTATATGAGACCTGAATCTTAGCTAACTCGTTTCTGATCTTAACCTCGGTCACCAGAGTCCAGCTCTGTGAAAGGACCCAAGAGGAACTTGGATGTCTAAGGCTGCCTCAGTCTTCCCGTAGTCTGTTAAGCTTGTATTTGTTTGCTGCTTGTGTCTAGAACAACTGCTGTTGTGGTAGGCTCCAGCTGCATTGTTGTTCTCATGTCTAAACACATCTGAAATCCCAAACTAGGCATCTGTATTCTTGATTTACCTGAAAGGCTTGATATGGTGGGTGTGCTTTGAGAATATATATATACACATATATATATATATGTATCACACTGAGTTAAATAAAAAACACAACAGGAGTTGCAAGTTTGCATTAATAAACGGGGTAGTGTCCACTTTGTATGTAGTCTATGCAGTAGAAATGGTAAGGATGCAATGTGTTCTTCTTCCACAGTGTTATCCAAATTGCTCTTACTTTCTAGGAGACAAACTTCTTGAGTTAGCAGCTAACTTGAAGTTAGCAGCTGCTCTTGATAACCGGGTGTCTCACCTTTTTGAGCCTCCGTTTCCTCATTTGCCAAACTGATGATTCCTATTCTTGCGAGGTATGTGATGTAAAACTTGTTTTGAAAGTAAAGGCTGACTGGTTTTCATGAATTTGCAAATAGATTCTGATGGATTAGACCTGCCTCCAAATGCAATCAACAGCTGGAACATCTAAACACTTCCCCTAGAGAAGTCTCCTAGAGACTGACGTAGCTGATCCAGTTGAACTGCTGAAGAGTGCTTTGATCAGAATCAGCCTGATACAAGGAACAAAACAAAAATGAAATCGCTATATCCAATCTGCAACGTGCAAAAGCCATTCAAATGTAGCATAATGAGCATTTCGTGCATGCCTAACAAATCATAGCAATTACACTCAATAAAATATTAGTAGATGTCAGAAATTACTATTTATCCATTCCTTCTACTGTACTCCTTCCTGTCAGCTGTATTATTTTGCTGAAAAGAGAAGTGGCAAAATCAGTTCTTAGCTTCTCTGCCGTTCCTACTCAGTGGATTAAGTAGAATTTAAGCAGAATAACGTTAGCCCCAGATTTCAATTATTCACAGTTATAACCAGCTTGTAAAAATTCCTCTTAGCACATGTAAATGAATAGCACTTGGCTGCACTCTGCAGCCAACTCTAGTGCCTATACTACAGGTCTGTTTACATGGCATGCAGAAACCAAAGGCCTTCTGATGTTTGCATCTAGTAGTCATTTAGATCAAAATCAGTTCGGAGAATATCTCCAAACACTAGCTACATTCTAATTTTGAAGTGGTGCGAACAGCCTGCACAGGAGTGTAGGGAGTGGAAATTTGGCTAGCACAGCAAGAAAAAAATACGCTTTAATTACAAAGGCAGTAAGAAAAATGTCAGGATTTTAAAATATCTGTACAGGTGTTTTCTTATCCCTGCTATCTTAGGCGGAACTCCATTCCACAAAGCAAATGGACTTTGATTTCCCCCCCCGCATCCCCCTTCACAGAAAAGAAGGCAATATAAGCCTTTTAAATATCCAGATTCTTTGGCATTAGAACACATGGTTGGACTCTCAATTACTGCAAATCAGTGCTACTTCATTGATTTCATTAAACTTTGCTGGCATACACTGAATATGCCCCCTACTGTTAAATAGTGAAAGAAAATATCTCATCTGCCCTAGAGGAATGAATATGCCTGAAAGAAACTGAGCTGGATGATTTTCATACTTGGAAAATACAGGGCTATTCAGGTGGTGTTATCCTTTTCTCAAAAAACGTTTGTGCCACTGGTACGGTTAAGGCACTAGATTAAAGATGATGCTGTTTAGCAGCAGTGTAAAGCATGGGAGACTTGTTCGCTTTTCAATCAAACCTATAAATTTTCAGATCCGCAATTGCAAAGTAGACTTTGGTTTGCTGACAGCTGCTAGCCCCAAAATCTTTTGTGGTTAGCTGCTGCCGTATTTTCTCATGGTATATCTGTGGATGCTTGGGAGAGAAGATGAGTCAGCAGCAGAATGACTTTAAAGTGGTCATTGACTTTGTTCTCCACAACAAGGGACGTGCCCTAGGTCAAATTTCTTATTTCAGCTGGTTGAACTTCTCAATAAGCTGAAGAATGCTGGCTTGAAAAAGTTTACAGTTCAAAGAATTTTTCTCCGCTGTTCTGGTAGGCAATCTCAGTGTGTCTTTTGAATACACGCAGATCAGGAAAATCTGCTTATTTTTTTGCTCCTTATCAAAGGCATCAAAGTATGCCTCTGTCCAACTTCTAAGTTTATAGTACACAAGTAACTATTTTTGCCTGCATATCACTGAAACTCTTTGCATTCAGTAATTTAAGATCTCAGATACACAATATAGCGTTTTTACACGGATGACATTTAATAGCTTTTTCAAATAAAATGATACTGGGCTTTGTAAAGATCAACCTTTTCACAGAGGATAAGAACACATGCAAAGATATAAATGTTGTAAAACTTTTAACAAAATAGGTACTCATCCTGCCTAGGCATTCAGTATTCTTGATTACTTGTATCTAATGCATATTCCTTAATACTGAATTGGTGATTTCTGCCCCAGACTGCCAGGTGTAATTCTCAGAAAGCTGGAGTGTGTCTGTTGAGAAGGTCTCCACTAAATAGGAGAAGGCGACCAAAAATGAGGTGACCTTTGAATTCTGTCTAAAGAACCAGAGACTGGTTCAGGACCAGCTTTCAGTGGTCCAGTTGTGTATGCCACAACCATATTGCTATTTGGAGTTGCGCTTAAGAAAATGACAGACAATATTTCTCATTTGTTCCTTTCCTTACCTCCTTCATAACGAAATCCACATTAACCTGGTGTCAAATGCAGATAAAATTTGGCCATAACTGCAAAACACAAGAGTGCTCTTGTAAATTGGTTTCTCTGATTTGGTAGTCTTAGTGAACAGTGAGATTATCCCAGAAAAATTAAATACTAAAATATAAAATGCTGTGGTGGAACAATTCCCAGCTGTTCTTGACAGCACAGGATCAGCCAGGCTTGAACATCAGCTTCTGAGTCTGGGAAAGTTGCTGCAGTTCTCTCAGGAGAGATTGACGTGTCAGCAGTGAACGTGCCAGTGGGGAACGGGTGGGAGGAGAAACAGCCCTGTAATTAAAGAGATCAGTGAAACATTGTCTGGTCTGACCACAGCTATTTCTTTTTTTGACACTAAGCTATCCCTTAGCAAATGACGCTAATGCTCCTCTCCCACAGTAGGCTGCTGAGGTTTGTTACTGGATGTGACCAAGCGTTTGGATGTCTGGCAGATGAGGACCACATCAGAACTTGGCTCGTTACACGTCTGTAAGTGCGAGCACAGTGCAGGCTGATGGCAGGAACTGCTGTCGGAGCTGCACAACAGCCTCGGACAGATAAACCAAGCTGTGCAAGCTGTCTGCTCCCACAGCAGTTGCGCCTCTTCCGAGGTCATGCTGGTGGGAAAAGATCAGTCAGTAGGATGCGTCTGTTTTTGCGCTGTAATGTATTTATGTTGGCAAACCTTTGTTGTGTGGACTCTGCGTAAGCGTGTTACTGATGAACGAGATGATGTGCGAATCTTCCCATCTGCTCTCTTAGTACTTTTGCCAATCTGTGTAACAGGTTTGGTTTTGACTGTGAAGTATCACACTCTCAGAGCTGACAGTAATAGAACATAGTCGTGCAGCTGTGATTTCATTAGTCTACAGCCCTGGTTTTATTGAGTAATGACTAAATCCACCTGTGTGAGCAGTAGCTTCTACAAGTACAAGAGCTGGTTTGGAGAAAAGTTACCAAACCTGTACTTTTGAGCTTTTTGGACTTCATCGTCATGATAATGCTATCCGGTGATAATCAGAGAATGCTAGCAGAGGCTGGAACTCTTTCTGGTTGTTTCTGTGTGTCTGAAGATCTGTCTGTGTGTATCCGTCTGCATGATTTCTCTTCTACAATCCCATCAAAAGCAATGTTTTTTAACAAAGTAGCAATTTTTTCAAGGGTAAATACTAGATTCTAGTCAACTTTTGTTTTTTTCTTAAAGCTGTCAGTGTATTTGGCAGTGGAAAAAACACAAATTGAAAGCCCATGTTCTTATAACTAAAAGCCCTATTGACAAAGCTACAATAGCTTCTAGCTGGCTTATGGTATCTTCCTGCTATATTTAGTAACACAATAAAATGCTTTTGGAAGAGATATTAGATGCCAAAATAGCGATTCCAAATATAAAAGAGGTCCCTAAGGCATGAATATAATGTCTTGATTATAACTTTAAATTACTTTTTTATAGCTAGAACTAGAATGTCTAGTGGCTAATTATAATGTAGCCTGATGTTACGCCCAACCACCTCCTTCTCTGTCTTTCTCACATGCACCACTTAACCTCCTAGGCCTTCATTTCATAAAGGATTAAGTGCATTGGATTCTTACTGAGCAAAAAAGTGAACAAAAAAAATGTTGTTAAGCACTTTACAGAAGAGGAATGGATTTAAATGTGGTCTTAAAAGTTAAATGTGCAATGAGGTGTTTTGCTGAATCATAGGGCTTTTTCCCTCCGGACCATCCCGTGAATAAAGTAGTGTGGTTCTAGGGGGAAAAAAAAAGCAATATTACTTATAAATAGAAGTTATTTATACTTTTCTAATCCAGCAAAAATAAATTAAATTGACATTTCAAACGTGAAATTGATTTCTTGGGTGCTGTAACACTTAGATATGAGGGGAAAGTGCAGCAGTTTGGAGAGCTCGAGTAGCATTTTCTGTTTTCTAGTTTGAGATTTAATGGTCATGGTTCGCTGAATTGGCCTAGAATACTCTCTCTCCCTTCCTCCCACGTTGCACATTAGTCACCATGGCTGGGGTTTGGTATAGTCCATTGGTGTGTGCACTGCAGCTGTACTGACCCCAGTGGGGGTTTCAGGTGCTTGTGAGTTTTGCTGAATCGGGGACTGCAGTTATGCCTTGGCCCATGCTTAAGCAAATAATCCCAGAGACTTCACCAACTGGATGTTTTAAACAAGCCTGCTGACACTGACACTGGGGAGCAGCGCACATCTCCCGTGAAAGCAAGTACAGAGCAAAGGCCTTCAGTTGCTGTAATCGGGCAGCTCAGGACATGGATCGAGACTTCTTCCAAGAAATCCTGGCAATGCTGATGAAAAATTTGATCTGCTTATGCATGGCCAGCATTAGTTGTGTGGAGTCTCCTCTCACTACTGCTGGAAAACTGCTGAAGTCTAGGCTGAGAAATTTATACATGCAGAGTTAGAAATGAGGAGAGCAAATGTTTTCTCTTTGAGGAAAGGAAATAAAATGCTAGGTGTAAGCTAGACATCGGATCAGACATCTGCAGAATAGGTGCATAGATTTGGGTTTGGTGGCAGGAAAAACCACCAAACATCTGTGGTAGCTGGGAGAAGTACGTACCCAAGCCATGAAGGAAAAGTAAGTTGAATGGTATCTCTGATGACAATTTGAGCAATGAACGTTCAAAAGTGGGATGTGGGAGAGGGAGATCTTTTTCTAAAACAGATGTGGGAAGCTCTTTACTTCAGGGTGATATGTCCAAAGGGTTGGAGGGTGTGACACTAGTGCATGTGCTTTTCTTTCTTTCTTTGCTCTTTTTAAAAAATAAAGCATTCATTTTGGGGAAAGGAAAGAGATAATTCCGATTCCTCGCTTTGCAGGGAAAATAGAACTGAAGTGTATCAGTGAGGGAGAGCACTAATTCTGGGGCTGGTGACGGTACCAATTCTAGATATCAGCTGCAGGAAGGGCTGCGATAATCTGACAAAATTACTGTGCTCAGGAATTGAATGACTGCACACTATTAAATAAAAGATTTATGGTGACAGGATGTGGTGAAGTTGGGAAAATTAAGGCAAACATGTAATCTGTGTTTGTTAATATCTGCAAAAAAGATGTGCCTTTCAAATGATGCTGTAAAAAGAAATTAGGACCTGTAGCATTGCAACGCTTTGCCCTCCAAAGGAAGATGCATGGATGAATGCTAGGCCATTAGTATTTGTATGGCTGTAGTTGCTATTTTTGTGTTAACGTGGGTGTTCTTCTGAAAGAACTGAAACATGCTGTACCAGAGTAAATGGATTTTATTATAGAAAACAAAGCTATAGATGGAGCTGTGATTCAGGCTGATGGTAGCTTTGTTTTACCTAGAAATTCTTCTATCAACCTGTTTATACTTTGCATAATGCATACATACGTTACAAATAAACCCAGAAAATTCTTACTTACAAAACAATTACATTTAGAGGCATGAGAGGTGCAAACAGCAATGATGTTGTGAGAGAGCCTTAGTCAGATGGTAGAACTGGGCTTTGTTTTGCATTTTTCATTTACACACAAGTGTAAATTCTCATAAGTTTGGAAATACTTGGAATACTGATACCATTACGTAGCATACTGTCCAGTATGTTTTTTCCTTTTGACAGAAGAAATGAACTACTAATTTACTTTCTAGGCTAATAAAATACACAGAAATGGTTAGTATTAGTGACAGCTGTGATTTCTCAGCTGGTATAAAGATCTTCAAACGTGTGCTGCTTTTTGAGTTACCGTGAGTGGAATACCTACTGCATCCTGCCCTTTATAGCATATCCATTTTATCATCAAGTGAATCTCTGCATGGCTGCCCTGCACGTGCCAAGGGAGGCTCGTTAGAAACTGCAGCCCAGCGATGGCTTGTCTCACGTTCCTATAAATTTGCCAGTGCAGACAGTGCACACTAATTCCACATACATGGGTTTTCTCATCCCTCAGGGAGCAGTCTGTCTTATCAAAAACAGAATGACCCTCTTGTCAGCACAACAGATTTATTAACTTACAAGAATCTTGTTTTGAAACCTCCTGCTGTGTTGTAAAGTTCCAGATGGCAAAACACAAGAGCGTGGCAGCAAGTGGATTTGTTTACAGCCTCCTCCCTCCACCCTTCAATGGACAGAAGACGGATAGTCTTCGCCATCATCATTTCCGAGTGTGGCAGGTACAGAAGTCTTAGAGCAAAAAGCTTCCATTTACAGTCAAATAGTGGAGTTCAGTGCCTTATTTATTTTTGCAGTGTCTTTTTTTTTTTTCCCCTCAAATGCTTAACAAAATAGCAAGCCTAGATTAGTTAAAAGCTATGAAGCATGTTGCAACTGGATGCAGCATTACGGCCAAAATGGGTTATAAAACATTTTGCAGAGTTCTGCTGCTAAAAATAGCTCTGCATTGAGTTGAGAAAATGCAGAGAGGCTGGATAAGGTCAGTCAGCACGACATTACCCGGTTCTTATAATGGAGGAAAATTTACCCACCGTTAGCCCACATGTTATTCAGGAGGTGGTGTCCTGCTGTCTACTGGATGAGGGCCTACTGTTTTTCTCCGTCTTACCCCATTTGGTTATCTGTTGTTCTCCCTTTTATTCCCTGGGCTATTTTCTGCAGGACTGCAGCTTGTTCTTTTCTCTTGCGTCACAGTCATCAGGCAATGGACCAATGTGTCATAAGTAGAATTGCTTAACATATATTTATAAGATCTTTTATTTACATATATTTAACAGCTTTTGAATCTAAATATACGTTACCACAAAAATACCCCCTCTGTTTTTGTTAAGCATTTGCTTCTTCCAGAAAATGGAAATCTGGCACATTTTAGTAAATAGGATAAATCTTATTTGAAAAATTACAGGAAATACAGTTATTGTCAAACCTGTCTGTTGGTGTCTTTTAAATTAAGCACTTTTAAAAAAAAAAAACTCCCCCAACCTTCCCTAATCGATTTATTTTTAAATTTTCCATGAAAAATTAATTGAGCAACTGTCCTAAGAAAAGACACTGCCTTTCTAAATGGAGTTTAAGGCCTTCATCTGGTAATTAATTTTTTTTTTTCAGGTGCAGTCCTCTTTCTACAGTAAGGCCTAAAAGTGCTTCCCCAGAAAAAGAGAGTAACAATAGAGTAGGAGATCTTTCCCAAGGGCTGTGTCAATTCGGGAAGCTGACAACCATTAGCCCCAATTAAAGATGGGAGAACTGACATTCAGAGGGGAAAAACTAAGTGACTTGGCAAGTCTTAAAAGAAACTTGAAGCATGCCCTCTGAATCTCAGTCCGTAAGGACATCCTTCCTCTGAGAAAACTATATAGTCTATTGCTTTAGCATCTCATTCCCTTGCTAGGTTTTTCCCCCTTCTTCATGCCACTCAGAAAATAAACTTCGCACATAAACTCCTGGGAATAGGAGCTGTCATCTGTCTTTATTCTCTGAAACGGCTGGCACGTTCTTAGTTATAGGAAATTAAATTATAAGCAAAATTTAAGCACTTCCTTTTTTTCTTGTTTGTATCATCTATAAATACATTCATTCTTTTTTTTTTTTCAAGTGGTGGGCATCATGTGATGCTAGCTTCCTTAAACGCTCATATTCCAATGGATTTAATGAGCGTTTGGGAGCCAGATGGCATACCATATTTTTTTCAAAACATTTTAAAGCACATGACAGACAACTCATGTTGACAGGAGTGCTTCACTGAGGTGTCTGTAAAGCAAATGTGTTACTTGTTACTACTAGAGCAGAATAATTGTTTATGAAAGGCATCCTCAAATTCAACAATGATTCAATGAAGTAAACAGGAATGAATTCTGCTATGTAAACACTGCAGACTCTGCAGAAATGTTACCCGCTTGTATATGTTGCCTAAAATAATTATGATCTGAGTGGAAATGCATGATGCAGTGTGGTATTATGCAGTGGTAGTCGCTGAAGTCTAGATTCAGGCAATTTTGCTTGAAAATCTTCAGTCTGTGGGCAATATTACGGAAAAGGCTATGGCTGGAGACAATAAAGATGACTCTTTCCTGTAAGATGGAAAGAGAGAAGCATTCTTTTTCCTTTTGTCTACTAGGAAGAGAGAAAAAACATGAAGGGAATAACCGTATAGAAGAAGGAAAAGACATAAAAGCAATGGACTATTCTCGTTAAGATTGGCTGGAGCTGCAGGTACAGCTTAAAAAGTCATACCTGATGAACCTCTTCCTTCAGAGACTCAGCTGGGAGGAGAAGCCAGCTATCTGGTTTGGGGAAAAAAGCAAGGTCTCTGATAAATGCTTGGTCTGCACTTATGCATCTTCTCTGGTTTAGGAGCTAAACTGTGAGAATTAGGAGGGAAGTACAAGCTTGAATCTTCTCAGAATATTCAGTGTTTCAGATAAATAACTCTCTGAAAAGTTAACCTCTATAGCTTTTCTTAAAAAAAAATAATTAAAATGCGGACAAATGTACTTCATTCCTAAATTCTATTCATTTTTTTTTTTCAGTGTAATTTTCAGTGCTTTTCAGAACTGGTATTTTTGGCAAATGTATAGTTCCTTTAAAAAAAACCCCAAACATATAGAACACATTGTATAGACACAATACACAACCTTGTAGAGAAGATTTAGGCAAGTGAAGATAAAAATAAAGAAGTGTATTTAAAATATATATGTGAATTTTTCCTGTTCTGGACAAGAGAAACTCAAAACAGGTTCCTGTAGCACCCTGCAGCTGTATCAGCCTGCATCATGTGGCTTTGAATCAGGAGAGTTGTTCATCCCTTTTGCGTTTTCATAGCCAATATAGTCATAGTGTGGTAAAATACACGCCTTCTAGACCGATCCTTCTAAATTGCTCTTTTTTTCCCTCTTTGCGGTAAATATTTAATTGTCTTTTCTATAAAGTCAATATATAGGATTCATAACAAAATTCCCTTCCAGAATTTAGAGAGAGTAGCTTGTGCCACCCTGCATTTCTGTAAGCCACACTGTTATCTGCGTGTGGTTAGGCTGGTGTGGTTACCAGACCTTTCACGGGGAGCTAGAAAAATGTTTGACTTTTAGTGGAATCTCATCATAGACTGTGCTTTTGAAAATCAAAGCCTGTGAGGAATGATTAAAAAATAAAATTGTTGAAATAAGGTATGATTTTATATAATCAAACATTATTTCATCTGACATAGCCTGGCGCAAGCAATAGTTAATTCTTTCCAAGGCTGCTAATCGCTTCTGGTAATTTTCGAAGGAAAATATTCACTGCGATAGATAAATTTAAAAATGGTGTAAGCAATCATCTAAAAATACTTTTCCTCATCTTTAATAACGTACTTCCTACCTCATTAAGCCAACTGATTGGGTATTATTATGATCTACTACTTTAATACTCAATCATTGCAAGGACACACAACAGTAAGGGCTTCTGTATGTCATAAGAAGATGAAGTCTTCAGCTGCTCAGTTAAGTACATGAGCAGGATGAAATGACAGCAAAGTATTTCTGCGAGGAGATGCGAGATGAAACTAGATTTATTTAGGGCAATCTGATAGAGAAAATTGAATGTTGGGAAGTGAGTTCCTTGAAAGCTCTCCAAGTGTTAGTGTATGTGTTTCAGGCTGCAAAACGGGTAACAGCTGTAAAGAATATTGTTTTTGACATTTCCTATAATACTGGTGAAGATAAAGGAGGTGAGCAGTCCATGAGATACGAGTGATTGTCACGATCACAGTTGCCATTTATTACGGACTGTGTTCAACACTCATTGCTGGCAAATGATCAGCTGAAGTTTTGCCAGTGTAGGTCCTTATGTTTAGGATCACAGCTATTTGCAGTTATGGGGGGATGACTACGCGGTCCCTTGACTTGCTGCTTTCCGTCAGTAAGTAGATGTGCTACATTAAGTTGGTATTCCTGTACTCTGTAAATTTGTGCCTCATTAAGGCTAACCTTGAAAGCGTATTCATGGTCACATAATGAACATATGCTGAAATAGGTGAGGCTATAAAAACAGTTTAATGCTTGCGGATATGCCTGCAGTTTCCTTTTTCAAACAGCTTTTGGTCTCTTCATAAATGTTACGAATTTCAAAGTAGATATTAGGAGGAATCACGGAAGTATTTCACTTCCATGTGTCTCAGGTCTCCTATCTCCTGAGGGCTAATTACTGTGTTTATAAAGCAATGACTTTGCTTGTGTAAGTTCTTAGAGTTTCTCATGAGAAGGGAGGTGAAGGACCTCATGTTGCTTATTAACTGTTTTACTATTCCTGCAGGATAGGCCTTTAGATGCATATTCTTACCCTAATGAGTTCAGTCCAGTTCAGGTAGGTAGAATCTTTCCATCTTTATTCCCCCGGCTCTTCTTTCTGACTTTGCCCCCTTCTCCATGTCATCTTCTCCCAACATTCCACTTTCTTCCCTTTCCCCAACAAAGCAGACTTTAAGACATAGTACGTGCAGTGTATTAAATGTAAATATGAGTAGATGCAGTAAACTTTAAGAAGAATGCATCCTAGGACCAAAGTGGGCAACAGTTTGGACTGGTCCATACCCGTGTCTCCATCTGTGGAGATTCAAAACCTGAGACTCTGATTAGTGGTGTATTAGGGCAGGAAAACCTCGACATTTGCGCCATTGTTAACATGAAGGAAATTTTGGCTGTTTAGAACTTTTTTCTGTTGGTCTTAATGCTGAGAGCAGTTTTCTGTATGTTTAAGACCTAAACCCCAGTTACCTTTGCTGATGAATACTTCTCAAAAATAGTCTTTTTTCATCAGTAATTGCAGTAATAGCTAAATAGATTTTTACAGGATAAATTAATTCTTGAAATGATTGGCCATGGCTCTTAGTTTGCAGCTTATATAAATATATAGTGAATGGGAGTAGGGATAAGACCATGAAAGGCAGAATGGGGAAATTAAGACTGTGTGGATACATGAAATAAAATCAAATTATGCAAGTTCTTGAGTGGACTTTTATAAATGGCATTTAGCTATTTTTAAGTGCTGTTCCTGAGACTACTTATTCTCTTTATTGAGCATATTAGATACAATTAAAAATAAATTGCCTCTAAGAGAACAGGAGGAGAGTTACTCAGTCATGAGTATTCAAACACTTCCGCGAAACTCTTGGATGTTATTGTACCAGACTTCTAGGGGATATCCTTAGCGCTTATGAAATACGCAATACACAAAAAATATCCTTTCTATGCAAAATGGTCAGTAGAGACTGCTGGAAGTGAGACGCGTCCCTCTGTGGTGGTGTCAGTTTTGCTTGTTTCCCAGATTCCCTTGCCAGGAGATGCTGACTGCTCTGTGTGATGCTCTTCGCAGTTTTGAAACGCTGTCTGTCTAAGAGGTGCTGTACAGAAAGCGGTGAATTGACCCCCTGGATGGCTGAGCTGTTTATTTCCTCCTTGTTCCCAGTCCTCACTGGCTTGGGACTCCTGAGCTAAACACTGATACGCTCCGTGGCAGTGCAGTCCTTAAATGAGGAGCTGGATGTATGGAGGGAAGCAAGAGATTTGGAGAGAAGCTGAGATCCAATTTGGTCCAAAGTCCGCTGATGGGAGTGGGCAGTGCCTGTGGTCTGACCAAAGTTGTGGACAGAGGCTGAATGTGCGACAAGTGTCCTTGAAGATACTGGAAGTGAAGTGTCCGATTTTTAGCAACAGATTAAGCAGCAATAACACAGGCTTCCCTCTGTTGCCTCCGGAGCACGCCTGACTTCTCACTGGAAGCAGCAGCAGTTCAGTGACTGTGCTAACCTAAACGTGGGCCTCATGCTGAAGTGTGAAATAATACTAGTCCTAGTGGGGAAACCTGTTTAGCCAGGAGGATGTAGGTAGTTTGCCAAAGCCTCTGATGGCTTTGTTTTGTTCTGGTCTTTTTGGTTTTTTGTTGGGTTTGTTTTGTTATTATTTTTTTTTTTTTTAGAGGAAAGACTTTTCACAGCGGTACCGGGAATAAGTTTCTTAAGAGGAAAGATTTTGCCCACATATTTGTTGAAAAAGTACATCTAAAGTGTACAAAAGCACTTCATGTTGGCGTGATAAAAGTTCACTCTTAGAACACAATAACAAATACTGCAGAGATTTTAGATAGAAAAACAAATCAGACTGAAGCGTAATAAAAAAAAAAATCACTTAAGAACAAAAGTACGGTAATTTGGCCACTTAAATATCTGAACTGGTGTGTTTGGGAAAAGTCTGCCAAGTTGCAAAATACTGGAAGGAGAGGGGAGCGTTTTTCTTTCATGTAACTAGGTGGTGTTTTTTTTCCTCAGCAGTTCATCTCAGGCTTTGCATCCCTTGCCTAGAAGGCTGAAGCCCTATCAAATTTGGAAATCGCAACATATAACTTGTTAGTTATATGATTTATATATGTGTATGTATATATATATATATATAATATGTATGTATATAAATTTAGTAACTAGACCTGATTTTCCCCAATGCAAATCGCAAGTGCAGATCTGATGAAAGGGGTGATTTAGGCTTGACAGGAAGAGAAAGATTCAGCAGCCTCAGTGGTGAGCTGCCCAGGCAAAGTAGAAAATGATGAGGAGCCCTGACGACGGTGTTCCTCTATGGTCTAGAGGAGAGCTCGCCTAGACTGAGGCACCTTGTCCAGTTATGCCCTTTTTTTTCCAGGAGGAAATGCACAGCGGTGGAATGACCGCGTGACCTGCCTCCCAGTTGTCATTTGTCCTGGAAAGGAGGAAACCTCTGTTTTTAAACTCTTCACTGGTTTAATTCTGTTCTGAGTCCATGACTCCATGAAACATGCCTCATCGTCAAAGTTGTTTAACCTAGAAAGGTCATTTTTAATATGCCATTTGAAAAGCAAAATTGTTTCTTGAATGAACTGTTGATTTCAATAGATGCTTAATCCCCCAAGCTCTTACATGTCTGGTCAGTAATCATCTGGCTGTGGGGTCAAATCTCTGGGGGTTACTTTAATTTTTTTTGTTTTTTCCGTAAACTGAAACTGCTTCAAATCTGATGGTTATGACACTCTTGTTTGATATTGAGAAACTGTAGTTAGTGGCCATGTTTCCAGTAAGACAGAAGACTTGAAAACAGGTTTTCTTTTAGCCAAGTGTTCCAACCACCAGGCGTTTGTTTAAAATGGGACTTAGGTGTACATGCAGCCAGGTCTCCCAGTTGCTTTGTCTCAGGCCTTACCCCAGATCCATATGATGTGGTAGGTATGCTTTCACAAACAGCGTAGGGAACAGTATGAAAATCCTGGTGGACCTTGTAGCAGTGTGACTCTTTCGTGTGTGACTCTTGACAGAAATTTAAGAGACCACAGATCTGGGCACCAGTGTGGTTAATGATTAGTGTTTCTTTGTAAAGCTCCTTTGTAAATCCAGCCTCAAATCTAAAACCAAGAGGAATTTGAAATAGCTGATACAGGGCACGTCAGTAACAGAAATGGCTAGTGGCCCCTGTTTTGTGACGTTATGCTTTGATTTGTGTTTTATGCTTTTAGATACATTAAATAGCCTTTCCTGTTTGAGGATATTTTGTTTTACCCTGTTAATAGAGACATGCTTACTTGAAAGCAGTATCTCAGTTGCGTGGAAGAATGATTGAAACATTTTAAGAAAATAAAAAACTCTCTTAGGAAGAGTGGTTTTAATGCCAGAATGCATTAGGCTTCAGAAGAGACAGCTGCATCATTTCGTATATTGTGAACAGGTTCCAAATGTGTGTATACATGGTCACATAGAGAGCTGTACAAGAATTATTAGCTTATAATTCCACATTAATAGTAAACCAGGCATAACAATGGCCAGTATTGAACTATCTGTTACAGATCGAGACACCGGATCAAGTTCATGTATCAGCTACTGTCCCACAGAAAGGGGAGGTGAGGTACTCGGTATGACACTGATTTCTCTGTTGGACTCCACTATAGCTCATCTTGCTTTAGTGGGAAATCAGCGTGAATAAAGTGGCTCAAATGAACTCTGCTCAGACTACCCGATCACATGATTTAACCCGGCATCCAGAGGAAAAAGGCTAATGTCACTTTGGACAATGAATGAATGAACACACATCTTGTTTTAGACACTCAAGTTAATGAACAAGAATTGAACAGAATCTTGTCTGAACTTTTGAAAAGGATATTTTACTTTGCCGCCTATAACACAGTTTAAAAAAAAATACAGTGAATCTCGTCCTTACTCTGTGTCAGCAAAGTCCTAACAGTACAGCAGAGATCAGCTTTTCTTTATCTTTCTTACAGGGATGGGTCAGCTGTCTGGATGAGGACACAGGTCACAAATAGGTTAAAGTCATAATTACTAATATAATTTTCACATAAAATCTGCCTGCCGCTGTCCTCTTACAGTATGGTAGTTATTCTGTCTGTAGTATACACATCTTCAGAAAACATGCCATATTTTTTCCCCTCTGTGTTATTTTGCTTATATCTATCACTTGAAGGAAGAGCCCTGATTTTCCTCTGTGAATCCCGATGCTTCATTATGCTAGAGACCAAAAGCCTTGGCCGGAGGCTGTTCTGAGTCACAGTCTCAGCTCTCTATGCCTTTTCTTACTTATCACTGGGACGTCCAGCTTTTCATAATATGGTATATTCTGAAATGTCATTGGATCACAAAAATCTCATTTACTCTTTTGAAAACAGGACCAGCTTGCAATATAATATAATTTTCTTGCTCAAAGAAACTAACTTTGCATAGCACCTTTTTTTAAAGATTTTTTTTCTTACAGATGTTCATCTGTTTAGCAATGCCTAAACCTGTTTTTCCTTCTCTATGTAAAGAATGATCCATGGATAAAGAATCCTACATTAATACAGGTAATGTTATTAAACTCTCTAGAGCTCCCCTGGTAACATTTATAATCTAGAATCCTGAATAACAGCCCTCAAGTCAAAAGCAAGAACTGTACAAAGTTACACTCCTGCTGAGCTCATAGAAACTCCAGTGTGACTATGACACTTGTTACTTTGTGGAACCTTTTAATAATAATTTTTGTCAAAATAATTTCAAAAGTATACTCTTGCACAACAATTGAGATTGATTTTATTCGTATTTCTCAGGTGAAAAAAATTTACTCCATACGTGTGACTTAAGAGTCCACAGAAACCTCTGCAGTGTATCATCAGACATAAATGTTAACAGCCTAACTGTTAATACATAGCAGTTTTTTATATTAGTTTGATTGCATATCACGAAGCGAATTTTGGTTAAGAAACAGGAACCCTTACAGGTGTTTCTGCATTCTGGGTTTATCTAGTTTCATGTGTTTCCAGTTTAACTCTACTGGAATAGCGGTGCCTCCCCCAGAATCCTACAGCTTTGAGGGCAAAGAAATGGCAAAATGAAAGTGACAAAATCCTTGTTCATCTGCTTGTACATGTCTGCGTATGAAACACTTTCTTGTATATAGAGAGGGAAACAGAGGCCTCCATTTCAGAGCACGGCAGCTACTTCATGCCCCACGTAAATGCTACGTGCCACGAGTCCTTAGGCAACCCGGGAAGCCTCAGATGGATGTTGTCAAGATAACTAGATGTAAAACACATTTTAAAAGCTTGGAAGTATAAAATAAAAGCAGAAGAGCCAAGACTCATTCTGCGTTGCTTGCGGGGGGCCTTGGCAGTGGCCCCGCCTTGGTGCGTCGCCCTCTCGCTGTGGAGCGACCAGCCACCCTGCCACGGGGGAGCCCCTGTGAGGAAAACAAACGCCGAGCTGCTCGCAAACCAGAGGGTAAACCGAAATCCACATAAAAGCCGTTTTTCCATCGGTCTCCCGTGGCGCACCACCTTCCCGATGAAGGGAGGGGGGCGGGACGCGCGGCCCGCGCAGGGCTGTGAGGGGAGGCCGCCCTGCCACCGTGGCGCCGCCGCCGCCGCGCGGGGACTGCACCTCCCGGCGTGCCCCGCGCCGGGCGGGCTCCTGGCCGCCGCCGCGCCCCGCTCTCCGCGCCGCGGGCTCCACCTTGAGCCCGACCGACGGGCCGGGAGCCGGGGTGGTAGGGGGGCCCCTTCCCTCCCTCCATCGCTCCGCGCCGCCCCCGCGGAGGAGAGGCAGGGTGAGCGCCGAGCCGGCCGGCGGCTCCTTCCCTCCGCCCCCTGGCGGCGGGCGGGGCGGTTGTGGGCGGAGGCGGTTGGCGGCGGTTGGCCCTCGCGGCGCGGCCGTTGCGGGCGGGGACGGAGGGCGGTCCCCCTCGGGCCGTGAGGGGCTTCCGTCGGTCGGTGGGGGCAGAAGTGTCGCCCCTGGTCGGAGGAGGTTGGTGGGAGCCCGGATCTCCCCTCCCGCTCCCTAAAAAAGCCGGGGGGGTGGGGAGGGAGCGCGGGTTGTCCTCGATGCGTCGGGGCTGGGGACGGGGTGCTGGCGGGGCAGCCTGGGCCGCGGGTGAGGGGGCTGAGGGCCCACCGCTGCTGGGGATGGCCCGGCGCGGCCAGGGTATCCCGACCCGCATTTGTTGAAAGGTGTCCCGCAGCGGAGCTGTGCCCCCTGAGGTGGTTCACAGCGGTGCCGTTGAGGCCCTGGTAGTCACGGATTGAACGGTTCGTTGTGAAAGAAGAGGAGGGCTGTAGAGGGCAAAGGTGGTACAGACGCCTGCGTGTGCTGTGTGGCGGCCTAGAGGAGCCTGTTGCTCAAAAAGATACATGTTTTTCCCTGCCTTTGGTTGACAAGGGACTATAGGGTTATTCTTCCCACTGCAGGTTTTTTTTTTTTTTTGTCCTAAGTCACAACTTGCAAGGACTCTGCATGTATTTTTTGTGCTAAAACACAAATTGTATATTGCTCTGTTGGAAGTAGGCCTTATCTGCTGCTTATGCCCAGTGAATGGCCAAGGGGCTTCCACTGTTCTTTCTGAGAATGGTAGAATCACCAAGATTTTTCTCATAGGGAACAGGAAGGATATAGCAATACACTTTAAAGAAGCTCTCTCCTCATAGGCAGCTTTTTGGGTCTTGTGTAGCTAAGCATGTTCAGAATTATTTGGAAAAAAGCATACATATAGATCTGACAGCATTTATAAACAGTATAAGATGGTTCACTTGACACTTCTTAGGGGTGGAGAAGTAAGACAAAATGACTTCCAGAGGTCCCGTCTAATCTATATTATTCCATGTTTCAAATAAAAACAAGAGAGTAGGTATGCTCAGTGCTGGTAAGAGCAAAATATGGAGGAGGAAATAGAGGAATAGATCCTAGTGCAACATTGCTGCAATAAGTGGGCAAGAACTTCTTAGAGTCTTTGTGGCTAATTCTGTATAAGAAGAGACCAGTTGTGACGGAGAAGGCAGACTGAGACTTTGATTCAAATCTGTCATCAAAACTTGGGTTGATTGATTGTGCCTTTAGTCTGCTAAGACAGTAAGAACTGCGGTTAATGAGGTTCAAGACTTCTTGATTCATCTCTAGCTACCTAATGAAGACTACTGAAAAGTCTTTCTGGTGAGGCAGTAGTGTCTTTTTTTATCACTAAGGAATTGTCTTCATCAGGACGCATTTTCGTATCTGTTCTTTCAAAAGGGTCGCCACCTGACATGCAAATATTTAATCCTCTTCCTATTCCTAGAAAGCTGATTTAAACTTGCTACTGGAAGCAGACACATGGGTTGATTTCAAGCATATGGGTTTACTTTCTGTTACAGAAAAGGACGAGCTGCCTTTCCAGGCCCTGTCGCAGAAGACCAAAATCGTTATGCTATTATATGGGTTGATGATGTCCTTGTGTGCTTAACACTGTGTGTTATTCTGGTTATCACACATCAGAAAAGGGTATAATAGATCTAGGTAAGGCAAAGGGTAGAATGTCAGGATTAAGAGCCTGGACAGTCTTTAGCGAGATACAGAACAGCTTGCATGTGTATAAGAGTAACTAAGTAGACATGAAAGAGGATCTAGGAGGAGGGTAAAATGCAGAAGAGTAGCCTCTGAAGTTATGAATGGTGAGGGGAAGATACGAAGAGAAATGCATAGTGTTCCCTAATCAGAAAGCAAATTAAGAACAAAAGGAAGTACTTTTCCACAAATAATGAAACGTATTGCCTCAGGATGTTATGGAGGCAAAGTTTAATTGGGTTCAGCAAGGATTTATTCAAACTTATGGAAAAGAGGTTCATTACTATTGCTTGGATTCTGCCTCTGGCTCCTCAGGAAATCCCAGAACAGCTGATTGGTTTCTAGGGGTTGCAGAATGAAAGATCATTCTACAGAAGTACTTTCTTCTTACACTCCTTCCTAAACATCTAAGCTAGCTACTTCACAATCGTTTCACGTTTCAAAAACCTTTTTTTTTTCCGTTCAAAAGCAGAAACAAAAACCCCTAAGGCTAGTGGCAAAACATAGTATTATGTAGTGTAACTTAGTATTAAACTAGTGTGAATACAATAGTATCAAATCATGCTCTGTATTGTTTGCAATGTGGTTGTCCAACACAGATACTTAGGATGGAGTGAGACCTTGAGGCTAAATGACTTCAGTACAAGAATAGTGCTTGCAAGAACAATATAATTACAACTACTGTGTTGGCTTTGAATAAAGAGCTGGACAATACATTACAGCCTTTAGATACGTAAATCGCATATTTCAAGAACTGAACAGGAGTTATCATAACAGTAGAATTGAAATGCTAGATTATATGCATAACTTTTTTACTAGTTCAGAATTTGTAGTTCTACTGCAGTAGTTCTACATTTGTAGAAGTGGTGTCTGATTTAGTTCAAATATTTCTTTTTTTGGTGAATAAAAAATTAACAATTTACTAATTCTATAATCCCGTATTACAAAATGTTACAGATTAGTAAGGGCTGTGATATTGACAAGAACAGTGGTTATTCTTTGCTATATTGGACCTGAAATTCATAGTTTGTTTGCAATTTGTGAATTGTTTTTGAAGATGGGCAAGGTTTGCGCCATTTTTGGAGGATCCCGAGGAATAGGAAAAGCTGTTGCAGAATTACTGGCACAAAAAGGCTGCCGCCTCGCGATTATTGCTAGAAATCTGGAAGTAGCCCAAACCACTGCACATAATCTTGGTGGTACGTATGCTGCTTTGCAGTGCTTTCTTCGCTGTCCAATGCTTAGGTAACTTGTAAAAGTAGTAAATCATTAAATAAACCTCATTGTTTAACTAGATGAAAATGGAAGTAACGACTGAGAAATTTGACAGAAAAGCTGAATCAGTACAATTTTCATTTTGCGATATTGTTTGGGAAAGTTAAGTATGTTGCAATTCATATCTTGCGGATGGAATAGGTAAGATGAAAAGAATTGTTCAAAGTCACACCAAGGGGGTGTTATGAATTGAGTCATCCTTGGCTCCTGACCAAGCCAGAGCTGAGACCAGTCTGCTCAAGTTGAACTTCTGATTTCAAAAGGCCAAAATACAAAACAAGAAATTGTCACATAACTAATCAATGCAATACTTGAAAATTGTCCTTATTTAATTCTCGGAGATTAAATGCGTTCCTCAAGTTACAACTAGTTCAACATCTGGTTTTGCAATTGACTTGATAAATTCTGGAGAAGGTTTATGAATGGTGTACCATCTTTTACTGTTATCATGATGTACCTTTATTTTGATACAGCAGGACACCTGGCATTTAGCTGTGATGTATCCAGCGAACAAGAAGTCCGAAATACTTTTGAGGAGGTGCAGAGGAATTTAGGTCCTATCAACTACTTGGTTAATGCAGCTGGGATCAACAGGTTAGTTATTCATTACAAGACTGTATGTAGTTCTGGATGACTGCATCTTCTTGTAAGGTGCTAATGGCCTTTGTATTTAGTGAGAGTATTGTTAATGAGTACATCTGAAGACAGTATTAAGTGCTCACCAATATTTTGTTCCTGACGAAAGTAAAATTCTAACAGATGATATAGCTGTAGTTCCTGCATTCTGAGTTTGAGTTGCCCCTCTACTCCTCTTTCTTCTACTTCTTCCCCCTGAAACGGTCCAAAACAGTGTTTGATGCCTCTCTGCAAAGGAGGCTTTGTTGCCAGAAGCATAGCTAACTTCTTTCCTTCTATGTGTCATCCATGCAATGTCATCATTTTGAAGGCTAGAATGTATAGAACCATATAAATGCCCATTAATATTCCATTCATCAGTCATGTTTTATTATGAGTAAATGTGATCATTGGTATTGTTCAGTGAGTTCTTTCGGGTTTTTTGGTCTGTTTATCAGGGATGGTTTGTTACTGAGAACCAAGACTGAAGATATGATAGCTCAGATTCACACTAACCTTTTGGGAACAATGTTGACATGCAAAGCTGCTGTAAAAAGCATGATTCAACAACAGGGAGGTGCTATTGTCAATATAGGTAAGTTTCTTGTCTAATCCAGTGGAATTCTGTGTATTTCCAACCTAGGCAATTCTATGATTCTAATATTTTTCTAGAAAGGTTTAACAGGTATAACATGTTGAAATGTTACTTGTTACAATTGACTATTTTCTTTGTATTTACACGTTCTGTGTTCAGCATTTCTTTATGAATGCTTATTCTTTTGTGTAATTTCAGCAACTTCTAAATGTAAAACCAGCTTGTTTCGGTAATAAACACCTCAGAGTATATTTTATTGAAAAAAATAATTTCATCATTCATTATCAGCTCTTTCAGTAGCTAAATCTACCAGCTGCTAGTTATTAACTAAGAATCAAATAGGTACAGTTGGTTTCTTTTTTTTCTTTTTTTTTTCTCCTTTCCAAGTGTATTTTTTTTGAAAGCTCTTTATTTTACTCTTCTCGTGCCTGTTGGTCAACATAGATACATGGATTCCACAAAAATCATAGATAACTGAGGGATTTGCTTATCCCAGCAGTAGGCTATAAAGTACATTTAGTAATATACTTAATTCCTTTTCTTGTAATCTCATTTTCCATTCCAAATTTAAAACTTACATGATAAAGCTAGTACAAGGTTTCAAATTAGTCATTTAATCTTTTATTCTCTTTGATGTTTCTTTATTTTAGGAAGCATTGTAGGAATTAAAGGCAACTCTGGTCAAAGTGTATACAGTGCTACCAAAGCAGGATTAGTTGGATTTTCACGCTCCCTTGCTAAAGAAGTAGCAAAAAAGCAAATCCGAGTCAACGTGGTTGCTCCAGGTTAGTTTTTGGGAAGTTCCTACATCCTTGAGTGTTGCAATACGTGATCATCAAGACTGATGGATATTTGCTGTACTCTGAAAGTACAAAGTGCTATTATTTTCTTCAACTTTTGTAAGTAAATGTTTTTAATCTCTTTTTTTTTCAGTTAAAAGTATAATATGTTCTTTTACAAAACCTTCAGTCTTTATAAGGGAACACTGAGAAATTTGGCAGAGTGTGTCTTACACTTTATCCATTATTACATAATAAATATCTTTTTTTTTTTCTTTGCTCCTCCTTCAAAACCTGCTGTCCTTGCAGATGGAAGAACTAATTATATAGATAGCTACCCTCGTCTCCTGCTAGAGAATGCTTATTTGTTATTAGAGAAACACGAAAGACCACGACAAGCTGGCATGAAAGCATGCCTGTCTATCCCTGTAGTAAAAGGAGAGAGTCTGGAAGGAGTTCTGTGAGGACAAGGCTGTGATTTCACAAGACGATCTGGCCCAAGCAAACCATCACCCTTTAAGGAAAAATCCTTATGTCTTTTCTGACTTTTTCCACTCATAACTGTGTACTCTGCTGCTCACCTTGTGCTAGCTCTAATGCCTCTCAGACCTCTACATGAACCAGTTTGTGAACTAGGCAGGAAAAATACTTTTTATCGTTTAGTGAGTTGAGCAGCACACCGAAGGGTCCAGAGCCATCATAAAGGGGCAGAGTTGTACAGTAGAAAGCAAAACTGAGACTTTCTCTTCTTGGTGACAGCTAGAAAGCAGAGATGATCGGCTCTTTATGAAGCTGCAGCTTATGTGAAGAGAAGTGCAGCAGTGGGAAAACTGAACCTCAGAAAACAGATAACTGTAAAGAAATGTCCTTCAAAAATGTCAAGAAATATCCTTCAGATGAGTGCTGTAATAGAAATTATGCAAGTGCTGGCATAATTTCTGAAATATAATGGAAACGCTTGCAAGCTGTAGGGGTTTCTTGACAGAGATTTCATACTCTTGTTTCTATTGAGAATGTTTTGGTGAAATGACTGTATTTTGTCTTTCAGGAAAGTTATATTAAATATGCTTTTGGGACCCAATTTTAGTTACCTTTTTTTTAATGGACTTCCATAGATCTTTGCTTTTTTATTATTACATCAATGCTTCCAAAACTGGAAGACGTTTTATTGGTTAGGTAAAAAAATGGTTAGGTCTCAGCTATAAAATGATGTGGACTAAATTCTGAGACTTTGAAGAATGGTAGCTGGTGCTGAATCCTGCTAGTAGATTTCACTTTGGAGGATTCTAGGGAAAATCCGCTAGAGAAATTTAGTTGAAGGTTAGGTAACTCTTCAAATCTCTCTCCTCTCTTAGGCTTTATTCACACGGAGATGACTGCTCATTTGGAAGAAGATCGGTTGAAGAAAGCAATTCTCCTTGGAAGATTTGGAGAGCCTCGTGAAGTTGCACAAGCTGTTGTCTTTCTTCTAGAGTCCCCTTATGTTACAGGGAGTACTCTAGTTGTAGATGGAGGCTTGCAGCTTCTGACTTAAATACTACCTTGAATAAGTACCCACTTAAATGTCATGATGGTAATATATAAATATATACTAATTAAAGGGCGTGGGTGGAGGTTAGTTGAAGATTGATGTATGAAAATGACTTGATACTGTTTAGTCAGAGGACAAATTCATCAGTGGTAAAGTCCAGCATGTACATTTAGCTACCCAAAAGAGTCCATTTGATATTATGAAGTCTGTGTATGTAACAATTTGAAAAAGATCTGGTTTTGGTATAGTTTTAAATAACATGCTGATAAATTTTTAAAGCACTATATTTTTATAAAATCATGTTTTCCAATTTGGGATAGAGTGGAGATTTTATTTGAATTATAATGTTACACAAAGGTTAATAAAGTGTGGAGGTGTGTTTATTGGTTGGCAAGTAAGATTGCATCAAGTTTTTCATGTAGGGCAAAGATTGCAAACTGCATAATTTTTTATTCTTATCAGTTAGTCCCTACAAAGTGCCAAGGAATTTTCTTTGGTTTTTGTTTGTTTGTAGCTAAGACTACAAAGCTAGGAGCTTCTAAATCTGCAGCATACCTGAATTGCCTTTAGGAGATTTAATTACATGCGATGTGTTTTTCATAAAGACAAAACCTGCTCAGTTCCATCCTTGAATGTATGTACAGCACTCATTTAATGCAGTAGCCCTTGGCGTGTATACATTGAAGGACTGTTGGTTGGTCATTGGAGTTGCTAATTCTGTAATATTCTGCGTTGGAGCTGCACATACACTGGTGAACAGTACAGTTGCAGACCTTGCCGCATAAAAGACTTTCACTGACTCAGTAGATGTTTAGAAAACACTTATCACATCCAGAGCGTGAAGTCAAGGTGTTTTCCTCTATATCTTCTTAAACACTCAGTTCAACGCTTATGTTGATGCTCTTTAACATGTATGTATAGTCAATAAAATAGCCATTTATTTTATTCAAAGCAGCTTTTGAAGCAGAGTAATTATTCAGCTGTAAATGATCCTGAGTGTTCCTCTCTTGCTGAAAAATTACCAAAAATTTGACCTCGGGCTTTTCTATTGAGATCAAGTAATTTTTGGTAATTGATGTTTTTATCAGCTGTGAAGAAAACTATCAATGTGGTTTAGGACCTTCACTTCTTAGCTCCAGTGTTCATTGCATCATGATCCAGATGTTGATTCAACTTTTGAAATTACTTCCCGTCTTGGCAGAAACTGAAGAACAGAAAGAGATCTCACTGATGATAACTTTGAGTCTTTAAAGTCTGAGATTTTCTTCATTTGTGCAGCTGAGAAATTTTGTCTTTGTTCCAGAGAACAGTGCGTGTTCAAGCTTCTCGCAGGTATGTATTGAGAAATAATACAAGGAATGGTTGTATATTCAGGGGGTTTTATAGTTGGCTGTGTTGAATATAATTATCACTAAAGGTAGTCCTTTCAGGAGTCCTTATCTTACTGTTATCTCTTTGTAGATACGTGGTGTTATTTGCTGTGAAAAGTTATGTGTCATATGTGTCTTCACACCAAAAATATAATTGCTAATTACGTTTCTCTTTGATAGGAGGAATTGGCCAGAGAATAGATGAATTTTTTCCGAGGGCACTGAAGGTGAGGAAGGACAGCTGGTACTCCCATTTTTACTAGTCAAGTAGTAGTACGTCAGTAACTTGGCTGCTGCCCATACCTTTCCTTAGTATTTTACAGGCAAAGCCTGTCTGACATATCTTGACCAGAAGCCAAAATTAAGAGACTAAAAATAAATTCCTCTTAGTGAGTTCTGACCCTAATTATTATTATGCCTTGTTTTTTGGGGTAAGGGAACTGTTAAATAAGTTATTAGCCATGGCATTTCTAGTTTATATTTGTGTTTAAAACCTGGAATAACACCCTCAGAAGAAGCTTGGTATGCCACTAAGTAATTTTTGTGAACGTTGCAATACAAACTGTGTTTTCAGTACTGCTGTTGCTATAGGACTAGAGTGAAGTGCTGGTTGCCTTAAAGTCATATTTTTAAAAGACCTTTTTTCCCCTTTTCTTCAAACCGGTAAATTAGAACTGAAAGCTAGTTAAAAACAGTAATTTGTTTCAGTGTTTACTGTGTATATCTACTCTAAGGAGCAATACCTGTTTGTCAGAGTAGGGTTCTGTCTGGCCGGGTGTGATGTCCCAGACAGTGGAAGTAGTGAATGCAGACGGTAGGTTAAGTGTGTGGTGATGTGTCCTTAGAAGACTCTTGTACCTCCAGCAATTTGGTATGTTTGAATCTGCCATTTGATAGCTCTAGTTGAGGCCTGCACATTTGGCGAGACATTAGAACACCCTCTTGTGCTCTCTCTGTGTCCCTGTTGAATTTGTAGATTTCTATTTTTTTCCTGCCTGCCTCAGTTGTTTCTGTTTCAAACTGAAGAGTCATATTTCTTCTAGTTGCTTGTTGCTGGAAAGCTCTTTTGTACCTTACATCATCTTTGTTGTCCTTTACTTTTCCAGTTCCTCAAGGAGGGAGAAGCAGGTGGAACCACTTACAGTATTTGCAGTGGATTTATCTAAAAAATAATAAGAATGGGATGTTTTGTTTTATATTGCTTCCAAAAATAATGCCTGCTTGTTTTGCCTTTTCCTAACCTTTACACTTACCTTTTCAGAATCTATATAAGAACAACAATTCAGTCATAAATAATTAATGGTCGACTTCGAGCCCATGTCCTTATGTGTTTAGGACTGACTTTGTATTTTCCCCAGTGTGAATTGTTCTCATTTATCTACACTGAATTTAATCTGCTGATTTTGACACCTGTTTCCTCAGTGAAATGGTTGTGCAATTTTTTATATAATTCCTTTATTACTTTGAGTAACTTAGTGTTACTGGAATATACTGTGGGCTTCAGAAATTGCTGTCTCAGCACCCTTATGAGTAGGTTGTACTTTGCTAGCCCCAGCATGGGTGCCTGTGGTGTTCTGTTGGCAATCTATGTCCTTAGCAAAGAATGACTGCTGATTCATAACCTTTCTCTTCTATCTTGAACAAATTAATGATGTGACAACTTCTTCTCTTGGCAGCATAGCATCTTTAATGGCTTTTGGCAAGGGGATGTGTCAGATGCCTTTTAGAATTTCAAGCATGCTGTATTAGATCTCCTTACTCTCATCTTTTTTTAGTCTTTAGAAAAACTCTTAAAATGTTTATCAAACATGCCCTTCCTTTGCAAAAGCAACTCTGACTTTCCTCAGTATGTTTATCCAGTTGTTTTCATAGTTTTAGAACAATTTCTGCCAATTTGCTATGTACAGAAAAATATAATTAGTCTATAGTTCCCTGGGTCCCTCTGGAATCTCTTCTTAAAAAACAAGTGATTCTTCCACCCACAGAATTCCCCAAAGCTTGCTGTCACTTTTCCTAGCTTCCAGTCATTTGCCAATGAGGCAGTTTTAACCCAGAAGTTTCACACTGCGGTTACTTACTTCCTTTAGAATTAAGGAGTTGAGAGCCCCCAGCCCCAGCCATTTATCACTCTTTCCTCTGTAACCTCTTCTAATGTTCTGCTCTGAGGGGTAACACCTTCAGTGAGTTGCTTGTAGAGGTTCTGCTCGAGTTCCTGCATGGTACCAAAAACTGATTTAGGGGTTTGTTCAGAGTTTGGGGATTTTATTTTCTCTGTGGCCTTGCCTTCCCTGAGCAGTTTGCTTTTTATTTTGATCATCTGCTTGTCTTATTCAGGCACGGTACCTGTTCCTAAGGTGGTGTTCGGTTTGTATGCACTTTGTAAATTGTTCCTTTACACTCTGATCTGATTTTACGTTCGGTGACAGATTCCATTTGACTGCTAGAGCTAGACTGCTGGTTTTACAAAGGTTGACTTTTAAATTCTAGTAGCTCTTACTCCATGCTAGCTTCCCCGTCTTCCCAAAAAAGTTTATTTTGGCATGCGTATTCAAAGTCATCATACTGAATTTCAGTGCATACAATCTGAGTGTTGTCATCAAGCATTGCATTTTAATTTATTTTTTTTTTTACTTGTCTTTTGGGTTTCATTTTAGCGTATTTCCTTATTTTGTGTTACTTCTTTTTTATGGAACTGTGCAATAGTGGACTGTTGTCTTTATTAATAAACTTGGTCAATATTCTCGCGGAAATAAAAGTTACCATCACAAAGCCAGTCTTTGAAAATAGCATTTTGACTCAGACCTTTTATGCTCCCAGGGACCACAGCCAGAGTTGAGTAGCCCTGACTGTCTGCATGAAAAAATATATTAAAAAAGTGATCTTGGCCTCTTCAGTGTGACGTTTATCCAACTTGCTGATAATGGCTGTGTTTCATTACAGTTACATTGCTGGCCTTATAGTCCTTGGATGTCCTAGCTACTGCCATCATCTTAATTATGTGGGTAATCATATTGTCTAACAGCAGAGTTTGCCTTACTAGGCTGAGAAATTCAATCCATATTTGATTTGATGAGTGAATATATTGATATTCAGTTTGATGGCTTTCCTATGTGTTTTGTATCATTATCTTGCTTATTTGTCTTGCTTCTGTCATATTTCTGCTATGCTTGTTATGTCACTGCCCTTGATTAAAGACAGACATTCGGGTTTTATGTCTTGTGCTGCTAGCATTTATGCTGAGCTATACAGAAATGTTTTGGGGTTTTTTGCATGCAGGTGTTCTTGAGTAGGACTGCGTGCTTGGCTCGCTTACCGTGATTTCTCAACTGAATTTTGAAAACTTCAGTCCAGTCTCTTACTAGACATACAAAGTTTCTGTGATTCCATTCCTAATGGAAGTGAGAGCATGTGCTCTTATTCATCTGATGTTTCTTCGCCTACTGTATTGCTTAAAACCTGCCTATAATCTTTTAAGTACCATTGGAGCCTTGCTTCTCCTGCTTATCTCTTAAGAATTGTGTTTGTAACTCAGAAGTGGCTGTGGTGAACTCACTATGTTAGTCTTTTCCTACTTTTGAGGCATGTATTGCAATTCGTTATCATCAGTAGAAGTTTCTAGCAGGACGCACAAAATGTCATTGAGGTTTTTTTTTAATATTGCAGCTCTACATAGGAGCTGTTGCAAGGCACAGACTTTCTTTTGCAGACTTTCTTTTATGGTAACAGATGCATGTAAAGTGTCCTGAGTTAGTGTGTGCTGAGTTAGTGTGTGGTATCCTATGAAGAGATTTCATTTTGGCCTCCTGAGGGCAGTCTATCCTAAGGCATATTATTGTATTGGTAGTATTTGGTTAGTATCTGTGTAGTTTTAGGGGCGGGGAGTTGCCTGTGTAGACACAAAGTTAATAGCTGGCATTGCTGTTACCTGTCCAAATCCATATATCCTGAGCTGTCTGGGGACGTAAGGCGTGATTTTTAAAGATGGAAAGGATTTCAATATTGAGTTCAGTGAAATTGGATAGGAAGTGGATATCTAAACCCCAACCTTCACAGACTCTTTATTACATTATTATCTGCAGTTAACATACATTGTAATGACTATCTATTGCTGTTAGATAAATTTTCCTCCTTTGATGTGTTTCATAGTGTGAGAGGTTGCATTGCATGAAACTGAAACATAAATTGTTGCAACTGTTTGACAGTTTTGGTTTTTGTTTGTTTGTTTTATTTTATTTTTTAAGCATACTGTAGTTCATTTAAGTAAAGCTGATGAAAACTGAACTTTCCAAAACCAGGTACACCCACTTAATTCGGCGTTTGAAAAGAAAGGGCAAATATAGTGGTGGATAGAAGTCTTTAAAGAGCGTTGGCTCTTTAAGAACTCTGCTGAAGCCCCAGATTACATTTTATTTTCACCCACAGACTATGTTCAATGTCAGTGCCAAAGGCTTCTTTTTGCTGTAGATACGTCTAATGAGTTAGTAACAAATATTAACTGTACCTTGCCAGATATCTTTAGATCACTATGACCACAACTGTTTTAGTATTTTATGCTTTTATTTTTCATATTAACAGCTCATACCTGTTAAGATCCTGGGACACGTTCATTTCATAGAACAAAATACGACATTGAAACCTACAGTCATGGTTTTTTTCACTCTTTTTGAAATACATCAGATACAATTCTACTTTTTTTTTTCCTCCTTTTTTTCTTCATGTATTTCACTGTTATAGCCTCATATTCTGAAATAAAAACGAATCTTTCTGTCATAGTTGTTAAAACTAAAATTGCTTTGGCCACTTCGGTAACAAATTGCCAGTTTGGGTATGATGATGTCAAACGTGTTGAGACAACATACAAGTGAAACCCACCAAATCTTCCTTGGTATTGTTATACGCACATTAGGACAATGTCAGTGGGAGTGTGGGGACAGAGGCCGCTGAACTAAAACTGTCTGAGCAAACGGAGCTGCGTGGGTGTTACCGTTCCCCAGGCTGATGGCTGACACTGTTGAGGTGGCCTTGCACGCGTAGTGTGTTAACGGGTTTGCAATTGCTGCGTTATTTTGAGCAATTTGTTTAGGGCTAACTGCGAGTGGATTATATGGTGTTGCTGAAGCATGTTAGTGAAGCAGTTTGTTTTTGCGGATTCTAATCTGCAGATCTCCCAGCTCTGGGCTTCTCATGCTAATGCACTAAAAGTACATGTTGCACCTATATGTTGGAGCCTGTGTTGTAAACAGATCTCCACCCAGATGTTGAAGACGTGTTAAAAGCTCTAGATTCCAGTGTTTACTTCCTGCTGCTGTCAGTCTGACTTTTTATCCTATTTCTTTCAGGTAGTTGGTAGATTTTCTACTGAAAACTTCCTGCAACCCTAGAGAAAAGAAACAATATAGTCATTGCATGTGTTTTGTATAGATGCCGTCTAGTGTGTGCATATATGATTTTTGATGGGGAGAGGGCTCTGCCAGCCGTAGACTGAACTGCATCCATTCCCTGCAGGTTCTTGTAGTTCTGTTGTTGGGAGGCATATAGAACAGAGAGCAACCGTAGTTTTCTAGTTAACCATAATTTTCAGAGCACCAGAGTGAAGGTCATGCTCAGCTTTCTTCTAGGCAGTGAAGCTGTATTCAGTTGGTCAGTAAAAATTGGATTAGCGAGGTCAATTTACTACACGGTTTTGCAAAGCTGTTTACTAAGTTTTCTGTAAAATCTTTGTTTCTATTAGCATCATGATACCTTTCTTCCTAATGCTGTATTATCTGGCTTCTAGTAATGCTTATCCTGTGCCGCTCTCTGTCATTGATTAAGGCAGTATCTTTACATTTGGGGGAGAACCAAATATACTAGATGATCATTATGTGAGGTGAGTTTTGTTCATAAGAAATGGTTTATTCAGGTGTATTCAGCTGAAGCTGTCCATGAAGAGCTACTTGCATGGCCAAAGTAATAAACTTAGTTTCGCCTCTAAAAAGGACAGCTCATTTGAGCTCCCCTTACTGTATTATCCTTTGTAAACAGGAACTGTATTTCTGCTGTACTAGCTGCTGATTAGTGCTCTGCTATGTCTCTGCTAATTCTTCTGACTTCCACATTGAGCTCAACCACATTTACGGGGCGTTCAGTCCTGAATTTTGACTTGACGTCTGCCAGAAGCAGCCAGGAGGAATCTGACCTCTGAAGCGAGGGCAGTGGAGGTCTCACTGATCATCAACGTTTTTCTTCCTCGCTTAAAGTGCTGTGGTTTTTTTTCCTTTACCTTAGGCTTGGATGCCACTTGCCCTGGGCAAAGACAGATCACTGATGTCTTAGTCCTCGGAAATAGTGATTGGAAACACGGTGACACTCCATCTCCGCTTTTAGGATGTATAGGCTGACCTGAAATTCGTTTTTTTAGAATGACAGTTACTGGTGGTAGCTGTGCCTTTTCTTGTAACCATTTTTAGGTGTTTGTTACAAGAAAACACTAATAATCACAAATGAAAGCTTTGCTCTGCTTTTATGAAGTTGGTTGTTCAATGGACTTGCTGCTCAGAAAAAGCTTAAAAATAATTTAAAAATTACTTCTTTAAGATTTTTAACTGTGTTATGCTTTTTGTATACAGGACTTTGAGGGGAAACAACTAACAGAGCCTATTTTAGAGTTTGAAATCCATATTATGTAATTACGCTTTTTTTCCCAGTGGAAAGTGGATCTGGACCTTTACATACTGAAGTTCTTGAAAGCTGCTGCTGTTCCATACCTGGAATGACATCATTCACGTACAGTTCAAGATCTTTGGAATTACTAACAGTTGTGCTGATAGAAGAATTACATTTGATTTTAGGTTTTCCTTTATTATACGTTATTAAACATGACTTAGTAAGTGACGAGAGACTGTACAGCTGAAGTTAATATAGAACTTAAGAAAAGTAAAATTTTTATTGTAGATTAACAATATATTACAAAAATGTTCAATGAATCTGATTCTGAAGTGTTGTAGGAGGAAGTGAGTTAATATGTTAATAAGAAACAATTGTACTATAGAATACTGTGGTAAAACAGGTTTTCTTTTAGACAGGCCCTTTCCTACAGATGACTCCAGCAGTTGCTCAGACAAATGCTTCAGGTGAAAGCCATCTCCAAAATCTGCTAGTTCTTAATCTGCAACAGAATAGAGTTGCTTGTTGTATGGGAAGTCTTATCTTATTAGTTATTTTCAACACCTTTTTGTACCCTCTGCTCTTTGTAGAAATACTCTGTGATGTCTGTGCCAAGAGTTGGCCAAAAAAAGCTTGCCAGCATGGTTACTTGTGTGTTTAACAGAACAGTTTCAGGCAAAAAAAACCCCAAACCCAAATCCATTCAGTGTGATGAGATTTGTAGAGCTCCTGCCGTAAATGATGTCATCATTCTGAGTAGTGGCCATGTGCTGTTATTTTTTTTCTTCTTTCTTGTTCTGCAGCTGTTTCTGGACCATTTACGCTACTACAGAACTAGAAAGTGACAGCAATTGCAAGACTGGGCCTTCCCCAGGGTTTACCTGTTGCTCTGCAGTTGGTGTATAAAGCAAAAAATTTCTCCTTCCTGGTGGTGTTGGACTGAAGTTCATTCCTCTTCCTCCTCTGTAGAGCTCCTGAAATCATTGCTGTACAGGTACTGTGGCGTGTAGCCTGGCTTTTTTGCTCTAGGCATGAGTTGAGCGTTATGTTCCAAACACTGACGTTTTTACTAGCGATTCAGTGCAGTATGACATTATTTTATGTATTAATCACTTTTGTAAAAGGATGCAAATTGTGGCTTAATTCTGAATTACAGTTGCAAACTTTAAGACACGTTAAAGAATACTGTGTGCTGTCTGGAATAGACTGTAAAGTTCTTGGGGCAGGAGCTGGGTTTTCATCTGCCTGATGTGTCGTAAGTGCTCATGGTTCTGTTCAAACAGAAAAACTACGGGGGGGGGGCTTTTTCTTTTAGCTAATTCAGGAGAATGAGCTAAATGTCAGCAGATTCTGCCCCTTGCATGTACAGCTGCATTGTGAGGCCATGAATCAGGTCTGTTGTCAACATGCATAACCTGAGCAGGCATTTCCAGTGCCTGTGTTAATCCCTCTATACCACACAGCTGAGTCACGCAGCCGGAGCACGCAGCTCATCTCCTCAGCATCATGACACGATGGATAATGTGATCTCGTGAAGTATTTACTGACACAGTAAGTCCATTTGGGCTGCTGGCAGAGATAAGGATGTAGTTGTCCATAGGTGGAGAATCAAGGCATTTATTAGCGTACAAACTAAGTGAATTAAAATGGTCTTTGAAAGTGGTGATATAGACAGAAACTAGGATTAATAAACTAGGGTTTCAAATTGTACTGTAGCTTGGTTTTGATCTCCAACCCCCAGTTGGCTGTGAGGGAAAAAAAAATATGTTAACTAATTGTTCTGATGGTGAAGTTGCAGGAAAAAGGGGTTGTGTGGTAAGGTACACCACCAGCTGAAACAAACTTCATGCATGTGGAATTTTGCACCTCATTGTTGGTGCTCTTGACACAGGGTTCTGTCATCGTCCTGAATGTAGTTGCATTGAGTCTTTGATTGCTTTGAATGCTCTAGGACTGAGCAGCTTCCTAAATAATTTGGAGTCTTCCCAGAGCTAAACCTGAAGTCTTGCAAAAAAATAGGACTTCTTTTTTTAGTCCTATGAAATGATAAAAGTACACTGTCAAGTCGTACTATCTATCTTTGGAGTTTGCGGAGGGAGATTAAACTTCTGAAAGTTACTTTGATGCTTCCAAGAATTTCAGATTTTTGGCTTGAAAAGTATGTCATTTTCCTGTGCCACACTTCTATCTCTGAATTTGTAAACCCAAACAGTCCCAGTAACTAAGTAACAGCACAGCTGAGTGTTTTCATAAAAACAACTTTGCTGCTTAGAGATGTGATTTACTACTTAAGTGTGTGTCTCTACATATATACAGAGGCAAAAAGCACTGATGACCTCATCTTCAGCCAGCTCACAAGAGCAGTCTCAGTTTTTTAGCCTCTAAGCCAAAGACAAATGTACTGTAAGCAGACAGAACTCCATTGACTGCAGTTGCAGTATCACCGTTAATGTCACTACTCACTTAATTGCTGAGATAATTCTGTTTCTAGTGATCAATGCTTGAAATGTAAACCTAGAAGAAAAAAATGATTACCTTGCATCTTTCCCAGTATCTTTGCACAGAAGGGAAAGAAGGAGAAGCTAGTTAATATTCAGGATTTTACAAGTAAATGTTAACATTTTATTTTTTAATGTTGGTATTGCCTTCTTAGAAGACTGTTCTTACACCAGTTTACCAGCACTTGGGCCATGCCCTTAGGATCAGTTGTAAGTGATGTCGTATTGCAACTACTAGACGCATAAAATAGACCTGCTTATTTTGTTACCTATTAAAAAAAAGCATCTTCAGGTACTTTTATTTGGCAAAAGCTTATTTGAATTTATGGGTCGTGTTCCTCCGTTTTTTTTAAACAAGATTCTTGGTCACAAGCATAATATTTTGATAAATTCTGGTCATTTTTAGATGCTGCATATAGCCCTCATTTCATCTGTATTCATAGTATTTAAAATTTCTAAATCTTACACTTGGGTGCTTGTACTGAAAGAGTTAATAGTCTTTACCAGAAGGAAAACTTTCTATTTGTGTAATATTTATTGATGTTAAACCCACATTATATCAGCACAACAATCCAAAGTAATGATAATACATTTTTTTTTATAAATACAAATAAAAGGTGGCAAAATAATGCTAGTGAAGCTAAACAAAAAAGTAAAGTAGCATGTCACAGTCGAGAAAAATTTGGCAAATGATATGACATACTTTTTCTAGAATAGAATCAGGTTATTCCCACATGACAGACTATGATGTTAATCTAGATTAACGATCCCCGTAACTGGTCATATCCTGCACCAGAACAGTACTACCTTATGTGCTAAAGTTTATTAGTCACTAAAAAACAAAACAAACTTTGTGTACTAACAAAGCAATACACGTATAGCAGTAATGCAATATATGGTGTACACAATTACAAAATTAAAAAAAACCCCTAAGTACAGGACTTCTGAATAACTGAACTGAGATAAAAGATTTCAACACTTTTATTATAAATAATGAAAGATACCATATATGTGCTTCATATAAGGAATACAGTGTTTTCCTTTCATAGCGAAGTATGCTCGTACCATCAAATGCTCATTTTCCTTGTCAGGCCTAGTAATTCTTCCATCCCTCCCTCCCCTTCATCTGAAATCCATTTGGTTCTAATTTAAAACTACCTAGGCAGGGCTGACTTAGGGGGGGCTCCAGTTTGATGGGGATTTGCCTTGCATTCTGAAACTAGCCTTCAGGCCTTTCATCTATGGCGCACAGACTCTACCCATTAACAGAGCTGTCATTTGTCTGCAATCGGGAGCAGAAAAAAATAAAATCTACCAGAGACATGTGTTAAGTTAAGAAGAAAAAAAAAAAAAAGCGCAAATTTGATGTTGGTTTTGTCCATCTTCATTTTCTACTTCCTCAGATCTGCAAGCTTATCACCTGTGGTGTATACTTGTCATTTAAGTTCATATTGCAGTCTCAACCCATTTTTCACTTACTGTACATTTCCAAAATCCTCATACACATTACACAAGCTTTAAACAGTCGAACGTGCCATACGTACACTCCCTAGTTTTCGTCTCACCGTAGAATTTCAGATTCTCGAATGGGAACATGACGAGGTTACAGACTGTCTTTAGGAATTCCATAGAGAGGTTCAATCTCTTGCCACGTCCCCTCCCACCATTTTTCCCCTGTCTAGTTACCAATATTTATGGTCTGGAGTAGACTGCTGTTACAGGTCAGCTCTTGCTTCGTTATCTTGAAGAGGTTAAATTGCTTACGCTTAAACTGTCTTTGCGGTATGTTTGTAAGTAAGCCTCCTCCTAGATGGCAAAAAAAGAAAAATACAAAGGAATTTAAAATTAGGGTGTTGATGTTGCTTTATAGAATTGTCCATACCAACAGCATTTAAGGCAAGATATTTTTTTCATTGTAGAACAGAAAGCAGTTTGCAGAGATACAGCATTGGCTTACGTTTCTCTTCCTTGTCCTTTCCTGTTTTATTCTTACAATATTGCACTTGTTCATTGTCGCTATCAGAATGCGTTGCCATTTTAGAACTATAGATAACCATACATTCTAATTTTCTCTGTGATCTAATGGTCTCAAATAAAACATCTTGCACCATTACGATTGTGTAGTATCTACTTATTGCTTATGAAGGCACGTAGTGATAAACAGTGTTCTCCTCTGAAAAATCTGTCTCTCTGATGTATTTTGGCCTTTATGAAAAGGGTTATTCGTAAGAGCTGAAGCAACTTAGGTATAAGGAACTGGTGAATGTGATTTGTTGTGCAATGTGTACATCTCTATTAATAATCTATCTATTCTTCTAATTTGGTATAATGAATAAGGAATATATGGTTATTGTGTTTGTTGTTTATCTTTTGTACTTGAAGGTGTTTGCCTTTGCATAAAGTGACATAGGAGTATCATTGGTCAAGGCAATGGCTTCAGTGTTTCTGCTTCGAAAGAAAATGATGGAAGTGGCAGTTGGATCTACAGATCATCGCTCTCTACCAAGCCAGATTGCATCGTCAGGTGGACTGGATTTGCTTCAGGCTGGAAAGCTGCTTTGATGTCTAGTCCTTGGTCACAAAGTGCAGCGTATCGGCTGGCTGAGGGCCGCACCTTCTTTGGCTTGGTTGTCTGAGGTGGTTGTTGCCACTGAGCTATAGATTAAAAGGGAAAGAAAAAAATGTTAGCCATCTTCAGCTGTGCAGCAAAGCGTGACAGATGCACAATCAGCCCTTTGTAAAGGAGATACTGATTTCTGAGCAGCAGAAAACCATTATGCTAAAGGTAAGTTTGTTTCATTCCATGGTGGTTGCTTTTTTCCTCAGAATCTAGTTTCACCTTCAGATGTGGGAAGTAAAAACAATCGTGTCTGTGTTTGTTACTTTGCCTTTTTGGCATTGCTTTCTACCTTTCCGTGTGTCACGGAGAAGGGTTACAGCAAGGGGGTTGTTTCCGTGTACTAATATTACAGTGACAGGCCAGTTTGAGGGTTATTTGTTGTGTGTGAAAGGAAATCGTCTGGTTCCATTGCCACCCCTCGTATGCTGAGCCAAGTCTCTAATTCACGAGTGCCACGACCACCGCCGCCCCAGAAGCCATCATTTGTCATTTCAGTCTCTCCCCCTCCCCCCTCCCTGCCCCCTTTCATTCTTGTTATGAGAAGACTGGTAAGAGATTTTGGTTTAAGAAAACATTCACTATGTAAGGGGCTGCTTTGGAACAAACTGAATAATTAAGCAGAAAGCCATAAAACATCTACTACACTCCTGGTAGCAGCCACAGGTGTATTACAGAGTATTGTACAAAAGAATACAAAAGGTTAGGGAAGTGCTAGCAGAGCAAGAGTAATAATGATCCACAAAAATAATGTAGTCATGCTGTTATCTGTTGTTAATTAGCTGTATTTAATATACTAAGCAAAGACAGAAAGCATGCATGCTTGTTTTGCTTTAGGTATCTGAAAGATGGTGAAATGTACTTTGACAGAGCATTTGTTGTCTTGATGTGGATCGTTATTATTGAGGAGAAACTATAAACGAAAGAGAGAGAGACCAATGTAAACCATTCTGTGAATGAACTGAAACTTAGAGAACTGTTGCTTTTGGAGGGATTAATGTCATCATGAAAACTGAAGTCACTTACTATAAACATCCAACCTGGCAGTGCAAGACACAATCCCAGCCTCATTCTTAGCTGACACGGTGTACCAGCCCGCATCCTCCTTTGTAGCTCCCTGAATAAGCAGGCAAATGTAGCCGTAGTTATCCTGGTGCATGCTGAACAAAAGAAAAATAGAAAATTACTATTTCAATTGCAAAACGGTGTAGACTATTTTAAAATGTCATTATAAACAGACCCAATCCTAGTTACAAATTATAATCCACTTCTAATTAATATGGAACTTCCCCTGAAATTAGCAAGTGGAAAACAAAACTTTAAGTATGTTTGACAATTTGGCAGTTTAATACCCCCTGTTGAAAACTAAGAAGCAAAAATGCATAAAGTAACTTCTCTTTCACAATTACAGATTAAGGCATCTGTAAATCTGATTTAAGTAGTAGGGACGCCAGAATTTACCCAGACTTTGGGGAAAGGATAACAAAACTTGAGGAACAAGGTACTGAAATCCTCTCAGTCATGTAGAAGGACAGCAATAATTTATTACAGTGTCATATCAGTAACGAGTTCCTTTTCTCACAAGATATCATGAGTTTGCTCTTAAGCGTTCCTACAAAATGTTATCAAATATTTAAGACAAGTTTATAGATCTTAGAATATCAAAAACCCCTGAATCTTAGTTGCTTAACTAATGCAGCAGAGTTAGGGATCCAGGTTTCTGCTGAGAAGCAGACAGCTTTCCTTAGGAGCCTCATTTTTCACCAGTAAATTTCTGTAAGTCTTAGTTCGAGAAGAGAAAAACTACTTCTCCATGTGCTTAAAGTGCAAAGATAGTTGTTTAAGTCCAAGGACGGAAAACAAATCTAACATTTTAATTCTGGTGGAGCCACCAGGCTGGCTGCAAGTTCGAGTAAATGTCATAAATTATTACAGTAACTCGTTAATATTTATGAGCTGCTGTTCACAGAAAGCATTCTTAAGTCCTTCTAGGTTTTCAGTTGTGTTACAGGATAAATCGTGATTGAAGTTATACATGGGGAGATTATTCCAAGTCAGTCTAACCTCACTCGGTCGGTGTTGTATGTGAGTGACTCGTTCTCTTTCTTCCAAAATATCTGAGGAGATGGCTCCCCCGAGATTCGACACTCCAGTCGCACTGGGAATCCCTCAGTCACACCTGTGTTTTGTAGCTTCTCTATAAACACAGGTGCTTTGTGTACTTCCTTAGCTGTGAAAATAAAGATTGCAGTCATGTTGACACTAGTCTGTGAAAATGTAGCCTTTCTTTCAGCAACATGCCGAAAACCAATAATGAAAAAATATAAGTGGCAGGAAACTGAAGTGTTGTCTTCATTAATCACAAAGTCCAATCCTGGTTCATCTGAAGAAACCAGTCACATCAGTATTCTAACAGGGAAGAAGTGAGCGCTAATAGAGCCGAGTGGTTTCCCCCACCTCCCCAAAAGAATTGAAATGTTGAGCACGAAGACTCGATAAACTGGCTGCACAATGCTTGTTAAACAGTGCTGCTTCATACGCCATAAAAGGATGGGCTTTTAATTATAGAAGGAACTGCTCTACAGAAGGTTGGAATGGCATTAATCTAATACGCTGGGAAACACACCAGTCACGTCATACTAGCTGCCCGTTGCTGCATCTGGGTCTGCACAAATTGCCATTAAAAGCCCCAGTCAAGAAAATATAGTCAGGTTTGTGGCCTCAACTGCGGCAAAAGCCCTCTTTTCTGAACTATGTGCACAGAGGTTACTTTCCAGTCAACCTGTGCCACAACATGACATAAATGTACCATCTATAACTATACGGTAGTTCTGTTACTGCTGGGTTTCCTTTTCTTACCCCCCGCCCCTCAGCCATCTCACTTGGTGGCACTTACTCATGTTATCCGTACAGTGCTCAGTGTGGAAGCTTAGCGTGGAGATGCAAGATGTTACCTGCAACGATGAGCTCCAGGCTGAATGTGTTTTCCCCAGCTCGATTGCTGGCAACACACGTGTAGATTCCAGCATCTCTGGCTGTGACTGGTTCTATGATCAAGGAGTGCACGCCATTCTCACGCACCAACATTTTGTGAGAACTATCGGGGCGAATTGGTCTTCCATTAAGTTGCCAGCTTAAGTCTGGAGTCGGTAATCCACTAACCTTAAGTGTAAACACAACAATGGGAAATTGTCTTAGCCATACAAAACACTGGAGGAGTCCTGACTTGTTACTTCAGAGAAGTTTGGTTTTGTTTGCTGCTGCAGGTGTACTACAAGATTTAAAGATGTAATTCTGTCCTCAGTTACACATTGACTCAGTTGTATTAATTTACTTACTTTCTGGCCAACTCCCTGAATTCCGTGATGTCTTATAGGCGTGACTGAAAAAAGATCAGTGTTCAGATACGCTAGAAGCTAAATAATAATACATTGCAAAACAAAAGGCAGGGTGACACCTTTTGTCTTTTTTTTTTTTATTGTTTGCTCTTCACATGGAATGAGAAGATACTCCTTTCTAGATTAACTTCTACTGGAAAACCTGCAGACAAAATGATGTTAGCTGACTAATTATTGAACACTAAGTTCCATTCCACCTAGGTGTAACCTAGCGACAGCACCGCCTGCACTGGGTAATGCTTGGTCTGTGTGAACAAGTCTTGTGCTTTTGAAAGCCGTGCCTTTTGCTCTGGGTACTGCTTGAAAACAAATAGCTTCTCCCAAATATATCAGCATAAAGTAAACGGAAGTCATCCAAGCCTTAATTAATTCTGTTAGGCAAAGTCATAAATCAAGACTGTATTGTTTGAAACTTTAATGGGGGATCGAAACTCAAGTAGGAAAAGGACTTAAACTGGAGAACACACTGTCTTTGTGGTGTGTGCTGCTCCCCTCCACACCCCAGCATAGCTGAATTCTGAAACTCACCTTATTGTGAGCTGCAAGATTTGCCTGAAGCACTTTCATTGGAGGGGAGGCAAACTTTTATTGGCCATAAGCAGTGAGATTAATTAACTTATTAACAGTCACTGAAGCTGCTGATAGGTAAAAATAGCTTTAAAAATAAACTAACTTGTTTTTTGAGTTAGCTGATGTTTGTGTGATACTTGCCTTGCAGTCCATTCTGCAGAGTTTTCCTTCTTGAACGGTCAGGTCTCCAGGAGCCTGCAGAAAATGAGGCCGGAAGAATCTTTCCTGAATTGGTTCATTTTCATCACCACTGTCCCTTGATCGAGATCGTGGTCTTAAAATAACATGAAATAAAGGTAAATTATTTTTTTTTCCCTCTGCTAAATCAGAAGAACCAAAATCACTTATAAGACTGCTTTGAAGTTTAAGTCACTTCTTTGACCTTTACCATAATCGCTCCGTATTTACACACATACACGGGTTCGGGTAGCATTTGGCTCAGACCGAGTCAGTTATGACACTGTAGTTAGTAATTACTTTCATCTAATTCACATGTTGTGGCAAAATATGATCTAGAAAACAATCTTGCTACAGAATAATTGCTTGTAATAATAATTTCTTTATACATGGTAGTATTTTTGTTTAGAGTTAGTCTTTAAATCGCTGAAATAGAAATAAAGGTCGTAGGCCCTAGCACATAGCTTCAGTTCCCCATTTCTAGTGTCCCGTGTGTTTAATCCCTTCACTGTTGCTGATTACACCAGAAGGTGCATATACTGGTCGTTAACTACGCTTACTTTTCAGAAAATAACAGCAGCTAAAAGCTAACTCATCTCAGCTGAGAAGAGACTTTTCCCATCAGGCTTATTTTTCATCTTCTCCTGTTCTGCACTACTGAAGACCACGCAGAAGGTGCTGTGGATATTCTTCCACATTTAACAGAGTTTTTGTCTGAGAGATTCCTGAACATTTTCAAGGCACCGAATTGTGGTGTCAAAACAATGAGAATTTCATTCGCGAGCAATAGGAAGAAAAACTTTGGTCGTTAAATTGTTCTTCATAAAGGTATTATAAAAAGTTTACTAAGAAATAAAAAGAAGGAAAAATAACTCCTGTCCCCAGAAACAGTATGAATCACCTTGAGCTTACACAATATCATTTGATCCATTTTCAGCACTGGCTGTTCTTGCCTGTTAATTTAATCTATTGAATCTTATTTCTAAGCGGTTTCTTGTTTAACTGGATTTTTTTTCTAATTGAAATTTGCATTATTCCGTTTGTGTGATTTAGTGATCAAGGACATATTAATCGAATCGAAACATTAATGGAAACAAAATTTTAGATCAGTTTTTGTCCTTGCCTGATAAGTTCCAGCGGATTCCGTTGTGGAGCCAGCTGCTGCCTGCAGTGACGTGCTGTTGCAGTGAAGGGGAGCTATTCAAATAGCCTCCAAGGTAACTTTATCAGTGACACCATACAGTGAGATTTTCTTTTCTGAATTCCATTGTCTGTTAACTTTTGTTTCTGTTTTAGCCAGTGTCTGCAGTATCCATGCTGCAGTATGTGTGGCTATGCTGCATTTTCTACTGCCCAGGGGCATTTCTTTAGGTTAAAATAATTAATAACCAAAAAAAAAAAAGCTTAACCCCCCCAGCAATTAGATTTGGAAAACAAGATGCTGTACTACCGTATGGAAGAGAAGCACTCTAGCTGCACACTGTGGTCCATTGAGGTTAAGTTTAATTAGGTTTGCTTGAATTTGGTTTACTTTGTACTTCTGTGTTGTTGCCCGTCTCTCTATTATTGCTCTGTTTGCATTGACCAGTCATCACTTTTGCTACAGTATTATCTGCCATAAATAGATAAATTTTGACTTTTTAATGATGATCACAGGCTTCCCACAGCTATAACTAAAGGCAAATGGGGGGCAGGGGGGAAATCTAGCCCGTGCTGCTTATTAAGGTAGGAATGGAGACTGAAATGGGGAACACAGACGGACATCTTTGCACATGCGAAATGCTTATGTACCTCTTCAGGGGCCCAAGGCCGGGTCTTAAGCACTTAGTGTTTTTGCCACTTGAACATGCCTAAAGCTACTTCAGTAGCTCGCAGTGGCATTACAGCCCACAAGCAATGCTGTGCTCTAGCGGGCACGTTCCTAACCAGTTTTGCAGACATCTGTGCCTCATATGCATGTAGCTGGGACAGAAGATGCGTAGTAATCAAGAACAACTCTACTCGTATCTTTTGGTAATTAGTTCTGCAATCCCAACTAGAAACGATGGTATCTAGTTCAGCGAGTGCTACACAGTGTAAGCAACCCATGCAAAATCTGCCTTTGTAGTAGTTACATCATGTTTCCTGTTTAGATACTGCTGATAAGATGCCCATAAAGCACAAGTAACTAGTGCCTCTTCATGTCTTGCAAGGCCGTACCGCAGAAGTGTGAAAGGCCTTCTGAAAGCCACCGTCTCACTGATGCAGCTGCATAAAAAAGCAGCACTGGCCAAAACTGGGGGAAAAAAATTTACACCAAATGAAACGGAAAACAAAAAGGTTAGGAGTTTGTGACCTTTTTTTTTTTTTCTGCTAGTACATTCTTGAATCATGAAAACTAAATTTTCAAATTACACATTTGAAAGGAAACCTAAATCGGCATGGTCTTTTGTTTACAGTCAGAAATGAATAATGCATTTCTTTTTACCTCTTTGTAAATTTACCTCTAAAATTGCAGACTACTTTTAAGCCTTTACCTTGAGAGGTGAAACTAGGCTTATTTTGTGGTTTTAAAGAAATAATGAAATGAGTAGAGCCAAGTACTTCAGATGTCTAGGAACGGCAAATTGCAATAGACTGGCATGACCTCGCATTAGTTGTGGGTTCTGCAGAGTTGTGATGTGGGCATCAAATTGCAAAGATTAGTTTCAGCAACACTGACATCATGAGCTAAATGTGTCCACGGGAGACTCCATGGGCTGGTGTGGCGCAACCCACTAGGGATTTCAGCGAGCAAGAAGCTGGGGAAGACTTTATGACTGACCATATGATAATCATCACTAATTTGGGCTAAAGGAGATTAAGTTCAAATTAATCCTCTAATTGAGAGCAGGGGAAATAGGAATATTTCTTTATTTGGGGCTCTGGCTGGAGCGCACACAAGACAGCTTAGATGCTACAGTGTTGAGCACCATGTCATCCAAGGGACTGAGCCCAAGCTGTCTATACATCAGACAATTCAAAAGTTGTCCTCCCTCCAAAGTAATGCTAAGAAGGCAATGTTTACAAGCTAAGCAAATATCAGAAAAATACATTAAAAATGAAATAACAACTACAAAGAGTGTTTTAAAATGGCCGTGATGTAGTGAAGATGACAAAAAACAGAGTTCTGCCAGAAGACATTCTGTAAGAGATTAAAAATACTTCAGGAAAAGCCTGTCAACAGTGTAACAAGTCATAAAGTTCATTAAGCTAATAATTACACTTGTAAAAAAAAAAAACAAAAAAAGGTTTTGTTGCACTCAAGCAAAAAAGCTTATAGAAATAATACTGTGATGCCACAGGAGTATTACTTGTCAAAACTATATGCAATACATGTGACAAGTCTCTTAGTAGATGGGGCACATATAATATTGTGGTATGTTACATTGGAAAAGCCGACGGTGGGAGTCTGTCGTAGGAAGGTTTTATGTGGCGGCATTCCACCAGTCTCTGGGAGAATGGGACAATGGGAGTGGTGGGAAATGTCACTGAACAGAAACAGTATCGTGCTGAATCCTCAGCAGAAACAGCCCTTCCGTTAGTAAAGGTATCAGGATGAGCCCTTCACGTACGGTAATTTTAGAAGAAATAAGAATCCCCAGTAATTGCCCTGGTTTTAATTAAACTGCTATATGAAAATATCTTATTTATAATTCATTACTCTACTGGCCACCAACCAAAACACAGTGGCTGCTTGAGCGGTTGTCTCAATTGGAAAATAAAATAGCAGCCGTAAACAGCCTCGGCCTTCGATTGTATTTGGAGCGATTGAAAGATGAGACTCCCCCATTCGTACCCAAGGGTTCTGCCTGTCGCAGAGACACACACACACACATTTTATCCTTCAGCAAGATGCCGAAGTGTCAGCTGCTCGCTGCTCTCTTACCCATACCTACCTTCCTTTCTCCCGCCCCCGTTTTTAAAGATGTTCCCCCCTTTCTCACCCTGCGTGCACTGACTGATTCAGCTGAAACCTGACTCTTGATGGCAGTTTCTCCCTTCAGGGATTAACAGAGATCTTTCATTTTTACCCATTATCTGCAGGTGCCAAGTGCCTCATTTACCGCACACCAGATGGACCCAGCTTTTGTGGGCTGTTCCCAGAGCGCAGCGATAGCAGGGTATTCCCCCTCCATGAGCAGCCTGAGCTTTGGACTTAACAGGCCTAAACATGAAGCCTTAGGGGGGATTTGGGGGGGGATGCCTCAGTGAGAGCTGGTGGGAATGGTGGGAAATGCTCTCAGGACTGTGGGAAGCCCAATTTGTTCCATGCAGGAATAAGGCTGATAAGATCTTTTAAACAACCAACCTCGCTTCTTAATGCTTCCTCGTTATCAGAGCGGGTAAGGGAGTCTGTTTTGCGGGCAGCAATTTTACATTACATCCTACTGCCGCTACTAATGTTAGAGGAATCATTTCTTTATTGCACATTGACTGTATTTAGTTACACCTGTTCGACATATTGGGCAATACTGGGATTCTGTGGCCATTGTGACCATTAAGCAAAACACATGCCCCATCACAGCAGAATCCGGAACCGGAGCCCTCATTCCCTTGAAAGCGATTCTGTCTGGGTAAGCAAAATGAATTTTTTTGTATCATCGAAAGCTATCTAAGCTATGCTAAATAGCCTCATAAATGCTTTAAGTAATGAAAACGAAGTAATTGAAGGGAAAATGCCCTTATATGGTCCAAAACCATAAACCAAAGCTTCATATGTGAATAATAGTAAACTCACCAAAGATAAGTTTAATACTTTATTTCTGACTCATAATTCCTTCTAAGAGCCTGAACTGAAATCACTGAAATACTGAACTATTTCTAATGTAAATCTAATAAACTTATTTGGCATGCAGCTATTTCTGCTGTTTCTTTAAATGAATACCTATTAAAAGCTGCAGGAAGTCGGGGTTCCTGGTAGATTTCTAGTCAGGTGAGATGTTTTAAAAAAACATCTAAGTGACAAGGTCCTTCCTTTGAGACAAGGAGTAATTAGTGAACATCGCCAAGAAAGGAGAAGGAGACAGGCAAAATTAAACATACTTGAAAATCGTGTCATTTCAGAGGTTGCTTATACTTCGGAGCGCGCAAGCTGTGCAGAAATTTTTAGACAGCAGAGGTCACATTTCTTCCCAAATGCCAGACCTTTAGCTTACACTCTTCACATTCTTTATCTTATCATCATAATTTTGCAAAACACTTACTATTAAAAGGAAAAAAAAAAAAAGAAAAAGCAAAGCATCGAGTACCTTCTGATATGAGGCTGACCAGAGGGTGACCAAGGACTGCGGCCTCTTTGATTTACAGCTTGAACCATCAGCCTGCCCGTGCAGCTTATTCTGCCCTGTTAGGATGATGGAGAGAAGGAACATTAAAATACTTAGAGCCTGCAATATTAATAGATGTCCAACCTGATCGCTTCTTTTTTGCCCACCTGTTAGAAAGTCTGTAATACAACCTCTTCTTTCACTAAGTCATTGAAAACCATTTGTCAAGATACCTTCTGATACTAGGCTATTTTATCAGCTTCCAACCTAACACAGAGCAGACTGGAGTAATTGTGTCTGTAACACACAGTCATGGTTAAAATGGTCCACCTGAAAGTTTTTCTTTAAAAAGTAAAATTATTAGTACCACTGGCAATTAAGTCCTTAAAACAGTATATGGACTAAGTTATTGTGGGTGGGAGGTTTCTCTGTGTATGGCAAGTGGACAGAAAGAGGAGACAACTAGTTGAAGATCAGTCCCTCTTCAAAATGGCACTTGGAAAGTGTTGGAGACTAACAACAGAGCTGCTGCCTCTAAAGTGGATTGATCCCCTTGATCTGGTGCAGCCACAGCTCAAAAAAAAATAAATCCATGAATGTAAAAACCAAAAGAATTGTACAAGTACTGAAAGGGTCGTCTCTGAGGAGCGAGCCTGGTTTGGGGGTGGGAGTGGCAGCGGAGCACACGCCTGCACTGCTGGGCATTGGCGAGAGGTCAGTCCTCTCGGGTTATCTTCAGTGAATGATAAAGCTTTAAATAAAACATCGTCTCTGTTGTATTTAATCCCCATTTTTTGTTTTACTTTGTTTCTTATGTCAGAATAAACTCTTTTGGTTTTTAAAAGACAGATTGTCCAGCGCAAGCACTAGAGGCAACAATCTTGGGATGGGGCAGCCTGAAGGCAGAACTGCTGACACCTGGGGCTCTGCAGAACTCACCATGCAGGGGGTAAAAGCGTTTGGTGGTATTAATAAATATACACAATAGATACAAATAAAAAGCTATATATAAACACAATACTGTAGCATAAGATTATATACTTTTACATAACAATGTGATTTTCATAACTTTTTTAAAAATTATAGTTTTCATTAGCTCTTTGATGAATGTATAGAAGATGTACACCTGCCCCTCTGCCCCCTGGCCGGGCAGCAGTAAGGCAGCAGCCACACCAGCGTCGCAGTGTGGCCCAGGTCGAAGCTGTGTGCTCCGCACTCAAGTCTGTTGGCATAAAAGTGACAAATATTTTTGTCACAGTAATTCAGGGGTTGCAAATAGCTGTTTATTAACAACTGGTCAAAGTCCATCGAAAAGCACTTTCACTGGGATCACAAGCAGCCTTCTAATGGCAATGACCTCTCTGCTACTGCTGGACCATTAGAAATGAAGTCTCTGTCCCACTTTTATTCCCATGACCCACTTAGTCCACGAGAAAAATACTTGAGTTAAAATAAGCCATTTTGCACAACCTGCAGCCCTTTCTTAAACAAAAGCTTTTTTAGTGTTACATCGGGAACACATACATTTCTAGTTTGGGCACCACTGCATATTCATCTTTTTCTGGCAGGTGATGAATTCACGCATTTTGGGATAATTTCTGCATATCTCAATATGTGAAGGCATCACAAATGGAAACACAAAGGACAGTAAGGAGTTTGGATAGGGAAGAACAAGCAGGAAGCCAAAAATGGGGAAAAGTCATGGGCTGAATGGGAAGAGAGCGACAAGTGGGAAGTAATTAATGAGAAGATGTCCTAGAAAATAAGGGATAATCCAGACTGAGGACTGGGTGCACGGTGCAAAGAAGTGCAGAGAACTGGATAAAAGGCAAGAAGGTGAAAGCAAGGACTCGACTGGAGCCCATACAGCTCCTGGAAAGAGACGAGTTAAGGGACATAGCCTGTACCTAAAGGCCTACAGCAGGCAAGGTTCTGTGTTTCTCTAGGCCTGGGGTCAGCTTGCTCTGGATTAAATTCTATGGCAAATTTTACTGCAAACCCCAGCGGTGCGCTAGAAGCTTAATTCCAGATCACTGCGCTTCACATGGCAGGCAACGGCGGGGGCTGTATTAACTACTGCGGAGCATTTCCAAGGTGTGTCAACAAGTCACTTTACATACATAAATCCTGCAGTATTAGTCCAGATTGTGAGATGGCTTAAGCTGGCAGAGCTTTAACGAACTGAATCCTTTGCTTTAATAAAATCAATTTCTATCAGCTAAGAACACGCCTTTTTGCTTTGTAGTTTGGTGGTTCCAATAGCAATGATTAAAACACAGCGAGTGCCTAGCAAATATCTACCAGTCCATCAGAATCCTGCTGCAGGCTCCCTTATAGTTACATATTTCGCTTTTCTTAAGGAAAGGTTGCCAAATTTGTCTAAGTTTGTGATAGCTTTGAGATGTGGACAACTTTCCATTAGAATTGAGGAAGCCATGCCAAAGTTATTTCCACTCAGGATGACTTAAAAGAATTGGAATCCAGATCTTTGAGTGTGAAAGGCTAGTACATTAAGTCACAGCCCTTCTTTGCCTCCATTGTACTGTTAAACACAAAGTAAAAGCAAGCAAATAGTGGAAGAGATAAGTATGTTTGCCTGGGAATTACACTGTGCAGAAAGAATAGAATGGGCTCGGTGAAACAGACAGATGTTTTGTTTAGGGGAGCCAGAGGAGGATGCTTCTGGTTGGTCTCCAAAGAGGGGAGAAAAGCACAGAGCCAGAATTTTATCATTTAACAAGACTGCTTTTTCAATCCCCAAACTAGGAACAACACAAACACAGCTCATTTTAGTACATCTGAAAACCCACCAACAAACCAGTGTCATCAATGACCAGAACTGATAACCTAGGTCACTGCTGCGTCATTGAAAGAGCATTATCCAGAATAACAAATGCTAAAAAGTAGGCCCTAAATATTCAGGACAGAGTACAGAGCCCAAACTGAAAGGCAGTTTATTCAGCAAGGTCTCTAAGACTTTGGATCACGCAGTAACGCTACACAGGGGACCTCTGGACATGCACTAACACAACACTTACAGGAAGATGAACAGGATTTGCTCCCTACCTTGAGCATGCATGCGTTTATTAATCATTTTTACACTTGCTGTGAATTTCCACGATTTAAACGGTCCCAAGTGTTATAACACAATAGTCATCTATGTGTAAAATCTCCCAGCTTGAAGAATCCCCTCGGCCTTATGCTATTTCTTTATTATATCTTTATTTCTGTTATTTGTATATGCAGAAATAATATTTAAGCTACCTAGATTTAAGCGGTGCGGTTTGTAGAACCTAGCCTAACGCTGCTGTAGGGGCGTGTGTACAATCCCATACATTCCCCGGCACGCTGCAATAAGAGCAGGATGGACAGTTAAAGAGCAAGGCAAAACCGGCAGCGTCATGCTCGGTAACCTAGCAACATTCATAACAGAGCACAACACTCCTCTTTAGATTAAACCCTGTCTCAGCCATACACTTTGTTATTTTACAGTGTGATTCTACTTGCAGGCCTGGTCTTGGCAAGACATTTGGTACTACAGAAGAAAATAATTCGTTACACCCCTGAAGTTATGTTGCTGCCTTGGTTTCTCACGTGCAAATCTTTCCCCCTCCACTCGCTGTGCTGTAGGGAAAGTGGATTGAAAACGTTACTTCAATAGGATGCGTGAGCTGTAAGTTTAGCTGTGCCCAACGCTGTAGTGGGTGTCTGTTGTGTATCTCAGCCCTCGTATTGGGTCTGCGAAGAACAAATAACATTACAAAACCAGTAACACTCCAGGTTTCAAAACAACATTGTTTAAGACTTTGGGATCAACACAGGAGACGCCCCCTACATAAGTACTCCAATTTTTTGCCTTACAGAATTGCAATGGCTGCCTAATGTAAACGCGTTGCGGTGCGATATACTCCCACTCATTTCAAAAAGTTGGCCTCGGTCAGTGAGTAGTGTCAACAGAAGAAAAATGAAATCGCTGGATTGGGTTACTTCTGCTGGTAAACTGGATTTTTTTCCTCCCTCTAGAGTATGTTTGCTATCCATGCTCAGTTAGGATACTGCGATGTTATCAGCTGAAACAAATGGGGGAAGAGTGATTAAAAAGCAACACTCCTCCCCTCTGAAACCTCAAGCCATAGGAAAAAACCTGCTGTTGAGTTGCTAATCTCTTGGAGATAGAAAGGTCCCACCCTACTGATGCAAGATGAAAACAGAAATCTAGCTTACACACTTTATGGTGACTTCATCATTTAATTAAATCATGCATACGTAAGATGAGATAGTTTTCTGAAGATTTATGTCCAGAAGCGTGTTTGCTCTGGGGCCAAACCTTCATTTACCTGTGGGTTAGCAGCCATAATAGTGTAATTCCCATCATCATCCAGGGTGGAGGCTGCCGTATGCAGGGAGCAAGTTCCATCAGGTTCTCTTTGAATTCGGTAGTGATCGCTTCGTTTAGAAATTTGCTTCCCATCTTTAAACCAATAAATCTGCAGGAAAAAACAAGGCACGGCTGGTAAGAGGTGGGTGCTCATTGTCATCGTCTCTCAATTAACAGCGCTAACGAATCTTAACTGCTGAAAACCTCTCTGGTAGGCATGAAAAGGAAAGCGGTTTGATCAACTAGTGAAAAAGTGAACCACTCACTAAAAGGCAAGTTTCAGATTAGCAATCGCTCAAAGAGAAAGACAGCAGCATGAACATTCAGCAAAGGAATGCACAGGTGCCTTAGGGCTGTCCCCGTCCCTAGCAGAGAACAGCAGCTGAACATTTCAAGAACTGAAAATAAATGTCATTACAAAGAAAAGTTCTATTTCAGAGAAGATTACTAATTTTAAATTTTTATTTCACTTAAATCTGAAGAAGTTGGAGAAAAAAAACACTACTGCTCTCTTTTCAGAAAATAAAAGCGTAAACCGAAGCAATTACAGGAATAATTAGTCCACTGATGAATAAAATAGAAGTAATGATCTCACTGTTGCAATACCAGTTTGGTCTCATAGCCATTACGCTGACTGGACTGGCGTAAAAAGCCAGAAGGGGGTTCAGCCGCTCCGGCTGGCCATGAGCGGCTCAGGACATGATGGGGCCAGCCCAGCGTAACTGCCTGGCCGAAACCAACAGCGTCCCCCCGGTGTGGCAGGCAACTGCAGAAATGGGTGGCTTTACAAAGCAATAGGAAATAGTTCAAAGCAAGTCAGCACATCGATAGGCTTTAATAATTGTCCGCCAACACCAGTGTAGTTCCAAGCCCTACAGAACAGTTACAGTATCTATCAAGCAGAGGTCTTTTCCATTACTTTTGATACGTAATTTTATTCTCTGGCTGACCCAAGACCTACTTTTTAGTGAGCCAAAAAAAATGATGTATGCAGAATGATATCTTATAGTAATCCATAAATTACACAAAAAAACCATGTATGAGTTTTTAATGCCTCAAACTTGAGGTGAAAAGAAATCAAATATTTTGACCTAGCTTTGTGGTTGGTTTTTTTTGCTATATTTTAAAAATAATATAAACCCCCAAACTGAAATCTGCTGGAATCAAAAGAAAAATGTGGTATATGCATGAAAACACACACAGGAATCCAAGAAAACTTTTATATTAGGAAGGCTGCAGTCAGCTCCCCAAACCAATATTTGAATAGAACATTATTTACTTGTCATTTCTGAAGCGTGTATTACTCCGTAAGGTCAGTGGTGGTCAGCATTTCTTAAGTCACTTGTGCAGATACCTACATGATTTTTACAAAGTTACCTCGTACAAAGCAGAACAACCGTATTTGTCCTGGCCACGTGACTGCTGGGACTATTTTGCCTGAGGAAAACACACACATTTTCCTCAGCCTGAGTCTTAAAGTGGGAATTTAGGTCTTACAGTGAGGAAAGGGTGCCGGCTTTCCAGTAAAAATGAAGTGACAAAGCAAAGCACAGCACAATTCCTGATGGAGTTTAACATGCCAGGTTCTTCATACGTGCCAACATTTCAAAGCTCTAAATTCGTTCACTTGGGGAGAGAACTTAAGGATATACCTTTAAATTTCACAAAAAGACAATGGAGAATGTTTTGGAGGGAACGAGTGGAAATTCCCCTTAAAAATTAATTACCATGTATGGTTTTTATATTAACAAGCATTATGTGTAACTAGAAATGATTTCATTTCCTCAATAGCTGGTTATACTCGTTTCCCATTTTGTCTGTCAGCAGCCTTGCAGAGACGCTGTGGTGCTAACAAAAGATTTAGTCATGTCTTCTCATCTGCTGACAGAGCACTTACTGGAGATGCAAAAGATATTTGATCACTTATATGCACATGCTAATGGAAGCCGGTAACAACATAGCTGCAAAAAATGAGTTTTAACTTGCAGGCTTTACGTGTGTCATAACGTTGCTTGGAAATCTACTGCATTAAGTAGCAACTATTTAATGAAATGCACTTATCAGAAATATCAGGAGACATGCCAGGAATTATTACATGGAAATACATGCAAATATTAACTGAACCAGCTATCCAAACATCATGCATATGTTGTCCAATACTTGTTTCCACTAAGTTTAAAAGCATTGGCATCACTGGGTTTTACTTATGACTAGTAAATTCTTAATATTATCTTTATCTGACATGGAGTTAATAAGTAAAACACTACTGCTGCTGGAGACAATGGCCCTTGCAGTGAAGTATTTTCTTTCTAGAATACCTTTTAATAAATGTAACATTAAACTACGTAAGCACTGAACGCTGCATCTGGATTGCTTTTATTTGCACCAGATTTTCAGAAACCAATGTGTAATGACTAGAAATACAATGGAATACACAGTACAAAAGCGTTTTTGATCTTGGACAGCACAGGCATTTTTAATCACTAAGAATTATATTCAGCCATGTGAAGTGTGAGCAGTACGAGCTTTATGCAACATTCGTGTCTCAATTAACCTTTTGTATGGCATTGTCCTAATTCTGAAGGGAAACATCTCTTAAAAAGAGTATTCCACAATCCCTCCTGTATCACCGCAGGTTCTCATTTTAGTGAGAAAACAGTTTTACGTTACACCGAAGGCTATAACAAAAGTAGACTCAGATTTAAAAAGTCGTATTTATGAAGACAGATTTTGCACATCAGTGTTCAATTTACATGGCATGTTCAGGGGAAAAAATAATCAAGCCAATAACCCCGCTTAGAAAAATCCCTTGTAATGAATGCCAGATTTTAGAAACGCTACAGTCCTTCCCAAAGCCATTCCTTGGCAGAGCTGACAGAATACTTAGAAGGGAGGAGCTTCAAGTTAGTAAATTATTTCCAGCTTTTCATTTGCCAAAGTAAAGAATTTATTCAGGGGCAACACTTCCAGCTTCGACAAATGACAGTAGAAGGGCAGCCCTCAGCCATCGAGCATTTCAAAACTGCTATCTTGGCGTGCTCCGGCAGATGAGGGGAAGATACAGCCTCTGACATCTGCAAAGCCCAGCTAACAAGTAGCCATCCAACAGGACTGAAATTGGTTCCATCCCAAGCAATTTAGCAAATCGCACAAAGCGTCTGCAAGTGAATGGAATAAAGGGTCATAGTCCCAGGTGCGAGCGCAAATCGCTTCATAATGTGCATGCTGCAATGCTGCAGAAAACCAGAACATCGTATCTGAATCAGAGTGCCTTCACATCAGCTGCTCCTTTGCAATGCCATGCTTTAGGGGAAGTACTAACAATGTGGTTTCTTGGCTGTGCAATCCCTAACGCCAGAACAAGGAGAGTGAGGGAAAGGAGACATCCTCTTTCATCTGTCTTAAATCAGATTAAGATGACTGTGAAACTACACCTTAATTGAAAACTGTGAAAATTAGGGAATGGTTAAATTGACTAAGGCTGACTCATAACAGGTGATCCAGCAACTTAGTCATAAGCCTCAGGCAAAAAGAGTACCTCTCCAGCACACTGCACCTCTAAAATACCAAGGTCTTCCACCCTTCTTCAGCACAACAGCCTCTTCCATATGGTCAGCTCAAAAGTAGTGCTGGACATCAAAAGTTTGGGTTCAGACTGGGCTAATCTCAGTGCGCTTCAGTTTGAAGCGGGAATGCTTTTTTGATATGAGTATACTGATCAGCCCCGCTTACTTTGCAGTGGTTCACATCGTGTTGTGGTCTTGGAGCACAGAACTGGATTCCTTTCAGATGAAACTAAGCCAGAAAATGTGCTCCAAGAACACATCTAATGTGCTGCATCTGCTCCAGTCTGTGGGACGAGATTAGAGCTAGCCTGAAGTAAAACCTCCTGACATGTATGCAGGGATGGATATCTGGTTCCATAGATTTGCTTCTTCTGGTCTGCACTACTTGCTAACGGAGACATAGGTCTAGTTCTCTGTTGTTCCTTCTCTGCTGCCTGACAAAGTCCTTTTTTCTTTTTACAGCTTGTGCAGTATCATACACCTATATCACTGGACGTGTAAAGTAATTTGCATTTCTCTCTGTTCAAAATCCTAAATACCTGTAAAACTTACACTAGATAAGAGATTTGGATGTAGGTGCTGCTGTGAAGTTATTATGTAAGAGAAAAGGCATCTTTGATCTTGTCTAAGGAGAAAAGAGCCCCTATCCACAAGAGGTCACTGTGAGAACTGCAAGGACCTCACAGGGAAGACACTGGCTTTGGCAAGGAAGTTGAAGAAGCTGCTGCTGTTGCCTGCTGCATAATGAGTCAGTTGATTGCCAAGCAATTTTTGAAATGGTTAAACACAACTTACCAAAGGAAGGCATTCTTCCAGACTACTGACATCACACAATTGGTACTTTTACATTTGCTAAAAGGAAATGCTTCCCAAGCCCAACCCTCCCGCAGAAGCTCATCATTAAAACCTCACCATCATGTCTGATCTTGCTGTTGGGATATATGGGAGCTTATGGTACTTTATGATGCCTTCCTCTAACCTTCAGTAAAATTTATTCTTGTTAGGGTGTGTAGATCTAAACTCTGCACCGCTGAAGAATGCAGAGATACTACACTGGCTTCTGAACCAGAAGCAGCATATTTCTGCATTAGCATGTTGCTGTGCCTGAGCTAATTACCCATATTAACCTGATGAGGTTGCTTTTGGGACGACTGTGCCAGGTCATACGGGGTTTTCTAGCATTGCACTGCATTCTGTGGTACAGTTGTACCCTGGAGGTAACTCTGAAAAATCATGGAAGTACTACTTCTAGGTAAAATAATTGAGATGAAGTCTCAGGAAGGAGTAACTAAGAGCCAAAACCTCATAGAAGGATTTTTGCCTAGTATAAATCTAAATAATTCCATTGATCTCATAAGAGATTTGACAGTTTATACCAGATGGGAGTCTTTCTTTTCAAGAGAGAATGTCTGCTGTTGCTGTAAGATACAGCCCATAGGGGCTGACTACAAGGTACCGATATAGAACTCTTTAGAGTGTTTCTAGAAACATTTACCCTCTTTTCTTACCTTTGGCTTTGGATTTCCTGCCACTTTGCATGTAAATGTGACTGGCATTCCCTCAAAGATTTTGTAATGCTTCAGCTTTATCTCAAAATATGGTGACATACTGTTATCAATAGGTTCATCTCCATGTTGCACCTCGTCATCTGATTCTTCCACAGGAGATCTCTCCAGCCTGTATTCAATCTCACTGATCAATCTTTGCTCAAAACTGGAGACTTTATACTCCTGTCAAACAAGAAAGGTACATATTAGTGTCCAGCTTCAACGCATTGCTCATCAAGATGTTTTCCTAATGTTGTTTTTTTTTTTTTTAATTCTACTGATCTTTGACAATCCATTAAGGTTTTCCATATAAAAGTAAACTGTATCTTGTTGAAGAAAACCACTATAATCCATGCCTCCAATAACTTCCCTATGAAACAATGAAGACATCTGGTATGTGGCAAAAATTCTATTTCATGTTATCTTAAGGTCTAATTTATAAGGGGAAGGAAAGTCATTGGTTGCTTTCTTTCAATTTTTTAAAAAAGCCTATAAGAATAAAACTATTCTGAAGCAGTTCATAAAGACTAAAGAAACACTAATATTTCCTTGAGGGTACAGGCAGATTTAAGGTGGGTTTTGTTTCCAGATGGCCAGAAGACCATATGGTTCACATCTGCTATTTGCATAGAACTGCACTGGAGGCTGCACCAGAAGGCTAAAATGATTTTGTTTACAGTTGCCTGTAAAAATGATAAAGAAAAAAAAAAAAGTGGAAATGGCAACACTGGCAGTCCATGATAGTTGCCTCCTTTTACTCCTGTTGCCATGGTCCCCTCTGTCTGGCCAAAAGTATCACTTCTTCCTTAAAAAAAATACTGTCATAAGAGTATTCAAGATATAGAAAGAAGAGTGGAAAGTTTCATCCAGTGTAAAACACTACAGCTTGTTTAAATTTGCTATTCAGATACTGGGAAACGTTACTGTGACATACAGAGTTACTTTCTTGACCTGTTCACTCTATCTACTTTGCAGTACAAAAGTCCTGCTTTGAATCTCAGCGATAACAAAGATAATGCCAGAAGGTAAGAAAGCTCAGAAGCAGAAAAAAAACCAACAACTATTAGCCAATGCTCTTCTCAGTCAGCAGAAATTCAGGCGCTCTTTCAAAGGACCTTTGGCCACTCTCTCTGACCCTTGTTTTATTTAAGATAGAACACGTCTCGTACAAAGCCTCCTTTCACGTGCCCATCCTCTACTATTGATTCTAGTCTGGGAACAGTAAAAAAAATGAAAGAAGAGAGAAATACCTTTTTAAACTGCAGATATTTTTAAAATTTCTTTGTTCCCTGAAAGTTTATCATAAAAGTAAAGCATGAAGTACACATGGTATATATAAAGAGCAGCTGATTTGGATGCAAGGCAGTTAGTATCAGCACATGTTAACGTTACAGCAGAAAGACGCTGGAGCACACCATTACTGCGGTTAAGCTGCCTGCACTCAGACAATTAGGCTTATAGAATAACCTTAACGCCTCAAAGGGAGTGCAGCCCAAATCTGACCTCTTGTTATTAACCAAGAACAGTAGAAGGGAAAGGGCAAAGATGACAGAGAAAATAAATCAACAGACAAAAAAGCAAGAGAGAAAAAGGCGAAAACGGTAACCTTTTGAATATCCACAGGACTCATTACAGAAGCACCAACAGAGCGAGCTTCCTGCAAGGGTAGAAAAAGAGATCACGAGGCAGAAAGAAGACCAAGAGACATCCATGGCAGTTTCTCAGAGTTTTCATCAGGAGAACATACTTGATGTGGTAACATAAGCAAACGAATGCTACACATTTCCGAACAGCAACTCTGGCATCTGAACAACAGAGAGCGCGTACCTGGCCTTTCAAGCAGACTTTCTGTTGTGTTTTTGGTCTGCATCCAAGAAGTACAGATTACACACACAAAAAGAAGATAGTTTCAGGATAGTAGATGTATTTTTTCCTTGAGAGACTTAAAGGTCAGGACAGAATAGGATAAACGGAAGAGTTTAAAGCAGAGAGCAGACATTTGAGAACTCTCAGCCTTATTCAGTATGGAAAAACTGAGCAATAGGCATGTGATCCTCCAGTTTACTTCACTGATATATAACGTATGACTTCTGTAATCAAAACCGTCCTATCTTGTGTATATTTATTGTCATATGTAGGATTATTTAAAGGGAATCACAGCCTGTGAAAAAAAAATGGGAAGAAATTTTTTATTTTCCTATGAAACTGTAGAGTTATGTGGCACCTGTATAGAAGGCTCCTCTTCTGGTTCCTGTATATTGAAGACAGTTGCAGCACTGTCTGCTCCCAGCAATCGACGAGCCATTTTCTCCTCGTATGTTAATCTCTGAAAAAAAAAATAAATAAAAGGGGGATGAGGAGGAAGGAAAAGAAGTTCTTATTTGTCATTAAGAACTACAAGGCAGTGAGACAGCAAGCAATGCTTTCAGTAAAGTTAATAAAAGAGAGCAGCAATAAGTTTCTAACAGAAATTTTCTACTGCAGTTTGTAATGCATTTTTTTTGCATTACAAGTGGCTCTTCTGGCTTAAGGACCCTTGCCCTGACTCTGCCATTTGTTTCCATCCTCTTGCCAGGAACTTGGGCAGGAATGAGCAATAGGAACTGCTTAAATCAGCATGGCCATCAAAAAAGTGCATGTCAAATCATCCCAAATCTTACTCCTACTCGTTCTGCTCAATTTTTACATTAGAACCACACGGCAGAAAATTCTGCCAAAAATGCTAAGGAGAAACTACATTACTTGATTATTTTGTCAAAAATATGACAGCTTTATAGAAAAATATATTCTTTAAGGTTTTTATTTCTTTTGGAAATTAAGGAGACAGCTTATAAAGGACAATTTACACTCAGAAGGTAAAGCAAGTTAAAAGAAAACCTTACGTGTACAATTTAATTATTTCATTATTATTTTTCTTTCTACATTCAGTAATACATTTCAGACACTTAGACACTTTCTTACAGATCAACATGGAAAAAAAAATGGCAGTGAATGAAAGGCAAACTCATTACATGGTGAAATGCTTCATTTAAATGGAAAAATGAAAAAGGAATGGAAATTGTAAAACATTAAATCTACTTAATGCTTCCATTTTTAAATAAGCTTGTTTAAATTAATTTTTAAAAGATGTCACATTGTAGCTAATCCATCAGGCTTGATGCATCCAGCATGAAAACAAGGTACCAATCTTGGCTCGGTTGCAAATGTCTAAGCAACTCATGAACTTTTCTTCACTTTCATTTCTTCTGTGATCACTCAAAGTGCCCACAGCCATGATTACACAAACAGAATCACTCAAGACAGGAATCTGCAAGGCAAAAGCCTCAAGGCAAGCACAAAACCAGAGTTTACATGGTTCAAGCTCCCACATCATCTGATCACAGATGTTTTTTTTTTTTTTCCTTGGGCCATGTGGGCTTTCTCAGGACATTCCATTCATTTGTCCAGGCCAAACATCTCTCTCACTTTCCAAAATAGGCATTGACAGTCATGCTCAGCCTACCTCCTTTGAAAAAACAGGAACTTATACACTATGAGAGTGATTCTGCTTAACTGCTACAGAAAACTGCCAAATCCTACACAGTCAATGAAGAGAGGTAAGTACAGAAGCACCAGTCACTCTGAACATTTTCCTGACTTCACTCTTCACTCCACACTTCCCACTTGACTCCATTGCCAGATTCTGGCAGCTGTGGACTAGATAGTCTGGCGCAATAGGCTGCCTTGAACTACAACACCACAGTCCACCTCTCAGACACAGAAGCAAACTTAGCAAACTTCTGAGAAACCTAAAGCACACTATCTTTCAGTGATACAAATGTATCCCAAGGCATCCTGATGCTTTTGAAAACATTTCATTGGTGAAACAGGGGTGACAGTCTACTTCTTTAAAATTACTTTCCTCTTGAAAGAGATTCCTGCTTCAAAGACATTTAAATCAATGCCTTAATAACTGTAATCAAGTCTGAGGAGAGTTGCTTCTCATCAACTCTGAGCAGAAAGAATTTGGTATTTTATCTTCTATGCATACCTTAAAATGCATAAAAATTAATGGAGAACTTGGCGGGTGTGCATTTCAATTGTTTGATATGCCCATTTTACCTCATTGATATACCCTCATTACCTCATTAACTCCTGATAAAGTCTGTAAGTTAGTACTATAGGTTATTTTTTATTCTATTTGTCAAAAATGTCCCACAGCTGCAGGATCTAATGATGCCTGATGCCTAGTAGGTTGTTTCTCATGATGAGCTGCCTCAGTCCCCCTCTAATGCCCACTTACCACCTACTTTTCCTCACATTGTCCAACAGCTAGGAAAAAGGTAGAATGAGCCTGGACTGATCAAAAGCTATGCATATTCTTACTGGCCAGCCTAACACTCGAGAGCAAATGGCCTCTGAGACCAAAAAAGCCCTTGAGGTACAGACTGCGCAGGCTGCTTATGCGAATTCATCATCTTTCAGACCTCCATTGCTTTGTTAAGTCCAAGTAAAGTTGTCCAACAGGACAAGGAATGATAGGCCAAAATGTACAATACCATTCCTTATGGAAATGCAGCTTTGGAAATGCAATTAAAAATAATAAAAACATAAAACATAAAAAATAATCTACAACAATTATTTTATATGCAGCATATCTGAGAAACTACCCGTGATGCCCACTCCCGTTCCCCGGGGTATTTTATGTTTTTATACCGGTTGCCCGTTGTTCAAAAGGTCCTCCTTGAAGCGAAGTTTTCTTTCCAGATCCTGAATTACAGCATCTTTTGACCCTTGAATCTCTTCATCTGATGCTATCCTAGCAGTTCTGCCTGTTTTCTTGGGAAATCCCCTGCAAAACAGTACAGGAAAATTCATGAGCTTTCCTGAAATCATTGGTATTGAGGAATTTAGCTGGAATCACTGCTATTAGTGAGGAAAACAACATTGTGTCTTTGAAATGAGAGGTCAGGCATCTTACTTGCTATGCTGTCCCTTCTAACTCACATCACTCATTAAATTTAATAAAGTTTAAGGACAAAGTTGAAACTATGCTTTATTCATGCATTAGTTAAAATAGGGCTCAGGATTGTGTACTGGTGGCTGTAAACATCATATACTCAACGAGGAAACTGATGAGCAATGGCAATAAAACAAAGTGAGAGGAAACATGAAAGAGAAAGCATGACTAGATAAGTGGGGACATAAGATAAACTAGGTTCCTATGAAGTACCAGATGGATAAAGATCAGAAAGATGTTAAGACAAGGCAGTTAATTATTAATTTTCTGTATTATTTATTAACTAATTCCTTGTTACAGCTTTGCAATACACAATGCATAACTTCATGTTTATTCTTCATATCTCTGTGAACATATACCCAAAAGGCAACATGTAAATGTTGTTTCTGAAAGAAAAGCCATTCACAGGGTCTAGGTTACACTGGCAAAAGGAAAAATCATCCCTGTAAAGCAGTTTTCAGCAGCATCGTTTCGCAGTGGAATAGCGACCATTTATCAGTTTGCATTCACAGGGCTAAGCGATTCCTCATATCAATCTACAAGCTATGAGTGCACTTTCAGGATGCCTCACTCCCATTTTCTGGAATGGCACAGGAGTTTTATTTTTCCAGTCTGTGCTAATATTTAACATTTTTCAGTGATGTTATGAAGGCTCTGTTGCTGGAAATGCCCAACAATGGTGGTTTCTACTGGAGATGAGCTGTTCTTACACAGTTGTGACGAAATCAACATTGCTATCAGTATTTGAAACTTGTAGCACACCCCATTTCTCCTGTGAAGTCACATATTATCATTTAAAACACCGATACTGATTCAATATTAGTTTTGTGGCTTTTTTAAACTTCATTGACTAAATAGCGTTCAGCCCATTACATGGGAATGACTTATGCAAAATAGAGAATCAAATAAGGTAAATTGCCAAACTCACCAATGACACAGACGGAAAAAAATCAGACCAGCACGTAAGGGGTAAACTTCTTTCCAATACACAATTTAATAATATAATTACCAGCACCAAAATGTTAAACAAGAATCAGACAAAGTTAACAAACTTTGTTGGATACTTTTTGCTACTACGTTTCTATAATGTGGTTAGAGAGAATTAATTCTTGAACAAGTGTTTTCAATGGTAATTTTTAGCATTAGTTAAAAGGAAACAATACACATATGCTGTCAAAAGCCAAAAAGGAATGAAGTGAATAGATGCAAAAGACAGTAACTGGAAACATTTCTGTCTAAATTCCTAAAACGTTTCATATTCTGTTACTGAAAGTAAATTTAAAATGGGAAAATGGTGAAGTCCTTGTAAAAAGAACTGAATTTTCACATTAAATCACAGCAGAAGAAGAGCAGACGTTTGCCTAATGTCACAAAGAGCCAGAGAACAACATCCCTCACTCTAGAAATATTCAGCCATTTGCCGGAGAACTTCTCAGTCACCAAGCAGAATAATTCCCTCAGCATTTGGCTGGGGATGTTCTCGGTCACAAACAACAAACAAAGTCTCCTCGACTCTGTTTTGAGGAAGCAGTCAGGAAAACTATCCCATCTACAGGGAGGCAAGAGAATACTAGGAAGGGGTACGGTCTCTTCAAGAAAGAGATGCTTCAATAAGTCAAGAAATTTGAGGACAGTAAATGTAAAGGAAGACATGGAATGAAAATGGACAGAAGAAGGTAGGAAGCGGGGATCAGAAGGTAATGTCACTCAGGAAGGCTGTACCAACTGCTAGAAGGCTAGTGGAAAGGTAGCATCTGTCTCTCTCCTCACAGTCTTTCCCTTCACCTTCCAGCCTCTTACCCCACGCAGACCAGCACTGCTGTGGAACTGAGTTTTGCCACGTTTTGGATAGGGGACAGACACACACACACACAAAAATCTGCCCGACTTCAAGGCAGCAAATTTCAAATTTGGATTCACCTTGAAGAAGCCCTGTGCCAGCTCCTAATGGAGATATGCATCCTACCTTGAAAATTCCAAGCAGTACATTAAAAAATACAGTTTTCTTTTCACATTCTTACCAATTTCATACTTGAATGATAAAAAAAGTCTTAGCAGAAAAAGGCCTGCTTATGCTTGGCACTTGATACGGTGTAAAGGTAAAACGTACAGTTTACCCAAGAAAGTCACAACACTGCATGAAAACAGGGGGATAGGCTAAGTGTTCTGGAGTGGATTTCAAATAACAAGTGAAAGCATTTTTTGAAGCATTGTCAGTTACCTCTGAAAACAAAAAACCCTAAGCAAGCACACCCATTTTTAAAAGGGGAAGGAGTACCACGAGGATTACAGGTCAGTAAGTTCAATGTCCATACTAAACTTGAGAAAACAATATTACAGTCCATTTCAAAACAATGTGGGATAATAGGAAATGAAAATTGAATCATATAAAACCTCCCATTTCTCTCTCTGTCAGGCTGAAGGACATGCAGACAGGCAAAAAGAAGTAGCTTTGATGCACTTCAGTTTACGGCTTCTGAGTCAGCCTTTCAGCTTACCGCAGTAAGTTCCCTAGTAAATCATGGAAGCAAAGTCTGTCTGAAATTTCTATTATATGGCCACATAATTGTCTGAAAAAGCTATTCAGAGAGTAGAAATGTTGGGTTTGTTTTTTTTTTCTATCAAACTGGAAGAAAATAGGCAAATGAGATCTTTCAGAGGTCTATATATACACTAAGTTCAGCACTTAATATTTCAACCTTAACAACTGGAATAGTGAAATAAAAACCCACTTTTCTCAAATTGTCTGATGACACTGAACTTGCAGAGGCTGCAACTTGTTTGCAGGTAACAACTCTCATTTACAATAACCTTCATAATTAGCCTAGAGGTGGTCTAATGATGATGAAACTCAGGAAATATGTTCAAAGTATGACAGCAATACAAATGGAAAATTCGCACTAACATATTAAGCATCTCAAGAATCTGTGAGATTAAAACTTGGACAATAACACCATTATTTCAAAAGGAAAAGAAATATAATTCTGGGACACATTAGCACAAGACATGAAACTTCATTGTTTTCCTTTATTCCTTGCTGTTGGACACTGAATCCAGTTTTACCACTGCACTTCAAGAAAAATATGGCAAATTGGAAAGTTTCAGAACAAGAAAACTGTCAGATGGTTTTAAAAGCACAGCTTTTGTGACAAGCTATGTCACACACACACAAATATCTTGTTTATTTAGCCAGGAAATGAGGAGAATGAAGATAGAGAGTTGAATCAAACTTAAAACATCGGAAAATAGCTAGCATTCAGTGATTCTCCATGTCCACTGGGGATGATAATTAGACAGCAACTTGAAGAACAACAGGCCTAGATTAGACAAAAACAACACAGAACTCTCCTTTCTCCACCCTCCACCAGCAACAGTTAAATGCTGGAACAAGTCATCTAAGGAAGCTAGAGAATTTTATTTAAGAACAAGGTATGCAAATATTTCAGCAATGGCCTGGGGATCTCTGGTAGGTTTTAACAGGAGAGGCAGAGTCCCTAACAACCTTCCAGGTCTCTGGTTATGTGCCAGAAAATCCCCAGCTTTGCACAGTGGGTGTGGAAGTGTCATCTAAGATCTGGTCGAGGCAACTTGCCTGAAAAACAGATTCTCTTCTCTTTACTTACAAAAAAGTATTTAAGCAAGGTAGCAGTTGGTTTAAAAACATAACTATAAAGATGAGTATCAGTCAAAATTTCTGCAAATGCCTTTAAAAAACCTCTCTCTTTCAGGATTATTTTAAATTCAGACAAAAAAAGAAGAGGTGCACATGGAAATTTAATTCTTCCTGCAGATGCTCTATTTCCACCCCCTCTTTATAATTGCTTTCTTTCCCTACATATATACACTTTTAAATATGTACATAAATATATATATATATATATGCATACATACCCCCCCCGCCCAAGTTAGCTCTTAAAACATACATTCCTGAGATGAATTTCAAAATGGCTACAAGGCAATGGCAACAAATAGAAGGTCCTTGGTAAATCTATCCTCCAAAGCACAGATCCATTCAGCTTGAGAGACAGTTTACATGTCAAGCCAGCCTGGCAGCAAACTTTCTTCAACTGCTTTTACAAATATTTTTCACCATCCTTACATGCCCTTATCTGGATGCATTAAGGTCCTAAGATCTGTGACCTTCTTAGTGACTCATCAGCTTTCTTTTCAGCTTTTCTCACAGATAATATAAAAAAAACACATCCTGCCAGTTCATTTGTGTATTTGTACGTTCATTCTTTGATGCAATTTTCAGAGTATATTGTGAGTATTAAGGTAGCAGGAGATAGCTGAGAAGGCATATTTCAAGTTATTGACACAATTAGTCTAAGCACACAACCACCACCGCTACAAATGTGCAAAGGAACTACCAGCCTTTGAGAATCAGGCTGCAATTCACATAGATTTTAAGCACCTCTGAAACACACATCATTTTAGTCACTGAGGGCCTAAATACAGACAGAGATAAAAAGCACGCAAATCTGAATTCTTTTAGTCAGAAAGGGTGCGACGAAATTGCCAAAACTCAGTCATCTTAATTCACACAGAGATTTTTGACAGCAAAGATTTTTGCAACCTCGGCTTGGCTCTCCTTAGTTTTGAACGTTTGCCCTAACATTTGTTTAGAAAGAAGGCCAAACCAGCAGTACTTTTCATGTTTTAATTACACAGAGCGCATGCTGGATGCAATTCCCTCTTTTCCTATGTACCTTTTACAGTGTAAACAAGGGCAACAGGCTGGCTGTTGTTATCCTTCCAAGAACAAATTCCTGTTTGCAGCCAATATGGCTCAGTTTCACAGAAATCCAAATCAATTCTCTGGTACTGAGGTAATGAACAGTAACTTGATTTTTCCTTTAAAACTAAAGCTTTCCAAAAATACAGATAATTCCTGACCACTTAACACATTTTTCACTTACTGTAAGAACGAAGTCACTACAAGCACTGTAAGAGGTCACAAACTTTGAAGCTGTAGCTGCGTATTAGAACTGTTTTAGTCTGATCATGTTGTGCACGCTGTGGAGACTAGGAGCCAGCCCTGTTCAGTAATGTGACGTTATGTGTGTCTGAATTAAGGGAATGCCTGAGGCACAGACCTGACTAAGGATGACTTGTACTAAATGAAACAAAGGTAACAAAGGTTCAATTATTTCTACCACCCAAGAAAAGGTTATGAAACTGTAGTTGAAAAAAAATAAATAATTCATGTCTCAGTGTTGGATAGGATCAAGACTGACATGAATAATATATACTTCTGAGCAATTTTGATCCTTCTTAACGATTAGACAAAACAGAGAACAACTCACTACCAACTGCATGCCTACCAACAAAAATTTATTTTTCTAAGGCTTATCTTTAAAAATACGTTTTTACTCATTAAAAGAAGAATTACTACCTTTTCATTATCCTGTTCAGTTCCTTCCCCACCTGAATAAGTTATCCCTCTGCCTCATGCTGCACTGGTTACCACAGATACATAAGTGCCATTTGGTTTTCAAAAGATGTCCGCATATTTGGATATAAATTTAAAAAATACTATTTTGTAACCGGTAATCTTATCCGCATTTCTGATTGATTGTTACCAGCATTATACGCTAGAATTGATGGTCAAGAAGTCACTAAAGCACTGACTGCTCCTGCTCCTGTAGGTAAGGCTGGCACAGTCCTCATAGTCCTGAAATCCTGAGAAGAACAGGTAACTGCCAGAAGTATGTGAAGAAAAATCTACACCGCAATGAGAAAAGATAATACATCCAAAATAATAACCTTTACTCAAGTTAATGAAATGCTACTTGCTAAGATCTCCATGACTATCAAGCACTGTACCTGGCTTTTACATTCACAGACATTTCTGTGGCATTCAGATCCGCTTAAAATAAGGAAGTTATAAAATTAAGTCCTCTGAAGAAAAAAACCTGCAGACAAAAAAAAATCTGCAAAGCAATGCTGCAAACAGCCCCTCTCTCTTTCCAACAGCGAGGTGTATGTACTAATTCTCTTAGTTAAGTTCACTTGTCATCTTACAACATTCGTAAGCATCTGCAAATACCATTTATAGAAAGAACTGGTCAAAAACATCTTGAAAATTAAGACTTACAGATGCAAGGATTGTCAGAATACAGTAGGTCAGTTATTTTGTCTACTGTCTGTAAGTCTCCATGTTAAATCCTTGATTTCTACTTTTGAGTAACTTTAGTTGATTAGATCTGGGGCACAACCTGGATTTCAGAGTTCCAAGTGGAACGAACATGCATTCATCATATTTGAAAAAAGCTGATATGGATTTTATGATAATTATGTGCATGTACATAATAAAAAGGTGTTACATTGTGCAAAAACAAAGCCCCCAATATAAGCTGTTTCTTAGCACAATCAACAAGAAGTGATCTGATATCACACATAAACCACTCCGGTGTTTGTCTAACAGCCACAAGTAGTACCGTGCCATGGGAAAAAAAGGTATAACACAATAAACCAAGGAATTTTAAAAAAAAAATAAGATGGTCTAATGGAGCAGAACAATAGCTTAAGAAAACTGGGGTCTGGGAATAAATGCTAACCCTAATATTGCTGGAATTTTTCCAGTTACAGAAATGGTTGTCTTCAGATATATTTTCCTGAGATCCAGGTGTGACTGAATTGGTAGCATACAGCAATGAGGTGAGCTCCCTCAGAAGCAAGAAAACACCCTGACCTTCCTCCTCATTTTGATGTTGAAATTCTTAATCAAGGTACTTCCTCCTATGTATCACTATTTTCACATCACTTATACTGTAGGTAACCTCCATTTTTCACAGTTGTGACAGACATAACTTACAGAAATGGGAGAAGTAAATGTTCAATCTACATAGGACAGCAATACTATTTAAGCTAAAATGAAAGCTGGCATTTGTACTGGGAGACTGTTGAAAGCTGTAAGGTAAAAAGATGGAGAAGTGTAGCTTTTCCTCAGAGCGGTCACCATCTAACTGGTAAAAAGATCATATTATCAAAATATGAATAGTGAATTACCAACCCTGAAATCCACACACAAAAAAGTCAAGAGAAAGGAGCCATGAGAACATTGAAAGCAGATAGGAAAACTGTTTTTAGCAGATAAAATGCTCTTGAGGTACTTGATATGAAAGTGTTGAAATATCTAAATGCAACGACAGGTCCAAGTTTACTTCCACTGGTGTTAAAACATAATAATAAATCATAAAGTCATTATCTAAAGAGGAAATCCTACCACTTCAAACACTGTATTTGGAGTCTCTAGTAAAAAAAGGTACCTCCTTTCCATGAAAGGTATTTCAGACTCTGCCTAGCTCACTTTCAGCAACCCACTATCGTATTCTTAATATCACCACTATACGACTGATCAAGAAGCAGAAACAAAGCTAAATGGCTTGACCAGCATTTCAGATGCTGAGCTGAAGCAAAACTTTGAATGCTCCAATTCATTCCTTGCACCCAGTCTGTACAGCACACTGTCAGAAAACAGTATCATCCTTTTCAATCAATGGATCTTGGAGATGACGGTGAGACTATGGGCTGAGATTATGGAATACTATGAGTGGCTCAAAAACTACAACACCTTAGAAAGAAAAATGTGTTCAAGAGAAGAGGATTTGTGAGGTTGGAGCAAAAGATGAGGGAAAAGAACCAAAAGTGAAGCTGAGTGGAAAAAAGAACTGAGACTATAGCACCAAGCAGAAGACACCAAAAGCAGTGGGGAGAAGGGAGGCAAAGAAAGAATTGCTCAGAAGTGGTATGAAAATGATGGGAAACAGAATGATTTACTCAGCAAGACACACCAGACATTAGTAGCCTTCACAGTAAAACGAAAAAGGAGAGGCCAGCGAAAAATTGGCATCAAAGATATATAACAATAGATATTTTTTTTTTTTACATCGTGCAGTACATCTTTTACCATGTTTTAATGTTATAATTCAGATGACAAATGCTCATTGTATACATATATATACACACACAAATGTATATATGCATATACATAAATTATACACGCATACATTCAGTATGGTTAACATGATCCAGCTCCCATCTGGACTACATTTCCTGAGGGAATGCAGGCCAAAGAGCCAACCACCTCATCCTCAGCTCAGAGCTTGAGGCTGCTGCCTTGTCCCAGGGGGACAGACGCACCGACACGTGCGCAGCCAGCCTGGCTGCTAGGCCTGGGGGAGTGAGGGGCATGGGGAAGGGGGAGGTATTCTTGCAGAGCTGCCTCTCTGTCCAAAGATCCAAGAGAACAAGGAAGAACACAGCCAACACCTCAAGTGAGAACACGTGTGCATGAACGTAGCGTAACAGGGAAAGAGGGACACCGCAGAGGCTCGAGCTGCTGCTGTCACTCTCACAGCACACAGAAGGAACTTGAAAGAGAAGCCAGTTCCTACCCATAACTATATACCTGTACTAGAGCCTTTCCTGGAAAATCAGGGCTAATTGCAGGCTTTTGTGGGCTGCGCTTACCTATAAAGCTGTCAGTAAATTAATCATGCAACTTTCATCAGTCAGTATCAATAGAGAAACTCAGCCAGTGCAAAGGACACAGTAAGACAGAAAATCACAGCTATGAGTGCAAGGGCAAACTGTCCTGTTTATTCATTTTTCTCCTAAATCTGTTTTATGGGCAGACTCCATAATGAGCCATATGACAGAAATCAAGATAAAGAAATGCTTTTTAAAGCATACGCGTGATTTATTACTTTGATATCTGTACGCTTTCTTCCTTCTCTTCCTTTTCATATCTTGGAATGAAATAACAGAAGTTCCCACTGCAACGGTATGTAGCTGAGCAAGTCACCTAGATACTGTAGATATGTTTAGACAAACTTCTAGACAAAGTTATAAATAAGCCTTGGATACAGCTATTCTCATTTTTGTTCTTCAGCATGTCTCTTTGTTCTCTAAGGATGGAATGAGAGTCTAGTGCCAGTGGAAAGACAAACTGATCTATGATGGGAGCTGACATGCTCCAAAATACTATTTTGGCCTTTAGAGAAGACAAAAGGGGAAAACAAGTATGCAGAGTTGTTAGGGGGAGGGATTCTGTTTGTTTTTATGCACTGCTTTTCTAAATCCCCTCCTAAACCCTTTTCCAAACTTCCTCAGAACTAAAGCTCTAGCCAAAAGTCAATATATCGTTATGACCACTTTGTTGTCAGAGGTATACTTTAATAACTTATACTTTAAGTATCAGAAAGCTATAGGGACTTCTGAACAATGCTCTCTTTACTTGATATTTCTCTACCTGCAGATGTAATAGGAACAGACTGCAAATATCACTGCATATGGGACTTAAAAAGAACTGAGTCATGAGAACGGTTTTCTTGGATCTCCTTCCACCGCCCTGGGCATGCAGAGCCTTTGCTGCTGCTTTCATATTTTCATCAACTCCTATTTAAAGCTTTAGCTTCTCCTCTTTTGTGTTCCTACTGCAGGACTTTTTCAGAATCTCACTTCTGTGAGGGTTAGAAAATATATCCTGTCTCTAGCCCAGAGGCATTTGCAAGTAATTCACGCGTCTATTCCTCTCAGGTAGCAGGTAACAGCAAAGGACCCTAGAAAACTATAAAATGAAGCAAGTACAATAATCTTCAGTACAATCTTCAGTACAGTCAAACTCAAGGAGCTCATTAGCTGATACTTACGGAGGAGTCACTCCTTTTGGGAGGCCTAATGCGTTGACAGAAACGGGTGGTGGCTGGGATGGCAGCATGGAGCTGAGAAAAGCTGCTGGAGACTGGCCGGAATTAGGAAATCTGGGAGTTGGAGACAGGCTGTGGGAAGGTGAAGAAACTGAAGGAAGAGGAGGGGGCGGAGGAGGTGGAAGAGGAAAGGAATCACACACTGGATATGTCGTGGTTGGACTAAAGACAGGTGGAGGTGGGGGTGGAGGGGATGGAGAAGAAGGAGACCAGGCGTACTCCCCTTCTGGAGCAAACTGCTGAGGGAAAGGGGGAACAGGCACTCTCCCAAACTGTTTCTGAGAAGCAGTTGGAGACATAGGAGAAGGAAGGCTGGATGTAGATGATCCTGAAGACGGAGTCACATAACCTGAAGCAGGGCTGATATTCTGAGCAGCAATGAACTGCTTAGGCCGAGCATAGTTGAAGGAGCTGGAAGACTGCATGGTTGGGGAAGTATGAGAGTTAAGAATACTCATTGGCACAGGAGAGGTGACAGACTGGCTGGACTCAAGCTCCTGGAAGGAGGGGGGAGGAGGAAAGGAAGGAGAAGAGGGAGGGTGCTGATGATGGTCAGGTTGCTGTTGGTGACGATACCACTGGCCACTTTCTTGCTCCAGACGAATTTGGTTCTGCAGCTGCTGTATTTTTATAGGGTCCCTGTAGGAAGGAAAAATAGACAAAAAGATGATCAGACATGCAGTGCTGGTTGGGGAGGAGGTAAAAGTTCCACTGATCCATGGTCTAGGAAAATCAGAAGGCAGGAAAAGTTCAAAGCGTTTGCATATCTTGAATAGCCCTGTTTCTTCAGAGCTAAAACATTGTTACAAAAGTCCATTTTTTGAGCTCAAGAAGGGGAAAAAAAGTATATGCATAATAGAAGTTAACAGAACCTTAAATTCTTAAAAAAGGTAAATTATAAGACAATTTGCAGATGCTTAGGATATTTTAAATGAACAATCGAGACAATATAAGTAATGGTAAAAATGTTGAAGTTCTTAACAAGGTTTCTTTTCAATTCTTGCCTATTTCATTCAACAGCCCTGTTTCAATAATAAGCCTCAGATATTTACCCAGTGACAATTTCAGCCTTGATTTCTGCTGTAGCCCTCTGTGGGCAGATCAGACAGACCTAATTACTGCCATACTTTTAATGAGGTCCTTGGAGACAAAGGACCAACTTCTGTGTTAGAACTACCTATGTATCTGTAGATGAGCAAAGACGACATCCAAGAAACATTTGTAACCTAAGGAAATAGTGAACTGAGCTTCCCCATGTCTTTAGTCCCACTTTTTTTTTTCCAGACGTTATTCTTAACTGTAAGTCCTGAGATGTACCTTAGTAGATACTGAATACAGTTCTCAGGAATTGCTACTTGCAGTAATATCAGCTCAAATGGAAATGAGAATTTATTTTAGAAATGCAGACATTCACTAGCAGAACAATAAAAACTAAAAAATTAATATGCAGGAGCACTCAAAACTGTTAATTAAGGTTTTTTTTAACAACAAGCAGCAAAACGTTCAGCAGTGAAGCAAACCAGACCATGGCACTGGCTTCTTTTTTGTCCACAATACAATTCTTTAAATGACAGTGAGATCAAAATTAACTGTGTGGTCTATCATCTTAAAATACATCAGACTGACTTGCTTAAAAGTTGTCATATTCCAGCTGGAAAACATAACTTTATCTCAGTACTCCAGATGTCCACAAAGTTTCAGCCTATGTACATATACCTTTTCTGTATATTTAATATATAAATACTTTATTATATACAAGTGTGTCATTGTTTATATACAATTTAGGTCATTTAAGCAGAAATTTTAGAAGCTGTCTGCTTAATGCATGGCATATGAATGTATGATTCTGGCACAACAATATACTTTTGTTGGTAGCAACAAAATTAGAAGCAGTAAAATCATCATATTTTCCACTCTAAGATTAATTTTGATATTCCAGCCATCCACATTTCCCAGAAAGTGTTTTCTGACAATAATTCTGCTTATGATCTCAGGCCAAAGGAGATTGTTTAGATAAGAACAAGGGGTGCAAGTTTGTTTGGGACAGAAAACTGAAAAATCAGTTATTTACATTTAACAGTTGCTGGTGGGGTTTTTTTTGTCATAAAGATGGTTCAATTCTAGCAACATGAGTCATCTCACCAACAATACATATTTCAGTACTTAAAAGGAGATTGCATTTTCCTTTTTAATTAAATCGGCAACATGAACATTGAAATGCTGCAGTTCACTTGTAAATTTTATAATTCATTTTTTAATGTTGACAACAGAGACTAAATCCATATCAGTTCAACTTTTCACTCCACAGGACATGGGCTGAACCTTATTCTTTGAATTTTGCTAAATTCCCTAAATGGGCTAAAGCAACACAATTTTAGTTCCTATCATCATTTGACTTTCTTGGCTGATGACGGAAATACTTTAGGTCACCTCTGAGTAGAAAGAGAAAGTCCTCTAAAATTGCTAATTTCAGCTCATTCTGTATCTTTAGCCTGACTATTTGCAGACGTACTATCCATTACCTCTAAAATTATTTACAAATAATACTTATTGTATTTTCTATCATAATCAGCCCCAATATTTTTTTTTATTTATTTATTACAGAGAGGCTAAGTTTAAAAGAAAATGGGGGAAATTTAGTATTGTAAATGGTGCATTGAGTGTAGAAGAAATTTAGCTGTCTCGGGCACTCTTATGTTTACCCAACATGTGCTGAAAGCAAGTCAGAGTGTCTTGTCTTGGGACTTTTTTATTTTCATTGCCAAGTCACATGGCGATGTGCCCAGCCAACAGCCTAACACAAATGACCATCTATGGCCCTGTCAATGGTAAGTATAATACTACAGCGCCTGCCACTGAACTGCTGCTGTACCAATCCGGGCAGAAGTAAAGACCAGATTCAGGGTATGTCTACAAAAGGTTGTCAGGCAAATGTGAGGTTGCTCTGCTCTCACACTAAGCTTGACTCAAGGCCACAGGAATATACATGCCTGTAAGTCGGGGCTTATTAGCTCAGGACAGCACTAATTCCATTTGCAAAGCTTTTGATCAGCTTAGAGCCCAGACAAAGCAAGTGCATGTCTGTTCGAAAAATAACATGCAGCCATAATCATTATCACATCAGTCCACGTAGCAAAAACCATAAAGACCTTCTTACAGCAAATTTTCATTCCAGTGATAGAAATGCACGATCCTTGTCTGCAAAGGAATGTTCCCTACCTCAGAGCTATTCTTTTAACAGTAGATACTGCCCTATACTTACTAATTTCTTGAGCAGATGTACCCTAGGGATGTGTCATTATGAGGAAGAAAAAAAAGAAAGAAAAGAATAACCAATTTACAAGTTTTCCTTTGCAATGACACAGATATAGAGAGCCCAGCAGCCAAAATTATGCAAGGGAATCTGTCTGTTTTGTTGCCCTCATCATCAGGGAAACAAAGAAGGGAATTAAAAAGGGTTCAGGTTTTGGATGAGATTACAGGAAAAATTAGTTTAACTATAATTACATCCTCTTTCCAATTATCTGAAATATGTTTTGTAACCCCAGTGTTTTAAAGGGCACACATGCTTTCAGGGAATCCATCAAGCTTGTTTAAACAATAGAGAATAAAACTTATTTTCTCATGTGGAGTTTTCGATTTTGCCAAATAATTAATTATAACAATGTAAGAAAGAACATTTAAAAGAAATTTTTAGTAAAATTCAATCAGTGAATGGCAAAACTAAATCATAACTAGGGTAAAGTGAACAGTGAGAAATGTCAGCAACTCACTGAAAAGCAGGCCTAGTAGTACATAAATATTTTCAAAAGGTCTGCTTCAGTATTTGTGATTTTTTTTTCAAAACCAGATATTCTTAACCAAGATTTTTATACACATTTTCAGATTTCTAATAGGTATGCTAAAACAGTTAAAGGAATGCAAACAGTAAAGCAGTGATATTTTAATGGAAGCACACATTAGTTGCAACAGAGGTGAGGTTTCTGGCCCGCATTGCCCAAAGAACAGTTGCATGCACATGTTTGGTTCTGGGTACTTGGAACCTGCTCAGTAAGGTGATGACCTTCAGAGCTAAACGATAGTGAGAAACATTTGAAAACAGATGTTAGGGAAGACTAGAGACATTGGTTTTCTTGTTGAGCAACTACAGAATACTGTCTTTTTCAAAGCAAAACACTCTGATTATATGAGAAAATAGTGGACAGAGATGATCAGAATCTTCTCTAAGGATGCCAATGCACATGGCATATTTTAAAAGTTACTCAAGACTTCACATTCTGAGGTATGCACTCGGTTTAGATTATAATAGGCTGGTTTATCTTTTTATCCCATTTTCATAAAGTTTTTTCTTTTTGATACCTTCTTTGTATCACTTTGTTTTGAAAATTACTAGAGCAGTCCTCAACTTTGAGAGCTAAACTGGTAACAACCGCCATGAGGAACTGTAACTCCAAGTGCCTGGACACAGTGCTATGGAGGAGGGGAGATAGGTTGCACTTCTCTGAAAGTCTCCATAGGAACAGGCTACTGGATTGCAGAGGACATTACAGCAGATGGCATTTTCAGGGATGCAATAAATCCTTCATACTGAAAATTCTCCGTCAGGCTCATTCACAGGTTCCCAATATTAGGATATGTACCAGCTTTATTTTTATCTTACATCTCTGCGTTTGTAAGAGCATTAAAAAAAACCCCAAAACCTATTTAGAGGAACAATGCCCCTCTTTTGGGAAGCACCCTACAATTTGTGGTTTAATAGTCAACTCCACAGTATAACCTGGTCTGTTTACCTTTTAAACACAAAAGTTCATACGGAAGCCCTTCTATCCAGACTATTTTGGAGGGGGAGGTTCTCCAAAGGTAGGGGGATGCTGTCCAAGCCTTGAGGGAATCAGTCATACACAAAATGAACCCTATCCAGGTAGTGTCTATCACAAAGTGTGGTAAGGGCATTGAATTTTATTCAGTGTTTTAAAACACCATAATATATGAAGTAGATTAAAATAAATCACCACAGATAAAGAACAAAGACTAAATAATTTTTTCTATGTTACAACTTCTTAAAATTCCTGATTTTGGCCTTCCTAATCTTAACAAAAGAAGAGGAGCAAAGGGAAAGCAGACAAAGAAAAGCAATTTTTGTTTGAAAGAAAGAGTCCTATCAATCTCATCCATGGAAGAGTAATGGTCTCACTCCTGCCTCAAGTCATTCCTGCGTGAATGCAGACTGGCCCCTTCACAATCCTACCAGGGAACTGCCCTTTGAGAAACAGTCATCGCAGTTCTACAGCAATAGACAAACCATACCTCTGAAATGAAAGTACAGAAATATTTTGAATGAAAATTATCAGAATTGACCACAACTTTAAAAACTCGAGCTAGTTTTCTAAATTAAGATTTGAAACCAATGCCAGAAAGGCTCTGCATTTGTATTTAGGGGTAACAACTACTCACATGAAATCTACCTTCCAATGAAGACTTAGCTTCTAACTCAATACTACTGCTTCAGAATGACGCCAGAGCTCTATCAAAAGGGAAACAGTCACCATCACACTGTATTAAAAGGCAAGGGCTCTTCTCAGGTAACACTGAGTTCCATGTCAGCATGTATCTGTGTTCAGATATATTTTTATATGTATATACTTAGATATATCTACACTTAGATATTTATACAATAAAATCCAGGATGGAGGGTTTTTTTCATATTTTATTCAAATCAGAATGTATACATACAGTTACATCTCTCTAGCTCCTTGGCAGCCCAACTGGATAGCTGGTAGGCAGAGAAGGAATGGAGAACTGGAAGCGGTGGGAGCTTGGAAGCTGTGCTGGTTCCTTTGCTATCTAAGATTCACAGTGCTTCTGCATCTGTGGCACTTAGGCAGCTGGGATGGCAGACATGCCAGGTAGCTGTTAAGCTAGCTCTTAAACACACTGTTTAATTCGCTTTCTACAACCACAACATCGTATTTTACTGGTATAAATGGCTTTGAAAAGGAGGAATTTTCTAAACTTCTTCTGACAGTTATTATTTAAGAGTCTGAAATGCACATACCAACTCATCCAAAATTTGACAGTACTCACTGATATCTGGAATTGTAGTCTGAAAATATTCCTAATATAATTTAAGGTTTTCCACCAGATTTATCAATGGCTGAGAGTTATTAATAATCAAAACAACAACCTAAGCTAGCAGTGAATTAATTAACAGCTGTACTGAAAATAAATACTCAGAATACAAAAGTAATTCCAACTAAACTGTCCACTGAAGGAACATTTACTAATTTCTAGAAATGTTAAAAATGTACATGTATGACAAGGCAAGAAGGTGAAGTAAAGGGAGAACAGATGCCTCTTTTAACAGAAACTGCAAAGTATTCAACACACAGACAGCCTTCAGGCTGTATTAATACAAACACGTTCACTCAAGCAATACGTTTCCTGATGCTGAACAATCCCTTATATTGTAAGAAAGAAATGCAGACTCTTAAATCCTGCAAGGGTTCACTTTTATGTAAGACTGGAATTATCAGTTAAAATAAAAACAGGGTGGGGGGGGGGGGGGGGGGGAAGGAGAAAAACGAAAACCAGCACTGGTTTGCATTCTACCCTGCAAACATTCAGAGATATTTTTTGTCTATACTAACAGATTTCAGGAAGAATGCAGGTTGTCACTGCAACTTAATCCTCATGCTGAATAACTAGACAGCTATAACTAGGAAGCATCTCCGCCAGCTGCAACCTTTTAATGTTTTTCTTACTTGCCCTTCAAAGCTTAACAATTTGAAAATGCAGATTCACAACAAATAGTATTTTCCATATTTCAGGTTAATATACAGTGGCGTTTAGAATTAATTTCACTATAACCTAATGCACTGTCAGGGAAATCTGTACGGTGCAAGAGCTAAAACAGGTACTGTATTATGAGCACACTATGAAACTAAGCTTGACTTTTCATCTGAGAAACTTCATAAACACAGAAGAGAAACGTAAACCATCTGCATTTCATCTGCATTGTTTGTGAACTTTCTTGTAAAGAAATCCTGCTGTAATTTGGCTGTTAAAAACTTTTCTGTCTATCCTAAAAAGTGCCAGTTGTACTCGTGTCCCTTTTTCATTACGGTTTGATTATCTGTTGAAGGCGCCAAGGTAATTTCTGTACTAAGGAACCAACAGTAGTGATATTGCCAGTATTCAGCGAACACAAGCAATTCTTTTACAGACAGGAACCATTTTTCTTCTCTCTATACCACCGCTGGGATATTTTTCAAAACATGCACCAGTGAGATAACACATTTAGCTTAGGTACAGAAAGAAAGGAAATTGTGCTCTTGTGCACATTCATTGTTCCCAAATGTCATAAAGACACAATACAGCTTTAGCAAAAAGGCTAAACTTCGTAACTCTGGTAGGGCTAGATCAGAAGAATTAGTTTGGTGGTCAAAAATCTGTCTGGTTTGGTAATTCAATAGTGTTACGTAACTAGCGCACAGAATACCCAGTGATGGATGTAACAGTTAAAAAATGGCACGTGTAACAAGTTTTACCAATAAAGGAAGCAAAAAGTGTTTATGTTATGTTGTGTTACGTTGTGTTACAAAGAGGTAAATTGTAACAAGGCATTAATAGCAATACAGGTTACAATAATTTACAGCTGAATTGACCCAAAGCGTAGGAAATCATGACTTGCAATGCAGGAATGAAATGGCCTGCAAATGGACAAATAGGTCTTCTGCCTCTGATTGTGCTATACCACGTGGAAGGTTATACTCTGTGCCGATTGGTATATATTCAAAGAAAATATGGGGAGAAAAAAAAATATTTCAAAGTTTGAAAAACTGTACTAGCCTAAAACCAAAAGTGAACAGAAGAAAGATGGACAGCCATTCCTCTTCTTCTAGATGTGGTATGATACATTTTCTCAGTGCTGCCGCTGGAACAGCACATGCACAGATGTCTTATTTTAAATTTAATATATTTGATTAACAAGATGCTCTATAAATCATCACATTTCATCTACCACTGGCCAGCAAAGTTAGGAGATTTGCTTATTTTTATGCCTACCCACCAATGGTTACAGTGGGCTTAAAACTGGACCTCCAGGCTTTCAATATTAACATCCTGGTATCTGTCAAGTGTCTGTTCTTTGGGTTACACCTAAAAATGACAGTTTCGTACTACTGAAATAGATACTTCTATGAGGAATAATGAACACCATATTAAGAAGAAAAAAAATAGAGTAGCTACTGGATGCCCCGATATTAAAGGAAGCGCATAATTGCTGTCAGTGTGTTTTTAGGAAAATTAAGCATTTAACTATGGTTTAAAACTACTTGAAAAAATTAAGCTCATTTCAGGGCCTAAGTTGTCGGCCATTTTACCAGCCTTTCTGTATTAACAAACAGTTCTGGCGTTTGAGCAGGTCACTGTGTCATGTAAAACTTAGATATTACCAAATGACACATCAGTAGTCTATGTTACTGAAACTCACTGGAGGTATCCTATTCTTAAAATACCACATTTTAAGGTATTTAATACATAAAAGGAAAGGAAATCAATACATAAAAACTGGTATTTGTATGAAATAAATATATACGTCTGAGATTCTCCCGCTACAATAATACGACTTTCTCACTTCAGGTGCGAGCACCATCTTAGTACCATAAAGCTTTAGTACTATACCATTCTTGCTGAAATCCTTCTGTATACACAAATATAAACCCATCAACAACATACACTAACTTTTATGGAAGGAGGAGAAGCACCAGGAAGTAACAGCAAATGCTAAAGACAGTAACAATCTTTCAGCCTGATTCTCAAGAGCATTGGAAAGTGAAAATAGCACTACAGCGCTACTCACAACTTTTGTGACATTCATTCAATCAACATAATCCTAACACAATTATAACTTGTGCTTGATCCAGTGCAGGATGCTATATCCCTGCCATGCAATCTAGGTTGGTAATCTCCATGAAAGTTATGGCAGTGAAAAGAAAGATACTTAAAAGGACGAATAACTGTGTAGTCACTCTGCACGCTGCAAACTTCCTAGGGTATCTGAAGTTACTGCCGTATTAGGGATTGGTATCATCCAGAGACATATACAGATCTATTGGGAGAATTTTTCCTCCCAGACGCCCTCTTAGGCAGCCTTTTGAAAGCACTGGTGAAGCCCATCTCATGCATTAATTGAAGAAACAACAGCCTTTTGCCACTTCTCTGCGGTTGTTCTCTGGCTCCTGAAACAGGGAACAAATAACTACCCTCTCCATGTTACATAGCTGGTTGGCTCCAGCTGCAGTTCAGAGGTTTTTTTTAGGTATGGATAAACTGCTTCAACTTTCTTCCCCAAACAGACTAGTGGATATACAAAGCTCTGGTTAAGTGAAATACCCACTTTGTTGCAAAGAAACTGAATATAAAAAATAGCTGAAGTGTCCTCAGTGTTTGCACATGTTGCAGCATTGTGCATAAATATTTCTGCAAAGACTTGGCAAATGCTCAATCTATTCATGCCCAGGAGACTCTTTATGGGCTACGCTCCTCACAGAGCAGAACGAAAATGCCAACACCCACCGGCAAAACAGCAGCAACAGAGGATCTTAGGAAAATGAAAACACTTGTCAGTGTGGCAGATGTACCTATGTCAGCTATTGCACTTAGAAGACCAAAAAGAACTCTTTGTAGGCTTGGCTATAACAGTAGACATAACGTTATCTGCTCATGTAGACTGACAACATCTTTTTGGTTTATCCCATTTTTTTGCTCCTGTCAGCCACTTGCATCGATTTCAGTGATACCTGCCTGATGAATACTTCTGTGACCTATTTTGCATCAGCAACAATCTTTTAAGATGTGGATCTCCATTCATCTTGCTGGACTAATTTTGAAAATAAAATAGAGTTTATAGGGCAGTGTCACTTCTTATCTAGCCAGACATGTACTTCAGAAGTGTGAGTCTGGGGGTTGGTTTTTTTTCTTTTTCTTTCCCCCATTTGTTTTAAAAAGGCATCTTCCCCAAAGTATAAGAGAGACAAAAAAAAAATGTTGCTAAAGCACCCTTAGATATGCAGAGCTACTGCTCATTACTTGAGAAACATAATTATAATCAAGATGTCTTAGGAAAATCCTAAGGACTAAGTAGACTGGCAGCCTTATGTCATGGCTGAATTCTGCACCTCACTGTAATTTCTTGCTTGCTATATTTCAAGCTTGCTTGCTTGCTTGCTATAACCATTGCTTGCTATAAACCAAAAAATGAATACCTATCAGCAGAATTACTGAGCAAAGGCAAAATCCACCCACAGTACACAGATGTCACTGCAGTCAAAATATGCTTTTAAATATTCAGAATATATTCTGCTCCTGAACAGATTGAACAGACCTGACCAGAACTAATCACGTTCCCTATCACCACAAAAAGAAACAACGTACCCTGAAATTACACACATTTGGACACAGACTGGCAACACATAGTTTTAAATACTATTTCCCTGGTAAACAGGTGAAGTGATTTTAAGGTGAGAATTTAACAATTTTTTAACTGTTAGCTAACTGTACAATGCTTTGTTCTGAAAAGTTTGAATGGCATACCTTACATATAAATGACACCAAATAATTGATTTTGTACTTTTGAGTGAATATACATTCTATGAAGATGATTCATTTCAAGTACTATTTATTTATTAATATATCAAGCAACCTTGAGTACGTGAGACTTATACAGTAAAGACTTCTTCCCTGAATTAAGCTGTGCCTTACTTAGCTCTCAGTGAAAGGAGTCAGCCTTCTCACCCAGAGAAAACAAGAGGAAGGACCAAGTTTCATTTTTCCCAAATAAAATAGTAACCACCATGGTGACTGGCCAAAAACAAGGAACCACATAGATTGGCACTTCTTCTAAGAGGACAGTAAGGACACATCTGCATTTGTGCTTTAGCTTGGATCAGAAATGTGCTTTTGAAGCAAATCTCCAACTGTCCCCACTTGCTTCTTCTCCAGTTCACATCCTGGAGAAGCCTCTCAAGAACACGAACTGGTTTCCTGCATGTAACAAACTCCAGCCACTAACAGACTTCAGTCCAGGGGAGCAGGCAAGAGCTAGTCCAAAGTGAAAAAACAAAACCTCAAACTCAGTGACTCTGACATGCAGTGTAGATATCATGCCCTCACAGCTTGTTTTTTTTCACTCTACAGAGCTAATCTTGTTTCTGTGTACTACTTGTTAATGTAGGCTATACATTCAGAGTAGATGCATGAACTAGCATGAAGTGTCTAGCTAAACAATACCATCTATAAGGCATTTAAAAATTAGTATGTATAACAAGAGATTCTGGTTTTATATTTTATATAAGTCTCAATTTCACAGAACCATAGATGGTTAGAGTTGGAACGGATCTTAAAGATAACCTAGTTTCCACCCCCCTGCCATGAACCGGGACACCTATGATGAGACCACGTTGCTCAAACCCCCATCCAACTTGGCTTTGAACCACCTCCAGGAATGGGGCATCCACAACTTCTCTGGATAACCTGTCCCAGTGCCTCACCACCCTCAGAGTAAGGAATTTATTCCTAATATCTAATCTAAATCTACCCTCTTGCAGTTTAAAATCCCTCGTACTACCACTATACTCCCTCACAAAGAGTCCCTCCCCATCTTTCCTGTAGGTCCCCTTTAAGTACTGGAAAGCTCCTATAAGGTCTCCCCGGAGCCTTCTCTTCTCCAGGCTGAACAACCCCAACTCTCTCAGCCTGTCTTCATAGGAGAGGTGCTCCAGCCCTCTGATCATCTTTGTGGCCCTCCTCTGGACCCACTCCAACAGGTCCATGACCTTCTTATGTTGGGGGCCCCAGAGCTGGGTGCAGTACTACAGGCGGGGTGTCACCAGAGCAGAGTAGAGGGGGAGAATCACCTCGCTTCACCTGCTGGCCACATTTCTGATGCAGCCCAGGATGCACTTCACCTTCTGAGCTGCAAGTGCACATTGCCAGGTCATGTTGAGCTTCTCATCAACCAACACCCCGCCAAGGCCTGCTCATCAGGGCTGCTCTCAATCCATTCTCCACTCAGCCTGTATTTGTGCTTGGGAATGCCCCGACCCACATGCAGAACCTTGCACTTGGACTTATTGAACTTCAGGAGGTTTGCATGGGCCCACCTCTCCAACCTGTCAAGGTCCTTCTGGATGGCATCCCTTCCCTCCAGTGTGTCAACTGCACCACATGTTTCTGGGAAGTTAAACACGTACCTTGCTAAACAAATATGTTGAAAATTCATCTCTTCATTTAATTTATAGGGTTTTTTGAAATATATTTTTAAGTGTACAGCTTATTGACGTATAATATATTTTAAAAGATTATATAATTATTTAACATTTACACATTCAGAGACAATGTATGGACCCATCCTAGGAAGCAATTTTACTATTTTGTATGTTGTAGTACAGACTTTACTATTTTACTGCCTGCAGCTGACCTCCAGAATTCAAGCAATTCCGCTCCTTCCATTTGCCCTGCAGTAAAAACCTCCCAGACAAAATAAACATGTCTTTTTTTAATTCAGTTTGATCACAGGGTAGTTTGTAAAAAGCTAGTTACAAAGAAAAGTGCATTACTCAAGATTTAAAACCATTTTGTCTGACAATTATGAAGGAAGATTCACTATTTATGGACTCATTATTTTGACGACTCATGCACCTTCTTAGCCTGGAACTGGACACTCTTGGGCAAAGAATATTGGCCTAGAAACAGCACTTGTCTGATTTGAGGGGCCCAAGTTATATTTTCCCATATTTATTTATTAAGATTAGATTATATTTATGTTAAAATGAACATTCCAGAATGGATGACGAGAAAAGTGGTTTATCTATTCCTGCAGCGAAAGTCAATTTACTTTATCTTGACTAACAGCAGTTTATGTTTTGTCTTTATTGAAAAAAGTTTTTACATTGAATAGTTAGTAGTGTGCACAATATATATAAATTGTTCCCTTAACATAACCAGAGTACTTAAATTACATTTGGAAACTACTGGTAAATCACTGTTAGTAAACTGAAATTCAAAAAGCAGTCCATGCTTTGTTTCCATTATTGTAAATGCTAATAAGATGTAAAAGTAACAATACATATCTTTCACACTGAAGTCAACATCCCCTGTATGTAAAACCTTCTCTTCAACTATCACAACAACTTGGACTCCAAGCTATCCTTTACCTCACAAATAGCTGAGATAGATATAAAAAAGAAAAATCTTATCTGGCTGTGGTATAACAAAGAATGTATAGAACATCGAAAATGTAATTTTGGACTTGTAGGTTACTTCAAAGGCAGGAGGATTTTGACAATACCAAAACTGGTACCACTACAGTTGGCATCGGTGTGGATCATATGGTTCTTCCTGCATGAACCATGAGATTCCACAGGATCCTCTGTTCCTCTCAGCAATACTCAGATCATCGTATATGCTGGTCTGTCTTCAATTTTTCTTCTCACTGACCTCCCTCTCTCTAACTGCTGCCTTCTCGTCTGTCTCCCTGCCTCTTCCCTTGGCTATCTCCACCTCTTCACCACCCCTTGTGAGCTCCAGAAGTGCTACTTAGGGTGTACAATACCAAAATTCATGACTTTACCTTCTACCTCACTTCATATGCTAGCTTCTCTAGAAAACCATGCTTCACTCTTCAGAAAACACTGGCCTAAAATCCCCTTGCTTACTACAGTTTTCTACTGTGAACTAAAGGATAGTTCTTCTAGGTGTTAGAACCTGCATGACCCTTGTGTCTCTGCACCAGTTTACTAAAGCTACTCTGTAGTCAGAAATAAAAATTAAGCAGTATATTGAACCTGTTTTTCATTTGAAGGATCCCTCCATTCTTTTTCCGTTTCATGGAGAAACCTCAAACACAACACTGAACAGAAGCGTTACACAATAACAAAAGCATTTGGATTATTTGAGGTCAGCTAATTGATTAGACAATTCATACAAAATGCGACGATAATTTTTTGCAGAACAAGGAATGATTAAATGAAAGTCAAAAAGCTAGGGACAAGAAAGAACATTTTAAAATGTTGTAGTTTTTGTCACAGAGGGCAACACAAGGCAAAGACGTTTAAGTTCTCTGACTAGTTGTGCCATATATCAGGGAAAGCGGGCACCCAGATTTGCAGAAAGACTGAGCAGCAGCTCAGCATTTTTGTTTGGAGGAAAATAAGTTCACTCCCCTACAGTCATACTCTTTTGCATGCCAAGATTCTAACAAGTCCATGCACTTAGACTTACCACAGTAATTACATTCTCACGCCCCAAAGGCAATGCTGTCTGAAGCTCTCCATTTTTCGGTCATTTCATAAACCTTCAGAGACTACAGTTTTCCAAATGGATTTCAGGACTTCAATATTAAAGTGACTTAAATACTAACTAATCCACCAGGCCTTAGTTTTAAAAATGGGGAAATAAACTTTTCTAAGCAAGAATTGATAGCACATAATTCGTGCTGTACACTGTCCAGGCAATACTTCACAGATTAGTTATGTCTGATCTACACTAGAGAGAACTTTTGTCCTCAGGAGCCTAATACTACAAATGGCATCTCATGATCCATTTTTTGTTTTGTTTAAATTTGTCTTATGTTTAAAATGTGATATTTGAAATTAAGAGGAATCTGTAAGGCAAAAGGCCCAGCTTGATTAACATACTTCATAATTGCAGGAAATGTTTTTTCACCCTTAGGTGACTCAAAATTTTTTCTCATGATTTTTTAGCAGCATGATCTACTTCCCTAATGAATCATTCAGAGTGAATGAGAAAAGATCTGCATACTTGGAAATAGCAACAGAATCTTGCAATCATTTTGAAATCCTCTATATATTAAATAGCTTTATATTTTCAAAACAAGCTCCAGATGTGTAAAAGACTGGTGCTTGATTTGTGATAGGCCTAAAAGATCATTTGGCTTTTTCTTCTGGCCTTGCAGCACTTCAGTTTGCTGTCATATTGCTCTAATTCCTCTAATCGAAAGGAGACACATAGGCCAATGTTCTCATCCTCTCATCTTTGGCATCTCACTCACATGAGTGGTAGTACAGCCTCCTAGGTAGTCAGTGAAACCTCCAGAGTATGTAGATTAGATGCTAAATATCAGAATGTATGAAGACTCTCTTAAAGACGCATCTTTAGAAGTCATCCCAATAAAGCACAAGCAATCCCAATAAAGCAAATGGAGACAAGCGACTCAGATTTGAGCAGAAAACACATAAAATGTTCAACACATCTTCAGTAATACAAAAATAATGCTACCCAAAATTCTTTCCCTTGCCCACAATTTAGCAGCTCATGAGTCAACTGCAGATCTCGTAATACAACACATTGTTTCACAGTCACACTGGACTTAACATTTAATTTATTAATTTAGAATTACCATTTTTTTCATATGCATTGTGTAGTTAACTTGTATGACAGCTCTTATTTATCAACAAATGTACTCAGCTACTCCTGATGGGGAATATTCTTTTAGGCAGACTTAGTATCAGGGAGGATCCATATTTCCAACACTAACCACACCCAGCTAGGGTCACCACGTAGGAGTAAAATTAATAGAAAAGGTCAAATTGTTCAACGGCATTATGAAGTTACATTGTTAGAGTCAGGAAGAAATCTTGTGATTATTTATCAACACCATCAGCTGTAGTACAAAGAGTTGAACAAAAACCAGGCAAAAAAATTTTACTCATTAAAAAGGGGACTCATTTAAAAAGTAGTCCTAAAGGAAAGTCAGAGAAGGTAATCAACAACAGATATGATAAACTGACTTTAAACATTATTAAAAAAGCGCAGTATTGCACTGTACTCCATATGAAGATGAATGCAAATATTTCAGACCAGAATATCACATTGGAATGTGTTCAGCAAGATTGGTTTTAGACACACAGGTTAAATGTGAGGACATCTGCATTCCTAAGACTAAAAAGACTCAAATCAATGTAAATAACTTCCTTGTACTTTGTGTTCTTTAAACAATCAGCAAAGTAGATCAATTAAAATGTTTAACAATGCTTTTCAGCATAGAAATACATATGTTGCAAGTAAAAATGCTAAAAGATACCCTAGAGTCTTTCCATGCACCAGGAGCAAATCTGGTATTTACTTTTCCCAAGTTCAACCTGTTTTATTTCAATAAGATGCCCCAAAATCTTTTTATAATTATTTCCATTGCATATAAACATAATCTCCTGGTATTAGTAAATTAGCTTGGCTAAATATAGCAAGAAGCACTCATGTTTTATGGGGCATTTTCTTTGGTATGCAGCTAATATAAATAAAATAAGCGGAGAGAAGCTGGCAGTGTTCCACTGACATTACATCACTTTTCCTTAATAGGAAACCTCTCTGCAACTTAACATCTTGCTTTAAACACTCAGAACTGTCCACAAAGTCTTCAGTGAGGATCATCATATAAGGCCAGTAGTTAGCTGCAGAGGACTAGAACGCAGAGCTGTAGCTCCTGGTACAACATCAAAAAGATAACCTCTAATGAAAACCACCTTTAAATTGTCACCAACTGCAGAACAAGAGAGTTGCATAATCTCTAACAAAAGATATGTGTAAGATGTACATAATTGCCATAAAAAGTAAAAGGGATGAAGTTCTAATTCCTATGACTTTACTTCAGTAGACTCGGGATTTCCTCTAGGAACCTTAGAAAGCTACAAATTAAAAAGACAGGCCTTAATCTGCTGGTCAAAAGCAAGACAGAGAGACAAACATCTACCATAGTTTTATTTGCTGCTTACTCTTTGTGATCCAAACCCTCTATTTTATGGTACCATTGGTACCATCCCTCATATGACATTATTTTGAAGGAATTAGTTAATTATTGTAAAATACTGTGTGATATCCATTTACTAAGAGCCTGATGTCACCACCCATATGTATGTTGAACTTCTCACCACAAACAACAGGACTCCTTGACTGTAGAAAATAAAAATAAATTAAATGTAGAGCAAATCCCAGTGCACCTGCAAGTTTTTTTTTCTGAGAAAAAGACAGTCCTTGCACTCAATTTTTTGCATCCATTTCGGAGATTCCTTTTTGTTTCTCAGTATATGACACAAACAATAAAGTCTAGCAATCAGCTTAGTACCTGGAGAATAGAAGGGCCCAGAGAAATTTCTATTCATGCTGTAATTAACATAAACATAAATTTCAGTTATTGTATTTCTAATGCGCAATTGCTGAGCAATAATCCAACTCCTTCTTCAAGCCTGCATGCAGTATTTGCTGGCATGGCATTTTATTGAGACAATAATTTATTTAGGCACTGTCACACACACACACACACAAACACAAAAATGTATTTACCACAGTACAAAAAGTCAGGGTAGGTCATTTTCTCCTCTGCTTTTTCCAAAAAAGCTTGAGAGGAGTTCACTGAGTGGCTCCTATTGCTTTTAGCTGCAGCTGTGCATCATACAATCTTTGTAAATTTACAGTAAGTGTTGCCATGTTTACATCAGTGACTCTCAAGAAAGAAAATATTAATCAAGTAAAGTATGCAGCAAATAAATGTAAGATGGAGTGCACCGAATACCACTGTGAATGCTCTCATTTAGGAATCGCATGGCTTTCTGATACCATGGATTCTGTCCTTACTCAGCAAGACATCCCCAAATACTTCTGTGTGCCCTTCCCTGTTCTTTCACATCCAGTTGTGACAGCAAAACAGTTTAGGACCCTTACAGCAGCAGGGGCAAGTGAGTTAAAGGTTGAAAGTAACCCTAGAATTTGAGTGGACTCAAATTTGAGAGGTTTTGTTTGTTGGTTGGGTTTTTTGTGGGTTCTTTTTGGCCTTTGGGGTGGTTTTTTTTGTTGTTGTGGTTTTTTTTTAAAAAAAAAAAAAACAACAACAACTTGAATCCGTTCACCACTTCAGATTAAAGAGCAGTCACCCAAAGGATTCTGCAGGTGCAAGAGAAGGGTGGTGCTTGTCCAGGAACAAGTACCCGAGAGCGGGACCTCCCAGAGCTCACACTGCCAGTGGGGGAGTCCCTTCCAAGGCAGGGTTTGTGACGCCATACCTTTAGTCTGTAATCTGAATTTCTATATCCACTTTACTTCTGAATGGCAGTGTCCAATTATCTTTATGTCTTAATTCACACATACTTTTTTAATTCAACTGCCCTAAAATTAACAAAGTCTTTAATGGAAGTAAAGCCAGAGTTAAGATTACAACAGAGAAAAATGATTTTAAACTGGTTAGCGTGCACAATGAATAATTGGAGTACATTTCACCTCCATGGCTGGAACTATCTAAAGATTTCAAATGGAGGGTATTTGTGCAACATTAACAGCCTCTCCAAGTACACAGTCCTGGCTTTCATTTCACTAAAAATGAGGGAACATGTAACTTAAGACTTGATTGCCTGAATGACAAAGGTATAAATAAACAGCATTCGCTTGACCAGTTTCATCTTTGTCTACTTTTGCTGATCTGTGAATTGGCTACTTACTAAATAATTAGGTTTTCTTCATTCTAAAACTATATGCAGAATTATTAGCATCAGACAATGCTCATTTTCTAAAATATCATTTTAGTGGTCATTTCAATTAATGCCTAGTTTTCAGAAAGATCAGTGAAAGCAGAGGAATTAAGTTAGACTCAAAACACAATTTTAAATAATATGGCAGCTATACTTATCTAACATCAATCAAATCTTAAGTTACAATAAAACTTCACCAAAACCTGCTGATTGGATGACACGATTCCTGCTAAGTAACTTAAAATTCTCTGTTAAGTTTCAACGATTGTACTGTGTTGCACTGTCATTTTAGAAAGAGAAAACACCTGCTAAAATGAGCTGTAACAGAAAAAAACCAATCAACTGCAAGTCTCTCACTCATCCATCCTAGCACTATTATTACGCAAGGTAGCCTACTATATATAGCAGACACAAGAGGAACTGATATGCCAGCTGGGCACATACATGTTGAATCTACCATCTTTTTGTTTTATCACAGAAAAAACAAGCTGCAAGTGTTTTCCCAACTTGTGTAAATGAATTCAGGAATTCAAGCCAGTAGCCTGTGTGTTCAGGCACAAAGACATTGAATTGAAACTAATGGGAGCAACAGTAATGAGTAGCTCTGAAAATCAGGGAGCTTTTGTATGAATTTAACGTAACTCAAATAAATTTGAAAATTTAAATTTAATATGTAAATTATGTATTATAATAATATGTTTCAATTTTGAGTTTGTGCTTTAGGAGTAATTTTTTAAGGTGAATTACGTATCTCAGTAATTGACCTTTATTTAAATGGCACAGAAATACTTGGAGATGCAAAGGTTTCATAACCAGGTCTCCACTTAAGACCAATGAGTAGTGACAAAAATGGAAAACATCTCATTATAGCATTTGGGAGTATGACTGAAGTGAGACAATCTCCACTCTATTCCCAGAAAAGCTGTCACAAAGTCTAAATACACTACATTTAACCTCAACCTTTATTATCGGATTTAAGCAGTGAAAACACAGAAACTTTCATGGCTGGAAGATGTCCCGATACATAAGGGAGTGTGGGACATTTTTTGTGGATGTTAACTCAGTGTCCCTGGCGTCACACTAGAGTCTTTTCCAAGTTTCGGTTAAATATTCAGATCACAGGGAACATTTACCAAGGCACACAAGTCCAGGTAATTTAAATAATGGTGATGAATTACATCATCTGCTCAAAAATCAGAATAGAAAAACCTTCCTATTAAAGGCAGTTAACATTACCATAGCATTTATTTTTCATAAGCTGCGCATATGCCATAAGCAGGTGTACTGGGCCGCATATTTTACAGACGGGTCCCCCAACTATGTACCCTGGGGAATCTGTCAGAATGTGCCACCGCTCCTTCAGCTCATGTGGTCAGGATTTCTCTCAAATAAAAACAGGACAAATGAGGGACTCCAGTCTTGTTTCAACGTCCACCAGCTCTTGAGACTCAGAACCATGGGTTACACTCTGCAGTGCATTTGTGCTATACAACATAGACACCAACGACACCAGAGATCAACATACTACAGGTTCTCATAACTTCAGTAGAATTTGTTCATAGTACTGTCATCAAACGAAAAATGTTACAATATTGACCAGTTTTCTTCTAAAAAAAAAAAACATTTTTAATGTGGACATATTCACTTGTATTCCTACTCTGGAGGCCTTCCCTCCAGTTTTTGAGTTTTCTTCAAGTCTCTGATACAGAATTTCATATCATTACCTAATTCATCAAAGGGAAAAGAAAGCACCATTCTCCCAGTGGATAACTTCTTTTGCTAAATGAGCACGGAAAAGGCAATAATATGCAACTTGCAAAGATGCATGCAAGTTTGTAATAGTTCCAATTTCAATTAACATATTCTAGAATCTTTTACAGTTCACACTGTCTAACCTTGCTTTGTTATTGCTACTTAATAATTTGACTGCCTGAGCTAAAGAAAAGCTACAAAGATAGCAACTCTTCCCAGTACAGAGAACTGTAGAAAATTTAATAATCTTAGATTAATATATGAACGAAAAACTAGCATAAGAAGACTGCAAGACAAAATAAATTAAATCTTGGGAAAGCTCACACAATGAAGCCTCAGAAGAAACTGTACCAATATCAGGTGAATACAAGTTTTAAACGTCTAGAAATATATGAAGTCAGAAGGCATCTCCTTCAACACCAGCTAAGTATCACTTAGTTAACTGGGGCTTAACAACCACTTCTACTAATTTTCTGCACTAGTTTTAGCCTACAGTACTACAGTTAGAAATGTTACTTTTTCCTCTGTTTCGGACTAGGAAACTAGAGACGACGGAATCAGTTGAGCTGGTCTATAGGCAGAATTATACCAGAATAGATATTCCTACCAGGTACTCCAAACTGCTTATGTGTACACACTTATTGTGGAACAAAAATAGCCAATTTTAAAGCTAATGAGGTATAACTAATTAAACTTGACACTTTCTAGAGACAACTTTTATAACTTCATGTTATTCCCAGCCATAGCCTGACTTTGACATAGCCTGAACGTGATGTACAACACTACCATTTCTGACTGCTTATCCTTCAGTTTTTAGGCCAGTGTGTAAATTAATCAACAACAGTAAATATAATCCTAATTTTACTGGGAACAAAAAATCCAAACATACCAAAGATAAATCTCAAGAGTTAGCACCTCAATGAGAATTTCATTAGAAAAGCAATCATTCAAAAACATTGGACAACATATGCTATTATCACAGCAAAACTATTAACATCTTCTGAAAAGAAGACACTGAAATGGTTTCACTAGACCAAAAGCGTGGTAGTTTAAATGCACGCTCTTGTCCCCACAACACATCAATCTGCACATCAATGTGCAATACTGTGTGACAGGAATCTGTACAATGCAAGACCTGATAACAGATAACAAGAATATTAGGCACAGTCAGCAATTCACAGGAGAACCAATTGATTTAGTCCTGAATGTATACATCCAAGAGCATCCAAGAAAAACTCTTAAACATTGAACTGCTGCTCAGACCAATTAGGGAAATATGTTTTTCATATGTCTCACATCTTCTGAAAAGCCCCTTCACCAGCTTTTCCCTATCCTTTATGCAGCATGCTGCAGTTACCTCCACCAACTATGAAACACATATGAAAGCTTAAATTATTCTACAAACTTTGACAAAGGTCAGTGGTTTTAGCAAACCCTAAATTTTCCGAAACAAAGGGCAATTAATTGAGAAACTAATCATATTGGTAGCTTCCTTCCTTTTTAAGTGACTCTTGTCAAAGACATTTTTAATTTCATGCAAAGCAGTGGACAACCTATAACAAAAGTCTTGAGGAATTTGAGGTAATTAAATAGAGGAAGCATTTGAGAATAATCTCAATAGCCAACCACAAAGATTAACATCAGGAAGCTTGACAGAAGATTTACATGATTCTTCCTCTATCATAAAGAACATCAATGATGACAGAGAGGCAATTTCCCTAACTCAGAAGCACATTAAGTATTATTTAATTATGGGTTTGTGAAGAATTTAATCTCTTGGACAAGCTGTTTCTGTCTTGTATCACTCTCTATGTGAGGCCCTGGCATTTTTTTAAACATTTCCATTAATTAAAAAGCTACTATGCACATGTTTTACAAATTTCTCCCAAACATCCCAGTTTCACTGTTTCACTCTAATTAGTTAATCTTCTATTACTACACATAACCAGCTTTGCTCTACCAGTACTGGGAATTCTGGTGAACATACCAAACCTTTTGGAAAAAGGGAGGATATTTAGTAAAAATATTAGGCATCCCAGGGCTTTGTATGCTCATACAAATTCATTCAATCCCCCCCCTCCAAACTTTCATCTACTACAGATCAGCTTCCTGCTTAAACGCATTCCAATTCTATTCTGCTCTTTATCAACAAGCATGTTACTTCAAATATTAGCATTGCAAACAATTCCTCTAATTCAGCACTCGTACAAGAATTCACTCAGTAAATAGGGCCCGTCTTTTGCATTTGTAGGCATTAATGCTTGAAGCACAAACATCTATCTTCTTAATCCAAAAAGGACACAATGTGAACACTGTGTTTTAGTTGCAAAGAGATAATTAGCCTCAGTGGCCCATGGAGCTCTTTTGTAATTCTTTATAATTAACTGTCCCCAGGTCACTCCTCTTTTCTAGTTACAATCTACCACCAAAAATACAAAGTTTGTACCCAACAGGATTGTTAACTTTACAAAGTTACAGAAGTACTACAAAACAGTCTGCAAAGTGTTCTAAGCGAGGATGAAATAGCCTTGCCTGTTAGTTTGTACGAGGAGCAGACTGCAGTCAGAAAAGGATGAAACCAGAAGTACTTTATTGCCTTTTAGTAAAACAACACACTGAATCTATCATTAAAAATATCAGTACTTTTTCTGAACCAAACACTTCACTGCACAAAAAGCCATGCCCATTGATATAATCAGATCCTTGTAAGAAGTGCAGGAATGGCCTGCTTCATCTCAAGACATGCATGGCAAAAGAACCTGAAACTAATTTATAATTATAACATTTGTGCTCACATGTTAATGCCCTGATTTATTACTGCAGTCTGCAACAAACAGAGTACCCACTACTTGAGTGTGTGTTTCTGAGGTCTGAATTTCTTGATACTTCTGTGAACCTGCAGAATCCCTGCGATGGTTTGTTTGTGATAAGAAAACTTCCAGTGAGGTATTGCAGACCAGCTGGATATGCTGAAGCTTAGACAGGCAATCACAAAACCCTACTCCTTTAAAACGACAGCTCATGCTCCAGAAAGCATTGCTTCCCTCCTTAAAAGATTCCTCAGAGTTGAAATCAGGTCCTTGATCTTCGGCAAATCGCAATGCATGTGGTCAGCACTGAGCTTCACCATCCTGGGAATGGTTCCACCATACAGTGCTCCGCATACCACATGACGCGCCTTTGACATCAAGACTAGATTACTGCAATATGTTCCAGCCAGGGCTGCAGCAAAGGCTCATGTGTTGCTTGCAGCTGGTTGCTGACGGCAGCCATCCAATCGGTGGGAAACGTGGCAAAGAGATCCTGATTTCTGAGTCTTCTGCTTGTTTTTCTGGGTATTTCATATGATTCAGATAAAGGTCATTATTCACATTAATTGGCTCTTTATACCTATCCATTAGCATGACCACTAAATTTTGAAGGGATAGGGACACAGGAACCTAGAGTTTTAGAATGAGTTGTGTAAGTTTTATTTCTAAAATCTCAGAAACACTTAAAGACACTGTGTTTCACAGGCCAGAGACAACCATATAAGTAACCTCAGAGTCAGCAGCTGAAAATTCATTCTTTGTTTGAGAAAATGTTGACATATCATTTTGGTTTTAAGTTAATAGGCACTCCATCTACGCGGACAAATACGCATGCAACACTCATCTAATTAAGTTGCATACATATGAAAGAAAAAAGCTTTCCCTGAAAGCTCTGTGTCTTACGAGCACAAATGTTCCTGAAATACAACTGATATTAAATAATTTTTTCTTCTTTTTTTTTTTTAATGAAAGATGTTTAGATGGCATTTTAATACAAAGAAGAAAATGGAAGCAATCATTTTCCAGAAATTCCTCATGAACCACTTAAGAAAATGTTAAACAGTTAATAACCTCTAAATCTCTAGCAGAAACTCCAAAAGCCACTAAAGATAAAAGAATGGAAACCACATGTAACATCCTAGAGACTCATAAGACAACATAATGTACTTTCAATAGAGTTTGAACTTCCGTAGTCTCACTTTATAAATTGGACTTCATGTGTCTGCAGAAACTGATAGAAGAGGTGTCTCTCTTTTTTATGTTACATACAGATTTCCAGATTTTTATAAAGATAGAAAAACTATGAAGATTTATGGGAAATCAAGACTTCCTCCCTAGAACATAGTCAAGCAGTATGGCAAACGATTTACTGCCTTAAAAAATAGGCTACAAATGTTATACATGAAAGAATAAATATTGGTGAGGACATTGAAACTAGGTATGTAAGAATTATCACGCATTTATGAAAATTATTAGGTAGCTTTAGAAACAGAAAAACAATAGAATTTGGCCACAACAGATGAGAAAACATGTCTGTTGTGGAAAAGAAAACACAAAAGTCTCTGACTTCTCACAGAAAAGAATCTGTAGTTCATAGAGCGAAATACACAGTCTAGTGGCTTTTCAGTTGAGTAATACTGATGGATGCTTCTGAAGGCCAGGCACTCTTTTAATGAAAATGTCCGAAAGTCATTTGTACCTACGCACTAACACCTCTGTTGGTGTGGATATCAATAGTCCCTTTAAATTTTCTTTACATAATTCTGGTTTAGGCACCTCAGATTTGCACAGAACTAAATGGCATCATCTTGCAGCAGACTCATCATCGGTAATGCAATACCAAGTAACTCATGCTTTCATTTAATTCCCTAGAAGTTTTTACAGGAAACACAGATCACACACAAATACATACTGCATGAAAATACCCCATCCACAAAATATTATGACCACCTCTGGGGTTTTCAAAGCCTCACTTGTACTAAAAAATTCCCTAGATCTTTGGTCACCACAAAATACAGCCATAAATCAGGGTGCCCCCCGGAAAACTTCGAACACTGAAAAGAAAGGCTTTACATTTCAGAGCCAAAATAAGTGCAGCGAGGTGGGTTGGAAGAAATACAGCACCACTGGCTTTCTGTGCAAGGAAACTCTCCTTTCATTTGTGTAAAACTTTCTATGTTGCCTTGGTGAATCTGCTTTGCAAGCCAAAGTTGGCCATTAAAATTGTTTTGCACTTTAATAGCTGCTTTAAACAAATCATCCCCATGAGTCAGATACAGATTTTTACTTACGGTCTGTATGGACACACATATATATATATATTCACATACCATTAGATAGATATGGACACAGAAAGAGACTTGCATGATCTCCTCTCATTAAAAAAAATCTGCATTATCTGTTCTTTGAAGTCAGAAACATGCATTTTACACACAACTGCATGTACACATGCACACAGTGTTTGAAGCACAACTGAAAGAAACAATTCTGTTTCTAGTGACTATGTTCCCACTGTGATTCAGCCTATTGAGAAGAGTGAATTCAGCCATGGAGTAAAAATTAAAAAAGATGACAAAAATCGAACTACAGAAATAACATATTTTATATTTATATACATTATTTTTATATATACACATTATTTATGCATAAATTATGTTATAACTTATATATTATAACATGATCTTTTTTAAGGATAAGTCTTCCAAGTAGTGGAGAAGGTGCAAAAATGGGTAGGAGTAAGCCCAGTTTAAAGCTCAGCCAGACTAAAACCAGCAGGTTGGCTCTCCTGAGAAAAGTTGCTGTAACACATGCAGGTCTTGATTTAAATCAGATTTCTGTATTCATTATGGCTGGAGAACTGGGGTCATGCTTTTTAAGTGATTCTGTAGCAGAAGCAGCACAAAAAAAAATAATCAAAATATTCCATACTCTTTTTCTATTTACTGGAGCCCAGGCAAGAACTCCTAACGGTGTTTCTCCAGCCCACCAGATACTGCCTGCATGCATTTCTTGAAGTGGATTCTTCATTGTAGGAGAGGAATTATTTTTAAATTGCAATTTAAAAATTAAATCCAGCTGACTGGATCTCCATCTAAACTCAGTGCTTTTAAAGCAAAGTTCAGTCATTTTCTTGTAAATGTGAAGATTAAAACAATCCTGCCCAAGATTGTAAAAGCAAGGGGTTAAATACTGATGTTGTAAACAAATTGCCTATGTTTTCCCATTATTTACATGCACACCTCAGCTACTGTGTTGCTTTACTGGGTACAGTAGCATACAAGACAAGAATATCACTCATCACTGTGAATTTTATGGGGTTACTTGGTTGGTATAAATGCTAACATTTCTAAAACAGATTTTTGTGTGTTCATCTATTTTTACATTTTTTAGTCTGAGAAAAAAAATGTAACCATGCTGCCAATGAAAACCAAAAAATCTTTTCCTGTACATTTCTGCTGGCTGACACATCATGTCTGCAAATAATCGTCTTCAGAAAGCTTTCAATTTACACCAATCCAAAAGGACAAATGAGACATGTGCCATCTTACGAACTTTTACCAAAACTTGGATACTTTAGCAATGCAGTATAACAGCTCCTGACACACAGACTCAGCTCTTCAACTAAAAACTCTTCCACATTTTTGAGGCTGAAGTACGAACTCAAGCTCACATTGTGACTTTCTGTTTGAAATATTCTATAGTGAACTGTGAGATGATTGGTTTCTTCAAAAAGAAGAATTAGAAGAATTGTTTTTTTCTTCTCCTATGTTTTAGACCAGCACATACAATATAGAGCATTGCCTGAAACTGATAACATTTCAAGGAGGAATTTCAAGAGGAACATTTTTTGGTGATGTGAAGAAATAAAATTCCCCAGTCCCAGAAGAAAGTCCTGGGAAGGACAGGAATGAATTCTAAATAACTGCCACCAAAGGATGGTTTAAGATAATCTAAATTAATCCAAGATTTCTCACTCGAATCTTCCCTGGAGAGATATACACACTATGCAAAATAGGGAAAGCAGATTCGGTTGTGTCTTGGCTCGTGTCATGCAGATGCACCAGACAGAGAAAGGCCCAGCAATAAATTGAGCCCTTTGTATTTATTTATTTATATAAAAAACAAATGCTGTTATCTTAAACTCTTTCCCTTTGTGTAAAAGGAAAGCACTGGGGAGTGCCATACACAATACGCTAATTACAATCACTTTCTGCTTCAATAAAGGAAACACAAACTTCCTGCCTTGGCAAGGGTTAGAATGTCTCAAGCAGGTGGAAGAAGGACCACGTTAAGTGTCTAGACAGCAATGAGGAGGAAAGATATTTCCTATGTTTTCTATTCATGTACTAATCCAGAAAGTACAATTCACAGATGTAAAAAGAACTGCCTCAATTATTGGTTCTCCTTCTATGATAATTATGATGGTACAGTAAGCATTTTTTTTTTAATATGAATACCAAAATGTTAAATAATCTGTAAAGCTCCAGGAAGTTCTGACACTTGTGGTCACAAAAGACTCTCCTCTTCACTTTCTGCAGAATAAGAGGTTAAAATGAGTCTTCTGGGCATACCATAACTTAGTAACTACTCTGTATGCATTCTTCCTAATTCTTCCAAATGGATATATTATCACTATGAAATCATTGTTATTACTGAGTTGGAGTTTCACTCCAAAGGGAACTTTATTACTTAATCTACCACTGAAATACTATCTGTTAAGAAAATGGGAATATTTCCAATATGGAAGATGATTCATGAATACAAAATTCCATAGGCATATTTTGGTTAAAGAATATTCCCAGGATGAAAAGTTTCCAGCCAATGATTATGACCTCAAGAATATATGGGACTATCAGTTAATTAATATGTTCTACATAATCCTGAAATTTTTATTGGGAAAATAAAATCTTAGGGTCACCAACCCTTCTCAGGGCAGTAAAGGTGCTATACATCCCCAGATACTTGAAGACTCCTTTCTGGGAGAGTAAACAGCAAATGAAAAGACATAAGACAATAACATAAAACATTTCATGTGGAAAGTATGTAACTGATAGTGCATATGCTTATCTTCATCTTTCAGACAGTTTCTTCTCACTGCACCCCGTGCTTCCGTTATCTACATATTTTCATCTTAGAAACTCAGCTTTTTAAAACCAAAGGTCTTTATCTTCCTGTCTGTCTGGTTTGGTGCCTACCACTATTCATAATCTACAGGAAACGATGCTCTACACACAGAGAAAACCTGTATACATGACATCACACTGATTGATGCTCTACTCTGCTCCCAGGCACATGGGTCCACATTAATGTTGGCATTGGTAAAATCACAAAGCAGCTACTTTAAGCAGAGATGGTTGAGAAATTCATTTGCTGTTTGAAGAACACAATAGTTTCCCATCAAATACATGATTTTACAAGTCAGATCAGTATACTTTGCCCAGCTGAGAACCAGGTAAGTTTAAATAAGGTGAGCCTCTCACGGATCATTTTGAAGCAGACTAATAGAAAGAAATTCTTTACAGGAGAGAAAGAAGGAATTCTCCGTGTAAGTGGGCCGACCAGCATCCCACAGGCCACTTCCAGCCAGGCCACTCCCTTTGTCTTCCAATGCCCAAAACCCAACAGCTGAACATTACTCATCAGATTTACCACTGTGTCCTTACAGAAATGGAGGCATGCTGTTCTAACATAGCTAACATAGCTATTAGAAATGGCTGTTGCAGTCATACAGACCACAAAGTGGATGACAAAACTGCAACCCCACTCCTGTTTGTGGAGACGACGGACTATCATGCCCTCCACAACTGTCATATTAGCTCAAAAAATTCTTCAGTGCAGAGCAGAGAATAGTGACTTGCTTTCTGTTGCCTGGAACTGTGGATCTCAATAATTCCTTTACAATAATTACAACCATACAAAAACAATAATTACTGTTAATAACACTTTGCAAAGTTTTATATGTTGCAATCATCACATAGTCTCTGCAAAGAGAAAGCAGTAGACTCAGGCTAGTCAAAAATAATAGGCCTACAATAATAGGTGCATGAGTGTCCAGCAAGATGAACTTGGCAGGAAAATACGTATAACTGTTCTGCTCTTATAGAAAAATAAGTGTGAGAACATAAAAACATGTATTTTAAAAGCAGTGCTTTTAAATGGTATCCTGATACATCGGGCTGCTTATTGTTACTAAATCACACTTAAAATTTTCAGAACAGTTTTTCACTGAAAAAGAAAATAATATATGATTTGCTCTCATAAAACTACAAGAAAAGTTATGTGACATGTATCTGGCAACTGCTAACAAACCTTTACCACACATCCACCATTCTGATTTTAGGAAAACTTCTATGTCAGATTGCAGCGTATGGTAACCTGGTAAACTCTGACTTTGTGATTATAAGGTTTCTACTATCTCAAAGATGAGAGAAATGTTTTTATCCAAATGAGACACTCCTAATTCCAACAAAATCCTACCTGCATATTCCTAAGAATTTAAGAAGTTGTAAGAGCATCTGTATATTTCCTACTCCATCTTCCCAGTTTCTTTTATTCAAACTTCTATCCCTTTGACCCCATCTTTTCCCACAGGGCTTCTTCTCCTGTCCAGGAAAATTAGTACCAGAATATTATTTCACAGACAGTCGGTTTTTGCAGGTTTTGTTACCCATCCAAGGGCAGGATGCAACAGAATCTCTCTCAGAATCCTGTTCTCACAAGTATTTGCCCCCTTTTTCATAGTGAAGTGGTTTAGATGCAATCAACGGACATGGGCTGAGAGCCATTTAACTTTTTATATGTTTTTCCATCCTTCTGTTATCAGTTCTATATCTTAATCCTTCTATGTCTGGTATGCATTGTGAATCACAGACCCGCTCTGGATGCCTGGCGACTGTTGGGCTTCCTTAAGAACATCATCATAACTTTTCCCACCCCAGAACTTCAGTGTATTTTGGTGCATGGACTTGTGAGTGGACATAAAACTTTCCACACAATATGTAATACACCTTACAGAGTTAATTTCAGAAATACAAGGTTTGGTCCCAGGAATCAAGGTATCAGTTTAACACAGCCACAGAACTATGTGGAAAAACAGTTTCTTGACCTCAAAGCCTAATGAAACATTGAATGTGTCCGCTCCTATTTTTAGGTGTATGCTCTGCAGTGCCATATTCCTTAATATAAGGCTGACGAAAATGTTCCAACAGCAGACATTGGTTTCTCTTTGATAGCCAATGCATATCTCTGCTTTCCAAGTTTCTGTAAACACATCATTATAAGGAAGGCCAGTCTTTTCCCAGCCTTCTTTCTAATTATGCGCCTGCTGCCAGGAAACTTTCACATTTTTCTTCTTTTTTTTTTTTTTTTTTTCTTCACTACTAAAATTTAAACAAATGCCTGCTACAGACTTGGGAGAAGAAGAAAAAAAAAAAAATCTTCAAAGCTGTTACTGTTATAAGTTTCAAAGTTACTAAGTAACACCAAATTCCTTTGAATGCTCAACGATAAACATTCGGCAAAAAAGTTAACTACAACAGTACATCATTGCTAGGTCACCAAATATGTCTTCCTTACAGAGTAATGAATTCCACAGGACAACTCCCCCCTCCCCCCCCTTTCCCCCCCCCCAATATTTTGCTTGATTTTGGTTTAATTTTTGTAAGAAGTCATAGTAAGTTTTCTAAAACATCCAAGTCTCCTATTCATTGCCAACTCTCTTTTCATCCAGGAGTATCACCGGCTTCCTACAGAAGTCTTCTACAAAGAAGGCTGCGAAAACATTCCTATCTTACTACTCGGTCACATTTACTAACAAACTAACAACTAATTTAGCAAGTCTTGAAGTACGGAGATACACTCGGCTGCTGCCGCCACAACAGCATCCTTTCTGTATTTGGAAACACCAAGCGGATGGCCAAGGTCTGCAAATAAAGTGCACCAGCCAAACTCGAACGCACCCACAGACAATGTGCCAAACTAAAAGGGCAAGAAGCAGTCGTACGAAAAGGAAACACTCGGAAGAAACGCGGTCAGCCCGACTCGATCACAGCAACGACTTCATTTGCCCTGATGCCCTCGCTTTCTCTCCATCACCGCTTCGCTTCGCCTCACCCGCAGAAAACGCGTCCCGTGCGAACTCAGGAAAAAGCATCCTGCCATCTTACCTCGGCAACGCTTGCGCGGGCCGTTATCACATACCCGAGCGCAAGTTTTAGAGGGGCGGCGGGAGCGGAGCTGGGCGGCGGAGCGGGAGCGGCGCGGCTACCGTAGGTACCCGGCACTATATAAGGGCGGGCGGCGCAGGCAGCGCGCCGTGACTCAGGGAGCCTCCGCCGGCGCGTCCCACTCCGGCGGCTTCACGTTAAGAGTCCCGCCGCCAGCCCGCGCTCCCCCGCGCCTGCGAGAGGCGTTACCGGGCTGCTGGGAACGGCAGGGAAATGCGGGCTTCCCGCAGCGAATCGCCATCGGGATCGTCTTTCCCTCATGCTGCAGACTAAGTCTTAATTACTCTGCCATGGGAGCTGCAAGAACTGGGAGGTTTTGATACGCTTTTTGCCAAAAAAGGCTCGGGTCCCATGCTGGAAGTTCACTTTCTTCCCCCCAGGAACTCGGCATCCATAGCCAGCAGAAAAGCTTGAGAAATCTCTGATAAAACAGAAGCAGACGCTGCAGCTGCCTGGAAAGCAGAGGAAAACAGCCATACTGCCCTACAGCTGCACAAAAACGTCGCCACGAGAGTTTACATTAGCTTTTCTGCGTAGGAAAAGTTTCCATGATCTCCACAACATTTTTGTCTGCACAACAGAGCTGGTGGGATGGCTGCATGTTTTAATGTAGAACTGCAGAGGCAATGTCTCAAGTCATTCTTCTAAGCTTTTTAATAATTTTCTGTTCCTTTTTAAATAACGCTTTTGCCACTGCGCATCACTGCCAAGTCCCTGAATTTTCAGGTTAAACTGAATTTGAAGCTTTTTTCAGAAAAAACGTATCACTATTGCACGCTTTAGTCACCTGTTTTATAAACAAACTCCTGTGTTGTCTTCACCTGTTAAAGGATATCATCAGAGTTCAGAGAAGATTTACAATATGTTACAAAAATCATGCTATTTTGCAGTCTAATTATGCAAAACCATCCAGAGTGCCAACAATTACTGTAAATACATAAATTACTACTGTATATTCCACTAAGGGCATCACTTGGAGGTAGTTGCGTCTTTTTTTTCCTTCTTTTTTCCACAAGGAGACGAAGACTGAAGAACAGATTCTGTTGTTGGTTCACATACCCTTCCTACCAGAACCCACTTGGTCTGGATCCAGTGCTTTCTTACAGATTACATGCCAACATCAGTTTCATAAGTAATCACAGAACACAACTAATCATTAGTAACATCTACTTAAACATCTGCTTAAAACAAGATGGACAATCTCAAAAGACACGTCTATAAAACCTCTATTCTCAAGTCCACAGAGGTCATCAAGAACACTTGAATGTTCTACAACGTGGACAGCAAAAAGTGTACGAACATGCTGCCTTTTATCTCACTACTATTAAATAACCTGGACAATGGTTAAGAGATATTAAAACAGCTGAAAGTAAGGGTGCTTCTCTTTCTCTTTTTAGCTCCACTTTCCAATCGGTGTGTATTGCAGTCCAGCTCTAGATGCCTGGAATCTGTTGGGCTTACACAAGAACATCACCAAACTATTTTCCTCCAGCTGGTATGAACCCCCAAGATAAGCAAGACCTGTACCTGAGACACTTCATTCTACGGTGGATGATGCAGAACAAGGTGGCACTGAAATTTCCCCTGCTTACTCAACCCCCTTCACCCTTTTCACCACCCAACCCTCTTTAGGACTCAGAACTCACTCTGCAACACTCAACGGCTCCCAGAACAACACAGGGAGAACACAGCAAAGCTGCCATCTAGGAAAAAGGGAGGGGGAAATAAAGCATCTCCCCAGTGCTAGAACAGAGTGTGACATGCCAGACCCCAGCAGCGAGAAGACTGGCACTGCACTAGCACTCTGTTTCCAATTCTGGTACGTGACTATGGGGAAGAAGCACGGTAGCTCATACACATAGTATTAAAGATAGCACAAAGATAAAAAGAGCATCACTCATCACTGATCAGGTCTCTATATGATTTTGGCTAAGTATGCTGGTCAAGGAGAGTATTTTATCTAACACGCAGAACACAGTTCAGCCAGTAATACCTGCAGGTAACGTAACACATACAACAAAGAACAGACTGATGTACAAGAGGAAAAGCCAATTATAGAAAAACTGTATTTGGACATCACGTGTCTTAACTGCACCTTCTCCTTTGTATTTGATTATAACAGAGTGAGTTAATAGTGCAGTAAAGACAACTGAGTGCTCTGACATTTTCTTCTGTCACAGCTCTTACATTGCACATATTTTGCACATATGTTCCAGGAATTTTGGAGAAGAATTTTATGTCTATGCATGTATGCTCATGTGCACTTCACAGGGATGGAAGATGAAAGCAAAAAGACAGCTTGTGCACATCAGCTTAGTTCAAGACACTTGCTTCACTGTGACTCCACAAGCATAACTGGGCACGGAAAGTGAAAACGAAGCTCAACTTACTGGGAACCAAACAAGAGGCACAAAGTGAGATAGAGATCCAAAGAGAAAGGAAACAAAACCATATGCTTAACTTAAAGCTTAATGTGATCTGTGATTCTTTCTTGTAAACAACTTTGCCTATCATTCCAGCTCCAGGAACATTTGTTTCTAGTTTAAGGAGTTTCAAACTGTATGTACAGCAAGACTGGCAAACTAAAATGAGGGAAAACAATTTATATGTAAAAAGACAATTGCATACAACTCCGCTGAAGTCCTAATATTTAAATGAAATATTTAAAATGTAATGACGATTACAACAGTTTTGGGAAAAATGCAGTAAAAACCCCAACAGTTAATTTCTGTGAACTAGTGGAGGTAATGGTAAATGCCATTAGTAAAACAGGCAAACACCAAACTGCCTGAAGTCATATAAGGGTTCTTTTTGCTAGCGTTCATTCAAACTTTGACAATCTTCACAAAATGAAGATTCACGTTTTATACCACCCTGTAAATAAAATGAAATTAGTATCGCTTAAAGTATGAAAACTAAAAAGGATGACTTCATGAAAAAAAGCTGAAAACGCAGAGAGAAAACCTTACGCCAAGTAATTACATCTGCAGAATTTTAGTGAAAACAAATGAAGATAAAACAACTCAACAGACTTCCCTAAACTACTACAGAATAATTCATAGTACTCAAAAGCAACATTTTTGCTTGCAGTGTATCTTCAACGAAGGAGGTGTATTTTAATAGAATATACATACATTGTTATCCACAACAGCTAGTTGCCAGGTGCTACTACAATACAAATAACTCCACGCCTCTATTTCCTTTCTTCTATTTGCCTACTTGTTTTTTCTTCATTATGATATGCAAAATTTTAGCATCCTAGCTGCTGAATAAGAAAGACATTAAAAGCTACACTGCAGTGTGCAGTTCTGATCATTCTAGTTAAGACCAGATCTCTCAAATTCTTTAAATCAAAACAGGATGTTTTTCCAAAAAGAAAACAACCAAAAAAACCCACTAAAAAATTCTGAGGTCTAGCAAGAAGTTTTGATTGAGATTCAAATGGTCTTTTCTAGATGGGGGAGATACATGACATGTGATTCTTTTGGTCTTAAAAACTGAAAATTAATTAAAGAGGCCTATAAATCAACCCAGAGAGTATTCAGCTAGCCACAACGGAGATCTGCATCATATTACAGTCCAAACATTGTTAAGCTCAGATGGAAATGGCAATAACACAGGCACTGAAGGACTAGAAGAGAGAACTGAAAGAGTTTACAAGCTTTCAAACTGATTCATATGCAGCTGATTGAATTCAATGATTTATGGACGCCAATTCAGCAATCTCCCTGTTTTTCTTACATAAAGGAAATGCATCCCACTTACACTAGCTATGCAAAATAAGCTTTGACATGCCAAACATTGTGGATTTTTATTTTTTTATTTAAAACAAAAAAAGTCTCTGTAAAATTACATCCCCTCCCCTACTGCACTTGAGAACATTTAAAAGCTTTGAGTGGGGATTACTAAACCAGGAACAGGACACAGATTTTCCTGTAATGCATGAAAGTTTGAGATTTCTTTAGAAAGCCAGAATGCAAATTTAGGTTTTCCTAAAAACAAAAGGGACTAATTACACCTCTGAAATGGCAATTGCTAAACATGTACCAGTCCAAAGCATTCAGCACTGTTTCAAAATCTCTTGAATCCTGTATTACAAGCATCCTGTACTACCTAACTTTGCTGGTGTTGGCAGAGACTGAGGCCATAACTGTAAATTGCTTTGTTTGGTATTATTTCCTGTTGGCGAAATTCACATTGTCTGAACTAGGAGTACCAAGTTGTTTGTGGCTTCTGTTTTTCTTAGCACTTATGGAAAATAAAGGATCACATGTTTGGTACAAGAAAGATTATTTAAGCAAACATTTCCCATCACTTTCAATTCTGTCAATACACACCATCAAAGTTATATGTTTTACAGACAGGAAACCATACCTAGAGCCAACATTTGAAAGCAAATCATACTGCAAAGTCTCTGATCTATTAAAACATGATTCAACAAAAATAAAGTGAAAGGAGGACCTCTTCCCAAACTTCTTATTACACACAGAGGAAAACAAAAATTAGAAGTTTCTATTGCTGAGACAATTTTCATAAGAAAGCAATTACCATTTTAATGGACATATATGTATACACACACATGTGTGTATATGTACATAGTGATGAAGTGACTCATGCTTAAGTCTTCTTTGTTATAATACGAATTACTTCATCTTTTGGACTAAAATAGCAAGGGTCTTCAGGGTACAAAATTGTTTAAATGAAACTGATTAGACTTACTCTGTAACCCATATGATGTCACGAAAAAAAAGTGGGTCTACTACATACGCACTTTCTAACAAGGAACTGGAACAGTAATGGTTGAACAACAAGCATATAGAGAAGCGAAGTGTCCCAATGGCTTCCTTAAAGTACCGAGATACTTTGTTACTCGCATTCTTAGTCTGTTCTGACCATAAATAATCCATAAGAATTTCCTGGCCTGCACAACTACTGCTATGGCGATGTGCACGAGCTCTTGAAATAGCTACATTAAAATATAACAAAATATAACCCAGAAAACGATTCATTCATCAGACTGAAAAGGATTTTGACCTGTGTTAAGCTGCCAGTTTCACTAAGACCACAAAGGAGATCTATTTTGTAAGTTTTTGTCCAATTTCTTGTCTCTCCCAAGCTGTGCAGTTCATTCTGCCCTGTATTTGTTTCCCAACTCTTGCAGCTTTTCCTTACACTTTCACTCTCTCTCACTCTACTACTTTCACCAGATTCTCTATTTTTTATTAATGAAATAAATTACAAGGACACCTGTAATATTCTTCTGTTTCAATCAACATATCAGGATCAAGAGCAAAATAACCTTGCGTAAGGCTTACCCTCTGTGGTTTTGTTAGCATTGTATCTATAGCTTCTTCTTTATTTCACAGTAAAATTGGCATAACACTCTTCAGCTGCGATATTGAAATCACATTTGCAAGCATCACTATGGGTCTGTGACAGGTCTACCTACACTTCAGATGCTGAAATTGTTAGGAGGATTATATAAAGTCACAGATGGTTATAGCAACTCAAATGTCACCCATAAGTCCCTCCAAGTTCCCAACTCAAATCGCAACACTACATTCGCTCCTTTAATACTCCTGATATGCCAATAATGAGTGTGTTGTATCTTTCAATTAGTTACACTTTAGTAACTTACAGCTGCTATAATTAGGAGGCCTGTCAGTAAAGACAGAGAAGCTGTTTCTTCTGAGTCAGGCTTCCGCGCAATATTTAAAATGTTTTTCAGTAGCTGTTTATGAGCTGATCTGGTCACAATTTCAAGATCAAGGCATAACTTACTTCCTTTCATCAGGATGTCAAGCTCATAGTGCATGTAATTGTTTGCTATAAAGGCTGTGAATTTAGGAGACATTCTGTTACTAACGTTTTTAAACCACAGCAAACAGGCCAGTATGTTAAACGTTCCTGCCGAAGTTTGTGCCCACAGCTATTTAGCTTTCTCTGTTCTAGCTTTCACACAGTCAGCAGAGATTACAGCTGCTCCCTCATCTACTGAATGTTTCTGTTGTGTTAATTCTTCCTGCTCTGAGTAAGTCTGAAGTGAGAAGGTGAATGGTGTTCTGTGCCTTTTCCCACCAGGAATAAGACCTTTTAAATTCAGCCCATACAAGCAGAAAAAAAACCCCCAAATGTCCCAAAATACTAGGGATTACGATTGCAGGTTATGAATTTCATACCTATGTTTAAAACAGTAGCTTACTCGCTTTTCTGACATCACAGAATATTTTGCCACCAAGTCATTTTGTTATGATTTGCTTATCTATCGGCATTGTCAGGATGTTTTTTTTCAGTACTCATTTTCTTCCCTTTCTCCCTTTCCTACTGTTCTCAACTGCAAAGACACCTCAGTGTCTCAGGGGTGCATAGACACCTTTTCTAGATTAATTTCTAAGTTTTCATTAGAACACTGCAGTAAACAAAAACTCATAATGTGTTTTCGTAATGCCTGAAATTATCTACAATGGGGTTTTTTTCCCCTGGCAGACTCATTTATCTTCAGGCTGCTAACGAACGGGGCTGCCAAAGACCCCTCCTTTATAAACAAAAATCTATAAAGACCTTTCAGAAACATGAGAAAATATGACAAACACAGCTTGCGTTCTTCAGCTTTGCTGGCAGAAGATTACAGAAGGACGACGACAAGTTCGTGAGCCTTGATGCCCTGTATTTACCACTTCGCTTTTCACAACGGAAAGCGGCCTCCTGCAGACAGACTGCTTCCCCGGCTTCCCCGCCATCTCCCCCCCTTCCTCCAACCTCTGCTCGTATTCTGAAATCCTCCAGCTCCAACTTCCTTATTTGGTTGCCGGCACTGTTCTTTGTCTGCCTGAACCCCTCCGGGCCGCGCCGCCCCCGGCTCGGCCGCGGCCCGGGCTCCAGCGGGGCCACCCCGCCCGGGCCCCGGGCGAGCAGCGGCCATGCCCATGTAAGGAGCACCTTCCCCGGGCGCCGGCGGCAGGGGGGGAACGGGGGGGCGGCCCGCCGCGGGCAGAGGCCTCGCACCGCCGCTCTCAGGCCGGCTTCCAGCGGGGATCCTCCCGACAAGCGCCGTCCAACTATTTCTGGTTCCTCGCCTCGCCCCCCTGGAGCGGCCGGTACCTCTAAGAGCCCGAAGCCGCCGCGGGTTTCCCGGGCGGTACCGCTTTTGAGGCTGCCGGAGCGGGGTGTGCGCGAAACCACTGGCAGCAAGACAAAGGGAAATGAAGTTACAGAGTTCCAGTGTGAAAACTCACGGATTCTTGCCATGCTTCTCATTGCTCTTTAGAACAGGTTACGGCGTGTCCTTTAGGGATTTAACCGGTGCTTTCTGCAGAGAAAAAGGAACCCCTCAACAGTGCTACCTGTTTTTTAAGAAGTGGCTGTTCTGTTATGCTACGTGAAGAAAGCAAGCGAGACTAGTTTTACTAGCAAAATATCCCTAAACTCTTTTAAGTGGCATCATAAAGGTGGCATACCTGCTGGCAGTCGGTGTAAATTGGCTAGCAGAACTCTCCCTACTCTTATTACTGTTGCTTGAGACTTAGTTTTAGTAGCGCATCAGGTACTTCATGAGAAAGAATTTACAGTGTAACTCTAAAGTAAGACCAGCAGCGAGCAAGGAAGAACACTTAAATAAAAGAATTAGCTCTGCCCGTCACTGTATTTTTTGTTCACATCTTTTAGATTTAGTCTTTTTGAAGTGGAATACCACACAGGCATTTATGTAACAGTCATTTTTTAAAAAAATGCCAAGGAATCCTGCAGGAAGTGATTCCTTTCTTTAAATTTAAATGCGAAAATGGTAACAGTTCAGGACAATATATACTGAATATGTCCACAGTGACAACTGAAACAAACACAGTTAATATGCGGATATCTCTATCTGACTAAGGAAATTATTGAGCTGTGACTCCTTAAAAGGAATACGCTTTATGAAGTGATTATTCAAAATTAGTAAAAGTCCTGTGACATAGTCTTCCCTAAGGCAGCATGACAAGAAACAGTATTTTGCAACAAATTAAAGAAGAAGTTGTAGCTAAACTTCTAACTTTCTAGTTCTGTTGGGGAGTCTGGAAGCATTCCCATATGTCTCAATATGGTTCCTTTAGTATTAGGTTGTGAAAAGAAGTCCTTAAGTAATGCCAAAAGCTCTTCCATTATTGCAAGCTCCTTTGGATGTTTGGGTGAAGCAGAAAACAAGTAGCAGACTGGAACAAAGAGAGCACTGCGCTAAGTCACTGATGTACAGGGCAATAGTGACTGCTCCTGGGCACAAGTGCATGAAAAAAAATTAATTAGGGAGAGTACAAAGGTGCATTTATAACCACCTTCCCGTAACACTCGTTCAGCTGCACCCAACACATTAAGCCAGTTGTATTTTTAGCTCAACAGAAAACCGACTCTGGTATTTTAACATTGCATTCTTGCCCTCAACAGAGGCCTGAACAAGTTTGTTTATTTGTAAGAAACTCTCAAACTAGAAGAACTTAAGGAAACTGCTTAGTAAGATTAGCAGAATAAGAAATATATTGACCACATCATATTTTCATTACATACATAAACTACCATGCTAAAATGCACCTCAGGAAAAAAAAAACCAACCCACCAATCAACTTATGGCAAAGTAAGAAACATATAGGAACAATTTAGTAGAATTTATGTCCAGAAAAATCTCCTGCTTTCAAGTTATCTGTTTTGAGATAAATGAAATTAAAACATCCATAACTGACAAAGAAAATGCTAGAATTAAAATCCAAAATACAGAAATGCTTTAAGAATAAATTAAACAAAAGTCTTAAGGACATATGATTGTCAAATAGTAATTTAAAACAAAATGGATATCTCATGGAGGTCATCCTCTGGATTGCTAAGGGCTGCAAGCACTACTGGTTTATTTCAGAACAACTCCATCATCTCCAGCAGGTGTTCAGGCTACTGACAAATAACTCACTGCTGATTCTGCAAACAATTTGCCATCAAGGCCCTGTCATCTGACATCAGTTCTTCTGAATGGAACAAATGACACTATAACATATACGTTCAGGATAGGAGGACATACCCTTCCACCTTTGAGGTGCTGCTCTACATTTGTTTTTTTGCTGCTGTGCCATATTTTCCTTCTGCAAATAAAAGTATCTTTCTGCTGAATGAGGAACTCACAATGCTCTCAGGAAAGCTATCTAAAAATGTGGATAAATGCAGATGAAAGCTTAGGCCTCTACCCTTGCAGAAAGGATGATCTCCCAGAGATCTGGAAGTTACTACTCAACTGACTTTCAATGATAATTCCAAACCTCTCTCTGTCTGGTCAAACAGGTTTCAAAGTACAGGTTTGTCTCTCTCTAAATACTCCACATAGTTAAATTGCTACCATTGACCCCAGTGGCAATCTTTCAGCCAGTAGAGCATACGTGTTCCCCAAGCTGTCTTCTCATTTTGGTAGCTGCCAATTTGTGTTTGCACAATTGAATCCTTCCTTCTTCTCCCGCAGTGAACCCTCCCACTCAAACTGCTCCACTGTAAAACTGCACACAGTAAATCGACGGTTGCAACTAGACTGAGCCATGGCCGAGTCTTTCTCCCGGGCTTGAAGTGCTGCCCTCGAAGAACCACACAGTCTGCTGTCCCACCTGCACTTCTGCCAGAGTGTACTTGTGCTGTCCAGCCCCACATCAATGTTATGGCAGTATTAAGTAGTCAAAAAACCTGAAGGCTCTGCAGGAGTAGTAGAATAGAAATGTGCCAGGAACGATCACATCATTAACCCAATGGGCCTGAGTACTTCTATCATCTGAATACGAAGCTATTAAGTCCGGTGCACAACCATTTATTAGGTTTAGAATACTGGCAACAACTCTTTCAACCTGCTGCTGGGGAGCGCTGAATTCATAAACTATAAAATCCTTTATGAATATTAAAGGAATTATGAAAACAATCAAAAAACCCAAGCACTTTATCAGTAAAATAAAACTGAATTTCTGTACTTGTGTTCAGCCTTGTAATAAAAATTAAGAATACTGGCATAACTGCTAAAACTTTTAGTAATATTGTAAAACATATTCAATAACACATAATCGTATTTCTCAGACTTAACACCTTATCATATTCTGGATGTAGAGATACACATACTGCTAATAATATATTTTAATACAGCACTTCAACAAATCTCCTGCCAAAGTATGTGAATATACATTGACTTAACTGATAAAAATTACTCTTTACAGATCTGTTGTACCTAGACACCTGAAACCTGAACACCATTTTTTGTTTTTGTTTGGAGGAAAGGGGTTTGGTTTTGTTTTTTAAAACATAAGTGATGTGGAAAAAGAGGCACATATGATGAACAGCGACAGACTCAGCACAGTTCTGCGTGGAGTTCAACCAGTTATCTCTTGCTCTTTTGAGAATTGAGAGTTTACTTCTAACTTTGGTTACTTTCTTTTAAACACTTACTTTTATTTGGGCAAGAAGATATATTTTGTCAAGCCTTATCCTTTGGCTACTTAGTTTCTTCAGAAGCCTTTTGAAATGGACTGTGTTGAAAACCTTTGGAAATCCAGTGGACTGTATCAACTAGACTTGACTCATCCACGTGGCTTTTGTTGATTCTTCCAAATAGTTTTAGTAGATTTATGAGGTGCTACTTCTGTTTGCAAAATATTTTTTTTCTCCCCAAAATGTCACATTATGTTAATGATTTTATTATTCTAATTTCTTTATGCTAGATCATACCACTATTTCTATATAATCTACTAATTTTTCAGATACTGGGCTCATTAGTCAAGAGTCCCCTGAAACTCCCCAAAAACTCTTTAAAAATCAGTGCTATATTTGCTGCCTTCAGTTTATTAGCTAAATATACTATTTCAAAACATGGTCCCAAATTGCTTTGGCCAATGTGTAATCTGTAGGCTTCATACATTTTTCTTTTTTTAAACATTTTAGATACTCTTCAAAGAAACACATGTCCACATTGAAACCAAGATAGTACTGCTTGCTGCAAATTTCTCCCAGAACTTTCATGGAAAGACATGGAATGCACACAACCAAGTGTATAGACACCCATAGGCAGCCACACAGATATGGGCAAAAAATGATTATTGCTCAGTTTAAAATTAATCTGTGCGGTTTAGCTGACCATTAAAATATGTTTGCATGGAATCACAAGATAGATAGAGAGTAGACATTTCTAATTCAGCATTTTCACCATGATAAGAAAAACAGACAGCTGATACAAGAAAGAACTCTGCAACATGCGCTACTTGCCTGAACTTAGTGTCGCATTAAATATTTAAACATAACTGTGCAGAAAGGCTTATCATATCTAAAAATATATATATTTTTTCCAAGTATCACAGATTTTTGTTGACTAAACGTAACAGGGACTCTAAAAGAAATGCCATCTTTTACTGAAACCAAAAAACATTTGCTTAATATCAAGACTTCGGTCAGAAATATTTAATTACTACACATAAATTTATTGCTTGAATTGAATTCTCATTTAACCTTAATGCATGCTTTTTTGATTACAGACCCATGTGAGCAACATTAACAATATATATATGGATATATATATGAATGAAAACCATGCATTCAGCGCAGAAGTACTAAAACATATCCTCATCCTTTGTAGGGGTCATGTTTATTGGATGCTCAGGAGAAGGACAGAACTTTTGAGCAACCAAAACCCACTATATTGTACAACAAAAAAGCATACATCCTGAAGTCCGGGACTGTCAAAGCACAACATGTTACAGACCTAATTTTGTCCTTTAGAAACTATGTTTCTTCTTCCTAGACATTACAACATATTTAAAGGGGAAAAAAAAGACTTCAATAGTAATTTGCAATAACTGATCTTATGGGTAATGTACTCCTAGTGGGAGTTCAGAATGACTTAGTGTGAAGATTTGTGGACAAGATTTTTATGCTCTGTTTACATTTTCTGGGAGCTTAAGAGAAAACAGTCTGAAATAAGCTGCAGCTAACATGCTACAGGAAATGAAGGAAGAGAACCAGACTTCTCAAGAAAGATTTACATTTATATAATGGTGATGGCTATGTTTTGGCTTAGAAAAAGGAATGCAATTGTTCTGAAATACACAGAAAAGCTGTTGCCTGGTGCTTCTCCTTACTTAGTGGATCATGAACCACTCCAACACTGTATCAAAATGCTTTTTAAGAGAGCTCTTTCACCACTGTATGGTCCTTTGTTTACAGACCAAAATTTCTTGTATCAGCAAGTCCTCTCTCTCTATGGTAACCAAAGAGACACTAAACAGCACAACCCTCACCTATGCCAAAGGTGTTGGTGTGAAACCCACCAGGGCATTTTCCATGCTTACACGAGAAAGTGTTCAGTTTGTTGGTATGTAGTAATATGCTCTTCAAAGTATAGCACCGTCTCTTATTAAAGATGTCCACAGCACGTTGCTAGAACCTGCAATCACTTGCTTACAGCTTTGCAAAATTTCCATTTGTGCTGAAATAATCCCATGGCAAACATCTGATCAGAATATTTTTGTTGTCTTTTTTTAACAGTTTTATACAAAGAAGTTTTAGGTGCCTTTGAAATTAAAGCTTTGAAGTAGAAATTAATGAAAAGGGAATGTACTTCTTACATCTTAAGGATGTTCTAGCATGTGAACACTTCTGTGCAGAACTAGTTTATTTGGCAGAGGATCTTACTAGTGCCAGAAATAAGTCTTTTTTTGATACATGAAACTATGCCTATATTTGGCTAGATCACGAGCTCTTTTATTTAAAACCAACCAAACAAAACCCCTTCCTACCAAAAATTAAGCTTTGCACATGCCCAGTATGACATCAGAATTTCCAGCCAGACTTTTTCCAGCAGGTCAGAAATCCATGGATCATACTCAGAGGATGGTCTACTCTAGATCTCTGGACTGTTAGTGGCTTAGCAGGACTTTCCTAGAAATCCCATTCTGAATCACAGATACGAGGCATGAGAACTGAAAACAAGGAGTTTGTCTCGACTCTTTTCCCAACATTTGCTCAGGATGACAACTGGGCAACTGGATGAGATTCTGTATGAAGGTGAGAGTAAAGATTAAAGAGAATCATTAGAAGACTATACAACTAACTTCTTGTACTTGACTTTATGAACTTCTTTTCACGTAATTTTTTGTGATATGTATGGGTAGAAATGGATGAATAAACTTCTCCAAATTAGTTTTAACTGAAATTTTCATCTAGTCTTACATGCTCAACTTCCACAGAACTCCTTTGAGAGAATTTGCACCATACATCTCTTTCTGGGCTTCTTACCAGTATTTTTGGGAAGCATCAAGTTTTGCATACATCAGCTGTTCAGCTGAGATGAAAATAAACTGCAAAGGAATATGGTATTGTAAAACTTCATTTTCAGAAAGAAAGTAATTTTAAGACAAATTTGTTTATACTGCAGTAAGCCTGAATATTAGAATGCTACGTTTCATCCAACCAGGATTATTGGAAGAGTTTTGTAAATCTGTGAAGAGTAGTATAAGACTGCACGTTTTGATGCCTCCCTAAGATGTAGATGACATGTTATTCTAAATTACTGCACAGCTATCACTAAATTTTTTCTATCTAATTTCCAGTTAATGCTGGGTGGTCAGGTTTTTTCCCATTTTCTTTCCATTTTCTGGACAAGAATCGGTAAAAAGACTGAACTACATATTAAAATAAAACTTCTGCTGTTTATCTTGAATTTTTATTAAAACTTTACCCCTCTCCCTACGCAATTCTATTAGAAACATAGTGGTTTTCACTTTAAACTCAGTTAAAACGTGCAATAATATGTCCACACTTCTGTTATAGGACAGAAATACCAATCCACAGATATCCAGAAGATTCTGAAGTATTCTCCAGTTCCTTTTCTTCTCTAAAAGAGGATTTTTGATCATTAAAAGTGAAAATTAAATAAAAATAAACCTGGAAGTCTCTTTAAAAGCAAAGTTGAATAGGTATCATGGAGTGGCCACTGATAAAATATGCTGAAAAGTCAATGAAGAAGTAGATATGTAGACTTTCTTAAAAGCATTGAAATTCTATTTATCTGTACAGGTTTTCATTATGTACAAACACTTTGTAAGTATGCAGTTTCCATGGTTTAAAAAGACTATGCTCTGTAAAATCACAATGTCCTGGTTTCAGGTAAAACAGAACCAATTTTCCGTTCAGTAATTTTACTTTTTAGCTAAGCCTCTTCTAACTAACTGAACCCTGAAATTAACAGCATATTATAGGGATGCTGTTCATTCTGAGAGTGACAAGACCTGATTATGCCAAGGAATGGTATGCAGAGAAGCATGTATGAATTCTTGTAAACAACATTTTGCTTTCACATGGTTGTAGCAGTTTTTAAAATCCTACTTGAATTTGTAACTAGGCTTTAAAATTATATCAGACTAAAAGAATGCAATGGAGAGGACAGATAACAGCTGCTACCGGATGACACATAGGTGCTAAGAATCTTTGATACTTTCCCTTTTACAGTTTTAGTTAGGCCTTTTTTGACAAACCTAAACAACACACAACATTTGAGTTCCAGAAGCATGACAAGGACTGCTATGTTTGAGCAGTGCTTCGTGGTCAGGGATGCTGTATCTCAACCAAAACTTTTAAAGGTAAGAGTTCCTTTGAGAGGATATGCCGAGGGAGCAGTGCTGCAGGCTGGCGCCTAGGCAGCACTCTGGGATGCCAAAAGGTTTATGGACTTCTACAAGCATCCATTGTAAAGAGCAAGTGCAACAGCAGTAGAGAGCGGTTCTTAGGCAGGAAGTTTAATTCATTCATCATTTGCATATTCACTAATTCGACTGATATCAACAGTATGGATGTTGTCTGCTTTGATGAGGAAGGATAAGTGGAGGGTCTTTTAAATCTCTTGAAGCAAACTTATCTTCTAGACCAACAACTGCAGTTATCCAGAGGAGTTATTTTAAAAGCAGTTCAGTGTAATTTATTACATATAGTATGATCAAAAGGAAAAAAAATTAAAAACAACCACCAAAGAAACAAACAAACAAATAGTCCCTAAACCCATAGCAAATGAGGATTTTTCCATATCACAAAAACATATTCCCGGCTTGAAAAAAGACTGCAATGCAGACTCCTATCAATTGCAGCTCCTATCAATAAACTGATTCACTGACCAAAACTTGACTTTTAAGAACAAGCTTGGTCTCCTTTTTCCCCAGCAATGGGTGGCTGCCAATAAAGATGACTGATGATTGTATATTTTCCCTCGAAATTCTACTATTTTGATCAAACTAAAACCATAATATACTTGCAGCAAGACTTTTGCTACAATACTATATAACATGTATGGTTCATATTTGGAGAAACAACACCTTTTGTTGAAACACAGCCCTTACGATTAATATACACTAACATATGCTGGCTTACAACATTTTATTATGATCACCTTGAATTTACAGAACTACCAGAATCTCTTTTGGAAAAAAACCACCCCCAAAACACTAGGAATTCAATAAGGGTGGCGGAGGGGGGTAGGAGGGGGGAGAATAAGACAGTTCCCCAATATACTCATTGCCAAACATATTCTTGGATTACTTCTTTGCCAAATCCAAAGTAAATCTTTTTCTGGGTTTGGCATAATGAGAGCTCCCTATAGGTATCTTGTATAACGGAACATTGTTTATTTTGCTGCAGGGTCTGTTCAGTTTATGGAGAGTCTGTTCTGAAAGAACTACTGTGTTCCTTTTACAACTTTATGCTCTGCCATTCTGTAAAACCTATCCTTCCTTCAGCTTTTAGGAGGAAAGGAGGGGGTTATCTAATCCTCGCTAAGATATTCCACTGTGTTAGTTGAAATTGGTCAATATTTAGAATTTTGCTGTAGGATGTTTATGGGATTTTGCTGTAGGATGTTTATGCTAGAAGACTTCGGAAAAATAAGTTGTTTAACATACTGAAATCAGCACTTACAGAATATACTATATAACACGATAGGTATACTGTCAAGACCACTATCCAAGAGTGTCTTGGGGCCAGGAAAATACCACTGTTTCTAAATTGAATCAATCTTTCTTGTACAGAAATTTCTAAACCAAACTCCCATTATGATGACCTGTTCAAAGTAACAACTTAACTGTAAGTGTCTCTCACTGAATATTTATAGACTGATAAAATAAAAAGGCATTTTAGGCAACTGTTAGACAACTAACAGTTGTCTATGGCTGTAATGAGATTTTTTTTGTATGACCTCTCTCTCACACTAGATTTACTGCAATTACTATAAATTATTTAAATATTTTATTTTTCATTATAGAAATATTTTACAGAGGTTTTGTACTTTAAAAATAAAATAACCAAAATTCCTTGCTCAATTATCCAATGGTTGTAAAATAACCACCCTCTGCAGAATTCATTTACATAAGTAACACTAAGGGGAAAAGGAGAGTGGTCCCGGAAAAAGGTTTAGCCATATACATTTATAGGTGGCTGGGTAAATACTTTGAAGGATGTCTCCATCTCTTCATGACAGGCCCTCAGCACTGTTCTAGCCTCACAGGGGAAGGACTCCCAGGTGGTGTGTGGTTGCTATGCCAACTTTCTGATATTGCCAACCTAAAAAAGATGACCATGCTGGAAGATTCAAAGAAGAAAAATTATGGTGGCAGCAGGTTTTACTTCATCAGTCCTTGCCTAGCCAGGAACCATACGGAACTGCTGCTGTGAAGAAGAATATGAAAAAGCTCATGTTTCAATCTCAGGAATTGTTCAGGGCACACTAGAGAGAAAGACTCGATACTCAAGTTTGTCCCAAGAGGCTTCTAGATTTCAAACAGCAACAACGTAACATTAAGAATCTAATCTATGTGTGAGGAGAAGGTGAATGCGTAAGAATTACAAAATCAGAAGGAAAAGGTTACCTGAGAAAGTACCGAAGACAAAAATGGTATGAATTATGCGAAGAAAGTGGGAAATTTATTATGATTGGAAAAACGTTGTAGAATTAAACTATGGTATACAAAATGATATAATTTTTTTTTTTTTACATTTTATTTAATATTTTATTTATAATTCAAGAAGCGTATTTTAGATCTTCACTGAGCACCTGTAATCTTTATTAGTGGGGAATTAGTAGAGAATGCTGCTGTAAAATAACTGAACACCAATCCAGTTGTAACACAGCTAAAAGTTTGATGACACAAGAGGCTGAATTCCCTCAATTAATTTTTGCAGAACCAGTTTTAAGCAGTTCAGCATCTCTAAAAATGGGACAACTGGAATCAATTTAAGCTAAGCCATACACAAGCATGAACAAATTTCAACCAAGAGATGACTCAACCATGGCCACTTGACTATCTGTACCAATGTCTTTTCTCAGGATCCCATAAGGCATATCCCAAAAGGAGTAACTCCTCAGGCCTTTAACTCTTAGAGGTGTAGCAGAACTGGAGAGGGAAATTCCCCAGTTTGATTATTCTCACTCTGCTACTCAGATTACAACAGGTGTTATCTATGACTAATTCAGAAGTTTGTTGGCAATATAGATTTGCTTCTTCAAAACAAAGTCTGATTTATGTCACAGTACTTAAAAGAGTATTGTACTTAAAAACAAAAAATATGTTTAAACAACTCCAGAAACACAAAAAAACCCCCACACCAAAATGAGTCTCTCTTTTCAACGAATAAAGGAGGAAAGTCTAGCACAAAACCTCCCCTTATCGCCGGCTGGCCTTTTCCACAGTACACAAGGAAGTCAGTGTCTCATTACTATCCTAAGTTACTTTCTTTTCCTTGGATCTTTTGTCCCCGTCAACCCACCCTAGGGAAAAATACGCAATTCTTTTTTGGATACAGTCAACTAGGTAATTACTTTAGCTCACGTTTTGTTAGGACCTTCAAAAAGCTGTGCCTGTTTGACTGATTTATTTGCATCATTATTTCCTGGCTTGTTCTTCTAAGAAATACTGTACAGCTTCCTTTATTTAAGTACACATTCCAAAGAATACAACACACAGTGAAGTGACGAAGCGGTCTCACGTATATGTAAAAGGTAATACAGCATTGTTTTTTTTTTAATTTTCCCAGTAAGCTATGAGAAAAACAAGCCCTAAATAATACTGCTAGCAGAACAGTATTATTGATAGTATGGTTTGATACATGCAATGTGATTCTCAAAAAAATAAAATAAGCCTGATAAATGTACTTTCTTGTCCTACTTTAATCAGATATTGCCTGGACAGCATCCCGTACATTCTGCAGTAAAACCATGTGTTAATAAAGGTCTGGACTTTTGAAACAAGAGGCTGCAATTCTAGTCATTGGTCTGGGAGACTAAAAGCCACGAAAAACCAACATCACAAGAGCCACTAAATCAAAGCTGAATCATTTCAGACAGAGAACTGCTAAAAAAAAAAAAAAAAAAGAAAAAACCCAAACCCAAACAAAAGAAAAAATAGCAACCCACACTTCAACAAAGCCTGAAGAAATCAACTGGCTTCAGGCCAAAAAATGCTAATGGAACACATATTAGCTGAGAAGAAGTGAAATAAGTTTCCAAGACTCATGGAAATTGTTTAAGATAAATACTCATTGTAGAGGGGAAAAAAAAAAAGCAACTCCACTGGATGCCTGATCTTGCTTTCTTTGCACACCCTAATTCTCTTTAAAGTAATTATGAGTTTAGGCTACGTGCCAGGGTTATATAACTATGTCTTAAAAGACAAATGCACAGTAGCACAAAGTAAAAATATATATAAATCCAGGATTAGGGAAAAAAAATCCATAGCTGGACAAACAAAGCTAGAAATTTAGAAAGAAAAGTACAATGAAAATAGCTAAAGGTGAGGTACATTCCTAATCCCTTTCTCTAGAACTGGAAAATATTAAGGAGGAGGAAATTCAGAGTAAAGGGGGTGAAATTGGAAAAGTTAAACAGGCTTGTTGAATAACAGAAATATTTGAGTTACATTTCCTAAACTACTTTAAAAGGGAGTAAACTAACCAAATGCCATCTCAAATCGGCTGTACGCCCACCACTTTGGTTGACTTCAGGGTCAGTAAGGCAGAGGACAGACATAAGCTAGCATAGCTCAAAAATCAATACAAATATAGATAAAACACAGATGGAATTTATTATAGAGCAGCTGGAAATGCAAAGAAAGAATTCTGTGGGTCTATACTGATGGTGTAAGTTTGAAAAATACTCTCTAAGTATGAAAGTAATTTACAAAACAAACAAACAACTTTAAAAAGTGAAGTTAGACACAGCCATACTACAGAAAACAGACTGTGGTACTCAAAGTCTGGTGCAATATTTCTGATCAGTTTAATAATGTTACCATTGAAATAAGTTCAAACATACTTGCTAATGAAGATCAATAAATCTTTCACATAATAATGTAACATGTGCATGACAACATCCATGAATTGGGCAGAAAACAACTTCCTAAAATAAAAGGGGAAATTCTAAGCTGTTTCTTTCCCCATTGCATTTCTTCTAATATATATATTTTGGTTAAATTTTCAGGTACAATTTCTTGTACTGTGCAAAGTTTTAAAGAATTCCTGGAAACCTTTAAAGACATTCATCAATGTCAAGATTTTTATTCTGTAGGGAGCCATGTCAGAATCAACACAATAAATGTTACTGTGAAGTATTGCTAGTGAGCCATTCTTACAAGAAAGTTTCCTTCTGTAACAAAACACAGAACAGTCAGTCATATCTCACATGGGTTCATATTTCAACAACGCCTTTTTTAAAATACCCGGCACCAAGAGTAACATTTAAAAGATTTTTATTAAAGGTGTACTGAACCCATCTTCCACACTAAGGATGCAGTTTCACCGTTAGTTGATATAAAGCTGATACAAATTTGAGCCAACACTGAAAGGGTAGTGATCTGGCTGAAAAACTAAGGGGTTTTTTTTGTTTGGCTTACTTTTCAACCATATCAGCTACCTAATTCAGCTGGCCATGTGGCTGCACAATTGTTGGTGCCTTCACAGGGGAGGAAGTCATAAGATGGGGGCTGGGAAAAACAGGTTTATGCTGTGGCATGAGCCAGTAAACAAAATACACACTGAAAACAATATGAAGGTACTAAATTTTGCCACATATCTCCTTAGGGCGTATATGGTATCTGAGACTGCAGATGAAGAGAGTCACAAATCATAAACTTTCATACTTAAAAAGACTGGAAAACAATGCATAATGAGAATATCTAAAATGCTTTATAGAAGAAACTATGAACTCAATGGATAGCAAGTTGACTGAGTAGCAGGTTACAGGTATTTCACTGAGAGGACAGAATTCCACCTAATTAAGAAAGCCAGCTCATTTCTGAATCAAAGTATGTTTCTGTTACCCTTTTTTCTCTATGTATTGATACAAGTTCCCTCTGTTCCTACTTTGCAAAGTTAAAAAAAGCCCTTCTGGCAGCCAGGGAACACGTGATCTTGCAGTGCCACCTGAAATAGTGTAGAATGGCTTACTTAATAAACATTAGAGGTTACTAATCATATATTGAATTCACAGATCAAAACCAGAGAGGCAGATAATCTTTTTCAGATGCTTACACGAATGTTGATGTTGGTAAGAACTCAGAAGAACTTGTGAAAACAACTGAGCACGTCAAGATTACAACAGCACGTATATAACACTTGGGAGACAGACACGAATAGCATTTGAAGACAGATATGAATTTAAGCAATACTGTTTTCTATAAACTGTTTCTCACATGACTTAATATGGATGACTGCCATTCTTCAACAACAACAATCAGTACCTTTCAAATTCCTCTCTGTATGGATACCAAAAAAAGGGCCATGATATTATCAAATACTACCTTTTTTGGTTGTTTCTACAAGACACTGGTGAGATTTTAGAAATGTGGGTAGCACAAAGGTCCCATTCCCTCTTCAATCATCCAACTAGCAGCCCAAGGAGTAGAATTAGATTCCTACCTGGCAAAACAGCCTGGTTTCTGCATTTCTGTTGCTGGAGGGAGAGGCAATTTGCACTACCCCACCTACTTGAACAAACTTTCCTCACTGGCAATGACCTTCACTTTGGAAGTGCATTGCTAACTATACTGGCAGACAGAAACCTCCCAACACACATACTTGTCGCTCTATCCACCCAGCACCTGTCCTTCTGCAGTCCCTTTGCAAGGTCTGTGAATGTCAGCTGCATAAGACAACAGGAGGCTTCTCTTGAACAGTCACTATTGAGTCTCTTGTGTCTATAATCCATCCTTACTGAATACACTAATGAATTAAAACATACGTTTGTGTTTGAAAGTGCTCACCTCAACTAAAAAAAAATCACAGCCATGCAACTAAGGTCATTTCTGTGCAACTGCCTTAAATTTAAACCACAGTTATCTCAGCTTCAAGTTGTTGGACCAAGAGATCTGTGAGGCAGTCTGTCTGGCTAAATTTCCACGAGACAGGTTATGTCTCACTGCAAGGGAAGGGGGAAGGTAAACTACCTTGAAAGGCTTTCAAAAGCTTCCCCAAGCTGTTCCAACTACTTGGCAAAGAACCCTTAAGGATATACTAAGACTAAACTATGATGCTGGGCCAGTTCATGAGAGTAATTCTGACCGCAAATAAATTTCAGGGATATTGCTTCATACTTGGTCCAGAACATAGATTGATGTGATGTCAGTCTTGATATTCTGCAGGCCACTGTCAAACACTTGTCTTGTTTAGATTCTTCCTTCGGGAGCTTCAACTCTTAACTTTCAGTTGTCTGTCTGATGTAAGCTGAAGCTCTCCTCTCCTCCCACCTCACGGTAAGCTCTCCTCTCCTCCCACCTCACGGTTGAGTTTAAAATCTTTTTTTTTTTTTTTTTAAACCATGAATAAGAATTGAAGGAGATTTTAGACTTTATTATACATGGCTGAAGGTGGGCCTCAAACAAAAGCCTATCCCTGAAATCCCCTGGAGCTCCGATTCATAATTTTCAGTCTGAACCATTTCTTGATCCCTAGTATAGAGAACAAGTCTGGGAAAAAGTAAAAGGGAAGTACATGAAAATAAATCAAATGCTACACAGGTTATGGTACTGAGACTGCTGTGGCCCTGAAAATGAACAGCCAAAGTATAGAGAGGAAAATCATCATGACATGTTATGGATACAACTGCCATTTGTAATAAAAATCTACAATTTCTGTGTAATGTAAATTTGCAGATTAATTTGTAAAGTGTAAATAAATCAAAATGTGGAGTTTGAAAAAAACCAACTGTGTCATTCCCTAGTTACATGATTCCACCAATTAGTAGTTTAGTATTGTTCCTTATTAAAAAGTTCTAACAGCTTTTATAATCTACTAGATAACGGGTGAAAGTGAATGACTTTCACAGTGAATACTTTCACTGAAAAGAGTTGGGTACACATTGGTCAGATTCTTCCCAAGACTTTCAAATTCCTGCCAATACATTTTAATACCTATTGAAAGCAAGCAGCCTTGCTTTACATCTTTATGCTTTGAAGGTATAAGCAGATATTCACAGTAAATCAAGACGGGCACCAGCTTCATTTTGAATGTGTAGGTTGTGTCAGATTAATTAGAACGTTAGCATAAATAAGCAAAAACAGTGGAACTACCATTCTAGTCACTTAACACAGTTTTCACAAAAAGAAAGGGAGCTTTAAATGAAGAAAGTATATTCCTAGATCCTGAATATACTTGTGAAAAAACAACAGTATGACATTTTCCTCATTATGGAAAATGCGTATAACAAATTCCTTATTTTCAGCAATATTTTTGGCTTTTGACATGATAACTATTTGAAGGAGATAAGCTATGCTACAATGATCTGTATTGGTATTTTGTTTATCAATTCAGAGTTCTAAGAGTGGGAGCTATAAGCAACCTAGCTTAGAAATTAGCTTAGAAAATAGCATTGATCTGCAAAGACATCAAAAGAATAAGGAGAACAAGAAAATCAGGCTTCCTTGATGTGGAAATAAAATTTGAGAAGAGGGGATAGTCCATCCTGAGTCTTCTCACGAGATAAAATCATAACTTGGCTTGATGGAGCACGTGGACATTGAAGTGCTCCTGGGTTCTGCAGACCAATAACAACCCCTGCAAGAGCTCCACCCCTTACTAACCACACAGGAGATGATGCACGACTGGCCTCCTAATATAGCTTCCTTTGTGTGCATTAAGCAGTGTGAACAACGTGTACTTCTTTGCAAGCAACCTCTTTCACAGGGACTAATAAGCATTTGTTTTATGTCAAATGCTGGAACAGTTTTTGCTGGACAAAGAGTTCGTCACAAAGAAAAGGAATTCCAGTAGTTTGTCAATAGCTGTAATTGCTCTGTGTGGTGCTTGCTAGCTAGACCTGTACTCTGTGAAGTACCACTGTAAATATCAGACCTAACCTGATTTTGAGGCCACGAGGTCATAACTTTAACAAACCAGTAAGTTTTTTCATGAGACCTTGGCTACTAAAATATTCAGTGTTGTGACTGACCCATTATTTTGAGAAAACTGTTTTAGTTCCGGAAGCATTTGAACTTGTTGTTAAAGTCCTAGCAATCAGATTAAGTTTGAAGTTCTTCATGGGTGGTCAGGAGTAAAAATAAAGAAATAAAATAGCCTGACAATCAAGAAATTACAAGAAAGTATGGGCTTCCTGAATTACCTCCCTTAGGGAGATTAAATTTGGAAACGGGCATTTACAGTATGCTTTGCTGTTAAACTGGAGCTTGGAATTATCTAAAGGAAAGATGAACTAACAAGTCACACTGTGTGAAAATTAGTGGGAAGAAGAGCCTTTAAAGCCTCTTTCTGGTTACAGTAAGTAGCTACAGTCTTCCCTAGGATGCTTTTTTTCCTAATACAATAAAAAAAAAGGTCCATTCAGATTCTTCTCTAAAAGGCAATGCACGAGTGTTCCTCATTCTGTTTCCAAGCAGACTGATAAATATATGCAAACAGATACATGCCCACAGGGAGAAGAGTCTGGTTCAGCAAGTTAGCATAATTCATTCTGAAGTGCTCGATTGTTCTGTCTGGAGCACCCAGTGTTTTTCATCTGCCCAGGAAAATCCTTTTTTACATTGCCACTTCATAAAAGAAAGCCATTGTGGAAGCGTATCTAGAGTAGCATTTTTTTTTGCTTTGTGTAAACAAACAGTTTTAGGGTCATATCTTTAAAATGAGAAAAACCAGCTGCAGTATACAGTTCATATCAATGTACATGGGTGCATATTGCAGCCACCCACAAATATCCAAACACAGATACCCTACAACCAATTTTATGGATGTTTAGACTAAGTGCTTATATAAACACTACATGCACAATTTTGAAAAATTTGGTACTTTGTTTCCAAAAACAGAGATATGATCAGAAAAAATGGATACAGACCCATTTGCAACATTGGCCTCAAAAGCTCAGGATATTGCATCCTTGTGTCCAGCATTAGAACCAAGAAATCCCTTGGTGATGGAATTTTGACAGCTAATAAACAAAAAAACCTAAACATTTTTGCACACGCACCAGGCTTTTGACCAAGAGCTGGGATGACTATTCTTATTTTATCTGATCTAGTTTACTTTTTTCTAATTCTGAGAAAAACACTCAACTGCAAGCATAAGTTGTAGAAAAAGAAACGTAATGCCAGGAATAAATGATGTGTATAAAATACAAATTACCAATTTGTGGGGAAAGTAACATTTGCCATATTTTCGGACTACTTTAACTATTTTACCTCAGTTGGTACTGTTAGATATTATTTTTGCCTTGCAGTCCGATGCCTCGTATAAGATTGGTTTGTCTTAATTGAAAACAGTGACAAATTTTGTGAAATGTCTCTATGGCTCTGAAGTCATCATAATGCTATATGAATTATTATCATGTGTTATATTCATAGATGATAGTGGGTTTACATTCTCCTTACACTTTAAAGAGGTTTCTGTGTCTCAGACACACAGAAACAATTGGTCTTGGCACAATCTGATGGAGATGAACATGCAGCTGGGGACAGAGAATGGAAATTTTAAGGAAGTGGAACAGAAACATTTTCCATCAGTAATTTTTGGAAGTTGTCTTTTCCCCTCCTTTTCAGTCACTTCTTCATCCCTCTAGGCACCATGGTTTCTCACCTCTCTGCTAATACAATTGTTTGTGTGATTAGACTCTCAGGTGACAGAAATAATATTTCTGTTAAATAATTATTTATTTCTGTTATCTCAGAGACACATAACGTATTTTTTTATTCTTCTCTCCCAAATCAGTTACTAGTTTATCCATGAGGCAAAATTCACAGCTGCATGATAGAAATTTTGAAATAAGTAACTGGTACTAAAAGTACACAATGAAAGATTCCCAATAGCACTATCACTGTACAACAGAAGGAAAGATAAACTCATCCTGAAGAAGACATATATTTCCTAATTTTCATAGTTAGGGGGTTTGTCTGGCTTTGAGGAAACAGTGGAAAAATGGAAAGAATTTGGGGAGAGGCTACCGTTTGAAGTGACAAGAACTGAGGGGAGGGAGACAGGACAGGGGATAGACAGGAAAGGGAACAACACAGGACAAAAAAATAAGTGGAAAGGAACAGTGCTATTACACTGCTCAGTCGCTACGGAAGTTTCTCCAACTCCCCTTCTTTCCAAATGAGTGAACGTTCCCTCATATTTCTCTGAAGGATGGGGTGAAATTCACTAACAGAGTATAAATCAATTGCAGGTGTTTCTCTGGAGTCTGATTTTCTAGGATACTCGTTATAGCAGCTTTGTCTTTTCAGTTACCAGTCCTCAAGGGACTGTAAATCCATGATGAGAAATAAAAAACAGCAACAGAAGGAGCAAATGAACTCATAGATAAAGATCCCGGGCCAAAAGTCTTTTCTGTTAAACTAAAACCCATTTATACTGCACTCTCGTGAAAAAAACCCAAAAGCAACAAAAACATTTCTCCCAGTAGAGTTATTGAGCAGAAGGTCACTGTCGTTGGAATGGCAGGAATTCTGAAGCCACAGCTTCACATATAGATGTTTTAAGTTGGCATTATTGCTCTTAATAAGCTACTGCTCACTGTCCCCACCCTAGTGCCAGCACAAGCATTTATATGCACTTACTGCTTTTCACCTGGCATGGCATCCGGGGCTGATTCTTTGTCTTTTCTAAGGTAAGAAGTGCCATGGGGCTAGGCTGGCTAAGGGGAGGCCAGAACAGGGTGACAAGAGCAGTGACTTATGCTTCTTGAAAGTGCTTACATGAGACGACAGCCTAAACCAATCCTCTCACATCTTTCAGTACTGGCATGTTGAAACTAGGCCAAAGCAGAAGAGGCCTCCTGGAGTGTGTATCACTAATATTATCTACTACTGAGAATCCATAAAAAGACTATGAAAAAAAAAGCAACATAAGCTGCAGAAGGCTGGAAACCTTTCAGGCTCCCAACCATCTAAGAAAAAGTGGGTTTGCTACAGGTAGTTTAAAGCACCTCCTTTACTTGCTATGATCAGGATCTCTTGCTCTGAAATTATTCTTAGCATTAAAAATTCTATGAAAGAACAAAGCTATACAATGTACAGTAAAAGCGTTCTTGAAACAGAACACTTTTTTTAAGCTTTCCGTGGGGTGTTTGTGGGTCATTGGGTTATAACAACCGCCCACTAAAAATAATAACTGAAAGTGTGTAATTAATTGGTCAAGAAACAACTACTGTCTTCTCCTTCCCAGAGCATGTTTACAGTGATTTGGAATAACCTGCCTTGCTTTGGCAGGCTGTCTCAGACTGACTGAGCTGGACAAACCAGTTTTAAATGGACAGCTTTACCTGTAACATCTTTTGGCAATTTGGTAAAACAAGAGTGTATCAAATGTAGTTTGTTGTTTTGTTCAAGAAAATTCTCATACAAAAGTGACCTTGCAACTATGCACCGCCAAAAAACTCAACATAATGTAGGCTCACTGCAGAAATGGCAAATGCACTATCACAGTTTTACATTTTCTGTGCTGCTTTGGCAGCCTTATTTTGTCATAAATAATGCTTATTAAAAAAAAAAAAAGTTGACTCCAGTTCAGCAAGTTTAGATTAGATGACTACAAACTAACTTTTAACAGATTGTGTGAAGACTGACCTCTAAATGACTGTGTGAAACCAGCCTCATCAGCGAGACTCACACTCAAGACACACTGAAGATAAACAGATGACAAAGCTTAATTGATCAAATGAAGTGAGCTGTGAAAACCTCACATGAAGCGTCAAAAAAAGTGTCAGACAACTGAGTGATGCTCGAGTTTCCTCCTACGTACAGCATGGAACTAACCCATACAGTTAATCTAGCAACTAACAGTCTCTCAATTTGAAACCAGTGTTTTGCTGTACTGGAGAAAAGGAGAGAAAATATAGCTATTTTTGATAGCTTAATGGAACAAGTTTGGCTGTGCCTTAGCTTAGTAGGTCTCCTGATCCATCAACTAGAGCCAAATTGACACTGTCTACCCCAGTAGAGAGACAATGGGTTCTTCAGGTTTGCTCGTGGAGGACAGTGATGTTAAGCAGGTAGTTGTAAACGCAGTTCTTGGCAATCAAAGTCAAGAGAGAAAGGTCAAGTGTTAATAATTTTGAATCCGTGAAGAATTAGAGGCACACATCCTAATACTCTTGAAGTAGGAGTATGCTACATCTAATCCATCAATAAACCTGGAACCGGCTTCAGGGATGTATATTCAGCACAACTGTCAAATAAGGGAAAAACAAGAGCAACAAGACCCCCACCCTTAACTAACCAAAATGACAGCAAAAGTCTTTTCCAGGTAAATACCACAGAATTGAAAGTGAACTCACATTCAGCATATCACATGCTGAGTGCAATGACTGTCATACATAATTTCTAAACTGGTAAGATTGAAGTTTCCTCTAGAGTACTAGAAAATATTTTTAAGTGAAGGAATCTTTTGAAAGGATTATCATAGGAATCCATGCACGTATATGCATTCTGTCTTACCCACTATCATAACCATAGACCTAACCAACTTAAATTTTAGATAATTTTTGTTCATAAAAGAAAGGATCTGATAACCCTATTATTTCCACATTCTAGAAGATGTGTGTAATATCATTGCTCTGAGGACTGGTAAGGAATGTGGCTGGGTTCCACTCCAACCGGCACAAGACTAAAGTATCTTTTGGGAACTTACAGGAAGATAATTACTATGGAGTGCAAGTATTCAGAAGAGATGAAATGATCAGTATTTGAAAAAGCCCTTCTCCTTACTTTCATGTTAACATATATACTTCATTTCAAACGGTCTTAGAAGAGTCTACCCCCTTCCAACCAAAAAAAGAAAAGGATTTAGTGGTATCAAACAAGAACAAAATCCATTTAAATTTCTGGCTAAAATAAGCTACAATATTACTGGGTTTTAAAATCTGTTTCCAAGAAGCTACATACACATACGGCATTAAGTGGATATTCCAGTAAAGCCAAAGAAAATCAGACTCAGGTCATTGCAAATGAAAACAGGGATCTGAAAGTTTACGGTTTGGACATTTGTAAATTTTGACATTGAAAACTTTCAAAAATACCTTTGTCATCTCAGAATTGTTTTTGCATTCATATCAGAGGTAGAATACTCAACATTTTATGTTTATAATACTTCTTTCTCATTTTAGAGAGAATATTTCTCTCTCATTTACTTTTTCTGAAGTTTAAGTGTTTCTCCCTGTATTGAGAAAGAAAAATAACCTTCCTTCCAATCACAAATTAAAGAAATAAAATACTTGGTCTGTAAACCAACTGCTTTCTGAAAGCTTATGACAAATCCTTTGACCATACCTAAAAATAGATTCTGATTCATGAAGGATACTAGGTGGTATAAAAACAATAACTAGAACCAATTACAACGTTTAAAAGCCTACAGATTCCCATACAAGCAAGAGCAAAAGGGTACCGAGAACTCAAAGCATTTGCTACATATTTTCAGCAAGGTCAACAACCAACAGCCAATGTACAAAGCTGATAAAGTTACTGTCTGTTATCTCTACTCCTAAAAATGTTATTCTGTCCTTAAATAATGCTGTACTGCATTTTCCATTGGCAAAAAGTAGATGTAGTTTCCCAATGTTTTTCTGAAACATTCCATGGGTGCGTAAACATTAAATGTACAAGTGGTACGCAACAAGTTGCATACAAACAGCCATTTCCTACCCTTAATATTTCAAATTACGTTTATGTTGTCCAAATCCTCAGTCATTGGTTTCACAAGACACTAAAATCATACTAGTACTCATCCGTTATTACATTTTAACCTCTATCCATATAAGCTTTGCAGAATATCATTATCCAGAGCATTGAATCTAAACGTTTCATTCCAAATATTGCCTGATAAGGCTTGGCAGTCCAGAGCTTGCTCTTTCACTGTTTGAGTATAAACTGGGATTTAGATGTGGCTTCAGCAGGGGTTCTTAGTATGTGCCTCCCTTTTTTAGGAGGATCAGATTTTATCTTTCAAAGCTGTTCTTTTGTTCTGAATTTCATTTGCCACAAAGAAAGGACATAACATACTATTATTTATAACAAAGAGGTAAGTATTTTTTAAGTTTTACTGCTTATGCCATTACTTATACCAGTATTAATTATATGGTAGCAGTACAAGAACACAAAGAAACACATTTATCTACCTCACTTTTTACCAGTAAGTTTGTGGGGTTTTCAGCTATAAAATTTCGTTAATTGCGACTAACTTTTTCAATATTTTTTCAGAAAAGTTAAGTGATAATTTGGGAAATTACCATTTGTTTTAGTGACTTGAAAGTTTGTTCTGAATTGGCCTTATCTCGTTTTGGAAACAATGGCATAACTTATTTAATGGCCTAAATCCATGTCTATTGTTAGAAGCATCATCTCAGTGAGCTTCAAGTTACATAAAGCTGTTTTTTTCCTTAAATAAGAGTTAACTTTGCCTTGCTTTAGTAAGGCTGGTTCTCTGGCAGAAATCAGAGAGGCTTGTTTGAAAAAGGATTTGACATGCATGCTCTCTCCTGCTCAGAACTGGCAGAACAAACCTCATATAAAAAGCCTGCTACATCAAAGCCCGGGAAGCTTATCCACTCATATATTTAGCTATTTTTTTTTATTTTTATAAAAACCTTGTCCTTTGGCTGTTTTTGATGAACTACACTTTATGCCCCACTGCAGATTGTACAGGCAGTAACCAAGCAAAACACCTATGTGTCAACATTTTCTTTAAGTTCTCCTGCTTGTTTTCAAAAGCACGTCTTAAATGCAAAATTTCAAACCTTCTGAGTTCCAGTTTGACAAATTTATTAAAAGCAGCTAGATACCCTAAATAAAGATGATTTAATTCTGTCTTTCACATTGTTGTGTCAGTAACTTGTTAGGATTAACTCATTTTTCATTCTGTCAGTAGAACAATACATAACAAGCCAATTCAGATCCTCCTTCATATCTTCTTTTTAATACTAACAGAGAATTGGCAGATATATTTAAAATACCTCTTTAACAATCAGCACAGAATATTACCCTATGTTGGGTAACTTCTACTCCTGACTAAGGTTAAACTGAAATGCTTTCCTGAAGTTCCCATCTGAGTTTTTCTCATTAAATCATTCTGCTATAGAACCATTTATACGCTGATAACTTGTTCGAAATGAGACTGTATCAGGGATAAAACATGACTCTCCTATAATGGTCCTATGTATCTTAACAACTGTCTTCTCTCCAAAGCTTACAGCAGAGAGTTTTAAAGAGGTGTTAACAGCCCTACTGTAAGAGGAGTCTGACAAAAAATGGAATCCGCTGCCAGACACTGCCTACAACGTACGTGATAGTAAACAACATGGAAACTTGAACAAGCAACATGCTTGTTTATAAAAGCTGTGGTAAATAGCCCTGCAACATTCTAAGTGCAAGTAAAATCTGGATTATCTATTGTTTTACAGTTTTTACCTTAATGAAACACAGAATCATTAGAATTCAAATATTTACCTTAGCCATTAAAATACTGGGGAATACCTTAATTAGCTGGTGATAATTCAGCAGTATCTCTAATCAGCTGTTTTATCTGTTTCTACACTTACCAAGAACAGAAGGGTTTTTCCTCCAAATTTCCACAACCTGGGAATATTGTGAGAATGGTATTTAGCACTTCATGATGTAATGAAATTATAAATAATGTTTGGACAATATCAAATTCCAAAAGTCTTGTCTGTAGCTTTCTCTAATAAAGCACATTACTACAACTGCAGTTAATTATGAAATCCTGTGAATCAGTGACAGAAAAAGTCAAGTTCCCCTGCGTCTTTTATCTTTCTACTGCCAGGGACAAGAATTCACATAGGAAAAGTAAATTGGACAGAGCAAAAAGTAGACACATTAGCATCAGAACTCCAGAGTCCTATCTCAGTGACTTAAACATCTCTGCTATGTTTAATTAAGTTAGCAATTCTTAGTCTCTCATCTACACAAACACATACACTAGTTAAAAAGAGAAGATACATTTACCTATACTACAGCAACAGTCAGGATGGACATCTGACATTCTGGACATTTGTAAGGGGGTTTTGTTTTGGGGCAGGTGTTTTAGATGCACAACATACAGTTCTCTGCTGTGGCACATGCTCAAAATCTTCTGTGACTTTGATAGAGCCAGGATGAGGCTTATTACTTGATCCCAATGGCTATGGACACTGATAGGATGTTGATGCTTACTGAGTCTTCCATGCTGCACATTTCTATGGTGTTTACTGATAACCAGCACCATGTTTATGTGTTTTAATGGAAGCTGAAGGCACACAGTTCTGACCTCAGGGGCTGACTTGGCAGTTTCACTCAGACAGGCATTTATCAGATAACAAAGTCTGTAAATGTCACTAAAGTCAATTTTAGACTGTGTTGAGAGTTAAGTAAACATGATTAGTAAGTAGGCCAAAAGGGTAGTTGTGAATTTCTGTTTCTGACAGCAAACACTGTTTATCCTATATTGCTTTAGGGAGAAGAGTTTAATTCCCAGTGAGCATTATAAAAGTAAACAAAAGCTGAAGCATATCCAACTCAAAATTCTGAGCAATTTCAGCAAGCCAACAACATCTAAGCTAATATGACAACTATTTCCCTAAGTATTTAAAATACCACAGAAATTAACTTTAAACAATGAGAAAATTAAGCCTCTAAGAGGACTTCTCACATCCATGGAATCTCCAATGACAATTTTATCCTGTAAGCACTTATGAAAATTTACTGAGTTTTAAAGATGTAATTAATATGCATGTTTGGAGCAATCAGTTGTCAGAAAATAAAGCCAGACTTTTCCAATAATGTTTGCCATTTCAGTATTGTAGGTTTTGAATATTTAATAATAAAATAAAAGCATTTTTCTTAAGAGTGTCACAACAGAAAATGTTACTACTGAATTCAGAAATGTGGAAAATAAAAATGCCTCCATCCTTCAGATAAAACCAGAAACAAATTCCTGCAATAAAACTGTTGTCACTTGAAGTTGGTTGAACTTTCTTTCTGTGAGTATTGAATTAGCAGGTCACTTTCTCCAAGTGTGCTACCTGACATTCATTAAACTTTCCCTAAACTACAACAGCAGCAATCCATGCTATTCTGCTTTGCCTGTTGGAACTGCCTGTACTGTTGGTGCTCTAATTTATTCATCTACCAGGGAGAAATACACTGCTACTGAACCACAAAGTTGAGTTTTTCAATCAGATCACCACTTGCTTACCCCTGGCTATTCTTGAATACCTGAGAAGATTCTGCAGAGATACAAGATTTGCTTACCCAATTTGTATTGCAGAAGCTGAACTAGAAAGAGGTGGCATTCAAGTAATCTGAATGTAGGTCCTCATTAGGACTCTAGAAGCTTTAAGCTTAGTAAAGTTTGTTTACTTCCCTCATTCTCTTCCAAATTAAAAAAAATGATAACATGGATTGCAGTTGCCAACACAAATAAAACCCAAAGAAATCCTTAGCTTAAGAAATCAGCTACAGGTGGAAATATAAAAAGGAAACAGATACATATAGGAAAGGGGGAAAAAATACCAAAGGACTTGCACAATGCATTCACTGCCAAGGTACTTTATGGAAGTCCATGAGATAAACTCAGATAAATTACTGTAAGATCACTACCTGTTTGGCAAGTATACCGCACACATACAAGATTGTAGAAGACTATTTTCTTCCAGATTCCAGGCCAGTCATTAGCACACAGAATAAGCAGGAAATTACATAATGAGAAAGTATCCTTCTGAATCAGTGAGAAATTTTAAATATTATTGCAGGTTCAGATATGTTTCTAATATTTTTATACCTCTATTTACATATATTGAAAACTAGAACCAAGGTTTGGCGTGTTAAACTCCCATCTGCTACATTCACAAATTATCATCAGCTTGCCATTTGCACGGCAGGTCCTTGGGTGAAGCAGCTAGTTTATCAACAAGAGAATGTCTCGCTTGGTATTCAAGGAAGTAAGAATTGCTGGTATACTTTTGTGTAGAGGGAGATCTGGAGAGATCTGTAGAGGTCGGGGGGTTTTTTGTTTGTTTGGTTGTTTTTTTTAGAAGGCCAACACATTAACTGTTTCAGGGACATCTATTAAAAATGTAATATTAAGATACAGAGAAATTATAAGCAATTGGAAAAACAGAGACCATCAGAACAACAAAACAGAATGTGATTACGGAGGAATACTATAGGTGGGATTAATAGAGAAACATATCATAATTCCCACTGAAATCAGCAATAAAGTGACTTAATGATTCAAGCTCTAAGTATGTTGTTCACACAATCATTTCTAGAAAACTCTGAATACATGGCCTTGTAATGTCAGTACCATTAAAACAGACCAGTATAACCGTTTAATATTACACGGAAAAACTTATCAGTTCACTAGAAACATTTTCCATAGTATCTTTAATGAAAAATCTTTAGTAAGAATTTTTAAATTAAAAATTCAGGCTTCTGCCCTGTCTCTTCAAGGTTTCACCCACTGAGAACTTAAGTATTTTGATCTGCATTTTATACATCTGTCAAGATCAGCCAAATATTTAATTTCTCCAAGCAGGAAAATGAATGAAACAGCTATATTATAAACCAGCACTCACAGAGAAGAAAAGGAACTCTTACATTATTGTATTTCCAATGGAAAATATGTTATGAGTTTTTCCTCTGACTCTGCTAAGAAGCTACTAAGGCCTCAAGAAAACATGACAGCACAATTAATGCAAAATATTCCTTATCCTGAATGGATGAACCTTATGCTAACAGTGGTTCATCTGTTGGAATTGTGAAGGCTTTCCATCAGAATGAAAGAAGCGGGGAGAGAGAGAAGGCAAGAGCAAGTGGGAGTGACAGAGCACGAGTGACAGCAAGTGAGGGAAAGGGAATGAAGGAAAAGCTACTTCAAGCTCTAGTTACTTTAACTTTTTTCTTATTATTACAATTATTTTAATAAAAGTATTTTAAAAAAAGAAATGTAAAGAAACTCTTCCCTTTAATTGCACTTTTTGAATTCTAAAGCCAAAGATTTTTCATGCAATAATCTAAGCAAGAGATTTTTTCCTCTGCATTGTTATTACTATCTCTGCATCTCCATTTTTCACTGCAGAAGTATATCAACAACTGCAGCAGGATTTGAGTAAACTACTACCCCTTGCACTGAATTAACTTTAATGAAATGAATGACAGAGAGAGAATACTAAATATTTGTAAGTTTTCAATACTAATATACTAAAAATACTAAGAATTTAAATTGTTGTGAACTTCACCAAGGAATTTTAACTGAGTAAGCTTCTTTACTCAGACTTAAACATTTCTGGTTTTGTAAACATAGGTCATATCTTTCAATTATTTTCTGCAAACTGATTTGTAAAAGTCTCTAACATGGGCAGAAGACAGATGTTACTGAAAATGTTAAACAGATTTTAATGGCTTTCTACCTATTTTCCTAAATACATTTTTCAGCGGCTGACACCATTCTCTGGATGTCAAATCAGCATACTTATAATGCATTGATATTTATCAAATTTATAAAATACATAAGAATACAGACACTCAGTCCCACAGAGAACTGATGAGTAAAGAGTTAACGAATCAAAGGTTATTTTGATTATACTTTAATTTGCAGATGACATCAAGCTCATTTACTAGGGGTTTGATTCCATTAGCTTCATATATGCTAATTATTTTTCTGACTAAACACACTGCAGCGTTTGGCGAGGATACCTAAAGGCCTTACACAAGATAATAGGCAGGAGTTTTACAACATCACAGATCTTAACCATGTTAGGTTCCCTGAGTATTTTTTTTATACAAATACACTATATATATATAATATATTACCAAGTCTACCAGAAGGTAAAAAGGCGATTATATCTCTAGTAAACAACTGTTCTAGTTGACACAAAGGTTAACCCTTTGTCATCCCCCGGAGACATTTTATACGTTAGTCGTTAAACTGTTCTGTGTAAACACTGCTAGCATCCTGTCCTAAGCATTGGGGTCCTTTCTGCCTTTCCCACTGCAGCCAAATTCTAGACTCAGGCTTCCCAATTGGTATTCCTGATAGGGCACAAACAAGGTCTCTGAAATTCACCCGCCCCACCACCTCCCCCCGCTCTTATATTCGTTTTTCGGTATTCTAGAAAGTTTCAAGCTGTCTCCATGACAGACATCTACCCAAGCAACACAGCTCCCTCCACTGGATGAGCCTTTTCTATTCTTACCTCCGTAAAAGTCTCTGTGACAGCAATAAGGCTTCTTAGGGCAAGAAATATTTGATAGCATTAATAAGTCTGACAAAACAGGACCTGCAGGACTTGTTTGGTTCTTAGGTCTTTTCTAATCTATTTAGTTTGGGCATTTGCTTGAGTAAATAAACTAGGAATATGGCTTTAATTGACTGACATATTAGTATCTTTAAATCCTGGCTCCTCTATTGATTCCGTATATAACAAAAAATTAGCACATGGAAATTCTTTATCCAAAGTTTTACAGCATGCATACTGAACCAGACAGAAATGAACGCTACCGAGTTCCAATCTCCTTTATTTGTCACCACAAAACATTTCTTAATGTGGGGCAGAAAATGAAAACACAGTTACTGTAAATAAATGCAAAAGATAGTGGAAGATAAACCTGAGGACAAGGAATAAAACTTGAAATGATATACAAAGCTTGGTAATATGACCGTAGTTGGAAGCAGCATGAAAATCATCAGACAATTATATCACTTCAATAAAAAAACCTGGCATATATCAGGAGGGAACAGAAGAATAATAAAAACAAGTAGCTCTGTAACTATATGAGTTCATGATTAAACTCCATAAGCTGTAGCACCCTGTCCAGAAATTCTCCTTACCCAAGTGTGAGTTACTACTTCTGCAGAGCATTTTTTAAAGCATGGGCATGACCAACTGCAGATAGATGGGCAGGACTAACTGCAGGTAGTTAGATGTTTCTGCGATAAGGTAAGTTCCAGCAACAAATTTATTAAACCAAGAGGACACCCTAACAGTAGATACTGGGAGTCTGAGAGTAGCCATCACTTGAACTTGTAATCAGTTTGGCTACCTTTTTGCATATATATTACACAAAAAAGTTATGCAGTAAATCAGCTATTCAGAAATTATCCTTGTTAGATGAATCCTCGAATTACCTTCTGTTTTATATTTCTTGAAGGAAAGAATGATAAAGCAATTACTAATCAGCCCTCATATTGTTACAGATTTCAAGCTAAATTCATGTAGCTTCCAAATTCCATTAAAACAGAATACCTGCTGTTTACCCCAACTACCATTCACTTAATTATGTTTATGCCTATCACGGACTACTGTAGTGTTCATTGTTCACATTGTTCACACTTCAAAGTTCACATTGTCAAAAGGAACTTTATACCTGTATATTTATCTACGCTGACTCTACTGAACATATTTTCCAAACAAAATGAGTATTGGCAGAACTAGCTTTGGTCAGTACCTCTCACAGTCATATTGGTTGATCTTTCATTTCAATTTTTTGAACAATTTATACTCAGCAAAGAACATGATAAAATGTACTGTCAAAACCTGTACAAAAGGTACAAACAGATTTTCTAAAAGGCAAATTGTATTTTCAAATATTAATCAACAACCATGACATGTCTTGGTTGAGTAACGATTTCCAGTTTCTCATTTTGGATTAGAATACTAAGTGCTGTATGCAGAGTGTTTTTTTCATTTCTTGACAGACCTGGGTGCTAGAGGAAGTGGCAGTGCAAACTTCTGTCCTATTAGTTAAAAACTCTTAGCCTGAACCAGAAGGCACCTTTCTCTAGGAAGTCACTCAGAAGGCAAAGATGACAGACATAATATTATTGGTACTTTAAAATTTAGTGTTCCTCTTTTCGTCTTTCCTGCAAACCAAACACAAAATGATGAACACCATCTGTCTCAGTTTTGAAGCTTCAGCATTTACCTGCTACAGCCAAAGTGAGCAGTCCTGGAAAATGGATTTGTCTGCATTGAGGCAGAGCAAAACAAAGGTAGTGCAAAACAAAACCTGTATCCCTTCTCACCTCCCTTCGCCTTCAACCCAGAAAAATATGACATTTTTACATTTTCAAAATTATGTGTAGATTGGATAATTATGAGGTCAGAGATGAAACAGTACGAAGGCATATGTGGTTGCATGCCATTTTTGAAGCCATGTAAATATGAAGTACATATGATGGTTAGTCTGCCAGGATTAGAGTGCAGGGAAGCACTTAAGCAGTTTGTTTGAGAACTCTATTCTGTGATACTAAGAGAATCCTTGAACATTTCTACAGGAACTTCCTATCAAAAACCACACTGAGAACCTCTCAGACAATGCTGCATATTAGAAGAACTGAGCACTTGGATTTGCTTTGCTTGATCATTTCCAAGTATTAAATCCATCCAGTTATTTCAGCGAGAAGGAAAGAAAAAAACCAAACCAACAGAAATGTTTCAAAAGTCAAAATGTTTCATCTCAATTCTTTTAGTTCATGATTATCATAAGACTACCATAAGCTGTTTTTTCAGATGGATGGTACAACATTTCCTCCTGTATTTTCTGGTTCAAAGGTGCATCATAAACTGCTCACACACTGATCTACTCAGCCTTGTTACAGAAAAAAACAAGCCACCCCAAACGCATGATCTGCCCCACACCCCCCTGACCTTTGCTATCTTTATTCTGTAACACTGTCTAATCATTTGTGCTTCTGCACAATTCCATATACATCCAGTACCGACTGAAAATGAAGAAGGTTCTTAACACTTAGGCTGATCTTCTAGTTTATATTTACTTCTTAGTTTCTAGTTTATATTTACTTCTTAGAAAAAAGCCTACCCTTGTTACCTTGAGAGAAACGTGGGGGTAACAGTTGGCAACAAAGGCGTGAGAGAGGCAACAAAGCTATGAAGCAACAGCCAGGCAGAAGAGAGAGGAAGAGCAGTCTTTCGGAGGCACTAAAGGTTTTCACAAGCTTACAGCATGCGTTTAACTGAAAACTTAATATGCACAGACTCAAACTAGTGGCTGAACCTGTGTTCATTTTCCTCCATTTCCCTGCTTATCCTATAACCTGGATTACTTTCAGTGTTAAAATAAACACCTGAAAAACACAGAAGTCCTGTGTGCATGTCATGTCATGTAGTTTTGGGAGGGTATGCTCTACACATATTTTATAACTGATTCAAGGACGTTTGACTTTTCCTGTTAAAATACTGATTAGATTTTATGTAAGCAGGATGTACAGTTAGTTCTTTCCACCTACCAAAGGTCACAAAACATTAGTGTCAAAAGAAGAAAGAAAAAATCTAAAAAATACATTTCTCACCTACCTTTAACCTTTCTTGTTGTGGATATCCATTGTTACAAAGAGATTCAGACTTGTATTGCTGCAGATTTTAAAAGGCTTAAAGTTCATTTATGTGTACCCTTTAACACTATGTTAACAAAGGCACTGGTAAAAAGGAAATTTCTCAGCAATAACTGCCACTGTTTTTGGATCATGCTATTCCTTGGACTGAAATAGACAATTAAAGCCACTGAAAGCAGAACAAGCGCAAAACCCTGATATATTAATTTTATTTACAACTTCAAGTTACTATCTCCTCTTAGGTTTTCATTGAAGTCACCTGTAGGAACTGGAAGAAAAAGTGACATTCTACTGCCTGAGCAGGCTGCCTTTAAGAGCAGACTAACTAGCACATCATTTCAATATTTAAGTTATTTGTGACTATTTTGAGGAATATGAAAGAAACTATTGACACATTTTCATGTGACTAAGCGTCCAAATGAGGAATCATGAAAGTTAATGGGATTAGAACTGTCTCATAAAACTGAATTTAGGATAGTATGAATGAATATATTATTAATATGCAGCATCAGATCCATCTGATCAGTAGTTACAGAATTTTCAGGTGGAACCGGAATAGTTTTATGTCTCTTCAAGTTCACACAGTTCCATTAGGGCTGATATAACTTGATACAACTCAATTACAGGATTTTCACACAAGTATTATATATTTATACTTTTTTTGACATCCTAATCATAGAAAATCTAGTTTTCTCAGCAAAACTGACTCTTCTTTCTCAGAACAAAAATAGCGCCTAAATTATTTGCAATTTTCTAGGAAGGAGTCATGCTTTTAAAAGTGTTCTTTTACTCAGAAGGATATAAAGATAGAATAGCTTAAAGATTTGTAGGAAGATTTAGAATTTAGCATCATTATAACTTGAAGAAAAGAGAATGATTGTTTTGATTCTAGTCCTCTCACTGGGTCTCCTTGCATACTTTTTTAACAGGTAGCTGGTTCTACAGCTGCAACACGCTATCATCTGTGATTTTTCATCTCTTCTATCTGAAAACATCAATCTAACATACCACAAAACGCTCAGAAAATTTGTTCCACTGATCTATCTTTTCTTTTTGTTAAAAACTAAACAACACTCCCTTCATTCTTCAAAACAGTGAGATACAGACCATGAGAAATAAATGCGACTTACTTACAACCTATATTTCATAACACTTCCTATTTCCTCTTCTCTCTCCCAGTGGTCTCATAGTTTTTCACGGTGATCTAATATCACTAAGGAAGTCAACTAATACCTTGGTTTAAACTAATCTAAACTACTGCATTCAGGCCACAGGTGTGCCATGAGGCGTCATAATACTTCTTGTTCCTCCTCAGGATTTGCAACTTTTGTGTAAGCAAATAGCCTGAGAAAATGGAGACAACCGCTTTTTTCTTAGTATATTCTCTCATAAAGCCTCTTCTATTTTTTTATATTATTTGTTATTTGTAAATCATAAACCCTAGTCCTAGTATAACAACTGCCTGTTGATTAGTGACCAATGAAATAGAAATTCTTCACCAAAGTTTTCTTTGGTTTATCTTTAATCCTGTTAAAAAAATACCGGTATGAAATAATAGAAACAAAAGCACTACAAATGAATCATTCGTATATTAATTGCGAAAACAGATGTAGAAAATGCTCAGAACACACTATAATCAAATGATTAACTTAATGTGCAATTATTCTGCTTTGCATTTTAGCAAATTTTGCTCCTCCGTGTTAGCATTAGTTATTTCTACTACAGTAGAAAATACATGCAGATTAAAGTTTTATTGTGGGTAGACTTTATTAGCAAGATAAGGATCCAAAGGTCCTTATCAACCTTGAAAGAGCACAGCAGATGAAACTGAAGAACTGGACCTGGATGGACATTTGCTCGTGAATGCGGAGTTGCATGTTTATTGTGATTGCTAACTCCTACACAAAACAAGTGTCATATTTTTCCTATACAGATGAAGATTGTCTTGTTCATTTCCAATGAGCATTTTGTTGCTATGAGTATTTACAGCTTTGAGTTTCATTCAGCCTTATGGAACATGGGAACCTCAATTATACTTTACACCTTTTTCCTATCAGAAATTATTATGGGGGATGCTAACCAGTGCCTTATGGAGAATAAGAGTATATATTTTTAATGTCAATTTTCAGACTCCATAGAATTTTAAATTATTGCTTTTTCATTTAAATTATTGTTGATATAACTTCACAATTTTTTGCAACAGCCATGTTTTGTTCTTCTTTTGCATTTCTGTAATGACAAAGCTTTCATTTCCCACATATTTGCTGTAGCAAATAAATCTTGAATAAATGCTGAACATATTTCTAATTCACAGTTCTAATTAAAAATATCTGCTGTTGTTTTGTAACTTAACTTATGGAGAAATACGGAAAACCCACTAGAACGTACTTCACTGTTGAATCACATAAGAGGCGGGGAATATCCTGCCCTTAGTTGGGAAAGGCTCTGTTACCTTTTGTTTCATACAGATAATGGCAGCAGAACTCTACTCTGTGTGTCATTCAAACTATCAAAGAATCATTTTTTATTCAGGTTTTCATCAGAAGATGCAATATCTTCAAACAAAAACCTACAAAAGTCAATCTTAACATTCAGGTTGAGCATTTCTGTAGTCAGTCTTTCCTAATTTAGGCTGCTAAAGCACATCACATTCATATAGTCATTAGTAGAACTGGATGGAAAACAGTTTTCCTACCTCACTTATCTTCTCACCATTTTCAAAATATTGTTCTTCCGCATAAGAACAAGCGTGAAGCTTTCAAAGCTCCTAGCACAAGTGCCTGTTCTCAGGACTTCAACGGCCTGGGCTCTCTCAGGCAGACTAAGGACTTATACCTGATTTTTGTATATTCCAAGGCGTTAATTATTGGATTGTCGTCTATTCTCACATGTTCTTTTTCTATCCAATGCTTCCTAATACAGTCTAAACAGTGACTTACTACTTGCATATATCAAACACAATTATTAAGGAAGTAGTGATTTCTTGCAGTGTCTTTAAAACTCGATGCCTCGCAGGACAAGCATTATAAACACCATAGCATGTACGTGACTAGAAGTACAAGTAAGTTCAATATTAGGCAAATAGCTAGTAGAAAGATCAAGTTAAGAATAATTTCAGTGATGAGTGAAAAGTGAAATAAATATGTTAACAAAGGGCGTAAGAGACATTCTAGAAATGACTGAACTAGCATCTTTGCAAAAATTCCTGAGGCATTGACTACAAAACAGAAGAAACCATGAAAGAAAACTCAGTTGCTGAGGAGTGGAGTCTGAAGTACCAAAGAATTCAGTTCAAGAAATAGCATCAATTTCACAACTAGTATGAACACAACTGTTATTAGTTAAGGAAGTTCTATCAACTCATACAGCAGTGACTTTGATGCGTATCAACCAGATTAACCCCTTATCTTTAAGAAATAATTTTGATTATAGTCTCAGCTTTTCCTTATTGATGTTACATATAAATGGCTTGATATCTTTTTAATTATGTTTAGGATTCATTTCTCCTGTGTATTATTAAAAATCTAAGACTTTTGAATACATTTTAAAAAACCCTGATCTCAGAAAAAAACAGGAAACAAGATAGCCATGCCTGTAAGGAAATACTTATATTAAGTATTTCTGTTAGTAAGGAAATAATAATTATCAACAACTTCATAATCTGCAAGAAATTCTCTCTCACTGCTTTTCACTTTTAACGTGTATTCTTTTTACAAAATTAATACCTGCTTTTAATTTTCACTACAAAAAACATTGTCAAAGAGAACTGGATGAGATGGAATTCAGGAATTCTGCCCATTCATCTTCTTCACAGCATGCATGATGCATGCCCATGCAGAATACTACTTCTCACAGTAATGCAATAAAAAACCACTGATCATTCTACTGGGGCAGTTATGACTGTGCTAATTTTAAAGGTGTCAAACATATAACTTCCGACTGGCTTCTTTTCAGCTTATGTTAATGGATGAACTGTAGAAAGAAGGCTATCAGTACCTACAGCTGCTCTCTGCACCTACAAGGGAGAAGCATGGAAAAGAATGACTCCTGCTAAGCTAATAGTTTTTCTGATCGTTGTATATGACAGACTGGAGAAACATTCCCAACACAACATAAAGCAATTGTCATTTGAAGAGAAGCTCTCCTGTCAGGAAATTCTGGCACCACACTGTAATCACATTGAGCCTTTGAACCCTGAACTGATGGCTTGTTACAAAGCCAACTAACATCACAAATGTAGGTACATCCAGTACCCATAAGAACGCCATCTTCTTTTCTGTTACTACTTTAACAGACACATGGAAAAATAATACTAATACTAGTCCACTTGAATGGAAGTTTTTCTTGGACATGTTAAATACAGTTCTATAAAGGTTTTGTAGACATTCAGACTGAGGATTATAAGAAGTTTAAGGTGGAACTTTCATATGCAGACCACGTACTGAAATAAATATTAATATTTGCCTGATTTTGAGAGATGCAAAGTATATGTAGATACCAGACACTTATGGGGACGCTTGTAAAAGCTCATCTGCACATTATGCCAATATTGCCTGAAAAAGTCCAATGCACACTAACAGCTCAACCTATTCAAATAGGTCACAGCAGCAGATATCAGAATTGCAGAAATCTGGGGTTTTTTTAGTCTCAGTTCAACAGTTCTTCCTCTCTTGTCTACAAAAACTCATGTAGCAAACAAAGTATAACACAATATTGTGCCTCAACCATATTTAGCATTATTGTCTTCTAAATTCTGTGTTAGCAAAATATATGATATGGACTACTTTCACAGTTAATTCTCTCTATTTTTTCCCAAGATTTTTCTATATATTATCACATTAAACTCTGTTTTAAATATTCTCAGCACCAGACTGAGGCAATGACTAATACTATGGCTTAAGGATGACCTAATTTTAGTGTCTGTAACAACAAAATTAGCATTTTGTAAGGCTTTAAAATCACTTTTCAAGCCTGAAAACAACTACAGTAATTCTGTGTAGCAGGCCAGCTCTTGCATTGTGGTAAACCATTATTTATAGGTGTTGGTTACAGCTGCACTGTCAAGGTGCAAATGTATTTCATACTTCAAGAAGGTACTCAGTCTTTCCTCATTAAAATAATAGTAATACCAACAACAACAAAAAATAAAACCCAGCCTATCATGCCCAAACTCTTTGCAGTTACTTTCAGTGTTGGCCGAATAAACTATTTTCAGAGAGTCCACAGATAAACCTGTTAAGTAATTTATGAGTTAAGATAAGCTTCAAAAAAAAAAGGTTCACTAGGAAATTTAAAATCAGAATCAGTCTTCATCAAAAATAAAACTCACTAATGATATTCTGAAGCTTCAGGCTTTCTACACAACCAACATTACTTAAAAAAATAGTTTATAATAAACATGTTTGATGTTATGTCATTGCTAATATATGCTGCTTCTATCATCAAATAATAATACTCTATGGACAGATACAACTCCAGAGATAAGTTCTCTTCAAGAGCGATCAGTCTCATGGTTGAGATAGCTACTTTACTGTTCAGCTAATTTTAATGCAATTATCTTGTTAGCTTTGACTGCAGCTTCCCAAATGCTGAAAGCTGATTTCAAGTCTCTGCAGCCAGACATTTCTTTTCCTCCTCCTGGTAGCACCTTTTGCCTTTCTTATGTTATCACTATGCTTGGGAGCAAAATACTTGGCTGAGGGGAAGGCAAAATTTCCATTTCTGACAGCAGCATAGACTTACACTGGCTTTGGCCAAGCAAAACATGTATCTTGACTGCAATCAAGATCACATCAAGCGTTGTTAATGGCAAAATACAGGACTCAAGTGCAATTGCACTAGGGATTCCAAGGTCATCAATCTGGACACCAGCAACCTAAAGGATTCTTGTAATAGCATGCTTCTCACATTGTTGTATATAATATTCACCTCTGTTTATATGTTGACTCTATGTTTAAAAACAAAATAAATTTGCATAAGTAGCAGTGAACATTATACAATGGGAAGTCTATTACACAGCCTTCTTTCCTTTATCTAGGACAACCTTACTTCTGGGAAAGAAAGCTCTGGGGTGAAATTTGATTTTTACTGCTCTGCTGGAGCTGCTGTCTCCTTTCTTCACAAACGGGTCTCGCAACAGATGTGCTGGGTACAGGACCACCTGGATCACTCCACACCATGTATCATCTGCAAATTACCATCCTCAGCAACCTCCCTCCCATACAAACAATCACCACCATATATACTATTCTTCATCACTCTTTCTATCTCTTCCACTCCTCCTTCTCTTCTACAGTTGTCAGAGGTTGCTTAGAATGACAATGAGTAACAGAAAGAAAAAAGTGGTATGTGCAGAAAAGGAACCCTGTTGGCTTGCTGCCTCAAGCACATATTTTTGTGTGTTTAAATTCAGTACATGATTTCTAAAAGAACAGCATTTCTATATTTTGCAATTTATCCTGTGAAAACACGTAATTAAGCAAATGACCCTGCTAAGCTTGAAGACCGTATGTCATACTTCTTCTCAAACACATTTTTATAATTAATAGTCCCTTCTGATTATTGATGCAAATGAAATAAAATAATATTTTAGTTCCTTCATCACGGTCCAAAAAGTCTTGAGGGAGAGGGAAAAGAGGGGTCTGCACAATGCTAAAGTTAAGCCATAAGTTAACAGTCAGCATAAGATCACTCTTGCATAAGTGCAGTATCATCACTAATATAGGTTAAAAATGTTACTACAATTTTTTTCACTTATTTCTCTCTCCTCTCCTTGAGCTTTTAATGTTCAGATTTTCAGCTATAAAAGAGCCATTGGAAGCTGTCTGACAGCACAATGAGTTACATGTTATATATAAGCATAATGTAAGAAATAATACAAACATTACACACATGAATATCCACTGACTACACAAAACCAAGAACATTCAGAATAAAGATAGCTAACTAGTGTTGAAAAAGGAATAGCATGCAAGAATCTCAGGCCACTATGACATTTAGGTACAGTGAATAAGAACAAAAAGCAGAGCAACAGCCACCACCACTTATTTCTTTTTTGTGACTTTATCTTAAACCTTTCTGTAGAATTTTGTATTCTTCCATTTGATATAGCACTACAAGAAAGACTACAGTTTCTTTGGGACATAAATCACAGCAATATGAAGATTACTCAAGGAACAGCACAGTCATTGACCATTATTTGTCTAACACTAAATTGCTCCAGGCAAAGATTTGCTTTCAACAAATACCAAGTTTATAGGAGACAAAAAAAAAAAGCAAACAAAAAATACTCACAGCTTTGGTTTGGCAAGCACAGGTGGTGGCTCCTTTGCGGGTGAAAGCAAGACAGCTGGAGGTGGGATGGATTTATCACCATTTGGCTTGCTGTTAATCATTCCATTTACTCCATGAATGGGATGGATGCCATTTGTTTTTTCCTCAGAAGAATTGAGCTGTAGTTGAAGGGCTGTCACACCAGATCTCAACTCACTGTTGTTTGCTTGGTGGGTCTCTGAATGTTTCTTAGGAGGAAACTCAAGAGAGCTAATTTCAACTGGAGGAAGTGGTGGGAAATGATGGAAATCATCACTGTTGGATTCTCTTGTCAGTGATTCATGAGCGGAGCTTTCTGAGTTGGCTAAAAGAAATCAAAAAGAATCTCCCTCCGACAAGTCATAGAAAAAGTACGTGGCACACACATGCTTTACTTTCAGTTTGTTAAAGGTGAGAACTATTCGGTTCTGTGCAGATATTTTTCTAGGCCTCCTGTTGATAATTCATGCTGAATTAGATACATGACTGACTATTCATTTTCTGACTTTGCCCCATGCAAAAGGCACAATAAGGAACCTTATGGATCCCTCTAAATCTGTTCCAGGAATCCAGCCACTAGCTGAGACTGGCAAGTACTATGGGACAACAACAGCTGAAACAGCATTTCCTCTTCCTGGAGTCTTGGCATCATTTAAGAACAAATGATTTAAAAATACTGAAGGATGTATGTACACATGGCATGTTAGCAATGGCAGCTGGGTTAGTGTATTCCACAACAATATGTATGTAAACATATTACAAAACTAAACATAGCATGTCAGAGTTTATTTTACAAAAGGCATATGCAACCTTCTGTAGCATAATTTCATCTGCTTTCATTTTGCCTCTGCTGCCATCTAGTCCCAGAACCCTAATGCTTTAAAACTTGCAAGGCGTGTGGCAGACAGTTAAAAAATGTATTTTACATGAATAAAAATATTAAACTAGGAAATGAAACAATAAAAACATGCAGTTTGCTATATATGGATGCTCTGACGTTGACAAGACCCCTGTCTTACAGCAACCCTTTTCTGCAAGGGAAGCAGACTGATAACTTCACAGGTAAATGAATTATCTAAAATTTACGATTAAAAATTCCTTTTTCCCTTCATCACATACCTGAGCAGACAGTTAGTTGCGCGCTGCTTGTTACTGAACCATGTTCATTTGTTGCTGTGCATGTGAAAAGTCCTGAATCTTCAGGAAAAGTTTCTGCAATTACAAGGGTACATATCTCTTCTGGAAATAAACAGAAAAATAAACTGCATCATAAACTATTTAAAGTACCCCATAATTTTTTTGCATTATATGTTAGAAGGACACAAGACAGTGCTCCTTATACAAAGAAATGCTGTAAGAACTGCAGAAGAGCTTCCAACATAAATGGCTTTTGTATCTAAAATAAGTAAATTTACCAAGCTAAGTTTTCAAAAGGGGCCTGTCTTGAACAGTAATTTTGCACTCAAAAGTCTATGCAGTCATTTTACACACTCAATATTTTCATTTTTATGCAGGATAGCTCTAATTCATACAAATCAACATACTGGTTTTCCATACACAACGCTTGCAAGCTCTTTTTGGGTCTCTGAATACCACCACCAATATGAATGTCACATCGTTCCTTCTTTCCCTGAATTTTCCTGTATTTAATGTAACATTTCAGATCAAATCCCATTCCCAGCAAAACCAGAAAGTATTTTGTCATCCCTTCCAATTAACTTTTCTGTTTAAACTGACCAGAATTAAAAACTCTGGATGCATAAACATTATCCTTATGCGGAGTTTGGGAAGATAATTTCTGTTTCTGCCTGCAGAGCAGTAAGAATGGATAAATTGAAAATATAGGACAAAACAGTGTCACAGCAGAATGCTGTGACACAGACATATTCTGTGGTTGTTTGAAATCTGTTAATTCTACTTTGATATGCCATAGTATATGCTTTGATTATACCAGGGCCTAGGTCAGAAAACTTGTATGAAGGCTGGACTGTTCATATTTCAGCTTGGGTCTCACAGTAATGTTTTTTAAACCATTTCCACCCATTTATACTGGGCATATTTAATTATCTAGCCATATTTTTTCCAGATTCTTCAAAGATGTCACTTTATTTTATCTCTACTTGTAATGGTATTCTAACCTTTTTAAAAATTCACAATATAGCTAATCTAAATAATCCGAGTAATTACCCAACATACCTAGATAATTTTAGACCTGGACAATATTACATTGTGGGTTTACTTAATTAATTAGGAGTTTCTTTTGATTATGTTCATTTTTTAGTCTCAAAACCAATTCAGGGAAGTTTTATAGAAATCAGTTTTATTAAAAAAAAAAAAAGCTTTTTGTGTTTTGGACGTTTACGTGGAATCCCACATATTATCACAAAATCAATATAGCTAATAAAAACAAATTAAAAAGTGAGAAAAAATATTTCAGACTCCCAATAACTTTTACACAAAAATTATTCCAAGAAAGAGGTTCAGTACGGTAAGCTTCACTTCTTTCAGTTCAAAGAAGAAAAACATTTTCTAATAGTTTCTTTTATTTTTTCTTTCCTAATGTTAATTGTGGACTAGCAGACTACTACCTCATTTAGACAGTTAACAAAAAAGTTATGGAATTTTTCCAATTATAAATGACAGTGTATCCAAAAACTTCCTGTACTGGAAATGGGCTAAAAATGAATGACTAACTAAAGGTTTGGCATAGAGCTGTTTTTCAGACAGCAGAGCGTGCTTTTTTTTTGGCAACACAAACCAGTCATTCTGTGTAGCTGCAAGAGGCATGTCTGGTAATACTGTAGCACGTTGGATCTTATCTGACTCAGATGAAGATTAATGACTCATGAAAGGTCTTATCAGGAAAGTAATGGGTAACACAAGCTAGTTTTTGAACTACTGAGATCAGCTTTTTTTAGAGTCTTGGTGTGTCGTAAGTGGTTGAAGCTATATTGTTAACCACACGTGCGTACTCCTGGATTGAACTGACTCTGGGGATGCAATCCGATACGTGCAGCACACTAGTTTCCTGTTCATTTAACAGCAGAATTCTGAAAGCTGGGTATTTCGGGACTGCAAAAGAAAATCACTCCCACCCTGCTGAGAACTGCTGTTTGAATGAGGCAAAAGTACTAAAAAATATAACAACCGGCAGAATTCCTATTTTCCAAACAGCGGAGCTAACTAATGCATAACGTTCTTTCAGTAAGTATGTAAAATCATCACATGAGAAGAGCTGATCTTCACTCTCCAGTGATAAAAGAATTCTAATGGATTCTACCATGATGTGGTTTGTTTACTGAAGCGGTATATTTGAAAATTATGCAAGATACAAATCGCAGTAATCCTTGTAAAAGAAATTGAAAGTAAATTAGCAATGAAAATAAACAGTTTAAAACTCAGTCTTCTCAGCTGGATGAGCAAACTACAACACACTTGTGATCAATCATGAGGAAACTGGCTAAACTAAAACCATAAAAAAACCTAAGAACTAATCAAAAGGCAGCTTGGGCAAAAAGCATGTGTGAGCAACACATTGCCATTGTCTTTATTCATTTTGCTCCCACCAAACCAAGAATCACTGACCTCCAGGTCCTTGAGCCAGGTCCAGGCTCACTACTGTGGAAAGCACAGAAATAAAATACTAGTTTGACAAAAGAAACGTTTTTTAAAGATTTCCATAATACACTCTGGATGCATAGCGCTCTGAGTATTTTTCTAGCTTTACATCCTGACTTATGTAATTATTTTTCTTTCTGTTACTGTGCTAAGTAGAATCTGATGATTTGAAGTAAATAATGTCTGTTCTACTTCCCGGCAATCATCAGCTGACAAATAATTTCATCACAAAAATGTGTTCCAGAAAGCAGCTCTGAAATGCTGTTCTCAGGGCCTTAAAACATATTTAACACTTGACTAAATGAATACAAAAGCATTCTGTTCACTGAAACATGTAAAATGCTTAGGCATGCAAGTACTTGACTATTTTGTCAGTTATTTAGAAAGAAAGATTACATTTTACAGAGTAATCCTTTCCCTTTATGGTTCATGAGTCCACTAGGAAGAATAATCTTTGGTAAGACAGAAAACTCTTGCATTTTAACAAATTTCATCACTGGCAATGTGTTTACTTCAGAATGTTTCTATGTATTACATTAAAGGCAGAGTAGTTCTTATATCGCAGCTTCATCTCCAAATGTCATCCTTAGTTTCCTCCACTGTAATGTACATACAGTCCTGGGAAATACATAAGGTCTTTTATTAGTAGTTGTTCATTACGATGCAATGAACAGAGCTATTTCTATAGATCACAGAATCTTCAGAGTTGGAAGGGACCTCTAGAGATCATCTAGTCCAACTCCCCTGCTAAAGCAGGATTGCCTAGAGCACATCACTCAGGACTGCATCCAGGAGAGTCTTGAAAATCTCCAGAGAAGGGGACTCCACAACCTCCCTGGTCAGCCTGTTCCAGTGCTCTGATGTAGGTTCAAAGCCATAAGTTTTCTGCTACACAAAGAAAGCGGGTAGTCACAGTGTTGGTTTCCTGGTAAAAATCCAACCAAACACAACCCCGCCATCTTGCAGACAACTTGTCTCTTATTCTCCCTCTTGTTTCCCTAGCCACCAGATATTTAACTCCAGCTTAATGGCAAAGAAATATGCCCATGAGGTAACAAGTATCTGTGCATATAAAGGGAACAGGAAAGTGTGAAAATAGAGAAGAACTGAATATGCAGAGTAGAACAATAGATGTTAGTATTGCAGACCTGTAGATGTTTTAACTTGCAGTAACACAATTAAAAAAGTATTAAATTTACTGGTTTCTGATATCACTATTGTATACACCTTTACCCAGTCAGGCAGCAGTTCTGGCTTATTTGGTAGGCTTTATGCCACTCAAGAAATGAAGAGACAAATTTTTAAAAGACACACAGAACTGACTATGTTTGAAGATATCTCAAACAACACTTACAAAATACTGAGACGAAAACTGAACAACAACAAATGTGATTGTGGGCAATATAATGCAGTTTTAGGGTACAGAACCTAGGGTTACAGCATATGTAATCAACACCCAAGATGGCTGCTATCTAGCTGGTTCAGGTACAATAAACAGGAATACTGCTGTTGCAGCATGGACTTTAGTCTCTAAAGCAGTGTTCAGGTTTGAGGAGAAATTAAGCCGTTTACCAGGGTCAAGGAAAAGTTTATGCTAAAGCTTACGCTAAGGCAGTTATGATGCTGTAGATGCCTAAGCTAGCTTGTTTGAAATAACTCAGGTGTATACATTGAAGCTGAAATCAACGTATTCAGCAACATAACTGTGATGATTGATGTACACCAACAAGCTTTAAATATTTACAATTGAAGAGGAACAGCAGCAATTTTATTTTTTTTTTTTTAAATCACATAGTACAAAAAAGATCAGAGATTTACTTTGAATTTGGAAGCATCAACCAGCAAGGACAATTGTAGCAGTCAGACTTAAGATGGGGTCACTGACAGGACCAGAATTCTGTAGGCACCTTGGGAGTGCGGAGCACAATTGAAAATGTAATTAACGAGCAATAGTGCATAGGTTGATCAGGCCACCTTTAATGAAGGATAGTTTCAGCTTCTTTTCAGTTTTTCTCTTCATTTGGCATCTTGAGCTATAGCTCATTGGAGATTGCTTTCTTCAAGCCCTTGTTTTCACTAAAAAATGCAAGGATCCAAAATGCATGCTGATCTACTGAAGTTTCTGTGTTTTGAATTTCATCAGCTGTCAAAAAGCTGATTTTCTTGGTGTGGGGAGGCAGTAAGGATTTCTGTAACATTTGCCATATATTTTCAGTTTCAAACATTATACAGAAATAGGGGGCAATTCCTAAGGAGTTACTTACTAGAGTTGAAACAGCAGCCAAACAGGGAACAAGAAAGCACAAACCAAGAGAAGTGATGACTATCTTTTGAGATGTTTTTGGTGAACATACACAGTATTGTGCTTAGGAAAAAAGAGCATGTATATGCGGCAATTCCCTGGCAATTTAAGAAAAATTACTTCATATAGTTTTCTTCTTACATGCCATTAGACAATTGTTTTAATGTAATTCAATACAGTTTGTGGCTGTCTCCAGACAGCTGAGTAATGGTCAAAATATCAACAGCTGGCAAATGACTCCATGGGATTTTTCATTCTCAGGCAGCCTGTTCTTTGAAGAATTCAATCAGTATAAAGTCAAAACGTTCAAGAAAGAAATACAGAGCAGGTAATTTGACAAACTGTGATGCTGGCTTTAAGTAATCCGACTAGCTATTAATTCACAAAGCAGTCTGGAGAGATTTGTGATGCAAACTGATTTCTGTCTAGACAGAAAAAGGAGTGCAAAACACATTATGGTAGATAGAATATACCCAAAAAAAGTAGCCATCCCCCAATTCCCTGCCCCCTTGCTTCTTAATTTCTTACCTGTATGAGTACATGGAACATTTTTCTTTTAAATCATTAGTAGTGACCTAGCAAAGGATAATCAGTGTTTTTGAGCACTATAAAGTTTTTATTGACAGTTGGACTTCGGTTGATAATGAGCAATTAAAGTCACACTACAACTTGTTACAATTTGTGTAAAATTCCATGGAAGTTGTACATTTGGAAAAATTTTTGGAAATCATGTCCATCTTTCAAATTTCTGAATACTTATCTAGCATAGCCAGGGCTCAGTATTGGGGCCTGTTGTGTTTAATATCTTTATCAATGGACCAGGGGATTGAGCGCACCCTCAGTAAGTTTGCAGACAACACCAAGTTAGGTGGGAGTGTTGATCTGCCTGAGGGTAGGAAGGCTCTACAGAGAGATTTGTACAGGCTGGATCAATGGGCCGAGGCCAATGGTTTGAGGTTCAACAAGGCCAACTGTCAAGTCCTGCACTTGGGTCACAACATCCCCATGCAACACTACAGGCTTGGGGAAGAGTGGCTGGAAACCTGCCCAGAGGAAAAGGACCTGCAGGTATTTGTCAAAGCCAGCTGAATACGAGCCAGCAGTGTGCCCAGGTGGCCAAGAATAGCATTCTGGCTTGTATCAGAAATAGTGCGGTCAGCAGGACTAGGGAAGTGATCTTCCCCTTGTACTCAGCACTGGTGAGGCTGCACCTTGAATTCTGTGGTCAGTTTTGGGCCTCTCACTACAAGAAAGTCATTGAGGTGTTGGAGTGTGTTCGGAGAAAGGCAACAGAACTGGTGAAGAGTCTAGAGTACAAATCCTATGAGGAGCAGCTGAGGGAACTGGGGTTGTTTAGCCTAGAGAAAACGAGGCTGAGGGGAGACCCTATTGCTCTCTACAACTACCTGAAAGGAGGTTGTAGTGAGGTGGGGGTTGGTCTCTTCTCCCAAGTAACAGGTGATAGGACAAGAGGAAATAGCCTCAAGTTGAGCCAGGGGAGGTTTAGAACAGATATTAGGAAAAATTTCTCCACCGAAAGGGTTGTCAAGCATTGGAACAGGCTGCCCAGGGAAGTGGTTGAGTCACCATTCCTGGAGGTATTTAAAAGACATACAGATGTGGTGCTTAGGGACATGGTTTAGTGATGGACTTGGCAGTGCTAGATTAACGGTTGGACTTGATGATCTTAAAGGTCTTTTCCAACCTAGATGATTCTATGATTTTGTGTTGATTTCCCTAACAATCTTGCAAACGTATTCTCTATCAGCACAGAATAGCAACTGTGTGTTTGCTTAGGAACAATTTCCTCTGCAGGTATTGTTTTATCTGGCTACTTAAAGTATGAATTGCATCACAAACCAGTGCTGTACCTATTATGTTTCTGGTACGCACACAGCGTCCTGTTGTAGAAATTTTAAGATCCTTCATGACGTCCTAAAAACCAGTGTTACTTATTACTGGTATTACTACTAATACACAAAACACTGCTCATAATTTATGCCAAAAGGAAATATTTACATTTTGTCCAAACTTTATTTACATTCCCTTTGCATGCAGAGAGTCAATTCCTCACAAATAAACCAATAAGTGTACTGTCATTAATTTTAGTGGAGAGTAAGACACTGCACATTATTTAATAGGGCTTAGTAGGAATTGATACATGCACAAATCTTACAGGGATAGTACTTAGCTCAATGAATCCAGGGAGAACAAAATACCAAACAAACTCTTTCATAGGTTTTGGGTAGCAGGAAGGTGCTTATAAATATATATCACAACAGAATTACAAGCATGAAAAAAAAAAAGACTGACAGCTGTCAGGCATTCACTACTGTTATGTATTAAACTGCAACAATACAGATATCAAAACAGTATTTTGAGATGCCTTCCTACTCTTGCCTTGCCACCTACCTTGAGAGTCGTATGAGATACCTTGATATTAAATAACTTTTCTGTACCTCTGAAAACTCAAGAAATGCACCTTTCATGTAAGGATACATTGCCTAATACTCTTTAGAAGGCTTCAGGTATCTTCTTGCAGGATCTGCAAGGTAACCAGATGTGGGAAGGAGAGTATTTAGCACCATCAACATGATGGTGCAGGTATGCGAGAGGTCTGGCAAAGTGACGATCTTTTTGGACTCAGAATCCCACTTTCTATTTCTCATTTCAGGTAGTAGTTATGAAAGGAAATTGTTAGCTTTGTGAACTATCATAAATATTCTTATTTATTCCACAGCAATATCCGTCAGATAGGCTATACGAACCTTGCAACTAACAGTACTGAAAAATACTTTTCATATCCAAAGGCTTGATATGATATTGAAACTCTCCTCAAACTGTTTTGTACTGTAACTTACAATTTTTAAGCCTTGAAGTTTGGATCATGATTGTAAACTACCAATACCCCATTGTTAGAACTCAGATGTGTTTTAATTCCTCATTAGAGGTTAATTTGGTTTTCCAGCACTCTTCTTCCCTTCACATGGCACACATTTCAAGCCTCCAAAAATCAAATCATTCAGTCACATGTATTCTGGGCATCAGCTGTTACTAGAGGTGATGATGCTGCACACCACAATTAATAATATTAACTGTAAGGATAAAGCATGCATGTGTGTGCGCATGTACACACACATATGTGTGTGTATATATGTATGTGTATGGTAGTCATGAAGTAGAATAGGCATATAACAATTTTCTGAAGCAGTAAGAAAATCAGTGAGTAACTGACAAAGAAAAGCAGAAGCTTCTTCCCTCTTCATCTCTTCTCCTTTACATGAAAGCTAAGAGAAAGCTGAATTTCTCCTAAGATTAAACATTCACTGCTTCCTCCTAGTCCATATCCTCACAGCCACACTGCTACTTTATAATCGTCACCCAGCTGCTAAGTCTGTTCTCCCTGCAGTCAAAGGCTGCCAATGCAACCCCTCAAAGTTTAAAAGATCCCTGCATTGCTAAGGTCCTTCAATTCAGAGACACTCTTTGGGAATACCCAGGTCTTAGAAAACTTGTCTGTTTTATCTTTCTACACCATAATTAAAACTCCCTCCAAATTCAAGCATATTCAAGCACAAGCAGCCACCCTCTTAAAGAAAGGCTCAGAACTTATCACTCTCTTCTCTTCTACATGTTGTTTGCCTTAGAAACATTAAAGAAAAGAATAAATATTCTCTGTCTTTTAGCGTGCACTTACTATTGAAGAAACTACCACAGCATATAATGATGTATAATGGAAGCAGCCAGAGAAAACCTGTAGTTGGAAGAAGAACATTTCTCTTGCTGAAATCTAGGACTTTTATCTTGTGAATAGGCTAGAAAAAAACAACGTGGCCTTGTTTTTGAGGATCATCTTTTACTTGCATTTAAAACACTTCACATCTGCCAAGCTAGATGCAAAACTAGCATTCAGTGGTTGGGTGTTATGAAACTCTTATGAGTACAATTTGGGTAACGGAATTTTGTGGGATTTGTTCTTTTTCCTCATTAGCATGTAAATTTCTTTTTTTCTGAGAATAAGTTTGCTTCAGTGTTTAAGCTGTGAGACTCTCCTTGCTGGTCTAAATGGAATTTACTGTTTAACTAATAAAGGACTTGATGTGAAGGACAGCGTAGAGTATGGAAGGTGTGATAAAGAAACATTGTCTTTAAGGGGGTTTCATATTACCGATGCTCAGTAGAAACACTTTTCTATTTATGGCTTCGGTACAAACTCAAAGAGCTAGTGAATCAAGAGATTGTTTTTTCATATGATTCTTACCAGGTTCAGTTGCAGATCGTGGCTCTGCATATGACATCATAAGGAGGGGAAACAAACAAGAAAAATGGTATTAGAGATTATATTAATAAACAACAGTATACTGAATGAATATATTATACTGAAATTGCTGTAGGCAAGTACAGAATCTGTGCAGACACATTACAAAATAAAGAAGACTTAAATTGTCTGTTGGTAGCAGTAGTTCAATTATTATTTCTAGCCATTAAAGTCACTGAAATGTGAGGAAGAGAGCACTCTCTCCAAAACTCAGTCCTGACAGACTAATTTCACGATCTTTCCCCTCACCACCCCACCCCACTTCAGATTATTGCCTTACTTTTTTGGAGAATTCTGAAGTCTGGAGAATCTTGAATTTCAACGCCCTGTCGAAACCACTTAACATGAATGGGAGGGGGTCCTCTGACCCTGCATTCCAATACCACAACTTGTCCCTCGGATGCTGTGGAGTTTTGTAGTTCCTGAAATATAACAATCACAATTCAAATGAACTGCAAGCATTTTACATTCTTAAAAATAGTCTTTTCTTCCCTTTGCATTTCAATTTATTTTATTGTGTCATTACATTTTTGCAATAGACATTTTCTGCGAGTTGTATTTTCACTCTGATTAAATTTAATCTATCAGCTATATAGGTAAAAATGACTGAATATATTATTTTCAAATACATTTTTAATATGACTAAAGATGGAAAAGGTGTAGAAGTATTTAATTCCTCAGACCATCACAATCAGGTAGCTACAGTCTGACCTTTAATTTTTCATCATTCTTGCACAAAGTGAAATGAAAATTCTGCAACTAGCTACGGTTGATTGACTCGGTCCTGAGAGAGTAGCTGTGCTGCCTTCAGGTCAGTCTCTAGAATGTGGAGTTGCTTTTCCTCTGAGCCATTTATAATCAACCAGGCAAAATTAAATAACACAAACATGATTAGGATATATTAGCTTGCATAGGGATAGCTTCTGAGACAGTATTACGCCTGTAATAAATTCTTGTGTACATCTGAAAACAATCAGGAAGAGCCTAAAACTTTGATGAAGAACTACAGTAAGAGAGGAGAAGCACAGTACTTTAAGTAACAGAATTGACAGGAGACAGCCACTATTTTTGCCTTTGTTATTCATTTTAAGATTATAAATCAAAGAGTCTTTTTAACCACACTGTCTGTCTCATTCCCTTTCCAGTTTATTAATAAAGTTTTAGGCATGGATGCAGCAAAGCACTTGAAGTTAGGTCTAAGATCAGAGTTATCCCTAGTTACTATTCATGGATCTCTAGTTAAACAAATACATAAGAATTTTGTTACATGGAAACCTAAAATCTTTGGATTGTTCCCTGAAGTTTGCATAGAAAGAAATTTACTGCATAAGTACATTTTTTGTTGTTCGTATCTCATTCATTTCTTCTGTAATTAGAGTTGTTCTGGTTTGGTATGTCCCAACTGGCTAGAGCCAGTTAATACTGGATTTCAGGGACAAGAGATATGAGGATTGGGAAGAAACAGTGGAGTTTTGATTGCTTTGGTAGTTTCTGAATGAGGGCTGGATTTCTCTCATTTCCCACTCCTAGTAGGAAGTTGCCTGCCTCCCTGTCTTGCAGTAACCACATTCTCTAGCCCCTTGCACCTCCACCGTTCACTCTCCTGTGATACCTGCAGTATCAGTGCAGAATTACGAGCAAGAGATTCAGACCTTTCCTGACATGAGAAAGGGATATGATAGACCCAGGCTAGACAGTTGTAGAGATCAGGGCTTGCTTGTATCTCTAGGCGAAGCTAACTTGCTGTTCCATACTAGCTTTTAGTCAACTGGTTTTCTGAAGTAAAAACCAGAAATATCTTCTTTTCTTCATTTTGAGTTCAACAAATGGTGACTAAATAATAGTTACTGTTATGGAAATGATGGTTTAAAGGCAAAATGAAATTCATATTTTAGATTAAAGTTGTATTTTAGGGATTAGGAAAATATGCCGTCCTCCTTTGTGCTGTTACCTAAGTCCCAGTTCTAAAGTTGCATTTGGGATGAATGTGGAGGTAAATATTGACTTAAATAATCACTTGAGAATTACTGAATAAAAGTTTCCCTTCTGTCAAGTCCATGCCTTACATTTTGCAAGACATCCCAATGAAGAATATCTGAACTGCTTTAAGTAACATACCTCCATGGATTTTTTTCTAAAGTGAAGTAAAAAAGCCTGTGTTATTTGTTCTTGTCAGTAGATAAATTATTGTGAATAAGGCTTTATCGTGACTGTGATGTGTAATTGGTGCCTACCTTGTTTTATTTTACCAATTATGGGCATAAGATGAACACACACAGAATATTCATGTAATTCTACTGCTGATTTAATAGGGTAAAAGGCATAAGAAGGCAGTGGAAAATTACTGTACTCGGCACTGGTGAGGCCTCACCTCAAGTACTGTGTTCAGTTCTGGGCCCCTCTGTACAAGAGGGACATTGAAGTGCTGGAGCGTGTCCAGAGGAGAGCTACCAGGCTGGTGAGGGGTCTGGAGACCAGGTCATATGAGGAGAGGCTGAGGGAGCTGGGCATGTTTAGCTTGGAGAAGAGGAGGCTGAGGGGGGACCTCATTGCCCTCTACAACTACCTGAAAGGAGGCTGGAGAGAGGTGGGTGTTGGCCTCTTCTCCCAGGTGAATAATGACAGGACCAGAGGAAATGGTCTGAAGCTGCGGCAGGGGAGGTTTAGGTTAGATATTAGGAAGAATTACTTTACTGAAAGAGTGGTCAGGCACTGGAACAGCCTGCCCAGGGAGGTGGTTGAGTCACCATCCCTGGAGGTGTTTAAGAAATGTCTAGATGTGGCACTTCAGGGCATGCTCTAGTGGCAGAGATTGTAGGTTGTTTGGTTGGACTCGATCTCAAAGGTCTTTTCCAACCATGAAGATTCTATGATTCTATGATTTTCTTAGGAAGTCATTAATACTGAAAAGGATAATGAAAACTGCAAAAATTTTAACACGATCAAACATTCCTGCATTAGGATATATAATTTTGATATTTCCTCTGGACTATAGAGTATGATATAAAAGTCATGATGGATAAAACATACCTTTGTAAAAATGGGTGCAGAATAGATAGACTTAGGTCCATCCACACGGTGCAGATATGAAGTAGGGCTTTGAACCTGCAAAGCAATTCAACAATACTATAAAATGGAAAGATAATTGGTTTCAATAATATGGCCTGCATGCACTAATGCAATAATGCAAACTCTCAAATGCACAGTCTTGCAGTGTTCTTGTTCTAGCACGCTTCTTGAGTGACATCACTATTTCACATCTATTTCTGAAATCAAAATGCAAGCTTTAAAGGCTTCTACACTTCCCATGGGAATTTTTTATCCAACTGTCTTTGCCTTGAAGTATTTTGAGTTCGACTCCTGTTAATATAATTGACGTCAGTCCTTTGAACTGAGGCATTTTTGCCTCTCCTGTTACTACATCCTTGACTGATGTAGTAATAAATAAATCTAGGTACCTAAAAGCTTACCATTAGCCAAAAGAAGGGAAAAGAATTTACGATGTACTGTCTAACAGAGATTTTTATTTTATTTGTATTTTACTATTTATATGCAAACTTTAAGTCATCCACAGGAGCATTAAAACTTAGGATAAACTAATGCACATTGATTTTCTACATTTAACTTCTAGGCAGTAACAATTTTCTCTAAAAGGCTCAGGGAAATTAAAGCAATATTTAATTTAATAACAGAATTTAAAACTTTTGCTAAAAAATATTGCAGGCGTTCATTTGTATTGCATTCTTCTGGAATTGGACCAAGTCACTAATAAGTGATATACACTGTAATTTTCATCATCACCAGATATGTCAGCTGCTCACATGCCATGTTGATACACACTGTGTAAGAATCCATATGTATATTTACTCCTATGTCCCATTCACTAGATATATACTTAATTTTTTGAAATAATCATTCTTAATACAATAACATAAATTTATATTTCAATAATATAATTCCTCAATATGAAAGAGTTTTTCAGGACTTACAAATTTTGAAATTAAATTTTAAATACTTTTCCTAATTTAAAAATTGGTATCTAAAAATACCTGCTGACTGGGCACAGAGATAGGTTGAATCACAGCTGTGGTGACTCCAGACTTTGGTGTGGAAGATCCTATTGTCAAGGAAACAGAGGTGGTTTTCTTTTGGGCCCTGAAAAAAAACAAGCCAGCAAGCACCTTATAACATCTGCAATCAGAATATGTTAGTTTGTAACCGATAAGCCACTTTGTATTTTCTACATCTGTAAATATGTCATTATCAGCTGAAAAGATCAAATTGGAGGAAGCTTGAGTAGAACACAATCTTTGGCTAATTCACACTTTCACATGCAATAAAAAGCACTGACTTGAGATACAAAATAAAATGTGTTTTGTTTCTTATTAAAGAATGTAGGCCTCTGCATGGTGTTTTTTTGGAGGCACAGGGCTGGGTGATTACAAATGAAGAACTGGTTAACTTAAAGTTACTCCTGAATCTGAAAAATTGATATGAACAAAAGAGCTGTCAGGGTACGGCCAGACTTCTCTGACAGAACAAGTACATTGATACAATCTACAGTTATACTACTACACTACACATTTATATCACATGAGAGAAGGAGAAAAGACAAGACACATGCAAACATACCCCAGGTGCTTATTCAGATCTCAAACTACCAAAGAGTTTCCAGTGTCCCTTATTAAGAACATTAGCACAGCATTGGTCCTACTTTGCACACTTACTGTGGCATAGCTCCAGATTTTGATTTGAAAATTAAATTTTCACTCTCCGAGTCTGTGGAACTGGCACCTGGAAAAGAAAGTATTTTCAGTAATCTCATATCCTTATACTGATTTATTTAATGTTTACATTCCAAATAAAATACTATTCTACTTTTGCATTTCACTTCAAGAGCTGAGAACCCTGTAATAAACTACTGCAGATTTTCTTATCTGATAAAAGATTGTAACTATGTACTTTAGACAGTTACAGAAATCATAACCATGCCGATTTAATTGCAAATTGTTTTCCCTAGGCTCTTAGCTGTCTTCCTTCATATTGAAGCAAATATGAACAAAAAAGAAAAAAAAATGCTGACTACTACCACTCTACTGGAAATATATAATTTTATTTACTTGAATGTTAAAACTAAAAGCTTAAGCAAACATATGGCTTATACACAGATAACAAATCTTCAACCTTACGTAAGAGCAACTCAGTATAGCAAGACATTTTCAGACTAAACTTGCTACCCACAGTTCAAACTATTTATATTAACCTATACATAACATTTATGTACTAGTATTTCTTGCCAGTGGAAGTCGTGGTGTAACGTATGTGTTTGGCAATACCCTGAACTCACTTAAAGAAAATAATATGAAAGCATTTGTTCACTTTGTCTTAATTTTTCCTAACAACTGGTACTTCACACAACATTTATTCCAGACATTTACACAGTAGATACTATTCCTTAAAGGATTTGTGCATACATATGCATAGCTGTATTTGTAATAGAAATCATAAGCAGTTCATAATCAAGATGCATAGTATAGCGTAGACTGATTCCAACGAAACAAAATTTGGACTGAGGTACCCAAGTACCCTATTTATTTACAAAGTTTAGACTACAAAAATCAAAGCAACAAGTAGCCCAGAAAAGGTAAGAAGAGAGAAGCAATGTCAAGTGAGCAAAGCGGGTCTACATGAAAGTATTTCACTTGAGCAAAGGATAATGAGGTCTTACGTGGCTCGGCCTGCTGCACAGAAGAAAGTATGAAGCATCCGTGTCATCAAGACTATTAATGTACAAAGTAATGCTTATGTGACATTCCGGTTTCCTTAAAGATCATAGGGGAATAACCTAACAACTTGTACAACTCTCTCTCTTTCAAAGTTACATGTTGTAAAACTTCAAGATAGCACTTCCACAGAGTAAGACTGCCAGATCTTAAAAAAGGAGTTGTTTTATTATCTCTATAATAGGAGATAGGAGTTGTTTTATTTATCTCTATACCTACCCATTTCTTTTTTAGTGGTGTTGCTTCTATTATTATAAATTCACACAGTATTATATATTTATACTATACCTAAGGATTTCTGAAATCACGCATACTTCTGCAAAGAAAAGTCTTACTAGAATCCATAAGATTCAGAAAAGTCTTGCAGATTTTGCTATTATATCCCAGTGTGGGATAACAAAGTTCTGAGAATAAAACACAAAGAAAGTAACTCTATAAATGCACATCTGTCATGATTTAGCTAATTTATAGTGAAAAGTTTATTGCTTTGTTAATCAAAAGCTATTTAATCATTTTGCTATGGTATTATTCAGATTTCCTGTGAGTATTTCCTATATTAATTTGGTTTATGCTTTCAATTAACCATCTAAATAAATTTTAATGAGCTACAATACTGGTAAAAGAATACATACTACAAAAATGTTTGAAAGATACATGAGTTAAAATAAAATTCAGTATCCAATTAATAGAATCATGCCCAAAATACAGTCCTCCACTAAAAAAATAATTTAATAATTTTAGTTATTAAATTAAGTCATGTTAATAACTTTCCTCAGAGAAAATAATACTTGAATTATGACTAATTTTGAAGTCAAGAAATATTTTGACAATTACTGGCAGCTGATTCTGGACAAAACCAGTATGACTGACTTTTAACTGGACCTAAAGTCAGTGTACCACATGTTAAGAATTATAATACATTTACCTGTGACTGAACAAGACTCATTTGGGGCAGCCGCATTTAATAGCATTGGGAGGAAGTTCAGAACTGAGGTGGAGATGATTACTGCTATCGTGAAAATCATTACTGGTATCACCAGTCAAATCTTTGATTTACAGAAGGTGCTACTTAAAAGCTAACCATATGCCAAAAGCTCTGCTTGTTCCTCCTTTTCCACTCTTTATCTTACTTGTACCCTAAATAAATAGTGAACATTCCTTGAAATAGCTGAATTAGTATGATGTGATGTTTAAAATGTGTTGCATTAAAGGGAAGCAGAGGAACACCATAAAAATACCACCAAAGCAAATGTAGTCTTAACACACAGAACCAAGAGTAAACTTCAGCTTAGTTATCTTTACCTGTATGTTCAAGTATCTTATTATTTCATCTCTTACCTTCAATGAATATTTCAGCTGATGTACTATCTGAACCAACGGAATTTGAAGCCAGACAAGTATAGCGTCCAGTATCGTCTTCAAAGGCTTCTGCTATAATTAGTGAATGAAGTCCTCCACTTCCAGAACGGATCTGAATGTCAGGCGTATTCTGGAGTTCTTTTCCTTCACAGAACCATCTGCAGCCCACACACATTTAGAAATACAAAGAAAAAAAGAACATAAAAGATTGGTTCAGGCTCATCGCACACAAGAAGACATTACACTCTGCTGCAAAAATCTAAATTGTTACTGAAATCAGTGCGTGGTACTTTGAAGTGTTTAATGGCATTTGCAAAGAAAGAACTTGCTGGAATACACTTTGTTTAAAAGGTAGTGAGACATTTCTGAATGCTAAGAAAATTGTACACACCTACAACATAAAGCTATTCCCTGTCTTGTTTTGGTAGAATTAATGCTTCCTGCATGTCTCGCTTTGACAATTTCAATCTAACTTGCTACTCCCTTCTTCCTAATACTCACCGATTCTCCACATAGGATGTTTGATTTTTGTCTATCATGCCCAGTCAACCTAATATAATCCCACGGTACAGGTTCCATATTGCTAAAGTTTAAATAGGTTTACTCCTGCCTCAGATCAGGAACATAAACTGGTTTTTTAGCCCTAGATTTTTATAAAAGTATATAATACATGTTCCACTACCCAAAAAGTATGCCGCAACAAGAGGGTTGCCTCGGGTATAGGCAAAACAGACACTTATCTGGGATGAATTATTACTAGGTAAAAGCAGAGCCTATTTTGTTAATGTTGGGTCAATCAAGCGTTTTCCAGTGCAGGTTGCCCGAAGAGCTAGTCCGTGTTCTCAGTCTGCATTGATTCCATGAAGGCACCAGCTCCCATCTTTTTTCTGTTTGATTCCCTCATATCAGCTAGTTCTATTCTCATAGGCTATTCCCTGATTTATCCACATCTCTAGCAGCCCAGCAAGTTTGTGAAGTGGATAATTCTTTTTCTTACAGGGGCCGCTATGTATTTTTGTAAGTAATGGTAGATTGGTGAGTCACTAAAGGAAAATCATTAGGGAACAGCCTTCCTTCCATTCTCAAATTTTCACTATGTCCTGAAAACATATTTTGCCAAGTCCTTCTGAGCTCCAGCCTTACAAACTCACTCTGATTTTTATCACTCTTCCGTCCCTTCCTCTCAGCCCATAACCCTAATCTGTGCTTTCCCATGTTCTCTCTTTGCCCTCCTTTCCCTCTTCTTCCTTTGCCACCCTAAAATTAAAATCTTGCTGTGGTGAGAATAAAGACAAAATGAGTAATTCTTGACAGCAGGATGCATTCTCTTCCCCCCATACACTTTACTTTCCTACTGTAGTAAGGATTTAAAAAAAAAATAAACACAGAAAGTTATGGAGAGTCAATTCCAATTAAATGATAATGGAATTTGATTTTCCCCTGCCCCCACCACCCCCCCCCCAAAGCAAAGTAACCCCAACGAGTTACAGAACCCCCCTCCCTATTTAGGTAAAGCATGCAACACTACAGGATGACAGATACCACTCAATAACCATCAGTGAGTAGTCTTTAGAAATGAACTGCCTCACTTTTATTGCTCTTTTTTCTTAAACTACATGTAATTAACAGAAACAAAAAATGTGTCACAAAACTTTCTTCTGAAAATATTAGATTGCAAAACTTGAAATTTCATGCTTATTTCAGAATGCAGAGTTAAGAAACCTAACAGATTTACACAAGACAATTCCCCTTAAATAACACCCAGAACTGTGGGCAAGCCCTCTGTGTTTATGAACAATAGATCTTTTATTCCTGAAAGTAAAAAAATGTTGATAGTGGCATTAAAACCATATATAATTGTCTCACGTAATTAAAAGACTAACAAGTTCCTTTTCTGTCTTCTGTTGTGCCCAGACAGTGCACACAGAAAGTATCATTTTTGGAAGCAACTAACAAACTTCCATTTGTTTACTCAGTAGACCCCTTTGGCCTACTTTTACAACTATTGGGCTTGGAGACAAATCTATTCTGTCAGCTCGACTGCCAAAATTAACATTTCACTTCCCCTTCTTCCCCTCCTTTCCTCTCTTGTCACAAGTCCTCCCTTCTCCCGGTGTGAGGACCTCTGCTACTATTTCTACTTATTAGACCTTAACAGTCCTAACCTCCGTGCAGCCTTTCCTAAGTTAGATTTTAAACGATATGCACAAGAGAGAGGTTAATTCAATTTCTAGACAATCACAGACAAGAGCCTGTAATATGAGGCTCTACTTAACCATTAGTTCCATTTTTCTTTCCTTTCCAGAAACATCCTGCAAAGGAAAACCTCTCCTCCAAGCCTAATTATTTTCTCAGAGAGATCCCATTATAGTTTCATGCGTGTTGTATGGCTTTCTACTGTCTCACAAATTCCACACTCACGAAATGTTTAAGAAACTGTGATAAGCATATGAACCTAAAATAAAAAAAAATTCATTTACATTTTTTTGTCAGATGATATGTAATAAGCAAACTGTTTTCTTAGGAGGACAAATTCTACACTGTCCCTTGATTCGTGCATAGACACAGTCAACCTCACATAGTGGGAGCTATTCCTCAACACTGGTTGGGACTGAGACTTACTGCATCACATCAGTGACATATCACTGAAAACGAGTCCTGACCTGCTACATCAGACACTGTCTCCCACAGAGAAAAACACACAAGTAAGCAATTCAATATAAAATTACCTCAGCCGTCATTAAGGTGACGTTTGATGAGTGGGAAACAGGCCTGATGTTGGACGGCACTGTTTATTGTGGAAAGAAGAATTCACCTTCACAATGGGCAAGAGAAGAGTTATTTGAAGTGAAGAATACTGGGATAGAATTAGTCATATGCTCTTTCCTTTTCTAATTGTATTTTTTTTTCTTGTCTATCTTCATGGTGATAGGAGAGGATTAGTTAATGTGAATTTGTTTTGGAGATTACCTCAAAATTAAGTGAATTAGAAAATACTTAATTGAAATACTTACCCTGCAATAACTTGGCAGTCACCAGTTCAGTTCAAGAGAGTTTGTGAATTAAAAAAAGGGTCAGCTAATAAAGCTAAATGAAGTATTTTTTGCACAAACACAGACTGAATTTGTTTTCCATCTTTTATATAGCATGGGCTACTATATGGCATAAAACTGCTATCTACAGGCCCCCTTACTGCCATTACACTTGGAACAGTCATAGTAAGAGAATTTTCTGCTTCTAAGGACTGAAAAGGATTCAAAGACAAATCACTGAATCACAGAATGGTAGGGGTTGAATGGACCTCTGGAGACCATCTAGTCCAACCCCCCTGCTAAAGCAGGTTCACCTACAGCAGGTTGCACAGGATCGCGTCCTTTGAAGCATTCTCTGTTTCTACAGAGGGATCACCAAAGCAAGCAATAAATCTCTATCAAAGGGAGACTGAGCCACAGAAACCAGAAGGGCTCATGGCTAGACACAGAAAACCCACCACAAAGCAAGTCTTACAAGAAAATTCCAGCTTTATGTTAACTAGGGCAGCATTAACTCACGTCCAGTCTGTTCCAGCCTACTGATCCTCTTGGGGATAAGAGGATTACTATCTAGCTGTGAGAAGGCAATAATGCTTCTGGAGAGCCAAAAAACCCCAAACCAAACCACAACCAAAACACACAGAGAGCAACACAGAGGAACAAATGCACTGCAAATGCTTTTGAAAAAGAGAATTCCCTGTATAGAGAATTGTTTTAAAAATACATCTATTTGACAGGTTCTAGATACTGAAAGTACAAAATTTATCTACTCATTTCCCTATCCCTTTGCTATGGGTTCTCAATATTGTATAACGTGTGCAGATAGAAACAAAAGAGGCAGAAAGAACAACAAAAGGTTTTGCATATGTATGTACATATCAGTCTGCAGAATAAGAACTCAAGATGGCATCCTAGGTGCGTTCCTGCAGGCCATGCTAGCATTCATGCAAATTTGTAGAGAACTGTCCCCTTGAAAGAGAATAGAAACTGCTGTAACGATGTCAGATAAAGGCTGGCAAAAAAATAAAATAAAATAAATATAAATTCTACATAAATGAAATTCATTTTATTCAAATGACACTGAATTTCTCTTTTCTTTCCTACTTCCTTCTCCATTCTCTTTCCTCCATTTCTCTTCCTGCCTGCAGTTCTACGGTACCACTCTTTGCCTTGCCTTTTCTCCACCTATGTGTAGTTTTCAGCTACATTGTATCTGCTGTATGTTAAAACAATAGCAATTAAGTATTTAATGCAGACATTGAAACACAATCACTAGACTGGAAAGTCAATACTCCAAGGAAGCAAACCAGAGGTATTTTGGTAGCAGGGGAACAATGGTTAAGATACTCGCTTTTCACGCTTCAAAGGCCACTTTACTTTTCCACTGGCTATGTTATTGCATGACAGCAAACAAAAAAGGACAGTCAGATGCCAGGTGAGTAGCAGTTCATGCACACTGGCATCAAGTAGCAATTCACAAAGTATGTCTTTCTTTTTCACTCTTCTCTTCTTTATGCCCTCACAACCCTCCATGCATGGAAATACATACGAGCACATGTGTCTGGGATTTTAATGACTGTGAACAAAATATAAACAGAGTTGAACAGTACACTGACTGAGTAAGCACCAGGGCCTTAAGAAAAACAGTTCAAGGCTCTCTCTAATGCATAATCCTGCTGGAACTTGTGTTTTTTGAGAGTCACTAAGGAATAGAGAGGTTTTCCTTTCTGCACACTCTTAAAAGCTAATTTAAAATGGCAGCTGAAGTGAAACTTTAAGACACAGCCGTAGGGAAGAATTATAATAGGGAACTCTGACCACTACAAAAAGTGCAGAGAGATAAATTGTAAATTAAAAAGTAAGTTTATCCTTAGTGGTGTTAAGTACATCCAGCAAGAAAAGTTAAATTAAATATTCTGACGCTCCTGCACTGGCAGAGTCAGCATTTCCATCACAATCCTGTGTGTAACTTCCATGTTGTTTTTTCTCCATTCAAGTTAAGTAGTCCAACACTCCCAGACGGTAAAACATTACTACTTAAAGAATTTAACTGGATTTTTAAAAGAAATCAACTTCATCATATAAGATTTAGAGTACACTGCAGTAATCAGATTATTCAGATGCTGATGTTCTTTGCACACTGCTCAATTTTTGTGCAACTCGCAATGCAATATTTTAATGCCTTATATACAATTTCATTATTTGTATAAGTAATTCATAAAAGAGTTATCAATAACAACATATATACTTTAAATATTTATATTTTGTAATCTTACAAGAAAATGAAGATCTGAATATAGGTGCTGGTGCTTTGCCTGAACTTCCAGTTAAGCAATTAAAAAATGGCTCTAATGATGAAAACCAGAGAAGGCAATTTTATAATAAAAAGTGTGTTTACATTATAAACAGTATACATTATATACTTATTCAGAATTTAACTCATTCTTCAGGTGTTGCACAGTGTTCTCCAATCTCTCACAAATGTCAATGACGACTTCACATCCAGCTGAGTAAATTGCACAATTAGGTATTTGGGGACTAAACCTGCTTTCTCAAAGTGTAAAAAAAAAAAGGGCAAAAGAATACTAAAATAGTTATATTTTCAAGACACTCATCAACATTTCAGCCCACAATTTCCTACAAGTTAATTCTGCTCCCTCTGAAGTCAAGCTTTGCATCATGCTCTGTGCAAGGACGCAAGGAGGAGGGGGTACAGAGGGTAACAGGTGTGACCAGCTGAGCCACGTGCTACAATGCTTCCAGGAACAGTGAGCAGTGGCCTCTGTTGCGGTTTGAACGCTGCAGTAACTCCAAAGATCATTTTTTTAGCTCATTCCTTTCATTAGGAAAATTCCTTCCCTACATTCTTGTGTAGGTTTTCCAAGTTTCTTTCTGTTCACTTTAGTCGTGGGACAAGGATTCTGCTCTGCTTTAACATTTCAGCTGGGGAAATAAGCTGAAAATTAGTTTGAGCTTTTGACAGCTCCAGAAAAGATATTCCAAGTTACAGCAAAGATCCTGCCTGTAGCTCCTATCATTCTCACTGCAATGTTCCACAGCCTTACCTAGCTGTGTACATTTAATTACAAAAAAAAACCCCAGTACTGCCACACTTGATTAAAAACTAATTGTTCTGTCTTAAAATCACAGCATTAGCTTACAAGTTCTTAATTTTTTTTAAGATTGTATCTTGTCTCTGTCTTTGCAATTGTTTGTCTTTGCAATTGTCTTTGCAATTGTGAGTGTGGCCTCACTTTATAGCTTTTAAGCATAGACGGTTTTAAAAATATATATTTATGATGGAGGCTTTTAATTACCTGAATGATAGAGATATTCACACACGAAAACATAAAATTGACGTTAGAAAGTATGAAATTTTAACACAACAGAGAATTTAAGATAATTTGCTTGACAGTTACCTTTGCTTATTTTGAATTTCTCTAGCAGTGGTATAATGCATGCCACTGATTTCAACACTGTTACTGCTAAATTATTCTTAGGCACAGTAAGAATTTTCGCCACAAAATAATTTTTTCTGAAGTTACTGAACTTACTGAAATTTACTCCTACCACAAATATACTCCTGAGGCAACTATCTCCTATTTCCCAAGGCCCTTCTGCTTTACTTCAGAGTTTTGTTATAAGCTATTTTTAATGGAGCACCTTAGTCAAAACAATTGTGGGCATTATAATATGAGCTAAATGAGTGAAGGTATTTGCAATAGTGACTACATCTATTGGTCATTCTACGTATTTTTTTTTAAAGGAATGCCTACAGCCCTGTGTAGATTCATACATTTCTTTTTTTTTTTGAGAGTCTTAAAGATGTGGCCTTGGTGTGGAAGCAGTATAAACTAACTTAAATAAATTAATTTTTTTCAAAACATTTATCATAATTTGACTGTGTACTAAGGAGAATTATAGAGAACAATGAGTTAATAAAGCAAAACCATTGTAATTTAGTAAAATTTCATTGTTACAAATTTCACATCTCTGTGTTAATCTTTTCTTATGAAAGTCTAGCAGATATGCATGATGTGATGCAGTAATGAAATACGTGGATGTAAAGGAAAAAATGGTGAGATTTAAAGAACAAAACTGAATTACATTCCATGCCTATAATGAAGAAGTTTAATGCTAATCTTTTCTTTATAGAAACCAGAGATAGTGTATCATATAGAAAAGAGGTAGCGGCTGAGTGACTTATTTGGATATGTAATCCAAAGCTATTTATTTGTGATAGCAGGCTGCGCAGGAGGTTAAGGTAATGTTCACTACTGTCTTTTCACTTCTTGCAGGAGTAACTTTTTTAAAAATTATGTTCACTCTTTTGTTTAGAGCTCTGTGATTATAAGAAAATATCTAAATATTTAATAGAAGAACAATGACAAGCATTTAGCAACTTTCTTGCTGAACTGGCTTCAAAGCCTCATAGATGCATTTATGAAATATGGCAAAGAAACCAGGGAAGTGACTCTTGTTGTTGACAGTACCGTAGTGTTGGGGTAAATGATATTTTACAAATGCATCCAATAGCATCCAAATGAGATACCGCATTTCAGGTAATTCGTTTCATCACACAGAACAGAGACATCTGTGCAGCTGTATATATTCACTAAGAAAAATCAAGGAGATCATATTTCTTTAACTGGCCAAAAATGCAGTCAATATTAAAGGAAACTCTGTATATTTTCTTCTCTAACCAGTATGAACAAATATCTTATGCCTATAAAGCAACTTCTTCCAAAAAAATATTGCTTATGTTAGTCAATCATCCTGTATGAAATAACTGAATGCTGAACTGTATGCTGAATAACTTATTTTCCATTTCTGAAGTCCAAAGTGTAAATCCTACCTCATATCCTATTTTGATTTATCTTTGCCCTTTGCTCCAGAAGATGTATCTTTTTTCCTTATCTTTGTCCATCACCAAAACACAAAGTACCTTTGAATCTCTTGATCCTAACTGCACGTTTTCTGAAGACAAAAGCATTGACCAGGTGTAGATGTAACCCACAGATTTCACAAACAGTTTCAGAAACCTTACACAGAACTTTCTTCTCTGTATTTGGGCACAAGCCCGTGCTATAAATGTGTCACTTTCAGAAGCATCAATTTAACTGACAAATAGATGTGGATAAATAACTCAGTTCATTCTAGATTTGGGTAATCATCAGATCAAAAAAGAGAGAAAATACCATGCAATTTAAGGACCAATTATGTAGTGCAATCTGCAAACTGCATTTTACAACAAGCATGTATTTGGAACACATACAGCTAGTTAGTTAAAAATAACAATGCCTTCTCATTTCATTGAGTAACTTCTATAACTAGTGAATTTGCAAATTATGTTTCCATGTTCATCTATGTAAATAAAAACCATGAATAAAAACCCCAAAATAATTTATATGCAATTTAAGATACTAAGGTTTCTACACTATTATCTGTAAGGCATTTTTGAGGGTGTTGGACTCCTTAGATGGTGGTATTGTACTGCAGGTTAATTTAATGAGAGTCTTTATAGCAGACATTTTCTTCAGAAAATTCAGAAATCTTACTGCAGAACAAGTCATTAACAATATTTTATGTAAAAATTTCCCTACATTATCTCTTCTTGGACAGTTTTTTCACACTTGACTATTTTCTAGAGCATTATTTTGTATCTGACATCCTCAAGTCTACAGGAGGTATTTTACATAATTTTCTATTTGGTTAAGCTTGAGTTACCAGCTCCTATATGGGTACTACTGCCACTTAAACTCAGCCACACATCTGAGATAATAGCTCCTAATGTGGCTTTCGAGATGAAGTGCAGTTTGTGCAAAGATGGCTAGAGCTTCTTTGCAGGTGCCTAAAAAATATCTCTGCTGCCTCACGCGTTAGCCAGACTGAGAAAGTATAAAACGGAATAATCAAAGGGGAAACTACTACTAACGTCAAAAGAGACTAGTAGTTTCCGTCTACTAGGCACCTTCTGGAACAACTGAAGAGTCAAAAGAACTCTCTTCTCCACTATTGTTACAGTTCTGTATTTCAGTAATGAAAGCAATCACTCAACAACGTGGATGTCTGCGCTTGACAATATGTCATTTTTTCAAGCTCTCGTTACATATTGAAATTGAAATAAATTCCCTTCTGAACAAAGTGAATACTGCCTCACAACAAAATACCTTCAGCTTTAGGAGGCTAAGGTGTTAAAGGTCTCTTCCCTTCACTTAAAATTATTTTCCTCAGATATAAGACCACAAAATTTCATTATAAAAGCCTCCAAATATCAGGGGGAAAAAGCGAGATTGGATTGGAAATAGAAGCAAGCTGCAATAACCCAGTAGTTATTTATATGTCTTTTAATATACATTTTATATGTATATGTTTTCTCTATATCATTAAATATGAGTTATGGCAAAATAATTGAATAGTTGCAAATTCCCACTTGTCTTAGCCCCCAATTACACCACTTACGTTTGGAAAATGGTTGTTTGTTTCATAAATACAGTAGTAAAACCATCTGTAACCTCTCTGGGTTTCAGAGTTAAAAAAAAGAAAGAAAAAAAGAAAAAGAAGGAAAAAAACCCCACAACCCAAAACATAGGAATACTCACGGATCATAATCTGCTCTGCAGTTTGCAAAATTATTTAAAATGCATTAAAAAGGAAAATTCTGTGGCCTTCTGACATATCTACAAATGCAATTCTCCATCATGGGTTAGTAAAAACAAAAGCCAAGAAGGACGACAGTAGATACAGAAAAAGAATGTTCATACAGTAGTTTTGTGGTTCATTTACCTATATTTCAGAAGACTTTACGCTAAAATCAGTAGGTTCTATGAGCAGAAAGTGAGAGGAAGAATGAAGCAAAGTACAAGTTCAAATTAAAACAGGCAAAGCACATAGTGCTAATGTACGTTCATTTCATTCCTTAACATTCCATTTGTCTTTTTATGTTTCATATTTCACTGGAAGATTTTTTTTTCTTTTGAAATATCTTATACATTTTGATCTCCACTGCAGTATAGGCAACAGCTGGCCTCCAATGACAATAAACATGGAAGCTGCTTCCACGTATCAAACCACAAAGACAGAACAGTTCATAAATGTGAAGAATGAGGAACTGCAGTCACAAAAAGCTTTGTCCCTAATATTACGGATGGATTTTGTAGATGCTTTCATTAATTTTTTTTAATGTAATTTAGGTTTAAATGATTACCAGATATGACCTTTCATTTTCCACACTTTATACTCTTGGAGGATTATTATCACAGGCAGAACTGTGAAACACTCTATACAGAATTCAGCACCTGAAACATGCATTTAACTAGTTACTATATAGGAGCCCCATGAAATGCCAGATAGTGAGTAATAATTTATTTCTTTCTGAAAGGTTATTAAATTGACCGATTTTGTACAACTTCCTTCTTGGGCCTGAAACATCTTACCCTGAAGTCAAAGTGTGGTAGACATTATCAGCATTTCAGATTGTTCTACTAATGCATTTGTCAGTAAGTCAAGCAGACCCCTTCTGCTTGTGTCTGTAGTTGTGCCAGCACAAATTGATTTATTTGCTGTTTTGTTTCATGCAAAGATTATAATCTCTTTACAAAAATCAGCATATTGGATTTCCAAAGTAGAGATGCTGCTCCATATTTTTTACCCTGTGGCAAAAGGAACCCTTTGCCACACATGGAAATATATACATGTGAATTTTCTCTCCAAAATGTATTCCAAAGATAATCCAGGAAACACTGCCTGTTATATTTTCTATTGAGTGTCCTCAAATATTTGTTTAAAGGAAGTTATGGAAACATTTTAAAAAACAGTCTGTCTTGAAATGCAACCAGCCTCATACTGAGAGTCAGTGGTGGGAGAAGCACATGAGAACAGAGTTACAATTTAGTACTTCAGAAGAAACACACATATGGTATTAGAGATAACATTTCTGCTTTCATACCTTTTGTTCTCAGCCTCAGAGTGTGCTGGAAGAGCCAGCTAGAGCAGCACACTACGCCTCCCTCATTTTACTCCACCATTCCCTCCGCTCATCCATTTTTCCCATTCTGTTCTGTTAGGCATACACTCACATGTATTTTCAGTAAGAACATTCACCATAATTTTCCAGAGTGTCTAGCACATGGCACCTATCTTACTGAACATAAGCATTGGACCACCCGGTAACACGGGGCTAGACAGGATCTAACAGTTCATAACAACAGTTCCCTCTAATCTACTGTGCACCTCAGCAATTGCACAATGACTGTTCTCGCCTCTGAGGTAGCTGAATAAAAAGGCCTCTTTAAAGAAAAGCTCAATGAATAGGATTTTGAGCACTGAAATAGTAATTGAAAATAAGATAATTAGATATGTTGCATTATTGAGAAACAGAGGTTAAGCACTTTGTCCATCGTCACTCGAGAAAGGTAAGAGTCAGGTCAGAACTCAGCTTCCAGTGCCTTAACTCTAAGACCATCTTCCATGCACTGACCAGGTCTCTAGAAAAGAGCAGATTCTGACCTTGCACTACTGTTAGCCTTAAAATTATTATTCAATCTCTTAAAAACTTAGCAGATTGGAAAGAAGAGACCAATATAAGTTATTACAAAGCACTGCATGGCAACAAAGTACTGGAGTTTCATTCTTAGGGGTCTGTTTGCCTATTGTTACAGAATGATCTTATGTGGCCATCTTCCATTAACTCTGAGGGTAGTTATGCACCTAAGTCTCTGGTGCATGCACTAAATAACCATAACTACATTCACTTAAATTGCAGATACCATCACTTGGCTTATGCAGACCTAGTCTTGCAAGTTACCACTTCTGGTACTTGATAGGAAATTAACGTGATCACGGAAGAGAAGAAAAGAAAGAAAATCAGTGAAGACAGTTACAGCACGTTAAAAAATTAAGTATTTAATAATCACATATAAAAGGCTGAACATTTTTCAGACCCAAAGAACTGTTGAGGCTTGTAGGATTAACACGATTGCTTGTCTAGCTGAAATGGAATGCATATCATCTCTAATAGAAAAGCTGCTCTCAGCTATCCATTATAACTGTATACTCCTTTGACCAGAACTGAATTTTGAACTTGCATACTGCGATTATTTTGCCTACATGGGGAGGGGAACCTCTTACAGAACTGCCAGGCATAGTCTTCCAATGGAATAATGTTTTGAACTTTGAGAGAAAGACTGTAAAGAGTTAGGGAGTAAAGAAAAAGATGGAAAGTTATAAGGATAAAATTGCATTTATGCAGTTTAAATTCTATACATAAGGTAGATTGCATTTAATATGGCTGTGGTGAGCTAGTTAGTGTCAAGTTCATGGCTGGCAACCCACATTTCAGATGTAGCAGCAGTACTTCTCAAAACCACAATACGTAAAACGGGGAAGAAGCTGAGAAGTATTTAGACCAGTCACTCTAGTTCATAGAAAAAAACCCAACAACATTCATTCATGAAAGCTTAATAACATGCAAATCAACAATAAGTAAAAAGAAACCTCCATCCAGGGTGTGTAGTCTAATTCATACTGACAACATGGAAGTGGCAATGGTGGAAACATGCAGGTTTACCTTCATAACTGGCAGACATCTTACTGGAGTTATGAAAGGTAGAAAGTTATTAAATCAGCTATAACAGATATTGCAGTCAATGAGCTTTTTATAGGCACAATTAAATGATGCCTACAGAAGACAGTTATCTACGTTACTGTAGCTGTATTATTCAGCTGTAGCTGAATAAACCCTTTCATTCGTCGCTGCAACATTAGCTAAATAGACCAGATTTAAATACAAAATGAGATCCTACATATCCAATAAGAAATTGTTTCATTCTTCTATGGATACTGTTCCTACTATTATCTCCCTTTTTCTGACTTCCCAAGTACTTCCAAGCCAGAGTCAGTAAGCGTAACTTTGTTGAACAAAGATAAAATACTTGATTCATGCAGGTCAGGTCAGCAACTTAGCAGCTGACAACAAAGGAAGCAAGCTGTCAGCAGTTTTGCCGGTGCCTTGCATTAAGAACGACAGCAGTCACATTTACTCAAATGAGGCTCAGCCTGCAGAGATGAGCATCATATGGCAGAGTGGCACAGGCTGTAGAGAACAAGCACCTCAGCACTTGACTGAATACAGTTTTCAACAGCAGTAACAGGTCTTGAATGTCTGGGATGCCAATGGAGAGAACTTCTGTCACTAAAGCATTCAAGATTTGGATGACCTGTATTCACTGACAGTTGCAACAGCTGAATCTGTTTCATATATTTACAGATAACAATAATAGCAATTGTATAGTTAGAATAGATAGTTTGGCCGAAGTTAGTGGCATATGGCTTAAAGCTCTATGTAATGATTTCTGTTAATGATCATCACAATTTTCATCTCATAAGCTTAAAAGAAAGTCCTCATGCAAGTGCCCTTAGGACTATCAGGGAAATAAAATGTGTTTTCTGTGTGTAGTACTGAAGAATGTATATAAACAAAAATATCGGAAAAAAATTCACATGCCTTCTGTTTTCAAAAAAATCACTAGTAACCACTTATACTCTTGTTCTTTGGGTTTTGTTTGTTTGCTTTTTCAATCAACAATTTCCTAATAATTTCTTGTTCATAAACAAAATCAGAACTTTGCAAATAGAGAATATTCTGCTGGTTTGAGGTCTTGACAATTTTGTGGTTTGAATGGTTTTTTTAGTAATGCCTGAAACAGTGAGCAAAAGCAGAAATTCTGATTATTCCAGTTCAATTTTAATTTAAAATATTTATCTTCTATATAGTGTTTTCTTAAGTTTTACTTATTTTGAACTTTTTCAGTATTTTTTGCATCTGCTTGACATCCCAATAGCCAATAGGAGTTAAATAATCAAGGCCCAGCAATAATGTAGCTAATTTGCACTATTTTAAAATGGTTAAACTTTTCGTCAAGTTTTGTTCTTAACTGATGGACGCAGTCTTTGCCACATACGCTGAAGTCTCCTTCATCCATACAGCTAATTCTTGCGATCTTGCATGCATTCTTTAATTTGTCATTCAGACTCAGTGACATTGACTACTTTCTTTATGTAAGGACAGCTGGAAAATTTTGAGAAAACCATTTAAAGACAAGTTCAGGAAAAGAAATTATTAAAGCTAGATCTGAGGTCATCTGTATAATCATTTAAATACAGCAAACAATCTAATAATTGACTTTATTTCAATCATAGCTTAATATCCAGAAAAGCCAGACAACTTCAGACACTTTGCAAACCCACATTTGTAGCATGTTAAATAGTTTCTAAGCCTACTGGTCTGGAGTGAAACTAGAAGCTTAATGAATTAATTTCCAGCATTAACTACCAAAACAATAGATCAGCAATACCGATTATACCTGTTCTGATTCATAATGTAATATTATCAAAGACATTTTTCACGGTTGCTGGTGGAAAAGGTTTGTTCTCTATGTAACAGCTGTCATCTTTACAAGTAACTGTACTTTTCTTTGGCATGTTATTTCTTTATATCCTACCTCCAAGGTAAGTACAATAACAGACACAGCAAAAAGCTACCCATTAAATGAGCTAAAATAAGATTCAAGATTTCTGACTCCCAGATAACATCTGTGGTGTCCTAGGACAGTTTTAAGAGTGTGGTATATGAAAAGGTCTAGTTGAAACAGCAGCTAAGAGGAAGGAAAGGGTGGGGAAAGAAAATTACCTGTCTTTGGAGCCTCAGTTCTCCCAAGGCAGCAAAACTTACGCCACCATTTCCTCAGCATCCTTATACACAGCATCCCTTTACAGAAATTACATGCCATAGTCAAAATCTGACCAACTTGCTTGGTTTACACAAATAGATACCTGTCATTAGGCTTAACTGCTGCATTACTGCACGTTTCAAAACCCACAAGGAGGCCTTTTAGAGGAGGACCATATTCACCACCTAAGCGAGACCTGAGGACTAGACATCACCTTTGCCTAATTAATAATGATTAACTGATGCTATTTGTTCAGCTATCAGTTAAAGGACCTTTACACACTTTCACTAGCTGCAAGACACAGCATGGCTCTCACTTTGGTTTTAGTCTTATTAGACAGGCTTATATCCATGGTTGCCAGCCATCAGTATGGTATGATCCAAAAGTATGCATGTATCCTTGCTATGTGCTTTGGCCACAATCTGCGTAGCTATGGCCAGTGCCCGCTTGCTCCAAACATTCATCACTTCCAATATTCTTCCCACCTGCCAACATACACTGGCCTAGCCAGCCATGCCTCAAAGCATACCATGTGTATATTTCACAACCATTATGAAAACTGAAATACAAAACAGCACCAAAAGCAGGTTTACTGGAAAAATCAAAAATTCTATAGGAATCCTACAGGCTGAGGGTCACCGCTGAAGGCTGCTTTAAGGTCTACTCATTTTCGCAATGACTAGAATTTATATGTGCTTGCTGTGGCCCATGTAAATCCTGGAACTCCTTGATCCTTATTTCCAGCCCTTTTCCATCATGCCTCTCTCCGCTGTTTGAAAAACTGACTAAAGAGAGGTTTACAGATGAGCAGTGAAAACCAAATTGCACCAGCATTACAGTCACAAAACCATTTAAGTAGTCAAGTTTGGGAAGAATGGCAAATGTCAATCTAGCTACAGATTAATACCTGCATATCCTCAGCAGCCCTATCAAAGCTGTCCCAGAGGTGTCTCAAAGAACAGAATTTTCTCCTCTTTATATAAAAGACATAGGGATACTCCCACTTATATTATGCAGCAGAATCTTACCACCTCTGCTTCACTCGATCTGTAAAGCACTGAGGAGCTCTGGAATTTGTCAAAGGCTTCAGGCACAAGATGCACCTTTTAAGACTGGGCACCATAAAGGCCATGCTTTGGCTTTTTTTTGTACAAAAACTGTACTGTTTTATCCACACTACAGTTAGGATTGTCTAGTATAAAACCAGTTCAGGTTGGTTCTACATATTTCATATGCATTAACACAGTAAAACTGAACATTGACACAACAGATTAACATATCAGAGGCAGGAATGTAGTAGGTGCTGTAGTATATATTTTGATCCCTGACTAATTCTCACAGCAGTGATTCAGAAATACTGATAGCTTTCCCATCCTCATTGTGCACTGCAAAGTTACAAAAAACCTGCAAATAACTTTTAAACATTTACATTGTAGTTTACATGAGGCAGAAATTAAATGTCACTGGTTCGTGAACCCTGGTTAAAGGCTGGGGGTTTTTTTAGTTTTTATCTTTTTTTTAAGTTAAGAACAAAGTTCATGTGTCCCCTGAAAATTAGAGAGAGAAGTAATGTTAAGTAAGAAAGTAGTTCAAAAGGATGTACGCAACTATAAGACTGATAAATCTTTTTTTTTCAGTTTCTGCCAGCTAAACTTACTACCCCAATACTTAAAGATAGCAAAAAGCTTATAATTGTTGTTTATTGGATTTGCTTTTGTAGAATAATACTTATATGTTATTGCTAGATAAATTACCATATATGCAGAACTGTAGGAACGGTTCTTCATCTTTACTTCATCTTCCAACCAGAGGCAAGAACGGTGTTTTTCAATGCTATAACTTTTGATCTGTTTTTTAAATTTGAAACTCTATGGTCTTGCTTTCCCATTTAGAAAGTATTCATATAAAAAACATTGACCATCTAACACTCGCATCTGAAGAAGGAGACTTAGATGAAAGTCTTATATCAAGTGCTATGCTTCAGTATGGGAGAAAGGATATAATTGAGAAGAAAGGTCTATGAGAGCACGGAGGGAAGAACAAGTTTTGATTAACTATTTCAGAATAAATAATTTGTATAAAACCAATATAATAGCACAAAGTGCTTACAATATATATTACAATCTCATCCTTCAGATTAGGGATATACTTTGTCTTAGATAATTACAACAGTTTAATAAATGTTCAATAACATAAGCTTTCCACTCCTCTTAAGAGCAGCCCAAAATGCCAACTTTGAGAGGAAGCAAATAAACTGCATACAATCAAAAAGGTCATTGTCCTTCCTTTTTACTTTTCATATTTTCCATAATGTATTTGTAATGGAACGTATTTACTGTGATTTATGACAGGGTGATCTTCCCTTATCTCTGTTCTTCTGCCTCTCTCTCAAATAAGGCCACCAGTTACCCTGTAATGTCCAAAAGAATTCCTGAGATACATTTGCTCTCATTTAAGAGAGGCATGTTTGTACTCTATGCAAAATATTCAAAAAAGCCACTTCTCCTTTTATTCAAAGAAACATTAAAAACTATTTGTTTTAACTCTGACCTTACCATTAAATGCTATGATCCCAACCCCTGGCCCCTAGGCAATTAAAAAAAAAAAATCGTTTGAGTACATCCAGCCAACAATTTCCACGTTAAAAAAAAGTCTAAGTTGGAGCCATGTGGTCTCAATCAGGCAGTAAAAAACTGTATTTTCTTAAATGCACAACTGCAGTATGCCCATAACGTCTCTTTTAAATCATCTTAACCAGATCTGAATCACTCTCACCACAAATGATTTGGTGGCCCTGGAATGTGCTGGGGTAGACAGAGTTGCTCTGCAATGAACACTGGGACATTTCCCACTTCTCTAGTGTTAAGAGAATAGTCTGCAGCAAAAAAAAAAAAAATTCTTTAAAAGGTTAAAGCCAAGACAAAAAATGACATCACAGTTCAATCATTCAAGGAAAAAAGGAAAAAAATGCAACTACTGCCTAATAAATCAGTGCTGCATGCCACAAACCACAGTGAGCCAACACTGCCAAACAGCTTTTCTTGCTGAAGCAGAGATACCACAAGCAGCTGGCAGATGCATGTGTAATTGTATTAACAGAGAGCCATTGAATCCATTAAGCCAGCCAGACTTGGAGAAGTTGATAAATTAAAAAAGCAGAATAACCATGATTTCAATAACAATCTGTGCATCTCCTTACATTGCACTACAGTATTTTTTACCGTGGGCTACCACAATTTTTTTACAGATCAGTATGTATATGGTACTTTGCTAAAAGCTTATAGGCAGATCACTTAGGATCAAACAAACACTTTGGGATACCTGCATTACCTGGATGTACGCTGCTAGCCTTCTCCACTGATCCACTCGAGCAAGTAGGAATGGTAGGCACAAAGCACCTTAGCTTTCTCAGCACATCTCAGACGCAGTTCTAAAATATTACTTACATCTAATGTTAGAATAAAGGAAGGGGAATGTAATTCCCTGGGGGCTCCTAAAAATCAAGTTTAAGCAGCAAATGAGCTAGCTTTGCTTAACTAACTGTAAGATTCTTAAATGCTACTTCCTCTTTAAAAGTCTGTCTGTAGCCTGAAAGATTTCTTTCAGTCTTAATCACCTCAAAAAAACAATTTAAACCTGTGGCCAAAGTGATGTGCATTTAAAACAGGAATAGGCCAGAGCCAAGATGTTTGGATGCAGTTATTAACCTTCTCATACTTCATAGATCCAGGGGTTTTGGTACAGGCCCATCTCTGCACTCAACACTCATTGCCAAACCTCACAGTCAGTAGAAAATATGCTTTAACATATCAAAGCAGGAAAAACAGCATAAAGATGTCAGATTTTTCCACCACATCAATGAGAAAAAATGTCATTATAGCACCCATGTAAATTGTGAAACTGAAAGCAGCTGCTGAGACAACCTGACACAGTGCCATCGGCAGGGGGGAGCCCAACTCAGGAAAACACTATTCCATTTTTAGCTCTGAAAAAGAATCTTTGCTAGTTCTAATATGCGATTCCAGTTCAGTGAATAACTTGCCATAAATAGAGCTAGAAAGAAGTGCCTTAGTACATGGCAAACAAAATGTGTACTGAACATCCCCAACATCCTAATATACTGCACACTATCCTGCTGAGCACTGTTTTGCAGTCATGCCATAGTAACAGAATTTAACACATTGTTTTTAGCAATTACCACACCAAGCAGAGTATTCTTCCAAACGAAGGGTAAAGTCAGAATGGGAGAGCTTTGGTTACAAGTTTCTGAATTAGAAAAAAACAAACTTACAGACCTCGAACAAACAGTTAATTGACTGTGCCTGCTATACTTTGCACAATCACCCATTTGCTCATTCAGCATATTTTTCATGTGACTAGATTCACCTTCACAAGTCCCTGATAACCAGCAGTTAATAAGGGTGTAGGGAGGAAGGGACTGCTCACCTTGTCAACACAAAATATTGGAATAACTACGTGAAATAGCTGATGGAGCCAGAGTTAAGAGAAAGAAAAGGAAAGCTTTCCTCTTTTCAAGTCTATTGTCCTAATAATGCTAAGGGCTTTGTTTTGGTTTGGTTTTTTTTTTTTAATTTTATTTTTTAAAGTACATAAGTACATTCAATCAACCCGTCTCTCCCTCTTTGTCAAATTTATTACACAATTGAACTTTTGGATTTCAAGGGTTTCTTATTTATCACTTTATTAAGATAACCCATGTAGCAAGACATAATAGCATGCTGATAGCAGGGCTTATCAGTAGCTTTAAAACAAATGGGTCCCTACAGTGAGTTTCCTTTGACAGCCAGACGGCATTTCTGAAAACAAGGTATTTGGACTAACCTGCCGCTGTGCTGATCATTATAAAACTTTTTCTAAAGACAAGACAGGGAGATGAAAAAAAAGGTCCTTGTAACAAAGCAATCCACTCTGCTAGTAAACTTAAAAGGCAGCAGTGTAAATGCTTTTATAAAGCAAGAACAGCTAAATCATTTGGCTTATTGGAAGAAAACCAAGTTTCTTTTTGCAATTCCTGTCCTTTCTCAGAGTCATTTATCCAAGCGTACACTCTTTGCCACTGTACATTAGCTTTCACTTGCATGCCCTAGACAAGAAGACCCTCAAAGCTTTTTGTTCTTAAAAACAGATTCACTTGGCTCCTAATGCTGGGGAAGGGAGGGGGTGTGTGTGCACTCTGAATGAATGCCAATAATTTAAAACAAGTTTACATCGGGTTCCTGTAACCTAAACAGTCTTAGGAAGCATCTCATCCCTTTTCACTCCTCCATCCTCCCAAACTTTAGTTCTATTTGTATCCTTTGTGATGGAAGATCTTTACTTCCCAGGTTCAGCTCTTGCACTTAAAACAAATGGGTTACTCTGCTAGTTAAAGTTACTCTATATTGCACACGGTTCAAAACAAAACAGATTTGCAGAAAACCCCAATAATGAAGCTATTTGGAAAGCTTTCCAGACTTGTACAGATACTTAGGAATTTTGCTAAAATATATACATTCTTATAATACTTTCTGGAAAGGGAGAAATGAGGAACATTTTACTGCTAGGCACCGTTCCGAGACCACTATAACTGAGCACACACTGTATGATTCACTCACATACTTTTTTCCCCTCCTCTATTGTAGTAAAACAGCTAAAGCATCTTACTGTTTCTTGCATCTTTATACACATTTAATGCTGGCACTTACCGTTGTGGAACAGATGGACCCCCACCCCCCACAAAGAAGCTGATAGCTGATGGTCTCTTGATCCTTTTTTTCTTGACTATCCCCCGCTCTTAGCTTTACTGCTCTAAATTCAGCCTAGTTCGCAGAAGAGCAAGAAAAAATTAATAGACAGACGAGTTGCCAAATTCCAACCACTCACGATCAGCAATGAAGACGTTCTCCCTAGTTCTGACTGATTCCAAAGAACAAAGCCTGCTGGCAATGAGGAAGCGGAGTTTAAGTCCTCTGGCTTCAGTCCAACTGTTGCTCTTGCTTTTGCTTCAGAGTACGTGAGAGTGTTTGTATGAGCTTGTAATGTATGTAAGAGATGGGGGCTGGGGAAAAAAGAGGGTGTGTTTAAGGGGAGGAATGCTAGTCATATCCAAAAATAACATGAAGGAAGTAATGTAGTGATCCGTCTCCCCTCATTCTCTCCTCTTATCGCATGTACTAAGAGTGCCTCTACCCTAAGATTCTGATCTCAAGAGTAGGCAGAGAAAAAATTCTAATGTGACTTGCAGCTCATTTGATTGCGCTATTAAACTGTAACTGAGGAGCTCTACACTTACAAGGACACGTCATGAAACGCATGATTTAGTAGCAATCTACTTGATAATACTGAAGCCAGAGTGCATTTCACACTGTGTGCATTTGTTCAAACTGGAGAGAACAAACAGAAACTACTACTGAAGTTTAGCATCACATTTGCCTTTCCAGAAGTTCCTAAATTCCAGTCCTAGGAATTTCTAGATACTGCTTCATGTTCATTTTTAAAATTGCAAATGATACAAGTTTACAATATAATGCAGAAATAGGGATATAAAAATCTCTATATAGTTTAATTTCATCCTGCTTTTTCAGTAATTTTCGTAAACAAATTCCATATTCATAAGACTACTCTGCCAAAAAGAAAATCAACACCCCCAACACAATACAAACAAGAAAACCCCACAGAACAAAAAAAAATATTAAAGCTTCCTTCCTGGATAATGAGAAAGCTATAATGTAACTATTGTGCCTTTTTTTGTAAAAAGCTTTACAATATTGGTTCCAATAATTGTGGCCTTTTAAAAATCGTAAAAATGGTCATTAATAAGTAAAAAAAAAAAATTAAGGAAAAATAATAAATCATTAGTGATAGCCTCAGTACTTTTTTTTATTATTTGTATTTAATCTGGACTCTATCAAATAAATTTGAAGACCACTAAAACTACCTATACACCCAGAAGCAGTCTCTGTGATTAGTTAAAATTTCTGGAGAATCTTTATTGTATCCAGTAGGGCTTCAATTGCAATCAATTGCCCTCAAAATACTACAAGCTAAAGCAACACGATTTATAATTTTTTCATCATACTACTCTCGGCAAAGAGTAGTACTTCATGGAGAGTAGTATTTGTTCTTAAAAGGTTTAATTAAAACATGACAAAGAAAGGTCGAAGCAATTTTGGATTTCATTTCATCTCATGCAGAATAGTTCAGCCCAAGATTTTGAGGTAGCAGACCTTGTACTGGGTATTTCAGGAAAGCAAAACTGGTCAATTTCTACAATTAGTGGTTCTGAAATACCAGTTCTCACAAGAGAAATAAAAGTGGGAAAGAAGGGAGAAAAGAGTTAGAAATTAGACTCCAGTGTGCCAGTTTCAACAGTGATACCATAAACCAGCCACCTGTTTACACAAGACTTTGTTCCTATGGGAGACAGTGTAGATCAGATCCAGTGATTTCCATATCCAGGGTTAATAGGTTTTCTGAACGACCTTTTTTTTATCCTTTACTAAGATCAATGAAGCTTTGGATAGCAGCTTAGGTTTTATAGAACCGATATAATACACTTTCCTACACTGATGTTACATTAAAGAAATCACAGTGCTTTTCCAAAGCTAGTAGCAAAAGGAATTGTTATGAAAAATTTTAAAACTACAAACACACTATATGTTGAAGGTAAATCTCAGAAGCCTATCGAAACCATCTGGAATGAAAGGAAGTTATGATGATTTAAGTTTGCCTTCCTGCAAATTCACTAGAGACTGAATTGCAATATATTTTAAGGCCATAAAAAGTTACAGTAAATCCAAGCTCTGTATCAGGACATTCACTGAGCCCTACCATGATGTACTTTTCTGCTGGTACTTTACACCTTGGTAGCATTACAGAGCTTGGCTTCCTTTGCTGTCTTGAGGTTTGCCAACCCAAATTTAAAAAGGAAAAGATCAAGAACAGATAAGATTACCTGAGGGCTTTTAGTCCACACCTCATCCCATCTTGAACATCGGCTGCACTGAATTTGCTGAATTGGCTAATTACAGTTCTAACTTGAAAAACATACACTTTGAGTGGACAACAATAAGCCCACATTTAGTTTTGTTTGCAATTGAGCCTCCAGAAGAAAGAGGTTAGTCCAAAACTCAGTCTTGGTCCAGATATTTGATTTTGGTTTGCTATTATGGAAAAGCACAGGCCTGAAAGAATATGAATTCAGCAAAAATATAAAATTACAACATAAACAGAAAAAAAGCAAGGAAACAAAAAGGTAATGGGAAGCTGTCACCTGCTTTCCTCTGTCTGAGCACTGCTGTCATAACCAGACACAAAAACATGATGCTGCTTTCAAGGGAATTTGAAACCCAGACAATCAAAAAATCAAATAAGGTATGAAAAAGTAGAGTAGTTCATCAGTTGATATTCCACAACATTTACCCATCAAACTAATCATTACTGGCAGAGATATTACATTTTTGTTATTACTTGATGTCTACACAGATGACAAAGACACATGGCACAAAACAATACCTGGATTTATTTGTTATTGTGTAATTAGTGAACTAAAAGATTTAATTTTTCAGGAGTCCCAGGTGCATAAACCATTATGACACTAATATTGTTGTTATTTAACTCAAATATAATGTAAACCTATCAAATTTAGGAAAATTATGACAATTCCACATTTGCTAATTTGCAGATGAACTAGTCCAAAAATCATGTTGTATTTTCTGCCTACAAATATTTCTGCTGCAAGTTTCAAATTGTGATGAACATTTATCAGAATTCAGCTTGTTTTTCAGCTGTTCTCATTTCTTTTTAAGTAAGGAAGGAAAGAAAAGAGATACATCATTGTTTCTTTCACTGAAAGTTCATTCTCTTTACACACAGAAATTAGACAATTTGTGGGAGTAACACTTTGACTGGTAAGCTATAGCTGTCATAAATTGCTTGCTGCTCAGACCAGATGGCTACAGTAATTTCTGAAGCATTAGATAAATGCATCAGAAATTATAAACAGCAAACAATAATACAGATTTTAAAGATTACTTTAAGGTGATCAAAGTGCTCTAAGTAATTTCAGAGTTGACTACCCGTAGTAGCTTCTAAAAAGCAAGATTTTCTCATATTGCTATATGGTAAAGCCCATTCAGAGAGGTTATGGTAGACCCTCCTGGACTGTTTGCATGAAGATTTTTTTTTTCTCCACAGAATAATAGTATAATACAAGAATTACACTACATTTTAATTATACGTAATAATGTATTGAGAGGAAAAAAAATAAATTTTACTCACTTTTTTGAGCTCTTACTAGGCACAATGTCTGATAAACTGGGCCATGTAACAACTTAAGTGCCTTGTACTCTGTACACACAAATGTGTTCCCAATATAGTCTATGTAAATTTGGCATTCAGCAGTAAAGGTCACATGGTGCTTGGATGCAGGGAGCACTTGCAAGACAAGGGCTATAATCTAATAAAAGAAAGAAGACTGGTGAAAAATGCAAAAAGGTAGAACGCTGAGGTCAGTCTGTATTTTCCTAATTCAAATATTTTCCTTTTAGTATCTGCATACCAGAATTGTTGAAATGATGACCCATGCTGAGTTTATCTTTGATTAGCAAAACATTTAAAGGTTTTGCTTTTTCTATCTATACAGCCACTCTATGGTTTCTGTGACTACTGACCCAAAGCATACTCTTTCCTGATCTCCTTCGCACTCTCCACTGCTCCTAAAGACTTTTGTTCTTTTAAAAAGTGGAAGTGTTTCTGTGGCATAGATTTAAAGAGGAGCTTTCTCACTGTAAAGATAATGTGTGAAGTCTTTGCATGTTCTATTTAATGTCAAAATTTCATTATCAAAAGGGCCTAAAGACCATTTAGACATTTTTGAAAGTGAGACTTACTGTATCGTTCCAAAGTCTTCTCTGTATCTTAGAGGAATAAGGTAAGACAGTGTTTATTTAAGAGAAACAGAACTTCCCTCCACCCCAAATGAAAAATTTGAATAAACTTTTAATGAAATAATGATCTAAATCACATGAAATTAAATTTTTCATAATGCTTTCCTTGCATGAAAACTTTCTGAAATAAAAAAGAATGTACATAATTCTGTCTTTGAGGTCTCTAGTGTTTCTATTTACAAACATTGTCAATTCACTTATACATAAGCAGTAGAGATGCAGAACAATTTATTAGAAACAGCTATATAGGCTGTGTATATAAAGGGATGTGTTCAGATAGCTGAGAATAAGTTAATTAATGAGATCTCTCCCACACAACCCAAGGTGAGAATGAGTATCACACCTGAACTGAAGTTTCAAAGAAATCGCAAGCTTTTCAAACCCAGTATCTATTAAAAAGAACAGTACCTACAAGCTACAGCCTCAACCAGAATGCCCTCAAGATTAGTATCTGCATCATACCGACAGTATACGTTCAGACAAGTTTGGTTTTCCAAATGTTTTATAGCTGCATCGTAACATAAAGGGTAGAAATACCTATTTGTTACAATTACACAAAAATCCTCATCATCTGCACTTAAGCCTGAAAGTCAGTCAAACCACATAAATGATATTCCAGAGCACTAGAAGAATGTAGGAATCTGTAGAGTATGCATCTCTCATTTAGATGCCAACAGGAATTCCCTAAAGACTGAAAAGCCCAAGAACCATTTTAATAACTATTACTTTCCAAATCAGTTGCTACATCTGATTTCAATGAAAATTTGTTTACTTTTAGGGGGGATGCATGCAGGCATCCCAAGCCCAAACAAGTCAAATGGCTGAAATATTTGTTCACAGACTTAGAGAATCATCTACTTCTTTTGTTTGTTTATTGGATCCACTGTAATGTCAGGATAAGTATATAATAATCAGCCCTGAAATAGATTCCATTTAAATTGCTGAATGATTAAATGTGAAAGCACCTTAAAAGGATGCATGAACTAGGATAATGGTAGGGTGGAGATGAAGTGAACCAAACATTTCTAAAACTCAACTCATCCAATTGTTTAATTCATGCATTGTCCGTATGATTCACACACTGGGGATATTCTGCCTGCGGCTACAGCTCATGGGAATTGTTCTTCTTAATTGCCAGTGAGGCTAAGAATCTCATGCCTTCTCTGATGCATCTATTTATCTGCAGTTTTAGTTCACCTTCATTTTCATGTTGAGCAAACATACAAAGCTAGAGTGTGGAAATGGGCAACAACTCCCCATTACATTCTGTCAGAAAGTGAAAACCTAAGTATTTCTTTCTGGATAGTCCACATATTCTCAGTCAGAATTGAAGATTTTCACAAGTAAGTACATGCTTTGAAACCTATTAAAGAAAATTACCCTCATTCTTTCATAAGAAATTATAAATCCAGTACAGGGCTAGAGAAAGGTGTCAGTTTTGGTTGTAAAAAATAACAAACTACACCTAAAAATTGTTGCAACTCTTGTAATATAATTTTCAGTGTGAATGCTCCCAAATTCTTCCCCTATTCTCTCTTTTTTTTTTTCCTTTTTGCTAGTATTTACTACTGAAAATCTATGAGGAATGGCAGAAGCAAATGTAGCTTGAACACAGAATAAAACTTCAATGGTCACATTACTAAAGAAACTGGAACCACAGGCGTTTATCAGCCTTTCTTTTCAAGCAAGCAAGGCAAAATGTTGGGACAACTGACCAGACTCCAATACCAATAAAACTCTAGTATTCTGAAAAAGCAGAGCACCTGGTATTGGTCTTAAAAACAGAGTTTCCAGCATTACCATTCTCCATTGCATAGAGAAATTGTTCTCTATGCAAACTCATCTCCAGGATGTCAGCAGATGCTGCTGCTACCATCTGACCATCAAATCCATTTTAGCTAAGAAACAAGAAGTCAAAGAGTAATGGTAAAAGAAGCTCATAAACAATTTTATTTCAGTTTAAACTTAGAGGGGGTTTTCATTAACAAAATAATAACTAAATCCTGTAAAATATACTGTTTTTTTCTTGTTTAATTTTCAATTCTAAGAATCTGTGAAGAACATAGTCTGTGAAGGAGAACTATTTATAGTAGTTCTTAGCTTAGTTTAACATATTTTTTAAATATGAACAATGCCAGAGTCCTTATGTTATGATCTAATAACTATCAGACTATCAGGAGCTTAATAATAAAATGTGGCAATACAAAAAGAGGTTTGTGGAGCTCAAACCCTTCCCCCCACATGTACCTCATACAGATATTCTGACAGTGGGGTTTTTTGTTTGTTGGTTTGTTTTTAAAACCACAGTGCTTTTTAAAAGTATAGTCATTGCTTTATACCAGTCTAGTTGAGCTTTTAAAGAATATATTTCTGCAGTCCCTATTAATGAAAAGAATATTAAATGAAGCAATCCAGCTACTGCTGCATTTCCATTTAAATAAGAGTATATTTTAAGATTGAAAAAACAAGTATTTTGCAAAAAATAGAATAAAATAAAGTGCAGCTAAGCTGGGAAGGAAAGACCCTATTTTATCTTACGTCCAAAAGGTTCATTTCTTGAACACTGATGAAGTTTTTTAACTGACAGCAAGGCAACTGCCATCCCCTGAAATCATACAACAGTTATTAAAAAATAAGTTGCATTTTTTACAACAAAACCATACAAAACTATAACCATATTGTCCTTCTCAGCATACAATAAATCCTTCTATTCTCAGAGAACAGCAGGTTGAGAACCAGCAACAACAAAGCTTTAAAATGGGAAGAACAACCTCCTTTTAATGAAACACAGTGATTAGTTTAAGCCAAGTGAAGAATGCTGCATTTTTTCAAGATGTGTTTACTAAGCAGTAGAAGCATTCAGCAGAGTTGATGGTTAGCCAGCATTTATAAATTCTCATAAAGAAATCAGCTAAATTGAAGAAACAAATCCTTGTATTGGGTTCTGATGTTAAATTAATCAGTACTTGAGAAGTTCTTACAGCCATGATATTGAAATTTTGTTTTAAAAAATACCCCTATAATTCTTTAGTTTACTACTACGAGAAAATGTAAATTGTTTGCACAAATGGTTTATGTTAGACAAAGGTAGCACTTAAATAAGCCAAAAATCCATGTCCATCTGCAGTAACATAAATAATATGTATGTATACTTATTTAAAAAGAGATCTCTTTCTATCACTATCGGTGTTTTCTTTTATAAGCAAATTACAAAGGTGGACACAATTTTTCTTTCTCGAACTTCTGTAACATTAAATTTTGAGAGATACTATTATTAAAAAATTGTATTTTTCTGGAAGGGTAAAGTATTTTCCTTATCAACGAAACAGAAAAAAAAATTACATTTGGATATAGAGAGTAAGGACTAGAAAAACATTAGTCATAAAGGAATTATTGTTATCAGCAGAAAATGAAATTAAAAGAATACACATATTACATATTCTTTCACTTTGGAGTCAACACAGAAAATTAAAAAAAATGAACTATGCAAAGTCTCTAAGAATGATTTCCAGAAAAAATATTTTGGCACAAACACTGAGGATTTGGTCGGGTGGGGAAAAACTTCCCAATAGATCACCTAGCAAAGACTGCTGACTGGACCATAAGGGGGTCCCAGTTCACGCATCACCTGGAATGGGCCTCCCTTGACCATCAATCAATGCTTTTTATATAGAATCAAGCTTGCTTTGGCTGTTTGGATAGCTGTGGAGTGAAGGCTGAGTTTTACCAGGCTGCCTGCTTCACCCACTTCTGGGACAAATCCCCTTTCATGATTTGAAAAAATCTTAAAAATGCTATTCAGGAGGATTAACTGTGCAGCAGTAATTCTTCAAAAGTAACTTGAGGTAAACCACATATTTCTATTCCTGAGTACAGAGGAAAATCAGTTCAGGAAATGAGCTCATAGGTAGATTAAAAAATAAAATAAAATAAAACCAGAAAAATTAATGTTTAACACACAATACTATTCCCCTTTTAATGCATTGATGAAACCTTGAAGGGGGTGGTGGTGTATGTGAATGCTGATACATGGATTTGGTAGTGTTTCTAGCCAATAGTAACTAAAGCTGTACTCTAGATTTTTTTTTTTGCTCTCTTTAATGCAATTTTAAAACTAAGGTTTTTCTGTAGACCCTCAGATGTTTTATGTTTTTTTTTTAATAAAATAAATATTCCAATGTACAGGCTATTTATTGTTACCTCATGCCCCAGCTTTTTTGCTTTAATTACTGATCTTCTCAGTGTTGACTGGCAGTATTAGGGAACCTAACCACTTGTGTATAACTTCCAAAACAGCTATGCTTTTTAAAGCAGATAATTTTTACCACTTAAAAGTTACACCTAGTTTCCAATCCACTATCTCAAAGAACTACCAATTTGCAGTTCAAGACACATGTATCTGAACTGCCCTTCTTCAAGTGCCTATTGCCTTTCCCAAGGAACATCAGCATACAGTTAGCAGTAATTGTAATCATGTTTATGCTTATAAAGTATTACCTCTACCCCTGAGGTACTAATAATTGGAGATTTTTTTTCTTTTCAGACCTCCCACATATGACTTTTGTGCCCCTTTCCAAAGCTAAATTATCCCAGATTCTGGATATAGTTTTCTCTCGGACTCACTTTGCTTGCAGTGGCACAGAGCACCATTTTATAAATGTTCCCTAAACATTACCTGTTAGTTTGGGCCAATTCAAGGAGTGATTTCTTACCTCTATCCAATCAACCTAATACATAAAACTTTTTAATTTTACAAGCAATAAAACTCAGGCTAGTCTTCAAGGATGATTTCTTACAGATATGCATGATTTATGTTTTCTCCACCTTAGTATGTTACAAAGCTGTGTTTGACAAATCACTTTCTCTTCCCCTTAAGAGCATCAGTGTCAACCCTCAAATCTGCACCTTGCAATCCCTTCTATGCCCCCTAGCTACCAAACATTATACACCATGTTGACATGGATACTTCCACTCTGGTATGTACAAGCTGTCTCAACAGGCAGCTGGGCAAACAAAATAATATTTTTTGATAACAATTTGCACCAACAAAGAAGCCTTAAGCTCAGTAGTTATATTAAGTTTAGTTTCTTATTTTAAAAGAACCTTTAAGTAGTTAGCTTTGAAATCTCTACTTACGATAAATTCTGCTTGAAAGCAGCCTCCAGTTCAACAGTTATGCCAGAAAGAGGCAGAAATATTCATCTGAAGGGTAGGCAGGACTGGAGTGTGGCCACACCAAGGAGATCACTTTCAAATGCTGTGGAGCTACACCCAGAAGACAAGCTTTCATTAACAGTTAGGATTCTCTAAGATCCTGGCTTCTAGAGAAAAATGTTGTCTAACCCACTGCTGCTGACACACTTGCAGTGCTTTTCTCATGGTGACTAGCATACATGGGGGTGCTTTTTTTCTACCAGTCCTTTGAAATCCCATGCTCTTTTAGCTGAGGCATTTCACTTGAGTTTTGTGTTTATGTTTGGTGGTGACAAGATGAAAGAACAACAAACAAAATCAGTGAAACAGGAACAGTGCCACATCTTTGTTATAGGTTTTACATTCTTAAGAGATAAGCTTTCCTAACTTCATTCCATGTAAAGTACCTCTATGACAAAGCTGAATGTTCATATTTTTACCCAGAAGGAAGTTTCAGGATACCTGGAAAAGATTAGGTGAAATTGTAACGTACATATGTGTGGGCAATTAATACATTCAGTACATCAGAGGAGCTTTTTAGACTGAAGCTTTTAAATGAAGACAGTCTTCTCTGCAGAAGGCCATTTCTTATAGATCAGTAATAGACATAGCAAGGGCTAAGCAGGAGATCATTAGATGGGAGAAGCTGAGATGCCATATACCTCCACTGCATTATGCCTGAAGCACTGTGTCCCTACCGCCCCCAAGCCCTCTTCCTAGGAAAGGGTACGGCCCTCTAAAAAGAGCCCAGAGCCCTTCTTTCCTGCTCACATCTGCTCCCCAGTGAGGTGCTTCCTCACTTGGGTGGGCTTAAGTAAAGCGTAGGTAATGCTGTCTACCTAAAGATTGCTCCTCAGCACTAGTAGATGGCCAGGTAGTGAGTTACAGCACTACTCACCGCCAGGGACAGAAACTTGAGAACCGTGCAGGAAGAATGGAGGTACCCTCCTGGAGGCCACAGTCTGCTCTTTAACTGTCTATCCTACACACCTAATACCCCTTCAGCTTGCATTTGGAGATGAAGCACTATCAACGTGTTGACTTCCCTCAGTCCAATATTATTTAACAGGGTAGTTGCACCCTGTGCATATGCAAAAATATCTCAGTATGGTATGAGCACTAGTAACCAGTATATGAAAATAAAAGCAGGGAGACTGCATGTGTGTTTCTTGGTAGAACCTGATCACTTTTCACATCATTCTCCAATGCCCGCTCTGAGCTAATTGCATGGCAAACAGGATTTATGGTGAAAAATGGATACTCCATTCATACACTATGCCAAATGTCTTAAGCAGATATCCTGTTGCTCTCCAGTGCAGTATCTATGATCTCTGCATACCTTCAACAATAGCCTCACAAACTGGAGGGCAAACTGCCCAAGCAGATCTGGAAACACATTCCTAAAGTTTCACTCTTGCAGCACAGCCAGCTGCTCTATAGCAGCTGATGAACAAATGCAGAAAGCATCCACAAAGCATTTCAACACTCCTTGCTCCCTCGCAGCGTCACTGTGCACAAAAGGGTTAAGCTAGGTTAAGAGGACTAATGAGTAATGCAGCTGGCAAGAAGTTCTCTGTCCCCTCTCACTCACTGAAAAGCTGGCTTTTGATTCTGCATTCAGTGAATGAATTCATGCAGCAATACCCGTTGGCAAATCGAGGCTTGTTGTATTGCTAAGATACATACAAAGCTGCCAAGTCCTTGATGTCTTCACAGATCTTTGCTACACAGATGGGTATGCCAGGGACTCAGCAGATCATCAAGCCCACAAGTGCCAGGAGTAACATTCCATTGCCACATGCCAGTCAGAGCTCTCAGGGGACAGACAGAGCATTTGTGTTTGCCAAAGTTTGTTCACAGCCTCCCCTTTGGATACCACCGGAAATACCAACTCTTCATTTAAAATGGAAGACATCTTATTTTAAGCATGCAGTAAATTGACGCAAAACTTGTTTCTTTCCCTTCCCTTCGCCCCTGCCTACCCCTGTAATAGATATGGTTAATATTGATTTCTTACCACTGGTCGCAGTGATCCATACATGTGGGGGAATAGAAATAAATTTACACTGACTTGCTTATTATATATTTCTACAATTCCAAACACTGGGGCCCTTGACTTGATGGAGGCAGAAAGATTTGTTATGCTCTAGCCTTAAAAAGAAATAAAAGCTTGTTAGGTAATAGTGCTCCATTTTCTATAGGCAGTTTATGTACTTTGTAAAGTAGCCAAAAGTGCACAGAAGCTGAGTTAAGTCTGTCTATGCCACCGTGGTTCCATCAACAGCTTCTCAGTTCCAAGGGCAGCATTTTGCAAACATTACCTGTCTTGCTTTATGGGTTATCTGTAAGAGGACTTGCATAGTAACAGAAGCATCTGTGGAAGGAAACCTGGACATTTTAAAGAGAGCTACAATCTGTCAAACATGTAGCTTGCTGAACTGCATTGACCCTTCTATCCTGGGGAGAGGGGATGAGCCTAGCCTGATCTAGATGGTTCATAGAAAACCACTTCGTATTTCCTCTTATTTTACCACTCTTCAGAAGAGCAGCAAGCTGCTGAATGACAAGGAGAGTCAACTGAAAGATGCTAAAATATGACATGAAATAGTATTCTAATTTAAAGAGCAAGTAGGTACATAAGTGTGAGCAACAACATTTTTATAAAAATTGCTACTATATACAAAAAAGCATGTTTATATTAAAATGTATGCATTTCAACATACATTTGCTGAATAAAAATGATCAGACTAGCTACCTGTATAATTGAAGTACTAGAAAAAAGACTATACTGAACTACTTAGAGCTAATGACACGATCCACGTAAAGCACCCCAAATTGCACAGTCTCAATTTTGCAAGTATTATATTATCTGTGTATTAAGATATTGCAGGCCTTCGCTGTAAATATACATTCAAAAACAGAGAAACATTTCTGGTTTCCTTTTCATATTCTTCAAAACAGAGAGACTAGAAAAACAAGAACAGATGCCAACCAATAGGTAAGATAACTAGCTCACATCCATTATTAAATTAGCATCATGAAGTCAGAGGTTGAAGAACTTGTTTTATGTTACAGCTGGAATTGACATTTGTACTGCAAAAGGCAACTACTGAAGTGGAACTGCAAAATGGGTATCTCTGTAACAAATTCTTGGTAGCAGCTTATGGTTATTGCTGCATTCCTTCTTAAAAGGAGGAAAAGACTTTTCCTTTAAATATATGTACACTTTGTGAAATTGCATATAAAATTGAAATATTTATATGGAATAAAAGTTATTAGCTTTCTATTTACATTGAGAACAAAGCATAAAGACTTTTCTGCTGATACAGAAGTTCAGCTTTTTTCTTTTGCAATCACACTTTTTGTTATCTGAAAAAAAAAAAAAGCTACAACACAGAAATGTATGTTCTGAAGTATCCTCTAGAGAAAGGACCACTAGAAAAAAGACAGCATTAATTTGGATTTAGTTTTTTTTTTTTGAGCAGCTATTTACATTCTAGACAGCATTTGATAACCGACACAGGGGCCTGATTGATTGACACAGGCTGTGGGCACACATAAAGCTATCTCCATCATAAGCTACACTCTTCTATCAGATTTTGCACCCCTTTTGTAATATGGATTCTCATGCAAACGTTCTGGATAACCCAGCTCAACATCACTGCAAAGCATATGGTAGTACAGTTAGCACCATTCCCTAGTCAAATAAATACAAAGATAAACTACCCAAATGTCACATCCTTCTAAGCACCTAAGTACTAGCAAATATTAGCTCAAAGCTAAGCAGGTAAATATAGAACTCTTCTTCCAAGTGACTAATTCTGAATAGCTGCTTTAGATTCCTGAAAGCATCAGCATACAACTGAAAACAAGCAGTTTGAAGTTCCAGTTATTAACATAGAAAAAGTCCCTAAAACCTCCTTTCAACATATGGCAACTCTCAAAGAAGGATGCCAAACACAAAATATTACGTTTTGCTTTGATATTTGTCATTTTGTATCAAAAGCCGAGGGTGGGGAAAAAAGACTATAGGCATCCAAAAGCCATCAGAATTTTGGAAGGACTTAATGAAGAGCAGGGTGGGGGAAATATCCAGACCATACACTAGAGTGCAGTACAGAGACGTCTGAGGTAGTGCCTATCCTGCCGCTGAACGACCGTATGGTACGAAGGCCGTAGGCCTCAGGTCTTTCAACCCGGGAAAATGGTATCAAGTCTCTGAAAGTCAAATCAAGTGCAATTAAAAAAGGTCTTAGGTACAAACATCAGTATGTCTACGGATACATTATGCAGAACATAAAATCAAGGCCATAAGGAGCATAAGTGAAGTAGAAAGGGCTGAGAATCTTTCTGATGAAGATATTCTTCTATAAGCACCAAAGATGAGACTTCTTACAATTGACCAAAAGAATGTATTGTGACATTTTCCATTTTCCTTTTTTTTTTACTTAAAATTTTCCTCACGAGTTTAGTCATGAACACAAACTAACACGCACAGCGGGATGTAAGTAAAAATTGAATTGAAGTCAGTACATCTGCTTGCAGCCTTTCTTTCTAAGAAGTGCCATCTAATATGCATATTTCTCATAACATGAGCTAATGGCAATAATTTGAGAGATTGGATGATCATTTTCAAGTCATCACCAGAGAGGAAACAGGCTGATACCACATCAGCTAGAATGACAATCACATGAAATGTGACGATACATAATGACTTTTTTTTCCTAATATAGGTGGAACCTACATATATTAATTAGTATATTGAAAATTCAGTAAAAGTTTCATTTTAACACGTGGACTAAATACCAACAGTTTCCTTTAGCATCCTTGAAGCACTCCTTGAAATGGGTGCCCTTATGTTTGGGAATGAGTAGCAATTTGGGGCTTGTTAATATACTGTCAACCAAAGATGTCACTGTTGAGACAGACATAGATAACAAATTATTTGGCATTAAATCAGAATGCTACATAAGTTATCTGCTGTTCTTACATCATAAATGCTAACTCCTCAGCAAGTTGATTTGTCCCTGATGTAAACTATCTTGATAAAATGAGACTAAGATATCACCTTCATGCACAAAGGATACCTAAAAGAAAAAAAAAGTAAAATTAAACCCGTGGAAAATTAATAGAGGATGAAGGACTAACAGCACCTTCTCCAGCTGCAAGCTATTTCCACAAGAGAAATGGGAACTACATCTTCAGCTCCCACAAAGGAACCATCTACACAGGCTCATTTTGGGTGACTGATGAGGACACATGACAGTGCTAGCTAAGAAGAGGCTAAGAAGTGGTTACAAAATTGTAACCTTGACAGTTAAGCTTGACTCTATGATATTCACAATACACAACTCCACAGTCATTAAGCAGTTGCTACTATATAATCAAATTGCATTTCATTTCTGCTGGTGTCGCTTTGGATAGATGCTCTCATTTATCCTGAGAACAAAATAAATTGTGCACGAAGATGCGGTGATCACTCTACATTTAACCTCAATTATTTAACAGCAGATGTTAAAACAAAATATTTATTTTCTTCTGTCAGCAAACTAATTGGAGAATTCGATAACAAAAATTGTTCACAAGTGTGTATCTGCTTGATAAGCTTTGACCAGTAAATTATTTCAATGTTTTACTGCAAATATTCAAACATATCTCTTCCTGGCTCACTCAAGGAGGGAAGAGAAAGAATCCTCCTACATTTACTAGAGTAAAATACCACCTTAAATTATTAAACTTAAAATATTCTTATGTAAAAGGAAATTTATCTTATAACAAAAAATTGTGAGGGATTTAGAAATACCTTCAAAAACTCATGTGAGAAGTGTCAGAAGTGACAATAAAGAAAGCAGTCAAATAAAATACTAACCAGTATTTCAAATACATTTTGCCTGGCCTGGACCAGTCAGCTACATCAATGCAGCTTGTTCTACAGCATGCCCAGCAGAACTTTATTTTACATTCTCATCAGTTGATTTTCTGTCCTATTCTTCTTCGGTATTCATGTTTATCAGTGTAAAACAAGTTCTTCACTGGTCCACAGAATAGGCAAGTAACTTTATTCCTGCAGTGTAGCCTGTGAGTTGCTTCAGTAAAATATCAGATACAACCCCATAATAGAAAAATTGGGTGAGAGACAAGGTCATGTATCCTATTCTATGATCACAAGATTTGCTTAGCTAAGATTTGCAATATAAATTGTATTTATTAATTTACTTTACCTCAAAAGTTTGAAAAAATGACCATTCTAAAAACTGAATTATATTTTCCCTCCCTGGCTGCAGTGATTTGGGTGTGCAACATGGAGTTGGAGGTACAGTTTGGGGTTTTTTTCTTTACTGTAAGAGCATGCCTGAAGAAGGAAGTGCATCAAATTGACACTTTTTTTCAGCTTTTCATTTGAGATGAAATTTCAGTATGTTTTTTTTAGCTGTGCATGCTTGAAATTAAATGCTTCCCTCGTAATTTTTGGGTAGGCGGGTAAGAAATTACTATATACAAAACTCAGTGCAAAACCTTGCAGAAGATGAAATAGCATTTACAGTTATCTCCAGGTAATTTAACATTTTCACTACTCACTCATTCCCTTGCAGATTTCATCCACTCTTGATTTTAACACACAGTGTCACACCCATGTATTTACAAGCACCAAGACATGTGTTTAGTGGTCTGGCCAAGATTACTTGTATGCAACACAGAAAACAGGGGATGTTGGCTATCAAGTCGTGTTTTCTATAGGTTTCTTCTTGGTTAGCAATAATGACAGATTTTTATGTTCTTTAAGAGTTAATAGTTGCTATGAGAAGTCTTTTGCTATAAGATTACTTCCTTTTGGGCTAACAGAAAAAGAAATAGCATATACTACAACCTTGTTCCCACCCTTCTGTTGTCAGAATGCAGTCTTCCACTAACAAGATACTGTGGTCCTACTGAAGTGCAGTGATTTTGGTTTTATAGAAGCAACACAATCTTTCTTTTGTTTGACTGGGAATGATGTTCTTCACTATCATTTCAGGCCTTTCTTTTAAAGCTTATTCTGATGTTTATTCTGGTTCTTACACACCCATTTCTTTTCATGCTTCATTCACAGCAATCTTAAGATTTGTTATGAGTCTCTACAAGAGTCTTTTCCGCAGATGGTAATTCCACTTTCCTACCACCTCTTACCCCTTGAGAAGGCCCCAGTCCTATTCTGCATAGTTTAGTACGTCACTAAAAAACAAAACCTGCTCTCAAAATCCTATCAGTATGGTTACTGCTGACTGATCATTTCCCAACCAGTCTGTGCAGCCTGTTTTGAAAACAATTCAACACTTTGGGGCAGGACCGGGAACATAACAGCCATTCAATCTGACAAACAATTTACTGTACTATAGCAGTACTCACCAGACAAAACTACACATATATATCCATACAAAGGAGCATCCAGTTTACTATTCACACACAGTGCCAAAGTAAGTAACTCCTGGTTGATACCTTCTTACCAATATCACACACACACACACACACATGCAAAAGGCATAGCAGCCTTACAGCTGAGACCTTAGGCCCTTCTTGGGTCACAGGCACAGATGCTAAAATGTCTGTTGCTCTCCCTTCAACAGAAAAAAAAAATAATAATTTGTTTCCTAATTCCAATTGTGAATAAAAATGAATTTAAAATAGTGACAAATTTCACAACATGCAATGCCTATTCCACATAATATCTAATATCCAGCTGTATTTCAGATTATTTTATAAATTTATTTGTACTTCTCCCCATGGGAAGGTTTTTGTTTGCTTGTTTCTAAATTTCAGGCAAAAAAATAACTAGATTATAATATTAAACAGTGGTATTTGGCTGCTTCTGGCCAACAACAGCACAGAGACTGTATTTCAGCTCTTCCCAATGCATGTAGGCCCTTCTAGGAATAAGATCACGGACCTCACCAGCACCTGCTACTACTGTTACTTAAAGGGGATATCCAGAAATAATAATAGCTATCTGCCAATTCTCTTTCAAGCTCAAATGCTGCTTCCCCTGTATTTTCAAGTATGGCAGTGTGATATATGCTCAAATCATCAAAATGCCCACAGCTCCAAAAGACAGGTTTACTTCAAGTATACTGAGTTTATTCACTGCAATTAGTTTGGCTGAATTAGTTTATAAAATTACAAGCATTAAATCTGAGATACTATTGCATGTAATACAAATAGTTTTAATCAGAAAGTAAAAAATGACTTTAAAAAACAAAGACCTAACAACATACTATGGAGTTTTTCTCTTGTACATATTTTCCAAGAGTGAAGTTGTTAGTAGTTTCTACTGAGCCTACGGGACATGTTAATTTATAATAGATAACTACCCATTTATAAGCTGAATTAATCCTCAGTTTTAATGATGCAGTCCTTCAAGCCCTATTTATGCCTTTGGAGCTTAAAAAAAGCAAATGAGAATGTTTTCACTAAAAAAAATGGAAAAGGCTGTAGTAGAAATGTTCAAGGATGCAGTGACACTTGCATTTTTTTGGTTTCAATGGCACTGGGGCTTTCTGTAGCTATGAAACTATAATGGTTCATAACAAGTAAATAATCAAAGTTCCTAATAAATCCAAATACAGAGGTAAAAAATGAATAACTTAAGGAGTTATTCAAGAAGTTTGTTATAAAGATCCTTAATCTAGGAACATTCCATGATCAAATTCCTTTCTTCTTCTGTAACATCAAGGCTTAATAAAAACAGAAGTTTGTCTACCTTTTAATCTCATTTTATCACTCTGCTGGTATGCTAATCTGTCATCAGGATGTGGAAATCAGAGACTACACATGTTAATTAAAATGACACAATTCAGTTTGGATCCAAAGGAAGCCATGAAGTTCAGGGCTTGAATTTCTGTAAGCGTTCTATGGAAAGGTCAAGATCAAACATGTATAAATGCAACAGACAATGATATCATTTTTGCATAGCCATAGTGAAGTGGTGGAGAATTACTGCTGTAAGATGACACACATTTCATATGAGAGGAAGCGCTTGATATATTGCTTCTACATGGACTAAATCTGTTTTGTCACTTAATTTGAGCTATTTCAAACATCTGTCTTACAGTGACCACGTTTATGCAATTCTGGTACAAATAACCTGCAGCATGATGATCCTCACAGGGCTAGTCCAGGAAATAATATGAAAGAACAAAGTGCTTTGTGATCAGTTCTTTTACTCTACCTGCCAGGAAGCTTACTGACTCATTTTCTACATATTCTTAATTTTCCTTGTCTTTAAATAATCTTTTCACTCATTTATCTCCACATAGCCAAGATCACTATGGGGAAATTTATGAAAGAGAATGAATGCCTAATGACCGAATTGTCATAAATAGCAAGCATACATGTTAGAACTTAAACACCCTAAATTTTATGCCACTTTTGTGTTCTCTAAAAGCATCCAAAAGTGTTTCAATCTATATAACTCCTCTTACGTAGGCCATGTAATAATGTTGGCAAGTCCTGAAACAAAAAGGCTTCTGTGTAAGGTAAACATTAATTCACTTTAAATTCAGGATTAGAACCAACAGAGGCAAAAACCCCAATGAAAACAAAGATAAAACTTAAGGGAAGCATTCATTTGAGGTAAGAAGAAATTCAAAGAAGATCAATGTGTATATTCCCATTCTTACAAACATTTAAGTTCTACTGAAAAAGCTGTTTAATATTCTTTGTCAGCAGGACAGCATGGGCACTAGAATTTTAGATTTTTGGATCACATCCAATTTTAAATTTAACTTTGCAGCTTACCTTTAAGGACCACGTGCAGAAACCATTACATCACTGACCTTTCTGGTCTTCAGATAAAGTTAGCAGTTAATATTTTAAGTGACCTACTGAAATCATTATGAAATCTGCACAATCAGCAGGAATCAGAACAAGAACATACTCTATATACAATGCAGCAGTTTATGGCATAACAGTGATTTTGTTTCAACAATTTGTATAAACACTAATTTCTGTATGAACACTGCACATTTAAGCAACTGTTCATTCTGACTTCAAGATACTAGATCTGATAAAATATACCTCCATAATATTCGTTCAAAGTAGTCTACAGTCTACAACTTTTGAAAATATGGTCCTACCGGTTTTAATCTATATATAAAAAGCAGCATCTTTTGCTTCATGAATTTAAATTCAGACAGCTACACTGAATGCTAAAAAATTTAAACTTTAGGTAGCTCTTTAGATTCAAAATAGCTTTACTTAAAATTTCAGTGTAGTGTAGGAAGAAACACTACTTTTGGACATTTGATATTTTTGGACTAATACTATTGACACATATACTGTCACCTCACCTTTCTCTGTAAGGCAGAAACACTGTCTTTAAACCCTAAGATGACCCTATTCCTAAAAGCAAAATTAAATTAAAAGAAAAGGTAGCATTTTCTCTGTTGGTCTCAAAGCCTTCTCTCTCTTTTCTTTGCATAACTATAGAAGCATTTTCATGTAATATTTATGATTAATGAGCAGTTGAAACCTAGGTTCCTTAATATACATGCAAAAATTATAAGATATTATTCTGTATCATATTCACTAGTGGAATACACACATATTACAACATTTACTCAAAATATACCATACTGAGTTTAAACTGAAATGATGAGGGAAATGTCCATAGTAGAAATTGTATTTACATAGAAAACACCATTAAACAAGAAAGACACCTATAACCCCCCCACGTTTAACATTCTGAACACTTTCCAACTTATATTTTTGTGGCTCATCTCTTTGGATGCTCTAAGTATATTCTATATTAAGAAGTATATTCTATATTAAGAAAATGTAAAAGGAAAAGCAGGCAATATGATATTTCATGGTTTATTCTTTTATCTAGAGTGAAATAAAGACACTTTAGCAACAAAATGAAGAATTAAAAGAGGCGTTATTAGGTGACAGATGTTAAAAGCTTATAAACAAGGGCAGTGAGGAGTTTTTGGTTTTTTTCTCCAGTCACTGCTTGTTTATGAACAATAAAAGGCAGCTTAGTGCAGTTCCACTAAGAGGCCCTAAATACAGTGAGGACTTTAAATAAAATGCTAAATACCACACACATGAATTCTTATTGAAATTACAAATAAGTTAGCATAATCAAGAGTACAATTTTTTGTAAATAGTTGTAAGTCATTAATAACAGAAAATTAAAAATGCTTCCTACCTAAATTCTTCATGAAGCAAGCCTCAGCACTTTGTAACACTTTCCTGTCATAAAAGTGCCAAGTATTTACAATTTGCAGATGAGATCATACTCTAAAAACGTTCACGTCAGTGAAATGGGGAGGGGGTTGTCAGGAGAAGAAATTGCAGTACGGTGCTGTTGGGGTGAGTAAAGCTGCCCCGATGTGCCCTGCCTCTCATTGGCCACTCCAGACCACTGGAACAATATTTGCTGGTTGCTATGTAGACAGAAGTCATTGCCAATTCATCCCATTCACAGGACTGAACCTGGTTCTGGTTGATAAGAATGGTTATTGTTTTAATAAAATGTGCTGATAAAATAGTCCCCACAGGTAAAACTGATAGTTTTTATGTGCTTGAAGAATGTCAAACTCATGCCTTGCAACCACTCATTTAACAGAAATTTTTATTTGCATATCATCTTTGTTAGTCTTGCTTTTTGGCAGATTTGGAAGAGTGATTCCTCATGTTTTTCAAAGGGTACAAAGAATTTGTTGAGTATTTTACTCATTTCAACCCACAGGTTAAATAATCATTCTCAAATAGTTTTACAATTTATGGCTTTTTTTTTTTTAAAGTCAGCTGGAGCAGCTGTATGTCTGACAAGCTGACTTTATGCATCTCATGAATAATGATTGAGGGGTCTAAACTTTCAGTGTTATATTTGGAAAGAAAAGACATTACATACAAGCCTAGTATGTTAAAAAGCATTGCAAAGAAGTTAAGCACTCAGATATTAGGAAAAGCCAAATAGCAAACACCTATTCCTGTGAGAATTCACTGAGCAGATATTGCTGTTTGGGAGAAATGATAGGACTGTTTGCAACCAGATTTCACCAACACTTGCTAATGCCACAGGAAGGGCAAGAGTAAAGATCTGAGAGTCTGAGAGAGACCCTTTTCCCTCCATTTGTCCTCAACTTGATATATCCATGCCCATTCCTGTTCCATCTCTTCCTTAACCTTGGCTTCATCAAACAACACTCGTACTTTTAAGACACCTACTTTTAAGACAATTATTAGTACCTTGCAGCCTTTTTTATTTCCTTCCACATGAATACTTCATAAGCAACTTCTTTGCAGAATTAACACTGTAAGATAAAAGGCGTTACCATTGCTTTGCAAACGGGATTGCAAAATACACTTTGGAATATTTAGGAGCTGTCTTTTCAGAGAATACATAACGCATAATGTATTTAAAGTAGCATTTTTATTACTTTCAGTTGTAGCTGAAAACACTGACTTCGGTACCTTGAATAACATGCTTAGTTTTCAGTATTCATTCAATATTGTGTTTTCCAACTTCAGCAAAAAATAAGAATCTCATGGATAAGATGGGGTGGTAGGAGGGAAATGTATAATTACGTACTGTAGTGTACTGTTTAAGTGCAACTTTGTTTTCTACATTTTGAGTCCTTGACTTTATAACTTCAATAACTCATTATAATTGAAAGTATTTTTATGTTTCTTAGAACAAGCCAATAAGGTAAGTTCTATCATGCAGCATTACTGAAAAGTATGGAATTGCATCAGAACCTTTTAGGTCTACCATAAGAACTTCTCACTTACTAAATATCCAGTGTTGTCCTCAGCCATCCTGGTACCATCTCTTCTACATCTATAGTTTTTTGTATAGGCAGCACTAACACATATTCTTCAGATTTCTTACCACAGGCCTATTGTTACCCTGACCTCTCATTTAGTTTTCTTTGTGTTCCACATCCTTCTATCTATTCCTATTGGATTGCAGTTCCAGCCTCCTTATTCAGGTACTGCATCCTTCCCTCCTCCCTCAGACCTCAAGGCCTTTCTTCTGATCAACTCCCAGTTTGTTCACAGGTCCCAGTAGTGGCCTCTTTGGCCGATCAGTGCTGATCCTAAGTGCACCCTACACTCCTGAGCAAAGCTTCTCTTCACACTGTCTCAGTCTCCTTAGCCTATTGGGGAGCACAGAAGTCCGCCAGCCCGTAAAGGTTTTAGGCTGTTTGGACTGTGTTTCAGAGATGAACATAGCCACTGCAAACACAATCTTTGCTTTAGGGCAAAATTCCTCAATTATGGAACCATGTATAAACCCAGGAAGAACTGCAGGTTGCAACTTGGCCAGCTCTGGGTGGATTTTCATAGGAGTGGCAAAAGGCACATCTCTAGCACAAAGGTTGCCCTGTATCAAATTTCAAAATATGCCCTAAAGAACTGGCGGGATAATACATATATTACTGGGCAGCATTTTCTTTTAATTCAGGCAAAGCAAACACCTAATTTTCTGCTCATTCCTCTCTTAAAAAGAAAAAAAAATAAAAATCCCACACCCTTCGCTGTCACAAAATCTTTCCCAGAACCTTTTAATTGGTTGGGATTTTTGAAGTTAAGGGATAATGCAGCCGTAGTCAGCACATCTTCAAAGGACAGAAACAATTAAGGGAGGTGTGGATGCCCCCAAAGAAATAATTTATGATATGATGTCATTACAGTATCTAGCATCATGAATCAGAACACATGCAGAACTTACATGACTGATGCTGATTCTCCCATGCTAGCCATGGTAGAATTTCTGCATGGGACTGGCAGAAAGAAGGAATGCCATCTTCCCCCCAGTGACACCTTCTGTTGCAACATCCATCCTATTCCAGCAAGAGAAGGGATCAGAGTGCCTTGATGGAAGAAATGGTCTTGGGTCTGAGTCTTAATTCCCCCCACCCCACTGGATCCTACTGGCGCCTTTTTAAGTTACATGAATGTTGTAATTGTTGAATCATTCACTTAGACAAAAAGTATCACTATCACAATTCATATAGTAAATGTAATACAGGTAGTGACATTTTAAAAGCATTATAAACTGGAGGGCACTTTCTGAAATAGAAGTTATTTAGTACAAACTAACATACCGTGATAGCTTTGCCACCATAAATAGAATGGTGGTCAACAATTTGCAATCGTCTTGAGCAAAACCATATTTCACTGTTAAAATTTCAGCAGCACACCTTTTTCTGTGCAATAAATAACAGTTCTTTTAAAGGGCTGTAAGTAACCAAAACCCTTTCAAGGATTCAAAATCCCCCCAACCATCTAGAGCCTTCCCCTCCCTTGCTGCCCTCCCAGTGCTATATAGATGCATACAATGGTCTCTCCACAAAGACTTTAAAAAAAACTGAACAAGCTTACTTGGTACGACAAAATGGAGAAGCAGAAGATAATTGCAGGACCCACCACTGCACTTTTCAAGATTTATTATTGACATTGACTGTGCCAAGAGTCAGTTCTGTTAAGTGAAATACTGCAAATATGTTATTTTAGTGTTCGGCTTTATGGTGACGCATTTGTACTGCAGAGTCTTGAATAGCATATTCTGTTCTCTAGTATATATTCCAGTATACTATCGTTCAGTAGTAAAGGTCCTTCCTAAAACAATGGTATTCTGTAGTTTTTCCCCTCTCTCTCCATCCAATTAAAATAAATTTTAAATAAATATGGAAAAAGAGTTAGTCTGCAGACTGCTATTCAAACAAGAAGTCTGTTCTCTAAGGTGACAATCTAATTCTAGAAAGCAGTGTGAAATGAAGCTAGCGTCTCTAAAAATATATTACTTTTCAAGTTACTCGATACCTTCACTCTCCCAGAGAAAATTTCCTGCTCTGGCTGATGGCCAAAAAGATTTTATAGTAAGACGCCATATCCTTTTGCCTTTCATTATCGAGGCTATATTTCATACTATTACAATGTAATCAAAATACTTCCTTTCTAGCCAATATTTGGCCGTAACACAGATCAACATTTTTTCCATTGGTATTTTTAAGTAGCTGCTCTGAAAAAAAATCATCATTGAATCTCAGCATTTCTTCGTTTTGCCTTCATGCTGTGATAAAAATCAAAAGTATTCTGTTAGATCTATGATGACTACCCTCAAAGGATTCTCAGGCTATAAGGTTTCATGAAGCATAAAATTAGAAAAGTGAAAGGGATTAAAATAATAGGTGAAAGGATAGTTTTATTTTTCTCAGCCCAAAATAGACATACCAGAATAGCCATTTATAGAAGTAACATAATCATAGACAAATAAGAAAAAACATTGATACATTTAAAAAACTTGCAAGAATTATTTGCTATTTGCTTTCTCACTTCAAGTTCCTCTACTGATTTCTGTGGAAAAGCAACAAAAAAGTAACAAAAAACCACAGTTCTGTTTTCAAAACAAGGTAAGAGAATCTCTACAGGACTTACTGGCCTTACTGAAGTTACGCAGTGCATGTATAATTTGTCTTTCTGGAAGAGGTGCATTTTTTGATCGTCACAAAGCCAATAGAGGGGTCTTCATGAGAGCTACAGTGTGTTGTGAAACCCCAGTAGACTATCACCTTTTCAGAATCCGTATCTGTTTGTACATATGAAAGAGATTTCAGCAGCTACATGCATATTTGCAAACAAGGAGCAGAATAAAGGAATCAGGAGTTCTGGACTCTAATAGTAGTCCTGGAATAGGACATGATGGTCTGGTTACAACCACCACAGCTAAGTACAGACTTGTCACAGTCTAATTCGTAGTTATTCATACATTTTGTTTTGCAGGCATAATGCCTCAAATAGTATTGGTGATACACTAAGTACAATATGAAACATAAGTTCACTGCAATAAATGTGAAGAATGACTAATTAAAGACTTTACAAAAACAACTAGTCTTAGAACTGAAAAAATAGGATCTTCTCAAAATTTAGAAGAAATACACCCAAGTATGTCAAGCACTACGCCTATATTTTAATTTCCAGCATGTACGTTTCAGTAGTCTTCAAAGCGTCATGCAACTTGCCCCCATTGTTGTTGGGTTTTATAGTTCTATTAAAGCAAGGCAAAGCAAAGAACAGTTCTTTATGGTACCATGAGTGAAATTCCCTTAGATTGACAGTCATGTGCCTTCCTCCTGAGAATATTATGCTAACCCTTGATTCACTGCAGAACAAAGAAACCAACAAAGAAACTCCACTGCCACTCCTAAACAAAGGTGCATATAATTATTTTATATCAAATATTACATCTGTGTTAACTTGCCACTGAAATCCCTTCTAGTTCAGATAACAGGTATTAAGGATTATCATTACACTTTTCACGACTTGAATGAAAATTTCAATGCCATGTTTCCATCTCAGAGATGCACCAAGTACACATGGAACGGGTAATGGAATAGTCTTAAAAAAAAAAAAAAAAAACAACAGCCCCCCCACACCAGTATCTTTGAGATTTAATTTAAAATATTCAAAGTTTTTGATGCTTTCATTCCTAATGCCCACTTGAATCTTCAGTTTTACTGATTTTTAATTCAGTCATGGATTTAGTCATTGTTTTTTGATGAACAATGAGGAAAAATGCCTTTTGTTCAAAGAATCTTATCTTAGATACTTCCTACACGACCAAAAATTCAGAGGGAGATTATGTAACTAACTAGATGGTTTCAATTTTGAGTACAGGGGGAAAAAAGAAGTACAAAGAAAGAGTGTTTGTACTGTTCCATAAGTTTAAATGAGCAAACAAGAAAATAGATCCAAGAACAAGAAATATAATATGGAAGGCAGAAATAAAATGGTAAGTATGAAGCTATTCCCTGTGCACTGTTCACCAAACATTTCATGTATTAAGAACTTCAAATTGAGGGCAAACATGTTCTACTTGTGGTAAGACAAGAAAAATCAGCATTACTCTATGGAAGTGGAGTACAGCCTAATTTAGATGCAACTAAATGTTGCAACTAACTGCTCAGCTGAGGCAGTTAAAAAAAAAAAAAAAAAAAAAAAGAAAAAGACTGCAAGAGGCTAAAGAAGAGGTACAACTAGTCAAAACTCCTAACTGTGTTCTAGTGGAAGAATAACCATCTTGGTAAATTACCTGGCAACACACTGAGGAACTTCCCTAGTCTAACTGACACTCCAGCAGCTCAGTTTCCATAGCCTGCTTTGATCTCCAAGTTGTTTTTGAAAACCAGACCGAATCGGAGGAAAAAACCACTTTATAATTAGATTCTGATGTTATGCATTACTGTGACTATCTTATACCGTGAAAGAGAAAACTTTGCGAATACCTAAAGGACAAAGCAGGGAGAGATGAAGACTCTTGGTAGACAGATGTAAAGGGTTATGAAGCCGCTTGATTTCTCAAAGAGATACTTGCCCTTTTGTGAAATGAAATTGCTGTTTCTTGAAATACAGGTTTTAAGAAAAGCGAAAAGGGGATAGCAGTGTTAATTGTTCTTACACACACACAAACAAAAAAGGTATCACTTGATTTTTTTACATAAATTACTAAAGTCGATTTCTAAAGCAGAATTCCCCATTAGTAATATAAACGAAAAGTATACAATAAAAAACTAGGACTAATCTGTCCTCTTGTATGTGGTAGTCGTCATATCTTCCCTACAATGTTCTACCTGTAGTTTAATTAGTAGAAATACATAAAGTACATTTCTGTTAAAAGAAAATATGTAAGCATGTGGTTGGCACAAAAGGCAGTCAGATTGTGGTATTTTCTAAACCTGCTCCTGGGAAGCTCTGCACCTCAGTTTCATCACTTGTGAGCAGGAGATAAGAACAAGATTTTTGTTTACAACAGTGGGATTCCTTAAAGAAATGTCAAAACCAGATTGAACTAGCAAAAAAAATTTCCAGTAAGGGCGGTGCCTAAGGCTTCTCTAGCATTCCTAAGTAGTCACTGTTTCTTCAGTTCTTTCATTTCACCCATAAATAGCGTGTTTGTATGTCCAGTTTTCTTGTGCTGCCAATTCACAGAATGCCTTAGGCATATATGGGAAGATCCATGCACAGGGTCGGTGGTTCCTCATGTCTCCCACTGTCAGACATTTGCATTCCAAGAATCTTTATTAGGTGTGCTAAGAGAGCCTTTCTAAGGAATCAAAAGTTGCTTATTTCACCCCTGACATTCCTTATCTAAGGAAGCTATCGCAGTACTCTTCATAGGAAAACACAGATAAAATGCCCAAAATGCAGCTACAGTGTTGCCAGCTAGCATTATGCAAATTTCAGTAAATATTAAAAGCAGACATTTCACTTTGAATTGCGGTAAGTTAGATACATTATTCTCATCTACATACCTTAGAAATAGCCCTGCATTTCTTAAGGCACCAAAAGGCAACCAGGCTATTTCCAGAATAATGTTTTTTGCTTCCAGCTTGTCTCTCAAACACTCTTGCTGGCTGCAAGAGCAATCTTAATAGAACACCACGTAAACTGGGTGTAAATAGAACTTAAATTTAAGTGAGGACTTCTGTATCTAGACTACTATGCTTTTGTTTGCCCCGTGCTTCTTTTAAGTGTATAAACCCTATTACAACACTGAGTCAGGTTTCAGGTTGTAATAATCCCTGCTGCAAATTTTAAGATTATATCTTTAAAAAAAAAAAAAAAAGAAAAAAGGAAAATGTTTAGGTCAACTGAGATTACTGCAACTGCTAGTATCATTGCTGGTACAGAGTAAGGGGAATTGGCAAGGCGTTGTACAAACCAAAGTCAAGAACAGATGTGCCAGGCAACGTGTTTCATTTCAAAAATAAACTTCACTGAAGTTCATGGGAGATTCATGCCACGTACTACAAAAATTTTCTGAACATGGACCTTTCCTGAAAAACAGAGTTGAATTTTGTTTTCACAAAGATTAAAATTATCTTCTTCTCACTTGAAAATGGAGAGCCAGTAGTCTAGACTGAATAACTGGCTCTAGGAGAAAAATTAACATTTTACATTAAAAGAACTTCAGTTCTTCTATTAAGATATTCAAGAAAAAGAGAGGAATCAAAGAATACAAAGAAGCTTTTCAGCAAGCGTGCTTTTTGTAGATCGTTTCCCACTTCTTAGTGTGTTATACTCTGGGATTTTGGATATTCATTCTATAACTTAAATATTAATCCACTGTTAGACAATACTCATTTTACATCAACAATATAAAAATACATGACTAGAAATAATATGCCCCATCAACCTAACTTTGACACTCCCTTTTCCACAAAAAGGCAAGGAATAGATACTTTTCCAAAGGTTACCAGAAATACCAAATTAGAGCTTTTCACGAAATTAAGTAAAGGGGAGAGAGGAACCAAAAGACTGCAGAACAATATTCTCCTGGCTATTCCCTTTGCTCTATCACGTGCAGAGCATTGAGTTGTCTCAGCCACACATTTGTACAACAAAAACAGATAGCAAACTGGACTTAAGTAGCAAATTTCCAAGCTCCTGAAGAACTCCATTTGTTGAAGTCAGAATTTTCATTTGCACCCTAAACCCCATAGAATTTTTCTGAATTAAGCATGAAGAACCCCATGCAAATTCTTCCTAAACTGAGAGGTTATTACAATACGGTTCATTTTCCGAAGGGTCTAAAGTTTAAATTTGCATATAATAGACCACAATGCTTTTTCCAGAAGCAGAAAAGTTACAGATAGCATTACATACATTCAGTCTAGAGATGTTTGCTGGGACAGCACCATCCACTTTCATGTCAACATTTAACTCCTTTCCGGTTCCTTTTTAGAAAGCAGTATTTAAGTTATAGGTGAGCAAGTTAATCTTTGAGAATCCCAGAACAGGAGAAAAGTGAACAGTTGTCGTATTATGAATAAATAATAGTGCAGCAAACCAGGATCATCCTTGGGATCAACATGGCCGTAGAGGTACATGCCACATTTTTGTTGCAGTTTGAACTATCTAGACATTACATAATGTAGCAGTCTTAAAATATGTAATATCAAGGAAATATCCACAGCTATAATAGAGCTTGCATACAAATATGTGCAGTGTCTTTTAGTCAGTCAAACTGCACTACACTAAAATCAGCAGAGCAGGCTATATAGTTAATCGAAGCAATAATTAATGAATTCAATCTGTGTTTAAAATGCAAAGTATTGAAATGCAGTCCAACCTTGTGCTGAAGGCTGACATAGTAGAGCAAGCCATCTTTCAAATAGGCAGAAGGCAGAGTAAGAGTCTGCTTTGAATCATGATGACTACATTTAGTTAAAAGCTACCTAAAGGTTACCCATCCAACACCATCCAGCTAGGGGAACTTTAATATTGCATCTTCCTTCTCAATCCAAAGCACATAATTTCTATCCTCAAGTCATACGCCTGAAGAACAGTCCTTCTGAGGACAAAAGTTGTGAAGGAACATAATATAGTGGGCCTGCTATAACTGTAACTGCCTTCATTGAAAGCCAGTTCCTGCATCGGTGTATATAGGAATTTTCTGTGGGTTTTATGCCTGTCCTGGGGTCTGGAGTGACTTTGGCTGTAATATCACACTATGTAAGGTCACATGCATCCAATTTTCAGGTTGCCACTTACCTGGATTACAGTAACAGTGGTGTGTGCTACATGCAACAAGAGATTAAGTTAATCTCATTTAGGTTGTGTTTTAGTTAGGTTTTTTTTTGTTTTGTTTTGTTTTGTTTTAAAGTGAGGGCTTTAGTCAGTGATAAAGAAGTCCTCTGAGAATAAAGACAGATTCTAGGCTGAAACTCTGAATCACCAGCCTCTGAATTTGCAGTCAGTAGCATGTCCTAGAATTGCAATGCCTGGCATCTGTAACAATTCCCCAGTTAACTGCAAATCACCATCTCCACCTACTTCCTTTATAGGTAAAGTCCCCCAGAATTACCTCTCATGGGTTTTGTGGAAAACAGGCTTTTATAGATTCCTTCTGGCCATATGGCAAGCCTGAGGAAGCTCAGATAGAATGAACTCTCCTGTCCCAACCCTCCCTAATTAAACTTGAAAGCCCTCACCAACGGCAATGCAGAATTGCAGAAAAGGCAGAAAACATACAGTAACATTTACCTTTGTAAGGCTACAAGTGTTTTCCCTTATTCTTCACTGTACGAGACTCACTGTACCAACATCTCAAGCAAACCATACATTGAGAATTAAGCTGTCCATCTCTATTGTCCTAAGGGACAAAGGATTGGAATCTTTAGATCCAGCCAATATTGGTATTAATTAGTAATAACGACTAATATACAAATGTTCTCTGCAGTATATAGGAAAGACATATTAAAAAAATTAAGTTCAGCATTCTACTTTGGATTATGTTGTACTGCTTCTTAACTGTGATTGAAGCTCTCCCTAAATTAACATCTGCAGAACTCCTTCTGGCAGAAGTGATTCACAAGCATCCTTGGGGAAACTATCCAATACAGAGAGAATAAGTATTTTCCCCTTTGAGTTTTTTCCTTTCCAATTTTGCTTCACTGATTACTGGTTAAGCGTAATCATAGTTTGGGAGACATAAAAATACACATTTAATTAAGAAAGCTGTTAAAGTGTAGAAGCAGAAATTGAGACAATTATTTACCCATTTTTTAAAAATCAGTTTGGAATATTATACCAATCTTCAACCAACTACATTATACTATACATAGTATCAAAATTAGATTTCTCATCTTTGTGCATGAGAGATCTCAAAGAAATTAGGGACATAAATCCCATTCATTGATTATCACGGAATTTACTTTCTGAGGACTCTTCATGCAGCGACTGTGAGAATTAAATTTTCTATGGATTAGTCATTCAGAATTAAGGCAGATCCTTAAAAAAAAAAAAAAAGGTTCTATTTGCCCACTTTTTATAAATAACTTCAATTCTGCATAAGAACTTTCCTAAGGGATTTTTTTGCCTTTTTTTAAAACACTGATACACTTAGTAACTTTTGTTTATCTACTTGAGGCACATATCAGTTGATCATTGCAGGTTTTAAAAGGGTTTGGTTTACACTGCTTGTACACAGGCTACTTGATAAATAGCTTTGTCAGTTATCTTAATGTAAGTCTTTACAGTTTAAAAAGTAGAAAATTCTGCGTGAAGGAATCTAACTGGAACTAAGACTATGTTTTGCCATGAAGTATTTAACAGAAGCAGTTGATTTTATATATTAAGAATAGGAAAAATGAAATGCCACTTTTATACTTTACGTTGAATTTGTCAATTATCTACATAATTTCATTCCTGTTATTTTCTGAACTAATTGGTTCAGCAAGTATTTACATTCAGAACTAGCAGAGAAACATATTTCCAGGAAGAAGGGAGCTAATCAGAAAAGGTTTTGATGAGCTTTGCATTCTACTAAGTGGAACATCTGATACTGGAATAAGAATTCTAAGCCAGCACAATTTTTAATCAGCCTGTACTGGACAATAACAGAAATTTACTCTCAAACACTTTAAAATTTATAAAAATTAACTTACATAATTCAAACTATGCATATTGTATTACTTCTTTTTATCCAGAACTATGCTTAAGCTGAAAATAAGCATGTCAATTCACTTATGCATATTCTTTGTTTAAATAATTTGGTTTTTGTTTAGGGAATAAGGTGGAAACTAAGTCAGTTGACACTCAAGCTTTAACTATGGATAATTGTCGTTAAGAGATCCATGTTTCTACTCCATGTCTGGGCTTAAGTATGATATTACAAATAATATCTCTGTTCCCACTCATGGTCTTCACAGTCCAACACAGGCATGTAGAATATCTAGCTGTACAATGAGTTACTGCAAGCAATTCTACCTTAAAAAAATCAAGAACAAAAAACCCCTTTTCTTCCTTCTACATATCACACGATGATTGCTTGTCTTAGACACTGAAAGCATTTATTTACCTGACTGATAACACAATATCTATTTTTGCAATGGTCTCCAACTTGTCAAAGAATATGAATACATGTCTACATACAAAAGAAAGAACAAGAATTTTCTTTATTGATTTTACAGATATTTGAGAGAACGTCTTTGCATTGTAACTGGCCCCGTTTTTGTTAAGTGAATGTTCTTGTTACACTAAACAACACGGAATTTATATTTTTGTTGAACTGGGTTGCACTTTGCTATCTTATTCCCAGGAGGAAACTGTGTGAGTATTGCACTCAGAACCCTTGGAAAAGCTTATTTGAATACAGCTTGTTTTCCTACATGAAGTGTGCTTTGACTCCTAGGTTTTTAGGGTGGGGTGGTTTTTTTTTTCCTCCATCTTAAAAGCAGAGCTGTCATAACACACAGGTACACACTAGACCAAAGAGACCCACCTTCTCTTTCAGAATCAAGTATCTGGAAAGCATATACCAGGATAATATGTTCTGACAGCATCTGATGCTGCACCTGGCCCCTAATTATCAGTGTATTAATATTTTAATACTCTGGAAGTTTTTAAGGCCAGGCTGGATGGGCCTCTGAACAACCTGATCTAGTGGGAGATGTCCCTGCCCATGGCAGGGGGGTTGGAACTAGATGATCTTTAAGGTCCCTTCCAACCCTGACAACTCTATGATTCTATGATTTTATCCATTTTACTAATACATCTCTGAGAAAAAAAGACAGTGGAAGAGCAAAATGCTGAGGATGCTAGATTGTGGCCAAATGTTAAACAGTCTTCTATGAAGCTTGTTATCAACTTGCAATTGTGAAGACTAGCCAAAAGGAGCAGGAGGCCCTCAGTTCATACTAGTTCAGTTGAATACATGCCTCAGCTACTCACAAGGCAACACAAGGTGGTCTTTCCATAAGCAATGATTTATTGTTGGGCCATGTGTTATCTCAGTGGCCACATTTTCTATGATATTAAAAGAATTCATAGTTAGCTATGGGTACCTGTCAGTTGTATCATAAACAAGAAATGGATTCTATTTGTCTAACCTTTACCCCTTGGCCACCTGAAAAGCACAACCTTATCAAATAAAAGGAGATAAACAAAAGTTGTTCACATATTATACAAGTTGTTTATAAAGCACTGAAATGCTCAGATAAAGGCACCTCATAAGGGCAAAGTCTTAATTATTTTTATAACGTTAATGCATGCATGGACTGCAAGTATACATTATTAATAAGATGGAACAATTAATCACTTTGATTTGAAGAGGCATGTTAGTGTTAGAGTAAAAGAAACATGTCTTCATAACAGACTTGTTGCAGAAAAATTTTAGCCCTCTACTTGCTTTGACCCACAGGTAGCTGAAAAAACCCCTGGTGTTTTAGCAGTGATTCTACCTGCTAATTACGTCCAACCCCCAAGCATTTTAATTTATTACCCTTTCCCACAGGAAGTCTGACCTGTTCCAGTTCACACTACTCCTAATCTTGAGTTGTGTATTCATCTATACTGAGTAGTATCACACTAACTGTAGCTTATTACTTATGGAAAATAAGGTTCTTGGAGTCTGGTCTATAATAAGCACTTTGAAATGGAGTACTTCAGTACATCAGATAAGGTACTTCTATACAGGCATTTTCCCCTTCTGCAACTTAAAGATATCTTTGTATATACAGGTGAAATTATCTCTTTGAATTATTCCTCTTGAACAGGCTTCTTTCATCATTATTTCCTTTGAACATCTCTCCCACACACCCTAAAAAGTTACCCAGAATCTCCGTTTATTTCTTCCTTCCTTTCTACGAGCCTCACTATTGATCAGAGTGATGGGATTCACTGCAGGGAAGACTTTCAGAGGGTTCACAGAAATAATAGGTCTATTTGCTGCTGTTTTTGCACCACCCACCTCAAAATGTGAGCACAATTATACAAGATATAAAACTAAAGCACTGCTATTTCTTTAACTTTCCTGCTCTCTATCCATCTCTGTGCCCAGGGAAGGAAATACAGATGTTATGGGAAGGACCTACTCTCTTATTTTCATATGTGACAGGGAGTAGGTGGGCAAGGGAATTTCTTTTACTCCTTCCTTTACCTTTGCATGGGCTTAAAGGGCAAGCTCACGACCTATTAAGTGGACTGTAAATGTAGATCATTTAAGAGAGCCATATCAAACTAACACTTGTTAGAAAGAACTCACTTTCCAGATGGGTTCTAGAACTAATAAAATAAGCTCAATATGCACTGCTGTTTAACAGTGTTTCTTCTATGTTTGGTCTATTATAAGCTTTTAGCTTATACCCTTCTCTACCTCCCTCAAAGTCCTGCCAGCTCCAATTGCATGAACTGAAGTCTAACATTTTCAGTCATCAGCTATGACAGAGAAGTCCTATTTGTTCAATTTCATCATCCAGATCTCTAAAGGTAGCTTTCACATTGTCAAGAAAGCATTTAGAGAGCACATTTCAGACATGACAAAGTTTTTTATTAGGAATGAATTTTTAAAGCATCAGATTTCAAAGTGATAGCTGTATTTACTTAATTTATATTTATAAAGTAACATATTGCATCTTACAAAGATATGTCCTGCTTAAGTAATGTTATTAAACTGCTGTAATTACCCTTAAGAAACTTAAACAATCCCAGATGTGGTATTGCCTTTAGGCAAATGAGCAAACATGTCAAAGAATATGAAGCCTATTTTAAATGGGATTTGGAATAGCACTGCATACCTGTTGAACATTGGTAAGTAATGATGCCAGAATTACTGACTCCAAACACTTCTCTCTATGAAAAGCCTCACCACTCTGTTTCTCTTCAAATTTCAGTACAAATAAAATAGTCCACTCCTAAAACATGAGAGTTCGTTCCCACCTCTGTTCTACTTTGCCTCTAGATTTAATTTTAATTTTCACAGATCGGCACTTTCAACTAGTCCATGACAAGCAGATTGGTAATGTATTTTGTCACTGTCAGGCTTCTTGGCTGTTGATGCTGTGCACAATACTGGAAAGGCCCAGAGATGGTATATAAGATTTATACAAAGAAATGCTGAAACACTAAGTAAAAGCAGCCTCTTGGAATACTGCCTCTGGCCCCGTTTCAGCACCACTTTTGTTGGAAATCTGTATTTTAAAAGTACTTCAATTAAGCTTAGTTTTTAAACTAAAAATGTTTAACATGGATAAAGTTAGTGTAGTGAAAGAGCTTTCTGAAGACATGTGGTGCCTAGTTATTTTAGAGTTCATCCAAGTTTCATTCAATCCCTATGTAAATAAAAGGCACACGTTCTTTTTATATATTTTTTCATTATGCAGATAGCAACACCATTTTCCTTATTTTAGAAGAGCAATTTTTATTAACTTACTTTTAAGCTTCTCACATTAGGTGTCAAGCATAGAATCAGTTTAAAATGTACTTTGATAGCATTTTCTTCTAATCTCTGAGTCTTTTTATAAATTGTTAATAAGTTATTTATTTATGGACCACTAGCAAGGAACTTTAGATCTGCATTCTTTTACTGAAAGGCAGACAGAGCAGAGCAAAAGAATAAAGAAGTGAACTGAGATACTTTGAAACTTTCAGTAATGTAATCAGAAATACACCAAGACAGAGACATTGGCATTCACAGATAGAGAAAAATAAAGTAACTGTGCTGGAATTGTCTTCCTAATTCCAATTTGAAAGAGCAGTCCTAGTTTCAACATCTATACCATTGTTTTTACAATTGCCTCTTACAACATCCATCTTCATGCACCTAACAGGCTTTATTCTTCCTATTCTCAGGATGGAAAACCAAAAAGAAAGTATGCAATTTTCTAAAACAACCAAAAAAGATCCTTCAGCTTAAACTTTCAGCTAAACTTACAGCTCTGAAGAAAGAGAGCCTGGAGATGCACAGAGCCTGTATAATAAAGATGAGGAAATGCATGCACCATGTAGTCAAAACTATTATACAAGCACAAGAAAGAAATGTAAGAATAACCTCAGTGTCCAGGATCTATAGATCATCCTTGGGGCTTTTACAAAAAACAAACAAGCAAACAGTTCGTGTCCCCTCCAGCCACCCTCCCCACACAACCACACCTGCACATTCTTGATTTTAGGTCTTTGAATATTCATTTTGTAACATCAATGGATTCCTCAGCCTAAATTCTCTAGCAATCTGTTTATTTTATAAGACTTTCATAAATTATCCTGTTACCACAATCTGGACTTTGTAAAGATCATTTCACCTAGGAAAGAGCCTGGCTCTCCATACACCCATTTTAAATACTGTACTCTATGATTTTAGCCAATAAAGCAAGAAAAAAACCCACCATCCAAACAGAATACTTGGTTATCACATACTACAAGAGTCTTCTAAATGCTCTCCTTAAGAAGCATGATGACAAATAATAAAGAATCTTCTTTCCAATATCCTGTGATTCTAAGGTAAAAGTATTATAAGTATTACTTACGAGTTAAGAAAATTGATGCACTGCTAGCATTTCTCAGATGTTCCACACTATTTTTTAAAGCAGATGGGTACATGATCTGAATGTACCTGAGGCCTTAACTCCATTGTATGTTTTCCCCCGATGCAGAAAATCCTAACAGCGTGGACACTCATTGACACAAAATGAATGGAGAATGGAAAAGAAAATATTTGAAAGATGCACATTGTCTACCTAAAACCTGCAGGCCACAAATTACTACAGGCAGCCGCTGCAATGGCTTAACCATTTGCAGTAGGGTATAAACCCTCCCTTCCCCAATAAATCCCAGTAGTCCAGAGCACTGTTCTAAGACAAACAGAATTAAGAAGCAGTTTCACAAGTCACTGAGGTAACTTTCAACATTACATTCCAGATCTTCTCCAAAGGAAACTAAAACTCCAAGGATGCCTGGAGATGGACAGGCCTTATCTCAAATTAGCAAAAGCAAACAAACAAAAGACATAGGAATGGCATAGCATGGTCCAATAAACCAAGAATATAAAAGGAAATTAATGAGAAGAGAAGAAGGGCTAGAAGAACAACAAGGCCAAGACTGCAAATAGCTATTATTTTGACTTATAAATGAAGAAAAAAAAAGCAAAAGAAAGAAGAAATTATTGATATAAGGTGGAGTAAGAAAAAATATTCTTGTGAAAGGACAATATTGAGGATGTTGACATATTTTCATATCTATAGATGTTATATCTTAATTTGAATGCAAATAAAATACTAAATGACAACTCATTACTGCTAAACAGATTTCTGAAATGAATGTATTACCAGATTAAAATAGCTAACAACATTTTTCTACTTACACTCAGCAGTATTACACATGCTGTTTATACTTTCAGATGATCTTCAATGCTCCATACACAGAAAATCATCCAGATCTACAAAGACAACATTTTTGCCCAAGGAACTCCTTAAGTACAGGAATTTTCCTCCATTCTTAACAAGTACTCTCTCTTTGCAGAAGACTAATAAGAAGACAGATTAGTGGGATTCTACTCTGAAATGATTAGTAGAAGACTACTGTGCATTCCTGTATAAAAGTATGTTTATTAGGCAAATTAGTTTCATAAAGAAAACCAGTCAGACTATGGGGAGAATGTAAGGAAAATGTTTATATTCAGGAGCAATTTAAAAACTTACTCCATAAACTATCTCCCTTAGGAAATAAATATAAAATATTCTGGAAACACTTATTTTTACAAAAGGTTGCATAATAAAAAAGAACTAGTCAAATATATACCTTGTCCTTAACACTACATTTGATGGTTTCTTTGCTTATAATAAGATTCTGCAACTTCGTTTTCCTCAGCCTTATAAGAACGGTAGCAGGCTAAGGCAGCATTCTAGCTGTTGTACAGGTTGAGGACTTTGGATAGTTTAGCTCCAAAAAAAGTTATGAACAGGGAAGAAAGCCAGTTATAAAGATTATTGGGATCCAGAATAAAATGTGATGCATAGAAAAACAATAACATGCTATAAGGTCAGAAATACTTAAGTAGTTTCTTTTGAAGGCCTTTTGCTCTGCCATAGATCACTTGGATGAACTCATGGCCACTAGTGCTTTTACTGCCTAAATATCAGCTGTGCTCATTACTAGGCTGGAAAACTTCTTGGGTGCTGGGAAAAATACCAATTTAGTCAGTGCTTTTCTTGTCACCATTAAACTAGTGTTATTTCATCCTGACTTTAGGAACTATGGCTTCTGGTTATTTTCTTCCCAGCTGAGACAAAAAAAAAAATGAAAATCCCAATTGTTCTCTACTTTTATCACACCACACAGAGTTTCAAAAATATTATTTCCAGTGGCTATGTTATTGAAACTGGCTTTTCTGGGAAAAATCAGAACAACTGAAGCCTGTTTTCTGCAGATTTTATTGCTATGTCCAAATATACAGACTGTGGTAATCCTGGCTCATACCCCTATTTGCATCTCCTGTTTCAGCAAGTTTTGCATGTGCTAAGTGGCTTGCTCTTATGCCTCACAGACCAGTTAAGTGTTCAGCCTGTTCTATAGCTCTTCTTTTGGCAATAACATTAATATCCATTCCTACCTCCTACCTATTCATCAGTTTTCACAAAACTTTTAATATCTTTTACACCTTTCCCCCTCCGGGCCAGTTTCTTCAGAAAACACTAGGTATTTAAATCTTCCCAATTCTTACACGATTATGCTCCAAAGAATTTTTTTTAAAGGTATTGCAAGTCAGAAATTCAGTCTAACGAAGCAGTTGTATAAGTACAGTGCTTTAGAAAATTAGATTCATTTTATTAGCAAAATACAAGAGATTGTCAACTAGTATTATATCACTGGTGTTTTGCTATTTTTTTTTAAACTATATAAAACTCATATTTACAGAAATATTCCTGAAAGTGGCATAAACAGCAAGCACTCTTCACTTGCTCCGCAATACACCAGTGATTTTAAATAGGCTGATATTTTTCCACTGCAGCATATTAGCTATTTACTGGATATTCAGGATATACCATAAAACTCCCTTTCAGCTCCAAAAGAGGGGGACTGATGTGCATGGGTGATGTTATTTAACTGTTTAGAAGTTCCTAGTAATGTTATTATAGTCTAGAATCCACTACAAAATGTTCTGCATTCTTTCTTACCTTCTACAGGGAAGAACCCCCTCCTTTCCCCAAGATTCAGAGATAGGACTTTGGAGTCTCACCCAAACAGCACGCAAGTATTCGCCGCGTCCTTACGCGGTTAGCACAGTCTCTTCACCACTGAATGAGTCTTGGCTTCTGTTCTACGGGCTCCTCAACAGCTAAAGGTCTCTATACTTCCCCCGTGTGCGGCTCGGCCCTCAGAAGAAATCCAGCCTGCGAGAACCCTGCCCGTGCTGTGTGCGAGAGACCTCTTCAGCCTAGGCAGCGTCATTACAGAAAGGTCACGATGCAAAATTGTATTGACTTCCAAAATTAATAGTTTTTAAGGTACAGCTGCCATATTTTTCCTCTCTTGAAGATCCACAATGAAATGGAGACTAAAGGGAAAATGTATTTTTATTGGAAACTTTGGAAAGGTAATTTTTTCTTAGCAAGTAATATGTTTTCTTTAAGTATATTCACAAATTTGTGTGCTGTTGCCATCCAGAGAATTATTAATATTTATTAAATACAACAAATTTGAGGGTGGACCATGAAAGTGTAACCAATTGACTGTCAAGGAGCTTTGCAAGAGATTGAGAAGTTGGCACGAAGCATATTTGCTGTGATTCAGCAATGGTTGTATCTGCAGAATATTAACATAGTACAATTATGGATCTCAAAAAGGGAAGTAACCCAAAAGTTCCAAAATAATCGATATTAATGAGATTGATTAACAGTACACTTGATTTTAAAATCATCTACTATTTTGTCACTTATGTTCACATATGAGAAACACTATGTTTCTCATAACTCATTCTGCTCAGTGATTAAGAGCTGCCTTCTCATTTAATGATTCTGCAAGTGTTAAGATTCAGAAAAGCAGAGTTTACATTAAAGTTTAAAGAACATAATGCTTTTTTTCTAGATTTCTTGTAAACATCTTGATATTAGGAGCCTCTGAAATGAATACAACAATGATGTAAAAGACATAAACAAAAAAACTTCCGTAGCTTGTACATAACTCCCTAGTTCAGTTGATTTTTATGTATAGTTCTGGAGTCATATCACTGAACTAAAGACTGATGTTCTGCCAGATAAAATAAGAGCAAAAAGATACTGAAGTATTACAACAGTGCATCTTTGCTATCAAAACACTGCAACGTCATTGCTGCTGTCAAACTCGCCTAAACTGTCTATGCTGTATTTCATAAAAGAAATCGACAACTTCTAATCAGTTCTGATCAGAACTGTACTTGTACCAATGGCAGGAAATACAGAGTATGCCAGTCTGATGGCATCAGTGAGGCTTATTTGCTGTGTTATCAAAGTAAACTCCTGTTGACCCTAGGCTCTATGTAGCGGATGTTTAGCAATTCTGTTTTTAGAGATCCTCCATGCCTATGCGCTGCCTATTCTAAGATAATTGTCATCCCAAAAAATACACTTTGAAACTCAGTAGGACTGAAATATATGTTAAAGTGTAATAGACTGATGGTGACAAAAACATTCAAGCCAACAGAAACACTGTTTCGTTCTTGTAAAACAGTATTGCCTACGAACCGACTCTCAGTACCATAATAGTCTTATTAATGACTTGGTAAGTAGCACCCTATAAAAAAAACCCCTTTGTGTCTCTTGCTTTCTTAGCAAGAAACTTTGTAAGAAAGTTTGCTGTTCAAGTAACGTAAGTATGGATGTTATCAAAATTCAAATACCAGAAAAACCTAAGTTCCTTTGAAGCAATATATATCATGGTGACTTCTCACCTGCAAGGGGGGCAGTTTAGATTTTTTTTTCTTCTAGTTGCATTACCTGTGGATATGAGTTGGCAGGGCAAATCTTTCTCTGTGTGCCATCTATTGGCACAGAGATTGGGGAATGGGTGGGATTCACCTCACCTACTATAGCAAACTAACAACAAAGTGTTTAGACTGAAGTATTTGCCTTAAGTTCTCGTCAATGTAGCAAACATGTGACTCTTGGTAGATGTGGTTCTCCCTAGTGCCTGCAGATGGAGTCTAAGATGACTTGGTCAGGTTAAATAGCTAACCTACAGATAGGTAAAATTAAGTGAAAAGGTCTTCAGTATTAATTAATAGTAACTATTTTTTTTCCATAAGGGTGGTTCCTCTGTCTGTTGCTACTACTCTGTTTTACAACTCAAAAGTATCAGTACCATTATGTTAGCTGTCATATTCCCTAACGCAACAACAACAACAACAGAATTACTCAAGTTAACAGATTGTGTTGCCCTAGTATCCACATCGGTACCACTGGCAGGCTGCTATATATTGAGAGGGGCAAGGAAGGATCTATGAGAAGAAACGTAAGAAGGAGGATTCACTGCCTGTCACAATTGTGCGACTTCTACAATTCTCCTTTCCTGCTTCATGGAACTCTCAAGGAGAATGAACAACTGGAAGGCTTTTGCACCCATAACTGTGATTCTTGTTCTTTTTTCCCAGCAGATATTAAAAAAAATAAAATAACAAGCAACTATTAATGACATGACATGGCTGTCATATTGCTTGATGGGCATTACAATTTAGGCATTACAACTGTACTTTCAGTGTAAGCTTCCTGACCTGTTGGCACTGTCTCTCCCTGGAGATATTTTCTACAAAGTAACTTTTCGCTTTGGAATGAAAGCACATCTTGCCATAACCTGACTTTTCAAAACTGCACATTTTAAAATCTTGTTGACAAAGATCTAAAATCTTCAGACCGACAACTTTGTTTATTCCCTTTTCAAACCTGTACCAAAAGGTACAGATTTTAAAAATATGTGAAAGACTGATTTCAAAGGAGAAGTTCAATTATGGTATGTATGAAGACACAAGTGATGGACAGGAATTTCTAAGCTTGCATAGCCGCAAGGCCTATCCATGTGACTATCCACAAGTAATCAGGGGGAACTTAAGGCAAAATATTAGTAGTTTCAAAGTGTTGAAAGACTTCACAGCAAAAGATATGAGGAAATTTAAAGCACAACAAGTGTTACAGGCAAGTGATTGCTACATTCCTTTAAGGAAATGTTGAGAACTTTAAAAGAATTATGTAGTCTTTGGACGTAACTAAAGAACCTTACAGGAAGTTCTGAATGAGGAACTACAAATTCTATCCTGTCCAAACAGGACTTTTTGGACAAAATTTTCCTTTGAGAATATCAATTATGCTCAGTTGACTTTAAATCAAAATAGGTTGTGAGGAACTATTAAACTAGAGGTATAATCTACCTCTGTGTGTGTTAAGCAATCATATTAGCATTAAGGCTCACACCTGTACAGTGGCAAACACTGTCTGTGCAGTGCTGGTTGACCTTAATTTCTATTAGCTTTTGAAGGAAAGGAAGACAGCAGAAATTATTATGAGTCATTCAGCCCTCACTGATACTGTGAATGTAGTTTTTCTAACTGTTATGAACACATGATAATAAATGACCTAAACCAAACAAACTTACACAGAATTTGCTTTTATGTTTTGTCATTGAACAAAAGCAAATGCACGTAAATGTCACTACAAAGTATCAAAAGAAGTTTTGAAATGGGGACCATCTTAATGTCTTCTGGAAATGTCTTACACATGAGGATATTTGATAGATTTAAGTTATCTCACAGTATAGACCCCAAATCCCATTGGTGTGGGGCTTGGGGACATTCTAATTAATTGACGGTAAAAACTGTATCAACTGCCTGATACATGCTCTTCAGGGGCAAATTGTGAACTCGTTCACCTAGATTAATGAGGTAACAGTCACACAAAATGAGATTAGAGCCAGTTCTATTCCTAATTTTGCCATGTTGAACTTCATTTCCCAAGCAGAAAACAATGAAACACTCTAAGAGAACTAAAGAGGTCAGAATCTGTTATTCCATGTGCTTACTAACCACTGCATGATCCACTGCTCTTATGTGACTACCTCTAAGTGGGTCCAACATGATACCTGTCCTTAGGTATCTTCCACAATCAGAAGATGAAGATATCCAATGACTTAGTTAAAAAGGCAGGCGCTTACCTGACATCAGGGACTGGGTTGCCAGCAACTCTGCATTCCAGCAATACTTTGTTTCCTTCAGCAACTTCCTGGCTCCGGAGCTTCTGAGTGAATTGAGGTGGTGAAGGTTCATTCTCTTCCATGTTGATGAAGGGGTGGCAAAGGACCATTTCGCTCTGAGTGATGCTTTCCCTTTCAGAAAAGTGTTCATTCAGATGAACTCCAGATAATTTTGTCTCAGGCTCAGGCTCTTGATGTGGCCTGTCAAACTCCTGGTTCACTGAGGTACTTACAGCTGGTTGTTTCTTTTTAGGAGACAGGTATCCACTGTCTGGAGAAGAGGAGTCCCCATCAGGACTTCGACCTCTTGTCTTTGCTGCCTGTCTAAATATAGATGACAATTCCTCTATGAATGTGGCAGCTTTGTCACACAGCTTGTTCCTGAAAGGAACTTCTCCTTGGGATGCCGATTCGGAATTTGGGCTTGTCTTGGGCATATCTGGGCCATCTTTTTCTGAATGTCTCAGGCTTCTAACAAAGCTGGGACTAGCAGTTAGCAAAGGTGAGGTGCTTGCCTGCCTCCTGGAAACTGTGACAAAACTACTTGCTGTTTGAGGTGCAGTGGATTGCTCTTTCTGATTCCCTGGGAGAACATGACTTGCAGCAGATGAAGTCAGACTGCTTGCTTGAGACCTCTGTAAAGCATCTTGCTCATGCAGTTTGGTATCTCTGAAAGAAAGATTTTCTGAAGTGCTAGAAAGAGCGGTGTTGAAATAATGAGTAAAGTCTGGTGATGCATTCTGATCCTCCTTCATGGAATTAGCAATGGCTTCCTGAGCTATGTCAAGGCTCTTACATATCTCCTCCTGGGTAAGGAAGGCAGAAAGTTCATTTGAAAATGCCCCGTTCTGTATGTCTGGTAGGGAATCATAGAAAAATTCATGGTTGGATGAAGCTTCTGACATATTTTCAGGATGTCCCTTACTGGTGCCTCTCTCTGCACAGTAAGCATCCTTCAGCATTAAAGAAAGAGGCAATGCCTGGCCACAGCTTCTGTCTTGCATCCTGGAAGACAAAAATACAATTCCTTAACAAAAAAACTTGTCAATAAAAAAACCCTATTATATCGTGCTTCTCATAAGCTAGACATAAAACTGGGAGTAACGCAGAACCCAACAGTGCATGAAATACTTACCGTAAAACTTGGTTTCTGTTAGAGTGCTCCAGGGCTGCAAATTGTCTAGGTGGAAATTAGAGCAGTTAGGAGTCACTTTTCTCATGCGTCTTCCTTCAGAACTATGAAGCCATCATTTGTCTGTACATTGCCCAGCACAAGTTCAATTCCACTGGAGCAATATGAGTGATTCTTTATTTCACATCTGATTTTTCATTTCACAACAATGCTATTACACCTCACTTATTACGATTTTAGGCTTATGATGATTTGGGGAATATATTTACTTTTCTCTTTCCCATAACACTGCCTTCCAGACACCAAACCATCAAATACCAAGAGGAAAACATTGTTTTAGTTGAAACCATTATGATACTCTACACAAGGATGTTTGGATTAGAAAATCCCGTTATCCTTTCTGTTTAACGCTGATAATGTATTTAATATTATTTCACTTCTTGTGTTAATGTTTTTAACTTTTTACTGTTCAATACAATTTAGTAGCACTTTTTTCAACACAGGTAAGTGGAATACCGAACTACCACATGCTAAAATTAAAACACTAAAGAAACAGATTTCCCAACCTATGTATCATGCTGTATCATGTAAGCATATAATGCATATTCTGTACCAGTTTAACAAAGTACAGAAGCATCTCTACATCTCCAGTTTTCCCACATGATTTTAGAATGAGGATGAGTGTTCTCTGCCTCTGTAAAGCCAGTAAGAAACAAGACATCAGAGAAACCACTCTTTTCCCAAGGGAATGTTCTGCCTGAAATTCTCCTTGAAATTTTATCTTTCCTGCTGGTCACTAGATTGTGGGTGATCTGATCTTAAAAGTAATTGCTGCTGCTGAAAATCATTTAATTAAGTTGAATGTCAGTGGTTTCAATTGCACTTGAAAATTATCTTCTGATAATTTCTATGAGATTAATTCTGCACAAGATTTTAAAAAATATTCTATTTTCTCTTAATGGTCCAGAGTATTTGTTCACTGATAGACAGGTGGCTTGACAGTCATGAGATGCACTCAGATGTATTTTACATCAGCTTGTGCAAGCTCCAGTTACCTTTTGTCACTTCACCAGGGCTTACCCGGTATGTAGTCATTAACTGACTGATAGATTATTGGAATTCTTGGCCTGGCACATGCATCTCTTGATATGCCTGCTGTCTTGCCAATAGATTACAACTAAACACATAAAAGAGAAGTGTAAGGGAATCAAAGCATTTTAGGATTTGATATATGTTTTTATAGAATACAGTCATAGGCTTATTCTTTGCTGGGATTACATTATTCTGTCCTTCCTTTTATCTGTGTTTACAGGGCAACAAATTTAGCAACCATGCCAATCTCTTGTCAACAAGATCTAAAAACGTACATACAGTATAACTGATTACCACATAGCAGGGTTAAAGAATGAATCTGAGAAGCCAAGCAAACAGTTGGTCTAGAGGCTCAGCTGTTAAGGCATAAACTGGATGAATGCAAGGAAGCCAAGGGTTAAACCTGGAGAGTTTCTGCCTCCTTAATTTTAGTTATTTTTTAAACCTTTGTATTCAAATGAACAAAGGTGTTAGTTTACTATTTCGATAACTTGAAAATATCTGTGCTTCAAATGATATCATTATTTAAATCTGATTCCTACTGGTTCCTAGCTTGCTCGTGTCTCAAAGTGATACATTACATACTCAGATAAACTTCTCTGACTTCTAACACCAACCTGCTCTGGTGTTTCAATGGGTTATGGGTCAGAGGACAATTTCACCTATTGCTAGACATCCAACAGGATGATTTAAATGAATGCATTATGAATTAGCATATCTCCTCCTAATACTGTTTTATTATTAGAAAAACATAATGGCTACATATGTCATGATTTTCAAAGCCCAGTGTCTAAATGTAGGTAAATCAATCTGTAGCAGAGTATTTAGATAAAGTCGATGAATTTAAACATATGCTGGTTATTGGCAATTTCTAACGCTGATAAGCCTTCTTGGGAGAAAGGCCTGGTGCCTAAAAATGGATTTATATGTCTAGCTTTAGACAGCTGAATGGAAGCTTCCAGTATAAAGACTTTTTTTTCAGCCACACTGTAATGTGTTTTTTCAGCCACACAAACACACTATTCTTTTAGAGCAACTTGTAATCACAGTGAACTGAAGTATTGCTAACCCTATCAAGTACGACATAAGATCATAATTAAAAATTTCAAATGCTATTTCTAGCTTCTCCAAGTTAGACTACAATGTATTTATAACAGTTTTCATCATCGTTACTCATTAGGTAACCTGCAAAGCCATATACTATATCATTTAAAGACACAAACATAAAATACAATGTTACGTGCAGATCATTATTTAGCTACACTTCCACCATTACTACTTATAAACTATTTATGGGGTCCTATTTGCTATATATTTAAAAATTACTCACACGTAAACACAAATTTTAATATCATGCTGTTTAAATATTTATTCAGAAAATAATATAGATGCTCTAAAGAATAATATGGTAAATAGTAAATTCAAAATGTACTAGATTACAGTAATCTCGGAATAATTAATCAAATTAAGGTATTCAAGAGATCAATAATGAAATATGAATAACCCCAGAAAATCAAAGGGCTCATTTCAAGAAAATATAAGCATCTTGAATTTGTGGAACCTGTCCAATGAAAAATTATTACTTAAAAAATATGACCCAAAGCCAATCTGTTCAAAGGAATAATATTAAGGAATAAATGTATCTACTAAGATTTTTTTAAAACAAAAAACACACATATTTTTCCTCTGAATTTTGAAATCCTGCAAAATTACCCCCAAAAGTACAATAATTAAATTTAGCAGAAAATATAAAACAGACCTTACAGTTAACAGGCCAATATGAAGAGTCTCAAGTATAATTAATAGCGGGTAAAGTTGCTTTTTTTCCTTCTTTATCTAAGTAGGCTTAACGTTGCTCCGGCTATTCACTAAAGATTGCCTGGTCCTCAGTAAGCATTGAGAAGACTGTGGCCTGTGTGTTACATCTGTCCTCCGTGACTATGTAATTCTTACCCCACTCGTCTATATTTGGTAACTGAACTCATGTTTCAGCAGACTGCCGCTATCTGGAATTCCAGTAGAAGCAACGTTAGGCCTGGAGGTGGCACAAAGTTCTGTGCACTTACTACTCACTCAGAAATTCAGAGAACTGAATCATTTAAATGAGCATTTTTTGTTGTATTTAACACAGTATTTAGGCTGTTTTTAAATATTATTCTGGAATTTTAGGATGTGATTTTTGCTCATTATTAAAGTGCCTACCTCCACAGGTCATAGAAAACACAGTGTGTGAAAGTTGATTTTTTAAAAATAATGTCTTTCTACAGCATTTTTTCTTAACAGATATTTAATTTTTTTAACAAAATTAACTATTTTTATAAAAATAAATAAAATAATTGTCTTTTTCTATGAAAAGTAGTTTAAAATTAATAGCTTCCTTGTGTACCTTAAAATCTTCCAGGAAAAGAAAAAAACATGCAATCATAGAATCATTCAGGTTGGAAAAGACCCTTAACATTTTCAGAGTTATCAGCAGAAATGGTACATCTTTTTGTAATAATAGAGAATTATTAATCCGTAACCATATATTAAACTGTATAAATAAATCTACCTACTGAATTTTCACACCTCAAATGAAGTAATCATATGATCAGAAAAGAAGTATCTCCGTCAGAAACGACACACAAAATCATTGGAAAACATGTATGCTTTAAAAAAACCCCACAACTCTGACACAGGTATTAACACTGAAACAATCAAAATGCATTTCTGGTTTCTATAGCCTTGTAGAGTGTAATGCGTAACACAGTCAACTCCCCTTTACTGTCTTTGCTAAGGAAGTACTTTCACCTCATTAAGAACTCATGTGAGAGTTTTGTCTCAGGGAAGAAAAAATTTCTGTCCAAGGGAACACTTCTGCCTTTTCAGGCACGTAATTTCCTTTGATACTCAGTGAAAGGAAGAAGTAAACATGAAGAGTGCTGGTTTAATGTACAGACTTTATCACATAATTTCCAGAAATAAAAGCAACGTGTGGGTAGGATTGTTTCTACCAGATTGCAGCCTATTGGGAGTCAAATTCTCTCGAGTAGATAGGAGAAATTGTAGCTCCAAATAGACATTACAGACCTCTGTCCCTTCTGCCAGTGTCCATTATACCTGTTCTCTGATTCAAATTAATTTTATGGGCTGGCACTTGTTCTTAGCTCAAGGTCTTATAGATATTGCCTTGCATTTTTTACTAAAGTTTATTCCTTGGCAACAATGGAAGTGCAGTGGACTCACTGTTGTGACAGAAGTGCACAAGAGACCCATAGCTCCCTATTGGTCCCAGACCATGTTTAGGTGTTAACAAGTGCTAGTATCACACATTTTATTTCAGTGGTTAATGTAGTATCTTTCTTTGCATCTTCATACAGGCAATTACTTTCCCCTCATCAGAGCTTCAACAGATTCACTGTTGGATTAGGAATACCTACTTAATTCACAATGTATACAAACCCCATTCTTAGGGCTTGGGATCCTTACCGTGTTGTAATGAAATTAACAAAAAGGATTTTATTTCAGGTCATTTTACAGTTATTTCATTGTGTCAAATAAGAATAGAATCATCATTCTAAAAATTCCAGGCTAAAAACTGTACACAAAAAAGGAGCTGGTCATCTAAGAGTTAACCACTAATTTTTAAGCAGTCACCCCACAGGGTGGAATCCAGACCCTCTGTCAGGCACGCAGCCTCTCCACCAAATGCATAAGAGTTAGCCACCTTGGAATGGGAGTCAAAAACAGCTTGCACATAAACAGCGAACAACTGCCTTGGGCTATCTTCATCATTTTCTATGGAGAGGGGGTGGATGAAATCCTGGTTCTGGGAATCATATGTTTAAATTTTTGCTTCTGGGAAGAAAATATATCTGCCTGGAGACACCTGCAGAAGTCATTTTTAAAGGGACTGAGCTTTTATGAATACAGTTACGCTGGTGATTTGTGTGAATCAGGTATGCCTAATACTTTTTGTACATCATGATAGAAACATTTTCCCAGAAAGTGAAAGATCTCTGTTCCATTTATTCCTAGTGGCTTCAAGTGTTAATGAAATACTCATCATAACTTGCAAACTTACTAGGGCAAGGTTTTATACAGCTCTATTAAGCCATGAACAAATTTTCCCAATGTCATTCTACTAAGATTTAGGGAATGCTTATATCCTTTGACCTGTGCTGAATCTTTCGGAACCTTACTTAATTTTTGATCAAGACCTTCCATTTTTATTGCAAAAATAATGTGTATGCTCCTTTACAAAGGTGGTAGACATCAGTAAATCACTATAAGCAAATGCCAGAAGGACTAAAACTTTGGAACAAATACACATTTTGAAAGATAAACATGTGCAATAATATGCAATGATGTAATAATTCAGCATTTACTTACATGTAAAATTTAAAAATTAATAACATACAAAGAAGATAAAGGCTATTATGCCTGATATGTTCACTTCCTATTGCAGTATTTTGGCAAATTCAACTGATGAACAGAACTCCACAGAGATAATACTTTTCACTACCAATAGATTTGATGGAGCATAGCTAGACTGGTCTCTTGAAACCTTAACCATAGCTTCTAATACTAGTCAGCCCGAGTCATTCAAAACCTCATGTCACAAATTATAAAGCTATTCTGGTTGTACAAGCTTTCCATTCCATTTGATGAAGATGTTACACGACGCGGAAGATTTTCATTGTTAATTGTGCTAAAACCAAAATACAAGCAGCATGGCTTTTTACCCTACTGATTTGTGTACTTACCTGAGAAAACAGAAAAACCCTGTTACAGTTGCTGTTATTTTGTATCTTACTCTAAATAGCAACGGGATAAAATACAAGAAGATAGGCAACCTCCTTTTCAAGACCCAAAGTCCAACCACCAGCCTGTAAACTTCAAATGAGAATCTTTAAGAGCTGCTTTCAACAGCAGAGACAGATACAGAGCCCTTTACTAGATGACACAGAATCCTCCAGTTATTTTGATTCACTAACAGACATTTTTTTCTACCTCTGAAAGTTTAAAAATAAATAATCTGGTTGCCTGTGCTTAAACATACAGGTCACTGCCTTGCTGTAGTCTGATGATGTACATAGCTTGGTTTTTTTTTTGCTTTCCCTTAGTATGCAAACATGTTTAATTTTGCTTATAAATATACTTGTAAATAAATTTTTTACATAGCTAGAGCTAATCCATGTTTTTTATAGAGTGCATTGGAAGTACCTACCTGTCATATATATATGAAAGTGTCAGACATGATGAAATAGTCAACCAGTGTCAATGGTACTCAAACAACATTTTTTTCAAGTTTCTGGAAGGGTTTTTCTGAGGATTTTCCTAGGACGAAAATGTAGAAACGTAACGGAACACACCTTCAGTATTGCTAGCAGTGGTACTGGTACTTGGCCTAGAAGAAATACAAAGGTTGTTAAAACTAAACTGTTAAAAGAATAATAACTCATACCCAAGGGCCTGAAATTAACAACAGTTCAATACACTTAAAAATATCACAACTTTTCAGAATTACCACAGCTGTGAGTAGGAAAGAAAATCTCAAAGTGGACAGGAATTCAAATAAGCAACTCTCAAAGAACTGTTTCTAAACTGGGGAAGAGATGAAGGCTTCTCAGTCGAAGGTCTATGGTATTTAAGGTCTTCCTGAGGCAATGTACCTCAGACTGAAAAACCCGTAATTCAGCTTTCCTTATTTCAAGGCTACTAGAACACTTGTAATACTGGTCTCTCTCAAAATTTTGTATTTTTTAATCTATCACTAGCCATTCTGGTAAAAACTGAATTCATGGACAAATTGCCACTTTACTGGTGAATGTCTTCAATATACCTTAAACCTCAACGGAAATTTGTTAGAAATTTGTACTCCTGTGCACTGTGATTAATACACTTTTGCACCTGGGGCTGTGAAGCACACTGTACCCTCACAGGATTCAGAATGAAGATGAAGAAAGGTACAGCAAAGCCATTCACCCTCACCAATAAACACTCTGCCTGGGGTAAAGATGTCCCTGCCCGAGTTACCTGAGAGCAGGCAGTGCCTGGGCTGGGCAGTGCTGTCACCCAGCCCTCTGAGCATGCCAGACTGGCAGCCCTTGTTTTTTGCCAGGCCCCGGCATCCATCAAACTCCCTCGAGGTTCACAACGCTGTTAAACACACCCGTTTTCTGAGTCTGCCTTCCGCCATTTTAAGCCGGTCCACTCACAGACCCGCGTTCGCGCTCAGGGGCCCTAGGCGGGGCCCTGAGGGAGAAGGGCGGGAAGCGGGTCGGCGCTGAGGGAGAAAGGCAGGAAGCGGGTTGATCCTGAGGGAGAAATGCGGGATGCGGGTCGGCGCGGAGGGAGAAGCGAGGCGGGTGCTTGCCGCCGACTGAGGGGCGGAGGTGTAGGTCTGGGCGGACCCGGCGACAGCAGCTGCTTCAGGCGGCGAAGGGAGCCCGGCAACCGCTCTGGGTGAGGGGGAGGGCGCCGCGGAGAGCGATGGCTGGAGCCCGCCGCCCCTTCTGGCTGAGCCGACCGTGAGGGTATGGTGGTACGGCGGAGGCCCCCAGGACAAGCTCAGCTTGTCGGGACGTGCAGCTGTGGAGTGTCCCATCAGACTTTTCGGCCAGGGGCCAGCACCTACGTTAGACCTGCACTGTTGACGCATTCTCTTTGAGATTCCTCTTCAGAACAGACAACAGAATAGACAGTCTGAGTCACAGGTACTGATATTTTTGTAATAAAAGTCCTTGAAAATCTATATAGGCTAGGCCCACACCTGTGCAGAAGGCCTAGAGAAGGCCTTTTCACTGCCCGATTCCGTTAAAATATTTAAGGCATATTATATAATGGTATTAAAGGTCAAGAAATGAGGTGTCAACAAACCAGAATTGACAGTCTGTGGTTTAAGTAGAAAGGCCATTCCAGGTTCTAGCATTTGGGAATGTATACAAATAAGAATTTAAGCAAGCCTATAATACAGCTGATGTTGTTAAAACACAAAAAACCTAATAAATCAATTTCCTGTTGAATTAAGAAACATGGGAAAGGAGTGAAAGTGACAGAAGATAGGACTGATGCAATCTCACAAGGGTAGAGAAAGCAAGGCTAACATTTGTCAGTGTAGCACCTGACAATATAATTGAGATTGGATAGTTTAGCATGTAAAGATTTCAGATTATATGATAAATTTAAGAATCTAAGCACCCTTTGTAATGTATCATCTCAGTGTAGTCCTACATAATTTTCTAAGGAAAGAAGTGAAAGAAATTATAACTACAACACTCTAGTGGAAAATCTGCGTCACGAAAGTAACAGTCTTAAGTTGAACAGACTGATACCTTGTATACTGTTTGAAAGAAGAGAAGCAAACCATAATGTTAGGTAGTAATGTAATTTTCCCAACTTTGCAAAGCAGAACTAACACTAGTGTGGTTCTTAAAATTTAGAGTTTTCTTTTAAGGAGTCCACATTCAAGGCCTTAGCTGTAATTTTGTCTAGTTTCATTTAACTGCTTCAACTGTTATTCTTCTCAAAGTTGATTTTGTCTTGTATTCTGTAAATGTTAGTCATACTCATGTGGCTTTACCATTTCTTTTATTTTGTAAATTAATTACTCTTGTTATCACTCCCTGTACCATATCTGAAAAGTTATCCATCCCTCTATGCCCTGTGTAGTATGGAACTCCTGCTTAACTAAGTATGTACTTCAGAACTACTCACATTAGCTGTTACCTGTATATCCCTGTGAAAACCATATTTCAAACAAATCTGATTTTTTTAAAAATAAAAACTGTTTGCTCTTATGTGTATCATAAAACTCTTATAGCTGGGCAGCAAGAAAAATGCTTTATAGCATCACATGGCATCTTTTTTATGTTGTATGTACTAAGCCTTTGTCAATGCAGCTCAGTTAGACTTTCCTCTTCATAAGGAAAATGATCTCCATTAGATTAATTTTAGCTGCAAGCCTATAGTGCATATTTTACTTGTTTATATTCACAGACAGTCATGTACTCAGATTCCTTCTTAGCATGTGAAATGTGTTTGATCTGAGCAGGCACAGGCACAGACAGTGCTGAAGTTCAATACCAGATTAAAGCCTCTTTCTTTACAAGTGGATTAACTTTGAAAAAGGAATGTGCCTCTTTCAACAAACTGTGAAATGCTGATCTCTAGGAAAATAAATATTTACTTCTCTTTTCCTTTTATCATAATACAGCTTTACATTACTTTACCTTTTTAACAGCTATTGCAAGCTGTCTTTTGGTTATGCCACATGTATTCCTGGAGTCTGTAGGAAGGCTCAGCCTGACACCCAAAAACATCTCTGGTCCAAGATAAGGGTAGACAGCTGTGTATTGCTGCCAGAAGTCATAGTGCTAAACAAAGACAAATGTGCAAGAATGTGACATCCATACTTCTCGAAAGAGGAATGAATGCTGAAGGAGGAAAACTGAACAGCTGATTACTTCCGCTGTTAACCTCAGTAGGACTAAATTTAAAAAAAAAAGTTAAAACACAGCTGGTGATATAGAATGAGCTGCTGAGAGATTTGTCAGTCACTAGCTTCTATTAGGGAGACACTTAGCTTGGGAGTATTTTTGGAAAGAGTTTCCATGGAGTTGGAGAGACTTCAGGCCTTTTGCTTTTTTCTGATTGGCCGAGAGACAGGTGCTGAAAAAGGTGGTGGCAGAAATGTTCCAGACATGGTGAATATCACATGGACAAGCAATGGCAACTTACTTTTTTTGCTTTATGATAGGCTGTATCATGTAAAAATATAACAGAATTTTTCCTTTCTTTCTGATGTGAAACAAAAGGATGTCAGACAAAGCACTGAATAATGCTGCTTGAAAACACAATCACCTGTGTTTACAATTTGGGAGTGGGGTATTCTACTATAGCATGTTTAATGGCTCAGAACTAAAGTTATGTATTTTTTCTTCCAGGGTGAAGTGTTCTACATACTTCACAAATACAGGTTTTATTTTTAAAGAGCCCATGCCCTTCAAACAGAAATGCATTATTCCATTATAAATGAATTGTTTACTTTTAGAGATAAATCATGTAGCAAATAAATTATTTTTTAAAAATAGGTGCTTTTAGGAATGACCTAAAGTAAACCTTAAAACTTGGGAGAAAGCAGGACCCTTTCACTGGCAATGAAAACTTTAGTGGCGGCACTGAGAATCCTTGTATTTCTTCATTTTGGACTCAATTTATAGAGCTTGGACCCTCAAATTGTATCCACTGCTTCTCACAAAAGCAAGAGTTAGAATTCTGGCAAAGTATTGATTTTGTACTCACAAGTACATCTCTCTCTAGGCGTTACGGCTTCAGAGGCAAGGACTAAACATTGCAGGGGTACAGTCTTGATGCTTTGTCATTGATGGACTGGAAAAAAGAAGGCACAAGATTTTTAAGTAAAACAAGCTGTTTGACATGTCCTCCATTTTGGCAGTATCAAGCTTTTTCCTTTTCCTAAACAGTGAACATTTCTGGGAAAAAAAATAAATAAAATTTGCAGACATGAATTGAATATATATAGAATCCAGTGATGAAACGCTGCATAAAAGTATATTCCAGATATAACATGATAGGTTCTGCTCACTGCCAGACAAGAAAAATGAATGATAAGATACGCACACCTCCCTTCCTGTGCTGTTTGATACCTTGGTTAGAATCAAGATAAAGAGGCAAAGTATGCAGTCACCTGCAGGTATGTTTTTATATGCTTTAAATTCTACAGCATCAGATGTGCACCTTGTGTTAGATATTCCCTATCAAAGAAAGGGACAGTTAATTCTAAGTTCATGGATTTCCCGGTTGTTGAATGAGATGTCATTTGAGTTTTAGTGATACTTTATACAGCGATTTTCTGGTCCTTATGTGAAGCTGGTGGTATTAGTCGAGAAAAGACTGATTGATCAGTGAACTAAGTAACTCCCTTTGAAAGGTGAAATATTACAGATAATCATGCAAAATATTCAACCAGTCAGAGGAAAAATGTGGAACTGGGAGGAAGCAGGCCTGAAGAGGCAAGACAACCACCCTTTAATGATGATGGAAGTATGCGTATGAGAGTTAAAAGCTGTCAGTGAGACAGCTGAAGGAATCACTGAAACAATGATTCACCCAAGTGGATTACTAGAAACAACACCTTCAGACTGTTTGGAATGCAATTTCTGGCTTTGTCACCAAAGCTTGACTGGGTCCAAAGAATCCACAGATGAAAGACAGGAGGTTTTGTGATGTTTTCACAGAAGGCTCTGAAATTCCAAGATGCTGTATAAGCAGTCTCATACATACATTATTTGCTTTGAAATTTGGGCAAGAGTAAAACCTGGCTATAACCCACAGAAGTTAGGTAATAAATCTGTTATTCAAAAACTTTTTGCAATAGCACTAACTGTACTGCTGCATGGGTGGTACAGACAGAAATAGAGGCAGGTCTGGTGTACAAAATTAGGATCCAACAGAACCAGTCAATCTAGATTTTACTTCATGTAACAAGAGGGAGGGAGGGTGGTGCTCTAAACAAAATAAACCAAACAAGCAGCTGCTTAATCTACTTTGTTGCCACCCCCAAATCCTAAAATAATCCAAACAGGCTGGAGAGATAGAATATTTATCTTAATAGAAACAGTTTTAGAGGAGAAAATAGATATATTTTATATGGAATTGGTGTAATAATTATGTATATTTTTAAAAAAATACACATGTACAACTACAATGTGCAAATACAAATGGTGAGGAACTAGTTAACACATAATTTTTATTATTTTGAAGTAATTGTATTTACTGTATGAGAATATATTGCACAGTTTTCTGATCAGTGGATATATAATTTCTATGTAAACAAGCAATTATGACATTCTTCTCTGTATTTTTAATGGAATTATTCTGCAGTATGCATTTTAAGTCCTAAATTGAAAGCAATCTTGTGAGTGAGTCTCAGCAATTGAAATTTAAAACTTCCTCTTGGGAAATACTGTCTGTGAGTATTTAGTCACGGAGTCAACTACCTCAAGAAGCCCAGAAAAGTTACTCTCTCTCCTTTGCAGACATCTAGATATGTTTGACCAAGAACTCTCTTCTGCAAGTTGAATGGATGATGTAATATTCCAGCAAGCAGTGAAGCCTAGAGAGTTTCCTGTATAGCCAGTTTTGACGCTCTTCATTTTCCTGGGCACTTGTCTGAATGAGAGTGAGTTTGCAGTTTGGGGAGTTGCACAGAAGGGATGGCACAGACTATGCATAGGGTTGTTGGTGTCCATTGACTTTGAACCCTGATGAAGTAAATTAGTAAATATGATTTACCAAAACTTATAACAATAGTCAGCTTTCATCTTTCAAAGTTCCATTGACTTCAATTATAAAGTTATTTAACTAATATAGCTTATAAGAATACTTTTTTCTAGAGATATCCAGATGTAACATGTGGAGACAGAACATCTCTGTTTAATAAGCATATATAAACTGGAAGGTGACAGTCATGGCAGTTTGTTTTCGAAATGGAAATGATAATGACAACCTCACAGCTAAAAGCTGTAAAGATAAATTGCTATCTTTTGAAGATCCTGGAGAAAATGAAAGGGAGCTGGCGGAAGTCATTGCTGGGCCGCTCTCCATCATCTTTGAAAGATCCTGGAGAACAGGCGAGGTGCCTGAGGACTGGAGGAAAGCCAATGTCACTTCAGTCTTCAAAAAAGGCAAGAAGGAGGAGCCGGGGAACTACAGGATGGTCACCCTCACCTCCATCCCTGGGAAGATGATGGAACAGCTCGTTCTGGGCGTCCTCTCAAGGCATGTGGAGGAAAAGAAGGCTATCGGAAGTACTCAACATGGATTCACCAAGGGTAAATCATGTCTGATTAATCTCATAGCCTTCTATGATGGCATGACTGGATGGATAGATGAGGGGAGGGTGGTAGATGTGGTCTACCTTGACATAAGCAAGGCATTTGACATGGTCTCCCACAGCATCCTCATAGGGAAGCTTAGGAAGAGTGGGCTTGATGAATGGACAGTGGGGTGGATAGATAACTGGGTGAAAGATAGAGCTCAGAGGGTAGTGATTAGGGGCACAGAGTCTAGTTGGAGGTCAGTGATGAGTGGTGTTCGCCAGGGGTCAGTACTGGGTCCAGTCCTCTTCAATATATTCATCAATGACCTGGACGAGGGGATAGAGCGCACCTTCTGCAAGTTTGCTGATGACACAAAGCTGGGGGGGGTGGCTGACACACCAGAAGGCTGTGCCGCCATACGGAGAGACCTGGACAGGTTGGAGAGTTGGGCAGAGAGGAACCTTATGAAATTCAATAAGGGCAAGTGTAGGGTGCTGCACCTGGGGAGGAATAACCCCATGCACCAGTACAGGTTGGGGGCTGACCTGCTGGAGAGCAGCTCAGCTGAAAGAGACCTGGGAGTCCTAGTGGACAACAGGATGACCATGAGCCAGCAATGTGCCCTTGTGGCCAAAAAGGCCAATGGCATCCTGGACCAAGAAGAGTGTGGCCAGCGTGTCGAGGGAGGTCATCCTCCCCCTCTACTCTGCCTTGGTGAGGCCGCACCTGGAGTACTGTATCCAGTTCTGGGCTCCCCGGTTCAAGAAGGACAGGGAACTGCTAGAGAGGGTGCAGCAGAGAGCTACCAAGATGCTGAGGGGACTGGAACACCTCTCTTATGAAGAAAGGCTGAGGGATTTGGGTCTCTTCAGTCTGGAAAAAAGACGGCTGAGGGGGGATCTTATCAACACTTATAAATACTTAAAGGGTCAGGAGGGGGACCAGGATCTTTTCAGTGGTGCCCAGTGATAGGACAAGAGGTAATGGGCACAAACTGAGCATAGGAAGTTCCACCTAAACATGAGGAGGGGCTTCTTTACTTGGAGGGTGGCAGAGCACTGGCACAGGCTGCCCAGAGAGGTGGTGGAGTCTCCGTTTCTGGAGACATTCAAAACCTGCCTGGACGCGTTCCTGTGCAACCTGCTCTAGGTGACCCTGCTTTGGCAGGGGGGTTGGACTAGATGATCTCCAGAGGTCCCTTCCAACCCTATGATTCTATGGTTCTATGACTGCAGAGAATTTTCAAATACGTTTTCTCAGAGAGAGGAAATAGAGCAGTTATTGACAGTCAATGAGTTTAACAAAAAAGATTTCAGAAATACAGGTAAGAAGCTAATTCTCTTTTGTGTTCATCAAGCTTTCATATGTTTTGAGGAGCGTATTTTTATCAAAACTCTTTTTTTTAAAGTATTACAGAGCTTTTATTCTAAGTATTTCCTTATTATTAGAGCAGGCATAATTTTTCTTATACTTCACCATCATTCTACATGGATAGGTAACATTTTATGGCTTAGGAAATGTTTTTTTTAACAAAATACCTTAATTTTTCGTCAGTTATAAGTCAATTAAGAACTGATGCCTTTCATGTACAGAAGTGGGTCTTTGCACAAGGCTTTCAAGTTCCTAAATGTAACAGCTTTGAAAGCAGACTGCACATTTGTACAGGCTATTGCCTCACTGCTGAAGTGTCGTAGAGGATGCATATGGTTTGTATGATGTAGTATTTGTGAAAGAACAAGACAGAAGGAGCTTAACCTAGTTTATCCATTCCTGTCCTAAGTTCCTATGTGCTTTCGTTTTCTTTCTGCAGGCAAACTTCATTTTGTCATAATCCGATTTCTGAATGTTTGGCTTTGCAAGCTTAATGTTATTCTTGTATGTTGCATCATGGAGTAAAGGAGTACTTAAATATGCTTGCATAATCCTTGTGATTGTTTCCTAAGGCTTTCTAAACTTTCACTTTCAGAATTGCACAGATGTATGTTGAATGGACTAGTATTTCATCATATGATGTATGTGTATATGTTTACTTTAGTTCTTAGGTTTTACCTACTACACTGGCATCTGAGTTGCTGTTATTTAACACATTCAGACACACATTTCCTCAAAAATGTTGAACTGTAAGAAATTCAAGACTTCATGATATATCTTTTCAATCTGCTGTTTGTTTAGTGATGCGTAGTGATAATAAAGGATCAGTACTGGTCCTTTATTGAGCTTGCAGCCCTTATCTTTTTTGAGCATTTCTTACAGGGAGCAGAGGCCTAAAAGCAAGGTCACTCACACTAATGTGTGTACAACAATTATTTTGTTTCTCAGTTAATACACAGAAAATGGCACAGGGCAGAGGAATGGCAAAAGCTTATGAGGGAATCAATGTTCTAGGTATTATTATTATTAGACAGTTTAGTTAGCAAATGAGTGGTGAATATTATCCTTTTACAAAGGTTGTTTAATCTAAATATCATAATTTTGGATAGTAGCTGATATAGAGTGAAAATAAATAATTTTTTTCAAAAAATTTGAATAATACAATAGAAAAGACGATTTTATTTAGTCTAAGTATGTCAGGTAGTCAGCTGATTATCACTGCTGTTTTATGTGTTTGTTTATTAGCCAACTTGTACGTGTCATAACGTACATATGCATCCTTTACTCAGATCAAAGATTAAAGAGTTCTCAAAGCCTTAATATTGCTTTGTCCTTGGACATGTTTTCTTCACTGTATATGCGAATGTTTCATTACCACTGGGTTACTGCTGGTGGTATATGCACTGACTATGATCTTTTTTAGAAAATTATTTATATGAGAGAAAATGCAAAATGTAAATCAAATTTGTAAAGCAATGAACATGGAATTTATGGAAGACGTTTAGCATTTGTTAACTAAAATTTCACAAATACTTCATATGTAATTTGATTTATCAATAGAATTCAAAAGCAGAAAAAATTGTTGGAGAAAACCAGGAAAAGACGAGAGATGAAGAGGAAAAAAAAGATCAGAAACAACGGAAAAGCCTTTGCATTGACAACAAAATTAAACAGAATTTTAGGTCTGGAATAAATAAGTTAAAAGATTTCCTGGAAACATGTCAAAATAATTCTGCGAAATGTACTGCAGAAATGTCTGGTTTGAATGTCTGTTTTCAACTGTGGAAAGAACAATCCCTAGATAAAGGTAAGTGTACATATTTTTGTGGTTTCTTGGGAGGGGATAGCAGGAATTAACTGTATGAAGACTGGAGAAGAACATCCTAATAAACTTTGCCTATTATAATGGCACAGTGTTTTTATACTAACAGCAGAGTTTTGTGTGCAGCCCAGATCACTTCAAGGAAATTAGTTTGTGAGAGGCAGATTCTGTATTTGAGGAGTATTCTAGGCATTACACTAACTCATCAGTTTGGCATCATCTGAGTTTTGTAAGAAGTAGTTTTTCATAACAGGTATATTGCAGATTATGTTGGGCCAGCTGAGTAACAGAAGAGGAAAGAATGCTTTAAACCTGCTAAGGCACACAATAGACCTATATTGTGCTTTTTAAGGGAGTTTTTATTATGACAAGCTTGCATATCTTACTTCATTTCTGTTTCCACTAAATTCATAGCAGTGATGATGAACTTCTGTTCTTCACATGATGAACAATAAGGTGTACAAAGGTCCATGAGTGAGGTATTCCTCCACTGGGTGTAATGGCCTCTCTTCTGCCTAATATCTCCTTCCGCAGTGTCAGCCAGGGGCTCTGGTGCTGCATCAGGTGATGCATTGCTATTTTGTTGTTGTCCAGACCCACAACCCATTCAGTTTGGGACTGCTGACGCTGCTCAATTTGAGCTATTTTGGTGAGCCCACTGATACATTCTCCAGGAATGAAAGGAAATTATAAACAGCTTGCAGTAGCCTTTCTTGTACATACTAGCTTCTTATGGCAGCTTTTTGTTTGGTTTCCAAGCTGGATCACCTAACAAGTAAAGGTTAGCATATCATCAGTTAATGTAGAATAACTGGGAGAGTAACACCCAGCAATGAAGTGGTGACAAGAGTTAGGGGTGGGCTGACATCAGTAAGATGTAAGATTTCACCCAGATCAGCAGGTACCTCTAAGGTTTACAGAGCTGGAGGATACATTTTTGTTTCCAAGTATGTCTGTTGCATTTGCTGATTTCTGTATATGTTGGGACATCTGTGAGAATCACTGACTCCTGATTTTTGAAAGTTTCTTCCACTAAAGGAAAGATTCTTAAAAGCAAATGTATTGGATGTGACAATCATTACGGCTGGCTTTTTTTTCCCAAGACAGAAGTGTGTAAAGAGCTAAGAACGGCCATTGAAACAATGAAAAGAATCCATTTTCTACTGAATAAATAGCATGATTTACTGGAGACAAAAAATTATCAGAGGATTGCCAAATGCCTTAGATATTTTGGATTTGAGATTGTGGCAAACAGTCTGGATTGTCCACAGGTTATGTCTATAAAATAAGTAGAATTTTTCATTTTTCTATTTTTCCTATGTATGTCTGCTGCTGCATAGTTGGTACTGTTTTTTCTCAAAATATTAAGTTAAAGCAACAACAATATTAGCAGTGAAACCCCTGATAAAGATTTACTTACATTACAAAACCAAGAACTGTAAAGTTCAGAGAAGTATTATTTATAATTGCCCGTACTATCTGTTGTAAGCAAATAATGGAGTGGAAGTTAAGATTGTCTTTCCTGAATTTGAAAAGTGCAAAACCTCCACAGAAGGCCTCTATAATAGTATTTTAAATTTAACTCTATATTCTTTACAAGGAAAAAGGGAAGAACAAATTTTATTGTAGGGGACTGACTCCATAACATTTGAGTAACCCCTAGACCTGTGACATTCCTGCCATTTACAAATGATTGACTTCATATCAGATAGTGGTGCTTGAAACATTAAGAAGCACTTTCTCTGTGAAGCGTGTAGGCTTTTATAATCAATTTCTTTCTCAGTGTCCTCCAGCAGTTTTTTCTGATTTAAATGACTCTCCAGCAATCCCATTCACTTCCAATTTATGAGGTCAATAATGCATTCTCTAAATTACGCTTCTTTTTTTTTTCTGAAGAGCACATACCACCTTAGCAGATCAACTGTGATTTTCTTTACTCTTTTGCCTAATTAAAACTGCTCCAATCACTGAGGGGTAAAATTCTTTTTCTGCTAGTTGAAGTGATAAACAGGTATGATTTAAGGCAACCTCATCCGCTGTGCTTTTGTATCTTTTAAAACTTGTAATTGACAAACATTATTAATAAAGCTACATACATGGGATTATTATATGCTACGCAGTACTGTATCTTAATTGAGACGAGGTACCATGGTAATCAGCCACTTGGGGTCATAATAGGTTTGAGATGATCGATCATCTAATCTTATTATTAGGAGTTCCCATTCAGGGTGGAAGTTTGTCTTGTCTCTTTTCCCCTGTAAGGATGCAAATTTGAATGTAAATACATTTCAGATGTCCTAATGGTTTTTTGAATTGCTTTGAAAGTCAGTCTGAAGTTCCAAAAATTATACTACTTTTTAATTGATTTGCATTTTGTAGGCCTACCTACCTAAAGACTACAGGCCACTGTATCCATATTTGGGAAAAGTATGAAGCTTGTAAACTGAAACCCTTAACAGAATGTCAGATAATTACCAATATATTGGTATGTGCTTTATGTTGTTGCCACATCATGGTTTTTTATCCATTCAGTTTGTGCAACTGTTTTTTTAAACTTTGCTTAACTCTTTCTACACTGATGTCCACATCAGTGGACATTTCTCCAAATAAGTGGTTAGTTTTGTCAAACTGGGATGTATTTTGCATTTGGCACTTGTTTTTACCCACTTCGTCAAGATTTCATTTCTTTAAGAATTAAAGTCTGCCCAGAATATTTTCTGGGTCCTTTGATGCAACTGAAAAACGTACTAAGCTTCTACAGAATCCAGAGCGCAGTCAAACAGAGGTCTCCATGTTTTCTGTTGGTATGGGAGTAGCTCGATTTCAACTACAGCACATGGAAGAGAGGAAGATAGAGATCCCAGGGTTCAAAATTTTTATCCAGATACATGTCAGGGAATACCATACACTGAATTTTATTTAATATGCTTACATGTATGGGTGTGCACAGGAAGACATCGGTATTACAGGAAATAAATTCAATTCAAAGATGATCTTGAGATATTGTTACAAAATTACTCTGACATATATCTTTGAGCCAATAGTTATTTGAATAGGCTCAAGAAAGAAAAGAGTGAAGGTGACATCTACTTTCTCATTTCAGTATTGTTAATTTCAAACAAAGTGAATGAAGTCACAAGTATCATGAGATTGGATTAAAAATAATCAGATTGAAACAATCATTTTTTTTATTAACTCCATCATTTTCTTCTATTCAGAACTTTGGGATATATGTAGATTATGTTTTCAAGCATTTTCCACCAAAAATGAGAACCTAAAAACAAAATGGGGATTTCCAATCTCAAAAAAACCCTTCATTTTTTCTGGAACAAGAAAGCAAAAATATTCTAAAGCTTAGATACTGTGAGACATGATAAACTGATGAGGATTGATAGAAGGAACTAGGAGCTTTATTCACAGTATCATGCTTTAGTAATACTAAATATCAGAATGACATCAATTAAGGAAAGATTAATTTCCTTTAACAAGGAAAATTCTTTCCTTAAAGAAACAATTGGTGAAGAAAAGAAGAAAAATAAAGAGAAGAAAATATTGACCCTATATCAGTGAAATGTTATAATTGCGTGTGTGCACTTATGGATTTATCACAAAGTTTTCCTAACTTGCCAACCATTTGCTTCATTTTCAGCAAGAGATTATTGATATTGTAGATAGCAATAAGTCTGCAGGGATTGTTGCTGTTACTTAATCAGGGAAAACGTATGCAGCCTATTACTGCATGGGAAAAATCCTGAAGGAAAGTAATGAAGGGGTAGTTGTGTGTGTTGCTCCCAGGAATTTATGGCTTTACTACCTTGTGTAGATTAATACAAAGTAGTACAAGTTTTCTCCAAGCGATTTCATTCCTCTTGCACTAACATCCATACAGTTACACACCCAAACACACACATGTGGAAAAATACCTACACATATATGCATATACATGCAGGTGCACAGAAAAGCACAAAGTAAAATCATTCAGTGCATTATAAAAATGAATGAACACATATAATTGATTACAATATCATGTTAGGTTTGCTTGCATTCTAATTATCTTATTTGTAGTTTCCACTTACTTTTTCCAGAAGGATTTTTTTTGTCAGAATTTGCCTATCATGACAAATCCTGGGGGGGATATGTATAAAATAATAGAAATCTGTATTGGGATTGTATTAAAAAAGATGAGGGATTGAATCTGTGGGCTCTATCTAAAAAGCCGTTCAGCAACTTCTCAGACACTGCTGTGCTGCTAACTGTGCATGTTACAAGGAGCCAATGGATTTATCTAATCTCCAGCTGGTCAGGCACAAATTGGGTAAATGAGGAAACCTCTTAGGCCCATAGCAGGCCGTTTACATACTGTTCATCGTCTGCCACCCAATGGCCATTAAACAAATTGAAACGAAAAAAATGTGTTCCTTAGTGACATAAAATCATACCCTTTTACCAGTTCATTCTGTTCTTCTTGCTGTTTTGAAGAGTTTGCTAAGTTTGTATAGCTATATTACATCTGCTAGTAAATTAATACAAAGCATTGTAATTTTTTTTTTTTAGATGCTTACAGAAAGTAAAGAGATGCTGGCAACATGCTGAGAGAAAAGAAGAAATCTAGTTTTCTTTGACTTTGACTGACAAAACAGAAATCTTGACAGCTTTAAAAAAAAAAGAAAGCAGAAAGCAGAAAACTACCAAGACAGTACATAACATAGACAGCGTTAGACTGAGTAAGTAGGGGAAACTAAAATAGCTTTAATTCAAATACTAGTCTCTTTTAAAGTACATTCATATTTTTAAAATAGAGGCATCCAGGTTTAGGCACTTAATTCTTAGAATTGAATGGCATGTTTGTCTCAATCCTTAGTACCTACAATTACCTTTGATATAAATAGGTGGGAGGGAGACAGGGAGATCACTAAGCAATTAGTGTCATGGGCAGAACAGACCTGACTCGGGGAAATTAATTTACCGATAAAATCAGAGTGAAGTAAAGAGAAATAAACCCAAATCTTAAAACACCTTCCCCCCACCCCTCCCTTCTTCCCGGGCTCAACTTCGCTCCCAATTTTCTCTGCCTCCTCCCGCTGAGCAGTAGGGGGATGGGGAATGGGGGTTGCAGTTAGTTCATCATACATTGTTTCTGTGGCTCCTTCCTCCTCAAGGGAAAGACTCCTCACACTCTTCCCCTGCTCCAGCATGGGGTCCCTCACATGGGAGGCAGTCCTCCACAAACAACTTCAACATGAGAAGCAGTTCTTCACAAACTGCTCCTGCATGGGTCCCTTCCACAGGCTGCAGTCCTTCAGGAACAGAGTGCTCCAGTGTGTGTCCCCCATGGGGCCACAAGTCTTGCCAGCAAACCTGTTGCAGCGTGGGTTCCTCTCTCCTCACAGGTCCATGGGTCCACAGGTCCTGCCAGGAGCCTGCTCCAGCACAGGCTTCCCACAGGGTCACAGCTTCCCTTGGGCATCCACCTGCTCCGGCATGGGGTCCTCCATGAGCTGCTGGCGGACAGTGCCTCACCATGGTCTTCACTGGGCTGAAGGGGAATCTCTGCTCTGGTGCCTGGAGGACCTCCTCCCTGTCCTTCTTCACTGACCTTGGTGTCTGCAGGGTTGTTTGTCTCACATATTCTCACTCCAGCTGCAGGCTGTTGCACAGGTTTTTTTCCCCCTTCTTAAATATGTTCTCACTGAGGCACTACCATTGTTGCTGATGGGCTCAGTGGTGGGTCCATCTTGGAGCTGGCTGGTATTGGCTCTATCAGACATAGGGGAAGCTTCTAGCAGCTTCTCACAGAAGTCACCCCTGTAGCATCCCCCCACTACCAGTACTTCACTATGCAAACCCAGTACAATAGGAATGTAAGCATCTTTGCAAATATAGAGATTTCTGAAGAGTACCATCAGAGGCCCTGAGCCAAGTCAATCTAATGGTTTGCTGGGGCAAAAAAAGCCACCCTACTTTTGCTTCTCCTCTTTTCCACTCTTTTCTTTCTCCTGTCCCAGCTGTGTGAGCTACTCCATTTCTCACTGGCTCTGGTACTTATCTGGCTTCACAGAGAGTGAAATTATGAAGACAATGCAGGAGAGAAATAATCCAAAAAAGAAGTGAATAATTTTCTACCATCTTAGTGAGGTGAGTCAGCAGATAAGTGACTGAAACAAAGTCACAAAAGGGATCAGGTTGTGTGGTTGAGAATGAGCGATGGGTGGAAAAGGAGTGAAAGAGAAGAGCTGAAGGAGAGGTAGTATGAAAAGGAAATATTCCTGTCAGCTGCAATGAACTGTCAGCTCACGTCAAACTAACTTGTACTTCACTAAAAAATATTACTTCTTCCCACCACTCCTTACAGCATAAATAGACATTTCAACAACCAAATGAAAGCTGTCTGGAAACAAGGCATGCTTGAGGCCCATGTTTAAGGCAAGGCTAGGTAAAACATCTCACAGAGGACTGTGCTCCTTAAACCTCAGGACGTCTAATCCACTGCCTATGCTTTCTGTCTCCTTTCTCTCCCTGTGTGTCCTTCAGCCTGCTCTGACCTTTTCCAGCTACTGCTGCCTATGTAGTCTTTCAGTGGTGGTTTAGCCGGCATTAAGTGTAAGAAGCAGGGAAGCATCCTGGTGGAGACAGGCGAGTGGGAAAAAGTGCTGTTCTGTGTTATAATTCATGGAAGATTTTTTTCCCCCCATTCTTAAGGCCTATGTAGTTGAACGAAGATAGTTACTAAACCTCATAAATAGGAAAGAAAAAAAAAGAATACTTACAATGCAATGTTAAAACTTGCTGAAAAATCTCATCTTTTTGGTAACATTATGCCGCGTATGTAGAATGTTTGAGTGTGTTCATTGTCATTTGTAGCAGTTTGTGAAATTTACCTACAGTTTCATCACTAATGAATGATAATATAGCATAATTTAGACTTTGCTTAAATTTGTAGGATGAACAGAATCAGGGATAACCACAGACTACAGTGATATGGAGGGGGATAGTGGTTTTAATTGTGCCACAAATTGGGAAAGAAATGGGTTGGCAGTTGAGTTCATTAGTTTTGCCATATAGTGCTGAAACTGACATTTTTCCTATAGGTCACAGAGGCAGGATGAAATGTAGAAGTGGATGGCTAGAAAAAAATCAGGCATGGATAAATGGATCTGTAAATCACAAAACCCAAGATCATTTAAAGCCTTTATATTGAATGTTGTCACCTGATAAAAAGTGCATGAGAGGAGGAGGAGCTAAGGACTGTGTCCTGCTATAAACGCTAGAAGAATAAGTATCCCTTTGAAAAACCTTTTATACTTTACAATAACAGAAGGTAAAGTCCAGTCACTCCAGTAACAGCATTCAAACTCCATTTACACTTCACAACTCCAACCCTGATTCGTTATAAATTTTTAGCTAGTGGAACTGGCAAAACTTCATTATTTGAAACACTTTGAAATGAAAAAACTCAGCATACGTTTTTTACGCTTCCTTCCTTTAACAGCTGAGTATGCTTGTGTATGCCTATTCTGTGTAGTTTAAAACACAGTCTGAATAGGGGCACTGACTGGTTTACCTGTGCTTTTCTCTCGACCGACTGTTTTAAAAAGTTTATTTTAATTATGGTATGATGCATCTCACAGTAAAATACTCACATGGAGGGAAGTTGCATAACACAAGGTTCTCACATCTCTGACATCTTTTTACCAACTCGCATCACAAATGACCAGAGCTGAGGTAGCTGTCTGAGGGTCAGAAAAGCTGTGGAATGCACTGATTTAAAAATGTCTTCATGTGAGAGATATGATATCAGTACATCTAATAGAAGAAGTCTGACAAAGGAATAGTTTGATTCACTTAAACACTTCTTTATTTTCTTCTTCCACCTCACTCTCTTTCTTCTTTCTGTCTAGTCTATAATCCTGGGGTGCTGTCAAACAGTGCCACGATTTTCTCCACTTCATTGATCTTTCAGATTCTATCTACTATCCTGGAAGTACTAACATCCACAAGTTACACTAGGGTATCATTGATTCAATGTACCTTTACGTACCCGAGACCTTTCTGACAACACACTTCCCTTCAAGGCATAGTCCTGAATATTACTGAAATGACATTTTGCTAGGATAGGAAATGAAATAAAATTGTATTTTTGAACGCTTCTTTTCAGATGTCTGAATGTGCTCAACAGCATGGACTAGATGTGCTGGGAAATATGCTTTTCTGTAAGATTCCACAGACCAAAATAAGAAAACTTGTAAAGTCTGGTGTACTCCAGCTGAAAGGCCAGTTTCCGCTGAGTATCACATTAGTATTGAGGCTCATGCTGGTTTTTGACAAAGCTGATGACTAGGCAGATGCAAAAGCAAAGGTATATGATATTATTCCTCATTTTGAGAATGGATTCTGTATCTTGTAGCTAAATGTATTTTTAAAATCATAAATAAATGTGTTAAAACTATATGCTATTTTTGAAAAGCTGGAAAATATTCAGAAAACAGATAAAAAATAGCATTCCTAATACAATATATGATAAAAAATTGTTATATTTTTCTTTCTCTATTCTGTATTTTCTTTGTATTATTTACTTAAAGTGCTCACAGAGAGCTCTAATCAGGAGAAATATCTTCTGTTACTTGTTCAGAAGGATCGAGGGGAGAAGGCTAATGGTAAGAAAGAAAATATGAGTGGTCTCTACTGCATAAGAAATAGCTTAACCCTTCATCCATGGTTTGCGTCTCTTTTATGTTGGCAGACTAATGTTTCCTGCTGCAAATAGAAAATTAGAGGGAAAGAAGATACTCCTTCCCAATCTCTCACTTTATTTTTCTTTTCCCAGACACCACAAAATCATCACTGTATTACTAACAGCTAATTACTAGCAGATGATCTGTTTAGACATTTTAAAGATAGACTGTTTAAGTTATTTTTCTCTCAAAGGTTTTGTCACTGCTGAAGCATTCCTTTGTGTCCTTCAAACAACCAAAAGCCTTATAGATGTTGAAACTCTACTTTTTGTTTTCTGTGCATTTTTTTATGAAAGAGGTAAGTCTTTGTCATATTTCTTTTTTATAACCAAATGGATTATTTCTACATTTACACTCTTGTGGTCTCAAAATACTATCTGGGCACAAATTTCTATCCATGCAGGGTCAATTTCTTTTCAAATATGTTATGCCATTTAGCTTTTATCACTGCGTATCTAGCTCTACTGGTTGTTACTGCTTTTACTGTCCAAAAGTTTTCCAGTTGTGCTGTTCAGGCCCAAAATTTTCCATGTACTTCACTTTCCATGTACTTCAATCTCCATGTACTTCACTTGCATCAAAAATGCTGAATGGTGAATAGAGATTAAATATTTACTAATTAGCCCTTTGTTCCCTACTCACCCTTCTCTCTGCCCATGGGCTTTATTTGACATCTTTATCAAATAAGCTCAAGGTTAATATTGTATTTCCTTTTCAGGTCAGGAATTCCATATTATCAGCTAGACAGTAGAGTCTAATACCACCATCCTAACACCACCACTGTGTTTTAACAGTGTGTTAAAGATTATGATAAAAGAAAGCAAATAGAGGTGGACTACATGATAGTACATGATAGTTGGAAATCTGACAAAAAATATCCAAATTTACTTTATCACTGAGAGTGTCAGTGCGACAGCAGCCATATTCATAACTGTTGATTCAGAATATATTCTCAGATGTAAACCATATAAGTTGATCCCTTGAACGTATCTGAGTCCTTTGCAAGCATCTCTGAAAGAGTAAGTTTTTCTATAACAGCTAGAAGCCCTTGCAAAACTTTCACAAAATATAGACCACAACCTAAGACTTTTTCTTGTGTACTAAAAGGTTTTTCCTTTTAAAAATATTTATCTGGAAAGATAACTTATTTACACAGGAAAGTAATATTAGGAACACATTCATTGTGTTGTCTTTCTGCTTTCTTGAACACAACATCTAAAACCCAAGACAACTCCTAGCACTCAATCACCAGTGACAAAGGGACCGTAGTCCGAGATGTTCTCTTTCTAACATTGATTGGTAAGTTTCTGAAATGAGGAGTAAGGTCTTTCCTATGTAATCAATAAGAAACACAGAGCATAGTAGATGTACTCACATTTTTTAAAATACTCTTTTGCTAGATTTGCAAGCTGAGGAAGGTACCAAAATCACATCTTCAAGTGTAAACTCCAGAAATAGTATGAAGTAAAAAATAAATTGTCTGCAAAATCCTGAAGCTAAAGAGTGGATTTGCTTTAAATTCTCTGCTTCAAAACTACAATATACGTGGGTCTTAGCTTTATGTCAGCTTTGATTCTTGGAAGTTAATACACAGGTACTGGAACTTGCTTGAAAAGTAATTCAGCCTAAATTCAAATACTGTCAGGGACCTGAACATATTAGTTGGTGTTAATTGCCCTGACTAGCCTCACCTGGAGCCTTCCCCTATGCTCCCCCAGCCACGGGGCTCCATTTAAGATCTGTCCGGTGGCAGGTGGCTTGTCTTAGCTCTGGTCCTAAGTTGCTATGTGGAGTGCCTGTGTTGATCTTGGCTTATTACTTTGCGTGATAGTGACGGGACTGTTGGTGGGACTCTTTGCTGTCACTGCCCTGCCCACTCAGGTTCAGTGAGGCTCCATCCCTTAGCATAGTCCCTGTGCTGCTGGCTCGGCCATTGTCTGAGAGTGGTCCTGCTCCTTCTGCTCCCTAGTAGCTGCACTGGGGGAGGATTTGATTGTAGGATTTGATTGTCAGTTACAGGATTTGATTGTAGTGTTTCATGTTTTCTTCCAGCTGCTCAGAAATACAAATGTAAATTGTGTTTTTCTTTAGGTAATTCATAGCGATCTCCCAGAAGACATTGCTGCTGCATTAAATGAGTACAACAGGAAAACAGAGAAGAACTTTGGCCGGTTCCTATTGATTGCTTCTCGAACGGCTGATATGAAACAAGAATACTGGCTTCCCCTTTTATAAATTGGTAAGTATTCTATTTTTATAAGTAGACATACAGTATAACTTCAAAAAACCTGTTGTATGGATTGCAGGAAGATTTGGAGAACTGTTTGTATGTGGGAAAGCATAATCTTGTACAATATCAGGCTTGCAGTGCCCTTGTTCTCTTACCATGGTTGTTCTTTCTTAATTAAAACCTGTTTGCTTATTGTGTTCCCACCCAGTGCACCAATAAGCATTTCTCTGCTGTTCCTGTGTTTGCATAACTTCAACAATTTTCCTCTGTGATAATCATGAAACTGAAAGAAAGAGTAAGGCATGTTCAGTGTGGTTAGTCTGTGCACTTGATGCATGTGTAGTGTAGGAGTAATCAGAGATTTCAGTAGGCTGTTACAAATAATCTGTACTGAATTGGTACAATTATATTCTACCTATGGATAGAAATTAGCCCAAATCTTGGCGAACTTTCATTAGGACTTAAAGTGCCCATGTCTAACACTGAAACTAATTTAAAATTTTTTGCCCTGTATCTTGTGTTACCTAAGTTTTGCAGCTGGCCCATGCAGCCCAGGAGAGAGGCTAGGAAGCAAAACACAGAATTACAAAGCCCAATACTTAACATGTGTATGAGGCGTCCTAGCCAAATTGCACACACTCAATGTGGTTTTACACAGGGATCCTATACCCTTCAAGTATTTGGGTACAACACAATTTGACTAATAACTAGTTAATACATATACTACTTGATCGTAGTAAAACTTTGCAAAGAAGCTATATTTCTGTAGTGTCATCATTCATCAGTGTTCTTGCTGCTTGTCCATTGATCCAGATGTCCCTGGAATCAGTCTTGCTGTAGGACTTATCTGTGACATTAGATGCTGGGAGGGTTTCAAAGATGTGTTGGAAGGGCTAGCATGCTAGCATTACCTTGATTGTCCAGAATTATCTTTTATCCTTCATGGACAGCTCTAAAAAGCCAAGTCCCTATTTGCAGGGCTGGGCTTTCCTTGTGGAGCTTGCGATGAAGTGTCCTTTTGTTTGTTTTACTTAAAGGTGAAAAATATCAAAACCTCCAGTAAAATTCCACTACATCATTACATTGCAGTTTATAATGTAAACCAGTATGTATTAACAAAGCTAATATACTTTGATACTATAAAGACTGATTGATATAATAGTTAGGGAAGGAAATTTTCATAACAGTTGTGGGTACAGCCTTTTAAAATAGATGCTTCTAAAGAAGCAGAAAAATAATATTAGCTTAAAATAGTCCCTTTTCCCCCTAAAATTATTCTCAGTAATTGCTAAAAGGTGTGGATTCTTAAGAAACACCCATTTATCCTGAGACAAAGAGCATGTTTGTGAAATCTCACATCAGATTCATTTTAGCCAAAATTACAAGTGTGTAGAACCAAGACTCTGTATATAGAAAGTGAGGAAAGATTTACCAGAGTGTAAAAGGATCTCAATCATTAAAAAATTAGATGGAGAAGGTGGCTGAATGTTTGTTTACTAAAAAGTAAGTCTTCAAGACTTTCAGATGTTTTTCTGTAACCTCAAATTTATAGAGGCAGTGCTTAAATAACACTAGTATGAAGAAGATTTTTTTATGGTTTGGAGAATTGTGTAAATGTGGCTACACTTACATTTTATGTGATTTCTGTTTAGACTTCTCAGGTAATGAATTCACTAACTCAGAAGTGGCATCTTACTTAATGGGTTGTAATAATGTAAGAACAGCTATTTCACCTTTTGCATGCTTGTCTGGAAATTATGATAATTTCTTATGCAGCAATTATAAGCTCATGCAGAAACTGTCAATGCTGTAAGTGTGTAATTAAAAGGCTTACAAGGACACATTTTGTATCCATGATGGATATATTTCAGGAAATACACATGCAGTTCTCTAAATTGTGTTCTATTACTGGTCTTGAGGATATTAATGTGCTTGACAAACATGTAGGGAATCTAATTTCAAAACAGCCACATGAGAAAAGCATTCTTATTTTATGAAGAACAATTTTCTATTTAATGTCAAAGTCAACGTCTCTCCTTTTACAGCCACATGCAATTTAGTGATGATCAACAGACTTTTGTACCTGGAAAAGTTTGTTTTATGCCCTTAGATTTGATAGCAAATATCAGATTTACTTTCTAGGAAAATATTTGGTCTAACCAGTAGCAGGGCTGAGCATGTGTTCCCATCAGGTATACAAACAAACATATATACAACACATACATATAAACACAGCTGGCCACATAGATCAACCAAATCGGAGAAAAATTCATCACTCACTGGCTGATCTGGAAGAAGGCCCTTTAGCAGGAAATACATACCATGCAGATCCCACCAGTAGCTGGGCCTGTGAACTTGGTCTATCCTGTGGCTGGCTGTGGATCCTGGCTCTCCCCAGTTGTCTCCTGCTCTGGCACTCACATGCACATGGAAACAAGTCTCTCAGATGAGTCTGAGATGGTATGTTCTTGACATTATTTGGCCTGGACCCCCTGGTAGACAACTCCTCCAGGGGTCCCACCCTTGGAGACATGCATACCTGGCTCCCAGGCCACTTCACGTGCTTGCTGGCATGTCTGGCTTGATAGTCACTAGGGATTGCACATTGACTTACTCCTGTTTCTGGTTCCACGGATGCATGGACTCCCATGACCCATGGTTTGATGCCAGTTGCTGGCACTCGGACCTCCATACACACACATACGCACAGAACAGGTAGTCCCTCACCCAGGAAGGTGGTTAGAAATGGAGTTTAATGAACAGACAGGACAGCCTGTGCTGATTAGGTGCACATGCATTGCTAGGCAAACATTCTGCCCAGCAAGCTGTTTACATGCCACCTTATCCCCCTGTTTTCCCATGCTTGTTCACAACACAGCCCCCCCCCCCAAACTACCTTGATATCTCACTCCTCCAGAGCAAAACCAGTGTTGGGATCCTGTTCTAGTACATTGCTTACCACTGTGCTGGAAAACAGAGTAATTTGTCCATGCAGAATGGGCTGCAAAACCACTTCAGACATCTCATATGAAAGGGTAATTCATTATGAACAGATGCAGACCTCTACAGTCTGGGAGAGACTTGTTCCTTCTTCCTAGAAACTGAACAGAAATGTATCAAAATCTAGCTGGTGTTCAGAAGTAGAGGAGGAAATATTTGGATATGGGAGAGACCTCTATGATGATTGGTTTCAGGAAAAACTGACAAGATGAACATGACCAGAGTTTCACCATTTAGAAAGTTCAATGAGAAAATGCACAGTAAAAATACTAATAAAAACCATTAGGTAACTCTGAAGAGTTCCTAATTTAAAACTTTAGCTTGCTCAGAATAACTGTCTTAACACTAAGCAAAGAATTTTTCTTCTACATAAAAGTATGTGCACATTTAATCTATTCCTTTTATTTTCCAGTGTTTCTTTAAGTGACATCTGAGAAATGTGGTTAAAGTTCTGTGGCTGGTGTTAGACCAGACAAGCAGAGGGTTCCTTTATGCTTACTGCTGTTTGAAAAGTAATCAAAACATTACCAGATTTCTTATCACTACTTTTTGTACTTCATGTTGTTACAGTAAGGTTAATGAAATAAATTAAAATATCCATATACTTAGTTTAATATTTGGGTCAAAAACTTCTCCAATTTAGACATGTACTGGTCTTTCCATCCTCTCTATTGAATTTAGGGCTAGATTCCAAAACAAGTTGAGGCACAATTTATGCAAAATTTGAATTCATGCATTTATTTTAAAGGAGAGAGCTGAGCTTAGCTTAACTTAAGATAGGTGTCTCCTGACAGCTTCAAATAAGTGTTGGGGAATTTTTATTGTACCCCTTGAGGCGAATTAGATACACATTTGTTCTTAAGTATAGAGTGATTTAATGGTCAATGCATTGGATAGAGTCCTAGTGCTATAAGTGGTTCTACAGGGAGTCTGCAATGATATGGCATGAGCCGATTCCTTATGCACGCTTGCACACCAGTCATATTGTTACAAATCAATACTGTAGCACTTCTTGTTTTATCAACAAGGGAATTTGTTCTCCCTTATGTAGAGTCATTCCACCTTTGTTATTCCTGTTTCTATTGTTTAACCTGGTTCTGGAGAGAGGACCAGGTCATTCCTTGGTCTCCAATTACCGTTGCTGAGCAGTTACAATTTGAATTTCCCCTTCATAAGATGTCTCACGTTAAAATTTTTGCAGCTGTTTTTTCTATACTAGATGGTTACTGCCAACTGCTCGATGATTTTAAGCACTCTGGTTCATGCTTGAAAGAATGGATGTCTTGGATCCTGATCTCGAGCGTCTGTCTGTATCCCTTCCCTCTTCGCCTCATGCATTATGTAGAGAAATCTGAAAGAGTGTGGTGGGCTGACCTTGGCCAACTGCGAGATGCTCACCCAGCTCTTCTGTCACTCCCCTCCCTCAACAGGAAAGGGGAGAAAATAGTATGGAAAAGCTTGTGGGTCAACGCAAAGACAGGGAGACCAGACTCGACTTGGGGAAAAGTAATTTAACTTATTGCCAATTAAAATTGATTTTTGTAGTAAGAAAGAAAAAAAAACCCAAAACGTTTTAAACATCACCTTCTCCCCACCCTTCCCTTTCTCAGGTCAACTTCCTCCTTCATTCTTGACTCCTCTATCCCTCCCCATCCGCTGAGCAGTACAGGAGGGATGAGGGTTGTGGGGGTTAGTCAGGACATAACAGTTTTTCTTGACACTTTAACCCCTTCTCCAGTGTGAGTCCTCTACATGGGCTGCAGTCCTTCAGGATAAACCTGCTCCAATGTGGGCTTTTCACAGGCTGTGGTTCTTTCAGGGCATATCCACTTGCTCTAGCATAGGGCTGTCCGTGAGGGGACTTGGCCTTGGTGTTTAGACTAGTGTTTCTCACTTTTTTTTTTTTCCTTTTCTTTTCCCCCTTCCTCACTCCTTTGCATGAGTGCTGGTTTTGCTCTTTCTTAAATATGTTTTCATGTAGGTGGCACCAGCTTCTTCGGCAAAGTGTCATGTCTGATATGCCTTTTAGTCAGGTGAATAGCAAACCTAAAATATGCTTTTGTAATCCAAAATGCATCACCCAAAGGGATGGATAATTGAATCTAAAAGTCTGTCTTCAGGATCTAATTAAAACTTACATTAAAAGTCTGTTGAAGCATTGGGCTAAAGATCATCTCACATTTAACTCAAGGAAAGGAAATAAAGAATCATAGAACTATCTAGATTGGAAGGGACCTTTGAGATGATCTAGTCCAACCGTCAACCTAACTCTGACAAAAACCCATCACTAAACCATATCGCTAAACACTAATGTCTACCTGTCTTTTAAATACCTCTGAGGATGGTGACTCAACCACTTCCCTGGGCAGCCTGTTCCAATGCCTAATAACACTTTCAGTGTAAAATTTTTTCCTAATATCCAGTCTAAACCTCCCCTGGCACATCTCGAGGCTGTTTCCTCTTGTCCTATTGCCTGTTACGTGGGAGAAGAGACTGACTCCCACATGTCTACAATCTCCTTTCAGATAGTTGCAGAGAGCAATAAGGTCTCCCCTTTTCTCTAGGCTAAACAACCTCAGCTGCTCCTCATAAGACTTGTGCTCTAGACCCCTCACCAGCTTCATTGCCCTTCTTTGGACCCTTTCCAGCACCTCAGTGTCTTTTTTGTGGTGAGGGGCCCAAAACTGGGCACAGTACTTGAGGCGGGGCCTCACCAGTGCTGAGTACGGGGGACAATCACTTTCCTAGTGCTACTCACCATACTGTTCCTGATACAGGCCAGGGTGCTGTTGGCCTTCTTGGCTACCTGGGTGTACTGCTGGCACATATTCAGCTGGCTGTTGACCAACACCCCTGAGTCCTTTTCTGCCAGGCAGCTCTCCAGCCACTCTTCCCCAAGCCTGTAACACTGCATGGGGTTGTTGTGACCCAAGTGCAGGACCTGGCAGTTGGCCTTGTTGAACCTCATGCCATTGGCCTCGGCCCATCCATCCAGCCTGTCCATATCACTCTACAATGCCTTTCTACCCAAAGCAGGTCAACATTGACACTCCCACCCGAATTGGTGTCGCCTGCAAACTCACTGAGGGTGTACTCAATCCCCTTGTCCAGATCATTGATAAAGATATTAAAGAGAACTGGCCCCAACTCCGCTTGTGACCAGCCGCCAACTGGATTTAACTCCGTTCACCACCAAGAGTGGTGAGTTACAATTGGTTCCCACGTTGTTCCCTCCCAAAGAAAAAGAAAGCGTGCTGAGAGGAGGGAGCAGGGGCTTATCTTGGCTAGCTAAACAAAATGATTCTGATATGCTGGAGCACTGTGGGTGTGCTACTGTGCAGTAAAGGAGTTTCTGGAATCTTTGTATGGGTCTCAAAGGAAATGCAAGATGCGGAAGAGACCTCTGGTCTGTTTACCTGGAAAGTGTTATGTGTCAGCTGCCCACCAGGGAGGCTGTAGAAAAACTACCTGGATCCATGAGGAGACTACTTATGTGTGTAACCCCAGCGGTCTTCTGTCCTGCACAAGCATCTGATCTGAAGAGGAGCTGGGCTTTGCACTTCTCGCCAAGACAATCTGATATGTAAATTCTGGTTTCCTAAATATTGTTTGAACAGTACTTGGGTACATGGGTTCCCTTGTGAATCAAGGCTTTGCTATTTTAAATTAAGTGATAAGGGTCCAGTACTGTTCCTTCTAAAGGATTTGCTAGAAATGAAGTAGATCTCTTAGTTTATTTTTATATGGAATTTCCTACTTTAAGAAAGCAGGCTGGTATTCTTATAGATCATGGTGACTAAAGGACAGAAATAGGAATTATCGTTTTCTTCACTGGATATGCAACTTGTGTTAACAAGATTCTTAAGCAATGCAGGCTTAACGGCTCTTGGACCACTAGCTGAAGCCACCGTGACAGAAAAGCATAACTGAATGGAAGCAAGGAAATATTGATGGTGCCTTGCTGTGCCGCGTCCAGGGACGCAGTTTTGCCAGCACCTCGGAAACGAAAGCTGAACTAGCTGCGCCGGGGACGGAAACCGAAAGCTACTGGGATGGGCAGTGTCACCCGACCCCGCCGCCTCCCGTCGCCGGCGGCTTGAACACGGGATGGCGGCCAGGCCGGGCCGGGCGGTGAGGCGGGCAGCGGGGGCTGGTACTGTCCGGGCCGGGGCCTTGTTAAAAGTTGTGGTTAGGGTTGTCTTTAGGGTGGGGTCTGGGCCTGAGACTGGGATTGGAGTTAGGGCTGGGGTTGGATTTAGGTCTGGGGCGGGGGGCTGGGGTTGGATTTAGGCATGGTGCTTGGAGCTGGGATTGGGGTTTGCATTAGGGATGCAGTTGGTTTAGGGCTGGACAGCATGCAGGGGAGCATCTGTGACTGCAGGCATCAAGGTGTTGTCCTAGATCTGGGTTCTTCACCCGGTGTGCAAGGCAGTAACACACAGAGCAGAGGTATTTTCAAGTTTATTCCATTAATGCACAGAAATGGGGAGCTCTTTCCAAGGGAGCACACCTTAGTTTCAAAAATTTCCCTTTTTATACACTGATTATTACATAACAACTAATAATACATAGTCATTGTTACTCTCTTTAACGATTGGTCACGGTTTCTTCACTTCCTATGTAAATTAGTGCGCAGACTCTGTCTTTTTCCTCCATTGTTCTCTTTTAAGTATGTGGTATCATTTGGGTAGGTGGTCAATGAGTCGGTGGTCATGCTCTCCCCCTGTCGAAATGATACACAAAAGGTGACTTTATGTAGCTGTATCTATATAAATAGCTTACGTTTTATGAAAATAGGTATTAAAGTTCCACTGTAAAGTTATGTTAAGCACACCACTGCAATATAGCTCACTATGGGTACAGCATTTTACAAGTAGATAATAAAAATGTATTTTTTTTTCTGCAACTTCATTCTCTAGGAGTTTAACACCAGGTGAAAATCGAAAAGAAAATTGCAGCTGAGTTTTGAGTTTGTGAAATCTGAAGTGGAGGTTGCACTTCAGTTTCTTTTGTTGTTTTTTTAAGAGAGGTTTTAAGAAAACAGGTAAGTAATACTCCTCTTTAGTAAACTTTAAGAAAGACAAAAGCTGATCTTTTCCTTATAGTTCATAAAAATATTTATTGATTTTAAAATGGAAAAAAATGTCTCACAGGGATGTTTACAAAATGCTTTCTGTTTTTTCTTAAAGTTTTATTCTAGTGTGATGAAGTAGGTAATTTAATGGTTGAAGCCTGGCAGCATGCCATACTGAAAATAATCTCTTGATTACTTTTTTTGGATGCCAGAATCAAGATCTATGATGTATTCTGCGGATTATTTCAAGAAAGTAATTCGTAATGATGCAAATGAGAATGCTAGTTATGATGACAAGGACAGTGAGTGTAGCGACAGTGAGAAAATACGCTTCATTCCAACAAAGGAAGACGAAGAGAGTGAGAGTACAAGTGACAGTGATGAGGAGGATGAGACCAGTGACAGAGTGGAAGCAGCTGTTATGAAGATGCTTAAAGAAGAGGAAGGCAGAAGAAAAGAAGCTGAAGACCCAGATTACCGTAATGCTTATAGTATCTCAAGCACTGGAGAAGTGACACAGCAGGCATCACAAACTGAAGACAAGGATTTCAGAGTTCTCAAGCACGAATGTGATTCCCAAAGCCCTGGTGAGGAGCTGTTATTAGCTTATGCTCGTGTCTGTGGCTTTTATTGCAGTGTTTTACCTTTTGGCTGTTTGTAATTAATTGATAAGTTATGGTTATGTGGTTCCATCAATAACCATGTATGTGGTTATTTTAGAAATAAGAAAACATCTTGAATTTCTGAAGAAGTTGAGGCTACACAGTTGGGCATCCCTATCAAGAGCTCAGTAAGTACAGAGGGGTTCATGGAAAGAAATGTAATAAATGGTAATGAAAATAGTTTCTTTGAACTAAGTAGACATCACAGTGTAGTACCCCTTAGAGAAAGAAGCTATGTGCTTGTCACCTAGGTTTGTGGAAAACCAGGAGACCTAAGGCATGCTTAGGATTTCACGCTTCCTCCAACCACATGAAGGAAGATTCCTAATATAATAGAAGGTCTGCCCAAAGAGTAGGGATTGTCTGCATGTTTTAGGAACCGATCTACAGTTTTAACTATTGCTATTTATTTTTCTTTCAAGTTCTCTGTCATGCTTTTCTTTAGCATGTTTCCTCACATATTTTAACACTACTACTTTTACAGCATTTAAAACAGTTTTCCTGCAAAATTTACTTTTTCATATATACCTTCTGTGGTTTTGCACATCAGTTCTCATCAGTTCTGCAGCTCCAGATTCTGATTCCTTTCCCTGCTTGATACAGAAAAGGTTTAGCAATACTATCATTCACATTGACAGTGAAGTGTCTTCTCTGCATTCTGGACCTGACATGCTAAAGAGATTAGTATTAATAGAAGGCAGACAATTTAAGTCTGTAAGTCAGAAGTTTACATAGTTTTTGTTCATGGAAGGCTACTCATTGCAACAGATAACATACTGGACCTGTAAACCAGGGGCTGTTGATCCAAGCCGGAAAGGAAAGCTATGTCTTCCCAGGTGTGTATCTGAGGTGAGGTGTTATCAGGCGTTTTTGACAGCCTTGAAGAAAACAAGCATGTTCTTACCATTAGAGTATGGATGTTCTCATAATATGCATTAGTATTGTAATATGTAATAGTGTAGTATGTAACAGACAAACATGAAAGCAGAGAGACTTTCCTAGAAGGGCTTGCCTCTCTTTCATCTGGACCTGCAAACGTACTTCTGACTCCTTGGTCTCTCCTGGGTAAAACATCACGTCCCTGGACTTTCATGGATTCTTAAAGAGTTGGAGAACACAGTCAATTCCTAGGATGTATTAAAAACTACTGAGGGTGCTGTCTGTTTATACTTGCCATCTTCAGTGAAGACGATTTATTTCAAGTTTGACCTAAGACATTAATGCAAATTTCGTCAACTGTCATGGTTTTCTAAAATGGGAAGGGGATGATGAAGTCTTTTAATTCTTTGGTCTCATAAAGGAATGTATAGTGATTGGATTCCTCTTGCTGTTAGGGTATGTTTCTTGCCATAGACATTCCTTGGATGAGGGAGGTAGTTACTATTGTCGTGATAGTTGTTGATAACCCACTTTTTTTTAGCTGGAAACTCAGGCAGAAACACTCTCAAAATATATTTTGTGGTTATCTCCTGTAGGGTATTCCTTATAGAACAGATAATGTTTTCTGCATAAGCAGACGTGGACAAGAGATGCCACGTAAGTCACAGAAGCCTCAGATGCTACAAAAGTTCCTGGAGTTGTAAAGGAGACAATTGCTAATATATTCAATAACTGAAAGGATTGTAAGCTATTTGGGACTAACATTAGATCCAATAAAGATGGTTTGCTATTGGTTCAATTTATACATTTAATGTTTAGTTGATTTAATTAATGAAAGCATTTATTTTAAAATGTGTTAGTATGAAATTTCTTCTGTCCCATGTCCTCAGCTTTTCTTGGAGTAATGCTATGTGCATGCTATTTCCTTTTCTTTCAGGTACGTCAGTCTGTTAAAAGACTTCGTTGAGTCTGAATTCTTTGTGATAGATGGGGATTCCTTACTACTTATGTTTTTAGATTCGAAAACACAATATCTAAACTTCTTCTACCAAATTGAATGCTTCCTGCAGAATTTCACTGAAAAAGGAGCAAAATATGTCATTGTTTTCTTCAAGGTACTGAACAAGTAACATTTGTTTGCTGTTTAAACACTGCACTCCTTCAAAACCAACTGCCTGATTCTAATCAGGATTAGGAGGCTGTTCATTGTGTCAACAAATGTAACTGAATAATTTCATTGTTTTTATTTCCCATAGGATGCAGAACAGATGTATCTTCCATATCCTCATTTTCTTTTCTTGCGTACTGCCTTAATAGAACACCTGAGGCATAACACAGGCACAACTGTTCATACAGAATTTTCCAATTGTTTATCATCCAAATGGGAGAATTTCCTGAAGAAAAATTATCCTTACTTCATCATCATATCTGACATAGGACTGACCTCTCTCCAAACAGACTATTTATCTATTTTAATTGCTCATTCATTGGCAAAGAAAATCAACGTTGTGCTTGCTTCAGGACAGGAGTATGATATTCTTAGAGTTTACGGATATCATGTTCAGAGTGTGTATAAACACAGAGTATTTTTTCAAAAGGTAAGTTACACAACTTCGTTCTTGGTTTGCAATAACTGTGTTAGTTCTACTTTGCAGATTTAATTAAAATATCTCAATATGAGTATTATATATTACATGTTAAAATTATAAAGCACTGATACATGGCTCATTTTATGTTTCTTTGATCTACTGGTCTTGAAATCCTTAACAGGCAAACATTGTGCTTGGTGGCAAATTCCTGCCTTGTTCTTTATAGTCTCATTTCATGTCCTTGTTAAGGATCCCACTTAAGATATGGAAGTTTCAAATACAGCCTTTCCTATATCTTCACCATCACATGTCTTAGTTGACTTATAATAAGCCAGACAAGCTAGGATTTAGGCCAGGGATGTGATTTTTAAAGGAGTTTTATTTGGAATAGATGTTTCTTGGAGGCTGAGGATTGTAATGTATCTGAATGGTTTCTGTCTGTGGCTGGTAGTCCCTGATGCATTGTATCTGTTGACTTTTGTATGTAACTTTGACTTCTGCACTTCTTAGCATCAAGATGATCTGCAATATGCCTGTGAAAACCTAGTCAGGTACAAAGAACCGTTGATATGTCTATATGAACATCTCAAGCTGAGCCTGAAAAGCATACAAAAAGAGGTAATTGGACCTCTTAGATCATTTTTCTCTTTTTCTCCTCAGGTTGACTGACTTCTTCCATTCCTTTACCTGAAATTCTTTCCTAGCCAGAACTGAAGGACTCTCTTCCTTATCCTGAAGTGACACCCTGAGTCTGAGGTGGTCTCCTCTGTGCCCTTCTTCACAGCAGCTTGAAGCTGTTTCTTTCTTCAAAGTTCACTAAAGCAGGATGGTTCAGCTGAAACCTGATGAGTGGGATGCCACTTAAGGGATGTTCCCATCTTGGCGACTGCCTTTATCTTGTAGAAGATTGAAACCAGCCCATTCAGGACAAAACACTATCTATCTGTGGCATAAATCCGCCCTTAGCCACCTGGGGGGCTGTGGCTACTACGCTCTGGGTGCACTGTGGCCATTGCCTCACCCCCACGGCAGCAGCTGGCTCCTGAGGGGAGGGTGTGGAAGGGTACATTCACCAGTGGCAGGCAAGAGTCGGTGTTGCTGCCAGCAGCAGCCTCGTCTGTAGAGACATTTCAACATCTAAACTGCTCTGTGGCAGCTACCAAGGCTTGCACACTCTGTTAACTATGAAAGTATTCACAATCTGGGAATTTTTTTTTTAGGAGCTGGATTACTGTTACAAGGTCTGCACTTGCATGATTAAAGCGATGGATTCATTAATCTAGTTTTAAAATACTTTAACCTTAAAAATTTGGTATTTTTATGTATATATTATACCTTTAGTGCCTAATGTACCCCTGCCCTTTTCCTGAGCGTTATGTTACACTGCAGTTGTGTGACTACTGCTTCTGAAGAGAACAGCAGTGAGGCTTCCTTGGACTTCAGTGGGAATGATACTGGTCTAGCAAGCTGATTTTTTTCAGGGTTTTTTTTTTCAGTCCAGAAAAAAATAGTGTTACTTAGAAAGCATTTTAAAGTCACTAGAAACACAGCTGCCTGGCTACTGCTAATATTTTGGTTTATTATGATTATATTCTCTGAGGCAAGTTCAATAATTAGATACCCCAGGAGCAGAAAAACATCAGGACGCCATGAGGGTGGCGGCTGCTGCCTCAGGGCTCAGGCCGTGGGGGCTCCTCTGGAGGTGGCAGGGCAGGGTCTGGTAGCCAGGGCCTGTCCCACTGCCCCAGCCAGGAGCAGGGCAGCCAAGGGGGTCAGGACATCAGGCTCCTCCCTGGGAACAGGCGGAGGCCAGAGCAGGTTGCTAGCCAGCTGAGCTGCAGGGAGCTGGAGACTGGCCCTGCTGCAGCACCGCTGTTGGTACCCTCAGGAACATGACAAAAAAAAGCTATTTTTACTAACGATAATGCCCACTTTTCCTTCTGTCGTTTTCATATCCTTTTTTTCCCCTCTCTGAAGCTCTGTAAAGGATAAGACTTTTCCTTTTTTGTAATTTTTATTGTAATGGTCATTTGTGCTATTCATAATGTTATGACTACAGGTTCACCAGACTGTGTGTCTGTTGAGACAGCTGTGGCCTGAAGGATCTGACATTCAGCGTGTGGTCTGTGTTCTTGCTTGTGCTGTGGGATTAAAAATATACAGCAACATGTTGAAAAATTCAAATACTTCCATGGGAGCAAAGACAAAGCAATCAGCAAGAGTAAGGATTTTTTTAATATCTTTTTGGCATAGTAATCATAGAATCATAGAATCATAGAATTGTTGAGGTTGGAAGGGACCTTTAAGATCATCGAGTCCAACCTTTAGCCTACCCTGACAAGAGCCACTTCTAAACCATGTCCCTCGGTGCCCCATCTACCCTTTTTTTAAACACCTCCAGAGATGGTGAATCCACCACCTCCCTGGGCAGCCTATTCCAATGTTTAATAACCCTTTCAGTGAAAAAATGTCTCCTAATATCTAATCTAAACCTCCCCTGACGTAACTTGAACCCGTTTCCCCTCGTCCTATCACTTGTCACCAGGGAGAAGAGGTCAGCCCCCATCTCTCTACAACCTCCTTTCAGGTAGTTGTAGAGGGTGATAAGGTCTCCCCTCAGCCTCCTCTTCTCCAGGCTAAACAACCCCAGCTCCCTCAGTCGTTCCTCATAAGGTTTGTCCTCCAGGCCCCTCACCAGCTTTGTAGCCCTTCTCTGGACACGCTCCAACACCTCAATGTCCCTCCTGTAGCGAGGGGCCCAAAACTGAACGCAGTACTCGAGGTGGGGCCTCACCAGTGCCGAGTACAGGGGGATGATCACTTCCCTAGTCCACCTCAGCACACTATTCCTGATACAGGCTAGGATGCTGTTGGCCTTCTTGGCCACCTGGGCACACTGCTGGCTCATATTCAGCCGGCTGTCAACCAACACTCCCAAGTCCTTTTCTGTCGAGCCGCTTTCAAGCCATTCTGCCCCAGTCCTGTAGCACTGCATGGGGTTGTTGTGTCCCAAGTGCAGGACCCGGCATTTGGCCTTGTTGAACCTCATACCATTGGTCACAGCCCATCGGTCCAGCCTGTCCAGATCCCTCTGCAGAGCCAACCTACCCTCAAGCAGATCAACACGCCCGCCCAGTTTATTGTCATCTGCGAACTTACTGAGGGTGCATTCAATCCCTTCATCCAGATCATTGATAAAGATATTAAAGAGAACCGGCCCCAGCACCGAACCCTGGGGGACACCACTTGTGACTGCACACCAACTGGATTTAACTCCATTTACCACCACTCTCTGGGCACGGCCATCCAGCCAGTTTTTTACCCAGCGAAGAGTACACCTGTCCAGGCCATGAGCAGCCAGTTTCTCCAGGAGAATGCTGTGGGAAACAGTGTCAAAAGCTTTGCAAAAATCCAAGTAGATAACATCCACAGCTTTTCCCTCATCCACTAAGTGGGTCACCTTATCATAGAAGGATATTAGGTTTGATAGGCATGACCTGCCCTTCACAAACCCATGCTGACTGGGCCTGATCACCCTGTTCTCCTGCATGTGCCGTGTAATGGCACTGAGGAGGATCTGTTCCATGACCTTCCCAGGCACCGAGGTCAGACTGACTGGCCTGTAGTTCCCCGGATCCTCCTTCCGGCCCTTCTTGTGGATGGGTGTCACATTTGCTAACCTCCAGTCAGCTGGGACCTCCCCGGTTGTCCAGGACTGCTCATAAATGATACCAAGTGGCCTGGCGAGCACCTCCGCCAGCTCTTTCAATACCCTTGGGTGGATCCCATCCGGCCCCATAGATTTGTGCACCTCCAGGTGCTGAAGCAGGTCCCTCACCATTTCCCTTTGGATTAGAGGGGCTTCATTCTGCTCCCCATCCCTGTCTTCTAGTTCAGGGGTCTGGGTGCTCAGGGAACAACTGGTCCTACTGCTGAAGACTGAGGCAAAGACTTCATTAAGTACCTCAGCCTTTTCCTCATCCTTGGTCACTATGTTGCCGGCCCCATCTACTAGAGGACAGAGATAATCCTTAGTCCTCTTCCTATTGCTAATATATTTATAGAAGCTTTTTTTGTTGTCCTTGACAACAGAAGCCAGGTTTAGCTCCAGCTGGGCTTTAGCCCTCCTGATTTTTTCCCTACATAGCTTAACTACCTCTTTGTAGTCGTCTTGAGTGGCCTGCCCTTCCTTCCAGAGGCCATAGATCCTCTTTTTTTCCCTAAGTTGTAACACTAGCTCCCTGTTTAGCCAGGCCGGCCTTTTTCCCCGACGGCTTGTCTTCTGGCACATGGGGACAGCCTGCTCCTGCGCCTTTAAGACTTCCTTCTTGAAAATCATCCAGGCTTCCTGGGCTCCTTTGCCCTGGAGGACTGCCTCCCAGGGGACTTTGTCAACCAGGCTCCTGAAAAGCCCAAAGTCCGCCCTCTGGAAGTCCAAGGTAGCAGTTCTGCTGACCCCTCTCCTTGCTTCTCGCAGAATCGAAAACTCTATCATTTCATGGTCACTGTTCCCAAGACAGCCTCCAACCTTCACATCCCCCACAAGACCTTCCCTATTTACAAACAACAGATCCAGCAGGGCACCTTCCCTAGTTGGCTCTCTCACTAGCTGTGTCAGGAAGTTATCCCCAGCACATTCCAGGAACCTTCTAGACTGTTCCCTCCCTGCTGTATTGTATTCCCAGCAGATGTCCGGCAGATTGAAGTCCCCCACGAGGACAAGAGCTCGTGATCTTGAGACTTCTCCCAGCCGTTTATAGAATATTTCATCTGCCTCCTCATCCTGATTGGGCGGTCTATAACAGACTCCTACTACGATATCCGCCTTGTTAGCCCTGCCCCTGATTCTTACCCATAAACACTCAACCCCATTATCACCATCATTAAGTTCAAAGCATTCGTAACACTCCTTAACATACAGGGCCACACCCCCGCCTCTCCTTGCTTGCCTATCCTTCCTGAAGAGCCTATAGGCATCCATGGCAGCACTATAGCTATGTGAGTCATCCCACCACGTTTCTGTGATGGCGACTACATCATAGTTTCCCTGCTGCACGATGGCCTCCAGCTCGTCCTGCTTATTCCCCATGCTGTGTGCATTAGTGTAGATGCACTTCAGTTGGGTTAATTGTCCTGCCACTTTCTTGGGGGGACAGGCCCTGATTTGCACCTGGTCATTCTCGGACACTACTGTAGCTACCAAATTATCACTACTCCTTGTGTCTATGCTGCCACACAATTCACTATCCCCCACCATCGCTGAGGCAGGCTGCAAGACCCTGCTATCACTTATACCCATGAGCACTGCTATGTTGCTCCCAGGCACCACTTTTGTGATCCTGGTTTCGTCCCCATCCCCCATCAAACCTAGTTTAGAGCCTTATGGATAAGCCCTGCTAATTCTTGTCCCAGTCTCTTTCTTCCCCTTCGGGTTAGGCTTCCCCCGCCTGATGCCAGCATGCCTGGTTTCCTGTAGATCAGCCCATGTTCAAAAAAGCCAAGGTCCTGCCGGACGCACCAGTTGCGGAGCCAGGAGTTAATTTGCTGGCTCCTCCTATTTATCCCCTCGTTTACCCCTGCAAATGATGGGATAGAGGAGAACACTATTTGTGCTCCCGTGCTAACTGTGCTAACAGGAGAGATGGCTGTCCTTCTAGATCCCAAGCTGAAGAGAGGCCCAGGTGTTTCCTTTGTGACTGCACTCTGTAAGTGGACTGGTTCAGATAGTTGCTGTGGACGCAGCTTTTCCAAAGGAGTATGGTCTCATTGTGCTCTCTGTGGCAGTGGCTATTCCTGGGGAAAATTTTACCTTAGGAGCAATTACTTCTATAGGAAGTTTTACCTTAGAAGGTAGTTGCGCTCATGATTTTTCTTTTCTTAATGTTCAATAGCATACTAGCTTTTACAGAAGAATACGCTTTTCCTCAAGCAAGCAAGACATTTCAGAAAAAAAGGTCTCTCGGTAGGTGCAGTCATGACATCATTTTTGTGACCATATTACAAGCCTTATATTTTCATCAAGTTAACACAGGTGCAATATATCAATAATATTTTATGAGACACATATTCAGTGGACTACAGGTTAGCTATTAATGGTTAGCACGGCTGTATTTCCGTACAGACTTTTTGCTGTGCAGTTGAGAAAAGATCATAGGCCTATATCTAGATATTAATTTTTCTTCTTAAAATAATAACGTTTCTAGCCAGACAATCATTTTCAAGTTTTGTCTTGATTTTTATAGTCATACTCTTTTCAGAAAAGATTTCTTTTTTAAGTTATAACCGATCTGCACCTACCAGTGCTAAAAGGATGTTCATTTTGAAGTAAGCGTATTCACAAGTAATTACAATGCACAGATTGTTTAATAGATCAGAACTATTAGCTGCTTTAACAAAGCGCAAACCACGGAATTAAGTAGAAGTGAGCACAATTGTTTTGCTGAGGGATGTGGTCAACTTTTTACCTGTCATTTCTCAGCAGGGAAGAAGTAAACCCCTATCTCCAGAAGAAGCAGCTGACCTCTGTAGAATGCAGTGTCTTACAGTCGCTTTTCTTCTTCATATGCCTCTTTCACAGAGAGCTCAGATCAGGATCATGAAATCCTACTGGACTAAGCAAGTTTTACCATTAATAAAAATGGTATGTGTAGCACTGTCTTCCTGTGTCATGAGGTGCAATTTGCATTTCAGTTTCCATTTTCCTTTATATACTACTTTAGTCATCTGATGAGATCAAAGAATGTAATGTACCTGCTGGAGACAAACCTTACCTGGTTCAGGAATCTTGTGAGCCATGAATCAGTGGGGCTAGAAGATTTGGGGCAATATCTCTATACTTCACCTCTTGTTAGACATATCCAGTTAGCCAGCATTAGTGTTAGGGTACTGGGCTAGATGGATCTTTTGGTCTTATCCAGTATGGGAAGTTTGATGGCAGGCCTTTTTATTGTTTAAAGTTGGTTATTATAGTGAAGGAGAATAGTGAATGCAGTTTCCGGCTCACAGAGAAGTCAAGTAACAGTGTGTTGTTTTTCATGTCAATAAAACCTGTGGTAGTTGACCTGCTTTGGAGATGCTTTAATCCACGTGAAAAGGTGCTCTGTAAGAATTAATTGTTTCCTTTATTTTAACAGCAACAGCTGTGTACGCATTTTTCTCTGACACAGCTAAGTGATACAAATGGTTGGAAATTGGATTTAACTTACCTGCCTGACTTAAATGATGATTCACTGCTCAGAAATATTGCACATTACTATGAGGTCGAATATACTAGAGGTATTTATCTTTGAACAGTTTGCTTTCTTACATTTCTAACTTTATTAAGCCACAAAATGAGAATGAAACTGCTTGCACAAGCAGAAATGAGCACAGTTTTCTAATTACCCATATAATAATACATACATTTTATGGAATAATAGGAAAACTTTTTTTCTATAGCCAAAGATAGAAAATTGCATGCAAAAGTGTCTTTCACCAGTACTCATTCAGAATACGTTACCATGTCATGTCTTTGATGTGCCACCTGTACTTAGGCAAAGGAAGAGTGATATAGAGCTCTGTGTCACTGTTATTGGGTATCCTCAACCATTTGGGTTTTAGCCAGTTTTCTATCAATTTCATTTTGTTTTGATGCAATACAGTCAGAATGGGAACTAGATTTGATTCCTAATGTCACTGAGTCATTGGATAATATTTTTAATTTCAGATGAGATTGATTCAGACAAAATCATATGTTGTCTTATAAATACATGAATTTGGATCCGGAACTTTAAGAACACCATCAGATGTGTGAAGATTCACAAAAAAGTTACAAAAGCTGACAGAGCAAGAAAGTACAGAAAAAGATTTGTAGCAAATGTTTTTTCAGAGTAATTCTGTTTACCAGAAATCCTCTGCCATGAGTCTGTCTGACAGTAAACCAGAATGCTTTCTTTATGAATCTAGTCACAAGATGTCCTGTATGTACCTCAGTAAAGGAAGTATAGAGGAATTTTCAAAGGAAATATAAATTAGGAATATGAAACATATATTTTTTATAATTATACCTATTACTGGGCACTAAAAAGAAAATTCTCAATTCAAGATCCTACCCTGCAGGAGGTGAAGGTGAGAGCAACTTTTCTTCAGCTGTGGAGCTTGCAGGCTTCCACAAGCAGTCTAAATCTGGTGTTCTTTTGAAAATACATCTTTTTAGTACAATTAGTTATTTATACCCTAGACTATGAAAAACTATGAATGTACAACATTCTGTCCTAATTTGTTCTAATGACCAAAGACCTTGGATAGGACTGAAGTCTTTGTGCCTGATGCTGCGTAGGTGCATAGGTAGATTAGGTAGATTCTGTTTGAGGAAACTTTTAATTTTAATGTTCTTTTTTTTTTTTCTTTCTTTCTTCCCTCCCTGCGCAGGGTTAGAGTTCAAAAAGGAATTGGGGAAAGAAATAGAGAATGAATACCAGTGTTTATGGGACACTGTAACAAAATTGGCTGTGAAATACAGTTTTGGAGATGCCTTCCCAATACGAAAGACTTGCCAACTATTTCTTGAACAGGAACAGACATTATTTAGAGGTACTGACAACTCCACAAATTAGAGAGTTGGAAGCATGATCTTCGTTACTATCACTAAAAGTTCTAGGAGTGGTGATCTGATATGCTGATCACAAATCTAATCCATGCTTTATGGATTCTCCCCTCCTTCCCATCAACCCACTACGAAAACTTGAAGTTGATGCCAAATAAGTCTGACCAGGCCTCATGGGTGAAATTCTGACTCCACTGTAGACAGCACTAGTATTGTTATTGACTTGAGTAGGAATTGGGTTTGGTTCCATGATTGCTAGCCCAAATTGCTTGTCTGTGTTGTAAAAAACATTATGATTATTGTAATACAAATAATAGTAAAAAGCATAATAATTACTCATAATTAATGATTATGTCACAGGAGGACTGTCTCTGAAGAACGTCTTTGTATATGTTGACAACAGGGTTATACAGGTATTGGGCATGGGAGCAGCAAATTAAGTGAAATATAGGATTGTTGCCCAAATAGTAGAGTCCGGCCATCACTGTAGCTCGCGTTGCAGTCCTTGGAGGTAGTAGAACTATGGCTTGCCTATAAGTGTCTTAAATTACACCATCATCCTGTTTAGTAGCCCATAATTGGGGAATTGCATAGTTGGCTCAGAGATTATTGGTTTTCTTACCTCACTTACAAGACCTGTTCTAAATATCTGAAAGGAGTAGGTAGACATTTTTGCCTGATATCTGACATTTCTTAAGAACCAGTTTTGTTACAGCCTGCGAATGCTTGTTTTAAACCGAATAAATTGTATAAGTCTTTAGAAGAGACAGTTGGTAAAAAATTCAGTAAAGGCTGCAATATAATTCTGCTTAAGTTTGTGAGTGTTCTTCAGCTGGTTTCAAAGATGTTCAAGTGGGCAAAGTGGGCTCTAGTGGGCAAAAAAAGACAGTTCCTTTGTTATCTGTCTGATACTAAGGCATCTTCTGGCACAGTATTTGTGTTACCTATATCTGTATCTCCTTTGGAGACCTTGAAGACTGAAGTTGTGGCTAGACTTCAAACACAGGAAGGATACACAATGTTACATGTCATCTTTAGTCATCTAATGTAAGTGCAGTTGAAAGTGCATGTTTATGGAATCAGTGCAGGAAAGTAGATGCCTGTGAGATGGGATGGGTTGTAGCATTCAAAAAGTTAGCGTAGCGAAAATGGATTTTGAGAATATCTACGCAGAAGCAATAATGATGTCTGCTTTATTCTTCTCATGCTTGAGAAGAAACAGAGAAAGGGGAACTTGTGAACTGCTGCTTACTTTTAGCAAATTTTACTTTATAGAATTTCATTTATAATGTAACATGACAGAATTTTCAAGTATGATATACAATTATATATATTCTTAATTAAACAATATTAATTATTTTTTGCACTGTAAAGACTATGCAGCAGAAATTCCTAACATTGGACTTATCTCAGTGAAATCTGATCTTGTTGAAGATTATGCTGGAGATGTTTTGAAAGACCTACCTGTTTTAGAAAGGTACATTTATGAGTTTTATTCTAACATAATGAAATAACATTATATGGGCTTATTTTCTACTCCCTTGCACTTTACATCCATATTGTGCTCAATTTTTACATATGTAGAAGTCCTTTTGCTGTGACTGGGTAAAATTTCACATTTACATGTACTGGTGTAAATATTAACAGAAAGTTCAGAACAAGAATGGATAAGAGTCAACCTATCCATATTTTCTGATACTGTTATTTGTTTGCATTGTAGTACTTGATTATTATTCTACATTCTATAACTGTTTTTCTAAATGTAAAATTTTTATTTGAAAGGCCTTATCCTAAATTGCAAAGCTCAGGTTGATTTCAGGAAAAGAAAAACATTCAGTAAAAATATTGAAAAAAAAGTAAGAAGAGATTATCCTTTACATTTGCTCTGCTACTTTTTGAAGTGAGTTCTGTGCTGCTCAACGAGTAATTTTTAGCAAGTGTATAAGTTATGTAGTTACATTGCATTCTGTGATTAATCTGTAGGAAAACAAGTGAAAAAATGGGGTTTTACTTTGTTTGTTAGTAATTCTTTCTGAAAAATTGAGGCTATCTTAGCACACTATATTTGGAGTAGAATTAAACCCTACATTGGTTTTCTGCCACAGTAAAATTGTGATTTGATAAATACTAATTTTTTTGAATGTTTTGAATGTTTCATTAGAGATGCTGGAAAACAATTTCTGCTCTGTTTAATGTTTGTATATTTCAGCAATGATCCTGCAATTACTTCACTTACTAGATACAGGGAATTTGATGAGCTTCATCACTGGCATTCTGGCAGGCCTTTGGCTGAGGAGTATGTGCGAGTACGGTGTAATACTGATGGTAAGAAAAACTAACACAGAGCCCACATGTCTGTATTGGCTAGAACAGTATTGTAAACGTTATGGTTTTGGAGAAGGACTTCTCATTTCAGAAAATATTTGCAGCTCTGTAAAAACTTGTGAAACTAGAGCTACTGCAATAGCTAAATTATACGTAAATTGGTGTTCCTGTGCATAACGTATATGCATTGTGTGTAATCTTAAATAGTTCTACTGAGTATAACAGAATGAGCACTTGTGGTCAGATGTTCATGATACATTCCCTTTTGCTTGTGAAATGCTTCACATATTTATATAAGCAAACTGTATGTACATGTGCAGTTCAATGTTTAAATATATAGTTTGGATAATGCTTGGTAAGCACACCCATACATATGCAGATGTTTGCACAGTATACGCATAGCCAATCTTACCTTTTGAGAACAGAATTAAAATAAGAAGTAAAAGAGGTTGTTGTGGTTTAATGCCAGCTGGCAACTAAGGACCACACAGCTGCTTGCTCACTCTCCCCTACCCTGGTGGGATGGGGGAGGAAATCAGAGTGAAAGTAAGAAAACTCATCAGCTGAGATAAAGGCAGTTTAATAGGTAAAGCAAAAGCTGTGCACACAAAGCAAAATGAGGAATTCACTTGCGACCCATCACCAGGCAGGTGTTTAGAGCCCTCTCTAGGTAAGCAGGGCTCCATCATGTGTAACAGTTACTTGGGAAGACAAATGCCATCAATTGCCATCACAGTCTACTTGCTGGTGGGGCGATGTGAGAAGCAGAAAAGGCCTTGATGCTGTGTAAGCACTGCTCAGCAATAACTAAACACCCCTGTGCTATCAACACTGTTTTAATCACAAATCCAAAACATAGTACCATGCAAGCTACTATGAAGACATTTAACTCTATCCCACTAAAACCAGCACAGAAGTAAACAAAAGTTGTTTGTATCATAATTCTTGATGTTATGCATTATAGTTTCCTGTAATTTTTTTGAGTTTAAAAACAGACCATGGACTTAGTTTTGATCTTAGATTTGCATATTTACATGAAATTAAGTATACGAGGCTCTGTGTATCAGCAAGTACACAAAATTTTCTCACAAAGATGTTCCCATCATCTATTGCATCACACAGTGAATTGAACTGTGAAAAACCTACCAGGAGTTGAGAAATCATGGATTACTGTTGGTACTTCCAGTGTTGCTTATGGTTTTCGGTCAGTGACTTAGAAGTGTTGTTTCCTGAGTGGGTACTTTCACTACTTGACCTATGAAACCATGCTTCCATATGCTCATCTTTTTGACTGGATGATTTTTTGCATTCTTCTGTGCACTATGATTTCAACAGAAAGTTTGGACAGCATAACCTGCAGAACAGTAGCTAGAGCACCTTCCATAATTTTGGCGTTGGAAAGTTTATGTCCACTCCAGTTGAGGAGAGGGCCTTCTCTCTCCTGTGCCTTGCATGAATACTCTTAATGCCAACATGTGTCATCTCAGTCTTTCTTGTGAAATTCTGAAATGGGTCTTCACACACGGAAACTGACTCATCGTTTTGATTTTAGGGCAGAGAGAAATACTTAGGCTCGAGTGTGGAAGTAACTATGTGCTCAGTTCAATATCTTCCAATGGCTAGCATAAATGTTCTTCCAGCAGCTTTATTTATTTATGTTCTGGTGACAGACTCTTGTTTTCATGGGGAAGGGATCTCTTTCTGATCATCTGAATTGCCTTCAGAAGACACCTTCCTATTTTCACGGACTGTGTGAGAAGCCTAGGCATTTTGCTCAATTATAATTTCTTTCTAGGCATCCTGCTTGTTAAGTTTTCCACTATTGTTAATGTGTGCCTAAAGTAGTTTGAATTTGAGTCTATTGCCTATCTCTCAGATAATTCAAAGTACTTTTGGATTTCAGTGAATCTTAGTAGCCAGCTTATTTCAAAATGTGATTTTGCCCTTACGTCAATGAGGAATTTTAAGGAAATTTATCCATTACCCCTGTGTCCTTTCTTGGAAATAGATTAGCCTGGAATTCTATCAGAATGTTTTTTAATCAATTATATCTGTTTGCAGCAAAATACAAAGATCCAGAAGAAAGAAGACAAATACAAAATTTACAGAATTTTCAAAATTTTTACGGAAGCACTTTGGAAAAGTTCACTTCAAAAGTTGTTGTACATCAAGAGGATGTGTCAGGGAATGCTAGTACTGCTGTTAAAAAGACACAAAAAAAGCATGTGAGTATATTCGAATTGCTCTTTCCAAATCTTTTTCCTATTATCCAGGCAAGGATTTTTACTATATGAGTCCTACAGTTCTCAGTTGAAGAAATTTGAATTGCCTTTGTTCTTAAAATTTAATCAGCAAATTGGCAAAAGTATTTTTGTTCCTAGTTAGGAATACTAATGAGTGATAATATTTTAACAGGCACAAATAAATTTAAAAAAAAACCAAACAACTCTGTAAAGGCTGATAGGTTTTGGCTTATGGCCAGTATTATAATGTGAGGTGAAGGAAACTTTGAGTTCCTGGGAACTCAGAATTAAATTCAGGAGTTCCTGAATTTATTTTTCCTTTAAGAAACCATTGAGAAATACTGGAAAAAACATTATTCAGTTATTTATTTCCCTGCACTATTTGGAAACATTGTCTGTGAAAGATCCTGTAGATGTTGCAATTAATGCTAACTATGTGAACATTGTCAGACACCACAGGGTATGTAGCATGTACTTGCATACTCAAAAATACTGAGCAATAGTAATTTGAGTAATATTTTATAATAAACTGTACTATGGATTACAGATTATGGCCTGTTGAATTACTTGTAAAAGTCTGTATATAAAATAACTTTGTTAACTTCAAGTAAGGTTGAAATCTTAATTTTATTTAATCTATTGAAAAGCATCTCAATATGACCAGAATTACTATTACCCATGTATAAAATAAAAGCTTAAAATTTAACTTTCAGACATCTGCTATTTTACTTTTCCACCCTTGTGCTTTTTTATTCTACTTGTGAAGCTTTGTACTGATTTAAAATGAAGCTTAGGGAAGCTCTTTTGAGCAACATATATTGGGATTCAGAAATTATACCTCCTTCAAAATGATGTGCGATTTTAGACAGTTCCCAAACCACAATGTATCAAACAGATAAATTGAAAATTATAATGTACCTGCTGTGATTGAGTTTATGGATCAGCTTTTTTTAGATAATTCTTGCACACAGTGATGGTTAGTTCTAAATATCTTCATTTTATTGGATAGAAAAGTAAAGCGGAAACAATTGTAGAGGAAAACAACAAACGACTAAAAGCTAAAGAAGAAAAGAAAGAACAGGAGCAATGGAAAGCCTTGTATATACCAATTGAAAAGGAAATAAAAGCAAATCTGACTGTTGGAATAAATAAATTGGAGAAGTTTCTCAAGACCCTTAAAAGTAAATCTGTGAAGTTCAACGTAGAAATGGCAGGACTGTCTGTCTGTTTAGAAGTGTGGAAGAAACACTGCAGAGAGCAAGGTATGATAGCCAAATTCATGTTCAGTATTCAACTTCCACTCCTGTTAACCAAGAGAGTGAGTAACTTTTGACATTCTCAGCTGGAATAAAGATGTGAAAATATAGCCCTGTTTCAGGAGCATGCAATGTGATTTTAAGTCCCCTTTTGCAGGGGGACTTAACAGGCTCTGGTCCCCTTTTGCAATTTCAAGATCCTTTGAGTCAGCCATAAAGTGTCCAATGAAATTAGATTGTAGCTATTTTCCTGTTTTGCTTTGCCAAACTTGCATATGTAAATATTTTATTTTGTTGTATATATCTTTAATGATTATGTATCATACACAGTAAAATACATCTGTATTGCAGTGGATTGTTTAATTAGCTGAGGTGGTCAGCTCACAGTCTGAATGTTGACCATTTGCACAGAAATCTGTGCTACCATAGTTAGCGGCCTCCTGTTTCAGTAGAATTAACTTGTTCAGTCCATACTCTCAGTCAGGAGGGTCCAAACACACACTGCTCTAAACGTGTTGAGGAGAGTTGTCAACATTGGAGTGAAATATGTTGCCAATAAGATTAATAAATATGTGGGTCTGTGAAATAGGGGAGCTCTGTTATTGCATAGATGTTGGAAGTATGAATTCCTTTTATAGCTGAGCCTGCAGAAGCAGATAGAATTATTTGGGTGCTTGGTCTTCAGTGTCACTCCTTGTAGAGGTCACAGGAGTGTGGGTTGCCTTTGTCTAGTCGTCTTTAAATAAAATTAATTTTTAAATTGTCATAAATGTGGTTGGATGGATAAGGTCTGTTCTAAAAATACCTAATATCAGAAGACTCCCAGTGATACAAATGGCTCTCGGATAACTGTGGGCTTTTTTTTTTTGAAGGTAACAAATCTAAAGATTTAAGCAAAGCTGTTGAAGTCATGAGGAGAATTCATATCCTCCTTGAAAAATATCAAGATCTCTTGGAGAAACCACATCTACAAAAGCTGACCAGATATCTAAGCCTTCTTGGATTTGAGAATTTGGCATGCTGTCTGTCTGGCCAGGTAACTTCATAGACTGTAATGATTCTACAGTAACTGAATCTGCAGCTGAATACCAACAGTGTTTTCTTAAGCATTAAATAATGTGTAGAAGATCTATATTGGACTTATTTTATTTTGTATTGTACCATAAGATTTGGAACTACCTATTCTTGCTTCAGATATTAATCGTTAGTTACACAGATACATTTCTCTACTTGACGTGAGAGACAGCTGGCACAATAGGCCACTTCCCCTTCAGTAAACAGAGCTTTATATGGCTGCATACCCTTTGAAACATGCATCATGATCAATTTGCTCTAGTTATGTCTGCTTGAGGCCTTAGACACCTCTGAGAGGTATCTGCTGTTCAACTCATCACATTAGCTGAACCCTGCATGTTAAAAATAGCTGTTAAAAGCTATGTGATGAGCACCTGCTCTCTAACAGGCCTAAATGTGCTACTTTAGAAAACAAAATCTTTGAGACTGAAGAGGTGGATGAAAACTATTCTGTTTGCTGTTATGGTATTACTTATCACCTCTGAAGGAAACAGTTTCAGGTGCTGAGTTGCTTCTCCTTGGTACCACAGCTGAGACCACCAGTAGCTACACTAAATTTGGCTCTGACGTAATTTCTCTAAGGATTGACCTTATGCTTTTCTGCATGTTAGCAATCTGCCCACTGGCTGATTTAATGTTAAGAGCATTTTGATACCTTTGCGTGTAGATGGGATGATATTACGGAGAGAGAATGCTAAAATGGCTCTGGGGCAGAAGAGGGAGGATATATCTCACAGCCTGCTGAAGGTGGAGTCAATAGCAAAAGGAAGGAAGATTACAGCAAAATGTAAAACCAGTATCAGTCACTTCAGTGTCTCATTTTTCAGGCACAGCAGAGTTAGTATTTTTTTGAAGCTTATTTCTGGAAATTATTTATCATCCTTCCTTGAGGATCAAGACATAGAGGTGAGGGAGGAAGTGATGGTTTTGTACGAAATTTTCTTCCCTTGAAGAATGGGAATTATCTGTCTCTCCTTCCTATGTGAATCCAACTGGTTTATGATGATTGTTTGCTTCTGGCTACATAGTTATTGTAAGAGTGTTTGGTGACCCAAATAGAGTATGTTACATTTTAGGAAGCAGAATTGTAGGATCCGAGGATCTCAAAAGGTCTGTTGTAAAGGTTTGTGGTGATACAAGGGATATGTTCGCAAATTTAATGTCTTGCTTAGAAGGGCTCTAGATCAGTCAGTGCATTTTGGACCTGCTTTTCCAGCTGCTTGTTTCTGATTATTACTTTTGCAAAGTCAGGGGAATTTTAGGAATAACTACAATTTTCAGGAATAACTGAAGATACTTCTTTCAAGAAGTTGAAGTTGTGAAATCTCCATCCTTGGACATGGTAAAAACTCAGCTGAACACAGCCCTGAGTGACCTGATCTAATTGCACCTGCTTCTAGCAGCGAGTTGGATTAATTGACATCCAGACATCCCTGACAACCTAAATTATTATGTGATTTTCTGATCTTCTGATGTGGGTTGTCACATCTAATGCTTTTCTATACAGTGCTCAGGATCAGATGTTGTAACCAGATGTGTCCATGAACACAGAATTTGGTATATCTTAGGATATACAGGCATTGTTTAAAATTACAATGCTTTACTGAATTTGGGATCGCACTCGGTCTTTATATTGAATTTTCTTTTGCAACTGTGATTCATTGCACAAGCAGTAGGGCAGGCAGAAGAAAAGAGACATAAATATAGGATGAGAAGGCTCTGGCAGGCAGTAGCTTGAAGAGACTGAGCTTTGCCTGCTACCCAGTTTTGTTAGGTCTTCTGGTAGCAAAAGTACTACCACCACTGGCTATGGAAGACATATTATTTTTAGAACATAGTCTCCTTTGAAGAGATAAAAGCTTAACCCTAACATAAGGCTATATGGTATAGATATCTGCAAGAAATTATTTAAAAATCACCTGCGCTTTTATGTTTCTCAAAGTTTGCAGAGTTCCACAGAGCAAAACATGTCACTTTCTTAATCTCTTGCTAGCTTTCAAACCAAGCTGAATTTTCATTTGACCTTATAGACAGGAGAAAGTAGCGATCACAATGTAAGCACCTGTGCTGTCGAAGTGGGTCCAGCTCGCTTTCAGCTACAATATATGGATTATTACTTGCTCAGAGAAGAGAGGAATGATCCAGATCCCCGAGTGCAACATTTCATACCAGACACATGGCAGGTAATGAGACACAAGCCTTTTGCAAGTGAATGGAAATGGTCTTTGATTTTGTTTTTTTTTTTTTTTTTCATTTAAAAATACATATTATTATACTATTTGTCAAAAATAGTGCTGTTTAACAAATTTAATTATTTAACAAGTTTAACAAATTCAATTATTTAACAAGTTTAACAAATTCAGTAGATCATTTTGGACTGTAATCCATGTTCTTTCCACACGGAGAGCTTTTCTACAGAGAGCTTGTCCCAAGGAATTCAACGCAAGAAATGCCTAATCAGTGGGATTGCACTGCTTATTACCATATTTGATGGTGGTAATGCCCCATTTGGATAATCTCTGACTGTTCATCCTCTGCTCATTTGTCCCTAAAGAGTTACCCATAGTAGCAGCTGAGAAATAACTTTTCTGTCTAAACTCAGGTTAATTTTTTTTTATTATTGCACTGGGGAGGCCAGCTGAACTTGCTGCTTTGCGTGTCTGTATCTGCAAAACAGTCACTTGCTTGAAAAGCAACTTGGAACTTGGCACATGCGCTGATGGAGAAAGATAGTGCTAGTACTATTTCTGTTTCCTCTTCTGTACCCCTTCCCCCATCCTTTCACCGACCTATGTAAGGTGAGAGACCGTGGAGGCAAGATAATAATAGGGAAGAAAACAGATTAATAAACACCGTAAGCTAGGAGCAGAAGAGAGATTTGGACAGTATCGATGTAATTTGTTCAAGGCCGGGTTGGATGGGGCTTTGAGTAACCTAGTCTAGTGGGAGGTGTCCCTGCCCGTGGCAGGGGAGTTGGAGAACTAGATGATCTTTAAGGTCTCTTCCAACTGTAACCATTCTATGATTTTAACTATTATAATGCAAGAAAAAAATACTGCCTTGCATGAAGTAATTAAGTTTTTGGAACTAAATTATACACTGCTGAGTTAACTGGTTTTATTTTTTAATTTGAAAATGTCCAGGTTTGTACTCAGAATGTGCTGGTAGCAATGTCTTAGACCAACTAATTGAAATAGACAAGTTATAATTTGTAATTCCATTTTTTCCCACTAACAGTTTAAGAGAAAAGAGTATAGTCATAAAATGACTACATTAACTCTAATTTTCTGTAGTCTAAAATCTGTGTATAAATTTTACATGCAGAAATAGGAGATGTTGTTACAGGAAGAGCTGGTTTACTCAATAAAAACGTAACAAGACATTTTGAATAAGTAATTGTTTTTCTTTTAGCGAGAACTTTTTGATGCTGTAGATAATAATGAGTCTGCAGTGGTTGTTGCACCCAGTTCATCAGGAAAAACATATGCATCATACTATTGCATGGAAAAAGTTCTGAAAACAAGCAATGATGGAGTGGTTGTGTATGTTGCTCCTACAAAGGTAAGGCTGCATCCTACTACATATTCTGTATGTATGAATATGGTATTTCTCAGTGTGATTCTGAAACTGTTTGGAGTACTTGTTACACAAATTTAGTTGATATTTGTATTTTTTATTAGAAATGGAATCTTTTCATTCTGTTTTATGTTGACATTTATTAGAAACAGAATGTTTACAAAAAATCTTCAAAATATTTAGGCTTGTGTAGAGTTTGTCTAATATCTGTATACCTAATTTAAGGTCAGAAACACTAATATATACAAAAGTCCTGTAAGTAGCATGTTAAGTAAATGGTGAGAGTACCAAAAGCCTACCAACATGGTAAAAGTAATATTAGAACAGAAAAATAACCAAGCAAGCCATCTTTTTCTAATTGAATTTGCTGTTTGATGCTTCAAGAGAAAATTTAGGAAATTGTAGGCAGTGGGATATTTTTCTAATGAGAGTTCTGTCCTAATAGTTAAAAACTGACTGAAGTGCTGAGGGACAATGTTTTGACTTCTTCCAAAAATTATTTTAATGTTCAGTAATACAATTTTTTGATATTGAATTACATGTGCTGTTATTCAATAACAGTCTCTATGGATTGTTTTCTGTAAGTAAAATCAATATTTTTTTTTGTTATACTCAGGTTGGGCCTCAAAATAATCTTTTCATTTGAATGTCAGTCTGGATACAGAAATCTATTTTATACCTGCAGCCCCAGGACTTTGAGATCATTAAAGTGATTGTGGTTCCACTAGTATGTGACCTATTTTTAACTGCTTTGAAAATAATTAAAATACAAAACTTATAACATATAACTCACTTTACACAACACTAAATTTCTTTGAAAGCATTTGAATATTATTGAAAATCAAGTACCATATCTTTTTAAAGTTAACATTGTTGACAGTCTAGACTTAATAGTCCATAACATAGTTCATTATAGTCTAGTACATTAATATCAGTGACAAAATTGAATGCTTTTATATGTGCCTTTAGACATACAATATCTAGTTTTGTTAATGACCTGCTTTATTTAAGGCCCTTGTAAACCAAGTGGTGGGAACTATATGCAGTCGATTCACCAAGGAACTTCCGTATGGATTGGCAGTGTGTGGAGTCTTCACACGAGATTATCGCAGTGACATCATGAATTCTCAGGTATATTTTTATGGGTATTTTAACACATAATAATAAGGACTTCTGTATTCCATCTGGTTTCTGAAAATGTTAATTCTAATCATAACAATTGTGCTGTTATTAAATACAAAGTTCAGGAAAAACCTAAGCATACGTGTACTGCTTACCAGAAACTTTCAGTCTATGGCATACAACCTTACCTGTTCATCCTTAGGGGACATGCAGCTGATTACTTGCTCTCGTTAAAAGAAAAGACATTAAAATCCTTTGGTTGCCAGCATACAGCAGATGCCTCACAGAAGTCCAGATAGAATACATCAGTAGCTCTTCTCTTGTCTGCTGATGTAGTCACTCCATCGTAGAAGGCCACTAGTTGGTCTCTCTTGTAGTAGGGAGCCCAGAACTGGACAGAGGAGTCCAGGTGTGGCCTCATCAGTGCTGAGTGGAGGGCAAAGATCTCCTGCCTTGATTTGCTGGCAACACTCCTCCTAATGCAGCACAGGATACCAATAGCCTGCTTTGCCACAAGGGCACATTGCTGCCTTCTGTTCATCTTGTTATCCACTGGGACCCTCAGGTCCTTTTCTGCAGAGCTGCTTCCCAGCTGGATGGCCACCGGCGTACACTGGTTCATGGTGGTGTTCCTCCCCAGGTGTAGGACTTTGCACATCTCCCTGTTGAACTTCATGAGGTTCATACCAGCCCATTTCTCCACCCTGTCTAGGTCTCTCTGGATGGCAGTATGATCCTCTGGTATATCAGCCACACCTCCCAGTTTGGTGTCATCAGCAAACCTGTTCCGGGTATACTTTTCCCCATCATCCAGGTCATTAATGAAGATGTTAAACAGGATTAGACCCACTATTGACCCCTGGGGTACACTGCTAGTTACTGGCCTCCAGCTAGACTTTGTACCATTAATCACCAACCTCTGGGCCAAGTCTTCCAACCAGTTTTCAGTCCACCTCACTATCTGCTCATCTGGCCCATGCTTTAGCAGCTTGTCTGTAAGGATCTTATAGGAGACGTTGTTGAAAGCCTTACTGAAGACAATCTCCATTGCTACCAAGCCAGTCATTTCATCATAAAAGTTGGTTGAAGTTGGTCAAACTTTGGGGAATTTCAGGGAATTTATGCTGAATACTCCTGATGATTTTCTTGTTCTCCATGTGCTGGGAAATGATTTCCAGGAAGAGTTGCTCCATCACCTTCCCAGGGATCGAGGTGAGGCTGACCAGTCTGTAGTTTCCTGTGTCCTCTTTCTTGCCCTTCTTGAAGATAACAGTGACAAATCATTAATTCATTCATGCTTACCTTGAAATCAAATACATATATATTTATAATATATGTGGTTTTTATATATATATATATAACCGTCCACTGTAGGTAAAGATCAAGTATGAGACCATCTAAGGATCCTGAACGTATACAAGTCCATAGGACCTGCTGAGATCCATACACGAGTCCTGAGGGAACAGGTGGATGAAGTTACTAAGCCACTTTCCATTATATTTGAAAAGTGACAATCTGGTGAAGTTCCCACTGACTGAAAAAGGGGAAACGTAACCCCCATTTTCAAAAAGAGGACAAAGGAAGACCCAGGGAACTACAGGCCAGTCAGTCTCACCTCTGTGCCCAGCAAGATCATGGAGCAGATCCTCTTGGGAACTCAGCTAAGATACATGGAAAATAAGGAGGTGATCAGTGACAGTCAACTTCACCAAGGGAAAGTCATGACTGACAAATTTGGTGACCTTCTATGGCGGGGTTACAGTGTTGGTGGATAAGGGTAGAGCAACTACCTGGACTTATGCAAAGCATTTGACACTGTCCCACACGACATCCTGGTCTCTAAATTGGAGAGACATGGATTTTATGGATGGACCACTTGGTGGATAAGGAACTGGATGGATAGGTCGCACTCAAAGGGTTTGCGGTCAGTGGCTTGATGTCCAAGTGGAAACCAGTGGTGAGTGGTGTTCCTCAGGGGCTGGTACTGGGACCGGTGCTGTTTAACATCTTTGTTGAAGACACAGATGTTGGGATTGAGTGCACCCTCAGCAAGTTTGCTGGTGACACCAAGCTGTGTGGCACGATCAACACGCTGGAGGGAAGGCATGCCATCCAGAGGGACCTGGACAGGCTTCAGAGGTAGGCCTGTGTGAACCTCATGAAATTCAACCAGGCCAAGTGCAAGGTCCTGCACCTGGGTCAGGGCTATCCCAAGTACCAATACAGGCTGGGCGGAGAATGGCTTGAGAACAGCCCTGAGGAGAAGGACTTGGGAGTGTTGGTGGATGAGAAGCTCAACATGAGCCAGCAATGTGCACTTGCAGCCCAGAAGGCCAACCGTATCCTGGGCTGCATCAAAAGAAGTGTGGCTAGCAGGTTGAGGGAGGTGATTCTCCCCCTCTACTCTTCTCTGGTGAGATCCCACCTGGAATACTGTGTCTAGCTTTGGAGTCCTCAGCACAAGAAGGACATGGACCTGTTGGAGTGGGTCCAGCGGAGGGTCATGAAGAGAATCAGAGGGCCGGAGCACCTCTGCTATGAAGACAGGCTGAGAGAGTTGGGGTTGTTCAGCCCGGAGAAGAGAAAGCTCTGGGGAGACCTTATAGCCGCCTTTCATCTGAAGGGGGCCTACGAGGAAGCTGGAGAGGGAGTTTTTACAAGGGCATGTAGTGATAGGACAAGGGGTAATGGCTTCAAACTGGAAGAGGCTAGATTTATATTAGATATCAGGAAGGAATTTTTCACTCTGAGGGTGGTGAGGCACTGGAGCAGGTTGCCCGGGGAAGTTGTAGATGCCCCATCCCTGGAAGTGTTCAAGACCAGTATGGATGGGGCTTTGAGCAACCTGGTCTCGTGGTAGATCTCTCTGTTAGTAGCAGTGTGGTTGGAACTAGGTGACCTTTAAGGTCCCTTCTAACCTAAACCATTCTATGATATTTTTAAATGCTTTTTAAATATAGAATGTACTTGTAGTTGATTAGTCAGTTTACTTGAAAATAATGCCTTACAAACCTTTCTTCTTAGATACTAGTGACCGTGCCTCAGTGTTTAGAAATCTTGATGCTGTCTCCTCGTTGCCAGAAATGGACCAAACGGATACAATATGTTATATTTGATGAGGTAGGCATCTTTTAATAGTAACCAATTTAACAAATATACAGAAAATCTTGAGGAAAAATGCTGGTGACTCAATTTTTCATTACATACTATTGCTAGTAAAAAAACCAAACAACTTTCAGAAATATTATTTCATACTTAACTTGTTTTTCCCTGTGCATTTATAGTTTTTATGTACTCCAGTGAAAGAACTTAAAAACACTGTTAGTCCTCAAGAGGACATACAATTCAGTCAAAGCTACCAGGAGCTTCTCTATTTCTCTCAAGCCAGTTAATTGAAAAACTTAAAGTCACCACTGTAGTCTGAGTGGCACAAATAGAGCATTCCAGTCTGGGATCAGTCTGACGTTTCACATCGTATGGTATTTGTCAGTCTTTCTAGGGAAACAGTGATTAATCTTGCTAAATTTAAAATTCCTACTGTATTCTTTCTTGTATATAGTATTAATTACTGACGATGCCAGTGAGTATACCTATAGTACAGTGAATGTAGTATTGAAATTTAAACTAATTTTCTATCCAGTGAAGTCTGGAGAGGGATTTACTGGGCGTTTGATTTGAATCTCATCATCATTTGTTACAACATAAGAATTACTCAGTACTGATCTTACCAAACTTTTGATTTTTGCAAAACACAAAACAATTCCTGTGTGCTTTGATAAGGAACACTTATTTTCTTTTAATCCATTTTGAAAAATATAGGTCCATTGTCTTGGCGGTGAAATTGGAGCAGAGATTTGGGAGCATCTTCTGGTAACAATTCGGTGTCCGTTTTTGGCGCTCTCTGCTACTGTCAGCAACCCAGAACACCTAACTGAGTATGTGTGGAATTTTCTTGCTCACAAGAGCATATTTAAATTGAATACGAGCTGTTTTAGATAGAGTGGTCAATTACTATTGGGAAGCAACAGATTTGGAGTTATATTGATATATATGTTATGCTACCCTTACTCCCCCAGTTGACACAAAACAATACTGTAGCTCTTAACTCTGTAACAGGCACTACTGTTCTTTCAGACCCTGTAACTGAGCCGTGCAGAGGAATTTAAGAGGCTTTTACATCTGTTTGAATTGCCAAAGCCTGATAAGCACATTTGTCCATCATCATTCAGAGAAGACACCTGCACTATATTTATGTATATAATGGTGCTATTTCTCATTTTTTATTGACACCCTGGGATAAGCTGGAGAAAATTGGACTAAAGATGGTGAGAGGGGGACTGAAAATTCTATAGGAGAAAATGAGCAGATTGTAGTAATTCATCTATTACAGCTGTAGCAATTTTCTTAAAATACTTTTACAAATCTTATTTGTGTTCTTGCACTGTAGGTGGTTACAATCTGTGAAAAGGTATTGGCAACATGCTGAGAATAGAATAGAAAGAAGCTCTGCAAACTCTGAAAAGAACTTTACAAGAAAATGTAAAGTGAAATCTAAACTACAAGAACAAAAGAAATCATATCGTGTTAGACTAGGTGTGTATCAGAATATTTTGTAACTAAGAAATAAATTTCAGTGTTATTTCTGCAAAAACTTTAATGATGATATGTGAACTTAAGCGTATTTTGTTTTGGTTTTCTTTTAAATAAAAACAAATCTTGCAGGATTAAGCACTTGCTTTTTAAAACAACCAAGTGCATCGTGACAGCATTTTTTTTATCTTCACAGTCTTGTATGAAGAAAGATACAATGATTTGGAAAATTATGTGTGTTCTCTGAAGGGCAGTGATTTTATCATTGAACTTTGTCATCCATGTGCTGCATTAACAGTCAATCACGTAAGCATAATACTGGTGTCAACATTGTTTAGCAACTGTTATGTTTAGGCAAGATGGATTTAATCAAAATGATTCTTTTATTTTGCTTAAACTCCTTGCAGATTGAGAACTATGGTATTCCTTCATATCTTTCTCTGTCTCCATGAGAGAGCATTCAGCTTTATGACACAATGGTGAAAGTCTGGCAAGAGTGGCCAAGGGCACAGGTGTGTATACACAGCTATGGGTAAAATATATCAAAATAAATAGATAACAAAGTACTGCAATGTTTCATATTAATGTTATTTTCCAGGAGCTAGATCCTGAGGAGTTTGTCTCTTTCAAGAATAAAGTGGTAATAAAAAGGTCAGATGTGAGGAAATATGAACAGGAACTAAAGAAAGAACTAAGCAAATGGATTGTGCTTGGCCAAAGACAGAAGGTAACAGTTGTTACAGGGTGCTTTCTTAAGACTGTGTACAGCTTTAAAATAATAATAATTATATGTAATAATATAATTATGGGAGCTTCTCCTCCTGTAATTATTATTTATTAGGTTTAACTACTGCTGTACTTGAAAGATAAGCACTAATATTTATGGCATTTCCATAAGCATTTTTGAGGTGATGTTTTCACAAGCTTCTCTGGGAATCAGACTTCTGATACTGCTGCGAGATTTCAGTTCCCGATTCCTTTAGGTACCTCCTACAATTAGTGAGAATATTGTACCGTTGCTCTGCTTTTTTTTGTCTACCTCGTTTTTGCTGCTCTTTTGAAACCTCCTGTGTAACCACAGACAGTATGTATGTTTCCATGTAAAAGACAAATTAAAGCAATGAGCGGAAAATCAGGTCCTTGATTGGAGGCCACCTATTCCTATATCATAAAAAGGAATATGAGGAGGTGGTGAATCAATAACAAGGATAAAATAAAGAATATTTGGGAAAGAAGTATTTCTTGAAATATGACACTTAGATGTGAAAGTGTATCATAATCAGTATGTTAGTGATGCTTTATTATTTGAACGGTGATGGTAGCCTTGAATGCTACAAAAAATTGTGTTTTGAGCTCTTACCCAAGTCAGTTGATAACTTGCAGACCCTTTAGCCTATGTAGCTACTGCAGTTCTGAATGATTTAAAATAAATGAGCTGATAGAAGTTGACACAGGAAAATGGAGTCTTCATATTTATTAGCCTCTGGCCAGAAGTTTTTATCATTCACGTCTCCACAATACTACTACTTTGGTCAGGTGAATAAGCTATTGGAGCACCTTAAGCCACAACCTGTGGATTGCTCGGAAAAGAAAAAGTGGAAGCGTTTTGCAAGCTTTGTTGATAAATTACATGAGATGGATAAGTTGCCTGCCATATTTTTTATGTAAGTATTTACATTCCATGTATTATATATGTATTGCCTATATTCAGAAAAATGGCTTTTAGAAATAAGCATTGATATGGTTTGGCAAATGCCATTTATATGGTATTTGTTACCTTTGCTATAAAAGAAACAAAGTAAAGGCCTACGAGCTCTATCAACTCATGCATCTTTATGGCACTAAAGGTTTAGCTGAAATAAAACTGGGAGCATTTAATTACTCTGTGGGAAGGGTAGAATCCATGCATGATGTCTGAGAAAATGACAAGAAACTGAATCACATTGAAATGAGAGTCAGATTCTCAGTTGCTTTGCCACAGTGTAGTCAGTAAAACTTGTGGAAAGTATATGCACTTTATTTAGAGGTGCAAATGTAGAGGCAGATTTGCTAGGGAAAAGGTTGGAATGAGGTGTGTGCTATTAACGTGTGCATTTGTCACATCGTGACAGTTCCACTGCATAGCCTCTAACAGTCTCATCTTACATATAGTGACATGCATCAATCAACCTGTTTTGCATATATGTGACATGTAATTACATAACATCAAACATGCACAACTTTGAGCCTACTGACAATACTGTTCTTGTCAGTGATATTGCTAGTAAAGTAGGCATGTACCTCAATGCTGGATTTTATATTAAAAAGAAGCTCCTTATCAGTAAAGAGTTGTCTAGTGCATATTCTCACTGTAATAATTCATAGTAACAATCATGTAAAAATGAAAAGTTTTCTCATCTCAGTATGTAGCCTTGCCCTTCCTTACATTGGACGCTGGTATTTAGGGGTAGAATGCTCACTGCCGTTTCAGTTCTCACATGCTTGATGCTGATAAAAAGGCATTACTGAAAGAACTCTAGAAAGGAAGAAGCAAAAAGTGAATATACATACTGATGGCACATCTCAAATTACTCTAGTTGCTGGTAAATTATTTCTTTTTCTGTTTATTAGTGATGGTCTAGTTGTAAATTAATCTTATGGCTGATTTCAAGCTGAAACCAACAGTTTTCAAAAGGAGTCTTAGATATTTGTAATTCCCTCAAATACGGAATAATTTCAGGGCTGCTGTTTGAACTGCAGTATCATATTGGGGCACTCAATAGAAAGTTCCAAGGTGCTTCTCCTTAGGGGAGATGGATAAGTGCCTTCCTCTCATCTACCCTGGAATGGTGGGTCCTTAGAAATTCTGTGTGACTTACAGCTCTGACAAGAGACTGTGAGTAGAGTATGAATATCCTAGACAATTGACAAATGATCATGGTGAGACAAGAACACATTCCAGACCAGTGAACATGGAGGCAGAACTTAGTGGTATCAAGTTGGGGGACGAGGTACAAAAATCTGTTATCTAAGTGTCTTTTAAGGCACAGAAGTAGTGTAACAGTGCTTGATAGACCTCCCCAGTGTTCTTTGTAGTCAGATAAGGGACGAGAGTCAGAGAGAATTAAAAAAATAAAAATCTCTCTAGTTAAATGTCCCAGTCCTGAGAAATGGTGATGAAGGGGATGAGTAGTCTTTACAAGTAGTAGACAGCGACTTGGAGTAATGGATTGATATTTATGCTTCATTGGTGCTGGTGAGCTTTTTCTCCCTAAGCCATTGTTGATGAATGAGATTGCAAAGCAGTCATCCTGTATGGTGTTGGGTTAGCATGGAATTAATGGAGACTCCTGAGAGAGCAGGTATTAGAGCTGAGGAGCCAAATTGCTATCGCAGCCATTGGTGGTAGGGAAAAAGCAGTACTTAGCCTGCTTTGCTTTTTTTAGAGCCACCAAGGAGAACAACAGTCTGGCACCATCCTTTATGGCTGAATAAACTCAGTGATAGAGAGAAATTAGATCATTCATTCTGAGCTTCAAAGAGGGAAAAAACCCAGTAAATTGCAAATGACCGTTATTGAGCTCTGTCATCCGTGAAGATTTGAAAAGCTTAAGTTAAGGAGAGGTTACCTCCTAGCCTTAAAATCTGTATTTAGTCTTTCTGGATAAAAGGATAAAGTCCTTCAGTTTTTGCTCCTTTTCTTGCTGACTGGCAGATTTGAATGCCTTGTGACTATTCTAATGGACTAGGATGCAACCTTACCCATGTGTTGCCAACACCTTGTGTGGTATTAGTTAACAGGATCTGCCTGCTGCAAAAAGAATAAAAAAAATACTTTTTGAGAGTGAAGCTGGAGAAGTCTTCATCCCAGTTAAACTCCAAACAGCCCAATACTGAAAAAGCTATGAGGAAGAACAGCTATATAGAAGACCAAGAAAGACAGGCACTGTTTCTTAACTGGGTAGTTGAGAAGAATTAAAATGACTTAAGCTACAATTTGCTTTATCTGTATGTCCAAGTGTCCAGCTTAGGGAAAAGTAAAGTTGAGCATACTTTCTATAGATAACTTATTGGCAGAACCATTCTGCATTTTACCACTCAGTTTTGGAATAAGAGCAGTTTGAAAGTGACACATGGACTGTGAATTGGAGATGGAATAGGGATATGCTTCTAATGATTAGATTCTAACTATTAGCAGATGATAGGCCTCACTGAATATTATTGTAACAGCATTACATATAAATAAAAACTCTATTAGAGTTCACCAAACTGATGTATATTATATACTCTTTACTCTAAGATTTAACGTGGATTCAGTGGAATGTGCAGCCAAGAATGTATTTCTCAGTTTGCTGAAAAAACAAAAAAGTGAACAACACCCTAGCACTGAGAAGGAAGAAGAACATTTAAGGGATGAACTAAGAAAAGTGAATAAACAGCTAACAAAATTGAACCCTCAGTAAGTATTATAACTATATATTATTAAAACACTTACATATTATGACAGAGCATAATTTTGTGACAACTTATTTCTGGGGAATGTACCTTACAGCAGCACATTCATCCAGCTTGCAGTACAGCAGTTCCTGCTCCTTTTTGTGGCAGATATCAATCAGTAGTACCTAGTGCATAGTCGAGCAGCAGGAAGATACCAGTGTTGCTGATGCTGTGTAAGGTGCATGCACTACAACATAAGAATCAAAGAGAGAGAGCTGAGTATATGTGATTGGTCATTTTGGAATAATTTGCTACTGAGATACGAAGATGTCAGAACAGCTCTTTCTCCAGACAGTAATGCATCTGTTAAAAATGGTGTAGGATCTGATCCTTGTGCTGGGTCAGCCACTGTGGGAGAATATTTTCATAGTTTGTCCTCACCATGGCTGGTTACAGTGGTGGATCTCTGAAGTACGGGTTCACCTGGCTGGTGAGATGTGCTTTGAATATTTGTCAGCCTTTTGCTTGGATTTCCTCCTTAACCTTGAATTTTCTTGATTTTGTGATAGGGTATGGATTTTTATAAGGCATTTGGCAATGAAATATGGCTACAGTTATCAGGGTAGTCAGGAACATAAAGTATCATGGTTTTGTCCTCTTAATCATGGCAATTTAAAGTGCATTCTTTGGACACAATTTCATGAAAGAATGAACTTGGCTGACTTTAATAGTAGTAAGTGAGAACTTGAAAATCCAGTAGGAATTTAGACACATATTTAGACATTGAAGCAGCTTGAAAATCTGCCTCTAAATAGTTTTCCCTCTCCCCTATTCTTCAAATCCTGTCCTAAATCCTTATGGTCCATGTCATTATTGGCCGTAAATCCATCACATTTCATGTTTAATTCTTCTGCTGTGCAATCTTGTTAGCTTACTAATTTGCTCAGTGAGGTACTTACAGTTGCTGTCTTCATCTTCTTTTGATTTTGTATATCACCATAATTTCTCCTCTCTACTTCAGCCAAAATTACTTGCTGTTTTGCATACAAACTGTGATAAAAGAGAAGCTGTTAGGATTATCAGTAAGTCAACGTTAACAGATCTACCTACATGTTTGAGCCTACAATTTAAAAGGGAATGAGTCTGCATCTTTCAGTACCCAAAGAATATTTTAAAATCAAGAAATGAATGTTAATTACAGAAATAATATTTTTAATTACATATTGTACACAGGGATATCAAAAAGTTGAGCCCCAGTGAAATGGACAACATGATATTTCTTTTGACTACAAAACAACAGTTAGAAAACAGACTTAAAAAGCTAACTGCTATCCCTTCTGCATGTGCTTACACTGATCCTAAAGCAGTGGATGAAGATGTAAGTAATTCACTGATTATAACAGGGTTTTGGTTTTCTATGTCAAAAATGCATGAATTTGTGCATAAATATGCAGGAAGCATATAGTGTGTCATGCAGTTGTACTTAACAGTACACATCATTGACTTCATGAAACATTCTGAGTATTTCCATTTAAATTTGATTCCAGGTATCAGTCTTAGATAACTTTATGTCGTGGTTTAGCCTCAGATGGCAACAAAGAACCACGTGCCGCTCGCACGTGCCTTCCTAACACAGGAAGGATCGTAAGAAAAGGCAAGACTCTTGGGTTGGGACAAAAGCAGTTTAACAGAACAGCAAAGGGAACAGGCAAACAACAACAACACGGACAGGGGAATATACAAACGCGATTACGGGACCGCCGCTCCCCGCCGCTCGCCGACCGGCCGGACCCGGGACGCCCCAGCCCGCTTTTAAGCAGCAAGTTCCTGCCCCCTCCCCCGGCAGCTCAGGGTGGGCGTGGCTCACATGGCATGGAATACCAGGAAAAGTTAACCCTATCCCCACCGGAACCAGGACACTTTATTTTTAAGATGTATGGACAATTTTAATTCTGCTAAATAAAAAGGTGTTGACTTGTCCTTGTGATAGGAGTCCTGGGATTTATACTGCAGTTAATTCATTTCCATGAACTATCAGCAATACAATTCTGTTACTGGTCAATTCAGATCTTGGGCTACTATTTTTCTGACTGAATCATCAGTATAGGCTATATGGCTCTTCTGTGTACTTATAAAAACATTTTTAAGTAAGTGCTTCATATCTTGTAAAAATACTAAATAATAAAATATTTTAGGCTCTAAAAGTTCTATTCCTCACCAAGCAAAATTTTTCACACTCTTCGATGTGTTTATACCCCCTGAGGAAAGACAAGATGAGAAAAGCACTGAAAATCTGCAGGTGTTCATCAGCATACATATTCATGTATGTATTTGTATACAAATAATTAAGGAAGAATTTATGAAAGAGATTTATATAATTTGGTTTCCAGCAGTGAAACTGGGCCAGTCAAGATTCAGGAGATTCCCTCTGTTCTAAACTTCCTGAAACACGACTGTGGTTTATGTAGCTGTCTCCTCATGGCTGTTTTGTTTTTTTTTTAATTAAAAAAGTAATTGTGATACATGGCTCTTTATTCAGAGCAAAAGTGCTCAAAATTTTGATGAATTTTCTTGATAATCCTTTCTACTTATTGTGATATGTCTTGAAAGAGAGGAAAATTCTGTGTATTGGGACCAAACTTGAAAATTCTCATGATTCCTTATCCTGGGAACTTGGCATCCCAATGGCATTTTTGGACTGCCAGCATGGAAGGAATGTTTCTTCCAGAGTTGCACATAGGTAAAGGCAGTGAAGAAGTAGCTTGGACATTGAAACAGATGGCATTTGGCTGTAGTGTGAAGTTCAGAAAATACTGAAAAAGCTCATTTCAGTGCAATTTATGAGTTTGCGAAAGGGAAGCTTCTAACTATGTAGGGAGATGAAGTGGTGGTACCAAGCAAGGATGATAAACAAGAGCAAAAGATTATCAGCTTCACGTAGCTGCTTAGGAATTTGTTCTCCGATAGTGGAATGTAGTATATGGTCATGAGGCCATGCTTGAAGTAGGAAAGGCATGAATATGTAAGCTTGTCATGTCTGGTTCCATCGAGCTGTATGGTATGACAATTGGTATCTGTTGAAAAGGTGAAAAAACTTGATAGTATATAAAAGTGTACTGAAAAGCCTGATTTGTTGTCATACTCAAGCTACTGATGGTACACATCCAATTATATACTTCAGGCTTCAGGTTCACTGCAGATCATAAACAGCTATATTTGTCTGTAGTGCTTGGAATTTTATCAGATAAGACTTTTTTTTTCATTAACAACACCTGGTTGTGGTTAATCCTTGACATTTATTTTTATTTGTAGACTTTGAGGAAGATTTTTCATCAACTTAATTTTGAGAAAAGAGGCTATCTGCAGCAAATGATGGCATTGAAGGGCATTGGGTATCATCATGGGTCTATGGCTACCAAGGAAAGACAAGCAGTGGAAATGCTTTTCAGGCTGGGATATATCAAGGTTGGTAAATTGGGATCAGTTCTCTTTTTAAATTTTAATTTCTCCATATATTTAATTAAAAAATATAGTGTGCCTTTCACCAGTGGTAAAATACATTGCATTGACTTTGTCATGCTAATTTAAAAAATGTTGACATGAAGGTTTACAAACAAATAAAATTAACTTAGTGAACTGATAGCTGTAAAACTTTACTTCTAACTGAGAGTTTCTATCCTTCAGATTAGCTTATCACAGAATCATAGAATCATTTAGGCTGCAAAAGACTGTTAAGATAATCAAGTCCAACTGTAAACCTAACACTGTGAAGTCCACCACTAAACCATGTCACTAAGCACCACATCTAAATGTCTTTTAAATACCTCCAGGGATGGTGACTCAACCATTTCCCTGGGCAGCCTGTTCCAATGCTTGATAACCTTTTCAGTGAAGAAATTTTTCCTAATACCCAATCTAAATCTCCCCTGGCGAAACTTGAGGCCATTTCCTCTTCTCCTATTGCCTGTTACTTGGGAGAAGAGACTGACCTCCACATCTCTGCAACCTCTTTTCAGGTAGTTCTAGAGAGCGATAGGGTCTCCCCTCAGCCTCCTTTTCTCCAGGCTGAACAACCCCAGCTCCCTCAGCTGCTCCTTATCAGACTTATTCTCTAGATCCTTCACCAGCTTTTTTGCCCTTTTCTGAACACACTCCAGCACCCCAATGTCTTTCTTTTAGTGAGGGGTGCAAAACTGAACACAGTATTTGAGGTGCGGCCTCACCAGTGCTGAGTGCAGGGGCGATGATCACTTCCCTAGTCTTGCTGTCCACATGATTCTGATACAAGCCAGGATCCTATTAGCCTTCTTGGCAACCTGGGCACACTGCTGGCTCATATTCAGCCAGCTGTTGACCAACACCCCCAGGTTCTTTTCTGCTAGGCAGCTCTCCAGCCACTCTTCCCCAAGCTTGTAATGCTGCATGGAGTTGTTGTGACCCAAGTGCAGGACCTGGCACTTGGCCTTGTTGAACCTCATACCATTGGCCTCAGCCCACTGATCCAGCCTGTCCAGATCCCTCTGTAGAGCCTTCCTACCCTCAAGCAGATCAACGCTCCCACCCAACTTGGTGTTGTCTGCAAACTTACTGAGGGTGCACTCAATCCCCTCACCCACATTGTTCATAAAGATATTAAACAGAACTGGCCCCAATACTGAGCCCTGGGGAACATCACTTGTGACCAGCCATCAACTGGATTTAACTCCATTCACGAAAACTCTTTGGGCCCAGCCATCCACCCAGGATTTTTTACCCAGCGAAGCGTACGCCCATCCAAACCATGAGCAGCCAGTTTCTCCAGGAGAATGCTGTGGGAAACGGTCAAGGGCTTTACTGAAGTCTAGATAGACAACATTCACAGCCTTTCTCTCATCCACTAAGCGGTTCACCTTGTCATAGAAGGAGACATCAAGTTAGTTAAGCAGGACCCGTGTTTCATAAACCCATGCTGACTGGGCTTGATCATCTGGCTATCCTGTACATGCCATGTGATAGTGCTCAAGATGATCTGCTCCATAACCGGCCTGTACTTCCCCAGATCCTCCTTCCAGCCCTTCTTGTAGATGGGTGTCACGTTTGCTAACTTCCAGTCAACTGGGATGTCCCTGGTTAGCCAAGACTGCTGATAAATGATGGGAAGTGGTGTGGTGAGCACATCCTCCAGCTGCCTCAGTACCCTTGTGTGGATCCCATCCAGCCCCATTGACTTGTGTGTGTCTGAGCGGTGTAGTGGGTCACTAGCCATTTCCTCTTGGATTATGGGGGCTGCTCCCCCATCCCTATTGTACAGCTCAGGGGTCTGAGTACCCAGAGAACTACTGGCCTTACTGTTAAAGACTGAGGTAAAGAAGGCATAAAGTACCTCAGTGTTTTCCCCAGCCTTTGTCACTCTGTTTCCCCTTAGCCCTCCTTTTGTTGTTAATGTATTTACAGAAACATTTTTTATTGTCTTTTACTGCAGCAGCCAAATCAATGTTTTTTTGTTAAATGAACTCTATAGTATTATGATATTTTTTACTGTCTTCATGGAATATTTCAATTTGTGTTCAATTTCAATATTATTTCAATTTGTGTTCCACAAAAGATGTGGTATAAACTTTCAGGATACAAAAGTTTAATATGCATATGTAATAGCTATATGAACTACACTAAAGAGTGAAATTCATGTATGTTCATAGCTCTGTTAAATTCATCAGATTAAAGTTTAGCTGTATGAAAAATGATAGTAACATTCCTGTTGGTATAAGTTGGGTATTACAGGTGGTTTTTTTAAACTGGATATTGCCATTTCTAATAGATACATTCACGTTTGATATTTTATAGGTAGTCACAGCTACTTCAACATTTGGTCTGGGAATCAACATGCCATGTAAATCTGTTGTCTTTGCTGAAGATTCTGTCTTTTTAGACACCCTACATTACAAGCAGGTATGGAAATAGAACACCTACTTCTTACTACAAGAACAGTACACATGTAGCTGTCATCACACACAAAATCAGAAAAATGTCTTTTCTTTTACGTATACTTCTGGGTATGTTCTGAGTTCTAGTTGTTCGTTTTGGTGACAATAATAGTTTTAGCTAGGGTGATTTTTACCAGTGTTTCAGAACTGCCAGCCCACAAATAATGTATGTAGTCAAAAGACCTGTTTCAGCAATGAAAGTATTACAATTGCTCAGTAGATTAAAGGCCATATAGGCCAGATACAGCTTTTGGTATCACCTGGCAGGTAGCTTTGAAGTGTCAGAGTGCGAATGAATCTGTGCAGTAGCCGGACCTATGTGCATCTCCCATCTGCTGCACATAAATGATATGACTCCAGCTTTGTCACATCATCTGGTACAAGAGCTAAGTCCTTACAATGGACCTGACCAAGGACATGATCCAAGCAAGGGAATACACCCTTAGGCACCTTCCCTCTACTTCTTGTTCACATTCTCTGCTCTTCATTCATACTGAGACTACCTCTGCCCCAAATCTACCCAGAAATAATTCAGAGCTAAATGTGAATTGAAAATAAAGCTGATGTATGGGTATAAATTAAGTTAAAACTTACCTTGAAAAATATATAAATGTTTAAAAGACATGTGAGAGAATGTAAGTATCCTGGCCAGTGTTTAGGTCTTCTATCAACTTTGGAAGTTCATATTTTAAAAAGTAAATAAACCCACCACATTTGCAAACCAGATATATTTGAGGTACAACATATTTTGCACACATTATTTTAATAATTCTTCATAAATGCTTTATTAAGACTGTATACATGGTACCAGTGTATACAACTTAAGTATATTTTACTTAAAATTTAATAATTTTATTATTTTAATAATATAATTATTCAATCTTTTATTCTTAGTTGTCAGGACGAGCTGGAAGACGGGGACAAGATATGATTGGAAATGTGTTCTTCTATGATATCCCACTGCCCAAAATTGAAAGGCTTATCAAATCCAATGTACCTCAGTTGAAAGGCCAGTTTCCTCTGAATGTTACCTTAATATTGAGACTCATGCTGTTGGTTGCAAAGGCTGATGACAAAGCAGATGCCAGAGCAAAGGTTTAATATCTTTTTTATTAATAGCAATTTAATTAAATTATAATGTCTTTTTAACAGGAGCAGAAATTCATGCACTTCAGAAGTAAGCAGTCTGCCTCCAAATGAAATTGTGTACTGCTTCTAGTACCTGTGCCATCTTCTCCACAGTATTGTGCTGTCCATTTTCATGCATTTATTCTTTGCAATAAATATTATCATCAGAAATAATGCTACTATCAGGAAGGTATTTTTACTGAATCTTATTCCATGCAGTATTTCCATTAACTTGGAGAATCAGAAAGTCTTCCAATATTTAAAATTTCAGCTTTATTTGAGGAAAAGATGTGAACATATGTTTCCATAGGGAAGAGGGGAGCTATGAAATGCTATCTCAATTAAAACAATGAGAAAATTCTATTACTCACTTGTTTAAATACGTATACTAACTCTCTGGAATCAAATAATTCTTATTGTTGCCATTTAATGCAGTGATTTACATAAACAACCATGATTACAAATTGGTCAGAGATGTCCTCTTGTAATTATTAAGGAACGCTTACCTCCAGATGATCTGTTTTTTACATCCACTCCAGCATATAGACACTTATTTTCAAGGACTCACTGAACGAATTCAGACATATCTTCTTAAGATAACAAAATAAATCGGTAAAATTCCGTGTTGAGTACTAAAATATTAAAATGGTATTAAAGTGTAAGGAGTAATTTCAAAAAATTCCTGGTTTTAGTTTAATTATATTTAAATCCTTGTCATGTAGATCTCTATACGAATTTAATGTGATTAACTTTAAAAACCTCAGCATAAATTTAGAAAATGCACACACGTCTGACAGAGGATGGAGTTTTTCACAAGCATTTCCAGGAGTTAGGCATTCAATTTAAATAAAAATACAACATAATCCCCACCCAGTATTTTTACCCTGAGTTTCTTAGTTTGTGTTTATTTTTTTTTCTGTTTGTTTGACCAGGCATTGTCAGTGTTGAAGCACTCACTGATGTCATTCAGAAAAGAAAGATATGCTGAAATATTAAAAATTTATTTTATATTTTCCTTGCAATTTCTTATCAAAGAGGTAGGTTTTAACTTGCTCTCATAAAGGGTAGTCCTTAAATCCACAGTTTCTCATTTGTTTGTGTTAGTATGCTTTCATTTAAAGAACCATGTATTTTTACATTCCATAGCAACAGGCTATTTCTTCCTGTTAGAAAGAAATTTAATGAAACAAGATAAAATCAGAGTGCTATAAGTAATTTCAAAATTAACCTCAAACTTATGTTATGGAATAGATTCAATAGGGAAAATCTTATGTTATGGTTTATGTGATTACAAATTGATTAGCAAAGGAAGAGTTGTGCATCTATATTGTATATGAAGATGCATGCATGTGAAATGATAGCTGTTTAAAACATACTAAGGTTGACATGATTTACAAAATGCTGGGAGAAATTATATCTCTAACAAAAACTTAGGAAGTAGGTCTTGGGGAAGACTGAAAATTAGTGGTGTATATATCCATAGTAATAGTTTCAATTTGATGGGTACCATTTTGGAAAACTTTTCTTCATTACTCCATTTTGGTTTACAGCCCAGAACTACAGGCAGTAAGAGGCACCAGTAATCTGAGCCCAAATTTCCCTGTCCTGTTCCCAGAAGGAGCCCTAACCAACATTCCTGCCTCCTCAGCTGGGTGACCCTTGTATGTTAGACTAGGAGTCTGGTATTCCCATTGAAGGGAAGAATCTAGTCAGTGTACAAGAGAGATTAGTAACATTTCCAAAAAGTTACTGTTAGCATAAGAACTGGACAAAACCTGGTCCACGTACCCTGTCTCCAATAATTTTTCCAGGGAACTGTATTAAAAAAAAAAGAAAAAAAAAAGGCAAGCATATGATGATGATTCTCAGGATACTCCCTACTTTCTTCCAGGACGTGATCCAGAGTGATCTCTGACAGGAGAGGTGTCCTGGCATTTATAGCCTTTCATGGAGTTTTATTCCATGAGTTTGACTTGTTTTTTGGAAACCATGTAAGCTTCTAGCACCCAAATATCTTGCAGCAACATATTTGACAGATCACTGCTTGCTGTGCTTTTATCCCATCAAACATTTGAGTTAATGTGGTTTTTTTTTAATGGAAGTTGCATCAAATTTTACTTTGATCTAAATGATCTAAATTAGCACTAAAACTATGAGGTCAAGATCTATGCTTTGCACAGGGAGATGAAGATATCATGGAAATACTCAAATAGTTGGTGGCTTGTTTTTCAGTAAGGACAAATTTTTGCCTTTTATTGGAAACTGAATGGTCTCAATAAATACCTATGCATTAGGTTGAATGACTATTGTTCTGAATGCAACTGTTTTATATTTATGTCATATCCAGGTTCATCTTTCACAACTAAGCTTTTTTTGCTTTTAAATTAAACAGGGCTACTTGGATCAAGAAGGTAACCCCATAGGATTTGCTGGACTTGTGACACATTTGTACTATCACGAACCTTCAAATTTTGTTTTAGCGAGCTTTCTTGTGAAAGGTTTATTCCACAAATTGTGCCAGCCAATTAAAGGTAAATAATGCTCCATGCATCTTAATTACAGTCTATGGCAGGCTCTGTAGTCCCAATGGTTCTGAAATTTTCTGGGTGCCTCCTTGCTGCTGCCACCTTTTGCTTGCCTGACCTTCATTCTCATATGCTTGGCCTCTGCCTCTACATTGTGTGTATATGCTTATATTTCTGTCTGAGAAAGCCAAGGAACAGATATGGCAATGCTAGTGTCATGAACCTGAATTTGCTGTTTGCGAAACATTCTGACAAAGTAGAAGAGTGCTATACAAACTAAAAATAATAATTCTGACTCCAGAGCAAGATTTGAATGCCATGTAACAAATAAGATAGATGACCACTCTGAATATCAACAAATTAAAAAAACTAAGGTCTACTAATGTCTCATTACATGAGTAAAATCCATTCTGTGCACTGAGATATGCTGCAATATGTGAATGTGTAAGCATATGGTATTAATTTGTATGTATTAGTTGCTTAATTATCTACCAGAGGTTTTTTATGAGTTGATCTTTATCCAACATGGTTTTGCATAATCTCTGTCATGACAATGGCAGCTGGGAAGGAAACTCCTGACTAGCAGTTGTTTATTTTAAGCAAAAAAAAATCTATTTTTTTTTACACTTTCATATTTAACCCAAGTACTTTCTGTTTTGACATAGGCTCAACTGTTTTTTCAGAAGAAGTCCTGGAAAAGCTAGTCCTCATTCTAGCAAACCTATTTGGGAGAAAGCATCTTCCAGCTTGCTCAATGAAATATAAACAAACGTCTTGCCAGTCAAAGGTAGAGAAAGCATTGTTCTTTACGCTAACTTATGTTGTGTACCGCTTCAATGAATTTGTTTCCTTCTGTCAGTTAGACTAGCGTCTTTATGGATGTACAGTAGCCTGGTGGGCCAGCATGTAGCTGCGCACCCAGCCCACGGGTTGAAACAAAACCAGGGAGATTGCTTACTGGTTATGATCATTGGCAAAACAGCCTCAACTTGGGAAAAATTAAAGTAATTTTTTGCCAATTAAAATAGATTTTGGTAGTGAGAAACAAAAAATAAAAATTTCAACACCACCTCCCCCTGCCTCCCCTTCCCCAGCCTCAACTTTACTCCTTCATTCCCGACTCCTTTACCTGCCCCTCCATCCCAAGTGGTGCAGGGCTGCTGAGAAATTAGTTGTTGTGATCGATTCTTAACAGCTTGCTCTGCCGCTCCTTCCGCTTTACACATCACCCCGGCTCCAGTGTGAGGCCTCTCCATGGACTGCAGTCCTTCAGGATTAACCTGCTCCAGTGTGGGCTCTCCGTGGGCTGTAGGTCTTTCAGGAAACATGCAGCTGCTGTGGTGCGGGGTCCTTGACAGGCTGTAGTGTGGATATCAGCTCCAGCACGGTTGTCCCCACTGAGAGGGCTACAGAGAATTCTCTCCTCCACTGTGGTCTCTGCTACAGGCTGCTGGGGAATCTCTGGTTCATCACCCAGAGCACCTCCTTCCCTTCCTCTCTTATCCTGGTATGAGCACTGCTGCTTCTTACTCTGCCTGTGTGATGTTTTTGCCCTTTTTTAAATAAGTTTTCACAGAGGTGCTGGACCTGCGTCTGATGGGCTCAGCTCTGTCCTGTGGTGGGGACGTTGGAGCTGGCTGTGTCTGTCACAGGGCAGCCCTTGGCTGCTTCTCATAGCAGAGAGCACTGAACTGTGTACACCCGCAACTCCTCTCTGCCAACACCTTGCCTCCTACATGCAATACAAGTAGCTAGAATGAATGAAAAAAGTACTTACTGGATTAAAATAAAGAAGCCTTGATTTAACCAAAGAAGCAGCAGTTGACTGTCAGGTTAAATGAAAAGTACCAGACTATTCAAGTATGTTTTAGTGATGACAGATATTTATACAGTTACTGTCATGATATTACAAAATGTAAAAGTATAAATGACACAGCATTTCTTTATACAATACAACTCAAGTATCTCTTCCCCGAATGGCAATTCACTTTCTTCTCCTTTGACAGACTTTTGTCTCTGTCTGAGGAGCTGTAGCTTTTTGTGACACATACCTAGAAGGACACCAGCATGCTCTGTGGTACATTACATGGTAGGTGTAGGACTTTTTCCAAAAATAGGACAATATTTGTAGGATGAGCATTAACATTAGTTACGCACAAAGTTAACCCACCATGGGTACAGGCAGAAAGTGAAATATTTATAATGTGCTCCTGTTGGTTCTTCTATGCAAATCCTTAAAATTTTGGAGGACACAGCTATGGCTGGAACAACAAAGGAAACTTACTCCAGATGAAGATACTTATGTGGCCAGTTTCCAGCAAGCATTCCAAGAGGAATAATGTTATTTATGTCTGAAAAGTGGCTGGTCATGTAGGAGAGATTACAGGACTGCTGTGGCTAATGGCAGCAAAGGATCAGTCTGTCGTGTTGGTAAGGAACCTGTTGAACACTAAGTTATGCAAAACAACATCTGGGAAAGGCAGCCTTTCAAAAGTCCATTTTTAGCTAGCTGAAACATCTTTAATAGAGCTGTTTGCCATGTAATCTGTGACTAAAAATCTATGAATTTTATACTTACTGTTAATCTTCCATAACTTTTTTTTGCATGAAATTCATGCTCATCTTTAAGATCCGTTAATTCTAGATGGTCAGGCAGCCTGACAAGTTGGGTAAAGTTTGCGGCTGTACTCTTTCCTTCTTTCTACTAATATGCTGCGTGTGTACTAATACTTTATGTATATGCCAATGTAGAACTGATACTTTTGGAGAAATTACCTGAATTAAGCAATAAAGTGTATGTTATTTCAGGTCTTTCTAGAAGATCTGCCAAAAGACTTTGCGGATGCTGTAAATGAGTACAACACCAAAGTAGAGAAAAATTTTGCTCATTTTCTTCTGACAATTGCCAAGCTGGCAGATATGGAACAAGAATACAGACTTCCACTGTCAAAGACAGGTAGGAGGTGAAAAATAATGCATATTTATAATTTGTGAAATTGATTTTATTAGGAAAGTTAGTTTAATTCTTACTTTGTAAAGAAAAATGGTGACTTCAGACATGCTAATAAAAAAATACAATTTCATGCTAATAAAGAGATACAATTTTGTACAGGAAAAGGATAATTTTATTTGCTATTCTTTTGTTATTTTGTAGAGGAAATAAAAATCAAAGGGACTCTTTTATAAAAGAAAAAAATACATTAAGTGTAATTATTGAATTAAAGCCTTTTTATCTAATCATCAATGCATTTGTACATCCTCGAATACTTCAATTGCTTTCAGAATCTTACAAAAATTAGATTTTCAACATCTGAACAGCCTTAAGATTGAAGTGAAAGAAAAACATTGTACCATTTGTTAAATCAACTAAGTTACTTATGCCAATAAACGATGGCCAATAACCAAAGCAATATGAAAAGGCATGACTATAAAATTACCAAGCAACATGGACTGGGTGAAAAATATTTAACTACTCAACAATCTCATGTTACTTTGTGGAAGAGAGATATAAAAGCAATGTAATATACCACTATCCCATTGCCTAGCTCCTCTTAAAGTAACGTGCCCTCAAAAATACTATTTGTGCATTGAGGAAGCTCTTTAATTATAGCAGATAACTGTATTTATTTATCCTTTCTTCCAACACTGGTACGGTGATTATTTTTTTTTGTTTAGTTTCTGCTGTGTACAAATAAAAAAAAAAAAACAAAAACACAAATCACCTTAGAAGCTACCATATCTTATCATTTGCTTTGAGTTTCAAGTCATAAAGATCATAAAGTTTTGTATAAAATGGATGTGAACTTAATACAGTTGTGAGGGACTGGGGGAAATAAGCAGGTAAGGTGAATGCAAAACAAGATTGAATACTACGTGTGGCTTGAGATGGTAAATAGCAGTTTTCCATTTCAAGTACAGAGCACTGGAAAGTGCTACATAATGGTATAACATTATCAACACTACAGTGAAATCCTATTTTTTCATGTTCAATTTAAGATTGCTTATTTTAACAATGGAGGGACCCCACAGCTTGATATGTTACCTGACAAATGTAGGAAATTAAGAGCTGTAAATTACAAAATGGTGGAATTCCAAATTAGAAGAGCAAAGCATGGGCTGCCTTGCATTTTCAGGATACATATTCCTTTATATATATATTACTGTTACTAATGCTACTTTTACCCAGGATGTGAGCTGTGGAAATTTAATTTCCTATTTTACTTGAATGGTAAAGTTTCTTGATTAAATAAAAGGTGTAATATGGTTGCATTCTTCCCCTTTTGCTGAAGCTGTTTCACTTTGAAAGAAACACTTTCCCAGAGATTTACACAAAAAGAAATACAAGATCAAACCATGTCCAGTTCAAGAGTTGGTAGAGACTTTTCTAGTTACTTACCATAACTTGGGGCAAGGCTGCAAAAAAAATATGTCAAACTGCTCAGATTTTTTTTATGAAGGCCATAAACAGTGTTAACTACAGCATACTTACAATAACACAAAGCAGAAGAGGTTGCAACATAAGGGTTGAAAGTATCGTTGATAATGTCAAAGAAAGAATAAGCTTCTATTTAGAAAAGGAAAATTATAAGTACTAATATATTTAGAAATAACTAGACAGGTCTTCTACAGGCAGTGACTGAAGTTACAGGCAGACCATAAGCCAACTGAAATGCCATGCTGTTGTAAAAACAGAAATTCATACTGGGTTGCATAAAGCAGAGCGCTTGTATGTGATAACCTTCACATACTTAAACCCTAACAGGGCTCCAGTTACAATATTCATTCTTTAGAGCTCCACTCTTCAAGAAAAATGTTGGCTGGGAGTCCAGAGAAGAGCAATAAAGATTATTAGGTGTCTAGCTATTAAGACCTGTAAGTACAAGTTGAAAAAACCTGTTTTTCTTCAGTGTAGGACAGAATAAAAGATGGAGGTAAAATAAGTGTTCTAATAGTAACACTCCCTTTGGTTTTGGCACAACTTCATGCTGTTAGCAATTTTGGCCACAGCTGAGTCAAGGAGAAAGGCTTAAATTGCGAAGGGGGGATTGAGATGTAATTATTCTCATCACTAGAAAGCTCTTTCTTATATACTATAAATAATTGTATAGACGTTCTTAAGAACAAAAGAAACAAACGTGTATCAAGAAGGATTTAAATTTAGAAGACTAACTCCATTTCCTGTCACTATCTACTGAACTGAAAATTTCTTGCTTTTGAAATAGGTTGCTGAAAGGGAGCTTGTGCCTGCATACCTTATGTTGTATTTGAAACTTCTTTCCTAGATTTTACATCTAAGAATTGGCATGGCTCTGAACTAGCATCTTATTTGATGGACAACACCAAAAGCATATCTGCCATCTCACCTTTTGCATGCTTATCTGGAGTGGTTGATAACGATCTATTTCATGGGGAGATAATTAATAAAGTAAGTTTGGTTTTTTTTTATGGGGGGCAGAATTTTATTACATTTCAATAAAAATAATCTTTTATTACACTTTGCTTGCATCTCTGTAATGATGACACTGCGCTCAAGTGTCACTCTGTCGGAGAAACAATTTGAATGGTCTCAGAAAACAAAATTAAATCAGCACCAAGTAGCACCACATTATCACAGTGCAAGAAACACAGAATAGATGGATTTAGGAAAAAAAATCTGTAAATAGTTTGCTTTCTTGCAAGGCCTCTTTGCCTCCTGACTCTGAGACAAGTAAATGACTCTAAAATTTCAGATTCAGACCATATTCACGGTTTGTTTTCTCCATGTAAGGAGTTAATTTATTTTGAAAATCAATGACAGTAGTCTCAAGGATCCTAGAAAAAGGATGCATTATTGCATTGATCAGCTGCTTCTCAACTAGGATTTCAGTGATCATATTAGTTAGCATATGAATTAGCTTAATTGTAATATACATCACCATGTTGACTGTCGACTTGCCTTTTCCTGCAGTATTCTACATGGGCTTTGTAGGAATGTTAGGGAATTATCACACGCCTCATAGTTCTGTAGTAGGAAAAATGGAATTCCAGGAACTGGGGATTTGAAATTCACCCTCACCCTTAAAATGTTCCACACTTAAGGTTGATTAATACATTCAAAGCATCAGTGAGAGAGTCTGAATACATGATCTATGCATATGGAAAAATCCCCATCTAAAACTCAAAGAGAAATCCAGTGGCCAAAACCACGACACCTAGTCAAACTTAAACTACTCAGAACGTCCCAAAGCTGCACTGGCAGTGTAAGTCACTTTACTAACAAACTCTCTCTTGTGTTTACAGCCCGTATGTACTTGTGCAGATTTTTGGTTTGGTCCGGGATTAGAAGTGTGGAAATTTCCAGGTGTGGGTCTAGAGGTGTAGGTTTGAAAAAACAGGCATATACACAAAACTACAATAGCTATTCAGCAGATTGTTCTATTTTTTTTTAGGCTGTTTTACGTTCTCTTGGAATTAATGTCACAAACTGTCCCCTGTTTTATTTGAACAAGTATGATAATCAAGGAAGAAAGAGGCCACTCAATGCATATGCACTGGACTTTTATAAGAATGGTTCCTTGACTGATAACTGGTATGGACTACCATTTAAAATATGCGGCATTGCTTACAATATGGTACATAAGGATATATTTTTGTTTTTAAAGCCTTCTCCCTCCAGAACTTAGGGATGGAATAGCTGTTTAATATGATTAGATTAATTGAATGTTTTAATGAGAATAAAACAGATACTATAGTGAAGTCCAATGGCAACAGCTGTAAAGTATTTGCTGGGTATTCCAACCTGTACCATAAATGGGAAGTCTTGACTTCAGTGACACAGGTTATTTTGACCAAACAGTGGCATGATCTCAAACTACCTCTCATTGCTTGCAGCATCCAAAACATAAACTCTTTTCTGTTACAGGAAGGCTGTTGTCATAGAAAACTGACTTCTACAGTAGCAAAGCAAAATTTGCCAGTAATTCAGTATTTGTGTCAGTATTGCTTCAATGCTTCCTGTTCTCCTAATCTTTTCTAAGCATTTAGCTACTTGTCCTGATAATTCAATCATACTCTTCAAAGGAAAAAAACCCACCAGCTACCAAAAACTCTGTGCCCAAGCTGGTCGACCGCCATATCTCATCATATTTTCATGCTTAAACCTGTGGTACATGCGGTCTTCCTTTCTTCTTTCCTCCTGGGTCACTTAGGCTCTTGCTTTTCCAAAACTGGAGTTTTAATCTTTTCTTGCACACTCTTGTGCCTGTTTCTTCTAACACTGATCACAGATTCCTCCTTTAATCTGTTTCTGTTATTTGACCAAGCTTTTGTCATCTGTATGCTGCTATGTTACCATCTCCTAGAGGACCGCATAGGGCTTCCTCAATTCAGGGACATTCCTGATTTTGTTCATTGTGAAAAAATCTTGATTAAATAAAAAAACACCCACTTCTGAAGAGCCTGTCAAGCTCTTACACTTGATAGAGCTCCAAATCTGTCTTTGAGACGCTTTCACCTTCCAAATTAAGCAATTTATAAACTGCATCAATCTCCTGTTCCTTCTTCTCAGAAGCTAAGTATGAGATTTTCTTTCTTTTGCTCTTACCATTTACAGCCCTGTTGTCCTCTTCAGTCTTTTAGAGATGTGCCTGCTGAATGTGATGTCTTGTTATTTTCATCATTATCACTTTCACCTTTGAATCTCACTGGCCTTCTGTAACCTTGTTCATTAAATCAGTCCCTTTATAAAAACTTCTAGCTTGCAGTTATAAATGAAGGTATTCACATACTTGTTTTATTCCCAACGTCAGCTCAAAAAAGCTCAACCCCAAGATCCATCTCCCAACTACTCTATCAAGTATCTTTATTTTGCCTTCATGCTCATAGCCAGTAACTTACTTATGAGTAAGAAAATACCACCTCTGCTCCCTGAGGGTGCTGTTGGGAATATATAATCTTATCTGCTTTTTTGTAAGCTCTTCAAAGAAGATTCTAATAAGAACAGTTAGAATGCACATTCCGTGCACTGTTGTAGTTACAATAGCAGAGTTTGGCACTAATACCACATTATCAAGAGATGAGGAAATACACTGATTATAGAATCACATTCTTTGATTCTATCAAGCTGGTCTAGGGAAAGATGTCCCTGCTCCGGGCAAGGGGGTTGGACTAGGTAATTCTTAAAGGTCCCTTCCAGCCCAAACCATTCTATAATTCTATTATTTTCAACACAATACTGATTTTTTTTTTCCTAATGTAGTATTCTTAATTTCTAGGATCTCAGCTTATTAAGTTGTTTTTCAGTAATCAGTGGTCCTTTTTGCAAAATGTAGGGTCTTTATCATCTGTAGAAGGCTTACGTTATCTCCTAGTCAATTTAGCCAGCAGTTTCATCTGAAGCATAGCATTCCAGTTTAGCTTGTGACAAGTTAGTTATGCAAACAGTTGAAACCATGTTCCCAAGATAATAGTAATAAATTATCTTATCTTTCCAAACATTACTCATGAGTCTTTTCTATGTTTAGTGTAATTATAGAACCATGGGCCTCTATAGCATAATTAATTATTTAAAGTTTATAGATATTCTGTAGTAATCCTAATGAACTAGTACGTGAGTGTTTGTGGCCGTGCAAGATGCTCTCTGCATCCTTACCCAACTTAAATAGTAGGGTTTATTAAAGGTGAAACAGTATGTTATAGTGCATATCGACTTAAATGTTTTCTTTCTTTAGGTTAAATGAAAGAGATGCTTACTACGCACTCAAGGATTTTTCACTCCTCATTAAGTCTATTGGGTATGATATGCTTGTGCTTTTTAATATACAATACATATTTCACCTCGAAAGCAACTTAAAATGAAACAATTTTTTTGTTGTTGTTTCTTTTTTTTCAAAAAAACCCAGAACATCACTGAGTGAACTGTGTGATAATCCAAATGATAACGTTCTACTGGCATTTCGGCAACTGGGTGCAATCTATGAAGAGAAACTGAAGTCTGTTACCTGAAGGAAAAAAAAGAAAGCAGCAGTACATACTCCTTTTACCACAGAGATTAGCTGCCTTTTAAGTTAGGAAGTGACTAGGTCTGAGTTTCATAATAAAGCTTTAGTAATATCCAATATTAGTAATACAAAGCTTACTTTAGAAAATTAACCTTTACACACTGAAATTTTAGCAGATCCAATATCAGCAAAATGATTGTTTGTAATAGATTACAAAACTAGGTAATCACACTTATCTTGTAATTGCATGTTTTATTTTTTTTTAGGCAGTGGTATGTATGTTAAGACAGCTCTCAGAAATATACTGAACAAATGTCACAGTTCTGACACCTGGTGAGATTAGCGTCTCAGTGGGACAGCATTGGAAACTTTCAGCCCATTTGTGAAGGATGTTCAGCAATTATTTTGGCAATTATAATCAAATAAATAGGTCTAATTATTTTCCAAGGTTTCTATTAAGTTATGAAGTAGTACCTTCATGAACTGTTATAAAAGCTTTTAAACTGGTCTGCAATTTTAGTCAACAAACTTTTAAGTATAAAGAGGGGTTTGTATCAGTACAATGAAGTTTGATTAATAAAATGTTCCAACCCTATGGAGAATTGCTTCATTTTTCATTTCTTGAATCCTTAAGAGTCAGAAAGATCCAGGACACCTCTAGCATACTTGTCAAAAAGTCCCTCGCAAGACAAATTACTGAGTTTAGTAAAATAGGTTTCCCAAACTATTTTCTTGGTATTTTTGCTGGAAAAGAGTTTTCAGCAGTATTTTCATACTATTCCTGAAAACTCTTCAGTTTACCGCTACATTTTAGTCTATTTGTAGTCTGAAAAAATATACACACACATACTAAAGTTTAGATAGGAAAATCAGGCTTTGACGACAGTCCTCATTGCCACATACAATTTTATAACGATGACCAAGATAGTGATGGAAGTTATTCTCTATTGGTAATAACAAAATGTGCATTGAGGACCATTCAGAATCCCATTTCTCTGAATAAGCTCTGGTGTTCATCAAACCATCACTGATAAAGTCTTTGACTTGAAATCTCTTCAAGCAGCGTTAAACTGCATGCAATGTATTGCTGAGAGATATTGGAGGGGGGAAACCTTTATGTAGTCAGGTAGTGCTGCTGAGCTACCATCAACTGACTTAAACTCTTTTCTCCTTCCAGCTTTTTAACGTGTGAAACAAAATTATAACAGAAATGGAACATAGTGGTAGAAAAGACTGCTTTAACTCTGCTTGGACAATAAAATTTACTCAAATTATTCTTTACTGCCTGCAAGTTGTGCCATATGTAGATAAATCTTGCACAACTGTTCCTCAGCTAGGGTAGAAGTGACCTTATTTAGACCTTTCCATGTTCATGTTTTGTGATGCAAACGGAGTAATCTTTTTAGCTAAGACACAATTAATTGACCAAGGCATAAAATCAGAAATTGGTCTTGTTGTGTTCTCAGTTATTTGATGAGTAAGCATGAAATCCTGGGTGAAAACCAAACTGATTAGGTCTATCACAGGGTACTTCAGGTATGCTGAAGACTATAACGTCTCTTAAAGCGTTAGTAACAGCAGGCAACATTTCACTTTTAATACTGTATATAAAAAGCACCTCACTCCTGTTATAGCTTTTAGTAATGACTCTGTAGTGAAAGATCAACAAGTGATTAAGTCAAAACGACCAAGGAATCAACTTGAGAAAGTATCAGAAAAATCAATAATTCCACTGATTTAACATCTGTGTGGACTTAATTTTAGTGTGACCAGTTGTAAATAAAACATCTGGCTTTACATTTATCTTCTCTGTAAAACCTTAATGCTGAGCTGTAATGCACTTAGACAACAACTTGCCATGCTTGAAAAGCAGTCCTAGGACTGTACTGAACCCATATGCCAACTATTTCTGCTTTTAAAAATAGTGCATCATAGTCTATTTGCTTCATGATTTTATAATGGTGTCTTTTTGCTAAAAGACAAAAAGCATGTCATTTAAAGTTTAACTTTATCAAACTCTTCTGAAACACTGTAATAGAAATGAACAGAAGGTATGTTGAAAATAAGCATTTTTAAGAAACTCAGTAGGGTTTCTGAATAACCCTAGCTCATTAGGATTTTTTTTTTTCAGTCACTGTAGCAGAAAACAAGCATTTTCTACAACCTACTGGCAACAAATTTTATAGATTCCTTATCTGTCTCTCTAAAATTGTTCTATTTGTCTCGTTTTCATTATAGTGAGATCAACCTCCATCCATGACACTTTCTGCCATTTTCATGCTCAGCCTTTGTCTTCCAGTAACTTAACTTAATACCTTTTTAACACTTTCCCCCTACACAGGCAGAACATGAAAAGAGTATCTAGAGATAAAAGCAGAACAATTCTTAAATCTTACTGTATTTCAGTTTCCTCTGAAGATGAACATAAAGAAGTATAAAACTAACAATAAAGAGATTTTTCACCACCTTCTTTACAGTAATGCAGATGCAAAGGGAACATTACTAAGTTTTATAAGTTCTAGAAACTATTTTTCAGCACATTTAATAGAAGAATGCACTGCCACAGAAAAACTGAGGCCAAGAATTTAACGCAAACCAAATTAAAGTTACATCAATGTTTCCTAAACCAAGAATAGTATTTCTAAGTATTCTGTCACAGTAAGTATATTGGTAAGCCCTGCAGAGATTTAAATTTAAGTAATATTTCTCTTATGAAGTTACAAAGATAATTTGGATTTTTTTTAAGACTACTATGTAGTTGCCAGTGAAAAATTCTGAAGGGACATTAAACATTCTGATCTAATACTTGCCAGTTGACATGTCTAACTAATGCAGGATTAGTTTATTTAAAATCTGGCACCAGCTCTTGCTGGAAAGTGAATGCTAAAGGAAATAGTGCTTTAATCTGAAATAGTACTACCATCTGCCTATTCTAATAGCTAAAGCACAATTATCTCTTAGCTGCAAAAAAATGGTTAATACATTAGAAAAGATGGTATTTTTATCCTCACTTTGTATCATATTTCACAGACTAAGAATTCAGTGAGTTCTGGATCATTAATACTTGCAGTAGGAAGTGCTGTTTTCCTTTTTTCCTATTGTTACACGAATTCTAAAAGGAGACTTCTGTATTTTAAAAGCTAGATTCTCCTAATGCTTTCATCAAAACAGCAAGTTATTATCTGTCCGTGGTTTCCCAAACTGGTGCCAAAAGGAACTGAGAATAATTGCGATGGTTACTTTTCATAAAGGCAGCATTTCCTTTCTGCAGTGTATAACAAGAACATTGATGTGGTGTCTTAATTTCAAAAGCATAAGAGAAATTATTGAAATCACACTAGAAGTTGCACGTTCAATACAAATCAAATACATCACAGAAAAAGAAAACAACCAAAGGGAGATGCGCAAAACAGTTTTCAGTAATGCCGTCCAACATCCTTTATTTTCCCCATGGCTCTGCTCCCTCCCTGCCCTTCCCTAGGAGAAGGCTGTTGCCTGTGCTCTCCTTACTGATTTAACCCTGGTGCAAGTGCTGCTGTACCGAAACAGCAACATACTGCTTCCTCTTGCTGAGGCTTCACTGGACCTGCTTTCTGGGACACCTCAGTCCCCCACCACCCACACGTACCCCAGGGGCATTTCTGGGAAGGTCTGCATTCTTAAAGATACAGCATATATAGTCATACTTAAGTCTTTAACAGGACAAAACATTTTTTGGTTGTTTCTTCAATTTGGGTTTGTACTACAAAAATCACTTTAGGACATTGTACTTGCTGATAAGCAATTGTGTTTCTAACAGAGATAGCTAATTGGCAAGAATCAGGGAGAACAACAGCTATAAAATCACAAGTATCCCCACTTTTTAATGTGTTAAGTAGCATTTATTCAATTCCAGCTTATTTAAGTATAAGTTATCTTCCATTTCACTGTCTCTTCATGTCTCTGATTTTCTTCTAGTAGATACTTTGTCTTCAGCAACAGAAAAATATTCTGATGCGCTGCTGGTGTCAGTAGAGGTGGATGTTTGACTTAGCTCCTCAGTGTCAGAGTCGCTGTCACTTGGCATTCCTCCTGCCTCATTTAGCGTAAGCACAGAACCTCCTGAAGATGGATCATCGCATGTGCCAGGCACAGAACAAGTTGCATTCTGAAACAGTACAGACTCAGGTGCATCTTCCCTCTGAGGACAGTTGTTTTCAGACATAGTTTCACTTTCTTCATCTTTTACCTTTGTTTCTTCTTGTGTTGTTGCTGTAATAGTAAGTTGAGTGGAAGATGCATTCTCGCATTTAACAGGAACCACAAATGGACATAAAGGCTGACTGCAAGAAGAATTACTATCCACAAGTATTTCTGCACTTTCAGTTTTCTTAGGTGAGTTCATGGGAAGCAGAAAACCTTCACATTTTGGATGACTACGGCTAGAAGCAGGCTCTGCACACTCTGAAGATACAGGCTTCCCTACATTTAGAGGTGTTTTGTCAGGAGATTTCAGCATCTCTTTTTCCATTTTTTCAGTACCATTTCCAGACAAAAACGCAGAGGAAGTCTGTGAGTCAGAGGTATTTCTGACAATACTTCCAAATGAAAATACTGGTGAAGGCCACTGAAAACAGTTACTTCTGAAGGAAAATACACAATTACTGGGGAGAAGGGGGCACTCGGAGACATCACTCGCCCCAGCTGCAGCGTTGGTTTCTGAAGTACTGCAAGCTACAGTCGTGATGGATTCTGAGGCATTAGCTTTTTGTTCCCCTGAGACAGATGGCTTCTGTGTACCACATTCTGCAGCTTCCTTTGCACAAAGTGTTTTTTCTCTCATGTGAGATGATGTATTTTTGTCAGATGGCTTCTCAGATTGGCTAAAAAGTGAGGATAACGGTAAAACCTTAGACGAATTGCTGACTCCCAATCCTGTAAAACAATCTCTCTCTGAATTGCCAAAGGGAAACAAAAAATCTGGCTTCTCACTTTTTGCTGAGTCTAAATTAGGACTGGTTGAAGCATCAGAAACTGTGGTTTTGGTTACAGGACTGTGTTTTCTAAATTTGCTTTCATCCTCATTATCGGTTTTATCTGCACGATCACATTTTCCCAGATAAAATTGAGGGAAAACATATTTCCTGTCTTTCTTTTTTAAGGAAAATGTACCTGCTTCTTTAATAAATCTTGGTAACGAGTTGTTACATGCGCCAAAAGCAAAAGGTGAAGCAGAAAGCATCTCTGCAGAAGCATCTATAAATTCTGAATTTGAAACAGTAACAGCTACTGATGCTGCTGGTTTTAGGCCAGATGAAGTGCTAGAGTTTGTGTCCACTTTGTTGGAAACAGTAACTGCTGATGCCTGCATTGGCAATTTTTCTTTAACTGCTAAGTCTTTAGAGTTTTCTGATAAGGCTGGAGTGGTTATTTCCTGGGAACTTCTCTCATGAAAGAATTTTAAGTCACCATTTTTTTCAGAAAAGTTTGTATTTGTGGATGGGATGCTGTGATTACTGGTTCCAGAAAAGCTTCTCTCAAAGCCATCTGCTCTTTGCAGGGTTCCCGTTTTAACTTTATCTGTGCTATTTGCTTTGGTAGGTGAAGATACAAAAGGAGTTCCTGAAGACCTATCCTTCAAAGCCTCAGCAGTTACAAATTTATACTTTCTATTTGCAAGTAAAGTTTGTGTCTTGCACTCATTGGTGAGCTTCTGATGTTCCATATAGTATTTGTAACGCAACTCCTACAATTACAGCAAAAAATCCTGTTAAGTAAATTGGCATTTGTGGATTCAGAGGTTACAAAACTCACATACAGTCCTAACACTGAAGAAAAGTTTTTGTATATTCTATAGCATTTATGATGTGTTTTTCTATTGCTGCTAGAAGGCAACAGAGCACAAGTCATTATGGAAAGAGTTCTTTAAAAACAATTGAACAAGATACACAAGGAACCCTGACGACAAAATAGGTTTTCAAATAGGAGACTATAGAAAACTGTATTTAAGCAGAAATAGCTAAAAATACTAGCTTAGACATGAAGGGACAAATCCTCAAGTTGTCATGAAAAATAACCATCTGAAACCAATTTAAGTGTTGGGTTTGGGTTTTTTTTTTTAATTATTTTTTTTTTTTAAACTAGATACAATAACTATGTAACTTACATTCTCAGTGGGAATAGAAAACAGACGTTCTCCAAAATAATACAGGCAAAGAGAAATAATTCTATATCTAAAGGACATCGGCAACATTTTCATTTAATCATCTGCCATTGTTATTCTTAGAACATACATTATGTGATTCACTGCCAGCCAGGCTTCACTAACCATAACTAGAATCATTCTGTACAGAACAATACTCATCCACCCACACTGAACTACTATTAAGTGAAAAAATCTAGTTGTATAACTAGACTATTGGAAATGAAACAAAAAAGAGACTGGATTCAGTTTCGTGTCAAATTATCACGAGTTTAGGTAGTCTTAGAAGAGTGAATTCTATTATCTTCAGAAAACAGAATACAGGCAGATGACTTCCTCTTCAAACAGGCAACAGAAGCTCATTTGGATTAGAAAGCTACAGATTTGACTCAAAAAGTCACATCAAAACATAAAAATAAATATTAGAAGTTAGCAGTAAGATTAAGGTCCAGCTTTCTGAAGAAAAAAGAAAAGAGTAAAATCCTGACAGCTTTTAATAACCTAGTCAGATTTACGTTCTAGAATCAGAAGGGTACCTTTCCATTAAGAAAACTGAAAAAAAGATTATAAAAGCTATTTAGAAAGTTGTGTCATAACAAATAGTAACTTAGCCATACTTACAACAGATGTTCAATCATACCTCATGACTCATGTTTTGAAATGCTGACATTTCTGATATTGACATTAAGCGAGTACAGATCCTGCTACCGTCTGCTAGTGCTTCCTCCTGTCCTGCAACAGGCTGAAAAATGTTTTGCAGCAGATGTTATAGCTCATTTTGGTAAGCAAAATAAACAAAATAGTACAGTGCTCTTACCCCACAGTCAATAACTTACAAGAAATGTGTTGGGTATATTCTTCTGCTCCTGCCATTGCTTTATGTTATTTTTAAGTAGAGTATTTTTTGTCAAGTTCTCATTTCCTCCAGAAGGTAGATCTATTAGAAAGAACACAAAAATACCGATGGCGAGCATATGAAGTATGGGAAATACTGAACAGTTCCTGTGCATCTAAAGAGATTCCAATAAAGAACAAAAGTATATTGGCCTAAGTGAGACCTTAGTACTTGTCAAAACTTCAGGGCCTGCATAAGAAGTTTTCTAAATGCCTGGAGATGCTTGCCCTGACACAAAACATAGTATTTCCTCCGGTGGGGTAAAAGCGTTTAATCAGAGCGTAGTTAATGTTCGTATTGCACTACAACAAATGCCCGTCTAGGTCAGCAACACACTTCCAACAATGGTGATACTGGTTGCACAGAAAAATTATAATGACGCTTCCTCCAGCTTCCAAAAATACAGCCGAGGGACCTTCTAGAGAAAGCACATTGACAAAATGCATTTAAAAGCCCTCAATGAATTTATCATCCCTCAATTTGCTCAGTTGCCTTCTGAACACTTGCATACTTTTGCCATGCAGATTGTTTATTAGCAATTAGTTCCACAAGTTGCAAGTTCTTAGAGTGACTTCCCAAACCTTGTCCTATAATAAGTCCCTCTTCCCTACCTTTAACAATGCCTACACTAATGGGCATTAACTTCAAAGCCAAGATTTCATTAACCACAGGTTTGATGTCCATCTTCTTTTGAGTATATTCTGGCGGTTTTTCATAGCTGGATGCTATATTCATCAGGTCAAGCTGAGTTTTCATTCTGGAAAAGGAAAAAAAACCCAAACTTAAACACTTTTCTTAAGGTTCACATGCCAGTAACAAAATTACACCTGCCTAATACAAAAAAATTATTTTAAAAAGAAATCACTAAGAGGGAGAAGAAATCAGAAAAAGTAAGTCTTCAATAAAATGTCAAGTTTCCTAGATTTTTTTTTTTCTTAAAACTTACTACTTAACAATTCATTTGAATTAGGTTTCATACACAATGTATATTGCAAGAAGTAGTGCCTGTAGTTCAGCAAAAAGATTAAAAAAAATCCCACTTTTCTTAGTGTACTATACCTGCATCTAAATTATACCCTTTCTTCAGAGGGCATTGCTAATGTTGGTCTGAGCCACAACATTTTAGAGAACTCCATTTCCAATATTCTTTCTTAAACTGTGCTATAGAAGCGATAAGAAATGTAATTAACAATCTTTAGAAAGAATTATACAGGGTATGTGCACAGCAAACACAAAAATGAAGACACTGCAAAATGTCCATATACGCTTTTAGTCTTAAAGATTTCTGTAAAAGCTCCAGGCATGCTTCAGTGTTCCTGAGTTCACGTAAGATAGCTAAAAATAGCCAATCACCGTGTATTAATGAATTCTTATACTCCATTTTTGTCAGGGAGACAATTCAAAAGATTGATTATCTTTAATCCCAGATAGCAGATCACTAAAATTCTTGACCCATTTCCTAAAATTTGGAATACAGAGCATCCAAAAATCTGAAAGCATTATATCTTAACTACTAAATACTATTTTTATTTTAAGTTGCTGAATCTGACCATATCCAAAGTAACTATTTTCTTCGCTTTTAATCTTAGAATTACACTACAGAACTAAAAAAAAAAAAAGAAAAAAATTAAATATACCTTGTATTCAAGCCACAGGCCACCTATAAATAAAATAAAAATTCGTAAGATATGAATGAGTTTTCCTACAACTCTCAAAAGAAGGAGATTATTGCTTTACCAAAATACTTCAGACTGTCTTCCTGTTACAGAACTATAGGAAATAAACTTGTTAACACTCAAAAAAAAAGGAAAGAAAAAAATAAGAGCAGCCAAATGTAAAGAAAAAAAAAAGTATGTCTGGGACAATGACTTATCTTGTAATATTTTGTGTTAAAGACAAAAAGAACTCCTTTAGAGCCAAATGAAGGCATTCAAATCATGACCCATATGATTATTCATTTTAGATGCTCAGATATTTGTAAACATTCAAATGAAAGACTGTTTTGTATTTTTTGGTGAGAGAAGCCTCTGCTACCTGCTCTGAAGATGCTATTACACCGAGATTAAAAAAAGAAGAAAGCTATCTTTTAGTTTTAAAAATCTGTCAAATAACGTCAGTATGAAGTGCACTGCACTGTAGTAAAAGGATACTTCCCAAAGAACAAGTAGTGAAAAGTAAAAAAACCTGACTGGATTATAGACTTGCTGCTTCCCTGTAAAAACCTGGTGACCTCACCGTACTGAATCTCAAAACAACAACAAAACCCCACCTCACTGAAATGAGTTGTATACTGTTATGTGGGGGAGGCAGGAAGGTACTAAGTTTAAAGCATACTAATCACTGGAGTCAGAATGTTTCTTCCAGAAGTGAGAGTCACTTTTACTTTGGATAATGGGTTGCTACCAGAAACTTAGTCAAACTCCAAGAGAGCTTCTCATTTATCTGAAGGCAGCAAAAAGACCCACTGTAGAAAACAGCAATATGCTGTGGTTTCTTAGGAAAGCATTAGCCTTTCGGTTAAAGATGTCACAAAATTCAGTAGTTATTTAAGTACTTTGCCCTATATCTACCATCTGCCTAAATTCCATACAATTGCAGCCACAGCATTAAACATAAACGAGATGAAACACTAACCTAGGTAACAGTGAAGATTAAGCTGGGTTACTCTAGCATTTATCTCTGAATTGGAAACGCTGTTTTTCCTCTGCAGTTCCCTTAAACACTATGAGGAAGACTTCTATGTAGCACAGCATGTGTCACAAGTACCTAAGCTCTCTTTGAGTACACTGATTTATCTCCGTTGCACACCTCGGTGCAAAGCTTACAGCAGGTTTCAGAATCAGTATTATCACCTTAGCTCAGGTATCCCAATATGGTACTCCAGGGTGCAGCACAGAGAAGTTATCAGTTCGGGGTCCAGTCTTTCCTCAAAAAGCATTTTTAATGTCTTACAAGCTTAAAAATGCAATGGAAGTGCTTAATACACAAAACATATGAAAATAAACATGAAAAAACAAATAAATGTGAGACAATTTTGAAGGCAGTAAAAGACTCCCTACCCAGCACCAAGGCAGCTTACTTTCACAGCTGGTAGCATAATATAGCAAGTGTTACAGCAACAGCTGTACAGTCAATATTAATTTAATCAGTTTTCAGTGAAGAAAATAAGTGTCTACTGAATTCACTAAATACCAATAATAAGCTGCAAAGAAAGCTTTTCAAGCTTTTCTAAAATGAAAAACACTGTTATAAACAAAAGTATTAAGTGTTAAATAATTTTAGTCTCTATTTTTTGTTTGTTGACTGATACAGTCATTATCATAATCATAATCTACAATATAGCAGGCTCTACATGACATTTGAGGTTCATTATGCGATAACAGAAAGGCCATCACCTCCAGGAAACGCTGAGGATCACACTCATGGACAAGCTTTTCACAATCCTTCAAAAAATTCTCAATGGTCTTCTTGTGAGTTTCCTTCATTTTTTTCCAAATCTGAAATTCTTTCTCTTTTTTACTCCTTTGATTTTCAACATCTTCTAGCAATTGCCGTTTCTTCATTTCCAGAGTTTTGAAGATTTCTCCAAATTCCAGTGCAATTATCTCCGCATCATTGTTCAGTGCCATCTAGAAGCACAAGAACATAAAACCAGATGAAAATGCAGTAGCAACGTCTACATGGAGTCACATCCCTAACTAAGCTCAGAGCACATCTATGCCACAAGAAGCACCAGTATGCTCCATGTTGTGATTAACCTATCATAGGAAGAGAAACAGACATGTGTATACTTATGTACATATATAAAAATAATATCCAGCATCTGTAACTCACATCCGTATCATTAGGTTGACTTGAGATTTCATTCATCAGCTTCTCATTTATTATTCTAATTTTTTTCAGACTGCTGAAGAAAGTTACCTGCAAGGCAATTGAAACACTTATTATGACTTTATCCACTCCATAAAATAAATACGTTTCAGTAGTTCTCTAGAATCACATCATGGAATGTTCTGTACAACACATTAAACAAAGGTTGTGACTGAAAACATCACTTAGTAACATTTAATGCTTTCCTGGATCAGTACACAAACTTCCTTTTGTTATTTCTCTCTCTCAAAGTAATGTTTTTAGGCTCATCTACAATGCATGTTGCTAGAATGGCTACAGGGTTACTTTATAGTTAAAGCATTGTTTCCCTCGGCACTTTTTTTAACCTCTCCCCTCTCACACACATCTATCACAATACAAGATTTAATGCTGTTATTCCAGTTTGACAAGCAACTGTGTGATATTCACCCTTTCTTTTTTAATGCCTCAGACTGATCAAATAGAAAGCTGTCCATAACTGAGTCAATTCAGTTTGATTTTAAATTCAGATTATCACTGAGCGATAAACTCAGTGAGGAAAACACTGAGTGTTTTCCTCCTTTACCTCACCACAGTATCACTAAGTTTTACATAAAGCCGAGTACAAAGAATGTTTTCCCCTGGTTTCCTGAGTGACACGCAATAGGTGATGGGAGAGGCAGGAGGGAAATCAGTGCAAAACCAACTTTTGGCTGAAAGAACAGCCAGTGCTGTACTTAAACTTTTACACCTATAGTCTTCATCACTGCCCTGCAGTTTCTTCAATTACTACACAGCAGAACTGCTGTATGACATGCCACCCTGCACCCAATTTGCATAGGGCATGAAAAGCTCATTCTACCTAAACGGTAGCTATTTTGGCAAAAATTACAACTACTATGACTACAACCAGCCGACCAACCATCAGGCCAGGCCGTTGCTTTCTTCACGCAAATAGGAATGCATTTTGGTTTTACATTTATTAAATTATTACTTACCTAAACCATCTATTTCTCAATATGTAATTATCTATGACCTAAATTTTGTATGCCAGCTCAGAAAGCCTATAAACAAGGGATCTCTGGGGGGGTGGGGTTGTGTGTTAGTAGCACTAGTATCTTCCTGAACTTGGAAAAACTGGATTCAGATGCGTAATACACTCTTAGCATCAGTGTGTTTTTTCATCAGAGACTGCAAGTCTATATTGAAAAACAACCAAGTAACCAACCCCTCAAACTCTTCAGGTGCTTTGGTAAAGTGGGTAGAGATCTGTTGATGCTGTAACATCGCCTGGTGCCCTGTATGTGGTGTATGAAGCCTGACGGCAGGGGGGGAAAGGTGCACTCCGGGAGCCCACAAACTAACCCTGAGTCCTGCTTCAAAGCAGGGCACTCCCTCGCTCCCTCTCTGAGGAAGAGCACCACGGGCCCGGCGGGACGCCCTGCGGGCCAGCCCGACCTCCCAGCCGGAGCCCTGGGGCTGGAGGGGAAGGGCCGCGCTTACTTTTTCCTCCTGGTACACGGTGTCGATGAGGTTGACGGAGTGGAAGATGCCCTGGTGCTCCTCAGAGACGCACTGCCCGCAGCCCGCCTGGCGGCACATCCGGCAGTAGAGCTGCACCGGCCGGCTCGGATGCTTCTGGCAGGTTCCCCCGAGCGCCAGCGGGGAGAGCAGGCCGGGCCCCGGCCCCTGCTCTGCCTCCCCGGCCTTGGCGGCCCCTGCCGCGCCAGACCGGTAGAGCTTGACCACCTCCGCCAGGGTGGTGTTGACAGGCAGCGCGGCGGCGCCGCCGCGGGGCAGCGGGCACAACTTCCTGCACAGTGGGCACGACACCCGGGCGCCGGCCGCGCCGCCGCCAGCGCCCGGCCCCGGCCCCCCACGGGAGAGACGGGCCTGCCCCTGGCCTCGCTGCTGCTGCTGCAGGCGGGCGGCCGAGGCGGAGGCCAGGCACTCCAGCACGCAGGCCCGGCAGAAGTTGTGCGAGCAGAGGGGCAGCGTCACCGGCTCCTCGAAGAGGGACAGGCACACGGCGCACGTCAGGCTGGCCTCCATCTGCGACAGACAGGTGGGCGGCCGAGGACGCCCCTCCGGCTGCCCCGGGCCCGGCTCGCCGGCAGACCGGCTGGGCGCCGCCGGATCCTCTCGTTGCCCTGGGCCCGGCTGGCAGGCGGGCCGGCTGGGCGCCCCCGGCTCGTCCCGCTGCCCCGCTGCCTCCAGCTCGGCAGCACCGAGACCGGGCCGCGGCGACGAAGCCGAAGACCCCGGCGAGCCCCGAACTGTCTGGAAGGGGAACGGGGGAACGGGGCAGCGGGTGGTGGGCGGGGCAAGGAGAGACCGCCGTGGCGATTGGGGAAGGGGCGAGATTGACACCGCCGGCCTCCAGTCAGAGCAGAGGGGGACGTGCGGCGCGGCCACGGGGGCGGGGCGCGGAGCCGTGCGGGTGTGATGCCGTTGGCGTGGGGCGGGGCGGAGGGTGGTGGGACCCGCCCCCTGCCCGGCACGTTGTGGGGGGTTACGCCCCGGGACGCCTGCTGGGCCCTAGCGCCGCCGCCGCCATTTTGTGGCGGGCTCTCCACAGAATTCCCGCCCTGCGTGTGGTGAGGCGGCCTCGGGACCTCGTTCTGTGGGAAGCACCGGGTGAACAAGGCGTTTGCGGCTGAGAGAGGTGTCCTTATTCCTGGCTGCAACTATACGGAGTTTAAGCGAAGTAACTCCACGGTGCTGAGGTACGGCTGTTATTAGCTACCTCTAACTACAGTTACAAAATCATTATATGATTTAAGTTTAGGATTTTGCTCATGCCGACAGATTGGGATAGTGCTCATCTCATTCTCACTTTTGTTCTAAGCTTATTTTTCCTCCCAGAGCCATTCCTTCCAAAGTTCTGGCTTAATAATTACATCATCCACCTGAAATATTTTGAAATGTGTCAAACTGAAGAGGGAGTCACCTGAGATTTTAAGTTTATTGTAAATCAATAGATTTGTAACATAGCCAGTGTTTGCAAAAAAGCAAGGTACACTGAAAGTAACGTTCTCACAGGCTGAGGCAAGGGACAGGTGCAAACAGCATAAAAGCAACTATGTATTCGTATGTTTTTATAGTAGTGCTTTATTCAGTCATACTGAGCTATACTTGCAAAAAGTACCTATTTAAAAAAAAACCATCAAACGTCTGTGTCAAGTTGGAAACCTTGTAGCTGCAGGAGAAAAACGAAGGGCAGTTATTTTAGTGAACGTTACCACGTTTCCCCTTAGTTGCGCCCGTTTACGTGAGAGACCCAGAGGAGGCACAAAGGCAGGGGCTGGAGGCTCATCGGTAGGCTGCACTGCATAGGCTCGGGGTATTTAAAAGCACTGTCACATTTTCCCACGGGATGATGGCTCAGGGCCGGGCTCTGCCTCTTTTCTTCCTTGTGGTCTGAGTTGTTGTCACCAGGTGTTATCAGGCTGTGTTTGCTGGTACTCTGAGGAGCGCTGCATCCTTCGGCATCATTTGGAGGTGCAGTGTTGCCTACTGCTACCACCTGGGGCATCCTGGAAATACCTCGGTGCTCTGAAGGTCAATATTCAATTAGTGATTAAAATGAGAGAGGTGCAAATGGAATTTCAGAGTTTAATCCTCTGGAACTTCTCTGCTCAAAGCTATGTACTGCTTCGTCTTCCAGGAGTTTGCAGTGCATGGCATAAATTGAGAATGGTTTGGCATACTTGATTCTAATTTTTTCTTTCGTTTCAAACGGAAGAAGGGAAATGCCGTTAAGTATGTGGGGTAAGTGAAAGATAATACAAAAGCACTCCTTGGTGAGTGACTGTTAATAGACTGGGGCAGATGCTTACTTTGATAGTAACTGAACTAATAATGTTAAAGAGCATAAAATATGAGGTATGAGAAGTGGGAAAGAAAAGAAAAAGAATACTTAAAGGAAGAAATCGTGCTGCTAGAAGTAAAGAAAACAAAACATTTTTTCTCTCCAGGGTGGAAGTGAATAGGTTCTTCTAGAGCCTATTGTCTTAATGTTTGTGATGTTGTGAGACTAAATGATAAACTTATGCTTACATGGTGTTTCTTAACTACTTGCTTCATTAATTTGCATTAATCATAGAAACAGAAATATTAATTAGTACTAGGGATAAAACTATGTTCCTGCCAACATTTTTTCCTGTCTCAAGAAAGATTCAATATTAGCACTGATTTTTTCTGTTCTATTATACAGAATAGGAATCTCTTACAGTTAGTGTATTGTGTATAGCTTCAATTTCTATTTAAAATAGATTTATACAGCCTTCAAAGTTCATCTTCTTCTTCCTCAATAATCTTCAGCATCACCAGCACATATAGCAAGTAAAGCACTCTCATAATGCCCTGAAGCAAAATGCTGCAAGAAAAAAAATAAATCAGCATTTCTGTGACTATACATTCTCTTAATTTTTCTTCTTTTGCTGTGTGACAAGGCCTAGACTGATGTTGTAAGGTTTTGTAAAATATTATAGTGTTTTCATAAGGATTCTAGGCCAAGTTTTTTTTTTAATTTCACATACCTTGAGCTTTGATTGCTTGGGCAGCTAGAAACAATCTCCCTTTGAAAGGCTGGATCAAACTTGTTTAATACTTCTCAAGTTCAATACCAAAAAATTGAGCAATTTCTTACAGTTACTGCATAACTTACAGTCGGATTATAGCGACATAAAAAAGGTAAAGTGTCTTAGCAAGAGTAATTTTTATTAATTAATTAAACAGTGTTAGGGTTTTGTTTTAAGATACAGAGCAAGAGTACAAGAGGAATAGTTTTTCTGGAAGTTGAAACTACCTAAGTGCAAGGATAGGACCAGATTTTTATTTTGGTTTTGCACAAAAGTGGTAGCAGCCTAACCTTGCAGGACAGTGTTAAAGAAGATGGTATCAATTAGTCTAGAAACTATTCATGCAAACTATTCCTCAGCATACATTGTCCTGCCCGGTAAATCCTCCTCTTGCTATTGGGGAGGGACAAAGTCATATTGAATGAGGGTGAGTTGAGAATTTACTGCTCACTTACTGAAGTCAGCCCGAGGCACTGAAAAGATAAGCTATTATTTTTATACATTGCATTTTTTTAATTTAAAAAACCCAAGTAATTCAATGGAGATTAAACCTCTATTTTTCTGGTAGGGCTTGGCGCAGTCTGTGTGGCACCAGTGCTCAATATATGCAAAAGTGTGTAAAAACTTACTTTAATGTCATGAAAGAGTGATTTCCCATATCTCTCTTTGTATCGCCGTCGAATATTCATCAAGTCAATCTCACTCCTGGCAATGAGAATCCTTATAACTGTTTTGTTGTGGAAGCCAAAGTCCTAAAAAGAAAAGAAATTGAGAGGAAACTTGGCAGTTGGACAATAGGTGTTTGCCTATCTGTATATGCTCATATTAATGTTTGATAGATAAGCCAATTAATTAGGCTACCCATAAAGGTATAATAGATTTTAAAGAAGTCTGAGCTTTCAAAGGTTTTATCCTACTGAGTTTTAATAGAATTCATGTACTGAATAACTTGAGACTCCCCACATATCAGTGTTTTAAAGAAAAATCTGATGAACTTTTTTCAGTAGTCTTAGGTATGCCATTTGTAGGTAGCTGTTGTGACTGTCAATTGCCTAGGTTGGAAGGGACCTTTCAGATCATCGAGTCCAACCATCAAATTAACACTGACAAAAAAACATCACTAAACCACATCACTAAGCACCACGTCTACACATCTTTTAAATACCTCCACCACTTCCCTGGGCAGCCTCTTCCAATGCTTGACCACCCTTTCAGTGGAGAAATTTTTCCTAATATCCACCCTAAACCTCCCTTGGTGCAACTTGAGGCCATTTCCTGTTGTTCTATCGCTTGTTACTTGGGAAAAGAGACCGACCCCCACCTCGCTACAACCTCCTTTCAGGTAGTTGTAGAGAGCTATAATGTCTCTCCTCAGCCTCCTTTTCTCCAGGCTGAACAACTCCAGCTCCCTCAGCCGCTCCTCATCAGACTTGTGCTCTAGACCCCTATACGGAAGCCAATAATCTATTTCACAACAACTTCTGCCGAATGTGATTTCAGTGAGATTTTTAACTATTGATTTAAAATTTACATAGCTTGTATTCAGCTGTGTTTTATTGTAACTGCTTCTAAATAAATTTTCATATTGCAATTGTGTGGAGAACGGGGACATCTAGTGGCAATAAAAGTAATTAAAACAGATTTAGGGTTGGGATGACTGAAGACCAATATGGATTGTTGAAAGCTAAATCGTGATTTTATTGACTAGCTATTGATATTGAAATCTTATTCTCCAAAAACCAAGTAATGAGATATGTTACAAAGCTGCATATGGATAATTTGATACATGCTTGAAGGCTAGGTTAAAATCTTTCTTATAAACCTTTATGGACTATGATTTTAAGCATTAGAATCCTGGGTGGGTTTTATTATATTGTATTATAAATGGACATATAAAAAGCTTTTGGTATAATCTGGACATAACTTTGTTGCCAGAACAGAAGCTATTTTAAATTCTTGCATTTCTTTTGAGAATTATCTGTGTTCATTAAAACACTGAGAAAAGAGAGTAAAATATTAATTAAAAAAAAAGCAAATGTTTAGTCTTAATCATTAAAAACTTTCTCCTGCATCACATGTATCACCTGAATATAATATAGAAGAAAAGTATCTATGTGGTATTTCTTAAACTTCAAAATGGCGTTTTAACTTGAAGAGCAGTCTTAATACAGGACCTTTGAGCAACATTACTTTCCCTGGTAGCTGGTATTTGCTGGTACTTTTGGCAAACCTTTTGCATGTCATGTGCCAGAATCCTCTTCTGACCATTCAGACAGAATACTGCCTCTTCTTCTCAGCCTGTGGGTTTTTCCTTGGTTCTTTGCTGCCACTGCTGCTGGTTTAGCTGAAACAGGGGACAGCAGTAGTGGCAGCATCTGGAAGAGGATACTGGGGCCCTGTTGAAGTGTCGCTGAATAGTTTTGTTCAATGGTTCTGGCTTGAATCCTATCTTTGCCGTTCCTGCTTAAGATGATACTTCACATTTTAGCCATGGCTGGCTTTTATGACCATCTTCTAAAGATTACACTTAAAAGATTATACTTTATTTTTCCTATAACAATGCCTCATTATTTTCACTAGTGAATGAAAAACAAAAGAAAATGTCTTCAGTGATGTCTAGTAGGAAGAATTTGTAGGTGTTTCTTTGTATTTACCCACATTCCTTCTTGGCAGTCATTTGTTTTAGTATGTTAGCACTTACACACCAAGATAAAAGAACCTGCATACATACATTGAGCCCCACAAGAAAATAGGATGACTTGTTTTTTTGTAACATTAATTTATGATTCAATTTTTAGTGATAGTTATTAAATCTCTAGATACAAAAACTGCATGGTAAGAAAAGTGCACATTGAGTTGTACACAGCAGGGGGAGATACAATCCGTAGAAAAGAAATATCTTCTATTTATAAAAAAGCAAATTGACAGTTACCAGACAGATATTTTTTAAAGGAATTTAAGTATTTAACCTGTTACTAATAAATTCTAACTGTTGCTTAAGCACTACTGCTTTGAATTTTACGTAGGTACCAACAGTTTTAAAATACGCAACCACACCTGAAAGATTGAACAGACTGATTTGTAAGTACTTGTTTAAGAATAATCAAGCAAACAAAAAAATAGGGAAGCTACTTTTTATGGAGGAAGAAAGACTACTTACATGAATTGCATTATAAAGCCTGTAAGCAAAGTAGGAAGGCTTGTCACGAACACAGAGAACTAGGAGAGAGGAGTTGCAACAGGTAAACATAAGATTATTGTAAAATAATGTCTATTGGCTTTGGGCTCCTTGAAATATAAATCTGGGTAGTGCTGTTCATGACTCAGCTTAAAATTAAGCTATGGGTTTTCACAAACATAACTATATCTATAATTTTAAAAGTCTGGTACTTATTTTGGGTGGGCACACATTGCTGTTGCATGGAAGTGCTTATTAAATATCAGTGAATACGCTCACATGACATCTCTGTAGAAATATTATTATCCTTATTCTATAAAGGGGGAAAAAAGGCACATAGAGCTTGGAACTTGTTTATAGACCACTGAACTCCTGAAAACTTTGCCAGTTATTTAATTTGTGTAGAATCACTTGGTAATGCAGTTACCTTGATCACACAAAATGTGTTATCAAATAAAGAACAGATACTAGTTCTGCTCAGTCAGAATCTCGTGCTGTGTATATACATTTTTAGATTTACACAAACATGAAAAAGTAGTTTAAATATTCTTTTCTAATTGTCTCTGAGAATTTAATTACACAATATAGTGGAATAAAGTGGATAAAAATATCAGAAAAATTATATTCTTGATGCATTGGAGACATCATACTAGATATTTATTAAGAGATTACTGCTAGTTTAAAATAATATTTTTACATTACCTATTGCAACCAGTAGTTCTTGAAAGTATCCATCATAGCATTCGTTAATGGCATCTACTATGTCTTGCCCAGAGATATTTTGGAACTCCTGGAAAACTTGTGGGGAAAAAAAAATATCTTGCTTTATTCTAGTTCACTAATAATGATCAACTTGCCTTTTTTTCCCCTGCTTCCCCCTAGTACTATAGCTACTGAGTTTATTCTTTTGCCTGTTTATTCTCAGTGTTTCACTATGTTTATATGCCCCAGGTAAGGAAGTCTAAATGAGTAGCCTGAAATCTGGCTTCCAGGACGTTCTCTCTGGCTTCTCCAGTGTACGGTATAAAATGAATGCGTGCCGATGCTTCTGTTTCACTGGAAGCTTTAATAAATTCTCTGTCTAGCAGCCTCTGTTGACGAAACTTGTAAGAATGTCATGTCATGAAGACAACTTCCTTGCTCAGCTTGGCTAAAACTGGCCAGATTCACAGATTATGACAAGAAGCCCTGTGTCGTGGTTTGGGTCAAACCAGGGCACCATGGCACGACACGTGTAACGTGTTAGTATCCAGACATGGACACTCTCTGGATAATGCAAGTATCCAGACTTACACACACAGGGTGTGCTTACTTCTTTAGGGAAGGAGGAAAGTTTTTGACTCAGTGCTTACTACAAAACTTACGGAGGACTACATTACAGGCAGAACCCTCAAATCCCTTTTCCAGAAAGAGAGTAGAGCATAAGGTGTGTTACATTATGTTAATCCTATCATCACCAGCCTTACAGAAGTCATGATAGAAGAATTAGTTTGTTGATCCATGACAGTAAAGTAGTTCTAAGCTACTGTTAGAAGTTGGCATAAGAAATACAGCTGGCTGCACAGCGATAAACTTGTCACCAAACAGCCTGTTTTTCCACTGCAGAGCAAAAAACATCTCAAACTTGTCATGAAACAGATACAACAGGTTTCTTTTCTACAGTGGAAGATCTGGATGATGTCACATAAATTTCTTGCAATCTGTAATTATGTCTGATCATGTATTTTAAATAGAAATGTCCCATTATGTTTCTGTGTGTGTGTTCATTATGAGAGAGTGGATGTGGACCTCGAAGTGCTCCCATCAAAAACTTCTTTGAAACTTCCAGGGCAAAGCTTCAACACAGCAATATGTTTTCACATACAAACTTTGCTGAAAATACTCCAACTGCCTCTCCCAAGGTGTTTCCACTCATAGCAAAGAATTAAGAAAAATGAAGAAAGTAGTTAAAAGAGAATCTGCCTCATCCTGTGGTGTTGTGTGTAAACTCTGTGCAGCCGTAGCCTATGCCTTTCTTTGGTCATGCATTCTTCTGCCTGTTATTAGGCATCCTGCCGTCTGTCTGTTCTATCTACAGCTGTCTGTAGTCATCAGGCAAAGTTCAGTTTTGCATTACTTCCCAAATCCCATTAACATCAGTGGGAGTCTGAGAGCTCCAACAGTTCACGCTTAGATTTCAGGCTAATACCCGGCTGCACACTGAGCTTCTTGGTATGTAAGCCATGGCTTTATTAGCAAGGCAGATTTTTTCCTTTCTATGTTCAAAGGGGTAACCGCTGTATTACCCATCCACAACTGCTGGTAACTCTTGTTGCAGAGAATCATTTGCAGCATGTTTTTGTGTTCGCCTGTTTTCTGCTGACATGCTTCCCATAGAATCTAGTATACCAGAAAAAGGAAAAAAAATGCAAAAGATTTTAAGTAAGTCCTAAATCACTTTTCAACGTTTGTATTTGCTCTTTTTTCATGTTTGAGAAGCTCACATCTGACTATATTTACCATTGCATCCTGAGCAGCTGTAGAAGGATCTGCATATCCTTCCATCCTTGTTCCCTGGGGGGGAAAAAAAGATACATTGTCTTCAAATGTTAAATCCTAAAAGATTGTAGGAATATATAGTTGTCTCTATATGAAGCTATGTTTCATTTCTTGAGGTAACATATATAAGCTTTTAGATTGGATCAAAGCATTCAATTGTTGACTTTGCAACTGTAGAAAATATCTTCAAGTTGTCGTGTTATGTCTTCATTTCCTCTATGTAGAGGAACTCTGGAATGACAAATGGTCATGTAAGAGGAAAAAATGGGCAAAGTGGGTAAACCTATCCCATTTTTAGTCCCATTTTAAATAAGGTTTTACCTTACCACCACCATCCCACCACCATTTCCAGTATTATGTATGTTATATTGCTTACTATAATATATAACTATGAGGGGAAAACAAGGATAAGAGTAACATTTGCCATTCACTGATTATTTCTGATCAATTTCTCATTTTTTTTTCTCTGTGCACAAACCATACGAGCAAGCACATCAAATAATGTAGATTTTACTTGCTCATACTTATTGTCTAAAATCAAGATCCAAGACTAGGAAATCGTTTGACAACTTTGATACATAAACCACAGATGAATACTTCTAATTTTCCCATATATTTAATAGCTTTCCAGTTACACAAATCAAGTTGATATGCTTTAGTAAACACACTGTCATCTGAATTATATAATTCTTAGAAAAAGAGAAGAGCACACAACTTTTGGAATTGCTTTTTTAACCATAATTGTCTTGTAAGGGTACACATCAGCCTTGGTTGCAGAACTCTTAACAATCTCAAGCTGCATGTAATCACTGCCTTAATGATACATGTTTGAAGCAATTTAGTTTAAAATTTACAGTCATTTTACCCTATATGTGAAAGGGAGGATTAAAATTATGTATTGGCTGTCAACTTGTAGAATGACTGATTTGTAGCTCTTTTCCATTAAAAATGTTAATTTATATTTTAATTAAATTGTATGTATTTCACACAGTGGAATTCCTACTAACAAGATTAATTACTTGAAGGAAATTATGCTGGAATGACTGCATAAAGTTACATACACGAGAAAACACAGGAAAAAAAGACAGACAAGTGAACAATAAAATAAGTTAAATAATACTCTGCATAAGTCAGATGCCCACTTTTCTCAGTAACATTTAACAGTACTCGGCATAGTTTTGCTGGAGAATCCCACAATATGTATAATTATTTTTTTAAATTGTAGAAAATGATATTGTAATTAATATCCAAAAAAAGAGAATTAGAATAAAAAGCTTCTGTTTGTTTTCATACTACAATACTAGTTAGCCTGAATTTTTAACTCAGTTCATTTATTTAGGAAGGAATAACTATTCCAGAATTTATAACTTCTAATCTGCCTCAGTGTGGACATGAAATCTGTAAATACCACACTATTGCAATTGAATAGTTTGCTCTCCATACGTGAAACACATTTACTTGTATCCACACTCAGATGTGTACGTCCTAAGTCCCAAGATTTAATAGAAATCAAAGCAAAGGATTTCTGAAAAAAACATTAAGGGATGCGTTGGAAATGTTGGTATAGAATAATCTTCTCTAAATTGCATGGTATTAGAATGGGTATATTTTAATGAAATAGCACTGACTTTTAATATATGACCGTATCTGAACACGGATCAACTTAAAGTCTTCAGAAACATACAGTATAACTGAATAAAGTTGTATTTTCCTGCAACTATTCTTTATCTTGTGAAAAATAGCAGTTAGATCGTGGTAGCTTAGAAGCTGCTGATTTCACACCTCTTGATGAATGATGAACATCTGTGGTTTAAGAAAATAAGGGCTAATAATTCAGTCTCAGATAATTTATTCTAAATTAGTTCTTTTGACAAGTAAAACGTGTCTCGTGGTTTTAATAAAGGCGAGAAGTGACGTTGCTTTACCTATAGCTCTTCATTTTTATGCAAGGAAGAATTTTCCTTATTACAGGGAAAAAACATCTAACATTAGAAAAAATATTTCCTGCTTATAGCTTATACATTTGAAATATCTGCTGTTTACATCTGTATCTCAGTGAAGCCTACTTCCCTTTCAAATCTTAGTAAGAAATATTTTTCCCCAGACACACATATATAAAAGTACAGTATGCGTATGTATGCCGTTGTCTCCTGGCAGTGCTTTTGTCATTATTTATTACTCTGGTTTGCAAAAGATTTTTAAGATAATGAGCACAGTGACTGCAATGGGAATGAGAAGTCTTGATCTGACAAGTATGACCAACTTTGTTGCATAAAACTACGAACTGGTAAAACTGCAAAAGTCGGTGTGTGATAGTGATCATTTGTTTGCCTGTGTGCAAACATACTGTATCTTAGTACGTGCAGTAGCACAAAGAACATAATGTTTAAACCAGAGGACTATTTAATACTTTCTTTCATCATAAAATATGGATATATCTCCATTTTTACATAATGCCTAGACTGAATTATGAACCATATATTCTAACAACGGAGTAAATAGAGCTTTAAAAATGAAAATCTCATTTGTACTGCAAGTGGACTCCTTTTGAGATTTGAGATTTTTCCAGAGACTTAATGAAATAGTCTGTTGACCTTTGCCTCCATCTGAAAGCCAAAGTCAAAGTAGATGAAGGAATTAAATTCTGCTCTTTCCCCTCTCTCATTCAAAAGTGTAGCCCTATTGAACTAGCTTTAACTATAATCACCTTAAAATTTCAGACTTCTCAAACAGTATCAGAAGTTATGAATTTCTTAGAAATGTAAGTCATGCTACTTGTTTTTACAATACCTGAGCAAGGTTCATGAGCGTATCTCTGAAGTGACCTGAAGTCTCAGAATCAATATCTTGTTGAAGATCATTATTATATTCTAGGTTAAAACAAAAACGTATAATCTAAATCACAAATGAACATGTTCTGAATAGTGCTAGTGAAGATTAGCAAACAAAGGATAAAAAAATGGGGTGCTAATATAAGTCCATTTTCTATAGTGACTATTCCACAGTAAGCCACGCAGGTTCTACATGGACCCAGCCATGGGGCTGCCAGGTCTGTCTTAGGCCCTGCTGAGGGGCTTCAGCTGCTGCCCCATCTCACCTGTCCACCCACCCACGGGCACAGCCCTACCGCTGCTGCTGCTGTATGATGGTGGGATACTCGGAAATGACCCCTCAAGGCAGGTGACTGGAGAGTCCAGCCTGAGTAAGCACTTTTTGAAGGAAAACAGCTTATGTACTTTTTTTAAAAATGCGCAAGTTTCTGAAAATCCCCAAATGTGTCTGCCAAGTATTTCAAATGTCATAGTCAGTAATACATCTCAAAAATACTATGACATATTTTCAACCTGAAGCATTTTGCTTCAGCCTTTTGTATATAGTTGTGGGAGAGGAAGGGAAAGGGAACCATTTAGTATTGAGAAGTCATTTTTGCAGTTCAGTTCTTTCATGTGTGCTAATACATCCAGAGCGCACACAGTACAACTGCTACTATGCACTTGCAAAAACCATTACGCATTAAGTAGGCTTCTTTCATCTGGAAGATCTCCATGTTTGATCTTGAGGCTAATATGTCAATTAGACATTTTTCTTCTGTGTCCGCTCCCTGTGTGGAAAGAAGTAAATATTAAAAGGTGTTGTTAGTAGAAACCACATCTTTTAGAAGAAAGCAATGCTGTGCTTATCAGAAGTAACAAAAGAATAGCAGTCTCTGCTGGAGCAATGCAGAGTGTACTTTTGCACAGTCTACCTGTTTAAATAGAAAATGACTTTAATTGAATAGTAGAACCCTGTATTGCAAATATATTCCTACGTAATCTGAATTTCAGCACGTACATTAACAAGTGGGGAGTGAAGCAAGACTAATGTTGACAAAAACATAGTGGGAAGAATTTTAGAGCTTTAGTAAGAATTTAGGATTTGCTCAAAGAAATCAGATGCAAAGATTGAGCATACATCCCCAGCAAGTGTTCAGGCAATCTGAAGTATATATGAGTACAAGTATTATGTTGTGCTTCTATCTTCTTTTTTAAAACTTATTTATTTATTTAGGAATGTTACGGTCTGTAATGTCTACAGTAGAATTTGGTATTTAAGGGAAGCATCATGGCCAGGCATGCGGTGCTGCAAAACACTGTATTTTCCCACAGGGTTTGAATTAATTTTTCGAACTTGAATTGACGTAAGGTTTGCTGCATATGCTGGTTTTGATATGCACATATATAATGTTGGTGAGTATTCTGCATTTGGGATAATGGGAGAACATGACATTAAGCCCGAGCCTGGAGACACGTATGGCCTGTTTACTTTGGCCATATGAATCCAGATCAAGATAGAATGCTATAGGAAATGTTAACTTTGAGCCACATTTAGAAAAAAATAAAACTTTGGCAATCTTGTCAATAATTTTAATAAAAGCCATGCTTCCAGTGCTACCAATGATATTTCACAATCCTTTTAATGCCAACTATGATTAAAAATACATCAGTAGTTCTAAAAAGTGCATTGCTTTAAGTGTCTGAAGGACAACAAAAAAGAGTTGTAATGTTTTTTTTTTGAGGGGATTCTCAAAATATGTAAGATAGATCACCTTGCTCAGAGTTGTGTAATCTGTATTTTATTTGTGACAGTGGACAGTGGCAAAAAGAAAAGAACAACACTGTTGAGCTCTGATATATTCCCATCTTCCAGGAACTGGCAATTTAGGAATTTTCTGAGAAGGAATTTGCCAAGGGTTATCATTTTCAATAGCCAACAGCAGACCAGTTTTCTAAGAATTTGTTGAAGTCCTTTATGAACTGATTTGAGCTTCTGTCCCCCACAATGCCCTGCGGGAATGAATTTCACCATTTAATTACATAACCTTTGAAAAAGTGTTTTTGTTAGTTTCAAAACTTCAGTTATTTAAGGAGTACAGGCTCAGATCCTGGGCAGAATAGGAAATATTTTCTTCAAAATGTGCAATCAGTTCAATCTGAGTAGAGTAATCATTGCTTTGTCACGGAGTAATTTGTAAGTGTTTATGTAAAGACATGTTCTACTAAAGAAGTATTGGTCTCTTCAGAGGTGGAGGCTTAGTGCATGGCACTGGCTGTTCAAATAAATCTTGTTTGTAACATACATAAATGCTTGCAGGACCAGGGCCTTACATTTCCCTGTATAAATATTTCTTCACTTACCAAGTTTACCATGGATATTAAATCAGTTGTATTTTTTACATGACTAGGATATTATTTATGCTGGTTTTAGCATACCAATGAATAAACTTCATGTAGCACTGTATATCTGATGACCTGGTGTAGTAGACCTAGTGTAGTGTATATCTGATGACCTACGTAGTAGTACACTATTCCATGTACTAAATTCCAGTAGTTTATCAACCATTTAAATGTGAAAAATAATCAATTTAACATACGTTCAGTACTGTAATTAATGACTGTGATTCTAAACAATTCTGAATTAGACAAGTACCTTCAAGGCATGCCAGAGCTCATGGGCATCATAGGAGGCAGGTGGATACATCAAGCCAACCATGACTTCTTTGAAGTGATGAGAGAGATTTTCTTTTAGGTCTGTTATCAGATCCTTGAAAAGAAAAAGTAAAATGCATAGACAGGGTTATTTCAGTAGTTGCACTTTATGAAGACAGCTTAAAAAAAGTATTAGTGGTTTTCTCTGTAAATGAATGAAGATGAACTGTTGAAAATGAATTCTGGCTAAAACTAAGTAAGAAAAATATTCTTTTGAATAGTAGCTGCTTCTTTTAATAGTATGAGTGAGATGGCAATAGACACACAAGCAAATAGACCACATAGGATTGTTGATTTTTGGTTCATTAGAATACAGAAGAAAATTCAGGGGTTTAAGTGCAACTAATGCTTAAAGTCTTGGAAACTTGAGTACCATGGCAGAGCATCTGCCGTTTCCCTTAGCATATTCCCTGTGAGAATCTGTGGGAGCTAAGGACCTTTGGAAGTCAAATCCCATAGAATACAGGTGATTTCTTGTGCTTTTTTCAGTGTTACTCATTATGTGAATAATTTAAAATTTAAAAAATCATCCATATTGATCCTAGTACATAAAAATATCTGTTTGCTTATGTGCTTCAATTTATGTATATATTACATTCAAACTGAATTCACTACTTCTGACAGATGCTGGATTAATAAAAAGGAACCCCCCTTCTTCCCTGGCATGTGTCTCAGTACTCGCTTGCCAGGTAGCTGACTAATGGATGAGAGTTTCCTCCCCACTCTCCCCTTTCCCAGTAGCATTCTTCAAAACACTGCGAATGCCAAAAGCTTGCTAGTTATACTATTGCTGTTTCTGATTAAGAGGATACTTGTGCACTCATTTTTTATTTTTTATTTTATTTCTGTACAGGACTGGGCAGCCATCAGATATGTTCTGACCTAAGTCTGAATTTAAAAGAGTACCAGAAATTATTCCCATGACATAAACTGTTCTTTTTTCTGAGATGCATCTTTTTCAGGCCTGTACTTTGGTTTTGATACCTATCTGAATATAATTAAATTAGTAGCTGGAGTAGCGATGAAGGAGCAAGGAAGAAATGCACGCAGTCTTCAGTGAACGCACATTAGATGCATTTGACAACCACTCGATCACACATGGAATAGAAATTAATTCATTAAGACATTTCACTTCTGACAACATGCCTGTGGGAAAATGGATTAATAATACAAATGGATACTAATTAAAAATTACTCCTGCAATCAGAACTAAGAGAAGTGAAGTATTAAAAAATAAGAAAAGACAACTGTAAGTTGTCCTTATTAACATTTCCTTATTTGTCTCTTTTATAAGAAATCCTCAAAGGCTAATTGTAAGAAGGAATCTTAAATCTTGTCTGTATGTCTGAATCATGCAGCCAGTTCAGGGTTTTCTTTTCTTTTTTTATATATTTCTTGTTTAATGTGTCACACTTTACATTTGTCAAATGAATGGGCATAGGGGCTACCATATTGAACAGACTGAATTGAAATTGAGAGGGTGGAGGATTGGATTGACATAGATTTAACTGAGAAGGCTAAAACTGTTATTGCCTAGCTGTCTGTCTTCTCAGTTGCAGAGTTTACCACTCATAAGCTGGAACCACTGAATGGCACATTTCCCTATGTAGTATATCCATTAATACAGATTACAGCCAGTGAAATGCTGTGACTGATGTGTGCTAAAGTATTTTCTGAAGTGTGAACTGCAGCAATTCAGGGCAAGATACATCCCATCCCATTTGGCATTTCCTGCCCAGGATAGCAAACTTTTGAGGGATAAATCAAATAAATTACACGGAGCACTAACCATATCAGCTATTTCAGTATATCCACTATCACAGGTGAGACAAACCCCCCCAGCATTCTTATTTCATCTCTGAACTAGAATAGAACTAATTTGTACTGACCCCCTTTTCCACATAACAAAAGGTAGAACTAGTTGGGGTATTTTTGAAAGCTATCAAGAATATCTTGAGATATCAAGTATACCCAGTGCTTAACAGATTCATTTAAATTAAAATTATGGGTGTATGTGCAAGATTGGGTCCATGAGTTTCAGAATTTTATGTAGCTCATTACTGGAATATGAAAATAGTTTGCTTGCCTTTCCCTTCTATTATTATTCATGGTTTTAGACACTGAAATTCTTAAAAATGACATCTGAGGTTTACTTTGGCTTTTTCAGTTCTAGATCTTTAGGTCCGTGGCCACTGGCTTTATAGTGCTTCAGGTTGTTTGAATATGTCTGACAGGTATGAATTTAAAGGCACTGTTGTTTCATAGGCATTTTTTTATTTATTGTGTTGCTATTATTTTTGTCCTTATACAGCTGGGGTCACTGAGGAAACTGCAGGCATTGCAGCTTTCCCAAAGTTATTTGGTTAGCAATACTAGATCTGGAAATAGAACGAGTATATCTATCTCTGCTTATGTTTAAGAACTCATGTTAAAAAAATTACCTTGTTATATACAGTAAATGTGGATAAAATGCATTTGGAAAAAAAGCTAACTTTTTATGTCTTAAAATTTTTGAAACGCCTTTCAAAGATTCATAAATTTAACATTAAGCAGCTCAGATGAGTATTGTCCATAGTGTATGGATGGGATTACATGGTATGAGGTCTGAGAATGTTAGTGCTTTAGATGAGAACATTAAATCAGTGCATCAGTAAGATATAACTACCTATAATTGTCGGTATGGTGTTTTTCTTTGGTGTTTCAACCCAATTACAATACTTTTTTACTATGTAATCCAAAAACTTGAAAAAAGAATGCAAAAACCTCCCAAAGCACATAGAAGGAGAAATAAGTCTGTCCAGAATTTCTGGTTTGGTCAATAGAAGAGGAGAATAAACGAGAATAAACTATAGAAGAACTTCTATGCCTTTTTTATTTTTTTTAAATTTTGTGTGTGGCAGGCATACTTCTACTGCTATATAAATGACAATTTGAAACCATCAGAGGTATTGATAGTTAAATGAGCAAAATTGTGTGCCAATCTTTTGGTGCCAGCTAGCTGTCTGCCAGGTTTTTGGTTCCAGTGACTGACCTGAGAGTAGGGCTGACTGACTGCACTGGATACAGGAGAAACAGAAGTAATGAAAGTATAAAATGTTTGCGTCATACCCTGCCATACATGTCTCTGTACGCCTCGGCAATCATAAGCCGCTGTGAATTGCAACGCTGCGTTAGGATATCAATCAACACATCTTTTTCACAACCTGTAAAGGAAACATGACACAGACTCTAAATTAACAAAGCGTAGTTATTTACTAAAATTTGTGATTGTTCATGTTCGAGAACATTAACCTTATTTCTTGAAAAAAAAAGATCAACAGATAAATATCCCACTGGTATTTACCAACATCAGTTATATTTACCGTGCTTATGTACCTTTCACTTGCTGGTGTAATATCAGCAAAAAGTGAAGTAGTCTGTTATTATCAGATGCATCACCATCTCTCTCAAGCTCAATGGATTTGAAAGCATCAATAAAACAGACAGAGACTTTCATCTGCTTAGAACTCGGCACACTAGCAGAATTTGTGGCTGAGCCTGGGAAGTCATACTTGTATGTACTGTTGATATTGATTAAATTGTCATTTCAGGATTAGGGAACTTTTTATGGGAATGACAAATTATGGTCAGACCATTTGTTGAGAAACTGAAAGATATATCTTTTCAGAGGAGCTATATAAAATAAGTTATGAATTTTTTAAAAAATATAACATTTAACCTGTTTCCAAGGGCATTTTGTTGAAGGTTGCCTTTGATCTTTTGTTTGATGGCTAGAGCATGCTGCTAAACTTCTATAATGAATCAGTATTTTCTGCTTGTGAAAAAGAAGATAATGCTTAACATATTCTGAAATTTATTTTATCATTCTAGATTTTTTTTTCCATCCCCAAACTGGCTATTAGTAATTTCATATGGCTGAGCGTTTTAATGACATTCCAGTGTAAATGTATCTCAATTGACTTCATCACACTTGCAGCAGAGGTGAACTAGGCTGGGAAGCATGGGGATCAGCTAGCATCAGAATGGAGAAGTGTAGTCTCTCAAGTTTCTGTCAGTCATTGTTATATAGGCATATATGTATATGTTACAGATACTCATTCTGTACCTATTACAGCTTTGTTAGACAGATTTGATCATATAATCTATAACCTACAGGTTCCATTTTGACACAAATGTAGTTGGACATTGAATATTTTTTTTTTTTTAAATTGGGAGAGGAAGTCTGTATTTGTTCATTATATACCAGGTTTTGTTCTCTTTCTTCTGGATCACCTAGCCACAATGACACCAGCTTTTTAGCAAGACACTGATTTAAATCAGTCTGATTCATTTCCACAAAACTCACACAATGGAAGTATTACTGAAACTGTGCATAAGGATTTCTTTTTACTTTTCAGAAAATAATTATCAGGGAATCTGTTCAGCTTATATAGTCTCTACAGTAAAAATTAAGAAGGATTCGGGAAATATTTAAAAACCTAAATAACTTTATTCATTTGTGTAATACCACTGGTATCAGTGGGACAACATATGTGACTGAACCTCCTCACATAAACAAATGTCGTGTGCAAGAGTCGGGGTGAGTGTGTCAATGCCTTTAAAGCTACAGAGCCAAACTCCTCTGAAGCTGAACTTCTTATTTTGCCAATTGTCCTTGAAATTAAAACTTTGTTCCATGTACTTTGAGACGTAAATTAAAAGTAAGGTTAATGCACTTTATTTAAAGTATTAAATGAAGAGAATAATCTCTGCATTATCATGTTAGCAACATTGCATTAAAAGTACTGTTTGAAGTTTAGCAAAATGTTTAAAACTTTTCATCTGTAGCCAACTTAATCAAACAGATACTTCAGATTCTTCTTGATCAGTAACACTCATTGTGGTTCATTTGACATTAGGTCTGAGTCCTCACATTTCCATTAAAAAACCTGAAAACAAAATGCAGGATTTGGTGCTGTACAACCTTGCGAAAAGCCCAAGAGGTATAAAAATTGTGATAGAGAAAACAATATTAATGTTAGGAAAATGTTTCAAATAGGAAAAAAAAATAAAATCAATATTCTGACCCTCAGCAATACCAACAATGTTCAACAGGAAAACACAAAAATCTTAAGACAGAAAAATGCTTTGGTGAAAAAAATCTTTTTTGTACATAGACTGAAAGCAAAAATTTCTCCAGAGTAAAAGATAATAAATTCTGTAAACTGTCTACTCCATTTATTTTTAATTCTTGATGACTGAAAGACTTAACATCCCTGGTAACAGTTAATTGTTGAAGTTACAGTTAAAAACTTTTCTTTTGCTGGCCTTCACTGTAGTGACATAACACAGAATTCCGTTTTTCTTTTAATTATTTTCTCAAGGAAAGCATTCATTACTATAAGTGTTGGTATAGACTGTAGATAAATCTTAATCACCTCTTAGTTCCTGTAAATGCAAATACATGATTTATTTGGACATCACCACTGTGTCTTACTCTGATAACTTGAAGAATCAACAGATACATGGTGACACTTTAAATTTTATGAGTGTTTATTTTGCCTAACGCTTGTTATTTTATGAGAGCTTTCTGAAAGAAAAAAAAAAATAATGGTGTAATCGGTCAAGATACTCACTAATCCCCTGTAGGGCTCCTCCTAGCAACTGGGCATCCATAATAGGGTTAAAATTTGGAGCTGGAAAAATCGTTCCTTGTATCTGTTAAAGGAGAAAGCAGCCTTTAATTGAGGTGTTTTACATCTGTAATACTGCATATATAATGCTGTTGAAAACCAACAATCATAACATTAAATTGTCTTTGCTTCATGGGGAACGGGATGCAAAGTTTTTAATTTATGAAAGAGAACTTAAGCTTGCAGTAAGCTCTGGGAAGCAGACTACATTTGAGGAAGTTCAGGATATTTCAGGAGTTAGGCCTGAAAAAAATAATTTAATGACAATTAATTTTTTTTTTTGCATTAAAATGTAACCACATTTCTTGTGTCTGTCTCTTTCACAACCTTTTTCTGAAAATATTATTTTCTCTTTCAAAGTTAATCCATGATATCCCTGACAGTCTTCAATATATATTTCTCATGGTATTTGTAATTTGAAAGGTCTAGTGAGAAAATGATGAATGAGATTCATAGGTTGCTTACAAACCTAGCGATTGCTTAAAGAAATGATGTTACTGCTATGTATGGGATAGCTTTCTGATATGCCATGTAGAAACCAACACCATTTTTGTAGTTGCTTTGTAACTAATTAAATTACTGTCAGTTCACTCTCAGTGATTCTTTATTTCATGTATTTTTTCTTATTCTTTTTAAGAAATCTGTGAATAATAAACAGAACTGATGTACTCATTTTAATAGAATCACAGACCCATACATATACAGAAGCAAATAACAGGTTGAAAGCTACTCTAGCTCTGTCCCCTGGTTAAACTCTTTAGCTCCTCTGAGGATTCTACCTGCTTTTACAGACATACCGAGTAAAAAGGTTATCTTTTATGATGATTCCTGGTCACAGTCAATACATCTGATTAAAATGACACTGTTAGCTTGACATTTACATTTCAAGGAAAAATGGGTTATATTTTATAAATACAAATTGGGTATTTTTAGGAATACCTCCAAGAATCAGGAGTTACACTGATTACACTAATTAATTTGTTCGTTTGCTTGCTTTACGTACACTTGAAAGCCTTTTATATGTTGTGCCTTCTGTAGTAACGACATACACATACAAATTTTGTGTATGGCCGCTAATTAGATTTTGCTGGCTTGCAATTTTAGCAAAAGAATTAAAAAAGCACCAAGCAAGAAGCACGTATTTTAGATGAGAAGGAAGGCATAATTTCTTGATATGTTTGATCATTACTTTAGACTCACCAAACAAAGGTAGGGGAAACAAATTGTCAGTGGCTAAGTGAGGAAAAGAATGTCTAGTAAGAAATTTAAGACTTTTAAAAGAGTTACTTTAAAAAGTACTAATAGGGCAACATGCCTTTACACAAAAAAGAAAGTACTTGCCAGTAGACAAATATCCCTCTGCAGTTTGTTCATCATTTAAATACAAGGTCCTACTTTTACAACTGAACGTAAAATACGTAGTCCCTTTTTACTTATTAAAACAATCGGGAAAATAATGAGAAAAAATATCTTTTTGAGATATGGAGATAAATACTGTCCATAGAGAAGACAATGAGACCATGCCAGTTTTTGTAGGTTGATATATGATGTTGTATCTAAAATGAATTGCAGACTCATCCTTAAGGTATGCTCAATCCCATCTTCCTTTGTCAGTGTGGGAATTGCCTGTGTATCCTGGGCCTCAGTTGTCATTTAACGTATCTCTAGGGTAGGGCTCTGCAGATATTAGCCTCAGAAATTGAGAGTTTATATCCTCATGACATGCTACTTACTGATACTATCTGTACTTCTTCAAATGTCGTTCACCAGAAGTTTCCTAGGCATGTGCTATTTGCAGCAGTGTGGAGTTCAAGTGCTGTTTGGCCAGATGGTACATGAGGCTCCATTTCCCCCCTGCCTCTTGCTAGCATGTCAAATAATGCTGACCTTAGTTCAATCGTCATTCTCTGCAGCTCAGGAGACAGAAATGCTTGAGCTCTGTGGCTGGCCAGCTGGACAAACCACCCCAAAGCTTACTAATAAACAAAATCACTATGGAAAGAAGTGCTAGAAGTCACTGTTAGAATGCAGAATCAAAAAATATATACTGATGTATGCTTTGAGTTAGGAAAAAAATGAAATTTAGCTTTCTGGCTCTGTAATTCATGCTTCCCAAAATGTCTGAGACATAAAAAAGCTGATCGATCTTGAGAGGAAAAACAAAGCAAATCCAAAACCAACACATCATCAAATATTATATTAGGGTTGCCAAACAGAGAACATTTTGATGGGAATAATAATAAAGCATAGTAGGATGCAAATGGATGCAAGAAACGGATATGAGATTCAAAGATTTTGAGCCTGCATTTAAACCAAAGGTATAAAGCATAAGCATGTCTGGCATTCAGTTTAAGTGCTCTCTGAATCTGTCACAGCCCTCACTGGTCGGAAGGGTGGCAGTGGTCGGCGGGGGAAATGTAGGCCATGTGTGCATTTATTCAAATCTAATTTAAAATACTGGTGCTGGCTCTTCATCTCTGCATCAGCTTTGAACAGGTATAATTCCCGTAAAGATTAGTTATCTCAAAGTGTGTCCTTTCACACATTCAGATTTGTGGTGTCACAAAATGAACCACTAAATCACTGATCTTTTCAGCATTTATTATTTATGATAATTGCACTAAAATTAGTAATAAGTGACTCATATAGTGAATGCTTTAAGGGTGGTTTCCTGCAGAGTCCTTGGAACAAAAAATGAGTAAAAGTGGTTTTCGAAGTAGACATCACCTCTCAGACAGAATGGAGGTAAGCATTAATAATTTCCGAATGGATTTCTTTATTCATGAAACAGCCAAAACAAAAAAAAAAAAGGCCTTTGCATGAATGCATATTTGCAAAAATATAATGGAGGGACTGATCATATGAAAAAGAGATTTGAATATGCATATTTGCAGGCTTGTAAATTTTTGACCAAAAAATTTGATGCAGCCCTTGTAATATATCTTTCAGGAAAAATAAAGGATTTTTGAGTGTTCTTAATTCTCCCTTGGTTCAGCAGAGCTGCTGAACACTTCTTTTATACAGTAGTCACTGTCTCATTATTTGAGGCTCACCATCACTAGATTAAAACTGATCTAATAAACACCTCCTAGCCAGGATCTAATTTAAAACACAATGCTTTTAAGTAGAACCAAATTAAATATGTCAGGTAAAAACTTTTAGAAGATACAGTAAAATACAACTTTTTTTTTTTTATACAATTCCTTTGTGGGAAAGAACTCTCATCCTTTTGTTTGTTTTTAATGAAAATAAAATTTAATTAAAATTTTCTCGTATTGTACACATTGAACTTGGCTTCGTCTTCCATCCCACAGAAGACGTGTCCCAGAGTGTTATTTTTGATGAGGATTTTCAGGGTATCTCATATTTGGATTTTCAGAGTGGTTTCTAAGCAAATTCAGCATTCTGCCAATATGTAACAGTTCTCTGAACTGAGATCTAGGATTTACAGCGTACGTGCTATCAGGATCCTCGGAAGGAATTTCTACATAACTAATGATGTCTCACTGCTGGCATAGCTAGCAGAGTTGTTGATGCAATGTTGTGCATCTTGAAGAAAGTACTTTGCAGTGTTTACATAGTGTAACATTTAGGAAGAGTTATCCCATCACAACCTACGTCAGTTTTATCCTGTAACCACTTTACATAGTTTCAGTCTTTGCAAGGCTGCAGAAGCATTCACTTTATGCACTTAATTTCAAAATCTTCAGGTGTTTATTACTTATTAAACTTATTCCACCTGTTTACATTGAATTTTTGAAATATGGGTACAAGCAGGTCTGGGCCAAACCTTTAGAGATAACTTTGGTAAATTTGGGGTCTGAATTCAGTGTGATAACACAGCGATAGCCTACCACTCCCTGTGTGTTGTAGCCTTCTTTTTTTTTTTTTTTTTTTTTTGTCCAGCAGCAAATAATTTGAGAGTGCTGTGTTATATTTACCGCAGAAGGCAAAGCCAAGGAAATTTATTGGTAGATAATTGAGTGGAGACAGGGATTGATTCTTGGACGCTGCAGTGCTGTCTGTGCCTGTCTGAAGTCAGTCCCATGCGGACAATCCATACACCCGCCACAGAGGACGGGACCTTATTTCCGTGATGGCAGGTAGCACAACTGTCCTGTGGTGACAAGATACTGAACAGCAGGTGAGAAGGAAAAAACTTGCTTCGAAAGCAATGCAAAAATCCAAGAGGTTACTTTTGTGAGCAAGTGACTGCTCTACAGCCCTTTGGTGTAGTCTTACGGGGAGAGTGAAAGCATGAAAGAGACAGTGTAGTTTTAAGTTGTGGAGGAAGACTGAATGCTTACAATAATTTTGTGTACTCAGACATAAGCCTGGAAGCTGCGGCAGGCATTTTGTATTGCAAAGATTTATTGCAATCTTGTCATATTTTAGAAGCGTTTTTTGCTCAACATTCCTCATGAAAATGAGGAAGTATGTCAAAACAACACCCACCTTGGGAAAGCTGGGGCTCTGCTTTCAGAACCTAGGGTCCAGGGTGCAAAATCATGTTCCCCCCCAAATTATACAGGGTTTGCATGCCTAAATGTGCCTAGGAAACGCATATATAGGAAATGCAGCAGTGTTCGTCACTGCACAAACTGAGGGAGCGGAGCGGTAAAGGCATTTGGTAACTGAATGAAATTACAACAGATTGAATTTTGATCAGGGAGCTGGCAAATACATGGGAATAGCTTGTTCCTTTCCATTATCTTTGGTTAGAGAATTTCTACTACCCTGTTTTGAAGCGGGGCATTTTTAGGGTTGATTGAACACCTGAGTGTAGTTACATGTACTGCTACTTCACTTCATTCATTTCCACTGAAGTCAGCTGTGACTGACCAATAAACCCCTATAATGGAAGAAAGCTCAGAGGAGCTGGGCAAGGGCACTGTGCCCATGAAGCTCAAGGAATAATGCAGGACGTGACTGACCAAAGCTGTTGTGAAGAAAGCTGATTTTATCTCAACACAAAGGGGACCGAGGGTGGCCTTTGTTTTAGATAAACAGGTATCGACAGTTCAGCAGGTGAACTGGTGGTGTGTTTATACCTGAGTTCATTATAAGGGTGTGAATGTCTCCCTGAGTTAGCCAGACCAGCACGAGGGGTGTCTCAGCCTCATACAGAGTATAAATACTAAACAACTAGCAAAATAATCTGGAAGAGAGCAATGGGTTTGAGCTGGCTTCAACCCATGTATTCCTTCCTGGTCACTGGGGATGCCCAGCATTATAACAGCGTATCATAGAGAGCAATAATGGGGATCTCATCAGTATTACTTTTGTATTGTGTTTTCGGTACATTTTGTACTACTCTGCTAGATTGAAAATCCTGTGTAAAATCAATTATCTTCATATAAGGAAATTTGATATTATACATTACAACCTCTATGGGTGGAATTTCTAAAGGAACCTGGTGAGAGAATATTGGACTCTGACATTAGGATGGCCAGTTTTGACTCTATGGCTATTTCTGTTTTTCTTACACAACATCTTTTTCTCCCCTAAATTCTGAAAAGCATAGGGAAATTATTAGTATGATCTCATGACTTTTCTTCAACAGGCCTTTAGATGGTCACTGCAGGGATGCTAAATCATTCCCCTGTTGAGAGTTTTCTTACTTAATGTTTATTTTTAAAAATACATTTAATTCTTCCAAATATCTACCAGAAGATCATGAACATCAAGTGAAATTTATGTGAAAGAAAAAAAACTACCTATACAGAGAAGAAATAAACCTTTAAACACCCTCCAGTGAATGAAATGTCCAACAGAGTTCTGAGTAATTCAAGCAACAGCTCCCCATTGGTCAGGATGAATTATTAGGAAGGCCATCGCACTGGTACCATCATCAGATTCCAACAGCTTTGAGGCAGCAATCACATTACAATAACTCCTTCCGAAGATTAGTTGAAAATATTTTACAGGACCAGAAAGCACATCATAAATCAAAGCGAATAAAATCCTGCAGAATCACTACACCTTCCTCTGCAAAATAAAAAACATGAGGTAGCAACTGCTGTGAGATAGAGCATCAAGAATTACTGTGATGATCATCTTAAAAAAAAAAGGGAGGGGGGACGGGACCCAATCTATGCTTTTATCAGAAGCCACTCTAGATAGAAACAACATTTAAAAAAATTGCAGGTGTGCCCAACAAGAGCAGTAGTAAACTGTGACAAAAATCAGTACAAAGCATGTTGTGCACCTGGAGCACTGGACTGCTATAGAATAAAGACAAAATATTTCAGGAGAATAGGATCAGGAGAACAGTGGCTTAAGGGGCGGGCAGGAAAGGCTAGGATTGCACTGAGATCATCTTTCCTTTTCTTAATAAACAGTTTTACAATGAAAGTTGTTATTTTTAATTGTAGTTCAGCACTTCTAGGTTATAATTTATAATGTTAAAAATTAAATTCCAGCCTTTCATCTACAGACTGAATAAATCTCTTGGATTTGTAAAAAAGCAGGCTCTTTTAAACTTTTCTGTTCAGAACTCTTAATTCAGCTTTAGTCTGATGAAATTGTCTTTATCAGTGAAACTTTTTAAAAGAGGAAAATCTACTAAAATGCTCAAATTCTCCTGTGTATACTATTTGGAGACCCACACCAGCTTATATTAAACAACCAGAGACTATTTCTATTGTCTGGAAGGAAGGCAGACCAGGCCCTTATTGCTTTCTCTGAACCTGGGTTTAATATATCTGAGTTTCCCTCTGTAGGAAAGTCCCATTTTAATTATTTATCTGTAACCAGCTACTGTATATTTCATACTAAAATTCAAGACAGTATTCTTTCTCCAGACTAAAATCAGGTATACTCTGTGTCTGCCTTCTTCGAATAAAAGTGATTCAGAGGTTCACTGGAGTACAAAATAGCTAATTGACATAGGTGCAAAACTGTCAAAGTCAGGAAGATGGTGAGCCATGGAGGAGGGGGCACAGGGAATAAAATATCTAAGATTCATGCTCACATCAACTTTGTGATCCTGAATTTCGCACTTAAAATGAACATTATTTAGCTGTTTGCTGTGAGCAGAAATTACACTTCATGGCACAGCAGTGAAAGTTGCTTTGTGGTTGTCTTGGAAATGTTAGAGGAAGAGTTAGGGGTACATTCACTGAATATCATTTCTCCAAATACAATGCTCTCCAACCCACCTAGACAAGTAAAACAAAACTGTGATTCAGAAGTAACAGAAATCTTTTTGAAAGTTGAGAAGAGCAGGGACATTTTTGGATCACTTAACATTAGTAATACTAGGACTTTATCCAAATCTCATGGTTAGTGTCAATGGAAGTCTTTTTATTGATTTCAGGGAGCTTTGGGTCCTGTCGTTAGTGAGCAAAACTCTCTTACACTTTGCTGAGGAAAGCGAGGAGAGCTTGTTGATGGACAGTGGAGGGTCTCGAAGGCTGGAGAAGCTGAGGGAATTGGACTTAGTTTGGAGAAGTGACAGCTTTGGGGGGACCTAACAGCTGCTCTGCAGTACGTGTGGGAAGAGCATCAACACATGGAGCCAGGCTCTTTACTGAGGTGCATGAGTAATGAAAGGCAACAGTCATAAAACAAAGCAGGGAATGTTCTGGCTGGATATGAAGAAGACTTTTTTACTGTGAGGATAATCAAGCAGTAGAAGGTGTCTGAAGAGGTTGTGGAGTCTCCATCCTCAGAGGTTTTAGAAACTGGAGTGGGCAAATCTCTAACCACCTTGGTCTGAATCCAGTATTGAATCCGTTTTGAGAAAAAGGCTGGGCCAGATGACCTACCAATCTTCCATTCAATCTAATCATTCTATAATTTTTTTCAAAGCCAAACATTAATTTCTCCAATAACATTTTAAAAATAAGTAAACATTATCAAACACCCATTGATCTCAGTGTTGTGGGATTGAGTGATAAGGACGCTTGCATTATGCTCTGGGGGTCAATCCTGTAGGTTGTACACCAATTCCAGATATATACTTTGAAGAATTCTAAACTTTTTGCAGGATCAAGCCAAAAAACTTGACATTTGGTGATGATCATCAAATTGATGATAAGCTATCACTGGTGTCCACTATATGTAATGTGACTATTTGAGTTATCATGCTGGTAAGAATTGTGTACATTGACAATATAAAACCACTATGAACTTCCTGTACAATTTATTTATGCATTTTAATTTCCCCAAATGGGGAGCTACTGAAGGTATAATGAGTCTGCAGCCTAAGAGATTTGACTATTAGTAGTGACAGGCTGATACTTACACAGAAAATAAAGTTGTTGTTTATGGATATTAAGTGAGCCTAACTATAGTGCTTGCATGGAAGCTACAGCAAGCCAGTTTATCATTACCAGTCATAAATCATAGAATCATAGAATTATAGAATCATAGAATCTTCATGGTTGGAAAGGACCTTTGAGATCATCGAGTCCAACCAAACAACCCACAAACTCTGCCACTAGAGCATGCCCCGAAGTGCCAAATCTAGACGTTTCTTAAATACCTCTAGGAATGGTGGCTCAACCACCTCCCTGGGCAGGCTGTTCCAGTGCCTGACCACTCTTTCAGTAAAGTAATTCTTCCTAATATCTAACGTAAACCTCCCCTGCCGCAGCTTCAGACCATTTCCTCTGGTCCTGTCATTATTCACTTGGGAGAAGAGGCCAACACCCACCTCTCTCCAGCCTCCTTTCAGGTAGTTGTAGAGGGCAATGAGGTCCCCCCTCAGCCTCCTCTTCTCCAAGCTAAACATGCCCAGCTCCCTCAGCCTCTCCTCATATGACCTGGTCTCCAAACCCCTCACCAGCCTGGTAGCTCTCCTCTGGACACGCTCCAGCACTTCTATGTCCCTCTTGTACAGAGGGGCCCAGAACTGAACACAGTACTCGAGGTGAGGCCTCACCAGTGCCGAGTACAGAGGCACGATCACTTCACTACTCCTGCTGGCCATGCTATTCCTGATACAAGCCAGAATGCTGTTGGCCTTCTTGGCCACCTGGGCACACTGCTGGCTCCTGTTAAGCTGGCCGTCCACCAGCACCCCCAGGTCCTTTTCTGCTGGGCAGCTTTCCAGCCACTCTTCCCCAAGCCCGTAGCGTTGCTTGGGGTTGTTGTGACCAAAATGCAGGACCCAGCGTTTGGCCTTATTAAACCTCATACAGTTGGCCTTGGCCCATTGATCCAGCCTGTCCAGGTCCCTCTGTAGAGCCTTCCTACCCTCAAGCAGATCAACACTCCCACCTAGTTTGGTGTTATCTGCAAACTTACTGAGGGTGCACTCAATGCCTTCATCCAGATCTTTGATAAAGACATTAAACAAAACTGGCCCCAAAACTGAGCCCTGAGGGACACCACTGGTGACCATCCGCCAAGAAGATTTCACCCCATTAATCACAACTCTCTGGGCATGGCCATCCAGCCAGTTTTTTACCCAGTGACGAGTACACTTGTCTATGCCATGATTCGCCAGCTTCTGCAGGAGAATGCTATGGGGGACGGTTCAAAGGCCTTACCAAAGTCCAGATAGACAACGTCCACAGCCTTCCCCGCATCCAGAAGGCAGGTCACATGGTCATAGAAAGAGATCAGGTTGGTTAAGCAGGACCTCCCTTTCCTAAACCCATGCTGGCTGGCCCTGACCCCTTGGCTGCCCTGCACTTGCCGTGAGAGCTCACTCAAGATGATCTTCTCCATGATCTTTCCTGGTACCAAGGTCAGGCTGCCAGGCCTGTAGTTCCCCGCATCCTCCTTCTGACCCTTCTGGTAGATGGGCGTCACATTAGCCACCCTCCAGTCATCTGGTACCTCCCCTGTTGACCAAGACTGTTGATAAATGATGGAAAGAGGCTTGGTGAGCTCTCCTGCCAGCTCCCTGAGTACTCTTGGGTGAATCCCATCTGGTCCCATAGATTTATGTACGTCTAGGTGCAGAAGCAGATGATTGACTACTTCCTCCTGGATTATGGGTGGGTTGTTCTGCTCTCCATTCTTATCTTCCAGCTCAGGAGGCTGAACACCCTGGGGATAGCTGGTCTGACTATTGAAGACAGAGGCGAAGAAGGCATTAAGTATCTCAGCCTTCTCCTCATCCTTCGTTGCAACTTTCCCCCCCGCATCCAGTAAGGGATGGAGATTCTCCCTGGCTCTCTTTTTGTTGATGTATTTATAAAAGCTTTTTTTGTTGTCCTTAATATTAAAGGCCAAATCACATCACATTAAAAAGATTCCTTCCCTAAAAGGGTTTTATTTATAATAAGCTAGGGCAGGTCCTATAGCAGGTAAGGTGTTCACTATTTCACCACTATCTGAATGTAGTTACACCTTTCCAAAGGGACGTTAGCATATATTGAGAGACATACTGCCAAGCTGAACTCCTAAGCATCTGGAACCAGATTAGAGTCAGTGCAGACAGCTCATTATTCAGCTCTTTCATGGTAAATATAGTCATTCATTAAAAAAAAAGGGGGGGAGGGAGGGGATATCTAAATATTGCCTTAAGGAAATACTGATATAAAAAACATACAGAAGAAATATGGGCTCAGTTGGTGTAAATGTACATAACTTTGCCAAAGTCATTAAAGCTTTGTTTTACACAAGGTGATGGTTAAACTTAAATAATCTCATAACTCCTCTCTTACCCAGATATCCTTCAAGTATCGTCATTTCTAATACAGTGCATGTTCCCACAGTCTTCATAATGAACCTTGTGAAAACTCATGCATTCTGTGGCTCTCCCCAGATGTGCATATGTTTAGATATATTCAGTAGGTACAGTGCACAGGACACAGTAACACTAAAGTTTTCCTTCAAGTTGTCTGCACTCAAAAATAGCCATCCTCTTGTGAGGACATCCTCTATGTGCATGCATAGGTGTTTTGCTGACCAAACAATGTCACGTTTAATTACTCAGTTTGGGTGCAAGAATGTAAATTTTGTGGATATTAGGATGGCGTGTTGTTTTGAAATACATTGTTTCATTTGCAGCTAGTAACAACGGGTTTCTTCCAGATTCTTTTGTCTTTGTATTCCTACTTACTTCCTGCAGCAACATCAGTAGTTAATTTCCCCTTCTCATTCCTTGAATCTCCATCTACATTCAGAATCCATCAGGTCCTTCCCAAGTCAACCACTGGCTAAGTAAAAGATGGTTTGTCCTGTGACTGAGTCCAAAGTATGCATTGGCTAATTCTAGGCAAATAGAATGAATGACTGTTGAGTTTAAATTGCTGTATTTTTTTAACTGAAAAAAGAATTTGTTTCCGTCACCTCAACTGAGCCGTGTTTTCACAAAACTTCAGAAGAGATTGACATTCCTCTGCCAAACATGACAGAAGTTCACTATCAAGTTCAAAGTTATGGGTAGGGACAGATGGATGGACAAATACACAGAAATACAGCCAAATTTTCTGAAGAAACCAGGGGTGAAATGCTTGCTATGGTCACTGAAAGAACATGAAGAATTCCACAATTTAAAAGACTATTTTAGTTTTGATATCTGGATTCTAGCATCCCTCATCATATATGCATCATTTTGCTGGAGCACTCTTTGCAAGCATAGTATTCAGCATGGCAGGGCTTTCTGTATTACACAGAAACTGCCTTTGAAGAGCAGCTGAGGAAAGTTATTTCCGAGAGCAATTTGGCCTTTTATGGGTTAGTTTAGACCAGATGCTGTATGTGAGCACAGGGAAATGGTTTTCATACTGTCTCTCTTCTGCAGCATCCTAACGAAAAGGCCATCTATTGTTCATAAGGAAGAAAATCAACAGTATATTGCTTTTTTTCACACGAAGTATGCAAGCACCTAAAGGTAAGGCAAACAAATCTCCACTGATTCAGTGATTTTTGACTTTAACGATTTTAATCCTCTTTCTGATGTGAGGATACCTTCATCTACAAAAACATACATCTGTTTCCACAGAGGTGGTCCAGGTGGGCACTTTATACATATCTGTATGTGTTTGCACATGTGCATTTAACTCTTTTGAAAGGAACTCATTCCAAAACAGCTGTGCAGACAGAACAGATTTGTGTGGTGTTAGTGCAATGAATTGAAACAACAAAAGAGGTTGGAAAGGGACTGTAAAATTTGTAATAAGTCTGAAAAAGGATACCTGTATTCTACCATCCTTCTGTGTGAGAGTAGGAAGTTACAGCTTTTTCTGACCAAAGCCGTAAGCAGTTCAACAAAAGTATCAGTAAAAGCTGAGGCTGCTTTTATCAAATTATGACGTGTGAAGTTCAGGCAATTCAGTCTTGTGATGGAAAAAGCAATCTAAAGTATGAACAACCTTCTAATAATATTTGTTCAGTAAGTCATTCTGCTGATAACAAACAATCAAAGTCAGACTCCTTAGTCTGAATGTTTCCCACAGCGAATATCTACTGAAATAAAATCTTTTATTAGCTAACTACATGCTATGAGCCAGCTACACTTTAGCAAAGACATCCTTTGTGTGCAACTTTATTAAATAAAAATTTCATGAGTATTTTGCTTTACTGTGAGTTTATTGTACGTGTAACACTTCATTTGACTAATATATGATACAGTATTGGAAGAGGTACTTTTAAACATAGGATATTATTTTTCCAAAGCCTCCCATGTTTCCCTGTGTCTGTATCTTGGAGAGGTCACAGATGTCATCTTATCTAATTTCTGGTAGTTTTACCTCTGTGGTACTGTGGGGACCCATTTTCTGTATGTAATCCCTGGTAATGATGTCGCCCTGCATTGCTGAATCCGGCAGAACTGCTGCTGTTAACATTCTGTAAATCTCATTCTTGATCTTGGGGGACTCCATCCTATCCAGTTATTCACATATAACAAATGTAATTACTAATATGCGTAACATAAAATATAAAGGAGATAATCTTAAAGAACCAAGTAAATTTTGAAAGTAATACTTCCGATTTTTTCTTTCATATTTCTTATGCTTCTGAATTAATGATATATTAATGTTTTGGGATTCCTTGAAAAACATGATTGTCTAAAGTGTGCGTTTAGGACTTGTTTTCAACCTAAGGTTATGTTTAAGAAGACCAGACAAGAAATCAATGTGACAGCCTCACCACTCAGTACTGTGTAAGCCTTGATTTCTTGCTCATGATTTGCTAGAAAGAATGATTTTTCTGCTGTTTTTTTGCTGAGTCTCATCTGGGAAAACTGCCATTGCTCCATGACCAACTTTGTCTTGAGGAACCAGCAGACATCCATGGGCTGTGCCCTACGTGTCCCCATTCTGCCTGGATGCCTCAGCAGGGACTCTGTTCCACTGGTTAGGATCCAGTGAGCTAGTTCATATAAACTGCAGATTTCTCTCCCTTCCCATCCCACAACACATGGAAATGGGAATAAAGAATAAAAAATTGCCCAACCTGAGAATCCATCACAATACTTTTCAGAGAAAGCCTGTAATCAGGTTTTGATGTCTTCCCTGAGACTGGTATGTACCCTATTGTCTACAGTTGCTTCTCTGCTCTCCCCTGTGATTAAGAAAAAAAAGGACTAATCTGTATGTCTTCATATGTTTAGAAGCAGAGGGAACAAAGAGATGGTATTCACACCATTTATTTTTGAGTATTGTGGTGCAATTCAGAGGATCAAAATTAGAAACTTAATTTCCTTCTCTGCTCAAGCAGTCCTAAAGGTTGACAAATGAAGAACGATTACATTAAAATAAGCCTAAAATAGCTGGTGTAAACGTCTCCCACAGTAAGAATGAATGTATAATCTATTATATTTTTTGATACTACTATCAAACTATTGCAATATTATATAAATATCGTAATTACCAATTTTAATGACTTAAAAGCAAAAGAATTTCTTCTATAAGTTATTTTATAATGTAGTACTGTTAATATCAGGTAGCATATGCCGATGCAGTGTCAATTATTTAAATACTGTTGGTCTCAATAAATCAGTAGGGGAAAAGAAACTGAACTTCCTGATTTCAACTGAAATGGATCTACTAGCTTTGTCAGATGGAGTTATTCTTTCTGTCTTCCTTTAATTGTCAGGAATACATTAATAACATAGTAATTGAAAAAGAAAATAAGAAACAAGGAAGAAAATCCCTTTTCAGTTCTCAACTGGTCTAGTAAAGAATGCAAGATCCCAAATTGCAAAAAGCCAAACACATTAGTAAAACCCATTCAATACCTGTCACTTTAGAAAAGCAAATATATGCAATATAATTTTATAGAAAAAATAATTTATTGATGAGATTGGAATAATTAGTGCAATTATACCTTCAAATAAGTAAGGAAAAAAATATCCATCCTTTAGAAAAGTCTATGTTGATCTGTAAATTTATTGGGAATGCACATGCAAAAAGCATTTGAGAGGAGTGAATCATTACTCCTATTAATAATAATTAAAAGAATATGAAAGTCCTTAGTGAACATAATTATTAGTATGCCAAGTGCAGAAAGCAATTTCATATTTTGCTGTCATGAAATAACTATATTGGCTTTCGGAATGGAGATTTAAAATTGCAGTGTGAACTTTTATTTTCTTGAAGAGCACTAATGAAACCATTTAATATATTGCTACAATTTACTGATGGGGAACAATAATTCATAGCGTTTCCTGTGTTACGGTCCTTGTAGAGGTAGCATTTCTTTGCTTTAAAATATTTTTCTCATTGTGAGCAAACCCAAGTGTTTAGCAATCATAAAGCTATTCATTTACTTTATGCAGTTACGTGAAAATATATAGTGCCATGAATCAGTATCTTCTGAACAACTCACATTTTTATTTTTGATACAATTAGGTGACTTTTTGTCTTGTGTAACACCTAAGTGCAAGTATAGAAAACCCACAAACAGAGTCTCACAAAGTGATAAAAGACAAATTATTTTGTCTTGAAAGGCCTAAAATTATGAGACAGGAACTGATAATTCTTTATATTTTAATCTTCATTTCAGACACTTTTCATATACTCTAAGTAACCCCAGAATTAGACACAAATCACCAATAAATTAACTTAATGTGAGATTTATTTCTCCCAGTGGAAGGAAATGGGTCCCAACACGTGTGATGACAACTCGAGAGCAATGAAAAGTTTTGAAAGATTTCAGAGAACAGATCATTATACTCACGTAATCTCCACAATACATTTTGATAGAAGTCTTCAAGTTGTGTTGAGATGAAAATAATAGCTTTCCTACAATAAAGCTAACAAACAGTTCAGTAAACTGAATTGTTATAGTTCACTCTTATTCTGTTTTGGAGAATTAAGAGAAACCATCCAGTCAAGCCGATACCAGGTACATTAGGCTCTGAGGTAACAATGAAGCAGGAACACTGCTTGGTACTGTACGTCCTTGAGTTTTATAGATTCACTGTATACTTAGTCATTAATCATATGTGAATAAGTATGATTATAACGTAAGTAAACAGAGTCATTAGCTCGACACCCTCTGTTCTGCTGTGTTGATTTTAAGAATCAGAATTCAGCTAGTCACAGAATGAAATGCTCACCTACAGAAAGTGCTTGTGTTAATGATTTACTTTTCAGATTGGGTCTGGTCTAGTTCCTTTTTCCCTTGTGCTGAAATTGCTCAGCTCATCACTTGTTCTAATGACTATCTGTACCTGGCATGCATAGGAAGATGCTTTATAGCCCTTACATGTTACCCGGAATAATGAGGGAAGATCCTTGGGCCCCAGTGAAACTGTATAGATGAGGGTCTTTTCACTCAAGTTATAATTTGCAAAATCCTGCCAAGAGCTGATCAAAACTCCTGTAACATTGCTCTGTTTGAAGACTTATACAGAATCTGAACTATCCAACTGACAGCAAAACTCCATTTTTCGTAGCTAATACCATGTATTTTTTCTGTTAATGATAACTATTATTCTGACAAACCATTGAAAAAATAAGACATTTTCTCAAAAAAAAAAAAAAAAGAATATACAATAGACGTGCATAATCAGTCTGTATGTCCTCTAGTACAACTTGAATGGAAGGCATAGGCTACCATGATCCTGACTGGGTACCAGTATAGAGAGAATTTTTCTGCAATAGTTGGACAGGAATAGTAGCTCAAAATCTGAACTAAATGACTTCAGATTTTCTTGGTTTTCTTAATGTATCCATCACATGCTTTGTAGCACTTGTTAAAAGCTGGAATTGTTTTTTTCTTATAATTTAAGAAGACTTTTTAAAAAATAAAAAAAACAACTTTATTTTGAAGCCTTAACATCTTAGCAACTGTTCTAATCATTAGAAACTATCTCTGGGCTTGTATGAACTCAGCTGTATTGATTTGAGTATAAACATTTGCATGTCAGCACATCTTATGCATAGTGACTACATGTGCGTCCTTAGAAAGAGTTGGAGGAGTTTCACAAAGAAGCATCTGCGTGTGAAACATGGGCTTCAGCCTGGCATGTCTTTGCTTTCTCTTTTTTTTTTTTTCATTAGGGCTATGGTAGATATTTTTCTTTATTATAGGTGTATCAAGCACTTACTTTAACCTCTGTATCTCAAGTGGTCTTTGAGAATGGCTGGGGAATGTAATCCCATTGTACAGCTAAGCAAAATGATCCGTAAAGAATCTGGTCTGGCTGGTTGGAAGATGGCATATGTGAGGGGCTGAAGGTGGTATGATCCAGTCTCCTGGCAATACATATTTTAAAACAGTGATAAGAATATGAGAACATTTTAAGCCTCTCTTTTTCGACTCTAATTTTACATGCATTTCCTTTGCTGTGATTAAAATGTAATACAGTTAATCTTCATTACAACACAAAATGGATTAAGTTTACAGGATTACAATAACGTTTTAGTCTGCTTGTGTCAAAACCTTCAGTGATCAGGAACAACAGGGTGTAAATAAGTAGACAAAAATTGTTCTATGAAATACTAATATCTGGCATATAATGTGAGGAAAGCACTTAACTAATTGCTGAACTAAATTCTGGTTTTAATGAATCTCAGAGAAAAGCTGTGAGACAGTCTAGAGAAAATGAGAGAGAAAGTATGCAACAGAAGAGGAGGTTTCGACCTTCTTTTTGCTGCGAATGTCCTTTGGCTGTCCTTTCCTGTCGTTTACCCTCCAAGGCAAGAGGCAGGGCTTATGACAAGGAAATGAAAATATATTTGTCCATGTAATGCTCAGCAAAATGGATCCAGTGTTTGTGTACCAGGGTGAACATGTTGAACCTAATCTCACCTTTGCATTTTCTTCAAGGTTTAGTAGGTCAGAGGTGTGAATAATTTCTAGGGGTGGAGCTTATCCTGTCTTTTGGAGGAAAACCAAAGAGTTGTGTTGCATGTGGTTTTGGCAATCTCACATTTTAAAAAAATATGAACTACTTGGAGAGACTGCAGAAGAGAGCAGAAATAATTACTTATACAGAAAGACAGGAAACACTCGGGTTGTTTAAACTAAAGAAAAGGGAAGGAGACCTTAACAGTTGAAGAAAAAAGCTGTTGCAAGGGGAAGTGAAAAAAAATATTTTGTCTTCCTGTTCACAGTGGACCACACAGATGAAAGGCCCTTTTTCTGTTTCTCCCTTTATTTAATCTTTGCAATTCTCACCCTGTTGTAGGGTGAGTTTTTTATTACTGTTCTGGGCACCTGGTTGCTTTCCTTCCTCTTTCTTGCTAAAAAACTTTCCTGTTTCTGTTCATTCCTAATTTTCTCCTCTCTCACTTTGCTACCTGGTCTTCCTTTTTGGAGAGACAATTCTTTTCTGCAGGAGTGGGGAGGGGTCTGTTCCTCTTCAGGTCCTCCCAGACTGTGTAATTTCTCACCTGTGCTAAAGGTTCTTCCTCAAATTTCCCCTGTCCTGCTCATTGATGTGCTTGGGTTTAGACATTGCAACTGATCATTTCCCTGTTGTTCCAATAGAAATCTTGAGTAAACATAATGACATAATTAACTTCTAATTGGAGATCCATATACTTCTAAAGAAGAATGCTTTATTTAAAGTGAGAAGTAAAAAATATTTAATATGAAATTATTCTATTTGTTTTCCCTGAAATTTAGGTTCCAGTGTATCAGTTACATAAAAATAAAAATAAATTTCACATTATCGGTATAATAAGCCTCAGGTATTGCTCTGAAGTCTCTTCAGATAATCAAAAATGTGGACACTAAACAAACACATTTGTACTGCTGTTTTTGTCCAATATTACTGCTGTGGCAGGCAATAATGTGTTAAAAGTGTGGGACTATTTTTAGTCTGTGTTGCTGAGCATGTGGTTTATGCGGTGGAAAGAAAATCTGTATATAACCAGAGCTGGTGGAATTGCTATCCCTCATCAGAGTAGAGAATGTGTGAGCACAAGACAGAGGTCAAGAAGAGGGGGTGAAAAGGTAATCTCTAGCTCTAGTGTAACAGTCTTGGGTGTTTGAAAAATGTGGCAATGGGAATTACACTCATTGTAGGAGCTTACAATCATGTGTAGAAACTTACTCACCATGATTAAATGAAATATTTAGTGGTAAATACCTTAAGACAATGAATCACCGTAGGATCTATGAGTCAAATTTAACTTTCGCAACTACCAATACAGTATTTATGCTACAGAAGAAATTTGGGCACTTATCTAACTGTCAGTTCCCCTTAGGGTTGCCAGGGCCAAGTTCTGCCCACTTTCTAAGAAGAGCTCTGAGCACAATATGTGTGCACAGGAGGCAATACCAAATACTGTGAGGACTGTGGAGCTGGTAATCTATGCCTTGGAAGGGCAAATGCCAGCTGCCATTTGGGATATAGCCAGCGACAGAAGGCTGACCACAAGAAGTGATGGAGGCTTTTAAAGAAGAGAATAGGATTTGAATGAGACAGTGGGTAATGAAATGTGTAGTGGACGTAGCTTCCTAGAAACAGCAGAAGCATTATTACTTAGTCAGTGTAAAATTCCATTTTCACCATTGTGTCAATATAATTTCGAATTGCAGTTTCTGGTCATTCATCAGTAGAAGAAGGTGAAAAAAATCTTGGGCCTACAGAGTGCTTCTCAGTCCTGAGTGTCACTGATTTGGATATTAGGGAATTATGTTAGGCTTGTGCTGATGTTTCTGCCTTTCTGGAATTGCCCTAGCTCAGTATCCTATTCTGTAAAGTACTGATAAATAGTACAGTAATTGTAGTGAAGTAGTTGCCCAAGGTTCTAATTTGCCAACAACTAATACATTATTTGTTAAAATATTTGCATACTGGCCACTCAAAATGAAATAAAACACCAATGCATTTGTGGCAAAACTCTAATTCTCCGAATTACCAACTTCACCACTATCGGAGGTGCCTTTATTTTTAAGTATCAGTTGCTAGATTATTTAAAGCTAGAGGCGATGCAGAATGCCTTCCTTTAATTTCTCCAAGTACTTACTGTTTTACACAAAAAAATGCACACTTTTTCCACAGTACAAACCATAAAGCCCCACATCGCACTTTTCATGACATCCTTTTGTGCCACCACAAGCCATGAGGTGGTTGCAAGTCTCCCAAGCTGGGGTGTAGAGACAATGCAATCACAGACACCATTCATGATTTTGACACCCCAGAGGGAGCTGCTGAAAGCAGAGGTCCAGTGAAAACTGGGGTGTGATAAGGATGCTTGCCTCTGCCTGGGAGCTGTGCACGGCCACGAGAATTTGTGAGACATCAATGTCACACGAGCTTAGCTGCCTAAAGTGGTAACCACATAGCTAAGCCTTTTTGTAGATTGAGGCTCTGAAGTTTATTGAGTAATTCACAAGTTCGACTTTGGAAAGTTCAATGTTTTTTATTTTAAACAGATATTTTCATCTGCAAAAGATCTTGTGTGGTACTACAGGACTAGCCATGTGAGGCTGGGAAGGGAAAGGAACTGAAGGAAAGTTGAGGAACTGAAAAGAGGCTCCAGATATTTATGAGCTGTAAACTCAGAGAGGATCTAGGTGACTTCTCTTGGGACAAGCATAGCTTACCTAAAAAAGAACAATCTTTCAGCGTATCAAAAGCACAGATCCCTGATTTAAGAGAAAGTACTAAAATTAATGGAGAAGAATAATTTAAAGAAATTTCACACAAACACAAAATGATTTCTATGATAAACAATTAAAGACTTTTTGAGTGCGATGAAAGCATTGGCAGGACCTGGCAATCTGTGTGCAGTAGATTGTGGTTTTGGTGGAGGATATCCCCACCTAGCTCTACTGACTCACAAAAAACCCCCACATTTCATCCCTCTTTCTATCTGCTCCTCTCAAATGTGCAAGCTTCAATTAATCTACTGTTAGGCAAGGGAGGGCGAATGTGAATATATACAGTTGTCACTGTATTTGCGATTTTAGACTGTTTTCTGGATAGAGGTTTTTTTTTTAATGGATATAGAAATTTCTTTTGTGATTTTTATCTTACACTATAGACTTTTTCTGTCACCGTAATTGCAATCATTTACAGACTTTTTTTAGCTCTTCCATGTCTGACATATTTAGGTTATGTTTAAAACCATGGTAAATATGTGCCTCTGGTTTCCTAGGGTTCTGATCACTTGGTCTGGGGAACTGCTTGGAGCACGGTCTTCTCAACAAGAAGTCTCGGCTTCTTCCTGTGGAAGAATATATTGTTTGTATATATTATTTAGATGTATTACATAGATGTGTTTTCCTAATTTCATGCCGTGTTCTCCTATGAAGTTGTTCTTGGTTTATGGTACAGTGCTAGTGTTTGTGGGTAACTTGTGTGTTTTAGGGGTGTGAAAACTGTTTCTACGCATTTGCATTTAGGAATGCACTCTTTGGACCTCGCTTTTGCTGACAAGTTTACGTGTGTTTCTAAAATCCCTATAACTGTTTTCCTGAACTTTGAGAAAGTATTAAAGCAAACATCTGTATGCATGTGGTATTTTTAACACCTGTGTTAATGAAGGACTTAACATTTACATTCTCAAAGCTTGGTAGCTAAATGAAAAATAACTATGTTTCCAGCCAAGAAAAACTTTTCATTAAAAACCTATTAAAGCTGTATAAAACTATTTCAGCAGGACTTCTGACACTTTTGGAGTGGTTGTATTTGAATCACCAGGGATGAACTTTTTAAAATTTCACAGTTTAAATATAAAATTTGAATGAATGCAATAAAAAAAATAAAATTAACAATGACAGTGACTAACCAAATACTGCAAGAAAAAACACATTATTTCAAAATATTTTTCTCTAACTACTGTCTAAGGAATTTTTCACCATAAAACTTCCCAATTATTTGCTTAAAAAAAAAGGAAAAGGAGGCAGCCAACCATAATTAATAGTGTTAGCACTTTATGGCAATGCGTAAACGCCAATAAGATGAGTATCTGACCTTGGTATTGTCTTACTACAGACATTTAACTTTCTCTATTTGTGCCTTTCTGGGAAGAAGATTTTCTATGCCAAACAAGCAAAATACATATTTCTTGAGTCTGTTATTACCATGGTAACTGGTAATTGGTATTAAGAATTATTTCACTTATAAAGTGACCTGATTTTTATTCTTGTTCACAGAAGATGTTTTGTTTACAGAAGTTAGTTTAAAATGTTTAGTCATAGATAGATAGCACGGTAAACTGTGCAATGCAGATGGAGGGAAATGTCATTGTAATTGTTTTTATGACTTTAAATACAATACATATTTGTCAAACAAATGCCTAGCACTTATATTGCCTCAAATGTTGAGCATACAATAAAACCACTCTGCTTTGTCTAATTTATTATTTCTTTATTTAGAAATTGGCTTTTTTTCTTTTTTTTTTCTTTTGGTATTTTATGGCTAAACCTGTTTCCCTTGTTTACCTCTCAACTATTCTATTTCCCAAGATTACAGTAAAACTGAGCAAAAGATTAATGAGTGAAAAGGATAGACATTCAAATGAACAAATTAAAGGCAAGGTCTTTTCACAGCCATAGTTATTTACAGGTTTTATCTCATGCTGAGCTGTATTCTGCATATTTTACTACTGGTTAGTAAATTATCCTGAAATCTGGGAAAGTTTTTATCGACTTCAACCTTTGTTGAATATGAATCTTAAAGGATAATTTTCTTGAATAAAAACTGTGTGATTAACTTCATAATTCCCTTTTCCTGCCAATGTCTTTCTTCAGAGAATTAGCTGTTAGCCGTTCATGTCTGTAGCACCTTATAGTCAATGATTATGTTTAGCATTTTGATTTATTTTATGCCATCCCCGGAAAACTAATATTATTTTCTTGTTTTCCAAATGAAGTGGTTAAGTGATTTGTGTCATATCACCTAGGAAGCTGGTAGCAGAGTGGTAGCAGGTGTCAAGGCTTTCAGACCTTTTAGCAAAACCACTCTCCTACAGTTAGTGCAGACTCCCATTTACAGGAAAACTCTCAGAAGTGCTGGTCTAGTGAAAACAATCTTGTACGGTGATGGGTTGACTGAAGTATATCCCATTAAGGCTATCATGTCGGGGGAGTGAGACTAATGATCAGGCATAAATACCACATAGTCTAGTCAGTGTAAACTAGACTAGCTTTGATTTGCTTCTAAATGGAGGGGCTTATTAACTCAGGCTGAACACAGCACCAACAGGTCTGTACTGTGTTTGGGACATAGGTTATATATATCCGCTGTGGGGATGTGCTGCATTGGGGATCTCTGTGCCACACTCTGTTGTGCGATGTGCTCTGCTTTCTTGCTTTTTTTCTTGTCTAGCTGTGGTTCAAACTTCCATTTGAGTAGGTGTGCACATGTCTACACTTAAGTCCTATGGTGGCATCTCTCTGAATTACACTTCATATATGCCAATGTAAACAGTAGGATACATGTAAAGTTCTCAAAAATATGATTGCCATGGAAACTGACATGAACTCTATTGTGAAAAGCAGGTGAAAGAACTTGCATAGGAATTTAAAAAGAAGCTTAATAAACTGAGCTGTACTTTGAAGCATAACGAGCCCTTGCAAGGGTCCATATTAAAAAAGGCATCGTGTGTGCTTCCTTCACCCTTAAAATCTATGAAAACTCTCTCTTTTAGCTTTGCCCTGGAGTTCTTCTCTTAGCAATTTCCCTCTAGTCATTTCTCTTTGATAGCTCAGAAGGCTAAATTAATTAGCTTTTATAAGAAAAAAGCTAAGCTTTTGTAAATATTTGTATCAACTAAGGCAGATTTCTGCTGTCCTAGAAAAACTGGCTGTAGTCCAGCACTATATGAGCTATTTCTTTATTTTGCCTTTTTTAAATGAATGTTAGGCTGTTCAAAGGGTGGTTGGGCAGGAGAATTAGGATGTTTTGTGGAGAGAATTAATTTATGCCTGAGGCACATGTAAACTTACAGAATATAGTGGATCTATGATGTATTCAGGGAGTTAGGTGGTGACGTAGTGGAAATACGGGTGTGTGGAAATGAGTCCCCCTAGGAGCTGTTTTCTTACACTTAAGCAGAATTGTTCTGAATACTACTTAAAACATTCTCCTGGATGTTTTGCATAGTGTTCAAAACTGCCTTGTTTTATTAATTTCAACAAAATCCACTTTTGCTATTGAGCCATAACAGAGGAAAAAGGTTTTCCTTTGAGAAAATATACAGAGAAAGGAAAAAAAAAAAAGGAAGGTGCCAGAAACCAAATAGTTATACCAGCAGTAAGGTGCCTAAAACTGCTGCCTAAAATATTATTGCAAAATGAAAAGGAAACAGTCACCAAATTTCTTCCCTACTAATTTGTGTAGATGGCAACAGTGTTTCATAGCATTCTGGGTACAATGGTGTTCCAGTTTAAAATTAATATGGTTCTCTGGAAATAGAGCTATATAAAGACGAACTCTCCATTCTGATTAACACAATATTTTATTAGTAACTTTATTAATTTCATGGCAGATAAATCATAGAGACATGTAATTTATCCTCTAAATCAGGTAATCATACATATAGAATTTACTGCAAGCACTTCAAGGATTTGATACGTTTTATGAAGAACATTTAAGGGTTACTTTATTCATATAATGAAATGCTCACTATGCTCCCATAGACAGCACATTACTTTTTTAATGAAACGTATATAAATAAAATACAAAATATTGTGAATTTAGGCAATTTACTAAGCCCAGCTGTGTTTGGAAGATGTATCTGTAGCTTTCTACATTGAAGCCTGGTTTAAATGTTATAAGTCTTGTCATGTGTTGTAAGTTATACCAAAACCAGCATATACAATGAATCGGTGGTTATAGACCATTGATTTACACAGACGCTTGTAGAAAACATAACGAATGTATGATTTCTTGTGTGCTAAGCTGTCAAATTACAGCTCTGTTTCCATTATGCAAGCACTTGATCTTGCAGAGGATGGAACATTTCTTTACTGCATGCTTGTACTGATAATGGATGTTGTTCATCTCCCATGCAAGCTCTCAGAAAGAAGCAAAGTGGCTGTGGGTGTGTACGTGGGGCAACTGCAATTTATCTGGAGAGCATAGCTTATTTGTGAGCTTTGTTTCTTGCGAAGAACTTTTCTGTTGTAATGACATGCTTAAATCTGTTAGCACGTCTCCCACCATAAAGACTGAGAAATACAATTAGCAAGTTGTTTACAGCAGAGCTGCAACTGCTGTGACTAAAGTGTTATTGATAGAGTGAATCAACTTCTGTGAGAATTGTTTTCCAACGATGAGTTTAATAAAGGTTTGATATGATGCTATAACTTAGTCTTGATTAGGTACAATGTAAGGCTCAATATTATTGCTTCACTGTCAAATTACTTCACATAAAAGTGACATGATATTTTGCCTACATTATTCCAGACAGTTGAGCCTGTTCTTACCACTTTTAATCCTGAGTGGTTCCACTAACCTTAGAGCCTAGAAGCTCCTTCGTGCTAAGCACTGTTGAAATTTCATTTATTTGGATGCCTGAATCTGAAGGAAGGAATGATAATAATTTCCATGCTTAAGGTAGAACAATTTTCTGCTTGGGAGTGAAGTCAAAAGGACATAAGGGAAATGTGGTGCATGCAGCAGAAGAAAGAGTAAAATTAATGCTGCCTCTTTAATAGCCTAGTACCAGTTGTCTGTTTTTTAAAATCTTTGCCAATGCTGGTAGTCACAACTCATGCATAAACAGTTGATTTTATCTGGCTTGTGCATTTTGTGTGTGTGTGTGTGTGTTCTCCTTGTTGCCCTAGAAACTGAAGTAAGGTTGGCACTAACATATGCGCTTTCATCTGAAAAAATAATATTATTTATGTCTACTATGCCTAAAGAGGAAAGCTTAGAGACATAGCTAGTAACATAAGCCTAGCTTTCCAAAGTTGGCCATAAAAAGTAAGAATTGTCTTAAACCCCTCCCCAGTGTTGAGAACATGGCTCTTTTCTGTGGTAATTTAAGGTTATGATTTCTATATTTTGGTCATCATTTTCAGCATTGTGAGAAAAAATTGATAAAACCCCAAAATGGACTTTGGGATGCCTGGTGTATGTTCTTAGATATGCAATCAAGGGGCTGAGGTCCCACAGGAAAGCTAACTTACCTGTCTCTTTCTCTGTCTTCCTTCTATAAGTGGGTATAATCACAGAATCACAGAATGATAGGGGCTGGGAGGGACCTCTGGAGATCATCGAGTCCAACCCCCCTGCCAAAGCAGGGTCACCTAGAGCAGGTTGCACAGGAACACGTCCAGGCGGGTTTTGAATGTCTCCAGAGACGGAGACTCCACCACCTCTCTGGGCAGCCTGTTCCAGTGCTCTGCCACCCTCAGGGTAAAGAAGTTCCTCCTCATGTTTAGGTGGAACTTCCTATGCTCAAGTTTGTGCCCATTGCCTCTCGTCCTGTCGCTGGGCACCACTGAAAAGATCCTGGCCCCATCCTCCTGGCATACACCCTTTAAGTATTTGTAAGCACTGATAAGATCCGCCCTCAGTCTTCTCTTTTCCAGGCTAAAAAGACCCAGGTCCCTCAGCCTTACCTCATACAAGAGATATTCTAGTCCCCTAATTATCTTAGCCCTTTGCTGTACCCTCTGCAGCAGTTACTTTGATGCTGTTCATGAAAAACATTAAGTAAGAACTGATATGCACATATGGCTTTATCTTGTGTGCAATATATTATCCTGTGAGTATAAATAACTTATACAATCAGGAGGCAGGAAAGACTACATTAGGCTGAAAATAAACAGTATGAGCTCAATTTCCAATATCTCCATGGCAAGGAAGATGAGAGTCCTGTTTTTTTTAGTGTTGAGAGGCAAATGAAAACTCCATTTAAGATTGGTCTTATCTCCATATTGAAAGATCACCATTAATTTTTGCACATGTTCAAAGGCAGTGTAACCTTCAGTCTATAGAATTTATGTAAATCCAAACAAAATTTTCGTGGTATGTAGCATCTTATTTTAAGCCTGAGGATGTATACAAACATACAGATTTTTCATCATGTAGAAACTTGTGCAACTTGAACTATGCTTCCTTCTCATTCTTTCCAAGCTCGTTACCTTTACCAAAATGGCTTATATATTCCTGCAGTATTTAGGTGCTCAAATGAATATCTCTCCACAGAGAGTAGCCATTACTGCATGATGCTGGGAAACCCATTTGTCAGATCAATATTTTATAGTTATTCCTTTGCACTTACTCTCCTTTAAGGTTTTTTTTTAAAATACACAAATCCATTTGTTTACCAAAAAGAGACCTACCTAGTAACACTGTCTTTGCCTTTTGTTATTGTGCAAAACCTCAAATTAACGTTCCCATCAGTAACCTCAGTAGCACTCAATACAAGTTCTGCAAAATCTGTCAAGAAAACTGTATTCAGTGAATCATTTTTCTCTGCTTTGCTTTTTTTCTCTTTTCTATTGCATACTTCTTCAAAATGTTGTACAGATGACTCATGTAAACATTGCAGCCTTTTGCCTTGAATACTATAGTCTATGTTTTTGATTCAGTACCGTGCTCTGACATTTTCCTCATCACTTATTGGCTGAAGATTTCACAGCAGAGGCTATAATTTGAATACAGCCTTGTGTTTACACTCATCATAGCTGTTTATCTTTGAACCTTAACTACTCAAAATTTGATTACAGATGTTTTCAAGTTCTCCGGCCCTCACATATGTACAAGTCATGCATTAACTTTCCTTGGCAAGTACAAAAGGCAGGCAGGAGTGTCTTCGTATCCTTCAAGAATATTCCTGGTTTTCACTATACAGTAGGATTAGTCATTCCAGTTGATGATGAAGCAAGTGGTAAGAAAAATGTAAGCCCTCTGCACCCTTATGCCAGTGGCTAAGGCTGGAGGTGATAGTAGCAAGTGTGGACGCAGGAATGTAACTGGCTGAAAGAAACCGATGCAGTACTACCAAGCAGAAAGAGAAGCATTCACAAACATTCAACTGGTGTCAGTATTGTTAGATTTTAAAAAAAAACAAACCCAAAACCAAGCTAATACTCATTTTGGTTTTGGCTGTTCCTCTAACATATGAGGTCTAAGAACGAAATTTTGAGCTATGTGAGGGCTTTGAATAAGTAACACTTATATTGGGGTGCCTGTATTAGCCACGTTCCCAGGTGTCCTTGCATAATAGGTATGAGGCTCTGCAAGTGGAATTGAACAATGACGAGAATGATAGTTCATCCAGCTTGGAGGTGTTGCCGAGGTCAAGCTGGCCTGTGCCCTGCTTCAAAACTGCTTCCATAAAAAAAAAAGGATGGTTATTGTCATAGGAGACTCCCTTCTGAACAGAAAGCTCAATATGCAGACTGGACCCACTTGCTAGGAAAGTCTACTACCTCCCTGGAGCCTACGTTAAATATGTGAAGAGAAAGCTTCTTACCCTTCTTACCCTGGTATGGTCCTCAGATTATTATCCGTTATTGATTTTTCAGGTAGTCGGCATGAAGTTACAACAAGAAGTCCGAGGGCAATCAAGAGAGACTTCAGGGCCTTGGGACGACTGTTTAAGCAATCAGGAGCACAAGTATTGTTCTCCTCTATGCTTCCAGTTGCAGGGAATGATGAGAGAAGAAACAGGAAGAGCCAGCAGATCAATACCTGTCTCTGAGCCTGGTGCTACCAGCAGAATTTGGGGGTTTTTGATTGTGGGTCAGTTTACATGACACCAGACCTGCTCGCAACAAGTGGGTTCACCTGTCTCAAAGGGGGAAAAGGATCTTTGCACAGGAGTTAGCAGGACTCATTGAAAGAGCTTTAAAGCAGATTTGAAGGGGGAAAGGGATAAAACCAGGCTCACTAGAGATCAGCCTAGGGGTGGCATGCCAATGTTTGAGGGACCGTGTGATAGCAAGGTCCTTTGGTCTGCAGTCTCAGTGGAGGCAGTGGATGAAGATCCATGTGACAGCAAAAATGCAAGGGTTATTGATGTGTTAGAAACCACAGAAGTGCCTGACAATGGACATGTATGAATTAGGGCTTCTGCCCTCCAAAATGTGACGATGTACATCTACACTAACGCATGCAGCATGGGGAACAAACAGGAGGAGCTGGAAGCTGCTGTGCAGCAGGAAAGCTATGATATAGTTGCCATCACAGAAACATGGTGGGATGATATGCACAACTGGAGTGTTGAAATGGATGGCTATAAACTCTTCAGAAGGGATAGGCCAAAAAAGAGAGGCCGGGGGGGTAGCCCTGTATGTTAGGGAGTGTTTTAATTGTCTAGAACTTGATGACGGTGATGATAGGGTTGGGTGTTTACGGGTAAGAATCAGGGGGAAGGCCAACTAGGCAGAGATCATGGTGGGAGTCTGTTAAAGCCCACCCAATGAGGATGAAGAGGCAGACGAAATATTCCATAAGCAGCTGGGAGACATCTCGCAAGCACTACCACTTGTTCTCATGGGGGACTTCCACTTAACAGACGTCCACTGGAAATACTGCACAGCAGAGTGGAAAGAGTCTAGGAGGTTCCTGAAGTGTGTGGAAGACAACTTCCTGACACAGCTGGTGAGGGAGCCAACTAGGGAGGGTGCCCCACTGGACCTGTATTTTGCAAATAGAAAAGAACTTGTAGGTAATGTGAAAGTTGAAGGCTGTCTTGGGCATAGTGGTCATGAAATCATAGTTTTCAATTGTTGGAGAACTGAGGAGGGGGGTCAGCAGAACTGCCACCTTGGAGTTCCAGAAGGCAGACTTTGACCTGTTCAAGAGACTGGTTGACAGAGTCCCTTAGGAGGTAGTCCTGAAGGGCAAGAGAGTCCAGGAAGTCTGGACATTCTTCAAGAAGGAAATCTTAAAGGTGCAGGAGGAGGTCATCGCCGTGTGCTGTAAGACAAGCTGGAGAGGAAGAAGGGCGGCCAGTCTCAACAGAGAGCTTTGGCTGGAACTCAGGAAGAAAAGCAACGTTTATGACCTCCGAAAGAAGGGGCAGGCCACTCAGGAAGACTGCGAAGATTTTGTGCGGCTATGCAGGGGTAAAATTACAAGGGCCAAAGCCCAACTACAACTTAATCTGGCCACTGCATAAAAGACAATAAAAAATGTTTCTATAAATACATTAACAGCAAAAGGAGGACTAAGGAGAATCTCCATTGATGCAAGGGGAAACATAATGACCAAGGATGAGAAAAAGGCTGAGGTACTTAATGCCTTCTTTGCCTCGGTCTTTAATAGTAAGACCAGTTGCTCTTAGGGCACCCATCCCCCTGAGCTGGAAGGCACAGAAGGGGAGCAGAATAAAGATCCCATAATCCAACAGGAAATGGTTCGTGAGCTGCTACACCGCTTAGACAAACACAAGTCTTCGGGGCCAGATGAAAACACCCAACGGTACTGAAAGAGTTGGTGGAGGTGCTCACCAAGCCACTTCCTGTCATTTATCATCAGTCCTGGCTAACAGGGGAGGTCCCCGTTAACTGGAAGTAAGCAAATATGACGCCCATCTACAAGAAGGGCTGCAAGGAGGATCCAGGCAATTACAGCCTGTCAGCCTGGTCTCGGTGCCAGGGAATGTTTTGGAGCACATCTTCTTGAGTGCCATCACGCAGCAAGTATAGGACAACCAAGCGATCAGGTCCAGTCAGAATGGGTTTATGAAAGGCAGGCCCTGCTTAATTAACCTGATCTTTTTCTATGACAAGGTGACCTGCTTAGTGGACAAGGGAAAGGCTGTGGATATTGTCTACCTAGAATTTAGTAAAGATTTTGACACTGTTTAGCACAGCATTCTCCTGCAGAAACTGGCTGCTCATGGCTTGGATGAGTGTACGCTTTGCTTGGTAAAAAAAACTGCCTGGATGGCTGGGCCCAAAGAGTTTTTGTGAATGGAGTTAAATCCAGTTGTCAGCCAGTCACAAGTGATGTTCCCCAGGGCTCAGTATTGGGGCCAGTTCTGTTTAATATCTTTATGAACAATGTGGGTGAGGGGATTGAGTGCACCCTCAGTAAGTTTGCAGACAACACCAAGTTGGGTGGGAGCATTGATCTGCTTGAGGGTAGGAAGGCTCTACAGAGGGATGTGGACAGGCTGGATCGATGGGTATGAGGGTCAACAAGGTCAAGTGCCAGGTCCTGCGCTTGTGTCATAACAACCCCATGCAGCGCTACAGGCTTGGGGAAGAGTGGCTGGAGAGCTGCCTGGCGGAAAAGAACCTTGAGGGGTGTTGCTCAACAGCAGGCTGAACATAAGCCAGCAGCATGCCCAGGTGACCAAGAATGCCAATAGCATTCTGGCTTGTATCAGAAATTGTGTGGTCAGCAGGAATGGGGAAGTGATTGTCCCCCTGTACTTGGCACTGATGAGGCCGCACCTCGAATACTGTGTTCAGTTTTGTGTCCCTCACTACAAGAAAGACATTGAGCTTCTGGAGTGTGTTCAGAAAAGGGCAACAAAGTTGGTGAAGGGTCTAGAGAATAAGTCTGATGAGGAGTGGCTGAGGGAACTGGGATTAAAATTCACTTCATACTTACATGGTAACTGAAGAAGACCTACATGGTAGACGTAGGGCAGCACATTGAAAAAAATGCAGTAATTTTTGTCTTGCTGAATGAGCACTTCAGTCATCATTTTATGTAGTGATATTTCTGAATATTTTTAGATACTGCATGGTCAGTCCTGTAAATTGTTAATTCTGGCAAAGAAGGATTTGAGGACATCACAAACATTAACAATCCCATGAGTAACCCATTAGAAAAATTATGTTGATCTTAATGATTTACAGTTGATCTTTACCTATGAACATAATGGATTTGATCTTCCTAAGGCTTGTATTAGGCATCATGGCTCCTTATGACTCTTCCTGATGTGTATAACAAGAAAAAATAACTGAAGAAGTTAGAAATTCTATGAAACAAGCTGCTGGTTGAAAATCAGTGTTTATGAAGCCCTCCTGTCATAGAGGATCCAGTAACTTTCCTCTAAGATTTAAAAATCGCTGGCTGATTTTTTCAAGCTAACATCTGTTCTCTTGATTCTGGCTTCTGAATAGGTATTTCTTCTCAGCACATTCACTTTTCTAAACTGCTGAGCAGAGAGTCACTTCTGTTTCCTTGTAAGGAAGGCTACAGGCAGGAGGTAGAAATGTCAAGCCTGTCTCATAGTACAGCGGAAGCCAGGTCATTAAGAAAAGAAGTCAGTATCTGGGCAATCTTTCCTCTTTCAACAATGATTAACAGGGTTTTCAAGAAATTATATTGGATGGGCATCTGTATTGTATCAGAACTTCAGAAGAATAAAATTTTAAACAAACACCACTAACACCACTCAAGGTAGTCTATGGCCAGCTTGCCTGGCGCCGTTGAAGCAACCTGTGTCTGCCTGGCACAGCTCTTAGCTTGCCTTGGTGGGAGGAATACCTGTGTTTGGTAATGGTTCTGCTTGTAAGTGCAGTAAGTGCTCTGAACACTAACGTAGCATTGACTGGTGTTGGTGTGAGCTTCTCTTACTTTCCTCCTCTGTCTTGTTAGGAGAGCATTTTTTCAAAAATTTGAAACAAGTGTTACTTGGTTCAGCCAGGCATTTGCACCGCTCTGCCTCCCCTTCAGAGTTGGTACATTTGGGTGCCTTTGGCTGGTACAGAAAAGCTCTGTGAGCGGCATATATACAACTCAAAAGTGTAAAGCAGTCTGAGTCAAGGTGATGCAGCTGTGTTTTGTCAGAGGTGGGCCTTGAATTTGTTCGGCAGCTAACCACCAGGTTGAAGGTGATGAGGAGCTGACATCAAGGATTGCAGGGGAAGGGTTACAGCACAGACCCTTGGGTGCCCTCAGCCTATTCTGGATGTGGGATGCTCCAACAGCAATCCAGTATGTCTAGTGCTGTTTGAGAAGTAGCGTGTAGGTTATTAATCAGATCACTGAGAGTAAATTATGCTATTAGCCAAGACTTAACCATGAAAGAATGGTTTTATTTTAATGTATTCATGTAAGGATGAAAATATTTCTGTGATCAAAATGGGTATGGAAGGATAGTACACACAATCACATTTCAGAATATATTTTTCAAACTTTACTTTGTTTTTAGTTGTTCTTTATTTGCTTCAGTGCTTTCCTCTTCAGGAGGATGACAGCCTAAATGCACTGTTGTACCACAAGGCTGACATTATCTGTGAAATTCTCCTCATCCTCCCTGCTTTGGTTGACAAAGCACTTTCTGCCAATCCTCGACTCCCTTTACCTGGTAGAGTATGAGAAATGAAGAGAAAAAACAGCTTTGTGAATCCTGCTATTTCTTGGTCAGTCTGGAAAACATGAGCTTCCTTTCCAGCCCTGTAACGGGTTTTAGTTTCCCATTCCCCCAGCAATTATTAAGCAATGGGAAATCACAGGGTAATAGAAGTTTACTGTTCAGTTGTTAGTTTCTCCCCTCATCATGAAATCTTCTTAATTACCTTTTCTGTTGTGTCTCAATTAGCATGCATCTTCCAGCTTGCCTAGCTCTTCTGTCACAACTGCAGATACAATGGTAAAACTTCATAATCATTTTACTTGACTCACTTATTCTTCCATAAGCTTCTTAAAAAGACAAATATGTTACCATGGATAATTAAACAGGGAAAGACGATGTTGACACCCATGTACAATTAACTTCACTGCCGTCCTTTCTGAGGACCCTGTCATGGTAACAAACGCCCATTACTGGAAATCTAGCAATGGTCTGTGTGCCTTGTGCAGATCACTCGGAGCCAGGATCTCCTTACTTCCAGAGGACGGATCAAGATTTAAGAGCCCTGAAACTATTTTAAAGGAGATGAGACCAGTTCCATTTAAAGCAAGTTGCTCAGTGCCTTTTCCAGCCCAGGACAGCCACCATCCCCCAGCACACTAGTTACCTACTGACCTCTAGCAGTGGGCAACGTTGATAGCTCCTGCTTTCTGATACAGGATGGCTCAGCTGATGCACTGTGAGCTTCATGCAGATCTTCCCTATCATCCCCAAATTTTTCAGCTGCTACCGACTGTCCCAGGAACGCAGTGCAAACCCAGCCCCCTGTCAGCATTGTTTCATGAGTGCAGGAAGAGCATGGCACATAGTGAAATTAAATTTCTTTCATGAAGGACCGTCCTTCTCATCTTCCCTACCTACTGATACTGTAGGTAGTGTCAGGGTCTGTGCTGTTGACAGACTCACTATGAGGGCTCGTTCTGGGGCCTAATACACAGGAAATGACTTAGAAATACAGTTTTGAAATCATAGCTACGTATTTGTGATGGTTAATATTACCACTGAGCATTATGCCATTTTGTCAATTATTGTCTAGAAACATCTTGAAACAGCTGAGTAGGCTTTAGAATAGCAGAACAAGAATTGAGGGCATCTGTGAATTTTCCTCTAAATTTCATAATTACTTATCGATACTTGGCTGCTTCTACAATGGAAGGATTCTTACAGTTTGGAGGGAAAAGGCCTGGAGAAATTATGATTTGATCTTCAGTAGGAGACTCTTGGTTGTGCAGGTAGTAACACCTTGATCGTTTAAAAGCAACACTTAATGTGCTACAATTCAGGGGAATTTGATAAGTTGCCAGAACTTAGGAAAACTTAATACTTTAATATGCCTAAACATTTTTAATGAAACGGAGCTTTCCTGGTAAAAGAATCTCCTGTTAGGATTTTATGTTAGGAAAGTAATATGTTTAACATAGCTACAGTTTTACTTCCTTTTTTTTTTTTCTAAAAGAATTATTTTCAGCTTGTGCCAACCTAGTTCTGATGAATATGGATTAGCTTAAATTTGTTTAGCTGCCAGAAGGATACAACTTTACTGGCTCTAGAGCAGAACTGTTTGGAAAAATAAACACCTGAAAAGCAGGTACTTGCAGACTAGCCGCTTCCAAACCAGTGTGGCTGTGCAGCTGTGTAGAAACACATGCTATATTGTGTGCAGTTCAGCAGACTGCTAAAAACGCAGGCTTTGGACTTGCTGTTAATGCTGTTAATCTCTGTTAATAATGCAGTGAAAATCTGCCTTAATTTTTAAAGTGATATATACTGTATATGAAGTTAAACTGCTTTTATCATCATTTGCACTTTGTGATGATCTGGGCAGTGCTTTAGAAGAAAATCATCCAAAATGATCCATCAGCCTGTTTATTAGATAATTACACACATTTTGCTAGTTAATGTGCAGTAGTGCATTGGGGTTTTTCTGGCAATGCTTGTGCATTCAAAAAGAGTAAATGGAAGCTGTTGAATCCTTAAAGGATGAAGTACAACATGTGACAAGTATTGTTTCAGTCCTCCCACAGGTATGTAATTATGAACACTGTGTATTGGAAAGGAGGATAAAGCTACCTCACTATTCTTTTTAGTCCCACTTCTTTTTAGTACAGGAAAAGAGGAAAGTGTAGGCAACCGAACCAAAGATTTTATTATTTATCTTTAAGGTAAATGACAGTAGAGGCTTGTAGTTAAACTCCCATGATTTGACTACAGTTAGAGGCTGTACTTCCAGTACTTCCAGTACTGAAAAGAAGGGAAGGAAAAGAATGGAAGAAAATTGCTCTTAGGGGGCTGGCAAATAATATTTTTTTTCTTGCCAAATTTGAGGTATTTCCAACTATTATTTCTTTAGTTGTATAAGTATAATTGGAAGGGAAGGAAGTGAAAAATCCAGCGGAGCAAATGATATTTTCTTTGGAGGTAAGGTAGAGCTTCCATGAGATTTTTGGGGAAAAATTCCAGAATCAGATCATCAAGTAGCATGCAAGCAGACCCAAACTCACTGTGCTGACTGGCCTCCTCTCTTTGCTGTGTTTTTCTTATGCTTCTGCACTGTCTAGTTAGGCTGGGGATTAAAATTCAAGGGGCCAAAATATTGTGTTACGTTCATAAGCTTTTCAAATGGTGCATGTAGATGAAGAAACAGCAATACATTTCAGCATCCACTGTATATTTGCTCACTTTCCACATAGAGATATGTCACTTGAAACCTTGCCTGACATGCTAAGCCAGAATTCTAGGTATTAATGTGCTAAAATTTTGAAGTTAGAGCAGTTCAACATATAGATCTAATTGATAATTTAAAATTCTGTGCTCTTTTTTCACTGTTATTTATGGTTCCCAAGCAAATAATTCTGGAAATCTTAGACAAATCATGTTATCATGACAGCAGAACCTTGGTGATATTTAATTAATATCATCATGAAGTTAATTTGATGATATACTAGTGAATTTTGTTTCCAAGATTTGAAAAACTGAAGTGCATGAAATGTAGTTCCCAAATCTCATTTTTACGCCTAATTAGTTGTCTTGATTTTCAATGTTGCTGCGCTTCTACTGCCTACCTTCAGATCTTGGCAGTGACATCTATAAAAAATGGAGATGAACCACTCTTCTTTTTGAAATTTGGCTACTAGCGATTAATTACTTGTTTAAAAAATAAATCAAACCAAAACACAACACACCAAAAAACTTAAAGCTGCAAATAACTGCAGTTTTGAGTCTATAGCTAGCAGGTTTTGCAGCTTAAAGTACAGAAGCAAATAGCAAATAGTGATTTTTAAAGCAAAAGCTTATGTTTTCTGTCACGAGTATGAAGTTTGAGGCGAACTTCTGTAAGATTGAAATATCTTACAAGTATAATGAGATGCCATAAAGCTGAGAATCTAACAATAATCTTAAGTAGCTAAAATGTTAAGTGGAGCTGCTATAGATATAGTAGGTAGAATTCTGATTAGCCTCTCTTCTGAGCAGCAATGAAGAGGTGACACAATCTTCTAATGCCTCTAGATAATCAAGAGTTTGAAGAAAGGGAAGCCAATAAATACAGAATGGGGTGGGTGTAGGGGGATACTTTAGCTATTCACAAGCTGTATCTAAAACTGTATTGTGTAATGAGGTATAAATCCCAACAGGCAAATAGATACAGTGCCTGCCCTTGCAGTGTTTTAATTTGGAGGTTGTCAGTTTGAGGAATTTTCTGCATGTGGAGTGGAAGAACTATAAAATAATGGGAGCTTTCAAACTGGTAGAAAGTTTTGCAAGAGAACGTAATCAAGAGAATTGTGATCCTCTGTCACAAGTTTATTAAATCAACAGCTACTCTTTTTATCTGGGCCTAAACAAAAAACAAAGCTTGAAGCCATTTGCTTCAAGTAAGCATTTACAGAACTGTATGTATGACTACTTCTTCAGGGATTAGTTTAGTTACTCAATTTCATAGAATTCTTTCAGTTTCGGTTTAGATATATAGCATGTACATCTAAAATACCTGGATAAATAGCTTATATGAATTTCTCATTTTTATATTACACACTATCTGCCCCGTACCTTAGGCTGGACACTTGTTTCTTTGGTGTTAGGCACTCTTGGGTGTTCAAGGCCCCTGCTTAAAATTGTTAATATTTAAAATCTTCAATATGTAGTTCTGATCGTGGTTTAAATGTATACATAAGCCTTTATGTTTTTTATTATTCCTTGTCTTGTTCCTCTGAAATGTTGGTTAGCATCAAATATATCCAGGGTTCAATACGGAAATACTGCCGTTCCCCAGCACAGAACAGCCATGCAGCTGCACCTGTCCTGTGTCCTCATTGTTTGGTGTTACTATGAATGGGGAGAAGAGAACCTACCTCTGAAGAGGTGGTACTCAGAGGCCCTGACTTTCTCTTGGCAAGGGCAACATAAGTTAAGGGCACTTTTTTCTTCTTGAAACTTCCAGAGAGCAAGCAGGGGAGTAGTTGTTTTTTTTTAAAGAGTTAATATTTTAAGTGCTGTGATTGAGACCAGACAGCAAAGTAGTCATGTTATAGCTTCATAAAATCCAGCTCTATGCAAACATTGAAGAAGCAGGTGCCGCATACGAAGAAGTGAGTGAAAACTACTCTAAGTACTTCAGTCTGTTTTACATTACAGAGGGCAACATTGTTTTAAAGGAAGGTATGTGCCAGAAACTGTCTGCACTGGAATTATAAATATTTTGTTTGTTTGTTTTGTCACTTGCCTACTTCTAACTTCATTAATACTGGAACTCCTCATTTCTCACTGCAGTTTTGGAATATGTGGCAGGTGAGTTTAGTTCAATTTTTATTTACAACATCACTTTTGAAATATGCAGAAATTACTGTCTTTGAATGATTACTGATCCAATTCCAAACTGATTTTAAGATTACTATAAAATATTCATGGAGGGAGGGAGGATGTAGTCAGCCAGGTAAATTTAGATAAATTCTACAGTAGAGATATGATGGTTTCTGCTGGCTCGTGGCTCTTACTGTCTACCATTGAGTGAAATGTGACTGTCTAGCTCAGAACAGAATTTGTTGTTTCACTTTCAAACAAGACCTCTTGTTTCTCTCCTTATATTCACTTAGAGGGAAATCATGTTTACAGTTTGCAAGATGACCTGAATTTCCATGACAACTACTTTGGAAGTCAAATGTGCGGGATTAGTAATTCTTACAAAGTCAAACAAAAGAAGAGCAAAGAAAAGAGTGTTTATGAAAGATGAGTGGCTTTAAAGATTTTCATAAACAACTGCTTGTTTTTGACCATGACTGTTAAAACATGTGAGACCAATTGTGTATCATCTAAGACAGTTTCCTCACCCTGAGAATGGCTTGGAAAAGGGTGTAAAAGTAGTCCAAGAATACAGCAGGTTTTATCCTGGCAAATTTTTTATGGATTTTTTGATTTTTTCCATACATTTTTTTCTGCTGTTTTTTCAAATTTGACTGTAACACAGAATCACACAATCACAGAATTGTAGGGGTTGGAAGGGACCTTCGGAGATCACCTAGTCCACCCCCTGCCAAAGCAGGTTCACCTACAGCAGGCTGGACAGGAATGCATCCAGGCGGGTTTTAAATATCTCCAGAGAAGGAGACTACACAACCTCTTTGGGCAGGCTGTTCCAGTGCTCTGCCACCCTCAAAGTAAAGAAGTTTTTCCTCATGTTGAGGTGGAACTTCCTGTGTTCCAGTTTGTGCCCATTGCCCCTTGTCCTGTCACTGGGCACCACTGAGAAGAGCCTGACCCCATCTTCTTGACACCCACCCTTTAGATAGTTATAAGCATTGATAAGATCCCCTCTCAGTCTTTTCTTCTCCAGGCTAAACAGAACCAGGTCTCTCAGTCTTTCCGCATAAGAGAGGTGCTCCAGTCCCCTGATCATCTTTGTAGCCCTATGCTGGACTCTATCCAGTAGTTCCCTGTCCTTGAACTTGGGGGCCCAGAACTGGACACAGTACTCCAGATGTGGCCTCACCAGGGCAGTGTAGAGGGGGAGGATGGCCTCTCTCAACCTGCTGGCACTCAAATTATGGCTCACTTAAATAAAAAAAAAAATGAAAAAAAGAAATATACGTGTATTTAAGTAGTTTGTACACCCAGTTCTCTGTGGAAACATGCAATATTTTAGTTGTATTTGGAGGTTTTGATGAAGTGAGGGTTGTCAGGGATCAGAGAAAGATAAACGTGGATATGGGGAACAGAGGAAGCTTTGGGAGGCTGGCATGGAGGACTATGAGGAGACTTTTTGGAGTTCTGCAGGTCTGCAGGGAGAACATGAGGGAATCAGTGAAGCTCAAAGTGATGCGAGAACTGGCCAGTGGGTCATGGTGGACTGCTGGAGATTGCTGGTGAAGGGGGATTCTCAGTAAGGAAGGGAGTGATCAGAGGACCTTCAAGGGCTGTGGAAGGGTTTCCTCCTGGTGCTCGGAGGCAGGCCTGTTCCTCTCCCACTCCCCTGTGATGAAAGAACACTATACCTGCACTTCCAGTGACCTTCTCCATTGCCATAGGAAGATGCTTGCATCTCCCTGCAGCAGCCCTTGTGTCTCTTGGGTGGCTGCTCAGGAGGAAGGGTGCAGCCTTCCATAAGGAAGGGCGCCCTGGGCAGATGTTCTCATGAAGCCAGGATTGGGCTGAGGGCTGGGGTATCAGCTCTTGTTGCTGAGGGAGGCTATTTCCCAAAACAGTAGCTGAGTCTGGATAGAACTTCCTGACACTCATCCACAGACTGCAGAAGGAGGGAGGCTCGTTTGGCTGTGCAGATGTGCATGGCACTCTAACAGCACATCCCTATTTCCTTTGGTATAGGTGAGCTGCTCGTCAGCTGTGTTTGGCTTGCTTTTGCTCAGGGTGGCATGTTTTCCCTGGAAACATAGATCTCTATTGCTTGATCTGGTCTGTATCATCGAGCAGTAATAGCAGAGTAAATGATGACTAGCTTTACAAGTCTTTATTTACTGCAGGCCAAAAGAAAAAAAAAGAAATTGTAAACTGCTGCAGATTTTGGTTGTGAGCATATTGTCCAGAATAAAACCAGTAGTAAAACCAGATTAAAATATGTTGCTATATATATAGTTTTTTATATAGTTTTCTGTTGCTGTGCATTAGTCGGTGCATAATATTAGCTTAATAAGAGACGCAATAAACTGATAGATTTTAAACAAAGTATATGACGTCCCCAAGATCTAAATATCTGAGTAAGAAATAAAAATATTGTGTATTAGCAGAATGGGTTTACTGTTAAGGATAAAAGGGTCCCTATCTGTTTGCAGCATTATTTATCTGAGACAAAAGTGGAAATGAGGATAAAAACATACTATCTCTCTGCAATCTTTCATGGTAGGCACTGTCTGTGATGCTCATAAAAGGTAGAAAGAGCTGTTTTTTGAAATATAGATCAAGCGTGACTGATACCTACACAGTTTCTGTGCTGTTACACTGCATTGGAAAGTTGTGAAATGCAGGTATTGCTAACAAAAAGTATGCATTCATTAGGAAAAAAATGAAAAACATTTTGTCATAATATTTGCTTCCATTGCAGTGGTAGCCAGTGGATCTACTAGTGTAAATGTAGTGATTTATTGGTACTGTGGTAACATGTAGGAGGTTTAGCAGGGGCCATGTGAAAACAAGGAGAAGGTTTATTTGTACAACATCTCCAAAATGTATGGAAAATACTGAATATGTGTGAAAATCAGTCCTCTTTTTCCTGTTAGTTACCCTGTATGGACTGAAGTGACCAACGTGAGGCACCATTAAGTCCTTCTTACCTAATTATTTGGCATTAACTAACTTGCATGTTTCACTGGTTACTTAATGGTCTATAAAATGATGAAATTGACTTTTTCAGTAGATATCACATGAAGCATTTTGTACTTCTACAACATCAGTTTATTATCAATGTTTACAGTTTCTGAATTGCTGCAGTTATACCCTGTTATTGTCTGTAAAAGCTACATAGGTATCTAATAAAGTCCGTAACTAGAAAAATGTTATTGCGCTGAGGCTTATGAAAGTTGTGCATAGCTTTTGCTTTCTTGTGGTTAGATACTCGCACTGCAGTTGAGTAGATTCTGGTTCATTAAGCCTCATTAGCCCATATGCTGTTGCTGTGTACACTCATGTATAAATTCCCCAGGGGCTGAGGGGGGAAGAAGGTGTTGATGGTGCAACCTCAACTAGTTTTGTAGAAGTGGAGACTTATTTTTGCAGGAGAAATCTTCTATGGGCTAGGTATAGCCAGATGACTATGCCACACAAGAAAACAAACTAACCTAAAGGAAGCTGGCAAGTAAAGCTCTCATTTCTTTGTTAGGAGAGTTGATTGTAACTGCTTACTAGCAATAATAATGACTACTGTAATGAGGCTAGGGGAATGAAGAGAGGAAAGGCAACAAGAAATTTTACAAGGAATTACGCATATAACTTGTAATGTTGAAAAGCAGTATGGTATTTTTTTTGTGGATGTGAGAGGAGGGGGCCAAACAAAATCCATCATAAAGGTACCTCCCAAATACTTTTTCTCTTTGGAAAGTCTAGAAAGAAGTATTTCCAGTATCTGTAGAGCCCTGTGACATAAATGTATTTGAAATACATCATCTACCCCAGGATAACTAAAAATATCATGCAACTATAATTTGTTTTCAGTGTTTTGACATCACAGGCGCCTTTTATGACCTGACCCTGTGCCAGAAGTGAGAGTTTAGAGCATTAAGCATCTGACCTAAAGCCCAGCGAAGTTAGAGGTAAACTCCCTGCTTTTCTGGCCTTGTCCTCAGTAACCACAGAAGACCTAGTGATCAAGTTCTTGTATCCCTTGAACTGATTCAGACCTATTACATACTTCTGAGAATTTTCTTTAATTTTCACTGAACTATGTTTCCTGATATTGACCTTCATTTGCTCTGTTTGTTCAAAGCCTAATTTAGTGTGTTTAAGCAGTAACAGTTGAGGCCCTGGGCAATTTCTGGGGATTAATGATGGATTGAGAGGGTTGATGGCCTGAGGCAAGACTCAGGGCCATTAACTTCATCCAAAGAAAATTTCACAGGAAATGTTTTGCACTGAAGTATTTGTTGCTTGGCTCTCTGCAGCTGTGCCTGAATTGAGGGAGGGGGTCACTCTATGGGAAAAGCAATTACCTATAAAGTCTGAATTGGTTTATTAAAAGGGACTATTACAATTTTGTTTTATAGCAATTCTAAAAGGTCAGAACTAAAATAGGGATAAGGCAGAAAAATTGAAAGGTTTTCTGGAGTGTGCAGTGCAAAAACAAGGCAGTGGACAGCTCCTCTCAAGAAGCTTTTATTATATTTTAAAAAAAGAATAACCTATTGTAGAGATTCATAAAGCAGGTGATTCCAGTTTCTCTTATAGTTTCGAATATTGCACTATTCCAAGTATTCCAAAATGCATCTTTAAATCAGAATTGCCTTCTGGAAGTATTTGATACCCATAACCTTTTAAAATTACATTCCCAAGTCCTTAAATATTAGCAAAAAGATATTAAAATGCATGGGAATTAGAGACATTGCTCATGTGTGTATGTAGATCTAATCAAGGTAAGCATGTGTCACAGGCTCTGAATTTATTCCCATATAATTGCTTGAAGTAAGGTTGTGTCCTTACCCCAGTTTACAAGTGGGAGTCAAGATTGTTTGAATGACCTGCCAAAGGTGAAAGAAGTTACGGGCAGAGCATGCAGAATATTAATTCTTAGAGCTTTCCAAAACTTGGCTGGATGAGGCCCTGAGCAACCTGCTGTAACTTCAGAAGTGTCCCTGCTTTGAGCAGGGCCTTGGACTAGATGGCTTCCAAAGGTCTCTTCCAACCTGTATTACTCCATTATTCTTTGCTTCTGTCTGTATATGGCAAAGGCAGGAGTTGAAATTTAATCCTGCTCGTCAAACAGGACCTTGAACAAAATAAGCACTATATTAATAGCGTAATAATCTCCTTCAAATCCGTGGCTTCCAGTGGGATGTGGGCTTCTAAAGTCTTTAGCAGATTTTGAAACACTTCCCTTAGGTACTTTGCTTCTTATTTAAGCTATGGAGATGCATGCAAAACTCAAATTAGTGCTTATGCTTGTGTTTTTTCTGGTATTCATAGTTAGTGTTGGCATCTTAGTTTATTTTTGAAATTTTTCTTCAGTAGGGGTTCTTTTTTGTGCTGAATTCCAGTATTTCATAGTTGGTCATGGGAACAAATATTAAATGGTGTTTTGTCAAGTGAAGTGTTCAAAAATGCATTCGCAAATATTTCTGTGTGCAAGCAGTGAGTTTGTAGTGTAGCATACCTTCTTAGAAGACTGCTATTTCAGGTGTGCTGCCACAAGCTGACCTCTTCTTGTCGATCATGTACTCTTCACGCTCCAGCCCCACAGAGCTGCTTTTCTATTCTCACAGCTCCTATTCTCATTTCTCTCATGTAATATATTTAATATGCCAGGTTTTCTGTCTGTGATGCCTGTTACTTTTGACCTGGGATAGGTGTTACAGCTAAGAAACATTTTCAAAAGGTGGACGCAAGCATTTAATTAAAATTTGAATTAAGCATGCATACTTGCTTGATTTGTTCTTCATTTTTGGCCTTCACTCTAATTTGAACAAGGACATAATGAAACATTAAGAATAGATATCTCATATGAAAGAGCCATGAATTTCTTTACCAGCTGAGGAACTTTATGCCTAGGTTTTTAACTAGCATTGCATCCAGCCAACTTCGGTGAATACAGGTCTCTAACCTGTTTGCCGCTTATCCAAATCAAAGCTGCAGCTGACAGCTTTTGCCAGGTGTTCAAGAACCATCAAAGTGCCAGTTATTGTGCACCTTTTCCCCCTTGTTAAGTTAACGCACACTTAGGGAAATGGAGAAATGTATTACACTAATATTTTTAGAGACACTTTTCTTATTCAATAAGGTAAAGAAAAAAAATTACTTCATTCAAAGAATTATGGGTATTTTTTCCTGTATTATTTTAAGAGTCCTAAAACTGCTTAATGATATATATGAACAGAAGACAATATAGAGCCGCTCCACATACCATCTGAGTATTTTTTAGAGCTAAATCACTGCAGTGAAATAAAAGAAGTGGATACAAAAATCTCTGAGAAGTGATTCAAAGCTATTGGATTAATCTTTATTTTTGACCCAAAGAATGCTTTGAGGTGCCTGTCTAAGTTTGGAAGCTCTTACTAGTTTCTCAGTGTAAGAATTCTTCAATATTTACCAGATCAGTCTACTTCTGCATGATTATGCAGTGGAGGATGAGGGAGATTCAGAGGTTGTTGACTCTTGTGTTCCCTTGTTGGTTCCAGCTGTAGTAATGTCTGTCACATCAAGCTGCAAGATAATTTTCCATATGGGATCTAATGAAAAGCAGACAACTTACATATATACGTGGATTACAACATTGTTTTGTGTCTCTTTCTCGCCAAACATCACCTTCATGTATTTTGGTGTCAGCATGGAACACAAAGGAAGGTGATAATATCTAGCTAAATTTTACCATAATCATCAAGTGGAGATTTTGGATCCCCACTGTCTTTCTGTCTAATACACCTCATGATTCTGCTTCATACTCTTACATTTTCTCCTAAATCTTCTGGAGTCTTACTTTGTTTTCTTACCACCTTGGTAACTGCAGGTTTAATTCTGCAGGTCCCTCTGTGAGCACATCGGGTGTGGAACCTCTGCCCCTGCTGAGACGTTGAATGGTATCTGTGTTTTGCAGAGATGATGCTTGGTTTCATTGTGCAGATGTTGAATGAAGATGTATCTGTCTCTCTTGAGAGATACCATTTTCTTTGTTCACTGCTTCTCTGACTACTCTCATGAGGAACTAAGTCTATGTTGTCATTGTATCTGCATAACAGCACATAAGTTAATGAGTTTTGTCTGTATTGCCTGAAGAGGGAGTTTCTTTTACTGGTTTCATTTATTCCAGGTGATGGCAGTAAAAGACTTTTGCTCTTTCGGCATATGCTATGAAGTACAGAAAGCTCTCGGAATCCTACCCCACCTCCAAAGGAAAAGACTCTCTTCTTCTGTTCCTATTCCTTCCTTGCAGCTCATTATGACATCCATCATGAGATGGAAAAACAGCATGGCTTGGATTGTAGGCTGTTTGGTTTTTTACTCATTCTTAATAATAATAAAAACAATATGTATTTTTGCACTTGCCTTTCTCTTGATGGGCCTCTCATACTGTATAAGCTATTATAACATTTCAATATATTCCATACAGTGCAAGTTGTAGTGTTGGGTTTTGGTCTTAAGATAATTAAAACTGCCCCTGGAAGTTTAGCATACATTGTGTGTTAAGGGACAGAGAGCGTCCCAACAAAGCTGTTTATCTGGGATTTGTCACTCAGGCAGATGGTAACATAGCAATGTTATGTCAAAAACGTTTTCAAAAGGAAAAGCCTTGCAGTGAGCCTGGAGTGTACCTGCTGGAACTGGAACAAATCAGCCATTCACAACTAACGTTTTATTGATGGCTTAAAGGAAAGGAGGAAAAAAAGCCCAGACCAGAAAACACTTACAAATGAATTCAGCATGGCCTTGAAACTTCCTTTCTTAAGCTTATATTTAACAAGCATAGGGCAGAGGAGAAAAGTGGCTTGCTTCCTACTTCTCAAATAAGACAGGGCAATGCCTGTTAATAGGGGATGTGTTTCACCTGTGGTTTTGATTATACTGAGTAGTGCTCTCATACCATCAGTGAGGGGGAATGAGCCAGATGTTTTCCTCATGGTAAAACCAGGTTTGGGAGTATTTGCTGAAATCACTGCTGTTGTAGATTAACTTCAGGGAGGGTACCTGGGTCTATGGAGAGGTAAAGTTTTGTCCATCTTGAACTGTGTGTAGCTAAAGGCTGGCAGTGCTGTAATGACAACAGTCTCATGTTTTAGTTCAGGTGGAGAATGAACTTTTGAAGCAAGTTTCCTGGTTGTGTCCTCTTACTGAGCTTTGGTTTGCATTGCAGAGCAGTTGCCCAGAGTGTGAACTGGATTGATTATGGTCAAAGCTTAACTGGAAAATGTGTTCCTGGAATGCATCTAATGCACTCTGGTCATAACAGAGTTGGACTACAGTTTAGCACAAAGGGAAAACACCCTGAGATATTTTCAGTGTGGATGTCAGGTACTTAGCACTAACTGTTTTGCCTGATAGATCTCTTCCTGATGGGCTGCTCTGCTTGCTGATGCAAACCCAGCTTGTGATTCCCTCTGGCAACAGGGATGAACACACAACACATGGTGTCAGTGGCTGCCTTGCATGCATCCCTCAGTTCAGAGGGAAAGTTAACTCTACTTTATCACTATTAACCAAAGAACTTTGACTAGGGGCTGGTAAGTGCACTAACCTGAGCAGGTATATCCCTGTAAAGTTACACAGTTCTAACTGTAGGGTATATCTATGCTTTTTGCACCCTGACAGAAGTTACACAGCTGTTGACTTTTTCCATAAATTAGGCTTGGTCTTGCTGTAAAAGGTTGGTTTTCCTCCCGTGACTCTAATGCAATGCATTTGAAGAAATTTACTCATTGGAAACTTTCTTTTTATTTAAATACAACCTGTGTTGGACCAAACTTGCGTTCAAAAACTGCTCCTTTTCTGGTCTTTGTATGTGCCTTCTGTCTTTCAGCTTCAGCCATCATTTTACTGGGCTAAATATGCTAAGTTAATGTAATATCCCTTAATAAAACGGGTTTTGCGTTCATCTGGTCCCTTCTCTGTCTCCTGTTATGTTCTTCAGCATGGAGAAACGAGAAGAGCTCAGTGTACTGGATAAGGCCCCACAAACTCCTTCCATAACAGAACTTGAGTTAGTTCTCATCTTTACTGGTAGTATTTCATCTGTTCTACCTCGATTCACATTTTTCTTCTGCAGGGTCGCTTCACAGGGTTGGTGTGCAGCCACCAGACGCTGAACTAGTCAGCTGAGGTCTCCCCTTTGTCATGTTCAACTAATGTTATTTATGCTTATAGTGGAAGGTCATGTAGGAAGCTGCTAGCTTCCTGTGCTTGCATTTGGTAGTGTTAGATCTCATTCATTTTGTACTATTTCAGTTTTCTGGGTTGTCTTTTTTATTTTTCCCCAGCGTATTTCTGCTTTCATTTGTATTCCTGTCAGCTTTGTGCCACTAGTCAACTTCTTTAGCGCCTATCTACTTCTTGAGCCAAAGTCATGAGTGGAAGTATTAAATAAGACTGCTCCTAAACCATCCCACTAGGAACTACAGTAGCAACATTTTTCTAGGCTGACAATTTGCATTTCAGCCTGGCTGATTGATGTGGCTGATGTAGCCACCTTGACCTCATGCAGTGAATAGGGCTAGTATGTGTGTCACAGCATTTCAAAAGAAATATTGCAAAGAAAGTCAAATCTATTATTTATCAAGAGATTCATTACTGAGGCACGCTGTCAGGGAGCAGGAGGGGCTGGCTGCTCCGGAAGGGGTGGAAAGCTGAGTGTGATAGTGTGGCCAGCGGGTGCCCTGGCCCTTGCCACCCAAATGAGGCAAGCAGAACAGGCCCAGAGCTCGTGGAAAAGTTCAAACAACAGTTGAGACTGCCCGTCAGGTTTGCGGTGATAAGGCAGGCCCGAGGTCAGGCTGGGAAGTCAGTCCACAGGTCGGGGTCTGGACCTGTGGGGTGTGTGGTGGAGCTGGGGGCTGGTACTCCTCTGGGACTGCCACTCAGGGCTGAGGTGAAGTGGGCTCAGGGGCCTGTGGTTGTGGCAGCTGGCCCCAGAAAAAAATTTAGCCAGGACCACTAAAGCCTCTAAGTGTCAGGTCTCAGGCATGTGTTCAGTTGCTGATCAGGCTTCCTGGCAATTAAAGGTGTGAAAAGAAACATATTGTTTATGCCATGTGAGGTCATCTGTCTGTGGAAAAGTTTCCTGGATTATATAGCCAATAGATGAGGAAAGTGTCTGGGGCCACTTTCTCTAGCTATAAATTCATATGGCACAAAAAAATTCTTCCTAATGCAGTCTTCTCGGTCCTTATATACTTCTGGGATGGGCAAAGGAGGAGATAAGGAATTAAAAACTGATTTTTTTGTTTTGTGTATATTAAGGGTTAAAGGGATCTGTTTACATCTGTTTTTTGACTTGCAGTGTAAGATTTCCTCGGCAGCTATATCCCTAGGCCGTACATATGTATACTTACACAGTAAGTTAAGCATGCCCAGGAATGTTTCCGAGCACTGAAACCAAATAATTGATGTGGAATACCCTGTGCTGCTACTTCTAAACTTTCTTAGCCTTCAAAACAGGAGGCTACCGACTACTAGAAAAATGCGGATTTCCTAATGGTCCCCATCTTGTACTAATGTCTGAACTGTGTCCAGGCCAGGAATAATTTTGAAGATTGCTAATTAATGCCAGGACTGCATTTTGCCGTTTAGAAGATAAATGGTTTGGGCTGCTTTTGTTTTACAGGTTTATAGAGGCATTTAATACCTCTCAGCTTTTCCAGGTCATGGACACGACAGTTTCATATAAACTGAGAAAGAAAACCAGTTAGGCAAGAAAATCTTGAGTGCTTGGAATGTCATCTAAGTGCTTGGGAAAATATTCAGTTTCTTCACCCGAAACTTTCAAAGTATACAGTACTGATGTAGGGTATACTGATAAACGGTGAGGTGAGAAAGATGCTGTACTGCTGAAATGGCAACTAGATCTACAGACAGACTCTCCTCCACTGCAAAGGTTGTTAATGAGGAATACCCATTAAATAACTGCTTAACTTATATATTCTTGTATTTTAAGTGTTGGTTAAAGCCCCCTGTTGTTGAGGAGCTGTATATAGAAATGAACAAGTTAGAAATTTGATAGAGAACTGTGTAGATCTTCAGTTACAGATCTCAACATACATGCCAAACATAAAAAGACCAGAGTTTGTAATAACATAGGAAGACAAGTTTTGTCCTTTGAAATTGTTTGGTTTGAGGTCAGTGGGATGCAAGATCTTCAGCTGCAGGAAGTTAATTCTTTTGAATTAATAGAAGAAGGTGGAGACCAGGCTATCAGAACAGTCTAAGCTTGAATTTTTTTATAGTGCCAGCTGACCTGCTATTTTTCTTTGACTGGAGGGATGGTTGTCCAGTCAAAAAATGTGGAGAGCAAGAACAGAAGCTGGACAGCATTGAGAACAAAAGGAACCAAAGTGCTATGTAATTTAACAATAAATCTAATAATAGAAAGGACAAGGCAAGCACTTAAGGATTAACGGTAAGGATTAGTAGTAGGACTATCAGTTCTGCTTATTCATGTTCAGGAGAGATGGAGTTTAACTGGTATGAGTAAAAAGAAGGGTTAATGGTATTATGAGGGGAAAAAAAGAGCTTGTCTCAAAGGGACAATTAAAAAAAAGCTTTCTAGCTTGGCAAAATAAATGCTGAGAAGCATGATGACAGTCACTGAATATTTTTGAATGCTAAACATCATGGATCATTTTTGGGTAACAAATAGTGTTGGCATAGGAACAAATAAGTACAAATGGTGCATATTTTGGCAAAATGTAGCTAATTGGAGTAGCAATAGTAGTAGGTTTCCTGACATACTAGCAACTAACATTTTGGCCTCTGAGGGTCTCTTTCTCTTTTTTTTTTTTTATTAATTATTATTGAATAATTAAATTACATACAGAAATACCTTTCACATGTGTTGGATGCTACTTCTTTGTTGTTTGTTACACATAAACACACTTTTTTTCCAGTTCCCAGTCCACTTTTTCTTTTATTGACCACTGGTTAGTTGTTTATAGCTACACTGTTGCCAGTACTATACCTGTGCCCCATCTTTTATTTTCTCATGCCTGTACTCCCCTCTGCTCCATCCTGTTTCTCCAGTTCTTAAGCCTCTGCTGTTGCACGGGGCCTGCGTTTCTCTGTATTATCCATAAATATCTCATTCTGCGTGGAATAACTCCTTGTAATCACTGTCTGTATAAAAACTATGATTGTACTATAGAAGACAAACACAGGTAAGACAAATTAGGCCTGGAACCTGGTCAATTAAAAAAATTTGCTGTTAGAGGTAACCATAATAAAAGGAGGTTGCAGGCAGGTTAAGAAACGGTCAGACAGACCAAGCCAGACAAGCCTCAGTCCTGAGGCCTTGCAAATTCAGTACACAGCATACAGCCTGTTATTACAAGGCGACACGTTACACCATCTTTACCCTGCACATATGAATTCATGTTGCATCAAGGTCTTTACACAAGCTGTTATTAGCTTAGAATGGGAGGTGGGAGGGGGTGAGGCACGATGACCAAAATCAAATTAGTGAAACTTTTTTTGCTTTAAGAAAGTAGTATGTTAATTTTCCATTACTTCTGTCACTTGAATAATATGGTATCCAAACACTGTGGACACCTTTATGGGGCCTGATTTTTTTCAGTCTGTCCTTGCTATCCTACTGAGACTGTTTCAACCCGTCAAATTCAGTAGTGCATTTATACAACATTCTTTTATTGCATGTATTCTGAATTTGACTCTTGTTCCCCAGGGAACTGAATGAAACTGCCACCTTTAACAACCGTCAGAAAAATAGAGCAATGTCTCTATATGATGAGCTAGAAGGTACTTAGTCACCCATAAGCTATTTATTGCTAAGTCCACCTAGACCTAAACTGTACTGTTTCTCTAAATGATACCAACATCTAATGCAATAACTCAGAATATAGTAACTAACTCTAAATACATGCCATTATTTTTCTGTGTTAATTTGTCTTTAGACAATGAATAATCAAAAAGAAGGTGAAACCTCATATTAGAAATGCAGTAGAACATCTTTGGAAACCTTTTGGTGCTCCATGATCCATTTTCATCTCCTAGTATCTTGTTAGTGCTTCTGAATACAATTTGTAAGTACTGGCCAAAAATGTGTAACAGGGATATGGTAGCCTGAACAGTGATACAGAGGTACACTGATACAGTTGTGGCTGGCAAGTCCATCTCTGCATTATGGTGAACTCCCTCAGAAATTTGGGATAACCCTCACCAGAGTGCTAGCAGTCAAATTAATATAACCTGAAAAATCACAGATCATCATACTAACTTTATCTAACTTTATCTTTCTACTCCAAGATTTTTTGAATTGGCTGTGTCAACTATTAAATTCAAAGTATGATATTTCTGCTTTCAGTGAACTGTTTTTACAGAGGCCTTTTATGAAATACTTTGGACTATAATTTTTTCTTAAAAAATTACTTTTTCTGTGTCAGGAGTCACAGTATTCTGCTTGAAGTCATTGATATGCAACCCTTGTCCCAGTTTTGAATATATTAAATAAAAAAAAAAAAAAAAAAGAAAAGGCAAAACTTGGCTGGTTGGCTTGAGCGACCTATCATGAATGGTGAGACTGTCCTGGAGAAATGACTCCTAACCACTCTTCTAAATTTTCTACTAAAAGTCACAGGAGCTGATTTAGTTGCCAATTTCTGTAGCCCCAGTCACTTGGGTAGTAGCAGATAAATCTTAGTGTTTTCCATGGCTTCAATGATATTATTGCATGGTAATAATAGCAGGTCTGGATGAGTGCTTATGATCAAACTAGAAAAAGCAGAGCCAACAATGAGTGAAAGATGCATCATACCAGAAATATCAGCAGCTGAGGACTGGCAGATACCTTTCTAATGTTAGAGGGTAGGTTGGAAATAAAATAAATTAAGTAAGAGGAAGGGGTAACAGAAGCAGTGAAGCTTTGGAAAAAGAAAACTGGAATGAGCAATGCAAGGCTGCAGATGTTGACCACCTCCATGGAGAAATTTCTCTGACAAGCTGAATGGCTGGGGTTTGGATATTTCTCTTCCTCTGGTTTCTCTGTGCAGCTTTCTTCCAAAATCACCTGTTTGGGTGGGAGAAACCCACTTAAGCCTAGATTCACAACAGCAATAGAAAGTAATAGAAAATTAAGTACTTAAGATCTACAGTTTTGCAGAAACAGATTGAATGAAGGTTCTTTCAAACTGCCTTAACATAAGGCCTGTTTTCTCCATTTTATTACAGAATTGCAAAGCTCATACAGTTCCTCCACTTCTTAAAAATTAAGCTGTGATCTAAACTTTGGATTTAATTACACAAATACAGCAGCTGCACTTTCCATTCTTCTTATTTACCCAGGAACAGCTCAGCTAAATCACTTCTACATCATAGAATCATTTAGGTTGGAAAAGACCTTTAAGATCATCAAGTCCAACTGTTAACCTAGCACTTCCAAGTCCACCACTAAACCACGTCCCTCAGCACCACATCTACATCTCTTTTAAATACCTCCAAGGATGGTGACTCAACCATTTCCCTGGGCAGCCTATTCCAATGCTTGACAACCCTTTTGGTGAAGAATTTTTTCCTAATGTCCAATCTAAACCTGCCCTGGCATTGAACTCTTGCACAGGACAGTTTGTCTAACATGCATTCCTAAGTCTTTGTTACCAAGCCACGTGAGACATGAGAGTTGAAAGAGGCCAGCATGGGAAATGAGAAACAGGAGAGAAATGCACCTTGTGCTGTGACAAAACAAGTGCAGCAGAAATGGCAACTGTCAAGAAGGATTTGTACTCCAGGGGAAGCAAGTCTTTTGTCAGGAGAGTCTCTGGCTGTGAGAGATAGGGGAGCTTGACATCTGAGGTGGTGATGGGGAGCAAGAGCGCACTTTGGGTTTTTGAGAGCAGGTCTAAATATAACTGCAAGCAGTGTGAATTGCTTCAGGGCTGAAATGCTTAGGCCTGCTGTAAACGTGAAGTCAGTCTTGTGTTATTTTTAGGCAGTATGAAAAAAAATAATATCAAAAATGAGTGATCGTTCGCACTGATCATTTCATATGATTACTCGTAGGTTGATAGTAATTTGTGGCTTAGGATTATTGCAGTTTTCTGAGCAGACTTTTCTATTCAAATGTAGATATTGGCTGAATTAATGACCTCTGGGACCTACCTATGCATAGACACCTTCACATTCTTAACCTTATTTTGAGATATGATTAATAAAACCTAATTGAGTGCATCAGCATCTGCCTGTCACTCGGTATTTACTCACAAACTCTGGTTAGCTGCTTCTCCTCAGCTGTCTTTGCAGCTGACACTACGTGGAAAAGATGACGTTTCAGCTGTTCTAGTGCTGCCAAGACAATCTGCAAAACCACCCCAAAACACTAAACATGCACAGCCGCCAGCAGGGCAGTGGTTGGAAGTGGTAGTGCCCTGAAGAGTAGGGCAGTGGTTGGAAGGTGGCCAGAAGTAAAAATGAGGCATGAAGGGATGCATCTGTGAGGAGTATGAGCTTGGGAGTGTGGGTGCTGGAAATTGAGCTTCCCAAAGGGTGTGCAGGTAAAGACATGGCGGGTATGTGCTAAGTGTGATGCAGCAGTGCTGCAGGGAAGGATGTAAAGTGCTGACAGCTCTTGCTCAAACCAGCAGGAGCTGTAGGGGCCAAGCTCCAGCCAGGCCAAAATACAGGATGTAAGTACATTTAATGATGCAAACATTCATCCATGTGGTTCCAGGACAACATGTTTTGTAAAACTATAGAGCAAATGTGACTTGTCTTTATGACTCGTTTTCTCTCAGATCAGCTGAAAAGGGTAGGGGAAGATCCAGAGTCAGCTACAGGTTGGAACATAAAGTAAGGGACAAGTCACTTTTGTTTCATCTACTACTAGAAGGATTTAGTCTTGGCAGGAAAACAAGAAATCTGCACCTTAACTTGATTCAAAGTGTGAATTGAAGCTGCTTTTTACTTCTTGACTGTTGTTTGTTTCCCCCATGATGAGACCTGCTGACACATCATCAAAAGATGGCAGGCAGACTTAAATAAGCAAGAAAAGCAAAAATCAGCAGGAAGAAAACTTGAAACTGCAAAACAAAATAATGTAAAAGACTGTTCCATATCAAGGAAGGGTAATTGAATTTGTGAATAGTAGGCAAACATCCTCCAGTTTAAAAAAAAATTGCTGACCTCAGGTATTTCTTCTTAAAAAAGGGGATACGGAATAAACCATCTGTCTTAAATTTCTGACAGTGGAAATATTGTAACATATCTTTTGGAGGAGGGTGTTGCTATACAAAAAAAGGCAACTTTGGTTTAAATATTAATGAAATTACACAGCAGACAAGGAATAGTGTCTAAATGAGTTGTCGCTGTTCTCTTGAAGTTTATTCCTTTGAAGAATGTTGGCATTAAGCAAGAAAAAAAGTGACCAAGGAAGAGCATACATTATTCGTTTCTTTCCAAATGGGCTGCTGACAGGTAAAACTTGACGAGAAAGATTACCTAACCCAAAGTTCTTAAAAAATTAGAAAATGACCTCATATTACTGCACTGTCCACTATTTTCTCACATATAGCTATGTAAACAAATGTATGTGTAATTTATCGTTGAAAACATTGCATGTAGTATAAGGAATTTTAATAGTGTCACCATATGCAATATTATAATTAGTTTAGAATACAAAATTATTGACCTAAACAAGTAGCAAGAGTGCAGCATATAGTTTTATATGCATAATACATGTTCAAAAAAATGATTACCATTATTCTGGGTAGCAATGGTACTTTTTTAATGGGACTTTCCTCCATGCCGTATGAATTTGTATGGTATTTTCAGCACTTATTTGAAATAAAATATTATTGCATGTAAAAAATTTTTATAAGCAAATATCATGTGATCAATATTTACTCAAACCTAAGTTAATGAATTGTTTTTCTGTTATTTTTACCTATGTGCACCTATGTTGCATGTTGTCGTTATTAAAAGAGTTCAATATTTGAAAAAAGTTGCCAGGAAGTAGGATCTGTGATTTTAAATATTTCCATTATACTGCTTGCCGTTTCCTAAGAGGCAGAAAAGAAAGATTAACTGACCAGTCTGTATAAAAATCCCTCTGTACAAGCACCATTAAGATCTTCCTTGTGGAGGTCAAGTATTTCTTTCAGGAACACTGAAACCCTGAGCCAGAATAAGGGATACAAACAACGGTCAGATCTTGCATGACAATCTTGGTTACAATCGCACATAATGTAATAGCTGGTAAACAATATGCTATTTTATGATTCTTCCCTCTTCTTCATATTTTTAGTACTTGGAGTTCTTAGCAAAATATTTCTGTAAGCATTTCCAGATTTTTAACCGTCTGTGGAGAGTTTGTATGAATATTTAAAACTGAACAGCTCAGATGAGCTACATAAATCACATCGTATATTTTAGTTCCTGTGAGAGAGATGAATGTGATCCTTCCGTCTTTGAATATTTTGCCAGTGTGCATACCTGTTGTGCATATGCGGTCACATATTTCAATTTTGAAAAAAGCCTGCAATACATCATATTTTCAGTTCACTTCAAATGTGCGATGTGTAGGAGGAAGGGAAAGAGAGTGGAGTGCTGGAACAATCGTGCAAGTAAGTTAACTACTGTTCACCCCCATGTTTTCCTGCTTCCTACCATCTTGATTTCTAAACTCATGAAGTTGAACTTCTAAGCTGACTACAGGTATGGTTTGGCTCTAAACTCCTTGGAGCAGCTGCCCTTCCCTCCAGGCTAAAGAGAGGAGTGGTTCAATGCTCTTTTATTTAGTAATTGGTAAATCAATGGAGGCTTCAGTCATTAAGATAAACCTATGGAGCTCAGATGAACACAGGAGAGGCTATGACATGCTTAAATGGTTTTTGAAGTGGTGGAGTAATGGAAAAGAGGCTCTGATCCATGAGCAGTGGGCAGAGCTGCGTATGTGGAAGTGTGCCCCAGAGAAGCAGGAGCTGAAAGCCAGGTCCTGGGCAGAGGCGCCACACAAGAATGTGGTTCTCAGGAGTAATAATAATAACTTTGGGTTAGGTGTGGTCCAGACAACTTGTGTTTGACAAACTACGTGGCTAAAGTAGGGTCAATGGTACACTTGTTGGGAAACCACCAATGTTTAAAGGAGGACTTTTTTTTCCCCTGCCTTTTTAGAGAGAGAATGTTGACGAAGGTGAGGCAAAGGCAATGATTAAATTTGTGTAATGAGTTTGTTTGTTGTCTTGCAGCTACTCCAGTTCCGTGGAAAAACATACTGACAATCTTATATGGCCTTTCTGATAGCTATCGTAGGCTTAATAGCTGATGACTGACTAAACTACAAAAAAAATGTTTTTTCCTTTGCTCTACTTAATATTGACTCCTGATCTTAAGTGGCAATGTATACAAAAACTAAATAAACTAGAGACAGTATGTAAAGGAATCTGATTAAGATAGTAATTAAACATACAACTCATTCCTAGGGTAATACATGCTGTAGGTTCAATAAATAGCTGTAAAATTTTTCTTAAAGAATTGTGAATAGATTTCTTTTAGCAAATAGAACTTTTTTCAAAATGACTAGCCTGGCAGTCACAGATTCCTAGTGACTTTGGCTAAAAATAACTAGATGGGTGTACAAGTTATTATATGGTGAAAAGATAAATTAGGTTTCCTGCCCATAATGTTTCTTGGGAAATGGACTTCTGTTGCTTTATAATATTTTTATGCCTGGAGTCCTTGAGGGAAGCAATCTGAAGAGAATGCATGGAATAGGAATACCAGCTGTGAAAGGGAATAAGCGCTGGAACCAGCTTCTGTCCAAAACCCACACATTTTTGGAATAGAAGAAAAATTGGAGTGCCTTTAGCAGCCTAATTGGCTATTTCTTGTTCTAGTGTTATCATGCTCCTGAGAAACATCCAGAACTAAAGGTTAATCTCAGTGTTCATTGGCTTACATCTTCCAATATTTAATTTTTTAAATTAATGTTTGGAGCTGGTAATTTTTGCCTTTTGCAGCTTTATGGTCTTTACTGCTTTCGGGGCCACATAAGGAACAATGCTAAAAAGGAATTCCACTACTAATATTGAATTAAAGTAACTGTGGAAATGTCAATCTGAGGTCAGAAAATAGCATTTGGGATGGTTTAAGATAGTAATATAGATTACCTCTCACAAACACTCTGTCTTGCTAAACAGAAATCTCTTCTGTTAAGAAGCGATATATTATGTATGAAAGTGTGTAGAAACAAAAAAATAAAACCAACAACAACCAAAAAAACCAGGAAAAAAACCCATGCCAAAGGAAAAAAAACCCTTGAGGGATCCTCAACCTCCTAAAAGTAGGGAGATGAAAACAAATAAGAATCATTGTCTTTCAAACAAGAGTTCCTGAAACTGTTCATTTTATTATTAATTTAAAATATATTTGGCTGAATGCTGATTATTAATCCAAATTTTCTTTTTATCTTGTTCTGTTTGGTCTGTGAAGATGCTGTCTGCGTTCCTTACATATTTGTTACAGCTCTGAGAACATATTAAAAATATGCTGCTGTTTAGAATCATATTGGCAGGTAACAAAGCCTTTAAACTTTCTTTTTATGTAAAAATACATTTTTTCCCAAGAATTTAAATTAAGTGATTCCTGAGAATCTGACAGATGAAATTTATTTGTTCAATAGTTACCATTTTGCTACTTTGCTCGATTCAAAATGCGAGCTACACGCACTTTGATCAATGAATTGAAAAGTCACCCAGCTTCATTACACAGCAGTTCATTCAAATGCATCTGTATCTCTGAAGTCTTGTAGAGCAATACCAGTCAACCACAATAAATCTACTTGTGCTTTTTACTCCGGCTCTTTACAGGGCAGAGTGGCTGTTAGAGGCAAAAATTCCTTCTAGGCTAGGCTCATGTGGACCTATTTTAACCAGCTAATAACACTGCACTGTTATCACAGAAGCAAATAATTCTGTATAGACTTCAAAACTCACAGAAACTGAACAAATATTTGAATTATGAGGCTGCGATGAGCTCTCCCCAATGCAGATACTTTGCAAACTGTACCTGAACTGTTTAATACCCTGGATGTATCTATTTGAAATCTGTTCTTATGTTACTGTATATTTCTGTATTGCAAAATGCTAAGCAAATTGAAGTCGTCATATATGCTGGAAATGTTGGATTTTTTTTTTTTTATATCACTTCTGAGACTTATTAAAAGTTATTGTTAATCATTACTGTTTGAAATAGATAATCTTCTGTCCTGGATCAAATTCCTCCTTGTTAGTTGCAGTGAAATGGCACGGTACTCAGGGATGATTAAAATAGCTGAAAACAAAGTTTTGAGGTGGATATATCTTTTAAAATTATATGTGAATGAAAAAAGGGCTTGGAAGGTGTGCGTCTGTGAATTCTCTCATTGGGGATAACTTTGAAAACACTTTTGAACTCCAACTCAGAAAAATGAACCAGAGGACATTAAGTTACTTGCTTCAGGGTTTAGCAAGCCCATGTGGAAGAACCAAGTCTCCTCATCAGTCTGCAGTAGACATATCTGTACCATCCAGACTTTTTAGAAAATATGCTTTTTCTTTTTTTTTTTTTTAAAGCGTGCCCTTTCCTTCTGTGAACCACCTGTGCTCATATATACAGCCTGGTTGGAACAGCTGGCCCTAAATCTCCAATGATTGAAATCACTTTTGTTTCTCTCTCATGGCTTTAATAGCAGTTGTAGTTTCTTTTTCTGTTTCTGATCAAAGGTTTCTACTAGGAGCTGACATGGAGGGAAAACAGGTTTTGATCTGCAGGCCGGTATAGTATATTGATCTGCCATGAGTGTTGCACAGTTTAGTTAGTGTGTTGGTTCATACTTAACACTGGTGTGACACTTCTCAGGCAATTCAGCCCGCAGCTCAGCCTACATTTTATAACTTCCATATTTGCAGTTTCTAGAGTTACTGCTTGACAAGGTGGTCTTTAAGCGAGGTTGAGCCCTGGAAACATCCTGTCTACATCACTATGGAGCTATGAAAGCTGTGTACTATTCATATTATTTATATTAGCATAAATGCAATTTCCTGTCAGTTACCTCCATGAAAGTGTGCACAAATTTAGGTCTGTGTGAATCAGGAAATACCCAAGCGCTATTAAAGTAAAGGTTTGGTTGTAAAAAATAAAGTTTCAGGTGAGAAAAGAAATAGTCCACTATTCAGTCAGCTAATGAAGGAAGAGAATCTGAGTTTGATTCACTTGAGTGCTGCTGTATTTATGCAGATGTCTGCTATTCACCAATGAAGATTTTTTAGAAAACAATCATGTTTTCTAAATTATATTTAAATGACACTCTCCCTTTGCACCTATCAGAAACATTACTAATACTTAGAGACCAGTGCAAAAACTTCATTTGCCTCTGTAGCCAAACACCATTTTTCTTAGTAGGCAGAAGAGGCAAGCGCTGGTTTTAAAGAAGCAGCAGTGATGTGCATGCAGCAGTCAACACAAAAATCCCTTCTAAGCTCCTCAAGACAGACACCACTATTTATGTGATGCAAAAAGGTTTTACCTTTTTTTTTTTCTTTAAGTAAATGTAGTTGCTATAGAGATATATGAAACTCATCGCTGTCTCCAGCTACATCCTGTGACCTATTATTTCTGAGGAATAGTTGTCAAAACATCATAGGAATTGGTTACAATTTTCCTCTTCCTAAATATTGCTCACGCCCTCTGCGTGAATTGCTCAAATGAAAGGGGTTGTCTGCGAATGATCTAGGCATAGTTGTAGGAAGTTATTTTGCCACTAGCAAAACTGTTAGAATCATAGAATCATACGGTTGGAAGGGACCTCTGGAGATCATCTAGTCCAACTCCCCTGCCAGAGCAGGGTCACCTAGAGCAGGTTGCACAAGAACGCGTCCAGGTGGGTTTTGAATGTCTCCAGAGACAGAGACTCCACCACCTCTCTGGGCAGCCTGTTCCAGTGTTCTGCCACCCTCAAAGAAGCTCCTCCTCATGTTTAGGTGGAACTTCCTATGCTCAAGTTTGTGCCCGTTACCTCTTCTCCTGTCCTTGAGCACCACTGAAAAGAGCCTGGCCCCATCCTCCTGACCGACATCCTTTAAGTATTTATAAGTGTTGATAAGATCCCCCCTCAGCCGTCTTTTTTCCAGACTGAAGAGCCCCAAATCCCTCAGCCTTTCTTCATAAGAGAGGTGTTCCAGTCCCCTAATCATCTTGGTAGCTCTCTGCTGCACCCTCTCCAGCAACTGCAGGATAGACGAGAACGCAACTTGTGCTCCCGATCCCTTGACCAGGCATCCCAGGGTCTTGAAATCTTTCTTCATTGCCTTTGGACTTCTTGTTACCTCATTGCTGCCTAGCTGAAAGAGCAAAAGTGGGTAGTAGTCTGAGGGCCGTACCAGGGAAGGAAGCATCCTCTTCCCGTCCTTGACCCGGGCCCCAGGGAGGCAGAAGACATCCCTATGTACCAGGTCCGGCCCGCATATTGGGCCTTCCACTCCCTTCAGTAGGGAGTCACCTATGACAAGGACACGTCTTGTTTACCGCAGAGTTTTTAATATGGGGGCAGGTCTGACTAGACCTCACTGATGCCTCCAGGGTAGAACTATTATGCACGTCATCATCCAGGTTCCTCTGCAGAGCACTGTACCAGTTAAATAATAGCACCTGGGAAGATGGGGTAGTCACTGGGCTGTCTCGAGTGCGGCACCTGTTGTGCCGTGCAGGAACTTCTGCCATTGCCCCCTGTCCTCCAGGTTATCACCTTCAGTTGAGGTGCCAGCAGATAGGGAGTTCTCTGTTGCAGGGGTTCTGTCTGCCTGCTGGGTTTCTGTCATGGGATGCAGGATTTTACTCCAAGAATCTATTTCCCTCTCCCATTCTCTGATGCTTCTCAACCTACTTACCTCCTCCCTGAGCTCCATGACTAATCGGAGGAGATCCACTACCTGGGCACACCTCCCACAGGTGCGCCCATCACTGCCATCTGATACCAGCATGAGAGCAGGGCACACCCTACAGCCTGATGTCTGTGTGGCAGCATGTTCCCACAAGAGTTCTGAGAAGCTGCATCAGACCTGGTGGTTGTGGATCTCATGGATGCCACAGTCTTCTTGCAAGTAATTACCATGGCTACCTGGCTGGGTTGGCAGTCTTTCAGCTCTATCCTGCGCAAAGTGCTGTGCAGACTGTTGTGACTGGACTGGTGTGTCACTCCCTGTTTGGCTGCCCTTTTCTCCAGCCCAGGAAGTACACCCTTGTCGTGGTGCTCCTGGGTGGTTCTGCAGGTGACACCCAGGGAACACCCACTCACCACTTGTTTGCCCAGTGCCCAGCAACCTGGTTGGGCTTCTTTTTATGAGGGGGGAGAGTGGTCCCACCCCCTGCTCATTCACACCTGCCACTGGGGGTGGTGGCTCCATCCTCGGCTCCTCAACTGCCTTCACCCCCCAAGAAGCACTGGGTACCGGCTCGGCCTGGCCGCTTTTCCTGGCTTTAAAAAGCCTCAAAAACGAGCCCCTAGCCGACCCTTTTTTGCCGCGATTTCCTTCCCCAGTACAGGCTTTCCTGCACTGGAGCTGGTCTCCTCGGCGAGAGGAGAGGTTGCTGTGTGAAGAGAAACCATGTCTCTGAGAAAGGCTGTTCTTCTGCATTTGCTCTAACTCCTGGGCAGCCGGGAGACTATATCCACTGATGTGACTTTTGATTTCTAAGTGCTTGACTGGCCAGCACCCTCCTCTGCAGTGGCATGGGGAAGGCACAGTGCTTATTTCATAGCTTGCAGAGAGATACAGTCCCCAGGTATTGTGTTCTCTAGGCTCATTTTTTACCCTGAAATTATATCAGGGTAAGCAATAGTCTTAATTAAGACAATGTTGACAGATGTGTTGCTGGTCATTAAATGAAAAAAGTAGTATGTCAGCTGATCACTGGTAAAAGAGCTTACAGGGAGATGAATGTGTGCACTACATAAACATGCTTTTATAAATGTGATTAGTAGCGTGTGAAAGCTACTATACAACATAAAGTAGTGAGTATTGTGGAGAATAGTGGGAGATATCTGGGAAGAGAATAGTCTGATACGCAATTGCTGGAATTCATACGCTTCCCAATGTCCATGGCTCAGGAAAATTTTACAATGCCAACTCTCAATCAGACTTGTATCGTGCCTCTGTGATTCTTGCAGGAAAATTTACAGCATGCCACAGGGCATCCGGGCACAGATCCATTTCCACTTTGCACAGGGAAATGGAGCCCTTTTTCTACCAGTTTGTGACAGGGAATCTTTTCTCTAAAGGAACGCAACATGGCACAGTGGCGCATGCTTTCATTTCACTAACCCACATGAATGGGCGTTGCATGATGTCTGTTTTTATTTGTGGTCTGCTTGCACAAATGAATCACATTTTTAAGAACAGAGCAATCAGCACAAGTAAAATTTTTTAATCAGTTATAAAAGAGATGTAAAAGGTAAAGAAATCAATAGGCAAATGTAAGGAAGGAAAACAAAAAACACCAATGGCAAACTTCCGACAGGCTGCTATAGTTTGTGATATATAAAACCTGGCAATTTATTTCTGTTTCATTTGCTTATCAGTTCTGTTGTCTGCTATTTCATATTTTGTTTGTATTATTGTTCCTCTAAGATGCATGGAGTCTTCTTGTCTTCTTTAAGGACAGTCTAATATGCATTGTACTGTTTTCAGTGTTTTATAACAGAAGAAATCTATTTTACTTAGCAACTCTACATCTTTCAGTTTTGAGCCTTTAGTCTTCCATAGCTAATTGTGTTTGCTGCCAACTAATTACACTGATGTTCTCCACTACCTTTATTTTAAAAATAGGCATCTGTTTTTAAAAGAAGTTATGAAGATTACTTTGAATGTGTGTTGTCACATATGTATGGGTATTGTTGTGAGTTCAAGCATAATTTGGGGTGGGTGGGGTGAGGACGTCTTCAAGTTTTGTATTGTATATTAACCTGACTTAAAAAAGATGCTGTTTCTAGCTCAGCCACCTGCCTGCAGATGCACTCTAGACTGAGAACGTGGCCAGAATGTGTTGTGGCTCAGCGATCAGCATTATTCCTTGACTTCAAAATACTGTTTTGTGACATTATCCTTCATACTTTCTAAATTTCACAGTTGATTGTGAGTGCAATGAAACCAACAACAACAAAAAAACCCAAACCAAAGGCCTCTGAATATTTTTCCTGTGCTTTATTACGTGGTTATATTGTATTTTGTCCAACATAGTTACCCAAGATAAGGATGTTGTCCTCATCCAGTCTGAACTTGGAATTGTCACTTGCCAATATCTGTATTTTCTTTTACAGAATCGGAATATAATTGTGCTAATTCAAGATCATGCATAACACAAATCAAAAGCTTGGAAAGGAAAGGGTCAGTCTCCAGGACAGGTTCAGGCCATATCAGGTGTTCCAGGGAAGGTTAAAGGGAACAGGTGAAGTTATTGCAATGCCTAAGGAGATGGCAGTAGGAATAATTATCTCAGCTGACTACCAGGTGGTTATGTTTTCTTAAATATGTAAAGGGAGGTAGGGAGGAGAATGGGGTGTGTTATTTTTATGTTTAACCAGGTGAAGAAGAGAAAGTCCCTCACTTTTTTATGCCTGCTTTAGGAGAAAATAGGGATTTCTTTTTTCTCCTGGTTGTTTTCATGGCTGTTTTAGCTGGCCTGATGGTGCCTGTGATTTAAAGGACCTATGTAGGTATGGATTTTAATTTTATTTCACAGTCTGCATTTTGTTGTGGAGATTTCTCCCACGTTATGCATTTCGCTCTTGATATAGGCTTGTCTTTGAGCTTTGTAACACCCTTCCATGTCTGTAAATTAATAACTTGGACTAAGTTGTTGAGAGCTGCTCCTATAAGTTTTGTAAGTTGTTCCAATTCAGCAACCAAATACTAATTTAGGAAAACTTCTCCTCTGTCTGCTCTTTGATTTTAGTTGTCTGTTGGTTCATTTGTAAATGACATCCATCAAAAAATAACATAAAACACAGGAATGCAAGTTACAGTTGATGGGTTTTGTTGTGCCATTCTAAGAAAATGAGCCCTGAATAAGATGAAATACAAGAAGTTGTTTTTCTTTATCGAGAGCAGGGATTCATTCAGGAAAAAGTAACCTCTAAACTGAGGGGGAGTGATGGTAGTGAGAACTGGAGCCTGCCTCGTCAGTCTGCTGAGGGTAAGTTGCAGTATGTTGATATGCGGCAGGAGCAGATTGGAGAATCTGACTGCAATCTCCCTTCGTTTACTATCGTGCTGGGTGGCTAGGGTAAAACAGCAATTGCTTATATGACTAAGGAATATTGAGAATGAATTTTAGCTGTCTTCCCTTGCAATTTAGCTGCTGGAAATTATTATGAGCTAGTATCATAAGATCAGTCAGTATGAAGAACTGTCATTGGAGAACATCTGTGTTTAAATGATCAAGCAGCGCTATCATAAAGATTGCTTAATTCTTATAATATGCCCCATATATTTATGTGTGACTAACCATAAGTAGAAACAGCATAGCAGATGTTATTTGTGTTTGAAAAATTAAAGAAGTGGCCTAGATATGGGGCTTTTCAGTGTAGGAGGTGATATAATCATAAAAAACAGAGGGTGGTATGATGCTGGCATATCTGAAAGGCTAAAGAAGTCAGCATACCACTTTAATGTCTGGAAGAGTTCCAGGTTTAATGAGCATTTAAGCTCTTTTCTGCTGTGGGAACAGCATAATGAATACCGACAAGCCTGGGTTGCAGGTTGGCTGACACAGCTGTCCTCAGGATTCAAGGGCTTTAATAGTTGCCTATCCCTGAGCTTTTCAGTGTTTTTGAGTAACCCCCCGGCCTCAGACTCAGTATCCTTCCTGACAGTGAAAGCAAGTAAAAGACTTGGAAAATTGCTTTCTCACCACTTCTGGAAGTGATAAAGAGTCATGTCATCTTAACAACAAAAAGTCCTCCTGTGTTTCAATGTGCTAAGCATAAATGTCTATCTTTGTTATATACTATTCTGTACATACATATCTGGGGAGAAGAGTAGATGTAAGTTCAGAATGCTATCATCTCTGAAAAATATTAGATTAAACTTATTTTAATGAGCATAGCTTCTAACACTAGTGAAAGGAACCAGGTGGGTTGCACAACCCTCTGGCACAACACTGCTGTTAGTCACAACAGTCCCTATACTAATCATAAGTAGGACTGTTTTAAATGTGTATGAAATAGAAATAGCCAGGATAACTACCACAATGTGCTGCTCTTTTGCTATACCTGTATGTTCATGGAATTACAGGATAGTTTGTGTTGGAAGGGACATTTAAAGGTCCAATAATCCAAGCCCTCTGCAATCAGCAGGGACATCTTCAACTAGATCGGGTTGCTCAGAGCCTTGTCCAACTTGAGCTTGAACGTTTCCAGAAATGGGGCATCTCTGTTTGGTTGGTTGGGGTTTTGGTTGGTTGGGGTTTTTTTTTTGTCCTCCCCTCCCTGTAAGCCATTGATACAAAAGGCTATAGCTGAAATCAGGACTCTAAATGCTGTTGAATCCACCTTTTGTGGGTAAACTGCTAATTGATGATAAATCATGCTTCGTTTAGGCTGGGAGGGGCCTCTGGGCCTGTCTGGTCTAACCAGTCTTTGGACACGCTCCAGCACCTCCATGTCTTTCTTGTACTGAGGGCCCCAAAACTGAACACAGTATTCGAGGTGTGGTTTCACCAGTGGTGAGTACAGGGCACTTCCCACATTATTTCTAATACAAGACGGGATGCTGTTGGCCTTCTTGGCCACCTGGGCATGCTGCTGGCTCATATTCAAATGTCTGTCCACCAACACCCACAGGTTCTTTTCCGCCAGGCAGCTTTCAGCCACTCTTTCCCCAGCCTGTAGCGCTGTTGTGACGCAAGTGCAGGACCCAGCACTTGGCCTTGTTGAACCTCATGTCGCTGGCCTCAGCCCATCGATCCAGCCTGTCCACATCCCTCTGTAGAGCTTTCCTACCCTTGAGCACATCAACAGTCCTGCCCAACGTGGTGTCATCTGCAAACTTACTGAGGACACATTTGATCCCCTCATCCAGATCATTGATAAAGATATTAGACAGAACTGGCCCCAATACTGAGCCCTGGGGAACATCACTTATTCCCCATCATCACATCCCCAGCATCACAGGCTGCCAACTGAATATAACTCCATTCACAAAAACTCTTTGGGCCCAGCCATCCAGACAGTTTTTTTTTTTGACCCAGCAAAGCGTACGCCCATCCAAGCCATGAGCAGCCAGTTTCTGCAGGAGAATGCTGTGCTAAACAGTGTCAAAATCTTTACTAAATTCTAGGTAGACAATATCCACAGCCTTTCTCTTGTCCACTAAGCAGGTCACCCTGTCATAGAAAAAGATCAGGTTAATTAAGCAGGGCCTGCCTTTCATAAACCCATGCTGACTGGACCTGATCGCTTGGTTGTCCTATACTTGCTGCGTGATGGCACTCAAGAAGATGTGCTCCAAAACATTCCCTGGCACCGAGACCAGGCTGACAGGCTGTAATTCCCTGGATCCTCCTTGCAGCCCTTCCTGTAGATGGGCGTCATATTTGCTTACTTCCAGTTAATGGGGACCTCCCCTGTTAGCCAGGACTGATGATAAATGACAGGAAGTGGCTTGGTGAGCACCTCCACCAACTCTTTCAGTACCGTTGGGTGTTTTCATCTGGCCCCGAAGACTTGTGTTTGTCTAAGCAGTGTAGCAGCTCACGAACCATTTCCTGTTGGATTATGGGATCTTTATTCTGCTCCCCTTCTGTGCCTTCCAGCTCAGGGGGATGGGTGCCCTAAGAGCAACTGGTCTTACTATTAAAGACCGAGGCAAAGAAGGCATTAAGTACCTCAGCCTTTTTCTCATCCTTGGTCATTATGTTTCCCCTTGCATCAATGGAGATTCTCCTTAGTCCTCCTTTTGCTGTTAATGTATTTATAGAAACATTTTTTATTGTCTTTTATGCAGTGGCCAGATTAAGTTGTAGTTGGGCTTTGGCCCTTGTAATTTTATCCCTGCATAGCCGCACAAAATCTTCGCAGTCTTCCTGAGTGGCCTGCCCCTTCTTTCGGAGGTCATAAACGTTGCTTTTCTTCCTGAGTTCCAGCCAAAGCTCTCTGTTGAGACTGGCCGCCCTTCTTCCTCTCCAGCTTGTCTTACAGCACACGGCGATGACCTCCTCCTGCACCTTTAAGATTTCCTTCTTGAAGAATGTCCAGACTTCCTGGACTCTCTTGCCCTTCAGGACTACCTCCTAAGGGACTCTGTCAACCAGTCTCTTGAACAGGTCAAAGTCTGCCTTCTGGAACTCCAAGGTGGCAGTTCTGCTGACCCCCCTCCTCAGTTCTCCAACAATTGAAAACTATGATTTCATGACCACTATGCCCAAGACAGCCTTCAACTTTCACATTACCTACAAGTTCTTTTCTATTTGCAAAATACAGGTCCAGTGGGGCACCCTCCCTAGTTGGCTCCCTCACCAGCTGTGTCAGGAAGTTGTCTTCCACACACTTCAGGAACCTCCTAGACTCTTTCCACTCTGCTGCGCAGTATTTCCAGTGGACGTCTGTTAAGTGGAAGTCCCCCATGAGAACAAGTGGTAGTGCTTGCGAGATGTCTCCCAGCTGCTTATGGAATATTTCGTCTGCCTCTTCATCCTCATTGGGTGGGCTTTAACAGACTCCCACCATGATCTCTGCCTAGTTGGCCTTCCCCCTGATTCTTACCCGTAAACTCCCAACCCTATCATCACCATCATCAAGTTCTAGACAATTAAAACACTCCCTAACATACAGGGCTACCCCCCCTGGCCTCTCTTTCCTGGCCTATCCCTTCTGAAGAGTTTATAGCCATCCATTTCAACACTCCAGTTGTGCATATCATCCCGCCATGTTTCTGTGATGGCAACTATATCATAGCTTTCCTGCTGCACAGCAGCTTCCAGCTCCTCCTGTTTGTTCCCCATGCTGCATGCATTGGTGTAGATGCATTTCAGTTGTGCTATTGATCCAATCATCTTCTTTTAGGGAGAAGCCCTAATTCCTACCTGACAATTCCCAAGTGCTTCTGTGATTTCTAGTCCATCAGTACTCATGTTCCCTTCACACCTGTTGGTGATGTCCTTTCTTGCATGAGAGTAATAACCCTGACAGGAGAAATCCAGTTCATGTGTTGTTCTCGAATAGGAAACCTACAGAATTAAACTATTGTTGAATACCCCCATATTTCTCCTGTTCAAACACTTTGAGGCTTGCTGATCAAAAATGCTTATCAAATTAAGATAATTAGTGTACTATAAATTTGGGATGCTCAATTTAGCATTACTGTGAAAATTCATTTGGGATAATAGATTTTGCCATAGGGATTTAAAAGAGCCACCAGGAAAAAAAATGGGAAAAACCCACCAGACTTCTGTCCTGGCTTGCTAATTAAAAATTAGTAGCATTGGGGAATGTTTAATGCTTCAGTCTAATTTTTGACAATTATGATAGGCCCTCTAGATAAGCTAATATAGAGAGATGCTCAAGAAGTCTAGGGAGGTCTAAAATGGTTTCTGTTCTGCCATTCTATTCTTGTAGTGGTTTTGTGCCTCTCCTGTCTATAATTGTCCTGGGCTAAACATCGGGATAGGTTGGAGGGCGTTTACTGTTGACACAAAGCTGCCAGTCTCCAGAACGGCTGTTGGTTTTATAGAGCACTGGTATTTTGAAAAAGGACTATATTAGTAGAGGCAGGTGAAATTTAACAGTATAGAGTGCAAGTTGTTCGCTTAAGAGTAAAGGAAACTTTTTGCTGTGAAATGTGGTTTGTCACCTTGGTGCACTGGTAATTCATAGGAAAAGTGTGTCCTACTAATGCTATACACGTTGTGGAAGAGGCAACGGATCCTAAGATGTGTCAGGTGAGAAATCGTAGTATCCTCTGTGTCAGAATATTCTGAATGAAAAATATATTCAGTAATTTTTCTGCTGGTAACTATAGCGTCACTTTTCTGCTATATTAGTGATTTTAATCACAAATTTTAACTTTCAGCCAATTGTCATGGAAAAGAAAGTCAAGTGTAATACTGGGAAAAGAAAAGTCTGATGATAATGATTGTAAAGCACTTTTTTATTGGTGAGATTGTGTACATCTTGCTAGCTACTTTGCAGAAAACAATATATTGTGTAATGCAGATCTTGTAAATCCCATTAATTTCTCACTGAAGCTGCACACTGCACACCCCCACACCACACACCCCCCCATAGGGAATACTAATAATTCTGAGTATAGAGGAGGCTGGCATCAGTTTAATTACCCAGAAGATCTTCTCGTCACCAGTTTGAATGCTAGTTAAGCTGCTGCTTCCATTTTCCCCACTACTGGAGACTGCACCCTACTGAGCAAACAGGAACACAGCCTGGAATTTATATATGTTTCAGTGTAGAAAATTGAAGATTGCTGTTGGGGAGGGGGGAGGGCGGGGCGGAGAAAAGAACGACTCTAGACATTGTTTTCTGTACTGGATCCTTGACGTTGGATTCTGTATCTGAGATGCTCTAAAATAACTTATTGGGGAATTCAAAAGCCTTTGTGAAGGGCTTTTCTGGAATAAGCTGAAGCAGAAGAGTGCTTCTATGCACTTGCTAGCGAGGAAAAATAGTTCAAAGATGTATACATTAATTTAAGTATAATGTAAAGTGTGAAGATAAATATTAAAAACATATCACCTTCTAAATAAAGAATGCTTTCTAATACTTTCTAAACACTTAGAAGTACTGGTTTAGTCAAAGCAGTGTTGCTTTTATTACATATGTTCAAGTTTGTTAAGTCTGTTCTAAACTAATCTCTGACCTATACATATATTCCTGCAAACTTGCGAGATGTGCACTTCTGCCAAGCTCATATTGCATTCAGCTCAATGTGAAGCTAAACATCCTGGTGGCTGAACATTGATTTTTGTGAGAGTGCTGCATTCACTACATTTCAATTGGGATTATGTGAAAATTGGACTCCTGTTTGGATGCAGCTTCTCTCAGAAGAAACCCTGTTTTTTATAGAGCAGAATAAATGGTATAGAGAGCTATAAAATCAGAGGCAGAGTATATAGTTTTGGAGAGAGTTTCAGATATTGATATGTTTCAGGGCTTTCAGTACTACCAAATCCCCCAAAATTGGCTGCTGCTATGCTCTGCTGTGTCCAAGTCCTGCCGCTCTGGTGTGCAGGACACTTTGGCAGCAGTGGTTCTTCAAGTAATGCTGTCTTGCTGTCCAGCCTGTCACTCAGTGCCTGGAGTGCCAGCACTGACTGAATGGAAAATTGCTTAGGATTAATATTTTTTTTTTTCAAAACTGAAGATACAGGTCTGGCTCTTTCTGGGGGTGTTCATCTTCACTGACTTTGAAGGCCTCTATTGATTTTAAAATCATCTCAAGATACCATGCATTTTTTCTATTTTTTTAATGTGTTAGATAGGGAGTGTATAAAAGCTAATGAGGAATGTGTCGCGGCAAAGTAAAATGATCTTTTAGAGGTGCAAGGCTTGTAAGGAACACAATTAAAATTGATGTGATGACATCTTCTTTGCCTCCAGTGTCCTTTCAGGGAACAATCTCGCTTTTGAGTGAAGAAAAGCCTTCTTTATAATATATGTTTGTATATTTTGATGTGCACATTGTTTTTAAACCAAGACTTCAATATGTTTTGTATAAATTATTCTCTAGTAGGCAAGTAGATCTTTAGTAGTTAGTCTTTAGTAGTTAGTAGGTGCTATGCTGGACCTTTTTCTCACCAACAGGGAAGGGCTGGTGACCCATGTGAGGCTCAGGGATAACCTTGCCTGCAGTGACCATGAGGCGATAGAATTTAAGACCCTCAGGGCAACTAGGAGGATGTATTCCAAGCTTACGATCCTGGACTTTAGGCATGCAGACTTTGATCGCTTCAGGGATCTGCTGGACAAAGTGCCGTGGGACAAAGCTCTAGAGGGAAGAGGGGCCCAGGACAGCTGGTCAGTATTCAAGGATCACCTTCTCCATGTCCAGGAGCAACGTATACCGACAAAGAGGAAGGCAGGAAAGAATGCCAGGAGACCTGCCTGGATGAACAAGGAGCTCCTGGACACACTGTCACACAAAAAGAATCTTTGCAAGGAGTGGAAGATAGGACAGTTGGAATAGGGAGCATAGAAGGAAGCTGTCCAAGCAGCAAGAGACCTGGTTAGAAAAGCTAAAGCTCAGTTAGAATTAAATCTATCCAGGGAGATCAAGGGAAACAGCAAAAATTTCTATAGATATATTAATGGTAAGAAGAAGACTAGGGAATGTGTGGGCCCCCTCAGAAAGGAAACGGGAGAACTGGTGACAAGTGATATGGAGAAGGCCAAGGTTCTCAACGACTTCGTTTCCTCAGTCTTCACTGGCAAGGGTTCCAGCCACACTCCCGGAGTCACAGAAGACAACGGCAGGGGTTGGACAGAACTGCCCATTGTAAGTGAAGTTCAGGTTCGTGACCACCTGATGAACCTGAAAGTGTACAAGTCCATGGGACCCGATGGGATACACCCACGGGTACTGAGGGAACTGGTGGATGAGGTTGCTAAACCACTCTGTTATATTCCAAAAGTCATGGCAGTATGGTGAGGTCCCCACTGACTAGAAAAGGGGAAACACAATCCCCATTTTCAAAAAGGGAAAGAAGGAGGAACCAGGGAACTACAGGCCAGCCAGTCTCACCTCTGTGCCTGGTAAGATTATGGAGCAGGTTCTCCTGGAGGCACTGCTGAGGCAGAAAAATAACGAAGAGGTGATTGGGTACAATCAACATGGCTTCACCAAGGGCAAATTGTGCCTGACAAACCTGGTGGCCTTCTATGAGAAGGTCACAACATCAATAGACAAGGGGAGAGCAACTAATGTCATTTACCTGGACCTGAGCAAAGACTTTGACACTGTCCCGCATGTCGTCCTGGTCTCCAAGCTGATAAAATATGGGCTTGATGGACTGACAATTCAGTGGATAAAGAACTGGCTTGATGGCCACACCCCAAGAGTGGCTGTCAATGGGTCTATGTCCAAGTGGAGGCCAGTGACAAGTGGAGTCCCTCAAGGATCAGTACTGGGACCGGTCTTGTTTAACATCTTTGTCAGTGACATGGACAGTGGCATAGAGTGCACTGTCAGCAAGCTCACCGATGACTGGAAGGAAGGGATGCCATCCAGAGGGACCTTGACAGGTTGGAGAGGTGGGCCCATGCCAAACTCATGAAGTTCAACAAGACCAAGTGCAAGGTCCTCCATCTGGGTCGGGGCAATCCCAAGCACCGATATAGGCTGCGCAGTGACTGGCTTGAGAGCAGCCCTGAAGAAAAGGACTTTGGGGTGCTGGTGGACGAGAGGCTCAACATGAGCCATCAGCGTGCACTTGCAGCCCAGAAAGCCAATCATATCCTGGGCTGCATCGGGAGAAGCATGGCCAGCAGGTCGAGGGAGGTGATTCTCCCCCTCTACTCCACTCTCGTGAAACCCCACCTGGAGTACTGCGTCCAATTCTGGAGGCCCTACTACAAGAGAGATATGGACGTGCTGGAACATGTCCAGAGAAGGGCCACCAGGATGATCAGAGGGCTGGAGCACCTCTCCTATGAGGACAGACTGAGAGAGTTGGGGTTGTTCAGTCTGGAGAAAAGAAGGCTCCCAGGAGACCTTATAGTGGCCTACCAGTATCTTAAGGGGACCTACAAGAAAGCTGGTGAGGGACTTTATAGGATGTCGGGTAATGGTAGGACCAGAGGGAATGGATTAAAACTAGAGATGGGTCGATTCAGACTGGAAGTTAGGAAGAAGTTCTTCACCATGAGGGTGGTGAGACACTGGAACAGGTTGCCCAGAGAGGTGGTGGAAGCCCCATCCCTGGAAGTTTTTAAGGCCAGGCTGGATGGGGCTCTGAGCAACCTGATCTAGTGGGAGATGCCCCTGCCCATGGCAGGGGCCTTGGAACTAGATGATCTTTGAGGTTCCTTCCAACCCTGACAATTTTATGATTATATGAAGTTCTGTAATACCTTAAATACATGAGAATATGCTTTATTCAAAGTAACATACTTCTATTTTCCTTAGGTCTTATCAAATTAGTTTTAGGGAACTGCATGCCTTTGGATGTTGTTTTATATCAAGGAGATTTATTGTATCAGTTGTCTTGATGATAAAATCCAAAGCACCAGGCTAGTGAAAATATTACTTATATTACTCAATTCTGTTGTAAATTCTTATGAGGGAAAGAAGGGAGAAGTATGTTAAAGCTGATCATGAAATCACAGGGAGCTGAAGCCAACTTAAAATTATTAAACTCTATGGTGCCATGTTGTCTTGCACCATGAGGTAGGAAGAGATTGAAAAGGCATCTACATAAACCCTACTTTGAGGATGAAATTGGGATTATAGAAGTTGCTGATGGTCTTCTCCCCCGCATTAATTTCATTCAGAAACATTTGGTCTCGAGCAGAGTTACAGAGCTCATTGGTATCTGTAATGGGAGGCCAGCCATTAGGTCCTCAGGGGCTGGGGTGGCTGCAGAACCTTGCCCTGGGAAAGGGCTGGTGCAGCAGGAGGAGCGCAGGCGGCAGCCTTTGTTGAGGCTGTGATGCCTGGGCTGGTGAGCCCCAAAGCCTGAGGGGTGGATGTGTGTGGAGGTTGGTATGAGTGGGGAAACCCAAGGTGATCGGAAAACCCCACTGCCTGGGTATGCCCAGGAGGTTCGGGAAGCCTAGCAGCCCCCAGGGACTTCTCCACTTCTCCACTACTGCCCAGCCTGATGGTGCTTGGTTTGTCTTGCGCTTCCTTCCCAGGTGCAGGGCCTCGCATTTGCCCTTGCTGAACTTCATAAGGTTCCCTTCAGTCTGTTCCCCAAGTGCCTGGGGCCCTCTGGGTGGCAGCTCTGCCCTGGACTGTGCTGGCTGCTTCTTGAAGGAGAAGTGGAGTGGAACCAAGGTTAGAGGTAAATATCCTTGTGAATTAAATGAACTGTCCCAATGCACATCCATTTTTTTTTTTATTTTCACAAGCTTTCACTTAAAAGAAATTGTTATGTTTTGTAAAGAGTAGACTGAAAGCAATACAATGTTATAAAAACTAGCCCAGTGAATAATCAAGAGTATTTGGATAGCTGGTGGTGTTATAGCCATTGTGAAAGGGGTTTTGGGTTTTTGTTTTTGTTTTGGGTGTTTGGTTTTTTTGAGGGGGTAGCACTCTTACTGAAGCTACAGAAGTGAGAAACTGTGGATGCTGATGCTTGACCAGTACAGGGTATTACTGCTACAGGGAACGGTTCTGGTGGGGGATATGCCAATAGGTGGAAAGGGAGTAGCTGTCCTTGAGCACAGGCAGACCAGAGTACCATGAAAATGCTACTTGGATATTCAGTGGTATTTGATATGCGTCTCTTGGAGTGAATGTTTTTAAGACAAAGTAAACAAGAAAAGGGTTGCTGGAGTCCAGCCTTAGTGGTATATCAGCAGAAAATACTAATGAGCCTTGCAGTTTTGTTTTCAATACAATGTTTGCTTTTTATGATGGATACTATCTGAACTACCTACGCCCATAGGATGATATAGGTCTTCACAATTATACCAATAAGATTATATTATGAGAAACAGATCTGCGGAGCTGGCATATTTTATAGAGACATTTTTATTGATAATGTTAGTATTCAAAATCCTCATGAGGAGCGATCATTAAAGCTAATTTAAAAACCCTCAGAGGGTTGCTTATAGCTCAAATACAGTGCAAGGAATTTAATTCTTAATTATATACAGAGGGATATATGAAATAGAATTTGCAGTCACAATGCATTTCTTGATTGTGAATCCATAATATATTATTGTTTCCTCAGAGAACTGAAAAGATGCCATTAATGTAAGAGATGAAAGTATTCATTAAATCAGTGGTGCAGCACTGGGCTCTTAATTTGATAAAAAGAGACTTAGAACTAGGTAGCTGCTGCACTGCTGTCTTTTTTTTAGCCTCCTCTTCTGGTCATGGTGGTGATACTTTGATAGCGAATTCAGTATTTTGACAAAGTGCAAAATTTAATCCTGTAAGCCATGTTCCTAGCTCTAAGTGCTATAAGAAAGTGATAAATAGCACTCCATAATTAATCCATGGCTAAAGCATAGATTTTTACCAATGTTAATGGTTAAATTATTTTTTTCTCTTCTTGGTGTCCAACATAGATATTAAAAAGGCAGTTGGTAAAGTTTGCTAATATTAGTATTTATTGACAATATATAATTGGATTTCTAACATTGCTGACTTGATTCTGTTTATTCAAGGGTATATATGTGAGGGTGTATGTGAGCCATACACTTTTTGACATTATTCTCATGTAGGTCTAGGTGAAATTTTTAGCAGATATTTTAAAGGGGGAGGGGAGGAAATACATTTAAGTCATCTGAAGCAGTCTGGTAGTTTGTGTCTGTTTAGCTGGATTGCTATTTTTTAAGTCCCAAATAATTTAAATATTTGGTCATTGTTTTTTAAATCACACTAAATGTTTGTAGATGTAAATGTCTATTTCAGTGTTATTTAAAGCATTTATTTGAAAGAGTTCAAAACTTAACAGGGTACTTCATTTTGGTTGAGCAAGGGACTTCCGCTCAATGAATGGTATTGTATGAAACAAAAAAAGTGATTTTCAGTTTTACCTGATCTGCACATATTCTTCCCCTTGCTCTGCTTTGATAGCTTGCTAAAGTTTGAGTACATGGAAGGCTACTTATATTTGTATGCATAACAGATGCATAGGACCCTTGCTATATGCAGGTAATGGAAAATGAAAGTATCGGGATGGAGATCAGAAGTTAATGTTCCGCTTGTGTCATTAATATAATTCCAGAGTGAAATCAAATGTTGGCTTGCTAGAAAGCACAATAGTGCATACTGGAATGGTTCAGTGCTTTGGAAAGGGTGTTTTTAGGAGCAAAATTGCCTGGTCATTGTACCTGGATTCATGCAGCATGCACTCAAGTGTGTCAGTGGGGTGCTCCCTTTGAAACTAAGTCTGAAATCATGCACTGGAATCCCATTTGGTGCACCCTATATGGAAGAGGTGCTCCACTGCTGGTGTCACATTTTAAAATAAATAGATAGAATGACTGATTTCTATGTCCTCAGAAATATTTTAATGCCATGCTTTATCATACAGAGCCATCCTCTAACCCAGAATAACTAGTTTTGCTCATTTACCTAGATTTCTAGGAAAGCTATAGGTGTACTAGGCTATATGATAAAATCTGTTTACTCTAATCCAGGGAATGTCATTCTTTGTATGGTTTGGGGAGTTATTTTAACAGAGATGAGTTGGAATTGAAATACTTACTAAAGAAAGGCAGCTAACCTAAACCTCTAATTATCTGGAAAACTTCAGTCTGAACATTCTGCACTGTAATTACCTCAAAATGACTAGCTGAGGCTGGACAAAATGGTTTTCTTTGGCATTTCGCTTTATGCCTCTAGCTTGAAAGAGAAATTAAACCTGCAAATGCTGGAGGTACTGTCAAAACAAGACAACCGAAACAAGAAACAAGCTGCTTTTTAATTTCTATGGATTTTTTCTCAAACTTTTTCAACTTGCCTTCTGTAAAATAACTGCAACATGCTATATCACTTACTGTTGATCTTAATTAAACTCCAAGATATTGTGCAAGGAGGTGAAAATCAACAGACAAAGTTGAACATAAGTAAAAAGACCGGAATCTGGAAGCAGACATTGTTAAAGTCCAAACACACTGGGAAGTATTTCAGCCTCTGTTCTAGTCTCGCGGGCAGAGTGAAATAGAGAACCTCGCAATCAGCTGAGTGAGAGCTCTCTTGGAAAGAGACCTGTGGGATACATCTGTGATGTGTGGCTTTTCTTCAGTTAGCTCCAGGCACAGACATAGGAGACGGTTGGCAGCATGGTCATGGGCTATTTATATCAAGAAAATATGAACGCAAAGAAATGCCCAGTTGTCAGTGATCCTGAACAAGTTATAAACGTAAATTGGCCCGATACCAGAGACCGGTTAATAGTCGGCTGTGACTGGATTGCAACAGTGGGCTCGAGTCAGGTCAACTGGATGTCAGAGGAGTTCAGCTATTGCTTCTAGTTTTGATTTATGGTGGGCACTAGTGGAGTCCTAACAGCTCTTTAGATGTGATTGGTGAATAGAGAGTTGATGTAGATCCTGAAGCAGGGTATCTGGGCTGTTTAAGTTCATCTAACATGCTGCTGGAGACTACGCAGACAAGTGCATCCTGAACTGCTCTGAAGCTCTTCATTGACATTATGCCAGAAGCTTTTGATGTATTTAGTAGTCCCTCACTTATGGCCAACCTTAAGTAAGATGGGGGTTTAAGTGCTATCAAGTAGCTTATTTGTACAGTTTCTATTGCTCTTGCTCTGCTTGAAAGCCTCTGTTTCTGGAGTTTGTGTCAGTCTGTGGGATGAATTTGACGCAAAGAATGCAGATAGCTTCCCTGTAGTACAGCTTGAAAGAGGTTTAAAGAATGCCTGCCCCCCCCCCCTTTTTTTTTTCCCCCAAAGTGTGATTATTTGGATTACTGGAACATGGTACAGAGTATCCCCATTAGACAGATATGAGTCTGTGCTCAGACAACACAGGAGGGCATTTAAAATGGAAACATGCCCCACTTTGAAATGCACTTACTGACAGATGTAGAACATTCTTCTCTACTGTGAGACTGGTCTGCATGGCATCTAGAAAGGAGCACAGAGGAAAGGAACCGTGAATCCAGTTTCCCTAAGGGCAGACTGACCATCTGACCTAAAAACTTGCGCACCATTTGGGCAATTATTAGTGTAATGATGGTGTTGGATGCACAGATCTTACACTAACCTTCCAATAAACCTGTCTAGGTACAAAAGCTGTAGTCTCATTTTCTTTTAAAGCTGAAAGGGTCACGCCTGAACATCTAGCTGGGGATAAGAGATGAAAGCAGTGTAGGGATTTTCTGGAGTATTAGTTGTCTAATGGGATTTTATGACTTTGCTTTTTTATGCACTGTTCTACAGATGTCAGCTTTTGGAGTTTTAGAAAATATCTGTAGAATCAGATCAGACCTCACTCAGTGCTGCTCCATCAATATCCATTTGTATATTCTAGGTTGGCAGTTGTGCCTGAAGGCTCCATGCTTGAGAGGTGTGGTGTGTAGTCATCCCTTCCCTCATCTTAGAGAGGCTGTTTCAGATGGACAAGTGAATGGTAGTTTGCTTTGACTAAAATTCAGGAAATAAAAACTATTTCTACAGCATAATGCTTAGTGACTAATGTTTATGATACTTAGTATTTCCTTAGTGCATATGTTTTTTTATCAGCTTGAATAACAATCTATAGTTCATTTAGCAGGCAAGGAAAAGGGACATAGATGCTAATTTTGGTAGTTTTATAGTAATATTACTGTTTCTTAAAACCATTTACTACAGATGATACTATGATGTAACTCAGTAGGTGATATAGCATCAGTGAATCGAACAGAAGACAACATGGTGGCTGTTGCAATATGTCTTTGTAAATAAAATTTTCTTTCACTCATGGGACCAAGATTTGGAGTGAACAAAAAGAGGATTTTTTTTTTTTATATCAGTAATTTTAGAAGTGAGAGAAAAGATAAGGAGAAAAAAGTAGACAAGGAAAGGATTTTGTGTGTGTGTGGAAACCTAAAGAAATCTGAATGATAATGATGAAACATTGGCAGAACTTCTCAAGTAGCTTTTTGTTTTATTACTTATTTTTATTTTTTCATTGATCTCTGCAACAAAAGGAAGACTATTTTATTATTTATTTTAAAAAAATGATCTTCACATTGCTTGCTTTAACTGTTACGTGGTCCCTAAGAAAACCCAGCAAGCGTGAAGGATGCTCATTCTTCCTGAACTTCCTGAAGTATTCAAGAGCAAATGAGTAGGTTATGACTTTCAAGCCTGAGCAGCCTGTGTCTGAGAGATCCAGCTATAGTGTTTTCTGACCAAGAAGAGGAAAGCATATGCAGTCTAAAGACTGAAAAAAAATAAATAATATATTATCAGAGTTTCTGCTTGAATGAGTAAGTCCTCTAGAGTTGTCCTATGGAACAAATTATGCTTCTGTAATGTATGATTTAAACATATTTTGTGTCTTCAAATATAGTAAGACTACGAAGCTCTTATATCATAAATCAGTTGATTCAGGTAATGAAGAACAGAAATCCTACTTCAAAAATGCTTATTCTATTTAAATTTATGAAAATGTTAAAACATTAAAACAAAAGTGTAATTGCACACTTCAGAACTATTCTATTACTTACAAATTCTTACAGTCAATATTTTCACCAACACTCTTGGTAGAGGTCTTGGTCTTTTCCCCATAAGTTGTATACAAACGAACTCTGACAGCTTCCATGACCATAGCAATGTTTTAGTGGTGTTTTTATTCCAGAATGCTGACACCTCTTCAAAATTTGAACAAGTCCTGCAGGTAGAAAATATGTACCTGTTAGAGGTGGATAGATGAACTTAAAGGAAAAATGAGTAACTGCTTGATTCTTTTATTTTTTTTTAAGAAAAAAATGCTGTTGTAATGATTGAATTAATTTTTTAAAATATTATAATGTCTCTCACCAGAAATGCAAAATTTTAAAGATGATATTCAAGACTGTATATTCCTTCTAAAACTGGAAATAGTATGGAAAAGTTTTCTAAATCAAGTTAAAATCATTTTGCTTACGGAAAACTTTAATAGTTTTTTTTCAGGGCACTTGGAAAACACTTGTCACCAAAACATAAAGAAAGGTTAGAGGTTTGAACAAGAAAGGTCAGGAAGGATAAATGGAACTTTGAGGATTTTTAGGTGTAGGGGAGAAAGACCCTTGTCATAGTGGGTCAAACCCGTGATTTTTCTAGACCTGACATCCTGTCTCCAGCGTGCTGGATATTGTCAGACTGCTTCTGTAATTCACCATATATATACATTGGTATATGTGTATCTGAAAGGATATTGTGAATGAGTTCTATAGGGACACCTGGGGGATATTACTTTGAGAAAAGATCTTTTTTTATCTTTAAAAACACTTGTTTTTTTTTTCCCACAGATTTAGTTGTGAGCAATGTCATCCTCTTCTGTATGTATACCATATATAAAACACAAAATTTGCGTTTACTGTAAAGGATTTGGTTAAGTATTTCAGTCTTCCTGATATATACCACTAACTTCTAATGTTTCAAAGAACATGGAAAATTCTAAAACCTAGTATGATCTTATTTATTGATTTAGCATATGGTAAACGTTAGCTCTAGGATGTAAGCTGGGATTCCAAAAATATTTCAATGTTATTGAAAGGAGATGGTCCCTTTCTGTAAGGGAAATAATAAATTTTCTTTCATTTATGAATATAATTTTAAAGGTCAGTGATAGACAGCAACATATTCAAGGCAAAATATGACACAGTGGTTTCATTTTACCCTGGGAAGACACAGTGGTGGGGGAAACAAGCATATCCTCAGCACAAGATAATGACAAACCTACATTTTAACTGATTGGTGTTTTACTAGAAGGTTTCATATTCTTTTATCTGGAGCTGATCTTCTAGATAAGCTCTTTCTAGATGAGCTTGTATTTTCAAACAAGCTCTCTTGTCAAATTTATATTTTGAGGAATCTCAAAGACAGTATAGCTCCCTGCTTTTGCTATTTCCTGCTTTAGGAAGGAGGGGAAAAGAAGGAAAAACAAGAAAATGAGTTATGGGGGAGATATTCCTTCTGAATTACTTCCTTCAAGAGATAAGAAAGAAAAACCCTGAGATCCAGCTGCACTGATACTCCGCCTCTGACAGAGTCCAATATTGGATGCAAAGCTAGCGCAACCACATCTGATTTCTCCTACTTTTTTCTCCCTGCTTTCAGTGTGATCTGGACAGGGACACATCATATCCAGCTACAGCTGTTGTTATTTATCACTGTACCCTCAACGGACCAGTGGAAAATCGCCGATGACAACAAAAAGGTTCTCATACAACTGTTTTTCCCACTTTAATCTGCTCCTGCTTATGAGCCAGGGCAAAATTGCTCAATCTTTCTTTCTACATTTTCCATTCTGACCAATCTGCTGATCCACACTGTCCCAAAATGAACTGATGATCTTTTCCATTGCCATTCTTCACCTTGCCATCCTTCAGGTAATTCCTATGCCATCTAAAAGTGTCCCCGTGCTAAACATCGTGTATCACTTGCTGGACAGGACGATTTTTCAAGCAGAGTCCATATTTTAGTGTTCGCTCTTGTCTATTCAGAGATCAAGTTTTCAGAGACAGGATTGTCTCTTATTTTGCCTGTAAGGTGTTGGCATAAAAAAATCATGCTGTTTATTTGCTTTTTGGTGCTGCCACAGTAATAGGAAAAGCTCTATAGAAGGTATAGAAAAATACTTCAGGATATAATTAGATTTCAACTGCCCCAAAATAAAAAGTCTAGCGTAGTGCAGCTAGTGTGGAAGTACATTGGAACAACTTTGATAAATGAAACATAAATTAAAGAAGAAAAAAGAAAAAGGCAAAAAGAAAAATCAGAACCAGACAGTGCAGGCAATTCTTGGGTAATGAATACACTTATTGAGACAAAATTGGGAACTTCTGAAGACTTGCTTAAAATACTCAGACATGCCCTGCTGCAAATGTTCAGCTGTCTTAAGCCAAAAGAGTGGAAATTGAAGGAGAAGCAACCATTTTTCAGCATTTCAAAGGAACGAGCCAGGCATATAACAAGCCTGTGAAAATATATAGAATGTTAGCGTTGTCAGAAATTGTTTAGGTAGAAGATGGACAAGTTGATGGCAATCTATAACATGGAGTTGCGGAAATACTAAGGGAAAAAAATATTGAGTTGAAAAACTCAACAGATCAAACAAAACCAGGAAATCAACAGAAATTAAATCTAATCCTAGTAGCCTTGAAATAGAATGGAGAAAGGCAGTGGAGGGCAAAAGATGAGTTATTGAATTAAAAAGTCAGAATTAAGATAACAGCATGATTCTATTCAGCAGTAAGAGGAGGTGGCAAGCAGAATGGAACTGCAGAAACTGCACTGATGGAGGTCCTGTGTGGCACTGAGCAGAGGACGTAAATAAAAAAGAGAAGGGAGGATGGAAGATAAAACAGAACAATTGAAGTTACCTGATAAGAATATACAGCTGTTCATAAAGCAGAAGCTTTTTGCACATTCAACAGCCCTATACAAAATTCATAAATCAGCTGCCACCCTTGCCCTCCTCCCTGTTAAACAAGGAGGGTTACCTTGCAGCAATCAAACCACAAGAGGTTACAAAGATAATGTTAATGTGACCATGTTATCTTTCTGCTGCTGGAGAAAAGGAGAAAACTTCATCACTCCTTTAAAACAAACCAAAAAACTAGCCCAACCCTCTATTTAATTTTTTCTCCTGCTGGTATGTTAGCTCTTGTAAGGCAACACAGCAATACCTTAGGTAAATAAATGACACAGTGGGTATTGGAGGAGCTATTCCCAGCTTTCAGACTGGGCACTAGTAACTGGAGAGACAGTGGAGAAGGCAGCGCCTATTCCATCTCTTCCATCCTGCTAAGGCAAAGGGTGGCCACTGGCATCTGTATTCACCTCAGTTCAGGGAGGCTTGTGCTGCCTTGTTCCTACTTGACTTTTCTCTTTGATCAGCTTTGACACTGGAAGCAACAGTGAGAGTCCTTGTTCAGAAAAACAAACTCTAGACTCTGTGCTCTGCTGGTTAACTCCCTTTACATGTTGTAATGCTTGCACCGAAAACTTTTCATACCCTTCCAGGGGAGACAAAAATAGATTCTGTGTTTGGCATGTGCATAGATGATGTTTGGTTCGGTATAATTCCTTCAGGAAGAGAGGTGTGTATTTCTGGCAGATTGATTTATGCAGATCCTTGGTGACTGAGCAGGCTTTCTCCTCTTATTTCCCCTCCTCCCCACCTTGAAATTGGATTGCTTATGTACAAACACATCTAACTTCAACTTGTACTTATCACTTTCTAAAGGTGTTATTAAAATGGGAATGACTCTAGCAAGAAGAGGGGAAGGCATTTGGGATGGTGATGGTTTCTAGTGGTTATCATCACCTGTGTTTTCAAAAATAGCTAATGAGAAGTTAAATAACAAACTGTGGTGAGACATGAAAAGAACACCAAATAAAACCGTTAATGAATAACATGAGAAGTAAATGATGGAAGGCAGCAAAATGTGTGGAAATGGAACAGGAAAACTGGTCATTTTTTGATATAATAGGTATTGACATAGCAGACCCTCAAATGATTATCTTTCTGCTTGAGGTGTGTGGGTTGTGTGTCACTGAATCATTTCCAATCAAGTGTGGTAAGATTAAAACGGGTAAATTTAGAAAGGAAATTATAGACAAAATACAGAGAATGACCTTTATCAAGGATGCTTTTTTCATCACGTGAAGTGCAGCTCCTTACCAGTAGGGAAAAAATAGCATCCTACCCAGAGAAATTGGAGTTAAGCGTGGAAAAGGTTTAAAGTTCTGGAGCTGACTTCTCCTTTCTTGTATGGCAAAGAGAGATACTTTCTTCCTCATTACATCAATAGGAAGATATTGTGACTTGAAAATTTTTGTTGCCTTGCAAGAGATGGGAAGGATTACTCCTATAGCTCTCAAATCTAGGCTCTGTTCAGCTACTGTGCAAAGTGACTTACAGAGGGCTAGGCTGCTAAACAAATATAGTGTTGCACTTAAAAAAAAGAAAAACAAACCCAAACAACAAAACAAAAAACCAATATTTTTTTGTCTGGATGTTTTTATTTTTGGACAAAATTAATGTGTAATTCTGTATCCATTACAGTGTAATGGACCTTTTTGCTAATAAGTAGAGATGTACTGGGTTTTTTTTGCTTCTGGTTTGAGCAGCTATTACTATTGTGGCTTGCCAGAAGAAGCCTAAAGAAGGAAAAATATTTGACAGTCATGGTTATTTATATCACCACAGCATTAATGGGCTGTATGAGTGGACTTTGTAATTTTTTGTTCCCATCACCACAAATCCAACTATTCTTCTGCTTTGTTCAAGTGCTGTTGGTTTAGATCATGATTTAAGATGAAAAGGTGGGAAGCACTTGATGTTTATCTATTTCATGAAATAGAGTTTGTTGCCAGGCTGCAATCCTACACAACTGGCATTTTAGCACCTACCACCTTTGCAAATTACATAGTATAAATGTTGAAAAATATTGTGAGAGAAGACTACAGTAGATACTTGGACCTTTGCAGACAGCATTTCTGGAAGAAGTGGGATCATACCATCCCTCAGGCAGGGTATTATGGTATAGCTGACGTCTGCCTGGTCAGTTTTATTTGGCTGGGTAATCTGAGCACTTACCAGTATCTTCAGTCTACAGGTTACAGCCTCCTTACTAGCATTTCCCATCTGTATTGCCCTTTACAGATGAAGAAGTAGGAGGGAATTCACTCCAGGGAACAGAGGGAGCTGGTGGAGGGAACCCACATCCAAAGTGTCTGAGGCATGTGCTGTCACCACCAAACAGATCCTCCTCCCTGTCATAAAGTGACTCTTATTGTTAGAATGGACAAGAAGAGAACGGGAACGAAACGGGAAATTTAGAGCTTATATGGGGGAGAGGCAACCTGCAACTTTGATAGGTACCTTCTTCAGCAGAGTAGGTAGACCATATCGATTGCACGCAGAAAAGCCATCACTGAGAAGTGCGTGGCTAGCCTTTGCAGTATAAAAAATGTTCAGAAGAAACTTCTCCTGAATATATCAGACTGAAGTGTTTTAAATGCACATAAAAGAAAACTGGTATTCCAGTAGAAACTAAAATAATTGCCTCTGTATTTAATTTCCATCATCCTTCAAAGCTGCAAAGTGGTAAGAAATTACAGCATTAATATTACCACTAATGCTGAATGAAAACTGGCTCTATTTCTAAGGAGTGATATCCACTACAGTAATATTGCTGTAAAGTAATCGGTTGGAATTACATTTGTAGAATTTATAACCGAAGCCCAAACAGCCCACATCCTTTCAGTGTTCCATTTCTATGTTCATATTTTAATATCTCTGATGCTGATATTATTCTAATTTGATGGGCTTGAGGGAATGCCTGCACTAGCTGGAATGCTTTCAGAAAATGGGGTTTTATTTTAGATCAAATGAATCTGATCCAGATAAAATCTAGACCTGAACTTGGCAATTACCTAGTTTTGAGTAATGAATAGCACATCTGAGTAAAGAGATGAGTCTGATTTTTATTTTTTTTTTTATTTCACTTGTTACTCAATATGCAGGGATATATCAGTGTGTGCAGTGTATTTTGCTTGTATTGATGTATTAGTTTGTGGAAAATTGCAATATGTAGAAAGCATTAAAACATGCACAATACCAGTTAGTGTTTTGGACATAGCAAGAGCATAATTAATTGCATTTGGTTATTAGTAACTCATAGCAAAATTTTGTTAGTGGAGAAAAAGGAAGTGAAGACTTGTGCCCTTTATGGGAAGGAGCTTGTCATTTTAGTCATTCTGTACAGCATCTAGCACTAACCCTGATTGCGCCTCGGAAGCACATCTGTTAAATGGTTTCATTGCATTATGGTAGTCATTTTGCTTTTCAACAGACTGTAGCTGATAATAGTAAGGCGATAAAAAAGGGTCTGTCTAATTCTCAACCTTGTATTTGAATTATTTTAAAACTTGAGTTATTAACGGGACTCTTGGGGCAAAAGGGATGTGGCAAGTGATGTCTACTGGGAGAAAGTAGTGATGTTCTCCACATAATTTGTTCTCCCATGTTTAAAATGTCAGTGTAGGGGTCAGTGGCCACAAGTTACAATGAGCAAAGTGCACAAATGTTTCAGTGAATTGTTGCTAGCTTTCATGTTCTACTGCATTTAGGTCTTGTATCAGAGAATAATCTAGACTTAAATATCATTGGATTATTTTCAATTTCTGTTTCTAAACAAAAGGAATGCAAATACAATTAAAAACTTTTCTTACTGCTGAAATATTCTTTAGAAGAAACAGTGACTTGCTATCATATTAGTTTCCTTGGTTTTAGAGGGTACAGTCAATTTGGATTTTCAGGAATTAATGAACCATTTATTGCTCTTACAATGGTACATTTCTTTAAGAGTACAATGTGGCATAATCAACATTAAAATTTCTTGCTAAATAGATGTCCTGGTTTGAGGACATGAGAGTACTGAAAATAAACAGAGGATGACATATCTCCTCTAATATCAGTGCTTCAAAACGCTAAGATTTTTTTTTGAGAAGGAAAAAAAATATTATCAAGATTTACTTTACTTTTTTATATATAAAGTCAAGTCCCTTTGGCTATCAGACCTTGTGTGTGGTGAAGTACATCTCTTTTTGTAAAGTAATGTGCTTGAAATAATGCTTTATACTATGAAGTACTCCTACAAGAAATAGGTTATTTTTATTTTTTTTTAAATAGCAAGAAATTGAGCAATGAAACTTCTGTTCCCAATTCCCTACAGAACTTTTTTAAACCTCACAGGAAGGTAAAAAACCTGCATGCAATGGGCATGACTTTATTTAAAAAAGAAAACAAAAAAACCCAAAAAACCCAGGAAAAAAAAAAAAAAGGCAGCAAAGGAAAATCTGGCCGGAATCTCTAAAACAAGAAATCATCATCTTGTTTTGAAGAGGAGACAATGTAATTTAGAAGTTTATCTAACCAGGTTAAAAAAAGCTTTCATGAGATCTGATGACACTGGTCAGCATCTTTCGCAGTGTTGGCATTGTAATTGACTGATAGGACTTTGTCTTCCAGGTACCAGGTTACATTCTTAGTGCTGTATCATGCTATGCTGAAAATCTGTGTCATCTCCACTGCAGACACGCAGACTCAAAGCAACATTTATACCTTTGGTTTTAGCCACCATAAATCAGGAGAAATTCTTCCAGCTGTTGAAAGGCATCTTGAAGTGATTGTATAGCCGAGCTCCAATCAGATAATGCTAATCTCCAAGGAGTACAATGATGCATTCATAGGAGAAAATATTAATAGTGCAGTTCACCCCAGAGGTGACTGCATTTCAATTTGATAAATTGTTTATTATCGTCATCATCTTATCTGTCAAGCTTTGAATGTATTTTGAGGACTTTGGAAAGAATGAATCTCTATAGACGTGGTTCACTGCCATTTATAGCAATATGCCAACTGGCATATGTTCTATTAGACATAGTTAAAGAAGATTAATTATCATACTTGGTTGGGGGGCGAGGTGGGGGGAGAAATCAAAACTTCTTTATTAATTGTTTTGACTTCACAAGCTTGTTGTAATGGTATGCTTCTGGATCAGGAATATGGCATTCCTGCAGCAGTGCCTCATCTTTTCCAGCGCAAGGTGCCTGAATCAGCCTCCGTTGACATCAGAGTAAATTAGTGAACTTGCATCCTCTTAAGATGTCTGTAACAGTTTAATCAGCCTCAGAGGTTTGCTGTAGTGAAAATTTGATAATCATACAAATTAAACGTTAAACTGAACGTTCTGTACTGGCATTGGTGTACTTTAGAGTTAACTGCAGCTTTACTTAAAATACAGCTAAGGCTGTGAGGCTTATTCGACCTGCGGTATCACCTTTAAAAGTTTAAATATTGTTGGGAAATTGTGTTATTCGTAGATTTTTGTCTGTATCTTACAACATTTTACATTACTTAACCTATGTGAGCAGAGGAAAAGGAATAGAGATGTGACAACTTCAACATTAATAAGATTCCAGAGTGAATTTAGCACATGGGTTAATGCCCATGAGTGTTTTTAGAGTAGGATGAGCCCCGTGCGCTTTTTTTTGAGGACGACTGTAAGCAGAGAGGCCAGAGTTGTTACAAGTCTCCCACTTAACTAGCACTAACTGCTTGTCAACTGTCTTTCTACTTTTTAAAGTATTTTTTCTTCTTTTGTGCAGTGTAAAGACACAATCTTTACGGAATGACTTAAAAGCAGTGACACTAGACCTCTTGCACATTTAGCTCGTCAGCTTCCGCTGTCCATAAGCCTAGATGTGGCCCTTGGCTTTATTGCAGCAGGAAACCCTGTACTCTTGAAACGCTGGCTAGTCACTAGAGGGCGATAACATTATATGGGGAAAACAGATTACACCAAGGTCTGAGCCTTTCGATGCCCTGACATTCTGACGTGTCGCAGGGACGTGAAGCATGTCTGTATATTGTTACCAGAAAGTCTTGCACTTGAGGGTTTAGATTTCAATTTTAAACCCGTGAATGAAAGATAAATTATATCTGACATTAGGTTGGTGATGAGGATGGTGACATCTTCCACGGAACGCCTAGTCAGTTTTCCTGTATGTTTTCATTTGATGGCTATTTTAGTTATTTTCTTAAAGTTAATTCCAAATAATGCCCTGCCATCACTTTCAAGATATGAAATTGAAAAGGAATAATAATTCCTACTCCTATTGCTGTTTCATTCACTGACATCCTAGAATAACCACAACTAGTCTAATCAAATGCTGCTTGACGTGTAAACTTAGCATTTAGCCCCACGTCAGGCAAGAGCTGAAAAACAAATGTCAGAATTTCACACCTGCTTAGTGTTTTGGGGGTTTTTTATTTATTTTTTTTTTTAAGAAACTGTCTCCAGTTGTATATTCTGAAGATAATTTGAATTAGTATTTAGAAGAAATATCACATGCTTTGGTGTTCTAGGGCTATTTTGCCTGAGAGGAAATGGTAATTTTTGTTTTGGAAACCATAAGACTTGCTTTTGGCCTGAGAAAAAATTAACCTTTCTGTCACTGAGAACAGTAGCTGATTAGATCTCAGATAAGAAATTCAATGCGTGCTTAATAATCTTCTGAAAAAGAAAACATATTGGAGGCCAAATGTTTGTGTAAAGTAGATAGAATATACTCACTTGTGTAAAATAAACCCTTCTGTTTCCCATAAGTGCAGACAGCTGTGAGTGTGGGTTTAATTCCCCTCCACCTCCAGGCTCTAACCCCTGAAAATATTGGTATGCATAAAGCTTTCATGAACAAACCTAATATAAAATGATACCCAGAATAATTAAATGAAAATTTGAAATAAAACAGATAGCAGTATAGTGGAGGTCTGCTATATTTAAAATATGATTAATGAAATTGTGAAGATACCTGATTATTTTTTTCAGTTTCCCAGAAAACAAATTGCCTTTGAAATAATCTTTGAATATTAATTTTGTCCATCCAAACGTTAATATCTGCTCCTGCTCTGGTATCTGGCATGCCATAAGAATGGTTCTTATCAACAGTTCAAAGTCGTGAGCAGGACAGAAACAGTAGCTGGAAACCAAGAACCAAACTTTGACTACTTATGGTTTTAAAGGATTGCTACAGGGGAGATACTGTTAACCTGAGTTCCTTGGCCATATTTCATTCAAAAAATGAAATATTTTGCAGGCTACTGGTCAGGATTTTAAGTGCATAATGTTTTTTATTTTTAGTCTACTTTCTAGGCTTTTCTACTTTCTTCTCTTTTCTACTTCCTAGGCTAGAACACAGTTGAACAAAAGAAGTTGAACTATATAGTAATATAATACTTAAATACAAAGAAAAGACCTGAAATTATAGTCATGGTTGTTCAACCTTAATTCATTTTAGCTAACCAAGGTGACAGGGCAAGTACAGTGCTATCTGAGAAGATATTCTGGATATAATTTATAAACCTCTGTGAGACATTTAGTACTGTTCCGGTACAACTGCAATGTTGGATTCAGAAGCTTGTATGAAGACTTGACCCTGATTTGATGGCTGCTGATGCCAACAATGTACATGAGTTTGCTGTGCTATTTTATATGATCTAAATCAGATCTACTCTGCGTAGTGAGCAGTGTGCTGCATTGTTAATTCAGCAAAATCTCTGAATTCATAGGTGATGAATTGAAAATACGAAAAATAGATGAAAAATATAATTGTACCTATATGAAAATTATAATTGTAAATTACAAAAATATAATTGTTAAGAAATAGCTGATGTTTGATTCATTAAGGCTATGCATGTTAAAAGAAGGCCAACATTTCAAGTGACCATTTAATCAGTGTCATGTATCACTAAAAGAACCCTCCATTACGTGTGTTTGAACAAATGACCTCTAAATGAGAATATTCCTAAGGTAAAGCAAAAGAAGATATTAAGACCTCAGTTAGCTGACATGCAGTTTCTTAAAAATATTGTACCATTCCTCAAACTGATGTTAAGGCGTGGATGCAATTTTCAGGACTCAAGACATGTTATTTTGAGGTAACTCCATTTTTATCATCTAGAAAGAATTCTACTTCTAAGATGGTATGGCACCTAAGCTCTAGCTGTCACTAGGGGAGTGTTAAATGGAGGCAATCTGCTGAACGTAGTGATCTACCCTCCTGAATATCTTGCCTAGAAACGTGGAAAAAAACCCTCAGTGGATACAAAAAAGTGAACACTCAAAAAAGGAAGAAATATATAGTCCACAAATACTAATTCCTGACCTTCCAAATACCCTGTAGCAGGCGCAAAAAGTAGTTTTGAATAAAATCTGACTAAGTTAAGTTAATAAAGAGTAAGAGATAGTCGAGAAGTTTAAAACACAAAATTCTCCATATGGAAAAAATGCATGCATTTGTAATGTCTATGTCTTCACTGCTGCATTTTTAGGAAAAGTGTTAAAAGTCAGACCTCTAAGCCTTGCTCATGTAATTCCCTGCATGGATTTTCCTGAGTACATTTCTCCTTTCTGTTCAGGACAGATTTTCAAGCAGGAGAGCCATCAACTTTCCTCTTTACCTGAGTCTGCCACCTTGTACCTTATCCACACTTCTCCATGCCTCATGGGAATGCTGAGAAGAGGGGCTATATTCCCATTTTGCTGGTACGGTATTTTATTCCTACCTTTTTTAAAGGGGCTTTCATTGTAATGAATCCCAAAACAATGTCAGCAAGATTTGTGGGAAGGTTCCTAAAGCTTTGGACTTTTCCTCCCTGCCTAAAAGACACCATGCTGAGTGGGTAGGTTAATATGTTTATATTTGTCATAGACAGTGAATTAAGATAGAAGGTAATCTCCTCTCTGAATATTTTTATAGATATTCAGTATTACTGGTATTTAATTCTTGATCACAGAGAGATTTATTAGCAGTTTCTTGTTGCCGGGACAACAGAAACAGTCTGTAGAATACAGAATTTGGGAGGCTTGTTACACTTTGCCTCTTTGGATTCATGTAAGAGAATGAAATGCATACCCACATGGAATATGCATTATTCCAACTACACAGGACATTATCTTGAGCACTAAATTACCAAAGCTCTTTGCCTGTTTGATTTCTTACATGCTGGAACCTTAAATTATGTGCATTCTGGTTGCTACTGCATAGTAGGTTGGTTTCTAGCAGATAAATATTTTGCCTGTCTCAGAAGACAATTTTGAAAGTTGTTTGTCCCCTGCTCTTTTTATTCTATTATGTTATGTTTGTTGGAAATGGCTTTTCACTCCCTGATAATTGCTTGTCACATAAGTCATAACAAGAGATTTGGATGAAAATTGCAGAATGAGAAAAGCTGCATTTCAATAGTTTTTTGTAGTATTCTACAAAACTGGCCTGCCACCTCTTCCTGATTTATAGGAAGGCTGGTTCAGTATAAACTGATTTTAAGAAGTTTTGAAAGTCTCTGAATTTTAAATTTTTCTGATGAATGTATACATTTTGAACTGTAATCCAGCTCCCATTGAAGTCTATGGCAACACTGCCATCAATTCCTATGGTGCAGAAGTGGATTTATAATGAGCTATTTAACATTTCACTTATCTAAATTGTCACAGCTTGAAAGCTGTAGTAAAAGACTGGTGGGGTTTTGGAGTGACTTGAAGGGCCTGTAAATGTAATCAAAGAGACCAAATTGTGTGTGAGAAGCTGTTTCATCTCAATCTCTTTCATCTACGGAAACCTGATAGAATATGTTTAGTAGATTCTGGCATACAAAAATGCACAGTCAAATGCAGTGTGTAGAATGACTCTTCGGAACAAAAACAGACAGATGAATAGTTTTACAGCTAAGCAGCAATAATTCAGTAGTTTGAAGTTCTTCACGTTCTGTCACAAAACTGATGAGAAAGTTTTGTTTGTAAACCATATCTAACTTGGTTTTCTTATCTGCACAATAATGCACCCATATCTTTCTTCCTTGGAGAAGATCTGAAAACACATGCTCTAATGTTTATGCAGTGTTTCAGAAGAGCGATGATAAAAAAGATAGAGCATGAAAGCTATATATTACGACACCTGGTGTGTTTAATGTAATATATTAGTTATATTTTTATTAATAAATTATTATTAATAATATTATAATAGATAATATATAATGTAATATATAAACATTATATTACATTATATTAACTATAATGTATATAATATATGTAATATAATATATATATTAATATATATGTTTGGGTTTTTTTCTTTTTTTTCTCTCAGATTCTAGAATTCAGTTTTGCTAAATACATCAAAAGAGTGATGTGCAAGTGATCTGCAACAAGGTGGGAAGAGGTGCAGCGTACATGACATAGATCTGATCTTGGAACTATAAGAAGCTGTAAGAAAAAAATAGCTTTCACAGGTAAACTTATATAATGTTTTTCCTTTAATTTTGTGATTCTGAAAACCAATTCAGAACTAGCAAAACAGTAATAATCAAAGCTTGGCCAGATCACAGCATGTCTCTTCAACCCCAGTGAATTGAATTGTGAAGGACCTAAAGTTTTATAGGCTGGCACTGCTACAGAATTTCTTTTTGTATTATTAATAATGAATGAGATGTCAATGAATGAATCATCCAGAATATTATTCAGCATCTTCAGGCTTTGACATATCTTCTTTTCTGTTACTGAATATAAATGTGTTGAGCGTGATTGTCTGTGTTGAGTTAAAACATCTGTCATGTGTTTGTAAAATAATGGATAAGTCATCCTGCTCCCCCTTTTTTTCTTTGTCTTGAGAGTTCAGCCTCAGTTTCTTTGATAGTTTGTTTCCCTTTACTCAGACATGGTGTTGCACAGTTGTTATAGCACCGGCTCTCTTGGCAGATAGACTATCTCTCCTCTCGCTGTCTTGCCCACTGTTAATTTAAAACGTTGATTGGAAAAATTCAATTCTTAAATTAGGGTTGCCTTCTGTAGAAAACATTTCATAGGAAGACTCTGTCACGGCAAAGTTAAAATTCTAGGAGTGCCTGTAGGTTTTGGAGGCACTGTATGTATACGTATTTTTTTTTGTTTGTTTAGCATTGATGACTTTGCAAAATGAATGAGCACGTGGAATGAGAATTTTAAAACACAAATCATATATTTACGCCTCCAGTAATGTGTACATTACTGTTTATGTTAATAACATAACATAAACATAGTGTTTATGTTAATAAACAAGATCTGTTTATTCACCTTATGCTGCGATGTCAGTCCTGTATCCTGTAAATTCCTGTATCTAAGGAAACTGAAAAGATATTTTTCCTGAATGACAAATCTTTCCATTTCCCACCAGTCCTAATGAAGGCTAATTTTAGTTTCAATGGAGAAAACTGTTTTGAAAAATTCTGAATGTGTTTTTCTATTATTGATGCCTTTTTCTATGTGGAAGAACAGTCACAGCTTCAGGAGACCAGCCTGAGTAAACTATTTGATAGGAAATTGATTGATGTAGGAAATAATCTAGAAAAGCAGCAAATTTAACTTTTAAGTGCTCATGAAGCTACGTAGGCAAGTAATTAATAAGAATTACATTTTAAGATAAATCAGAAATTGTAAGATCATGGGAGAGTGTAAATCGGAATCTGCTAACATACTGTATGAGAAAGGTAACATAACAAAACTATTTTTCATCAGGTTGAAAAGTTTGATCATTGTAGTGATTTATTTATGATAAAGGGTAAGCAAGAGGAAGCATGGGTCTCAAATTTAGAACCGTAAGCTGAAGGAAAATTGACATTGATTCCTTAAAAGTTTGGAATCCCTAAGGTTGTCCTTAAGGCAATACTTTCCTGATTTCTTGTCCCTGGGTGAAATAAATGCCAAAAAACAAATCCCCAAACTCCCAAAGGGGAGACTGACATCATCAGGGTATTCTGACCTTGTGTTCTTAATGGCAGTATCCGGGTGCATCTAGGTATAGAATATGACTTACAGAGTTACTTACAAGTAGTATTTTTTTTTTTTTTTTTTACAGCTGGCGTCATGCAGCAATTTTAAGTATGGTGGGTCAAATGTAGTCTGAATTTGAGTGACTGCAATGCTATTATTAACAGAAATGGCTACGCCAAAGCCCAGGCAGTTGGGTTAACCGTAAGGTTTGGAAAAATTAGATGTAGACTCCTATAGACACTTTATTCTGGATAAAGACAAAACCACAAACAACTAAGAAAAGTGGTTTTCGAAAGCACTTTTTTGCCAAAGATAAGTTCCGGATTTGCTTATGTGTCTATATTCTGAAAGTAATGAGTAAAAATATCGGAGACTCCCCTGATATGTGTGACTAAAATCAAGGAAAGCAGAACTGCATCACAGAGGTAAAGAAGAAATATAATTATGGCAAGATGGGGATCAGCTCCCTCAGGATGATTTTGTCATTAGCAATGTTGAACTGGGCAAATAGAACACTAAAAATGTAATGAGGTAAATTACACTTTTTTACAATGTTCATATAGTCATACACACATATGTGTGTAAACATACGTGTGTGTGTGTGTATGTATATATCTCCCAGGCCCTGGACGCTTGCTTGTGTATTTATACACATATTTCTCTACTCCTGATTGCATGGTAATGCTACTCAAAATATCTCCTAACATATCAACAAAGTTACAAATGTAGTCTATCAGTGACTCACATGGGTTATTTAATCTGTTTTGTCAGACCAAAATCATGCAAGTGTTCTGTCGAGAGAAAAATCAAGTGCATCTTAAAACTTGCATTTCTAATTGCTATCAAAAGTGTAGTCTGTTCCAAAGCCTCTTGAAGTAAATACAAAATTTTTTTCCCAAACTTACTTGGGATCTGACCCATAAGGATTCTACGGTGTGGCACAATATATCAATTTTTGCAAAAACGGAGAGGGAAGGTGACGTAAACCTGCCTCTGACTCATGGGGTTTTGACCTTCGGAAATAATATGTAATGTTAATAACATGGTGCAGGACGAGCGGTAAAAAAGAAAAATGATTTATTGTTTTGCAGAGTAAAAGTATACTCACTGCCAGTTCGTAAGTTCACAAGTAAGTTATATTTTGTGCTAACACCGTTCTAAAAAAAAAACAACCAACCAGCAAACATATTGTCATGATGTCTGTATGAGCAAATTGATTCCTTAAGGCAGTTTCCCTAGTTGAGGCCTGCAGCATTTGCAGACTGCCCGACTTCTAGCCACCCTACTGTTAAGTATGGTTTGGCTTTTAAATTTTGTCTAATGCCTAATACTCAAATTTACTGTATCCTTTCAATCCCTTCTGTTGAACTAAATATAGTAATATCAATAAATTGGATTATATAAAAAGCAGCTGAGAGCCTAGTCTTCCAAAACAAGTTTTGTGTGTGTACACACATTTGTATGTTGTGTGTATATGTATGTATTGTATATGATATATAATTGTTCGTATGTGTTATATTTTAAATTAATGCTGTCAGTATTTTCCTACTGCTTATTATTGCATGCAGCAAGTTTGTCCCTAGTGATCAACCACTATGCTAACTAAAACTGATTATCTAATGAAAGTGATCTCAGAAATTTGAAGTCAATTTTTTCTTCAGAATATTCAGGAATACTTTGATCTTAATAACAGAGAAGCCTTTTGCCCTGTAACAAATGTTCCACATTGATAAGCAGTATAGTAGAAGGGAGAAATGTATGTCACTAGAATTTCGGTGGGGTTTTTATTTGCTTTTTTTTTTGTGGTGTTTGTTTGTGGTTGTGTGGGGTTTTTTGTGGTTTGTTGGTGTGTGGTTTTTTGTTTTGTTTTTTTTTTTTTTTTTTTTTTTTTTAAAGCTCAGGGGAAAAAGTGATGCAAAGGCAGTCACTCACCACCTCCCACAAACAGACTGATGCCCAGCCAGCCTATGAGCAACTGCTACTTTGGAAGACAAAGCCCCAGTCCCCAGTTTTTATCATTGAGCATGGTATTACGTGGAATGAATTGTCTCTTTGGCTAATTTGAGCCAGCTGTCTCAGCTCTCGCCCATCCCCAGCCTACTTACTGTAGAGTAAGAAACTGAGAAAGCCATAAGCTGTGCAAGCACTGCTCAGCAATAGCCCAAACATTGGTGCTACCAACACTGTTTCAGTCCAAAACACATCACCATATGGGCTCCTATGAAGAAAATTAACTCCGTCCCAGCCAGACACAGTACAGCTCTCTTCTATTCTTTTAATGATGATTTCTTCTTAGCAGCATTTCCTTATTAATTATTTCCTCTCAAATAGTTTTCTTATTCACAAAATTGTTTTGGGGGTTTACTTTATCTCTGAATCCTTTTTTGCTTGTAAAATTCCTTCTCAGATAGACTGACCAGAATAATACTCAATCCGAATGCATATAAAAAAACCCGAACATACTCATGGTGTTTTCATTAACTGTGTGTGCTTCCAGTCTTTGCTGTCTTCATTGACATTGAACTTGACACTTTTCTAACTCATTTGGCTACACCGAAGCCTTGGTTTGTTTTTTTTTTTTTGTCCTGATTTTGATGTAGTACATTTAAATTCAAGCAGTATGACTCAGTAGTTCACATTACTTTGTTTATTATGCATTACCTTGTGTTTGTCAAATCCGTATTTCATCTTTTTCCTTTTTCTTTTTGCCTACATTTTCATATTGAACTCAGACTATTCGTAGAAAGTGGATGCATAAATGAAACTAAAATAAATGAAATAACTTCAATTTTACATGTGAGAATATTCACCCTATTTAGAGAATAATTAGTGAACTAATTAGGAGCTCTTCAGGAAAGTCTACTGTAGTAGACTAGTAGTGTGATAATCTTCTGTGGATTCTATTTTACTGCTGCCTTGTGCAACTGGTAGGGCCAAAAGCACCTGCATTTTATGTTCTTATAAGCATGTATCGAGAAAGGGCAATTTTGCACTGAGAATGGTCTTTACCTGCATTTTGTAAACATAATTGTCCTACACAGAACTGGTGGAGCAATGACATGAAAATCTCTTTGCAGATACGACCTGGTTTTCTGTGTATTGCTGCTTTCATGGCTGTCTGGGTAATTGTATTGAAGAAGTAGTACCCTAGCTTCCCCTCTGCTGGGCTGACTCTAACTTGGTGTTGTCCGGGCTGGGGACTGAAGGGCAATGCTGCAGCTCCTCTCTAGGAAGCTAGGAATTGGTATAAAATATCAACTTTTGTACAAGAAAGTGGGAGACACCATATATCCAGGGCATAAGGAAGTCCTCAGTGTATTTATTCACACTGACTCCGTATAGAAGTTTTCCACTACTGATACTTGTTTACAAAGCCTGGAGAGTTACAATCCCAGAGTTGGTGAAGCAGTAGCTGGAAGAATTGTTGAAGTATTATGAATTTGTATTTCCCCATTTTTAAATGCCTGATAATGTCTTACTGCACCTACACAGAACAAAACAACATAGTAAAAGACCAGCTTTATCTTTGAAAGCTCCTCCTTCTGAAGACTTTGCTTTATGCTTGTAAGCTATGCTCTACATTTGCAATAGCCTCTTAAAGTTTCTGCTAATGGGCTTTCTCCTGAAATTCTTCTTTGGGTTGATATTAGTCCTCAGATGTTTTAGTGCAGGTATATTATATTACAACTCTATAGATTTGAAAATCTTACCCTTGATTTTCCATAGGTTCTTCATTTGTCTGGAGAGAAAACACCCCAGTCTTATTCCAGTTGCTCGCAACGTCCGTGTCCTGTTCAGACATCTGCTTAATATTGATATATCATAGCAACTCCACGTTGAGGAAAAACTCTGCATATACAGGCTTGAATTTAAGCATGTATTGAAAGTCAAAAGATATTGAAGAATGTGTTTAAAGCTAATCCTGAACTTGCTTGATTCAGCGAGTTCTTAAATAGTAATATTCTCATGTTGCTGGTCAGAGGTCACATCACTTATATAAATAAGTCCTCCGTCATTTTCAGATACAAATTTGCCGATACAAAAGGATGTAGCATTCATAGACTATATATGAACAATTCTGCCTTCAGTGCTCTTCATGATCTGGATTTTCTACTATAGCATATTTGGTGCTCTGTCATAGCAATAACCTCAAATAAGCAACATATATTGAATTACATTATTTTCTTTTCTCAGTCATTTACGGTATCTTCATCAAAAATCTCACTCTAGTTTTGATCATTTGTAGCTCTTTCTATAACACAAAAAGGTGAAATAAGCACTTATCATTAAGCACCAGTTACTGTTACAAAACACCCTCAATTATAAATTGCCTATGTCCAGAGTAATGTATGACGGCAATTCTGTGCTGATGTTGCAAAAGAAAATCCTGCTGAGGATCCTGTTGGCTTCCACAGCATCATCTCGGTTGTAAATTCAGCTGTCTGTTATGAGGATAGAGAGAGACCTGGGGATTGTTTATGTTTGCTTTGCTTTCCATTTTAGTGATTTACAGCATACTAACCTCATACATACATCAGGGAAACGGTGATCCATATTTAGTTTCAGAAATGCAAGGGATTATGTGAGATGCAGGGACTGAGGTAATACGGTCGCAAAATCTGTATGGAAGACATTCTGTTGTACAGGTAGTGAGTATGGTTACTTGCTGGATAGTGCTAATTACCAAGATTTAATTTATTGTGTGGTTAAGACACTGCCGTTTCAAGACTGTTTAGCAGGTCAGAACTTCATTTTTCCCCTTCAATCAGGTAGAAAGGGTGATGTGCACGTGGTGGCAAGTTGTATGAAGTGGGAACATTATGCTTCCATGGCCAGAGATAACGCTAAGAATGGCAAAAGTCCCTTTAGTGTTCTTTTGCACATACTGCTACAACCCCTGTATTGCTGGGTAAATTCATGTCTGAGATGCTGCAGGCCTGATGTGGCCCATCAAGTATTTTACATAGTATTACAGGTAAATTTTCTTTCCAGCCTCCCACAGGTAAAAGGCATTACTGCTGTGCATTCAATTGCAGATGATGTAGCGGGCTTGCTTCTTGCAAGCATTCACTCTGATGACTTCTGGTCATCACTGCAACCTCTGGATGAAAAAAAAGATCACCAAAACCCCCTGCATAACACCTCTGAAGATTACAGAATAAAGAGGGAGAGGATTTCTGAAACATAAAAAAAGGGTTTGATGCACAATATTGTCTGAGGCCTTTTCGGACTGCCTATAAACCAGGCTGGAATGCAACCCTGTTTAATCAATGCAGTTGAAGTAGTCTCCTAGCATTATTCACAGACAGCCTGGACTGAAAGTAGGGTGTGCTCACAGCACACACTTTCACATGTGCATAATATTAATTGTTTCCTTCGTATACCAGAAAATGGAACAGCAGTTCTGGCTATTATTTTGTAAATAAGTGTGCTGGAAAGATGAATACAAACCAATTACAAATATGCCATTCTTAAGTTGGTTCTTGTTTGAAGGCTTTGCCAGCTCTGCAATTACTCTCAGACTAATCAATTATACAAATTCTCTTTATACAAATTAGAGCAAGCTGCTAACCCGATTTCCTGATTATTGTCCTTTTATATTTTCATAAAGCTTTTAGTTTAATTAATTCTTAGATGAACATAATTTTACAAGCACATTGGATGCTTTCTGGAAAGCAGTCATTAATTATTATAATGTATCACCTCAAAAATATCTTGTGTCTTAAAAAGATGCTTTTATATTAATCAATAATTAACATTACCTTGCACTTTGTTCTACATTTGAGAAGTTATCCTTGTTACTTGCTTGCAGTTTGTAAAAGGCAAGCAAAATACTTATGAACTTCTCACAGTACCTTCTTCCAAAGCTGTTCAATGTCAGAAATAGATGATGATAAGTTAAAGATATCACCTGTGTGATATTAACTGTGTGGGAGATGGGTTTTGAGGCAAGATGTTCTTCCTGTATCAGCGTTGAATACCTATGGATCATGCTATACAATGCACTGGTCTGCAAATTTTAGTGACAGACCAGCTATGTAGGGTGGTTTGTATGCTTCTCCCAAGCCCTAAATGAGTTCAGCATTCAAACCCAGTTTGATCATCAGCCCACAAACTGGTCATTTATCTTTAGCATTATGGCTGCAAACATTGGAGTGTTCTGGAACTGAAATACATGAGTACAATCTTTTGAAAACTTACATAGATGTCTCGATATGTATGTATGTCTGTGTACTGTCTGCCTTTCTGGGCTTGGTAGGCAATCTACTGGCAGGCTGTTTCTTACTGTGTGTGACCTTGAGAAAGTCTCTTAAGGCATCTCCTCTCAGCTTCCTTAATTTTTAATTGAGACACAGATACCTGCCTGCCTTACATTACGTTTAAGTTGCATCTTCCTTGGCAATGTATTTCAAGACTACTGGATGAATAGATTTAATTGAAGAGAAAAACAACTAACCTCTCTATCTTTCATTCTGACTGAAATCCTCTGGACTTCAGATAAAGCTGAAATACAATAGAATAAACAGAACTAGAAGCGCAGACCGCTTATTTGTGCTATGTTGCCAGTTTTGTGTTAGCTGAAAAGTCACAAAAGAATCTTGCATGTGTTTCCCTACCTACAAAGACAGTGGAGAATTTTTCTGTGATGCAACTTTTTTTTTAAATTTTTTAAGTTTTTTTTATTAAGGAATCTAGCTTCTCATAAACTGTTCAAGAGAAAAGCTTGATTTCAACAGATCTAATTCACTTGCAAAAAAATTCAAGGACTTTTTTGTGAAATATCTCATAGTGACGTGTTGGTTTTGATTCAAAATGAATGTGTGGCATTTCAGTCACTTTATTCTACAAAGGCTGAGCTATCTAAATGGTTGTAACTGGAGTGAAACAAGTTTGCATTTCAGCTCTGCAGCCTTGATCACTGCACTGAGATGTTTCCTGTAGTCAAATGTAACTCTAGGTTAAGTACAGTGGAAGTGGTTGGTTTCTGAATGATTTTCATGTAGAACCGTTGTAGTCTGCAGAAAAAGTCACTTTTTAAAGTTTGTATTGCGCACGTTGCTAATTCACAGTTTCCCAGATAAACAAAAGCTTTCTAGCTGAAATATATTTTATTCTGGTATAACATCCAGGAGTCTCATAACAATGGTATTAGTTGTGAATATTCTTGCTGTCTTTAATGAAACAAGGTCCCCTCAGTGGATTTCCTCTCATAAGAAACTCAACAACCATGAACTTGCATGCATATTAAAGTAGCACGCTTCAACAAGAGGGCATTATGATGTCTTGGACACAGGGTGTTTCATGAAAATGACATCAAGAAGCATGAAACATTACTACCATAATGATCAAAATAGTTAAATTTGATTTGATACATTAAAGAAAAATGTTTACTATGGATATGAACTCAGCTTTTCTGGCGTCTTTGTTGTAGTACACTTTCGTGAACGTGTAATTAAACTGAAAAGACCAAATTCGAATGTTTAAAACAGCTGCCCAGACTTTTTGATGAAGTGACAAGCATAGCTTTCTTCAGGCTAGTGACTAAACTTGTTTGAAAAAAGTCAAAACATTTCCCATGGTTGTTAATCTGGGCTATGATATGAAAGGGTGTCTTGAGAGCTCACAACTTTGGGATAGAAACTAGCCCATGGTGCTATTGGATGGATGCTAGTGTGAGGAAACAAAACAAGCTTTGCTTGTTTGAACTTCTTACTACTTTCTTGATATGATTATATTATATTACACTTCTGAAACCAGACTTCTTTTTCAAAGGTTGAAAAATCCCCTGTGGAACTAACTTACGTCTGTTCTTTTAGAAAACAAATTTATTGGGACAGGGGAGAATTTATTGAAATTACTCCAGGGGACTTTTCCTGAACTAGGCCTTACATGTATGCCACAGCGGTACGTGCTATGTAATCCCTCCTTAGGTTCATTAATACAGATTCAGTACCCATCAGCCTTAATTCTAAAATTTATTTTAATCTTTACAGCATGGTAAAAATACCCATGAGATTTGTGAATGTGTTTCAAGCCACAATGAATCTGAATCATGAAGTGGAATTACAAAGATTTGTTCTTCCTTCTTGACCCACATTGTTGCACATAATAAAGTAATTCCTATTATATTTCTCAGATTATCTTTTCATTGCAGTAAATGAAAGTGCGTGTAGTCAGGGAATAGCTCCAGAAAGATGCAAGTATTTTTAGTTTTAGCATTTTAGCTCCTCTTTGGCATTAAAGATACCAGACCATTTTGAAGGAAGCAGTGAAGGGGAGTGAGAGAGAAATAAGTTACTACAGAAACCATAGACTGAAAAACAACCTTCTGCTTCCCCCTTTTATTACCTTTTTCCTGTAACATATACTGTTTGGGAAGTTATGTGAGTGGAAACCTGAAGTATGTATCCTCTCTCCCTGTGCACCAGTTCTGTCTCATAATTCTCTTGGCTTGGAGTATTTCTTCCTCTTAGATAATAGTATTTATATTGCCAAACAGCACTGGTTGCCATTTTATCTCAGGCATGGCTGTACTCCCTTATTTCTGTAGTGTAAAAAAAATGTACATTCTTTTCTTTAAGAATTTTTTTATTATTAGAATTAGTTATTGCTTGGGTGGATTCATTGTTCATGTCAAAATGTGCTTACACCTAGGTCTCCGAACTATACATCATCACTGTTATTTTATGTAATGTAACTTTCACTGTCATAATTTGATGGGACTTTCATTATTTATGCTCTTTCATAGGTTAGCCAGGGCTAAAATGTTATGGAGGTAGTTAAAAAGAGATGTGTTCTTCAATCAGTTTAGTAAGTGAAAAGAAAAGATTTGGTACAATGTTTATAAACTGAAACTAAATCTTTAAGAAAGCTGAAAAAGAGAGGATACGCACGTGACGTTAGAGGAGATGAGTGCATGAAAGTGATTGATACAGTCTTCCCAGAAAACTTTCTCTCATCCCTTTGGGACACAGTAAAACAGGATCTTCACTTTTCCAGACCTCTGGGGGAATTTGCTTCCTTGAAATGCCTCGAGCTGCAGCTGCTGGATACCTCAAGGACATTCATGAGCTTGTGCTGTGCTTCCCTCAGCATCTGCTACTCCTCGCTGTGAACAACAGGTTGCAGGGTTAGATAGACCTTTAGTAAGGCAGTCCTTAGAAAGTAATTTGAAATTTCTTGATGCTCAGCATTTTTTAAAATTAAGCTAGCTGTTTGGCTGTCTAAAGGGAGACAGCAGTGCCTAAACTTGTAAGTCTTGTGTTGAAAGTCCTCGTCAAAGTTTCTTATGATTAATGGGTTTTAAATATAATTCAAGAAACCTTAGCATGAAAATGCTACAGAAAATGCACTAAGAACATAGAAACAAAAGCTTTTTAATTAATTAGAAATGCTTTCGGAATTGGCAGATAACTTTCCCCTGGGGACCTCTAAAATATGCATAAAATGCTACTGTACGTAGAATAAAATCTCACAACAAAAAGAGTTTTCTGTTTAGACTCAGTGCAGCACAAAAGAGAGCTCGGAAGTAGTCAGCTTGCTGCCAAAACATTCTTTCCTCATCTCTTCTCATTTCATTGGTTCACTAGCTTATGAATGTAATTTGTTGTTCTTTTATGGTTTTGTCTATGAAAAAGGATAAAAGATTGAAGGCATTGTCATAAGTTCCCTGAGGGCTCTCATTTCAAGAATGAACCCCAATTTTTTTGATGTAGGTTAGAAAACTTCCTCTGTCTGAAAACGTGTCTGCTTCTCCGGGCTACTGTGATAAAAACTTTGCACCTATGTGTTGTCTTCAGCATTAACTGGGGAATCTGCTGTGGACCTGCATTTCTTGAAATCCCAGCACTGCAGTTTACAGATTTAACACGTGCTCTGGGTGAGAAATAGCTCTAAAACTGTTCTTCATGCAGTTCAGACTGAGCTAAACTGTACCTGTAAACAAATAAAACATAGACTTATTCCCCACATCTACGGTAGGTAACCTATAAAGGATATTGTTTAAAACCCACCCCCCACCCCCAGAAAATACAAAGGCTAAATCAGAAATGTCTGTCTGTCTCTCTTGTCCTAAGGGGTGCTTTCTGGCAGAGCTGCAGGTAGAGTTTCTTTATATTGCATACCATATATTGCATCTGTGACCTTCCATAGACTGAAAGCATCAGCATCTCAGTATTTTTTACGAGGCTGGTGCCATCAGAAGAACACCACCACAAAGTAAAAAAGCAAATGGCGCTGCATAGCATATTGGTTTCCTACTCATTCCCTCACCAATTATTCAAAACTGTGTGGTATTAAACAGTCATCTGGTCTGTTCATTGCTGCTTTATGTTAGGAGCACATTTATAAAGTTCTAAAAGGGTTAATGGGTATTAATTAAGAATGAGTAATTTGAGCGATAGTAACAGTGTAGGGGCATTTCTCCTGGGCTGCTTATATTGCTGGGAAACCCAGGCAGAATGCCAAACTAATGTAGCTATGCAGATCTTCTGAAATTTGGATCTTTCCGCAGGATTATACTTCCTGTGATGTTGAAATCTCCTCACAGACTAAATTATCGCATGACTGGCTTTACCATATCTGAACAGAGGAGTCAGATGACTACAAGAAACAAGCAGGACTAATTTTATACTGAAAGAGCATCTTTTGTGTATCAAATTTGTCTCTTGTTCTGTAATGGCATTCTGATTGTCCTTTTACAAAAATACCTCTGGTTGCAAACAACCTATTGACATAATAGATTATGTAACAATCAGTAGTGTTTGAACTTCTAACGATTAAAGCTTTAATAAACTTCCATAAGCTCTTCACAGATGCGTCTTCAAAACAAGGTGTGGGCAAACATGACAAGTTGTTCTGTCTCTTGGTTCTGTCCACTTTCTGTCTGCCCTGAGATAAAGAAAAGTACTAGTGAATTCAAACAAGTATATGGTATGAAGACCATTCAGCAGATTATTTAAGCATATACCCAACTTCAGGTCTGAGTTGCATCATTTTTGAATACCAATAAGGACAGAGAAAAAATAACACCTGTAAAAAAACCCCAAAAAACTACATAGCCTGGTCTTCCTCTTTTCTGAGATCACCCTATCATTCATACATGCATTGTCATTACTATCATTGCTATTATCATAATCATTTTACCCCACAGGGCAGTTGACTCTGGAACCATAAAAATGATACATAATCAGATATTTCCTGTTGTTTGCATTCAGTATTTGTGTTAGAGTATTAGAGTTTGTAATTTGTGTGAAAGGAGGGCACATGTAAAAGACTACATATTTGAAGTTAAAAAATGCTGATTTATGATTACATCATCATTTATATTTTTTCATCAACTTTTCATTAGGTAAAAAAATCAAAATATATTCACAAGTACTCTTTCAGGAATGGATAGATACTAGTAGGTCTCCAACAAAATGTTTTGCATTTTATCTGTAAATATTATACTTTGCATGCAATAAATTTTCATAAGAGTTTTATTAAATATTTTAAAAAGGGATTTATACTTAAACCCAACCATCTCATGTACCTCAGCAGAGCTCATTTTATTATCTGGGGTACTTAGCTGTGCATACCTGATATGCAAACTGTAGCATTATCAGGTGGAAAATATTGGCATTTGTTCAATATGATGACATTTATTTAGGAACTTTATGACGACTGCATCCATGGGGTTATTGGAAGAAAATGATTGTTTTATGATCAGTGTAGAGACCGAAAGTTGTGAGGAAGTTCAGCAAATAATTGTTGAATGCTTTGGATGGAGCATAGAATCAGGTGATGGTTCTGAAAGATGCTCGGCAGGAGAAAAGATGCTTTCATGTGATCAGCAATCTGGGAGATAATTATTGGTATTAACGCAAAAATGTGTACAGCCTGTGAAAGTGGCAGGGAAAATAGTTTGTTTCTACCCCGCCCCCCCCTCAATTTCTGAAGAGGAAAATGGAAAATGTGACGATATTCTCCTCTGCATTTCCTTGTCATGCAAGTTATGACATTTTGGAACTAAACAAAAGGCAAATTAATATCAACATTTTTCTGTACAAATTCAACATTTGCTTATTTACCAAATGTATGGATCTTTTTGAAAATGTCCATCTTTTCTGTTTTGACATGCTGTTTTGCTGCAGCGATTTGTGCCAGAAGGCCCTTTCAAAAACTTTTGTTAAAGAAATACTTTGAAAAATATATAGGGTTAAGCAATGAATCCCATTGTCATACCATAAACAGACAACTCTATTTCTCTTAAGAAAATATGATTTTATTTCATTAGCATTAAATTGTAAAATATGAAAACTTAGAGATAACCTTTTTAACTCAAAGTTCTTGTGGACTATAGTCTTTTCAAATTTATTTTGTATCAATTTATTGAAAGCAGGTATAAAACCAATGATTTATAACTACCTTTTAAGGTTCTTTGTCTGAAACAAACTTCCTGAGAGAAGTAATGTATAAGATCAACGTTAAATTTTGCATTTTCCCTTCACCTAAGGGTGTTCTTTATCTGGGCATTGTTTACTTTTGCCTTCTTTCATCAATGACACAGCTGCATGTGTCATCATGCCTGTCATACTCTGAATGGGAAACTTGCTTCCTTCCTAATACTGCACCTGCTATGAAGCATATCCTTAACGATGAGATATTCATTTTTCAGAAAACAGTCCAAAAAGTTACAGAAAATTTGTAACAAAAAGTTTGCAGGCTGAATTGCCCTCATTATCGCTTGATTGAAAACGGTATCTGATAACTCTTCACTCATGAACTCATCTGTGTGCCCCTCTACAAAATCAACATCCTTTTGATTGAAGAAGATTTGGCTGTATATCAACCATGCAATTCAAAACGGTATGAAGGAGCATACCTTTTTTTTGTTGCAGATATTGATTATACCATTAAATATCAATCTATTGCTGTTTCCCTTGTAATTTTTCTAGAGAGAATTGTAAGTAACAATTCAGATCCAGTAGATCTAGTCTTGTGAATTCAGTCAATTTATTATAATAAAGAACAGGCTGTTCAAGTGTACTATGGTGGAAATAAAGAAGGCTAGATTCAGAAACATAGGCACATATGTCATACTGTAACTAACTTACATACATCTTTTTCTATTTATGCTGTGATGCTGTAACTGCACAAATGGAACATTGTCATTAAAGAAATACACAATGTATTGGAACTAAATTTAGTTCACTGGTATGCTTGAAGAGGGGAAACTTTTCTACCAAGCAATCATAAAATATGCTCCTATAATTATGGTGCTATGAAAGGCAGAAATTAATTTTCAGTATAGTCACTGGAAATGGGTGGGACCTTAAAACATGGTGAATCAACGGTATTGACCATTATTTTAACTTTCTGAAAATTCAAAAATTTTTTTACTTTTCCAATTGTTAGTTTGAGAGAGCAATTCTGGTTTAAGAAATGAACTCCATGTGCTTCAAAGTGTTCAGGGGTCTCTTTTTTCCCCCTACTCTTTAAAGTTATTTTGAAAATGAGATTTTTGTTGAGGTGCAAAAGTCACGTAAGTACCCCTGAAAAATACACCTCATGCTCTGGCTAGCATGGAGATGTTCACAAAGCTTTCACTTTATCTGTTTCACTGAAATAGATAAAAGCTTTATGGCTGACTTAAAAGGATGCAGGATAAGACCTTCAATTGTAATATATTCATGAAGGTCTATAAAGTAAAGACAGAGTGTTTGAGTTTATCTTCTAGTAGTCGTGATAATGAAGGTTTATGAAATACTTTTGCACATATCTGGAAGCTGGTAGGAGTTTTATCATTCTAGTCTATGATCGTTAGATTCACAATAATGTAGTATGCCATCACAACAACATTTCCTCAGATGCAAGTACGAAGCAACTCTCAACTGAGACTAAGAAGGATATAAATGGTATTTAACTTGCAGAGTGTACAGGAACACCCAGACATTTCCTAGATCTAATACAGTGGTATAAGGGCTAAGGAAACATTTATTTTTCTTAAACTGTTTATGAACCCGGTACAAGACTATCATGCATTTTCAGAAAGCTGTTGTATTTTGGCTATCTCTGTTCAATGCACTGTTATTCCAGCATATAATTTGGAAACATAACTAGCATTGGGTTTTGTGTTATAACACTACTGTTTCATAATTTGATCAACCTCTGGTTACCTGTTACAAAATCTTTTAACAGTATGAGAAAAGGAATACTGTTCAACATCATCAATTTCTATCACTGCAGACCAGGCCACGTAGTTGGCCATGTAATCACTAGTGTAGTTTTCTTAAAACTCCAGTGAATTCTGCGTTAATTTTCCCAAGCTGCAGTCACAGTCCTTAATCTCCGTTTATGGGCTACGCCAATGGAATATAGTAACCTGTTACTGAAATGCTCTGCTGTCCCTTTGAGATAATTCACTTTGAGGTAATCATTCATTTCTTTGAGGTAGTTCTGATGCATGAGTTTTTGTATGCCTAAAATGTTTTGAAAATCAAGCCATTCTTACTGAAGTGAGAAAAAGTAGATTTAAGACATCAACTTTGAATTTTAAATCATGTCCTACTAAAATAAAGAGATGATTTTACCACTCTTGATTTTCTCTTCACCATATATCTACAGTTGGATACAGAATACCTAATCCTACAGGATACTAAACTCTCTTTTCTTTGGTTATTTTCTATATATGATCAAAGAAATATCATTGCTAATGATTATCTTAATGTTTTAATTACAACACTCCTTTTTTCTTTCTTAAAAGAAAGAAATGGGAGTCAGTAAACACTCCTTATTGTGCAGCTGACATCCTGTAAAGCAACAAGGGTTCCTTTTAAGATCTTATTCTAGAACTTCACTCTCTTAAGGATTAAATTTTTTCTAGTTTCATGCCCAGTCTTATTTATAATTAATCTATAATCATATAGTCATGACCTTTGCCTTTTTGTTTAAATAGCTTCATTTATCATTCATTATAGCAAATGATTATCACCAATCATTTGGTGTTTCACTACCATGATTGTAACTAGAAAAAATATTAGGATCTCCACCTTTGTTCTGGCAGTTGTTGATTCACGTTAGTGGAACATAGATAATTGGAGCTATACCAGGGAGCATTTGGGGAGATATCTCAATGCTACAGCAACATTAATACTTGTTTGTCTTTACCAGAAATGTAAATGATTTTTAATAAAGGCATCATTTATAGGAATGTATGATCTTTCTCCTTTTCCCTCTCAAACTGATCATCTTCCATCAAAGAATTGTTATTAAACCCTTTCACTTTGCACCGTTGAATTGTTTTCCACTTCCGTCTCTCTAATTTCTAGCTCATCCACTCCTTCCCATATTTTATTCCAGTCTTCTGTTCATTAATGCGTCTCCCAGCTGCTTCTCTTCAGATTTTTAATTGATACTGGCTAATAAGATTAAAAAAAAATCTGCTTCTATCCACTATGGGAGAAGAGGGAAGACAGAGAGAAAAGAGAAGTACCTTTTAAAGAGGGCATCTCTTCCATTACTTGTCCCTTGTAAATACATATGGAAGGAACAGGCTTCACTGATGTGGAGCTCGTAGAACATTACCCAGTTTGCTGGTGAGACACACGATGAAGTGAAAGCTTTACTGTGTTCATCATTACCATGATTAATAAATACATTTTATTAATAGTTCTTCTTTATTGAACAGTGATAGTACTTAAGCTATTTTATGAGCTGAAGAGAACCTGTCTGTAAGAGGTACAAAGGTCATGGGATACACTGGGAAACCCAGAAAGCAGGAAATAAAATAGAATAAACCACTTTGGAAATAAAGTAAAATAACCCATTTTGTTCCTCTTACATTAAACTCAGACACTTGTAGCTTTGTTTTAATAATACAGAATTAATTCAGGCAAGTTACACAAGAACTTGCCAAATTTTGATTATATGCACAAATGTATGTGAAGTCAGTACTAGAGTATGGAAATACTTTTTCTTTATTCTTAGAAACTAACTGAAATCACACATCAAATAATTTGCACATATATGTAATGAGAAGACTTGCTTTGATACTTAACCATGACTATTTGCCTTGTCCCTCAGAGTAAACTAATTGGCGCATGAGGAATGCACGTAGCTTAAAGAGTGGCTTGTACTTATGCACTAGCCCAAATTGCTGAATAATGACACAATTGCTGTGAAATTATAACTGACTTCGAAGCAGTAAAATAGCAACGCTTGAAGTAATGCAAATAGACCTGTATACCTCTAGAACTGTTCTAATTGTAAAACTCAAATCGAGCCTGGCCTATATGTTTTGCATACCTGAATATGATCGCTATGAAGTTTTGTCACATCGTCCAAGTATTGAAAGGTATTGTGGAAAAAAATTGCTCTTAGTAGTTTATGAACATTGAGAAAGGATTAGATTCTTATATTCCTTTGCGGTACTGCTCAAGGGTAAGTTATTTTGGTTCCTGCGTTTGTTTTTCTCCTCTCGGGGTTCACTAACCTCAGCAACAAGAACGTGGCAGGTTGCAGTGTTTATCTGCAAGCTGCGATTGCGTCAGGTCTCATCTGCTAAGCAGAGCTGGTTCTGGTCAGTGCTGGGTACGACTTCAAGGGAAACCAAAAAAGTGGAATATTTGCTTCTTTGCGTCCCAGACTGCTTGTCCGGTGGTACTGATAACTCTTTTTTGTTCAGAATCTTCTGTATTTCCTTCAAATATTTTCCACCTGCTTTCTTTTTTATTTAGGGTATACAAAAAATTAGACAACATCAGTGAAAAATCTTTCATTTTCAAAATCAGAAAATAATGTTTCTTTCAGTGGAATAGTAACTCAGCACTTATGCAAGTACAGAAAGGCTATTGATTACCCTCTCTTTTTTTCTTCTTTCTGTTTGTTTATTTTCCTTTTTGGTTATTCTGTGGACTTAGAAGTGAATACCCCATATTCTACCAGGCTGTTTTCCTCTTTGTCATTCACTCTTTTTCCTCTTTTTCTTCCATGCCTGTTTTTCTTTCCTATCTCTCTTGTTAATGACCACATAAGACTAATAGGGTAGACATGCTATTTAGCAAATGACGTATCATTAGAGGGAAGATCCCTTAAAAATTCCTACAAGTTTTTCTGTATCCTAAGATACATAGACCTATACTTTCTTTTAGCAAACAGGTGAATTTTTTCCGTTCCTTAAATACTGTATAACCCAATTGAGTGTTAGCTGATTAAGTAATAGAAACATGGTAGGAATTTCTATGGTTGGAACACCCAGAAAATTAGGATTGGAGTCCTACTGTACTATCATTGTACAAGCACATATTGAAATAGTTCTTTCCTTACACTAGAAGCACTGGTCCTTCAGTGTTTTATGCATCTTCTTAACTTTAGATTAATCCAATTGAAGTTACCCATTTGCATAAGTTTGCTTTTGACCAGGACCTAAGAAACAGTTGTGTGTCTGCAGTCTTAGATACTCATGTGGGGTAAAACCTTGCTGGCCCTTCCTTGGATACCAGAGTAGTCTGAAATCCCCAAGAAGCCTTGCCCATGACTCTTCATGCATACTGAACCGTATCCTCTTGTCTTTTTACTCTCCTATTTCTCAGAGAAAAAATAAAAGAAAACATGGCATATCCCCTGCAGTGCAACACTTCAGTTCTGCTGAAGGCTGATAAGAGGAAATATTCTCTACTCTTTTAAGAACAGAGAGTTGCAATAAGACATCATGCCAGCAGTAACAGAACCCATTGTCTTTAACCTGGCTTTCAGGAAAATAGTTTATTTTAATGTTGCATACTGAGTATGTATGATCATGATGAGAGATTCCGTTTATCTGAAGATATGTGTATAGGTGTATTCAGCTTTCCTATCATATTTTTGAGTGCCTGAATATAGAAATAATGATAATTTTGCTCTTTTTATTTACTTGCTGTTGGTAGATAAAATAGCAGAGAGCGGATGTTAAGAATGCATAAATTAGAGCACATAAGCACACAAGGCAATGGATGGAAGTTACTATGGAAACTTCATCTCAAAGTATTTGTTAATGTTAATATTCTATGCTTATTCTTGCATTAACAGGTATGTAATGAAATAATTGTTTGAAATACAAGGCAACAGAAATGTCTTTAAAACCGGGAAGTTAATAAATGGCAATAATAACAATAAGCAAACCATATGGTTTTGCTAAATAAGCCATCAACATCCCTGTCTTTGTGTACCATTGGCCAAAAAAAATTAATTGAAAGTCTGTGATCAGTCATTTATTATTTTGGCTACAAAGATGGGACAATGAGCTTAGCATTGATTAAAACATTAATGAAGATAGATACGATACCAAATATCAACAAAGGATTATTAGCAATATTTATTTTTCAGTGTAATTAGAAATATAAGGATACAAAATATTTGATGAAAGACAGACATTATTTGTTTTAAAGAAATCAGCATGCCACCTAAGATCGAAATCCTGGGATGGCAAGACAGGTTATGCTAATGCAGCCTTCCTGCTATCATGCCAGATGGTAAAAGCAGTGTACTGAGCTCAGTGCTGTGATTTTAACAAGCACAGAGCAACTCACAGACAATCAAGAGTTAGCAAATGGCCTGATGTGCTACTGAAAGAACATTCATAACATTGTATTGTTTCACAGTGAATGCAGATTACAATCGTTGTGGTCTCACCCCTTCAGGAATAAATTCTTTGTCTGTTGGTCCTCATTCTTCTATCAGTGCAGCAAAACAATAACAGTTACTGTTTCTGAGTCATTTCTTGGGACTCTGCACAGGACTACTTGAATACTTTAGTAGAGGAAAAAGGAAAAGAGAAATGTTTGCTAGGAAAGTGAACTGGAGTTAAAGAAATTTGGTTCATATTCCCAGTTCTGCTTTTATCTTCTTTTATATTTTTTTGATTGCTTCACCTGCGGCACCTGCAATGTTGTGCAGGGTAAGGAATATGTCTGCAGTGCAAAAGCCTGTTTCTGTCTGACTGTGTTTACTTGTTCAACTGTTTGTTGAGTGTCCACAGTATATGGAAGGGCATTTCTTCCTCTCTTTGGTTTGCCAGGCTATGGATTAGGTACACAGTCAGTGCTAACTTAGCTGCTGAATCAGGGAGTTAGCCAGACACCCACATCGGCTTTTGATCACCAGTCTGTAAAACAAGTCATCCAAAGCATAGATGAAGGCAATAGTTAAAAGAATATAATTCAGATTTTGCTGTGTGTATTAGCAGATGATAAATGGGAAGGTGTAACAAGCTGTGGAGGAGAATTCTTGACAGCAAATGGATGGATCCTTGAATTTAAAGGGAAATGGAGATTAGCTGTCAGGAAGCAATAATACTAGAGTTTAAAGGAGGAATCAAAACTGAACAGAACAAACAGTACTTTGCAAAGAATCTCTGACAGAAAAACTGATAAGAAGCCGTCAACAGAAACAAAAGAAATTGCAAATATTCTTAGCCACCAACTAAATGGATGTACTTTTTGCCAAGCTCAGCACCGCAGGGGAAGGTGTGCTTTGCATTCAACTACACTTGGGAAAATTGGATGAATGAGTGTGCATGTTGACAAGGTAGGATACATACAGAAATTTGAGGCACTGAAAAAATTAGTAGTGTTTTTCCCAAGGAAACATTCAAATGAGAATAGAGCAGCAATGAGTATTTTATATTGTTTGATTAAATGATTTTTTTTAGAATAACACATTTTATAATTGATGTTACATGCAGTCTCTGTGTGCTATTGAGCAGAGTGGGAATCTTTTACCTACTGAGAGTGTTTTGTATCTGTCTCTTTCATTAATTAGCTAAATTTAAGCTACATATTCCTTTAAGAAACATTAAATACATTTGTAGAGCTTAAAAACCTACTGCTTTGAGAAAATGATAAGGCTTTCTACAGTAGGAGAACAGCAATACAATCCTAAATTCTGGTGAGAGGCAGCCACACAAAGAGTTTATGATACCCACTACTAATTGTTCCAAAATGTGGTATCTATATAACTCATAATGCAACAAGTTACTGAGAAGAAGTTTGTGAAGAAGGCTGAACAGACAAATGTAATCTCCTGTGCATCTGTTTGGCTGCTGGCGTGGCCTCCCCACTTTCTGTGCAGGAGAGGTAAGCAAAGAGCAGAACATGGATGTGAACAGGTTCCTTAGGAAAATGGAAAGAAAAATTGGTTCTTCAGTAGTAGTGCTGAGTGAAGAAGATGGAGTCGACAACCCATGGTTGTGATTACGTGGAGAACAGGCTAGGAGTCGGACAAAGCTGTGATCTGAACGGAGCAACCCACAACCTTCACAAGCTGTTGCTAAAAGATCAGTCTGTGACCAGCTTCCAGAGATGCAAAATTTCAGGGCTGGGCATGAAAGTAATTACTGTGTTTGCAGTTCTCCTCACTGAACTATGCTTTCATCATTAAAAATCTCTCCTAGAAGAAATTAAAAAATGGCTGCAATTTTATGCATTTTCAAGTATGATTTCTGCATTTTATTGTAGTTCGAATGTAGATTTTTCAGAAAAAAATATCCTAGGTTGGGAAAAGCTGTTTAAATTTTTTCATCAGTTCTTTGGTGATAGCAGTTTAGTTTTACTCTGAATAATTCCAGATATTGTATCTTTTCTTTCTTTTCCTTCCAAGAATCTTCAAGTTTACATATATTTTCCAAAAGAACCCAGGTATTCAGCTTGGTTAAATGGGGGTATCACTCAGCACCTTTACATGTAGATCACATTTATCCCAGGGAAAAAGTGAATTTCTATTGACCTACATTGCTCATCATACATTTAAAATCTTTTATTAGACATTGCTGACTCTGATGGGAAAATGATTTAATTAATTTTGTTAATGTTTTCCAAATACCTCTGTGAAAAGTAATATATGATAAAGTTAGAGCAGTTTTTGTAGGTGCAGATTTCCACATAATCATTTTCCCAGAAGGAGGAACTCACAGATTGGCTCTTTCTTATCTTTCCATTTCCTTTCTTTACTGTATATATGTTTATAGCAGTGAGCAATGGATATCACTTTGTTCTGAGACCTTATGTAGAACTGAGAAGTGTGGTTTATAGTGTGAGCGTTGAACAATATTCAGACATATTGTTGGACAAGAAAGGTATTTGTAGAACAGGAAGCAGGTCTGCTTTACAACCCCTGAGCAGAAGTGCCTGAGCCCAAGTAGGTCTTTGGTCTTGGTCTTTTTGTCAGGATAATGCGTCACCTCTTATTGCCATAGGTAATCCACCCTTGAGATTAGCACACTAGTCATCAGGAGTAATATATGTCTAACATGGTCTGTTAGCATAATGTGTAGATTGATCACAGCGAAATTTTTGTTTCTGGTGTAGTTTTGATACCATTCAATTTATTTATTGCTAGATATGATAATAAAGAACTTAAGAACATTGAATCAGTTGTGTGAATTTTTGTATCTAGATGCCTGAAATTTGTTTGAATATGGAATTTGTTTGTTATGGTACGGAGAATACCATCCTTTTATGGTATTCTCCATAGATTAAAATTTGACCATGAAGCTTGGTCATGAACTTTGGGTCACCTTGATTCTTATAACCGTAACAAGAAGAAATCTCATTCTTAATTCACCATGAACCAATAATACATTTTCAAACTGTTTTAGATGGAAGGCAAAAACTTCAGTTGAGCAGAAATATGTACACTGGCCACATTGTCAGCAGGGGTAACTGTAAAAACCTGAGAAAGTAATGATTGTGGAGCTTTGCTTGCATGTTCCGAAGAGCAATAATTGGGTAATTCTTCTACTATGCAACTCTGGGGTTTGCATGTATTTCAAAGCAGCAATTACTCAGCCAAATAACTGTTTGGGATAATTTTTAAAAGTCACAGTAATACTGCCAAATTTGGAGGAAAAGAGAAGATTCTTTGCATCAAAAATTACCATTTATTTAAATAATCAAAACATTAAAATAATCCAAGAGGGAACAACTTGATCTAGTAATACGGTCCTTTCTGGACTACATCTTCCATAGTTTTGCAGAAGCTGATGGGATTTTTTAATAATACACTTTGATATTTAGTGTTTTTAAAATTATTATGACTATATAATATTCTACTCAGTGAAACAAATAATCTCTGATGGAATTGATTCTGCTGAACAGAACTGGCAGGTGTTACTTTGCATTACAATAGAATCAGTAAAGACATCCCCTCCATTATGTCTGTCCCTAATGCTACTACAATTACTATCAATCAGCCTCGTTATGAGAATTTTTTAAGTTATGTGATTAGTAGTTATGGAGGCTATTAAAATAACTATTGATTCTATTGATTATTTTAAAAAGATTTAAATCCAAGTGCAGCACATGTAATTGCAGGGTTTTTTTATCTGGTGTTTCCTGTTCCTCTTTTTTTCTTTTACTGAAGTGTATTTTATTTTCCTCCTCTCTTTCTTCTTCAGTTGTGAGGCTGTGCAAAAAAAAAAGACTTCTTAGAGAAACATATTCTTTAGGATGCTGGAATGTTTTGTCAAGCCCGGTATGCTAATTGGATTCTCCCTCCCTCTCCTCTCCTCTTCAGTGCTTGCCTCCTTTATCTGACACTGACAGCAAAATTGCTCATCTAGATACCACATTCCTTTGTATTGTGGCCTCCTTTTTCTTTCTTCTTATTTTTGTGCTCTCCTCCGGTTCTTTGCCCCCCCACCCTTTACATTAGAGAGCTTCTGAAGCTTTGTTTTTCCCAGCAAAACCTGCTCTGAATCCATCCACTTGTCTACCTGCAGTACCAGCTCTACAGCCCTCTGATGTGTACAGGCAGAAAGGCTTGTCCTCTTTTCCACCCTGGTTTGGTTAGGTCTCCGGTGACTTCTGATATAATACTAGGTTGTCCCCTCAGTCTAGACTAAAATGTGAGTTTGTCTGATTGAGAGTCATTACTTCACTCTCACCTTCAGGAAGAACTTCTGAAAGAGGCTTTGCTTTGCAGCTCTCCTAATAGTGCCACACAATGCTGAATCAAGAAAGGAATGCCTAGCAAGTGGATCTGCTATAAGATTTCATTTTGAGCCTTTGTTTCATGCAAGATGAGCTTAAACTACTCAGTTTTTCAAATACAACAAACACTTTTTCTGAAAGTTACCCTTTTTTATCTTCATATTGTCAGCGATCGTTTCTGTCCTTTTTTTTCTTGCCATATTCATGCTATATTCATGCTATATTTGTACTCTATTATCTGTTTAGTGATACTTGTTTTCTCTGATAATGTTTGAGATGCAGGTATTTCCAAATCTAGGCATATATATGCTGTAAAGAAGAAGGCTATCGTCTTTAGCTTTCTAAAGACACATCTCCTCTTCTTGTACACTGTGAAAAGCAATACCACCAGTGCTTTTATTGTCAGTTCTTTGCTTTACATGCAAAATCTCTTCTCAGACTCACTGTTGGTCTTCGGGACAACCCATTTTCAGATTTATAGCATGTCCTTAACAGCATCCCATTTTAATGCGTGCAATTCATATCCCTCCACAGTAACAACTGAAGGCCCATCATTTTCACATCAGTCGATCCTCCTTTTCACTAAGGCACATATTTTCCTGTTCATCTCCATGAAAGATGGAAAGTCAGTATCAAATAAATACCCATTTAAGTATCAATATAAGTATTAATGGTAAACAACTACAGAAATAACAAAATCTTTCTCTCAGTTATTGAACCAGTACTTGAATGTTCTCTATATGATTGTGCAACATGAAATCATTAGCTTTCTCCACCACAAAAATAAATCAGAACCTCTAAAGGTTATTAGACATTCTGCAAACTTTCAAGTAGTTGGGCAAAATTAAGTTTCTAAAGCAACATTGTGAATCTCCAAAAACATGTTCAGAAAATCTACAGAATTCAGTGGTTCTCAATTCTGTATTAAGTTGTAAAGGGTAGACTACTATATAGTACTTAAGTACCATAGATACTTAGTCCAGAATATTGTATCATATCCTGTCTTTATTTTCTGTTTTATTTTCTTCACTTTTTGATGTGTGAAGGTGTTCAGCTGTGCTCCTTTGGTTTTTTGGGGTTTCAGTGCTCCCACCAAAATTGAAAGTGGAAGAGGTGTGATATGAAGAGGGAATCCTCCAGCCAAAAAGGGAAAAAGTCCTACAAAGTGTGTAGGTCACTTCGGGAAATCATGGTGATCGTTCACTGAAATGTGGGGAAACACTTGTGGACAGTGAAGTCCAGACTTTGATCTGGTCTGCAAGTTGTATTGTCCTTAATACTAAGATTAAGAGGAAAAAGATTCATTTAGTGTTACATAATGTTTTCTCATATCTCTGAAAAGGTAGGCTGGAGTAAGGAGAACTGTGTGACTAAACCATCATGTGAAAATAGATACGGAAGGAAAAGGATTGTAATTGCTCTTGGCTAACATCCAAAAAAGTCTCTGAACCTATAAGAAACTTGGACTCCCCAGTCCAAGTCTGCATCCTTGTTATGCCTCCTACAGACATAATAAGGAGAGCTTCAAAAGTAATGGGTATGGGATGGACTTCTTGTGAAATCTTGTGATGGAAATTGATTGATGATATGTCACGTCTGTGAAATAAAGTTAGCAATGAATGCATTTGTGACCACCTACTTAATATTACTACAAAGCCTAACACAGTGGGATTGTTGTCCATGATTAGGGCTCAGAGACTATGCCTCAGAGAATATACTCAGAGAATAATGAGAAAATAATTACAGTACGGCACTAATAAGGGATGATAAAAAAATAACATGGTAATTTCTAACAGAACAAAAATATATATTTTTAACGCTTTGGAATGGCTATGCATATTAAATTGAGATTTAAAAAACAAAAATCTGCTAAAATTTGCCTTAAATTTTAGGATTTGCTTTAATATGTTTTAGACTTAAAACCAATTAAACTTATTATCAGACTTGCTCTTTGGAACAAGCATCATTTTCTGAATATAGAGTCTGTAATGCCAACATAATACATTTGTAAACCGGTATTAAGACTGTACAGTCTTGTTATATTACAAATAATAAACAAATATTAGGTCCTGATAGCAAAGGACATTTTTATTCCCGAGTATTTCTAGCCCTGTCATTATAGCAATTTGCTATTATACCAAAATAACCAGAATGTGCAAATGTTCAAAAAATGGTTAATGAAAAGTGAAATGCCAGAAGGAATTTTATTATCCAATTTGGAAAAAGAGCAAAAATAAACAAACACATAAGGACCAATCCTAGTACCTTTAGCACAGAGACCAGCACACTGTCTAAATAATGCCAATCAATTCAGTGAACTGCTTTCTGCAATTGAAAGCTGCCATGCAAAAAGGACAGTGTTTAGGCACAAACCCTTGCATTGAGGGATAAGTACGCGTTATTATTTTATTCATAATGGTGATTGTCTTCAGAATATTAATTTGTGACAGGAGGTTCAAAAGCCTCCATGGCTAATACCAGCTTTTGCAAACAGACTTTATAGTACATTTCAGAAAACCATCAAGAAAACAATTATTTATCTGGAGCCTTAAGAATCATTCTAGTACTGAGTATACAGGGCTCTAGTCAAGAGATCAGAAAGGGATAGCAGAAAATGAGTATCCTCTTCTCTAAGAAAGCTCATCTTTAAAATATCACGGAGAGATTAAAGGATGTACCAAAAATGATTTTTCAGAACTGCCTTCCTATTTTTATGGCATTATGTTAACTACTTTATGTGTAATATATAACGTTGCAGCCATATTGTGTCTGAGATCAAAATAATTGTAGGCATGGATGAAGTGCCCAACTATTTTTCACATCTATGTATTTCTGCATCTTTGTAGCAATGAACACCTTTTCACAGAACTGCTGGGAACCACTGGGAGGGTTAAGCCCTGAAACACGTTGCCCAAGAGATTGTGGATTAGCTATTTTAGAGGATTTTCAATACTTGACCTGGTGAGATCCTGGGCAAACTGATTAACTGCTGAGTTGCTCAGTTTATGATCTCCAGAGATCCAACCTAAGCTTTCCTATGATTCTTTTCTGTGACACAGAAGTAGAGTTTTGGAGCTGAGCTCTCCAAGTGCACACTCACAGTGTTAGCATTCATACGTTTGCTCTAATGCTGGAGCTAAGGGAGAAGCATATATTTGTGGTTGCCATATCTGCTGTTCTTCAAGTTCCTCGAGGAGTATATAGAATCATAGAATCATTTAGATTGGAAAAGACTTTTAAGATCATCAAGTCCAACCGTTAACCTAGCACTGCCAAGTTACCACTAAACCATGTCTCTAAGCACCACATCTACACGTCTTTTAAGTATCTCCAGGGATGGTGATTTCACCACTGCCCTGGGCAGCCTGTTCCAATGCTTGATAACCCTTTTGGTGAAGAAATTTTTCCTAATATCCAATCTAAACCTCCCCTGGCGCAACTTGAGGCCTCTTGTTCTATCGCTTCTTACTTGGGAGAAGAGACTGATCCCGACCTCGCTACAACCTCCTTTCAGGCAGCTGTAGAGACTGATAAAGTCTCCCCTCAGTCTCCCTTTCTCTGGGCTAAACAACCCTCATTCCCTCAGCTGCTCCTCATAAGTCTTGTTCTCTGGACCCTAAACACCATATACCACTTTTCTTTACTTCAACACAAAGTCTGAGGGACAGGAGAAGGAGGAGTAGTGAATTTTGAAGAATTAATGACAAGTAAAGATAAGTTAATGATAATATTTTTTTTCAACCAGTATTTGTCTGTCTACAGTTTCACAATATAGACAATTGTAAGCAGTGTCTGCTTTGGTTTGCCCAGATGCGATTTTGAAAGTATAGAGCATGCACTGAATACGATATTATTATGCCTGTGTGATGGCATAGTATCTGGAACAAGTACAAACAAAATTCTAGCAGAATTGTGTATGGGATTGAGACACTTCTTGAAAAAGGCAGAGAGGCAGCTTGAGCTGCAGTACAGTATTTACAGATCAAATATATCTGCCCTGGGGATTTCATATTGTATTCTCAGCATGGAGATCACCATGCTGTTGAATTTTTCAGCTCTTGACACTAACAGCAGTTAAACTATTTTTTCTAGTGTAAGTGGAAGGAAGAGAGCTATTGTGATGTCCATTGAAGGGATGCACAGGAGGAAGAGGTTAGACCACTCTAAGGGGTGATCTGATCACAGACCTTTTCTGCAACTGTTTCTCGCATGCCTACCTGTAGCATAAAGTTGTCCTAAGGCTGTGGTTAGGAAGCATAGCCAAAACCTAGAGCCCTGGTGACTGCACTGGTCCTTACTGCCTTGAGATGAGTCCTGAAAATGAGGCTAATGATGAGTCTTTTAATTCTTCCTGGACTAAATGCATGGATTGATGCAGCATTTTTATTCTCAGAGAGAATATAAAACTTTCATGTGCTATGCTACAACCAGCTAATTTGATTACCATACCAAGCAAGGACAATTAAACTTCAGACAGTTCAGTGAAGCTACAGGAACTGGACGGAGAAACATTTGTCATTAGTTTGGTTCTGGCCAAAAGAAAAAAATAAAATAATAACCCTAATCCATTTACTGCACAGCCTTGGAGCGGAAGACCTTCCCTGGACACAGGACAGAGGCATAAAGTCCATCCCAAATGATGAAGGGTCTCTCTAGAAGGACAAAGAAAAGAGCACTCTCCCTTCCCATGCTAAAAAGTAGGCTGAGATGATGAATAAAAAGAAATGTAAATAAAAAGAGAAAGTCTCTTTTAGGAAGATTGTAATTTCAGGAAATTTTAATTCCACAATGTAACTAAACCATACAGGTAGATGTCTAAAATTAAAACTATTTAAAAAAGAAGTTGCTAACTATTAACTATGGGCTATATTTTGCCACCTTTAGACATGCAATTTTATTCCAGAGATAGAACCCCTGACACCCGATCTGTTTAGTCAGTGAGTGATCCATTACCCACGGACAGCGCACATTAGAAAAGCCAGATTTAACTTGTATTGAAATCTCCGGTTGCCCCATCATCTGCTGTCTAACACCATATTCCTGCTGCTAATTAGCAGCATAACCCAAATCTGAAGTCATCGAAATGCCTAAGTGACAGTTAACACTCAAACTTGGTTGAGACCTGGGTTAGACTCGATCAGATGGTACTGAACAAGCATATATAATTTTACTCAACTATCTGTTAAGTATGTATTCACTTAAGAAACAAAAGTCATGTCATTCCACCACTGGCTTTGTCTTATAAAATTAAAACCTCAAATCCATATTTTCCATATCTAGTACTATCACCAAACAGTGGATTGTTGATGTTTGGGATATATTCTGTATGCATAGAGGATAAATTGTACAAGACTTATCAGTCTGGAAAAAATATAATTAAGGAAGGATGCTATAAGTCTATAAAATTATAACTTCGATGGAAAAGGGGAAAAAAAGAACATCTGCTCACTGTTTCTCATAATACAAGAAAGGAGCCACTAATGAGCTGATCGAGTATTAGGTAATTATTGAGTCATACGTTGACTGTTGATTTATCATTTTGCATTCAGGGTTTTGGCTGAGGTATTGCTTGCTTGTTTTGCATAACAAAAACTCATTGTGCGTCACTGAAGAGCTTCAGATATACTAGTACCAAAATGACTGACTTCAGATTGAGACACTGGTACGCATGAGATGACCACATCGAAGATGTCGCTTCAGCTACCTGCTCCTTTCCCAAATGTCTCTTGATTTTATGTTGTCAAATCAGTTCCCAAACACCATTACTTTTTTCCTAGCTCTGCATAAATGTTCAAGGTTGTTACCCAGCAGCATGTGTCGCTGGCTGACATTGGACTGCAGGGAGGACAAACAATAATGTTTTATGGTTAACATAGTGCAGAATAAAATGTCAGCTTCAATTTCTTGAATATGTGCATCCACAAGCACTGTATCACCACATTCATCTTGCCATTCAAAGTAGTTTTTCATCCTCAGCAAAGTAATGAAAAGAGACAAGGGAATCATATGGTTGACAACAACAGATGCAGCATTTGCCTTTTTGAGGACTTCGTTGAATGTAAATAGGGATGGTATTGATATCCTCTGATTTCTGTGTAAAAAAGGAGGTAAATTCTTACTACATATGGTACCTCATAACATCACATAGAAATGGTTTGTATTATTGTTGTGGTCTTGGACCATACAGAGATAGAAGATCCACAAGAACAGGACCACTGCTTTTGCATTAAAAGGCTGGAGAATCTTTAATGGCTTCATTTCTTTGACTAATCATTCAGTACATAAATGAAAGCTATCCTTAAACAATGTACAGAACAGGCACATTCCAATACTCAGCAGAACTATGTTGGTATTGCAGTGTTATTTGTTGGCAGGGAAATCTACACTGGTAGTCTTCTTTTCAGCTCATATAAAGCAAGGTTTGCAAAAAATGCTGCAACTCAGTCTGCTTTGCTTTAAAAAAATTCAGTAAAAGAATGGAATTAGTTTTTTCTCTTTATCCTTCCAACAATCAGAGACGAGGGTGATACTGATGCATGGACACCTGCATTATAATGTGATTCACGTTGGAGGGAATCAAGACAGTTGCCAAACAGTTACAATTTGTTAAAACAATATTAAGATCCCCTTAAAAGGAAAGCTGTACTCATTTTCATTATCAGTGCAGACTCATAGTTCATTTCCATAATTTGCAGACTGTGAAATGTGTTAACGCGCACTTTTGCTACTCACGGTAAAGAAGGGTGACAGTCTTGGGGCTCAGGTTTGTTAAAAGCAGCAGTTTCTAAGCTGCAGTCCCCGATAGTTGTCTCTGAAAAGTAATATTCTGCACAAATGTGGAAAAAAACGGATGCTTATTTCCGTTTGGCTTACGTGTGGATTTAAAGACTCACTGGCACAATTCTACTCGCCCTTGGGGTTGGCACTTAGGTATTAGGCGTTGCAATTTTTAGATGCTAAATGAAGAAGAAGCAAAGGGCTGAGGAAAAGTAAGACAGAGCAGATCAAATGAAGACAAGCATTTCATAGAAATCATGACCATCAAGTTACATCTGATCTTTTAAACAGACTTTTCTGTTACAGGCTGTTTCACACTCATACTGAAGACTTTAGGTCAGATAATTCAGCGTTCAAACTAGCTCTAAAATTTATGCCGTCAATACAGACATCAATTTGTCATTGCCTGAGATCCCTACAATGTCAGACAATCACTCATGCAATATATATCCAACAGTTCCTCCCTCTCCATGCAAGTAAAATGCCCCAAATCTCCCCTAGTTTCAAGTGGAGAAAATTTTCTTCCCAACAGAAAGCCTCATGAACAGTATGATGTTGTGTATTTGAGCTGTGCTTACTAGACAGAGGATTTTTGTAGAGAATGATCCATTTCTCAGTGTGCTACCTCTACCCATAGTATATTCCTCATATATTAGAGTACAGTGGAAGTAGTCAAAGAGGCAATAAGGGTGAAAATAAATTTCCAAATAAAAAAGTTAACTAGCAGAAGACCTGAGGCCTGGAATTGGAATTTAATCATTGTTTTAATTCAAAACTACCAACATTATGATTATACTAAAGGCCATCCAAGCAATTATTTTACTGAAAGGATCCATGAAGGAGAAGAAATGAATCAGTACAGATCCTTCCCACCCCTTCTTTCACCCATTGCAGGGGAAAGAATTTATATCAGAGATGTATTTTAGTAAGACAATGAATTTCATCTTGAAGATGCTCATCATAAGTCACTGCTAAGTCATTCCTTTGATCATCCCACCTAAGAGGAAATTAGATGTATTTCGCAACTGAATTTATCTAGCAGCAACTTGTATCCAACGAACCTGTTCCTAGCTGCCAGGTGTCCCACTTACCAGGCTTCATTTTGATGCTTGATTTTTTACATCACATCATCATGTCATCTCTCCAATTTGTCTTAAAGTAAGCTCTTAGTAAGGTGAGCCTTAAATCTTGTTTTGCAAACTTGCAGATCTTTCATTCCCCTCTTTTGAAATCTTTCAGCTATTTCCATGTCTTCCTGAAGCTTTGGAAACCAGAAAAAGAGGAAATATTTTAGCAGAAGACATAAAATAAAGATTCTTTTTTCTTTTGTATTGGTGTTCTGCTCTATCTGCATCCAAGGATTTTGCCACAGCTTTACTTTTAAAGGTCATCTCTACCATTTAACATGCATCTGCATCTGTTTTTTAGATCTATCCCTTTAAATTTGTCCCTACAAGAAGATGCATCATGTTGTAGAGAATGTCAGAACATTATGAAATTTTGTGAAGCAGGAAAGCATAGAGTGGAAAAAGGGGCAGCTAAGCAGTTGTATGTCAGAAAGAAAAAACAGAAGAGGTATTTGGGAAAAAAACCCCAACCCATCTGAAAAGCCCCAGTGGTAGAGGCAGCAAGTAGACCTGAGAAGGGCTGCAGGACAAGATAACAGTTACAGTGTCTTATTCCTCTTTCTTGATTTCTCTTTCTGTCTCTTCCTTATTTAAAAAAAAAATATATTCCTGCAGTTCTGCATCAGAATTAAAAGTTGCAGGGCCTGCACCATAGCGTTTTATTTGAAACCTCACTAATTTGTGAGAACAAGTCAGGTTTCTAGAATAAAATACTTTAAAGATAGTTCCTCTTACCTATAATTTAAGAAGTATTTTCCTGTTTTTCTTATTCCTAAATTTATTAGTGGATAAAAGACATTAAAAAAATCTATTTCTGAGACATTTGGCTTTTTTGTGCAATGTTGGAATTCTTAACATCAGCTGGTACCCACAGAATGAATGGGAAGTGTATTACTGACTTTGTTGGTCTTTGGACCAGTTCCTGGGTGAGAATGCATTTGACATGTATAGAAATAACGGCATCCTCAAGTGGGGAATAAGCAGTTGAAGCACAGTAATTGTCATGACACAAAGATCTCGTTTTCGTATAAATGTCACTTCTACTATAAACAGAGGGAGAAAATAGTAACAAGACAGTGGACAGAATTATTCCACTGAAATGTTTTCCATGAAGCATGAGATTCTATCAGGAGATGACATTTAGTGTGGAAAAAATGAACATTTCTTGCAAACATTTTTAAGCAATTTTTCATCGCCAATAATGTCTGAAAAGTGACTAACAATCTTGAACACTGATTTCTCTACCAATACTCTCTACCAATACACACCTTCTAGAACAGTTCACTCATCTCACTCAAAGACAATCACGGTGTTTCATAAACTTTTTAAAAGCTAGGTCTTCTAGAAAACAACATCAGTTTCAGCAACCTGGTCTTTATCAGACATTATAGCCCCATGTATGCTTCTCCTGTACACCTTTTCTAGTAGTCCTTTATTTGCAGCAGATATGTGCTTGAAAAAAGTAGTGTAGACCTTCCTAATATGACAATTTCTCTCTTTTATTGTAGCCACGGGTAAGCAGTGGAGCTTTAGGGTATATTGCTGTTCGAGTTATCACTAAAACTAATGAATTTTGACCTCAGAGCTATTGATTTTTCGAGACACTGCTGCCCTCCTGCTGTTAGATAGAAGAAGGGGAGCTAGCTCTGTCCATTTCTTAGAGATTCATTAGGGATTCTTTTATTAGTCCTCATATAAGTTGTCCTAAAAGATAGTGATTTGAAGAAAAAATATATTCTGTGGTAACAATATAGGCTGGATTGGCCAGGATTAGCTATGTTTGCTCTTTTAATGGCATCAGGATAAAAAGGATGCTGGTTCATATCTATTGCTGCTTACCCGAAGAGGGGGTGAGGAGGTGAGGCCCAATGCGGAGGCAGTCAGCAGAAGGAAAATAAAGGACAGCAAACCTCTCACCACTGTGCCAGGAGGTGTCTCTCAACAGGTTTCTGGATGGGTGAGCTTTTTGTAAAGGACAGACCTTTGGTCCTAGGGGAGACAACTCCTACCTCTTGGCACAACACGTAAGTTGGGTGGGCAAAAAGATTTTGGTTTCACTGCTTCTCCTTAGCTGTGTTATCCTGTAAACCTGCCTTGGATTCAATTTAGGCCTGGTAGGATTATAGTACTGTGCTTCTGTGCTAAAGAATATGGCAGTTTGCCATTTTAATCTATGCAGTGTGTCTAAGCAATTCTTGCCTGCTCATCTGAGCAACTTTTCACCGTATCTGAGTTGGGGAATAAGGAGGAAACAATAGATGTGGGAAAGGCAAGCTAAACAGAAATTTCTGCTTTTGAATAATCTGCTCCCTCTTTTATCCCTTATTTTCCCATCTCAGTTTAACAACTTTACTTGCTCAAGTGTAACAAAACTTGTATTTATGCTTTATACGAACTCCAGCAAAACATTGGAGATCAGCTCTTGGAGAGTAAAATCCAGTGCTACCTTTATGTGTTTTCTTTCAACATCTGGGCACAAATCTCTTCTGTGTCTTCAAGGACTGCTTTGTTTATGACATTATTCATTGTTTTAGATACTTGGCTTCTGAAGTTGGCTCTTGTAGTGTTTGTTGCCTCTAAGCAGACAAAGGCAGAAGTGCATTTTATCTTTTTGACTACTTGGTCTTTGCATTTGTGAGATGGAGCCTCCAAGAAAGGACAAAAATAGTTATGTTGCCTTCAAATGTGAATAGCCTACACCTGGGGATGTACTCGTTAGGTACTTACGTTCTACTTCCCATGCCTTACGTATTAACAGTTTTGTTCTCTTCTTTCACTTAACCTAAAAAAAAAAAGAATAATAAGTCAAGGATCAACAACTATCCCAGCAACAAACACATTACTGTCTCATTCTGAAGTATGGATATGACAGAAAGGAGGAGTCTGAGGGATCTTATGAAACTTCACCAAGAAAGTTAGACACAGCATTCTAATATAAAAATACTAACAATTATACTAAAGGATTGAGCTTTCTGAAAATACGTATTTTTATTCTTCTGTTTATCTCTAGGACTGTTACAGCACCTTGTCATCTTCATACTTTTATAAAAGTTTAAGCCAAAGCCTAGATGACTGTACGAATATCTAGAGAATGGGGCTGTGTTGCAGACAGTCTGATCTCTCCTTGTTTCCATGTAAGTGCAAGGTAATAACAACTAACTACATACCTATATGAACAGTGAAACTTTTTGGCCTTCTCGCTGATGGGGCCATCATTCTTCAAAAATTGCACCTTTGCAACCCTCTCCCAATAATTTATGCATTTCAGATGTAGTAAACACAAGTTTTTATTACTACTTACCTTCTTTCTTGGACACTGATGCAAGTCAGAAGCTGGCCCTGAATAACAAATTATGGGAAAATAACATTATTCCACTTTCAGAGATACGGAAACTAAAGAAAGAGGCCACAGAACAATTTAAGGTCATAGCCATCTTGATCTAAATCAAAGATCATGTTTTAACTCAGCAAGCAGTTTCTTTGGATATGTTCACTGTCAGTTTGCTCTTCATACATTTTTCATATAAATTCAAGCCCTTCAAAGAACTGATTACTGTGCATAACTTCCAGGTTCTTTAAATCAACATGCAAGCTGGTTGATCCTTTTTTTGCTAGCCATATAGCAGGTGATCTGTAGCCCCACAGCTCGATGTTCATTCCTGAGTGTATTGTGCCTGAGGCAGGAGGTTGCAGAAGGCAGGAATTCTCCTTCTTTGCATGACAAGAGGTGCTAGTGTAGCCCCATATAAATATGGGATAGGTGCTGCAATACAACTAGAAGGCTCTTTTGTTTCAGAGGATTCATTTATGTTGGGCCAAGAGAGTCTGAAAAAAATGGTCTAAGCATCTTTCTGCATTTGGTACTCAGGTAAAGTAAAATGTGATCTTATTTCTGAGAGCCTTTTTTGGTGGAATGAGGTGCTGTAGATCCTGCTTGGAAACCATGCCTTCAATGTGGGCTTTTTAACTTAAAGAGGGAGTACCTTTGCTTTAATGTAATCTTAATGTGATGCATTAAGAAAAGCCACTTCACAGGTTGTTGAGAAGTAATTTGTGTGCTGCAAAAACTCACAATAGAAGTTTGCTTAGAGGCATATCCAAAAGTAAGCAGGACAACCATCAATACTGAGTGTGCTTCTCTGGCACGTCATAGCACATGATGAGGCAATAAATGTATTTTGTAATGTCTTACTTGTTGTTTGATATTGATGTAATTTACTTTACAGCCTAGTATTTTATGGTACTTAATATCAAATCACACATCAATATACAGAAGCAAAATCTGAAAATGACATAATAAATTACAAGTGGCTGTGAGATGCATCATAAAGATGACACAAAATAATGTGAAACAAATAATATTTCAGAATAGAATTACCCAATTTGCTAGAGACATTTACTAGAAATACTTTCTCTGCATTGATTATTCACAACCCAGAAACTTCATAGTATAAATTATACTATCTAACATAATATGTTTTCCAAACTGAAGACCTTCTGGTACTTCTGGACTGTTTCTTGGAAGATTTTCCTTTGTTTGATTGATTTTAAACAAGAAAGCAGATAAAACCCCGTTATTAACAACTTGAAAGAATTACAATGTGGAATAGTCGAGCTTATGATCAGGCCCAGTCAGCATGGGTTCATGAAAGGCAGGTCCTGCTTGACTAACCTTATCTCCTTCTGTGAAAGGTGACCCGCTTAGTGGATGAGGGAAGGGCTTTGGTGTTGTCTACCTAGACTTTAGTAAAGCCTTTGACACCATTTCCCACAGCATTCTCCTAGAGAAACTGTCTGCTCATGGTTTGGATGGGCGTACGCTTCGCTGGGTAGAAAACCGTCTGGATGGCCAGGCCCAAAGTGTTGTGGTTACTGGAGTTAAATCCAGTTGGCGGCTGGTCACAAGTGATGTTCCCCAGGGCTCAGTACTGAGGCCTGTTCTGTTTAATATCTTTAGCAATGATCTGGGTGAGGGGATTGAGTGCACCCTCAGTAAGTTTGCAGCCAACACCAAGTTGGATGGGAGTATTGATCGGCTCAAGGGTAGGAAGGCTCTACAGAGGGTTGTGGACAGGCTGGATCAATGGGCCGAGGCCAATGGTATGAGGTTCAACACAGCCAAATGCCAGGTCCTGCACTTGGGTCACAAGTGCAGTACAGGCTTGGGGAAGGGTGGCCAGAAAGCTTCCTATCAGAAAAGGACCTGGGGGTGTTGGTCAACAACTGGCTGAATATGAGTCAGCAGTGTGCCCAGGTGGCCAAGAAGGCCAATAGCATCCTGGCTTGTATCAGAAATAGCGTGGCCAGAAGGACTAGGGAAGTGACTGTCCTGCTGTACTTGGCAGTGGTGAAGCTGCACCTTGAATACTGTGTTCAGTTTTGGGCCTCTCACTACAAGAAAGACATTGGGGTGCTGGAGTGTGTTCAGAAAAGGTCAATGAAGCTGGTGAGGGGTCTAGAGCACAAGTCTTATGAGGAGCAGCTGAGGGAACTGGGGTTGTTTAACCTGGAGAAAGGGAGGCTGAGGGGAGACCTTATCGCTCTCTACAACTACCTGAAAGGAGGTTTGTAGTGAGGTGGGGGTCAGTCTCTTCTCCCAAGTAACAAGTGATACAACAAGAGGAAACGGCCTCAAGTTGTGCCAGGGGAGGTTTAGATTGGATATTCGGAAAAATTTCTTCACTGAAAGGGCTGTCAAGCATTGGAACAGGCTGCCCAGGGAAGTGGTTGAGTCACCATTCCTGGAGGTATTTAAAAGACATATAGATGTGGCGCCTGGAGACACGGTTTAGTGATGAACTTGGCAGTGCTATGTTAATGGTTGGACTTGGTGATCTCAGAAGTCTTTTCCAACCTATGATTCCATGATTCTTTCAGATTTTCTCCTTGTCTTTTCCTATTCAGATGCGGGAAAGTTTACTGAGATTTTTCCATCATTGCAAAGAAAGTCTCTGCAAATTCTCCCCCTCTACCCCAGCGCCCCCACAAAAGAAAAGGAAACAAACAACCAATATTCAGAACAGAGAAAGGAAAGAAGGATTTTAGCCAGAACAGAGATTCAACAATTTAACAATTGTATGTGTGAAAGGGTGTTGAGTGAGAGTCATAAATACTACTAGAATATAGTAGTCTATATGAAAAATGGTATTTTACTTAACCAGCAGTCTTGAAAAGATTGTCAGTCCTGACAGTATTTATGAATAGAGCTCACACAGTTCCATTTTTCTCTGGTTATACCTCCATAAAACTTTCTTAATCAGTGGAAATTTCACATGTGGCACTGCTGCAATAAATTTTTGAAACAGTCAGTTAAATGAAGCCATTCTCCATGAGCATTTCTAGTATGTCTTAAAGGTTTTCAATGAGGATAACAACAATTTATAAAATATCGTAAAATGTTGTCTAGAATTGTTGACTGCTACCAAAAAACAAGCAGCAGTGTTTTATTTTCTGGATAGAGTATCTAAAGTTTCTAAATTATTAAAAGCATGTTTTGTAATTCCCTTTAAATCTCCTGCTTTACATTTTTTGTTGTAAGAAATCTGCAATTACTGTAGTCCCCAGCTGTAGTTTACTAAAATATTTTTCAACTGGCAAATTGTTATGGGGTTTCTGAATGCCAGAACCATGACAGGAAAATCTTCCATTTGTTTTAGAAAAGAAATAAAACACATTTTTTGGAATACTGTATGTAGTATTTTTTGAATATCCTATGTGACTGGAGATAAATGTATAGCATGTTGCACTCCAAGGGTTTCATTCAGACTCATGCTGGTTTTTATGGCTGTAGATCTCACTGGGTTGCTTCTGTGCTGGCTATTTCTAGCTGAAGATGCATTTATTTTTTCAGCTCATTCTACCAGTTTCAGCTTTTGCAGTTTAAACGGGTCCAGTAGCTATGACAAAAGAAGAAATTATACCTCATCAGGATTAAGTGCTGGTGAGTTTTGTTTGTAATGCAGATGCTTTTCATTAAAAGCTAGGCTCCCTGCTACTGTGTTCTCTTTCACCAACTATGGAAACAAGGCAATGCATATAAAAAGAGCAGAAGATACTTAGGCAGCTGAAAACAGTCCCACCTGTTCATACTTCTAATCTGGCTTTTGATTTCCTTTACAAGCAAAATTATATCTTGGCTGATGAAAATACAGTGGAGATACTAGAAAGCAACCTAAATTTGAGAAAATCAAAAAACATGGCAAGCTTGTTTTCCTAAAATCCACGTTCATGCATTTCTGAAGTATGTTAACATGGTTCTTTTTAATCTGCAGGAGTTAAGTCTTGCAAAACGACATTGAGCAGTGACATAGAACCATTTTCAAAGTGTTACATTGTTATGCAACAATACATAAAGTGCTTACATTACTTTATAAAGATATCTTACTAGCTCTTCATACCTAATTTCTCAAAGTATCAAACTGTTACTTTATTCAGCTGATAACACTTGATGTGTTCAATTTTGTTTAGCAAAACTTATAAAAAAATAATAGAAAATTCTGATACAAGAAAATAAAGACAAATTGCTGAATATTTGAGTGGCATGTTCTTCTGCCTCCGGCAGTAGCTGCCAAGCTGGAGAGCTGTACCGTCCCCTCAATTAGATTGGATCTGTATTGATGCCTGATTACCGCTAATTAAGCATTTAAAAATTTTCACATAGGTTGGAGCTTCAGGCTACAAATGAATGAAAACATCCATGGTTCATTGTGCCTTAATGATCCTGTGGACAGATATTATTAACTCCTTACATTATCAATTCATATTAGACAATCTCCAGAAGAGCTGCTGGTCAGAATTTATATATGCTCCATTATATCCTTGCAAATTAAATCACAGGCACAGATAGTAAATGCTGAGTAAATAAATAAATAAATGAGAAAATAAATAAAAGAACAACATCCCTATTTATCTGTCTGTTTTTCAGTTACATTCCTGCTTTCATGTGTGTCTTGCTCAGATAATAAATGAGAAATCCACAGGATATTCCTTATTCTATGCATCTTTTAAATATGCTAAGAAATGAATTTATTTGCAAGTGGAGTAGTTCTGCTAGCACACTCCAAACATTCAACGGCAAATTATTGATTCAACATCATCTCTATAAAAAAACCCAACCCTCAAATAAAAATTCATGTCAGATTCTCTGTAACACAACTTCTGGGAAAGAAACACTCTCTGTATTTCATTGAGGCTGTTATTTAATTGCACACGAAGTCAGTTCATGATCTTCTTTTGCAGTCTCACATGTGTTGAACAGGAAATGCTAAAACACTGAAATAACCTCAGTGGGACACTGTGCATCTCAAAGAAGATGATCGGGCACCAAAAGCAAACCTCTGCTGTCTTTGCTAAGACAAAAAGAAGGAGCCAGCTTAAAATGACTCCTCTCATCCCTTCCAGGAGCCGTACAGGGCCTTGTAATTAACACCGCAGAAGAACAATGAGGGGCTGTAAGGAATTTGTGGAGGAGCCTGGCCTCTGCCCACAGTGCTGAGCGCGACCATCTCTTCTGTGGGCACCAGCAGAGCCATCCTTGTGTGTCTGACACTTGGAAAAGGCAGCCAGAGGGGCGGCGAGTCTCCTCTACAACTTGCGTCCTTAAGTGTAGCGCAACCTCTAAACTCTGCAGAGCACCTCTCAGTCCTGTTCTGCATCGCTGTTTGTCAGCGTGAGTGTAAAGCTGCAACAGGAAACCATGGGAAGATTTAGATCAAAACTTGCAGTCAGGAATAGTTTGGTGAGGACAACTGTTGTGAATTCAAGTATCTTAAAAACTGGCGTGGCTTGTGCTGTGTGATATTACAAATATTCTGAACATGAATGCATGCTGTCACTGCTTTAGTGCGCGTTAGATATAATATGTCATACCTTGGTACATACTTAAACAAAAAAATTGTTTAAAGCAGACAGAAATCAGAACAGTGTCTCTAACTGTACTTGTATCAGTACGAGCGAAACAATCTCTAATCTGTGTAACGTACTGAAGCAACCCTTTTAATTGATTAGCATAATATGATTGATTGATTTCTTAATATTTGTAATAGGTATTGCTTTCTAGCAGCCTCTGACATGGAGTGCAGTGTGCCTAGTACCTTTTGCCTACAAGTCTGATTCTCTTGCTTATTTTATTAATATGGAGCCTATATAAGTCAGGTTTCACATTGTTGCATAGCTATACTCTGCTGCTCAAACAACGGTGCGTGATCAGAGACCTTTACTCTTAGATTTCTCCTGGCAAAGCAGGAGCAGTTCACAGGGGATGGCGAATGCCTTCAAATATATCCCACCTGAAAGCAAGTGACAGCCCTTTTGCAACTGATCCTAGCGCCTGCAATCTGATCCAGTTCTGCACAGTGGAACCTGTGGGGGCTGCTCTTTGCAGCGAGCACGGATACATTCAGTATATACTCACTGTGTTTTTCCACTCCCCTGGATGCCCAGCTGAGATATTAAGAAGTAATCTCTGGGCAGCTGCCAGACAGGATATAGTTTGTTTCCTGGAGATCAATATCCTAGGCCGGAGGGACTGCACTAGTAGTTCAGCACTTCTGCATGAGCGCAATTAATTACATAGGTGAGCCCTGTGTTTTAGACACTCTTTCATCCTTGATCTGCCTAACAGCCTCTCTGCTAGGGATTATCCTCCCTCCTCACTGACTAATTTGACAACAGACTTTATCTGTGCCCTTTGAGATAAAGATGAGAGACACGGAGCTGCCTATCGGTGTTCTGAGTTTTGTAGTGTTTAAGAAAAAATGCCTTTATAACGTAAACTCCATTATGAAGGATACAAAGGAAGCCCCCACTGCAAGTTATCTAATCAAAGGAGAACTCCCCTGGTGCTACTGAGAACAGAAATTGTGATGAGCTCTGTTCTGCTCTAAATTACTAATTGACTTTTTCTAAAGAACACCTACTAGGAATCTTGAAGTTTTATGGCAAATGCTAAACAGCAGCTGTTTTCTAATTGTGCTTCTCATTCTATACTCCTCACAAATATCTCTTTTGAATAATAAGCTAGAGACACTTCCAGTTAAAAGCAGTGCAGATCAGAGGAAACTACGTTAATGTAAGAGGATACGTCTTAAGCTCAGAAAAGCCATGAAATTTATGGATGACTTTTAATAATCCTCTCTTTATCGTTCTTTTATATGTTGGTGTTTCCATGGCTTGTTTTATGGCATGAGAGGCTGACATGCTGTTGTGAGCATCCCATGATGAATATCTGCTTATAAGCACACAGAGAAAGAAGTAATTACAGTGTTAATACCGAGTTTTATGTCATTAAATCACTAAGCAAAACTTCTATTTAAAAAATGTGATTATCATTAGCAAGTTATCGTTGATGATCATTCTGCTAATTCAAGAAAATTACTGGTAACAAGACTTTCTTCTGGACAGAATCAGACCCTTTGTGACAAGTTGTCAAGTGGACAACAGCTGCTGTGTATAGGCAAGTACACTTACATGCTTCTTTGCCTTCATTTTTAGTATCTTTCATTTTACTTAGTCAATTCACTGCCTGTGTGGGCCGGTGTAGAAAATGCATATATATTTCTTACCCCAGAGAACGCATTTTATATATAATTGATACAAAAAAATTTCTGTTATTCCAGAATATATGTATGGTGTTATTCTATGGTGTTAATAATGGCTAGGTGTTTAAAAAACATAAAGACAGAAAAAGAGTCGAAATGCTGGTAGAAGCAATACTTAAAAACAAAAGATAGGAAAGACGAAATAGGTTACAATTTTGAAGATGTTCTCTCTGAATAATTTAACACTTTAAATTGGTGTCCTGATTTTCAGCTCTGTCAAGCTGATTTAGATATCATAGTATAGAATTAGGAATGCAATTAAAAGTTTCATTAACATTTTTGTATAGCTGCAAAAAATATTTTTGGGGAAGACAAAAGTAGTTGCAGGGGCAAGTATTCCTGAATATTATGTTTTGATGAGTACGGGATTTTGAGCCGGATGAATCAGCCATGACACCCTGCATCAAGTTTAATCCATAAATGTGCTATACCAAAAAGCTGGTTTTAAGTTTTGAAGTGCAAAAGTGAAAGATTTAACAAAAGAAAATCTTGATGCCCTTATTTATGCACGGGCAAAACCCACACTTGCCTGACATGGCGGGTTCCAGCAGTGACTGGTGGATGGGAGTGTTACAGAGAACTGCATTGTCTTTATGGACAGCCAGAATTCACTGTGCCCTCAAGCCTGTTGCGCACTTGCCTTGGACAACAACAACAGGACTGTTTGCTAAGGAGACCATTCTCTCTGGTTCTCTCAGTGGTCTGTCATGTGGTTCGGCAGCAAGGGCAGATGGGATTGAGTGGTTAAACCAGACCTGCAGCGTAGATAAATAGGCTCCAGTATGTGGGACACTCCCTGTGGTGCACCAGCTACTGCATCAGCCCGGACCTAAATGGTGAGGAATGCGTCAGGAGGTACGCCACGCAGGCAGCTGGCCAGCTTAGCTTTGCAGCTACTCTTACACTGCTGTTTAATTATAACTAGAAACCGTCTCTGTTGAACCATGTCTGATCGGAGGTTCAGTGACTGCAGTGTGATAAATTGCTGCTAGGTTAGAGGTCTGGCATCTTTAACATTTATCCACCTTGGTGTGAACAACTATAAAAACCACAAGGCAATGAGGGTTCTGGTTTCAAAGGGGACTGCCTGCATGAAGGCGGCATGCAGGACCTGCCTCTGTGTGAACTTTTGAGCAAGGAGGCATTTTATATTACATTGTCTTTTCCATCATCTAATTTTCTTGCCTTGGGAATTCAGTTGTGAACTGACCGCAGTCCATCATGCTATACATAAATTACTAAGAGAACTTTGAAGTTCTTTCCACATTTAAAGAGGAGGTTCAAAAGTATATCCTGAAGGCATTCTGGAGGGATATGTTTTGAAAATTAAAGGAAAAAGCAGGCAAGAGATTCAATATCCAAGTGAGTCTTGTATCAAGGAGGACAATGTTAACAGTGATTCAGAATATCAATCATGTCAAAATCTGCTAATAGGCAGCTTCCCTGCACAGTTATATGTAGGTATGTGTTTACAGATAAATATGTGCACTTTTATGTGTATGCAGACAGGTATATAAACAAAACCTCTTATTTTTTGTTATGGGAACATTAATATTTTTCTAGCTTATAAGTATATAGAACTTGCTAAACAGCTGTTTTCTCTGTGTAGGTAATGGCTTTTAGTTATGCAGTCCTAACAATGATCCCCCATCTGGTTTTACATAAAGAAGTCATCACACATTTTATAAGAATTTCAAAAATGTAAATTATTTACATAAAGAATGCTTTTTGCTGAGGTGGGTGACTCCAGTGGGTTATAAATACTTTAATAACAGAAATAAATAATTCATGCACTTCTTTTTTTTTCTGTTGGTATGAAATCCTTTAATATTCAGAGTAAACATATTTTAGGGATTGTTGGCATTTCTTGAGTGTATGTAGGATTATTCATTGCAGTGTATTTCCATAGTTTGAAAACAACTTGAGTGCAGAGAGCCCCCAAACTAAACAAAAATTTTTCACAACAATTAAGGACTTGTTTCAGTGATGTACTTAAGCTACATTCTTAATTTTGAGCACATTCTGAACCCCACCCAACTCATTAAAGGCTCAGCACAAGCTTAGGTACTGCTGAATTCAGTAAGAGTTAGTATGTGCTCAAGTGCTTCCCTGAACAAAAGCCTAAACTCTTGCTAGGCTTCTACAGCCTCTAAAAATCCTCCCCGAAGGCAGGTTTTATGCTGCAGACAGAACATACCGCAAGTGCTATTGCAGACTTTGTCATCTTTGCTGGAAGCTGCTTGCAACTGATCCAGCACACTCCCGCGTTCCAGGAGTTTAAAGGAGGAGGGAGTGTGTGGAGTCACCCTCAGGTTTCCCTCTTCCCAGCTTCTCTCATGTGTAAAGCCCTGTGTTCTCATGGAGAGAGACCATCAGCTCTCAGCGCATCTGACAGAGAAGAACTTGCTGCTCTGCAGTTTTGTACTTCTCATCTTCTGTGCAGACCAGAACAATCAGGCTCCCCTTCTTGCACGGTTCTGGGTGCGCTTAATCAATTAGAAGGAAGCTCAGGACGCATCTTGCTTCGATGATAGATACTATCCTTTTGCTGTGTTCTTCAGGCATTTAAAATAACCCATTCCAGAGGAAACCAAGCTGGTTTTGCAGTACTAAGTGGGAATTTAACTTGATTTAATAATCAGAAATTTAGCTGTTATCCTTTTGTCAGTGAATGCTAGTGTTTCACCCTGAATGCTTCCTACATTTTTTTAATGTACATATTCCATATGGGGGGTTTGTCCTTCTTTTGTCCCTTTTGTGTTTCTTCCAGCCTTTTCCCAGTTTTCTCTTTTATACTTGCAATCTCTGCTAACTACTCCATTATACCCTTGCAAATATGCCTTGCAAAATTTAGGATAGAATACAAATACACCGGGTATATTTAAAAGTTAATAAAAAGCATTCCCCCCAACCCAAAACAAAAAATCAAACCCCACTCTCCCCAGCCCCCTCCAAAATCCAACACAACTCACCTACTTGTAGTATGCCTGTTTTCTGCCCCACTATCTATAAAGTATGACAACAGATTGTTTGCCTAAATGTGATTCTTATTCTGAAACAGAAGAAAAGATATATTTCTCTTTCTTTAAAGAAGTTATTGGACTAATATTCCTCCAAAACCAATGTTGGAAATATAAAGTCAAAGTAGTGTAGTAACAGCTGATGTGTATCCATCCCTTCAGATTTATAAACTGACAAAATAAGCAAGTCATCTATCCACGCTGATGCCTTGGCACATGTTGGCACACATATAATTAGGAAGTTAGTTTCCAAGAGGAGGTCACTGTGTTTTACAGAGCCTGAGTATGCCAGAGATCAGGACTGCCGGTGATTTAGCTAAAGACATGAGACAATGATCGTCTGGCTGAGAGGGTTCATCATTGTTATGAATTCAACAATAAATTTGATGAGATGTTAGGACAATTAGGGTGATGATATGCTCCTTCACAAATGTGCAGAGGAATCATTATGAAAAGGGAAACTGATGAAATCATTAAAGTGAATGTAAACTTGAACTGGATTTGTAAATCAAAGAGGAATTTCCCATGCAGAATTGCTGGATGGGTCTATTACATTATACATCACTCATAAATGCTTAGTAGAGTCCCTTTTTTATCATGAATACATTAACCCAACCATTCTTACACATTGTTTAAGTATAGCTGATTATTTACTTTACCTGACTTTTTACCTCAAATTACTTAATGTGCATCTGAGGAAAACATCATGAGGGTTTGAAGGCACAGTAGGCTTTCATTAGGACAAACATGGTTTTGTGCTAGTTTCCTACCTAACTGTCTTTTCTTTTAGAGGCTATATTGTAAAAAAGAATGAAATATAAACAAATGAAAGTTAGTAGAAATAACTCTAATATACTAAATAAATAAAATTCTTCAATTTTAAATTGGAATCTTCCATAGGTAATTTCCTTGTGGAATGTTTAAAAAAATCTTAATTCCCATCACCATTAAACTATTCTAGGTTTGATTTCCATCTGAAGAAAAATCTACTCATAATATCAATACAAAATATTACAGCATCTCCAAAAAAGAAGAAAATAAAATGTAATGAAACTATAACAATAAGTTTCCTTCTTCGTTACAGAGTGAAACAAAAAAAGAGGGTATTTAGGAACAGGTCTTTTACAGTGATTTGATGTACTCATGGAAAAAGTCCTTTAGTTAGCCAGATCACTCATGGACATTTATATTGAATGTGTTTGCTGAATGTTAAGAGTCTCTGAATAAAGTGAGGTAGTCTAGGGGCCATACTAATCTGCTGGATAATTCAAGGTACAGTGATATCTATGGAGATTTTATGCACGGTGCTGATGTATTTATGGGCTTGCATTATCTATCTTGGCTTCTGAAAAGTAAACTCTGTAATATGAGGCTAATATTAATGTCCAATTACAAATTTCACCCAGGAAGTGTCAAATAACTCTTGAGATGTGGTGGTGGTCTTCTTTCTGCTATCAGAAACAACACATCATTGAAAATATCTGTTGGCAAGTGCTGCCTCTTTTTAGAGAACTTTGGTAAGAACTTTTCTTCTCAAGGGACAACTGAAATAACAAAGTGCCATGTATCTGTGGGGCCGGACACAATAGCCTTCTGTAATTAGCTGGGACATTTGTCCTGGTTTCAGCTGGGATAGAGTTAACATTCTTACTAGCTTCTGGTATAGTGCTGTATTTTGGATTTAGGATGAGAATAACGTTGATAACACAGTGATGTTTTTAGTTGTTGCTAAGCAGTTAAGGACTTTTTCAGCTTCCCATAGAAACTGAGAGGGAACATAGACAGGACAACTGACTCAAGCTGTCCAAAGGAATATTCCATACCATAGATGTCATGCTTAGTATATAAATGGGGGTTGGCCAGGGGGCTGGAATCAGCAATTGCTGCTCAGGAATGGGCTGGGCATTGGTCAGCATGTGGTGAGCAATTGCATTATGTATCACTTGTTTTATATATTTTTTTATTATTATTATTGTTATTATTTTCCCTTCCTTCACTGTCCTATTAAACTGTTTTTATCTCAACCCAGGATTTTAGTTTTTCACTCTGATTCTCTCCCCCATCCTACCGGGGGTGGGGGAAGAGGGCAAGCAGCTGCATGGTGTTTGGGTGCCTTCTGTGTTAAACCATGACAACGTTTCAGGAAATGTCTACTGACTGTCATGTTTAGAGCAGGCGTAACGTTTTTCTTCGATTTGTAGAGTACACATTAGTGTCCTAGCCTATGACGCTAAACACTACATTAAAGTACAGGAGATAATAATTAGGAATTGTATGAGAAATCAAAATGTAGCCTATGCATTTGAGAGCTTATGTCAAAGACATCTGCCTTCGTCCAGATACATACCTGCTTTTGAAACTCCGTCTGTCTTTCAAATACTACATAGAGTATTGCCATTAAACTCATAAATGAAAACTCTTATTCTGGTAGATGCAGCATTGCTAACTTTTCCTAAATCTTAGGCTTTTTGAATGGTATTTATAATTTTATTTTTCAGGGCTGCCTAGTTTTCACCTCATAATACATGAAGGTGCATTGGTTGGTTAGGGGTTCGTTTCAAAGATAATGGCCTACAGAGATACTGTGAAGAAAGTTAAGAAACTTACCTTAATTTTTTATAGTTTTCCTCAGGTGAGCAATGAAAGGAAATCATTCCTTCCAATATTACACTTTGGACTGATTACGTCTTTATTTATCCAGTTATGACCTTGCAAACTGCAGTGTATTTCGTTTTAACTATGAAGACAAATTGCTGTATATCTTCCTTTTCTGCATTATAGCAAATGCAAAATGCAGGACTGTCTCAGCTTCTGACTGAGAATAGTTGTGACCATGATATGCTCACTCTGCTGTAATAGCTCCTTATAAAGTAATTGGTTATATGATGAATAACTCTTAGATTTTTTTTGAAGTCCTTGATAAGGAAGAGAGATTATGTTTGAAACCCTCTTTATGAAACTTCTGCTGCTTCATACTTGTGCTTTCACATGCCTTTCATAAAAGCATTCAGTAAGTCAAAACTCTGGAAATATGCAGCAAAACGCATCTTAAACAAAGAGATGGGTATTAGCAGAGTTATAGCAAGCCTCTGTGGATATTTGTTTTTTTTCTTTAGCTGCACTTGCGGGTAGGATTTGGATGAAGAAGGGCATCTGAGGGCTCACCCAGCAGCTTAGAAAAGTCACAGGTTCAGTTAGGGTGATGGGTGGGACTCGTCAACAAACTACCGGCGCAAGGATAGGAATTAAAAAAACTTCTTCACGCTTGATGTCATAGACAGCAGTGCTGTTAGTGGGCAGTAGCTGTAGTGTGTAGCAGGTTACTAGGCTGGGGAAATTCTCCGGGACAGGAACCAGACATACCCAGACTTTCCTCTCCCCCTCAGGCAAGGAAGTGGGGGAGAGCCTGTGCAGAGTCTCTTGGGCTCTGCCCTGGACTTTTCCCTTCTTTGGACAGCGAGATCACCACATCCAGGATAGGGTTTGATATAGAGATGCCATTGCTTGCGGCAACGGGGAATTGAATGTGTGCTCCTTTGTTCCTAGGTTGTGCTTGCGCTTCTGTTAAGCTGTAAGGAGACAGTAGTCCTTGAATTTCTGCAATGAAGTCAGAGATAAAATGAGAAGGTAGAAAGTGTACTAGATCAGATTTGTAACAAAATAAATATGCAATTTAATGACATAACAGGGAGTGATTATGTTGGAAGAGTTATATGCCATGGCTCCTTGGAAGGGGAGTAGCAGGGTATGCTGGCATCCTCAGCACTGGATATATTTACTCAAATGACATGGCAAAGTAGGGAGAGAAGCAGTGGAAGGAAGGGCGCCAGAATTACTTTGAAACTTGGTCTAAAGACCTGGTCTAAATCCACCTATAAAGATTATTAGGGAGTGACAGGATTAGTATTTAACCCAGGGTTAGCAAAAATCCATGATTTATTTTCTTTTTTTGTGAAAGCGTAGCTTTAATAGTGCTTGTATTTAAATTGTGCCAACTTCTCTGGACTCACAGTGCTACATGTAGTACATTGAGAGTATAATTTTTGATATGTTATTTGACTTATAGGCAGGCCAGAATAGACCTCAGGATGCCCTTATCTTTCTGTGATGTTTTGAAACGTTGTCCTTGGTTTTCAGTGTCTATAGATGTGATCAATTGTTTCTCTTTGACAGTGCTATTATTACATGCATATTCCACAATTCCCGTGCACTAAATTTGTTATTGATCTTTAGAGTAGTATAAACAGTATGCATTTATTTACATGTATATACATGCATGAGGAGGTAATTAATTTACTTGCTATTGATTTGTTTTCCTTTTGATTCTGGCAGACTGTTCATCATTACATTTTGTTATTTATGCAATAATGTTCTGATGAAAGTTGTAAAACTAGAACATTAGTAAGCTTATTTTTGCTGCCTTAGTAAATCTATTTGTAAGGTAGATGCACTAAACAGTAGTCTCTGCACCTATCTTTTTACAAAGGAATGTAAAATAAAACATTTTTCTGAGAGTACAAAGTATAAAAATGATGAATTTACCTCAGCATTCTTGACATCAGCATAAAGCCTCTGTGATAGATCAGGATCCAAAATGAGGAGGTATCAATCTGCTAAGTTTAATCAGTGAGGAGTCCCAATAGTACTAGTGAAATATTAAAAATTATGTGTTTGCTATTGTACTGGAGTGTATGGCTTCGCTTCTCTGCCTGGAGTATCCAACCAAAGCAAGAAAAAATCCACCACTGAATTTAAAGCCAAACTGCTCAAATTAGCCATTTGTATATGCTAACCTCCAAGTGGTTTGAGTTACAAACACTACTGAACTAGGCAGACAATCAAGATTCAGTATGTGTTTATGCTGTCTCCTAGACCATATGTATGAATGGATTTACTGTTGTGCATGCATTTAGATGGTCTGCTCATTCATAAGCCAACTTCTGCATGAGCAAAAGAGAACCTCTCTGCCCTATCTCTCCTGACAGCCTGTCTGGTGTCAGGAGGGATAGACATGCATTCTCTATACAGGGAATGTGTTTACATTACAGCTTGTCATTTTATATTACAGCACTGTATAAAAGCAGGCAGGAATGTCCATTTTGAATAATCTTGTTGCTAGCAAGGGACTGTATCAGGTGAACTTTTTTCTTCTATTTTTCTTCTGTTATTTTTACACATATACTCCGGTGAAGATGAGCTTTGAATGAAACTCAAAAATTTGTAAGGTATTTTGCATCATTTTCAGTGGGTGTTGACAGTAATGGCAATCATCTGATTCATAAACACAGAGAAAACTCAGATTAGTTTTCATACAGTTGCATATAATGTACAAAATGAACTACTGTGTACAGCTATTATAATGCAATAGATTATTCCTGAAAAAAGAGTCTGTGTTTTCAGCACCTTGTTTAAGACTTGGGGGATATACTGTGCCATGGTTTATACAGCAGCATGTGTAGTGGCTGTGATTTCTCTTGCCATGATTATCTACATTGCTTTTAAGTTTGCAAGGTTTATTTTTTGCTTACCTGAACATCTGCTTTGTACACAGTAAAATTTGAATTTTATTAAATGTAGTGGTATTCTCCTATTCTAATATAGACTTCAAAGCATTTTGCAAAGGGGATATTGCTTCTCGTATCTGTATGCCCATTTTACAAAGATATTTCAATTAGGAAGGGAAGCATCTCTTTCAGGTTCTTGTTTAAATGCTGACAAGACCACATTGACTTCCAAATAACTTGTGCCCTTTGAAATCATTATTCCAGTGTCCAATATTTGTTTTTACTTGAGTTAATGATTTCAAACCAGAGGGTAAATAAAATTGAATAGTTAGAGATTTGGGTAAATATATGTACTTTTATGTTAGTATAAGAGGATAGATGCCTAAGAAAAGTGGTATAAATTTAGTAGCTGAGAAATGTATGTAATCATATTACATTTAGCAGTGATTATTTAATTTTAAAGCATTTAAAGTTCAATTTATCACTATTAAATTAAATCACATTTGCAATTAATTTTTAATTATAAAGTATTGTGAAGAAAAGTACATTAAATTAGCCTTTTTGTTTCATTTTCATGTCTGTTACAAAAAAGAAAAAAAAAAGACTCTACAGTAAGTGACATGTTATAATGAATTCTTTTTATATGCAGAAGAATAATTTTGCTGTCTTTTGACAAAAAGTAGTATATAATTTGATAGATATTCTTCCGTAACTTAACAGAGGGCTACCAGAGGGCAGTGCTTGACAGATCCATTCAGCCACTTGCCAGTTATGGGTAGGGATCTGGCTTTGCCCTCCTCCCTGTCAGAGCCTCAGTGTTGGTGACAGCAACAGTTCCTCTCCCCACTGCTGATAGTTTTGGGAATATGACCTGGATGTAAAAGCTGAAACATGCATCTTCAGACCGTTTGAAACCCTGGAGTCCTAGGAGCTAAAGCCAAAGCCGTGGCTTTCACTGAGCAAAGCAGTCGGGTAGCAAGAAAGCACTCCTGTGAGGCAGGTGGAAGGGATATTTGAAGCACAGTTGCCTCCTCACTTATTCTCTCAGGACTCAAATTCTCTTCTGTACTCTTTCTGCTCTTGCTGTGTTCTCTTTAGGTAGGATTTAGCACCTTGGGTTCAGGTGGATCCTCTTGTGTGCACTCTAAGCTTGCTCTTCACTACTAATGCCCTGTAGTTCTGCAAGGCAACCCTACCTTAATGAAAGAGACGGTGGGGCCTGTCCCTTAAGCAAGGCAGAGCTGTCTCCTATCTCCCAGAAAGCACAGATTTTGTCTGTGTATGTAACTTTATTTACATCTCAGAAAACGGTTCTTTTTTGGGAAGCTCAAGTTGCAGTCTTTTTTGCCCCTCTACCTTTCTTACACCGGGGACACAGGACGGCACTCCTCAGATTTTGGCAATGTGTGTGCACTAATCAGGCCTGTAGAAAAGGGCAGAATTATTAACCTTGAGTGCAGAGGTCGCAGACAGCGTTCAGCTGACCCACCTTTCCTGCCTGTGTCTGCCATTGCCTTTGGATCCACTTCAACACAGAGCACTGCCATGCCAGAGATGGCTGCCCAGCACAGGTCACCCACGTCTTCTCTTGTGCAGCTACTTGGTCTCCTTTGAAATCCGTGCGTGAACTTCCTTGGGGGTGTGTTGCTTCTTACAGTTCTTGTGCTTTGGGCATGCCCTGGATCCCTGCTGACTTCAGCCTGAGCTTTAGGGAGCCTGAGAAAACAAAAGCAGACCTTCAGGGCAAACATGAAGCACTCAATAGCAGATGTCTGCTTTGAACAGCTGCATCAATGACATTTAGGCTCTTCAGCAAGCTCTTCTCTGAGCTCAGTTGCTTTATACATCTACACCTCTGTCAATTAGCCCTCTATTACGCAGATTTCAGGTCAGTTTACTTGGAAAATAAAACCAAATAACATATTTGTTGGTACTAATGAGTAATGACTTGAGATATTTCTTCTCTGTTTGTGTGTAATGACTTAAATAACTTCAGCACATTTGCTAAGCTGTAGCTAGTATCTTTGCTTTTGATGTTTTTCTTTTCTTCCTTCTCTCCTCCTTTTGCTGTGAGAAGGTTGAGGCTGATGAGTAAGGCATTACCAGTGCTCAGGTATGTGCCAGGTTTCAGAATGACAAATAATGCATCTTAAAAGCACGTAGGTGGGCAAAGTAACGTGTGCTTCCAGGATGAAAACCCTTCCTGAAAGGCTGACTGTCCCATCCAACACACCCAGTGAACAACTCATAACTGCTGCTGTGGGAGGCAAAAAAGTTTCTTTCTTTACTTCCTGTCATTAGGGAGTGGAAGAATCCAGGTAGTTCTCTTTCTTTCTCTTTTCCCCCAGTCCTTCTGTCTGGTTCTCCATTTGAGGTGAAGAGCACCTTCCCTGCTCATTTCCTCTCTCCTTTACAATGTGGACCAAAAAGACGGGAGGTGGGTGAAGAGCCCAAGACAACTTCTCGCCACCCAGCCTTGGAAGGTGAGAGGAGATGAAGAATCTGGTGACAGCTGAGACTGAGAAGATAAAATTGCTACATGGAGCTAGTGGGAAGGAACAGATGTGGGAACTGTACTGATATGGGGGCTGTACAGGGCAGGGAACTGCTTAATCAGGTTTAATAACAGGAGTTCTACTTTTTCTAAGCCCTACTAAGTGCTCAGTTGTAGCTGGAGTCACTGTGGATTTGAGGAATGTGATCAGGAAATAATGCTTGTCAGGACAAAATCAAAGGATTAATTTTTTTTCTTTTAATTAAAGAAAATGAAAAGCCTGTATTTTGTCAAGTGTGATGCTGGAATCGTTTTATTGCTAATGAGGAAGGGTAACTTCAGGCTTTTTTCTTGGATATCACTAAGTGACCCATTAATTGAGAAAGAGTGTATTTATATGACTTAAGTGATTGGACCTTAAGTGATTATGACCTTTGATTGATTGGACACTTCTAAGATTCAGATGGACAAGGTGCTGGGCCATATTATCTAGACCATGCTTTTGCCAAGAAAGGTTGTACCAGATGATCCTTGAGGTCCCTTCCAACCTGGTATTCTATTATTCTATCATTCTATAATTATAGAATCTGTTTATTTTTCGTCTGTGCTGTATTTGATGACTACAGTTTTGATTCCTTTTAGATCTAAAATTATTTATATTTTAAGGGTAGACTACAACTTTAAATTCAGTTGAGCATATTTTAGATAAAGATTTTTGCTCTCGTAACAGGTGAAAATCTATATAATGAACATGATGTTATTCCCTGAATATTTTTTATTCTTTTTTTATTCTTAAATAATTCTGACCTCTACACATTACATCTTCATGTTAACCCCAACATTTCAATAAGATCCAGCATTGATCTATATCCTAATACTTTCTGTAGATCATCTACTGTAATGCTACAGTGCAGGTATTAGAATCTCAGCCTGCTGGGTTGTCCAGAGACGCTCTCTGGAAGACATATTTTACGGGACCCTGTAGTCATCTTATGAAAGATAATAAGGATGAGCAAATTAAAGCAGTCTGTTGCACTGTTAATAGTGTAGGTAAAGAACAATTAACAAGGACAACCATGGGAGAAGAGAATCTATTTGAATAACGTGAAGGATGTGTGTAAAATCGGAGTTGCTCTGACTTCCTCCATCAGTACTAGACTCTTGTAAGAAAAAACAAAGTAAAGGTAGAGAAAAACGGTGAGGCCTGTGATGATATGCTCCAATTGAACTATTCTGACACTGGTATTTGACTATGTCATTGTGAAATAGTGTTGGCAATTCCAAGTATATGTGTATGGACAACTTTTATAAATTTTCTAAAACCAAATAGGAATAATCAGTTCTGTTGCTCTGATGATGTATTTTCTTTTACTAGCAATCCATTTGGTGTGACTTAATCTGTTTTTTTCAGTGTATAACTTTCTGAGAGGGAGAGGTGCGTGCAAAGTGTATTTAGTAAGAGTTCGATAATTTATTGTCTGGATTTCACAAAAATATATTTGTGTGTCACATATACAAAAACATTTATATATGTGTTCATTGAGGCTGAATGTTTAAAACTGAAAAAAATAACAAATCATTTAATTAAGAATTAGAAAACATATTTAACAAAATGCTTTGTAAATGCTGTGGGAAATGGAGAGTGGCCAAATTTCTGTAAATTTCTACATGGCCTGTAGTCTTTGTTTAGTCAAAATTCCTCTGATATTACTGGGAATTCTGACAAACCGGGACTGTGGGGAGAAATTCTGGCAATCTTGAACTTAATAGAAGAGGCATATTGCTAGAATGGCATCAACATTTAATCCCAGAATGCAAACCAAAGATAAGAAAAGGATGTGCGGTTAACCTGGTTGCTCAAATTTTATATAAATTGAGGTATATTTTAGATGTACGTCTTAGAGGATAGGATGTGGGCAAAATTGTTGCCACTGTCCTAAATAGTTTCAGTTCTGACTACATGTGTGGCTTGTGAAAGCACTTAAGTCTGCAGTTTGTCCTTTACCTTTCTATTGAGCACTCTCACAGATGATGCTTTGAAAAAACAGGTTAAGTAAAAACTGTAATGAACTATACGTTTATACTTCATGAGTTATGCTTAGTGTCCATCCTTCCATTGAAATTAAATTTCCTGCTGCTGGGGGTTTCAGCTGAGTTCTGATTTACTCACAGGGTAGCAAGAGTTGGCATAGCTTAGTAAGGGCTGTGAGGACAATGTCTATATGTTTCTGTGACTCCATCACCGATTCATTTCATGAAGGCTTGGCACTTGCGTAGTGTGGGGAGAAGATCCTTTCACTGCAGTGATGTAGATAAAAGTGTACTCATAATCGGCAAAAGCTGTTTTCTGTGGATGATAATGACCATTTGAATAAAATGAAGCCTCAACGTAAAGCAGAGGCCATAATCTTTCTGTACATTCACTGAAAGAGAATATGTACCTAGAGGTTACTTGCCCTTCATATAGCTAAAAAATTTTAAAAAAAACCTGACCTTTTTACATTTTGAAGATTTAAAGGGTTAATGACACTTGATGGTGAATATGATGTACTCTTTGCAATTGTAGTAATTTGCTGTTGTTGGGGGCTCTGTGCTGTTAACTGATACGAAATCAAAAAACAGTCATGGATTACAAAGTTAAAAAATCCACATGTTCATTTGTGTTAAATTGATACAGCTTCATTGATGCTCATACGTATGTTTTATCACAGAAAGGAATGGCCTGGGAAGCATAATAATTTTTTGGTAGCGGTTAAATAATTTACAGACCCAGAATTTTCCGTGGTGGATCAGCTATTTAGAATATTCCTGCTCATCCCATATAGCGCTTTGGATCTTTGGTATGGCTGAGATACATACCAAAAAAAGAAAAAAGATATTAAAAAAAAGGCAATTAGACCCTTTCAGCAGGCAAAACACATCACGCTTCCCTCGAGCTGACTGCTCAAGCCGGCTGTTCCTCACAACACCTTCAGTCGCAGAATCTGTCCGTACTCAGACACTGTCTCTCACTAAAAGACGCTCTTATACCTTGCCATCTGTCATGTGCTGCCTGTTCTCACGGTAAAGACGGCTCCCCCAGTTTAGTCAGATTTGAGAGTTATTTCCATTGAGATTGGTGATGGAGTAGGCTTCAGAAACGTGTTCCCTTTCCCACTTCTTCCCTTGGATTGATAGCATCTCATATGTAGTCCTAAGCGACTTTGGTGGGACTTCTAAAGGATGAAGATTGGTGCACAGAAAAGGTTGTGCCTGAACCTTGTCATTAGGTAACAGTGTAGAAAGGCTTTGCTTTAGACTTCCTATATTCTATAAAACTTTTGGTAGAGTCACTTGTGTTCAGTAGAAAACCATACACTGGACACTGTTTGTATAAATTTTCAGAAATATGTAGCAATGGTGATGGAGGAAGAGTGAGTGAGAAGGCAAGAAATAAAGAACTGTCTGCAAAGATAATAAATAGCAGGGATGTACTGTATGCGGACAAAATACGCTTTCATGAGGAAAAAGGAAATTACAACGTTGTCATATGATGCATATTTCACCTGGATCTATCAGTTGTGACATAAATACTAAGCTGACAGCTCATACTTCTCTTTTCCCAACAAAATATGAATTTACAAATATTAATCCTGTACTTTTTCCAGTAGAATAGCAAAAGCAGATATGTTAGCAGAAATTAGCAACTTCAGTGACTTCTGAAATATTTTTGACATCTTCCTTTGTCACTGTGATGCTAATTTTCTGTTCAGTCTTCATCTCATTTCCCAGATCATCAGAGTGTTTGCGTTTGAGAGCTAAAATAGCTAAGTGTCTCAGCAAGCATCAGCGACACACGGGTGATCTCCAGTTCCACGTGCACCAGCTGCAGCACATCTTTAGTGAACACCATGGTTAGAAGAGACTTAGATGTGCCAAAGATGATGCCAATGCATCTGTGCATAATTTGGTTCTTCATGACCTCAATTTATTCCACTAGCAATATCTGCTGATGTCTCCACAACTCCTGTCATCCAGATGCTTCAGGTGCCTTGGCCTTTTTTGTCGATGAGGATTCTTCACTGTAAAAATTTTCAGAATTAATAGGCAAATTAAAAGGCTGCGCTCTCAGATATTGATTCACTAACTCTGTGAATAGCCAGATAAGTGTCCAAATACAACAGATGACTGTTTAGCTGCCCGATCCTAAGTAGGACATCTAAGTAAAGTTGTTATAGTGCATTCAAATAAGACCTGATAAAGCAGGAAGCATGCTTTGTATCCGTTGTAATTACAGCATATCCACAGTACAATGGGTACATTGTATGTATCCAGACTGTCATGCAAGCCTGATTTTAAATGCATTGTAATAATTTATGCTAGCTGAGGAACTGTCTTGGTACAGTATGAAAAATATATTCCCTGGTGATTTGAAAATACAGGCCCAAGCCTTGCCGGCTGGAGCCTCTGTTAATGATCTGAGGAATATCTCCAAATCAAAAGCAAATATATGAAGTCTGCAGGCTTTTCACAATAATTTTGGGAAGATGTTTTCAGAAGCCTTGCTGAAGACACTTACAGCACGTGCATGTGTCTCTGTACTTTCCATATAGATGAGGTTGTCAATGTTGTCAAGCTTGACCTTACTGTGCAGTTGCTTTTAGCACATGCTAGTCAAACAAGCCATCAGGAAATCCCTTTTCTAAGATGGAACCTTCTGTCAGAGAGTTATTTTATATGAAGTGACTGTTATTCCTTGTGACTGTACAGTTCTCCCAACTGAGAGAAATGTGTTGAATGTTCAGGCCCGGGAAAGGACATTGTGGTTTCACAGAAAAGCACTAGCCATTAGGAATAATGATCTTTTTCCACTTGGGGAAATTGTTCTAGGTTTTCTCATGTGTATCTATGAATTTACATGTAGGCATCTTTCTGAAGAAGCTCATCTGTCCTGTTAGCTCCCTGCCTGGCGTAGGAGCACAGCAAGCCTTCTGTAAATTATGATTTTCAAGTCTGGATGTTCTACAAAATGGAGAGAATGCTATGACGCGTGTCTTTTCTGTGTTAAATCAGGAGAGGTTCAGATCTTATTAAAGCCTTCATACTTACTTCCCTTAGCTTGCACAGTTTATCACAAACCCCCAAAATTTCTGTCAATGATTTGCCATCATAAATGTAACAGAAAGAAAATTGTAGCTCGTAGAGCTCCAGCTATTGTATTTTGATGTAGCCCTGTAGGAACTCTGTGAAATCTTGCTGGTTTACAGCAACTGATGATTTTATGGTATAGTCACTGCAATATGTAGTTACATGATTGTGTCATTTTATAGTCTTGTCAAGAAGGCATTTCTAGTAGCATCACAAATTTTTCAGAGAAACCTGCCAGGCTCTCAGTGCATCTAAAAAAATACTTAAAAATATTCATGTCCATGATTTTGTATTAATTCAGGCATGCAATGCTTGACTTGTTTGTGCGATTAACTGTTGTTAAGACTTTGTACAGTCACAGAATCAAGTGCTTAGTATACTTTTTTTGACTCAAGAAGAGGATTGCTCCTATTAGAAGGCAATTTGAATAAATAGTAGAGACAAGATTAATGCATCATCATAACCTGCAGTTATTAACAAACGTAAAAAAGCTACAGAGAATTGGAGCATGAGTGGTTTTTTATAGCAGAGGCAGTACAATTTTCTCAATGCCTTTTCGGATGGTATATAGGTTAATGTCCTTTTGTGGAAGTCCCATTGTTAATGCTTATTTTGGTCTGTATTCCACTGCCATTGCTGCAAGGTGACCTCTTTGCTATTCTGAATGACATTCAAGTATTTCCCTGTGCTAGGGACTTCTTAAGAAGAGAAAAGAGAGATCTCCTGCTTCCAGAAGACTCCTCTACCCACTGGCAGTCACAGTAGGCAAACTCTGTGTTGGGAGACTATATAGTGTTGAGAAAGATTGTGCAGCTGGAACACTTAATTCCAGATTTTGTGGGCTGATGACAACTTTCTGGCAGTTGTAGGCAAAGCTGTCTCATATCAATAAAGCTCCTAAAGTAGATCCAGATCTGTGAGGGAAAAAATGATGTGCAGTAATCTTTCTCTGTCTTTCTCTGTGGCTGTGCCTTTTGGTTGGCAACTCTGTGATTTGTGATCAGTTACTTCTTGAAAAAAAAATCTTAAAAATTAGTATTTCATCTGCTTGGGAACCTTAACAAGTTACCTCAACAGCTAACTTTGTCAGACCTATCCCTAGAACTCATTCTGGGATTTTAGTTAGTTTTTAAACCAGAGCCTACTTAGGGATCTGTTTGACTAACCCAAGAGAGATTGCTTTCCCTTTGAGAAACTGATAAAAAGTTACACTAAATTCTGTTCACTAGTTCTACTGTGGAAGCCTCTGAAAATCAAAACTCGTTTCTTCACTTATTTTTATTTCAGGGACTTGACTTATCTTTGAGATATTCAACTTAGCAATTATATGATCTTAGTTGTTTTCCACTATTGCAGGGTACTAAGAATAGTTTTAAAGTTTACGGGCTATTTGTTCGTTTTCCCTTTTCTCTGCATGGTATCATTCTTTATTATATCTTTTTATGTCCTGGAAAAAACATCTAAAGAAGTGCTATGAGGTATTTTAGTGACGTAAGTGACAGTTTTGGCCTTATGTCTCATTATCTGAAAGACAGCATCTCCAGCAGCACAGACATATCTCATCCTGCCAAGGCCCAATGTAGAACATAATGTGTGAAAGAGACTCAAAATGAGGGGAATGGATCTCCTTCTTGCTTAAAATGCTATGAATTTTATTCCTTTAGGGTGAATGACTATATTTTATAATTCCGGTTCTAGGGATAATAAATAATTTTAAGCCACTGAAGTGACAGGACAGTACATCTGTGTGAAAAGTGAATCATTTAGGGAATAAAAACGAGAAAGATCACTTTGAATTAAGTGCATGAGCCGACAGCCTGAGTTATTGTTTCGATATTCAGATGGAGGAGTGCAAGAGCTTCCTTTGTGCTAGTCCTATGGCCAGAGATGCTAGAAAATGTGGTCTCAAGCTTTGAGACTGTTAGGATCCAGCTCTGAAGTGGAGATGGTAGAAACTCGGGTATCCAGCTTTTACCTTCTGGGCTGTCAGTGGTGTCTTCCAGAGCCAGAGACCTAGAGGTTGTAGGGTCTAAGGGCAGCTCTGGGACATGAGAGACCTGGTGCAGAGGTCGAGAGGACCTCTGCAGTCAGCCCACCCAGAGTCCCGCTGGCTGTGGGATCCCCAGACCCAGCTTAGATGTGAGGAAGGTCTGCATGCATGTTGCAATCACATTGGTGCCTGAAAGCTGACCATTGGTATTCTGTTGTTAGACTAATGGTGATAAGAATATTTATTTGATTGAATAGATGCAGCAGCTGGAAGATTGTAGAGATTGTTTTGTTTTGGTCGGAGGGTTAGGACTTTTAAAATATACATCAATTAGATTTGGATCTAATTTGGTGGTGAAGTTTAAATTTAAAATTTTCTTTTCGAAAAGCTCTTTGGAGTGTCACTTTTTGCAATGACCCAAATTCTAATTAAAGAAAGCCCTGCTATGTCTTACAATGTCTGGCAAGGTCGCAAAGGGAGAGTGGCCGCAGGTTATTGATTTTGGGGCCTAAAAAACATTCAGTTACTATTATCTGTAGTTAACAGATCCACAGAACTCCCGCTGATTAATTTCCTTATCTGAAAGCCATTCCTTTTCATACTGTAAATGATGTCTAATGTTCCCTGAAGGGGTCTGTAGTTTATAGATTTTATAAGTGAATGAGAAAATGAATGCATTATTTTCTTGCCTTTTTGTGATGCTGTTAAGTTATTCACAGAATGTTCCATTTTAATACAATTTATGCTTTTACCAGCATTTTAACATTTCACTGTAGAAGAAAAAAACGAGCCTTTTATCATTCATTTTGAAAAAAGAGCTTAAGCCTTAATCCACTCAGAGTCAGTAACTATTATTTGATCTTAAAGGATGGCACTCATAAACTATAGAAAGGCAAGGGCTAAAGCATTCTTTATGGTGTAAATGTTACAGTGCATCTCATATTTATAGAAGGGACCATCATTATGCAGAGCCATTAAAGTGGATATTCGTGGCACTGTATCAAGCAGTATCTCTGAAATTTGTATTAACTCTGTGAGCCTGAATGAAGTACCTGTATCTTTTCATTATATTCCACTTTTCCTCCTATTTGATTCAACTCCCTGTGGAAGACTGTGTTGTTGCATAAATATATACAGCTGCAGCAGAGGAATTAGTGAAGGCTATAATTGTGGAAATGAGACTGTGTAGGGTCTGGTTAGGTAAGTGTACATGTTGCTTTTTTTAATAAAGGGAAGGGAATATGTGCTCTTTAAGGCAGTTCCTTTACTGGAACAACCTTGCAACACTCTTAAACCTCCAGAAACCAGGTCCAGCAAGGGAAGGTCACAGATAAGAGCTCTGCCTCCTCTGCCTGAACTTGCACCGCACACTCTGCCTAAGTGTTTAATTTCAAGGAAAACTAGGATCTCACTCAAAAATTCAGTTTACTAAACCATGCATCATATAGAATTGCCTGACTCATTCAGAACTCTTTCTGATATACATTTTCTGCATACAAGAAAAATAATATTAATTAAAACAAAAGCTATAATAAAGCCTAAACTATTAGATATAAATACACCTTTACATAGTACATAACACTATGTACAAGTTTTTTTTATGGTATAAATACTTTCATATTTCAGAACAAAAAACAGTTAATAACTGAGAGAAAATTTAGGTAATTTTCTTTAGTGATTGAGTGTTCCATAGTTGTCCAATATATGAATTCTTCTGTTTCTGACCCTAGTTGAAAGCAAACGAGCTGCTGTAATGTTGGTCTGGCTTGCAGTTTTAGAGTTGGTCAGATTTCTGAAATGCTAATACACTGAATTTTTAAACTTTCAGTTGTCTTTGTAGATAGTAAATAAGAAATTCAAAGAAAATGGTAGATTTTTTGTCCTTACAACTTGAAACAAATTTTTGATTTGATGCAGTCAATTATATGTTGCTTACATTTTAGCTATATTGTTAAAATACTGGAGATTTTCTAAATTAAAATTGTTAATTCTTTCCTGACATTTTAGAAAAAGTTCTAATTTTTAAATATTCATTTTCCTCGGATGTTTTTGTTTACAGTGTGTGGTATAATTGCATTGTCATGTGAGGATTTATAGATTCATAGAATCATAGAATTGTCTAGGTTTGAAGGGACCTTTAAGATCATCAAGTCCAACCATCAACATAACACTGCCAAAACCACCACTAAACCATGTCCCTAAGCACCACATCTACCCGTCTTTTAAATACCTCCAGGGAAGGTGATTCCACCACTTCCCTGGACAGCCTGTTCCAACGCTTGACAGCCCTTTCAGTGAAGAAATTTTTCCTAATATCCAATCTAAACCTTCCCTGGCACAACTTGAGGCCGTTTCCTCTTGTTCTATCGCTTGTTACTTGGGAGAAGAGACTGATACCCACCTCGCTACAACCTCCTTTCAGGTAGTTGTAGAGAGCGATAAGGTCTCCCCTCAGCCTCCCTTTCTCCAGGCTAAACAACCCCAGTTCCCTCATTCACTCCTCATAAGACTTGTGCTCAAGACCATTCACCATCTTCGTTACCCTTCTCTTGACACAGTCCAGCACCTCCATGTCTTTCTTGTAGTGAGGGCCCCAAAACTGAACACAGTATTCAAGGTGAGGCCTCACCAGTATTATGAACCTGACTAGAAAAAATTCAAATATTTGAAACTCAAAAGAAGGAAGGAAGGAAGGAAGGAAGGAAGGAAGGAAGGAAGGAAGGAAGGAAGGAAGGAAGGAAGGAAGGAAGGAAGGAAGGAAGGAAGGAAGGAAGGGAGGAAGGGAGGAAGGGAGGAAGGGAGGAAGGGAGGAAGGGAGGAAGGGAGGAAGGGGAAAAGAAAAGAAAACTTTAAACCTCTACTCCCAACCATGGGGAAAAAGAGCCTAAAGGATGATGAATTTACTCTCCAAAATGCACTGTAATACTCTGTTCTTTGCAGTGAAATGGATTGCAAACAAGTATGTTGTAAGGCCGCATATGACCACTAAATTTATTCCTAATTATTTACATTATGTTCGGGTAGAGAGGGTGACTCAGAAATCATTTGTCCTGCCCACTCTGTCACAAATGGGCAGCTGATTGAAATCACTGACTGTTAATAATTCAATAGATTAAGATTGTGGCACACAAGACCAGGAAAAATAAATATTTGCTCAAGTTTATTTTGTGCAGGAGCCAGATGAAGAATTTGTGAATGTTCGTCTAGAAATGAATCACGGAATCACGGAATCACGGAATCTTCAGAGTTGGAAGGGACCTCTAGAGATCATCTAGTCCAACTCCCCTGCTAGAGCAGGATTGCCTAAAGCACATCCCTCAGGGCTGCATCCAGGCGGGTCTTGAAAATCTCCAGAGAAGGGGACTCCACAACCTCCCTGGGCAGCCTGTTCCAGTGCTCTGTCACCCTCACTGTAAAGAAGTTTTTCCGTGTATTTGAACGGGACTTCCTATGTTCTAGCTTGTGCCCATTGCCCCTTGTCCTGTCGCTGGGAACCATTGAAAAGAGCCTGGCTCCGTCCTCCTTAAACCCACCCTTTAGATACTTGTAAACATTAATCAGGTCCCCCCTCAACCTTCTCTTCTCCAGGCTAAAGAGTCCCAGCTCTTTCAGCCTTTCCTCATAAGGGAGGTGCTCCAGACCCATAATCATCTTGGTTGCCCTACGCTGATGAAACATCACTGTTCTCCTAAATGGCACCCTTCAAAAATGGGCCTTCGCTCTCATCTCAGAGAATTGCTTGTTTTGGAGAAGCTAATCCAACTACGGACTCTTAAACTGGAAAAAAAGGAGCTGTTAAGTCACCGCGTACCTAAACTATCAGGTTTTCTATTACCTGTTTGATGGTCCTGTTTAATTTTTCTGTCGTTATATGAATTATAAATGTAAAGGGAGAGAACTCCTTTGCTTTTGCTGCAGGTGGTGTTTTGCTATTGCAAGCCGGCTGTCTAAACTCTGATGCGAATTGTGGGCTAGATGTGTTACCACCTGTCTCTCTCTCTCTTCTCAGAGGCATTGTCGAAGGCACAGCGAGGAACAAAGTATTTCCCTCCTGTGCCCTAGCCTAGGAAAGGTCCTCAAAGCACTCGAGGCTTTCTTGCTTAATAGTCTGAAAACAGCAAACAACCTCCCGCAGCCCGGGCACGTTCAGTCGTGCCATGTATGGCAGGCTGTGTACCTGCCTTTGCACACAGGTGGGCACAAGCACCCTCGGCGTAGGGCATAAGGAGGGAAGGAAAATGGGTAATCTGCTGCTGTAGGAGGAGGTAACCGCAGCTGTCGTCCACAACGAGGGGCTGAGCGGGGCTCTCTGCAGCCCAGGGCTGTGGTGAGAACCTGTTAATGAAGCGTGACAGGTAAGGGAGGAATGAAATCACAGCCCTTGGCAGGCAGACTATTTAAAATGGTGATACAGTCAGCCCTCATCTCATCTCAGCGCTGACACTCCTCAGCATTTGCCTGTGCCGCTCGTGCTGTGCAGATTGTCAGGTGGATATCAAAACAAGCATGGCAGGCAAATAAATCAGGGAATCTGAGCAAATACTCCCTCTCCTGCAGGAATCGTAGACAAGCGTGACTGACAGGAGCTCGCTGCTACTGATGATCGCGTTTTTATTCTGTGACTACACTCTGTGGGTTGTTTCTTGTCATGCCCTGCATTTCAGATTACTTATATAGGTCTCTGGTAAGCTCCCCAAGTCATGTCAGTGTTTAAGAATATAATTTTAACTCGCTGCGTTACATCAGATAGCTCTCTGAATGATTTCTCTGAAGCAATTCCAGGGATAAATCTTTGTGGTTTAATGATGAAAGTGTATTAACTAGGATTTGATAGATCGGTTATTAATAGATCAGGTAGTTTGAATCACTGCTTTCATATTTTTTCTGCTTGAACTGCCTGTAGCTAGGATTAGATGGAAAAACAATCCCATAAGTATTTTCTTTTACATTTCAGACTCTTATGCTCAAATATAGGCAAAGTCCATTATGTCTTCATGTAACTGTTATTAATAGAAGTGATGCCTCATGGCCTGACCACAATCTGTTGCATAGACACTGTTTTCTCAGAAGTAAGGCCTGAGATATTTCTCTGTTGTAGGCATCCGTGATAGTTAGAGAGATGATTTTTTTCCCGAAGTCTGGAGTCATAGACATGAGTGTCAGTATCCTACATCTCTGTTGCAGGGAAAATCACGCAGATTACCTTCATCTTGACAGAGTGCTTTACTGACTTTGTAGGCTTCGGATCAGGCTCATTACTATTCTAGTTCTTATTTAGAAATTGGGAATACTAGTAGCTGTCTACAAAAGAAGGTATATGAAAGAAAAATTAGTTCATGTTGATAATGCATTTTGGGATTATTGCACTGAACAATTCAATGCTGCATCTAAAAATATTCTTGTTGGCTGTGATTTCTTCTGCTTTTATAACTTCTCCTTTGCATGTGGACCTGCCCATGTTTATCTTAGTTTGCTTTATTCACAGCTTTTTGTTTTCTCAAACATTCAGAGTGTGTAATTTTAGCAGCTCCTTTATACTTCTGGCCAGTTCCATATTGCTGGTGTTGAAATGGAAACCTGTGATGGTTTCACCTGCCAGGTGGCATTGGTGACACTGATCAGAAATGGAGGAGAAGGCACAGATTTCCGGTGCTCTAACTGTCCAGCTGATTAGGGCTTTTATCTGTGTTTTATCCCAAGCAACTGTGCGGTGAAGACATGGTGGTTGTGTCATCCGAAAGTAGTACAAATTTTCTTTTAGGAAAAGCAGGTTTCTGACTTTTGAAGCACTTTGGGTTGCTTTATGAGTTAAGGTAAACACTGAGGAATTTGGATATGTGCCTGAGCTGCGTGCAGACTGTGTATTCCCAGGACTTCCTGGTGTTTCTGCAGTTCTTACCTTCACTCAGCTGAAAATGAGCAGTAAACAAAGTGTCCTTTCTACTGTTTGAAGTTTTGGTTTGGGGTTCTTTTGATTAATGCCACCCTGAAATTATTTATATGCGAAATCTAGAAATTGTGATTGAAAGTAGTACATTTTGCAATGCCTGTATATTCTACTCAAACAAAGCCAATTAAAATAAAAGCCTTTCCTGACATGGCCACAATAGAGAATGTCACACATGCGTACTTGGCATTTTTGGAGGCAAGAACCTACCTATAGTTATCGACATACAGACCTCAGTCATTTTGCTGTTGGTATACAGCGTGCACGTATTCTGGTTTAGTGTCTCAATGCATATCCTGTGGTATCTCCTTGCACTCAATAGAAGTCCAGTGCCTTTTTCAATAAATTTGCGTGTGGACAAGTATCTAAATATATTCCTTTATTAAATTAACAAATCTCACTCCTAGGCTTATCCAGCTTGCAATCAGAGGAAATGTCTCTCATTCTGTGAATACTGCCTACTAGGTTGCATGGAATATTTTGGTTGTTGTGTGGAAATGACACTTGAGAGTTAGATGGAAGTGCTAATAATTTGTGAAGGATTTTTTTTGTATCTATGAGCAGATCTTGGTAAAGATAATTTGCTTTATTTAATGCTATTTAAAAGAAAACAACCCACACACTATTCTTCCACTACCAAGCCTTTTCATTACTCCCAGAGACCTTTTAATTGAGAGAAATAAGAATGGTTTTACTTTTTCTCTGTTTACAGAAAGAAGCAGTAAGACAATCATATTCTTTCACGCTGATAGGACTAGATATGAATTAGCATTTCAGCTATTTCATACTTAAACACTTAGTTTGTGCAACAGTTACTCAGCACATGTTTTTGAGGAAGAAACTAGGTAAATGATATGAAGGTGATTTCCATTTGACGAAATGTCCCTCAGTTTGTGAAACAAATGTCTCTCTGTCCTTTTAATGGAAATGGCATTTTTGTGAATGAAAACTAAATATCTTTCAAAATTTGTGCCATAAGACATTCCTCTACACAGCATGCGTTTACGCTGACTGCAGCAAATTAATGGCACAGAAGAAAGAATGTTACAGCTCCTTTGTTAACTGTGATTTTGATTGGGATTTTTCAGCTTTTCTTTCTCACTCTTCACAAGCTGCTGGAATTTCTAGTCTGAGGACTATTTAATAGGTACTGGCTGTTATCTAGTATGTTTTTAATCCCTATCAAATAGAATATATATATTTTTAAAAATTCTTGCATTTGGTTTCATAATCTATGAATCATTTCATTATCTTTTACGAGGTCCTAGACACTTGCACCTTTCCTCTCCTGTATTTTGATGTAGAAAGAAGTCTGCCAGACATCTTACATACTGTGCAACCTCTCTAGCCTGTTCATTGAGATAAATACAACACTTGCAGATTGACATAGCATTTGGTTACGGCATCACTTCGCTAAGCTGTTAAGGCAGTTTGGGATCTTGCAGATTTTGCATCTTTGAAGTTGTTACTTGAAGTTCAATTATGTTTTCTTGTTCTTTTCAGCTCTTTTGAGTTACTTTATCAATTTTTGTATCGTTATAGACAGTTTAGCAATAGTCTACATGTTGTACACACAGTGTAATTTTTTCTGTAACCAAAATCACTAAATCCTTGACACAAATCATTTTCCTTTTAAAATTTTTGCAGCCCCCTATTCCAAACTTACACTCCTCACCCAAAGAAACCTCTAATGCTACTGCATGACCCCTCAGCTTTGAAACTCTAGAAGCAGCTTTTTGTTGCCCCGTTTATTTATCCACTCTTAATTTGTTTTGTCATTAGAGGCTTTTGAATTTATTGGCCACTTAACATGAAGGAAACACCTAAGGAAACAAATTCCAAATATAGCAGTGCATTGGGGTGATGTTTTTGAGGTGAACTCATGGGTACCTTTCACTTCTTGAAGCAAAGACTCCTGTACAGTTATTGCACTTATTCCCTACGGCTGTCCTGGTTCCAGATCAGGATGTCGTGTAAGGGGAGGCAGGGTAGTTGGGCAAGGCTCGTCTTGGGCTTACAGGTCCAGCTCTAATTTAAGCTAGAAATAATTTTTCTTTCCTTCTGCCTGTGTCCTTCACCACTCATCCCACTCTCCCTCACCTCTGCACTTCTTTCCTCCTACCCTCCCCACCTACTTACCCCATCTCTCCCAAAAAAGACAGAGCCATCGTGTCCCTGTTTCCTATTCTCCTCTGTTCCTCAACTGCATTTTCTGCTTCTCCCTCCTACTTCCAAACCTCCACCTTTCAAGGAAGCAGATGTAATTTAGGCTTCAAGAGTGATGAATCTGATGTTTTCTTGTTCTCTCCCAGCTTCACCCAGGTGGCAGGGCGTAGGTGAGATATCTCTGGTTTTGGAATAATTCTTTGTTTGGACAGGGGCCTGGGTTTTTAATGTATGCATTTCTGAAAGCACCTGTTCTCAGAGGTAAGGCTCTAGAAGAATGTCTTTCTTTTGAAAGATGGAGGCTGGCAAGATTAGAGGCAGTTCTTGGTGCTTGTAGAAGTTCACTCCTTTGCCTCAGGCTGGCTCAAAATAAGTCATGCACAGGTAGGCTTTTTTCCTGCAGTTAAGATGTGCCATTGTGCTTCAGGAATGGAGCTGTCAGCCATAGTCCTTACGCTTTAGACAAACATGTCAAAAAATAAGTTTTAGCTGCCCGCTTCTTTCAAAGGAGGGGAAAATGAAGTCAGCGTTAAGAAGTCTGGACCCTTGAAGCCCACCATCGACTGGGATGCTGCCAAGGGTCAGAAAGTTATTAAGATCCCAAGCTAGTTCCCATTGCCAGTCTGACTTTTGACTTCAATATGGGTTGAATAGTTCCTTACAAAATAAAGAAGCTTTGCAGCTGATGGATAAGTTCTATGGCAAGCAGAAAAGATTACTGTAATATTTTTTAAAAAGTGTTTTGTATCTGCCCTCAAAAGCTGTAATTAACCTGTGTGGGGCCAGAGCTATGTATTATGAAAGAGTGAAAAGTATCTGTGCTGTTTGTAGAAGAGGCAACTTATGTATTTTACAGGCAGTGTAGTAATTTAAAGAATAGACTTTTAAGCCTTTCATTTTAAATTACAGTGGCATGATCTGTAACTGCAATATACTGCTGTAAACCGTCTTTACCGTACTCTGTATTACCTCTGTGGCTGTTTGTTCCTCAATGGGATCTGAAAGAATAATTCAGACAAATTTCATTTATTGTTGCTTCACACTTCTTTGCCACAATAATATGCTTAGCTACTAGAGGTTAACAAGCATGCCCTGCTCACTTTCTTTTTATATGAAAAGATTTAACAAGACCTACAAAGTACCTTCCAAACCTTATAGTACTCTGCAGATCTTGCAGTAATAGTAATGTTCCCTTTCTCTTTTCAGTCTTTTTTCTCTGTTCCTCTCCTACTTTATTGTCAGGCTCAGTCTTTTTTATAACACCTGACAGGATGCTGCCTTCAATCCACTCCCTCCAGCAATCACATTATGTGGGTTTGATTTTGTGTTATGTACATAATAATACATTAAACAAGAATCTTAGCAGGAATAAATCATTTTAACTTCACTGGTGCTGAATAACTCAAACAGAATGTCTGTAAAAGTTGAAATTATTTCCTACTATCTACCGATGGAAATGTTGAAATTACAGGACTCTTAGTTTATATGGCATCTGAAGAAGATGTAAAGGGAAGATAGCTGTAATAGTAACATAGAAAACTCAATAGGTATTTCCCCTCTGGTTTTATTAAAAATACCCTTTTGAAAATATGTTTTATACACCATTTTAAACGTGAGAAAGTTAGAAGATATCATTCATACTTCTGTAAAGTTCTGAAGAATAATGAAATACATGAGGTCTTCTGGTGGGGTTAGTTATCCTGTTGATTAGATACTCTTAATAGAAATCAAGATACAATCTAATGTGCAAGAAGCACGGCCTGTAGTATTTTATCTGATTATTTGTCCTTATTTTTTTGAAATTAGCTCTCAAATTCCAAATTATATTCATAAGTTCTGCATAAATGTAATGCCAAAATGTCTATTCCTTCATCTCTTATGCGTCTCAGGAGTGTGAGGGTGCTACTAGAGCCAGACAGGTAACTCTTTAAATGCCATAATGTGTTTGGGTTTGTTTTAAACTACTAAAAATTCCAGAAAATAGGGTTTTCTCTGGCTTCTACTTATTCATGTTAATGCAGATGAGTTCTGTTTTGGTTTTGAATCACAGCAACAGCATGAAATCCAAGAAGAATCTAAATTTGTGTGACCTGTCTAGAGTTTTTGTCTTTTTTTTTTTTTTTTAAATTGTAAAAGATTCTGGTTTGTTTAAATGTTAGAAGATTCTGTTTACGAGTTTCAGTCATCCAGTCAGGGATGAAAATCCGTGTGGTTTAAAGGGCTGCTTGCACACCATAATCAGCAAGCATCAAATATCAAGAATGAACAGTAAACACAGAGAGCATAACTAACTCTAAGTAAACTAGACAGTGAGTATTTGCATATAATGAATGCAATCAGTATCAAAGTATCAAAGAAAAAAAAAAGGGGTGTTGTAGCTTTTTGCATAATCATTTCCATAGTCTCAGTGATTACTTTGCACACCACCTCAAATTCGGTATTTACTGAAAATGAAACCTAAATTATAAGCTTGCCCTTTGAATTTTCCATGTATACCAAATGCTTTAAAAATAATTTCTGATACTACATTGCAGTAACAGCTTTGTCTCTGTTCACGAATTTTCTAGACTTGATATTTTGCTCTTTAGTAAACCTGTCTAAATGTCACTGATGTGTCATAGGCCACTTAACTCCAAAGGACAAGAGTCTAGCTTTAGCCTCTGGTGCAAGAGTTCCTATAGTATTTCCTCCCACAGCTCTGCTTTACCAAGCATCCAGTCATTCCAGCAGTTGCTTCCTTTCCATGTACATAGGACTCATTACTGTGGAAAGAAAGAATGGGAGGTTGTGGTGGTGATGGCCGTGGAGGTGGGAGGTGCATGGGCTGGTCACCCTCCGCCTGGGGAATCGGGAAGATGGGAAGAACTATAAGGTCCCCGTCAACCCCAAAACTATGTCTCAGCACATCAGGCATATCAACTCAGTTCAAATAGTTCTTCTCCCTTTCTGCCTGTGCTCCACTCCAGGGGGCTATTGACCTCCTTTTTACTCTAGCCCTTTACCCTAGCAAAGGAAGAAATTACTGCAGTAAGTTTTTTTTTCATTGTACACAAAAACAATCTCAGATACCTCGTGTGACCCTAAATTGACCTAAAGGTTAAAAAATTCAGTCTCCTGTATCTTATTCTTAGTTCCTCTGAGTACCTGTTTTATTACGTACACAGGAAGACAGAAGGGGGATTAACTAATTAATTGTAAATAGAAAGAAGGATTTATTTCAAAGTATGACATTACTTTGTTGTATTTTGCAAAATGAAGAATTCATTATGAGCTGATATTGGTGGATTCAGGGTTCAAAAATGTGCATGACTTCAAAAATATCTTTCATTTTTATTGGCAGTGGCTGTTATCAAAGTATGAGTCATGACAAATCCCACACAATGGAAAGGCTGATAACATGTTGTACATTGGGCATGATCAACTGCAAGAAATGACCGAGGCCATCTCAGAGCTGTCAGCTGTTATCTTTGAGGATTTTTATCTTTCAAAATAAAGTGGAAGTACCAGACCACTGTGAGGAGGGAAATATATGGGTGGAAGGGAAAGCCAAGGTAAGATATTTTAGATCAAGCCGCTCAGCTTCAATCTCTAAAAACAATCAGACTATTTGCAAGCACCTGGAGGGTTGCAAAGAAATCAGTACCAGGCAACACGGATTTGCCAAAACCCAGCTAATTTCCTTTTGACAGATTAACAGGCCTTGTTGTGAGTTACAAAGCCATAGAAATCATTCATCTTGAATGCAGTAAGAGGTAACTGTCTCTTTTGACATCTTCATAAAGGAGCTAGGGAAACAGAGTCTAGATGAAACTATTAGAAGGTAAAAGTAAAACTCATTGATTAACTGTACTCAAAGGGATCTTATCAGTGATTTACTGTCCAAAAAAAAATATCCTGTGCATTTTGGGAGGGTCATTTTTAGGACCATAAGAAAGACATAAATAATGAAATAAAGAAGATGCTTGTTAAGGGTATAAACACATTGGAATACAGGACCTGAATTTGAAATATTCTTGGAAAATCGTAAGAAAAAAATTATGATACTGGATTAATGTAATATGCATAAGTGCAATCTGACTTTTCATCAGTGTTAATCAACTGCACAACTTCTTTTTGGAGAGCAAGTGGTAAGTTTTGTGGGAAAGGACATGGAGTTTCTATCTAGTCTGACTGTAAGTCAACAACATTATGCCATTGTAATAAGCAACAGGCACAACCAAAGGGATGTCTGTGACACAAAGTTGTTTTCTTCTCACCCTGTTTGGTGAGATATCAGAAGAGCAGAGAATCCAGTTTGAGACAGAACACCACCGAGTGTGTGCGGGAGAGCAGAGGGATTAAAGAGTGGGCAAACCGTGTGCAAAGAGTGAAAGAGCTGGAGTAATTTAACCAAGAAGAAAAAAAAAAAAAAGAGAATAAGGAAACATGAGGGGAGAGTTTTGAGCACGCAAAAGACAGTTGCAAAACACAAGGAGCAACAGAACAAACTAGGTGGCCTCTTGAGGCCCCCCTTAGCTCTATATGATTCTGGACAAGCATCTCTGCAGTTGCTCCTTTTAGTTTTTGAGTATATGTTTTTGTTTTTAATAGCATGTGTGTGTGCTTGTCCATATGCTTTGTGGGTTACTCTTTTAAAGTTTTGGGGAGTTTAATTTTTGGATTAAGGACCAATTTTCAAAATGCTACTAGTTGCATCAAAGAGTAAGTGATATTTCCAACCGATCTCCCATTAGCCTGATAGTGTGGAAAAGGTTCATTTTAAAGTGCTTGAAGAAGGGTGGAATACATTCCTATTTATTTTCTGTTCTTAATGAAGACCCATTGCAGAACTACTGAATCATGTTCAGTTACAAAGTGAATCAATTATTTTATACATTATTTGTATGGTACAGTGCTTCTGTTTTACACAATATCTGGTTTCACAGGACGCTTAACTTTCTCAATGTGAAAGCTTTTGATATTTTTTTTCTGTTATTGTTCATTTGGTTGGTGAAGCATGGACAGGCTAGCTGACAGATTGCTGATGATATGTAGTAGGGGAAGCACCTCAAAAAATCTGTAATTTAAATAAATAAAAGTTACCTCCTATGCTTTTTTTTGCTCTGAGAATAATGTGTCTCTGGAGACTTGCCCAAACTTTCAGCTAGAAGCTGAGGATCTATGTTAGTGATTTCATTGATACTTGATATCAAGTAATTAAAAAAAAGTCCATGTCTGATTAAAGCCAAACATTTATACATAGTCCTATGAGCAATAACAAGCTCAATGTCAGCTCTGATACCGATATGGAGGCTCCAGTTACTTGACAATTCCATTACAACAGGGAAACTAATCAATTTATATCTACCTTCTGATATAATGTTACTGCAACCCCATTTTTTACAGACATTTGGAATGACTTAATGTCAAGTCTCTGATAAAGACCAGTAACAAGTGGTGAAAACAGAATTTAAATAGCATAAGAGGATCTTCTGCGTATAGTAATTACACCACTTTGGATTTCAGTAATGGGCAGGTTTTCTTCCACAGGACTTGTAGAAAGAACTTTTTTTCTGAGTGGTTCTTTGAGGAAGGAGACTCATGGCCATGCCTTGCTCTATGTCACTGCTGCTGCTGCCACCACTGCTGATTTGGTGGAGGATCTGAGTGCTAGTGGCAATAGGGTGAGTTCAAGTAAGGTGCTAGGTGAAAGAGCTGAAAAAAGTGTGGAAACTTGGTGCAAAAAAGTTTTAAGTAGATCATTATGTTTCAGTGATTATCTATAGCATTGAATTATTTTGCTTGAATTTTAGTCTCAAAAAGTGATATAGAATACAGGTACACCGTCAAACAATTATGATTTTCCTGCAGATCCCATTTCTACCATGTGTTAAAGCAGTCTGATGGCTGCAGTAAATTAAGCTATTTGCATACAACCCTGCTGTTAGAGATTGATGGGTCTTGATGGGTTAAGGGCGTGTATTAATTATCTGGAAAGTACATTAACTGAACTGATGACAGAGTTGGTAATGGACAGCTGCTGAATGTTAGGATTAGGGAAGACCATGAAGGATTTCAAGGGGAACAGAGGTATAAAAATTGACAAGTGGTAGATGGATTTTTATGAAGTGCATTGTATATAGTGGTAGGAATTACTTGGAAACTCTGCTGGGCTCAAGATTAAATGTAACAACTCAGGAAAAAAATGGCAAGAGTCAGTATGGGTAAGGAATTATAAACTTCTATTCCTTTGAGCTACAACGAAAAAGGAAGCATGATGTTTAAGTAATACAATAATATGGTATTACAGTGTCATTTGAATTGTTGCTACATTTTTACCCTTCCAGTGAAATCATGTACGTGTACAAGGGGATCGTACTCTGACAATGAAATCCTGAGGGCACTTGTTGAGCCAGTATTCTCTTTTGGAGTCAGGCTTTGAAGGAAGGACAGAGAAAGAAGGGAACATGATAGAGTGAGTAAAATAAAGTATGGCTTATAGATCTACAGAAAGAGCGCTATTTTTCCCTAATCTGAGAACAAGGAAAATGGTTGCACACTTGAAAGTGGCAAAGGAGCTTTTACAATGTGTTAGTTGTCTGTGGAGTTGATTGCCAGCTGCAGTGGGGACGTTGTGATTGTGGAACATCCTGATCATGGAGACTCGGCATCCCTGATGAGACATGCCCTGAGGATCTTCTATACACTCGTCCGTAGTATTTATTGGGCACGCATCACTTCAGTCCCTCTGCATGAATGTCCCGCTTTGGTGGATGTCTCGCCCACTTCCTTTTTCCCTGCTGTCTTCTGTCTTTAAATTTATTTTTGCCTTATGCCTAAAAACTCAGGTTACCAAATAATTAATGCCTTTTTGTTACTGCTCTTTGTTATTTATGACTTTTCGTTATTTAAAAAAGAGTTTAATTCTCCTGCTAGTCTATGATGTTAATGTAAATTGTATGATTGTCTCTGTAGACCACAACCAAGAACAGCTAACACTGCAACCCTCCCACTCACTGCTGCTCTGATCCCCTCAGAGTCCCCTTGTACATTGCTTTTTCAATACCCGTTTTCCTAAGAATCTGGGATGCAACCATTTAGCCCCTAGCTTATATACAATTAGTTTCCTCCTCTATGTATCATGTCTGACTGGATATATTGTTTTCTTAGGATTTTTACACTGAAAGTCTCCATGGTTTAAAAATGTAATACTGAATCACTTTCTTGAACATTTGTTGCACTGCTTTTATCACATATTCTTGGAAAGGCCTGGATCATAAATATTTGTCAGACTCCAGAAAGTCAGGGCAAAAGTAGTAAAATCTAGTCTACCAAGAAGGATCTTTATGAGCCAAAACCAACGTGTGTCTCAACTCCTTTGTAGGAAATGCTTTATAATGCATCATTTTCTGTCTAGCTTGACTAGAGTTTCTGTTTAGGCTGTTAAGTGTAATATCTCAGTTGAAAAAAATTAATATTGCTTGCTCAGTGGCTTCAACTCAGCAGTTTGTTCCTGTATTTAAATGACAGACCTACGGCACTGCACTTAGTTCAGCAGTGCCGAGTGAGTCAGCGTAGCATCATGTCACAGTGGAGATATATGACAAGGGCTGACACCAAAATGTGGCTTGTTTTCCTCCTCTGTGCTACAGTCAAATGTGAGCTGCAGCTTAGCGTAAGACTGCCTGACACTCGTTCTTAGCTTGTGTTCACCTGCCGTAAAGATCCCTGTTGGTAAGTTGTATTTTAGGCAAACGTAGTAAATAGCAGTGGATCAGAGTGAAAATGGAATGAGGAAGACTAAAGCATCGTATCTTCTTAGCTGTTAAATATTTCCTTTAACAACTTAATGCGTCTTATTAGATGATAGTTACATAGAGCTCCTATAGATGTCATGCTATGTTTTCACATTTCTGACTGAAATTGAAAGCTGAATCCAATTTATTCTGTTACCAGCTTCAGATGGATATTTCAAACAGCAAATGTGTGAATATCTAGCAACAAAAATATCACATTTTTAGTATACCTAAATATTTTGTATCACAGAATCAGACAAATAAAGTAAACAAATGATCAGTAAATCATTTTCTTCCTTCTGCCAAAGTTCATTTATTCCCCATAGTCCTTATAATATGTGCAAAAGGTTTAGTCTAGTGCACTTTTAATGATTCAGCTGTTGGATTTCTACTGCCTTCCTTTTGCAGACGGTAGTAATTTTTTTCTTATCTTTTTTTTTTTTAAAGTGGTCACTTATTGCCATAGAAGCTATTTATTTTGCAGTGAATGCTTTGCACTGCATGCATTTTTTAATTCTCTGTTAGTATTTCACTAAAAAATCTGATCATTTTATGTACCATTAAGTTAAGCTGTTTACTAGCATGGATCTCCCCAAAAACTTTAATCTGAGGACTTTTGTCATTTTACTGAAACTTAAGAATTTGCAATAGGCTGTATTTAAAGACTTGTAGTACAAGGTGAATACTGTGATTGTACGCATAAAAAATCATGTTTCCCTAAAGCAATTGAGTAAATGTTTGCGTAAGTAATTGCATTTGCAGTTGTTTAGTTTGTATGTGCCTTTAGGTATCATAGGAGAGTTAACCCCGTTGGAAATCTTCGCCAACGTGACCATCTTAAGTACTTATGAGGCAGTCTAACACAAACTTTCGTAAGGTTGAGTGATAGAGTTCTAAATCATGCTTTATTTTCCAGCTTGGTTTTCAATTTTTTACTGAAATATTTTCTAGGACTTTAAAAACAATTTCTATCAACAATTAAAAAGTAAGCTTTTTTTTAAAAAAGCGTGTGCAGGTTTGGTTTGACAGTCGGACAGATGTTTGTGCTGGATCTTATTTTATCTGAAACATTTTTACCATCCGTAAAACATAACTAAGTTTTACCCAATTTCTTTCTTTTGAGCTAATGCTTAACACTATAATACAACACATCCCAATACATCCTCTCTATCTGTTACCAACATGATTGTATATAAAGCCTCAGCATTAAATTTTGAATTCTTTGATCTTGTTAAAGAGACTGACAGAGTTACGAAGGAAAAAGTTTGTGGGAATGCAATTCCTCTTCCCTTTAGAAAAGTAATTTTAAAATAGAAGTTACATTATTTTCCACTTTTTGCTATTAGTAGATCTCCTGGGTACTGTTACCTTGGAAACATCGTATTCTAAAGGAATAAGAATATATGGAACATTTTCTTGCACCCATTGATAATATCTGGAAAAATGATGCTGCTGATAGCAGCAGAAAAACATTCAATTTGGCTGAAGCAGAAGCCTGAACTCTAAGAAGTTGTTTGGAAAAAGGAGAGAAATCTGTGTTTGGAATGTCTTTAGTTGAGAAGGCTTGATGCTTTCAAACCTCTGCTTTATAAGACCAACTGGTGGCTTGGTGGAGAGGATTGTATTCATATGTCATCTCTTTATCAAGTGTATAAAGATCCTCTAAATTAGAGCACAATTTGAACATAATACAAATATTAGAACATAATTACATAGTTAAGTTGCAAAGAAATATGATGCAATATTCAGGTCTAAACTCAGTGCCTAATTATTATTTACAGATGTTATGATTATAACACAGCTGGACTAAACACTGGAAATTCAGCCTTTCTGAATTATTAAAATCACGGAAGCAATATTGCTATTAATTACAGTCCCTTTGAATTTCTGAGACCTGACAGTGGCACTTGCTTCGTTTTGCATGAACCCTGATGGGGAGAGTAGTATCAAGGTCAAGTGAAGCTCTTGAAACTCTTCCTAGAAGTCCTCCTGAGTCTGCAGGATGGGACTTTTGTAAACTCTAAAAAGGCACTTGAATCTACATTGTACTTCAGATCTACATAGAATCCAAATCTACACAGGTTCCCCTGAAAATTGTAGCACTTTGAAATCTCTCTGTATGTTTATGAGAGCTACATATGGGTTGTTTCTATTGAAATGGGGATTCTCCAGACAGGACTGACCTGAAGGCAAGATCATATAATCCACTGCAATCCTAGCAGTGGCTGGAAGATGCTTGGTAAGAAGCAGAATAATCCTGCCACTAAACAGTGTAGTTTATTCATTTACCTCCATTTCAAGAGGTAGAACAATCTGTTTTGTGTTTTAATGTACTGAGAGATTTTATGTTACATCACACACTGTTTGCGCTTTATTAAAAGGAGGAACAGGTAAACTTAGCTTTTTACAGTCATCTGACTGTAAGGCTTATTCCTTGTGACTGACAGTCTGTTAAAGCCAGGAGCAAAACATCCAGTGGTGCAGGAGAGGATCTAGTTTCCATATTTGTAAATCTCAACAAACAAAACCTTCAACAGCTCTCATGTACAGACACACACAAAGAGACAACATATCTAGAAATGTAACATCTTTGGGTAAAAACCAATGGACCAATGTGGATCCTCAGGTGAAGTCATCTTCAACTCATGCTACTAAGTCATGATACTGGTAACATAAGCATTATACAACAAATTAACAAAGTAAACACATGCCAATAGGATTTTATATGAAATTAATCTGTAACTGCTTCTTATACTATTTCTTTTCAAAGCTTTAATTTTCTCTCAGAAAGCAGCAGAAGTCTGAATGAGAGAGAAAGACATGTTCTCAGAGCTTCTGGCTATGTATCGAGTCCTTTTTTGTACTAACTCATTTTAGAATAGCTTCTCTTTCAAATGCTAACTGATAAATGAGAGAGTATTGAAAACACCTGAGAAGAGAACAGGTGGAACTCTGGTTTGTGGGAGGGAGGAAGCATTCAACAAGTGCTCTATCAGACTTTTGCTCAAGATACAAAGGATCTCAAAAAGCGACTGTCATGGTTTGGGCCAGGTCGGCCAATGTCAAGACGACAGATGCTCTCCCCCACCTCTCACTCTAAGGAGAGGAAGAAGAGAGATTAAGAGATTTGTGAGTTTATAAAAAACTTAACTAGTTTAATGAAATATTAATAATTAAAAAATAATAAAATAGATACAATTTATACAAATATACACAAAACCATATCAAGTTCCCAGGAAGATGTCACTGGCAGGCACTGTGAAAGTTCCAGACTCAGTGACAAAGGGGAACTGGAACACACCAACTGGGATCAAAAGTTCAAAAGGCAGATGAGCTGATGGGGTCCTCCTCAGATATCAGTCATTGAAGAACGCAAGCCACTGAAGAGAGCAGTCTGTTGAAGAAGCAGCCACTAGGGAAGATCCAAAGAAAAACCCTTGAAAAAGAGTTCGTGGTTTGATCCCTCAGCTTTTATACTGAGCATGTCAGACAGGATGGAACACCCTATCAGTCAGTTGGGGTTGCCTGACCTGTCCACAGGTGTGACCCTTCCACAGGGTAAACAACTTAAGTCAGCTGACCCTGGCTGCCCCAGAAACAGGTGTAAGCAAGAGCCTTTCTCACTAAACAGAAAGTTGGCTCTGCTTCACCCCAAACCAAGACAGTGACAAAGTAACAGTGCAAGGAAAAAGAAAGCCTAGAAGAGAAAGAAACCTGTTTAAGATTGCATTAGAGGTTACAGGAAATCCTGTGGAGGTTGAACTGGGAGCGTCCTTAAAGAGATAATTAAGATTTTAATCTATTATTGAGAAGGGGAAGAATAAAGTTAGACAGCATGGTATTGTTTGTGGAGTTTTTTCCCCTTAGATTCTTTTTACTGATAGCTTTCTCAAAGAAAAGACAGTCTCCTCCCTCAAATGCTGAGTATGAGTCAGCTAGATCTTATTCATTCCAGGGTGCTGGAGCTATGTCTTTGACCATGTCAAGTTATCCTGTTCTCTTAGTTTTAGGACGGTGACGTACCACTAGGAATTAAGGATTATGGTCACAGCAGCATCAGGCAGAACATCAGTCATGTGCTTCCTAGGAGAGCACAAATCAAATGTATTTTTTAGTATCACACCTTCAACTGACCCCTTGGAGAACGAAATCTATGTACTTATCTCCAGCGATGCAGTGGGACCATGTATGTGGTTAAGGCAGGTCCATATGGTGCTATGGAAGCTAACATAGTTAGACAGTTTGATGAATGTCTGACCTAGCATATGCAGGGGTAAGTGCCTGAAGATTGCTCCTAAAACATTATCTCAGGCTCAGAGAAAAGGAGCCAGTCTGCTTTCAGTTTAAAGAGACTTGAAAAAACAGAATGAATGGCTGATGTGTCAAGACAGTGGTGAAGAGAAATATTTGCGTAGTTGTCAGTCCCATCAGAGATTTGGAGTCATTATCAAACTTGGTTGATAAGGAAGAGAACAAAAAGAAACAAAATGAAGGATGAAATCCCAATTAAAAAATAAAAATAAGTTTTCCTGTAAAGTTTTCCTTTGAAAATTATTCTATAATTTCCTCTGACATGTGTTGCATTAGTCTAAACAGATCTTGTCGCTCTCTGAATTCGTAATAATACCTGGGTATCACAGGGACTACAACTCAAGATTGAATTTTCTATGTAGGCATATTTATTCAGGCAATAAAAGCAAACCACTACATACCAGCGGCAAAAGAACATTTGGTAAGGTCCAGGTCTCTGGCAGACCAAGCTCAAAGAAATGAGCCCATGGGTTCCTTGTGCTTATGCATCTTTAATCAGTTAAGTTTAACAGGCCTTTGTGTGTTGTACCATTTATTTCCTAAAGGTTGTCTTCTGCCATGAAACTTTTATGCCTTTATTGACTTATTAATTGATTTAGCCAGAAGTCAAGCAGATATTCAGGCTCTCAGTGCTTGCAGCACTTTGGCATTCAGTTCATGTGAGGCATCTTCAAATGTTTTCCAAATGTTTTCCATGCAACATAAATAATGTTTTCCATCATGCACATCCTCATTGTACAGTATGACTGGTGTCTTTATGTGGATCCTTGCTAATGCAATGCAGGGTAATACACATGTCGCTCATTAGTCTATTATCTAGCATTTTATCAATCATCCTCTTAAGCACCCATCACTTCGGTTGCAACAGTTACGCTTCATATTTTTCAGGCCAGCTCAGTGTTGCATTAATGTGCAGTCACAACTCTTTATTGTGCTCCAGCCTCTTTCCTCCATGAAAGCTCACGGCTGACAACAAAAGTATTCAGGTGTCACAACAATACAGGGTTTGTGTACGTGTGGCTAGCTGCAAAATAAATGTAGGCACTGGAAGAAGTAAAAAATAGCTGACTCTCAGAGCGTGGGGTGGGTGTACAGGACTGGCAGCTGGAAGACAAAACCAACCCCCTTCCCACACACAGTTATACATGCAGGACACCCTTCTCATTTGTGAACAGCTTCTGTTGGGAAGCAGGAAAAGACGTGAGTCAGATGTTTATACCCTCAACGGTTTTGAAGGGCCACCCTGATTGACGCCGGTCAGAACTGCTCTGCCATGCTGGAGATCAGCAGATCGCGTCATGTTCTTAAAAGGTCTGCTGGCTGCGCTCCTTCCTGGCACCGATGGCTTTAGAGAGAAGCGATGGAGAAAATTTTAGAGCAGCAAAGAATTATTCTGAACTAAGGAAATGTTCAGCTCCACTATTCAGTGTGTGTGCAATTATGCAGCTAATGCCAAATAATACAAAGTACATTTAGCAGATAGGTAGCGAAAAAAAAATCAGAGAGGCACAATAATACAATGCTACTTCATTGAATCACCTTTCCTAGTTAGGACCATGATTTAAAGATTGTTACAAATCATAACCTAAAGCAAAATATTTTTTTTTGGAGGTGGGGAGAAGGGTAGCTTTTTTTAGCTGCTTTAATTTAACATTCTGGAAACTTCCTTTCCATTTTAAGTAGCCTATTCAAATTTAATCATGGGGGTGTCAGAGTATGAAAATGTCTAGTTATGATATTGTTGGGGAATTTCAACTGTAATGATACTACTTGTGCCTGTATTGAAAAGAGAAGTATCCATGGAAACAGTGCAGTAACCCATAAACTGTAGAGCTGTATAAAGCCTTTCAACCACAAATATGTTTCAGCAAGAAAATTAAGAACACACTTTTCATGTCAGTGTCACATAGCCAAAGTCAATGAGTTGAGCCATGCCAAGGTGTAAAGGATTATTCAATATTTTGTGACTTAAGAAACTGAGGAAACCAAACCAGAACCACACCCCCCACACACTTTTGCAAGTAGATAACATATCACAAAAAACAAGCCTGAAAATTAATTTTCATGTGAAATACATACAAAGCTGAAGTAAAACTTCTTTTATGAGTATACTTTCCTTAATTATCAGATAATACTGAAATAAATGGAAAGAGGACTATTCTGTTGGTACCTGCCCAGACTGTACTCTTGGTTCCTATTTAAGTCCAGTTAACTAAGCATGAATTAACTCAAGTAAGCGAGCCTTTGTAGGTGCAGCCCAGTGCTGCGCTGTGCTGCACGCACAGCATGGCCACCAGGCCAGTGTTTTGCTCTGTGTGTCCCTTGGCTGCAGAATAAACTTAGTCTGCAGGCAGCTCTCACCCAGTGCTGGCGATTACGCCGCCTGTGTGTCTTTCCCTTAGTCTAGAAGTGCAGCAGTAAGTTATCATGTGAAATGCTTTTTGTTTGACAGTAGAAATGACAGCTGGAGTGTTTTTCTCTTAAGAAAATCCTGTAAGAGCTCAAAAGACCAAAATGAGGTTGCCGTTCCGTGGATGGGATCTGCACAGCATGCTGTGCCCTGGTTGGAGGTCTGTTCAGTGCTGCCCAGCTCAGGGTCTCCAGCATCTGAAGGGACATAGGATTATCTATGCTATCCTCTATTTTTTATAGTTTTAATGCCAATAAACGTAATTTTAAGGGATACTTTGCTACAGAGCCTGAGTGCCTTTCTTAATGGGATCATAAAGAACTAGCATCTCCTGGTGCAAAGCATGTATGTAATCTAGGTAATCAAATAAATCAGCTTTCTAAAATGCCAGATGGATTAGACATAGCTCACAGTGAGAGCTGAGGCATTGCTCTGCACACATTGCCTTTTTTGCTTTGAATCTGGAAGTTCAAATACTGATATGCTCTGTTGGTGTCTGATACTTTATTCTGACATTTCTGGTTTACTAGTAAATAACTTCTTATACAAACTGTTCTTCTGCTGAAGAATGGCCCTGTATGCTAATCCTCAACACATTTTTCAACTAACCTTCTTTTACAGTTACTAAGATAAGCTGCTTTTGAGATAGACCAGGTTAGAAAAGTTTTAGAGGAAATTTTGAACAAGATGAGCAGCACCTTTTCTTGAGGCCTCTGTATCAAAAATAGCTTTTCCAAATCACTTTAAACGTGGGTAAAATAATTTTTGCTGCCACGGTTCAAGGAGGCAATATCTGAGGTAGAAATAACCTTTTTAATGAGAATTTTAAGAAGAGGGTACAGTTGAGCTTATAATACAATATGCACTTCAGCATTAGTGTTGGAAACTACTTCTAAATCATCTTAACACAATTTTTACCAAACAGTGTTACACAGTAATTTCTTATTTGCAGTGAAATAGCAGGTTGGACTTTTCAGCCTTGCAATACCTTCAGTTTATTGGAGCACTGAAAGCTAGTGTCTGAAAAATAGGAAGAAAAATTATAGCCCAACTGTTGCATCCGCTTTTAAGGGCCAGTCCTCAAAGGCAGGTGACCAGACAAGTAAAACACAATCAGAAAGACCTTAGACCAAAAGTGAAAATTCAATTCCCTTTGATGATAATAAGACAACACTCGCGTATGTAGGTGTGTGGTACAGATTAGCAGAGTGATCTGCGCTGGATACCTGATTCTGAAGTGTGGAGCCAGCACAAGCAGTGGATTTTGTTGCAGACTTGGACAGATGATGAGTTATGGGCAATTTTCATAGACTGATACACAGTTTTAGATGGGATTAAATTATGTGACCCCTGGACAGTTGCTGACAAAGGATTTAAAAGAAAGTTTCTGATTTTCATTCTTCAAACCATAAAGTCCCCTTCAGCTGGAGATTCCTGTTTTCTCTCATCCCTGTTCAGGATACACACCTTTCTGAGAGTCTGCTAATGATTTCATCAACACAGTTAAGCTGTGGTCATTGCTTCTGTTGTGCTCTAAAACCAGTGCCTTCCCAGGTTGCTTTCAGATTAATCAATAAGTGGCCCTCTGTGTTAATAGTCCTAGCTCCTCTGGTTTCACCCTGCACTTGTGCTTTGTGCTTCCAAGGTTTCTGCTATCATTATACAATCATTCACTTTACACTCTATCTGATTTTAGGGTCACTGGTAGTTCATCGACACGAAAATGATTCCTTAGATGCATATGCATACATTACTACCTTGACTACACGCCTTTGATATCTGTCTAATAATGGTAATGTTACTTACAAAGAGAGACTCTTATAAAGGTTCTTCCTTTGGTTATGATATGTTTTTTGACACTGGAATATATTGTTTTTAGTTTACTTGTAGTATTTTTCAGTGAAGTTATTTTGTTTTAATGACCAGGGTTAGGCCTTAATGAAGGTGTAACCTGGCTATCTGGAGGACTGTTTGTAATTTTGTACAGATGCAGGTTGGTAATCTTAACAGAAACTACTGTGGCTAACTTGCCTTAATTCATTTTAATGTGATTTTCACTGTTATTTACAGCAGTTCATATTTAGGGCTATTAGGTCATGCTTTGTATAAAATGTCTTTCCCTTATCTGTCTAGTATATTAGGTACATACCTATCCTACTGAAATTCTCTCACTTATGTTTATAATGTGCCTTTCTTGTCCACATATAATTTTTTTTTACTACAAAAATTCTTCTTAATACTTCATTTTCATAACCACTTCAGGTGCTTTTCTTCCCTTTTAATGACTTCCCCATTCTTATGCCAGCGTAAAATAGAATGTTGTTTTAGAGCTGAAGTTAGATTTTCTCAGGTGTTGCAAATAAAAAATAATCTTCAGAGAAAGTAACTTCTACTTACATAGTAAGTAAAAATGGATTTATATCCATTAGTTGCTTTCTTCTCTTATCAAATAGTTATTAGAAATCAAGACTTTTCTGTATTTAAACTGCTTAACAAGCTGATATCACTAGTTTTCCATATCGTGTGAAGGTATACTAAGAAAAGCACAGACGCTGTGCTTAATCCAAAATTACTTATAGAGGAAGTGGAAGAGATTTCATTCTATGTTGACATACAGATGTTTCTAATAATTTTACTATGATGTAAAATTTTGTCATGTCAAGATGGAGACCATCTCACCACCAGTTATCATAAGCTTTTTTTTAAAGTCTTGAGAAAATATGCCTTACATATCTTCCCATCTTCTACCAGGTAATTGTGGAACTGAAAACACTTGGTCCCAGGTAGGCTTTCTGTGTGGAATTTGACTGATATTCTCCCAAACTAGCCAAGGCAAGGAGTAACTCTTTAAAAAGTGAAAGGTTGAAACTCTGTAGAATATAACAAGATGGGACTTTTCACTATGGTTACAGAATCACAGAATGGTAGGGTCTGGAAGGGACCTTTGGAGATCATCTAGTCCAACTCCGTGCCAAAGCAGGTAAATGGGTTACATTTCACTTTTCTCCTCTTTTCTCAAAAACAGCTGCAGAACTTCCTTGTATCATAACTTCAGGACTTTTTCTTAAGCTCTAAATTAGTGAAAATAATTTGTAAAAAGATTTTGACTCAGTGTACTTCTCCCTCTTTTAATAATTCCCTGAAAAAATTGTCAATACCTGCTTTGCAGATCCTGAGTGTTGAGGTGGAGTCTCTTCACAATTTTGTTTTCCATCAAAAAGCTTGGTGTGGAAGGTGCACTGTCCTTTTGCAAGTTGACTCTTAAGTGTTTTTCTACAATCAAGAAATGTCTAGCTGTTTGTACTTTCAGTTATTGAGATTATCTCACCTTTGCCATGTCTCTGATTATCTCCACTTGGTATTAACTGTCTCCCTAACCACTGAAGAACAATATTCTACACTTTCAAATCTATGTCTAATTACTGTTATTTCTGATTAGGTTTTGAATTCCTCGGAAATTCTATATTCTGTCTTTGATTCATCTATTTCACTCTGCATTATAATATAATAGGACTTCCAGAAACACGTACATATATAGTTGCTCGTACAGGATATTAATCCTAACCATAATTAAGTCTCCTTAGATTCTGACAGTGTGATAATTTTGGACATTACTCATGTGTCTTGAACTAATGAGAATATGGCTAAGCTGATTGGTGAGCTTGGATGTAAGTATCCAATTATGCCTGTTTATGTTGTTATGAAAATACATAGTGGTCTTCGCAGAGTCTTCATAGATGATGGAATTAATTAATCTGATTTTACTGTTGCCAGTTACGCTATGAAAGCATTCACTGTCTATCATTCAATCCATACATCTTCCTTTCCTCTGTCACCACTAAAGTCCATACAGGCAACTTCTGTGTCATGCGTCTGAGACTTTAAATTCAGAAGAGACCATTTTCAAGTTCTGCATGAAATACCTCTTTTATATTGTCTTAATTTTCTTCATTGAGGCCTTAGTTACTGATGAGATCAGTGCTTTGCTTTTTCCTTGTATCCTTTTCTAATAATTCACTAATGCCTCCCAAGACAATGCCTGCCAATTGCATAATTTTCCCAATTTGTGATGTACTGTTTAATGTCCACCATAGAATTACACAGATACTTTAAATTGGAGAGACCTTTCTATATAGCTTCTTGCAAAGCTGTGGTATGCGCATAGTTCTGTTTTGGGTGACCCACCACACTACTGAGAATCCCTGGCTTAGGTACGCTTCAAACCACAAAGGCTGTACATATAGCGTATAGCCATATGTCACGTTAATAGTTTCCCACCCAGGATGATTTGAGAATCTTTGCCAGTTACACTTTCTTATGGGCGATGTTATGCCTGGTTCCTATTGCTCCTTAGGTCAATCCCTGTCCTTTAACTTCCCTAGAAATATTCTCAAATCCTCTATAAAATTAAGATTTTCAGGCTTTTCTCTTGCTGGTTTTGCACAGTCTTTATTGGTTATGTCAATGTAAACAAGAGGAGAATCAGTACTGATATTCCAGTTACTGTCATCTTGATCCAGATCACTTAGTCTCCAACTTTATTCAGAATAAACAATGGCCTGAAATATTGATCTCTCTCTTTTAGAGGAATTCAGAGGAAAACAGCAAGGCTAGAAATAAATGAGTAATTATTTCAAATGATCTGCAACCTGCTAGATGCAGTAGATTAACTCTAGCAGCATCTAGTGAATGGTAATTCTAATGTTGTGAAAAACAAAGCCACACTGAACAAACAAGTATAATGAGTATGCTCAGGCCATCAGTCTAAAAAAATTAGAGTCCTTTGTAGTCATGTAGAATCCATTCATGAAAATGAATCAGTCTGAGTTATGGACTTTACCACTAAGGAAAATATAAAGAACAAATCAGTGTAATTTATAAATTGTAAATAGCTAAATTTGTATCACTGGCAATAAAACCCCACAAGCTTCATTTTCCTGTTCTCAGATATAGCAACTTATTCAGTGATTCTTCACTTGCAATCCTTCAACAATAACTGACAAACCAGCTCATCAATATCTAGTTAAGAGCTTTAATTTAGTTTACTGATTTGTTATCTCTCTGTAGCTTCTCTATCCCTTACACCAATTCACATTTATCTCACATTTCTGCTGCTCTAATGATTAGTACTGAGGCTCTTATACAACCTTTGTTACTCTAAAGGGTACCTTTCATCTTCCATTTCTTAATGTACTGTTTAGTTTGGGTTACAGTGAGATGGAGAAATTAAACCATAAACATCTAATATATGGTTAAAATACTGCAGAAGGGTCAATGGATCAGCCTATTTACTCTGTAGAGGCTATGGAAATATCATTCTAGAGAAGTATTTGTTCTCAGTCTAGGTTCAGGGACAGATAACACTGTTGTCTTAGAAACTTGAGGTCCAGTGTGCTCCCGCTCTCTTTTTTGACAGAAGTGGGAAAACAACAGGGATTTACATTCTGTGAAAGATCATGGATGGTCACACTTAAAGTTTCAAAAGCATTTCTCTTTAATGCATTATGTTCATTACTGAACACTGAAGCTGTGACATGGTCCCTTGAATAATATTTGTTGGAGATGTTGCAAGGATGAGCACTAGCAACCCTTTAGGAAAGCCAGCATTTGACATCTAAAGAATCTGTTCTTACCACCTGTTTTTATTAGAAGAAAGTAAAGAATCAGATCACTCACATTCCCACTTGCAAATATTTACTGGGATTAAAAAAAAAAAGAAAAACAGGTGTCATACCGTAGGGGTTTTGCAATGCCATAACTTTTTGATACTTTTGTTACAAGAGATAAAGAATCTTGCTTTTGTTATATACGACAAAGTGCTTGGGATGGCAGAGGAAGTAGGGAGAAAGAAGCTTTTATTAAAAGATCCATGGCTCTAAATCCCAAAGCCCTTTTGGAGCCAGTGCACGGATGTGTACACTGTCTGCATCACAGCGCTATTCATCAGCAGCACAGACTGAGAATGACTTCCAGATACCTCAGCCAGGGATTTGCAGAGAATAGTAGGAGTGGGAGTCCGGTATTTCTCAACAGACAACTGCTAATGAGAAAAACTGAAGTTGACAGATGGTCATGATGTGATCCTAGGGTGACGTATCACGTCTCTGATCCGAAACATTTAAATGCTGACAATACCTTATATTTAAGCATAGCTGCTTTGTTCTACTGGAAGCAATAAAGCTTATTGCTGTGAAAGTACTGATCAGGTCCAGTCAAATTTCATCTGGGATGTGTTAAGGTCACAGTCTCTCTACCCCTTCTTCCTGGTGCTCAGTGCGTTTGAAGGAGCTGTCAAAGCCAGGAAATATCCCCTCTCCTTTCTCTTCTGACTCTTCAGGTTGGAGAACGCTTTCATTAATGTAGCTTCTAAATTTACCCAGTAGTCACTCCCAGTTTTAGTTTGGTAAACCTAAATGTGGTATTTTGTTACTAAATCTTAAAAACAAATGGAAATACCAGTAATAAGCCCTCAGGAGTTACCTGCTCGTTTACAGTGTGGGTCCAAGTCAGCTTCGTAAACTGTTGGATGCCATCCAAGTATGATCACCTTCACAGACAACAACCTTTCATATACATTACCATAGGTTTGAAATCAGCAGAAGTAACATCCTGTGCCCAGTGTCAAAGTTGAATTGCCATCACTGAAGGAAAGAAGTCAGTTGAATCCCTTGTAGTGTGAGGATAAGTGATGATCACACAACTAAGCTGGAAATAGTAGCTCTTGGGTGTACAATTTAACATTACGGCTTCTGCTTGGTGCAGCATGCTGCTCACCGAGTCCTGGGTGCGAGTGTGGAGAGGAGGAGAAGAGGAGGAGCTGGATTCATATTTTTTTACAATTCCAGTGATGGTTTGCTCAAAAGGCAGGATCCACAAATAGCATTAACTGATGCAATCGTACTGGTGAGAGACATGTAAACACTGTTCAATACAGTTGAGAGTCTGATATGGTTTGTCTTTCATTTCTGTTATCTATGTACGCTGTTTTACATAGCTATACTTAAGAAATAGTGGCCTTAGGCTGTAGTACTGTAGAAATGTACATTTTCTGTGGAACTGTGTCTGTGTAGGTACCTATCCTTGTATATATCCATTCCCCATGCAAGATGTTGGATGACCCACTTTTGTCAACCATTAGACAAGCTAACCACGGTGGAAAGGGTGGTATTCCAGATCCGTCACTCCATTAAAGCACTTGTGTTGTGCTGGTCTACAGAGTAATCGCCTCTGATTTAGAATACCCTCAGCATCAAGTCTATATTGGTGCTGATTTTGATTTTAAACAGCTTTTAGCACCCTTTGGTAAACTGAGTGACTTGAATCTCAAGGATAAACTTGCCACTCGCACCCCTCCTCCACCCTGAAAACACTTGAAAATTCAGTGCTTTCAAAGCTCTGGTGTGCGTGTGTTTGTTTTGGCTTTCTGTTATTTGATTTCTGGCAGAACGTTGTAAAGTTTATGTAATTTTGAGCCTAGCACTTAATGTGTCCCCTGCAGGCAGACTCTGTATGAATTAGAAAGAAATTCAATTACTGAACTACTGATAACTTATCTCAACAGAATGCAAATGGATTAAGATGGCTAAATGTTCACTCGCTTATAAATGTACCATTTAACTAGAAAACATGCTCTTTAAGAAAAACAACAACACAAAAAGCTACTCTGATGTCTTATACTTTTAGGTTTTTATGCATTTCATATTACGCTATTTGCAAAGCAAACAATGGTGGTCTTTGTTAAAATAAATCAGAATGAAAACCACAAAAATGGTTTTAAAAATATGATAAACAACTTATTGTATTTCCCAAACAGATACAGTGGAAGTGTTTCCTTTTTGAAAAATATGAATGACCCTTTTAATAAAAACTGGTACATGTTTTTGATACATAGATTTGTTTTTCTAGGACATTATTTGCTATTATGCTGAAATTAAGACTTCATTTTATGTAAAATATGGTCACCTCTATGTATGATCATTAGTTATACATGGAACAATGAGCTAATTTCTTTCTCTTGTAAAAAAAGTCTTTCATGCATTTTTTCAGCTGATTTTATATATATACAAAAATTGTTCTGTGAATGATGTATGCTCCTCATCTTCACAACCAGTGGAGTCACTATTTTTGTACATGTTTACATAGTTAATGAATTAGCCCATGTTTCTCTATGGGCTTAGAGAAAGTGGAAGTTATTTATTCACAGCGCATGTAATGTATGTAGCTGTAGGCTCTTCACTGCTGCATTTCCTTGGGTGGAAAAAAAAAATGAATTCTGTTATCTGTTTTGTAGCTCTCATGTAGGAAACTGGCTGTCACGTGGTTTTGGGAAACTGGTTAGACTGGAATTAATACATAAAGTCTAAGTTTACTGCTACTTTTGATCTCAAAACTTTGTATGCATTGGTCTGAAGGGTGATAAATTTTTAAAAGAAAACAAAAAAAAAACTTTTAAAAATGCTTTGTCTGTGCCTTGAAGAATCACACTATGAAGTCATCCTACCAGTACTGCCAATTAAATTAAATTAGCACTTTATTACAGTAAAAAGTGTTCGATAAAGATGTAACTTTTGTAGGCTGAAGTCAAGGAGCTACTCTGTCTTCTTTATACTGAATAGTTATAAGTATACTCATTGAAATAATTGGCAAGAGTCTGGGTACTTGATTCATTTCAGTGGACCTTTAGAAGCAAATTTGTTAAGAAATATCCCTGTATAACTTTTATAAAACTCATATTTTTTCAGATCATAAACCAATTTTTTTCTATTTCACAACAGTGAAGACATTAAATGTGACTTGAAGTTGTGGGGTTAGAAGGATGAGTTTCATAAAAGTGTTTTTATGAAATAAGATTGAAAGAGAAATAATGAACGATATATATCTGGTGTCACTAGCATAGCATATTATTATTATTGGATTCTTCAGGATGTGCAAAATGTGTTTTAAAACCAATATCCTGGGATTGGGGCGTAGTCCTACAATGTATAGGGCTTTATAACCCTGTCAAAAAAGGCATTCATATGTATATTTAATGATAAGTATGGAAATATTTCAGCTACGGTTGTAGTCAGGACCAATCCTGCAGTCTGCCTACGTCTTATAAAGCAGCAACTGTCCAAACCACTACCAAACAGCTTTTCAGAGGAATGTCGGTGTGAATGAGAGGCTCAGTGAGCAGCGCTGGGTGAGCCCTGCCTGGGAAGCTAGCCTGTGGCTAGTGCAGACTGCACACCCAGCACCCTGTGGCCGGCTCTCCGCACCGTGGACACCCAGCCAAGAGCCTGGTTTGTTCCTGTTGTAGTGGTCAGTTCAACACGAGCTATCGGCCTGATAGATTCAGTAAAGTCTGAATCAGGAAAGTCAGGAACAAGACTTTAAAGCGACAGTTTACATGGTCACATTATCTTTATTTCTCCATGTTTTCTTCCTTAAACCAAAGGTCTTGACCTACTAAGGCTCTGTAACAAGCATAATCCTGCACTTTAATAGAAGTGAACTGATGTTGAAACCAGCTGGAGTTTCCAGCACCAACCTTTTGCTGGATTGTGACTACAGTATCATACACATTTATAGGACCAAATTCTCAGAGCAGAAAACATTTCTCCACACAAATAAATTCAGATATATGCTATGATATTAACAACACATTTATGATTCTTTTTATTCTTGCTTCAGAAGTGTTTTATGAGTCACGTAATATGTTGGTTCATCTGGAATAATAGCTAACCTACTATCCTCACACCCTCCTCTGGCAGCTTGATGGGTCCATGAGAGAAGATATGGCTTAATACACATAGCAAAGCTGCATAGTCAGTTTAAATACTGAGGTGTGCCGGGGCTCTTGCTTGAGAAGGTCCAAAATAGTAGAGAGCTTTTTTGTACAGAAACAAATAATAAAAAAAAAGATAGCAAAGAGATATATTTATTAAATATTTATGACTTTAACATTTTAGTAGATTTTTGTTTGCTTCTTTTTCTCTACTTTCTCATTCTTCCCTTTCTTTGTAGACCAGCATGGTCTGGCCAGGGAAGGTTGATATACCTTCTGTTTAACTTTTTCATTTCAAGTGAGTGTAAACTAAAAGCAGATCTGTCCTGAGGATTTTTTGAAACCACCCCAAACAGAAGTCTGTTTTCTGGAGCTTGCTGTACTGTATTATGCCACGTAAACAAAAAAGGTACCTGTAGGCTACACACCATCAAGAGTGGAACATTCTTTAAACTAAGGTGGTATGTTCATATATTCAGTCATCTGTGTCAGTGCTGGAAGTAATGTTATCAAAGCTTACTTCAGATGGTTTCAATAGTATTACTAGTGAAGATGCCAACATAACAATTGTAGTACCTAAAGCACCTACAAACTGTGATTCTTATGATTTAATACTGAAGATGTTGACCAGAGTACAAGGTCTTGCCATAAAAAAGTACTGATAAAGAAGCAGAGAATTATTTTTCTAGGCTGTCCCAAGCAATGACTACACTACCGTCTTTTTTGACATTTTCATCGTTTAAATAGTTCCCACAGAAGACACTCCAAAGTCTTAGTGAACTGGTCTTAAATCCTTTGTTCACTCTGACTGTGGCTTAGTTTTATGTGACAACAAAGGAAAGAAAGTTAAAATGGAAGGGTATTTACGCTGAAAAAAGGTCCATCTATAGTTCCACTCAAAATCCAATCACTGCCAAATTACTTGTTTTCCTCAAAAGTACCTTCAGCAGTACTAATCAAGGCAATGCAACTACTTCCACTGCCAAGGATGATAAAATTGTTCTATGGCCAACAAAAGGCATTCATTGATGCTGTGCCAAAACAAGATGTGCTTCTAATTATCGAAGTTTTCAACTGCTACAGTGCAGGAATAGTTTTAAAGAGATGTACCTGAAAGCACACACTTCTCACAAGATTTCTTTTACTATGTTAAGATCATCCCAGATAGACTTGTTGATCATAAAGGTCTGTTTCTATTCAGGAACACCACTTGATCCTATAACAGCAAACAAATGTCAATCTTTCCTTAAAAAAACCATACCATCTACTAAAACTTGCCAGTAAACAAAACCCAAAAATCTTTGATGCCTGTGGAAGTGCTAGATTTCACTAAAACAAAACCACAAACAACTGTTCCAAGCTATTTCTTAGAGTAAAATGTAAGATTAAATTATTATTTTGTTCAAAATTTTCAGACATTTGAGTAATACAAAGCTTTGAGGCAAGGAAGAGAAAATATCCTAATGCAGACAAAGCTCTTTAAAACCACGTGTGTTGCAATGTTCACTAATCCTGCAGCATAATCTAAAGCTATGTTGAAGGCAAACATTTAAAACCAGACAACATGTATCAATGTAAGCAAGAATGTTAACAGCACTTTACAATATATAATTGCACAATTTCTTTAATATAAATTTAAAATTTTGGTCTTTTTTGTTGCATCCTAAAGGGGTAATGCACTTGCAAGACAGTAATGGATAGATGGGTAAGACTGCTTGAAGGAGCCTCTAGAAGGGTGAAAAATTCCTTTTTATTAGAGGTTGGTCTCCAACAGTTTGAAGGGATCATTAGAATATTTATACTGCCTCATAGATCTCTACAACAAACATTTACTGCACTACTGCGCGCTTTTTTTCTCTAAAAAGCCAAGTGCTATAAGTGTCTGAAGGACGCAATATTTTGCTTTGGTACTGGGTATCTGATGTATACTTATAAGCTGAGATGAAAGTTTTTTCATTTTCTCTTTATCCAAGAACATCTCTTAGAAAAACCTCAGGCTTCACAAGGAAGGAAGAACGAGGAATAATGACAACAGAATGTATTAATTATTTAGGGAATTGTTGTGCAGGATCTTTAGGGAATAAATATTAAGGGAGATCAGAAAGCAGCTCAGGAATGCACGGTAAATATCAAAAGAACCAATATAAAAATATCAACTATATCAAACAGTTTACAGATAAACTGTTTCAGTGTAGATAAAGAATGAAGTGTCTGTCTAGTAATTCTAAGTATGGGCCCTTTCCTTGGAGGGTATTAACGCACAATGATCTGGGGTAGTTGTAGAAGGCAGTGTGGTCTAAGGACAGATGTGAAGCTTTTGCTTATTTTCTTAAGGAATTCATCTTTCCTTAAGCTGAAATCACTATCTAAATATCTCCTATGACACCTGCAGCTGTATCAGTAATTTATATACAAACAATAAAACTATTAAATAAACAATAATGTATGACTAAGAGGTCAATATAAAGATGTAGCCTATGGAACTAAGGAATGTATAGATTACAGCTATTAAGAAATGTGAAAGGCAAAAAAGAAGTCTATACAAGTATAAGGGGAATGTCCCATTAGTTAATGCGGAAAGAGAGTGAAAAGCGAAATGCAGAAGAAAGGCTGTAGTATTTATTGATTTTTTTTTTTTGCGTCTGTCTGCATACATTAAAAAAGGGGTAATTGTGATCTACATGATCATTTCAATAAGGAGGAAACATAGGCTCCAACAAGGAAAGAACATTTAGATAATATGACTTCAAGTTAACAAAGGCTCATGAAATTCATTCTGGAGTACTTTAGGAACTTGCTAAAACCTCTAGTGGTTGTTTTGGGGAGGCAGTGGAGAATACATGAGATTCTAGAAGACTAAAGCAGCTGTAGTGTAGAGCTTCTCTCTGACTTTGGGGATCAGATGGAATGCATGTTAGAGGCCTCTGGAAATGATGAAACAACCGTCTGTGTTTTGTTAACTTAAAAGATACTTGAACAAATTATTAAGCAACCTACGAATATCTGGAAAATAAGTAAAAGCCAGAATTGTTTTGTTCTTGAAAAATCCATCTGATTTTCTTCTTTGACATAATAATTGGTCTAGTAGAAGACAGAAAAGTAATAGATGTTATAGATCTTGACATCTCCATAAGCAAAGTAGATTAATACAATCTACAGTAAATAAAATTATCATTTTGTGGAGTGATGGGTCAATAAGCCCTGTATAGCAGGGAAGAAATTAACTCCAGCAGCAATTAGGAATTTAAAACTGTAAATGGACCCATCTGCAGAATATAGTACTGGCAGAAGACTAGGAAGGGAAGAAAGCTGTCTGGAGAAGTCCAGTCTGTGAGTAGATTGGGTTCTTAATAAGATCACACGCAGACTCACCAAGGGAAAAAAAGACAACCTCTCTCAAAGCTGTTAATTGCAGAGAAGGCCTCATGGACTGAATAAGATCAGTATGTATCAGCAACAACAGGCAATAGCAGTGCCTGTGGACAAATTTATGGTCTGGGACAGGAAGGCCCTGACTAGAAAAAATTATCCCTTTACAGGGCTACATTAGCCCAAAGTGTGATAACTCATCACTTCTGTGCTGAAGGTTACGGAAGGTCTGCTCAGCTTTCTCAAGCACAGCCATGCCATTGTCTGAGAATTACAACAGGAATACTAATATATGACTATGTCCCAACAACAATGTCTTAGTGCTGGTCACCTAGCAGCAGCGAGTACTGTTGATGCAGGCACTGACTGAAGGTAAGACTAAAGGCCTGGGCTGACCAAAATGACATTGAGGGGTGGCCCTGAAATGTCTGAGTATTTTGCCTTACATAGGCTACTTAGCTGCATGCTGGGCATTACATAAGGCCACCTCCTTGGTGCCTTTCCCAAATGCTGATGGTCAGACCACGAGGAACTCTCAAATGCTCAGCTTGGGAATGGATGTTAGCAATTCTTCTGTCTTAGCTGATAATCTTGATATTATACACCTTGCTTGGAAGAAGCTAAATCCAAGCACTAAATCAGTCCTGAGATGACCAGTCTAGCTGTTTTAGAGGGGTTCCCCTGCAACGCTTGGCTGTGGGAAGGCAGCAGTTCCAGTGATACTGTTCTGAAAAACTGAGTGATGAAGTATTGTTTTGCAATGGGATTACACTGTCACCACTTAAAAAAGTGTGATGAGAAGTCATCCTTCCAGCATGAGGGTACCGTGGGATAAAAGAAGACCAAGCTTGCAGTAGTCTCCTGGATGATGTTGATGGGGTTAGCAGCAAAATCCTGATCCTGATGTAATTCTCCTGTCAATGGGTGGGAGGCAAAGGAATTTACAAACACAAGGAGGTAGATTGGTCTGTGGTCAGACTTCCCATTTGTTCATCCACATAAAACCACATCTGGAGTTAAGTCCAAACCACATCTGGAGTTAAGTCCAAGGTCACAGGCATACAAGAACAAATACAGGGTATTTAGGAATAGATTCAAATTTTAAATGTGGACATGAGTAAGAGGTCACATTGAATAAGGAAAATCTATGAGTAACACCAGGAGACATCATGTCTCAGATGCATTAGCTCTGAATTGGAACTTTTCCTCTGAAAAGAAGAGGATCTCCTTATATAGGTCTCTGCACATTCTACTGCTAAGAATACAGTGGTGGAACCAGTGCTCTGGCTCTTTCTCAGCCTCTTGCTCTTGCTTATTCGCACTATCTGAGTGTGAATAGGTAGATACTTCTGTTTTGCCACATTGCCTACTGATTTTCCTGTAAATGTTAGGAAGCTGAATCGTTCTTGTTGCCTGACCTGTTCAGTCTGTACTGACTGATACTGCCATGTTAACATAAACCTGGGAACCAGCCTATATGAATTTGACAAATATTGCAAGCCAAATGCTGCTCAAGACTCTTCTGCCAGCCCTGCCAGCCTTATGCAGTGAGGAACACCAGAGGAAAGGTAAATAATACTTAAGAAATCGAATTAAACATCTCCAGCACAAGAAGCAAGAAGTACCCAGATGGGAGCATATTTCAGAAGAGAGAAAACAGATGGTTATACCTAAATTATCACATCCTGAGTCTGGAAAAAAAAAAAAAAAGGATACTGGTCAACAGGTAATGAGCCTTAGTAAAAGAATTACTATGAACATGTTATGGACATGAATAGGTTGTATTATAAATTGTTATGAATCCAGCACTAGAGGGTATCAGCACTCAGAGTCACTGCTGTTCACCTGCTGGGCTCTGTGCCATAAAACTTCTATTAAACATCTGTTAACCCTTTACAGCTATGTGGAAGTTTTACTGTAAAGTGTAATCCCATGGCACATAAGTTAGCATAGATAGTATGATATGAAATATAACTTTTGGAAGACAGTGTCTGCACCTAAGAAATAGCGGAGAGGTTGGGATTTTGAAGATCAGCAAAACACAGATGCCGGTTAACCCAGCGGTTAACACAATTATATTATAAACCTATGTTTCAGTTCTGTCATACAACGATACTTCACAAATTTAAATACTTTTCTCTTATTCTTATCTTTGTAAAGAATCTTGGATTTGTTTTCCTCTCTGAACAAAGAACCAAAGGCCAATGAGTGTTTTAGAAAGCTGAGTAGAGTTCCGTCTCTAACTTAGCCTCATTGCTCTGCAGTCATTCACTGTGCAGTAGAAATATAATAACATTATGTTCTGTAAATGAATGCAGATTTTGATCCTATATTGGAGCTCATCAGAAGTCATTCAAGATTATGCAAAGATTATGACGGCTGAGGGAGCTGGGCATGTTTAGCTTGGAGAAAAGGAGGCTGAGGGGAGACCTCATTGCCCTCTACAACTACCTGAAAGGAGGCTGGAGAGAGGTGGGTGTTGGCCTCTTCTCCCAAGTGAATAATGACAGGACCAGAGGAAATGGTCTGAAGCTGCGGCAGGGGAGGTTTAGATTAGAGATTAGGAAGAATTACTTTACTGAAAGAGTGGTCAGGCACTGGAACAGCCTGCCCAGGGAGGTGGTTGAGTCACCATCCCTGGAGGTATTTAAGAAATGTCTAGATGTGGCACTTCAGGGCATGCTCTAGTGGCAGAGATTGTAGGTTGTTTGTTTGTGGTGGTTTGTGTGGTTTTTTTTGTTTTTTCGGGTTTTTATGGTGTGTGTATGGTTGGACTTGATGATCTCAAAGGTCCTTTCCAACCATGAAGATTCTATCATTCTATGATTCTAAGAATGAGAGAAGAACATGAGAGGAACAAACAACAAAGCATAACAGACATTTTCACTCAGAAAATATGTTCGTTTTGTTGATTAATGTTCTGAAATGCCAAGAAAGTAGCAGAAATATGGGCAAAAAGGTTAAGATGCAAGTATCTATGTAATTATTATAATTTTTCAGAACTTTTGTACTATTTAGAAATACAACTAGAAGTACAACTTCAGCAAAAATAATTAAAAATTATCCATTTTTTTAGAGCTGAATATTTTTTAAAAGGATTTAAAATATTGTAGAAGAAAATTAATAGATCTCTTTGTTCTTGTTGGTGCTGAGAAACTTTTTCATTAGCTCAGATATTTGTGTGGGACACAAAAAACATTTTTTTTTTTTTTGCCCTGGGGTATTAATCAGCACAATTGTGAGTGGAGGCTGGATAAACGAACTTGCAAATGGATAAAATTAAAATTTCACCTTTACAAATGGCATTCAGTGTTCTAGACTAAAGCCTTTCAAACCTGATGAAACACGATATGTAGCAGAATGCATTCAGGAAGTAATTAGTACTGAGGTTACATTTAATCCTTATATTGTCTTACACACCTCTCAGAATGCAACCAATTCAGTTTGATGTTGGTAAACTTTTAAAGAAACACACTTCCAAATATGCTAGAAAAACAAGAAAAGAAATTAGGAAAAATGTGCCTTTGATTTACAAAAAAATTGTGTATTATACTTTATTATGCTGTCAAATTACATTTTTTAAGTGTGGAGGTATGTATGGCAAATTTTTGAAACATCACAATTTTTTTTTTGGTGTAAACTATGCAGTATTTTGCAGACCAGCTGTGTTTTCAGTTTCATCTGAATCAAAGGTGGCCATGTCTCAGAAGATGTGTAGTGCTATGTTTCAGATGATATACCCTGTCCTTCATCAAAGTCTTTTGTCTTCACAAAAGACAAAAGACTTTAACCTCACAGAACAGTTGAGGTTAAAAGGGATCTCTGGAGGTCATGTGGTCCACTCCTCCTGCTCAAGCAGGGTTATTGTATGAGGATGTTATGGGACACACTGTCAAAAAAGCCTTACTGAAGTCTACGAAGGCAATATCCACTGCTCTCCCCTCATCTACCAAGCCAGTCATTTCATCATAGAAGTTCATTGGGTTGGTCAAGCATGACTTTGCCTTGGTCAATCCCCGCTGACTGCTCCTGATGACCTCATTGTCCTTCATGTGACTACAAATGCTTTCCAGGATTAGTTGTTCCATCCCCTTCCCATGGTTTGAGGTGAGGCTGACCAGCCTGCAGTTCTCTGGGTCCTCCTTGCCCTTTTTGAAGATCGAAGTCCTCCAGTCCTCAAGCACCTCTCCCAATTGCCTTGATCATTTAAAGATAATTGAAAGTGGCTTTGTAATGGCATCAACACCCCCAGCACTCATGGGAGCATCCCATCAGGGCCCATGGATTTCTGTGTCCAGTTTGCTAAAGTAGTGTCAAACATGTGCCTCGTTAATGACCAGCATGGATCATTCTTGTCTGCTTGCAAAGTATCATAGAGTTGTATCATACGTTATCTCCTCTTTGAGATATCCACAAAGTATAAAGTCTCCTGGACATCATCACTCATGCCTTTTCTTCAGTCTTGGCAAATGTGTTTCTGCCACAGCAATATTCATGAAGAATTCTGCTACAGGCCTGGAATCCAAGATTAATCTAGATTGTGTTTGTTCTCCTCCAAACCTCTGACCGCTCTCCAAATGTCTCCTTTGTGTGGTTCTTTGTCACCCCAAACACAATTTGTTATTTTAAGTTCTGTAGCTCTTAGTGTCCTAGTTCTACTTGTTTTCTCTTGTTCTGTGTAGGGCAAGTTTTATTTTTATCACTAGTCCATCATCCACTTGCCAAATATTCAAGCAAGCACTGTCACAGTTTTTGTGGGCTGCTTTCCCACTTTGGACGAGCTCCCTGAAGATTTCACATAAACATCTGCATGTCTCCCCCCACCTTCCTCAATCTCTCCACTATGGGTTAGGCTGAGCCCAGTACTGTCTTACACACAGATTCCATGTTTGTTCAGTGCCCAGTATGATCAGATTTTAGGATAATTAACGTGACCACAAAAAATAGTGCTAATACAGTGAAAGACTATGAATTCACACCCACCAACAGATTACATATCACTTTAAATGCAAGCGACACTAGGGAATTCGTAGTGCTGTGTCACAGGTGAAAGCGATTAAAACACTGCATCTTCACTGTCCCATGAGATGTCCTACTTTTTTATTGCTATTCATGAGTAGAAGTAACTCTTCTAGGTGATATTTCTTGAGGGATTTACTCTGAAAGATTCCCAGGCGACCATTATTTTCAGTTATTGCTGATTTATTCAGGAATATCAGTTGTTTAAACAAGAGTTCATTTTATTCAATGCTTTGTTAATGGAAGACTTTTACTTCAGATCAACAGCAGTGTTCTAGCCTGGGACCTCCCTTTGCGGCTGTTTACAAAACCAGGCCACAAACTGTTCTTCATTTTGCGAGCAAGTACTTGATTATATTAACCTTAATTGTGCTGTGCAGTAGTTCATCACAAAAAAAAAAAGTCCCCTACTCAAGGCACTGAGATTGTCAGAGTTCTATGTAAAAACAAGAAGATGACCATGTGTTAAAGATGCAGGAAGCACTACCTATGTCTTTAAGTTCCCTCCAGATTTTCACTGTGTTCTTTGCTAAGTCACTGAGGAAAAAAAAAAGTAAGATATTTAGGCACCCAGATCTGAAAAGAAGAACTGAAGAGGCTTTAAGTAGGACTCCTTTAGACGTCAGCTACCTGGGTCCAAAACTGAATTCCAGAAACTCCCACACATTTGGCTGCCTGATCAGAGTGCAAAAAACTTACCAGAAAGAACAAGCAAAAGTAAATGTACATCTATAGTCTATCTGCCTAAAGAAGGAGGGTTTGGATTCTGATTTATATTTGATATAAATAAATGAGCAATCCTAGGGCTCCCTTCTCCCTCAAATCATGTAACAGCTAGTTTGCAGAGTCATGCGCTGGTCGTAAAGCAAGGTCTCTTACGTCACCTGTGTGCTGGCTAACAGATAGGGAACACCATGCTCTGGCCTGGGAAAAAAATGAAATTACTCTTACCTGTTTGTACAGAAATACGAGTTGTAATCATAAGTGGATGAATGCCTTGGCCTGGCATCTAAGACTTGAAGCGAGGCAAAGTTTTAGACAAATTCTTGTTGACAAAACTTTCTATTTTTTATTTTACTGAGAACCTATTCTGAACACAGCTCAGATTATACCACTTTTCTAGGTCCGCCGTCTTAAACACAGAGGGTTTTTTTTGCATCGGGTACCAAAAAATGTGTGGATTCCACTAAATCCCTTATTGGTATTATTCCTAAAAGCGTAAAAGCATAGCAGCAATGCTATTTGAGAGAGGCATTTATTTGGCTTACTGTGTCTCAGGTTACATTTAAATGCTGAAGAGCAACATGAAGGTCCTGTGAGCATAGATGCATTCACCTGGTGTGATGCTCAGGTACTGCAGTGAATGAAGGTCTTAATACAACTGTGGCCTTCTCATGTCCTCAGCGAATCCACCCCTGTTCACAGAAGTACGTAAGAAGAAAGACTGTCGGAAGCTGGCTCCGTATATGGTGGAAAACGGCCTGTGGGGATCCTAGGAAAGTGAACATGAGCTTTGCTAAAAAAAGATGCAGTTACACCAGCAACTGAGTCAATATAAGTCTTATTATACACAAAACACAAATAAAATACTACTTACCAAATGCTTTATTGGTACGTAACTAAGCTCTATTGTAAATATTGTCATTATACGTTGGTATATTTTCCTTTGCTTGGTGATATTTTCTGCACGTAAGGCGCTACAGCTTCACATTTATAAATAAAACACGTTCAAGAGTGTATCATAACTATAAAAATATGTAGGGGCTTTATAATTATGTAAAAACTTTGATAAGCCATTTGAGTTTGCTATGAACACGAGTACGATAATGCACATGGTTTAATCAATACACCTTTCAAAGGAGCCTCATTTGGGAAAATGCAAAAGCCATATCTTGCAGTCAGTAATAAATATTTCATTAATTTATCTCTAATTTAACTTTCACTCCCATTGGCAAACCTCTAGTGGTACATACTTTTTTCCTCTTAATTTTATTGCCCTGGTAACATGCAATCATCTCACAGCCCTTTGCTTTCTGATCTGTGGTATATTGCCTCACCTTAGATTAATCTCATAGTCATTATCTCATTTAGGTAGGTAATATTTGACCACCTAATCAGCTTAAAGCAACTTGAGCAGAATAATATGGGCTTACATTTGGCATTCAGGAACATTTCTGAAACAATGAGAAAGTTATTTGACAAAAATATATGATCTAAATTATTCTTTTTATGCATGAAAATACACGCTGCTTTCACTGACATAATTAAATTGCCTATGTATCTGACTTTTTAATAATGAAAAAGGAAACCCTAGAGTGTTTAGATGATTTCCTATGTTCATTTAAAGCAAGGAATTCAGGCATTTACTCTTCTTGTGGAATGTAGACAGAATAAAATCAGTGCTGTAACTTTTTCAGGTGGCAGATTTTACAGAGATTTGTTATTTTTCTGTTTTAAGTGCTCCTTTTCAGTGCTTGCATTTGTATATACCAATTACGGTGAAAAGGAAAAGTTCCGTTTATCTTCTTATCCAGTTATAGAACGTAGTAGTATGTTCAGATTTCAAACTTGTCAAGTTGCAGATTTCATAGATAAACAACAAATTTTTTCAAGGCTTTAATATGTTTTCTGGGCAGATAGTAAAGGCTTCTAGGTACTAAATCAAATTGAGACCTTGCAAATTAATAACTACTGATCCTGATGAAAGGTTTTTGACTGGCAGGTAAGAGTTTTTTGGTGGCTATTACAGCAATTGCACCTTGGGACAATGGGGATGCTGCCCATCTAGAAGATAAAAGTTCTTCAGAAACCTAAATGGAAATGAATGCAAAATTGTAAGGAAAATTAATACAGTGTCGAATAGGATCTCATAAGATTTGTCTACAAATGATTTGTGGGACACCAGCAATTTGAGTCCAAGTTAATTTTTAAAGCTGATTAGCAGTATGAAAAGAATTCCCCAAGTGAATGTTGCCTCTGCAAGCTGGTTTTCCTCCCTGTGTGTCACAGTGAAGCAATGCTATAGGTTAGATGTATCATCAGTGATCTAAATTGAATTGACTGATGCTTACCTGTAAAGGCTTAGCTACTTGCTTGTGTTTGTAAAAAGACCCTTACCTTGTTTACTATGAAGGTCAGATAATATGCATGTGTTAAGACATCTGCTCAGTTGTCTATATGTAATCTGTTCTCTCCAAAGATTCATTTCTTATTCCCTGCACATTTTCCAGCCTCAACTTCTTTGGATACTTGCCTCGTTCACTAGGTACTATCCTTCTCCAAAAATACGTCAGTAGCTTTCCACACTGATCCTATTGCTTTCTTGCATTCTTAGTTTTTTTAAAATTAAAAAAAAAAATCAGGAATTTCAAACATTTCTATACTAGGTATTTATTTTGATATAATGAAAGTTTTGACAGGTGTACAAATTTGGTCCTATCTGCCTAAATCCTGGATGGAAGAACTAACCCTACAAAAACCACCCTTCTTCAGCTGCAATTTCCAGCACTGTCACAAGGCCCTCAGCAAATGTGCATAGCAGCAGTGCAGTAAACCATGAATCCCTCTCACAGTCCTCTAGCTCTCTAAGGAAAAGTATGACTCGCATTTACCTGTTATTCAGTGTTGTAATACGGCCAATTGTCAGGGTTTCTTTTGCTTTTAACAACCTGGGTATTCTAGCACAGGGGATGGAAAGATCTATATTGCTTTTTATGACAGTTTCAGATACTCGACATTGTGAAATAAGGGACCGCAGAAGGACAAGAACGATTTGTTGTGACGTTCGTATGAAAGTACCCGGCAGTGAAGACATGCTGGACTGAAGATACTCAAGAGTTTCGAAGTTACACCAACTTCACTTGCCATATGGTCTTTTTTTTTTCCTTGCAAATATTTGGTGTTTTAGCAACAGAAGCTTTCTGAATCTGGATGTTTCTTCTTCTCAACACTACTCCCTAAGAAACACTTCTGAGTTTAGTGAATTTGCAGTAGGTCCTACACTGAGACTTACCTGCCTCTTCGAGAGATAATTTATCTACTGCTATCACACAGTAATTTTAGCAGGACTTGTTCTGATACAGCTGTAACATCCGTTTGTCATTTAGCTTGTTGATTAGACGTTCATCTTCTTGAGAGAGAATACTACTAGATGTTTTCCTTTGGAAAAGGGGCAAACAAAAATTCCATGCACTAAACCCCTAAAATGTCCCATGGGTTCAATTTGAATACTATAAATTCCAGAATGTTGCATCAGGAAATGCACTACATTTTACATATCTATGCTTCTGTAACATGATTTCAAAGCCTAGTAGTTGTTAGAAAGATATAATTACTGTTATAATTCACTCAGTTACCCAAATTAACTTGCATGTGCTATTCAAATATAAAAATAAGTCAGAGCATACCCTCGTGAGCAAAGTAAAATTGTAACCCTAGTGGAGAAATGTTTGATTATCTGGTTCTACAGTTGTTTGTGTCTGTGGTAAAGAACATGATTTAAACATGGAAAAAAAAAAAAAGTTGTTTATCTTCAAAGACAGTACAATCAGTGTTAATTGTCAGGGAAAAAACCCCATAGATGTATCCTAGTGGCTTGTCTGCAAAGTACATTGAAAGAAGAAACTGCAAAAACACCTCTGGGCTATAAAATAGAGTAAATAAAGCATTATACACTTAGAAAATAATAATGCAAACCACAGGAAACAATGTGTGAAGCTTTTCTCATAGCTAAATATAATAAAAGGAGACAATTTAGAGAATAAAGCTGCCTTAATAATGGCAAATTGCTAATTATTTTGAGACTCATTGTATTATTTATGCTGCCACAGTGCACTGCCATTAAAATTCTGGACCTGTATTATCTATGTGATATACTCAAACCCAAAGTGTTGAAACCCAAAGTGTTGCAATTTATATGTTGAGTTTCACCACTCACACACAAGTTTTATTAACAAAAAAAAAAAATAAAGCTCTGAAATGCAATAGGTCCCAAAAATGCCTGGTGACAGTGAAGTGGAGATACGGTTTATTCCTCTAGATGAGATGTATATAGCCAGTGTCATATTAGTTTTCGGACACGGTAGTTTCATCAGTTTTTGTTTCCTCTTTTCCCACATGGCAGCATTCGTCGTCTGGTGTTGTCAGGAAAGAGCAGTGTTTATACTTCTCTTTGTGCTGGAAACTGAAATAAAAGGTGTCAGAACATAAGAGGCTGCTAGAGACATTTATAATGTTCATCCATTCCTCAAGGGAAGACATTTCGCCAACAGGTGGGCATTTAATAGACTACTGTCTCTTCACGCTCAGTCTGTGTGTTTTCGGGCATTTAATAGACTACTGTCCCTTCACGCTCAGTCCGTGTGTTTTCGAGCTTGTCTTTATGGGCTTTTTTTTTTGACCATTGCTTTTTTTTATTGTCATTTTTGATCTATCTGACATAGTTTAGTACCAACTTCTACATTGCCACGATGCAGAAGGTGCCCTCAGTTATTCCTTTTCTTGGAGCCAGGCCTGTTCCTCCTAAACATCCGTTTTGCGCAGATAGATACTTTGGGCAGTCTAGTTATGGTTCACATGCCCAAAGCATAAGTTCTGGAACAAGACATAGACTTTGGAATAGGTACTCTTCAATATGGGCTACTTACAGGAGAGATCTGGATGAAAAAATAAAGTACTTTACTTAAGTTACTTGCCTGTGAAAAAAATGAAGACATCAGTATGGTATCACATTTATAATTACAATCTGCTTAAGGTTAGCTGTTGGGTATCCCAAACTCTCTCTGTTTTCTTCCCAAATAGCTTGCTTGCTTCTTGTGTTCAAGGAGTTCCTGGGTTGGGGTTTGGTAAGCCTCAGATATTTATGTTGGTCAGCTTCTGTAAAGGCTGAAAGCCAAGTTCTGCTTGGAGCTGAAACTCTCAGGACATAGACTTCTGATGCTATACCAGACATTCAGGAACTCAAGGCCAGACTGCACAGAAAGTCTTTAAGGTGCAGGTAGTTTTGTCATCCCAAATGCTGTTTGCTTCCCTTGATCTGCCCCTCTTTGGAAGGAGGCAACTTGAAAGCCTGTAAATTCCCAAGAATGGATTAGTCTGCCTCCAGAAGTTATTTTAAAATAACAGACCCAATCTGGGAACATGGATAGTTCATGGCAGGATGATAAAAACTTTACATAATCTCTGATGGAAGCCTGCTTGGGACTTTGCGAAAGTTTGCCAAAACTTCGTGTTCCCATCAAAAGGCCATTGCTGATATATCTTAATTGTATGGAAATAAAATCTTTTACTGGAAAGCTCTCAAGTGTCTCAATTAAAGATACTTAACCCATATTAACTACTCTCTGGGGTTTCAGTCCAAATTGAGTTAAAAAGACATGAAAAGCCAGACTATTGTCATAAACATATTGGAGATGAGAAGTAAATACAGATGTTCAGAGTTCATAATTTCAAACTGTAATGAAAAATTTTACATCGATGCTCAAAATCATCATGTATTTTTGGTAGCATGGATTCACTTAGTGGAGCATAATGAGGAAGATAAATTAATGCCTCCTGATTTCTAACCTCTTGTTCCATTCATTATCCTTCTTTGATTTCCACTAAGTGTAATGATGCCCCTGCTTCCAGATGTTTCTTTATTAAATTCCTTCCAGGAGAGAGAAAAAACACAAGTCATCCCAAATGCTGAAAGTTTTCAACTCATTATCACATTTTACATATCATACAGGCATACTGACAATGTTAATTAGTGAGAAAGGCTTGATTGTTCTTTAATTACTCTGCCAAGAGCTGGTACAAAATTCGAAGCCACAAATTATATGACATATTATAAGTGGATTGGTTTTAATGATATCTTCATGTACCAACATGCATATTTCATTACTAAGCTTTAGTTATTAGCATTTTAACGGGGCCATTAATAATAAAAACACTGGGTTGTGTACATGAATAAGAAAATTACTACTGCAGAATTATAAAAGGCACCTGACATGATGTTACAGTTTTATATGTTATGAAGTTCCCAATATCAGCATCAGGACAGGGTGTGTGGATCGTAAAGCTCTTCCTAACTGTCACCCAAACTGTCATGTCGTTATATATTTTATGAAGTGACTCCTTATTGAAAAATATGCAGTCTTTGGAGCAGAGTACACTCCTCAGAACACGCCCTGTTGGGTAGAGGGTCATATCTGTCTTATTTTCTGTGTCTCTGAAGATCTGGCTTTCTGAAAACTAGTGTTCGGCTTTGGGGAGGATTCCTCTTGCAGTTATAAGATGTTTCTGCTGCTTCTGTAGGCTCAAGGCTAAGATGAAAGTCAGATGCAAGTCCCTGACTGTCTGCATCCTCTGATAGCAGTTTATTATGCATAAAATGCAAACAGTATGCTACCCAAGCTGACTTTCTGAGAAAAGATAGAGCAGCCATTGACTGAAACAAGCACCTTTTATATTTAACATATTTAACAGAGCAGTACTATACTACCTTTAGTAAAATGACTATTGTCTGGCTGACAATATGACAATGATATATTTGTTTGTTTGTTTATTACTGTCATATCATGAAGATGACATTTATGTATCAGCTTTGATTTGAGGAAATAACTTTGACATTCAGCAATGAAAGGTCAATCTCTTAATTTTGCTTTGAAGTTTAAAGTCCTATTATTCAAATATGTACAAACTTTTTTCTCTTCACCTGCACCCTGTTTCATACTACAGGATAGGAATAGCCATGTGAAATCAAAAAGAATTGCATCTAACTGGTGGTGGAATGGTCATGTATTTTTCCATCATTTGTCCATTGTCCTTTAAAATCTAAAAAGGGAGATAAGCCATTTCAATCAGATTTAATAAAGAGGAAAAGCCATCAATACCCATTGTGCAAGTATGAAAACAACTGGGCTTGCCATTTTTTTCTCCAGTCTTATAATACTGTAATTTCACAGAAGAGTTCTCAGCTGGAATACCTCTTTCTCTATATCTACATTCAAGAGTGCTTGTGTCCCGAATAATTAAAAAGTCTATTGTGATTGCCTTTTCATGATACCTAATGCACTGCAAAAATGTCACATTTCACTTCGCTCAGTACAATTAAAAAATCTAGGAGAAGGAGATGGTTGGCCTTTTGAAAAAGGTAGATTGCAGAAGGATGCTGATTTCATTCACAGCATTGCCTTGTTCAATTCAAAAAGATGTCTTGTTCATCCCAGTGAGAAGCTGGGAATACTACAGGACTGATGATCTCTGTAGCACTGATGGTCTCACTCTTCACAATTAATTATGCACGCATAATCACTTTGAGAATCTTCCAAAAGCTGAGATGTTACATTCTTGAAGGAAAGCCAAGGAATTCCATACTGTAACATAGCTCAAGAGAACGCATTTTGGACAGAGATATTGAGATAACAGGTGAGAATCAACAAACACTCTTTGGACCAGAATGCCCTTTTAATTTTCCGAAGGGAAAATCCTGACCCACTACTGAAAAATCCTGATTTAGAAAATCTGGAATACTGTCTACTAGACTAAAGGAGAATGACTGAAACCTTTGAGAGAGGGAAATGACTGGCTATATGGTTGTATTTTGAGCATATTCCTGGGTATTCCCAGGAACTTCAAAGCTGAGCTAATGTTTATTTTTCACTCACTCGTATACAGTTCTAGAAAAAAAACGCAGTGCTTTAGAGGAATGGATACTGTGCAAAGATGACTCCGTGAAAGCTTTTATGTATATTTAATTAATTGAGGGCTTTATTTTTGCAGTCAGAGTGTAGGGATAGAAAGCTGTCATTCATCTTTGATTCTGAGCGATTTTTTCAGTCTCAGTATGACTCACCTTTTCTTTGGAATGGGAAAGACAGCTCATGGTCCATAGTGCCAAGCGAGAATGAATGCATTAAAAAATTCTGAAGGAAGCTGCAAGTATTAATGATTTCCCTTTGTTTCTCTCTGGTGGCTGAGGCTATTTATTGCCTGCCAGTTTTGCTTGCCCATTTTCAGATATTGCCAGCCTTCATTGAAATGATGTGGAAAATGCTTCCATTACGAACAGGAAACAAATACTCTATGCTAACATAATTTAGTCTTTAATTATTCACTCATATATTATTTTTCCAAAGCCTCCTGGCTTACAAGAACAGAAATACGTGGCAATCATTTAACGATTACCTTCTTGTCTCCTAGTTCTGTGAATGACCCTTTCCTGATTTATTAGACATTGTTCAAACTATTTGAAACTTCGAAGACAGAAGTGGAAGTTTCTTACTTTTTTTGTCACTGCTCTGTCTTTTCACAAAAAATGAATTGACTTATACAACATTTTGTGAAGTAAAGGATATGATGTTTTTCCCATTTTACAGATGTGAAACTATTCAGTCAAAAGGATACATTAAAATTGTGGCTGAACAGTTTAACAAACATAGGGCTTGTCTTCCCTTGTTTTGTACTATATATTTTGGGTAAGCCCGGAGTCTGGCTCCTGTTTCTTCAGGTGGAGCTGTGCAGGTGAAATATCAAAGTAGAAACACAGACAATTTCACTTACAAGAGAATTTCAGGCTGAATGCTGGTTTGGTAAAACTGAAGCTACTGGTAACAAATGGGAATGGAAGCATTGCCACAAAAAGAAGGCATGCGAAATTCAGCCATTTTTTGCTGTTTGGTGGTAGCCAGCTGGCTAATAGCACAGATGTGTTGGCTACTCAATTAGCAGATTTACAGCCCTCAGCTGCAGACTATGCTGACTCTTCCTCATTGGAGTGACACAAAGAGTTAGAGGGAGGGAAAACGGAAGCTGAAGGTAAGAAAAAAAGGATCAAAGGGTACAAAACTATACACAAATAAGCTTTATTAGAGTCACTATGCTCAGAACAACTTATCCAGCTGTGATACGGGGCTGAAATGGTCAGAAGACCCTTGGTCTTGGTATGGATTGAGGGGTAATCAGACTGTGGAGATGTTGAGGGCAGGATGCCAATGTCAGATACTTTACCTAAATGCTCTCTGTCTTCTTTGCCCCATCAGTCTCCTACTTATGCAATCTTCTGACTTGGAGTTTTGTTATCAGATTTTTCAGTAACCTCATACGTGCTGTGTGCTAGCAAGGGCAGTGTGCTATATAAGAACATGGTAATAGAAACTCGAACAGTTCTGTATTGTAAGTGTGCTGTACTTCGCGATTATGATAAAGTGAGAAAGCATGTGCATACCATACTTTCAGTTCTTTATGTAGTGACCAGGTTGGCTTACACATTTGCCTAGCTTCATATTGTGAAGTTTCTCCTTTCAGTAAGGAGGGACAAAGCTATTTTTATGTTCACTGAAACATAAATAATCCTATACTTATCCAAGGACAGAAAGATTTGGATAGTGTGCTATAGGGATTTCATCTCAGGCCAACATCATGGGAAATTTATGAGATGCATAAAGTGCAATATCTCAAGGTGACCTGGAAAACACCTCCATTTGATTTGGAAGCATTGCTTGTCTGTTTAATACTTTTAATTTTTGTGTTTGTTAACCCCCTGACATACACAGGTCCTTGGCAACAAAACCTGAAATTTGGTGGGCATTAATACATATGTATTTTTCGAGAGCACAACAATGGCATGATCAGTTGTGGTTACACGAGCTGAAGGTAGTAAAAACAAAACAAATACAAAAACCATCACAGCCCCAGGAGAGATAAGTGAGATTTGTCCATGTGAGACTGCTGGAAGGAGGCTGCACAGTAGATACTGTGCAGTCATAAATTTGTAATGTGTAGCCATTGTGGCTGGGGGGATAAGTATTCAGTACCTGTTATTACCTGATAAAGTTATACATATGTATGGATCCATTTTATGTGATAATTAGGGAATCTAGTTCTAGCATCTGCTTTTACCTGATAAACCAACTTTACTATTTTAAATAAAGGAAAAGCAATAATTCACAAGCTACAGACATCACAAAGATGTGAAACAAAGCTATCAAAAAGGAGGGAGGAAAGAAGGACAATGTTTCAGATCCACATCCCCTGTAAACAGGAGGCCGTGCAAACAAGAACTAAGTGTGCTTGCTTTCTATGTGGTTTATTGGATATACTCCTGCCTGCTTTCAGAGTACATTTGTAAACAATTGAACTAAGTTTAATTTTAAATAAAATGAAATTATGATCAAATCTGACCATACCAAATATGTCTATTTTGTGGATGAATTTTAAATATGAGTGCTTAGCAGGATAGCTGATTTTTGCAGCCCACCTCTGATAGAGAATTTGACCGAGATGTTTTGATAATCCATTGTCACAATGGTCAGATAACAGCTGACAAATAAATAATAAGAAAAGAGACGTTAAGAATTGCTATTTTACGTTACAGTCTTAGTCTTGGGCATAATGTGCTATTTCACCACGTGCAAAATATTTGGAGTCCTTACTTTTCCTCCCGAGCAGAGGTGGTGGGAGGAACCGATCTGAGCTTCAGATTGTTTCCTTGCCTGCTGATGAGGTGAGAAGCCGTTTTAGAAGGTACTGCCTTTTTCAGAGCTTTTAAACTCCCACTGCAATTTGTCAGCATAAATTATTTTCTGTCTTTTCTAAGTGCCATTTCCTGAAAAAATTCCTCTTTGATGAGTAATATATCTTAGCAAGGTGGTCCCATGAAACGCAGAAGCATTTTTGTGAGAAAATGGAGAATGAGATATAAAATAATGTCTTCTGTAAGTTGGAAAAGTACAGGAAGGAACCCAATGATCCCAGAAGTTTTTGGTGGGCTGTGATTCTATGTTGTGTCTTACTCTTTTTTAGAAAGATGCCCGACTGCTTGTGATGTAGAAAAGCATTCCGGTACCCCTGGCATTCATTCAACCCCTTCCTTTGAACTCTATTTTGGCTGCCACTGTTTCACCCTGCTGCTGCTGCCTTCTCACAGACCTTTTTACTGAGCAGCAGTTTGCACACACTTCCTCCTGCTTGGTGCCCCTTTCAGTTCTCCTTGTCACAGGGCTGATCACAGCTCTTCGTTCCTGCCAACAGAGCCCAGCAGACGGGCTGTGTGGCATAAAAAACTCTGATTTTGAGTGCAAAGGCATGCAGGTTAGGTCTTACGGGAGCGATGGAGCACTTAACTAACTACATGGCTCAAGGAAAACACACCCCACACCTGATATTCATAGGTTAAGGTCAAACCTGCAAATATCTGTAGAATTAATTTGAACATGACACTCCTACCTTTATTTTTCAAAGGGATTGGAGTCGCTGGTAGAAATCTGGTATTTCATAAGGTGTGAAGGCAAATTAGCCACTCTTTCATTATTTGAAAGAATAAATGTGTTTGCTTATCTGAATAAATTAGCTATTCCTTTAAAGCTCCTTCATAATGCAAATGGATGATAACTTCTTTGCCTTACTGAGTTTTATTCCACAGCAGAGACCCTTTTTTTTACAATATCTGTTCCTCAGCTCCATGAGTCCTTCTGTCACTCTTTCTCCCTACCCTTTTATGTGGGCAGCCTGAGGAAAAAAGGCCAAGGCAAAGGTTTGCCATTTCTCCTCAGTGGCAAATCCCTCAGCATCCATTGCCAGCTGAAATATAATGGTTCTGTCTTGAGGCAACTCAGGATTTCCTCACATTGAGATGGTTATAATTAACTCCCTGATGATCCTGTCACCCCTCCTTCTCTGTCACACCACGTCGGTCTTATGTGAGATTCCTCAAGGCTGCTCCAACAGCCTGACGGACGGAGTCGGGCAGACTGAGCAAGCTGCAGCACCCTTCTGATGAGCGGTCACTCAGCATAAAAGACGTTTCAATTGAAGTACAAGATGTAACACGTTCTCCTTTCTGGGGAATATTTAAAGTATGGTCCTGACAGAATTAGTGCTCGTATTGATGCTATGCATGATTTTCATCAATAATCAAAAAATGCATTATAAAGTGATTTCTAATAAAACTCATGAAAGATGCAAACATGACAGAACAATAATTAAAAGCAGCAGTTAATGTGAATTTGGGACTGGGTATTTTACTGGAGCCAAATACAAGTCGTATATTTAAGAACAAGGAATTCAGCCTGTATCTCCAAATTTAGAGACTCTGTCCTTGAAAGCAGCGAATTTGAAACCACCTGGGTTTCACAGAATGCCTTTGTTGATACCTTAGTTCAGGTGAGGTGCAAGATTTTGAAACCAGTTTCTCAATCTTCCCATTATCCTTTAGTTTGTTTTGTGGAGCATCCAGTCTGAGAGACCAGGCTGGATATAATCCAAAGTAATATCTGCTGGAAAAACGTGCAGTGTGGGCACGCAGCTGCATGAGAGTTCCCTGTGTGACATGACAGCAAGAAGGGTTGGTGGGCTCCTTGGTGTGTAAACACAGTCTGTGGGATAAGAGATCATTTTACAGATCGCTATGGATCTATTTACGGTTATGTGACCAGGATATTGCATACAATTCTAGTATCCACAGTTTCAAAGGATTATAAATACGCAATCATAAATTATGAGGCTGATTCAAAAAGATATTTTAGAGCAAGACAGACAGCCATCTGGATCTGCAAAGTGGTGGGTTTTTTTGTTTGTTTTTTAAAGTTTGATTATTGTAAATAAGAATCTTCAAGAAGCTTTTTAACATACTTGGCAAAAGGTATGATGTAAACCCATGGCTGGAAGACAGTTTGACAAATTTAAATTGGTGATATGCATCACATTTTTTTAATGCTCAGGATTATTAATCTTTGTTACAAGCTTTCTTGGGAAAAGATGAATTTTCCATCTCTTGATGTCCTCAGATCAAGACAAAATGCCTTCCTGGAAGTAGTACTCTAGCACAGCACAAATTATAGGTCCCACTGCAGGGAGAACTGTGATACACAGCAGGTCGAACTAAATTATGTCAGACAAATAGATCTTTCTGGCCCTAAAATCTATGAATCTGTGTTATCAAGTTTATATATGCCATCCTCTTACACAACTGAAACCTCATTTTGAGCCACTTTATAAACACAAGATACCTGACACCTACGCTATCAAGTTTCTAGTGTGCTCTTATTTCTGGAATTAGTATCTCTCTGTCCCGCACGCTCTCAAGGCACTTCTTCCAGCCAGTGCATTCATGAAGATAAGGTGTTCTCCAAACAAAAGAGCACAATGCTCTTTTGACAGGTGGTGCTGTGATGTGACTGCAATTAATCAAACATACGGCTTGGGATTTTTTCTGAAGAGTGGGGCTAGGCACTCGCTAGCTGAGGGGGGAGAGCTGATATTCTTTCCCACAATTGAATTTGTCATTTCATTTTATCTAGGAATGTTTACAGCACCTAATAACAACCTTATTAAATTTTAGCCTTTCCTGCCGAAATCTGCCACAGGATTTATTTATTTTTTTTCCTTCCATACGGCATGAGATTAGGCCCAGTAGCTGTATTTCTAATAACTATAGTTGTTTGTTTCTTTTTCTTTCAGAAGCTTCAGTGCTCCATGTATCAGTATGAGAGGGAGCTGACATTTGAAAGAAGATAAATGATTGTGTTGGGTGGGTAGGAGTTTCATGACCCTGTTTAGAGAGAGATGCGTTTCTCCTGTCACCATAAAAAAATATCTGTTTGCTTCTCACCCCTAAACACGGAAGACTGAAAGAGACTTGGAGACTGGACCATTGGTGAAGGGAACGGGTCAAGGCACTTTCCATTCTTAGATTTAGTTTTGAGTGATTTAGAGTAGGTGTTATGAATAGAACTTATTTATAAATGAGGTTTTTAATATAGGGCCACAAATCTGTAGTTCTCTGTAGATTACTAGACATTCTATGGAAAATAGGGGAGTACAAATGAACGCAAATGGACCAGATTCCCACAAAAATAAATAAGAAATAATTTTACCTGAAAAATTAAACAGTCTATAACATGAGTAATTGAAGAAAAGCAATTCAGATATGACACAGAAAATCCATTTGATGCATCGATATATAATATATGCAGTTGGTGAACATATCAATAATAATGAAAGCAAATAAGAATAATTTTTTAAATACAATAGCTGAGATTATTTTGAAGACCATTAATAAGTCGTTAATTTATTAGGGCAGAAAGTCCGTATTTAATCTGTGTTTAAAGGAGCTTTTGGAGACTGCAGATGGAAAGCCCTGCATGGACATGTGCTCAGCACTTGGGGCCAGCATACTGGTGCTGAATCCTGATTTTACTGTCTTTTATAATGATACGATGATCTTAATTTATACAAGGTAATCAAATACATTACCATTTTATTTTAATCCAAGTGATCTTAGACTTGCAAGTATAGGCTACTTTGTGAGCAATCTCATTTGTCTAATTTTTGCCTGTGCAAAGGTCTCTGTCTCACCTGTCTCAAAGATCTATGATTTTTCCCTGTTGTGTAACTTCCTAGCCATCTCAGTAAAACTAAGCTGATTTAAGCTGCTTGTGTAGCAGCTTGAGCGGACTTGTATATGCTAAATTGCTATCTTTCTTATTCTATCTTCAAGTAGTTATCAAATATTATTTCCAAAATGACCTATACTTAAGTAAGTACATTTACTACCAACTAAAGGAGTGGTGAGTAAATGATAGCTTTATACCTCTCCTGCAAACTACAAATATTAATATGATGGACGTAAACCCAACAGTAATAAAGCCTTTCAGGTATATCAGTTACAAGTCAATAATATTCGCAGAGGGTTTTCACTCACTTTCCTCCATAGTGATATGCAAATTAAGATACGATATCTTTTCCAAATAGTTACGTAGAATACAGTTATTTATTTTTTTTTTTGCCTGTGTTGATGGAAGCTCAAAAAAGAAAATTAATTGCTGAAGTGCTTTATTAACATTCTCACTGCTCAGTGACTCAGTTCTGTTGTTTGTGTCCTGCAAATTAATAGCATCAAGGCCAGTTGCCTGGAGACAGCATAAGTATTTCTGTGTTTAGAAATGAAAGGAGCTCTGGGAATTGTATGAAAAATATGTTTAATTAAGTAGGGACAAGTAGGGAATTAAATGCATTTAATTTAAGGACACTTTAGAAGGCGCCTCACTTTATGTGTTTGTAGCTGCTGCAGAAGCTGTCCCATTAAGTTGAGCCTACTGTCCAATTCCATTCTTATTTTCTCAACTAAATACATTTTCAGCTCAAAAACAATACAACAAGTGGGAGTACTAAGTTGGCCAGGAGATTTAGGCTTATGTTATTTTTTTATTCCAGTTGATTCTATCCAGATTTACTCTATAAGCGAATATGTTTCTCTCAGACTCAGAGTTACTGTAACTTGGAGAGAAACACCTTGAGTTATATAAACTGTGCTGCTCTTCGCCCAGCCCCATGCCAAGTACCTCTGTTATAGTTGCTTTCCTCACTTCTCAGATGGGTTGCCAGGGAAAAAAATCATACAAAGCAGTGCTCTGAGATGAAAAATAGCAGTTTCTCTACAAACATTCCTCTGCATTAATATATACTTTTGAGCCTAGTCTACATAGTGATACAGCCTATTTCTGGTGAAAGATGTTCTGCACCTACGAAGCTCCTCCTCCTAGTCTGGCCTGTGGCCAACCAAGAGCAGGTCCTCAGGAGCAACGAAGCGAGGGATTTGTGCTCTTCTGAGAGACAGTGACACCAGCCGCCGCTGCTGGCATGTGCTTCTCCTTCCCATCGCACCCTGTCAAAATACCATAGTCAAGCGACACGACAGACAGCTGAGGTAGATTTTGGGAAGTTTCATTGCAGTGCTTTGTTAATCAAAATTTAAAAAAGGGATGAAGCTCAAGAGTTACGAAGATATGTCTTAGCATAACAAGTGTTATGCTTGTCACGCTTATAGAAATGTGTAATAAGTACTGTTAACAAATAAGCTTTTATTTGCTATTTGAAGTAAGCTGAGCCGCCTAAAACTTTTCTGCTGTTCTGTGTCTGATGATTTTTAGTATGTGCCGCTGAACAAACGCAGCCCTTATTTCCCAGTTCAGACCAAGAAAACCTCCCTTCACTTTACAGCATCAAGAATATGGATTTCCTCTTTGTAGCTTACAAGCACCTAATGACCATTAGGAACAGAGCAGAGAAGTTCAAAGCCCTTGACTCCTTTTTGACTTTCACCTCCAGCTTCAGAAGCAGCAAGCTCGGCAAAGAGTGCAAAGTGTGGGAAGGTAGCTGAGTGGTCAGCATTGGTTTAACTACAGGATCATTTCTGAAGTCTGATCTTTTTAAAGGTCTGGGTGATGATAATAAGAATGTGAATTTATAAAATGGCTCAATGTTTGGATTGCAACATCTTATCAGCGTTTGAGTATGTCAGATGTGGACCTTGAACAGTTATGGATAAAGGAGGTGTATGCATACAGCAATGAAAATATAGTGAACATATCCAAATTTTCTGAGGGAGGAAAGGACAAAAAGGACAAATACTTTGCAAATATACATCACATGCTATCTGTTATTATTATGCAGTTATATGATGAAGAACTTGTCTCTGAGTACATTCTCTGAGTTTTGAGACTTTATATTTAACTACAACTCACTTAATCCTTTTGTCTGGGTAACTCCTTTTCATGTAATCCTAAAGTGGTTGAATGATTTATCTCTTAATTTGAGTCTTTACTCACCTGAGCTTGCAAGCAGTGTCCAGGAGAATGAGCACCTGCAGCTCATTTTGACAGAATTCAGAACTTCAGTAAAGCTTCAAACACAGTTCTTGTTGAGCTTCCAAGCTGTGTGCCACAGAATAGATGAGCCTGGAATCAATTTCTGGACATTGTCTAGTCCAACCCCGTTGCTCAGAGCAGGGCTACTTAGGGCAGGTTGCTCAGGACCATGTCTAGTCATGTTTGAATATCTGCAAGGATGGAGACTCCACAACCTCTCTGGGCAAACTGTTCCGGTGTTTGATCACACACAAAGTAAAGAGTTTTTTCTTATGTTTAAATGGAACTGACCTCAGGGTCTTTTCTGCCTAGGTGATTTCCAGCTGGTACTGGTTCATGGGGTTACCCCACAGGTGCAGGACTTTGCATTTATCTTTGTTGAACTGCATGAGGTTCCTGTCAGTCCATTACTACAGTCTGTCCAGGTCCCTCTGATTGGCAACACAGCCACTTGGAGTAGCCTGCCAATTTTGTATCATCTGGAAATGGAATGAGAAAACCAGTATTTGAGATTTGAAAAAGTCATGCGTTGTACCAGCACAGCTTCTGAAACATATCACTGCAGCAAGAGCTGAAATGTGGGGTTGACAGAGTTACCAGCTCTGTTACTATATCTGACCTGTCTTACAGCACTAGCAAGAACCACTGGCACGGTCTTTTCAAATTCGTCATTTTCTGGCAGTTTTTAGAACTCAAACTTTAAAATGGTGTAAGACCTGTGCAGTTTAAAAAAAAAAAAAAAAAAAAAAGCCATAACATGAAATTCAATTCAGCCTCTTTTGTCAACCTTACAAGTATTTTATTATATAAAGTAAGCAAATTTAATTAACCCTATGATCTTGCCAGTAAATATCCCCCCAAAATAACTGTAATATCTTAATTAAAAAGATATGGCTGAATTAATCACTTTAAATATTTAATTATATGGTTAAATAGAAGGAAAGGTACAGTAGTTGAAGTATTAGCTGGGGAGACTTAAGTGGAGTTCTTAACTTTACAGGGTTTCTAACTTTACTGGTTTTTTTTGTGACTTGATATAGGCCTGCTAACAGGCAATTGTCAAAGAAAGCCTGAATAATTCAGTCAGGCTTCCCACAACAAGAAGAACCATATAGTAGACATCGCATGTAGTAGGGTCCCCACAATACTCTTTTTATGTGCCCCCACTTACTGCAAACCTCAAACTCATCCTAAAAGTGATAGGAAACTCTGGACTGCTTTACTTCTAAAAGGTAAAGAAGCCTTGGTTATGTTGGTGGTTTGCTCTCCAACTCTATACTTTTTAGATGCTATTTAGTATGACCTGTATTTGGCAAGGCTAGATGCAAAGGTCTCTGCAGAAGTGTTGTTGCAGTCTTGGTAGACTTGGTAAGATCAGATCTGTAGGAGAAGTATTTTTTTTTTTTTTTATTAGACCAACCAGCATAGCTGGGAAAAGAAACATCAGAAAGCTTCTGTGCACATGTGCCTTCCTTCCAGTATGAAAAAGAAGCAGCAAACTTCAAAGCTTTACACAGACTGAGATTGATACAAATCATTAGATACCTATCAATGAGCCTGACCGAGAGAACAGGTGTAGTATCTATGGGAGAGACAGAACATTACCAGGGAGAAATGTATTAAGATGATGATCTTTTCATTGCAAGGTAGGTAATGTCATTTACAGACTGTGAAATATCAAGAGGTTAATGCGGGGAGAGATTATGATTTGTCACAAAACCAACACCTGTATTGGCATCCTTGGTATTTGGTATCTGAGAGAGTTATAAACTGCATTGCAAAGAGTTAGCTTTTGAAGATGTTTTGTATGTCTCCCTTAAGGTTTAGGACCGAGAGATCAAAGGTAAAGTGGCTGGTTTGTGTGTTTCCCTTCTGAAAGTCATATACATGTTGAGCTGGACTACTGTAGCTTTGATTCCAGCTGAGGTCTAGAAAGTAGACCTTCTTAAACCTCATTTCCCTGGAAGGCTTCATGCAATAGCATTCATGTGACATCTAGGAAGAGAGACTTGCAATGGACGCATCAGGGCAATGACATTCTTTCATTCCCAGTCTGCCTACGGTTTTATATACTATAGCCTCCTTGTTGGTGTCTTATCTCAGAACTGCAGTTTCATCTCTTTTCTCCACTGTTTTTAAATGGGAGGACACAACAAAAGAAGCTGTATTTCACCAGACAGCACAACCTTTCTATTTTTAAATGACAAGAGTATCTCTACAGTGTTACTGTGACACTTTGAAGGCACCAGTTTTCTAGGTGGGGTTTAGGACTGTGCATGCTAGAGGACCTACTTGTGAGGGTGAATGTCCTCCACATTTTCTCATGGTTAATTAGCTGAAAATGTAATATGGTGGCTTGCCATTTTGTATATCTCACTTTGAAAACCTGTATTTTCCCCATGCACTGTGTAGGATACCTGGGCACTTGTACAGTTTTAGCCCGTAATCTCTCTCTGATGCAACTTCACGTTTATAAAATAATGGTAATGCTTCCTTATCTCACAGGGGGCTGCATGGCTGGATATACTAAATCACTATGAGACTCTCAGAGGCAAAGGTCTGTAAACCATGCTGTGAGGAATAAATAGAGAACAGCTTGAAATTTTCAAATGCCAGAGAAGTAGAAGCATAAGATGTTAGTGTTATTACTGTTGTCTGACGTACAAAAAGAGAAACCACGCACTTGCCATATAAAGAGCTCTTACTTTGCATTTTAGGAATTAACAAAAAGAGAAAGGAAAAAAAGTAAAATTTGAATGCAAGATCACACTGTAGCTCCTCTGTGAGATGTGTGTTGCACTGTGCATTCCAGCCAGTCATGCACGAAACCAAGGAGGTACTTTGCAAGCAGACGTGAAGCAGCACTTCCTCCTTTTCCTTCTTCAGGGAGCTCACGGGTTCAGGGAGGTGAAAAATCTGACACAGCCTCTAAAGGACAAATCGCTAAGGCTATGGGACATTGCCTGACAGCAGTTTAAACAGAATTATATTAACACAGTGTAAAACACATGAAATACATTCTTTTCTCAATTATGCCTCAAACTTACTCACAGTCCACTAGTTGCTGGCAGGAGTGGATTGCAGAGAGAGGAAAGCAAACTTTTCCTGGCAATACAAAAAAGGGAAAAGCTGATTGAAAAAGATTTGGCCTGACACAGCAGAAGAAGGGATTTTAGGGTAAAGTAATGAATCATCAGTAAATCACTGATGTCTGAAGCTCTTACGCAGGTATTTAAACTTGGCAGCTTGCCTAAATGCCACTAGATTTCATGCCGCATAGGTGTGTTTGCCGACTGGACGCAGGCACCTCCTACAACTACACTCAGCTGCTGGCTTACCAGTCTGCTGAGACAGAAGTAGGGAAAAAAACCCCACTCCCAGACTGGCTGAGGCCGGAACAAGGAAAAATCCTTCTTAAGAATTAAATTTAAGGCTTTTAGATTAAGTTTTAAAAAGAATGACATTGTGTTTGATCCTTGCATTGAGAACTCATGAGAAAACTAGAAAAACAATCACCCTCAGGTTTTTCATTCATCGCGCCAGAATGTCTGAAATGAAAATTGTCTGATCCATGTTGCTGATATGGCAGACTATAATCCATTCCGCACTGTTCATTGTCTGCTGCTATATATAATCAGTTTTATACACACACATGTTAAGGTATTCTTATTCCATTTTCTTCTTTGTAGTAAGGTGATATTTTTTTAACACTAAAGACTAAACCTGCTGTGAGAACTGTTATCTCAAAGGAACCATCCTGGTGTAAAACGCTTCATCAGCTCTCTTCCAGATTCACAGTGTTCTGTCGGCCATTTGATATAATAACAAAGCATGAACCTTTTTCTTTTTTCTTTTACATCCTGTTTTTATTTCAGGGCTTACATGGGCTGCAGAAATAATCCAAGCCCAGGAGCAGAATAAACACTCCGGAATGCCTTCCCTGAACATAAAATTTAGTTCCTTTACCATGAAACTTAAAAATCCTACGTAAACTTCTCATCACCAAGACAGCATATCAACCCCCCTGCCCCACCCCCAGGAAGTAAAGAAATGAGATGTCTCCTTGAAGTTCTACAGAGTCTATAAGACAAAATGATACAAACTATGGACAAGCATATGTACCATGTTATTTCTAAATAAAAATGTTTGCCTAATTGTATAGATTTCGCATTCAGATGGAGACGTATCTTTTCATCTATTAATTTTTCATTCATTTAGATGGTATCGTACTGCAGCTACTCTCATCCCATTGCATCCTGATCAAGTAAATGCTGGAATTACAGCATAATCATAAATTTTAAAGGAGACAGAATATTCCTGGTTGTGAAGCTTTTATGTATACATTTCTGTTCTGCCTTGTTGCAACTTTACAGTCATTACTTAATAGAAAGTGAACCTAATGAAAAAATTCTGATTTTATGTTCTATTCCTCTAGGTGGTAAATAGCTCTGAGTTAGCGCATAGTTGGGGGATGACACAGAAGGATGCAAAAAGGATATGAGAGTCATTTTGGAGACGAGGAAAATGAGGCAGAGGTTTTTTGGGGAGCGCTCTGCGATGTCAGCTTCTCCAGTAGCATCTCCTTTCCCAGGCAGCTTCACCCTCCCTTCTTTCCGCTCTTCCACTTTGTTGAAGCCTCCTGAGCGGCTCAGGCAGTGATAAACCTCTGCGGTGTCAGAGCAGCAGCTCCCCAAACCTTAGCTCCCCTCCTGCCCCAGGTCACGGCTGGCCCCAGCGCCTGCGGGATTAGTAGAGTTAAGAGTTTGGATGGGGCAGCAGTGGGTTTTGGATTTCATACTGTCCTACTGCCATTCACTGCGCTGGGCTGTGTGTTGATAAGAAGGTGGTGACTAAATTACATGACTGGTGTGATTTAATTTTGGTTCATTGTATTTGTTTACAGTTATCAACTTCTACAATAATATTTTTTCTTTCCAAACTTAGCTTCTGATTAGCTTCGTCATTATTCATTAACTGCGTGATTAGCAGAGTTTCTTTCACAGTTGTCAAGGAAATGCTTATTGGATTTGGTTTTTTGTTTTGCTGTTTCATAGTGGCATTCTCAAAGCAAAGAATTAGGATGTGCATTCAGGAATTAAACTACAGTTTATCTGTAATAGTATGGTGCTGCCTTTTTGTCATGACTTCAGTTTGTGTACCTTATGTACTGAGTAGATTCAAGATAGGGATTCATTAAATGAACTTCTCTCTCAGTCATACCGTGTGAACTAGGCACCTGAAACCATGCTTATATTTTTTATTGTCTTCATAGTTTTCTATATCTCATTTTTCTTGTCTCTCCTTTTTTAAAGTGAAGAGGCCTAGTTTCATTGGCCTTTCTGTATAACTGTATTCCCCAGATTTATGCATCATTCAGTGTTCCTTTTACTTTCCTTTCTCCATCCCTGTAATATCAATTTTGTATCAAGGTGACCTTAATTGAGCTTGGTATTATAATGTAATGTTGTTGTAGGACCACCAGCCAACACATTTATTATCCAATAGCAATTTCTCTCTGAGAATTCTGCTTGACACCAGGAAAAGAAAGATGGAACTACCTAAGACGTATACTCATTCACATACCGATGCTAGTCTCAAGGCATTTATTATTTTTTTTAATCCATGCCTCTAGATTCTGCAGTTCATAACTCATCATCATTGAAGTGTAAGAAGTTAGGTGAAATTTAATTGCATGAAATTTCAAAGACGCAAATTGGTCAGGGAAGGGGAGGCCATATTAAATCTATGAAGTTTTGAAAAGCATCTGATACTGACATTAAAAAGGCTCCTGGGGCAACGGCATTCAGTGCATGATGAAGTCCCTTAGAATGAGTTTTGCACAGTCTCCTCATAAACTGACAAAAGCATCTATATATCTGTATCCGCAAGTGGGGCAGAGAAAGCACTCAGTGTGGTAATGACATTAAGCCTCTAATTCCCATGCTACTCGCTCAAGCAACATGTGAAACGTTGTGTTTATCTGCAGCATTAATTTAAAGGCAGAAGTAAGTTTAAGCCATGCAGTAAATGTGCCAGCAGTGCTGTGTTTTCCCACTGGTGGGTAACTGTGAAAGCCTCTCACTTCGGGCAAGCTGGTTTGTCCGAATCTTCAATGCCAATGGAGCAAACCAGTGACTTTTCCAGTGCTGTGCCTTCTTTTTTTTTTTTTTTTGGTCAGAAAAGGATAGCTTGGAGGAGTATATCAGTCTCAGTGAAGACTTAATCAAGCTGAGGAGGGAGGTAGCGCCACACACCAGACTGACAGGGCACTTCTCTAGCAATGGGCTGTGAGGGAGTCTCATGTTTGGTCCCTGCTTCTTGGCCTAATTCAAGGGTGAGAAGCGGGAAGGAAAGGGTGCTGCTGTTCTCTGAGATAAATTTGAATGCTCGCAGGAAGGAGGATTGCTAGAGATGTCTGAAAGTACTTTCTATTATCTCTAGATGATACTGTAGTAAACTTAGCAATAATGACTGTGAGCTGTAAGGAGTGGCATTGGGAAGTAATCGGTTATCCAGATGGTTAATAAAGAATAAATAGCCAGACAAATTAGTCTAGGAAAGCACCTCTTTGACCTGAGACTATGTGATAGCTTTAAAGTTTGATGTGTGGTATGTAATAATAAATGAAAGTGGAAAGCTTTGTGTGAACAGAAGTTGCTCTCATCTGTGCAGTGCATGCTCATTTAATAACTTATCATAATGTGTCTTTAAGATTATTTTTTTAAGAGGATAATTAAAAAATTGCAGACCTAGACGTACTCTGCTCCTCCTTTAAAGGGTCTGTGCTTATCTGACTTGTCATATAGATTTCAATAAAAGCTTTTTGTAATTAGGTGCTGCAGGAATACGTTGCGTTACCATAAGCTCAACCCCTTTGTGCACAATCAAACCCATCGAAATGGTTCAGTACACAGCTAAATGCAAGCTCATGTTTTGGTGTAAGCATGTGAGGTGTGATTAGTTTCATTGACTTTAGGGCAGCTCACATGCCTGTGTTCCGTTCAACAATGTCTTCAGAAACAAAGCAAGAGTTGCTTGTTAAGCACTGAAATAATAAAGGTAAGGACAAAGGACGGTAGTCTGGATTCATTTGAAATAACTTCTTAGTTCTCAAATGTAAGAGTAATTTTTTTTCCCAGCCTCAAAGCCCTTTTAGTGGGCAATTTTACTTTAGAATTGTTCTCTGAATTTTTATCTAAAGGCTTAATATTGTCTTCCCTTTCTTCCCATAATGCTTTATATACCTCACAGTCATTTTAATCCAATTGAGAGCAATGATCACACACTTTGTGGCCAGATTTCTTCTTAAAAGCGTCTCCATCCACTTTCCCTACTACTTCACTGGCATGAGTGCTCTTATGGAAACAGTAAGTGAAGACACAAACTCCTTTACTCCAACTTACTTTCTTTTATTATCTTGGGTTATTTGCCGCTCTTATCATTATAAATTGGCGTGATAGGCCACAATTCCTTCTCTATTTTTTCTGTAGCACAAGGCTAAGTTTTGAAGTTTAGCAGATGAATAATTGAGAACAAAAATAGTTACACTTATGGCAGTCCCAATGTTTGTAGTAGCAAAACAAGTACTGGTGTGAGCTGGTGGGTCATAACTCCTTTCACTGCCTTCAGTGAGATTGTGATGATTGTGATGCTTTTCCCTTCCCAGCATTTTTAGCTAGATTTGGGGATAAAAATGTCTGTCTGGAGAAAGAGAAATAACAGCTATGAGATATTTGTACTCTTTTTTTTTTTTTTTTTTCTTTCTTTCTTTTCTTGTCATTCAGTCTTACATCTCTTTGATGTGCTGCCAGCTTTGGTTAGAGATCTCGCAGAGCATAGTTTATAGAGACGACAAGCCTAGTTACCAGACTTCCTAGGCATATCAATGATCACAGGATCCACTCCACTTCAGTTTATACTTCAGCCTGTGTCATAATGACTTACACTAATTAACCAGCTTTTCCTAATGTTCAAGTACAGCAACTCAGGATATGTTTTTCATATTAATCCAAGCATTCTGCCAAAGAATCTTGAATCTTATTCCATTGCTGATTTCAATTAGGCAGTTTTGTCATAGTGATTACTTAAAATTAAGATAAGTCACAGAACAATTAATTATGAATTAATTATAAATTATTAATCATGAATACATCACCGGAAAGCTGTGTCAGATGTCAGAGTAAAACGAAATTCGACAGAACCCATCCAACGCACGTTATGTTGGTTTGTTCACTGGTAGTTGTAATGGAAAGAGCCACAGTTTTACTTCAGCAGGAACTCAGACATGAGGAAGCATTCCTTTAATGTGAAAATCAGAGGATGAGGTGCTGCCATAGTCAGTGCTGCCCTTCATACTAGGATATCCAAATCTACGCAAGTCACTCATTTACATTTATGTCAGCTCTGAGTTGGCAGCATCATTAATATCAAAGTGTTAACATAGCTGTACTAGCATTCGTTTTCTTTAAAGGCTTGGTGTCAAAACAGCTTGAGGTTGTGTCATTGCTTTCCATTCTGACTCACAAATGGGGGAACCTACAACCTTTCTAGGCGTTGAAATAGCTTCTGGTCACCTCCTGGCAGCTCCCCAGAGTGCTAACATCCCATCGCGTCCCACTTGTGTGGTGTGGGGGGCCATCCCTGACGTGTGTGAGCTCTGTGGGCCCCTCTCTGTGTGCATGTCCCCCTCTGCTCCTCCAGAGCCCTGGGCTGCCCCTCCCGCCCGCGGGACCGCAGCAGCCTGGGCTCCATTAGCACACGGCTGGGCCAGGTGCTGTGGGAACCCCTCCTTGCTGCCTTGGCAGGGCACATTTCCAAACCCACAGACATTGGTCTGTAGGGGCTCTAAGTGTTACTTTATACCATGGCAGTAGCCCATCTGTTTTTTGGCTTCTTTGATTTGAGCTGTAATGAGTGTCACTGAAGCGCTGCATGATCTGGCTTAAGTCTTGACTTTTTAAAGTGAAAAATTAGATCTTGCCTTCCTCTCTGTTCCTTCTCTTTAAAAATGGCAGCGTTAGCCTCTCCTCCTCCCCTGACATGCTGGTAACGCGCCAGCAGCAAAGGATACCTGCAACTCCCCCCTTGCTATCCTCTGTCAGCACCATGGCTGATGCTCCCTGGTTGTTCCAGCTTACCCGCCTGCTCGGTCACTCCTTGGGCTCATTCCTGTGCTGTCCTGTCCTCTCTTTTGCCACCTTCAGGTCTGGACACCCACAGACTCATGGCTACGTAGCAGAGGGAGTTCCTGAGCCGCGCTGCATGTAACCAACATGCAAGGCTGCACCTCTCAGCACTCTCTTTACAGTCCATCCAGGAAGGATAATAATGGAAATACCTATTAAACAAAGTATTTATTAAGGAAAAAATCATTGTCGCTCATGCTCTTCTCCTTTCTTCCATCTAGCTGAGCGCCTTGATATTTGGACAACTCTACGCATAATATATGTCTAGTAATAGAAATAGCAATACAACTTACTTATAATTCAAGTCACTTTACAACATTTTTTTCCAGTCCCCCCGCCTGTATTTCTGCAGAGCTAATTATGCTCCACCGTAGGATCAATGCTTTACTAATTTAAATATGTTGTAACAATATTGAAACCAATGAATTTTACTGCTTCAAAAGGCAAATTGCTCTATGCCAACAATTAGAAAAAAATTGCTTTGTTTTTCCTTTATGTAAATTCTTTGACATTAGCATTCACCTTTTCAAGCAGTCATTTGTTACACGACAAGTAGCAGTATTACATAAAAAGGTGGAAAGCAGAAAAATAATCACATCTCTCAAAAGAGAGAAAATTATAGTAATCTCTGTGACAAACGGAGAATTCTTAGAAATCAAATACTGAAGTTACCTCTGCTCTTGAGAAACCTGATCAGCGCATACCGTACACAGCAGCTAGGGCATGTTCTCACATCACTTATTGGAATTACAGTAGCAATCCTGACGCCTGTAAAACACATGGTATGCCTGATTTATTTTTAAAACTTACGATTTGCTTTTCTTCAAATGTTAGACTCCATGTGCTTCTGTAGTGACACACTGTCTTTCTACCAACAAACTATTCTGGGGGCAAGTACTACTTGCCTTATATGAACTATCACATTGACAGCCCCAGACGATTGTTCATTTAAGGAAAGCAGACTTGCTGCCTCTCCCTGTCTGTTTTTTTAACTTCATAATCACTTTAAAAAATAGCAATATCTCTTCCATGGAAATGCTCATGTTTGTTTGCTTGTTTGCTAGAAAAACAATGGGTATAACTGGTAATTAAGTAAAGACTGTAAAATGACAGGGTAATATCTCCCTTTTTGCTTTTGATTTTTAGTCTCTTGTTCTTTCTTTTACTGCTTGGGGCTCTGAAGCAATCACCAAATAAAGACAGAGACATCCATTTTAAGGCACTGGAAGCGTTTGTCAATTCATCTTGAGCGCAGTCACCGTTCTTATGCTGAGGCTTAGAGCTGTTTCCTCTATGTGCAGTAGTTGAGGCTTGGTGTTTTATTCAGTTGACATTAGGATTTTCAAAACGTATTTTATGATTAGACTAGGGAATGTCTGGAAACTGTCTTTTCTTTCCTTTTTTTTTTTTTAATATAGTGGTTCACGCAAACATTATCTTCACCTCTCTCACTTATGAGTCAGAAAGTTTTATGTGGCCTTTCAAAATTACGATGTAGAATAGTTGGAGGATTTTAAATTTATGGAACAGTTGTGTTTTTAAGCAATATAACCAATTTGCCTATTTAACCACAGGGTAAAGAACATGTGAGTAGGTGAAGCCCTTACGCTGAGCACACTGATGCTGGAATTTAGGCAGGAAAGATGCCTGGGCAATTTGCATGCCTAGACTGCTCCGTGCAGACTGGGAGTTGCTGGTTTGCCCACACAGCAGCGAGGTGTCCCCCAGCGGCTCTGTGCGAGGCTGGCCTCGTGGCTGGGAGCAGGGGTGGAGCGGCGCAGTGTGCGCCGGCTGGGTGACACCAGCAAGTGGCTTTGCCCTCGCTGTGTTTCTGCCCTCGCAGGGCTGCGCAGGTGACACAGCAGCCATGGCATGAGCTCTTTGCCATGACTCGTAAGAGGGTCTCCTTGACCGGGATAAGCAAAGCATAGTGGTAAACCTGGGCTGTAGCAAGGTTCAAAACACCTTCACCCAAATCAGGGTGCCCAGCAGGTCATACTCAGGGAGGTGTACTTGAAGTTGTGTAGTATCAGTGAGTTGGGTAACAGTCTGTGCTACTTCTAAAACAACAGGTAACTAGTTACTGTATACTGTGTACATCTGAAAATGCCCATTAATCGGTGGCCACTTTACCTTCCTGTTACACGCAAGTAGGATTACACAGCCTGGTTTGGGAGCACATGCCCTTGTTCCCCACGGAGCACAGCCCTTTCCCCTCCAGCTCTGCTTATATTTTTTCCTCAAAGCTTAGCTGGGCGGTGGTTTGGAGCTCTCCGCAGGCTGATGTAAGGTCACTGTAGAATCTGCAGAGCTGGTGCTTAAATAACATTCAAATGAACTTTATTCAGCCTCTAAGCTACTGTTGTACCAGGTCTGCTTCACAAAGCAGTGCAGGCTTTCATGTCTTTCTCTGGGGGAATAAATCTGAAGCTTCATTCACATGAAAAATCTCAGTATGATTTATTTACAGGTTAAGGTCCCAAGCACATCCCTATAAATAATGCTTTAGCCTTATTTTTCCTTTGTGAACTTTTTTTTGTTCTTGCATTTTTTGTGCGCCTCCTAAGGCCCTCGGGTTATTATCACAGTGAATACTGCTACATTTTATGTACCGTGTTGGAAAAGACAAGTTGTTTTCCTCCAACCTGAAGTACTAACACCTAAATCTAGTCTGTGTAGTGCTGATGCTTGACATCCTTTCTTCCGTTAATTGCTATCATGATTCTGTTTCTTTCCAAACTAGACGCCTAACTACCATTGGTCTATCTACTTTGATATGTATTTCAAGATGCTGTAAGTAGTCCAAATTTAATAAAAACCGTTAGGTTAGACAGGTTTCTTTCAAATATGATTATAGGTGTGTGACAAAAAAAGGGGAAAAAAAAACATGTAAGAGAATATAGGAAAAAAAACAGTATTTCTTTTATTTTCATGACTTTCTTCAATGAGTAAGTATAATCCTTTTTAATTTTAAAATTACAGCTATTAATATGGTGTACTACAATTCTAGCTTTGACATGTTGTACTGCCTGCTACAAAATATTATTAGTCATGACAAATAGATTATGCATTAAAGTCTTCATTAACTACTAACTATAACTAATTTAATTATTTTACCTAAAGTAAGAGCTACAAGCCTGAACACCCGAATGTTAACAAAATTGGTAGTTTACAGAACAAAACTGGAGTCATGTAAAACGATGCAATTTGTTTGAAGATGGGTATCCATAAAGAGATTGTCCTTTGGCATTGATTTTATTGTTGCAATCAATATAAATATGTCTTTTAAAACCTTCTTCTGATATTTTAATATCTGACACTTTTAGCCTTGTGTGTGGGAATGAAATACAGTTACACTTTTCTCACTGGTCTGCCGGGTGATCTGTTGGTGGAATGACCCCGAGGTCAAAGATATAACAGGCTACTTGCTGCTTTTTACGGTGTTTTTACTGGGACTATTTTTATTAGAGTTAGAGTGGATGCTGTTACGCCTCTGGTGAGTCAGGGCCTTGGGACGTTTATGCCACCTGTCATCCCTTCTTAACAGCTTTGATCTTGCATGCACTGGTTGGAAAAATTATTGTGCCATTTTTCAGTTTCAGCCTGCAGTGGTTTAACACAGCTACTGACGCTTTTTCACAATATGAGTTGATACAGACAAGCATTTTTGAAGAGAGCCCTAAGGCTAACAATAATATTTATATCTTCTGCCATTCATGGAGAAGCAGAGCCAATAAAGCAGGCAAAGGATCTGGTATGTGTTCCCTTTTGCTCATTAATGTTTCAGCTGATTCTGTGGGTGTTCTGTGGAAGAGTGGTTGCTTTCATTTTCTCATGAAAGGAAAATACTATATTTCTTATCCAAATCTATTGCCTATGAGATTCTGCTTTAAGCTTTTTCTTGAAGGATGTCGTTCATCTCTCTTACACAGAGAGATGCATAACACAGAAATATATGTGTGTTGAACAGTGCTGGATTGGCCTTGGAAAAATGGATGCACTGCAGGAATAGTATCTGACAAAAGGAGATGGAGAAAGAAGAGAGCCTGCTTCACCAGGAAGTGTCTGCAATCTTCCAGGCCGTGTATCTGTTTGAAGGAGGAGGAGACTGGTCCTCTGACAGGCAAACCTCTCCTTTCTGTGGTTGCACATAAATGCTACCGTGCTGTATTTCTCATCCTGAAGGCTCCCCCAGTCAGTATTTGACTCTCTTGATATGAAGAGTATCCAGCTCCCACTGCTCTTCTCCCCGGCTGTCTCGCAACATGCACTTCTGTTCTCTCCCAGCATCACTTACCTGTGAGGTGCTGTGCATCTGTCCTGTACCCTTACATATTTCCTCCCTAAGCTCCTGCACAGGTGCTTAATCCTCACATCACCTTCCATTCCTTAATAGCCTACGTAATCTTAGAAAGCTTATAAAAGCATTTATGGTCCTAAAGTAGAATGTAGAACAGAAATAGAATGTGGGTTGCAATATTTCACATTGTACCTGTTGGTGCCTGTTTGGGTGGTTTAACAAAATGGACTATTTTCTGCCTATTTTATTCTTTACCACAGTCCAAACATCCCCTTTACAATGTCGTAATTGCGACGTGGCAGCAGAGTGTTGTGACTTACAGACTGGGCTGATGCTTCGCTCCAGGATCTGCTGGAGAGAAACAGAAACTCTTGTGATCCTGAGATGAAATGATCCTTCCTACCACTGAAGAGTTGAGAGCAGCAGTCAGGGATATCTGTGCAGGTGCATTGGATGAGATCTACAGAACTTTTCTCTCAAGCACATTTGGTTTTGTGTTGGTTATAAAGCTCCATATTGACTGATGCAGGGATTTTTTTAAAGGTAATTCATTCAGAAAGGGCCAAAAATCCCATTCTACTCACCCACTCACATTTGTTTAAACAAATGTCACACATGCATTTGGACCCAAAGCAACCTGACAAGATTTTTAATAAAAAATGTCCTTAACAAAAGAAGTGATAAACAAAGTCAGAGACAAAATTATTTTTTTAAGAGAGAAAATATGCTATTGCAGATAAAATGGGACTGATTAAGACTGATTTAGAGAATAGTAATCCAAACCAAGAGAGAAGACTCCTAATCTGTGGCCGGGATGGGATTTGTATGTAAAGTACTTTGATAACAAATGCCATTGTTTGCGTTGTGTATACATGGTACACATAGGGGATATTTATGTATTGTTTGACGTAGTGTCACAGAGACAAATACAAATACATGGTACCTTACTGTTTTATTATTGGTTTCATGGATGTTCACTTTCAAATGAAAAGGACCAAACCCACTAGAAAGAAATCCGTAGAAGAATCCATAGAAGAAATTCCAAAGTGGCAATGAGTATACCAAAATTGCTTTTTCATTTTTGCATTGTAAAATGCCACTGTTTGGAACAAAGTTTTGATGAAGTTGATTTGTGTTATTTAGAAAATAGTCGGTTTCTGGAAAGTTCAGGAAAATTCCATTTAAGTGTGGGCAATTGGCTGTCGTAGTTAAATTAGGAGCCTAAATTAGAAAGATAAAGTCGTGTTCTGAAGATGTTGTAGATCTTCAGTGGGCTGAATCACGTTTGAAAGTTACTTCCTTTGAAAACCGTGGATAGTATAAGAAGTAATAATAGATTTCATTTAAATGCTGAAAATGAGGTGATGTGAATTCGGAGCCCATCTACAGCAGCATCATTACAGCTTTTTCTCTTTGCACCTAAAATTACAGTGGTCAGTGAAATCAGTGTTTCTCACCGACTTCATATATTGCATCCACCTGTTCTTTCCACTGTCTCCCAGTAGTCCATATCATCCTAAACAATTTGAAATAATAAGGCACTACCGAAATGTTATAGGCCAGATAGAAAAATCTGGTAATCAGTCAAAGTTGAGATACGCTGAGAATTCACAGGAAGATGAGAATAATGCATAGGAAGATCAGGGTGACCTTAAAACAGCATTAATAGAAATGGAATGAAATGTTCTAGTACAAGGTCAGGTACTTAAGGACTACTAATAAGAAGTCTACTGTAAATTGAAAATGAGTGATAAAGACAGAGACATAGTTAATCATAGAGTAATTATGTGATGCAGCTCAGAAAAAGACAAAAGCCTTCCTAGAACGTGTAAGTTCAGAGACAAGGAAAGTATTTGTGCTCTTGTAAAAGTTCTTGGTGAAATAATGGCTGATCATGTTCCAAAAATACTAGCGTACTTTCATGCATATAACTCGAGAATTAGCTGGTTAAAGAAAAAACACAAAAACCAACAAGAATAACCCCCTTCCTTGTAATTCACAAGCACGACAGATTTTACATTTGTTCTAATGAGAGGACATTAAATCACAGCCTGGTGGTGACTTCAGAGCCTTCTTTCTTTACTGCAGCTGCCTCTCTCCCCTAATCTTTTTACAGCCTGAGCCCTTTACGGCTACAGACTACTACTCCTGATCCGGTACCATCTCCAATTTTTATGCCATTTGCTATTTTAAACGTGCTTGTACTTGAAAATAAGTACAGGTTTTTAGATTTTAAAAAGTCAACATTTAAAGTGAAACAGTTTACAAAAAAGTGTGTGGGATGACCGGGACTCCAGGGGGCGTATCTTGTGGTAGGAGACTGAAGAAACTCTGCTTAGCTTAGAAAACTCGAGTCCGCAGGAGGGTAGGATTGCTTTCTCTGGAAATCCTGTTGATGTCTTCAATAGGGTAAGTAACTTGACACAGAAGGTTACTACTTAAGATAAAAGGTAAAGCAAACTTTAAACAAAAAAAGAAAAGTAATGGGCCTAAGTAAATTTAGATGGCAATACTAAGAAAAAAAATTATAAATACTGTAGAAGTTATATTCTGGGACAACCTTGAAACTGGAGCAGAGAAGCAAGCCCCCCAAACTAATTGCTCCTCTTTGATTTGTTTTAAAAAATGGAGTTCGTTATTTACATTGTGGTAGCAGGAGGCTCGGCTTGATGATCCTTGAGAGACTTCCCAGTTCTCAGCTTTTTAGTTTTTCTGATAAAAAAATCTGTGAAAAGCAAGGTCCCTTTTCCAACTTTGACAGACATCACCTTTGTTACCTTTTTCAGATTTCAGTTTCCACAAGTTTTTAAACTGACACTGACTTTCTTCTGAGTTTTTAAAGTACCACTTAGTTCCATTACAGCAGAAGACTTGTCACCTTGATTAAATTGGGGGTTATGTGCTATTTGTATATCAATCCCAGGGCAAATTAATCCCAAGGACTTAGAACATTATACAGTCCTTTCTGTTCAGAAACTGCCAAGTATTTTACCAGCAGTAATTAAACTCACAACAATTCAGTGAATTATTGAACTCATGCAAAGATAGCTATCAAATCAATAACAGAACTGCAAAAAGAGTCCTTCTCTAATTCTACAATTTAAGCATTCTGTTTCCACTCACTGAAAGCTAACAACATAGGCATATTCTTAGTATATTGTACTGTATTTTATGCTGTTGTATACAGTGAAGTTCTGAGAAGAAACATTAGTACAGCTTTGCTTCAAAATATTGGAGAAATACTGTACTATTTCATTATACAAGAATGGGAGGTTTCCACAGGCTTAATTTGTAATGAGTTCACTCTTGATATCTTTATCTCAGTTTTACAGTTATTTATGATCCCTAGAATAAGCTACGTGGCTGAAAAAATTAGGAAGTTAAGATAGAGACTTTTTAAAGGCTGGTAGTAATGGAAGAGTGATGTCACATCTGTTGTCTCCTTGCATCATTGGGTGAGCCGTGTTAATTTGTCCGAGGCTAATATTTCCATAATTAAACACTTGCTTAATTCTCATATTACGTCCTGGAAATATTGGTGGTAAAACCGTCTCATATAGATCCCAGTATCTAGATACATAAGTATAAAAATGGTACAAGTGAGAACTGCAGAAATAAGCGATTTATTCAACCGTGGTGAATTGCCTTGAGAAGTACCTGGTATCTGCTTTCATTGTAAATCCTTCGAACAGCTAAGTGTTAAATAATTTGTATGAGAAGTATGTTAACCTGAGTGGTACTGAAACTCCGGAGATTTGTGAATGATAAATAAAAGATTTTTGTCTGGTTTAGCAGCATGTGTCCTTACTACTTACTGTCATGCTGAGCAGCTGAAAATGAGATAGCGGGGACATGATGCCATACTGGTATAAGTTCGGATTTTTAAAAAAAGACAGATTTGAAATCAAAGATAAGACTTGTGGGAGTAGATCTTTTTTTCTGGTGTGCAAATAAGTATTATGCTTGTTTTATGGCGTCATTTGAAATGAACGTAACGTAAGCAAGGGTAAAGACTTCCAATATAGACTCATGATAAAAATGTGTCAGCCGCATAGACATCTGTTACCTGCAACCACCCATCTGGATAGTTCCAAGTAATCAGATTTCCAGTGGGTTAACTAGGAGGTAGGCACCATTTTTGATGTCATGAGCAAAACAGAAAATATTTCTTCCAAATGTCAATGTAAGTACAACCTTGCTTTTGATTGCGCTTCAAGTTATGTCGTGTACAGCATGAAATAGTACAAGCCAGAGGAATGTGACAAAAAACACACGAAAGAGGTGAATTTGAATTCTTTGTATTGGGAGGTTAAGAAAGACTGGTCTCTTGGGTGGTTAAACCATGTCATCTCTGCCTTGCCCTCCCCCCTGTTCCATAAGGAATGTTATAATAAAATTTCTGGCAGACAGGTTTTGATGTACTCAGATCTTTCAGTCAAGACAATTGGAAAAAGTCAGATGCTTATATCATTAATTTGTTATGTCCTGTATACGTCTTAGAGTTCAGTACCTAAAAGAGGATTGGAGAGCCTAGCGGTATGCACGCACACACACACCAAAATCTCACCCATTGTTATCGCTACCTACTTCTCATACAACTCCAAAAGTTGCCTGGTACTTTTGTAGAACAAAAGAGCTTGATTATTGTCAATCACTTGAAACCTTTTGGCTCAGGTACAGGAAGCAATCTAGCCACTAAGTACAGTGCAAGCTGCAAAATTCACCTGGGAAGCAGGGTAATTTACTTTTTACTGTGCTCCATGCTGGAGCTCTGTGGCTGGATGCTGCTTCTTCGAAGTTTGGACTACTTTGACATAAGATCTTTACATTCTCTGTTTCACTCACGGTAAGGTCATGACTGCTATGTTGATACAGTCTTTGCTTTAGGAAGTTGGTCATCTAATTTTAGACATGATAAAGAATAAGAGCAAGTAATGATAGGTGTGTACATATATTGGACAAGTGTAAAATGAAACAGTAAAGAAGACTGTCGTTCTATTATGGACTGCATACATCTTGATGGTTCTCTTTGAGAAAATTGAAGAATATAGTAGCAATTTGCCATGAAAGTTGCATCTGTTAGAAAGCAGCAAATTATTTATTGCTAGAAAGCGATACTACAATAAAAGGCATATAGCAGCCTTTTCCCCCAGTAAAATATTTGTTCAGGGGCCTGAACCTGTGGGTTTTGTCAAACTCAGCCTGGCTGCCCTGTAGCTACCTATGGTGTTTGCGGTGAAGACTGAGTTTCAAGTTGTATTTCAAGTAGCATTTAAATTCTCATGCACCTGTGTGTGTGTGTGTGTCCTGTCTTGCCAAGAAAACCATGGCTCAGTTTTTAATTGTCTGCCTTCCCAAAACGCTGTCAGGCTTAGGCATATTATCTTATATATCATCCATGAACAGTTCAAGATTAATTAGTCTTTCACCCATTTTAAAGGCATCATCTATATCCTGAAGGCAGAGTATGGTGTTTGGCAGCCTCTTCAATCACTTCAAATTCTTCTCTGTGTACTGTGTAAATAATCAGTGGAAAAATTACACTGTTCTGTGAATAGCTACAGATACAAATGACATATTCTGTACAATTCCACAGTCTTCAGTCTATACAGATTACCCCATTTGAGCATTATAGGAAGGATAATAAATATTTTTCACATGTCCTATAATCTTACAACAAAACTGACATATTATTTATTAAAATTCCTTCTGCGATTTTCATGCTTCATGCATTTTTTATTTTGCCTAGTTCACAGACTGATAGTTGTTGATATGGGATGTGGAAGGTTTGTTTGCACTGTTGGAAGTAAATGCTATTAAATGTACTTAGAAAAAATGGGAGAGCAAATTATAAGCGGTTGCAGTGACGCTGTTTGGATGCATTACCTATATGAGGATTATTAGCTACTGTCGTAAGTAGATTTAATAATTTACTTGTTTGCTTCCTTAGGTTCCCCCTAATTAGTTCTATTTCTTATGAATTAAAATATCTGCCCAATATCCGCAAGCATGAAAATACGCTGCCATAATGGTTGTGTGCGCAGTCTGAAAGTACACAGAATACTTTACCTAATGACTTCAGTTTCGTGTACGTTTTGTTCATGATGTTGAGATTTTACCTCCCTGAAGAGCCACTAGTCAACGGGGAGCAGGGGGGCAGACTCTTGGGCAGGCTCTTGTCCTGTGCGATGCGCTGTGAACTGGCGTCTTATTATCTCACTGAACACTAGGGTAAGTCCTATTATCTCACTGAACACTAGGGTAAGTCCTATTAGTGGGCTTGGCTTTTTGCGTTAAACGTTAAAGATTGGTAACCAGTGCCTGAGGGTAAAATCCTCAGTAAAAGCCCTAGAGATTAGGAAAAACTAGAGCAAAATGTTATGTGTACTCTGCTCCATCCTTGTAATGCCGAAAGGAAGAAAGGTGTGAGTGTGTACGAATGTGTTTTAAAAAGCAGTGATTCTGGAAGAAGGCTTTAGCAAAAAGGTGCATTTTACAACCTGATCTGACACTGTTAGGGTTGGATTCAACCTCATTTCTGTCTTGGTCATAGGTTGTGCGGGCAGGATTTCCTGCCAGGACGTGCTCCGGCCCCAGTGTCTGCGAGTCAGCTGGTTGTCTCTGCCTGACAGTACTGCAGCCTGATAGAATCTAAGCTGTCACCTATAAATAAGTAAACAGGCTTCCTGCATTGCAAAAACAGTATTCGTAATGTAAGCCGTTGTACTGCTTTCTCGATAAACTGCCTCTGCAGAAAATCTTCATCAGCTGAACAATACAATAATGAAGGTATGAGCTTTATTACCTTATGCTTCAATACTGCTTTTACTTCAAAGCTATTTAAACAAGTTATAGTATTAACCATGAAAAATGTGATTTTTTCCAAGTGACTTGCAGGTAAGTCAAAATATCTTGGCCTGGTAAGGAGATGGAACACATGACCTGGTGTGTATTTTCTATTTTTAGTGTCTGTGAACTACTTTTGTTGAAATCACTACCAAGAACAGAGATTACTGCTTTGTTATTCTTGTTCCATTTTTCTGTATAAAGCATACCTAGCTTCTTCTCTAAGGTCATCATAACAGCCAAGCTCTGATAGGCTTCTGTCATTCTCTTAGAGAACTTGTTTTACTTAATTTCTACTGTATTTGGACACTTATTCTCTTGTGCCATGATTCAATTAATATTGTTTTTGCTAAAGTGAGATTGGAAGGCAGTATCTGAATATTTTTTTACATGTAAATGAGTTTTGAACGCCCCACCCCCCTTGCCTTTTTTTAATATCCATTTTAAAGATGTGATTGTGCAATATCCTGGAGATTTATATACTGACTTTGATATATTCAAAGCAATACTTTTCTTTGCATTGATGGAAGTGTTCTAAAGCTGGTTTTAAGTTATGGATGAGAGAAATGGTTGAGGCCTTTTGAGAATGTACCAAGACACAAAGGAGATATTTATATTAATAAGTCCCAGACATACAAGCAGATATAACTTTCATCCTGGATTGTATCATCTCAAGGTGAGGGGAAAATTCATGAAATTTACCTACATCCACTTTGGAAAGTGTAGCTTATGACCTGGTGGGTCCATGCATTTCAGCTGTGCTTCTTATGCTACCAAGAAGCTGAGATAACAGATCCCCCTGGTAGAATTACGCAACCTAAAGTCTGTAGGTCTCAGATCGTAGGTCGTGGAATCTATGGTACAAACAAAACCCCTGTTTACATGGCTCCCGTGCAGCCAAGAGGTATGTGGAAGTCTATAGGCACAGCCTCTGGCTATTGCATAAGCCATAGGCAGGGTATATAGGAACTCCATATAGGAGTCTATTAGGAGCTCCAATAGGAACTGCAGCATGTGGCAGAAGACGTAATCACTATGTCGATCTTCTTTCCCCTCCGCCCCCAGTTGCAGACAATGGTGAGTTAGGAAACAGGCTGGGGAGTTTTCTGAAGAGTTACATTTTGTTTCTTTCTTTCTTTGATTATCTTTTGTTCGGGTTTTTGTTTGTTTGTTTGTTTGTTTGTTTTTAAGGATTGCTCAGTCCTTTTAATAAAAAGTTGGAAGCAAAGCTGTTTTATGGGCTTTGGCTGGCCTCCTAGCCGTGCCAAAGAACTGCAGCAACAGGCAGCTTCTCTGCTTTCATCTGGGCACAAAACATTTGCTCCAGCATAGGTATAGCATTTGGGAGTTCCTAAATAGGACCTGTGTAACAGCTGGCTTTTTTTTATTATTTAATGGATTCAGTAAGTTATAATTTTTTAAAGATAATTCTGATATTCTCAGATCTCTATATCATTTCATTATTTGAAACATGGCAAGCTAGGGAACTGGTCCATACCTACTCTATATGAACATCCAGTGTTTGCTATAACCTTTGCTGTTACATTTGTTATGCTGGTCATATTTTCCTGGTTATTTCTGCTGTATGTATGAGAATGTCAAAATGTAAGTGTATTGGGGGGAGAGCTACAGAAGAAGGTAATCTCACCACACTGTGCACACCTCTGATTTCAGGGGAATATGAAATTTAGACACTGTGTGGGTTTTGGACATTTTCCACAAAACTGTCAGAAGAAAGCCGTGGCCTTTAATGATCACCAGCATCCATGTTCAATTGAGTGTGACTAGATGAAGCAAAAATTCAAACTGAGTCTCCTCAGTGAATTGTCTTCTGATTGAGATGTAGCTCAGTGCGAGCAAAATGGTCCCATGAGAATGAATTTCTATTGAAAAAGCAAGTGGGAAAACCTGATTGGAGGCTAGGAAGTGTTTTCTGGACAGGTTGTGATGCAGAATTTTTATAAAAAGGGAAGGGATAGTGATAACAAAGTGCTTGGGTATTTTTTTCTTCAGAAATAAAAATGCACATCACTCATACAAAAAAAGATAATCTTCATTTCTTGCCCTTTCTGTGGAAATACATTCTGTTCGATCTGCACACAGAACTCATGAAAATTCTCATGAATCAGATGTTGCGTAGAGTTTTGGTATTTCCTTCTGTGAGATATTTCAGATTAACACCTTGTGTTGAATTAAAGAGCAGTTTACAAGTCTCATGCTTAGCTGTGCTCAATTTTCTCAGCACCTTATTAGATTTAGAATTGGCAGGATTTCCCTCCATTTCTGCCTTTCTGCTATTCTTGGATATTATTGGATAGTAAAATACGAGAAAACATAGGAGAGAATAAAAGAAAAGAGAGAAATACAAGGAGAGTTTATTACATAGCTCAGAAAATTCCCCTAAAATGCAATCTCTTTTGATGTAGAGACAGAATAAAATACTGTCTGCCTAAAACAGCATAATGCATTCAAGGCTTTTCAAACCACTCTACCTCCTCATGGTCTAGGAAAATGCCTTAGAAAAGGGTGACCTTTTGGGGTGAATGACAAACTATTCTGAAGTTCCTTCCACCCAGGGAAAATATATGAGATGTCTCAGGTAATGAATAAAATCCCCTACGAGCCCTACAGCTTAGATCTTGCCTTATTAATCCAGGTTCCTTTTCTCATTTGAGTCATTGTCTGCTGGAGCTGCTGAAACCTCGATGCAGGAGAGCTCGCATCAGCCTTTTGGAAACGCTGCTGGTGAAGCTCCCCGCACCTGATCACCGTCTTGCTTTAGCAGCAGCTTTCCGCATGGATAACTGTCCTTGATCCCGTTTTGAAGCTCTGTTTTTCATGTGACATGCCTGCTTGAACTGAGACTCTGTGCCGGTCATGGTCACTGGTAGGTACTGGGCTCCTCCAGACAGTAGGACGAGCAAGTGTCTGCAGTTTCTGACTGCGCTTGGTTACTCCAACCAGGGAAGACCTAGCTGCCAGCAATGAATTCCCTGGCTTTTAAAACATTTGCTTCTATAAATTAATAAAATAACTGGGAATTGTGAGAGAATATAGCAAACTTCCCTGGTTGTGCTAAATTTATATTTATATTTTTTTAAATTTATATAAATTTATATATTTTATATGTGAGAAAATTCTTAGACCCGGTCATTTCACTCAGCACCACCCCGAATCAGAGGTGCTTAGGACAGAGCCAGTTTGCCATGAGTGATGTCTGCAGTGATATTCTTCCAACCAAAATATTATCAGCAATTTTGTAAAAGAACTTATGATAATTTTTATAAGAAGTCTGACCCTTCAGACTCTTATTTGAGTATGGATAAATCTGGGTAAATATTTATTGGACTTTTATCTGTCTGTCTTGGTTTGTAATGAGCACATTGTAAGTCTACAACTGTCTGCCCTGAAGTCTGTGATAGATAAAACGTAGACAGAGCATAGGTAATGAGAAGTCTTTGTCACAGCCTTATAGTCTTTGGGGACCTAATATAAATCAAGGTCTAACTCCTCCCAGAGGTCTAGTAATTTTTAAAGTATAGGTTTATTTTTCATTTGTATTCTGATAACGAGTCATATTTATTATGGTCTTCCTAATGGCAGGTCTTCACATAAGTATTAAAGAAGACATAATTCACAGGTAACTAGAATTGAAAATAAAAAGGCCCTGAAGAATATTATTCCTACATCATTACTCAAGCCATTTTTAATGAAAAAAAAAAATGTGCATTTAGATGAGACAATTAAAAAGGATGCAAATTAAGAAAAGGAAATTGAAAATTCACGGTACACAAAGAGTATTTGCATGGGGGTTACTGACTTAAAGGTGATTAAAATGTTTTCACAAATTAAACTATAGCAGGAAAATTGCTCAGTTATTCATATAGTTAATTACCTGGCTATACAGTAAGTGCTTTTCTTATTATATTGTATCATTTAAAGGCTGGCTGCTACAGAGGTGGTGTGTCATAGTTTTGGATTAAATCCAGTTTTAAATCATGGTTATACTGAACAGTGGACTCCAGCTGAAACTGTATCAAGCACTTTAATTTGGGAAGTGTATTTTTGAAAAAGCAAATACCTAAATTGGAAATAGCCAATTAATCGATTGTCCAGGCCACCACCAAGGCTTCAGAGGAAAGTATTAGGTATGCAAAACTAGTTATCCTTCTGTGTTGGGTTTATAACAGTGTAAGCTCTGAAGCATGAGATTCAGTGCTGCTCCACAAAGTTTAGCATTAATTTTGATAATAATGTTTTGTGAAAATTACTGTGAAGCCATTAAGTTACAATACTTGGATGTTGGAAGGCCAGATTTTGCTTCCAGTTGTAATCGGCTCCACTTGCTTATGTACACTCTGGGGTAGGATCAGGTTCAAATCTCAGGTGCAAACCTGCTAATTTAATAAAGTTCATGAATTAAAACTATATTATTTACCATGTTTACAGTTATCTGCAGGCTGTCACTCTAGCTTCTGAACATGCAGTCTCATTTCTTCAGTTCACAGGGCTGAGATACTGAGATGTTTCACCCTAACATAGCTGACAACTAGTAGGCAACTGTTTTAGTAGACAACTGTGTGAAAGAAAAAAGGACTTTAACGCTTTTACTATTATTTCCAAAAATGAAGTGTATTTGTTTACGTAATGTGTTTCAAAGCCTTCCTAGGAATGTCTTAATCTGTAACCTTCTACTTGTATTGTCACTTAATTTTTTTCTAATTGAGTAGGTTATTGCTATGGTATGAAACTTTTTAATGCAAATTCCTGATAAAAATGAAGGTGCAATACTGGACGAGAAGCATTTCTAATGTCTCAGCAAACTCCTATTGACTTTCTACAAGGAGTGATGAGCAAGCTCCTCTTCCTCCATGCCAACAGACTGAAGTGTTCTTCTAAACAAAAATAATTATTTTCAGATTAAAAAAAAATAATTTGCTGGGACTTATGGGTGTTTATATGCATAACAATTTCTCTAATGGTTCGCTATTAATTATGTTACCGACTTCTTTAATATATGTTTGAAAGATCTCGAATTTCTTCTGGGATGCAAATATTTCTTTTAAACATGCTGAGAGTTTACATAAAAGGACAAAAAATAGTAGTCAGTAAATATGTTCAGTTCTAAAAATTTAGAGAAGACTTTCTAATTCACAACTGGCAACATAAAGCAGATTACATTGCCACGAATCTTCAGTATGCATAAATAGGATATATTTGAATGCACAATATCTTTATCTTAATTATATTTGGTTAAACAAATAAATTTATGAGATTAAATATGTAAATAGATTCAATAAAATACACTTTTTATTAGTGCTCATAACTTTTGTGTGTTCTTGGAGGCAGAGTTAAGTTGCCTTTGGTATAGGTACCACAAACACAGAATGTTTGAAATCTGAAATGGACCAAATGCATACGCATAATTCCCAGAAGCATAAAAAGTATTCAGCTGTGACATACAATCCCAGTTAACATCTGCTTTAGAGGATTAGGAAGACCCGATATAATTACACCTTGGAAATATTTGTTCACATTTCTCAATATATTCTTAACCCCCATGCTCATGCACATTTTTTGCTCACTTTGGCTAAGTATTAGTCCATTTGGATCTCTCAGATTTACAGGACAACACACTCTGTGAATCAAACTTTATCTGGCGCTGCTCCCAGCAAACATCAGGCCTTACTGTGAGCGTTGCATCAGGCCAAAACCTGAGCAGGGGTTGAGTGAACAGCCACAAGATTCATGTAAATATGTGAATTTACATGAATTTACATTCATCTGTCCTCATTCCTAAAAATCTGTTGTTTATTCCTGCAATTTTCTTTTTCTCTTGCTCATTCAGCCTATTTTTCTCTGAATTTTTTCCCTGAAAATTTCCTTTCCTGTTTAGTTTTAACATTTATAAAACGTTGCTATTTTTTACTAATATTATAGAGAAATTTATGAGTTTGTGCCAAATAGAATGTGACACAAATGAGAAACGGAATCCCAAAAGTGTTTTTTACCTATGTTAAACCAAGAAAGAGTCACCTGCACCAAAAAGAGTGCTTCATTGTCCATGACTTGCCTGAGTTATTTATGATAATTAAGGAGGATTCATGTAGTGATTTTTATGCTAATTAGTTCGTGATTTAATTCTGCTAGAGAAGAGTGTTTCTATCAGGTGACTGTCATGCTCTTAGTGAAGGTACAGTATCTACTGGAAACATTTCACAGGAAGGTCACAGCCGAAGAAATTATAACTAAATTACTGGCGGTAGAGATAAGCTTCTGCTTTTCAGTCGTAGTCTTCTTGCATATCTAAATCACAGTCTCTCCTAATTGAATGTCTCAACCTTGTTAGCCCAAGGTTTACTGTTACTGAGCATGACCTGTTCATGCTTTAAGCCCGTAAATCACTTACGGTGACAGAACAGAGTGCCACCCTCTAGGAGTATTTCAAGTGGAAGATACCAAAATGTCACTACTGAGCATCAGAAGACTGACACGTGACTTCAGTGTCTCTTCAGCTCATTTTTTAATCCTGTCTGCTACATGTTTTATTTAACAGAGGTAGCTCAGGGGAAGTAGTACAGCATGGCCTGCATCTTTGTGGGTAACCTGCCTTTCCTCCACAGCAAGCTGCTTTTGCCTACTCTGCCAGGAGGGAGTTGTTACTATCTTGCCTGAGCATTGCTGGAGAGAGTTTTACACTGAAAAAGACAAACTGTGTGATGACGTATGTTAACAATTAAACAGTATGGACCATTGTATGCCCCAGCACTGTGTAGCTTAGGAGTTATCAATATAGCCATTTTTAAAGCTACACTTTGCTGCTGACTTTGGAGGCAAGTATGTGATGGATCATTACTTACATCAGTGGTAGCAGATCTATACTGCCTGCAGAAATTCAGCAAGAGTTAAGAGCTGTCACAGGGCACCAGGACAAGTGTTCATCCATCCATCCACCCATCCATCCACAGTACCTTCCCATTGGAATGTGTTTTGCTTGCTTTCCTCCCCTGGCTCCTAGTCCTCAGAAAGTGGTATCTCCTTATGCACACCCCATTGACCTTAGTAATGGTGAACAAAACTCAGAAAGCAATTTAAATAGAAGGTGAAAGTGAATCCTGTTGTTAATGAAGTATGGTGTTGGAAAAAATCTGACTGTGGATGTTCTTGTACAGAACACAGTGGGCAGAAATGGGAAAAGGTATAGCGGGTCGGGAGGTCTCTGTTCTTCTAGTGCAGGTGTGCTCTCCATAACACAGTTGTTAGAGATCTCTCTTGCTCTGTCTAGTCAGGAGTTTCAAGCGACAGAAAATGAAGGTAGCTTTTGAAAAGCTATTCAACAACCGGATTTTTATAGGTGTCAGGAAGATATTTCTAATATAGTTTCTAAATTTCTCTTGTCTTAATAGCACTTGGTTGCGGTTTCTGCATGACACTAAATTTTTTTTCCCGTAGTCTTATCCATGCCCTTGATACACATGCTTTCAGGCCCTTTCCTACTTATCATAAGCTGTTGCCAGAGATGTACAGCCAAGGTTTCTATTTGCCATTGTAGGGACTCTGTCTTCCTTAACCTCATTTGGAAAAGATCATTTTTAAAGGTGAGTGAGCAGGTCAAGTTCCTTTATTCTTCCATTTTTGCTTTCATTACTAAAGGTGAAATTCAGTTGCCCTAAAAATTGGCATCTGGTGACAGTTTAGACATATTAAAGCATCCTGCCTGCCCTCCAGACATCACTGCAGAACAGTGTAGGGCTCCTCTGCCCTATTCACCAACCCCATGTTGGTGATTGTCCCCTAAGGATGTATCGGAGAAGATTGGGCAACTTAATCATAATCAAAATGTCTACACTGGATGTGGACAAGTGAATTTAGACCCTCAAGCAACATGATTAAAAATTGACCCTGAAGCATTGTTAAAGATTGTTGTTGTTGGGTCACAACAACCCCATGCAGTGCTACAGGATTGGGGCAGAATGGCTTGAAAGCAGCTCGACAGAAAAGGACTTGGGAGTGTTGGTTGACAGCCGGCTGAATATGAGCCAGCAGTGTGCCCAGGTGGCCAAGAAGGCCAACGGCATCCTAGCCTGTATCAGGAATAGTGTGGTGAGCCGGACTAGGGAAGTGATCATCCCCCTGTACTCGGCACTGGTGAGGCCCCACCTCGAGTACTGCGTTCAGTTTTGGGCCCCTCGCTACAAGAGGGACATTGAGGTGTTGGAGCGTGTCCAGAGAAGGGCTACAAAGCTGGTGAGGGGCCTGGAGGACAAACCTTATGAAGAACGACTGAGGGAGCTGGGGTTGTTTAGCCTGGAAAAGAGGAGGCTGAAGGGAGACCTTATCACCCTCTACAACTACCTGAAAGGAGGTTGTAGAGAGATGGGGGCTGACCTCTTCTCCCTGGTGACAAGTGATAGGACGAGGGGAAACGGGTTCAAGTTACGTCAGGGGAGGTTTAGATTAGATATTAGGAGACATTTTTTCACTGAAAGGTTTATTAAACATTGGAATAGGCTGCCCAGGGAGGTGGTGGATTCACCATCTCTGGAGGTGTTTAAAAAAAGGGTAGATGGGGCACTGAGGGACATGGTTTAGAAGTGGCTCTTGTCAGGGTAGGCTAAAGGTTGGACTCGATGATCTTAAAGGTCCCTTCCAACCTCAACAATTCTATGATTCTATGATTCTAAGATAATAATTGAAAAGTATCCATTTAGAGCAATACCTGATAGTAACTAGGAAAGAGTCTATGAGTATGCTAATATAGAGATGTAAAATTCACTAGAGAAAAGGAAAAAGCATTAAAATGTGGGAGTGCAGGCTGAGTAGTGGCTACACTCACACACCTGCACACACATACACACGCACACAAAATCCTAGAGGCTAAATTTGAGTCTCCTTTCAAGACCATAACAGACCTTTTAGAGGTTTTTGTTGTCCATCTGCGGATCAACCCAATTCATAATAACTATTAATAACAATTGTTAGCATTCATTTGGGTAAGTTCAGGTAAAGACAGAGTATTTGGAGATGTATTGTGACTATTGATATTAGTATTGAAAACTAAAGAAAATAAAATACATGTGAAATAATTCTGTAATCTTGTAGGAAATCTTGTAAGACAACTGGGAATGAAGAAAACAATATTCTGTAGCTCAATATTGAATTAAAAGCATGAGTTTTTCAAGTGCAAGTATTCATGCTAAGTTACATTATTGTATCGATTTTACCACCTGCAGTAATTCTTTTGTTGTTCTACATATCATACCAAAAGACTAATTTGATATAAAATAGTGCTGACATGGAAAAAAAATAAGAAAGGAAGACTCTGCACTAGTCAATATGATAGGATCAACTCTTTTTCCATTTTTGTTGTGAATTTGACAGCTGTGTCTTTGTAAAAGCCAAACTAATAAGGTCAAAGGAAAACATGCATAAAAAGAAAACTGCTGGTCTAGCACTGTTTCATGGTGCTGACACAAACTATGAGGTAGGTCTTCAGCTTGCTTAGTGCATATAGCATTTTCTATTGATACTGATATTATTTTGTTACTTTTTATTAGTTATGCTGTTTTCCTCACATTCTAGCTGTGTTTTATTCTGATGGTACCCAACAATTTGCTTTATATACGTAGGGTTTTGATTAAAATTTCCACTGCAGCAGCTACTTCCTACTAGGTGTTTTTTTTCTAAAACAGTTGACATAGTAAGACCTATTTAGCCACTGAGAATCCCCAGCAAAAATCTACCAACAGGGATAAAAAATATTATTTGTTTCAGGAGCTCAGTACCCTCCAAATATGAAAGGTAAGACATTCGCTGTACTGAACGAGCTCACTATAATGGTATTCAATTGATTTCTGGCAATAGCAACTTTACAATAAAATGGAATTGTACCTTAGGAACATGGGAATTAAAATAACCATGGACATAGTCTTGTACAATATTTTTATTGTGAAAAAAAAATAATCATTACATTAAAAAGCATCCTCTGCCTTCCTGAGGAATTGAACTTTGTTCTTTTTCTTTTTCCACAGAACATACAATAAAGCATCCTCTTGAATTTTCTTGATGATATATTGAGAAGCTTATGCAAAGCCTATAAAAAATTTCGTTCATAATGTTGTTGAGTACCTAAATAGCCTTGATCTTGACATAGGCACACACATTACAAAACACAAATAAAGGTTTGCTTCCAGTGTTCTAGTTAGAGGAAATAGGAAATATGTAGCAGAATGTCTATAAAGCACCGCCAAAGATTGTGCAGTAATTCTATACTGTCCCTTGAAAAACAATACCAGTTGAAAAAAATCAGTAGAAATCACTAGTTCCCATTGAAGCTGCTAGTCTCAAGGACATCACTTTTCAGACACTTTTGGACAGCTTCATTAGAAAAGGAACAAGCAGCCGATTACGGTGTCTGGTGTCCAAAGAGCGGTGCCTGTTAATACTGACAGCTTAAACGGATACAGGGGTAATTGCTAACTGTGTTTCTTTTTTCATCAGGGGGTATTCACTGGTAACGCTAGCAGTGCAAAAACAGAGCTGTGGTTAAAGCAAAGCTTCTTAGCATCCAGGTTTTACTTACAGATCACATTCTTCTCACTGGGATGTGTGGGTAACTTTGAGCAAGGGTTATGGAGCTGTATTCTGAAGGTACATTGAGTTATTGGGCTTTGTAAAGCTTGTCAATCCTTCTCTCTTTCACAGTTATGCAGAAAAGGTTAAGGGGAGTACTGCAACTATTGCGAAAATTGGTTGGTAAAAAAGAAAAGTTGCATGGGGTTTTTATTTTCTCAGGCCTTTTTTTTTTGTCTGAAAGACAAGATCAATCTATTTTAATGGAATCACTGGGGAATGGTAATAATACAATTCTCTTAAACTACAGGGAAAAGGATCATGAAAATTGGCTTAGCTGCATAGCCAAGGAAGTATTTCAAAAAGTGATCTTTTCTAATTATTCATATATTCTGTTTTTATATTTATTTGAATGGAGGTTTTTTATGAGTCCAGTCTGTAAATCTGCTGAAACTTGAACTCTGCTGGAATAATTTTTAGCCTGAAAAATTTTGGAGAAGTAGTGTACATAGTAAATGCCTGGAAAATCAGATACATAGATGTGTCACTCCACAACACTCCATAGGAACCTGCTTCTGGGTTATTAAAATGTGTGAGTTGCCTACAGGCCATCTAGGTTAATATATGAGATCTTTATTGCGCGCACAAGAATTAGAATCCAAAAAGTGAGAACTTTTTAATTAAAATCCTCCGAACAAATACAATATAACTTCCACTCCAAATAATATTTTTTCTTATATTTTAATTAAATAAAACAAAACTCACCTTTTTTCACTTTGCAGTCTGTGCACTTCCCCAGGGAAGCATCATCTTTATAATAACTGAAAACAACAGTTATGCTTAAACACGTCTGTCATTCTACCTCTTAAAGACAAGGCCTTGGATTATTATCTCTGAGCCCATAATAACCTCATATTTTCTGGTTACCATCATGTCTGAGCTCAGTAAAAATCTGGGAGCATGTTACATGAAAGCTTTCTCTTATGACTAGACTATTGCCAGTGCAGGGGAGAAATTCTGCTCGCGTTCAAAATGGGCTAGGAACATGCTTAGGGTTTAGTGAAACACCGTCACGATCATTCTGAAAAAAAAAGGTCAAATTTCCTCCTGATGACATTTGAACTGAGAAGGGCAAAAAAATGAGAAGAGTTGACTGTAAGAACCTCACATTCCTAACATCCATTCTCCATAAAATGCGCCCTTGAAAGGCTGGCTATGTTCCGGGACCAGCTCTTGACCTATATAACAGGAACACCTGGAGTCTGTGAGCTGGAGACGGAAGGGAAGAGGGAGATCTTGATCAGGTGCTGCAATATGTAGTCTGGTCTTCCCTCTCAAGCACCTGCCTTTGTAAGTCTTTGCAACTTTATATTTATGAAACTCAAAAATATACAAATATACTTTGTGTCTGCCTTAGACTCTTGTGCATCAACAACGTTTCGAGGTAGCAGAGTAAAATAACCTCCCGTCTTTAAAGTATTTCAACTCACTGGTTGTTGCAACCTTTAAACAACGTGTTTTGGAAGAATTGCTGCACTTGACTCAAGACTCAGCTTGCCTCCCTGGTTTGTTCCACAGGCCACTTTGTGTGGAGTCAACAAAGAAAGGATCTTGTAGTGACTGCTGTAAATCAAGTAGACTCATTGCTGGCAGCAATAAGGTTTTACTGAGATGGGACTTCAATGAATGCAGGTATTCTATGTACCTGAGCTTAGTATGTGTGTACCATTTACCATACTTGTATTTTTAATATAGTTATTGTATAAATAAATATATATATATTAGACATTGAAAGTAAATCTTCATAGTATTTTCAAAAAGCTTTTTAGATGTAGGTTCCTTTTCCACAATATTATTTTTTCTCCCATGCAATTTTCTGGTCTCTTTCTGATGATTGTTTTCTGTTCAGCTGATACAACATTGCCCATGTTCCAGAAATATAACAAAGACTTAATATTGATAGTCACATTTTTATTGTTAGTACAGGAGTTTTATAGCCTTTGGCCAAATTATCCCCTTGCTTACACTGAAGACAAACTTTGGTCTTTAATTTTGTATGAACTAGTTATGAAAACCCATATATGCCCATTAGTGATTTTTTTCCTAATAGCAGAATAATAGTTTATTTTTATCCTAAAATGCTTCCAGGAGTTATCGTGGACATTAGCATGGATCAGAAGAGCATACAGCGATATTCAATAAAACAATGCAGAAGGTGTATTTCCAAATTTGTCTTCCAGAGTCCTGAGATGGCTGCACCCCAGCCACTCTCATTACATAATTTAGCGAAACAACATGCCACTAGTACTGGTAGCCTTTGGGAGATGAGTAATAGATGGCCTGAGAAGTATTCTGAAGAAGGGCATGGTTGCAACTGGACTCAAACAATTTTTAAGCAATTTTTCAAGACCACAATATGTTGTGGCTTATTTAAATGGTAACGTGCAAAAATAGCAGTAAGTGGACATAACTGAATAGCTTTTGTGCAATCTCTCTGATGCACCTTCTCAAAGCAGAATTGGAATTGTATCCTAGTTTAGCTGCATGTCCATGAAAAGAACCATTTTGAGGCTTTATTATAGCAAGTTGGGCATTGCATTCTAAAATGTGCTTTTCAAACACTTTAAATTTGATCTGATAATTACCTTTGACTTGAGGTGTCTCATCATTAGGCCATCTTGTAAATCAATTTGTGACTTTTGAAAAAGCACTATTTATGGTGAATTCTAGTTATCATTAAGTCAATGTATTTTTCAATACATTTTCAGCTAGCTTTTTGATGTCTTTTTTTGGCTCTGAGATAATTTTCTTTGCACTTGTAAGTACATAATTCAGATTGGTACTAGGTTCTTTGCCATGAGCAAAACACTTGGGTGAAAGATGATATTCTTAAAATAGAGATGTAAAATCCATATCCACTGTGTAATAATTTCTTTAAACTTAGTGATGACTCAAGGAAAAAAATGCAGAAAAATAATGTATGTAAATAGTAAATGTTTGTATTGTTATTAGAACCAGAAAAGCTTAATCGTGTCAGGAGTGAAATTGTGGCCTCTCTGAAGTGTCTGCAGTTTCTTCCACCAGCTTCAAGGAGTCAGGAATTCATGTCAGAAGTAAGGAGTTAATGGATTAAAAGCATCACATGTTCTTAATGGAGTTGCTTCCGAAGATGCTTTTGAAAATCCTGCTCTTCTTTATCATGACAGTTGCATAACAGCTACGCACTCAAACATGTTTTTCATAAAACAATAACCATTCTGAACTCCGTAATTTGCCATGCATTCGTTAAAAAGAATAAAGTCCTTACAGTATTGTACAAGATCATCCCTGAATGAAAAAAAACTTATCGGTTTCAAAGTAAGCTGTAACTGTCTGTGACCTCAGCCAAAGGACACAATTGTCATCAGCTAATTCACACTTGCCATGGGTGAAGCTTGGGCTCTCTGACTGCAGCAGACAGGATCTGTGAGCCAAAAGCAAACCTGTGCCTGACACAGGGTACAAGCCTGTGGTAGATCTCGAGTGTGTTACTGCTGCCTGACAAGATCCCGTCTGTCAGCGGAGCTATGGGAACAGCTATCACATATCTTCGTAGCCTATCCCAGCTGCAGAGCGAAGCAAGATATCTGAAATTCAAGTTAAGGAATTTTCAGCTAATTTATTAAACTTTCCAGTTTGGAGGCTAGAGGAGAAGCTCAGAGGACATACATAGGCCAATATTCCCACTTATCCTGGGGACACTCATTGTTCTTCATGCCAGTGGACCATTCTGGCAGTCTTCTGTTAACATAAAAAAACATAGTCAGAGAATAGTCTTTTTGTACCAACTCTATTCCCTCAGATTTGCCTTCCATAAGAGAATCCCAGTCTTCCTAACCAAATAACTAAATTAGTAGATCACAGAAATTTTCCCATTACACTTAGAAAACCATTTAAACATAGTGGTAATGAATCGATTCCTTGCCAGACTGCTAAAGGTATTATATAGCATCCTGGTTGTATTATCATGCGATTATCTCATGCAGGTCTGCCAGGGAACAAAATGGGAATTCAGAAGGGATATTTGCTTTTAATTTCCTGCCATTTCTCCTACTGAAGACTCAGTTTTAAAATTATAAGACTACACCTTTGTGTATAATATATTGTCATTCTATTATGACAGCTGATGAGTTTAGTGTTCTTTGATGACAGTTATTAAAGATGATTTTATATAACACATGCAAACAATACCACTGTGTTTCTGAACACTTGATCAGTGCCTTATTTACTGGCATTTCTCTTTAGTACTACACAAACCACAGTGACAGATTTTTCTCTCAGAAATCATCCATCGTTGCCTTGAACTTGTCAAAATGGGCAAGACAATGCCATGTTCTTCTATAATGGTATTCATATATTTAAAGCCAAAGCTTTCATAAAGGTATTAAGTCTCTTACAGGTGGATAAACTGGATTATGTTCTTTGAAATAGTTAAAACTGCTTCTTAATTAAATATCTAAAGTCCGGAAACTTTAGAGTTTAAAAAAAGCTCCTAAAGAAAAGAGTTTAATATTTTACCTGTTATTTTCTTTTGGATTAGCACAAATAAACATCATTTTTGCTTAGTGTGAAAAGACAGTAAGTAAAATATGCCTTTTTAGCTGCTTTTAGTCTTTGAAGTTTATAGCATATTCATTTTCATATACATGTTAAATCTAAAGATTAATTGCAGCAAGTCGTAATTCTCAGGAAGAGAAAGAAAAGGCAGTATCATTGATGATAAAATATACTAAAAAAAAATGTCATTCTTCATTGAGGATGTTTGGGCATGCAGCCAGCATATAGGGCGCCTGGTCCCTGTAACAGCATTGGCCATGCAGTCCCCTGTCTCATTACTGCGTGATCAGCACACCAGCTGATGCCGCGGGGGGAGACGGGAGTCCCTTTCACCCTACTCCTTCTCCCATGGAAAATCTCTCCACCTGCTGACTATGCATGCACTGGGTAGCTTTGCCTCGCTCGTGTGAGAACTCAGTTCAGACTCCTAGACTGAAGTTTCGGTTACGTCACCTGCAGTATCCACGTAGACTAACAATGAAACTAAGCAGGCGATGGCGTACGAGGTTGATCCGGATTTCCAGTGGGTATCAGCATTCATAAACAGCATGCATCCTGTTTTTTATATAAACTGCATATTAAGAGGGAATCTAGGCTGGAAAGCTGGAAAGCAGATAACCTTATGCGGTAATGATGTACAGCCAAGAACTCGAAATGACTGCTCTTGGGCTTCAAAACCATAAATAGCTTTCTGGGAGCAAGAGCAGCTGGCCGTGCCTTGGGTCCTGCCAGGCAGGAAGAGCCGTTCCTGGGGAAGGGACAAGTTCCCCAGGAGAAGTTACCAGCAAATCAATCTCCGTTCTAGACTGAGCCTTCCTTTTTGTCTGTACTAGAAAAAAAATAGTCCCAGATTTCTGTGAGCACACTAGATATGGCACTCTAATTATAATTTTAATTGCATCTAATTGCCATGTTGCATTCCATTGCATAAAAGTCTGCCTGTTTCTCTGACAGATGTGAATTCATTCAGCTTGAAAACCTTTCAGAGTTTGAGGTATGTAAGTTCATGGCAGGCATCACACTTGCTCCAGATGGCTGCAGCATTAGGTTTGTAGCATTTTTTTTAGTATTTTTTTTTGAGTTCTTCAGTCATGCTTCAACATTTTTGAGAACACATGCTAATAAGGAGCAAAGGTATCAGCTAGTGAGCAGAGCCTTCCTGTCTCCCCCCAACCCCAAAACACCTCATCTTCTGTTATTTATTTAAAAATAAAAGAATGGGATGGGAGAACCTGGCAGGATGAAGATGAATTTGAAAGAATGTAAATAAGATGAATGTCACTTAAAAAGACAGCGTATGAGCAGACAGGAGAGAAATGAGACTGCTACAGGAGAGGCAGACTTTTTAGTTTCTTTTCTTGTAGTTTGCACTACAGATGCCTTTTTTTTCTATGGGAATAAAGTAAACAAATTAGAAGTACCACCGTGATTTTCTGAAAGTGTAATTCAAAGATAATTGTATGATTGTTTCCATTACTGTGTTTATAAATACAGATGATAGAAAGAGTTATCATATTTACAGGTCTGTCTCCGTATAATATCTAAGACCCTCAACCTTTAATATATTGTAGTTGCAAGATTCCTGTCAAGTTTGAAAATGTGATTTTGCCCATTTTGACCAAGAAACTGAGGCAGAGAAAGAGGGAGCCCTGTAGAAGGGCTACAGAAAAATGTTGTGAAGTACAGGTGCAACACTGAAGTTGGTAGAGAATGCATTAAGTGGACTCTTACAAGGGCAAGGATATAAGGTAAAGAAAGGGTTCTTTTTATGGAGTGTCTGGAGGCAACAGGTTTTATATATTTCAAATGCAAGATTTTTAGAAAGAAACCACTTTGTTAGACAGCTTAAAAGATACGTTCTGACCTTACGAGAATTCACCCCATTCATCCCATTCCTGCTATTTTTGTCTCTCCCCTTTTGAGCTACAATAGCAAAAGCCCCAATTCTGACCCTGCATTTACTCGCTCCAGGGAGTTTTGGTGCTCCATCTACTGTTTTTTGCCATTTAAAGTGATGAAATTTGGCTTACTTTGTTACATTACCTTTTTCCTCTTTGCCTGTATTAACTGTTTTAGCTCTTCTGCACATATCCACAAAAGAAGCCTTTAAATTTTTTCAGATAAGGTGGAAGATCCTTAGCTAGTCTGAATTATTGCCTTTCAGCTGATTCCGTCTCCCTGGTCCATCTCGTCTACCTGCCTGGGGAGTGTTTCATTTTTGTCTGTTGAATTTTGTCTAGAGATACATGTTTTACTTAAGCTTTTCAGGTAAAAAAAATTACATATGACACTAATATTTGGTTAAACTTTTATTATTCATATGTTTTAATTTGTTAAAACCATATAAATACATTAGATAGCTTTACAAATAAAAACTGCAGTAGAGAAAGATTAAACAACATTTCTGCAATCAAAGGGAGATTTGTAGTAAATTTAATATCTGAACCCTATATTCTTTATATCGTTGAAATAAAGGATTTGTATCTTAATAAGCAGGAATGGCTTCTGTAACAACAGAAGTAGCCAGAGATTTCTTGACTCTAATTTTTCATAGAAATGAAGACTCATTTATGTTGGAAGGGACCTCTTGAGATCCTGTAGTCTAACCTCCCTGCCCAGGCAGGGTCAGCCAGAGCAGGTTGTCCAAGATTGTGTCCAATTGGGTTTTGAATATCTCTATGCATGGAGACTCCACAGCCTCTCTGGGCAACCTCTGCCAGTGTTTGAAGAACCCCACAGTAAAAAAGTGTTTTTTTACTTTCAGATGGCATTTCATGTGTTTTAATTTGTGCCCATTGCCTCATGTTTCATCACTGGACATTAATGAGGAGAGTTTGGGTCCCTTTCATTTTCTTTCAACGGGTACTCATACACACTGATGAGATCACCCATGAGGCTTCTCTTCTGCAGGCTGAGCAGTCACAGCTCTCTCAGCCCATGACAGATGCTCCAGTATCTTAATCATTTTTGCAGCCTTGTGTTGGACTTACCTAAATAAATCCATGTTTTGCTTGTACTGAGAAGCCCAGAGCTGGACCCAGTACTCCAGACGTGGTCTCATCAGTGCTGAGCAGAGAGGAAGGATCACCTGCCTCCACCTGCTGGCAATGGTCCTCTTTATGCAGCGTGGGATACTGTTGGCCTATTTTTGCTTCAAGGGGGTGTTGCTGGCTCATGGTCAGCTTCTTGTCCCCCAGGACCCCAAGGCCCTTCTCAGCAAAGCAACTTTCCAGCTGGTCAGCCGCAGCATATACTGGTGCTTGGGGTTATTCCTCCTCAGGTGCAGGACTTTGCACTCCCCTTGTCGAACTGCATGAGGTTCCTGTCAGCCATTCTCCAGCTTTTTCAGGTCCCTTTGAAATACAGCACAACTAACTGGTATATCAGCTTCTCCTCCCTGTTTTCTGTCATCTGTGAACTTGCTGAGGATGTACTCTGAATCATTATGCAGGTCATTAATGAAAATGTTGAACGGTCTTGGGTGCAGTACTGAGCCCTGCAATACAGCACTCGTGACTTGTATCTAACTGGGCCTTGTGCCATTGATCACACGGGAGACACTGTCAAAGTCGAGGTAAACAACATCCACGGCTCTCCCCTCATCCACCAGGGTAGTCCCCTAATTGTAGAAGGCTATCAGGCTGATTAAGCATTATTTCCCCTTCCTGAATCCATGCCGACTATTCCAAATCACCTTCTTGTCCTTCATGTGTTTGGAAATACTTTCCAGGATGATTTTTAGCAATAAAAGAGGAGTTAACAAGCTAGATTTTACCTGTGTTATTCTCTTCTGCATATTTCATATAAAAAGTCACAAGGTAAAAATTGTGTGTTTCTAACAAAGGGTGATTTTTCCCTTATCAAAATTTGACAGAAAATAATACTTAATTTTTCCAGTGCTCTGTAGTTTATTGAAGATATTACCAGACAATGACTACAACAACATGGGCGGCCAGAAGAAGGAACAGAAAAAATAGAGATACTTTTCAACTGGTGTTTCAGTATTCCTTTAAAAATGCCATTACTGGAATTAAACGAAACAATTAGCTCAAATAGCTGTGCTCTGTAGAGCCATTACTTTGGACATTTTTTAGTTTTGGGGCAATCTGTCAGTTATGACCACTGCTCCCTCAGCAAATGTATATGGTTATAGTTCATAACAGCTTGAAAAGCAAAGAGGATAATTGATGTGGCTGATTGTCACAGAGCTAATGTTAAGCACTTGACTGGGATGCCTAAATTAGGAGTGGCTCTAGCCTCCTTGTCTAGAGAGAAAAGAGAGAAAAATAAGCATCTTCAGAGGGTATTTTTGATCCTAGGTGTACTGTGTCGTTTCCTTGGCAGTCTTTCTCTCGGTGGATGATAGAAGCCAGGAACCAAAAAGCCCAAATTGATGCGATGCTATGTTGTCAAAGGCCTAGAAGTGGGGAGGAGAAATTAAATCCTTTGTTATGAGAGGCATTAATGTTAAGCATGTGTACGGCTTCAGCCACACCATTGCCACACGCCATTGCCTCACGTTCAAACATGTTCACATGTTAAGTAACGTATTATTGCTGCCTGTTGGCAGACCTGCACGAAACCCTATTGACTTCAGAGGACCTCTGCATAAGCCTGCAGCAGAACTCATTGCAGAATGAAAGGGGAAGGGGACTCAAACTTTACAGGTGGAAAATAGCATTAGTTAGGGCCCTTCAGAACAATGTGCTTCTCTCACAACTGCTGAATTGAGAAAAAGCATATATCAGGGTGTTCAATAGCGATGTGAATAATGGAACGACTTTTTAGAAATAGAGCACATGATACAGACTGTAAAAGAAGTCTTATTTTCTACCTATCAAGCTGACCATTGGTTATCCATTTGAAGTGGAAAAATTAACATTCAGTCTCTTCTATTTTGTGAGTCTAAGAGGGACTGTTTCCTTTCTCTGCAATAAAATTTGCTAATTAGCAGCTCCAAGATTTTAACGGTATATATCATGTGCAATCAAAAAACCCTCAAGCCTTCAAACATCACACTTCTCCTTTGAACATGCAGAATACTTTAATTTCTTTGTCAATGACCTGTAAATTGATTCTATCCTCAAATTTATGCAAGGAGGTATTATAGATTTCACGTTTCTTGATAAACTCTGAGGCAGATATAGATTGTGGTGGTGTCCTTTCCTGTTCACGTGAAGAACGGGTATTTGTTTTTGAGATGTCTGGGTTTTATGATATACTGTATATGCCTGGCAGGTGCACTACAAAAATAAGTCAACAAAAGATTTATGTCATGTGCATACATATTAGGTCATTCACTAGTTTTCACTAGATGGCTGAATAAATGAATTTTCTCATAGGGAAATCCACTTACAACACCAAATTCCTCAGGAAGGGATGTAACTCAGCCTGCTATGTAGGCATATTTCTGGATAATATAAGAGAATGGTGGTGTTCTGGTGGTGTTCAGCAAACCCAATAACGCTTTGTCTTTCTCTATGCTTACTGATCCTATAGCTCGGTTTCATCCCTACAAACTGTAGATATCTAATGGATATGTTTAAGTTGAGAGGGAACTTCCCTCTGCTCCCTCTGTACACTATGGTGATGCAGAGAGAGGCCCTCAGGGAGTGACTCCTGTAGAAGCAGGTGCTGTTCATGTGCCTTTGACAACAGAAGGGGTCTAGGTAGCTACACTCAGCTTGAGAGGTAATTAGAGGTGGATTGGAAATTATCAGCTAAACACTGATTGGTTAATAGGTATGACTAATTTAAATTTACAGGCCTTAAACTCTTTCCTGTGCTGTATCATGGCTTCAGTAGGAAGAGTGCCCCTGTGGTTGAATAGCTGATGGTTTTGATTGAGGACCCTAGCAGGCGGCTTCAGTCCTTCTGGCTGAATTCAGATTTCTTGCTTTTTCTGTGAATTCCTTAACTGCTGAACACGAAACAGTGAGGTAGGTGAATAGAGCTGTTTGTTTTATATTTTGTCTTGTTTGCTTTATTATTTTTTTTTTAATAAGGATTACTGTTAGATAATGTAATCAAAAGATGTGTGCTGGCAAGCCTGATCTCATAGAGGGGCTCTCTCTACATCCTATGAATCACGGTCTAGAACTGGGAAAGGGTAGTATTTCAGGCACACCCTTCTTTCTAGCATCTCTTACTGGTCAACTTAGACAGCTTCCTAGTAAAAATTTTAGGATACAGGAAGCTAACTATAAACTCAATTTTGACTAAAAAAATAATAAAAGAAATAATTTAAAAGCACTCTATATGGAGCTCAAGTGCAAGGCTGAGGAGTCCCTTCTAGAAATATGGCAATGATGGGAGACCAGTCCTGAGCTGCTTGTTCTCTCACCTCTTAGTCTCTTCGAGCAGCTGCGGATATTGGCAAAAGGACAGATATAGCAGGTCAGATTCTGTATATCTCCAGAACGTGGTCTCAGCTTCAAAACAATGGAATTACTGTGAAGTCCTTAACCCAGTCTTACAGGACTTATGTTGCTGAAGTAAAAGGCTTGGTCATGACAAGTACGTTATCCGATAACAACTTGAAGAGTTTGATGAGGACATAGTAATGCCCAACACAGAAGTCCTGTTTTTAAATTAAAAGACTAACAAACAAAAAAAATCCAAAACAACAAAAACCAAAAGGGCTTAGTCATCCCCAAATCTCAATGCTGCTGTTCAAATCACTGCCTCTGCCACTTCTTATAATTACCTAGGTTTATGTCAGGTAAAGTTTCTGGAAACAAAATAATTGTAATCTGTGGCTTCTTTTAATCAAATTTTGCAGCTGTTAAAGTTACTGTTTCTAAGGGCAACCTATCCTCTCTTCACTTCCCCCCTCCCCCTTTTCACAATTGTTTAGCCATAAATGCGGTGGTGGGGAGAGCCCTGTAAGCTTGCCTTGCCAATACACTGCTTTGAATTTTTAATGATGACAGCTAAATAAGAAACGTTCCCCAAAGGTAACAAAATCACAGTAACATTCTGATGGCTTCTCTGTAGTCTGCTATGGAAACAAACATCTGTGAAAGATGACTTCCTTTAATGCTTCCTGATGAAGATGACCTTTAGAGGTATCACAAAAGCAAAGCTTTAACCACCTGCTGAGGAATAAAAGGCAGATATTTGCACAGTAAATGTTTTAACTACTGCAGGGAAAAACAATAGAAAAATGCTTTAGATAAGCCTTCAAATGACATGCTAGTTGGAAGTTGGGCACTAGGAACTTCTTCGAAGTTAACTTGTTACATTTTGTATTCATATTCAGTAGGTAATAACAACATAAAGCAATACCACACGTACAGGGTTTTGAACAGGCATATACAGTGTTTCATCTGCAAATTGAGACAAGAAAAATATTAAAGAAAACTATCAAATATTGAAGAAAAAGTTACTAAGACTGTGGTAAGCAGTGCAAAGTAATGACTGCAGCGTAAACAAAAGGAACCTGTGCTAGAGTAGCCGCAGGCTAGCAGCTGGAAGTACACTGGGTGATGGTGATTTGGGCTGATGCAAACTAGCAAATGTCTTCTGAAAAATTTTCTAGGTTAAGTTGGAATGGAAAGCCATGTTTACAGAAGTCTTCCATCAAGTACCATACAGAATAGAGTTTGGCATCCCTAATATTCAGAACAGTGGATTACTAAACTTTGAGTCTATGTCAGTATCATTTTTCAAGGAGTAAAATATATTTCATTTTAAGGATGTTATATTTTCTACTAAAATCCAGGTATTTTTAAACACAGATAATATTATGCAGACATATAATTCGACGTGATATATAGACATAAAATGCAGTATAAATCTGTCATTCATTCTATTGTGAAATTTAATTTTATTTTTATACTGAATTACTCTTTTAATTGTCTTTTATCTTTGACTTCTGAAATACTGGACTTCTTCCTAGAAATTCAGTGCTCAAACCAGCTGCAGTCAAAACTCATGGGTTTTTTGTTCAGTGAAAAAGTTTGTACCTCCAGAAATGCATTTCTCCCAACAGTAACTGGGGACGTTGTGTAATTTTACCTTGAAAACATGATGAGCCATAAGTAAAGTCTCAAGAGATATCACATGCTGAACTACCAGCCTTTCTGGGTGACCTCTCCTTTAATGACCTTGCTTATGTTCTCAGAAGTGATGGTGTCACAGCACATGGCTCAATGGATATCTTTGCTTCTTGTTATTTTTTGTCCTCTTTATTTCCCTTTCAGATGGGACTGATTACTTAGTGAAGAGATGCAATAATCTCTAGAGTTTTCTGTGCTTTTTTGTTTTTCCTACTGGCATAAAGGTTTGGCCTTCACAAAGTAATACTTTGTGACTGGACTGTAAACAAAACAGTAGGTTGGGAGGATGTCCATAATTGTCAAGTATACAAATAAATTATAAATCTAAAGGCATGAAAATGTATCTTTATTTTTCCCAGACATTGATTTAGTGACTGGGAAAAAAAATAAAATTGACTTATTATAAAAGTTGGTTAACTGCTAACCACAGTATTTAATAAACCTTAAACAACCCAGACAGAAGATAAAGCATTAAACTCAGCCTTTAATTATAGATGCTGGGCATTCCTGGTAGGAGTTAATGCAAAGTATTACCGCTGTACAAATGGTGTAGATTCATTTCTTTTAATATTTCAGTTATGCTGTAAGATTTTTGAGAATGGTTTGCTTAAAATAATTTAGGCAGATTAATTTTAGTGGGGTTTTTGTAGGGTTTTTTTGGTGGGCTTTTTCCATCAGTGTGCACTTGCAGCCCAGAAAGCCAATCGTATCCTGGGCTGCATCAGGAGAAGTGTGTCCAGCAGGTCGAGGGAGGTGATTCTCCCCCTCTACTCCACTCTCATGAAACCCCACCTGGAGTACTACATTCATTTCTGGAGCTGCTACTACAAGAGAGATATGGACGTGCTGGAACGTGTCCGGAGAAGGGCCACCAGGATGATCAGAGGGCTGGAGCACCTCTCCTATGAGGACAGACTGAGAAAGTTGGGGTTGTTCAGTCTGGAGAAAAGAAGGCTCCCAGGAGACCTTATAGTGGCCTACCAGTGTCTTAAGGGGGCCTACAAGAAAGCTGGTGAGGGACTTTATAGGATGTCAGGTAATGGTAGGACCAGAGGGAATGAATTAAAACTAGAGATGGGTCGATTCAGACTGGAAGTTAGGAAGAAGTTCTTCCCCATGAGGGCGGTGAGACACTGGAACAGGTTGCCCAGAGAGGTGGTGGATGCCCCATCCCTGGAATTTTTCAAGGCTAGGCTGGATGGGGCTCTGAGCAACCTGATCTAGTGGGAGATGCCCCTGCCCATGGCAGGGGCCTTGGAACTAGATGATCTTTGAGGTCCCTTCCAACCCTAACAATTCTATGCTTCTATGTTTCTATCTCATTACACAAGCTGAGTTTGAAATGATCTTTTCTACAGTTTTCCTGACATGATTTTCTGCCAGTTTACAGTTCCTTGAGAACTGTTCTTCCAGCAGAGTTCATGGATACAGTTTTTCTGGTATGCACGCAGCCTATTTAGATCTTGGCTCTACAGTGGATACATGTTACAAGATCACCGATCTTCTCACATAAGCTGTTCTGAGCTAAGTTTTGAGAAAATATTTCTGGATTTGCATGGACCCATTCTCAGAATAACAAATAATTTCCCTTTTTTCCAAAGTTTTTAGAAGTGACTACTTGTATGATTGTATGATCTTGAATTTCAGTTTGAGCTACCCTGGAAGTGTTCTGGGTAGGTAAATAAGAGGAAATAAGTTCTCTTGAAAGAGCCTGAAAGAGAACCATTTGAGATCACTAGTATCTGTAGGTACTAGTCAGTCCTAGCTAACACTACTCTTTGCTTATGGGAAGCTTGAACGTGTGAAAGGAATTAAGCTGATGCTAAGATGAAACATATTTGAGTTAGCAGAAACCAAGAGTTTAAGCTAATGTCACAGCAATTTTAGAAAGAAAGCAAAAGTGCCACGTGCATCACATTATGTGGCAAATAGTTCAAGCATACTCTCATCTACCTTACTCATATAACCGATAAAATTCAATTATCAGTTCTTGGAGGCAAGAATGTGTGAAGTATCTTCTTTAGGGATCAATCCAAGTTTTCATGAAGGATTACAATTGGGATTTACAAAATAGCATAAGGCTTCCTCTCTTGGTCTATGGTGAGAAAAATCATGAGGACTGAAATATTGATGATTCAAGGATTTGAGGGTTTAAACAGATTGTGTGTGGTGAGATTGTTTTGTAAGACCTTCATTAAAATTTTGTTTGCGTAGTTAAGGAGAGAAATAGCATTGCTAAACCCATTTTTGTGTAGTTGGACGATTAGATTATGATCCACTTATATTCTAATTGAAGCTTTTAACCTGTTTCAATCTGGGATATAGGCCCATATCCAGAAAGGCATTTAAGAACCTAATTCTTATTTGAACACTTAATTGTCACTGATTTTGAGAGAACGTACTCACCAGAATGGGAGTTTTGTGCCTAAATGCTGTAGTGCTTTCCTTTGGAGCTGTTGTTTATGCAGGTACTTCTAATTTTGGGGGAGACACAGCAACACCCTTCTAACCTTTCTTATTCAAACAATACTTATCTGCAAATTACGCTCTGCCAAGGCTAAACAAAAAGGCTTTTATCATTTTTTTTGTCTACATTGCTGCAGAAATGCAAAAGATAGAAATTCACATAAGCAAAGATAACACTTTACCAGTCTATTTCTGCAGTATACTTTCACTTTGTAGTCATTAATGCTCTCTTCATGAAATGTTGATGCCAACATTAACAGCCAAATTAAGCTCTTCTGAATAAGCAGGGAATTTTTCTTGACTGGAAGTGCAATATCCAGCCAGCAGAACCACCTGATTACTCCGTATTTTTATGTTTATGTAGCTATACTCAAGTCCATGTAATTGAGCTGCTACTATTAGCAGAAACCATTCAGACTTTATGAAACTTATTTGTAAAACTCATTTTCATTAAATATGTAACATCTGCATTTCTGTCTGCTGGGTTCTGCCTTCCTACCTGAAACAATCAAAACTAGGCACGTTATATATCTGCCATCTTTCATAATCTAAACCACCTCAAGTAGGAACAATGCATTTATATGAGAAGAAAGCCTCTGAATGCCAACTAGTAGACACAAAAGATTATCTTCCTGTTTGCCAGGCTTGGATTGTCAGACACTAAATTTTTTAACAGCCACTTCTGATGAATTATTGATGTTTTCACTATTTAGAAAATGGATCACATCACTAGAGTAGTTAGCACCCTGCCACTTCTGCCTATCATATTTAATGTGTCATGAGAGAAGGCTGTGTTGAACTATTTCTTTTTAAATGAATGACTAGTTTTGTTTCTCATGCATTGCCCTCTTGCATATTATCATCTAGTGAATACAGATGGCATTCCATAGAGTGAGGATCCAACACGCAGATTTGGATTCCTTTTAGTATACGTATACATGTTACTTGTAGGAATTTAGTGATGTAGATTTTTCCTTTGAGGATTACTATGCCAAGCAAAGGTTTGAACTGGTATTTTTTTTACACACCAACAGAACCTGGTGACTCTAGTGAAACACTTCCTCCACAAAATATGTAGTTTTATTGGGTTAAAAGAGAATCCTTAAATCTGTCATGTGACAATTCATATCAAGCTTGTAGTAGGGAATACTTCCTAAGTAACTGATTTATGATGTAACTTAATATTGCTAGCTCAATTTTTGTTTGAGGTTATCATAATACATGGTTTTCTTTTATTTAAATTATTAAGAACCTGTAAAACTGCTGAGGAATTTAGTAGAGATTAGCCGTGGTGTGGATTGTCTGTAAACTTTGGCTTGAGTGATGTAGAATTTAATTTTTACATGTAAAATATAGAATGGATGCCTTCTGAAACTGTTAAACTGCAGTAAAGGTAGTAAGTGAAGTGGATTCAGATTCATACAACTGAGTGTTATCCCCTATACGTAGGATATCTCACTTCAGGAGGTCTAAGTATTTAGGAATAATGTTGGTTAGCAAATTTTTATACTTTCGAATGAATAATACAGAGTTCTTTTTTAAACTTTGTATCCAACACGTATCAATTCTTGAAATAAGAAGTGTCTATAGATTCAGATGAAAGCACTTATTAGAAAAAAACAAACTAAGCCTTCAGCATAGATACAGGCCATGGAAATCTCATCAGAATAAAAGTTACTTGCCATAATTTGCTATCTTTTTACAAAATTAAGATGCAGCACTGGTAGTTTTGAATTATTCTTGATCTATGCATTTTGGAATTTGTCATGCCTGAGTCATCCATTTCTTCCCAAGAGACTGCTAGAAATGACTGAAAACAGAGGTAAATGTGTATCAGCAAAGTAACTTTTATCAGACCAGTAATTTATAAACATAATGCATGTTGCTTAGAAATACAAATTTTAAAAGATATCTGGAACTGCATGTTTGCTTGGATTATTGTGCACTTAACTGAGCACTCAATTATGCTCTGCATTTAAATGATCTCAGTAGCTGATGCTTGGGAAAGCAGAAATGTTAATAGAGGTACTTAAGAAAATAGGAAAGTGGAAAGAAATATCACATGCAGTTTATGGTCATGAAGGTTTTAAAAAAAAAAAAATCAATAATTGTGTACCTAAATAAAAGGCCGCAGAAGCAGAAACTGACCTCACTCTGGACACATGCATTTAAATGGACAAGGGCATTGATCAACATAATTAGATGCTTAACTGGACATGCTAGTCTTTGAACTTGATTGTGTGACTATGATACACAGTATCGAAAGGCAACACACTCTGTTTCAAAATGCTTTGTTTTCTGGTTTCAGGCTCTTTAAATTATCAAAGAATATAGATTATGTAACAAGGACAACAGTGGCAAAAAACCAAAACCAGATGCAAACAAAAATTTAATCAACAGAATAAATAAAAGTTCAAAAAAGGGTGATATAGAACAAAAATAAGCAATTATAAATAGAATAAACCTAATGACCTCCAGGCACTTTTAAAGATAATTTAAAGCCACGCATTTAAATTGTGTCCTGCAACTGGAAAGTGAAAATGCTTCCTTATTTCCAAGCTAGAGTGGACTTTTCTCAAAGAAGTGGAAGAAGCTGAAGAAATGGAAGCTTCCCTGCCTTGATGTCTAGCACGTTTGGGGTGGAAGAGCTGCCCGGCAATTTCTGCAATTGCCTGGCAGCTGTGGTAGGTGCTGGAGCACCTGTAGAGTGTCTAAATTGAGTGCATTAAGCCTTAGGATATACTTGATGCATTAGGGAGGTTGTACTGCTTTTCATCTCTCAGCTTGGCTTGGCTATTATGCTGTCAAACTGCCTTTATGGTGCCAGGGAAGCCAGGGCTGTGTAAAAAGCAGAGCGCACAGAAAGCTGCCAGAGGTTGTTGTCTCTGCACTACCTGCTGTTGCAATGGAATAGTGATAGCTTTGTTTCTGCAGGTCAACACTGGGATACACTTAAATATGTGAAGGGTCTGTCAAATCTTTCTGTATGCCCAAGCCGTCTTGATTTCCTAGCTAGACCTATATCTATGCAGAGTGCTTTACAAATGTTAGCTGTTGTATTTTCTCCTTTTTGGTGCTGCGGAAATACATTGTACACGATTGTCTCTACCTGAAAGTATATTAATTTGTGATTACTTCTTATTTTGACTGGTAATAGGGGCAAAGGGAGATACTTGGTACTGTTTACTCGATACAAGCTACAATAAAATTAGCAAAGAACATATGTGTTGATGACTAAGGCAGCGCTGATCACACTTCAAATGTGAGCACACAACTCTTCCATTCATTTTTGCTGTTGTCAGGCTGAGTCTTGCTGTACATTGGAGAATTGAATACAGTGCCCTTAGAAAGGAGACTTGTGTCCCTGCCAGACATCTCAGCTTACCTTAATGCTGATATAGGAGGCTTTAATGTCAGGTTGGGTTTCAGAACCCGAGAACAAGGTGGCAGATGTGTTGGACTAGTGTGTCTGATGAGCCTGGGTACATCAGCTCATGTATTTGGTAGAAGGCTGCGCCTGGGGAAAAGCACTTACAAGGAAGCTGCTTCTGAAGTGGTGTCCTCCTGTAAATTAGGGTGGTGGCATCACTCAGAAGGGGTTGTATTCTGAGACAATTGAGCTTACAGTTGGTGAAGTACTTGTAGTGGAAAAGGAGGATACGTTTTCTATATAGAATGAAAAATAAGTGGTAAATCGTACATGCACTGGCTGGGTTCAGAACTGAGAGATCGTTTGAGAGATTTGAACTGGGCAAGTCACCTGTCCAGTTGTCCTTCTCCCTTTGCTGTTATCCCTGCTCATACACTCTTTCATATCTACTAAGTTTTTCTGAGCAGAGTTCACTGTGTTTCTGCACCATGTTAAAAAACCTGACTGTGCCGGGTCCTTTTCTTTCCTGATTCTGCCATTAAACCTCTTGCTTGCTGACTCTCAAAGTCTGTCAACTATTGTAGAGAAAGGTTTCCCTTCTGTTGCAGGTTTCAGTTTTGGGGAGAGGGTCCAAAATTTTTTTCTTCCAAAAGTTGTACCGTGGGCCATGAAACTAAAAAATGTTTGATACTTATAATGTGTGTTTTTAATTTTTCCCCCCTACTTTAGCGTTAACAACTCAAAACTGCAGTTCTTCTCCAGTAGGAAACTGTCGTAAGGAAAGGGGGTGGGGGTGGGGGGGGGATAAAAAGTTTGATTTGTAAGGTCTCTAAGCTTAATGGTCTCCATTCCTGCAGTTAGCAATACCAGGGCTATAGGACTTAAGTGGCTTCTCTAAGCAGTGGAAGAGATCACACAAAACAGGAGTCACCCTGTGCACTGTCAGTTGCTAGGTGCACATCTTGGCTTGTGTTCCAAAGTGTATACTACCAGCACTTACATAACATTTAAGATAAAGTCTGTAGGAGAAAAGGGACTGCTTTACGTCTTCAGAATACAAATATCAAAGTTTCTGTAAATAAAAAAAGGAACATGCATGTTAAAAATCATTGAATTATGTTATTTTTATATTGTTGCTTGTGTAATTAACTTGGATGAACTTCAAAGAACAATTGTCGTTTAAAAATCCTTTTTTCCTATGTACAGCCAAATAATAATGACCAAAAGATGCGTAGCAAAAAACAACTTAAAAAATCACTTCTGTTGCTTTCAAAAAGTAATTATGTACACAAAGAAAAAGAGAGATTGCAGGTTAATCACTGAATTTAATATTTTCATTTAGCTTAGATGGCTACAAGGGTCCAGAAGTATACTTAACTCCTCTTTCTACTAGGATTATAAAACTCATATAACATTGGATTTTTACTCACATAATGCCAATATGAAAGTCTTGGATCTCTCTGCTGTAAAAATCTCTGTGGTATTTCAGTGTGGTACATCACACTGACTAATGGAAAGAACAATAAAGAAAACAGTACTTTGGTGACTCAGGACTTCCTTCTCATTGACTTTCAATAGCACACAGGCGTCTAAAAGTCTTACCAAGTCATACAGAAGGACATTGAATGTTGAAACGGAATTTAAACAGACTTCAAGCCCATACTTCTGTTCAAAAAGCCCCATTCAGCAGTCACTTGCCCCTAAAACTGCCTAAACTGACCAGTATCTCTTCCTTACCTGATCTGGCATTTCCATAGTTTCTTGCTTGATGTAGCCACACACCTGCCCTAATCTGACCAGCTGACTCTTACCTAAGCTTTGCAAAGATCTAGAAATTAGGTTAAGTGATGCTTAAGTCCTTCAGAGGACCTTTCTGGCACTTCTGCTCTAGGAAGCCCCCTCAAAATGTTGACCATGGTAGTCCTCCTCCCTTCTCCATGCATGACAGGATGCAGATGAAAAGACAGTGGTGTTGCTTGCTGTTCACATTGTACTGTCATAGTCAGAGCAGTTGTCCAAATAACAGGATACTCCTACAGGGATCTGGATGAGCACTGCTGAAAGCCTGTATTGGATCTTTTACATCTTTAAAGGATTGTTTGAAAACTTTATGCAGATGGGCCTATGATAAACTCTCTCTTTTTTTTTTTCCTTTTCAAATCTCTAGTACAGCTTTTGATTTTTACAGCAAGTATATTAATAATGTTTTCCCCCCAAAGTCTACTGAATTGTTGAGCCCACACATTTCCCTAAGAAGAATATCTGTGCTCTTGGAGAAACTCTGTAAGCTATGTTTCCCTTTTCATGCACTCAAGCACTGGCTGTGCATAACAGCCTTGCATTTTCTTTTTATTTTTCAGTACAGTAACATTTTTATGTAGGAGGTAAGACAGAATTTTTTTCCCTGTCAGGCAGCTGAGCTGCCTTTGGGAGTGAGCATGTCAGAGTACAAGCCTCAGATGCCTTCTCTGGCTTGTAATGGCAAAAGAACAAAGAGAGGGTGCTACACCAGTGGCTTATGACCTGCCACCTATGGGCCCTTCAGGTCTTCCTGAACCCTTTCTAAAGGGTCGAAAATAGGAAATGGAGTAAATGAAACTTGTTATTTGGTGTCAATTCACAATTATGGAACCTATTCCTTCATCAAAAAAAGCTGAAAAATCATTTATTTACATCAATTACACCACTTCATTAATTTATACCAGCAAAGGACTTGATCCTGAACTTTGATTTTTAGTTTTTAAATGCTTGGTCTTTTTTACATTGTAGTAAGATAGAAACTGTTTGGGGATAAATATAGTTTCATTAACAGCACATCTAAACCCTACATTTAAGGACTCAAAACAGTATGTTAGCATGCTGAAACGCTACTTATTTGCTAAGACATCATTTTGAGCTTTTAAATGGAGGACTGGGAAGACCATCAACATCCTGCAACATGAAAAGACTGCTTCCCCATGTATCTGGAATTGTGCCTAGGAGCATAACTTGCAGCTTTGCCTGTGTTATCACAAAGCATACACACAAATCTACAAAGATTCCATATCCTGAAATAAAGCTTAGCCGATAATATAGATGCTTCCCCTGCAAAAAATGAAAATTATGCTTGTGTTTTTCTCTTTGGTAAACTTCCTATGAAATAATGAGGAGAAAATGTATGTTTCCCATCATAGATTGCTAGGAGGATAATGAAAATATCTGGGTATATGAATTTGCTCAATTATTTCTGGATCTTGTACGATTTAGTTCTGTTCCCATATGTTTATGACTTTACATGGCTTGTGTTTAAATGAAGACTATGTATGTGTGCGCTAATATGCTCTACCTGGGGAATTCCAGTACAGAAACTAATTATTTCTTCAAACTGATCTGACACCATGCACAATTGATACTGATGGGTGATGAGATTATAATTTTCTTGTGATTACACTGACTGTAAAAGTACTGTCATCTGTTAGCGAGTGAGGTTAGCCTGACATTACTACTGAGTGATGGTCATAAACGCATCAGATTGTCATGGTATAATTACATTATTATCTGTTTATAATAAGAATCTATTGTATGGAAAGCTTGATAGAAATTGATTTGTCTTTTTAATGTGCTCCCATGCATATACAAGTAGTGGTTGTACTAACATGACTGCTTTTTCAAGCAGTTGTGGCAAAACCACCTCAGGGCTAGTCCATGTGGAAGCTGGATCTGACACAACATCAGAGCTGCTTTCTTCATGGCTTTGACTAGAAGGGAGAGCCTGTAGTAGTGGCGTGAGGGGCAAGGAGCAGAGTACTAATGATGCATTCTGTTATCGCCAAGAACAGCAGTAGATTTACTTATTTATTTTGCATTGGGGTTGGATAGCGACAAGGAAGAAGAGACCCTGAAAAAAGATCTTCTGTGCATCTATCTTATCCTGATATAAGCTTCTTCTTCCTTTTCTGTCAGCAGTAGATCTGCTACTGTGTTGGCTCTCTGATGCACTTTTTTTTTTTCCTCAGACTTTGCTTAGTCTGGAAGGTGATAGTATTGCCTTTGGGTTATTTGCATATTTTGGACTTGAGGAGAAATCTCTGCCCTGTGGGAAAATGCAAGGGTAGAGGGTGAGGAAAAGAGCATCATAAAAATGCATAAGGAAGTATACTGGCTTCTGTGCGTTAGTCAAGGCCTACCTTGGAGCATTCTTAAAGAATTTAACATTATTACTATTATTACTAGGACTTCAAAGTCAAATATTCAAAGGTGGTTAATGCCAGGAGCATTTCAACCTTGCCATTTTGAGTATCTGAGTTGCAACAACCCCTGCCAGACACCTGGAAAATTCAAAGTGCAGAATGTACAATGTTCACATCCATTACTTACTACTTTTTAATCTTATTGCTCGGTGTATGGTGCTTAACTTCATCTACTATTCATTCTTTTAACCCCACTACAAATATAAAACTATTTCTCCCATAAGTTTTTCTGTAAATCTTCATTATCCTAACCAAGTGCTTGAATTAATTTTCATGAGATTGAGAAAAGGGATATTTTTCCACTAATTCCATTTCCTAGATAGAAGACCTGGGACACCAAATAGCATCAATATTGGAATAGCTTCTGGCTTTCTTCTTTGCAATACTTCATTGCGAACTTCATGCTTTGAAAGCACAGTTCTAATAAACTTTAGTCACAGTTGTGACTCTTCTGTGACTCAAACTCCACAGTCTCAAGATGAGTGCTTATAAGTAGAGTATATATTGATAACCAACTGTGGAGCTAAATTTCAATGACTAGTCTAACATCACAACCAAGATGTATTACATTTCACATTAGTGCATTGCTGTACAGTTACATCTCTGCTTGCTTAAATACTGAGGTGAGCAGCTCTGCATTAGTGTTTCATTCCCACTTTGGTTAATAAGGAACTGTTTTGTTTAACCTCAGTGGAGCTTGATGTGAGCCAGCTGAAGTATCTGCACAGTACTGTATTGTGCTATGCAGATGTGTCCTGTGTCAGATGCAGCAGCAGAATCCAGCTCTGTGTGATGCCATTTAAATCCCTTGTTCATAGAAGTAGCTTCTGTCTTTGTGAAAGCCCTTGTCTTTATTCACTACACATATTCTAACCCCTGAAACAATGTAAGATCTGATAGACAACAGGTCCACCTGTATATTAAACATCCTGTGGGGAAAACTAGTGTAAAGTAAGGTGTTGGAAGATTTTACTTTCATGCGTTTGTGCAAGGTTCTTGATTTGAAAAGCTTGGGGGTAGTTTTGGTCGGGTCTATAGAGGACAATGAGCTCCCAGGAAATTCTGATACCACTTACTTGGTTTATTCTTTATTCTAATCCTCTTTTTATCAAAATCTACTTACTCTGTTGCTTAATGTGCTAACACCATCTTGCTCGCATCGCCTTCTCTCTGCACGCTGCTGTGATCCTGTCTCTTGCCCAGCAGCTGCCCCCCACTCCCTAACAGGCTAAAACAAATCCAAGAATGTTTCTCTAAAAGGATGCAAAATGTTAGACCTTTCCAATGCATTTAGAAATACAAGTTTCCCTACTTGAAAATTATTTTAACTGAAAGTACTGTACTTTTAAAATAATTGTAGCACAAGCATCAAGCTGTGTTTTGGATTTGTGGTTTGTTGTTGGGGGGGGGGGGGGGGCGTGTCCCCCTCCAAGAAATTTATTTGATCCTATAAACCCATCTTTGGCAAGTCTGGTGCAGCTCAGGTCAGAACTCTGACAACTTATGGAGCCCTGGTAGGACAGTGCGCAGCCCCGGGGCTCAGCAGGGATCAGACTGGGACTCTGGATCACAACTCAGTTATTGCTTAGCATCAGAGAGGAAGTAAATTCTATCATTCATATTCATAGGATATCTTGCACCTCCCTTCTTAATTCATGTCAGCTCATGCTTCGCCTCCCTGTCTGGAAGCAAAAGTGATAGTCTGTCTGTTGCAGAAGCCCTTTGCTTCACATACAGAGAATCTGGCAGCCTCTGCTTGGAGGGGTTCAGGACATCAACAGAACATCATCCTTTGCTTCCTTATGAGGACTTGTGGCGTGGCTTGCAACTCAGTCACCGGCTTCTGTTTGCTTCAGCTCTGCTCTTAACCCACAGGTGTATACTTATGTTGGGTTCATTTGTTATGCTTGCTTTTTGCCTTAATCTTTGTTTAGGGGTCTTCAGGATATGCTTTTATCAGTTACTGCTGAAAAAACAAAGTGTACGATATTTCCACATGCCTGCTGCAATGGTAAGATCTTAAAAGATCTCCAGCAAGCTAGTTGTGACCTTTATTTCTTAAATTCATGGTGAGTCTCTGTCAAAACATATATTTTCCATGACCCCTGCTCACCCCTGAAATGTTTGCAATATATCCTCTGTGCTGAAAGCTGATGTTAAATTAACTTGTCCATAACTCTGTCCATCGTCCTTCAGTAGTGCTCAGCTATTCTATAAATACACTGAACCAATCTGGATACGGCAAAACCAACATTATCCTTCTAAGAACACTTTCTTAAAACTGTATCTTCTGCCATTTATGGGAGAGGCATTATTGCTTGTACAAAGAGAATCTTAACATATATGATGTGACTTTGTACTATTAAATGACCCAAACCTGCATTTACCTCACAAAGTGATAGTACAGAGAAATCAGTATTGAAGGTTCAAGGCAAAAGAAAATCTAGCTACAGGGCTTTCCTCCTCCTACTTTTGCTTTAAGCCAAACTATGGTTTGAATGTGTCTGCTCTGCACTCATACGACTTTCAGAAGCTAGAAGTTTTGTTGCCGTAGGCTACGGATCAGTGGATGCACCAAACCCTGCCTGAGTAGCAGGGTAAGTTAGCTTATGCCATGGTAGCTTCTGATTTTTGTCTCCTCTATCAGGTAGATTGCAAATGCACATCTATTGTGCTATTTCAGGCAGTGCTAGGAGGCTTATTCTCCAAAAAGTTTTTTCCTTTTCCTGGCTGTGATTTGAGAGGTTGTCATGATAGTTTTATGGCAGACCAGGTAAAGTGACTGGAGTCTTTTCTATGGCTATTTTTTTGAATAGTTGTAATGTTCTAATATTTTTCAATCTTTTGACTAGTGTGACAAAAAACTTTCTTCATTTCCATCTTCATTTCCTTTCAGTCTCTTAGCGATGTATCACTAGACGTAGCACTTTGTCTATTTTAATATATGACTAATCTTTTCAGACTCATTTCCATTGCTATCTGTGCACTACAATTGCTAACTGTTTTATACCATGGAATATAGTATGCAGCAGTCCATCAATCCTCTTTCTTCATCTAAAGGCAGAAAATATATAGTAATTGCTTAATAAATCTGCCATTGCTTTATCTCAGTCTCCAATTCCCCATTTGCATGTATAGTAGTTTTATCTTTAGGCCTGGCTGGTCATCTAACCAAAACAGGACGATAGCTAACTTTTATAGTACAGAAAGCAATAGGATTCCATGGTCAATTAATGTTTTTTTTTAAATTAATAATGGGTACTAAATCTTGATGGAATTGTTAATGTCATGCATAGCTCCAACCCCTGCAGGACTTGTCTTGGGCACCTGGGATGGATAGTGTCCACACCATGTGCCTCAGGGATGTAACCCAAGGAAGTTTCCTGCATTTCAACACAAAGAATTCAACAACAAATTCAAGGCTGAATTCCAGCAAATCAACTTCTCCTACATTCTTCAGCAACCCTTCTTTGTCAAAAGGATTACCATATTTTTAATGTAGCATTAGTGGCATATTATTGGTACAGGGATTTCTTTTTGTTTTCCTGCTAAGCAATGACAGGTTCACCAGGTGTGCTCTTACTTTTCTGCTATAGTAGTAGAGATATCATATTAGCAGAGGATCTGAAAGCAGCTAAAACTACTAGTGATTCCAGTTATTTAAGTATTGACAAGAATTGTTTGCCTTCAAGAAATGTAAAAGTTCTAGCTAAGAAAAACAAAGGAAAAAACACAAAGGCTTTCAGCTTGCTTATTAATCGCACTTTTGTTTTACACATTATTCTGTGCTGCAACAAAGAAGCTTAAGAATACTCAATTACCTAGTTGAAGTTTAATTTTCTATGCATTGTTTGCCTTCTGAACTTGCTGTGTGAGTTGTGTGATAGGGAGGATTTGCAAGAAAGCATTTATTGCTGTTCTTGCTTATCTGTGTTTTTTGTTTTTGAAATGGAGTTTCTGTTGAGCAGATCTTCAGAATTGATATTGAAAATTTTCAGCATTTAGGAAGCATGAGCTGGTGAAGAATCTCATCAGCAAAACAGGCTTTTGTGACCACGCTTGACCAATCCTGCTCCTCAGGCTTAGGCGAGAATGTCAAAGTGAGTTTAAGCTCCCTGTCTTTGTCTTGAAGGAACCTCTGTAGCATGAGTCCTCAGATATGTAAAAGATCTTTAAAAATTGCAGTATAAAGCTGTTTTTGGAAAACTGGCGTGATGCACTTTCCTATGTAGGATTAAATCTCATTTCTGATGACAATAAAACTCTTAAGGCTGTGCTTGATACCATGGACTAAACTGGGACTATGGACAATCACAAATCTTGGGAAGCTTCTCATCTCCTTAGACTATGTCCTTGCTAGAATAAATACATAGCAGCAGAAAAAAAACTTTAAAAAGCAAACTAGAAAACCCACCGAATCAAGACATTGATTGCTTGTGCTCCTGAGGGACTGTTAATAAATGAAAACCCATGGCTGATACTTAGTTATTTTGCTTAAGTAAATACCCAGAAACTATTAAAAGAAACCTGTGGAGGATTGCTATAGAACTGGCAAAATGTACTGCTGCTTGCTACTACTACAATCTACATCAAAATCCAAGAGTGATATAAAATCCCTCATTAATTTTGAATTGAGTGCCAAAGCAAGAGGAATAAGCAATTTTGAGAAAGTAAGCACAATGATATGACACAGCTACAGACTTATGCTTCAGGGAACTTATAAGAAGATTCTATTCCTAGGTACATAAGAGAATATACAGTGGAAGAATTACCGCTTTATCTTTTACATTTTCAAAATAATGACGAAAGTAAAAAACAGCTTTCCTAGTTAAGCGGAACAAACATTCCTTCATGGGATCTTGTAGTGTAATTGTTTTCAGACCAAAAAAATGGACCAAACAGCAAGTATGTGGCACCAGTCAGGCTTCCTGTGGTGTGAGGTCCAACACAGGCTGGATACAAGTTTTAATATCGACAAACAAGCACAGCAAGAGACAGTATTCTGTACAGAGCAAATACAGACTCCAAGGCTGTAGATCTTTAACAGTAGTTGCAAGAACACTTAATCCAGACTCATGACAGAATTGCTGCTTGAAAGGTGGGATAGCCATGTCCAGCTAACTTACTGTCCTTTAGAAAACTAGATATGCAAACTACATCAAAGATCTTAGCGTAGTGAGATTGCTGTGTGTGTATCTCCCTTTTCTCCTCTCCTATTACAGAGGAACAGCCTCTTTCTTACTCTTCAGTTTGATTCTGATTTATCTAGGGACCTCAGATTCCTTTTTCACACTATTCATTTTTTAAAAATATTCTCATTTCTTTAATTGTTCTTGATTATTCAGTCTTACTTGATAAAATTGGTCTCTGCTGCCCTATTTCCTTTTGGCTTCAGCCTGGAAGAATTTTAGTTATCTCCTATTCCTTTTGTGCTCTCCATTGCTAGATTTCTTTTACGCTGTCTAATTTTGATCACGTTTCCTTAGAGTATTTTACATTATTTCAAAGCTACTTATATTAAAAGAAAATAGCTTTGTTTCTTGTGATAGTACTTACACTCCTGGGTGTTTAGATTGAATGACAGTGCTTTAGCTAAATGTTCCCTGATACCAAACTTACCTGCTTTACTTTTTCTCGCCTGGCGTACGAGTTCATGGATAGCCTTTTTCCACATTGCGTCATCAGCAAACCAAAAGGATCAATCCTGCTCCCTTTTAAAGCCAATGGTAGAAATTCTTCCGATTCACCTAGGAGGAGGATTTATGCTTCTTATAGCTGTCCCTAGAAGTATCTTCATGTTCCAAGGCTGCAGTTCTTCCCCCAACCAATACCTCCACGCTTTTCACAGGTTTCGTGAAACTTTTCCTGATGTTCTACAGATGTACAGCAGCATACATGATTCATCTAACAGGCAAAATGAACACCTAGATAACTTCCCCTTCTATCTTTCTTTACCATTATCAGTGACCCTCTTCCTGCACTGCTTTTTGCTTATCCATTTGATAAAATGTACGTTCTAGTATTTTTAGTTCCATGTGATGTTTGTTCTTCAGTCAATCTTTGATGTATTTGAGGGGGTAGGATATGTGGAGAAGTGTTTGTGTAATTACTTTTTTTAAGTAATCAGTGTTTTCTAAATGTCTTCATGGATGTAAAAAGGCAAGCCAGTCTCCTATCTGTGCAAGAGTTGCATATCAAGGCTTATATCTGTAGATAAAGCACAAGTGCCTTCACTAAATAAAATCTGAGGTCTGTTTTTAATGGCTATGCTTCTGGAGTAATGGCCACAATAAAAGCCTGAAACTGCTGTGAATAAAACAAATATAAAATTGAACCACTTTATTTTCTGTCCTGTAACAAAAAGCCATTTCTGGGAAGAAGAAACTTAAATTGTTTTGTGTCAGCAGTGTATGTGAAGCTGACTTCTGTGTTCAGGAAGGGGAAAAAAACTAGGGGCATTAGTCAAAGGAATCAAGTAGTATTTTGCATTCTTTTTCTTTTCTACACGACATGTCTATGAACCACTTAATTCTGTATCAGTGTGGGTTTTTAAAATAAAACACCACATAACAGAAACAAAGCAATGAACCAACTTGAGATTTGAATCATAAATTAATTCAGATTTTTTACAGAAATTGCCACTGTATATACTTGAGAACAGAAGGTGGTGCAGAATGTATCTTCCTCTAGCTTGCTTTGACCAGCTACACAAGTGCAAAATGTAGAGTAGGGGCTCAACAGGGACAGAAAAACTGTGATTATAGTAAAGTGCTAAACTTGCACTGACTTCACAGAGCCAGGGTTTCACCTGAGGAGCCAGGACCCATTCTTCATTGTCCTGGAGCTGAGGGTGGGGAAACTAATATAAACTGTACTAAGATACTGCAAGTAATGACACATAGTGATCACAATAAATATTCAAGAAATTGGTTTACTCTGTAGGAAGGGAATGCAGCAGTGAATGGCCATTACATGTATGTGTAGACAAAACGGCCTTTCGTAGTAACCATATGGATACTATAGTAGTAAATAAATTCATATTCTGCATTTAAAAATAACTTGTTTCCACAGTGGCCTCAGACAGTAAATGATGTCTGTTGCTCCCCCCTTAGCTACCAACACTGTAATGCCGTAGTAAAAGGCCACCAAATTTGTCAGGCATGATTTGCCCTTGGTGAAGCTGTGTGGCTATCCCTAATCACCTCCTTATTTTCCATGTGCCTTAGCGGGGATTCTAGGAGGATCTGCTCTGTGATCAAAGCCTGGACCACATAAAACAATGTAGATACGTTACTGTGTTCAAATGTGTCAAGTCAAATATACCATAGGCTGGGCAAGGAACAGAATAGGACAACTATCATGTTGGTTTTGAGCTATCTTGTAAAACTAATGTTAACATAAAATATTATATCCTATCATGATGCAGAATGCTTATAGATATAATGTTAATTATGGACAAAAGTGTCCATCTGGAGCATCTCTGTTTTGTTTAGTCTAAATGTTTCCAGTTCAGACATATAGGAGTCTGGAAATCACTTTACCCTTGCCAGTGTATATAGTATCTGTTTCTGGGTTTTACTGCATTTCCTTTGCAGCTGTGATTTGTGGCCATTTGCATTTTTGCTGACAGGTACTAAGAATAAGTCAATATTTATAAAGTACTTCTTCTATGCCTTCCTTTTACTGGAGACTTCACCAATCGTAATGAGCTCCTTCAGAAACTGAAATGCAATTTGGGTGCACATGCCAACAATAATTGTACTTGTCAAAAGAAACAGATAATATTATAACTACCCAAAATTTAATCACAAGAAATGTGATAATTCATATGAGGAATTGTGTTTTACGATTTCTTTCACTTCATAGGGTTCGGAGTAGATCAGGAAAAAAACTATTACACTGTTTAGGCAAAGTGTGCAGAATGGTATAGAAAGGCAATTTTAAAATTGCTTTTAAAATGTCTTGATGTTTGCTGCTGATGGAAATGTACCTGAGAATTCAACAATAAAAACACCACATGAGAAGCTGGGAAAAAATTATTGTCGTTAACTGTTGTATAATACACTTAATTTGATTTGGGTAGGAACTCTTTTAAGATTTTTTTTTTTTTCTGACAATGCTGCTGGGAGCAAGTATAATGCAGCATATAAAAGAACCTCTCAGCTGTGGAGGGTGAGTTTCAGTTCTGTCACTAGTGTAATTCTGGGATAATTCGTTAAATCCGATCTGTTCCATATTAATAGCCATGTAAGTATAGTCTGAATCTGGGCCAGATCTTGTATACTAAAATTCATCACAATTTTAAGTTCTGATTTAAAATAACAACAATCAAAATACTTTTTAGCAGTATCAGTTCATTGCTCTAAAAGCAAACAAAAAAACATGTCAGATCACCCAACCCTCACCTCCCCCCCCAAAAAAAAAAAACAACCCCAAACCAGTAAAAATCAGCAAATCAATGAAAAAGTTATTAACCCAAGATTTCTCTTTCACATTTTTAATTGGCATTTTCATACCAACCAAGATGTGTTCTTGTGACGTTGCTTGGAGAAACTTATAAATTGTATGAAGCCAGACCTTTAGAGATAGACTTCAGATGTGTGAGCCTGGCTGGAGGGAAGCACAGAGAGGTTCTGTGCTTGGTTACTGTACAGAAAGCTGAGATGGAGTCCAGGCTAGGGTCAGGCACAGCGGCTTAGCTCTGAGCCTTAACTTGCATGCCAGCTCCTCCCAGTGAACATCTTTGTGATCCATTCTCTGGTGGTATCTTGATGCCTTGTGGTGTCTCTGTTTACTGGAGGCATCTTGAATAGCAACAGTGAGTGGCTGACTTCTTGAGATATGCCTAAAAACTACATGTGGTGCAGGAAGAATATGTAAATATAAATTCATTACTCAGGGTTGTATCCAGCCTTTGCAAAAATACAGTCAGGATGAGGGCTTACACTCTGCTTTTTTTGGTTGGTTTTTTTTGTTGGTGGTGGTGTTTTTTTGTTTGTTTTTTTGCTTAATGTTCTGCAAAGCAATACTCTTATTATACGATCCAAATTAAATATAGGAGAAGAGTCCACAAATTGTTTGTCATAGTGTTCCTCTTGGAAATACAAAGAAAATTAATACATAGTTTTGCCCAGGAATGATCTCCTTGAATTTGGTTAATGCATAAAAAGGGTAGCATACGTGGCCTGGAACTGAGAAGAGACTCTGCCTGCTTTGCTTTATACATACTGATTTCAGGATTTTACCCTGCAAAAAGGGGAAGCTTGCAATTCAACAGTCTCTTGAGGTTTTTATAACTGCAGTGTTCCCTGCCTAGAAATGGAGTTCTGCAGCAGAGAGAGGAAATGAGCAGCAACAGGAGGCTTTAAAGAAAACAGGCCGTGGCGAAGAAGAACAGGAAGTCTAAAATGAAGATGATGATAAATGCAGTTCAGAATAATGACTAGATACTTTTCATCAAGCCTGATAGAGATTTCTTTGCTCAGGAAGGAAATTCATCAACAGTGCGATGTAACAATCATGGCAGGAGTTTCTTTGTACTCAATAACTTTTAATGTGTAAAGGAAAAAAATAGCTTGTGGGTTAAGTCTTACCAAAGTCTGCTTATAAGCTCTTGGTTTTATTTAACACTATAAAAACACAGATAATGCAGAATGGGATCTTTTTTCTACTTTGATTTTTATTGTCTGACATGAAATGTGAGTGGTTATACATGAAAACAGTTCTGCTGACTGGTGCATTTAAATGTTAGCTTGACCATAGTAACCCACCCTGTTTTATATTTTAAGGACGCTTTTGTAAGAATAGAGTAAGCTTGCTCTTTGGAGAGGTCTCAAGCAGTATACAGTGACTTAAAGCTGATATGATAATACATCCCTAAAGAATCCAGCAAATAATTTTGAGGAAACCAGCTATTTATACTGAAATTTCATGTAGCAAGACCTCTGGAGATGTAATCCAAGAGTTTTAGAGCTCTGTAAAAGTACTAATCATCAGAAGAGTTTGACAGCTCTGTAATTTTGCTCTCTGTGGGTTCCTGTGGTGTATTAGTAAGGTGATTCAGAAAAAAAGTCAGCTACAGATTTAGGATTAAAAATATCTGGACTAAGAGAAAATAAATTTTAATAATTTTTTAAAAATTTATATTGAACCAGATATGCTATTGGATTTGAGGAGCATATACCTGGAGAACAGTATCCCCTGTACACTATAGGCAATCTGATCTATCACAAATACATTTAGTATTTGCCATATATTACTCTCTGTGTTCCTAAGAACTCCTTTTTGCTTAGTCTTTAAGATCCCATTTTGCAAAGAGATGTCCATATTGCTGTGATTTTTTTTTTTATAATTATATTCAGCATTTGAGGTACCAGTAACTTTTGCTTTAAGTTTGGTGGTAACATGAAAATTATTTTTTCCTTCATCATTTTATGAGTATTAGTGACTCATGAAATAAAGGCAAGTGATGCATCTGATGCTGCCACACTGTTGGCAGTGTTCATCTGCCACCATGATGGGTGTAGATACTAAGCATGTAATAACAGTTTCTGAGAGAAAAGAAGTTGAGAAGGGTATGTATGTGATTTCTGAATGCATTATTTGTTTCCTGAACTGTGCCTTATCCTTTGAAATGGTGGCACTTAATTCTAGCCAGATGCTACAGGAAATAAAGAGGGAGAAATGCACAATGAAAGCACTTTGATTAGAATTGTCTCCTTCCCTACACAGGTGGGAGAAATGTTGCTGTCCTACCTGTTTCCCAGCTGGTTTGGGAGAGCAAATAAGAATTCATCAAACACTGCTAGAGCTTAGGGAGATATCAAAATAGATTTTTAAGCTACCTTGCCAGTTTGGAAATACATTCAGCTGGATCACTAGGAGACTAAATGAACTTGGGACATCGTCAGGAAATCCATTAAAATTTCCCCATCTACTACATAAAGCAACAGGGAGCAAGAGCAGCTCATTTAGAACCACGTCTTCCAAATTCAGCAATAAAAAGTGAAAGATCATCTTTTTCCATTCCTAATGCCTGCAGGAAATAGATAAGGGAGAGCTTCTTGTCTTCTCCAACCATTTATATTCCTTCCTCCTATTACCTTTTAGTTGCTTTAGTACTTCAGGATATTTTGTTGCATTAAACAGTAGGTCTTTCCACTGTATAACCTTCACAAGGGTTATGCAGTGTTTTCCAGCCTCTTTAGTAGGTGGACTGGATTAAACAAGAAGGGGTCTTTCTCTGGAGAATAACATATTGCTAAATAGGAGTGAATGATGTACGAAATGCTCTGCAAGGAATTGAAGTACGTAAGAGGAGTGTAGTGCTTGACATGAATGATTAGGGTATGGAAGATGGAGAAGTGAGGAGACTTGAAGTTATTTTTAAGTATGAGGGTCAATGGAGTTTCTTTAACTTATTTGACAAACAAAAATAGGTTATTTTTTTCCTCTCCATGGAATAAAGGTATTAAGCTCCTTCTTCAAAGTGAGGAAAAAAGCAAGATGAGTATTTTGAGCATGAAAGAGATGTATAAGTAAGGTCAATAGTTGGTGCGTGTGCGTATGCATGAAGATGAGGGAGACAGGGGTATGCACTCATTTTTCCTCCAGAATTTGGGAGATAGTAGATATTAGTTAAAGACTTTGTAGCCTGCATATCTAATAGATAATCTTTCATGTCTTTAAATTACAAATGTTTAGAATAAAACTAGAGGTCCTTATACAATTTAGAAATTCAGAACAGAATCTAATCCAATGTAATCCGATCTAGTATGAGACTTTCACCTGTCCTTGAATGCCTGATCATCATTGATAAGAGAAGAATCTCTTAATCTATGTAATTCATTCATGTAGTAAATACCAAATCACTCTAAAAATAAATCAAAGAAGTAAAAATCATTTGGGTAGAATAACCACTTATCGGGTAAATGATTAAAAGTTTTAAAGTAAAATTTAAAATAATTGGAGAATGAAATAACAAACAAAACCCCTGAGGAAATGAGGGAAAAATCATATTTCAAGATTATGGTTTGTAACCTTTCCTTTTAGTGATGGAAAACTGCAAGCAAGATAAAGCAAATTTTATGGCAATTTCTGGGATAAATTCTTTGCAGATAATATAAACCTAGATGAAGGACAGCCTTATACAATTTTAATTGACCAAATGCATCAGTGCCTTCTAAGTATTAAAAGGTAGAATAAGCTGGAATATACTTCAACAGAGTGACAGAAGAAGAGCACAAAATCACAATGCTATCGTGTTATGATGGTAAGTGGCTAGCAATGTCAGCTACTGACTCTGAACAGGATCTTTTGAGTAGAGCTGTGAGAAGCTTTGGTATCATAACCATGTGAAACATTAATTATATTTGAATAGAAAAGCAGAGCTCTTAGTTTTGCACTGACCCAGGACAAGCAGGGGCAATGTCCTGGTGGCAAATACAGTGAGCTATTCCATTTCCAAAGGCCATTTGCTAATGAGATATAATCTAATGACATACACCCCTCTTCAGGACACAGGACAAGTTCGCCACCTACCCATTCAGCTATTTTGAGGGAAATAACTGGTTAACAAACTTCATGCTGTATTTTGATCCTATCTTACATGTATGATTAAAAAAAAAAAACTAGATTGGTGCTTGGATAAGTATAGAAATATTTCAGAGTTCAAATGTAAGTGTGGAACTACTAGAAATTCACCTTTGCAACTTTTGGCTCATCTTTCTTCCCGATGACTGTTATATATTGCTCACAGTGACTCTACTTCAGTTATTTTCACTTTTAATGTAGAAGGAGGTGGTTAACAGGCTATCTGAATATTTCAAAGACCTATTTTTCTTAGTTCCCCTTATCTATATGAACAGTTACATCTTCAAAGAACTCAAACAGGAATGTGTTACCTGTCCATTCTGAACTCATCCTTAAACATGCTAGTTTTTTCAGTTTCCATTCCTTACCACAGCCATTGTCTCATTTCTAAGAATTCTGTAAAATTGATAGAAAACTCATAGGTTTATGGATTTATTTGATTTGTCTCTCAACTGTCCAAAACCAGTGCAATTCTCTCCCTCATCTGCAATCTCTTTGCTCCACAGTAGTCCTGCTAAAGCAAATAAAAAAGTTGAAATGACTAAAATATTGTGAACGAATTTCACTTGGAAGATACCTTTCAGATCATCTGTTGGTCTGGATTTAATATCTCTGAAACTTCTCAAACCATTCTAATACAGTACACTCTTACTCTGTAAAGCGTATTTCTGCATTCAAACTGTGCTGCTTTGAAACTTTTGCTGTGGGCGAGTAAAAATTTTTTTCAGCATTACTCTCCCACAGCATGATGATTGTCTGAGAAAGGCATAAGTTAAAATTTAGAATTACATTTTCAGAATGAATTTCCTGTTCATCTTTCTTTTTTTTTTCTCTAACAACTTGTCTTTTCAGCAGCTGATTAGTATTTATTGGGAATCAGATAATTCTCTGAAATGGCACCACTGCACGTCTGCCTTTAGCAAGGAATACATATGTATACCTCACTACCCTTCCATCCAGCCTGATATTTGGATGGGAATACACAAAGCCTTTTATTTTAAAAGCTACCAGTTGTTATTTGCTGCACACAAATTTCTTAGATGTTTCCAACAAAGGAAATCAGAAAATCAGGACTATCATTTTGACATTATTCTGACAGCGATCAGTGCTAAGGACCAGTGCCCCAGGGGATGGCATCATTGTAACTTCTGTGAGCTTGCAGGTATTTCAGGTACATCCGTATGTACATCCTTCTTGTTCTTCTCAGTTTCTTCTAGATTCACAGAAGAAAGGAAAAGGCTTCCTTCCATATTGTCTGTGAGGCTAGTTAAGCCACAGGCTTCAGGCTATAAATTGGGTATTTTTCCTAATTATGGCATAGTCTAATGGGTAAACCGCTCATTTTTTTTTCCCTTTAAATTATCTTTTCATTAAATGTATGGCACTTACTCAGGAAGCATTCAGTTATACGTGATGACTTCAAACTTCTTCCTCTTTTCTCTGATTCTCTTGCCACCTCTAGAAGCATTTAACAACAGTAAAAACTTCTGTATCTTGTCTCCAAATCATCCAAGAGCCCCTTATCTCCTTCTAACACGCACAACAGCAAGAAATGATCTGACTCACTTGGAGCAGAAGACTAAATAGGATTGTTGATGTCTTACGCACACTCTCTTCTGTGCAAAGGCTCAGTTAACACACATTAGTCATAGAAGCCAGCAGAGAAGAGAAAAAGACAGTTTTTCCACTGAGAGAGGAGGAAAAAAACAAACAGTCAAAGAGTCAGATCAGACACCAGAACAGGGAAATATCAGCAAATCACAGGAACAGTTCTTGGTGCTTGAAAGACCTGTGCTTTTGCTGATATGTCAGCTCTGCCTGTGGTTCCTGTAGTCATGCTTTCTTCTAGACATGCTCATCAGTGTTTAAAAAAAAAAAAGGTGTTTCAATTGTTAAATAAATAAGGAATATGAATTCTCTTTTCAAACAGGGAAAGAACATAAAAAAAAAAGATAAAATGACAAAAAAAGTACACTAAGCAATAAAGTCTGTGAAACTAATGTCCCAGTCAAAAGGGCAGAACAACTGCATAAACCTAATGAGAATTATATTTTTTTTCCACTTTGAATTTTGGATTTTCACTTCCAGTCCTGATTCACCGGTGTATATGTAACATGAAATTCAGGGCAACTTTATTTATATCCAGCTATCTAATAAAGTTAGCGAAGAGTGAACAGAGACTTCAGATAAAATCTTTATGAATTTGATTTTAGAAATATCAGTATCTTAAGAAGTTTTAAAAATACAGAATACATTAGCTTTCATAAGCGAGGTCACTGCTATAGCATTTTTATAGATAATTGTTATGTCAGGGAGGAACATTAAATGTCCAGCTGTATCTAATTGGCTATTCTTGAGCTTATGAATAGTCAATTAGAAGTTTAATTTCACCATATTAAATGTAGACCTTTTTGCTTCCTAAAAGTACCCCCCCCCCTTCAGTGTAACCTTCCATTGAAGATTTGTAAGAAAAAGATCTTTTACTGGCTTAAAACATAGATATTAACTATGTATGGGTAAATTATGACTCTAGACCTTTATCATCAGTGCTGTGTATTAGATGCTGTTAAATCATGGGCTAAGAGAGGGATTTGCTAATTTCAGGCACTTAAAATGGAAAGCTAGGACCAGAATGAGCGAGAACAGTAGATGTGATTTATCTTTCAAATAGATCAGTTTAGCATGCATAGGTTCACTGATTCAGTTGGAGTCACTTCTGCTTAGATATACAGTAGTGTATGGAAATTAGAATCATGAGTCAAATGTTGCCTTTTACACTCTTGGGAGAGTTTCCTATTTTTTAACTAAAGGGAATGAAAAGAAGTCATAAGTAGAGCAAGGCAAAGTAAAAAAAAAAAAGTAAATAAAAGACAATCATATTAAACACACTATGCGCTGTTATTTTCTTATGGCTGTGTTGTAAGAAAGGAACTAAAGCAAAGAAAAATAAGCTGTAAAAAAGGGGAAAGCAAATAAAGTCAGAATATCATAACTCATAAAGAGATGGTGCACGTAGGCAGGTAACTGTCAGTATTGGGAAGTGCTACACGGTATCTCTTTTCAGTATTGTAGTTCCAAACATTGTGATAAACATCCCTGTATAGAACATCATTCCATAACTATTTATTAAACAAAACCTTTGGGATCAAATTGTTAGCTTAAATTCTATTATGAATGGAGAAAGATGGGACTATTTACCCTGCAAATCATAGTTCTTTCCCTAGCTGCATTCTAGTTCCCGGAAGGAACGTAAATTGCTTTGGATATAGCCTGCCTCCACGTCTTGAGTGGACCAATTCAGAGTGATTTACTGATCTAGCTGCTAGTTTGTTCTCTTTGGCTAAACTTAATGTTAGTTTGCCTTGGTGAAAAATTCCACATGTTTTCTCCTTCAGACTTTCAGGGACTATAACCCACTCACCAGCTATTCCAAGAACTATCTCAAAATGAGTTTTCCAGTTGGGCATCAGATAACAGTATTCATTGTTTGCTGTACGCAGCCTCTGCTCTGAAAAATCCATTTTGAGTTGAGCTAATGGCCATTCAGCTGCAGAAAGAAATATGGCATAGAGCAATGCTAGAATCGATTGGACCGTGGGATATCATCACAACCTGCATAACAATAAACCAAAATGTTCAACTAGCAGCAAGAATAAAAACCTGGCCTATATTCCCCACAATTTGGGGGAAAAAATCTGAGAGCATACGCTCTCACTATAAGACAACATGCTGAAGCTTTTTTTTTTTAACTTTCTCAGAATATTGGGATTCTCTCCAAAGTGGTGCTATTTCTTTATACAGCTGTCACAGTTTTCACCTTAAGAGTTCATTTATACAGAAATATTTTTACTTCTCTTGATGATTTGGTTTTGTTGTGCGGAAGGCTACGTCCTTTGATCTAGTGTACATTCTGAACGTTTCGTTAGGTACTTCAAATATTCAACGTGCGCTAAACTTTTCCAAGGACCCTACTGCAGAGGAAAAAAATATTGATTAAACTTCTATTTACATCTTTTTGAATTCTGAATAATGCATTTCCTGCTTACTTTGGTGATTCTCTTGCACAAGTATTTTATAGATTCACTTTTGCTAACAAATCATATTTTAAGACTGGCAAAGTACTCAGTTTCTCATAACAGTTCTTGTGATTGCTTGGAGTCCTGTCAATTGGTCTTGTGGTGGTGGTTGGGTTTTTTTGTCATTTTAATTGGGTTTCTGTCATTTTAACAACTGAAACAAGTTTTAACTCTGGATTATGTCCTGCCTTCCTCCATCATCTCTTCTCAGTTGATATAGGATCCTAAAATAATTTGCATTTTGGCTTTCACAACCTTTCATAAGTCCATTTTATTAAGTATACATTTGGAGTATGTGTATACATGGAGCATCAGAAGATATATATCTTATAAAAAAAAAAAGTGCAGGTGAAATTAAACATTTCACTTTGGAACTGACTCTAGTAGTTTTACAAATAGCTTCTACAGGAATGCAAAGTCATAGCCAGATATTACTGAAGTCAGTGGAAAAGACTGTCATCTAGAGTGTGATATGTTTTCTACAATTTTTTAAAAGGAAAAATACAATTTTGTTAACATTAAACTGTTTTTAGCAAAAAAAAAAAAATGGTCTAAAAGACATTGAAAATTACAACTGTTTTGCTTTTCACAAGTGTACTGTTAAAAAATTATAGGATTTACAAAATATATTAAGTGCAGAAGGTTGCTTGACAACTTCAGCCTATTGCAAGATTACTGAAAAATTGCAAGACTTAAACAGCAGTATACAAAATAAATGTATTGGATGTAATTTAAAGAATCAGATGAACAAACTGCCTTGAATGAACATCCTTTAACTGGCAATTAATCAGTTTCCAAATGATGTCCACTAAAGTCACAATGGAAACTCGTAACCTGAATAGGAGAAATGACATGTACACAGTGGATAGAGAACTGAAACTCATGACCCAGTTTTACTTGGTCTACCTGTTCAGGAAGGGACGTGGTGTTGCCCACTGCCAGCTCCTGCCTGTGCAAAACTTCAAATAAAAGGGCAGAGAAGGAAGTGAGATACTGGGGCTAATAGGAAAATGTAGCACAAAAGAAAAAATAATGGAATGTTCTATTACAATCAGGAGCTTTGCGCCAGAGTTAATATACATTTGGAGATTAACATGGTCTTTAGAAGTATTTTATAGGGGATTTTTAATTTTAAAACCTAGATTTTAAAGAAACTAAAGAAAAGAGTAAATAAAATATACCATTCTGATAGTTTGTACATGAATTATCCATCAATATATGTCCAGTAAGTGGAGAAATGTTGGATTCATCTTTTCAGTACTAAATAGAGTAATGAACTAGTCATTCCAGAAGAAATAATAATCACAAAAAGGCTATTGCCATGAAAGCATCCTTTAGTAATAATTATCTTATTCAGTCAGAAATTAAATAGCCTTAGTAATAGCATTTAAATTTAAATTACTGCTACTCTTGCCTATTAATTGTCTTTCAAAATATTGTATATTAATTCCATACCACTGTAATATCACCCTATATTAATTCTAATAAAACAACATCACGTGCTTTCATACCTCCCTCTTAATTACATGTATGTGTAAAATTGCTGAAGGAGAAAATACATATATGTGACTTTTGAAACTAACTGGTATTTCCAGTGAAAAGGTGGTTGGTACCATGGAAATGAACTCTGCTGTATTTATAAAACTAACTGCTCACATAACATCCCACTAGAAGTGGAAAAACAAAAAAAACCCTGAAGAGTGTAACTGACCTATCAGTGTTCATGAAGTGCCCTTTAATCATACAACAGGTTGGATGAATGGTCAAACCATATAATTACATTTTTCAGCTTTTACCGTATGTTGTTTAGCAATGTGTGAATAAGACACTATACACCTAGTTCTCAACCATAATTTAGACTTTTTTTTAGTTCTACCTGATGTGATAAAATTCTCTGTGAAACAGATATGCAAATACTAGATTAAAAAAGAGTAAGTGTTATGGTGTTATGAAAAAAATGAAGAAGATTATAATGTGTATATTGTGAGATCCCACTGATTTTATGCTCAAAACTATTTAAGTCTATTTTTACTAGAAAATTTGAGCATCTTTTTAATAATATGCATATTTTGTATGTACTTTATTGACTTCATACTGAGTTACAAGTTTGAAATATCTAAGTCCATACTTTGACTACAGGATAAGTTTGTATACTGCTTAATATAGAGTCACAACATGTTTTGAAATACGAAATACTGACATTGAAGGAGGAAATTTAACCAAACTAGGAAATCAAACTGGTTAACCATGTTTATACTAGCTTTAAGCCATTCCCAAACACCACACAGAAAAGCACAGATAATTAAAATTGTCATTAAATTTAAATAATAGTCACTGTAACGTAATGATGTTTCAATCTCTCTTACCATTTGACTAAGTAAAATTTTTCCAGTTACAGTATGAAAAAGAAAGAATCAGAAGTCTTATTTCTGCTGACAACTTTCAGACTTCCCTTCTTCCAGCTCTTCCCTGCTGTCTCTTAAAGAAGATAACTTACATTGTCCTTGTCTTACAAGTGATTTCATCATCTCAAGCAATGACATGGATGGGACTGTCTACGAAAGGAAAGATCACTCCTTAATTGAATGGTAAAATTGGAATTCCTTCATCTTAAAATTAGAGTTTCTCAGAGGAAGGAAGAAGTAAGCAAGCCAATTTAAAGGAGGAGAGAATGATGAAAGATGAAATGATGAGTAATCCTTAAAAATAAAATAGTGAGGCCTTTCTCTAAGTTGACATCATTTTGCAAGGTGTCTTTTTCCCCTTTTTTACAACCTTGTTGTTGGCACACTTTATTTGACAGTTAGGGGCAAGAAACTGCTGAAGGCCAAGTCTTTGGGTGCTAAAATTGATCTTACAGTAAGGCAAACAGAAAGAAGACTATAAATGCTCTTGCAGCAGATGAGTACTTCTGAGGATTTGCTGCTTTTCAGTTCTGCTAGGTCAAATCTGGGACCATCATTTAAACCTTAAGTTTTGATTAAAGGAAAGTTTTGGAGATCCGGTACTTTGGCACAAACACATTTTAATAATATTTCTGCTTAATTCATCTACTTTCATTTCAAGAAAACTGACTGAAATAAGGTCTTATTGCTCGCAAATTATTCTGCCCTGCATAGTTTTGTTGATGTTCAATTGCAGGGACCATTCATAAAGTTCAATCAACAAAGACTGTATTAGGTCTAATATAAATCTACCCTCTTTCAGTTTAAAATGACTATCCCCTGTCCTATCACTACAATCCCTGATAAAGACATACTTTAAAAATAGTGTTGTGTTTGTAGAATCAGAGTCTATTTCCTAAACAATTTAGTGGAGCTTCTTGAAAATGTTATATATGTGTCCAAAGGCAAAATTAGAAAACTTTATGCAGCAAAAATAAATTGCACACTTTTACTAAATGTTTTGCATTTTGTGATTGGTTTGAAGGATGAGTTGTTTCTCGGGGACCATTTAAACTTTTAAAGTGTTTTATTGCAATCTTAGAAACTCTGTGAAGCACGCTATTCTTGAAGCAAAGAATGGGGCACAGGGGGAAGGACACGTTGCCTCTTTTTGCGCTTTACTACTGTCCAATGGCGCTTGGGAAAAGTGTGCCCTGATAATAAGGTCATGGAATAGTTCGGAGAGGTATGACTTTATCGAGTGTAATGAGAAGTGTAACAGGATAGTCTGTCATTTTCAGGCAGCAAACACAAATGCTGCAAAAATACCCACAAAACCTCCACATCTGTGGAAATGTTTACACTGGGCTGCCTAGGAAGTATATTTCAAAGCAGCAAAGCCATTAACCCAAGGCCAGACAAGAGTCATATCACTATCTCTGCCACTTAGAAAATAGCACTAAAGTTCAGACATAGTAAAAGGTTAAGCAGAAAGCTCGCACTCAACTTTTTTAAAATCTGAAATTTAATTATGACTACTTTTTATAAGCTTTGAATATTATTTTTATTGTGTTATGTTTGGTTTTTGTTAAAATGTTCTACTGTAGATCTCATAATATACTGCATCAGAGCCCTCATTTAAAATGGGCTTTTGTAGATCATTTTCTGTGTGTACTTGAGCCAACTACAGCAAACAATTACAATAACTTCTGGATTTTGATTCTGCTAGAACTGCACCACAATATAGGATGGATGCCTGGCACGCTAAGGCATTCTTTTAAGTCTCCCTCAGCCAAGCATATAAAATGAAAGGCTTTTGTAACTTCTTCTGACTAGCTGTTGAAAGAACAGCTTGCCTTCAACTTTTGTTTTCCTGCTTTATATGTATTCTTTCCACTTAACATTTTCAAATTTTTTAAATGGTCTCATATTCCAGAATTGGGGAGCAGCAGACATATTCCATAAAGACAGTATTACTTTCAGAGAAATCTCCCAGTGATTCACGAGTACTCCCAAAGATACTTTGCACACACAAACAGCATTAGGGAATGACATGTTGAGGCTATCCATCAACACAGTTCTGATATCTCGGGATGTGTTATCTCTTGTTTTCTGCATTGTTCAGAATCACCTTTCTGTAAGATTCAGTGTCCCCATCTGCATAACTATCATCCCTGTTGTAAACCACTTGCACACTGACACATATCAGCAGGGAGCTGCACGTTGCCTTTATACTTTCAAAGCAGCTCTCATATTTCAGTGTTTCCATGCTGAGAGCCTCAGATGAGGCAAGCTCACTACCTGGAAGTTTTGTGTGTACACAGTTAATTGTATTGTATCTATATATCATAATGCATAATGTTTTTCAGAAATTTAGAAGCGCCACCTCACAGGGTGTGGAACTAGTTGGCAAGCATCTGATAGATCCTGAAACAATTGTCTGTTTTCATTACCTTCAAGTTTCTCATTTTCAAGGTAACACACAGTGTTTCAGTAGCTGAAATGCTGTAGAAACCGTGCACGTTGTTTCTAAAACAGAGATGGGAACAGTGTTAGCTGCACAGGATCTACCTTTGAGAGATGAGTGAGAGCAAAGGGCAGCCTTGGAGTACCAAGGGATTGGGAGACAAGGCTTAGATGCTATGGAGTAAGATCATAATAAGAAAAGGAGCTACAACTCCTTGGATTTGAGCATCCTGAATTTTCTAAATCAAGTGTTTCTACTCTACAATGAGCTAGGTGAAGGTATGGGAGAAGGACATTTCTAATAAGAGAAATCAAATATAGCATCTAGATCAGAACGTGCTGTTGTTACCCTTTTACTGGCAGAATTCCACAGTGTAGATATGGCTTTAAAAAGAGAATTTGCAGAACCTGGCGGATCTTTCCAGATTCCTATGTGGTTTTCCCTGGCTGAAGGACATAGGTTTTGACAGAGATAATAGCAACCTTGTATGTACTATGTTCTGTTGTACCGCATGTATGTTTTTTTTTTTTAAAAACAAAACTATTGACTTTTTACCACAAGATGCAGTTTAGTATAACATAGATGTCCCTCAGGCTGACAGGAGAGTATGAGACTTTTAAAAGTGTATCTCTGGACTGGGCTGTTTTCTCCAGGAAGCATTTCTCTTGATCTTACATCCTTTGCTATGTCAGAATTATGACCTGTACATTAATTTTCCTTTTGTTTTCCTGAAAGTGGATTTATGATGAACAATGAATTTGGTTTTCTTAAATCTTTTGCACAAAATATAGTCTGTAGGAAATAGTAGTAAAAAATGTTCAGCCATTTTTCATGAAATTTCCAGAAACATCAGTTTTCTCCATTAACAAGAGGTGACCTTCCCCTTGCCAAATAATGTGGTTTACTATGCACACATACACAGAACTATTAATTTGTGACAAGCTTTGAAAAATTGCCTGATTTCCTTGATATCCATGGAACAATTGCAGATACTTTTCAAGCACCCTAAGAAGATAAGCTGCTCATGGCACAGTACCTTAATTCCAGCTTCTGTTGTCTTCTAAGGAAGCCTGCATTTGCAGGGAAGGCTGTGGGACTTGCATGTCTAGCATAGTGTTCATGCTATGCGATAACACTGCTCGCCTTCTCGCTGCAGTGCTGTAGAAGGGAAATGACACAGTGAGAGGAAATACAAATGATTCTAAAGCCAGATCTACACAGATAACTTCTATGGACATTAAAATGCCAGTCTCTATAAGAATCGTAAGGGCGCATGGCTCTTACTGACATTCTTGCATTAGCTTCTCAAGAACAGCAGTCCTAAAACAGACGTGCAATCACACTGGGTTGACGGCAAAGCTTAGGTTAACTGTAAAGGCGTGAGTTCTAGGACCTCCAAGCAAAGTTTCTGGGATCAAGAATTTTTGTAGGTATAACTAGTTGTAGAGTAAGGTCCAAACAGAAACGGTCCCATTGTCAAGTAATATCCATTTTATCTAAATAAATAATTTAAAAAGGGAAGAAAATATTTTAATTTAAAAATAAATAAGGAATGGAAAAACTGTTGCTAGGACGATGTGCAAATACAAGAATTGTAATAACTCAGCTTGCTTCTCTAAACCACGTCTTGACTGATATTTAAAAAAAAAAAGTAATTTTCAGTTATCACTAGGGGGCACTCCTCTCTTAAATACATTAAGAAAAAGGCACAAACAGTACATTCCTATAAATAGGTTTTCTCGGTGAGATGTTAAGAACATGGGTCTATTTAAAGAGTTTTCTATGTTTCTAGAAGTAAATGATAAAAGGTAAGAACATGTTGGTAATTAACCTTTTGTCATATTCTTTGAATTTGTGAATCTTTGGCTAAATTTAATTTAAATATGAGTTTTAAAACACTGGTTTCTATTTTAAAAAGATGACTGTGTCTTGAGGAACTGGGATGTTTAATGTATTCTCCTTGATTTGTGTCAGTTCATGAAGATTATTATTAAATATCTTATTGCTGCTTAGAACTCAAAGGTACTCTCATAAGACTTACTCTTCATTGTCAGTTTGTAATCATTAATTTAACATTAGTTAATACTTTCCTATTCATTATCCACATGCTTTTGAAGAAATTTATAATTTAACACTCTTTGACTTAAAGGAACAAAAGATATAAGCTTTCCAAATGTTCAGTGTATATAATTGTTAACTCTTACCATTCTTCAGACCTTTAACCCAAGTGTGTATTTGATTCCCTGCAAGTACATTGGAACTGTACACAGGACAAAGCAACTTCATTTCCAGCTGCATAAAGCAGTTTTTAAGTGAGTAGATCTGAATAGGATCAGAGAAATGGATATGTGAAAAAAGAAGGGAAAGCTCTGCCATTCAGGGGGAAAAAAAAAAAAGAAAGAAAAAGAAATAAAAAAGGGAGAAGTGGCACCATAAAACATGAAACAATATTATAGATCAAACCTCATAGATGTCAGTATTTACTTTTCAGTTCAGTTTGCTATAACCTCTTAAAAAACTTCACTCACAAATATAATAAAGGATTAGAACAAGGGGCACTTTAGTCAATATGTACACATGCTTTTTCAGGCTGGGAAAAAGACTGTGAACAAGTTATGAAAAGGACACTTATAGTTTAAATACCAAGTTTATTGTTATGAGAAAAGCATTAATTGCATGCTCTATAACTGCCTCTCTTTTTATACTCTCTGTGTATGTGGTCTAGGATCATGGATAATCAGATTCAAACAAAAGTTCAAGTCTTTAACGATTAGTGCAAACTTCTGGCACATAACGTGACCTGGTATATATTGATCAATGCAGTCTATTCATTTAATGTTCTATGTGGAAGACATAATTTGCTTCTGTCGTTCTAATTCTATGAACCATTTTCAGAACAATTTCTGAGAGGAGGCATTAAGATGAAAATTTCTTGTGCACAAGTTCTATGACACTGTCTAAAAATTTCTGACATGTCCATCAAAATATTACCTACCACCATAGCTTCCATTTTGGTCTGAGGACTAATGTCTATCCAAAAATTGTGGAGCTAATTATCATACTACTCAGACAGTTACAGGCTGATGTCAAAAACCAGAAAGCTCCATGCCATTCACTCGCTGCTGGTGTTCAGGCTTCTCTTGGTGCATGATTCCCTCCCTCTTCCAGGAGTACCTTAGGTGAAAATGTAATTGTTTATTGTGAGTCTCTCTCAAAAAGAAAGGATTGAGCCACCCTAGCATTATGACTCTGATATGTGGTCAGCAATATAAAAGTTACGGAGTGATGAAGAATGGGGATGTTTTTCATCCTTGATTAGAAGGTCTTCTATCATGGGGCTAAAACTGTTCCTATTCGGTAACTCTGAATCTCTGAGAGAGAACCTGTTATTAGGAAAAGGTGATCGTTTAATAGGGTTCTGATAAATACGAGGCTGGATGCTATACAGTACTTTGGAAAAACTGGGACATTGATTTCTTAGAAATTGTGTGGATTTGTGTACTTTAATGAATGCAATGTAATCCCTCCTTCAAAGGTGTTGATAGTTTGGGGTTTGGATTCTCAAATATGCTGCCAATTATCATCTTCTATGTTCTTGACTCTCCCTTTTGCTATTGAGTGTATAAATCAGAGTGGCATGTGAAAATTAAATTCCTGTATAGAGTCCAGAGCTGCGCTTGTACAAACAAGTAAAAAATCCTGGAAGGACCAGTCTTCTTTCTTTCTTGTTTTTCAGTGGTAACTTATTTTTGGTATTTGGGGAAACTACAATGAGCATAAGAGGCTTCTTTGAAACACAAGCAGCCTCCTTGAGATGCATGCTGGACCTTGAAAGAAGTACTCTAGGTTATTGATTTTAATCTATGGTATAGGGAAGCTGTGTGTCTTGCACAATGTTTGAAGGTAAAAGGAAGTCTGATATCCTTGGTGTTTGTCTTGGTGACCCGAAGAAGAGGGGGGAAAAAAAAACCCAACCTCCCCCCCAAAAAAACAACCCAGAGCACATAGTAATGAGAGATCAGAATTACTTGCTATTGTACTTCTATGGGTTGGAATGGTTAAGATGGGTGTGACGTTATGTTAATATAATAAAAGGATAAGCCATAATAATTGATTATGGTGACATAGAGAAAAATCACAATTTTTAAAATCTTTTAAAAGATTTGGAAGTACTGTGTTGTGTATTAACATACTATTACTTTTTTTCTAATAAACTGGGAAACTATTAGGCACCTAGTGTTTTAAGCTAATAAAACATCCAAACAGGGACTCCTTGAAGAGCTGCTCATTGAAGGTCAACTTATGGTCTAATATACAGCCTAGACACATGTGAAGAGAGAGAAAAGGAAGAAAGAAGTTTCATCAGTTGGGCCAATACCTTTCTGCATTTCTGTTGAGCTCTATAGGAGGCTCTAGAGGAACTGAGGTCTACTGGTGGGGTTCCATCTGCTGAATCTAGAATGTAGCTCAGTGGGTTACCATCAGCCTGATGCTAGCATCTTCACTGGTGCTTGTAGGGGCAACACAGAATACCAAAATACACTGTAGAAAAACATGTGATCCCCATTCAAGACTAGAAAACCTCAGTTAGAAATGTTTAAGCTGTCATCTGACAAATCTAGTCAAACCTAGCTGGATTAAAGCCTGGATGTGGAGGGGCAAACAACAGGCTGTGCAATGTCTTCCCCGCGCGCACACACACACACACACCCCGCTTCCTGTATATGTACAGCTATTTGGTGTAGCGTGGATCTATGTTGGGAAGAAATTATTTGCTAAGAGCATGGAAAAACTGCCATCTCAGAGGGATTTAGATTTGAGATTGTATTTATGCTAATTCTTCCAGTGGTATGGTATCTTGTGCCCTTTGACCCAGATCATCCTAGGAAAACCATCATTATGTGAAGGGCATGTAAGTTTCGAATAGATTTATAAACTGCTTTCCAAACTCCTCACTGTGTGAAAAATTTCATTCCTTTCACATATTCTTCCATGTTAAATATAGATGAAAAGTCAATATCCTTAAACTTTGTGTAGAATCCAAACTTTAAAAATAGCTTTTTCTTTTAATTTCAGTGTTTTGATTGCTCTGAATTGAAACGTTAATTTTAATTTAACCTAATCTGAATATTCAGAATTTGAGTGTGCCAAATTGCATCAACTGATGTCTCTAAATTACTTCTTTATTGCCTAAAAGCTTTGTGTTCCTGTTCTTGCCTATGGTCTACCTAAGAAGCCAGATGGTTAGAAATTTCCAGGTCTCTGACCAGGCTCTGTGGCAAAACTGTACCTTCTACATTTCATCATGGTCTCCTTTGAGGTTTAGACACACATCTGTCCCAGAGACACTGGGTCTCTGAGGAACTTAGTCTTTGAAATACAGCAACTACAAATTGCAGCCAATTAATTCTGACCGACCTGGAAACTTACTGTTCAGTTACTTTTGGACAAAATGAAATCTTTCAATTTGGTTGAATAAAGCGATTAATTTTGCTATGTGAAAATGCCCACTGTATAAGCAGAATTAGGATCCCACAGGAAAAACTTTATTTTGCACAAACAGATTTTAAATTTTTAATGGATTCTCTGTTAACTGGAGTACCATGGGACTGGAACTGGAGTTCCTTTCCTCAGTGCCTTAAGTGTATTTTCTGTCTCTTTTTTTTCTTTCTTCAGAATCTTGTTTCTGATTTTCAATGTATCAAAGGTGCTGAAAAAATTAAAATAGTAAGAAGAATGATCGTATAAAAAATTTAGTTCCTAGATGTCCTGATTAAGACAAGCTGCCAATTGTGAAACACTGCTGCCAATTCAAAATGACCATCTCAGTATAAAGAGATTTGGCTGGACAAATAATTTATAAATTTGTACCAATCTACTCCCAATAGCTTCATCAACTCAATAATCTGGAAGGCCAACTGTACGCTACAGCACTGTTGTTTTTGTTGTGGTGTTCTTGTTCCACATCAATTTTCCACTTCAGAAATAGACCACATATGTGATTACTTATTAAGTTAAAAATACTGCCAAAGCAGGCAACTGAAGACAGTGAGAGCATGAGGGAGAGAAGCAAAAGATGGAAAGGAATTATTATATTCCGAAAAATCATAGAAAAGGAAATGAATTGGAAGGAAGTGGTTTTGAAAGACAGCAAGTGACAGAAAGATGAAAAAGGTATAGGTGGTTTTAAGAAATGCAATTTCTGTAAACAGGGTCTGTGAAGCATGTGTCATTGAAAGGTTCTGTCCTGCAGCAAATTTCATATTTTCATATTTCAAAATTGGATATTCAAAATGTGCAGAGCCTCTCCTGAGTTATAGCCTAAAAATCCTACCTTATTTTTTGCAAGATTTATGATGAATTTAATTTACTTTTAAATTACAAAGAAAGTTTAATGATTACAGCTCAAGTTTATATAAAAAAAAAAAAGAGAGCATTTCAAAGATCTAGACTAGGTTATTTATAAAGAAATTGTACGTAACTGTGTAGCCTCCTCTTGCCTCTAAATTATTTGGTAACAAGGTAAGACATACAGCATGTGTAATAGTGCCTACAGGCCCAAAACAGATTAATTTAATGGTCACAAATGTGTAGTCTTGTCAAATTATGTATTAGATTAGCAATGGATTTGGCTCCAACAGAAGATGTGGTTTTGAAGAAGAAAAATATGCCAGTAAAGCCATGCAATTCTGAAATGTCTTACGTAGGTACAGAAACAGAGCCAAAGAATAGATGTGGTTTGTGATCTGACTGTAAAAGTGAGTAAGACTCCTCTTCTCCTGTTGTAATACAGATTCTCTTAATGCTTACACTTTGCTCCAAAATCTAACTAAATAATCTCGTCATTTGCTTTTTAATTATGGTTGTATCAATAAATCTTCATACTTGATTTCCCACGACTTCCATAGCAAAACTCTCTTGTATATGTGTAGTCCTCCAGATTTACATCAAGGTAAAGAGTTATTTTAGGTAGATGATGCATGGTGGGTTCAACCAAACTCTCAAAATTGTATCACTGTGGCTAGCTAATTCCATAGGTTAATTCATCAGCCTACAGTTAATCAATAAAGTATTGCAGTCAACCTGTCATCACTATAAGACACAGGATACCCTTTGTCCAGTTGCTGACAGAAGAAAGGGGCAAAATGGTTCTTATGTTTGATCAGCTTAGCTTTTGTTTTTGTGAAGATTTTGGTTCCTTTAAATAGTTATGCTATCTGAATTTGGAAAGATTTCCATCTTTTAGAACCAAGAGATCAGATCAGAAGTTAGTAACTATTAGTACTTTGCAGTTACCCATCTTTGCTTTCCAAAACCATATGCCTAGTTTCTTTTATTTCTCACATAAAATATTTTGATAAAGAGTAACTTTTTTTTCATAAATTACACTTATGGCAATGAATACATTTGAAGTGTGTAATAATATGCATTATATTCAGAAGACATAGCTTGATAGATAGCAGTGTCCGACATATAATAACCAAATATGTTGTATCGTATCCAGTGCTTTGGATTTCATGCATAAAACATTTTGCAGGAAAGCATTAATTTCTCAACAAATGGTATTTCAAAGAAGCCTAAAATATGAACTGATATAAAGCAGAGTATCTATGTATTTGATAAATTTGATTAAAAATTGGTTTAATTATTTATAATTATTTAAGTAGACTGCCAGACATTGATTAGTATTTTTGTAAAATAGAAAAAAATAAACTCAGTTTTGCACCAAAAAATCAAGCAGAGCCATGTAGAATGTTGAAAAAATGAAAAATGCCTTAATGTTAGAATTTTATTTGTCATTAAATAATTTTCTTGATTGCCACATTATGTATAGCTTAGAGCTATTGTTAAGAGAGGCATTCAAGAATTTCAAGAACCCTGTCTCTTAAAAATAAGATGTAAAAGCAGACAATGGCTTGTGGTCAGGGAGAGTAAATATTAGAAAGGAGATTAATTAGCATGCCAAAAGAACTTTACTAAGATGAGGAGGCTACAATGGGGCTGAAAATCTCCAGCTGTGCAGAACTATCAAGAAGGAGGAAAAAGTGGTAAATGAAGAATCAGAAAGGACCCCTACCTGTTTAATCAACCGCAATGATTAGAATAATTCATGGATTTTTCAAACCGTATGATGAAGAGACATTTCTTAAGAAATGCTGGTTATCTCCATAGTAAGGAAAAACATGAGAGCTTGTTTCAGAGACAAAATGAAAAAAAAACCCCACATATCTGCAGATATGTAACATGCATTTTTCTTCATGTTATTTTCATTCTTCTTCAAAAGAATGAAGACCTAACCTGCATAGTAACTGTGTGGGTTGAGATTTGTAAAAAAACAGTTTCATTACATACTTCATCCTCTAGCTTTATCTGCACTAGAAGCACTTGCTTAGGTAAGTTATACAAGTGGATTTGCAAAATGATTCTTATAATTTATTTCAGACCTGAAAATCCACAACAAAATAAGGTCACCCAGCAACAATATACTTTTCACATCATAGTATCAGCCACAGTACCTTTTGTTGAATGTAACTCAAATTGCACCTCTGTACTTCTGACCAATAAATTTGGGCTAACAGGAAACTTTCAGTGGGTAAAAGTAACAGAAGTAGCTAATTCTCTTTGCTTATCCTTATTTGTCATTTTTGGCTGAGGATGAAAAACATGTGTGGAAGACCACCTCCAGTCATATACTTTGGAAAACAAACTACAGGGGGTATGAATTACAGAACTGCTGACCTACTCCTTAAACTTCTAGGTTACTTAATTATAGAAAACTGTGAAGTAAACAGTTTTTCTCCTTTTGGGACCTAAATGAATAAAATCACACAACTGAACAAAGCCATCATATAGCTTGTAATATGTACACTCCTAATGACAAAGTTCACTAAAGCCAAAAATATGAATTTCCAAAGTGTGTCTTGAATGCTAAGGAACAGAATAGAATCAAGGGAATACAGTGGCAGCTGAGTCCACTCTGCTTATAAGGGAACCTGAACTCGTAAATGTTCTCAATAATAAGAAAGAAATTTAGAGAAGTCAAAGCTCACAAAGGGTACCTATGTCCTACCCAACTTCTGAATTGCTTCTGTTGAGAGCTCTACTGGCTGACTGGCATTTTTTGATTCTTTAATGTAAAGTCTGAAAACCCAACCTCAGTTATGGAAGCTGAGTACTTCTGAAGAAGGCACAAATAATATAGCTAGAGACGCCTAAACTAGGAGTTATTTTTTCAATGAGATTGTGAATAACACATGAAAGTTTTAATAGGCATTGCTTTAACATGACTTCAGTTAAAAGATCCATCCATCTTATGATGTTATGACTGTTTTGTTCACAGAATATCTACTGCATAAAATGTTTGTTTTGAAAGGGTATGTCTGGGACTAGGGCGCAGGGAGACATTTGCCTTTTTCTGGAAGCTGTGATGTGTGCTACGTGAAACTCTGGGGTAGGAAAAGCTGAATTTTTAGGGAACTACTGGGAAGAGTCAAATGAGAAGACTTGTCAGTTTATAATGAATAAACTGCATCTAAAATATTTGACACACAGATGTAGAAGATCGTCCTTGGCATCAAGACACTGCATATTATTGTGTTCCAAATTTTAATATAAAGTTTAAATTGTTCACTGGATATGAAGAGAGCTTCAAATTTTTGAAAATTAGGAAATACAAAATTTCATTGCATGCTTTCTGAGAGATATAACCTTAACTTTGACAATGAAAACAACTGAAAATATTCAGCAGTCAAAGTGAAAAAGGAAGATTTTGTATCTGGACAAGGTATTTTTCTTGAATAGGCTAGGTCAAACATGAGCTGCTGAGGCTGGTGTGGAAGTTAAAGTTCTCCAGCTTTTATTACATGAAAAGCCAGATCCTTCTGTGTTTAAAAGCTTTGGATGAAGATGAACTCAAAGCCCATGAAATTCTCCTATTTTTGAAGGCTCGAGTTCCAGGATTTACCTTTGTGAACTCCAGTTGCCTCTGATGTGGTTGTTTGGGCTATATAGAATGGCAGAAAGATTAGATGAGATGTCACACAGAGATGTCACGCCAGTAAGATGTTATCTTTTTCAGTTCTAACCTTGTAAGGACTTTGCTCAGACCTGTCTTGAGATGGTGTTCTGCCCCCAATCTTGGACAAACCCATTAATCAATGCCTTATTCTGAAGGGTATATAAGCTGTCAATAAGCACAGATGGATAGGTGGCTAATGCTGGTCACCTCAGCTCCTGTGCTCTCCTGATCTTTGTTTGTGGTTTCTGGCTTTTTGACTGTAGTTGTGTCACAGATGTTTAGCAATCTAATCATATTCATGAAGAATGAGAACTGTGAGCACCTTGGAGCATTTGCCCCACAGGAAAAATATTAAGGATTAAATTACAATAATTGCAGAAGAATAGGGAAAGTCATAGAAAACCAAATATATTAAATCTTGAAGTCTGCAGTGGCCTCAAGTAGAAGATGAAAGTCAAGGAAGATTATGAGAGTTGAATATTTCAAAGCAGTTCAAGACACAAGCACCAAAAGCCAAGGCGAAGCTGAGATGCAGCTAGCAAAAGACATCAAGGTTAATGAGAAATTATGAACATAGTACATATTAGTATAAAAAGTGTAAAAGAAAGGGAAGTGCCCCATTGTGGAGGAATAATGTAGCAAGCAGGCAAATGGAAGAAACAATCAGGTAAAACCTATGTACCAAACGTCAATGGCATTTAGGTGGTTAGCTCAGCTATCACAGCAACGACAAGAAAAAAAGAAAGGTCTTAGATAAGACTTCGTCTGTAGCAACTCTAACAACTCCATTTCATAATTTTTGTAAAAAATGTGATATTTTAATCATCTTATGAACTTTGCCCATGAATATTTACAAAACTGTTTGAAAGGATTTCAGAATTGTTAGCAGTTGCTTTTGAGAAACTGTAGAGAACAAGTGGGGTACCAGATGACTGTAAAAAAGCAAATTCAAAGGTTTTTTTAAAAAAAGGGACCTTCAAAAGAGTGGATTGAAAAAGGGTCAGAAAATGAAACTCCTGTTGTCCTACTCTTAATTTCTAGAAAATACAGGGACAGGTAATTCAGTATGTTATTTCTAAGTGTCTGGAAGATACCAAAAAGATGCATAGCAGTCAGCATGTATTTGACACAACAAATCATATCAAGCCAAAATAATATCTGTTTATACTCTGTTCAACAGTGGGAAGGCATAAACAAGGTATTCTAGTGTTCTAGGCACTGACGATGAAAAAACAGGTAGTCCTATTTGAAAGATTCAACAGGATAATAGAGAAAGAGATCATAAGTCTCAAACCCATGGTATAAGATTAAAAGAACAGGGTAAAAATATGGTAATAAACATATCACAGGGAGGAAATAAGGAATGGGGTTAGAACAGTTTACAATACAAGAAGAGTGCTGAACAAAGGAAGATAGTAACGTGTTCTTCGTGCTTTTGGTGAATAGGATTCACCGTAAGAACCTATACACTTAAATCGCAACAAGAAAAACTTGTTTTAAGTATCAGAAACCTCTTCTGAAGTTAGGCTAGTAAAAGGCACTGACATAGATTAGTGTGGAGTTTCAATCACTGACAGAGGCTCCACCAACGGTGGCACTGTGGTCTAAAAATAGATTTAGATCGACATCTGCCAGGAGTGACAAGGTATATCTGGTTTTGCTTGTGGGCAATGGGATAGCTAGAAGTTCCCTTGGGATTCCCTTCAGCATAACTTCTAAAAATTATGTTAACTGCAAGGACTGTGTTGTTATATTTGAATAAACTTAAGTCTATGCTCTAGTGCGTTAAATTAACACATTCTTCATTTGCAGGAAGCATGTAAAGCACTTTTGAGACATAGTGTTCAGGGCATAAATTTCTTTGTATTTCCTAATAACTTCTCAGCATGTCACTTCTGTTTCATCGTTAACCTATACCTTCAAACTCTTCTTCCAATATATCTCTTGGTGCATCTATTACATAATTCCAACACCCTTTCATGTAACAGATGTGTATACAAAATACATATTTACATATATACTCCCCCTTTTTTTCACCACTCCATCCTTTTCCTTATGCAAATCCATATTGTTTATGACAATCTTGCCATCTTAAACAGGTATATTACGAGCTACACCATCTTCTTTGCTATCTCCCTGTAGGCTCCATCAGCTACTCAGAGGTAAAGTAACCTGAATAGCTATGATTTTAAACTAGTAAGTCTTAATATTTGAAAAATCTATATTACAGAAAACTTGGAAAACATGTAATATTTTGAAATTGGGAAGAGAGATAGCTTTTTATTAATAACAGCAATGTTTCTTAACTGCACAGTGATGAAAAGAGCTATCAGTCAGTTTCTAAACTCTCAATTTAAAATTATGTACCTGTTACCATTAGTATTACTCTCTTAACACTACTGTGGTACTGGATTCCCTGTCACATCTTAAATGTGCTATTGCTAGGCACATCAGTATGTAACAATACAGATATATTTTCCGTGAGAAATGCATGTGCCTTTAAAATAAAGGAAAGAATAATTCTCAAGATACATAAATTTAATCTTTGAATAGCAGTGAAACTATTGAGGGAAAAAAGAAAACTTCTTAGTTTTGTATCTTCAAAATGCCATTTCAATCAAGTATCATTTTTTGTGTGCTTGAAAAAATGGAATTACCAACTTGTGTAAAGTCCTTGATCAGAATGAGGCTCTTAAACCAATTATGTGGAGATCAGAGTGCTTCAAATTATAAGGAATACGTTTAGAATTATTAAAGGCTTCAAATAGCTTGGTTCAGCCAAAATTACATATAATTGATCATTTAGTATGTGTTGTCAGTAGAAACTGCAGTCATAGGTGTAGAAGATCACTTTTTAGAGAAATCACAGTGAAACTTTTGTAAAACCCAAACCATACCCGAGCTCCCTTTTGTAAGGATTTTTACAGAATGCAAATCCCAGCTGCTTCTGTTCCTCTTCTCTAAGTATGGAAAGATGCAACGTAAGTTGAAAGTACTGAATAACATTATCTGGATGAAAATGTGAAACACAGATGAAGCAAACCCAAAATAGATTACCCGGATTGCTAAGGTAAGTGAAACCACAAATTTGAGGATTGGGATGCTTTTGAAAAAGTTTAAAGAAGTGATTCTTTAAAAAAAAAAAAAAATCATTAGCTTTATAGAGAAATTTCTTCTTTGCCAAAGGGCAAAGTGATTTGTAGGAAATTAACATTAAGACTGACAAATACAAACTGGATTGTCAGAGAATGATTGTATAAGGGACTGACTCTATAACCCGCCCTGAGAGTAACATGACTGTTTTATTGATTCTTACTTAGCCTCTGTGCAGTCCCTCTATCCCTTTGCTTTGAATGTTATGATTCATTTATTACAGAATATAATATCATTCTGGATAGGTAGCATTTTCAGAGTCAGGCACATAAATCCTAATCTGGCAATCATCCTCTATATCTGTCAGACTGGTGACAAGATTCTCATTGATTCTAGCGATGCAGGTTTAGGAACAAAATGGTACGTATTATGTAGTGTAAGATGCAGGTTAGCAAATTTAATTCATACTTTACTACCTGTCTGTAGTTACAGTTTATGACCAAACTCAAAACTTGCTAAAATCAGTCACAAATTCATATTCACTTCTCTTTTTGCATGAAGTGGCATTTTTATGCTTATCAGATCTGAGAATCTCTTGATGGACTTGGCCCTAGTTTCAAGTCTGAAAGTAACTCCCAGTTTTTACCACGGAAAATACTTTCAGATATTAGCAGTGTTGTGCGCTCTTAACATACTTAGCAACCTTGTGGTGGGTTAGCCCTGGCTAACCACCAAACTTCCACCTGCTTGCAGCCCCCCCACCAGTAAGACAGGAGGAGAAAATAGGAAGAACCGGAATGAGAAAGCTCATGGCTTAAGATAAAAGCAGGGATATCGCTTACTAATTACTGTTGCAGACAAAACAGACTCGACTTGGAAAAGACCAATTTATTTCCATTTATAATAAAATTGTAATTGCTAATTTGGGTAGTGGGAAAAAGGAAGACACACATTAAAACAACACGTTTTCTCCCCCCTTTCCCAGGGTGAACTTCATTCCAGACTCCTCTCCCTGACCCGCACAGGGGGAACTGAGGGGGTGTACAATCAGGATGTAACGGTTTCTCTTCATCATTCCTTCCTTCTCATGCTTTTCCTCTGCTCTGGCATGGCTTCTTCATGGGCTGCAGTCCTTCAGGAGAATGCGCTCCAATGTGGGCTCACCACAGTTCCTTTGGGTATATCCCTTTGCTCTGTTGTGTGTCTTCCAGAGGCTGCAGTGCTCTGCCATGGAGCATCTCCTCCTCCTCCTCCTCTCTCTCTGACCTTGGTGTTCCTTCTTGTTTCTTACATTTTCTTCTCACCTCCTCTCGCCACACAGGATTTTCTGCCCTTTCTTAGCTTACGCTTTCACAGAGGCACCACCAGCTTTGCTGATGGGCTCAGCTCTGCCCCGCGGTGCCTCCACGGTGGAGTTGGCAGGAACCAGATGTCCCCAACACGGGACAGCCCCATACCTCTTCCCACAGAGGCCACCCCTGCAGTCCCTGTCCCCCTCCCGCTACCAAAACCTTGTGACGTGCAGCCAATACAGACCTAAAAAGCAGAGTGTTACTCAAGTCTAGGGAATAAAGCTAACGTTACAAAATTAGATGAATTAGGTCAATGGGACGTCAGTTGGAATTTGAAATTAAATATGGAGTCAGCTATGCTGGAAAGGTAATTGAACTATTTATGCACCTTGCTCATTTCTAAATTATTAATTTAACTAATTTGGGAAAGAAACCGGATGTCACTGAAGGCTTTGAGTTAACATACAGCTGCAGTTTAAAAGGCAAAAATCCAGAATGAGGGGGAGGAGCGCAGGATTATTGCAAAAGGGAGTAACGCGGGAGGCATTACAGTGCCCGCACGTATCTAGATCAGCATCCAGAGGCGATGTGAGCGCTCGCGTGTCTCCTTTCCCCTGAGGTACAGGAAGTCTTATCTTGGAATTACCGGGAGTTTTTAAAGACTGTATCCGCCTCAGGACTGTCGCCGCCGGGGTACGAGGTGCCAGCACAGCGCTAGAAAAGTTCCAGCGGCCTCCACCCCCACCTGGAGGTGCCGGCGGCACAGCGCGGGACCACGAGGGGCGCGCCGCCGGCGGCCCGCCCGCTCCCGCAGCCGTTCCCGGAGGAGGCGGGAGATCCGAGGGCCAGCCCCGGCGCTGCCCCGCTGCGCTCACCTTAGGACCGGGGGGAAGGGGGGGGTCCGCAGCCGACACCCCCTCGGGTCCGCCCGCAGACCGTTAGCCCCGGCGCGGCGTCGCAGCCGGCGGCGCGCGAGGCGGGGCGGGGCGGGGCGGGGCGGGGCGGGGCGAGGGGCAGGCGGAGCGCGCGGCGCGGCACGGCGCGCGGGGCGGAGGGCGGCAGACGGCGGCGCGTGCGGGGAGGGAGCGGGCCGCCTGTTCTGGGCCCCGGCGAGGAGCGCTGTTGCGGGGCTGGCAGCAAGGTGAGGGGCTTCCCCGCCGCCTTCCGCGCCCCTTGCCCCTTTCGGGCGGTTGTGTCGGTCGCCCCCGCCGGCAGCTCCCCGGCCGGGGTCGGGCTGCGGTGTGGGTAACCCCCATCCTCGTGTCTCCTCTCGCACAGATGCTCAAGGTAGCAGCCTTGGTGTGCCTGTGCGCGGCAGCCTGGTGCAGCCCGGCGCTGGCGGCGGCGGCCGGGGGCAGACCGGACAGCGGCAATTTTCTGGACGATAAACAATGGCTCACGACCATCTCCCAGTACGACAAGGAGGTCGGGCAGTGGAACAAATTCCGAGACGTAAGTTCTACCCTTCCACCCTGCCAGCCGGCAGCCGCGCCCGGCCCGCCGCTTCCCGGCGGCCGACGGGCTGGCACCGTTGGCCGAGGGCATCCCTTAGGTAGCCGGGGCTGGGGTTGCAGCCCCTCAACTTACCCCCTCCTCCTCGAATTCTAATTTTTGTTTTAATTCCCGACAGCGCCTCGGCGGGAGGAGGGAGGTCCCGCCGGGCAGTTGCCGGTGCGGTGCCGCCGCTGAGCGGCGAGGACCGCCCGGTGTGCCCCGGGCCGTGCCGGGCGCCCGGGCCGCGGGAGCAGGTTCCCGCCCTGCGGGTCGCCAGCCGTTAAAAGGTGGCGGTGGTCGCTGGGGGAGTTGCGTTTGTCCTTCCTCCTCTTCGTTTCCCGCTCCGCAGCGGGAGCGGGGGCTGCGGGAAGGGCTGCGGCCCTTGGGCCCCGCTCCTCGCAGGAGCGGGCGCGAGGCCGGCCCGGGATGGGGATGGTGGGGGGCCTGTGATCTCCCCCGCCTGGAGCAGAGCCCCCCTCGCCACCTGGCAGCGTGCGGCGGGGACTGCCCGGTCTCACCTTGCCGCTGTCAGAAGTGCGGAGAGGGCGGGCTGGGGGAGAAGGGGCAGCCCGTAGAGCTGGGGCGGGGGATTGTTGGAGTGCGGAGGGTGGCAGGGAAGTCCGCTAAATGAAGCGGTAAGTTGTATAAATGGTGCGTCCGGAGCCCCTTTCTGGGAGTACGTGAACACCAGACCCGGTTTGACCCCAATCTCTCCCGTTACCAAACCTGCTACTTACTGTAAAGTGGCTCAGGTCCTCCAGGATGCTTTGCTTTTGCACTTGGTTCATTCTCTGTTTGTTGCAAGTTAGGTAAAACCCAGTCATTTTTCCAAAGTCATTCACATTTCTTTCAATGAAAACCACTTCCCTTAGTCTTACAATGTCCTGCATTTTTTGATGTTGCTTTTAAAAAAATCTGAATTCCAAGCATGCAAAATGATTTTCTGATGTAAATGTCTACTGTATTGCTTACTAGTTTTCTTTTATTTGGTGTAAAGCATTGATTTGGTTTGCAACTTCAGCGTCAACAGGTTTCTTGTGCTACAGCCTGCCGGTGACTGTCGTTTGCTGTAGCGGACTGAAGTAAATGTCTCCAAGAAGTCTCTATTTTTCTGAGAGCTGTAGTGTACTTGTGATGCATGCATTTCCTAGCTTATATATATGTTGCATGTGGGATGCAAAGTTGGCTATTTATGTTAAGTAACTAGGAAAGAAGAGTTGTGGGAGAACTAATTCCCCAATAGTTTCTGTTAAGCAGCATAATTTTAGTGTTTGAGAATGCTCAAATTAGTATTCAGGTATTTTTGTTTGTTTGGAATATCTTGAATACCTATGTTCATGTGAAAAAAACCCCAAAACAACCCTGTGCAGTGTACTGTACTTTGGGACCTGTGATTTTAGGAAAAAAAGAAGTGGTGCTATATAAATGTTTTAGCAGGCTGCTGCTGGAAAACTCCAAAATGAGTACATCAGTTATGTTTTATAATTGGGCAAAGTCATTTATGTAAGGACTACCCTGCAAGGCTGAAGAAGCTAAGTGTTCTCTAATGCCTGTCTCCTGGGTGCCCACTGACACATACTGTAATATTGGATATTAGCCAGATAATTTATTCTGTGACAAGTAGGTGTCCCCAAGGGTTTTAAGAGTGACTGCTTTGAGGAAATACTGCATACAGATTCTTATGAGACAATTTACAAATTTGTTGGGTTATTTATTTTTATACTGTTTAAGTTTTATAAGACTGGTACTTCAGTGAGGAATATGCTTTTATTTCTTATGTAGAATGCTTATATCCTATTGATTGGTACTTGATCTGGAATATTTATGGATGGTCCTCATAATTCAGAAGGTTCCCCTTTAAAACATGGATGGTTTTCAGTAACTTGTAAGATATAATTGTAAAAAAATTAAAAATTATGAGTTAATCTACCTGCAGAAGAATGTGTTAGAAAGATATCTTACTTCTAAGAAGCACAGATCGATTACCATCTTTAAATATAGCATAGTGGAGAAGTTTTATTAACATCCTACAGTTTTATATAGTTGGTAAATGTACGGCTGTAACTTGTTCATTTTGAAATTGTGATTAGCTATTTAATTAGTGATTCAAATGTCTCCTGTTAAGGAACAGCACAAGTGCATTTTAGACATATGTAGGGGTACCTGTCCTGCAGACTTAAAATCAAAATAAAGGTATGCGAGGCCTGTGTTTGTGACTTAATTCTCTGGTCAGAGAGTAGCATATTTTTTGCAGGCTTTAAATACCCTACAGATGTAAGGGTGAGATGGAATTCTGGTGTGAAAAGAAGTATTTAAAGGCTTAACTTAAGACTTAACTGACAGGACTGATTAATGTGGAAGATAATGACCCTGACTTCTGGCTCACTGGCTCAGTTGCTAGAGTTTTAGATCACAGTGAGAAAGAAGGTGGTCATTCAGAAGGGGAGCCCTTTCAAAACTGAATAAACCAGGATGTGATCTTTTATTAAAAAAAAAAAAAAAACAAACCAACCAAAACAAACCCCCAAAACCCCAACCTAGCTTAACATCCTCTACAATGTCAGATTTGTCAGTAAAGGTTATTATTAACATGATAATGTTAGCTAAGAACTTTTCAGTACTTTGTACAGGCAAAACCGTAACTGACTTCAATTCTCCTGAAAGATCTTGATCATTCTGACAGATCTGTTGAAAATAACGAAATAGGTCTAGGCAAGAACTGTGCCTTAATGTGGAACAGTGGGAAATGAGGTGCATGTTAGAGGCTATCTTTTCATGTCTCTTTCTTGTGCAAAAATTGAGAATAGGCTCTTTCTTAAATAGGAGACTTTCCATCTTAAAGATGGGGGTGGGAGTATATTCTTCATATGTCAAATATCAACTCCCTCAACTTGTATCTGTGAGTCAAACATTTTGGTTATATACGATATGTTTACTTTTTGCCTGTAGTAGCTGGGGAGGAGGAGTTTTTAACCCAGTCTTAGTGCTGCTGCAGTCCAGTTGCTGAGTAGCTGCAGCTCTTATGTCTGTCACTAAAATAGGCCTCCGGATTGATGTGTTTATTAAGGTTTTTCAAGCTGCCTGGGTAGGTTGCTTCAGTAGCCAATAGTGTCACGATGCTGGGATGTCCTAGCCCATGCGTACGTATCCTTTATTTATTTCGTGCTTGGGATTTGAGGTTCTTTAGTAGATGCTAAGTTAGGGGAATCTTTTTTTTTTTTTTGTTATATTTTTTGTTACATTTATAGTGCTTTGTGCTAATGGTCTTGTCTATGATGGCTGCACCAGACATTTGATAAAAACGTATGTATAAACTGCAGTTTGTCTAAAGTGAAGATTATTCCTTTTAAAAACTGTAATTGGTTAAAGGTATTGCATTTATACTCTCCTACTTGAGAACATCCTAAATCTTATGTATGAAACCTTCATTACTCATAAAGATATAAATCTGTGGAGAAAAACAAAATATAGGAATAATATTTGTTCTCTTTATGACTTGATTCCAAACAACAGTAATATTTTTAATCCTAGTGCAAAACATAATGGCTTTGTCATTTATAATCACTTTGTGTTTTTATGTGGTCTTTATAGCCAGTCGGACGAAATTTCACACAACCGTAATTCTGTTGTGTTGCTATCTGAAAGCCTTTCAGAAACTTTAATTTTTATTTCTGTAAAGCATTATTTAGAGTAACTCATTTTAGTCATTGATATTTGCGAAGTGTCCTGTCCATTTGTGTTCATTAAAAGGACTGTATAATAAACATATTTTATATGGTAAATTTTACTTGCTACTTAGAGTTATTTATGATCTAACTTGCTTGTTAGTGATTTTTACTTTTTCTTTCCAAAGAGATCATAATTTAAGCAATTCCTATATTTTCAAATTTAAGATGCATCAGGAACTTTGTAGTGAAAGATACTTATAGTACATAAACTCTGCACAACTCAACTATGGCATAGTGTTGTTATGAAATAATACGATCAGTTGATCGATGTGATCAGTTGCATTATACCACAGTGATACTGTCATCCTACCATATTCATACAGTTACCAAAGATAAAGAACGTAGAACAAAATTCGAGTAACAGACCTGAAAACCTATCAGCTATGAAGGGGAATTTTGCACTGGTAATACTACCTTTTACTGAGCTTCACTATGAAGTGTTCTCCCATTGACCATTGAGTATGTTTCCTTCTGAAATGTTTGGCAGTTTTTGGCAGATCATGTTGGCCTCCCAAATGCATCTTTTGAAGATAGTTAAAGAATATGGTTTTTCAACGTTACTGAAATCCAAACCTCTGTGTTTGGAAAGGATGTGAATTAAATACTAGGTCTCCATACCAATTCAACAATTGCCAGCATTCATTGTTCTTTGTCTGTTTGGAGGCTTAAGGCTTCTCAAAAGCAAGCACCCTCCTGCCTCCCAACTAACCTCCCCACCAACTATTTACTGTTGTGAGCAGAACATCTCTGCCCAACTGTACATCCACGCAACTGCATCTCTGTACAACTAAGAAAACCAAAGGCTGTTTTAAAAAATATTAATCATATTTTTTTTGCACTTCATTGTGTGATCACCAAGTAAATATTTGGAAGGTTTTCATGTTTCCAGAGTGGAGTACTGATAAGCTTATTTGAGCAGGAGAAGGACTTCTGTTCAAGCTTTTTGCATTGGGCTAGAATGTCTCTTGGTTTATGGAGGATTGTGAATGTACTTTAAAAGAAGTCAGTATTTAGGATTGGATAGTGCAGCACTCATTGGTCTTTCCTCACTAACGTTAACTAATTAGCTGTGAAAATAGGTCCAGTAGGCTTATTTGACTTGTACTTCTTATGGTTCAGGGTAAATAAAACATACCTGTTTTCTTATTAGTGGGTAGGGCAGCTCTTCTACTACATACATAAGTTTTGATAGAAAGAAAAAAATGGAACTTCAGCACAGGAAAGATGAACTTAATTTTATGTTGTCCTAGGCCTAAGTTAAAGGAAGAACTTGCTAATAAATTAAAGTTGCTCTTTCAATTAGGGCATTAAATCTGTTTTCCGCATGTCAGTTTGTTACTTGAAACTTGTTATCAGCTATTCTAAAGTGATAACAGTCTTTCTCTTTTTTTTTTTTATGACTTACTTTGTATGATTTTAGCTTTAATAATGTTGTGAAGGAGGAAAAACATGGAAACCTAGTAGATCTGACAATGAGTATTTTGTATGTACACCTATAATTACTGCCTTTGAAATGAAACTAATAAAGTAAGACTTGACCACTGTTTTTAAACTGTGAAATTTAGTAAAATATTAGGAATTTGCATCAGTTTTAATTAATTAAGGAATTTAGGAAGCTATTTAATTTTTCATCCCTTCTAAGCTGAACATGGGAAACTATAATGGGAAGGAATAATGGGAATCTTAAATTTTCATTTATTTATTGTAGAAAAAGGTTTCTGATTGTTATATGTGCTTTTAGTTTGTTCTCAAGTATGAATTCCTTTTTTCTTTCACCTAATTGCTTTTCCTCTGATCTGTTTTTGCTGCTTGTTTCTAGTGACAAATATTCTTTTTTTTTGTCTGCAAAGACAGAGTCTACTGATCTCAAACTACTGTTAACATTGAACTCTTAGCTGTCTCTTGGAAGGCATTAGCTTGGAAGCTCTTTATATAGCTAACGTTTAGGAGTTAAGTAAACTAATGTGCTTTTCCTTAGATTGCCCTCATAATCTAAAGTAAAGCTGATAACATTGTTTCATCTTATCTTTATCTCCTTTCTCTGAAGAATAATCTTTATTTTATTTGCTGTAGGTTGTTTAGTGGATATGGATACCCAGTCTTCTCTTGTCTTACCATTAAATCTTATTGGGATTGACTCTAGCCATCTGTGCTTATTATAGTGTAGTATAAATAGCTTTGTAATGCACTAATAGATTGTAACAGTAACAGAAACTGCATAGGCTGTCTTGGCTTTACAATCAGAAAGGAAAGATGTCTGGAGCAAGAGATGTATTATAAGGGGAAGCTGAATGTAGAAAACAATGAAATATGAGCAGAATTAGAATATGTTTTTTAGACTAACACCATCAATTCTTTTTTGTCCGTCTCCTCCATCTCTACTACTTCATAAGCATCGAAGCATTTGAAGTAACTAGCTGCAGAAAGGATAAATAATAGCTTGGCTTAATACGTTTAGAAGTCTTGGCCAGTTTTCAAGCATAACTCTTTCTTTAAATAAGCACTTAAGTTGAAATAGTCATGTGTGTCGTGTCTGTGTTGTCCTGTGTTGTGTTGTCTCGTCCCCCTTCTACTCCCCCAAGATACGCTGAATGAAATAAGGAAATCTTCCAACAGATGGTTAATTTTTTTGGTACCTAGCTTTAAAGCAACTCGTAAGTTTTGAAGCATAAGGAAACTTTTATTCTAACCAAGGGATTTCTCTCTTTTTTTCTGTCAATACATGAAAACTACTTGTTAGTAAAATAGCTTCAGTTTTGCTTTGTGGATATCTTTCTAATGTAGACCTTTTTAAAAATTGTGACGTTGGTTTTGCACTGGTGTTTCTCCTATTGTGTATTTGTCTTAATCTGACATATTTGAATGTATTAGTAACCATGGATGAACAGCTGCTTTTTCTGCATCTGGTGTTAAGTCTCACTTTGACTGTACTCCATGCTAAACTTCCCTTGTTTGCCTTAGAAACAAATACTAAGGAGGTGATGGTAGTAAATGCTAACACACTATATTGTATTAAAAATTCTTGTAATTTTTCATATTTCTTGAAGTTTAATTTCTGAGAGAGAGAGATTGTGGTTAGTAACACCAGTGTTAAAAGCTTCACTGGGCATTCTTACTGAAAGTGAATGATCTTTAGTTATTTGTTAGATTATATTTTTTTAATGATTTTTCACTTTTACTTTCGCATCTCACCTCATTTCACCCTGATTAGATTACAGTAGTGAAAATTACTGTAGGAGTTAATGATTTACCTAAGAAAACTGGTCCATTGTAAGGTAGCAACCTCGGACAGGAGAGTTGGTATGAAATTCTAACCCATGACAAAGCTTTCACATTATAAGGAGGCTGTGATTTCACTGCTCTCTTGTTATCTTCACAAGCGACTGCTTTAAGAGAACACAGTAAGAGAATTGGTTTAAAACATGTAAATCACCCAAACTTTTTGGTATTTTGCCACTTCCAGGGAGTGTTATCTTAATATATTGTTATTAAAGACTATCCAGTGGTTGACATTTTTCTGCAGAAAATTCTTATGAACTAGTTTTTTATTTTCTCAAGTGATGTGTAATCATTGGCTCAAAGGAGACTGTCAGTTCGCAGCTTGTTCAGCATCTCTCTAAAAAAAGTCAGCAAGTCATCAAATAATTTTATGTAGTGCACTTACACTGGTGCCTGCATACAGCTGAAAACAAACTCCTTTGGCATTTTTGAGCTTGCATCGATGATGAAATTTATTGCAGTTGTTAAATCTGTGTAGCATAGCAATGAGAAGTACAGAACTTACTCGTCGGTATGTGCTTCTGAGTATGGAAAATGACCTGTGTTTTAACAGCTATTTATTAAAATAGAGGGAAGTTATTAATATGAAGACTCTGGGATATATATTTAATAATGTGTGTATCTTTAAGGATTTGGCGGTGGTTGTGTTGGTGACTGAAACATCACTTTAGCAGAAAACCCATACAATGATTCTTACAAGCAGAATTAATTGGCTGGTATGTAAAGCAACAATGCCAGGAACCCATTGCATAAAGTGCCCTTCCAGCCTTCTGCAGAAGTAGTAGTTAACCAGTTTGATCAGACTTAGGAAGCCCATGTGAAACTCTGAGAACTCTGTATTCACAAAGTTTAGGGCCAAAATAGACCATTGGATTTGATAATATGCTTGCCTCTCTATATAGTAGCTCATCAGCGTTTATCCTGACAGATTGTGTTAAACCCAAAAATTATAGTTGGGCAAAAGCGTTTCGGGAGACTGTACAATGTGCTACTGTCACAGATTAGTATAAAGATTTGATCTCTAAGGCCTGCAGTGTGAGGGAAGTAATTAGGTGCAATATTCCCAGGTGATCTAGGCAGCAAACTTACGCTGTTGGGCAGCAGAATAAGGGAGAATACCATTTAAGTTCATACTAATCTGATCTGGGAGTGTTTCCTTCTTTGGCCCAAATATGATAATGACTTGGTTAATCTTTCTTATATTTGCCTTTTTAAAGGAATTTTATTCTGACACCTTCATAGCATTTTCTTCTGTGTATTGTCAGTAATTGTGGCCAATTACTTTTACACAAAAAATCACAAATGTTGTTGGAATATAAGACAATTCAAATCCTAGGAAGATGGAGAAATGGCTTCTGAATTTCCATTAAGATATTCATGGAGATACATATTCATTGTCTTAATTGGGTGTGTAATTGTTTAAACATACTAAGGGTCTTGTTTTCAACACCCAAGAATGAAAAGCATGAACATGAAGAGCTCAGTAGGTTCATAGATTCCAAAGCCAGCAAAGGGCTATCGGGTTGCTCAGTGTACTGCAAATAGTGTGCAGTATTTTTCACGTGAGCTGGATTAAAGCGCACTAAGTGCTTATCTATTTTTCTAAATCTTAATAAATCTAGCATTTCCCTCCTAAACTGTTAATCTGTTTCATTCTTCATCCATGTGCTTATTTTATTTTAAAGTTGAATGTAACTTTACTCAGGAATTCTTGGTAGGCAGTTACAAGGTCCTGTTTTGGGGAACTCTGGTACTTGGGGCATAAATGTACAGAATTTCTTTACACCATTAAGAAAAAGACTCAGTTATGTTAGGAAAACAGGGAATTGGTTCCACCTGTGATGTGGTGGTCATGGGCTTTTTCGAAAGAAAATATCCTCTCAAAGAAAGCAGGGATGTATGACTAAAACTTCATTTGAGTTACTGTAAGTAACACCTTAAGAGAGTTACACTGGAACATGATGATGAATCATAGGATTTTGCTCAGAGATCAGCAGGTGTAGTCTCATAAAGATGGAGAAGGAGGGATATACAGAAATAGACTTAACTATGTAGTTTTGTACTGCAGATTAAACTAATGACGACACATAAAACCTCAAAACACTTCCATGATCTTCACTAGGACGGGATGTGTATTTATAAACTGGATTCTACACAGCCTTAGGCTTCAGGGACCTCTGTGCCTGCTTTGGACAAAAGCTACCATACTTTTCTGTCTTTGCTTACATTTTATACATGCTGAATGTTTACAATTTCTGTTTTTGTCCTTCCCTGCATAAAAATGATAGTTTCTTAGGGCATATGAAACTCATGTTTTTTTCTTCAAGTTTTCTACATTTGAATTGTAGCATAGCTTCTCTAAGTTGAAGACATGAGTAACATTTTTCCCCAGAAGGTTTTGAAGTACTAACGTTATAGAGTATTTGATGTTCAGCACATTGAAAAGTTGAACGCTTGTGGTTTTTATAATAAATATGAATGCATGCACACACACATGCACAGGTTAACTGGTATTTCAGATCAGTAACATTTTAAAGAGATTTTACTTTGTCCATCCCTCATTCTGGGGAGCAAAATACCTCATGGAATATTAGAAGTATTTAATAGGTCCGAGCTTATGTCTGCAGATCTTATCTTATCATCAGATTTTGGTATCCCATTGATTGCAGATCATTTTTGTGTATATACTGAGAGTGACATAGATTTAACAATGTTTGTGGTGTACAGAATAAAATAATAATTTGGAATTCGTATCTCAAATATGAATTTGAGAGGCAGTTGTCTACAATAGTTTCAATTCATTGGCTGGAAGAAATTTACCTTTTATATGCCTTTAAGTATCACATAAGAACAAGACAACTACAAATGTCTAGAGATTTTCCAGAAAATGTTTGTGTTGAACACCAGTTTCCCCAAGAAAGGTAGGAGAAGGTATTAAAAATATTTTAATAAAATTTATGAAATTATTCTGTGAAGCAAAACTGAAGTTGGACTCTAACAGTGCTTGGCTGGTTGTAAAATGTGATAGTATCTTACACAGTTTATGTAAGTCTTTCTTGTCAAACTGATATTCCTTTAGTTCAAAAGTAAGGGAATCTTTAGAATTTTTTGCAAAGAGTTGGACCACGACTTTCCAGCATGGTTTGAGTGTAGTTGGACTATTCAACAGTGTGAACGTTAGGAAACTTTTCTCTTAAAATGTTGCAAGTTACTGTCAAACATTAATGAAAATAAAAAGTTGAGCTTATTAATAATATCTGTATAATACTATTTTTCCACATATATTTCTGCTTTTTAATCTTTATTCTAATGCAGATAAAGGTTATTAATTTGCACATGCTTAATTCCCAAATACACAGATCCTACTCTTGCTTGGTTTTATCGGAAAGAAATTTTTTACTGAATAAATGTACTAGTAGAAGCTAAAATTTCTATAGCTGCAAAATTATACACATTATTTATACAACTGGTTTAAAATATATCAATGTTCATCATTTTCTTATACTGCGATAAAACAAAATTAAGCTTGAAAATCAAGTAGATATATTTTCAGATTTGACAACTGAATTTTTCAGTTGCTTAACTTAGGTAGCTTTAGCCAAGCAGCTTGCTCATTAGACCAAAAAACCTGCCAAGAGTAATCAAGCATAGGGAAGAAACAAAAGACATTGTGATTTACCGTTTTATGCTTGGCATTTATCTGGAGAAGTGCTTGATTCAAGGAAAAAGATGGGGAAAAAAAAAAAAGAAAAAATCTTCATAATGCTGAATTAATTACTATCATAAAATTTGAAAACCCTCAGTGATGCGTAGTCAACGAGCCCTGTAATGCCTGAATTGTTATAGGAATTCTTTCAAATAGTGTATTTTAAAGGAGTTTTGCAGGGAGTGAAGTGCTTCTGCTGAAGTGTGTTTTTTTTTTTTTTTTTTTTTTTTTTTTTTTTTCTCTATCTTTATCAAACCTTTCTGATGGGTTTCACTGGGATAATGTTGTATTAGCCTGGATCTCAATCCAGTTTATGTGGAATCTTTCCTTGTCTAATCAAGGTCCCTGAGACCGTGTTCACTGATGTTTGTAAAAGGTGGAGTAAATCTTTAATTATGTCAGTCTACTTATTTAAAATCATTATTTGAACATTAAGTCTACAAAACAGACTTCTGAATATATTTTGCATCTTTGAAAAATGGAAAGAAAGCAAACTTGAGCTGAAGAACAAACTGAGTCATCCCTGCAGTGGTTATTCTCTTCATTAGAAAATCCTATCTAGTGGTCTAAAGTAGAATACATATCAAGATTGTTGTGTGGTGTTTTTTTTTCCTTTCTTTTTTTTTTCCTTTTTGCTTTATTATGTATAAAGGAATACTTAATTTGTTGCTACTTCTTGGAGCACAATGAAAACTTTGTTTCTTTATTTCCTTAAGGTACTGGATTTGATGAGGGATTTTATTTCTCTTTTTAAATGGATTATTTTCCTGAATAAGTTATTATTTGTTTGTTGTTTTTCTTTTCCTGCTCCCCCGCCTCATTTGTGAGGTGAGGGTAGAAAACAATCTTTCAGTTTCACTGACCCGAATCAAAATATTTCATTTTGGCTAATTCATCTAAGACAGTTTCTGTTTGTGCATTTATAATCTGTGTCTGATTCATTTGCTGCATTGCTTCATGGAGTTGTAGGTAGATGCCTCTGCGCTGCCTTACATGCCAGGCTTCTACAATGAATTGCATATTGTATGATGCACATTGCTTTCCCCTCTAGCTGAATCCCATGTTGCACTGTGCAGAACAGCGCAGAGATTCAGTTAAATGAGAAGGTGGCAATTATTAAGTAGAAAAAAAGAAAATCACACAGGCATAAAAAAAGCTGTGCAGTGCCTAGCAAGACAATATTACTGAGGTAAGATTTTCATCCTGTATCAGAAAGGCCATTTATATAGATAATAATACTATTAAAAACTAAAGCTGAATAACCTATTTTGTGAGAGGTAGTAAAGCATCTGCTGCATGGCTTAATTCTCTGGGAAATTATAAGAATTTATGGCAAAGCTAAGCGCTGGGATGGATTTACCCAGTATTTGTTTCTTTTATCTGAAACTGGATTTTATTTTATATTTTTTAGCCCCTGGGATCTGATGCTGGGCTAGATGGATCATCTAGTATTAGTAATTCTCAGATGTCCAAAGTAAGGTGCAAATCTATAGGCGGTCCTTTATCTTGATTTGACAAGTATATGGTGTTTCTTTTTGTGTCAGAAATCTCACATGAGCAAAGTGCAACGTACCAAGAAACCAGGGATCTAGAGCAAATCAAAATCTGGTGTAAGTAAGATATACCATAGTACAATTCAAACTACCTTTTTTGAAGTCTGTAGTTTATTCTCTGTTCTTATTATGGTATATGCTGCTTACTTCACTTGTCGTAAGAGTTCTGAAGTTCTGTTACACCTGTCTCAGCTTTATTTTCTTACAAAGTTACTGGGTCACTTGATGTTTACAACACTTGTATTTTTCCACATCTTCATTCAGAAATCTATTAAACTATTTCTTAATTCCCTCCTCTACCCAGGCAACACAGAGACTGTGTGTGTTCTATATGTTTAAATACTTTCTCTAAAACCAAAATATTTTACACCACTTGCCTCTTATGAGATTCACCAGAAAATTAGAAATGAGAGGACGATGAAATGGAAATCAAAATTATATTGCCATTGTGTCAACTTTAGGGATTTGCAGCGTGTACATTCTTTGTACGGAGAGTTCTTTGATAATGGTCATGCTGATAAATGTCCCCGTATATCCAGCCTTTACATCAGGTTCAAGTCCCTGATCATTCCGATAAACATTTCGGTGGCAGTGTCCGTGCTCAGAGACTCCAGTCAAGAACCAGTGAATTTTATGGTTTCTTTACACCAGTTGAAATTATTTTTATTTATCTGTAATGAAGGAACTGGAAAAACAGGGATGAAGAAAGAACCCCTCTCTCAGCCTGGATCTAGGCGTTCAAGATCTCTTCTGTTTTAACCAGTTAAATGCATGAGACTATAAACTCTGAAACTGAAGGTCAACAGCACTAACCATTTTACACTTTGGAGGGAGGGGGGTAGTGTTAGTAAACATGTAACTCCATGCCCTCTTTGAACGTAGATTAGTAGAAAGTTGCTCAGTATAATTGCATTGTATCAGAAATAGAACTTAATACCTAATGTGACAGAACTTGAGTATCAATTCAGATCAGAATTCTAGATCTTATCACTTACACTATGAATTTGGAAGAATTTTTTTAGCATTCTGTTTGAGATTGAAACTTCAAGCGAGAGTTCAGTGTTGGAATATTTTTGTCCTTTCTGACAGTAGACTGTATGAATCTATGAGTCTGCCTTCTTGTCTCCCACAAGTTTTAAGTTTTTTAAAGGAGGATTTGAGTCAATGGTGTGCTTGCTTAAGTTAAATATAACAAAAATCTGTTTTATGTATGTGTATTCTGTGGAATTTGACTGTGACTCTTAGATAACAGTTTCTGCTTTTCAAAATACAGTTACTATTGTAATGTTGTGTTTTTCGTTTAGGAGTTATGGTGTGCCTAATTTCTATTACAAACCAGGGCAATTTGGCAGGGAAAATGTCCTGAAGACAGTGTAGGTTGTTCACTGGGAAAAAGTTTTACGAAATGATGCAGTTATTTGTGACTAAGAGGAGGTTAAGGCCTTCACTCCAACAGCATAAAAGTAGTTAATGAGTGTAATTTAGCTGTGCATTGCTGCTCTGAGTGGTTTTTGACTTGAGCTGTTAGGAACAGGTAGTTGTAACGACTGGCTGGTATCTCTGCTGTCAAGTAGATTTCTAGGACAGGGAGAATCCTGAAATCTTCTTCAAATGCTATGTATTAGCTTTCTAAGAAGAGTTTAAGAAAATATGTGAAGTCTTGCGGAACAACAGAATACGTGTTATATTAGTGAAATATAAAATAGTATTACACCATTCCAATAACCTTTGCTTTAAAGTTAAAAATAGGTAATGCAAATATGAAAGAGTTGTTCCATGTTGTCCTTTGATTTACTCTTTCTCTCCTAGTTTAATGTCCAGATTCAATTTATGTTGTTTCCTCTTCAATTTATGTTGTTTCCTCTCTGTTTTGTTTCTTACGCACAGCAATTAAATTGGCACTCTAGGGAGAAAGTTTAAGAGTAATGTAGAGGGTTCTTAAAGAAAAAAAAAATCAAAATCACAGTTTTATGATTACATGAAAATAGCAGAGTGTTGGTTCATGATTTCTTGTTGTGAGAATGGAACAGCACAATTTGTGAGAATATATTTATCCAAAGGCATCTGGGTATGAAGAGTTCTTATCTCATTGATGTCTTGTTACCCTAGCTAGACAACCTTCTATATGTGCTTATTTGGAGAAGTGGAATTTATCTGATTCTTTTGTCTGTATCAGTTTCCCAGTTTATTTCTAGGAGTCCATCTTTTACTATACTAGAAAAATTATTTGCTTATGTCTGTAAAATCTCTTAGCAATGTGATGAAAAAAATACTGAATGCCATAATGTGATGAAAATAAGACTGAATGCCAAGTCTTAGTTTTCACAATGGTCATTAGTGTTTGAACACACAAGTTTATTGTGTCCCTAACCATGAAGGATGAGGTGGTCTAGTAGACTGATGTTAATACAACATTTAAACATAAAGATTCATTTTTAGTCCAGTGCCATTGATCAATATGGTTGACATTAATCTTAGTGGAGTTCTGACACTGGGTTTCCAAGGTGGACCAACCTGACAATGTAGTCTTGCTTAGTTACTTGCTACTGGGATTGTAGGTATTTCCACACAAAGAATTTGAACTCTTCATGTCCTGAGCATTCTGTGCTCTATCCAGCAAAGAGTTTAGGCCTATGGTTAAAGTAAGCTTTATGAGTAGGCTTCCTTTGAAATCACTTTTTATGTTTCAATTAAGTGAGACTCTTAGTTAGCGTTAAGATCATTCCTAACTGGCCAGTTTCTTTTTCTGCTGTTCATTCCAATAGTTTTGGGTTTTTTTAGGTATAACTGTTGAGTTTGTTTGCTTTTGTTATAGATAATGCTATTATTGGTGGGCTTGAAATGTATTTCTTATTAAATATTTTTCCCATAAAGCTTTTTATAAAATGAACTTGGCTTAAAATAAATGACATTTAATGAAAAAAAAAAGTTATTGATACTTTATTCAAGTGGAAAAATTGCATGAGACTTTCTGTGAATTGTTGTATATCCTATTTGAGAAAGACATGCTTCAGCGTTATTAGGGACTTTGTTCCTTTGCTAAACGGTTCTTATAAGACCTTCATTGCAAAACCTGAAATTGGAAGCAGGAATGAAGGTAATATTGCATAGACTACCAGAGATGAAACTTTTAATTTTCCTGTTGGTAATTCTAAGTTTTTGTTGTTTTTTCCCTGAGTTTGGAAGGTTTTTTTCCTCCTTACAGCCAAAGGTTCTTTCGTTATGTATTTTACTATCTACCAAAAATGGGTTTTGGTACCATTACCATTTAAGGTAAGGTATGTAAAGTTTTGAAACTTTGTTTTTCTATGGTGACTAAAATCCTTTTTTTTTTTTTTTAAAGTTTAGATTAAAAGTATACCCCCTGCTTTGACTAATGATTAGTAGACCACTCTGTAAAAGTCTTTTGACTTTTAACAGATGTTTCTAGATTGAAAAACAATTTTTATCCGTAAATATTAGTTGCATGTGAAATTAGATGTTAATGGAACCAATGCCAATATTCAGAATTAAATTTTTATCCCGATTCTGCAGCAACTTAGTTTTTTTTCTGCACTCATTAGTGTGTGTGTAGTATATTTTGCTGTGTAAAACAATCTTGATACAAGAAGATTACTTTGACACTTCAGAAAGTAAAACTCCGCTACTTTGGAAAGATTATTTGTAGCACCAGTTTCTTTGACAGTCTAGTTCACATTTTAGACACAAACCCCCAAATACTATAAACCGTCAAACTACTTGAAATGTAATGACTGAGATTTTTTGGTTCTTTTTTTAGAAAACGTTAATATCGGTGCTTTTGTGGACCAATGAAATTTGCAAACTTCTTTAAAATTAAGTTTCTCGCTATTACATAATGTAAGTATCCAAAACAGAATTTGTGGAGGGATCTGCTGTGCAGGAGGAAATACTACTAGTGCCAGTTAATATCAGATCTCATACATAGAAACTTGTAGATTAACTTCTAGATAGTTATTTGCAGGTATAACTATCCCAAGTAAACACTATTCTTTTCAATATTTTAAACTTTAATCAAGAAGGATATACCTCAAGAAACCCAAAGTCTTATCAGTAGTTCACAGAGTTTATCTTATTGGGGACAGCTTTGAAGTTCTTATGTTTAACAGTAAAGGTGAAAGAAAGATTGTGTTCAAATTTAAGGTGTCATTCAGTTTCTGCAACTTCAGCTATGTACCCCATCTTTTTAGTGTATTTTTCTGTGCTTGAAAATTCTATGACATTTTCTTTTATGTCTGGATGCATCTCACCCATCCCTGCCCATGACGTACCTTCTTTAAAGTTAAACATTTCTGTAATATACAGATTGTCTGCTTGCTTATTTTGCACCCTGGCTTGCAGGGACGTGGATTTTTAGAAGCTTTCCTTATTTGTAAACCTACCAGTTCTTGTGTAAATGTGTTTTCATTGTAGGTCTTTCACAATAACTTACTGAAGAATAAGCAATAACTAATGAAGTACAGCAGAAGTCAAGGGCATGACCTCAATTTTTTATATCCTAGGGGAGCACTTACTATATTTAGTGTAATACGAATATCATGAAGTATAGGCTAGGTTTCCTTTAGCAACGAAATCCCATAGTTTTTGTGCTGTCATTAGAGCTAGAGCTCGGGCTCTGAAGACACATTCTGAACTAGATTTGTGTTAGTAAAAAAAAATTGTTTCAGGTCCTATAGGAGTATTGATGAATTCAGCATAAGATAAAGTAACTTTGAATTGAACACATGTAGAAAGCAGTTGTGTTTTAGATGGAAAATAACCTTATCTACTGGGATTTCTGTATTGCTTTTTTATTATTAAAAAGTGAAAAAGGAAAAAGCAATTTGGACTTTAATTAAATTATTTTAATCAGATTTGATGATTTGCACTGAAGTGTTTGAAACTGTAAACAGTCAATTTATCTTCATTTAGACTTTTTTTTGTAGGAAACAGTGACATTTATTTGAAGAACTTGGTATGGAAAGTTGCATGCTTTAAGATTTGTAGCATTAAGTGTTACACCATGCCATCTGGAAAAAAATCACCAGATGTACTGTTTATATGTGAAAGGTTCTCATGCGTTGTGGTGAGTTCAAGGCAAAACTCTGACCTAGGCATCAAATTTATGTACGCTATCAGACTATTGAAAAAAATATTATAAAATACATGATGAAAATTCTTGAATAAGTGTGTGATATATTGCTATTTACAATCCATTGGTATTGTGCACTGCCAGTTCTTGCAGTCATTTAGCAATGTGTAAATTTATTTGTAGTCTATGCATTTCTTGTTTGTTTCTGTCAGTATGTATTCTTTCCTCACCGCCCCTGTATCACCTATTTAGTACGAAAGCACACAACGTGATACTACAGTATGGTTTCACAATAGGCATTATATTTCTTGGCAGAATTTGTTCATTGATGGTATGTACAGGTATATGTAGTTCTTAAACTTCTATTTAAAAAAAACCAAACAAACAACATAGAAACCAAAAAAGAAACAACCTGCCTCATATAATTGAATTTTATGGCTATTAAGTTATCATTAACGGATTTGGCTGTTTGGTGAACAATTCTTGATCTTTAGCTTACGTAGTCTAATTAAAGGGCAAAGTATGCTTAATGTTTGCTTTCAGATTTTAAGGAGTAAATTCACATGCTTTGCATTTTCACGTACTTTCCCACTTGTTTTTATTGCTCTACTACCATGTTTTTCATATTGTTGTCTTGTGATTACTTTCCTGTTGCTTTATTAGATAACTAATGGAACAAAGGAAGCTGAGAGGTTCTCTAGGGGAAACAGCAAAATAAAATGTTGATAAATATACAACATAAGCACTAGAAGGATATTCTCACTCATGTCAAAAATTATAGCAACAGTATAGTAATTTCTTCATAACTGTATTTTTAAAGTTAGTATTATGTGTTTTAAATATATTTAGGAGCAAAACCAGGGCAAATATATAGTTTTTGCAGCAGGAGCAGTTGTTTTTTTTTCTGTGCATATATATGTACATGGTGGATTCTTTTCAGCATAAAAGTCCTTTGACTACTAACTATAGGATTGAGACATTAATATTATTCCTTTTTTTTTTTTTAGTCTGCAAGAAGGAAAAACAGATGAGACCAGAATTTTATTTTGCTTTTTCTTTAATTCTAATTACAGTGCTAAGCTTGAGGAAATTATGTTCTGGGTTCTTTTTTTTGAATGCCTTGCCTTATACCGTGTGGCATAGATTAAGTTTGTAGGAAATTTAAAAGCTTTTTTACTTGTGGTTCTTTTTTTTTTTTTTTCTTTTTCAGGTAAAATTTCCATTATAAATTGTTATAATTTTACTTTAAAAGGACTCTTGCAAAAATACAGACTTGTTAAGTTTGTCATGTGTACAATTAAGTCTTCATTCTCGTATTGAAGTTTTTCATTTAAGTTGGGAAGGTTAGGAAGACTTTAATCAGTTTGTGATAAATGGACGTTGTGTTGTCCTTGCCACCTCAATTTTAGTGAGCATAGAGAGAAGCTTGGAATTACTTTTCTCCCCAAATAAAAATGGAAGATCTTGCTACAATCCTTTGTCATTTGTTCAGAAAAGTATTTGTCACCAGGGCATCAGTCACTCCTGTGGGCATTAATTTCTACGGAGCACTTCTTCTGTCAACGATGGAATTACCGCTTTGAGTTTTATCTTGAAGAGTGATATAAGCTACTGATTCAGGTAATGTTTTGCTGCTCACCAATAATCTGCTGAATTGAGTTCTGATTACAAAATTGCTATTAACAATCCATATGTGTATACGAACATTAGTGTAGAATAAGTAGGGCTGGAGAGCAAACTACAATGCTTTAGCTATTTCTTCTGATATCTCCCTGTGGAGAGACATAAGGTGCATCTACAAGGCAAAATGTTCTCACGAGATATGTGTGATGACTGAGGATATAGAAGTAATAATAATGTAGAAATAGTGTAGCTCTAGTAATGCAGGGCATTCAGTGAGCAAATTTATTCTGTTCTTGTGCAAAGCCTATAAAAAGCTATATATGCTTGCACTTTTATTGATTTTGGCATTTGAATTTGATGTGCAGGGATAAGCGGTGGTGGAGTCTCCGTCTCTGGAGACATTCAAAACCCGCCTGGATGTGTTCCTGTGCAGCCTGCTCTAGGTGAACCTGCTCTGGCAGGGGGGTTGGACTAGATGATCTCCAGAGTTCTCTTCCAACCCCAAAGTTCAGTGGCAATGTTGTAAAAGTTGATTGCTGAGGTGTGGTGTTTTGGAGGCAACACAAAATCACTGCTCTTATCAAAAGGGTATAGCTTATGAACTACTAAAGCTGAAACTTGGGAAAAAAAATTTCAGTTGTTGGTATGCCTAATTTCCTGACTTTAACTAAATTTCAATTCAAATGATGAAGATAAAATGTTATTTTTTTTAAAAACATATTTGGCACCTTTCAGAAATTTTGCTTTCTCTTTCAGTAATACTTCAGAGCTGTGCAAATGCTTATGAGTACCAGAGAAAGACCCCAGGAGATCAGTGGCTCTGTTTGCAAATACTATCCGTAAATCAACTATATGCTATATATAAATATATATATATATGCTATAGCATTTCTGATGTTTCGGCTGAGAGTCAATTCAGGATTGCCAAGATTTAAGTGTGACTATTTTTTGATTTTTAGAGTATTTGTTTTCTTTGATTCCTTTTGTTGTAGCAACTGCAAAGGTATGAGAGAATGAGAAAACCCTTAATCTGTGGGGGAAATTCTTTAGGTATTTTTTTCAGCCATGGTTAACCTTAACTAAGCTCTTAACTAAAGGAGTAAGTGCAAAGAGAAGAATTAAAGTGAGAGGAAAATAAGAGTATACACACTGAAAATTTTAGAATAGTAAGGAGTGATGGGTTTTTCCTTGACTCTTTCTGACAGTGATTGGAGAGAGGAGAAAATTTCAGAGTGAAAGCATTGTTTGAGATCTTTGTCCTTTGCTATGTATGCACATAAAATTTAAGTAGTTTGCCTGTTTAGCAGCAAAATGAGAGAAGCCTCTTCCTATCGATATGTTGCTTCAAGGTTCTCAAAGATAAACTAACCTCTGGCATATAAAGATATGTCTTCAAATACCTTTTAGAGTACACTTTTTTTGTTTTGTTTTTACTCTAGACTATAGCATCTTCCCTTTTCCTGTAAGGACAGATTAGGAGCTTGACCCCAAAGTATTGAAATAAAAGATCATACTCTGGTGAGAAAGCATGTGATTTATCTTGGATATTGCTATCACTGTTGCATGACAGCTTTATGATTATGGGAGTATTTAAGACAAGCTTAAGACTCTTCAAGTGTGTTCACAATAGTCTTGACAGAATTGATATTAGAATAGGTGTTACTAGTTAATACTACAGTAACCTTTTCACTATGTTAACTATATTCCTGTACGTTAGACACTGTTTTCTTTTTTTTCATCATGAGACTATCTGGAAATCGAGGAATTAGTAAGACATTTATCTTTTAAGTCTTTCTGTTTTGATTAGTGTGACAGTTGGAGAGCGAGAAATTTTGCAAAAGCTTCCATCTCCTGAAAGGTCATCCCTCTTCTACATAATTTGAGTTGTAATTAAAAGCAAGAGTGTTTAAAAGGGGAGTGAGCTTAATGGATACTACACTTGATTAAAAGGGCAAATCTGCTATCACTACAAATCCTGCTTTCCAAGTGTCTGGGTTTCCTTATCAAGAGATCTTTCTCCTTTTCACCCCCCTGGATGCGCCTTTTAAAACCTTATGTAAGTTTCTTTTTCCATCCGTACTAATCGTTAAGAAAACAGTCTAGGCAGTGGTAAATTGCTAACATTATCATCAGACGAATGAAAAGTCTTAAAGCTCTGTAGATGACCGCATTGGTTTTGCTGACTGGCTGTTACTATCTCTGCCTTAAATCAGAAGGTGTGGTGTGTGCAAGTTCTGTGCTCTCTACTGGTACATCACTAACCCCAGTGTCCTGGTCTGATAACTCTGCAAATTATTGCATCTGCAAATAGTAAATATTTGATTTGCTTCTGCCATACCAAGATAGGAAATTTGCTAGGGAATGATTTGACCAATATTGCTGTCTTTCCCGCTTTTGTATTTCTTTCCTATTTCCCTCCCCATCTCTTGCATGCTGAGTTTTTTGCTTGTCACTTACTTGATGGCATATGGCAACAGTCAGTTGGCATATATATGTCATGTGTGAAATTTTCCAGTGCTGAATAATTCTAGGTAAGATTGCTCATGATCAGTTCCACTATAGTTACTGCACTAGTAGTGTTTGTTGCCTTTCTTTGTAGCTATGAACATAATTGTCTTGGAGAAATTTTGCTTTAATCCAAATGTCAGGTACCTTAAAACTTCATTGTGTTCACAGTGTCCTGTGATAGGGCAAGAGGAGACTAATTTTTATTTCTGAACAGTTTTGGTAGTAGACTTATAAGTGAAGAAAAACGCCTATGTTTTCTGCAACCCATGATCCCTTCTCCTAAGCTCCACAAAATCTGCTTTTGATGTAATTTGTATCTTTGCCTTTGGGATACAAATTCTTAGAATCTGGGAAAAATAAAAGAACCAGGTCATGAAAAGTTTTGATAACAAGAATGCTGTTTCTCAAGGATGTCAGGATATTGTGCAGTTCCTCATGACTAGAAACATCTGTCACCCTGAAAATTAGTTAGCTAGTAGTGGAAAAACTTTAAGGAGAGACCAGCTTTGTACAGTTCGTATATCTTTATATATTCATTTTTCTGTTAGAATTATTACTGGGCAAGAAATAAAATCAGAATATAAGTTCCATGGCTTGTATTGGACTAGAAAGGCAGTTCACTGCCAGGATGCTTAACATGTTCCTTAAACAATCAGAAAGTTCTTTCCCCTTATTTCCCTTCCCTAATTTCTGTCATTACATTTCTGCTATTTCTCTTCTTCAAGTCTTCCAAATTATAAAAGTTATTTTCACCAAGACCTGAGGCTAGGCATGTGAATTGTCTTTTCTTAGGAGCAGTGGAGAATGTAAATTAGATATTGCCATATTATAAGTGGAGATATTGATTCCTTTTGGCTAGAAAAATGGTACCAGCATTAAAATATCTCAAAATTTTTGTTTCGGGGAAAAAAGAACAAAATGTAAATGAACCATTCAGAAAGCTAATTCTGATGGATGTTGAATTAAATGTGGTATCAATGTATTGCTTCTTTTTGTTTGGAGTTGTTTAATGTTACAGCCTAAGACTACTATGTAGATTAAAAATACCACAATGATGCATCTGGAAGAGAAAAAAAAGTGTCGAGGAAAAAAAAGTGTCAAGGAAAAGTCATTGGTTATTTTTTTCTTTTTTTTTCCCCCCTTCTTCCTGGAAATAGCCACATTTGGACAAGTTGAGTTATCTTTGGATATATTTGCAAAACAAAGAAAACTTGGTCATTGTCCTAGGTAAAGCACTACTGGGTTTGTGTATCTTGTGATAATCAAGGTTTCCTTGCTTAACTAACTATTGAGAAGTGAAACTGAGGTATTCATAAGGTAAAGCTGAGACTCATCTTGCCTAACTTTAATAGTTCAGAAACTTAGCATTTTCTGCAGACTTCCTCTGTAGTAACTGGGCACAGATGTCTGCTTTAAACAGTGTTTTGTTGTAATTTTGTGTATGATGTATCACCCTGTCAAAGTGGTTACCTTTTTCTGTCAGGAAGGATGGTTGTCCTAGATGCTCCATACTGATGAAACAGCTAGTTTTTAAATGACTAAAATTAGATACAGTAGCCTGTATTAGACCAAGACCCAAATTATACGTGTTTTGTAGAAGTGGGTGGAAAAGCAATTCCTTTCTCTTATGTAGATTCAGTCTGTAATAGAATAAAATATAAAACTTGCATGTTAAAGAGTTGCTTTATGTATAGACTATTTCAGGGTTTTTTTCAGTGAAGCATTATACTGCTAAAAAAAAAAAAGTAAAAAATTTAGTCCTGGTATGCATAGTTACTATGTAGTTCACTGACCTTTCTCTAGAACCTGTTATTCCAAACATCTACTGAAGCATAAAAATTATTTTGTCTCGACATTCTTCCACTTCCAATCAGGTTTAAGGTTATTCCTTAAGAATAAGATAGACTTTCAAAGTTATTTCCTACAGGATCTTTTCAGGATTTTTATTTCTTTTCTGGGCTTTAATTTGAATAAACTTGTTGATGAATAGATACCCTTTTACAAGCAGTAGATACCCTTTTTATGACCACACCTGTGTTAGAGAAGATACATTTTATACTGTTAATTAATTATTTCTTAGATTTTTCACAGAAATGAATGATTTAGATTAGACATTAGGATGAAGTTCTTTACAATGAGGGTGGTGAGACAATGGAACAGGTTGTCCAGAGAGGCGGCGGAGGCCCCATCCTGGAGACATTCAAGGCCAGGCTTGATGAGGCTCTAAGCAACCTGATGTAGTTAAAGACGTCCCTGCTTACTGCAGGGGGGTTGGACTAGATGACCTTTAAAGGTCCCTTCTGACCCAACACATTCTATGATTCTATGATTTTCAGGTGACCTTGTTTAAATGTGAAATATTGCAGTGTATTTTCTGTATGGTGCAGGACTGATAAAGAGCATGACCTGAAATTCTTGGAAATCTTTAGAGTACTTCAGTGTGCTGTGGGTTGGACCTCGAAGACAAAGTGCGGGTTAATGCACTCGGTGGATAAGAATGTCCCCTTTTTCCTTGCCCTGCATGTAATATAGTGCACTACTTTCTCTGAAGTTGGTGTAGGCATATATATTTTGTCAAGAATTCTGTTTTTGCCGTACTGCTGCAGTCTGCAGAGCAGGTGTTGCTTTCTTCAGGGAGATACAGAAAAAACATTCTTAAATGTGGTATAGCTTGTTAAGGAATTGTAGCTGCTTGCTGTGAATTGCTCTTCTGTCACTCAACAAGCCACGTCCATTTATTTTCAATAGTTTCAGGGAGAACCTTCAAAAGTTGCTGATCAGAGTAACAAATCGAAGGATGAGTAGTAAATTCTGTAGGGAAAAAAAAAAAAGAAGTGAAAGCAGATGAGGTCAATGTTTAAAAAACCCCAACTTCATAAATGAAGTAAAAGCGACACAAATGTGAGGTATAATATGCAGATATATCATGCATAGGAAAAAATGTTCAGCAAAAAAGGACAAAAATCTGAAAACAAGAAATGAAGCAAACAAAACAGCTTCGTGTAGACTAGATGTCATACTCTGGTTATCTAGGGATGCATTATATAGTATTTATAAAGTTGCTTTAAAGTTATAAAGACAAAGAAAAATTGTGAAACCTCTAAGCTTTGCACTGCAACTGTTTGTTTTTGAGCCTGAAAAAAAAAAAAAGAGAATTTCACAATGTATTAAATTACCTATGCAAAGGTAAAAGCTTGGGACTTTACTCCAAAATGCACAAAACATTGAAAAATGGATGTGAGGGCTATTTTCAGCATGTTTTCTGAAATGAAACAGCTTTCTTTATAAACATTTATTTTTTTAATTTCCTATGTAGCCTTAGCCTGAGAGACAATGAGAATTCCAAGTAAAAATATTCTGAATTTAGGGTCTTACCTAAGGGACTTTGTTTTAGAAGGGTGGCGAGGGTGGGGGCATCAGGCCAAGAAAGTGTTTTGTGGCTCATTAACACCTGACAGATCCTGACTGAAGGCATTCTTTCTCCTTCAGCCAAAAGAGAAGAGGCAGCTCTCTGTCAATAGATGTTTGCAAGTAACTCTTTTAAGAAAACACTCACTAATGGAATTTGTTTTTCTAGCTAGCCAAAAAGTATTCTATTATGGACTATAAGAACTCTTGTCTTTCGCTTATAAAATTAAAGTGATTTTGGGCCACAGGATATAGTCAGGAAAACATTCTGGAAAGAATAAAAAGTAGACTGTTTTATGTGAATGGAGTATGTAAAATACTTCTAGAAGTCATTTGAGTGCTTTAAATGGAAGCTTTATTTAATGGAGTAAAGCGAGCAAAAAAATTTTGAGCAGCTGGGAATAAGTAAGTGCTGGTTTTGAATACGGAGTAATGCTTTTAAAAATTCTTGAGAATTAAAAGTGCTGGTCTGTGTTGTGCAGAGGAATTAAGATAATGATGACATGATCATCATTGCTTTTACATTTAAAAGCAAAGGATAACTGGTACTGTACACTCAAAGAAAATCTTCGTTTACTTTTTTTTCTTCAGTGTTCCTTCAGATAAGTTAGATATCTTCTATTTTTTGAGTGTTACAGCAGACTTTAAAAAAAAAATAAAAATCTTACTGGGATAGGAAGTGTTAATTCCAGATCCTGATCTCTCAGTCTATACGAGGTTCCAGTTTGTTTTTCAGTGCTCTTGGAACATCACTTGTGAACAAGTGTAGAGGAGGATCTAAATAGATTTAGTCCCACTTTCTATTTTTTTCAGTGAAACTGGAAAAAAATGTGATATTTGTATGGTGTATTTCTTTCAGAAATTGTATTTTGCTTAAAACCTCCAGTGCAGTTTCATAGTAGTCATGTAAAATAATTGAAATTACAGTTGTCCTTACAGAGAATAGTTAATCCACCCTAATAGGAAAACAGTTCTTGTGTCTATACATTGTTCTAATGTCATATGGCAAAGTAGTTCTGCTGCAAAGTACTTGTACTCTTAAGTCTGACTCCTTTTTGCTCAAATTGAATGTACCCTCAGATCTTAGACTTGTGATTTCACCTATACTGGGGTAGCCTAAAGATGAGTTTCCTAGTTTTTGGCAAGCCCTGAGCTGTTTCTGCGGAGTTTTTGTCACGCAGAGCTGTGACCATCTGGTGGTAGATGTTTTATTTCTCCTTCTGGAAGTAAACTTTGTCCACTGAACCTAAATATTCTCTAATCCCATGAAAGTAACTCTTGTTCTGAGGAGCCCTGGTAGTACTTTTTATCTAGAAATCTCCTATTTTCTAATAGTAACCCAGGAAAGAATGCTTACTTTCTTTAGACAGGAAGCCTTCATCTCTCTTTGTATACTGAGCATTATCTAACTATCTTTGGGAGTTCCTGTTTTGTGTCTTCGCTGGTTTGGAGGAAAAAAGAAGTATCTTGTATCCTTAATGGAACTCGGACTGTCCTTAAAGTCAAGAGTCTAGTAGAAGAAGAGTTACTTCACTTCTAGAAGAAGAAGAGTTACTTCACTGCTCTTGAAAGTTTTGTTGAAATTAAGCTGCTTAGTACTGTTTTGCTTTCTTTTTGCCTTTCTAGGGAGTGTTTTTCTTGTTAACTTAAGACAATATAACCATACAGAAAGTATGCTAATGACTGGGGTGTTATGAAACCATTGTAGGACAGCCTTAATTTTCTAAATGACCATAAACAAGAATAATTCCCTAATTATTTTAGACAAAATTAGTCTTCAGTAAATACAGAATTAAATTACTTATCTTTTCAGTAAATATTTTAATAGTTGTTTCTTGTAAAAGACAAAAGCATTCTAAAATCTAGAAACAAGAAGTATCTTCAATTTTACCAACACAAATTACAAGTTTAATGATTAAGGAGGCAATGCACACATCTTTCTTATGGTTGTGTTTCATTCTATTGAAATTTATGGTATGAAGATAATCCTGATATGCACGCAGTGGCTTACCGTTTGAAGTAAGACCTTTCTGGCATTAGTGGCTTTTTTATTGGTGAATGGAATTATTTGCTTTTACATAACAGATTTAAGAGTGCTCTGACCATGAGTGTATAATTCTTTATACTTACAACACTGTGGAGAAATCTGCTGAAAAAAATAAACTTCTCAAATTTATGAACTAAATACACAGCATGCTTATCAGCCTTCTGTCTATTTTTAGCAAGTTTATAGGAAATTGCACTCTTCTCTAAAATATGATCATTATTGCTAAGATGAACTCCAGTACTACTTTAGTGTCTCATGTCAGTGGCCTGTTTCTTATTCTACATTATTGTAGATGAATTTGAATTCTAAACAAAAGATTGCGTTTGACTATGTGTGTGGGCATGCTTTTCTTGAAAAGTGAATATCTGTTCAAGAAGGAAATGCGATGCTTTTTTTTTTAGTTTCTATTTTCATGAAGAACATCACAAAGTCCTAGTTTCCTTCAAAGGAACGAAAAAACCGCCGAATTTCTCATGAAAGAAGAGAAATGTACGGTCAATTTCAGAAGGTAGCTTAATGAACAAACAGTGCCAGAATTAACGTCACTGGTAAAGAAACATTGAATCAGGACTAGTAAAATGGCTTCTCCACTGATAACCAGTTAGATCTTTGTATTACACAATTGTGTGGAGAGAAACCAGGCAGATATTCTTACGTGTTTTTTTCTCCTCTTTTTCTTTTCAGTAGCTTATATAGCTGGTAAGAGGATGGCTTGCAATCTTGTTTGCATGTAATAAAGATATACCTGGAAAAGGAAGGCTTTGTGTAACTTGTGTATCCAAAAATCTGTTCTATGGCAAAAGGCTCCATCATATACTCAAGTATCAAAACTACTTAAGATAGCAAAAGCCACAAAGGCATAATGCTGTCACTTCAAAATGATACAAAGGCACTTCAGAGCAGCAAATACTATTACAGACTTTATCGGCATGATATCAGTTCTTTCCTCCATCAACTCCTTTACTATACAAATCAAAATAATCAGGTATTTAACAAAAGTGATACAAGGCAAAGATGCTACTCATCTCCTGTAAGTTAAAATGACTGCAACTAAGGAAGATAATTATTTTGTTGCTCCATCCATAATTCCCTAATTCATCTATAAAGTGTATTCAGAAGGACTTCGTAATTTTGGCACTATGCTCATTGCAGGCTGTTTTAAACCAAGTAGTTGGCGTAGGTGCAATAATATGTCTTATTACGCATAAGTCACTGGAAATCTTGTTATTTTTTCACTTAGTTGCTTATAAAAGTCCCTTTCCTTGGATATATTATATACAATGCAACAAGCAAATATTTGGAATTGTTGCTTAAGTGGGTGCTGGTAGGCAGTCATTAGAGGGTAACGCATATTCTCATATTGCTTTTGGTCTTTCCAAAAGCTCAGGCAGCTGTCTCTGAGCATTTATTTAGTGTGTGAAGCAGAATTGGCAGCTTACTGAATGTTTGCAATCAGAATACTTTTGTTAGACATGGCAATAATGGGGCTGCAGGATTGCCTAGGATCTTCGTTGGGATAAACTGTTAATGTCAACGTTGTTTGCTGAAAATACAGGCTTTATTTGCCAACTCTTGAAGTCTTGAGTCCTTTTTAATTTTCCTATACTTGAAACTCTTTGTGCAAAAGAAGCCCCTTTGAGAATCTACCAAGCTAATTGGTTTCAAAAAAGGATGACAGTACTGGATTTGACGGGGAAGTATATGGTTGATGCATGTATTTGTTTCAGACTCTGCAATTTGTTGAGGAAAAATGGAAAGGAATTTTTTTTTTTAAACAACTTGGTGTCCTGTTGCACGCTGGTCAACTTGATGTGTTGCTGTTCAGAATCAGATAATCACATATTATCAAATAGAGCTCATCTGACGACGTGTCTATCTAGAACTAAAAATTGTGAAATTTTTAGTGTGGTATTTCTGTGCAGCACAGTCAGACCTGATCCCTTATAGAGCTATAAAAGAGCTTCTCTTCTCATTTAACGATTCATTAGCCACTGTTTTTTTCAGATTTGTTCTGTCCTGCTATCAGTTTCTTCATCAAACTCTCCCAAGAAGTGTTCCCAAATACTCTATTTAATCAAATTCATCAAGTTCTCTACACTTAGAGGTGTATAGTGGCAACAGTTTGCTTTTGAGTTTTCACTTATCTATAGACACAATTTCACAAGTGCTTTTGAGAAACTCCAGTAATTTTCTCTTGAGTTCTCTGTTTTTATCCTCTGATTTGCTGCAGTCCGGTGGCATAAATCAACCCGTTGTTTCTGTCCTCCAAAACTGTCCTCCTTCTGCACCCTTTCTCTTTACAGGAGATTAAAGAAGTTACATTCTTTTAGTTTTTAAAATCCCTTGAATCTGGCTAAAGTCTGGATCTGTATCAGTGGTTTGGTAGACACTCAAAGGTACGTAGTCAGAAACTGTAGGAGGAATACCAAGTTAACAGCTACAGTTGTGTGCTAAAACATATAGAAGGGGTTAGATGAAGAACTGAAAAAGTAATTTTAACATACCTTTTGACTTTTAATTATACTGTTCCCAGTGTGCGTTCTTGTTCTCTCCTCTAAACGTAGCCAAGGTTGGAATTGGCCACCAGAGGGCAAACTAAACGTCTGCACTCCCCTCTTCTATATGTTCTTGAAAATCAGCTGCAGTTGTTCATGGCAATATAATTTGCTTTTTCTATACAGTAATTGTAAATATTTTTTCAAGAAAACACTTTTTTCACTGAAGAGGTCGTATTGACTTGGCTCATTGTGTGTCAACAATAACCTGAAAGACCAACTCTGAAACAGCAAGTAGCTGTTGAGTACAATTACATAAAACATGAACTAGTTATGCATCTTACTGCTGGATAGGTTTTGATGGCATGTGTAAGCAGAAGGCAGTCTTTGAGTCTTTTGCTTCTCCTTACTGTCTGAAAGAGCATTAATCAGTATGAGGCTATCAAAGAGGCTATTATATATACAGTAGGAAGGTTTTAGTCGTGTAAGATTGTAATAAACTTTTGTGAAGTCCCTTTCCCTGATATTGCAAACACTGGCATTCAAAGGGAAGTTCCTATATGTTTGAAATAAGATAAAATTTTGGTGTTCTGTAATTCCAAATATTTCTAGGAGTTTCCTTCTACACTTGAATAGAACTTTAATTGCATTCCCTTTAGATGAAACCTGTTTACTAGACAGAATTTTAGGAAAGTTTTGGCTGAGGCATACACTGAATTGGTTCTCAGTTTACTTATAAAAGATGACACATCTCAATGTTTATGTATTTTTAGGTCAGTAGAAACAGAGAAAGAATATATTTCTTTTAAGAATAATGTACAAAATCAAAATGTATTGAAAATAAATAAAAATCCACTCTGAAATAATAATTTAACTGTAACAACAAGGGAATTGATGATAGTAACTAAATTTAGTAGCTTAAATTGAGATTATTTTATGTCATTGTGTACTGACAGGTGTATTTTAATGTCAATTGGGCTTTCCTTTAAAGAATATCTTTCCTATTTGACATATTCTTATGGCTGTCAGATCAAATAATATATGGAAAAAAATGCATTTCTTATTGGAATGGAATGTTACAGTGACTGAATTTGGTGTCAGTTTGCACACTGACCTTAGACTATAGGTGAGTACACTTTCTTCCCAGTGTTTGTTAATGTCAAGCTATGATTTGGTATGTTTCTGTTTGAATTCAGGCTTCTTGGCTGTGGTAAACTTATTTCATCGAAACTTCAGTATGGCCTATATCAAACCACTGTGAAGGTAGATGAGGTATTGCAGGATAGAAAGAAATTATTTGAGAGGTTCTATATTGCGTGATTTTGATTTGCAGAAATTTTTGATTTATTAACCCTCATGTGAATTTTAGGTATCTCTGCAAGACAATGATTAACATGGCCGGTATGTTTATCATAAAATTTATCTGTCATTCTTTGTCAACATTTCTAAATATATCTCTTGTGTTTGTTTCTTGGGATTTGATATGACCTCGTAGAAATGCACTGGGTTCGCTTTGGATTACTCATTTCATAATGAGATCACTTAACAGTTGGAAAATGATCCTGACAGAGTAAATTAAATGTTTGACAACTTTTAAGTGGATGTGTTTTGTAGACAGTGTGTTGTAACATAATTAGGTTTTTCTTTTGTCTGGTAGAGGGAGGCTTTGAACTTATACATCTGTATAACAGGTACCTACTAGAATGAATTATAGTAAAGGACTGTTTTCTTTAGTGGCAGTTTGATATGTTTTTCCACAACATCTTGACCATACATGTTACACTTCACAAAGTTTGTCTGTTGAAAGAGTGACTGGGCAAGATGAACATGTCATTGTGTGGAGCTGTGTCCCTGGGTTCTTAAAAGATCCAAGAAAATAAACAAAACACTACAAACTCTCTTGCAATAGAAGAATAACAAGTTTCAAGCATTTGTTTCATAAAGAAAATATGTACATTCTCATACATACAGAATTGATTCTAAGGCTATTTCAGATGCAGTTTTTTTGAATTTCCTTTTTATCATGTGACTCCAGAGGTTGGATGCTGTTCTGGAGCAGTGCGATTCAATGCAGAAGGAAGGAAAAATCTTCCAGGAGGAGGCCCCTGAAAGCACAGAAAAAGTGATCTTAATGGTAGATTATTATTTTTTTGTTTTTTTTTTTTAGAAATTGCATTGCAGTTTATAAGATGGAAATCAAAACATCCAGTGTTGTTGTTCAGGATTTAGATGCTCTGTTAAAAATACTGATTTTTCACCTACATTTATTCCACTTAACAACTCTAGAGAAAATGTGTGTGTTCTTATGTAAGTGAGAAAGCGTGGCTATGACTGTTCTTAAGGGAAAGAACAGCCTATAAGCAGAATGACTCTTTTGTTGGTCGCTCCAGTTTTCAATAGGTGGGGCTGGAAGCTGGAAAGGTGAATGAAGGGAATTTTTGACTTGGGAATGTCAGCTTTTCAGAAACAACTTCTATGTAATGACATTTCCCTACCTCTTACTTTCCAAAGACTTTTGTAAAATACTTGTTTGTGTCTCATCTTTATGGTGGATCAAACAGTTTTTTTTTTTCTTTTTCAACAGAAGTTTGTTATCTCAGAACAAAGGTTGTTTAGATTTGAAGGAGATTCACCTGAAGATAATGTAGAATTATCTGACATATTTATAGGTTCTGATTTGGTCTGATTTAAAAAAAAACCACAACATCAACCAAACAACAAAAACAATGCAATAAAAAAATCCCCTGAAGTGGAAAAAACTTCTGTTGCATGAACAGAGTATAGTGGACAACCTTAAGGGAGGTAATTCATAACATATCAACTGAATTATTGGGACAAATGAATTCCCCAAAAATATTCTGTTCACACATGAACAGAGGGATTTCCAGATGCATCAGCAAAAACTGCCATAGATGGCTTTCCTTTCTCTGCCTTTTCTGTTCCAAACAAGTTCTTGCTGCCTCTGCGTGAGATGAGTGACTGTTCAAGGATGGGACATTGGGGGGGGGGGGAAAAAAAGGCTTTTCAATAACTACTCTATATTAAGTCAGAACTGACTCAGATACGGTGTTAACAACTTGAACCTTAATGACTTAAGATGCATGTTTTCTCTCTGGTAGAGTTCTTTTAAAAAACTGATATTTTCAGGTAATCCAAAGAAATTTCTTGTTCTGTCATTATGAATGCATCTTGTATATGTAACTATGTAATTTTGTTTGTTTAACAAACTGTCTTACTTCCAAGGGTGGTTGTTGTTATTGTTTTAGTAATGCGCAGTTAGTGTATTATAGACTGCACTTTAATGAAGTAATTATTGTGGCAAGAAGAGTCTGCATCCACTTTATGAAAGTCTTTTGCTGGTTAATGCAATCAAATTTGTAGTTATACCCATTCAGCTTTTTGTGTCTCTTTTCTAGGGTTGGTCTATTTGATCTTGTACTGTGGGGATTTAAAAGTTTCAGATCTTCTAGCGGAAAAAACAATTCCTCATTGATAGACAAATCCACACATGCGCAATGTTGCCTATTGCTTTTTACGATGCTGGCTATTAGCAGTCTGTTTTGTAATTCTTTGACATTTGAATTGAATCTGGAGTTTTTCAGGAGTCACTTAGCAACCATCTCAGCTTCTAATAAAACATAATTGGACCTTATCCTTCTGCAGAATAGTATCTGAAGTAACTGTATCAATGTCTCTGGAATATTTTCTACAAATGTAGCAGAGTTGAGAGAAGAAATAAGATGATTTTTTCCTTAAGTTATACAAGAATAAGATTGTTTGTAACTAAGATGTTCAATCCATATATCAAAGTTGAGATATACATGTAACTCTTAGATTCTAATAAGATTGCATGCAAATTTCTGTATTTCAGTTCTCTCAATCAGTATTGCTCTCACAATGAAATAACAAGCTTTAAAAAGCAGGTAAAGTGTATGACTTACATATGTGGTATTGAAGCAGTACAAGATATCAAGGTCGGAAAATGGCTTTGGGGTGACATATTCATGATGTCAAGCTGTTTACCAATGTATATTTAAGGGAAAGGTATGTCAGGCAGACAACAGTTGACCAAAGTTAAGACCTATAGAGTACAACTGGGTTACCTAAACACAGACATGTAGTTTCAGTTTAGATGCCATAAATTATTGCCTGCTCTCCACCTGCCAGTCCAGGAGTGCAGATTTCCCTTAGAGTGTTATGTCATATATAACAGCCCCGTACAGTTCTGTAGAATCCCCTAGGTAAGACAATGTTTAGGCATCTGTATCCCACCTCAAGTCCTAATATAAACTTTTTCATAAGGTAAGCAACGTGTGAGAAGTATGAAAAGCAATTTTTAATTTGCAGTGTAAAATCAGAGTATCACTTGTGTTTCTGAAAGCAATACCAAATAGAGAGATTGAGTTAGCCCTAAACAGTCTTTAGTACCTTTTCCTTGAAACATTCTGACTGATTTGAGGACACTGTTGAGTAATAAATAGTATTTGTAATTATTTGGATGAGCTTGTAACCTTCATTGGGCAATTATCAAGTTTACATAAGCCCTTAATAACCAGCAATCAAAAGCTTCTCTCATACACCAAAATGATATCCATGGTATGAAGCAAATTATAATTCTCAGGTTATTGTTCTGTCTTACCTGTGAAAATTACCCTGTTTTATCAATCAACACTTGCTTGTCAAGACTGCAGTTAGAATAGTGTGCCTAGTTCCGGTGCCCACATCACAGATGAACGAGTTTGTATTGTGACCCCTATCCTCCCGTTTAAAGTTTCCATTTTTAATGTATTTGGTGATAGCTATCCTATTTGAGTGCAACTGTATTTCTTGTTCATAGATTTATGGCTTTGTATGAAACTTGTTTGAAACACACAGTTTGTTTGCAGAAGGCAAGCCGATGATGCACAACTATAGAGATGTTAAGCTACACCCATTGGCTTGCCTTCTGCATTATTTCTTTCCTGCTCTTGTTTTGGCTATTTTATTTTTTAAAGTATAGAAATATTGAAAAGATAAAAATGGTATTTGGTCAGGTACCTAATGCTCGTAACATACTACAAGAAATAAATCTCATGCATACATAGTAATAACTATGTAATGGTGATTTGTATGAAATATATGTGGGAACATCATACAAATTGAGCTTTATGGCCATCTAGCCCAGCAGTCTATGTCTGATAGTTGCCAATAACAGGCGTCTAAAACAGCAGAAAAAAGCAGAGAAGTAGTTAAAAATTATTCTTCAAATTGCTTTTCCATCCTCTTGAAAATATTAATTTATTTTCTGAAAATCCATGTAACTATGGTATCTTTCTGTATTTCTGAAGTGTAATATAGCTGCTCCCCTTTTTTGTCTTCCGTTTTGCTTTTCATGGCTGTAGTTGCAGCCTTGGATACAATTTACAAAAAGCCTATTGGTGAGATAATGGTTTTATTTCATATTCCAGACGTTGTCCCATGCAGATTTTTTAAAAATTAAGAACAAAACTCCATGTAACTCAATTACATGAACCATATCTATTCCATGGTTCCACAGAATTTAACCAGGAGCAGACTCAACCTTCTGGTTAAAATAGATCCAGATATCTTGTTACTTTTTAATAGAATGGATTTCACCAGGTATGACTACATCATTTGGCTTCTTCCTAAACATGGAACAAAAAAATATATTGGATGCTTTTGACTTTGAATTTTCAACAGTAAATCAACAAGCATTTCCATCTGGTAACGAAGAAAAAACATATTTAGGGTTATATTTTCAGCTTAAATTACTTTACTCCTGCTGTCCTGAAGTTTGACCATATAGTTCTCCTTTTTAACTCTTCATTAGTTGTTTTTCGTTTCCTAGCCCTTGATTTGTATCTGTGGCTGTCAGTGATCCCTTTTTCCCACTTTTGAAAACTTAAAAAAAAAAAATATTTTTTTTTTTTTATGCTAAAGGAGTTTTTTAACTGTTATGAATGGCTGTTGGATTTACCACTATTTGGAAATCGGTGATGTTCTTAAAGAAGTCTCAGTTGTCACTTACATTGCTTGTTTGGGTTCTGTTGTGTACCAATAAAACAATTCTAACAATTCTGATCAAGCTACAATCAGTTCTGCATTTTTTTTCTTTACCTCTGGTTAACAACTGTTTCAGTTTGTTAGGTGCAGTGCTTTCAAATTAGAAAGTTATCTATAATATTTAGACATTCTGAAGGTATTTCAGTTTTAGAAGTGCTGTTTTTTGATAAGATTATCAGATTAGAAAAAGGATATAACAACAATTTACCAGAGAATTTGTTAACTAGGTACCATAGCTCATGTATTCTGTCCTCTAATCTTTGCCCTTCATTAGTGAATAATATTACGGTGCATATTTTCAGGTACTTTAATTGCCCCTTTTTTTTGGTGTGGAAATCTCTATTCAAAGAAACAAAAAGCTGTGGATTGTGGTAGTCATGACTGAATTTACAGTTTGCTGGCTATATTTAGGGTTTTTATATAAGGTAGGGTTTTTATATAAGGTAGGCCTTTTTTGTACTTTCTCTGGGCATCAAATTTACTAGAGTGAGCTGGTGTATTGCTGCTACAATGAACAGGAGAGACATGCAGCCAATTAGGTTAGAAAGACAAAGGAGTATCTCTAGAAATACATTCTGACGTGGGGTGATCCATTGTATTCAACGGCAAATTTCACTCTTTATCACAAGAATTTGAGTTGGAATCATTTTATACAGCACTCTACATTTTTGAGCGGGTTATGCTGGCTAAGTATTGTTTTCTCTTCACAGATCACCGATCTTAAAAAAAAAAAAATAACATAAAGTAATATGAAATTTTCTGATAATGTAGGGAACAGTCAATAAAGGAAAAAAAAAGATTTCAAAATTACTTTAATGAACTAGAAATGTGATAGTTAGATGGCCTCTTAAATTCATTGTAGAACAATCTAAAATAATGAGGCCATTTGACAAAACCTTAGCAAATATAATGGGCCCTCAACGTCTATATGGTACGAAAGAGTGAGTGGAATAGTGGTGGATAAAAGTCTTAAACTTTATGATGGTGCCTTGTGTCTCCAATTTTGGAATTCAAAGGCTTCAAATAGGAGACAAGAAACAGTTTTAAGGTTGTGCATATCATCTGTAAGGTTACAAAATTAGTATTCTATACCTTTGCTCCTTTGTTTTCACTTCTCAAGAAGAGCATTAATTAAATGAAGCAAAAGGCAATGTATAGTTTTCAGTAACCAGTGTTATTCAGCGGGTGAGTACATGAAGTGTATTTTTGGAATGTGGTGTTCAAGAATTTGAATTTATACCTCATTTAGGTTTGCTGTGGAGGTAGTCAAAGCTGATATTATGGAGCTGTCTGATGATGAGGAAAAAAGTCCAGGATATCATTTGGCAATTAGTGATGGCAAAACAGAATATGTAGGCATATGCCAGAGCTTTGCCAGTTTGAGTGAGCATGTGCATGTTTTTAGGTTAATAATGTTGTGTTGTTATATTTTTGTCATCTAGTGAAAAAATGTGCATTTTTTTATATATACATGTATGTATATATTTAAATCCATAAAGCTACATTCGTAGTAAGGAGTGAGGTACTCTTAAAATTCAGTCATTGAAGTAAGCTGCTACTTGTCATGTACTTTGATAGCATATTTGAGTTTCTTTGAGGTCTACAGAGCTTATGCGAGCCTCCTGTCAGAGAGGAATTTTTAAAGGACTCATCAAGTATTCTTCATTACTTCAACCTTACACCCCTAAGAGTTCACTAAGAGCCAGTTTCTCTCTTCCTGCTTGAATGTTGCAACTAGCTACTGCATCTTACAATTCAAAGGTTTCTTTGTGGTCATAGAGGGAAGGTCATTGTTTTTTCTCTCTACTGAAAGTGTAGGTATTCTTTACCTCCAACAGACCTGTGTGATTATGGTTGTGTCTCTTCCCCCCCCCCCCCCCCCCCCCCTCTTTTTTTCCTCCCTACTTCTTTCACCTGTTGGTATATAGGAGACAAATGATTGTAGGGCAAAGGCGGCATCTCATGTGAATTGTCTTTTTCCTCATTCCAGCTCCCTGAGTCTCTGTAAGGGACCATAGAGACTGTGTAGTTTATTAGGCTGTGGTATAATAACCTGTGTATGATAGCACTGTAACATCAAAAAAAGATTTAAAGCAGGAAGAATTCAGTTTGAGATCCTCTCTTCTTTTAAGATGCACACTGGATTTGGGATTATGGGTATTTTAATTTAGATGCATTCTATACTCTAAATAAACATATGATTTAGGTTTGAACAAAATAAATGATCTTCATAAATATTGTTAGGAAGAAAATGCAGATTGTAGCTACCCATGCAATAATTACCGATGTTTGAAATGGGCAGACTGATGATGTGCTCTTACAGCAGTACACAGATACTTAGACTTGCACCTTCCAAGCATGGACTTGGAGAATGGAGTGGTACATTCTAGTAACTTTAGTGTCAAGTTAGATAATGCCAAAAAGATGCAAACAGTATTTTTAAGTCTGGAAGTAGATGTCTAACAGCTGTAGCCACTTTACTGGTGCCCTTGTGTGGTGGGTTGACCTCAGCCAGCAACTAAACCTCCACCAGCTGCTTGCTGACTCCTGTGTGGGCCCTCCTTTCCCCCTCAGTAGGATTTAGGAGAGAATAGAAGAGCAAAAGTGAGGAAAATCTCATGGGTCAAGATAAAGACAGTTCAATAAATGAAGTAAAAAAAGAAGAAAAAAGAACTAAGTGATGCAAAGGCAATCACTCACCACCTCCCGCAAAGCAGGTTGATGCCCAGGTAGTCTCTGAGCAACAGCCACCTTGGAAAGACTCTATCATTTTTTACTGCTGACCATGATGTTATGTGGCATGGAATATCGCTTTGGTCAGTTTGGTTTAGCTGTCCCAGCTGTGTCGCCTCCTATCCTCTTACCTACCTCTAGCCCGCTTGCTGGACGGGCAGAGTGAGAAACAGAGAAGTCTTTAGTTTTAGGTTAGTTCTGGGATGAACTGATGCTGTGCGAGCACTCTTCAGCGACAGCTAAAACGTTAGTGTGTTACCAACACTGTCTCAGTTGTGAAGCTAAACACCATGCTGCTAGGACAAAAAGGAGCTCCATCCCAGCCAGACTCAGTACTCTTTCTTGCCAGTTCATATCTTGCCTGGCTTCTATCAAAGCTAATTAAAATTTCTGCAGCTTTGAGTACTTCTTTCTGTCTTGCCAGAGTACTGCCTCCTCCTTTCTCCTTCCATGTTTGCTTCTACTACTATGCGTTATGAAGCCAGCTGTGATAGACAAGACCTTCACATAATTTTCCTTTGTTCCATGAGAACACTTTTCAAACTTTGATTTGCTGCTGTAATTCCACATTTCTCATAAATGGTTGAATTTAGAGGTAGCTGCTTCTCCCAGACTCCAATTTAGCTTCTAATTTAGAAGCATTACATGATGAATTAGTGCTTGAATTACTTCCCCACATGTATTCCTCTCTTAAAAAAAGACAATTACCCACTTCATCAGTGTTGACCGAGTTGAGTACTTTTAGTCCTCTGTCTCATTCAGTTTGCATTGGTGTTTTTTTTCTTTCTTCTTTCACTACGTGTTCTCTTTTTGACTAAAACAGCTGGAGTCAAGGCAGATAGCTTATTTCATTTTGTATGTACTTAAATACACGCGTAAAACTTGTTATGATGAATTTAATTATAACTTCATCTTTTAAAGTTATTATTGTCCTTTTCGTAATGCAAAATAAGCACTTTGATTTGGCAAACAGACAAAACAAAGCATGACTCAGACATTTTAGAGTCCTACTGAGCGAAACTATCTAAAAACCACTATGAAATATGTTATTTCTGCATGGAAACTTGGTGAATTCTTGAAATTATTGAATTAAAATGGTTGATTTAACTCCGTACTGGGTTTTGTAATTATGCTGTTGGATAAGGTATGCATGAATATTTTAGTAAGTTTTAGTTTTCTTTTTTTTTTATTAAAAAGTAAGATGTATCAGCATACAGCGTGTTTGCTATCAGATATTCACGCTTGTTAACTGCACATCAGAGTATAGGAGGAGACTTTTTTCTGTCTACTTGGCAGATTCTTGCTTTACATAAACTTTGTTACGGAAAGTGTACTGTAAAACTTTCACTGTAGTGGATAACATGTTGCAGTCATGTGCCTGACCAGCTTCAAGAATGCATCCTTACCATATACTTATTTATTAAGGGTACTGTGTACCCTGGTTCTTTACCAGGGATTCTTTTAAGATTGCAGTATTGAAGACTCTATCCTTTTTCATTGTTAGCTGTGATTCTTGTGTCACTGTATTGATGAGTTATTTTTTTGTGTGGCTGTTTGTCAGTGAACTGAAAACACTGGAGACCTAAGGCTTTTATTTATAACCATCATTACAGTACAATGCTGTTGAAGTTACATTTAAGCATTCTCTTGTATTTACTCTCCTTTCTCTTGGTTGTAATATTGTGGGATAATTCCATGGAATAAAGGAGAGGGCTCAAAAACAGTGGAACCACTTATTCCTATGAATAAAGTTTTTACTTAATTTTGTTGAGTAGTGTTTTTTTCTGCAAGTAGTCCCGTTAGTATATGTCCAAAACTCAGGTGATGAGTTACAGAACACTATCATTACTAACAGAAGCCATCTGACCAAAAAAAAAAAAAAAAAGAGTCAAGTTATATGTTAGCAACTATTAGAAAAAATATTTCTCTGAAGACTTCTACCTGTTTGTGTGTCTATCAGTCTTTATCTGCTCAATAATAGTTAGTAGCTATCTGTTCTTGGCTGCAGTTGAAGGTGGAACCTAGGGTAGATGGTTCCATGGGGCAGGGGTTAGTTGTCTAAATATTGTGGCATATATTTTAAAAACAGAGACATGTATGTAAATGGAAGTATTTAAATACACAGGAAATCTCATGGAATAAATACAAGTTGTATTCATTTGAAATTTAAAAGTGAAGACAGAATAGTTTTGATAAAGAAAATAGGAAAGGTTTAGGTATCATAAGAAATGGAAACATTAGTGGGCTCTCAGTCTTGCCAGGGACCATGCATTTTGAGAGCAGAAAAGATGTACTTGTCATTGAGCGTGTGCTCAGTTTCACATGAGAAATGCTTAGGGTCACAGAGACACTGAAAAATTTATTTTTCATGGCTTATGCCAGCCCTAGCAAACATACAAGCTGTGTGAATTTTTTATTAAGTCCAATGCCAATACTAGCAGTCAAAAAGAACTCTGAAAAACAGGTGGTGATATCATGACATGTTTTTGAAGTCTACTGCTAAATTCATTATTTTATAATAACAATCACCCTCAGTGGAAACATGTTTTGTTTCCAGTGCATTAAAAACAAAATTAATGTGTAGTTAATAGTGCAATTTTCCTTGCTATTTGCTGAAAATCAAGATGACACGATAAAGAAGTGTTCTATTGCAAAAAAAAAAAGAAACAAAACTAAAAAAACAACAACAAAACACACTTGTGACTTTTCCTTTAGCTCTTACTGTCTTCAGTTCCTCTAATTCTGATTTTCCTATTTTTGTTCAAGTTGGAAAAAAAGAAATCTGTAGGTCAGTAAGCATAACCATCACCTCCATTAATGAACTGGGATTCATTAACTGTGTTCTGAGAAGTTCCAGTCTCTCATATTTATCACTGTACTTCCTATGAATAGAAAAGTTGTGGTAGGTTTTAGTAATTGAGAAAGAGGTGGAATCTTAAGTATGGGAATAGCACTTCTATGACATTGAACTCAATTTTCTTTGAGGAACTGCTGAAAAAAACACCAGCTGTAGACTGGTATGGGTAAGGACTCTCTGATATCACACTGCTTTGTCCTGATCACTGACATCTTAGTGTCTTTCAGGATTTTCATAATATGGCATGGGTAGGGTTTGACGTGTGACTTTTTTTTCTTTCACTAATCAAGTTTTTAAACTTTGGTTTTGCTGTATTTGTTTTTCTTAGCTTCTGATAGTGATTTTCTTTTTTCTGGGTAGGTATGACCAGAGGGGTGGACATTGTATTTTGGAAGGGCAAGCAGTGATGCCTTTGAAATGTGGTCCTTCAAACCCTGTTGATGTTATTGGTTATACAAGATATCCAAGAAAGAGAAAAACAGAAATATCCTGGAGAAAGACTCTTCCAGGAAACATTGTGCTTGGCAGATAATTCATCATGGCAGGGCTAAGTTTGAGTGCACTGTCAAAAACTGGGTCTGAATGATGAGCATTGAAGCTTACTGGAGAGAGAATGGAAGGACTGGTACTTGGCATAAATTATAGAAATTGCCTAAAGAATTAATTTCTTCCTGGTACGCTTGTTTGAAATAGATGCAATAAGTGCATGAGTAATTGGCTTTGTCAGTCAAAGCATGCACATTTTGTCCTTGTAGGAATTATACAGCCAGATTCAGAGGAAATTTGACCCAAGCCCTAAAATGCTTGAAACTTTTAGATTTGACAGTAAGCTGAATTCACAAAAGAGAAGTTGGCTGTCAGAGAGGAGCTGAGCATGTGAAGTATATGACTGTTTTGTTTGGCAGTCAGGCCAGTAATACCAAATACATCCTAACCCTGTTTGTGGCTGTAACAACTCTGCAATAAGTGTTTTGTGGTTTAGTTGTGTGGTTTTTGTTGTTGTTTTTTTGTTTATTTTTTGCTTTGGGTTTGGTTTTTTGTAGATTGTAGAGGAAATATATGCAACTGTAGTTTTATAATAATAAAGATGCATATTATTTTTTTGTTCTTTTTTTTTTTTAAAAAGTAGTTCTATTCCTCTTGATGTTTTTGTTTGTTTTAATTTGAATGAGCTTGGACCATATGTGGCCATAACTTCTCCTTTCCTTCTCAAATGCTTTTGGAGGATTTTGTGGAAATAATAGGCTGCAAATCTTGTACTGTTTTGGCATCTGGGTTCATATCTGCTTGATGGTGTGAGTAGGAGAGCCATTGCTTAAAATTGCCTTCTCATGATGGAGAAGAAGTGGGAGTGGATTAAGACTGTGTTTGATGACTTAGAATCATAGAATCATTTATGTTCCAAAAGGTCCTTAAGATCATTGACTCCAACCGTTAAAATATTACTCTTGCATTATTCTAGTCCTCCTCTGGTACAGCTGGAAAAGCAGTTCTGAGTCAGGTCAGTGGAATTTTAGGTATGCATTTTTATGGTACGTGCAAAGATAATGCCCCTTAAACACAGTGTGAATAAGCAGCATCATGTTTATAAAGCCTTACTTTCTTTTGAATTTGCATAGTGCTATTCCTGTGGTTTATAAAGTATCTTAGGTTAGAAAAACACTGATGAATAAACAAAAGCGAGTGCTGAAAATGAGGAAAACTTAGGTAGCAGTAAAGTGTCTAGGGTTAGAAAAAAGCTGACCGAAAGTAAGGAGGTCTTAGGTAGCAGTACAGGATGTCCATGTAGTGAATGATAAAATGACATAAAAGAGGTATGGCAAACCAGCTATTTCATTCAACTGAAACTGAAACAGATTTCCTTCTTCATGTATTTAGCAAGGATTTGTTTGAATAATGCGGCAGGAGCTGTGCATGATATATAATGGAATTTTACAGTGGGCTCTGCATTAGTAGTGCCCTTAGCAACTTTAGTTTGACTCCTTGGAGTACAAGGATTGATGCTGCTGATTTTTTTTAAATCCTTTCTAATGTAACTGAATATTTTCATCCTGAAATGTGTCTAACTGCTAATGCTTTTGGCCTTAGTTCTTTGCAGTGACTATAGGTATCTTATGATTTACTTTGGAATGTCTGTCCAAATTTTGCTATGTCAAGTATTTCTAATAATGTAACCTTTTTTTTTTTAAACTTGGAAGTCTCTAATTCTTCATTTGCTGTTCCTGAAATATGACAAATAGACCCACAGAGAATGTTCAAGGAATGTGAAGCAGTGTTCTTGATTGATAATTTCAAGGCCAGGAAAAAAAACCCACCAGTATTTACTTACTCTAACTTCCTGTGCTACATAGGCCAAGTAATTTTCACGCTGAAAAAAAAAATAATTCCTTAGTACTCTGTCTGATTTACAGATGTCAGCCTGATCCTTAGAATATGAAAGTTATGAAGTCAAGGATTCTGAAATTATGAAATACTTAAACTTTCAACCCGATACCTGAACTGGTCCTTTTTTTGGTATGCAGTATGATACAGTCTGTAACTGCACCGTCATATCTTTTACCTATTAAGTGAAAGCGATTTTCTATGAACTGGAGATGAACCATGCTTGTCTTTTGAAGGACTTAGAGTAATTATACTCACGTTTCAGTTGTGCTGTAGAAAACAGAACAGGTACTGAATAAGGCACAGAATAAGGAAGAAAAAGGAAGGACTTCTGGCAAAGGTAGTTGATACTTCAAGTCATGTATACTGAAATGTAGTCTCTTGTTTCCATGTTTATTTGTTAGTAAGTGCCCCATTTTTTGCATATTCAAGCTTTTAACTTGAAGGGAATAGGAAAGTTCTGAGTGTAGCTTAAGGAAGTTAATTGACGTAAATGTTTTGTGATGGATCAGTACTGTAGCATTGTCATGTCTAATGGAACATACACTTGGCTCTCATACCTGAAGAGAATGTTGCGCTTAGAAGGCTGACTAATCTTAGTCAAAGATTTTTTTGAGGGAAGTCCCAAATGGGCTTTGTGTCTGTGAAAGAGACGCTCAGAGACAAGTTCCATATCCCCAGAGTGAGTATACCTGTAAATGAGTTTAAATTCTTAAACCTGATGCTACTTTAAAATGTAAGGCAACCAATTAATCTGGCATGTTTTGCTGCAGAATAAACTGCAGAGACTAAATGTGAAGTTTCAATAAAGTTTCTTTCATGCAGGTTGTCATAGTGAATTACAGAATTAAAAACCCAACTGAACATGGCCCTAACCAACCTGCTCTGGTTGACCCTGCTTTGAAGCTAGACAGTCTTCAGAGTTTCCTGCCAACTTGAAGTTTTCTTTCTCTGAGTCTGTGAAATGCAGATTCCAATAGTTCCCTGAATGAATAGATGAAGCTATCAATCATTATTTTCAAGTTTACATCTTACAGTAGGCTGTTGATAGACTCTTACTTGTCTTCTGTGTTTAGGTTTTTGGTAGTTTGTGGTGATATTTGGTTGGGGTTTTTTTTGGTGTGTGTGTTAGCAAAGGCATTTTGGTTTGTCTCAGATGCGGGGATAGCATGCAACTCTTGTTTCAATAAAGAAGTGTTCTACTGCAACTCCAGTGACCGTTTTGTATTGTCCTACAAGTGTTTTTGCTTATAAAGACAAAGTATACTTTTGGGTTCTGTCCAGTGTTTCCTTCTTGCAGACTTAGATTGTTCAAGATGACCTAATGTCATCTTAATTTTTACTCAGTGTTATACTTAGATATTTTGGTTCCCATGGTAGTTTGTTCTTTTGTCTCAGTAGGACTTGCATATAGTGTGTCATCATTGTCTTGTCTTTGTATTTCTTCTGGCCATTTTGTTTCTGTGTGTTTAATAGAATCTTTCTTCTATCTGGCAAATACGTATTGTATATGTTGTGTAACAATGCTATTCAAGTTGTGGCAAACACAAAGTTTATTTCTGATATGTCTGTTGTTATCTGTATAGCATCAATCTATACTTCCAGAAAAATAGCATGTAACTTAATCTATTTCGATTAAACTGCAAATTATTATATGACTAGAAATATGTATTCAGTAATAGTAATGCACCAGTTTAAAGGTTTACTCAGTTTGAAGTACAAATGTGTAGTTTTTGTCTGAAGAGAGGTTATAAAATAGATGATTAACCTTACATGCAAAGCAGCATTTGCTCTTTATGCTTAAAATTACTTTCCTTTAGATGATGACAGTTGCATATGATTTAAGGTGAGCCTTAATTTGTTTATTCTACCTCATTTTTATATTCCTCATTTTTTCTAGAAAAATGTTTTCTAGTTAAATATAATGCATACAAGCTAAAATGCAGCTTATCTAAAGCAAATAAAACATAACATGACCTGCATAGAGGGACATAGAAAAATACTTTTCTTGAATTCCTATTAGTAATGTTGCTTATGTGTGTATCTATGTACCTCATAACAAAGCTGCCTGATCTGGCATATCTTGCTGTGGAATTAAGTAAACAGATTGAAAGAAAAGCTTCTTTGCGTAAGTGTAATGAAGATGCGTGTGGATTTCAGTACATAATTCTTAAACAGAATTTAAGTGGTTTCAGTATACTTATGGAAGATAACCGGCTTAATATGTTACAAGCAGGTAGATAAGAAAGCAATTCTTAAATTGGTGTGTGTGTGCACACACATACATGTCAAGCTGTCAAACTGTTTAGCAAATACAGTAGTTTTCATTGTCCATTTTAGACAGTCTCTACTTCCTAGTGAAAAAACTTGCCATTATAAAATTGACATGAAATATTATTCCAAAATGTTAACTTATTTGTAATGTAAGTACTGCAGTGCTTTAGTGAAGATTTGTTTCTTCTTGTTGGCAATAGTATAGAGAGGAATTCCTCAATATTTGACGTTTTTGGGTGAGTTTGGAAAAATCAGTGAAAAGTACTTGTCCAAATTCAGATATCTATAAATATTCCAGGAGTAGTCTTAATATTTCAGTATAAGGTAGAAAGTTGCAATGAGGCTAGTGATATGGATAGTGGGAGGATAGGAACTGAAAAGTGCTTTTCCCCTGTGCTTCCCCTTCTCCAGAATCTGGAACTGAACATTCTAGCTCCGAGATAAGTCCTTAATATCAACCAAAGCTCTTGAGATGCTAGATTAGTATGCAGATGTGCATACAAATTGAGGGGCCAGTATTTTTTCTTCTTCCTTCATTGTAAGCCAAAGCAAATAAGGCCCAGTCTTTCTTAAGCTTTTTGGTGTCATCTGGAAACTTAAAGATGAGTTAGTATAAAGGGGTCATTGGTCCTTTCTGTCTGCAAGCAATGCTGTTGAGCCAGAAATGACAAGGTGAACTGGAACACGCAAATCATTGTAGAATCATAGAATGGTTTGGGTGGAAAGGGACCTTAAAGATCACGTAGCTCCAACCCCCCTGCTATGAGCAGGGACACCTTGCACTAGACCAGGTTACTCAAAGCCCCATCCAGCCTGGCCTTGAGCACCTTCAGGGATAGGGCATCCACAGCTTCTCTGGGCAACCTGTTCCAGTGTCTCACCACCCGCAGGGCTGCTCTCGATCCATTCTCCTCCCAGCGTGTATTTGTGCTTGGAATTGCCCCGACCAACATGCAGAATCTTGTGCTTGGCTCTGTTGAACTTCATGAGGTCCGCATGGGCCCACCTCTCAATCCTGTCCGGGTCTGTCTGGATGATATCTGTTCCCTCCAGTGTGTTGACCGCGCCATACAGCTTGGTGTTGTCAGCAAACTCGCTTGAGGGTGCACTTGAATCTCATTGTCCGTGTTGCCAACAAAGATGTTGAGCAGTGCTGGTCTCTCTACTGACGCCTCAGGAATGACACTCATTACTGGTCTCCACTTGGACATTGAGCCGTTGACCAGCCAGTTCTTTATCCACTGAGTCATCCATCCATCAAATCCATGTCTCCAATTTAGAGACAAGGACGTTGTGCGGGAAAGTGTCAAATGCTATGCACGAGTCCATGTAGATGGCATCAGTTGCTTTTCCCTTATCCACTAATGCTGTAATCCTGTTGTAGAAGGCCACCAAATTTGTCAGACACAATTTAACTTTAGTGGTCTGCCTGCCACCTGTATTCTACTTGATAGAATGAGAAATCCCTGTGAAAATCAACTGAGACAGATTGGAAGATAAGCACTATAACTTAAAATTTTATATTACTACCCATCAACATGGTACCTTAATGCCTTTCACGTCATATTGAAAAGTTTTCAGAAGCCTCTGGAAAGATTCAATATGAATCACTACTGGGGCTGTCAGATGTCATTGTGTATCAGAAAACACCACTAAACATTGTAGTAGCTCAGCAGATTCCTCTATTTTTCCCTTTGAATGCCTTAATTTCTCTTTTTCAGAATTCTTGTTAAAATAAATTTTGACCGCTTTCACTTCCTTGAGTTACAAGTGTTTTACATCATCTGAATGTGGTTGTTTCTAGTAGTTGGAAGCGCCTGTGCGTATTTCGATGATTACCAGTTTTTTGAGACCAGTTTGAGTAGGCAGTGTCCAAACAGATCGCGTATATAGTACAGCTGAATAGAGACCTGCTGAGCATCCAGTTTATTTACCGACTCTAATGTTTAAAATTTACATAGTTTTTTAACCTAACATAAATAGCAGACATGCAAACCAATTTTTATTTCATAGTCATTGAATTGACTATTGACCCCCATGATGGGGCTTTCTGAGCTTTTGTGTTTCATCATTTTAGGTGTTTTAGACCACTGCCACAGTTGATGACCATAATTACTGTAAATTTAGACTAAAGGATTTTTTTACCTCTGGGAACTGTTTTCATAATCCTGAAGTACTGAAGAAGAGAGATGCTGTGGGACAGCCTCCTAGTATAAAAGTGGATGGTGTAACAGATTCAGTTGCTTGCATATTCGGTTGCTCCGAGCAACCTGATCTAGTGGGAGGTGTCCTTGCCCATGGCAGGGGGGTTGGAACTAGGTGGTCTTTGAGGTCCCTTCCAACCCTAACAATTCTATGATTCTATGGTATCAGGGGTAGTATATGATGGCTGAGGCAGCAGCAGATCATTGTGACTGATTTCTGTGAGGCTAAACTAGCTTTACTGTCAGGAAAAGCAGTACATGATTTGCCATTTGATCTGGAACAGTGGTTCATCTAGTCTCTCTAAGTCAGGAGACTTGTGAGAAGAAGGTTGCAAGAAGCCCTGAAATAAATGTATTTAAAGACTAATATTTGATGTTTCCAAGAGGTAAGATTTTAGCTTTCATTTGGCAGTTATGCATATAAACTGGAAAATGGAGACTTATCCCATATTGTTGGTTGTGATCCATCACCCAAGTGTGTATTTCATTGATGGTGTCCAATGAGTCCTTGGCTTTAATGACAGCTATAAGGAGATTGATAATTGGTTTTAAAAAGTTTACACAGACAGAGACATGAAATGGGTCAGGACATGAACTTCTAAGTTAAAAGATACCCAGTTTCTAGGATATCAGAGATTTCAAATTACCAACAATGAGTTTAAAACTGTACCTTATCTAAAGATTCTGATACTGGAAACTTCTTAAGTCACCGAGCTAAATATTTCTGTTCTCTACGTAATTAAGCTACAGTCCCGTTTCAGTGAATATTATCAAAGGCAGATTAAAACTTGAAGACCACAATATTAGTTATTTGCATTCATAATAAATAAACCTGGAGCGGCTTATTTTCAGAACTTTTTGCATTGCCGAGATGACTATTTTTGCTGAAATGCAAACCTGAGGAATATCTGTGGCTTGCTCCATTATTGTTATTTGCAGTGGAAAGGAGACTTTATTCTGATAAGCCTTTGAGAGCTAAAAGGGTTTATCTTTTGCATGCACCAAAACTCAAGTTCATGAATTGGGAACAAATGAACAGTTCTCTTTCATAATGGAGTTTCCCCCCGTTTGATTTTTTTTGGTGTTTTTTTCCTCATCTAAGACATTCTGCTTGTAGAAAGTGTGTATTTTAAGAAATATTGACCTATTGTAGAAGCCCTAACAGGCTATAAGTAGGTCTCTGAATTTACTTACTAATCACAAATTTCTGTTAGGATGACAATGTAAGGGTATTTCTTACTTCTGTAGTGGTAAAATTTACATTTCCTTTTTCCCAATTTGCTGTTACAGACGAAGGACCCCTTTGATGTGAACTTTCTGAATAGACCTTAAATAACATAAGTTTGATCTTAGTGCCAGAGTTTGATCAAAATTATACAACTCCTGTAGAATTCACAATGGGAAAGTAGCCTTTCCCCCCACACAAATCACTCTACGGCAGCCAATTCTGTCTGTGTTGGGAGGTTTTTATTTCCTTCAGCTGCAAATTCATGCTTTTTGGATACTGTTACATGAACTAAATCCTCTGATGGGAGATTCTCTGGATGAACGAGAGTCACAGTCAAAACCTATAGCTGTTCTTTGTTTTGGTGTCCCCCCCCCCATATATTTTGAATCCCAGCAGTGTTGCAAAAGCTTTGATGTACTTAGGAAGGAGCTTTTTAAGGCAAGTTTTGGGGACTAGCATGAAAGTATTCAAATATTGTATTAGTGTGATTAACAATGGATGCGACTAATGTCAAATTTTTCTTCTGCTTTCCTAGTTTGTTTTATGATAGTAGTGCATTCTAAAGATTGGGCTTCAAGGTAGTTAACATTTTTATAGACATAGGGAAAGAGAAGATTCGATCAGTGAATAATTTTTTTCTAATTGGACAAGATAAATAAAAGTTGACAGGAGGTACTGCCTGGGGTGGGTATAGACCAGAGAAGTGACTTGGCCAAAACTCAAGTGTGATGTCATTACCAATATCTTTCTTAAATTATTTTGATCCTGACTGAATGGAAGAATACCCAAAAGACACCTCATATCACACTAAGTAGAACATGTTGAAGAATATTTGATTTATAGGGAAGCGTCCATCTAATACTGAGTATATGGAAAGACACAGAAATAGATGGAGGAAATACTCTTTTCCTTGTGGAAGAATTAGGAGTAGAACAACAGTGAGCATTGTGTATTTTGGATTAGATATGAATACTTGTTCAAGTAGTCTCACATATATTATGGATTTTGACCCAGAAATTAAGGAAAACATTTTGACTCCACAGGCGTTATTAAAAGAGTAATACTGTATGTATTCCAGTAATGTGATTTACGTAATTTTAAGTATTTGTCATGGTAATGTCTTTTGGAAGTTAGAATTTAAAACAGACATAAGAACCACCAGTATTACCCTTAGAAAGTGTAACAAAATGAAAAGGAAAATAGCATTATATTACAGCTTTCTAGCATATTTGTCTTCTGAAATTGTCACTACCTTACAAAAGACATTTTTCCCATGTGCCAACTAACTGTTCAGACATATAGTTTAGCTTTGTTTCCTCTAATTTTGAATGGAATCTGTAGTTTTAGCTTTAAACTCTGAATTTGACAAGGAATGACGACAAAATCTTGAAATTCTTGAAACTGGAAGTCATATTACTAATGTTCAGTAGGCCCAATGGATATGATGTGCTGAATCTATTGCCTTTCCGTGCTGGCAGGTGATGAATCTTTTTCATAGTAATTTATTATTTTGACAGTAAGGAAAAGAATTCTGCATAGATTCTCAGGCATTTCATAGCAGCAAATCTGTATGGATGCACAGTGTTAAATGAAACTTCTTGAATTTGTGATAAAGTAGTATGTTAACGGGTGTTTTGTCCCCCTGTCCCCCCTTTTCTTCACTGCCTTAGTACTGTCTGTTTGGACTGCAGCATGCTGTTTCAATTCAACATGAAAATCTTGATTTCTTCCTGAAGTGTCTTGAATAAAAGCTGTGGTTGGAGCTTTGATACAGCTTTTACAGAAGACCTAAAATCTCATTCAGTATAGCTGTCAGCTATGTACCTCACAAATGCTAGAAGCTGAAACATCAGAAATGGCAGTTCATATCTGTGAATCAAATGAGAGGAAAACCACTTTTATTGTTTTGAAATCAGGTGCTCTCTGACAGCTTCAACTATGTCATTAATACAGCACAAAGCTGTTATTTCAGAAAGGTATTGTTTACAATTTTATGGCTGCCCTAAGCCCTGAAATGGTTGAAACCTTGTCTGTGGTACAACTGATGATAAGATCTTTCTATTTTGTTGTATACTTTATGCTGTTTTGCAATTTAGGATATTTGCCTTGTAAGTGACTGCTTAAGTACACAGGTTGATGATGACTGTTCGGATAATCACGTATTTTCAAAGTTTTCCTTTTTTCCCAGCTCTTCCAAACCACCTTGCACGCGCAGACGTGCATGTTTATGGATAACTAACCCAACAGTGAAACAGTGATCACAACTTAATGTCAAAGGGGACCTTCATTGCAATTGCACAATTAGAGCTACATTCAGCTTGCAGGACTATAAACCATGTTGACTTATTATGAGGCTTTGTTAACACTGTGTCCCTCTGCTGTGTGAATCACAGAATGGTAGGGGTTGGAAGGGACCTTCTGAGATTATCTAGTCCAACCCCCTTGCCAAAGCAGGTTGGACAGGAGTTGATATGCATTATCCGTCCATTTCTGGCTGCTCCCTCTTCTCTAACTAGTAAAATGGAGGAAAAGATAACTTGGGCATGGATTTTTTTTTTATTTTTTTTTTCTCACTTGCACCCTCAGGGCTTTATAGTCTTCCTTGAGTCTGCCCAGGTTCTGGCTTGCACTGTCATTCATACCTGCATGAAAGATTAAGACTGGATAATAATCCATACTCTTGACAAGTTGTGGCACCCTCTCGGCAACATCTTGAACCTTAGCTCCCAGAAGGCAGCATACCTCACGTAGCTCCCTGTCAGGATGTCAGATGGGTGCCTCAGTGCCCTTTAACAGAGAGTCACCCATTATTAGCACTCGTCATCTTTTATGATATCTGCTGTGTGCTACTGGTGCAGCTCCTCTTGGCAGACCTTGCTTCTGGGTGTTTATAGCTGTTAAAGCTTCATACCTGTTTTTGGTTGTGATGCCAGAGGGTGGGAACTGAAGCAGAGTCCTGCTTTTGTGGGTCACCACAGTCCAAGGTGCCTCATTCTCAGTGGTATCCATTACAGGAACATGGTTATGAAACCACATATCTATCTCTGTCTCAGCTCCTCTGAAACTGTGCAATCTTTTAACTGTTTCTTGCAGCTTGGACACCTGATGTAACAGACCATCAACCTGCACGTGCTGTGGGCAAGTACTTACCTTTCCAAAAGGAAAAGAGAAGGGTCTGGGCAGTCACTGCAATGTACCACCTGTACTGAAGTCTCCCTCCTTACCAGTTCCATCTGGGTGGATGTGTTGGACATCTGAGGGGCTTTCTGTATAGGAGTGCTGGGTTTAGCTCTGAGGCAAGTGCCCACCATTTTGGCAGAGACCGCGAGCACTTCCCTGGGCTGTGGACCTAGAAGCAGGTTGCAGGGCCCTTCCTGCATGAACTGCCGCACCATGGCCTAGTGCTCCTTAGGACCATTTAAATCTCCTGTGGTTGTTTCCGGCAACACCCTTGTCGCAATGTCAGCTTCACACTGGAGAGCTGATGGCTCCTGTTGGGGCTCTTGGCTCTTCCTCTGGTTTCCCTGGCTCTGGAACCCGTCCCCCCTCCTGCCGTCTACCTCAATCTAGCACCCAGCCGCAGAAATTGCCATGTCCGCCACTGCGTTCCTCACCTACTGAATGCCTGATAGTATTCTTTGCACAAAGGTGTTCTCTTTCAAGCTGCGGATTAATATTCAGTGCTGTATTTGGAGCCATTTACACATTTCCTGTTTATTTTTAGAGACTCATTGGGGAAAAAGCGTCTCCTTTTCTTGAAACGTTTCTTTCTTTTACTTTTGCCTTCTGACTCAAAGTGTTGTGTCAGCAAAGACTGAAAAAATTATTGCAAATTTGAGGAAAATTCTCAGGTTATTCCTTCAGAAATGCCATTAGAGGGGTTAAGTATAAATGTTTTTGAATAACAGCAATAATTTGATTCGCATACGTGGAGAAAAAAATAGATTGAATGGTAAAATGGAAGACATAAGTTGGACTTCATGTTCGTAACTGGTTTGCTGGTATGAACAGTATATTTAGAGCATTGAGAGAAGTTTGAGATCTAATGGTCTGTTTTTCCACCCACATACAGTGTGAACAGTTATGGGAGATTCTTGTCAACATTTAATCTTGAATCAAGTCTCTTGTAAAATTATTTAATGTAAAAATGAGATGACAGCCTAAATATGATGAAAGAAGAAATACATCTTCAGGAAACTTTGGAAGAATACCCACCCCATGACTGCTGCAGAGACAGCTGATTTTTTTTTTTAATATATATATATATTTTTTTTTCATTTCACTTCATAGTAACATGAGGATGGAAGGAAAAAACAATCTCAGGCCTGGGATTTTTTTGAGGGGTGCTGGTGGAGTGTCATCTGCTTTTGTATCTAACAGCATTGTTGAAGCATCTCTCCTAAAACCTGTGGGGAATGCTATGGTAGAGGATTTGGGAAAGTTTGTGTTCACAGGCACAGTGATTTTCCTGCAGTACTTAAAGGTCTATAGAGAAAACAGGAGTCTGAATGCAGAGGCTTGGAGTAAGGCTTCAGGTGCCAACTGACCTCATAGTCCAAAGCAGACAGGTTCTCTGAAATATTTCATGGAGAAGTTTGTTGTTCCAGTGCAGTAGGTTGTAGCTGTTGACCTGGAAAACATTTTCTTTTTTGCTTTTATCACCATAGTGAACTAAACTGATCCTGGCAAAAATATGAGTAGTTAAAAAGTGGGAACTCAATCTGTCTTTAAGGTGTAACTGAGAAGAAATGAACTCTAATATTATGTACTCAAGTGCCCTTTCAGGCCCTTGTTTTTCTTTTCAGCAGAAGGAAGGTGGCGCATATAGGGCATTACAGGTAACAAATGACAGTCGTCAGCTATGATTGCAATTTATATAGTGCATTATTACTGAACATTTCCAGTAGACTGAAGAAGGGAGTTGTGATCTAGTCTTAAATGTTAACTGTAGTTCTTGTTAGCATTGAATTCACTGCAAAGATTTAGTATGTTTTTTTGTTTTAATTTTTTAACTAGCACTTCGACAGCCATGACATTCTGCTACTGCTTGCTTGTCAACATGGCTAAGGCAATCTGACATGTAGTGCTTGTAGGTAGACGCACAGTAAAGGCACTAAGGATTTGATCCCTAGTCTTTATGTAAATGGTTTTTATTGCAATACTTCAGTGACAGAGACAGGGAATGATATGTGCAATATTTTAGAGGTTAGTTTTATGGTAGATCAAGATTTTCTAAAATGCCATTAGCTTTGTATCTGCTGCATTGAGCCTTCGTTCTCTACAAGTATAGCTGTTTTTACTACTAAAGTCCTGTTTTTATTTGCTGTGTTCTTTCAGTCTACTTGATAGCTGCAAATCTTTACAGGGTAAATCAGAATCAAATATTAATGTCAACATTTCAAGGAAAGGTCAGGCAAAGAGGACCCACAGACTTGAGAAAGTCTGATTCTCTGACCGCTTATATAACAACACCTCTTAGAATCCAAGTCGAATTAAACTAATACAATGAGTTATCCATGATGTTTTCCTTGCAATCTCCACGTTCCCTATTTGGAAATGGGAGGACAGCTGTTTTCTACTACAGCAGTCTCCCCTGTGCCAAGCTTTACTTGGGCAGGGAATCTAGGTTTGTACTGACAGACCCATGTGATATCTTGTTGAATTTGTTATGCCACTTTTAATAAACCTTGGTTAGAAAACTACTTCATTTCCATAGTGGCATCACTGTAAAAAGGAAAGAAATGTGTTTAATTAGTGATATAAGTATAACTTAATGCCAGTCGTCTTTCAATAAGACAGATTGTGCTACTTGGTGTATCCTAATGAAGTAAACTCTGAATACAGATGGTCTGTGTTAATAAATAGTAGTAGTAAATAGTACCCATCCTATTTCTGCTGTTAAAAGATTCCTAATACTTTTTTTAGTTACAATTTGGGATAGTATGAAAAATGCAACTAGATATATGCTGGATGTGTGAAAACCACCAATTCAGCAAATTGTTATAATTAGTTGTACTTTCAAAGTCTCTTTTCTTGCATACATTAAGTGTGACTCTTCATTCTTCTTCCTTTTTTTTTTTTTTCCTAATAATTATTAAACTAATAGTGAAGCTTGGTCCCAAGGTGAGGAAAATGTTTGGAAAAGCTTTATTGGCTTATGTGGATTTTGGGTCAAGTCTATGGGGAAATGTTCCTGAAAGCTAGGCTTAGAAAATTGATATAGTAAAATGAAAAATGTGGTGAGGTGATTTTCAACATAGTTTTTCAGCATAATGCTATGGAGGTTCTTAGAGGAATAGAATAGAGGTGAGTGTGTGTATATATATATGGACTGGGGGTTGTAGATACTATAAAAAGTACGTTTAATTTGCTTTTATATTCTTTTAGCTCAGTTTAGGCTTTTAACGAAGATAAGCTTCAGTGAAGTACTGTAGAAAATTTCTGAACAGAAAGGACAGCACTGTTTGGTGAGGAAGAATAGATAGTTGTGCTTTTTTTCATTCGCAGTACAGAGCACTGCATCAGGGCTTAATTCAGAAATTAAGAGAGGGAAAGAAAGAGTAGGAAGAGGCTGGAGTTCACAAATTGCTTTCCGTTTGGAAAGATCCCAAAATAAATTGCACTGTATGCTGTACAAATGATTAACATTTGGTAACACTGAAATTAATCTCATTCTGGGGCAGGTTATAGCAGATTTTAGTGCTCAGCAATATAATTCTGTTTTAAGGCAAATTGAAGGCTCTCACTGTTCTTGAAGCATAGGGGAATCTCAGGAATGCAGAATGTAATTTCCTAATTGGACACTAAAAAGGCTAATCTTCCAAATTTATTTCTTTTGTGTGCGTGGAAGAGTCATGTCAATTGTAATGATAGCTGCTGAGAATTTAGCCAAAGTAAAATAATCAAGTCTTCAGTATTAAGTCCCATAGAAGAAAAAACACGTCTAGCAGCACAGTCCTTTCTAATACACTGCTTCTCTCTGAGTTCAACACTGACTTTGTGTGTCACGTACTGAAGCATCAGCAGGGTTTCCTGCATCAGCTGGGATTATCCTTTGTCAGTCATCCTGGCAAGGTCCAAATCTGCTCGATTTGAGATTAAGGCAATTATAACCCAGCACAGGACCTGAGGCACTGAGATAACAGGATAGTCTTGTGGATGGGAAAGAAGAATGATGTTAGAGGTGCAATAAGTTTATGAAAGTAGGACAGCGTAATTTCTTCAACTGTTGAATAATGATTTGTGTTGATTCTGGTAGTTTATCATAATAGTTCTAAGCTGTTAGCAGAAAGTTGGTATTGGCAGTTTGAAGGTAAGAACCAAGATTTGTGATAAGCCTAGCTTTTCATTTTCATGTGAATTAGCTAATCCTTTAGTAGAACCAATGAATGGGAGTTAGACATTTGAAAATTTACAATGTCGCACTGAAGTCAGTGAAAATATTCCTGCCGATGTCCTTGAGGCATAGAGAAACCCTAAAGGCTCTAGGATTAGACAGATATTTTTTATAGATCTACTCTGTAATGATTTTGGCATAGTAATACTCAGGGGACTTCTTATTGATAAGGCCAGGGTGCTCACTGGATTCTCCCTCTCTCTAGCCCCCATCTTCTGTTTCTGCTTCCACTATGCATTTGCAGAGAACAAGATAGTCACACTTTTCTCTTCTTCAACTCCACCAAAATTAGCATTGTGTCTGTTATGGGATGTGTGTGTAGTTTTCTACTCGTGTTTAGTACTATTGAATTAATTAGAAACATTAAATAAATTAGGTTTTTGGATGAGGATTTGCAATAAGTGAGACTAATAGACAATGAGTTAGACAACAATAGATACTACGGTGTTAAAAGTTCCAAGAAGAAACTGTTGCATTTTTTTAGAATAAAATTTGCTAGATTATACTGGTGTGCTAAATTGACTGAAAATTATGTCAGAAAAATTGGTATTTCAGAAAATTTCCTGATCCCTGTAAGCTCTGTGGTCTTCAGATCTGTGGTGGTCCTCATTTCTGAGCTGTCTGGGGGGACACCACAGTTCCCAGGCATCTGCATTTAGCTTACAGCCCAAAAAGCCAACCGTATCCTGGGCAGCATCAAAAGAAGTGTGGCTAGCCGGTCAAGGGAGGTGATTCTGCCCCTCTACTCCACTCTCCTGAGACCCAACCTGGAGTACTGTGCACAGCTCTGGGGCCCCCCAACTTAAGAAGGACATGGACCTGTTGGAGCGAGTGCATAGGAGGGTCATGAAGATGATCAGAGGGCTGGAGCACTTCTATGAAGACAGGCTGAGAGAGTTGGGGTTGTTCAGCATGGAGAAGAGAAGGCTCCGGGAAGACCTTATAGCATCCTTCCAGTACTTCAAGGGGGCCTACAGGACAGATGAGGAGGGACTCTTTATCAGGGAGTGTAGTGATAGGACAAGGTGTTTTAAACTGCAAGAGGGTACATTTAGACTAGATATTCAGAAGAAATTCTTTCCTGTGAGGGTGGTGAGGCACTGGAACAGGTTGCCTGGGGAAGCTGTGGATGCCCCATCCCTGGAGGTGTTCAAGGCCAGGCTGGATGGGGCTTTGAGCGACCTGATCTAGTGGGAGGTGTCCCTGGCCATGACAGCAGGGTTGGAACTAGATGATCTTTAAGGTCCCTTCCAACCCAAACCTTTCTATGATGCTATGATTAGTAAAAAAAACTTTGAGAACATGATAGTGTCTATTTGTGCACATGGCAAGATGCTGCTGAAGCAGGGATACTAGCCAATAGACTTTTTTCTTTCAAAAGCTTGGGTTCTTGTCTCAAATTCAGGGGAGTTTTTTACACCATCTGTCTGATCCCAACACAGGGAAAGAGACTTTCTTTACTCATGCTCAGTCTTTGCTGATCTTTCTCACTTTAGAACTTTGTCCTGTTATACATTCAGGATGTCTGTGGTCAGAGAGGATCTATACCAACATTCAGGTAACCATTTAGGAGTGGCCTGCCCCCTGCTCCTCATTTTTCTGTTCTACAAGGAACGCATTGTGAAGCATTTTACGTGACCACTGGCCAAAGTTGATTGGAGTTTTCCATATGAAGCAGGAGCTTCATCTTATACTGCATATGAAGATGTCAGATATTATTTTAGAACAATCCAGTCACTAACAACTTACAAGAAATGGGTCAATTAGTTCGAGTTAAAGTTGAATTGCATGTAAGAATAATTCCTTTAAGAAATTCAGCTCTTGGTGACATACTGGTTCATTATACTAGGTGAGTCTAATAAAAGAATAATGCAGATATTTGAAACTTTCTTTTGTGCTTAAAATTCACTAGATTCCTTTAGTGAGCTGCCTTTGAACACTTTATTTTTTTTTCTTGAAGCTTCATCAGTAAAAGTTAGGGGTTGACAAATACTGTTCTTTTAGAGACCTGCATGTTGAATTGCTCTTTTTTCAGAGTAGCTGCTAGTATTCACAATGAAACTGGAGCCAGTCTTTGCTTTTTTTAAAAAAAAAAATGACTAATGGCTCTATTTTCTTTAGAAACAATGGAAGATAGCCATTTTGGAGGCGAACAATTCTTCATTAATTTCCCTGAAGACTATTCTTATGCAAGATGATTTGACAGATAACATTTAGTGATTAAAAACAGTTGTAAAAATTACACGGTACTGAAGTGTGTTTTTATACATATTATCACCTCTGCTCAATAGAAAGATTAAGGTTAGGATCTATATATACATAGAGGAGAAACAGACAGCTGAGCAAGCTAGGAAAAGAAAATGAAGGTAAGACGTGTATAGATAAGCGGAAGAATGGAAGTGCAGAAAGGATATCTAGCACATTTACATGATACGTATTGGTATCGGGATCACTATTGGTTCTTTAGCATTATTGATGTTAATTATCTAGTCTTATTCTGTTAAATCTGTTTATATTTCAACTCTTGTGTTTCCTTGTTTTTTTTTGTCCTGATGTCCCTTCTGGGTGAGGAGGGGTCATCGGGTAAGAGAAAAATTGTCTAAATGAGAGTAAATTGTTGTGGGTTCCTCAAACCATAACACATATTTAGGATATCCAAGCAACCTGAACTCTCCACAACACTGGCATAGTGGGTGGAGTTAGGGAAGAAAACATCTGCAATTTCTTTAAAATTAATTTACTTTTATTTGGGATATCAAGGTTTCATAAACCTTTGGTCACTTCAGTGTCAGTAGGATTCGGGATTCAGCCTAAATTTCTGGACATGTTTATAGACTTGGTATCATCAAAATGCATTTTATTTGAAACTCTCTCATGTTAACTATGTTTCAGCATAGATTTTGTCAAGGGGAAAAAAAAAATTAGAATGTACAGTGTTGTCAACATTTCTTTTTGAATTTAATATTTGCAAGTAGGATAAAAAAAGGTTGCAAGACAGGTGTTTCTTAAGGGGTGTGTAAAAGGTGCTTAAATTAAGGTCATGCATGGACTAGTGTTTGAGAAATTGGAACATCAGAAAGCTTTTTGAGATGGAAAAATCTGCTGATTTATCTCAGAAGTATCATAGTGCTGTATTAATCTCTGTTAATGAACAGAGGACTTTTCTTGGAAAGAAAACATTACTTCTGATTAGGCGAAGTTCAGAGTAGCTAAAGTAATTAGTGGTATTATGAATTTAAGACTTAATTTTCACTTTAAATATAGGTTGAATGAGCCCAAGCCTTACTGTTTTTTATTACAAAGACTGGCACGTTCTTGAAAAGAAGTTTGTAGTTGTGAAGTACATATCCTAAGGTGATTAACTAAAGCCTAAATTGCTTGTTAAGCACAGGGCTTCCAAATATTTTTCTAAGAAATGAACTCTGACTTGATTTTCTTTAAACAGACTAAGACACCTGTGAAGTTCCTCTGTTGTGTGTGGAGTAAATATTTCTTTTCTGTGAGGCAGCTGATTTTTTCCAAATGTATCTAATACTGGAACCCAATTCAAGTATGTGTTACTTCCTGAATTTTTTTTTATTTTCCCAAGCCACGTGATGCATTACTATTATTCTACTAAATAACATATCACCCTGAAATCTGTATGTGCTTTTTATCTATTGTGTTCTCCAATTTGCCAAATTTGTTCTTCTGTAACGTTGGCAAGAAATCTGGGAATATTTTTGTATCCCACAGATCAAAAGGGATGACTGACTGACTTAGAACATACGTGTTTTTTTTTCTTCTTACCAACGTTACTACTCTTATTACTCTTATTACTCTTGCCTGTATTCTTGTTTTATTATTGAGTTTAAACTGTATGACGCCTTATTTACATTCTTTAACTGTAGATGCACAATTATGGTTGTATTTTGAGAGTACTCTGAAATCTACAGATGAAAATGCCACTGTTTTTAGAAATTAAAACAACTCAACTATCATAATACCTCAACCAGCATAATCTCTATAGTGCATGTACAGATGCAATCTAAAAAGTAATTAATATAAAGCTAAACATACATTAAAAAATTATAAGCGATGTAATACTTGGGACAAGTTATATCATCCTTGCAAATACCTTTGATTATATTAGGATCCTGCGTAAAAGGTACTAAAATAAACAGTGATGTTTTACTGCTTTTAAACTTCACAATATGTATGTTCTCATTTGGATAAAGTAAGTGTTTTGTGTCTAACATTTGAAGGTTAGCTTGTCACAGCAGCAGGGAATATTGGGAAGATGAGTAAAGCGTAGCTTTGGAAAGGGGGGAAAAAAAAGTTACCTAGATGATCAACACTCTCAAGGAAAAGGATGCTAATTGTATCCACTAAGTAATAACGTCAAAATTGAAGTGGGACTGAATGACAGCTTTATTTATAACTAAATTATGTGCATAAACAAACATATACATCTATATATATGTATGTATGAAATAATGATAAAAATAATTCTTGGGTCTCATACGTGAATACATGTACGTGAGGGATAAGAAGTCATTCAGTCTTGGGGTTGTGAGGAGCGCCACTAAGCTTACACAAGTCTGAGGAGTTCTCTTGTTCTCTCCAAATTTCAGTCTACTAATCTGCCAGTCAACATTTTGTGCTGCAAAAGCAGTCCTTTGCCACAATTCTGCGTTCACCAACTTGCTCCCATATAGTTTTAATTTGAAGACTGACCCTTAATCCAGTTTTTCTTGCTCACCCACCACTACAAGTGTCTCAGGAGCTCCCAAGTAACAGAAGCTAGCAAACACTGTCTCGAAAGTTGTTAATGATGCTAAGAAGGCAGCTGAAAACCTGTTTGGTCTCAAGGAATCCTGCCTTATCAGAAGACTTGCATTGACTCTCACAGTTCGATAGCTCATAACATGTACCATGCCTCTTACAACTACCCTTAAAGTAGAAGTAGAATTATTTTATATAGTCCAGATCCAAACAAAGCATGTAAGCCGCAGGCATCTAGAAGCTAATCAGCTTCTTCCTGGCTCCAGTAAGCAAATCACGTGCTACATACTAACTTGATGTTATAAGTGGGAAAGACTGAATAAAACTCAGAAGTCTCTCCCTCCACCTTCGCTTGTGCCCAACCAACACTCTCTTCTGAGCACTGTTTTCGGAGTAAAATCTGCAAGAAGGTGCCAGCCTGGTAACTCAGTGCTATTAGGCATAGAATGCATGTGCCTTTTTATTGCCTAAGAGTTTTGTTTATAGTAAAAAAATTATCCCCCAACGCACACACTGTGTCAATCCTATATAATTTTTCCAAACCAGAGGTACAGAGAGGGCTCTCCAGTCATCCAGACTCAATGTGTTCCCATGCTTCCAAGTTAAGTGATATGAATAGTGAACTGTGATGTAACCTGCACTCTAACAGGAGATCATCCTGTATTTTAAAAAGGGAAAAAAAAGTTTCTAGTAATTCATGAATATATATATACACACACACATTTAGTTTAGGGTTTTGGAACCACATATGTACTACCTCAAAACCTTCATTACCATTTTGATTTTTTCATTTTGTAATTGTTATATTTCTTAGAGATAATTGACACCTACTTTATATAAGCTTAGTAAGACTTCTCTTGAATTTTCTTTAAGTTACCAGTATATGCAGAAGTGTAATCAATATCAAATACTGTTATTTAATTCCTGCACAGTTTTGAGTCACAGTACCTTGGCTGGTTAGGAGGTGGATTTTTTTTTTTCTTTTGATATGGTTGTAACTGTATTGTTTCAGTGGTACAGTTAAATAGGGCTTTAAATCAAGATAGCATCTCTTTTCTGCAGGTTAATGACTTACATCCATTAAAGGATTCTGAATGAAAACATATCAGAGGTTTGAACGACTTTTATTGTTCTTGATAAAGTCATATAGTTTTTTGTGTAACTGGTGCACATTATTTTAAATACTTTATTGTGCAAGTTCTTAGCTTGGTATGCATAATTTAAAAATTACGATAAGAACATATAACTGTCTAAATAGTTAGCATGCACAATGCTGAGGTCATGTAAAGGCTGTAATTCGAAATGTAGGAGAAATCAGATAACATTTTAATATGTTGCATCCAAATTGCAACCGAGCCTCAAGGATGGGTTACTGTTATAAGAAGTTGGGATATGTATTTTACTGTAATGATATTCTACAGTGTACAGCTATGAGAGATAGCGCAGAACATTGTTCTCAGCCTTGGCATAAGAAACTACCTGTTGGGAGAAACATACCAAAATCCTAATCGTGTCTGTGCGAATGGCATATGGCAGACCCCATGATTATCTCTGTAAAGAATTTTCTCTGCACTGAAAAACAAACAAGCAAACAATAGGAAGGGCAGCAAAAGTATAGTATCTGTTTCATAGCTGTTTCCAGATTTTTTCCTTGACATGCAAAAACTGCAAAATCTTTCAGCTTCCTGAAAGAAAGACGGTGAGTAGCACTTTTCTTTCCTCTTGTCCTCAGATATGGTTGAAAAAATGTTTTCTAGAAATGGAATGAGGGCCAAGGCCTTTGCAAATACCTTTCCTAAAGGCTAAGTAGACCCTTAAAATCTAGGCTTTTTTTGTCTTTGTGCCCCCCATGTGTCCTTTGCGTCTTTCAGGGCTTCTTTCCTGAACACAATACAACAATTTTCATAGCTGGATTATAAAAAAAAAAAAGTGGGGGGGAGGGGGAAGAGGGGGAAAAAAACAAACAGGCAGACAAGACCAGTTGCATGAGTTCCTGTCATTCGTGGAATAGTGCAACATTTGAAGCAGAAGGACGTTTTTTCTTCAAATTTTTATTAATCACATTTGGTCCAGGTATGCTGTTGAGTCAGTCTGCTAATCCACCCTTTTCGTTAACCTGCAGGGCTTCAAATACCATCAAAATTGATACCTCCACTAACTATTCTGATCCTTACTGGTGATTTATTTCAAATTGTTTTGGTTTATTCTTCATTTGATGGGAGCGCAGCATCAGGAATTATGAGACTAATGCTTCTAAAGGATGATAGATGTCTTCACGATGTTGTAAGGAAAGAATGAGCCTTCCTCACTCAGTCTTAAACAGAGAAATGAAGCTATGACAGATCTTTTCTGAAAGACATGTATATTATAAAGTACAATGGCAGTGTACATCAGCCACGTTTTTAGTGCTGTGGGAAGGTACTTCCTTCTGCTGAAAAGTATATCACTCGCTGTGTCCCATTGTGAAAATTGTTTGATGTGAAAGAGATTTAGAAGTGGCAAATTCTGTCTTGATTCTGAATTTTCTTTCTATGGTTCTCCATGTCAGTCAAACTGACCCTATTTTTCTGGAGTTCGCTTATATCTAGGGTTTAGGTTTGGTTGGTTTTTTGTTGGGTTTTTTGTTTGTTTGTTTTCCCCTTCTGGTTATTGCTGACTTGCTAGTAGTTTGAAAAAAAGTTTGTTTCTGAAGTTGTATAGTGTAGGTACAGTAGATTTAATTGATACAGTAAGCTGAACAAACTGCTGAAGTTAGTATTTTTCTGTATCAGATACTATTCTGGAGGGTTCTCTTAATGAGGTGTCTCAGAGCAAAGAACCGGTTTGCCTCCCTTGAAAGTGGCACCCTGCTTTTTCTGCTGCAAGGCAAAAGTGTTATTATCTGATGCAGTACAACAAAAAAAATCTCTTTTGACTTTGTTTCTAAATATGTTCTGGAATATGATAAAAACCACTAAATACCGTTTTCTCGATCAACGTGTTGTTTCTCAGATATAATTTGAATCACTTTTGTTCAGAAAGCTGTAAGTTTTCCCTATTTCAAAAACAGAAAACTCTTTCCAATATATTTCTTATTCTTGTTTCAAATAGTATCTTCAGTTTTGGATTTAATGTATGAGCCAATCATTAAATGCATCTATTTCCCATTTTTAAACTATGAATTTTGTGTCACAGAGTCTTCAGAAATCATAATGAAAGAACATGGATACCACATAGTCTTTCTCTTAAAAGTTTGGAAAAGCCAAAATTAAAACTGCCTAGGTTTAGTGTCTGTCATGCATGCTCTATAATCATTAATGACATGGTCTTTAGTAAATGTTCATATTTTGTTTATTCATAAGACCCCTTTACTGTTCACTGTTTATAACAGAATGAAACATCTTAAATTATTTTGTTCAGTCCAACTAGTTTGTGGACCTAGTCTTTGATCTTCTTGCTCAAACTGTTCTGAAGCCAATGATAATTTCCTCTTGGATTTATAAAATGATCTTGAGAACACAAAATGCTTTAAAAATTACTCGTGCAGGATAAAAAGAAAGGTAAAGAAAATGAGGTGCCATTCTCCTCTTTAGTAGCAGGAAGGATGAGATAGAGATCATGAGTGTATGCTCTTTAGAGTCATAACCTTTGATCTGAGCATTTAGCAGCCTATCTAGCATTTTTATAACATTTGACATACTCCATTAGCTCTGAAGCACTGAACTTATCACTTTATCTAATTGGATTCTGGGCTTGATTTTTAACGGTACTAATTCATCAAAGATTTGCGTACAAAATTTCCTATTTTTTAAAAAAGCAGGAAAAACCCTAGGAATTTTATTTAAAGGAGTATTGACATATTATTATTTTTAATAGATTTTAGTTCTTAAAGTAATTTTAAAAGCCCAGACTTGGTTAGAACAAACTTTCCATGCCATGATATTTTTTGACATTTATAAAATGTTTTTGTTTCAAAATGGATTTTAGCTAGAAATTTGAAATTTCCTCTGACAAGAAAGATATAAACAAGCTTCCTTTTAGTTCGGTATTTTTTTATAACCAAAATGAACATTTCATGTGTTCTTTGTGTTAGAGAAGACTATAAACAGAGAGCAAGCTCTGTATGAGTAGTAGAAGCCCCATTGTTATTTGGGGCACCAGGTATGCATTATATTCTGTAGAAGGAAGTTTAAGTGGTATACGGTTACCTTGAAATAATATGGGGAAGTGGCCAATCAAGTTAAGCAAGGCATTTCTTTCAGTAAAAAGAACCTGAATGTGTAACAGTCAAAATTTGTCAAACGTGGTACATTTCTAGAAAGTGTCTGTTTTGACAAATACCAGTTTTCTAACAAAAAGCTAAACAAACAAGCAAAAATCCATGGAATTTCCCATCCAGCTTTATGCTGACCTCTGCAATTTAGGCTATAGAGGTTACCATTCTCCATGTGGGAGACATAGGTGAAACAGTTTGACAGTGTTTTTCTTCATTATGTATTGATCAAGACCCAGAAATTTAGGATTGCTTTCCAGACTGTAAAGAAAATGTTTGTGGCTTTGGTTATGGTTTTCTTTGCAATCCAGTTTCCTCCCCAACTTAATTATTTCTTTACATTTCTTCAAACCTCTTCTTGTACCAGTCCTGTCTCCACTGTTCTTGATTTCTCATCCTTCCTTTGCTTGCCTAAGCTTAATTCCATTTTTATCCAGTCACTTGGAGATGCACATCTGAATTCTTTATTTCTTTCAACTAATTTCCACTTCCTTTTTATACCACCTCCCTCCAGTACACTACTAAAAAAATCAGTCGCTACTGTTGACTTCCTCCTCCTTATTTTCTTTCATGTGGCAGTTCCACCTTACTGCTGCCTCCTGGATTTATCTTCTCTCCTTCCCAGTTATCAGTTATTTGTCCCCTAATGTCTACATTCCCAAATCTTGGTTTCCAGAAACTACTTTGTGACTCCTCCTTTTACTTACCTTATTCCAAACCTCTCTTTTTGTTTGATGTGTGCCAAACTTTTCATCCAATCTACTTATTCCTTTATGTCTCCAGTCATCAGTTACTTCTGTGTTTTTTTTTCCTTGCATTCCAGTATTAGAAACTGTCATGTACACATACGACAGTTCAACTACCCAAGCAGGAAACACAGGTGAATAAAGAAAATAATAACACATTGCAAAAGCACAGTAGAAAAGAATTATTCCTTTTCTTCAAATATTTGGAGTTAAGAGTATTGACATGCTGTAAAAAGTCATCGATTCAGATAAATTTTAGTTGGAAGCTACCCCTGAGGGGACCTATAACCTAACCTCCCACTCAAAGTCGGGGCTGTTGCAACACTGGATTGATCAGCTCAGCTGTGTTTTTTCCAGTCAAATCTTGAAAACCCTAAAGAACAAAGATGCCATGATCACTATGAGCAGGTTGTTCTGCTGCTGCGCTACACTCCTTGTAAAGAAATTTTCCATCATATCCAGCCTGAACTTCCCAAGCTGCGATGTGTGATGTTTGCACCTTGTTTGAATCATTTTACACTGCTGACAAGAGCTGGTAGTTGCTGTTCAAATGGTTGTACGCAACCATCCATTAGCCTCCTCAATCGCAGACTATATAAATCCAGTGCACTTAAATTCTCCTGCTGTCCAGTGTAACTCACAGGCCATTTTCAACAAAGTCAGTTGTTTCGCAGTCTGTATCCTGCGTTCCTTCCAAGTTATTCCTTCCTAGCTTCAGAACTTTCCAGTTCATATTAAATCTCATTTTTCAGCTGAGCAAACCTTCCAGTTACCGAGTTCTCTCTGGATTGAGCTTTTGCTATTTTTTTATGTCATCTGCTCCTACTAGTTCAGTTGTTTATGTCGCGCGCTGTGTTATCATCCAGGTTGTTACTGAAGATGTTAAACAATATGATCCCCAGAACTGAATCTGGTGCGCTTTGGCCATTAGCCAGACACCAGTTGACGTTAAGCTGTTGACCACCGATGTAATCAATTTTCAGCCCACTGAAGTGTCCAGCCTTGACTTTGCCACTTTCAAATGAACGCGCTATAGGAGACTATATCAAAACCCTTAGTAAAGTGAACGTACACTACACCCACCATTCTCCCCTCATGCACAAAACTGTTATTTCATTGTAGAAGGCAGTCTGGCTTGTCAAACACTGTAAATCCTTCGTAGGTCTGCACTGAGTATTTATTGTTGTCTGTCATGTGTGTGGAAAAGGACTCAAAGAGGACATTTTTTCATTGATCTTTACAGGGACTGAGTTGAGGCTGCCTAGCCTACAGTTTCTGCATCTACCTTCTTAGTTTTATTTTTTAAGATGGTACCTCTTTTTCCAGTTCCCAGAGATCTCTGTGATATGGTCCACCATTTTTAATAGATACAAACCATAGCTTCACAACCATATTGGCCATCTCTTTCAACACACTTTGGTAAATTCCCTCCAGCTACATAGATGTGATCTGATCTCTGTGTGTAGTCTGTTACTCTTCTGCCACTCTTGGCTGTCATTCTCTTTGCCAGGCATGTCATTGTATGCACAGGTCAGGGAATAAGTTTTGCCCTTGTTAGCAAGGGCTTGTGCGTTAGTGTAGAGGCACCAGAGGAAATGGAACAGTGACCCTTCTGAACAGGCATGTGAAAGTCCCACACATATCTTTCTTGCCTCACATATCATCTGTTTTCAACTCTGTTACACTACAGCTCCTGTAGTCTAACAAACCTGTTTTAAAGTCCTTCTCACAAGTTGAATCTTGACAGCATAGTAGGAAGAGCATGGCCAAAATTTTTTAATGTGTTTGTAGTAAAAAGATGGTGTGTGTTTTTTTTTTTTTTTTTTTTGTTCATGATGAGAAATATGAGATACGCTTTATTGGGATTTAGAAGCTTAGAGCGTTCATGCTTTGATATTAGTTCCTTCCTGTTCAAAATGTTTTTCAGTATTTTCTCACTATTTCTGAATATAAGCTTTAGTGAGCATTTTGTCTTTCTTGGCAAATGTTTTCAATACTGTTCTATTCAAACCTGCTGTTAGTAATGCTGCTAGTACCAAATAGACAGCCTCCACAGAAATCTTACTGAATGAGATCGGTGAAACAGAAAGAGAGGGCTGAAAAGTGGTGGCTCCTAGCCCAGCCTCATCATTGGTACTAGAAGCATGAGGCAAAGGGAGTGGGATAAACATTGAGCATGGAGAGCTGAGTGCCAGAGCTGCTGGAAGCAGCTATTGATTCTAATTGTGCTTTGCCAGCCCTGTGAATACAGGCCTCGGGGGTGGCATGGCCCAGAAGTCTGGAGCAGCAGAGGAAGCTGACATCAGCCTCCCTGGAGGCTGGCACTGAACAACAAACTAGCGTCCTTTCACCTGTCCCTCCAGCACCCCACTCAAGGAAGCTAGGTGCAAAACAAGTAGAAAAGGAGTTTTGCTGCAAGGCTCAGTCTCACCTACAGGTGTTTATGTCCTTCACTACCAGATGAGCAATGCTGATATTATCTCTGTGGTGGTTCCTTATTTTGGATTTTGTTTTCTCATATTGATTCCTTGACTTACTAAACTGATCTTTAAGATTACCTGATTCCCAGAAGTACTGGACTTGAAGTTCTACTGTCTTTATCTGTGTCAGAAGTGCTCTCTCTCTCTATGCACTGAATTACTTTTGGTGGTTTTGGCTAAAGGAATTATATTTCTAATGGGAGGCTTAATCTGGGGAAAAGGAGTCAAATCTGGCAGTAGTCACCTTTCTATGCTAGCCTGTAAGAATCTTCTAGATCTTTGTATTTCTGAAGTCCAGGTAATAAATATGATTGTGTTTTTTCTTTTAAACCTTGGTTTACTAAAGAACGATTCCTGCTCTGTGCTTCTTTGGAGTGTTGGAAAGGAATCCTCAAAGGTGGCTTCATGGTAAGCATAAGAGGTATCTCAGCTGGTGAGGAAAGGTATAGAGCCAAAAGAGTTGCTAGACAAACAGTGCCTGCACTCCTGGATCTAGTTCTGCTCCTAGTTCTACTGCAGGTCCTTAACTATGTGGTGTCATATAAGGTATGCACATAGTGTCCTACAGATTGAGCAACCTATTGAATGCATCTGGGACAATTAGTAAAAAAAACGTGCTCAGGAGCACACAGTCCATCCAGGTTTCTTGCCTTCACCAATGTTCTGAAACACGTAAGATGCTGCAATAGTAAATACGGTGCTGGTTAGTGTGGTAGCTACCTTATTGCCTTAAGTGCACTATCCTGCAGTTAACTGGCTAAACTAATGCTCCACGTTTATACCAACAGAGTGCTTACATGACTTATGATAGATCAGATGTCAGTGCGGGTCAGCAGAGATGAAAAGCAGCATCTGATAGGCAGGTGGGTATCCACATGCTGCTGAAGAGCGCATCTGTATCCTGGACAAGGATTCCAGACTGGCTCAGATTTCAGGTTGAAGAGTTTCCCAGTACACAAGCATCGTGCATTTTCATGGTGCAACTTATCCTTCCTCAGTTATGGTTTATATTTTGGGGTAGTACTCTCTTAGATGTGGTTGGAGTGTCTTCATTATTCTATGTATGCTGCCTATGGCCATCATTTATTTTGGGGAAATTGCAGTATTTAGGAGTAGCAGATTTCCCATATGATGGAAACTTTGATGGTGTCTCATCCTTTTATTGCTGTAACACTTCTCCATGTGACCAGCAATTTAAGGCTCTGCGGGGTAATGACAATCTTGCTGACATTGGTGTGAAGGTCCTGGAGCAACATATGTGGGGAAAAAAAATTCCGCGCACTATTGGTGCTAACTTTTTTTGCCCAGTACTGGAAAGAGGTTGGGACTTTTCAGGTGACGACCCTAGCACAGCTCTTTCAGTGAGACTTAAAATATAAATACATGTTACGGAGTCACTGGGAAGGTTTGGTGCAGATGAGTCAAACCCTCTGCTATTGGAGAGGTGCAAAGACATGAAGGGGAGATACTTGGTGAGCTCAGGTCTGCTGCCCAAGTAAGCTTAAGGCGAGTGGAGGGCCGCAATGTAGTATTGTTGGCTCAATTCAGTAGGCTTGTTGAAGTGAGTCTGAAAATAGCATAGCTACCAAATAGCAAAGCCCTAGCCTAAAAAGAGATAAAGAGCTTTCAGATCAGATGAGAAGCAGATGTATGTACTTGAGATGCAGATATAAGAAATGGAATAGAAAACCCATTAAGAACTCCTTGAAATTAAAAACAGCAAAATAATCTCATAGCTAATGGCAGCAAAGAAAAAAATCTGCTGTGGATTTTAAGTTATATTAGGGAGCATGTGCAGCTTGAAAGACTTTTGTTTCTGAATCTGTCAAAAAATGATTTCATGTCCATCTACAAATTGGAGTATGTAGTTCTTCTTTGATAAAAACAAACCATCCCCTACGTAGGAATAGGGAGGCGAGCAGTAAAATGTATTTTTTGCATTATAATAAGCTGTATAAAATTTGAATGGAATTTTGTATGGGCAGAATTTAGTTTGGTGTTGAATAAAGTGGAGGAAATCTTGTATCTTTCCTATTTTGGTAACTGTTAGAAGTATTGTTTCTTGAAAACGCATTATATATGAAGCAATACCTCACATTGAACAGTTGCCTATTAGACTTTTCCCTAAATTGGTAGTTTGTAAGTCACACAACAATATCCCTGCTGTACAACCTGTGCTGTAGCAGTAAGTTATACTTAGATAAAATATAAAGATAATTATAAGTTAAGAAAACTACTTCAATTTCAGTGGATTCTCTGACATAAATGATCTTTGATTTTAATATACAGGCTTTCAAAGCATAGGCCATGCTAGAGATAAAATGTGAACATGAAACAAGAGCTGGATTTGCTTTATCCATTTTTTCATGTCAACCTTGGTCTGAAAATATTTGTGAGGAAACTGCCCTCCTTGCTCTAGGACACCTGCTGTTCTCTGAGTCAGACTCATCATATCTGCTGTGTATCATTGTATTCTTTAGCAATATAGATTTCTGTTGGAAAACAATTCAAGTGATGTCAGCAATGTATGACAGCACCTACTGAAAATGTTGCAGAAGAGAGATGAATGAAATGATATAATAGATTCTCTACACAAGAAAGATTAAATAGGATCATGTTTTTGTATCTCTAAAGCAGAAAACCTCTGCTGCGTAACTACATTGTCAGACATGATTTTTTTCCAGGGAGCTTTTTTCTCTTTTATTGTACTTAAATGTGTATTTCTTAAAACTCGTGTACCAACTGCTTTTCAAGAATGAGGGGAGAAGAGGGGAGAAGAATTCATATGGAAGTCCATGAAGAAGCAATACACTGCATCCTGGGCTGCCTCAAAAGAAGCATGTCCAGCAGGTTGAGGGAGGCATTTCTGCCCCTCCACTCTGCTCTCATGAGACCCCAGCTCTGGGCACCCCAACATAAGAGGGGCATGGACCTGTTAGAGCAAGACCAGAGATGAAGATGATCAGAGGGCTCTCTCCTGTGAAGACAGGCTGAGAGAGTTGGCGGTGTTCAGCCTGGGGAAGAGGAGGCTCTGGGGAGGGAGACCTTATAGCAGCCTTACAGTACTTAAAAGGGGCCTACAGGAAAGATGGGGAGGGACCCTTTATCAGGGATTGTAGTGATAGGACAAGGGGTAATGGCTTGAAACTGAAAGAGGGTAGATTAGGAAGAAATTCTTTCTTGTGAGGGTAGTGAGACGCTGGAACAGTTTGCCCAATGAAGTTGTGGATCCCTGGAAGTGTTCAAGGCCAGGTTGAATGGGGCTTTGAGTAACCCAGTCTAGTGTGAGGTGTCCCTGCCCATGTCAGGGAGGTTGGAACTAGGTGATCTTCAAGATCCATTCCAAATCTAACCGTTCTGTGATTCTATGATGACTTTTTTTTTTTAAGATAAGCCATTTTCAGGAAAAATGAAAAATATTTATTAGTCTCAACATATATACGTAACTGTAGCACAAATTTCCATTATTAGAAACGCTTGATCACTACGATCCTGACTGAGCATAATTATTAAACATGTATAATTTGAAACTTATTGAATCATCATACGTGGCTATTAGAAGTGCTTTATGTCTCTTTCAGACAGAGAGACTTGAAAGAATTACTGAAGTTGAAAATGTAGGTTCAAATAGAGCACTAAGGATGAATTTTGAATTTAAAATGCATGGATACATTTAACTTGAAAATGTTGAAAAAGCAGTATGGTTACTGTGACAAATTTGTGACTTTGTTCTGTATACTTCTACAACCCCCTCTTTAACATGTTCAGGACAAAGATAAGGAAGCCCATGAAGAAAATCAGAAGTCATAGGCTCTGTCCTGAGACATTGCCTTTTGCGTTTATAGATACTTAAATGATACTTTGGCTAGAGATGCTGTGCTGCCACTCAACCTTCACTGTAAACTGTGTATTTGTTCATTCTGTTTTTAATTTTACATTAAAATAATGAAATATGAGGCTTTTTAAATTATATTATCACCTTGGTGATATTCTGAAGAGGATATTGGACTTTATAATAATCAAGCTTTTATTATTTGAAGATCAAGAAAGGTCTGAATGTAACAGGCAGGCAGATTCTCATGCATGTGGTAGGTTAAACAGCTTTAGGAATATTTATAAAACTGTGGAACTGCAATTTATTGAAGCAATTTCTTTACTTAATCTAAGAAGCAATTAACTATTTTACTTTGTCTTTAGAGGCCCATAAAGATTTTTTTTTTAACATATCCAATAATGGACTTCCTTTAAGTAACAGGTGATGTGAAAAATTAACCCTTTAGGAAAATCAGTATAGATATATATGCTATATGTTTATACATATTTTGTATTTAAGATTCAAAAACATAAAAACACACTCCAAAAAAAAAAAAGAAAATGGAGGGGTGGGCATAATAGGGAGAAGAATACAGAACAAAATAATTTTACTCTGTTGTATGTAGATGTGTAGTGCTCCTTCACCTTGAATGCTCTGCACAATTCTAGTTGTACCGTATAAAAAAAATAGACTTGGAAGGGTTCAGAGGATGCTAACGAGAAAGGTATGGGGTGGCTTTGTGGACGGAAGTATGTCAACTAAGACTTAATTCTAGAAATGCTTCAGGGATGTTATATTTGGTATCTGTGAAGTTGTCTGCAGTATAGAGATGAACAAGAATTGATTTGTCATGTGGTTGGTTTGAGGCCAACTTGAGAACATGTAATTTATACAAGCTCCACTTCTACGTTCTTCCTTAAGCATAATGCAGGATGCTTTGCCTTAGAAGGGATTTTGATCCCACTTAGGATGACTGCTCTTTTGTTCTAATGGCCTTATGTTCTAGTTTTTCTAACTTTTCAGCATTTTAATTATAAACATATTGTCTGAATAGGCTCATTGTAGCTGTACTCTACTGATGTAGTAGAAATGCAAAGAGAATCTACCACTTCCATATTTTTTCAAGAACTGAAATTTTTGCCAATGTGCTGTGATTCATGGAAGAGCATTGCATGAAACGGGGCTCAGACCTGTTCAGAACACTGCTATAGGAGTAACATCTGCATAGTTACTATTACAAGGGATATAATTTGAAAACTCTGTCATAATTGTCATTTCTGCATGTCTCTTGCATGATTGAAAAAAAAATATCATTTGATAAGCCTTTCCATATTTATTTACTTTCCAAAAAAATAGCAATTAAAAAGGCAAATAACATACACTGATTCGTAGATTGTTAATGTGTGAAGCAGCAGAATGAAGGAATGCATAAGTATTGGTACAGAACTATGGTTTTATTCTGCACCTCCAGGTTCTGTTTTTCTTCCTCTTTCAAAGCATGCATTCCCATAACAACATTTTACCAGTAAAACATTGTCAGTGAAATACAGTTTGGCCTGCAACCACTTTTTTTTCCCTTTGAGGTAAAACTCAAAGAATGTTTTGTTCCTGTAATGTGCATGATCCTTGATCATGTTTAAGTTGTGATTATGTGGCTTTTGACAACTGTATGAGATTCACATTTTCCCAGGAGTTCAATTTTTTATAAATTGAGGTTTCTTTACAGTGGTCTTGGTGACCTTTTATCAAGTGGATTGGAACTGCTGCATGTGGCAATGCACCCACCGCAGTTTGTGAATTTTAATTTATGTGGGCATTTAAATGTTGGGTACAGTCTTTTTAATGTTTTGTTCTAGAGAATAGTGAGTTAAATTAAGACATAGTAATAAATAATTCTCGTCATTTTTCTGCTTCACTAATTATCTGAGGTGTGCAGATCAATTTATTTCTCAGCTATAATTTTGTAATTTATTATCAAATTTCTTAAAATCTTGAAAGCAATTTATTTAATTCAAGTTTTTCCATCTTGAAATTGTAGCCCAATACAGCTGATGACATAATTAGGAGGATATTTTATATTTAGGGAGATGATTTGTAGAAAATAGAGCTAATTAGTCTTTTTTAGTGACAGATCTTACTGATGCAGTTGAAAACGACATAGCAGAATATGTATTTTTCTAAAACGAATGTATCATTCTTTAAATTGTAGTTATTCTATTGATGATGACTTTGAAAAATCATTAATGGAAAATGTAGTTAAGCTTTTCAATACTTTAAGTACAGGAAAACTACTGTAATTTTAAAAGCAATGTTAGAAACATTACCTATATAAATACTGTGGGAAATACTTTTTCTATTTTAAATGCTAGTGCTAGTAAGTAATATTGTTTGAATAGTATTTTTACTTAAAGAGTGCAAATGACCTCTTAATTACACTATTTTATTCTATATGAGTCATTTGTCCCATTACAATGACTGTAATGTTTTTCTCATTTGTTTTTTACTGCTTACCTTTTCTAGGAAGTAGAGGTTGGTATACATCTTCAGTCTTTCATGATTCTGTTTTTCATGTATGCACTGATTTCTTACATTTTACTAAATGTAGGTTGTTTCTCCCTCTCCAGGATGATTATTTTCGTACGTGGAGTCCGGGTAAACCATTTGATCAAGGTAAGAGTCTGCTATTGGTTATTTGTATGGGATAAAAATTAAGTATTTATAATTGTGCTCCTGTTCTAGAATGCCTGTAGAATTGTGTCATTTTCTCCCTCTTCAAATGATTGATTTAAAGAGGGCCAGAAATTTAGCATAATCATAACTTCATATCTGTTATTTTTTTCAAACTTTTATTGATTAGAGACAGAGATGGGAGCATTAGGAACCTCCGAAGTAGCTTAAACTTTCCCTCATATAAACAAGTTCATGGAGTCAGGGAGTTGTTTGTTTGCTTTTTAATTTATATATTTAAGTTAAGCACTGTTGTGTTTTCAGTAGGATGTTTGAAGAAAAAAAGGTGTGCAATCTGATGTTTGTCTTTTGTAGTTAAAAAAAATAATCATTAAAATCTCTTTATATCTGGCTGATACAAGAAGATCTAGAAAAACAGTTTTGGAAGTCTGTCATGTTCAAGTGATCTGTCTTGAGGCAAAACACAGATGGAGCTTTGAGAATGCTATAGTACAACAATTTCAGCCTTAGAATAATTTGAGCACACACAGCAAATTTTCACATTAAACATTTCCTCCCCAGGCCTAGGAACTTAATATTTACTGTTAACGTAATCCACTTCATGTATGTTGTTTCAAAGTTTACAACTAGAGTTGTGAAACTACTAAGAATCTTGATACTTTTTTTTTGGTAATTGCTACAAGGAGCACTTCAGAGACTTTGTCATTTCTGATAATACCAATGGCACAAATGCAATGAATAAATAGTGTAGGGGCTTCTACACAAGAGACTGAGATAAAAAATATACTGTGAAAATAATGTTAATTCAATTTCAGGAACTTTCTCCATAATGGATACTGACTTTCAAAGGAGATTTATAATGAATTGTATTTTATTACAACCACATCTCTTATAAATGGACTTTCCACCATGTTTTATGCCTTTATCACTTTAATTCAGGATTACTGTAGTAAGCCTGTGAAAGGAAATGCCTTAATTTCTTAAATGAATGCACATGGGTTGTTTTGCCAGTTTGTGGAATAGAGGGAAGGGAAAAATGTCACATTTGTGTTATCACTACTCTGTGAATTGTGATGATTTTCTTCTGGTTTCGTGGAAATTTATAAATGTTAATGTAGGTCCATGACAGCCTGAATATTTTAGAACCTGACAATTTCACTCACTATGTGTCTCTCCTCATTATATACTAATACATTAGGAAAAAGTACTTGACTTTAGTCTTCTAACTCCTCAGAGAAGGAGAAGCATCATCTAAGCTTATCACTTCATTATGAAGTACCTTTAGTTGATTCCTTTTCTTCTTTGGTTTTTGGTAAAGGAAGGTGGTCTGCAAATATGCTTTTACTATGAGAACTGGAATAGGTTATGCTTTAATTAATGACTTATTGGTGGTAAAATCTTTCATAGGTGTAAATATGCTGTAAATTTTGCTCATGTTTTTTTTATCACATACTTGATATGTTTTGGTTTTTTTTTGTTTTGTTTTTGTTTTTTTTTTTTCCCAATTGATTGTTAGTTTTTCTGGAGATATACAGAAATACTATTTTTTCCACCAGATTTTTACTTTTACACACTCTGGCTTTGTTCTATTACTCTGAGTTCTTTGGGGATCCTGATCCTAATGTTTGCAGAATACTTTTCTGAATTTACAAAATACCCAACTAAGAAGATGTGTTAACATTGTCTGTCCTACCTTGTTTGCAAAATGCATTGTGTGTTGCCCACTTAATATTTTAAAAGCATGCCTACAGAGTTCAACTTTCTGTTTTCATATCCTCGTTAACTGAAAATTAACACTGAAGACTGAAATGCATGTGCTGAGTAGTTTTATCTCTGTTTTACTGTGTAATTAATAACTAAAAACAAATGATGCTAGTTGGGAATGCTTTTTAAAAAACAAAACGTACCCTGAAGTTTATTATTAAAAAATGTTCCCCCTGTCTTAATTTGTTGATCTGTCTTTTAAAGAATATCAGGTATTTTTACCTGCCACTGCACTGCTTTTCAGTTTTCTTTCAATAACTGCTGCCGTCTTTGTATTGAATTTGGCAATAATACTGAATTGAGATGTATTTCAAAAGCTTTACAGTTTCTCAATAATTAGTTGTTTTCTAGACTCTGATGGACATTCAGACATTCTTTATTAATCATAAGATATTGCATGCTATTGTTTTTTTTTTTTTTTTTTAAGTCTGTAAATAACACTACTGACTAGATCTGGGAGATACACTAAAAGATAGAAGAAGGTTTCCCGGTCAGTATCTTGGTCTCCATGTTGTCAGAATTGGCTTCCTCTTACTTTTGGGTATAATGGGAATTGATTTCTTGAAACATAGGAAAATACTCCTGAGAATAAAATATAACTATGGAAGTACCATGTACTTGTTCATACATTCAAGTCTTTCCCATCAGAAGGGAAAAGTGATTGTGGGTGATATTTTGAGGGAAAAGAAATTAATACTTTAAAAGCGTGGCAACCTTGCAAATATCAGTTCCTTAGCAGTGAATGTAATGTTCATGATTTACTGAAGAAATCAGGTCTTTTATGATTCCCTGTGTTTGCCAGTAAAAGACATACAGCAGCAACACTCTCAGCACATTTTTTTCCCTCATGTTATTTAATGATAGAAAAAAGTGAGAGTTGGTAGACTATAGAAACCAAGTTTTAAGTGTGTGTTCTGATAGTCTCTGTAAGTGCCGTTCCAGGGCTGTGCCATAAGTGCTGCACCAGTGCCATTCCACTCCAGTTGTGTACCACTTCACTACTAAGCTTAAAACAAATAAGGTTCAACTCTTAATTAGCTTTTTCACCTCAGTAAGCATATGTGTAGACTTACGGGTTCTGTTCTGTATCTTTTGTTGTTTGGTTGGTTTTTTTCTTTTAACAAAGTGAACTGTTCAAAACGATGAATGGGGACATGCTGAATGCCCGACTGTGGAGTCCTGTGATCTGTCAGGGCTTGTTGCAAGCCAGGCAACCTGGGTTAAAGAATTTTTACAAGGGTTTCCCCTTCAATCTTCTGTTTTTGCCATTCTGGTTTGTGCAGCAGCTACTCTCTCAAGCGAGAGCATTCCATAAAAAAAAACGTTCTCCCAAATGAAAAAATGAAACTCCTAAGTGAAGACAAATTTTTAAAATGTGGAGATAAACTGGCACTGAGACAAAAATTCCTCACTAAAGATTATGTTTAAACAGGAACAGTAACAACTTCCCTTGACTATTGTGTTAAAGTTTGTAATAATACTGCTGAAGATACAGGCAGATAAGTTCTTTGAGGACAGAAATAAATATTATCCTTAATTTATCTCTATCAGTGTTTTATTTCTTTTTATTTGTTTTATCATTATTTGGCTTTTCAGAAACTTACCTATAAATCTCTGAAAAAGTGGAATAAGCAAGGAATAGTTTTGGCCTTAAAAGATCTGAAGTCCAGGTCTACTGGGCAGAATACATTTTCTGTTATCTATGAAAACAATGGATTATAGGAATTCCTAGTGCTCTTACAGTTGTTGTTTTGTATTTTTTTTCTTTGCTGATTTAAATTATAGCCACATTACATGATGAAATTAGAAATAGATATTTTAAAATTTTAAAATCTATATATGAATAAAACATGAGACCTTTAAACTGCATAAACCCCAGCAGACTACATGTAATAGAGGTGTGGTGGTAGAATATTTAGCTTTATGTCTGTGTTTTCAAATTGTTAGTTGTCATTTAAAAAACACTCAATCTCTGTTACACCCCTTTGTCTTTTAGGCTGTGGTATAGGTACCTGGTACACACATAGCTCCTTGTTAGTATCACTGGTAGTCAACCAAATGGATTCTCATTATTTACACTTATTATTTTGTTAATCCATATTCTGCTTAGAGTCAGCAATATATGGGGACCTCTTTCAAATTATTTTTAGCCAACACCCATATTAATTTGCAGGTAGTATTTTTGAGGAACCAGTTCTTGCCATACAGGCATACATTGGAGGTCTACACATAGTTATTATTTTGCTAAGACTTACATGACTATTAAAGCCTTTTCTAAGATTTTCATAGATTTACTGTATATGGATAATATCTCTTTATATTTTTTTCAAAATTCATCCTTAATCTGAACTCAAATATTAACGCTGATTTTTTTGTTGTAATATTTGAAAAGTGTGGTTCAGGGATTCAATAGTCATGCATATGATAATAAAACAGGTGTCTTAACAGTGTCTTAATGCACTCTTCTATATTTTGGTGTATTTTGAAAGGCATTGTTATGTTAATGTGATTATGTCAAAATTGCTCAGGTAGACAGATCTGTTGGTATTAATACGAGTGGTTATATGGAAATATGTGTCCAAGGATTCCAGGTGGTTAGCACTTACTGTGAAAACGTCTAGTGATATTTACTCCTGGTCTGCAAAATATAAGTTATTTTAAAAGATGGAAAAATATTATAACTTGCATTGGAATGCACCAGTGCCATTCCTTAAAGCAACATCTGACATTTGTCCAAAGAGTACTTGTTCCCATTGAACTCTTCAGCTTATATACATACAAGATAGAAAAATGTATTTAAGTAAATGTTTCGACTGCATATGATAGATGTGTGTATATATATTTTTCTCTATACACACACATATAAATGTTTATGTATTTCTATAAGTATCACAATGTAAATTCTTAATAAACAGTCATGTGGGGCAGGTATTATTGTTGGAATGAATCTGAATGTTGTACTACTTGTGTTTAATTACTGCTAGAAGGCAAATTTTGTCCTTTCAATGATTTCTAGAAACAAGCAAATAAGATTTGTGTTTTGGACTATTCTAAGTTGAATATTTTAGTAGCTTTAATGTATGTTTTATCAATGTTTTCTCAAATGAAAAAAAAAAAAACAACACCAAACAATACTTGCTAACACATTTTCTTCATATACCACTTTTACATCAGATAAAAATACACAGGTTACTTTTGGTACGTTTTATTTTTAGACTACAGATGGTAGCAGAGCTTGGAGACTGTAGCTATTGAATAAAATTGCATACGCAAAGACACTGGCTTAATTTTTTAAAGTGCAAAGGATGTTTTCCTTTGCTCAATAGGAATACCTTGGAGGAACAGTGGAGTATTTTCCTGTAATGGAAAAAATATGAAATGACATTTCCATGGAGGATGAACACCCTGAAGATATAGTTGGTTTGTAGCTATATTTATAACATTTCTTGTAGACCATTCTACTGAATTATTTTTGGCTTTTATAGTATCAGGTTATATTAGATGTCTGTTTACAGCAGAAATAATTGTAGATACCATTTTACAGCAGAAAGAGATTTTGAAATGATTTCAAGTACTTATATTTTAGTTGAATCTTTACCATTTAGCTCTTCATGATTCATCTACCCAGTTCTGTAATAATTTATGTAACTAAAGATACACAAATATATGCAAACATATATCTATAATTTGTGAGTACATTTCTGTACTGTGAACTGAAACAATTTAGAGTCATATTCAATAAAATAATTTGATTCACTCATTTGCAAAGCCCTGGGAAGTCATAAGGGAGTTTAATGAAGATCTATTAGTTGAAGACTGTGAAAAGTCATGTAGATTTAACTTTGCTACATTTGATATATGCACTCATGATCTAGTTTTTGTAGCAGAACTATTGATGTTTTAAAACTAGAAATATATATCCATAGCTTTCAAGATAAATTGCAGTATTTTGCAATTAAAATGTGTGAGATTGGTTCTGTTTTACCTTAAACCAGGACAAGATATCACTTAAATATATTTTAGTCTTAATAATAAATAAACATTAAATATTTTTAACAGCTTTTCAGTCCCGTTCTTTTTGAAATTCATAGTGGCTTCCTACAAAGACACCATTTCTTTATCTAAGCCAACATTTTAATCCAGTAAACAGTTTCTAGCTCCGGGTATTTAGGTATGTTTAGTAATCCTGTTCACCAAGAAAGTACGCCAAATCCTGTGTTAAACAGATTCCCGCTGCTTTTTATTTCTTTCAGACAGCCCTTGCCTGAAAAGATCTTTCGTAGATGTCTGAGAAATGCTTTAACGGTGCTTTTTCTTCATTATCTGATACTGTGCTTTAGTGGTTTTTATTATTTCTTATTTGTAAATTTCTCTACCATGGTAACACCATGCCAGTGCCTTGTCCTATGGGTTCACAGTCTTGGCTCCTAACTCAGGTTCACTGGGTAGTACGCATCTGGTTTTCTAGTTGTGGATCTCAAATTGGTTCATTCTTTGTAGAATCATTGAATGGATTCTAAGTTCTTTCAGCTGTTTTAAAAAAAGGCTATATAAAGGATTTTTATTGAGGCTAGACCCAGCCCGTAATACCACAATGCTTGCCTTCAGTAGCAGTTCAACCCCTCATTCCTGCTCTCCTACCACCCTTGCTTTATGCCCTAATGTTAGGTCTGTAGAGTCACCAAATCTTAAGTTGTCATAAGATAAATTTAAAAGTTTATTTTTTTGTTTATTTGGGTTTTTTTAACCCAGCTAAATCATGGATTCGGGTAGCTATTCAGACCCACAAATAGTTACGTCAGAAAAGCGTAAATGTAGCACAGGGCTACAGCGACTTGCTAGAGATGGAGCGCCAGACCTTCTTAAGCTGGCAGCATGCTGCAGAGGGTGTGTGGAACTGTTTCTTTGCATTTCACAAAGCTGCTAAAGTTTTGTGTTTCATGAAGCTGCTAAAGTTTAGTCCTGCAAATCTCTTCATTTTAAAAGTCCTTCTACTTCTGTCTGCTGTGCTGGGATGTCCCAGCTAATTGTCTTGAGTCACGGGTGCCATCAGGCCCTGAGGACTGTGTGCCTGGAAATGTTTTGGTGTGTTCTAGGACTGCTTCTTCCTTACAGGTGCATTTAATGGCCTAATGAACTTTCTTATGTTTGCCACAGGAATTTAATAAGAAAGCTTGTAAAGTACCTTATAGCGGTAGTTACTAAGAGTACGAAATCTGAAATCACACGCTACTGTTTAGTGGCAAGGGGAAAAGAAATAGCTTAATAAATCCCTTTAATATAACCAACCAAACAAAGAATATAAAAAAAGAAAAAAGGCTGTACATAGTTTCTCTTGAACTTGAACAGAAGAATGACAGTTCTTAAAGCACATTTTAAACGCTAAAAGTTGCCTTTTTGGCCCATTTTTATTTAACCTCCTCGTATGTAAAAACCTAGTTTCTTATTTAAGTCCTTTTCTTAACCAAGAAGTTTCTTGTCTCTTTCTGTAATCCTCTTTATCTCCGGTTGGTGTATACATAACTGTTCACTGATTTTTTTTAATTCACAGTGTATAAAGAACATACATCCCAGGACTAAAAAGTTGCAGTATGGCATTGTCATGGAAAACTCCTGTTAGTAACCTCTGCATTGTTCTTCCATTTTGATGGACATGATTGTGAGAGAATGATAGGATTTCAAGATTGTGCCTGAAGTTCTTATGTAGAATTGCACTATTTTTTATCATCTATGAAACCTTAAGAAACCACTTGACTTCTCATGGCAGAATCTGCATGGCCAGCAGTAAATAAAAACAATTTTATTATTTGGACCTGGAATATATTAGATTTGAGAATCTATGAGACGGACTAAAGGGCAGATCCAGAAGTTACATTTTTATGATTTTACTTTTTTTTCCAGGGAGGGTACTTTAAGTGCTTTGAATAAGAATAGAAAAGAAAGGAAGCATATACTTCTGGAACATTTACTCTGCTTTTATATACTACATAGTATGCAGTTAAATTTATTCAGGCTTGTCTTTTATTTAGCTAAGTCTCATTTTCAATGAGACTTTCTCCGTGTAAGTCATCTCCAAGTCACAGGTTTTAAACTAACATTTCATAATAAAAATGTGTTCATAGGTGGAAACAAATGGATTGCCTCGTGTATTGAAACATATGCTGTGAGGGATGGATAGCTACAAGCTTAAAAATTTCAAAACAGGACTTAGCCAAAGCCAGTAAAAAAAATATCTGTAGGTCAGATAAAAGATGAATATTGGTACTTTAAAAAAAGATTTGTGGTAGTGATAAACCTCGGTTGTTAGTAAAATGCTCACTGGTATCCATTAGACACTTTTTTGTGTTGATTTGCCCATACGAAAAAAAATAAGTCTAAGCTGTCAAATTGTTATATTGAGTGCCTTTTGGTGAGAAGGTGCCTTTTGGAGAGAAAGGCCAGGTTTGGCTGTGGAATGCCCTGTCTGAAGTATTGCATGCACTGCTGCTCTGAAGTCACCTCGCTTGACTTCTTGCCTCCAGCGTTCCTTCCAAGCTGCTCTCCACTCCATCCTGTCCACATACACAACTTCCTTTTCTGTGCAATGCCAGGTGTTGATAGCTATCAGTCAGGTGCCTTCTCAAAAGTGACTGAAATTGTAGATTTATTACAAGCTAGTAACTGTAGAACACCTGTTCTGTCTGTATTTCCAAACTACGGGGTTCTCTCAATCTGGAAACCAGAAGTGTTTCATGCAAATATGAATCTTGTGATCCAAGGAAAACTCTAGAAAGAACATCACAAAGTGAATTTTTAATGTAGTAGGTCCAATTTCTTTACATTTATAATTTTACAGAAGATAAATTTTTATGTTTTGGTTTTTCTTTTTTCTAATGGACACTTAAATCTACTTGGAACTTTTACAGGTTTAGTATATTTGCGGTTGTTAGCTTGTAATAGTGAAATATCTTTAAATACTGAAAAACTGAAGCATTTGAGGTTTGTCTTTAATTTCAATGTTTTAAACTCAAAGAAGTTTTCATAGGTGGTTTGTCTGAGCCATGGTATATACAAAAGCTTAACTGACAGAATATTATTTTTGTTATTCTAGGCTTCTTCAAAATACATATGTGTATGTATAATGCTGATGTATTAGATACTTTATATGAATAGTCTACTGGATTCTGTTTTAGTTGGTTTAAAAAATTTAAAAGCTGAAGCGTATTACATTTAAAAAAAAAAATCTGATGAAAATGCCCTCCTTAATTTAACATAAAAATACATAGTTGACCAGTTCTCCAAGAGACTGGAATAATCCAAATACCTGTTATAACATGTTGTTTTGCAAGCGTAATCATCTTGGCATGTGAGATAAATAGGTGGGAGAAGTTTCAAGAAGATGCCTTTCTGTTTTTTCAGGTATGCAGATGTTCCTTTCCCCTGATTGTCTGAGTTGGAGAACCCAGAAGTCAGTTCTGATGCAGCCAGCATGTCTCTAAATTATGATTTAGTGTATTTAAAGAAAAGATAATATAAGCTTAACTGTTTGCTAGTGATACATTACTATTGTGAACTTTCAGGTAGTCTTAAGGTGTTGCTTCTTTCTGCCAAATCAAGAAAGTGGACATTGGGATTTAAAAACAAAATGCTTCACTAAATCTGCTGAAATCTTAACGGATGCCAGCCAAGTATGCATGTGCATTTCTACTAGTCATAACTGTTTTGGATATTTTTGCAGAATATTTGAGAATTTCTTATTATATATAGAAGAAACTGGATATAATTGTCTTCAGTTACACCAGTCTGAGTCCAAGGTAACTCTGTTCTTTCGCAATTTAAATAAATAGGATCTTTTCTGAATTTGCACAGATATAAGTAAGGGTAGCATTTGACTTTTGCTTTGTGGACTTTCTTATTTACATCAACTTTTGAGCTATGGATAAGCTATTTTCTTGTAAACTTCCACGAAATACCCAAAAGAGAGAACATAAAATTATGGGAATGTTTTTGAAGCAGAGCTAACAGATATTTTTGAGGGGGAGAATTTCTTATAATTTAGAAATTACAAAACCATTACTGCTAACCATTGAAAAAAGTAAAATGCAGTCACTTCAGGTTGTGGGCCTGAGCAAGGATTGTCAAAGGCAACTAGGGATTTTGCGGTGCCTTACCTCTTGAGGGCCAAAAGCATGTGTCTATTTTTTTGGTTTTACTTTGGATTTATTTTTGGTGGCAGTCTTTTTGTTTTTGTTTTGTTTGTTGCTTTTTTTATTTAAATGATACTACTAATCATAGGAGTAGACTGCTCAAGTGTCTTTTGAATGTCTGAAAGTACATGCTCAATGTTTGAGAAATTTGGAGTCAAATTGTTAAAATTTTGTATGAAAGAAATCAGACCTGCCTTTTGAACAAGAGGAATTAAACATGGGATCCCATATCTCATGGGATATCCAAAACATAGCTTAAGTTTTGGTGAGTGTAGTAAAGCAAAATAGCTAGCTGGTTCTTATTTTGACCACTAGAAATGAATTACAAACTGGAGGAGGGAAATAGAATTTAATTCTGAAAACCTTGTTGTTAACCTTTTTTCCCCTTTCATTTTACTGGGAGTGGAAAATTAGGAACCTGTCAGAATGCACTCAGCAGATTCTGAAATAATGGTAATTTACTGTGGTTTCTGCCAAGGAGTTCCTGTTAAGAGGATTCCTGTGTTATGTGTTGCTAATCTTGTTTCAAAGAATCATAGAATGGTTTGGGTTGGAAGGGACCTTAAAGATCATGTAGTTCCAAGCCCCCTGCCATGGGCAGGGACACCTCCCACTAGACCAGGTTGCTCAAAGCCCCATCCAGCCTGGTCTTGAACACTTCCAGGGATGGAACATCCACAGCTTCTCTGTGCAGCCTGTTCCAGTGCCTCACCACCCTCACAGGAAAGAATTTCTTCTGAATATCTAATCTAAATCTACCTTCTTGCAGTTTAAAACCATTACCCCTTGTTCTATTGCTACACTCCCTCATAAAGAGTCCCTCCCCATCTTTCCTGTAGGCCCCCTTGAAGTGCTGGAAGGCCGCTCTAAGGTCTCCCCGGAGCTTTCTCTTCTCCAGGCAGAATAACCCCAACTCTCTCAGCCTGTCTTCATAGGAGAGGTGCTCCAGTCCTCTGATGATCTTTGTGTCCCTCCTCCGGACTTGCTCCAACAGGTCCATGTCCTTCTTATGTTGGGGGCCCCAGAGCTGTGCACAGTACTCCAGGTTGGGTCTCAGGAGAGTGGAGTAGAGGGGCAGAATCACCTCCCTCAACCTGCTGGACACACTTCTTTTGATGCATCCCAGGATACAATTGGCTTTCTGGGCTGTCCCACGTTGCTGACGAAGATGTTGAACAGTGCTGGTTCCAATACTGACCCCTCAGAAACCCCACTCGTTACTGGTTTCTACTTGGAGATTGAGCTGTTGACTGCAACTCTTTGGGTGTGACCATCCATCCAGCCAATTCCTTATGCACCAAGTGGTCCATCCATCAAATCCATGTCTCCAATTTAGAGACAAGGATGTCGCGCAGGACAGTGTGAAATGCTTTGCATAAGTCCAGGTAGACTATGTCTGTTGCTCTCCCCTTATCCACCAATGCTGTAACGCCCTTGTAGAAGGCCACCATATTTGTCAGTATCGATTTGCACTTAGTGAAGCCATGTTGACTGTCACTGATCATCTCCTTATTTTTGATGTGCCTTAGCAGAGTTTCCAGGAGGATCTGCTCCATGATCTCTCTGGGCACAGAGGTGAGCCTGACCGGCCTGTAGTTCCCCGGGTTCCCTTTTTCCCCTCTTGAAAATGGGGGTTATGTTTCCTGTTTTCCAGTTGGCGGGAACTTCACTGGACTGCCACAGCTTCTCAAATGTGATGGATATTGTCTTAGCAACTTTATCCGCCAGTTCCCTCAGGACCTGTGGATGTATCTCATCAGGTCCCAGGGCTTTGTGCACCTTCAGGTTCCTTAGATGGTCTCGAACCTGATCTTCTACAGTGGGCGGTTCTTCATTCTGCAAGTCCCTGCCTTTGCCTTCTGTGACTTGGGCAGTGTGGCTAAAGCACTTGCTAGTGAAGACTGAGGCAAAGACGTCATTGAGTACCTCAGCCTTGACCATATCCCAGGTAACCAGGTCTCCCGTTTCCTTCTGGAGAGGGCCCATGTATTCCCTAATCTTCCTTTTATCACTGGTGTACTTGTAGAAGCTTTTCTTGTTGCCCTTGATGTCCCTGGACAGATTTAATTCTCTCAGGGCTTTAGCTTTCCTGACCTGATCCCTGGGTGCTCAGACAATTTCTCTGTGTTCCTTCCAGGCTGTCTGTCCTTACTTGCACCCTCTGTACACTTCCTTTTTGTGTTTGAGTTTGTCAAAGAGCTCTTTCTTCATCCATGCAGGTCTCCTGACGTTTTTGCCTGACTTCCTCTTTGTTTGGATGCATCACCCCTGAGCTTGGAGGAGGTGATCATAGAATATTAGCCAGTGTCCTTGGGCCCCTCTTCCTTCTAGGGCTTCATCCCATGGTACTCTACCATCACTGAAGGAGCCCAAAGTCTGCTCTTCTGAAGTCCAGGGTAGTAAGCTGGCTGTGTGTCCTCCTCGCTGCCCTGAGGATCTTGAACTCCATCATCTCATGGGTACTGCAGCCAAGGCTGCCCTTGATCTTCACATTCCCCACCAGCCCCTCCTTGTTGGTGAGAATTGTAATTTCCTATTATATTCCCAATAAAAATGGTATTCTGGCTAATGTAAATTTCCAGGAGTGCTAGGTGTAAATTAACTTACAGAAGAAATGATGGGAAGCTTTGCTGAATTGCTCTTCCAAATTTGTATTTTAAATAAATAGATCCATTAGTAATAATTGAATAATTTTTTGAATAATAATTGCTTCCTTAGCATGTGAGAATAACAAATCCATAGCCGCCTATAAAAGTCACCAAGTGATCCTATATCCTGTTCCGTAATTTTTCCGCAGAGTGCAAATTATTTTTCATTTACAACATAAGTTCTTACAGAAATAGTAGATGTTACAAAGCATTTTATACTTTCTTAATACTTCTTGTGACTATGATACTTTTCTGCTTGTTGAAATTTAATTGACCGCACATTTGATATTATTTTAGGCAAATAGATGGACAAATGTAAAGTATGCATATAGGCAAATGACCTATAGCAAGCACACTTTTCTGAATAAAAGGAGCTAAATAAAGATGCATATTATCAAATTAATAAAGGTAAGATCACATCTGCATCTTCAGAAGCTGGTTTTGTCTGACTCACTGGAAAGTCAGCCGATACGTTATAGGCACTAATGAAATTATTTTTGTCAAGCCTTAAATAAACATATTTATTACATCTAGGTTCTCCTCACCATATTGGAAACCATCACCTACATTAATGACGGTACGATTGTGCTGTACCATCTACATTTTCACTTCAATTTTGGAAAAAAAAAAAAAAGCCTTTAGCCTTCATAATTATGAAGATATTTTAGTAAATGTGAATTGGATAAAAACTGATTGATGTCTGTTTCACACTGAAGAAAATAGCTGTGAGGGATACATAAATGGCTCCACAGTGGGATTGGGACACTTGTGATATTTTTGGTGTGAACACTGTACTTTTTCATAGCTGCTTATTTTAGCAGAAATGGAAAGGAACATGTGTTGTTGACAATGCAAGTCTGCATGGTCCGAATGGCTGGGGTAAAGCAGGCAAGTTTTATCGAGGATTGCTAGAAGATGCAGTAAAAACTGAAGACTCAATGCCTTATATTTCCTGAGCTAACTGAGTTATATGCTTAGATGAATTCAAGGGTACTTTTCCTGGAATAAATTTATGCATTTTCATAGTAGGTTAAGATATTTAGAATGACTCCATGTAGAGACTGTTCATAGTCAGATACATCCCTGCATTGTAAGGAGAGCCCAATTCTTTCCCAGCATGAAAAACTTCAGACTATGATTTTGAAAAATGTTTTTCTTGTAGTTTAGCCTTTATTTTCAATGAAGATTGTCCATATGTCTGTTCCAAGTATTGAAGTAAAACAAGTTTAAAGAAAAGGCAAGTCATTTCCATGCTTTTACATGTGTCTAGTTGTTTGGGGTTTTTTTTCAGTCCTTTCAAAGCTGGGGAAATCACTGATGCAGTCCAGAAGTTTACTATTTTTAAAAAACATTTTAAAATTAAAAATGTTTGCGTAAAACAGATTCATAAAATTTAGATCATATGTACTTCATCATATAGGGTTGACTATCGTATGTGATATTGAAAGAAAAAAAAGAGAGACTTGAACTGCTTTTCAGAGTTTCTAGCAACACTTCTTTCTCTTATCTGGCTTGCTAAGCTACAGCATCAATCCGGGCAGACACTGACCCTTCAGGTAGCTGACTCTCACATTCCAAAAATCTGTATTTTTGTATTGGTGATTTGTTTGGTCTCTAGGTTATGGCTTGCTAAATTTTATGGGATTGTGAGAACACACCTTCAGAGTCCCAAGAACTTGGGAAAAGAAGTAACCATTTCAGTGGGAATGGAAACCTACATGATCTCTCCCATTTGTCCCTTTTCCTGAAATACGTTTTCGACTAGATACTGAACTCATCATCCTTGTGTGATTCCAGATATCTCTTGCTCATCTATTTTTATTTCATTAACCTATTCGGCTTTATAAAACAGTTATCTGAAGATATGCCGATATCATATTCCAGTATTGCTACTGTAGTGTCTCTATCAGGAAACATTCTGGGAAGAGGTGCTTGGACCAGTACTTTAAGTGATAATCTGTTCATGCTTACTAGGGGTTGACGTTACATTTTACCTGACTTTAAGCAGAGAAAGTATTCGACGTGGATTCTGAAATCTAAAGTATATTGGAGAAGGATACTGAATATGCTGTTGTTAATTCCAACACTGGTACCCTCCTAGTTCAATATTTTTTTTTCTGCATTTGCTTCCCACTTGTTTAGAGTTGCAATCAGAGTTACTCTGGATGGTCATTGTGGTTTTATGGCTGGTTTGCTGTAGAAATAAAAATACCTGGCAGAGCAATGCATCTTTGCATATGTCTTATGCTATAATTAACAAAATATCTATTTTCTGTCTGCATCGACTTATTATATTAATGATTCCATCACTTTTCTTCTTTGTTGGTAATATGATGTATATGTTTTGCAGAGCTGAATATATTGTTAAGAATAAAATAAAACCGAAAAAGTAATTGCTTAGACTGTATTTAATCATACTTAGCACCACAAAGTCATGTGTCAAAACTGCAACTAATGATCCTAATGATCAGCCTGGTTCTTGTTTTCCAGGTACTTGGTTAGTCAGTCTTATGTTAATATCAACTGGCGGTTCAAATAGAGATGTGGTTAAAACTTCACTTTTGATTGTGAATAACAAAAGAAACATAACTTTCTTTTCAGAAAATATGTATAGAGATAGATACTTTATAAGCAGATGTGAAAAACGGGGAAAGAGTATTTCTGAAATGTAGCTGAGGACTGGACAGAAATATGCTAAAGTGAAAATGAACACAGGAAAACTGAATTCTAGTTGCTTGTAGCTTTCTTGCTTGATTTTGCAATTTAGAATTTTCAGTGGTGTCTCTTTAAGCTAGGCTTTGGTGTTTAACTTATTAGGGTGGGTTGTTTGATTTTTTTGGGGTTTTTTTTGGAGTGGTGTTAAAAAAATAACGAACAAACCCATAGAAATAAAAAAAATAGTTTTGGAATATTTAGATCACAGAATATGGAGATCAGAGAAGGGAGAAGTTATTGTTTCATGAGAGCATAAATTGGCAGAAACTTTTCTGTATTGTCAGGTAGGTAATGTTACTCAAGAAATATGCTATACAAATTTAATAATGTGACAAACAGGGTTATTTGGCCTTTCTAGTATTATAGCCAGAAATTAGTGTTTTCAGTTCGAAATGTATTTCAAAGATGAATAGGGACTAATGACGGAAGAACAAGTCAGAAAAAAAACTCTACAAAGCAGAAATAAGAGACTAAAATATTGTAGGTAGAATTTGTATTTTAAGGAAAGAGTCATACAGATCACTCACCTGCATATTTTAGTAGACCCTTTCTTCTACTAAAATCTTACTGGAGTTAAAATTTCTCAATAAATTCATATATTGTCCACCACTTAAATGTTGGGTCAGAAGAACCCAACTGTGTCTTAGTAAGCAGGAAAGGGAAGCTACTTTCAAGGTAGAAATACCAGTATTTGGGGATTACAGTGAGAAAGTGTCAATTATTTAAAGAATGTCAGGCTACAGAGAAAAACAGCAACCTTTGATTGCCTTTGCTACAAATGATGACCAGGAGAGAGTTGGATAGGGTACTTATTATTTTTATAAATAAAAAACCAGTTGTATTTTATGAGAATAAAATTCCATGTTTCATGAAGATTCTTTTTCCTCGGTAAGGGATTTCACACCTCTTCATTTTGCATTATCATTGAATATGCTGCATTTTATTCTGGTGAAAGTAGGAGTCATGCAGTCCAGCATGCTGCACAGGCAGCAGGCCAACCCCCCTCCACATATTTGGTGGGTTTGTGTGTGGTGTTTTTCTTTTCTTAATTGCATGTTTCTAGATAATTTTTAACAATTTTCTAAAATTATTTTTAGCTTTAGATCCGGCTAAAGATCCATGTTTAAAGATGAAATGTAGTCGCCATAAGGTCTGTGTTGCACAGGATCAACAAACTGCTGTTTGCATTAGTCACCGAAGGCTTACGCACAGGTAAATACTTTAAAAGTTAATCCTATACTTTTTTTATAGCATTCGTGACTGACTATAAACCATAAATGCTCGATAATTGCTTAAGTTATTTAACAACATATGAGCAGAGTAGGAGTGGATTTTAGAAGTAATTATGTATGCATAATTTGATTAGTATGTTTAATATTTTATTTTTTGATAGGCTGCTAAACTAGAGGGTGTATGTATTTAAATATCGCAAGCTGCTCATACAAATACATTTAAGGAAATACCTACTGTGCTGGTACCAAATGAATATGACAATTATGATAATGTCCTGCTGCTGTACATTCCTTTGACTTCATCACTTCTTATAAGAAGCTAGAGAACTCAAAACTGCCTGTTTAAGTGTAGGTAACGGCCTGTTATAGTGTTAAGTTGCTGGGGTTTTTTCCTTCTTTTTTCTCTTCTATGTGTTACAGTTTTCTTTGCATTCTAGACTGGTTAAATATAAGGAACAAATACATGGTAAAGTTATTCTGGAATCCAAATGTAGATAATTTTTATTCTCACCTTTTTTTTTTGGCAAAACAGTTCGAGATGCTCTGTTTATGTAGGTCTTAGGGTGGCAAAATATTAATGTGCTTCGGTGGCTTTATCTGGGGCAGAAAGAGAATACGTAGGGGCCTGAACCATACACTTAGTTGAATAATGAGATTGTTGTTTGTTGAAGAGATGGAGTCAAGTTGCATTTTTGACTTTGGATTGTTCATTTTTTTGGTACTTCATTGTGGGAAATGAAGCATAGTGGAAAGGCTAAACTTCAATAACTTGATTGAAATAAGTGCGTGTTAAAGTGCTTTGCTCAGTAGGGGCTGAAAAGAGCTAAGGAAAATAAGAGACTTTCTTGTCTGATGTAAGAGGATCATTTCAAGCTTTTTAGAGAGCCAGTACAGTTTTATGAATGATATCATGAATGTTCTTCTGAGTGTCTAGTTATGTTGAGTACACCAATCTGTAGCTTTTCAAACAAGCAAGGTAATACATAGTGAAAGGAAAAGTTTAAACTATTCTTGATCTGCAGCTGCAGTTAATTAACAAAAAAGCTCTACCTTATTTCTAGAGCTTAACTGTTTATATCAGACAATCTCAGTGTAGAGCTAGACATTTTGGTTTAATGAAGTATTAAATAAGGTGCAAGAATTATAATCAGACAAAGATAGGTAGTCTAATTTCAACTGCATGAGAACTCTCAGGGGAATATGTCAGTGTCAACGGTAAAAAGAAAGCACAATCATTTGAAATTTCTGAGAGTGAATTACACACGTTGAAAACAGTGAAAAAATGACATCTCCAAGTATACATGCAACGGTTAAGGACTAAAAACTTTTTTAGACTAGATGAAGCTGCATACACTGGTTGAATTAATAAACATATTGACATCTGCCTTCATACCTGTATTATTCCTTCCACGGTCCCTGACAGTCTTTTAGAAAGGCAATATTTTAAGAGGCAAAGTTTGTCTGAAAATAATACAAATCATAATGGGAAACCGGAATGGCAGCAACTTGGTGATTTTAATAAGCACTGCAGGTCTATTCTTGTAAGCTAGATGATGCAATTCTCTACCTACCTGTCCTGGGCCAGGACAGAGATTTCATAGAAACATGGAATGGATTGGGTTGGAAGGGACCTTAATGATCATCCAACCCTGCTGCCGTGGCCAGGGACACCTCCCACTAGACCAGGTTGCTCAAAGCTCCATCCAGCCTGGTCTTGAACACTTCCAGGGATGGAACATCCACAGCTTCTCTGTGCAGCCTGTTCCAGTGCCTCACCACCCTCACAGGAAAGAATTTCTTCTGAATATCTAATCTAAATCTACCTTCTTGCAGTTTAAAACCATTACCCCTTGTTCTATTGCTACACTCCCTCATAAAGAGTCCCTCCCCATCTTTCCTGTAGGCCCCCTTGAAGTGCTGGAAGGCCGCTCTAAGGTCTCCCCGGAGCTTTCTCTTCTCCAGGCAGAATAACCCCAACTCTCTCAGCCTGTCTTCATAGGAGAGGTGCTCCAGTCCTCTGATGATCTTTGTGTCCCTCCTCCGGACTTGCTCCAACAGGTCCATGTCCTTCTTATGTTGGGGGCCCCAGAGCTGTGCACAGTACTCCAGGTTGGGTCTCAGGAGAGTGGAGTAGAGGGGCAGAATCACCTCCCTCAACCTGCTGGACACACTTCTTTTGATGCATCCCAGGATACGGTTGGCTTTCTGGGCTGCAAACGCACATTGCCAGGTCATGTTGAGCTTTTCATCCATCAGTACCCCCAAGTCCTTCTCGTCATGGCTGCTCTCAATCCATTCTTCGCCCAGCCTCTATTTGTATTTGGGATTGCTGCAACCCACATGCAGGACCTTGCACTTGGCCCAGTTAATCTTCATGAGATTTGCATGCACCCACCTCTCAAGCCGGTCCAGGACTCTCTGGATGGCATCCCTTCTCTTCAGCATGTTGACCACACCGCGCAGCTTGGTGTCATTGGCAAACTTGCCGAGGGTGCACTCAATCTCACTGTCCATGTCACTGACAAAGTTGTTGAATGGCGCCGGTCCCAATGCTGACCCCTGAGGACAGCCACTTGTCGCGAGTCTCCCAAGCTTAGATCTCTCAGTTGCCCCAAGTTACCAGGTTCAAGCAGAAATCAATTGCTTTGTATTTTCTTTCTAAAGAGGCTTTCTTCATGCGATCTCTGACCTTTCTGTAGTATGGTGGGAATAAGAGTATGAATTGCATATTCACAAGCAGTCATGTCTGCTGGTCTGTTTACCACTATTAATTTCTTTAGCCCAAGATTTTATTCCTTTGCTGATATCTACAATTTGCATATTGATTTTCAACAGGGCCATCTGTTTTTCCAAGTTCCAAAGGACTAGTCCAGTCATTTATAAGTCTTGGTAAAAAAATTAGATGGTAAAGGTTATATTATCAACTGTTATCTTATATTATCTACCTGTATCCATTTCTAATATATCAGCTGTGTGTATTCAATCTGTTGGGAATAAATCTTTACAGAATTTCATCCCAGTAATTTTCACTTTCCACTTTGTGTCTGTGTGCGCATGTGGTGTTCTTCAAAGATGGGGTAATTTGAATGACCTCTTTTTTGTTGTTGTTAAAGAAAAGGCAGTTGGAGATGTCTTCTGGAGAAATAGTTTAGACCGTGGATTACTGGGAACTCTTCATAAAGTACTTGCCCATAGATTTCCATTTGGACATATTTGCTGTATAGATCCATAGATGTTCCAGAGATTATTCCCAAGACTCTTGCATGGGAAAAGTAGTTTTAAGAATGTGAACTGATACAGTGGCAAAGACTAACCTCAAGAGACAGTCAGGGAAGAGGAGGCTCTGCATACCTCCAAGGTAAATAAAAGGTTTATGGGCACCTTTGGGCTACCCCAGGGAAAGAGGCATGGAATACTGTTAGAGCTGGATAGATTATTCTGTAGTGGCATCAAACAGAAATTTTCAGATTTACGGTTAGATTCTCTGCAGCATTTCCAAGCAGCCCTATTGCCTTGTTCATAAATTTCAGTATATAAATTCTGTCACTTTTTGAGGTAATAAAATAGGCAAGTTGCTATTCAGGAAAGGCTGATGATTGTACCAAATGGAGAAATCACATTAGTAATTTCTTTTTTTTTTGTTAGAGATAAACTTGCAGAAGAAACACTCTAGGCATGGACATTCTGATATTCAGTCCCTGCTGTCCCACGTGTTTTTATCTGTACGGTGCAGTTTCCAAACTATTGTAGTCCTGTATGGATTACTGAGGGTACATACCACACAATGAAGCAAGTGGTGTAGGTCATTGGTCATGAGAGCAGTTTGGAGTATTAGAGCGTTAGGAAGTAGGGAGGCATGGTTAGAGGGGCCAGATTTTTGTTGGTAGCAGGTACATGCATTTGCATCTCTACTGGTTATAACTTTGTTGGAAGCTGTGTTCTGTGTTCTATGCTCCTAGCTGTGACCTATGAAAGAAAGAGGAAGTACTTTAAAATGGGAAAACATGCAGGATATATATTGTTATTTATCCATGTACTTCCATGTGGATTGCTGTGGGAAGGGAGAGCTGCCTCCACTAGAATGCATGATAAACAAATAATTAAAAGTCTGGTGTAAAATAGAATTTTTCATTGATTCTTTGAAACTCTGGAGACTGACATTAACTTTTGCTTTTGCCTAAATGGAGTTTTACCATCCCTTTGTGCTTTCCAATTTACCTTTATTGGTTAAGTGATAGGCTTTATGGGGAAAAAGCCCTGTACAGTGTCTGTACATGCAATAATGAAATGCTTTGGAGTATACCTCATTCAGTTACAAATACAACTTGCAGAATATTGGAATACAGCATTGCCAATACTGTGATACAGTGATGTGAATGTTATGGTGACAAGCAGGATATTCATCATACTAATAGAAATTTGTCTACTCTTTCTAGTTTTCAATCACTTCACTTTCAGGAGATTTAATTATTTGAATCTGCAGTACTGAGAATGTCTAGGAACTATGGGTTCATTCCTGTGAGCTTGGGGAGGAGGAAAACTTATGTGAATGTTCAGCCAGAAGAGAAATGGACAGGAAATAAAAAAGAGATGAGTCAAAGGAGGAGGGCTGTAGGTGGTAATGGCTATTTCAGAATACCTGCAAGGGGATGTGTGCTACTTGTATATGCAGAGCAGCAGCTGGTAAAGATAAATCCTTAAATCTTCACGTATCTGTGGTTGCCACCTTGAGCAAAGAACAAAAGACTTTGTGGTGACACCACAATGCATAGGAACTCATTAAGGCCATGGAATGCTGGTAGCTAACTAGGCTCAGAAAAGTTGAAAAGCAATGAGCTATCATAGATTTGCAAGTCTTGATAAATTGTCTGTTAACTTTATCTTAGATTTGAAACAGACAATTACAGTAAGAAGTGACAACATCATGTAATTTGCTCTAAGAATAACATTCTGTGAATCATAGGCTGCTGTACTAAACTAAACACTTCATCTGTATGGTGAAGTTCTAAGCAAGTAGGTTAGCTGCAGGTGAATGGCAGGAGTCTGGAAAACTTGAAAAAACAGGGCAGGGTTGCCACCCAACAGAGAATTTTAATGTAAGTGTAACAGTGAACACAAGATAGTGCCTGTGGTTTCAGTTGGGTTACTTTTATTGTAATTCTGTTTTGGTACTGCATGTTTGTCAAAACAAAAATACTTAAGCCTAATGCTTAAAGGTGAAAGAAGGGAGAGGGGGAAAAGCACCTGTCTGCTTCAAATGTTTCTCTTTGTTTTTATCTCAAACCAGCTGCATGAGAAAATTTACAAATGAGATTAATTCAGTTGAGCCCCAGTCATTACACAGTCTATTCCAAGATTGGACTGCTTACTGCAAGAAACTGGTGAAGTAATGACTTGCTCAGTAACATTTAGAAATAAGCTCTGAAAATGAGGAAACGGCAATAAAGTTCTGGGCCAAAAATCATGTTCCGAGTAAATCAGAGTGCCTTTGATATATTACAACCTGGTGACTAACCTTGTACTTACTGATTAATCCTAGTGGAATCTGATAAAACAGTCTCTTTTTCTTCTTCCGTAAGTAAAAGAAATGTACTGTGTAAAATTGATTGGATACATTAGATCAGTCAATGCTTAGATGCATTAAATTATTCAGTGCAGCAAATACATGTGCAGTTTTTCTAGATATGTAGATATGTCTCTTATGAATTCTCCACCACACGTTATGCCCCCTGCCCCCATTGTGAAGGTACTGCTATGCTTTTTATGGGTTTGTTTATGTAAAATGGCAGATCAACACAACAGTACCCTGCTATGGGAGAAACAGATTGCACTTGTCTCTGCTGTTATATGCATAGCATATTAAGATGGAATTGACATGTTTATAAAGACTGACAACTATTACTTGTGTAAGTACCTCAAACTTTCTTTTTCTTTCTATTGGATTTCTCACCCTCTGTAATCATTTATTCTAAGGTTTCAGAGTAGGAAGCAGGTGTGACACAGTTCAGGTATTCCAGATCCAGTTTTTATTTCACATATCATAGAATCATAGAATCTTCATGGTTGGAAAGGGCCTTTGAGATCATAGAATCCAAGCATACACACACACAAAAAAAAAAAACCACACACAAAACCAACAAAACCCCCACAAAAAAACCCAAAACAAAACAAACCCCCAACAACCTATAATCTGTGCCCTTCAGAGCATGCCCTGAAGTGCCAAATCTAGACATTTCTTAAATACCTTCAGGGATGGTGACTCAACCACCTCCCTGGGCAGGCTGTTCCAGTGCCTGACCACTCTTTCAGTAAAGTAATTCTTCCTAATATCTAACCTAAACCTCCCCTGCCGCAGCTTCAGACCATTTCCTCTGGTCCTGTCATTATTCACTTGGGAGAAGAGGCCAACACCCACCTCTCTCCAACCTCCTTTCAGGTAGTTGCAGAGGGCAATGAGGTCCCCCCTCAGCCTCCTCTTCTCCAAGCTAAACATGCCCAGCTCCCTCAGCCTCTCCTCATACGACCTGGTCTCCAGACCCCTCACCAGCCTGGTAGCTCTCCTCTGGACACGCTCCAGCACTTCTGTGTCCCTCTGGTACAGAGGGGCCCAGAACTGAACACAGCACTCGAGGTGAGGCCTCACCAGTGCCGAGTACAGAGGCACGATCACTTCCCTGCTCCTGCTGGCCATGCTATTCCTGATACAAGCCAGAATGCTGTTGGCCTTCTTGGCCACCTGGGCACACTGCTGGCTCCTGTTAAGCTGGCCATCCACCAGCACCCCCAGGTCCTTTTCTGCTGGGCAGCTTTCCAGCCACTCTTCCCGAAGCCTGTAGCGTTGCTTGGGGTTGTTGTGACCAAAATGCAGGACCCAGCATTTGGCCTTATTAAACGTCATACAGTTGGCCTTGGCCCATCGATCCAGCCTGTCCAGGTCCCTCTGTAGAGCCTTCCTACCCTCAAGCAGATCAACTCACCCACCTAGTTTGGTGTTATCTGCAAACTTAGTGAGGGTGCACACAATCCCCTCATCCAGATCATTGATAAAGATATTAAACAAAACTGGCCCCAAAACTGAGCCCTGAGGGACACCACTGGTGACCATCCGCCAAGAAGATTTCACCCCATTAATCACAACTCTCTGCGCATGGCCATCCAGCCAGTTTTTTACCCAGTGACGAGTACACTTGTCTATGCCATGATTCGCCAGCTTCTGCAGGAGAATGCTATGGGGGACGGTGTCAAAGGCCTTACCAAAGTCCAGATAGACAACGTCCACAGCCTTCCCCACATCCAGAAGGCAGGTCACATGGTCATAGAAAGAGATCAGGTTGGTTAAGCAGGACCTCCCTTTCCTAAACTCATGCTGGCTGGCCCTGACCCCTTGGCTGCCCTGCACTTGCCGTGAGAGCCCACTCAAGATGATCCTCTCCGTGATCTTTCCTGGTACCAAGGTCAGGCTGCCAGGCCTGTAGTTCCCCGCATCCTCCTTCTGACCCTTCTGGTAGATGGGCGTCACATCAGCCACCCTCCAGTCATCTGGTACCTCCCCTGTTGACCAAGACTGTTGATAAATGATGGAAAGAGGCTTGGTGAGCTCTCCCACCAGCTCCCTGAGTACTCTTGGGTGAATCCCATCCGGTCCCATAGACTTATGTACGTCTAGGTGCAGAAGCAGATGATTGACTACTTCCTCCTGGATTATGGGTGGGTTGTTCTGCTCTCCATTCTTATCTTCCAGCTCAGGAGGCTGAACACCCTGGGGATAGCTGGTCTGACTATTGAAGACAGAGGCGAAGAAGGCATTAAGTATCTCAGCCTTCTCCTCATCCTTGGTTACAACTTTCCCCCCTGCATCCAGTAAGGGATGGAGATTCTCCCTGGCTCTCTTTTTGTTGATGTATTTATAAAAACTTTTTTTGTTGTCCTTAATGTTAGGGGCCAAGTTGAGCTCCAGCTGGGCTTTTGCCTTCCTAATTTTCTCTCTGTATAACCTAACGAGATCTCTGTACTCCTCCTGAGTTGCCTGTCCCTTCTTCCAAAGGTGGTAAACCCTCCTTTTATTCCTAAGTCCCATGCGAAGTCCCATTCATCCAGACTGGCCATTTTCCCCACCCTTTAGACTTGCGACACTTGGGGACAGCCTGCTCCTGGGCCTTTAAGATTTCCTTCTTGAAGAGCGTCTAGCTTTCCTGCACCCCTTTGCCCTTCTGCACTATGTCCCAAGGGACTCTCTCAACCAGTGTTCTGAACAAGCCAAAGTCTGCCCTCCGGAAGTCCAAGGTGGAGATTTTGCTAATCCCCCTCCTTACATCACTACGAATTGAAAACTTGACCATTTCATGATCACTAAACCCAAGACGACCTCCGACCACCACATCTCCCACTAGTCCTTCTCTGTTTGTGAACAGTAGGTCAATATGAGGTATAGGAAATCTCTAGGGAATTATTTAGAAATAAGGGATCATTTCTTTTCTAGCATATCTTTTTACTTGTGATTTATTTTCTTTCTCTTTGCAGATTATGCCCTACAGTCATTTACAGTCCCTTCTTTGTCTTGTCTTTGTACGGGTTTTGGGGTTTTTTTCTTCTTTTGGTAGCAGCCTATACCTATGTCATTTTAATAATGTAGGTAAGGTGTTCATAAGAGTAATAGAACTGCCTTGTCATAGGGGTGTGCAGCTTTTTGGGCCTTCTTTACGAGTAATTAATTCCCAATAAATGCTAACTAAGCAATAGATTCTGATGATACTTGCAATTCTAAAAAAATCAACCCATTTTGTTAAACTCAGGGTTATGGTAGGAGCAGTGACTTAATCATGGTAAAAGCATTTCAGTTGCGGATCATAATTTGCCTGGAAAATGACAAGAATGAATAGTCATAACAAATAAGCATTTAACTAAGTTAAAACAATGAAACAAAAAAATATAATTGCTCTTTTTGTATTGGAGCTCCACAGGGCAGGTTCCAAAGAGTGTGAAGACTGAACCTGTATAAAATGTGAAGCTGTGTAGGTGAACGGTATAGAGGGCCTAATGATACAGAATTCACTATTTTAAGAATTAAGGAAAGAGTGGTGGATGCTATCTGGGTAAAATGTTTCCTTTGCTGTTTCTTAAGAGTTCTATGAAACAAAGTTAGATTTAGTAAGAATTGTTCCCTGCCCGTAAACTTTGTGGAGCAGGACCTGAATTTAGTGATCAACAAAAATTTTCTAATATTTCTGCTTGTGGGTGCAGTCTTCCAGTTACCATGATTTCACTATTAAAGCATGTTAAGGAGTGTCACTTTATTTTAGGCTCACAGAAGCTGATAGCGGTAAAAATATTATATCACTTAATCTAATTTACTATGGTAGGGGAGTTGGATAGATGATGAGGGGACTGGAACACCTCTCTTATGAAGAAAGGCTGAGGGATTTGGGTCTCTTCAGTCTGGAAAAAAGGCGACAGAGGGGGGACCTTATCAACACTTATAAATACTTAAAGGGTGGGTGTCAGGAGGATGGGGCCAGGCTCTTTTCAGTGGTGCCCGGGGACAGGACAAGAGGCAATGGGCACAAACTTGAGCATAGGAAGTTCCACCTAAACATGAGGAGGAGCTTCTTTACCCTGAGGGTGGCAGAGCACTGGAACAGGCTGCCCAGAGAGGTGGTGGAGTCTCCAACTCTGGAGACATTCAAAACCCGCCTGGACGCGTTCCTGTGCAACCTGCTCTGGGTGACCCTGCTCTGGCAGGGGGGTTGGACTAGATGATCTCCAGAGGTCCCTTCCAACCCTATGATTCTATGATACTTTGATAGATTTTGTGGTAGCGCTTAATCTTATTACAACTTCCTTTAGGCTTTTGAGTTAAATGACACTTCCAAGTGCAGATTTGGTTCAAATCATTGGTCATCTAGTCCATTATCCTGCCTTGGACTCTTGCTCTCTGGCAGCGGTTTTGAAAAGTGTGGAAACCAGTCTAAATACTTTTTTATATGAACTTGGATTATCAGAAGTTCTTCCCTGAGTGTGTTCACCTTGGTATTATAACATGAGTAAAGTGTTCATTTCAGCTTTGAAGTGATGAGTGTTAGGCCCTGAAGCATCAGATGGCTTAACCTTTTCCTGTTATGGATGATGTGACAGAAGCCCAGAGTAAATTTCAAGTGCTGCAGAACTGTAACGCTGTGACAGCAACCCAAACCCTCTTCTGTTTCCATGGCTGTGGTACTGCATGGCTGAGGTTGTCCCCAGGCGTAAAAAGTGACCAAGGCCAAGTATGTGGGAAGCCCATTCAATAGGGAAAACGCACACACATACATACAGGTACATATGTGTGTACGTGCATGCAGATACATACATATAAATAAATATGTACACCTGTATATATATTTTTTCTCTTCATATTGTAAGGCACTTGTATCCTGGATTTCCGATACACCATATTTTGGAATTTGAAGTATTTTATTTACTCATTTTACAATAAAAGAAAGGGGTTTCAATTTAGACTTGCTATCACTAAGTTTTTGATTTAAAAAAAGAAAAGAAGAAAGAAACAAAAGCTGTAATTGCAAATCTGTAGTTAATATTAAGTAGTCCCAGCAGTTTTGAAAGAGAGCCTGTTAGAACTGTTACAGAAGATGCTCTATTTGATTAGAAAAAGGGAAAAGCGGAGAAGGAGGAACAGTATAGCTTTGTGACTTTTCTGTATCTTTAGGTGCTGCAGCATTTTATTACGATTTCAAAAAAAGACTTTCAAAAAACTGACGCAAAACGAAGGATTTGCTTTTGGCAGATTGTGTGAAAGTTGCAAACACCACTATTTAGGATGTTATCATTTCACGTTATAATGCTGCTGAAGAAGGCCAGCTGGTGCAGTTAAGTCCCTTATTGGAAATTTTAGTCTGATTCATTACTGTGATTTGTAGTTGTACACAGAAACACTTAATCATTCTTATGCTCCAAGCTCTATTGAATCTGCTGAAGGCTTTCTGGTTCTTTGCATAATTTGTGGAGCCAGTCTGCCAGCTTGGCAGTGTTTCAGGCTTGTTGCATTATCTGTGTGTGTTTGCACAGGAAGTGATGCTGCATGTAGCCAGAATTTACAGTAATTCTTTTGTAGTAGGCTAATGAGCAACACTACTTCATTTACAATACTAACATTATATAGCTTTGATTAGTCCAATTATTGTGTAACTATGCTATTGTGATCATACTTACACTCTACAAAGTACTGAAAAGGAAATTTGCTTAGCCATAGCTTAGTTGAACTTGTTGAGAAAATAATTTGGGCTTTTATGTCCTTAAAAGAGAGGTGAAAATGTGAATATTTTGGAGATTTTTATATGCAATGCAATTTAATTTATTAAAGGAAAAAAAGTGAAGCTTCATTTTTACTGTTTCTTTGCATTGGGAAGGAAAAAAGGTGACTAACTATGCAGCATAAGTTTTGCATACGTTGTGAAGGCCTGTTCTTTTCTTGGTGTGCATGTGTTTCCTCTATTCATTTTAGTGGGAGTTATGGATACACATCTAGAAGAAATCAGGATCCTCTATAAGTAGCTTCTGCTAATAGTAATGGAAGATAGTGTTTACGTATCTTGCAACATATCTAGGTTGCAAGAATGTATGTTGCAGTACTAATGTTGTCGATATCAGCCTTACTATTTATTAAGGTTGTAACTTAGCTATACAGTATTTATACTTTTTGCAGCCAAACTTCAAAACACAAAAATTGCTGTCCTTAAAAAAAAAAAAAAAACAAACAAAAAACCCCAAAAAAGTGACACCCCCCACCCCACCCCCCACCTCCTGTCTGTAGAAATCTAAAATAGAAATTTTTTAGTTGCTAATGTTTTTGTGGTTTTTTTTTTCTTGGTATGTAATATATGTTTTGTAGGAGCTCAAAGCAAACTTGAAGTAAAGGAGACCTAAACAGAACTTCCCTATTCTATTAGCAGAACAGGTATTTTCCACTATACTATATGGGCTTCAGTTAATTTAGTAAATCCTAGGCCTACTCATGTTTTACTCCAGATTACCCCAGTAATCTTAGAATCATAGAATCATAGAATTGTTGAGGTTGGAAGGGACCTTTAAGATCATCGAGTCCAACCTTTAGCCTACCCTGACAAGAGCCACTTCTAAACCATGTCCCTCAGTGCCCCATCTACCCTTTTTTTAAACACCTCCAGAGATGGTGAATCCACCACCTCCCTGGGCAGCCTATTCCAATGTTTAATAACCCTTTCAGTGAAAAAATGTCTCCTAATATCTAATCTAAACCTCCCCTGACGTAACTTGAACCCGTTTCCCCTCGTCCTATCACTTGTCACCAGGGAGAAGAGGTCAGCCCCCATCTCTCTACAACCTCCTTTCAGGTAGTTGTAGAGGGTGATAAGGTCTCCCCTCAGCCTCCTCTTCTCCAGGCTAAACAACCCCAGCTCCCTCAGTCGTTCCTCATAAGGTTTGTCCTCCAGGCCCCTCACCAGCTTTGTGGCCCTTCTCTGGACACGCTCCAACACCTCAATGTCCCTCCTGTAGCGAGGGGCCCAAAACTGAACGCAGTACTCGAGGTGGGGCCTCACCAGTGCCGAGTACAGGGGGATGATCACTTCCCTAGTCTGGCTCACCACACTATTCCTGATACAGGCTAGGATGCTGTTGGCCTTCTTGGCCACCTGGGCACACTGCTGGCTCATATTCAGCCGGCTGTCAACCAACACTCCCAAGTCCTTTTCTGTCGAGCTGCTTTCAAGCCATTCTGCCCCAATCCTGTAGCACTGCATGGGGTTGTTGTGACCCAAGTGCAGGACCCAGCATTTGGCCTTGTTGAACCTCATACCATTGGTCTCAGCCCATCGGTCCAGCCTGTCCAGATCCCTCTGCAGAGCCAACCTACCCTCAAGCAGATCAACACGCCCGCCCAGTTTATTGTCATCTGCGAACTTACTGAGGGTGCATTCGATCCCTTCATCCAGATCATTGATAAAGATATTAAAGAGAACCGGCCCCAGCACCGAACCCTGGGGGACACCACTTGTGACTGGACACCAACTGGATTTAACTCCATTTACCACCACTCTCTGGGCACGGCCATTCAGCCAGTTTTTTACCCAGCGAAGAGTACACCTGTCCAGGCCATGAGCAGCCAGTTTCTCCAGGAGAATGCTGTGGGAAACAGTGTCAAAAGCTTTGCAAAAATCCAAGTAGATAACATCCACAGCTTTTCCCTCATCCACTAAGTGGGTCACCTTATCATAGAAGGATATTAGGTTTGATAGGCATGACCTGCCCTTCACAAACCCATGCTGACTGGGCCTGATCACCCTGTTCTCCTGCATGTGCCGTGTAATGGCACTGAGGAGGATCTGTTCCATGACCTTCCCAGGCACCGAGGTCAGACTGACTGGCCTGTAGTTCCCCGGATCCTCCTTCCGGCCCTTCTTGTGGATGGGTGTCACATTTGCTAACCTCCAGTCAGCTGGGACCTCCCCGGTTGTCCAGGACTGCTCATAAATGATACCAAGTGGCCTGGCGAGCACCTCCGCCAGCTCTTTCAATACCCTTGGGTGGATCCCATCCGGCCCCATAGATTTGTGCACCTCCAGGTGCTGAAGCAGGTCCCTCACCATTTCCCTTTGGATTAGAGGGGCTTCATTCTGCTCCCCATCCCTGTCTTCTAGTTCAGGGGTCTGGGTGCTCAGGGAACAACTGGTCCTACTGCTGAAGACTGAGGCAAAGACTTCATTAAGTACCTCAGCCTTTTCCTCATCCTTGGTCACTAATCTTGTTCAGATTCTCAGTGTTCTCTAGAAGTAGGAGGGTGCACTAGATAATCAGTTGTCATGATGAGTTTTTCAGTCATCGTGAGTGTCCTACTTTCCACTTTTGCAATGAGATTATAAATTAGGATTGGGATTTTTTTTTTGCAGGAAAATGGATCCCATTTTACTGTATTTCTTTCTGTCTTGCTGACAGTGGTTGAAGGCACACTCAGTTGTACCACCTCCTAAAAGGCAGTAAGTTAGGACGCTTCTGTTCAAAAACTAGAATACTGGAAAGAGTGTCTGATCTAGGAGAGCATTGCGGTTAGAGTGTTCAACTTTTGACTAACCCTAAGGGGTGTTAATGTGCTGTCCTGTTAATAAAAAAAAAAAAAATGGTTTGTGAGCTTTTATTTTGTTGTTGTTGTTTTAAAAAGGTCTTTTCTCTCACAGTATTCCTGAGAATCTACCACTTCAAAAGATTGCCTTGTTAACAAAATTGAGAAGAATGATGAAGATGATGCTTATAAATGATTTCTCTGTCCTTAACTATGAAGTTGTAATTGTAGTCCATAGCAACAAAATTCATTGTGGACAATTATGTTAACACTGAAATAATACAAAATAATAAGAGTAAAACCTTTGAAAATTCCTTTATCAGAAAAGTTACAGGAACAGTTCAATACCCCTTCTTACAAATACATATCTAAAGTAAAGCTTGCTATTAGTTCTTGTAGTGCTTTAAAAATTAGTTGTCAGTATCAGTTTTCAGTATACTTTAGTAGAATACATTATCAATTGTAAAATAGCTGATGTAAAAATTTGTAATCAATTAGTGCTTAATTTGAAATTCGTTGGTGGGTTGTGTGTTTTGGGTTTTTTTCTTTTGTCTTTCAGTGTTACTGAAATACTCTAACACTGGGTAATGGAACAGAATGAAACTTTGGGATGCTTACATGTGAGGAGTTCTTTTATAGGTTTTAAAATTTTTGTGTGAATCCGGATCTGATTAAACTTAGGTGCTTTTATTACTAGCAAGCATCAGTTCTAATGCATTTCATTTTACGTGAAGGTCTTGCTTCATAAGTTGTGGTTATAGGCTCAGAATACATCTGTTGTTTTGCTTGTGTACCAGTGGTGAGAAAACTGTTCAGTGTGTGAAATTGAGTAGGACTAGTGTTCAGGGAACAGAAATCATTCTACTAATTTCCATTTGTGTAAAACAATACATTTAAGGTTTCCAATGGTGAAAAATACGTTAACTGTAGCAGCTTCACAGAGTGAAGTATGTGCATTTATTGGTACTTTACAGTAAAATATACTAGTGCTTTTGGAAATCAAATAGCATACTTATGACAGTAAAGACATGTCAGGAGTCACTAAATGTTCAGCTTTTACATGGTCAGTTATAATAAGTGGGTTTTGTGTCTGTTTGGTAGCATTTTTATATTTCTCTTTCATTTAAAATCAAACACCAAAATCCTTTTCATATGCCCAGATTGTCAAAAGTAAGTTCACTTTATAAAATGCTGTAGTCTGCTACAAAAGAACAATAATATGATACTTAGAGGTATGGCTTCTTCCACAGACTACTATATATTCTGTATCAGATCCTCATTGCCTTAAAAAAATATCTTGCTTGTCATTTTATGGTTTAACCTAAATATTAGCACACTTATACCATACAAATACTTTTCCTAAAACCCTTAGGCAACTTCTGTATTAGTAATAGTAATAATAATAGTGATAAATTCTTATAATCACAATACAGTTTAGGTTGGATTTAAACCTTGTCGAATCTGTGGGATCCACTGCCTTAATTCAGGCAGTATCTGTGGAGTTGTTTCAGGGATGCGTTGGGCTTATTGCACATGTGCAGACTATCCGCACTATGCATCGCACCGTAGATTCGGTGTCCATAAGTTTCAGATAAATGCTCAGATTCTGTCTAGACAAAACTTCTGGGTGAGGAAAAGAAGAAGTTATACCTGAAGAAACCTGCACTCACCGTAACCATGACTCTGGTGTGCTCTAGTTCGATTCCTTTCAGGGAGACTTCTTTCAAATACAGACCTTCAATGACGTATTTGAACATACAAGGACAGGTAAACTTTGGGGGTGAAATTTGTATACACATTTTATGGTAGGAGGGTGTTGGGTTTTTATAGGATTGCAAAAGTGCACAGAATTCAGGATATATCATAATTTTATAGATCAACTGTTACCTGAAGCTGCAGTTATAACAGCAATAGGTTAATACTTATAAACACTTTACCAATAGACACAGACTTGCAATTCCTAGCCTGTTCCATAAAGCAATTTAAAAAAAACACAAAAAAAACCCCCAAAAACCCAAACCAAAAACCAGAAAAGAAGTCTTAATTCTCTCCTCTCTCGAGGACAACTTTTTTCCACTAACCAAAGGAATAGAGAATAACCACTAAACTATTTCATAGGCACCTATGGATCAAGCCACCCAAAAGTTATCATCTTAGAGAATCAGCACTTAATTTTTTTACTGTGGTTTAAGATGATATAATTCTTCATGTTTTCAAGCATGATTATGCATGGCGACATCATTTATCTATTCTACTTTCTAATTTTTCTTCTTTCTACCTTAACTGTAGAAAGTAAAGTAAAAACTGTTGTAAAATACAACTATTTGAATTGTAGAAATAATGCCTCTGTTTCATAGAGGAAAATACCAAAGCGGACTTTTTCTTGTCAGGGAGGTTTCATATATGTCAAAATTTAAAATAGCTAACTTATTGTAATTCAGGGTTTACTTTCATTTCTTAATCAGATGAAGATCTGGACACATAAATATTTCTGAAAACATTTGCACATCTTGAAGAATGAATTCCCCTTGACTTTGCCTTCACCACTTGCACATTCATCTCCAATGAAAGTTTGTAATACCAAGATTTGCATACTTGTGAAAGTTAATTTGAAGTTTTGGTCCCTAAATTCAACACTAGTCATGTTCTAAGCTTTTGCCGTTGGAGCCTCTTTTTAAAGAAAACCCCAAACACATTCTCCTCTCCCATCCCGAACTCTTTGGTGCAAAGGAGAGGCAAATAAGAGGAAAGATTATGTGAGAGGAGATTTAAGCTGGGGAGTAGATCAGTAAACATATGACTACAGGAAACAGATATCCTGAGGATAAGAATGATCGATTATTCATCTTTGGGGCCTGCTACTGGAGTCTGTAAAAGGTATGAATGCACAGCCAAGATGATCTGGATTGGAATTGAATACCTTGCTCTTACATACAAACTTGCATGTTACAAAGTAGGATGTGAGGTCTTGCTGTCCACTTATTCATTATTACAGCCAAAGCTGGAGACCCATGTACTTTTGACCCTTCTACCCATGAAATTCTCTTTGGTAGGGAACCAACAATAGCAACACTTCTAGGATGACTTCATCCCAGTATCTCAGATTTGAGGCTTCTGGAAACTGAATTTCCTTTCGTATTCTAGAATTATACTGATATCATATAACCATTTACTTCAGAGTACAAATGGTGGAGGTTTTTTACCTACACTGCAAGTCTTTTGTCATGCTCTAATTCACCACTCCTATCTTCAAATTGAAAAACAAGGTAACTTATGTTAGAATGAATATTGTTTATATGTTCTACTAAGAAGCGAGAGCAAAGTGCCATTATGAAAAACTCAGAAAAGGTGTGCACATGCAGTAGTTATAAAAGCAAACAAAACATTGTGATTTGTAAAGAATGGTAAACAGAATAGGCTGTAAATGTTAAGAAATTATTTTATGAGTGAGGTCTCACAATTTATTTTTGTTAATAGCCCTGTTATCTCTGGCCACCTTGATAAATCGCACATAGTAGAAACAGAAACTCTGCAGAGCTTTTAAAAATATGATCAAAGACCTAGAGGGACTTCTGGATGAAAAAATACTGAAAAATAGGCATGTAGATTAAAGCTAACTTAGTAAGAAAGATTATGACACGATTTTATTTCTAGAATCATTGCTCCATAAGTTTCATTTACCCTCTCATAATAAAGGAACAGGGAAGAATACATGGGGCAACAGATTCAAAACAAATTTTGGGAATCTGTTTAATTTTGACATGATACTACGCCACAGAGCTCTTGGTCAGCATTGTGGTTAAATGGAAGGTTTAGAAATGTGTGTGGAGAGCTGGAACAGTCCTCTAAGTTATCATATAGGTAAGACAACTAATTTTTCTGACATGCGGCAAACCTTTTCTTGGCCATAGAAGTGTAAGTTTTGCATTTATTCACTTTCCTGTTAAGTTTTTAGTACAGCTGTTGTCTAAAAGGAAGTGCGGTATTTGATCAGCAGACTGGACACTAGTCCAATTAGATACCGCAATTTACTTTCTTACCAAACCTATTCAGATACCAAAATATATAGTTAGTTATATATGCTTGAACCTATAAAGACTGCGATAAAAATTTAACTAAACTATGAACTACAGAGGCGAAAATACCAATGGAAAAATAAGCGCTGTCTGCTTTCAGGATTTTTAAAAGCGAAAGAAAAAGTCATGCTTTTGTGCAAACAGATGCTTTTCCAAGCAAATTTTGAAATGGTTTTTGTGCTCCTCAGTGGGGGCAGAAAATATCTGTTTCTATTTATGGCATCTCTCAGTAGATTACTTTTTTTCTTCCCCAGTGTACCCATGGTCTTTTTGTCACTCTTAGTACATTGCAATTTTGAGACTCAAAAGATGGATTTGTGGTTGATCTTTTAAAGCATGGAAACATGTTCAGCTCTGAGGCTAATAGTGATTAATTCATTGTTTTATAGAATCATGAATTTGAAGATTAAATTAGGCAGTTAAATTAGGATAAGCGTGTTTTGGTATGCAAAATACCAGGGTGCCCAGCTGGGGCACCAGCAAGGGCCCCAGTTGTATGAAGATGGAGTCCCTCTTGTAGCAACTGAGCGGAGCAAAAGCTGAGGCCTGAAGTATCTCATTTTTCAGTTTTTCTGAACAGTTTTAAATAATTTTCCAAACTTTGCATGATGCAAAATGAAGAAGTCAAAGCTTAAACAAAACCTTAAAAGCTGAACCACAACTCTGTTGGTGTTACCATCATATAAATATTTATTATTGCTACTTTACCTTTTATAATGTGTTTTTGTTTCTTTAGGATTTGGTCCCTTGACATTTTTCTTGTAGTTTTCTTTACTGTTCTTCTCTCTCTTCAAATAACTCTTCTCCATTTTTATGTACTACTATGCTCTTTCACAGTACTTCATGTTTTCACTCAGCATGGCTTAACATTCATGCAGTCATGCCTGCAAACCTGAAATAAGCCCCGGTAAGAGATGATTTATGGGGGCTTGAATGCAGAAGGGATAGATTATGTGTTATCCTGTAGGTACCATTTTATGGAATTGACATTAGAGTAATCAGGGAAGGAAGGAAGAGGGTGGACTGAGGATGCTTATCTACATTAATAGAAAAAAAGATCAAATTAAAATAGGAACCTTACCAACTTTCTTAGTAACAGAAGAACCAGTTATACCTAGCTTTTTGGCTACCAAGTTATTTTTTGGAATCAAGTTGAGGTGTTTTATAAAGACATAATGGGCAATACAATGCCGACATACATAAAAGAGAATTTCTATCATGTTAGACTAAATAACGTGAGACAACATTACAGTAGTTAGTGAAACTTCTTTTGACAATTTATTTCTCTTTCATATCCTGGCACAGATATTTCATGGATATCTTTTTTTTAATATTAAATGTTTATCTTTAAAATGATCTATTTTATTTATATGTGTGAATTAGTAGCCAAGAAAACCTCACACTTAATCTATTTTATTTTCTCAACTCAATCAACAGCACAATTTTATGTTTTAAAAATAGCTTCATTTATAGATGCCAATGAAAATAGCAAGGTTTTGTTTAAAATTGTTTGGGTTTTTCCCAATGCAGCAGTATCCCTATCTATCTCTGTGGGCTTAATGTATCTATGACAAAAGCTAGCTAATAAGTAAAACCAACTATGAATTAATTTAAATTGGAACTTTTTCAAGCTCTAAAATTCCACGCAGTATATTAAAAAATGCTAAATTATTTCCTAACTATGAAGGGAACATTTTTGTCCCCCAGTATGAACCTCACTTGGATTTGATCAGAGAGGAAAAAGAATATTATAAATTAAAACTAGCTTTTGGAGAACTGTGTTGTTGCAAAATATGATTAAGTTTCAAAGAATAAGGGCAAACACAAGCAATATGGGACCAAAATAGAGGCTGCGCAAGTGTTACTGTTTCTTTTAGTAAGTTTTGGTGGTGTAGTGCTTTCTTGAATTAGGTTTTATATTTATCACAGTTTTCCCCTCTCCTCCCATGAAGCTTGTCAACACAGATTTTTATATTCGTTCAGGGAATTTCAGCGTATTTGGCAATATGGCTGAGCATAGCGTACAAACCTGTTGCACAGTGAATGTGCAATAGAAATGGTACTCTCTGATGCTTTACGCTTGCTATGCATGTGCATGGATTTCATTGTGTAGGCAGACTCAGATGAATTTGCTATCTGAGATTTAAGGACAAACACTCCTGACCTATTAGAAATTTAGCCTTTCTTCAGTAGTAACAAGCAAGAAAAAAAAGGAAAATCCTGAGTTTTTTTTAAATGTAAAAGAATATCCATAAAATGATATAGTACAATGTAGGAGATGATCCTCCATGAATAGTATAACCATCCATTTTTGCTCAACTATCATCTTGCTATGCACTTGTTGCTATATATCTTTTCCGAGCAGACCTCTGCAACAGCTTGTCAGCTTTATCTTCCCATTTTCTGATGTTATCAGACACCGTTCATAAATTCAGAAGGTATCATACTGACAGAAAAGATGATACCAAGTTGAAAGCCTTCCTGTCTGTTCCTCCCCGTCCCCCCCCTCCCCCCCCAAACTCTTCTTCCCTTCCCTCTGGGGGTACGAGAAAAGTGGTGCTGATATACGCTCTTCCATCTACCTAAAGAGCACTTGGAAGATTAGAGTACAATAAGTTGACAGTTGGATAGATGATCTAAAGGAATTCTGTTTTTCATAGAAATGCCATAGCTGTTAAACAGTGCCAGAATACAGAAGTTTAGTTTTGTGAGGCACTGATGTGCAGGAATACATTGCTCTCTTAAAAACTCGTGAGTTGTAAAGCAGTGTTGGTTGCAACTTGCAACAAGTGCTCTTCTAACACCTGATTAACATCATCTAAAAAGTCACAGTCTTTGTCACAAGCGTGTTAAGGTAAGCACAGCAGCAAAACCAGTTCAAGTTAATACTGTTTCATTTTTAATTTAAATAACTTATAGAGGTTACTTGTAATCCTGAGCACAATTGCGTAAGACAATTTTCTGTGCAAGTGTGCGCTATGCCTTAGAATTTGTAAGTACAGGCATGATATTGTGATGCTTTTGAAATGATTTTAGGAAGATAATGTGTTTTGGCTCTAGAATAAAGGGCAAGTAATAAGTAGCACTGGAATTATCAAGACAGCTGGCCCATTTCAAGCCTTATTGCTCCTCAGCACCAGGCAGTAGATAGTGTATAAAGAGGCTTGGGTTCTGTCTATTATGTGGTTTTCTTGTTTAGCAGTATTCTTGATTTAGACTACTGTAAGTCCAATTCAAAGTTGTTTAATTAAAACATTTGTTCAAGGTAGGTAGAATTATATTACACAGGACCTGTAATAGAGCTGATTAATGTGAAAAAAACATTTTTGCTGTTTAAGCAAAACAGGTGTGGTGCTTTTGGAGGTGGGGAAACAATAAATTAAAACTGGCAGGTTTAGGAAGTTGAGCTGTCAGGTGGTGGGAGGAGCATCAGCCACACAGAGGAACACCCTGATGAATTAAGTACTGTAGAATGAAAGCCAAAGTATGAGGGGGGAGGCGGGGACATGGACATGACGACGACACGACAAGTAACATTCACTGTAAAGCTGTGATACAGAGCAAAGAACATTTATTAAGATGGATGGTTGCAAGGCTGTGTGCCATAAAGACTCTGAAGGAACCCTGATTCACTTTTGCAATTAAGGAATACTCGGATACCTGAACACAAATACTTTGGATGTATTCTTTGTAAGAGTGGCTTATTACTCCTCACAGGTATAACGAGGAGCTTGGAATTGCTAAACACAATCTGCAGCGGTAGATGCTTCCTTATGCCTCTCCCTGAATTTTACAATTTTGACTCAAAATAGTTATATGTTACATATACATCAAAAGAAAATAAACTACTAAACTTGAAAATCACTGCTGTATGTGGTGTTAGAAAATAATTTCAGGTAAATTTTGCCCTCTAAAGAATGGATTATCCTCTGTTCTCCCCCCCATGTCTTGGTGTGAGGAAAGACATGATGATGGTGGAAACGTCATCAATATAAATAAAGTGGAAAAGGAGAGACAAATAGCAGCTGTAGTGAATGCAGTAGAAATTTGTTTTAAATTCAGAGCTAAGAGACTCAAGTGTAACATGCTGATTTTAGGATGCTTCCAGAAGTTATACTGTGCCATACTGTCTTTCTGTTGAAGAGCTAAAACTAAAGCTGATATAATTAAAAACAATAAAATATATGAAAATGTATCAACACAGTAAAACATTCAAAGATAAGTAGTGCAGCAAATCAATTTACCAGTTGAACAATTATTAAAATACATGCTTCATTTTCTCTTTATGGATGAAGGGGAAAAAAAGGCAACAGGATTTTATTTGGTAATTTCTGGCAAGGGAACAGAAAGAGACTGCTTGTACAAGCTGCATCCATTAGTATCACCCATACTGCATTTGTTTTCATTTGTTTTCCCCTGTAGTCTCATGATTTTGTCAGTAAAACCTGGGATCTGATGGAGGAGAGTAAACTTCTGCTTTGCTCATTATAAATCAGTGACTTGTCATTTAAGCAAGTGAACAGAGATAGTGTGTTCTGCTGATAATTGCAAAAATTATCACAAGCTGTGCACTAAGTAATCAAGACCACGGAGCTCGAGTGGATTTGCAATATATGTGCATCCATGGGTGTGTATCTCAATACATATTAATACACATTTTGGTATAACTATATCAAATTGTGAAGATAAGAAAGAAGCATGCTGTATCAGAGTGACAAACCACCACATTTAAAAGTGTTGTAAAACTGTTTAAATTAAACTGTAGTATGACATTTGGATCTGAAATGATAATGTCAAATACATAACTGGAATGAGTTAGGGATTTGTGAGTAGTAGTAAAAACGTATAGCAATAATTTTGAGACTTGTTACACTGATGCAGTCATGTTGTAATGATGCAGTACCTGGGTGTTTTGAAGCTTCTACTCAACAGAAGGCAGCTGTGTTTGGTTTTTTTTTCCCCCCTGTTGGAGAATATAAGGAATCATGGGACAGGCATAATAACTGTGTTATATTCTAAACAGTGCATAAAGCGGTACAGACAGCATTGAGTTGACTGTGACCTTTAAGATTGCTATATAGTGGGAGGATGCAGTAGTCAGCCTCCAGCCCTGTATGACAAAGTGTGGTTTAGGAGGCGCATGCAAACATCCTGCTTTCTATTTCTCCGTGCTTTACAGTCAGTACATAGAATGGGAGTAATATTAATGGTATGGAGCAGGAAGTGGACTGGATCCTGAAGGTGTTTGGAACATAACGTCCCCAGGTCCTTTGAGCAATCTTGCGGCCCCTGGGGAGCATACTCATAAATACGACCAAGGTAATCTTGAATTAGGTATAGAGCAGTTGTAATATCTCAACCTATTCTAATGGAAGTACTCCAACAATTCTGTATATTTGAATGCCTGTAATTCAGGAAGAATATTGAGAGTTAAAGAGTATTCAGAAAAGGGCCACAAGAATAGCGGAAAACATGCCTTATAATGAAAGAGAACAGGAACAGATTATGTATTTGTTTGTGATGGAAAAGATGAAGAAGGTTGTGCAGTTACTGTTTGAATACTTATTTGGAGACAGAAATTTTTTCACAAGCTCCCCAAAGTCTCAAAGATGTGTTAAATTTTTACAGAGGGATCCAAATTAGAAAGTCTAAGGTTACCTTCTTCTAACTTTGTAATGTACAAGTTTCCTATGTGTTATGTGAAGCCTATTTTGTTACAAAGCAAGTGATGATAGTAGAAATGGTATCAATTTAGTCAGACATGTAGTCTTCTGTAAAGAAGACTTGCCATCGAGGCATCCTCTTGCCATCCAGAGGGACCTGGACAAGCTTGAGAAGTGGGCCCATGTGAACCTCATGAGGTTCAACAAGGCCAAGTGCAGGTCTTACACCTGGGTCTATACAGGCTGGGGGATGCAGGGTTGAGAGCAGCAAGCAAGGACTTGGATGTACTGATGAATGAAAAAGCTGGATGTGAACAAGCAATGTGCGCTTGCAGCCCAGAAGGCTAACTGTATCCTGGCCTGCATCAAAAGAAGCATGGTCAGCAGGTCGAGGGAGGTGATTCTCCCCCTCTACTCTGCTCTTGTGAGAATCCCTCCTGGAGTACTGCATCCAGCTCTGGAGCCCTCAGCACAGGAAAGACATGGACCTGTTGGAGCAGGTCCAGAAGAGGGCCACGAAAGTGATCAGAGGGCTGGAGCACCTCTCCTATGAGGACAGGCTGAGAGAGCTGGGGTTGTTCAGCCTGGAGAAGAGAAGGCTGTGGGGAGACCTTATTGTGGCCTTTCAGTACCTAAAAGGGGCTTATAAGAAAGGTGGGGACAAATATTTCAGCAGGGCGTGTTGCGACAGGACAAGGGGTAATGGTTTTAAACTGGAAGAGGGTAGATTTAGATTGGATAAGGAAGAATTTTTTTACCACGAGGGTGGTGAAACACTGGAACAGGTTGCCTAGAGAAGTGGTAGATGCCCCACCACTGGAAGCCTTCAAGGTTAGGTTGGACAAGGCTCTGAGCAACCTGATCTAGTTGAAGATGTCCCTGCTGATTGCAGGGGTGTTGCACTAGATGACCTTTGAAGGTCCCTTCCAACACAAACCGTTCTATGATTCTATGAAATAATATCATATAATTTTTTTTTCTTTACTGTCTTTGATCAGGAAGTGTTGCCAGACTTATCAACAAGATTTTATACGTGGTATGCGACATGCATATATTAATCATGAATTCTAAAATAAGTATTGCCATATGATTGTTTGTCCAGCTGGCAATTGAATATATATTCAGTTTAAGCTTTCTTTCAGACAGGTGTATATGCACGTAGTTCAAATACCATATGAAGAGTGCATCTTGATAACAATAAGATCAGAAGAAACATGTAATTGTACCTCCTTATGTGGGTTTTGCTGAGCAAGACATAAAGGATGGTTAGGTTTTGGTTTGTTTTTTTTTCTAAATAGAACTGAACACAAGTGCAAAAGACACCAAACATTCCTGAAAAGCCTTGCAAATGGAAAAAACTTAAAAACTAATGTCTGTGACCATAATGAAGTTTTTATGGAAAGAACCCTGTAAAATGGAAGTCAAGATCATAAAAATGCTCTTAAGAGCCTCATTCTTTATCACCAAGTGTGCTGATTTATTTGTCTGTTGTGTTCAGCTGTTTACACCTGATTTACATTGATAATAGCAATATCTCAAGTCCAAATATGTCTGAGAAGTGTCCAAGTGTGCTTTGAACTTTACAGTAGATTCATGACCACAAGGTCTACAGTACAGTAGGATGGTCAGCCAAATACCCCGAATGTGGTCAGCAAGCTCCTTGTGATAATACATTGTTATGATTTATTTAATTATAATTAACTATAGCATTTTTCATTGAGAGCTACACTTTTGCCCTTGAGTGTGGTGGTGAGTGTTATGTTTTTGGTACTGCTGATGTTCTTTACACAACAAAGTTGTCTGCTAAAAATGAATTCAATAAAATGTATATGAATTTAGCAGCAGTGCTGATTGGACCATAGGCCTCTGTTGTTTTAAGTCTTCCTTAAGAAAGGGTAAAATTTCAAGAAAATGATTTAAATTCCTTTAGCGAGTCCAGAAATAACCAAGTTCAAAAATAAGAATTGATTATTAAATCTTGTTTGCAAAAAGTGCATTTACCAATGTTTGTATCATTATGAAAAATATGGGAATATGAATATGAAAAATATGGTAAAAAGTATTCTTGGTTTCGTATCTATAGTAAATCAGCTCTTGCTGAAGCTATAGAGGCATTTTTAAATATACAATTTGTAAATGAGTGGGGTGGAAGATTAGTTACTGAATATAAATTATAAGGTGTGAAGACAGTTTCATCTAAGTTCTGTGTAAATGGTAACTATATGTTCATGTTTCCTGCCAGCAGCCATATTCTTACAAGTGGTTCTGTGTGGGAAGAGGCATCACAGGAGTGAGACAACATCAGTACATACATTTCACATTCCTGACAAACAGTATAAGGATAGAGAGATTATCAATGTTATTCAAAATAACAAAAGATGATTTTATTCAAGTTTATGACATTGCTGTCTCATTCATCTGCTGTGGTATCACAACATTGTAGAAAAGTATGAGTAACCATTTTGTCACATAACAGCACTATTCCTGAACTATATTTGCTCATTTTAAGTAAAAAAAAAACAAAAACAAAACAAACAAAAAAACCCAACCAACCCACAAAACAATAAATTACTTGTTCCTCTTCTCCTTACCCCCAGTCCACTTCAGGCTGAAAAAACATCAGTTTTTTGTAGAGACTCTTCTTTACATATCTTCACTGCTGTGTGTCTTGGGTCATATCAGAATGCATTTGACTACTTCCAGTGCTGACAAGTGAAGCTGGTTTTAATGAAGTTGGAGGTTTTTGAACAGATTGGGCTGACCTTATAAAGCCAAGAATGACAAATATATTTGTCTCAGAGAATTAATAAACGTGAAATAGAAATCCTAAGAGAATGCTAAAACATTATTTCCTCAGGTGTTTCTACTGTTTTGTGTTTACCATTTTATTCTCTCACTGACTACCGTCAGAATAATGTGTAACACTCAGAACTCTGTTTCTTCTTGTACAAAGCTGAGTTTTACCACAGAGTTTAAATATGATGATCTTAGACTTTTCCTTATTCCACGACACAAAAATAAAACAGGTCTAAGATCATGCTGCTGGCAGTAGGCAGTCCCGAATATTGCCTGTTCTGACTATGCAATCTCATTTTTAAGCTTAAGCTAAAGATATGATTAGTGTTTTAGTATGTAATATATGGTAAAAGCATATCAATATTCATAACAACTTTAAAGTTAGTTGAGAGATTTTCAATCATTGGTGTATGTGGCGGGGGGAAAAAAACCCACAAAGAGAATAACTGGTGTTAATAAAAGTCCATAAAAATTGATAGGAAAAGACTCATAAGAATATCTTCTATTGATTTTTTTTGAATATACAGTTCACGTGTAGTGTACATAAAACACTGAAAAAAGGAATCTTCAATCTTATAGAACAACTTGTACAAATTTTATCACTATTTGTCACTTTATTTAAATGTAAAGCTGAATCTTGTAGATGTCTTGTGTATTCTGAGTTCTCACAGAACACAGGAAACGTCTGCCTTAGGCTAACAACATAAGTGGACACAAATCTAAAGAAGTTGTCTTGGGGGAAAAAAATAGGTAACCTTTCTAGGAGGGAAAAAAAAAGCCTTTATTTAACCCATAAGAAACAACAGGAAGGTATTAGAGCTGCCAAGCAGTGCTGAAATCTTTGGAGGAAGATGAATAGAGGATACTACTGGATTTTTAAGGAGTAAGAAGATTTGATCAGATACCTTACATGAATATATAAAAAAATGTGAAAAGGGGTTTTTGGTTGGTGTGGTTTTTGTTTTGTTTTGTTTCGTTTTTTTTCTCCTGAGGGGAGTTGCATCATCTCAGCATTTATGTTATGTCATTGCTGGGAGGGTGATGTGTTTTCCAGAATGTTACAAATGCTGTTCGTGAGAACGTACCATCATCTTGAAGTAATTTTACCATTGGTATATGTATATGAGAATACTTTCCAATAGATAAGAGATTAGTTTACTACGTGAAATCGATCTTTTTAAAAAAGTAAACAAACAGATGAGTTTTGGGAAAAAAATGAGCAAGGACAGAAAGAATGAAAAGCTTAAATGGTCAAGCTGTACTTTAACTCCTACACTACATCAGTCACTTTGCAGAAAGAATATATCTTTAGTTATCTTCTGTACTTACTATTCAGAAGGAAAAAAAGCATATTCTTTTGAAATTGATCATTAACTGATGTTTTCTACCTAAAAGCCTACCTGAAGAGTTCCATATAAAGTTTTGAAGAATGCAAATAAACTTTTTAAGTACTCAAAGAAATTAAAAGTTTTAGGCTGCCTGCTGGCCCTCAGATTCTAGTGATTGACACAGCAGACGTGTACGATTATAATATTAAAGGGCGAAAATGGAAATCCTTCTTTCAGATATTGATTACTGTGATGCTTATAAAGGGTCTGTCTTATTTTCTGTCTTCATTTTCAAGCAGACACTGTGACTGATCCCATGTGAAGGAAGAAACAGCTGGGAGCATGGGCAGCAAGGCTGCAACTTGCACTTGTTAGGCAATGAGAAAGATAGATTGTGTGAGGATCACTCTGTCTGCAGGGTTCTGAATGTGATGAGTGGAATATCAATCTACTTCTGTAATGGGGAAAAAACATTTTTGTGGCAGCCAGTGTTTTGAGCCAATAGGAAAATTATCTGTTTTCTAGTGAAAACCGTTCTGTAACTGTATGCAACATAACATACTAAATCTTGTAGGAGTAGCCATTCTAATAGTATTATTAATCAAAATATTGTCATTATTTGTCAACTTTGAGCTGTAGAAGTGATTACTAGTTATTTGATTATGTTTCATTTATTTTCTTTTTAATTTTTTATGTTTCAGTTGTTTTTCTTTACTCGGTTATTTTTTTATGAATCACAGGCATCAAGGTGCTTTCTGATGAGAACTATATCTGTAATTAGACTATCAAATGCAGGTAACAAAAAGCATCATATTATGCAAAACAGTTTCTGAATTAATAACTTTGACTTCTCTCTCAACAATAAATACATAATCATTAAAAAAATAAACCAATACCCCACCCTGCATTTTTGTAAATATGAAATATGCTGATACATAGGACTCAAATTTAAATGACACTAACCAAATCTGATTATTGCGCTTTGCTTATTATTAGGGAGTTTTTAGATTCCTGTTCAACAAACTATAAGAATGTAAGACTTCACGCAATCTTCTGGTTATTATATCTAGTTCTTAAAATTATTTTCATTTACTGAAGAGAACTGATCTCTTTTTTTAAAAAAAAGAGTATTCTTTATTAAATCATGTGTAAAAAGAAAAAGGAAATTATTTTAACTTCAGTGTTATCTGTATCTGAAAACATGTTGAAGAATCTCTTTGCTTTCTTTTGGAACACAAATTAATTTCATTGTTAAGTTTTTTTCCAATAACACTAATAGATAGTGAATATATTTATATTCAAAGAGATTTTGTGTCAGCCTTTTAGAGTTTACCTGTTTAATGTTCTGTCTTTGCGAAACAGAAAATGGTGGTTTGAGACCTGCTTAATAATTCTTTCAGCTTTATAAAATAAAAACAGTTTAGAGAAAAGGTGGTAACTCTAAGGAAAATGATTAAAAAATTGCATTATGACAAGGTCAAACACTTAGATTAGCATAGAAAGCACCTGTGAAAGACATTTGCATATCTTGGCAAGTGATCAAAAGGTGAAGTATAAGTTTGTAAGTTAACACACACTATTAAAAATCTTTCTAAAATAATACATTATTGCTTTACCAAAGTCGGATGTGTGTGTGTATGAATCTCAGTTTTATTTTTTAATGTTCCCTATATATTATGCTAACTAAAAAATATATAAAATTATTTAAGGCCTCAGTTCTGGAATCAGTTAAAATTGCGAGCATCCCATGTAGTCACTGGAGGTATTCAGACCTGCTTAACTTCATTACTGTCAATTTCCGCGGTGCTTGTGAAAGATGTAACCATTGATTATTAGTAAGAGATATCATGGATATGAAGATATTAAGATTTTACAGATTCAAAGATTAATAAAGCTATGTTTTTAAAATAGCGCTTAAATAACTGTGTAAGTTAGGAGATCCTGAGTTTCTCACTGTCTGTTCGGGTGAGTAAAAATGCAAATATTCACTGAAAGGAAAGAAGTCGTGTTTATATCAGTGTTTTTTATGAAGTGGAAGAAGCCCTCTGAACAATGTGAATTTAGAAAAATAGTAGGTGAGTTGATAAGCTTAAAAATTGTGAGGTTAGTATTGCCAAGGTAATTTTGCACCATCTACAATATGTGAAAATAATATCTAGCAAATGAAGCATCTGTATCATTTAAATGATAATATGCCATTTAATGACACTCCCAGAGAAGGTTTGGATGCCCCTTCTCTAGAAGTGTTCAAGGCCAGGCTGGATGGGGCTTTGAGCAGCCTGGTCTAGTGGGAGGTGTCCCTGTCTGTGGCAGGGGGGTTGGAACTAGATGATCTGTAAGGTCCCTTCCAAACCAAACCATTCTATGATTCTGTGTTTTCGTATAATTTCAAAATAATTGAAATACCTTTTTCCTTAACGTCACTGTTCTTTCCTCACCTGATTTTATTTTCTTTACCTTTATATACCTACAAAATATAACCTTCACAATGTTACATTAGAGAGGGGGAAAAAAATCAGCCCTTGGGTGAAATTTTGCTTTGCATACTGAATATACGCAAAGGTTTTATTATAGAAAAATTCTTTCGTGTGCAAAGGTCTTTTTATTTTTTGTAAGGCTTCTGAAAACAGTAATCCTTGAAAACTTCTAATAGTAGTTGTTCATATTATCATATGCATCATTAGTAACTCTTTCTTTTGGCCTCAGCTTTGCTGTATCATTTTATGATGCAGTTTTTCAGGAAACATTATTTGCTATGGTAATTTACCTCTATTAAACCCAGCAGATTTTTATAATGATTGCTAATCTAGGTGCCATCCCAGATCATTGTATTGGCTTTAGTTTTGTTCTGCACAGAACTAACAATTTAAGATAAGCAAATAACTATTAGAGAGATTGCCTTCTGCATTGTTGTATAAGATATCTAAAAGAGAAAAAGAATTTACCTCAAACTGTGTGGATGTTGCAGACTCTGGATTACAAAGCCTATGATTCTGTAGCAGTTTGTATTTCTGCAGTTTGATTTTACTTGGTTTTGGGGAATTGATTTTTTTGGGAATTATATTGCTGTAGCCCTTCTGGCTGCATTTGCCCCTGGGAACTTGGTGAAGAAGTAATTTTCACCATGAAAAGGGAGGGAAAAAAAGTGAAGACACAAGTTTGTGTATGTAATCTGCAGGAATCGTTGATCAGTATGGTTGGATGTGTGCATTGTGTCTTAGCAGGTTTCTGTGTGTCTGCCATCGAACTCTTTCTTCCTTTGTAGATTCACAAACCTTTCTTCAGTCTCTGTTGAGCCTAGAGAAAAAGTGAGGGACAAGAGAAAGTAGGACATGCTGTCACAAATTAGCTGGTGGTATTTTTTGTGTTGTGGGGAGGGCAATTTGGCCCTTAGAAAAATCAGTGATGCTGTAATTTACAAAGACATGAACTTGATAAATTCACATACCCATTGAAAATAAAAAATAATGAAAGAATAGGGGTAATTTTCCTGTGCTCTTCCATATTTCTGTGAGCTCTTCTTTCTTTTATTGGTATTATGGACTGGCTGATTTGGGGTGCAATGAAGCTAATAAAAAGAATGTTGTAATATTCTTTTGGAAAGATTTTTTTTTTTCTTCCTCAAAAAACATATGCTTAAAAGTGGAGGAAAAGAAGAAAAAACTGAAGGTTAAAACCAAAGCAGAAAAAATCCCATATGTCTACGTTAGTGTTTTGATTCAATTGGGAGTGTGCTACTGTGTGAAACTCTGATCATCTCATTTACCTTGCTTTGGTTTTAATAGTGGAGTGGCTCTCAGGGTGTATGAAATGGATTTATTTCCAATGGAAAAAAAACTGAGATGTGCTCCAGGATTCTACCTAATGTGTGCCAGCATGCCAGACTAGAGCGAGTTCAAAGTTAAAAAAAACTAAACAGAAAGCCAACCCATCACCCCCCTCTCCCCAGGAAGCATGGGTGTTAGGTTCTCAGCACCAGGTGTTTCACTCTGTGTGTGTGATATTGTGTTTGCTAATGCAGATACACCAGTTGTGTTCTTTGACAGAGTTCTGTGTTATTCTGTGATCCAAGGTCTATGTCTAATACTGCTGAATTAGCCCCAAAGTCCTTTATAATCTTTAGGAGTCATTCCCTTGTTGCTCTAGAAATATAGCATCCTGAACTGTAGTTGTGATACGTGAAGCCTAATGCAACAGACTAGAACTATCACCCACTGGAAGTCATTAGGACTCATCTCACTGAATTCAACAGGAGCAGGAGTTTATCTACAATCTTTAAATCCTAACCTACACACAACTGACATAAATTATAAATGTTGCATCTTAATTTTGCTTGATGACAATTCAGTGACCATTGTACTGCAGAAGTTATAAAATGTGAGATTTGGATTTGATTATGTCAGTTTTGAAGGATGTAGGAAATTAGCAGGTCTCCCAGAATATATTGGGGTTTTTGTCTTGTTATATTGCATATATCTATTAAGAATGATCTTTGCTAAGTAGTGATTGGTGATAAGAGGATTTCTCAGTGTGGCCTCTAGATGGCACAGTGATTTGGACGTCCTGTATCATTCCTATGATGTCAAATGGATGCCTGCTAAGGAAATAGTCTGTAGAGAAATGAGATCCTTTACTGTAAAAAAAAAAAAATTAAAAGAAAATAAAAATCTGGTGTTTCTTATTGTTTTGTTGAAAGAAATTACAGCTGCCAACATCAAAAGAACTGAAAAATATATGTATAAATTAGAGATCAATCAATACATAGTTTAACTGTTTCCTAGAGGCAGTGGGTTTTTGTATACATTATAGAAGAATTTGTCACATCTCATGTTGGAGGCCGAAATAACTATACTGAAGAGCCAAATCAGTCTTCTGGTGAATCACTCTGCCATGTGCAAGTGCCTGTGTTCTTTACTTCTGAACCTACGGTTGTAATCTTCCCTCTCTGGACCACTTTGCTCAAGCAATTTTTGAAGTGCACAAAGGCTCTGTAAGCAGGATACATGCTACTGAAAAGTACAAAATTAGTTAACATCAAATAGACACAATATATAGCTAAGACTAATTTGCTGTCAGGCTAAATGTGAAGGTGCTTTCCACCTCTTGCAAGATACCCAATGAGTCCTTGTTGGCAAGACAGTTCAATCAGGTATAATAAGTGTTGACTTCCACTTCTCCTTGAAATGGGCTGATCCTCAGTTTAAACTGAGGATCAGTTTAAACTTCTGATTCTGTTCTTTCCTTTTATGATTTTATAACTTTTCGTACCTGTGGCTTGTTTTCCCCCCACCCCGACTGACCTTATCTCAACAATCTTAGTTCTATCTGCAGCTTTACCTTTCTTATATTGCATGGTTCCACTCTACATAATTTCTAATAGCTCTTTCTCACAATTTAGTAGTTTCCTCAGAAGTTTGATCCAAGGTTATTCAGCCATGCCATATCAAAACCTCAGTCCTTAGGAGGAAAGCTAGGAAGTTAGCTGTGAGTTAGCTCTGTGAAATATGTGTCGTTCTTCCTTATTCTGATGGTCCGAATTGCAGATACTCGTGGAGTGATGGAGTGTGCTTTGGTGCACCATTGACCCGCATGTCCAGATTTCCTTCTTAGAGACAGTGAGAAGATGGTTTATGCTCAACTCTTACCCTTAGTGGGTGAATCTGAAGTTTTGACAGCTTCTGTGGCTCAGGACTTGTAAGTGGGATTTGTGACGGTGGCAGGAATAAAAGGCAAAAAGTTATCAAAAAGCTTACAGAAGTCATACAGAAAATGACTTAAATCTGTGACTTTATTATTTAAACAAACAAAAACCCCTGGACTCTGCTGTCCTCTGACCCAAGTATCCACTAAGTAGTTCAGCATGTATTCTGAAGCCATAAAAATGAGGATGAAGGATGTCTCAAGTATCACTAGGTGAGAATATGGGTTTGATCTTGTGCAGATTTCAAGGAATTCAACATTTCTGGTGTTGAAATATTATAATAACATCTATAATAGTGATACTCTATGTGAAGATGCAGTCTTGTTCCTTATCTTCAGCAATACTTCATGCCAATTCGTACAAACAAAAAAAGTTATGGTTGTGTTTAAAGTGTGAAGTATTCAAAATGGTAAATACTCCTTTGTTTAATAGTCTCATAATTTGAATGTTGTTCATGCTTATGGGCCTCACTTGTTTTTATTGACGTAATGTTACGTATTTGCTAGTTTAAACAGAGAATGTAATAGAGTTATTACAGATATTAAAGGTCAGTTCACATCTCTGTCTTTAGAAAAGTTTGAGTGTAGTAGTTTCTGTGACAGAAAATAAAGTCTGTGAATGCTTTCCACGTCTCCAGTATTTACCAAGCAAAATCATCTTCAGATATGTGACCATTAAATATATAGGAAATACATATATGTGACCATTAAATATATAGGAAATGCATGGAACTATGTCAGATCATTTCATACAAATGCAGTATGCATATCCATAAATAATGCTGGACTTGAGTGGAAATTTATTGTATTTCTGACTTTACAATGTATATAAATTCCTGAGTTAGATAATGTGTTAGATAATAATGGACAAATCATGCTGTCTAGAACTGGGATTCCAGAGTGTGCTGTCTGTGTAGTCTGGGGGTCTATGCTGGAAGGAGAAGTGAAAAACGGGAGGAGTGTGAAGAATGTGCTTGTTTTTGCAATGTAGATTTTACTAATTTTCCTAGGGTGTTAAGGAATAATGTTAGCTGGGAAGAAAGGGAATTTATATTTGCAGAGGGAAGAGAGAAGAATTCTGATGCAGTTACTTGCTCTCTCTTCCAGCGCACAACCATCTTCTTAATCCTTTAACAAGTCTGTCGTTGCGTCCAGGCAATATTTGAACATCCTTTTTCTGTCTTTGATGTATAACTAAAACAGAAGTTTTTAATGAGAACTTTTTAAGGAATAGCTACAGCTGGGAGGGAGGACTCTGAGATGTTGAGCTTAAAAGAGCTCCTGCCTCTTACAATTTTGAAAGAATAGTTGGAACCTTTTCTACAGAGGTCAACTTTTCCTTCAGATTTCAATAGAGTTCTCTTACCATGGACTAGCTTTTTTACACCACATGTACATAATTGACTACCAGCTGGAAGTTAGGTGCCTTCGTAAAAATACCTTCGATTACTTTTTGTTTTTGTGAAGTCTAAATCTCTGTGCCAGGTTTTCTTTCCCTTTATTTGCCCATTGTCTGCCGATTGCCTACACTGAGTGTCTTTTTTTTTTTTTTCTTTCTTCATTTAGGTAATTTGTATCTTCTTTATAATTTTTTTGTAGCTGTATGTCTCCTAAAGATGTTACTGACCTTATAGCAGTTCTGATCAGAAAACTATGGTAACATGTAATGATTTTGACTCAAGCTTTCTTTGATGTTGTTCCTTCTTTGTAAGCTATATTTTAAGCGTGTTAGAAAAATATGTGCTAATCAGTGCCAAACCATGTAAATTACAAGTGTAGCAATTTGAGAGGTCCTAGAGAAACCTTCAGTCTACTTTGTGCTGATAACCTTTTTTTAAAAAAAAAAAATCATACAGTATTGATATCTCTAATAGGCACTTTAACATCTCAGCTTTTCACCACCTCCTCCCCTCGTGATATACATAGTAATTTCAAACAAATTACTCCTTGAAATGCCTGTATCATTTGCCAACCTAATGGAAAAGAAAGTTGGTGTGAGCACGGCATTCAGCTGTTCGTATATTAGGTCCCTTTTACCTCTCAAGCAACTCCAGGTAAGTTAGATGGTGAGAAAACTCATTTCTGCGTTGCTGTGCATTCTTTGCTTTTCTGTCTCATTAAAATGCTATGCTAGCTAACTTCACGCAAAATGAAGCAAATAATATTCCAGGAAATTTCTGCAGCATTACTTAAAACTGTTTTTCTTAAAAATACATAAGGCTGTTTTGTTTTGATTTTAGTTTATTATATAGGCATTTATAATAAAATACTGATTGTTTTGCTTGGCAAAAGGTGGCCAAGTGGTACTGAAAATAATGGAGCTGTATGACAAGAAAGCAAGAAACTACCTTAAAGAATAAACTTATTTTTTAATAATACATGTAGGTGGAAGGAGTTAGTAAGAATGTTTATCTTTAATATATCTACTTGTGTTCCTTCTCAGGTGCAAATGAGTAAATATAATTTGCTTTTTACATGCACAGAAATATTATTCTAAATTCTGACATAGTACTGACTAGGTATGCTTAGTGATCGTGACAAAAATGATGGATCATACATAATTTTCTAATCTAATGTCTTGAGTGCAGATGCTGGGGAAAAATAATAGCTTAATTTATATAATCTCACGTGCACCTGCGAAATATTATGATGGTCCATCAATAAATACAAACATCTTGCCAACACTATTAATTTACAGTTGCTAAAATGTATTGTATTTTGATTCCCATATTAACTTTATTAACCTTTGCATTATTTGTCTTTGATTTATTCAGTTATTATTAGTTTCTTAAGACAGATTTGTTAGGAATAGTGCAAAACAACACAGTAAGTCAAAATAATGTAGACACACACTCACAGAGACTGGCAATAATGTCTTGCTTTCACCTGACATTTGAAAGAAACATCTCAATAATACCTTGACTGCTATAGTTTTCTTCCAGGATGCTTCCACATGAAAAAGGAACCTTGAAGGAAATCCAGTCAATTCTAATGAAAGCAAATTAGATTTTGCGATACAAGTGTTTTTTTTCTGATTATATTAATCTGACACAGCCTGATTGTGTCCCCCAAAGGCCATGGCAAAACATAATCAGGCAGCCTCTAAATTGGAATGATTCTATAATCTCTTAAAAATGCAAATGTAGTTATCGGAGAGGAATTACAAGAGTTCTTTGAAAGATTAGGTTTTTAGTAAGTCAGATTTGTTTCTGTCAGTCTGTATCCGAAGACCTGAGTTTGAAGATTCTCAAATCTTAACTATAAAATATAATTTTTTCAAGTGAATTGGGCACTCGTGCATTTTATAGATCTTATTAAATAAGTCATGTTGCCAAAGAGTTGCTTGCAGCTAAATTTTCAATGGGTTACATTAAGCATTCTCAAAGTATTTGCAGGCACGATCACTGTGTATACAGGAAGGTTAAGTTTATGTATGCAAACAGGTACATAGGCTACAGTAATTGGGCAGATTGGCTAATTATGTTTCTAGGCATGCAGTTGTATATGCAGTCTAAAAGCATATGCACAATTTGGTGTATGCAAATTAATGCAATCACAAGCGTTGCTGGTAAATTAAACCCGTATATTTAATTTTACCCTTTAGGTGTCAACAATGTCAGATAAGGCAGAGGTGGTGTATTCAGTAATGGTTATTTTATTACTAGACAGATCCCAAAGCCCTTCTCAGGTCATTTAGAAGTATAAAATTTGTCAGTGGAAGAGGTTGACTTTTACATGGCATCATATATTTATTGTGGCAAAATACTAACAAGTGCAACAACATTTACAGTGATTGCAGTGGAATTACAAAAATGGCAGAATTTTAGTAACTGCAGGTTGCAGTGATCTGGGTTTTCTTCTTGCATATCGAATCAAAAAAATAGAAAGAAGAGAAAAAAAGTGATTTCTTATAGTGAAGTGAGCAATTTGTTTACTAATTGTTCTCCTGCCTAATATTTTAAAATGTAAAAACATGTTGTTTTATCTGTATATATTAAATGATAATAAATTATTTATATTGTAGTTAATCAGTCTTTCTGTATCTTCATGATGTTGTGGACACAAACCAAATTCAAGATGTTTTATATCATCATAGTAGTTTCTCACTTATTTTTATTTCGATAGTTTGTATGTACACTCATTGCTTAGCTGTAAAAAAAAAAAAAAAAAAAAAGGTAAAAAACCAAAACCACACCACCTGCTAACAAAGAAGTAGTCAATAGGAACAAATCTGATGCAATTAAGTAACGGTGAAAGGAAATGTTTGTGTACATAACTAAAAGGCATTACTAATATATTTTATGAAATGCACTTATCTACCGTAACTAGTATTAAAAATGTTTTAATTGACTTTTCATATTTGCCTGTCATCTCAGTGCCTGACAATCAAAAAATTGCTGTTCGGCAGCTCTGATAATACAGAATCTAGTTTCTGCATCATGGTGCTAAAGCTTCTGAACAGATGTCCATCCAAAGCATTTCCATGACCAGGTATCTCTGGATTGATACTTTGAAAATATCATTATTTATAATTCGTTTATCATTATAAGTTCCATTCCAAGTTTGGAAAATACAGATATTTCTGTTCTGTAGAAAATTATTATCAGTTATATAGAAACCCAGATTTTGAGAAGAGTGATCTGCTGAAGGTCTCGGGTGAGTTCTCTGTGTAACAGGGAACTTGACTCTCTTCACCCTCAATGAGGGCCCTAGGACAGCCTGCATTTAAAAGCCTAACAGAGCAGAGGTTAGTTGAGAGAAGGTAATCTATCTGACTACATAAAATATTTTCCATTTTCCTCATACCTCTCCCCTGGTTGTCAGAGACCTCTGATTTCCGTGTCATGATCTTGTTCTAGTGTCCACCGCCCTTGTGGTCCTTACTGAGACACATCATTCTCTTTTCCGTCCTTTAAGTGATTTTACTTCTCTGTTTTCCTCCATCTAAAAGGGCTTTATTTTTTTTTTCCCCCCCCTCTATCTTTTCTTGTCTTTAAACTTTATTGAGGGCATGTACAAGGGTGCAGATATGCTAAAACCCTGTAGTCACCACTAGTCCTTTCTTTGACATGTTTTAAGCATCTACACCAACAGTCCCTGTGTGTCTCAGAAATCCTGCTTCCAGTTTCTGATTTTTGCTGATATCAATGAGGTTCTCCCTGTTGATGTCTGGAAATTTTGCAATTGATTTATGCAGCGTTTTAAAGTCACTGTATCTCAGATAAACAGAAATTGCATCAGGTTGGTAGTTGAGATTCTGGTCCTGTCAGTAACCTCAAGCTACTGGGGCACTTCTGGAAAATCGTGAGCTATAAAAGTAACTAGAAGTAAGAGAAAGACGCAGCCATCTAAATAATCTAATTACACTGGAGCTCATGTGGATGATTGGAAAAATCTGTCAAGTGAGAGGAGCAGCAATAGTCACATTATTACTATATATTATTATATGCAGTGATCATGCACTGATGGAGTTTACAGTCCTGAGGGACATGGGTCAGGTGAAGAGTAAAGTCAGGACCCTGAATTTTAGAAAAAGAAACTTCCATCCTTTCAAGGAGTTAGTCAATAGTACCCGCTGGAAAACTGCCCTCAGGGACAAGGGAGCAGAAAAGACCTGGCAGATCTTTTAAGGACAAGTGCAAGAGCTCTTGATCACCAGCTGTAAGTAATCAGGAAAGGAAGGCAAGAGACCGGTGTGGCTGAGTTGAGACATACTGGTCAAACTAAAGGGAAAGAAGGAAATGCACAGGCAGTGGAAGCAGGGACAGGTATCCTGGGAAGGGTATAGGGATGCTGCCTAGTTGTGTAGGGGTGAGGTCAGGAAGGCCAAGGTGCAGCTGGAGCTGAACTTGGCAAGGGATGCAAAGAATAATAAGAAGGGCTTCTACAGGTATGTCAGCCAGAAAAGGAAGGTCAAAGAAAGCGTACCCCCTCTGATAAGCAAGACTGACAAACTGTAACAATGGACAAGGAGAAGGCTGAGGTACTCAAAAACATTTGGAGGAATTGGTTAGATGGTCACATCCAGAGGGTAGGGGTCAACGGCTCGATGTCCCTCAGGGGTCCATATTGGGAACAATACTGTTCAATATCTTCATTAATGACAGACAGTGGGATTGAGTGCACCCACAGCAAGCTTGCAGATGACACCAAGCTGAGTGGTGTGGTTGACACACCTGAGGGACGAGATGCCATCCAGAGGGACCTGGACAAGCTCAAGAAGTGGGCCCATGCAAACCTCATGAAAAAGGGCAAGTGCAGGATCCTGCACCTGGGTTGGGGCAACCCTGGTAGCAATACAAGCTGGGGGACAAAGGGGTTGAGAGCAGCCATGCGGAGAAGGACTTGGGGGTACTGATGGATGAAAAGCTGTACATGAGCAAGTAATGTGTGTTCAGAGCCCAGAAAGCCAACCGTGTCCTGGGCTGCCAGCAGGTCGAGGGAGATGATTCTCCCCCTCTACTCTGCTCTCGTGAGACCCCACCTGGAGTACTGCTTGAGCCCTCAGCACAGGAAAGACATGGACCTGTTGGAGCAGGTCCAGAAGAGGGCCACGAAAGTGATCAGAGGGCTGGAGCACCTCTCCTATGAGGACAGGCTGAGAGAGCTGGGGTTGTTCAGCCTGGAGAAGAGAAGGCTGTGGGGAGACCTTATTGTGGCCTTTCAGTACCTAAAGGGGGCTTATAAGAAAGGTGGGGACAAATATTTCAGCAGGGCGTGTTGCGACAGGACAAGGGGTAATGGTTTTAAACTGGAAGAGGGTAGATTTAGATTGGATAAGGAAGAATTTTTTTACCACGAGGGTGGTGAAACACTGGAACAGGTTGCCTAGAGAAGTGGTAGATGCCCCACCACTGGAAGCCTTCAAGGTTAGGTTGGACAAGGCTCTGAGCAACCTGATCTAGTTGAAGATGTCCCTGCTGATTGAAGGTCATCTAGTCCAACACTCCTGCAAAGGTCCCTTCCAACCCAAACTATGATTCTATGTAAGCAAAGATACAGATTCTACATAAGCGAAGATACAAGAAAAGCAACTTTGCTTTTCTTTACCATAGTAGCAATGAAATTGTTTGTACTTAGTCTACAGATCATGCAACTCAGCAGAAAGGATTGCTATTTATTACCAATTAGAGTGCTATGTTTGAATTGTTTCCTTGTTTTTATACTTCCTGATGGACACAAAAACTTCCTGTATGGGTGTTTCACCACTCATTGTGTTACATGTAATTGAAGCTATTACTGTTTTTTTTCAGTAGTAACTGATAATTTCTGTGTACAACACTTCAGATTCCTGTTTACACTGTAAAAATCTTGTGCAGTTCAAAATTTTGCCACACAGCATAATCTGAACTTAAACTTCTATAACTTACAAGATTTTTTTTCTTCTTAAAGACCACACTTATAACTAAAATTATGAACAGCATAAAACTATTAGCATAGGTGAGAAACTGGGTTTTAGTTTTGATCACCAGTTTACTGTTATGTGTGTACTTTTAGCCTTTTACTCTGTACATCATAAAATCGGAGGGTGAGGAGTTTATTTTCTCTAATTTCATTTCTTTTTATTACTCCAGGAAAGTATTTCTCAAACAGTGATTCATGACTAATTAGCAAAATAGTTCTTGATTTTCTGTAGGTGAGCCAAGCTGAAAGAGTTTTGCTCCATTAAAGATTTGATTTGAGTTTTTTTATTTTCTACTTGAGTGTGTCCGGATATGTCATTGCTGTATTCTAAGCATAATCATTTTTAGATTCGTCAATAAGATTCCAAGCAGAAAACACAATATAAAAATAATGCTTTATTGTTCTATTTTCTTATTTATATGGAAGCCATTTAATATGTAAACATATTGTAGGTTAGTCTATGAATCGGGCAACTCTGATAAAACAGCTGTTTCAGGATACAATGGCTGCTAAATGCTTTCATAGTTGCAAAAAGCAATTGGAAAAAATCATGAATAAAAATTAATTCAAAGCTACAAAGAGAAAATATGTTTGTCTGGGGATGGCCATATGCCACAAATTACTGAAAGCTAGGAGAGTATTCTGTGGAAGCATCAGTAACTAATTTTAGACTTTTAGTGTGACCAGGCGTAGCTTTTTTCTGGGTTAAAATGATCCATCTAGCTGTATCTATCTGTTTGTATAAGCATACACATATACGCTTATACAGATCAATTTGTGCTCCAGTGGGTTACCCTTTTTTTTTTTTCCCTTTGAACTTTACATTGGGTGCTAGAGTCTGAATTTTCTGCAATGTAAGGTGTGAAAGGCAATGGTTAAAGTGGGGCAAAGAGTACTCTGAAGGACTACCTACTTGTTTCTATGGAAGTATTTATGATACAATTTTCTAATACTTAAATGTTACCTCCTAAAACACCAGTATTAATATAACAGCTCCATTCATAGTATTTAATAACAAAAAAAAAAGTAAATGCCACACAAGTCAGACATCTTTCACTGATCAATAAGTGTAAAAGTCACCAAAGCATCATCTTAATCATCTTTTCTACTAAGGTGTCTTAGAAAGTGAAGTAATTTGCAGGTATCGAGTATCACTACAATGAGTAATGTACAAAGGTGACCGAGTATCTACTACCGAAGACAGCTACCGTGGCAGCTCTTTACTTAGAAGAAAACTTTATGGCTGAAATTATGTATGGTTTACTGTTTGTAAAGGCTCATTAAAATACCCTGAATATGTTCTATTTTTACTACTGCTTATCAGAATTACATACTTTTTGTTTACTTACAGTATGAAAGAGGCTGGTTTAGGCCATAAACAGTGGAGGGGTGGTCCCATTTCATCAAACTGCAAGCAGTGTCCAGTAGTTTATACCAGTCCTGTTTGTGGATCAGATGGTCACACATATTCTTCTCAGGTAAGAATTAAATAAAGAACTAAGTTATTCTTTCATTGTTCCAGTCAATTCCAGCTATTGGAAAATAAAATACTGTATTGTAACACAAATCAACATTTATTTGTTTTGACTAAAATATATATTACAGACTGCAATCTACAGCAATTCTAGTATATTGTAAGACCAAAAAGAAAGCAAAATGGTAGCAAATCCTAAGCAGCATGAAACAGTAGTGCTCCACAATATAACAGAGCTCCAGATTAAGTCTGTCTACCACAGACACTAACACAGAGTTTTGAGTAAGGAAAAAACGTTTTTCCTCATGTAGGGTATGATAAACATGTTAAGTCAGATATTCCAGTTGACTGTTGAGGGGAAGCTTCACGTTTGAAATACCTAGGCATAAATTTAATGTACCCAGATAAAAAAGTGTCATAACGTGAATAATTGTTCCATATCTTTCCTTCTTGCAACAGCATTTTATGTATTTTAAGGCGATAGTCAAATCTTCCTTCTGTATTCCTAAACCCTCCTGTCTTTTCTGTCATACTTATTTGGAGACAGAATAGTAACATAAAAATGCTACTGCCAGTTTATTCTGTCTTTTTTGGAGAAAAGCTTTTATGGTGGTAATGCTGAAGTCCAGAAACCATGGGGCTGCATTAGTACAGTGCTCAGGTGGAACTTGGGAGATGGAGGGACTTCATAATGCTGAAAATGAATCAATTTGTTTAGCATCCTCTCTTAAAACTTTTGTTAGAAGAATTTTCAGCCAGTATTAACAACTGAATCCTCTCTAGGAGAAAGAAATGTGTGCTCTTGATGAACCCATTTTCATCATAAATGGCATGCAATTCAGTAGTGCAAGAGGAGCTACTGTATTCTGTCATTATGACTCCATGTCCTTCCACTAACAAAATGTTTGTAATAGTTGATGGTATCCAGTATTCCAAGAGAAATATGGTAGTAATAATAATAATAATGATGATGATTGTTCTAGATTAGATTGGCAGAAATGCAGAAGCTCTGTGTTTGTTACTTATAAAGAAAAAAATTTCCATATCGCATTTTAAGCAAAATATTTTTAGGATATTTCCCAGTATTTAACGATTTTAAAGTATGTGCGGTATTGAATTTTCTTCTTTTTTTTACTGTAATCATACACTATATCTGAATTTTACAAAAAAGGATTAGAATTTCCAGGAGTGACTGGCTATTGGATTGAACACTTAGTATCCTCTCCAAGGATATTTTCCTCTAGATAAAATAAAAATATCAGAATATAATTGGTGCTTTCTCAACCTTGACAATTCTTATGCTTTTATCCTAACTCTTACATTAGAAAATGCTTTTCTTACAAACTGAATATTTAGTCATAGGGAACTGGTCAAGAATCTTAATTCTTCTTTTAAAAAAAAAAAAAAAATTAAAAAATTTCTTACTCTTACACTAAGATATCTGAGGCCCTACACATGAATTGAACTCTTTGGCTGAGCAGAAAAATAATTCCTTTCCAGTGATGATATGACTTAAAGTTTTAATTTAGGTATTTGAAAATACTCTTTATTTTTATTCACAGTAATCTCCTGTCTGTGATTTATCAAGAGCTTGAAATGTGCTTGCATCTTACTAGACATTAAATGGTACTGCCATTTAGCATTTCTTTTGCTATGCCATGTGAAGTTTCAGTCAGTCTTTAAGCCTCAAGCCCAACCTGCACGTAGATATAAAACAGACGGTAGTCTCTACAATTTTGTAATTTAAGTAGACAAGGTAGATAATTTGATATAGGTATATATTGATTTACTTTATCCATTACAGTTTCTCCCTACGTTCTTCATGATATGTAGTATAAACATCACAGCCAGTTTTAACCTTATTGCTTATTTCCTATTTTATCACATAGGAATGCTGTATTCTAAATAGTCCTATAGGCAGAAGTGACATTATGGCCTTTCAGAAGTCTATAAATAATGATGAGATGCAGATATCTTTACAGCAGTTCATGTGTTAAAGATGAGGCTGTGTTTCTCAGAATGATGAGAAATGAGTGGATTAAATAGATATACTCTGCTTCCATACCAGTGCATTACCAGAGATGCAGTAAGTGCAATAGTATGTATTATCCAACTTCTATGTCTCTTACATGCATTTAATGCAGAAGTAATGCTAAAAATGCTAAAAAAAAAGTTAATGTGCACAGATGATCTGTATTAGCCTATAAATATTTATTTTTATTTCTTTTCAATGATGTTATGCTTTCATATTCCATGGCGCAGTTGCATCAAAATAGAGGTCCTTGCAAGGTTATTTCAGAAGCAGTTGTTCTGAAAATTGACACAAAGACGAATATTTGTGTTCCTTTACTCCAGGCAAAGTTTAGTTCCATTGTGTCATCAAGCTCCAGTAGGAGTTTATATAGCAATTTTCTTGTATTTAGAATGCATTTATCAATGACTGTGGCAAATTGTATAATACATTTTCTGAAAATAAATAAGTCAGTAAATAGTAATAGCATGGTAGAATACAACCAGGCAGCTGGCAGTTATTGGGTGGACGCTACTTTGTGAGTATGCCCTCCCTTTTCAGGCCAAGCCCATGCAAATGTTTGTATTAAATCACGTAACTATAGATATTTCATACATGTTTTTTGCTTTTTTTAAAAAAAAAGATGATATAATGGGTAGACAATGTAGAAAGAAGGGTTATGTTCTAAATTGAGCTTATCCAGAGTTGAGCAACAAATGTTTTGTTTCCCATTCATTTTAGCGGGCTAAGTTAAATATAGGGTGTTCTCAGCCCACAAGTAGTTGCATGCAGTCACTATAAAGGAAAAGTTAGCAGGTGTAAGGTATTCATTGTTAGCATTACAAGAATGTTGAAATAAAAATATTACATGCTGAAATGTTGAGTAATCAAGGTGAACATTAATTATTATGTGAGAAGAAATTCAGTATAAAGAGATCCTGCCATTTCCCTACCAGGGTGGTGTTACAAACAATTTTTAGTTAATAGCCTTTAAATAATACTGCCTGTGTTTTACACTTCATTAGTCTAGTTTTACCTCTGTATTTCTCTAAACTTTGGCACTTGAATGCATTATTCATTTTAACTCTAGAAATTCTCAAGCGGTGCTGTAGCATAGGGCTTTGGTACCCCTATATTTTTGTCACCCTGTCCATTCTCCAGAGAAAATGTGGTCATTGCTGCCAGGACAGCGTTGGCAGCCAGTTTCTAGCTTTGTCATTCCTGGGATTAACAGGGAAATAAAAAGGACGTGGCGTGCAGCTCAGATGGGGTGTTTTGCGTCAGCAACCTACCTGCTGCCATTGTTTTACCCAGGAATGCAACTGGCTGCTGTGCAGCATGCGTGCAGTAAAGCTGGTGTAACTGTGGACGAGATGATGATGCTCGGGCTTGGATGTTTCTGCTGGAACAATTCTCCCATATTATACTATATTATAACTGAAAAATGGCCACTAGGGCAAAAGAAAAAGAAATACGGTCACACATCGGATGAGTTGTCTTTTGAGTGTGTTTTTGCATATTTTAATTACAGCTCTCGTGTGTTTGATATATTAGGCTGAAGTTTGCTGTCTTAGGTTGAACGTGGTCGACAACGTGGTTGTGCCATAACAAAATCTAACCTTAAATAAGATCAATGAGTACTGTGAGTACTGCGAAAGGAAAACACCACAGAAATAAATTAATCTTTAGAATATGCCCACTGCCACATGATTTTATTCCAGAATCCTCTTGGCACCAAGTCCTAGATCAGTTTTATTGTTAGCAACCATTTACTCGAGTTGGTTTCATATTGATAGTGAATTTTTTATGAAGTATTTTTTCTCCTACCTGTGAAAACTTCATGTGATTGATGACATCCCTATAGGTATAAATAGCAATAAAAATCACGTTCTGCAAAAATAATGGATCTAAACTACCTTCTCAGACTAAGATGGAAAAGGTATAGAAAAGCAAACAGTCAGAAAAGAGGATATGAATTCTTGGTGTACTTTACAAATAGATAGGTATGTGGATTTAGATTTTGTTTTTAATATTCAAATACTTTCTTCAGTCTCCCAAATTATGATTCCTTTCTCATTAGAAAGGTGAAAAAGAGCCAGTGGATAAAATCACATTGTGTGTGGAGGGGGGAGTTTGGTACTGGTTGCTTACTTGGTCCAAATTTTGTTTATAATTTTACATGAGCCTGAATTCCTAGATTTTTATTCTCAGGGTATCCCATATTTAACATTTTTCTTTTTAAAATCATTGCTGCCTTTATTCACTTGAGGTGTTCTTAAGACTTCTCCTTAGTAATCTGTATCTCTTAGTAGTGTGTTTGGTATATGTCAGCTTCTTCAGAGGAAGTATAAAACATAAGCATCAACACTTTTAACCTTTGATGTTATTTTAAGCAGTGTCCTATTATAAAAGTTGAATTGCTTTAAATGTATTTATTAGCTTTTTGTGAATTTTCTGATCACATGCCTAGCTGTTGATAGTTCCTTTTTCTACTTGAGAAAAGATTGCTAGAAATAGATTTACTATTACAAAATAGATATCTATTTTGCAATAGCAAATTCAAGTAATTTTCACAAGCCTGATTCAATGTATATCAATATTACTTTTTAAATTGGGCTAATTCACTATGCCTTTCGTTTTTTATCTGTATTGTTACTAAGCAATCTGCTGTAGACTTAACTGTCAGTTGAAACGTAGCCAAAAAAAATAAGGTTAAATCATTGCCTGCCATCTTTAGTAATAAAATAATGTAATTTCTCTGAAATAAGTTGTTTGACAGCATGCTGGTTCTTATTTTTGCAGCTGGAAGAAGCAGCTTCTTCCAGGTGCTCTGCTAGCACCAATTTGTTTTTCTGATAAAAGTAGGTTTTGTCAAAAAGAGCCTCTCAAAATTAAGATTTGTGTCTTTATCTGGTTCCCAAGCAAGACCCAGCCAAAATCACTCTGTACTTTAAAGCCTTTTACAGACCAAATCTACATTGGACTGTTACAATGAAGAGCTTTTGTGGAGGTTCATTGTCTGAGTACATTGGCAAATAAAACAAAAGTTTTTGGCAAATTAAAAACAAACAAACAAACTCCCCACCCCCTCCCACCCTCCCACTCCCCATCCAAAAAAAAAATGCAATCAAAAAACTTGTAAGAAACCTTTCTTGAATGAGACTGACCAGTAGTCAGTGAGATAAAATGTATCTTGCTGGATTGATCCATGAAGTATACTTTACCAGGATAAACTGATCTTTACAGAAATACTTGGAAAGTCATTGTTTATTATATTAATATTAAATGTTTAAAAAAGGCTAATAATAAAAACTCAGGAAGTGAGATTGTCTGATTTTCCAGCTTCCACTATCAATGGGTTTTGCCAGTAATGCCTGAACCTTTAAATTGATAGGATGTAGTATTCAAAAAAAGGCAGAGAAACATCTGAAGGGTGACTCACGTTATTTAATCCAGTTTTCCAAATAGGCTGATGTACTAAAAATTCCAAATTATATATAACTGATCTCTTTTTATCAACTACATTGAAAATAAATAGCTGCTAAAGCTGTAGAGAATGGAGATGGTAGCTTAGATGACAAATTACTTTAGAGAACCTTCAATATTTTGAAATTCTGAGCCACTCAGTATTTCTTAGACTAGGGTGACATATTTATACTAGCAAGAATTGTATTTGGTTTCCTTTTCTCATTTCCAGAATACTGTGTTTGCTTAATATAAAATTATATATTGGATTTACAGTACAATATACATAAACTTTAATACTTCAATAAAAATAAAAAAATGCTACTTTATGGACTGGAAAATATTTTCTTATGCTTTCATCTATATAATGCCTTTACATTGTTTTATAAAACAGTATTAAGTTTTCTCTAGAATAGAAACAATCTAGGCTGGAAGGACAAACCAATAAAAGAATAGGACAAATAGGGGAAAGTGAAACAAGTGTCAGTGTTTATTAAATAACTCTCATATCACAGCAGCAGTATACTGATACAAAATAATGAATGTAGAAAGAGCTCAGATTCAGAATCTATTCATGAAAATGAAAATTTGTATGTTAACTGTCAAAGAGGACAGCCACTAAAACAAGAAAAATCAAATTGCTTAAAGTGGAGTTGAGAAGATAGTTGAGAAGATTCAGATTTCTTAAACTCTTAGGTTGCTTTAGAGGCATCCATGCTTATCTGGAGAACAGTCTTTCTCTGAATGGTAGCTTCAACCAGCAGAAGTTCATCTTTTGAAAAAAGTATTCAAAATGTCGTAACTAGAATTACACCTAAAATAATCAGAATCATTTTGGCACAAGAATACTTTTCCAGAAGAATGCATCCACATCGCATGCAGGCAGAAACGCGTAGGAGCCGAACGCCGGAGCTGCCACTGCCATAGTTATGCTTGTGGAGTGATGGTGGGGAGCAGGGAACAGTTCTGAAAAGAAAGATGGGTCTGGAGCATTAAGAGACAATAAATAACGTTCTTAAGTTTGCGTAGCTGTTTGAAACATTAAGGCACCTGAGAAAACAGTAAAGAAGATAGTGAAGAGCTGTGTCAGTTGCAAGAAGGGGGATCAAAAGAGAAGATTGTCTCAGATTTACCAAGCAGAAGCTCATTAGTGAGCATGGTTTCAGCGGAGTGAAGGATAAAGAAGGTAGTAATTGAAGAGGTGATTAGGTGGGATAAGAGGATTTTTATGATCCTGGGAGGCTTTTTTTGGGGCATTTTTTTGGAAACAAATGGAAAAGAACCTTTTTATAAAGGAAGAGAGAGAGCATTTAAAGAGCATTTAAAGTGGGCATGAAACAAGATGGTGTCAACCTAGGGAACAAGTTTTGAGAGTCAGTAGCAGACAAGCTATGATAAGAATGGGATTAAAGAAGATTGGTAGTGGCAAATGGCAAACAAGAAAACTGGCTTGTGTCTTGGCCCAGTGAAAACTTTCAAATATTACAATAATCATGCTCTGAAAGAAGATCCCAAAGAGTGTGCCAGTGTAGGAGATGGTATGGAAAATGCATGTAAGCACTTATTAGAGAGGAAGAAGTTTAGTGGTTGTGGTGTATTTCTGTATTTTCTTGTGTCTCTGACGGCCTGACGTCCCACCCTGGGCATGTAATTCCACTCCTTGGAACATTCCTTCCCATGTCCCAAGCGTGAGGGAGAGCCATGGCCGCCTTAATTGTCCTTGTACAGAAGGTGGCACACCAGATATGTGAGGAAATGGAAGAAAATGTAACAACAAAGACGTTTCTCATTTTACTATAGATACGTGAATGGGATGATTATACTTTTTTTTCCAGAAAGCAGTTTCTCTCTTTCTCCCTATCACCAGCGTGCCATGGAAGTCAGTAAGTTCACAGGTCCTTAGAAGGGATCATTTTCCTAAATTTGTCCTATAGAATAAAATGTCTAGCTACAGAATGGTACCTTAAAAAAAAGAACAAAAAACCCCACAAAACAATACCTCTCCCCCCAAAAAAAAAACCAAACCAACACCCAAACCCAAAAATCTAACTTAAAGGCCTGCTATCTTTTTTTTCTGTTATTTTGTCTTAATTCCTGTGCATCATTTGTTTTTACATGTGTATTTAAACCAGACATCGCTTCCCATTGCACTGAACTATGGGACCTTGGGGCTTTTTTCCATGAATGTGGCGTCTTGTCTCCTCTTATTCAAGGTGGAATTTAAATACATGCTTATCAAGTAACAGTGAACCTATGGATCATTTTATTGCTTTAAAACAGAGCCTGTTCCATATACCCTGTGTTATGGAGCGTTATAATAAATGTATATTGGTTCTAATTTCTTACCCTTTTTCTGCATCTTTAATTTTCTTCATATTTCTTAATATTTCTATTTTTCCTTTTAAGAAGGGTTTTGGAACAACATAGATGTAGAATGCACAAAAGATGTACTTAATGTTACTTAGCCATTTTGGTTTTCTTTAGCAATTAACAGAACAGTAAGCATTTGAAAAGCTACAGAACTGCAAATGAAGTGACAATTACTAGAAAAAATGTAATTATTAAAATTAAAATTTTTTAGAACTTGCAATTAAATTTAGTAATCAAACAGAACAAAGTGTTTAGCTTCTAAAAAGATAGTCTTACACACTGTTGATGTATGTCGCGCTTATCAGGAAACTGAAATACTGTGAAGTTTCAAGTAGTGACATGAGATGCTGTAACGGAAATGTAATATAGCAGTGCTATAAACTAGTTATACTGTCCCAGAGAAAAAGAAAAGCTTCAGTCCTAGTAATTGAGCAGATGTCAATGAGGTAAAATATCTGTAACATTAAAGAATCATCTTCTAAGTCTGACTTTTTTTAATTTATTTGTAATTTTGAAGAGTTCCCAATGAATTATTCTGAACATGAACCAATTACTATTTAAATATTTCACTGAAAACAAATTCAGACATAAAGATTGTTCAAATATTCCTTCAAGTTTTCAGTATTTCTAATGCTCGGATGCCAGTGTTCTATGTTTTTATATACTTAATATTCTCTGCTTAGAATACATCTGTAATTTAGAATTTTAAAATTATTATTGAAACGGGGGTGATGTTTGTGTAGTCTTCTATTATATACATACTAGTCTTATTTCATATGCTTTAATAAGAAGCATTTAGCATTCAACATTGTGATACTAAACAAATACATGTTCTCACAGCTCAGGCATATTAATTTGATAACTGTAGAATAATGTAGTTTTTTAGTTGAACCACAGAAAACTGTCTGGGATTTGGGTTTTCTAATGGGATGCCTGGTAACCACATTCATTTCCCTCCCAAAATCATGTCACTTTAAAATATCCAAAGCCACATATGGAAGTACACATCGAGTAGTTTCTGGGTTGTGTTTGAATTCAAATGAATTTTAGCATATATTTTTAGGTGGGTGAAAAAACAGAGTAGAGAGCTGTAGAGGCAACGTGATGGTAAGAAAACTGAGAGTGCCTCGGTGTGTTTAACTTCTGATACAAATGGTGATTCTGTAGTGCACTGATTAGGGTTTCACCTAAATGTAAGTAACAATATAGAATTTCTTTTTTTGATTTCCTCTTTGTTTCCCCAGTTGGCATAGTGTAGTTTAAATATCTTAAAAACTTGGACAGGATAACCCAGCACGGACTAGTTAGATCCGTGCACATTACTTTTATTACTTTCATTATTTTTCCTGTAATTGAAGACTAATGAGCACGCCCTTTAGATGCTATTTTAGCTCACATATAACTTTATAAATATTTCAACTTAGATATAATTAGATAAATTGAACTTGTTTAATTAGTAATGCAATCAGCCAGCATGGCTTAGGAAGCCATATCACATTAAAAATACAGTGATAATGCATGTTAATAAGCAATAAGCATATTCTTTTAACAAAAAAAAATCTATGCTTTTACAAGGCATTTGTGTCTTATTATAAGGCTTTATAGCTTTGCCATTACTTTTGTTTTACCATTGCCATTACTCAGAAATTTGCATGTCAGCTGAAAATCAGTCAAGATCTTCGTTGGCTGATTTTGAGCCAAAATAGCTGTTTTTAAGGTGGTGGTTTTGGAGAATTAAATGTTTTTGCTCACATTTTCAATTTTTCTTCTAATATTAATTTTCAAATTTGAAGTGGGGACTTGAAAATGTAAAGTTAGTTTTATCTGAGCAATATTCCTTTTTCTCTCTCTCAAGAAATTTTCTCCACTGCAAATTACAAAACTGTGAATGCCAGCAGTGAGGTACACGAAGCATCTCATGTACGTACAGTACATACAGTGTTGAAAGACATTCTGTGCATTTGTAGCTTGGGTCTGCTAAAAATGTTTAAATGCTAAAAATTTCAGAAGTTTGAAAGAAGGAGCCTGATGAAGTACTGAAATTTGGACTATATGGGCAAGAGCTCCGAATAAGAGTCAGAATTTATAGACTTAAGTATATGCGTTTATATGTCAGAGAAGTTTTTTATGTGTAAGTATGCCTGCAAGAAGCTGTTAGTGTATTTTCAAACTGCATTAGTGTTTATAATTTTGGAATAAGCCAAGTTTAGAAGTAATAATATAGGTAGGAGCAATATGTTTATATATTTTTACCCCTTTTATTAATCAGGTTTTTTTAACGCACCCTAAATATTTTTTAATTTTTTTTATATTTGAAATATCTTGTTTTTTACAGAATTTATTGTCTTCAAGGAATATTGAAATATTAATTTGGATATGAGGTAATATATTAAATTTTTTACACAAAAAAATGACTAGAAGCATTATTAATATTTTTTAATCTACTGGAAATAGTATGTTTCAAGTAGGGCTAACACAGGGTTTTGTCATTTAGCATGAATTAAGCTTTACGTTCTCGTTTGATGGTATAAAATATTAGTTTACCTGTTTGCAAAATGTATAGAATAAGATGGTGAGGTATATATTTACCAAACTGAGTAGTTGCCTAAAAATTCAGATGGCTGATTCAAAAAGTAGATACGTCCCTAGAAGGATATTCAGAAGCTTCTAAGCGTCATGTGTTTCTAAAAGCCTCTAAGTATGAAAGCAAAGACTGGTAGGTGCCTAATTTAAATAATCCCAGTAGGCATCTATCTGCATGTTTCTGTGATTTAATATGTTTTCTAGGGTGTCTGAAAAAGATTGAATAGCTAGTTGACCTGATTTCAGGCTTTTCTTGTTATGCCATAGCACTGAAGAGTGCTGAAGAAAACAGGCAGGAGCCATAGAGATGAACAGGAAGAAAACTGTGCATACAGATCTTCATTTTGTCATGTAAATTGTTTTCTCTAGTTCATAGCTTTGTAAACAATGTATCATCAGTTCTTTCAACCACAAAAGGTTTTCTTTGCTCAGGGTGTCTTGGTTCAATAGGCACGTTTCCTTTTGTTCTTTGGTGAAAATGCTAGCTGCGTGTCATCATCATTAATATTTTTAAATGTTATTTTCATTTTAAATAGTAGTACTTGTTTGCTGAAAAGCTTTTTACCCAAACTGCTGTTCTTTAGGGAAATAATACATATGATTAATAGGTTACTGACGGGACAAAAAGGCATCTGTAAATCTGGATGACACTTCATAGGTAAACTTGAACATTAATTTTCAATTCCTAAAGCTTGAATTAGTTGAAAATGTGCTATCTTGTCATTGTGTCTATCTGGTTTTAGTTTGAAATTCTAAACTGCAATTGTTGGTGCCTTCTTGGCTGCTATTTGTAAAGAATTACAAAATGGCATAATAATTTTAAAATTAGATTTACCGCATAAGCGTCACTAACTCTGGCCATATTTTCACCTGTGTTTTAAGCCAAGCTGAAGTGATACCACTGCACAAAGAAGCAGTACGAGTCATTGCCTGGAATTGGCCCCTTGTGTCAAGCAGTCCTTATCTCTTTTCCATGTTCTGTATGAAGTAATGCTCGGTGTTGAACTGGACCTGGAACGTAACTTAATCAACACTCGCTCTGCCCGCCCCATGACTGGTAACAGGAATCACCAACCCAATTAAACCATATTGTAGTTTCTTACATAGTTTACTTTAGGATACTCAAATCTGAGGCCATAATTTCACATAACAATTTGTACAAAATACAGTAAAGGCCAATTTTGAGCAGGGGGGAATGTATGTAAGCTTTGTGAAATAGGGATAAAGTGAGGAAATGGGGAATGTGGATAAGCAAAATAGCATGAAATGAAGTTGAAAGCACACAGTACTAAGTACTGTAATCAGAGATTATCTGTTCAACTGTCAGTGGTATCAGGTTCTAAAAAAGTAGAGAAAAGAGGGATCTGTATTGATGCATGAATGTGGAGCTCTACAGGAGAGATTTCTTCCAATAAGACGCATGATGATACTGGAAGAAATATTTGACACCGTTCTCTTCTTCAGCATCTATCTTTGTGGTACACTAGCAAAGAGCTCTTTTCTTAGACATCCTATTGATTGCATCATACAAAAATCTCCTAACCACCCATTGTTGATCATCTAGAAAACAGACAGGGAAGGACAAACTGTGAGCTTTAGTGCTAGGAACATGTAAATTTGAGAGGATATTTGAAATTCTCTCAGCCACTCTATTTATACTATAACAGCTAGGTTTGTCTGCTTGACCTACGAACATTCAGTTGGTAGGTAGCAGTGCAAAAGGCTGTGGTGTACAACTTGTAGGCTATGGTGCCAAGACTTTGGAATTCTCCAATGCCCGCTGATATCCCCAGTTTCACCTGTGCTAGATCACTTATTCTCCTATTCTGTATAGTGGAAGCTAAATGAATAAGGGTGTGGAAGAGCTGAGGAGTCAGAAGTAGGGCTTCTTATTCTCTTCTCTGTCATCATCCATAACCGCAGTTGGTAATAATAAGAAATAAAAAAATATTAACTTTTTCCCTATATGGAAATATATGTTTGAATTAAGTATTTGTAGCATGTGAACTAATAATTATCAGGTGAATCTGAATTCAATTATTCATCAGCATATTTTTTCTTAGATAGCACGCCCTGTTTAACTTTAAATGCACAAAAAGGTCATGGACTTCTACAGAGCTCTTATTATTGAGGTAAGGTACATTTAGAGGTGATAGTTACCTTTCAAAGATGAAACGCTTTTTACAGTTGCATAAGTATTAGTTATTGGTTGGCTAAAAAATAATTTACTAAATGCCCAACATTAAGTGAGATGGTGTTCTAGAAAGCATTTCTATAAGTGTCGTATACCTCAGCACACGAGAATTTCTAAAAGACTTTAATTCACATTGAATTCACATTTCATACTGCAAAGTTATGTTTATATGGTAGAAATGGATGCATTAACATATCTGGCCTAACTTCAGTCTTTCAATATCAAGGGCTTGAAGCACATAAAGGATGCGGTATGCATTGGAGATCAAGGTGAATGCCCTAGCAGCTAATTTCTGCTCACTTGTATGCTGCAGAGGTGTACCACATCTGCTTCCCACTGTCCTGTATGTATAAGGTGAAGGAAAGGAGGAATCGGAGGGAATATCTGCAGACTGCACCTGAAGGCACTGGTGCATGAGCTTCTGTTCCTTACTTGCCAGAGAAATCACATGTATCCTCATTACTTAGGTTTAGTTAGTTTGTTTAGAAGCCACTAGATATTCCTGGCAACACAGTACTACTGTGGAAAAATATGTTATCTTGCCACTAAGGTAGTAGCATTCTCTAAAAGGAGTTAAGTCTGTGAGAAAAAGCAAATTGATAAAATGCTGGGAAATACCAAAGTTAATGTTGCACAAGAACCATTTGTCTTTCTTTTTGGGAAGACATATAATGCAATCTTAATTCTGTTGCTGCTTCTTCCACAGAGCTCGACTTGCTTAACACAGAATGGATATACCTCTCTTGTATCTAATGGGTAACTCGTTTTCTCTGCACTGTTCAGTACAGTCTTATGTCTTTTATTATACAGTAGCCACACAGTTAAACTAAATTCCTCATCTGCTTTAATGTGTCTTTAGTCCCTGTAGAATTTGAGACATCTGCAAATAGTAACTAATTTACACTGTCTCATACACAGTCCCTCTGTGTGATACGAGTGTTGTTTTGCAGATAGAAGGTGATTCTGCAGGTAGATGGAAGTAAAAAAATTATTTGTGAGATTTGATGTCCAATTAAAGGATTGGTTTTTTCATATTTCACACTGCAGAGCATTTATAAGTTCAATTCATTTTTGGTTTAGCTTATCTAAAAATATTTAGCATGTTCCCAAATCAGATCTCAGGTTTTCAAGAGCTTAGAGAGCACAAATACACTCAGTACCAAACAGAATTTTGCTGAAATAAGTTATCTAAGATCCATGGACCAGCATAAGCATTATTTTCCTTTTTCCATCTTTCAGTCTCTCCAGCAAATGAATAAGATTTATACAAGTAATAGTCTCTTGACAGTGGTTCATTTCCGGAGCAGGTCTATCCTGTACTTCCTCACTGAATAAGCTTGATGCCATCTGGTCCACCCATTTTCTCAAAGCAAGATGGACCACACAGGTGTCATTCCTGACGGGTTTATCTAATCCTGGTTGTAAAGACAGTGATTAAGATTCAATAAACTTCTCCAACAATTTATTTCAATACTTCACTACCCTTATTATTAGAAAGTCCTCCTAGAATCTAATCTGAAACTTTTCTGCAGCAATTTAAGCCAATTATTTCTTGTAACATTTGTCATGGTATTCTTTTCAGGTATCTTTCAGATGCCTTTTACCTATTTGACAGCTGTTACATGAATCCTCTTTTCTCAAGACTGAACATCCCCGCTCCTTGAGCCTCTTTCTCAGTGACTCTGTTTTCTAGGCCTCTGATCATTCCTGTTACTCTTTTTTTTGTACTTTTATCAATTAATTCCTGTCCTGTTTGAAACCTCATCACCAGGCTGGACAGGGTGCTCTATTTTAAGCGCTGCCAGAGCTGTGTGGAATTATTTTACATGTTTTGTAGGTTGCAGTCCTGTTTATATATCCTGGTATGGTAATGTTTTTAAACACCATTCAATTGTTCATAATGATCACTAGATTTTTATTTTTCCTTAGAAGTATCCACTAGCCAGTTGTTCCATAGCTTGTATTTTAAATGTGATTTTTATGTCTACCATTCCATATTTATTTTCTTCATCTTTCATTCATTTCCAGTCTACTAGTACATTTTCTGTCCTTCACAGTTTCTCAATGGCTGTAAGTTTGCTCAGCCAGTTCAAGTGTTCAAGGACGTAAACATCAAATTCAACTAATTTGAAAATTTCTAGATTGCATAAATATTCTCTAAATATTCTTTTTCACTCAATGTAGAGTTCTTACCTCTCTGTATGTAACGCTCATGCTGACATATTTCTCCTTTCTGTAGAGGTTTTCTGTGTATTTGAAGTCATCAAAAAGTTTTCCCAAGTCACAGTGTTCTCCCCATATATTAATGACATGCATACTGTCATTCACACTGGAAAAATTAGGTCAGTTGGTCACAGAAGGATGATATGGGGGTTTTCTAAAGGTAAACATTTATATGTGGAAATGTGTGATATTTACCTGGAACTTGGTTTACAAATACAAGGATTGGGATTGTTTGGAACTTAACGTGAAAAATAAAGTATGTCCTGTCCTTGTATTCGTGCCAATCAAATGCACACAAAAATCGTAGTTTTTTTTATTGTATTTTCATTTTTTCATTATTTTGCCGTGGAAGAGTTAGGGGTGGGGTTTTTTGCATTTTGGAGTAAAACCGAGGCTCTTGATATATGCAACATACAGAGGTCTGTTTGGCAGCCTTTGACTGGTAGCTACTTTGGAATGGAAGGTGGCAGAGCCTAATGAAATATATCACTATCATTTAATCTTTCCAACTCTATAACAGTAGTTCTAAGAGGAGAGCTCATGTATATCAAAATAACATACACTGTAGTAGTTGTTTCAGAAATATACCTGTCCTCATCTTTACTGTAATAACAGTAAAGCTGCAAGAGTGGCGTCTAAAGATGACATATATTCTTCGATGTCCTTCCCACAGATTTTAATTGCTTGTCTCTAGTTCACTAAACAACTACTTTGGGCAAATGTTGAAGAACATTGAGTCCATTTGAGACTGAACAGGTTTTCAAACAGGCAGAATATGAGTAAACAAATTACGTTTTGCTATGGGTCACTTGACAGTACAGAAATTAGGAATTTTTCATCCTAAACTATATATCTATATATATAGATATGTACCCTGACATGGTACGCATTCTTCATCTATATCGAAATGATTTTTTTTTTTAAGCCCTGTGCAGCATATTGCTCTGAAGTCAGAAATACCTATTCGTCTGCCTTGAAACAAAATGTGTGAAAATTCAAACAGTTGAAGCATCCTTAGAATCAAACATACAAATGAGACATCGTGAAACTCCGGTGTAGAAAACTGATATGGTAAGAGGAAAGGGGAATCAAGATCAGAAGATAAAAAGCTAGATATATTCAGAAGTAAAATGGTATTTTTTCATGCATATAAGGGATTGTGATGAAAGTAGAACAAGCAGTTAATGATTTATAAAACCAAAATAAATAAGGAATATTGTGAATTCCAACAAATGAGTTTCTTGAAAATTTCATGACATATTTTTGCTATATAGAAAACTTACTAATAAAGCCAAATAAATTTGAATTATTTTATTGCTATACATAGCATAATAGTTCGTGTATTTTTTTGCCGTTTAAACTCTTCAGATGTTTTCCACACAAAACAAATTATTTCATCACTGTTCCCAGCACTACTTCTCCTTTGTATCACTGCTTCTCATTGTGTCCTCATATTCTGTATGCCACAGATTTCTTTTTCTATGGAGTTTTTCAGGTTTCTTGCTTGCTTTTCTGCCAGTTTGAGAGTAATGATGAGGCAACGTTGACCTGCCTTTATTTAGCTGAGCTACCTTTGCAATATCCCAGTGCATTGTTTATTTGGGGAACAAGGACAAGAGGTTTGAACCAGAGTTATATTACTGGTGTCATTAGCTGCTGACACGAAATTGTCAGAACAGCCTATGAATTACTTTCTGACTTATGCAAGCACCATGATTTTGTTTTGTATCTGGAGACAAGGAATCTATCTCTGCCACCTGACTATCCATAAAATGAGTTCAGTGAGTGTAAAAATTCTAGCGTACCTGTGAATGGGAGTACTGATTTGGAAGTGTTATGTGCTGACCTACCTTGCACTCACTAACTCAGGCATCAGTGCCTGTGGCTGGTGGCAGCATTAAGTTTTTCTTAACATTTAAAAGGGCAACGATATTCGCAAACAGGACTCAGTAGGTAACTCTAAAGAAACATAAATCAAAAGGACTAAACTCACAACTTATTATGTTAGCTGGAGCAGCTTTGAAGTACTTACTAGTTTCTTCAGCAATATTTGAGAGAAAACAGTAACACTGGAGTCTGTAACTAATAGTTTCTCAATTAAAGGATTAAAGAAATCTTCAAAAAATAAAAAAGTATTCCTTTGATTTGCACTTTTCATATTCTGATTCTCAGTAAAACTAACCTGAAACGGGTTTATGTGTCCAGATTTAAATGGTAGTCTCATTAAGTTCAGTCAGCAACAGGAGTAATCAAAGCCGAAAACACAGGTATTTGTAGGTTTGACTTCTTAAGCTACTAAGATTCAACAATAAAGATTCTCAGATCTTAAAAAAAGGGAAGATACTGTTTTCAACAGAAGCACATATTAAATTCAGGCTATGATCCATTCAACTAACTCTGAATATTGTTTTGAGTATTAAAATACATATGAATTAGGCCATGTGCTATTTGGAAAGAGGTCTGGCCGGCATCACGGCTAATGCAAGCACTCTCCTGTACAGCCAGGATAATTGTGCAGGGATTCAAACGGCATTCATGTACTCAACATAGGCAGAGCTGTTTGATTTGCTTCAATTTTCTGGTCCTTTATAAGACACTAGTGCTATTCGTATAGCTTTCAGTTGGAGCAAATCTGTTGTTCTTTTTTGTTAGAATTAAAAGTTTCTTTTAGCCTCATTGTCCTTTAACCGTGCCTTTTTGGCAAAAGATGGCACATTCAGAACTGAACTATAATGATGATTTTAAGTAAATACACAAAATTTGAGCTATTCTTTTCTCTCTCTTCTGATATGTTGTCTTTTTGGTATTGGCAGTGGTGCATAAGGCTATTATTTCAATGCAGTCATGCAGTTCAGCTTGTATGGTGAAGGTAGGTATAGGTATATACCTATAGGTATATATATCTATAGGTAAAGAACTGCACGACAGTACAACACGGTTAGAAGTCTGACTGCATGAGAGGCTGATAAAGTCCTGTAAATTCACAGTGCTTATATCCGCATACTAGTGGAAACCTCAAGTGTAGCCTTTCAGGAGCCTCCCTTATTCTTACATAGCTACAGTGCTCCCACCCCTTACTCATTTTCAGGAGAGACAGAGAGAAACTTCAACATTAGGATTTGACAGAAATCCTGATAATTGTATAAGGAATACGCATTAAACTAAAGCTAGATACCCAAACAGAAGATGAGTCAGGGAATATAAGGCAAAAATTCTGGTGAGATTGTTCTTCTGAAGTATTGTGATGCACAGAAAACACTTCGTATTTTTATTTGTTACTTGAAGTTACTGACTCCTTCACTTTTAAGTTATACATCCCTTAGCTAATTAATGAGATATCTTCCATCCTTTATTGAAGGATAAAATGTTCTCCATAACCATCTTCCTCGTTTCCTTTTCTGCAAAAGCTCTTTGTAGATATTTACACACACACGTGTTTTGGTTTGTGTTTTTCCTGGTATTACATTGGCAAAATGTCCTGCAGAAAGATCTGCTTTGGAAAAAAAGTGCAACTTTTCAGTAAGAATGACAGTGTTTACAATAATGTTGTTTTCTATGTGTGTGGTCTTCAACTATGATATTTTTATATGATTGAAAACAATTCAATTTCCTGGTTAGACTTAGTTAATTTTTGTATGGTTTCTGAATTGGAGCTGTAAGTATCCGATCAGAATCAGAAACAAAAATTAATCTGTTTCTATATAGGAAAAGATTGTCACTGTGCAGAATTGCATCAGGCACAGCTTTCCATTTTATTTGTTATTGCTTTTTACTTGGATACTGTCATCTTAAAGATAGAAATTAAGTGATAAATGCTACAATAATTCACTGTTAATCGCTTCCCATCAATAATGAATATTGTTGCCTTATTCATATAGTAGAAATAAAACCAATGCAGTTTACTTCCATTTAATATGCATATTCAAATCAGTCTAACACCAGAAGTGCATTCATGCTTGAATTGAGCCTGAAACCATAGCCAGGTTAGGGAACAAAAGCTTTGTATCTTTATATGTAATCTAATTCTTAGTACAAAGGTAGCATATTAGACGGAAAATTTGTCCTAGCACCTATGTCTGCAAAGATTCAAGCACTTCATGAAAGATTGCCTCAAAATACTTAAAGAGCTGTAATTTTTATTATAAAAGATGTTTATATTAATGGTAGTCATTCTCTCTCCTTACAGTGTAAATTAGACTATCAAGCCTGTGTCTCAGGAAAACAAATCTCAGTGAAATGTGAAGGACGTTGCCCTTGCCCTTCTGACAAATCCACCAATGCAGGCAGAAATGATAGGAGAGGTGAGTGATGGTAATTTGTATGATATTTTTAACAGCTCGTTTCTAGAAGGAAATAAGATTTTGCTTACAGAAGAGTGCAGTGATCACAAACACTGATTATTCTTGGATAAAAACAGCTTTATTTTGTTCAAGGTTATTTTCTTTGCCTGTGGGTTTGGAAATTGTGCCTACAGTAAAATACCACTGTAGTTTTCAATTGCAGCTATCATAGTATGAATTATTGTTATTCTTTTTTTACACTTTAATACTCCTCAAGATGCCTATGGTTGTACTTAAGACAAAGAATAATTCATTCCTTGTTCCTCAGTGTTTTCAGTTGAATATACAAGAAAATGAAGTGCGATAGAAAAAAGAGAAACTTAAAAGTCCTTGTTACTGCTCATATCATAGGAGAAAGCAGTTGCACTTGAACTATGGAACTATTAGTAAAGACTGTAATGTGAGTTCTTTGTTTGAGAAGTGTTTTATAGGAATAAGTCAGCTTCCTTTTGGACCATGCATGAGATTAGGCTGCTGAAAAATGCAGTTGCTTTGCAGTGCTTCTTAGCCATTGGTGCAACTGGAGAAAAAGTTTGTGGCTTCGCATATTGTATTTCAGTGACTCCCAAGTGACTTGGGAAGGTTGTTGTTAAAACAGGATACCATCTTTGGTGCTCCTGAATAGAGAGCCATCTTAGCATGAGATTTTAGGCCACCACATACCTGAATTTGCCAAGAACAGCATAGAATTATAGAACATGTTGGGTTGGAAGGGACTTTTAAAGGTCATCTAGTCCAACCCCCCTGCGGTAAGCAGGGACATCTTTAACGAGATCAGGTTGCTCAAAGCCTCATCAAGCCTGGCCTTGAATGTCTCCAGGGATGGGTCTTCCACCACTTCTCTGGGCAGCCTGTTCCAGTGTCTCACCACCCTCATTGTAAAGAACTTCTTCCTAATGTGTCATCTAAACTTACCCTGCTCTAGTTTAAAACCATTACCCCTCGTCCTATCGCTACATACCCTCGCAAACAGCCCCTCCTCAGCTTTCCTGTAGGCCCCCTTCAGGTACTGGAAGGCCGCTATAAGGTCTCCCTGGAGCCTTCTCTTCCCCAGGCTGAGCACCGCCAGCTCTCTCAGCCTATCTTCATAGCAGAAGTGCTCCAGCCCTTTGATATCTTCATTGCCCTCCTCTGGACCCGCTCCAAGAGGTCCATGTCCTTCTTGTGCTGAGGGTTCCAGAGCCGGATACAGTACTCCAGGTTGGGTCTCACGAGAGCAGAGCAGAGGGGGAGAATCACCTCTCTGGATCTGCTGGCCACGGTTCTTTTGATGAAGCCCAGGACGTGATTGGCCTTCTGGGCTGCAAGATCCAGCATGACTGCAGGTCTGTGTTTTTGTATTTCTTTAGACTGATCCAGACTGTAGACTTCAGACGGTATTTTTTTTGTCTTTCGGTATAGTCACACTTCTGATGAGTAAGCTAAAATCTTTATGCACAAATACCCTGTATCCTTATTGGAAATACATCAAAACTAGTTTTTGAAGTTTTTTGTTGTTTTTTTTTTCCTGTAGCAACCCTATAAAGGTAAAAGAAACCAGTGTTACATTCCTGGATTGTGTTAAAGTTGGTATTTCATGATGGTTTGATGTTATTCCAAATTCATTGTGCATGAGAGTCTTATCGTTTCCATGATAAGCTGTAGCTACTGCCAAAACTTTCTTTTTTTCCTAGTTTAAAAATTGAACTAATGTTCATTTAAGAATGAATAAACATGACCACTGCAAACATCGAGCTGTGTGCAGACATATAAGTCAATTGAAGAACTGCTCTGAAGCACTTCTTTAGGTCACTTTTTTGGTCTTCGAAAATATCATTGATTGTGTAATTAAATATTAATTGAATATGTGTAATTAAATATTCCCTATGCTATAGCCCATCCACAAAACAATAACAGCCTTGAGGGTTTTTAAAGCATTAATTTACAATACCGTGTAGTAACTGTAAATAAATAGGTAAATCTGTCACCTGCTCACATTGCCAACCCGAATGAAAAACACTGGAAGACCCAGCCTTATATGGTCATTTTGGCCCCTTTGATAAGAGGTATAGTATAGCATTAATGCAGTTGCAGTTTTCACTACCAACAATTTCTGCATCTCCAGCATAGATGTGGGCATATTTGCTTAACAGTGGGCATGAAGTGAAGTTAAGATAGTGCGCCGAGAAGCATCTTTCTGTGAGTAGTAGGCATACAAGTGTTAGTTCTTTAATATGGTACCATTGCCCTCAGTTTTTATCAAAATAAAATTAGCATTTTCTCTGCTGGAAGCTGTTTCCACCTGAGGCAGTTATTTTTGGCTTCGTGTGTGTTCTTTCAAGCACATTCTATTTTTGGTACTTCTGTACTTAAACACTGAAAGCAATCTATAGACAAATTTTATTGGTTTCAACAAAATGGAATTGTTTTTAATTAGGAATGAACTCTTCTTGAAGATTTATACTGCCAAGGGATCAAGATTACTTGTGCTTAGTTATGTAAAAGAGGAAGAAAAAAGATCCTATATGAGTATGGGAATTAATACTAATCCTGTCTTGACAGATTGTCAGGGCAAGCAAAATACAGGGGTTTTCCAACTGCTACATTTTACTGCAATGTTGAAATTTGAATATAATTTCTTTACAAGGCCAAAGGCCAGGAGACATGAGAAATATGGAAGAGAGATAAGTATCATTACTGAAATTTCAGCCATTATTGTAACAGAATACAAAATTTATTATAACTTTTTTATAAGAAGTTGTTTGTAAGAATACAATTATTCTCTTTAAATGGAGCTCCATTAAGTGTTCTAAGCTGCGTGCACACAGGTCAGTTGTTTAGAAAGTTGATGAAGCCAAAGTAAGATTAATGCTCCAGTTTCAGGGATAACTTAAGTGAGGGTTTCCTAAAATACATCCCCTGTCTAAGACAAGTTCTAATTTTTTCAGAGTCACAAATTTTACTGAAATTTTGGTGTATTTAGGGAGAAAAATACGTCCGTGAACTTTCCCAGAATAGTCTTGGTGTGGAACTCCATACTCCTTTGGAAAGCAAAATTAAACCAGTATTCAGAAAAACAGATTTGTGTCTTGAAATGTATGTGAACCTAATCATAAAATCATAGGAAACTCTTGGAAGTGAACTCGGAAGTTTATCTAATCCACCTCTCCGATGAATGGATGTGGCAGGTGAGAGCATCCTGGTTTTTGCGAAAGCTGGCTCGTTTTAGTGGTACATTCAGTAACATTAAAACAGACGGATGTGCAAGGGCTGTTAGATTGAATCCAAAAATGAAAGGGCTAAGAACTTGATCTAGAACTGGATGTATAAGTTGATAACAAAATAAACAAGAAAAAAAGGACACAATACAATAAAGATCTTTCTTTGTCATGTTTTTAGTTTAGAGAAAGCAATGGGATAATCTACAGCAGGTGCTCCAGTAATTTTTAAAAAGACAAAGAAAAGAAAACCAAATGTAGTGTACTGCCATAAGAGAGGGAAAATCTGAAGAACGCTTGAGGCAGTGTTAGAGGGAAGGATCACACAAAGTTAGAAATAAGATAGGGAGTATAGAAGAGAGGGATGGCTTAGGGAATTGCATAGAAGCAGAATGAGAAAGGTAAACCAGAATGAATGGGGGGCACCACCACTAGTGACAGAGGTGTTAATTAAGACAGGTGAGGAAGCACTTATAGGACCCTATCTTATTTTACACGCTAGCTATTGCCTTATGTCCTATTTTCACTCTAATCTCCTCTTCAAGTATGTACCAGGATTTGGAGCATCCAGGTCATACTGGCTTACACAGTTGTGAATGTAGGGATTTCACCAAGATGGAATCTGCATGTCTTTATTTTCCTAAGCTTTTATGAAGCTTTTTTCCAGTGGTTATGTGGAACCAGAAACTAGGAAGGTTTCTGTGCACTGCACACTTTAAAAGACTTCTGTCCCCTTGGCAATGTCTGGGCGCTGTTTTTTGCTTCGAATAGTAGTTATGATCCTTTTGCTCTGAGACATACTGAGCTCTGTCCCTTGCCTGTCGTAGAGGACAATGGTTTTGCTAGTCCTGCTCTTCAGTCTGGTAGATAAGAACAAATAGGCATGGTGCAGAATGTAGGCTTACCGACTGCGTCACTGGGATAAGGAGATGGGACAAGTCGATGTGGTAAACGCAGAAGCTGCGATCATTTTTAACACTTACCTCTGCACACCGCATCTGCTTTACCTTCTGGCAATTCAGATCACCTATCCTGCCACCCATTCCCAACTGACCCAAAAACAAGCACCAGATGAATGCTTTTTCTGCCAGGCCAGTCAGCCTCACCTCTGTGCCCAGCAGGATCGCGGAGCCAGATCCTCCTGGAAACTATACAAAAGCACATGGAAAATAAGGAACTGATTGATGATGGCCAGCATGGCTTCAGTAAGGGCAAATTCTGTCTGACAAATTTGGTGGCTTTCTGCGACAGGATTACAGCATTGGTGGATAAGGGAAGAGCAACTGACGTCATCTGCCTGGACCTGTGCAAAGCATTTGACACTGTCCTGCATGACATCCTTGTCTCTAAACTGGGGAGACATGGACTTGATGGATGGTCCACTCAGTGGATAAGGTATTGGCTGGATGCTCAAACTCAAGAGTCACAGTCAACAGCTTGATGTCCAAGTGGAGACCAGTGACGAGTGGCATTTCTCAGGGGTCAGTACTAGGGCCAGTGCTGTTCAACCTCTTTGTTGGTGACATGGACAGTGGCATTGAGTGCATCCTCAGCAAGTTTGCTGACCACACCAAGCTGTGTGGTGCAGTCAACACACTGCAGGGAAGGGATGCCATCCAGAGGGACCTGGACAGGCCTTGAGAGGTGAGCCTGTGCAAACCTCATGAAGTTCAGTATGGCCAAGCGCAAGGTCTTCATCTGGGTTGGAGCTATCTGAAGCACAAATGTAGGCTGGGCAGAGAATGGATTGAGAGCAGCCCTGAGGAGAAGGACTTAGTGTGTTGGTTGATGAGAAGCTCCACATGACCCAGTAATGTGCACTTGCAGCCCAGAGGCCAACTGTATCCTGGGCTGCATTAAAAGAAGCGTGGCCAGCAGGTCAAGGGAGGTGATTCTGCACCTCTACTTCACTCTCGTGACGCCCAACCTGGAGTACTACATCCAGCTCGGGCCCCCAACATAAGAAGGACACGGACCTATTGGAGGGAGTCCAGAGGAGGGTCTTGAAGATGATCGAAGGGCTGGAGCACTTCTATGAAGACAAGCTGAGAGAGTTGGGGTTGTTCAGCCTGAAGAAGAGATGGCTCAGGAGACCTTATAGCATCCTTCCAGTACTTCAAGGGGGCCTACAGGAAAGATGAGGAGGGACTCTTTATCACGGAGTGTAGTGATAGGACAAGGGGTAACGGTTTTCATCTTGAAAGGGTAGATTTAGATTGGATACTAGGAAGATGTTCTTTTCTGTGGGGGTGGTGAGACACTGGAACAGGTTGCCTAGAGAAATTTTGGTTGCCCCATCCCTGGAAGCGTTCAAAGCTCCCCCTGGATGGGGCTTTGAGCAGCCTGATCTAGTGGGAGGCATCCCTGGCCATGGCAGAGGGGTTGGAACTAGATGATCTTTAAGGTTCCTTCCAACCCAAACCATTTTATGATTCTCTTTTGGGTATGAAGCATGCTTAGCTTCCATATTCAGCTATCTAAAATGAATAGGAACTTGTAGACCTACTGTCTGCAGTGAAGTTTAGCCTATTCTGTGACTATCACAGGCAAGACAGAGTGAACAAGAACATGTAGTGCATCTGAATACTGGGATTTGTTTAAGAACTGATGAGATCAGAGCTTTTACTTGATGTGATTTTCTCTTTCAAATTCATTCTCTCACCCTACCAACCAGCGCTACCTTCACTAGATCTCAGCATACCTTCCAAGCTGAGAGGTCAGTGCTGACCTGGACCTGTCAGGCAGAAAGTAATGTTGGTTTCTGCTGTTCAGCTGCATGCAGTTACCTCTCAGGTGTTATTGGACATGGTCCCTGAGAAGTCCCGCAGCATTTCATCTCAGTGCATCACGCTGGTCTCAAGGATCTCTCCTCACTTCCAGCATCTTTCCACCAGCCAGGATCTTAACTGTCTTCTTTCAGGGACCCCTTCTTTCTGGGCAGCCATTCTTCTTCCAGGACCCATCCTGTCAGTCCCCTACCACCCTCACCACCCCAGCCTCCATTTTCACAATCTAAATAGTCTATGTGCAGAACCACTTCTGTTTTATCAAAATTTACACCAGTCCATACCAATTGCAGCTAGCAAGAAGCAGCCTTATAGATTGAGGATTCAAAAGTTCCATTTTAGACATTCAGACACACACACAGACTTACCTGCTACCTGTTAGCATTCATATTTGAAACTATTTTTGACCTTCTGCTATAGCACATTTATTTGTAGTTTTGTTACGTTTTTTTAGTAATGTATAATTCACTGGTCTACATCTACTCTTTCAGTAATTTAAAGTGATTGGTTGTTGGTACAAAGCGTCTGGCAGTTGGCTGTTTTGACTTTATTTAAATCCTGTTTCCTTTCAGCCAACTTGAGAATTAACAGAAAGATTTCTCTGAGAAAAAAAAAAGTGACTTAATTATGGAGAACTAGAGGTGAAGGAGATAAGGCTTTTCTATCGGAATTTTTTCTTGTCTTGTGAACAGATTTTCAATTTGCTTAATGTAATTTGTTCCTTAAAGAAGTGTGGGGTTTAGAAGAAAAATAATTGTATTGAGTGCTCTTCTGTCATTTGGCACTTTTTGCTAATTTTAACTTATTCTTTTCTTCAGCTGTATCTTCTCCCAGACAATATTTAAGTAACAGTAAATATTATTTCAGTTTTATTTCCAGTTTTCTAGTCCAGTACTGATTCATGTTTGATTTGTTCTGAATTGAAACCTATGAATAGACATTCAAATGGGCAAATTTGTGTGACGTAAGTACGTACTGCTAACATTCCTTAAAGAAAATAAAAATTTAAGTTTTGTTAAGGTTGTGGGAGAGTTCTTTCAAGTTCTTAACTGATTTCAATGAGTTGGTACAGCAGTTTTACTATCCTGTTAAAAAAAAATATTTCCTTTTGTAATCTTAGTTAAATGGCTGAAAAACAGCAAGAACAAAAAGTTGAATCAAATGTAGTCACAACTGAACTTTCTGCTTCACAATAATGTTTTATTTTGCAGATTAATATATTTAAAATACTTTTCTCAGGTGCACAAGCTTCTTTTGATGCTAACGAACATCATTTATGACTGTTGCAATTGCCTAACAAACTCAATGATACCTTGGCATGATTCCAGAAGCATTGTCTTGCTTTTTAGTTTATTTAGTATTGCTTTTGCTATTTTGAATTTTTAACAAAATGCAAAATGTATCTCTCTGTCAGTGAACTCATATTCTCAGATAAATATTTACGCTTCACTTACTGAATGACATATTGACTTGAAACCTGTTACATTTTATATTTGTTGAGTATATATTGAAATGGTACTCTGTCAGGAGATCGCAGATGTTGCTTCATTCCTTGCATTATATGTGATGTAATTCAAAAGTTGTGACGGAAACCTTTAATGAATAGCAATATGGTTTTAAAAACCTCTAGATGCATAATGGGAAGTTCCATTTTTCTTTTCTCTCTTTCAGCATGAATGAAAAAGGCAGGCAAAAAAAAAAGCTATTGTAAAAGTTACACAAACCTTTGTACTCTGGGGATAGTTCAGCTTTGTTCAGTGACTTTGGCCATTCTAATTATAATGAAATTACTCTGTAAATGTGTCTGACCCACTGTATAGTCCTACACTGTATTAACCTCTCCTACTTACTGTAGTCTTCTGTTAATTTCTACAAAATTTTAATAAGTAGCTTATTATATAAAAATGAAAAAGAAATACTGAATATTCTTTACATTCTGCTAGAGAAAATTATATACCAGTAAGCTTAATTAAAAGCTTACTGCGTACTAAGTGTGAACACTTGACTACGTGCATCACCAAATGAAGTCAGAATTTGATTTTTGATGTGCATGGCTCAAGCTCTAGTTAGAAGGAAGATAAGAAAAAGACAGAAAATCAATATATGATATAATTACCAAGAAATTTATTTTTGCATTAAGTTGATTAAGTGCTTTCAGTCGTTCGTATGTTTTCATGTTTAGACCTGGCAAGCATTAGAAATTGATTTGCTTTAGTTTGCAAAGTATGTGTGCTTCTTTGTTTGTATCTTGCAGGGTCTAGGGGGCCAGGTTTATTAAGAGGTTTTGTTAATTCAGAAGGAGGAATGAATACCAACAGCAAAGTCCTCAGCGTTTTTAATAACCAAAAAATATTAGTTCAAAATGTTACAAGAAAAAAAAGAAAAAAGTGAAAGTCGTTTTGTGCTGTTATTTACTTCTCGTGATATAGGTGTAGGTCAAAACCCACAACGTCTCTTTTTACTACATAAAGAAATAAGGGAGTCTGTGGAATATATGTCTTAGAAATAAGGACACAAAGTTTTAACTGTGTTTACTTTTTATGTACCATTTAGTATATTATGTATGAGATTTATATATATTTACAGTATAATACCTTACATTTTCTAGCTGACTGAAAGAGCATTTCTGGCTTATATTGGATACTGGTTGAGGAGTCAGGGTAGGTGATGTGCCAGGGTTTGGATTCACCTGTAATCTTCTTCTGTATGAAACTTACCTTGCTTCCAGCCTCAATATTTCCTCGGATTTCTTTTTTACTAGCATTGTACTTATATTACTACTTGAGATATGGAAAATCAATGATATTAGATTGGTAACTATTTCTTAGGAAAGTAGAGGTTGGTGGACTGAGGAGTTTTATACCTCATCTTCTAGAAAATAAAAAGGGAGGTGCCAGACAACAGCCTTCTCTGTGATCAGCTGTAATATTTAACATCTTTCAAAAGCTGCAGAATGATGCAGAGAAAGGAATATGTCAGTCTCTGAAATAAAATTGTTTCACATCCATTCGGAAACTGAGATAGAAAGAGATTATTCACTCTGCACTCATGGGATCATTGCAGACATTTCCTTACTTGTTATATAGATTATATAGAGGCTTATTGACTAAATAAATTTAAAAAATTGTATAAGATATTAATAACAATGAAAACCTTCAAGACGCAAGATGGTCTTGGTGGACTGTTTTGGTTGGGTTTTTTTCTTGCCTGGACCAAATACGTGGGGTATGTCTCTTTTCATTGTCACAGCACCATAATATGAGACATTTGGCAATACAGATGACAAAATCCCACTGGGTATGTCGGTCTGAAGCAAAATGGGCAATGAAGACATACATGGCATTTCTGCGTTTACAAGAAGGCCCTCACTTAACATGTTTTGAATGCCAGAGCAGCAGATGAGTGTATGGCTGACAACTCTTATCTGTGGTCAAAGACCTTCCAAAGGTATGTAGGAAAAGCATCCATTGTTAGTTGGCTTGAATTTCCTCTACTCTAGAGTACATACATTGGGAAAGTTAAATTATCCTTAAATCCAAGAAGCTTGACAAAGTGCCTGTGTTTTATGTCTATGTCAAGCTATGCTAACATATGTAATAAATGTGTGCCATGACATTCCCACGATCCTGGTCTCACAAACAGTCTATTTCAAAGATTTGGCTGATGTGTGCTACACCATCCTCCTGTGTTATGTCTTTGGATTTCTTCTTTATGGGAACAAGGTTGGGATTCTGCCCTGACATAGAGTCAAGATGCAGCTGGAACCTGCAGTCATACCCAAAACTCAGAATCAGTTGAAGGTCCTGCAGTTTAGATGGAAAAAGCTAGAACATTGTGGGTAAAATATTAAATGTCCCTTTTCATTCATTAGTTGCTCTCAACAGTTAATTTCTAATAAATCCTGTGAAAGAGCTGGCTTGATATTTTCACTAAAATTACAGAGGTGGACTTACAGTCATGGAAAAAAAAGGCTTATCTTTATCTGATCATCTGAGGAGGACTATATAGGTAACACAGGGAGCTGCTATAAATGTCTAAATGTCATACTCTTTTGAGTCTAAGCTTTTGTCAGAAGGAAGTGAAAAGGCAACATGGCATGCTGAAAGTATTTTCGGTTAGCGTATCTGGAAGACTTTAATCACAGAACATAGCTGCTCTCTCAGCTGCATCCTATTTTATACCGAATATTACTGAATTGTTAATTGCTTTGGAGAGGTGAGGATAAGTAACAGTAGGATTAAAGACACTGTGGATTCCATTTTGTTCTGTGTGCATCAGTGCATGAAAAACAAATATAGGGACTCTTTTGAAACAAATAGCAAAACAGCATTCTGCCAAATCCTCTTATTTTATTTACATGGCAACATCTTCTCAATACGTGACCTCAGCCACTCTTCATATAGTACAGGTATAGATGCCAAAAAAGAGCTTTTGTTTTGTTTGCGTTCAAAGAGAACACTGAATGGTTTCCAGACTTCACAAATAAAGAGATTTAGGGCCAAAAATAACATTGTGTTTACTCCTTAATCTCTACTTTTTATTATTACCTTTCAAGGACAGATAGTAATATTTTGTAATTCCTTTTTTCTCTTCTGCAAGATTAACTCCAGGACACCAGTAGAATAAAATCTATATCCAAAACAACATATACTAGCCCAATTATGCCTAGTATTCAGGGATCAGTTATGGGGTAGCCAGGAGAAGCTGTTTATATGAGACAATGAGCAAAATTCCCATCTATAAGATGAAGTTCATGCTGTGTGGTCAAGGATAAAATTTAACTTTCAAACCTCAAATACGAAAAAAATAACCACCAAAGAAAATTACTGTAATTTTATAGTGCTGTTTGGGCTTTATTTACAAATATGTTAGTATGTTTTAAAATAGTTCCCAAAAGATCCAATTATAGCATCTAATTTTATGCTGCCATCTTGTTACAGAAAATAAGTGACTTGCTTATAAAAAGAAGTACAAAGAGAAGCATGCTGTTTTTCATCATGGAAAAACAACTCTCTGTTGTTAACTTTCTCTGAAGAATATACACAGTAAATGGAAAGAGGCAGTCTCAGTAGTTTGGGAGTACAGACATTAGCAACATTTTATACATGAGTTAAATTTGCATTAGGTAATTGTCAGCTTTCTAGTCTACTGTTGTTCTTGGCCATAGATTTATGATTCAGTAAAATATTTTGTTATGTAATTGCTACTGCAGTTCTATAGAATGCAACATTAAATGCCTTTGCTACCGGCATCAATGTGAATCTTACCATTGATTTAAATTAATTAGGCTCGAACACTGTGACTCAGTTTCCTTGTTAGAGCAAAAGACATTATCTATAGGTAGGCTTTCTTAGTCTACTAAAGTTTCTGAACTGTGCTAATGTTTCTGAAACCTTTTGTGACTTTAATGATGCCACAAAACTACAGTGTGTTATTGTATATCCATTTTAGTTCTTTAGAGGGTATTGACCTAGCACTAAATGTCCATTTTGCTTTTATTGTTTTTTTATACTATAATACATAGTATTCACTTTTAAATCTCAAAGCTGTTCATCTTAGACGTATATTTGTCCAGGCATGTAAGCTAAAATATTGTTTTTCACTTCGTTTAATTAATTATACACGTTTACAGTACTGTTGAGCTGTAAGTATGCATTATATATAAATAGAAGCTCTTTGAAGGTAAAGTGAAAATTGATGCATTTTACATTTTTATGCTTTGAAATTCAGTCAGGCTAATTCATTAAGAATGTCTTTTTTTCTCTCTGTTGTATATAAGGTGAATTATAGGCCATTTTTTACGTGATCTTTAATAGGAAGTACTATTGTTTAATCAGATTTCATTGCTTTAGTATCTTTATATTTTATAAATGTTAGGTTTTTTCTAAGATAGCAGACCAATAATCTTAACAAGAATTCATTTGTATCTGTAAATGATTTCCTTATCTATGATATAGAAAGGGAATTTGCTAGCACAGAAATACTGTATTATTGTATTTGTAAAAGACATTTATTTAATATTCATTACCGTGTTTGTGTAATAACAGAAACTTAATGGTGCCAATTTTATTGTTTATTCCTTCAATGTTAAGATAAATTTTCTGCATTAATCTTATTTAGATTCTTAAACAGAATACTTTTTTTTTGCTTGAGTGACGCTGAGCCAAGTAAAATTGTCAGCACTATCTTCTTTCATTAATCAAACTCCATGTTAAGAATTTCTAAAAAGAGATTTCTCCATCATAATTAGTAGTAATCTAATGTAGTGTGATTAGTAGCAATCTAATGTGGTGCAGAATGACAGAGAATGTGTTTGGAATGCGAAGGTGTACCTGACCTGCGTGGTCACAGTCCCCTGGTCCTCTTCGTCATCTAGCCTGGGGCTTAGCCAGAGGACACCACCTACCCAGGCTTCCTTCCCCTGGAACCCAGGGAAAGGTTGGAAATGAGAGGTGTGGGCTGCTTGCCAGGTCTTGCCCATATGTGATGTGGAAAAGCACACCTGAACTTGGCAGATGGGAAGCTTTAAAGACCCCACAGTTTAGGCAGATGGCTGAGACTAAACGGCAAAATGTGTGAGAAATATGAAGGGCCTATGGCTGTGTTTGAAGGACTGGGGAAATGGAGATGTAGCTGTGTCACCTGTTGTTAGGCTGTAGAGGTGACTCTGTCATTTTTGCTTCCAATGCATGAGTTTCTCCTGTAATTTCAGAATTCTTTTGTGTGGAACAGGGTATGTTCATTTTGTTTTAAACACCCTTATCGTTCAAAAAAGATAACTAGATAAAAAGATAACTAGATAACTAGATATCTAGATAACTAGATAACTAAAAGATAACTAGAACTAGTTAGTCATTAATAGATGGTCGTTTGGCTAAAAAGAAATTTTTGCTTTTGCTTTCTGTTCTTACAGGGGTTAAAATATTTGGGAACAAAGGATAGAAATACATGTATTGCAGAAAAGAAGTGATACCACAAATGCAAGTATAACAATGAGGCAGAGACATTCTAGTAAAAAGTGTACTATGAATTGGAATCAGAGTGGAGCTGATAGCGTAGGGGGAAAAAAAAAAGAAGGCAGCGTGTTTGAACGGTGATTTATATTTTGTTAATTCTCTGCAATTCCATCGAACTTGACTGTTAGAAGGAAGAAGTGAAGCATTAAGGGGAGACAGTCCCTTCCATAATAGTATAGTTTATATACATTAAAAAAAAGCTAGAATGCAAGAAATGGTTTATGCTGTGTTTATGAAAAATAACCCCCATAACACTGCAGAACATGTTCAAGAATGCTGTGAAAAAGAATATTTTATTGTTGCCAGGATTAAGTGAAATCCTTAGAAAGGGTTGTTAGCTAAGTGCTTGTTGTCAAGATTACAAAGACCTGTAACACTAAAGGGAAAGCTGGAATATTATATACATGTTGCTGGAAACAGCTCTTTGCTCACAGTTCCAACTGTCTTCGCAACAGCACTCTTCCCCAGAACTTCTTCCTCTTTGCTTTTCCTTTGGGCTGCTTTGTTATTTCCAAGTCCTTCCACTTTTTATGGCTGATTTTGGATACTGAAATCCATACAGCTTTGTCAAATCCAGGTATGTCGTATCCTATATGGGCATATATGTCCTATGCCAGTTGTGGCGTTCAAAGCAGGTGTGTGTGTTTGAGGACACAAGCACAGCTGGGATTCCTTGGTGGCCTTGTCCATCCTGTCTATAGAGGGCAATTTCAGGGTGAACTTCCCAAACTTCATCTCAAGCAAAAATAACTGGTTCACTACAAATCAGTATGTGAGAGTGAGCTTACACACATGGGATGGACACACGGACACTTAAGACTTAGGATGTATTGCCCTTTTTTTAATACTTAAATTTTACAGGACTGTTCAGACACTCGGGGCCATTTAGGCACCCTGGTTCTTTTTAGGTAAAGACTCGATATATACAAGATGAGTAACTATTCAGAGTTGTTTTCTTATTCCTATAAAGTATCCATATACTTTTCACAAAGGGAAAGACTTCTCTATAGGAGATTGCTTTGAATTGATTTATTATGAAAGTTTTGATTAGCCTGGTTGATTACTTTATTTCCTTTCCCCATATTTTTTAATAGAGGGGAAAAAAAAAAAGGGTGCTGCATTTTTAAGAGAGTTAGACAAGCCTTCATGATGAAAGAAGATAATCAGTGCTCTTTAATTTTATGTTCGATAATAATTAATTTTAACCTAGGTCATTAAACAATCCACAAACAATTTCAGTTCTAGACCCTCCCAAAACATCTGAATTGTTAGGAAAGTTTAGTCTGTGTAGTACAACAAACTCTATTAAACTATTTTAGGTAGTCATGAGAGCATGCTTTTTTTAGGATATGCTCATTATCATCTTTTGCTCTCTGCCAACCAGCTTTTGTGGATTATAAAGCTGGAAGCTTAAATATAGTCCAGACCATTAAAATGGTGTTGCATTCAATTATAATGGCTATAATTGCCTTAATTATGTAAATGCAGGGGCCATGCCAATCTTATGATACATTAAAGGCTTTAGAAGTGTGTCACAGTAGTTCTATTGAGAATAAATAACCAAAGAGATGCAGATCGTATGCTAAGTATCTGGATCAGCACTATCTTTCTGTTCAGGCAATGTACAAGTAAGATAACAGGATGCTGCTATGTGTGTGTCTCAGTTACTGATGTGATGGTAATATTTTTTACTGATACTATTTTTATACCATCAATATGCACTTAGATTTAAAAGTCTTTCATTGCTCATCAATGGGAGCTAAATGCTAGAAAAAATACTTTCTTTATCAGGTTAAACTAGTTTATTTGCCCTTCCTGCTTATTTTTGGAAGGTAAAATATGTGGTACCATTTGTATAACCTACTGCTGAGATATTCTGTCTTGTAATTATGTCAGAGCTTATTGGAAAGTGAAGCTACTTGAGATCCTTAGGAAGCTCAGCAATGGACTGATGGTGTTTCAGTAGTGTTCTGAAGAAGTGTTGGATTGGTGAGTTTCACTGAGTTGTCTTCAAGTAGGATGTAAACCCACTGGTATTTAAAGAACATGTGATATCCTTTTGCCACCAGCTCTCAGTAACAGTAATCGAATCTTTAGTAGTTTAATTTCCTGTTTACTTCGCAACTTCAACTGTGCTATATGCTCCCTGTTAAACAGTCATAGTACACTTTTCTGAAGTTACTGTTTTAATAGCTGGTAGAATTTTGATATTTTCTTCAAAATATCAAAGTCCTTTAAAAGCCAGGGGTTAAAAAGTCTGTCTTTGCCAGCTATTGTTAACGTTTCTATAGTTACTACACTGAAATGGACAGAAATAAAATGTGCTAATTACCGAGTTAAAGTCCTGGTGATGTAATGTCACTTTCTGAATTGTTTTTTGTAACTTTTTTCTTTTTAAGATGCATGTTGGATCCTAGGCAAAAATTTAGACGTTTATTTTTTGAAGCTGACCTCTGTTGTGAAAACTAATTTCCACTTTAACTAACTTTAAGCAAATATGCCAATAACTTATTATGCAAGAAAAGAATTTCAGCTGGTATCAGCATGTTGTTACTTACTTGCACAATTTCCTCTTTCTTCCAATAATTAAAATATAATCAGTTCTTAGACATAAAAGAACAAATTTTCACTAAAAAGACTTGCTCAGCTTTCCTGAGCATACAGACAGAAGTACAGGATTGATTTCCTGTTTCACTTTTACTTTCTTTGTATAAATATTTGAATTCTCTTTCACAATTGAGAACCACTCTTCTTTTAGTTGGTGTGATGTTTTGAGGCACTAGTGGAATGGTTTATGTGGCCAGTGTGTATTCACTGGTGCACTGGCAATGTTTATCTGTGTAGTGAAAGTACAATGACACTTCGGCCATGTTCACATCATCTAATTATCCTACTAATTTCAAGCTGTGATAACTTTTAAAAGTTTGAATAGGTGACGCAATGCCAAAAGGAGATTTAAGAATGTGCCTCCTCTCCAGGGCAATCCTCACATGCTTCTGAGTATATGTCTTTGAAAATCGATCTTCCTGTTGCTCAAACAGCTCCCCCCAGCCTTGTTGTTCACGCCTAATTGTAGTTTTACAATTTTCTCCAAGTCCTGCTAGCTTTGAGTCTTCGGGTAGGTTACTATAGCTTTACTCAGAGACTTAGTAAGAAAGGTTAAACAAAGATACAGCATGATCTAAATCTATTGCAGATGATATATTTTTAATATCTCCACTACTTGCACTACCAAGAAGACAGATTTTCTGTTTGTAAATAAAAAAATTTTTTTTTTGTACTCCTGATGAATCAGCATTATGAAAACATGATTAGAGAGATACTCTGTGGCTCCAGTTATCATAATTATCCAGCTGTGTTGCTTTTTACCTGCTTCACAAAATACAATATTAATTATATTTTTTTCTGATATCTTAATTTTCTGTCCCAGATGCAGGCTACTTGACATGTCAGAAATCCTCTAAATAAAACATTAAAGTCTTCATGGAAAAGGAAAAACCCAGCTTCTTCCCTAAAGGCACCAAGATCCGTGAAATTAACTGTGGCATCTGTTTTAACTGTTGTTCCTGCTGATACTGCAAACTCAAGTGCTATAGCCACCTTGCACGCAAGCATCAGCAGTCGTTCAGTTGTATCAAATTGTAAGATTGGTCTCATTAGCATGGTGGCACCTTTATAATTGTCTGAATGAAAACATTCAGCTTTAAAATATACTACCCCCTAAAATGAAATGGCTTTGAAAAACAGGTTTGTATTGTGATTTACTAGTAATAAAAGGTGTTTTTGTAGGAAAAAAAAAAAAAGGCAAATGATCTTCTATTTACCATTGATAAGAGTGCAAGGCAAGTAAGAAGAAATCCTGGATTGATATATAATGAATAATAATTCTTGTCAAAACTGTTTGCATTATTTGTTCTGTTTATAGTAGAGATCTGTTATAAATTCCTGAAATTCTTAATAGCAGGGGAGCATGAAATGTTTTAAAAGAGAGCTGTAAACCCAGCTTTAGGGGAAACTGAGTAATTAAGATGATTTTGTTCCATTTTGTCTTTTCAGCAGGATTGTCTCCTTATCTGAACTTAGGTGTAGATGAAAGTTTTAAGTAGGTTTATAGTTTACTGTGTCTCGTAGGAATCTTTTTTTTTTTTGTTTAGTTTTCTTTTAAGGTCAGTATTTGAAGTTGATCACCCCCTGCGTGCACAGTTTTTTGCATGCACAGTTTAAGAGGATTAAAAGATACGTCAGAGGCCACTGTTACATTGTATTACTTAATCACCTTCTTTCTAAAGGTTTAACTTCAGAAGCGGTACAAAAACACCATGCAGCTTTCACAAAGCGAACAGAGTACTGCTGCAGCTCAGAAAATAGGAAAAATAGGAAAAAGCATAGTAACAAACTTAGGATCTTAGTTGTTCTGTTGCACCCCGTTTTAATCTATCCAAGAGAAAAAAACAGTTGGTACAAGTATATCCAAGTCAGTTGGGACGTTTCTGACAGTTTAATTGGTCATTGGATCAGAACTAGGCTTTATAGAATAAAGGATACATAACATTAGGAAGGCAAGTTAAAAAGAAAACGACTACAGATTGTAATTATTTGGCTTCCTTGAATTCGGGAAGAGTTGTTCACCAGCTCTAAAGTTTGCTGAGAGGCAGTATAGAAATAGGTTTTCTGAGTCAAAAGCTGAAAGTAGCCAACAGTATAAAGTGTGTCAAGGCTAAAGGATGCAGGCAGTTGTCAGACACCAGCATCTGTGACAGTTTGATATTTAGGAAAAGAAAGCTAGAAACCAATTCAATTTTTCACAAGATTATTGTGTACATGTGTTTATTTCTTCACATCTCTAGAATTTCATTCGTGAGGGTTAAGGGTAGATATTTGTAATGCAAGCATTGATTTACCATGTCCATAGTTGATCCAGATAGTAATTTAATTATTAGTGAGAGCTGTCACTGACTGTGAGGATTAGCAGTCTGGACCTGTTACAGCAAACACCTCTATAGTGTTCGTTTGTGGGCAACACGAATATTGTAATGTAAGGTGCAGTGATCACTCTTACCTATTCAACCAGACTGTCAGGATGTTCTTAATGTATCACATGGGAGGTTGATAGAAGTTCATTGACATGAGTGATGCTATGGGATTGATTTCTTTAGCTTGTTGAAAAAGGTTCTTAACATTGACAGGAACTGAGGAGTCAATGTTGAGTAAATATAGTAAAGGAAAACAATGCATTTTCCTTTCTAGCTGAAGTATATCTATCCTCTTTCCCGAGAATGTCCTTATTTTCTTATCTTGAAGAACTATACATTACTACTTCCCTTGTCTTTTTCCTTTTTGTAGGCCACTTCCTACTATTTTTTGTGTATACTGTGTAACACTTCACTCTGCAAGTGAGAAGTATAAGGTATTAGTCCCTGTAAGCTAGGGTAAGAGAATTAGGGTGAATAATAAGCATTAAGTTACTCAGTTATCTTAAATTGTTTGTTGATATTATTTGAAGTTGCTTCAGTCTTTCACATAAAGATTTGTAATAAGTGATTGATGCCCAGTGTCATAAAGATTGAAAGTACAGTTCCCAAATATTTTCCCAAAATAACCTGTGCAACCAACACAAGAGAATTTAAACAAAGATCCAGTAAATGAGGAATTAAACTACACCATCACTTCAGTTGATTTTTGTTGGGATATTTGAAATTATCAGTAAAATGCTTTTACTACCGTACTTTCATCAGGCTGCACACCAATGTTACAGAATCAGACTCACAGACTGGTTGAGGTTGGAAGGAACCTGTGGAGGTCAGCTGGTCCAACCCCCTGCTCAAGCAGGGCCACCTGGAGCGGGTTGCCCAGGACCGTGTCCAGGTAGCTTTTGAATATCTCCAAGGATGGAGCCTCTGCAAGCCCTGTGGGCAGCCTGTGCCAGTGCTCAGTTACTCTCACAGAAAAAAAAAAAAAGGTTTCCTGATGTTCAGAGGGAACCTCTTGTGTTTCCCTTCGTGCCCATTGCTTTTTGTCCTGTTGCTGGGCAGCACGGAAAGAGCCTGGCTCCGTTTTTGTTATGTCCTCCCTTCAGGTATTTATATACATTGAAAAGATCCCCATGAGGTTTTTTCTCCAGGGTAAACAGTTCCAGTGCTCTCAACAATTCCTCATATGAGAGATAGTATTGAACCACAAAAGTAAAGCAAGAAATCCACATTATTATTAGCTAGCCAAAGTTGTCTCACTATCATAATAGAGTCTCATGATTGTTTTTGTCATATTCAGCCATGATTAGTGGGACAATTTTCATTAGCTGTGAAGACCTGTGAAAAAGAAAAAGCTTTAAAAAAACTGGTCTGAGAACTATAGAGTATATATCTATACTTACTCAATACTAAAGTTAGCTCACTGTGCTTCTGCGTGCAAATGTATATATTCCTCCTTTAGCCAAAACATAGGGAAAGAAATACAGTCTGCTCTCACATTTTTAAGGAACACCTTGAGAAATGTGTAGCATAGTATATAACACAAATCATGTGTAATTGTAATCATGAAGTGTGATTTATAGCTCAAAATATATTTATCACACAAAATTCCTTGTCATTTTAAAATGGTGATGTAAATCCATAGATTTCCTAGAAAGCTTGATAACAATGCTTCTAGATACATACGTTAACTTATGTCTGAGTTCCTAATTATGAGTAACGTCTTGGGGAAAAAAAAAATATTGTTTGCTTAAATGCACACACAATGCAAAAATCTATAAATCTATATATATATATACGCACATATAAGTGTGTCAGCTGTATATGCCAAACACAAGTAGGTCTTTGCCAGTAGTAACTAGATCATTGAAACTATTCTGTGGAACTGAGCATTGTGATTTACTTTGGAGCGTAACATAACCACATACAAGATATAGGAAAAAATATAATCATTAGTAGTAGTCTAGAAACCTAACGTATTTTTAGAACATGAGCTCATAGAAAGTGTTTGCAGATAATAAAACCTGCAAAACAGCCTTTGCTTTCAATCTGTTTTGGCCACAGTGATGTAACATTCAATTTAATCTGACATAAGCTTTTTAATAGGGTAATGATTTATTCTTGACATTTGCACAAAGGATATAAGGAGCCTCAGAAGTAATTTTTAAATTCGTAGCTGCATATATTTATATGTAGATGAATATTGACTATACACAGCACAAGGATAAAATTTTACTGAATTTCATTACTGCAGAGGTCATCAGATAATTGCCGAATGAGCTATTCCGTGTTACTTTTGCTCTACCTCTAAGCAAGATTTCTTCAGGCTGGAATAATGCCCCTTTTGCCTTTTAGGACTTCTGTAATGGAAATAGAAACGCATATATCCATTAAGAAGGCATTTCCAAAGAGATTGGTGGTGTTGGCATGCATTTTTTAATCACTAAGCAGGTAACCAGTGCATATGTGCAGATCAGTTGCACTGTATATGCAGCGAGTCTGGTGCATCCCAGATGCTTGCAGCTCAATGACTTAAAACTTGAATTGTACGCTCTTCTGAGACAGTCAGAGTTCTGTGACAGATAAAGAACGGAATTCTAAAATATTAAATATGGTAACCCTTGTCCTATACAGTTGAGCAGTTCGTTCCAGTGTATCACATGGAAGCGGACACGAATTGTTCTGTTATATAAAATAAAAAGTGAATAAAAAATTCTTATCAAACAATATAAATGCTCATTGACATTCTTCTGAATAATGAAAAGTTCCTTTTGCAGTGGAAGCCAAAGAGTAACTATGAAAACAAAGTGCATCTGCCTATTGTCATCTTCATAGTATAACAAACAGAAAATACTGAGTGTAAGCTTTTCAAGGAACTAAAATATACACGTATACTCTAAGACGAAAAAGAATCCAAAGTAAAGAATTTAAAATCTTATTTGTGGTAATGGTGATTATCGCTGATATCTTATTTTTTGCTATCAGTCTCTCAGTGTTAAACTGCATTTTGTTTTAAACTGAATATGCTTAATTGGTGAGATACCAGATCATTCAAATGCTATAAGGGAAAATTGTTAGACATGGACTCAAAAAGTATGCTTTTGTTTTCTTTGTAGTGATTGCATACATGCCAATCAATTACTTTAGATTAAAATGCTCAGCATCTTGTCTTTTTGTAAAAAAATGTTTTACATTTTAATATTTTTCCAAAAAAGAATACATATTAGTTTGCTTCAAAGCAAAGTTCACTCAGTAAGAGTAAGATAATTATAAAAGGTATTTTGATACAGAAGCACATGCAGACTGACCAATATTTCATTGCACAGAATTTTTTTCAAGACCAAAGTGATTTAAATGAGACACGTGTATTACACGTTGTACAAGAAAATATAAAAGAAAAAATGTGGCTTATTAGCTTTTGACACTTCAAAATATGAAAGACTAAAGAAAGAAACAGCTTAGAAGGGGGAGAAAGGTAAAAAAAGAGAAAGTGAGTAGCAAGGAGATGATGATTCTTTAATTATGCTTTTGGCTCGAGAGTGCAGTTTTGTGCCCACCAGGCAGGTACTTGGCTGCCTCATGTAGAAAGAAGAGAGAAGAGGAATTCCTCTGGGTTGGCTTTTTTCTGTCTAGATTCAACCACATATTTATGTTCCTAACTTATACTGAAGAGCTGACCTTTTTTTTTTTTTTTTTTGGGGGGGAGGGCGCGGGTAAATGAGACAAATAAAATCTAGATACTTAATGTACCTAGTTACCATTTTTCAGAGAGGTTTTGGAGAGTTTGTGTGAATTGCTGCCCCCCATGGGCCAATATCGCTGCCTGTATCCCCAGGAAATTTCTTCTGATTATCATCACTGTTGAGTGACTGAATAATCAGAGGAGCTGTTGCTTACATCTTCTTCACAGGTGATCAATGTCAACGTCTTTTGAAAATGTCATAGTTTCTGTTTCCTTGTTTAATAATTCCTACTAAGATACCTGTCTAACTCTCTTGACATATTTGAGCTTAAAGCAGTTACTAGACATTCAGTATCCATTTATTTTATTTTAGTAAGTTATTTACTTACATCAGATATTTTATACAGCAATGTCATGGTGGTAGGGGGAGAATTTGTGCAGTGCTATTAATTGGACACAGCTCCCTCATGCTGACTCTTATTGAAAGAAACAGTACTACTAAGTCAGTAGGCGTTATTTTAATCTGATTGCTAATTTATGATTCCATTTATGAATCTGTCCACTTAATTTCTTGTTTAATAGATTTGCCCAAAATATGGTATAACATGTCTTGAGGCATCAATAGCAAAATTTACAAATTTACTTTCTAGTATCAGGAAGATAATAAAAAGAAATTCTGTTCTATGGTTTTTTAAATATTTTTTGCTTCTCAGCCTGTACAGGAAAACCTATTTTCTTTTAAAGTTTAAAGCTTTAATGAGTTTTCCTGGTTTATGTTCTGAGGCTTAAACAATAATGTTATGATACCATGGCGGGCTGTCTGTTTTGATTTCTCATTTCAACTTGGAAATGATACTGTTCATTGTAACTTTTTAAAAAAAGAAATCTCTCCACAGCTCAAGATATTGTCTAATTTCAGAAATTACTGGTTGAAGTTGTACTGAATTTTTGTACACAGAAAGTTAAACTAGGTTACCATAATGCCAACTGCTGGCCGTGCTACATCATGTTGTGCAAGAAATGTTTTTAGTCTTCTTAGATTCTCATTTTCACTTACTCATGTATGATTATCAGTAGACAGCACTCACAGCTGTCTTTGACTTTTTAACAGGTCTTTAGTCAACTGTGTCAAAAGCTTAAAAATGGCTATAACCTTTTTGCATACACTGCAGTCCTATAATCACTGCAGAATTAGTGGTGATGCTTTGAATGTGTCTGCTCTCTGCTGCGTCTGTCAGAGCTGAGCCAACAGAATGAATGCTGTCCTCTTCAACTGGTTCTGCGTAAAGCCAGATACCTTTACTTTAACAAAATTTTAACATAAAGTATCAATAAATTAAACTAATTAGTTTTTCCGTTGAAGAGAACCAGGAACACTCATGGCCTTTATGCTGAGGTGCTGGTCTGTGGCAGCGTGGCAAAAGGGCACGTATAGTGCCTTCTGTTCTCTGTCCCTGTCTGTGATTAAAATCAAATCCATAATCCATTTTGGATTTGTATTCTAGGGGCTGCAGAACAAGCTATTAAAAAAAACCAGCACCACAACACACAAAAACCAAACCTGCAAAATGTCTTAACGTTATAGGAAACAACCAAGCTTATAAGACAAGTTTGCGCAATTGTTATATCAATTTAAATCAAAAAAGCTCCACAGTGGTCACATTTTAGTTGTCAAATATTACTTAAAGCAATTTCCTGCTGATCTAATACTGTAATTCAGTAATTACTGTATTGTAATATTTTAAATAAAATTATTCTCTATACTTAATGACCTTTTCAAAGTACTTACTACATCCAGTCCTACTTAAAACAATAAAACCATAAATTTATCTTCCAGGATTGACTTTAAGTTATAACAAAGGTACTCTGTGTTGTGTACAGTATGTTATAGGATTATGTTACATTTATTCTTCCTCATAGTTACCAGCTTTTATTAATCCATGGGCAACCATAGCATTTTTTTTGTTGCTGAAACAGGAATTCAATATAAAATGAGGCTAGAGCACCAATTTTCAATATAAGTACCTTGCATATTAAGAAATAATAGCAATCTTGGCTCTTAAAGTAGAAACATATGTCGACGGTATCTATTTGTAATACATGCAGACAGCTGAATAAAATGCCAAGTCCACTCAGGTATTCAAGCAGTAGGCACACTGTAGCCTTCAAATCACAACTGCCAAACAAGGAGGAGGGGTGGGCTTTGCACAGTAGAGTATGAGTTTTTTCATATTCATTGAAGGAAAAACGGGCCTTACTGACATCAGTGACAAAGCTCCCAGTAAATGGAACCAGGATTTCTGTTTGTTTAATGAAATGAGAGCTGTGGAGAAACTCTTAAACTTGGACCCACTGCTCTGCAAGTAAATTTGCTTGGTGGTGGTGCCTGCTATTGAATGCAGTAATCTCTGTCTGCAGACATGTGCTGTGCCTCAGCTTCACCTTGTAAACAGGCGTCTGCTGTGCTCTGCAAGTCACTGAGGTGCGGTATCAGCACCTTGAAACCGAGGCAATGAGCCGTGCAGGGAGGAAAGCAACGTCATTCTGAGCTCAGTGCAGTGATAACAAAACCACATGGGTTTTTTGACCGTAGTTGGTTCACACGTAAATGTCAGTGCCTTTATCTTCAAAAGCTACCTGAATAGCCTGGTGATCCAGCTGGCCCAATATAGCAGTATATAATATATAGAGAGAATATAATAGAATAGTTTAGTTTCTCAGGACTCTGTACTGCCATGTTGATCTTAATGGTGGTCATTGTTGAAGGAAGACCTAAGAGTATCATTTTTACTGCTGTTGTGTGAACACTAAAGTTCAGATATCACTGTGATATATTTCTGCACATTTTTCTGTAGTTAGTGATGTGTTTTCAGAAATAGAAAACACTTTTAAGAGCACAGCTCACAAAGGGCAGAAGAGAAACATGCATGAAATTGAAGTTCAGTAACATAAAATAGAGTGCTATCTGAATAATAACTAGGAAATTATGTTAAAAACCTTTTGACAGAGAACAGAAGAGTCTGTGAAAAAATAGGCATAATTTCACACTATAAATATTTCTTACTGCTCTTACTAAACTATCTTCAAAACCATTATCAGTAGACATTTGATTATTTCTTAAAATAATTAAATACTGGTATTGGTTTTTACTTTTAAAGCCTCAGCTATTGATTCATTATTTTCACTCTTTCTGACCAAGTACTGATGTCACTGGCAGTTTAAACAGTTTCATGAATTTTTGCAAACAGTACAGAACAGTGATGCCATTATTAGGAGTAATAGTTATTTCGAAGTCTCAGATGCGGTCGTGAAGAGGTTCACAGTTGATGACATTTGGCAGTTCTTTTCAGCTGTAGGCAATGGTGCTGATAATCACACATCCAGTTAGTTCAAATACCTTTCATGCTTTATGATTAACAAGCAAAATTATAACTGAAGAGATTGCTGCCTGGCATCTCTAATTGTCCATATTCTTTTTGTCTTGAAAGGTCCTTAATCACGATATGGAAAAGCAACGTACGGTCTTATTGTGTAGTTTTTTGTCTACAATACAATACATGTTATTGTGTAGTTTTTTTGTTTTTTTTCAAAAAAGTCATATTTCCTTAAGCAAAAAGTTTATATATCTATATCTATATATTTTTTTTTTAATGGACGTAACTTAGGACATTTTTCATTGTGAACAATGTCAACAGAATTGTTTGAACAACTACCAAGATGTCTGTTGATCAGTGTTAGCATTCCCTTCCTTTTCAACGGACCAAGTAGTTGGTCTAGACAGCACCAAAGTGGGGATGAAATTCTGGCTGTACTGAAATCATTACTACTGATTTCAATGTGATGAGAATTTCTCTAAATGTCAGGAAATATGCTGGGATCTTCAACATACACTAATATGATAAGAAGTTTGCTTAAAGATATAGTGGTCTTCGTTAGCAATATTAGCTTTGTTCTGTTCTGCGTACAAATGGTGCTGATTTGTGCCTGCTGTAAGCAGCTCCTTTCAAAAACTTTCGTACTTGCAAAATAGCCATGCAGATAGAGTGCATGCAAGTATACTGCAGTTCCATGTGGATAGACTGCAGCTTGAAAAGAAGCATTTCCTAAAATATGTCATGATACTGAGACTGATCCCTCATGGAGCTTGGTTTGCAGCTGGTGTTGTTTAATGTCACAGATTACCTAGATTTACTCTGTGTATTAAAGATTCTCTATAACATATCCATCTTATATGAGGACTGCAAACATATAAAGATGACTTGATGGTTTTCTTTGGAGCTGGGTCCCTCTGAGAATGGCTATTTCTTATCTGTGATTTGCACCAGATGAGTACAACAGCCATCATGTGCAACATCGATATGTCTCAGAGCTGAGCAAAACAGTGTCTCAGTGAAGACTTGGACATGTCTTAGGGACTTAAGAACAGCTGGTTAATGTTAAACTAGCTTTGCATTTTGTATTCAGTGTATTTATACTCTTTTGTTTCTAGTTTTATGTCTAAAAGCTGAAATTTTATTTTAAAATTGTGGATTTTTTTATTACATGTGCCTTCAGTTGAGGCCACCAAGAGAGAAACCAGATTAGATTCATATCTGGCTCTAGAAATCTGTTGTGCACAAATGGTTGGAGATCAGGAAACACTTATTCTGTCGTTATGTGTTTCACTATGCATCCACTTTTTCCCATTCTTGGAGAGTGAGTACTGGGCTAGATGAGCCTTTGGTCTGACATACCGCTGTCAGTCTTAACATTCTTCCGTAACCCCCACAGACCATGTCTTGTCAGGGGCTAAGTTTTGAGATGTTGGTACCAGTATTTATAAACTCTATCCATTTTACAAAAAGAAAATGACTGGAGACATTGCCTGTTTACCTGGCTCAAGTAAACAGTGGAGTCTCATAAATAGCGATACAGAATTTTATCACTATCCTGTTGTGTTGGCTATTTGTGTTTGCAACTTGTGCTTCACAAGCTTACCCTTATGGAATAACAAATAGATTTCAGGAGGATCTTAATCAAGCAGATTTTCTCTCCTTGTCCTTTCATAAAAATAGAGTATTTATTTCCTTGAAACATGAAATGTGCAGATAGTCAGAAATGATCAGGTTCTGCATTAGTTACCGATTTAAATTCTGCGAACTCAAGACATCTCTGAGCCATGGATCAAACAGGAGGAGAAGGCATATCACAAAAATAGCACCCTTTCTACAGCACCTGTGAATAACCGATCTTGGAGACAAGAGGCTTGATGGCGTTTGGTGTGACCATAAACAGCCATCCTTAAAAGAGCTCTGCAGCTTCTGAATTGTCATTCTTAATGATGGGATGTTACTGTTTTGCTGCATTTGCTGTGGTGAAAATTTTCTTCTGTCTCCCTTTCCTGTCTAGTAAGCTTGTTCTCTCTGCAAATGAGGTTAGTGGAGTTCATTCATTTGTAGGTTTACAGTCCTTTCCTTAGTTTTTCTTCCGTTTGCAGATTTTCTGATTGAAGCCTGATGTTCCTCTCTGATGGCCCCAAATTGTAATACATACCATAGTTCTTGTTTAGCTACTACAGCGTTCCCAAGGAACACTGTGCATTTCCTAGATACCACAGGAGGTGTATAGATATCAGCAGAATGCACTGAGCCATTTGGAGACCAAACATTCATCTTAACAAAAGAAATGCCATCAGCTTTCTGGAGAAATTTATAGATTTCTGAAATCTTAAGTGGCAGCGTTATAACTGGATTTCCTCAACGTTGTATTTGGTGTTACTGCAAGTGACAAAAGCTACAAAGTCTCTGATAGCCTTGCACGTTAACTTCACTGAGTGCTTTGATTTTGTTAAACTTGCATGGGGTCTTCTGTTGACAATTCAGGTAACTTAGGTTTTTATCCCTGTGTTTAAGAAGAGGTCTTCTAAAGAGTTTAGGAGAGTTACTCAATGCAGCTGGTCAAATGGCAGATATCTTCTATTTCTTCCCTTTTAGTCTTTATTCAATTGAAATGGAAAGGCTATATAGATGAAGAACTTTCTATTTTGTTGCTCACTAACAGGATATGTTAGAGCAGAAAAGCTTCAGTTTAAGCTTTCCAAAAAGTGCATGCTGTTGCTACGTTCAGTTGGGTATCTGTATTGTGTCTGCATGCATGGACCCTGATCTGTAATGGCAAAACAGCAACCCCGGGGTTAGAATCCAGTCTGCTCAGACAAAACCTGTATTATCTCTGTACCTCAGTCAGTAGAACAGGTTGAAAAAACTGAATATTTTGATGAAAATAAGATCAGCTTTCTTGGTGGAAATATCTCCCTTTTTCCATTAATTTTATCTTGACAATTTTATTTTGAAAGAAGGGTGCCAGCCTCTGGAAGTCTTATTTTCTCTTCTCCTGTAGAAAATTGAAAGCTTTACGAAAGGTAAACTTACACATTTTTATTTAATAATTACTTTATGATGACATAGTTCATTAGGGTACTCACTTCATCTTCAGCATTGTAGTTCAATATCTCCCCTGAAGAAAGGTGTTAAATCTGTTCCTTAAACTAAGAGAGCACCCAAAATGTATTTTTTTTTTTATTTCCTCAACATTGTCATGCCTTGCGAAATAGTTCAGTGACCATTAACATGCTCTGGAGCCACGTCTTCTTATGCTGAACATGATGTTGTCTCCATTTCTGGGCTGCAAATTTGGGGTTAAGGAATACGGGAGAGCACATAAGGGTATATTTGCACTGTCAAATAATGTAGCTCATTGGCTTGTTCCTTGGCTCTTGTCCTTGGCTATCTCCACTATTAGTTCGCTGCTAGACTCTCTGCTGAGGTAAAGTATCATCTGTTCCCCTTTCAGATGTACCTCTGGGGATAGTTTTCTCCATGGACTTCTTCCTGCAGACTATATGGGTGAAAAAGCAGCAGATTTATAGTCCTTTAAGCTGCGAAGTCTCCCAATGGTATCCTGTCAAACACCGTACCTTCCAACATTTTCACACACCCACATGCCACACCGGTGCATGCTTCTCATACCCGTACTTATTTATAAAACAGCACTTTGAACAATTTTTCTCTTCCTCGCCACAAATAATAAATGTAATCCGGTAGGGTCACTCTTGGTAATGCAGGATTTGGGGATTTAAAAGATGTATAGGAATAACCAACCACACTAGAAATTACCAAGTCTAAATAAATTCTTATCTCTGTGAATATTCATATACCTCTCATAAAAATTCTCTGATCTACATCAGACATTCATGAACAATCCATTTCGTGTTTGGTGCATAGACTAGCAAAACATAATTGCACTTTACTAACATATTTCATATATGCATGTGTAAACATTTCAGATATTTGTACCCTAATCATATCTTTTTAAAATCATTACTTTCTTAATTTCTCCTTCAACTTTTGATTAGTGAATTTGTGCAGAGATGCAGCTGCAGATTACGTCTGTTTAACTGGAGTTCTGATTTCAATGAGGTGGTGGTACAAAGTAGTAGAGTTTGCATCTCAGTGCATGTGATTCATGTGCCGGGGGAGTGGATCCTGCTGTTATATTACTGAATTAATGGATTGACTGTCATAGTTTTCTTCAGTAGTAGAGAAAGAGCTTGTCTACCTCTGATGGCCTCACTTTAAGAAAGACACAAATAACTAAATTGGAGTGATTCCACCCTCTCAGTCCTCACTGGGAGGTCTTGGGGCACATGTGTTCTTTAATGCACAATTTTAAGTGATTAAGAGCAATGTTAGTGATGAAGCATTCAAGAAAGACACAGAAGAAAATGGTTAGGGTAAGTACAAAGTGGTTTAAAGCATCATATCACAATCTAAATAGGAAAAGAAGAAAACTGCTGCAAGCCTCTTATCAGCCCTGAATATTACTGATTTCAGAAAATGTCTAATTTGAAATGTTGAAATAATATATATATTTCAGTTTTCCTTATAAAGAACATTGTTCAGTGATTTTTTTATCCTTGTGTACTAGGTTTCAAGGGATGTTATGTCAAAAGAAAAAAAGTTTTTGTAGGACCCTGTCAATCTTGTCTTTGAAAGGAAGAAAATGTCCTGACTTTGTACCAGATCTGTGTAATGCTTTCAGGAATCCTTGAAACTGAATTCAGAAAACTAACTCACCTTTTGGGGTATGGTTGGCTGGAAAGCTTTTGCCACTGACAAAATTGCTATTCTGTCCCTATTTGATATTATGTGAAATACTGGATTCAATTGAATATATGAAAATATTTGGGAATGAAAAGATCTTGTAATACTGCATTTTACAGTGGAGTATCTCCTTACTATCTAACTTTTTTGATGACTATCTAGCTTCATAAGCATGCAATTTATGGATTAATAACATCATTTTCATCCTTAGAAATTAATAGCAGAGCATGATGAGAAATGGTAACCAACACTAAAGGTTATCAGCAGTTAGCAAAGGAAGCCATATATTTTGACTGTCCTCCAGAAAATAAATTAACAAATTCCACATTAGGTCTGTGATACTTCTCAGAGATTAAAGAATTGCTGTTGTCTTATTTAATTACAGTGTTTTAGTAAGTTTACATATTTAAAGTTGAAAATACTATCTTAGCACATAAATTGTGTATGTTTTGCTTACTACTATTTTTCCTGCACTCAGAAATGTTCATTCTATTTAAATGTGAAGTCTTTAAAACTGTGAGGACACAAATATCAGATTTATTTTATGAAAATGTAATTTAATTGAAATCATTTTAAATTTTATGAAACATTAATCATGAGCAGAATGTCTGTATGGAACATTAATTTGAGGCAGTAAGAATAAGCAGCTGCAGTTCCCTGATATGGTATCTGCAGCATTTATATTAATTATCTCGTAACATAGACTAACTGAAGTAGAAAATTCATTATGTTTAGTTAAATAGTAAGGAAATCAGAATGCTTTTATTTGTTAATTTCAAGGTATCTTCCTAAAATCATTGGCCCTAGAGGTAACAGATGGCTAAATAAACTTCATGAGCTTATAAAAATAGAAATACACATATGAAGTTTTTAAATTTACAGCCTTTTTTTTTTAAAAAAAGTTCTGATTATACAGATGGGACTGTAAAAAGATGACTGAAATGACTATCCCATCCTTGAGTTACAAGTTTGAAGGGCTTTTTGTCCTCCTGCCAAATTTATTGGGCTTTGCAACCACATTTCTTTTTGCCATATGTTATTCTTCCTTTTTGTGACAGAGGTGATACAGAGCTAGAAATGCTGCCGTATATTGCAGGAATTGCAAGGCCATTTGCATACAACTTGAGTTCTGGTGTTCTTAGACTAAATTTAGAGTTAGCCAAATGGGAACTAGCCCTTAGTCTGGAGGCAGGAATTTTTAGTTCAAGCAATCAGTTCCTCAGGGCTGAATTCATAAACCTATGCAGAATGGCATCGTTGCAGAGTACTGACACTAGGTAGGTACACTATATATGTAATGTTCCAGTTTACTTTAACAGATACTGACTCTAAAGGCAGTGCTGAATTCTAATGGCAATTCTATTAGGGTTACGGTATTTTCACACAGGGCGCTCTGGAAAAGAAATACATTTATATGCCCATACTGGATGTGCAGTTAATCAGCGCATCTCGAGTAGGTAATGCGTTGAAAGGGCATCAGACTGTATAAGCATCAGCTGTGGACTGCTCTAAATAATCCTCCTCACAGCTGAGTCAGAATTGCTGCTGTAACCAGGTTTCTGGCTGTCTAGCAGTCCTGGACAGATGGATGCAATCCTCAAGTTATAGTGTGAGAAAACGCTCTTGTATTTTTCAGGGAAAACAGTACAGAATTACGAGAGAGTAGTATATTGTTTATTTATTGTTTATTTAAAGAGGGGTAGTCCTTCATATAGTGAGGAACCTTCATATGAATAGCATGATGATCACAGGACACGAATGACTGGACACTGTGCTGAGCGACCTAATGTAATTAGACCTGCTTTTAGCACAAGGTAAGACCAAATGGCTTCTGGAGTTCCCTTCCAACATAAATTATTCTGTGATCATATGCAGTGATTCCAACACATAGAAAAAGTTGGGATGATCAGAAGTCTTGTTTTAGCACACACTGATTGTTGAGTTACCCATCTCACATGGAGTAATTCCTAGTTTGCTGTAGGAGGTGGCTGATGTGTACCCTGTTCTTCAAATTGTCCATATGATCTCCGTATATTTACTTCTCGGTTATTTTATTATATGCACAAACTTCTGAATATAGTTCTGCCCAGTTGCAGTAGATTGTACGTGCTGGGGATGATCTTCTGCAGTTCTGCTTGTAGGGAGCGTGTATCTTGAAACACGTGACAGAGTTGTGTGGCACAACCACATTGTGCGATAGTGGAGTACCACATTGTGTCTCGGAAGTGTGCCTTCTGGCAGGGCAAGGTACTTCATCTCTCACTCTGAAACAAAGCCTTAATCTTTCTCCTACAACTTAATCCCACTGGCCATATCATCAGTAAATCATAGTTTTCAGGCTAACTGGCTATTAGTGGATTCGGGAATGGAAGTGTCATATTATGTTATGTTAGATAAAGTCTTTTAGGAATATTCTGGCTGCAGGGCATAAAAGAAGACAGACCAGTGGGAGAGTTCTACACTTAAATTTCTGTTAACCTGTGTGCTAATAATTTCTTTAGGTTTATATAGCTTCCTTCACAATTGTCGGGCCTTCTGCTTTTAGGATTGAATATTGAACTGAGCTCTGCTAAAAAAGTAGGTGAAAGTATCTCTTCCCAAAGTAAACAGAGATACAGGTTCTGTCTACAGCCTTATGGTCCCATATATTACTGTGAATGATGCTACATAGTTTGGGGTGTGTTGATTGCTGCTTTTGTTTTCTAAATGTCTTTTTTGACCCTTCACTTAACAAAAGCTACTCCTTAATACAACAGTATGTCAGTGTGTTTATTATGTCAATATGGTAATGATTTACACCTGTTAAACTACAGATAATTTTGTGTATGTCTCTGTGTGTTTGTATAAAAAGTATACACTGTTCAAATAACTTGTATTTTGTTATATGAGAAAGCTAAGACTGGTTTAAATATGTTAGGGAATTTAATCCATTATGCTAGTTCCAAAATATGTTCTGCATGTCTTTATAGCTTTCAGTAGCACTATTTTTACTTCTTCATCAATTAGCTTGAGTTGAAAGGCACTGAAAGAACACATACTGATTAGCATTTTCAAATATTCTACTTCCAATCAGTAAATTATATTCAAATGCCAACATAAATTGTAACATTTACTGTATGTGAAAACAAATTGAACAGTTGGTTCCACCTAGCATTTAAATAATATTTATTATAAAGAGGTTTCTGGATTGGGTACCTGCAAGTTTTCAAATTCCTTCATTTTTTGCATAGCCGTATATGTTGGTTTTAAAATACAGTCGGTTTTTATTACTTCAAATGACAGGAGACTGGAGTAACCTTTGAGCTAGTGATTTCATTTTACCCCATACTAATTCTCTTAATGGCTACTAGAATTGATTGTAGTAGCAGGAATGCCTTGCATTGGCATTAGACAAAACCAGAAGTACTTCTTGGCAGTTCCTGAATGCATTTATGTGATTTAATATGCATTTTTTGATTACTGTCTAACCTTCTACAACCTTTACTGTCTGTCTTTCACCATTAAAGATTCATCTCCCAGTCTATCAGGTGAAATAATAGTCTGAATAGATCTGAATTACCTCATCTTGACCTATTTTAAATCAGTACAGACCAATGCATACAATAATTTCAGCAGCATGTATCTTTAGAGGCTGATCACTGGGACGAAAAGTCCCTAAACATATTCTAGAATGCATCAGCCCATTAATTAATGTAATTTTTCATCATTTAGCATAACCCTGAGCAAGCACGTTTCAATGGCAAATAGCGTTCTAGTGAAAGGATTGTTAGGCTGATCCTCTCTGTTACAGAATACAAGGTTTATTCACATCAATCCGTGTGAATTAAGGTGGAGTGCTGGGGCAGGTACTGTACTGAGACGGTACAGATCAGAAACAAAGCTAAATGTAGCCATTTTCAGTAAATATACCTGATTTCTTTTTGTAACTTAAAGATTTTACTTAAGTATAACTGAGTTACGTTGTGCAGCACAGCTCCTCTGAAAAAAACAGTTGTGTTTTTAACTGTCATAATGTCTGAATATTGTTCTCCACTTCTTATGACTTTCTGAAAGCTAATTTTAGACTGAACTCTTTTACATGTGTTCTGTGTTCATCTGAATGTTCTTGGAAAGTTGAGCAAAACTTATTGATAAGTTTCTGTGTCAATGGGAACCGAATTGTTTATTTTACTATTTTAAAGGTTATTTTGCTACTCCTTTCGTTTTTACATGTTAGAAAAATCTGAAGCATGGTAAGTTCTTTTAGAAAAAACTTCCATATAGTTGAAGTTATTTGACATTCAAAATCATATCTTTAACCTGTGGAAAATGTTAGAAAGGATTTTATACTTTTTTAATAACCCACACTATAAGAATCTTCAGTGTGGCTGACTCAATACATGGAACGTTAAATGAGATTCTTTCTCTAGTCTGAGGCCCTCAGTTTACTCACAATGTACAAATATTGCCTTAGTCATTTTGGCCACAGTACAGAAATGTGACTTTATTATGAAACAAAAAGGGAGGAAAAATTCCATAATAGTATAACGTTATATTAAGAAGTAATATGGAATTCATGTACTAATTTGATATAGAAATGCTCAAAGACCTGATAACAAATGACACTGATATCTAAGCACTACCATTTTTATTCTTTGATTTACCTAAGAAATTCTGTTATTTTCCAGCAATTTTAATCATATATGTTCATGGGCACTGATATATGTGCACTTTTTAGCATTACTTCTATATATGCAGTATTCTTTTTTGCTGGACTGACTGGGTGAGCAATTAGTCTATACTCATATTTTGTGACCAAAAAGTTACATGTCTGTAGTGACTCAGGCACAATGAAGTCACTGCTGGCTATCCTCTAAGTATGTGTGTTTTCATAAATGAATTTATTAACTAAAAACCTATGAAAAAATGTAGGTAGGTCTCTCTAACTTTTGATCAACTCTGCTTGCTTTATGCTTCTTAAATAAGACAGTAACATTTAAATCTTTTTATGAGATGCTAGTTAATGTACTAAATGTTCTTTGATAAAAAACTGTGATACTCCAATATTGAAATATGAGACGTTGTTATAAACCCATGCTTTAAATCCTTGCTAAGAACAGTTTGTCCATGTAAATTATTGAGTATGTGGATTAGTGTAGTTCTGCTGCATCTCTCATGTATATTTCGCATGTAGAGGACATCTGCTTTTACTTGACACATTAGAAATGATGTGAACCAAAAATTCACTGTGCATTTCAATTAATAATACAGTAAATGTAATTACCTACAATGCTTGAGAGCTGACTTCAGCACTTGAGTAGCTATGGGGTGTAAAATAGGCAAATGACCATTTAATTGCTTTGTTTTGCATTGCCTTGATTTTTGAAGGTGATCCATTCCCATGATAAAGTTATCAAAATCATTTAAATGAACCAAAAATTTACAATTTTCTCATTCTTTGTTTTGAGATAAAAACCATAATTTAAACTGTCAAGCAAAGTTTGGGAAAAGGGTTATAAGAAGTTGAAGTTGGAAGAATGCCAACTGAGGTCTGATATGGCATGTATCTGATGCCCAAAATGTGCTATATGTACCTTCCATTTTGAAAGGAATGCAATTCACAGGAACACAGAAAATATCATTTTATGTCATATTGTGCATGACAGTGGTTAGTACTAGATGCTGAAACAGCAAGCTCTGTTTTATTCTTATACCTAATAGCCAAAGAGGCTATTTTCTTAGTGCTCCTTTTCTTAGTGCTTAGTTTTCACGTGTTAATGAGCTTAGGAGATATTTAGCTTCAGTGCATCTATTTGGCTGCTTCTCCATCACGCAGCTGCCACACGCATCTTTCTGTTAATGTTATTCAAGCTAAGCTTTTACTTGTAGCTGGCACTTCCTCATGCTCTCCCTTTTGTGTGTGTATGTGTGTATATATATATATATACACACACATACATATATATGGATGTATGTGTGAGTCTGTGCCTCTAAAATGAGCTTATATGCTGACTCTGAGCAGGTCACCTAAGCATCAGAGGTTAATCGGAGTAGCACTGCATATAGAGAAGTTAGAAGTAGATGAAAATAGCTAGGTCAGTGCACCACATTAATGTAGCTATGTTATTTCTGGGACTGGTGATGGTATTGTACAATATTGTGCAGGGTAGATAAGTGGAAGAGGTTAGGTGGCAGGTCAGGTACCCTTAATGGTTGTGCTGTGCTCCATTCAATTCTAAAAGTCTTTCTCTTAAACCAAGGGAGGGTAGTTAGAGAAGGGAACGGTATTATTCTATTTCACCTGTAATGGGAGGGGAAATTAAAGAGGAACAGGGTGTCCCAAGTTAATACCTGATTCTTTATGCTGACCTCTCCGCTGGTGCAAGGATTGGTAAAGGAAGGTGTCATTGTAGCAAACGTGGAAATCCCACAAGTTTGAATTATGATGTGTAGTCTTGATGCAGGAGAGGATTTTCATTTATTTGTTTTGATATGACATTTTTGAACATACATGCCCATATATCATAAAAATGTTTTCCCTGCTTCCCTATCGAATTATAAGAAAATTTGTTCCATTACACAAGAGAAAAGCGCAAAAAGTTTTATAAAAATGTCAGTTCATAATATATGCAAATGTTTATATAGATTGCACATAATTCTTTCATGGAGAGAATCAGAGTCTCAAGGGAGACTTCAGCAAAGAATGAATAAAAAAATGCTTAGATGCCTGCTATTGTACAGGCATTGATAGTTGTTGAAATAAAGACATGTTTCAATCTTACTTTAGAATACAAGTAGGTGTTTCACAGTGTTCAATTTAATAAAGCACGCTGAAGCCTATGTCACCGAGTATTATGGATTGCTACATAATAAAGGACAAGTAAGCTGAACTGGAGATTTATTTTCAAGAGCATCACAGTGAAGCTCTGCTAACTTATGTATGAGCTCTTCAGATTGTAGTTTAGTCAGATACTGGTAGACCTGGAAAACAATCTTGATTTGGAAGTGATAACTGCTGACAAGGACAGTGGAAGGTATTTTGTTACCTAGGGAGGCATACCCCCAGTGTCTTTCCTGCTTTTGTCATCTTCCAGATCCTGTTATTTCTCTTGTCTTCTCCCAGCTTCTCTCAAACACATCAAATGGGAAAACAGAGTTCTGGAAGAGATACCTGGTTGCTCCAAGCACACTTTTTCTTAGTCGTCTTCAGTAGCTTAATAGTGAAGTTGAATAGGTCTCCTCACTGCCCATCTCTGTCATCTGTTTCTGGTGCTGGCTTCAGTAGTAACTGCCAGTACCGTACAGCACTTCAGCCAGTCTGCTACTGATCTGCTGTTCTCGGTGCTACGGATGCTGTCTTTGGTCTTGCATGCTTTTTCTACCTTTACTCTTTCTGGTCAAAGAAGTCATCCTTTCCATCACCAAGTGTCTGTACAGTTGCCTGTTTGCAGTTAGGTACTCACAAATGTTGGCTTGTAAAACTACATTCAATCAAATAAGCTTTCAGAACACTCTTGAAGCACTTTATCTGTTAACTGTATTTCCTCTTTTCATGCTTCAGTATAGAAAAGTAATTGAACGTTCCTGCATTATTTGCCTAAATCACGTCTCTGCCCTGTTCTGGTGGGGATTTTGTTACTGATGCCTTAATGAACATAGAAATGAAACTCCAAAAGACTGTCATGGGTGTCTCTGCCATAAAGCCTCATCTACAGTAAGATCTGTGCTAGAACGGTTTCTAGTAGTTTACAATAGTTTGCAAATGTGTCTAGATATATGTAATTTCATAATTGCTTTATACATCAGGCATTTATTTCTGAGGACGTTAGTTGGGTCTTGAAGGCATACCTAAGTAACAAAACTGAATTTTATGAATTAAAGAAAGCTGTGGAACATATATGTTTACATTATTTTATGTGTTTTACTTTTTTTTTAACATAGTTTGAAAAGTTCTACTTAGCATCCAGGAGAAAAACATTGAACAGCTCTGCGTTTTCTTTTTCAGTGTGCAGTGACCTGGAATTCAGGGAGGTTGCAAACAGATTGAGAGACTGGTTTAAGGCACTTCATGAAAGTGGATTTCAGAATAAGAAGACCAGGATTGTTCAAAGGCCGGAAAGAACCAGTAAGAGATTTCTACTTGTCTTACTTGATGTTCTCTTTGATACTTTTCTGGAGTTTTGTAGTTCCGTTGCGCATTTGTTCTCATGTGCTTTAAATAGGCATGTGTATGAAGCCATAACTTTGTGCTTTCCCAAGTTATTTTATTATTTATGGTTTAGTACTGATATAAGATGTTCACTTTAAACTTTCAACATTATTTGGCAGGACTCTTGTTTGTAAGAATGTATGACAGCTACCATTCATAGTGCTTTCGGTTGTGAACGCTATCAAATTGTCTGTTTGATATAACTTGATACTCCTATACCGCTGTATAAGGAGACAAAACAGAATAAACAAGTAGGGGTTTTGAGCAACTTTTCCATAGGGAAAAGTGAGTTGCTGAATGTCTGGCCCTAAGAAATAATGTGCAGGAGCTGTGATTATGTGAGGTCCATTGTTGCTAGTTGATGCCACTGTAGGTACTGGTACAGAAAAACACACCGAAAAAAAGCTTGTAAGTAAAAAGGAATTTTCAAGAATATACTTCAATTTGGAAAAGACTCAGGAGTACTAATGAAGTGGAAACAGTAGGGAGCATAATTTTTTTTAACCCCCTCAAATACTTAAATAGGTTTTTTGTTGTGGAAAGTAGTAAAGTTTTAAAATGTAATTATCAAAGGGCTTATTTAAAATAGCAATTGAAGTGTGCAATAATAGTTCCAAGAGTGATGTCCTACTGTGAAGGAGAGTCAAATTAGATTTCATAAGCCATAAAAGTCTACCTTTCATTAATACTAAGAGCAAACTATGAATTCCTCCAGAGTATGTTTTACAGAACTTGGCCACCACTGACTGCATATCTTAGTTCCTTCATGATTAACTTTCTCAGTATTTGGGATTTTTTTTTTAAGCTTTTGTTTGATTGCAATTTCTAGCATTACTTCGTCTTTTTTCAAGACATCCATTTATTTCATGTAATTGGAAATGTCATTTCTTTGTGTGATTTTTCATGCTAAGGAAATACAAATAATTTTGTAAAACAAGGAATTAAAGATGATTCTGTGTTTTCTGGGAATACTTCTCTGAACATGGAGAAAAAAATATTTCTGAGGTAAGATGATATTGAAAAAACCACATTTAAAACATATCTTTCCAATTTACATTCTGATTGATGCACATAACTGGCATGTGATCTGCTTCAGTAATGAAACTAACAGAAATACAAAGCTTGCAGCTCTTAAATAAGCATTTATTTTATAGTAATAAACAAAATGTATCCAATAACATAGCTAGTGTTAGCACATCACTCAGTTAAAGGTCAGCTGAAACATTGCGTAGGGTCCTGTTTCTTGCTGAATACTAACTTTGTTGAGGGTACCACACTGAATAGGTAAGGTAAAAAACGCAGTGCAGTTGTTTAGAAGCCTGATAATACAATAAAAGTTCAAAAAGAAATTTGCGCAATGCTAAAAGAAGCAGCTGTACGGCTATTACCTACTACAGCATACATAAATGTGTTTCAAGTAATTGGGTTCAATGTAATACAGGAATGTAAAGTTCATAATTAATACTTTGAATACATTGAAATGTGTAGTGCAAGCACAAAGTTCTTGAGAGTGTGAGATTTTTTTCCTCAGACATTTTCTTTGGCCTTTTTTCTTTAAGCACACAGGTGGCATGTGTAAGACGTAGTATCTATATATGAGACAGGTATTTGTATCGTGATGTAGACATGGATATATTATACTCACGTTTATTTTATCACTTGTTTGTTTGCAGATTTTTTTTAGACATTGTTAATTTTTTGGCCTAGAAATATGTTATGTGATCCAAATTGATTGGTTTGGTTTTGAACTTCGATGGTCACTATGGTTACTGTGGTCACAATGGTTACTATGACATTAGCAACACTGGTGAGATTGCGTGGTGTCTACCTAAAGTTGATTTTACATCTAGTACATCCGAAATGTTCATGTTTTGGTGCGTCATGTACAATGCAAAAGATAATAACCATCTGCTTAGATTACATAGACCAAAGCAGTTGTGAGATATATGGGTATTTTTAGTACAGATTGTTCAATTGCATGAAGCACTTTGGTCTCTGAGGTCTGTGAGCATGAAGAGCACTTCTGCAGAAAATGTTATGGACCCATTCTGATTAGCTTCCTCCAAAGTTTTAGGGCCCGTGGGATCTTTCCCACCTAACCTGAGCTAGTAAAGGAATCTAAGGCAGATAGAGATAGGTATTTGCCTTCAGATGAGGGTCTTCTCTACAAACACAATTGTTCCAATTGAGGGGGGAAAAATGGGTTTCTGGCCCAGTTTTCAGAATTTCCTTTTAGAAGCCTTCAAAGTCATGAAGTTCTCTCCTTTAATGGTATAAAGAATTCTCATGTACTTCAGGAGGTATCTGAAATTTTAGTCACAAGTTAGACTGGATCCTACCCTACCGGTTTCTTTAAAGACAGAATCAAGAGTTGATTTGGAAGGCTAAGAACAGTTTTTTCAGGGCTCTCTTTCATCAGCAGGTAATGAAATATAATGTGTGTGGAAAAATCTGTTTTCACTGTACTACCGACTTTAAATTCCCTGGGAACATGGTGCTGTCAATAATGTTTGACTTACATTTGTAACATGGTACCAGAAATTAATCCTAAACAGCTAGAATGTTGTACAAAATATTAATCGATTACTAGGCTGGTTTAAAATTAGATTTTCTGTTTCAGAGAGTTATACCTCATCAACCTTAAAATAGAGGTAGTGTTGTTACAAGAATATTGAAAAATTTGCTGTTTATTGTAGGAACGCTGGGATCATAGAATCATAGAATCTTCGTGGTTGGAAAGGATGAAAGGAGGAAAAAAGATTGGAAAGGAGATCATCGAGTCCAACCATACACACACAAAAAAACCCCTACAAACTCTGCCACTAGAGCATGCCCTGAAGTGCCACATCTAGACGTTTCTTAAATACCTCCAGGGATGGTGACTCAACCACCTCCCTGGGCAGGCTGTTCCAGTGCCTGACCACTCTTTCAGTAAAGTAATTCTTCCTAATATCTAACGTAAACCTCCCCTGCCGCAGCTTCAGACCATTTCCTCTGGTCCTGTCATTATTCACTTGGGAGAAGAGGCCAACACCCACCTCTCTCCAGCCTCCTTTCAGGTAGTTGCAGAGGGCCATGAGGTCCCCCTTCAGCCTCCTCTTCTCCAAGCTAAACATGCCCAGCTCCTTCAGCCTCTCCTCATATGACTTGGTCTCCAGACCCCTCACCAGCCTGGTAGCTCTCCTCTGGACACGCTCCAGCACTTCTGTGTCCCTCTTGTACAGAGGGGCCCAGAACTGAACACAGTACTTGAGGTGAGGCCTCACCAGTGCCGAGTACAGAGGCACGATCACTTCCCTGCTCCTGCTGGCCATGCTATTCCTGATACAAGCCAGAATGCTGTTGGCCTTCTTGGCCACCTGGGCACACTGCTGGCTCCTGTTAAGCTGGCCATCCACCAGCACCCCCAGGTCCTTTTCTGCCGGGCAGCTTTCCAGCCACTCTTCCCCAAGCGTTGCTTGGGGTTGTTGTGACCAAAATGCAGGACCCAGCATTTGGCCTTATTAAACCTCATACAGTTGGCCTTGGCCCATCGATCCAGCCTGTCCAGGTCCCTCTGTAGAGCCTTCCTACCCTCAAGCAGATCAACTCACCCACCTAGTTTGGTGTTATCTGCAAACTTAGTGAGGGTGCACACAATCCCCTCATCCAGATCATTGATAAAGATATTAAACAAAACTGGCCCCAAAACTGAGCCCTGAGGGACACCACTGGTGACCGACCGCCAAGAAGATTTCACCCCATTAATCACAACTCTCTGCGCATGGCCATCCAGCCAGTTTTTTACCCAGTGACGAGTACACTTGTCTATGCCATGATTCGCCAGCTTCTGCAGGAGAATGCTATGGGGGACGGTGTCAAAGGCCTTACCAAAGTCCAGATAGACAACGTCCACAGCCTTCCCCACATCCAGAAGGCAGGTCACACGGTCATAGAAAGAGATCAGGTTGGTTAAGCAGGACCTCCCTTTCCTGAACCCATGCTGGCTGGCCCTGACCCCTTGGCTGCCCTGCACTTGCCGTGAGAGCCCACTCAAGATGATCCTCTCCGTGATCTTTCCTGATACCAAGGTCAGGCTGCCAGGCCTGTAGTTCCCCGCATCCTCCTTCTGACCCTTCTGGTAGATGGGCGTCACATTAGCCACCCTCCAGTCATCCGTCCATTCCACCATCCAGTCATTCCACCCTCCAGGATGTAAACATGGAAGTTTGATGATAGGCTTTGGCATGTTTATTTTCTTTTTACTCAAACAAAGCAAATCAAATTGTAGAAAAAAGTAAGTAGGTTTTTCCTATCTTTTCTTCTTTTCTTTTTCTCTTTAAAAAAGACTTGTTTGACAAAACCCACAGTGTTTCACAAAAACATTTGAACAGTAGAATCTAGTGTTTTAGTACTGTGGTCAGTTACTCAAATTGCATATATCTAATTGTGGAAAAAAAATTGCTTTTAAATATAAAAGATCCTATTTGTGCAATATTTGCATGATTTTTTAAATAGCCAGTATTTACTTGATTGAATTAATTTGACAGGCTACTGCAAAAAGGCAGTCCATCTGTAGGCAGAAAGTGATCGAATGAATATACGAACAGTAGTAGTTTTCTTTCATTTGTGGGTTCGAGGATGCAAAAATTATTTAAAAACTGGTTTCATTAATGCAACTATATGTTTTTTCTGGTGTATACATTTCTGAACTTCAAAATTTCTCATTTGAGGCAGCAAATGATACTGCGTCTTACAAGAAATTAACATGTCTGTGTTTTAGAAGAAAATGTTAGGTCGCTATGTCCTTGTAAACACAGAAAGAAACAAAAATAATGGTAACCATTCATCATGATAATGTCCTTTCTAATACCATTAAGAAATTCTTAAAACTTCTTCAATAGCTAAGCTCTCGAGTATTGCCCTTAATGAAATCCCTCAAAGTTGATCTCCAAAGTCATAGTAGGTCTAAGACATCAGACATATTAATTTTTAAGTATACCAGGGAGTCCAGCCCCTGGTTTGGGGGTGTCTGAGAGCTACACCTACAAATAAGTCTTGCAAAGAACTTCTTATTCATGTATAATGACCTTATACTTACACATGAGACTTAGTGATCTGTACAGAACAACAGCTACAACAAAAAGCTACCTGACTGCAACTTCCCCTTTCAGAGTCCCAATTATTCTAGCACATCCCTGGAGTTCTTCATTACCCTTGGGGAGTTAAAAATCTGTTTTGGCACCCTTTCCCCCTGGGCTGTTCTTTATTCATGTCACAGAATTCCTTCCTCGCTGAAAAACTATTCTGTGTTTAAAAAAGCAATTTGTAACATCCTTTTCGGCTGTCTGTTTGCATTTAGGATTTTTCATATTTCAGTCTCTCTGGTGGCAATTGGGATGGGATTTATTAAAAGGCTTGGGCACAGTCCTTCTGACCAAGGTAGATGTGGTGCAAGTTTATAGTGCCTTGCTCGTGCTTTTCAGAGTTGTTCCAGCTATTAAATAGTCCACACTGATCCATAAAATCATTAATATTATTTCTAAATAAACCAAACGGTAGTGTTTAAGTTTTTCTGCTAGAGCCATCAATATGCTGATAACAAGTTAAAAATGTAAGGTGTCTGCGTTGTGTTTTTACAGGAGTTACATAATTTTGTTTAACTGACACTTATTTTTTTCCCAAAGCTGAATCTTATTAGTAGCACGGACTACAATTTTTCAAATAATTAATAGGGTTTTATTTCCAAAATCCCTTTTGCATCCAGATGTATTCAGATTGCATATATCTAGAAGCATCATTACTATAAATGCTATCTAAACACTTAAATCTTGTCCTCAGGCCATTTCTGGTCTAAATAGAGGACACAAAGGGTAAAACTATATTTTACATACTACAATAATGCCTCCATTATTATTCCTTTGTGGGTAGGGAAATAAAAAGTTGAAAAATTAAGTGAGATTTTACGTACTTGTTTAAAGTCTTTTAAAATATTTCTTCTATTCCTGTATTAATTTTGTGTGATAGAACTCTAGGGAATTGAGGCATCAAATGCAAAGCACAAAAAATACTGTAGTCCCACAAATATTTCTGCTAACAGGCTGTCTATTTCTGAAAAATACTTGTATACCTTGTCATGTTAGAAGATAAAAGACCAGAGGCCAAAGGTAATAGAGAATCTTCTTATGGCTTAGGAATAATATGATTATTTGGAGTCTAATACACTAATAATTTTGAAAATAACAGAAAAATACAAGGAGTCTGAAAGAAAATTACTTATAATTGGCTTGTCTAGAACTAGCATAGTGAGATATTATTACACTAAAACTGCCAAATACCCTTACAAACTTGCAGCAGGAAAGACCAATTTTGTTTAGAACAGTGTAAATAAAACTAACAATTTCCAATCTTTACTCAGAGGATTTTACTTCATTATGACTACCCTAAGTTCCTTATCGATGAAGAGACACAGCTGACATTATGCAGAAGTAAATTAAATTTACTTGATCTTCATTGCTGGAGCATATTTGGAAACCCCAGACAGACAGAACTCGTAAGCAGAACAATAAGTTTTTGCTTGTTCGTGTCAGTATGCTGCCATACAGTCATTGTATACTTATAAAAGATAAAAAAAAACTTTTGATGTCTTGAAAATGATGACTGCCTGAGATTTTAGCTACTTAGATTATCTCAGAAAATGTCCTGTAAGCTGTACTGCAAAGTTGTACAGGCTGGCAACCTGAACCATAGTTCTAGTTTGCCATAAAGAAAAGGTTCTTCTAATGTCTTTCTGCATGTGTCAGGTTAGTATAAGCCTGGGCATCCTTAAAGCAAGAGTCTAGACAAAGAAATCCAGCCTAAAAATAACTCTGAGCAGGAATTTTTAATTAATCCATCTTTACTTAAAATTAAGACTTTGAATGAACTAAATTAGTATTGTTAACTGAAGTTTGTTTTGACTCAGTCTTTTGTACAGAATTATCCTATACACAATGAAGCATATATAGATGTTTATTGTAGCATTTTATTGTATTTCTCCCTGCTCAGGTATCATCTACTTTTCCTTAACAGTCACTCCTATTAATAAAATGGTGCCCCACAGAATATATTTCATCTGAACTGCCAGTCTATTAGCAAACTGGTAGCAATAGGATTCATCTTGATTCTCCCCCGCCCCCCCCCCCCCCCATCTCCACATAAAAATCTTTATAACCCTTGCTGGAAAAGGAGAGACTTCAGAATGCAAACTTTCACAGGTGTTTGAGGGACTTCACAGCTGTGCTTTATTTCTTTGCCTTGTACTTTTGGTTGTAAAATGGGAGTGAGTTACCCTAGGTTTATCATAAGACTTTTAGCACCTTCTTCGTGTCTTGCCCTAACCCAGACTCTGCTCCTCTCTGTGTAATCATAGTGAGCAGGAATGTATTACAGCTTTAGACAGGTGACAGAGAGCATTATGCCTAATGCTGTCTCCTTCTTGGGCTAGTATGGAGTCACATGAGTCTCACCTGGATCGGCACTTACGTGAACAAGTATGACAGAAAGCATTCATGTCTGCTTGGTCCCCTCTTTAGTTTAGGCCTTCTGACGCAGGTCTGTCCTGATATTTAGGAAGGAAAACTTGTTCCCAGCTTGTGCGCAGTAGGCCTTAGCTGTGAGATGTTGTTAACTGAAGATTTTCTGATAGCCAAAATATTAGACAATTCCATCACAAGTGAAAATTTTCTTGCTATGCAGCTTGCACACTGAACAAGTAAAAGCCGTGGTCTAGGTGGCGGTCAGGACTCTGGCAGAGTGAATGAGTGTTTATTCACATGTGTGATTTGTCAGTGTCTTTTATTGTACTGGATGGTGTACTGGTATTGGAAAGAATCACGCAGTTTACTTCTCTTAGCATATTAGATAAACAACGTATATATAATGCAGTATGTGAGCCATATGTATGCATGCTGTTTAGCTTTCCACATAACGTCACAAGCTATCATCCTCAATGTACACAAGGATTTATTACTTATGAGCTTAATAAGCAGGCAAACAATAGTTTTACCTTGAAAAGCAGATTATATTTACTAAGAGTTGAAACTCTCCCCTGAGAAATAATCAGAAACACTGGAGCATTTCTGTTGGTTCCTTTTGAGGAAATGTTTTGAATGCTAGTGTGTAAGCCATGGAGGAAGGGTGTATTTCTCAATAATATTTCCCTTGGGATTGTTTTGGCTGAGGAAAAGAGCTTAAGCTGGTACTTCACATTTTTCTAGACAATGTTCAGAAATAGCTGCATAAAAGCTCATTTAATTATGGTATATGGAAATAGACTTCAAATAAGTGGTTAAAATGAGAGAAAGATAAAATCTTCTTTTGTAATTTAGACATCTGAGCAGCAATTTTTGCTCTCCTCAGTATAATATCCTGGTACTTAATCATCAAGAATAAATGCTATCATTCAACTATACTAATTTTTCTCCTTTAGTTTCTGCTTTTTGTTTTGTGTCACAACTGTGAAAATGTGTAAGAACAGCATTCCGGTTGGTGCTCAAAGTGATAATATATGTAATCTGTGGTTTGGGCGATTTATTTCCTAGTTCTAGGTCACCCAGTGATTTTGTGATCCTTAGTTCTGTATCAGCTGACCCCCTCGTGTCAAACCGTGCTAGCAGATGTTAAACTCTAGGCCTGTACTTAAGTGTTTTCCTGACTCTTTTTCTCAAGTATATCACCTTTAAGAGTGACACCTGTATTATTTTATCAATATTATAGTAGACGAAGAAAGTCATTGCAGAGAGAAAGGACATCTGATAACCTTAAGGTTGGACCATTCCTTAAAGGTTCTTTAAAATTGAACCAAAAATTTTACTTTACCACAATAATCTCTTAAGCATTTGTAATGTGGACATGGAACTGAGGTGATGAACTTTCTGTGGTGTAGCAGTTCTGGAGGAGGTGGACTGCTCCATTTTAGATCAAAGAAAGCTGCTTCTGTCTCTGTCAACATGTGCCTGGCTTACCTCTGAAATTTTTTTTTTACTTATTTCACCTAAACTAATATTTGACCTAGATTTGAGACATTTCTACAGTATACTGCAGTGCCTGATGGTCGTGAGAGAGTTTGGCTTGGTGAAACCAGACAAATGAAAACTAAGATGAGATATGATTTTCTCTATTTAAAATACTAAAATTGTAAATACCAGAGAAGAGAAAGAATTAAAAAATAGTAAAAACAACAACAAATACATCCAGACTGTAAATAAAAATACAAACTCCTTCAGAAGCAAATTCTGAAAAAAAGAAACATAAATTACTTCCAAGGTAAAGCACAATTAGTTTTTGAAACTATTACATCAAACAGTTATTTAGAAGAAAGCTAGACCCTATCACCCACAGTGCTTTTTCTCCAGTTTATGATGCTATTTGGACATACGAGGAGCTCTTAGACCAACTCAAACAGAAAAAGGAGGCCTACAGAGGGTGGAAGTAAGTACAGGTAGCCTTGGAGGAATACAGAGAAATTATCCGAGCACCCAGGGGTCAGGTTAGGAAAGCTAAAGCCCTGTTAGGATTAAATCTATTCAGGGACATCAAGGACGTCAAGAAAAGGTTCTTACAGGTATGTCAGTGATAAAAGGAAGACTAGGGGAAATGTGGGGGTTCTCCGGAAGGAAACGGGAGACCTGGTCACCTGGGACACGGACAAGGCTGAGGTAGTCAACGACTTTTTTGCCTCAGTCTTCACCGGCAAGTGCTCTAGCCACCCCACCCATGTCACAGAAGGCAAAGGCAGGGACTGACAGAATGAAGAACTGCCCACTGTAGGAGAAGACTAGGTTTGAGACCATCTGAGGAACCTGAAAGTGCACAAATGCATAGGACCTGATGAGATGCATCTGTGGTCCTGAGGGAACTGGTGGATGAAGTTGCGAAGCCACTATTTGAGAAGTTGTGCCAGTCCAGTGAAGTTCCTGCTGACTGAAAGAGAGGAAGTGTAACCCCCGTTTTCAAAAAAGGAGAAAAAGAAGACTTGGGGAACTACAGGCAGATCAGTCTTACCTCTGTGCCCAGCAAGATCATGGAGCAGATTCTCCTGGAAACTATACTAAGGCACATGGAAAATAAGGAGCTGATGGGTAATAGCCAACATGGCTTCACTAAGGGCAAATAGATACTGACGAATTTGGTGGCCTTCTATGGCGGCATTCCAGCATTGGTGGATAAGGGAAGGGCAAGCGATGTCATCTACCTGGACTTGTGCAAAGCATTTGACACTGCCCTGCACGACACCCTGATCTCTAAGGGTTGGATGGATGGACCGCTTGGTGGATAAGAAAGGTCGCACTTAAAGAGTTGCGATCAATGGCTCAGTGTCCAAGTGAAGACCAGTGACAAGCGGCATTCCTCAGGGGCTGGTATTAGGACCGGCGCCGTTCAACATCTTTGTTGGTGACACAGACAGTGGGATTGAATAGACCCTCAGCAAGATGTGTGGTGTAATTGACACACTGGAGGCAAAGTATGCCATCCAGAGGGACCTGGACAGGCTTGAGAGGTGGACTCGTGCAAACCTCATGAAGTTCAACAAGGCCAAGTGCAAGGTCCCGCACATGGGTTGGGGCAATCGCAAGCACAAATACAGGCTGGGAGGAGAATGGATTGAGAGCAGCCCTGAGGAGAAGGACTTGGGGATATTGGTTGGTGAGAAGCTCAACACGACCCAATAATGTGTGCTTGCAGCCCAGAAAGGCAACTCTATCCTGGGCTGCATCAGAAGAAGCATGGCCAGCAGGTCAAGGGAGGTGATTCTGCCCCTCTAGTCCGCTCTCGTGAGACCCACCCCAGAGTACTGCATCCAGCTCTGGGGCCCCCAACATAAGAAGGACATGGATCTGTTGGAGCAAGGCCAGAGGAGGGCCACAAAGATAACCAGAGGGCTGGAGCACCTCTCCTGTGAAGACAGGCTGAGAGAGTTGGGGTTGTTCAGCCTGGAGAAGAGAAGGCTCTGGGGAGACCTTATAGCATCCTTCCAGTACTTCAAGGGGGCCTACAGGAAAGATGGGGAGGGACTCTTTTTCAGGGAGACAGAACAAGGGATAATGGTTTTAAACTGCAAGAGGGTAGATTTAGACTAGATATTCAGAAGAAATTCTTTCCTGTGAGGGTGGTGAGGCACTGGAACAGGTTGCCCAGAGAAGCTGTGGATGCCCCATCCTTGGAAGTGTTCAAGGCCAGGCTGGATGGGGCTTTGAGCAACCTGGTCTAGTGGGAGGTGTCCCTGCCCATGGCAGGGGGGTTGGAACTAGGTGATCTTTAAGGTCCCTTCCAACCCAAACCATTGTATTATTCTAGTTAATAGATAGGTTATGACAACTTTAATATATGTAAACTTTATTTTTCAGCCTTGGAAATAACAAAAGAAATTTCTTATATGAAATGCTTTTGTTAGAAGTAGTTTTATTATTTCTAATGTCCCAGTTATATTATATTCCTGTTTACTAGGAAGTGTATATCATAAATATCAGACTTCAAATTCTATATTTGAATGTTTAACTGTAGTTACTTTGAACTTTATCTGGATTTATGGAAAATATTAGAATATAATGACATTTTTCTGGTGCTTTACTCTTGATACCAGTAATTTGTAATAAAATAATCTGTTTTTTAATGATAGTGCTGACTGCAGTGCAAATGTTTTAATTTTAAGCTCTGTCTTTAACTATGACAAATCTAATAGATAAGAATACAGTGGGAAATCACTATTAGACGCACTTTTTAAAAAATCTAAAATCTGTTTAGAAAGAAGTGAGAAAAAGTTGAGGAATGGGAATAGAGGATGAACTCAGTTCACAGGCTAATGCTAGTTAAGAGAATGAAGGAAAAAATAGGGATACAATCTTCTGCATGTATATAATATCATTCCAACCTTAATTTGGTGATTCATAAAATCTTTGAACTGTTAAGTGTTCTTTCACTATTCTTCAGATAAATTTATTTCTTTTTAGAGTAAAATTTGAAACTCACTGAGAGAAATAAAATAAGCAGGAGTTTGAGATTTTCCCCTTTTCCTTAGTAGTCTATTAAATACATAACACTAGCTTTTGGTGTCCTAAAATAGAAAGTACTTCATGATGTGAGCTTTTCCAGCATCGACCACAAATGCTAATTTAAACATACTTTGTCCGAAGCTTGAAAGTGATGCCTCTTTCAATAAACCAATGCTTGAAATTCCACATGTAGTTGTATTATCTACAATTATCTAATTTGGGCCACAAGATCCACTCCTGAATACACTTTTAAAGTGGCTTTTATCTTATATTACCTTCTAGCTGGCATCTTATTCATTAAAATCTGTATCCTCATGGTTGCTCTTCTTCTGCAACTTGGGTTTGGTTTGGTGAGCTGGCCAGAATGCGAAATTCATAAAAATTTTGTGAACACGAAAATAATTCCTCCCTTCACGCAGGTACACAAAGGCAGGATAGGAAACAGTATGTTTCCCATCAACCCCTTCAGAATCCAAGGTCTTGAGGAGGTTCTCTAGCTAAAAGCAGGACTAACAGAGAAAAGAGAAATATCTGGGAAGTGCTAAGAGGCCTTCAGGATCAGAGCCTTAGAGGTAAACAATGTTATACTGAACATTCATCCTTAGACAAAATGTTTTAAGGTGGAGGAATCTTCCAGAATTTTTTCAAATTGGAAATGCCTTTTAAATAATTTTGATATCTTTTACAGATAAAGTTGAATAGCACATCCACTATATATTCTTATTCATTCATTGGGTCCTGTCTCTCTGATTTTCCAAATCCACAAAAAAATAAGTTGCTTTATCTTGAAATTTTGTCACGGGTTGGAGAGGAAGGAAGAGAGAGTCTGTTGGTTGAATGCTTGTCTGTGTTTTTAAATTGTGTTAAACACATCAAAAATATCATAAATATCAAATGGATTATGTATGGTTTTGCTTTTTTCTTTTCTTTCTGTCAAGCAGAAATAATAATGAATTCAAAGTATCAAGAGGGAGCAAGAAAAAGTGAGACAGCCCTGACAAAAAGTCATAGTTAATTTAGGATTTCTGGGGAAGGGGAGTTTACATGGTTGTCCGACTTGGTGCTACCAGTTTTCTTCTTTTCCTTTCCAAAATGGTTGTTCTACCATATCATGGTCTTTTCCACATACATATATATCTAACGGAATATCTACTGATTTCTAAATTTGATTACTGACTTGTCCAAATTGACCTGTTTTAGCAGTATAGAAACACTTTTCAGATTTCTTTATTGTTTTCAGAACAGCAACTAAGACAGGCAGGCTTGATTTTAGCAGCAGTAGAAACTGGGAATTCCTGTGTACTCTCACATCAGCTTTTCTATAGCCATTCACCAATCTGATTTTTCAGTGCTCAGTTTTACCTTAAAAGTTTTTAGACGAATAGTATTTAATAGTACTAAATCTCATTCTGTATTAGGATGTATACTCTACTGCCTGGCCACGTGCACCATAAGCCTGTGGTACGACCCACAGCACATGAACAGGAAAAAAAGTGTGTGCGTGTATCAAATGCAAGTCACATCTTCTAAATAGGCACGAGGCCTGGCAGTTTCTGAATTTCCCATCCCTGTCCACGTGCAAGTCTGCATATACTTTACAGCTGATGCAGGGAAAATAAACATGAGGTCAGAGCTCTGGCTACAGGAATAATTAACTCAGCCTGTTCCTGATGGCCCCTTTTCCAAACAACAGTTTAGCAAGATGCAAGCTCTATTAGTGGGTCTGATACCGGCTGCTCTTAGCAGTTGTCTTTTCCATGGCCTTCTCCAAGACATAAAGTACATCTTTGCAACTTTCAAGATATTGCTGAGGCCGAGTATTGTGTTCCTTTTTCGTAGAATTCCATAGAATATATGTTACAGGAAGAAGAAGATGGACTACAAGAAGTTACCTGGAATTTATTCTCATCTTAATTCTGTAAACATTGCAAACCACTTAAGTTTCACTCTGCTGATTTATAGGGTCACTAAAATTCCTCAACAGAATTATTTTCCAGGAAATCATTGTTGGTCTTTTATTACTGTATATAATGTGTGTACTATAGGTATAATGTTTGACAAGAAAACTCATATTTCTAAATGCTTTGAGACTGATGGTGGGGTTAGGTTTTTTACCAGGTTAATTTAATGATTTTTTAAAATGAAGCTGACATATAATTTATACATAGTATGTCAGTAGCATACACTGTTTATGTTCTGTAGCTATGTACCACTGGAGCAATTTCCATGATGCAGCGTTCTTTTGTGGCGGCTGAGCTCAGCAGCTGTTGTGTCTTTCCTGCTATATGATTTTTATTGGTTTAATTTTTTTTGCCTCTTAGGATTTGATACCAGCATTTTGCCAATTTGCAAAGACTCCCTTGGCTGGATGTTTAACAGGCTTGATACAAACTATGACCTGTTGTTGGACCAGTCAGAACTTGGAAGCATTTACCTTGACAAGAATGAGCCATGCACCAGGGCGTTCTTCAATTCTTGTGACACATACAAGGACAGTTTGATATCTAACAATGAGTGGTGCTACTGCTTCCAAAGACAGCAAGGTAAAAAAAAGATGAGAACAACCTGCATATATATATGACTGACCTTTTTTTAATGTAAGAAGATTACAGTGAACTACAAGCTCTTAAATGCTGTACCATGAATTTGTGTTAAGGTTTTTGACTTATTTTGAATACCTAAAATGAAGAAAAAACAAACAATCAAACAAACAAGCAACCCAGGCTAAATGGAAAGGCTTGCTAGAAATTCAAGGATTCTAAATGAAGTGCAAAACAGCGACTAATGCTTTTAGAGCAATATTGTTTCTCATGCCAGCTTCCAGTAAATATGCAGAGACCAAAATAAAGAACAAAATTACTTAAATTATTTCTTTCCCAATCTACTTCACCTACATTGTAAAATAAACTTTTTTATTGCTAAAGTAGGACATCTTAATGTTCCTTTTAGTGAGCCTATTAAAATAACTGAAGGAACGTTATGGATAAAGTTATTTCCAGTCATCCAGGCCTAAAACCAATTGGTTTTTACTACCTAGATGAACCTCTTGTTAATGTCCTGATGTGATTTGGTTAAACAAATAAACACAACCTATAAACATTATTTTCCTGAATATCATATAACAATTTTAGATCTAGGTGAGACATCACATAAATGATGTAATCAAACTAGTTGTAATGAATCAACTAATTTACTCATTAAATATTGGCTCAAGCTGGACAGAATTGCCCCTTCATTTTTCTTATGCTAATGAATTATATTAACGGTACCCTGAAGGCTAAGAGTCTGGGATTCAGCTTTCTGTGACGCTGATTCTCACCATTGCAGAATCCAACATTATCAAGCTTTTCTTCCCTTTTTTTACCAGTTTCCTCACTATCATGACCACTGTGTTGTGATAAGGTGCTGATTTAAAACAGATCAGATAGATAGCTTTTGATACAGGGTGTTTGAGCATATAGTAAAAAAGATGTGTCCTCAACATTGAAAATGTTTTGGCAGTCCTTGCACATTAAAAATGCCCTCCATCCCTCCAAATTAACACTGTCAATAAAATCTGTATTCTCCTTCTTTTTTGAAGATGTAAGCAGAATAAAATGCTTATAGTCTTCTTTTATCACATCTTATTATTAGCTTTTGCACAACTGAGTCCTAACTTCCTAATGTATTAGTGACCCACTCATTCTCTATTCAAAATTTGCAGTGTTATGCCAAACCTTGTAGTATGTTTGTGTCTGGTTATGTTTTACTTGACTGAACAATCTAAACAAGACCTTTAACTAGACCTCTGCTATTATTAGCAAAGAAATGACTAGATGATAGAAAAATTCAGCAGCTTCTTTCTGATGTTTACTAAAGTAAGTTGATATAAACAGAATGCTTCAGGCCATGTAGACAGCTCTCTGTATTCATTGAGCTTAGTAGATGCTTTCTGGGCAGATCTACAGTTTTACAGCATTGCTGCTGATTAACGGTCTTCAAAGTGAATACAAAATTTAGTCAACAATACGTATCATACTGGGATAGAAATTCCATTGTGCTTTTTTAAAATGCATAATATTTGCTTGAGTCATTATCTGAGAAGCCCTCTTGCTCTTTGATTTTAGCTTCACAGTTCAAGACTGTCAGAATCAGACAAGTGCTTGCAACTATTCTTCGTTCTTTCTTTCTACTTGAGGTCTGTCATGATGCATTGCAGTACACTAGGCCCATTACTGCACATTATTTAGAACTTTTAGTCAATATAAGCAACTTCTTATGAATACTTAAGTCAGATCTTTCTTGCTCAGAAAAAGATCTTCCTGTAGTAGCTGTCCCACCTTGACTAATGCTTAAACACTTATGTATGGCTTAGTGGTGCTTATTGCATTTTTATTCTTGGCCTTATTCTGCTTTAAGTGTTTTTTAGTATTTCTGAGATACATCCAAAACACTATAATGCATTTCTGCAGTCCTCCAAAATCTGCACTTTGACAGTGCTCTTTGCAAGTCTTCCTGTACGCTTTGGTCACTATTGCCCTCTAGTTTCAACTACGGTTCGTGCAAGTGCTTCAGTGCCCATCATCACAACTTATTTTCTTAGTTGTTTGATGCTAGCTTAACACTTTAGTGCTTATCTAAATGCTGAGGCACTTGCATTGTCGGCCTTTCTATAGGTTGACTTTCTTTCTGCTAGTACTTCATCATTATTACGGCCTTGTTTCTGTTGCATCACTGCTTCAGAGTAGGACAGTACCCAATTTTGCTGGAAATATTAATGCTTAGCACCTAAGTATTTCTTTACTGCAGGCTTCTGCATGTCTGCATGGATCTATTAGTCCAGCACTTCTCTAGATGCCTTTTTCTTACAGGCTCTTCTGTTTGTCGAAGCTGGAAGACATATTTATGACTTTAAAATTAGGCCATCTTACAGAAGAATAATAATTATTGTGGTTCATATTTCTTACATCAGTCTTTTCAGATTGCAGGACTTCAAATATGTTGATAGATGGTTCTAAAGGAAGGTGTAACATGCCTTAACATGTAATTGAGGTCCCCAGAAAGATTTATTTTTTCAAAGTTCAGTATTGATACTTCAAATCCCTGAAGTTCAAGCCTCGGTTGTCCAAGAACAGTTATAATACTTGGCCCCAAGCACAGGCAAGGCACAACATGGCAGCCAAATCTGCAGTGGACCATATGCCAGAAGCTAAGGGCTCTGCCAAATATTATCAACTTGAGAGATGGAAAATCACTGTTTTGTAATTGAATAAGATGGAGAATCTGTGAAAGCTGGAGGCTTACTGTATGGGTAGCAGCTCCTTGAGACACGTCTGTTAAAAATCGTAGACATTCTTCGTCAAATCTACCAGTCTTATTCCCATTGCTCTGTTAACAAGCCCCTTTTTGGTAAATCAAAGCCTAATTGTACTAGCCTTGCAGCACCTGAATATTGATGTCTCGAGGGCCATGGGATACTCTGGTGTACATCAGTACCTTGAGCACTGAAGAATTGTGGATGGCTGCTGTTAAGTTGTTCATGAATCGCTCAACAATGCAGTCACATTGTCAGAAAGACACTTCCTGACACATCTGTGGAAGTAGATCAAGGGTGAAGACCATTAGGTCTCTTGTTTGTATTCAGATTATCAGAAAGACTAATGTCAGATTCATTTCTATTTCAAAGGAAGCCACCACACTGATTTTTGTAAAGAATTTTTTTCTCCTTGGCTCAAGACTCACAAAAGTTGTCCAATAACACTGCTTTTCTTTTTATTGAAATAAGTTCAGAAATCTAAAAGAAAGTTTTACAAACTCAGGAACTAACTGGAAAATAAAGAGGGAAGCATTATGATTTGGGGAGAGAGGAAAAAGGATATGCTGTGGGCCAAAAGGAATTGGTTGAACTTCTAGCCTGCCATTCTCTTTGACAGTTTTAAGCACCAGAGTGATTTAGTATTGTTAAGAGGTTTTGCTGCTTTTATCCTGAGAAGCAAAGCTTAATTGTGAATCTTGAAGACCTAGCTTCTGAGAAGAAGAGAGTTTTGGGTAAGTAACTTTCTCATATTGCCTTGTTACTTTAGGTTAATGGTATTCCTTTTTGCAATTGCACCACCAAAGATTTATAGCTGTAAATGAAGGTAACTTTTTCTAGACATAATCCATCATTTTTAAATTTCCACATGTTAGTGCTCATGTCTGTAGCTCTGTGTTTCTGATTTAGGGTTTTTTTCCCATAGAACAAAATACATGTATTTTTCCTATTTGACTAGTTCTTCTCCTTCAGCATATTTCCCATCTTCTTGGAAAGATAGAACAGAACAGAATCATTTAGGTTGGAAAGGACCTTTAAGATCATGGTCTCCAACCATTAATCTAACACTGCTAAGTCCCCTGCAATCCTAGATCCTTCTAGACTGTGGTACTTATGAGCATAAATCACTAATATTTTTTATATTACCAATTAATTAGAAATACCTTTGGTTTAAGAAATAATTGATCTTCAGAATATTGTATAATTTAGAGCTTAACTCTTTAAATATCAGGAAAGACAGAAACCTTAGTTTTGTAAGGTAATGAACATCTTCGGCATAATAGTGAGGATAATCATCATCAAAGCACTTCTTACAACAAGAAATGTAAATCTTTATATAGCCTCAGCAAATACTTGAAGACTAAATACTTAAAACCCAATAGCCACCCAATGATGTCAAGTCCCAGTGATTTTCAAGAGCACACACAGAAAATTGCTTGGTTGTCTGGAAAGTCATCTCTTGAAAATTTGTTCTGGCACTAAGACTCCTGTGAACAGTATTTTAAGAGTAGAACCTCCTTTTAAGGCTTCACTTTAAAAAGAATCATAGATTTAGTCTGCGAACGTGCCCCACCAGAGCCGAGGTCACTCTAAATGTTTATAAGCTTGTTTAAATGTATGGGATAGGTAAATAGCATTTAAAATGTAAAGCCAAGAGAAATTAAGAGCCTGCTGTCAGTAAGAGGTTATTATTGTCTTACAGATTCTATTTACTTTGTTAGATAAGAGCTCGTGAATAATACCAAAAGCCTATTGGTATATCTAGACTGTGCCAGGCACGAGGCGCTGTGTTACCAGAAATATATTTTTGATCACCAGTTCATCTAGACATTTGTCACCAGAGTTTGAGCATTTCCACAAGAAAGACACCTCCATGTATTATAATGTGTTCTTGCTGTTCCTGCACTCCTTTGTACATCTCGTGCGGCTCTCAGCTGGCTAAAGGGTGAGCACTCTTGTTTTCCTTTAGGAGGAATTCAAGAACGGCACTTGGACTGTCACCACTCAAGTGATTTTTTTTTTTTGCCTACCCGTTGCCCTAAACAATGACTGGATTCTGGTCTAAGTGTGTGTTTCATCAGTAAGCTAGGCCAGTCTTGCTCATCTTTAAACTAGCTCAGAAGATTTTTTTCTGTTTGCATGGAAAAAAAGGAGTTTCACTATATTTCAGAAGGGAGCCTTGAGTTAATTGCATGGCAAAGATGTATTCTAAATAATTAGTCTGCTAAAATGGAAAATGCATTTAATATTCATAGAATGTGAGATTTTAGTGAGAAGTTATCAGAATATGGTCTGGGAACGGTATAAGCTAAAGACACATGTGAGTAAACTCAGTAATACTACAGCGGACTCAGAATGCGAAATGCATTTGTGCTAATAGTCTAATGCAGTACGCAATATCAGTGTTCAGAGATTAGTACTTTGCTGCCTTTGATTCTTTCACTTATTCAACAGTATCATATATGCGTTTGCATATTATTTCCTTCCCATTCATGGGGCCTACTGTGACTTGCTTTCATAGACAATAGAAAATGAAATGATTCTGCCTCTTACAGCCATCTAAAGTTTGGCCACTGTTTTTAACATAGTTTGCTGAACATGGGGCTTTGTGCCCATAAGATTCAGTCTTGAACTGTTGCAACACAATCACAGTCTTGCAGACTTCAGTGGAGAAAATTCTTATTTTCTTAGTGTGGTATGTGAAATACAAAACTTGAACATGACCTCTAACAAGGACAAAAGAGGAAGAGTTAAAAGAGCCATTTTGTTTCTAACCAATACATGAGGCAAGCTTCACAGTCACACTCTGATTTCTGTAGACTGATGAAACAGGGGGTGATAGAGTTACTATTTTGGTCTAGCATTCCGTGATTCTCCAGACTAGTGACTATAGATGCTTACTTCCAGCTGGGTTAATTGGGAGTGGCATTCGGCACAAATCCATGGTGGTGCTCTAATTCATAATTCTGGAGCTGTAGCAAGGTGCAGTAGTTCTTTTATTTTGGAGCTTAGAACATGACTACTACTGCAGGATGCTTGTGTTTCTTAAGATCAGTAGTTAGAGTGACCTTAGAACATAGCAAACTACGAAAACTTAGTCATACACTTTCTTTCCTAGATACAGTGTAATCTGTTTAACATTTTTTATGTCATTTTAGACCCACCTTGCCAGACAGAACTCAGCAACATTCAGAAGCAGCAAGGAGGAAAGAAGCTCCTAGGTGAGCCATAGATCATTCTTTTGAAGGTTTTATTGCTTACATAAATAACCCTAGTGAAACAGCAACATAAAATCAATATTAATCCAACAAAGATAGACCACAGTAAATTCCAGCAACAAAATTTATGAAATTTTTGAAAGCTATTAAACTTAGTTTTATTACCTTACCAACCAAAAGATATTATATTTATTTTATTACCCTAATAGAAGTTACGTTTTTACAGTTATAGAGGGGACAGTCTAAGTCACACCTAAATTAGTATCTCTGCTGATCCTTTACTTGTAATATTCTATAAGTAATTGAAATCTTTGTTGTGAATCAGTTTATAATGTATCAATACTACTGAAATGTAAAATCTTCATTTTACCGTAAGCCACTATATAAAAGCTGCAATAAAAGGCTTGGCCCAAAGCAGTCAAAACTGTTATTTCTGCTAAGGATGGTTTCTAACAATAACTATACGCTTCAAAATGTTTTCATATGAATGTTTTGTTCATTGCGGTTTGTCTGCATTTTATGTTTCTTTCAAAAAGTCTCCATTAGTTCCAAATGAAAAACAGTGGATTATTCAGCCTTAGACAAGTCACTTCCTCACCAAATAAGTCCCTGAGTGTGTCTCGTGTACTCTAGGTGGGGAATCCTTTTGGCTTAGAGCCTAATTGGCCTAGGTATTTTGCATGTAAATGCAAATGTAACATTAGCTGTTGGTAAAATTGGTGTGTTACACTGCATTTGTCTTCTGTGGTAAGGTAACTAAATATTAGTAGGTAACTAAACGGACTGTAAAATATACATCAAATAAAAATAGCTCCTAAGCCTTGTAGCAGATTGTTAGTCCAGGAAGCCTGGCCCTTATTAGAGTTGTTTGTATTCCACAGATTATAGAACATCCGATACAGGGTTGGGTGATACATTTGAGCCTTTTCCCCAGAATACAGTGAAGATCTCGACTGAGACGTTCAGGGAGTAAGGAATATGCATCACAGGATCAATGGAAAATTTAAGGGAAGATTGTTCACTTGATTTCTTGAAATCAGTCCAAGACTGATAGGTGTTATTTTCCCTCCCACATTTGATACATTCAGTCACTTTCTGCTTAACTTAATTTAGTAGTAGTAAACTAGTCAGTGTAGAGTCTGGAGTGAGGAAACAGCAAAAGATAGTTAATTTCTGCTGTAAGTGTGACATTGGCCAGGAGGTGGGTTTTAATATTCTTATTCAATATTTATATATCACAGGGCAGTACATCCCCTTATGTGATGAAGATGGGTATTACAAACCAAGTCAGTGCCATGGGGGCGTAGGGCAGTGCTGGTGTGTTGACAGATACGGTAACGAGGTAACAGGATCCAGAACAAACGGTGCGGCAGAATGCGGTAAGTTAAGAGCCCTTTACGGCATTTGGTTCAGAGGTGTTATGCCCTTTGATTACCAACCAAATTAAATTTCTTCAGTAAGAATAGATGTGGGACCCAACTACATGGATTTTGAAACAAAAAACCCAAATTGTAATTTGTTATTACTTCGTTATTTTTTGCAACTTCTATCACTGTGTCAGGTATTAATAGACCTCATATATGTGCTTGGCATAGTGTATATAAACCTACGGAAAATTAATTATCTAGAGCAGCATTAGACAAGCCCCAAACTGCTTGATGAAATCCCTTTGGGTAATCAACATGCTAGTGAATTCATTTTTACATTTTTTTCAGTTTATGTTTGAGGGAATTGCCAGAAGTTCCTAGCACGCGAAATCTTGCCTTATTTTTCCCTGCCCTGCAGCACTGTGCAACTTCGTCCAAGAATTCCCATGTCACCTTTATTTGATGTCCCAAATATAAAAAAATGGCAATAAAGCATTTTCCTTTTATTTAAAAAAAAAAGTCTTACATTACTCCTTTCCGCTTCTTTTGCAACAAAATAACATACATAGCCTGAAACAAAGGGTAAATTTAACACAGTATTTGACATACAGGCTCAGACCTATTGTCCATCTAATCCAGGATCCTTCTAGAAAAATGGACAGTTCTAGATAGTTCAAGGTAATATGTAAGAACTGAACAGTAGACAGTCTGTCTTATCAGTAGTCCTTATTGCCATCTGTAAATCTCTTTCAGTTGTTACTGGCACTCATTATAGTTCTGTAAATCCATAAAATTTGTCTCCTTTTGGTACCATGGAGAAATTCATCCCTACGGAAGTGGTTTTCTTTTAAGACAAAAGAATTTTCATATTATTTATGTTTTAAAATAAACATAGTAAAAATAATGTTTAAAATAAGTAACTGTCCTGAAACTAAATATTCTGGTGTGCCTTTTGTATGCTTATGTATATTATACGATAAATATGTAGTGTATCTTGTATGTCATTTCTATAAGTATCATATCTTTTTAGCTATCGATTTAGAGACTTCAGGTGATTTTGCCTCTGGTGATTTCCATGAATGGAGGGATGATGAAGATGACGAAGATGAAATAATGAATGATGAAGACGAAATTGAAGATGATGATGAAGACGAAGGAGATGATGATGTTGATGATGACGATGATCATGATGGATATATTTGATGATATTAGGGGGTCCATGAATTGTACCTTTCTAAAATTCACAAGATGACATTTCATAAAATCCCTTTGCTCTCCAAGATCAAAAGGATTCTAACAAACATGTATATTTTGTATGATTATTTCAAACATTGCAGCTGGAGTCATAGACTTTTTTTGTTTAAATAAGAATAATTATATTATGTGCTTTTGAGTTTTTAAATGCCTTTGCGCTGAAGAAAACACATTGGAAGTCTAGCCTGAAGAAAGAAATGTTATGTGCTACTGAAAATATAAATGTGCAAAACACACTATAAAGACAACCATTCTCTTTAAAACTCCAGTGAAAAGATATTTGCCCTTACTTGGAACTGTGCATGTCCTCTTCAGAACACATACTGTAACTTAACTTCAGTTCTGTCAGTGTTTTAGGCCCTGCAGGCTTTGCAAATTGTCCATTTAATAAATCAAAAATGTATTACAGTAGAAAAACATTGGTGCACAAGTAGCATCTCACCAGCCTTTAATTAACCAAAGGTATGGAGAAAAATTATCAGGAGGGAAAAATAAAGCAAAGTCCTCCTTTGTGTTTGCATTTGTAGTTATGTTTTTTATTAGGAAATGGCTAGGTTATTGAAAGGATTTTTCAAAAGCAGTAGCATGGACAAGCACCAATTCTGTAATTCTAAAGTTTTCTTGTCCTTCCTTAATTTTTTTTCTTCTTTTATGTCAAGGTCATATAGGCTTTATCATTATTTACTCAAACATTGCTTCACCCTTTCTTGTTTCGCGGTATTTCTCTCTAATCAGATTAGTGTAAAATGTTTTACATGGGGAAAAAATTTGCTGAAAATTATATTACCTTTATACATGACTGTACTTCAGAGTATTGGCACTTACCCCAAGGTAGTTCAATGTATAATGTTACTTTTTATTTTCTTAATTCAGGAAATAGTTTTGCATCTTTATCTTAATTCATGTTGTTTTTCGTTCCTAGTGCAGAAATTTAGAGAACGTATTGTAAAGGTGCCTTGCAAAATAGAAATAGAGAGGTTTTAGCATGCATACCAATATAGGATGTTAGGCAATAGCTAAGCACACCCAATTACCAAATTAATACCAGTATAGGTACTGCTGCTGGAATGAAGAAAATGGGTTATTTTGATTTTTTTCCTATTGTTATGTAATTACCATGTGGACTAGATTATAATTATTGTGTAGAGTAGCAGTTAAGATTTGACTGTAGAGAAAATTACTTTAATCACTGTATTTATGTTAGCATGTTAATTAATTGTGTAGACATTTTGGGACTCCACCATCTTCATTCATATTATATTGATTGCTTTCTGTCCACAATAAAATTGACGTGACCTGTGTAATGGAATACTACAGGTTGTATGATTTCAAAATTGGGTCACTGGTTTCCCATTGTTACTTAAAAGGAAAATCAGTTTCTTATTTTAATTAATTTCTACACATTAAATAAGAAATTTAATGTTTATCCTATGTAATATTGAAAAGTATAATGCATTTTCTTTTTTACTGTTTCTGTATAGTTTGCAAAATAAAGACCCTTGTAACCAACCTTTGGCCAGTATAGCCCATCATTTTGACTTTTTGCATAGTTTGAAATTTTGAAACAGGAAGAATTCATGTTTCAGATACATTTCACCTATTAAAATATGTATTTATTTGTATAAAGCCATTTATTAATGTTTTATTTCCAGTAAAAAATTTTTGACTAAGGCAAAACCCATAGGGAGCTTTTATTTTTCTGTATTTTTCTTGAATTTTCTATAGCTTTGTTATGTACTTCTATGACATTGTCTTCATTACATAGTAAAGAAAGAGAGAAATATTTCTTTTCAAACTCTGTCATAATTTGTGGGGCATAGTTGTATTATTTTCTTAAATAAAAGTAGTTAAGAGTTTACCGTTCCAATATAGTGGGATTTTATCAGAGAACAGTTTCTTATGGCTGAAATTAACTGATATATAAATTGATTTTAAATAAAGAAGCTAAAGAAAAAATGTTGTCATTATTGGCTGATGTAACAAGTACTGTTGTGGGGTTGGTTTTTTTCTGATGTGACAAATGTTCACTGGGTGACAAACTAAAAACGGATTTCATTAAAACTTGTGATATTAGGAGAATCAAAGTATGGAAAGAGAATTCGTAATGTGTTTAGCCTAATGGGATTTACAGTGTGAAGACTACTCTAAAATGAACTGTCATGCAGAACAGAACAAAAGAAGTTTATATTCTTTCTTCCCTGAAAATTCCCTACTGAACTGGAAGAGGAGGGAATATGCATGGATTTTTGTCCCCGAGTATCAAAGCTACCTATCATAAAGTCAGAAGCAAGTCAAGATGGCTAAATTTACTACAGAACAGCTACAGGGGAGATTCAGGGTCATTTTGGAGAATTTTTGTTGTCCAAAACTAAAACAGCAACAGCAAGCACTTGTATTGTTTCTCCTTCATGGAGAAAAGCCAGAGAAGAGATTGATAGTCTGAAAACTTTCTTTTGAAAACATCCTTCCTTTTCTAAGAATACAGGTAAATTTGTCTATGGATTAATATTATGGTGTTGATTGGCTTTCGTGATACCGAATGAACTGGAAACTACTTCAGTGCAGCATTGAAGAAATGCATGAAATCAGGAGCAGGTAGAACAAATAAAGGCAAAGGCTGATAACATATAATCCCTAAATAACTAAACCGTTCAGAATCTTTTTCCTTCTTTCCATCATAGCCAAAAATTTGCACAGAGGTATGCCCTCATGAGCAGAGTCAGGCAGAAAGCAGTAGGGAGGCCTTCAATTTAAAACTTCATTATTTTTACAGTATGCTGTCATTTGTTGTTTTTTCTTGATCGTGTAATTGTGCACATATATATGTACTCAGAAATATGCAAAGATACTGATATAAATTTGGAGATTTTCAGACACAGTGATTAATCCTTGTGTTCTTCTGAGGATGTGTGGAATTATAGTTCTCAGATTCATTGAGAAGTAAAGAATACTGAGTTCAATGAAATCAATTATTATATAGTCTTCAAAGGGAATATTTCAGGTCAAGCCACATAGATTAAAAGCAAATGAATTAGTGTCATTAGTTTGCTTGTACAAAAATTGTATTATTGTGCAAGACTGAGAAACATGGACCATAATGATAGTAGGGAAATTTTTACTTGTTTTGTGTACATGGACAAGATCTGGATTTCATATATTATTATTAAAGAATCCAGTGCCCAGGTGGAGTAATAAAAGTTTATCAGAAAGTGGATTAATTTTATGTTTCATAGGAAATTTAAAAAAACCCTGTATTTACAGGATTTCTTCATTAGAACGGTGTATATATTTCTAATTATTAAAAGCTTTTTGAAATTGGATTTAAATAGAGCTGTGGCAGCACAAATGTATTTGAAATACTGTAATCTTTTTTCCAGTTTTTCCACTAATTAAATATTTTAGTAGCAAATCATCCACAATTTTATTTCAGCTAGTTCAGTGGACACTTAAGTAGTTTGTCACCAAGTTTCTGTTTGAAGAAACAGATCGGGATAAACATGAAGAACAATATAATGGATTGGACGAATCTCCAACTTAACCAGTTATCACTGGGTAAGTAATTAAAATATCAAAAGTTTTAAAAAACCCAACCTGCTCCTGAGGGCAAGTGCCATATTGGACATGCTGAAGTAATAGGGTGACCCTTTGTCACGAGTAGATCTCCGCTAATACAGTGTCATTGTACGGCATGGGTGCAGTTTGCTCGCTTGTTGGTCATTCAGTAAAATGGCAATAGAAATGACTCTTCGAAGTTAAGAAACCAGAGCAAGAATGGGAAACTGAGTTGCCTAGCCTAAAAGATGCCACTTCCCCTTGAATTTTTTGTTGTGTTTCAGGTGATAATTGAACCAAAACCTGAAAAGGAGACTACTGCACAATATCTGTCCTCTTGCAGGTGAGTTTTACAAGTGAAATGTGCGTGCCTATTTTTGAGAAGAATCTCCATGCTACAACTTTAGTAATAACACAGAACTTATTACATCTCTTCACCAGCTTTTCACATGACCCCCCAGAAAAATTTGATTAAAACTTCAGACAAGGGTACCCACAAAACTCGTGCTTGTGCCTATAACCATTTTTGCCAAGAGGTTTGAAATTTATCAGTTAAAATCAAGATGGACAGAGAGGTGCGCTCTTGTCCCTCTCTGCCCATAGCATTCACAGCTGCTTTGTAAACTTGTAGAGCATTCTGCAGTCTGAATACATAGCCCTCCAACTAGGGCTCTTATACTGCTCATCAGGCAAGCACTATTTTAAAAGAGCTGGCAATAGCCAGCACAAGGCACTGAGGGTGTGCTCTGTAAGTCTTGCTATTAAGTTCAGATACCCGTTCTTAGGAAGACTCTTGAATTCTTTTCCCTTCTCATAGTGTGTTTACCTCACATACAACATGTTTTGGTGAGATGAAGTTATCCACTGAACTTTAGTCCCTGTGAAGAAGAGGAGATTGGATCTCTCCTACTGTAGCTGTAATGCTTCCGATTGAGTTTGATTGATTGAAGTGTCTAGAGCACAAGTCTTATGAGGAGCCGCTGAGGGAATTCAGGTTCTTTAGCCTGGAGAAAAGGAGGCTGAGGGGAGACCCTATTGCTCTCTACAACTACCTGAAAGGAGGTTGTAGCGAGGTGGGGGTTGGTGTCTTCTCTCAAGTAACGAGTGATAGGACAAGAAGAAACAGCCTCAAGTTGTGCCAGGGGAGGGTTAGGTTGGATATTAGGAAAAATTTCTTCACTGAAAGGACTGTCAAGCATTGGATGGTGGTTGAATCACCATCCCTGGAGGTATTTAAAAGATGTGTAGATGCAGTGCTGAGGGACATGGTTTAGTGGTGGACTTGGCAGTGTTAGGTTTATGGTTGGACTTGATGATCTTAAAGGTCTTTTCCAACTTAAATGGTTCTATGATTCTATTCTATGATTCCCATGTGCCTGAGGGGGCTGGAGAGCCACACCAAGTTTTACCAAGTTTGGGGTGTTAGAAAAGTGTAGTGATTAACAAAATACTTTATTGATTTTGTTTGAAAGCCAGCAAAGATTACTCAGGTTTTCTCTCTTTCAAAAAAGTCCTAGCAATAGCAATCTATAGTAAGAGTCCAATTTTGCGTCCATAATGCTGTGATTCTTTTTCCTTATTTCTCAACAGTAATGCAGTTACTTGAAAGGATACTGTAATTCAAAATCAATTGGTTTTGAGCATTATGCAAAACTTCTTCGGGGCTTGCTCAGTTTTACTAAAATTCTGTATGTTCTATTGTGATGCATTAGCATTAAGGAACTGAAACGTGCTTTAATTCAAAATCCGTTCTGTGAAGGTTTTATCTATTTTCTGGTGTAAACTTTCATTCTTGAAGAAAACAAAACCTAGAGATAATTTTAAAGATGTCACCAGTATAAATCCAAGGCAGATCCCCCAAAGTAAAAAATTTCTGTAAGAACATGCTTGGTTCATGAGGCATACATTTTAAAATTGAGGTTGAAATGGTTAAAAACTATCTTAAGAATTCTTATTGCTCTAACATCCGTGGCAGCTACCTGAGAAGTACAGTTGTATCTATATGGAAGTTTATGTATTTATTTTGTTTTGGGATGTTTTCGTGTTTGCTGAGTGTGATGAAAAGATTTGTGCAAAGCTAATGTCTCTGGACTCTGTCTTCATTGTAATTAATTGTGACTAAATGGATGTCACAAGTTCATATGTTAGTGTAACTCAAATGAGAGGATACACACTGTGAAATGATACTGTAACAGCACAATATGATGATACCAGTCCATGTTTCTTCATGTGTAGGTGAACTTGTTTCCCTCAATTCCCGCCATATGCTCAGAAATGTAGACTAGTTTCCAATGTAAGGAGGAAATCAAATGCTGACTGGGGCTGCTTCCTTCAGCAGTAAGAGCTCTAGCATCTGTCCCTAGAAATCTTGCCAGGACATAGGAAGGAGGCTCATTTGAAAGCACAGCAGCTTAAAATGCATGGTTTAAATAAGACTGATCACTCAATAATTCTGTAGAGAAAATGTAACAACAGTTTTAATTCATGCCATGAAAATGTACTTGAATATAATCTTTGCTTGTGGGAAGACAATTTTATTAGTTAAAAAAAAAAAAACAAAAGGGAAGAAAGAAAAATAAAATAATGCTGTAAGTAAGGCAAGCTCAAAGGAGTGGAAGGGAGGGGAAAAATTAGAATGAGACAGTGTTGGGGCAGCATCTATGTATTTGAATAGCTGACCGATCCTATCACTGAATAAAAAAGTGTGAGAATTCCAAGATCATTGCTCCTGCTTCTCTTTCTTTTTCTTTCTTTTTCTTCAACAACAGGGATAAAATTGCATAAAATTCCTGCTGGACAGGAATAGACCTTTTTATTTCTACAAGCAGATGGGAACCGTGCCGTGCAGCCCCCATCTGCTTTGACATAACAGAGTGAACGTCGCTGTCATGAGCAGCGCAGGGTCTCAGAAACCTCTGCTGGCTGGCACGTCTCATCTCTCTTATCCTTCTCTGTGCTCCTATGCAGCTGATGTAGTTATGTTGAGACCTGACCTCAGAGGGGTGAGCTCTGCCACAGAGTAAAGATTTGCTGAGGGGGAATTGCGTAAGCCTGAGGGCTTTCTGGTAGCGCTGCGGCTGCTGCTGCCTGCCCGAGCGTCATGGAAGAAAGGGAAAGATTTTTCTCTTTTTGCATAGTGAGGTTATGCAAACTGGATAGTCCCACGACAGTGGCCTCTCTGGGCTCTCTACTTTATCTTCACAAAAGACATTTGCTCTGTCAGGTGTGTCAACTTCCCATTTCTCCTGGCTGGACTATAAGCACAGAATAGCTAGCTGCTTTTCCCTATCGTTTTATCTGTCTCAAAAAGAAAGAAACATTGTGCCTGTGAGCTTTCTTTCTAATTTTTCTTGTTAACTTAACTTATAAAGTGTTCTTGGTCACACTATTGTTAGAAATATAAAGAAATGATAGCAAAGGGGAGAAAAACCAAGGCAGAAATTTAAAAAATAGCAAACTACCAAGGCAGAGATCTGAAAAATAGTCACCTAGTGAGAGTGAGAATGCCCCACGCCGCTGTTGCCCCCCACCTCGTTTTTTTCTAAAGGCTGTGTTAGTCTTGTGATCTTTATCTGTATCCTTCTGTAGCCAATGCTTTATCCCATATTTCTGGGATTATACCTGCTCATGAAGCAAATATCTGTAAATTGCCAAAGCTACGTTTTTCACATGGGGAGAGATTCCAGTCACTCTCCCTTGGGATGGAAGAAATGATACTGCAGTATATTTACACAAAAAAAGTCACAAGTTGCAATTTTCCATTGGTATAGCATCTTTTTGTCATAAAATTGCTTAAAAAAAAAAATCACGTCTTGGGAGTTATGCATTGTAATTGCTGTCTAAAACCTAATTATACCTTCTTTTTTTTTTTTTTTTTTCCCTTTAAGAATGCTGACTTTACAGTATGTCAGGTACTTTGCTTAGAAAGCAGTGGCTTCCAATTCTTTAGTTGAATCCAGGAAGCAAAAATGTTGATTTTTGAAAGAATTATAGAATGGTTTGGGTTGGAAGGGACCTTTAAAAGTCATCTAGTCCAAGCCCTCTGCAATCAGCAGGGACATCTTCAGTTAGATCAGGTTGCTAAGACTCCTGTCCAGACTGACCTTGAATGTTTCCAGGGATGGGGTGTCCACAATTTCTCTGTGCAACCTGTGCTAGTGTTTCACCACTCTCATTATGAAAAATTTCCTTATAGCTAGTCTGAATCTACCCTCTTTTAGTTTAAAACCATTGTCCCTGGTCTTATCACAACAGGCCCTACTAAAAAGTCTGTCCCCATCTTTCTTATAGCCCCCTTTAAGTATTGAAAGACTGCAGTAAGGTCTCCCCGGAGCCTTCTCTTCTCCAGGCTGAACAACCCCAACTCTCTCAGTTTGTCCTCATAGGAGAGGTGTACCAGCCCTCTGATCATTCTTGTGGCACTCCTCTGGACCTGCTCCAACAGGTGCACGTCCAGCTTTTCATCTACCAGTACCCCCAAGTCCTTCTCCGCTGGGCTGCCCTCAACCCTTTGTCCCCCAGTCTGTATCAATACTTTAGAGTACGTCAGGTACTTTGTTTAGAAAACAGTGGCTTCCAATTCTTTAGTTGAATCCAGGAACCAAAAATGTTGATTTTTGAAAGGATCATAGAATCATAGGATGGTTTGGGTTGGAAGGGACCTTTAAAAGTCATCTAGGGTTGCCCTGACCCATGTGTGGGACCTTGCACTTGGCTTTGTTGAGCCTTATGATGTTCACATGGGCCCACTTCTTGAGCTTGTCTAGGTCCCTTTGGATGGCATCCCGTCCCTTGGGCATGTCAACCGCACCACTCAGCTTGGTGTCATCAAATGATTACTGCATCAAAAAATGCAGTGAAATTTCCAGAGCTCGCTGAGTTTTTTCATAGCCATGTTGCTAAGAAATGAGCTAAATTATGCAGTTTCAAGGCAAATTTAAATTTGAAATCATCCCGACTGAAAGTTAAGAGATATTTAGTAAGAATATCAGCTACAGTTAGGCAGAGATATGTGATCCAATTTATTTGTCAGAGTTGAAATCCTTTCCAGGTTTTTACAGTCCACCTTATAGACTGCTTGTGGCTTTATAATTTTTCACTCAACAATACATGTTTGGATGGTGTGAGCTGAATTTTTTTTTTCCATCTCTGAAATATAAAATGGTGTTTAGGAACTAACTTTACATACATGACAAGACCTAAATTAAATATTACTGGATCAGAAATAGATAATGATTTAGAATAGGTTTAGACACAAAGTTCTTTAAAATATCACTTGAATGCTCAATGACAGTCAAAGAAAGCCTATTACATCGGAATTATTTTGGGGAGAATGGAAAGAAATAGAGACAATAACCCAAAGAACATAGTTTATGTCACTGTATAAGCATGTGCTGCTCCCTCTGTGTGCTAATCTCTGTGTCTTCCATGCTTCCAAAGAGTAGAAAGGTTACAGGAAAGGATGATGAGGATAATCAAAGGTAATCTTCGTTCATATGAAGAAGATAAAGAGGTTGGGATGCTCAGTCCTGGAGTAAAGGTGATAAGTGGGGATATGACAGAGTATGATAAAATCGTAGGTGCCTTAGAGGAAGTGAATATCGTTTTTTCAAATCCCCTTGAGTTCTGGAGGAGCAATTTCACATGCCACTAAAGATATTCATTGACTCAGTATAATAATATCAACATATCTAAAATGGGAGACATTGAACCAAAGGCACTGATGTCCATTGGGCTTTGCCTTTACCCTATGGAGGACCATAACAGCTGCCATTTAGCAAAAGGCATTATGCGTAAGCAGTGCTGTCTTGCAGACACTACCTGGCAAATAATAAACAAGGAAACAAATGAAAATGGGGAATGGTTATGAGAATAGTTAACTTTTTCTGTTTGTCCAGTGCAACGACATGTTCCTTAGCATATAATCTAATTGTGGTGCTAATGTAAGCCCTTCCATCTGAATCTTACCAGACCAGATACTGTTTTTAGATTAAGTACTGTCATGTCTTCCCTAAAGTAAATTCAGGTCAACACATGGACTACACATGCACAAAGCCCCAGGCATTAACGACATTAATAAGACTGTCTCTTTTTGCAGAAAATGAATTCCTATAGCTGTGCTTCTAGCCATTACTCAGGTATCCTGCTCCAGAAAAGGTTTCCAGTCGTCTTTGACCTATGAAACCATATACCAGATCCTGACTTTCCTCCTTGAAGCCGTTGGAAAGAACTAAAACAGAGCTTTTACACATCCTCCCTATCCCACGAGTCACCCTTCAAACGGCATCATCTCAGCAGGTTCATGAAGCGATCAACACATCCTCTGAAGAAATGGTCTTGACTACAGAGGGAGCAGGTATGACTTTCAATTATACCTCCTCTAACTATGCCAAACTGTAATATGTTCCCTTTTTCAAATGTGACTTTAGTGGGGAGACTTCTTTTTCATTGTGAAAGCCTGTTCGCTGTCATTCCGCTCTCTCAGTCTATTATCTATTGAAAATCATCACAGCTAGTAGCTATCTGCTGCACAAGTCAATACTCCATGCATCTGGATCTGTTCTCCACATTCATTGCATGTTTTGCCACTAAATAATTCCAGTCTTCTAGGAATTACTACAGCAGTCAGGAAGGTCCAAGGTTGCTCTTGGTCTCAGTATTTCATATGCTCAACAGATCTCTTTCCTTTTCTTTGCTCTCATGCTATTTCCTCTGGCTTGTTCCTTGCAAGAAGGCTTGTCTAGAGGAAAGTTGTCAAATGCTTTATAAAAAGTCCAAATAATCAGGCCATACATCTTGCCATTGTTGACCTTCATTGTAAATTCTTGCAAGGGAAACCTAGTGTTAGGCAAGAGCTCCTGTGGGGATTATTGCCCTTTCCTTTTATTGGTTGAATATTAGGACTGGGAAAGCCACATCTGGATCATCAGGAAAAAAAATAATTCATGACCTATTGGCTGGAATTGGTATTCTGTGTGACATCTTACTTAAGGATCTCATCCAGTAGTATTAAAAAACGGGTGTAAAAATAGTAAGCTTTCCTTTCATCAAGCTTTTTGACATTAAAAGCATTTGACTGGCATAAAGGAGTCACTGATAATTTATTCTAACATGCTTGTGAAGAAAAGACTTTTGTAGCAGTTCAAATGTAATATTATTTTTTCATGAGAAATCATTTAATACTCCACTCCTGTTAGAACCTGGATTTTTATTTCAGTCTTTGTTAAATGCTAAAAGTTTCTTTGAAACTCATTTATTTGACTTTTTTATTACCGGAAAAAATGTAATTAATGCCTTTTTAACTAAACCAGTTTCAAGAGATTTTATTACTTTTTCTTTCTCTCTTTTTTTTTTTTCCTAGGGGGCAAAATATAGGCATAAAAAATTTATATCTCATATTTACTTTTATTTCATTAAAAAAAAAAAAAAAAAAAAGACAGTGGGTAACTGCACTTGCCACCATCTGCCAGAGCCCATAATGGAAGTAGTGTAATGCCATAGTGACTGTGCTCCAATGTTAGAACTAACTTGAATTTATTGTTGGCCTTGCTAATGCTAGGAAACACTGCAAATCTCACCTGGAAACCATCTCTTACAGTTTCCAGACCTAAACATTTTCAATACTTGCCAGATTCTTCTTAGAGTCAAATCTCAAAAATTTTCTTTTTTGGCACTTGGTCATTTCAGATTAAGTGCATTTCTTCAATGTGCACAGCATGTATCTAGGGTCAAAGTCAAGTTCAGCTGGGGTCAAATCCTGTTTATGTTCCCCACAAGGACCTTGCACAGAAAGGAGATGGATCTGTCCCTAGTATTGATAAGAGTCAATTGTTTTTATTTAGCTCTTTTGGGCTCCTTATTTTCTGGGAGGAGTAATTTATAAGACCAAATGTGAATGTCAATGTGTGGAAGAGAAGAAAGATTAGTACTGCCTTCAGATTTGCTTTTTCATATGCATTTTTTGGAAGTTGTTTCTTCAGATACAGGGCTCTACCTGTGAAATGATTGTTAAATTTCCTTCAAAGACGTTCTCCCCCCTGATCGTGCCTTTTTCCTTTTCCCATTTGCTTGCTTGTTTGGAGTGGAGTGACCAAAGGTGTTTCATAGGGTGATGGTTATGTTTTACACCGGTTTGTTCTTAGGATTTGTTCTTTCTCAGTTGCTAGTCTGTAGTCTACTGGAAAATACTGGTATGTCATGCAGATATAGAAAAGCTTCTGAGGTGTCATTCCACAAAAGTGTCAGTAAGTGTCTTCCTGCACTCTGTAGATGCTAGGTATATTGATTGTACTTTCTCTGAGACACCAAAATTTATCATCTTCATTGTGGAGAGAAAAGTATGAAACTTATTTTCAATGCAATTAAAATGTAATGTCATTATTTTAATTTTATTTGAGTTTGCAGGGGTAGGATCAGGTTTACGACTAATGCTGTCTCTGAAGGCAGTATCTAATGAAAATTTTCAGTAGACAAGGATAATGCCACGGTTACTAACTTAAGAATGGGAAGACGTGATTCCAGAAAGGGTGCAGTAGTGACTACTTTTGGATGAGCACTAGATGACAGAATAAACAATATTACTTGCATGTGTTTGCTGCCCAGAAGAAAAATTTTAGCTTCTTTTCCTTAGAAAAGAGTGATCATAAATTCTCCTTCGCAATACACAAACAGGAAGGCCTTGTTTTTACACAAAGAAATAAATAAAAAGTAAGAACTGTGGTAATTGAAGTTTTTATTATGTAGCATATGTTCCAGATTTTGGTAAAATTAAATAGTTGCATAATTGCCCATTTTGCTTTTAATTTGTGCAAAATGCTGCTAAGTGTTAGTGTGTTAAATATTAAATGTGTGCTGTGCGATACCTTGGAAAAACCTATCAATGTTCTCTTTGTATTTGAGTTCTTCTCCTGAGCATATAGACCACTAATCTTGTTAAAACCTTGACCATCAGTGAATGCCCTAAAAACAATAAAAAAATCCACAACAAAATTATTTGGAAAAAATTTTATTTTTTAGTTTTCATTAGAAATTTAAAAATCACAATTTATTTTCCTATTTATGTTTTTTTTTTAAGTGAGCTTCATAATGCGCCTGAAGAACAGAGCTCAGAAATGAAGCCAGAGAGGTGGTAGATTCTCCTTCCTTGGAGGCATTCACAAGCCAGCTGGACATGGTCCCCACCAACCTGTTCTAGGTTATCCTGCTTGAGCAGAGGGTTGGACAAGATGACCTCCAGAGATCCCTTCCATCCTCAGCCACCCTGTGGTTCTGTGAAATAGAAATCAGAAAACCGTTTTCTATTCACTGTTTGCCATTGATCTTAGAAGGGTTTTAACACGTGCCAACCCTTCTTCCTCATCTATTTCCTGTTAGAGAGTACTAGAAGAGAGCATGCATTATTCAGGGCCCACATTATTTAAATACCACTTACTGAAATGGAGCCAAGACCTTTCTGGGGCATCCATGTGTTGCTGTGACACAAATCAGAAAATCCAACTGCTTTAGATGTAAAGCAGACACTTGTTGTTCCTATTTGATGTGAACTTCTGCCCTACCCTTGGTGAATTCCAGAGAATAATATCTATTAGGAATTAATAAACAGACTCTTCCCAGTTAGAAAATGCCAACAGCTAGATAGACTCAATTTTTTGGAGGTTGAGCTATGAGTCTGAGGGTAACAGAGCACTGGAACAGGCTGCCCAGAGAGGCTGTGGATTCCCCTTCAAAGCTTGCCTGGATGCGTTGCTGTGCAACCTGCTCTAAGTGAAGCTGATATGGCAGGGGGGTTGGACTAGATCGTCTCCGAAGGTCCCTTACAGCCCCTACGATTCTGTGATTTGTCATTCAATGTTTTTATATTTTTGAAAAGAAGAGCGGTGTCCCAGGAAAAATGACAGTTGGCCAAATAGCCTACTAACTAGTTCATTTGGATGGGATTTTCAGCTCAGGACTGTGCTGTCCCTTTTACACAACATTATTAAAAGAGAACACAGAAGTTTTAAATGCCATGAGAATATAGCGACTATGCTCCCGAGTAATGTGAAAGACCTGAATGAGGAGACATTGGTAGAGGTTTCACTGGTTGTGTTGTGTTTGGGGGATTATTTTTTTCTTTTCTTTCTTTTTTTTTTTTTTTTGTGGTGACAGGGGATATAGGGAGGAGATGAGAATTCCAGAAAGAAGTTTGAGAGAACTGATAGGCCAAAAGTTGATACAAATAAACTCACAAGACTGCCATCCCCCTTAAAATTAGAACTGTTCTGTATAACACATGCCATTTGTAATTTAACTCAAAAATACAAGCAAACTGCCACACTCATGAAGGGTTACTACAGTCCATGCATCACTACTGTCCAACAAAACTTTATTCTAAATCATAATTGTTACTATATTGGTACTTCTTGTTGATTCTTCTTTTAGAAAACCATTTCCTTTTTTTTTTACCATTTTTTTTTACCATTTCTATACTTGTGAAACTTACTTCTAAGTTTTCCATGTCACTGTGCTTTGTGTCTGTGCATCCCGCCTGCTAATGGTTTTAGTAATCAGCTTCTTTCCCCTGCTACTTGATTTATTTCAGTACAGATCTGACCTTAAAATAAATCTGGGATTAAAACCTTCATTTTATTTCCCCATTTGGGAACAGATAGCTGTAGGTTCATTGGGCTACGTACAAAAGAAATTTGGATTTCACCCGACAATATTGAAGCAAATGTCACTAAGAAGCCCAGTGACAGGAGAGAGAAATCCGGTTCCCATTTCTTTCTCAATAGCGGGTTCTTAGCCAGTACGAAGGAAAGCACTAGAGAAATCTTTGAATTATTTTTTTTTTCTTCTGTCTGTCTTTATTAGGTACCTTAAATATTTATGGTATATTATCTGTCAGGAAAGAAAGGTTATTGTGGCTAAGCAATAAAGAGAATCGGGATTTGAGTAGCTCCACACTTCTGTCAGAAACAGACACGTTTGTTAGTGACAGCAGGGACCGGGATAGACTGGCCGCATGCTGCCAGATCTCTGATTAAGTCTGTCGCTACAATGTGATGTGGCAGCTTAAGGATAAGAGAAGAAACTCTTTCTGTGTTAGTTACAATGAAAAGAATGATTCATGGGATGCCAGGGTTTTTTTGCTTATTCTCTGCAAATTTTTGTGATTCAGAAGCAGAATGCAGAAGCATTTACACGATTTGCAAGTATTTTCCTCATCGTCTGTTAAATGGTACTTTTGTCTGAGAAAGAACTGAAGAATCTGTCCTGAGTAAAAGTTAGTCTTGCATTATTGTGTCCATGTCCTGGCTGTGTTCCTGTGCAACCTGCTCTAGGTGACCCTGCTCTGGCAGGAGGGTTTGGACTAGATGATCTCCAGAGGTCCCTTCCAACCCCTACCATTCTGTGATTCTGTGATTATTACCTAAATATTGCAGGATGTACCAAATAAAGTTCCTTGTAAGGTAAGTGCTGCAGGTCGTGTTTGCTCTAAGGTCAGATTGCTTCACCATGGGATTTTTTTAATGCCGTTCCTGAACATCAGTCTCTGCAATGGTAGTTTGATGAGTTGCCATTGGACTGATTGGAGAGCAAATTTCTTAATTCTTTTACCATCCTGAAAAAAAACTCCTAATGGATCTAAGGAACTTTCATTTGCTTTGCAATCAAAAAAATGACAAATTAATAACAACAAACACAGGAGCATTTTAGCACTGAAGCCTCAAGAAGCTGATTTGCCTGTCAAATATAAGAAAAAGAAGTCTAGCTAATCCCCTAAACACATAATAATTAGCAAGTTCTCACATTTTTACACCTGAACTGCTGTAAAAAAATTAGGAAAACTGGTCTAAAAAGAGCTTAAAAGAATCACTCTTTTCTCTGTTAATTTGGAAATACCGTGTAATGAAGTTACTGGCAAATGAATCTATACAGTGAAGCAATGAGTATTCATCGCAGGAGGATTTATATTCATTCCCATTGTGACAAGGTGGCTGTGCTGTAAAATCAAAAAAAACCCAAAACACATTAATGTGTGTGATCCACATTTGTTATCACATGCCACTTTTGGAGTCCATGGGCAGTATGTGTCCCTTCAGCTATAGGTCAAGGCTACGGCTGTTCTTGGCTGTCCACACCTAACAGGACTCAGTGGTGTTTTCATCCCTCATGCTGCTCTGCTGCAGGGTGGTGGAGTTGCATTGCATGGGAGGGTAGATCCTTCTCCTCTTTGGAGCCAATGGCAGGTTTAGAAAATATTTTTTCTTTGCAGACTTACGGCTTCTTCTTGTGAAAATACACTACGGACAGCAAGGGAATGGCAGGGCCTTACTTTTGGGACTGCAGAGTGATGTGCAAGGACAGAAACGCAGGACAAAGGGGGTAATGGTATTTTTGTTGGTCTAGTGAAAAGTTTCATATATATTGGTCTAATTATAGTTAAATACCAAATGCGAATGGGAAGTCATTTCAATTCCCCAAGCCAGATGGTCTAATCAATCTCTCATTTAAAGCACTTTGATTTGAAAATTTTGAAAGGGTCTAATGCTTGATTTTATCACATTTAGTTGTGTAGAAAGGTGGGAGAGCAATGTATTTCATGCTCAGGATTTTACAATCTGTCTGCATGAAGTGAAAACTTAACCACAAGAAACATCTTGCTATTATACTAATAAGCCAGACATGCTTTCCTACTTGTGCATTTCTAGCTCTAGATGAAAACCACTAAGAAAGCAAAATCTCCTTAGCCAACATCATTCTAAACCATGTACATTTGTACTTTTTTTCTCCCTGCAACCTGAAATGGGTATGGGTACTGCACTGGTCCTGACCAGTTTGGTTTTCTCTTTTTAAAACAAACAGAGATGAAAGCCTCAGTAAATCAAACCTGGTGAATAGACAAACTCTTGAGACTGGTTAACTGACCTTCTCTAATGACTACGGGAGGTCTGAAATGGATTCTTTCTGAACATCTACGACATTCCCTGGCTGGGGAGCTGGACGCTTTCCCCATAGCCTGTTGACTGGCCTTTCCTCCAATCGTTTTGTAGTGAACGAAGTTTGAAGCCCAAGGGGACTAAGAGATTAATCTATTAGGCCGAGGCTTGCTTTCCTAAAACGGGTTGTCATGTACAAATGTGTTTATCTGGAAAAAACACCATCAGAGTAAAATGATTTTGTATTCTCTACAGTTACAAGGATTTTGAAAGGTTTTCTGAGGCCGTCAGCAAAGAGATTGCTTGAAACAAGTTTTCTGTGGCCATCTATTTACATTAGCTTAATGTGAAGCCTTCAACTCATTTTATACAGGTAAAAAAAAACCCAATAAAAAGTGACCATTACTTCCCCTGACCTCCTCCATTTCCAAACAGAGGTAATGTATTATCTGAAAGAGATTGTGTATTCAGATACACATGTTCTGAAAAAAGAAAAAACCTGCATGTTTTATGCATGTTTTATTCAGTTATTCAGGCTCAACTTTGGTACTGAGTATTTGGATGAGCCTGAATCCCTTGCTTCTCAGTTAGTTTTGAAAGTGGAGTCATTGTGCAGCTATACATTTTGTGCTATTTCGGTAAATTCATAAACGTGTAGGGACAATTTTACTGGAAATTTTTTCAAAAGAATTACCTGACCTTGGGATTTTTGGGCTTACCACGTAATAATTTCTTTGATGGTCTCAATAAAAAGTTTCTAAACTTTTTTTCTAGTGGACAGTCAATGTTCCACACTCAGATTTACTGTGGAGTTCAAGAAGAATGCTGCTTTTTGCTTAACTTTCTCCTGTGACTGATTTGCTAGGTAGCTGCATTCATAACACTCTGCTGTCTCAGCTTGACAGGCTTAGCACCTTTTTCTTTTCCTCTGAACTTCCTTAACTGCCATTCTGGCATATTTCAGGCTTAGATACTTATAACTCATTTTAAAGGCAAACTTATAATGATGTACTGGGAAAAATAGTTCTCAGCAGAATTGTCAGAGCTGGCGGTCGGAAGAATGTATGGATCCTTTTAGTAACAGGAAAGATGGCATCAATCTGAATGGGGCTGACGGGGATAAAAATGAATTTTGCCAAGCACGTTCTGTCCTAGTATTCAGAAGCTGTTTCCCCTGGATCCATATTTTAAGTCATTGATTTGTTACTGCTAAGAATTACTTGCTACTGATGGCCCTGATCTTCAAGAGCTTTGGCCTGGCTCAAGTTATACTTTTTCCTGGTGCATATGTGCAGTAGTTACCTGGGAGGCGTAGAGGAAAACACAGAGAAATACATGGGTATGTCAAATTGAACCATAGTGTTATTGTGGTCCCTGCCATTACAGGTATTGCTGATGCTAGTTCTTTAAAACTGTGTCGTAGAGAAATGAAACATGTCAAAGTAATTACCAGGCTGCCGTTAACATTGTGAGCTATTGCAGATGCCATCCGAGGGGTGAATGATGAAAACAGAACCTCTAGTAAACATTTTTGCAGGCTTTAGTGCCTTAACAAGCATAGAAAAATATTTAGAAAGTGTTTGCCTGTTTTGTCACTATTGTATTACCTTTCTAGTTATTTTTCTCATCTAGACATTTTAAAGGAGAGCAGAATAAACATAGATGTGATTAAAATCTCTATCCATAACATAAAAGATGCATGAACACTTCAAGCCTGGTCTGTAACTCCCTGTGTGGCCAGTGATTAAGTTACCTGATGCTCTTCTCAACAAACTCTTGCTAAAAGGTCTTGATGAGCCTCCTTGTAAACGCAGCATGCCAGCAATTATGGGGGCAAACTCACTTCTTCTTCAACACTACTGACAAAACCAGAAGACAGTGGGTTTCACTCTTGTGCCAAGTCAGAACAGTCCTACTTGTGCTGAGTCTCCACACGGTAGTGTTTCATCTGCTGCTTCTAGCTGGGTAGTTTTTTAATATGTTAAAAGCTTCTGGGTTTAAATGGGAAGGGAAAAAAAAAAAAGAAAAAAAAAAAGAAAAAAAAAAGAAAAAAAAAAAAGAAAGCTTTTTCTTACCAACAATCTATGGCAGCTGCAGACTTCCTAACATTAAAATGCATATGGTTGTATGCATTCACGTAAAAGAAATTCTGCTTGTGTGCCCCAGGACAGTCCTTGCCTTTGCGCATGGGTCAGTAACTGAGGGCAATCAGCATGTCCTCAAGGAGCACTCCAGGTCTGGGCTCAACTGCTCATGTAGGTCCACTTCTTCTCTTCCTTGTTTCCATTAATATATTGTCTGACAAGGTGCCTCAAAGTAGGTTCTGAAGTGTCCATGTGCACAGGAAGCTGGTATTTTTTTCACTAAATATAGATGAAATACTTAACGATGGTAACTGAATTGGGCTCTTCATTCCCTGTCTATCTGCCTGAAATGGGATCTCAGCTGAAGGAAAAACACAAACGAAGGGAGAAGGGCTTGTGTGTAAGAGAGCTTCTGAAGAGGAAGCGTACTTTTCTTTTGGTTATTTTTTTAAAATATTTGGTAGCACAAGCACACAAGCTGTAAAGAATCGACAGTAGTGACTGCAGAATAGGGTGTTTGCCGAAGTGATTGATACTGAAGATATATTCATCTTCTCCTGAAGTTCAACAACACTTCTTAAATAAGATCAGTTTGAAAAATCCTTCACTGCAGAAAATGATTTATCTGTGTGCAGTCTGAAGTGAAACAGGTTAGAGTTTATATATAACCTGGAATGAAAAAAAAATAAAAATGATTATATATTTGGGTTCGTGCCAGGAGGTGAACACTTTGAAAGTCAGAGATTTGCTCAAAAGTGAGAGCTATTAGGAATTTCTGGAAAGCACTCTCCTTTTTCAGCATATCAAAGCCTTTGTTTGTGGTCAGCAGCTGACATCTGTTTCTGTATACTGGTGTATCATAAGTAGCTTTTCCTGCTTTCATCTAAAGATTAGAAGATAATGCTCTAGGGCCAAATCTTATCCTGACTTAAACCACTGAAGTTAATGAGCAAAACTCTTTCTCTGTCACATAAGTACACCTGCTGCCCTGAAGTGTGTTTCAATGATAGAACTTATAAAAGCACAGAATATGTTACTGGTTTGTGTTTTGTTTTGGTTTTTTTCTCTCAGCAGCATGGATGCAGCTTCAGAAAAATCAGTGAAGGTGGTCCCTGAGGGGTTATACAGGGTGTCAGCAGAGGATTTTGTCTCCAAAGTTGCCATAACACATTTGAGCTAACCTTCAGACAACTCACCTTCTAATTATACCTTTTTTTTTTTTGTAATGTAGCAGGGACAAAAAGAATCCAAAGCAGAAGCTAATTCACATGGAAACAGATAAAGACACAGGTAAAGACAGTGTTTTGGAAGACCTGCGTTTACACAACTGAAATGAAAAAAAAAAGTAGTACATAGAAAACTGTCACTGGTTGGAGGGATCTTTGAAGGAAAACAGTAGCATAGAATGAAAGCTCATAGCCCGTAACTGGATGGTTGGACAAACAATCCACAAACTATGTGGATTATAGTAGGGAAAGATAGGGTGGTCCAGTGAAAAAGGCTTCCCTGGAAATGAGAAGTTCCTTTTCAGGTCCCTGCTCTGTCACAGGACCTATCTATTAGAGTAATTTTTAGTGTGACAATACTCACATTTCTACATACCTGATTGTGATGGGTTGACCCTGGCTGGATGCCGGGTGCCCACCAAAGCCACTCTATCACTCCCCATCCTCAGCTGGAACAGGGGAGAGAAAATAAAACAAAAGGCTCATGGGTTGAGATGAGGACAGGGAGATCATTCGCCAATTACTGTCACGGGCAACACAGACGTGAGATGGGGAAATTAATTTAATTTACTGCCAATTAGAAGTCAGAGTAGGGTAATGAGAAATAAACAAATCTTAAAACACCTTCCCCCCACCCCTCCCTTCTTCCCTCCACTTTTCTCTACCTCCTTTCCCCCGAGTGGTGCAGGGGGATGGGTAATGGGGGTTGTGGTCAGTTCATCACACGTTGTCTCTGACACTCCTTCTTCCTCAGGGGGAGGACTCCTCACACTCTTCCCCTGCACCAGCGTGGGGTGCCTCCCACAGGAGACAGTCCTCCAAGAACTTCTTCAATGGGGGTCCTTCCAACGGGCCGCATTTCTTCACAAACTGCTCCAGCGGGGGGTCCCTTCCATGGGGTGCAGTCCTTCGGGAACAGACTGCTCCAGCCTGTGTCCCCCATGGGGTCACAAGTCCTACCCGCAAGCCTGCTCCAGCGTGGGCCTCTCCATGAGGCCATATGAGTGCTTTCATACGTAAGAGTGGGTAAGCAAATATGCCTCATTTTTCTATACCAACCATGCCATCTCTTACTCAGATGCAGTAAAAAAATGTCTGCTGATATTTTATTAAACAATAATCCATACCATCAGGGCATAAACTAAACTAATTTGTGCATTCAGAATTCATTTGAGACTATGTTCTTTTTGTCAATCAAGTGGGAAGAGAGAGAGTGTTTCCAATACCATTGGCTTAAGTAGAGGTGACAACACAATCTCCACAAAAGCATAGGAAAGATTCGTATCTAACTAAGGCACAATCCCATCATAGCCTCTCGGAGCTGTCAGGGCAGAGGACCTTGCTTAAACAGCTTAACATCTATGAGGTTTATGCACATGCATCTGACAGTTTCTGCCGTACTTGGCGTTCCCTGTATGTGATGTTGTGATGAGCACTGAGTGGAGATCTGAGCACTCTCCATACATAAGACAGAATATTCTTTGTGGGTGTCTTCTCCTTCCCTTCCTTTTAATTAGGAACAACAACAAAATCCCCAGGAAAACCAACCCAAGAGCCACCAGACCACCTGTAACTTCAAAGGCAGCAATCTTGGAGCAGAGCAGCTGATCGGGTAGGCACAGCCATGAACAGACCGTGTATTTCACTACCTGAAGTTGAACGATGATCAAAGTCAGTTTTTTATATCATGATACATCAGGGTACAGTAGTAATTTGGAAAGAGTCCTGCATCTACCTCTGGACTCACAGTATGTTTATAATGTGGGGACCATGAAAACTATGCTTATTATTGCAGCTTGGGTCCTCAATGTATGCTAGTTTCTATCTAGGGCTCCATATCTACTGGTTATAATTCATGGTACGGAAAACCCCAATAGGCATTTTACAGGTGGTATCCATAGGGATTTTGCCTAATTCGTCAAGCTTATGCTTAACAGGTCTCATCACTACACATGTATTTTGCAGGCCAAATTGGAATATGATGATTGCATAAAAGTATTTGTGCTTATATTTTGTAGGAAAAAATATTAAATATTATAATCTACGCATGTTCATATTTCCTGACTTTCTCATTTTATTATTGTCTAAATCCATTGTTCCATCTGTTTGGTCTTTTGTTGTTTCCTAACAGCAGGCAACTATATTGCGTTAAAAAAAGACAGAGCAGAATTCAGGTTCATAGATTTTTAAGTCTAAAGGGATCTGTATAATCCTTTAGTCTCACCTGAATAAGACAGAAGTTGGAGCTTCCTCAAATTTCTGCCTCGAGTCTGAATCCCTAGTTGAACTGAGCTGCTCAAGCAGGCAGCGCCTGCCTCGACTGCAGCAGCTGTGTGGAGGGACTCCTTCGTGCTCTGTGGCAAACTGTTCCAGCAGCTACTTCTTCTCACTCTTAATATTCTACAACATTAACTAAGACAGAGTTTGTAGTGCTTGAGCTTCTGGTCATAAATCCTTAAAGTTTTGACTAATTTTTTACAGAACTTAACACTGGTGTTCCCAGCGGACCTGTGGCATCATGGAGAGAGAAGGCCACTCTGGAGCAGGCTTGCGGGTAGGACTTGTGACCCCATGGGGGACACACGCTGGAGCAGTCTGTTCCTGAAGGACCGCACCACGTGGAAAGGACCCACGGTGGAGCAGATCATGAAGAAATGCAGCCTATGGCAAGGACTCACATTGGAGAAGTTCTTGGAGGACTGTCTCCTGTGGGAGGCACCCCACGCTGGAGCAGGGGAAGAGTGTGGGGAGTCTTTCCCCTGGGGAGGAAGGAGTGTCAGAGACAACATGTGATGAACTGATTGTAACCCCCATTCCCCATCCACCTGCACCACTTGCGGGGAGGAGGTAGAGAAAATCTGGAGTGATGTTGAGCCTGGGAAGAAGGCGGGCGGGGAGGAAGGTTCTTTAAGGTTTGTTTTTTATTTCTCATTACCCTACTCTGACTTCTAATTGGCAGTAAATTAAATTAATTTCCCCATCTCAAGTCTGTGTTGCCCGTGACAGTAATTGGCGAATGATCTCCCTGTCCTCATCTCAACCCATGAGCCTTTTGTTGTGTTTTCTCTCCCCTGTTCCAGCTGAGGATGGGGAGTGATAGAGTGGCTTTGGTGGGCACCCGGCATCCAGCCAGGGTCAACCCACCACAGTTACTTTCTGTGTGCTATTAATGAGTGAAGAAACTAAGTCAACACACCACAACAAATCCAGAGAAAGAAAGTAAACTAAAACCTGTGAAGCACAGAATAATGAACATATGGGGAAAAGGCAATTAACACCGAAAAGTTGAAATGGATTCAGAAGACAACTAGATTATTTTCTTTAGAAGCAGAGCACTAGAACAGTCTGGTAACATACAAATGAGTGAATGTAAACATAAACAGAAAAAGAGCAATCATTTTTAGCCAAATGTTTCTCCCCCCCCCCAAATATTTTGCAATCTGCAATGTAATACATGCTTTGGGTAAGAAATGGTGGAAGAGAAGGAAGAAAATAATTTGTAAACGTCTTAAATTTGTGTTGCGGTTTATAATATACCTCCTGTCATACTTTAAACGTAGAATCAATTGTCCCTGCAGGGCGAAGTCAGCTGCAGCACTTCTCTAGCAAAGTCAGCCTACCTTTCTTCAACTAGATGAGGCATGTAATTGGTGATGGGTTTTATCACCAGCCATGGAACTTGCTCATTTGAAAATAGAACCTGAATTTTATTTGTGTTGCTGGCTCAAAGCAGGATGGTGTCTGAATGTCAAATCAAGGAGTTTTCTATGTTAGGTTGCACATTTTTAACCTTTCGTATACAGGCATAAAAAGAAAGGGGACTCTGACCCAAAAGGAGGCAAGAAGAAGCTGTATTTTCTATGTCTGCATTGTGAACAATCTAGTCAAGGATCTGCTCATCCAAAGTAAATCCAAATGCATGACAAACTCAACTCCTTTTATGGGGGTTTGTTCATACCACTACTGTTGCGCCCCCTTGGGATTTATGTGTCTTTCAAATATTTACAGTATCATATTACACACTCTTGAGAGCATTGCCAAGTCCTACCTTGGCAACGTGAATGGCAACTTCTCTCCACTTTTGTCCTTCTTCCTTACTCTTAAAAATCATGCAGGTTACTCTTCCCTGCTACTGACTCAATATTTTTCTTATATTTGCATGCCTGGAAATGAAGCATGGTGTTCCTACTACCCTCACAGCTGAGGCGCACTTGTTTCTTTTGGCTAATGTGAGTCGGACTTTTGCATCTTCAGTCTAGAATTCTGTCAACTATCAGTTATTTTTCAACATTTGCATTTAGTATCTATGTCATTTCCATAGAATAGGTTTTCCTGATTTATCTGAAGATTAAGTAGACAGTATTTTTCTAAAATTTAATTTACTGGGTCATTTTCTGTAGTTCAGTTCTTTTGTTTTATTTCTCTGTTAATGTTTTGTATCCCCTTCCACTTTGGCTTAATCTTTATGTATCATTCTGTGCTGTTTATTACCTTATTGTAATGATTAATGAAGATGGGAACCATCACAATACCTTATATTGATTCCCATAAACTATCCTCCTTTCCTATCTAGATTAACCAGCTCATGATAGAGCCTTTCTCCTTGTGAATCTATTAGGTGAAAGTCTTTGTTTAAGTGAAGGCCTTTTATTGCCAAGTCAGTCTGTTAATGTCAGTCTGTTTACTATGGAAATGGAATACCTTGAGATGGTGAAAGAGAAAAAGAGGAAGGAAACTTACTCAGTAGCTACTTACACATGTCCTGTAGGGTAGGTTGGATGGGTTCTCTCTTATAGTTCATTGCCATAATATTTTGTTTTTGTAAATCCAATAAGATGACAAGGATGATGATGTGTCCAGGATTGGCTTCTGATTAGCAGCTGATGTTTTGGTGACAAGCATAATGAAAAACTGACTAGAGGGCTACTGAAGTAGATAGTTCTTCTGTTTTCACCAATGCATATACTAAATTATTGTGGTCTATTGCTAACACTATTTCCATAACCCTAGACTACTTTGTTTCCTCAGGAGCACTTAAAGTTTTTTCAGATAGCCCTTGAAATTTGCTTTTCTTCTGGATTTACACCAACCTTCAATGCCACACTGTCCAACCACTTCATAAAGTGTTGGAAAGTAGCCACAATGTTGAAGGAGAATTGAGGCAGAGAAAATAGATTATATAAGGTCATAAAACGTTCATAGTAAAATGAAAGCAAACCACCTCTATTCATCTTGAGCTGAAGGTTATCCTACTTTCCCTAGGAAAATGTATCGTCAAAATTTCTGTGAAACTTAGGAGAGGTTCCCTGTGGTATTTCTGGCACCACATTTCTGGCAAAGCAGTGTAAGCTACAGCAAGTACTCTGACACACAATAGCTGCTTTCAGGTATTTCACTATCCCCCTGTCTCCAATTTTAGTAGTTAGACCGATAAAAATACAGTTTCCTTTCCTACAGGGAAAATGGTGGAAGTGACAGCGATGCCCACTTCTCACTATGCTTTCCACCTGAATGGTTCTTTACAGCAAAGAATGTGCCTTTGTTTTAAAACAAAGAAGCCAGTTTCTTTGTTAAACATTATTCTTCCTTGGTTAAGGAAAGCAGTTTTAGTAGAACAAATACAGTTCTAGCTAAGAAACATTTACTAAAATGCCCTGAAGAATGCATGATTTTTAATATTGAAACATCCCATTGTGAAGGAGAGACTGGAGTAATCTCTAGATGATTCTTTTATTTTCTGGACACAGTTGGACTTTGTCCTAGAAGAATTTTAGAAAAAATGTGTGTCTGCGCTGGAGTGTATTTTTGTATGTGTATGTAAGATGAAATTATGGTTTTATTAAAGACAAAAGGAGTTTTGTCTTGTCACCTAGAGAAAAGACTCAGGACCTGAAAAGCCAGGGGGTTCTTAGGGGTCTTGTAATGTATCACAGCATCCATCAAGATGGAATGCATGTTAGGAGGCCGATCTGCATAGGCACGTTAGTGTATTTTGAGGATATATTTTTGGTTTGGTCAAGTTGTGAATTCTGTGGTGCCCAAAGATTTGGAAATAAATTTTTTTTTGCTGTTATCTGTTTTAGCAATGAATGATCTATTTTTCTGTGTGATTCAAATTTTTAGTTATTTGTAGAAATCATCAAGCTATCTGTGTATGACAATTTTTCTCCCTATTCTAGTCTTCTTGCTGCTTTCAGGTGTTTAAAGTTGCTGAGCAAGAGAGGTGACTTTTAGCCTGTTGGGTTGTTGACCTTTCTGTCAAAGCAAACGGAGGGTTTATAACAGATTTTACATGCCTGCTTTTTGAACTATGGTAACATAGCTCAAAATAATGTGTGATAGATACAGTGTACTGCAAAGGGTAAGGTTATGTTTCAGCCTATACTAGCAACACAGATAATCACTTTATCCTCCATAAATCTGTATTTCTGTTGACATTTTGCCATTTGAAACTTTATTCATTTCCCTATGGTGTTTTACATTTGTTTTATAAATGACATATGCACAAAGCTATGCCATGGTCTGGAAGAAGGGGAAAAAAATCTAATATTAAGCCCTAAAGGCATCTGTTCAGTAACCTGTATCTGAGAGTAAGGCAACCACGCTGCCATCTGTTATATTTTCTGTATGATGGCTGTTGCCTTCGTTGTAGGTTATTGCAGGTCTCAAAGGGCTACGCTCACTTTGCCTTTGAGCCATTTTCTAGAAAATAAAAAATATCTTGCATTTTCTCCTGTCACTGCACAAGCCGTATTGTAAAGATTGCTTCAATTACTAGATCACTTATGTTATTTTTAAGGAGAATTGATTTTGGTTTTGTGTCATATAGATGAAAGTCAGCTCTCTAAAAGGCTTTTAAAGTGCTACGCTGTTGTACTTTCAAGTACCTGAATGCCTTGCATGACTTTGCATAATGGTATGACATTATTTACTATTTATTTCAGATATTTAGTCAGAAAAAAACTCTTCTGAGGAACCATCTGCCATCTGTGTACAACAAAAGGAAGACATTCCTTGGAGTTGAATGTTACAAAACAAAAATATAAAACAACATGTATAGCAAGGGTTTTTTTCAATCTTGTTCCAGCCACTAGTCTTTCATGATCTACATCAAAATAAGTCAGATGTTTTATGAAGAAAAAGTGACTTTACAGTCAGTATGTTCGTGGCTCTGCTAAGTGTGAAAGGTGCAGTACACTGCTGTGATCCTTCTCAGTAATTTAATTTCTTTGCCAAGACTAACAAACAGGAAAGAAACCCCCCACCACCACCTTTTCACCAATATTTGGATTTAAACTGTGGCTTTTCTGTGCAGCAGAATTTTCCTCACATTTCTGTATGCAAGAAAAAAAAACATTTAAACATTTCATGTCTCTGTGAGGATGAAACACTTATTTTTGAGGAAAGAAAGAGTCCAGACTTTTCAGAGCACTTTCATGACCCCCAGTTCATGAAACAACAAATTAATGGCAAAAATGTCCTCCCCCCACCCTCCTGTCCTTGTTTATTTTATTTTTAAGAGAACAAAATTACATTTTCTCCAACATGAAAGATTTATTAAAGCTGATAGCTCTTCGTGGAAAAAATATTCCTAGATCAAATAATAACATCAAAAAGAGACTGGAGTGGGGGTATTTGTAGTCCCTTCTTTAAATTCCTTCCAGGAAAATCTAGTCTGTTAACATCTGAATGTTTTGGAGGATGTGATTGTAAATTCAGTACTTACAACTCAGTGCTGTAGAGAGAGTTGGGGGCCGGGGGGGGCGGGGGCAGGGAGGAACAACAGACCTTTTCATCCAGACAGACTACAATGGCAGTCTCCTGAGCCAGCTCCTCTGTTGTTTACCACCGAGTGATTCCTATAAAATGGCAGCAATTTTAATCGTAATATTATGAAAGCCCTCAATGCATCATTTAGCACCTTTTAATGTCATCTAACAGCTGAAAACAAAGATGACAATCGGCATCCTATTGGGCAGTTAGTGTTCGGCATAATAATTTTAGAAATAAAATTAGCAAATACTTTTTGAGTTGCAGTTTACTAACAAGTAATATAGGCCATGTCTTTGCATATTTTACCTTATGTTCTCCTGCATGAAGAAATGAGTTGTAAATATGCTAAGCTATTTCCTGTTTCTTGAGTATGATTGAATGAAAGCAATTGCAGATGAATCCGGCATTTCTTTAACCAAGATACACAGTTCCTGTGAGGTGAGCAATAGATTAGATTAACCAGTGTCTCATTTCAGATAGAACCCTTATCTCTCTCCATTTCATCTTTTCTAAATGCTTTCCTGTAATTTAAAATGGTATTTCAGGGTTCATCTCAGTGATGAGGTGCTCTTATCCTGAAGAGCAAAAGAAGACAAGCCTGTTTGGAGGGGGAAAAGGAAGTGGAGAGTCCTGCAGCAGGGCTTGGAAAAGGGGTAGGGAGGTCAGAGCACCTTTTTGAGATGGACCAGCCACCTTTGTGTTATGTATTCAGTCCCTGCGAACCTACTGAATAAGAAACATGAAGTGTAACTTTGAATTAGAGTGGATTTAGAGGCTGGTCTCTTCTGAGCCAAAATAAGAAAAAACTATGCTAATCTATTGGAAAAAAATAGATAAGAAGATATAAATCCCTTGGACATGTGAAGTACGGACTCAGTTTCTCAGATATTTCCCTGTATTTTTCAATGAACAATAGTAGATTTAGATTCCAGTTCTGTTTTGGCAAATGGCTCAAGTGAATCTGAGTGTATCCAACTTTTCTTTATAGCATCTGTAGATTTTCACTTTTTGGTGGAAAGATGAAAGGCAATAAACAGAGATAACTGTTTCTCCCTGTGCTGGTGCAATATGCATATTTTGAACTCTAACCACTTTCAGCTGCGGGAAGGATTATCAGGTAACCGCTCCTCCTTCACGCACACAGTGTGAGGAGAGCGACAGTTCAGAAAGCAGCAGCCAGTTCCATATCTGATTGTCTTTTCTTCTTATCCTCCGTGGCAATAACTTCTCAGTGTGGAGTTGGTGAATATAAAGAGAACCTGAAATATGAATGAGTGCAATTGTTCTTTTAATGACTTCATTAGTGCTGGTATGTAACTTTGATAAAGTTTGTCCAAGAGTAGGAACTGTGTGATTAACTGAAACCGGCAATGTTTTCTAGATGCAATGGAAAATCTGGTTTAGAATGGATAGAAAACACCTATTAAGCAACCCAGGCCATCTCCTCAAAGTGCAAATTTTGCAGAAAACTGTCATGAGAAAAGGAGTCAGAAGATCTCTAAAGAAGCACATTGTATTGCTCAGAGTAGTTTTGTTCATATTCCAGAAGCAAAGGTAAAGGAGGCCGGCATAAAAAAAACCTGATCTCAATCACTTTATCAATGCACAGGATTATTAAATGGAATTGAATGTGACTAAGAGATGGTAATGGGTAGAAGAAAAACAGCTTCTTTTAGACAGTGTTACTTACTCTTTTTTTTTTTCTGTTATCCAAGTTACTGATTATTTTGTGGTGGAAGGAATCTAGACTCAGGGGGCAGTCTTTGGAAAGATGAAGAAAAATGTAGTGGTGACTAAGTGTCTGGTTTTAGAAGGGCTTTTGCAATCTTTTGCCTGCTGGTCACTGAGGCTATGGCTTAAAAAGTATTTAAACATTTAAAGCCTCCTGGGGTCTCTGATAATTTTTTTTGCTGCTGTGCAGCTCAGTTCCTATTCTACCAAATTCCTTTCCTGCTCACCTTCTCTTTTTTTTTCATATTGACAGGAACAGGAGACCACGTCCACAGTATATTTGGAAAAGTATTCTTTACAAGGCTCCCTTTGGAATTATTGCCTACATTTGTTCATGAATATGGTGTCTTGGCAGCTGGCTTATGATATCAAACCATGTGTACAGTGTGCCCCATTTTATATGTAAAAAAAAGATAAAGTTATAATGCCATGACTCTCGAAAGGTGAAATCTCTGCTAAACACTACCATGCAAGACACAGAGCCCTTTATCACTACTTTAAAAAGACAGAAGAAGAAACAAAGCTTTAATAAAAGCAATCCTTTCAAAGCTGACTTTAAAAATCTAGACTAGAGAGCTGTGTTTTCTGCATTATAGATACCATTTTCCTTCTATTCAGAAAAATCTATTTAAAATTAACCTTTTGAAAATGGCTAGGGGCAACTCTAATTTGTTATGTGATGTCTTCCAAGTCCATGTTTGGTAATTAATTTGTTGTAATTGCCCATCTGTTTATCCCCAAACTCGTCTTTTGACACATTCAGTCTTTAGTCTTTTACCATTTACTTTGTAAAGTTTTCTCCTGGCCTTTTCTGCTAAACCTAGGTGTCACTTCATGGTATTTTCCTCTCTTTATCCACTTCCCGTGCTTTCCTCATTCTGCAGACATGTCCAAGGAAGAGGCTTCTGCTCCAAGGAGATGACACAACATTGAGAATGACAAAGGCACTTGGCAAGACGTGGGAGAAGAGACCCTGAGGAGTCATAATTGGACTAGGGAAGAGAGGGAAAGAGGTAGGTGCTTGCGCACTTCACTTTTCCTCCAAGTTTATAAAAGAAGCCTTTTCAGTAACTTACTCTTCCTTCTGTGCTGTGGTGTCACTGAAGAGAAGGAAACTTCCCTCTGACCAGTGGGATTTCAGAAACCATGGACCATTTGAAATGGGTTGTGGCAAGTTTTTTTCATAATAGAGCAGATAGAATGAAGATTACAGATACATAGATGTATAACATTGCATTGATTCTCTTAACGCTCCTGCACACAGTGTGCCCTGGAGTACCAGCTGCCAGGACTATGACACCATTAGAGTTGTTGCCACATTGATTAACCAAACCATCTGTCACTGTAAGATAAACCTGAGGATTTTTTTTTCCTGAGATAACAGAGAGCATCCAAAAATCAACAAGACTTGATTACTTAGTATGACAAAGCCAACATAAATGCCCTTGAGAGAGCATCTTATTTGATATCTTTAAGTACCACATAACAGGGTTTGCACAAAATGAAAAAAATAATAAATTAATTGGTCCTGCCCACAGAAATGTTTGCTCAGTTAAAAACATTTCAAGCTGTTGCAGGTAGGAAAATAAAACCTTTCTCAAAGGATGCTATTGTCTGCCCCATCATTGTCAGAATTTCAGATCAAGTAGGTTCAAATCTCAGGAGCTGAAAATGCTGAATGACAGTATCTGATACACCAATTGATGTGACTAATGCTGGACAACTCGTATCTTTATTGAACAAAAATTACTTTTCTGTAAAGCTGTTCTGTTCCAGGGCTCTCAGCAGGCTAATGCCCATTTCAGATGTTTTAGAAGGCAATCAAAGATATCCATGAACAGTGGGTAGAGCATTCAGTAATCTCCCCAAATAGTGACAAGTCAGCGATAGGAAAAAATAAGTGTAGTCCTTCAAAAACACTATGTAATTCCTTATGGATTCCGAACCTTAAACATCTCCAACGTTTTGATGCTAAGAAAATATCTAAAAACTAGTATCAGGTTCCCTCTGGAGCCCATAGTAGAGTATGTTTAATTTAAAGATGCTGAATGACCTCACTGTTTAGAATTACTTTGTGACTGCATTATATTCTTGAGATATTCTTGATCGCACAGCAAAAAAGTGCTTGTGGTAATTGGAAGAGCTAGATCAAGAGTAGAAGTGGGAGTCTGTTCCTGCTGACCTTCACTATCCCAACATATTTGAACTGCTTTGTTGACACATGTGGCAGCTAAATGAACTGCACTGTTCCTTTCATGACTGAAATATGCATGAAAAGGGTAGAAGACCTGGGGAACAGCCTTCTTCACACCAAAGGAAGCCTGCAGTTAGTTCTTGCTTCTGACTACTAGAGGAACAGTTAAATCTTCAGGAAGTTGCACATAGCCCATGAAAGGGACTATTTCCCTTGTAAGCTGTGTAAACCAACACCAGATAGAACATTTCTGATCAACAAGAGCTTCATCTGTGCTTGTGAGTGCTTAATTTTAATTGCCAACTCTAATTCCTGGTATTGCCGCGAGAGTAAAAGAACTGTAGAATCGTAGAATGGTTTGGGTTGGAAAGGCCCATAAAGATCACCTAGTTCCAACTCCCCTGCCACGGGCCGGACACCTTCTGCTAGACCGGGTTACTCAACCTGGCCTTGAACATTTCCAGGAACGGGGCATCCACAACTTCTCTGGGTGACCTGTTCCAATGTCTCACCACCCTCACAGTACAAAAGCCTGTAAGCTGCTATGCAGTCTTCCCGGAGCCTTCTCTTCTCCAGGCTGAACAACCCCAACTCTCTCAGCCTGTCCTCATAGGAGAAGTGTTCCAGCCCTCTGATCATCTTTGTGGCTCTCCTCTGGCCTTGCTCCAACAGGTCCATGTCCTTCTTATGTTGGGGGCCCCAGAGCTGGATGCAGTACTCTGGGGTGGATCTCACGAGAGCGGACTAGAGGGGCAGAATCACCTCCCTTGACCTGCTGGCCATGCTTCTTCTGATGCAGCCCAGGATAGAGTTGCCTTTCTGGGCTGCAAGCACACATTACTGGGTCGTGTTGAGCTTCTCACCAACCAACATCCCCAAGTCCTTCTCCTCAGGGCTGCTCTCAATCCATTCTCCTCCCAGCCTGTATTTGTGCTTGGGATTGCCCCAACCCATGTGTGGGACCTTGCACTTGGCCTTGTTGAACTTCATGAGGTTTGCACAGGCTCACCTCTCAAGCCTGTCCAGGTCCCTCTGGATGGCATCCCTTCCCTTCAGCGTGTCAACTGCACCACACAGCTTGGTGTCATCAGTAAACTTGCTGAGGGTGCACTCAATCCCACTGTCCACCTCACTAACAAGGATGTTAAAGCAGCACCAGTACCAATACCGACACTTGAGGAAAAACAGTTTTTCTATATTTGCTGCTAAAAGTTCAGGAGAGAAGGGTGAAAGAAGAGAGTTTTCTTACATAGAAAAGTAGGTACTAGTTTAGACAATTAGCAAAACTAGGCCTTGGGCCTAGCCTTTTCTTTGTACAACAAGACATTGCCAGAATTCTCTCTTCTTTGTGGTTCATATTCTCGACATAATTTTAAATTTCTTTTTCCACAATAACTGCCAGACAACTGAATGAAATAATTTCTAAATCTTTCAGGCCCGATAGAAGTCTCAGGTTTCATATATATGCAGTCAGTCACTGACATACATTTCTCTGTAGTCATTCATTTTCAGACATTTTTCTTGCTCCTAGCTCTGTCAACACTCTTGGTTGCTCTGCTTTTCATTTCTTGCCTTTCCATCTTGAGAGAGCAAGGAGGTAGCCTCTTTTCATTTCTTTCCTCTCCTGTGTGGAAGCAGAGATGCTATGTTCCCATCTTACAGCACAAGGTTCATCTTGGACATAAACAGGCACTGTATATACACACAATTCCTGGCACACAATTCATCCCATAAAATTCATTAGCTATCCAGCAGTTGAGTAAGACGACATTAATTCTCAGGTCAGAAAATACAGCATCACCTTCAGCTTGTTTATCTGTGCTTGGAGCATTACACAGCCATTGATGGTTCCCTTTTTATTAACCCTTACATATGTGTTTGTGTGTGAGCTTAAGAGGATAGAAAAATGAAAAGGTGGGCTTATGGAATTAAATCTTAAGTTATGATTATGTGAGACAGTGAGATATTGCCCGAATTAGAGTCATAATGAAGCATAAAGATAAAGCAAAAATTTCCATTGAATCATATATAAATGTAAAAATGAAGATTTCACACCGGTGAATGTCTTCAAAGTTAGGGAAAAGGTCTTTGCCGTACTGATTTAAGAGTTAGGAAATACCAGAGGTATTCTTCAGAAACAATCTATAAAATGTCATTTTGTTTGGACCATCCTTTTTCTCACTTCCCACAAACTATGTAGATGCACTATTCAGAACTTCTCTGCAGGTTTGCCTTTGAATGTCTCAGCAAATATAGGAAAAGGCAATTCTATATAAGAAAAGTGACCTTTAGTTAGATTTTATGCCAGATGCATCATTATGTGTATCTGTACACACTCCATCTCAGCTTGATGTTCTGAATACTTCTACCCTATGCCTTTAAATATTTAGACCTTTTTGCCCAATAGATTTATTAGGTATCAGGTGCAGACCTCATTCATTTTTGCATGTGAACATTTTTCAATTTTAAATTATTCTCTGCAGTATGTCTTTGTCACCACTTGGAAGCTCTGGAGCTCTGAAATAATGGATTCATCAGCTGAAATGACATTGGCCTCTACCGAAGTTTCTGTGCTTTCTCTTGCATGCTAAAGAACTTTACAAACAATTGTTAGGAAAACCTTGTTGCTGAGAGGAGAGATTTAAAAAGTGGTTGTAGCTGTGTGAGGGCAAAAGATTCTTTGTGTTCTAATATGAGGACAAAATCAGAAAGTGCTAGCGGGAAGACCTTGAGTTTGGGACATTGCTCCCAGGCACTCTGCGGAGCTCTGAGAAATGAATGGGCTTCATTTACTGCTGAGGATTCACCTTTCTTCACTCTAATGTTATTTTGTGCAGACAGGTCTACATGCAGCTGCTGTTTCAAAAGCCGAGTGTGATTTTACATGCTCAAAATGACAGATGGTAAAGACTCAGAGAAATATTACATGTATATACATATTGTTGAACAAATACCTCATTAAAACACGAATTACACTATTACTGCTACGGTTGCACTATTATTTTCTCTATTTTACTATAGAGATTTTTTTAAGTACTTCCTCAGCTCTCTTTTCCATATGAAACATTTAAGTAACACATGCTTTCAAAATAGTGATGGAGGAAATCTCTCTCAAAGGAGAACTGATTCTCAGATATAAATACTTTGAAAAATGGGGATTGTTTGGAGGCGAGAAAGGTGCTTGCTACGTCTTTTTACAGCTTCTCTGTGCAATATCTACACAGATCATATAATAAAAAGGTCCTTATTCATGAGCAGGGATTTTATACTAATAAGCAAATTTTGTTGCTATAACTAGTAATATTCTTGTGTATAATGTCTTTTTAAATAATGCATCCTTGCACACAGTTTATGTATATAACACAATATAAATATTGCAATGACAATACTTTCAGTAATCAGAATGGAAAAATGTCCTTGATGCTTTCCTGTTTCTTTTTTACAAAACCTTCAGTTCTTGTTTGATGCTCAGTGACTGTATTCTAAGGCAGTACATTCAGCAAGTATTTGTTTCCTCAGCAATAACTTTCAAACTTAAGAAGCATTAAGTGCCCCTAAAGGTTGTACAGAAAGCTCTTTCTAGGAGGAATGAAGAAAGAATTGTTTTGGCAACCGCATCTTGGCTGTAAGATATTGAAATCCAACTGATATAGGTGGAAACATTTTCATTGACTTCAGTGAATTTAGGATTGAGCTGACTAAAAGCTGATAGCCTCAAATTCTCCCCCTAGTAGTAATAATACTTAATACCTATTACACTGGTAAATACCTCTGTTTCTCTGTGCTCCTGCTTCTCTCCAGATGTTGTGATGAGCCCATGCTGTGTTTCTTTCCTCTGGCCCTAAAATGTTAACAGATTTCTACATGATATGTGCTTTGACTCTAAGAAACTATAGATGATGCAGGAAAGGAAGAGAGCTTTATTTTTGTGAATGCATTAAGGTTACTTCCTATTAATTAAAATTAATTTGCTGATTTTTTTCCTCAGTCCCATTATTGTGCCTACAAAACCCACTAACAATTTTATATATAATAATGTTAGCATAAGCTGTTTTTTTCCTGATTTTTTTACTGGATTCTTTACCTGATCATCTGTTATTGCCTCTGCTACATGGCAAAGAGATTGCTTCCTGATGGCACTTACTTGTTGGAAAGTAGAGATTAGCTTTCACTGTTAATAACATAAGCAGGGAAACACAAGGGATTTTTTTTTCATAATTATAATGTATTCCATTGTGTATGTTCACGGTCATTTTTTTTATAATATGCTTAGACACAAATAAGTTGGCTGAACTAGTTTTTAAAATAATTAATAAATTAAAAGTATTTTGATCCCCAGCTTTTCTCCTGAGACACACATTATCCTTTCTAAATAGCAGCAACCACAGCTGATTGAGAAATACAAAATTCTGGTCTGTTTCCCAATTTGTGTTTAGTCCTGTCTCAACGCTCCCCCCCCCCCCCCATTAAAAAAAAAAAAAAAGGAAAAAAAGATTGAAAGAAATAAAATATTTTTATTTAAATTATAGTGAAATAAATGGCAAATCCAAGCATAGGTTGAAATGGGAATCAGAAGTTCTGACTTATTTTCCCAGAAAGGATTTCTTTTACTAAATCAATCAGGTAAGCCAAAAGAATGCAGATTCATAAAACTCCTCACTGTTTCCTAAAAGGCATTTTTCATGATAAAGAAAAATTTTTCGTGGTATTTTTCACTCACCTATACTGAAGTAAGGGATGCTGCTGTAATATACCTTCAAGGAGCTCCACGAGGTTTGTGAATGGACTACAGCATGTGCACAAGCCATGTATTTTAAGGTTACTCATGATGTCATATCACAAAGCTATTGGTGTTATTGGTATCAGTGCTATTGTTGCTATTGCTCCCAAAGCTATTGGTACCAACCAGTGGGCAGACAAGTTCCTTCATTCTGACGTGTTCCGTATTTTAGGGTTTTGTGTTTTCTTGGAGAATTGGGTGTAAAATCAACTTTAATCCAACTGTAATCCTGTGCTTGGTTGCTTAACAAAATTTCCATCCATTTTCTGTGGTTTCCCCCTCTGCCTCTCTCTGTCTCGCTTTCCCTTGCTTTTTCCACCTCTCAGTGGTCAGCAGTAAGCAGGGGGGGCTTTATTCCTTCCTTTTTTATGGGTTATATTGTGGCAGCTGCCCAGTGTGTAGCTCACTATGAAAATCGTTGCTTTCCAGAAGTTAAAATTTCTAATTATGGGTACAAATTCTTCTTCCTGCTCATGGGAATGCCACTGCAACCACAGCGATTGCTCCCTGCCTAATACTGCCATCGCCCATCCTGCTTATTCTAAAGAGCAGAGCTGGAAGAGGGGAAGATATAAAGAGATCCCTAGTGAGTTTGTGGCAGGGATTCAAGGAGTGTAGCTTTACAGTGGCTATTTCAGGATTTCACGAAACCCCAGTGTAAGCCAGGGGATTGGTTTCACTGCATAGTCCAAAGCCTGCAGAGAGATGTGGTCCCTTGGGCTGGGCTGCTCTGTGGCAGCCTGGAAGGGCAGAACTGACAGCCAGGCATCTCTGACCCTTCTCAGGCAGGGCACACCGCCAGCCCTTGTGGGCTTGCCTATCACTGTGTACAACTTCTTGGATAAGGGGGAAAATATGGAGAGTCTTTAGAATTAATTCTGAAAAGAAATTAATTTGAAACTGTATAGTTCTATTAAATCCTCAGTGTAACGAGAAATGAAGAAAAGCATTAGCGTTCGCACTTACTGTTTCAACTCTGTGCAAAATCATTAATCTTCATTCAAACATTTACTTACTGAATGATTAAAACTGTTAAACTTGAGCTTTTCTTACCAGACATTTTAGTAAAGATTTTGTTTGCACACTTTTGAGGTCCCAGCATAGGTGCCATTTGCTTTGCTATTGGCATGTGTATACCCAGCCCAGAAGTGGCTCGGAGATAGAGGGCTCCTGAAATACATACCACATTAAGCAGGACACCTCAAAGGGAAGGCAGGCGAAAGTTTTTTGCAGAATCATTTCTCAGAATGGTTCAAAAGAAAAGGTAAGTTTGAAATATGTGGAAAAATTCCATCTGGTCTTAACTAGTCATTCAATAGATTTTTATCTTTGTTTTTCTTAGAAAATACCTGTCTTGGCAAATTCAAAGCTGTAACAAACAACTTAGGGGATAGCATAGGACTATAAGAGCTCTTATAAGGGGTTGCACAGTAAAACTGTGCCTGAAATGTAGTTGAGATAGAGGAAAAGCAAGAGTTTTGATAACTTGATTTCTTGGGGTCAAAGGGAAGAAAGTCACTGAGATATATGGGGAAAAAGGTAGAGGATTTGATTTTTTCAGATTTTCTGTTCTTTTCCTACAATTTTCTTTGACGTCCAGGCAGTATTCTGACAAGTGGAGGCCCTGAATATTGCCAAAATGACCAACTTTCAGCTTCTTGTTCTGGTCATAGATAGGACCTGCACTTTAGCAATAATTTCAAATACTTACGGCATCAAATTGTTTCAAGATGACTTTTCTCTGACCCATTTAATTTTGTCTTTAGGAAATATCAGGTCTGCCTGCTAAAATGAGACTACATTTCAGCAAGCTTTATACACCGCAAGATGAAGAAAAAATATCCCTAAGGTTTGTATTATCTCACATTGTTTTGCAGGTTTGACACAGAGGCAAAGCATTAATAACCTCAGTATTGATTAAACTGCTATGATTACCATTGTTATCTTCAGGTTCTTAACTTTGCTAACTGATATTAAGCATTTCTTATTTCTAATACCGGGGAACTTTTAAGGCTACTTTGAAGGAGAATGAGAATCAATTGTGGATTTCAGTGGAGTGACAAAAGAGAACCCTTTCTGAAAACCAGAACTAGTGCGTGAATATTGACTTGTAAGTCCTTTGCCACAATACTTCCTTTGCTCTTCCTTCCACTAATCCATTTTAAAATCCCACAAAAAACCCAAGCACTCTGAATTTTTCATGTACTGAGTAAACATAAGCAAAACAATTGAAAGCAGTCGCATCTGAGTGGGAGGCAGCAGACTTTGAGTGCATAAACTCTGATGGCTAAAGAAAGAGTATCTTGGTAATTAGAGGGTTGTTTCTGATGGTGGCCCCTTTTGGCAATCATACCTGTGTACCCATAGACTCTGGGTAGCATCCCAAACACGACTGACCCATCTTTACGGTTGCGACAGTAAGGAGTCAGATTTGCAGTGGCAAAAGCAGAGCTTTCGAAAGGGCAGGGTGTCAATCCTACTCCTATTAGAGCCAGTGAGACTTCACCAGAGAAGTATTTTTGGAAACCCCACCTGTAATCTTGCTGTCAACGTGAAATGCACATTTTAGAGTCTATTTTTCATGCTGTAATAGACCTCTGGAGAGTGCAGGAAGAAAATAGCACCCACAGAAAAGAAAGCCTACAAAAATGAGTCTTGAAATAATGGCAGGCTAAAAAACAACTTGGGACACCCCCTGCGTAATGAGGAAAGACATAACGCAGAGGTGATTTAAAATAAAAGTTTAATATTAAAAGAGAAACAATGTTACAATGACCTTCACTCTATAGTTCTTTGAGGCATGTCACCACGGCCGTTGGTTAGGTTTTGGCAGCAGCACAATCACTGTGATCTCGGTTAATCAAGGCAAAGAAGCATTTTCTTCCCCGTAATTGAACTGTTTCCTCCCATGGGCACAACATAAGTCAGTAGATTTGCAGTCATATCAGTGGGATAACCTTGCTTAATAAAAACTAACAGAAGCTTTCAACAAAGTGCCAGACAGCTCAGTAGCTGATTCTCCCTGCTGCAGAGGTTACAAGTTACTGAGGCCAGGTGAAGGTATTTTGACTCTTTAGGCAAGGATGCCAGAAAGATACAAGAAGGTAAATGCCACCAAAAAGTGCAAGTACCCGAAATGGATCAGTGCTCAGTGCAAATTTCTGCATGAGTCCATTAATCACATCAAGGGACACTTCCATCCTTAATGGCATTATAATGAGCAAAAGCTTAGTATTTAACTAACATCAGCAATTGATAATGCTTGTGGAGGATTTTAATGTATTACTAATGCCATAGAAATTGCTGGAAATAGACATGTACAGGAGTCAGTTGAGATTTGATTATTTCATTTCTATTTTTGGTAGCAACAAAGTTTTCAGCAGCGATAGTAACAAAGCCAGACATCAATATACTCTCCACAACCTGCTGCAGGATTTACTGGGTGATGGAAAAATCATGAATTAACATTATCTGGGTTTTGCTGCTTCAGCAACTTGAATGAAATCTGATGCTCCAAGCAGCGATCTCCAGCTTATCCACTCTAATGGGATGCTGTGAGCAACATCACATGTTGCTTTTCCAGTCAGCCTAGGAGATGGCATAGCTATGGAAAGCAGAAGGTATAAGCAACCTGAGAGGGTCTTGTGGGCAATGTGCTGCCTGCGAGCCACAGCTTGGGAATCACAGGCCTGCAGCCTGGGAATTGTATTGACGTGGTTTTGAACTGCTGCTCTGAATTCATCTGTGTCTTTGGTATCAGGGTAAGCCTCTCTTATTATTGGAGGGGTAAAAAAGGAGGAAAGAGAGGAAGTTGAATAAGGCTCTAACGCCTCCTTTTCGTTTATAAAGCTAGTTAAAATACCTGCATATTTTTAATTTAAAGTGATTTTGCTGAAAATTCTGGAAAAGAAGTTGGGTAGCTAGTCTAGAAAATAGCTCGATTTGATTTTTACTATTTGACTTTTTCTGTCAAGAATTAGTCATTGGCAAAGACCTAGTGCTGAATACATTATAGAAATTGTATTTTAAGTCCATGTACAGGGGGATGTGGTATAGCTTTCTCTGTCAGAGCCTATAATTGCAGTTTAATAAAAACATCTATAACTATATCCAAGGAAGCTTCTCAGTCACCATATGTCAGGTGACAGGTTTTTATTTTTTTCTTTTGGTAAGCAGTACAATAATGTGACAGTTTTTCCATCCTGGTAAATACCAAAAGCAGTGAATATTTAATGCAAATAGACATGTTTATTCTGCATCAGAGCTGAATGTGTTTGTAAAACTAGACCCACTATGTTTATCCTCCTCTTATTCCCAGTCCTTACCTTCTACCACCATTAGTATGCAGCAAAAATTAAAGCTGTCGTCCTTTCCTTCAAACTAGTGCGTAGCCAAGTAATGATTTCACATATAATGGTGTTGACCATCAAATTAGACTGAGATTAGATAGGATGTAATATCTTTGCTCAATTCAGCCATGAGCTATTAATGAAAACCTAAGGTTGACTTAAACAAAAAAACAGGAGGGAAGTATCACCATTGCCCATTAAGATCAATGAGGCAAATGTTTGATAGCTATCTGTTTTTTCTTGAATACTCACAACCTTCTTGATACGGAAAACCGAGATAGCCAGCAGATGTAAAAGGTGACATCTTGGGAAAAAAGCTGCATAAAGCTCTTCTTAAATGTGCCTCTTTATAGCTCAGAGCATCTGATTAATGAGTATTTCGTGATACGTTATGTTTTATGCCCGCGATTAAATATCTATTACACTTATACTTACAAGTTGTTATAATCCTGGTTATCTTACAAGTATTTTACAAAATTACTCAGCGTGACAAGCCACTTAAATTACAATTCTCAAATAACATCAAAACATCCTCATGAACCTTAAATTATTTCTAGTCCAAGAAATGAGTATGTTATACCCCATTAACAAATCAAATATCTTCCTGTATTTTAAAGTAAAATAATCCTGGGGTTTTGGTGGGTTTTTTGGTTTTGTTTTTTTTTTTTTTTAGTTTTTTGGGAGTTTTTGGGGTTTTTGTTTTTTTTTTTTTTTTTCCCCTCCCCACAGTTTCCCAACAGCTCGGCATCCATGGGTATGTATTTAGACACTCTACTATTTCATAGTATTTAGAACTAAGACAAAATGATTATGGCAAGACTACACAATACAGTTGCTTGTGATAATAGGGGTCTAAATTAAGGAGATTCCTCAGTTAGCTTGTATTTTGATATTCTGTTGCTTGCTGCAGCTTAACTAACATGAATCCTACATATGAAGGCTGCATATGAAGCACTGGTTGGAACACATCATATCTTTCATCAGGGATACGTGACTGGACATTTTCTGCATGGGAAGAAGTGTGTAGGGAGGAAGGTTGTAGGGCTAGTTCTCACTAATATTGAGCGTAGAAACAGCTGGGATATGCACAATAAGTATGGAAATGAGATGTATTATTGGCAACAGGGACCAGACACAGGCTAGATATAGCTTGCTACGTTCCTCTCTTAATTTGTCATAAAATTGATACATACGGAATAAAGAGCTATTTGGACAACCTTGAAGGCACAGAAGTTGAAAACAAACACAAAAACTTCATGCAAATTAAATTTAAAAGAACTTTGATATACACATCTGAGAAAACGTGAAGGGTGAGATTTTAAGAAAACGGTGCTGTCACAGAACCCAACTTCACAAAAAAAGTGCCAGATGTAAACCTTTATTAAAGACAAGATAGATACAAGTTTAAAAAGATTAGTTGCTTGAATGAAAAATCATTTGTTTGTATCTATTTTACTTAATAAAAGATATATAATTTGCTTTAAAGATTATTAGATTTTTTAAATTTTCTTTTGCTGGAAGCAATTATGAAACTGATTTTTTAAAGTGAGTAGAGGTTTTAACACATATTGAGTACTTAGAAATAGTATTTACTTTAAAGTCTCTGAAAATCATAATCCTTAAGACCCTCAAAGTGAGTTCACGATTGGTCATGTTATGAAGCTGAAGTCTGTCCAATACCTCCTTCAGCAGAATGGTCCTTTGCTGTCAGCGGAAAGATTCCCTTCAATCCACAAACCTTTATGAAAGGTTGCTTTCAACATGAAAATAATGTTTATACCTTTTTCTGTCATTTTTATCATGAGAGCTTGGAGATAGGTTATCTTCTGCCACATCACACAGGGTGGTTGTTCTACAGCTGAGATTCATTTCATTGAAGGAGGCACAAGGCATACCTGAAGGAGGGCAGAATGAAAGGGTTTGTGGTCTGCCCCCCCTTGATGTAGATAAATGTAGGCTTGTTGTGTCTTTAGTGTTGTTGAGCCAGAACATTTCTCAACTGCCAAAATCACACAAAAATAAAATGGATTCACAACTGGTGTAACACTATGTATGACATACAAGCTAACATTTTCACAGCTTGCCATCAATTTTAAAGTCTGTCTTTCTCAGTAAGCCTTGCACTGGGGAGGCTTTTTTGAATGAGAAATCACCAGCAATGTGGCATTATTTATGGGATTGGTCACACACTAGATGTGCTATGGAAAGAAAAATACTGTTGTTCATGCTACTCTTTGCAATATTATTTTTAATAATGTGCATAATTTTAAACTCCCAGAGTAGGGTCCAGAAACATATATCCTCCATCGCTTTTCAAATCTGAAGTTTTATAGGCTTCATATTTGCTTGTTAAATGTAAACTTCCCCTTAGCTTTAAAAGAGTGAAGTGTGTTTACTGTTCAACTTGTTCTCACAAAAAATACACATTTATTCTGGCAGTTTGTATACCTGCCTTGTCTGAAAAATTCTCCACAAAGAAGAGTGTATGGCAAGTTTGTAAGCAGAATAATTATTCAAAACCAAATATTTTCTTCAGTCCATTAAGCAATTTTACAATGGAAACATGAAACTAAATCTTATTTTTAAAAGCTTGGATTGTAGAAAAACCTTGAAAAGCTACAGTGGAAATGGCATAATACTTTTTCATAGGCTAATAAACATTTTACTTGAAGGGGAGACAAACTCTGCATTAATAGAAGTCGTCATAAGAAATGATAAATATTCCTGTGTGCAATTCATCACAGGACACACTTTTCCAGTAGATGTTTCAGGAGATGGAATTTTTAAGAGTTTCCCGTACACCAGATCCTGAAGCTTGAAATTCCCCTGTGTTGCAAAACCCAGAAAGGATGAATTTTATGGTAAGATAACAAGGTGAGAAATGTGTGTTTATTTTATATATGCTCCATTTAAGCTATGAATTTTCATAAGTAAACATCAATATTAATCAGCAGGTTTAAGTCTTCTGTATTTACATGCAATAAAATATATTCTTGTCTATAAAGGGCTAAAATTAGCATTGCTTGTTTTCCCAGAAGATAGTCCCATCTGAAAAATTTAGCCCTCAGTATGCAAGAATTTTTCTTTTTGGTGCACCTTTTAACTGATAATTAAATATATGTGAAGACTCTTAATTTTGAAAGGAATGCAGAGTGGCATCCCCGGGCACGCTATGCCATGAGTCAGTGTGTCAGGGCAAGTTTTTCAGTGGTTTAGTGTTCAGCAGTTCATAACCAAGCAGTGCTGAGTTACAGGCGATTCCAACCCCCATCTCTGTTTTTGCCATATGTTTGCATTTCTCTCCAAGGGTATATCCATCAGAGATGCAGACAAGCAGCACTAATCAATGGATATCAGAAAGGACTTGGTTACAGTTCTCGTGCGAAGCTTAGAGTAGCTGTGTCATGGGAGGCATGGGAGGTGCTTGTAGTTAGCATTTGGAGCTGAATAACTACATCCAGGGAGCAAGAATGTGAGACCTGCAGTAGCTGTCTTTTGGGGCATTGAGATTATTCCTTCTTTTTTTTTTTGACGGTCTGTAAGAGTAAATGGGAGTCAGTTCCAGGTGTCTCTTCATTACTGCAATTTCTAGACTGCAGAAAAATACATCAAGGTATTTGAACAGCAAATGATGTAGTGATAGGAAGCACCTGATCACTATTCCTCAACACAACAGGAAGCCAGCAAGGTGACACTCAGACTTAATGACGTGTGCAGACTCCACAGCATTGTGGAGTGCTAGTAACTTCAAGTTCCATTTTTCCAGTTAGAATCTGTAATAACAAAAGAGAGATACAAATATTATTTGAAATATGTTTTGTACTTCTTCTTCCTACAAATCTACAGTATCCTTTAAAGACAATAATAATAAAAACTTATCTACTTGTGCTTCTGTTGAATCCATCCTTACAATTGACAGCCCCTCAGTGAACTAAAAGCTGGCTTCTATACTAGGAATTTATGTTAGACCTGCCCATTCAGTCTTTTTAAAAGCAAAAATCTGAATGCACTCCTTCATATAAGACTGGTGTTTTTGTCTGGTTTGCAATGCGTAATGGGGGCTGTGGCTGTTTATTCATGGCAACAATGTTGTATATACCAATGTCTGGCCATGACTGATCTAATTTTTGATTTGTGCTTTTTAAACATTACTTTGCAAAAGGTTAATTGAGAGGAAGTTTATTTTTAAAAGCAGACTTTGAAATAGTTTTTTTATAGGCATGATGACTTCTCTGCTTCATTTGCATGACTGTTGTGATAAGAAACATATAATTACATTTGGCTTGTCATGTTTGGGACCTTCATCTCTTTGACGTCCCACTTCAAGATAACAGCATAATTAGGGGCATGAATAATTAAATATGTGCTTTTCCTGGCATGATTTTTACTTGCTTTAGTATAATATATATTTATTTCTTTTTCTGTTTTCCTTTAATTTTGATTTTGAATCTCATGTTTATATCATAGCCTGTGTGTACAAAAACTCCATAAAACTTCATGATCTGAGATTATTCTCTATGAAGTTCTTTCACAGGTTGAAGAAAGGAGTTGCCCACAATGTCACTAAAAAACAATTATGTTTGTCCATCAGATTTCTGAATTTGCATATGAGGAAATAGGACCAGAATGAAAGCTGAGGACCTTCTGCTCCTTTTTCTGCTCCATTGCCGTCTGTATGGGACCTTGGCTGTGGTGTCATGCCCCACAGCACTTCTGCCCCTATGTAGTGCCATAAACAGGTCTCCCCCTGGACAGAGTCCACAGCTATGCACACACATGAACAAAGCAATGACAACTCAGTCTGGTTCATCTTTAGCTCAGTTGTCCTTTTGCTTCATACTTCTCTTATATGATAGATTTTAGGGACATTTCTGTGCTGTTCAGGGCCAAGGTGAGAGAGATTGCAGGTCTTTCCCCCAGCACCATCTTGTATCACTCATAATTTATGTCTTTTTTACTCAAGTGCACTCCACAATTAGCACAGAACTGATGTTTTCCTTTGGGACATAGTCCTTAACCTTCTTAACATATGAAATATTTACATGTTTCATACAACACGAGCATATAATGGGGTTTTTTTCTGTCATAATAATTTTCTGGACATGCTGTTGACAATGCAAATATTCACGGATGGTTTGGAAGGGTGTTAAGATTTTCCTAATCAGTATCTCAGAAAAAAAATGTAGAAAGAGAAAAAAACTTAACTGGGTGGGGTTGGTTTTTTTTACAGTATGGATAATTATTGATGTCAGCCTTGATGTGGCTGAAAAGATTGATTCTATTTATGTGGAGAGTCTGCTGCATATGCTGACTATTTTGAAGAATTTAGTGTAACAGTGACAAAACTGGTGAATGAGGATTCCTTCCATTGAATGATGGAACCAACAGATGTCCTGTTTGTTATCAGATAAAGCTAACAAATAAATACTAGACAACTTATAGCATATTGGAATACTAGAGAAACAAGCAAGCCTGAGACTCAATGTTTTTCTACTGTAAGCATTCTTACGTCATCAGTAGAACCACTCAGATTCCTTAGATTTAGGATCTGATTTAGTACTTGTTAAAATAAATAGATATGCTTTCACTGAACTCAGTCAGCTGATACAAACCCGTGGACACAGGCAGAAAGAAAGGTGAAATTAATTGAAAAAGAATGAGCTACTGTAATGCTTAATTAGAGGGAAAAAAAAAAAGATTAAAAAAAGACCTGGAAATAAAACATGGAAAACTTGTAGGCCCATTTGTGTGGACATTAGGATTACAGGAAAGAGAAGACTGAGGATTTATTACAGTCAATAAAGAAATTTTGCACATGTGGATTGCACCTGAACTATGATTTCTCATATCTAGCAACTGCAAAGAGCCTTTCTTTGATTTCACAGTGTAGACACAGTGATTACATGGTCATTACGCAAAAGTATCGGTAATGTGTTTTAAAGAATTTATGTTTTCACATTTTTTTTTCTTCGGTTCTAAACTTACATGTTCTAAAAGAAAAGGGGATTTGGAATGAGAAAACAGGATTTTTTCAGTTTGAAAATGTTAAACCGACTATTTCAAATGTCTAGGATCTCTAGAAATATATTTGGTAAAACAACTGCACTTAAGCTGGCCTTTCTTGTAGAAATTTTCAGTACTGATAAGTTCAGCATTTTCTAACAGAAAATTCTTGCTGAATTTTTAAAACCTTATTAAAAATATTTAATCAAAAAATCTGCATCTGCTGTTTTATGTAAATCACCAACGGGACAGGCTTTACATCTAAACTCCATATTCTGGGCTTCCTTATTTTAATGGAAATATGACAATTATTGCTATAAAATACTTATGTAGAAGAATACTCAATTCTGTAGTCACTGGGGCAAGGTAAATTTGAGCCTACCAGGTTGAATGTAGGTGTGACTACTGTGCCACCAGTCTCTCAGCTGTCTATGCACGCGGTACTTTACACGTGTATATATATGATACTCAGATTTGGTATGAAGTGTGAAACAGATAGACTATGCTGAGTAACAATTGCAAGAGCTCCTAAAATTTGATTTCTGGACTGAATGTTCAGACTTGTCTGCATGCTTGGAGGTGAAGATTTTAGCTGTGGTTTAGGTGAAAGGCACAATTGCTCTTGCAGACTTGTGCAAGCTCTCTGGTACAGACTTGTGATTTGGTTCTGCTTTGGGCAATTGCGTGATCTCTCTTCTACAAGAAGATCTCTTTCTACACAAAATTCTGCACAGATTTTTTGCTATTTTTGCAAAATTCGTGATAATGTCTGACAGGGCAACAGGCAAACAGAAAGTGATGTATCCACCCTGTCTGGTTGCATAAATCTGTCTTACAGAAGAAAGGGGAATAACAAGCAGATTTGCATCCTGAAACTGCTAGCTGTAGGATTTTTGTCATGTAGCTGATGGTATGTTGTTTCAATCTACAGTCTACCTGTTACCTCGATCTGATAGGTTGATTTATGTTACATCTGACAGAGTAATACATATGTAACAGATGTTAAAAATTATGCTTGAATGTGATGAATATTGTCAGATATTGAGTTTTTTAACTCTGACATCTATATGGAGAGATAGGTACAATTTTCCTCTCACTGAATTTCCTGACTACTTCTACCTTAAGTGGTAAACCTTTAGAGCGATGCAAACAGATTTAGTAATACAGCTTCCACTTAACACTAATAGGACTTTTACAGCTAATTTCCTGTGCATCAACTGGAAAATATGCCACTTAATATAATCTAAACATGTATTTATAGCTTAATTATTTTCTACCACTAGACAAAATGCAACATTACATAGTGCCATAATTTATTTTATATGATATCCTGTAATAATATATAATATGCCCTTGTTGGAAAAAACATTTTCACAATGTTTTGATTATGAATCTATACAACTAAGATAAATCTGACCATCTTATGTGTGCATAGTTTTTTAAAAAAAAAACAAAACCCCAAAGCGCAATGAAAACATATCAGTCAAGTTGAAGAATTTTATTTTGGAAACTGTGATGACAAACAAAATGAGAAACACTTCTGAAACATATACTAAAATTGAACCTACTGGAATCACATAGGACATAAACAATGGTTTTTTTCTTGGTGTACGTAGTAGAAGACTTTGTATCTGAAATAGCAGAGCACCCCCGCTGTTTAGAAAAATCTACCCAACTGATGAAAACACAGTGTCCCTACTTTTAACAATGTCCAAAGTGTCTGTCCCGAGTGATTATTGCACAGAGTGTTTGAATTCTAAAAAGTACAAAGTTTGACAGTTGCAGCAAAAACCAGGCCAGTTAAAACAATTTTTTTTTTGGTTTGTCTTCCCCAGGGTGCGCTTGATCAACCAAAGTCAATTTGAGAGTAAACTGCAAGCTTCCATGAAGAGGCCTTCAAAAAAAAAAGGTAAAATGTTAACCTGCCGAGAGTATGTAAGACTGTAAAGTCCTGTAAATGATTTAGGAGAAAAGCAATATGCAAGAATTCCCAGTTATTGTACAGTGGTTACACTTGACATAATATTGGCTTTCAGAATTTGCTCACACCAGAGAAAAAACTGGTAATGTTGAACTGAGCTGTCCCTGGCACCTTGTAGGCCTCTGTGGAATAATTACGAAATTGGCCAAGAATACAAAAGTACAGCATTGTTCACACATTAAGGAAAAGTATAAAATCAAGAGGCTTCTGAGGTAGAAAACAGCTGCAGCTGGCATGCGAAGAATGCAACATCTGTGGTTCCCTGGACAAGGATGCTTGTGAAGCTACATGAGGTACAGGACGGGAGGTAATTATTCTGTGGCCTTCTCTTATGCAGATACAGGAACAAGATGGTACCAGGAAACAGATAAGCCACCTAACTAGCTTACTGTGGAATAGATAAGCTGCCTACTCGCTACCCTGAGCCAACATTTTCATAGAATCATAGAATTGTTGAGGTTGGAAGGGACCTTTAAGATCATCGAGTCCAACCTTTAACCTACCCTGACAAAAGCCACTTCTAAACCATGTCCCTCAGTGCCCCATCTACCCTTTTTTTAAACACCTCCAGGGATGGTGAATCCACCACCTCCCTGGGCAGCCTATTCCAATGTTTAATAACCCTTTCAGTGAAAAAATGTTTCCTAATATCCAATCTAAACCTCTCCTGACATAACTTGAACCTGTTTCCTCTCGTCCTATCACTTGTCACCAGGGAGAAGAGGTCAGCCCCCATCTCTCTACAACCTCCTTTCAGGTAGTTGTAGAGGGTGATAAGGTCTTCCCTCAGCCTTCTCTTCTCCAGGCTAAACAACCCCAGCTCCCTCAGTCATTCTTCATAAGGTTTGTCCTCCAGACCCCTCACCAGCTTTGTAGCCCTTCTCTGGACACGCTCCAACACCTCAATGTCCCTCTTGTAGCGAGGGGCCCAAAACTGAACGCAGTACTCGAGGTGGGGCCTCACCAGTGCCGAGTACAGGGGGATGATCACTTCCCTAGTCCGGCTCACCACACTGTTCCTGATACAGGCTAGGATGCTGTTGGCCTTCTTGGCCACCTGGGCACACTGCTGGCTCCTGTTAAGCTGGCCATCCACCAGCACCCCCAGGTCCTTTTCTGCCGGGCTGCTTTCGAGCCACTCTGCCCCAGTCCTGTAGCGCTGCATGGGGTTGTTGTGACCCAAGTGCAGGACCCAGCACTTGGCCTTGTTGAACCTCATACCATTGGTCTCAGCCAATTTTGTCAAATTTTGATGAAATGCTGTTCTTTGTGTGAACTTTGCTCATTATAATGTCATTGTAATACCAAAACACACCTCCATCCCGAAGGCTATCTGCCTCCAAAGTGTGACTACTTCTTCTTGAGTCTGTGCCTTGAATTTTTCATAAACTATACCTTTAAAAGTGAGGCGAGAGAATTTTACACCAATCATAATAAAAGTATGTATGACTAAAGTCACTCAAACTCCACCTTGAAGATATCAAATAGTGTAAAAATAGCCTGAGAGAGGGGGGATATCAGGGAAGACACCATCGCGAACTAGTCGAGAACTCCATCACTGACCTCCGGGAACAGTTGATGGGGCTGAGCCTTTCTTCCCCCCATAGGGACGCCTTTGGGTAAGACTTGAATTTAGAAATTTCTCTAGAGAATCTCTATCCTACATTTATAGCCAGGCTGTATTGTTTATAACTTTGTCACACGTTTGGTATACTTAACAATATCTTTATTTGCACATGCTTTGCAGACAGTGTATTTATCACCGGCAATCCTAAGAACATATATATCTGTTGTTTAAATAAACTGCACTTTAAGTAGCTAGTCATTTTGGTTTCTCACTGAACACGGACAAAGACTCGAGAGTGGCCGTGCTAGTTCATGAGCACAACAAGGCTGAAGGTGCAGTGCACTATTAGTGTATCCAAATCGTAATAGTTTAATACATATTAAACGCGATTGGACTGATAGTGCTGAATTGGGCATCACTCAGAATTTTAACCTAGCCGCACCTGGCCTCCCACCTTGGTGAGGAGTGTTAGAATGCAAGGGGGTTTATTTTCTACCAAAACAGCTTTGTCCCTTTCACGCAACGGCCTATCACTTGTCACCAGGGAGAAGAGGTCAGCCCCCATCTCTCTACAACCTCCTTTCAGGTAGTTGTAGAGGGTGATAAGGTGATAAGGTGAGGGTGATAAGATACCACATACTACTCATGATCAGAAATAACAGTTACTATGAGCTATTATAGGTTACTGAAGATGAGAATGATTAAAATAGGCTGAAATGTTTGCTGCTTAAGGAAATCTGAAGTTTTCTGCAAGACTTGGGAAGAAAATGACCAATGTGGTCCAAATGGCATGCAGCATGACTACCAGTGTTAGGAATACCAAGTGAATTTGGTATCTAGCTACTAAATACACTAGAAGAATATGTACATTAAAGCAACCAGGGAAATGACAATGAAAAACACGCATGATAAGACCGACGGATCTAGTACAATTCAGTGAATATAATTCATGCAGTTGATTAAATTACTTTTTCTGCACTTAAACATATTGTACCATAGCCCCTTATTATGTTAGCAAGAAAGATGGTTAATAAGATGAATGATTGTTCTTGGTATTTTTAATAAGTTTAACACTGTGGCAATAACTTCCATGATGTACACTGTTTAGAATAATTGCATCGTAGTACAGGAAAATATATAAAATATTTCTAATGTCAGGTGCCAAAGCTTAGCAGTAAGAGTCTGGTTGTCATCGTGTATAAGTTTGTGCTTCATTTGTGCTTGCTGAGAATCTGGCCTTTAAGCATAATGATTTAATTTCAAATTTGATCAAATACATTTTAAATTTGGGATTAGTTACTTTTTCAGACAAAACAACTCAGATTTACCTGAGACTAGGTTATTTATTGTATGCACTTCAATGTCCTGATAGGATTCTGTGAGTCACATTGTGTAAATACTTACACAATATTAGATGCAGAAGTATACCTTTTTTTTTTGCTAAAAAATAGCTCTGTGCTTCAGAGGCTAATTAGGAGGTTAATTAGGCTGTTCTCTCTTTTTTAGAGAGTAAATCTGCAAAAAATCTTTCTATGTCATAAATCAGAAAAGGTTATAGATATTCTGTGCGGTTTAGCACATAAGTGGCAAAAGTTAGCATAAGATCAACGTGACATACACATCCTTCTTCTCTGTATTATTAGGTGATGGGAATTAATGGCATTTACTGTGACCAGTAGCTTTGGGCTAATGGTAAGAATTACATAATCAGTTTCGTGGATTTTTTACCAAAACTTGCACGCCGACAAGCCATGTTTTCATGGGGGCAGTTTTGCTCTGTGAACAGATTATCACAGAGGTTTAGACCAACTCAAAGACCACCTTACCTCCTTTTTAGGAGGTGACCTGTGGTGAACTTTCACAAACTGATGCATTAGGTGGGATAATTTTCTTCTCAATCACAGACATTTTTGAGTGCATTTTTTGGACTTCATTTTTAATGTATTGGTAAAAAAAAATCCAAAATAAAACTTCTATGAATATTCCCTGTGCCTAAGGAAATTGTTATTTCCTGCCCCTTATAAATCGGTTCCACCTGGAACAAGGAGATTCTGTATGAGAATGATCTATACCTAAATGTTGTTCCAGTATGGCACAGGCTCCTCAGTCCTTTGTATCTTACAGCACCCTTCATCACTGAAGACCACAAGGTTTTAATAATTCTAATGTAAAAGTCTTTATTCATCATAACTTTTAAGCTCTAACAGAAAAAGCCCCTGGAACCAGACACTATTTGTCTTGGTTCAGCTGTCCCGTTTCAACCCAGATTCCGCATTTCAGTTTCACTGCTAAAGTAAACGATGCAGAAAAGATTTACAGACATCATCACATCTCAGAAACTAATTTTGCAAGGCAAAAATATAACCATGAGAGTCCTGAAAAACTGAGGTTTTGTGTCCACAAGGAACCAACACATAGAATGCTACAGGATGTATACGAAAACCTTGCCCGCAGAAGTGAATCATAGGAGTGTTTGCAGATGCAAATTATCTTTAAATTCAGACTTGATTTCAGTGCTGCTGGATCTAAAATATTTCCTGATACTGCTTCCTAAGACCTCTGACAATTTAGGACGCTAAAGAGATAAGTTTAAAACAACTTTTCAAAATGAAGTCTGGATATTTTCTAAGACACTTATCCCGATTAAGAAAGACATTTTGAATTACAATATTTTCCTACTTTTTTGGTCTAAATCTAATTGTATCTGAGGGAGACTGTGATTTGTGCAGCTGGATTTATCTGTTTCAAGCTTAATGAAAACACAGCTGACGATATAATGAGGAAATAATATGCCGTAAAAACTGACCTCAAGAGTTTCTTGCAGTTTCCACGAGGATGTAGGTAGAGGAGCTAAGAAGTCCTCTGCCAACTGAAGGCAATTCTAAAATATTGCTTTGGTGCTTAAAATTTATCTCACATTAGCTTTCTCTTAAGGGGGGAAAGTCTATTACAAATATGAATAATTGGAGTGCCATCTGCTTGAGGGACATAAACTTACAATATAGCGCATACAGTTAATATGGATTAAAACACTGTCAAAGCTGTATGCCAACAAAAGAGGTTGAGACTGTTTTTCTGGCAGAACACTGACTCTTAGTAATTTATCTTAATATTCTATTTATATAAGAGCTGTAAGCTTAAGCATACAAGATTAATGAAGGTTGATTTTGCTGCCCTCTTTTACTTCCTGTGCTTTCCACAGCTTTATAAAGGTGGCAGATTGCTAATCAAGAAAAGTCTGGACACTTTGTCCAAACTCAGAAGTGAGTTTCTCAGAAATGATAATTACCTTTAATTCCAGCCATGATCTGTTTGACTATGAGTCATGGTTAAAACTATTCATTTTTTCCACACATCTTCCTTATAAAATGAGACCGCACTAATAAATAGCATTTCTTTACTCAGAGAACTGTTTCTTCTTTCATAGTTTCAACTCAGACACTGCATCAGTAGATTTAATGAAACTACAGATGGCAACAGTTCACAGTGACACTGGCATGTACTAAACAAGACACTAGCCTGTTTTCTTCATTTTTTATCTGTTTTCATATGCTGTACTGAAGTGTTATATTGCACTCGGAGCTCAAGCTTATAGATTCAGATCATAGCCACCGAATGTATTTTCTTCTGAGTCTTCACAAGGGTCTTATATTATTAGAAGATCATGTCTCAAGCAGATGCTAACTATTCTAAACCAGCATAACGCCGCTGTTTTGTAAGCTCCGGTACTTAAGCGACACACTAACCGGATAAGCAGTTACAACGCCTGCTATATCTGAATCAAATGCAAAAGGGAACACATAAATTACGCATGTTTCTTTCATTGACTCTGGTCACTTCACAGAAGAAGGTGCTGGGTGTTTGTCAGGCATAAGAATACTGGCATCTGGCCCGTACCTCATCTATAGGTGTAGTGGATCTGCTGGGGTGGAGTTAATTTTCCTTATAGCAGTTAATTTTTCCTTATAGCATATTCGCAATGATGCTGTGCTTTGGTTTTGTAACTGAAACAGTGTTGATAATTTATCCATATTTTAATTATTGCTCAACAGTGTCTGCATGGTGTCGAGGTTTTCTTTTTTTTTTTCTTTTTCCCACTAAAGGTATATTCTGTACTATATGGTGTTGTCTTCAACAACAAAAGCTGGGGGAAAGAAGGAGGAAGGAGGGATGTTTGTGGGGTTTTTCTTCCCAAGCAACCATGACATATGCTAAGGCCATGCTTTCCAGGAGGTGGCTGGACATCTGCCTGCTGATGGGAAATGGTGAGTGAGTTCTTTCGTTTGCTTTGCTTGTATGCACAGTTTTGCTTTACCTATTAACCTGTCTTTATCTCGATCCACCAGTTTTGAGATTTGCTCTTCATGTTCTCTACCCCACCCCCTGTGGGGGAAGGGAGAAAGAGACTGAGTGGCAGCAGAGCTGCTGGCTGGGGTCCACCCAACACAATGGACATTAGTACTTGTTGTTACCCTTTGCCTTTTAAATATATTAAGCTAATAAATAGCCTAAATCTTGTGTAAAGTGGGATATTTTGGGACAAGGTCCTGAAAATTTGTATTTGGCCTTAGAGATACATTTCTTCTTCTGACTAGATAGATGAATTGGATGGATTTGCTACCCCAGAATGGCGTTACCATTTAGTTTTTCTCCATTTCCATGTTATTTGCTTTTATTAGAGTCTTTCTCTGTTCTTTTTCACCGTTTCTTGCATTTCTCTGGATTATGAGTCAATTGTTGCTCTCTTCCTTCCCACATTGCTCCCTGGCATAGTCTAAACAGATGTGGATCAAATATCCCTTGAAGTTAAGTGTTTCGCTTGTTTTTTGGTGCAATTTTATATTAAGCAAAAAGAGTTTGTTCATCAGTGCAGGACAACAGAGAAATTGTAAGAAATCTTAATGCCTAAAAATGGTGCATGAAGAATGCTTCTGTCCACAAATGTTCAACAGAATTGTACCTTTGGGCAGTCTCATCGTTAATCTTCTATTTTTACATCTGTTACATAGTCCTGAAAACTGTTTCTTAACATTTCAAGGGGTATAATGACTGCACAGAATGCATTGTAATAATTACACTCATGCACCATGGTTTTGTTCCTTTTTCACTGTAAAATAGAGCTATGCAGGAGCAGAAGACAGAAAACATGCAACTCGAGTACGCTAAGCCAAGCAAAACTTCATTCACACATGCTATTAATTATTGATGTATTAGATTTTCAGAAATATAGACTGTAAAATATAAACTGATCTAGAAACTGATAAAAACTGCTACATTATCAATAAAGCACTAAATATTGTTACTCAGGATTTCATTTCTATTGATTTTGTACAATCTGTTGTGTGCAATAAGGACGTGTATGTGATTTCAGTAAATGCTGTTTCACAATGATCCTAAATTAAGATACTGTTATAGTAAAAATTAAGTTTTTCTTGTTTTGCAGAAAACCAAACTGTCATCTTCAAAGCTGTGTAATAGTTAGAGTCTTCCAGGACTCTAGGCCATGACTTAACATATTTACTAAAAACCTTGAAGCACTGGGTGAAAAGGGAAATGATAAAATTTTCTCAGATGTCACCCAATTATTTAAATTGCTTTAAACCTGAGAGGATTTTTAGGGACTTTGAAAGTACCTAACAAACCCAGTCAACTTGATATAGGAAAGTAAAATTCATGCAGATTAGATACACATTGGAAGTAAAAACTTTTAGCTGTAACTAACCAGGAAAGGACATGCTCATCAGTATGAGTAGTTCCATGAAAACATTTGCTTTAAGCATGACAAGCATATTCTCCCTCTACTTCTTTATGTTCCCTCTTGACTTCATGAGAATTCCTGCCATTCAAAGAGGAATGTCTTCATCTTAGAGTTCCCACAAATGCAGAGTGAAAAGCAGGAAACCATTTGATTTCAGTAATAATTGTTATTTCCTTGTCATCATCTGTGATGTCCTAGACACCTGCCAAAAATTCAGTAAAAGATCTGGACTACTAGAAGACATTCTTCATCTAAGGACAAATAGGCAGAGGTTACAGGAAACGGATAGTGGTAAAAAGAGATTAATATACAGTGAGAAGATTTGTCTCCATGAATATAGACGTTCAAGTCGCTATAGATGGGGCTGGCATACACACACACACACAAAAATTACATTGCAGTTTCTTTGTTTCAAAGGTCAATATCCCTATAGTGGCTGCAATGGTATTTCAGGATGCTCGTCATAAAAGGCATTTTGTTATTACCTTTTTTTCTCCTTGTTATCCTATTTTTTCCTTACTAGCTTGCCAGCTTCCCTGGCACCTAACACACTGGTTATGTATGTGCTATGAAAAGAGCTACTGTTTCTATTTAGACTGTAGAAATCATTTTAACAGGAGGAATTGAAAAAATAATTAACAATCGCTAAATAATAATTACACAATCTTTATTACGTGAAAAACTCTTAACACCAGGATGAAATCATTTGGCACTCTTTCTAGCTGCTCTCCTGTCCTAATGTGTAATGACTTCAGGTTGGTTACTTTAGTGCCATGCATTTGCTTCTCCCTAGTGACCTCTGCTTGCATGGATTGTTGTGACTCTTGTTTCACAACAGAAGAAACTTTCTTCTCCTCATTTATGCGGTATTTCCTACTAAACACCCTTCATTCTTGTTTCCTGCTGTTACAAACAAACAATAATGATAATAAATGGGGCCAGACAACTGGTCCAAAGAATTGTTTAAGATGCAATGATCATACCAGACAGACTTTGGGATGTTTCTAAGGACACTGAATTATCCAGTTCACTGAGTTCCCTTTCCTCTCCAGCCTTCTTTGTCCCTGACAATTTTCCATCTCTTTCCTAGACTTTTCCATTTGCTCTCATTGCAGCAGACTTTGGTCTTCTGCCCTTAGTTGGTACACTGGGGCTAGAAGATGTACATTCTTTTGGAGGCAGCAGCTTGACTTCCTTCTCCTAGGGTGAAACAAGTAGCAACACTTTAGATTTTGTCTAAGTAACTTCAAAGTTAAACCTCAGGATTAGATTATGTTTACCTGAATGAATTTGTATAATTTAATTTTAAAAAAGCAAATGTGCGTCCATGCACCTGCATATTTGCAATCACCAAAAATTCTGCTCTAGACGTCCATACACACAAAGAAACTTTCACACCTATTTGCTGAACGTCTGTGTGCAAAAAATCTGTGAAACAGGTAGCAAAATAATGGCTATGAGCAGTGCGCAGCGGGGAGGAAACTCCTTCCCACAGAACGTTAAATACATGTGTGATGGCACATCGTGTATTCTGACAACAACTGAGTAATACCTGCCTAGACTTTGCATCCTGCAATACTCTTTTTCGTCTAAGTGCATGTATAGATGTTTTGGCATGAGTTTATGGTTGCTGCTATTGCTGCTGTCTTTGGTGGTCCATTTCACATACTAATCACCATCTGTGCAAAGACTTTGTTTCCTAAATGCCCTTCTAAGCTTCAGTTCATGCCTTCCTGCTTTAGATCCTGCATTATCTCGTTGGCACCAATCTTTCTCAGGATTGCTTTTCAAGAGCCACATAATTGAGGTATTTTTCTGTTAATCTCAAGTTTATCAGTTGGAAATTGACTTAATTTTCTTAATCTATGCCCTTGGTATTAACATCTCCATTTTCTCTCTTTTTTACAGTTTCTTCCACATTGCAAAACATACTTCATGAAAGCCTAAGACTCTGTATTAGACCTGGTGAAAGAGTTAAGAACAGCTGCTTCAATATATTTTGCTTTATTTTACTTATCTACTGTGTTCTTGACTAAAATTGATGGATCCCAATGTTTAAGGACCCCAGTGCTGAAGTACCACAAGAGTGCTGAAGTACCACCAGAGCACAGGTAATATTTTTGGACCACCTCAGAGCACCATCTTTTAGTTGGTTTGTTGTTTTGTTTTGTTTTGTTTTATTTTATTTTGTTTTATTTTGTTTTGTTTTATTTTGTTTTATTTTGTTTTATTTTGTTTTGTTTTATTTTTTCAGTTTACAGTCTTTTGCATGAAAAATTAAGATTCTGGTGTTAAATGAAGCATAAATTACCATTTTCCTTGTAAGCAAGTAACATTTACAAAATTAAGCACTCGATCTGTTTCCAACTGATATCCTCCTTTTCTTTATTTCTCTATACAGCACATTTCATTACATATCTTTTCCTATTACTTATCGCCTCTTGCTCTTCATACTTTTTATTCTTTACCTTTTTACTCTGCTTTTCATCATTTTTCCTGGTGATATAGTTTTATTCACTCTTCTCTTCCTTTCTTCATTTCCTTTCATAAATTTCCACTTTCTTTTCTATTTTTTAATGCATTTAACACCTCTTTTGTTCTATCCATCTCATTTTCTATATTGCCATTGTCAATCAATTTAAACACATCTTACATTAATTTTCTATCAGTCATGCAGGAATACATTTCCACTTTCATCAGATACTCTGTGAAATTATTTCACATTCTGGGGAACCAGGGAGTGGTTCTCCAACAAGAGTACTGATATTTCAATGTTAGCTTAGTATATGAGAAGCAGTTGATCAATTTTAACCAACGTTTTCTATGTGTGGATACGGGTGAATAATATTGCTACCAATTCATTTTCAGATTTAGGAACGTAGTGATAATGGTCAGGAAAAGACCACTACCACATTCACAAACAGCAGGTGTTTAATTAAGAACATTGGTGTCATCAATACATACTGCCATACGATCTGCAGAAAAGACTGAAAGCTACAAGCAGAGCGCAGGAAAGGCAGTGGTCCTTTGTTTTCCAGAAGCCCTTCAAAAGTAGGCTTTATTACATAAACAGGGAATACCAGTACTGGGGTACTGGATCATACCTCAATTACAAAAGGAAAACAAAACACCAGATGCCCTCCCCCACAAAATTCCACAAAAGCCAGAGGTGCATTTCTGTCTGAGCTGAGAAAAAGTTCTTTCCTGGCTGCAGATTTGTGGATCATTTTGTCACTGAATGTTAGTGACTGCAGAGCTCTTGTGTGACAACTCACCTTTCAAAATTCATGTAGATAGAATCCAGAGCAAATAAGGATATAAGCCAATTTCTAGTTTCTTCAGTTAAGTAAACATGTGCTTTAAAAAATTTACAGTATAATATTCACCCTTGTTTATGTTACTCAATTACTTTTCAGTCACTGCTGAAAAACACCTCCATTTGAATTTTCTATATCGGAACCTGGTCTTAATTTTGCAAGAAGCCAAAGGCAGTTTTTTATCTTATTCTTGAATTGTGAATTTCAACTAGGTAACTTGCTTTTTGCCTGCACTGTAAAAGACTTTTTTTATATTAAGAATAGAGTACTTTGTTTATAACTTTTTAAATGTAAAACACCTATAAATATGTGGCAAGTGGCACCAAAAGTCCTTGAGGAACATATATAAAATTGGACTTATTGTACTAGAGTGGCTTTTTTCTTGTTTAGATTTGTACAAGCTGCAGCTACTAAATGTTCCTTCGCAATGAACTTCAAGTGTCTCCAAAGGTCAAGAACAACCTTGCTTTTAAATGGAAGAAAAGAGGATGACATTTCATTCGTTGTAACTTCAAATTTTATTTATTTAGTTTTACTTTCTATAGAATGTGTTGACACAGTATTTGTGTACTGAGCACTTATCGACTGAAATCACCACTAAGGTTTCCTGCCCTTGACTTGTTTTTAGAGTGGTGCATGGTATTCCTTATAATTTCTGTTTTCCACATAAAATGACAGCTGTGGATGAAGGTACAGAAGTGGGAAAGCTTTAACTTTTTCTGCTTGTTTTTCGCGCAGTGACAGGCACAATTTCTGATGAATAGGGGAAAGATCTGACACTGACCTGTAGTCTAAATCTTCAACTCATACATATTGCAAGTAATGTATTAAGAAAAATAGCAAAGTCCACCATCTATACACAGAGGTTAATTTGTATTGAAATTAGTAAGCTGCCATCTAAAATGAAATAAAAAAAAAAAATCAGTTAAAGGGATAGACACCTCGAGATCAGCTTTAGCTTCATGGTTAGCCTGATCACGAACATGAGCAGCCCAGATTCATCCTTGCTGAATAGAAAGGATGGGTTTTTCCCATACCTTGGAGGTGAACAGTGAAAGAATAAGGTGCAATAGTTGCAATTTTTGCATGCTTTAACAGAGGATATTGAGATTAGACATAAGAAAAAATACTTCACAGTGAGAGTAGTTAAGCACTGGGACAACTTGCCCAAACAGGCTGCAGAATCTCCATCACTAGAAGTTTTCAAAACTTGACTGGCTGAAGTCCTGAACGACCTTTGAAGTCAGTCCTATTAAGCAGAAGCTCGGACTAAATGACCTTAAGGGGTTACTACCAGCCTAAACTGTTCTATGACTCTCACTCTAACATTCAGAGCCCTTACATAGACTATGGGAAATCCAAGTTCAAATTCATGCTCTGTCCAAGTTAAAGGAGAGATTTGATAGAGAGATCCCACATCCCCTTGAAAGCCAAGTCCACAACGTGCTTCAAGTACATTTCTTTGTTTCCTGACCCCTACGTTATTATCAGTTGAAGAGCTGGAACAGAAAGGTTGTTGGAGTCAACCCTTAATTAGCCGCTTCCTGCATTTAATTCCTAATCAGCTGAATCTACTTTTCAGTCAGTTGTTTTCTGCAGATTCCGTCTTGAGATACTTAATTTTCTTGCACTGCTGATCAAGCCAGAGCACCTAAGATGATGCAACAAATACCAACCCCAGCTGACACTCAGTAGCCCCACGAACTTCCTTGGGAGCATCTAGTGGTCCATGTTTGGTACATCAGGTTCTTTTTTTTCAGAAGGCATTTATATTTATTGCAATACATGCCCTCTACCTCTATTTTATCTGTTTTCACTTGCAGCTTTGCCTCAGGGGATCTAGAAAAAAACTTAGACACTTTATTAATTTTCCATCTGTGGTCCTAGTGAGTTGGTTCCACCATTACTTGGACAGGATGAGAACTGGTGTCCACTTTGTACAATCAGAAATAGTTATTTTGTTCAGCATGATGTGCCTGGCTGTGATATTGAGCACAATGCTTTTTATTTTCTAGCATTGAGGTTGCTTGAAGAATCAGAGACAGAGTTCCAGCTTGCTGTTTGTTAACATCTCTGAAAGTAATTTTGTGCAAACTAGGTAGGGGTGAATGCATCTTTCCAGATGGTGTAAAGAGGCAGAATAACTGTCTTTGCCTGGACTCTTGGGTGACTGGACCCAGCCCTGCTCTACTCTGGAAGTAACTGCCCACTTTTCATATATTGCACTTTCTGTCAGGGCTCATTAACATGGACACAGGTCACTGAAATGCTTTCTCACAGCTTCAGGGCCAGAGGTGACTTGCAGCCCACCGGCTCCACTGGTACACAGCACATCTGTATGTCTGTCTCTGAGCAGCCACATCCCCACTTTCCCTCAGTGCGCAGGTACATGGAGTGCTAAAGCACAGGCAACAGGCTCCTCTCCCAAAACAGGTAAGGGTGTCTTTCATCCCAGAGATTAAGATCTCAGTAACCGACTCTTTCTTGATGTTTCCTTTAGAGTAAATCATTCATTATCAATAGATTATGCTGGGCACAGTCTAGATGATCGCAGTGATCAGGCACACCTATCCACGTATTGTATCAGCACCACCCCTATTAGTACAGATTCTAGTGTTATTTGGAAAATTACAGGGATGCATGAGATAATGTCGGTCTAGTCGAAAAGTGCAGAAATAGGAATTCAAATAATTTATTTGTCCTTTGCCTTGTGAGACTGCCCTCTCCTCAAGCTGTTGGCTGAAGAGTCAGCAGGTGGGGAGAGGAAATAGACTGCCTGCTTTTCCTTGTGCTGATTTATGTCTACTCACTGCAAACAAGAAAATATACATCATGAATGTGCTCTTTAATTAGACTTTTGTAAAATGTGCACTTACAGCTATTAAGTGCACTTTTATGTCTGAATACAGAAATGTTTTCAGAATTGTCGGTGAAACTCCATAAGGGAGTAAGTTGGTTTCCAAAATCTACATTTATGTGTTTGGTTTTTGATAACCTTCAAAGCTATGTACTTTATATAAATTTGCTCATTACAAAGAGCTGGACAATACAGCTTACAAAATACTTTATATTAGCTGATGACTTTGCTTTCTTTTTAGTACTTTAAAAATCATTAATAATCATTAATAATTCCAAAGAAGCAATAAAAACAAAGGAACATTTTCTCAGTCTTTCATAAATAAAATGATTTAGGCATTTTCTTTCAGTGTGTGGTGCACTGCATTACATATTTTGCTAGTGATAACACTGAAATTATAAGAACAATTTGCTCATACTAAATGCAACCATGTAGTTTACTTGCTTTTCATAAGCAAGTAAAAAATATTTCCTGTGTCTGTTTTTGATCTGTTAGCAAGCAGTGTATATCTTTGTTGTGTGGAATTCAAGTGGCTTTGTGTTTTCTGTTAGTCTTTGAACTCGTGCTTCATCTTCAGCTGTTACCTAGATATTGTAGCCAAAAGAGATGTTTTGCACATAAGGAAGATGATGAAAAAATATTTGCTGTAAGCCAGTAAGAAAGTTACTTGTTCTACACAAAGCAACTAGGTAAATGAGCTTTTCCTCTTGACTGTTATTATGTGTTTTCTCCTTTTCGTCTTCCCTTCCAAATCGTTGTATGAAAGCCAGTGCATAAAATGAGAGCAGAGCTAAAGACAGCAGCAGATTTTGTAGGTAGCCTTTGTACAGGCACGAGGAAAGGAATACAACTCAGGAAGACTTCTGGCCATCTCTCTGACACACAGAACTAGGGCTTGCTGTGTCTATAGCCATAAAATGGTGCTGTTGCAGAGGTCTAACTCTGCGCTACAGGACCCTGTACAGCCTCTAGCACTCTACTCCCGTAGCATTAGCTTATACCTGAATGTAGTGCTTCATGAATTTGACTATGTCACTTAATAAGAGAGGCCAGTACAAAAGCTAACACTGAATTTCTAAGCCGTGTGGTCCACATCAAATATAGTCAGTACTTCATTAATCAGAGGCTGAGGTATCCAACGAACAGGGAAGCCGCATAATGGAAGCATTTGAAATGCAAAGATGATTGTGGTGTGGCACTGCTCAAAGGCAGCCCGGTTTCATTCTGCTTCAGCTCTCTGCCAGCTCTGCTCCCTCGGCGCAGGCAGGGTCTGCTCGCATGCATCTGCTTAAAAGATCTCTCTTGTGCCCAGTGCTTCAAATTCTGGGGAGTTTCTCAGGTTTGTTAGTAAGTGGGAGAGCTGAGTTGGCTTCTGTCCTTTATGCGCAGCTGCTCTGGACTAAGAGCCCAGTGAAGTACAGTGCAGAAGCATCTGAGTGGGGACTAATAAACCCAACAGCACCGAAGCTACCTGCATACCACCACTTGTGTCCCTGCATCGTGTTTTTCGATACTTTCATTTCATGGAGCTTGAGAGAACAGATTTGCAGTGAATATGTCTTTGGGTTTGATCTGATAAGGTTCTGCACAATGCAGACGTGATTAACTGTTTTCCCTATGTGAGGTGGCCTGGGCGTACACTACTTGCCCCACACCTGCCCTAAGAAACCCAGATGATCTGAACTGGCTCTGCACTGAGCAAGCTCTGAGTCTTCCTATCCAGGGCATGATTAATCCACCTGGATTTGATTATAAATGGTTAATCCCCTTGGATAAACCACAGATGATGGGGACTGACTAAGCCCCTACTGCATAAGAAATATCATTATTCATTGACTCTAATAGCAGCTCATGTGATCTAAAATAGAATAGCCTGTTTTACCAGAAAAATAAACAAGTAAAAAAATAAAATGGAATTGGGTTTTTATCTTAACCAAGGATTACATTTGGAAGGATTTTAAAAAGTGGATTTTAAAAGATTAATTTAAAATAATCTCTACAGTTCGATGGGATTTAAAATTGTATTAATTTATTTTAAAATGTATTTAAAGTCCTTTTAAAAAATAATTCTTTTTCTTTCCCTGCTGCATAAAAACTTACCTTCCAGTTTGTATCATAACGTTGGCCTAATGTTAGTTGATAGGTATTAAATTTTCACATTAATTAATATTGATTTGTAACGCTGTAAGTGCCATTAATTTCAGTCCTATACTTAAATATCCATGAAATATGAGAAAAACCCCAAATACCAGATTCTGACCTGAGCCTTAGTGTTTTCTGTCAGATGGAACTAGAAATCCATACTCTAAATACTGTTTTTATATCACTTTTTACACAGACATAACTCAACAAGAAATCCTTTAAAATAAATAAAACATCGGGGGAAAGGACGTTTCTATTGTTTTAATATTCCTGTTGTTAATTGAGGAAAACTAGTGAAAATGTTTGGAACAAAGGTGTTCTTATGGTGTTACTTGGTTATTACCCTCCTTGTGAGATTAGAAAAGTTCACAAAAGATACTTAAAGATGATGAAAGTTGGAATAAAATGTGGGAAAGAATGTGCTGTGGGTCCTCTAAAGTCAGATATCCTGAAATATTTCTTCCAAATGTGCTCCTTGCACTCATGAAGGTGTTCTTTCTGATTCCTATTAGGTCTACACATTTCATGTTTTTTCCCTTTGCTTTCATAATGAAATGAGAGTTATGGATCATTGAACAGATATAAAGCTTTTTTGTTGGTGGAATTTGGGACTGGTATGGATAACAGCATGGGGAGAGGTGACTGTTGTGTGAGTAGCACAAAAGTATTTACATTACATTAACTCTGTGTCCTCTGTATGGTAAGGAGGTCACCCTGGTTTCAAGTTGTTTGTTTAGCTTTTATTTTTCCTTTATTTTTTTTATGCTTGATATTTGAAAGAATGAAAATCCCTATCTGGGTAGAGTCAGAAATATAACTGGGAAGCAAGCTATTACATGGGAAATTAAATGTAATTTTTCTGGATGAACTTATCTATGGTAAGAAGAATCGGAAAACAGCTTTCTTCATACAGATTTTTTTTCAGAAAATAAAGGAGTGAGTGGATAATTCTTTATGAAAACACATTTGTATGATCCAGATCAGACCTGGTAGAATAATGAGATTTTATTTTATTCCCCTTACGTACTTTTCCAGCTGAGAAGTGTAACAATAATATACAAAAGTATGGTCTTAAGGTCCAGAGAAGTTCCCAGCCTGCCAGCTGCTGATGGTGTTTGGTTTGTTTACTGAAGAGAAAGAGAATTGCTCTATCTTGATGTTTACAATAACTTAAAGACCAACTAGATTGCTAGCTAGTTTAGATTCCACTCACGTAGGCAGAAAACAGTCTATCCAATTTCAAGGTATTTCAAATACGCTCTCCGGTCTCATGTATTTGTTATACACATATATGATTTCTCTAATACCACCTCTATCAGGAGACATCTCCATGCCATTAGTACGATTTTCTGCTCACAGCAGTTATACTCTGATACAGACCCATTGGTTTTAGTGAGCTATTTCAATATTTATGTAAACATATTAATAAAATGAGAATGGTGCCTAAGGCTTTTTCCCTGTTACAAAAGTACACCAGAAACACAATGAACCCAAAAAACACTTACTGCAAAGCAACCCCTCGTTTTTCTCTCTGTCACATGACCACTTCCTTTTCCTACAGCCACGGAAAAAGGATTGCGGAGGGAGCAAACTACAGCTGACCATGCTCAAAACCCCTCCATGCCTTATCACTTGTGGTGACAGTGGAAGCCCTCTGCCAGGACATTGGATTGCACCTCTTGTGCAGCAGGGAAGGGCCATCTTGCCGCTGGGCTGAGTCATGTGGCCCATGTGGGCAGAAACAAGGTGCAGGGCTGCTGAGGCTGATGGCTTTGGCTTCCCTTGGAAGTGGGAGCACGACTGCCACAGCAGCCCCAGGTTCTTCTCACCCATGAAGCTCTCCCCAAGCTCGCTGCTGCCCTCGGGCTCAGAGTGAGGAGGTACGGTACTCCTGGCTCTGGGCCACGGGTGAGTATTTCAGAATCCAAAACTTGTATGGTCGGGAAGGTTGATATGGTGTTCAGATGTCATGCCATTACTTGGGCTTTAGACACTTGGTACTATTTATCATGCCCTCTGTCATTATTAGTATCTTACCCTCTCCTGCGAAGGATCCTAAGTCACCACTGAGGTTTCTTTGGTTCTCAGTACTTTTACAAAGCTTCCTTTCATCCTCTTTTTCCATACCCTCTCATTTTTACATGCTTTAGAATTTTTAATTGCTCTTAATTTTAATCTTTTTGTTCTTTTCAATTCACAATGTATGCCTTCTGTATTTCTAACCGCCGATGTTCATTACTTTCTTACTGAACCAGAATAGCTTCAGCTACTCTTATCCCTTCTTGGTTGTGGAACTCAATTAGATCAGCCATCTAAATATCCCAAGCTAAATATTTTGTATTCAGCTTCACACACATTTTCTATTTACATTTTCCCTTCCAGTTGATTTTGCTCCCAGTCTTCCCTAGCCCTGAGGAAGCAAATGACTTTTACGTAATTATATGAAAATGCTGTCTGTTTCTCTGCAATGAATTTGTGATTGCTGGTCTCTTGACAAACACTTATCCTTGGATGAAAAAGTGGTTATCTTTGCCTCGTAGAAGGGGAGTGATATTATATGGAGCATAGGATATTTTTATATCTCTTTGTTTGACATTATCTATAACTCTCTTCTCCCTCCCCCCTTGCACCACATATGTGTTCACCTCTTTTGCCCACTCTCTATCCAAAAAATGATTTTACTCATCATGCGACTTGGCCTATGGACTTTCATGGGGTGTCGTTATACTAAGGGGAATTTCAAGCTCTGCCCTCAGTAGTGACCCAGATTTATCACAAAGTCATATAAGCAGCTTTCCTTCTGAAATTACTTCAATTTTGTTTGAATGCTTCTCTGTTGTGCTAGGCTATAGAGCACCCTTCTACACTATGTGTTCAACAAACTACTGCTAGAGGCATTAGGATTTTAGTCAGTTGTGACATAACTGCACTTGTGGACTAAAGCTTCAGCTTATCACTGCCATTTATTCAAAGGTGGGTTCACTGGGAGGGGGAGAATGTTTAGCAAGTAGGTATATTTTAGTACCTTCCACCCTCCCTTCAGAAATACCATTTAACTCGAACACTTGCACCCTATAGTGCAACTGTGGCCCTGCAGCCTTCTCTGTGTCAGATTTTGTGGCCCCTGGTACATGGTGTTTAGAGATTTACAGCACGTGTGCCCATACATGAACTTTAAAATTCCTCTGGGAACACAGGTAATCTGAAGGCCAGAGCTAATAGTTTATTAGCAATGTTTTTTCCATTTCAATTAAAACAATTAGAGCAACACAAAATTGAACTAACTAAATAAAAAAGTAGCTACCCAAAGGACAAGTATGCAGTAAAAAAATTCATTGCTTATGGGAGATTGAATCTTTTCCACCTAATCTTCCTAAAACTTTGGGTGATTTGGCACAGTTTCTCTGAAAGATTAGTATTGTATTGTGTGTTCTTGACACTTAGGTTACTGCATGTTTCAACGTGGGTCAGAAGAGATTTTTTAGGTCTGTATAGGGATGTCCATGGTATAAGATAGTAATATTGGTAAAATATATTCAAAAACAACATGTAAGAATATGTTTGCCATTTGCTTTGGGGTTATAGTAGGAGACTTTTTACAGTCTAGTTTCAGCTTTCCCTCAATTCCTGTATTATAAGCAATTTAGTTACGTATTTTCTTATGAAAGCATTAATTAAATTGTCAAACTTTTATATTTAAATTGAAATATTACTATGCGGGCTTAATGGCAGAGGAAAATGCTGAGTTTTATTAGTCAATGTTAATGATTTATGACACTGCACACTGAATTTCTTGTGTTTTCTGGTTCAAATTATATCAAATACACACAAGAAAGCTATTGCAAGAGAAAACTAAATGCCCTTACAGCAGCATTTAATTCTTTCCTGCATTTATGTAATAAGAAATAGTAAATATAATACATATCTTAAACCATGGTAATAAATATAACACATACATTAAATCATATTGTAATGTAAAGAAAATTAAATGTCAAGACAATTTCCCTTGAAACTGTTTTTCACCTACAGACTGGGATTCTGAATGCATGAAATAAACTATGAGAAATAATTGATTTCTGCCTTTAAAATTTCATCTATAATACAAAAAGTGGTCTGTTCATGACACTGGGTAGGTGTTTTGATATTGTCTTAACAGACCAGATTTGCTTTTCGGTTTAGGAAAACTCTCAGCGATTCCATTCAGTATAGGTATGAAGAGATCAGTCATTGGGTTTTCTTTCATGTAATGATAACGTTGGCATAATGTACGTTAGACACCGTTGAGGCTTTTGCAATGGCTAACAAATAGTCAGTCTATTTGTGGGTGTTACAGTGCTGAACGAATAAACATATGCAAAAGTTTCTGTGTTCTCTAAAGGAAGACTTGCAAGACACAAATGAGAAAACAGTAGTTGGTACTGATATCCTTATGTAGCTCTCTAGTGAGGGGAAAATCTAAAGCACCTTTGAGATACTAGATTTGAAACATGCAGGTGCTACAAACATAAGACTAACAGAACAATAATGGAAAAATGTGACTTTTTGGGTTGTGAGAATTCTTACGAGGGAAAGACGACAATGACCATATAAAATACCTTATTGCAGAAAAAGGATGAAATAAATGTTTAAAATTAATCCACATTTTATATTCTTTAACGTTCTGCTATATTTACTTTTTAGAAAGATTTAGAAAAAATCAGTACTATGTGCACAAACAGACATTTTTAAAAGGAGTGGATGTATAATCCATTAAACCTTCATGATGTGCTTTCTGTTTTGATTAAAGGAAGTTTTTCTGATCAAACATGTGACAATGTTGCAATGGAGTATCTTTGAAAAGTTCGGGTTACCAGGAAGGTAAGTTTGATAAAATGGTTACTGCTAAAGTTAAAAGTCTTCGACTCAGTTTTCTTTAGTACACCAACCATTTGCATCTAGTGAATTGTCGTCTTGGTGACAAAGTCCAAATCTGTAAATCACACATACTGCTGAAATCCATATAATTTTTGCCTGTATTAGACTAAAAGATTACAAGATCAGGCCCATAATACATGTGGCCTTACATAAAGACAAAATCATAGAATCATAGAACGGTTTGGGTTGGAAGGGACCTTAAAGATCATGTAGTTCCAACCCCCCTGCCATGGGCAGGGACACCTCCCACTAGACCAGGCTGCTCAAAGCCTCATCCAGCCTGGCCTTGAACACTTCCAGGGATGGGGCAGAGCTGTTAATTTTCATCAGTGATAAAGGAATCCCATTCATTATTAGGTATAAATATATATATATAAAAAGTAATTGTAATATAAAAAAAATAAAAATATGAATCCCATCAAAGAGCAATTCTTCCCTAAAACCAAAAATTGAAGGTGCATAGCCTTTTTTACAGTTTTGTTTTTAATAATATCCTGATTGCAAAGCAGACAATTGCAGTCACTAACTTTCTTATTGTACTTGGTTTGATAGGTTCAAACTGCAGCAAATCATAAACCAATCTTCATTTGTTTTAAATTATTCAGAAGGAAATGAGACCCAGTAGAGTGCTCCTGTCTTCTAAGTCTGGCAGAAAGGCAATGAAAAAGGACTGTTTAGTTCAAAATGGTATTGAAACTGATTTACACTATCAAATAAAGTGTGCTTCTCATTTATTGTTGTTTAGATATTAACGTATATCATGAACACTGCTCAGTTTATATCTGCATGGATACACTCCAACAAAGCCGGCATTTCTGTAAAGCTGTCAGGAAAACAAACCTGTTACCACATAAAAATACATGCAACACTCCAAATGCTTTATTTTAACGAATTTATTGTGCTGTGCTTATCCCAGGCTGTGAGGCAGATGACAGTGATTTATAACTCGCAGAGCAGTAGCCCTGATAGGATGATGAAGGACTGTTTCTCCTCATTATGCCAGCAGAGCTTCTTTTCACCTCTTCCCTTATTCTCTGTTCATTGTTTGCCCTTGGCATCATCAGTCACCAGGCAGTACAGTTTACAAACACTGTTTTGGCTGGCAGAAAATAAATTGTTCAGCCGATGATGTGAAATCTATCAAATTCCTACTAAGCTGCATCTTGAAACCCCTATTCAAGCTCTTGTCTGAGGCTGATCCATAGTTAGATAACGTTTTACTTCTAAGAGATAGATTCTTTCCCTTCTCACTTGTTACTCAGAGCAAGATGCATTTCCTTTAATCTTTCTGCAGGCAAAGGCTGACCAAATTCCAAGAGCTGTAGGGACGAAATCATTTGTCTCTGGACCTTTTCTGTTTTTGTTACAAACCCCACATAGACAGCTTTATGGAGGGATAGTAGAGCAATATTTGTCATTCTGGGTAACGAAATATGAATAACACCCAACGTGGTAAATATGTAGCTGAACTTCATTGTTGAAAAGAAAACATATAAACCAGAAAGGTGACAGGGACAGGTCAAAAACCAGAAACAAACAATATGTCATGTTTATCTCCTTGGCAGCATCCACATAAAGTTATTTAAACTATAAAGCCATGTTTGTTTGAGTGGCTTGGTATAATCCACAAGCAAATCAGTTGGTTACAAATGACTGAAGCTGCTGAATGGGGAATTAGGTACTTGTATATTTAATAAAAAAAAAAATCTGCATTCCAAGTCTGAGCAAAAGAAAACATACACATTCTGGTATGGCTTTCCTTAAATAATCCATCTATCTGACAGAGCTGGTGTGACTATAATGTGACTAGAGACAGACCAGAATGGAGGAGTAAAGAGGATTTGCACAGAATGCAAACTGAAGGGGAAGTGGAGCCTTTCAGTACCATACGTACATGCATTTTAAACTGTTGGGACAAAGTCTTGAAAAATACCCAGTGACCATCATTATTGAGAACTATGACATCACAAGTAAATTATTTTGAGAGTAACAAAAAATAATTTACTGTGTCAATCCATTCCATCTGTATCTTAATATGCATTTGAATGATTCGAAGTACAATGAGTATTGGTTTGGTCTTTTTTCTATGGTAGCCTTCCTTAGATGATGAACCTGAAGTTACTGCTAGGTCTGACTGTGGAGGTAACTGTGAAAAGAAAACATTTTTTCAGTGTTCTGACCTGTTTTATGCTCCTGTTAACTGGATTTACTGTTTATAGCACACATGGCGGTGATAGCGATGATTAAAATTTTTCCACAATGAAACTAGGGAATGGAATGAGTATTTTTCAAGACTTTCAAGACTGCACAAATTTCTCATAGGTGCCAATAATTATTTGCTGTTGGTAACTGGAAAATGTGCATAAAGTAGCCAGGAGTAAGAGTTTTAACCCTCTTAGTAGCATTTCTTAAGTTTGTAGTAGATTATATGCGTGTGTCCTACACTCCTTTGCTTTACCTGTCTGCACTAGTAATGCCCGGGACTGCAGGATATCGTAATGACTAGGGTGATAGACACCACAGACCATTTTCGTATGTATCACACTGTTCAGTCTCAACCTGTGTGACTGCAGTGCTGTCAGCGCCAGAGCCCTGGAAAGACAGGTCAGGAAGGAGATCCCCCCCATCCTGTAGTGGCTCCCATGGTTCCTACTCGTCTGAAGTGGGGCAAAAGCAAAATAAACTCCCCGATCCCAAACCTGGCATTCATTTTCCCAATTTTGCAATCAAGTCACAGTAGACAAGTGTCTAAGGACACACAAGTGTCTCAGGAGCAGTGGAGTTCAACTGTCCCACCAGTCTGGACTGTCTAGAAGTTTCGTATCTGCTGCTAATTCCAAAGAGATGGTGTAGAGCCAACTACTTCATCTGGTTGGCTTTTCAGAAATGCATCAGCAACCAAAAATTGTAGTCTGATCTTTATTTCTGTTACAGCAACCATTTGCAGAAGGAAAGACCTGACAGAGAGTCTGGGCCTCAGAATGGCAAAAATCAGGATGTGAAACATGTTTGCTATAAAAAAATCTGGGGGGTTCTGTAGTTCTTTTAATGTAACAAAGTAGGGAAGTGTGTTTTACTCTTGGTAATTTGATTAAGTGCTATATAATACCTCTTTCATTCCTTTTTGTTCTAGTCATTGGACTGTCACAGCTATCAAACTGTCTAAAGTATTTGTTTTAACAAATGAATTTGTGCTTTGGCAGCCTCCTCAGGCAGTGAAGTTGGTGGATTTTTAAATTACCACTTGGGATACTTACGGAACTGGCTGCTGATGTCCATTCAATTTGCTTTTTATCTTTCTGTGAACATGGTGATTTTTATTGGAATTTTGCTCGGGTTTGAGGGAATTATACAACTAATTGTTTGGTTTTCTGTATACTTCCAACCCTTTCCAAGATCAGCAACTCTGCGGATGCCTTCCTTTCTTGAAATCCTGCAAATACAGGGCTGGAAGAGAGCACCCATGTCACTGAGCCCAGCATTCAGCCAAACGAATATTGTTGACACTGGGTCCAGCACATTCATTCTATTACATATCAGTGAAAGCTCCTAAACTAAAATTAGACATTGTAAATCTGCAGGTTTGCACAATTTGTTGTATACAGTTTGTAAAAACAAATGACTAAAGATTATAAAGAACTGTTGTTAATTTTTAATAAGAAAAAAAATCACCAGGTAGACATCATTCTAGCATTTGCTGTCAATGAATGCTTAATACTGCAATTTGCAAAACGTTTTAAATAATTCTATGTACAATTAAGTTAATATACATCCTTCTTTATTTCAAAATGTGTGTTCTTTTTAACACAACATTTTAAAAGTTTTTTTTTCCCTCAAGAACATGTCCCTCTTAACTGCTCATTTTAAAGAATTTTTATGTACCTATAGGTTTGCAAAGAATAAATACATTTACCTCTATGAGCTTCTAATATGCATAGGAGACATATATAGATACTGCTGTTGGAATGCTGGAGAATTTGCTTTATTTGTCTTAGATTTTGGAGCAGTATTTTTCACAAATAGATCTAACTCTAAGGAAATAACTGATTTTTACAGGGCTTCACCTGTTTCCTTTTTGACAGTAGGCAGAGGCGGCAGTTCTGCAGAAGATACAGATGCATGCAACCATGAGACAGATGTCACTGAACAATCTTTTGGCTGTTTTTCACAGGAAGCCTTGCTGTGGCCAGCATTCATTGTGACTTTTTGTGGAGCAGCTGTTGTGTTGCTGGGTTGCTTTGAATTGAAGGGAGAGTCAAAGTCAACATCTTCCTTCCCTTAGCAGGGGAATTCTTTGTAGGATTCCTTTGATTATTTTTTCCCCATCAAATTCCTTTGTCAAATTAATGAGTTTCTGTGCTCAGTGACCTCCTAGATGTAATTCACATTTCACTGGAACACCTATTGCAGTCTTGATACCATTTTGACACCATTCAATTGTGAATTCATCCATATTTAGTTCTTTTACAGGTAAGAAGGAAGATTATTTTTCTCCTTATATGAGTAAAGATTGGGTGGGAAAAAAAAGATTAGCTTCAAGATCTGAGTTACTAGATGCTAATTCTCAGGAGCATAGTAAATTGTTTACAAATAAATAACTGCAGTCTCACTTCTCTAAAGATTTTATTCTGCTTGAGATATAAAAAAGATATTTAGATCTAAAGAGCTTGTAACATTCATGATATTGAATTGCCAGGGTTCACTCATGTCTTTCCTAATGGATGTAAACCACCGCCCTTAATTTTAACGTGGCAGTAGTCTACGTGGTGCTAATGGTTGTAGAGGTTGCAAAGTCATGGAGTACTAGTATCTGTAACTTTTTAGGGGACCACTTTTTCATCTGCTGTGGGTATGAAAACAGCTCAAACTGCTTTGGAATCTCTGCATGATAGTATTTATTGCCCTACTGTTCAGCATCTGTTTTTCATGCAACATATCCATGTGTCTACAGTGAAAAATCTATATTAAAACTTCAGATATAACTCCCTTGCTAAACTTATATAAAATCTCTTTCCCCACTCTTACTGCTACCACTTGTTAAATGCATAAATTTTAGCAATATTGAAAGTATTACTTATAATATTTTGTAACTAGTATTACTGAGCATACCGAGCTTCAGAAATGAATCCTAGACCACTAGGAAGCCTGCAGACTCCCCAGTCACCTCAGTGGTTTCATATGCAGGATGAGAATGGGTAAGGAACTGCTATTTATTTTCAGACACTAGTAGAACTGCTCTGAGGAATAGTAATTGCATATATAGAATTGTATGTATAACTGTTTTCCTCTAATGACAGTATTTCTAAGTAATGTGATTAATAATCTATAACAAAATATATACTTTTTCTCCACCTTATGCCAGAAAGCCTCTTTTAAACTTGGATTTAGAGTTTTCTGAGTACATCTATATGTACAGCATCAGTCTCTGAAGCTTCTTTAACTTAACATTGTATCTTCTAACAGACTTTTAATTTTTTTTTTCTAATCAAGATTAAAATTTAGATTTTATTCAGTTTCTAATCACTAGAATCACTGTTAGAATTAAGGACTCTTTGCATGTATCGAAACTTCCAGCACGACATTTGAAACAGTGGTTTCAAATCTACACAAGCTTTGGAAGTTTCCCCCTTTTTAATTCCTTCCTCATATGAAACAGATACGTTTCAAAGATTCATGCTTTCCAGGAGACTATTATTCTTCACATCTTCCTATTGCTGTCTGAAAACCACACAGCTCTTCCTCTTAGGAAGCCACTGTAGAGTATTTAATCTAGTAGTTATAAGCTGAATATTAAAAAAAAAAAAAAAAGTGAAAGGCCATCATTGTGCTTTTCCAATGATCTGCTTCTCTTTATGAGTGTCTCTCCTCATGGTCTGTTGCCTTTCTGGAAAGTTCAAGCTGTGCCTTCCACATTTTTCATTTGCGCGTTTTACTCTACAGTGTTCTTACTCTACTTCCAGTCTTCTGTCACCAATCTGGTCTCATGCCATGTTCTTAGGGCATGATGAAGGACAATAAATCTGAATTCATAACCATAATAAGTCTATCAAGTAACAGGTAAATGACCAAAAGGTATGGAAAAGACCACATGAAGAGAGATGAAAGTTTCTTGGTGTAGGCCTGCTCATCAGTGAACACTCAATCTGATTTTAGTCACAGCTCTCCCTGAATGTGACATTTCCATCCAGTCAAATCCTGTTTGAGTGACATAGTTGTAAAATCTAGTTGACTTTCCATTTTTTAATCCAACATAGGTCAAAAAATTAGAAGACTGCAAATGAAACCTGTAAAGTTTTTCACAAAAACTATATTCCTCCAGAATATACATTAAAAAACAAACAAGCTGTGGTTTATCCTTTTCTCATACTTAGTTCTTCTATTTGAAATTTTGTTATTTTTGTCCTATTGTGCTGTTTCAGCAATGCTGTATTTTTATGTGTGTGGAGTTACATATTCTCACATAAAAACAACAATGGAATCTTCCTTGGATCTGTTTTAATCTCTTCCCTTGAGGTCTTGAATATTCAGCAAGGATTTTTGTTAGACCTTGTTTCAAAAGTCAATATGAAACATTTCGTAAAAACGCACTTTATGTTGTAAACTTTCTGCTAAATTTTGTGATTTACATACTGTATTATGTTGGTCGAAAAGATGTCTTAAATTAATGGGAATAATAGTTCCTCTCATCAATCTTATCTGTAAATAAAGTAAAATAAAAAATGACAATAAAGGCAGCTTCAAATATAAATGCCTCGGGGTGTATCTTTTAATTATATTTTCTAGGTAAGGAAATTAATTTGATAATGTCATCACTCTCATAATATTTGCCTGTCTCTCTGAGTGCTTGACCTCTTCCTTGCTAACTGTTCTGGTATCCCTGTGGCAGCCGGGGTCGCACAGATGGGGAACGCCCCTACCAGACCTGTGCAGGCTGGTAACACAAAGTAGGCTTTTCCTGTGGAAAAACTGACAGTTGCTCTGGAGTGAATTTTCTATACCCTTCACTTTTAAATTGAACTGTCAGCAGGCACTATACTTAACAAATCTACTTTATACGCTATTCATTAGATGTCAACTAATAAATGACTGACGAGCCAAATCTGAGAGATTTCATCAGTGATCTGTCAAAATGCAGCATGATTAACTCTCAAAACTTAGAAGTTACTGTCATGAGGGTTGTCAGTTTGAGTTCATTTGTTTGCTTTACTTGGTTTGTCTGGCAAAACCTATCTTTGTTTAAAATCATGCCCCTGGGACTATCTGACTGGTTCATTTTGGCTTCAGAATGGCTTTCTGCTCAATGCTGGAATCAAATACTTCATGTTGAATTGGTAGAAGAGCAGATAGTCAAGTCTTGTGGGAAAGCCACTGGTTTCCCACTTTATTCTACCACCCTCCCCTAGTCTGCACAAGCGTACAATTTATCCTCTGGTTTATACCACTCAGATCCATTTCAGAAGCTACAGGAGGCTTAAATATGGCACAAGATTGGCTTCTGGTTTCAAAGCTCATTGTAATCTAAAATTTTCCACTGATTCAAGTAACTTTGAATCAAGCCCTTGTCCAAGGTGTGAGTGTGGTTTTTAGAGTCTAAGATGTTCTGCCATATGAGGTAGAAATGGTGATAATTGCTGTGCACTATGGAGGGATTCAAAAATCATGCTGTGGCATCCCTACAACTTTTTCAAGAAGTCTTTAAGTGATCTGCTCTGGAGAGAGTGAGGTGCAGAATCCAAGCAAAAGCCAGAGAGGAAACTCACAGTTGGGCAGTAGGGTTGATTTTGAGTCTAGTATGTAAAATTGTTTCCTAATCTTCCTTTTTTAGGGGTATATCTGTTACAGACACATACAGTCGTATCTACTATAGCATCAGTGTCCCAATTCACCACATTGCCATATAAGGATATAGCTTGAACGAGCAATATTGCACTTAACCTCTTAGATGGAACAAGGAGGCCGAAATGGAATTGAACACTAATGCCCTTCCTCGTCCTACCTTTGGCTGACAAAAATACATCCATGGGAGACTATGTCTAAGGTATTAAGTGCTCAGCAGAAGGAGCACTTAACTTCCGTTTAAACCAGTTAAGACATAATAATCTTGTTTCTTTGTCAGGCTTATCGGATTCTGTTCCATACTGAGTACCAATTCTTCTGGTGGAGACCCTTTACGTGGAACCAAAAAGAGAAGGTTGTATACATGTTATACATGCTTCAAGAGGTGTGGGTACAGTAGGCTATTTCACTTCAACATGTATTTTCAACGCGTACATTCTCTGCAATGTTTAGATCCACTCTGCAACTGCTCAGACCAACATTGAATTGCTGGGGCAGAGAAAGTCCAGATTTCTGTTACATGCTTTTCTCTTGCTTCAAATAGTTGCTGCTACATAGAAGCAAGTCCTGAAGCCGTTATTCATTATTTATTCTGTTAAAAGTTCATTTATTTCTGAAAGACTTTTACATGAGGTTTTGGTGGTAGTTGGAATTTATGGATATATTCCAGCATCATTTAATAATAGATCCTCTTGTAGGATGTCTGGACCAGATTAATCCTACCTGGCTGCAGGTACCCGCATTAAGAACTTTGTTGTTTTGGATTCCTTCTGTAATCACTTAATGCCTGGGTTACCCTGTGGAATTGCTTATCTTTCTCTAACGGCTTAGAGGGAATTCCAGATGACAAGGCCCCTAATTTAGTCCCTGAAGATAGGAGACTAACTAGTTGAGCCCATATAAAGGCTTAACTTGAAACAAGGGGGAGGAAGATAGATCTGTAATTGTAGAAAGGGTGAATTTCACTCTAATTTAATCTAGAAAGGATTTGGCTTATAGAAGAATTGTTCACACGGAAACTTATTATGAAATTCAAAATCATTCAGATTTTTTTCAGAAAGTCTATATCATTAGGAAGTAGGCAATTTACAGATCAAATGTCTGAAAAATGTAGCCTTACCTTTCTTAGGATTTTGGTGTAACACAAATGCCAAATTTAATGAGTTGATTTCCTATGTTTTGACAAAATTATGTAAAATCTTAATTTATGTTTTCAAGTGATATGGATATACATTTGCTTTTTATTTTCAAGTTTCCAAGAAAAGTAGTTAGGAACAGAGCTTTTCAATTTTTGCAGCTTTCCCCGAATATCCTGGCCTGCCTTTTCATCTGTAGTTTTTAATTTATAATTCAGTTTGCAAACTTGAAATAAAATACTGCTGAAATTGTGTAATTAGGGCATAAAATACAAAATTTCTTGAGTGGTTCATCATCCAGCCTTCAACCTTCTAAAACATCAAAATTTTTCAGCATCTTTCCAAACATTCAGTAACTCAGCAGGATTACTTGTGCTGAAATTAAGTACGCACATAGCTGTTTTCAGGGATCAGGTTGCCCACTCATAGTTTTAAAATCCAAGGCTGTGTAGTAAGATCCAAACCTGTCTTGAGGAGAACTGGCGTCTGGCTGCCCCAGAGGAGCTCTCAGCAGCACAACGGCTCTGGTTCAACAAAGGAATTTGTTGGATTTTTTTTTAAAACTTCTATTACCTTGTTCAAGTCTTGGCCTTCATTTGTGTTTCTCTTCTCAGTAGTCGTGCCTGGTAAGCCCTTCAAAACATAGTTGAACAGGCTAAAAGACCACATATCAACAGGGAACAGAGAAACATAAAATCATCTTTACTTCCTCTAAGCAAATCTGGACATTAAATCAGCTAGACCCCCAACTGCTTTACATTTCTAACTTAAGAAATAGAAATGTGATACACGCTGAGAAGCTCTGAATGCAGGAAGCTGTTAAAATAATGAGCAATTTATTTTGAGGGATAATAAGGGTTTAAGTCTTACTTTCTACAATGAGAAAAAACAAAAGTAATATGACTAAAGTACATGAAATTATGTTGGTGTGAAATCAGTGTGAATGAGGTCAGGAAAAAAGGTTGTAAATATATTTTCGGGTTCAACTGTATTGATAAGCAAAGCTGAATTTTTCAGGTAATATTGAAAGGTTTTTTAATCACATGTATCAGAATGACAAAATTATTCTATAGCTTTTCAACTGTTTGTGTACCTCAGCTTCATTGCAAGCATCTGAGGCCTGGTCCTTTAACCCCTGTTGACCTTGAAATGCTCACCTTATCCAAATAACCCCATTAAAGCCTGTAGGCTCACTGAGGTGAATAATGTTTGAAAGGCTCAGCCTTCAACTGATATGAGCTGGGTTTGAAAAAGTTCTACACTAGGTTAAAATGCACATTTTTAGCTTTAGGGTTTAAAACAAAGTTGCTTCATTTCCTAGTTACAATCAATTTATGCAAAAATTGAAGTACAAATGCTTCTACTTCATAATGCATTTAAATCCTGTTATAGAAGTCTTGTACACCAAAACGCCCACAAAGTATGTTTTTATATCTTTGTCTGTTGGTGTTATGGAAAAATTCTAGAGAGTACTTTGTCATCCTACTATTCTCTGGATAGCAACGAGTGAAAGTGCTGGATCAAAGTATTCTACTTTTATCTAAAATAAGGCTAAAAGTGAAAAAGTCTCTAATATAAAAGCCCAAATATTCTTTTTAGGTTTCATCAGGTCACAACGGTGGTAACTTTTGCTTCACTGTGTAATGTACTGTCATGTCACTTCAGACACAATCGGAAAGGTTTTGGCATGGTGTCACCTGAGATCATTATGGTCAGGATAGACTCTCTTTAGCTTAGAAAAAAAAAAAAAAAAAAGAGAGTTGTAGAAAGACATTGGGGAGAAAAATTGCAGTTTTTGTAGGTTCCACCCTTCATTAGAAAGAGTTATACATTTTTAGGGAAAAAAAGATTGATCAAACCTGAGAAGATTCTGCTCTAATCACTAGAATATGTTGTCTAACGGCAAGACACCATGTGTCCTTCCCCAATATTCTTGTAAGAAGCTAAAATTGGAATTTCACTCATTTCCCATGATTTTGAGATATTTGCTCTTTCACATAGTTCTAAGTTGAGTATTCCAGTATAAGATTGTTCTGATGCTTTTGTTCTCACTCTGCCACCCTCCCCTAATCTTTAAACTGACAATTTTTGGAAGCAGAAGGAATCAGAATCACATAAAAACCCCAAGTTCTCGCTGTATCCTGGCCTGCCATGGAAAGCTACAGAAATCTCACAGCATCTGCATTTACATGATTATCATGCAGATTTCATATAAATGTTTTGCTTGAATGCTTTTGAACACGTATTGTTAAGGGGCCGCATGTAGACCCACAGAAGGCATGTCATAAGTTAATGTAATTCTTAACACACACAGAATGACCAAATCTAGCCCTAAATCTCCAGTTTGGAATGGCATTAACTCAATGGTTTTTTCCTTACAAGAAACCATTTAATTTGTATAATCATCATGAGGACATCAGCTCTTGCTCCTCACACTTTTGTGTTATGCTGCTGGTTTAAGCAAACCTAAAATTCACATATGACACAGAGATTCCTGAAGTTACCCTGTTTTACATACACCTCAGTTAAATTTATATATCTCAGTTGTAATTTAAAATTTTGGCGTTGGTTTTGGCTACTAAAAAAATCTATATCTTTTCATTCTGCTTGGCATTCTGTGTTAGTCACATTATGTAAAAAGTCCTATATGTCAGGTAATATAAATACAAAAACAAAACTTGGTTTTGTCTAGGCAGCTGTTTTCAAGCTAATCGTAAATGAAATAACTTGGCACGATCAACCCCTTCTGTTGTTGTGGGCCACTCTTACCGAATCAAAGTGAACTTGGAAATCATCTGTTCACAGAATGACAAAGAATTGGAAGTTTTTCAGGTTGATTTGACATTGTTCTGGCTTACATTCAGCATTCTGGTTTCTGGTGGAGAAAAGATAAAAGCCCACTGGGAGAGGGAATGAGGGTGTGGGTTTTTTTCATTATCTATTTATACTAATACCAAAGAAATCACTTTTAGAATACCAGCTAATCCTGAAGTGTTGAGGAGAAAGTGACAAAAAGTCATTCTTTGCTGCACAGATGGTTCATGACAAACACAGCAGGAGCAACAGCAAAGCATTAATTTGTTCAGTTCAAGAGATCTGCTAGTCTGCTGATAGTGTCACCAGAAATATTTACAGCTGAACAGGTGGAAGTGAAGATCTTTACGTTCAACTGTATTTTATATCTTAGAAAAACTTTTGTCTAAGTTTTGCATCATTGCAGCCTTAATTCATAAACATGTTTAAATTTTAAATATGCTTCCAAATTAATTTTTAATAAGATTGTGCTCTTTCATGAATGAGAAATGTTCTGTGCGGTGAAATCAAAGGCAATCTCAGTGCCACACAGATACATGGACAGACTAATAGATAAATGCAAGATGATTGCTGTTCATGGATTTGTTCTTAACATTACTCAGTTATCAATAGAGTTTAAATTATATAGATTCTTTTTATGTATTTTATCATCTAATATTCAACATTCATTATGTATGTCTGCAGTGTCTTGTAGCACAACCATTACCAAATATCAGCTTATTAAAAAATTAATGAAATGTGCATGTCTGATCTTCAGATTTCAGGGACTGCATTTCATCATTACTTAGTCATGAAATACATTGATTCTTGTTGTGGTAGGTATGTGTGTGAAATAAATTAGCTACTGGGACCCAATCTATGTTCCACCAAGGGATGATTGACATCTGAGACAACAAAGAGGGGCACTGTTAATGGCCACCATATGCAACTGTGGGCTCCCACACCAGTAAAAGTCTGATTTTTACGGCTTATATTTTCAAAAAGATCGAAAAAAATATAAACAGAATCCTTCAGTGAATAATCTGAAGGAAGGACATGGTTGAAAGCCCAAGCTTTAGTATCCCAAGGTTAGTATTATGGTGTACTGTACTAATTGTTTTCATACTTTCCAGGAGATCTCAACTTTATCTAAGAACTTTTATTTAACATATGTCTGTGTATTTGTATTTATGCATTTATATTTGTGTAATAAATGGTCCATATTACTGTTGTGAGTATATGGGCAAGGCATGAAACTCATATGATTAAACTAGATATGTAAATGTGAGTGTTTCTTCCTCCAGATACTTGACAAAATGTTAATTGATCCTTCAACCACGTAGCTACTGGAGAAAAATAAAAAGCATGAGATTTCATCTGTCCTCCCCTACTCTCAGCATTTACTATGAGCTAACCCCAGACCACTGCTCTTCATCCACCCTCTGAACCTCCATCTTTCAGACACCACTGTGGGTTCTGTTTGAAGGACCAGGAAGATGAAGTTCAGCCTATACATCATTATAATTTCTGAAACTCTGGTTTCATTCCTGAACTCATTCCTGAACCATGCCTGGACAGATAGGTGGGAACTAAAACTGGAGAGAATTTAACTAACTGTTTGCTTTTTATTATTATTATTTTTTTAATCGATAAAATGTTATTTGTCCAAAATAAAAATTTAACATTGTTGTATTTAAAGGACACAGGAAACAAACAATAGACTACACTCAAAAAAACACAATAAAGAAACACTTAATCCAGTATATGATTCTGACATACTGAGATTCTTTCTTTATGTTCTCCCAGGGAAAGTCAGCTTTCGTTTAATCTATAGAAAATCCTGTCTTCCCAGAAAGTTTTCATTACCATAGTTAAGACTTTTATTGCTACCCTTTCACCTTCATGATGTACCTTCAAACAGCCTATCTGCCGAAGTCATTGGTTTAACAGAACAAGTGTAAAGGCTGCTAATACCATACCTACCCAAGGAATTATTCTGTAAGTCAGCAGTTTGATTGATGAATGCAGTCTCTACCCTTGACTGAAGGAGAATCAAGGCTTAGATCTGCAGCGGTTTTGCTGGTCTCCAGGGTAGCGGGCATGTTAACCTAATGTGTGACATTACAAGTGTTACCCGAGAATACATGCCTAACACCAACAACGAACTCATGCGTTTGAGAGGCAGAGATGGTCCTTTAGCAACGCATACATAAAAGTTTTTAAATATAGAAAAAGGCAAGTCAGAAAGGAGACAATTCAATAATGAAGGGAGATACAAGAAGATTCTAGTCTTGTTTCTAATGCTTGCTTGTAACTTAATTTAAGAAGTGATATATTTAAACAAACGTACATATATACGCGCCTAGGGGTGGTAGTCCTCTTACAGGGAAATCAAGGATAAAACTGCAGAAGCCAACTCTGAAACTTGCAACAGTGATTACTGTGAAATCTTTTTGGGTGAGGGGAAGTTATAGTTTCAGATTCAAATTCAAGCAGAAAAATGGATTGACTAAAAAGCTGTAGTTTCTGAAGAGAAAATGGATGCATCATATAAACACTGTGAAGTCAGAGAATAAACATTTCCTTTTTTACATTATTTTGATCTGATTCTAATTAGTCTAATATTTGCAGACAATGTTAATATCCAGGTTTTGTAGAAGGAAGAGTGATATTACTGAACTAATGGAGTGTCTTTTTGGAAATTCACAGAAAACTATAAATTCATGCATACACACAAAGACAAGAAAGATATTTCTCTTTACAGAGACAAGAAAGAATGCTTCTGGTTATTACGTTTTATAGGTCTTCATTCTATTCAGGTTCAAATATTGAAAAAGTACTAAAAATAAAATCTAAACTCTGACCACTGAATTATCAGGAGACGTCTTTGAGGGAAAAAAAAAAAAAAAAGCTTTCTAGACAATCTGTGGTTTTGTTGTTTTTTTCTTTTCTATTACAATATTTAATACGGTTATAGGATTGGTGGCTGGGGTATATCTAGAGTATACGTACAACACAAGAGACTTCAGTAAATTACTTCATATTGTTTCACAGCAACTGATTTGAAAAAAGCCCCAAATAATCAAAATTGGTTTGGCCTGTAACACTAGCTCATGAGCTCCAAACTGGCTACAAGACAAAGCCTACTGATGAATGGATGCATACTGAATTGCAGGGAGAAGGCCAGTAGTTATTTTTGTGGGGGCTGTACTTACTTATGCCAGGGCTGGATGTGGTTTTTCATCGTTTCTTCAGTCTTTTAAGATAACAACGACCCAACAAGCATAATAAATCCTGGTCCTTTTTTTGTTGAAAATTTCCTGAATCATAAAGGCACCTTCACAGTTGGGGTGGGTTTGGCAGTCTCAACAGAGTATAGGAAGGAAAATGAAACTCCTTCCTCAGCTCAGAGTCAGTCCTTCCAGGTTAGGGCTACAGACAAGGCGTGATGACTGGGTGGCGAGGAGGTCTGCAGTTTTATTGCTGTTGATAGCAGCTTGACTCAGAGACAGCAAACTGGCTTGCAGTACTTTTGCACCTTGGACATTTCCTTATAGCTGTTTCCTCTCTGTTTCATGAGGTTACGTAGGGAAGGGTAGGATTCAAACACCTGAGTTAGCTATTTACCTGTAAGTGTCTACGCAAGCGTCTTGGTAAGTGATGGCGATCTAGGCAAGGCAGTCAAGAAAAAAGCTCAGTTCACCCTGAAGTAAATTCTGGGTTTTTTTCACCACTGAGTCCGTCCTCATTGTAACTGGAGTATAGAGACTGTAGACATCATCATCTGTGTTTAGATGTTGTCCTCTGCGAACTGGATCCCAACCCTGTTTTCTTAGATGCTGTTGTGAAACACAAAAAAAATGCTTGGCAGAAATACTTTAGTCTGACAAATATGCACTATTCCTAGACTGGCACTTGGCTGTCCTTTTCTGGAGCATAGCCTGGAGAGCCATATTCACAGCCTATGTGATTAACGTACAGGCCTTACTATTGATAGCATTACAGACAATATTTCAGAGCTGTGGGACTCCCCGCTCTGAAGCTGAGAGCCTCTCAACACTATCCGTAGCTTGTCTGTCATAGAAAGTGAGATACTGTGCATCCAAATGCATCACTGAAACACTCGAGGGTTAGAAATAAACATTAAGTCATCTGTAGTTCACTATCACTAAAGGCTACAGACATCCTATTCCCAAAACCAAGGCCAAAAGAGAACTAGGATTTGGAGAAAAATTGCAAGTTCTGATGTATGGTCAGAACAATCCCCCCACTATAAATGACAAATGCGATTTACAGGATTAGATTGTGTTCTACTCTTTGCCAGCAAGTATGGCAAAATCATATGCAGCCGAGGTCTTTTGCATAAATAACACCAATCAGCCACCAAAACTAAGCACTGATTGGTCCTAAGTGTAGGTGAACTATGCAACTATCTCATCACATATCGAACCAGGTGCAAAATAAACACCTATTTCATTGCTCTCCTTGTCTCCTCTTCAATTTACTCCAAGATAAGAATTCTTGAAAAATATTTGTCAAAACTTTTGAAACTCATCCGTGTTCTTTCTGGCAATAGATGACAAACTTTGTTATTTCACATTAGGAAAAATCTGATTAGAAAGCAGGTTTCTTCACTGAATCCTGAAGAAACTAGTACAAGATGCCAAAAGCCCTTCAGCTCCAGTCCCATCTCAGGCTTCCAGTTCCCCACTAGTAAGTAGTAAGAATCAAGTTTAAACAAGACGTTAAATCAACAATCAGAGTCCAGCCTCAGGCACAGAACAGAGATTACATTAGTGGTATTAAACTGTGACCTACTTGCAAGATCCTGGCCACAGTAAGAACCTCCTCAAAGTATTGCTGTCTGTGCTACTTTTAACACAGTGACTTACAAAATATATCTGACTTGCCTTTGCAACACAGGGAAAATAGATGGGTTTATTCTGAACACAAATATTGCAGGTGGTGACCTGCTGTTCCCCTTTCAAGGTATTCTGGGTGACCCCTTAAAAAGGGATTGTATTATTTCAGCAATAGTAGTTGATCTAAGTAACATTTTCTCTTCTTACAGTCCCGTGTAACAAATATCCTTACATCATTACAATCATACTATTACAGCACCTTACTACTTCATGGTCATTCGGCATTTGTGTACTATTCCTGTTTCTCTTCAATATCTCTATGAGATACGTACCAGATATTGAAGAGATAACAGGAGTGCTGAAAGAAATAATCTAGAGCATGTATTTCAATGACGTTACCCATATAGTTCACTCTCATCTGATTAAATTACAACTATATTTACAGAGTTATAAATTGGATGTTAGGCTGTGGTTTAATGAAATGGGATGAAGGAGGCAGCTTAAGCACTTTGTGCTGTTTTTCGCACCCTACAAAACATCTGCTGAACTTTCACGACACAGCACCTACAAGAAGCCCATTGCCTGTTGGGCAGCAGTTCCAACCCCAGTGTTTATATGCCGGAAAATCTTTTGAGCTGGTGTTACATCACACTCTTGCCAGAAAGAAGAGGTCCCGCTCCCTTTGCCTATACCCCTTCTCACACTTCATTTTGTGCCAGCTCTAACAACCTACTGAATTTGTATGTCCATGTAACTCATTAAAACAGAGGACATAAAACACTGTGCAAAACCCAGGTAATTTTCTGCCAGGCTAATGAAGTAAATCGAGACAGTAAAGGATTTCAAAGTGCTCTAGAGGCACGACAGGGAGAAAGCAGGACGTGCCGGCTTTCAGCAGTAGGGCGATGAGGAGGGGGAAGGCAGGGAAGGAGGAAGGAGGGAAAAGGCAAAAAAAGGGAGGAAGTGAAACCTCTTCCTTTTGGCAGCAGCAACCTATTGCTTCTGGTCCACCGTCTGGAAGTGCAGTCTTATATAATAAGGAGAGGGCTCAAAATACTAAGCAGACTGCTCTGACAGGAAATTACTAAAAATTTGAATAGCCCTTTACATACCCTCCACTGCTTCTTGCTACGAAGTTCTACCTCAGGTAACGATTTCCCTGGAGAAGGGCACGAAGTCCCTGATGTTCTCTGAAGACTTTGATGACTGGTACTGACTTTATGAGCCCCTCTGTTTATCTTTTCACTTAACGAGAAGTGCGCAAAGGCAGTTGTATAGAATCTGAAGACAAACATTGCTATTATCCACCCATCCAGTAAAAACTGAACATATATGCAATATAAAGTGCAATCAACTGTTTTGATAGGATACATAGATATTTCTTGATGGTTTGGAACCGCAATAAGGGAAATGCTTAATAAACATTGCGCTTTACTCGAAAATGAATGCCCAAAAGATGTTTCTGGCACAGAAAACTGTGTGCAATATTAAGCCAATGGCACCACTGTTAATGGCTACTAGCAAGTTATACATATCTCTTGTCTCTGATTTCTTCACTGTAGGGTTTGGTTTTGTTTTCCTCCCTGCCATAAGTAATAATACTGCCTTAATTTCTGCAGTTAAAAAGGTAAGGGCTGCTTCTAAGCCTGATTTGGGGTGGTTTTGTTTAATTTTACTTATCAAGACAAAATTGTACTTAAAGGATTGGAAAGATGCAAGATTTATTAACTGCAGTTTCAGAATTTCTGAGGAAAATCACAAATGCCTATTATTGTTAAGTTAATGATAGGCAGTAAATACAACTTTTGAAGACTCTATTGCATCTTGGATGAAGAACCTCACAGTTTTTGCAATAAAAATAAAAATGAATTATTATACATCTGCTCTTCCCTATGAAAGTCACAAAGACATAACAATAACTGGTTAACATTTCCTTGTTTAAGAGAGATACCAGACATAAAAATAGAAATTGGGATGATAAAGGCTTATTGAAAAAGAAAATACTGTTATGAAGAATGTGTTCTCTTAATGGCTAACATTCATATACTTCAGATAAAATTTCAGTATAATTGTAAGAAAAAACCTGTATAGTAATTGTACGAAATGAAACATCCATTTCTGAAAGTCAGTGGTATATCAGACAGCAAAATGTACCCAGAGTCTGTTTCCATGTAATGCCAACAGTCCTGTATAAGGGAGATCAGTAAAGCAAATTTTCTCTGAAAACAAATTAGATAAATCTGAGGCCTCACTACCATGGAATTAGGTGGTATTAATTTGCAACCTTTTATGAGTGTAAGTATGAGAGATTTTGGGAAGTAAACAAAAAATGCAAATAGCATGAGAAGTCATATTTGCTTGATTCCAATTAGAATAACAAGTGAAACAGAATTGTATAGCTATCAACAATAAAAAAAACAGCATGTCATGCTGAAATGTCATCTTGTTTAAAGTAAACCTCTAAACTAGTCACACTACAAGTAATCATTGAGATAGACTTACATGAGACAAATTTCTCAGCTATTCATCATAACAAATCATTAAAGTTTGTTTGTTTTTTTGTTTTGTTTTGTTTTTTTTAATTTGATGTTGATCCACTCTGGCATATATCATTAAACAAGTTTTAATCAGTTTTGTTTAGGGTAGGTAGCAGTAGCTACATTTTGTGAGTGTTCTTTTTTAACCACTGTGTCACAGCCATCCTGATTTCTAGACCTCAACTAGTCGAAAGTAGAAAATAGATACCAGGGTAGGTAGAAAGGGGACAATTGGGAAAAAGCAGACCTTTAATACCTTGGAAACTTTAAAGTTAAAATGTCACTTGGAGATCTTCAAGGTCAGATTTTCATTAGCCCTAGCAAGATTAGGGTTCTGTATCATAATTTGGCACTTAACACTTCAGTTCTACCTTGACCTTCTTCAGATGCAGGTTTCAGTTTTGAGACATTCACAAATATTCTGAGGAGTGATTTATTTTTTTTATTGATAAAAGTTGTGTCAAAAAGTCTGTGTATGCCCAATAGGAAAAAATCCTTGTTCTGAGACAGTTTCCTCGCTGACAGATGCTTTTGAAGGCTGTCAGTTGGCCATTCCCTAATCCACTCATTGTGGGTTGTACTGATATTTCATAGTGGTCATTATTAAATCAGCTCAGCTTTCTTAACGGTAGATTACAGATTGGTCTCTGAACCATCTGCGACTGTGTGTGTATGTACAAGCTGGTGGATGCCTATTTAGAATCAAGGCAGTAAATTGATGATGGTTCAGAAAAGAAGAGGAGCTTGAAAAAGAGCGTGGCTTCTACATGTCTGGAAAAAAAATGGTTGCTTTTTGTGTTGCATCTCAGCCAGCCTGTGGTTCATGTTGCATCAGCACTGCAATCGAGCATCAGTGCCGCAAGACCTGCAGAAAGCTTAAAAAATTGTCAGGATTCCCTCCAGAATTTTCTCTTTCTGAATGGGATTATACTAACTGCACTTAACTTAGAACTCTCTGCTATAAACAACCAACAAGTTTTATTATATCAGTGTGATAAATTTTCAGATTAAAATTCTCAGCCTTTAGGGGAAAAATGCCCCACGGCCAGCAGCAATACTTTTATACATATTTGTTGCTAATATGGGGAGAACAGAATACTGTTTGAATTTCAAGGACTTCTTGTGCCTCAACTATTTGATTAAGAGCCTAGTTTTCATAATAGGAAAACTACTTTATTCACACTTCTTCATCTCTCCTACTTTCTTGAGAAGTTGGTGCTTCAAAAGAAGGATTTTATGATGACAATAATAAAAAAAGTCCTCCCACTTTATATTGTGCAAAAATTATATCCTTTCCATCTGTAACTTGCTTTTAAAAACAGTTTTGCCTTCAAATTTTCCATAAAAAGAGTTTTTTAAAAGACTGGTATTAGTAAGATATTCGGTTATATAAAAGTTTTAATATGTGAGATTTCACAAATTTTGACATATTTTTCTAATTCTAGTGAAATATAACTCAAAGACATTTGTTTTAAAGCAATAAATGTATTCATTTTTCCTCAGTGATAAATGTACAAAAGACTCTTAAAAGTAACACAGGCTTAAAATTTAGAGTTACTTATTATGGGATTTAATGTGGAATGCAATGTGGAGGTAAACAGCTAACATTTCCTGTCTTCTAGAGAAAATGATAAATAAGTGACATAACTATGATTTTCACTGGTGACGTAAAAGATAATGTGTGTGTTTAAATACTATTTTTTAAATAAAATGGAAGACGATATGGCACATGGAATTACAGGATTAGTCAAAAGTACTTTCTTTCCTCTATTTTTACTATTTCATTGCTGATTTTTTTTTGCCAGGCGGATTTTTTTCTTTACTTGCTAAAGTTCTTATGCTATATTGACCAGACTAGTTTAATGAGATTTTTATTTGTCAGCTGCATTTTTTTCAAGGACCAAGACTTTCAAGCTTCAAAGGCATCAGATATGTGAAGGCAGTGAAATTTTGGATGTAAATGACATCTGCAATGTCCAGAAACCTTATTCAACAGCTGAAGGCATTTATTATGAATGATGGCCCATTCTGCCTAAATTCAGCTGCATTGACCACAAAGCGAAACAGCATACCCATCTCAGCTATGAAAACATTGTCTTCCCTTCCTTCAGAATTGGATCAGATGTTGCCAAACAGGTGCCTCTGGGTGCCTTTGTTCAGTAAATTTAAGTTCTTATTCAGTGTCTCTCTCAGCATTTTTTTTTCTGAAGCAAATTTGTAAGACTTTTCTAGCTCAGGAGAAATTTCCTTGCAGTTGCTGAAACTTCCTTGTTTCACACATTCTCAGCATGTTTCTGACTTCCTGCATGAATACATGCACTGGCTGCTGGTGGCTTCATCCCATGAATCAATTTACGGAAGCTGGATATTTCCTGAAAAAAAAAATGATTGTGCATTCCACTATCTCTGGTTCAGCCTCCTGAGCCAGAGGACTTGCTAAAATTCAAACTGCCTTTTTACTCTCAGCTCAAGCCTTATGTTTGCAACCCTGAGGTGTGCTGGCCATGGGAACCACAATGTGATTTCTGCCTCTCCTACCTCTGACACGGAGCACACAGGTTCATGCCCGATTTTCACAGGAGGTGAAAAAAAAACTCTGAAGGTTTCCTGTGTTCTTAAAAATTTGTCCCAGTTTTGTTTCTCTACAAATTGCAAGCAACTTGCTTCCGTATTTTCATTATACAATTATTTCAAATGAGCCGCCTCTGAGTACAAATCTCTGGTCAGAAGGAGACCTATTTCCATCTCCTCCAGCATTGATACTACAAGTTATAAGGAAACTGTATTAAGTTTATCTTTAAAGAACTCCAGACAGGGATTAGAAGGATTTTTTTTTCTTTCTCCCTGTGAAGTTCATTATACTTTTCAGGAACCATGGTTCTTTCACTTTTTTCAGGAAGAGACAGACCACGTCTATTACTCACTAGTTATCAATAATTTGAAATGTAAATGTGATGAGATGTGATTATGTAAATTCAGTTAACTCTTTCATGTTGAAGTGGAGCCCAGAATAAAAGATTAACACATTGAAATGGAAAACTAGAGCAGAGAGTTACAAATGTAAGGAAAGTGATGAGTATAAGAAACTGGCTGACGTTTTGTTCCCAGCTCGATGCAGCAAAGTTACGAAGAAACTGCTACTTTATGGAAGGACTATCTGACTGTGTAACTTTCACTAGCCAGACTTGTACCATATTCCCGCTAGGCCGAGGACAATAAATCTTAACAGCTGTGTCCTGACCAAAGCAGAGCAAGAGAAGAAATAACTCTCACTTTTCTGCACATACCACCACTTAACAGCATATATGCCTCTGACTAACCAGAAGATACAGACTTTTCCCAAGATAATAACCTAAAAAGGTCAGAGGTTATAGAAGAGGATATTTGACACCGACAACCTTCTGTTAGCACTTGATTAAATCAGGTGAATGACACTCCAACCTGAATTCACTTTGACTCTCTTCTGTTCCACACTCCAGTGACAAGGCTTTTTTTCTTCTTCAGAAGTAGCCAATCCGTTCCAATCTGGTGCACTGTGATAGAGCAGGTCATAATCAATCAAAGTGTGCTTAATGAAAGCAAAAATAAAAAGAAGGATTATTTACTTGCTGAAGAAAAACCTTTTTGCTATTTTAAAGATAATAAATAGGAGTCTGAAATCCTTTTTGTACTCATTCTTCCTTTCATGTAGATAATTTTTCATTACTGGATGGTCTAGTAGATTTTATTTTAATCCCAACAGATTGTCAGTACCACAAAAACAGTTTCTAATCGACATTGATTGCAGGGAAGAGACCTGTCTGCTCAATCATGAGGCATGGATCAGCTCAGGATCTGTACGTACCACATGATGTGAATAAGAAAGCATTTACTTGACAGCTCCTTTTCCAAGGCTAAATTGCCAATAGCTGTAGTGCTCTGTAAAGGCACTAGAGAGTCTGAGAGTTTGGGAGTCTCTTTCACACAAGTACATGTTCTTCATTTTCCTTTCCCTCCATTGCTTTTGTTCAAAATTAGTCGTTCTTCCTAATGGAAAAAAGAAAAATATGGCTGTACCTTTAGTTTGCATTAGTGGTTCCAGTATACCTGGGCTGATGTAATTTGTTATCTACATTTGCTAAATTTAAGGTTCAGTATGTTGTATACCTGCCAATTCAGCTTAACTGCTCTTTCTTGCGAGCTGTGTGATGATGGTTTTCTTAAGACTCTTGGGTCTGAGGTATAGAGAGTAAATGTTACACATAGACGCATATCTTTGTAAAAGTTAGGGTAAGTAGAGACAAAAAGTTCCTGTTTAATAAGTTACTGGGAATTGCATGTTGTGCCTCAATGAAAAACCCAATAAAGCAGGTGATATCAACTGGTAGTCTGTGTAAGACAAGATTTGGCCAGATCTGACTTGTCTGTCCCTTGAGTCCACTCACATTTCTCAGCCTCCGGAAATACCTGAGGAGCTGAGAGACTGTGGCCAGCACAATTCACCCAGCTCTAGGCTCAGCAGGAGAGGAATAAACGTCCCCCATGAGATCCCAAAAGCAAAAGAGCCACATCAATGAATGCTAATTAACTTCACCTCTCCCTACCCTAATGCTTGTGGTCAGGAGCCAGTTCTGCTGGTCATCAGGAAGGATCTCTGCCTGATTCTTTGCTCAGTGTAAATATGATCTGACGCCAATTGTGAATTTTAGCCTTCATCTTCTAATGGTTCCTTTCCCCAGAAGTGTAATAATACATTCCTTTTTTCTCAGCTGGCGGTCTGAAAACACTTCATGAGAGAGATACTACTACAGATGTTTTCTACAGCCCCAAACTGAACGGAGTTCTAATACAGGATGTGGCATGTATGCACTACCATGACTTGAGTACTACCGACGCTTACCCTGTTCATCCTTCACTGGGGTTGCGTCACAACAACATAGGCAATAAATACCTAACTTAACTGAGTAAGGCCCAAAACACCTAAGGATATTTTCTAGCCTCAGGAATAGAAGTGTATTCTCAGCTAATGTATTCTTCCCAAATACAATTTAGGGGAAAAAGCATATCAGTTACTAAACATTACTGTATTCATTTTGAAAGGCTAATAGTTGAAGCTGTATTGTAAACAGAGGCATACCAAAACACAACACTCACATAACGCATTAAGTGCAGTGTTATTGATTAGCCATAGTTAGAAAAAACACTAAGCTAAATTCATTCTTAATGTACGACTGTTAAAGAAATCAGGGGAAACAATCTTTATAAGCAGAATAAAATAATCTAAATAATCTGTTTGACACAAAAGACAATGCAAGCTAATGGACAGTGTTTTCCAGCACCTTTTATAGAGTGGATAATAAAAACGTGAGGGGGAATAAGGCTATAAGCTCTGTCAGATGACTTGTGTTGCCCTTCTAATAGCTCTTTGCATATTTATGTGCAATAATTGTTGATCATTGTAGCCTAGATAACAAAATAAAAACCCAAACAAAATACTGGATTTTAGCCCTTTTTCTAGCTCCTTAGCAGAGATTCAGTGTGTGACGGCTGACAACTGTTGCTCATGAATTTCAGTGATCTTTTCCATTCTTGGTTCCAAAGAATAAGATGATCTGGGACCAAACTACTTTGTGCCAAATAAGCTTCCTGAATTTTGTTTTTTAATTATATTTCATTTTTGTTGTTTCGCGCTTACAAGCTACCCTGCCTTTTAGTCTCTTCTCATACAATTGTGATTGCAGTAATGGAGTATATCTTCGCTTGAGAAATACGGTTTGTGTTTTCTTTTAGGGATCATGCTACCATCTTCATCATGTCTGTTTCCTCTGGGTACTAATAAAGAATTGCCAATTATTTCAATATCTGCAAAAATGTCCGTCATTCACCATCTGAACTAGCCATTGGATGATGTCCAAGTGCTTGGTGACAAGATCATCAAATAATATGAGAGTCCAGCATCCAGGAAAGCAACACATCCAATTCTTCTTACCTTGATTAACTTGATATGCTGTGTACCTGGTGTTCTGCATATACGTCTTAGAATAATTACAAAGTGTATCTGATGTTGGAGAAGCTCTTGTGTTCCTCTAAATTGCCGACAAACAATAAACACTGCCCACTGAGTTACCTGCTCAGTGATGTAGCCCTGACTGGCCTTACTGCTTTAGCTGAGGAAAACAGATACCAAATATGTCATGGATGGACATGGACATTTCCTGCTAATGGGCCTGTATTCTGTCGTACCATGTGGACACAATAATTTTGGTTCTGATGCTAAGAAAGTGGAAAGAGTACCTGCTCCTTCAAAGAAGATGCAAATAGCTGGATGAAAGCATTCACTCTGGCGAACTCATCTGCAGACCCTCAGTCTGACCTTATGACTACATACCAAGTATATTCTCAGTATAAGGCCGCTTTAGAGGAGTAGAGACCTCAAAATGTGGACAAGACTGGTACACTCTTGGCTAACAGAACTGGCATTTCACTTCAGTCTCAGAGGTTCCAGCTGGGATGTCCTTTTGGGGCAGTAATACATGTAGAGGCCTAGAGGGAATTCTGGTACTGACATTCAGAGCACATTAGGCAATTTTCCTAGTCCTGTTTGAGTTTAGGATGCTCCTGTGCACACTTGCTACACAATGGAGGAAAAAGGATTCAGAACAAGTTCACCAAAACAGACTTCTACTGTGTTGTACAAATCTCCCTAATCCTTAGTCTCTTTTTTTTTTTTTTATCTCTTGAGATATAAAAGGGCATCAGACCTGATATTTCACTGACATGCACAGCCACTTAACAGTCTCAGAGCTATTACTCTACATTCACCTAGTTTTCATTAATCAGATATATCCCATTAGCACAGCTTACGTTTTTTTTCATACCCATAACATTCAGTAAGTAGCTTATAGCCTTACTTTCAATGAAAACAGTGATTTCAAAGCAAGTGGTATTTTAAAGTTGTGCTACAATGATTCCTGGATTTATATGTGTAGTTTCGGAATGTTTAGTTATATAAACCTTTAAGTGACTTTAAAGAGAAAAGAATCACTGCACACTGTGCTACTCTCCAGATTAATAGAGGTGACTAATATATGAGAAAACCCTGGCTAATTCTCTTTGGAATTACAAGATTAGCAATAGTTAGTACTCCCTTTGCTTCATAAGTGTCACAAGCACCAAAGAAACTACTTAAAATATGAACTTTTACTTGCTTTTATGTTGTCCTATTATGCTCTGTAAATGCAGACATATTATATGATCTGAGAATCTCATCAAAGACTGGTGAGGTAAATGAGATGTTTTCCATTCAGCAGAGATAAGAGAACTCGAGTTTCCAATTAATCTTACAATTACCTATGTCATTTTTTGGAGTAATATAATACTACCTAACATTACACTGCTTCTGAAAGTGCTAAGGGAGCTCCTGAAATACATATGTCACCCATTACTGATTGCAAGCTCCATTTGCTGTTAAATCAACTAATATTTGTATTAGTTATCTTGTTCCTCTCCTGTACAAATGCTGACATTTTTCACAAACAAGGAAAAGATTTAGGGATATCAACTTCTACCAGTGTAAACTGGGACAATATACCACCTTTCCTCAAATGTGACGGACTCCATGTTCTTCTGCTGTTAACTTATTCAACCCCACATCAAAAGACCAGAAGGAGACCCGATTGTTAATGTCTGAGTGAAAGTGGCAGAGAAAGAAAATGTCTTGAAAAAAGGCATGCTCTCCTTTGTATGCTTGCCTTCTTTTCCTTTTTTTTTTTAATATGTTGATGCTATCACCGAATTGGTGAAATAAGTTTTTCTAGTTTGCCATGGCTTAAGGGCCACTCCTAAGATTAATTCAGGAACACAGAGGAAAGGTATCCAAGTCAAAGGAAGCCATGGGCTTTTACCTTGTAACTTCAGCTGGGAGCTTTAAGGAACATTTTTCTCAGAAAGCGTCTAGCAAGGTTGCAGCTGTACTACGGCAGGAGGTGTATCTTGGATGGTAGTGGGAAATATTTAAAACATCTTACTGTTGCAGACACTGCTGCCTGCCATTAGTCCCTATTTGCAGTCTGCAAAACAGAGGATATTTCAAGAAGATGGAGTGAATGTTAGAAGATAAATGCCTCCGTCGTGGCATCTGTGGGGAGAGTTCAAGACATTGTATTTTTAGCCCTGAAGAGGAAGAGGTGCCTGCAGGGGCATAGAGGAGATTGAATACCAATTGAGAAAAGTTACTTTATTAGCAGTTCTTCAGTATAACAGAAAAGTAAAATTAATGAATTAAGAGGAAAAGACAGTGACAGTCGCTTAAGGGGTACAGATGCTTGTGTGAATGAGTCATATCACTTAGGGGAGCAGGAGTCTGGATGTACATTTATTCTCCCTGTCTTTGCACAAAGAAGGGATAAAATACAAAAGGAAGATTACACTGCAGAGGTAAAAATAATACCAGAACGCACAAGACTGCATATATTTTTTTCAGAAAGGACAGTTCAGAGGAAAAATTGCTATTGTCTAGTTGTTCTTTTTCTTTTATTATGCGACTTTATGGAAATGTAAGTGAGCAGCATAGCCTGCAAATTTAGCATCATAAATAGTGTGAAGATTTAGAGTTGGCGATAACCTTGTTATCTTGCTCTGTCTTCCTGTGCTCATTTCAAATCTCATTAAAATGTGTCATGACTAAGGAAGAAAAAAGTCCTGTTTATACCTAGTTCTCTCTTTTTTTTTTTTCTTCTTTTTTTTCCTGCAGATATCCAGCCAGAATGCATATGCTTAAAAATCATTTTCATCATTTTAAATTTACTTTTATGCTTCTCCTTCATTTGCCTGCTCTCTTCTTGTTATTCTTGTACTTATCACGGTTCTGTATCTTTAGCCCATTAGAGGTTTGATGAGAGGGAAAGAAGGCAAACTGCATTGCTGTGGAGATACAGCTTCCAGGCCAATTGGTGTCTGGAGCTTTAGGGAATCCCCTGCCATGTAGCAGTGACACATGTTGTCTCTGCCTTTGATCGAGGTTTGCCTTTTGCTTTAGCGCGCACACAGGCTGTTCTGTAAAAAGCAGTTGTTTGACCCATGTTTGGTCCCGTTGTATAACGAGAATTCACATCCAGCACAGGAACTGCTCGGAACCAGCTCAGGCAGAGGTGGGGGTGCTGTGGCACAGGCTGCACCTGAATTTTGCTTTTTGAAGGTGATAACGAAAAACATGACAGTCATGGATGCAAGGTTAGATAGAGCTGTGAAGGCTGCTGCAAGAGGGCTAGATCGTGTTTGCAACTGACTGGATTTTTTCTGTGCCTTGAGACAAAGGAGAGAGGGAAAAAAAAATACTGCCTTCAATTTGTGTATTAATGGGTAGGTGGTTTATGTTTCAAATCTCCTTCAGAATATTCCAAGGGAGTGAAACTACATTTTGCATTAGCTGATTTGGGTTTTACACTTGAAGTCCTACAAACGCTAAATTGCTTGCATGTCTAATGCATGCAGTACTGTGTTCATTACAAAGAATATAAAGAAGAAGAGATATTCTCATGTACAGATATATACTAATCTTTAGTTCACAGAACGGTTTGAAACCTGTGGTCATTCTAAGCTGTTTTTCTTTCAATAGCAGGATGCTGCAATTCAAGCACAGATTTTAATTTTTTTTCCTCTTTAGAATTTCCCTGAGGCTTATTGCAATGAACTATTTCTTACCCTTTGACTTTAGTAGGACGACACTGAAGCCTGCAGATCGCTTGCCTGGCTGGCTAGATAATTCTGTTCTAGCGCTGCCCTTGTCCTTACATACAGTATATTCTCAAAGCGTATCTATTCTATTTTTAGTACATGAAGCCTATGATATATGGGCAAGGCCATCTAATTCCACAATTTCTCTCCAGCTTGGTGACACTTTGGTCTGATTTGCAGAATTTGACTGATTTTGAAGGAAACTTTCTCCTGCTACTGCCTGCAGGCACGCTATTAGAACCTGCTGTCTCGAAAGTGAGGTGACACCCAGGTAAGGTGAGCAAACCCCACCCAGAGTCTCTCTTCCCCAAACACAGGGACAAAGACAGAAGCCAACAGGGTGGGATGCGGAGGGGGAACCAAACTTCTTCGCAGTGGGGAAGAGGCAGGGAAAGAACAGATGACCTCTCACTGCCCAGTCCTCTCTGCTCTTTACAAGTCAGAGACCATCCCGAAGGTGCCACTCAGACACTCATTCCCTTCCCTGGTCCCAACATCACCAATCAAAACAGCCCTACGGCACTCTGTTCACTGCCAAATGTTCCTGTCCCTTTCACTTTCAGCTGCCTTTGGAAATGTTTAATGTGGCACTGCAAAATGACTGGTAAAAAATTCAACAGCATTATTTACTATGGTACTTTGATGTTTTATTGAATGAAACCATCTGCTCGGGAATGTTTCCCAATGTTGTGGGCTAGATCTAGAATTTACAGCCGCAATAGAGCTTGTCTGAGGGAGCTTCACAGCAGAAATGCCACCCGATGTATCACAAATATGTGAGAGTCTGGATAAGAGGAATATTGAGAAAGCTCTTATTTCTTACTCTCCCGTAAACAGAGTCACCTAGCTTCTTGATGGTAAAGATTCAAAACAGTTGCAATTTCTTTATTTTCTTTACAGTCTGATAGCTAAACCCTATGTGCACTGTAAACATGTGATTGAGGGTATTTCCTAGATGAGTTCAATGGCTCGCAGGACATAAAGTGTATACTTGTGGCTGATGGCAAAATGCACTCTAGGCAGAATTATGGGCATCCTGTGAAGATATTGGTAGCAGACAGAAGATGTTATAAGGTGGCATTTCATTTACTTTTTCTTTTATACGGAAAGAAATGGGAATTTTAGATGAGAAGAATAAATTTTGGCCTCTTCTTCAGCTTCTGAATCACTTGTTGCTTTGAGGTGAAACAGGAGGCAGTTGCTGATAGAAGTCAGGTTTTAGGTGGTTTATTCAGATCTTGGAATTTTAGGGATGTATTTTAGGACAGCTCAGATATGAACATAAGGAGCTAGCTGATGTAAATACTCAAAATCTTCCTTGATCTGTGGTTGCAGCCTGGGCCTTTCTCATAAAAGTGTTTTAAATATTTCATTGACGTTTGCTTTGACTTCCAAGAGCAAGGAGAAATTTTGAGCCAGCGAGCTGAAAGGATGCTTTAGTTATCCTTTTACTCTAGTTCCAAACAAGACCTTTTGTGAACAGTAGTGTGAAAATATTCCTTTTGGGGATTTATATAGATTTTTTTTTCTAAATATACTCAATTTAAACTCAAGTATTCTGCATAATGTACAATAAACCTGACCCAGTCTCAAAGACTTCCATTTTTCAGAATTGCCTGTGTACTTGAAACAAAGGCTTATAGGTTCTGATACAGAAAATTCCTTTGACCCAAGTCCCCTGCCTACCATCCTGACCACGAATACCTTAACCACAAAATCTATTTCCTGCTGAGTCATAATACCTTAGTGGATTAGTAAAAACAAATGCCATGCTATGTGAGTAGGCTGCAAAGCAGCAGTATTCAGGTAATACATAATATAGTCACATATCTACTATTGTACCTGCAAAACTAACTACATAAAACTGGTTTGGAATAGGAGATGATGCGTATTTTCCCTTGAAACTGATCTATAAATGAAGAGCGTGAGGGTATAATGGTGTGCGGGCACTGCAATTACCGCCCCCAGATAAAGGCTCTACTGCTATTCAAACACCCAAAGAGCCAAGCAAGAAGCAAACAGCTTTGTACTGGGCCTTTTCTGCAAATTGGCTGTGCCCATGTAAGTGTTAGCAGGGATTGTGTAGGATAAAGGAAATGTTAGCAATTGCCAGGTTTTTTTCTGAATTTGTTTAGGAGCAAATTCACTCAAAAATTCAGCCCCAGTCTGCACACAGCATGAAGGTGAGTTTTCCCAGCTACAGAACAAGGTTAGGGAGAGGATTTGTCACCTAGAGACAAGGAGCCAGAGGTTGTAGCAGCATTAAAAAAGAGTTTAGGCTCCTGCTCAGAGCAAGGATAATTTTGAAATCACACTCAGGTGGTTCAGGACTCCTACAGCTTTGAAAATTTCCAAGGATGCTGCTGTGTAGTCACAGTGTCTGTGGCACCCAGGTCACCCAGAGGCCCAGCAGTTTCCCTTCCACCTCTCCCACCCCCCTTTAATGTACCACCAAGGCTACTTTCTGGGATACAGATCCCAGAACCCGTGACATTTTAAGATGTGTCAATTTACTGAATTGCTGAAAACCCCTTTCATTTCTTGGTGGACCCAGCAGCTCACTCTTCCATAACTCTGAAGTTCGCAATGGGAACTGAGCAGCAATATTACCTTTAGGAGTCCTTGCACTTTCTTATCCCACCCACATGACCCTCCTTTCATCCCACCACCTTACCTCCACAGGCTGCTCCATCAGTTGTGTCAATGCAACAGTCTGTGGCACTGCACCGTTCCTTGGATCCACTAAAATAACCCTGAAAAAATTACTTGGGTCAGGTCAATTCACCTGTGGTGAATTCAATTGTGGTGTCATATGGGTGCCAAATGACTTGTGGTAAATTAAAAATGAGATGCAGGGGAAACCAGATACATCCCGTTGCAGAATTAGGCTACTCACTGTACTTTAAAAAAATTAACTAATATACACGTAATTCTAGGGGGTCTTTTTAATGACTTGATTCCAAACAGATCTGGACTTTTTGTCAGCTTTGTTTTAGATTATATTTTAAGTAACGTATCCTCTTTTTAAGTCCTTACTAAATAAATTTTGCAGTTGGTGGGTTTGTTATATTTTATTTTTGCCCTGATTTTGCCTTTCTAGCTTGGGAATGTGAACAAGAACAAGAACATACACTCAAACCTACCTGTCTCCTTCCTCAGGCTGAGATTTCTCACAATGTTAGCATGGTTCAGAAGTGGAGCTCTCAGGAGAACGGGTGTTAGATGCTTTGGCAACCCTGAACAACTGCCCGTGATTATCTGTTGCCGGTTTCAATTTCAGCTTTGTTTTTGCTTTCTTCTTGGTTTTAAAGAAAAACATCCTATGTGATAGTGATGGCGGTATTTTAGGACATGGGATATTAATGCAAATGAAATATCTACAGAGTATGCACTGCATAGCGTACATTTTTGGATACTTTAACACGATCACTATAGAAAGGTCATGTTCAAAAGCAATTTATGAACCAACAGAACAAATACTGTTTCTGTAATCATTTTATGATGTATTAAACTAACTGGTTAATAAAAATAGAATAGTAGGCATGATAATTTTCAGGCAAATGTGAAGCTGAAAGCATTCCTTTAAAATATGCTAAACATAATCCAAAAGCAATTAAAAACTAAATGAGGATATTTGCTTTAATAGAGAAAACATTGAAAAAAGAGCTAGATTGTACGTGTATATATACAGAAGAAGCACTTCAATCAAATTATATCTATATAGAAGTGAATTTGAGATTCCATTACTAACAGACACAGGAGTACTTAATAAGTCTTTAATCAAAACAACTAGTACTATTATCTCACTCTCTGGAAATAAGACTCGGTCTACAGTGCCTAACACATTTGAATTTTTGGGACTGAACAATCTTTGTGTTTGTATTCCTAAATGGAGATGCTGGAAACCCTTTCCTATATTTTTATGGATTTTAGGGAAATAATTTATATTTGTTTACCTTGCAACATAAATGACTTTTCACTTAATAAATAACAAAATACATTTATGAATAAAACCAATATCAAATATTAATAATATAGTTTCATAAACTAGAACTATGTCTGGTTTAGTTAAATATATATTTATGTTATGAAACTACGGTAAAAAAATTCACATTGGCTCAATTATGAAATATGAATGTCTTTGCAAATTGTGCCCACATAGCTGTTAAATGATTCTTTTTTTCTAATTTAATGCATTAATAATGATTGCCTACTTATTTAAAAATATTACCACCTAGAGCTCACTTTAAAAAGCAATAATATTCTATGAGATCTGCTACAACAGGAAACAGCATCAAACATTATGTGTATTTATGTACTTATTTTATACATTAAGGATTCTGTAACATTTGTGAAACATCCATTTACTCTCTGCCCACTTACCTAAAATTGCTTTCAGTATTAAATTGTTGGTCATAAGCTATTAATGTCTTAAGAAAAGATACTCTCAAAAAATCCAGAGTGACTAGAAATGAACCTGTGTATTAACCTTCTTCCTGTGGTAAAATTAATATCCTGGCAGCTGAGTAGAACTATTAAACCATTATGAAAAACATGGAAAATGTGGAATCTTTTTTCCACATTGCCTATTGCAACCATATTTAAAGTTCAAAAATTTTGAATTATCATTCTAATTTCACTAGTCAAGAATCTCGGAGGGCGGGGGGAAAAGATACTACTAAGCAAACCTCTTGTTCCATTTTTTTTTGTTCCTTGGAGACTATTTGGTGGGAAACATGGTATCATTACTAATACCCTTATAGCCAAGTAGTGAACTCAGAAAACATCTCCTCTTTTCTCCAGGCAAGCTCTTTAGGTAACCCCTAATACTAAGAATGTCCTTTGAACTTCTGAATGAAAGAGCTTGGTTGACTTAGGGTTGTTTCTTTCTCATGAAGCCGTGCAGGAAGAACTACCTGTTCACGTGTTTTTCCCCAAAGGCCAATGGTTAGATTACTCGTCTAGGATAGATAAGGCTATATTTAAATCTCTCATATGCCTGATGAGTTAGATCTGTAGCTGTCTTTTCCCAATAGTTTACTTAAATCAAAATACTTCAGTGTGATTACAGTGACAATTTGCTAGGAGAAAGTCTTGATTCCCCCAAACTGCTCTGAATTACATATGAATAATTAAAGATTCATGGGACCAGGGAGAGGTTGGCTTTTTAATCTACTAATCAGGGAATGTACTTGAGGGTCAGAGATCTTCATTTCAGTTCCTAAGTTAATATTGTAAATATGTGTAACGTTTTACGATTGTATGAAGGAGGAACTTGAAACCAATTTTTTCTTCTCAGGTGAATTAGAGCTCTTTACTCTTGGTGGCTAATTAATTATTCCTTGAAAAGTGTAACAACTTCAGCAGAAGACATGAAGAGAGGATTTCTGAATGTTCTCTAACCCAGTGACTAAGTTTTTCTGTATGGTATGAAATCATAATCATTTGAGATGCTTAGAGAAAGAACATAGTTATCTCATTTCCCAACCGCTGTTTGTCAGGGGCTTGGTCTTCCAAGCATACTGACAGAACACTGACATTGACCTGTATCAATTTTTTTTCTCACTGAAAAGTAACTTTTTAGGTTTCATGTTGCCTGACTATGATTTTTGCAAGAAAAGTAAAAAGTGGTCTTTTTGTTCCAACTCCAAATGGTTTCATCAGCGCTGTTAGTACTTGGAAGATGGCAGCCTAATCAAAAGAGGATGGTTGCAAAATTTTGGAGATGAAGCAAGCTTTGTATTAATGAAAGAATATCTCCAATGAGCAGCATTTATGCTTTGTTACAGAAATACTTATTTTCAGTTCAGCAAAGAACACATGGTGTTCACGCCAAAGACAACTCCTGACTACTCCTACCAGGTGCAGGGACAGATGGGACGTGGGAAGGCAGAATGACATGACTCCTATTATAATTTATGGGTTTTTTCATGTGAAATTGTCAGCTGTCCCATGCAGCAAAAGATTTGAAGCCATGCTGTGCTGTAGAGAAGACCAATACTGTCAAAACTGAGTTATAGACAATACTTAATACACAGAATGAAAACCTAACATTTAGATAGCTGTACCAGGGCTGGATGAGGCTCCATAAATAGGAAGGCTCAGCTCTCAATCATCTTTCTGGCAGCCGTGGCTGTTTCTGAGGGGTATGTTAACCTACCGGTCTGAGCTGTGCTATATGAGCAACTAAAATAATATTTCATTTTCATATATTAAAAAATATACTTTATGGGCATGGAAGAGTCTCATGACAAGACTTACATATAATTTCTTATATCTTATTCAAACCAGTTTAAAAATACATCTTCTTCAATGTATGAACTAGCTGACTCCCAAACCTGTCTACCAAGTTACTTTTCAGAGGATGCTGATCATTTTAATTAATTATGTTTTCACAGAAATTTGTTGTTACCATGCTTTTACTGTTTAACACTTACTTATATCAGAAAAGGAAAATCACAATATGGAGATTAGAGAATGAGTTCTATGAATGTGAGAAACATATTTCATTGCCTTATAACATCCCTGCATGAATAATTTATCTTCCTTGACTACACTGCCTTCACAGCTGTATTGAGCTTCATGTTGCCATGGCTAGACTGTTACCAGCACTCAAGCAACTACTTTAAAGTTTGTTCAGACCTGGCTGTGTGGTACTGGAGGGTACGTAAAGACCTACCACGCAATGGGTTCTGTGCTGGTGACACGATCACAGCCAAGGTAGCTGCAGCTTTCCAGATAACAGCGTTGTTAGGAGGATCCTAACAACTGTCCTTCCTCATGAAATCAGTGTGAATACTGGATAGGAAACAGCAGGATGGTACGGCTGCAGTTTATCTCAATTCAGAATGTGTTTTGTAATGCCAGATCTACCTAAGTATATATTTAAATGTAAATCTAAAACTATTAAGAGCAATCTTAATAATTTAAAGTGTTCATCTAGCTCTTCATCTCAGTAATACTTCACATGGTTTTTCCCTTTATTGATTATTTGGCTTTCTGATGATGCAAAAGGATTTCACATTAAAATGCCATTGCAAATATCCATCAGTGTAGAGGAAAGCATTGTGATAATCTGAGGAAATCTGACTTTCTTCTCTCAAAATCTCTTCAGAAAAAGTTATGCTTCTTTAATGTAGGTAAGATCCAAATAGAATCAGACAGTATTGAACACAGCATATGGGACTAAGAGAGGTAGTGTAATCACTACCTAATAATGAGGTAGTGTAATCATATGATGACTTATGAAATCTAGGTGCTTGGAGCGTGCAACAATGTAGACATGAGCTAGGAAAGTGGAATGGTTTTATGGATAATTCTTCATATATACACAGGTTAATATTTGTTGCAACTTGTATCTGTTTATATTTTCTTAGTATATCACATTCTTGGGCAAGAAGAAATAAACTTTATTTTGCCTTTGTTATTATTTCTATAAAAACCCTATGCATAATGTTTTCAACGCTGTCCATGTTATAGTCAGATCAGATATTTCTATTTTACATTTCTGACAAGTAGAAATTGTGTTACAAATCTTGCCTTTTTGTAAAGACGTGTTCATACCCTGTTATGTATCTGCAATTCCTATATTATGTAGTAGTGTATATCACCTATGAACTGCTTTAAAGCATGAAGATGTGCTGGTTTTCTTTTATTACGATCATATTATTTTCTGCTATGTCTTAGATAGAAAAATGTTGTGCATGACTTTGGTGAAGATGGTGGGGAAAGAACGCTTTGGAAAATCCTTTCTGTGCAAGGACAGGCTTTGGCTGTCAGGGCAGAGATTCATGACAATTATTTTGTAATTCCTGGAGTATGAAAGTATGTAATCATGCAGACTCCCTCAGCTGTGAACTGAATGTTGTGAGTGATGTAGTCAGAATTTAAAGAGTGATAGTAAAAGAAATAGTGCTTCATGTGAGAAAATATAAAGTATTCAACAAGACCACGTGCAATGCTGACTGCACCGAGATCGTGCCCATTTAAAAGTGATGGGGTTTTGTTTGCATTTTTCACTATTCCTTTTTAGCCTCTGTGCTAGAAGAAAAGACTTGAAAGAATCTACAGTTTGACAAAGCTTTACAAAACCCGGATATATTGCTGTCTTTAATTTACTGGCAACCCATCCTAAGGTCATTCTCTAATACCCACTAAGCTGCTTTTGGGTTTTAGCTTATTGCATTTGAATACACAAATGCAGAGCTAGGTTCCCTACCTGTAACACCGTCAAACTACAGTAATATTTTCTTTAAAATTACTCTTCCAGCTACTCTGGTTGCCAACAAATTATTGCAGTATTGCAAGTGAGAGACAAAAAGGTTGACAAATCACTACTGCTTGAGAATCTGCAGTCCATGGGGTGGAAAGAGTTGTAAATTCATTGGCTTACTCACCTATAACTCATTTCCTACTTGTCTGTAACTATTATCTAATCTTTAGTAGTATAACTGTTGTATTGCAGTGTCAGGTTCTGGCACAAAATTTCAAGGGGGTTTGTGCAACCTGTGTTTTTACAGTAGCACAGGGCTCTGAGAGCTACATGAACCAAAACTGCCACTTACATTGAATTACTTGTGGTTATTACAATCTGTGGTTTAAATGTGGAGAGGTAAGTGTGTTTCTAGAGATGGGGGTCTCTGTCTGTACACAGCTAAGTCATAGAAAGGATTCTCTAATTCAGAAGATCACAAAATGAAGCCAGACAACAGTTTTTTTACCAATCATCCGCAACAGCTGCAGAAGTTAAAGCCCCTGGTACAAGTTCTGATGGTGTAGAATTTTAAAAAAGATACAGAGTTTTAAAAAAGCTATTTTTTACCTTCAAGATATGAGTTATTCCATGCATATTCTCTGCAGTGCTTTGCATCTACAAGCTAGGTGTATAACTCCAAGGCAGGGGTGACGCACAGACCTGCAGAACGAGGAGGCAGAGTTAAACATCTGAGAATGAGATTCTGTATGATTACGTGAGTATGGTCACACATAACCCCGGTAATACACATTCAAGAAGTGAGTGTGTGTCAAATGCCACATCTTTGTGCAATGTGAAGATCCCAAACGAGGCATTTGGGGCTGCCTTATGGGAACACCCACGTAAGTGTATTCACCAAGGCATTGTTTCCTGACCAGTGACTGTGCCTGTCATCAGTGGTCGTGATGTTCACTTTTGCAACAGATTTGATAACCCCTTTAAACTCCTGGCAACATTTTGCTTCTTACAAGCAGGATATAAATATAAAATTTAGTGTGAACGTGGACAACCTTTCAACTCAGAGAATAGAAAAGATAGACAAGAGGAAAGGTGGTGGTACTTTTGTAAAGTCTGAGAATCACTTTGGTAGACTTTACCTTGTCTATATTTATACACTTTTTAAAAATATTCTTCCAGAAACCTACTTCACATTGAATATTGTCAGTGACATCTTAGAAAATGGGTACTTACGGTCATTCGCCAGTGTACAAAATTCTGTCTGTTAATAAAGCCTTTTAAACAGTAGAATTATGGTGAAGGCTAGTTTTCTTGAAACAAAGTTGAAAGTGACATGCTGAAATGTCTTGATGTTTCATTTAAAGAAGGGAATGAGTATTATTTGTACAGTAGATGCTACTTGCTATTGAACAATGCTATAGACTTATGCCGAAACTTCATCATCTAATGAAATTCCTTTTGAGTTAATTTTCAATCAACTGTTAGGGTATCTATAAGGTCAAGGAATAAAGTATTTGTGTCTGCTGAGAACTGCTTTGGCAATAGCTTTCCTCACAGCCAGCGAACTTTTAGGATCCTTTTCTAGTTGTGTGTCTGTCTTTTCCCTGCACAGAAACAATTATCTTTCCTTTGTTCATTTAATTCACTCTATGACTATATAATATTTATTTACAGTGTTATACAGTACTATTAAGTATTTGATTTATTTTAAAACTTCCCTGAGTTTTTAGTTACTAAATTTTGTCTTGGTGACCCATGACTTTTTTCAACAGTTGTACCTACTTTAAATGTTGTCCTTTTCTTTGCCTTCTTTTTCACCCTGTGTTGTGTGCTGATGCCCTCAGCACAGGTCTCTCTGTACACAAGAATATTCCTTTACCCCTAGATTAATTTGTTTAGAAATTTATGAATAAACTATGGTAAGTATAGTGGACTGGCATATAAGTTAGTATAAAAACTTACCGCTTTCAGCTTGGACTTTAAAGTGCATGTTTTGCACTTTAAAGCACTTTCCAGTGCTTTAGCAAGATGATGCAGTCAGAATTTTTCCATGAAAAGCTGTGGCAATTGTGATTGATAGGCTCCATCTGAATGTAATAAGAACTATTTTGTTTGGGTTTTTTTATCAATGTACAAAACTCTTCATTCTACTCTAGCTTTTAGGAAATAATGAACAAATATTTTTGGATATTAGTACAAGAAATAGAGTCAAAGAAAGATGTGGCCATACTGTAGTGAAGTCCAGTGAAGGACCCTGAGGATGATTAAGGTACTGGAGCTTCTGTCATACAAGGGGAGGCTGAGAGAACTGGGAGTGTTCAGCCTGCAGGAGAGCTCCATCCTTTGAGGTGTTCAAACTCTGACTGGACATGGTCCTGGGCAACCTACTCTAGCTGACCCAGCTTTCGAAGGAATGTTGGACCAGACCATCTCCGCAAGTCCTTTCCAGCCTCAGCGATTCTGCAATTTTATGATAAGGTTATTTTTATTTTACTGTGTTCCTGAGTTCTGAGCATAGTGCTGCTGACGATTAGCTCTGTTCCTCTTTTCACCAGATGTTATGGCACACTTCAATGCTCTCCTGAGAGTTCATGTAAACTGAATTAAAATCTCTCAGTTAAAAAGAGAAAGCAGTCCAGCTAAATCAGACCATACTAATCAGAGAAGAAAGCATTCCAATGATCTCGTGAATTCTTTGTACCCACACTTCAGGGACATTTCACCCACACGTGTCCGGATTTAATTATTGGTCTAGGTACTTATAAATTTCTATAGTATCTGCAAGTTTCTGGAACCACCCTACTTCTGCTAAATTCTTGCATCCCCCCATAGAAACATATTTGTTTCATTACGGAGCTGAGATTTTTGCCCTTTTCACTCTTCTGCAGATTTTACTTCATGCATGTTCTTTAGAAGTGAAATAAAGAGAAGAAATGAAGAGATGTACAGATTCTAATGAAGAAAAGCCCTGGAGGGGAGTTAAATGACTAAACACCAATCTTGACATGATGCTAAACAAGCCTCAGAACTGTCGCTGGCATGAGGGAAGCAGGTTTACCTGAGTCACACTGTCTTTAGGAAGTGTACACTCAAATTCTCTTTAGCTTCCACAGAATCTCCGGGAATGTCTGTGCCTTATCTTTACAAAAGTGAAGAGTGACAGTGGTTTTCCTAATTCTCTCTTGCTAATTCTTTAAAGGAGTTCTGAGATTACGATATTCAGGGATTAATGGAAAATATATACTCAGGGCTGTCAGTTTCTCTTAAGCCATAAATCACATCCCAGTGGTGGAGGCCTAAAGATGTTGAGATGACATTAGTCATGTAAACCTGAAAAACCTTGTTCTGAAGACCCCACTAAATTGCAGAGTAACCCCAGAGGGGCTAGCACTCCTTAGGCAGCATTCATTTCAGCTCCATGGTTCCCTGGAAGCCTACAGCTGTAGTTTTCCATGTATCCAGGACTGAATCAAGGTTCTGCCTCAGCTCCATGCTCATTTTGCAGCTAAGACTGAGAAGGACCTAGGCATCATTTTCTCTGAGCGAGCTTAATCTTTCAATAATTCTCAGGTCGCAGGCATTTAGTGTAATTGCGATCACGCTAGTTTTTGGATTTCTGATAGAGAAAGCAAACATAGACCTACCTGCTCTTTACATACCAGTTAGGGTACTGGCTTCATAGGGAGCAAATTTGGGTTTAATTAATTCCTGAAAGGAGTTGGTTGGGCTGACTGGACAGTGCTCAGCAAAGGTTTCAGCGTGCGAGATATGGATTAGGCTAATGCAATTTGGCAGGGAGGAAGGTGTTGGAAGCTTACATTTTATTTCTTCTCCATCTCTCTGTCTCCCTCTCCCACTCTGCAGTGCCACATGCAGTTCTTGTTTTTTCCAAAGTTTTTTCCTAGCTGTACTTATCAGATCTCATCCTTAAAAAAAAAAAAATAGAAAAAGAAAAAGATCATTACTCTAATGATCCTTGCATCCTTGCATAAAATATTCACAGCATGTAGACTGAGATAAATAAATAAAATCTTGCTAATCTTGATACAGCTGGTACTGATTTGGACTGAAATTCTTAGAATCATAGGATAGTTTGAGTTGTAAGGGACTTTTATAGGTCATCTAGTCCAACCCCCATGCAATCAGCAAGGACATCTCAAACTAGATCAGGTTGCGCAGAGCCCCATCCAGCCTGACTTTGAATGTTTCCAGTGTTGGGGTATCTACCAGCTCTCCGGGCAACCTGTGCCAGTGTTTCACCACCCTCATGGTAAAAACTTTCTTCCTGATACCTAGTCTGAATCTACACTCTTTTACTTTAAAACTGTTACCCCTTGTCCTATCACAACAGACTCTACTAAAAAGTCTGTCTCCACCTTTCTTATAAGCACCCTGCTTGAGTATTGAAAGGCCACAAAAAGGTATCCCAGGAGCCTTCTCTTCTCCAGGCCGAACAACCCCAACTCTCTCAGCCTGCCCTCACAGGAGAGGTGCTCCAGCCCTCTGAGCATCTTTGTGGCTTGAAACTGCAACAATACAGAGTGCAAATGATGAATCCGACATTGTGACTAGGATGAATAACTGAAGATATTGCCATCTAATTGATTCCTGTGCTTTGGTAAAGCTAAAGACATTCTGCTAAATCATCTGTGCTGTTCTGAATAATGTAAATACAAAGAATAGATCTAGTGTTAACAGCGTTTCCTATCAGTCTCGTGTGGAGGCTGCCAACTGAGGCTCACTCATAGCAGAGCATGCACATAATTCTCTTAGAAGTACACTTTGGAATGGAAGAGTGACTCAAAAATCTTACAAAGGACTTCCTGTGCTTAGAAGAATCATAAAGTAGGCAGCCTGCAGGGCACTGAAGTCATCAGTCAAAAAGCACAAGATTGCTGCCCCATCTATTACTGACTTCTGTGTTTTCAGTCTTAAATACATATATGGATGACCCAAGTATGTGTACTCTGGTACAGAACAAAAAGGAAAAGCTACTCATAATAAGAACACTTCATCACTTCAGCAGATAGTAGAAACTACTAGACAATTTGCATACAATAGATGTGCCTTCATCCGTCACCTTTTTAATTTTTTCATTGTTAGAATGATATCTAATCAAAACAAATATGTTACAGGAAAATCTCCCTGAGTGCCTGGCTTCCTACTGGAGTTACCAGTGATGATAGAAAGCACAATTATCTGGGCCATGGCAAATGCTTGCTTTTTCTAAAGGTCATTAAGTTTTATCAATGTTATTTTTCAAAGACAGTAATTCCTGAAACAAATAACCTGGGCAAATGCAACACAACAGATGTACACAAGGAAGGGCTCCTTTTGAGATTAAAGTGTGTAAAGCATGAAATGTAGCTAGAAGTGGAATGTTAGCTCCTCCACATCGGTTACTCTCTCTACTGAGGCATCAGAGAGAAGGTGTGGGCAGTCTGGGGTCCATGGCGTTATTTGTCAACATCCACTGCATTGCTCATACACGCTTTTATTGCTCATGTTGCACAGCAGAAATTATCAAAGTGCTAATGCTAGAAAGACCAGGATTTTGACAGGAAAAATGTAGTGATAACTTCTTGTAGTAGAGTTCTGCTCTACTGTTTTGCATATAACTAACGTTACATATAAGGATAATTCCTTGCAATTTTTTGCATCAGCGGTGTAGTTCTCAGTGTGATTTTTTTTAAAAATTTTTTTTTTAAAAATGTTAATCAAGCTGATTGAAAATGTTTAATTATTTGGGCATTTCATCATTATTTGCCTATACAAGTTACATGATGATTGGGAAATAATATTATTAAATCAGTTTACGAGCACAACAGTTTAGCAAGAAAAAACCCAAATTTGTTGCCAAGCATTAAATATGTATACTGAGGACAAAACTGTCTGTCCAATTTTGTATTATAAAAGCATGCAAATAGTGACGACATCTATTTTAAATATATATTTTTAATTTCATAAGCTCAGTTCTACAGTTAATTTCTGTAAAGGCAAAGCTATTCAACTCCATTTTGTTAGATTAATGTACAGACTATCACATAAAGAAAATCTGTCCACTTTGACAGTGGATAATATGATTTGTGTTTATAAAATTCTCAATCAAAAACATATCTATATACCAACATACTATAATTACTTCACATGATGACAAGTTGTTCCAGAGAAAAACTAATTGGAGGCAGATTAAAACTGATCGTAGCATGTCATATTTTTGTTAATAATGTCTCCTAATAAAGAGACGAACATTGGAAATCTGCTCCAAGTTATTGGATATTAAGTACATTATCATGTATTAAGAAAAAGGAATCTCTTAAACTGTAGTCCATTTGGTAAAAAAAAATAAAAATGCATTTTAGCACTGACTTTGCTCTGTTGCGGATTACTTCGCTTGGCCTAATTAGTTCAAAGGTTTGATACACAGGTGTTCATGGTTACTTGAGAGTCTTCTGCATGTGTTCAATGTTGTTTACTATTTAAAAATTCCCTCCTCAGTGCCAGCTGCCACTTAGCATAGGAAGGGCTAAAAATGTAGAATTTTAACCTTCAGCAATGAAGATAGCTTAGAAACTTCCCACTCTCCCTATTCTGCTTTTCCTCATCATTGCTTCTCTCAACTACTGTTTTTCATTTATGTAGCTGCGTATGTTGTACTAATACAATTTTTTAGGGGACTGTGCTATAAAATGTAATTCAAATGATCCCTGTTTAAAAATAAAATAAAATAATTAATCCAAAGATATTAATTTAGATCAGCTGAGTGATCTGGTTTACAGTGCCCCAAAATAATATAGTTTTGTCAGGATGACATAGAGAGGAGGGTGAAGGGCTGAGTATGGCTGGGAATGAGGAGGATGGGAGAGGGCAAAAGGCAGTATTTCTCAGGTCATCTCTTTCCTGGACAAAATGTATCCTGCAGTTATGTGTTCTTTCCTCTGTGAACGTATGTTCAGTATTGACAGGCAAGTGTGTATCAATGGAGCTCTCTTTTTCTCTCTCTTTGTCACTACTTCCTAAGTTTTGAATTATTTTTCCCAGACCCTGGGAAACCCTGATCTTTTAACTTCACAAAAATGCCTGAGAGCCCTCAAAATGGAAACTGATTGCCTGGCCAGACTGTAGTGCCTGTCTCCATTGCATCAGCCACTTTAATAGAATCATAGAATCATTTTAGTTAGAAGAGACCTTTAAGATGATCAAGTCTCATCATTAACCTAGCACTGCCAAGTTACCACTAAACCATGTCCCTCAGCACCACATCTACAGTCTTTTAAATACCTCCAGGGATGTGACTCAACCACTTCCCTGGGCAGCCTGTTCCAATGCTTGACAGCCCTTTCAGTGAAGAAATTTTTCCTAATACCCAATCTAAACCTCCCCTGGCACAACTTGAGGACATTTCCTCTTGTCCTATCACCTGTTACTTGGGAGAAGAGACCGACCCCCACCTCGCTACAACTCCCTTTCAGATAGTTGTAGAGAGTGACAAGATCTCCCCTCAGCCTCCCTTTCTCCAGGCTAAAAAGCCCTGGTTCCCTCGGCTGCTCCTCATCCTAATCGCTAATTAGCAGAAATAAATGGGGGAGATTTGGGAGAATTTGGTCTTTATTTTTTGGTGTCATTTCTTTCATCTTGAATCTCTGACAAAATCCTGCCATTCTCACTTCAGTTCCTATGAAAAAAAATGTATAACTTTCAGGTGTGGTTCTTATGATTGTTCTTCACAGAATAATACTAACAACTTAGTATTTCAGTTGATACAACTAATGTGAAAGCAGTGTGTTCCCAGTAATATCTTCATGTGCAATGTGCTTCCAGAAATCATGAATAATAACCATAAATCAAAGTTGATGCACTAAACTATAGATAGCAATAAGGGAAATGGTTGTCAAATCTGTTCTCTGAAAATAGATCTCCTAGCTGTAGTCGTGAATGTTGTCAAAAAAATGAACTTTGGGTTTTCTTGTATACCTCCAATATTAAAATGGAATGTTGTCAAGGTGATTATCCTCCATTGTTAACAGCTTTCAAAAAGCAATGCCTTTCATAAAAATAATGCACTTACATAATTGGAGAGGCTGACAGAAGTAGAAAGAATTTTTCCTTGGAGAGGTTCAGCAGATGATCAGTCACTCTTCCTATATTTCTTATAGATATGATTTTTATATTAGTTTCTTTTCTTTTTAAAGTACCATTTCATTCTTTGAGCTGATCTCCAAACCTGTAGATTAAAGAAAACAAAATTTATCTTAAATTAAAAGGAAGAAAAAATATTAAATCAGTTTTCCAACACACACATTTAAGTTTTCAAAAGAATGAAGTTTCCTACTTAACATGTATGCCTGAATCTCAGAAGCTTAGAAACTAGAGGATCCTAGTCTTTACCCCAATGATTTTTGAAGAGTATCATGTATTTATCATGAGACATTTGCTGGCAAAATTCTGAGGGAATAGCAGCATTAGTTCTGAGTTTCCTACTTCTTGACATTTAAATTATACCATTTGGACATTATTCAAAATCCTTTGACGTAGCTAGAGCAGGTCCCATCCACTGAAATGAGATAGTTGAAAATTCAATGACAGAAGAAGAAGGGACCTGAAAAGTTTGATCACAGTGATGTGTAGCTCCTTCAGTCATTACAGTGTCACGGCAAGGTTATGAGACATTTCCATTTTTAACAATCCTGATGGGTTCAGTTCCGAACTCCTGATTAAATTACAGTCCAATTGATTTGTTAGTCTTAGACCTAGCCTATATTCTGAGACAGAGGAATACATGGTAATGTGATATATCTTGGGAGTTAAACTGGAAGCATCCAGTACTGGTAGTACCGGTACTAATAATGAGAGCCATATAACACGTGTGTTCTCTACGTGGAGTTAAGTGTAACATTGTCACTGGCTGAAAATTTGTGAAGCAGTGAAACAACTTAGCTGCCATTTCCATTTAACTATCAACTGTAAGTGCCCAATTACAACTTACATACAAGAATCCAGAAAAATAATTCCATAAGAAGGATAGAAATTGGTCTTAATTTAAGGAAATTTTAGGAAGAATTAATTTGAGACTTTTACAGAGTTTTCTAAACCCTTACCAGCTCTAAAGTTTTATAAGTAGTTATGGGACGTTTTTGGCTTTTTTTTTTACATACATGCCTATATTCACTACCAGGTGGCCTTGAATTTGATGCTATATAGAAAGCTGCCTGCAGAAAAGTAGTAGCACAGACAAAAGTGAGAACTTACTCTTTCTCATCCTGCTTATTTCAGTTAGGCATTCTCATTATGATAGTCTTACACTGGTTTAACAATAAAGGTTAGATTTCTACATGTGTTCTTAAAATTTGTAAAAATAAATACTAGCATGTTAAGTAAGTATAAATAATGTTTAAATACGTTTAAGTATGTATACACAGGGTTTCAAACCAGCTTATCTAAATCAATGCCAAAATATTTAAATTATATCACTTCAATACCTAACTGAAAGTAAACTTATATGCAATTTATATACACTCGCTCTTGTAAATCTATACTGCCTTCTAATTTTCAAAGATTAGAATTGCCTAACTTAACATTACATAAAGTTTTGCATATAATAAATTTCATGAATATAAAATATAGAAAACAATAATCTATGGGCAGGAGGGTGAGTATTCAAATTTTTTTGCCATTTTTTGAATTTTCACTTCACATTTCATACTATTAATGTGTAAAATTCGTTAAATAAAAACCAATTCTTACTCTGAGACTACTTTAGGACATAGAGAAGTTACTTCCAAATGCACAAGTAATTCCAACCATGATTATAACCCATAATCTTTAACAACTTGCAAATCCTTCAAAATCTCCATTATCAAAATATACTTTCAAAATAGCATTTGTACATGATAATGACTCAGTGAAGCAGCATAGTGCATAAATATCATATGGTGCAAAGAACTTCTTTTTTAATACCAAGCCATTAGAGTTCTGAGAAATTATCGTACACTCTCATTTTTTGTAGAACCAACTGTCGGAAATTTCTCCAGGTGTAGTTTCATTTTTAGCATTGCTGATTTTTGTCTTTGTTGTGTGTTTTCATGGAGATGTATATATATATATAGTTTTAATTTGTTATATTCTTTCCTTTTCTTTACCAAAACTGGCAGAGCTAAACTACGGTGTGCCTTAAAAATAAAATAGCTAGGATGATAAAAGGCAAAGTGGTTTCTTACTACAACTATGCTTTTAATGTCTAGTTACAGTACTGGTAGACCATTAGTGAAGCTAGAGTGCATCTTCACCACCCCATAAAAGTAAATCTCTCCACCTCGGAGCTCCACTTAGTAAGGTACATCTGGAGAAAAAAAAAAAAAAAACAACACGCTTATTCTGCTTTAAGAGTACAGAATTCAACTACAAATTACCATCTTTTTAAGGTTTCTTTTTTCCTACTTTGAAACCTATCTAGCTATCCAAAGAACTCCTTTTCAGAAAGAAAATAGTATAGCTAAAATAATCTTTATACGCAGCATATATATAATTTGAAGGCCAAATTATATATATGCCTGCATCTTTTATTCAGGATTTTTTTTCATGCAGCTGTGTGAACAAACTAACAAGCTAACAAAAGTGAGAAGCAGAGTCACCAGTGTAACTTAGGCATGGCAATACTTGGCACTGTCACATGGAATCATGGGCATGGAAATTCCCACAGTAATTCACAAACAGGTTTTTGGCATTTGACCTCCTAATAAAGAAGAACAAAAGGGATTCTTGGAAACCAATGTGCTGAATGGAAAGATACCCCAAAGGAGCAGCTGATGAAGAGGGCTTCTGGTTTATCTTTCTGCGTCTTGAGGATTTAAATGTCTAATGCTGCACTGGACATAGATGCTTATTGTAATTTGGGTTTTAGAAGCCTTAACTTCTAAAATTAGAACCATAAGTCTTACAGTGACAATTTTATTTCTACCACTGTACCATTTCTCCACTACTTCATAACTCTTTCCTGTAGTATAACCTTTCCTACACTATTTCTTGGAACAAAATTTCTGCTTCAGAAATGATCTGATCATATGTCAACTACCAACTTCTTAAAGAAAAGAAACTTGGAAAATGCAAAATAGCAGCATTAAATTTTCCCTGTAGGTATCAAATAAATTGTATATGCTGTAATTGCAGACTATGGTTTTCCAATGGATATCAGAAAATTACCTTCTTTGTGAACCCAAATCTTATTCTTATTTTCAGGATCTTTGTAACTTGTTGCATGGCACCAAGATACCAGTTCTGTACAAGAGGAATACACGAGTGAGGTCAAATGCAGATTTTTGTTTTCACATGTTTTTGAGTTTAGATTTTAGAACATTAACTGGTTTTGAGGTTAAAAAAATAAATTTGGTGCATTTCTCTAAACATTAGGTAGCTGTCTGTCTCTGATTATCACTCTAGTTCATGTTGGTTTATACTTAAATGCTATTTCACTTTGGGGATTTCCTTACAAGGAATAACCTATGATTTAATTTAGTTCACATACAGCTTTGAAGACTGTGCTGATACCCGGGTATACATAGATTTCAGAAATCCATGTAGAATATTTGGCTTTAAAAGCTGCACAGTAAAGAGAAATCAGAGTTACATTACCCAGCATTACTGATGAGCAGCTAAAAAAATTACTAGTTCAGCACCCAAACACCCAATTTTCATTAAATTTACAAGATATATTGCAAAATTGTTTTACTGATGAGAAATTTTGATAATTGATCATTTAAAGCTTTGTAGATATTTAAGCCATAATCATTATGATAAAAGAATCAGCAGTTGTTACTTGGTTAATGAATTCAAGACTAAAAGGCCTAAAGGTCCCTGACAGTTAGGCAATATTCACTTTCTCTCACTAGTATCTGGTTGTCAGCATCAATTACCCTGCCCATGTAAAATTGGCTAAACTGAGATGTAACGAACACTTAGATATGTGAAAACCAGAAGCTTCCTACAACATGTCTTGAATTTGGGGATATAGTGAGTACCGTTAGTCTTATCATAATAAAAAGAGTTTAGAATTAAAGCTTACAAACATTTACATAACTTTATATTTTATATCTTTATGCCTCAGAAAACCATTCCTTTAAAAATAAATATATTTATATTAATATAAAAAGAAATCTATGTGATTTTTTCATTACAATAGACACTTATCAATCTAAGGAAAGTTGTGGGGCTTTTAAAAGTATAAACATAATATTAAATTACATAAGGTGCTGCAATTATTTTTAATGTTATGTCCAGAGCAGATAAATTTGTAGCTGCTAGATCATCTGCGTTTTTAAGCTCCTTAATTTTAAAAAAATGAATGAAGTAAAATCCTCACCTGACAGTTTGAAGTATCATGAGTCTCCTTTCAAATGGAACATTTGAACTGTGAATAATAGAAAAACAAGTGAGGGAAAAAAAGCCTATTAAAAAACAATGAAAAACATTCCAAAATACTCTAGTGAATGGATAAGGATTTTATCTATATGTCCTAGGATACATTTTTGTTGTTCTGATACATCAGGTGTAGCACAGCATTCTCTTAATTTTCTATACCTGATGTGCCCTGGCAATACCAAGCACTTAGACTTTGCTTCCTATTGCTATACTTACGGTCTGGTTTTTCTTGCAGAGATGACGATTAAAGAAATGAAGCTGCAAAGCACACCTTAAAAAAGATGAAGAGCAAAATGTAAGACCTGTCTCATTTTTGCGCACTGATTCACCTGGTATGGATAGTGAGAAGCAAATTGTACATAGGAATGCGGGTAGTACAATTTTTTCTTTAAAAATGCTGCTAAAGGTAACCTTGTACGGTGGCAGTAGTTTCTAGGAGTGGGCGTAGCTCAATCTGAATGACAGATACCTCGTGCAGCAACATGGAGACTCTAACGGAGATTGGATCTCAGAAATTAATGAGGTGTTCAGCATTTCCTTCTTAAGCAACACACCCGTATGCAAGGGGCACGCTCAGACACACGGTTTGGTGTATGTCGGTCTCTCACTACTGCGGTGTGATGCTTTTCTTTTTGCTAGAAGCTCTGAATTGTTAGTGGTGTGCTAGTTGAGGCCTCTAGAACCCTCTGGACAAATTTAAATATTCCAAGTTTTACTTCAGAAAAGCAACGCGTTTGGTCATGATGTCAGTTTTTTAACCGCCCCATAATAAATGGGAACCTAAAAGTTAGAAAAGCCCTCCAGGTTCTCTGTGTGGGAAAGCCGGCTTCCAGAACTCACAGCACTGAACCGAAGGCCGGAGAGCAAGTGCTAGGACATTTATAGTGTCCAGTGGACATTGCTAGAAGCTTTATAACGTTGCTTGCTGGCACATTCCTAAGCGTAGTAGATCAGAGTCAAGTCTCTTTCCACTAGATGTGACAGCGTCTGCGCTTATTTGGTGAGCTACGCCTACAGCACACTTAAACCTATTCTTTAACATCTCCATACATTTATTTAATTAGCAATGGATAAATTGTCTCCTGATGACCTTCCTGTTAAAGACTATTTTCACTTCAGCATTTTATTGCCTTTCTTCACCTTTTTTTTTTTTGTTAATACTTTTGGCTATGATCTTTGGCACTTCTCATATGCCAAGCCATTACAAATGCCTGTAAGCGTATGGATAGGAGGGGCTAAGGGTTGAATGGAATTACCATACCAGGGCCTTCACTTTTCTGCTCAGCCATTAACAAGAAAGAATAAAACGTGAAGCTGAAAAATCATATTCCCATTCTTTCAGACATACAACCTTTTTGCATAACACCACCTCTGCTACAGTAGCGGTTTCAAGCATTTAACCATTTGGAATTATGGGAATATCTTTATTTCTAGCAAAATAAAAGGAACCAGTAGTACAATACAAAATTGATGGCTTTTTAAAAAGAATGTTTTAAATGGCTTCTGCAAGAAGGACTAGGCATTTATTTTCATTTACAAATAGCAAGCACTTTGGATTCTAATTATTCACAATTATTATAAAGGCTTTCTAAAATAAGACATAATAGTTTAGACTAGCAGTTTAAAGAGCTGCTTGATAAATTGAAATGAAAAGTGAGAGTATGAAAAATATATTTCATTACTTCCTGCTGCCTCAGTGTCTTGGGGCACTGTGTTTCCAGGGAGAAATATTGCACAAAGTAACCCACAGAGCAATTTTATGGTGGACATTTTCCCTTGGTGAATATAGTAATTTGACAACGACTTCCACATGTATACATGCTGTACTGCACTACATTTGAATGTCATTTAGTGGAGGGAATGAAGAATCACAAAAAAGGGCTGAGTCTCAGTTGATGTTAGAGAATCAGAGTGCAGAAGAGGAAGCAATTATTTACTTGTAATAAGTGGGGAGTGCAATCTGCAATGGACAGATTGGATTCCTGCGTTCATGGGTGACCAATAAGGTATTTCTGATAGGACATTGCCACAATTACAGCTCTGTCTCATTTGAACCTTAATAAAGTTGGGGACAGAATAGCATAAAATGTATAAAAAACTTCTGATCCCCTTGGGTCTCCAGCGTTCTCCTGAACATTGTGGGGAAATAGACCGAAATAAAAATTGCTGCTTTTGCATTGTTTGGGGACTGCAGTTGCATCTTCAGCTGCACAGAGTTACTTACGGGCTTTTAGGACTTAATTCCATATGGAACTGCTGTTTTTCCCTCTTACAACAGCAAAGCAACCCTTGCCGCCTATTCCAGAAGGTAATCATAGCAGCTCCCGGGAGATGGGAACTTTCTTGCCACATTGTCTTGAATTACAGCATCAGTGAATTACAGCATTTTCCTTTGCACATTTGAAGGTGATACCAGCAAGTTCCATAGGTAGGGGAAAATGTTTTTAATGCTGCCATAATGTTGTTGTCCCTGTAGCTCTTCTGCTCCACCGTCTAACCCAGCTCCTAGTGACTCCAGGACTTTATGAGCTTCAGAAAGAGACCATAAGGAAATCGGCTCAACTTTTCTTTTCAACCTTATAAATTCAATGAAGAGCTATTTTTGTATTCTGTAGAGAGAATTCTTAACCTAAACCCTGTCAAAGAAATATAAACGTTGTTCTGATACTACCATTTTTTCCCATCATATTGTTGGCTCTCTGCCAAATGCTTTCCCATATAGGCATGAAGAAAGGTTGGGTCTACAGCTTGCTCTCTAGGCATCTTTGGTACAGTTTGTCTGTTGCTTAAAGACATCATTAGGCAAATGCTATAAACTACTATACCCAGCTGTCCCAGAATTGTCACCCTGGTGGAAAAGGGCATGCTTATATAATTAAGGCCCTTTTCTGTGATCTCTCCTCCTCATTCTCAAAAGACCAATTGCAGACAAGGGGCCAGACCCAAAGGGAAACACTGGAAGGAAAATAATTGATAAAAACTGTGTTTCTGGCAACCTGGAGTAAATGGAGGATGAAAAATTATTTCTGCTGTTGGAAGAGGTCACTTTGGGCTTACAGCTTGGAAAGAAAACTTAAAAGAGAGCCTGGGAGTATGATCAAGGTGCCAGGTACCCCTAGAATTATGAAAACACAGCATAATAAAAACATTAAACAGAGTAGATGTAAGGAAAACACGACTAATTTGAAAAGAAACTTGTAGAAATCAACTACGCGGCAATGGAAGCAATATGAATAACACCTGTTTTCGAGCCTAATTGGTTTTTAAAAGCTAAAACTTGGCACCAGATTTGGGCACAGGAGGCAGAAAGCAACAATTCTAAGAATATTTTACTGCATAATTTTCTGCCCCATAAATTCCTTAACATTTTGTATATGAACCATGGAAGTAATATGTGGATAGGGTGTTTTACCATCATCTTTCATAAAGAGAAACAAAGCACAGTTATTCACACTCATGCTGTCTTTTTTTCACTGTTGGTATTGACTACTGGTGTCATAATCTAAATAACTTATCTTTTACTTTGAAGAATTATGTTTTGCTCAGGAAAACACTCTTTCTTGGAGTTCCAGTTATTTCTTGATGACTTCCAATTCTTCAGAAACAGGGTAAGTCCATTTACATGTTCAATAACGTCACTGAAACTACCATTTAAGAGCCTCTTAGAAATTTTATCAAAAACATTGTCAGAAATGGGTAAAGCAAGTGATATAAGATAAAAAGAGTAACTTTCTGTCCTAGCTTTGCATTTTGTTATTTGTAGATTTTTAAAAGCAATCTTAAGAAGTTCTTATATCTGTTTATGTCTGTGAAAGAGCAGAGGTACAATGAAGAAAGCTAACTTTGCATCATTTTTAACATATCTGGAAGCAGAACACCATGAAGCTGTGCTTTTGATCTAATCTAATTTCAAACTTCCTTAGCTTATGGATTTTAACAGCTTTGGTATATATCTTAAAATGAAATGTGACATGGATTGGTGTTTGTAGCTCTTGTCTCATATATATGCAAGACTAAATTACTGGCAGAAGATTTTTACGATGACTTCTCAGAAACTTTAGAAGCTCTTCTAGGAAATTGTCATTGCTATCTGCTCCGCTTAAGGCCCACGGTTATCCAGGCTGGCTATTGAATGTGATTCTAATATGTAGATTGTAGGTAACTGCAAAAGGTAGAATTCATTAGTCAGTGAAAATTAATGCTAAATGCTACATTTCTTTAGCTCATGTTTATTTTTTGCCTGATTTTTTTTGGTCATGCATTTATTAATTTTTAAAAGTACAATCATGATCACCACTAACTTCAGACAAGCAGTGCAAGAATTGCATTAAGAAATTAGCATAATCTATGAGAAGTCTTTGGGGAGCTTGAGTCATCCGTGAGAGATGAAAAGCAGGGGTACCTGAGAGAGGAGTATGCAGTAAGTATTTGCATGTAGTAGTCATATATGTGCATAGTTTTTACTGCTGCTGACAAAAGGGATCTGGATTGTTGTGTTTTTAAGACCTAGTTCTTGCTGCATTGACAAACAAAGCTTTGTCTGGATTTGCTGAACGTATTTCAAGATGTCCTTATTACCTAGTTAACTGTAAAAGCAAACAGGGCTGCAGTAATTCCCCATCATTTTTACTTCATGAGTGAACTTTTGTATTCTTATTTATTATTTAGGAGTGCAGCAGATACTCTGGAAAAACCCTTTCTCATCTCCGTGGGCAAATTTCATACAATGCTCCATGATTTTTTGGCAATTATTTTTTCTGTAATTATTTTTGGGTGCTTGGTTATTTTTTGTGAGAGGTGGTGAAAATCCCAGTGAATAATAACAGCTGTGAATTCACCCTTGTGATTTTGGCTGAGAAGAATTTCACTTCAAGCAGTATTAAAACTGCCTACTTTTGGTTAACTTCTCGTTTCTTTTTTTCCTGGAGTATTTTTCATAGAGAATTGGTATGAGTCTCCCCTGAAAGGATATGACGCTTAGATCTTAGAGGCGTGTATAAAGATCTTTCAGAAATTATAGATCTCCTATAACAGTAAGAGTTAGTTAAATGATGGGGCATGTATTCTGGCTCACCTTACAGATTGAAATGTACTCCCAAGAATCTTATCCTGTCTTACACTAAATAAAATATACCTTTATAGTTCAAAGAGAACTGTCTGGAAAGAAACGTATATCATAGATTTTTATGGAAGCCAAGCAAAACATTAAAACTTTTGTTAATTTAATCCCTACCCTTTATTATTTATAGTAACTGTTTGGCTTGCTTCCTATTTTGTAACAGGATCTGAATCTCCTGATCACCTGTATTATGTGGAATGGCTTCCTTCTGCTTTCTCCAAGCTTTCTTACTAGGATCTGCTCCAGAGAAACAGTATGGATAAACACAGCGTAAAATTTATCAGGGTCTTTCTGTCTGGGATAGCCTTACAGCAGGAAGTTCAACAAACCTCCATATTAACACATCCCCACAGCCTCCCCTACTGCTATACACTCACACGCGAAGCACGCACTTGCACGCTCAGGCTATAAAAGCACCATGGGTAGAGCTGTGGCGCAGCTTTTTCATCATCTGGTGAACTGAGAAAGAAAAAACTCCACTCAAAGAAAACACAGTGTCCATGAGCCAGAAAGGCCCCACAGAAGTCCTAGCCCAAGAATTATGAATTCTAGCTGGCTCCAGGCTGCTCGCCCTGACAAGTGTGAGCGCAGGCCAGCTGGCCTAATGACTGCTGTTCTCTCTCAAACGCATTATCAAAGGATAATCACAGCATATTGCAATTCACCTTGAAAATGCATTACAGTAACCCAGAGCAGCCTTTGTCAGTTTGTAGCCTCTACCAATCATGGATATGGCTGCTTAGACTATACTACCATTCATCGATACTTACTGATATTAAATCAGATTAAAAAGTAGACGGAAATATATCAAATATTTTTCTAAAGCTACGTGATGGGGCAAATATTTCACATGGACACTATGCACTCATGCTAGGGAGAAATTATGTGACTGAAATGGGAACACTATTCATTTGCAGTTTGTCATTTAATTGAGTGAGGTGGTCTCTAACAAATGCTTTTTTTTCCTTAAGAAAGTTGAGGTTCATTTGATGTTTCCGGTTTAAATGCCAGCACAGTTAAGTCCACAGCTGCTAAATGACCAAGCAGAATGCAGCCAGCAAACACCCGTGTTCATTGTGGACGGACACAACACAGCTTAATGTACCACTGAACAGACATTCCCTCAGATGCTGCTCCTGGGAGACAGATGCACGTTCAGACAGAGGCAGTCACACCCCCCCTCACCCCCAAAAACTGAGACATCTGGACTGAGTGTTTTGTTTTGGAAAAGAAGACACATTGAAGATGACTGGCATCGGTTTAGAGAATGCAACGGAGTGAAGCACTGTCTGAGCAGTTTTTGTTTTTGAGATGAAGCGATGTAGTACAAAAATGAACACGCAATTTCTCAGTCAGTACCAAATAAACAGCCTTCAGATGCAGGGAAATGTTTCTGTAGGCAACTGAAATATATTGGTCTTCTATACATTTTGATGGAAGAATTGGATAACCAGAGCAGTTTGCTCAGAACACAAATGTCATTGATGTTTTATTCTCATGCTGAAGAGTAAACAATAGATATATCATATCTTTAGAAGACTGAATGCCAGAAAGTGCTGAAAGTATTATGAGTAAATAATAACATAACTAGTTAATATTAATGTAACAAGTAGAAAATTTTAATCTCTTTTCATATGTTCATTCCTCACCACAGTAATAAAGGATACCTATTTAATTTAACATACTGTTATTATAAAGAGATTGTATGTAGCCCAAGTAAATAGAACTACATAGAAACAGCCATTTTTCATAGTAACACTTTTTAAAAAATTTGCAATGTTAAAATCTTCTTATTTTTCTATAAAAGGAAGCAGTTTCCATAGAACAGTTTTGCTAATGCTTTGCATGGAACAATTTTTAATACATGCCTCTGTGTGTGTGTTGTTCAATTTAAGATGTGAATAAGTATTTTTCATATAGGGCAACCTGAGTGTTTTTCTCTGCAGTAGCAGAGAAATGTTTGTGAAAAAAATGATTCAGAGACACAGCCAGGCTCTTATACTAGTATAGTTCATTTATACAACAGCAGAGCTAACTAAAAAAAGAAAAAGATGAGGGAAATCTTTGTTGGAGTAAAATAGAAAAACAACCCACCAGTCCTCCAGTTTGTTACACTGATGCAACTTTTCCAAAAATCTGTGGGGTTCTATCAGTTTAACAAAGACAAAAATGTCATTCATTATAAACAAAAGCTGTGGAGATTTTGGCATAGCTCAGGGGAGGAAAATTCCCTGTGGACTTTTATTATTCTTAGCAATGAGTTGTAAGATACTACCCAGTGTTGTCCATAAAGAATAAAAACTATCCATCAATTACTCTTTTTTTTTAATAAAGTCTCACACTTATATTAACAATATGAAAATCTCACAGAATAACAGAAATAAAATAACATTACAGCTGCTGTCTATATAGGGCTTTCTAGAGGAATGGTTGTGCAATAAGCCTGCAATCGATCATGAACACAATATTTAGAAAATGAAAAAATACATTATGAAATTAGGCACTTAAATAATTTGTTTGATATTAAAACAGAAACGAAAAATAAATAAACATTTTTCCAAACCCAAGAAAAAATATATCCAGAATATATAACTCTATTTTATTCTTATATGTATGTGTGTGTATATATATATAGAACAGATTTATTTTTATTAGATAGCAAAATGTACCAGAAGGAAACTGTTGGAATATTTACAGAACATAGAGAAAATGCCTAGTGGTTTGATGATTCCCATTTCTTGAACAGAGAAAGAGGAAAGGCACAAAAATATTTTTGTCATACCTTTTCTAGAAACTGGAGCAACTGAAATACTTGTACCATCTTGAATACTGAGACTGCTTACTCCTCCTTAGCAGAACGCAAGCTACTGTCATGGATGAGAAAGATGGTGCACTTGAACATTCGGGTAACAGGTGGCATGGCAAAACTTCAGGAAGACAAATATCCAGAAGGCATCTAGCAAAAGAATTGGAGAGCATAGTGTGTCTTTTTAATTGGTAATACAGCAGGTGCATTCAATTTGTAGACTGAGGAGATGCAGAAGCAACTATGCCTTATCAAGGTTAAATGCTTTCATTCTCCTCTCCCTTACACACATTTTATATTTCCGTGATTCCTTTTATTTCTGTGTAGGTTTTCTATTTATATTCATGTGAAAAAGGAAAATCAGACCTGTTTTTTCTCCATCATTGGATGCACAGAAACTCAGTTTATGTCTGTCTTAATGATACTGACTCTCACCAAGCTAAACAGAAAAAATGGGTTAAAATGGTTACTTTGGGTTTGATTCTTAGGGAATTTCAGTTTGGGAGTGCTTCCTGGAAATCACGTATTAGACAGGTCCGAGACATGACACTTGTCTACCCAAAGCATCTCAGCATTTCACAAGCTTCCTAACGTCACCGATCTTCTCAAATACAAAATGCACGGAGCTAGTCATGAAAACTACTGCAGTAAGATTTGAACCTGCACCCATTAAGGGCACTGTTTTTCTACTGATTCCAAAGAAATAATTTCAAAAACAGTGTGACAGGTAAGTAGTACTGGTTTATTACACAATATTATGGTAGCTGGCAGCCTGAGTTGCGCTATGGTCTAGTGGCACTTAGTAGCCTTTCCTACTCTGCAAGTGTAGCTAATCTGGGAAACCATGTGAGATGTGACTACAAGGTTTGAACAGCCTGTGCACTTGGCATTGCTTCTACCCTATTTTTTCATACTCTATTTCTCATTAGTAAAACAAACAAACAAGCAAAAAAGAATTTTCACTCCATAACATAATAAAAAAATGCTTGTACAAGCTCAAGCAGCAAGGCAAGATGATTATTTTGCCTTTTAGTTCCAGTGTCAGCTTGTTTTCAGCTGCTATCAAACACTTTGTCACACCAGATGCCCATTATATCTGTTACATGGTGAAATGTTTCAGTACATAAAAGACAAGGTACATGATTTTCTCATACTTATCTTTGAAATCACCAAAGAACTTTCCACCATAGCTGTGTTTGCTTACAGCCCCTGAAGTTCACTTTAAAGTTCCCCTTATTATCTTTTTTTTCATGCTTGTGCGTGTACATTTCAAAGTTATGACATCTCTAAGATATTACCCTAAGAGTAACAAATCTTTAAGCCATGTTTTTTTTCCATGCTCACTTTTGCTTGCTCTCCATTTTGCCAAATAAATTTACTCCAATGGCTAAAGAGTTGCAATGTCCTTAATGTTGTACACTCAATGACACAAAGAAAACATATTCCTTTTATTCACTTTTTTGTGTATTTCTTTACCTCTTAGGATGCATATCTCAAGGAGCTTGCTAAACTATAAGTACTGATCGCAAGTGTGCAAGGCAGGCGTGCCTCAAGAGCAGCACTATTTGATTCACAAAGGACTCTCTTACTCTAGTTTATGGTGAAATAATTTTCTTCCAGATTCTCCTTTCCTTCCACCCCCTAACCTCCAATTTTTTTGTCCCTGTTTTCTTAAGGCTACATGAAACATAATATAACAGCTGATGGCTTTTGCAGTCCATTATCCAGAGGCTGGTTTTGGACCAAGCCACTAAACTAACTCTTAGCTTTACTCTATGGCGCAGTAAATACTGTTGCAAGTCATTAACATTTTACTTAGTCAACTGTGCAATATTTTGCCTGTACTGATTATCTATTCTGTCAGCTACAGTAACTTTTTATAATCCTGTTTTAATAAAGTATATAGTTTAAATTGGATTTGAAAGTATTACTAGATAGGCAACTATGTTTTTCAAGCTACAGACTCAATATGGCTTTTTATTTACCAGTGCAAAGAAATGGTATCAAGCTGAGACAATTGCACACCAGGCTGGAGCACACACGGCTGAGTGAGCAGTATCATGCCCTCAGCTAGGCTGCTGTGGATGAAGGGGAAAAACGAGGGTTTTACGCCTTCTGTTCTGTCAGTGGAATTTAATGGAAAATGTATGCCTCAGCCAGGGGCCAAGCAGGCAGCCAAACGTGATGTTGGCCACAGCCAAGATGACCCGTTCATTTGGCCGCAGAAGAAAAGCTCTGCTGCATATAGCAGCGCTTTGAAACAGCTGTACCACGGCACAGCTTTTGACGGCTTGCTAAACACAATGAGCAAAGGCCCTCTCATATTAGAAAACTGAGACAAACCAAACAAATGCAAATTCAATTAATATCCATTGCCATTCTTTATCAGTTGTCACCTTGGCAGGTCTCAGCAGTGTGGAAGGGAGCCATCACTTGAAATCCTCTACTACAGACTGGAAAAGTCACTTTTTTTGTTTGGTTTCTTTCTCCTTACTATGCAGTTTAAAGGACATCTGATAGACATAAACATATCCATGAAGGATTTTTTTCTGAGTGTAGCATATGAATACACGGGCATTCAACAGAGAAAATAAGCTGTTATCCAATGTTAATTTATTTATTCTTACGTATGGTTAGCACTGGACACTCATTCAATGGAGCAGCTGTTACTAGGTATTGACAAACATGACTCACATGACTATTTTGGTCTGTTTTAACTTAACTGAATACATATTTTGCAAGACAGAAAAGAGTGTCCTGATTATTTTAATTTAATTTAGCTGGATCAATTATTTTTATCTGAAAAGAAAATAAAAATCCTGAAATACAATCTTAAAAGAGTTCACCTGAGGCTTTTTTAGTAAAAAATGTATATTCCACTTCCGAAACGTGAAGACAGTGGAGAGGTTTTTCTCCAAGGTAAGATTAATACAGTGCAGAGGGTCAGAATAAACTCTTAATTCCATTTAAACAGTAGAGAGACCTTTGGCTGACTCTGCCTAGAGGTAAATTTCATCCTAGGTGCAGACACCAGTTACTTCATTAAATAGGGTATTGGCCCATTCTCAGAAGCCCCAGAGGCACGCCTAAACACAGGTGAATTCAGAAGAGAACAATCATTATGAAAATGAAGGCTGCATTGTTTCTTTCAGGCCAAAGTACAAGCCAAATAATTTCAGTAAACCTACCTCCTACAGATTTTCCCTGGCAAATTCATACAATAAGAGCATTGTGGGTTTTTTTAGTGTTTTAACTTGGACACAATGGAATTAATCTTAAAAAGAATGAAATAATTGTTTGTATTTCATCCATCAGTTATTAAAATCAGTAAGTTAATGTCCTGGTTTGATCCCAAACCATGACAGTTATGCATTATATGTTTGCATAGCTAAAGTGTTAATTGGTATGTGGTTAAAACAAGCGAACTCTGAATACTGACTTTCTCTTAGATTCAGACTGTACACTACTCCAAACGATAAGGCTTAGTCCCAGCATAATACATAAATCGGGTAGAAGCAGGGCTATTTTGTAAGCTAAATTCAGGCTTTATAAGGGAATTGCTTTCGTGGTGTTTCTGTTTCCTCTGTTGACCTCGTATGGGACTATGGGCTCTTTTTATTTGGGTGAAGTGTTTCTAAATTCTGCAATTTGAAATACCCACAGAAAGGCTAGCTGAACAACTTTAACCTTTAACAGTAAGAAGGTAGAAACATGTCAAATAAATACTAACTGATATATACATAAGAGGATGACTGGGTCATAAAATGGGCCTGACTATATCGTATCCTCTGGAAGAGAAATACAGCTTGACTATAACATAGTATAATTTAATTCAATTCCTATGTATTATAGTGATCAACTAGTTGCATCAATACTAATTGCATGCAGAAATGTTGCTAATAAATTGAAAGCAGTTTCATTAAAATGTAATGTGTGTTTTATTTTTATTAGCAGACAAAAATTAAACACTAAAAAATGCAATTATTTTAATTTGAAGTAGAGAAGGCTTCATATTTCACCTTAAAAGTGATCAGTCTCTCTTTTCATGCTTGCTGCTAAAATAAGAAACAAGTATGAAATAACTTAAATAGGCTTTCACTAAAGAAAACGAAAAGTGGCGTATAAGAACTAATTACGCTGTCTGTAGTTCATATATTACTCTATACTTGCAAAATGGCTCATAGTAATTTTGAAAAGTAAAAACTGCATTTATCCAAAATGGCTTTGTTCCTACAGAAAAAAAAAAAAAAAGAAGGAAAATTTTTGCTGTGTATCTCTTATGCTCAATCCCAAACCCATTAATTTTCGAAGTGTTTTGCAATGTTTGGGTTTACTGGACTAACTAATTACTATTAGTCACCATAAATCTAAAGACAATTCTACACAACTTCAGAGCAAAGGGTTACACAGTGTTATTTATCTTCCTTTGTGCTGTCTTTTCTCCCAAGAGTACCTTTAATCTGTGGCATATATTGGGGTTCATAAAAAAGGATCAGTCTTTTCAGAGTGTTTTTTATATGCCATATTCAGAGGATATTCTTAACTACTTTCAAGGCTGTTTTGGGAACTGCAAATGGGTGTTCCAAATGCCAATAAACGATGCAGTGCAGTCACATGCAGGTTCCTGAGCTACAGGTAGAAATGAGCGCACAAATCCTACCCCCATGCAGCACATGGAGAGGTGGTGACAGCCAGTTTTGTGTGTACAGCAGGTTTACAAGATTGCTGCTGTGACATCCTGCTTGTGCAGTTCACGGGTTGTGTACTGAGCCTTTTTCAGGCTTTTGTTTGGAACATGCATACTGAAAATCCATTTGTTTTGGAGATGCAGTTGAGGGATCGGATTGATCCTCAGTTATCGTCTTCAGTTGACTTCCCCCTGAGTAACAGACATGACACCAGCAGCCCTCATGAGCTAGCCAACTGCTAATACTTCCTTTTAAATATTGGCTAGCAAACACAGTCTGCAATAACCCAAACATTAAGTCTGATTTATTTGGCCACAGCATACTTAATTCTTTGGCATGTTGATTCAGAGGAACAGAAATGGACATGCAAATCCTCTTACCTGTTCTCGCCAGGTCTCTTAAGCTGCTAATCAGACCTCATTTGATACCTTTTCTTCTGCTTGGTCACCAGCCCTGGGCTACCGGGCAACTGATTCCATATCACGAAGTATCTCCACCCTGGTTTCCTTCTGTCCTATGGGACAGAAGCACAGCAGTGCCTTCGTGTGCAAACTCTCTCTGTGCAATCAGAAAAAACATGATTAGAAGTGTGGCTGCTCTGTTTGGGTATTTGTTGAGATGAACTTTGCTCAGATCAGCTCATTTCCTTTCAATTTCATTTGCTTTTTCCTATGAAGGAAACCTATTAAAATTTCCGTGACATGCTCAGTAGTTTCTTTGACCTATATATATAGGGCTATTACAGGCTTTCAGGTCTTATGAGTCCCATAGTTTATTCACTGATGGGTATCTGATGCAAATACTGAAGGACATTCGAAGAACACACGTTAAGTCTACTGTGCTCAATAACTGGATTTTAAACATAGTATCTGTATGCTAGTTTGAGGTGAGCAAAGGGGTCCAGTCCTTGCACCATACTGAGTACCGGTGAGGGCTATTCCGCAGTTTTTCCTTACTGAGGAACCCTTCCATTGGCCTTGTCAGGGCAGCACAGTCTGCATAATCTGCACTAAACCACCAGCCAGATGCTAACTGTGAACACCATAAGACAAAACAGGGGGAAGGCCAAATCAAGTGCACAGGTCTGCAAAGCTGACATGCCAGTTGACCAACATAGTTAATATTTTGGCCTTAAGCTACATTTTAGAAATCATTAGTCATTTATCTTCTGAACATAGTAGAACCTAAACATCGGAAGTTTGTGATGGCCCTAGGGCGATCTGGTAAACTATGGACTGTGGTGCGGGAGCTTTGATCTAAACTGTCTTCTGCAATCCCACAATAAATGACAGTCTTATCATGTGTTTTTCATCTTAGATATAGAATCATAGAATAATAAAATAGTTTGGGTTGGAAAGGACCTTTTAAGGTCATCTAGTCCAACCCCTCTGCAATGTGCATGGACATCTTCAACTAGATCAGGTTGCTCAGAGCCCCATCCAACCTGACTGAATATTTCCAGGGATGGGGCATCCACCACCTCTCTAGGCAACCTGGTCCAGTGTTTCACTACCCTCACCATAAAAAAAATCTTCCTTATCTAAATTTAAATCTATCCTCTTTATTTTAAATCCATTACCCCTTACTCTATCACAACAGACCCTATTAAAAAGGTTGTCCCCATTTTTCTTATAAGGCCCTTTAAGTACTGAAAGGCCGAAATAAAGTCTCCCCAGAGCCTTCTCTTCACCAGGCTGAATAATCCCAACTCTTTCAGCCTTTCCTTATAGGAGAAGTGTTTCATCCAGCCCCCTCTGATCATTTTTGCAGCCCTCCTCTGGACCTGCTCCAACAGGTGCACATCTTTTTCCGTGCTGAGGGCCCCAGTGCTGGACGCGGTACTCCAGGTGGGGTCTCACCAGAGCAGAGGGGCAGAATCACCTCCCTCGACCTGCTGGCCATGCTTCTTCTGATGCCCAGTATACAGTTGGCCTTCTGGGCTGGAAGCACGCATTGCCAGCTTTTCATCCACCAGCACCCCCAAGTCCTTCTCGGCAGGGCTGCTCTCAATCCGTTCATCCCCCAGCCTGTATTGATACCCGGAGATGCCTTTAGAAAAAAACCCCAACTTTTGGTCATTTAGTTCCAAAAGTTTGTGGAGTCAGTTAGACCAACCAATAAGCCCTTTTTCATCTCTAAGAATTGACACACTAATATTTCTTGATATGTACACTCCAATTTTGACTTATTCTTGTAAACAGATACAGTAAGAGAAATGTACAAAGTAGTCTACACTTCCCTGATAACAAACTAATTCCTTTTGAGTTTTTTTTTTTAATTTTTATCTCAAAATTCATAATTTTTTAATATCTGAATCTTTCTTACAGATGCTTATTATTTGCAGCACTTCGTTTGAAAAGGATGGGGAAGAAGTTGTTTTATTCAAGTACTATATAAATTAAGTATTTTGAACTACATAATTATTTCATATTCTAAGAATAACTTATAATTAATTAAATGTCAGTATAATTTGAAGTGATTTCAGCTAAAGTATGTGGCACTTATACTGTTCTACACAGTTCCATTTCTTAAGGTATAATGTTAAAAACATACTTAGCAGCATTAGTAAGTTGTAGTGATATTGCATTCATGAAGTCATTGAGAGTCACCATATATTAGAAAAGGAGAATATTTCAAGATACTTTCTTACTTTTGTCAAATTCAAAGTTTCATCTTCTTTGTAGAAACATGGAAATTAGAGAGAAAAATTGTAAAATTGATGAGAATTATTCCAACTGTTCAAGAAGTTAATTAGGTTTTTTGGTTTTTTCTTTTTTTTTTAGGAAAACCATGTGTATTTATTGCTATAAAATTAATAATAGAGTTTATGTATTTACCGCAACAGTAAATACAAGATTTTAGTATAATTTTGTGTCAACTTTGAATACAGTGTATTATACAGTAAAAATACTCCCTAGAATATTTTTCAGTAACCCCACTGTTTCAGAATCATCAGTTTACAAGAAGACTTACAGAAGCAGTAGGAACAAAATTCTCCTGCTCCAGAAACCAATATTTAATAGAACACGAAAGGACTAAACTTCTGTGGGTCCATGGAGGACAAAAGCTACCCCATGGTACTCTGCTGGGCTGTATATCAATAATTAAGTAGTCATTCAAAGAAGGAGAAATGAAACTTGGAGTCAAGCAAGGTGCTCAGTGCTCAAAGTTCACATTATTACATACTTTGGCTTTTTAGGTGCCTGTCAGTCACAGTTCAGTTTCTCAAACTAAATTACGTTCCCTAGATTCCTGTATAGCTCAAAGTGAGGTTCCCGTGGAAGGGATCTCTAACTGGACAGAAGCAATTAGGAAATTATAAGCATAGTAGCTTACCATAAAGCTTTACCCTGGGATGTGACAGAGGCATATCTCCTCACGTCTCACATCCTGTATCCAAATGTTGGAGACCTAAGTTGTGTAAAAAACCAATAAACTTAAGGCATTTTCAGTTGTGTCTTTCAAAACACAGCAAGAACGTCTCATTTCATTAACAGATGAGCCTGGGATTTAAATTCCATTGAGATGTATAAAAGTTCTCCACAATTCTTGCTCCAGCTTGAGTCCATATCTCACAAGTGTGTCCCACACATCAACTCAAAGGCCTAGTTTTGGTGTTTTAAAGCAAAACATTTACCATAAATGACAATATAAACATAAGCAAAGCTTTGCAGAGCCTGAAAGGACTTAATCAGGAAACAGTCACTAAGTTGTTCAGCTCAGCCAAGGATGGAGATCTTCCTCAGCTTTCCAAGCAGCAGAACCTTAGGGAGGAGAGAGCATTTCAATATGGAAATCATGAATCGTGTTAGACAGGGAAGTGTTGCATACGTCCCTTAATAGCTTCATCCCCAAATCTTATTCTCTTTCTCATTAGGCCATTAAATTTCTCACTAATTAGAATTTTGATGAAGGATTCTGAGAAGGGATTTGGCCAGAGTTGATTATTTCATAAAAAACTCAACAGAATCAGATAATTGAACTTAATGGCTATCTCTGCACTGATGATTTAGTTTTGAAATCCAAATCCAAATTTCTTCTAACAATGCCCTTTATTGTGCAGCTTTTCTTTTGCTTTCTTATATGTAGCTGTTATAAATCTCTCATACTAAACACAACAGAATTGTGCATTGCAAAGAGATAAGAAGACAAAGAATCCATTGGAGACAAGGTGAAAGGAGTGAACTTAAAAAAAAAAGGCAAGAGCTAAAAAATTATTTGTAGTTCCTCAAGTTCCTGTGACATCCTTCTATTGTAACCATACAATTCATATCGTGGTTGAATTGATTGATTTTAGCAACTGCTTTTGTCAAAGCTTTGGTAAAAGATTCAGTTCTTTCTGGGAAGCTCCTTTGTGCATACTAAAACTTTGTGATTGCAAAATGAGATTTTTACAGTTACTGTTAGGGTTTTATGGTCACATTTGCCTCATTTTAAGGTGTAGGTAAAACATCTCTACAGCCCTTCAGCTGCCTGCCCTTAAATTACAGAGCCACAGTGATTAGAGACACTGTATTACTGCACCTCACTGGTTGTGCGTAAAGCCTAGATGATGGCAATACTATTTCTAACCGCTGGTGCAGTTCTCTAATGTAAAGTACAAAATAAAGTAAGACTGCAAGTGCCAAATATGATCTATCCAGCTCAGTTAGCAAAAGCTGTGAAGTTGCTATATCATGGTTTCAGAAGCCAAATAAATATGGTTATGCAGAAGCAACTCTCTTTACAGTTTCCCTGTTACCCGGCCTAGACTAAGACTAGCCTGATTATCCCTGCATGTACCATATGTACATTGCCATGTCAAAGTATAGATGCAGTCTGTTTCTCTAAACCAGCCTGACTATAAACTAAGAAACTACATGCATCCAAGCTATGGGGACAACCTTGATCATTAGATAATGAAGCCACGATGTTACAGTTTTGAAAGGTTTCAGAAGCCATTGATGGAATTAGTGCATCCAGTTCTGGGGTCTCCAATTTCAGAAGGATGTTGGTAACTTTAAAGGGATTCAGAAGAGTAAGTTGAGGTCTGCTGAGTGATATGTCCAATAAATACTAATTGAGTTTCATTTATTTAATTTACCATAAGACATTTAGGTGGTAACTTGGTCACAGTGAACCAGAGCACACAAGGGGAGATAGCTGATGGAAGTTTAGTGTACTTAAATAAAGACATAGAATAGTACTAAAGGTATAAAGGGGTCAAACAAAAGGAAGCTGGATCTGGTAAATTTAGGTTAGAAATAAAATACAAACAGTTAAATAGTCAACAGCAAAGACAGTTAATCAATGGAACAACATACACTACTACTACTACTACCCATCACTTGGACGTTAAATCAAGACTGTTTTTTTTTTTTCCTAGAAGACAAACATCCTTTACACTGATGCCATGGCCTTGACGTCCCATTCCTTGGAGCATGAAAAAGTTGCAAGGCTGAACAGAGCCACAGTCTGGCTAGGGAAAGGGATGCACAGCAGCTTGACAAGAATGTCCACTACTGCAGGCAGACCTAACAGGGAGACGGCAGCCTCCCTTTTCCCCATGACACACTACTTAGAATTGTATTAATGAAGATCTAGAGGAGAGAACGCAGCTCCCCAGGCCCCCTTTCTGAGCAGTAGAGCCATGCAATGCCTTTTGCTAACAACAAAGTGTAATTTTTAAACACCCGACGGTATATGCTTAATATAAACATGTGAGGGAGAGAGTGTATGCTAAGAATCTTATTAGATGGGTCATACCAAGCAAGCCATCACATTTAGTGCTGCTTCCTCCTCCAGCTGTCATTTCAGCTAATCCTGATGTGTTGGGATGCAGTACAAAAGAGAGAGAGGGGACAAGAGGGAGGGAGGGAGACAGGGAAGGAGGGAGGGAGGGAGAAAGAAAGAGACTTTTCTCTCCCTCTATCTTTCACTCTCTTTTTCACATGCTCTGGCAAAGAGCTAAATATCATTTGAAAAAGCAGGTGGCCACTTTCATGAGACAACTGAATAAGGCATTGGAAAATCTACAAACATTAATAACTGCTTGTTTTCAAATAGCCTCACGGTTCTCTTTGAAGTATAAATGGATGTACTAGCATTTTACATTTACTCCAAACTAAATATACACTTTATTCTTTCATTCTATTGTGCTTGCAGACATCTGTGGGAATTAGTAATATATGCAAATAGTGTACGTGGTTTTAGAGAGTGTGAATGTTCCATTTAAAGATGTCATCAGTACACATCTATCAAAAACCATGACATTAAATAATAAATATATTGCATTATATTTCAGGGTTCTTTCTACTAGTTCCTGCAGCAGCTCCTGAGTAGTTCTACATTTATAGTCTTTACAACTGTGAAGACACCAGTTTTGTTTCTACAAGATTATTAACCACTTAGTGAAGCGGGGCTTCAAAAAGAATATCCGGCATCACGAGTATTTTGACAGACCACTGTGAAGGAAGTGCAAAATAATTTGTGATACCTGTATACAGCAGGCTGACTACTGCCATGGGAACAGCCTCAGCTGTGCAGTGTGTTACATACAGCAAAGATTCCTTAGGATCTGTCTGGCATGAACACAGGCAGTGTTGTGACAAACAAATGAACTGTAGGAACGCAGTTCATAATCCTTAGAAAATCTAGACCCTATGACAGCTGAGATACCTAAAAGACATGTTTTAAAAAAAAACAAAAACAAACAAACAACAACGAACCAAACCCCACAACAACCTTGCTTGGCTTCAGCATACTCTACACTTAAGATTCCTGTGTATTAATGAGCATCTCTAATCAGGAAGTGTGTTGTCGATTAGGTACTTGTTCCAGCTGTACTAGACCCTTACAATCACTATTGGTAAACTATTAGTTTAATAAAAGGAATATACATAGGTCTGACGCAATCTCTGTAGAGATCATGAAGTTAACACTTCCAAGGAACTAACTGCCCTTAAAACTCACAGGCTATCCTTTCAGATGAGGCCAAGGTACCTAACACTACAGGAAAAGCAGAATTATATCTGGATAGAGGAAATAAGCACCACTTTTAAAACGGTACCCATGCTTTGTGGACATGGCTATGAGGATATCAGACAGGAATCCTAAAATGCTTTTTGACACATACCTTAAGTCCTACAAGGATTCCTGAGCCTTTTCTCACATCACTGTTTACTGCAACCATACACAAAATGGAAGAGGTCCGCTGAGGCACTGGGATTCCTAAACCTGTTAAATGCAGAGGGAAAACAGCATGTCAGAAACTTCATCTCCATCTAATCTCTTGTTTAGGAAGTCACCTTCTCCTTTCCAATAACGTGCAATATGAACAAAACAATTAAAACTTTGCCCCCTACCCCGATGAAGGATAAGAATAATTTTTTTGGATTTCATTGCCCGTTGTGCAGCTGGTGAGGTTCAATTCATTCATCGTTGCCCCTACTTTAACTAGTATCTTCGGTTTAGCTGCATACTTAATAATGCTTATGCACATCTGCGTACAAAGTGACTTGTAAGATACTGCACAAGCACTGGACTATCTATTGAAAGACAACTGACCTGATGCAAAAGTAGGCTTGTCTGACTGTGATTTATGGAGATGTTAGTTATAATGGCTATGTTGTCATTACTTGCAGTAGGTAAGATTTAAGATTATGCTCTGACCAGCAAGCAAGCAGTATAACTCTCCCTAGGATTGAGAAAGCGGCACAGTCCTCATCCAGGTGCTTAGCTCCTATTAGGAAAGCTTGGTCCAGAGAGCATAAATCTCTGTACACTTTGCTGAAGCATCCGTGACATTTATGCTGCCACTGGCTAAAAGACAAGAAACGACTCTCAAAAGACCCCTTTCCACTGATTATCAAGAACCCCCAAAGAGATTTCTTAAAAGCTGGGTCAGTTCTCCAGAGGGGGTCATTCCATGGGGCTCTCCAATGCTTTATTTTTATTACACTGAAAGAGCTCTGTCAATTATGTGCAGTAAAACGGTCATTCAATTAACATTCTGTGTCATCAAGTATTTAAAGATAATCGGCCTTTCTGTATCATGGCCTATTTTTCACACTGTGCCTAAACTGCAACCTTGTTATTTTAGTCTGATACAGTTTACAGTTTATTTGCAGTTTGAAATGAGATGCCTATTGGCAACTGCATTTGATTTTTAAATTCCATTTTTAAGACAATTTAGGATGAAATTCATGAATAAGGGCTGAATTAAGAGCCAAGGACTCTAATTCTTCCTTTCACTATGAAGTTTTCTGTGACTTCTGACTCAGTAACAGTCAGCTTCCAGCTGTCCTATTTATAAACAATCTCTCTATTGACAAAACAGTCTGTCACTAACTATTTAATGCATTGTGATGATGATGTATATGGTATTAAAAACATCACTGCTGTGTACCCCTCTGGGAAAGTGACTGTTGTGAACTATAGTGCAGTCCTTGTTATACAGAGAGACTTCTCCCACGAAAATAGTGCTGTTGCTTGAATAACAAAATTCATCCAATCCATGTAAGTAAGGTGGACCTCCTGTGGCCGTATCCTACCAAAGTAAGGATTTGCCCATTAGGAAAACTTCAGATTATTTTGACTGTACATTTTTTCCGTAAGTTTTCAGTATATCATGTAGTGTTCGTTCCCTGGCACAACAGGGGGAAAAAAAACCCCAAGACGTTTTCACAGCACAGAAGACTCCCTTCTTCAAATGCAATACTGAATAAAGCCAGTGTTCTTATAAAAAGGTGAATTTTTCCCAATCTCTGACATTTTCAGACATATCTCAGCTCAGTTAGCACACCTTACAATAAAATCTGCTTTCTGCGCAATATTACACTGTTGGATAATGTTAATTATTTATTTGCAAATATCACCAAGATTTTCCCCTGTGGTGCTACCACTTCACTAGCTTGTCTTTCTGATGATCAGTTAGCTAATCCCAGCATTTAATTTTGGAAGTCTTCCTGTATTTCATCTTGTTCTGTGGTCCAGGCCATGGTTTTCACAAGCAGCTTCCTAATTGCTAAAATAGCTATATACTCTATTTTAAGCAGAGCTGCTTATCAGTATTCTGAATAGAATCTGAGCCTCTCTGTACCCCTGAGGCACTGCCCCTGAGGTATCACCCTGCTCTGTCAGGGCCTTCTTGATAACTGATCTTTCAGTATCACTGCTCAACAGCGTAGTGATTTTATGCCTATGCTTTTCTACTGTCATGGAGGAAAGTATCACAACCTTGCTGGAAGTCAGGGTAGTTCACACTGCTGTGCCTCATTATTCTAATCCCCACATTCCCAGTGATTATTCTGTCAAAGGGAAATGTCCAATTCTCAGTCATTTTCTTGTTCTGATCAAATTATTGTCCTTTCTATTTATTGGTTTTTTTACCAGAGTCATTCCCAGCAATCTATCTCTTTAAAAATAATAGGTACTTATTAGTGAAAAATATAATCCATGACAATCCCAGAAAGGTTTCTACATAATACTTATGTTTTTCTGTTGACATACCGGAGGTGTGCTGTCACCTACTGAAACCAAATGTGTCTCAATGGCAGAAGTCTTCATACTCGCAGGGCTGGAGGTGATGAACAGTCACCTTGCTCAAGCCCAAGTAGGCTATGTAATACTGACAGCTGCTGTGGAGCTCCTCCTGTTGTACTCCAAGGGAGCTATTTTTGACTGCTCTGAATATTGTGTATGAATTGGAATGTCCTAAGATACATCAGAGCCTAAATTTATCCTTTGGGTTTTTTTAAATCTCAGACTAAATGTTGACATAGGTCTTACCCTCTGCCAGTGAGACAATTTAAGAATTCCATTACTGTAAAAATAAATTAGACTAATACAACTACAAATATCTTTGTTACTCTAGTGTTACACAGTGGTCAGAGGTTAATAATGCTGGCTTTCTCTGCTAAATTGCTTTACTTGAACACAAGCTGTATGATATCAAATAGAGTCTGGTAGTGAAGAAAATCATAAGACTATTATCAGAGATTGTAGAATAGACCTTGATGAAAAGGGAAATAAATAGTAGCTTACACAAAAAAGTGGAGTGTTAGGGTATGTTGTGAAACCCAGTAAACTTTATAGATCACGTATGTACAACAAAAAAAAAACATATTAAAAAGAGATACCCTAAAAAATACGATTCTTAATAACAGTAAAAACTCCAGACTTAACATATGCACAAAGAAAGAACAAAAAAAATAATAAAAGAACAGTGTTTAAAGTTGCTTAGTTAAGGCATAGCAGAGCAAGATTCTAGATTCTAAAATGCATCTAACCTGCTGCTGTTATTTGTATTTATAGCTCTGTCACAAGGCCTTTAGGAGAAATTTTCCCATATTTTTAATATACATTTTGAATATATAGTTCCCTTTTGCAGCTTAAATCCTTTGCTCATTGCTTCCAGGAATGTTAGTAAAGCACATCCTCTATGCAATAGTACGTACATAAACAGATAGAGGGAATTTTAGTATTGATTCTTTTCTATACCACACTGTTAGTTCACTGCCGCAGAGCCAAATCACTTTTTCCAGTTGCATTGGTTATACTCACTGTCTTTCATTCCTTATGCTCTAACCAGGGCGTTTACACCAGATTCTGCAGCTGTCCGCAAAACTTCTACACGTAGAGCTAGGGTCAGCTAGGGACTTCTGGTCACATGGAGTGGCACAAGCCAGACGAAAACTTGAGGTCAGCATTCAGGATTACGGCATATTTAATACCAAATATGACACAATTGTAAATCAGCATCTTGGTCATGTTCATACCTATCGAACAACTGAGGGTGGGCAAAGTGTTGCCATGAACCCTTTAAGATTGCACACTTGGAATGAAGGAGTCAGCTTCAGAATCCGTGCTCTGAATCGACTCTATGTTCTTGAAACAGGCTGATGGAAAACACAATGGGAACATAATTCTCTCCTTTAGGATTTTAACCAGAACCCAAGAGACCTGAAAGTACATTTCTATTTCTACTATACCTGCTTCTTAGCAAATGCCTAGAGTGAACTCAGTGGGCTGCGCTCCTTGTTGTAGCCCGTTGTATTCACTCTGGTAAGTCTCAGCAGCACACTCTGTTCCCTACAGAACTGAACTGGGAACTTTAGTCCTGAAAGAATAATTCTGTCTGGTAGCTGGAAAAGCTCATTAATCAGTTCTGAACAGCTGAGACAGAAATGCACACGCGCGCGCACACACACACACATGCATACACACAGGAGAGCCTGCGCAGCCTGTCTGCTGTTCAAGTTCCCAACATTTCTCCCCATTTGCTCCCGCTTTCCTTGGAAGGGGTCTAGCAGCTTCAGGGGTTACGACTGTGGACTGGATATTTTGCAGACAAGATCAGGAGAAGTCTGTATGAGGAAAGTGGTTCTAGCTATTTCTTTGGAATTATACCAAATTTCATGACGTTTCGAGCTTTCGGGGAAAACTAACCACAGTTTGCAGATGAAGTAGATGTTGTCTTCCAGCAGCTGGAAGTTCGGAAGTTTCTGTCTCAAACACAAACACACATACACAGAAGTGGGCTAAATTAAGGCTGCATGGGCATTACAAAGCTTTTAGGTATTTGACACAGCTTTTGGTGCGGCAAGGGGAATGAGCAGCACTTGTCTCTATTCAGCAAAGCCTCAGCATGTCAGCTGGCCTAGTTACATTGTCTTCAGGGGAATCTGACTTACAGTGCTCCTTTTGTCTGTTCTCTTCATTAAAAACACAGAAAACTCTCAGGGCAAAACAGCCTGTGATGTAAATATGAAACATCAGCTTTGTGTGGCCCAAATGCTCCTGGGAGGTCTCTGAGACTCTCTGAGACTGTCATTTTGGGAGCCAAAATTCTGAACAGATGCCCTTCTCACACATTTGCATAGATTTTCTCATTATCACAGCACTATATTCAGTAGCAGTAATAGAAGCACTTGGCACAATAGGAGCTGAAGGTGTACAGTAAGTCTTCAATTTCAATATGCCACACACCTGTACCACTTTTCTCTTTTGATCTATGCCCACCTCAACCTCCTACACTCTGCCTAAATGAATCAACTGGTACCTTCTTTTTGTTTCTTTATTGTATCCTAATGAGACGGCCTTTGCCTGGGAGGCAGCTTTGTTGTAAACACTAATGTCTTCCTCTGCTGTGAAACCACTGTCAAATCTAGTGACCATTTTGCATAGTGTTCCCTATTTGAACACGGTAACCATGGCAAACTTTTTCTCCAGGATTATTATTTAAGCTATTTTAAAATTAGTTGAGTTAGCACAGTTAGGTGTCATCATGTATTTATTTGGTGTGGTTTAGACGTGTCTGAACTGGGGTGGATTTATGCCAGAGCATCCCAGGTTATTGGTCCCCAGACTTGGGACCTGAGGGTAAAATGCCCCGGCAATGTCCATTTACAGGACTAGAGGCTTTCCGAGTTGTGGTCTCCTTAAGATTCACTTGTGCCAGATGCAAATTCTGTCATAAATTTCATATTTAGATTACAGTGAATTTAAGCCTATTAATATGCATATCAGATTTGTACCTAAAAAAGAAAAAAACAAAGCAGCTAAAATTTTGTTAATTTACAATTTTTGTCTTTTAGTTCTAATGAAATTGTGAAAACTACTTTTTGGTATCAAGCAGGTAAAGGCTTGATAGGGTCAATATTTCTTTCATTTATGTGGATAATTCATTTTTATTTTGATGGTAAAGATGATCCTGAATGATTGTTACAGCCCTACGTGTCTGGCCAGGCTGCCTGCTCTTTTACTGCTTAGTAGGTTCCTGCACAAATCCCTGTTTCCTTCCACCATCACGAGATGATCTGTAGAATTTCCATGTGTCCTTAAATTAGGAACTGGAATTGCAGACGCCTGTAAATGGCTATGTCATTCCCCTTGTTCATTTCAGAAGTGTATTGGCTAAATTGACAACTGAGACCTATCAAGTGCTCCCCTCTTGTCTTTTACATCAGACTTTTGAGTGTTTGCTCATTTTCATCCATAAAAGGTCAGGGGGTCTAAATGTGTCAAAATTGTTTTCTCTTACTTGACAAATTCAGAGTTGAAACTTTTTGCTGAAGGCTACAGCTTTGTCATCTACATTGAAAACCTTCAGCTCTGATTTGAAGTCAGTAAATCATGAGAAAATATCAAGGATGTAAATGACTAGCTAGGTCATGACTCGTTTTCAATGTGAAGCAATCAAGAAATAGGACAATCAAGAAAGGAAACAGCCTGTATATAGGAAACATCTTCCTATATAGGAAACAACCTGATAAAATCTTGGTTGTTTGCTGAATAGATCTGAAGAGTTCAGTGACTTCACTTCTGAATTGTTCGTAGAGATGCATGCCACTTTCATGCTGAAAGGCACTTTCTTACCTGGTAGTGCTTTCTGAGGAAGACCGAAATACTCCTTATGGATATTGACAGGTATTTTACAAATGGGAAAAATAACACCAGCAACTTTTTGTGTCCCTGAACGTGCAATAAAGGACTTCCAAGACAGATCTCTGGGGAGACAGTGGCAGCCTGGGGATTCTTCAGCAACATCAGAGCTTTAGAAGAAAAAGCCAAAAGTGGGGATTTTGTAATTTCTGCATCTGCGCAGGATCATAAAACAAAATCAAGGACTGAGAAAACTCCTGGACAGCTATGGAAGACATCATGAGGTTGAATTGGCACCTTTTTACTACCTTTTCTTTACTACCTGAAAGAGGGCTGCTCTTTCACTCTGTTTTGGAAAAATCTTCTATGGAAATGCATCCTTCATCTCACAAGGCATGAACGAATTCATAAGCAAAGAAGAAAAGTTACACCAGTGTCAAGATTTAAAAGTGACTATAAGGAAAGAACTGAAGTGATTAAAATAAAGGACTGCCATTCACTGAAAAGCTGTGAAAGGCCAACAGATGCACAAAACCACTTATAATAGCGTTATGTGATTCTTGCATCGATCACAGGCAAAAAGAATAAACAGAGAAGGGATTAGATTTTCAAGTGGGCTCAATGTTTGTATCTAATTAGCCTTTGTTAGGGATCTTTGCTGCTTCAACAGGTTAATTTGTAGAAACAGCGCCACCATCTAAATAGCAAGCTAAAGGAGCTTGCTATGTGTTAAGACCAGTCTTATTGCAATAAAGCAATAGTTTACTGCAGATAAACATTTTCGCTATTTAAGTCTTAATTTACATCATGGAAAACTCTCGAGTCATTGTTAACCATGATGATCCACAGTTATGCCTTAAAGATTGCACTAAGTTGAAGAGAAAGTATTTAGCAAGGAAGCATACAGACTTCACACAAGGGAAAAAACCACCACTGTAATAGCTTTGAATGTATAAAAATTAAGCCTACCAAAAAAAAATCTGTGATTGCTGCTACAGCGAAAATGTCAAAAGAATTATAAATAATGAAAAAAACCCACAGGTTTCTTCATTTGGAATTGGAACTGGAGAACTGCAGACAGCAATTCAGAGTTAATGCATTCCTTGCTTAAAAGGGAGGTGAGGGGAGGGGCGGGAAAGCAGTGCCCATTTCAACCATAAAACTGAACTACTTTTTCTTTAGGAATGGCCGTAAAGACGTCTGACATGGAAGAGCAAGAGTTCAAGCTCTACAAGCATGCAACTGAAGAACAGGAAAATGGTGTCCATGTGTCAGTCACATGGCATGCAGAATCAGAGCATACCTTCAGAATGTACTGCTATGAAAATGTACCATGCATATGATTAAAAACTGCATTTGAATGCATTTCTTACTGAGAAACTATTTGCACATCACATTATCCGGTGCCAACTGCTTAAGGCAAGTCAGACTTCATATTTGTATTTCAAACTAGACCCACTACTTGACATTTTTGTATTTGAGCTGTTTAGTACTTGGAACGCGTTATAGAACACCAAGATAAAAAGCTTAGGGTTTGTTGTCAAAATTAATTGCTTCTATGTATCTGCTTCTGCTTGACTCATGAATGGATTAAAAAGGCTTTGGCTATCCAGCTTACTTAATTGAAAATATTTAAAATTATCTATCCAATAACTTGGATTTTCAGTTGAAATTGAAAAATAAAGATTTTCAGTTGAAATTGAAATTGAAAAATAAACATTTTCAAAATCTTTATTTTGAAAACAATCTGAAGCTCACGTATTTTTTCATCCTAGGTGATCTTGCTGTTTTAGTGTCCAAGAGAATAGTTTAACGTATGAAGCAAAGTGGGAGTTTCACCTAGTAGTGTCAGAACTGTGCACCTGACATTTTAAAAAGTGGGACCGTTAGCATCTAGAGTCCTTATGCAATAGTGCCATGTATGGTGAAAAGTAGTTCTCAGTTTATCAAAAAGAGTATTCTGTAATACTAAAAATGTTTATGGTCTTTCACCCATGCATTTAAATAGTTTTTGATGTGTGTTTAGTTTTGGGGTTTTATTTTGTTTGGTTTTTTTTAGAAATAAACACAGATTTAAGTAACTACTAGCCTGATCTAGACAACTCTACCTAAGTTATAGAACATAATTTTTCCTTGTCAGTCAACAAGTATTTTGAAAAATTCTACGCCATTTTAGCGTTCAAAACAAAGCAAACAACTCTTTCAGTACTGGTATTATGCAAAAAGTCATACAATATAGCATTGTTTTGAGGAGATAGCTGCATAAATAGTAGAGTGCCAAATACTTTTAAATTCCTACCAATGACCTTGACTCCGCACATATTTATACAAATACTCACATACATGAGGTCAACATAAGCATAAAGCATTTGAAGGACGCAAACCCAGCATTTGCGCATTATTACCTACAGCTTATTTTGCAGAGCTTTTAAAATGGAAGATATGACATACATAGTTTTTTCTTGGTTTTGTGTTAAAAGATTAATGATTTGCTTTGAAGTACAAAGTCTCAAGACAGAGCTTTCTAAAATTTTTCTCGAAATATTTGTTTCAGACATTTGTCGAATAAATGTAAGAAGATTATAGCAGTTTAGAGCTGTCTGAACTTGTGTTGTCTAGACAACAAGCTTAAATTCAAAGACAAATACTGTGAAATGATTAAACTCCAAATCTGCAAAGACTTACACACATGCCTCATACCACTAATGGATCAGTCCACTGGTCTACTTGCATATACAAAGTTAAATACGATTGTTTCAAAAACTTGGCTGTAGGTCTGCAACATTAGGTAGCTATTTTGATTCATAGTCTCAATACATAATGTAATACTTCAATATGAATAATTTTCTACTGACAAACTAGCTAGCTCCGGTGCCAAAAAGTGCGCTATCCTCAGTTCATTTTATTGGTTGAATAATAATTATTCTTTCAAACCAATTAAAAATGGGACAACTAAGTCTCCAACAAAATTTGTGAACTCCAAATTTCTTAGCTCTGTAAAGGATATGGAGAGACACGTCAGTCTTTTAATGTGTGCTTTTGGGAAAGGTATTGAAAAATATTGAAGGTATTAAAAGGTTTAATCTCCTATGGTGTCCTCAGAGAATATTTCAGTTGGCCTTTAACACTACTTTCCAAAATACTATCCATGTCAAGATGCCAGGCCAGGTCTAGGAGAAGATCCCAATTTCACAACGTACTCTGCCCCTAATGTGTACGGTAATTTAATTAATCCATTATGAAAGAATTTGTGTGGCTGTCATATAAAATGATAAACACTAGTAAATATTCTACCAACCATATTCCTCTAGATAGCTCTCTGCAGCAAATCATTTCAAACATTAATTAATTCAAAAACCTTCTAAACGCTCACTAGAAAGGTAGCCGTTAAACATCTTTGATTTACAGTTTACCTTTTTGTATCTTGGCTTATTTTTGTGTCCTCTCAGACAGTCTCCACCTTCTGTTCCTTTCTAAGCTTCCCCATCATCAGTTATTTTTATCTGCTTTTCCCACTCAGTGTTTTCTTTCCTTACATTCTTTGTTTCATATTATCCCTGTTTTAGCTTTTTTGGAAAGTAGCAATGACTACGTACATTATTTACTTCTAAAAAAGCTCGCATCTTTCTCCAGGACCTAGAAAACACCATCTCTGTCCTCCTATAAGAAAAAGCAGCATAAAACAAAATCTGCAACAGCTCTGCCCTCCACAGCTAACCAGTCACACCCCGCTTTGGGACCAGTTTGTATTCATCTGCCCCTGTGATTTAACTCAAAGACAATAAAACCCTGAGGCATGTCTGTACTTACACCAGTTTGGTGCCATGTTATCCCAAAAAAACCTCCTGAGCTAAAAAATGAAGGATTTTCCCCAAAAGGGCTTTTGCTTCCTCCTCGAAACTGTATACCATCATGTGGGAATGACGCGCCCTCTGCTCCTGGCTAAGTACAAGTGATGCATTTCTGTTTGGATGCTTAGTTCAGTCAGCAGGTCAACTTTACATCAACAGGCAGGATCCACGATGCAACTAGTGAGAGCGGTGATTTTTGTGTTGTCTTCAGTACCCATGTCTGGGTGTGTCCTTGTGACCCAAAGCCATCCAGTACACATGCTTTCTTGTGATCAAATCGGAGAAACCTCCAGGTCCGTTAGAAGTTCAGTTACTGCATCCTTAGCACACATGAGCAGAAGGGTGCTCTTGCCCTAGGTACTGTAAACTTATTTGCACCTCACATAGGCCCTCGCCCTCTTAGTTTCCACATAAGATCCTGCCCCACAAACCCTGCCCCTGCGACTTACCTTTTGGACTCCATTTGAAGGTTTTTACTGCAGCCCTTTGGTGACAACTCCAACACTGCTGACAGATGCATCATCTGTTGAGTCAGGTAAGGGAAGAAAAGCGTCCCTGTGCCACCATCCACAAGCAAGAAGCAAGGAGTCAAGCAAAGCTACAGTTCTCTCAAATGGCATTGTCTGTCCTATTCACAGTATGATCTCCCTCCCTTGAATGGAGAAAGAAACCTATGGACTCCTGGAAGCTCCACATTATTATTCAACCTTTCAGGTAACAGCACTTGCAAAACTACCAGTGCCTTGAATGTACCAACAGGATCTAATTGCACGGACCAGCTTATAACATCCTTTGTAATTCTCCCCTTTAACCTCTTCTCGCTTCTCCTAAGTGTTTAGCTGCCTGTGTTTATCGTCTGCTTTGATATGGCAAAGCTGTGTAAGCTTAGATCTGAGTGCCATCAAAACAGTGAAGTTGTGAAAAACTGCTGTGGGAAGCCTCATCTGGGCCCTCTGCCCATGCAGCCTCCAAAGCATTAGCTGAGGAGCTGCAATTCCACGCAGAGGCGTGCCCTAGCCTAAGCTATGAGATGGGTGTGCTGTGCCTGGTGTTGCATTTTTCCTTGACTTCCTGACTTGACTTCCTGGCCTCACCTCAGGCCTGCCTCATTGCTACGGACTTGTCAGGTCACCATTTGGCTGTTAGCTGAACCTGGCTACTGCACCCTTTCTCTGTTTGTTTTGGGGTTTTTTTGGGTACTGTAGAACTGTACCCTGAGGGTGAGGGCACTGCCCTGCCAGCCTTGCTGTCACCCTTGCTCCTGGCTTGCCGTCCCTTACAGAGCACCCGGTTCTGTTTCATGGAGACCCTTCAGGGTAAGAAACCCATCTCTGGTGCCATAAGCAGGCATTATTTTGCCTGTACATGTAGTAGCATCCTACGACCTTCAATCTGTTCTGGTACCCACATGCTCCATCCACCATTCGGAGCTTGAGTGTTGAAGCACAAGACATGAGAGAGACATACAAAGCCATGTATCATCCCGCCTGCTGTAACTGGAAGGCAGGCAGGTATTCTGGATCCCACACGTGTTCAGGTGTCAGATTCTCATATCTATCCAATATCCACCATATAGGCCCCTGTTTTTATGTAGCAATGTTTTATTCTCTCATGTTCCAGGCTCAGACCACAGACTTGTGGTCCAGTTGCAGGTCCTTCATGGTGTTACCCGGACAGCAGCTTGGTCACTTCAGTCACGCTATGAACTCACTTCAAGTTCAGAAATTTATTTCCGTGCTTGGCTACAGGATGGCATTTTGTGCTTCTGAACAACAAGGCCAACATCCCAGCTGCATCCTCAGCATCATGATCTATTGAACTCTTTGGAAACCTCGGAGCCGCTGACTCTCTCTGAGGTCAGCAGGGACAGTTTCATGAGGACCAGATGTTGTAGGACACTATTACACCCAATAATTATTTTTGCTCTGACCATTACTATCAGAGAAAGTAGGCCCAGGCCCCAAAAGGACAAAAGCAGTCCAACTCTGAGATCATTTGTTTTAGGGATATGACATAATAGATTCAGCAACAATGGTGCTATATGAAATTTTTCAGTCCTTATTCTTAAGGAACTTACTGTATTGAATTTTCCTTTGATTTTTAACCTTTTTGACATTGGAATTTGCAAATATATGAAAGTAATTCTCTTTTTAAAAGTCCTAAGGAATATTTTTTCCCTTTCAATTGTGTAAATTATTTTTAGTATATTCTGATAAATCTTCAGCATTTTAAATTGAACTGGAGGTGAACTAAAAAAAACCCCGCTATTATTTTCTTAGCGACTACCATTAGCATACTAGCTATTACATCTCACTACTTCCCATGGATACATAAAATATAGTTTCTGATGTAGTTGAAACCTTTGATCCCTTGACAGAGAATGGAACTATTATTTACATAAATATAACAGTTCAAAAAGCAGAAGAAAATTGATTTATCTGCAGTGTACAAAGCGCATTAGAATTATGAAGGAGTTTTCAAAAGAAAAAAAGAATAAAAATTCAATGAAAGAAAAGCCTCCTCACACCATATTTACAACAGTGCGCTAGCAGGTGTATATATAGATATACATGTACATTTCAGAATTGCCCTACTGTATTCATATAGGAAAGGCAAAACCTGCTGCTGGAAATAATGAACTCTTAAGAAAAGTACTTTCACACTGTGCAGTTTCTGCAATTCGGTTTAAATGAACAAATCTGAAGTGATCTATTAACTTGGCATTCTTTTTTTTTTTTTCCCACCTTTACGTTTGAGAGTGTCATAATGAACTGAATGAAGAAATAAACTTCATTTTAAGCTAGCGATTATGAGAGCTTGCCACTGGATTTGACACCGGATGCGTTGTGATTATCTACATCCTAGGACTATATATACTTGCCAATGGGGTAAGGCAATCTTTAAAAGGGCTGTAAGGAAAGCAAGGTATAGTACTAAGAAAATAAGTTATCAGCTTTGAACTGAGACATACCCACAAGGACCAACAATCCAGGGATTACTAAACTATGGGCCTGTGTCTGAAAATTCAAACACTGAAAACACATCTGCCATGTATAAAGCATAGGAACATTTCACTCGGTCTTGATCTTCTATTGCAAAGCACATCTCCTTATGTCAAGTATGGGCTTTTATAGTTTGCCTGATTAGAGATGTATTTAATTACTTTCTGAAATTATGCCAAAGAGAAATACAAAATTACAGAGAAACTCTTCAAGAGCTGTAGAACTTCAGAAACTAACCATTTAATAAAGCAAATAGTTTATTCCTAAATGTGCCATTTGTAACTTCAAATATATTTTAAAACTTGATTCTTCTTTGGGGTAATAGCCCTATTTCTTTTTTCTGGCAACAGGCTGATTATATCTGTTCTCAGGTATAAAAACCCCACTTTCGGCTGAAAGCATCAAGCATAAACTAATTAGCTTTACTTTGTTTTGTTCTTGATTAAAAATATAAAATTTATTGGCTTGAGATAGTACTAACTAGTGTAAAAGAGATTTATTTATATTTCTTGAGGGATTAATACTTCACATGTAGCTATAGGATTACTTTGAGTGATATTCTGGTGTAGTAATGCATCTGGAGTCGAAATGGTTGTGCAATTATACAGGCAGTATTAATTTATTATGTTGTTTACTGTGGGATCCAGTGCTACATTTCAGCTAAGGACATCTTCCAGTCACTTTCATACTCTATGGGTGAAAATTATTTACTTGATTGGAAAGATAGATACTAATTGTATATTACATATATTTCCCTCATTTAGATTCTGAAGTGGCCTGTCTTCTATTGACAAACTGTAAAAATTCTGTCTTTTTTCCTCCCACTCTCCAGACTTCAAGAGTTAATTGTCTATGTCAAGGGAGAAATAACATAACTCCTCTTCTTCTTTTTAAAAGTGGTATTTTAAAATTGCAAGGCCCAAACCTTTGAAGGTCCTATCTTAAACATCCTGAAAACAGCTTCTAGACTAAAAACATTTCTAGATAATTTTATGTCTTCATCACGTAAATTCATTTAAGCAGAAAATACCAGCTTCAGCAAGGAACCTGGGGGGGTTAAAAGTATACCAAAAGGTAAATAATTTGTTTTAGTTATGTACAACTGTAAGGTAGTTGACATGCTAGGTCACACCAAAGGTCTGCCTAATGAAAGATTCTGTCTTCAGCAGTGGCCATAAGAGATGTTCAGAAAAATGGGGTAAGAAATAGTATGCATTCATGAATCTTCCCTATGACACCTTGCCAATTCATAGTGGCCTGACTATCACTGGTGAACTGTGCTGAAGAGTATGTTAAAGACTTCTTCTGTAAATTAGAATCCAAAGTACAAACCTACTGTTGTGCTTGGAGAGGTGGCATTTCTTGCTTTCAAAAAAAGATGCCCCTACATTTAGTCCACAAAGGCTCTGTGGCATCTGTGTTTTGTAGGTAGACAGGAACGTGATTTACCCATGATCTGAACAGATGCAAGCTTTCTTTGGTACACTAAGAGAAGACCAAAAGCCTACTGAGTAGGAGGGTATATTGGCACAGGATCAGTGTCAAAATATCTGCATTTGCATGGTTCCCTGCTGACTTGGACTGTGAACAGAGTGACTGTAGCTTGGCTGTAAAATGCCAAGATGCACTTTTCTGTTTGATTCAGAGAGAAATTCCTTTCTCTACGGAAATATTCGTGTGTGTGTGTGTGTGTGTGTGTGTGTGTGTAAATAGGTTCTCTCTGAAACATAAGGGTATAAAGCCAAAGACCTCCAGGCTGTATCAGTGAAGTTCAGATATCTGATCAGGTGATTAACACCAGACAAAGAAAGCTTTGCATTTTAGAGAGGAAAAATTACACTAATATTCTTCCTAGACACCAAGAACAGATAGTTTGCCCAAGGACAAATAAGAAATCTGTAGCAACACCAGAAAAGTCGTCAAGATTTTATGTCAAGATTCTGGGCTTTAACAGCAGACAGTCCTCCATGTCTTATTCAATGTGAGTAAAGTGTTTTTTAAGAGCTTTCAAACTGATATCTTCTGAAACCTTAAAAATGTTAATATTTCATTTGCAGTAAATGAAATGCACTTCATACTGAATTTATTCAAACATCATAAAGAAATTGATTAAAATGTAGTTTGGTCAGAACATAGGGAGAGCAACAATATTCTCACTCATCTTCGCTGTCCTCCACCTAACTACCAAAAAAGCAGTACAATGAGAAAAGCAGCGTGTCAGGAGTCCTTAGCTTTGGCCCATACGTAAGGGGTGAAAATAGCCAGAGAGATATTGGCCTGGTGATGAGTACTTACTTTAGAATGGGGCACAGCAAGGAAGGCAGATTGTGAATTCTTAATCTTTTGTGCCGCAGTCTTTGTCTGGGACAGCAAAGCAGCAGTTCTTTGCTTGGGGCAAAGCCACAGTTGAGTCCAAAGCCAACAAAGTCCATCTGTCTTATGTACAACAGATTGGCCAAGTTTGTAGCGCAGATTTACACCACGGGCTACAACTGCGAAGAAACACAGAATTATAATGCTATTCACTACTTTAAAATTGCAACTTTCTTAAATATAAACACACTAAAATATTTTTTTTTCAGTGTGGGAAACATAAATGCAGGTGCATTCAAGAATCATTGGATAATCTGTAAAAGTTGCAATAGATTGGAATATGATTCCTACCTTTAGCTTCTTGGCTGTAAAGTCATGCTGGTTGCTCTGTTTCTGACCTAGTAAATCTTGCCATTTATTTCTTTGCAATTTCTTGCTAACTCCTCTCTCAGGACAAGCTTCTGAATAACCAGCAGAACTCTGTGGAGAAGAGCAATGGGATTAAAATTTTTATAAAAGGGCAACTGAAATGGGGCAGCTCACAGCAATAAATACTTCACTAAGGAGCCAAAGGAGTTTCCCTATTTCTCTTCCATTTCAGTTTCAAAAGCAAAGGTCACTCTTGCCTCCTTGAATTAGTGGAGATTAGGAAAACCTCACTGCAGTCTTGAATCATGACTCCACCCTAGCGATTTAAAATCAGGTTCTTGTCATTAGCAGTTCTTATTGACAAGCTGAAATGTTCTAAAAAATCCGAAGTGCGCTAATTTAGGTACCCCCATGCTCAGTGTAAAGCACCTAACCTTCCCACACACTGAGTGGCATCAACAACAGGGGTTTGGAATTAATCACTTTTGTGTTCCAACATCTGAGTGTGACAAAGCCCCTCTTTGGATCAACTCTAAGTCCTGAACTATGTTTGAATGATGAACATTTTCAACATTCAACTATGAACTATTGTGGATGGTTTATTTGAATACAATTTTAAGCGAATTCTGAGAATACTGCTTAAAATATTCAGTCTTCTTTCTCCACAGCAATAAACTTACATCAATTTATGTCGTTTATAATACTATACAGTAAAATGTCTAGTATTACTGTATATTAAGAAAATAATTGAGTCAATAAAATTATATCTCACCACTTATTTTTTTGCAAATAGGGAAAAGGTTCATTATTTTATATTACAATTAATTATACCTTTTCCGGATATAATGACTTTTTCTGAGATTCTTCCCTCATTTCTTAAAGTTTTTTGCATCTTTTGTGCCTATCATCTCACGTGAGGTTATTTCCATAATTGAACTCACCATCCATATGCAGTCCAAATCTCATATCCCATGTGTTTATCCCAGCAGTCAAATATTCCAGAAAGCACCTTGACTTATGTATTTTAATTCCTTCTCCTCTTCTGTAAAAACATACTTCCACTTTCTGTGGTTACCAGCATCTTCCTTAGCCTGATTTTGCTGTCTGTTCTTACAGCACCTGAAATATCATACAAATATGTTATATTCCATTTCCCATTAATATAATTTTCAGTTCCCAGTCCCCCAGTTCTACCTGTTCCGGGCAGTTAATTTCCTGCATCTGATTTACTGGCAATCCTATCATTTTTTTTTAACATTTGCCTGTTGAAAATCTAGATGGCATTCCTGTGCACCTTTAGCATTCTTCTCTCTCATGATCTCTAATGAAGTCTAGACTACTATAAAGGAAAAGATGAGAAAATGGAAGAAATTCTATCCAAGCCTTGTTAGCAGTTGCTACCATTCAAGAAGACAGCTGCAGAAAGATACTACAAAAAGCATCAACTAGTCTGAGCCCACATAGATTGAAGGAGTAAGCAAATTTTTCTCTGCATTTATCAATCAATCAGCTTTATTTCTCTCCAGATTCTTACCTTTTTGCTTCTTTTCGCCTCTTTTCTCTTTCCCATGGGATCACCTGCCCTTCTCTGCTTCCTTGTGAGTCCATACTCTATTTCTGTACTTATCCTGCACATCCTTCAGTATTTTAAGCTCATTTCTCTATTGTATTTATCACTAGCAGACTTTTTGCCTTGGCTCTGGGGATACAGATTTCTTTCTGCCATGATGAGGTCTGCCCCACTTGTACCAAGAGTATCTGCCAGTTCTGAATTACTTGAGCAATACTTTTACTCATACACATCTACACAATCAGTATCTGTAATCTTCAGACCCATTCATCCATGAGATGTATCAGGGGACATTTAATGCATGAGTTAATGTATAACTTCTCTTAGATGTCACCAAAGGATAGCGCACTGTCAGCACATCGTACATGCCAGCATCTTCCGATCTTTCTGTTTCTCTTGTTGCTGCCTCAGTACTTGACACTGTCTTCCATTTTACGTACCTAGTCCAAAAGAAAAAAAAAGAAAATCCTGAAAACTCTCTTTATGAACACACTCCTTGTGCTGGATGACATGGCTATAGAGCTTTGTACTTAGGTCAGGCTTTTTTCCATTTTGAGCAACAGGAACAAGTAACTGTCCATGAACTATGATCAGGGATTTCCTCTGCCCTGTCACAAAATGCAGACTCTACAAACCCTAACAAAGCTCTGCCATTCTAGAGACAGTCACTTTACTTCACTGCAGGAAAAGTGAACGTCCATCCACATCCAGGACAAGGTACTGAAATGCTGTTTTTTTAAAGGGTTGGTTTTTTCCCCTCAAGGCAGGCTTTTCCCTTTATTTAGGCTGTTGGCTATCAGATCCCACTAGTATATGAACAAAGCCAGGAAATCTGTTTGTGTCACATGAACTACACTGAGCTTGACAGAGACTGTCAGAATCTGACAGGCTCTGCAATGAGAAGTGTTACAAACTGCAACCAGAAAAATCTAGCAAATCACTAGGTAAGCAACAACAAAAAGAAAAACATACAAGGCTTTGTCTGAATGATATAAAACAGCCCACTCTTACTGTTAGACTGCTTCGTCTTTGATTTCAGCACGTATGGTGTTTGTTGGTAGCACTGGGAGATAGCTTGCGCAGCTCACCTCAGGTGACTTCAATCCATAAACATGCTTTAGCTGATGGTTTACCCACTGCAGGTTGATTCAATCACTGGCAGGTTAGGTGGCCACTTGAGATGTCTACTGTTGGGATGAATGTGTAGCAGATTTTTTTCCATGTTTACAAATTGAATGTTTGTGAGGGCATGAGGCAGTTTCTGGTCTGAGTCTGTTCTGTGGCTGGGATCCCTTTGTATCTCTTCAAAAAGAACAGGAACAAAATGAAATCACAAAAAGTATGTATTTCAAATTATAAGACCGAAGTTTCAACTTTTAGCTCTGTCAGATGCTTAAAAGAAAAAACTGCTTCCTAAAATTGCTCATACACATCTTTCTTGATAGCTAATGTAATTATAAACATTAGTAAAAAGGTAAAAGCCACAAAATGAAGGCGATTGGTCTTAGCACACTGTTATACAAGTCATTATTTGGTTTACAAACCTTCAGTCAATTGCAGTCTGTTAAAACTAATATCGTTCTGAAGAACTTATGTGGCTCCTAGTCTTTGAAATCAGCTGAAGTAATAAACAAAACTGTTGAAAAAGCCACGATGATTGAAGGGGAAAAAAAAGACAAGCATGAATTGTTCCCTCACTGAACTCTATGAGTTTTATTATTAATTTCAGCTGGAGCAGGATCACACTGGTGGGGAAAAAGTCCTGTCACTTTGGTCATAAGACAAGGTAGAAAAGGAGTCACAAATCTGAACAGCTATTGCTCTAACATTTTACACGACATTATTCAGTGCCACTTATGCCTTATCTTATGGCAGAAACAGTTCCAAGTCTGCTTTCCCAGGGTGGCCCTATTAGCCTGCACTAACAGAGTTGTACTGTTCCTCACAGTTATATATTCCTATGTGGACTGACAGACTGCTTTTTAGGCGCGCTGTCCCAGGTGTACTGAATGTACGTTACTTTCTCCAGGGAAAATGTATAAAACTGAATGTGCTTCTAAAGGCAGAAGTCTTCTCAGGATTTTGGAAAAGACTAGAGGAAGAGGCAGCTGCATGATAGCCACCTCATGCATTTCTCAGAGCATGTGATGATGACAGCTTTCCAAATGCTGTCAGATAGAGAAATAGTCAATGTCATCAATAGGCACACAAGGAAGAAACACAATTACAAGGGAAAAAGGTCCTCGGCATCATCAAAGGGATTTAGGTAAAGCTCATGGGAGAGCATGATGGAAAAGATGCAGGGAGCTGGCCTGACTCAGAGAAAGAAAAGGGGATGTTCCTGCCAATAAAGTAGAAAAATAAAAGGACTGGAGTTTTATCAAGGAATAAGACCAGAGAGTTAAAATTAAATCTAACGGGAAACAGTAAAAATCTCTGTTAGAGAAGGCAAATCCTAAAGGCCTCCATGTATTCAAATATCATACTGGTAAGAGTGGAGGTATCAGGAGTAACTCTTTTCCTCCGCATGCAGACTTCAGATTAAAAACGGCGGTATTTTATCAGAGAAGGCGGCTTAACTTATGCAAAAGTCACTACTGTGTTAAAATGGAATATTACTACTAACGCACCTAAATTATTGGAGATTTTATTTTAACTACACATAGAAAAATATAAAATAATCTGCCTCTAAACACATGTGAGTGGCAGAGGCATGGAAAGCAGACAGCAATAGCAGCAACTACTACAAATTTGCACTGTCTCACGGACTCCTGGCTTCGTTAAAAGCAACAGCAAAATACTAACTTCATTAATGTTGGATTTCCCAAGTTCCCAAGTGAGAATACTTACCCAGATTTTCAGTGCAAGGCCAGTCTGCCCAGATAACATCTAATTGTCTCTTGAAACCACAGAGATGAGAGCTATAAAGTAAATGTAAAAAAAACCAGACACCCCACAAAACCTTCCCTGAGCTGTCACCAGACACAGGCTTTTGCATGATTTAACTCTCACTCGTATGAATATCAACAGAACAATCAATGTTAGCACATGAAAATAGTAGAACTAATAGTTAATAATAATCTTTATGTCTTTATTGCAGGACTATGACGAACGGCTTTTGTAGGTGATTAAATGTTAGTGCGCAGCTGAAGCAATCAAGAATCTCACATGGTCATTACATCTATACTCCATGGCACACCAGTGCCATGAGCACTCTTCCTGATATTTAAATATCTTCCTGATATTAAGACTGAAAAATGACAACACAAGCAGATATAAAAGAAGAATATTTCTTCTGTTATGGGAGTGGTGTTGCTTAATCTTAGTGATGATCTGCTTGAAATATTTAGTGTATTTTGTAAACTAGCATATGTCAAACTATCCTCTAAAAAATGCTTGTACGAAGAGCACTTTCATTTTAGTTCAGGTTTGCTCTAAGTGGTACAGTTTTGAAAGGGCCCAAGATATTGAGTATGAAGACAGGTAATGTCACTTCTCTTCTTGAAAGGGTCCTAATCATCAATTCATGGTGCTGATGTCGATCAAGTAAATCTTATCAGTTTTACATCTTTTCACAGATGTCCTCCCTTTTTCCCTCCAGCTGTTAAAGCCTTTTCCTGAGGCTTTCAGCCTTTTGGCATTTCAATCATACTTTAAAAGGTAAAACTAAGTTATGTCTACCTTACTAAAAGTCTTACAGCTTTCAAGGTATCTATGTAATACATTGTATGGATTCTTACAGAGAAAGAAGAAGCAGCTGGATCTGTTCTGGCATGACAAGCAAGTTTAGAGGTTGAAATCAGAGGTTTGATTCACAGCTGGCTGATTTAGGTAGGCTTCCAGCCCAGAAATAAGAGGAATGGAAATTGCTTGCCTACCAGCTTAAAACTGCACGAATGGACAGTCATTAGGGGGGGTAGGGGGTGGTGTATAAATAAAGGGGGCTGTTCCTTTAGCAATTTTGCAAGGGCACTTCTGCTGATGTGAAGGAGGGCAGGAAACCTTTGTTCTCCAGTTGCAGTGAACAAAAGATCATGCCAGTGTGACTGCCAGTCACTTCTAGTCCTGGCTTCCAGAATACACCACTAAACTATACCAAAACTATACCACCAACATGGAGACAGAGCACTGCTGCATAAACCTTTAAATGCATACATACGTTTTCTTTGATACTCATTCAGAAGGATGTCTTTAAAAAGTCAATATTCTAAATGTTAATGAACCACAAGCTTTCCAACGTATTTTGTAACCAAGAGACAATAGTATGATTTTGTGTCAAACAATGTGCCTTTCTTTAACTAGAAACAATATTGGCGCGCTCTATTATAATATTGCAGTCACACGTAATTCTGTTAATGCTGAGAGTCAGATGGCCACACCCCTCCTGAAAATATAAAGGTGTCCTCACCTTGTTAAGCTCTTATTCTTTGGTCTGCTCCGGCATAACCACAGTGTTGTGGTTGTCCACTATGTTCAGCCCATTTTTACAACTCTTCTGCAGTGGAAGACGTGGGATGCATCAGGCATACTGCTCCTGGGTTCAGTAGCCCTGGCAGGCTCTCCTTCTTTCCCATAGACTGTCACAGCCATGACCCATCCAACAATAAGTGGAATGGTGTTGATGTTCTAAGTTAGTTAAAGTCAGAGCTGTATGTGGTTCAGGATGAGCCTTCCCTTTTACCACACTGCATGTAAAGACAGAGAAATTAATTCATGACCTTTTAGTTAGAATTAAGACTAGAATGATTTGATTAAAATTATAATTATTTCCTGAGCACAGCAATGAGAATGGATATTAACATAATGGAAAGTAGTTTAACACATTAAAATAATAACAAAAATAAAAAACTGAACACGTAAAGAGACAGATAGTAAAAAACTGGTTATAATGAAAGTCAAATGAAAACATAATTGAGTTTCAGGAAATCTGAATGTGACTTATTACAGGAAGTTTTTTTGACATTGGAACATGTGTTTCCATTTAACAATCACCATCCATAATGCACATGGCCATTTAAGTTCACATGAGTTTAAGAAAAGAAACATATTCCTAATTTAAAATTAGCTAAACTATGTAAAGAGCCTTCATTTTGCAGTTCTGCCTTCAGAACTGGCTGGTTAAAAAAAAATCTGGCAAAGGTTTCATGATTTTCAGAGATGTTTTTAGCTCCAGGGTATGTCTTTGTAAAATGTCAACCACTGGGAATGTGACAAACCTAAGATAAGGATTTACATTAAGAAAAGAGGGATGTAATGTTTAGAGACCATTGATGGAAAAGCTAACAATGGATATAGATAAAAACATATATATCTGTGCCAAATGATCTTTTAATTCACAATTATTTTCATTTTTTTCTGACAGGAAAAAATTCCATACTTATTTGGATGGCAACATAATTTTTTTTATGTTACGAAGTCATAAAATATTTTTTAAAATGCAAAGAATTGAAAAGCTACATTTTTGCTATTTGAAAGAAACACTGCATTTTCCCTTTCCCAGAAAGCTTTCCTGCATCAGCAGGTCACAACTTTAAGATTACATATGTGCCTTCTTGTTCTGCAGGAGAAAATTTGTCAGGAAGAAGACATGCGGGTGTCCTTCTTCTTCATATAGAAAATCACTGCAATTTCATAATTTACTGACATCATGTCTGGTGTAACAACCAAAACTACTTTCCCACAGACCATCTGCCCAGAGAGAGGAATACCAGCAGAGTGGGAAAAAAAATGTGCAAAAAACTCCCTACCAGAAAAGGTGAAGAAATTGTTTTTCTGCTACGTGTAATTCAAAGTATGCCAATGGGCATAGCCCATTTACAGGACACAATTCTGGATGCTAAATGTCATCACATACATGTAAAAAAAAAAAAAAGATACATAATAGCTATTTAAGTAGTGAGTTAATTCAAGATGAAAATACCTTCTTGAAAAGTAGGATGTACATATATAGATGCCTAATCTGACAAACAGATACATGACAAACACATGTAGTAAAGAATGAATACTCTGATGTAATTGGAATAAAAAATTGGCCAGAAAGACAGAAATTTGAGAAGCTTATCAACTACAGTAACTTTACAGCACAGAAGTGCATGAATATTCTTATCTATATAAAAAAATAATGAAATATTTGTTTCTTTAGAGTAAACTTTTATCACGGCTGGTATTGTAACATTGTTACAGCGATAGCGATATCACTACTGAAGAATGAAATCCTAAACCCAGAGCTACCAGTGATTTGATTTTACAGCACTTGGCAAACTAAAAGAGCCAGTATTACATAACAGATACCAACCCTTTTCTTCTTGAGTGCCAAAATACAACAATGACATAACCGAATAAAGAAAGCAGAAGGATGTCACACAGTTAATTTTTAAAGCTTTTCTAGTCTGGAATGTAATAGAATATAGCATTTTAAGGAAAAAAGCAGATTTTGTGATAAAAGTAACTGTCACACATCAACTATCTGAAGTATGGAATCTGACCTGACATAGAATTGTGAAGCCAGGAATGTGTTAGCTCTTGGGTGAAAACATGCATTATTTTTCCTTTTTCCAAGTCAGGTCTTCACCTAAAAACTACTTAAAATCATGAGAATATAAGAAGTCATAGCCATAAAGCATCTGTGCCTAAGCATAATTCTGTTGTTCTCTAAAGACAATGAATATAATTACTCATGCACGTTAGTACTTCCAGAATCTGTAATTCTGGATAGTTTGGGGGCATTTCCCCCTTTCTGTCCTCTTAAAAGATTTTCAAGTCCCATTTAACCTGGTCCTTGGCTACCCAAATTCAAAACTGAATCTCAAATCCTTCAGGCACTAAATTCTCTACGGTAAAGGAGATTTTGCCACTTCAGATTGTCCCATCCCAAGGCACTTAGGTCTGGGTGCTGGTCTCAAGTGCTGAGCAGTAAGGTACCTGGCTTACGCACAAAAGTCGGACGCCTCGGAGGAATGCTGCTTGCCTGTCTTTTCTCCATCTGTTAGAGTTTTCAAACAGCACACGGAAGACTGACGTTTAGTTCTGTTTTCCGGATGGTGAAGTAAAAACCTGTTCTATTCATCTCTTGAAACAGAGATTTAAATACTTCTCTCACAGGATATTGAAACTCAGACACCACTCAGACCGAATTCCACTTAACTCCTCTTATAGTATCTCAGTACTTTTAGGTCTCTTCTAACGTATGCTGAAGATGAAACCCTTCATTTCCTAATGTAGTGATGCACTACTATAAATATTTTCATTTATTTCTATGAAGTCATCTTGATTTCAGTGTTAATACCAGTTAATGATAAATAATACATGACTGTCTTTTAAACAGTGCTTATACCTTTGTGCCATGTTCCAAGTTTGACTTGCACAACAAAAAACCCCTTAGAACATCCACACACATGTGGATTTGGACAATTGAATTGCCACAAATCAGTAACTGAGGAGTTCTTACTAGTTCTTCTAACTAGTCAATAAGTTTACATTAAGCACAGTTTGATTACCTGATAAATAAAAGTGGTTCTTCGTGTAAGTAAAGATTTTCACTTCAGCTCTATGGCTTAATTTTGCTATCCTTGCTAGCACTAAGCAGTTCTTCATCCTGCAAGTATTCTCACTGAACATTATGCATATCTTCATGTTCACATCTGAAAGTAAAGCTGACTCTACATAAGCTGTACATAAGGGTTCATAACCATAGAACGATCTCTTTACCCTATACCCTGAAAGCTCTATCAATCAGTTCAAAAATAGCTGCTGCTAATTGAAAGCGAAAAGCAGATGATTATTTTTTATAATCTCGACAGCAAGATTCCTGAAAGCTTTAAAAAACACCAAAATCTTACTGCGAGGAAACACATAGATGAGAAAATTTAACAACCCAGATTAGGACCAAGTTCCTTACTTTTCAAGCCCCAGGAAAAAAATATACTGTTCTATAGGGAATTTTTACAATGAATACCAAAACGGAAAGCTAAGTAGGAATTTGCCTGTATGTTTTCACACCAAAAATAAACTTAGAAAACACATAAAATCCCAGTAGTAGAAACAAACTATCTAAAAACACTGAAGACAACCTGATGCTAGGATATTATTCAGCGTACTTAGCTAACTATAATGCTTTGTTCAATTAATCCATCCATTTTTATTGAAGGTCTCAGTTTTTAATGAAGTTGCTTTAAATAAAATAGTAATTCTTCAGGAAATGTTATTTTTATATTTGAACTTATTTTTAAATTAAAATCAAATATTAACTAAATAAAATAAAATAATGTATTGATAAAAAATACTCTTTAAACCTAAGTTGTTTTATTTATTTATGCATTTATATATTTTTATATATACATTTAAAAATATAATTTCAGCCCCACAAATGAAAGTATGAAAAAATAGCATTGAATGACTGTCAACCCGTTAATTTTTTACCAGCATCCAGCCAGATGATTTGAATCCTTGCACATTTGTTATTTTCTCATAATACTCTTCCCAGATTTCAGTCAGTTCCCATACGTATTCATGAGTTTTGTTCTATTTGATATGTCAGTGATTCCTCCCTTACAGTGAAATGAAAAAAGAATTTTTTAACTTTCTGAATTCCATCATATTCTTCTTGGCAGAACTATGCACCAGATACTTTCAAGCCTTTGAAATAATTGTTGTTCAGATTTAGCTCTTAGATACATAGGAAGTGAATCCTTTATCACTGCACTTCATCAGCTTCAAGACACTGCCTCTTTCAGACTGCCTCACAAAACATCACATTTAGGAGCGTGAAAGATTTATAGGCTTGAAATTGGGAATATTTTCTTCCTCTCCCCAAGGTGCACAGGGTCTTCCGTCAAGATTCAACCCTAGCATAAATAATTGCAGAGCTGTTTACCAGTACTTTATGGCTTCGAGTATAACATGTGTTTGCTCCTTGTTCCAATAGGGTTGGGAGAAATTTCTGCTCCAAAAAAGCCTTGTAAAAGCTCTGTTATGAAGCAAATCATGCTGCCTCATACATCCTCCACAGCGATGGCAATTATCCACAAATTGGATCTCCGGCTGTGTTTTACAAGACTTTCAGTTTTGTTATACAACTTCTTAATTATGTCCTCGGAGGTAGGGAGTGTGCGTTACACAAAAGCCATATTGTCTTCAGTTCCCCTGTCTTGCTCAAAACCAAATTTTTCATGTGTTGTGTCACTCCTATGCTCTCAAATGCTGCTTTTTACATCTGGATTTTATAATTCTGTATTTTTTTTCATTTCCATAGCTGACCTCTTTGTGTATAACTGCTGTGAAAACCATGTCTTTTCATAGCAGTCATTACTCGGGGGGAAGTGTTTGTCCTGCAGTGGCTTTCTTAGCAGAACCAGAAAGCTTGTCTTGGTGCCTGGAAGAGGTTGATGTAGCTCACAGATTTTTCCATGGCATGAATCCACATTTGACTATCATTTTGTGCTAATCCCAGCTACTCTGGTCAACCAGGCGAGAGTTTCTAACACGTAGTTCAGAAGCAGCAGCTTCTTAAACTGCCTCTCAACCATGATTACTGCTAGTCCATTTGAAGCCTGCAGGACATACCACCGTCAGCAGTCAGTTCAGCTGTTCAGCTCAACGTTGCCCCTGAAATATAGCAAAAAAGTTGCACAGTCAGACACGCATTTCAGTTGAGCACATGAAGCACGTGGTGGTTACAGTGCAAATCCCTGATCTGCATCAGCCGCACGCTGTTCTGTGAGGCTTAACTTCAGCCTAAATCTGCAAGCATGTTTTCCTGGCAGATGCGTGGTGTGTTGAAATGTTGTAGGGTATAAACAATTAACATGCTTTCAGAAAAAACATAATTGCCTCTTATTGTTACGGAATTGCTTATTAGCTTCCTTAATTTTTCCTTAACTTTTGAATTCAATTGTAAGTTTGATTTCCATTTGTTCGTCTTGACTTGAAAACATCACATGAAAATGTGGAGGCTTCTTATTTAGCTCTCTCTCATACTTGGGCAGGTTAAATAAAATTTGTAACATGACAGCATCAGTGACAACATCTGATCAGTTAGGCCTAGCCCAGGTGTTTCATGAGAGCAAACCCCCGCACTCATTCAGAAAATCCATAGATAAAAGTTGTGTGTGTTTCCTTCAACAGGCACAGTGGCGGATGGTGAAACAGCCTCTCAAAAGGCTATTTTATGGTATTAATATTTTCTATAGTAATTATTTCCATGCATTAAAGAAACAAAACAGAATTACAGCAAAGCAGCTCTTCCCTTCATAGATTTTCATTAATTTTGCTTTGAACAAAAAATTTTTGCTTGTGTCTCATTTCGGACAGGTTCTGGACTAAAACCATTTCTTTATCATATAAGCAATTCACTATATTCATTAGTGTGAATTCAATGTGCATTCATTTACAGTGCAAAAAACTGCTAGCATGCTTGTAATCAATGAAGACAGTTTCATTAAAATTAAATCTGTAGCACACGTGAATGAGACAAAGCGTAATTGACAGAGGACATTTAGAAATGTGCTTTAGTTTATCTACAGATAAGTATATCAAAGTTTCTTTCTGCAGTTTGAATACAAAGAAAAAGAAGTTGTATCCTTTTCTTTTAACTAAATATAGAGGAAGGGTATAATGTTGATTTTCATCCTGAAACCAAAATGCACCTGGTAAGAGGTGAAATTATTAACAGCAGTAAGGGAAGAGTTGAAGTAATGGAAATTTACCCTTAGCTGTTTTATGAATGTTTATTTTTAAAACAGAGTAGTTCTCTTATTCATTGACAGATCAATTACAGACGTAGTGCATAGACTGTGTATCAGATCAGACATCAGCTTTCTAAATCTAATCATAAGAAGTTAGACAACTTCTTTTCTTACGTTGCTGGGGCTGTAACTGCATTGGTATAATCTTTTTCCACTGAAGCGTTGTTGAAACTTGCATATTTTATAGCAGCACCTTGCTGGTGTTTAACAAAACATGGCAGCTGGCTAATCTCCTATGCGTATGTTCACACATATGTATTGATGGGAGGAGTTATTCCGTATCTGTTGTAACTTCTCAGAAACGTACTGCAATGTTGCTAGCATCTGTTTTCAAGGTACACAAATATATATAAAAGAAATATTCTATGCTCCTGTCTCCAATTTGCTCATCATTGTATTCTTACTCTGAATGGCCTCTCTTAACGAACCTTATAAACGTTCTTGGCAGCTAACTGGGAAATGTTAATCAAGGGTTTCACTTAACAACGAGCTGCAAATTATCCAACTTGTTAAGTTTTCCGATAGCCATCTTTTGGATTTAATTATTGTCACTGTTTCTTACCCACCACTCAGAGACAATGCTTTGACTATTTTATAAATTGCATTATCAAGGATTTCTCATCACTTTAATAAATAATAATTCTGATAAATTCTCACAGAACACCACTCTAGTGAGCTATTAACAAGCTCTTAATAGTTATCAGTTCAATACATCTGATAAGTATCGTAAGTCTTAATACAGAAAAATTATGCAAAGAGAGAAAAGCCCCACGGGCCTTGCTGCAGCCATGAGAGGATTAGGTTGGTAACGCATGTGGAAGCACGCATGTGGAAGCAGAAGATGTCGGATTTAGAGCTCTAGTTGTTGCAGTTCCTGTGGCTGGTTTTCAACACAGACACCTTTAGACAGCAGCCTGACTATTTCCTCACTGAGCTTCCCACTCTTCTAGTCATTTAAGCGAGTACTGCCTGTAGGATAGGTCATAATTCCTACGTGAACGTGTGGAATGAGAGCTTCACCTATTCTGCTGCCTGTTGTATGGATTATACAACTCATTTAAATCAAAAGAGAGGAAGGGCACGCCAGGGGGCCTTTCATTTAGACAAGCTCTTGGGACCCATTTATATATCCCAGGCATAGAGTAAACTGGGATCAGAACTATATGAAGGTGATTTCAACTACTTTATCTCCTCTCCCTGTCTCATCAACAAAAGCAGATTTTGTCCTGTGCTAGTAAGACATGCAAATGGGCTTCAGCCATGCTGGCCTGACACTTGTATATGCCCATGGCTACGTCTGCACTGAGAAGTGCACCTTTCCCAGGGCACAGTCCCTGCCTTCCTCTCAAGCAGCGCAGACACATTTCTGTCCGCTTTCCGAAAGCTTTGAAGACCGTGGGTGAATCCAGGCCTAGGCCAGAGCTTTTCTGGGTGGCTGTGGCCCTCAGAAACCGTAATTCTTTCTCTTCCTTTGAATTTTCTTTTCTGTTTAATTCAGAACAGAATTGTGTCTTGTAGATGTGTATAGCATGAAATCAAGGGTTTACTTCATTTCAGGCCACAGGTGTGACACAAGGTACCTTTGTGGGCACACATATGAGTTAAAGACCTGCTGGATTTCCTTTGGAGACTACTAAAGGTCAGAGGGAAAGACCCCCTGCAACAGACTATATCCAGTGAACCATCACTAGACCCATATCTGGATTTTGCCCTGGGGGAAACCAGTTGCCTCAGTCCAAAAGGGAGCCCAGGGATGAAGTTGCACTTGTCAAACAGAACTAAGATCCACCTATGAGCCAGGTTTTTGGATGATGTAGAGCTTTGAGTTAACATTTCTTTGTCTATTTGACAGAGTTGGATGATGTTTTAAAAATAAGACGCTGTTGGTGATGCAGTGCTTTCAAAAATTAGCAGTGGTTGCCTTCAAATTGCTCGTTTGTCTACAATAATGAACATCTCTGGCTGACTTTTTTAGATTCTTGACTTTTTATGCTTTTTTAAAAATCCTGATCCAATTTTATTGCATCTATAAGATTTGCCTATTACAAGAAAAAGTACTAATGGCCAATGATTAAGAGAACACTACATTCTAGCAAAACTTCTAAAATCTTATTGAAAAATATTTCTTACTGCTTCTATTGACATGCAGCTATTCTCCTTTAATCTGCGCTTATGGTTATTTTATGTTCCAGGTCTGTTTCAGTTCAAATCTTACCACACAATAAATTTTGTTGAACAAATATTATCACTTCACTGAAACTATAACTGAATAGCGTTTAGCAATTTTGGCTGGAAGCTTAGTAAGGGGGGAAAAGGAGACGAAATAATGTTTTCTTAAAAGGAGCAATTAATTTCTTATGATTTGTTCATTTTTTTCCTCAATGCTTTACAATGAAAAAGTGTACTGAAATATGATCTAAAAATGACAATCCTAGCTATGCTTTTCAGACTCTGAAAACCTCCATTTAAACATCTGACTAATGTCTGACTAATCTGATAGCCTTCTATGATGGCATGACTGGACGGATAGATGCGGGGGGGGCGGTAGATGTGGTCTACCTTGACTTAAGCAAGGCGTTCGACACGGTCTCCCACAGCATCCTCATAGGGAAGCTTAGGAAGAGTGGGTTAGATGAATGGACAGTGGGGTGGATAGATAACTGGGTGAAAGAGCTCAGAGTGTCGTGATTAGGGGCACAGAGTCTAGTTGGAGGTCAGTGATGAGTGGTGTTCCCCAGGGGTCAGTACTGGGTCCAGTCCTCTTCAATATATTCATCAATGACCTGGACGAGGGGATAGAGTGCACCCTCAGCAAGTTTGCCGACGACACAAAGCTGGGGGGAGTGGCTGACACACCAGAAGGCTGTGCTGCCATACAGAGAGACCTGGACAGGTTGGAGAGTTGGGCAGAGAGGAACCTTATGAAATTCAATAAGGGCAAGTGTAGGGTGCTGCACCTGGGGAGGAATAACCCCATGCACCAGTACAGGTTGGGGGCTGACCTGCTGGAGAGCAGCTCAGCTGAAAGAGACCTGGGAGTCCTGGTGGACAACAGGATGACCATGAGCCAGCAATGTGCGCTCATGGCCAAGAAGGCCAATGGCATCCTGGGGTGCATCAAGCAGAGTGTGGCCAGCAGGTCGAGGCAGGTCATCCTCCCCCTCTACTCTGCCTTGGTGAGGCCGCACCTGGAGTACTGCGTCCAGTTCTGGGCTCCCCGGTTCAAAAGGGACAGGGAACTGCTGGAGAAGGTGCAGCAGAGAGCTACCAAGATGATGAGGGGACCCGAACACCTCTCTTATGAAGAAAGGCTGAGGGATTTGGGTCTCTTCAGTCTGGAAAAAAGACGGCTGAGGGGGGATCTTATCAACACTTATAAATACTTAAAGGGTGGGTGTCAGGAGGATGGGACCAGGCTCTTTTCAGTGGTGCCCAGTGACAGAACAAGAGGTAACGGGCACAAACTTGAGCATAGGAAGTTCCATCTAAACATGAGGAGGAGCTTCTTTACTTTGAGGGTGGCAGAGCACTGGAACAGGCTGCCCAGAGAGGTGGTGGAGTCTCCAACTCTGGAGACATTCAAAACCCGCCTGGACACATTCCTGTGCAACCTGCTCTAGGTGATTCTGCTCTGGCAGAGGGGTTGGACTACATAATCTCCAGAGGTCCCTTCCAACGCTATGGTTCTATGATTCTATGATTCTATCTAGTTATGGATTAATCTTTTACATAACAATGGGAAGAAAATATGGAAAGTATTCATCGTCCATATGCATGCCCCTATAATCTTTTATGTGTTAACCAGATGTCTGTCAAATTATTCGGGTATGATGTTCACAAAACCCCTTAAGATCTAACGTAGGTGAGTTATGAGTCAAAAGTTATAAGTGAGTTATAATTCAAAATACAAATCTTACCTGGTTGTGACAAGTGCATCTACAGGATAGAACTAGGTTAAACTGGACTCAGAACTTTTTTCCAAACATCTTTCTGTATACATCTATAGACTGAAATAATAATTAAAAAAATAGTGTTAAAAAAAAAAGTTTTCCACCATAATTTTAACTCCAGTTGTAAAACATTGACTTCTAAAAGTGAAAATATTTGTAAATATTTACGCTAGAAAGGGAAACATGCAACACACAAATGAACTTATATCCTCCCTTTTATATAGCATATAAACTAAAATTACATTCCCTGACTCTTTACATTATTTACACTTTACTGAGTAGATGTAAAACTCTACAGAAAGACAATTTTTTTCTAAACTCCTGTTCTACATAGGTGTGAAATGATTGCCAACAGAAGCTTGGTATCGCCCTGTGGACACTTTGCACAGAATGAACACAGAAGAAGAACTTTTGTAAATGACTTGTCAAAAATAATTTAACCACCCAATGTGGACTAACTATAGGACCAAACAGAGCTATCATTTCTTTACTTTTTTCCATTGAATCACACCATCAGAAGTACTCTTAGTCTCTCTTAAGACTTAGGTACGCTTAGTCTCTACTAATGTTTTAACTGAGTCTTTCTGAAATTCCAGTACATATACATTCTTAAGATTGTCTATATAGGTATTATTACTTTTATTGCTAGAATGGCAGTTTTATATTTTTTTTCTTGTTTTATACCAAAGAGATCTCCAAACTTTTTAAATGAGATTTCAAAGAAAAGTTGTGGATTGGAATAGATAAACCCTACAGTACCCAAATCTGAACAACTGCTCACTTAAAAAGAAAGAATAGAGGGAATATCTGAAACTCTCACAGCTGTCTAAAATCAATGCGTGAAGCAGACGCCTGGAGTGCAGGTGAGATAGTGTGTGCTGAAGAAAGGGAGATGTGCGGGTGGCACACATCTCTCTGCCACTAATAGAAGTGAATCCAAGGCAATCTCTTGGGAAGAGGATGTGTATTCAGATCATCTTAGACAGAAGGAAAGTGAATACAGCTCTCCCACAGGCTAGAGGTAGGTGTTGAAATTCTGGAACAAGCTGGGATTTCAGGCACTGCCCTGTCATCATTGTTTTTCTTTAGCTAGCTTACCTCCCTGACTGGTGTGATGCTTTCAGCATCATTTTGATGTCCTTTGGTATTACTGCATAGTCAGTGAGGTGTCTAACTTGGATGTTGTGAAATCTTCTGGGACCTGGTTCAAACACCACATCACCAGCATTGTGACAGCTCATTCCCATTTACAGATTAGTCTGAAAAATGACTAAGCATTAACCTTTTGTTCAATGTTGGGTGCTTGGATTCTGGTTATTCATGGTTCCTCCTCATAAAAAAAAAAAAAAAAAAAAAAAAAGAAAGAAAAAAGAGACTCGATATCCTTAGAAATTCCTACGAGACAGAATGGTTTAATTGGGAACCAGGAAAAGTCTGAAGAATCTATTCCTGCCATAGGAAGGGGCAGTAATTCATGAAAAATATGGTCTTTAGTGAAGCAGAATTTACATATTATTGGAGACAAACACCTACTATAATTGAACAGCCACCCTCTTCAATTTTTTCATTTGTATCTCAATACAGCTGCAATGAATTTAATTTCTTTTTCTTTCTTCTTAATGGCTGGGAATATGATTATCCCTCAGAGAAAAGCTTTCAACCAAACCACATAAAAGCACTTCTACTGCGACACTGTGTCTATGAACCATTGTTTGAGCATGTTAATGTGCTGCTGTGGCAATAGATAAGGATAGAAGTGTGTGGTCGGAGAGGCCAGAGTTGTTTATAAAGACTCTTCGGGGACTAAGAAACAATCTATTCACAAACATAAATCATGAGCTGTTGAAGTAAAAAATAAAATCTCCTTTGCAGGAATGAAGAAATCACCAGACATCAATGGAATTGCATTTGGTGCACTTATGTATTATTCAGGAGACAATAGGGAATGTAGTAATTGATTTTGGAGAGGATAAGATTTGTCCAGATGAATCTTTTAAAGACAGTTAAAGTCTTTTTCACCCTATTAGTATCCCCAGCAGCAAAGCCATGACCACAGGAAAGCACTGAAAGAAAGATAAGTTTAAAAAACCCCAACTTGGGGTGGTTTAAAACATTCATAGCGGTGCTGGTGTAGTATTTTTAATGTTTTTCTACCAAAAATCAAACCTTCTTACTCTTTTTAAGTGTTCTGTTTAACCACAATTGCCATAGTCATTTCAGAAAAATCCAATTTGACTTGCCTTTCCTGGATGTTTAGAAGACACCTCTGCCCACAGATAATGTGTCTGTAGCTTATTTGCCTTTCCTTAGAAAAACAGGATTTCCAAAGAAATCTCTATGTGTCTTTGCTTCTCTGTAATAAAAAATATTCTCTCTTAAAGGGAGTCTTTTTTCTGTAGGTCTTGGACTTAGTCAGTGTCAAACAGCTTTACCCTCACCTTTCTAGTCCAGTTTATCAGATACAATATTTTTCTATCATAATTGGAGTACTGTGTCCAGTTCTGGGCTCCCCAGTTCAAGAAGGACAGGGAACTGCTGGAGAAGGTGCAGCAGAGAGCTACCAAGATGATGAGGGGACCCGAACACCTCTCTTATGAAGAAAGGCTGAGGGATTTGGGTCTCTTCAGTCTGGAAAAAAGACGGCTGAGGGGGGATCTTATCAACACTTATAAATACTTAAAGGGTGGGTGTCAGGAGGATGGGACCAGGCTCTTTTCAGTGGTGCCCAGTGACAGAACAAGAGGTAACGGGCACAAACTTGAGCATAGGAAGTTCCATCTAAACATGAGGAGGAGCTTCTTTACTTTGAGGGTGGCAGAGCACTGGAACAGGCTGCCCAGAGAGGTGGTGGAGTCTCCAACTCTGGAGACATTCAAAACCCGCCTGGACGCGTTCCTGTGCAACCTGCTCTAGGTGATTCTGCTCTGGCAGGGGGGTTGGACTAGATGATCTCCAGAGGTCCCATCCAACCCTATGATTCTATGATTCTATGATAATGAAAGCTAATACGGGACTGAAATGTGCTTTTAAACACAGTGCAGGAAAAGAAAAAGCTACAAAGAAATTGACATCAAAGTCTGATTTGATAGATAAGTACTGTAGACTATTATACCTGAGCTGGGTATAATTAACTGATTTCTTAATGCATTACTAAGTCCTAGAGAAGCACTTTTTTTCTTCTATGATTTCTCCTTTGATTACCAAATATTTATTTCTCATTCGAAACCTATTTAGTGGACAAGAACCTACCTCCAGGCATGGGGAGACTATGCATAAATGAAACACCCACTTCTCTGTACAGGGAAATATAGGCACTGAAGTATGGAGTCTGCAAAGGTGTACAACAGCCTAAATGGGATGTTCAAGAAATACTGAGGATGACAGTGTTTCCTGTGCCTCACTTGTAAGCCATATCTGACAAATTATCTGTTTAGCTCTGCTTCTGATTCACAAGCACAACCATAGCTCAGTCCACTACTTTCCAAAGTTGTGCACCTCAACTAGTTTCCATTACAAAAAAATAATAATAAAAAAGATTAATTGCGCTTGTCCTCTCAATAGAAGAATGGTTAGAAAATTCAACAGAGATACTGAGATTGAAGACATAATCCTTGTTATTTCTGGGGCTTGAACCAGTATCTCTGTTTGGACTATCCTCAATGCCTCCATACTATACGTACTGATGTTTACAGGAGAACAGCAAATACCCAAATCCTCTCTTTTAGGGAGGGACAAACAAACTGTCACTCTGACTTAGTGAATATGTACTTACTAAATGTAAGTATAAAAAATTAAGATTCACACCTCAAGGATACCCGAATTAAGGGATAAAGGCACTCCCATAGGATGAAGATAGTATGGGTTGAGGTCTGTTGTGCTAGAAGAGCAAGAGGATGCTTGTTGATCGACCAGATAAATTCTCTTGAAAATGCCATTTTTATTCCTCTGTTTTGTCAGGTATGATTGAGTTTTTACAAGATTTGCTTGAACTAACTGTGAGATGGGAAGGAGAAAAAAAAGATTCAAACCTAGGATTATTAATTGAAATACTTTCCTTGCCACTGCCAAGGCTGATGCGGGTTTTATTTTCACTGCCTTTTTCCTGTCCTCAATGCTGACCTGCAAATTGTATTAAAATTACTTTTTTTTTGCTTTTGATGCATAAATATAGCCTAAGCATTATATATGCATTTTAAAATTTCAAGTTTTCTTGAAGATTTGTGGAAGGAGTCGTAATAATTTTCCTGTGAATTTTCACATCTTAACGAAGGGTGTGAATGTGCTGCATCAGAGCTTTTTGCACACCCTTCCTTCTTATTCTCTCAGTTCTCACTTCTTTGCCTCTCATTATGGTCCAAGTTTACTAGCTTTATCATAGATGGAAAACTTTTGAACCAGGAAAAAAGTAAACAGAGAAACAAGACTGCACCGAATATAAATATGTAGCACAAACCAATCATTTAAGATTTTAAGTTAGATTTTGAACTGAAGGGTGGAGTTACAAGAAAATTATACTTTTTCCTTCATAATGTTTAAAGGACAGAACTGGTAAGAGAATCAAAGACAGTGTCAGAGATAGGGCAAGGCAGAGAGAAATAATAATAATAATAACAATAATTTCTCCTGACAGCCATGGGTTGGCTGCTGCTAATAGATGTGATTATTCAGCCCATCTCTAATTGTGAGCCAGACTGAATGAGTGTTCATTTTTTCTCTTTCAAACTAAATAACAAAACACCCTCAATAATTGGCGTTCATTATTAATGATGTTACATTGCCATAAAACATTTGTTTTTCTGAGGAGTTTTTTTTTAGAGATTATCTAAGGAATAAATGTAGGGCTGTGTTGATAGACAATCGTCTCCGCAAGTAATGCAAATTTGAAGCACCTTCTCACTCCTACTGAGAAATTGCTCAAGCCTCTGCCTCCTGCTTATAGCAACACCAAAAACCGGAGATATTTACGGGTACTAATAAGTGTTGATTATTAAACTGCTTTTCTACCCTTTTTCTCTCAACTCCTGGATAGCCTGTCTTAGGAGAGTGATGGATAGTGCAATGAAATGGCATTCCCTGAGATCTCTGTGATGTTTGCTATGTTAAACCAACACCCTCTCTGGCCTTTGTCTTCTATTTCCCTGGCCTGACACAGCCCTGGAGTCTCAGTTGGCTCTTGCCAAAACGTACCAGTATGGATCTTCCCCGCTCCCTGGCTCATGCCTCCTTTAGTGATGGAGCTCTGGCATTGACTGCACTTCTCCAGCAGCCAGACCTCAAGGAGCAGAGACTGACCTCTCTCCATCGAGCATACAATTCCTCCATTCAGCAAGTTGCCCCTATTTTGTTGTACCCTTCCCTTCGACCCCCAGCAGACTTTCTACCACCCCTAACAGGCTGCCTCTGCCGTAATTAATTTATGGGGCAGGACCCCACAGCATGCTGGCCCAGGCACTTGTTCAGAGTTCAGAAGCTTCCTAATTGGCTCAGCTCGGTTTTCACCTTTTTTGCACCCTGATGGTCACACCAGACCTACTACAAGTAAAGTCAAAGGGCTTCCTGCAGTCATCCTCCCTGCTAGCTTTTAATAATGACCCCTGGAAACTCTTACAGGTGATAAGAGACTGTGGGTATATAAATATTTATACTACAGTCCGGCATACCTTAAAAATAACTTGTAGATATTCTGCGGTCCTATAAATTACCTTATCTTATTTAGAGATAGAAAAGTAAACTATCCATTACTTTTGGCTAATAAAAAATTCCAGCAATTGAATCTTTTTTGGTTGTGTTTTGTTTGGTTTTGTTGCCTTAGGCACTGTGATTGTACAAGTTTGCAGTTTTACTTGAGGAAGAAAGGAAAAATTATTAGCAACAGATAAGATTCTTTTATGTTGTCATATATATGTGGTTAGTCTGTGCAGCAGCAAGTATGTAATACTTTTCAGACAAAACAAAATCAACAAAACCACAGAGATTACCTCTACCGTGGGGCTTATAATTGAAGATGCACATCCCGCATCCTTTACCTACATAAATGGTCCTCTTGTCTTAGCAGCGCTTACAGAAGCCGTATGACAGTGTCCGACTTGAAAGCCATCAGATCCTCACTTCATGTAAATGATAAAGCTCCGTTTGGATCAAGGCAAGTCTCTCATATCAACTTGCAGGAAGTGAAGATCTGGTCTACAGAGGGGCATTTAAAACTGCCTTAATTAAAGCAGAAAATAACTGCGGCAGTTCAGTGGGATCAATCAGAAAATAAGGACTTTGGCAACCAGTGTAGGAAAGGGTCAAGAAATGGCCACAGCATCAGTTCTTTGGGTACCCTGTTCGAGTTGCTCCCTGTTACCCTGACAGATTTGAAGGTCTGATTCTGTCTTGGCACAAATGGTATTTACAAAATGATCAACTACTTAACCAATACTTATTGATTTGCAGTGCAAGAAGTAACTCAGCAGGATGCAAGAATCGGAGACAACAGAAACGATCTAGGTCACTGGAACATGACAGCACCAAAGTTATCTGCATGTCCCCTGATTTCAGGAGGTGTATGGTGTACAGAAAGACTGGAATAAGGAGCCTGGCCACCCTTCCCACCTTGTATCTCGTGTGTACATTCAGAGTGCTGGCCCAGGGGTACAAGCTGGCTCTGGATTTCAGCTCTTCCCTGTGAACATAACAAAAAGACAAGTTTACTCTCACTTCAGTCAATACGTGTTTCAGCACTGCTGTCTATTTTTGCTTTTCTTCTCCTCTTTCCCTTTACGTTTTCCTTTTTTTCCTTCTAGAACGCTGATTTGGCAGAGCTTGTGACCAAAACTTACAGGACACCAAAACTCCCTGCATTTATTCCGTTGCTCTTTCCCTACTAGCTCCTTTTGTATTCCATCATATACAGTCTACAGATTTTTCATACATAATGCTATACCCATCCAATTCAGATATCTTTCTCAAGGGAATGCTTTTTATCATCTATGAAATTGGAAGTAAAACAAACCAAGATAAAAAATTTCACAAAGACCACAGAGAGAAAAGTAGAAATTAAGTCTTTCCACCAAATGTTTCAACCAAGCCAAACCCAAATGTTTCATATCAGTTCTGAGGTTTGTTTTCAGTTGTTAAATTTTAAAAACTGAAAACTGAAGTAAATTTTAAATTAAGTAAAATCTCAAATTAAGGAAACGAAGTGCAGGTTTTGAATCTTTACTACTTTTTTTTATTATTTATTTTATTCACAGTACTTCAGCTAGATATTGCAAAATGTTTCAGCAAACCTGAATCTTCTGAATGATACTGTGGCATTTTTTGGCAACAGAATGAAAGTGAAAGATTATGCCCTGGTGTACATCAAACTGTATTTACTTCTTAGCTTTCTAGACACTGAGGTTACAGAGCAAGTATTTCTTTCTACACACCCCAGATTTGAACAAACTGCAAACGGGGCACGAATGAGGAAAACCTCTCTGGTTTTCTATGCACTTGTGTTATCTTACTTTTCAAGCAAGTTTTGCGAGGCTTATCTGAGCAGTCTGTTAGAAGTAAAGCAGATACGGATCAGAGGGCACAGCAAAAGGAAGGAGGTTAAAACTGGGTGAATGCAGGCACTCACACATTCAGAGCTCCACAAAATAGGTGTTCATGTTGCATGTCATGTGTGCAAGACAGTGACAGGTACATACATTTTTATATGACTGTTGATATGTCTACATAAACCACCCCCAATATAAGGTATTTTTAAATTGTCTTTACTGATATTTGTAATGGATTCTTCCACTTATATGTGCAAAGTAATGCTGTATTTCAATGAAATACTCCTCGATACTAAGTGGTGGGAACAGTTGATTTCTCAGGTGGACACTGTGTATGCAGATGTTTGAATGTGTAAAACTTTACATTAAAATTTGAAAATTGAGTCAGTAGTTCAGATATGTTAAAGAAAGATATTTTGGAAGGTCATTAAAGTGAAATATAGCCTACTGAAATATTTAACCTTTTTTATTTATTTAACTCTGCAAAAGGCTCCTTTAAAATCAGTAATGTTTCAGAAAGATGCCTTCGGTTACAGGTACTACTTAGGTATAAGTACACGCCGTGTCAATTTTATTTCTAACTACTAGATGACAATTTTGGAGAGACAAATATTTTAAAATCTAGTCTTTTATTAGTGGTTTTGGTTTTTTTTTTGGGGGGGAGGGTTCTTTTGTCTTTCTGGAAACTGCTTTTACTTCCCTCCTGTAAACAAGGTGCAAGTAATCTACTTTGATAAAAGCTTATCTTTCTTCATTACAAACATTGATTAGCCTTTCTGTATATGTCAGATGACAATAACCGGGTTTTTGCAATAAGCCTGTAAGAATGAAACAACTTAAACACACCCTTGTCAGGAGTAAGATAAGCTTTTAAGAGGGAGGGGGAAGAGCTGAATTTCAGTGTGTATATCAGTAACTCCAAAGTCATTACTGACCTTTCTGGTGCTTCAAAAATCAGAACGATATTGTAAATTTCAGTCTGCAAACAGCCTCTATAGAAGTATTCCAATTTATTTTGTTGATAGCCAAGTCATGTCCTCTGAATTTTAATGCAGCTCAGACTCCAGAAACAGGATCTGTAACAGTAATGTAATTTTATTAATCAGGCTGTGTTTGGGTTGATAAACCTAAGTTTGTAATTTGTCTGTAAGCAATCTCAGCTCTATATGGGGCCACTGGATTCTTCAGCTAAGCCAGGCTACATGAAGAAAATGGTTGTTTCAAAGGCCAAACTGACAGGGGGTGAACAAGAACAAATAAAGCCTTTGTAGACCCTTCCCGATTTTGCAGAGCCCCTCCTGACACCCAGGCTGCAGGAGGTCTGTGGGACCCCACAGCCATACCTCTTGCTGGTTTGTGCCTCCCTCTGCTCCCGGCCCTTTAGTTCCCACTGATCTTCATTCTGTATGGAGCTCCTCAGAAAGCTGAAAGCAATCCCAATATGTATTTTCTTTTTCTGCTACATAATTTTCTTAGGAATAAAAAGCTTGCTTTTATTCTTCTGGCCTGAACCCCATGACCCATACCCCTACCATGGATGCCAAACCATACAATGCTCAAGTCCTAATTTTTAGTGTCAAATCAAAGACAATTCTATTCTTTCATATCCTTTAAAATTCTGAGTTTTTCCTGACTTTTACTCCCCATGCAGCTCAGCTCTTGGCATAAATGAAAAACAGCGTTTAAGACTTTCCACTTTAAAGAGCACAGAATTGGCAGACTGGCATCTAGATAAAGTCACAGATCTCAAGGACACTTTCAAGTTGCAAGAGGTGAATTAACATCCAGTAGAAGGTGATAATAGATTATGAGGCAGAAAATGTCAGAATAATCATATTTGGATCCTCCTAATATGCTTGACTATTTCTTTTTTTTAAAACTTCAACTTCCTTTGCACTTGTTTTCTTCCTGTTACTCAGAAATTGAAAACATGATTTTAAAGCCAAGAAAGCAATTGGAAACTGCTCAGACTGTTAATATTTTATGTCTTGTTAGTGGAATGAGTGCCACAAAAAAGACTGCATTTTCAAATGACAATATATGGACTTCAAGATATTTAAAATCAACTCTTATAGAACTCTTTACAAGCAGGCAACAGAGTAAAATAATTATTGTGTATCAGGCAGGGATAACCAGAAAATAACCGCTCTTTTCTGAAATACCTTTTTGTCCAACAGAGTAGTGTACAATAGCAAAACAAACACATATCTCCAGAAAATTTTGTCTCACGGATACTGAGCTGAAGCATATTGACTCACAGGCTATTTTTGAGATAAGCATGTTATTCCTTCCTTTTTGGCACAAAGATGAACTAACAACCGTCTTCACTTCCAGTGAGGCTGTTGTGAGCGGAATGCTCAGCTTCCTCGCTGCCCAGCTAGCCCCACAGATGGAAATGTCTGCAGAAACGAAGAGCTTTATTCATTAGCTACCTCAAAATCCGATGACTTCACCCCACGTGCACTCTTCAGCAGGGCTGAAGCTTGCTTCTGCAAGCCTAGAGGCAACTGGCCTGCAAAGTCTGTTCATGCCATCCTGGGCGAGTGGGTCCTTCACCCCTGAGCTCAGCCAGGGTTCCCACTGTTGTTCTAGAAAGCATTGATCAGTTGAGTTCTGTTCCTACGTGAGAAAACAGTCTTCCAGAATTCAGATTATGACTGAAATTTGACTACTGCAGCAGAAAATTAGTGAAATTATCCTACGGAGGGAAGAAAAAAAGATTCAGTGAAAAGATCATTTTACTACCAGAAAATTGTTCCGGAGATGTCATTTTGACTATTTCCTGTAAGAAAGGAATATTATAAAAACTTGCTCTCACTTCCTAGAATAAACTTGATGAACACTATATAATGGATGTGATCAATATATGCGTGAAAATACTATGTAAAGAGAAAAAAATAAATCTATATCTTGCCATAGCCTGTTGAAATAAGTAGCCCTTTTGCCTGAACAAATGCAAACTGTTTGCCCAGTTATTGTTTCATGCAAAATTCTGTGATCCTTATCCAAGTGCCAAGTAACTCCAGGAGGAGCTTGCTGAAGTCCCCGTGGAAGCCATCTCACACAGAGAAGGGCCAGGGCACACAGGTGCCACGTCCAGTGTCTAGTCAACAGCACCATCAGGCCCAAATTCCCTGGCCGTACTTTGCTGCAGCTTTTAAGCATTCCCCATGGCATTGTAAGAGAAGCTAATGTAGAATGCCAAGGGAAAAATTCCTTGGGATTACTTTGCCCTACCTATGGGCTGCAGTCTACACCTCAGTCTCGCTGACTTCCCACTGCTTTCCCCAGCCAGCTAACACAAAGTGCATTTCACCATCTCTGCACGTAGTGCATGACTTCATAAACTCCAGGAAACCCTTCTTATTACTCAAGTGTCCACTTTAATATAAAAAGGGTTTCTCTCAGCAAGGAGACTGGCTAGAACAGATAACTCCTATTTTAGATTCTTAGTAAGGAACTATGATGTGAGAGGGCACAACTGGAGCTAATCTTTGCTTATTCCACACAAGTAAAAGCATGGAATAGGGTAAATATGGAAAAAGTAAAAGCCAACTCACTTCTTGGCTGGCAGGTACTGCAGCCAGATCAGTTCCTTCACTTTTTGAGCAGTAAGATGCTGGCCTGACATTTCTAATAAGGAACAATTATCCAGATCTGCCCAAGAACCCACCAGGATGACGCTCACCAATAACTAAGATCCTGTGCCCTTTTTCAGGACAGGCAGCACAGATCTCTGTCACTGCCAGCCCTCTGTGTCGTACCTACCAGCCCCTGCGCCCCTCCTCGGGGTGCCCTCACTTAACCTGCGGTGTGCCTGATCTAACAGAGAAGCAGAAATAAATGTCACTAAGCCATTATTTTTACAATAGGGCCTGGCACATTTGTTTCCATTTCAAATCATAACAAAACCTATCTTGATATTTGTGGAAAATGAATTATATCTTAAAATACTGCCCTGGGATAACTGGAAATAAAATAAAAATAAGAGTCGCTACAACAGTATTTTTCCAGCCCATTAATATCCTCTTCTGGTTTTCCTTTGTAATTCTACGCTGTCCCTTCTCTACTATTCAGTCTTCCTTTTGCAAGACAGATGTTACAATTTTACAAAGAAAATGTTACAATTTTACAGTGACAATTTTACAGTTTTTAGCAATAACATCAAAATTATATATTGTTCTGTACATTTATCATTAGCAGAGTATATTGATCATTAACAATCATTTATTGGCATGACTGGATTAATCTCCAAGTAATTTTTTTTTTTGTTTCTTAAATAACTTTTCTTAAATACCAAGAAAATATCATTCATCTATTCTTCTTAAGAACACTATTCTCAGATATTTCTTTTCTGTTAAAAAAATCTGGGATGACAAGTGAAGACTTACAAATACTAAAGGCTTAGAAATTAGGCTTTATATATGGCTCTGCCTGAAGTGTTTGTCTTTATTGTACTTTAGTATGTGGCTATAATTTCTAAGAAGAAAAGAAAATAAGCTTCTAGAGAGCAGACAGACCTCAGCACAGTGGATCAAGCATAGATTTGTGTGGTTAAAAATATAAGAACTGATATTTTTCCAGTGATATTCACTTTGAATATTTCTTCTGTGTCCTCATTAGTGGTCTGTTTCAAGAAAAGCAACTAGTCTGCCTGTGGTGTAAAGAAAGAGAAAAGCACATGGGGCAAATCAGGAAAAGAAGGATGCCCTTTTTTCTTCCCTGGTCAGGAAGCAGCCTGTTTGGTTTCACAAGCAGGTCAGGAGAAAGTTTGTTGTATAACATAGGTAGTCATCGAGCAGCCAGCGATTCCCAGCAGCGACTCCACAGGCTGCTTTTGTGTTATCAGAAACCGAAGAAGGATGTGTCATCACATAACCTGTGCTGGGCAGGGTCACGCGGGGTTAGAAGCACGCAAGGCTTGGAAGCGAATGGTACTTTCTGCAAAATACGCATGACAAATATGGGTATTTAAAGCAGAGGATTTACTGCTGGCTTTCTTCTCTTTGAAAGAATCAACGAACAAAGCGAACATTATCTCGATTACCTTCTATCAGCATGGTGGAAATGAAGTAACAAAATGTGAGATTTTCACATGGAAGTGTACGGAGCTTTATAACTATATTAAGTGTTTCTCTTTCCCCTTAGACACATTTGCTTGTTGTTTCATTAAATACATAAAGGTAAATGTTTTTGTTCACCACCTGTCTAGTCATCAGTCGCTTATTGGCTGCACTACAGTTAAGAGGAATTTTAAAATAGTTTTGCAGAAAAAGAGCAGGTGGCTTTATATTTTATTATTAAGATTATGATTGATAATACTTTATTATCAAAGCTTCATATTTTATTTTCAAGATTGTCTCACAGCTACAAAGGACAGCATGGGAGAGAGAATAAATGTTTTCAGTGAGCAGGTAAAATAAAAGTGATATTGTTAGATAGCAACTTAGTGAATATTGAGAGGACTGAGACTGAAAGGCAAGGAGAAAAGATGGCATTTGGTGTAGTAAAGGGAATTCAAAGGGAAGGAATGACAAGATCACAGGAAGGAGCAATAAATTCTTTTGACAACTTCAAAGCGAGCAGAGTTGAGGGGAGGAGATGTACGCCCAAGTTTTCATTTTACTGCACTGCATTAATTTTCATAGTCTTTTTCAGTTATGCCCTACTTATTTTCTATCTGTAAATGCATTACCAGCCTGGAGATCCCAATTACTGTGGGAATTGCGGAGATCCCAATTGCTAAGGAAACTTGTTAAAATCACTTTTCTACACACATTATCTATGATGCTGAGGCACTTTAGTCCCCAAGCAGAGTGGAAGCCTGAGGTTGAAAATACTGCAGATCGCAGTGTTTGCAGGATTCAGACCATTTACATGCACATGTATTATCATGTCTATATTGAACGTCAATTCGCTCTACTGTGTTGAAGAATGAAAAAGAAATGCATAAATTATTCTAAGGTGCGGTGTTCAAGATAGAGAGTCAGTCAGTAAAAAGGATTATTGGTGCTTTTTCTTCTCTCTCTTGAAGGTGGAAGGAAGGGTTGGAAAAGGCAGTGACCACGCTTCCCTTTCCCCCTCCGTTTTCAGTAAAAGTTGGAGAAAACCCATATAAAGGTGTTCATACAGTATCCTGGGTTTTGTGCAGATTCTTACTTACGGTTTAAACAACAGATTTCAAATGAAGGCTCTCCTGGCAAGTACAGGAAGAGAGAAAGTATTCTACATTAATTAAATGCTGTTCAATAAAGAAGGTATGATTTATGCTGAAATAGATAAAATGATACAGGTCAGGCTCCCTCGTGTGACTCTCCATGACGGCACAGGAACTCTTTCTTCCCTACCTGATGCCTCCGATATACCTGTGCTGCTCTCCAGTTGTCTGGCAGAAATAGCCCAGGGGACAGAACAGAGGGAAGAGATCTGGAACTCTCCTTTTTCGTATCAAATGGCTGCAGATTTATCTCTAAGAGCAGTAATGAAACAGAGCAGCTTGCTGATTGGCAAAGTGGAAAAAGAAGAAATTATAATAACGGAAGAAAAACAGAAATGAGTCATACATTTGTTTCTAAAATGAGTGATATATATACGGTTATATACATTATATATACACATATATAGGTGTATTTACATATATGCATATATTAAATACATACAATTAGCTGAGCAGTTGCTTAGAATAAAATGCAATGAATGGTAGGATTTTAGGGGAGAATTCCACTGTCAAATTCACGGAGGAAGTAGCAATACATCTAACAGTAACGGAATAAGTTGCATTACTCTTCTGTTTTTTAAACTATGTACAAGGAAAACACCTGAACATTCAATATTAAAGGAGCTTGTGCAGCGAGTACAGAACAAGAAACTTATGGTTCTTATGGTTTTGTTTACTTACAGATGGTGGCTAATTTAATTCATGTGTCAGAGGTGCTTCAAACCGAGTTTGGCATTGGATAAACATGTGACTCAGCCTGAAAGTAACAGCCTGACTCCTATGGACTACGGAAGCACGGTCACCCTTGTCTAATGAGATACGGAGAGCACTTGCTAATTTTTTTCTTTGCTATGTTGGCAAAAACATACAAGTTGGCAAGCATTCCTGTAAGCCATACCATCTGATAAAACAACTACAGAGCAATAGGCCCGAACTGTTGTTGCTCTGAAGTTTTAAATCTTTTAAATCTGAAGATTTAATAGGATTTTTTTTACAATGATGTTTACCACAATAAGACTAAAATGACTTCCATCTATTTCTCAGCGAGAAACACAAAAGTAATTTTATTTCTGTTCCTGCCTCTCAGTGCCGAATCAATTAGACTGTACTTCTATCTGTGCTATTCAAAGGGAGAAATCAAAGAACGGTGGTAGAGTTACAGCATATCTGTTTGGTTTTCTCACAGACAATATCATCTACACGAGTGAGCCTAGACTGAAGAGGAATGGGAAGTGGAAAACGTAAGGAATCAGTTTGTTAGTCTTTATGACTGACAGTCATAAAGTCTTTATGATTCCGTCTGTATGACCGCAACACCTTTGGGTTTTATCTAACAACATGATAGTCTTACAGCCAATTAAGGACAAGCCTAAAACTTTTTCTTAAGACTGTGGGTTAGTTATCAGGGACCTCATTAGCAACAAACGCATCTGAGAAACAAAAAGTGTTATTCAGTATTATGTTTGGTATCAGATCTCATCTTTTGGGAGGAGTGTCATAGGGTCTTTGTTTAACATTTCAAATGTATATAACGATATATTATCCCTCGTAAGTTAAAAACAAGTTTTGTGGGGTTTTTGGCATAAAAAGTAATGCTGGAAAGTGAAGATTTACCTGGAAAAAAAAGTATTATTTGACAAATTTTATCTAAGATTGTTCAAAAATGTTCTTCAGTATAACGTAGAACTAGTGGAACAGAGAACTGATAGTCTTGTGCTCTTAGCAGTGCAAGAGCATCAGAGGAAGTACTTTGCATCAACCTTTGTGACTGTAACTCCCTTTCCTATATTTTAAACTGGTGGTACGGAATACCATAGAGATGAGGAAGAACATTTAAAACATATATAATATAAACTTGCCCAGGGACCCTAGTGAGACATATTATGAATCCCTAGGCTCTTCCAATCTCCTTGTAAAGCTCATATTTCTTATATATTTCACCTCCCTGAAGTGATAACTTAAGTAAAGTGAGTTAGATCTCAGCGGCGTTCATGAGATTTTCATGATTAGAAAACAATTGCTTCCATTGCCGACAGGTATTATGTTTGGCAGCCTCACTTGAAAACCCGAATTGAATCAGCATTAGAACTGAATTATCCACTGTGACACGGGAAAAAATTTGCATTGCCTGTATATTGTCTACAATATATAGAGAAAAATAAATAGAGAAATTTAGCGTAAATAGAGAAATTTAGCGTAAATAGAGAAATTCAGTTTTCAGTATTAGCTATAATGACATGGGCTTGATAGAATGTACTTTTGAACTCTGAGAAACATAACCATATGGAATTGTACAACTAAAGTACAAGAATTAAGTCAATAAGGAATCTAGTGACAGTATTAGAAACTCGGCCCAACATCAGAAGCTCAAAAGGCAAAGTTGTTTGTTTTTTTTTTTAAAAAAGAACAATAATGCACTGATTTTTAAACATATCCCTATTAGTTCTTTTCATTATTTTCATTAATAAACCCTTCATCTGGAATCAGAAGTCAAAAAGGAATTACTGTCTTGAAGTACCCCTTTAATTCCACTTGAAAAATTGAGATAGGAAGTTTTGAAAATACGTCTGTATTGTAATGTAAATGTGGTTTCTATTAAACAGACGTCTCTGACTAAATATTGATAATCCCAATTTACGTCAGTATGTAATAATAGCCTTGTCAAATCTCTCCCTATCGTTATATAAATGTGACATACACAACTATCAATATATCAGAGACAGATCCAAAAATCCTGTACCCCATCGTTCATTCTCCAACTTTTGTTAAATTCTGGTGCATCGATGATTAATAATGTTTTAGAATAGTAGCAGAACCAAAAATTTCCAATAATGTACTCCATGCTATTCAAGGAATAGACAGACCACCCCCTTATAAGTTTAAAGTTTGAATTGTCTCTGTGATGACAGTAGTATTCTGGAAAAATGTAAACCACAGCTGCAAATGTTATTAGGAGTGTGCTTTCAGTTCTTAAAATGAGCGAATTTCTGAAGCGACAAACCTGAAATACCATTATTTATTCTGTAAAAATAAATGCAATAAATATACAATAAGATATATCAGATGAGAGCACATTAGACCTTTACATCTGTAAATTATTACTAGCATTTTTTTTTTTGTTGCTATGACATTTTTTCAGTTCTTTTGCACTGAAATGTTTTAATGGCTGGACTCAAGCGAAGTTTGAAGAGAAGGGAAGTAAATGGAAACATATTTTTGGAAAATAAGAGTTTAAAGTATTGAATTCGTATTTATTATTGAAATAATTTTTAGGTAGGTCTGAGTAGAATTAAATATTTGATTTGCTTAATTTGATTTTTTTAGTCAGTGTGTCCATAAATATGAATTAAATTTACCTTAGTTTTCATATAAATAACCTCTTTAGACTTGTTTTTCCACTGGGGAAAAAGGACTAGGTATCAAGAAATACAGCTGCCTCACAGGCTTTTTTTATGAGGCTTACATAGCTAACTTCAACAAACTCAGTGTTACTGCTGTTTGTCACAACATACAATTATAACAAATATTTCTGCCTCTAAAGCTTTGATTGTCCTGGTGGAATATAATAAATACACCATGAACTTCCAGTAATTAGATGCTGACTTATTTATTAGTAACAAAATATGCAACACTTACGAAACAAAAACATAATATAAGGGCAATAGATTCTGAGTGGTTAAGAGGCATGAAAACATATCATTAATAGAAAAATATATGTATTTATAGAAAATTTGTACCAACTTTACAAACATGATATAATGGATAAAACGATAACAGAATGTGATGGCAGATGAGTGTTAAATATGACAGGCCTCCCATATGTCTTTAATTCGCTCTGTTAAGATGTTATTTGGTAAATGGAAATTTTAAAAAAATATATATTAGAATAGGGTATGTAATTACTACAATATTTCTATTATTTTTATTGAGGTTTCCAGTCAGTACTTGAGATTGCGGTCTGAAAATCACATTATAAAGAAGAAGCATTAATTTTCAACAGAAGAGTATGCTACAAAGTTAAATGAGACCCTTAAATAAGAACAGAGAAATAAGTCTGGCAGTAACTGTACAAGGGAAATGTGCATATGACATCTTCTTCCTATTTTTCTTTTAATAGCTGTAGCAGCATGGTTTTTTCAGGAACACTAAGCATATGCGTTTATCTCTCCCAGATGCTTAAGAGAACATAAGCCCATTTTCTTTTATGTTTAGAGTGGAAAACATACTGAAATCAGTTTGAAAGTCATGTTTAACTCACTGTTCTAATAATCCCACAAGATCACTGCAGACAGTATAAAATATCTGTGATTTGTCAGCCTTCATGAGCGGTAACTTACTGCAGGTAGAACAGCATGACGATCCATATTCAGATACTCCAAACTTCCCTTCAGTCTCCAAACTTTGTCTGAGAGGCAAACTGGGCCCTTCTGAAGATCACTAAAGGATGACCTAGAAAAAGGTCAGACACCCTGCTAAGGACTTCTTACCAGCTCTCACAGCTACTGCATTGCAGAAGCCACATGAGATTATGGTGCAAAAGTAGCAAAAGATGTCTAAAATATTTCACGGTTAGGATCAGAGGGGTGTCTGCATGCACCTCCATGGCGAGGGATTGGCAGGCTGCATGACTCGTCACAAATTTTTTCAGTGGCCTTTCTCACAATTTGGTCACTAATTTTCCTGCCAGTCAGAGGGTGCATATCTGGAGAACAGACACACAATTCTACTATTGTAAAATGGTACTTCAGAACAAATAGAGTAGGATTCTGTTATAAATTTGCTAACCTAGGAGGAAAACTTAGTACACCTGAAGAATTGCTAGAGCCTTTAATTTGATGACAGTGGCTTGTTGCACACTTTCTTTCTAAGATTATAACTTCAGACAGTCTTAAAAAACCTTGGGTAAATTTCCATCTATGAGAAAGATGTGTACCAAAAAAAGAGAGGAGAGACTGACAAGCTACAAGGCAACAGTAGAGTCTTTACTGATACAAATTACAGATACAGCATGCGGGGGGGAAGAGACTTGAGGAATGGTATTCTACATTACTTCTACAGTCATTCCTAATCTTCCTAATGTCAGCATGTTTATTAATTTCTCTGTGTCAATATATAACATAACATCCTAAAAAAAAAAAGTTATGCAACTCTTCCTCTCATAAGTATGAAAATGCAATTGGTATCTTTATTACATTTCTTTTACATTGTGTTGGCTCCGCAAGTTTGTGATCTCAGGTAAAGCATTATTTGAAATCGGTTGCCTGTATGAAAATAGCAAGCTGTTGTCACAACTGGAATGACTTTCAGAATATATCTTACTTCAGAAGTTAGAAGGGACACCCATCTTTCATTAAACAATTTATCTGTTAGGAGGTCTGAAAGGTGAGCTTGCTCTCTTGCTTTCTCCAGTAGCACCAAACATTTTACACTTACGAGGGTGTAACTTAAAATATATCGCAGGAAGTTTCTTAGTAAACATAGAAGTTGCTTCACTTTCCTGAAACTATAGTAGTTTGATACATTCTCCACTGAAGTTAATTCCTACTGAAATCAATATAAATCAGTTCCTTGTGAGCAAGCAGTGCGCAGGGTCAGATGCTTCAGAGAGGTGCAAGTATCTAACCATACTTGCAAAACATGCAAGGTGATCTGCTGCCATTTAACCACAAGTACGCAGAGTTTGATGGAAATCGTCTATTAAGAAATGAGGCATTACAACACGTTTCCCCAGCGATGTGAGCTGGTTTACAACAAATTCTCTTTTCTACATACTTTGAGATTGTTTTTATTGTACTTATTTTTTATCTTCTCTTTAATGAAGGGATACACTAATAATTAGGTTTACTCTTATAAAATTCTTTTGTCAGTAGACAAAGGTTTACTAGCTGTAATTGTATCTATACTAGCTGTAATTGTATCTATATATATTAAAATTGACTAAACATTATGGTAAATATATAGATCATCAAGTCATGTGTATCACGTTATACACGCGTGATTGAACATATAGGTGAAGGGAAGGAAACATTTTCCAAGAGGAAAATCATTAGTTTTAACTCACTTGGAAACTCTTAGATCAATTCTCATTTCAAAAATAAACACATTACTTATTCTGTGATTAGTTTATACCCTAAGTTACACAACAGCAGGGAATAGATTATCCTCCTGCTCCAAATTGTGCTTTGGAGGGGGATTGCTTGCTTTTTCTTTCTCTGCTCCTGTTTCTCTCTCTCCCCATGTAGGAACCCTACAGAGGCTCATGTCTTAATGCAAGGACTTAGTCTGCACGAATATCCCTCCTTTGGCTCCCTCCAGTTAAATTTCTCAGCATGTCCCATGCAGGATGCAGAGCACGCTGGAGGCTGATGGCCAATTATACCTCCCTTCCTAGCCTTTCACTTCTCAAATGGTTTGTTTGCATATGATTGTTCTATTTCCTCTAAAACTACCGTCCACTCTCTACATAGACACATTCTACAAATTTCCTGTCACACACGACACTGCTCACCTTCTCGTACTTCTATCTGATAATTGCAGCCGATGGAAAGGTGAGAAAGGTTGTGCATTACAGGATAGGTACCGAAAGTGCACGGCTATTCTAAATTGTCCTCTCCGAGCCAGCAAGAGACAACACCCCACTGCCAGCCTTTCGACACTGTCAGCAAAAACAGTTTCTCAACATATCATCTGCTGCTCTTACTCTCTTCACAGTCCATCTATAATTTATCAGCATGAGCCCCTCAAGCCATATACATCCTCAGGGAGTCTCCAGCAACAGGAGAATCTGAGTTATAGATTTGATTCTGGTGTGATGCCATGCATTTTTATTTTATAAATAGTTTGGGAAAGCACTGTGGATTTTACTCCCCCCACCCCTTTTTTTTTTTTTTTTTTTGGTCTTAGTAGAAATGAATGAGCTTCAGGTAATGTCCTCGCTGGACATACTGCATAAAATTCTAAGTATAGGTCTGTAAAAAAACCTCCTTGTTTTCTAAGACTTCAAAACTGTTTCATATTTAAGAAAAATCTAGATAATCTCTTGGCTTTAGGGATTACAATGCATAAACAAGCTGCAGAAAGTTATACGCGAAGTGTGGACTGAAACAGATTTAAAAATATACACTCATGAAAATGCCTGAATTTCTTCATATAATATAGACACATCCACTAGATACAGATTAGCCCCATTTAAGAGACTCAACAGCAACAGTGAAAAGCATAAATACATAAACTACACAGAGTGAGAGATAACCCCAAAGGTGTCTTCTACAGAAACAGCAGCACAACTGCCTCAATTATGCTAAGATAAAGAACAGAACTCAAGAAATAGAAGCTGTCATGAAACATTTGTCTCTGGAATAAAAGGAGAAACTAGGAAAAAAATGAACTGAAGATACTATAATTGTTGATTTTTATAAAACATGGATGAAGTTTTTTAAAGGCTTTATGGTAAGAATATTCTGCAAGAAGTCAGAGCTGCCACGCTGTGGGTAAAAATAGCAGAGAATAGTAGACTGGAGGAGAACAGCCTTCATCAATTAAAAAAGAAAAAGTTATTAAATAAGTGCTCTGTTTGGGCTGGTATTGGTCAATAATAAGTAACTCTGTGTGTCCTACTGTGGTTGTAGATTATTGCCTTTGCCTTATAGACCCCACAATTCTTGCCCCTGTAACAACATGTTTACTTAATCATTACTGATAGCAGACATTATGAATGACAGCAATTTTTCCCATGTGTTTCTGCATTGCTTTCTCCAGTGCTTCCAGAACCTTGTTTCGTAGCTACCCATTTCCACATGGAGATGAAATTTAGCATATTTCATATTTTTGATGTCACTGTATTTAATAATTTCAACATAACAAATAAATTCTCTATTCAAACGTCACAGGGAAAGCTCTCTTCTCTTCCTTTAAACACTTGTAATTTGTTCTAATGTAATCATATCAATTTAGTTGTTTGAATGGGCCTCTGGTAAATATGCCACAGCCCATTTAATCAGGTGTGCAGAAAGTCACATCGACCTCCCAGGAAATGCCTTCCTATTCCTGCTATATCTGCCAGACGACCTGAATTATGGAGAACTGCTATTTGTTTGGACCCTTTTCCTAACATCCTCCTGCCATAACTCTCATCAGTTAAGACGGCACCTTTTTCTAAGACCAACACATCATACCAGTACATTGCATTTGTCCTTTCACTCATTCTACAGAACATCAGGATGTCGGGTTTCTTTTTCAGAAAGGTATTTCCCCAATGTAACACAGCACAAGGTATGGAGTGTGTATCAGCCACTAGAGCATGTAAGTTGTGGGGCCTATAAGATTCCTTATTATCACAAACACGAAGACTAGATAGAAGGCTTATTCGCTAAGGTCAACAGAAATCATAACTTGCTAATATGTGGGAATGACAGGCAGGTATTTTCACATAATCAAGTTTTAATCAGTTCTAATATTGTGCTTATTTCTGCATGTTAATGAGTTAAAATCCACTGAATTATGCCAGCCTCTTCAGGCAATCATTGCTTCTGAGCAACCACTTCAGTGTAGAATCATAGAACCGTTTAGGTTGGAAAAGACTGGTGAAACACTGGCACAGGTTGCCCAGAGAGGCAGTGGAGACATTCGAGGCCAGGCTTGATGAGGCTCTGAGCAACCTGATCTCGTTAAAGACGTCCCTGCTTACTGCAGGGGGGTTGGACGAGGTGACCTTTAAAGGTCCCTTCTGACCCAACACATTCTATGATTCTAAGACATTTAAGATCATCAAGTCCAACTGTTAACCTAGCACTGTCAAGTCCACCACTAAACCATGTCCCTCAGCACCACATCTACATCTCTTTTAAATACCTTCAGGGATGGTGACTCAACCACTTCCTGGTACAGCCTGTTCTGATGCATGTTCCAAGGCTTCAGAATAATTTGATTTATGACTTAGCTTAACAGCTAAAACCATTTTTTGTTTACATTGTGTACTTGTTAATGTCAAACAGAAAAACTACTTTCGTAATGACAGACTATATCTTCGAAGTATACACAGTGAATGACACATTGTTCGTGATGGTCACTTAAACTGACCACAATAAAGAAGAGACTTTGTGGAACTTAAACACTGGTCTTGGCCTGAAAAACCCTCTAAAAACAGAACTACTGTTTTGATTAGGAAGATTTCTACATGGACCACAGATGAGGTTGAAGAGAATTGTCCTGGTCTGACACAAAATACTTGTCTGATTCAGACAATTCGGTTAATTTGCTTCCCAATGGTAAAAAGAGGACAACAATATTCAAATATTGCAGAGTCCTCACTGAGCTTGAAGTGCTGCCTGTGCTATAGGCAAGCCTGTCTGCATCTCAAAGACTAGTCCCATGTGAAAGACAACATGATCATTGTCTGATGATCCTATTCATAGACAGGATGGAACAAGAATTTGCTCTGAGCTAGGTCATCGAGATTCTTGGTTCAGATAGTATATTTTTATCAGTGATATATATTTCCCATCTATGAATCTCTCGACAGATTGCAAAATTTCTTTGAAGAAGCAAGGGGGAGCACGGAAGGAAATCTGACTCTTAACTAATTAAGCTTTATAATATCTCCATGAGATTTCTTACATATTACTGTGGAACTGGAAGTGTGCTGCTCATCTTAATGTTAACTAGAGCTGTAGATGCTCTGAACCTTGAAAATATGATCATTTCTTTTGGTGCCTGAAGAGGCCATGAGGATTTTGGCCTTAGTGTCTATCTCTGAGCCATACATTGAGTTATTGACAGAAATGAAAAAACACCCGCAACAAGCCAACCAAAAAAACCCTGCACACCCCAGGTTCATCCTCAGCTCCATGTTTTGACTTGAAAATTTACCCTTCCTTTATACGTCAGCTTTGCATTTCAGGATTGTTTTAACATATCTGCTGAAAATGCATGCTGAACCATACAAGTATGTCCCATTTCAACAGCTCTGGGAGGTATGTTGGGAACTGAGTTGTCCTAACACATTTTAATGACTTTAGAGCATAGCTCTGTATTTTCCTGTCATTGTTGCAAACTGACAGACTCTGTTCCTGGGAGGAAGGTGGAAGCCAAAGCAATGTCTGCCAGCTGGTTCATAAAGATGCTGCAATGTCAGCACATTAGGGAGCCAAGGGCCAGATGGTGAGAGAGACCAGACCTTTGAGTAGATTCCCATTCTCATCGCTGCAACCACCTACAGCTGTAGTTGAGGCAAGCCAGCTCATTTCTGTCCATCTTTCCATGTGCAACTGATCAACCTGTTACTACTACTAGGAGGTAAAAATGAATGATGAACTACTAAGATTTATGAAGTGAAAACTCAGTGTTGTTTCTCCTTAACAGTGCTGATCCAGAAGCCTCATGTATTGATCCCACTCAAACAATATTTCAGCTTGTTGTTTATATCACTATTCCATTTTCTTTTCTCTATTTCCTTTCCAAGGCAGCTGTATTCAGCCCCACTTCTAATGAGCTTAGTATCCACCTGCTTCTCATTGAAGTTGACAATAAAACTTTGCTCTGGATGAGAGGATAAGCAAAGATGCAATTACTGCCTTTCCCTATGTGAAACTCAAATTTTATCCCCCTACCCCCCACCCATCTCCAACAGTCTGCATACTCACCATAACAGCAGATATGAATCACATCATCAGCCAACTCCACCAAGAACAGGAATCCAAAAGGCCGTAGTAATAGGAAAAAAATGAGATGTTAAATAGTTTAAATTACAATGTACATAGACAGAAAAACTTAATCTTTTTCTCACTTTTGAGAACAATCCACAAGAAACATTTTCACTTTAAAACATCTTGCATTGTCTCTCCTGACACTGTTAAGTCTCTGTAACTGCAGTATCTGTTGCGTAAGTGTTATTATAATGTCCCCCTTTTTGAGGACTACACAGCAGCCTGGAGTATTACATAGACCTATCACAACAGCACCAGAAGGCACTTCCCTTGATTTGGGCTCAGACAACTTCTGTCACAGGCAACTAATTCACATATCGGCTTTTTAAAATTTGTTTAACTCCTCCTTAACAACAAATAGCCTTTTTGGCCTTCACTTCTCTACACCCTCTCTCTCTCTGATGGTTACAAACTTTCTGCAGTTTTCAGCCTATACGGGTTCACCTGCATGCTATGCTTATTTGCTCTGATGTAGTCTTTGTTCCTTACCTTATGTATTTCTTTTCCCTCCATGGTATAATAACTATTTGCAGTAGCTACAGAAGCAGAGATACCTCCCCTAGACTTCTGCAAAGTCAGCTGTCTATTGCCTTGAATCTCACACTATAATCCAGGCTGAGTTTTTATGTTTTCTTTCTTCTTAAGAAATGAATAGTACAGGGAAATTATTAATACTATATTTAGTAGGGGTAGTAGTCCCCAGTCTTCAATGTGACTATCAATGAGATACTTCATATGTGATATGTCTTAGGGTCATATTTTATTCTTCTCAGGCTAGATCAAATTGCTGCCTCACAGTTACATTAAGAAAGTCAAGATTCTTTCCTTATTAATGAGGTGTCTCCTCTTAAATAAATTGTCGTACTTTATCTTATATTTAAGATGTGAAATTTTATCCCATCAACATTCTTTTTCACACAATTCTCCTACAGTATACTCTGGTACCCACATATAGATAATATAAGAATAAAATTACGTACAGTATAGAACATTAAAAAAAAAAAAAGGAGGCTTAAAAAAAACAGAAAGAGAAGTTAAAACTGAGGCCTTTCTTCAAACGACTTGTACAATTAGCACAACCTGCAGCTGGATCCTTAGCTGTAGATGTTACACTTATCCCCTCTTCTTCCTCCAACTGAAATAAGAATTTTCCGTATTGAATTATGGAATTATATCAAATACTGTACTCTTAAAAAAGCCTTATATAATTTTCTTGATTGAAAAATCAAATACTATGAGATGGTTCTGATACAATCTTTCTTGGCTACATAGGCAGTGCAACAGTTCACATTTCCAATTTACGACTTCTCAGACTGACAAAGTAATCCGAAACCAATTACTTTGATTCTTAATCTTTCGGTCTATCCATTAAGTCTCATCACATGGATTGGACTTCAGTACACATGCGAAACTGGTTAAAAATTTATTTAATGCTTTGGCAAAACTGCACAGAAAAATCTTCATTTTTACTTTTTTTTTTTTACTTGCCATTAATTACCTGCTAAAGCTGTCATACAGATTTTTGTTTTCAGAGATTTCTTAATTCCAAAATGACAACAAAAAGGTTAAAAGACACTACAGAGCTTTGCTGCTTGTTTTCCATACTTAGGATGTGACATTTCTCCATCTAATATTATACACTCTAGTTTTTATCCAGCACACACAGGTGTTCCATTATGTTTAGCATAAATTAGATCAGGTTTACTCAAGAGAAATGCAAAAGAGCTAACATTAGAGGGCTGTTTTATATTCAGAGAAGAATGAAGTAATTTGAAAAAAACAACTTTTGTTCCTAGAACTAAAGTAAAAACATTTACATTCACTTGTTTCCAGAAGAGAAAGTACAGTGAAATATAGTTTTCAATGCCTCTGAAACAACGAAATGAATTTCAAAAGACCACAGACAGAAATAATGAGCCCCCCCAGTTACAGAGAGACAAAGATCTGAAAACAAAAGGACTTTTACATGCTGATGCAAAACATCTGGGAAGAGCATAAGGGCAAAACAAAGATTAGGAAGATGTTATTGGAAAAGAGAAGCTGTGAACACTTTGCAGACTCTGTGGCACACCAAGCCCATCCCAGACGCCTTTGCTTACTCACTGCCAAGCTAACAGAAATGCAACTTGGAAATTTAACATTTCTATTCAAATAGTCATGGCAAAAAAAAAAAAACAAACAACCTGCAATTCTTTTCCGACCTTCCAGAGTGTCCTGGTTCCGGCGGGGACAGGCTTAATTCTCCCCAGGACACAGGTACCCCATGCCATGTGAGCCGTGCCCACCCGGAGCTGCCGGGGGAGGGGGCTGTAAGTCGCCGCCTGGAGCGGGAGGGGGCGACCGGGTCCGGGCGGGGAGCGGCGGTTCCGTAACCGCGTTTGTCTATTCCTCTGTCCGCGTTATTGTTGTTGTTTTCTTGTTCCCTTTGTTGTCCTGTTAAACTGCCTTTGTCTCAACCCAAGAGTTTTGCCTTTTTCTTCTGATTCTTCCCATATTGGGAAGGCCCGAGAGAGCGGCACGGGGTTCTTTGTTAAGGGCATAGCTTTAGTTCACTCTAAAACGTATCAATTCTGCATGCCAATGAGTGTGATCTTTGTTAATGTGGTTGTTTGAAATACAGCATTCCAAAGAATTCCAATACATCGTGTAACAGAAGACTTCTAACCATAGAAAAACCTAGACTATTTATGTGCCCGTACATTCCTGTCACCTCAGAATGGTACAAAAAAATTAAGAAAACAAAAGGAATCTAACCTGCAAAGCAGTAGTGTTAAAAATAGAGGCCTGGATTTTCATATCTTTATGTTCTTTTCAAAGAAAGCTGGCCCCCCTACTTGTAGAGTTGAGGAGTTTCCATCTCTTGGCATTAATGAGCAATTATGTAAAGTCATGAGTGGTTATTGAAATTACAAACATTTAGGAAAGGATTTCTCCTTTTTTAAATCAATATATGTGGAAAATAATCCCATTATTTTTAAAAAAAAAAAAAAAAGAAACTGAAACCGCATTCTTTTCCACAAAACTGGAATGGATCTGATTTTGAAATACATGTTCCTTTAAAAATAGTCTTTCTGAAAATAATATGAAAAACAACTAAAGTCCTCGATCATATATAAGAGACAGAATTTATTGTTTGGCCCTTTTGGCCAACACTGTTAACGTACAGTATTGCCCAACATTCATCAGAAATCCAGGCATCCATGGCAATACAGATCTGTTTTCTCCCAAGAAAATTCCTGTGAACAAATCTGAAAGAAGGCTATCAAGTCTAAAACCTACTAGGTGTCTGGTGTGGATTTAGATGTTAGCTACAGACAAGTTTGTAATGTTAAATAACAGTTCAAAAACAGATTTTTCTCATCTTCACAACGTTTGTGGACGTGAGTTTCTCCTGTCTTGAGAATAGTTTCTTGCTAATGTTCAAACACAAATTTACCCCCAGGCAACCCATCTCACTTGCAGTAGGTAAAACTTCAAGTATTACAGCACCGGAGTCAATGTCATGGAAATAATTATGCTGTCAGGAAATCAAGTATACTGGCGATTTCCCTCCAGAGTTAAATACCTATATTAAGAGTTTAAATAATTCTATTACTTTTAAAATTGCCGAGGATCAAAGGAAAGAATAGAAAAATTTAACCTTAGATGAGTGAATCAAAAAGACTTATTTTAGTGTTTTAGGAGGCGTGCTTTGACTGAAGAGTTAAGGGAAAAATCAAGGAGCTGAATCTTTCTCACATAGTCAGCAGGAGTTTTGGAATGAGTTTTATCAGGCTTTAAAAGATTAACTTTCCTAGCAAAAATACATCAGAGCTTGCAGGGTAGTGCAATAAGCTAGCTGGATGGGTAACAGGTCAGTTCCTTTAATATGCAAAACATTTCATGCCTGAAAAGTCTGTTTTTGTAGAAGAAAACAGGCCTGAACACAATGTGCTAAGGTAGTAAACAAAACTAGCAACAATCTTCCAGGTGGCATGAACCTGTAAGCAGGAGCTGGGAGTGTGAACTACCTGCCTCAGTGAAGCGACACAGGAGAGTCCCAGAGGCACCAAAGCCCAGAGATGTGCACTTCTCAGGCAATCACCATACTCTTCTTCCACAGCCAGATCTACCCTACACAAAATTTTGAATATCCCCTCTTTGGCACTCCTATCAAGTGTGTCCACTTTGGTGGCACCCATTTGCTGTTTTGACAAGTTAGCCCTGGGTACATGCTGGCAGGACCATAACCTTTCTGGCTTCTTTCCCCTCAAAGTCAGCATCATTTCCCTCCAAAATTAGAAGTCTCTAAGAGGTAGAAAGTGAGATGTACTATAAATGTTTTCTTTCTCCCTATTATTTCTTAATTCCTACTCTCCCAAATGTGTTTGGAACCGATGTAAGTGCCTTTGAATCCTTAAAATTCAAAAAATACGTATCTCAGAAATTTTATCTATACAAATTTTATGCAGAGAAATATTAAATATAGTCATCTATCAGTTCAGTTCTCTTAAATACATGGTTTTTCTCAGTGGGGAAGAGGAGAGAACTGGCACCATAAAACCTTTCCTTGCCTCGCATTCCATGGTGGAACAAAACTTTCCTGGTCAAGGGAGGATCACTGCAGTGACTTTTTTTTCTCTCAAGCATCACTAGTAAGAATACCTGGGAGAAGGAAATCATGCCATCTGTAACTTCGTATTCAAACCACCTGCCTTAAAAATTCTACTTGAACAGTAATGTTACTAGTTACAAATAAGTAGGCTAAACAGCCAGTTAATGTAATGTACTGTAAGCTGACGAAAGGGGGGTGGGGGGAAGGCAATAAAAGAAGAGAAAGAAAATTCGTCTGCATTGACCAGGTGGTCAAAAAAATCAACCTATCAATCAACTTATTTAATTACCTAGTTACAAATTTACCAGGACCAGCTAAAGTTACACAACAGGCAAAACCAAAAGCAAACCCAAAAATGTAAATAAATGAAACATAAATGAAACTAAGAAGGGAAAAAGCATGCATCAAAGAACAAGGCCCGGGACGAACTGCTGCAAAACTGAAACAAAAGTCATGGTTCTTGGAATGAGAAAAGAACTTTAAAGCACTTATCCCAAACTGTATCTCAAGATTTCTTAAAAATGAAACTGGTTTGTGGGTACTTAGCAGTTTTTACGAGGCTTGCTTATTTTTTAGAAACTTTGCTACCAACTTGCATGCATATGGAATGAAGGGGAGGGGGAAGGAGAGGCAAGGAAATCAGCTGAAGCTTTCCAAGCAATTAGTTATGCATCTGATAAGTTGTTTTCTACAGCTGCACAACCGAACCTCTTTTTTGATTTGGGATTCAAATTGACTCATAAATATTGAAATTATAAGCTTAAGGAAATGGTACTATTTGATGCATGGCCTATTTCTAAGAATTAGTCTGATGGAGAAATCATGGCTAAAGAGTTACCATTTTGGTATGGCAGTACTGCTATTCTGCTAACACTTCTCTGACCCTTTTAATAAAAGGCCCTCATAGCAATGATGGTGCTACTGTGCGCTGTCTTCATCCTACTACTGTACAGTTCCCAGCAGCTAATTAGGTTGGATTTTCATTAAGAAGTGCTTTCCTCTTTGTTAACTGTTGCAGTGCTAAAGCATCGTACACCAGTCTCTTTCATAGACCGCTTATACAGAATCTGTAGTACTTGTTTCTATGCCAGTTTCTAGTGTTTTAGGGTTTTTACCATCCTGGATATGAAACTAGCTGTGTAATTTAGTCTTCCTCCTACAGTCCCCCTCCCTTCCGCCTTTTTTTTCTTATTTTTGCTTCTGCAGCTGCTTGGACACCCCGTTTCTGTACATCGTAATTAATATTCCTCTTCCTGAAAGCAGCCTATCTCCAGGGTGCAGTGATTATAGCTTCAGAATGAACCCAAACCGTTTCAGCAGCCGCAGTTTGCATCCAAAGCACTGCAGAGGTGAGAGAGTTATACAGAGGCCAACCACAACGGACCCCTTCCAGCCCCAGACGGCAAGTTCTGGTGCTTGGACTCCTCATATGTATGACTGCAGCAATAAAAATAATCAAAATGATTATTCTATTTCCTGACAACTTGTGAAAATTTGAAATTTGGTTTCATTTTGTTTTGGAACAAATGCCATTAAATAATTTTAATAAAATCAAAACTGAAATTCATTTTTTCCATCAAAGCAAGCTGGAATGCAGGGCTGAGTAGCCTTCTTTAGGACACTGCAATCTAAAGGTCAAATCTCTTCTCCACCTCACTCCCGGAATTGCTTTCCATGATACATAAAAAAGAGCAAGGACTTGAATTCCCATCTGTCATTCAAATCCCGAGCCAGTTTTCATGCTGTCAAATCTCTGCATGCCCTTACTAATTGCTACCAAAACCACCACTAACCATTGATATCACTGTGAAAATTCAGATAGAAACATTCTAACCTGTTTGTTGGTTTTTGGTTTTGTTTTGTTTCTTTTTTCTAACAGGCAAGCATTCCTCATACTTCTGCTGGGCCCTTTGCCAAAAAGATTCACAGTTTTATGGCATTCATATGTATTTCCCGATCTTCTGTGCAGAGTCTTATTCTATGCGAATGATTCACGTGCTTTTAAGCCATCTCATAGCTGGTGTTCATATCATCATTACCCGCTGTAAAGCCCCTCAACAACATTTTGTTGAGCCTCTATCAATCTGGAGCCATGTTCTATCCCATGCACTAAATTTAAGTGTGGGTCAGAGTACAACAGAGGGGTAAGATCTGCTTTTCAATGACCTGTTTTTAACAACCCTTGATGTCTTTGCTTTTCCATTTCAGACCACTTCTGCATCTTGACCCTGAGAATGAAAACTCTGGTAAGATTTTTCTGAAGATCTTTCTAGCACTGCTTCTGTTAACTTGTTTTAATATCTGGTTGGTTCATTTGAACATACTGAATTTTTTGTCCACAGCGTGCAAGTCTAACTGCCAGCGTTTCCTTCTAATAGACAAAGTTTCTCACCTATCAAGGTTTTAAAACTCCCACCACTGTTGAACATCCAGTTCTCAGGCACATTTATTCTTCTTATTGATCTTTGCATATCTTTGCTCTGTGCTGTCCCCCAGCCTCAGTGAAGCCTGCTTATAGAGATGAGTCACAAATTATAACTTAGTTGAGAGTAGAATCTGTTTAAGATCACCACCATTTCCCCAACTGATCTCTTTGTTCTGAGCTGACTGATTTTTCTCCCTATGTTAAAGGTTTGACTGTGTCTTTGATTCCCTCTTTTGATCTTGCCTGCTCCTTAGCAAGTGTTTTATTTCACCAGTGTTGATAGCTGGTATGAACATTGCATTGCAGCAGGTGTGGGGGCTTGTTAAAATACATGCTTTACAATGTACCTGAAAAAATCACCTTTAGTATATTACAACTTGTAGTAAATATGACTACTACAAGAATTGTAACTAACATAAAACTAATTCAGTACATCCTTTCCTACCCAGAGAATATTAAACACCAACATCCTGTTAATTAACTGTTAAAAAAAATTACTTTCATGACTTCTAAGACAGTGTCTGTGCTGCGAGCAGTATCTCAGGTGTCATATGTGATCATAAAAGTTGCATTAAGGTATATGATCAAATGTGGGCTGTTCCCTGCAGTACTTTGTTGGGAGTCTAATAATTACTGGGAAAGTTCAGACTACCAAGAGTCTGATTATAACACTGAGGGCTAACCAAACACTCTAGTTTAAATTCCTGACCATGTTGAAATCACTTCCAGCAGCAGCCTATTTTCCTTGGTAATCTGTCATCTAAATCTAAGTTAGTCATAGCCCCAGATTGACTGAATGCTCATGGGACTCGGACCTGCTAGCATTAGGAGGTTGTGCACAATCCATCGAGGAATGAATATGATTTACCTTGATACGAGCTACGTTAAAAGCATTACAGTCTTCAGCAATTAATTTCAGTTTCAATTGTGCTGCTTTTTTCTCGAATATCTTCTGATACATTTCTAACCACCACATCAGATAAGCGTAGAGGAGAGAATTTGCAAAGACAAGCAAGAAAAAAGGGCATGCCTAAGAACTGTCTTCACACTGCAGGGTGATATTTTTAGATTTCGTATTCTGGAAGTCTGAACATTTTAGAAATCAATGTGTAGTCAGTCAGGCATACATAAAAGTCCCAAACTAAAATGAACCAGCTGGACATAGAAATTAGGCACAGGGATATAAACAACTGAATGAAGACACAGCTCTACAGTCAAATACAGCTTTCCTACTGAATTCCTCAGCTCAGAACAAATTCTAAGTTACTGACTTAGTTACTGACTATATTCCCAGAGATCTTAAGGATGAGAAGATACTTTGATCCAAAATACTTAATATAATTGTAACTAACAAAAAGGAAGTAGGAAGAAAAAACAAAAATGTATCCAGTATAAAAAATAGGTTGCATTTGAGAACATAAGAATGAATACATATTTAAAACCCTGGTTTTTAAACTTCTGAGGCTGAGGGCCTAAACATCAGAACAATTCAAATCAGACTTACCACTTCTAAGAAAATATGATCTATTTTCAGTAAAACCTTCATGTTATGTTTTACCTTAAGCGTCACAGGTTTTGACGTGCTAAGAGTTGTCTTACTATTGTAAGAAATGAAGCTTCTGAATATATTCTGATTACAGCTTAGTCTAGCACCTGCCATGCCGTTTTCATCTAGCAATGGTTCCGATACTGAAGAAAAACATTTAAAAAAATAAAAAGGCAAATGTGATCTTTAAAGTATTTTTGTGTGGTAAAGTTAGCAACTTTGAAAATAAAGGATTGTAGTGCTGGGATCATTAGTTACCTTTTCACCAGTGGACCACGTGAAATACTTCACAAAAATGAGAGAGTGGATATGCACTTCTCTAAAAGACAGGAGGAAACTCTCCAAAACTAAACAGAACATTTCTCCCTAGAAATTTTCCAGACTGGACCTGTATGAGTCAGCTTATTCAGAGTTTAAAGACCAGACAGGCGGCATAGAATGTTTCTTTTGTTTCAACAGCCTTTTTTCCTGTATCCAGTAAAATCTTTGACAAATCTAAACTTGTTGCAGTTTTTTTAATATAGAAAGTTCTTAATCAATTTCATGCAGACTTCAGAGGAAGGAGAAAGCACTGTCCATTGTGGTAGTGGATACAGAAAAATATATAGGTATTTAATATGTGCTCTTCATCCTCAGGCAAAAGGGTAAATTAATAAAATGGCTTCTGCTAAAGTCTTCTGGCTGTCTGAGAAATGCCTAATGCTCAAGGAAAAGAAGTAGGTTCCTGAAATGACCCTCCAAAGGCATCCCAAAAGGGTTATCATCCATTTTCATATGTTAGCAGAAAGCTGGCAATTGGACTTTATTTTCCTGGCCAAAGTGCCCGCTGACTTATGTCTGTCCTGTTCAAGTCTTAAAGCCTTGGAGTAGATATACGCACTGCCTGTGGCAAATTTCTCCATGGATGGAGTACTTTTGCGTCTGGGCAACCACATACGTGAATCCCTCTATCACATTTACCTAACACATAACCTGTGATCATACCAGCATGCCTTTATTAGGCTTTATAAGGCTTTAGAGGTTTGATAAAATTGGCTGAGAAAGGGAAAGGAGCTGGGAAGAGTGGGATGATAAGGGAAGCTTCCCCTGTCTCAAGGCACTGTGTCCTGCCTGAGTCCTGGCCACCATATCAGCTCAAATACTCTACAGCCAACTTGTCATCCTGCTTCACCTTCCCTTCTATCCCCACCGATATGCATATTCACATTAAGACACAGTCCTTCCTAGTGCTGACCAAAGCAGAGTCTACTTTTCTGAGCAAGTATTTTAACTCCCTAAGGGCACGTGCAAATGAAACATATCATATATCAACGTGTCATATATCAGCATACCATAGTGTGATACCACGCACAGTGGACTGAAGCTTTGGATCGGGAAAGAATATGCAAAGCCATGAGACTTTGTGAAATATCATCTGCATGAACTGCATAGGCCAGAAAAGCCCAATATAGCTCAAACCTTATTTATACTGTAAGCAGTGGTGAGAGAATATGCTTTAGCATTTAGTCCATGCCCAGGTTTCCCTTGGCTAGTGACCCACTTAGTTCACCCCCGAAAGCACACTACTAGTATGAATTCATTATGGATGTTCAGGAGCCATAGCATCCACCAAGAGATACACCAGCATCCCTGTATTGAGATTTTTGCTTGGCATTCATCTCCTTGGAACCGGTATGCATTTCCAAGCCAAGACAGGCAGATATTAGGAAAATGAGTGAAGGAGTTTCTACCTGGTTATTACGATGCTCCCACTTTCTCATAACAGGTGGAAAGAGAACAGGCGTAGAGAACATCAGCCGCCTCAGGTTAGAAAGAATATGAAACAGTTCAGCAACTGTTTTGAAATGTAGGCTGGAAAGGATTAGGGCATTACAAAAGGCTGTTAATTCTAAAATATCTGAATACTTTAATGTGAATCTGAGTGCTTTCAAGCCTGCACGTCTGCATCATAAACTTTTGAAAATGGTTCATAACAGCAATAATACCAGAGAGATTTACCGTTACTGCAGTTCCTCCTTGCTTTAGAAAAATGTTCTCTACCCTCAATCTTGCCTCAGGCCATTAAATAATAAACCAATAATTACCAGAAAATTCCTTGGGAACTGTTGATTCATTATTAAAGCAGGATTTTTTTTTTTTTTAGAAGTGGAATTTCCAGAAATTACTTCACATAAAAAATAAACAAAAGCTGATTTCTTTCCAATGCAAATTTTGTGCTTGGAACTGAGTCCATGTGCTACAAAGGAGAAATAACCTAAAACCTAATGGGCCGTACTAAACTGAGGATTGCAGTCTGAGGAAAAGAAATGTCAGTTGGAACCAGCTTTCTAAATAAGCCAGGGATTACAGTGTGGACATAGCATACAGCGGGCAGCCTGCAAATGGAGGTCCACAGCTGCTAGGTTTTAGCTAAGTGGCACCTTACAGAATGTCTTTCCCATTTGTGCCCTCAGCTGATCTTTTACTGTCCTTGCCACAAATTCTCTCACTGCGCATTTCACTAAGAGACAATGTACGGAATTCGGCTGCCCCCAGGTAAGTAAGCAGGGCCGTATGAGACGCTGCGGGTGAGCTCTGCTAGGCACCTGCAGAGGTGCAGGCGTCCACTCTTCCTCTGCCCTTGCAGATTTCTTGGCTGTCCTGAGCATCCTAAATCATACCAAGTGTCTCTGCTTAGGCCTCTGAACCCTGCCCAGGGTGTATGACCCCCAGGTCCTCAATGAGGCAAGAGACCCCCAAAAGCAAATCAGACAGTCAGGGAGCCGAATAGCAGGCTGAGCTGCACTGACACCAGGTGATAAAAAACAACAGGACTGCTTCGAGATGGCTGTTCCCCAACATTACAGGCAATCTCAGGAGCACTCCTGAAGTGGCTGTTTGACAATTCCAAGCTCAGCACAAGTGTGTACGTGTTTCTAAATTTCTTTTTAACCACTCCTAATCAAATATGCTTAATCATAGGAAACACACAAAGACCCGCTAGATCAGTCAAAATACAATCTAAGAGCTGAGTGTATGAGCCCTTTGATATAAAGTGAAGCCTGTTGTAGATACCAGTGTCAAGTGCGACTTTGCAAATTAGGTAAACTCTTGAAGTTTAAGATACAAATTATGCACCGACTCTGAGTAAATGGAAGCCAGCTAAAGGTAAATAAAGTTGGCTGGCCAAAAGTAACACAGGAACATTTTCTTCTAAAAGCTGCAAATGAAAAGAAGAAAGAAGAAAGAAAAGAGTTTCCACAGTGCTGCATAACGGCCCACTCTGCTTGAATTCTACACCAGTCTTACTGTTTACTTGGTGTACACACTGTGCTCAGAGCTATTCAGTTTCCAGAGATCACAGATTTTTTCAAACTAAATGTAATATGAAGCAAAATGCTAATGATTTCTAATTGTATTACTACATTAGGATTGTCCAATAACAAAATAAACAATTCTTTGGCTTCCTTCTCATTAAGTTCATAGCTTAAAACACACAGCATAAAGTGGTGCCAGTATAATGGTCTGGACATCATTGAGGGTAACTACGTTAAGTGATCCACAATAGAATTACAAGGATTAAACACCTACTAATGTCGTATTCTACCACACGTTCTTCACATCCATGTGTATTTATAAACCTACTGTAAGGAAGGAAAAATGAAGTTAAGTAACGTCTTTTCAGTATACATACAAAAATACCATTAGTGTCCTGCTCATACTTACCCTGGTGAAAGTGCTCCTGAAAATACTGTAGCTAAGGAATATTGCACCTGCGTGAAAACTGTCCAGAAATAGCATATTAGACAAATTACCATATTCATCTGAGTTGTTTGCCCAAGAATACTCACCCATGTAAGAAATTGTTCTGACGTGTTCTATAGTTTATGAATGAGCTCTCTCTCTATAGCATTGCATTACACAATTAAAGCTTTTGCTGCAAAACGCAGGAAATTGCCTTCATGGTTAATTGCATAATTCATGAACTCAGGCAAAGTGTGAGCTTGGTAAATACGTAAAACTTTTCAATCAACTCAAGTAGAATGAAAGAGGAAAACATTATTGCTGAAGCTTTATATAGCAAATAAATGTTGAGTGGAGGAATGTATTTTGTTTTACGTTCTTGTTTAATATTACAGAAGAACTAGTCATGAGTACTATAAAAAAAACCCTGGAATTACCTTGATATTTCTGGGTTTTTTCCTTATGGTGGAGGTAGAAAGATTCAAAGATTTCAACCAGTTATTCAATCTAGTGTTGATTATCTTGACTTACAAAGAACCTAACTGAAAAAGTTGATAGCACTGTACACTTATTTACATTTTTATTACTTTTGATAGGAGCAAAGGGTGAAATAGGAAGAGATAACTATCTCTGAGGTACAAATATCTTTGAAAGTTTAGAATTGAATATTAAATGGAATATACAAGTCTGAGCCTCTAAATTGTTTTTTGTAACAATCCCTGTTTCTTTTCAATTTGAAGTCAGCTTACATATAAACACAGAAAGAAATCTTTAATCAAAAGATCATTAATAGATTGCCAAAATTAACTTTTATCTTTTGAATGAAGACTTATTTTAGCAATCTATTAATGATCTTTCTGATCTTGGTCATTCCAGCACTATGGTATAAGCTTATGGTTATTACTGTAGGGCTTACTGGTACTCTTTGACCATGCTTGAAATTTTTATTATATATGGTGTTCTCTTTTTGAACTTTCTAGAGGGGAACTGAATAACACTACCGTTCTTTAGAGGAGGGTTTTGAATCCAAGCAAAAGGAAAATTTTCAGACTAAGAAAATGCTCTACCTTTTTTGACATTTTGTTCACATTTTTGCTGTCCTTTGTCTTTCACATCTGGATTTATCAGGAATACGTTAGTAGGCAGTCAAAATAGAGCATGACCATGACTAGTAAGGGGCTGACCTCATGCTAGTGCTAGAGCTTAGCCAACATACTTCAGATATGAGTGTCTGGAAATAACAGAACATGTGCAGGACAGTTGGGGGAAAGATTTGGGGAGAGAGCTGGTGCTCATCCATCCCTCCATAACCACCTCCAGCTCTTGTTCTGGGCTTACAGACCTTGGGCGTTTTGAATATCTTTAGTCATATAAAATACAGATAGACATCAAGGCCTTAGGAGTAGTGTACTAACCTCTTTGAAACAGAAAGATTCTTGCTTCAGATGAAATTGGAAAGACTTTAGGAATAACCTAAAAACCAAAGAAGCTGCTCCTCAGGTGTGATATCTATATCAACAATTTATTTCTATAAAAGTTGCTGATGCCTATTGCCTTGAAATATCGGACCACAGACTAAGGTGATTAAATATGGAGTCAAGAGCTTACCTTGAAAACGGATCCCATAATCTCTGCAGAAAATCATGATCTAGGAAAGAAGGGACACGAAAGCTAAATATTGTGGAGTTGCTGGTAGACTGCAGCTTTCTCTTAGATGTGTTGAGCAACTGTGTTATTTGGGACATTGTTTTATAAACATTGTCACTAACGAGCATAGCTGTGTTTTGCAGCAGATTGTTCTCTGTCAATGCATTACATGTAAAAGCATCCTACACAGAATCACTGGTAGAGTACAGTTTTTACAGCTAATCCTTTTTTTACCTAAATTTTTACCTAAATTTACCTTCTCTTGCTGCAGAAAGATTAAGGAATTTGCACAGAACAACATTGACAGCTATGAATTAACATGCCATAGTTAATAGACACTTGCAGTACTTTTACATAGAATCTGAAATGTTTACAAATTAGGAATCAAGAGTCAAAGACGTGGGCTTTCCAAACCCATACATTTATTTGCCCTGTGCTTGAAATTTAAAATACAATTCAAGATCCCCAGAAGAATGTAGGAGATTGTAGTAATCCACTGCTGAGCCACACAATAAAAGTGAATTACCAGTCATGTTATCTGTGACAGAGCAGCCACATAAGGAACACAGTAGTGTTTATTACTGCTAATGGTTCAAAAAATGTGTTCTATGAATAGTGCAATATTCTGTAGCAGATGTGAAGCCTTCAATATCAACAAGTTAGTTAAAGAATTTCTTACCTTACAGTTTCCTAGTCTAACAATATCAAATTCTGATTGCTGTCAGTATACCACAGCAAACAGCAGAATAGTTGGTTTTACCAGCTGTTCTGATCAACTTTCACATTTTCAGTTGCTTTGTAACCCTTAGCAGATCTCTCCCAGGAGCTGAAATCTGAGCACTTGATAAATACAGTAGCAGATTATCTAGCGCAATAAGATAAAAATGCAAAATACTAAAAATACTAGAACAAGAACAACTTTTGCTATACAAATTACTATTCAGCAATATGTAAAGAGAGCAAAAGGTCATTGTGTGTTACCGTCTCTCATTAAGTGAGCAATATGTGCTTGCATTCTGTGAAAGAACAAATTTCACTAAAAATATATTGATGTTACTCTTCTGGTACTGCAGAAATCACTGTGTTTTCTGTATCCAGAAAATGGTAAAAATATGAACTGGTTACTGCTGATCTTACAATTTGTAATCCTGCTTATTTAAGGGAATTCTATAGAATTGACTTTAACCATTTTTTTCTCTAGATAAGAATTCCAAATTAAAGCCCAAAATTTCCACTTGTAGGAACTATCCTTCTACAAAAAGACTTTACTAGATTGCTTCTGGGTTGTTTTGTTTGGGGGTTTTTTTGTGTTTTTTTTTTTTTTTAATGGACATAAAAATAAAATAAAATGAAAGCTCCAATGAATTATAACAAGACTTTAACACCTGTCATGAGGCTAAAATGTAATAAACAGAATTTTTGAACAGTAAAACTAGTTACTGTGAAAAAAGAGACTAGTAGTTTTCAATAACATTACAGTGTCCATTAATAAAATGACACATGCCTAAGGAATTTGGAAAACTGGGTAGGAAAGAAAAAAGCTTAAAATTCCAAATAAGTACCCATATACAAGGAATTATCTCAAATGCCTACTGACTGGTTCAACGTGTTACAGATACTAGGTTTTACCTTCCTTCCATTCAGTTTGAACCCAATGTTCTGTCACACAATATCCTTGTCTGGACAAGAGAAAAAGGGAATTTACCCTGCCTGGAGAAAAAAAAAAAATCTCATAGGGGAAGCTGGGAAGGACAGTTTTCAGCTTCTTGAAATTTTCTTACCTGGACTTCCAGTGCTAAAGTTTGAATGATTATTCTAGTTGATCTTTGACCACTGAAGGGCTTAATATATTATTTTCCTAATAGCAGTTCCAGTAGCTGCTCTTCATATGAAGTTGTACCCAGTTTGGGTTATAACAAAAGTTTGCTACTTTCTCATGTATCCCTGTCATTTACTGAAATGATCACCTGTTCACAGGTGATCACTGTATCACACCTGTTCACTGAAGACACCAATGAAAACTGCCCTAATGTAAAGATTTTTCAGTCTAAAATTGTTAATGCAGTCCCAGTACAGAATTATTCTGTAAATAATGCAACAGCCTGGCAGGGATCTCCAACCGTTCAATGACCCTTATGTATTCTACAGAAAATGTAATTAATTATAGGCAATCTCATCAGAAGTTTAAAGTTGACACTGGCCTTTCTGCATAAATGTATTCTTCCACAGAGAAAGGATTAACAGCCTTGGGCTTTACTGTTTTGTAACAACACAGGATAGAATAAGGCATGATAGAAACAAGATATTGGAAATAATACCATTTAAGGTAAATGGAAGAGACGAGATGTTGGGAGGTGAGAGAGGAAACAGTAGTCGCTAAGACGAAGACAACAAAAGCTGACAGAGATGTCACCAGTAAACTGAAGAACAACTTTTTAAATAATGGTGCTTAGAGAGAAAGGGCTTACAGGACTCTAAATGAAGGAGGACTGAATGAAATCAATAGCTGTCTGTGACTTCAGATTAAAGTCCATAGAATATTAGTTGCATTAAATATTTAGTCTAAAATGTAGTCTATAGGTTTGTATTGTTTTTAGTGTTCCATTGGGTTATCAAGTTTAATAATTCTTTAAAAAACTTTTTAATTTTTGCATTCTCTCTAAGTCATATAGCATGGTTAAAAAAAACACCAAAAACTAAAATCTATATTCCAATGCTTAAGGGGGTTGAACTGCATATATCCTTGCCCTACCTCACATAAAAACAGAAATGCAAATAATCTGAATACAATCTACAGACAGATGAACATCTGAAGCTAATGTACTTGAAAAAGATCAACAGTTTGGAAAACAGAACTTACCAGGACATCAAATGGTAACCTTTCAAATGAAATGCAAATAAATTGCTATTTCAAGTGCATTTCATACAAATGAAGCAAAGACTAAAGTTCACAGTGTTAATTGTTCAAATCCTGGAAACAGTTATGAAGCCAAAGTTCATCATATAAATGACAAGTCCTGCAATTTTTCTTTAACAAGTCATAATGAGTTTACATCTGGATGTTCCTCCAGGAATAGAAAACTCATCCTGTTTCTAAGTCTGGTATTTTCTGTCTGATGAATTTACAATTAATTCCTCCAAAAGTTAACTTTTCAGTGGAAATTTGTACTATGCTCTACTTTGTCTCTTTATATTGAGTGACTAGCCCACAAATTTAAAAACTGTTTTGTTGTAGTGAAAATTTATTATTCTCTATGGAAATTCTTATCCATTTAGTAATTTGGAAATTAAACAATCTTTTTTGTACATGACCTATTGGACAACTCAGGATTCACCAGAACTTCAACCTTTTATTATTTAAAATGGTAGATATAAACAATGTAGACAATAACCACATTCAGAAATACACCTAAATAACATTCATAGTTTTTAAATGAAGGGTTTATATGCAAAAACATGCATAAGAGACAACTGAGAAACCCTGCTTACATACATACACAATGTAGTTGAAATATCTCAAAAATTCTGGGCCACAGCGCATCTGGCAGGGTTATTTTGAGACCCACCATGACATTCTGGTCAATGTTTCTTTTTATTTCAGTGGCATTTGTGTGTGTTTATCATCAGACAGAATTTTATCATTTATGAAAGAAAGGAAAATTCTTATATTGACAAATGATGCAGTCTCATTACAAACCCAATAAGGGTTCTTTGTAGAATCCTTTTACGGGTGATTTGGAAAATAACTTTTTTTCTTTTTTACAATTTATATTTCCACCCAGCATTAAGAATTTACCAAGGCTGACTTCAGCTCAAAGGAACAGGCCAACACAGAGCTGGATGTTGAAGTATTTTTGAAACCCTGAAGCAAGCTCTTGGGAAAAACACGCAAGTGAGAGATTGTCAAGTGCAAAGCATCTTGACACAGTATCACAAAAATAAAATACCTTCTTCCCAGATCAAGCATCCACTTTGGAAGTTGTTGTTCTAAGTTAATAATTATGAGAACTAAGAAAATCAGAATGAATTCAGGCTAAGTTATTGCCTGTGGATATAAGAGAATACGCGAGTGTTTATTTCCAACTGATGTTTATTTTCAGGCAAGACTTCTATAATATGGAATGATCATGACTTTTTTTTCTTTGCAAGGTGAAAATTATGACCCTTGCCATCTTTTCACTGTATTCTACCATCTAAAATTCTGTGTTTCCCAAACCATATTGTATGTTCTAAATCATTAAAGGAATTGGCTTATTACTGTACTAGTGGACATCAGCATGCTTAGACCCATACCAGTGATGTTGCTGTTCCCATAGTAACTGATGTACTTCAGATGGAAAACAGCAAAGGAAAACTGGAAAAGAAGAAAGCGAAAAATCGTTAGAGTAAATAAACTTTCTACTGTTGTGGTATATTTCTGCAAAATGTTCATTGTGTCCCTGGCTCAGCATAAAGCTGCTTCCCTTACCTGTTTAATTACCTTGTGAGAAAACTTACTCTTGAGTGGAAAGTTACTGCAATATGAACCCATCTGTTTTCTAGAACAGTGGCGTGACCGAAGTTTGCTAGTTAGTGCCCTCATGGCTCCAGTTCCCTGCCTCTATTTTGAGATAAGGAGGATTTCACTACTCTTTTGCAAATGGTTTCATTGCAGACTATTAAACAACTTTGCCTGGGTACTCTAGCTCTCCCGGAGTGAGAAGGGGGAAAGGAAGGAAAAGGAAGGGAGAAGTCTGAGCATCTGGGCGAACCTAGCACAAGACTTCTGGATTCCTATCTGGGCTCCAAAAACCAAGGCTCCTAAAAGTTTTATTTGATGTAGTCCTACATTCCCAACAGCATCTAAAGCTAAATGGTTCCAGACACATATAGTGCACAGCTGGTAGAAGGCAGGTAGGAGTCTACTGACAGAAACTTAAGCACTGAAACAAGCTCTGAATATTAAATTTAGACAGCAGCTTCGTGGAGATTATACAACTACCAGGAATAACTGAAAGGTGGAAGCAAACCTGCAGAGATCCAGTTAAAAGCCAAGTACCCTTTCTAAATTTACCTTCAAAGTTAGTCTTAATTTAGAGCTCATCTTAATGACTTGTGTTGAGTTGAACCTCTTTTTAACATCAGAACTACATCTGTTAGAAGCTTTACCACAACAGTGGTGTCACAAAAACTGAGGACAAACCAGCGTTTACGGACTGTGACATTTTATCCAGTGATTTTAGAGGCTTGTGGTGAAGCAAAATAAATCAAAGGAGATTAAGACAATGTGGAATATAAAAAAAAATCTCAGAGAAAGAGCTGGGAAAAGGAAAAAAGAAATTAGATTAATTTACAGTTGGGAAAAACTTTTAGAATCTTATATTTGGAACAGATTCATCCGTGCCTAATTTTTAATCTGGAGAACTTTGATTAAATTTCATACATGTTAAATGAGGGCTAGGAGGGGAGCTAGCAAATACAGATGTTACGGAGAAGCTGTACAGAATATACTCCCTCTTAACGAATTTCCATAAGTCATGTCAACTTTCCTTAGCTAAAGTAAACATTATAAATGTTTCCACAACAACTCTCAGAGAAAACAGTTTTTGCTTCCACGCTCCAAGAAGCTCGGACAACAAAGCACAGCAGATTTACGTATTCTTTATTGCCTTTTAGTTATATCCATTCAAAAGGAAAAGGAAACCCTGTGTTTAATGAGTTGAAAGTGAATCTAAATTACAATGCAGATTTAGGGGAAAAGGAAAAAAAAATTAGAAATTATTAGAATTGATACACAATGTTTTTTAGTCTCCTGAATCTTCCTGATAGGCTTCCAATGAAGACGTGATATCTTTGACACAAGTAATGCTACCACAGTGACATTCTGTTTACTGTCAATTTATTGTTTCTCTAATCTACAAGATGAAGTTGGGTGAAAAAATGTAATTCTATAAATCACACAAAAAGCACAACAGTACTCGCATACAAATAATAAATACTAATATTTTAGGACATACATCCTTAATCTGCTTGTCCTGTGTGGTGAACACACCCATGTATTTCAAGGTGCGTAGGCAGTATTCTGCAGAGATCCTCGTCTGCCTATATGTCATTGCACTTCCTTATCTAGTAGGCCATTGCCATTAAATATATACAGTAAAGAATGATTGCAAAAGAAATTCACAAGTATCTGTTTTCTTCTATGTGATGAAATACATATGCACGAATATGTATATGTTTTCACATGCTGATCAGAGACTGTTAATGTCATGCACAGTACATAGAACAACAGTGACCTCCTCCCATAGATTTCTTTTTATGGCAACTGTTTCAGGACTGATCAGAAATAGCTTAACAAATAACCTCTCCGCAGTTTTTAAAGCACATTAAACACATCTTTAAGTAGCTACTTGAAGTCCAGAAAGATGCACATAAGGAGCCTACCTTGCCTGGTGACTGCTACAGGACTTCACTGAAATAAATGGTGCTAAATGCAAATGAGCAAAGAATGAGTACTGGTGCTGCTCATTCAATATCAGTTTGCTATCAAACCAGAACAGATCTACTGTTTTTATTTTATCTATCTAGAACCAGATGAGGTAATCAAATACTGTGCCCTGAAGATAATTTCCTAAAGCAAAATGCCCAATGCATTGCATTTTAGACACCAAAGACCAGGTTCTGGTCACATGGTTTCATAGATAATGAAGTAAATAAAGACTACTTCACAGTTGAATGATATCAGTGAAAAAAAGCAGACAAACTTTAAGAATGATTCCATGATTAAAATTCCCCCAAACTGTACTAAGCATTCATCTGGGAGGTGGGCAGAACTCTGAGTTCCATATAGGGCTTGGGTAGTGGTTTGTGGGGTTTTTTTTGGCAGGAGTGGGTGGGGGAACAGGATCTTTTTTTTCCTTTTAGATGTAAGCCTGAAAGCTTACAGTCTCTTTTGGAGGGTGACCAAATCTGCTGAAATTTTCTTAGAGGTAAACTTCCATCTTGATGGGCTTTCTATCTTCCCTCTCTTCACAATTTGTTATATTTCTCTTTACTTACCCTCCTGTTCATAAGGGATCCTTCTCCTTCTCCAAGTGATAGAGGAGCCAACAAGGAGAAGTGCTATGCTGGACCGCATTCTCATCATTAAGGAGGGGCTGGTGGGGAACGTGGAGCTCAGAGCAGCCTTGGCTGTAGTGACCACGAAATGGTGGAGTTCAAGATCGTTAGGGCAGCGAGGAGTGAAGGCAGCAAGCTTACTACCCTTGGACTTCAGAAGAGCAGACTTTGGCCTCTTCTGTGATCCATTTGGTAGAGTACCGTGGGACAAAGCCCTGAAGGGAAGAGGGGTCCAAGAAAGCTGGTTAATATTAAAGGATCACCTCCTCCAAGCTCAGGCATGATGCATCCAAACAAAGAGGAAGTCAGGCAGAAACGCCAGGAGACCTGCATGGATGAAGAAGAAGCTCTTGGACAAATTCAGACACATAAAGGAAGCTTACAGAGGGTTGAAGCAAGGACAGATAGCCTGGGAGGAATACAAAGTAATTGTCTGAGCAGCCAGGGATCAGGTTAGGAAAGCTAAAGCCCTAATAGAATTAAGTCTGGCCTGGGACGTCTGGCCTGGGACGTCAAGGGAAACAAGAAAAGCTTCTACATGTACATCAGTGATAAAAGGAAGACTAACGAAAACACGGGTCCTCTCTGGAAGGAAATGTAACACCTAGTTACCTGGGATTTGGAGAAGGCTGAGGTACTCGATGACTTTTTTTGCCTCAGTCTTTATCAGCAGTTGCTCTAGCCACACCACCCAAGTCGCAGAAGGCAAAGGCAGGGACTGGGAGAATGAAGAACTGCCCACTGTAGGAGAAGATCAGGTATGAGATTATCTAAGGAGCCTGAGGGTGCACAAATCCATGGGACCTGATGAGATGCGGGTCCTGAGGGAACTGGTGGATGAAGTTGCTAAGCCACTATCCATCATATTTGAGAAGTTGTGGCAGCTCAGTGAAGTTCCTGATGACTGGAAAAGGGGAAACATAACGCACATTTTCAAAAAGGGAGAAAAGGAAGACCCAGGGAACTACAGGCTGGTTATCAGCTATAATAGGAGCTGCATTGCATAATCTACTGCTGAAAGAGTTTTCACCTCCGTTGCTACTTGAATAATTTGTTTTAGCACTACACAGAACTCAGAACTTGCTGCATTCAGCACAATTACTGCCTACATAGTGTACATTGCTGAGCTTTTCATCTGAAAAAGGGCATTTAAATATGTTCCTTTTCCCCCTACTGTATTTCAACTATAATTATATGATACACTAACTTTTACAGTTTGTCTGCTTTACAGTGAGGTGCAGTGGTCTGGCACAAATACTGAAATGAAGGGTCATCATTTATTTTCTACTAGGAAATAGTAGAAATAGGAATTTCTACTAGGAAATAGTTCTATTAGGAACTGTATTTTCATTGTTCACAAAATTAACTACACAAAAGTCAGAATTCAATGCCTTTATGATATTTCAGTCAAAATAATGAGGAGTACTTTAAGAAACGGAATGGGTGATGTTTTTTAACATACCCACGTGCAAGATGAGTAAGAGAAAAATGTGCAAGTCAACATGTCAAATAATAGGAATGCAGATGGAAACAAATACTTATGTGGATGTAAAATTTCAGTTTTATATTTGATCACCAGGGAAAACTAGCATACTGCTAGTTAATGGTGGTTACCATGCTATTTGGTAATGGGTTTAGATGGCAATTTATGCCAAATATTAGTTAAGTTGTACCATAAATTATCATGATTAATATGTGTTTAACACTGTAGTAAGAACATTGGATTATCATTACTCCTAAATGCACCTGGACTAATTTTTAGAATGCAGTTTGCTAAACATCTGAAGCCTGGTCCTATATATTCACAAATGCAGAAAGGTAGAAAAACCTGGGAAGTGAAGATTTTTAAATAGTATCAATATTAATTATGTGGAACAGCTCAGGTGAATGATAAGTAATTGTGCATCTTTCATCACCTCACTCAGATTTGCCTCCTAGAGAAAATCAGGAAAACCACAGCACAGTTGGAGCAGGAATCGGATAAAAGAAGTGCAGAAAACTTCCCTTCCCCTTTCACAGAGCAGCAAATTTTACTTAAAACAAATTAACCCTTCAACAGCCCTTTCTTCATCAAAACATTTCTTACTTTTCTGTTTTTCATTATTTAATGGCCGGTTTACTGCTATAGACTGAAAACACGTCTTTGTTCCAGAGACAAGATGTGATTAAATGCTCAACAAAAATGCCAGAATAACATAGTCTCTAACAAATCTTTGAAACAGTTTTCAGAGAAGTTGTGTGTCACAGATATATTACTTTTATAAGATTCTTGTATGTATTTATATCTGAAAATTGATACATAAATGATATGTTAAGACAGACATATAATTTCTGTCTTAATAATAGAAAATTGGTATCTAATATCCAGAATAATTATGGTAATGATTTCTCACTAAGAATCTCCCTATGTCTAGACTAAAATAGTCTATCATGGTTACAGATTATTTCCCGAACACTCATGGGTTGGAACTGCTGTTCGCTGGTGATGTGATTTACCAAGTTTTCCACTGAAATGGAGAGATTAAACTTTATGAAAATCCTGCTTCCCTTATTTCAGCAAACAAATAGTTTATACTCATTAATTGGGACTCACAATCATAACAATATTTTCAACAGGCCTTCCTAATAGAATCTGAGTTGGTCATGAATTAACTGCTCCGTTGAGTTTCATTTTGTGAACACCAAATACTTTGACCACAGCTAATCAATTTTAAAACACTCTGCCCACAAAACTCCTTGTTTATTGAATAGTAAATGTGGTTGGATGGGCATTCAGTTGTAAGCCATGGTTACAAGTCCATAATAGAGCTGAAAAGGTATCAGACTAAAGGAGATCCCTGTCCAAGGATAAACAGGAGGAACTGACATTGAAAAAAGAAAATTAGAGCTGACCAGATGGGTCAAAGTTGGTAAATTAGAGGCATTATAAGAATATTAATTGGGAACTGTGGGGTAAGTTTAATCTGATATTCTATGACTTAAGATGTCTCCCAAGAAGTCATGGCATATGTAAAAAAAAATCCTCCATCCATTAAAACCCATATAACTGTTGTCCTGCATATCAATAAGAATGTAGAAGAGAAGCCACCTGCACACTTGCTGTCTGTACTAACATAACATGGCTGGCTAGCCAAACATGTAGTATTTCTGGTTTTTATCAATAACAAAAAAAAAGGCTTCTAGTATTAATATTACTCATGCTTAAAACTCAAAATTATTTGTCCAATTTCTCAAACGGGTAGTTCCATTTACATTTCTAACTCCTCAATACAATTCCATAAATAAGAATGGAGCAAGAATTTAGTTTATACATCTAGGAAAAAAAAATACAGCTTTTCATTTGCAAGGTTCTCTTCATTCAATTAAAAAATAGCAACGCGTAGCACATTTTAGCGGTAACCTTTAAAGTTTCACACAGGGAAGCAAATATCCTTTTAACATACTCTGCATATCTTAGTTTTTAAAGTATGGATAAGCACATGAATACAGTTTATGTGTAGCTAAGTGCCTACCTGAGGTAAAGATAAAAGAGGAGAACAAAGAGAAATACCTTTGGAAAGCTGTTCCTATGATTTTTCATATCCTAGGTATGAAAGCAGTTTTCAAACCTATCCGAAAAGAACAGAAAAAAATAAGAAAACAAATTTCTTAAAAAGAGAATTTAGCTGGGAAAAATGATGACAGCTCACATATTATAATATAAGGCAACGGCAAAATGGTCTAAGTTTCATTTCACCTTCTTCGGTTAGAAGACAGACAGAAGAGCACCCAATAAATCAAACTCATCTTCAGTGTAAAACTGAGAACTGGCCTCTTCTCATCAGTCTCTCGGAAGAGATGGACTGCAGATCAGTTACAGATGCAGTGGTCAAGTGAGATTATCAGAGAAAAGCTTGTCTTCTACTGCTAAAATGTGCTGCTTTAGTCTACATAATTGCCTTCCTGGATGACTATTAAGTACTCTAGCGTTATTACATGTGCTTTTCAAAAAGTTTAATTTCCTTGGAAATAATTGTTTTAGGTTGCTTCATGTAAAGACTTGCTGTTATACTAAAATCCATTAATGCGAATATTTGCGATGGTGTTCTCAGTATCCTTTAATAAGCATCAATGGTGAATTGCCATTTGATAAATATTTCACCTTTTCTGTCAAAATAACGACAACTAACAGCTGGATTTTGTTAGGAAGGGTATTTCTGAAACAGGCACTGCAGTTATCTTTCCATATGCAGAACTGGCACAGAGGGGCAGAGGATTTCGTCATTGGAAAGCGTACTTCGGGTGGCCTGCTTTCTGCAGCAAGGACTCTACAGCCAGCAGAAGCACATAACTGTACCACCACATCAACTGAGCAGGCAGCATCTCTATGACATGGAAATGAGAAACTAGTCTGAGCCCTATAATCATTAATTTCAAGGTAGGGACTCCTAACCTGCTGCTATGTTTTCTAATTACTATACATCTTAACTGGAGGGCGGGGAAAGAAGTAATACAAGGATAACAGAGAAACAAGTGGTGATTCTCTTTCTCTTGCTCTCTTCCTTCTCTTTGAGCTTTATTTGTGTTTTCAGGGGTAGAGAGGAGGAGAAGATATAATGGGGGATCTTTTGGTTTCTTTCCTTTACCTGATGCAGAATGAGATACCTTCTAGATCCAATTTTCACAGAAAGCAATTTCTAGCGTGGGGAAGTTCTTAACTGCAGAAATGTTATCCAGAAGGTAAGGAGATTGGGGCATACCTTGTTCCACTTATTCAAGGCTGACAGACAGTCGTTTGGAAATATTATCTGTTATCATCAGCTTTAGAGTGTGTTATCATCAGCTTCAGAGCAAGCATGAAGTATATGTATTTTCCCCCTCAGCATCTGCACGAGTGAGTTCACTTTAGTGCAACATAAAATCCAGTTTTCAGGACATTTGAAGAAATATTCCAAAGTGCCCGAAGTGTTAAAAATCAAAAAATTGGGGCAGAAAGTATCCATCCTGGCATGTTAGTCACTTTTGATCACTACCCACAGGCAAATGTTAATGAATAAAACTGCCAGAGCTGCTGGTTTCTGTTCACATACCCTAAAGGACAGTCCTCTTTACAACACACAGCAGACACCTCCATTTGAAAATGCTGAAATGGGACAATTCAACTTTGTTGCTCAGAGGGAACCCAACTGTATTTTTACATAGGCGGGAGAGAATGAGTTCTGTCTTTTCCATACAGCAATGGTAGCAAGGAAGGAATCTACAATATATTACTATCTGATCATCCTTAGATTAACTAAAGCAAGAAAGGCTCTGTTGTTGCACATTCTTTCTTGTCCCCCCCACTGTAGTCTACTGACACTTATAGTCTCTGCCATAGTCTTTGTATAGACATCATGGTTCAGTGATAGCCTTTGTCTTGACATCAAAAGGAACTATAAACTCTCTGAGGAAGAGAATGCTCACATTTAATTTCATGATGACTGGGAATTCTGGTTATTGCTGTAGGCGAAACCACAATCAGTAAAGGAGAGCACCAATAAACAAGGGGCTTATTCCAGGTTCAGACAGATGAACATGATAAGTGACTCAAAAATAGACAAATATAAAAGTGTTCTGAGTATATACATTGTGTTACAAAGAAATCTGCAGATATTTTGTGAGAAGAATTTTGTTTTTCCTACCATTTGTGCTCTTGCAGCGCTCTTGTTCTTTGCTCTGTGGCAACCCAGTGCTGCTGCAGCCATGAAATTCTTTCCAGAGATGAACAGATAACAGTCCTTCTAGCCGTAATAATTCATGCCAGTTAATGGTTACTTTTTTTCCCACCTCCTAAATTTTAAGGAAATTCTTTCAGAGGGAAAAGCACTCTCAAATGCATTTTAATACCTTTCCCTTCTCTTTGCACAAACCTACAGAAATGGATACCCTCATATGCAGTACAACTCCCCTCTGAAGGCTTGCAGGCCAGAGCCAGCTGCCAAACTATCAAGATGGCAGAAAATCAGCATCAAGCACTGTTGAACAGGGTACAACATTTCATTCCTTGCCCCAGAGCCCAGCTTCACCCGTGCAGTGCTACTACATCCAAATACAATCATTATGCCGGCTCATTACGAAAGTGCTCCTAAATGCAATGAACACCTGAAAACAATCCACATTTACCTCTACCAGCAAAAATATAACATCAGATTTGCATTTCAAAGCTCAGGGTTCAAAACAGGCATGAAAAAAGAATGTATTTCTCCCCATTCCAAAACTTTTTCAGGTCATTGTCCTAGAACAACACCAGATTTTAATTAAGTTTAATCTTGTAGCTAGTAAAAAAGCATTGAAAGTCTTTTTACGTATATTAAAAACTCCAGGTAAATGGCTGTTTTCTAAAAGGCGGATGGAGTGGGAGCAGAAAACATGCAACATACCCTGGGAACTTCCCAGTTTGAAATTATAACGTCTCAAAATAAGCATATGCAAGACACTTCAGCTGAATTAATGCTCTGTATACTCTTTACAAGTGTTAACAAAGACTGGGAGAATATCCTAGGACCTAAATCACCATGGTAAAAAATAGATAAATGATAAACTGAAACACTGCTGATTGTGAAACTGAGATTAGCTATACTGTGATATGATATAATGTTCCATTTATCACAGAAGAGGCTTTTGGGAGACCAGCAGTGGCAGGGCATACCTTATACTCCGTAACACCTACCATAAGGTATCTTGAAATACTCTACTGTGCAAAAAAATGAATTACATTAACATAAGTCGGTGATAGATGCAGCAAAATGCAGCCACACATAGTTAATATCATACAGCCCAAGACATTACAATCAATTTCACAAGAGTGTATTGACAATAATTCAGAAGTTATCTCTTTCTGTCATATTATAGTTCTCCCTGGACAACAACCAGAAACAGAAGGAACTGAAGTTTATGATCATGAAAAGAGATCAATGTTCCTAAAAGTACAGAGCACTTTCTAGCAGAGCTTTCTGAAACATATGTAAGTTCTGAATTAATACAGTTTGGGTTTCTAAATAAATTATTAGGGTATATGAAATATGAGCCACGTGTAAAGTGAGTTGCTTGCCCTGCTCAGTGAATCACAGTATTCACTGTAATGACTAGTTAGTATATTTGTTTATCACTGCCCCCTGCTAAATGGAATGCTAGACGTTTTCATACATATTTCTTGTTGGTATGGCAGATAAAACAGATTTTTTTAATGTATAAACGTAAAAGCGTGCTATCGAAGAAGTCATGAATGACAGCTGTATGCTGAGCTAAAGCTATTCCTTCTCTTCAGCATTCCCTGTTCTCATGCTCCTGATGGCTCAGTGCTCAATAGGATGGTAGTTTGGGAATCATGTCGCTAGAGGCCTGGTCCTCAATGTGATGCACTGCAACGTATCTTCATACTGAACACAAGATTCAGGAAGATGCTTCAAGAAGCAGGTGCCCAAGGAATTTTGGCCTAAAGCTACTCTCTTAAATTACAAAATTTCTCCTTCAAAATCATATTTAAACTATTTTTTAGTGGGAAGAGGTGAAATTTCACAGCACCACGGAAAATTAAACCATACATATGTAGTACTCTAAACACAGCAAACAAAATTTAACATTTTAATCAACACCAGCTGCTGTTCAAAACCTGCTTAGGGATTACCAAAATGTAGATGACCTCTAGAAGAATGAAACAGAAGAGGAAGCCTGACACAAGACACGGGCCTGTAGAAGACAGAGTAATTCTTCTCTTTGTTTGCATAAAAACTAATCCTGAACTTTCTAATATCCCCAGATCTAGTATTCATGAGCGCTCAGGTAGGTTCTTAACTACTCCTTCATCAATGTTTAGCTCTTAGTTTCTACTTTCTGAATATCCCAAGTCATAGTGGTCGAGTCATTTGTGCATAATGATGCAGGAGCACTTACAGAAGGAATATCAGCGTTCCATCTTGGCATCTGAATGTGAACAGGTGAATTTTGGGTTCCTTGCTCTAGTAATCACCACTATTTGTGATATTCAGGTTGCGGTGACTACCCAAAACATTATCAGCTTCTGAAGAAACTACTGCTACTAAACTGCAGAAAACCTTGGGTTGAAGAGCTGCTCATGGCTTCTGTTTTCCTGAATACTTTGTCAGGCAGAACCAAAACCACTTCATTCTGCGCCTGAACTTGAGAGGTATAAGCCACTGGTTTCCTCATCCAAATTTATTACTATTCTAAAATGCAGGGAGAGGAAGGAAATCTGAATCCTATATAACTACTGACTTTATTTTGGATTATTTAATGAGGATAATGTTCTAGTAAGCCTGCTGACACCTCCTTCTCAGGAAAGGACTTTGAAAGAGATATGAAAAGACAGATTAACAGTTTTTTGCTTAAAATATTTAGCAGTCATAGCATAGTGTATACATGTCACACAGAGAAACGTCCAGAGAACTCTTCGGTTGCTGTTTAGTAATGTTTTTGGAAAAGGACGGAATTCTACTTAGCTTACAAGTGTATAATTCCAGAAAGCTCATTGAACGCCCGTAGTGTAAGTTGACAATATTACTGTTCAAGGCCATTTTTTAATGGTATAGATATTTCTGAATATAAATAGCTGATTGTAACTCATTTTAAAATAAGAGAACACAGAATCATAGAACCACTTAGATTGGAAAAGACCTTTAAGATCATAGAGTCCAACCATAAACCTAACACTGCCAAGTCCACCAAACCTATTCCTGGAACAACTTAGGGCAGTGTCCTTGAGAGACATTTGCATGCTTGTCTGAAGTCTGAAGGCAGAAAGACAGTCCAACATTAAAAAAAAAGAAAATCTATTAGACAACCATACAAACATAAGCATATGGTCTACACCAACAGCACACCAACAGTATCAGGACATCAAGCTGCATCTGGAAATCCAAGCTTCAATAATTAATATTTTTTACACTACCTTATATGAGCCTCAACCAAGTAAAGATTTAGCTAGATACCCAGAAAGACATTCTCTGACCTCTGGGTACTCACAGATTGCCTCTGTAACCTCTTTGCATATACAATAAAAACCTTAACTGAGAGCTGAAATAATTGCAGTTTATCTAATAAAAAACTTCAGTATGTGCAATATATGAAGAGTTTTAAGTATTGTGTCATCTGTGGTTGGGTAAGATTTTGGTGAGAAATGGGAAAGAGAAGGAAATGAGGGTGGACTGACCGGCTAAGATGAGATTCTGAGTCTTTTAGCTGTACATGGAACATTAATGTTTGTATAGCTTGTCTATACATAAAAATAGTCAAAATCTTAAAGTTATTTGGAATAGGAGCAGGAGCATCTTACTCATATTTTAGTATGATTTACCTTGAAAGTATGCCTGTAAGTGCCTCTGAGTAATTCTAGGTGGGGATAACGTCTTGGAGTTTTATACAAAAGCAATTTTTCTTGTGAAAGAACAGTGCAATTAATTATTAGAATATTTCCATTAGCTGGATGTTGTATGTTTTCTTATCTCTGTGCTGAGTTATTTCAAGCACAGACTAATAAGTGACTGAATTTCATGTAGCAAATTGCAAGTAGTGGCAGAATCACAACTGAAGGATTTTTAGCCTTGAGCGCTTATTCAACCTCATTGCCCCTCTCAAGTGCGTTTACCTGTAAAATGGTAATTTGAGGCAGAGGAGGTTGAAATGGATTATAATGGATTTCCAAGGATCCTAAATGTCTTATATAGCAAAGCCTTGTTTGTCTCATTCAAGTACAACTGTATACTCCCATTCCATTCAATAATGTGTTTCTCCTAGTATCCCATGAGTCGAAGTTGTACCTAAACCAAAACACCTCTTCTAAGATGTCTGTGGGTGGAGAACTTTGTAAAACATCAGATCTCTGAAGGATTCTAACTGGCTTTAAAAACAGCAAAGCGGAGACATTAAAAATGTAGGGTTTTTAATGGAAGAGGACAGAAAAGAAAGTGTGAGAACTGGGACACTGTCATTGACTTTGGCTAAGAAAAAAATAAAACAAGGATCCCCTAAGTCTAATCATCCTCAGAGTTTAATTAGAAAACACTTATGTTACAAATAATAAAAGATACAGTGGAATGGCACAAACCAGACAAAGTCTATGCTAAATACTTCCTTCTAATATTGAAATTTGTACTTTCTATAAAAAAACATATTGTCCAGTGTATAAATTATTGCCATTCCTCTCTTACCGCTGTCTACCAGCCTGCTGTTGAAGATTACATCTGTACACTTGAGTACTTTTGGATTTGCTGAGCCAAAATCAGTCGGGTTAGTCTTCACAATTTAAACAAGTGTTTTATACTAACCCAGACTATTTTCCCTCAAATGGTTAAGGAAATGCTTATAAACACTCCTCTACATATCAGTATGTGGAGACAGTCAATTTAACAGATGGGCAGAAAGGAGCAGGATCCCATCCATTACCTAAAATAAATGGATTTGCCACAGTGCACGTACTGTCGTCATATAGGTGCCGGCCCACCAACCTCTATTATCGGGAGACTACCCTATCTCAGTCCCATATCTAAGTGAGAATTCTCATCATTTCATTATTTATTTGGTTTATAACATTTTGATAAGAATGTTTAAAAATCTGGAACCAGTGCTAGAAAATGGAATAATGGAATTCAAACAAAGTAAAAGGCAAAAGCAGAAAATAATGCCTTATTTTGCATTACCTCCTCTCTTTCTAAAGCTAGATACTTTGGAAAACAAAGCACAAATCAGAAGGCAGTTTTCCTCAAAGCCAGAACATTGTTAAACCAATTGTTAAAACATATTTGATGACACAGTAACACTGAATGCTTTAACATCCGTTAATTGCATTAACTTAACTAAAACTAAGTATCATTAATTGTTAGTGTGCCGGCATTGCACAGGGAGAATGAAGGAGGTGGAAAGATTCTGTAGAAAATTTTATCAGTGGACCTTAACAGAAAGGCTGTTCTCTCTGTAAATAGGTATATTCTTCTACTGAATTTACCAGAACAGAAATACTTGCTGCAAAGCTGATTTGTATGGGAAGCTTGCACCATTTTCACCACTTGCAACGTATTTCCACCAGAGTGGCAATGTATACTCCCATACTGGTCCAGCTGAAGCCAGGCATCTGGTGACATGCATGCTCTGAACCTCTACCACAATAGCATGTTCGTTTCTTTAATCCCAGCAGATAATAAAAATGCTGTGATCTCTTCTGATTTTTATTTTTTTCCGGTGTACCAAATTTATTGAAATGTACTTTGGGTAGAGCTTCAGACAGTTAACCCTCACTCGGAGTTTGTTCCCATCCGGATACTGTCTCGCTCTCCCAGTAAATTCAGCCAATGTCATCCTTAATAATCGTCACAGTGATTTCACAGTCATGTTGAACAGGCAGAGGTGTAACACTTGTCCAGAAGCACTTTCAAGGACAATATTTCTTAACCTTTTTTAGTCCAAAGTCTACTTGACTTTCCTGAAAAAATCCACAGCCCACACCCTGTCATTAATGCAAACCTAAAGCGTTGTCATGATCATTTCCACTATATTAATCAAATAAAGTTTAGGCTGAATTTGAAATAATTGTTTTTTATTGTTCCTTTTGCTAGTGTGGGAATAGATGTGTACGTTGTGATGGTTTTTTCACCCACCTTCTGATGTCCGATGGATCACCAGCACTTCACTGATCCAGGGCATCTTTCCATCTCTCACTTGGCAACTCCATCTAGATTGCATAAGCTGCTGACATGCCAGCAGTAACCACGCCACATTAATAGGAGCTGTAGCTCATCAGGATTGGATCTGAAAAGCAAGAAAGATGGTGCTAATGATCATTTCAGCTATGCACATTTGGGCTCTGTCTGGTGTTACGGATTGAACGCTTTCAATCAATTTCAACGGAAAAAAACGCCTGTATTTCAGCTGGAAAAAATTGCTATAAAATGTTTTCACTAGACATAGGAATTATTTTTACAAACAAAACAGAAAAATAAGAGCTTTCTAAATGTCAAGGAAGGGACTCGTTAGTCTGTATTTCTTAACCCTGTTTCTGGATTTTCTAGTATACAGCTGTGTAAGCTTATATAGCCCCCCCTTTGTATTGCAATTAATACATTAGTAAAATATAGATTACGTTATCCTTCCCATTGCTTAATATTGGTTAATGTAAAAGCACCTATATCCTTGAAAGAAAGCTCCATCAAATCTTAAATCCCTTATTCACTCAGGCAGTCCAATAAGAGTTTAGCCTTAGTGAAATTAAATAAAAATGAAGAACCTGGTATTTTTGCCTTAAGCGATCAAATGTTACCAGTTTCGTATGCAGGCAGCTCTCAGAACTTTACAAAACTTGAAAGACAGAAAAAAAAAATGTTCAGGATGATTAGGCAGTGATCAGACCGTAGCGCCAAGCAAGGCGATGTTCCAGGAAGCCTGGACGTAAATGAAGTGGGAACAGTTATTTCCTCTCCTATTGCCACAGTAATGAGGAAGCTTCTCCCTTGTGTTCAGCACAAGGTGTTTTCTGCTTAGTTTCTGTTAGGGATGGTGTACAGATTTCTGAGAAGCAATGATATCTGGTTTAAATACACACCACTCAGTACCCAGGTAACTACTGGAGAAGATACGTCTTGTTAACAACCTGGATATCAGATTTCCACATCATCTAAGTGTACTAACAACTGACTAAATGAAAGAGAACAGTGTCTCTATAAACAAGCTAATATATGTGGAGTGAATCAATATGTCTGAGAAAACACCTCTGGTTAAAAGCATTATTAACATAATTCTTTATTTTAAAGTATCAGGTGTAAGTAAACTGTAGAGATTTGTTCTCCCACCTAAACATTGGGGATTTTTCCCTCTTGGGAACTATGTTTTAATTTTTGGCAGAGTCTGTCTGACTATTTTGGCATCCTTGAAAGAGTTTTATAAGGGGAAAAATATGTTTTTCCTTCTCAAAATACAGTGAAGAAGTATACATAACTGATTGCTATACTTTTCTAAGTAGAAATCCTTTTTATTGTACAATAAGGCAGTGGTACAAGGCAAAGACCTTGAGGAAGAAGCTCGCTCAAATCCATACTTCAGTTAGCATCAATATTAAATAGGGCTTAATGTGCAGCTGTTTCTTTCAGCTTTAATTTAATTTTATTTTGGTTAGAACAGACACTCCACAGTTGTAACCCCAAAATGCCATCTTTAATTATTCTCCGTTCCTATTTTTTCCATTGTGGATGCCCAATTTCAACTCAGCACCTTTGCATTTTCGGAGCAGCCACGGCACCCCCAAATCCCCCTCCCTTCTCTCTGTCTGTTTTCTCCAGTCCCAGAATTCAGGACAGCTTTGGAATGAGCTGACAGGCGAAAGTGTAATTATCTTTCAGACACAGTCTGCATGAGAAATTAAGACATCAGTTGAAGACTGGAAATCTAGCACTAGCCTAACCACCAATTTGTGCCCATGCACTTGACCCAGCTGTAGTGTGTGAAGATTAGACATGATATCCATTAGTGTTTTAGTTGTTCTGATTGACAGCCAGGTCTTTTGTGCTTCAGTTGGTGTTTGGGTACTCACAGATAGAGAACAATTACTTTGACATTCTTATTAATTGATTTAACGTTAGTTAAAATGTTAGTTTGTAAAAAATAAAAGAAAGGAAGAAAAAAGGCAGAAGAGGTGGAAAAGTCTCCTGCATGTTGTAAAACCTTTTGTGTGTCATTTGAAGTGACATATGTAGGGTATTGGTTTTTTAGTGGTTTTTTTTTTTCTAATTACTCTATTCTTTCCTGAGTGACTGCATGTCTAAACTGCCTTCAAAGAATTAAACCCTTTATTTTACTGCTCTTAAGTCTTTCTGGCTTGTGGTGGCTGTTGACAATTGCCTTGCTTGAGACATTAGCCCCAAGACATCATATAACAAGATACTAAGTGATGCCACAGATAGCAGGAGGAGTACTTACTGCTCTGAAAACTGCAGTTGATTAATGATTGATGGGAATCATACTTAACTATTCTAACAGGAGGAAGGTGCAAATAGCTCTGCTTAAAAAAAAAAAAAAAGACAAAAAAAGCGTGCTTCATTTCAACATCCTCCAACCTTACATAAAAACACAGTATCATACCTAATTATTATATTGTCTGAGCTGATATTAGGATGGTTCGTTCAGACTACTTGTGATAAGCCCCGGTGAAGAATTATAATCAGACATACAAATCAGTCTTATTCCGGAGTTTCTTTTCTTCAACAAAAGAAACCCCGGCAAGACCTTTTCATGCTAAGTACAGACTTCAGTGGATTCTTACTTACTGAACATTATAAAATAAAGGGAATTGTCAAATGAAAAGAGAAGAAAACCTTAATCCTATCCCCCAAAAAGTGTATTTGATTGATGTCAGTGAGTGAGGGTTTTATCCTAGATATTTTACCACCAAGCAGGTGGACAAAATATCATAGCAGTATGACAGCATAGACCTTCTCCACAGTAATAGGTATTAACTAAAAGACATACAGACTGCTTGAAAAAACATAAACTGTTCAGCCAAGAAATATTTAATTACGCATCCTTTAACCAGCTAGTCTAATTTGGTTGGTATTCAGTATGGGTAAATAACGCTTTTTTGTGTGGAAAGAGCAACTAAAGAGATGCTCAAGTAGCACAAGTCTTGGGGTAATACTCAGAAGAAGATTGAATTTCCTTCTTTTAGTCCGACAGCTGAGGAAGACAGTCACAAATATCTTTGACTTTTCTGCTATATGTATCAGACAATATATCTTTATGGTACTTTGCTGGAAACTTTAAGACCTTATGCATCTTCTTGCAGTCCAGACTTAACTTCTTGTGAAAATATTTTTCTGTTTTTTCCTGGTTTTCTTTTTTTTTCCTTTTTCTTCTTGATACTTCTGTGGCTTATTATCCTATTTCTGACTTCCTCATAGCAAGCAAACTGCAAAATCTGCAGCTTTATATCTTTTTCTCATGTGTTAGCATTATCTAAGACTTATTGGGTATTAAGAGTTTTGTCTGGATTGTTTCCTTTGTTTTAATTTTTGAAATAAGACCTACTGATACAGTATTATGCCTTTTCACTACCAAAAGCACATACTTGCCTTTTAGTTGATATTGTATGAGATTCATAAGAAAAAAAAAAAAAGTTTCACATTACCTATTCAGCTGCCACACAGATACAGGGAAGCATTAACACATGGCTGCAACGCTTTACATGTAGTAAAATAAAAAAAATACAGCATCACTGTTGTAAAATACTTGCTAACAAGCTTTTTTCAAGTTTTTGAGGTTTATGCTATAGAGTAAAGAAAGAGGCCATAGTAATGAAAATGAAAGTGCTTACCCTGCAGCAGTCATAGAAAGAAGCAATGTCCTGAACATACCTAATGCATTTTCAGGTATTTCCTTAACAATAATAGCCAGAGGAAACACAATTATATAAAAGCTTCAATATATATTTGTCAGAAAGTCAGCATTCAGCAAATCTGATTCCAAGTAAATCCTGTATCTGCAGTCTTAGTAAAACATATGTGGTTTCTTACCAGGGAAATTCTTAATCATATATATGGCATATCATAAACGCGATAACAGTTTAGAGCAGTTTCCCGAGAAGACTGAAAAAAAATGCATGCATTAGTAACTTTATGGCTTTGGTTCTGTAGTGTAATCAATAGTGACTGTTAGGCCTAGGTCAGGACTTCTAACGACCTTGTGGTGTGACATTAGGCAGCAGAGACTGTGTTTTGTTAGTCAGGAAACCGATGAGCAGAAGAGGCATGGTTCACCTCCTACACACAGAAAACTTCCCTCCCTATTAATTATGTCCTGAATGAGTAACCTTTTATTCCTTACTACACTGTAACTTCTCCAAACTCTTAATCTGCAGAAAATTAATACCTGACAATGCTGTATGTTTTTATGCATGCATATAAAACACAAGATGCCATAGTGATGAAGAGCACATAAATTACTAGGTGTGTAAATTTGCTGTATGTCCTGCATGTCCTAATAGTAAGCAATCCTCATATTTTTTCAAGACATAGCAAGCCGTATTTGTTGGTCACTATGTGGTTAATGAACACCTTTCAGCTAGATTTTTATCAGACTCTACCTAACTAATGAAATCCAGACAGTTCCAGCCTAAACTAACCAAAAGATTTGTAATTAAATGTACCACCCAAGAAGATTGATATCACCTAGCAATTGGTTAACACCCGAAGCCTTGGAAAAGACCTTGAAGGGCACTGTGAGAAGAAAAAAAAAAGCCTAACCTAACTTCTAGTTCACGGGCTGTCTGGGACTTAGGGAGAGCTCCTCTTCTAAGAGAGTCATTACTATTTCCATGACTTCCTCTCTTTCACGAAGTGTGTTGTTTTCCCTTGTCACCTCAAGGTTAAAACTAAAGTGTGATAAACAGCATGTAGCAAGAGCTAAAACCAACGGCAGAGCAGAAATGTCAAGCCAGTTATTTCATCTAACTGAGAATATTAAAGCTTCCTGCTTGGGGGGAAAGGCCTTATTTCAGTGGGAGGGTCATGACTAGTGAGCGTACCAGACAGCACAGTGATGGCATATGGAGCATTTTAGTTCTGGGTCATTGGGTTCAAATCTGACCTAGCTTTTAGTAGCCAGTAGTAATTACCATCTGTTGACTATTAGTGGCTATATGAATTGGTCCTCTGTCTAAATCCTAGTAAAATTTTTCCCTCACACAGATAGAGAGTATTCCAGATTTTGTTAGGTATCTCACCACCTTTTTGTCCCCCTGCAGGATGGCCACCTCTCAAGAAATCATCCTCTTTTTCACAGAATTGGGCCCTACAGGAAGGATTCAGGCTTATTAGGGAGGATGTGTGCACTGGTGCTTATCATGTGGTACCTGCTGTGCAGATAAAGGGAAATGTTCATGCTCCAGGGCTGCCAGTCTGGCCACCTCTTATAAAGTCAGAAATTTTAAAGCTAGAGAGGAGCATGAAAACCATCTCATCAAATCTCCTGCATTTCACATGCCATACAACACAATAATCAAAGAAGCGCTACACTCTTCAATACTGTTCTAAGCTATAGCACTCCTATAGTGTGCTCATCTGCTCTTGTTGATCCAAGACAGTATTGATAGAACAGTACTTTCCTAAGTACGTTGATAAACAAAATAGTGTTACCATTGATAACCAGTACCTTGAGTCTGAATTTCTTTAACTGCAGCTTCCAAATAGGTGATTTGCTATCGAGAGCCGAATATCATTGGAGACCTTTTCTTCAGGTAGGTAGTGCATGCCATGACAAACTCCACTGAATCTTAAGCTTCTAAAGGCAAGTGTCTTTCAAATTTCAAAGCATTCTTGGATGCTTTGAAAAGCATTTTAATGAAAGAAAGAAAATTTTCAACTTTCATTCTGAACACAGCTGGGATTTTTATTGCTATAATCAGAGAAAATGTCATCTCCTTACTTTATGTCTCCTGCCTTTCTTTTTAAGGCTGTTATGTAAGTATTTTAGTAACATCAGTGCACTCGAAATTCATTTCACATAATCTTTAAGGCCTGCAAGATATTGTAATTCATGTTGCAAGGGCATGTTACAGTCTTAATTCCTATATACTTTAATTTGCATTTGGCCTCTTTAATGTTCATCAAATCAGGTCCCTGTATGAAGAAATCCAAATGTATAGACTTTCTCCAGCACTTTTTACCATTCCTTTGTCACCTGAAATCTTATTGGGATTATGGCTTTTCAAAACATTCTTCCACACCAATGAGTAAATCTGCATCCATAAGTGTTCTTTGGGACAAAAAATATAATAGTCATGTTTATTATTCTTTATGTTTTACTCTTAGCATTTCAGTACCTTATATCACAATTATTTTCTGAGATATATTGTTTAACCGGCCTTTCATCCATTTAATGTGATTCTCTTTAGCTCTCTACGGTTCTATCACAACATCTTCTGGTATTATAAGAGATACCATTAAAAAGTATAATTCTTCTATATAGAGATAATTGCAACACAGCTAAACAGAGTCCTTAATTTACAGTGCGTTTCTGAGACTCACCTATAGTGGATTTTTTTCCAGGAGTCAGTGGTTATTAGAAAAATTGACACCTGCCACTTGATACAAGGAATCTGAACAATTCTTGCTTTTACCCATAGTAGTAGAACTATATAGAAAGATCCTGTTCAGAGGAGAAGGAAGGCTCACCTTTTTGTGTCAGCAGGTTTGAGTCAGGTTCAGCAGTGGACTTGGCTTGCTTTTCAGTCCTTAATGTAGCAAAGGCCTGGAAGGTCCAGAGTACACTTAATGGCTGCTGCTCCTGAGGACAATAAGCTGTTGCTTGCATGCCTGCTATGTTGGGTGATGGGGGAGGAATCCCAGGGACCAGTGCCATGCATGACTCTGTTCTACAAGTCAGTGGTAACTGTAGTAACAGACAGTTAGAAGGTTAGAGCTAGGCTCTTCCTTTGCTCACTGTCTTGCCTACTAGAAAAAAAAATACAAAAATACAAAAAATACCAAAAAAAAAATCAGACTTTTCTACTGTGGTGGCTCTCAACAGAATCTATGGCTTGTGGAGACTCTGTTGGTGAAAGGTCTCCTCCAGCACCAGAGGAACGGAGGGTAGGTGTGCAGGAACTGAAGAGACCCGACCTATCAGCCCTCCAGAGCAGAGAGCTCATGCCCATAGAGATCCACAACGACCAATTCCAGGTCCTCCTGGCTCCCCTGGCCCATCCTACAGATGCATACAGAAACAAGAAGTATTTCTGTGTCTGTTCCAGGACCACTGTATCACTAAAGGCAGGGCAGTTTGTGCTGGCCTGTCCTCTCTTTTGAGGCATTTCGTCCCTTGCTAACCCTTTGCTGAGCGAGTCTCTGAGAATCTCTGACCCAGTACGTCACTCAGAAGGAAGGTCCATCCAATATACAGTTTTCTACACCCCCTCCCTCCAGCCCCTCATCATGAAAGGGCACAACCATAGCTTGACATAAAAGCTTCCTTCCTCTTTCCTAGATTAAGGTCTATTTTTCCACAGTCTTCTGGTACCGTAGGCAGGTGAGAGCTCTAAGATTATCACAAGCATTTTTCTCCTCTTCATCTCCCTTCTGAAGCCCTTGATGATCTCTGAATCAAGGAAATTTGTGCCAGGGCTTCCAGTCATCAACGTGACTTTTACCACACTATTCAGACTCCTATCAGCCCTCTCTGTGATGTATGTTTTTATTGCTTCAAGAAAACACTACGCAGACTTTCCGTCCTTTTGCCCTCTGCTGAATGTCTTGTCTGCTGTTCTTAATGTCAGGAATGCTGCGTTCATGAAAGAAAAAAAAGAAAAAAAGTCCCATGCCCTATGAATGCTGTTGCTGAGTGTTGCCAAAAAATGCTGATGTGCTTTTCTAACTGATACCTTTTAACTATCAAGTATCTTCACACATATTAAATTACCTCTGTACTTACTTTCATGTCAGTTTGGAGACAACATTGCTTTGAAGTGTTTTAAAAGACGTGCCTTCTTTTGTTCCAGTATTAAATATGCGAAGCCTTACCTTTAGAGGATGAGGACAGCTTTCTGAAAACTGTCTGGGTGCTTTGTGGGTATTTTAGTTTATGGCAATCGTTCCTGTCAATGCGTAATGACAGCTAAATATTTTCTACAGTGACTTTCACAATCAGAATCAATCAGGTAGCAGCATGAATACACAGCAGTACATACTCAGCCATAAATTGATTTACAGGGTCATTACTTTTCTCACTAAGTTAAGGGAGCAGCTCCTGTTAGTGACACCAGGAGATGCGTGACATTCAACTGCTCATAAAATAATAAGACACAGAAACAAGACTGAATCTTTCAAACCCATCCAGCAGCAACTGGGAAATTACAATTTAAACCTAAGCTAATGTGACAATTCAAGATTCCAGGGTGACCCTGATAAAATAGCACAAGCAATCTATCTGGAGCCTGTACTGTAGAATTACACTTTCAATGGCTTGGAATTACCATAGAATTACTTCACGATTATGTGTATCTGAAAAAAAAATATCTCTAGGAATAAGAAAGCAATTTCTTATGGCAAACTTTCTTACTATGCTTAGCTTATGTAAAATAGCAAGTTACATTAAGATTTGCAGCCAGTTTTATAATACTGAGACGTTGTTTAATTCCTGTTTTAATTGTTGATAATTTTCGGGACAGACTTCCTTCTGATAAATATAAATAAAACTATCAATGCTATATCAACTCTGAGTTCTAAGACCTCTTTTAAGCCAAAATGTTTAAGTGATCTTTCACTGCTCAACAATGTTCATGCTGCTTAATACCTGTCATCGCCGCCCTCAGACTGCTAGTTTTCCATGTTCTACCACCAAGTATACGTTCTATACTTCAACTTGAAAGGTGAGTCTGTCTCCTGAACATCAAAGGCTGACACTTCAGAGCTTTTATGTTACTGCGTGTGCTCCTCCTGACACAGCTGAATAAAGACATTGCACTCAGAGCTCACCTGAATCAGCTTTAACGCTGCAACTCTGTAATAGCAATTTTCCTCTCTTTTGCTAGCCCAACCCCAGTATCTCCTCCCATTTTCCCATTGCTTTTAGAGTTCCTCCCTTAATTCCATTCAGGACTCAACACTGCTATCCGGGCGATGCAATCAAAATTGTAGGGCCACATCGATGTGGCAGGTTCTCTCTTCCCGGCTTAACTTTTCGATCAGTTATTTCTCACAGTAGACAGGTAACTGGCATCTTGTAGTCTGAACGCTCAGCTGCCATTCCTGGCAATGCAAGGATATTTCAAAAATATTTTTTTGAAAAAAAAAAAAAAAAATTATTCCTTTCCTTCAAGGAATGAGTTGATTCAGGACTTGAATGCATTCTCCAAACGGGTTGTCATTTATGGTGCAAACCACAAAGCCTGAGCAAGATAAGAGGTCCTTCAGCAGGCATCTTTCTCACCACTGACACAGCACAAGTGTGCTGGGAAAATCAGCAAGTCAGTATAATCTCCCTAGTATTTACCTTCCCTAGTTTTCTGGATAAGTCCAGGTGCTTGAAATCCTCATGGTAGCTTCTGTAAAAAAGAAGTACAAAAGGTTGCACAATGGATTAATTCTGATTAGATTTTCCTCTAAAACTTCAAGTTTAAAGCAGGACCACATACTAAACTCTATATTTAATTTAATTCCTCCTCAATAGAGAAGATCACTTGACTGAAGAAGCTGAAGGCTTCATGTGTTTACAGGTTTCTTCCACAGCTACTTTCATGCCAGGCCCTTTTTGTTTGCCATTCTCCATCGTCAGCTCCTATCCTGTCTTAGCTCTTTATTCTGTGTTTAGATAACATCTTTATAGCTTGTGTTTTCTTTTCAAGAATAGGCACCTCCTTTACTTTAGTCATGTTTACTGAAAGATTTTTTGATAATTCTGTAGGCATTAAAATCATTAAAATTTAACTGTGAAATGAGAGTCTGTATGTGGTTGTACTGTGTATTAGAGTAGCACTGCGGTAGAAAGCTTAATGCAAAAAGCTAGAAAAACAGATTTTAAGTCACACCTTTGTTATTATTTTCCTGAATATGCAAATGACTTTGTTACTGTTTCTTTCTACTGATAAAATAGGTTCAAAATATTTTCCAGGTTTATAAAGCCTTTGGGAGCCTTATGAAAGGCACTGTGGAAAGTAATTAAAGACTATCTAAGTGTCTCAGTTAATAGAGAGAAAACAAGAGCTGCCAGAATAAAGAAACATTATTAATTTCTTATTTACCACTTATATTGTCTTTATGAATACAATCCTTTGTCAAGAACCAACTCACTAATGTGCTAGACGCTGTGCAAACACGAAGTAGAAAAACAGCTTCTGGTACAAAGACTCCACAACCTACACATAAGACAAGAGACAACAGGTGGATACTCACAGTGAAGAAGAACGGACATTTCCAAAAACTGAACTTTCCTCTTCAGTTAGACATAGAAATGATTCCTCGATGAGCTGGAAATGGAATTCTACTGATTAGGATTAACAACAATGGTCCTTCTATATCAGTAACGCATTTTGTTCAAGGTTTTCTGTGAGTAACACAGCAGAGGGGAATTTCAAGGAAGATAATGAAGCAGCTTTGTGGCTATTTATGACACAATTCTCCAGTGCAGAAGAGGCATCACAGGTCAAGGCGTAAGGGTAACTTTTGAAAACTTAACAAGTGGGCAGTGAAGGCTGTTGCCACGGCATGGCTGACACTGATGAAAGAGAAACCACTTGTTTGCACTGAATGCTTCTGCTACAAGGAAAATATTATTTTCTTTGGGACTCTATTTCACGTTACAAAACAGAAAGTTCCCGCTTGAGAAAATCTGTCTCCCTGCTGTGTGTCATTCCTATTTCTACAAATAAACAAGAACATTTTTTAACCCAGCTAAACGTTCCTGCTACAATATTACGTGTTCCTAACAGCATGTACTGCATGTTACCAATTCACAAAAAAATACACTCATCTTCAGTGTGAGTCATTGTTAGAGAGCAGAATCTTTTTTCAGTTTAAAGCATACAGCCCAAGATTTTACTGTTTTCAAATTATTAGTTCCACATTTCTGCTACCTATTAAGGAAAATGCTTGGCTGTCTTGTCTGAGATTCCTTCTTCCTCTACCCCATGTACAAGCTTAACAAACAGTATATTTCTCCTGAGAATGCAGTTTAATAGGCAAAATGTACACAGTTCCGCTTTCGAGCTCCCCCACATGGACTGGATTGTGCTTAGACAATATTGCCGTTATCAATTAGCACTTTGACAATTAGCCAAGCACAGGACCCGGGCTTCCTGCAGCAGGTGATGCAGAACTTTCAATTACATCTTTCTATTTCCCACAGCTCAGCACTGAATTAATAATACATTTAGGGAACTCTGGTGGCAGGCTGATAGAAATGAAGATATGGATTAGATGCAGTAATAGAAGCAGAAAGGAAAACTTCAGACAAACAGGAAAAAAGCCTTATATATAGCCGTATATCCTGTGGAACAACATTAAGGTATAGGTAGCCTTCATCAAAATAGAACGCACTGGATCTTATTTACACATTGGCCTCACGATGTCTCATAGCTACACTTTCAGAGCTTTCATGTAGCTCCTGAATTCCTGCATGATTAAGTGTTAGTATGTACTCAAAGTAGGCACCAGTTTTTCTAATTTAGCACACAGCCGTTTCTCTGAGCCCTCTGCCACAACCTCATTCTCTGCTGCCATGGTAGAGCAAGCTTTGATCCCTGAGCCTTCATGGCCTTGTGAGCCTTGAAGATTTTTGCAGTTTCACCTGTAGAACATCAACGATTATCTGGAAGAGTGGCACCGCTGAGTTGTAGCTTTTAGATGTTAACCCATTTGTGCACTATATGGGGAATTCTCTCTTCCTACAGATAAGACACTGTGGGTGTCCCACAGGAAAATCTGCACAGAAATGGTCAGTCTTACCGCCAACACATTTGGGTTCACTCCTTTTGTCGTGGGATCTCTCCTGGCACTGCTGGCAGCCACTGCACTGTGTCTGCAACTAAGAAAGGCAGAACTGCTGGATGGAGAAGCAGCAAAATCAACAAAAAAAATCCTCAGAACTCGTGCCACAAAGTGCTTGTTAAAATGCCATTTAAATGTCGTTTAAAAGCAGTTTTTGAAGTCAAGAAGCACATTTAAGAAGGGACAGTTGTGTGTTGTGAAGGGCATGCCTTCCTAAAGGTCCTTGAAGAAATTAACAGGTAAAGGAGGGGAAAAAGAAAATAAAACCAAATAATGTAGTGTTCTGGAGGGCGGGTGGGAAAAGGGGGAAAGAACAACTATTAGATGTTGTTACTGCATTACCCTCTCTGTAACACAAAACATCTAGGTTTGCTGGGCTTTTATAATTTTGACAGATGTAAACATGACAGTGCATTTCCTACCATCTATAAGCTTGTGATCAGTCACTGACACCTCCAGTGTGAAATGGGTCTAAATTTTCAGTTTCAAGAACCATGTTATAACCTACTAAGAGGTTTGTTCCTCTACCACGGTTGCTGTTAAGGAGCTGGAGAAGAGAGGGGTAGGCCAAAAGTAGGGACATGCCTTTTTTGTATGTCCTAAATTTATCTGTCTTGCATAGACATTTGCAGTGGCATTTTTTTCCGGAATATGTAAAATTAGGTTTCGATTATGCTTTGGGGTAAGACTGAAGCAATACAGTCTAAGTCTGTCTTAACCTCCTTATATAAATCTGGCGCTGGACACCATTCCTGCAACTCTTACGTATATTTGTGAAGCATGGGTGTCTTTTCCATCCTCATCTTGTTTTCTTTGCCTATATAATCTGTATGACATTGGGAAAGGGTCTGTCTTCAGTGATTCTTCAGTGATGCATTGTTGCATTAAGAGTTGTGCATCTTGGCATCACCGCATTACAGATGATTAATACTGAATTCGTACCTCTCTTCTTACACGGTCTCACCTTTGTCACAAAATACGGGTTTCATGCAGGTAACCACAATTAGTTGTATCAAGTAACCTGCCATCTTCGTCCTGTAATGTAAACCCTGGAGCAGCAGATGGCGTATGTGAAATGGAAACAAGGGGTAACTCAGCTTAAAAAAAGAAAGAACTAATTCTCTGTTTGCTATTTGTTCTCTGCTATCTCCACGGCTACCTACTTCAGCTACAAGGCAGAAATGTGCTACCTTGTCGTTTCAATTTTTCTTACACTGTGCATGTGTTCTGTAACGTAACACCCATTTCTTCTCCTCAGTCTTCTGCCACCGGCATCAGTTTGTGACAAATTCCTGCATGAAAAATGTGAAACATAATGGGAAAAAAGTAAAAAGGGATCACTAAAGATAAATCGGGGCACTGACGTGTTTCTGGGTCCCATTTTCCTTTTCTTTGAAGGCGATTTTGGATCACCAGCCAAACCTGACTAAAAGCTGTAGTCTTCTTTCCTGCCATGTATCATTACTATTTCCCTCTCTATGCAGATGGATCCTGCTAGAGGCTGTAAGTATCTGTTGCCCAGATAACAAAAACAAGCCAACAAAACATAAATCATTAAGTGCCAAAGAAGCTGCTCAAATAATAAGAAACTGCAACAGATGTTGCTGTACTTCTCCCATTTCTAAATGCTTTCTGGTAGACAGATAGTATAGGCAAACACCTCTTCCTTCCAGAATAGATTGGAGTTGTCCGGGGCGGGTGGGGGGGGATCAGTCTTTTTCATAGATGGTAAAGTCTCATAAAGCTACCCCAAAAATACGCATTCAGGAATAGACTTCTGTCTTTCCAGACACATCTTTGCAGTCCTCAGCAACGAGACAAGTGGTTCTTGATTCTGGTCTCTTGTAGCTAATTCTGGTAAGTGTGTATTTAACATGAAACTGAAGTTAAACTTCATGACCACTAAGGACTGGCTGAATGAAGTGCACTCCAGGACCTGGGGCACCCCTCTTTCTCAATCCCCCAGAGCTAAATTCTCTGTACTCTCAGACCCAGAGGGTTTCTCCCATCCCAGCCCGACCGATGCAGCTGCTGCTCTTCCCCTCTGCAGGTCTGGCCAGCAGCAAGGCGCAGGCACACGCACACTCAGTACTAACGTTGCCTCTCACACAGACTAACACAGGCAGAGCACTACCTTTTCCAGCACCCACATGAACCCCAATCTTACTCACACAAATGATAGCCACAGATAGCCAGGGCTTGTTCCTCCTCTCCAGTTGGTCGGCTTTGGAGTTCCCTCATGAAAACAGTCACACTGACAAGCCTGACGCTTTTTCCATGGGTAATACAGGCTTTAATTCCCTCTAATATCCACGCCTAAACCCTGGGCCCCTTACCTGCTCACTAGCTCAGAGCTTGGGTCTTTCCAGGTGCAAGTCATCTACTTGCCAACCAGTCGAGGTTGAAGTTCCCTAGCGAATTACATGTAAATACACACACACACGCACGCACAGAGGACTGATGTTCACTGGGGAAAAACACGCATATGCCCAGTCTAAAGGCACCGGTGGCTCCTTTTCCAGCTGCTGGCACTTGGACCTCTTACACGCTTCGTACACATGTATGCACACACACAGTATAAAGAAGGAGAAAATATTTAATAGTAGGACCTAATAGTAACAAGAAAATCTCACAGTGATCAGGCTCTGGGCTCAGCCTGACAAGAGTACTGACAAGCTTGCTTGCAAGTGACTGGCCTCCTTTTATTCCCCCTTCTCTCCATCTTTCTGTGCTTGTTCTTCTCCCACCAACCTTAATCCCTGTCTAGGTCATGTCAGCCTTAAGCAGTACTTCTGATAAGGTTATACCTAGGTGCTGTTGGCCTTGCAAGATTGCAGTCTCCAAAATGTCCCCAATGCTCCTCTAAAATTGTGCGTGAAGTCTCTCACATCACTTCCACTTCACTAGTTGTGAAATCCTGTCCTTCCTGGAGGTGCTATACGTAACTTTGTGAGCCTCTTGCTCTGTTATTTATGTTCAGCAATTTCTCATGCTGTGTCCAGCGGTTTCTCGCGGTCTCCTCAGCCAGCCAAACCCCATGCCAGGGCCTGCAACACCTTAACGATGACTACTTGGCAAGATACTTACCTACGTGCGTAGGTTTGACTACGTGCCTAAGTTTCACTGAATTCCTCAGTGGCTACTTTCTACTTGCAAAAGAAAATTCAAATGGTATATATGCATTAACCTTAGGGTAACATTGCAAGATGATGGCAATTAATCATAACTCCACAAAAAACTCCTATGTTCCTGTTATCTCTCTCTATGTAGGGATACAACTATTTTATCAATGTTATGAAGAACATCTTTTCTATAATGTTGAGGCACCTCTGATACAATGCAGACATAGCCTTAAATTAAATTTTAATGACTGCTGTACTCTCATATCTGAAAAAATCCAATCTAAGATCCCAGTAAGAATGCATCCACTTCTCATAATAGTTCAAATTTACTTGAAGGCAAAATACATATATAAACATATATATTATAGATATATTTAAGTTTGTATGTATTTAGTTTAATCAGCATCTGTTCGTAGCAGACATCATTTTTCCCAAAAGTTTCCTAAGAGTTATTTTAAACACTATGTAAAAGCAACGCTGTACTACTTTAAAAGTATACTGTATGCTGACAGGAAGATACTACTATCTCCTCCTGTGGAGGAATTTCAGTTAGTTTTGGCAACTTATGTTTTATATTTACATTCTGTGAGGCAGAAAGCTTTGTACGACAGTCTGGAAATAATTTTACTTCCCTTCATCAGCAATATTAAGCAGCATATTCTGTTTATTTTTGCCATCGTCTTCGATCTGTTTTAAATATGACCAAGATTACTGAACTCCTTCAATTGCTTGTTGCACGAGCCATCTGGTATCTGGGCATAAGGAAAGAATAAACATACAGAGGAACATACGCAGCCTACAGCAGCATGCACAACTTCCAGTGACAGCCAACTTTTTTCCCCTCAGCAGAGATAGGGCAAGACAGGACTTCATTAAGTAGGACATATAGTTTGTATGAGATTTGGGGTGAAAACATAGCTTCAAATCTGCATAGCTTTACACCGTTTGCAAGATGGGTATAGATTTAGCAGTCTATAAAACGAAAATTGTTAAGTGAGAAAATCAAATGTCACAAAACGAACACAGAGGCAAAAAAACCCAAAAAACAACAACAAAAAAAAACAACCCAAAAGGCTTCCTTTCTTACAGAACTGACTGCAGTTAATTATGGATTTTAATACTGCTGGAGTAGCCTGGATCGAAATCTCTTACGTGCCAACCGAGCTAGGAAATTTGTGAGTCATTTTAAAACCCCTCCTCCTTCTGTAAACACCGCGTATGGTAAGAGTAAATAAGTGACCTAGTCAAGTGAAAGTTTGCCCTCTGGCTCCGGCCTGTGCACTCAGCTGGCTGAGTAATAGACTGTCTGCCTGGAAGGATTTGCCTTTTTTTTAAATGGTTCATACGTGCAGCTCAGAAGGAGGAAGCGGAGTTTAATTCTTTTGCAGCCCATTATTGTTCAGGATAATTGCGACAACGACATAGTACCTGTGGGAGAAGTGTCTTTTTCTCTCCAGGGTTGTAGTTATGCGCAATGCTGTACATTGCACATAAAGATGGAAAATGCTCTTAAAAGACCATATTGTGAAACCTTAACAGTAAAAGTCATTCCAATTTAAGGAAAGTCAAGCATAATTAAGCATAATCCCCTCTATAATTTTGATCAATACACTTCTTATAATAATAAATGCAGGTTTTTTGCTGAAGAACAGCCTACTTTGCCTGATGATAATATTCAAGGATATTACAAATCCAACAGGTGGAACAGACAATGTCTTTATATTTTTCTGTCTGCTTTTGGCCGTAAGGAAAGATCAAAGCCAAAAATGTCTCTGCTTTTGTTTAGCTGAAAGCAATGCAAGTCTCCCTGAACATTTAGACAGACAAATAAATATTTGAAACTGCTTTCTTTTATTTCAAATGCAACAATTAAGTGAGTATGAAATAATTTAGTGGATTTATGTCCTTTTTTTAAGCATTAAGTTTGGATATCTACTTAATGTTGGTACTGAAGATCACTTCTGTGTATGTGAATTGCTGAATTGTGAAGGAAAAAGAATTTCAAAGGAAAAGCCTAGTGATCGTTAATAATACAGTTCACGAGTGAATGATAATGAAGCAGCAGATGCAAAGCCTTCAGATAAATTTGAACCATACAGAAAAGATGATCAGAGATCCTCTTGTAAGGCCTATATACAAAGACAATTACAGTTTTTGTACACAGGATCTTAAGCATGTAAGAAATCTAAAAAGCAGTTTGGGGTTAACTTTGCTCCAAGTGAGATATGAACTACTTGTTCTCCTTGATTTTCTGTCACTGTAGAGTATAAACAGAAAAGGCAGGATAACATGAAATACTACCTATTTCAGACCTTGTTGAAAAAATTGACATCTTACTTTCATTAAGCCCTTTATCTCTCATACATATGTAATACACACACAAAGATACTGTCCGTCTCTAAGCATAGGCAAGGTAGGCTGCTTTCTGAAAGTGTACCCTGAGAGGCAACAGAGTGGCTACGGCTTTGCTATATACACTTCCAGTGCCAGAAATTTTGAGATAGCAAAAGCTGTGTGATGTAGCTCCACTTGTAGCTCCAAAATTCAGCCTGCAACCCCTTTCCGTAGCAGCATCTAACTAGTCATACCTTATCTCCCATGGCATAGCAAAATTCATTTTTTGAGAAGTACATGAGGTAGTTCAGCACACACCCCCAAAACTGATCTACCATTTGAACTACTTATCTAACAGGCTGGAATGAAAGAAAGAAAGAGAGGAGTCTGTTTGTATTGCTTTTAAATACTCAGAAGTGGTGAGTGATGGAGGCCACAGGAGCAGATAAATAAAGGATGCCTGGAAAGAGCAAGAGGTAAAAGTCAAAGAGATAAACCACTGACCGGAGGAGAAACAACCAGAAGGTAGATGAAAACAGAGGATTATTTCAGAGGCAAGTAAATCTATTTGAACTTCTGAGGGACGAACAGTTTGCCATGGTTTCAACTGTGTGCGGAAAAGGGGGAAAGCTAAGCTAGAGAAAGAGGTACGCCTCAGCAAGTGCGTTTGTTTCAGTCATAACTCTGTCATGCACCTCCAGTTGAGGAGAACCCAAAGAATACACACACCAGCCAAAGGCAGATCTGTTTATGTCCTTGAAATTTTCTCTTTCTCAGAACAAATCTTCAACATTAAGAAAAATCAATCTTATCAATTACTGCATTTTATTGTATAAATCTAATATTATTTCTCAGGTAGTGGAAGGAATGTTCATCCAGGATTGACACATACCAGATTTTTACATCCTCATGTAGAAGTTTAGCCAAAGAAAAAGCCAAGTATGGGATTCATCTTCTTGTATATTAGTAGTTTCCACCAATATAATGGCTTTGTATTTTTTTTGTCTCATCTCTGTGCGTTTAAAAAGCAGAGAGATGAAGCCAAGCTTCTACTTTTCATTAGCCAATGTGGCAATTGCTGTACTATTTCTCACTATCACTCAGTGCTACAAATCTTCTTTTGGAAACTAAAAAGCATTTGCACTGAAATTGTTTGGAGAGCATTGACATCTACACTGATTCAGATGTCTTTGGCTCTGAAAAGAAGAAATATTTTCCTTTCTCTATACAGGAGCAATGGCTTAGACACAAACCAAAACAAAAGAATACTTTCAGGCAGCGCTGTGCTATGAAAATGCTCTGCTGGTTGCACCTTCTTATACACAACAGACTTTAAGAGCCTGAGCATGAGGCGTGCAGTAAAATATGCCCACCATATTTTAAGAAGTATAACAGTGACATCTAGTGCGATAAAATTGCATGGCAGGGCCCAGAAATGTCTTCAGTACCCTATTTTCATTTCTTCAAATACTGAGGTAGAAGTCGTGGCCAGCAAGTTTCTGCGAACTTAACTTACTAAATGATCTTTGATGTTATATTTTATCAGATCGACATTAATTTCTTAAGTCTTGGTCAGACAAAACAAGCTAAACGTTTGTGATGTTGGAAAGCAATAAACAGCAAAGGAAGACATGCAACTTTTGTTTGGTTCTGATGTACTTTTAAAGAAAGAGAGACTCACCATGCTGTCCTGACAGGCATTTTCATATTACCAGTCGGGTCACTGATTTCAGGTGCCTCTTAGAACTCTTATGCAAAGGAAATGGAGGAAGTTAAATGGAAATCTGTGTAGATGGAGGAGGGAATTAAAATATTGTGTCTTGGAATGAAAAAGAGAGAAGGTTATCTGGAGAACGGCTCAGCAAAGAGAAAGAGAAAATAAGAAATCTAAGAAAGGAGAGGAGGAACAAATACAAGTCACCTGAAGAAGATAAGAAAAATGAGAGAATGATAATGCAATCCGACATTAGTGTGGGGAAAAAACCCACCCTAAAAAAAATGGCAAATCTAGTGACATGAGGGGGGAAAAAAAAAGAAGAAAGAAATATGGGAGACAACATTAAATTGTGCTAATTCCAATTGTTTCGTACCAATAATATGACCTTAAGATGTTCAATATTTGCACATTTTATTGGTCATGACTCACTCAATGCTGCTTAAAAGGACTGGGTGGAAGTTAGAGGTGTATCTCAGTTCCAGGCCTGGCAGAGATTTCAGAAGGATCTGCCGCCAAACAATGCAAAACCTAAAACTATGCTACTGGGTTCTGAGCCTGAAAAGGAAACATTTGCTCAGATGTATTTAGCCATTCTGTTAAGAATGAGGAAAGCAGAGAATAAAAACACTTTCTTATTAATTGCTGTGAAGATGGCATGGAAGGGGGAAGAATGGAGCTGACGTTGTTGGGACACTAATCCTAGTAGAGCAGAGAATTAGATGTTAAATGTTTCTATAATATTTGTTCAGTTCTTATTGACCGAATATTAAAAAAAAAAAAAAAAGCTGAACCCTTAAGCTATTAAACATCTGGCCAGTTCCAATGGTACTAAAACATTACCTGCACAAAGTAAAATTTCCACTGAATTTTCTGACCAAAAGTGTTTTTTTATCTTGGCAGCAGTGACAAGACACTTGACTTTTACTTGAGATGAACCATGGGTGGAGGTATAAAATAGACCTCAACCTGTTGCCCAGAAGTAAACACTATAGTTACCTTTTCTCACTTGTGATTTTGATGTGTCTTAGTCACTGACTTTGTGGCCACTTTGCCAGGGAAGACAGTCCTAACCAAAGTGCCTTACGCATGCTGGAGAGATTTGCGTTTGTTTGCAGTCTCCCTGGTTGTCTTCAACTGTTATCTCTGATTGCTGAGGATCCTTTTGGATTCTTATGGCTCAGGAAAGGAGGAGACAGCCTATGTATTTAGAAAAAGAAAGTTAAAGCTTCTCTATTTCTTGAAAGAAATTCCCAGATGGAAAATATGCATACCTGCTGCGTTGCATATGTGCGGTAAATCCAAAGCCTTCAGGATATGTTGCACGAGTGAATACACTGTGCAATGTGTGCACAGTAAAAATCCAATATTTTCCAGAATTATGGTACTCACTCTCTGTGCACATGTGCTATGGAAATTTCCAGGCTTTCCAGACTCACGGATGCTCTGTCAGAGCTACTGCACAGTAGTAACTCAAACAGGGTTGAATGATGACCCTGGTGAAGGGTACGCGGTTTTGAATTCTGTTATATTAATCAGTTCTGGGCTAAAATCCTTCAAACCTAGTAAGCAAGACAGGAGAGTTTGATTTACCTCTCATTTGCCACTGTCTTTTTGACCACCTTATACTTTAAAGCAAAGCAGTCCATAAGACCTGTATGTAAACCATGTGGACTTTATAAAGGGCAAAGACGTCAGGCTTCCTCCTCCTGAGCTAGTCACAAGTGAGGATTCAGCAATCTACTTCCAGAGATCGACCGATGCCAGGGAAACACAGCAAAAACAGAAGAGCTCGAGGGACAAAGAAAAAAATATTCAGCGACATCAGGAGCTTTCTAGCTGAAAAAGATTAGAAATGATTAATTTAGAGAGGAAATTAGCAAGGGGAGATCAGAGAAGTATATCAATAACACAAGCAAAGAGGAATCAGATACTTCAATCCATCATCTTCGACTATAAAAGGGCTACTACAAATACAAGCATGTATTAACAAGAGGAACCTTAAAAAATCCCAGCTAAATACAATCAAGCAGATATTTTGACTGAAAGGATCATATTACACATGGACAAGTTTGCCACTTGAGTTATTAAAATGCTGCGTCGCAAGCCAAACCAAAACCAGATCTCACATTTTCAATGCAGCAAGAAGTAGTAAATCACAGGGCAGTTACAAGAAGCCTGTGACACGTGTTGACTCCTGCGGAGGGGATGGCAGGTCCTGCCCACACATGGTTGCCAGCTGGGCAGGAACCTCTCGCCCGCGCCAGAACTTTCCCGCCTCAGAAGAAATTTTAAATTAAACCCCAAGTGTCCTTTCCCTGAATTCACCACCGCGGCTGCCTCTCCCTGCTCGTGACTCATTAAAGCTGTGCTCGGCAGGAAGCAAGAAAGCTGCATGGGCCCCACAATTTTTACTGTGTCTGCGGATTTCACTTTTTTGCTTTTATAATTGATTGTTTAAAGCTTTCACTTTTGAGTCCTGCTGTGCCTGAAATTCTTACGAATTTTGAAAGGTAGACTCTCCCATCAAGTATGGTGTTTGTTAATGGTTAAGGCTACATACTTGACTGCCATAAAACCAGGAAAAGCTGCTCTTCTCATCATCCTTTTCCAGTCTCTAATGTGGTCCTACAATGCAGCCACAATCTCTTAATTCGACTTCTAAAATCCTATTACAAACAGTGTGATTTTTCAGGCAACTGTGCGAGATTTCTCTGCCTGGCACAAATCTGTTCTCTGCATCTTCTTCATCTCCTGGCGCAGTTATGGCCTCCTCAAGTCCTGTCATCAACTCATGTTGGACTCAGTGGCAAGTAACTATATTTAGACTCCTCCATCATCCTGGTATTGCCAGTACCTCCATGGACAGCTCACCTTCTAATTTAAATGAAACATTCTCAAATCCCTGCAGATCTGAAGAGCTGGTTTTTCAACTACACTTACAGGCATTTCTATTTTCTTTAATTCTTGTACACCTCTCATCCTCACATACTCTTTAAAGTTATTTTCCATCACTGAATAGCCTTCATCTTCTCAGATACCCACTGACCTTCCTCCTCCCATCCGGTCTTTTTTTATAAGACACACTTGTTTCACTATGTCTGCAGAGGTTTGTGGAAAATGTGGTCCCCAGGGGTTCCTGTGCCCAGAAGCCACACTGGGCCTTACGAAGAGTCTCTGCACTTGCAATTAAAAAAAAAAATGGCTGGCATGATGAGGGGATCGAGGATTTAAGCCCACTTGATGAAGAAGTTTTTTGCCACATTTCTGAGCCGGTCAAGAACGGCAGGGTTTTGTGGGAACTGTTTTTTAACAGAAGATTGTAGGTCTTTGCATGGGATTTGCTGCAACAGCAGCTCCACCTCCAATAAATTTCTACATGAACTCTGCTCTTGGTCAAGAAGCTGAGGAGTGGATAATAGCGCCAGCCCCAGGGAAGTGTCTTCTTTTTCAAAGAAGTCCAGCATGGCCTATGGTTCTCCTGCATAACACTGGGCAATCTGCACCAGGCTTTATGTGCCTTACAAGGGCAATGTGAAAGGTGGTTTGCATACGAGACAGCACTGTATTTTCTCTGGCTGACCTGGAGCTGGAGCTGTTTTCAAAGGGAAAAAAATATTTCTTGAAAGTGGAGGGGCAACTGTGTTTTATGGTTCATGTTCCATACTTGATCTTGGCCTACAGTTACCAGCTGAGACTTAAAACACTGTATGCAGTCTCAAAGAGATTGTTTTGGCTTCTCTATCCTTAACACAAGGGTTACATGTCTTCAGATGCTTCAGACTCCTGGTTCTTCCATCTGTGGTCTGTTTCTGAAGCAGAGTTTCATTTTTTCATGGCTGTTTTACAGAACATTAACTTAGAATAAGGAATTGTCTCTAAATTCAACCAAGCTTGTCATTTAAAAATGGTTGGCTGTGAAGTCTCACCACTATGATCTCTAATTAAGTCTTTTAAAGGTTTTTCAGTGCAGGAAGTTCATCTAAGCCCTTTGATTTGCAGCACGTGAGTACATAGAATACGCAGCATACCATATTCACGTTCTTTTTCAGTCTCACTCAGAATATAGAAGTTGCAGGCACAGTAGATTTAGATTTTATACTACCCAGTGGAACAAGGAATACAGGCGTTTGCAGTAAACCCAGCTGGTACATGTAAGCAATAAAACTGAACTCTGTGTGAACGGCTTGGACCTAAAACCAGTAGGTAGGCCTCCATTCATAGCATCAGTGCACCATAACTAATAAATCCAGGGTATTTGGTTTTCTTGTCACTGATTTTCTAATGCTTCCAGTTCTAAGAAATGTCTTCAGCACATCTGCACAAGCATGAATTTAGAGGTACAGTCTCATAAAATTCTAGGTAATAACATACAGATATTTAGTGATTTCTGTGGCTGCAATGAAGCAACTAGCTTTACATAAAGGGTAGTTAACAACAGCAACCTGGTAGTATGGAAGTCAATTTACATTGCTCAGAAGCAGGTTATATTAGCTCTCTTTGCCATACCTAGCCACTATGCTTAAGTTTCCACGCTGACATTTTAGATTTTAATTTTTATAGTGTTTATAAGTGTTCACACTTACCAAGTTTAGTGAAGAAGCGTCCCCATTAGCCATTCGTAGAGTGAGGTGAGGTGACTGTTCAGACTTTGTGCTTTCACTCCTGTCCCTGTGGCACTCCACGGGCCAGTGGAAGAATTTTGCTCATTTAAGGCAATCCCATTCTGTCACATAAAAAATAAAATAAATAAATCTGCTGCTTTTTCACAGACAGCACAACGCTGAGAACACATGGGGAGATGGGGAAAGAGATGAAGAATAACACACTTTTTCATGGACGATTTTGCATCGCTTTTCACGTCTGACTACTCCTTGACATTGCACTGTATGCACAAAGCACCAGCCATTGCTGCGAAATATGTCCACGTGCAATCATGAAAAAATTGAGAACACAGTTTAAAGGTTGGTTTAAAACCCAAGTGGAAGGTTGTCTGAAAAATGCATTGAAGGTGTGCCTGTACCACGTCAACAACAAACCATGCATGCTCCTTTTTTCAGACTACATTAATTTGTGACTTTATACTGACAGAGGAGCTATAAATCTAAACTTTCTGCTCTAGCAACTAAAATTTCTGTGATCAGAAGCCTAACAGTACTTAAAAGTGTTAAAGATTATATGACACACAGCTGAGCAACCTTATTCAACAGAGGTACCAAAACCACCACATCAATAATTTTACTGTTTTAGATTTATGCTGATTTCCCTTAGATAGCAAACCATTTTGGAAGCTTTCTTAGATTATTTTTCTTTCTTTATGGTTCAGTTATTGCATTTGAAGTTATATGAAAGGATGGGTTTTTTAAAAGATGCTTTAAAAAAAAAAAGTCATAATTTCTAAATGACTGCTAAAAGCCCATGGGCATTTATCTCAGGGCTATTTTAAATGATGCATTCATGGTTGCAGCATTCAGGAGTTATGATCTGTATACAGCAAGCCTGAAAATAATGAAGGTGAGGAAGAATAAAGAAGATGGAATAATCTGAATAATGCCTCTGGTAACCAATAATTCCAACACGTGTGGTTATGTGTTCCGTTGTCATCTAACCATAAGAAATTGGAGTACATCTCATTTCATTTAATCGGAGCAGATGGATGCAGTACCGTTGAGCATCATCTACAAGTAATTGTATTGCCATCCCATTGACGTACAGTCTGCATCACTTTTATTTTGTTTGGCATGTATGTATTTTACAAAAATGCCCCAAAGATTCAGCAGTGGCATATTAAGAGCTGCTACAGGGAACGATCAGGCATTCCCACCTGTTCTCTCTTTTATGGTTGTTCTCAATCCCGCAAAGCCTTTGGGCTGCCTTCCCAAAGCCCTGCAGAATAAACAAATGTTTCAGTGTGGCAAAGCTAAGAACATGCTTGGGTGCCTTAGTAATTTTCTCTGCTCCATTTGTTTTTAAATCAAATCAGGAAGGTCACTATCAACATGAAAAACGTGAGCAAACCATTACTTCCCAATCAAACAAGGAGCAACAAAACCCAAAAAGAATCAAAATTTGCTTCAGTTTTCTAATATATTATTTAGTTCAGTATTCACAGAAGTAACACTTGTAAAAGATGTCTTTTTGTTTCATTAAATACTCTGTGTTTACTGGAGTTTATTGTAAAATGATCCAAAGTAACCCTGATAATGAGAAAAACGCCTATGTCTCAAAACTATGAATTTGTTCTGAGCTGGAAACATAGCATCAAAGTTTTGCTCCACTAAAGCCAAAGAAAAAGGGAGCAGTTGCCTTAAACACAGCCAGGAATTCAGCCCCGAGTCCTACGCGGCATCACAAGTCACAGGCATTGCAAAGGGCTGAAACAGAGGGTCTCAACTGCACCCAGCACAGGCTGCTAAAACCATGAACTGACCCGATGGCCTCTTCCCTTCCTTGAAAAATAAAATACCTCTTTCAGTTTTTCCTGCTTCTCATCACAACCACCTATGCCTGCTCATCTGGCCAGGAAAAACAGAAAGAGAGTGTAATTGCCACGCCTGCCAGTTTAGACCTGCCGAAGGACTGCTGGTTACCTTTAATCACTAACAGAAGTGCGATTCTTCGAGACAAGAGTGTGACACACACACACACACACCCCACACACACAGTTTATCACTTCCCTTCTACAGCAAAATTTTGTTTCCTGTCAAAGGAGAATGCACTAAGGCACATGTGCCCAAAAGAATGTCATCCTTACGAAAGACCTTACAAATACAAAAATGATGAGATGGGGGAAAAAAACCAGCAAACCAAACATGAATAAATCTGTTAAATCTTTTCAGAGAACAGTAAATAAGTGTTGGGCTGCACAGGGGAAACAAAATAGTCACGCACATGGTGTGAGCCCTTTATGTTCTTTGCACTGAATAGGAAGGGGTCTGTAATCATAATAATTACAGCCTTTAATAAAAAGCATATGCAAGTGGAGGGGAGAAAGTGGCAATTCAATATTATTGACTCAGATGTCAAATCTGATGGTTTCTGACTTCCCATTGCACTTTCCTGCTATACTTTTAATAGCATTCCTCTGATATATGCACTTGCACATATGTATGATATATACATATGGAGAGCATCTATAAGTATTTAGAATTGTCCAGATGCTTTTTAAAACTGTGTTAAAATTTTTAATTACCTTTCTGTCTCAAAAATCAGGTTCAGATCATGTCTCAGCTATTTAGTCAGCCATACAGCCAACTACCAATAAAATTAATAAGTTATCAATGCAGGAGCTTCTTTATTATTTACCCAATTACAGAATTTTCTGATAAGCATATATTATCACTCCTGTACTTTCAGCTGAGATTTGGAAGTATATGGAAGAATTTTTTAACAGGCTTGTATATGATTTACATATTAGGTGCATGCATATGCTTGGATGAACACTTATGGTGTAAAATGTACATTCAAAAAACCCCCAGTTTACAGTGATGTGAGCTGTTGCTCTACACAGAGCTGTCAAATGGCTATTAAATGTTCTTTTCGAATATTAACTGATGGCACCCCTTTTTAATCCTGCCATATATTATTTGTCATGGCAGTACACATAACAAAAAGAGATGCTCCCTTTAGAGCAAATAAAGAACCATAAAGAAATCGGTTTCATTCTATTTTTAAGAAAAAGAAAGTATTCCAATTACTTTGTGGATACTGTTATTTTTTGACCATATCTTACATTAAAATGATGACATCCTAAATTACTACAGCGACTCATTTTGGGATACACTTCTGTATCACTGGTATCAGTTTCACTGGAGCACAGCTCAGGCCATTCACTGCTCAAATAAAAGCTTTGCCTTAAGTGTCAACCAAAAGAGACTTCATAGCGCTGTGAGAAATAGATGAACTGTTTACAAAAGATGAAAGTGCTAACAAGGTCAGGAGAATGTTACAAGATACGCAGTCCTGTCAAAAGTAAGTAATTGAGATAAATTTATTAAGCGTGAGATGGTGCATGGCCAATGATAAGGGAGGAAAGTGGACATGCAGATCAGGGGACGGGTCACGAACAAGGCTTAAGGGGGGCTGCGGTGCAGGTGGAGTCTCCTGTGCAGGTTTAGGTCAGCGTACACCCTTCTGATCACAGCAGAAAGAAATCGTGTAACTCTACCAACCAAAAGAGCACTGTTTTCTGCCAGGCATATGTACACTAGCTTGGCAGAACAACCACCCAAGGACCATCCTTATGATAATAAACCTTGCCAAGCCTTAGTCAAACTTGTGGTCATTCCATATAACTTCCGTGTAAGAGAAGAGCAAGACTGAAGCTTTCTGGCTAAAGACATGCTAGCTCGGAGGTCCCGTCAGACCACACAGCACTGACAGAGAGTACTACCAACACTGGACAGCAACAGCGATTACAATGCTTAAGAATAAACAAGTTATAAAACAAAAGAAACAAAATAGAAAACTTGTAATGCCTGTATGTTCCATATAAAAGACATTTTAAAAATTAACTTAGAGCAAATCTTATAAAACGCCACGTTTGCTATCATGTAGTAAAAAATACCTGTGTGCAACAGCGCATCGCTACAGGGAAGCAGAGCCATGCAGCTGGAGGAAGTCGCTGACTGATCATCTTAAAGCAGTACTTGTTGAAGTGTTAAACTAGCTTTTGTCCCCAGTAGTTCCTTCTGCTATCTGGTTATTTCAGTTCAGTAACTCGTTTGCTCAAATTTGAAAAACCAGCTGGGAGGTGAAAAAAGAGCAAGGCTGATTTTCTTCCTACAATCTGTAGAAAAGAAATTATGTGATAACTGGAAGTCCCCTCCTGAAATGCTGGGTATGTACTAATCAGAAATAACTATCCCAGTTCATTAATCGCAGATATCACTGCATTTTATATACATTTTAAATTCTTCTCAAGTATCAGGCATGTTTAAGGTAGATTTAAAAGACTAATAAAAACAACATCTAACTTTTGAGAACTTTTATCTCACTTTTCAATTCTGACCCAATGTAGTCTCAAGTGAAATACCAAAAATAAGCTTTAAATAAATTACATTCTTTACTTTCTAATAACTGAGGCACAAAGACAAAGCAAGATTGAAGTCACGACTGAAATAGTTGATGTATATAAATTCATTTCAGTAGAGATGCTTAGTGCTTTATTTCTAATCCATCAATGTCAGATTTTAAGTCAAAAAACCCCTAGTGAAATGTATGAGAAGTCTTTTTTTTTTTGATCAGAGACACTGTTTATATCTTTTTCTCGACATCCCTCCTACCCCTTCCATGCCTGCAGCAGCTGATCACAGCATTTAGTAATTCTTAATCCAGCCAGCACTGATAGCTCATCTACACACCATCTAGTGTAAAACTCATTGAGCCACTGGCTTGGCTACTGGCTCCTCTTTCCTGAAATGCCCTCCGTAAACTGCCGTCTCTACAGAAAACGATTAGACATGAACAGCAGGGCATCCAGGCCATTTGGAGCTTGTCCAATACAGCCTCACATGGAGGAATTGGAAGTCACTATATTCATTTTAATGTTGGCCATTTCAGAGATGACAACAAAATACTTACTATCTGAAAGCTGTCAGTGTACGTAATGAAGACAAATAGGAAGCTGCAGCTCTGTATGTGTTTTGTAAGCTGTAGTCACTGCTAGGGAAGTAATATATTCCTAAGTTATTTAAGCAGCACATGCAGCTTAAGGCTGAAGTGATTATTTATGTATTTGTAATAGCATTACACACAGGATTACAAGTTAAGTGTTTAACAGATGGAGGGACAGAAATTTCCAAGTCCTTTTGTTAAAAATACCTAGGTTACTCCCTCTTCACTAGCCAGAGAGGCACTCGTAAAAACAAAATTATGTACCTTAGGCCAAGGTTTATAAACAAGCACTTCAATCTACTACCTTGTTTACAAGATACATGAGATAAATATTAGGAGACTGCAGTTATATGAGGACTGCCTGCAAATGCGTTCTCAGTTATGTTTATTCAGCACCTTGAGTTAAATCTTTCACACTGATTCAATGGCAATATTCATATTGCTTCAACAGAGAACAAGAGGGAGACCAGTATTACTATCTTGCAGGGCCCTAAATCCCCCCTAAGGTTTCCATATAAATACACTGCTTCCACCTATTCTAGAATTAATCATCTACAGAAACGTTTTCCTCTAACATCATGGATGATCTCTGGAGCGACCCACAAATCTAATTTATGTCTACAGAACTAATAGTAAAGTTGCTTTGTTGTCCAGTTTAGACTTAACACACAAAATCCACAACACCACAAATCAATTTATGCAAGATCAGTAACCTCATTAAACACTTCCATTTTATAAAACAATAAACGTCAACTAGCAAAAAAATGTCTAAACGTAAGTGTTCAGAAGATGTAAACGTTATTTCTGGAATCTGGCTCAGTCAATAGTGGGTCTTTCTCCACCTATTTGGCTTATACAGCCTATGGTATTGAGATGCTGGCATAAAATCTGCTGATTATGAATCCCTTGCTGAATTCCACTATTTTTGCACCCCGATACAACTTTTCTTTAGACACAGAACAGAGTTGTGAAAAATCATTCCAAACTAAAGCTCAGAATAGACAGATAAGGTGAGTCCACATTGGTTAAGTGTTGGATGTGCCAGATGGCGTAACTCTTCTGTAGAGTTTCTGCAATGATCTCGGCCAACACTTCACTACACTACATATGGCAGCCACCAGGAAAAAATTAAGTTAAGTAATCAGTTACTTGGAAAGTTTTTGAGTACCCTTCCCCTTTTTTGGAGAGAAGAGATAACTGAGCAAAGTGAGAAAGTGAAAAGTAGAAATCCTTCCAGAAATAAAAAGTTTTGGTTACTTGTTTGTAGAATACTTATATTTCTGTTGACATTTCTTTACATTCTTCATGTATATGGTATGGATGAAAATATAACATATAACCTCTCAAAAATAAGTGTGCTAAGGAAAAAGTAAAAAAATGAGTCTTGAAATACACACTTTTTAAAAGCGTGTAGCTGAGCAAGTATTGCTGTATTTCTGCATGAACAGCTTCTTTCTTGAGGCTATTTATTTATATATGTGTGTATATATATAGGCTCAGAGGAAATTGTAAGAGCAGGAGGCAAATACGAGTAGAAGGTTCAGTGATGTGCTATTTGCTGGATAAACTATTAATCCATGGCATGGAAAGTCCAGATTAGCAGTAACAACAACTCACAATCATTGGAGCCCCCAGTTTGGAAGGATGTCTTTTTTACTGGTTGACTTTACAATGGGATCGATGATGGGCAAAAAAATATGGCTGCAGTCACAGTATGAGTGTCAGTCAGGAGGTTCAGTCACTGCTCGGGTATCTAACTGCAATACTGTAGGCAAAAAATAGCCTGTTTTCAGGAAGAAAGTAAAATGCGTCAGAGCAACAAACCAAGGCCCACTGTCCTCCTCGAGCTTTCTCTCTCCCAGTCAGTTTGCTTTCTACCTCATAGGCATGAGAAATTAAAATCATTAGTGGATATGATGGAGTCTGGGTCCTGACTGATGGCCACCTCTAGCTATAAGAAAAGCACCAAGAACTGTGGCCTTCTGAACATGAATAAGGGGTATATTAGATTGTCGCTTCATAGTGGATTTGTTATTTTGGTGGCTGTTGACCAATCTGGGTTGTAGCCATGCTGTGTTTATGGCCATATTCTGTGAAGATGACCTAACTGAAAGTCTTTTGCCCAGTGTTTCTCAATTTCTTTGCCATATGTAGGTAAGCTGAACATTTTTCTTACACAGACTTCCTAAAAACAATTTCCATGAAGATTAGATCCTGGCACTTTCATATATGGAGTCTGCTTATTGGTGCATATGAACTCATTTTACTTATCTGCCTTCGCTAATTCCTTTGGTATAGTCCACATACAACAAATGGTACATTACTGTTTTAAGAACAGGTTTTCGAGGCACATATGGCATTTACATGCCAAAGATGTCTCTTGTGCCTTGCTTCAAAACCTACAAACTATGAGCCTGTTCTTTAATAAGTACCTACTCACTGACTTGAATCAGCGTGGGGAACACAATAAATACTGCCTGATTGCCAAGCCACTGTGTGTTCAGTGCAGCTCCAGTAACAGGGGCTCTTGTGGACAGGTTGATAAACAGCACTGCTGTCACATAAAAGAAGGAAAGACAGCCACTTCCAGAAATGCTGCCTCTTAAAGGATGGTTTCATGAAGAAGGAGAGAAGATGAGAATGAGAAACTTAAAGCAGAAACTTTTGGGATTTCAGCATGGCCTACATTATTTGCAGGTCCCTGAACTAATCTGTGGAAGGATGTAGGAACTTACAGACACAAGTACAGTAGGCTGGCCACCTCTTTTGAAGCATTATAGTGGAATAAAGGCTCATTAGATGACACTCTCCAGGTGTCATCTATGTTGCTGGATGTCTTTTGGATCACCTGGGTCAAGAAGCATGCGATGATACTGCCTTTCGCTGTGTTGCAGAACGTGAAGGCAATATGAAAACCTGTATGCACATTGAGGGGCAGCATGTCAAAGGAGCAATTCTTGTTAGCAGAGTGCACTGTTAGGGAGAAGATTCGCATAGTCTGTCATTATAGAAGTTACTTGGCTGCTTTGTAACAGCAAACGGTGACTTCGTTTTTATACTCTGAGAGCAATCTGCAGCTGAAACAAGAGCAACAGCTATTGGTGCATTAATATTTGATCTTTATGGCAGGTCTGCAATTGCGGTCATCAACCCCATCCAGAGGAAAATAATCTTAATTAGATCTTAATCATTGCGTTTACCAATCTGATCGGTAAAAGATCTCTCTTCCTCATTTTCACCTTGCCTAGTAGTATGGCCAAAAACCAAAAGCAGTTTTTGAAAGGAATTTCCCTTTAATGAGTGGTACTGTAGGATGCTTTGAGGCATCAAAGGAGAAACCAACTAGAAAGAGTTGGAAAGCGCTTCACTAGGATGGCAAGAGAAATTTGCCTACGGAGACAGCAACAGTGCAGGAAGGTTTATCTGCGCTGAAGTTCTTGATTCTTTCAGAATGAGGAACAGTCTTGAACAGCTTAGTCCTTGCTTTATATCACTACTTTTTCCTGGCAAGGCTTTTCCCCTTGTTCTCCCTGCCTCCAAGCAGAAAATCTAGCCAGAACACTAGTTGTGTGTGTTTGTTCATCTCATGCTCCAGGAGAAAATCATCAACTGTCTTCCCACCCTGACCCTGTACGAACATGAGCCAAGGTTGCTGCTTTGTGTGTAGGTGTAAACAGATGTTTAACTCAGTAACTGGTGTCCTTGAGTCTTGTAATTGATTTGCCTCTTCCTGTGGGGATTCATGATAGCCTCTCTCTCTTCCTTTCATATTCATCCAAATGCATCAGAGCAGAAGCAACCCGCAGGCCACTGGCCAGCAGAGTTGAGGACCCCTTTCCTGCAGTCATTAGAGCGCAAAGGACAAGGTGGAAATGACATTAAAATGAAGGTTAATCCATTTGAGGTCTCACCATCTTCCTCATCAGAGGAAAAGGGAGTCATTTCTCTCAAGCAGGAATGTGGGGACAAAAATTCCTCTTTCAATACCGCGCACCAACCCCACCATGTAATCCTAATGAGAAAAGAGTGTATTTTCACACTGGACTAACAATACCTGGAAAGCAGCAGACAATTCACTCCACCTACTACTTTACATGATAGAAAACCACAATTCATTATTATGAATTCATTATCCCAGCACGTTAAAGCAAATATAGGTAAGTTACAATCATAAATCCCTCTAGAAAAATATCCTTACCTTGGAGAAAAATGGCCAGGTCAGTGGCCTGGACCACAAAAACTATGTTGTTGGCTTTTACTTTCTTTTGGTAAAGGCTTTTGACAGAAGTTGCTAATTCCTGACATGGATTAAGCTGCACAGCTACTAACCCAGATGGAAGATGGATACAATCTCCCTCAAACAGTTTTCACTTGTAAGAAACAACCCTTTGGGTCCTTACTGTCTGGCCATTCAAATCCCTTCTGTCACTGGGACATGAGTTTCTCCTCCTTATTTCCAAATGCGTCGCTGTAGGTGTGATGTAGAGAAAAGGTAGGGGTTTGTACCTTCTACTCACTTCCCTGACACATTGCTGAGACTCAAGGATGGCTACAGTATAGGAGTATATAATTTGTATATATGACAGGTGCAGAAAGGCAGCAAGAAACTGAAGCAATACTCAGCAGCCAAATCACATGAGGTCTCTCTCCATTTTTGGCTTTGTACGGTCCCACCCCAGTGCAGCAGAAAAAGAAGGGGAGCTCAAGGCTGCATCAACCCCATTGACTTCTTGCATCCAGCACAATATAAGCACCACTCCACCTCTCTCAGAAAAATAATTACAGCAGGATAGCCAGTAAACAAAGGTGACATTTGAACAAGAAGTCCAACCCATTGCAACTGTGTAATGACAACTTCTCGCTTCCACATTAACGATGGAGGACTTTAAACAACGCTACCCCCCTCACTCTTGTTCTCCCACAGCCCTAATGACTCAAGACCACTTCAGCACTCTGTCCACATGTAGCCAACAGCACTCCTTTAAACACTTATTTAAGGAATTGTGAGGGGATGGGTAGAGGAGGAGAACAGCTCCTTTAAACAAAAGAAAGATTATTGTCTCAGTTAAGAATATATTTTACTTTGAGTCTACTAATATATTTATAAGTGCTTCCTGCAAACGACTTGCCGTCTTTCTTCCTTTAGGACGTAAAGGTTATACTAAATTTCAGACATGTCTTATATTGGCTTTGATCTATGTGTTAAAAATAAGTAGATAAATGGTGCTAAAGTCCTTTAATTCCGGAAGGATGTTGGGTGATAAACTGCAAGGGTCAAATTCTGACCTGCACAACCCCAGAGCAGAACTTCATTACTTCAGCTGTACAGAGAACTAAAAAGACCTGATTTCTTAGTGGTCCCAAGAGACACAGTGATTGACAGGCAGATAAATAAGGAACTAGAGTTCTAAGAAATATGGACTATCTTTGAATTTAGAGGAAATGAGAAAAACAGAAGGGCCTTTTGCAGTCCAAGTGAAGTGCAAGCTTAAGAATAAAAGGAATAACAGTAATAAATCTTCAGATTAAATAAATATTTAAGATAGGAGAAAAGTAAATTACTATATCATAATGTGCTCCAAATTCAGATTAGAAAAGACTTCTCTTCAGATAAAAATACGTCTTCCTTGAAAACTGTATTTAAGTAAAATTGGAGGAAAGATAGATTGACTGCCAGTAAGAGAAATATTTCGGTTTTTTCTTCTGATGATACTAATGGATAAACTGTATTTTGGGGAAAAGAAAAAGTGAACTGATAGGCTTAAACATAGAACATCAAAGGAAATATTCCTGTAACTTTGCTTGCTAGGAAATAAAACAAAAGAACCCCAACCCCCCCAAAACCCACATGAGCACTTGTTTATTCATTTAGATTTCTCTGCCTACATACAAACATAATTATTTTTCCTTCTGATAGCAGCTTTAAAAACATTGCAGAGTGGTAAGAAAATGCATAAAACATATATGAGAAATATTGAAATCCAGTGGAAGGTATTGTTGCATTTCTTACTACCATAGATTTCCCAATAATCGCATTATCCCGTTTGTATGCATGTCTATCTATTTTTAGACGAGATTTGTCTTATGGAGGAATGTCAAAAAAATTCAAAATTCCACATGATCTTTTTTTTTAATTCCATCACATAAAGAAGTAAAAGCTAATAATATTTCAGCATAAAATGTTGTGTCTTTGTTATTTACCTATTTGCAGCACACAGTAACGAGCTGTTTAAAATAACCCTGACTTAACTTGTGGGAACAATTCCTTTCCAGTTTTAATTAATGTCTTAATATTATATCTTTTTTTTGATTTTTTTGTCACATTACAGGTATTTTAGATAGGGTTGTAGGATGAAAAACAGACTTTGAAAAAACAGAGATTGACTGTGGGTCTGGGCATTAGGCCCTGCTATGGTATACAGTAAAAACCCCATGCTCATTAATAGCAATCATCAGCTATATAAATCAGACTACAGCTTAAACATGTTGATCGCGTGCTCCCAAATGAATGACACATGGTCCTGGCACAGACCATGAGGAGAGTAAAATAAGGTAGAAAGATAAATAAGGTATAAAGAACTAAATCCATTCTGTAGAGGAACAAAAATGTGATGATAAAGTTTGTTTTAAAATCTGGCAGGCTTTGCCACTCGTCCACCCATCTCAGCCAAAAGCAGTTAGGGAACGGTGAGATACAATGATAGTCTCATCAGAAAAGAAAAGTGGTGAAAAGAACCGCATTCCTGTCATTTACAGAAACCTCAATGAAACGCTTTTCCCTCTGTAGATGTCACTGCAGTCTTTGTGAAGTGCCTAGCCACAACCACCATTTCCATCTCCAGTTTCCCTGGAACGCTCACCTTGGTGCAGAATTTCATAATTATTCCTCATGACCTGACTTCATCAATCCACTGGCATTGGAGCTATTCCTTCCAGAGCCTGGCAACAGCCAGGCTCTTCGACAGAGCCACAGAGGTACACAGGGCTTGAAGATGATGTACTCTGCCATCTTTCTGGGCATGATTTAACTGTTCTGGTTCTTTGGTTGCATGTAGATCTAGTCAAAACAATAAAACATCTTCATGCTTTTCTCAGCCTCAGTTATCCTACAATTCACATGTTCTTTACAACTCAGAAGTGCCATATTGTGAAACTATAGGTCCTTCATCTTCTGTTTCCTTCTGGAATTGCTAGATTTCTCTCACTCCTGGAATAAATTTTCTGTTTCTATGTTTGGTCCGATTCTCTTTTTCTTACAAAACCCCTGTGAAACATCCTCCTTTGTAATCCTGTTCTTTATTTCATTTTTGCTTCTTTCTAGTCGCTCTCTGGTGATCAAATACTCCGCACATCAAGATATACTGTTTGATTCATCAGTTTGCCCAGAAGAATGTTTGTCTCAGTGGAGACCCCCTTCGGCCCAAGTGTGCTCTATTTAAATGGGTAATGTTCAATATATACCCATTTTGTATCACTGGTCTGGAGGTAGGAACTCCTGACCAAAGAGCATGAAGGCAGAACTTAGTAGACAAAGTGGACAACCTCCATTTTCAAAATTAAGCCTACCTTGGCAGAAACACAAAAGAGTTCTCAGGATTAAACTGAAGCAAACAACTGACAAAGTTGCCCCAGAAAAATTTCTTTCTTTAAAAAAAAAAAAGATACTGAGCTAGGCACAAATGAATATTGAAAGTGTACATCTAATTATTATCTTTAAGTGGATTTAAAATACCAGTTAATATCACTTATTTTTAGCATTTGAAATAAAATGTGCTTCCTCGTAAGAAATTTTCTCCTCCTTGCTAACATAAACTATCAGAAAAAGTCGTGCTGAGCAGACAGGTCTTGTGTTATGATCCAAAGCTAAACAAGTCTGAGCTCTTGAACTGAAAGATCTAGTAAAAGTTGTCCTCCCCCACTGTCAAGAAAAACCACAATCTGTTAATCTTGACCCTCAAATGCAGGGCATGATGAAAATGAGGAAGAAAGCACCGAAAGTATATTGAGACAGATCACACAATGGCATTCTAGCATCTTCAAATTATCTATCTGAGCCTTTGTTCTACAACAAGCTCATGGGATTGCCCATATGCAACCTGTACTGCTGTGTTTGCAAGGGCAGGGCCATGCTGGAGAATGAAATATTAGCTGGTGAGGTACCCCTTACGCTGAAATATATTTCAGGCCTGTAGGAATAGAATGGAAATTTCTACGTTTAATGAAATAAGAGAAGTCAGCTAACCAGCGTAGAACTCACTCATACTCAGTCAATCCAACATACCCTCTTCAAAGCACTCACAATTTTTTTTCAGAGTCCGCAAGGGAATAATGAAAAGAAACAATGTCAAAACCCATGCCATGCTACCCACTAAAATTTAGCAGAAATGAGTTTAAACAAAGTCTCTCCGTTCCTCACGTCTACCTTAAGAGCAGTTAATTACAACTGTTTAGAAGAGATCATTTCACTCAAAACAAATTTCCAGTGCGAAAGATGAAGCCGAGTTTAAACAGTGTCATAGTTTCTGGGTGGGGATTCAATTCAGTTAGAAGAAATACGACAAAATACAAATCAAGCAAGATGTGAATGTAGACTGGAGTAACTGTAGCTCTCTTTCAGAACTCTGCTATTCATGCCAGGGATCCGTTTCTTTATGCAGTTCTGATGTTATGTCACCATAAATTTTACTATGAACTCATGTTCCATTTCCACTGTATTTATTACATATTTGAATAAATGAAGTAGGAAACCCAAAAACAAATTCTGAAGTATTCCTCAGGTGGCTTCTATCAGAACAAAATATTTAATGAAGTGCCACAACAGGCAACTATAGCCCTCCCTTTTGGAAAGACATCAAGCACTGAGGATGTTGCCAAAGCGTACATTTTCATTTGAACGCTATTTCCAGAGACTATTTTTTCACTTGAAATGATCCATTAGGATGATGCAAACAGCTGTTCTTCATTCAACAGCTTGACCAAGAAGAAGGGATTTTAAAGGACACATTTGGGATATTTTCCTCAATCTTACAGCTGCGAAGACTGTAACCAAAAGTAAAAATAATAAAAAAAAAGCTTTCCTATTGTCTGCAGAAGCAATAACACCACCATGTTTAATCACAATCTTTCAGTTTTTCTGTTCTCCCTCAGCAGTTCTACTCCATTGTTGAAATCCTATTTAGACATGTTCAGACTCAGGAATTCCTTATGAAGACACATCTTCATAAAAACTCAAATTCATAAAATTCAAAATAATTTTTAGCAGTGGAATGTAAGAGATGCAAAACTTGTTTTTTTCCAATTTGCCCTTGCAAGGTCATTTGTTTTCAGATTTTAGACAAAAGCAGTGAATATGTGGCTGCCCATAGTCAACAGAATATACACTGTGCTCAAGAAAATGGAGAGAGGCATTTTTCACATATATAATCTTACTTCTGAGAAATCTCTTTATTACCAGTTGACTCAGGTTCAGTAATCCTCAGTATAAAGTAAAAAAAAATTTAATCCAGTTTATATTTCTAAATATTTTCTGTATTGTTTTCACTGATACCCACCAAATACACAAACCAATCCAAGTTCCATGGGTAAAAAAAAGCATACGCAGAACTTGCCAACTGTCTTTTCAAGGGGAGAACTCATCACATTGCCTGCCTAACAGTCTATTCAAGAAGGGACACCCTAAGGCCGAGGACCTTCGAATACAAGGCAGGGAGGAGAAGGTGCCTGGATGGCTTAATGCATGGTGTACATCCAAGGTCCTTTGCATTCTGGTTTGGCTCTAGGAGGTTCAGGATCCCAGAGGGTGTTGCAGCTGCCTGCCAAGGTACATCTGGCCCATCCTCCTTTTTTCCCCATCCCTACAGCCTGTAGCCACCACGGGCACAGTGTGGACCACAGCATCCACCAGGCAGAGCACAGACCTTTGTTCTTACTCTGCTATTCTTACTATATTATTTTAACTTGGAGTTTCTTTAGGGGCACACACTCATGGTCTGGACAAGTATAGCCTGGGATTTTCATAGATAAACAGACCCAATAAATACTCTATAGTATTTCAAAGTAATATGATCTTATTTTTTCCTGTTAACTTAAGGAAATGGACACCTATAACACTAATTGATACATACTGTGTATTTGGGTTTTTTGTGAATTCTGAACAGCTATAATATGGATGAATTCCAGAGTAAGATCAGCCTATGGACAAGTTATTGGTTGACCATTCAATCACCGAATTGCAATTTTGTGCAAAATCTACAAACAAAAACTAGGAAGTCCCTGTATCTTCCCTGATGTATATTCCAACTATATTTGCAAATATATATTTAGCATTCTGCACTTACCATGCCATTCATTTTGCTAATAACATCTTTACTTCTGTCTATAATGATGGGATTCCAAGTCTTTCTTGATATTGGTTTGACAGAACTAGGAATCAGAGGCTATTGAGTTTGCTTTTCCAAAATTATTTAAAGGGCAAACACTGCTTCTCCTAAAATAAAACAAAATCAAAGTCAGTCAGTCTGGGGTTTATTTATAATGCTTTTATCATTAGAATAAATATTTTCACTAGGTTTCCTCTAGGTATTATTGCATACCAGAAGCTACCTTACCTGAAAACTGCTTCAGAGACCTGACATTTAACATTACTCCCCACCCCCTAGAATCTAGCATTCATTCAGTGCTATTCGCAATTCTCATATACATTCTTCATTTTAATTAAATATAACCCTAAAAACAAGTAGGGTTTGTTGAAGTTGCCTTCACTTCCCAACAGCACTAGATCTGAATAAAGGCCTGCAGTTTGAAACTATTTTGTTTAATGGCTGATATCATGTATGCCTTGAAGTCTTTGCCATCTGCTTTACTAACTTAAAGTTAGCACTCAAACCATCCTCAAATGTGAAATATTGGTTGTTTAGAAAAGTTTGCAAAATCTAAGTGCAAGATTCTATAGGCAGCAAAATTAGTAAAATGTAAATTTAATGGCACGGTAAAAGTACAAATAAAATTGTTAAAAGAGAAAGGCATCAACAAATTTTAAATATTTTTTTAAGATAAAACTGCTGTGGAAAAATTTGTCTTCAATTGGAGAATAACTTACTCTTAATGGACATTTTCAATTGTGACTAGATAAAAGCATTTGATAAAGGTATCATGGTATTTATTAATTGGCATTTAATTTGTATCATTCAACTCAAAGATTTCCTCATGTTGAGCTACATTTTTCACAGGCAAATTCAGAGGAGGATAAAAGTATTGTGAGACATTGTCAGCAAAACTTTCATTGTGCCTGTACATAAACATAATGCAAACATGCCCTTTGCAATAGAGAATTTATGAACCAGATTTTCTGTAAACAACATTGAGAGTTGCCCCTGCCTGCCTGCCTCCCTCATCATTAACAGGCATTATAGTAGGTTACCACACACTAAGCTCATTTAGTGCTCACTAAATTTCCCAGTTGTTAAGATCCTCCTTTATAGCATTAAAAAAAAAAAAAAGTCCTTTCAACAATATAATTGAAAAGCCCATTCTTTAAACAGTTATAAACTCAGATTAAGACTAAACTATTTTTATGTTCCAAGTCACACTGACCCAGAAAATTCAGGATTTATTTGTCTCTTTTATAATGCACATTTTAAAAAACATTGTGTCAATGATGCAGCAATCTCAAGGAAGATTCACACTGAAAGGTCAAAAATTGACTTACTGCTGTGATTATCTAGCAATATTCCAAAGATGTTTTATTCAGTGTCTTCCCTGTATCACTGTCTTTGCTGACATCATAAAAATATGAATTTAAGTAACTAATTATGTCAGTGGGTAATATTGTCACCTCCGTATGGTCTTCCTACATAGCACAGCCAAGGATAAGGATTTTATTGATGAAAACTGTTTGTATCATGATCATCCAAAGAGAAAGTAACAATATAAAAAAGGCAAGCATATTGATACCCCAAGATGTCTCAAAGAAATCAGCTTTTGTCCGTGCAGCTCTTCAGAAAATCAGCTTAGCAACAGTATCTCAACAACTGTCAGCACCACCTGTATATTAAGATTCTACTTTAGAATTTTGACAAGAAATATCCAGGTTGTAGATGAGGGTCATTGTTGTTTTCTATCTATTGTGAGCACTAAATATTTTATCTTCACTAGCTTCAGTTCCTTTAATTACAAAAGTGTACCTTTATTACTATTAAATTAGTCTATCAGATAGCAAATGTTTTGCACAGGTTTGAGTGCAGAGCTTTGGGTATTGCTCCTGCTCCATTAGGCAGCATTCTGTACAATATAGTTCCTGATATTTGAGAGGTGGCACTATCATCCCTGGGAAACTATTCCATCTCTAACACTGAAAAGATCTCCTCACTCTCAGCTTAAATAATCTATTTTTCAAATTCATTCTTTTACATATATTCTTGTAACATGCTCTAAACAATTTCATGCTCCTCTATGACCCCTGGGGAACACCGCTATTTACAGGCCTACACCTGGACACTGCACCACTGATCACAACCCTCTGAGCTCTGCCATTCAGCCAATTCTGAATCCACCTCACTGTCCACTCACCTAACCCACAATTCCTAAGCTTACCTATGAGGATGTTATGGGAGACAGCATCAAAAGCCTTGCTGAAGTCAAGGCAGACAATGTCCACTGCTCTCACCTCATCTATTCAGCCAGTCATACCATCATAGAAAGCTATCAGGTTGGTCAAGCATGATTTCCCCCTGGTGAATCCATGTGGACCATTCCCGATAACCTTCTCTTCCTCTACATGCTTAGAGATGGCATCCAGAACGAGCTGTTCCATCACCTTTCCAGAGATGGAGTTGAGGCTGACTGGTCTGTAGTTTCCTGGGTCCTCCTTCTTGCCCTTTTTGAAGGCTTGCAGTCTTCAGGCATCTCTTGCAGTCCTCAGGCACCTCTCCTGTTCGCCATGATCTTTCAAAGATGATGGAGATTGGCTTTGCAATAACATCTGCCAGCTCCTTCAGCACTCGTGGGTGCATCCCACCAGGGCCCATGGATTTGTGGGCATCAAGTTTGCCTAAATGATCTCTAACCCTATCCTCCTCACCCAAGGGAAAGTCTTCCTTTCTCCAGACTCTCTCTCTTACCTCCAGGGTCTGGGATTCTGAGGGCCAGCCTTAGCAGTAAAGACTGAAGCAAAGAAGGCATTCAGTAACTCCATCTTCTCTGCATCCTCCATCACCAGGTCACCTATCTCGTTCAGCAGCGGGCCCACATTTTCCCTAGTCTTCCTTTTGCTACTGATATACTAGAGGAAGCCCTTCTTATTGTCCTTGACATCCACTGCCAGTGGCCCTTAGCCTTCCTCATTGCATCTCTGCATACTCCGACAACTCCTATATTCCTCCCAAGTGGCCAGTCCCTTTTTCCACATTCCATTCCAAATTCCATTTGAATTTTTCCAGAAACTCCTTGCTCACCCATGCAGGTCTCCTGCCTCCTTTGCTTGATTTCTTACTCTCAGGAATGAAACAATCTTGAGCTTGGACAAAGCGGTGCTTGAATATTAACCAACTCTCCTGCACACCACCCACACCTTACTTCTAGAGCCTTAGCCCATGGGATTCCTCTAAGCAGGTCTTTGAAGAGGCCAAAGTCATCCCTCCTGAACTCCAGGGCTGTAATTCTGCTTTTTGCCCTGCTTTTTCCATGCAGGATCCTGAACTCCACCATCTCGTGGTCACTGCAGCCAAGGCCATCCCCAACTAGTCCTTTGTCAGCACAACGGTCCAGAAGCAACGTACATACATCTCATTTCATTATGTAGCCACTTACCTAATACATGTCTAGAAAGCATCGATTCTAGCATAACCGTGGAGGGAGAGAAAGGTCATTGAACATGCTCTGAAAGACTTTACATTCCTAATGATTATTAGTATTACTCGTATTTCAGAAGTTGCTATCACACGGTAAACACTTTCTAACATATATGCATAGAGTCAATGAACCTTTCCAGGAGTCCCACCAACACAGGAGGAATTACTGCATCTGAAGACCATTGAAGAAAAAAAAACAAATTTACTTTTATATATACACATCATATCACTTAATCTTGGATTAGGATGAGATTTGATAGGTTACAAGTGAAAAACAGGAGACAAAACAATTGCAGAGGTGAGACCAAAACAAAGAGACCCAAGCCTTGCTAATTTTTCCTTTTACTGCAAACCCAATACTCCTGTACCCTAAACATTTTTTGCAACTGCTATAGCTTGCTCCCTTTGTGACCTTAGAATGAGAAACCAGGAGAAATGAGAACATTTGCTAACAAGGCATAGCTTGCAAAATACATTTTCCTGTGTTGTTTTTGTTTTAATCAGACTTCATTCACGCTGATTCCCCGAAACAATGGTATTAAGGTGCCTATGATTTTGATTAGTTAATTAGATCCTGAGAAATAACATAAAATATTGCCCCAAGTATTCAGCTTAGAGCAGCAAAACTTGAGAGTGCTAGAGAGGAAAAAAAACAACCTGTAAGAGCCATAGCGCAGTGTTACTCCCTCTCACAAACAGGTAGTTACTCAGGATATGCACCATAAGGAACTAAAATCAAGTAATCCCTTAGGCTGTCTTCAGTGCTCTGCTTGAAAAATTCACTAACCAATGCAATTAATCATCTAACTCTTCCTTCAGGTAAGTACAAGCAATACAGCATAAAGCATTTTTAATGAATATGAAGGATGCATTGAAAAATTAATGTTTCAGCAACAGTGTTGACTTTGGAAACTACATCTTTTTTTTTTTTATTTTTTCTTAATGTCATGTATTTGTATCTGTGGTATCCTTAAATTTCCCTTTTCTAGGCATTATTTTGCTCGTTCTTGCTCCTCTTTTTTTTTTTTGACTGATCAATTAATAATCGAATCATAATAATCAATAAGAAAATCAAAATACGAGCAAGTCTGTATGATGGCATCTGTTACTGTGATAAAACCTATCCCTTCCTATTACTCATTTGAACCCAATTTAAGACCTGAAGTCAAAGGAAAATTCACCTCTAGTTACTGGTCAAGTTTATTTTAGGAATGAACACTTTCCTGAAATTACATATCCAAAGCCAGTCCCTAAACTCTGAGATCTGAAAATTTTGGCAGAACAGAGCCATTAAATTATAAGACAAAGTCCCAGTGTGCCTGAGCAGTGTCCATGCTTTATGGTGGTGCAGCACACAGCTAGAGGCTAGAGTTAGCAGAGCACACAACCTGTGAGGTCAACAACAATTTCCTCCATTATAAAAAATTAGGTGTGCCACTTGCACCCCTGGCAACATAGCAAAGTTGCGAAACCGGTTCCCCAGGTGGATAGAGCTTCCACCCAATTAATCTAATTTTTTGCAGTGGTTCAAAAGCAATCTGTTTCAAATGAAAAAAAGTAATGCTGCAATACTACGTTAAAGACCTGATCTGGCTCTCACCCATGTTTAAGTCAACTTGCTGTTGCGTGGGTCTCAGAGCAAGGCAAGATTACTCAAATATGTTGCAGATAATAACAAAGGACCAGCCAAGAACAGAATACCTGCTGTGTGTACACCTACCTTGCTTTATTCACTTCAGCTAGACCTTCACAACAGCTATTAAGCAAGGCAGACATTTGAATTGACTTTCACAGATTCTTTTCTTTTCTTTTTTTTTTTCTTTGTAATTTGGTCTGCTACAGACCTAAATTCTTGAAGAGCCAGTCAGCCACACGGATCCAGCATATTCCATCAACTTACCAGTTTATGCTGAATTTAACAACTTAAAGAATAATACTCAGCACACGTCAGAAGATCTTTACGTGGCTGAGAAGAAAACTTTACATCACGTTACAGGAAAATTCATTGGAATCCAGCAGCTTACCCACAGCCAAGAAAGTTTGTGTCAAGCCAGAAGCAGAAGAAGGAAGTATCATCTTCACCCTGCTGGGAGTGTTGCCAGTAAGTGCATTGTGACTAGGTCTCAAAGGTGGATCTCCAGCCCATTGGATTTTGTGTCTTGTTTTTTTGACTACTCAACAGACAAGATCTTTAATCAATGTTTTGAACAAATTTCTCCATTTCAAAGATTTTTTGGGATAAGCCACATTCCTTTTCACAATTTCATATGCACAAATGATTTTTTTCATTGTTTTCTTACTTATAACAAATACGCTATTTATAAGGCATAATTCCATTAGATGAGGAGTTCACTGAATATGTGATTTTCATTACCTCAGGAAAAACTTCCTAGGACTTGGAAATAACTAAGTTTTTAATAGCATCTGATAGCACCATGAGGTGTTGACTAGGATTACGGCCAATGCGAAGATATGATCCATATGGTCCATTTATCATCAAGATAACCATTAAGAACACCTTCCGCATTTTCACCACTCTTAAGCATATGGGACCTACAAAGGCATAAGCAATTAGAAAAATAAAATGATAAACTTTTTAATTCAAAGTTATGGCAACTCTCTTCTGACTTCTACATATGCCACGTGAAATGATCCCAGACTTACTGCGCTCAAAAGCAATACTTGGATGTGACTGCAAAGAATCACCTTTCACAGGGTCTTGGGAATTCACTACATGGTGTTCTTGTCCTCAGCTTGCCCAGTGTAACCTTCTTCCCCAACTACTCCAGTTGCACTATTTAACATGGGACAGTAGGATTTATACACAAAGTGTATGAATCAACAACAAAAACTCTTCAGAGAAAAAAAAAAAAGAATATCTTGAATCAACCCTCTGGTTGTTAAAGTAACCCCGAGGAGAATAAAAAAGCCAAATTTAGAGAAAAGGAATACTTAAATGTTTTGTTTAGCAAATGGAAGGGAGATATTATTAACAGGAGACTGGAAGAGAAAAGTGGAAAAGAGATAACATGGAAACTCGCTCTTGCTCCCAGCCTCAGGCCTTCCCAAGTCTTTTTGACTACCCGTGCCAGGGAGACGCTGCTGCTGCTTGCTTTTTCTCTCGGAAATTCGAGCACTGGCATTGCACCTGTCTGATAAAGTACCTATCAAGGTTAAGAACGCTTTTTTTTTTTTTTTTTTAAACTACAGTAATATTTCTGCCTGAATTTTGTAGTAAAAGACCCTGGAGAAAATGTTCGCAGTTAACTTCTTGTGCAAACACCCTGAAAAAAGAACCAAAAGGACAGTGGAACAGCATTATAAAAATACAGAAATTATTCAGTCTTTGAGCTTCACACACATAAAATGTCTAGAAAGGAAAACGGTAATATACAAGCAGCAATAGCGGTGTTAAAACAACCAAAGACACCTGTACAGACATTTGGTTTTTATTTTTATAAAAAAAGATCAGATTTATTAGTGCCAATGTATGTTCATAGTAAGGTAACAGAAACTAAGCTAATCTGAGTAGCAACTTACATCAAAGGATATCAAAATAATATTTCTTGTAAGTGAAACGTAATACTTCGTTTAAACTTGATTCTTGCCAACTAGAAGTCCTTGTTATCTGTCTATGAAGCCTTTAAAGAAAAGTTGCTACAGTCAAACAGGGTCCTGATAGAACTTGGCACATAAAGAAACAATTCAATTTTCACCCATACAATACCTCTCACTCCCCTGGAGCACTCATTCATACAATACTTACATAATGCATATACATTATGACTAAAGCCATGTATGGCCTAAAGCACATAGAATATCTCAGTTCTAAACGTAACATATCTCTACATCAAAAGCAGGTCACTGTATTTACAGCAGATGATCTCGCTCTGCAGATGGGGCTTTTGCTTGAAGATCCTTTTGTTAGCGTATGCTAAGATGTCCAAGTCATCGAATTATTTATCAAATTAGAGGTGTATCTACAGGAAGATCTGTCTGACTGTGTGCGAGGATTCTAAGGCAATAGTAGTAGTTGTTCCACAGGACTAGCGCTGCCGTTGCAACCCACTCTCCCTTGGAGCAGTAAAGCCTTCCTTCTCCAGATGCAGCCAGGCGTAGTGAGACATTCATGATCTGCAAGCTGTTGGCTCAAAAGTCTACAACTTCTTGGTTTGTTTTTGTTTTCAATGTTCATGGAATAGCACCATAGGAATTCACTCTTGATAACAAACAAATCCTGGGTCTGTTTTGTTTTGCTTTTTTCACCATCACAGATACTGTTACTCCCAGAAAAAAACCTCTTTGGGATACTACTGCAGCTTAATTTCTGATTAGCTAAACCAGACAATTAGCTCATTCACAAAGAGGTCCGAAGAAATAAAGCGTAGTAGTGGTTCCAAATGTACTGCTAAAAACAAATTCAGTAGGAGGAGTTTCAGATGATCCTTGACTATTTCTGTTTCACACGGATACAGATTTTGATTCGGGACAGGTTTTCGTCTCAGTCTGTTTCTATGTTCAGTGCAAAATAAGAGCACATCATCAGAGATAGCTTACTTAACCAGTAAACCAAACATTTTCAGATGCTTATACTGTTCAAATTCAGTCAACTAGTGATTGGTCAACGAGTGATGACCGATGTAACAGTTCAGACTTCTCAGTCATTAGTAAAACAAAATACTCTAAAGATCAGTTATGTTTCCAAAGTAGGATTTTCCAGTTTCAAAACACTGATAACCTGATATGACAGATGAATTTGTAAAAAATACAGAACAACGCAGGAAGACCTTCCCATTTCGTATCTTCTTTCAAGTCCTTGTACACACCATATGCAGGATACAAAGTCAAAGCAAGTAGATACAAGGACAGTATTTTGCGTGTGTGACCTGAAAGAGCTTTTTTTTCCCCTGCTGGACACCATACAATTGTCAGAAGGAAGAACGGTCTGCAGGGTCACTAACCCTGAATGCAACTGCATTGAATCTGCGCGCATCTACGATAAATGTCAAACTGTGAACAAAAGCTTTTATGTTCTCCCTGCATGCAAAGTCCTTTCACAAGCTTTGCAGAGACAGTCAAGTATGGAGCCCGCACATCATCATCGTGTCTATTCCACTGCGATAGGTGATTTATTTTTTTCTCATTTTATTTCAGTCACTGATCTGATAAGTCATCATTTCAACTGAACTCATATAAAACATTTGTGCTAATAACTTCAGTTTAAAAAAAAAAAAAAAAAAGACATGCCTGCCTTCCCTTCCACTGTGCGTTCTTTCTTTCTCACTCTTCTTTTCTGGCATAGAGGTTCTTGTGTTATTTTTTGGTGTGCACACTATCTGGATATTTTATACTTCTGTATCGTATATGAAATCCTTTCTTGTTGATCGTATCATCAGTGTGAAAGTGAAGTAAAAGAGCTTCCCCTGCTGAATAAATTTCTTCTGGTGGCTAAAAAAATGAATAAACAAACAAATTATCTGTCCATTCCATGCATTTATACCATTCATTCACTTTTTTTTCTTCTTATGAATATTTCTCTTTTGCATTCAATTTGCACTGCGTATCTCTACTGTCTTTTCTTATGAGACAAAGAGAACAAAGCTCCTCATTCTTTTGTCCTTCCCACATGTCTTCTGTGGTTCTTCTGGAGTCATGTAAGTTACTGGGCAGGACCACACACAATATTCGAAAGTTAGACAAACAAATGACTCCAGTACCTATTTTCCATCTTATTCTTCATAGCCCTCATGATGGCCTGTTTTATTACTAAAGCACATTGATCAGAAGTACCAGCTGAACTACCAAGTCCTTTTTCTGAAGTTGAAAAAGTGGTAATGTATACTAACAGTGCCCTTTTCCCACTGCAGTTTGGATTATTTTGCTTTCAATTGCTTTTCTATTTAATTCTGTCTCTCCTATTTGCTTGCTTTGGAATGCCCTCTGAAGCCATTAATCCATATCTTACCAGAACCAAAACAAAACAACAAAGTCCAGCCACCCCACCTACTCCCACCTCTCTCCCTCCGCAAAAAAAAAAAATCAGCCCAAGGTTTGGCCATTCTCCACTTTGCTGCCCTCCTATTTGTAAAACGGGGCAACTTACAAAAAAAAAAGTATTGTTTTATGTAAATTAGTAGATGCTGGGCTCAGTTGTAGCATTTCCCTTAGAATATATTGCCTATAGTTCAGTGGTAGCACCTTTCCTGCATCTTTAAGTCTTCAAAAAATGCCCTAAAAGGATTTAAGCCAGCTTACAGGTAACTTGTCTGAATGGCTGTTTGATCCAACACTGTGGATGAATCCAAAAAGTGTCACACGGTTATTTAAGAGCTCCTACTATCCCATGTCGAGCCTTTCAAACCTTTTATCTAGGCAAAGAGTGCAAGTGTGAAAGTGTGCTTGCATTTGCACATATATAAAGAATTGATGAGGACTTGTGGGATCATTGCACCAGCCTTCTCAAGGCAGACAGCCAAGAGAACAATGCAGGTCTAAAAGGAGAAACAGGATACATCCTTTTCAGGATGTCACCTGGCCAATTTCCTCTATGTCTCACAGTTAAAACGTGTCAAAGATGCATTTGGGATGACAGGGCTTTCTTAAGGTCCATATTAGTCACACAGTTTTAGGAGCACTTTTTTTCCTAAAATCAGATGTTAACTAGCAAATGAAAATATTATAAATGCTTCCCAAGCTCCCCTCCCCCAGCAAAATGTGGCTTCTTCATTCAAATTGAAAGAATTTTAATGCGGTAACTTTCAACACCAGTGTGTTTCTCTCTCTGTAAGGGGAAAATGCTGTTAACTTTTTTTGGGGTGCTGTTAAACACTCCACTATCACCTACCTAAAGCTTAACATAAGATTAAAATACTTTGGTCAAAAACTAGATAAGAATATTTATTGTTGAAAATATTTCAAGGGAATGCTTGTACTACAAGTCTGCAAATTTATATTAAAAAAAAAAAATCTAGAGTAGATAATCTAGTATCTTCATTATAAGGCATAGCAACTGAACTTCATCCCTTCTTGTCCTTTTCCTTCCTCTGCCCTGTCTGTCTTTTTCTTTTTGTTGTGGAAATAAAAACAAAACAAAAAAACCCACTTTAGTACCTTGTTACTTACCCCAGATCCACAAAATCGACCAAGTCTCACAGCTGCCTTATCATGACCATCAAAGAGCTCCACGTAATCATAACCACAGTCTGCCTCTTCTTCAACCTCAAAAGTCTGAAACATTAACTCGACTCGATAGCCACGCTCTGCCACCAGGAGCCAGTCGCAGTCCGCCTGAACCGGATAGTTGTTATCACCAAACTGAGCATGCGAGTACAGATCTTTGGGCTTGGTTTCAGCTTTCAGCCGACCACCGCACTCTAAACAGATGGGAAAAAAATAAGGACAAAGCAGCTTATTCAGTGCCACTTAGCATTTTCTTTTTGTAGATGCCCAGCCTTATTCAGGCTGAGTGCATTTTTATGCCACAAGCAGGTCAATCGAACAAGGTGTAGAGTGAGGTACTACCCGGTATGAATACAAATCCACCATTCTGAGTTTCCCCTACATAAAGTCTGTTTTATAACTACAGAAATTTGAGCATATTTCGTAATTTTCAAGTGAAAGACCAAAAGGCAGGGAACACCAAAGTTGTAAGGAATGTGGTTCAAAGGTAGGACATTCTTCCGGTAGATTTTTGAGAGCTGCCTGTGGCCAGCAAGGTAAGCGCTGTAAGTGGGGCATCCGCATTTCAGTGGTGACAGCCCTTCCACATGGGTTAACAACACTGCTTGCGAGTGGCAGGGGAGGATCAGCTCTAGCACACATGTAGTCAGCGATCAAGTGCAAAAGTCTGATGTTTCATAGCAGTGTCAGCTTTAACTATCACGCAGTGCCTCGACAGCCGGCTCAATACTGAGCACCACTGCCAAGCTCGCTAGCTTGTTTGCTGCATAGTTCGTGGACGAGAAGAGGTCTTTTTCTGCATAGGCTCATGGCCAGGAGAAAGCTGGCCATGAAAAGAAAGTCCTGTAGCTGAAAGCCCACTCTTGAAGCGAGTCCTGAGCTGGAGATCCTTGGCCTATGGCAAAGCAGTATTGTCAGTATAAGTTTTTACTTGTACACAGTAGTAAAAAGTATGTGTTGCTCTAGAGCTTCACAGCTGCTCAAAAAGTTCATAATTTAAATATAAATGAACTTTACTGTACAGACCAATAAGCTGAAATTGCTCAAAATGTGCTGAACAAAAAAAAAAGCCCAAACCAAAACCCAATTAAACAGCAGTTACTACTTTATCCTTTCTAGATATTTTCAGCAGCTATAATTAAAACTAATATTCTATCTTAAATAGCTAGTGAATTCAGCTTCTACAGTAACTTAAACATATAGGTGTTATGCATTTGCCAATTAAAAGTTCTATTACAAGGCAACCAAAAGCAGATGGAAAATTGTACTTCAAAGAAAAAATGCATTGTTTATTTTTTTTCCAAGAGATGGGTGGACCCTTTTTTTCTTTACAGCTACCAAGACTTCAATGAAAACAGCACAATTTTGTTCTGGTTTCTCATCAAGAGCAATCCATCCCTTACAGCACCCATAAAAACACCAAGTACAAATGAGCTTGAACCAAAACCTGAGACTCACAAGTTTAGATTCAATTTTTATAAATAAATGAACAGATAATTCTATCTGCATTTTGATCCAATGTAGATATTATCAATTGGTCATTTTATAACAACCTCAAACAAATTGCAAGATTCAAACATTTCTAAGCTTTGGTGAATTGATAATTTGAATTTGACTTCAGTGTCATGGACTCCACCAACACTAAACATGACCAATTGCAATGTTGTATTGTGAGAAGTCACATTTCACCTGGAAATTAATGACAGTAATGAGCAAATCCTTATTTTTTTAAAAGTGGTGTTTTTTCTTAATAAGAAAATGAAGGAATCAAAGGAGGAAACATAAATGATGTAAGTAGAGTAATCCATTATGCATGATCTGTTGTTCAATCCAAAATGTCAGGTGTTTTTTTTTGCTTTTAAAGAACAGGTAAGAGCATATGGTAAAGAAAATTTGTCAAATGAGATAATTCAGTTATTTCTCATTGGTATTCTAATTTACTGATTTTTTTTTCCTCCCTTTTTTTCCTATTCTTGATTTTATTTACTTACTTTTTTTTTTTTTTGTACTGGACTGTTGCCAGCAGTAAGAACATCTCCCTGCTTAAGACACAGAACAGCTGCTAAGGAGAAAATGTTTAATGAGCTGTCTGCATTGTTTCCCTCTGCTTGCTACAGTGGACAGCAGCTTTAAGGAAAGTTGTAGCCATACTAGCAACAGCAGAAAATGGCAATTCCCTTTCCTCTGCCCTTGTCCCATGGCTTACAGCCTTATATTTTAGGATAAAGTATTGATTGTGGAAATTACAAGTCAAATTTTCAGTTTCTACAGGTCTAAGTTGATGGTGGTTTCAAGTCTACATCCCGCCTGCACAACGCAGCGCTGCGCTAGGAGGTGTGGGACAGGCTGTGATGGGTCTGCCCAGAAGAGAGCCCTGTCGCGCAGTGGTACTCGCTTGGCCTTGATACCCGGATGAACCTGGTGAGGGGTCTGGAGACCAAGCCATATGAGGAGAGGCTGAGGGAGCTGGGCATGTTTAGCTTGGAGAAGAGGAGGCTGAGGGGGGACCTCATTGCCCTCTACAACTACCTGAAAGGAGGCTGGAGAGAGGTGGGTGTTGGCCTCTTCTCCCAAGTGAATAATGACAGGACCAGAGGAAATGGTCTGAAGCTGCGGCAGGGGAGGTTTAGGTTAGATATTAGGAAGAATTACTTTACTGAAAGAGTGGTCAGGCACTGGAACAGCCTGCCCAGGGAGGTGGTTGAGTCACCATCCCTGGAGGTGTTTAAGAAACGTCTAGATGTGGCACTTCAGGGCATGCTCTAGTGGCAGAGATTGTAGGGGTTGGGGGCTTTTTTGTTTTTTCTTTTGTTTTTTTTGTGTATGCTTGGATTCTATGATCTCAAAGGTCCTTTCCAACCATGAAGATTCTATGCTTCTATGAGCCTAGCTGCACCTATCACCGTGCTTTCCATTGTGCTGGGCCTGCTCTGCGGTAGATAGGATGCACACATCTGACTGTAAAGAAACACATCTGACTTGTTAAATGCTGTTGATCTGACAGCTTTAGGTGAAAGACTTTTTTCCAAGATCAGCTAAGGAACAAAAAACCCTTTCTTGTTTCCTGACCTTTCTAGGGGTTTTGAGGCTTCTTACAAACATAAGAGCAAATCAAGCAGCAGTCTCCCGACTAACAAGCTGGACAGATGCGAAAAGCTTAAACCCACACTATTTGAACTAGTGAAACAGGATTATAAATTTTATTCAGCATTGCCATAACAAATTATTATAGTCATTTTGGAAGTGACACAGGATCCTAAACTGAATGACATCTGAGATGCTGAGACCACCAGAAAACATCTCAGATGAATGCCAAGGTCTGGGAAATTTCCCAGACATTCTCTTGTTTTCTTCCTTTTACAGCTCTTAAGAACAAGTTTATCTGTAAATACATGGTATTATTCCAGGCTTTCTTAAATCCAATCACTATGTCAGTTCACTTTCACTTACACTGGAAGACCTTTACTTCCCCAGCTAAAACAAACAAACATGCACACATACCAAAATGGGATAATAATTCCTTTTAAAGTGTGCCATCAGTCAGAGCGACTTTCTTGCTTGCTACCTGATTCCTTTCCTCGCAAATGTCATTACTCTGGAATATCTTCATGCTGTACATCATGGATGTTGCTACTTCATTACTTGCTGCTAAGCAAGATTTGGGGGTGGGAGAGGAGATTAAGAAATGGAGGGTGACACTGATGTCAGAGACATCCTCCCAGGGTTGACAGATAGGAATAGGACCTACAGCAGACCTGCAACCTCCTGCAGCAGTGGCCGGAGGCTAGACACCATAAATAAGGCCATCCAGAAGGGGAACCAGATGCCTGTGTTAGGGCAAAAAAATCACTCCCTGCGCAATGATGCTTAATGTTCTGTCAGGAGCATTTTTGTAAATTCTTTCTGAATGGGTTATGCCTTATCTGAGAGGGAAAATATAACAGAATCTCTTTCTAAAACTGTTTCACTGTAAAACCAGAATTTTATAAGTTTTGCTACACCCGGGGAAGCCTTTCTATCCAATCTGTTTTTTGAAACTTTATTGCCCCTGCTGCCACATTTTTAGCCTCTTCTTTGAAATATGCGAGAAATTTGGTATTTCAATAGTATTTCAAGCCAAGAAGTATCGAAGAAGGAAATCAACATCATCATCAGGATCTACTAGAATAAGAGGCCATTAAATCATGAAGATGCCAGGAATACAGCCACACAGACACATAGCTGTCTGTCTGCCCAGCGATGCAGGATTGACCACAACCTTGCCTGCTTCCATTGCATACTGTCAATTATTATTTGCTAGAAAAAATAAAATAAGGAAATACAACCCACTGCCTATACACTTGTTAGATAAGTGTTCATTCACATGTGTGCCCAAAGCACAGAGGTAAAATTCCCAGGGAGCATCTGTGTTTGGCTCAACACTGCAGGAAAAGGCTGCCAGATCCAAGTTGTCTCTCACTCAAACAGTACTTCAAAGCCCATGCCGGTGATGTGCTGTTCAACTCGGTGGGCAGTACATGCAACAGCAGTTGACAGAAATAAATGTCCTCTCTTTAGGAGGCAAACTTTATAATTTTTACAACATTCTTAAAAACTGGGCAGGTTCTATTCTTCAGATTTTCTCAGAAAAGCACTACTATGCATGCCAAGAAAGTTTTTACACTTAACGCACATAAAAACCAACAGATATAGATATAGATATATATACACACACACACACATATATATATATATGAGGAAAATTCCAGCAAGTCATAACATAACTAGCAGTCTTTAGAAATTAGGGAGTATGCATTTGAACTTCTTTCACATATTAACTGCTCCAATTCTGCAAATTGAAAGTGAGAAGAATAAACAAGACAGAAGTTTTACCCCACCTGTTTCTAACAAGAGTTGTGACCTTTAACTACTTACCCCGAGGTAACTTAAAAATGAGTGATTATTACCATTTCTATTTAATTTTCCATCTAAGGGAAAGGGTTACTGCAGTAGGGAAGGCAAACAATGGCATGGTCGTAAAAGAGGATTTTCCACAAACAAAATAAATTAAGTTACAGGTAGCTAAACTTTTCACTTTCCAGGCCCAGATCATGAAGAGTGAACAGTTCATATACTGTTGCCTACTGTCTTTCTCTGAAAGGGAAATTAAATTAACAAAGTTTTAAAATTATTGTTAACAAAGCAGAAGGGAAAAAAGAGAAAATGCTAATACTGATATATGAGGATTTGTTAGCTGAGCACTACGCATCAACTTGATGAATACTCTGGGTAATGTCAAATTATATTAACAGGGAATAATCACCTTGATTACTATCTTTTATTAGTAACTGCTACCTATCAGTAAAACTTATCTACTAGCACAGATATTTATAAATATGTTCTGCATTAATATTTATTGCCAGATACTAGGCGAATAGGAAGGGACTTTGGAAAGTAAAGACAGACATTACGGCTGAAGAAGAAAAGCTAAAAAAAACCCCAAGCCCCCTCGTCTTAGTGTAGGCACTGGAAATTCAGAGATTGAGCACTAGGGGCCACTGTAAGCCAAGCAACGTCGGGGAAATAATGTACACACCATGAAAATGCTCCAAGAAATCTATTAATGCAGTTGCAAAACAGTATTTTAGATTTCAGTGATTTCTGCCAAAGAAGAAAATTAAATAGTAAATATGAAGGAGATTATGTTCTTAACGGACTAAGAAAGTCTTCAGTATTGTTTTTTCTTATTTTTCTTTGGCTTGTCTTTCCTTCTTAGCTCTACAGGAAAGTAATAGCTGTTTATACAAAACCCAGACTTTTGTTTAAGTTAGAACAGAAAAGTAACGGAGGTGCATCACATGTCCCAGTGAAGTACTGCCATTACAAATACAATGAAAAGCTATTGAATCTTTTACAAACTTATGGCATGAATCCTATGAAATATCTCTGATTGCGTGTGCCAATATCTTCTTTTTATCAGATTTTACTTCAAAATCTTTTAATCGCTTACTTATGAGAGAGAGAGAAAGAAACATCTAAAATATTAGAGAATACTTTCTGCGATCTCCGACTTTTCCTGCTGTTCTTAAGATTTCATTAGATTTAGTTGTAACGTTGTCTTATCTGTTAACTGCTCCCATTCCCATAAAAGAAATACCTGAATATCTTCCACTAAAGAACAAAGGGCAAGCTACTAGTAAAGCACATCCTGATTTTCTGACCTGTAGAGTGCGTTGCTTGGAAGCCTTTTCTTTGAACTGATGCATCAGAAATAAAGCGGAGAAACATTTTGTTTCCAGTAGCAATAAGAGGATCTGGTATCTTATTGCCACATAAGCGTCCCAGAATTGGTGATTTTTCACTGTCACCATCAAACACTTCCAAGTGGTCATAAGCACATTCTTGATGTTGTTCTATCTCAAATTCATTGAAGGTCTGGGGGAGAAAAAAAAGCAAAATGACGCAATGTAGTACTGTGTTTACTGTACTTCTATGGTACATATGTAACTGACAGTATGTTTCAGAATACAAAGCAGATGTAGTTGACGGATTTAACATTACTGTCCCACACAAGCCTGTAGCTTTGAATAACACACTGATTTTGAAAAAGTGGAGTAAAAACTAAGATGGCGAATTTTAAAATGGCATCATCCTTCATATAGAAGGGGATTTGAATGGGATTTTGTAGCCAGGGAATATTCATAAGAGAATATTAAATCTAGAATATGGTGGCCTTTCTGTTGAATTTGCACTGTTTGTAGGATTATTCCAAATTTCACAGAAAATTCGGAACAGCAATAAGCCAGAAATTATTGGTTCCTCACATAGTTGAGAACTGATCGAAACATTTGCAAAACATAATGCACCCCCCCTTTTTTTTTTTAATTTATCTCACAGCACAACTAAAACCTTTGAGAATTACCTTTCCACATGAATGGTTATGCATGAAAGTTATGTTTTCTAATCTATTATCTAGAGATTTTATTATTATTATTGCAACACTAACAATATTTCAGGCTGCACATTTCATGCTAAGATCACATTTTTTCTGGTAAAAGCATTGTGAAAAATAACAAAATTTCTTTGATTGTTTATTAAAAAAGCTTTAGCAGACTCTTTTGCTGTCCTCAGCTCTCCTGAGGACAGCTCAGCTGTCCAGCTTCTCCTGGAAGAAAATCCAAGGTGCTGCCATAGTTTGAACACAAACTGGGTCTCACAAACTTTACTGCATTTTAAATCTGTGATGTTTCTTCTCCATTTCAAAACATTTATCTTAGTTTCTGAGCTCCTAGGGATTCTCAGTCTCTCTCAGTGCTCACGGCAGCTTGTAAGGACAAATTGAGGTCTTTTAAAAATCGTAATTTGCAACTCCTTGGGAGCAGAGCCTGGCCAACTTACTTTGAAAAAACTTTTGGAATTTGAATTTCTCTACCTCAGAGTGTCCAACCAAAGGCATTTCCAAAAGGTGTATGCCGTACCCTACAGAAAATATTAAAACACATACAAATAATACCTGCTTTTCAAATACAGAAGTGTATTCCAAGACTGGCCTGGTATCAACAAATTTATTTCAAGGGGACATCTAAGAGATTTCAGATAAGATTTTTTGACCAGGGCTAAACTTCAACAAGAAACCTAAATTTCCTCTCATGTAAATACTGAGAAGGCAATATACATATACATCTTTGTGAATTTTCAGAAATAACCTAACATTTAAGGTGAAATCCAAAATCTGTTTTGTTCAACAAAGTAGCATAAAATGCTAAGTACAAGTGCTCCCATGAGCACTCATATAGCTGACTGTTTATGAAAAACAAAAGAAAACATTAAAGGATTAAGAAGCAATAATTAGAAGGAATAATACTGAACTGTCAACCACTGAGCAAATATCATAATTATGCATTCTATCTGGTACACCAAAGCAAATCTGACCTACCAAATCCCTTGTGGAATCCAACCAGTGCGAAATGTGATGGTAATTTATATATTTCCTTTAGGTAAGCTGTTAATAAAGAGCTAACATAAAGTGTTTTGCCCAAAGAACTGGAATATTCAGAATAACACTCTTGTAAACAGTGAGGAGTTGCATGATGCACTGGATGTAGGTTCATTTCACAAGAAAGTCTGGGGTTTTATATTAAGGGACCGAAACTGCAGAGGCAGTGAAAACAGCTGTACAGCAGTCCCTCCTGCTGCTCTTAAATTGTAGTCAGCCATCCTACTTTTATGATGCCAAGTACGTGTTGTCATTTATACCCAAATAAAATCTGATGGATTTAAAAAAAAAGCCAGAAAGCCGAGAGACTAACTGTAAGGGAATTAGTTAAATATAGAATTAAGTCAAGCCAACTTGGAATCAATGGGAGCAATAGACGCAATTCCAAAACCAGCCTGCAGAACTTCATTTTCTTTTAGAGGAAAATTTTATCAGTTTTGCTCACTTCTCATCAGTACAAGAATATCACTCTCTGGGAAGCACTTCTCACCATGAACTGTAAGACACACCTATTATTTATAATATTCGACTTATCACTGGGATTCCTAAACCTGCAGGGGGACAGTACATGTTATATTGGGTCCCACAAAGAAGAACAGGAAAAAGTCCTAAATCTGTTGTGAGTCTAGCAACTGATTCTAGCAATTACAAAGAGAATCAAAGGAATTTGTTTTTTAAAGGAAAAGTAGATCTTAAGTCTTTTAAAAGCTCAAAATGCCTGATATTTCAAAACACCCAATTTCCTTTTTTTTTGAAAAGCAGTCAGTTCCCAGCAGTGAACTAAGAGCAGGCTTGAAAGAGGAGAGCTGACACAAACTTTCCTTAGAGTTGAACGTAACTGAATAGTTGCTGCCAACAGAGTTCACAGACGATTTAATAAAGTTGGTAGTATAATTAAATCACACTCCACCTTCCTGGGACAAATACTTTTGAATACCTACCCCACCATGGCTACAGTCCCCATTTTGATTTTCTCATTACTGAGAACGGTATTCAGAAATGTTACATACAGCTTCTGAACATCCAGCCCTTTCTATCTATAGCACTCAACTGAGTAGATAGGTTGGTGGCACTTACGGATAGCTGCCTGAATGGAACACTTAACTCTGTCTCTTATAAACATCCGGCTGATTAGCTTATGAAAATCACTCTCTTTGCTACATACATTTTCAAAGCCATCTTTATCTACGCATTTCATTTAGAAATTCTGAAGTGCACAGCCACTTCTTCGTAAGCTTCTTAATTACACCAAATGCTTAACTTTATCCTTTTCAGGAAGAGACTTTTCAATGATTACCAGGGAGAGCAATCACAACAAAAGGCTAGTTTCTGTACACACACCCCCCTCGTAATTCATGTGGCATGTCACCATGAAGAAATCAATTCTCTCGTTGTTCAATTTGACTAAGTAAACTGTGAACAGTAAACTTAAATACAGTGTGAGAGTCCAAGAAAAAAAATATTTGTCCATAGTTGAAGTATGGTATTAATATTAGTTAGATGGCATCTTGCTGTATGAGACAGACTTTAAAGATATACACACAGAATTAAGCAAATTGACCCTATTGGCTTGCGCAGAAAAGTGAATTTCAGACTCTAAAACCTGGAGGTATTTTTGAAAATTCTATCCAGTAAAATTCTGTCTAATTTTTCCAATTTCATTGGCAAAAGCCAATTTAAAAACCTTTTATTTTAAAACAGACCATGTGATATTTCACTGAAGAATGGACAAGCGTCAGTAGGTTTTTAGAACAGTTTACCTCTGGGCTGCGAATTGAAAGTAAAGTTTAGTAACAGATTTGCGTCATTTGAGAAGCAAGTTTGGTGGAAGAGAAAAAGGAAGGGTAGGTGGGAACTCACCAATTTGACCCTCTGTCCGGGGGTGGCACTGATTTCCCACGTGCACTCCTTTCTGCTGGGATACTTGTCGGGCCAGTTGGGACTCGTGATGATGCCATTGGGACTGTGGATCTTCTGTTCGCACTCAGCTGTGCCAACAATGATAGCATCAGTTAGTCTGGGGCTCCACATTCAGAGGTAGCCAGAAAAGTACTCTTTTGTCAGGGGACCCACTGAATGGAAAGGCTCTTTAGGAAGATAGCTAAGCACGCTCTTCAGTGTGCATGATCGTGTTCTTCCCCTTTGGCAAACACTTTATGGCAATTAACCCAGTATGCTTCTTTATTGATTGTTGTGAAACATACAATGTTTACAATGGATGGCTTTTTTTGGAAAAATACATTATAGAGAAATATATATAATTATTAAAATTTAATCAAATATTTTTCTATTCCCTCCATTCTACATTCAAAAAAGTATGAAAATCTGTATGAGGAATCTTACTACTCGAACTTCAAATGATATTTCTCAAACAATTTATTTTTCTCTCTTCTCACTAGTTCTCATTCTGCAGCTACAGGGCAATCATTTTGATTTGTAAACCACAGTTTCTAGGGACATATATACAACTAAAGAGCAGCTGAGACTAAACTGTGAGTATGTATCAAGAACAGCTTCGTCATTCACATCGTAACTGAATCACTAGAAGTGCATCTCTGTGAATAAATACAAAGAACTAAAACTTAAAGAAGGCAAGAAAAAACCCTAGTTTCATTTTGTAATTGTTTTTTTAACAATCTCCAATTGCTTTATAAATATCAGAGAATTATTCAACGATAATTTTTTAGAGCAGGCAAGCATCATTCCAACGCAGGGAAAATGTAAGTGATTAACAAAGGGCACATCTTTACTTGAAAATCAAATCCATGCTAGAATACACCCTGAGAAATTACAGTACCTCACATGACATTGCACGCTTGAGGTTCAGATAATCTAAGGTTTGCAGATAATCTGAATTCTAGTTAAGCCCCAAAGCCTACTGTTTTCTTGGAGGCAGACACACCTTGAGACAGCCAATAGGAAGAAAGATGCACAGAGACTTGAGTGGAATTTAGATTGTGTGAATGTGCCCCCCAAAAATAAACCCAGAAAGGGCACATACAGGTTCAATGTGACTGCGAGGAAACTAACTGCTACTGATAGGAGCAAATGACAACTTTACCAGGCTTCTCTCCAGAAACTCTATCCCTATGTTTAATACAGTATTTGATAAATTCTCTGTCACAGCTTTAAATGTTCTACACTTCACAGCACTATTAAAAGCAGCTATTCCTGCCAACGATTCCAAGTTTTCCAAGCTGTATTTCTGTGGACCTCACACTCAGCCACAGACAAATGCTGGGTATGGAGGGGACAGAAAAGGAGGTGTGAGGGAGTGTTTAAGCCCAAATGTTTAAGCTCCTGTTACCAAGATCTTTTTCTTTCCTTTCTTTTCTTTGGGAGGAGAGCTGCTGAGAGCTTTCTGCAAGACAGTTGTATAACCGACCATCCAAATACCTTACTACTTACCCTCCTTGCAGTCGTGTTTGTTTTCGTGTAGCACAAATCCATTTCGGCACTGGCAAACGTAGCTTCCCACCGTGTTGATGCACTCGTGCTGGCAGCCACCATTGTCCTTCGAACACTCATCCTTGTCTAAGAAACACACAACAAGGTCAGGTGAGCATCAGAGCTCACAATAGTCCTCATTACCAAAAAGAAAAAGGTTTAGTACAGTGTTTTAGTCCAGAAAAGGGTAAGCTAAGGCACAGTCACTCTTCTCAGTATGACAGTTTCATGGTACCTTCGTTCTAGCCACTCATTGCTCGGCCTGCAACCTTGCACCATGGCACAAATAGTGTGCCTCATCTTTCTAGGATATGAGGGGGAGTTCCCAGGGGAGAGGAACACTAGTAAAACAAGCAAGTTAAATCAAAGGAGATAACACAGTTACCAGCGTTTACTCTTTCAAGTGGTCTAGCTGGTAAAAATTTCATAAATATCTCATCCAAAGCTTTATTTCAGTAAACAACAGGAGTGTAATTTATGGACAACACAAGGTATTCCAACTTCATGCAAATTCCACAATTTGATGGTGGTGTGTTGAAAGGAACATGTAGGCCAAACAAGGTTTCGAGCTTTGCACATTCAGCATATCAGAAAAGAAGTATTTAACAAACTTTTTTAATAAGTTGATTTTTTTTTTGTCCCCAGCAGAGTGACAATGCACTTTACTTTTGACAAATCTGGACATTACAGGACATCACAAGAAGAAAAACATTTCATTGGAAAACATACAAAACTGGCATTAGCTATTTCAAGGAGTTCTACAATACAGCATGCAGTTCTGTTTATTAACATATAATCCTTCAAAAGAGCTTTTAGTGTGTTAGAAGTAAAGCAGAGAGTAGGGAAGGAAATTTGACCTGCATTAAACAGCTACAAATTCATTGCATGGAAAAAAGCCAAACTAGATTAACAGGCTGTCATTCTAGCAAGAGGCCTCAGCTGCCACCCTTCTATGTCATTCAGCTGTTGTCATTTTAGGTGAAGCTGGTCCATTTAAGAGGCAGACTCCTCCTGACATATACGTGTATATACACAGATATAAGTATGCACATGTATATACCTATATATGTACAGACACATGTATATAAACCCTGAGATATAAAAATATATATCTATATAAGTATATATATGTATAAACACATACGTATTAAAAAAAAATCTGTATCTTACAGAATGTGTCATTTCAACATGCAAAAGAGAGGAGGAAGAAGAGCAAAGAAATTGTGGTCATCCCAGAGGTCCAGTTGTTGCAGGGCTGGAATGCAGAGCATTCACCCCTTTCAGCCTTGGAAAGCAGCAGTGAGCGTTATCTCCAAACAAGGTAACATGCGATGTTTCAGACTTTAGTAGGCACAGTGAGAATTTCTATAGATTAGAAGCCACTATGGATAATTTAAGTCTCCTTTCGTTGTCTTATTTCTGCACTTTTTTCCTGCCTTTACTGACGCTCATGTTCAGTAACACAACAAAGGAAGTCTGCGTTATAATTGCATACGCATCAGCTTTATCTACCAAAACGTATGCAACACTTCACTCGTTGACTTGCAGGTCTTTCTATAAAAATCACCTTCTACTTATAATACATGATGATTATGTGCATTTATAGATAACATTCTGCAGGCCAAACCTAAGCATCCACTGCATTTTGTCCCGTAAATCTACAATCTCTTTGCACTGAAAGCTTTTGGAAGCTTTCTGCAGATGTGAACAGATTTGAAGGTTAAGAAACAGTTGAAAACATAGGTAGCTCCCAGAATCATACATCCGAAGGCTTATAGTAGTTGTAATTTTGATGATGAAAGAAGCATAAAAGCTGCACAATACACTGTTTATGCATCTTGCAATGCAAGTCCCAAACTGAGGTAGCAAGTCTATTTAATTTCAAACAAAAGTTATAATCTTTCATCTTTGCAAAAGCGAGCACTATTATAAATTAATTCCATGTTGCAAGTGAAGAATAGTGACAAGCAAATGAGAAATTAGACAGAACATGAACAAAAGTCTTCAATATTTTCCCTCCTAAGTATTAGTTTGTAGTTTTCTACCAAAATAACAAAATAAATGGAAGGCAAGCTCAAAATGCATTCAAGTTAGGCTTTCAAATACAGAGTAGGTACACAAATTCTAAATAAAAGCCCTGTCCGTTTTCATCTTCCACCAAACTGTGTGAAAATACTGAAAAGTATTTTAACATTAAATAAGCTTACATTCTGTAAAATAATCTCTTAAGAGACAAGTGCATAAGCAAACAGTCCCATGTTGGACCTCCTCAGAGATAAAACAATGGACAGAAGGTAGAAAGGAGAAGCTCTGGAACATTTTTGAAGCACAATAATTACTTGTACATGGTTAATCAAGGATGCAACTGTTGAACAAGCCTTCCTCACACTTCATAATTCGGAACAGACTTCCTGTCAAATTGATTACCCAGTTTCAAAATTCATGAAAAAACAATTAGTCTGTATTAGTTATAGGAACAAATGTTTTGCCATGTAAAAACAAAGCCATTTGTTATGCTGACAGATGGAAATGAGTCTCCCCATTTTGAATGGATACTTTCTTTCTTTTCTCATTTCAGTACTCAGAGCAAGGAAAGATCCATTCTCAACAAAATGTTAGACTGAATCATTCAGAGGACAAATGGTCGTACCTCTGAGACTCTCAGAGGCCACCAGTCTGTGAATAATACGTACTCGGCCTGAAGGGACCTGTATCAAGTCCTTGCAAGATTCAAAAACAAAAATTTTCTCTTTGCAGGCAGCTTTCTTGTCTGTGGAAAAAAATGTACCAGGATGGCACCAGAGATGAGTTTGTGCTCCGAAACAAACTTGCTCAAGGCTAGAAACTTTCCAGCTTTCTCTTTTTAACTGTTCAGTGAATCATCACCCAAGAAAAAATCTCCCAACAAACCTAATTTCTATATCACATCAAACACCCTATATGTTTTGAATGATCACGCAAAGAATCATATTTATTTAAAACACTGAGGTAACTCTAAAACTTATGATAAATGGAAGCAGTTTAGTGATGTATTATCACTGGGTATTAATCATACCACTACACGAAGACTGATTTAAAGAAGTAATCAGGCTATCTTCTTGGAAACATCACAATAGAAAAATAAAATATATATTATTGCTATCTTTTTCCCTCCCTAGAGTAAATTCCTGGAGTTACTTTACACTCCTCTAGTCTCATGGGCCCAGCAGACTGCAATAGGCCTTCTGACAAGAGCAGAAGAGAGAGGAGGGAGAGAAGAAAGAGAAAAGGAGATAGAATAAAAAACTAATTACCGGAAGCTTTTAATTTAGAAGCCTAATACCCAATTCTAAAAAATTTTAATAAAAATCTTTAAGATTTAATATATCATTACTCCCTAGTTTCTTCTCGTTATCCAAGAAACTCAATTATAAATATACAAGAGTGTCTCTGGAGATTAGCTAGATCCCTGCAACAGCTCCCAACTGAGCTTTCTTCAGAACTGTCCCATCAAATGTAAATTTTACAGAATGTTGAAAAAAAAGTTTTTCTCACTTTCCAGTAGCACCTGTCTGGCTGTTAACACCATTTTACAGCCAAAAATGTAATTACATGTTGTCTTCTATCAACATAAATACCTTCCTAATGCAGGTCATCTGTTGCCCTGTGTCACTGTTTGCTTTCACAGTTTATCACAGCGGGTTCCAACCACCCAAAAACTGCTTCCTGTCGTCTGAGCTGGAGCTGGGCCATGCTTTCTCAACTCTAGCTGTGGCTGCAGAACTCACCACCATAAAAGTTGCAAAAAACGTTCTTTGTCTGTGCTTTGTGGAACACATTAGAGTTTCTATTCTTCAAACTAATCTGACTTACCCACCTGCCTCTTCTGCTGAGCGCTGCATATGACCTATATTGGTGAATCGACCGCAAGGTGCAGTTTTATTCATTACTGATTTTTTTCATTATATATGTCTTTATAACTAAATGCTTACAAATATTTCTATTGTGATTTAATTAATAAAATTGTGAAAAGTATCCCAGACACTGGCACTAAGTATTTGGCCGCAGATATAGTTCTAAAAGTAGTGTATTCTGAAGACAAGTATATAAATAGGCAAAAAACCCACTTCATCAACTGAACAGCGATCAGCTGTCAACTCCCGAAGGCAAAATACTTGAAGTACTAAGTTCTTTCTTCACTGACAGATCAATAGCATATTATGTCCATATTAAGGAATTCAGGGGTAAGAAAGTTATATAAGAAAGTTATAAAGTTCTCTGACAGCCATGAGAGTTCTGTCTGATGAATTATTCAGAGATGACAACCTCTTCTTAGATACTTTAAGTTCAGAAGTTTGATTTGTCTCAAGCATTACAAGGTTTCTATTTTAATCAGGAAATATTGTCAAAAGAGGAAAGCAAGGTAACACAGAAGAACAGAATCTGCTAGAAATGATAACAACTGGAAGAGAATTGAGAAAGAATAAAAATGAAAGCAAAATATGAAGTATCTGAACTCATATGAAATGAGGGAAGAGATTATGGTAGAAATGTGTTATGAAGCATTCAGTAAATTTATATACTTAGAGCTCAAAGACTATTTATATCAAACTATCTTTCTTTGAAGGGGATTAGATACATACTATATCCAGGACACACCACACGTTTCTATTCATTAAAAAACACAGGAGTTCAGATTTATCCCTGGCTAATGAATTTGTTCTAGTGATCAATGGCATCATTTAAAACTTATATTTTTAAAGTTACTAGGAAAAAAATGTTTTCACCTGGGGGAAGAAAGGGGAGAACATTTCATTCAGAACTGAAAAAGACAAGGGAAGTAATGGTTCTGGAGGATTACGACCTGATGCTTTGAACTCCACAAATTATAGTCTAGTCTTTCCACAACATACAGCATTGGCCTGATTTCTTCCTAGAACCCACTCATAATATTAACACATCACTTAAACAATCACTAAAATAAATTATTAAATATACAGTTCAGTGAAAATGAACTATCACTTGAAAGAAAAGCAAAATTTAACTGATTATAAATGTATAAATGTTCATCATGGACACAAAACACAACTTCTGAACTACAGAGCTTACACAAATTATGAAGCTATCATTGCAAATCTTATCTGGCATAGCTGTATAGATCCTGAAAATACATAACAAACCTAATTTGCAGGCCATTTTTAGAACTGTTAATACTTATTCCTGTAAAAAGTCAAAAATATGTGACAATTCCTGCTGGCACTACTAGGCCTACATGAAATGACTAGTTGTATGACTGTTTCTAGGAAGAAGCTCTGTTGTGTTCATATGCGTATTTACTACAAATAATGAGTAAATCTTGAAAGTTTCTTGCTACTGTGAAATACAAATTTAAAAGTAAAAACTACTAATACATGTAAAGATGGATTAGAAAGACTATGATCAGAGAAACCTGACCACAAGAAAAAAATAACAGAGTAGGTAAAATTGTCGTTAATTTCTTTGTATGAGAAGAAACAATTTTTTTCATCTTTCATAATTGCTTAAGAAAAACATCAAAGTAGTCACAATGGAAAATATTGAAAGTCTAAACTGTTTGTCTTGACAGTTATTTTCCAAACCACATCGCTTATACATATACTGATTCTTATTCCTTGCTCATAGTTATCAAAGCTAAAGCTAACCAATATAATTTTCATTTCAGCTTTGATAAAATATTTTCACAAACAACCGCTAACAACAGTGCCTGGTAATACATTTTACTACATGCTAAACATAATCAGGATTCTCCAGATTCAGATTTTTAACGGCTATCAAAAAACTCGGGGCAGAATTCAAATCCCAAATGCATCTGGATGACTTCCAGTTTGGCGAGGTGTGCAGTCGGGACTATTTTTTGTGGTGTTTTACATAAGGTAACATGCCTATGCACGTGTGTGTGTGTGTGTAAAGAAAGAAGAAAAACACTAATCAAAATTCCACTACTAACACCAGGTGGTATCCTGCCACGGGCAGATTATTATAGTCTAGCCTCAATGGGTAATTGCAGAGCCCACTGTTGTGCAAATATGTCCTCGCATCTTCAGCTTCACTCATGGCTAACGTTATTCAATGGCACGTGTTCTCAGACGATAAGAAATTCCATCACTCTGATCTGCCTCAGTGAAATTACACTCATAACTAAAAAGACACATTTTTGCAAGAGCGAGGTCTTAAACTCTGTTCTTCTGCAAAACATTAAGTAGTGCAAAGTTTGGCAAAAAAGCACCCATAACGTTAAACAAATGTTGTAGCACAAAGTGGTAATTTCATAACTAATACATTATATTAAGAGACCTGAGCGAAACAAACACAAGTGTACACTGTATGTAAGTCATATCGCATTACAACTGGGATTTGCAAAAAATAGCAACAAAACTTGGGATAAAAGAAATCAAATAGAAATTTAAAAACACTTAGTAAATTTGCCTTTTTCCTCTGTATCTCACAAAGTCCACTTGCCTCTGCTATTGTTTAAAAAATATATATGCATTCCATATATTTTCTACTATAACAGACACTACAATTCAGAACAGTATTTTTGAGACAGCAGAGTTGTTTATGCTTATATAAATAAAACAAAGTCAAAGCTACCAGGAAAATTATACGGGAAAAGGCCACCCACTTTCATACCAACATACAGTATTCACTCCCCTGAGTCAGTGTATGCTCAGAGGCACTCACAGGTACACAAGAGTGATTTTCTATACCTGAGAAGAAGTGTGCCTTGAAGCCTTTTTTTGACACCGTGTTGTCAGACCTGAACTCAACTCGCATGTTGTTGTACTGAGAGGTGATAACTTCAGGCACTTCTGTACCGCAGAATTTACCGTGTAGTTTAGAATCAGAAGAAAGGCCACTACGAATCTCCACATAATCATATTTGCAAACCTGAGAAAAGAAAGGAAATAATTTTTTTGGCTAATCGAAAGTAAAGTATGAAGTTATTTACAAATGCAAGAACTCTGATTGGTATATGCTACTTAATAATAGGATAATAATATCTTTTTTTAACTTTTCCCCGACTCTAAAAACATTTGTAAATGCTTACAAACGTTCACTGATTCTGTAGAAGAACATTTTAAGGTCACTAAAGCATAGCTATATTACGCATTACATTCAAACCTATATTTTGATAGATACTAATCCGTGTTTGGTTTCTAAATTTCAAGATGCTTAGTAAGGTTTCCATTTAATCTAAAAAGTAAAAATTCCAGTTATATTACACTAAAATCTAGAAATATTATACCTATCTAGAAATATCTAGATATAGATATATCTAGATATATCTAGAAATTATACGTATCTTTGTGTTATAATCCACATACCCAGAACCTACAAACTTTCTACTGCTTGCATCTCATAGATTTTTAAATATATATTAATTGTCACTTAGAAACTTACAAGATAGGTTTTTACCATAATGTATTTAAGACGTTGTTTTATTTATTCATATATAAATATGCACAATTAAAACTATACATCTTTCTTTAACAGTAACATAGCTATAATTTGGAGGGCAGATGCATGTAATTTTCTTTAAAAGGTTAAAATTAAAATATAGTAAAATAATGTAATAAAAAAAGCCTTATGCAAGGCCTACTACTCATGATAATACTTTAAATTCATAATCCCTTGGTCAACCTAAAGCCTTCCACCCAAAAAACTTCTAAGCTTCTTAGGCTCAACTATCAATCATTTAATCAAAAATGTCCCAGTTGCCTGCAATTAATAGCTTAAGAGAAACCAGTGGCCAGGAGGATTCATACAGAGCTTAAATTGTCCTTTAAATCCAAGTTGTATTTGATAAATAGCAATTTCTAGTCAAAAAAGAAATGTCAAGGTAGCTGATGGAGAACTATAGAAAAGGATGTTTTGGCCTTTTTTTCCCTCTATCTCCCTATGAAATATTAAATTATTGTCAACATTTCCAAATTTTTTTTTAATATAATACATTTTAGATGTAGATTAAATTTTCATTGTTCCTGGAACAATTTTCATACACTGCAGAGTTGGAAAGTGACTCATTCACTTGAAACTACTTTTATACAATGTAAAGAACACAAAGATTTACAAAATTTGAGTTACTGCCATGTGCTGATTTGTATTAATTGTAAGATAAATTCATGGTAGTGCCCTTGATTTTCAAATATAGCTCACAATGTTAATAAATCTCAGCAATTTCATCAATACATCACTGGTGAGTTTTGATGGTTTCATAACTTTAGATTAGAAATTAAATGTAATTTCAGATAGGTCTAACTTCATATTACACTATATTTTTTAAAAAAATTCAAGTTAAACATCAAGTTAAAATTGTAAAATGTAAGTGTAAAATATTAAAATTGTAACATTGGAAAAGAGATATAAAACCTTGTCTTAAATGGAGTTTCTATTAAAAAAAAATAGAGCATTTGCTAAAAGTTTACATTTTATGTCTGCACTCAGACAACATATTAGAATGTTTTAGGGATTATATGTGTTTCTTCTGATTTTCACAGGTACCATTCTTAGTACTACGATTTAATAATATAAAGCTGAAGCTGATTTAGTAGCACAGGAGAAGATCAAACCAAAGTTCTAAATGTTGAAAAACATTACATATATATTTTCCATATCTGCTGATGTTATATGTCTTGCATGACCTTAGAAAACTGATTTAACTTCATTACAGCTCAGGTGCCTTCCTTGCAAATCTAGCTTAAGTACCAAGAAAGTGCAGCAAAAATGTTTTATGACTTGTTCAAATGGTAATTCAATTTTAATTCTTTGGGATTTTTAAGATTTTATAGTTTTCAGAATTCTTGTAATGATGATAACAGGACACGAATGCAACATACTACAAATCATTAAAAGTAAGTTGGAATTTCACGCACTTTGGAGCACACCTCAAATTATTTATAAAAAAAATATTTAAAAAAAAATCTCACATTGCTGCCTCTGCAAATAATTTTGAGATATTTTGAAGAAGCCACGGCTGGATTGTTCTTAGTTATAACTTAAACTCCAGCTTTTGCCACTTCAGATCTCATGCCCAAAACACAGCACAGCCTCCTATCAAATATATTGCAACAAATTTGTTTAGTCAGAAATAATGTAATGGGATTTGAGTTCTTAATGCCATATGAAGAATATCCAGATAAAATTGACAGCAATAGCACATTATGACTACAGTCTAGCAAGGGAACTCAATGGTATGACAGAGTGGTGCCTAGGAAGCAGAACAGCGGCTGAAAAGTTGATATGGAAACCCGTATCTTTTACCAGTTCTCACCCAAAAACCCACTGCGACCTCCACCGCTGTGTTTAAGACTATAGGGAGCAGCCCTTACCCCACGGAGGGCTCTGCCCTGCCTCTCTCCCCTACTTGGGGACGAGCTCCCCCATGCCTCCAGGGGCTGCCCAGCTCAAACACTGCTGCTGTTCTATCGTGCATTATTTCTAGTACTGCTCCTTTTAAAAATATTCCTCCCTGAGATACGTGATTTAAATGCTCCTTCGCTCCGTCACTAACCAGAACTTATGTGTATTCTTTGTAGTCACAGTCTGTAAAGATGATTTGGTTTCTCCAGATTTTCTTCTCTTGAATTCTTTCCAATATGCCTCAGCCATTTGCTCTGTTTTACTTTGTTGATAAAAAAAAGTCAGCTGAGACTCAGCAGAGAACATTTCTTTTAAATTTTGTGTAATACATATACATTTAGATGATATGTAAAAGAGAGCTATTCTCCATATTTGTTTTGAAAGAATCCAGAAACAGTCCCAAAACGAAAACAAGAATATCTGTGGTTATTGTCAGCGTATGAACAGTCAGCAAGGGCTTTATACGACAATATCTGTTTTTGAATGCTTGTGAAACTGTTTAGCGTGTAACAGATTGTGCAGCTCTTTGTTCACAGTTACTTACTTCATTCCCTTCTAGTTCAAAAAACTCAAACTTCATTGAAATTCGGTACTGCGTCGGGGCAACCACCTGCCACACACAGTTTTTGTTTGGAGGATACTCTTTGGGCCACCCTGGTGTGGTTATAGTCCCATTTAGCTTTGTCAGGAGTCCTCCGCAAGCAGCTGTAAAATTAAAAGGGAGAGCATCGTTTCTTGACTGAGACCATGTTTTACTATAAACAGAAGTGCACTGAGAAGATTCAGTCCTCTCATTACTTATACTGTTGTAATGCCCAGACAGACTAATCAGAATCTTGTTTTATCGTGCTTGGTGCAAACAAAGAGAAAGAGACAGCCCCTATCTTGAACAGCTTGCAGGTTTGCGGGCAGAGATAAGTTTCAGGACTACACAAGGCGTTATCATATTCATTCTTTTTCCTTCCCTCCAGAGACTCTGGTTATTCTCTCCCAGCCTTTCTCATGCAACTCCTCTGACCTCACCGCCCTCCCCAAGACCTTGACCACTCCTCTTCTGACAGACGGACTAGTTAAGATGTGCTTCGCATTCCCCCAGCTTCTCTCCTTGATTATTGATCCAGAATCAGCCCTACCTGTCTCAGCTCGTATAGCTGTGTACGCCTCCCATAACCTACTAGGTAGGGTCGCTTCTTTGAGATAGCAGTCACGTACTCTTCAGTCACAATTACTTTTGCTGAAGTATGGATGTTCAAGTAATAGAGAAAATACCTATTATTTCCAAATACATGCCAAATAGTCATCTCCATACAACAGAACAATACTGAATACAGTTCAGATAGCAAAGAATAAACACATTAATCTTTTCCATCTGTGGAAATTTATTTATTTTTTTTTTAAAGGAAAGTAATGGGATTTGCAGGGGCTCTCTATCACACTCTGCTCCGTTGATACCATTCCAGCACTGTGACAGCACTGGAAATCATCCACAAAGCTCTTTATAATGAGCTGGTGGGGGAAAGCTCCACCTTCTTCCAACTGCTCTGTGCTAACACTGAATGCTTTAAAAACTGGCTACTCCTGTCTAGCTGATGGTCTCACACACTGCCTCTACTTCGTCTAACTCACCTGGGAGAAGTCTGCAGTTTCTATGTCGGGGCACGCTTGCCCGACCCAGACACATATCAGTCCTCCTCCTGGAACCTGGCTTTCCATGCAGAGGACTTCTTGGTATACACGTAAAGGTAATCTGACCAGGGTTGGGCGGCCCCTGGGTCACACCTCAGTGTGGCAAAAAAAGCTGGGCGCAGGTTTAGAGACCACACTCAGATGACACAAGTTGTACCCCAAAATGATCCAGTCTGGGTCAGGGTGACAACTGACCGCTAGCTTTCAGTTTCTGCTTTTCAAAAATCACTGAAATGTTCTTTGAGACAACAGTGGGAAACGTGGAACTACCGAAAAACCCCCAACTCTTAAAGCCTTGTAATCTGCTGCCAGCAGGGGAGACTTGGATTAGACCAGCATGAAGCAATTTTCTGTGCGTGTCAATGCTACAGTGAAACATTGGGCAGAGTTTCTGAGTTAGAGGCTTCTATTCTGGCATCACGTGTGAATCAATACAGCTAGCTCACCCCTTAAAATCCCAAACTATAACTAGAGTGCAATGTTCGCTGTGACTACACAGCGATTTTAATTCAGCTGTCCCAAATAGCATCTACATACAGTGAGCGCTACTTTGCATGGAACAAATGCATTTACGCTTTCAGTGATAGCTCAGGGACTTTACTCCATGCTGCACTGCGCTACTTCGAACAACTCCTCTTTTTGCCAGAGCTGCTTTTCTGCTGAAGCGCCAGGGAGGTATTCCTTCTCTGTCTTTCAGAGGAAGAGGTAAGATTTTTCTGAAAGACTGGTAATCTTCCCTAGTATTCTGACTCAGATCAGCAGGCAGACTAAACGAAATTCCTTACATAAATTTGGGCTCATGATCAAAGGCCCAGAGATCAAACTTGTCTTCATGGCCCCCATTAGGTTAACCTTACTTTCTGCATACTGCCTCATATGCAGACATAGTAATACAAGAGGCTTTTTGAAATAAATTGTTTTTTCAATGTGCTTACTGTTCAAGTTGAGTGGGGAAAAAATCCCAAAACCCAACCCAAAAAACAACTGGCTTGATGAGAGCTTCAGTCTAACATGACTGTAGTCTAGGACTACCACCGCCTCTCACACACACACCAAACGGGCAAAAACCCCAACCCTACAGAACCAGAAGCAAAAGAAGAAAAAGTGCAAACAAACTAAGCAAAACTACCCTAAATTGTGACAAACCATGAATTAAAGCCCGGGAATTGGAAACAAGAGAGACACCAGTGAATCACATCTAAAGAAAACCGTAACACCAAAGACACCCATTTTCAAGCTCCATTCACTACTGAAACAAACAGATGAATTGAGATAAGAATAGTTTGTGCTATCCCTGAATTTATTGGTGTTTATGAATAAAAAAAAAAAAAATCAAACAATAATTGGTGTGTAATGATCAAGAGCTTTTGCTTCTTTGATGTGAAATAAATATAGAATGCAAAAGTTTATCTCAGTGCAATCCTACGTTTACACAGACTTTCATTTATCAGGTGCTCATTTCTCCAAATGATTATTTCACTATGCTTTGCTCACCCTGAAATATGGAATTTGTTTCCAGCAAGGAAAGTCTACAGTCTGTCTGGGAGCAGGGAGGATTTCTCTGAGCTTTGAGCTAGAATACAGGATCCTGCTCTTCAAACCAGCCACCTTTCCAGTCACACCCCAGTCAGAGGTGGTCAGAGGGATCATTAAACATTCTAATTCTCGGGTAATGGCACATTGCTCTGCTCTGCTGATAATTTTCTCCTTACACCTGGTGGGCGACTTTGCTTTAATGAGTTTGAATAATGTAATAAGTTGTTTGGGAAGGTACAAAGTCCTGCTTTGCACCACCCCCAATCCACTAACAGCAAAACCTGTGAAGCTAAATTAGTGACAGACTTTGGATGAAGACGACTGCTGTGGACAGACATCACCCCGGCACCAGTAGCTGAAAGGGAGCACTGGCTTTCCAGACTGGGTTCCCACAGATCTCACACTGCTAGGACAGAGCACACAAAGGTGTGGCGTTTCACTCCAGCGATGGCACCCTGTGAGCTTTAAGAGCCCATAACGCAGCAACGCACTGTACCTTCACAACTCTTTTTGTCAGGACCAAGTTCATAGCCAGGATCACAGGCGCACTGGTAACTGCCCAGAGTATTTACACAGCGCTGCTCACAGCCACCATTGTCAGGTTTGGCACATTCATCTTCCTCTGCCAAGACAGGGAAGAATGCAAAAACGTGTTAAATAATTACCTTCCTCAGCTGTAATTGCTGGATCAATATTAACCCAGAAAGCTGTATGCATGCCATTATAAGGTGCACTACATAACACACTGTGGTTGCTGACTAGAGCGTTTTCAAATGCTAAGGAGACCTGCAACGGAGAAAATAAAAATTTGTCCTTTGTGGGGTTTGGGTGGGTTTTTGTACAACAATACCTACTGACAGCTGCAGACCTAATTTATAAGCACTTTGTGGGCAGCATACAATAATTCAGGCAGCCGTAATCTAAAGGTTGTATAAAGTATTGAAAGAAAGATTGAAAATCCACAGCAGGGTCACTTGAAGGGCACTTTATCTCCCTCAGAATCAATTTGTGCATTATCCCGAATTCATACTCAAAAACAGATTAACAGAATCCTCAAATCCCAGGTTTTCATTCTACTGATATTAAAGGGAACAAGATGCATTAGGGATGGGGGAGGGAAAGGAATAATGTATTATGTCTACTAGCTCTGAAGTATACCCATGAGATTCACTGTTAAAATATTCCTCAGATGCTGAAATATCGTTTCCTTACACCAGGACAAGTAATTTCTTCAGAATAAAACAGAGCTCCCACTCTCATGTCTACAGCCTTCAAGGTTATAATCGTCTACAGTGAAAACTAACAGTTTGGATGAAAAAAAGCCCCAGCTTGTGGCTTTTTGAAAGAGCAAAAAGGTTCTCCTGGTGGCATGGCCTGTATTTCAAGTGTCACCATGGCCACACCACTGATGTCTTTCACTTTGCCATGGGCAGCACAGGGTAGGAATTACACGCGCCCCACACACCAACTGTTGCAGGTATAGCTGCAGTTGTATAACACACACCAACCCACTCCAAAACTGGAGGAAGACTGGGAGGCCATTGGTCACTGTAGGATTTCTCAGTTCTTTGGTTTTTTTCCTGTTCACAGAAAGTAATAAATTGATAAAGCTGCCTAATGCAGCAATAAGATTAGAAAAAACACAACATTTTGGCAAAAGTAAAAAAAAGCATAACAGAAAAGACCAAGTTGTCTCTATTGTGATTACACTATTTAAATTTATATTTGATAAAACAATATGATCAAACCCCCCATTTTTACAAGGTAAGATATGTTTCAAAGGTGTTTCAAAACTAAGCTGATTATTTGAACCTGAAGAGAGTAGGAAGTTGCACTGAACTTGTTCCTTCACTCTTTGGACATATTTTACAAGGCGATAGAAATGCCTCAACTCTTTTGATTTGATAAAATTTCATGCCCAGCGAAAAAATATACTGGAAACAGTACATAACTGATTTTAGAAAAAATAGGTTGAAAAATACTTTTTGTCTCCTATCATATTTTTTCTAACACAAAATCAAGTGATAAGCAGTTCACAGCTCCCAAAATATGCTTTAACATTTACCTTTAAAAAAATTAGCTGCAAACCCTGCTTTGTTAACGGTGCCATCAGAAACGAACTTCATCCACAGGGTATTAGAGGTAGATCTAATGTCTTCTGGCTTGTCATAGCCGCAAAAATGACCAATTAAAGGACTGTTTTCATTTGCTCCATCTCGAATTTCCAAGTAGTCATATGCACAGTTATCATGTCTTTCAATCTGTAAAAAATTATTTTTGAAGTGACCTTTTTTGAACTAGATCATAAATATCAAATATCAATCAGCTAATAAACAGGACAGAAATTTTTCAAAGTTAACGTTAGGATTCTCTGTTTAGGGTTCAAACACCAGGAAGATGGGAAAAAGAACAAGCATCACTGGACGTCTTTAACTGTACTTGTTTTCTACAAGAAGAAATAATGTTGAGATTGCTACACAGGACACAAGAGTCTAACTGGAAAAAATTAACTAAAAAGACACACTTCACCCCTAAGCTTCCCAATGTTCTGTCAAATTCCCACTCTGAGTTCAAGTTAAGTCCTCTTTTTTTCATGTATGCTCAAGTATACAAGATTAATGGTTTGACAACTAACCAGGTCAGAAATATTAATTGGTTTTAAAATATTAAAAAGCTCAATTCTGATTAATATGCATAACATTTTTAGACATGATTAAACTGCGCTATTTCAGGTGATGATCAGTATTTTATTTTCTTCCTTTATCTTCAACACAGTGCAAAGTATTTTATTTTTCACTACCCATTGATGTTGTAGGGTAACTGTAAAAAATTACTGTGCTCTTAAGCTCTTAAGTAGCCAAGAGAACAGATGACAAAAAAAATATCCTTGTTATTTTTCTGCAGCTGATGAGTCTGGTTTTTGTTGCACGATTCCTTTTTTCAGGTGTCGTCTTTAGACTTTCTGAGTCAATGGAGTGAATCTTTGCCATGCTGATGGAGAAACCTACTGAAACCAGAAAAACTGAAAATGTGCCTCTCAAAACTCCTGCCAGATGACATCCAAACACAGACTAGCATATAAGTGGACATGTGTGCCTTTCTACTTGGGCAGCAAGTCTTGTGCTCTTTACATTATAGTATTGCAGAGTCAGAGTGGGAATTGCCCCAAAGAAGAAAGCAGTAGCAGCCCGAACATGATCCTACCTGGAACCTAGAAAATTTATGATTCCTGTCTTTATTGAGAGAGTATCTTTCCCAACAGGATTAGAAACCCTCTTGATCTGGGTCATTTTACTGCAGGATTACTTCACGTTACTCAAGTCATATAGGATCTTAGCTATAAAAGAATTAACGAAATCCAAGTATTCAAAAATAAATCCTCTAAGAAAACTATTGTTCAGCTAAGTGGCTGAATCGTGAGATAGGTTTAGGGAGGCGGAGCAGGGGCAGGACCACAATCAGGGAGAAGGTGTTGGAGAAGCCTCAAATTTAATTCAGCATATTCAAATTCTGTTAAAATGACAAAGAAGTCAAAACCAAATCAAACCCAGAAAAATCCACATCTTATCTCCAGACAGAATTTTTCTTGCACGTAAGCTGCACGGTTAGTACAAGTGGCTGCTGATACTCTGCTCTAATTACGCATTATGACCAACACTAAGCTCAGTAACCACCACAGACTAAGGAGCTTTCAGTTAGCACATTAGGATTTCTGCTTCTTTTATGTAAGAGGGAAAAGTGGGGGAAGGAGCTGTTTGATTTCATTTCATTTTAATGGCATCGAAATATGGCACAGACTTACACACAAAATTTGTCTGTCTTCCATCCAACTTTCCAATTCTTCAAGCATTTACATACGTAATTTTCTCCTACTCACTTATCTGGCACAAGCCATATTGCCATTTACTCTGATTTCTTAGCTGTTAGCTCAGGAATTGCTTTGGGCCAGAGTTTGGGAAATGAGTGAGAAAAGTCAAGAAAATCGTGTATGCAACCACCCATTGCTGACTTCAATGGCAATTGTATGTTTGCAACTAATGCAGTTGGGCATGTGTCTACGTGAGCACTGGTAAGTTTTTGACACTGCAATACCAATTCCAAATTTTCAGCAATCTAAAAAATAAATTTTAAACACATGACATCGTATTCCATTTTGAAACAATGTCTGCCTTGTTATCTCAGCAAAAATCATATTGCACTCTTATGCAAAAATAAGTGACCTGCTCCAAAGCCCACTAATACCAATGAAGGATTTGTGTATTTTCCCCACACACGTCTGTGGTCATTTCACTACTCAAGACTTTTAATTAACATCTATCTTTTTCCATGTTTCCATGTTCTATGGGGCAATACGGAAAATCTGATTTTCCACAGGCCAAGCACAGCTCTGAGTTACACCTACCAAATTCCTGTTAAGGTGAATTGTTACTTCCTTTTCTGAGAATCATTCTATTTTTGTCAAGAGACAACAGCTAAAAATATATTTTGTATAGCAGTTAAGTTGCTAAACTTCCTAAGACTATAAAAATCAATCAGCTTACAAAGTGTTATTGATTTTCAATAAAACAATTTTAAAGGTGGCCATTCTACCATATTCATTTATTTTTAGCATACTACTACTGCAAGTGATGCCATTATTATTATCAAAATTATTATATTAAGGGATTAAATCGTTACACCCATATATAAACTAACAGGTAAGTATTGTGTTTTTGAGAAATGACAATTGGTGCTAAGGCAATGAAGGCAATGAAACCAAAGGTAACCAATGAAAAAGAACGAGTATAAAATGTTCTTTGCTTATCTGTACCTCAGGTTCTAAGATGGCGTGGTACTGTCACCTGGGAACACTGCCATACAAAGATCTATTACACTTGCAATAGTCTCTTATTCTTCCTACTACCAGGGCAGAAAATCTCCTCAAGTTAATGAGAGGGCTCCCAGTGAGTTTAGTTGTAACTGAACTGATCCCATAAACCTTATTTACTGGAACATTAAAATTTCACAAGATTGATATTGTATGTGGATGAGAATACACAAAACATTAGCAAATGCAAAAAAAAAAAAAAAAAAAAAAGCCCAAATAAATAGGTTTTATGGAAAACGCATTGCTTCTAGGAGAATGCAAGATACCACTGGCTCCTGAAGGCCTTAGAGGAAATGCAGAATTTGAATGGCATTAGAGAACTAAACTGAGAAAATGCCTGGGACAGGAACATAAGCACAAGAAAACACTAAGAAATGTCCTGGTGAAATGGAAAGCCAGATATGTTCTGAACATTCATTCTCAAAAGAAAAGACAATTCCTTGTACACAGTTTCAGTTTCGAAAAAACCAATAAAATACATATGGTTAAAACATCCAGACTACCTTTGTTTTGTAGCACTCCCCCAACAGGGAAAAAAAACCCCATATATTTAAAAAAGACAAAAAAGAGGATTTGACAAGCAAATCCAGGAGCAATCGTATTTCAGGAGAAAGCTTCCAATTACTTTTTGTCATTGTTAATTTATTTGTTGATAGAGTCAAATTCCAGTTCAGGTAAACATATCTGACTCAGATCATAGACTTTAGTCATAAAAGGTGGCTATATGCCTACTGGAATCAGCAGATGATCAGATAAATTTTATTCCCTGACTTACGGAAAAATAATTTAAATGAACACTATCTGCACCAAGATTAACAGGGCCACCCAAATGAGGCAAATTAATTTAGCTCAGCTCTACAAACCCTCTGGACCACCTTACCTGGTGAAACTGCATGCCAACAAAAGTTCTTTAAATAACAAGTATACAAGGACCACTAATTTTCAAAGAACAGCATAATAAAGGTGACAATGAAGCAAAAAGATGGAGTTACCAGTCCCAAGATCTCCGCTGTCATCTAGAAACTGGGAAGTGTAGCTGGCCATCAGGCAGCCAAATAAGAAAGGGTAATCCCACACTCAGTGGAAAATGCGTTGCCCACAGCAGGCAAAACAAGATGACTCATTGATACAGCTTGAAATTCTCAGCTTCCCTAGTGCTTTCATTTCAGACTGAAGGTTATTTATACAGTTATTTTTTCTAGCATTACATATGGATAATGAGAATTCCTCTTACTTAACTGTACCTTTCAAAGGACAGAGAAGTAATTTTCTCACAAACACGCTGCAATAACTCTTTGGCCTGACATTTACTTTTTTTGATCTCAGCTGGCACGAAGAACTGTGATTTTTAAACAACTTTTTGTTTTACTGGGCAGTGCACCAAGGATTCAGTCCAGAGAGGGACTTAGTAGCAAAAAACAGAATACCTACGTTCAGGCGCTTGGACCTGAAATGGAAATCAGACCCAATGGTGATTATCTAGGCAAGGCACTTCAGAGCAGTTTCCAAAGCAACTCACTCTCTCAGTGGGGAGCCCTGTGGACAAGCCAGTAAGAAACGCTGCGAAGACAGATATAGCGGAAGTCTTGTGCCTTTCTGGGGCACCTCATTTGGCGCTCAAGGGCATCCTGCCCCTCGCGAATCACAGCTCAGATTCTTCCCGGAAAAGTATGCGCCTTTCAAGTTGCTATGCTGTAAATTATATATTTTTTTTCTTTCAAAACACACCTAGCAGAAGCACTAACTTGAGACCGTGCTTCTGCTCAATTTCCTCTTTCTTCTTAGGAGGTGTCAGTCCACATGTTTCACCTCTAGAGAGTGCCACAATACTAAATAGTCTGGGGGAAAAACTGGACATTTCTTACAGCCACTAGCCTACTAAATTGCACTCTCATTTGCTGGTCTTTGCTTCTAATTATTTTCTATATGGTGAGGCAGGAATATACCATCTTCACACTTGCAAATAGACCATAATTTGGTGATTAGAAAAAGGTCCTGAAAGATAAGAAGAGACAGAAGTTTGATGCTCCCAGAGGTGATATTGAACCGAGGTCAGTTCAAGCAATCATGTACTGCGTGTGTAGACCTACGCTGAGCATCTGCATGGAGATCAAATACTGTGACAAGTCTCTTATGAAGAGGCAGAGTGCCATTTCTCTTGGGATCACACTAAAAAATACTGAGCACCAATGGCAGACTAGAAAAGCTCCATATCTAGTCAGTAAATCATATAAAGTTACTGAAAACATTGTGCATTTTCAACAGCACTTAAAAAAGAGAGAATGACATGCTATGTTAAGTAATCTTGAGCCAGGCCATGCAGAGTCTGACTGGCATTTGGAAAACTCTTTGGACAGGAAGAGCTGATCTTGTCTGCACTTCACCCAATGTTAATTCGGGATACAAAAAAAAAAGGGAAAATGAAGTAGAATCTGTGAAACTATTAAAATTTCCATTGTTTATATTCACAAGTGCTGATAAAGTCCCAAACCCTTGTTATCTCATGCTTAGACCTTTCATCAGTCATAGCAAAAATGTGCCGTACCCCTGAAGTCTGTCTGTAAGACTAAGATTACAGGTTGGAAATTATATTTACAATACACATGTTTATATCTATGCGCATCATAAAGTCAAAAAGTTTAGATTGAAAAAAAAGTGTTCTTCATGTCATTACTGCTGAGGAATATTCAAATAAAACAAGTGAACTCAAAGTCTGTTACTAAATTTATCCACAAACTTCAAACCAGTGTATAGTGTATGTATATAAAAAAAAGACCTATGAAATATTATTTTTCTTTGTTATACAATAGTTTACCACTGTTCAGCAATGTTATACAGAGACAGATGTACACTAAAGACATGCAAGCGTGACTCACCGTGGCTTTTTTCTTCCCTCTATAAATATAGGTTTGTAAACTGAATTTAAGTGGGCTTTCTTTTTTCCTTTCTTCTCAAAACAGAAGCCAAAACCCACAGTAGTTTCTTTCCAAATAGGCATTCCTTTTTAACAATAAGATTTAGCAAAGATAAAAAGTCCCTATTATTTAACAGAATATTAAAACGGCCTTGCTGAACTGGATTATGTATCTGCTAAACTGTGACTATTGCCAGTACTTTAAACATTCCAATTCAAATAGCACAGAAAACATGAAAAACATTTAATCTTGAAAATTTCTGCAGAAAGGAAGGTTTCATGGAGAGTAGAATTGGATTCTGGAGCTCACTTTTCATACAGAATTCTTAAATTCATTCACAGGTTTAATGAGGATTCCCTTAAATGTCACTGTCAGTTATCCACTAGATGCTTTTCTCAGATCAGTTAAAAGGCTTTACCTCAAATGCTTGAAAGGTTAATCCTACATTGTAGTTTTCCGACACTGTTATTTTCCACACACATTCCTTCATTGGTCTGTAGTCATCAGGATAATTGGGAGACTGGATCTGGCCTTCATTTTTGTGGATTTCACCTCCACAAATAGCTGACAAAAGCATAAAATTCTTATTGTCAATAATGACATTTTCTGTTCCCCATGCCCAAACTGACATTTTATGCACTGATTTTTAAAACTAATGATAAGATTATTCTGGAGAAGACTTTAAAAGTCTACCAAGAACAAATTCTTGAAAACACAATCGATTCAAACCACTATACAGATTTCAGTTAGAGAATATAATGCAGCATTTGTACTAGCTCTAACCGTGTCTACAGCATTCAGGAAGACTCTGGAATCATGGATAATCCGAATTTATACATTTTATAGATTATATTTAAAAAGTCAAGATAATTAGATTTTAGTTTTCATTCACCTTTGAAATATATTGAGTACACACTCTTAATTAATATTTAGTAACCTTTACAAAGAGACAAATGAGACAGAAATCTTATGTTTTGTAATGATCTATGCATTTTAACCTACAATTCATCACTTCAAGCTTATACTGAATTTGAAGAAACAGCTACTATAAATAAAAATAATTTCATGAAAAGTAAATGCACTTTTCAGGGTCCATACTGATAATCATGTAAAGAATATCATCTAAATAATCATGTAAAGAATATCATCTAAATAATACAGTTTACTACCGTAGATTCAATATTTAAGAAAATGGCTTCTATTTTAAACAGGTGAATGTTGACTTGCTAATATACTCAGTGTGTGGGAGTGTCATTATAAAGTAATCCAAGAGCATATGGAAAACTTAAGTCAGATTTTACTGAAGAATAAACAGAAAGCACTCAAAGAAATCTTTCCACACACTAAGCACAAGAACATGCATATTTAGTTAATTAGATGACTAGTAAAAGATGCTTATGAATATTAGATATTAGGAAGAAACTCTTTCCTGTGAGGGTGGTGAGGCACTGGAACAGGTTGCCCAGAGAAGCTGTGGATGCCCCATCCCTGGAAGTGTTCAAGACCAGGCTGGATTGGGCTTTGAGCAACCTGGTCTAGTGACAAGTGTCCCTGCCTATGGCAAGGGGTTGAAACTAGATGATCTTTAGGGTCCCTTCCAACCCAAACCATTCTATGATTCTATGATTATCAGTGGTGTCCTTGGAAAAGAGGTCATCTGAAATCTGATCAGAGGAAGAGTTTCAAAATGCCCTGTCCAGTGAGTTAACACCTATTGTCTCGTTAGCAATAAAATACTGATTTCATATTAGCTTATTTTTCTTTTTTTTTTTCCTTTTTAAATATCCAAAGGTATCCAGTTAATATTTTTTCTCCATAATCAAGTCATTTTTAACGCTGTAAGAGGCTTACCTTCATAAACTGCTGCAAAACCTTTCCCAACCCAGTTGCTGCTGCTGCGGAACTCGATCCACATCCTGCTGTCGGAGGATGCAAGGACTTCTGGCAGTTTGTCACCACAAAACCTGCCTAAAAACATGCAACCAGTAACTGCATTTTCTGCCGCCTCTGAAGCCAAACGCTGCAAACATTTATACAAGTGTTTAACATTATAAACAGGAGTAGTATAACCCACTCAGTGGAACTATTCACACGCTTATGGTTAAGCACACGTGTTTCTGCAGATCAGGACCTAATACACAAAGATTTTATTATAAAGGTTTCAGTACTTCTTTTCATTGCAGTCAAACTCACAAGTCTAAGTATAAAACCTTAGGGGAATTAAGTAGAAAAATTATTGTTATAGATTGTTTCTATACATACAAACCCGGGCGTTTTGGAAGAGGAAAGTGAGTACCAATCACAAGAGAGGAATGTAATCGAGGTCACAGTAATACCGCTCATTGTGTCTAAGGTCCAAAGAGATTTAAAAACTAACATCCAGATGACCCCAGACCGTATTATCCTCTTAAATTCAGCCTAGGTAGGTGAAATTTCTATTTGTCTAGGTGATAGAGAATGAAATAGGAGAAAAGGGGAATTACTGTCCGATCTTAATTCTTTCTTCTTTCTTTTCTTTTTAAGGCCAAGAAAACAGGCACGACTGCTAAAAAGCTGTCCTCTGTATCTGCTTCCTTTTCATTGTTTTTTTGCTCTTTTTAAATTGTGGCTGTTAGGATGCTAACAAATAGTTTTAGTCTTCATTCTAAAAACAACAACAAAACTGACCCAAGAAGTTGGAGACGCTCATGTTTCCTATGGTCTGAAATCCCCAGTTTCCGTCATAGAAGATCATAGGATGTCAAACCGACCCTCTGGATTGGGCAGTGGCATTACGGGGTGTGAAATCTCCCCACCAACCCTCTGAATTAAGAAAAGGATGGCTTCAGCTTCCTGTGTATTAGTTGCAACTCTAACACTTAATTCATTATTGCTTTGCATGTCTCTTCTCTGCAAGAGCAGGGAAGGACACGCAAAGGTAAAAAAAAACAAACTTCTATTCACAATTTTAAAAGTACGGGAGGAGAGCTGATAAGTACAACTGTACAGTGGGTGCTCTCAACAGCCATGCATGTGCTCATCACATGCTCTATGGATTTCCCATCACACGCTCTCCAGATTTGTCTGTATACTATTTCCCCATTTCTGTGAACAAAACTACGGCAACTTCATATCTTAAAACCCACAAGCACCGTTTTCATCTTTCCACACATGAAGCTGAATAACAGCTAGCTGCAATGAAAGGAAGCCTTGAGGCCTGAAGTCAAATAAACGACTTGTTTGAGGCCATTTACAGGGTCTTTTTCCCATCCCCAAGTTTAGATACATTCTAGACACCTGAAAACCAAGAGGTTTGTTGTGAGTTCAACGGGACGCAAGTCCACTGAACTAAATGAATGTGGTAACTATGGACAGTGCAGCATTCAACAGTTGCATACCAAGCAGAGGTGATTTTCTCCAGTAGCCATCTCTCACTTCAATATAGTCATACCAACAGAGACTGCTCTTGTAAAGGTCCATGGTGGTGAAGTTTAAAACAATCTGCAATCGGAGGAGAATACCTAATTAAATCATGCATGGTTAATACTAGAAAACAATCACGACAACATTCTGCAGAACACGAGCCAGAGTGGTTACCTGTAACAGGATTCCAACTGCTTAGACACTTAATTAACCTCTCAATTATTTCTTATAATGAGTAGACGTTGTTTGGGAAGATTAAAAGTTATTTTATTTAATCTTACGTATTTGACCAAGTTCACAACAGACTGTTCACACTTAATTGCTTACAGGGAGCTTTTCACAGAGAAATAAAAAATTGAGAACGAACATAAGGTAAAATAATGTGCTAATATAATTTTAAGTATGTTATTTGATAATTCTCATGCCAATTCCCGTTCCATTCCATTCTGACTATAATCAGCGCTGACAGATGTAAAAAAAAATAATCGTGTTTTTATTTTGGTTTGTGTTTCCTTCAACTACTGTTTCGACAAGATAATTTACTTCCAGAAAAGTTAAATATTGACAATGGTGGACAGAATGCTGAAAGCAATTATCACTAAAACAAATGGTACACAGTCCCTTAATGACTCTTAATGAAACTACAAGAAAGTTTTTCATACAGAAATCTGAGTTCTGTGCGTTTCTGGAACTTTTGAACTTGGACTCCCAATTTTACTCAGCCCATCTGTAAATAGGCATCTTTTCAATACATAATATCAAGGCTACCCTAGATCATTACATTATCCCACTTGTGTTTAGAAATACTAATCCTAAACTGCCAGAATCTCACGCTTTTAACACGAGAGTAGGATTAATCCTGGATCACAGGATGTCACAATAGCTACAGTTTGGACCTTGACTGACTGTGACAGTCTTAGCATTATGTCCTGCAATTTCAGGGCCAAACAAGAAGATTAAAAATCATTCATATTTTGTATTATAAAATAATTTCCAATTCATACCCTTTCATTGGATTTAGGTGTATTTGGAAAAAGAATCCATCTTCTTCCAAATCAGTTTCTCGGTGTAGATTAATAAATATTTCAACCTAACTAAAAATCTTCTTTATTCACATACGAGCACAGAATTGGTTTTATTTTTAGCTTTGATCCTAGGAATTCACAATCGAAACCTGCTATTATAAAGCAAACACGAATTGCTGCACAGTAGCAAATACTTCACACTGCAAAAATATATCTCCATGGCAGCCTATGAAGCAGCTGTGAGTGTCAGTTGAAAGGAGAGAAATTTACCCTTAGTCCAGCTGTAAGGAGGAAATACAACACCGTAACTGGGAACAATGGGCCCAGATTGTCAGACGGGATGGTTTACTTCCACCTCCTCTGAAGGCACCAGGAGTCTATCTAACCACAACACAGTACAATATTAAATGAAAAAGGTGGAACTTTTTCAGACTGTTTAATTTTAAGAAGATAAAAACTAACTTAAAGATAACATAAAGCTCAGCATTTTGGGTGTGGAGGTGGTAGAGAGTCACGGTAAGGCTCTTCTCCGAACAATGAAAATGGAGATAATCTTTCATAGCAAAACACAATGTGTCTTAACATTAGGCTAGCAGAGGTTTTGCTTTCACTTAAGTTACACACAAAATAACTAAGTACGTCCATACAAGCAATTACATTCTCAAAAATCTCTTTGTTTTCAGTGGATAGTGGGAAACCTTCTGACAATCTTAAAAGCTGTATCTTCCCCCATCCCGTAGCGCTGACAATACTGACTGTTTGGGTGGAAGACCAAGCTCACAAGTGATTCTGTTCAGCTTTCACCTTTATTACCATGAGAAACAGAAAACATCTGTAAGGCTACACATAAAACCCAACAGCCAGAAGTCCTCTACAGTGAGGCACATTATGCTGGCAGCCACAGCTTTGCGGGAGGAAGGTATGGGACACGAAGCATGCCAAGGACCATCAGGACAGCACTGAATGAATGAATACCTGTTCTGATGGTTAAGTATGGCCAAACATTTATGTCCACAAGCTGCTACCACATCCACAAAACCTCCAAAAGGGTTGCTTAAACAGCAGTCTGCCTCTAGCACTATGTTCTCCATTGGAACATCCTGCAAGCAGCTTTGGTACATTTTTAGTGTAGCAGATGCAACAAATATAGCCTGCCCGCTCTCTTTTGGCCCCTTCCTTCTGTCATTTTAGGGCCACAAAGGGAGGTAATAATTTAGTCTCAGATCTGTATGCCAAGAATGTCTGCTTCAATGTTAGCTTGATACTTTGGAAATATTTTTAGATAATATTAACTCATGTCCAGGCTGCCATTGACACTCTGAATCATAAAGACCTATAACAATGAATAGCCATCAAATTATATTGTAGGCTTCCTTCCTGAGCTCAGAGATGAAAATGGACAAATCTGAAATCAGACACAACTGCTGTGCCATCTTGTCCTGCTTTGAGGTAAAACAGAACGGATTTTTTTTTCCAGTAATTTTACTTTGCAGCTAAGCCACTTCTAACTAACTAAACTCTTTGGAATTAACAGCATATTTTTCAGACACTGCCTGCTTCCAGAGACTGATAAGACCTGATTGTTTCTAATTTATGCCAAGGAATGGTATGCAGAGAGGCTCTTGCTTATACTTATTGCTATAACACCCAAGGTCAGCTGACTTTGTTATTTGCCCCGTTGGAGGGTCAGAAGTGGAAAAATGTAGAGGGCTCCCACCTGCAGAGAGGAGCGGACAAGACAGGTGACCCAAAACTATCAACAGGGTATTCCATCCCATCTGCCCCACGCTCACTATAAAAGCTGAGGGATCAAAAGGTCAGCCTCTTTCTTCAATGGCCGGTGTCCAAGGAGGACTCTGTCTGTCTACCTTTGACCCCAATCCGTGCATTCCTGAATCCAGATACGGAATCCAGTTCCCATCTGTCACTGAGTCCAGTCCGTGACTTTCCCAGTGCCTGCTGGTGATCATCATCCTTCAATCCAACCACTGAGCTACCTCTCTCTTCAGATGGCTTTCATTTTCCCCTTGCCAGTTTTTCATCAAGGCCTCGGTGGAGATTTTTCTTTAAATTTTGCAAAATAGGAAGAATGTTTTCTTTCCAGCGTTACTAAGAAAATTGACAGAAATCCTTCAATGACATACTACTCAGTTTCCAGATTACTGCACTGTTTACCTAAAAATGGCATGCATCAAAGCATTAGTTGATCCTCTCAGCTGGCACTCACTACGTTACTGTGGTTGTGTCCATCCACATGCTCTCCTGCTTCTTTTAGTCTAAGTGCAGCATCTCCTATTTCAACTTCCCTGTCCTATATCCTGGATGTGCCATTCCTTCCTGGAAGGGGAACCTTACAACTCGCCTCTTAGCTTTTGCCTATAGCTACACCTCTCAAACATCTTCTAGCTTATGTGTTCCCTTTCCCAGATGTCTAACCCACAGGGCATTTTGCCTTTGCTCTTCAGGCACTCCTTCAGGGACACGTCCCTGAAGAAATAAATGCACAAATATTATCATAATTCTGAAATCACCTACTTTCTCCATGAGAAATATGCAGATCTGGCTAAAAGTACAATCATTCATATGCTTTCCTCTGCTTCAGTTTTCTATTACATTTCCAAGTGCTATTTGAATCTGCCTCTGAGGATGCCAGAGAGGTCCTGTATATTCTCTCATTCACACAGCAATTCTGTCTGTAGTTTACTGACTGTTTCTTCTTCAACCTGCCCTTTAAAGACATTTTGTTCTCGGAATTTTCGTTCTTCTCCTCATCTCATCCACTTTGCAGTTCAGGTTCCTTCTAAACTCTTACCTTCTATTTTTTCCTGAGTTTCTCAGACCATAGGTAATTATCTCCGTGTGTATTTAGCCATACTGCTTGAAAACCCCACTGCCGTCACCAGTCTCCTTGTCCTTTTTGACCCACGCCCACCTCACCCCAGCTGCACAGGCAGAAGGGTTCACAAGGGGGAGTCTTTTTCTCTACCCAGATGAGGTGCAGACAGCTGGGTCAGGGAAGGTCAGGCTACCTTCCACAGCTGCTTAAGCTAACCCAGCTGGCTCTGTTGGAAGCAAGTTATGGAAGCCACATCCTATACCTCCTCCATTGGCTGAGCTGTGTAGAGTCTGGAGGTCTCTAACCAGTCTAGCCACAAGTTTTCCATTTTCCATGACAGAGCTGAAACATCAGATTTCTCTGTTTTCTGTTTGGAAATTTGCCTTTTCCAAACTTTAGTTGCCAGGACAGAGTTGGGAAAAGAATGGTTCTATTTTGGTGTGATCCTGTCATTGTCTCAAAGTGCTGCTATCTAAATGGAAACCATTAAAATTTAATGAACCTCCTCAATGGCCCCCTCCTTTGAAACTATATGAAGTAACCTTCACAGCCTTTTCTCACTCTGACATGCCAAGGTATTTGATGATACAGCAATTCCTTAACATTGACCAGAATTCATTAGCTGTACATAGGCAGAACCCCCAATCTGTCACAGCATGATTTCTGGTCGGGAACCAAACAAGTATAAATATATTTAAGATTCTTATTTGCAATTCTGCAAAACATTAAATAGAGCTACAGACAAGGCAGAACTTGTTCAAGGGGACAGGATGGCTGAAAGTCTTCACAGGAAAAACAATCAATGGGTATTTGTCAGCACAATTAAGGAATTATTGATTACACAGCAGAATCAATTGTGCTACTGCAGAGAGAATATATCAATACCTCCTACTGCCTGGGATAAGAAAGCACGAAATATATAGCAAACACCAGGTAGTACTAAGTTTTCTGCAGATGGCATTTTTTTCCCCCATATCAACCAAGGATTTAGCTGTCCTATTTTATCATTAAAGTAAAACATCAAGGGAAATTAGGAAGTAATGTAACCTATTCAAAGATGCAGATTCAAAAAAACCACTTGCACTGTTGCAACTCCTTGTGCCAACAAAATTTCTACACGCCAGAAGGCGGGATTCGCCCTGGCAGAAGGCATACAGTATTACTAACACCATCCGCCCCCAGAGATTTTTCTGTGTGTAGATATACTGTGTACAGCTGTTTACCATATAGTCCTAAATCTTGAGAGAAAGTAAAAGGTAAATGAACTGCCTTGTTTTAGTAATAGGACACATATATTTTAGGTTGGGCTGGCAATTTATGATGCCTATCAATAAAAGGAATACTGCAGCCAGCGCATACCACTGCAGTCCCGTCCTTCGTTGAATTTCCTGCCATCAAAGATCAGAAGTGTCTGTGCTTGCAGACAGCAGCACAGATAGAACAGAAGTCCTTTAAACTACGCTAAAACAGCACAATGTTAAATCTCAATAAATAAGAGACAAGAGCTAGCAATCTGGACTGATGCTTTTGCAGTTTATTTTTAGGTGACTAAAGGGCTCACTGACGTTTCAGAACATGACGTGATGTACTTATACATACTCTAACCTCCACACAGCATTCCTGAGATCTATCAGGGTCAAAGCAGCAAACAAAGAAAGACAAATTTAAATATATTTTTATTTTCCTCTCATAACATAAATATATTGGCATCATTTACTGAGAAAATTTGGGATCAAGCATAACGTGTGTTCAGGGTACTGTGATATATGCTTTAGTTAAGATTTAGACCTCATTTCTGCTATTCACATCCAAGCACTTGCTGCAAAGAGGGTCCTTTATCTCAACACAGACAACATCATGTGGGAACAGCACTGACAAACAGACTTTTTGACATTAGCACAAATATAATTTACTTTGTTCTTGCTGAACTATATGAAGACTATGAGCTGGAGGCCAGAACAGTGCTCTACAGACACAACTTGTCTTGTCAAATTCTGTTTAGTCTTTTTTCCCATTTGGGAAGGGGGACTTTAAGACAGGACCTTTCCCTCATTAAGCTTTTGTGCAGTGTAATAAAGCTCCAGTGGTGGTGGTTACAATCTCAAGACATAATGGTATTACAAATATATTACAATTACACTAACGTCTGCAGACAGGCTTACACAAAGTTGGAGCATCCTATGAGTACTTAAGCATGACCATTTTCTAACTCATACATTGGTATTGTTTTCAAAAGGCAGTAGTAATTGTAGATGAAATCTACAACTTTTCTAGTGTTTTAACTGAGGAACAGAAAAGAAACCGAAACCATTTTTGTTACTATCACAGCAGTGTCTAAGCAGGAACACAAATAGCGGCGAGATAAAATTACCTATCTATCTAGATTAATTTGCATCTTTTGCGCAAACCTTCTCTTATTCATCTGTTTTCATTTGTTTTTCCCTGCCAACCTGCAGAGCCACCCACGCCCTCCCAGCACAGAGTGTGTTTATTTTTCCTCCTGTCTCTGGCTCTTGCCCAGAGGAGGGTGAGCGCTTTCCAAAGGACTTTGCTTTCATCCCCTACAGTGGCGAATGCTCTTACAGCTCCTCAGGATCTATCAGCACATCAAGAACTTATACTCTTGATGTCTACCAGGACCCTGACCTGAAAGAAACATGGACTAAAGTAATCCAATCAGGAGAAAAATATATCCAATATGGAGTGAGAGACCACTAACAAAACTGACTGAAATATCTGGGGGCAAATGATGGGTTTTCCTCTTTGGACTCTCCAGTACTAAGGCTGGTGCTAGGTTCTATATTTCAGTCTTTAGGCTGAATTTGCTTAATATCAGCCACTGCTTCTTGCAAAGCAACGTACATCCTTTTTTTGTCCTGCATATTTTGTCTCAGGTGAAACTTCCCATTGCTCCCTCTATCCTTATTTCTTTTGAGGCAGGCTAATATTCGAGCCAGTAATTTAAAACAAGATTCAGCTAGCAGGTTTTGAAAGCATACACAATAAGAACAGGTTTTGCTTTCACTAGGATGGCACACTTCTCTCCCTGAACTGCCCTCTCCAAGCCAATTCCCCTCCCCCTCTTTTTTCCTCTAAAATTGATGCCCAGAAAGTAAAACTGTATGGACTAGAACCGATAGCAGGGAACACCTACAATGACACTTTCTTTACCCCACATTATTAATGTTTGACTTTAGAAACATCTCATTCAACATAACAAGAGTTGTTGGCAGAGCCCAGCTATCAGCCCCACATAGCTCAGTCAGCTTACCCAAGCCCACGCTGGAGAAAAGACCACGCAGGAACCTGAACTACCTCTTCCACCTTTACACTGAACCACCAACTGGATTGGAAGCCAGTTTTGAAGGGATTTCATGATGCAAACATGCAGCAGATTGACATCATGCCTTCAGTTCACATGGGCAGCCACCAAATAGATGATGTGGTTCTAATGCCACAGACCAAAGGCAAGTCAACGGCACATAGTCAGTTCACGGTCCCACTTTTTATGGCATACTATTGTTTTCAATTATTATACAAGTTTTAATCTTAAATGAAAAGCTAATGAAATGCAACATTCTATTTTGAAAATAATATCTGTGTTTTGCTGAGGAAATGTTAAAATACCTTCTCCCCTGGGGTCACAGAGATTCTCCATATGCAGTGTGTGTAGGAAGGATAACCATTTGGAAATCCTGGAGAAGAGAAGTTGCCTGTAGATTCCTGCAGTGTTTCTCCACAGGCTGAAAGAAACAAAATAGAGTAAAAATATAAAATTGAATGCGCCTAACAGAGAAAAACGCATCTTTCCAATATCTACTCAGAATACATTTAACTCACTGCAGATGCAGAATGGAAAACAGACTAGTTATTTTATGATTTATTCAAAACTATGATTTTAAGCCAATCTGACATTCATTCCATTTTACACAGGATGTTTTTATTCCATGAACTATTTCACTGGTGTGCTGTCCGCTGACATAACCAAAATTACAGCAGTCTTAAAAATGTCACTGCAGTCAATCAACTGCAAAATTATACATATAACTTGAGTGAAAAAAATAGCCACACCCTTTGACACATCCTTTAAGAACCAAAACAAAAGTAGAACAAAAGCTGGAATGGCATGATTGGCACCACACTGGAATTTCGTCAGTGGTTTAATTTAATTTAGTACTTTGCCCACATGAGAGTCCCTTCCAACCCAAACGGTTTATGATTCTATGAGAGATTTATCTGACCTAAACTCGCTCATTTATATTGGTATAGAAAACTACATCATATATTCAACAAAATCTCTTGCAACAGTGATTTGTAGAGATATGAGTAATAAAGTAAAGCAAATGTGAAGTCCTAAAATACCAAAGGCTTTTATATTCTTTATTATTGAAGCTTTTAGCACCCATATCTCACCTGTCAATCACACTACTAGCTGCAGACAGACTGATTAATAATTCCTCTTCACACTAAAATACAGTATTGGAAGCTCCTGCCATTCTCCACCACTAAAACTGATTCTGGTAGGTGTCACACCTCAGTCAGTCATCTTTTTTGACCTTATTCAAGTTGTTTCACCCACCAATTTTGCAGGTGTGATACAAGAGATGTGAATTTGAGAATATTATCCCATGACTGACAGTGTAATCAGATCTGCAGTACTTTCAAATTACAGTGCTACCACTGCCAGCAGGTGAACTACTGTATCATCAAAATCTCAATGAATTATAAATGATCTGGAAAATCTTTAAATAAAAGGGGACAAAGGGAGAAATTGTTTATGACAAAGACAGACAACACAGCTGTACAGGCTGTCTTGTTAAAATGCGTCTAAAATGTAATCTGACAACTACACTGTAATATCAGGCATAAGCTACATTCAAGGCATCAAATATGCTCTCTAAATGGTTATTGTGACTAGGAGAGAAAAGAAAGACTGGTTCGGCCCCAAAAAATGTAATGGCTAAAGTCACCCGCCACCATGTCCTTTAGGAATGAAACAGAAAAAAAATATATTTTTTTACTCCCCTCATTTAAAAAAATGTGGCTTTATCTTTAAAAAAACGCAGGCAGCCACAGCAAATGACATGTACAAAAAGGGTATTCAGTGCTAAATAATTATTTCTGTACAAAGCCTTTTCAGTGAAAAGGCTATATCCGTAATTAACCAGAGTTTATTTTTAACACAGCGATGAATGCAAACTTAAATAAACTGCAGAGTACTGTACTGGGTTCCCCCAGCGCTAGTGAACTGTATTGTAGCTTACAACGCATACGTAAAAAACACTTGAAAGAAGGCCAAAAGTAAAATTGTAGTCTTGTACAGGAGTAGAGTAAAGCAGAGCCCAAAGAGGAGGTACCCCACGCAGCAGATGCACGCACAACTCGGGAGATCCGTGGGGATCCATGTATTCTTCTCACGGCTTTTAGAGCCCTCTTCTGTTCTTCCTCCCATGCACGGCTTCAGTGAGACTACACTGCATCAGTGTACTCTCACAAAGCATAAAACCATATTTCAAGCTTTAGTACATCTTCTGTTTGCTCTAGCTATAACTATTTCACCAACACTACAGTTACTAAGGAAGCCTTGAGCAGAGGACACGATGAGAGACGGGGAATGCTGTTTGTCCCATCTTTTCTGCTCACGTTGCATTTTTTTCAATTAACTGTAACTTCGACTCACAAATAGTATGAAGTCATGCAACGCACACACCCACATAACGTGGAGTATGTAAGCAAACAAAATGCTATCACGTATGTGGGACACTTGAGATATCAGTCCAAATGCAGCCCTGCAATTAATGAGGGGAGGAGGAAGACCTTGGCATAACGACCTCTTACTCTATTAATAAAGTCCCTAAATTACACCATTATAAAAGTAAACAGCCATCAATGAGTTAAGCATAATAGCTTTACATTTTTGAAAATATTTCAGAATTTTTCTCTCTTATAAAGTGTGCAGGATTATTTTCTTTTCCTGGGAATTATAGAACAAAGCTAGTTAATACAACAATTTAACTTATATCCATATTAAATGCCTGGTAGCTCTCTATAAAACCAAAATTCTCATAAACATCTCTGAATTTAAGAGAAGCATAAGAAAAATTATAATTGGATCACTTCTACTAAGAATTAACACAATCAGAATTTATGAAATATGTTCGGGCGTTACATTTTTCACCAGATTTACTATTTAATTTAAAATTCCTGGTTACTCAAGGGAACTATAACAAGCGCAGCTTATACGAATCAATAGTTGAATTCATTATCTATGGGATCTGAGTTCCAGGCTGGCTTCCAGAGCTGCTGTAGACAGGGAGATATTTGGACATTTCTTATTTAGAAGCACATTCCTCTGCAATGGCTCAGTGGTAATTGAAACAGTTAAAATTCTGTCACTAAAGAATGTAAAGGTTTTCTCTTTAATTGGATTTGGGCAACTACAGTATCAGTGATTAGGCTTATGAACTGGGATATTATAAACATTTTACTGTGTGAACATCCATTAGTAATGGAGTCCACTTTGGAAAAGAAATGTAGAAGGAAAATGAGTGGTAAGGGCTACTAATTTAAATTTCCTAAGAACTAATCTTAGTATATTTCATGTCAGAAGAAATTAATTACAACTTCAATCTTACACATCTCTGCTTTATAAAGCATTTGTACTTTTTTATTCCATTGCTAATCATTAACATTGACAATGTTTTCTCCGATGCTTTTTTTCCCCTCCCAAATGTCATGCCTTGATATATCAATTTTACTAGGCTAGACCACTTGCAGAAATGCCACTTTAGCTCTCCCCACACACACTCCAACCAAAACAACAATCTCCCGTCTGTTTCGCAGCTTGAGGAGGTTAGACTTCTGATAAACCTTTCTGTGGTAAGGAAAAGAAATTGCTTCTCCTTGTAAAGATTAGCAATGGGTGCAGGCAGCAGGTAGATTATTCGCTTATACAAAGCAATTTCTACCAGTGAACTCTGTGGCACTGTTTAATTACACAGCCTGTGCATAACACCTCTCTGGGCTGGCCTACACATACGGTCAAGTCCCATTAAGGATTATAGTGAAATCTGCAAATGACAAAGCCCACATCCTCCAAGACATTTAGGGAACCAATGCTCATTCCTTTGTCCATAGCACTAGCAAATACATACTGTCATATACAGCTAATTTAAGCTTACCCTTGTCCAAAGAGAATTAAGATCTTTAATACTTTAGACCCAAGCCTGTACGTCTGTACATATATGGCATATATAGCTGCCACAGAGTCCTAAAAATATCTGGTGCTGATAATGTACTCATTAAACCAAAAACTCAAATCAGTTTAGTACAACTCAGTGTCTTACTGTTGATTTGATTCCCCTTTATAGTTATAGGAAAACCTAGTTATAGGGTCTTAATCTAAAAACCTTAATCCTCCTTATGTAGTGACTGAAGGCTGACTTTTGAACTTGAACACTCTTTTTTAATCTAATAAAGATGGGAGCAAGTGAAGCCTGAGGAACAGTGAGGACAGCACGAAAAAGAGCCAGGCTAGGTATCCTTCATCTGTTCTTTTCCACACATGCTGTCACAGATCCCGACAATTTGTAAATTTGCTGAACTTGCCATCCACTGTCTCTTCCTCTGACCAGCCTTCTCCTGCCAGTCTGAGCCTGCTTTCCCATCCCCTATTCAGTCCCACCCTACCCACTTATTTCTTGTCCTCTCTTTCTGCCTAACAGCATCCTCTCCATCATTTCCCTTTCTTACTCTCTTGCTCCTGTAAAACTACATACACATTTTAAATCAACTACAATTTCTATACAGAACTGTAAAGGTAGACCTGTGCTGAAATTTTAGTACCTACACCAGAAAAAACTGTATTCTATAACTGTCAGACGGTCTGAAATCTGTTGTAATACATCCAGCCTTGAAGTTCAAAATCTGTTCTCAAATGCCAAGACGCCCAAACAAAGTTCAAAGTAAGATTGGCAGAGGAAGGACCCTCAACTTAGTTGCTCGCTTTCTCCTTGTTATTCTATTGTGTAACAATGTAACTCAGTCTTAAAATGTAACAGATCCCTATCAGCAATTATGTTTTCCTTTGACAAAAGTCCTAAGACAAAGTTAAAAACAAACCAAAATTACTGTTGCTAGGTTGTCCAGTCCTGGCACTCACTCAGCTGGTGAAAGACAGGTTATCAAACCTCATGCCTTGGCTTCACCAAGCTCAAAACTGTTTCTCGGTCACTAAACCCTTTCCTGAATAATGACCCTGAATATCCTGACTAGCTAAAACAGCCTGGGAGGCTCAGCTGCCTCACCCTTGCGAGGATCAGCTGTGTCCTCCAGCAGCCCTGAGGCTCAGCTTCATATTCACAGGCCCCAGAAAATGCAGCAAGCTTCTCGGACCAGAAACTCTTTGCAGGAATAACTAGAACTCCAAACAAAACACGGACAATACCGCAAAATCCTTTATCACAGAAGTGCGTATCTCTGGAAAACACTGATTTAAGGTACTGTTTTCTGTATTTTCATTGTATTACGTTTAAGGCAACACAAACGAACACATGAAACAATGCAGGTGTTATTAATGTTTGAAATATTCACTGCTGTTTTATCATAAGCAGACATCACAATTAACATCTTTTGTTTGAAACAGGAAATACAGCACACCTCCAAAAATAACAGTCAGGGATTTTATTACCATATTCTATGATGATTGTATGATTCTTTCCATAAAACCAAAAGTTTAATGTCTGGATTTTCCGTCTCCCTATTTTCTGAAAAATTTAGTAGATCACAAGTACTGTGCGACTTTCAGAGAGCTGCTTTACTTATCAGATGTTTAAGCTTGTGTTGTGTTATTCGCACACACACACATAGCTTCTATTAAAAATATTAACTGAAAAAATAGGATGTTAAATAGTATGCTAGTTAAAATTTTTAACAAAACCTTCTGCCTTTTTCTCCCTCTTAAAACTTACTTTCTTTTATGGACTGGCTCATTAAAGTAAGGCTAGAAAACCAATGCCTTTTATCCCAAAGTTTGCCAAAGCAAAGAGCCAGAAATGGAGCATGATCCTGCAACCACTGTTAATTTTTCTTATCCCTCCAAAGTGTGTTCACCAGTGCTGCAAAAATAACTTCTACAGCACACACTACTACTGAACAACCATGGGTTTACAATACTGTGAAATTAACTTTCAGCAAGAGTTTCAAGACACTGAAAGAAATGCTAACTCATCATTACACGTTTCCATGAGTTATATGAAAAGGACATTTTCTCTGAACAGCTATTTGAACATCAGCTGAAAAAGCACATTGCGTCTTTTTCAGTTGAGTGAAAGTGCATGTTAGAGTACGATACACACACTTAGCAGCCTAGGTTGTAATTTTTTTAGTTTATTTTTTTCTTTCTTGAGTCATTGTGATCATAAAATACTAGCTGCTTTCACATGGTTTTGATCCTATAGTCTATTTCTGTCTCCAAAATTTGTCTTTTATCAGAATATATACATGTTCTCTGTGTTTATGAAATTGTTGCTCTCTGTATACTCTTATTAGAAATAATGTTGTCAAGAAGAATGCCATTATTCAAGTTCTTGCTGTACCAAAAGAAAGAACAAAAATTATTCCACAAGGAACAGTTGTTAAAGAAAATATGTTAAAGTGGTTTCTCCTCTGGTAGGCCCACAAACACTGTGCATGTTCTTGGTATATAGAAGATTATGATTCAATGTACTCACAGCAGAAAGGAATAGCATATTTCAGCTGTACAGTGTACATCAAATGCCCATCAGATGCCCCAGATCTTCAGTAGATCCCACTGCTGCTGATACAAATCTGAAGCAGCTCCATCACTTCAGTCCTGATCCCCTTTTTAGTCCTTCTGTATTCATCAGGTTGTAAAAAGTAGCCATATAGCTGACTTAAAACAATTACTGAGACTTCATTAATTCCCACGAGGAGCAGGAAGGCTGTAAATCCCATGTGGCACAGAGCTGGTAGTCTAGCCTCCCACAAGGACCTTGCTGGCAAATTCTGGCTGAGAGATGTCACTTCTGAACTGCTCCAGTTCACAGCAAGGGTTAAAACTGGTCTCGACTATAACTAGACCCAGGAAAGAAAAACCTTTTTCTTTGAGATTTCACACACTTTGCCAGCACTTAGAAAAGAATTAGCACAGGAAAGCAACTACAGGATTGACTCTGAGTTACTCCAGACTTGCTACTCATGTCTCTGAGACAGACAGCAACTCTACCCCAACACTATTTTGACATAAAACATTAATACGCGTTGAAATTATAGGATGCTAGAATTGGGCAGAAGAGATTCAAATACTAAATGTAACTGCTATAACTGAAGAAAGTTTACAAGAAGCTCTAACCGGTTCATCCATGAAAGAGTTAACAACTTAGTTGTCCTGGCTTGTAATTTGTCAGATTTTCAAAAAATGTAATGCGTTCAGAGCTGATTGCAATAATTTCATTTGGTCCTTCTGCTTGAATTCAAATAAAACCAGACTCCAGTCAATATGCAAACCAGAAGTGACAGGAAACATCATCTTTTTTTCCTAGTCATTGAACAGGTAAGGAAAATAAAGACTGAAATGTCACGAAACTAAATGTTGTTTCATACAGTTTATCTGTCCATAAGTGCTTTGCATTCCAGAGACCTTACCTATAAGATTTCTTTCATGATTCTATTCTTGAACTGCCTACGTCAGTTGCCAACATGGAAACAGACTACTGCGCAGCTGACTCAAAAAATTTATCATTCCTCTTGAACAACAAGTCAAACAGTTGCTAGGATGTGGTTTTTGTTTGTTTGTGGTGCAATACCTGGACATCTATACAGCTTTCTTGCCTGTGCAATATCTCCTTTACTTAGACGAGTACGCTGGCCAATGGCAGGTCGTATACCATTATCATCACGGGAAGGGAGAATGGTATCCAGAAACATGCCCCTAAAAAAAATAAAAATAAAAATAGACCCCAAAAAACCCTATCAGGTTTCTGTCATAAAACTGTCTGAGCTTTATGAATGCATAATACTATTTTGTAAATCTAGAATTTACATTTGGCATAATGAAAAGGGTAAAATGCAGAACTTTAAATACAGAAAACATGTCATAAAAATTCCTCAGGCTGGCAAACTTTATGCAAAGTTATCAAAAAAGAATCTTCCTTCAGTACTTCAATTATATCAGCTTTTATATTTCTATTAGATAACAGGCGGGAAATCTCTTACTACTATTCAGACTACTCAGGAAAAAGGCACTGCTGTTAAGCTTTTGCTATATTGAAAAAAAGTGAATTACAAAATTATATAAAGATATATCAATTAGACCCTATCACAAAATTCTTAATCACAAAGTTCCTATTTCTAACAAAGTTTTCAAGGGAAGTCTGACTTACACGGGTAAGAGAGCAGGTAAAGTCAGGCACACTTGCCAATTATTCTTCTGTCAGGTGTTATAACATACCTGACTCTACTCTAGCCACTGCTGCTTTTGAAACATAAATGCTTACTTGCCAACTTCAGCTTACTTTACAATGCAATATATCGACTTACCATACATGATTTTAATAACATTTACCCTAAATGACTGGATGTAACAGAGAGGCACACTTGTGCAGTTTTATTAAAAGTTTCGCAAATTTTAAATATGGTCTGAAATATTTTCGTAGTCTCAAATTTTAAGAGTAAGGTACAAAACTAAGTTCTATTATCATGTTACAGAATTTGAAAATCTCTCAAATCCCATAGAATGGAAGTTAACAGACAAATATGTTTCTGTATTCTCTTGTTCTTTTTTTTTTTTTTTTATACTCTCTTTTACATTTGTTGGGCTTTTATTGAAAAGTAAAACTGGTATTTTCAGGCATAGTGTAGGTCCACAAATGAATGAACAGTAAGGATCTTTGCGGTTAGGAATAGTGTTTATAAATACAGATTGTTTTTTAAATTATAATAAATGAACCAGTTTGAGCACTGCAGGTACATATTGCTCTCTCTACCCAGTCAGATTTCTTGTGGCATCACTGGAAATTTTGCCAAAAAAAAAAAAAAAGAGAATCACCTCAGGATGTTACCCTAATCTAAACAGTGAAATAACTTATAGCGTTATTCAGTTTCTAGAAATAACATTATTCTTTCAAAAAACTGTTTGTATCTACACACTGTCATTTTATTTTCCACTGATTTTTCGTCCAGCCTGAAACTGCTGCTATTCACATTTTGAAATATGTGAAAACAATACTCTCTTAAATGCCTTACCTTAATAAGGGAACAACCTGTAACAGTTTTAACGCAGCGTGAGCAACATCATTGTGTGTGACTACAACTTCATGATGTTTTCTTTTTTCTACTGCTTATCTGGGTGAGTAAAGTCTAACAAACAGCTGGCAGTATGCCACACTGAGCACGACTCATGCTTTCAAGATAAATCAGTGCAAATCAATACATGAACTCAAGCGTTTGCTGGTTGTTTTTAAACAGTATGAAGTAACAACTTCTTGTACCTTAGGGCAGGGCATGCCTACTCATGGCACTATTAGTTTTTGCCAGCTTGGAAAGTGGTGAGATCAGGGCCCACAAATCAAATTACCTTGAGGTTGTCATTGCCCTAGGACTCAGCGGGGGTTCCAGCTTGTTAAATTACTCTATTTTATATAGGTTCTTATAATCTCTTCCTTAAGGTAATGTATCTGTAACTGCATTAAGCGATGTGACTAATATCTATCTCATGTGACTCATTCCCGTGCTTTCCAGGGTGAATTATGTGTATGCTGAATACATCCTTTGGTAGGGTTTTGTTTTTTTTTTTTAATAATATAATTTATACTGAGGAGGAACAAGCTTAAGAAATTTGCAAAGAGTGGTGAGGTTTCTGGTGGTCTTCAGTTTATTTCAGACTCTCAGATTATTGAGTATTTTGGCTTAAAATGCACAAATTGGACAAAAAAAAAAGAAGCTGAGCACATAACTTTTCAAACTAGCATTTTTTGTTGGTGTTTTTTTTGACGTTTCTTTTAATTTACATTGCTCTGGTATTCCTAGAAAGTAATTAGCTGAACTGTGACTTGATACGAAATATAAGAGGAGACTGGGTGAAAAACTCCTCCTTCACTTACTCTCCAGAGCAGGGCAAGCCTATGGGAACAGCTTGTGGTACAGCTCCCCACATCCATGCAGAGTTTCAGAGCAAGCCCCGCATAAATTACTACGGAGTTGGGAATAGATCAGCCTGCAACAGGCCAGAGCAAAACCAGCAGAACTCTTCATTATATGGTTTAGATAACAGTAACAATCTGTACAAACAATAGAGAAGAGATTGCAGCTGCTGATGTAAATGGTTGACTGCAGTTCTTAGCAAAGGCTGTGGCTGGCGTGGTAGATGTCCTAATACCATAACGTGTTCTACTTGCATAATGCGTAGTTACTCAGATATTATGCATCAAAGGAGATTTCTCTTTAAGAGAACAGATCATGTTAAACATAAAATTCCTAGCCATTTCACTCATTTGGTTTTTCCGAATTCAAAATTTGGTGAAGACAAAAAGAAAGTGAGTATCTTATGAAATGATGTTTCCAGATTATCCTGTCTTAAAATCTAAAGAACTAAAGCAAAATCAGAAGGCTGCTTTCAAACTGAACAGAACCAAAACGTGTTTAAAAGTGTAATTAAATTAATTTGACTTAAAATAAACACGCTGCGCTTTGACTGCTGTAATACTATATTGCAAGGGGGATATTAAGTGATTTCGGTATACTTAAAAAAGCATAGTCCTTAGCATTCACAGAGAGGAAGAGAATTAAAAGTCAAAAGGTATAACCTGAGACTCCAACCTTGAGAAGGTGTTCCTGGCATAGTGCATAATGCTGTCAAAGTCGTATGGTTCCCCAAGGGAGTTCACCTCTCCAGGCTCCATCTTCAAGAAGTTGTATTCCTGACCTACAAATGATTGATAATTAAGAGTTTCTTTAAGATCTTCTTTTGTAAAGATAAAAACAAAACAGGAAATTAAAAACAACAAAGATCCTAACCTAGTCGCTCACTGACATTCATAAATCCTAGCCATTTGTGAGTAACTGTGTGACTTTATTAATCAAGAGGGCAAACACACCTTCTGAAGCACACATCAAATTCCTACATTTGGCATTTGGAAAGACTGTTCTCATTCACCTAAGCCACATAAAAACCCCACACATTACATTGTGCTTCATGTAGAATCCATAAATTTGCTGGCTTGGTTCTTAATTGCAGAAAGAAATAATTTTGACTGCAAAGACCCCAGAAGAACCCTCCTCATTGTAGACTTATTGGATACTAAAGAGACTTCACTTCAGCAAAGGCTACTCTCTGAGCCCCCACATAATACAAACATTACAAAGTCACATTTTCTTGAAAAAATCTTGAATCTTGAAAAAGCCAGCTGTTGCAACTTAAAGAAAGCAGAAGAGGAACAAAATTACACTTAGTTCATAACTCCTGACAAAGAACTAATCCTTTAGTTCTAATCAGTGTATTAAGAGATACAAAGCATCCCTTACTCTAAGTCATATTCCCATTGGTGTCTTGCAACAAAAACACAGTGGCATTAACATTATTAACCAACATAATTTGTATAATAAAACAAAACACACGTGTCTTGGTGGTCATGACTTCCTGATCTCATTTAGTGATCCTCAACCTCATGCCACACCACAAGAAGTGGTTTCAGCCAGAAACTAGAGACACAACTGAAAGGAGAGAGCAGGAAGCTGAGGATGGCACTACAGCTGATTTTCCCTGTCACAGAAAAAGCACAGAGGAAGAGCACATATGGCATCTACACAAGTCAATGACACAAAGAGAACAGAAGGAAGGCTTGGATGCACGTGCCCTTTCAGGACTTCATAGACTTGTGGGAGTGTGTCAGGCTGCCAGTCATCTTCCAAGTCCTAGTTGAGGTGGCAAAGATTTATTGCATCTCAAATCTATTTTGTTTTAAAGCATTTTCTCTAGGAACAGACAAATACTCCAAGCTATCATTGGACAATTTCTGATTTCACCCCTTCCTGAGCAGAGAATTCACACAAGTAAAAATCAGCGTTTCACATTTATGAGCATTGCAAACGAAACATCCGTAGTTCCCTCCCATCTTGCCCTCACAAAACAAGTGTAGGCACAACAGCTAGACTGACAAAGAGATGAAAGTCAAAGTTTAAATTGCTCAAGTTCTTCAGATGCTTTATCCCGGCAACTCCAAGGCCAGTAGCTAAAAATGCAAGCTCTGTTGGAAACTGGGGGAACAGTGCCCATCTTTGTCACAGATTCAAAGTCCTCAGCTTACTTTCCAGGTCTAAACCTCTTGGGCAGCTAAAAAGCTCTTGAGATGTAAAGACTACAAAAGAGAAGCCCTTTCTCAAGCACAGAAACATGACTTCTAAAGGAAGAGCAATGGCTTCCTTCAAAGCTTTTCAGCATGATTCTTATTTATCCTCTTCTAGCCAAAACTATATAATGGTTTGCTATTTGGCCAGATCTTTACAAAGGATTGTATTTTAGTTGCAGTATTTCATTTGTGAATCAGCTTGAGATCAGGCTAGCTAAGAGGAATAGCAGGCATAAATACTCATTTCTGCTATTCAGCATGCAGTTTTAAAAGAGTTGTGTGGATGAAGGAAACAGCAAAAAGAAACATATTTTTTTTTCCCCAAAAATATTTATCAGAGTATCTCACCAGGCTGGATGTTTTCTCTAATGATGGTGACATGGTCATCACGGTCCGGTCGTGTATGTTCGTGCCAGAAACCTATCACATGACCCAACTCATGGACAACTATGCCAAATTTATCACAGTTCTTGCCAATAGATATAGCCTGAGGACCATTTCCCCTTCGACCCACATAAGAACAGCACCTGTAATTAAAGCACAAACACAGATGAAAGTTTTCAGGCATATCTCTATAGGAAATTCAGTTAAAATATGACAAAATATTTATTAAAAAAAAAAAAATCAGCAGAGCAATGCATCCAGCTCTAGTGCAAAACAACTGGTTATTCAGAATACCCAACAAAAGACACGTGTATGTTTGGGCGTTTTTTTTTAATTCAAGATCTTCTTGAAAGATGTTAGCTGCGGTCAACAGAATCGTCACTTGTGGCCTTGTATCTCAAAATGACCCAGGAACTTCTTCTCACCCAAAGAATCAATAAAAATAGAGTTGACTGGAAGTACCATCTCACCCATGCATATCACTGCTTTCTTGCCTGTGCACACTCAAGAGGCATACAGAGGGAAGCAGAAAGAATAAGTAAAGTCAAAGTTTCTTCTGTGCCATAATTCTGTTGTGGGTCTTGACAGCACTCATCAGACTCTTGGTCACTCAAGTTCTGATTCATTTGCTTTATTTTGATCTGAAAAGTCACCCTACTTCATTAGCTCCATCTATAAAGGGTGCAGATATGATGTAAGTGAAATAGTAGTTCTGTAAAAGATTCTTAGCATGTAGTTGAAAATACGGAAGGAAAATACCCTGAAACAGATACGGAATCCTGTGATGCCACTGTGCAATCTCTCCTCATTTCTTGTTTCTCTGGCTATGGGTGATACACAGTGTCATTTGCAACAGCAGTGTATCAGGCGGTTGAATGCTCTGGATTCGTGCAAACCATTTTTTTTTCTCCCACTCATGCGTTTTTTTAACAGGGACCTTAGTCCCAGTAAGTCATATTTTCACAAGAAAAAAACCAACACAAACAACCCCAAAAAAACCTACTTCACAACTTCTCTCATGTTTCATTCCTGTTCCACTGCACTTCCATGATTCCAATGTAAACTGACAGAACAGATATGCCCTTTTTAGCATTCATACTCTCAGCATTTATCTGAGATCACGGAATCACAGAATCACAGAATCTTCAGAGTTGGAAGGGACCTCCAGAGATCATCTAGTCCAACTCCCCTGCTAGAGCAGGATTGCCTAAAGCACATCCCTCAGGGCTGCATCCAGGCGGGTCTTGAAAATCTCCAGAGAAGGGGACTCCACAACCTCCCTGGGCAGCCTGTTCCAGTGCTCTGTCACCCTCACTGTAAAGAAGTTTTTCCGTGTATTTGAACGGAACTTCCTATGTTCTAGCTTGTGCCCGTTGCCCCTTGTCCTGTCGCTGGGAACCATTGAAAAGAGCCTGGCTCCGTCCTCCTTAAACCCACCCTTTAGATACTTGTAAACATTAATCAGGTCCCCCCTCAACCTTCTCTTCTCCAGGCTAAAGAGTCCCAGCTCTTTCAGCCTTTCCTCATAAGGGAGGTGCTCCAGTCCCATAATCATCTTGGTTGCCCTTCGCTGGACTTGCTCCAGTAGTTCCCTGTCCCACTTTTTGATTGGGGAAAAAAAGTCTGCTGACTGTGCTAGCAAAAGGAGAGAAGGGAGAGTAAAGCAAATCCTACCAAAATGGAAGACAATTTCAGGTTTCATAAGCTGTCACCTCTGAAGAACTTAAATATTTCAAGCCAGCACTATAATCCCTAATAAAAGCCTGATTTCCCATCTTTGCTCTGTGAATTCTGCAGTCTGTCAGGTGGAATGGAGTTGTACTCAGCAGATCACCTCCACCTTCTCCCTCCTCCCCCCTCTTTTTTAAAAACTTGGTTTCTGATGCAACATTTACATAGCAGAATGTATTTGGTCCTTGAGGAGGCCAATGCTAGTGTGGAGAATGATCCTGTCCTTCATGTGCCTCTGTGGGCAATAAAGGAAGAGCAGCTATGGAGCAATACTGATATTGGATTAAGTTACGCAGAAAACTTTTGCTTGTTTCTCCTTTTCAGTTTTGTGGTGGCAAAGAGAGTTTTCACTTTGGTTAAGCTGCCTGCCAGTCAGTCTTGGTTGGTCTTCTTCACTGATTATTTTTTTTTAGTGTCTAATACAACTAGAATTTTAAAATATAAATATTAGAGAAGTACAGCCATGGCATTTTAGCTCACAATACCTGTTCTTAGTAAGCATATACTGGTTTTGCACTAATGGTTAGAATCAAGGATAAATATACAAAAAAAAAGATAGTAATATCCTGAAATTACAAAGGCCACATAAGTTACTTTACAGAGGAAAATATTACTACAACAGCCTAAAAAGGTTGTATCAAGAATTTTGAAACTATCTAACAACTTATTGTTGGGAAAAATTATTGTTCACATTGCAATCATTCCTTGCCATCTCAATAGCTTCTCAAGTATTCCTACCCTCAAAATAAGTTAACACTTCTCTTCCTGCTTTAAATAGTTCCAAGGATAGGCATAAGTCACCTTTTTAGGTCAAAGCACCAAATTAGTCCCAGTGCTTCAGCTAGACTTGTGCAATATCATGTTGAAGAGATTCTTAAGGTGTCTTCCTTTAACAGCTGTCTTCAAGGCAGGTAAATAAAAACAACAGCAATTTACACTCCCTGCTATAATTCTGCATCATTGTCAATGTTGCAGGTTTACGTGCTACTGTTCCAGACCACAGTAAAAGAAAATAAAGAACACCTGTGTATTGCTCTTGTGTATTTCCCTCATTCTATATAAACTGTATTAACACAAAATTACTATTTAAACTGTTTATGATATAGAAATATTATAAACACTGATATAAATAACAGTAACGGAAAAACTACCTTAAGATGTGCCCTAAAAATACAGCATGGCTGATAAAAAGGAGCAACAGATAGCAGAAATAAGATTAAAATAAAAATTTAAAGTAGTTCCATGCTTTTATCTCATGATTCCACAGTGGAATTCACCTTTGCACCTGACGCTCTGACGTTGTTTTGCTTAACATATTTTTCAGACTGCATGTTTGCAGAATATTATGGCTACAGGTGAGTATGTAAACATAATTAACGCACTACAGATATTTTCAATATCATTTTTACCCAGGTTTTTAATCTTTCACCACTCACTCAATTATTTGAATGTGTTTATATTGTGCAACGAGGAAATTATCATGGTTTATACACTCTCTTATTTACTCATGCTCAACCCCGGGGAGAAAAGTGTTTGGATCCTGGAGAAGGCTTTGGTTTTTTGTTGTGTTTTGTGGGGTTGTTTTTGTTTTGTTTTGTTTTTTAAACATCCTACACAGTGTTATTTACTGTCCCATCCAATTAGAGTGGGAATGCTAGAGGACACACTTTGCACTCTGAGCCAAAGGTAATAGAATTTGCTGCAACTCTTCCTTCTCAGAAAAGTTTATTCATTTAAAAAGCCATTAAAGACCTTCTATCCTCAGTATAGAATTTGCAATTCACTGTCACAGGCAGTTGTATTATGTACACTGAATAAATTTGTCAAACGCAGTTCCCAGGTACCGGACTTCAAATCTTTTAGAAAACACAGTCCCTTATTTTTGAACACTTTGATGTGAGGACCAAGATGTGGCATTTGCCTTGATAGTCTGCAGAAAGCTATGGCAGAAAACACAAGAATCAACCAGATGAAGTAATCAACACATCAGCATGTCACCATTTCCATAGTTGGTGAACTTAATAAGCTAGGGCTTCCCACCTATGCTAAGGTCATGTACATCATTACAGTAATTATGCTATACAGACCTTAACTTGGGCAGAGATAAAATGCACTGACAATGCTTGATGATTGTTTTAAAAACAAAAAAGCATGAAATGCATTCAACCTATGAAAATTCACATTACAGACCACTAAATACGAATAAAGTTCTGCTGATTCTTGCATAATTCGGATTGGAAAGGACCTCTGGAGGTCTCCAGTTCAACTTTCTGCTCAAAGTATGGTTAGATATGAAGTCAGACCAGGGTTGCTCAGGTCTTTAGCCAGTCAGGTCTTGAAAACCTCCAAGGATGGAGGCAGCACAGCCCCTCTGAACAACCTGCTCTAATGCTTGGCTGTCCACACTGTGAAAAACATTCCCCATATCCAGTCTGACTCTCAATTTCTTCAGTTTATGCCTGTTGCCTTGCAATCTCCCACCAAGCACCAGCACAAAGAGCCTTGCTACCTCCTCTTGTTGCCCTCCCCTTAGGAACTGCAGGCTGATGCTGGGTCCCCCTGAAGCCACCTCTTCTCCAATCGAGCAAACCCTGGACCTTCACAGGGCAAGTGCTCCAGCTCCCAAGCACCTTGGCACAAGGCTTAAGTCCTTCCAGATTACTAATATCTTTCTTGTATTTGGGGTCCACAACAGGATGTAGAGTCTATCTATAACCTATCTATAACCTAAAAAGTGGTGAGTAGAGAGGGATGACCCCTTCCCTTGAGCTACCAGCTGTGCGTCTCTTCACACAGCCCCAGATGCTGTTGGCTGCCTTAGCTGCCAGGGCCTGTGGCAAACTTCTGCCCATCCTACTCTCTGATGGCCTTCTACATAGAGCTGCTCCCCAACCCAGCAGTGCATGGCCTATCTTGTTCTTCCTTTGCAGATGCAGGGCTTTGCATTTGCCCTTGTTGAACTTCATAAGGTTCCTGCTGGTCTGTTCCTCCTGCCTGCCTGAGTCCCTCTGGGTGGAAGCTCTACCATTGAGCCTACCATCTGCCCCCAAACTTGGTGTCATCTGCAAACTTGATGAGAGCATGCACCATCACCCCTTCGTGGGTCATTGATAAAGATCTCAAAAGGACAGGTCCCAGGATAAGCCCCTGCGATACTGCACTTTCAGTCATAGTCTGAGTCCAAGTCATTAACCACAACCCTCCACGCCCAACCACACAACCAGTTTTAATCTATCTAGTTTTCCATTCATCTATAATTCTGCAAAAAACACACTGGAGATTCAACACGTGTAAACACATTTGTTTAAATCCTGGACTTTAATTTGTAATTCAAAGCCTTTATGATCTGAATACAACACAAGACGGCAGTGTAAGAGATTGACGAGAATAAAGTTAGGATAACCATGAATAATTATGAAAAGGCAGAACAAATCCTTTAGTTTAAAACAGTTTAAACACTTCTGCTGAGTCTTCGTGTTTACCACTGTGTGGAAACTCCATAGAGAAAAATTGCAATGCAGTACTAAAGAACGTTAATCAACATTTAGAGCTTAAAGCAAATCAAAGGTTACTATGACTGTAGGTTGTAGACTATTTAATACAATTTCAATAGTTTTAACATGCGTATCTTATTGACTTCATGTACACTACATGCTTCATCTAGCAAAGTCATATTTGGTGGCTTAAAAATTTCCATAGATTTTCAATATAATTTTTGCACAGTGACACTTTGGAGACAAATAAAGAAGAAGTGAAAAAATAATACATAATTGTTCTAAATATCACCCTCTATGACATCTCCAGCTCTACTTTTATTGACACTGTTCACAACAAGGGCAAAAGAATAAAGCAAGAATTTAACTGTCTGTCTCTTCCTGTTCTTTTTACATCATCTGGACCAAAAAAGGCTTTAGCCTTTTGGGTTGTGCATTGTAATTGCAGAACAACAAAATGGCTAGTATAACACATTAAGTTATTAATACAATTTGGTTTTATAAGAAAATAAGGTAAATACCTAATTAACCAGTTCACTGAATACAATTGTTTGATTGTTTCTCAAAAACAGAGGTGCTTAAGATCACATCTGCAAGATTTTAGTGGTATTTAGAAATCAGATGAATTTTTAGGTGTTTTCAAAAATCATTTGACATTTTACTATTATAGTCATTAAAAACCAACAGAAATTGGGCATTATCAAATGTGTATAGTGACTTTAGGTACCTCATCTGACACCTTTGAAATATGTTTTCTTTTCAGAAGAAAAAAATTAAATGCAATTTATTTTTTTTCAGACAGTATTCCTCTAGGCTGTTTACGACCAAACACGTGAAACCCAACACACTGAGAATTATTTTTTTAATTCTGGCCTGCTGCTAAAAAACAAGCAGCCAGGTGAGTATGGTAATTCCCTTACACTGGTTTACTTGACAGATTTCAAGTATTTCCCAGAAAGTGTAAACAAATTTATTGAGTGTTTCTTTACATGTCAAAGAAAATTAGAACACCAAGTCTTAAAATAACAGCAGCAGTGCACACTCATAGAGGGTTCTTAGGATTTGCTTAGGTTGAGTGTCATGTCAAGCACACCTGATTCATCCAATTAAGCTACAATAGTCTGATCACTTCAACAATTGCACAAGCCAAAGGGCAAGGAAAACTAAAATAAATAAATAAATCTATGAAGGAAATTAATTTGCAATATCATGAGTTTGACCCCAGGTGTGTTTGGAAAATGGCCAACACCTCTCTGTGCCGTATGAGTAATTGTCATGCCCCTTAAACTGAGTCAGCTGGCAGACTTTAGAGCTCCTCATCTCTTTAATCTTTATTGTACCAGACAGCAGTTGGAATGGGAGATTCATAAATAGCTACTGTCTCCATGTAATCACTTTAGCTGATCAATGATGGTGACGGTGAGAAACAAATTACACAGAGAAAGTGAAATGACTGGGATAATATGCTCATTCTTTTAAGTAATACAGCTACAGTCAAAAATTAATAAGAAGGAAGAGAGAATCAGGTGGGGTCAAATGCTGCCCTTTTTTAAAAATCTGCACTCTTCAGAACGTGATAATATAAAAATCCTTCTAGACCACAACATCAGCTTGCCATGGACTGACTGTATGAAGCTCTGGATGAAAAACTGCAGAACTTCATAAGCATACTAGGACTGTACACAGTCATCACAAAGCAACAGAAAGAAGTTCACAAAATTCACAAACAAAATCTCGCTCAAGGTGCAGAGGTTTTTTTCTTGATGAAAAAACACCCCTTTCAATCACAAATATAACTCTTTCAATCACATAAATAATATGTATATTCTGTACAAAAGAGATATTGGCTATGACCTGGCTTTATGAATTTGCTTTTTGTCAGGGATCAATATAGTTGTAGTTACCAAATGTTCTGATTGTCCTAAGAGGACCTGTTGCAATGGCAGAAGTGGCTATTACTTCTTCACCTGCTCAATGGAGACAATCATCCCAACATTACAAAGAAGAGCCAACTGAGTCCATTCCTCAGTTAACAGCTGCCTATCCCAGAGTATTAACGTAAATCACTCCCAATTCAGTTTATGTTTATACACTGTGTTTTAGACTATGGCAGCTGGTCACCTGCATCTTGGTCACCCACCCATCCTGCAGGCCACGCCACAAGCGAAGCTGTGTCAACTGCTGTGGGCAGGAAGAGTGCCATCTGCTAGACCTAATGACCACCTGAAAGCATCAGTCAGCTCTGATGCCACAGATTATTTACTAAAACTCTGAATCTCTTCTCATTCCATAAAAGTGATTGAGCACCTTTTGTAAAATGTAACCCTTCTTAAAGCTAAAGAATGCTGCGAAAGTGTACCTCGGGCAATTAATTTACCTGTTTCACCAACTTTAAGAATTTACCTGTAATGTGTATTCAATATACTAGCAAGTTCAAAAAACATTAAAACATTCAGAAGCTGCTCAGTCTACAATGTTTGGAGAAGCACATGAAAGAGACCTGATTTTTCTGTACCTCAAACAGCTTTGTCAAATACCCATACAAGAGGATACGGCAGTGATTGCAATAAATCATCTAAAGTTTGTCATAAAAAGTACTTAGGTCTTTTGGTGGAGCACAAAAATTGCCACAAAGTCAGATCAAAGGCATGCTGAGATGCCAGAACAATATGACTAATTGTTCTTTTTTTTGTCTCACTTTATAAAAAAAAGCTTGATCTTGTAGTTAGTAATATTTATTAAGAGCATGTGACTAGAGGCCAGTCCAGTTTGCTGACCCCTTTTTTGGCTTTGCATGCAGCGAAGTTTACTGACTGTGTCTTCAGGCACTTCCCATCTGATAGGAAGAAATATAAGGATAGAGAAGCCGTACTGAAGAAAGTGTGTTTTGAACCTGTTTACGGATTGCAGTTTTACTTGCCCTAATGAACTAGCTGCAAAAATATTGGCTGTAATAGATATTAATGCCACTGCACATTGCTTTGGTAGAAGAATCATAAACACTAGTATCTTAATACTAAATATTTATTCTCACATCTGCAGCAAATGTGTACAAATAACTACCAGTAATCACAAAATTTCAAGCTACTGAGTGCTTCAGCTATACTAAGAAACAATCTTTCAATAATTAACTGTTCTCAACATCAGGTTCAATAAAGACGTGATGACAAATAATTATAGTTTAAGACTGCAACAGAAGAAATTATTCTGATGGGAAGCAGGGATCCAGCTGTAAAACTTTCATGCCAGCTGCCCACGAGAAACCTGATATAAAGTGGGGTATAAAGCTGGTTGGAGTATTATATGAAGCAAAGATAGAGAAAATGCTTAAGCAGTCTAAGAAAAGACTGCTTAATACCCTGAAGACAATCCTGGAATTGATAGCAACTTTAGGAGATTAGAGAAGACATCCGAAAAGGGAAATACAGCATTATTTGGTGTCCTGAGATGTGCAAAACATGGCACACGTTGGAACCAGTGACGGGGTATCAGTGTGGAAAGAACTCTGGCTCTTATTCAGAGTCACATCCCAACCGACCACGAGACAAAAGTGGCAGCTGTTGAGAAACAGGAAGGCATTGTGCTCAGGTACGTAAGTGAAAGGAGAGACTACCAGATATATATGAATTAGTTCTAGCACCGGCTCAGCAGAAGTAATGCTTCATCTGGACAAACACGCCCTAGTTTTGGGTCCTCAATTTCAAGAAAGATGTGGACTAGTTGAAAAGAATCTCAAAGAGAATAACAACATGATCAAAGGCCTAGAAAACACGACCTACCAGACAAAAAATCAAATGAATTAGGCATTTTCTAGCCTAGAAGGAAACAGAACTGAGGGTGGACATAGTAATAATCTCAAAGTATATAACAGATTTCTTCAAAAAAGAAAGAGGAATAATTTCTTTTCTATGGCCACGGTGAGCTGGAAAAAAAAGTTAACGTACTTTAATTGCAGCAAGAAATATCTGTTTTAGCTACGACCAATAATACAGCCCCCAACTTCCTACATTTCTTATATTAAGGATACTGAAGCAATACTTTTCCTAGCAGGCTGTGAAGTATTCACTTTTGCAGGTTTTTAAAGCAAGTTAGACAAGCATATATCAGCAATGACTTAGGTATAGCTCTTTCTGTCTTAAGAATACATTAGACATCTTTCTGAGAACCCTTGCAGTCCTATGGGTCTATGATAATCAAAACTTATCTCTCGTTCATTGCTGATACATAAACTCTCAACTTTAAGAAGGTCGCGTATCTCTGATAACCAGCTGCTGTATTTCATATATGCTCTTTTCATCACTGCCCTTCTGGGATGAGCTTCCCATGAACTGCTGCAAGAAGTAATGCATTCCGCTTCTTCAAAACATCCTTAATGTTTACAAAGGCTCAATAACACTTCACTTGTTAGTGAGCTAATGCTCGCGTCTGAGACATTTGTAGATATTGCCACCTGAATTTCCACATATAGGACTGTATCCACTTTCTGTTTCATCAAAAGTGTTATGTTTTGACCATGTGCTCTGTGGGGCAGGGTTTATCGTTTAGTTTTTAATTTGGACGGTGCTAAGTACAATAAAGCCTCCCTCATCTGCAAATGTTAGCTGCCATGGTACTGCAAACAATAATGACACAATGTGCTAACAAACCAACACAGCAGGGTGCTATGGGAAAGAACTGAGATTAATTTCAATGTGACTGGCCATGTAGCAGAAAGTGTTTGCAGATGGTTTGGTGTCACTTTTGTCTGGGCTCTTTCCATGGAAAATCCTGCATCAGCATTGTATGCTGGTGGTTAGTGCACAGTGGTTCCTATTCACCCAGAGAAGGTACTTTCTTATTTGTCTGGCTCTTCCTGAAATGGCTTATGGATTCAGAACCCCGAAAAAAGTCATTCACCTGCCCCTTCTCTTTAGCCTGGTTTTTTCATCACTGGTGGACTATTCATAGACATAATCTTCCTTGTTTTTATTTTATATTTGTTACAGCCTTTGTAAATTATTTGTAATTTGTAAACTGACTACCAATAAAACGACATTAACTGTAAAAGATAACTGTGACTTTGAAGGTAGATGCTGAGTATATTCCAGCTTTCTGGTTCGAAGGGTTATAGTCCAGCCTTCACGATAAAGTGACTTGATCTCACGAAGCATCAACAAGCCTAACAAACAGTGCTTTGGCTGGAGAGATTTTCTGTCTTTTAGCTTTGGGCACTTTGAAGACGTAGAATTTACTTTTCACAAAACCAAGATCTCTGTAGATATCCCCATACTCCTCTTTCTAAAGTGCCTGAGACCACTTATATCTTTCACATCCTTCTGTTTAAATTCACATTGCTTTCTAGCTCTGTGAGTGCAGTGAACCACCACGATTATTCTCTACTTCCCATTTCTCTTCCAGCTGTATGTCAATATCCCTGAATCCTATCTTATGGATTGTATTGTTAACTAAATTAATAGCCATGCTGGGTCAGAGCCCGAGTCCATTTCATGTGGCACTGTTTCTAACAGGGGTCTACAGCAGACCCACAGGAGCACAACAGCAAGTTCACGGGCGCTCCCGTAGGATAAGCTCCCCGACTGCACGGATCTGTGGCTCAGAGACTTTCCAAGGCAAAGGTGGTGCCTTTCTTAAAATAGCCTAGGAGTGGGTTTTATTACGTTGTCCTATGCCTTAAGAAGAATGTCAGGGGTAATTTTAGCAGATAAGTCTACATGTAATTTTATGGGCTATAATTAAGTACATTCAGGATTATTCCTACAACACAAGGAGGTCCCAAAACTTCTTTTCACAACCCTATACCATAAAAAAATCACAAGTAGGCATGAAAGTGTTCATTGATCAGGAAGTCAGCAAGACAGAGAGCTGTTCACTGTGGAGCCTACAACCCACGTAGAAGGTAACCATCACAAGTACAGTATTTCCACAGGTAGTGAGCGCTCTTCTTGGACAATGAACATGGTGCACTCAGGAAGTTCACTGACCACCACATAAAATTAAGAATTCTGAGTGGAATAATTAACAAACATAGCTGACTGAGGCATTTAGGAGCATAAATATCTGAAGATGGAACACAGAGATTAACGGAAAGCCGCACAAATGAGTAATAAAACCTGTTTTGTTCACTTTTACACGTCAGTGACCTGGAAGAAGGAATTTGCAAAACGCTCATGATTTTGGTGGTAAAACAAATCCGGGCAATCTAACAATGGAAGAGTTAAAATTACGATTAACAACAATTAAGCTGGAAAAGGAATATGGGATAGATGTCCATACATAATTCAGCAGTAAACATGTGACATGGAGCAAGCTAAGAATAAACAAACAATAAGCCTGAAATACTTTTAGAACAATACACATAAATATTAAAAGCATGACAGAAAGCCAAATATAAGCCTCACATCTGTATATATATATAGCAAGATCATTTTATCTAGAAATAGGCAAAAGAGATGTAACTTCTAAAAGTTACTATACATACTGCTTTCAATGAACGTAAAGACAAGAAGAACACATGTATCATTTAAATGCGGTATCTATTCATTCTCCTGTGAAGTATATATTCACTTACAACTGCTAAGCTGACAAACATGGCCAAATATTGAAAGCACAAGCACACTTACCCACATGGTCTGTATGTAAATACAATATAACTTTCTTCATCGCTTCGTTCAATAAATGTAACACATGTGTACTTTTCCCAGTGCCGCATGGCCTGTTTGAACATGGCGCGCTGGGTGCCTGGAAGAGTAATGGCATGAGATGAAATAAGAGACTTTTCTAACCGCGTCTTGTTACTTAAAAAAATCACATTTCAACACTAGGAATATAGGCCTGGAAGAAGTCACTGGATCATGAAGTCCTGTGTCCCGGCAGACCCATGTACTGCCAGACTCCAATTAAAGGGATACTCAGACCATCAGCTCATCATAACATATCTGCCTGCAAGGGGGCCAATACTGCCTGACGTACTCTACCAAACATAAAACCTGCAATAAAAAGCACAGCTATGTTACACCAGAGGAAGACAGCAGAAGAAATACAGTGTTGCTTACGTACCTGCATTAGCATAATACTTGCTAAGCAATTTACCGGATGAAATTATCAAGTGAACCACATTGGGGAAAAAAAAGAAAGAAAAAGGAAAAAAAAACAATTGAGGAACTCTGGATCCTAGCTATCTAGCCAGAAGAAAAACAAAAAAAAAAATACATCTTGCAGACTTTTGCAAAGATGCACATTACAGCATATGATAATTTAAAAAAAATAATAATTAAAAAATACTTTTTTAAACGTAAAGACGGTAAAACCTCAAGATTCATAAAAACAGCAAGTTCAAATCATGTCAGGATCCTAAAAATTAAAGGTTATTTCATCCCATCTTGCCCTTTTCTTTTATCTTTAAGCAACGTTTGCCAAGCTTTAGAATTTATCTTTCATTATGAAAAAGGTAAAATGTTTAACGTGATACGCTTTCCTTTAGTTTACTACCATTACTTCAGAAGATGGTAATCCTAAAGCAAAGGTCACATTCGGTATAGTACTATGTAAATACCCAAAGTAAAAGTTTGACCGTAGCTGTCAGTTTGAAAGGAATGACTCTGGTTTCTCCATACACGTGTGCGTACAATGTGTGAGCATTTGCGTGTTTCTTTTGGTTCCCTGTATTACTGTGCACAATAAATAAAATGTTATGACATATCCTTTTCCATCCATCTTTGCTTTTTGCCCTCCTTTTTTGTTTTAAATTACCCCTTAGATACACATTGATATTGATCCATTTACGTTTTTCAGGGATAACAAATGTTTTAAACTTTTTCTACAGTTTTCTACAAGGAGTTCTATATATTTTGAAGTCAGTCTTTCTTGTTGTCATATGTAATGTCTGCGTGTACCCATCTGAAAACCAAACCAAGGAATTAAAAAATACATTTGAGTCAGTCTGTTGAGTGAAATCAGTTTAGCAGAATACATGTCACACCAGCTAAATAAGTTACATTCTTGTGCTAAATATCCTGCATTTTTTAAAAAACAGATTTCACGACATTCTGTCACTGAGGCTCTTGAAAACAAACACGCAACAAGAAATATTAGGCAAAGAAAAAGAGCCCTTCCTTTCTAAAACATGGTTATACATTTTTATTATGTAGCTTGCCTTTGGGAACAATTTTTTTGAAGTATGACTAATATTTTCAGAACAGATGTACTTCAGGCCTGATCCAACAGAAACCCTTCTATTGACTTCCACAGTATGACATTACTTTTTTTTTGGAAAAAAAAAAAAAAAAGGCAATTAAAAAAATTCATACTCCTTCTCCCTATCCAAACCACAAAGCTTACCAGTGAAATTTCCACCTATTACATATGGAATGACACCCCCTGGCCATATTCTTTCTGTTCGTGATGTAGCAGCTCTGGGAAATCGGTTTTTCTCATTTTTCCCTGAGAATTTTACAGTAGTTCTTCCTTTAGATGTATTATTTTGCTCAAAGCCTGTAATGATAATTAAAACACTGAATGAGATCACAGACAAAAAAAGAGAACAATTATTTTGCAGCAGGTCAAATTCAGATTATTTCTTTGTGCCCTTTAAAAGTAGGACATTGCTGTTACGCAACAGACTATCATTACTTAGTTTTCTGAGAAATGCTTGAAATTAAGGGTCTAAATTTTCATTTTTCAAACATATCTACAGTAACAATTTGCACATATATTTATCAACTTGATATCAGGTTGCCTTTTTCATTTTTATTTCAAGATCTGGAAAAAAAAGCAAGTGCATGACCATCCTTAAAGCACTGGACAGGCAGAAGTCCTTTGAGTATTAGGATTGGCTTTTATTATAAAAATTTACAAGGGAAAAATAGAAAAATTATTTGCAAAGTTGTATACACATGGAAAAAGTCAGAGAGGGTCATTTGTCCCTCCGATCTCCCTCACCTGTAGCTATTACCAGTAGATACATTTTCAAATGAAAACGTGACTCTCATTTTGATAGTAACCCCGCAACACTTCAGGATGCAAATATATGTTTTCATAAACTAGCTTTTGGAACCCTATGGGTATTAGTCATGGCTGGACTAACTTTCTTTACAAGACCAAAAAATGTCTCCTATTTTCAGAGACATTACCACCATTCATCCATTACAGGGAAATCTTTCCCAGATCATCTGAAACTTACTGTGACAACAGCAGAAGATAAGGGGAGTTAGACGACTTGCACACCATAGCAGGTGCTTCCTCTGAAGCAATGTATAAGTTAGCATGCACACCAAGACAGCCCAGTGAAACGTTACCACTTGAAAGGCGGTCAATAAATGCTACTCAGTGGGGGGTTGAGTCTTATTCCTCACTGAAGAGTACCCCTTCCCTCTGTGATACCAGTTCTACCTGAGTGTTAATGGCTACGTCAGAATCAGGGGGGATTTCAGGGCAGGATCGTGGTAGGGTATCTTGGCATAGCCCAAGGGCTGGGAGAGCAGCAGAAGGAAGAAAGGGAAGAAGCTACAGCACAAGGCAGGGAGAAAGCACCTGATATACAGGAAGAAAAATCTGCCTTTGTGAAAACTAACATGTAACTTAAATTATTTCAGGAATTATATAGAAAATTTCAGGGTTTAAAAAAACCCACGCGGGTAAAGCAAATAACATCCTTGTAATTAAATAAGTGTGTAAATGAGAATTACACAACAGTCTACAACACAGGTAGAAACTTTAGAGAAAAACTATTGTTACACTTTATATGCAGTCATTACTGAATGACATCACATGTTAATATAGATGTTTTACCATTCAAATTCTTTTCATCAACCTTCTTTTGAACTGGAAGAAATTTATGCCAAATCGCATGCAAAAGATGACAAGCATTTACGCAATACTGAAATTGTAATTCTCTTATAAAGAACGAAGATCACATACCAGAGCACATCTGCAAAGGCAGTTACTGTGCTCTGGTTAGTCTTAAAAGATATGCAGTGATGCATTTAGACATAATGTGTTGTGATTACAGTGGAGTTTCACACATTTTATTTCTTGAGGTTGAGGATTCATTACAATAAAGTGATGTCTCCTACCATCAAATATGGTGGGTAAACTCAACCAGTATTAATGGGGGTTCCACTTATATACCCTGCTGAATTCAACTACCTTCATACTGGCAAGACTACGATTAGTATAAAAACGTGTTTGTTCAGTCTAACACACCATAAATGCTTCAATCACAGTATGAATCATCAGAATGACCCAATGGGAACCAGAAAAAATAAAATAAAATAAAATTAGTAGCTATGCAGCATAGCCCACCTGTACTGAAAAGACATTGTATTGATATCGGTTGAACTGATAACTGATCACAGCCACACGAAAAAGCTAAGGAATTTTCAATATGAGATTTAAAACTACATATTTTTAGCTTCCAGATTTGATGCTAGAAATAGACCTCTAAGAAAACGCAACAAAGAGCTAATCTCTTCATTACTATTCTTGTATTATTTATTTTATAGTTTGTTTATGCTAATAGTAATACAGAAAGGCTTTAAAGTGTTAAAGTATTATCATCATTAATGTTCACAATACATTATCACGTCAGGCAACCTGCTAATTTAAACAGTGAAAATACCAGAGCCAAATCTTCTTATCCTGTCTATAAGCTGATAGAGGGCACCTCGTTTTTTTGACATCCCATGCTCTCCAAAGCCACCTTCAAAAAGAAAAGAAAAAAAAAGAAAAAGAGAGAATTTTATAAAAGTTAAAAACATGGACTCTTACACCTACAGCTACTATATATAGCCTGGGGAGATTAGAAAATACCCCATAAAAACTGCAACGTGTCTTAAAGGAAATTTAACATTCTTCAATGACTCGCATACAAATTCTTCAAATATTCTTGACAATGAAATAAAAACACATTTTTAGCTGAAAAATTTTCTAATATGCATTCCAGAATGTAAGCCAACATGTCTTTGTTATTCAGACAAGTCATGACAATTACATCATCTAATTATTATTTGGAGCTTTTTTTCTTCCTGGTGACCTTGACATACTCAGAGCCATATTGATTGACAGCTAAAAGCCTTACTCTCACAGAAATTTCCTGAATGCATGCCATAATCTTCTCTTCTCAAGGGAGGGGAAAGAGGGAAAGCAAACACCCAAAGTTTCATCAGAAAAAAAACCAACAAAATTGATACAAACTTAATAAGGCTGATTTTACCACGAAAAATTTGGTTTTCTTTGTCAGCATGCAAATAGATGTCCAATGCACTCTAAAGCCTTTGAAACCACATGCTGGTGTATATTGCAGTAAGACCTCTCAGGCATATATGTCTGTGCCATTTCAGTAATCAATGAGCAAGAAAAATTAAGCTAATAAGTAATTAAGTTTAACATTTACTGTGCCATTTACTGAAACGCAACACATTACAGAAATGTATAAATTTGATGCATTTGCCACATACGCTTTTCACCTGTAATCGTTTTGTGGCCACAAGCGCCTTTGCAAACACCAGTAAAACAGAAGAAAGAACACTGATAATACTGCACTAGTCAATAAATGGTTCGAATTGCTCAGGTAGTTTTGTGATTTTCAGAAGTTTTTAGTAGGTTGTATTTTATAGATTTATATATTTTATAACTGTTATAGGACAAGAGAGCTTTCAAACTACTTTTACAACAGAAAAAGTAAAAAGACAGAAATAAAAGGACGACTGAAACCTCCAACCGCTACTAGGACGACCTTTCCCAACTTCCCATAAAAACTTTCAATATAGATGTGGAAAATATATTTATTAAACAACAACTTAATACCATATTACAGATGAGAAAATTCCATATAAGGCAAATGAGTTTGTGTGGCTGCTCAGTGAACAACAATGTGCCTAATTATTTGGATTACACTGTCACATAGTTGCTGCCTCCCTTGAGAAAAATTTTCCAAATTTTTTAAAACATTTTAGATAGATGAGGTAATAGTTCAACACATTCCTTTCCAACAAGTTACATGGTAACTATAATATACACTACAGAGAATATAACAATTCCATTCCTTGTATTGGTCATCATTAACGTAATTTTCTCTCATGTTAGCATTTGTCTTATAAATAAGGCATATATATAGCCAAAGATTCCAAACAAATATTAAAAAAAATCCTGAAAAGCATCGTCACAGATGTAGCAGACAAAAAACAAAGAACTCATTATTTACTTAAAGAAACTATTATAACTATTATAATTATTTCTAGAAAAACCTATTAAACGATCATTTCTGTGTTAACACAGCCTGCGTATTCCATTTCAGTGAAAAACTGAAGAAGAAAAAGTATCTCACATATCTATGTCAATAACATACAGCCTTGCGAAGCCACAGACTAAAAAAGTCTAGAAAAAAAAAAAATCATATTTGCTACATCTTCTCATACTTCAGGCAGGAGGAGGAGGATACTTTTGGCAGTTTGGACTCATAATAATGTATACATAACAATTTTATCAGCTTTACTGTTGCTTCTGTTTACAATGATTACATGTATTGCTTGGACAAAATGACAAATAAAATGACAGAGCCAGACTTTGAGAAGCTCACAGATTAAGCATTTGACCCTGCAAATCCAGGCAGATAATCCGCAACAAAAGCAGTAGTCACATACCATGAATGAGAGCCTGTGAGCCTCAGGATTTTCAATTGGTAGTCGCAAAATATGAATTTGTTTTCTATTTTACAGGCATTTTATGTCCCTCTTTCAGTTGCTACCTAATACCAACTACTTAATTGTTGGCAGTTTACTCTTTTGGAAATTAGAGGGGAAAAAAGCACATTAGGCTGAGCAGTTTGCAAAACCAGGCTAAATTGCTAGTCTATGCATCAAAATGCTGTAAATTTAGAAAAATAATTACATATGTAAAGTGCAAAACTAAGTTATCCAACTTTGTTTTTAGAAAACCCCAGGAAGTTGAAGCTTCACTGAGAAGCATTACAAAATCATTAGTTTCACCAGTTTGTTCTCCAAAGTCCAGTCCCACTGACCATTGCAGTTGCATCGATTCCTCTTGTGCAACAAAGGTAGAAAAATTTGACCCAAAGGCATTAGTAATCCTCAGTAAGATGACTCAGTGTCCTGAATAGCATACTGTCCACAGGAGAAGATAACGCACAGTTCTCAAGACAGGTAAGGAAAGAACATTAAATAATAGAATACGAAATATTATTAAAAAGCAGCTTAGAAACGTATGTTCTTTCTGAGGCAATTGCCAAAAAGTAACTGTTCAGTTCAAAAGAAAAAAACAGAAAAGCGAGAAGAAAATGGAAAGTCAGCAGGCCAAAGAAATCACTCAACTGCATCCACTTAAAGGGGAAATGACCGACCTTGCTCTCTACATTTTGTCAGCAAAACTAGTGCCTGAAATACCTTCAAAGCCAATTAAAACTATTTGTTTGGGGAAAAGGGGGGCAGGGAAACTGCTGACTCTATTAACATTTTAAAATCCAGTCTTGATCTTGAAATGATCAAAGGCATTCATGCCTCAAAAAAACAAGTGGCTTTAAAAAGAGAGAAAATATTTTTGCAAGTTGTAATAAAAGTAGTCTAATCCTGACATTAAGTAGGAAGAGTAAAAGTATTTCGAATATATCAATATTGAAAGATTAAATTGAAAATTGCTTCCTCGGTCTGAAAAATTCCTTTCTGATCATTACTCCAAGTGATCCTTATTTCCACATACCAGGAACCAAAAAGTTAACAGTAGCTCAGTTCAGGAACATATAGAACATGCTTAACAGAAAATAAATATCAATTATGCATTTATACATTTTCTAATAGCATTTTCGCCACACTTTCCCTAAGTAACTTGGCTTTTTTGGTACCATAACCTGAAAGTTTACAAGTTACAGTTATGACTTTACAAACTGGAGCCTGAAAGCATAGATATTTTTAGACATTAGACAGACATCCATTTAGGTATGGATTATGTTTTTTCTCTCACACACACATATATATTTACATATAAATTATATCTCTTTATCTGTCTGTCTGAATATCCAACTGCCTGTGTTAATCAGATTGCAGCTTCTGGCACTAATGCACTGTATGTTAACAACAGCAAGCCAATGTATTAAATTTTGACAGATAAATAGTTGCTTTTTAGACAAGGCAAATTCTAGTAAGGATGGCATGTTCTTGTGTTGCTTCTAGATCTGGGTACAGATCTAGATGGAACAGAAGAAAGAGTAAAAGGAGGGGTTGTAATCCAAGACTCCCGGTCTTGCCTCCAGGATTTCACGTAAATTATTCATAGGGCATTTTGGCTCTGCTATCGGGAACTTTTAGCGATGAGAGCAAAGCTTTGTACAATTTCCTTTCCCACATGACCACCTGCAGAGTGGACTTACGGTTCCTACCAGCTTCTGCTCTTCAGTTCAAGATGATACTTTTAATCAGAAATGCCACAATCAAATTAAAATTTTAGCTTTTTCTCTTTCCCTAAAACAAATTTATACTCATTGTTTAATAACTTTTTAAAGTGTAAATTGACATTAGCAAAACATTATAGTGACTTTCTACATTTAAAATAGAGACTGTCTTCTATGCAGAAGTAAATAATAAGTAAAATAAGTTAAAAGCAAGCTTGACATATCATACCTGTGTTATGGCCAAGTCTTTCGTTGGAGTGCTGCGTAAGGTCAATCGTCCTGTCAATTTGAAAGATTTTTAAGTCTTCATCATCTAAGGCAATATCTCCCCAAAAGACAGCTTTAAATAAAAAAGAGCTCAATTTAATTAAAGAATTTATTTAGACATTAAAACCAATCTGACTATAATGCCATGTTACAACCCTTGGGAAAACACATGACAAATATATATTTATATTGCATACATTTGCTTACTGGTCTATATTTTTATAGAAAGAAAGCAAGCTACCTAGAAAAAGACAAATAATTTGTTTCAGTATTCTCCTAAACTCTAAGTCTTTTTAATTTCTTTACATATTGCCTAAATGGAATCATTTAAATGTAAAGTCAATCTATTAACAATTTTCAGCATATGTTGTTTTCTGTAAGCAAATACAACAAAGAACAAAAGACACTGAAGCATGTTAACTTTTGAACTATGAAGTCAAAAATACACAGTACTGAGAAAAACACAATCTTCACATGTCCTTAGATCCTCCTGAGAACGAGAATTATTTGAATCAATTTTTATGTTCTCATCAACTTCTGTATTACATTGTTTGCCTCAGAGAATTAATATGTTTATCTGTTTTCTGTTAAACTGAGTAAAAAAACCTTGTATTTTTCATTTTCCTCTTGGTTTATTTGTATGCTTACCTTTTATAGTTAATCTCACTATTAGGATTCTTTCAAATACTTTGCTTTTCAAAGCTCCAGTCTCTCTTTGTCCTTTTTAACCTTTCTTTGGCTTTTTTTGGTGCGTTTCTTCTTCTCTCTTTTCCTGTTCTCTTTCAGGCCCTCTCAGTTTTTTTCTGTTTGACTTTTGCATAGCTAACTCGTCTTCCCTAAGCTGTCATCACAACTCAATGAGCCAAGATATGGGCCCTCTTGCAATAATTTGGGATCCATAACCTCAGTCTTTAATCTCTGCCTATTTTTGCTGAGATTTTGTCCTGAAATTTTCCTGCCAACTAAAACTTATCATTAAAGCTGAACTCAACAGGCCATATCTGCAACTGCTGTGAATGAAGTCAACAGAGCATATACCAATTAACGTGAGCTGAAGTGGTTGTTTATTATCTTTATCCAAATTCTTCCTTTTCCCTCTCATCACTGCCTCTGTCAATAGCTCTATTATTTGTCCCCTGGGTTCAATCTTGGTGTCATCTTCAACTCTTTCCCTTCTTTCCCCCATCCAGGAAGATATCACTAACTCTGCTTAGTGATAACTGTTAACTGTTCGTTACGCAGTTCCACAGCAAATTGCCTGCTTCGCTTCCATACAACTCAAACCTTGTCCAAACTCCAGCTGCTACCAAATCATACTCACTGGTCACCTTCCGTTCAAGCTGATCCCAAACATTATGGTTAACTAGTACTCTCTGTTCTTTACATCATGTTGTAGACACTATTAAACAGATAATATTCTCAGTAGTTTGACACTGGTGCAAAAGTTACCTCCTTCTTATTTATTGATGCTCACATTCATTAGTATTTAATCAAATCCATATTAAAAAAAAAAAAAGTCTTTACTTTAGCAAAAAGATATGTATTTCTAAAGAAGTCCCAGGTGCAACATTAGCTCCTCCTATCTCCATTATTTTTCTTGAACACAATGCAACTAGGATAGGTCACGTTGAAAATGCTTTTGGTCTGCCTCGTAAAATACCTTAAAAAAAACAGATCAACTCCACTGGGTTCCAAAATGAAAATGAAACTTTTCTATTAAAAACCATAACCAACATCTTATGCCTTTTCTAAACACGGATATTTCCATGTATATAATTTTTACACAAAAATATAAGGTTTCTTAGAAACCACAAGTATTTGACACCATTTCTGAAACTGCTTGGTCACTTCTAACATGTTTCTGAACACTCTCCTTCCAAGGGGGTCACTATTTCCTATGTTCACATTGGGCACATTGGGGACATCTTTCCTCTGGCTAGCCTGCTCTCACCAGTGATAGTTTTTACCATCAGGTGAAGAGACAGAGCTAGTGACAGCTCTAGATAGATGTTTTTTCCCCTCAAGCTTCTAGGAAAAATATCTCAAATTGTCAAGGTTTTGAACAGGCGGGGGAAATGTTAGCAGTCTCCACCTGACTTGAGTTAAATATTATTTATTATTACTGTTATAAACACCTTCTAGAGATTTCTCTTGGATGTCATTCATAACAGGGGCCACTGTATAAGCATAAGACTTCAAACCTTAATAAACAGAACAGAAAATGGTAAGCGGAAGAAACTATTAACATTTTTGTCTACAAAGACATGATGTGCCCCAGCAGAGGTCAGAGAGGTTGTCCATGCCAGACTCGAGGAAGTGCTAAAGCTTAACAGCAAGCCCATTTTTCTTTCCTGGTAATACTGAGGCTTAACAAAAGGAAGGTTCTGAATTAACAATAGATGATGCAAAAAATAACTGACAAAAATGCACTTAGCAGAAATCACTTTGGTTTCAGCGTGTAATACCGATGTATAAATATGAAAACCCAAGGCAAATCAAACTTCAGAAATGCAGTAAAGTAGAAAAAAAGTTGGTGGAAAATATCCTCCTTAGTCTTGAGGATGCATATTTATCACTTCACTGTGGTAACATTTACTTTCCCATGAAAATACAAATAGCAACGCCTAAACTCTGTGAATTTGTCTGATATAAATGCATTGAATTTCTGTGCACATATATAAAATACACCTCAGTATTCAGGCAAGGTATAGTAACTTTGTTGGGTTAGAAAGGAAAACAAAGCTACGCTATTTTTTGTTAAACATCTGGACTACTAGCTAGCTTTGATTAGCCACCAAGCACAAGGGTAAGACTAACAATAATATAACCATGGTAATATAACAATAAGTGCTGGTGCCGACATAATTGTAAACAAGTGATCTGTGTGACCAACAGGAGCTAGGTTCTCCAATGTATTAACTAAATACGAGTTAACACTAAAGAAAGAAATACATATGATTGTTTGTTTAAAAGTATAATGGAAACTTTGGAGCTTTCTTCAGGTCACTATTTTTTTTTTGACACAAGCAGTTCTGTTTTGCAGAGAAAGACAAACACGCAAAAGACAAACATGAAAGGCAGAATGATAGAACACAACAGAATTAACTCATTTGACTTTAGTAATGATTTCATAATTGTAGCTTTACTTTTACTGAAATAAACGTGTGATTTTCTGAATTAATTCCTGTGCATCTGGGAAGATACAAACCTAGCAAAAGAAACAACAGTTAACTGGATGCTATTTAATTTCAATATAGTCCAAATCAGCAACTGAGACAAAAAAGGTGCTGATAAATGGTTTTTAAAAAAAAAAAAAATACCTTTTTTTCCAACGGAAGGGTCACACTGAATAGAAATTCTGCCCTTCAAAGCCTGAAACAAAGCTCCACCTGAATCACTCAAAAAAAATAAAAATGGGTATCTCCCACAACTGTTAAAAGTATCCTTTAATTTTTTGGAATGCCTGTGTAAGTGTCAAACTACTTTGTAACTAGAGAAGACCCTATTTTTTATCTCCTGCCCTAAAATTTTTATGGCCTGAAACTATCTGAAGAAGTCACTCTGTATACTTCATCATGTCACACACCAGCCTTAACCTTACAGAAAGCAAGCAGAGGATTGTTTGGGTATGCAAGGCATGATGTTAAAGACTTTGCTAAGAGCATGTTAGGATTAAGAGCTTTATTACCACCCTCTAAGGAACTTCTGACAGAATTGACCTGTTCAGTTCTGCACCTCCCTCATTTTTCACAGATATTTAATTCGTAAATTTCATCCAGAAAATTAACAAGAATCCAATAACCAATTCACTTAGCATGCAAAAAAAAAAAAAAAAAAAACCCACACACCACCAAAAAACCAAAACTGAAACAAAACTACAGAAGAACTTTCAAAATGACGCAAGCAGAACCCTAATGTACCTCTACTTATTTCAGGTTGCTTCATATTACCTCTTATCCTATCTATCTATTTAGTGATCAGGAAAACTTGATGTTTACAACCAGCTTTTTCATTTAATTTGAAAATGCAAGATTGACAAACTGACAATATTCTTAGGAAAAATTTGTTGAAAAATCAGAGGCAGCATTAATTACAAGGTGAGAGTATTGCAAATATCTTCTATTATACATAGGTTGTCAATAAAAAAGAAAATGGATCTTTTTGTCCAATACTTGATAAAGAGATATATACTCTGTTATATCAAATTTCATGCATCTTTGTTTTTATTGTGGGGGTTATTTATGTTTTATATGGCCACGACATTATGCATTTACACAAATTCAATAGAGACAATACATGCATCAATTTCAGAAAGGTGGACACAAACTGATTACGCAGTAAGTTTTTCTGTAATAGTGGAGAAGGATTTATGGGGAGCTGTTAAAACAGAAAATACTCTTCACCAGCAGATGCAGTTCTGCTTCACCCAAGTCAAAGCCCTCAGCCAAACATCACCTTCAAAAAGGCCTTATTTTAATAAAAGGTAAAAAACACTGTCATGACATGTAAAGCAGCTAAGTTTGCTACATGTAAACAATCAGCTCACGAGCATGAAAATAAACAGGAAAATAGGTAGGTTGTAAAAGATATCTGCCATACAGAGAAACACACCTAAATATTACCACACAAGTAATGTGATTGGAAAGGAAAACCAAGATGATCTGTAAAATACAGATCAAGCACAGGAACTACAGCTACATTCTACTACTTGTAACAGGAACTATTATTTTATTATAAATAATTAAGATTCATCTGCAAAGCTTTCTTTGCTAATCTACTCTCTTCCAACGAGACCATCACCGCATCAAATATCCAGTATTCTAAAGCAATAAAACATGACACTAAGGATAGTAAATGTAAATAATTTTTTTTAAAAGAAGAGATGAAAACTACTTTAAGTATATGGATGTACACGTATGGTATGAATCAATTAGCATACAGAGTTAGGACAAAAAAGGCTTTCATGACTTTCTAGAAGATAGTCGGAAGTCCATGGAACAAGAAAGAAATCATGTGGTTAAATCCGTGGGTCTGCGATATGCAGTAGGATGGTTCATTCTGGGATTTGATGCAAGTCTCCAAAATCTGTACAGCGGTATATTCCTTATAATTGCAACATGAAAATTATCTGCATCAAACTTCCTTCACAGTTTGTCAACATTAATTTTTAAATCTCGAATCACAAAGAGCCGTTTTTTAATATAATATATTCGTGGTAGTATTCATACCGATATTAGTAACAAAGTATAAAGTGCACGTAAGTGAAGATTAGTAGTGCTTGCCCCTACATCGCAGCGGCGTAGCAGAAGAAACCCAGCTCTACCTTGGGCTACGGCAGGAGCCCCCGGCTACCAAGGACAGCTCTAAGAGACCGACCCCGCCTGAGACCACGACGATCCCAGAAACCATTTCCACAACGGGATTTGTTCCGATGAGCGTGCAGGCCAGAAAAGTCTGCAGCTCGGGTGCAACCTCCCCACATTTGGAAAGCTCATGAAAATAAGATTAGAGAAATTCTTTTTTAGGCTTTCTCAAACCGAGATGTAAACTGTGATCAGCCACACAGGTATTCTCTTGTTCTGTGAGCAGATGCAGAATTGTGCCGGACAGAGAAGACAGCAATGAAAGGATTAAGGCAATATTAGCAAACATTTTAAAAGAGAAGCCTCAGGGTTTGTTATGCTACAGGTAGTGGAAAGCACAGGATACTTATGCTTCATCCCCTTCATAGGAGTTGCCAAGAATGGACAACAAAAATATTTGACTTAACTGCAAGGCAAAACTGAACTATGAAGAACTCCTTTAACGTTCTTCAAGGGGAGGTGGGACACCCAGCACTTTTTAAAATCTGACCAGTAATTCATGCAGTAGGAGGTGCCAAAAAGTGTGCTGGCCCAAGTTCAGGATATTTATCTACACCCACATGTGCAGTGGTTCCACTTAACAGCCTCTTCTATAGCTGAGTCATTGAGTACTTCCCTGTAACAACAGCTATGTGCATTATAGTCTATCTTAGTGAGTCATTTTGTTCCATACAATCCATTCACGACTTACATAACTGCCTCTAACTCTGAACAGAAAAAGGAATATTTTGAGCTAAATAAGTAGAAACAATTTTATCTCATTGCAGGGAAGACAACCAACATTACTATAATTAACCTAATTTTGTATTCCCACTGTCTTTAAATCTGTTCAGTCTTTCCAAGATTTTCAGGTGCAATACACTTTTCTTAGAAATTGTTAAAATAAGAACAAGACAGGGCAAATAAACAGCAAATGTTCTTGCACGCAACCACAAGCATAGGACTGCATGTCATACACTGAACTCCCTCTATCATTGTTCGTCACGAGTGCTACCCTCAGCCACATCAGTATAACAAATTTCTGTGTTACCGTACAGAACTCAGAAAACTTTTAAAAGAAATTTATGAATTGAAATTTAAGTTAATCAAGTGTGTGATAATTATCCAAATTAGTTTGACTTTTTATTGGAAAAAAAAATACAACAGCAAAAAAAAAAAGTTAAATAAAACTTTAACAACATTAAACAGAAGACTAAAGCTGCCAATTTTCACGGACACACCAAAAAAGAAATTAGCTACTTCATTAATTTCAGCATGCAGCACTTTCAAATCTGCACATGACTATGAGCAAGTGTTAGTGAAACCTCTTGATCTACTTGAAAAGCTCACATAGAAACACCTGCAAAGTAATATAACACCTCTGACTGGCTCCTTCCATGTTCCTACTTACTGTAAATAATGAAAAATAGCAAGTTTATCAATACTCAGCAATTCCATTTTTCAAGACTCTTGCTTCAAAATCCTAACCAGAAAGCCACCATTTTCCCTAAGGAATGTATCATTTCCACTTCTAAGAGGAAAGAAAATAATGATGGACAAATACTTTAGATGTTACCAGACTGTATACCAGTTAAAAATACATTCCTCCACTCTTTTGAATGTGGCAACTCTTGACAACGACATAAAGTTATCCTGAAACCAGCTAGCTTGTGTATGGCAGTAATGTAGCCTTAGAAGCACCAATTTTAATGCAATTTACTCAAATCTTCAGTGACACAGTTTTCCTGTTGACACCACTACTACCTGCAACTCACCCCTGTCTCGTATCACCCACTCTTAGAAACTTCCCCTATGTTCTCCACGCAGTGTTTTTAGCTTCCTTCCTTCCTTTCACCATGTGTTCACATTTATAGGTAGGGTGCTGGGAAGGCAACATCCCTGTTGGGGCAAAGTTACACCTGTGGAGCCACATCTGTGATACGTAACATTTCACTGCAGCTCCTTCACACTGTTCTCCAAACTCTGCAGGAAGTTATTACCAAACTGACCCAAGTAGGGCAGAAGAGCAACCAGGTATGACCTGACTGTGGACACAAAAAACGGCTGTAGAGCCAAAGGCAGGAGAAGATAAATTGCCGGAGAGGCATCCCCATCCTATAGAGCCAGCTGGTTCCAGACATCCCGCCCAGGCACACGGCAATCAGATCGTAGCACAGATGGGCTACGGCTTAAGTGGCATGCAGCACTGGGGCATGTTCTAAGTTTTTCAAAGCAGAAAACATCTCCAATACAGAGCAATACTCTCAAGAAAAATGGAGTATTTGTGACAGCGTTTATCAGGGTAAAATCTTCACTTAACAAAAAAGGCATTTGCAGGGCTCAATCTTTGTGAAAGGGGATACTAATTTCCTAGAGATGTTTCTCCATGACGCAGCACAAATCTTGATTTGCAGATGTCCTTTTCCTGTGAGCTAAGTACAGCTTTTACTTTGCTCTTAATTTGAAAGTAGTGACATTTTCAATTCCATTTTTTTGAGGGAAAGTTTTCAAATTCCTTTAAAATTAGTACAAAACAAAGCAAAGAAAGCAAAGAGTACTTTGACAAAAGTTGCAATCTTAGGTAGAAGAACAAGCTTCTCTCCTAAACTTCCTGAATGGTATTTTGAGGACAGGCTCTTTAACAATGCAACAGCTCCTCTGTGGAAGGTTTGGTTCTTGGTTAAACTCTTCAGCCTGTCAAGCTTCCTGACTTTCAGTAACTATATTCTTTTTTTATGCAAGGTCATCATCAGCACCACACACACTTTCTAACTGGTAAAATCTATTCCTTATGTAACGCTTTAATCACTGAACTGAATGCAGGAGACACTGCTGAGCAACCAGTAAAGGTGTCAGCGCACTAAGTTGGCAAAGCAAGCAGCTACTCTAAGAACTTCATCACTCATCACTGCCTCAGGCCAGATATTGGCAAAACAAACCTACAGAGAAATACTCTGAAAGAGATCCGTTCACCCATCCTCCTATTAACTTTTCTTATTATTATTTTCTACTATTTCTAGTTTTTAGACTGCAGAGTCAAAAATTAAAAAAAAAAAAATAAATTGAAACATGAGCCTTTCTTAAGAGCAATTATCAAGCACTTTGAAAGGAAAGCCACACCAAGAAACCAATGGCTCTCAGAAAGATCAATGATTGCCAAAAGCATAGGGCAATCACAGCTAATTTTTCTTATCACAATAAATGCTGACCTGTATTATACGAAACCACCTGGAAGAGTACCATCTTGTCCTGGGTCTGTCACTCTTTCTGCCCCGGGATAACAGTGTCAGGGAGGGAAATATTTCGCCCTCTTCAAGGGAAGGGTGAACGTCACCCCTAGCAGAAGCCACTACCCCAGTATATGCTGACCTTTCATTTAGTGATAACAGACCACGGTTTCTGGCATAGGGAAAGAAGGGGGTTTTGCTGCCTCGAGTCACTTGAAAATGCTGACCTCTTCTGCTACAGCTAGCTTTATTAAGGAGGCTGGAAAAATACACCAAAGGGAAATTTGGGTCTATAATATCACAACAGTCATAATTACCCCAGTTAGCCCTGTATGACCACTATGATGCTATAATATTAATCTTCATTTTACTTTGAAACTCCATTACCCTGTGTATAGCCTTAGGGTCAAGATCTACAAAGTTAATTATATGACTAAGCTTTCTTACAGTCGAAAGAACAGGCTCCATGAGGCAAAATTATCACTCTTAAAGTGAAATCTTTTTTAAAAATATAAAAATTACATAAATGGATAAAACTAGAAAGAACAAAACTTCTTGTTTTAAAATTAAGGATAGAATTTAAGAACAGGATTTAATTAATTCTATTCCTTAAAGAATTGAGAAATTGACAATTTATTTTTAAAGTTGCAAATGTAAGAATTGAAAAAACCCCTTGTTGAAAAGAAAGCTGTCAGTCTGAGCATGCCACCTACATGAAACAGCTGTTAGGGCTGAGACAGACACAGCAGCTGCTACAAGGCCTCCTCAAAGATGTAAGCCTTAGACATTTTAATTTGAATACCAAGAAACCAGAATAACACAACCAAATCAAATGAATTACCAAGCTAACTGGTAATAGACAGCATAAGCCAAAGGATTAAATAAACTATTTTATTCTTTGCCATTACACCCATGTGAATAAACTCTACCTACCTGGTACAGAATTTTGTATAACACAGCTGCTGATATTTTACAGCTTTTTTTTTTTTTTCTCCCCTCATATGGCCTAAACATGCGGTCAAGATAGCTTCTGTAGGTTCACAAAATAAATTAAATTTTATAAGCGACGTACCATATCTTTCATAACCTTCTCCGCATGATTAACAACAGCCTTTTGCTCAGAGCAGACTTCCGTATTTTTTGAATTAAAATAATACCTTCAGCATCAAGAAACAATGGTGTACCGCTTAAGCACAGTACTAGCTCTTTGTCGCAGAAACTGAATTCAACCAGTTCAACGTGGTTATTAAAGGAGGAATCATTTTCTAGTTTTACTTGGAAGTTTTGAAATATTATCTTCTTTCTAACCGTAAGGTAACAAAGAGCTAGAAACTTACATGTATAGATTTACCCACATGCATGCATCTGGGGGCAGGGGAAGTGTTATTGTGTAGTACTCCCAGTTCAAAACACAAATCAGCTTCTAGTTTGATGACTTCGATGCTTCAGTCTTTCAGCCTCAGAAGAGAAAGAAGGTAACAGCACTGTCTGAAGATGGGAAACTGCAGCAGAGTTATCAAACACACCATCAGACACTGGAAATGAAGTTCATTTCGTTTCCAGGAATTTTTCAGCTCCTGTGGTATTCAGCCTAACACATCTTAGTGTAACTTGGGAAGAGGAAATGGGGCTTCAGTGTTAGTAGTAAAGCTCACCTCAGCAAAAATTCCTGTGACCCGGAGAAGACAGAGGCACTTTACAGGCCAGGTAGCTGCAAACTGGAAACTTTCAAGGAGCCTGGGAGATGAGCAACTGCACCCTAATCAGTCAACAAGCATGGAAAATTTCACCACATAACTGTCATACAGAAAAGGTACCAGGGGAACAAACCAACATCAAGTGGAAGTTGTGAGATGACCATTTTTAAACAAAGACCATCAGGACTACAAATCCGGTCCGTGCTTCCTTGCCCATCTTTAAGAAAAGGCACAGGGGTTCAAGCAACAGAGGTTGAATGAGGCAAGGAAATCAAGTTAAATGAAGTACAATGGAGGAGAGCTACAAAGTGGAAAAAAGGAGGTGAAAGAATGTGGCCCCTAGGAAGACTGTTACCATGCAGAAGGCAAACAGAGTATTTAATTTTAGCTATCGACAATTAAGTTATTTGTTTGTTTGTTGTTGTTGTTGTTTTGAGAGGGAAAATTCTTAGTGAGGTGGAAGAGCTGGAAAGACCGAGATAACTTTGGACTTTTGTCTAAATGTTTGTATCTCAAAGGATAGGGGTAAAATTCTTTACATGCTTTTCCACACCTTAAAAAAAATAATAAAATAAATCAAGTTCCAACCCATTAATTGGAACTGAGATATTAATGAATAGAAAGGATTTTAGAGAATAAAATCCTATTCATCCTATTCAAGGAGGAAGAACAAAAACAATTAAACAGTCAAAATTCAGCTAAATAGACTACCGAGAGTGCAGGGCAAAATAGTTTTGGTCACAGCTTCTATTTAATATCCCAGCCTTTCAGTGACAGAGTAATTTACAGGGCCAAAAGTTACCGTTTCTGGTAAGCTGAAGGAATAGATTTATATATATCACAGGAGAAGGCATGTTTCAGATGAGCCATTCCCAGTCCTTGAGCCTCCACAAGGATGTTTTCCTGTGGGTCTGCTGCTTCCAAAAACACTCAGGCAAGCCAGATACGAACAGTGGCCCTGGAAGACGCCTGGTGCACAGGCTGGAGGGACTGAGCTCGGCACGAGGATGGCCGCAGCCAGCAGAGCACAAGCACAGCGCAGCAGCATTGCGGGGGAAACAGCAGTAGCCGTCTGGCAATTTGGAGGGCAACACAGCAGGACAGTAATTTACCAAAAAAAAAAAAAAAAAAAAAAAGATTGGGAATTACTGTTTGGCTAAGATATCTTACTTTGGAAATACCAGCCTCCAAGAAACTTCACAACCATAATGTCCTCCTCTCTGGTGCAAAGTTGGACTCAGGCTGTTACTACAAGGGATAAGGAACTCAGTAACAAATGGGATAACTCCCTTATTAATTTTGTTACACTACGACAATAAGAGGCCACATATTTCTACAGTAACTTTTTTGTTAAAGCTTGGCATTAGAATATAATAAACCTGTCACATTAACGCTATAGTGTAGCAGCACTGACCTATGTGGAAATCCTCTCCTTCTGTACCTTTTCCTCATCTTTGGGAAATTAAAAAAATGTATTTCTTTTTCTCACAGACATAAAATTCCAAGTAGGCTAAAGTAGTACCTCTAAACCAGAAAATCCCTGAATAATCATTAAATGCAACCAAAGATTTACACAGAAAGCCAAATGGCACAGAAAGGAAAGTGCATATCTGAGGGATTATCTGGCATCCAGGATCAAGGTTCTCATCATACCGCATGAAATAAATGTTGCTCCATTTCCACGGCTTTAAATTTAAACATGGAGAATTATTAAACTGTATATAAATAAACCCTTATTTAGGTTTCAGAAGTGATTTCCATTATCAGCTGCAGCTTCCTGTTTTAGTCATTTTTGTCATGAACTTCACTTAAGTCACTCCATCTCAGTTTTTAGCACATCATTCTGCGACCTGGCTCTGTGGAAGGGACAAGGAAAGGGACTAAATAGCTCTTAATGCTGCTTTTTTTGGCAGTGATCCTGTGCTTAATACAGCATGTTCTGGGTGTTGGACCAACGTAACTCTATATTCCTGTCCACATATTCAGCAGATGTCTTCTACCACATTTTTTTGTTACCAGAGTACAAATTCTAGTCCATACAGCTAAAAAGTTGAAGCACGATTGTTTTACTCTGTATCATCCGATTCACATCATGGTTTAAAATAGAAATGATGAGTCCCATTCATCACAACTATTTTGCGTGCTTGTTACCGGATACTGATTTAATTTTTTTTTCAGCATTTGTAATTTAAGTGGGGGTTGCGATTTTTTTCCCCATGGAGACTCTGCACAGCTGCTGATTATGTTTTGGACACAGCAAGTAAAACAGAAACTGAAAAAATATCCTCAGAGTTAGTGAAGTGACAGTAAATGGCCAGTGAAAAATCACTGATGTTATCTAATGCCTAATACCAAGTTATTAGTTTGAATTTAATGTTCCATACATCTGAATCTTACATAGCTTAATATTCTGAGATATTTTAGACATGATAGCACTTGCGACAGAATTTATACAATCATTCTAATATTTTGCCTCTTGATAGATACAGTGAAAACACGTCTCAGTTTTGCATTTGTCTTCTACTATAGAGACCCAGTGCTGCGTATCTGCTGAAAGATTTTTTAAACCCTTGTTTTTAAACAGTAAAGAGTATTAGCCCTTTGCGAGTGCTCTGCTGCAAGCCAGCAAAATCTCCACCCCATTCTGAAGAGAATTATACGTGTTGCACGCAGTCCAAACTTACTCACTTCCTAGGTTTTGGCACTGTTGGTAATTCAAGTATCATCAACAGAACTTAAGCGGGGGAGGCAGGGGAGAGGGTGATTAAAAAAAAAAAAACCCACAAAAAACAAAACAAAACACAACTTCAACTTTTTCTTGTCCTTATAGTTTCTTTTCAAGACTGTCTTTACCCCCCAAACTTGTGAAGCTGCAACCACTATTGCCACCCCCAAGCTGCCACAGAACTGATTAGGTTAAAATTGTGTACAATTACATTGGTAAATTACATAAGGAATTACGAGTTTGCTACTTGTTAGTAACTGATTATCAGACTAATGTACTAAAAGCAAATAATGGAAAAAACAATCCAGTAACAAAAAACACCTAGGAGTCGCATGGATTTTGTTACAGACAATCTTGTGGTATAAAATGGTAGCTATGTAAAAGTTCAAGAATTTCACAAACCTTAAAGGAAAGCAAATAGTTATACCTTGGTTAAACCTCCCAATCCCAGAAAATCAGCCTCATGCTGATCCTCATTTTATAAGGCATTTTAGTTTGTATGTCAAACAGAAATGCTAACAGGCCAATCCAAATAGCAGATCCTGACTTTTTCTCCCCGTCTATTATTCCTCTTTCCTTGCCTTCATTAAGCCACTGCAGCTCCTTCTGTACTGCTTGCCACCAGATTTCTTAAACTGCCTTAGAATAACAGCCCATATGTTAGCAGGAACAGCGTAGCACGGTCCATTTGCCATCCCACTCACAGACATCGCTTCTCCCATTGCAACTGCAACAGTCTTAATTACAGCTGTTGTTTGCATGAATACAGAGAAGACAGATAATAAGTATTTAATGTTTTGTAATGTATTCGGTGTTTAATTAATAAAGATGTTACTGCCTAAATTAGTCTCAGAGTATTTTTAGATGTCTTTTAATATAATTCAGCAGCTGGAACAAAGGACGTGAGCCAAACATAACGTTTCTCGCCAGCTCACCCTGGGCTAGCATGGTCTGCTGGCCACAAGGGGTGTGTCTTTTGACAGCAACGCAGTGGTGGCCTCAAATAACCTCTTAATATATCTCTGGAAATAGGAATTACACAAGATACTGCAAATACTAAGCTTCCTTCAACTTCAGAGAAAATACTAATATTTAATATAGCTAACTTTCAGAACAAATATGCCAAATTAAATATTACCCTTTTCAGAGGACTGTTATTTAGCCTATGGCATTTAGAAGCTAATATTTCAGAATTCCTTGACTATTAAGATTTTAGGAAACAGAAAATTTTAATAGGCTCCTTAACTCCTAGATGATCTATATTCTTCCATGCTTTCAAAGCAAACTATTCATAAATAGACATGAATATGTAGAAAACCACAGGAAAAGCAGTTGACCAAGTAAAACTTGAGCACTCAGAAAACGCTGCTGTATCACTTACCCCTTGAGTAGATCAAATGTATTATTACTGTGTTTATAAAACATCGTCTCCAGGACGATATCCAAACATTAAATGAAAAATACTATATTATCAAAAGGTATACTCCTGTAAATACTTGAAAGACTTCTGCTCTACATGTGGGAGAAAAAACCCAAATATACAAAACACAACACTTTATTCTACCTACTACTACTTATTGTATGACTCCTAGTGATAATCCACATTTCTTACATAAAAGTTGTGACATACTTGTTTTAAGTGTTTCCCTAAGTTAACAAAAGAGTAATTGAAAACAGAATTCCTAGTAAAGGACAAAATGGAAGGGTTTGATTATCCAGTGCTCTGAAGCAGTGCTGCTTAAGCCAGCCAACTCATTGGCCTTTGGATATGAGAGGGCTCAAATAATACAGTATATTCTGGGACAGATAAGATTTCAAGTGAAATCAGAAATAGGTTTGGAAAGGAATACCAGTCACCCAAACTTTAAATTTTCTGTTCACAACTAAAATATCCACAGACTGTCATTTCATTTAGAAATTTATCTTTTTAAAGCTTTTCTAGGAAGGATTATAAAACAATATTTCAGATTGTGGATTGGTAGCACGAATACTGCTTCAGGTATTGGAGAGCTGTAATGTGACATTCCTATTGTGAAAGTCAATGCTTTTCAGTTCAAAGTTATTCCTCAGAATATGACTGCCAAAAAGAAAAGAATTTTATCATAACATTAACTGTTACTGATATAAATACATCTAAGTGGAGAATTCATTCAAATATCGTAAAAAATGAAACTGTAAAAGTGTTAATTAGAAGCACCTTCACAGATGTGAAAATCACTAACATATGTGGTTTCTAAATTAATCTTGCACTTGTCCAGTTCTGAAAGTACATTTCTTTCTACACCTGAAGTGAAAAAAAGGCCCAAAGATATCCAGCTTTTTAATACAATCAGTAGTAACAGATAAGCAGAATATTTTAGACATTTCATAGTCATTTTCAACTGCAGAAATGGCATTAATCTTAGAAATAATAAATATCTAAAGAGCTGGAAGGCAGAATAGAAACAGACAGAAAACTGTCATGTAGTTTACAAGACAGTGTGAAAGAAAAAGAAAATCCTGTACTATAGGACCTAAGATTTTTTTTTTTTTTTTCATGATAGACAAAAGGAAGAAACGTAGCTCCAGATTGTGAATATACCAGAAAATTGTCTTTGTGGCATCCTAAAAACTCTTTTAATTTTGATGAATGTCTTCGAAATCCATGAATGCACCAGGGACACTTCAGAGAGCAGTAAATGACCTAACCCAAAGTTTAAGAACAGAAGACATCTTCATGTGCTAAAATGACTTCATTTGTTTTCATAAAACATGGGAGGAACATCTGGCAGGCCAGGAAAGGATGCTGGAGCTTTTTAAGGCATCAGAGCTGAAGTTAGCAGGAAGGATTTGGTGGCTGGGGTTTTTTTGATTGCTTGTTTGGCAAAGGGGTATGTCATATTTCTGGGACTTAAGAGAAAATGGGCTAGAACCTGAGAGTCCATAACTGGATGGAAAGGATTGCAAGGTTTCTACAGATCTTGAGAAAGTATAGTAGATTAAAGACCTGTGGAGCGTAAATTTTAATATCTTAAAACAAACCCCTGCAAAACAAGCAGCAGTATTATACCACCTGCAACAACTCCATCTATTTGGAAGAAAACACCAAAAAGCTTCCAAGTCACTAAAACCAATACGATTCCCAGTCCTATGCCTGAGTGACTGGGCTGATCCAATTTATGTGTGGCAATTTGTGATGCCTCAAAGGTCACATACCGGATTTGCACTAAAACAAATTATCTCGATAAAATAAGACACACATATCAGGGAAATAATGTACTCCGCTAACTCCACAGGGATACTTTGAGTACTAACAAAAATCCTGAAAAGCAAAATGCAGCTGCCATTGCTCTCATTCCACGGGCTGTACTGAACACAGAGTAGTGCTAACTACTGGTTAACTAGTGGTGATAACTAGCCCATACTCTGTCTCCCAGGACCGAGCATGGGGCTACGCTATTGCACAGCATCTCACTCGCCATCCGTCAGAGAGCTGCCCCAGGGGATTTCTGGGGTGGCGCTGCCCTACAAAGAGCAGCCCTAGCCCCCAGTCTCAGCAAAGCTTCATGCGCGAGCGTGGCAACACTGATACGCTAGACTGTTGTCGCTCGATCAACAAATATGTTTTCTTCAAGTATGGAGTCAAATATTATTAGTTCCACCATGGGAGTATGCAAATAACCTTTCTTACATAGTTTTCCATTTGGTAAATGGATTTTTCCTGTTCTCCATGTTTCAAAAATAGAACTAAAACCAAAGCCACTGTTTTTGGTTAATTTATCTTATTGGGTTTTCCTTTTATTTAACTCCCAAAACATAAATACTGAGTGGGTGAAAGCAGAAATTATAAAGCACGGTAACATAACTTACGAACTAACATACCTGTTATTTTTTCCACGTTAGTTTCCAATTTCTCTGTCCAATAGTACCCAAATTAAATGCCCAATCATATATCCAATCAAAATTTTCATGGAATACCCAGAAGTTCATTGTTTTAACAACATAGCACTTAGTAATACAACAAAAAGATTTCACACTGCAGTTTTGCTAACATAGAAATATGTAATTGGTTGAGTTGCTGAATTCAGAGCCCTGCTGGCACCATCAACTTTATCATATGCAACTTCCCATAATTTATCAAGAACCATTTTAAAAACAGTGTGTTCCCTTCACTATTCCTCCTGAAAACTTTTTCTACGATACTTCCAATTTGAAGCTGACTTGGCTTTAGACTTTCATTTTTTGAAAAATCCATTAACACTACCACTCAGTTTTCATAAACCAATACCACAAACGCAAATGTAGAGGCCACTAGAAGACTTTAAAATGTATCAAGTCAGAGAGTACAATTTTCTGACAGTATTACTGGAATTCCTACCGTGCAATAAAATTCTGTAAGAGCACTTAACTAATAACATACTCTGTGTTACCAAATAATAATAATGTTAAATCAAAATGATTGAAGCCCTACTGCTTCAGCCCTACAGCAAGATACAGACAGCTATAGCTTAAAATTACTAGCAAAGTAATGAAGATAAGTGGATTCTTAAAGAAAGGCATAATGACAGCAGGAGTTAACTTATCAGACAAACTTTGCACTGAAAGATAAAAACAATTACTTTAAGACTTTTAAATCTCTAGGTTAATGTAAGATTGATAAACTGACTGGAGACAATTATCTCCATATTACGAGCATCAGACAAAATCAGTCATATTAAATTGATTAAAATGACCTTTTGACAAAAAAGGCATAATTAAGTACAAAGAATTTGCATTCTGCCGCATCTCTTTTCTTGCAAGAATTACGTCTTAGCTTAAAGCTATACAACTATTTTTCAACTAGATGAATATACAGAAACACATACCCATGAAGAATGTAGGACACATTATGGGAAGCCAACACAGTATCCTAGAAAACAGACTCACACAAAAGGACTTTGGGCCTGCACGATATGAAACCTCAAAACCAATGGTTCAGTCCAACAGCAGCCAAGCAGCAGCACATGACTTTTGACTGGACTGGCAAGTGAAAGGCAGTTCTTGGCCACCTTGTCAGACTGTGCCTTTTCTGTGGCCACCTCATCAGAGCAGGATTAGGCACGTGGATCAGACAGAGCCTGCTTGGTTTCTTATCAAGCTGGCAAGCCATGGAAAACAACGTGGGAGGGAGCCGGGGAGAAGCCCAGGGTACGTGGGGATGCAGCTGGATAGAAACTGCGAATGACCCACTTACCAACTGGACATGGAATTATCAGGACAGTGAATAACCAGGTAAACATGATTTTCAGTGCAGTATCATGGCCCAAAAATTGTAAGTTATTTTAATGAGGGGACAGCGTCGAAGCGCAGTAAGTATTTTACCTGGTAAACAAACTTAACAGACCGTTGGCAGAACAGTTAGTTCAGCTTTGAGAAACGCTCTCTCAGCAGAACGCTGACAGACTGGAACAGGTTCAGAAAGCATTCATGCAAACGGCTTTTCACGAGTGTAGTGAGAGAGCTGAGGAACTCAGTATATATAACTTAAGAGAAACAATGTTAAATGACTCAATCATCAGTAAAATATTGTCAGGCGAAAATGTTTATTCACCGTGTGACTTCTCTTAAACCAGCGGACAAAAGACAAAGCAAACGGAGAGAAACCGGTAACAGGAAAATTCAAACTGGACATAACACATCATTATGGAATAATGCATAATGGGGCTGGGAAGATATTTACAAAACACCATTGATCATAAGTTAAATACTTCCTATGTTTTATCTTTAAATTTTTTTGAAAGGAAGCTCTCTGCCAAGTCACTATTTTTTTTTTTTTCAGTCAGAAAAAGAGGTACAGCGACTGAGCTATCCTGGATTATTACTGGTTTCATAAATTGACGCATTAGCTACATGATCCCTAAAGTTCACCAAGAATGAGACTGTATTCTGCACTTTAGAAATAAAAAAAAAGTTGCAAGTAAAGTAGACCCTGTGCCATCTTGAGACAACAGAAAGAAATGACATGGACAGAAGTAGGCAGTTAGAAAGAAGGATAAGTGTTTGATGTGACGATCACGAAAGGGAATTACCAACTGAAAATACTCCTTTTATGGCCCACTTAACTTCAGTCCAAAACACTGTATTTGAAACATGCCTAGATACGAAGGGAAGAGAAACAACTGTCATTGCTCTACGGACCCCACAGAAGAGCAAAACCTCTCCTCAGAGGCAGTAAAAAGGAGCCAGTACCTGGAAAAGAGACCATGAGGAAAGACAATGACTCCTATTAGGAGTTTATCAGAAGTAGCAGCCAGCAAAAGTTAAGTAGTTTCTTGATCAAAGAAAATAGTAACATTATTATGTTCTGGAAGAGCAAATCATCTCAAGAAAGCTGGAGATAAAACATGTAGCTAGCATGGGCAATTGGAACAACAGACTGCTCTAGTTATCTTCATCTCTGAAGACAATGTGGAATCTCTCCCATCTCTTTCAGAGGATAAATTTGACCAAATAAGCTCAAATATACACCTTCCAGTGCCTTCAGAAAACCTGCTCTTTACTGTCCATAGCATCTAAGCAAAACTCATTGTAAAATATTCTATGATGTTTAACAAATGTAGAAAACAAATCCCAGCAGTCACACAAGACATTTTCATGGGACTATTTAATCAGCACACAAAATGTGACAGAACATTTTCATTCCCACCGCTTGGTGAGAGGTCAGGATAAACACATCAAGGAGACAGCCTACGTTTCACAGATCTGGCTTCTGTTGGCTGTTCTTGGTGCCTGACATTTTGCAGAAGAACTTAGCTTCACCCCAAAACACGTTAAGGTATTGGTGGCAATCAGCTAGTCAGCGAGGATACTACAGCTGACCACAAAAGCTGCTGTCACGCAATGTGGCCGTTCCACCTCTGACCAGGTTTGGTACCAGCTGGAATGACTTCTGCATGTTAAGATCAGCGTACCTCCCACCACTCTGGACCTTTAAAATACCTCCAAAACCCTGCATAATTCCTGAATTGAAAAGACAGGGCAAATTCTTAGCACCTGGTTTCAGTTGGTTCAGATGCCTTGACAGAAATAGGCATTATTTTTCCAAATGGCACAGGAAACGACAGTAAAGATTCACAGTAATCTCGTGATCCTTGAGTTTAGAGTAATCACAAAAGAGACACACATAACAAGATTTGACTTGTGGTAAAGTTATCTGAAAAGCAAAAATCTCTTGAATACACATGATGGACACATAAATGAACAGTTTTGATCTGCTCACTTGTGTTTTTCATGTCAACCTATTTGATCCGGCAAAGTCATCTGTCAGTGAAGCAAAAGCAGCTTTCAGGAATGGCATCTTTGGTATTTTCCACTGGGGCAGAACTAAACTTCTGAAGTAATTCTGCATTATGACAATCAATGAGGTGAAATTTAACATGGAGCACTGTACAAATGGTATTAATAACGCACCACTGAAGAAGGTATTTACCGAAAATGCAAATCCCAGAAGCACCCTCATCTTCAGCAGAGAAATACTACAACAAAGCAAAAATCCCATGTCAGCACTCAGCAGGAAAAAGAGAAAGCACATGACTGGGTCTTCTGTCTGATTTCGTCTGGAAGGCAATATAGCTTGGGTTCGGGAGAAGGAAAAAAGAAAAGGAAAGAAAACAAAACCCTTAACAGAAATTGTGTCACCATGAAAGACACCAGAAAAAATGCTGACCAAGTTTTAAAACATTACAAATATTTAGGGATAAGTAGCCACCCAAGATAAATGATTAATTTCCTACTAGTAAGAATTAGAGTGCGCTAGTGTACACACATAGCGTACAGCCACATACATATCTTTTCCAACACTTGCATCTAACACTCCTTGCTTCTATAACAGTCAATAGTACACTGTTACTGAATGTATGTACTCTATGCTATCAGATATTATGGCTTTGAAATTCTTTAGAAGAATGTAAAGGCAGTGTGCTTTCCTGAGAATTTTTTTTTTTTTTTCTTCTGAGCGCACGGAACTTCTTCCCTGCGACACAAGTAGTCTAAAAATTGTCTTTCAGTTGGTTTTGAAAAAAAGTAACACTTTTCTAATCTACTGATATCTTCTGCAAGGATATAAAATAAGATTTTACTTGCAGTGAAATGTCTTAAAAGGCAAACCTCTGCTGGAGATGTATAGTAAAGTATTAATTCAGAAATAGCAAGGAGGTGGTTTCATGGTGCATTTCACACTATAGTTTTAATCTGTCAGCAGATCACCTTATCAGATACTTAAAAGAAACATATACTGCAACCAGTTAAATGGCAAAAATTTTTGGCATTTCATATACTGACTTCTGTTCCATTTCTATTATTTCTGTCCTCTCTTTTTAATTAAAGCAGAAAGGGGCAGATTACATCTGAAAAATCAATGCCTGCAGGTAAAACATGAAAGCTAAATTTAGGTACATGTTACGCAAATACAACTGGAAAAAACCTAGTCCACATTCAAATACGCTTTAGGTATTAGAATAACTTTTTTAATCTTCTAGGTCCTGACAATTATTTTGCTTATTTTTCCATTTTTCCACTTACCAGACAGTGTACGAGCATCAAAAGCTGTATTTTCAGTTTTGCCCTATGAAAGTCTTTTCAACAGTACCTATGTCTAGAATAAATTTAATTATTTTTCTCCTGTGCACTTGCATATTTCTGTATACAATTTCAATAAAAATAACTCTTAGTAGGAAGCATGAATGAAGAAGAGTGTGTGACATTTACAGCAAAGTGGCAGGATGCAGACTACCAGGAAAAGATAACTGAAGTCAATGGTGAGCACTTGCAAAACGTAAGCCCGTTTGGCAGAACACGATACTGTACTGCAGTTGGGAAACTAGATAACAAAAGGTTGGCAATGTGCATTCTGCTCTTTAATTGAAAAGATAGTATCAGATAAGCTAGCAGCCAAATAGTCACATCGCGTCTTTCCTCACAATAACATGGACAGGAATACCTGGCAGTACTAAAACTTAATGGTATTTTGTTTGGAAGAAAAACTAATCCGAACCGTATGCAAAGATGACCTCTCATTTAGATAAAACTGGATTTAAAAACTACTCCTTCTGGAAGAAAAAAAAAAAAAAAAAAGAGCATACTTCATTAAGACAATTTTCTGTAAAATGATAAGCATCTAGCCATTGTCAGATGTTTCATCGCTATAAAATGTAAGACTATCCCACTAGTAAAACTTTCTGAATGAGGTCTGCCAACAGACCTTAACTAATGAATTCAAGAAACAGATATAACAGTAAGGTTGGTTGTTTCGCAAATACTGCGATGTTCATGGTAATGTTCAGTTTTCCTTCTACCTTTTACATAAACTCTGGTTTAAGTTTGCAGTGTACATTTGAAACAAACCCTTTGGAGGAGCTGAAGCCTGTACGCTGGTGTAGGCTCTCCTCTTCAGTCTCTCCCATAATATTTCACACGAGTCGATACCGCAAAAGAAAGGCAAGTTTTCCCACAAAATAAAGTACTGAACCGTGCTTCTTATTTGGGACCTTGTACTATGACGTACTATGATTAGGAAAGATTTTTCTATGTTAGTTACATGTGAACAATCATAAAAAGAATCTAAATTCAGAAATAACAGATATACAGCCACTTTAAATTTTTACTGTTATAGGAGTATTTTCAAAGACAAAATAATTTGCTACATCATTGAGCCCTGCAGCATAAAATATGCTTGCACTAGTTATTGTTACAAAACATATAAAAGCTATTTTAAAGTAATTTCCTAGCTTTTGCCCTAAAAAGTTAAAGGAAAAGTCAGTTTCTAATATGGACAGCAACAAGGACCATACATCCATCATCAGGGTTTGCAGCCTGAAATTATAGCAGAGTCTTCTGTCAGATGAGATACAGGACATTAACTAGCAATAGAGGAGAGCTTTTATCCCAGAGAGGGAAATGGCCCCTGGAGCTAAGTGTTAGCTCCAGCGGCGGTCAGGGGCGCCCTGGCCCAACTTATCCTTCTCTTTTCTCCCACCCTGGAGGTGGGATCCGTGCCACATATTTGTGCCCCCAAAGGAGGGAGAAGGGTTGCTGAGACTATGGTTTTATGGAGTAAGCCTGGCCAGGCTGTCTGCCTCTCCAAGTTTCCCAGGAATTGTGAGAACGTTTTCTCCCAAGAGGTATTCTGAGAGGCCGAGGGGATGTAGTTAAGGACAGGAGGTAGGACTTCACTAACTTGCTTCTCTCCAACTCACATTGCTCCATCTGCTCTGTCAGCTCCCAGCATAATGTGATCTAATGCTTCGGTGACGGCCTGGGACTCCCTCCCTGGAACTGCCACATTCAGGCATTACATTGGCAGGTTAACACCATTTTCCTGAGAAAAATAAGCAAGCGACGGGAAATGATGTGTCCAAACTGCTTAAACTGAACTAAATCTGAATAAAATTGGATGGGATTAAGAAAAGGTGTTTTCCTAGCTCTAGGGCCTTTTCTCTTCCAGATTTCAAAGATTTGCAGTATAATAGCTTTTCTCTACCCCACCCTCCCCCAAAAGTCAAAGAAATCTTAAAATACCAAACACAATATACAAGTGTAGTAATTGACTCAAATTATAAAATTATAGACAGTGCATTTGCAGGAATTTGCATTTGAGGATTGTGATCCTCATTCTTTAACTCTACAGTAAGGCACAGAGGGCAAAATGGACAAATTCTGTAAAAAAAGAAAAAAAAAAAAAAAGTAGGGCACTTGACAGCGCAAACGAACTCTTCAACAGCAAAACCCAATTTTGTTCTGAAATCCGCAGCTGAAATCCAGTCTAGAACCTGTCGTGATCAGCAGATGTTACTGTTTAACTACAAGGAAGCCTATGCAAAGTGTGTTTGTGAAGCTCAGTCCACTATCCAGCAGACATTCTAACACTATAAATAAATGACAGCTTTATTGACAGGTTCGTCAGAGCCTTCATCACAACATGATTGCAACAGCCTTGAATTGCCACGTAAGGCACTTCATGCTATGCATCACTTCCTAACACCTATAATGAATAAAGAAAAAAGCAAAAGTACAATCAGAAAATATCTTTGCGTCCATACATTTTGTATATGTAGTCTGGAAAAATAGTATAATTTATATTTTATCAATGAGAAATCTTGTAAAAAAATGCTAAGGAAATGAGGTGGGTTCATTCGTACTATTTGATTATATGTACTCGATAGTAGAAAGAACTTTGTAAGTAAACTCACAAATATTTGCCATTTACTTGAACTACAAATTACAATGTAAACATAATTCCTACCCTTCGCTTGCTCTCTTCTAAATGCTAACTATAAGTACAGTTGGAGATTTACAGAGCCTTGGTAGAGTTTACAGATTTGTCTTTGTTGCCCAAAGTGATTCTTGTGTTCCAAGGAAGTGGTGGACGGATGAACAGCCAGCCAGATAGGCATGTGGCTACGAATGCCCAGGGAAGAGCGAAGGCAATAACATGCTAAGCCACATTAGGACTGCCATCGGCATCTGGTCCTTCCTCAACTGCCATTATGTCCTAACACTTGTTTTGCATAAGCTCAGTTGGTTTTTTTCCTATACAATTTTAATTTTATGCCTCAGTTCTGTGCTTCCATCCATTCTTTATTCTGAACCTCTGGAAGCGAACACTAAGTTTCTTCAGTGATTTGAAAATATATAAGTACTCACTTATTTGATTAGCTATCAAAATAAACATCTTAAATCTAAAACAAATTTTAAACAAAGGAAAACAGTAGTTTCTAGCTGTTAAACAAAACCAGCATGAAGCGTGGATCAAAAACTAACTTTCAGGAAGTAAATAATAACAATACAGAAAAGTAAAGTTCATACGAAAACAAAAATAAAGTCAAAGTTATCTAAGGTTTTCATACATAGACTGAGGAAGCCTTTTTTAAAAACTTCATGTTATTGTGCATACATACAAAACCTGAGCACCCGCCAACCAAAAAAGAGTAATAGACAGTTTTCTCTGTTACTTGCTTTCTGTGGTTTAGGTAAGACAGTTTTTGGAGCTACCACAGTGATTTACATCATCCATCACTTCCACTGCACTGAATAGAAAGTGTATAAACTACATATACTTTATATATATAAAATGTGTATATATGTAGACTTTATATATACTATATATATAAATATATAAATGTAAAAATATATATAAGGTCCAACCTCAAGTCATACTTTTGTCAAGTCCCACCTCACCAACCATATCACCAAACACCTTACGGACTACAGAAGGTTATCAACTGTTTCAAAGAGCTCTTTCCTTCCCATCTGCTTTTCAGGATGAGAAGGTAGTATTACTTTTTTGGAAAGTCTTGGGTTTTCTCTTCTTTGACATAAAACATTGACTGACTGTTGTTATAAAAAGGAGCTGGTTTTCTTTTCAGCCATCCTTTCTTTGTAATGAAGAAGACTTTAGCTCTTACCGTAGCATGTTTACTTTTGCTAAGAGGATAAAGTTAGTGCCAGGTCCCAGAAGAAATACATAATATGAAGAATTACCGAGGAATAAATTTGTAATGTTTTATTTTTTAACAGCATTACCTGTTTCTAAAAAGGAATATATTTATTTTTCACAAGTGAATGTGACTGCAGAGCACGTGAGCCAGGCCTTCCCTCCACTGAGTGAAGAACATCTTTTAAAAGTCTCTAGGACTAATGCCAGATATCTGATGAGTTACTGAAAGGCCAGTAGAGAAAGAAAAGGCAACACCTTCAGGTATGCCTCAGTAGCACTATTTGAAGATCTCCGTTTATATGGATCTCAGTAACTGGATAAACTTCAAAGTACCTGTCCAGTTATGCAATAGTTTATCTCAGCCATTGATGAGGGACTTGAGACTCAAAACGGACATTTTACAGACCACGAAATCTTTGGAACGGGTGCCTCAATGCCATTTTTTTTTTCTTGGAACCCACTCTTCAATGTGAAAATATCAAGACCTACCAAACATGCAGAAGCAGGGAAAAGTGAAAACCAGAAAAAAAGGGTCACAAATTAAAAGCTTGCAAAGGTGAAGAAACATGCAGTGCACAGAAATTGTGCTTCCAAAGGGCTGTCCTTTACAAGGAAAATCTTTACTCAGAAAAATTGTATCTGTCGGCATAGAACACTACTCAATCAAACACCAGCTATGTGAATTCACACGGTAAACATGCATTTGCACAGACAGTTTTAATGAAATAGAATACCTGATTACTTATTTGGGAAGTCTAGATACTTCCACTGTACTCAACAGTACCCAAAGTGCATCTCATTTGATCCAAGGCATCTACGCTCACCCTTCCAGCAAGAAGTAAGGGAAAAACAGGAATCTCAGGCCAAGGCTGTGCACTTCAGTCTAACACAGGTACCTAAAATAGGCAAATTTAGTGATTGATAATGCCACCCCTCTCTTTCAACTCAAGGGAGACAAATGCTATCTTAAGTTTTTCTAACGCTTCAGCACATTTCTTTCACAGTATTTTTCAGATGCAATACAGAAAATGGATATGCAACTTTGTGTCTTCTTTATTCCAGCATAATTGCATTCTCCAGTGAAATTGAAGAAAAAATACCCAAAAATAATGTTTTGGGGATAAAAAAAAAGCACTGCATTAAGATGTTCTTAAAGAATTTGGCACAGTTGAAAATACAACAGTTACCTCTGTTTAGACAACATTCCTAGGATTTGAAATATTAACATATCAGTGAACGAAAATTGAGGAGACAAATCAATAGCTTCACATGCTTTTCTCTTTTTTGTCTTTTTTTTTTTTTGCATGATGAGCATGTGCCTTAATAATTACTGTTACTACTCAGCAACCTGAATACCTAAAACTGCTTGCCAAAATTATGTCTTAATCTTTGTCAAAAATTGCACAGTCCCCTGAAATAACTTTTGTGGGTAATTAGTAATTTTGGCAAAGTTCCTCATTGGACATGGGACAGCATCTTCCCTGTAGATTCTTAGACTAATTACCTAAGGAGTAAAAGGCCAAACAGTTACAAACTTGAAAAAAAATGGATCTAAAAAAAAAAAGCACAGTTAATGTCAGAATTAACTCAAATTGGAAATCAAGATGTGGGCTTACAATAAAAAGTATACTGAACTTTGTTTAAAAACAACTACAGAAAAACGAATAAAAGTAATTGAATTAGAATCATAGAATAGCTTGGGTTGGAAGGGACCTTTAAAAGTCATCTAGCCCAACTCCCTCGCAATGAGCATGGACATCTTCCACTAGATCAGGTTGCTCAGAGCCCCATCCAACCTGACTTTGAATGTTTCCAGGGATGGGGCATCTACCACCTCTCTGAGCATTAAGCAAGCCATACCTAAAGCTCTGTACATGCGCCAAATTTTTCCTAAGGCCCTGTCATCAGAAATTTTATCAGTTACCCCAGTAGGTTCAGAGATATTTAAAAAATAGCCGTCTTATGGACTTCCTGGTCTTGCACTGCTGAATAAAAAGAGGACCAGAGCAAACAAATTTGAGCATGGGGCATGTGATCTTTTGTACTCGTAGCTGTTAGTTCATGCCCTCACTCTGTTTTGAACTGTTCCAGCTTGCCGTTTCCAAGACAAAATTTAAGCACAGTCTTAAACACAGTTCACTCCAGGGACCATTTCCCAACAAAACTGCAAGCGTTCAGATCCCACCAGCTCAGCTCCCAAGAGGCTCACCTTGTGTGTCCTCTCCTGACACACTGCAGGGCAGGCAAGGTACACCCGCATATACCCTTCATCTCATGCTATAAAAACCATCACTTCAGTGGGCCACAACACAGCCCGTGTACTACTTAGATAATTTGAACCAACAAGAACACACACAATCGCAATCACCAATTTGTCCTAAAAGCACAATGTCAGGACTCACTATGAAGCTGGAAGATGATGAAAATTACATATTCTTCAGTTGTTAAAGTTTATGAAACGGGGTCTGAATGGCAGCATTATCTCAAAGTTTAAACAGGGCTCAAGAGTATTTCTTATTAGTCTCAAAAGCATTGTTTGACATCTCTGAGTACTAGTTTATATTTCTGAAAAATGGGCTATATGTTTCAGAGAAAAACTGCACAGCCTAATTAACATTTAGAAAATGTTTTCAGGTCCTTGGAAGAAAAGCAAGATCTCATGTAAATTATGATATCACACGAAGTCTTAATTGGCAAAACTTCAATGACTTCAATTTAGAGAATAACTTAACCTACCCACTAAATTACTGATTTGCCTAAACACAAGGAAGAATCATTCACTCTCCCATTAATGAAAGACAGGTTTTCAAATGACACACTCTTGTAGGTGAGAACCATTTAGGTTACCTGGAAACTATCTCCAGAATTGCAGTACTTCAAAGCAGAGCATGAAACACTGACATATCAGGTTTTTTGGTGCCAGAAGCGTATTCTGAAATTAAGTGTAAAGGCCAGAAGCTAAAATGCTTAATCCTCTTATAATTTAATAATCCATTTTATTTAGAACAATGAGGGTACCACTATGTTTTTTCTTATCCATATCGAGTAGGAAAAACCCAGCGCTTGACAAATAAAAGCCAAGTTCATTAAAACTACATTTTCTACTACAAGAAGGAAAATAAAGCCCCTTTAAACATTGCCTTAAGGCAATAGACTTAGAAACATTTACTTAATCAGCGCTCTTAAGCAAACTTACTTAACAGTATTTCTCCATTACCATCTACTCTGAGAATCCTTAACTCAACACTATTGTAAATCCCTGAAAAGAAACAGTCAAGATGAAAGGCAAATAGACTAATGCATAATTGACAAAAGGACTAATGTTTAAAGGACGAGTAACACCAAAATCAGGAAAGCTAGGTATCATCTCTAGCACCTTAAAGCAACAAAGCATCCTTACTGCTCCAGGAATGAGAGAATTAAAATAAATTTTAAAAAAACAGTAGCCAAAAAAAAAACCCACCATGCCAACAAAAAAAAACAAACCAAGCAAACAAAAAAAAAACCCCAACAACAAAAAACACCCCAAAATCAAACAAAACCAAACAAACCAGAAAACCATCACCCCAAGGAATTAAGGAATTTACAAAGCGAGATGCATCTAGATCGTAGCTGGTAGAAATTGAGAAAGCACAAGACATGGTCATGAAGCTCAGCATAAAAAGGATCATTCCCCCCCCCAATATTAGCAAAACTGCACCAAGTTCCCTTTCTGCGCAGAAAAGCGGCCATTCAGGGGCAAGCTACAAAATCACATGCCAATCAGGTACACCGGCGAAGCGATGGCCCGGGCCCTCCGTGGTTTATTTCCCCTTGGATAGGAGTGATTAAGTCCCATTAGCGTCACTGGGAGGAAGGCATGCATAGCGAGGGGTGGGGGTTCCCTCCGAGGCCACTGCCAGTGGTCCTCCGGCTGCCCAGCAATTAACACGCAACGCGGTGAAGAAGGCAGCAGCTGCGGGAGAGAAAAAGAGCTGGGGAAAAAGATAATACACACATCAGACAGAAATGCCAGTTTCAAGCACAAGGAAATCTCACCATGTCTTTGGGATTTAATTGTGTATTTTAAAGGGGAACAGAAAAGAGCAAAGGGGGAAAGACGGGCTCTAACCCAAGCAGTATCAGGAGCTATAAAAAGGGACTGGAAATCAGAAACTCTTCCATAGCGGGCAACAAGCTCTGCAAGTTTCCATCATTTCAAACTCAGTGTTGATATGGGTCAGGAGGAAAATCCGTACTTTTAGGAATGTTTGCCGTAATCTGTTCTTTGAAAAATGACAGCTATGGAACGAATCAAGTCACTGCTGTGAAAAATCATCTGTGCTGCAAAAGGCAACTGGCAACTTCTCTGCCAGCTGGTATGTAAGAAACTATTCTATGTGAAGAAAAACAAAACATAATTTACAGAATATATTCATCCAAATTCACCAAAAGGTAAAATACATTTATTTTCTTGACTGTAAGTTATTAACAATTTCTCCTCTCAGATGTGAAAAAAAAAAAACCCAGTATCACAGCTGATGGGCAATTTCTAAATCTGAAAAATATTCTTAGAAATCACGTGTGCAGATTATCAGTGCCAATATCCATCACGTGGATCCAAGAGAAGAAATTCATCCACTAGCCTGCTCACCAGTAATCCTTTCAAGTTTATCCCTCAGTGAATACCTTATCAGAGTAGAATACAGGAAGAGACACAGAAAGGGCCAAATTCTTCTGAGATATATCCTCAGTGAAATTTGAAAGATAAGTACATACCATTTTAGGGCCATTTGCAGCTTCACATTTTAATTTAGTAGTTACATTCCAATCCATTTAAGAATAGCAATTTTGCCTACTTTGTTCTAAGTTTTGCAACCTATATTTTATATTCACTGTGTACATAATCTGCCTGGGGAGTTATTTACAGCACATAACAACTGACATAGCAAATCACTGCTTAGTCTCAGGTTAAAAAAAAATTAAAAAATAAACCACACAAACAAAACAAAACAGGATTACAACGGTGAAATTTGCACACATTAAAATAAATTTGCTGTATTTTTATCCTCTAAATATGCAGAAACAGTGATCTCTACATACACCTACAAAGCACAAATTATACACCTACAAAGCACAAATTATACACCTACAAAGCACAAATTAAAAATTTGGTCACATAAATATTTATTTTACAATTCCACTAACTGCGTAAATTTATTCCACAAGCTGTTAATCAGAGGTTCTGAAACAAAGATAATTTCAAGCTTGATCTCAGAAGTATAATGGAGAGAGGGATGTGTAATCTCTATTTGAACCAAACACTGCACATCCAACTAATGTACTGAGATAAATTCCGATCCATCCTGCAAATATTTATTTACAAGAACACCCAACGGAACTGGCCAAGGATGTCAACAGAAGCTCTATTTATTGACTTATGCTAAGTGCTCGCAAGACAAAAATCTGCTTATCTTTATTGATAACATGCTTAGAAAGCCAGGGGAACTGGACCATGCCTACCACTTCTATTCAACAGCACTCGCCAGGCCCACCTTAGCTACTCAGATGATTTGACCACAGCTGCAGAGCAAGTGGGAGAATAGTTCAAGTCACAAGTGCGAGCTATTAACTTTCTGTTTTAGCAAACGTACAAAAATTAATTTCATCTAAGGTGGTTAGCAACAGGAATTTTTGAAACATCTTATATCAACAGACCCTTTTTCACAGCAAAGAGACTTCTGTTTTCTCAGCTACACTGGATCAAATAATGTTTGACAAACGAGTCTTCACTGTAAAAATTACATGAGAGCACCCGTGTAATTTAAAGAATTAGGCTTGTTTCTAACACCTAAGAAATACCAGATTTAACTTAAAGCACATGCTTACATTTTTATAAAGTGAGATGTTTTTATAATTAAAAAATGATATTTCAGCTGCTTTTTGCAATCTTTCTCTGAATTTATATAATCAATTCAGCCTTGTTAACATTTCACACACTCTACCTTATTCAGGTTTCCTCTTATTCCAAACACAGAAACACTGATGACAGAAATCAGACACCCAGACAGAAGCTCAGATCAATGTTTAGTAAGCACGCTTTCAAAATATCCCCATTCAGAGAAGCACTCTTTATAAAGCAGACTTTAATTCCATCTGAAACCAAACTGATTTAAATTTCAGTAGAACTACTATCTGTGTTAGCCTGTTCCCTACTCTACCAAATCAGGTCACCTCAATGGCAGCGTTCAGTCAGTCTTTCTAGCCTCGGAAAACTCTATTTGTGCTAAATGGCAGGTAGGTATATTCGCAAATATTTTAAAGCTCACTCAAGAACTGTATCTCACAAATCACACCAATGGATGTTCAATATGCATTTTATTGTTCGTATGTTCTAAAATTGAAAAAATCATAAAAATAAATGCTTGTAATAAATTAGATATAAAGCAATGCAATTACTCCTACATACTTGGTAAGAGCTACTTTTTAATTCAACTGGATAGACAAAAATGAACGTATTTCTCCACAAACGCTACTTCAGAAAAATCCTGCCTATCAGAAAATATTCTACATATGATGCCACTGTGATTTCACTACACCGACCTAGTGTTTCACATGAGTGCACAGTGACAAAATTCCAAGCCAAACAAGCTGAAATAAAATTTGATGACGTATCTCTTCATCTCTCAGGTGAAGCTATGAAGTGGTAACTAGTTTACTATCAACCTTCCTATTAACATTCAAGATGCTCTATCTTTCCATCATCCTACACAGAGCCCCTCAGAACACAGAATCACAGAACGGTTTAGGTTGGAAGGGACCTTAAAGATCACAAACACTGATTCAGCATTTGGCACCACTGACAGGTGAGGGGGAGGTGGGCTAGCAACCTTTTTTTTTTCCACACCAAATCTGTTCTTAGTTGTACTATAGAGGTAAAACTAACAACTTTATCTTAATCTATAATTTTGTACTGTGTCTACAATAAAGCATTAAGGAGAAGAAGCTTCATAGAAGTACCTTCAATTGTATTTGAAAGGGTTGTTTTAGCAACTGATTTGACTAATTAACGCTGTTTACACACCGAGTTTACTGGAGTTTTTTTGCTTTAAGAATGGTTTATGTTGATTTAACTTTGAAACATTAGCATAAGGCGCTCTTAAACTGAAGCAAGAATGTCTAAAGATGGCAATGCCTCATTTAACTAAACTGAACTCTAAACCTACTTAATTTAATCACTACACTTTTCTTGTGTACACAAGTCCTTTGTGTTACCGAAGCCTCTTGAAAAGGTGTAGGCTTCAAGGATACCAAGAGAATGCTTGACGGACCATGCACCCAAAATGAACTGCAGTTTAGGTACACAAGGCTTTGTTTGATTATTCCCCCCTAACCAGCTTGCCCTGTACTAACAGCTGTTAGGACAGTTATATTTGCATGACAAGGAGGAAGAGATTTTTAACCATTCTGTGTGTAGGATGAGAAGAAATAAATACCCACTTTGCCACCACAATGAACATAACTTAGGCGAGCCATGGTTGGATAGACTAATATTTTTTCCAAAATCTATGCAGGCACTATATGAACACTCAGACACAGAGGAAAACAATAAAGGCATTACTCAGCCAAAAATTTACACTTAGCAAAAGGGATTTCATTTGCCACAGTCTATGCCTACGCAAAACGAACAAAAGAATATCTCTGTGAAAGCAAATTTCACGTACAAGCAATCTGCATAACGAGTTTTTCCTCCAGTAGCACTTGCCTTTTTCCGTATAATAGAAGCCTGCGTGGATGACAGCACACACGCTCCTGTTATAATGCCTTGGGAGAAAACCATAATTCAGCGAGGCTGGGCCCCACCTCACTTCCTTCACTGACAGGTGCCTGACGATCCTTGTGCCGAGGGCACGCAGCTGTGGCCTCCCCTCCCCTCCAGGGAGAGTTAACACTGTCCTCGCCAGCCACTGGACAACCCATATGGCTTGTAAAGAACTCTGTACACCTCCTTCCCATGTAATTTGCCTCTTGGGAGGCCTCTAGTTTCTTCGCCTTTTGAATCTCACAGTGTTTGCTCCCAGGATGCTCTATACCCTCCTTTCCAATCCCTTTTATAGCTTCTTCAGATTTTTATATTCGTGTACAGTGTGAGACATGGCTCTGTTAATCTATTGTTTTCTTCCTTACTATTCTATTCCCTTCCTTTTATTTTTACATCCAGATCAATAAACATGAAAGTGAGATTTTTCTCTCCCTTTTTTCCTATTTTATACCTCCCATCCCTGTGCCTATTCTCTCTCTCATTTTTCTCTCCTGCCTTTTCTCTCCTGCCCTTTCACCTCACCTTCCTTGCTTGGTAATCAATAACAACTGTCTAGATTCCCTAACAGCAGAGGGGAACCTCCTTTCTTCATCCAGGAAACAGGACACTGATTTAAGTGTAAGGAGATGCTTAAAATACAGTTGAACACCTGCCGAAGTTAGACATGGGCACAAATCCCAATTCTTTTTGCTATACCAGATCACACCAATTATTAACAAAGTGCATTCCTGCCGTATATTCCTCCTCTCTTTCACTTTCCAACAGAGATTTTCAGAGCCAAGACACAATTTCCTCTAATATACACCAGTACTTTACTTGGCTCTACATGAAAACTGAACATTTAAAAAAAACTAGGCAAAACCCTCACATTTTTCTTCTAAAGCATTAATCCATGAAATATGTGAAGTGCTTTCTGTGTGTCATGGCTGCCTCATTTGTCTTTGTTTCTAAGCGTGACCTGCATCAGAAGAAGGGAAGACGTAACAACTGGAAAATGAAGCTACCTGGGACACATGGACAACATCTACCTAAATTATGCATTATGTAGATTCGATACGTTTATAGATATGTGTAAATTACATACAGTTCTGTAAATTAGTGCATGAAAGAGTTCCAAAGTGACAGAGGGCACACTAGCAAACTATTGGAAAATTTCCTGGTGTGAAATTGGTCCATCCCAACCAGCACCGTGCCCGAGCAGCTGCCGGGAAGGGTAGGGCAGTTGAAACAACCCTTAACCCATGGCCAAGAGTAGGCAGCTCAGATACAGCCACAATTGCTGGAAAGAGCCAAAATTTACTAGCACAGACACTGGCCACTCCACAACAGCTGGCATCAGTATTCAGGGTCATTTTTAGGCATACAGACACAGCCGAAGAGATTCCCAAAGGATTTGACATGATTTTCCCCAAGTCTTCCTATTTTGCCACCTTACCCTACCATCAGTCCAACCCTGGAGGCTCTGCTGCTGAGAGAACTCAGAGATATCATGCTATCAGTACCTTCCTAGTGTGGCTGGGAAATCGTCTCCTTGCTATCTGCAGACTATCCCTTACAGCTGAGGCAATCAACAAACTTTTGCAAAAAGATGAAAAGGTAGTAGAAGTTTCATTACCTCCTGTGTGATTTCGTTTATAAAGCACACATGCAAAAGACAGTCCTTTTGCTAGAGGGAAAAATCCCAGTTCACTTTTGGCTCTCCCTGAATTCCACACCCGCCTCTGGTATCAGCCACGGTCGTGGGCGTTCAGTTTGATCCAGGATTTGGCGTCGACCTTCTATGGCTCTTCAGTACTAGTGTATTTTCCATCATCTTATTATTGCTCTGACATACTCATTTAGCTTTTTACATAAGCAAACTCTCATTTACTTTAATTTACTGCCAGAGTAAAGAACTCAAGAGTTTGGCCTATTATTTATTTATTTGACCTGATCTCTTGCCATACATGGGAAAGGCACTCTGCAGATAAGCACATCGTGCCCTAAACAGGCCAAGGGGCTAGGCAGGAACAGATTTTCTTGCTTTCACACTTGATTTCACACATGTGGCATGTTGTTTTCTTTTGTGACAATATTTTGTGTCTGTGTTTAGTTTGAAGGGGTTTTTTTTTGTTGCGCAAAGCTGGTTCTCAAGAAGAGTTCAGAGCTGAGGTAGACAGGGAGGGAGGCGGTTCTGAGAAACTAGGAGGACGACAAGGGAGCTTTGAGCCAGTCAGGAAGTAATTTCAGGAATACTGGATAAATATCACACTTATGGAAGAACTGAAAGGAGAAAAAAAAAAAAAAAAGAAAAGGAAGAAATCCAAACCCTGCTCTAACTTGCATAACACGTCTTTCTAGAGACAAACATATAAAAGCAGAAAACCACAGCATTTGTATGTGAGATCCATTTACTTCATGAAACCAACTAAAAAGCTATTATTAACATCAATTTTACAGAAATGTATCATTTTCTTATGAGAAACTTTTTGGTCTTTTTCCTTTATTTTTTTCAGCCAATATACCTGCCCGTAAGACCAACATAACTTGTAACATAGCCCTGCCCTGTATCAGAGACCTGAGTATCTGGGCGAACATCAGGGCATATTCTGTATTTTTGGACAGCAGCAGATGTGAAGGGTTTTGAATAAAGTATACGGCAACAGTGACATCTTTCACAGAAGCTTGGTTTCCCACCTAGAACCAGTGCTGGAATACTGCCACAAGAACTGCAAAAGTTCTTTGTCCTTACAGGCCCGGATCTCCCAAAGAAGGTCCTAACACGGTCCCTGAAAGAAATGGTTTTTGTGCACCATTTCCATTTTTGTCAACACCAACATATCAGCATATGCACTGAGTCACCGTAAATGACCTCCCAGGCCAGACATCCATCCATACAAATATAAATTTGCCTGGGCAAAATTTGCAAGAGATTATTTTTCTTTTTATAGGATTTCATTTGACCCCTCCAGTACTTCAGAAACAAAACCATTTTAAAGAGATCCTATTTTTATCCCTGTATCACAGAATCACAGAATGGTAGGGGCTGGAAGGGACCTCTGGAGATCATCTAGTCCAACCCCCCTGCCAGAGCAGGGTCACCTATAGCCTAGAGAGAAGGTGAATAAGGTAGAATAAATGACTAGGACATGATTATACACAAAGTACTTCACAGCAGAAATGGAGCCATGGGAAGGCTGGTTTTCTCCCTTTGAGCCTTCAAATCTTACTCAAGCAATCACCTTCTCAATATTATCCTTTTACCCGCTCTACTGGAGTTCTTGGACTCAAGGCAGACATAACTGTGAAGTTATAAATAGCTGCTGTCCAACTGCAAAGTTAGTTAAAACCACAACAAAAACCGACTCCACTGATACACTTTGCCACCTGCCTAATGATGTCTGTTAGGCTGTATTATATATGTATGCCTACAATGACTTACACTGCAATCCAACGACACTCAGTACATCACAAACATTGATGTTGACCATCATAAATTTTTATACTGAGTCAGAACAAAAGTATTTAGGACAACGATTCATTAGCTATAAGTAAAACAAAAGAGTCAAAGGGCAAATTCTGGCTGTACAGAAGCCAATAGCAAAATTTCTCCAAGCTTTTAAGCAACGCGTAAAAGTGGAGTAGTAAATGGACCTCTGACCAGTGCTTCTGCTTCACCAAGCTATTCGTATAGTATTACCATGTTAAGCTGTAACACAAGCCAGTCAGTTTTTACGTGAGTGCCTTCCTCAAAAACTTCTTCCTTACTCAAAACCAGTTCTTGTCCCCAGAAACTCCCAAAAATCTGTCATTTCCCCACTTTCTCGAAAAACAAGAGAGGAAACAAATCTTTTTCTTTCACTTATTCTTCCCTGCCACCAGGGTGGGAAAGCTGTCAATCCTGTTGGCTTCCCTACCTGCTAGCGGTCCCTCGTGGCCATGCAGGTAACAGACCATCCACCAGCCTTTACTGGTCGTGGCATTGGCAGGCAGTGGTCCTTCAGGACTCACTGGTGGCAGCAATGGTAAGCACCTGTCTGCAATATTCTGTTTATGGCATGACCAATTGAGTGGAAACTGGGTCACTTCTGAATACAGAAGATGACGCGGTAGGGGTATGCAATTGATTCTTGTGACAAAGGGTTCATCAAGTGTTGCCAAGATTAATTTAAATCCTCAGGCTTAAATCTGGAACGAGTTTCCCCTCTGATAAAGGATGAATCAGTTCTCCCCTTCTGTTTTTGGAAAACATGCCAGAGTCAGCATGCCAGACAGCTTCCATATACCAGGTACCTTCTTACACTCTAAAACGGAAAGAGGGAAGAAGGTATATTTAGGCAGCAAGTACAGAGAGAGGAGATTGCACTGGCTAAAATGCCCACGGCAGCAGCCAGCAGGTCCGCAAACCCTGCGTGGTGCTGATTCAGTGCCCCCACCTGCACTCCTGCTCACTCTGCCAGGAGTTACAGGATGGGAATTTTCTTCCAGCAGCTGCCCCAGGCACACTGGGCACAGTTACCTGGGAGAGCAATAACCAGCTGCCTTCAACTCTCAGAGTCGGTGGGAAACATTAAAAGCTGACTTAGGCAGATTTGGGGGTAAGGAGTGAAAGATGAATCAGTGCAATGCTACTTCTCCCTGGATTTTGTCTGCCATGATCACATCACTATGCCTGGAAACACCCTGAATGGCTGATTTGCTAATACATGTTAGTAATTTTTAAATTTTTTTTTTAAGCCTAAAAGATTTTTTTTTTAGGCTCCCTAGATGTTCTCTCCAGTAGAGGCAGTGGAATGTTGCATTCTAATGATTTTAGTGATCAAAGGAAAACGCCTATATGTTCATGGTTATTTTTGAAAATGAGACGGAGATAAAATTACAACCCAGAAATCTTCCACATGATGCTGCTGTACATCTCTCCAGTTTACACAATAGATAGGAGAGAGCAAGAAGTACTAGCGGAATATAAGAAACGGTTGTTTGAAAGGAAAACAAGAACTTGTGCGGATGGCATGCTTCATTAAACAGATAACCTAAAGATTTTTATTTTTCAGCATATTAAACAACTTCTTTTGTTCAATAATCTTTTTCACTATTGAAGTTATTGAAAAGCTTTTACATGACAAGTTGTCAGCATTCTATATGGCAAAAAAAACCTGCTAACTCAATGGGAGGCTTTCATAAATGTCAGTGCCAGGCAGACACTGGGGCATTATTTTTTTCCCCTACAATTAAGTAAATTCTCAGTATGTCAAAATGTTACATTATAAGAGCAGGTGAAAAAAACTATGAGAAAAGCAGTGAATGAATCGATTCATTATGCATCTATTCACTACCAAGTTCTTCCTTATTCTGCTACTTTACCTCCTAAACCTTCCAGTTAAGCTTTACATTTAGTCAGACAAGCTGTCTCCTATGAGTAACGAATAGATGGTTTTTCACTACGACGTAATGTCTTTCAATACAGAAGCACTACATAACACCAATTACATTTTCACTAGTTAGATGATAAAGGAAACTTTGATTGTGCTTTCTGTAAAAAGTCCATGGATAAGAGGTAAAAAAAAAAAAAAATGTAAAATGAAAAGCACATTTGAAAGTGAAACACATAAGTAAGCAGACAGTCATGTATATGTGTGATTTTTTTTGCTATATAATGCAGTGTGCTGGTTAGCAGCTTAATCAGCTGAGATCAAATGATTATTCAGCATCAGTAACCCCTATTATGAGTTGTGAATTTATTTTTTTTAAAAAGTAGAAGTGCGTAAATAACAGGACAAGTATGAAATTACTGAAGAAAAATTAACAAATTTTTTTTTAATAAATCTAATTTCACATGTGTTCATAAGCACTTCATAAGCTTTGTCCCGTAACTAAAAGGACTTGAATTTGAAAAGTTCATCAGATCAAAAAGTATTTTCCTTAGCCCTTGTGACATATTTAATTTTACAGATCTGTTGGTTAGGGGTTTTTTTAAGTAATGTATACAGCTCTAGGTTAAATCATTGGACACCTGTGAGGGAGGAAGAACAAAGGAACACTCAAAACCGCAGGGAATTGCCATATTCTCCATTTCAGCAGTGAGATAAACTACTGCAAGACACTGAGGAAGATGCAGAATAGCACCTGCATCCAACCCCGTACCCTCAGAAAATCAGTGATTTTTTCACTTACTCGCAAATATCAGTGCTGAATTGGGGCCGAAAGAAGAAACTGCAGAATAAAAGAGCAGATGGAAACCCCAGAAGAGCAGATGAAGAACTGCCAAGAGTGACTGAGGTGAAACAGAGCCAAATATTTTTATCAACTCCTAAAACAAGACATTCTTGGTAGTGAGATTAGAAGCTGAGCAATCACACCAAATTATGCTTCAACCTGAGATGAAAATTTTAATTTTGTTCTTCCAGCCAGTATAAACAAGAAAATAAAAGAAAAGCATAATAGGAACTTTCTAAATATAACCAACAAAACCAGAGACAGCCTTATAACTTACAAGCTCTGGAAGGGAAGTCCATTTGAAAAAAATAAAATAATAATACTGGATATAAAGGGGAGATGCTACACAGCAATTTTGTTTCACAGAGATAAGTGTGGCTTGTAAGATGAAAGTTACTTATCTGTTATTGTTTTATGGAGTGTTTGTTGTGCTGATGGAAAGCAAAGGTCAGACCAACACTAAAGCAACTTTAGCTGATTGTTCAGAAGTCAGCGTTCAAGTTTTTATTGCTGGGGTTTCTATTAACAAGCCCACGTTTTGGGCAAACTGAAAGGTGATGTCCTGTTCCAGACTACTGGTGCACAGTGGTCTGGCTCCGTGAGGTGCACTCCTGGGAAAGGTGTCTGTGATGGGCCGAGAGGGCAATAAAAGCTTTCAGGGACTGTTCGGGAATGAGCGTGCCTGATCAAAAAACCTGGTCTCTCCAAATTTCCATTCACTAAATGCAAAAATAAGAAATTGAGTTCTGGCAATTTCCCCCTAAGAGAGGAGGGGACAGAAATCCTGGGATTCATTAAAAACCTCTACTGAGTATTTTAACAGGCAGATTTAAAAAGATTCTGTACACAAAGGTTTGCATCATTTGGTTTTTTTTTTTCATAAAAAAAAAAAAAAACACACACAAGAAACCCACAACAAATATCATCCTGAGTGGAAACAAGGAGGACCAGTGTGGAAGACAAGATATGCATCTTGGAAAGTGAGGAACTGTAACGCTCCCTTTTCAACCTAAAACTATCTGGAAAAGTGATCAAACCATCAGAAGAGACCTGTATGTTTTCGAATACGGTGTTTGTACCAAAACCTGTCCCTGACATGCAAGAAGAATGACCCACTGTGCAGGGGACCATTTAACTGGGCTATAATGAATTTTAGCTTCTTTAAGAATTACCCAACAACTCCTCCGCCTCCTACAGCTGGTCCCAACACGTTGCTCCATCCTCACCACTCTTCCCGTGCCCAAGCGTTGAGAGGCTGAACAACAGGAATTGTCTTCCCACGCTGCTAAGCGTTCAGAGTCCCCGACAAGCCCCAGCTTCACCGTGCTTCCTCCTTAGTCCATCTTAACACCACTGTTCATCGGGGAAACGGAGTCCCCAGAGAGCGAGTATTTGCACTGGGCGCTGGCAACGGGCAACGCAAGCATTTAGCTTGCTGCCGATGAAAGCTAAGAACCCTGCAGCCAGATCCAAGAGTAAGGCCCTCGATGACAGATATGACACAGAAACAACCACCTGTTTTCACTGTTTTACGTTGCACGACATCAAGCAACCGGAAGTGGTTTTTAGCCATAAACAGAAGGCCCAACTAGCGAGGAAGATTTTTTGGGCAGCCCGAAGTGAATACTCAAAACTTGAGCGCACACAAAGGTTTGCTGAAACTGACTTGATTACGTGGTTGTCTGCCACTTTAAAGCAGAAGCAAAATATGTATATAGTGAGGACAATACTTCATATGCTGTTAAAGAGGCTTTGTAATGTGTGCATAAGCAGTGCGCTTTGGAAAAAATCAAACCAGAAATGAATACACACCAAGCGCCTGCAAAATCTGAACTAGTGATTACAATTTTGGGACAGACAATTTGGCACAGACACATTCCTACTGATAAATAAAAATGTGGTTTTGAAGGCAGCCGAATACTGCACTTCACTGGAGAATTTGCTTTCATTCTCCCACAAAATAGTCCATCAATGCATTAGCTCAATACTAAGCTTTTTTTTTTTTTTTTTTATTACTAAATGAACATGTTTTATGTTTGCATGAGATACGGCTGACAGCTCATTTTTCCCTTGCAGTCAACTCAATCTCATCCAAACTATTAACGTAACAGAGTTCCAAGATAGATTTGCCAGTGGATGTTAAGTTAATTCCCACTGACTTAACTGAGGACAAAACTCAGCCCTTAAGCAACAGACAAAATGTTAACTGGTACGGCTACTGACTACAGAGAGTCTGCTTCCATTCTATGAGAAATAGTCATGAAGCAATATATTTAGGAGATCAGGCAACTTATGTAATGTTCTCACTGTTTTTATTAACGTTTTCAGCGTGTACTTGCAGTTCATTTCCGTATGGCTTGTTTTGTTAGAAAATGAGCTCCTATAGCACAAACATATTTCTGCAAGTACAGTAACTGGACCAAAATAAAGACATACTTTTTTCCCAGGAAAAATATGCATACTACATAGAACAGTAAACATTTAAAGCAAGTCCTCTTCAAACACGAAAGTGTCCCCCGGGTAGATTTTACAACTCTTATTTTAATATTAATCTGTTTTGTAAACCAGTGAGGTGGCTGGCAAACGCTTCTGCAAGATTTTTATCTAGAACAAATAATGACAGCAATTTCCCATTTTTCATTTATGTTATCAAGTTCCATAAAGTCTTCACAATTAAAGCTCAAGTTCGTGCACTTATTCAGATTACGGTTTATCTGTGAAACCGTCTCTGTGTCAACACAGACTACAGCTAAATGTCCCAACACCCTCGGTTTTAATTGACCTTAATGGAGCTCACTGAAAAAGAGCGAAGTCTCGCTTTGTAACTACGTATGTTCGTATCAATAGCACAAATGAAGCAGCCATTTCATAACCAGAACTTGCAAATGTTTTAGCACAATAAGTATCCTAAGTCAAAGCTGATGATCTAAAAAAAATTTCAAACTGCCACAACCATCCATACACATAGGAATGAAAACGCAATATCATTTATATAAGCAACAACTGGAATAATACCTTTAGAATTACACACTTTCTTACTACTGTTAACTTCTCTGTTGAACAGAAACTTGACAACTCCAGTCAGGGCATACTTCAACAGTCTCCCTCAGGCAGTCCTCCTTAGGAATATTTTTATCTCAATTACACTTCTACAAGCTTGTGAAGTCCTGACAAACTTTCCTGACAGATGTTTCACTGAATGCATCAATAAATATCAGTTTATTACTAGCTACATTCCAAAAAATCAAACCCAATCAATCCATAACCAGCCTACATACAATTGCACAACTCCCTCACACAAACTTGCAGTACTGTGTGTCTACTAAAATACCTATTTCTTCCTACATGAATGTAAGAAAACTGACACCAAGATACTCTATTTCACAGAGAATTAGCAACTTCTCTGAAAAGAACCACAAACTCAGGAAAGCAAAACCCTCTAAGGTAAACTACAGATGTGCTATAATATCATAAGATAAATACAACACATTGAATACAGATATTAAACAGCTAAATAATATGATGTGCAACATTAGGAAAACATAACAGGCCAGAGACTGCATACCTGGCTGAACACTAAACATCCAATAATGGACCCAAATCCTTGCTTCCAAAGTCAGGATGAAAATAATGTAAATAGCTGAGACAATTTTGCCCTACTTCATGCAATAGCAGAATTTGTTAGCTTGCATTTTTCTTCCAGAAAGAACATCTACATCTAACTGCAGGGATTCATTTAGATCACAAGTGGTGAGAATAGCCTCTCTTACATAAAAATAAAACTACGGGGGAGGAAGAACCCTACAACATGGAAGCAAAATAGTCCTTGCTACGAGAAAACATTACCAAGCTTACAATTCTCTATCAGTTACCATTTAAGATAAAAATTAACTACACAAAAAAATTATTAGAACCACTAACAATGTATTATGCTTGTTAACCAAACCTAGCCCTTTGGGGAAAACTAGGGGCAGATTTTGACTGAAGACAGCAGAAACTGCAAAGCCTTAAAATGAAGCTGATTTTGGCTCTTCCTCTAATGGCTAGTTTTGCTTCTGCAAGAAGCAAAGCATGAATAACATAGGTACTTTGACTTCATACACTTGTACTGTATATACTTTAAGGCAAAATTTTGTGTGCTGTCTAATCAGTTGTTTTATACTTGGCATAAATATATTTCCGTGTCTATTACCAAAAGCATATTTTTATTATTCTTCTCTGAGCAGCAATTTTAACTAAGTCATATACTAGCTTTTAATATTATTTTGTTGTGATTGATTACAACATATATGAAAATTGAACTGAACTGAATCTGTTATGTTGAATTAGTGATCAAATCTACTATCCAGTTATACAAGTATCCTTAAAATTCAGTTACTGCGTACCTCATTCTCACAAATACTTTTAAAAACCATATACATACAGTCGTATTACATGTAAACATACAATCACACTGCCCTCTGTAACATTTAGTGTTCCCTCCCCTTGGAGCCCAAAAAGTTGCATTATTTTTTTTTTCCATTTATTATGTGGGACTATAGGACATATTTTTTAAATAACGAGAAATTCTTAACCGTGGACACTGACAATACAGGCATGTTAACAGTACACATCAACATTTCTCCAATGTTAGTTAAAAATCTTAGATTTTGTGCCGTGTGTACAAAGGATGAGGAATAGTTGTTGGCATCTCACCATTGTATGATTCTATGATTGTCCCCTCAGAAGAGCAGGTTGACACAGGAGTCTCTTCTCCCTCTTCTTCTGAATCAGGAGGAAATATGGAACCTTTTCCATATTGGTTATGGAAGGTTCTGTTACCTCCAGCTTGGAGGTAACAGAAAGGGTAAAGTGGCATAGATGGCGGCAGGGAAGCAATGGGCATAAATGAGATTTCCCGACTTTCAGCTTTCAAAATCAGGATCTTAATACCAAAAAACTGCCACCTCCACTTTCCTCCTGTAGCCAGCTCTCAGAAAATGGCATCCGCTCTGCCTCCCCTAGTGCCAAGTCTCACAAGGCACAGGTATCAACACAGGGAGCACTGCTTGTCAGCCAAGGGGGGCTCCTCTGGGAGAGCTCTGAGCTGCCTTTACAAAGGAGACTGCAGACGGACCAAAGGACCACTCGACAAGATGGGCATAACCCAGCGGTCCTGCTTCCCTCAAAGCAACAGTGACCTCAACATCGGGCCTGCACAGCAGATTGCAGGCTAAAAAGCTGAAAACTCTTTCAGGGGGAGTAGTGCTGGTTCACATCACCCTCTCTGATGGTACTCCACGGAAGTCACACCAATTAAGTTTACATTCAAATTCCGGAAAGCCTGAACGAGGGATAGACAGTAAAAACTATGAGACAAACTAGCAGGAAAAAAAAAAAAAAAAAAAAAACCAAACCACAAGCTGCAAAGTCTTTTCTGTACTTTTTTCCATCTATCCGCAAAACTTCCAGCTGGACAGCTGCTTGAGAACGAGCCCTTTGAAAGATGACACACACACAGGACTAACTATGGTGAGTGTTTCCTGTCTCCAGGGAATCAAGAACATTTTTCCTCCTGGATGCATAAGGCAAAACAAGCCAAATATTAAACACTGTCCCAGTATCTCTTCTATTATAGAGAAAGGCTATAGGGAAATGGTGTACATTTCACCAAGTTTCCTTTGAGTCAGATGCGAGTTTCTTACATGCCAAATGTAGTTAAAATAGGAAGTATAGAAGCTGACAGTAACAACTGCACCAGAAGTTTGGTGCTGTGGCTTTAATTTGAATCAGAGCTAAGATAGGATTCTGAATGTTACCGGGTTTAATAAGTAAGTTAGAGAAAAATGTACCCAAGACAGATTGAAAAAGACAAAAATTATTAAAAAATCCTCTTCTGTACATAGAAGAGGACAGATACATCATATATGGATATAACACTTAGTAGCATGTCTGCAACTCACATTTCATTCTCTTAAGAGGCATAGAAAAAGCTTTATTACACTATTTTTATACTTTACAATAAAACTGTATTTAGAACTTCGTATGTATACTAATTCATATAGTAAAACTTTTGGAAAAAAAATGGAAAATTAGTTATTGGACTGAATGCATATGTAAAAGCATTTTTATTTTGAACGTGTCTTTGGTACTTTTTGTAAGGCACGCCGTACTATCTTCATTGTAGTAAATTAATTTACCCAATATGAAAATCCTAACATACTTCAGGCCTTTAACGTCCCTTAATTCTCGTTAAATTCACATTAACAAATGTCAACATGTCTACCGCTCTCTATCATTAAAAAAATAATCTCAAAAAGTAGAAGAGGACACCTAAAGCATTACAGCGTTCACAGGAAGGCTGGGTTTGTCTTGCTACCACAGACTTTCTAAAATTCGCTCCACTGGCCCCTCGGAACTGCAGCAAGTGCCCTCCAGACTCAGGGGGGAGCTGCAGGATTTATTCCCAAACACAGTGTGGCACACAGCCAAAGGAGTCATTTAGCGGAGTTTTTGGCCAAGCAGGAAAGTGTTCCATTTCTTCTGCCATTCATTGAGACCCACGAGGAAACTGAGACAGGAAGTCAGGCTTCCAGATAATAGGAGTGTTCCTAATGATGTCCTTTGGCTCGCAGCGCAGAACAGTTCCTCTATGCTTGCCCTTGCTACAACATCTCTCTATATAATTTCCCACTGTAGAGGGGGAACAACAACAAAAGCATTTTAAATGAGTTTTCCTTTGCGTCCAATTCACAGGGCCCAGTTAAATTGCATGGTTTATCTGCTTCTGCATGGTGTATGAACAACAGCTAATTGTTTCTTAAAAACAGCTATTTATGCTTGAAAATTAGTCTAGCGTAACACCATCTCGAAAAGATTACTCCATGCCTACATGTAACCTCACAAAACACCAAAAAGCTAAATACTCCCCAACTACCTGGTGACATCTTGCCTCCATTGTAAAGGACTGTTGAAAAAACATAACTCCAGTAAGTCTCAGTAAAGTGGCCCTAAATATAATTTTACCTCTGGTTCAAATTCAGACCTCATTGAGTGTCACCATGCCATTCATCTCATTAAAAGTAACAAGAGATCCTGTGAGGGACTGCAGTCTGGGTGAAGAATTCAGCCTTGTACGTTGCAGCACATAAACATACTGCATTTAGTATTCCTGCATAAGTGTGCCAGGAAACAAATCAGATAGAAAAAATGAAGACACTTCTTTATGACAAAGGAAAAAAAACAAACAAACAAACAGAAAAAAAAAAACCTTAATTGGCAGCTGTGTGTTCCTGCCCTGGGCACAGTTCCCTACTATAGAGTCCACACCATGGCCCACCTAACACAACCCAGGGCCTATGACACATCATTAATGCACGCTCTTCTGCATCCCACCTACGGGATCTGCTGTATCCCACAGCAGGATACGAGACAGTGTTATTGTAGCTTAGATGGCCCAAAGAGATGAAATTCAAGGTTTGCAAGGAAAGTAACTATATTTTCTTACATCAACCTTACAGAAAGAAAAAGTCTTAAAACTTTCAGATATGCAATCTTTACACGCCATGGCATTTTACAAGGTGGAAGAACCACTGAACAATCCACAGCAGCGTGCAAGAGCAAAACCAAAAGACCTGTGGGAGAACAATTCATCCATATTTAACTGAATGACATGCTGGAACAAAATACCACTGGGAATGCTCATAGGTGTATCATTGTTTTAATTAGAAGTTACTACCTTAGCAGTAGCTGAATACAGAGAGTGGTTTGATCTGCAGTCAAAATTCACTTACAGAAGTTTCTGCTGGAAATTGCCTATCTACAGCTGCAGAGGGCTTAGCACGTGATAATTCTCCTTTCGTTTGCATCTCACTTTTTACCTGGTTACTTGGCTTCCCCTGGCAGATAACCCATGCAGCCCTTTTTGATGTAGGTTTATTCCCTTTGACTTCTCTAGGCACCTATCCAACCTTAAACACTCATACCTGTGACTTTTCAGACAACAAGCAGGAAGCAAAACAAAATCCAAAACTGATTATGAAGAGGCAAGGAAGGAAGGAAGGAAGGAAAGGTGCAGTGCGTGTTCGGCAGTGCTCTGGGGAGGCCGAAGTCCCTGCACCATCTTCAGTGCAGGAGCAAGTCTCGTGCATGTTCCTTTCCAGTGGACAGCCAGCTGTAGAGAGGGTTTATCTTCATACCAGAACAGCCATACAGAACTAAAAGGAATCAGAACTGATTAGCACATAAGAATGGGGATGTTAACTTGTTTCTTTAGCACGTGCAAGTGGATCCCAAACCTTATCTACATCTTTGCTGATTTCCATGATACATCATCTGCTGGTTGGAAGGAGAAGAGAATTTCTCCACGGATAAGACCTAGGACATTTTAGGTCAATGAAGCCAAGCCAGAATATGCGAGCACAAACCAAGGGTCAAATTATTTTTCTTCTTATGTAAGATTATCTAGTTAGAACTATTACTATGCATGCTAAATTTTGTTGATTTTTTTTTCCTTAGGGCTATTCTTTAGTCTGAGTTTGTTCATCATTAGGAAAGGCAAAGAAAAGGTTTACATTTATAATCAAGTCTTTCTAGAATTACTAGATCACTGACTGCAAAAATACATTATACGTGAATAAATGCTGTACAATACTTGAAATAAATCGAACTTACACTTTTTTAAAATCTCAAAAAATAGCCAAGAAAAATTAATTTCGCCCAAGTTGAAAAAACTATCATGACTTTAGCTGTCTCTACACATCGATGACCATAAAATAGCCTCTCTAATTTCTCTCTAATAACATTTTTAGTTTTAGCCCCCTCAAGATCTGCACATCTCCGTAAATGCAGTTACTGATCAAGGATGCACCTCTGTATTTGGCTCTCTTCCATAATGCAAAAGGGGGCCTATGTTATAAATTCTCTTTACCCAAATTTCACTTCTGCAGACACACCGACTGTGATCCATCAGTGCCATAAGTCACACTTAATTCAGCTTCTGTATTTTCACCTGTACTTCATGCATGAAAGGGCTTCATCCTCAAGTACGCAGATAAAGGACTGGAAAAAAAAAAAAAAGGAAAGCCCTCTCCTACACTCTCTTGTCTCCACCCCTCCTTCAATTCAGGGATCAAAAGATCTACAAACTGTAAAAGGAGAACCTTTTCATGATGGGCAAAGGTTTTTCTCCTTCCTTCCCCTGCCAAATAACTCCAGAAAACTCCGTAACTACATAACTAAAGCCAAGTAAAGGACTTTCTTCAAACAAAAATCCTTAGTCAAATCTAGACACATTTATCACCTGCTGCTCTCACTCAGGCCATGATTAAAGTTCAGCACACTGAAGAAACACCCAGAAAGAAAACAGAAGTTTGTGAAACACAGAAGTTACAAACTATGTGGTTAAATGTGAGATCTGCAGTGAGTTAGACTATGTCATAAGGATACTTAGGTCTATATTGCAATCTGGAGTTCTTGCAACCCATCCAAACTATACATAGCTTTTAAAAAAAAAATACACTTTCTGCTCTGTTTTTATTTTACTATTTAACTAATTATTCAACTTACTAAATACATCAGGATACTAGTACACCTGTTCCTCCTAGTTTTCCAAAATCTCTTTAGCTTCTAGCAGCCCCTGGGATAGGAAATGTTTTAATTTTGGGTTCCTGTAAATTACTGAAGAGACTTTCAGTGCTTGTCAAACTTTAGCTAATAGTACATGTTTTGGTGATATCATCACAAACTACATTGACATCGGTTTCACATGCCTGCTGTATTTTGTAACAAATGGCTTATTATCTTTGACTTTACATTTATTGAAATTACACAGATAACGAACTGTATATGCAACTGCAACCATCGTGTTCGTCAGCATCTTTAGCCATTCATCAGATTGAACAATTAATAAAGTATTCAGCTATGACAAGAAGAAACCCATCTCTAAAGGCTGAGAAATTATTGCAGTAATCTAAATCCAGTCTTATCCTGAGGCTTCTTTTGAGGGGAAAAAAAAATAAAAAATAAAATTCAGATGCTCTTGCAAGCTGCTGGATTTTTTTCACACCCCAGTCCAGCAAGAAAGGACCTGCAATCACAAGGTCACTGAATGTAAGATTTCATGATACTCTTGTGTTAGTGATGACAACTACAGAAACTGGGGCAAAAATCCAACTGCCTTCATTAATGTGCCTGCAAAGCAAGTGAGCACATGAATACAAGCGAGCCATAGCCCAAGTACACAGGAGCAAGTTAGTCAGCTCTGCACTTTATTACTTATTCACCTATAAATATTATCTCTAAAGTAACTGGAAACATTCCCACTGAGTTCAATAGCCTCTAGATCAGGTTTAACACACAGATTAACGTGGCGCTTCCCACTGGGGGGGGGGGGGGGCGGGGTGGGCACGGAGGGGAGGAAGGAAAAAAGCACCCACACGATCTGTACGCACAACTTTAAAGATCCTAAATAGATGCTTCTACAGGCATCTATGCTTCAATGACGCTTCCTTAGGTAATCAGGTGAGCATGTGCACACATGTGTTTAAAGGTAAGCATGTACACAAGTGCTCCACTGGACCCATAATGAGCGTCTATACACATTAGGGACATGCAGTTTCCTTCTCGTGTGCTTGCATACATTCATTTCCATCACATACAGTTGGTCAATGCATTTACAGTCATACTGAGCCTTGAAATTCATTCACTTCCCAAAATAGCCAAATTGCATTTATCTTTCAGGCATGCTACAAGACATGAGTTTTTGAAATAGCATTTAGGGCGGGCTAAGGAACAAAGGAACTGCAACACTGGATCAGATCCAAGGTCCTGTCTCTGACAGCAGTCACCACCAGCTGCTTCACAGAAAGAAACAAGAATCTGCAGTAGGTAGACAAGGATAAATCTTGCCACATGTTAGGGTTCATCCTGGTTTCCAGCTACTAAAGACTGGCTTGAACTCTGAAGCCTTAGGTATAATATCCACTTGAAAATGTTATCATTATTAATTATCAGTGATATATCCAGATACCCCTGCTATCTATGTCATATCATATATGCAAACACTGCCTCGGTGGAATCCTTTAAGCAGACTTCAATCTAAAAAAAGTTGTATAAAAAACGCCACGTATCTCCTTGTCTCAGTTCTGAATTTGCCACTTCAGAATTTAACAGACTAATAGGAATAGAAACAAAAAACTTCTTTTTTATCTTCTTGTATAATTTCTTAAGTTGTACATGTTTATCACATCTCTTCTCTTTCATCTTCTAACTTGAACATGTTTTTACCCTGTTTTCATTAGTTTTTCCAATAATCTAACCTTTGTGTAATAAAACACTTATCTGCATGAATCTGGTTCCTTAGCTACTTATAGGCTTGATTATTATTTTTTTGTCTGAGGGTCTGTTCTTGGTTTGTGGGTGTTTTTTTGGTTTTTTTAAAACATTTCTTTTCCAGGCGTGAAAGATTAATCTATATTAGTTTCAGAACATAATGCCATTACAGCGTATCAGTAACAACAGAATAAGGATTCCAGAATTTAGTCCTGAGTCAATTGTCTTGAATAGCTGCACAGCTAAAAAAAGACTGAGCAGTTTATATGATGACAAAAGGACAGACTGATGGACAGATCAAAGATCCTGGTACTGAAATGAAGAAGATCACAAAAAGATAGGTAACATACCTTCATCATGACACTGGTAGTTTTGCACGGAAACACTCTACGTTCTTACTCAGAAGCGGGCTAAGTGGATTTCCTGAACACAAAATACCTAATTTATCAATTTGCCTATATGCACGTAACACCTTTACAAGGGATGAAATAGACAATTGTAAGTCTGGAAACAGTTGACGAGTAGTGAAGCTTAACCCACCTGCAAATAAAACTGAAGTAAGAGCACAATTGTAAGAGTAACGTTGAGTAAGGGGGAAAAAAAAGCGAGTACAAGTAAAAATGAAGATGTATGCAAATTTGTTATAAATATAAGGACATTTTAGCAGATGGAGAAATTGGGCAGTTCATCGTCATGTTCTCACACCCGCAGAGTTGTTCTAAAACTACTCTTCATGAAAGCAAATATAATTGGCTGTGCGAGTAAACTGTTTAAATAAATCTTGATATTATATAAGAACCATCTGAAATTAATTTCTTTACTTATCTGAGTGCATCATCTGGAAACAGAGAAGCTCTGCCTCTTGGCTACTCTTTCTAGAATCGCTATGCCCTATTCAAAATTCTTTCTCCTTTATTGGTGAAGCAGAAAAATGTCGAAGGTCTTGAGTGAAGCAATACCCACGACAGCAAGAACGTACCTAACTAGCACCTAGTAAGATGTCAGACACCAATAAAATGGATTTGTTTTTGTTTAATAACAATTAGAGTTATTACTAGGAATATATTTAACTGCTGCTACCAGCATGAGAATAACATGACCCATCTGCACGGCTCTTTAGATGCATCCTTCTCAGCTGATGTCCAGGGCCCCTCACTTCTTCCAGGAGCTGATATTTGAACTCCACCATACAGCTTACAATATCCCAGGAGCACAATGTAGCTGGAGAGATACTGACACCTTTCAAATGCAGCAATGTATCTCTGTCATTCAGTGTTTGCAGGAAAAGGGATGAAATTCATCTGGACAGCAAGACAGATAATTTCTGAATTCAGATTTAAATGCACTGAAAATAAGTTTTAAAAATAAACACTTTAATTTGCATTTTTGTGCCCTGATTTTGTTGATTATTTGCTGATGAGATAGAGTTCCAATACTTACTATTCCTTACTATAGTACTAAAAAATCTTGTATTCTGACAATGACATATGAGAATACCAACCTAGAAACCTCTGAAAGTTTGAATCCTGATAGGATGTGCCATCAGACTGACAGTGACAGTCCTGGCACAGCTGAACTTGTTTTGCTGGCTGGCAACAACTTTTAAAGCATGATTTATGACTATTTTAAAAATTAAAACTCACATGTAATTTACACAAAATTTAAGCAAAATTACAATTTTAAGTGTTTCATGTAACAGAAGTTGTTGCTAAGAATTTTCATGTGCTTTAAATGACTAAAAGGATACTTCTGACCAGGCTTATTGTTCTGCAATATAATTTATAACCATCAATAGGAATAAAAAAATTTCAAAATCAATTGCTAGTCAATTATTGATAGACTTTATCTAAATAAAGTATATATAGCAGAGAAGCTGGTTAAATACACACTGCATATCCTCTTAGGCATCGTATTTCACACACCTCAAGAAAAAAATTAGGACTTATTTTAGAACAAAATTGATTTTTTGGTGTTTTGGCCTTGACAATCTCTGTTTTTAAACATTGAAGGGAAAACCCACAAACCTACATTTTGGCGCATTATTGCTCTGTAAGAGCTATCTGATTGCGCTCAAATATTCTCAGACATTTGATGCCCACAGATTTATAGTCCCTCAAAATTTGCACTTGCAGACCATTACTCAGGCAAAAATCCCAATAAAAGTCATCTGAGAGTACCCGTATGAGGAGGAACCGTCCCCGAAGCACTCTGCAAGAGCAACCACTCACATGGGTGGCACACCTGCTCAGGGTCACGCACAGACCCTCTACATATGTCCACGGCACAGCCTCCACCTTCACGCTCCCCAGCTCAACCTGTTCCGGTGCATTACTATTTATACAAGTTTTCCACTTCAAGTACTTCGAGCACTCTTATTTCTATTGTTCAGCAAGGACAGTCTTCACATCAGATTTTCGTATTTAGGTACATGAGTCCAACAGAGACAGAAGGTTCGCGTATGTGTTCTGTATAAATATTTAGAGCTGGATATTTCAGGGTTTGACGTGCAGTGTTTAACAGATCACTGGCAGCCCACTAAGCTCTCCAGCACAAGGCCTCCGAGAACATACTGGTCATGCACAGCCCACCCAGTCGTCTCCTCCTCCTCATTTCCAGCTGTGGGCATAGGTGCCCAGTTTCTTTCCTACCGAACTATCAAAGCACTAGAGACTATCAAACCCTACAGAAACCTGACGATGAGATAGAAATTCTATTTGGAGGCAATAACCGCTAATTGTAAGCAAGAGAATGTCAAGGGGACAAACAGAGAGAAGAGGACTAGGTGACCGGTCAAGCCGCACAGGGAAAAGCTGAAAAGCAAGTAAAAAGTGCATTCAGTGGAGGAGGGAATCCAGGAGCAAGGAAAGTTGTCATATGAACAATGAAAGAGGTGACAGGGAAAGAAGTACATGATCAGCAGACACGAAGAATGAATGCCCATTAAAACACATTAACAGATTAGCCATTAGCTTTTCCTTAGCCAAGAAAAACATCCTGAGAGAACTAAAAATATCCAAAGATTTCTCTAGTCACACTTTCAGTTGCTATAGCTCTGAAGGGACGTAATAGGAGGTGGACAGAGGTTGTTTGTGGTCAGGAATGGGAGGAATGGACTGCATTCAATAATGACTGGGACAAGTAGATAAGAAAGATCTTACGGAGGCTGAAAAAAGTCTGAAAAACACTAAGAAACGGTGCCCATTCTACTGAAAGCTTTGAAAGCCCAAAGCTTAGTTTTGCTCTGGAGTACTCTTAGAATCATCATTCCTATCTTTCCTTCAGATATTTAAAAAAAAAAAAAAAAGAAAAAAAAAAGAATGTTGCACAACCATAACATTTTTCCTGAGTCTAAAGCTAGACCATAAAAACCTATTACAGTTTCAGGATAAACACACATCGTCTAAACAAAGACTAGAGATTTCTCCCCTTGTTTAGGTTATTCACTGACATAAAATTTAGAGGACTGTAATGCATCCAGTTAAGAGGGGAAAAAAAAAAAAAAAAAAAAAGGTCTGTTTTCCTCCACAATGCCCCCTGTGCCTTTGAAAACCAGAAGTTGACTCTTCCATTTTACAGCCCTTCTGTCAATACCACGCACCGCAGACATGACCGTTTCTCTCCAAAAAGAGAGAAATGGAATTATGTCATAAGCCTATCAACCCTGTTTTCCAGAGGGGCAATAAGAATGATATAAGGCAGACATCCAGGTGTGGTGAATGTTTCCGAGCTTGCCTGGGGGACCTGATTCCAAGCTCAATTAGATTTGTCAATTAGGCTTGTTTTGCAGTGATGTAATACTGCTCCTTGCAGGTCACTTGTTCGACACACCGGAAATATATTCAGAAACAGATCCCTATGGAAAGTGGTCTGGACACGAAACTGAGCCTTTGGTATGGAAGGATATTCACAAAGTTAGAACGTCAAATATATTCATTTAATACAATTTTCCCAGAGTTTCACTACTGAATTAATCTTTTCAATGAAGCTGAGGAAAACAAAAGAACTTTATGTTCACAAAAATTTCTTTCAAAGTTGTTGAGATACCACATTAAAGGGCATCATAGATAAAGTAATGATGGAGAATTCGAAAAAAGAAATACGACTTAAAAACTAAGTTTTTCCGTAGTCTGATTTACCGCATAAGTTTACCCACAGCAGGATGGAGGCCATTTGGGACCGACTGTTCAGAAAAGCTTCTTTCTGTTTCAGCTGCCTACACTATGCGTTTACTACACGAATAGTCACAGTTCTGTCAATCTAGCAAGTGATATTAGCAGTACAACCTCTATATTAGTACAAACTGCACAATATATCTTTTAGAATTTACTGCGTGACTGAAATATAAAGATCAAAGATTTCAACAACCTAAATCATGCAACAGATTTAAAATGTGTTGTCAGAGGTTTTAAGAAATTTCATGTTATCAGACTGCACAATTAGCATGCCTACGGCTGAAAAACAAATGTCCCAGAATACAAAATACAAGCTAAAAAAAACCCCAAACAACCTAGCAGTATAGAAAGCAGCTGCTACAACACCAATAAACAAAACTTAGATTGCAGTTACAGACACCGTATCCTAATTATACTTAGCATTTACCATAAACTTTCCACGGTCAGATACTTTACAAATAAAATACATAACTAGGTTTCACACCTGAGCGAGGTGGGAAATAATAATATCCCTGTTATGTACAATCCAAACTTTTTTTTATTAATATTTATAAAAGTGTAAAGAAACCAAATGAGTTCCTGAGATTCTCACAGGAGTGAGAATTGGACGCAATGAGAAGGATCTTTCTTACTGTTCCCTTATTCTCAAGCAGACAGGCATACATACAGAATTTGTTCTTAGTCAAACAACAGCAAGCTAAACAACTTCCAAGTTATGAAGCTGTAAATCTAATTGTTAATCTTTATTATTATTCCTTTGAATCTAGCTTTATTTGTATCTAGCTTTACTGGGGAAAAAAAAAATAATCCTTGTTCCAAGGCAACCAATTCATGAACAACTTGAGAGAAAAAAAAAATCCCAATTGTTTTGTGTTAAAAATAAATAAATAAAAAAAATTCATCCAAATGAACTATTGTGAGAAAGTAAAAGTTTCGGTGAAGATTTCCTTGGCAAAAGTTTCCCCAGTGCAAGACAGAATTTCTGGTGCAGAGAAGACCACGGCCCACAACAGTCCTCAGTGATATGGATATGCAAAACAAAACTAAGACTTTTTTCTTAATCTTCCATAGTTTCTAGTATTCAAATTGGAAGATCACACCAGAGTATCTCTCTCCCTCTCTTTTTGGTTTTTGTTTGTTTCAATGAAAAAAAACAAAGCTTTCAAAAAACCTTTAATATCAACTAAGTACAGACTACAAACAAGTATTACAGAATGGGAAATTCTCTGTGTGTTCCTCAACAGGTGTCCTCAATACATTATAAACTGTGGAAAGAATGGAAAAAAAAAATAAACAGAGCACTTTGGGAATCCACAGATAAATGTAGATGCATGCTGCCATCTGAAAAGCTTGACAGTGTCCATTTGAATCTAACTAGGCATTTTATTTTTTGGAGTAATACCTTATTTATAGAAAAGCTGATCTATGCTCTTAGATTCTTTAAAGCCTGACATTGCGATGAGTATGGCATTCCCAGTGTCACACTTTCTGGCAAATTAGATCTTGAAGATGAACTAAGAATGCCTTGAACTTCACAATGGTAAACACTGAGGGTATTATCCTGCAGAGAGACACGAGGAAGTATCTGAGACATCAGAAGCACAGAAACTGTGTTACATCACATCCCGCTGTTACAGCGCACCAGGATACTTGTTATAAGGAGAAGTAGCATGACCCAAAATTCATACGCAGGTTAAAGGTCTGCAGACAAACACACAGGAAACCACACAGCTCATCAAGTTCATCTGCACAATGTCAATAGCTTCCTTACCACCACTCGTCTCCTCAACACCGTCACAACATTTCCTCAGACTCTTCTCTTCCCTGGAGCCCTTGCTCCAGGGCTTCCAAGGTGCTGGCTTCACTGCCAAGACTGAACTTTGGGGTTGTTGCATAAAACAGCTGCTGGTTTAGATGCAGTTGGAAACATCAGTTCCAGAAACAACTCCTAACCCTACTGTGCATCTGTCAGATTCCTGTTATCTGTCGATTTTTCACAAAACTGGAAAGTTTGACAGAAAATTTACTCCTCCACCTCTATAGCATCCTGCGCTACAATACTTCTGGGAATTTTGAGTTCAAGCAACAGGGTGATTCTCAGCACACTCGCTAAAATGACCTCTTCCTTATGAGAATTTTAAAATACACACAGAATATCCATAAATAATCCCACAGAATACCTATAAATAATGTCCCAGAGGCTGTTTCATTCTTTTTCTGGTAAATTTCTCCAGCTCTTCCACAAAATGGAAAAACAGGGAAAAAGGGACCTACCAAAAGAAGGCCTCTTTGGGGGATCTTAGTCGTGGCTGGTTTCAAAGCATTTTATTTGCTTAGAAATTATGGTAGGTCATATTATTCTAACAGGTCCATAAAACCTGTATGAACTCACTCGAGCTTCTCAAGTATGTCAGTAGATAAAACACTAAACTGACTTTGGGTATTCCCCCATTTGGTCAAGTTGCAGAAATTCACAATATCTGGGACCTAACTGTTACCAGCCTGAACAGTTAAAAAAAAGAGCACTTTTACAGCCTCAGTTGTGGGCCCTTAACATGCAGTAAAAGCAGGCGTTAATTATATCTAAGGTACAAAGTTTGCATACACTGAACACAATCTCAGCAAGGATTATCTTGTTTTATCCTGTTATCTCACGCATAGAGAACCACACAAATTTGACCACACAAACAACTCACACCCCTGAGTGTGAGGCCTGGCTTTGTCCTTCTTTAGGGCCTCACTGTGGAAGAAGCCATCCTAATGGCAGATATCAGTAAAATTACTCACGGGAGTCCAAAACCCACCCCAGACGGTAAGACAGATCTAGCAAGAACACACATTTGGCTTATGCTGCTAAAAGAGGCTGAGCACCCGCTATCCCCATCACCTTTGATCAGGTATCAGTACTTCACAGGCTAAGACTAATGTAGTCTTTAAGGAAAGTTTAGCAGGAAAAGTATTTGGGAAATACTGTTGAAGGATCAGTTTAATTTATATATAGAGAACTCTCTAATTTTTGTTATAAACAACTGGAACATGGTTCAAACCCCGTGTGCAGCATTTTCATTTCTGACATACGTTATCATTTCTGAAGAACTACTATACACTAAAAGAAAATAATGACTGGGTTATTTACTGAATAGAAAACCTCAAAGTGATTGCTTTTAAGACTAACAGTAACTACACACAACTAACTCTTCATCTCAGACATCTACCTGTCTCTCATCACAGTAGTAGCTAAGCACCTCGTGAAGACGCAGCAGCAAAAACTTCCATAAAATATTTAAACGGGCCAAACTTTCCAAGCACGTTTCTTCATTCAAACAAATGATGGCAGAGAAGTGTCAACGCTGACCATATTGCACTGTCTCTTACTGTTGTCTTTATCTCATGCATAACCTTAAACACTTACTCTCATGAATTATAATTTTAATTACTCTTGCTATGAAACAAGTACTAAAAAAAAAAGCTCACAGCAAGCTGAGTAAATACACAATTCTTATTATTCATATGAATCTTCCTAAACAATGACAGACCAGAAGAAAAGAGTTCAAGTTAACTATGACCACTCACTTGTGCATATTTGTGAGCGCTAATTGGGAAAAAATAACATTTTGTTTGCAGTTGCTTCTGCTCTTTTTGAACTTGAGTGTTCCTCAGCCATAAGTAAGTAAGACCTAACAATTCACACTTAGGAACAAAATATTTTTGTGATTAGAAAAACACAGCGTCTGCATATTTGGCATATATGTTCACCACATTCTCCTCAATAAATTAAACAAAACCACGCAGACATAGTGAACACAACCTTTGGCTGAACTAGTTTTCAGAATATAAAATAACTAATTAATGCAAAGGAGGCTGCTGGAAAATTTGAGCACTTATTTAACAATAGAGCTGTTGAGAATGGACCACCACTGTTGTTCGTAACACATTTGAGGGGAAAAAAAGGCATCATCGAGATACACTTCTCCACTGAAATACTAGTGAAACCGGGTCCTGAGGTCAGCAAGAAGGTTGCTGATAACTTTAATGCACGAACAGTTAGTATTACGGGAGCTGAAGTCCTAAATCGGCAAGATAAACGTTCTAGGAGTACTCCGTTGCTCTGCAAGGTGGGAAGAGGCTGTAACTCAACTCCTCCTACAGAGTTAAGAAAGGGGTCGGTCAGGCACGGAGCGAGCAGGGGGCACGGCAGCGGCCCCACAGCACACCCTGCAGAAAACCAAACCGCCCCAGGTACTAGTGGGCTTCTAAGATACACACGCGTGGACCCGCACGGCTGAAAGCCCCGCAGCTGGTGACCCCCCGCGCCTTGCCCTCCCCTGCGCCCCCCTCCAGCCTCCTCTCCCGCTCGGGCCGTGCACTTTATCATATGCATATTCATCCGGCACCCGGCGCCGAGGGCCCGCCCCGAGGAGCGGGGGCGACAGGTTGCGATGGAGGAAGGCGTGAGGGAGCCGGCGGGAGGCGGCCCCCGCTCCCGCCGCGGGGGCGGACAGGGCCCCGGGAGGAGCCGCCGCCGCCGCCACCCCCCGGCGCCGCCTGCGAGGCCCGGCCCGGCTCCTCCGCGCTGCCGGCTAGTGCTGCGGGCACGGTCCCACCTCGGAACCTTTGAGCCCCGCCGAAACGCCCTCTGCAACTTCCACGTCCCCGGCGGCGTCACGCCGGCCGCGGAGCCCTCCGGCACGGCACCGCCGGGGGACGCGGAGCGGAGGCGGCCGGTCCAGCCCTGCCCGCAGCCGCGCCCCGGTTCCCACCTCAGCCCAAGGCGCTGGGGAAGTGGGAAGTCCCAGAAAAGCAGGTCCCGGGAACCTTCCTCAGGTGAGGGGAAGCTCCGGCTCCGCTTTGTCGCCGCTGCCCCGGGAGGGAGCAGGTGAGCCCGGGACTCCCCCCTCACACGCACCGCCGCAGATAAAGCCGAGACAAAGTCACCATCTGGGGAGGGGGTGGGGAGCTGTATTAGACGTGGAAGTCACTTACCGGCTTTGCAAGGGTCCTTATAATCTATCGCCTCAGCTTTATCCTCTTCGGTGAAATCGTAAGTGTAGTCATAATCGAGGCCAGCGCAGGAGGAAGGCTTCCCACAGACAGTCCACCCGGCCAGCCACAGTGCCATCCTCCAGCAGAGCATTTTCATCCTCCCTCGGGCAGAGAGGTGGTGGGCAGGGTGCAGATGAATTAGGCAGCCGGCTCAGCTGTCCACGCCGGCTTGGGAAAGGAGGGTAAGGGATGGAGGAACCACAGGGTTTGGGGAATTTGGGTTGGGGTTGTTAGGTTTTTTTCCCCTTCTCCACCTGGAGGCTCCTCCGAGAGACGGTGGTCCCTAGGTAGCCCCACTCAGACGGGTGCAACACACAGCGAGGAGCATGAGCGCCGCTGCCCCTCCTGCCCCCAGCCCGCCACCTCGCCGGGGAGAACTCCTTGGGTGTGTGGGTGGGCGCAGGGGGTGGACTCAGGCCGGGAGATCCTGTCTGTCAGGGCGTCCCCTCGCCTCTGTCAAACCCCAGACAAACTTCCCGCGGAGGAGGAGGAGGAGGAGGCGGCGGCTGCTGCCGCCCGCGTCCCGCTCCGCGCCCGGTCCCGCTGCTGCTGCTGCTGCCAGAAGATGGATCCGGGCTGCACATCAGCAAACTACCACGGACAGAGGGGGAAAGAGAAAGAAAGACAGAAGGAAGGAAAGAAAAGGGAGCGGGGGGGTGGGGTGCACTAGAGCAAACCGCGGAGCCCTGGTGATGGGAAGCAGCAGCTACGCTGGAGGGAGCAAAGTGTCAGAGCTTCCCCCTCTCCGCACTAACACTTACTCTAAGCCCTGTCTCTGGTCTGTCCCCCCCCACCCCCCCTCCTCCGTCCCCCTTTAACTTACGAAAACCTTACAGGCAACTAACACACAGTCGTCAGCATCCTGCTTACTTATTCATACAGTCAGGGTCAGGATCCGGGCTGCTTCTGATCTGTTCCCTTGATAGTCTTATGGAAACACGCGCGCATTCACTATATGCCTCTATCTCCATATAGCTTTCTCTCTAGATAAGCAGTGCATGGCATTTAAACAACAACAAAAGAATCGAGATCAGATAAAACAACGCACAGATCGACACCCGGCAGCCAAAAAAGCTCGAGAAAATGGGTGATGACGAGGACGACGAGAGGAATTAACTGCAATTTAAGAGACGGGAAAATAAATCAGTGGCTGTGTATTTCTCCCTCTGCTGCGGCTGCTTTGCAGTGTTAGCCCCATGAGCTGACGGGTGGGGGTTAAGGAGCGAGGGGGAGGGGGAAAGAGAAAAGTTTAAGCGTCCATAGTTTGTTTAAAACAGAGGAAGGCAATATAAAAGGTCCATTGGTCTCCAGAAGTTCAGCCGAGCAGCTGGGAACCGGTTCCAAAATGAAAGTAAGAACAAACAAACAAACAGGAAAAAAAAATAATCAAGGCAAACAAAAAGTAAAATTGCAGCGGGCAACAGCAGCGCCGAGATCTTGCAGTCGGGCTCTCCTGTTCTCACGTGGATCTCCAGCAAAGCGGTGGAGGTTTATTTTCCAAGCGAAGTTTCCGCGGAAGCCGCCGCCCCGCTCCGCTCCGCGGTGTCCTGGCTCCGCCGCGGAATTCAGCGCCGCGGCGCCCGGAGCCGCTGCCGCCTGCGCGGGGCCGGGTTTTGTTTTAAAGCCCGAGAAGGGATCAGCGCGCAAAGCCTCATTTCAGGCGATCAACCTGGAGCGGGGGGGGTGGGGGGGGAGGGGTGGAGATCCGTGCTGCTGGAATAAAATAAGATCAAGCGGAAAATAAATAAATAAAAAAGCCCCCTATGTATATATAGGTAGCTAAAGATCTCCCTCCCTCCCCGCCTGCCTCCTCCCCTCCCCCGAGACGGGCAGCTCCGATCCTGCAGAAACGCCTGAAACTGTTTCAGACCAAGGTGAGACTTTTCCGTAGCAAACTCTACTCCTCCTCCTTTTACGAGTTTCCATGGAAAAGGGCGGTGGGGGGAGCGAGGGGTGGGTAGCGGGGAGTTTCTCCTGCTCCCATTTCGCCGGGGTGTCACATTTAACACGGACTTTTGAAAGGGCTGCCGCCAAGAAGTGGCTGCGTCTTTCTCTCGCGTCCGAGCCCGCACAGGCTCGCTCTCCCCGCAGCACTTCCCGGTCGCCTTCCCCCAGTCGCAGGGGTGGAAATCCGGAGATAGTCCCTTCCCCCGGCTGTGCCAGGAGCGCAGGCAGAGCCCGCGGCGCGCCTCTCACCGCTGCCCCGCAGCGCAGCCCCTCCCCGGCAGACGCCCTGCGCTCCCCTTCCCTCCGCGGGCGCGGGCCGGCCGCGCCGCCCCAGGTGCCGCCGGGGAACGGGGAGGGCGTGGGGGGGGCGCGGTGAAAGGCAGTTACGCAAACTCCGGGTAGGCACAGCTTGCTATCGGCGGGGGGGGGCGGGGGGGAGCGGAATTCGGCACAGCTCGCTATCGCCGCTATCGAGGCCGAGCTGCTCCCCAAAATGGGGGGGAAGGCAAGACAAAACCTATACTGCCTGCCCGAAGTCGCCCTGTCCGCCCTTGCCCTCCTGCGAATGAAGGGTTAGTGTTGCTATAGATAGCTGCTCTCAACGGTTCAGACCGTTAAAACTGGAAAGGTCAGTTAAGACAGAGCTAATAACAGCTTAATAACAGAGCATATTAAGGAGTCTAGCAGCGAGTAACATCAGTGACTTTGAAGCATCCATGCATGCATCGGGCTTCCTTACATTTTTGGCATTCAGGTTGTGTCCACATTACTCCCAACTCAATCTTGGTGCGCCAAAGTTGTAAGCCAAGGAATGAGTAGCTGCCACTGAAAGGCTGCAGCCTTCAGTAAGGGGTAGCTGTTCTCTGTCCCAGCAGTTCAGTTTGCTGTGTGTCACAAGGCCCACAAAATGCACCACGCACCAGATCACAGAAAAGCCTGGGAAACTTGTGGCCTTTTCCTTTCCCCTCTTCCTCAAGGTAATTTCTGTGACCAGCCACCCCAGACATTTGGAACTGACTCCAAGGAAGTTATCAGAGGCCCTTACCTGTCAACCCATCCAAGCAGTGTTGGGGGCTGGTGGCTACTTTGCTTGCACAGTGTCATGGTTTCATGGGCTGTGTTTTGCTAAAGGAACCTGCTTGATCCAATCAGAAATCTAGTTTCTGTTATATATGTCCACAAATGAGATAATTAATGACACTGTGAGATAAACTATGTGCTCTTTTCACGTATCGGACCTCCCTAACCTGGTTTTGTTATTCTGCTCGGTCTAGTTTCATACGTGCACACCTTTAAAAAGTTAATTTTCTTTCCCGTGCCTATGCATCTCAACCCCCAAAAGAAGCAACCTCTGTCTAACAAGCGCATATGTTTGGCAGTAGAGCTTTAGAAACACTGACTTTGCCGATTGCTTTACAGCCCCAGAAGAGGAATGCACAACGTGCGATCCTTAACACGCCAGTCTCCCCAGTGAGGAGATTACATTAGAGTCTCTCTCCAGCGGGAGATTAACTCTCCCAGCAAGGTAGGCACTGACGTCACCCTCAGCCGGCAATCTGCCCCCGACCTTAGCATCACCAGCACTAGCAGAGCAGCACCAGCCGCTCGCAGCCTGGGGGACAGCTGGCCTTGCAGAGCCCTGACTAAGACAGGAAGCAAACTCAGAAACGCTAGATGGGAGTCATGCAGAAATCTGGGCACATAAGCGCTGTAACAAATAAATGTGTGTATAGGTCAGGGTAAAAGCTGGTTTCTGTTTGTAATCCACAGCAGCTACACACTAGAATTACTGCTTAAAATAAGGGTTGCAGCTCAGCAGAAACTACTCTACATTGCTTAGGTATTAATATTCCCATCCGTCACATTAGTTAAAAACCTTTCTTCATATTACGAGAAGTTTTTTTCCGAGTAACCAAACCAGTTGACATTTAAAAAAAAAAAATAAACTTTTTCCCTAAGTAACCTGTTAAATATTCAATCTAGCTTCTCTCATGATGCAAAATTTTGAAACGTTTTAAGTACAAAATATTTTTTTCTTATCACACATTCATGTCTACCATTCCAAAAAGCTCACAACTCTGATAATCCATCTGACAACACAGTCAATCAAAAATCCATCCTACAGCCGTTTCCAAAGAAACGAACACATAGCCAGGAAGACAGAATGCTTAAGCTGGAAGGAAACCAACCAAAGGAACACAACACCAGCAACAACAAAACTCCAAGCATTTTCCCTTTTCCTTTAAATTCCGTGGTTTGGGGGTATATTACAGGGACACAGATAATGGTAAATGCAGTTATGTTAAAAGCGGTGGTGGTATTTTTACAATTTTTTTAATCTAGGAAGCTGGAGGCTTTTCTGCTCTTCCTACACAACAACAACAAAAAAAGAACTTAAAAAAGGACAAGTATGTAAGAAAGACAGACACAATCACAGAACTAAAAAAACACATCTGAAACATCGTTGCTCACACCTCCTCCTCATTCTTTGGCTATCTGTCTCCTGCTTAGGCCTCCATCTCGTGTGGGGTTTTAGGTGGGTGGACACAATGGGCTTATTCACAAACATTGAGCTCAGCACATGCCTAAGGCTTTGAAGGCTGAAGACCATGGCGGGTCATCTCCTTGGGACTGGGACTCGTGGGATTTTTCAGGAGGCTCACACAGGGAAGTTCGGTGGGAGCTGGTTACCTTTCCGCTTTTATCTCATGATAAACCCATTCCTTGTCTCTGAGGTACCTAGAGCGCTTCTGAAACAGCTGAAACTACGTTTCAGTACTTCCCAATTCCACAAATTGTTGTTCTCTAGGGAAATACTGAAGCTGAAACTGCATTGTAGCAAATAGACTGTCTACAGTAACAAACAGGCGTATACGCAATCATAAATATAGACTCAGTAAACTATATAAACTAAAATTAAACTTTTGAAGTTAAAAAACAAGCACTTGTGATCTTAACAGCAATGATCTCACCTGTGAAGCCTTATTTCTCCATTCTCACCCACTTCTACCCATGTATTATGAAAGTTGTTCATTGCATGTTCACATACAATTTTTTTTTCTACAGATCTCTCTGGTAATTAACAAGAAGCCCTTCAATGTTATGTTTTCTGTTTTATTTTTGAAAGCATGCCCCATGCTTTATTCATTACGCACTTATTCAGATCCTACTCTGCATACCGAGTTATTAATTTCCTCATGGGCTTTTTATGGAGCTTGTTGCTACAGTATTCATGTGCTTCAAAAATATTAATTAGTTTAGATTCATAATGCACCCCTCAGATGAGGAGATATTGTGATGGGATATGAATATGACACACAGGAAACAGCTGCAGATTGCCTGGTTTGGTATGTTGTAGACCTGTCAGGATTTGGCACAATAGAAAACCTTACTTCTTCAAGGCCTGGTTCCCACTGGTTTCAGTAGCAGTAATTTTACTCACGGAGTATCGAGAACTACATCTAATCAAACCCTGGAATTCTCGGGCCTCTGGAAATGAGAAGCGAATAATTAGCAAGAAGTGTAATTTTAAAGCTTTGAACAGCTTTAGCTGGAACTCTGTGGCAGAGGCAAGAGCTAAGACTCAAATTTCAAGCTGTTAAGCTTTCTTAAGACTTTAGACACCATTTCTCTTCTCATGATTCTTTTTTTTTTCGGTACCTCCTTCTGTTTCTAGAATAAACATGACCAGACTCCTGCCAGCAACAGCCCGATCATTAATGACACCCACATAATTCATCCACCTCTTTGAATCTTCTGCTCCTCCACGCAGTACCTGTTAGCACGAGTAGGTAGTCCTGTGTTTGTCCCAGAATTTGAAAAGATGTATCTCTCTTCACCACTGGATTTCACAGTTATTACTGGCAGAAGAGGGACAGCGAATCTTGGGATCCCTTCCAAGCTCTGGGAGAGGGTGTTTTTTAATAGCACACTCCCATGTGCTTGCTTCCCATTCCCATGTTTTGCCGTTATCTTGGCTTGTTATTTCTAACCTGTTTTCATTCTCTCTTCAGTCTTGGCTCTTCATCCCAATTTTGTTTTTCTTATCTGGTTAATGCTAGCGTTTGATTCTCACCCCAGTTCCAGCTGTCCTAGTTGCACTTTTCTTTAATCTTATTCTGGGACTCTTCACTCTCAGATTCATCTTCAGCTGTGCGGGGTTGGTTTTTGTTGTTTTGTTTTCACTCCCATTATCTAGTTGATCCTTTCCTTATGCCTTCTCACCTGATTTAACTTCTAGTTATGTTGACATTCACCTTCCTTATCTGTCCTTTGCTCCAGGTATGCACCGCAAAGTTGATCTTGCTTCTTGACCTTATTTCCCAGTTACAGAGTTATCCTAGCTCCAGCCCTTACATGTTGCTGTTCAGGCAGTTTTGCTTGTCTGCAGCCCTCCATCTACCTCTTTCACTCTGTTGCTTCTCAGGCCCAGTTTCCTTATGCAAACAATTTCATCGTCCCAAAATACGTCCACCATTCCCATTGCTGATTTCTCCCGATTTCTCAGGAACTTTGTGCCGACTTTACCATGCTGCAAGATCAGTTCTTCTTCCTCGTATATTCAAGTTGGACAGCCTTCCCCTCCTTATCCCATAGGTACAACTGAGGTGCACTAAGCATGTGAAATAATCGCTTATTCTCAATTAGTTTTAATTTTTTGTTCTTCAACATTTCTTTTAAAACTAAAAATCGGCTTGCAGCAGATACACAGCATGGAAAAATGTCATACCGAATCTTTACAATTAAGCGTATTTATATAAGCAACTTAAACAATATCTGTCAGCAGACAGTACCAGTGAATTTTAATATTAGGTACCCAACCCAACTCTGTGTGTAGCATCATGTGTGTTATGCCCTCTCCATTTTTAATGCTCTAAAAACTGCAGAAGAGCATAAAGCTACCTTGAGAACACATACTGATCTTAAAACAAGTAATCAAGCAACAACAACAAAACCAGCGGTGCACTACTTAAATTAGAAACTGTTCTGTGTTTGCTCAGCATCCCTGATCCTCATCAAGTAATAAATCAATTTGCAGTAGCTGTGGACAGCTATTTAAACACAGGGCCAGAAAAGCTTAATTGTTAAAGCAATGTTCAAAGCTAGAAGGTATAGGAGGTTAGTATAGGAGGTCATATTAAATATTCACTTGTCTGAAACCAGCTGCATTCCAAGTATTAGGAGGCATCCTGCCCTCCTCTTAATTAAAAAACAAGGTCTACGAGCTTTGAGCTTAGCAGAGCTTAGCTTGCAGTTCTTCAGAAGATAGATAGAGACTGCCAGATGAAAAACTGACATCTAAATGTTTGCCAACTTAATTTTGTTTCGTTTACTTTATTGTCTAGCATGCAAAAAAAAAAAAACAACAGCTAAAAGCTGTTTGTTTTGAATTTTGTAGTTTATTTTTACAAGTTGGTAAAGCATTCAGGATTCAATTCTCAACTTTTTAAGAGGCTGCTCCTTGTCAAAGTTGACAGCAAACTTGCGTTTGACTTGCATGGGAGCTAAACAGGATCACTTACCAGTCATCATTCTAGACATTGGTAGCTGGTGAATAGAGTTTCTTTGGCAATTACATGATAATGTAAGTTTAATAAACTATAACAATGATATTCCTACTCCTAGACCCGTTCTCCCTTCATCTATGAACAAATGTTGCTGTTCGACTGAGAAGTGACATTTGTTATTAGACTGACTAGGCGTGCAGGGTTAATCTTACCCTCCAGTATTCGGTGTACTGTCACATAGCTGGGAGTCAGTGGCTGATTTTTTGACAGAAGAAAGCCTCTAATGAGCCTGATCTTGAGTGACTGCTGAGCATTTTGATCTTCCCTTCATTCCTAGAAGATGAAGCAGCTCAGCACCCTGCAGAACAGGGTTGACTGTTTTGAGCCATACACCGCTCAGATGAAAAAACTGGGGTTTAGTTTACATTGTAATTTATCACTTAGGATAACCTTTCTGGCACTTGCTGCAGAAAACACGTAACACTGAGACTGGAGGTAAGGAATTAAAGCATATGGAGGAACCCTGCCTTAATTGGGTTTTCTACATAGACACAAGGTATTCTTCTAACTGCTGATCACTGAAAATAAATAAGGCCAACTCCCAGGAGGAAGAATGGCAATCGTCTTACACAAAGCAGCAAGAAATCGATGATACAAGCACTGCCAATGATGGCAAAATTGCCCTGTAGTTATTAGCCTTGTTTTATTTGTGGTAATATTTACAAAAGTTGTCTACAAAGCAGAGAACTTTTACCCTTTTCAGCATTGTCTAACGTGTATTTCATTAATACAGGTAGTGTCATACCTACTGAATTTTATGGTGCAGCTATACAAAAAAAACCCTCGTATGCCTAAGGCGGCTTAGCTGGTACTTTTTTCTAGTCTTCAGTGGCATAAGATCATAAATGTCTATGGCAAAATTAATTTAATTGCATTCACGTTATCCAAGTCTTTCCAAAATTATTTGTACTGTCCTTATTATCAATTCTTTACTACAACAGAACATTTTCCTAGACTGTGCAGCATAAGGTTCTTTTAAAAGAAGACACTGATGCACCATACAGCAATAATTAATAACCTCTGTCTGGAGGATCCAGGGAGTATATTGTATTTTAAAGATGGATGCTCTTTCGCTCACCAAGGTGGTAATTTTATGCAAACACCAATCAATACTTGCTGTAAATAATACATATTTTACAGTAATTGCACATATATACAGAATATACATATGCATTACAATCTGAGCTCAACTTCCAGCCATTTCAGTAGAGTTTTCCTTCAGGATGGTTAGAGCACTAAGCCCTTGCAGTTCATTTTTCTGCAGTACTAGAGGTGTCATCTGTTGACAATTGTGTGCATATATACACGTATACACATACACACTCCCAATCTAAAGGACCCAAACTGAAGTCTGAGATCAAAATGCTTCCAAAATTAAATGAGAATATGGAACCACCATTTACATAAAATTTTCATCCTTCCAAGAAAAGAATGAAAGACGTCCCAGGCACCACTTACACATGTACGGTTCTGCATTGCATGTAATACAGAGTCCAGCCTCACTGCAAAAGCAATAGAGAGTTACTTTCTGCTATGTGCTGCAGATCTGGAGAGTCAGATTTACTGTACACACTGAAGGCATTGAGGTTTGGGTTTCCCATGTGCCTCTTCAACTTAGGCACTGAAGCCTTTACTTTATGAGTACAGGCTTAAACCATTGCACATATGAACAACTCAGAATCTTCAAGCATGGCACATAAGAGTCAAGGTGTATGTTCATACTCGTGTTTATTTTTATGTAGAACTGCCACAACAGGTAAGATATATATTTTTTTAAGTATGCCTATGCATGTGCATTTTATTGGTTAAAAAAATTGCACTTACCATATAAAAACTGCACTTAATTCCCAACAGTCAAATAAACCCTAAGTTAGTCTACCATAAGCCAATTTGTATCTGTGTGGATCCTCTTTTTCAGCAAGTGACATGAATAGAAGTTTGCAGGGCAGACGCTGCAGATAAAGACAACAAGACATATTATCAAAATCCTTGTACTACAAAAAATTAAGAATTTTTTTTCAATTGGTGTCAAATGTCAAACTATTTATTGAATACAATTGTTGATATTTGCATGTTTCAGTTTACTCAGAATAAGGCTGCTTGATACATTTGTAATGAGTTCCCTACTCCTGCCCAAATTCCATTTACTTTAATGAACAGGTCAGTTTGCCCATTGTCTCCATTGATAAATTTGGATCTTTTGTTGTTATCGCTTGTTACATTTCTTTCTCTAACTTCCATCCTCACTGTCACCACAGTAACAGAATATTTGTTTGGGAAATAAAGACATAGGAACATGCCTGAGGTTTGGTTTAAAAAGCAGTGGTAAACTAGATGAGAAAGCTGTCTTCTGAAACCCAAGACATGATTATATTTTAGTATCAGAACTTTCACAAGGAATATTGTTGATGTAGCCTACATTTTTAATGCAGTCCTTCAGATAGTCTAGACATAATTAAGTTAATTAGGTAGTTGGCTAGGCAAGTGCTGAAACATCAGTAGCAGCTCAAGGACTTCACTGTGGAAGAAGAGACTGGTACTTACAAACAAAATTCACTACTCATTTTCAACAGTGAGCATTTAATGAGCATAATGTAGAAAGAACTGCCTGGCCAAGCCTCCCGTTAATATCCAGATTAAGCTCTGCAACAGAAATAATCTCACCTGTACCCATGTTAGACCTTTCTTACGGACTACCTGACATACGTGTATTTAGTAATAATTAGGTGCCATCTTCTTCCCAGATTCAAGTCTCCTGCCCTGAACAAACCTGGTTTTTAGCAAGCAACCAGAGCCGCCAGGAGGGAGGGCGGCACATGTCCCCACCACCCCCGCATTTGCGTTTTTCTGCCCCTCCAAGGACGAGCCCGCAAGCGGTGGCACCGAAGGTACCTGGCAGGGAGGAGGTCTGGCATCCTTGCCCTGGCAAGCAGGTTGTGATTTTTTGGCATCCTGCGACCCCTAGTGAGAGCCCGGGGCGGCCGGGACGCCGCCGCCTCCCCCGGCCCCGGGCCCCGCGGGGTGCGGGCCCCCGGGGCTGCCGGCGCCGGCAGCTCCCGCAAGGGCCGGGCTGTTTCCAGCTCACGGGTAAAACGTACCTCTCGGGATTTCCGTTTCCCCCATTAAGTGACTGAAACGCTACTAGAAAAGAAAAAAAAAACAAAACCCCAAAACATAATAATGCGTTGCCTTTTGTTGCTTTGGAACAATGCGCCGATTGTATTGCGGCTTCACCAAAAGCTGCTGCTTGTGTAAACTCTCATGGCAAGGGAGGGAGAGGTGAGAGACAGCATCCATCTTCTACATACATCTACATGCACACAAAGAAATAAATAAAATTGCCAGCTATGCTTCAGTGAGCTTTTCTACTTAACTGTGTGCGTGGAAGGCCTAGCCCTTTGCAAATAACGACGATCAATACGGAAACAATATTTGTTTGCCTGCTGGTGTTAGGAAAACACTGCTGAGAAGTTAATCTCACAGCATTCAAAGTTGCAAGCTAAGCTTTCTGCTGTTGTCATCACGCTCAGATCCACTAGAACAATGGAGTTTAAAAACAATTATTCTGTTCTAAACACATACATGAATTAAAAGCTGAAAATGTAAACATGCAATTATTGAAGAGGAAAGGGTATTTCTCAACTTGGTTTAGTTCCTTCAACTAAGATCAACTTAGTATTCATATACATGCATCAGAATGTGTTTGTATATACACATAATATTATCTATCAAACTGTTTTACGCACTTAGACATAGCGTACACACACTTTTAGGGCCGCAGTTAGAGTATGAAAGGGGTGAGTCTGCTGCTTTCATTCCTACAACTTATTAATAAAACACACAAACAATTCTATCTAACACTAAAACCAAATATGCCAGAACGTTAATATTGTGATTGTCCAACAGAAAAAAAAAATACACATTAACTAGTCCAAGAGTTCACTTTTTCATTCAAAAGATCTTGACAATCTGACTGGCAAAGACCTGTAATCTATCAGATGAAAAGATTCAGGATATGAAATGTACCTGGTTTTCAAAGACACATATTAATATCTTCACTATATTAGTGAAGTGAATATCACTTCACTTCCAAAGAAGCAGTAAAGGCCTAGAAAGATGGCTTTTTATTCAGCCTTTTATGTCAAAATAATTATGACTTGCCTTTAACAAGTAGTATTGCCTTCTGATTTATAGTTAAAAAAACCCCTGAACTCAAAGGCAAGCTTTCTAGTCATTCAGTCTTCCTAGTTTCCATTTGTTCACAAGTTGAGTGGGGTCCAAGCCATACTTAGAACCAAAGCAAAAAATTTCAACGATCTTCAGCAGTGCAGATCTGGAAAACTACTTTGAATTTTCTCAAACAATTTTCTTTGGGAGCTGAAATCCTCCTAGGTGTTCGAAATTCTCCCAAATGTTTGCATGGCAGGAGTGTGGATAACATGAATGTTGGACCCGCAACAAGGTGGCCCACAATCGCCATCTGCCATTCTTCCAAAGCTTCTTTTAAATGGCTTAGCATCTCCTATTTCTTGGTCACTTTGCTAAATCGCCATTTTAAGCAGGGTCCTGGCAAGCCTATCAGTTGCCTCTGAGAAAGTGACTAGTGCAGAGAATCAATTGTTAGTTATGCTGCTTCTGTGGATTTAAAATGCTTATCTATCGAATGCATTGAAGGAAAGGAGTCCACCTTTCTGCACCAGTGTGGTGAACATCACAGCTTGCATAAGCCATAGTAGTACATTGGTGAATAAATACTCAATAAAAGAGCTATGTCTCTTCTACATAATCTGTCCTCAATATGTTAGGCTAATTTTTCTTTAGCTTTGCTCCACATCTGGGCAATGTATTACACAGAAGTTTTTATAGGCCTGTTTGGCTTCGCACAGACGTTGCAAAACCCCAGTAATACTAATAGAATCCTGTTGTGTCACAGCGAGGGAGGGAAGGGGAAACAGCCCAGCAGAGGCAGTAAAGCTGGTTCTGTGCAGCAACGTACATCACGTTGAGGGCTTGGTTCATGGCTATTGGGTTCTCCATAGCTGTATGAATCAATTTATAAAAAAAAAAAATATGCAATTGGACGTGTACATTACTGAAAGTAAGTGATATAATTTTTAAAGCATATGGTTTATGTTCAAAGTTTCATCTGATTTACCAAGGATTGACCTAAGCGGAAGAGAAAGATTTATTTTTCGTAACAGAGTTTGCTTTAAATCATTTGTTCTTTTACCATATAATTCTGGAAATTCCCACAGAAAATGCAAATTCTACGTTGATATTTACATACATTCTCTGTAGGTGTCAGCATTGCTTTATATTGTTGTAGAGAACTGTATTTTTTTCTTCTCAAAGAAAGAAGCAACACAGACTTGTCATTTTCCAGATGAAAGGTTATTTTTCTGCTGTAACTTTGTCTTTTACTACCCATGTCAGACTAAGAGATTTAATATTACATTGTGTAGGTGCAACTAAAGTAAGTGTACAGAAAAAGCCTACGTTGTTTTCCCATGCACCTGTGTTCAGTTTTAAAACCTTTTTATTCCATTCTAGTTATTTTCTATGTAAATATCCTTATTGACGTATACACAAGGTTCATGTAACATTTGCAAATATTTCTCAAATAATGTTGCAAGGAGCAACAATTCAGTGAGACCGAGAAAACTGTGAATCTACCGTCTTTACACGGACTGTAGAGGAATACTGGACCAGAAATAGTTCTTACCCTTTTCTAGGTGTAGTCCTCAAAAAGCCGCTATAGGGCAAATATTACATAATATTTTAATTCATAAGCTTACCATACAAAATAAAAGTATGCCACTGAGATCTGTTGATAATACATTATTGAGATGAATTACCCATGCAGAAGGGAACTGTACTATCATACTAGACATGAATGACCTTAGGAGCCAAAGTGATCGTAATTGGATGAAAATCAATTGTACAGAGTGCAAGGTCATAAATAAAGGGTAACAACAAGAATTCTGTCTGGGATCTCAGGCATAAAGAGTGATTGAAGAGAAATATGGATTAAATAGTGAAACAAAATGTTTATCAACCTCCTAAACCCATGAAAGACAAATACAATCCAGGCATCTATGAGGCAAGAAATTTCCAGTAAAAAAAAAAAAAAAAAAAGAGAGCAACACTGATGACATTATTACAAGCTCAAGCATACGTGAAGATTATTAGAAGTGGTGCATATAATCCTGACTATTCTTTTGATAAAAGGAATGTAGAACCCCTTTTCCAGGAGGCTATGAAGAGAACACTTCAAAAATCACATGAAGGGATACGTTAGCTTCCTATACAGTAGCAGGAAACAAATTAACTATGCAACAAGAAAGGCATCACCACAATGGAAAAATGGTTACAAACTGCTCAAGAATGACCTTGAAACTGGAGAGAGATTCTGACACAGCCACCCAGGAGAAAACCTCATCTAATTTTCAAAGGGAGTTTGAAAGAGAGTATATGACCCGCCTGCTTGGTTTAAGAGTGGGCTGGACTCCACGTGCCAGGGAGGTCCCAGTAGCTCAATCTTTCATTTACATTACAGGTCTGAACTAAGGTTTGTTGTTGGTGCTACACCATAATCTATTGATAAAGTCAAGTGCTACTTACTGCCATTGATTTCGGGCAGTTTTAGTTGGTCTATTTGTAAGTGAAATGGAACAGACGTGAGATGTTTTTGCAGTAGTAGCCTCAGAATCTACTTAGCCTAGAATTATCCTTCTTCACTACAAGTGACATGCACCTCGATTAACAGAGCCTTCTCAGTTGGTTCCCAACCAACATTTTCAAGTTACTCCCTTTTAGTTTAGATGTGGATTTCACATTTGGGCATGTACTGAAGTTCAAGTTTTACCTTCGTATTTGCATAACACACACTCTTTAGAAAGCATTGCTTCTGAAGATTTGTTTACATATACATTTTTGTCTTCTCTCACCACCTCCCACCCTGTCTCTAATAAATTTGTCTATAAAACAGAAGAGCTGCACTGACTTATTTTTAGGTCATCTCAAAAGTACTTAGAGGCTCCTATTAATGGCACAGGACAACGCTGAGTTTTCTATAACTCTGCGGCTGCAGAATCTTGTCTCTATCATAGATTTGCCCTTGGGCTGCAGAATAAACAAAGAGATTATTTATAGCCCTTCTCATACAAAGAGATTTGATCGTTCAAAAAGAAGGCAATGAATTGCACAGTACTTTCTATATCCCCAGGCTTACTAATATTAGTGTTAAGGAAAAGCTGATGTCACCTGATCTGTCACAGTCTCTGCTTTTGTACATCTCTGGGTAACACTGGGCCAAAAAGGTTAAGTATTATTTTTGCATTCATTTATTTGAACACAGTTCTATTGTCATGACAGATTTAGAAATACTGTCCTCCACCTGTATTACATCAGATTGCTATACAATGATACAGGAAATAGGAAAAATCAAAGTAGCACTTCTCACAGTCTATCCAAAGAAAGGTTGAGGAAACAGACGGCTCTGACCATTTGAAATGGCCCGTAGTTATTACTGTTACTAAATAAGAGAAGCTGGAGATGAGGTAGACAAGCCCTAAATTATACTTTGGTTGTTTGGGTTTTTTTTTTTTTTTTTTTTTTTCCAGACTGTAGTTCAGAAGATTATTGGAAGGTTCAAAGTTGCCTGTACTGTGAGGCATAAGCCCAACAGAATAAGCCATGACTTAACTGGCCTTCTCAAAGTCATTCTTTAGACCTAATATCCTTGCTTTGGAGGAGTCTGATTTAAGCTACATCTTACAGCGTGGCACACAGCATGGCTGTGCTTTTGTGAGAGCACCCCTGGCTGGAAGCCTTACTTACTCAGCTGGATCGACTCCTCTGTGTCTCAGGGTACTTGTGCTGCAGCGGCAGCGTTATTCCCCTTCCCATCTGTGCTGAGTACACACACTTCCATGCTCACAGTCACAGCCACATCCGGACCCTCCTCAACCCTGGAATAGTCTCGTAAAGCTCAGTTTTTATTATCCTGGACTAGAGTTGATTGCTGTGAATAAAGCCTCGAGTTAAAACATCTGACATGAATTCATGATTTTACCTAGCTTCTATGATGAGTAACTACTTAAAAAGCACGATAATCTTTTATGAATCTAAAAAATATATTGCAATCCAGTAGAACTGTCAGTGATCTCCATTTTTGTTACCTTGCCCTTTACTGTTTTCTGTAAGAAATACCAAATCCAAACTCTCACTAAAAAAAAAAAAAAAAAAAAAAAAGATTTTAACGTTCAAATCCTTAAAACAAACTGCTAAAATGCAGAACAATGACAGATTGGGTAAGTGCTCACATGCAAAGAAATATTTTTAGATTACTTATGTATTGCCATTACCTTTCACCACGCAATAGGTGAAAATGGGAGTATTTGCTAAGTGATCAACAGCTTAGAAAATAAGAGTAAAATTTTGGGAATCTCAGGTTGTTTTCTCAACTGTAGAATAGCACAGTGATTTTCAGTTCAGTTACTTCAAAGCATGAGGACTAGGAACCAGTAAAATCTTGGAAAGTTGAGAATCCCCTGGTGAGCTATAGCATAGAGACCTTGTTTGTATTACTGACAGTGACAGAGTTTGAAGATGTTGGAGGTAAGAAAAAAATGTTTTTGGTCTTATGATACTATGATTTAGAGAAAAAATATTCACATTTTAGCAATAATTCATCTGAGCAGACTGGCACTTGCAGTCCTCCAGCTCTCGAGTACAGTGTGAGGATCTTACTCATCATTGATTAGGCCCTTCTGAAGTAAGGCCTAGTTACGCAGAAACAGAGGCCAACTGGATTACTTCTGCTTTGTTCTAGAGTAAGGAAAAATTAATTCTGGCCACAACACTATAGCATTGGCTAAACTCATGCCTAAAAATAGGTGTTAAAATGGAAATGGAAAGGACAACCACAGTAAGTTACGTGGAGAACAGATTAGGTGCAACTTGAATACGTAAAAGCTGATACACCAGTTTCATTTGGGCCCTGATTTTAAAAGAATCCCTTACAATCGAAATAATTTGGTTTATTTTCAGAAGATTGCAATAGAAAATAAGGCCTTCACCGACAATTTGCAGCTACCATAGTAGGATATACATCTAAGTGTCAAAGATAACCCCAAACTGTCATCATAACTTAGGAAACCTGTAATTAAGATGTTAGGTAGTTTGCACTAGTATTTCATATCCATATATATCAAAGACTAACTTACCATTAGTCACTCTTTCTATTTAGCAGTTAACTAAATGGTAGATATGTGTATACAGATAACTTTGTTATTAGTACATCAAATAATAGCTATAATAAGAATGCAGAATGTGAAGTACTGAAAGCACAAGACACATTTATACAACTCACTTGCTAAACAGCTCTTAATTATGATCGCACAATACATTTTCCCCAAAGTGCAAGAACAAACAGTGCTCAGTGAATTCAACATTTTGTTTGATATTGGTAGTATAGAATGCGGACCCATGCCCTCAGATTTCTAGGAAAATTATGTGTTCACATTTAATGGATACCTGAGAAAAGTTTGTTTGCTTTTTCTCCCCCAGAATAGTACCTCACAGGATCTATTCGGCAAAGACGGTGACAGAAACTCATTCTCCCGGGCGACATACAGTTTTCTCACCTACAAGACCATCCTTTCTTTTCTTGACATCCCAACTCATTCAAAACACATATCCCAACTTCCTCAACAACTGAGATGAGTCCTGCAAACAACAGACTCTTTCACTGTGTTGTGCTGATTCATTCCAAGCACTGTTCATCCTGAACACTGAATGAGGCAGGGTCCTATGGGAAAACAAAGAATGAGATCATGTAATTAAAGACTATCTCATAACGTACACAGGAATTGAACTATAATGGCCTCAACAGTCTTAATTCTATTTCTTAACTCTTGAGTGATTAAGGCTGCAAGTTACTTTAATATTGTTTTCTGAAGATAAACATCAACAGTTCTGAGCAAAGACTTTTAAAAATAACCAAAAACCCCAAGCCAAAAAAACAGCCAGATGGAACCATACCAACTACTATTATATGGTATGCAAGGAGAATTACCAGTAGAGCCAACTGGAGAGGAAAACAACAACACTGCTATTTTTATTTAACATTTTTCTATTCTCAATTTGCCTATCCATTAATGTTTAAACGTTTCCCAGAGATGTTTCAATTTTAATGAAATTCTGCCAGATTAAACTATTTTCAAATCCTGCCTTCTGATTCCCACCAGCTCACATACTCGCGCACTCCAGAAGGATGCTGAGGAGTCTACCCATATTCCCCAGGCCAATAACCTACCTGACAAACACAGAGATCCTACAGACCCTGCTCCCAGCCTTCCTATTTCTCTGCCGAGTGCTCTGTCAAGTCATACACAGAACGGCAATTTCATTCCAAAGGAAATTTAGCCTTTTGTGAGAGTTCTAATTTAAATGCATTAAGCTTCTAAATCTCTCATAAAATGGATGCCATTCCCCCCTCCCCCAGCAAAAGTCTGGTACGTGTACAACTTGTTTTCAAGCTGAAAGCCTGAAACACACAATGGGTGTTCGCTATTCTTTGACTCTTCCCAAGAGTTGGATCTTCGGCAAGTCCTGACAGCCATCCCACAGTAAGAGAGAACGTCTTGAAAAAACACCCCTCCTCCCTGAAATTTTAGTCCCTGAAAGCACTGTTTTGAAGCTCCAGAGAAACAGATATGGGACTATCGTGCCTCATACTTTCTGTCTCAGCATGCCAGGCCTCTTATGCTTAGTGCTGTCAGGAAGCAGCACAGGCAGGGCTGCTCTGCAAGAGGGGGCCAAGCCAGGAGCTCAGGGCAACCCCAGAAAAGACCATGCCCACACTGCCTAGGGTACAGTCCCACAGTACACAAACACCACAGGCAGAACAGGGCACTGGAAACAGGGTCCACCCAGGCACTCCAGTAGAAAGCAGCTGGAGACGAGACTAGAGAGAAGGCTACAGTATGAATGAGAAGGGTCCACCCAAGAGATAGGGCTAGCAACAGACTACCTGCAATGCAAGTCCAAGGTCCGGCAAAGATGGATAGACAGACCCAGCATAACTCAGGAAAGCACTGAAGACTCTGAGCTTAAATGGAGCCCCAGGGCCCGTGGGCAGAGGGTGTGTGGGCGGGGGTCCCAGCTGAGGCTATTCAGGGCCGTTAATGCCTACTAATGCACTCAGGGCATGACAAGTGTTATGCTTAGTATTGGGGGTACAGTTAAGAAAAGCAAGGGCTGCAAAGCCTCAGCATGTTCAGTAGTTTGCAACCTCCAGAGGAGGGTGTGAGCTTCTATGAATAATTATCGTTTGTTCTTTTTTTCCCATATTCATTTGGGGCTTTGTGGCTAATATTGCTTATTTAAAGGATTTACTCTTCCTCTCTTTCTTTGGTTGTATTTTGACTTATATTGGCTTCATTTGTTTGAAGCCATATCCTTCCTTTCTCTGTTCTTTTTGTTTGTGTCCTTTGTTCATATTTTATGTTTGTTGAAATGTAAACTTCTGGGGACTGCAATGTTGAACAAGTTCCTCAACTCTAGTTGAACTCATTAATGTTGGGAACAAGAATCAACAGAGCATAAAGGATGTAAAAACTTTTTTTTCCTCACTCCTGCAGGTTTTTCCAACGTATGTGCTTGGAACTCCACTTCCAAGAACCATTTCTAAGTCTAAGGATGCTTTCAGTCCTTTGAGAGCCTCTGAACTAGGAGGACCCAGAGAGCATTCAAGACCCCTCTTTTCCTTAGAGTGACCTCTGTGTTGCATCTTACAGGCACATCACAGGGGTTCAACAAGTGTCTCTGAGGCTGTCAGCATGAAGATTTTATGCAGTTACAGTAATATATGAAATTAAGAATAATGTCCAGCAATAATGAAAATAATGCCTTGTTTAAATGTCCCCATACAAATCATATGAATACAAGCTGCTACTGTAACTTGAGGCACTCACAACTGAAGGTTTCAGTGAAGAAAGGTATTTTACTGTTTTGAATTTCTAAAGGATCATTTTTGTATCCAGAGCCACAGAATACCTTGCAAACGTTACCTAGTTAAAGCTCACCACGTTCTTGTGAAGCAAAGTAGGAAGACTTTGATCAGCTTCTACACAGTTTATCTAGGGTGAAGCACAGGTGGTGACTAGCACAGCAACACAGCAAAGCAATGTGGCACAGATGGTGAAAAAAGGTGCCATAATCACTTGAACCTTTGGGTATCCTGGGGTGCTGTTCCATGAGTTCTGCCAGGACACCTTTTCTTAGAGTGCCATACAAGCTTTCACATCCGAAAGCGTGATCATGTCTTGGATCACTTCTGACACAGAAGGTAGTAGGTCATATTCTCAGTTGTGTTTTGGCTCCTTTCCACTACTTAGGAACCAAAAATGTCTATAAAGCAGTCAGAAAACTCTCAGTGTGAAAGAATATCACTGGGCTTATGTATGCCATGCAACACTGGACTTCAGACGCACTGAGCATTCAGAACGGTACGGATATATTGTGAGAATCAAACAAATTATGCCAAAAATCTTCTATGTTTCTCTATTATAACAAGAAGTTGCATCTAGCAACACAGTTGACATCATCTTGGGGTAATGGTAATACAGCACTGGGGTACTCTGCTGACTGCACCCCCAATGTTACGTGCCGTACTCTCCCAGGTGCGCAGTCAGATGCGGGCGGTCATGAACTAGCTCTGCTCACACTCTGACCTAGCATCACACAAGATTTTATTGTCCCAAAGTTCTTCAGAGATTCAGAAGCTGACCCTCTCAACCTCTTTATGAAGTACATCCAAGCAGGATTTACAAGCTTAGAACATGGTCCCTTGCTAACATGGTCTAAATACTTTTCAGACCGCAGAGCGAACAAAGTGGTGTCATGACTTATGTGACTACACTTGGACAGCTATCCAAATATACGAAAATCCAACCTTAATTAAGTTGTTAAAACAAGCTGTTAAAGATGCAAGATTTGACCGCTTACATAAAATAAATTATGCCCGTTGGATAAGTATGCTTATCATAGCATTTTTACATCTCTTCATTACTCCAGTGGACTTTTTCCAAAATAGTAACATTTTAATATATTTTGACTAAAACCCAAGATACATAGCAAAGCACCCTGGGCTTTCTAAGGGAGAAGATGACTAAAATTTGTAAACTTGCATTTAGTAATTCATTCAGCCAGTGCTAAATGGAACCCTTTATATGGACTTTTCAAAAACATTCAGCATGTGAGGTGAGATCATTAATGTGGTGTAGCAGATTGGGAGCAATATCTCTTTTAATGCAAAGATTTGGCCTAGAGCAAGAAGAATGATCAGCTTCATCACTGCTGGTTTTGCTAAAAGATTTTTCTGGTGTTGCAAGTTAGGACTAAAATCTCCAAAGAATAGGTGTTTTCCTGGTCTCTTTCTGGTGCAGAGGCTGCCCTTGGGAGAATTTTCAAGTAATTGGACTGTAATCCTAATTAGAAAGCACTCAGAAAAACTCAAATGAAATGCAATACTGAAACGGTTCAAAAATTTAGTTACGCTGGAAGCACAGAGGTATTTTAATGATGAAGGTCCCTTCCAACACAAACCATTCTGTGATTCTATGATTCTACTCACTTGACCTATCTTGAAACATAACAGATGTTATATTATGGTCATGCTTGCTTATGTATATTTTGACAATTATAAAAACATTTAATTCATCGCTTCGTGTCATCTTAAGCATTTAAATTCATGAAACAATTCTCTTTAAATATAAAATGTTTGTAATATTATAAATATCTGTTAAATGTGCACAAATTGTAAGATCCTCCCCCGAAGTCATTCAATACTTAGAAAATGGTTGCATGAACTTCGAAATGCATGTCCGGGACTTCTACAGTGCCCATTTGAGTTGTAGAAGGTCCTAGAAAGTATAAAAAGAATAGATCAAATTATTTTTCATGTTTAAAGATACTGTCTGCTAAATATAAATAGCAACAAACAACTTTTGGCTAAAACATTGCCATTTTTTTATGTTCAGGTACTGAGTTTGAACTGCACAGAGAGCTTCAGCAAGTCAATAGAAAAGCCGGATTTGAAGAAATCTTCACCAGTTTTCATGACTGTAAGTGTTTTGATGCAAAATCCAAGACAGAATCAAAAATAAGCAGTATTATATTCCACTTGCCTTGATAAAAGACTTGAACAAAATAAGCAGTATCCTAGCAACTAGACATCAGAAGTTTTCATGGCAAACACCTCGCCCCCTTCACTGTCTCAAGTAATAAAAAGAGAATAATAAAATTCCAAACTTGCAACCAAATCCTAACGTAAAACCTGAAAATACAACAGCTCAACAATACATAGTAGATTTTAGTTCATTTTTTTCCTGGCAGAAGTATATATTCAGACAACTTCCATCATACAGCTCTGTGACTGAAAGGGCGAGACTGTGTGTTTTGCGCTCTTGTCCATTTAGGTCTCTAACTGAATATTTAAAACCTTACTGTATTAGGTTTCTTTTGATGACTTTAATTTCATATCCAACAAATATCTTTTTCTGGACTCTTTCCTTCTACATAGCACAGGCTGTCACAAGCCCTGGTTGTAGTCATCTCCTCGATCGGCTCCCCCCTAAAACAATACAAACTGTCATTAATATGTGAGGATACTTGAGAACACAGCTCCCTGGAGCATCTAAAGAAAGTGCCAGAAATGTGCCACATGGCGCAAACCAATAAACTACAAAGCCATTTTATAAAGCCAGCTGTACAATAAAAATCCATTCATTTACTATCTACTCTCTTCCATGCTAAATATTTCCACTTTCAAAGCACTTCCTGATCCCACTAAATGAAACACTATCTCTAGCTTCATCATATATTATGAATGCCTTTTCCTAGAAAACCATCAAAATCACTGTTAGTTCTGTATGTGCAGCAAAGACTTTTTTTTTTTTTGTCCAGTATGATATGAACTTATACCACTATTATTTTGGGTACTTCCTGCCTTTTTTTTTTTTTGTTGCCATAAACCAGAGAACAATAAAGTGATCTTTACAGTGATCAGCATAGAGAGGCTGACACCAGGACGTATTTCATCTGCACACTAATTGGTAGTAGCCAGAGCTCACAAGTAAAGCATGGATCACAGATTGTTTCTTCTCTTTGGTTTGAGAATGGATAAAGACCTAAATGTGCTGACCATCTTTTCCTGCCAACGGCATGCTGAAGTGTGTGCATTATTTCCAGTAAATTCAAAACTCCTCACTGACCCATTGTATAAAACAGGATAGCACAAAGGAAGTTAACTGTAAATATACCAGTGCCATCACATGAAAGGGCATGTGGATTGAGGGGGAGAGCAGACCGAGGGGGAGAGAATTCGGGAGGGCAAAGGCCCAACTCTGCAAAATGAAACAGGCGGGTATTGGTGTCAGGCGACATCTTGCAAGTGACCATCAGCAGGAAGGAAGATTCAGCTTCTAGGTAGGTTTCCAGCCCAAATATCACGGTGATTTGCCAACCAAAGCCCTTCTGTTTGGCCTTCTGCTCTACATGCTGGGACTTGGGCAGAGGTTAGTTGGGGAGACAGCTAAGCAGTATGTCTGGAAACTGCTGTGTCTATATCTGATAGCTGAAGGTTAGTTGCAGCTCACGTGCTCAGTCCGTCTGATTTGGAAAAGGGCCCCACTCTCCCAGGAGGATATTCCAACCATCAGGTTATCAGGAAGTTCCCATACCTCTGCACAAAGCAGCTCCACTGTGATTTAGGAAAGTATTACATTTAGAACAGGAGAAAGAGAAATAGACTACATAAATTAAAATTAATAACCTAGGCAAAACTGATAAAGAAAACTGAGAAGATCAAGAAAGTATGTTTGTTTGGCAATGACTAAAGCAAAAATAGAATATTTAATAGTACAGATGGATGAAAAGGCTTATTCCGTGCACTGCTGTTTTCTGTCTGGGAAGAAGGAGAACGAACTTCTTCAGACCAGACCTGTAACTACAGAGTATGTCAAAAAACCATATGCTAACTAGAGTTAAATATTTTTAAATTCCACACAGGACTCCCAGAAGAGTTTCTGAGAGGATTTCAACTGATTGTTTTTATTTTCTGACTGAAACTTTTTAATAACTTGAGTCAATGTCAGAAAACTGGAGCAGTACCAATATTCTTTTGCCATTATTCAAAAGGTCATGCAAGATGAGTTGGGGAACAGAAGGACAAACGTTCTGACATCAGTCCAGAGACACAGAACTGAAACAGATAAGAAATTTCATTTTTATAAGGTATTATTCATACTATAACACAGCTATAGAATCATTCCTTCCGTCGGCATGATGAGTCTCTTCCCAGGAGATCTCAGTTTCAAAATGCCTTCAAAATGCTTGAGGCACTTGCCTGGAAGATGAGAAAACTTTCTACTCACCAGGCTGAGAGGGGAAAGCGGACCCTCTCCGCACTCCCCAAGTAAGCATGCTAGCATTCAGACTTACAGGAGGATCACCTCTTTCTTGAGAATCTCAAGCTAGCTTGCTTTCTTACATGTGCAGACAAAACAATTTGGATGCTTCAGAAATGTTCAGCATAACTGAAAATATTTGCCATATTGGATCGAATTTATGAGTTTGGATTTACAAATAATACCTGACAATGGCTATTTCAGAAAACCCAGCCCCAACACTGATCACCAAAGATTCTTGCCATCACTACCTGCTTTCTTATTTGAAGTCATTTATAAGAAAATGTTAATATGAAAATTTTCAAGTCCTTCCACATCCAAACCGTGCAGTCAAGTTTGCCCTTCTCATCTTCAGGCAGCTGTAGTACTGTTTAGTTACAGCAGGTCCTGCTTCCACACTCATCAGCCATGAAAGTGTAAATAAATCCATCTATGAATGTAACTGCAAACACGTGCACACACAGGTACACTACCTGCACCACCACAGCTTCCCTCTGCTACCTTATCCTTTGCCTGCCTTAACTGTACAACTTAAAGCACTGTAAGTAGAGGTGCTTGGCAATGTAGTTTAAGTCATTGTTTTTTTTCTTGAGTTATACAAATTAGATCACAGCTTTTCAATCTCATGTTACAGTAATACTATATTGAAATATCTTGAAAATTAAATTATTACTGTTTATTTAATTTGTGAAGTTCCATACTGGCAGAGCACATAACAGAAATGATACAGGCTGAAAACCTAATTATTGAAAATGAATATTTAAGTAAGTCCATCATGTTACTTATCCCACTAACTTAAACAAATCAATTTGTTTTGTTTTTTGTTTGAAATTAAGTAAAAGGCATGTTTTTAGGAAAAAGAAAGGTCCCAGTGACACTAATATCTGTGTCATCTCAAAAGAAACTATATTCAGCAATGACCAGTAGTTAATGTTATAAATGTGAAAGTATCCAAAGGTCCAGGCCCAAAATGTTTGCATTAATTCTTTATGTACAACTCTGTCACAAGTTTCAAACTTGGGCTTCAGCTTTTGAGCTGAACTAGGTGTTTAAATGAATTTTCAAAAGCCTCTAGGCCCTCAATTTGCCTTGAAGTCAAGGAGACTTAGGGACATATCTAAACTTTGAGTGTATTTGGCCCGTGATCACATTTTTTTAATACACCCCTTGATCACATTTTTTTAATACACAAGGGCAAAATTTTTATAAGCGCTTAAATAAGTCAGAATCACAAATACCATGACTTTAAACCCAGATGGGAACAAAACATTTAAGTTTTCTTGGCTTCTGGAAGCTCTTTCTATCCAAAGTCATTCCTGATGACAAGAACAGATCTTGCTGTTGGACTACAAAGTCATTGGTCCTTTATTTCAATTTATGCCTTTTAACAGTAAGGATCTGGACTGGTTTTTTTAATGTAAACAAAAACTTCGCATAAATTGGTAAACTGAATACTATTACAGTCACCAAACTATTATTCTTTATTTAAGATCAAACCCAACAGAAATAATATTTAAAAGTTACTTAATTGAAAACACACCTTAAAAAGTCATTCCAATAACTTTTTAATATCTTGTTAAAGTAATAAATTTTCAGCCACTCTGCACACACGAACCCTGGAAAATAGACAGATTTTCTTAACTGAAAAGGCAGTTTAAGAAAACCAGATTAATACCTATATACATACAATGTGAGACTTTAGTTCTCCCATTATAGGTGTCTCTTTCTTTTGGGATGTTTTCTCACTGTCTCCTGAAAGAAAAGCTTTATAGTGCCATTGGGAAATGGGAAGTAACTTCACTTTCCCTACAACTTACCTCATAACTGGGGTTGCTGCCTCTCTTGTGGTGCAATTGCGCTGTCCATCCACCCAAAAGTGAAGCTGTACCTGCAGACCGCTGCTTCCAGTGACAACTATCCCAGCGCCAGTGGCTTAAGGTTAGTTCCTGGTCCCTGTAGGACTTTTGCCACTGGCACCTGGTAGCCTCCCTGGACCAAAGCATTGCCCAATTAGAAGTATCTACGAGAAAAGAGAACTTTAAAATGGCCCAACACCTATTCACTGTCTATCATTCCCCGTGGTTTACTATTCCCCAGAAGCTGGGGAAACACTCCAGTTGCTTCACGTTGCACCCCCTGGGATCTATGTCCATGTCTCACATCTGCCCCTGTCAGCAAGAACAGCAAACGCATAATTCCTACTTGCATCCCTCTCTCCTCTCTGTCTCCTTCCCTCTCTCCAGAGAGCCCATTTAACAGTGCAGAGCTCCTTTGATCTCCATATTCCCAGCTTGAATGAAACAGCTGTGTGACTCTGAGCTTGGAGGGCTTTGCAACTGCATCTCCCGTTCCTCCAAGAACTCATTCACATTACTTTCCTGCCTCTCTTCTGAAGGTGTCTTGTCAGAGAAGATCAATACGCAAGATAGAATCACTTACCAGCTCGTATCCCATTATCGCTTCCCCCCATAATCAATCCCATAGGCAAAAGTCATGAAACTCAGACACTGGAGAGTAGGGAGAACCAGTTGCTGCAAATTCAGCTTCATTTTATATTAATGAGGCTTTCTGGCTATGTTAACTTTGGCTGGAAAAGAAGAATGTTGTTATAAAAAAGCCTCTAAAACATCCAGCCAGTGCCAAGCCCTTGCACCTGTGTGCAAAACCTTTATCACATACATGTATTTCATAAAGATGTGTCTGTGCACACAATGATAAAGGTAGAAATACAATAACAAAACAGGGTCTTTAGCACAGCTTTAACTGAACCCTCACATGACCCACTTGGAGAACTCAGCAGGTGGTAGCCCTAAATGACTGACATCTATGATCATCTGTTTAAAATGTCTTTGGTAGGGAAAGATAGAAAGAAAAGACTTGATGAGTATAGTGTCCTACATTTGTTTGTCATTTGGAAGAAAAGTACCAGGAGTAAAGAGCTCTTTTTTCTGACCAACAGGTTCAAAATTTGTTTGCTACTTGGGGAAAAAAGTAAAACAAGGCAAAAAAAAACAAAACCAAAAACCAGATTTTAAAGAATATCCCAGTTGCTGGATATCGCTAATTTGCTCTTTCCCTTTCAGACATCAGAATATTATTATTTTTGTCTGAATGGAGCTTAATCATCATGACATCATTAAGTTCTGTGAAGTAGTACATATGTAAAATTTGTGAACATGAATATAATATAAACAGGATATTTATACATTTCTTTTAAGCCCAAATAAAATAGAAGTGCACTTTCAATAAATATCATTGCTTCCTATAGTAATTTACTTCTTACAACAAGAATCATTAGTTTACAATTCACTGGGAAATCTCAGGAAAGCAGAGAAATGTGTTGAAATCTCTTCTGATTAAAATAATATTATGTAAAAAATGTTCTTTCCCCAAAGGAAAGATAAACAGTTTCCCAAATGAATTCCTCCCCTCCTACCAGCACCATGTACTAACTCCCATGGAGAATTAAACTCAGGACATTCAGAACAGATGGCAAAGACCTTATCTGCTTTCCTATCACAGCATGGGGCAATATAGATTTGCCCAATAATGCACTCACATTGAGAAAAAGGTTTCTCGACCCCTCTCAGTATATCTAGATCCACCAAACCAATGCTTTTTAAATTTAATCTGCAAGTTTAACTTTGAATTTTACAAACCAATTTATAGAATAATCTATGCCATATATTAAACCTCAGATGCTAAAGAAACTGTTTTCATTTTAGTGCTCTTCTGGTTGTAATTTCGTCACATCTCAGGCATGCTTTATTCTCTGTCTTTAATTAAAAGACAGTTAATTTTCAGCATTTACTTTATATTATTTCAGTATTCATTTTCTATCTATTTATTTCACATTTTTCCACATTTGTTCTTAAATTATGCCATAGCTTTGGCATTGCTTTGGCCTGTAGTATGAAATGAGCTCATTGTGGATTAGCGGATGAGTTCTGACACTGCACCAGTCCAAGAGCTCCTTTTGTTCTGTTACATTGTCAGCTGCCCACCTACAAAATTCTTACATCAAAAACCAGTAAAATCTTTCCCCCAGACTATCAAAAATATGTAGACATCAGAGCAAAAGCAGCTGTTACCCTGAAATAGAGTCCTTTTCCATTTCAACTAAGTGATCTTAAACCAGTTAATACTTCAGTTCCTGAATGTTTCAGCTTTTATTAGAATGCAAAAATCTTAAAAATTGACACTGTTGGATATTATTGGGTGTTTCAAGGTCCTATTAAAATTGCTTTTTAATTTTCCAAGGTTTTTAAAGGCAACAAAATTAAGTTTAGGGTGATTTTTAAAGAAAAGGGATAAAAAAACACTTTGAAAATGTTTTGAAGTATTAGAGATTGAGAATCACTAACTAATGGTAGTAGTGATCTGATGGCCGTTGGGATGCTGGATGATACATGTTGCTGGGCTCCCTACGGTTCCTCCTAAATGGATATTTATTTAACACAATCTTAGTTTTTCCTAGGATTCTGACTCACAGGGAACCATAAAGACATACACTTTCTTTACAGGAAAAAAAAAAGAGAAAGACAAAAAATAGTATTTAAAAAAAGAGGATCTCATTAAGTTGAATTGAAGTTTTGACTCACTAATTCTAAAACCAGTATTTTTGCTGTTTGGATCACAGCAGCAACAACCAGGCCTACAAAGCTTGTTCTAATTAACTCACACATGTTCTTTCCCATAGTGGCAACTACAATGGGACTATTCAGCTGTTTACAAAACGAGTGAACAAAACTTGTAGGAGTATACATGAGTAGGTAAGAAGGATTGTAATGTACAATTTCCCCACGTAATCATGGCCTGTGCATCAAAGTAACTTTGTCATTAGCTGGGAAGAGATTAAGGTCCTGTTTACCTACAGCAAAATTCTTGTTCTTCTCATGACCTAAATATCTGAGTCCCCTGCAGCTACCCTGACGCCGTACCAAATCACATCTGCGTCTTCTTCCTATATTGCTGTTGTACTGATATATTCTTGCAGCCAGGAGCACTGTCTTTATTACATATGATGGATTCCTCATGATTTTCTTATACAGTCAGTGAGATTTCACACTTCATTAGAGGCTAACACACACACTTACATAAGGAAAAAAAGTCTGAGCAAGTCATCTTGGTACCAAAATCCAAAGCTTGTCTCAGAACGGGTTTGTGGAAGACCCCTTTATCAAAGTGCTCGATGCTCATGCATGCCTTAGAATCAGAAAAATCATTCTAGAGGTGATTAATATGGTTTTGTCCCTGGTGTTTTCTGCGCTGCAGCACAGAGATAGCCCAAATAATTTTAAATTAAATACCTTGAAAATAGCAAGTAGTTTAGCAAAATATCTTAGCCAGCCGTTGCAGTCATCTACCTCTAGGTAATTGTAGCATTTCCACATAACCTAAACACCTTGATCAGATTGAGAAAAGACATTTGAAAAACAGTTAGCATAGCTGCTGAGAAAATGAGGCTTTCAGCCCATGTCTTCCATTGTTTCTTGTGGGCAAATGTTTTGTACTGTTTCGTGTCTGGGTGCAACCTGTGATTAGAGTAAAAAAAAAAAAGGAGAGGAAGGTAAATCATGAGATGGTATCATAAACAGCAGCCTGCTACATCGTTACTTTTTCAAATATGTTTTAGAATATCTATGATCATTTATAATGAATAATTTAACATGGGAAAAAGAATTAGCATAGACTATTGCTACATGGTACATCTAGGGCAAGCAAAGATATTTTTAGTTAAGAGCATAATTTTTATATCTTGCCATTTGTATGAATGTCCTCTTTGGTCTTGAATTAGTGCTTGGTCCACCCTAAATACTACAAGTACTTTCCTCTTTCTGAAGCTTCTATTGTGTTCTTCTACAATAGAAAGGAAACGGGAGAAGAAAGAGAAAGAAGGCTGGCCACAAGGCTGACCACAATGAGACCGGCCGTGCTTTGAGCTGGGGCGCTAATGCTTAGGGATGGAGAACATATTGGCAAGATTATTTCCCCTTGTGTTATCTCAAAATGGCAATGCATGGAGGTATATCTTGTAGATCTATTAGATGGAGTGATATTGAACAAAAAGGAAAATATTTCGCAAGTAGGAAATCCCTGCTTTCAAAGCATGCATGCATGTTCAGTCTGAGAACAGCCAGGCAGCTCTTTAAAATTCTGAACCAATATTTTATAATGTTTCTTCATTTTCAGCCCTGTATGCGCAAATCTTGTTTGCCATTTCTAAATCCCAGTTCTGTCTTTTCCTCCTTCCAGCAGAGATGAGCCTTAAGACATACTTGCTTCTTCTTCTGAATATTGTTTTCCCAATTGTCTTAAACATTAAGATATTGTCTCTAATTATAAAGATTCTGTAATACAGAAGAAAAGGTCACATTAGAAAGCGGTGCAGAACTGAAGGCAAGAAGGACTCTTCATCCCTCTCACAACTACATATCAGTCCTCACTGACTTTTTCCTTACCACCAGAAATATACCCAGCCAAGAAAACCGCCCGCAGAAAATATATGCTCGTTGTAGGTATATGAACCCTTTCCTTCTTTTCTAAATGCGGCAAAGATTTTACAGAAAAATGCGTTCAGTAAATACAACTAGAAACCTTCGTACAGCTCTGTAACATAAAGACCTCCACTGCCTTGCCTAGCGACAACATTAGAGACCAGAGTCGGAGGGACGACAGCAGGAAATTGGCTTTTTACAACCCATTGTTATCCCCACCGCCTCTTAAAGGCAGAATAAGCAAACGAACCACTTCAGGATTAGATCTGGTCGTACAGTGTAAGTAAAACGATTTCTCTGACAAACGAAAGGTTTTTCTCAGAAAAATGTTCCAGAATTATAAGGGAGGAAAAGGAAGTGCATTCAGCTCAAGCAACCAGTTTTAAACAGTTGCATGGCTGACACCGTGCTGTGCTCGAGGTAAAAATGGATTAGACAGAAGGGTCTCCAGCACCCAGTGACTGGCCGACTCTACCTGCAGTAGAGGCTTTGGAGCATCAACACTGCTGTGAGAAATGGAGGCTATTATAACAAGAAATAACACCTTCCCTTTTACATATGGCTATAGTAAAGAACAGCAACAAATGCAATTAAGGCTTATTTTTGTTTTATAGCTTTAAAAAGTCAGTACACACAACTGGGAGATAATAGTACCCTGTGTGCAAAAGCATCTAAAATCTAATTAAACCTAATGTTACATTGCTGTACGAATCGTGATCCTATGCTTGTGACTGTATGAGTAAAAGGCTTATAGTAATTTTAAAAGGTACTCTGTATCAGAACATTTCACTTGCTTATCCACAGATTTTATAGGCGTATCACCACTTACATATTCAATTTGAGAACTTGAAAATAAGAGGAAACTGCATTAAATCAGTAATATACCAAACATCCCTACATCATTTTGACTATTTTAAGTTCAATAAGTATAATATTTCCAGACTTTCCACTTTCTTTTCCTTCCCTTTATCAATTTACACTACTGAAGTGTTACGAATTCAAAAAAAATCAGCCTGTATTAGATACATATTATTAATCTAAGAGCCTCAGAATCTGCCCATCTATGAGGTATTTTTGGAAAATAAGAAGCTTCGTCAGTGCCTGGGATAACTGTCATCCAGGAAGCAACTCCTTTTGTATGTCTGGTTTAGTTCCATTCATTTAATAGGGAACAAATAAAATGTATCAAGATAGCAGTGGCTGAATGGAACAAATGAAACCGTCTGCCTTTGTGATCAAATTATATTTTTAGAAATTGTGTCTTCGGCATTGTTTTCTGTAACCATAGCAGACTAGGCTGGAAAAGGGAGAAGGATATAGTTTTATCACCTGTAGGCACCACCAGTAGATAGCCTAGCCTAGTGAGGAAGCTTATTTTAAAGACTTAGTTCCACAGAAATCAAAGACGAAGCAAATAGCTGATTATTTTTTTCTCTGACATATTTTGTTTTCATGTGTAATAGTGTACTTATTCCCTGAGTATCTGAGAATGTCTGGGGGTTTTAAGGTACAGTCTTTTTTTTTTTTCTCATCCTAGTATCTTTTCCTGTCAAGTGAGGGTGAAATCTCATCTCCATTCAAGTTTTAATAGAGAACAGAATATCACCTGTCCACAGCAGAGATCGTATTTTGCAAAGTTATTCTCATGAGTAGCTCCAGCTCCGGGTATTAGAGAACTCCTAATAGATCAATCCCCCTAACTGAGTGTATGCCTCTGTCAGTTTTTCTCACTGTTCACATTTCTCCCCAGAAGTGAATAAGATTTTATTCTTTTTATTTCTGTAAAAGAGGATCACTTTTCCATAGATGCTGCCATCTCAAAACGTAGGCGGCTTATGGGCTACGTTGTCACTTTGGAAAAATATGCTGAGTATCTGATCACCACCTGCCATCTGTAATCAAAAATTTCTTGAAATGCTTAGATTTTAGACCAAATCTAAGAGTTTATCAAAAAGTAAGTGAAATCTACCTATATTGTTGGGATTATCTATGATGTAAACTTTAGCTTTTACTACTGAAGAGCAATTTAGTGAAAACTTTCTCCCCAAATCTGAACTACACTATTCTCTCCTCATAAAGATTCCAAAATATTACTTTATTTGGGTTGGTCTAGAATACAGCTGTTGGCCATCTTATGCCAGGGCTTCATTCTGTAATACATACAACAGGAATGAATGTGTGACTCTCTTTTTGGCTTACTAGTGAAGTTTCCAAGCTGAACATGTTAAAAATTAATGTACTACCTTCTTCAGCTCTTGTCCAGCTGAAAGGTATATGTGATTATCATGGCATAGCTGGTGACTCATAGAAGGGTTTTTCCTCGCTCTTGAGGATAATTTGACAGCCTTAAACAGTAGCTTCATTCCCAAAATCAGATTAAGAAGCAGTAGCCTACGAGGGAGATTTTCTGTCCCTATTACCACTCAGTCAGTATACCTGTGAAAGTTGTACCCAAGTAAGCGTGCTTCTCTGCACTTTGCAATAAGTTTACAGAGGTTAAAAATAAAAAAAATAAATTAAAACTGAGAGGTATGTCATGTTAACAGTTGTTGTTTCAGTAGGCTGCCTCTTCAGAGGATACACTGAATACACAGAATTCCTTCAAAATATATTATTCCCTTAAAGTATTGCTTTCTGTGCAGCACACTGTAATCAAATCAAGCCACTTCAGTGTTTATTAGATTAGCTATAATGATATGACTAGCAAAATGCAACTCATCATTATACATTAGCAGTTCACACCCAGTATTTGTTATCTCAGAAAGAGAAAGATGTGTCTGGAGTCTGCACAAAGGAAAACAAACATCTCTAATACAAGTTTTGGCAACAAATTTAATATGAAAATGCATTTTAAATTGCTTTTAAAATGATGGAAATTCCTGCTGACAAAGACACATATTGTGCAGAGAAGCACATATTCCATCTGCCTGGACCCTTTATGCTGAGTAAAGTGGAACGTCTGGTTCCAGCTCCTTTCTGTGGTCAGGCTGTGCACCAACTTTGATGAAAAAAAGAACAGAGCAATATTTTTTTTTGTTTTATTTAAGAAAAATAAATGCAAAGTTGGTCTGTGTGCCTCCCATCATGCATTAATTTCCTGTGTAAAAGCTTCTTCTATTGTGAGAGTGAGCCACTGAGGAGTGAGTTCGAGACTGGTTTTGGCATTTTCTGAGAGGACAGGGCTTTTTACAGCAGCACATAGGTAGGTAGACCTAGTGGCTAAGCACGGGCTGGATTCCAGGTAACTCAAAAATTAGGTACTATACTCACAGAAAACTAAGGTGAGAAACTGGAGCGAGAAGGCAAACCAAAGGTACTGTGAGAGGTTAAGGGAAGAAGACCATGTGGCCCAGGAGGGCAGGTCAAGAGCACAACCCCAAGGCAGACAAAGGGGAAAATCAGCACAGCACCAGGAGTCACTGAGAAAGCGTTTGCGGGCCTGAAGTCAAGCCAGCCGAGGTTGTCCGCAGCAGGAGCTGGTTAGAAGTAACACACCCTAAGAGTGGGGCTACAGATGAAAGATCAGGAGCCAGAACAAGGGGCTGAGCACAAGGCATTTGCAAGACAGCCACTGATGCCTGCCTGTTGATGCTGTGGCTTGAGGCAGGAGCCTTCGTTAATTGGTTTGTTGGCAGGCTCAGTAACTATTAGCTTTTGCCCAATTTTTTTCTTCCTCACCTGCACGTAGACTTGTCACAAAGTGACCCTGTTACAATAGTGTTGCAGAAAGCATTCAGAAGTAGGAGCTTGTTCACTGTTTGCAACTCACTGAAATTTTATATGCCATAACATATAATGTTTATACTCACGATCACCAAGCCTCATACCTAAGAGCTGATAATATCTGCTGGAAATGTCATTATAAATGACAAAAAAAAGCACCTCCTATAAGCAAAAAATGGAATCATATAACATTGCCTTTGGAATTGCATGGACACGTGACATATGAATTCAGCTAGTGTAGACATATTTTCCTATATTTATATATTACAGTTCTTTGTATTATGCTTCTATGATTAAAATTTCTTTTATAGCAATATTGTTTCCAGCTATCTTGGTATCTACTAAGCTAAAATAACTGCTATTTTTAAGCTAATTTTCAATAAACAATAACATTTCCAAAGACTAAAGCTTGAATATTTTATAACCGTTACATGATAGTGTCATACACAGTTCACTGAAGAGATTTCATAGACATCACAGCTATAAAATTCATACCCCTCACTTATTAGTGGGTCAACATATTCTTTGACACCCTGCTGAGCTTGCCAGGCTATATGTTTATTTATAGGTCTTCCTTTTGTATCCAACTCATTCTCCTGTAGAGTTGCAAAGCACACAGAAGAAGCTAGTATATCTTGCAGAATAACAATGAAAATAGCACTAAATAGAAATGGCTTTCTGTGTTCATCCAGGAAAGCTCAAATCAGAATATTCAATTTTACTAATTACATTGGATTCCCACCCAACCTATACAGCTGCATGAAAGCTATGTGAATTGCCTAAAACAGCAAAAGCCATTTAACCTACATTTCTAATTTTGATTCTTCTAACCCTGAATTTCTGAACTGTAGCGCTATCTCCGTTTCAACAAGTCTCATATCCTACTACCGTACAGTCCCATGGCCTCTAACAACATAGTTCCATTTACAGATTAATTGGGAAAAAAAATAATTAGTGGGTCATAATAGAGTTCCTCTCAAGCTTTGTGGCAGAGGATTGCAAAGCTTCATCGCAGTCAGCTTCCACAGACTAAGCTCGTCCCTAAAATCCTTTGATATCAGTGCTGTTGCACCAGCAGAACGAATGAATCAACTGGAAAGCCATACCCTGTTCAGAATTCATGATGCCCTCAGGACCAAAGAGAATATTTAGACACATGTTTATAAGGGGGAAGGATGGTATCCTCGATGAAGGGACAGAACTTTACTGTACATTATTATCATGGCAATTGTAAACATTAACCATGCAGACATTTTTGTCTGAATATATGTGTAAAGACAGACACATGATGTGTAACTACAGGCTTTCACCCAGTAAAGAGCAGTCTTGTCTTCCACTGCGAAAACCTTTTCCGTACACATATTTTTGACTAGTTTTATTAGCAGTGTACTATTCCACAATTAATTAATTACTCATTTCTATAATGAAGTTAAGAAAATTATTAGCAGAATTTGAAAATAGCAAAATTTTTGGGAGTTATATTTCAGTTACTTACACATGCTGCAAACTGAAAAGCAAAATTTTCTTAATTTTGAGATCTGAGTTTTAAAATACAGAAATGACTGTTACTTGCTTTTTATCTTTGAAAAGATTTGTAATTTCTGCTGAAGTGTTCAATATATGATTGCTGTATTGTAGAGCAAAATTGTGAGGGCAACTGTAGATATAAAAAGGCTTTTTTCCCTTCTGTGAAGATGGGAAGGGGAATCCAAAATACAAAGGAGAAAAGAGTTAGGGAAAAAAAAAAAAGTGACTCTAAAGAAGAAAAACTTGTGTTTTTCAAAGGATATCCCTTATGCTGACAGTCTGCTGTAGTTTGATCTTGCTAGTGTCAAGTCAAGTGAACCAAGCTGGCCAAAGAAAACTCAGCTGATACCGTATTTTAGCAGGTCACTGAGCTTTTGGGGGTGAAAAGGAGAGAGGCTGTGAAGCTAATCCAGATGAGATACCTAATCTCTTGTTTATGTTCCACTGTGATAAAGTCATTTCAGAGTAACAGTAATAATGAAAAGCAAGGAAGTTGAAAAAAAGTGGAAGGACAGAAAAAAAGGGGGGGAGAGAATTATTGGATTGTCATTTTGTTTTAGCAGATAACAATGCAAAGTTCAAAGGCTATGAATCTTAATAAAATGTTTCTAAAACAATGAACTTTTGATATCAATAGTGCATGTGTTGAAGGACATACTAAGTAGTGTTAAAAGAGTGTTCAAGTAAGAATGTCCCAGGCCATAAGTAGAGTAACAAAAAAATGGTAAGAATGTCAAAGGGAAACGGTTATTTTGCTGTTATCTGAATACAAGATGTAAATCATTTTCTCCATGTCACCCTGATACTTTTTCCACTTTTCACTTTTTTCGACTCAGTGTAAATTTTAAGGAGAGATTCAGAAAATTCATCCATGGCCAGTATATGACTGCAGCTGAAAGAATGCCATATTATGTCAGCCTCTGAAAAATTCAACAACTGACTTTTTCTAAGAACAATAATTTCTGTCCATAACATCCTTACTTTCTGATAATGGTATGGAATTCCCAATTTTTTACATCATATCAAATATTAACTTGCTGTGCTCTCATAACAAGGGTTTAGGAAGAATCTTATGAACTTTTCATGTATTAAGGATACAAGAGCTATAGGCATTCTGTACCTCTGTAAACCAAGTCAGCTCTTTTGAAGAATTACTTCATTTTAATTTCTTTTTTAGAATGAGAAAAAAGAAGACTTATTTATAGACAGAAGTGCTTAAATTATGAGACATAAATGTATTAACAGCCTCTTATGAAATGTAAGTCAATTATGAAAACTTAAGGGTTTCTAAAATTCCCGTTTAATTTCTAGAAGCAGCTCAGCAGTTTGTGCAAAGCATCTGGCTTTGTACATTGATTGTACAATGTACAATTTGTAGATTGAAGAAAAACTGGGTGTTCAGTGTTCAGTCAATGAGGTCCAGGAAGTCCCCAGAGCTCCTATTTGCCTGTTCTGCTTGCAGCACTCTGATGAATCATTTAAAATATATGTAGGAACTTGTCAACAGCAACAGTTCTATTAAAATTAACATTTCTGAAGATAATTTTCTAAGATCACATACATCAGCAATGTTAGGTGAAGAATCCCTCTCTAATGATTTTCCTTGCAGTCGAAGCCTCTACCTTACACACGACAGCTATACTATATCATACTTTTTAAAATCAGTTATATTTCAGTCATATAGTGTATTTGTCCCTAGAAGAACATTTGCATGGCCTAATATCACAGATCAACAGCTGCAGCTGTAACACATGCAGTCCCTCAGTAGCATTTAGCAGTTTATACAGTGGTTTTTGCACAGTTTAAATGTGATTTACTTTTAATGTTGTTTTACTTCAGCCTTTCCCAGGCACAGTGAAATTTTATTTCAACGGTTTTACTGTTTTCTGTGTTTTTGCATACGTGGCAGATTCAGATCTAGAGGCATGAACCCTTCTACAATAGATATATTTTGTTGCTAGTTTTCCTGCTGGTGAAGAACATTTGCGTTCCAAGAGCTCCCTTGTTACTCTTCAGACATGGGTGAATACTGCAAACTAAGTACTCAGAGATATGTATTACACTAAGAACCATGAATTCACCTCAGTGGTATTTATGACCTTTTGTATTTATTTTCAGAAAACATGTGAGTATTTTTTTAGCCAAAATGCTTGCGGAAAACAAGAAGTCTCATGAGTACTTGTACAAAGGCTCACGCCTAGGAATGTTCATTAGGGCTTTCTCAAACCTCTGATTTCCCTTCTTCAGTCATCTGGTCACCGACCACAAATATTAGGCAGTGAACAGTTAGCTGAAACGATTTGATAGAAATCTTCCATCTTAGCTGAAATGAACAGCTCAAACACATCCGTCATTCAGGAGTTCATGGCCTATAATCCATAACTGGTCCAGAGATTACTTTTTGTCTCCATAGAGAGTCAGCTAGTCACCCAGTACACTCATTTCATCTGCTACATCGCACTCAAAGTAGGAATACAGAAGTCCCTGTCCTATTATTTTGCATTTAAGCAATTGTTGTGCAAATGTGTTTCTGGGAGGGAACAGTATGACCCTTAAGTGGCGCTACACAATGAAATGGAAAACTTGCCACTATAGCAAGTAATATGTTTTCTTCTCTGTTGAAAGCTTTGAAATATGTCTTACTTTACAGATAATTCGTAAGGCAAAAGCAGCTGCTATTATTGACAGTTTGAGCAAAATTTGCCGAGTGTATTTCTTAATGAAAACCTTTTAATCTTAGCAAAGATTTATAAAAATGACAAAATGACTGGAACTGGTTCAAGGGACTTGAATTAACCAGACAATTTAAGTCATCCTTTTTACACTTTTAACTCACAATTCACACTTTTCAAAAGATAAATTTGACATCGGTTTTCCAATTCACTAACAAGTCCAGACATTCAGTGTATTTTCCCCAATATATCTGCATATGTCAAGATAGAATTACCAACAATTTCGATGAAATTAGATATTTGGGGAGAAGACTGAAGGATGTAATTAAACTACAAAAGAAGAATAAAAGACCCCGTGTTTGAATATGGAGAATGCTCCAGCTCAAATTTATGAAAAGAAAGACATCCAGGACTGAAACTCTTTCCCCATCATGTAAAAGTAGCACAACACATATAGCTTTGAAAAATATATACTGATCTGAGGTGCTACCAATGCTTAAGCACTTAATTCCCATATGCAATGGTTCTTAAATATAAGAATTCAGAGTACAAGGGTGTAAGAGCAAAATACAGTGTAAGATGTCTTTGTATCAGTATCATTTTGGGTAATGAGGTTCAATTCATAAAACGCACTTGTGAATAATTTGTGCAGCTCAAGGTATGTTTTTGCATACAGATAGACCTATTCGTATGTAAATATCCTAGTAAGCATAGTCACCACATGGAGACATTTATAACACTTTATTCTGTCATTGATTTATTTTATTACACTATGGTCAATCCATATTTAGAGTCCAAATTATTGGCAGATGTTAATAAACTTTGAAACCTTCAAGATGGATCTTATTTGAAAGAGAGAATGCAATTATGAAAAGTGAACTTCTACTCTTTACCTTTTTACTACTGTAAATTTAACAGTTAGAAATTATAAAAACCCAAAAAAGTTCCCAGCAGAGATTTCATATTCATGCCACGTTTTGTATTCTTTCAGCCCAACCTGACAGACATAGCCAAGTTACAATAAAAGTCATAACTCAGAAATTAGGCCAATTAGCACTTAACATTGGTGGCACAGTTTGACGCTTTTATATTTTTTTGCTTTTCATTGATTTCTAGCATGCCAAATTTGACAGAGGAAATCTTTATTGCTTTTAATAATGAAACTTAGCTCTTTCCCAGAAAAGTTCTTCACGCTTAGATTTGAAACCAGATGACCAGAGTCAAAAGAAAATTTCTTTTACTGGCTAAAACATCTGAACTGCAGAATAAAAGCCTTAAAATTTGATATTTATATTTATGGAGTCCTATCAGATCAAGCTATGTTTTTGGCACATAAAAAGAACAAGTAATAACAGGTACTTAACTGGCTATGTTTGGATAACATTCAAGCATAACCAGTGACCAGCAGCATCCAATGAGTACCCATCTGACTGCGATACTGGATCACAGCAGAAACTGGAAACCCACTGTGACTAAAATGAAAACCAACATGAACATTTATGCGGCCTTTGGAGGGTAAATCCTCAGTAATTCCAACCTGAATACCTTCCATTTCCTTGTGCTCACAGTTTCTCAAACTGTACTTATTTCAGTGGTCATTATGGTACACCACTGTTCCCTGTGCTGTGGGATCCTCCCTTCCAAATAACGCATGAAAAACAGAAGAAAAAGGAAACAGTACTGTGACAATCCAGTACTGGCAGTGGTTTCTTCAAAACAGGCCTTGTAAAGACTCATTCTGTGGTCCAGACATTCCCCTATTACTAGGAAATATAAATCTCCTCCCTTTGAGGGGAGAGTGTATTACAAATTAGCTATCCTTCAACAGACAAAAGAAGACTTTGGACACTCCTTGCTCCAATTAAGTCAGAATCTTTTGGTAAACAAATCTTTAAAACTAGAGAAGCTTCTACTTACTACCTAACAAAAAAGAATTCTTTAATTTTCATTTTTAAATAAAAGACACTGAGTTTAACATACATATACACACATAAGATGAACTTACCTCTCCCACCTCTGTCTGTATATATTAATTTCCTCTTTCCTCTGGACTGTTTTCCAACCCCTTGGGATACTTCGCAGTGTGATAGGTTCTTTAGTATATGAATGGCTGTAACAAAAGAGCAGAAAAATTAACTTTGTATTATTTATTTAGAAATCAAGAACGAAACCATCCAATTACAGTTCTGATCAGTCATACTGATTTTAAGTGAGTGTTGTTCCATGAATTCCTGTGAATTAACACATACATATACCACTATACCCGCTGAGGCAAGTAGACAGTTACTTGTTATATGCGATGTACTCCTTTTTGTCTGGTTTCTATTGAAATAAGCTTTCCTAAAATTTAAGAAAATTTTGTAAAGTTTTTGAGAGTCACACAGGTTATGTAGACTGAACAATTCAATCTCACCTTCTCAACAAGTGTCATACAAATGAGAATTCATTTATTATTTCTTATCTGATACATACTTATTATAAATGTCTTCCCTCCTTGGTTTCCCCAGTAAGGTCCAAGATATTCAAATAGTGTTAACGTAGGCATCTGAATACTATGTGCTTTATATACATCTCTGATTTTCTCCATTACTATTTAGAAAAGCTAAGAGTACCTAGAAAGAACAAAAGATTAGAGATGGAAGCTCTCATTCACCTCATATATTAGTAAAAAGCTGTAGAATGTATTAGTACAAAACTATAGAATTTTGTTGGGAACGTTATAATAGAATCATAGAATCAGAGAATGGTTTGGGTTGGAAGGGACCTTAAAGATCATGTAGTTCCAACCCCCCTGCCATGGGCAGGGACACCTCCCACTAGACCAGGCTGCTCAGAGCCCCATCCAGCCTGACCTTGAACACCTCCAGGGATGCGGCATCCACAACTTCTCTGGGCAACTGGGTCCATTGCCTCACCACCCTCACAGGAAAGAATTTTTTCCTAATACCGAATCTAAACCTACCCTCTCTTTCAGTTTAAAACTGTTACCTCTCGTACTATCAGTAACCTTCTTTTGCAACTAATTTTTCCTAAAGCAAGTTTCATTGAACATATTCTTGTCTACTACCATATGGCAAAACCCACAGTAAATATAAGTAACACAACAATAAGGGTGAATATTAAAATAACAAAAAGCTTCAGTAGTGAAATATAGTTCAACTTGCACTTTTCTAAGCTACCTTTCATCTTTTCCTTTTCCACAAAAAAAGATTTGCTAATATGGAAATATTTGAAATGAATCTGAAATGAATTTCCTTATAGGAATGGAAAACAGGAAAAACCACAGGGAAAGTATAAATTCAGAACACTCAACCCAGAGCTGAGCATGTCATCAGAACACCTGTACTTTAGGACATCAACTTAACGTATCATTCTTTACCCATTGCGTACAGTTCAGTATGCCGTCACTCTGACAAGAAGTGCCATCATGACAGCCACTGTGTTGTAGCAGACAGCGTAGCTCAGACTTGCATGGCGTGTCTACAATACAGTGCAGTTGCAAGGGCAGTCCAGCATGGCCCTTTCCCTCCTCCTTCCACTGGCTTCCAAATTTATCCTCATCCAGTGCTGACTAAACTGCAGACTCATCTCTCCTCCCCTTGGGAAATAGCTTCTGGCTCTCTGCTCCCCGTCCCAGCGTAAAGCAATAGGTTCTGGGTGCTGGGCTGAGAGCAGGCGGTCAGCTGTTGGGGCAGCGTTTGCTCCTCAAACCACCGTTCGCCTTACCTTCCAAGGAAAACCTGGCTGGCTTGATATGTGATAGCATAGTGGTCACACTCTGCTACCACAGCATTAATAGTGCAGGCAAAAGGAAATTTCCCAGCAGCTGCTTCTGTGGATGCAAAAGAAGCTGAAAATAAGTTGCACAGGAAGAGGTGGGAAACAAGAGTAACTTCAGTGAGGAAAAAAATGCCACTTCAAAGAAATCTGTGCCTTTCAACCTCTAAAGAAAAGGTCACCAAACCTTGCATATAGTTTCGGAAAAACAAGAATTGCACTGAGAGGTAGGTAGGATGTGTGCAGAGCCATACATGCACACACAATATATGCCTAATACATTCACTGTCAAAGTAAAAGCTGGATACCTTTAGCTAAGAGTCTTGAATTCTATCTTAACATTCTTTAAACTGTGCAACCCGCTCAAGATTTGTATCGCAATCTTAGCAGAAACTCTCAATGGAACTGTACCTTCTGAAGTCAGAATTCCCCATGTTATATATTGATAAGCAACATATATAAAAAATATAAACTGTTATTTTATTGATTTTTAAAGCTCTTATGACTCTGATCTCCAGAGGTGCGTTACAGTGCAAGTAGAAGTAGAAGAAGCGATCCAGGCTCATTCTGGAAATGTGTCCTCTACGATATTCTTGAATAGGATAGTTTTCTCCTGCCTGATCTATCATCCAAAATTATGGTCAACATGTAAATTCATACTGCATAGTGTACCATGACAGAACTCTGAAGACTATAGTCTCAGAAGGAGGAGGTGATAGTAAAGAGTCACTTCAGTTCATGGTAGCTATTTTCAACTGTAGTGCTGGCCCATTATGGGAAAGAGGTGTGAGAGAGAGCTTGAATCACATTCCAAGGCACAGTACGTGTTCCTGTCCATTTTATTATTTAATAGGGAAGGTATCTTATAAGCGACAGAGGAATATAAAATTTATCAGATCGTCTTCATTGACCACACTTCTTCTCAAGAAGAAAACCAATAGCACAAAAAGTGAGAATTAAATATACCAAATTTTACTTTTTTTCTGTTCTAGTACAATACAATATTAATTACATGATTTTTCAGGATTTTTAAGTGTGTCGTTAATTTCTTAAAAGACACATTAGTACACTAAGACATTTTAAAATATATAAGTGAATTATTAATATCCTTCTATGCTAATGAATATCAGAAAATATTTTAGACAGCTAGCAAAGTATACGTTACAATCAAATAATTTATTTTTGTTTAACCTTATCCTTACCTCATCAGAACTTCCCTTGGCATGTAGAGTAACTCCAGTTAGCTACAGAGTGTTTTCAAACATGTTTCAGAGAAAAAAGGCCAAGCCTGCTAGAGCTATCAAAATACAGCCCTTTCTATCCTATTTTCAAGTACTTATTTGGCCTTGGAAATGTTAGGAACATGATGAAACTTTAATACTCTGCTAGAGGAATGGGACACAACAGTATCCTAACTCCTTCTTAGCCACTGACCTTGCAAATTTCTGAGGACTGAGTGACTTCTCTGGGAACTGTTACAGGAAAAAAGATGAGCACTTGTGAGCACCAGCAGCTGAGGAGGGCCTTTGCAAGAGAGATGCCGTGTCTGGTTACATCAAAACCTTATGTCTGTAAGGATGACAATACACCGAATATAAACAGGCACACAGTAGCTTCTCCTACACGTCTGAAAGTCCTGACATGTTAGAAAAGAAGTTACGGAAAGGTGAAGGTAGTTGGAGCAGCACACAGACTCACGCTCACTTTGTGCCTCGGTAAGGCTCCGGCAGCAGAATCCTGAGTTGCATATCACAATTTCCACAAAATCTCAGAACAAGTCTGCCCTACGCTGTGTGACGCATCTCCCTTTTATAAACAATAAATAAAATCAGCTCTAAATTGCCTGGAATTGTAAATTCTCTAATTAAGGGGTGGCTCTGGTCAAGTCCAGGCAGCTGACCCGCCCAGAGCTGCGAACAGATGGCTAATAACAGCCTAGGACATCCAACGAGTTCTGACGATTTGTCACATTTCCAAGCTGTGGTGACAAGTGGCCCCCTGACACCTGCTGCAGCTCCAACTTCAAATGTTGAACGTTATTGACAACCACAACTAAGATAATTTTTTTTTCCCCCATGGGTTTATAGCAAAGGGCTTTTCAGGTGGCTATTTAAAGCAATTTTTTTGGTCTAAATTAAGCATATGTATGCGTGGCTGGATGAGGAAGGGGAAAAAACCACTGTGAATTATGAAGTTATATAACAATTTGGAAAATACTTCGTATTCCAGACGCTTTACAATGGGTTCCAAGAGAGACATGTTGGAGTTACAAATTAAAATGCTTTGGCATTTTTCCAGGCAATAATTTATCTTCCCTGGGTGAATCATTATATTTGCTTGGCTTAGATTACAGTGTAGGGTCATTAAAAAACATTCTGGTTCCTCCACCAGATTGCAGTGGCTTGCATTTATCACAGCTGGAACCACACACCACATTTAAAAAAATCAGTTCAATATTGGCTGAAAATTGATGATGAAGGAAATTTTTATGATCAGTTCTTTGCGACTGTATTAGAAAAAAAGAAGTGTAGGCAACTTTTATGTTTGTTCAAACCTTATTAAAACAACAGCTTTTATCTTCCCAAACCATAAGTGAAGCGTTTGCAGCGTCGGGGCTGACCCTGATCTTCTGTATATTCTCTGCTTAAAGGACATGAGCAGGAAATGGTCAGCTTAAGGACACAATGAAAGGAAACACAGCAGCAAAGGTTTCACTGATAACATGTGATTTGAAGTCAGTGAGCAGATTCAGTCAGTCATCCAGCTGTTCGGGCCAAAGTCTATATAGCACTCTGCTGACTCCTACAAGACTGTGTCACGAAAACATGTGGAAGACTGACGCTTGACATGGGCAAGGCAGGGAAAGCAGAGTGCTTTCACACCATCAGATGCCGTGGCTCAGTTATTTCATGCCAGAATCAAGGAAAATTATGCTGGTTTAGAAATATTTGTTTTTCTAAGAGCTAAGTGGGCCAACTAGAAATAGGATGCTGATGTGAGGGTGTATTCATATGTCAGTGCTTGAGTATCGCTAGGTGTAATGAAGTTCAGGTCAGAGCCAGAACTGCAAACTATTCCACACCCACAATTAAGGACCAATATTACTATTTTTTTTAGGAGACTATTTTTCAGAAGACATCAGCGTTTCAGATACTGAATGCTTACAGTGTATTTAAAAGGATTTATAAACTATAAAGCTAATGCAGGTTCTAATTTGTAAGTAGTTAATTTCTTTCCTCATACTCTCAGCAATAAACTTATACCAGTCAACAATCAGAAAGAAACCTTTCTTGAGTGTAGCAAGGAAGGGAAAGGTATTATAAGTCTTGGATGATGTACTTTCATACTGACTTTATAAGCACAGTTTAAGCAATTTCTCATTTTGGACTGCAGTGATTACAAGTTTTGTGCTTAGACAAGAGCTACATCCTCTATATTTTTCAAGGTATGTTAAACTAGAAGGAAAACAGACTGACTTTTCTTAAAAATCCTTAAAAGCCTAGCAATTTCTTAAATCTAGCTTAACTATGAGTACAGAAGACAATCACTGCCAGGTTGATCAAGAGCTTTAAAAATTCTGTAGGTATTGACAATTTATCAAATCAACATGCAGGCTTCAATGTCAGCACTATTGGCTAGATTTTTTTCATTCCAGAATGGACTTGCTGGTCAAAATTGGAAACTCTTATCCAAAATCATTAAATAGCCTGACTGCTTGAAGGGTTTGTGGGTGACTCAGGCTGCAGACTCCATCTACTGCCTGGCTCAAATTTTTCTGTTCTGTAAGAGCTGTATCATTTTGTCCATTTTATATATATTTAAAAAATACCAATATTAAGAAAGATGGAAGAGAAAAACATTATATACTAGAGGAAAGAGACTTTGAGTATGGAATCCCCCCATACTCCAAGAAAAGTTTTCTACCTAACAAGTTATTAGTTATGCCAGAATGAATCAATAATTATACGAAATTCTAAAAGGTCATGTGAATGTTCCATTGCAAAATTGTTGTATATTTTAAACCTCAAATAGTTTTGCAAACAGAATTCTTGTTTTCTGGCCAACGCTTCTCTCAAAACAAGCAGACGTGTAACAAGAATTGAAAGCACATAGAGTCTTACATCCTACTAGTCATTTAAAGGTTCTGTCATGAGTGTTCAGGGTTGCCATAGCCTTTCCTGACCCTGGGGGTCTTCATGAAATATGATACTAACGCTATATGTGTTACGTGGGGTTTTCCAAGTACCAAAGATGATAAAAAAATGTGTTATTTACTCACACAAATTTGCTGCCTACCTATCCAGGCAAGAAGCTTTAATATGCTGGCCAAACAGAGATCACAACCTGTGATAAACAACATTTTTATTTTCGTACCTAGACTGTGTGTGCATGGTAAAGAGAGAGGAGACTGGGCACCAATAAACTAGATGCAATAAATTAAAAGCTATATTAATAACATATGCTATGTCATCACTGAATTAGATAAACCCAAACCCAGTCAAGAAACTGTTTTCTGTTTAATTTTTTTTTTTAAAAGGGATAAGTTTTCAAAGCTCAGGGAGAAGCACTTGCTGCAGGCAACTGCATTTGCATTTGACATATCGTCCCTCTATTTGAGCCAAGCATTGAGCCGATCACTGACCAAGAGTTTAGACAGAATCCAGACTAGTATTTACTAACAAGAACAAGAAAGCACATGGTGTATTTCTCTTGTATGGCTTAAGACAGTCTTTTATCTCTGATTAATAACCTGCTAGTTATCAGAATACCATATGTATTATTGCAAATGTTCTGTCTTGACAACAACAGGAATACCCAGAGCTACTGGCATGTAAGATAGTTGGACAAATATCAAGGAGAGTACCCTCAGCTCCATGAAAACCCTGATCTTGAATTACACCCCTTTATTCATTCTGTCAAAACAATGAGGTGAATATTTTATGTGGCGCAACTGTAGCCCTGTTAGTGATTTATCCAAAGTTCAGTTTAGGTGGCATTGGTATTATAGAAATAGAAGATCTTGAAGCAATTAGGAAGATCAGAATATGCATTATCAGTGGTTTTATTATTTTTTTTAATTACAATGTAAGAACAGTAAGGGCTACTGGTGGACCTAACCTGTGTGTAGATTCCCCAGTGAAGATGAGGTTGGCGAATGGACAGCTTTGCCCCAGAGGAAGACCACAGGAAGTCTGGGGAAGACTGACTTATGATATTTAGAAAGAGAAATACCGGACAGATTCCACATTATGAGTGTTGTTGAACACATGCAAGACAAGGACTACAAGTTTGGCACCATTCATTAAAGATCTTTTGCTCCTGGAGATGGAAGATTAGGTGGATAACATGAGACAGCTGCATCCTTTACTGTAGGAGACTTTCACAATTCATTTAGGCTTTGCCTCAAGTGCCAAATTCTCAGCTCTGCTCTTGAATCCATCTGTCATCATTTCCTCCCATGAGCTTTCCATTCCTTTCACTTTGTATCATCTGCCAGTGTGCATCGTCATTTCTCCTAGTACAGCTTTTACAGTGCACCAAGCTCCCCTGTTATCAGGAGACTTACAGTTGAACACTTCTACAAAACAGTGAAGTTCAAATGGAGTAAAGACTGGCATTCTCAACTTCTGTTCTTCATTTGTCCTTTTAGATTGCAAACGCTCGAAGGAACTTACTTGCTAAACACAACTTTCAAGGAAACAGCTTTGAAAGCCATGTTGTGATTACCACCCAGCATGAGTCAGGGTCTTTACCTCATGAGCAGCATTATTGTGGAGACTTTGGTTATTGCTTTTGAGGACGAAAACATGAGTAAGACATTCATGCATAGATCTAGGCAGGTAACTTTGTCAAACGGTTCATTTAACAACAATATGTAGTTTTGTTCATCCCAAATGACTAATCAATTCAGATCTAATCTATTGAAAATTTTCAGCCAAAAAAGCTTGGTTTTTATAGAAACTAGATTTCTGGAAGATAAAGGAAGAGAGGTTAGCCATCCAAATATTGGGCAAGAGCAGCTAAGGTAAAAGCTCTGAACGTGGGTGAGGATCAGGATCCAGTGTGCACCTCTGGGGTGCGGGGTGATGTTGCTTCGACCTGTGTTAGTGACTGCAGTGGTTACTGATGTTCTCAGTTTCTACAGAAAATAGCACTCTCGATTGTCCAAGTAACTAGCCCCCTAGTGAAGCACTTAAACAGGTGCCCTACCCACCATGGACACGTGTGTAACAGTATTTATAGCTTTAAGGCAAATTTAAAGAGCTCGTGCAGGAGGGACTGAGAAAAGCTCACATCAGAGTGCCTGGCAGCATGGTAGTTAGGTGAAAGCAAATACCAACTATTACCCTGAATTCGGCATAAAGTGATGAAGGTACTGAGCTGTCGGGGTGAGTTTCCATTATTTTAATGAACAGTCGTTGCATGGACACATTTCATGCTGTTAATGTAGCATTCATATATAAGCTCTGTAAACACAGGAAATTACAACAGTTCCTTGACTTTTCTAACTAGTCACCCATCAGTGGGTGCTCAGTGTGTTTTTTCTGTTGGGTCTCTCTTATGACTGGAACACTAGAAACAGCTATGCCCCCCAAATGCTGAAAAAGCAGAAACAGATGCTTCAGGTAGGATGTGGCTTTCTAGCAGGACTCCTCTCCCCTAGAGAACAGTTTGCCCATGGATCAGGGTTACAAATCTGGCTCTGCTGCTTCTAGGTCCATGCAAGAACATTCCTGCTACATGCCAGAAAGCTGGAGAAAAAATACAGCCTGACTGGTAATGTATAGGAACTTGGTAAAATACTGTATAGAAAAGCAAAATAATTGTCTCACTGTTCCAAAGTTTCAACCTTCAGCCCCCATCCACTCCAGCTATGCTCTGGCTCCTAACAAGGAGTTCAAGCCCCCCAAGCCAAGTCTTCAAGATATATTTTAAAAGGAGCACAGTTCAAATAAATATTTGGCCTAACCAATGGTTTTCTTCACAGGCATCCCACAGCTGCAATAGACTATCCTGACACTTGTATACAAACTCCCAGACCTATTGAATCAGGCAAGCAGTAGTTTGAGACAAGCTCCTTGTTTCCTAAGGCTGTCCAGTACCGCACACTTGAAGCCTTCTTCCTGGACCTAGCTGCCAGCACAAGCGTAATAGGGTAAGGTTAATTATGCCATATTCCACATCCTTCCTGGCTGCAGCTTAATTAACTCTCATTTCTCAAACTCTTTAATAAGAATTGTTTCTCATGTACTCTGGATATCTATTCCAAAAAGCACATTGAGGTTACTCTTTTGAGCAAGTATAGTAAACGCCTTTTTTTTTTTGCATAGTTTACCACTGAGCCCTTTTAGACAGCCACAGAATCCATGTCTTTTGCCAGCTTAAACTATACAACTTGCAGTTTTAATTTTTCTGAGAAGTGCACCCTGGATTTGTTGTTGTTTATGCAGCAGCTCAAACTCTTTCCAAAACAGTCCTTCTTTATACCACTTTACTTGTTTCTCTCTGTCTCCGAGAAACTGGTTTCCCAGTTCATGATGATGTATTTACAAAATACATTGAATGCATTTCTTTTTCCAGATGTCTGACTTGCATAACTTGCATTCTTCGAACTTGCCTCACTTGTCTTAATGCTTTGCCAAAGAGTTTCATCTACAATAGGACTTTTAATTTCTCCATTCTCCCACATAAGATATTTTCTTAATTTCAACGTTATTGGCAATATATGATTTTCTGTGACCACGTCCTCAGAACTTAAGGTGCTTGCAAGAGAGGTTTTTCCATACCTTGCAACTTGACCAGAATTGTGATGTTTTGTTGAAGTCCATGCAATAGGGTTCAAGAGATTATACAAATACTTTCTCCCTCATTGAAGAAACCCACCAAACCTGAAATCCTTTTGGTTTTGAAGAAATACTTTAAAACACGAATGCTTCTTGCACAAAACAGGAAGACAAATTCCAAGAACCGAAACCGTAGTGTTTAAAATAGCAGTGTTTTTAGACCAGTGTCTTGGTTTCTCAATGCATGGAATAAGCATACTGCGTCTCACTGGCTCTGCAGCTAGCCATAGCTACATAGAAAACTGAGATACCCATGACTTTTTAACCTCCACTGTGAAAGAGTGAGAAGGACACGACTCTCAGTGCAATTGTCACAGTCAGGTTTGGGCTTTGGAAAGGGGCTGCATGTAGAGATGATACAGAAGCTTAAGCTCCAGCAGCTGCATTCTACCTTCTAATTAAGCAGTGTATCACACAGAGAGACTATTAAACTGATGCTGCAGAAACCTGTAGCGACTGCTGGCAAGTTTATGGGTAGGATTTAAACCGTTGTTTTTAATATAGAGTGAGCCTCAGAGGTTTCAAATGTGATTACGTGAGAGACCACCTTTCTTGACAGTCGATTCTGTTGTATTAGTGGTCAGCAGAGGCATTCAAGTTAATAGCCTAGTCATATACGCAGGACAGACTTGGCAGAAGGAGATCTGGTGGCCAGCCTTGAACTCTGGAACTTATTCTTCAATTGTAAAATGGGGATAATAATGCTCTTCTACCTCCCAGTAGGGTGCTTAGGCTAAATTCATTATTAGACATTTTCAGTAATGCTTCTGTTTATGTTTCCAAGGTAATGAATAGGGATGGGCTGGAAATCCCTTAACAATAAAACTTATTGAGCTTAAAGGGTAATGGGAGTTAAGGGGTCACAGTACTTGTGTCAGGAACTATAGTTATTGCAAAACCTGGTAGATAACTCCCAGTCCAATCAATTCTCGTCAACGCAGTAATAATGTTTCTCTGGTGCAGGCTCAGACACCTATGAAGACCGCCCAGAGATATTTCCTTTCAGCCTGTAGAGAACTGATTATAATATTGAGACTGAGGGAAAAAAACACTCTCTAAGCTGTGTGGTACACTGCAAAACCAGGCGATTAACATCGACTCCATCCTTGCAGCCAAGAGTACTTTAGCAGTCCATGTCCAGGATGGTAGCAATGGGATTCCTTGCAAATCCCGTCAGTCATTAAAAGGCAGCTCTCACACATGGATTTCAAAGTTAAAGAAAGAGCTCAGTAAAGACCCCTCCTCTGACAGTACTTTGCACAGGAGCCCCAAGCTTCACCCTGCAGACAGATTCCTTCGCCGCCTAACAAGCTAACCAGAAACCTCTACTATATCTGCGCAGGGTCAGCTCTAGGTCAGGCTGCACATGAGGCTTCATGCAGCTCGGAAGGCACTAATAAGGAATTTTCATCTTTTCGTGCCGCCAGTAAACGTAGCATCCAAATATTGAATTTATGCTTCATCACACTGAAGTGTCAATCAAGCTCTCTTCTGCAAATGTATAGCCTGGTGCCTGTGAAAGGCTGGCAGGCTTGTGGAATCAGCCTCAGTGAAGGGCTGAATCCTTCTTGGCTGTTTGCCTTGAAGTCCCGCTGTTTGAACAAGAGGAGAAAGCAGAAGGAGTAAACACTGTGTGATACAAAGTGTACTCAGCCTCCCTCTAGGACAAAACTTCTTGGTCTGTATTGCTGCATTTGTTTAATATATATTTCATTCCTTCAGCTTCAGCAGCTGCTCAAAAACCTGTTAAGAACAGCAGCTACAATATGCTATGTTCTGATATATATGCCTCTGAGATTTCTTCCTGGTAATATTCAACGTTACCTGAACAGTTCGAAAACTGAGACAAAATAAAAACTTTTTCACATTTAAATGTCCGTAGAAAGCTACACTAAGCATTGGCTGTTACATCTCCTATATTTGGCTGGACTCTCACCGAATAAAGAACCAGCTATTGGTCTTCACCATACCTGGTATATACACCAGTGCCTGCAGCATATTTTTCCCTTGTATTCAGTATATTCAGAAGAGGTTAACAAGCTAGAGAAGCAGTGTGTCTTGCACTGAAAACCACGTTAGCAAAACTGTTAAATGAGCCTCCTGGCACTGGGTGGGCCAGGGGCTCCCTTAGTAGCACGTAATGCCTTTTGCATTGGCACATCACGTCAGGAAATCCCATTTCCTTGCTTCAGAGGACTGAAGTGCGGTTTGCCAGCATACTAGATTAAATGGTTTCAACTAAGGTGCCTCGTTTTTTTGAACAAAGAAAGGGTTATCTAAGGTGCTGCCTGGAAAGGTCTTAAACTAGGACTGTCATCACCACTTATCGCCACAATTTTTTTACAATAAAACCCATCACTGCTGTGTTTAAACAGCAGCAGATCAGTTCAATTCAGTTATTAGAGGTGTTATGGATAGAAATAAATAGTGATTTTGTTCATGTTTTTATGTAGACTAACTGTGGTCCCTAGGTTTCTGGCAAGCTGTCAGTGTAGCCATCTGTTTTACAAGTTTATGCATCTCTCTGAAAACAGACAGCCCAAAGCTAAAATGTACTAGAGGAACATTTTTCTTTGAACCACCTGCTGTACATGAAGAACAGTCAGATTTCAATAGAGCATGAGCTTTAAGCTCCATGTGGGCCTAAAGTCAGCCCATTTAAGTACGTAAAATTAAATTAAACTCATTTCAGTTACCTTTTCCTACAACTTAGCTTCTGTAACTTGTTTATAATCTTATTATATATACAAACACACACACATACAACCATAGATAACCACAGAGAGAGACTGTAGGAGGGCCTGAAGTCCAGAGCCAGGTCACACCAAAACTGTGTGATCTTATACAAACTTCTGCTTCAAAGAGCTTATATATACAAAAACAAACATATCACCTTAAGTATATAAACAAGCAAGCCAGGATGAAGACAGAAGGTATCCAATATGAAATTCTGATAGCAGACGTGCAGTTTGCAGGCTATCTGTAAGAACAGATGTCATTCTTATGAGGCATGGAGGGGATAAAGCAAACCAAACCTTTACCAAGAATTTGAAGATAAGTGGAAGAAAACTATTTTTAAAAAGTATTTTTTGAAAATTCCTTTCTCTAGCTTTCTCTGCTACTCTATCTTAATAGCATGTTCCCCCTCAAATATGTCGCTGATTTCAATATAGCTTACTCAATTTTAAAGCGACTGTATGCCATATCAGTTTGAATTCTACTACATGTTCCTACCATAAATACACTGGTATGTGAATTGAACCATGTGCTACCATAGAAGTGTAAAAAAAGTACCTAGTACTGATGGGCTGGGTCCTGGCATCTTGAAGCAATTGGCCAGGTCAGTGCTAGATATAGATTTTTTAGATTTGGGGGATCTTTTTGACCAACACAGCTGAAGCAGTTTGGGCCTGTCCTCTGCTTTTCCAAAATGTTTTGGGGTGGATTTGTAGCTGTTCTTATGACATGAGCTGCCCCTAATGTGGTTTGAATGTCAAGTAGCTGCTGTCAGGATGGAAGTAGGTGTGCTCAAGATCTCTAAAGCCAAAGGGAAACCCCACCTAATTTGTAATTGCTTCATTGTATTGCCAAAGTCTAAAAGATCAGCAGTGCGGTGCTGATGTTCCTAAACCTATAGAGACAGAAGCAATTTCATGGAATTTTGTTTTACAGGAAAGTATTTCTGATAATGCCTGAGGATTGGAGATTGCCTTGCACTGGACTAGAAACCAAACTGTTGATAGCCAAAATGACAGTTTCATTGGTTAAGGTGTTAAAGTTGAGAACGACAAGGAGTATAACTGGTTATCCAAATCTGCCTCCTTTTAATGAGATGTTTGTTTCAATGCAAACAGCCTACAGGCACATATTGTTGTACTCTTACCTTATTCTCCGCAACACTCTTTGTAACTGTGTCTTTTGAACCACACTTTGAACTCAGAAGCCCCATTCAGAAAACACCACTAAGCTTTCTAATTGATTTTTTTTTTTACTTCTGCACAGGGTAGAGAGGAAAAATAGACGCCCAGTGGATTTTGCTGGCCTGAGCATGAGCTCACTGTGAAATACCAAGCAGTAGAACGTACTAAAGGAAGCAGGATCTCATCCTTACTCATGAAGTGCTGGTAAATGAAGGATTGCAGTTTGGGGTCTTCCACCAGACCCATAAGTACTGTACCATTCAGTACCTTCTGCAGAGGAAAACTGAAACATCACAAAGGGAATAAAACATGAAAACAAAAGCACAATAGCACATATCAGAGCAACACCATGATGGGAGGCTGCACGCACAAACCAACGCTGCTCACGCAGACTGGCAACAGCTCTCAAGATTAAGCCATTACAAAAACAACTGAGCAGAATTGCAGAGGCACTGCTCTTGCAACTAAGCAACATCCCGTCACAAAGAGAAGAACCCACACCCTATAACTCATGGTGCTCATATCTTTGGCAGGTATTTTTCTCCAACAGCGTCCTCACAGTGTCCATTTTAATTAGGGTTAAAAGGTCATATATATATAGAGAGAGGGACTATTTTTTTTTTTCAAAATATCATAAAATCAGGTCATATTTCTTACTACATTTGAACAGTTTGTGGTGTCCCAAAGGAGAAAACTATATGGAAGATCACTCCTTTGATTAAAGTTATAATTGTCTGAAGCAGTTATATTGCAGTTTTGCTTTGGTCATTAGCAAGAGAATTTAGGAAGGGTATAATGCCTCTGTCTCTGAGATCTGCAGCTGACTTGTTGTAGGTCTGTTTCAAATCCAATTAGAGTCAGGGGAAGACTTTCCAGTGGTTTTGAGTTTTGTTTTTGTTTTGTTTTTTTTTTTCATAGGTCAAGTCCTATGTGAGCTTGGGCTTCTGCCACAGTAGACAATCAGGATTCAAACTCCTTTTCCATGCCCTTTTGCAAAATTTCGCCTTAAATGCTGTACATGTTGGTTTCTAAATCCATAAGGTAGAGAAAAAATGCTCAGTTTCATTGTACAGATTTACAGACGGAAATTGGAAAATATTAATAGCACCATATAATTCTTTTCTTATGGAATTCATACTCAGCAACCTCCAGACTCTCTCAGCTGCCCATCTGAAGATGTGGTAAACAAGCCTCTGCCACAGAAATTTTCTTTTGATTGTTTATTTTCAGATATGATCTTCTCTCCTTCCCAGTTTGAATTTCAGAAGTATCAAATCTCTGGCGTAATGACAGCAATCAGGCATGCTGGTGCAATAAAATTACGAGCTGTCAACAGTAATTCAGGCTGGGTGGCAGTATCAGACTGTGTAGAGCCAGATCTGTTATTGTTTTACTTCTAAAGTTGGATTTCAAGTCATCACATCAGCATTAATTCAGTCCTTATTAGAGTTCTACTTCTTCCTTGTTCATTGCCAGCTTCGTCGTTCTCCTGCTGATCTCAAATATTAGACTCCCACAAGCCTGGAATTTGGGTCCCCTTTGCAATTGCAGACTTCGCGAGTCCTCACTGCAGCCCTGTATAGTAAAACAGTGGGCAGCAGCTATTCGTAACTTATTGAGTCAAGCTCCTGCCAAATACCACTTCTGAATATATAGTCAGCCTGTTAGTGGGTGGAAAATTACATTTCCCCCTGCTCTTGTTTGAAATATGCGTTTATTTGACGTTACTACGCAGGCTACTATTCGGTCAAATATATTAGAACTGAAGAATTATGCAAAAGCTTTTGTAAGTGCTGTAAGTTAATCAGAAAATCATCCGTTAAAATTGCTGTGCTAAAAAGGCAAAACATTTCAAATCTTTTGTACGCATGCCACCTTGAAACCCACATCTGGAGAAGAAAACCTTTTTGCTAATAAATATTTTCTGCTGAGTAACAACCTCTGAAATGGTAAGACCAAGAAATTAAAATGCTATGTCCTGCATCATTGAAAATCTACATATTTCTGGTGTGCTACTAACCCCTAACAGCTTACTAAATGTGGTTTTAAATGGTGTATCTAAAGGAAACTGAGAAATGGTTCAGAATCTCAGATTTCTTAGCTAAGCATACACAACAGGGATTTTTCCAGTCCTTTTATAAAAGGTTACAAAAGCAGATGGGCAAATGAGGAAATGGCCAGCCATCATTTGGTAAAGAAAAGATAATATGTTGTTTACTAACAGATGGATAATAGGCCAGGCACTCCTATATAATTTTTGGGTCCTGTGCTCTTAGAAGTATCATAAATTAAAATTAATTGCTTGCTACTATCCTGGAAGCTAGAGAGCCTAAGCTTGAACAAACTTATGTCCTCTCAACTAGACTAATGGTGATAAATCCAAAGGCTTTATTTCCTTCAATTATTATTAAGGTGAAGGAGTTTATATGGATTAAAGTATGCATGCACTCACTTATTTCATTATAGGCTGTGTACTCTTAATATCACATTTTCTGTATCCTTTGCAGCAGCCAAACACTAGCTGTCTGGATGAGAAGCTATACCTTTAGGATGCTTTCACTATAGCAAGCTGGTTGTCATATTGTGAAGTTTGTTTTACACAAGGATGAAGAGTTAGAAATGAGGTACTGAATGCAGTGGACTCCTTTAGGTCCCCAGGTAATACCTGAACAGTCTGAAAGGACGCATTTGGTGCATTGGGAATATTCATGTGCTTTTGTTCTTCTGCCATCACAGAGTGATCATAACTTATTTCAATATTAATATTATTTTGCATACTAAGGTCGTAGTGTGAAATCAACACACTTTCTAACGAAACTAAGTATGTAAATAGGATACAAAGGGTAGATACCCCAGTATGAGGAGTTTGACAGCTGGCTCCATCCGACACAGTTGTGGCCATTAAAGCAAATGCTTGGAGTACAAGCATGAAACCATTGGTTCCCTCACTCTACACATTTATGGCGGCTGGGTTTATATCAGCCATTTAGTGTTTCTGTTGCTTTCCTTTGTATACTGTACTATAACTCTCCGGGACTGTTTTGTACAGCTGATCAGAGAAGGAAAGAAACAGAAAGTTGATTCACCATTAATATTTGTAAGGCTTTTAATATTAACACTGTTACAAGCATGCCATTCACAGTCTATTACTGTATCTCCTCATTTGTTGAAGCTTGTAAAGAAAAGGGAAAGAAGAGTGGAATAGCTCCATCTCCAGTTATGAACTGTGATTCCTCTTTTTTGTGGTTAGTGTGTGACCAGCCAGATGAGCAGAACTGCAGCACTGCAGTTGAAAAACATCATTTCCAGCTCAGCCAAGAAGTGACATTTTCATGAGCAGATGTGCAACCTTGCTAGAGCAAATTAAATCATAAGCATAGTTTGAATACGTAAGTAGTCTTCAAAGACCTGTGTTAGTCACTCCAATAGTTTCATAGACATATCAAGTAATGGCCAGGGCACAGATGACAGCATATTTTCTACTGTAGGTCAACAGAAAATGATGTAGGCTGCAAAATTGGGATCCAAGTGGTGATTGAACAGTGTATGTATTGAGTTACTCAAACAGTGAGATGAATTATACATGAGAAAAAAGAATCTTTGAGATTCAACTACAAAAAGAAATATTGTGACATTTCCATCAACCAAGCATAATCTCAAGAAGAAGTATCTGTTCTGCTAAGTCACTTAGACAAAGTTATAATTCCTTTTCCTGTAGTAAATCAACTTTGCTTCAAAAAGGAGGGAAGGTGGGACTGGCAGAGACAAAAATGGGGGTCTTGAAGTCATACCATCTTTTCTTGTAGGTGAAGTAAGATTATAGACCAAAACAAAGGTCAAAATAACTGAGTTATTTGTTGTCATTAAACTTACCCTAATTTATTTGCCAACATAAATGTTCTGCTAGTTCTATAGAAACACAGATGGCACAAAACCCACTTTCTGTGGTGGTTCATTCACACAGTGTTCTATTGCAGCATTTTAAGCAGTGTCGACTGCTAATGCTACGTATATAACGCTCACTGAACTGTGTTGCAAGGGGAGTTCACTTTTGGCAGGCTTACTGAAGCACATTTGGCATGGGTGTCTCTGCCTCATTACTCAGAGTACAAGGGAGATCTGAACTGCAAGTTTGGGTGAAATCCTGAATTCAGTGAATTTAATGGTAAAATTCACATCGATTATAGGACTTCTCTCTCCTAACGTCTTTCTCCACCTCAATACCAAGAACGTCCCGTTTTAGTGGACAGACCTGGCACAAATCCTTTTAGGAATTATCAACTAGAGGTATCAAGGGAAGTGACCACAGAAGTTACTATGCAAAAAGCTGGGATGCAAAATCAGAGAGCATCTGCTACATGATGTTATCATCCCATATGCACATTTTTCACCATTAGTAAATGAAATGAAATCATTTACTCCTTGCTGAAAAACTGTTTTGTTATTGGCTAAGAGAGTGAAGATGGGCTGTTACCTTGAGCTGGCTGATTTTCTTTATACAGCTTAGTAGTTAGAGAATGCATACAGGTAATTACTATAGCGTATTTGATGTGTTATAAATTTATATTCTTACTAAATTCTGACTTTTTCATTTGCTCAAAACTCCAGAATTCATACTGCATTGTAAGCAACTCCTTCTAGTCCTGGTTTTTTAATATATCCATATAGATGTGTATATAAACCTTTCTTTTTTAAAAAAATATTTAACTTCGACTTGGAAATCCAATACTAACTGTATCAAATCATATTCAAGTGGAGTTTTGCTCACAAAAATAATTCCAATAATATGTTCAGTGGTACTTTTTTGGTGAAAATGGAATAGAGTTACAAGACAAAGAAAACTTATTCCTACCAGACAGCTAGCTGGATATGTCAAAAGGAATAACCTTAAAGAAGACGGAAACTGAGAAACAAGACAAAGGAAACAGGTACTAGAATATTTCATTTAGTGACTATATGACAAGTCCATCATAGATCATTATTTATAGGTCACTTTCCTGTCAGCTGTAGGATTTCTGGCCCTAATCATGAGAGTCAACACAGACTTCCGAATAAAAACTTCCAACATGATAGAGATAATTCTGAGCCAGACAAAAGATACATATGACCATGATTTGCTTCCTTTCTTACATTAAAAATGTCAAGATATTTCCCTAATAATTCCTTGTCGTTTATAGTGCTGTTTTCTCCTAACACAAACAACAAGGAAAAGACATTTCTTTAGCAAGATCTCGAGCCTCACTGAAAGTGAAATTCGACTCAGCAAGAAGTTTAAAGGAACTATATTTTTAAATATATCATTTTGTTATAATGCCTTGTTTCTAGTCTATGCAAACTTGGAAGATTATTTACCCCTCCTATCAGGTTTGTCCTTCAGCACACACAGGTTTCGTTTTCCCTTCTTCTGTCCTCATTTGGAATTAAAATGGAAAAGATGTCTTTCTTTTGTTAGTGTTTTGGGTTTTTTTGTTGATGTGAAGATACTTGAAAAATATCAGACTGTCCTTGGGAATATGACCCAGACAAACTGGCTCATAGTTCTGTTCTAGTGTAAAGTTACACAAAGAGGGCTGGGGGTGTGGGGCAGGTTTGGAGAAGACTTTTGTTCCAGTGTTTGGACTGAAAACTGTAAACAACCTAGGTCAGCCTGAAACAAACAAATAAACGGAGAAACGCTGTTTTTTTTTTTCCCCAAACAGGCAAAAAATTATGTAAGATCCTAACAAAAGCAATCCAGAACCTTCCCCCTACACACACCAAACGAGGCATTTTAAAACTTATTTTTAAAAATAAAAGGACGTGAAATTTGAAGATGAAAACCAGATGCCTGTAAACCAAATCAAGAGGGTGGCCCACCTCTCCTTACCGTAAATAAAAGTGAAGTTTTGCCACCTTTGCTAGTCGGTTATACTATGTTCTCATTTTCAGCTTCAGATGGCTTTTAAGTTTCCAATTTCCTGTGTCCAGAAGCAATACTGCAGGATCGCTACAGATTGCCTTTGAAATATGGATTCTCCAAATATTATGTTTCTTACTGAGAACAGTAAAAATTCTTGTTTCATGCCTTTCTTTGAGGTAGAGAAACTTGAAGAGAGTTTGAGAAATTTTTCGTACATCTAGAGAGGTCCCTAATCACCGTGACAGTATCTAAGGGGTAATAGACCTTCATTAGCACAGCTTTTTTGTATGTAGACGCACACTGTATTTGGACAGCAGAGAAACAGAGACTATAAAGAGAGAAAATGGAAAAGTGCCGTTCAGTTCTGACAATTCGGACAAAGGAATCTGGCAGCAAACTTGCACTAGGATTCGTTCATTTAAAAAAAACCATCAGTGAAGTAGGTTTTCTTTGCTCACTTGCTCCTTGTAGTCTGGCCTTCTGTTTGGACTCAGGCAATGCACCTGATGTTGCAATAGACGTTCCCTCCTACTGACAGCATCTTAAAGCACTGAGGAAATTCATCTTCTGCTTATTCTCTGATGACTATTTTGCATGACTCCTGAAAACCGTCACTCCCAAGTCCCTTTAATCAGAAGTGGAAGAATTCAGTGGACAAGTTACAGCTGTGATAGACAGTCAATACTTTTTTAAAAAATTTCTAATTAATGCTCGAATACAAAGGCTCACACCTTTGTTGTTTCAAAAGCACTTCAGAACAAGCTAAAAAATAAATTTAAACATTGAAACAAACCATACAGAAGTTTTTATACTAAGCTGTAAAGATGTTTTATGTTTATTATCTTCTATAAATATTGTAATAAGAATTCTGTAAAACAAAGCCAAATGGCAGTTTAAGAAAATGTACTGCTTCCATATGACACTGTTATGTTGGTGCTAAACCCAGATGTTCTGACACAACATCAAACAACCCTGCTAACTTCTCTAACTGCCCCGTAAAGCCTCTCCTGCAAGTCGGATAATTTCTGAAAAGTTTTGCAGTATCAGAACCCTTGTGTGAAAGTGCTAATTGACAAATCAGTATTAGTTTATATCCATAGGCTTAAAAAAACCCAACCACATAACAGCTTAAAAGTTACAGAAGCATAAGAAATATTGGAAATAATTAGAAAAATATTAGCCAGCTCTTTATGTTTTAACCACATCGTTGGATAACATTAGAACAACAGAAAGTAATCAATTTATTGAACAGAGAGAGTTTGCTAAGGTTAATGCTCACCCTCAGCATTGTTATAAAGCAGCTAATACCTATATCTGGAAAATTGCTGGCAAATCTCTACCTCCTGGCTAAGTAAACGTGGTCAGAATAACTGAAGGAAAATTTTAGTTATTTCAGAATAGCTAACTTTTTTCGGTAGCAAAACGGTGTAGTGTGAACTAGTATTAGGCAACATTTATACTACCGATTTTTGCCAGCAGGCCTGGGTTGCTCCAGGACAGGGAGAGCAGTGGACCCTAATTTAGCAGGTGCCTTTTAAAAGCTTTTATTCAGGCTCATTTATGCTGACTAAATTTTGTGCTTTTACTGGGGCAGTTTCTTTCACTGACAGAATGTGGTTTAACTCTACCAAAGCATAACTTTTCAAAATGCATTTATATCCACAAGAGAAGCTGTTGTAACGTGTATTCTTAGTAAATATTTGTTTGGAAAAAGAGCTTCATCTTATATATGAGGAGGATCCATGTTGAAAAATAAAACCCAAGAGTTGTCTCTAACTTTTCTTTGAAGCAACCACCACTGAGAGCCAGCGCTAATTTTGTTGTTCTGCCTCAGTAACTAGCATTAGAAACGCTGATGAGAAACCTGGGCTGATGTACATTTATCTGGTCTCTGCACACATCAGATTGATTTATAAGTTACAATTATAAGTGCTTAGTACTGTAATTTTGGTACTTGTTGAAACTTGACAGACCAGGAGGAAACATCAGATTCAAATATTCAAACAGAATAAATTTCCACATAAATAAGTGACAGAAATTTAAGCAAAGTTTATTCAGGAGAAGGGTTTGACCACAGAAGCACTTGAACATTACAATAGATACTTGTTTATTTGAAAAGATTTATTTAAAGCTTTGGCTTTAGTAACCACCAAAAGAAAATCCTGATAGCCATCAAAGACCATAATGAAAAAAAATCATGCAGAACATGGATGTTGTGTAATTGTATTTGGTTTCCTCTGGAAAATCAAGTTGGATATAGAAGTTTTTTAAATTAAAGGCAGGATTTAGAAATGTCGACTCAAGCTTCATTAATTCATTAAGTGGTAACTTCAAACAATACTTTTCCTCACAAACTCTTATTGAAATGTAGTAAGAATAAAGGGCAATTCCATAAGAACAAGAGAGGCTTAATTTCTCTATCCGAGAAACACCATATACGATGTGTATTCTGTAAAATATCTTCGCCACTTAATAGACCAAGCACTTGCAAAGATACCCTATGGAAAATATCCACGCAACATGGAAATATCCCTGGATGTGTGTCATGACCTAAAATAATTATCTATGATGGCTGCATTATTTTCCAGTGGAGCTGTATGATCAACTGTCATTCCAAGTTCTAAGCATGTTGAAAAACAACGTGCATCATTTACCAGTCTTCATAAAAATAAACTGTCTCTTGAAACTGTGAGAAGGTACCAACTCATAAAGTAGGACATCGCTGGATTCCTAACTACATCCATGCCTCCACAGCAAGGAGGCAAGAATAACTGAGTGCTCCCTGAGGTTGGAGAAAGACTCTTCTGTTCTTGTCATCCCCCCACAGTGAGGCATCAGCAGGGAAAACACGGTATTTACTGACCTGCATTCTAAGGCCCTCATTCATGGAAACAGTTTTACTTGCAAAATGCCTTAGAAGAATGGGTTTACTTTCAGGAATATGCTCTAAAACCTGTTGCCTCTTACAGGAATTAGTTGTGTATATGATACTCATGTATTGTATGTATATTGTAATGTATATTATATACAAGTATATTGTAATATACGTGTAATGTATATTAAACCAGAGCTAAACGTCTAAAACATCCAAGGCCCTACAGATACAATCTCTCTGCAGACAGTATTAAAATCTTTCTTTCTTCTACATAACTGCTCTCTGGTGACAGCAGACAGCCTCAGTTTCTGTGCTGAAACACGAAAAGGTTAAATTCCCCACTAATAGTTTCACAATGGGCACCTAGTCGAACATTACTCACCAACCTTGCCACGACAGCCGTTGAACACATGTCTGATCAATGTTGGGACTCTAGTGCAGAGCAAATTTTAAGAGAAAAATGGAGAAGGGAGAAAAATAGTACCATCTTCCATGGTCTAGACTGGACGTTTGACTGATGGTATCCTAGCAACAGAATAATATCCCACTTTATCTGTCTGTCCTTCTAGTTAAGCTTATCATGCTAACAACCTGAAAGAAATTTCCAAGCCTGAGGAAAAAAAAAAAATTACCGTATGGGAAACGTGTCCAGAGTCTTCAAGATTAGCAGAAGAATGGTAGGAGAGCACAATTGGGAGAAAATGCCCAGGGAACTAAGATGCTCTAAAAACACTTTTTCTGAAAACAGCAGCTTGAGAAGTCTACAGAGACAGAGGCAAAAACCGAGATGCTTGTACACAGATAATGGAGAAAAGGACAACAGATATATTCTGCAGATAAATAGCAAGTAATTAGTATTAAGAATATTCAAGCTAATCTAAGTTTGGGGTTTTGTTGTTTTGTTTTTCGTTTGTTGTTTTTGTGTTTGTTTTTTTTTAATATGGTGAACTTCATTAGCCTGTTGTAGTTTTTTTTGGCAATTGGCTCAGCAAGAAAGAAAACCTCTACTTTCTGCCTTTTGTTTCCAGAGAATTTCTATTTCTGGTTCTTTCTGATCCAATTTATATTGAGGTCACTTTCTCAGAAGCACAGTGTTGAATTCCTAATGTTAAATAGAAAGGCTAATAACTTAATTAAACTATTAGCAATGGCTTAATCCCCTTTTAAAGTCAGAAATCTGTTTTTGAATACTGAAAGTACTGACTGGTAGAAAATAAAACATGGCCCTGTTGCAACAGGTATTTTGCAAGAGAACAGCTACTGATTTTATTCTATGTCCTAAATGCAAAAGAGCTTGGAGACAAGAGCAAACTATTTCCCGTAAGAATAATTTATAGGGAGAAGTTCTATTCAGTAGGAGATAAAGAATATCTAAATAAAACATCAGTTCAACAAGTTTTTTCAGACGTATCTTATTTAAATTTAAATTTTAGACAGATTTAAAATAACAGCTTGAGCAGAAAGCAAATGTTTTCATCTGGGCACCAGTGAAAATTTTATGGTCCCCTTGGGTTTGCTAATAATGACAGCAGCTCTTTTTTTATTTTTTTTTTTTTAACTGGATCAAAGCCAAGTTGTGTTTTTTTTTAAGAAATTGATTTTTTTTCCTTTGTTCTGCAACAAAGATTTTCCTCATCTGGGAAAAAAAAAAGCCCCAACAAATGTTGTATACATTAGTGTCAAATTCAAGGGCGAATATACAAGATTAAATTGTTAGAGAGAAAGTAATAACACATGTAAAACCATCAAAGCTAAACAGTAGTGAAGGTAGCACACAAGGTCATTCATCATGTTTTCCTTTGCAATTATATCCCTGTACCACGCTACCTTATTCACAGCAAGCTCCAAATACGATTTCTACTTATAAAGTGAACAAAGGCTCAAGATATAACGTGTTCTCAGCTGCACTTTATGGCGAACTTTTTGGTCCTATTACAGTTCAGGAGTAAAACTCAGCTCTTAGCTTCAGTGGATGTCTCATGGGCTTCAGAGGGAACTGTACCTGCTAGTGCCAAAGCTTCCTACGGCCAGGGACATTGCGCACGTCAGAGGAGCGGTTGTATTAATGAATCAAAAAACCCGGGGGAGCCTCAGCTGAATGTGTTGGGCAGGAAGGGACTCTGTTGGAAAGTTCTCAAAGTGAAACATTAAACCAGCTAAATCGTAATGCTTACCACATTCTCCAATGGTAGCTAAGATAATAAAATAACTTCTTTTTTAAATAATCAACCAAACCTTTTCTAGTGCCAATGTCCTTTCAGCCTTTTTTTCTTCTTTTTTTAAATAAAATTAGATTTGCTTGTTTGAGCACAATTTGCTGTTATGGAAGCAAATTATATATTATGTCATACCTAAGCATTTGATAAGATTCTTGCCTGCAGCAAAATGGCTCTCTACTTTACAGTAGCTTTTTGCAGAAGAGCACGTCTTCTACAGTTGGAAAAGAGGTTGCTGCCTTCATTTTTCCCATAATCCAGCCCTACATGCAGATCATAGTCACATCCATGCTAGCAGTGCTTCTGGTTACAGGTCAGCTCCTGTCATAGGAGTCTGGCAGCGTTCAGGGAACTCTCCTGCAGCTACATTTAATTCCACTTTCAGAGTATAACTCCACAATACGATTTCTCCAGCAACAGACCTCCTATAAGCATTTGCCAAGTTACACCCTTCAATTCCCCATCTTCAGATGCTCGTTTCCTTCTCCAGCCCTACGACTTTCTACTCCTCATCTGTGATGAAGCAATGGCACATAACACCGTACTGTAAAACCTACGACTGAAACAACGCAAAAATTACAGCTACGTGTGAGTGTGTCTGCGAGGTGCCTTGTAAGCATTCAGAAACCATAACTTATTATAAATCCTGTTTACGCAAGCAGCAGTTTTCAGGCCATCCAAAAAGCACCACCACAGGTAGAAGGCCAGTGGCCAATAACACACACACTCCACACGGAGGTGGCCGAAGCTGTGGATGGCACACAGCAGCCTGCACTAGGTGACTGTCCCCGGCGAGTGTGTACAAGCGAGGAAACATAGTGTCTTTAAGTTACTTCTCTTCCATGCCTGTCACTTTGTGGTCTTCTGCTTACCAGCTCATGACACTGCCACAGTCCAATTTCATTTTTATTCTTTGTCATGAAAAGAGCTCTTCATAATCTTTTAATAACTGAATATAAATGGCTTTACCAGCTTAGGCTTCTCATTAGAGAGTCTTCACCTAAAACTTGCCATCTCTTTACCTCAGAGAAATACAGCCAAATTTATCAGACAAAATTAGGTGAAGAGCTATTTCAGTTTCATTTCCAGTGATGAAGCGTGAGCCACGAGACGGTCACAGCGGCTCAAAAGGACATGGCAGGCAGGCATCAAAAGAAACCTTCTACAGTGGAAATAAGGTTTAACAGTAGTTCTCATGTTGAATAGAGAGTTCAATGGCAAGAACATCCTTTTATGATAAAACATAAGAAGGTCAAGACCTAAGCACAACATAGTAGGGATATTTCTAGTTGGAATGACTAGAAAATGGAGAGGAGACTCTTGTGGCGTTGATATTCCTGAAGTTATTTATTTTAATCAGTAATGCAATAAACATATTTTTAATTTTTTTCCTGACTGAAATGCAATAAATAAAAACTGTGATCTTAGATCACATTTATTTCTCCTACAGGAGACTTCACTTCCAGCCTAACAGCTCATGGAAGAAATTAATATAATTTATGTAAAATGCTACCCCTAGGAAGGGTATTTGCATGGGTTGGATCCAATAAAAACATACTGCTGTCTAAGCAGTGATATATTTGAGCAGCTGCATAATGCATTGGGATATGTTTGATCATGGACCTTAAGGATGTTATGGCAAAGCATCAGTTAAATACAGTGACTTCATCTCAATCTCTGCCAATTTAGCACTTCCACAGCTTTTATAAGAGAGGTTTGTGATTTGGCATCTGCTGAGTGGTTACAGCCCACTGGCCAATGGAACACAACTCCCCAACTCTGAAATGACGCAGGAAATGCTCCAGCTTCAGACCAAAGAAATTAATATAATCTCATACCCCACCAAAATACCCCTAGAACAGAATAATAACTTAATATGAAAATTCATGAAAAACGATAAGGAAAAGCTCGTGAAACTGACCTACCCAAACCATTGGCCCCTCAACACATGGATCAGTATCCCTCAATGGGTGGGATAGATATATCCATAAAATAAGTATATTTTATAGCTCTCAATAAAATTTCTTTAGAATAACTTCTCCTAAAAAAGAAATAAGTCAGTAGAATCAGGCACTAGACTAAATGATAAACCATATAATAGTGTAATAATTTATAAGGTTTGCAAAAAAACAAACAAATGCTACTGGCTTGTCATATGGCTCTGTTAGTTCTCTTAATGTTTTTGAGAGTTAGTTATGTAGGTCTATTGATCTGGGGGGCGGTGGGGGACATGTGCTGTTTTATTCCCCCCTCTACTGCAGGAGGTAAATTTTCTAATTATTTTATAATGTAATTCTATTCTATAAATTTTTGATACCTGCAGCTTTTTTCTAAATACAGAATAGAAATATCTATTGACTATTTCTATCTGTTTGTATTGATGGTCCATGATTTTACCATCTGCATCTAGAAATGGAATTCCCGTTTTTGTTCTTTGTGTTTTAAACATCTTCTGATTGTCTTGTTGCTAGTCTGTCTTTACGTTTCTTTTTAGCCAGACACATTTTTAAACTTTTTAGTTATATTCATTGCCATTAATTATTTAAATTCATCAGAAAACTTGTTTTATTTTGTATTCTACTTTGTAGCACCATTCTAACACTTTCTTATAACCACGCTATTTTCTGCCCAGCATAACTTATTTACATCGATTAAATCATGTCTTTTTGAGCATTTAGTGGGTTGCAAATCAGTTGCCAGTTTCCGTGAACATCTCCTCTTTTGAATTTATGATCCCTGTCACTTACAGCAACAAGGCATTAAATTTTGGGAAATTGGTCCTTTTAAAGTTCCAAATATATAGACTGATTTGTATGAAATGCAGTCACTCGTACCCGGTCAACTGTTACTTTTAAGTCAGTGATTAACTCTTCTCCACCTTCCTGGGTAAGGTCAAGCATTCGGTAACACCCTGGTGTACATTGATTTTCTGTTCAGAGAAATTATTTCCAAGCATTTACAGAATATCTAAAGAAAATTGGCTTCTAGACAATAACAGAACCAGCATGCATTGCCTAAATTTAGTTCACCTCACAGAGGGGCTAGATGGACATTTTCAAAGAGAAAAAGAAAAAAAAAAAAAGAAAGACTTTGAAAAAGCAACCAATGAGCAAAAAATAATATAACCAAACCCACAACTTTTCAGGACTAAAGTGTTTTACTCTGATGACTTAAGGGACACTGGATTCAGGTCAGGGCTCAAGGAAACCTTTGGCCAGCCTACTCCTAAGCTCTGGCTCTTGGGCAGCCCACTGCTTCGTCACTGCTTTCCTTCTTTTATTTTTTACAGGTTATTACACTTGGGGCTACCAGTTGCAGAGCTAAGATTCAGAGTCTGGAAAATCCAGGATCGGCCTGAAGCTCTGTAGCTATGGTGAGTGAGGATTCTTGCTTAACAGTGGACAACCTGCAAATTCTCTTCAAATGAAGTCACCCAAGACCTGAGGTGAAAGTTTTTAGGACCTCTCCTACTGCCCATTAAGAATGACATCCACAGAAATAAACCAGACCAACCTGCCAATTTACTGGAGCAGTGGCAGCACATAGCTGGATAGCCAGAGTGTATAACAACGCTCCTTTAGGGAAGACCATGCATGCCCTGATGTTTCCAAAACAAAGTTTTCTTGGAACTTGTGGCTAATTTCTACCAGAAATTTGTAAATTCCTGGCATCCATCCAGTCCAGACTAAAAACATCTGAGCACAATTTTAATGAACTACAAAACCTGCTTTGCGTCTCTAGACATGACTGTAAAATCTGAGATGCTTGTTTGTTCTTTTTTTTCCTCTAGGCATTGATGCTAGATATTTCAGAATCAATTTTTCCTATTTTCTAGTGGCATGTTTTGGGTGCCTGTTCTTGAGTAGCAAAACCGGGTACATGTGCTTTAAATCCCAAGAGCTGATGAATCTCAATTTTCCTGCAAAATGAAACTCAGAGTTCTCAGACTGGCTTGCAGCCTCAAAGTCTGGAAGCTCTGCTTTTTGTTGTTCAGTCAGAGGCAGATTTTAAGGCTAGGTAAAATGTAATCCATGGAAAATCTTTTTCAATAACATGGATACAGGTACCTTGTGATCACCTTTTGGGTCTCAATTTTCTACTTCATAACCTGATCACGTACCAGACTGACATCACTGGCATCACTGATAAAAAAGAATGGAATTCTTCAGGGATTTAAAGCTCCTTTCCTGTATAAAGTAGGCATAACCTAGACATTTCTGATGGGGAAAGATGACTATTTCATGCACAATGTAATGAACACCTGAGTTGTATTAAACAGGAATATTTAATTTAGAAGTGCTATCAACTGCTGAAAGACTAATATACATGCCTATTACTTATAGAAAGGTAGTGCAAAAATATAGATGCAAAAAAGTATAATTTCAAGATGGTAGGCACATTTTTCCTGAGTCATCTGCATTGAAAAATGAATTCTTACATTTGTATATGCATAGCTGGATAGCGAACAGAGGTTTAAGTGTTTGCTGAGATAAGTTGACATGTGAATCTGAGTCTTTACATATGCAATTCATTTATGTTGCTTCAAATTTTCAAGGGAGAGTTATTTGGTGAAAAAAAACCTGACCTCACTGAAGACTGACTGAAAAATATACTTTAGGCAATCATTTTAGTTCCTTGGGAATACATAAATGATACCATAATCTTCAGATATTATTGTTCAGATGGCCTGGAATTACTGATCTAGCATGTAAGGCTTTACAATAAAGAGAAGAGTTATTGTCTGTCTGACCTAGAAGCAGAAGCTCCTTTGAACTGAGTAGACTTTAAAAGTTCTCTTTTACCAAGTTACACAAACACAGATGACTTGGCTTCTGGTTAGTGAATGACAGCCAAAGAATACTGTGCTGAGGGACTTCAGCGAGGGGTGGAGTTAAAATATACAGAATAGTGATTTCGCACCGTAGTGGAGCTAGCTCTGCAAGGGAAGATGGCCCTGGTGGATTCTGCAGGAAGAGCAGTTTACCGGTATTGAAATTCTGTGACTGATGTTACCATTTTGCGTAAGTTTTATGGCTGCTTTCACCTTTTGATCCATGCTTCTTAAAAATACAATGTAAACATGTTGACAATTTCCATAACATTTCCATTTCTGAATGTCTTAAGAGAAACCTTTTTTATAGAAAACAAAGCACTACATAAGTGGTCAATACTGACCACTGCACATTAGTTTTCCATTTAAGTTCATAATAATGTGTCACAAATCGAGTACTCTACATCGCAATACCTAACTGTGGATAGAATTTTTTTAAGACTAGTTATGAAGCAGCTCTAGAAACTGAACTGAAATAAATAAATAAATAAATTTTGTCAGGTTAAGTGAGCAAACATATATCTGTGAAAAACAACACACAAAAGTCTCTGACTCCTCAGTGAAAATAATTTGCATTTGTAAAACAAAATAAGAGACTGAAAAAGCTTTTCTCCTCCCAAGTATGCGGCTAACACCACTTCAAAAGCTGTATCAAGTGTCAGTTCACCACATTAGTAGGCTGCTTAAAAAGAGACATGGAGAAGTTACACAGCTCCTTGTGGTCTTCTCTTGTAAAAAAAAAAAAAAAAAGTGTGTCTTCAAAATTCTTGAGACTGTCTGGCAGAAATATATTTGAATTATTTATCTCTTTGTTCTGTCCTTCTATGAAGCCAAACAGAATTTATTTAATGTCTCAGAAGCCATTATTTGGCTAAGTTTTCAGTCGTGGAAGTCATTTCATTTCTTGGGTGTTCTATGTTACAACTAATTTAATTTAACTGTGAGGTTCCTCAGTGATAACAAGAATAAAACCTTTTCATGGTTGTTAGTGGCAGGTACTAAATGTAGGTCAGATGAGCAGCTGGGGTAGATTCCTATAGCTTAATTGATATAAATGGAGCTACATTACTGAGCGGTCACTGCTGAGTACTTTCTGGTCCTTGAAGAATTGGACCTGACAGCAGTGAGAAGGTGACCAAGTTAAGCTCATACCTAATGTTCTTAAAATGGTTCCTGTTCTTCTACAGCACATTAGGTTATTGCAAAAACATTTAGCAAATACTTGCAAATTTTAAAACTATGTATCATTTTTCAAACAAGTGTTTAAACTTGTGTTGTTCCCCTTTTTTCTTTGATAGTAGCTACAATAAAATTAATAATGTTCATATTTCCCATCTTCCCTTTGTCTTTTCAAAATGCCTCTGTACTTTAAGTACAAGGTGGCAAAGTTTCAAAAGCTTTTTTTTTTTTTCTTTTTCCATAATTATTTTTCTAAGCTGGAAAAAGTTTTGAAAAGTTAGAATAAAAAGCAGTGGATACACAAAAGTCCCAGATGACATACATTTTTTTTTTTTATTCCATAGCCAAATGAGGGAGTAAAGTGAAAACAAAATTCAAAATTGGAGATGAAGGGCTTTTAAAAATAAAAAAAACCCTAATGCTCCCAAAAAATAACAACAAAAAGAACACTAAAAGCTCCCAAACCCCTTTCTGTACATTAGTTTCCCATTAAAAAAAAAAAAAAAAGAACTGAAAGAACTGAAAGCAGTATTTATCAAGGGAGAAGATATTTCTGAAAAAAAGCCTGTACTATTCCATGAGAAAAATGCAGTTACTTTTTAAACTAGATCTACTTTAGCCTGAAGTATTCCTTATGTATTCCTCTTGGGAAAAGTCTCCTGAGATGCTATGAAAACCAACTTCATCCACCATCAGAATTAGAAATGATGACTATGTCAGTGTCAAAATGCAATGCTAATATAAAAAAAAGAAGACTGTGTGAAGAAGGCACTGGTCAGTCAGGTTGTTGATCAAACTGAGCAGTTGATCTCCTCACCATTTGAACTTCAGTTCTCACTTAAATCCATGATAAGACCAACGAAAACCAATTAATGTTTCCTTAATTGCAACAGAAAGCAGTTATTTCCTTCTAGTTGTACATCTGATTGTACATAAAATATTTCCAATTTTAATTCTAAGGGCAGTGTCTTTATGACTGTGGACATGTGACGAAATGTGCATACACTTCATGAATTTCAGGCACCAGCCTCAGTTGCACTACTGCAATTAAGAAAATACTCATCATTTTGCTCGTAAACTGAACGCAGTCCATCTGCCAGGCATTTTAATTTCCAATGCCGAAGACCATTATGCCTTTTTGCAGGAATTAAGTATAGAACTTCATTTTGTGACCAGTTCACTCTGCAATGATGTATGTATGCTCAAAAGAGAGAGCACAGAATTTTAACTCCTAATCTGCTATGACGCTGCATACAGATGTATCATTTGCACACCATTACAGCTGCATTATTCTCTATTTTAACATCACAAGTACACCAAGCGTGTGTACAAAAAAATTATATAGGTCCTACCCTAAAAACCTTGTAACTTAGATAATTTTTGGTGTAAATCCTTTCAAATTTGTTAAGATATAATTAAAGCTGTGCTGAGGAAAAAAAGCAATGTCTGTAAGCTGTCCACTGAACTGATAATAGAATCACTAAGAAAAGAAAGAGGCCATCCTCTCTTTCCAGCCTAGGCCCACACTGAAGCAATACTAAACTCCTTTTTGCTCTGTTCAGAATTCTGTTGTTAAAAATGAGAACTGTATTAAAAGAGGATAGCACTTGCCCCCATTTGTACAGCAGATTTAAAATCAAAACCAGTCATTTCTATAGGGCATAGAGCCATCAGCGTCTCTGGAACTATTTATACAAATAGAGAGAGGAAGAATAAGCTGTTATCCACCTCTTCTGGTCAAAAAAAAAAACGAAAACACTGCTGCTGTTGCTTGAAATGATGAGATAAATGCCTAACAACATGCTTGTCTTCCCTGTAACAGATGTGGGGAAAATTGTATTTTCCAAATGCATGAGTGTGAGCTACAGAGGAGACCCGGCTGCCCAAGCAGACGGTTGTAAAGGAGACTGAAGCTTTTGTCCGTGGCAGCGCTTAACTCACATCTACAAAGAAAAACAATAACGTTCTCTACACAGAAATGTTGAGATCTTCCCCGACCGTTCCTAAGGATGGCAGCCAAACCCAGTGATAGAGAGAGCTCTATATTTTGTGACAGAATTTTTTTCTAAACAAAAATGCCAGTTCCTTGGAAATTAACTGCTTCTCAGGAATATGGCAATTCCAGCAAAATTCCTATGAAAAGCAGACAGGTCTGATCATAAATTTACCTGGTTTCCTTCTAGCTTGCCAAATGAATTCCTCCGCAATTCCTCTGGCAAATTGCTCAAGACTCAAAAGCCTGAAAACCAGCTCTTGGGTTTGGGGCTTCAGAACTGGTCAACAAACGGACTCCCTAATGCCACAGATGCTCAGAAGGACCAGTGTTCCAACCCTTCCTACGCTGCTGCCGTTTTCCCGACGTTGTGGGGAGCTTGTAAAAGCAGCTGAAAAAAAAAAAGCTACGATTCCTTCAAAAGAAAAATTTGGACCTTCTACTCCACCTGGAATTTCACCACTTCGTTCCACATTTCTGCTTTAGAAGGATCTTATGTGCATGTGTGTACAATTTTTAGTTTTTCAGGAAACTGGGTTTCTGGGTTTGAACCAATCTAGAATCCTAGACAACTCTCAAAATGATTGGGAGTGCTTAAAATATGTGTCCATACAGTGAAAAATCCCTAATTCATATGTAAAAAATCTGAATTCTAACTATTGTAGAAATCCTTGGGCCTGGAATACTTCAACTGCAGAGACTCAACATACTAAAGACCTCAGAGAGATATAAAAGTTGCCTCCAAAATTTGTTCATGCTTCAATGCATTATAAATGCCTCTCGTTACTCAAAATAACAATATAACAGAGGTTTTTTGGCATAAATCCAGATTGAAGCTGCAATAAAAAGTCAATGTTTGCATAATACTCTGTCAATTCTTGATAAGCACATTACTCAGGGATTCTTGACAATGTGTAGGAACACAGAAATATGAGACTAATTCAATGCACATTTTATTTTTAATCACTGTCCAACTATAAAGTTATTTTATATATGCAATATATCATAGCTGTTTTCTGTATAGATGATCCTGTCCCTTTTGCTTCAGGAAAAGTTACATAGTGCACTCTGTGGGATGCAAATTGAATGTGCAGCAGGACAAAAATAAAAGGATCAATATTATAATTTCCCACAGATTTATGAGGATTTAAAAGTAATAGTTCTTTCAGAACTGGAGCAGACTTCAATAGCTTAGAGCTAAATGCCTACATGCTATTTGAAACCTTGCTGGTTTGTGAATATTGATCCAATATAATTTTTGTACGTGTTTTTATGAATAATGTATAAATGCCTCGAGCAGCAGCTAGGTGCTTCTGATCAAGAAAAATAAGCCTGTGAAATACATTTCAAATGGATTGGATGCTGAAGTACAAGGTTAGCTCCAAGTGTGATCTAAGCTTGGGAATATGCAAATATAGAAAATTGTCACAAAGACCATCCGTTTTATATGTGATGTCGTTAAAAATGTGGTAGCAAAGAGTCTAAAGTTATTAAGATGAGAACGAGGGGGTTTGAATCCCATTGCTTCTCTACTTAGAGAGGTAAGGGCAAAGCATTCGGTTACTAGTCCTGGGAGAAATGTTCAGTGATGTAGTGATGAGAACTGCATCTGTAGTGATGACAGCAGTACCTGCCTTCAATAAGCACTCTTTATAAGATTAAATATTTCAATAAACCCCAAAACACTCATAACATTTTAAGCACTCCTGCACTTGGTCAAAACATAGAGGGACTAATTTACTAAACATTGGAAGTGGGAATGCCTGCCCTGGCCTAGAAACTTTGAGTATATCTGCACTGCACAATATACTATTTATGGGAGACTATCTGAGCTGTTTTGGTACCAGAAAGGTATCCTGGTGTTGCTGACTTGCACATATGTTTTTCATGCAGGCTCGTTACCTCCGACTGCCCCACTGACACAGCTAGATTGTTGTGTTATGCTGTAGGGTCAAATGCTTAGCATCAAACTGACTGCTGTGGTATTTGTTCCAGTTTAAGACCAAATGGCTGGTGAAATTTAGTTGCCTAATTTAATAACTATAGTTTTTTCCTAAGCATCTGATGCAAAAAAAGAACCAGGCAGGATCCTGCAAGTGCTGACCTGGAAGCCACTGTTCGGCTGCCACCTGTGCCTACAGTTACTGAAAAGCTGTAGTAGCTTTCAGCTACATCTACGCTGTCATAGTGGAGTATCACATCCCCTTCTCCCACAGCCACCCAATACATATCCATTACTTTTCATCTGAACACCACTCTAAGGGGAAATAAAGAGGTATCACCTTAACAAAATGCAGATGTTAACCAGAAGATGGTATGTGCTGGTGTTCTAAATATATAGAAACCACCAACACAACCTGCTGCAATTTTTTTTTCCCGGCCTGACAAACTTAATATGCCAGTGCATCTTATAATGTGCTATGCCCTTTCACGACCTGACTTCATGTCCCAGTGGAGCAGCAAGCAACCAAAAGACACATCCACCAGGCTCCCTCCCCCTGCACACATTGCATGCCATGGCTGCCAGAGACCAGGATCATTCCCAACAGGCTCACAGTACTAGGGCCGTGCCTGCATCTATAGGCTTCCTTCTGGGAGAATTTCCAAGTGGCAAAATGAGAAGACATCAGCAGAGCTGGCACACAAGCTACTTCAAGAGCATCGGTGCAAGTCTAAAACTGAAAACCACATACAAGGCACGTAGGGCAAGGATATAATCCAGCAGTGGGGTAGAGCTCAAAATTTCCAAGAGGTCCTGTGGTAGAGATACAGCTTCTCATCATCCGTGATCCTTTGTGTTGGGGCTAGAGGTCCACATGCCAACATCAGAGCCTGAAAGCCAGGGCTCTACTGGGTACTTCACCACTGAACCAGAAGATACATTTTTCCACGGGGAGAAAGGTACCTTCCTGCCACCCCACTCCTCAGAAATGAGTCACAAGAAAGCTGATGGCCAAAAGCATCACAGCCACAGAGTTTGGATCCTGTGCTAGTAAAATGGGGCTTCCAGGGACTCCCTGGGCTCTCCCACAGCCTTGCCAATCTTCGCAGGGCTCATCAGGCGCTGAAGATATACATCCCAAACACATCCTTGAGCTCTTGCTGTTCTGGTCAGCCTGCTGAAAGCAAGCACTGCTCAGTTCAGGGTGCATGCAAGGATCTCCACTGCTGCTGTGGGACTATAGGATCAAGGGAAGGAAAGGATACGTTCCATACTTGTCATACAGAAGGATACTGATTTTCATGGATTACTGTTATCCCTTATGAGGGAAGATACCTCAACAAGAAAACTGTTCCTCACGTAACTCTGCCATTTGCCTAGTATCTTTCTATGAATGGCTTCCTCATACGCTAATCACTTGGAAACTGCATTTACTGAGGTTTCATATTTGATCTTACAATTATTTTGGGTGTTTTGGGATTTTAAAGAAAAAGAAAAAAAAAAAACAACATAGGAAAGTCATTAGTACTCCCTTCACCAGTTGGAGTGGGTTTCAGACAATCAAATTTCAAATCAAAACCAAAATCTGTAACTAAAAGAAAAAGAATTCAGATTGTATAGGTACAAATGCAACTTGAATCATGGAATGTGGTATTTCAAATCTGGAATTACTAGGGTTTAATTGCAAACAACACAAGACTCATGCATGACAGGTTTCAGCCCAAAAGGAACTATTAAAGACCAATATTTAAAACCCTACCAGCAAAAGAATGTGTAATGGAAATTCTGACAGGACGTTAGCTAGCAGATGAACTTTTTCTACATACTCTTGCAGCTACACCCATTGGCCAGAATCACTGTTGGCCACACTCTGATTGCCAAAATGATTATGTACTGGTGCAAGAATATGCCAATAATAACAGCTTGAGTAGGGCTAGAAAACATCAGTATGCCCTATCTGAAGTTGAATGCACAAATGCCATTAAAAGACTAATCAACTTACGAAACAGTAAATATTCATCTTTTAAAGGTGCAATATCACACATCCAACTGAACTTTAAATTTGGCTTTCATTTCAGCAAGTTTTCCACTAAGGAGACTAAAGTTTGACGAGGTTAAGTTCTGTGAAAGTGTATAGCTAGCTACATATGCCTACCACATTTGTTTGTTTCTCCTCATGAGCTTTATCATTTTCTACTCCAGAGACATCCTTTCCTGTGATTTATTGCTTGTGTTCTGTTCCAGAAAAACGCAAGTTTCCCAGGACACTTGATTTCTAGATTGTAAACCTCAGAACATCATATTTTATCAAATATAGATGTAGAGCTAAGAATTCTGAATGTAACAGCAGGGAAGCTTACCAGGTATTTCTCATTAGCAGCTCTAGCAAGGAGGGGAAGGAAAATATGGTTACTATTCAATATTTACTCTTATGTGAGTACCTTGTAATATGACTTCCCTCTACCATATATTTGCCTCAATATTCTTGGTAGAGAAAAGAAGTGCATTTAGGCTGTTTTGATTTCTATATATTATTTTATATTTTGCTGCATATTTTCAACTGAGAGAGCAATACAAAAGGAACAGTTTTTCTACTTGATACGTAAAATTAGATCATTTGGGGATTTTGTTTTTTCAGTTACAAGGAAACTATTGAAGCAAAACAGTCTGGCAGCTCACTGACCGGCTCATGTATTGACTGCATGTTTCACAACACAGAAGATTGGAAAGGGATTATTTTTAGACTCTCAGACAGGAGGTATAGTAATGGAGGGGTCATGTTTCAACACCGCTCTTGTGTACAGTCCCTCCAGAGAGATGTCCAGCCATCACCTGTAATGCTCGCTCGACCTCCCTGAAGACAGCAGTGTCTTATCAACAACAGCTGCTGCAGAGAAAGCCCAGAGACAGAGAAGGGATACCTACTTCTACCTTTTGCAAACCTCCCTGTGAACTATTTACCGGCACTGGCATCCAGGTGGGACTACCCCTCCAGCAGTGCTGGTCTCACAGCTGCACGCAGACTGCTGAGGAAAGTGGGGCAGGACACACTAAATGCTGGGCTCTGCTTAGTGGTTGAAGTAATTTTTTGCTGCCTTCGCTTTTCTGTACTGGCAACATAGTGCACAACTTCAGCACGGGCTGAGGTGAGTGCTTTTAGCAGCCTCCTTGTTGTCCACAGTTAGAAAATTTTAAATGCCACTTGCTGTCAAACCTACCAAGGATGGTCTGCAATGAGAGGCTGATTAGTGCCACTTAGATTTAGGGGCTTTAACAACACCATGTTTCAGGCTTCATGTTATGAACCATGACTATTTGCACAAGTGCTCCTAATAAAACTCTACCTCCAAACTCACAACAGCAGCTAATAAATTAGTAACATAACTTTTACGTTATTTTGGGGTCTTTTCTACAGAGCATTTTTCCTATAAACATAGCTGTAAGCTGTTCTCGCAGAGGCAAACACGAGAAAGAAAACAGGCACAAATAATTTGGGAGAAAACTGCCGGGTGCTCTCGCAGTCCAGCGTGCCTGTGTGTGGGTGAAGGTAACAGAAAGTGAGGCGCTGCCGAAGCCATTTTGTTTGAGTTAGAAAAGAACACGTAGTTACTGGCGGAAAAGCTGTACAGATGGGCTTCCATAATGGGAAAACCTGCACTGACATAATATTCAGCAACCAGAGCGCAATGGACTTCTTCGGGGGTGGTGGTGGGGGAAGTTCTAAAAAGGAGGTTCAGTGCAACATCATTTAGATCTTCTTTATAATTAGAAGACAGAAAATAGTTGCACACCCCTCTATTCTTCTAATCATGCAATACATCGTTAAAGAAATTAGATTCAAAGAGACATTAAGGATTTTATTACTTTTTTTCCTTTTGTTTTTCTTTGTGTCTTCAGTAAAATATGATATCAATCATACAGTAAGCTTTTCTCTCAGAAGTGCTATTAATTGTGCTAAGGTTAGGAAAAACACATCAGACACTCTGGTATTTCTACAGAAATAAATACATACTGAAGTAGTACCACAGAGCATTAGAAGGGATAAACTAATAGTTTAAGCAAGCTTCTGAATGTTTTTTGAGTTTGGGTCTCTTTTCCTCACCTAATCTGTGTCAATAATAATAACTAAAAACAGATCCACAAATATTTACCATGTAAAGCAGAAACACATGCAAGACACTTCAGAAAGCTCCATTCAGCAATCCAATATTTGTTTTATTCAGTTCAACACCGATACACTGGGATTGGTGCCAAGGTTATGAATGTTGTTAAATGAATCCCAAAGTGTCCTTTTCCGCTATGTTTTGAATCCCCATTAGTATAGTTCACTGCAACAATAAAGCTCACCCGCTTCTCACCCATCTTTCTCCCTGTGGAGCAATACACACTTTACTTAAGAACTTACATCTACACAGAAACACACTGATAAAACATGCACAGCAGGAAGCTGTTGTGTCGTATCAGGGACAAAATAATTAACGCAAGTCATTTCAGATGGAGACAAGATTTCTAATATCTGTAGCACATAGCGTACACCAGCAAACCCCTCTCATCAGTAGGACTGTTACTAGAGGAGAATTTGATGCAATGACTATAATGCTGGAAAACCAAGGCTGGTGTGGTTTCCCAAGTTTCAGAAAATACAGATGAAACCGGTTTCATTAGTAGAACTGGATAGTTCTAGTAAGAATGACTACAAGCAGATTTCATAGCACACACAGGCAAATCCTTCCTCTTTCACATAGAAATGAAGGTAGCAGAACTACTAGAGCCCATCTTTGCAAGATGAGGCTATGTATATCACATCATCTATCCCCCACTCTGCTAGTCAAGGTAGGATCTATTTTAGCCTCTGGGTACACAAGAACCGATGAATTGTCAAGTAGCCTGTGGGCAAGGATTGCCCTCTCCCAGGTCTACCATCGAGAAGTCCTAATGCTTCTTGAATGTCACAAGTCTTGCAATTGCAGAATAAGTTCCCGCTTATTCTGCTCAAAATTTCTGCTCAAATAAGTTGATTTGCATGCTACAAATAAGAATGTTTTATCTGCCCCAGTATGTTTGTTTTATCATCATTTATATTACTACATGATATGTAAAAGTACTTGACCTGTTTACATAAAAACTAACTGCCATAAAAAAAAAAAAAACACACTGCAAAATCTGTTTTCTTTATAATAAAGAGAAACTCCACCCTCACCCATTCCTAATTGCATTTAAAATTTTTTGGTTTCTTTCCTTTGAGAACATAGGAGCTCCGGTACTCTCATGCCCCTTGTGAGTTCACCATCCAATTACCTATCAACACCCAGCAGTGAATCACACCCTGAAGTTAGATTTAGTAGTTTGAAAATTCACTTCCAGCAAAGTTCAAATGAAACAGGTCAAAGGGACACATCACTGGTAACTCTGAGAGCACAGATGTTTAACAGAGACAAGTTTAAATTTCATTCTGGCAATAGTTTAGCCTTTGAACTCACAAAGAGCTTAGCCTGTTTAGCAACAGAGTATCCACGACAAATTCATTTTCATCAGTTCGTTTGAGTCAGTAATACTTAAACCAAGAGCAGCGTTATTTTAAAACACCAGGAAATTACTTTATAAAAGTAATGTAGAAAATTAGTATTTTAGTCTCTGTGGAACATTCCACTGAGCAAATCAGGTAGGGATGGAAGAATGCACTCGCAGTGATTTTTGTCTTCAAAACGTTTAATATCCATACCTCTGTGTCAGTACAAGAATTAAATACCTGCTTATGTTTCTTATGTGAAGAAGTTGGGTAGACATGCCTTTGTCAAGAGACCAATATGAAGTTGAAAATTACAATGCAGAACAAAATATAAATATTAGTCACGCTAAATATTTCTATTATGGTAATATCGTGTTGAAGTGTTGAAGACGCTCCTGTAAAACTATAGAAATTACACTACTCTAACATACAACCTTCTATGTCCTGCTGGATCCTAACACTGTAAACACATTATAATACCTACCATCATCTTATCTGTTCCTTAATCTGTGGCTAAGGAACATGGCTGGGGTTTGAGAGACCTACATCTTGTACCAGAGGATCACGCACAGATCTTCAGTGATTATGCCAGGTGTCCTTGAACACGATTCCCACCCATCGATTGCATTCCTCATTGAAATATTGCAGGGCTAAATCAACTATTGTTCATGAAGCGTATTGAGTTCCTAGGTAGAAGTGTTATGAGTTAAAGATGCAGCTTCACGTCCTAAGACCAGTTAATGAAACAAAAGAGGCCAAAAATGAGGGGAAAAAATTCTTCCTTTCAGAGGAGCATTTAGACCACTATAACAGGCTTTACAAATGCTGACCTCTTCAACAAGCTCAAATAAAAAGCAAGGGATCCTTTTACACTTCTAAAAGTTCAAGTTACTATAAATTATTCTGCATGTTTAAAAGGTCTGGTTTGCATAACACAGTAAGTCTGCCATTACCTTTCTTTCTCCAATTAAAAACATATTATAATGTAATTTACATGACATCAAAAACAATCCAGCTTTGTTTGAAAGGACTTACTTCATACAAAATTACAAAGAATTTTCTTATACGATGTGGGAAAAGTAGAGGACTTACAGCTTGCTATAGAGAAATTACTTTTGAATGGTTTTAATTTTGTTTTTAAACTCCATTACATGAAAAATTATTATGGTTTCCAATGGAAATTGCACATGTGTAAGAATGTAAAATCAGCCCCTCAGCCTGCTTTTTTTTTTTTTTTAAATATAGTTCTTTTCTGAGGGCACAGAACAGATCCCGGCTTGGCTGATCATTCTTTCTATTTTATTATGAACATACAGGAAAACACATTAGCATGCATGATTCACTTTCCAAACATTTTTGAGAGAGGATAAAGGGCAGGATAAAACTCCTTTATCTAGCAACATCACCTATGGAAAGAGTACAGCGTTCAGGATTAATTCAATTTGAATTAAAGCAGTTAGAATTGTAATTTGGAAGGTAAGACGATTCTTAGAAAATAAAAATCAAATTCTAAATCACTGAATAGTGGAGGAATACTAATAGAAAAAACAGCAGTGTTGTATTGCTCTAAAATCTGGAAATTGGAATGCCTTCCTTACACACTTGTATTCAGATACCCACTCTGGCCTACATACTGCCTAAGTAATTACGGGAGATAAATATATCTTACGTCTTACCTTGTGAATAGCACCTAAGTTCCTTTGTGATTTCAGGCAAAAAATGTAAACATCTCTTTGATAAAACCAAAGTATTTTCAATATTTCCTACTTGGCTTTGATTGTACTCCAAAATTCTCACCCAAAACCTCAAAATATGTTTTCTAACTTCCTGGAAGAGTATTATTTAGTTTAGGGGATGGGAGGAAGGGGAGGGGGGAGAAGGAAGGTTTGGCAGTTGCTGCGTAGGATATGCTGTGAATATAAATATATATTCAGTAGCAAATAAGATAACAGATGACTTATGTGGCCTCAGAATAAAGCGACCAGGCACAAAACTAGAGCCTGATTCTTCATAAGATATTTCAATCTTCACGTTCATGTCATAAGGTACATTGAGACTCCAGGAAGATATCCCACAGGGTGGACAGAAGGGTATTAGATTTGGTACTTTTGAAGATGCAGGCTTTTTGTTTTCACACGTAGCTTTTCAACAGATTATTTCATTCTGCTATTAATCACAGTAAACACAATATTCCTTTTCAGTTTTTGCATTGAAATGGCATCAGCTTTGCTGCAAGTATTACAAATTCTATGTTGGTAAGAAGAGGTGGAAGTTGGATATTTTCCTGAGTTGTACCCTTTTTGCAGGTTAACTATGCAGGATGAAACACAGAGACCTCATGGTAGTAGTTAATTTCTGATCAGTACTAATTTAACATGTATCTTATTTCACAGGATGTTAATGTAAACCTGAGGGTGCAATTATACCCTTTAAAATATTTTTCTTAAAACGAGATACTATTTAAACAAAGGAATATTAAACATCCAAATTAGATTAAACTGAACTGTTCGAGTATTAAGAAAAAATACCAGAAAGCCAACAGAGTTCTGATCCAGGCAAAACGAAGCCTTGTGGCTGCCAACCAATAAAAACTCCTTGGACTGTATATTTTTTATGAGTATTCTGTATTCAGAAGAATAACTCTGCTTCTTCTCTACAGCCCAGATACTAATTGCAGCGCATTACCACTTTCCTCAACAGAAACACTATGATGCCTTCAATAGGAAAATCAAACCCTTGGAAGTTTCACATTTCATTGTCTCTTTGTAGTGTGGTTTCAAATCCCATCGCATGAAAGGCAGAACTATAAACATTAAAATGGAGCAATAAAATACTTTCATATCTTCCATTACAGCCCTGGGAGGCAATGAAAGTGCTGACCCTTACTGGTGTAAAGGAAAATTTACACCATACAGCACCTTGCAAGACCTGCTCCCTGTTTTCGATACACATGGTAGTTGACTATACCATATCTAGTAGGCAATGGAAATTAGCTAAACATATCACAATATCGTTAAATACATATAGTGATAAACAAGAAAACAGTGAAATCAACAACTCTAAAAAAATACTTCTAGTCATGTGAATAAATTATCTACTCATTGACCTAGTTACCATCTAGTCAAGAAATTCACTCGTATCCAAAGGGAAAACAAAATAATCAGGACTTTGGAAATATACTCCGAACATTTTTCAGTTCCATGGCATCTTTCATCTTGCGATTTCTTACTAATGTTAATCCTACACGTGAATGCCATCATTCCCTTTTATATGGAGAAAATAGATACAGGCACACTAAGAATAGTAAATATAGCCACAAGTATCCAGTCTGTGATTGAACTCTTTTAAGCAGGAGTAAAGAAAGTATTGTTTTCTCAGTTAAAAAGTGCTAGGGAGTTAGTCTTTGAAGTTACTACCACTACCTCAGTGGATTGTTTCCTCCTTTTCTGAGGGATTAGAAGCCAGGATATACAGATTCCTACAGAGGAGTCACAGAAAACTGGGGAAAAAAAGAATGCAAAGACCTTACCATTCCTTTTTCAAAAGAAAAATCTTCTAGTTCTTCCCAAAAAACCCAGATTTGGCTGAAGATGATGCAAGAATGCATTACAGAGGCTAGATGAATTACAGTGATATTGACACAGTATCTTAATCAGAGAACTATCCTTTCTTTATGAAGATATTTTACTTCCTCAGAAAAATAAAATCAGAATAAAACCCATAGATTCAGAAAACTCTTTAATATAATGGGATTCTAGCAGCTTAGAAGGATTAAACTGTGATTACTTATGTGAGTAACTTGTAAGGGGACAATCCCTCTAACACGGTGAACAGCAAAGAAGGCAGAAAGGAGGAATCTAACCTCTCTAACCTAACACATCAAAATAAAACACACAATAAGAAACAGGCAATAAGAATAATTGTATCTATTGGGCAATAACTCTAGGTCACTTCAGTTAACATACATTAGCTAAAAGTTTGACAAAGTGTAAATAACGCATGGTAAAATTACACTGAGAAAACTGAACGTTTTCACTGTAAACTGCGTTTCTTTCCATTTTGTTGTTTTATAACTCTGCCTCTCCCCAAAAGATTTGATTGAGTGCTGTATTTCTAATTTTTGCAAATAAAATCAATGAGATAAGAAGAATGATTTTAAACATAAACCTCTGGATAGAATATTTAATAATGCTGGCTCTTCTACAAAATAGCATCATTAGTTGAAAGCATTGATCAAAATGTAACTTGATTTTTCACGGAGATATTTACAGAAAAGAAAATTTGCTTAAAAGGGGCCACAGGTTGGAAACCTGTAGCTTGTCTCAAAAAATAATATAAGCCACGTTGGGATCATTTAAAACTCCAGTGTTGAAACATCTCTTGTAGGCAAGAAAGAGAGAGAGGGAAATTTAAGAAGTATACCGATGTGTTAGAGGACAGTTTATTTAAGTTTAATCTATCATATAACAGACTCAAATTCAGATGTCAATGTAATAGATTAGAAAGAAAGTGGGCTGATTAGATAAACAGATCAGTAGATCATTTAGACTCAGACTGAGATGAAATCTTTTCAATTTATGTTACTAAGAGAACTATTTATCTTGGCAGAAGGCTGACAAAAGTTTCTATAACAGCAATATAGATAAGTAGACATAGCTCCAGTTTCAAGAGGAAAAATAAGAGCAAATCTTGAATCTGTTCAGTTGAAGGCAAAATTATTACTAAATGGCGTCAGAACTTCACACCAAGGCCATAAAATGAGAAGAAATGTTATTATCCCGAGCAGACCTATTCTGGCATGCCGTTCACTTTCTGACTACAGGACTCATTCCTACTAGTTAAAGCCCAAGCACTCAGAGCTGTGTAGGAACTAAAGACATTTGAGATGAGAGCTTCAATATTGCTGGAGGGTTTGTTTTTCATTTTCAGCTACCCAGCAGCCCCTGGAATCCACAGCCCTTTGCCAGAAGCCCAGGTTACTAATGCAATGCTGGGGAGGAGTCAGGGGTCTGACAATACCATGGGCCAATGCTCTGGCTCAAACTACTGTCTTCAAACTTGACAAGAGGCAAAGGAAAACAACGTGTTTGAAATCCCATCACTCCTTCAGATTGGAAGAAGGTGGAAAAGAAGTACCCCAAAAGAAATCTCCTTGTGATAGTATCTGTGTGGGAAAGTAGTAATTGTCATGAGTCAAGGGCTGAGCAAATGGTGGATTTATATTAATTCAGGCCCTGAACTAAAGAATACTGTGTGGGAAATGTGGTCAGGCTGAAACCAAGTCAATATTTTTTTAAGTTCATTTTTAAAAAATTAAAAAACAGAATTTGTCTTCCATGAATTCAATATTATGTGTAGACCTTAAATCTCATTTTTATTTGCTATAATTCATGTTAATTTTAAAAGAAAAATGTACTTTCAAAACAAATATTTGAAAGACTCTAAACTAAAAGAGGCAGAATTCAACACAAAGTCTTTATTGAAATGGCATATTTTTGTGGGATAGTGTTCTAATATCCTTGTACATTAGCTACGCTCTTTAACTGAGGGCTTATTGAACTAAATTCACATATATTCTTGCATCTTTCCAGACCTTCTCTTGTTTGCACAAGTGCTTCCGGTACATCAGAGTGGTCCAAGCAGCAGCAAATAGTGACGTTTAGGCAAATAAACTGAGCCCAAGAAGTCCTATAGGCACAAAATAAGCATTTCAGCAGCCAGTCGGTTGAAAAGCTTCCTGGATACTACAGTTCACATGATGGTAGAAATAAGTCACATAAAGAAAGAATTTAGCTAGAAATTGAGAAAGACTTTACTGGAAACCCCAGCCCGATGTCTCAGTTTAAGACTGGCAGCTGTCTAGTAGAGATGGGGTGGGTGGAAGTCATAACTTCACTGAGGTCATCCGTAAAAACTCTTTTGACTTTAATGAGGCCAGAATGATAACTACATCCTTTAGCACAGACCTTATTACACGTGCTTTCCTATGACACTATAATTTCAATATAATAGCACTTCGGAAGCGTTTTTCACAATGATGTATGGCAGAATACAAACTATAAATTAATGTAATCCAAGCCTTCACTACCTACAGTAAATGAGAAGTTTTTGCCAAAGCAGAATTTTTATCCTGAAAACAAACACTAACTTCTGACCTTTATAATTAATCAGCCTTTAAAACTCTGGTAGTACAAGGCGCCCTTAAGAAAATACATTTCTTTCATCTCTGTGTGGTGGTGTTACATAGCTTTTCCTGAACAAATTGGCAACTTCTGACTCACTCATATTTATGAGAAAGACTCTGAGTAGGCAACTTCTAGCACTGGTTCTCAGCATTATATTTCCTTCTCTACTGAAAATAAGGAAGTATATTACGTAAGAAAACAACAAAAGATGAATAACTTATTGCCCTTTTGGGTAGTCTGGGATATTTACAAATCTACATCCTTGCTGACGCAGTAAAAATACAAACTACTGATCTTGAGAGACTTACTGTCCCCAGGGCAGCACTGCTTTTAATTTTATTATTGTTATTTATCTAGTCATGGGAGAACTGCAAACTGGAAGAGCTCATTTCAGTTAATCCATCTTCCACCCATACAGGAGCAGATAACATGTACAGTGAGACTTCTGAAACATTTGCTTCACTTTTTGAAGGCCTGTCAACTGTTGCGGGTGCAACAGTGCTACCAAAAAGATTCAGACATCGTTTGTTTCCTGTAACTCCTTCTGTTTATTAGGAGGAATATCCCCCCCTGTTTCTGTGCTGGAGGAGCACTTTCCTCGCCAGCCAGAGAAGAGTTCTAGGTAGTGCTCAGCACCTCCTCTGGCTGCAGGGTCCTCACAGCGTGGGGTTTCCTCCTTCTGCCAGAGTTGCCATGTCGCAATAGTGGTTAGTATTTTGCAAACAGACAGCTTCAGGAAGTACGTAACCATGGCAGAATCTAAGATTTTATTTAAAAAAAAAAAAAAAAAGGCAAAAATAACCACACACCCAGTCCTTGCGAATCCTAGACCCCATGGTTAAAGAGAAAAATTCAGAAGCCATGAAACCAAAAAAAACCAAAAAACAAAAAAATCAGGAGACAATAAAGAGACTAAAATATTTCTATAGAAAATCTCTTCTGATTTTGAAGCAAGTCAGATTATTCTGGAAGGACTGTGACACATTGGGTTTAACTGTTTGGGTTAAGAACGCAGCCTTCTTCAATATAAAGTAGAACATTGTCACCAACCCTTCTGCATGCAAAATCAAAATCCATCTTCCTTGTAGAGTGGCAGAAAGACACAAGTGCCACTGACGGTTCAAAACCCTGCCTTTCTAGCCACTGCCACCACTATTCTCAAACCACCTCTCCCTATCTGAATTTGCTCATCTAAGTCGTGGTTAAAATATGTGTGTGAGACAAAAAGGTGAGTGAGAGTCATGCATATGTTTTAAAGTGTTGTTAGAGTTTTATACCAAAAATGCTGTACAAGTGTTCGCTTTATTGTACTTACTTTAGAAATTCTGCAAAGGGCAAAAAGCTGTCATAATGCGGGCAACAGTAATTTCAGTTTTTCTCATTTCAGTGATAACGGTTTTCATCTGAAGGATTGAATCTCCGGTGTGTGTTTGCTTTTATAGACTTTAGATTAGAGTTTAATTTTTACCTTCACATCTGTGGATTGCATAAAACACTCATTAACTTACTCCTTTACTAAAATAAAATTATAGAGAATCCTGGGTAAAAGAGCACAGTCTCTTTCCCTTTAGAATTGGCAGTTCCCAATTATTTTTGAGCAAAATCAAATGCAGAGCAAAATGCTTTCCCAAACAACTGAATTTCACTGACTGGCTCCATACCAATGAAATTGCAATGACCTTTTCTATTTGGTAGGCAGTAATAACCTAGACCTACCTGAAATAAGGAGAATTGCTTATTATTCTTATCACATCACAGAGAGGATATTACTGTTTTGTTGCTTGTGTTCCAAACGTACGCAAAGCAAATGCGCAGCTTTTGCTACCAGCAGCACAGCTCACTCCTATCCTAACGCCTCAGAAGTGACAAAGACATATTCCACACTATTATTAAGCAAAATGATTTTACTAAATCTGAGTTTGCTGATATGAAGAAGTAGTGATAAGCCAGAACTTCAAATTCTTATAATGTCTTCAATTTCCTCCCAAGTTTAAAGTATTCAGACCTCTAAGGATACAATGACTATTCACAAACTTGGCTTTAGAGGAAATATTTCTACCTTTAATATTAGAAATTTATTCATATCTGATTAGGAAGATCATCTGACGTTTCAGAGACACCTTTGACAACACCTGTATTTTTATAGAGTTACTGTGCATACTTCAAACGGGAGCTGATCCAGTCAGTGAAGAAAAAGAAAGAAACAACCACCCCCCAAAACAAAACTGCTATTTGTACCACTGGTTAGTGAATGGGGTTCCCATTTGGCTGTGCTATATAAGCTCTTCACTCAGCAAATTTCTCATTAATAAAGGTGCAGTCTAAAAAGAACAGATGGTACACTTGAGAAATGTTGTGCTCTCAAATTAAGCCACACTCCCAGTAATATCCAGTAAGATATATTCAAACTTATCCTGTAACCCACTTTTTATTGATACATTTTAAAGTAAAATCAAATATTTTCTTTATATTTCTCATGTTTATGCAGCTACAGTACTTTTGATGTCCAACTTACTGGAAAAAGTGAACACTGCTAGAAAAAAAAAAATCATCAAAAGCCTTATAGGATTTTGAAATGCCAGGGTAGAGTTATCACTTCTGAGATTTTCTTGTCCAAATAGGTTGAATATTAATATCTAACAACGTTAACATGTAGAACACACTGCTTAATATGAAATTTAGTGACAGTTTTTTCACCAAGAAAACAAAAATACATTAACAGGAAAAATACTAATATATTTGGCTTTTAATTTCCTTCCTTTTACTTTAGCTCCTTCTTTCTAAAGTTTCTATTCACCTTTTATTCTAACAAGATTTGGATTTCATATTTATTGTTCTGGAATAAATAGTGAACTGCATAGTTCCTTGTTTATAGTTCAGGCACAATCAGCATATAGTCAAGGTGTCTGGCCCTGTAAAATGGTTTCTATATAGTACATATATTTTTTTTTTCCATAAGAATAAATCCAAGTTATCCATAAGTTTTCTTATCTTCAAAATGAATGAATATGAGAAAAGTCTTGGAAAGAATCAGATGATAAAATATTAGGAATTAACAAAATATATGTAGAAGTATTTTCATAGAAAGGGTTAGAAACAGCCATTATGACGCATCTGACAACTTCTAACTGTTATGTTTCATAATGCCTCACTTTAGTACACCTACAATGTAAAATTGGTAGAAGATTTTGGGGTCAGACCTTGTTATATAGTCTACCAAGTCAAAAACATGTTGAGCAATCTTACCACAAAACTGCAAAGCAGAGAAGATTGACTTGCGAAATGATCACAATGAATAAATTGCCAAGATATGCAATTATATATATAAAAGATAATTTTAGTTAATACATATACAGTAGTTCCAAAGATGATTGCAATTATTTCATTTATTCATTTACTATAGCTTTTGAAAATACTACATCTTCCCCCGCTGTTTATTTTCACTGCTTTAAGTTATGCTGCTTTATTTTTGCTAAGAAATAACACAACTCACTCATTTTCAGAGGATTAGGACAACTTGATGATGAAAAGTGCTATGTGAACTTAGAACCTGTAGAATATATTATCTCTTCTGCTGTGTCGTTCTTCATGCAGCTGTACCAATCTTTCCTTATCTGCCACCTAGCCATACCTACAAACGGCCTCGTGTTTGACGATTCTTTTTACTTCTTAAGGCATATCCTCAGCATTCTTCTGCTTTTCTGGTGTTCAGAACCAAATGTGTTTATGTGTATACTATCACATCTAATTATACAGGAATGAATATCACCTCACTGGTGCAGCCAAATAAGTACTGGATTTTCTTATCATAGTCAAAGTTCAGGTCTTATATGGAGACTTTAAGCTTATGTTGTGGCACAATTTTTTCTTTCACTAGAAATATTTTTGTAGAAATGCATTTTCCCAGATTACCCTCACCACTTCTACACTACCAACAAGTTGTTAAATTTCCTAGATCTCGTTATACAACTCCCTAGTGCTCCAGGTTGTTTGCCAGTGAAAGCATCTAATTTTCTTACTACCTCAATAAGAAAATTACTGCCCAGAACGTTACTAATTTCACTGACAGCACAGTAATAAATAAACTTTCATCAACATCGTAGATTTATAGGTTGCGTCAGCTCATAGATAGCGCCAATAAACATCAACTGCATGAGATTTCTAGTTTGTAAATCATCTCTCTCTCTCTTGTGTCTGCTTTTTGTAATACTTGAAGTGTGTGATGGTGTCCTGTACTCTTAACATACTGACAATCAGCAATGCGATTAGAAGTCTTACATTCAAATTAGCAGAGTGAAAACATCTAGGTGGTAAAATATGTGGTCTTGCTGTTCAGTTCTCTGGCTCCCATCGCCACTAATTTTCTCCCCAGAAATGGGGGGAAGTGTGTGGGGCTGGGAGAAGTTGTTGAAAAAATAAGAGCTAAATGAACAAACTATTTCAAATATAACAAAAAAATAATTAAAATAATAATAATAAAAAAAAACAACAACACACAAACCCCAAACCTTTTTTTCCTGCTACCTGTTGGAACCCATTTTGAGTAAGCTAGAAGGAGCTCACGGGCTGGAATGCAGCCACTGAGGGACTGAGACCTTGTAGAGCCTATTCCCACCAACAAAGGCTTCTAAGGAGATGTTTGTTCCGCTTTGACAGAGTAACTTTATTTTAGCAGAAACTCCTAGTAACCTCAAAAAGTTGTATTTAATCTGGATGACGGCATATTTCACTGTGGGGGTATTTTCTTTTTAGCTGGCAGCCATATAATTGTGTCTTGCTGTGGAGATTTTTGTACAGCAAAGTTATTTCAATCACTTAAGAAACCTCAAGATTTATTTATTAAAGGGTATCTATCTTTCGTCTTCATCGAATTTCACTTTGCTTCAGTAGGCTAATCGGGTGTCAACTTTCCTGTTGTGTTTTTTGGTTGAAATGCAGCTCGCTGCCTGGATTAGATAGCAGCTCCTGATACCAGCCTGCTGCTTCATCAGCTGCCCATCAGTACAGAGGCGCACTGATGTGAGAGAGAAACTGCTGCACTGAGCCCAATCAAATAAACTCTGCAGCGACTCATTACCTTGGCCCCCTAAGAACTGGTAATGGGGGGGCTCAGAAAGGCTGTGACTCCTCTGTCACGGAGAGGGCTGCTCTCCACTGAGGGGACACTGCTGTGCACCCCTGGGGTCTGGGGTGCATGGGGGGACAACAGCACTGATTGCTCATCATAAAGTGTCTGTCTGGCCCCTGAATCTTCTGCTGCTACCTTTTCTTCTGTTTTCTGCGTTGGTGCTTCCATATCTAAGCAGGTAAAACGATGTAAAAACTATTTTCCCAGGGTTAGACTTTGATTGCCTGAAGAATAAAACTGGGCCTCTCTTTCTGTGTAGGTTAAATTTCTACAAACCACTAATACTAGTTCAGCGAGCAGTAGAAGTAACTAAAATCCAAATCTTGATCTTTTTCTTTACCTCTCCTCCCTTCCTCATTTCCCCCACTGCAAAAAAAAAAAAAAATTTAAAAAAATCAGACAGTTCTGTTTCTACTTTCCAGATGTGAACAACTGGATTAAATTCTATGGAGACTTTTTAAAAAATCATAACAAGTCAATGGGTCACGGTCTTCACAGCATAAAGGAAAAAAAAATGCTAAAGCCTCATTTCTGAGACCAAGCAACATGGCTGCAGCAGCTGCAAGGTCACAGAGATTGAAACAGAACCATGAAAAAGAAACCACAGCCACAAGAACGACAGCAGAAATGATTCGTAATTTTTTTTCCATTATAGGGACCGGAGAACTGCATTCCTTTCTGTAAGCAAAGCTGGCTCAATTGCTGTACCACCGAAATTGCTTCCCCAGTTTGGGAATGAAACGGCTTTCCCAACTCTGTGAAAAGTTTTTGATGTTTGAATCGAGATCATTGAGGAGATTCAACGGAGCAAATAATGCCCTCCAAAACTTGTGAAGATTATTTATTGTGACAGTTTTTCATTTTGAAAATAAAAGTGCCTTCGATGAAAGAACAACACAGACAACACTGGAGATGTTACCCAGAAATATCAAAACCTGTTTTCCCTCACCAGCTTGGATTCTCTCTGCCAGTTCTGCTAAAGGTAGCAAGATTAAAAGAGAGGAGTTGAGCCTATACGCTCAGCAGGAAAAGTCTGATCTTTCTCCCCCCACCTCTTTTCAAGAGGCTAAGTAAAGCTAAGGCATGAGAAGTCTTAAGGTCCAGAGTAAAGCTGCACGAACACCACAAAAAGCTTTGTGAAGATGTGTTTGAAGCAGAAGCATGAGCTCACTTAGCATTCATGACTTCTGCTTTCTGTGAACAGTCTTAATAAAATTACTGATTTTGTCAGTATGCACACCTTTGAAAAATACTGGGTCTCTTTACATGACTAAGTAAAAATAACGCAATGTATTTTAGACAAACTATCATATATGATCAAGTCTAAATGCAACTTTTTCTCAAGCAAAGATTAGTTAGTTTACTAAAATTTAAGTAGCAATGCATTCAGTTCTTCTGCTTTTTATACAGGCTCTGGAACTTAAAAACAAGGAAGAAATTTCCTAAACTCTTTTATTGTACTGTACTGAATAAAGGTAAGAAATGCAGAAAGAATCATTAAGTAACCGGTTCTTTTTAAAATTATTTTGTTCCTTAAGGAACTATTTTAAAATCCATATGAAAATTTAAGGGTATACAAAGGTACCGAAAGTGGTATTTTCTAATAAGAAACTAAATTTAATTGGAAGAACATTTCACACTGGCTTAGAGTAACATTTTGCATACAATGCATATAAACTTGCATTCAATGCACAACGAAACAAACATTTCTTGAATGTACAAGTATACTTGCTGCTTCTGCAGTGAAATTCTGTAATTATGCACACCTAATATGTTTATTGTTACTAGTGTTAGAGCTTTAATGTAAGAAAATTACACTTCCCATCAATAATTAAGCCTTTTGAGAAGATACGTATATAAGAGTAACTCTATTTCATACTAAGCGTTTAAATTTTTAAGGCTGCAGGGGAAAAATAGCTAGAACTATATTCACTTTACCTTATTATTTCGATGAAGCTTCTCCTTTAGACGTTTGCTGCTTGGAGTGCCTTAGCACTTTGCCACCTCTGCCATGTCCACCCCATAAGTGCTGGGGTGGCCACGGTGGCTCTACGCAAACTCTGCACTGGTGAGTGGGGTGAGAGACGGGTGCAGGTCGAGCAAGTAGAGCCTGACAACCATGCTTTGGGAAAAGGGCGAGGGAAAAGCCCATCATGTCACACTGAGGGATGGGCTAGGCCACCACAGCGCAACCGAAGGGAACTTGGGCTGAACCCAGAAGACTTGGGTGGATAAACTGAGTCCGAGACCTTGCTAGGCTTTTTATCACTGCATAAGGCTTTCTTTCTGCTTTTACCTATACATCTTTTTAAGTACCAAGGCAGGGGTGGAGAGCAGGCAAAACTCTCTGGCTTTACTAACACTGGGCATTGGGCATCAGAACCCATTTGAGGAAACAGGTCTCTGTTAAAGGTAGCAAATAGCAGCCTTACTGTGTAAATTTTGTCCTTGGTAATTGATTCTGCATTTAAAATGCTGAAGGCTTTCTTATTATTTCTCTAGGAGACAGAAACCCTCTACTGAGCTTTAAAAAATCTTAAATTGTAATTCATGTTTTAAGCTAGTTACCCACATCTCAGGCCAGATCTGTACAATTCACTGCCGGCAGCCAGACTCACTAGTATTTTATGCCTCTGTCATGATCTAAGGATTTATCACGTTTTAAAAACTACATTTCCAAAATACAGCATACCTAGTCATTCTGCTGTATGCTTAACCTCGCTAGCATGCTCATTGCTCAGAAATCTTTGATCGTGTAAAACTGGCAACAGCTGGTTTACAGAAAATCAATACCAACACTACTAAATGAAGATGATTCACTGTGCATAACAGTTATTTTCAGAAATGACTGATTCTTGATTGACTAACTTGTTCTCACTATACGTCATTCATGCTTAAATATTAAGATGTTCAAAGTTCTCCAGGACACAAGGTCAGGAAAAGTGGCATGTGGCAATGCGATATGCTTGCTGAGCCTCAAGCAAGCGATGGAAATTAAGCAAGGCCTAAGATTTGTTCACGTTTTCATGGTAACAAATGAGAACTGCATGTATTCACTGGTAGGTAATTTAAGTGGAGACAGATAGCTATGGGGCAAAGTGGAGCATCCTACTGCAAAGGGTTACACACAGCTCTTCTGGCATAAGAGTTCAGTGTTTAATCTTCTCTGGCTAAACTGGCTTATTTTTTAAAAACTCAGACAAGCAATATGATAATGAGATACAAAAGGAACCCTTTTTTAATTGTAGGAGTTGTACAGTGTTACATTTTTTGGATTTACTACTCAAAATAAGAGGGAAACCTGAGTATGATCCAACGGCATCAATGCAAGAGCAACAATTTTAGTGCTGCTCCCATTGTTCACTGAAGCTGGAGGAAGAAGACGCACAATAATTCTTTGATTCTTAATGGCAATAGAACTGAGATTTAGGGAAATATATCCCCCATGCAGAGGCAGCCCCAAATAATATCAAGAGCACTCCCCACAGAACATTGCTTAGAGATTTTTGAACAATCGGCTTTGATTTAAAACTATGTCTAAATGTCAATTATGTGTGAGAGACATAGGTTAGTGTTTTACCCTCTGGCAAGGATTTAAAGTCTTAACAGACTAGAATTCAATCTGTAAAAGAAACACCTGTAGTTATGTGTAAAGGTAACAGCCGGTCGCCATCATCACCTTTGTCATCCTTCAGCTTTAGCAAGGTGCATTCTGAGAGGGGTACAACCATGCAGAAAAGGCTACTGGCCTGCCATTGTGATTTACTTTCTAAATTTGTGAATTATCTTCCAAATACTACATTTTCAGGAGTGCCTTTACAAGTAATATGCCACTTGAGATTGAATTCAGGTGCAGCGCTAGCAAGCAAATACCACAGGCATCAGTTCAAGGGTAAATTTAGGGTCCAATTTCAATTTGATGTGGATGCTAATCTTTAAATCAATCTCATGCAAAGCCACTGGGAGAGTAGGAAAAGGTTTATTAGTTCACTGCAAGAAATCAGTATTTCTCTGGCTTTGTTTCCATATCAATACCTTTTTTCACTAATTGGTATGCTCTTGAATCACATGCTAAACAGCTTCTCTTTGCATTCATGCTTTTCCCTTTTTGCATTAACTTCTCATCTGCTTTCTGCATATGACAGTAGTAGAGTTAAGCGAGAACGTTTTTTCATTTTAGTATTTTTATTAAGAGAATGGAAAAATGTCATATGGGATTGTAAACGTGTGTGGTTAGGATCTGGCAGATGTTTTATGATCTTAGACCAAAGAACTTATAGAAAGGTCGGTAAAAGAACTAATGATTTTAAAGCAACTTGCTTCAATAGATTTGATGCAGGAAAACAGTGTGACAGTGTGAGAATGTTAACCTTTCTTTGCTCTCTTCATCTTCAGCAGAGAGTTCTTGACTACAGATCAATGAAGATCAAGCTTACATTAAGCTGACCAGCAGCAAGGTATGGTTTGAAGGAGTGGCACAAAGAGAGGCTGCTCTTATTTGCAGCTTTATGAAGAGTCAACTGGAATCTCTCCTTTCGCTCCTGATTGCTCTGACACTTAAAGGCTATTTATCACTTTCTTGACAAAACTGTTCAAGGTTAACAAGACATTAAACTTTTAGCAAGTGCTTAGCATCCAGAAATTCACCAGCTGAAATAATCCCAAGCAAGTATTTGGTGACCCTTTAATTTTCTTTCCTATGTAAATTTTTACAGACTTTCTTACAAGTCAAAACATACATATCAGTGTCTCAAGGCACTGCAGTCTGAATTAGGGTTCTGTAACTAATAGTGTTTCTATTCAGTGCTCAAGCTGAAGTTGTGGTTCATCAGGTTCATCAAAGTCTGACTTCTAATGAAGTTAGTTATCCTCAAGTTGAGTACAGACTAGATGAAATAAATCTGAAGTTTAATTCTCATCAAGAGCATTAATCTGAGATTTGTCTTTTCTTCATAAAGTGACACACCAGTTTGGTATAGAGGAGAAGAGTCTTTAAACAAAAGAGTCTTAAACAAAAACCTTCTTTCCTGAAACAAAATAGTGCCTAATAGCTACTGTTAAAGGCAAGCACATGCCTTACAGCAATGTCAAAAATGTCAGAAAAATTTTGAGTTTCCTCTAGAGTTAATTTGCTTTAAAAAAAGTTCCTGTCATGGTGGCCTTGGATTTAGAGTTATACACTAACAACAAAACTACCACCAGTAGACGCATGAATGTCAAGTGGAATGAGAAGATCTTTTAATCAGAGTATTTGGATAACTCCTTTTCTTCAGGCTCTTATTCTGCTCACTCTTAGCTTTCCAGTAACAGCAAAATATCCTTCTTGCTTTAACCTTGGACAGTCAGCTGTTTTCCCTGCACTCAGTAGACAGCTGGACCACGATGCTGAAGAAAGGGAAGGAAAGGATGCATTGACAACAACTATAATTTAACAAAATAGTGAGTAGAAGTCCCCTTGGGTGAAATGGAAGGTAGCCATCACCACCAAGCTAAACAATAAATTATCAGCTAGATCTGCAACTTCACTTTAGTATCAAGTACAGAGGAAATGGGTTGTACTTCCTATCAACAGTTAAGCAGAAAAAAAGAAGGAGGAAAAATGGCAAGCCTATGTCTTAGCAAACACAATATGATCGCAGTCCTACAAAGTACTGGCGTGGAAAGCTGAAACTGAGAGAATTTCACATAAGTAAGAAAATTCAGAGACGACTTCTGTTCCAGCCTTTCCAGCTCTTCTCCTCCAGCTCTCCAGTTATATTTCTTTCCCTTTTCCTTACTTTTCATTCTTTGCCAGTTTTTTGGTTGCTAGTCAAAAATAGTTGTGGGGTATTTTTAACAAAATAATAAGAAAAAATGTTGAGCAGAAATTTTCCCAAGTATTTCAACAAATTATATAGACCTCTAGTGATTTACAAGCTGATGGTCAAGTATAGCTAGCCTTCCCTCAGATGCCCATCCCTTCATTTTCATGCATCCTCACTATAAACTACCAACCCAAGTAAATAATAAATGAATGGACTTTCCATCAGGAGGAATAAATGGAATTATCTTGGACTACAGAAACTGCAGAATGGATAAGTAAAAAGCAACACTAAGTAAATAATTTGTGTTCTCAATTATATCATCTATAATAAGCTAAGCTTTAGAAACTTTTTAAAAAGTGGAAGGAATGAGAAGTGCTATGGGAAATATATTTTGCTATTGAGAAGCAGCTAGCTTACTGAAGTAAATTTATGTTCTTCGGGAGAAAGTATACAAATACACTCAGTAGAAACAGAATTCTTCATAAATCCAAAGACTGGAAAAAATTTAGATGCAAACTTAAAAAGCTCAAATATGGTAATTTTAAACTCAATTCATTACAGAGTTAGACTGTTCCATTCTTTGGACCTCTATGCATCTCAGCTAGCAACCTTCTGCCCCTAACACTTGGATAATTACAACTTGCTCATTAGAGGAGCCACCCTTTCTGCATGTGAAGAGGACTGGACACCCTGGGAAACCTGCTCTGTGTTTGTGGTTTTTAGGGTGACTGCTCTAAAAAAATAAATTCCAACTTCAACATAGACACAGAAACAGAGCTCTAGACTAAAGTCTTAATTTTATTTATGTGATAATAATTTATAACCACAGCAAAGAGAATAATAGAAAAATACCTCTACATTTTCCATGTCTCTCCTCTTCTTCTACCCATAATATCAGCCATCCCGGTCATTCATTCCTCACTCAGTATTACTTCCAGAGTTGGGTTCCATAGGCAAGAAGGACCTTTTTTTTTTTTTTAAGCTAGATATGTGCCAAATCAATCCAAAAATCTCAAGACTATAGAGAGCTCCTTTTACCGAAAAACAAATAGTCAAAGTTTTCATATTTGACATTAGGAAAGTTATTAAATTTTCTCTTGGTCTGAAGTCTTAGGTGTTCCAGTTACTTGCAGCGTGGGAGGATGGCATATATAAGTGTATAATATCATATAGGATAATAACTTTGAAATAAAATCAGCTGATATAAGGTTTCAGCATTTCTGTGGATGTTTGTGCAACAAACCAGAATTTCCTAAAATGAAGACAAATGCATCTGGGATTTGCTACAGCTGGACAATCTGATGAGGCTTCTTTTATGATGAGCATATGAGAAACTTGTTTAGTGTGGCAACGAATCCAGGAATTAGTGGAGAACATTACCATCAGGACATCAGGAAACATGTCATATCACAGCCATCAATAACATGCCCACAAGCTGGAGTGGGTGAATTTGTCATTACATTTCAGACTTCTCTACAAAAACAAAAACCAAAACAAAATAAACAAAAAAAAAACCAAAACCCAACCCCAACAACAGGATATTCATCCCAGATAAGGGAAAAGTGAAGGGATAATGTCTTCATCTCCCTGGCTATATCCCAATTTCTCTGTAAAGTTCATGCAGTTTCCCATCCATTCTTGGTACTAAAACACCACCAATGCTTTTTATTTCTCCTATTTCTCTCTCTCTCTCATTGCCCTTTTAGCCTTGCTAATAGGGTGTAATTACCCAGGTGAATTCTAATCTTGTAAAACATAGACATGGTCTGGTTGAAAACAAAAAGCAATGCTAGATAAGTGGAAATGAAACATTGGACACACACTAACTGATAAAGAATAATAGCTCTTTGCTTATACTAGTCAATCATCTGATTTACAATCCCCACAAACAATCTTGTTGGGGATTTTTGTTGTTTTTATTTAGGTTTTTTTATTTCCTGCTATTCTTTTGCTCTCCCAATCTGTATACCTAGCTCTTAAGAACAAATGGTAAAATCTGAAAGCAAAGAGCTTCATGTAGAATGCCTTTTCTATGCCTATCCTTCCTGCCAAGAGCATTTTAAAACACAAAACAGATCTACAAAATTTTTTTTCTTATTTAAAAAAATATATAGAATGATTCTAGATGAAAATTGGCCAGAATAAATACCTGATCCTGTGACTGTTTATGTTTTCTGTTCATAACATGCAAACTAAATAAAAATTTGAAAATAATCCTTCTGTTGATAACATACAAATAATAAAACTCAGCCCCTATTAAGAAATTACCATAGGTTTTGGTGGGAAAAGTTTCTGATTCTTAACAAGGAACAACCCTTTTTTATATTATTTATATTACTATCTGGTGAGTTTCACTCAAAGACATTCTGAAAAGTTAGACTTAAGGAATTTCCTTCATCCTTCAGAGCAGACGGTATTATTAGCAAAAGCTGCAGGTGAATACCATTATGCACATTCAGATGGACTAACTGTACAATCAGAAAAAATACAAAAAGAGTAGGAAAAAAACATCATGCTTAAAGATTCACATATACACACAAAATCACTTATCAATACTGTTGTTTTTCAGCTATTTTCTAACTTCAGGATGCTGAGTTTGGGGGAAATATTAATTTTGGGAAAAGGATGATAGCATCACCCTCACATAAGATATACAGTATCTCTGTCAACCCCTCAGACTTTTCAATATGATTCTGTAGCTGTGCATCACAATATCACGGCTGGACTTCATATGGGATCTCAAAAAGTGTTTTGCAAGTACAGCATGTATTTCAAGTTTTTGTAGGCAAAAGTTTAAAGATGTTATAAACAAGCAAGTTCCATTGTTTGTAGCCTGCAGTCTTATGAATTTAGTAATTTTTTGTAAAACCATTTACAGTCATCAGTAGACACATTGTCTTGATTTTTGACTGCTGTATGGATAGTTTCCTCCTCAATGGGAGAGGTCAAGCTGTCCTCAACTACAACCATATCCTGCTGCAGTCACCCCACAGACTTTTCAACTTCTCATCTGAAAATCAGTCTGCCTTCACTTCTGGTAGATGTTAAAGCAGTGTCACCCTCAGGCCTTATTCTGAGGTACGAAGCACTGTCAGAAATACCATCTTAAGCACTACCCCGTGACAGCTCTGACCCTTTCCATGACTGCCCGTTTATTTACATTGCTGTACAGCGGTTAACTGCAACTCAGTCATGCCAACCAGCCAGGTCCGAGACTGCACTATGAACCAGATGAATAACCTGAAAACAGAATTTATGAAATAATGCCTATTAAATCCAGTTTATGCTTTTTCACCCTGAGGTGTTTCATTGCACAACTATACAAACAATTGCATCTAATGCTTCTGGTCAATGAAATGTGTCTGATGACCTCTCTGGAGAAGTGGATAGATAAGTACTGGAAGGGCAGAAGATAAAGTCGAATCTGTGAGGAGGGGGATATAAAGGCAAGAACATTTGCAAAGAAAAAAATTTGCAAAGAAAAAATGCCACATCTCCTTTTGTGGCAAGAGTACATCCCTAAGTACATGTGTATGTCATCCTAATACATAAGAAGTCATAATAGCATCAATAGATTTACAGAATTAAAGTGAGACACATGCTTAAGGACACTCTTGAAATAAAGTCAAAGTTAGCACCTATGTTTGGAAAAATCCTACATAATACTATGCTCCTTTTTCCTCCTAAACTACTTCCTAAGGAAATTACATGGGCGTTTTACATTAGCAGTGTTTACTTAAAGAACTGATGCTTGAAGCTACGATATAAAAATCACAATTCCTGCCTTGAGGAGTACTTTTCTTAGAAAAAGCAGGAGACACAAATCATACACCAGTTTTTCTGTAATAAAGGTAGATTCCTCCATTAGCCTTTTCTCTGTGCTGTAATGCATTATTAAACACTTAAAGGTACTGCTGATGGAACGCACTACAATAATAGCATAGCTGTAAGAGTTCTACTTCTTTTTCAGGATAATTTATTCCATATTGGGCCAACTGGAAAGCTTTTCAAAGACTGTCAGCACCATTAGCTCTTTTCTGTTGAGGCAAAAGCAAGAGTATTGGATGTGTATTGTTATTCTGAGACTCTACAAGATTTAGAAGCTGGAGAGAATTAGATATGTGGGTGTATCAGGAAAAACAAACAAACCAACAAAAAAACCCCAAGAAACAAACACAATACAAAAAACTTATCCAGCCTCTGAAAGCTATTTGATCTAGGATTTCTTATCAGCACTTTTATTTCATTCTTTATATTATTATATATCTGGATAAAAAGTCCATTGATGCTCCAAAAAAAAAAAAAGAATGAGAAACTAATATAATTTATATTTTATTCGTCTTTATTTGATATGTGGTCTCCTGTATATTTAGAGGTCTTAGTTTTACATCACAGAGGTAATCAGTGTTACAATTTACATGCAAAGAACATTCTTGAAGGCTTTCTGCAATATAGATTTTGGCTGTGGTTGCATCATACATATTATGGTCTTGGAGTGTTTAATTCCTAATATGTCTAGGCTCAGTCAACAGCCTGTTGTGGGGCACATGCATTAATCTCATCTAGATGTATATAGGAAGTATTTTTGACAGTCTATAGGTGACCAATTTACAGGTCTCAGAGAAGGGAGGCACTTTGCACTGAAATACACACACTTTATAAAGGAACGATATTGTTGAATAATAACACCTTGAGGAGTTTACTCTTAACCTGAGTTATTTTGTGGATCTACTTTATAACACTTTCACACAAGCAGCTGTAACTGTAACTGAGATGACAGCAAAGTGAAAGCCCTGTCTGAGTAGCTCTGGTAACCAACCAAAGCCTCTCACATCAGTTTTTCCTTGAAAGAGAAGATACACTCGGACAGTGATGGGAAGATGAAAACTTCCTTCCCGTCACAGAGTCACCTGCAAGCTAGTCAAATACATACGATGAAGACTGGTCTGCAGGCATGACTTTTACATCCCAAGGAAGGGGAGACTCTTTGTAATTTAATGGGAAGTATATCAAAACTTTCCACTGAAAATTTAGAGATGGAAACAGGATGGAAAAATCTGGATCTGAATGGAATCCCTGGAGGGCTCCAAGAAAGAATTTGGCTATTAAAAGGAGTGCATTTCAGAGGGAGTCGGATGCTTCTGTGGAAGGCAGCCACCGAGTGAAAAAGAATCCCAACCCCAAACAGCCATAAAATCATCTAGCAGAGAGCTAGACTGCATGAAACAGCTTTTTGGTTTGATCTGTCACTAAGTAGATTGTAATGGTGGCGTTTCATTTCACTTCATTACTTATCTGAATAAAATTTTGAAGTGATATTTTTTAGTATGTATGAAGTGATAAGGTATTTTTAGTTGTATTTTATCTTATAGTGGATTACCATAATTTCCAAGTAAGTAGTTAGCATCAAGATATTCCTCACACAGGAGGGAGCGAGTCTAAAAAGACAGGTTTCCAAACACCTTGAGGAAACTCTGCTCCCCAGAATATTCCTTTTCTGCCAGCATAGAAGCGGTACAGACCTGTTTGAGACCGGGTTTTTACAAGACAGGAAATGGAGAAAAATAGCAAGAGAGAGGCATGCCTAATTTCCTAAAATCTCAAGGGAGTTTGCAGTAGACTAGGTCCTTACTTAGAGAAATAACTCTGATTCGTGTGACTATTGTGTCAGGAAAGACAAGTTATTACAATAAATATTCATCAGTAGTTCTATCACAATTTTCTTTAAAAAGTGACATCAGTGTCATCACATGCTTTTATTTGATCACTAGTGCAGAATCTGGACCGTATTAGGAAGATAAAATTTTCTCATTGGCAGGCAGACAAATGAACCGTCAGGAAATTTTCAGCCCTATCATAAAGGACTTTTTGATTTGTTCATCTTTAAAGTTAAGCAAGAAGTTCAGAGTTTTGGTAGATGAAGGACAGCATGCTCAGCACTTTACATTAAGAACCTAGCATGCAAGAGAGACATCAAAAATTAAACCTGAAATAGGAACACGAATTTCACAAAAATTTTCCTGGTACGTTTTTCCCCAACATCATCAATATCAGATTTTGAAAACCAATCGAAACTAGGTGTTTATGATTGCTTTGTTTATTTAACTTTCAGGAGTGCTTACTAAATATATCCTATGGAGTTGAATTTATTTCTTTACCCGCTTTCTTGAAGAGTCAGCTGTCTTTTTCAAGACAAATTTAACTTTTCTGTCCATTTTACAGTAAAGGGCCTTGACTGCTGCCATGCAAATCAATAAATAAATTCAGACATAGATTTTTAGGTGGGCTTCAAAACTGTCAGACAATATTGTGCAGCTTTATCCAATATAAGCATTTTGCTGAAACACTCAGAAAGGAAAGTTCTGTATCTTTCACGCCACTTCCATGAGGGTTTGAGAGATTTAAATACCGCATAAGTGAGAAAGTCATAGCTGGATAGTAACCATTCAGGGTGAAAGTTTTCTAACCTGACTGCCCATTAAATCTACATATTCATCTATTTTACACATCTCAGCCCTACAGGCATGAGACAGGGTGGGAGCCAAAGCCCACTGACCTCAATAGGTGCATTTCCTTCACTGAAATAGTTTTGGACAAGACTGAGCACTGATTCACTCTTTTACTGATGTTGCAGGTTCAAATTTAGAAAACCAAATTAGATCACCAGTTTGGAAGAGATGGTCCTGTAGGACTATAGTTCTAATTTACTTTTTTCAAATAAGTATTTGTTAAGCACCAATTTTATACTGTAAGCTTATATTTCCATAGTTAACAAGCACAGACCTACGTGAGATTACTACCTATACAATGTCATACATGCTTATGGGACCTGAAACACAAATATTAAGATAATGGAGTATAGATTTATTGGCAAAGGGAGCTGTATGTAAACAATTTCACCATGGTTCCTACTTTTAATCTAAAGTTAGACCAGCAGCATAACAAAAGAACGAGAGAGCACGTCATTGGACACCAATGGTAAGGAAACAGAGGGACTATTCCATGGGATAAGTTTGCTGCAGAAAATAGCACTGTTTTAAATCCCACTACAAATCTACAGCAATTTTTATTAATTACTAAATTTACAATCTTACTGATGGTTTATATCCATATTCTACTTTGGTATCACAATCTAACCAGCATGCTCTAATAAACAAGATGTTTAGAAAATATAATCCAGTTTATTACTCATATAATTTATAGTATGTAAACAGGATTTTTTTATGTATTGCCTAACAATATAAACTACAATCAGTCAATGGAATCCATATTATACGTTCAATAATGCGTGATTTGGGCCCCTGGTACTTTGATAGAATTGCACCGGATCAGATATATCTTGTCCCTCAATAAAAAAGATCAGTTAAATAAATCAGATTAAAGAAACTATGTCAACATCAGCCAGTGGCACTGCAAAAGCCAGAAACATGTGAGTACTTTGGTCTTCCAAACAGTTCTTTCCTAAAGCAAGTGAACTTACATGTATTTATTAAACTATTTGCCTCATCACACTGCCAGTAATAATGTATTCCCATGTACAGAAATAGGCTATTACAAGTATGTTATAAAAAAGTCCAACTTTTCATCCTAACCAAAGATGTATTAAAAAAAATAATAAGAGAAACAATGATTTATTAGAATAATATTGCTAAATTTTTAGATAAATCCCAATGAGGAGTCAGGTAGATATTTGGTAGAACTAAATACAAGTGAGAAACAGAAAGGAAACTCCCTATGAGTGGGAAACTGGATAGATGTCTATATCTGTGCATGAGCTGGCAAGTTGTCTTAAACAACTGAACATATTTCAATAGTTCTCCTGGTAGTTCTGTAAACAATTAAACAATAATTAGCTACGCATATCTGAAAAAAGAAAATAATGTGTTTTTCAAAGCTAAAGATCACATGGATGAATTGATGGCTTTCTGACAGCAGATTACTAGCAACCAACAAAGCTAATTTCTGGTATATGTTTAAAGGCAGTTTGATCATGTTTAATCATCTTGTAAAATTAAAAAAAAAAATCAAAGCAAGAAATAATTTTGTACTGGGGGGAGGGGCATTTTTCTGACCACTTATGATCAAATGAAGTCATTATGCAAATGCACAATCACATGTTTGGCACGAGAAATTTACTAGAGTAGAGATACTAATTTCCTTAGCTTATCACGTAGTGCAATTTGTTTTCCAATGCATGCTTCTGCTTATTATTAATAAATACATCAGAAGTTCTGTTTTGTGAAAGTCTCACAGCTGGCCCTTCATAAATCTAAAATGCCAATAGCTATCAAGTGTTGCAGATACGCCTTAGTGAGAACATTCCAACTGTTTTGGTCATACTGTAATTTTTGTTTCAGAAATATGGTTTTAATAGGATTTTACTAGGGAAAACTTTGAGTGGTAATGCTTGAATTTTCAACTCAGACTTCAAATTACAAAGCGAACGTGGGAAAATAGGTGGAATCTGTGCTGCTAAACACTCCCCATAAAGTTCACACCCTTGAGAATATTTCTAGTACCACAAAAATATTCTCACAAGTGAAATAATGTTTCTTTGTTCCATGTTAATCAAAAGCCTCCAAGAGAGCTGTTTTTATAGATGAAGGGGGAAAAAAAAAAATCTTTGAAAAACATCAGCCAGTCCATATATCAAACGACACTGTAGCATTAGAGAGAAGAAGAATCACCCTAATTGCTAGCATACTACAGAAAATGAGACAGAGGTCTTCTAAAGGTTGCATGGGCCCATCTTTAAATTTTCTTGTGTCTTGTCAAACAAACTTCACATGTGCCTACTTTCAAAATGTGATTTTTCAGCTCTTCAGAACACGCTCCATGTCCAAAATCTCACTGAGCAGCAGGACTGAAATATAAAGCTATCTTTTTGCCCTGGAATCTTTTCTTCTGATCATAAAATCTTAAAACATAAAGCTGGAAGGGAAATAAAAAGGTCATTCATTAAGCCCTCTACCTCCACCAAGCAGGATCAAACTGCATGTCAGCTATTCCTGACAGATATTTCTCTAACTTCACTGTTAAAGCCCTTAGTAATGAAAACCTTTTGCAAGAATCTATCCTAATACTTATTTAACCTTATAATTAGTTGTCACATGCTGCGGTTAATTCACTGCTTCTTGCTTTAACCACAGCAGACAGCTTTAGGAGAAATATTTTATGTATTTGAAGACTTAACATGCTTCCTTCTTGTCTCCATTAGATTCAACAATCGGCCCAGTGCTTTCCCAGTTTCACTGGTTCTTATCATTTTGGCTGCTCACTCCATGACCCTCTCCAAAAGCCCATCCCTCCAGAAAGAGTGGTGCCCCAAGGCTGACACCACAAACCAGCTCCAAGGCTCTCCCATCTCCGAGTGGGAGCTATTGCATATCCTGTCACACCTACATCACGCCCTACTGACAGATGTTAGCATGACGTGAGCTATAAACCAGGCTTACATGTGACTGGTAGCAGCCAAACTGAACTCTTGCGAAAAAGGGTTGTCCTGTCCTGTGCTCTGGGGAAGAGACACAATACCACGATGCCCCCAACGCTAATGCTTATCTCCAAGTCCAACCTGTGCTTGAAAGCGCTCGCTGACTCTCCTAGGAGGATGCCATCGACAAAGATAATAAGAACACTCTCTGACCTACTATCCAGCTAGCTAATTAAAAAAGTTGACAGTGGACCTCAGAAGGTTGCTGAATATAGTCTTTGAGTCTGAATTCATCTTCTAATGATTCATCTTACGTCTAGACTGTATTTCCTTTGCTTATGAAAATATCTGCTAAAGTAACAATATTTAATAACTTTTCTCTACTGACAAGGGGTATTAGCCAGTCCTGGGTGGAAATTAAATAGATTTAATTCATTTTTTACAGGCCTGTGTTGACAACAACTTATCTCCTTTTGTTACTCTCCTTTTTTAAAATACTTACAAATACTTGGCTTGATTTTTAGTTCCAGTATTTTTCTATGCATTGAAGCATAGCTGAAGCATCGATAATAATTCCTTTTCAGTCCCTTCAAAGATAGACACTAACTTTACCATTTTGTGCCCTTCTGGAATAATATCCAATGTCCCTGATGTAAAAAAAAATCTATTCAGTTTTTCTGCTAGGCAAACTGAAAGTACTAGCAGACTTCCTGCTTGACCCTGTTCAATCATGTCAATTGTCTTGATCTTGTTAGATCATGTCAAAAAAATAAGTTATTTAATTTGTCACTTAAATCAGAATTAGATACATGGGCATAACTCTTTATTTTCTACATAGCTACACGTAAGATTAATAAAATATTTTTAAATAGAGTTTAAAAGGTAAAACAATAATAGTTATATTTTATGAGTTCCCAGGTAAAAAGAAAAAAATGAGTATTGGAAAAGAGAGATAAATATGTAAGATAGAAGAAGAAAAAGAATAGGAAGGAAGAAAGAGGTAAAACTGGCAGGAGAAAGAATCAAAAAGAAAACAGAAGGCATGACCAAAGAGTAAATTCTATAAAAAGCCATTTAGGCAACATAGAACAGAAATAGCTTCAGTCACATTATTACAGCAGAAAAAACATCAGCATAACAAAAAAAAAAAAAAAAGCAAAGACGAAGATAGATGAGAGTAAGTAGAACAAACAAAGTATTATCAAATCTGGATTTAAAGTGGCTTTAAAATGTAACCGTATTCAAGATTTATTCATTAGGATAAAACTACTAAGACAAATGTTCAAAAGTGTATTTAAAATAATTTCAACAACTTCAAGAGTACTTAATTTTTGTTTTGCAGCTTTGGCTAGTATAATATTTCTCATTTGGATCACAATCAGACAAATTCCCCAAATTAGCACAGCCTTACCAAACAGAGAAGAAAAAGAAAGAAACAGATCTAAAGATACCAAGGTCACTCTTCCTTATGTTCCTTGGCCACACACCGCTTCTGAATCCCTTACACCAGCAGAGCTGGCAGAAATATTCTGCTTAGCTTCTCATTAAGCAAAGGACTACTATTGGTTTACAAAGCCTGTCTCTACTGGAGAACCAAGCCCTACGTTTGTTCTTAATTTTTTCTTTGCTGCAGCCATATTTAAAATATAGGGAATTCTTGTCTGGAATGAAAGAGGCTGTCCAATTTACACTTAACACATGATATGCAATAGAAAGATGACATGTGCGTGTATAAATAATCGCACATAGAAAATCCTGACTCTTTCATATATTACAGGCATCAGATGGTGTAGCCTGATCTTATACTCTTCTCTGGAAAGCCTCCCTTGAATCTCTGTGATCCCTGTACATCCATAGATCATTACTAAAACATTTAGCTTACAACCTGCAATGTTTTTCAGGTGGTTTGGTTTTGTTTGGTTTTGGTTTTTTTTTCCACATCTCCCCACATTTCATGGAAATTTCCAGTAGTCCTGAAATAGTGTTTTGTACAGTCCCCCAACCATTGTACTTGGCAGATCTTTAACGACATTGCTGTTAGTATTTTGAAAATCATCCAGTGACTTTTGCAGAGTGTCTCTGTGTCCCAGAGAGAATGGGATACATCACCCTCTCCAAGGGCGGCACCGTACCATCCTCAATCCCTGATACAACAACACCAGCAGTCTTATGCCAGATTCTTTTTCTGCTAGTTTTACTTATTCCGATAAATAAACAAGAAAAGATAGGCTGCAAAGCATGTGGAAAGGCAGCTCTTTAAAAATGTTAGGGAAGCAGAAAACAAGAATTGGAAGGCAGAGACTATGAAGACAAATTGAAGTTCTCTTAGATTACATCTGCCAATCTGAAAAAACAACATGGTTCCAACCCTGCCACCAACGAATGTGAAAGTATTGTCTGCAGAGCACCATTTATCTGCTGTGATGAGAAAACTGATTAGCAAGCACCCAGTAAAATTAAGAACACACGTGAGATTTTTCAAGAAAGAAGTAAATAAGGCAATAGGGAGGATGTGGAGTTGCTGACACTGAATTTTTCCATCCAGAACTCCCTTCGCTTGAGCCAAAAGACTATTTGCAGATGAATAATAAATGCATAAAGCCAAGTAATGAGTGTCATGTCATGATGTTGTTACATTGCTTTTTTGTGTGAAAAAAAAATCCTTTGCAAATGTTAATTATATTTCATAAATCCTTCATGAAAAATATATTTTTAAACAAAATTTAGAGAGGGAAGAATAATATCACACTGAAGTGAAACAATACAAGGTCACACAGCAAGCCAATAAAGTGACCGGTCCCTCAGTCAGTTCTGCTCCTGAATTACGCAATGATTTCCCCAAGATACCTCAGAGTGACAAGAACAGTAGTATCACAGAGGAGAAAAAACTAAAAGGACACTGTCAGTCCTCAATTAGCTACGCCTACTACCTTTGGTGTAGCTAATTACTACACCAAACTCCTCCATTTGGTACTATGCAGAGGACTTTGGCAATGCTTATTTTCCAGGTTCTTACATATTCACGTTTCCCCTCCTCTATTTTCCATCTGTACCAGCTTCACTGTTCAGATTCAATACTGAGGACTCAAGGCAGGAGCCGGGGGGGAACCTCCAGGGCTATCACCATCAGCTTTTCAGGTAGATGTTAGCATATTCAGTACTTGGGAAACTACTTGCAAAAGTGAACGTAGGGGAGATAAGCTAAGAAAGAAACAGTGAAGTTATTTTAATGTACACTCTGAAAAAGAATCAGTCACATTTACTAACAGAAGTTGAATTAGCGACTTTCTCGTATCTTCCTACTCGTTAAGGCAGATGTATGATTTGATATGCTGAAAGTGCGATAGCTTGCTGATAAAACAGGGGAGTTATGACACTGGTCATCATGGAAGCAGTTTCCATAGCAGCAGTTGCCATGCCACTTGAACACAGAGCACCAGCGCGGTTTGGGAAGAGCACGCTGTGTGCTGCACGGTACTGGCTCGCTCAAAGTTTGACATCTCATTTCTTCCCCGCTTGCAAAAAGGAAGATGCTTTAAGGGAATTAGGAGATGTGCACCAGCCTGCCAGACTAAACCCCAAGTAATTACGGAGAATAGAAAACTGCTCCAGGGTACGTGCTCAGTTATGTGAATGTGTGATTCAGCGTACATACAGGGTATCTATACATCGGCAAGCAGTAGGGAGGACCTGCCATTGGTGCTGTATGGGTTTTGGGGTGCTTACACTGGCTGAGCAATGCTGTCTAACTCGTGCTTCTGAATACAAACCAAACCAAAGAGGAAAGAGAGGATCACCAGAATACTCACTTTGAAAGGACTACGTTTGATCCAAACAAAAAGGATAATTTAGACACATCACTAGCTCCAGTTGAGATGGGGATCAAATTGCATTAAAATCATGCGAAAGCCCCTTTACTAGTGTATTGGAAACTTTGTGAAGAAATCTCAAAATTCCACAACAGCAACATTTCACAATCAATTTAAGGTAATAAAAGCTGTGGTGACTTTGTGTGGTAAGCATACTGAGACAAATAAATGCTCGAGGGTTGCCAGATACACTTTCTACTCTAATTCTCCAATTTCAGATTCTCTAAAGCATTCGGTCGGGTGCCTAAGGGAGACAAATCATTTTGCTGCTACAAACTTTTGATGAAACTTTGTTCCTGTACTCCAAATTAACTAACAGGATACACAGCCTGTGATTACAAATCTTCTTACTGGAATTACTCACATCACAGCTCCTCAGAACTTATTACCCCCACAGTCTGTGTCAGATGAAAATAGAATCACTTTTCTGTGTTCCTTTAAAAAGAATTGCTTGTTTTTTAAGGATTGACATAAATTTGGGTGTGTCTGAAAATTTAATTCTGGAGGAGGGAGGTCAAGATAGGAGATAAAAAACAATTTATCTTGCAGACATATGCGGTGATATACAGTCTGTGTATGTTCCTTCACCAGAAGTATTTCACTGCAGACAGATACTGTTAAAAATTAAAAATTATCTAATTATGCTAGTTATGGAAAATCACTAGAAGCTAACCATCTTTTAGAGTGGGTGGAGCCTCCTACATCTGAACCGCATTAAGTAGGATGAGACGGACCTCCACAATCTGCTCTCTCTGAGTCTAGTCCTTGGGAACTGTCTTCTATCCCCTTTTATAGGAGCTAAAAATTGATGGGCCAATTTCCCCAGGGAGATAAGCAGGGAAATAGTTCTCTACTTGCATCAAGATTTTATCAAATTAATGTCTGTCCTATTCTAAAAAAAAAAAAAAAAAAAAAAAAAAAAAAAAAAAAAAAAAAACACCACACCAAAAAAACCCCAAAACCCTAATCATCACATTTAGATTAGAAAACATTGTAATGAATGTTTATAGTTTAGTAAACTCTCTCAAGGACATAGCTATTTATAAAGTGCCAAATTTGTACAAATACAGAGTTTTGGCAGTCATCATGAGCAATCATTTCCCTCCCCATTTCTGGCCCTGACACTTTGAGGTGCTGAATGCTGAGGCATCTTGTGGAAAGCTTGGACAAACGTTCACAACTGTATCCTTCCAGGATCAGACTGAATGATAATTGCCAAGTAATCCTCCTATCCACCCTCCTAAGCTACTGTGAAGCCGTACGCTGCTCCACAGAGCCTATTTCACCTCAACAGCAGCACACCAGCTTCCTCCTGCCATGACTTACAGTGTATCTTTGGGCTTTGCCGATGCCTCCTGCCCACTTCACCCTGCTGACCTGGAAGCCTGGCGAACTAGGAACCCATCTCGACAGCCAGACACCTAGAGCCCTCTTCTTCCTCTCTGTACGGTGGGAAGACAAAGGTTGCATCGCTCCATTGGATACCCCTCAATAACTGCTGAGGTAGGGCTTCAAATCCTTCCCACTGGAGGTAAGGAGAGGGTGTTTAAATGAACATTAAAAAATAAATAAGTCACTAATGCACTGCAGAAAGCCTTCTGGTTACTTTGGGGTTTTTAAAGCTTACTTTTAAATTGAGTGGAGGGAGGGGGTTCCAGGCTTTAATGCTCCCTGCCCCAGAAACACCAGTGTGGGGAAATCAGCTTTCCTGTCCAAAAAGAAGCAAAAATCTGTGGGACAAAGCAGACAACAGAAAAGCATACTACATGTAAAAACGTGTGATCTTTCCTATAATCCCTAGGAAACTGAAAATGACAGTATCAAGTCAGATAGGGACTTCTCTTTGTGAAGCAGCACCCTTTAATATCAAGGAGCAGGAGTGTCTGCTTTGAGGTGGGACTGAGTGGGGGGAGACAGAGTCTGTTGTGCAAGGGGAAAAGTATCATCTTGGCTTCTTCAAAGGTCATCCTTACCGAGCTTTTTATCAACAGACAACTCTCTAAAAATAATGCAGCAAGTAGGATCACTATCAGAGAAAGGTAGAAAATAACCCTGACGTTAGTGTTTCCTGCTCAGAAAGTCATCCCCAGTTGTGCTGAATTTATTGTGCCATTGAACACAATGAGGTCTTTTAATTAAACAGTAAGACAATGAAAATGTGATGAATTGAATCTGAATGGGGCTTATATTTGCTAGTTCTCATTCCGTATGGACAAATGCTTCTATCGGCAGAAAAGTCAAAAATCTGTCATTATTAACAACTCGCTTGGCTTCACTGTTGAGGTTCCTGGCTTGCTTTGTTGTGTTGGGTTTTTTTTCATTGCATCGACATTTTTAAATAGAATCGAGTCCAGATGATATAGAAAGAAAAATACGAAGCAAAGAGTAGCAACCTCGCCTCTCAGATACTGATATTTTCATAGCTACTACAGATTTAACGATGACCTAATATTGTTGGTGTAAAAGCCTGACCTTTTATAAGAAGCTACATAATTTCAGATTCTGCCAGTTTCAGCTGGACTTTGCAATATGTGTATTAATCCATCATAGGCAGACGCTACACAATCATGCTTGTGAGAATGGGAGACGAACCCCGACAAATCAGCTACCAAAACACAGGAGATTGTGGGCTATAAGCGGTTCCAGTGCAGCTAGTCACAGACGTCTCAAACACTGCCTTCACTGAAGTTAAGTTTCTCAGCCTGCTTTGCATTAAAATACATACATACATAGAGAGAGAGAGAGTTGTAAATGGAAACCGTTGTGGCAACATGCTATGAAATGATCCTTGGATTTATTTCAGAAAGTAAGGCTGATCCTTCAACTAAATGGATTGAGAAATGCAAGGGTCTTATACCAGTTCTATTTGTAAGCAGCGATTAATGATAGCGTAGGTTCTCAAACTGGATATTTAGGTGAATCTAAAGGGGAAGGAACTCATAGGATGTTTTCAAGAACAGTATTAAAATAATTTTCTGATTCTACTTTTGTTGGGTTGTTGGTGGTTATTTAACCTTTTCAAGATCAGACTCACAGTTTGTTGGTCTTTTTGGTTTTCTTTTTTTGCGGGGGCTGGGGGGGGACACGACGATGACACACACAGATTTAAACAATACTGCTTTATAGGTGAAAAACAGACCTGCAATATGTTTTTGGCTAAAATGTGATTTGCTTTGCATCGGTAAGCTATAGTTATAACAAAGACAGCTCTAAAGGGTTGCCATGAATCTGTGAGATTCTGATGAAAATCAAAAGAAATCTTCATTTTAATACCCAGTTCCTGCAGTGAAAAATCCACAGAACACGCTGTGCAGAACTGATACATCTCTGAAGCAACATTTACTAGTTCAGCCAATGAGACCTTCATGTTCCATGAGATTCAAATGATTTAAACACAGCATTTTCCTTCACTATTTTTGATCTCCAGAGCACTTTATCTGGGGCGGCAGCTGTGGCAGAGGAGCTAGCTCTTGAAAATAGCCTTTTCTTTTTAATCACCTCTCTGACTCTGACAATAAGGAGTTAGTTTGTTAAAAGATTTATTTTTTTTTTTAAATACACACTGACAAAGAAACAACATTTGATTGGAAAAATATTGCCAATGCTGAAAGGCAAATTGCCCATAAATTCAAGTAGAATGTAGATGAGGTCCTGAAAGTAGTTTCCATGGAATCAGAAAAAACTACTGACGTAGGAAATAAAATTCTGTTCCAAAAAGTAAAGTCATTTTACCCAAGGGCATTGTAGACTTCATTGGTGCCAAAGAGCATCAGGACGTGATGACCAGACCATTCTAGGAAGTCCTGACTAAGGACACAACATCAAGTGGTAAGACTGCGGGTGAGACAGAAACATTTAGGAGTGTATTGGCTCTTTATTCCCATGAATCACAGAGGAGCTGACTAGTTATCAGCAATAACAGCCTTTCTCCCTACGAGAGGGGGACGATACAGGAAGCATATGCTCCAGGCTATTTATGAGGATGTTGCCAGAAACAGGCGTAACATTTTGAACATGGTGACCTGCACCTTTAGATTATAATTGTATGTGAAGTCCTAAACTAGACAGAAAGGATGTATAAGAGGGACATAGAAAGAAAATACAATAAAAACGATTAATACGCGATAGTTTCCAATCCATTATTTTCTCAGGAAAAGGATAAAACAGCATATTGCAGAGCTCTTGCACTCCATTTTTTAGTTCCTTTCATCAGGAACAACAATATTCAGCTCAAATTTCTGTTTTATCTACTGTAATGACAAACATCTCATCTAGCAGCAGAGTTAATATTTGCTCTAGAGATAGCTACGTACCTCTGGCAATGATTATGGAATGACTGGGACATAAGAACTGCACTGCTGGGTTCTGTGTCAACAGTGACTGCCAACGCTTACTTCAAGATGCCTATGGACTGTTTATCCATTTCTAATATCACTCAGACCAAAACTGTAAATTAATTTGTGCCAATTTCTTAGTAACTTGTGGAGGAAGCTTCATAACAGAGTGAGCTGAGGTGACACTGCTGAAATGCAATAATGTTTAAGACTCGGCTCACATTCTCCTCAGCTACATCAGACGTACAAAACTATTTTAATATAACATTCACTACCAATTTCCTTTGTCTTTCCTCTGAAACACCCCAGATCTACTTCCTCCCTGGCCCCAAGGGTCACTACAGCTGCAGGTGTTCCATGCCTTTGACTATAGTTTCTCTGGGTTTATTTTCTGTATTATTCTTCTATCTATATCTTATCCAAATAATAGAACTGACTATATTACTAGATTGACTTTCTAATGACAGATAGATTTCAACATCCAAATGCTACCATTCGGGTCCTTGTAGAAAACATTAATTTTTACTCAGCTTTCAGATCAGCAGTAAGCATAATTTAAAACAAAATAAGAAAAAAATTGCATATAAAAGCCTTAGAGAGTCTAACTTATGAAAGAATAAGAAACATTTTAATAAACCTATACATATTTCTGGATGGATTTGCCACAATTAAAGTGCTTGTTAGAGAGACCTGGAATTCTAATTCATTTGATTTTCCATAGAAAACTCTTATCCTACTAGAATTATCTTGAGGTACCAGTCAAAAATCCATGAGCTGTTACACATCAGAAGTGGCTGTGGGTTCTTTGCCAGATTGGATGATCAGCTGGCACTGCTGTCTGATCATATGGACTTCTGCATAGGAAAGCAGTTTTCCTTTGCACGAATACGTTAAGCAAGAGTTTCAGACATAAAACCGCAAATAGCATTGATGTGATGTTTTGCAAGGAGGAGTTCTCTGTTAAGACCTTCATTCCAGTTACTTATTATGGAAGAAACAGATGGAATTCAATTTTTGCCCAACTGTTATGAACCATGAATATCTTTTCAGTCAATGCTGAGGGAGTACAAAGATGTAACAAAACAGTCTGGAGACCAAAACATAAAGCATGATTCAACATGCAGAATAAATACAACCGTGTCCTGATTTGTTGATTCAACCAGTACTTCCTCACACATACTAGGCCACCAGCTTGCAGTTTTAGACTTTTGCTGCTATGTTCTGGTATGATAATTTCAATCCAATTAAAGCCCTAACTCAAAGTCACCGAGATCAATCAGCACACCTCCTTTAATGTCAAGGGTTTCATTTGCCCTAAGAAATCTGATCTTCGGGCCTTTGTTTGCCATTCTTGCAGATGGTCTTTGGCTTTACCTCAGATTTCTTACTTGCCTTTCATACTGTTCTGCCATAGACACTTTTTCTTCCAAACCTTTCCTCTAATTGAGGATATGAGCTTTCTTGTTTACTTCTAGTGGCAGAAACACATCCTTCGTAGTAATTATACTTTTCTCTTTGGAGTTATCGTAGTTTCTGGTATTGTCAAAGCAGAAATAATTAGTTGCAACACAAGTGCATGCTTTCCATATTACCTGTGAGAACCAGTTGCATTAAGTGTGGTTTAAATTTTCAGTCATTTGGGGGGGGGGGGGGGGGGGGGAGAAACTAAGCTAAAAAATATGTTCGCAGTCTGTTTTCTCCATGCTGAACCTTCTCCCTCTGAAGCCACCTGGAGTTTTGCCACTGATTTAAATAGGAGATTGATAGGGCTCTAAATCAACTTTTTCTGAGATGCGCCCCTTGTTTTTTATTTTAACATCGCCCTGATTATTTTCCAACATTTTCTTCTACCATTCTAGAACACAATATAAATCAGAGAACTTTCTCTTTGTTGTTTGTCACATGTTTTCCTGGAAAATTCATAGTGGGGATTTAAAGGAAGAACATCAGCGATACATGCAAGATGTGTATACACATTTTTCTTTTGAACTCACATCTAAGGTGGTCTTCAGTACTCTATGATTTTTCCTATTGTACACGAAGTGACTCATTCGGACTTTGGCACTGTTCAATATTTTCCTGCTGTTTGAAAAAAGAAAAAAAAAGTGAGCGTGAAGAGGCCTGTGCAGACTGGCTCCATCTGCGCTTCCTCACTGGCTCCCAGGCTGTCGGAAAGTCAAGGACGGCCAACGCTCCCCATGTTCCAACATCACTCGCTCTTAAACAGGCCATTGTTTCCCTAAACACTATTATTGTTTCAGGTTGTCACTTAAAGGAGATGTTACACTTACGGTTAATTCAGAAACGCCAGGTCACTCTGCCCTCAGAAGCGGTGTTTATAACTTCACCTTCTGCAGAGGACGGCTGGCTGACATCGCTGCTGGCTGCAGTTAAAGGATAGCTGTAAAAAGCTCTTCTTTTACATAGTGACTGTTACGGCTTTTTATTTCCCCTCATGCTCCATGCTAAGCTGCGAGGTTTGCATAGCCACCTCCGCCACTACAAAGAGGAACGTTAAGTTCTTTTATAAATTAAAAGACGTTTCATAGCTGAGGTTTGGAGGAGCCAGGAGCGGAAATTTCTGTGAAGCTACAGAAAGGCTTCTGCGGGGAGTAGGCAATCAGAGCAAAAGAATTTGTTGAATTGCTGTATAGATCATTAGATAATTATAGGTCTTAATCATCTGCATGTTGCAGAAAAAAGCCATGCTGCAAATCAGATCCACTCAGCCAGTTTACAGACTGGCATAGAACTGAGAAGTAAATGTATGGGTACCTCATAATCATAATCATCTCTTTAATCTGGTGGCACTGCTGCACATAATGATATTCTGAAAGCAAATCTGATGCATGTGACACAACTTTAATAATACTGAGGAAAACAAAACACAGATGTTCCCAAAGTTCAGGAATTTCTAAACAAATACATAGAACAGTAAAAGAAAGATTAAAAAGAATTTACCACCTGCAATAACCTAAAAGAATAATAAACCTGACAACCTGAGCTGAACATTTAAAATGCATTTGTATACTTTCAAAATTGCTGTGCTGTTATGAAAAAAAGAAAATATTTTTTTTTCTCCAACAATCCTACATTAATCAACCTCTCTCATTATCCAAGGCTCTTGCCACACTTGGCTCACAGGTGCCAGACCACAGCACAAGCCAGCAGTTGGAGTCCTTCACCCAAGGACTTTCAGCTGCTGTGGAGCACCCATTATGCCCAATTTAGTTCTTCTGACACTTATATTTATTGTCAGAGGAAAAAAAAAAAAACAAAACACACACAAACCACAAATTCATATGACATGAAGTATAATGAAAAAGAGATTCAATTCCTATCCTGGGAGATTTACAGAATACTCAAGTTACAACTGCCTAAAGTTTTGGGAATCTTCCACAAATACCCTCATACAACAAACACCTAGTGATATCAGGGGGAATTCTTCCTCTCATCTGAGATGATGCAGGTTTTGTTTTTTTTTTTTAAATAGGGACAGTCTATATCAAATTAAATCACTTTAGTACAAATCTCGCGTGGCTCATTATGAACGGCCTTCTCATGATGCTATTTCTTTCACCTTATTTTTGTTAAGCAAGTTATTTCTGCTCAGTAGGGTTGTGTAGCCTGTGCAGTACATGATGCAGAGACCTGACACAACTATTAAATAAGGCTAAAAATCGCTTGCTCCCTACCACAGGGGTCTCTGTCACTACCAAGTATGAATAACATAAAGCAAGTAGCATCTATATATCATATTCAGCTGGGAAATCCCAATGAATATTCAACTTGAATTTACTCACGTCCACAAATTACTAAGAAGTGTGCAAGCTACCAACCTAACCATGCAACTGAGCAGTAGAACACTGTCAGTAAGACAAGCAAAGGCAATGAAAATGAACAAAACTTGTTTCTGAAGGTTCTGGATTTGTACTATCGATGGAAAGATATAAAACTACAGCTGCCAGCCCAGGTAGCTGCTGTGAAGACCCATGTGACAGCAGGGCCTTTCTGTATGACAGAAACGGTCTTCATCATCACTAAGATGACACCAATTGTCCTTACAGCAGTTAAAAGTCTCCAGTAGACCCCCTCACGCTCTTTCTGCAAAATATTTATTTCCCAAAATAAAGCGTGCTCCAGAGCTAAGAGGAAAAAAAAAATGCACGGACACATTCACTAGTGTGTCTTTCCTTGGACCGGGCTTCATAAACTCAAAGAGAGATGGTTTTTTGGTTCTGGAATAGTTACGACCCTTCTATCAAACTCAAATTGAGCAAACAGAGCAAAACATGTTGGATAATACAGAGAAGACAGAGCACCAGCTTTCCAGAAGCAGGAAGTATTTGTACTTCCAGCAATTTCCAGGACCCCATCGCACTGGAAATGTGGAAGGCCTGTGCCCAAAAGCCCTCTGCTCTCAGCTGCACGTGTCAAGCTGAGCCAGGTGATGCTTTTGTCTATACAGAAGCTGTCAATTTGCTTTACTTCTGAACCGCCCACTTCCATCTCCCTGCACTTTTACTGCAGCTGAAAGGGTAACCAAGGCATGTGTTGGTTTGTGCGTCCAAGCCACACAGGTTGTGCACTTAGCGCCTCTTGTATAGAGTTTCTTTGCATTTCCTGACTGCCATATCTGCTAATTTTTCATCATGTATTTAGATGTTTAGTGTTTTGTAGCAGGAACCATCTGTTCGCTGTGAAGAATAGCTAATGAAATAGGTAGCCCATCACTAACTGAGACATCTGGTTGTTACTTCACTGTTAATTACAAAGAAGAAATCTTGCTTTACATTTTCTAATAGAAAATGTGCTATTGCTTTTTATTTTGTTTTGTGGGGGTGCTTTGGGTTTTTTTGTTTTGTTTTTTTTAAAAAAGATCTCTAATGAGGCAAATAACATACCTTTGCAGAATGGCAATAGAAGTCACTGTAAAGCAAGCTTTCTTGCCTCCTTTAAAAGCAGGTTTATATTCTCACACCACTGGACATTATGTACATAATATCCAGAAGGTGACAGAGATCCAAGCTGAAGAACACCAAAGATTAAACTGCTTTGTGACCCCTTTCTCTTGCATAAATATCTTTCTATTGTGTTTTATAATGGAAAAGAGTGTGAAGAATAACTTTCAATAACAAAGTGGCACTATATTCATGAGGAAGCCAGGGTTTCTTTTCTGAGCAAAGTAACTAGTGATCTGCAATAGGACAGATATCTGAATGTAATTGGAAGACTAGTGGCAAGGGGGAAAATATGTATTTGATGGAAAGGAAATATGTATTCTGGTCCAAATAACGCGTCCTCACAAATTTACACAGTCTAGCTGATGCACTAGAATTAGATTAACACAACATTGCTCATTTCCAAGTGCAAAGGCTGCGTGCAGAAAATGCTTAATGACAATACCAAGAGGAAACTTGCTGAAGCAGTAAGACACAGATGGCCAGAATTCAGTACTGCAACACCACAGGAGTCAAGTTGTGCTAGGGCTGAGATGAGATTTCCCCGTGCACTGATCTGCTCTGTAGAGGACAAAGAGTGATTGTGCCTACTCTGGAGAAAAAAGGAAACATTAGAACAGCTATGTGCAGCAGATTTAGGGATGGAGATGTGCCAGAAGACGGTTCAAAATTTGTTTCTCTTGCCAATAATGAGCAAGCAGATTGAACATTTTAGCATATAGATATCATTCTACATGCAATTAAAAGAAGAAAGGAAAAAAAAGCACCACTTTAACAATCTCTGCATCGAAAGACCCTGGTGACAAGGAATGTATCAATAAATTATTTGGTGATGCTGGATTTTTTCTGTAGATGCTTTGGGCCTTTTTTTTTTTTCCCAAATTAATAGTGAGACTATGTCAAGACGCAAAAATTTCTTTTGCTCTCACATGATATGAACAGGATTTAGGGATTGTTTTAAAATAAAGGATATTGTGAAGCAAGGGTGGGGTTAAGCACTAGAGAAATCAAAAACATCTCCTTGGCTTTACTGCAAAGAAATTTGGATGATATTGGGGTAAGTCATTCAGTTTCGGTGGATTGGTTCTTTGTCTACTTAATACTGATATTAGAATAATAACATTTCCTCCCTTCTGCTTGTGTGTGACTTGCGTATTTCACTCCCTCGAAGCCAGTATTTTCAGCAATACTCACTTCTCCTGGCATAATATCTCACAAACCGAAGCTGGAGACTTTAGGAATCATAATTCTAACAAGAGGCATGTTTGTAAACCTATCATTTGCTAGTAAATGAATTGAATAGCAGAAGAAAAATGGCTCAGAGGTGAGCATAATAAAAACACACAGGGACTCATTTTTAACATTTCTGTATGAACACTGTTATTTCCATACAGAACTATCTGTGATATCTTTAAATACTGCACTGAATGCAGATGTAACATGTTTATCCTCACAGCAGGGTGGGTTTGCTCAGCTGGCATGAGGCATTGCAGGTAATAAAAAGCAAAAATATTTCTGGATTACAGACATTCATACTAAAGATTTAAATGGTCCCCTGAAATCAAAGTTGATAAGCAAGTTTGCCCTGCCATAAATCTTGAATACACAGTACAATTACTGCCACTTCAGAGCAACAGGTACTGCCCTTTAATGTCATTTTAGATTATTGGACTCTCTTTTTCAACCACGATCAGCGAAATCAAGTCTGAGGCAGGCAGAGGAGAAACAGTGCATTTACTTCGAAATAGAGAAGCAGAGACATCACAAAGTGTTTGAGCAGCACTTTCTAAGTAGTGGTCTGTTACACCTGCCATCAGCACATTTTCAGATTTGTTTCTGAACAAGGGAAGATAGTCCCAAGTTATTTACACACAATATGTCAGAAGCACCTTAATAGAATAATTATTAAATGCCAGCTTTTAACCTTTTTATTTATGGCAGAGACGAAACTACCTTGGTTCCATACATATAGATATCTATATCCCATAGACATTTTAGAAGACAAACTTTCTATAGGTTTCTTGTCAGTTTTTCCTCAATAAGTTATCCAGAAAGCTATGAAATAGTTTATATAAAGTGTCATTCAAAATCACGTGAAACTCATGGCTCTACTACAATGAAGAGACTTCTCTTCCTATCACCCATATTCCAATACCTTTCTGGGTGCTGCAGATTATTGATATTTCATCACAGAAACTTTTATAAGATAAATTATACAGCCCTACAGAATTAAATTGAAGACAGTCAGAATGAAACATGGAATTAAACCTATAATCCATATCTGATTGCAGAATTCTGCAGTTGTCTTATTCATCCTGCTGAGCTTTCCAGCGCTAGACCATAGAATATGCTGGGGGCAGTCGGCACTGTAATCAAACATCCAGACACACAATCCCAGACATCAGCAATACGTATGTGCCTTTATGATCTGCAATTTAAGACTCATTCAAATCCCAGCAAAGGTCATAATCAGTGTCTTGTCAGCACTGGCATGCACTCCGCTAGCTGAAGCTTCTGTCAGCATTAATGAGGTCAAGAGCTTAACAAATGTAACAGACAGAAAAGTAACACTTAAGGAGATTTAAATATGGATGGATGTATCTACCTAAATTATGGACCTAGCTAGTTCGTGTTTAGTTGAGAACAGAGAAAAATTCTGAGAAAAGAAAACGATAAGTAAACACCAAATAAGGTTTTTTGCTAGTCTAAAAATAATTGTCTGGGTTAACAGGTTTGTGGTGTAAGACATTACTGTGGTCTGGTGCTCACTTTCTCACAAGCTCCATGCTGCGCTTGGCTACCAGCAGATCCTTCTGCCCCCAGGGCTCTTCATCTCCTTAGCAAACACAGCTTCAGCAAGCTCCATGCCGATGTGTGCACTGCCGCTGTTCTTTGCTTTTTATTGCTCTTAGGTTACATAAATACCGTGATCTCCCTCTAAGAAAACAGCCTTTAAAATCTATAGTATTAAACATGTTCACACAATAAAGAATATATGTGGATGGGCACAGAAAAGCCAGACACAGAATAAGACAAGTATTTGCAATTAATACATCGTAAAGGTGATGATGACTATCATCAAAAAACGAGCCAAGTGGTACCATTTTTTCATGTGGGGAGAAAAAACTGGATTGTAATTATGATAATTGGACAAATCTATATAATCATTGATCCTGAACACATATTAATGCAAAATACATGCATTTTTGCTATGGTTCATTGTGCGGTGTCCTTGCTGCTCAAGCTGGCTCAAGCCACTATAAAACACTGCAAATTCTAAGACAGCTAATAATTAAACTGTAGTTACCACTAAACAATCTCATACCACTCAAAAGCCAGGGCTGCCAAAACTGCAACCTTCAAATTCTTTTTACGGTGTTTATACATGGCCTTTTCAGTTATGGTGGTCCTCAGCAGAACTGGCTGCTTGTCACACCTGCGGCAGCCACAGAGTTCCTCACAGAGATGGCAGGAACAAGGATCTGCCCTAGGATCAGGCCCAGGGGTACCATGTCACAGCCATCAGTAGGGGTAGTGAGAGCCTACTCTTTACCAGCCAGAGAGGAGACGCCAGCTGGTAACAGAGATAACAGATATCCCGGCCTCATGCACAACCTGCAAACCAAAGACAGGCAGTCAAAAAAAGCCCAAAAAGCTGCTCTCACGAAGAGCAAAGCCAGGTGCCAGAGACAGAAAGCTATGCTGCCTGAAATAATTGTTAGAAAAGTCATCTGCATTAGTGCCTCTCAACAATTTTTTCCGTAATGGTGCTGAATTCTCACCGGTTGTAAGCTTGCATACACCAAGGGCATCCTGTAACTGATATTGAACAAAAAGGTACCATGGCCCAGATTACTTTTGATGTAAGGCCCTTAGCCTAAGTCCAAGCTATTAGGTACAGTCCATGAAAATCACTCTGGGAACTGCTGCTCACAATTAAAAATCCAGCCAGTAAAAAATTCTTGTTTCCTATTCCCAAGTACCTCTCAGAAGTAATTATAAACACTTTATAGTGCTGTGACTATGGACAATTGAATTCTAGAAGTAAACTAATCCGAGACTTTTTCTGATCATAGATCATTGCTTCCAGAATCATGCAATCTAATAAAGAAAAGAATATATACCACTGAATGTGGCAATACCACATAATAAGTAATAACAGCAAAGACAATACCGCTTTCTCGACTATTCATAAAGCCTTCCTTTAAGCAGTTCCAGCTCTGAAGATACCATCAAGCATCTTATTTCAGAACTGCTTAGTCAGAATATTTTTTTATTTCCACCTTTTTCTGTGATTCAGATTTTTCTACTGAAAACAATAGGGTGATAGTTTAAGTACAAATCAGGTTGGTTTCTTTTTAATCCGATTTCCTCACTGCTGCATAACGTGTATAGATTATTTACAGTGTATAACTTTCAAGTACTCTCAGACACGGCTCAGAGGCTAAAAGTACCTTGAAAGCACATTAACCAATACATGCTAAAACCAACAGTTTAAGACCCACTGCCCAGTGGCTTTGAACAGGCTGAGAGAAATGCAGTTTCATCAGGAAAACTGAAGTCCTTCTCCTACTAAAGCGATAGTATTCAAAATGGATATCTTGCAGTTCATCCCACCAGTCCTGTCCAGATGTCCTTCAGTTGCCTTTTTAAAGGTGACCATTTAGATAGGTAAGAGAATTGACCAAATTTAAGGATGCACAAATAGGCTGAACATGCAAAATTAAGAGCGTATGTCAGCCTGACAAGCCGGTCTTCTGTAAGGAAGAATGAATGACTACTGTCTCATATTCATCATTGCTAGAAGCATCTACACAGAATAATACAGGCTCTTTCTGGATCACCACAGTCAACCAACAAATAGACATACTGCTCTAAGCCATGGTAATTCACAGGACTTGACATTTGGACATTTATTTAGATAGATGCAGATGACAGAACCGGAATTCTTTCAACCAGTTCTAACTTTGTTTGAAGTTGTATTCACTTGGTCAATAAGATAGAATAAGACTATTATTAATAAATCACTGTATTCTGTTGGCTGGCTCCTGCCAAGCTTGTATTTTTCAGTGTTGCTGTTCTCCAGGTTCCCATCTTTTCATGATTATTTTCCTCCCCTGCGATCTTTCTTACTTTCTTCTGGATACCCTGGGAAATGTCTGGATTCTGCGTGATTAAAGTTAATGGGAGCTTTGCCATCAGCTTCAGCGAACATGGGATCATGCTCTGTGCCAAATTCCATAAACCTTCCAGTAAGCCGCAACACCTGTTTTCCTTCTCCTCCCATGCCCCATTTCTCTTCATTGCACATTTTTTCTCTGCTCTGACACCTATTAATCCATGCACTCTATCCGATCCATCATATTCATCTTTCTTCAGCAGTTATGTTGTTGTAGCTCTATGGCTGGAATTAGTGGGAGAGTGTGAACTCACTTACAAAAGTGCTACTTTTCCTACTGCCAAAATAATGTCAGTGCATCACAGAACACAAGTCCAAAATGGTATGCAATATCTTTTCATGCATCTTGATCTGATTTTAATTTTACTTCCAGTCCCACTTGGAAAATCACCACCCTATACATTTATTTCTAAAATGTTCTTATACCCAAGCATTAAATCTTTGCCATTGTTCAGTTTGTTGAATTCCAGCCCCCTCCTTCCTAGCAAACGTAATGAATGTACTTTATTATTTCTGCCAAAATGTTTCAGTATTTAAACTTCAGCAGTTCTTCATTTCTTGTGCAAACCCCCCCCCCGGAATTTTTAGTTTATGTCCTCCCAAGTTTAATTAAATACATGTCTTCTAAAAACACCTATTGAGACAAGCAGAACAAGTGAAACCATCTTAGTAAAGCGTAGACCTTCAGCTTTAGATTAATAGTAACTAAGCAGAGAGAAAGCAAAGACGATCGTTTGGGAATGATCACTCGGGTCAACAGTCTCAAATACAGATTAATCATGGGGGGAAGGGGAAAAAAAAAAAAAAGCACTTTGGGAACAGTTGGTTCCTTATTGAAGCAAGACCTACTGCTCTGTCTCTTTAGCATATCCTCTCATTTGTTAAGACCTTTCATTAGTTGTGTGAATGTAATCCGCTACTTCATCTCCAAAATGCGTGACAGGCTAAGCAGCAGGTGAAGGACATCCTTTATTCAGCTCTTTCTGACTTTGACTTTATTAGAGTAATACATCATTCAGGATTCAAATTAATGTCTATCCCAAGAGACTTATTGTATGGCTCGATATTTACTCTAAAGTGTTCTTTGAATTTGCTGTCTATAGAAACAATGTACACTGCCATTATCAGAAAATTTATCTTCCCCTACTGGAGACTGTTCTGTGAAACCCAGGCTTCTACTCCTAGTAGTTTATAAGATTTCATTTTTTTTGCCTCCCACATTTTTCTTGGGGAAAACTAAAGTCTAAGCAGCTATAGTACTAAGTAAATAGCAAAATATTATATGTCCATTCAAACTCCAGCTAAACACAGACAGTTCAAGGTACAACTGCTAAACACTCATTGCCCACTCACTGCTTTTATAAGAAGTTAGGACACTGCCTGAGAGAGGCAATGACATCAAATATTTCGTAATAGCGTCACTGGACCTGATTTTTACCTCTTTGTCACCAATTCCAAAATACAAAATCAAGCAGCTTAATCCAATCCAACATCAGCCCCAGATTGCTGGGGTCTCTGGTAAAGTAACCTGAACTGATGCAGCAAAGAAGTCACACTGCAATCTTATTGCCTCCACTGTACCATACTTCATTTTTAATCAGCTAACAAACGACATATTATCATTGTTTCTTCTTCTGAAGATTGGACTCAAGACTAAGAAAAGCAAAGCAGTTCTGAAGTGCTTGAACCAGAGCTAAAGCTTTAAACAGCAACATCCACTCAAACGGAAAAGCACGTAGGTAGATTCTTTTCAATTTCCACCAGAGAGATGTAAGAGCAAGCTACTGAAGCACTACTCTCAAATGCAGGAAAGAGAATTTTCTCCTGAGCAGTGCAAGCATACCCCAGACCCAAAATACTAGGATATTAGATAACACCACACAGCAATACTAGCACTTTCGCAGCAACCCCCATTACCACTCACTGGCTTCCAGAGCTGCTGTTCCTTCCCCACCATCCATACTGGGGCAGCGTTCACTGCAGATGGCCTGGTGTGGCTACATGTGTTATTCTGTGTTGGTTTTATTTCCTTATCCTAACTTCCATCAGCAATTCTTCTCTTCAGCCCTCTGTTAGGCACCTGATCCTTTTCAGTAATCAATATGTTTAAAATTAAATAGTGGTTTAAGCTCTTGGGAAATTTAAAGGTATGTTGGGTAGTATTCAAGTTATTTTACAGGCACAGAGATTGGGAAACATGTTTTTACTGCGATATTTTATCCAAATAAATCCTTTCTAGTTAAAGATTGTATTTTTAGGGATTTTTCCCCTATTTATAAGTTGGGAAAAAAAAAAAGCCAGTACTATGTTAACAAATGTTAACTTTCTTGGCTTGCCTTTTTTTTGTTTGTTTGGTTTTTTGTTTTTTACAGTTGATTGCAAGATTCAGTTTTAGATGTTATTAAACCATGGAGAGAAAGATCCGCTTCAGGGTAAGTTTTATTCTGTGTCACCATGCTGTAACATAGTCATTCTTGAAGTATTTCTCATCTAAGCTTCTTTCTATTTTGAGGGTTTGCTCTGTGTAGTGATCAACATCAGTGTAATTGATATTCTACCCAGCCATTAATCTACATTCGCACACACACACATACTATAAACCTCTGAGTTTATGGCAGTGCAATTTATTTCAGCATCAACTGAACTGTACAAAACCCACTCGCACATCAACGGAATCACACATTGTGGATTGGTTTTATGTAGACAGGGAGTAAATCACCTGATAATCTAATGAGGATGGATTGTGTAAATAGTTCCACAAAGAGCAAATGTGCATAGATAGGGCAATAAATTGGAATGATCGATGGGACAAGCGCCACGGTAAGATCAAAGACATGAGGCTGCAGCAAGCTTTTTAATCACCAGACCTTGCACTGCCATTAACCACTTCCCGTAAATGCTCTCTCAGCACTCTGGAGTGGAGAGTTTCCACTTCTTTCTGCCTCACATCATTCAAGTTCAGTAGGATACAGCCTCCAGCAACACCAGAAACCAGGTGAAGTGCAAACACGACCGCTCTGAAGATGTGTCTGCTTGAGTTAGGCAGCTCGGCATGCTGCTACATGAGGGCTTTGCCACCCTGGCTTCCCCCCAGGCTTGTCTGCTGCTCGCAGTCCTGTCTTTCACAGGCAGATTTATTAGATAAAATCGTGACTGCACTTTTAGGGGAACAGGGCTGACACATCCCCGTCCCCAAGCCTTCAGTGCTGTCCTATGCTTTGTTTTACAAACCACCACAGCAATTTTGCCGGAAGAGTTCAGCACATGGAATGAGCACCAAATTCTGCCTGTCTCCCCTCATGATCTGATCATTACCGTACTTACAGTGCCTGACACTAATCTTGGGTTTGTTGTTGGTTTAAGTTTCTCCCTCTGCCTTGAAAAGCTGCTCATTCTCCATTTGCTCTCCTCAGCTACTGCAGCCTCAAACCCGCTACCTCTGTTATTTCCTTCCCAAATTTCTCCTTTATCCTTCACACATCAATAATCTGTTGACAACTTAACCCATTTTCTTCTCTGAATCTCCTCAAGTTTGCAATATCACTGCCTTACCACCCATCAAAAACTTCCTCCTAAACCTGAGTTCTGATCCCAGGTGCCTTCCATTATTTCATCTTCCCCAAAAGCTTGTTTCATTCCTCAGCAGTAATCTGCTGCTACAGCAACTGCTTCTTTCTCATCCATCTAATTATTGCAATGAATATGTAGAAGATGCCAAAAGAGAGTACTGAAATGCAATGAGAAATAAGTTTGAAGTACTCAATGCTCTTCCTCCACCAGGTAGAGAGGAAGAGAGTTTAATTACCTGGAGCTTTGCAAATACTCAAATTATCAAATGATCTCCTCTGGTTCTAAAACTGTTCAGAATCCTGAAGATGTTTCAGCTACCAGCAGTCACAAAACGGGCTTCTTAGAGAAGGAAAAAAAAAAAAAAAGAAAGAAAAAATGCTCTTTTCACCTAATTCACACATACTGCGTCACAATTTTCTCAACATTTAATATTTTATGGTTTATGTTTAACATCTCTAACCCTTTATCTTTGCATTTTAATTTCCTTACACTGAAAGAATTAACAAGCATGCTGACTCTGCCTCTTCAAAAAAAAAAAAAAAGGTCACCTTAGCTTTATATGCAGCATAAATACAACCTTTGCTTAGGGGTAGGGACAGGGAATTCAGCACACAACATAGAAATGATGCATTTTTTAATAACTTTATTTTTAAAAAAGGATCAGTGTATTAAATATACCAAAATATTAAAGAAACTTTATACTGAAGAAAGAGAGCCACATATTCATATACTGAAGAAAGAGACACATTTGTGTTCTTTGTAGGTCTTGGGGGTGGTGCTGGTTTGAGGTATTTTTTTTTAATTATTCTTATTTGTTCTTTTTTTTTTTCCTCCCCTCTCCAGTGTTTAGGCCATGAAGATTAAAGATTCTCAAAGAGATTTTTAAGGCAAATCCGAATGCCTGACTCACTTTGAGAACATAACCATTGCCATCATCTCAGGAGAGTTTTTTAAAAAAATAATTTTGGAAAAAGGTTTCAAAAAAATCTCCTATTTCTTCACTGCCCACATAATATCCTCAGGCACATGTAACGTCAGTCTGACGTCCGTAGCTCTTAATGAGCTCATTCACAAGGCAGGCTCCCTGAGTAAGCTGAGACATCAAGGCAGATGCAAATGCTTGAACAACTGCTCGATAAAGGGTTACAGGATTTTCTCCAAAATATGCAGGTCAAGTTACTGGAAACGTGCGGGCAAAAATTATTACTATGTAGATTTTTTGGATTTGTCATGTTTTCGAGGTAATAGCCCTGTCTCTTCTCTATCTGGGAATTTCCGTCAGTGGCTGCGTCTTCTAAACTTAAGACCTTTGCAGATCACCATAAGCACTATGGGCATTTCTTACTAAATTGGCTAAGATTTGCTTTCAGCTCCAAGGTTAATACATTTTATCCTGGAAAACAGAAAGTCAGATAGCAAAGCCGTCCAGTCTGAACATTGTCACTAGCCAGATTCAAAAGATTTGCAGTGGGAATTATTTGTACAACTGATTTCCTTTTTGGAAATAGAATCCCATAATTAAAGAAAAATCCTTATGGGGAAGGCTTTGAACTTAAAGGAAGGGAACTACTTCACCAACAATGCCAAAGACTTGGTGGGCCAGTGTAAATCCGACTTAAACAGAAAACAAATATGCAGTACTGCAATCATTACCACAGTCTCACTGTACGTCTAACTTAAAACAAAGCAAAGAAAGAGAAAATTCACATCAGGTTTGTTACGTTTCACATAAACTGTAAGTAGCAACAAAATGAAAATGAAATTTCAGCTGGAAATTGCAAAGAAGTAATGGGCTGAGATTCTGTAACTGCTACAGAGACTGAGCTGACACTCCACTGCAAAACAGTCATTTTAGCATTTCAGACACCCATGACTTATTAGATGCTTCTTAATTTTGATTTCTGTTGGGGAATTTGTGATCAAAGAAGGACATGTGCAAATTTTCATTTTTGATCTCAAAACGTCAGTCATTCTGGAATCAAATCAGTTTACCAGTGAAGCAAGTTTTAATTTTTTTATTTTCCTTCTGCTTCCGAAAGCCACTCATTTGCTAGCAAGAACTGTGAAAATTACTTATATGGAAGACTTATGTCTTGAGGCTAAATCAATTACACTAACCTTTCGCTTCTTACCTAATATACGTTCTTTATATGTTAAAATAAAAAACCCATATGGAATGGCTTCTGCTTTTTTCCAACACCTGGAACTGTGCAGTACCTTATAAAGCCTGAAAATGATCTGATATACAATATTCTGATGACATAAGACTTTAGCCCCAAAATTATAAAGCAAAACAATAGGTCTGCACAGGTTGCTTTGCTCTTCTACACTCGAGTGAAGACTGCTCCTCACTTGCAAAAAAAAAAAGTTAATTGCATAAAATTAATCTCTTCAATATATTAATCTCTTGCTCTATATGGAGGTGTGAAGACATCTTTCACCCAAGGCTGCTAACCTTATCCCTCAAAGGAATCTCTCACTTAGAAACCAAAAGGACAAACTCTTTGTGTCAAAGTGTCAAATCAAACAACAGATGTTAAAATACATTTTCTAACCAGCTGTGGTTAAAGTACAGATATTTTTAATATGCATTTAATAGGCTTTAAAAATGCTTATTTTTAACTTGCTGACAATATCACATAACGAAACGTCTCAAATGCAAGATGCCCCATGGTATGTGCGGCATTAGGAAAGGAGGAATTTATCCTGTGACCCCCTTCAGCAATCAAAGGCACCAAAAGGATTTCACGGAGAATTTTCAACTGACTTTTATCTAAGGCCATACTGCCCGATCAGGGAAGGCATTTTCCATAAATTAATGCATTAATTCAGTTTTCACTTTTGCTTTCTGTTTCACTTTAAAAGAAGACCCTGAGGCTGGCAACGCTGCAGTACATTGCAAACCCACGCTGGTTTGTAACAGAGGGCTGTGTTCAGGGATAACTCCACAGCTGACCTCAACTGCAAGAGCAGGCCCTTGCTAGAAGAGAGGCTAAGGAAGGAAGCATAACTGCAGCAGCTTCCATCACGTCAGAAGACAAGAAGGAAGAGGGACAGTCAGGATAAATCCATGACAGCAATTAGTCCTTGAAATGCAGTGTTAAGCTTTCCTGTAGTTTTATTGTGCATGCTTACATTCAGATACTCTGTTGAGAAAACAAATAGTTAATTGATCTTATGACAGAGTCAAAGCATGAGTATAAAGAAATAGTAATACCAAACCAAGCCCTCACAGGAGAGAACAAATCCAAGTAGTTCTGTTAATTCCCTGCAAGCTAACATATAAGTTCCTGATCCCTGAGGGTATGTTCTATACAGAAGCAAGGCAGGAAGAAGGAAAAGGTAGCTAAAAAAAGCAGATGGATGGACAGGACGGAAATAATAAAGAGAGAGAGAGAGAGACTGTTCTAGTGGGGGAAATACTAGAAGAATTAATTGGGAGATAGAAAATGAAGACCTGAGACACAAAGCTGAACGGCTATATGGGATGTAAAAAGATATTTGACAGGGTGGATTCTTGAGGGACATATGGGATTATTGCTTGTTGCCTTGGGTTACAGCAGCTCTTCATACCTAGACACCAGAAATACTGAAGAATACCATCTGGAGTGTCCCACCAAGCCTTCATTGACTAAAAACAAAAACCAGAATTTCACTAACTAAGGAGCGTTTCATTCTGATTACACAATAAAGAGAGCTGCAAAGAGTATGAATTGAATATTGCAATATTAACTTCTTGGCTTATAATTCAAAAGCTGCAACACAGCGATTTCCCTGTTTGATTTTTGGGGACAGCAGCACTACAAAAGAATGAATTAGAATTTCTGCTATGAGCTCAGGACAGCAGATGTCCTTTAAATTTTATTTAAATAGTACGTGAAGCAAGTAAATAATAATAATTTAAAAAAAAACAGTAGAGGAAGAGTTTCCCAGTACATTGCACAACCTTACTGAACATTCAGATGTATTACACCTTTTTGTACTGTCCATATTCAAATGAGCCAATCACCTAAATACATGAATAAGTAAAGTACAGTACACGTATGTTAAATCAAATATTATCACAGGCTTATCTATGCCTGGGCTAAATCCAGAAAATCACAGCAAAGCCTGAGAAAAAGGTAGACTTGGAATACACATGCAACAGAGCTTCCTTGTGTCCCAGAAACATTACTGAGCTATTGCACAGGCTTTCGGTCATCGGAAAAAGAGGAAATGAAAAGGGAACATCTGCAGTGTCTAAAGTATTCTAAAGGGAATATACGGGAAGGATGTTTCAAAGCTATTTGAGCTAGTGTCAAACAGGGTTAGGAGATGCAAAACCTAATGAAGGACATTAAACCACATACTACCAGAGTTTACCTTATGTAGTAATTATTAAGCTGTGTGATATATATATACACAGTTCTGAAAATTAATAAAGAACTGTGAACAAGCAAGAATCAAACTCAGTGGACCTATAATGATCTAAACTGGCCTTGTGTTTTTCTCTTTCCTTAGAATATATGCTCACAGTAAAACGGCTAAGGCAAAGGTATTACTTTGAAAGAGCTTGTAGTACCTACCTCAAAGCGCTTTTTGTTGAATTCAAATTGGTAACCTCTTTATGCAGGTATTACATTGCCATCTAGTGTATGCAGCATATATTGTAAACCCCAGGAAACATTCACACCGTATATCGCAGCTGAATTTTCCCCTTAGCTGGCTTTCCTCAATGTTTTTTATCTTGCAGAAAGACAGATTTCCTCCAGGGTATTCAATCCCAAGAAACATATGACTTGTGTTTCAAAGAAATTCAGCACCATAAAGAACGCAGTACTCTAGAAGCAGCCGCTCTACTGAATCCCATTCTCTTGTATTTCGTGGGTACATCCACCTGAAGTTTTAGGAATTTTAACTGTTCTCATGCAGCAAAGGGTGTTTGGGATTCAGTGGTCCTCCCCTGGAGGAGAACCAAGCCCTCACCCCTGACAGCAACACAACCACTCTGCTCTGGAGCAACACTTGGTTGAGGAGAGAGGAACGATCCCAATCCTTCTCATCCTGCTTTCTATAACTAATTAAACCATCATCAAGAAAAGTTCGGCAGCTAAGCTGCACCGATGACTCCACGTTGCAACAGCAGAGTCCACGTTGCAGCAGCAAAAGACCAATTGCTCCAGGCCCCAGGTGGCCATGTGGGAGTCTCCCAATCCTCCTTCAGGAGGAACTGAGGTTTCTCACCAGCACACCAGCCCGTGCAGACTGTTAGCAGTTACATATCCCACCCTTGAGGGCTATCCTTCCCCGCATTACTTGGTAAGAGTACTTGAACCCACAAGCTGCGAACACTGCTAGAGGCACGTCCCACCAAAGTTAACAACAGGAGACATATGGGCACATGTAATAGTGGAGCTTGGCCATTTTGAAGTCTTGCAACACCAAGTACTGAGCAATGCCCCACCACGCTTCTGAATATACAGGCTTCACTCCAGTTTAAGAATTTGGGCTTTTAAACCAAGACCTCTGAAACACACATTTCTCCAGTCTTTATGGTAAGATTTCTCTTTTTCGGAAGAGTTCTTCCAAAACACAAACAGACGCAGATCCAGAAAGCAAAGGTTAACTTATAACATTATTAAGGCTACAAAGGAACAAGCAAATGCACCAGCACTGTATTCAAGAGCCCCTGGCCACCACATTCAGGGTGAGGCCAGTCTGGCACTGAGCACTGGGGTGCTGCAGCGAATGCTGAGTGAAAAAGAAAAAAAATGGTTCCACACTCACCTCATCTTCCAGTTCACCTGAGACAGAAACAGGCTCTCCACTAGAAAGAGAGAACAGGAAAGAACCCTTACTATGGTCAGAAAGGGAAGTAGTATCTCAAAACCATGCCTCTGCTTTCAAAATCAGGCTTCCCAGTTAGGGAACTGAAGAAGCTCCTTTAACCCCTACATCAGTTACAAGTATCTTGTTTTACAAGAAGTGGCTACAGCTGCTCTTTTCACTGCCTCACCATTTTAACAAGATATCAAGGGCCTGATGTTATGCATAACCAGCACACTTTGCCTTCTTTTTGCTAGCTGTTAGGGCTTGAATTACTGGTTCTCCTTGTTAACACATTAGCTTGCTTTACTAGCCTTATCCCATGATATATTGCACGGGGTGTAGTAACAATAAATGCATGTAATAGCCTGTAGCCTTTTGTTTAGCCACTACATTACATACTTGTATTTTTTCATTACTACAATTAATATTCAAAATAAATCCTTTGTCAAATTCAGTCTTGGTTTGTTACTGACCCACATTTGCTACTTACATTGTGATTCAGGATGCAAATGTGCATGCAGCCCATAAACAGCTGAGCTAGAGGAGGAGGCTAGCTAGAGCCCTAATTCATTTCAGTCTAAAAGAGCCAAGTTAGCAAAACCCAACTGTTTCAGCTAACCAATGCCATTTTAAATGAAACACTACACTGGCTCTGTCAGCAGATCAGAGAGGCCAGTCCCTTCCCGCAGGGAGGGAGGTGAAGGACAATTAGGGCTGATAACTTCTCTCGTTAGTGCAGCTGTTGGGCGTTATGCCAAGAGGAAAGGTAGCAAGTGCAACAGGGTGATTATAATTCCTTTTTTTCTAAGTGTGTTGAACACTGATTATGCAAGACACCGATACTGGTACCTATCACCGATCGTGTGAATGTTCCCATCCTCTTTAATAGGGCAGCAACTCGAGCACAAAAGTGAAGCAAGTACTTAAGTCTTTAATATAATAATTTACAGATACAGTACTAGGGAGAGATTTTAGCACACCTCTTCCATGCCCTCCTGTGGACTGTTTCCCTCATTGTATGACTATCCTGAAACTTCTTCCAGCCTTAAATTCACAACTCTTTGTAGGCCAACACAGCATCATCTAAGTTAGTTCAGGCATATCTGTAACCTTTTGGTGTGTAGTCAGAACAAGCTGCCATTGCTGTAGCTTGGTACTTTTCCCATTTACTAAAACAAAAGAACTTACAAATAATTAGCTGAGCACCATCTTACTACATGACTAGCTAATAGAATAAAAGTATGTTTTATTCAGAGAGCAAGATATGACAAGAAGGTAATTATTTCTATAATAAGTGGTATCGGCTTTATTTTTGCCACAAAAAAACCCTGGATTTTTGTAACTAAAGAAAAAACTGTTCCAAACAGAAGAAATAATCTGTAACTGAATCTTTTCCTAATGATTTCTAGTGTATTTTTTTTTTTAATCCAAAGTGGAAATAGAAAGATGCTTATGTTAAAATCCAGAGGAGAAAGAACTCCTGTGGTTAAATGCCTAATAACAGAGATTTCAACAGCATCCTGTTCATGAGCCTCAATTTGTTTGCTAGCTCTAGCAATCCCGTTCAGCATTTGAGTTGCAGCCAGCCTTTCATTTGAACTCTATCTGTATGGGAAAGATGTTGTTCTGAAGAAGCCGAGGAGGGTCAAGAAACTTCTGAAAACACTGTCCTAACTCCTAAGCTAGAGCACAAGATGAAGCCCGTACCAAGAGCACGCCTGTGTGCTAGTTTGACATCAAGCATCGGTAGCCGGCTAAGTAAGTCAAACGAGGTTTCTCAAGCTTTTCGGACTACAATTTTACAAGAAAGTGTGTGCTGATCGTGTGGTTACACGCATTTTTTCACAGTAGAAGTATACAGAAAAACATGATTTCTAGCCATTCGGCTACAGAACTGTTTCACATAGTCCATGTCACTTGCTGAGCATTTACCTGTCCTGGTTTGAGGCAGTGGATGGCAAAAGTTGCCACTGAATTTAGCTGTGAGAGGTGTATTTTCTCACCTGGAAGAAGAGGACTTTACCTTCTTGTCCTAAAACGTGACGACTTCCAGTTAAGCTTCTGCAGCTTTTTGCATAGTTGCTATAATATTTCTTTGTTAATAAAGGAAGCAGTAAGACATTGGAAGCAAAATTATAATACAAAGGGGAAAATCTTAGTGGAATTTCCCATGGCAGTGTGAGGCTTTTATTCACAAAAGGGGCAGCCATCTAGAATCTGATAACCAGATGTGTCCAGAACTCTCTGGTTCCAAATATTTCAGGTATGTGAAGTTTCAGAACATGACACGTTATGCCAAAAATGCACACAGGAGAGGAAACAGGTAATTGGGAGGGAAATGCGCAGTAGGAGCACATGCCAAACTGCCCCTGCTCAATGTGTGAAAGCTGAAAGAGGATCTTTGTGGTGGGAAGAAAAGGGACATAAGGTCATTTTCTGCTCTGTAGGATGGCATTTGGAATCCAGAGTAATTCCACTGAAGTCAATGGTTTTAAATATAGAGTGGAAAATAGACTCTGGCTGTGATCCGTTTTTAAACAAAATGGGAGGTGGTGAGTCAGTTCAGCACATCTTTACTTCAAGTGTCTCCTCCTCTCTAGGGACAGCAAGGATCAAGGCCAAACAGGTACCTAAACACCTGAATTTGCTGACTCACAGGTGTGGTGGATTAAGGGGCAATATGGAGGATGGTCACCTTATTAGCCAAAATCTGCTTGTCCCATCTCTCTAACAGAGGATTGTACCCAGCTGCAGAGATGGTTTGAGTCACAATGCATTTCCCACTTCACAGAATTTCAAGGTGGAAACATAATAATGCAGTCTTAGCAGCAATAGGCAGCATAGATGTCCAGGTCTTGTTTTAAGTTTTGGTCATCAAGTAATAACTAAAAGGTATTTAGGGCATTTACATAGTTCTTAATTTTATGCTTAGATTTTCCACATACTCAGAATCCAAGTTTTTTGTAGCTTTTTTTTTTTTTTTTAGCTTTTCAAAGCAAGTTTTCCAAATATTAAAGACTTTGGTTAAAAAAAAAAAAAAAAAGCTGTAACAGGAAGTGTTTGCACAACTTGATTTTTATCTTTTGGTTATTTTGATCTGCGATTTTCTAAAGGAAAAACATTCTTTGGAAAAGTATGAAAGTATGATTTTTTTTTTCCCCCCGTTTTAGGCTTCTAAGTGCATTCCAGATCCACTCCCCCTCCTTGCCCCCCTCTCCAAAAAAAAAGAAAAAAAAAGAGAGTTTATATTTAAGTATTTATTGATTGCTCTATTGATTCTTCAGATAAATAACCATATTGTAGCTTTCCTGTCAGTTTTGTCCCAGATTGCTGTTTTGTTCTTTCTACGTAGAAATACAAAATATTTGAATAACTGAACTTACAACACAGATGAGAGTTGCAAGATTGTACGGGAAAGGCCTGTCTTCTCCACACAGCTAGTTCCCATCATGTCTTTTCACGTCCCCTTTTTGTAACCTCATTATAAGCAAATCATTGTGGGTAGTATACTTTATGAAGAGCTAGAAAAGACATTGTTGGTATAAGCAAACTGAATGTGAGCTGTTGCCTTAAAATATTCCAGCAAGTTACTGCTTGGCTGCACGGCACAGATTCACAGCCAGTACCTATGGGCACACCTCCGCTACCTTCCATACAGCAGTGCCAGCGACAGCCGCTGTGGACCTTCAGCCTAAACTCAGCATCCTAAAGTTTCAAGGCATAGTCAAATTTCAAGGTTTCCTACATAGTATCTAGAAGAAATATCTGGGAAACATCAAAGGAAAATATACTCTGAGACTGACAGAATCTCAGTAATGGTAATTGTGACTCTGGCGTTAGAGGAACTATTGCTAAGGAATATTAGTTATTTAGCTGGTGGCAGCGAAGTGTAGAGAAGAAAAGTAAATCAAACAGAATCCCTTTTTTAAGCTTTCCTTCCTCCACCGCAATAATCTACTCAGTTGTGAAAAACAATTGTAGGATGCCCTGGAGAAGAACTGGTTTAAAATTAAAAGTGTGGTGTGACTTTGTTGTTTTTCTTCATTGTAGATTCAGTGTCCCCATAAACACGCAGATTTCACGTTCTCAGCTTCGGCTGTATCCAAGAAGGAGTTTCACTGGGTGTGCTCCTGGATGTTTCTGCTCCTAGCTGCTTGCCTACAGTTAATGAAGCTTATCCTGATATTTCCTCTTATTACTAAGCATGGTTTTGATTCCAAGATTAAGCAGCAGCTCAAACTATTTGAATGAACAAGTTTTTCAAGTATTAAAATTGATGTGGTAGGGATTAGGGTAGGTCAAACGAAGCCATTTCACGGGCCATCCTCTCTTGCAGGAAAAATATGCCTTGCAAGCCAAAATGAGAAATAGAATATGAATAAAACCATGAGATAGTCCTGAAGTCTGAGTCACCTGCAGCTGACTGTAATATGCTAAGAAAAGTGCTGGGCCTTTTGCCCACCACTAGAGAGAAAAGGCTGTTAATTTATTATTGCCCAACAAATACAGAGGTCTGAGATAACCCCTATTGTTGCTGTTTTATGAAAGACTAGGTGAAGAAAACGCTTAAAGTGAAGCATTGAAGTTCAGGGAAGACTAAATATATGTGTATATTTAAATATATAGACAGGTATACAGAGGTATATGTATATAGATGTATATATCTATATATATGAATGTATGTGTATGTAAATAGATTTTTGCTTCCCTTTTGTGAGTGCTTTTTTGCAGTTTGCACAATATTCACCTAAGAATCCATTTGTCTAAAAGAAAGTACAAATTGTGTTGGAGCTGTTTTCTCTAGTATAAGAGACTTAATAGTATGAGGAACTGAACTGCAGTTTATGATTGCACTTTTCTAGCCCCATCTTCAAGGAGAATAATTCCTGCATAAAGATATGGCAGGACATGAAGTATAAAGACTACTCATTGCCTTCAACAATTTCTATCCAAAAGCCCAGATTAACGAGGTTGTTCATTAGAAATGATAAAGCAAATGATAAAACAGCACAGAATGCCTGTTCTGTGACTGTATGACCTTCTATTAGCAGCAGCAGCTTAGCTTCACCCTTTAGATAATGAATTTCGTCATATCACAATCTCTTTCACATTTTGTGACCTGGAAACCATCTTCTTCTGCAGTGCACAGGCCATACCAGGATTTTAGCGTGTACCTTGGGGATGCTGGAATGAAAAAAAAGGAGTTTGTGGAGAAAGGACAATTAAAAACTTCTGGGCAGGGGAAGGAACGTATGGCTTTGACATCCCATCCCTCCCTGTGGAAGTAGAGGGATTTGAGAGGAATGGAGACTTGCAATACAAATAATTTTCTTGGATATTATGGGAGTTGAAGCTGCTGACAATATAAGTATCATGCAAGCAAGCCCGTCTTTTATTAGTAAATATTAGGAAGAGTGTAATTCCAAGAAAATTGAGAAACACGTAAGACTGAAGGAGAGAAAGCGCTTTTAAGCATTTTGATTGACCTTAAAATCAAATACATTCCTATAACATTTCAGCAGGTTCTATTGTATTTGAAAATTCAATTCAGAATCACAGCTAAAAATCTCACTTGGCTTCATTCAGAGCACAGATAGTAAGGGAACCACGCCAGAAGCAAACATGGAAAATCAATACCCAGATATTTTTAATGGCATACAGATACTGCCCACGGAATCCAAGCCTGAATTCTCAGAATCCCGTAATTAACGCATCCAAGAAATGCTCTTAGATTGATGAAGCAGAAGGGATGTGTGATTGTCTAAAGCCTTGGGAAACAATTAAACCAGATGGGACAATCAACTGAAAGGGCGTACCCATGAAGACTAAAGGATTGGTTCAGCCAAGGTACACAAACAGCACTTAAAGAGTCTTTCAAATTGACAACAGTCTTACTTTAAAAAAATTCATGTGATGAAAAATCTGCTGTACAGCTATGTGAACTTCTGCAAAGGTGAATTAGCCTCACTAAGAAAATACTGAACTTCTGAATTCTGCTTCCGCGTTTGCCTAGTTTCAGCTGCCAACTATTTGATCTTGTCGAGTCTTTCTTTGCTAGACTGTGGGTTCAATCATGTGGCTACATTAATAATAGCTATGAAACTAGTAAAAATGCTTTTAAGTATAAGCATTATACCATAAAATATCAAAAATCTGAATTGACATTTTTACAATTGAAAGATTCGTGAGAAGGCAGAATAGTAGGTTTTCCAAAATTTTACTGTTTATCTTTCAATAACCCTTTTTAAAAATTATTCTTCAACCCACAGTTTTCCAAGGCACTCAAGACTTCTAGGAAGTTTTATCATATGTGAATTTTTTTGGTACACAAATATTCACTGCAATCTTTTTATAATCATTTAAATTCGTATTTATTGTACTTTTATTTTGGAATTCATAGTGTTTTCTGTTTTTATTTTGGCTTCAATTTTCTCAACCTTAAAATGAGCTTTTTGAGATCAATTAATTTTGAAACAGTCTGTGAACACATCTGTTTAATTGCTCTCCCAAAGCAAAATTCCACTGGGTAAAAATTTCATTCTTCTGTGACACTTGTTCAAGTGTATTATATGTAATTACTATTTTTCTCATTTGGATTTTGTTTTCCTGGCAACTATTTCTCTGAGAATTCTTAACATAATGTGCCAGCAACTTATATAAACCCACAACTAATAGTACTGAATATTTTTCATGTTAATTTGAATTTATCTTGGCATCTTGTAATACCATCCAGTGTATTGGCAAACAGATATTAAATGACTTAACTTAGAATGTCCTCCAAATTTTGTTTCTTTTCAGTGGAAATCCCCTGCAAGCTATGTCTATCTTTTGAGACAGTACAAAAATGATCAGAACATTTTTGCAGATGTTTAACTTCTTGCATATTGCCACATACGTTAACAGGCATCTGATGTTGAGGCCTATCAGACGGATGTGGAAATAGAGAGCTGAGGAGAGAACCTGTATTTATTTGGAAAGGCATGTATCATGTCCCGATATAACAAAGTTCAGAACCAGTTTCTTTACATTTAGTCTTTCAGTTGCCCGAAGAAGGCACAAGACAGCGTTCCCTTTTGCAAAAGGCCTACTAAAACAGCTAATAAATAGGCTTTTTAGGTCAAAATGCAGAGAAAGATTCAGCTCTACAGGCTTCAGCACAGCGCATGAAGGCATCTGGTGCATCAGACGTGATGCAGGGCAGCCTGTACACCGGGCCAGCAGCCGCCGTTGCTGCTTTGATATAGTCACCAGCCACATTAGAGTTGTAACTTACGTATTTTAAAGTGTTCCTGCAAGCAGCAAGTGGACCCCAGGCTTCCCCGGCCTCTTCAGCAAGGCGACTGCCTGGCCCTCCCCACTGAGGGGCACCTCCTTTGCCCCCTGGGGCACCCAGCTCCATAACACGGGTCTGCCTGGGGTTCACTTGTCTAACATAGGCATCTAATTTAGACATCATTCATAAAACTAGGAGTCTGCATCCCCTTTATGGCAAACCGAGTAGGTGCCTTCAAGGATTTCTGCGCAATTAAGTGCCTAAAATAGCCTAAAGAAGATGATGTACATTCTTGCCCTGCTCCTTCCATCCCACACGCGTTCACGTGTGTATGCACACAGGGAATCCAAAAGATAAACTTTGTGGCATCTAAGTCTTTTCTTTGCAGTAAGAACTTCCTGTGCCCTAATTTTTTATACATACTAAACATCTGCAAGAACTGACTCCCAACAGTTTTTAGTACACCTGTTAAAAGCTAGTAACAGCGGGACTGGAGTGAATGCCCCTCATTTGCTACGCAGTAATATTAAATGCTGTCCAGCACAAGCCAGTTAGTTGTGTTTCAGTGTGTTCCTGCTCCCAAAACTGCTTCTGTATTTTATCCAAAGCTCCTTTAAACTAAAAAGCATTCCATCCCCCATAGGAAACACAAAGCAGATATGCTGATATATGCATATACAGGGATAAATATCACTATCATGATAAACCTTAAAAAAAATTACCTGAATCTGAAGGGGAAAGAAGGCAGTATTAGGTTTATTGCTATTCCTTTTCAGATTGAGCTTCTAAGACCATGTCTCAGAAACCACATCTCAGACCACATGTAACCTATGGAATCCAGGAATGCTTCCCAGCCTCCAAGTCTTAATGTATGCCTGCCACACTCTGACCTGGAGTCAGGGGCGTAGGCCAGATCCTTCCTCCTATACCACCAGGGAGGTGTAGCAGCTGTCTTCTACCTCCACTGGAAGAAACCTAAGCCTGTAGGCCAAAATCAAGCTACTGGTGGGGTCCCCATCCAGGAGACTGGAAGATTCATGATGCCAGGCCATGCCACAGAGGGCCTGCCTCACAGTGCAAGTGCAAACTTAGGACCTTTAGACACAAGAAAGCCCTGTAATCCACTCCTGATGGGTCTTGGCACAAGTGATCCTTGAGCTGCTCAGGCTGGGCTAGTTTTTGACACACCCAGAGAGAGAACGGGAAGCAGCCAAGGAAAGCCACATGAGCGGATATTTAGTGAGCCGAAGGGCGGGAAGTCAGACTGTAATTTCGTACTGCTCTTGGCAGCCAAGTCCTCTCTTGAATCTTGTCCATGGTTTCTGAAATGTGTTTAATTTACCTTTTGTGTGAGAGGTGCTGGAATGTGGAGGAGGGATGTTGGTTTTGCACCGCTGGACACCAGCACACGTGCCACCGCAGACTGCAGAACAGATGCTCCTCTGAGTTCATGAACTGGAATCTCACATTACTGGTTGGTATTGCAACACTGTGATTCCCTCTAGCGCCGGATGCTGCAGTCAGGTGAGAAGTTCACCTAGCTCAATATTTTGCCTCTAAATTATATCCCTGACCACATCCTGAGTAAGTGAATGTAACAAAAATGGCACCCTGATTTACCCTCCCATCTTCCACTGAGCAGCAGTTCCCACTGGTCCAGCTAATCTCCATAATTTCTACTTTAGGTCTTGCAATGACTCTTAACAAGTTCCATGACCAGTTCTGCGCTTTGTGAAAGTGGTCTTCATTTCTTGGTTTTATTATTTTGCATCTTTCTCCTGGAAAAAAAACGAAGAACAATTACTGCTAATGCAAAATGAGTAGCCTTGGCAGCAGATAGTCCTGACTACTCAGATTCCAGGCTTGAGGGTCTGATAAAAACCTCAGTGAAACTAACAGGAATATTTCCAGAGTAGCTTTACCTAAACACACAGACATACTGCACTCCTAGAATCCCCTAGGCACTATTCAGTCCTTTACTAAAGAATGACTAGCAAAAAGGTCTACAAAATCTACTTATTTCACAATACTAAACTGCTTCCATTGCATTCCCAGATGTCAAATTCCCTCTACATTCCCAATGCAGGAGCCAAACTCTTCGGCTTCTCTCTTTGACAATTTCCACTGTTCACAGAGGGAAGCATGATTACAAAAATCTGTGGTGGCTTAACTGAATACGAAAGTAGGACAAAGATAAAATAACACGAATTATTAACCATTAATTCAGGGAAAGTCTAGCACTGTGATAAATGGTGCCTAATCATGGATGTGTTTAAGTCATTGCTGAAATATAATGCCTGGGGCATGGAGAGGCAAAATAAGGAGGGCTGAAGAAAGATCAGCACGGCAAAGCCATTTAACTCAATTAACATACTCCCATTATCACAGTAAGCAAAAGTAAACAGTAGTTGTTTCTAAAAATCTCATTTTTATACTGTCTATTGCAATACTTGCTATACTGCTCAAAACTAAGGCCCTGGAGACACAGGATTACATCAACTTCTCAGTTGTCATTTTCTTCTCCCCCTAAAGCAGGCTTTAAAAATGGAAACTTGAAGCAAGCTCACTCAAAACCCTCACAAGCCGGGAGACAAACCAACCCACTGGGGTTTTTTTATGCCATGTCTTTCAGAAAATCTCCTGAGTGTTTTTGTTTTCTGGGTTTAATTATAGAAGTCAGAAACACTGGAAGAGGGGCTGTGGCAATGACCGAACTTATGAGTCAAATTAACAAGCACTCCATTATTCACAACAGATGTAGCTCTACATAAACAGAAACGTACAGGGGGAATAAAAGAAAATACCTGCAAGGAGACGATTAGAACGAGCTCTTTGCAAGGTTCAGGAAGGCAGAAAGCAAGTGCCGTGGTGATGTTTCTGGGTCCTGCATTTCCAGTGCTAACTGCAAGCGGGAAACAAGGCCCTCCTCCACTGGAGCAGGTTTACCGAGAAGCTCCAGATGGCTGCTCGAACTCTTAGAGAGGTGGACATTAAACTGCTGCTAGTCTACAGCCTCCACAGGCCTGAATGAGGCTCAAGGGAGCTGCACCTTTTAAATTTAAATTCCAACTTCTCTACATCTACCTGTCATCCTTCGCTGAATCCTCTTTCCTTTCATGGGCTAGTTATTAGGTTCCTAACACACCTGTTAGGTCTATTAAAAGAAAAAAAAAAAACAACTTGGTAGCAATTCTTTCTTACATACCATCTCGGTTTTAATTTACACGTTAATGTGTTATTATCAGCTCAGAAATAGCCAGAACTACACGTGAATTCACATATACCAACACAAACACCACAACCTAGGAAAAGGGAAACATAACTCAGACGCGGTGACTTTATTTGCATTATTTCATTATTATAACCCTGACCACCGTAGTTACAAGGAATACATAGTACTGCGGGTTTGCAAAGACACTGCACACTGCGCTTTCTGATCCTGAGGACTGATATGGAAAAAGAATACATTTGTAAATACTGGGGAAGGGAGAGAGATGCAGAATTGTATGCCCTGTCCCCACTGACCCTACATGGATGCAGAGCATCTTATTCTTATCCATGACTTTACTGCAAACCCGCATGGGAAAAGTGCTCAGAAAGATGTATGCTCCAAAAGGAGGATGTTCTGGCACAAAGTTAAGGGGCTATGGATGGCTCTCAATGGGATACCGGCACTAATCCCAGTCTTGTTTCTCTGTTCAAACAGCAATTTAATTGGCACATGCACCTCACTGAGGATGTTTATGGCATACTCTGCAGACACACACAGCCAAAGAGGTCACATTTTGAACCTGTAAATTATTCACACATTTTACATTTTAAATAAACCTGCACATTTATTGTACAATGGTACAGCATGTGCCCTTTTAACCAAAAGCTCAGCATCACACAACACTTTAATCTTCCATTTAAACATACACAGACCTACAACACAGCTCAGTTCAGCTAGGAAAGCTACATAATGAATTCATTTATGGAGAATCCTGGCTATGCTGTTCTTAAGGATGTTTACCTGCAGCAAGAACAGTGGCAGTGGTTCTGGTGCTGTAACATTTAATCACTTTAACCTGTTCTCAGCACTGTAATAGCAAGCAGTCATCTAGAGCAAAACAAAGAGATCACTTAAGGGACACTACATTTAATCACAAATGCATGACGCAGTAGCCCAGAGGATCTCACACATGTAACACAAGTAAGGATTAGAAACCTGTTATGAGATCACTTTGATGTAATGTCTGCATGAACTATGCCAGAGAATCCACCACACGGGAAGACTGGATGCATGAAAGGCATCGCACCACGTAGTAACATCGTTTGGATTGAAATTGTTAGGTCTGGAAGGGGTAGAGCAGGGTGTTCTCCACAAATATACAATTGCATTATTACATTAGTTTACAGGTCAGAAACACTCCAATAGCCATATGCCCGCATGCCAGCAGTCTCTTGTTTTAATTCGTTTTTAATACTGTTTGCTTTGATTTTACCTGGTTCAGTTGAAAACAGTATCATTACTTCCAGGCAGTGTGGGTTGTTGTGCTACGTGTCTTAGACTTTTTCAAATTGTCATAAACCCCCGAGCTGGTGTAACTGAGCATCCTTTACGCGCACCCTTCTGCGCAGCTACCCACAAGTTGTTATCAAGACACATTCAGATACAATTCTTTATTTGCCACAGGAGTTCCTCATTGCAATGGAGATTCAAAGTTCATCACTGCTTAATGACTTACAGCAAGTGAAGTCCCCCTGAAGTTTGGAATTAAATATCTACTACCCAAGTGAGCTACAGGTTAAATAGCAAATTCTGGATGAGAGAAAGTTTATGCCTTTTTATTGCTGTTCAACTTATCAATGCGTGTCAAACCTTAAGCCTGTTGTTACTTTGAAGGACCAAGTGTTATTTTAATTAAAGAATTTAAAATTCTCAAAAAACACTATTTTCAGTAGATTTTTAAGTACCCAAAGGAGGTAAATTTGGATCCTACTCCTGAACATGTGATTATTCACTTACAGTGGGAGTATGATAGTGCATTGTTGGCTGGTTCTGAACGGTACTGAACTCCTACAGCATCAACTAAAATAATATGCTAATCAAAACACAGACAGTGATAATAAAGAAACAGAGGAAGCGAATCTGTATCAAACACCTGATCTTGAATTAAAATAGACTAGCAACAGTGTGTAAGCTTTCAAACAGACGAGATGCTTAGTTGCTATCACGTAGCGTACCGGCAGCGGTTTCAGAAGAATTATACCAAACTTGCACCCACTGCACTTCATGTGTATTCTCTGACTCTGCATGTTTCACTCATCTTAGACAAAATACTGAAGTTAATTCAAAGTATACTAAAAAGAATGGGAGAAAGAAGGAACTTTTAAAACCACAGTTGCTTTTTTTATTATCTTCAAGTATTTTGGGAAAATTTCATCACACTGAAAGATTTCTCACTTAGATATCCTGCTTCTAGCTTTAGATAAGACTAAGCAGCAAGAGAAACAAAGTCGGAAACGAACCCATTCTTGGCTTATGAGACTAAATGCATGTCTTCGGTAGACTTCCCTTTCATTGTCTAAACTGCAATGTTTTCGTAGCTTTTGGTGAACATATGAACTTATGGCTGATTATCTAGACATCACTGACAAATGTAAAGATTACTGAAAAGGTAATTATCTAATTAAAACAGCCATCACCTGAAGCAATCGTTTTTTCTTGCTGTAAAACACAAGCAGCATATTAACAAGATGCACAAGCTCCTCTTCTTTGCCCATTCAGAAGTTTTCATTTTGTTAGTAAGTCATGAGAAATAATTAAAAACTGATCTTGAAATATCATTAACAGTTTAAGGAATAAAGCTCTGCTATTTCCTGAATTCTTTCCATGCCATCTTTAATAAAAGAGCTTACGCAGATTCCTTCTTCTTACTAAAATGAAGTCAGCTTATGTTTCCTACATAGTTAAATAGCCCCAACACCAGACACATACAAAATGTTATACTGAATTTTAATCCTTGCAAAACAGTATTACACCACACACTGTTATTATAAATCTTTTCAATAACATCCATTATAGAACTCAGTAAAGAGCACTGTCTACTACTATGCACTGTCAAATATTTCTGGCAGTATTGGGAACTGACTACAGCATATTTCTTTTTGAAAAATCAAGAGTTAACCTACATATTCTGAACTTGCAAATAATACACAACAGATTGTACTTCCATATAGGCGGCAGAGACATTCACTCATTTTTTTCTGATTTGTATATAAGAGTAAATTTTCTATAACAATATGAAAGAAAATTAATAACTTATTTATATAGCTAAGAGGCTAGTAGTTATTTATAATCATATTAATCAAAAGATGACTTAAAAATTCAAAATTAATTATTGTGAAGTGCACAAAATCTAGAATATAGGGACCTTCCACAGTACATTATACTAAGTCAACATATAATAGAATAAAAGCTGTAAAGCCAAAATCTTAATTTAAAAATTTAGTGTTTCTGACATCATCTTCCACCATTCCATCAACTCTTCTTTCTCCTCTTCTTTCCTTTCAGACAATGACTCCAGTTCAAAATCAACCTGCATAAGAGAATCAAAAACATTGGTAAGATTTGCAGAGAGAGAGAAGTGTAAGCTTTTAAGAGTTACTTACTGAAAGAAGCTGTTTAACACAGACATGAGGTTTAGGCAGGTACCTTCCATTTTAGGCTAGGTTTATTCCAAAGTCTCTCAGGGCTGATTTAAATATGTGCAATACTAACATATCAGTACAGTACACTTATCTACAAAATGCACATAAGTGAGTGACATTTCTAAAAGAAACCAGACATCTGTCCAGTTTTGACTTGTCTAAACACTTCAAAAAAATATGAGTCCATGAAATTAAATTTGAATAATAGCCAGCCACAAAAATCTTCTAGCGTATAATAGAAAGTATCATCAGCATATTGCTAACACCTAGCAATGCAGACCCCCAGCATATCAAAACATATATTCAATTTTATGCCATCAAGAAGATCCAGGGAACTGTTCTGACACATGGCTCATTAGTGTAGATACGATGTGCTAGTGTAGTATAACCTAGCATACGATACACGCTAGAGAAATAAGCATTTATTTTAATTGTTAAGAGTGGAATCCACACCTTACAGAGGATTAATTAGTAATTCTTCCAAATTCTTAGATGCAGCCTAGGTCTTATTCACTATATGTGTTAGCTATCTACACAAAGCAGAGCTCCATCACTATTTTTCTGCACAGAGATGAACACTGGTTTTAACCTATGCAGATAGCAGCTTGACAATTTAGATTAAAAGTATCATATCTCAATGAAAACCTCAACATCTCTTACTTTTTGCATTGCAATATTTAAAGATACTCTGTAATCTTTTATCTGATTGGCTATTCACACATCAACCAATAAAAAAAAAGTGTAAGTATCCTAATATTACCCCTCTCTGTGTCTTTTCATTTTAAATCTCCAACAGGAGATGCAATGAGCGTACAATGAGATTACTCTCAGTTGCTTGTGCAGCAAGTACTAGAAAATTAGATTTCCAATCTGTCTTCTAAATTAGCATATTCTGAAAAATCACCTCGTGCTTATATGTACACCATGAAGGAAAGAAAAATAAGAGACTCTTTTTTACAAATAATAGATGATAAACCAACATACACAGGAGCACTTACCACAACAGCAGGGCTAAAGGGCACAGCCACTTTTTTAGTTATTGCTAGATAGCCTGGTGCTGAGGCTGTAAGTTTGTAATTTCCAGGCACAAGCAATCTCCAGTAATCACCATCCTTGGCTGTAGAGAAGAAGAAAAAAAAAATCCAAATAAATATGTATAAAACTAATTACACATTTCTTTTGTCCTGAAAAGATTCTTCTGTAAGGGCCGTATGAACATATTACAGATTTTCTTCTTCTTTTCAGGTAACCAAAACACAGATTTAAACTCTGAAGTTGTGCTGTAGCCACCATGAAAGATTTTGCCTGCTGAGGCTGAAGGTTCTCCAGCACACTGAAGAAAAGGACAACATGGGACATTATTCTACCTCAAAGGCACCCTCAGCCAATGTACTGCTCTTGTAAAGTGTCTGAGTTTCAGTTTGCAATGCAATGTGAATTTTGAATGTCCCCCAGTATTCTGAAAATCCAAATGTAAATACATCTAATTATCATCAAATTTAAATAAACGGGACCACTTTTTTCAATTTATCTTGCAGAGAAAGCTATAAATCATAATTTCCTAGAATATTCCATGCGTATCATCCCTGAAGCATAAATATCTACATGTTTCAGTATCCAACGTCTAGCGAAACAAAGAAATTAAAGTTTGATCCACTCGTGTCAAAGAAAGGCTCCTACTGCACTGAGTGTTACTGCAGATCATCTTTTTCAGTCTCAGAATAAAAACGCATCATCCTCCTCTATAGAAACGACCCTCTCCCATTTTCACAAAGACTCACCAGAAGTGGGGAATCATCTAATTTGTCACAGGCTAATACTCTGAATTTCTCTACCTCCAGAAAACATTGCAAGGCTGTTCTAAAGGTCAGTTAGCAGTGCCATTTAAAAGACTTGGCCATGCTCTTACTGCCAGTTCCTTAAATGCTTTTTCAGCACATCTGCAGCTTCGCAGAGCACAGAGGGAAATGTTACTTAGATGTCTGCAATTCACATGGTCAAAAAGTGTCAGTAGTCAGTCCAGTTGTTCCCAGACTTTTCTCTTCATAAAACAAAAAGGGAAAAAATACTGCTGCAGAGCTATGATAATGATCTATTCTAATTCCTGGCACTGGAACAAAGCTGAATTTTAACTCATGAACAAAGGAGCAGGGGGAAAAAAAGCCAAAGAACATTTATCCTTCTTTTTGAATGTGCTAAAATTCAAGTACTTGTTTTCCTCGCTGTTTTGACAATACATGACTTCCAGACTTATACACACACAATGATGTGAGAGGATTCATGATTAGGTGCTTTTCTGTACCATAGAAGCATGAGCTGTAATACCGTATGCATCAGTCGTACCTCAAAATACCTCTTTGCACAGCTTACTCCCATTTTATTATCCCTGAAAATTTATTTTCAGCCTTTATACTTTTTGCCTTCTTATATACAGTGAAAGAAGGTGGCTAATGTTATCATAGACTGTTCTCGTGCTTGGCAGGAATGCTGCCCTCTTTGCAGGTGATGTGAGAACAAACACAAATCGAAGCCAATGGAAGGGTCTGCTAGTCCTGTTTCATAGTATTCTGCATCTCCGTAACAGTATAGTAAGACATATCATTGAGAAAAGGACCGTAACGTAAGCTCATGCATAAAGCAATGACATTTTATTATTGTTTTTCTAATTAGTATCTTGTGCAAACAAACAAAAAAAAAAAATTGTCATTCCGAGTAAGAAAGCATAGGTGTCCAGAGAAGCTGCAAGTTGGCACTGTGTGAGCTACCTTTGAATTCTTCCCTAGAATAAAGCACATCACCAAAGAGGTGACATAGAATTTTCTATGAACAACATGATACTTTCCACTTTTTAGAATCACCCTTCAAAAAAAGTCACATAATTGTAAACAGGAGAAAAAAAAATTATCTTCACAGGAGAAAGTTACGTAAACTGAAAATCTGTCAAGAATTTACGTACCAAAAGGTATGATCACATCACAAGTAATATAACAGTTTGGGACTAAAATTTAGCCTTCAAACCCAAAATGGCACTGTCAATGGGACTTTAAATCCTGGCAGAGGTGTGAAACACTACTTGCACCACAAATTAGAAGACAAACTAAGCATGGATAACCAAGAGCCACCAGAACCAATTCACGCCAGAGATCTATGAAGTCCCAATAACCAGTGTCCAGCTACTTTGAGAGCAAAATACAAGAGAAAGATTCATGAAATCCTGCAGGCAACAAGCTTCTTGAGGCACAACATGCCTGTCCTGGCTTCAAAATGGTGCTCCCTTAAAGCTTCAGGCAACAAGATCTGAAATGGCTCCAGGCTGCCAAGCAGAGGGAGAAGCAGTGTGTTCTAGCACTTCCTGTTTTGATGAGGTACAACACTCACCTGATGTAATGTCATGGCTTATCCCCTCCACAGAAATTGTAGCATTTGCTATCGGATTGCCCTGAAGATCTTTAACAAACCCCTTCACTCCTCGATGAATCTAAAATAAATAAATAAAGTCAGCAACACATGGGAAACACTGGAAAATTCTTAAGAAAAGATGGCATTTTTGTCAGTGAAGTATCTATTGATATATCTAACGATCCATGTTATAGGTCCCACAGTCTACATGCTGACAACTATCAAGGATAATTACTAAACATCATAATGGAACAAATGGTGAAGAGGAAAAATAATTCAGCTGGTAGTGCTAATTTCTCTGTGAAATGCAAGCACTTCTCAGAAATATGCAGCAAATCATAATCATAAACACTGACTTGAAAGTCTTTGTCACTGGGGATTAATGAATGTGCTGAAAAGCTTTGAAAGGCAGTCTAAAAAAAAAAAAACCACTTTTTTTTTTTTAAAAAGTTTCATCAACTGTAAGATTTTAGGACTAATAATGGACATAACTGCTTGAAAGTGAAACCTTAACAAGGATAAATGCAGGCACTTGGGCTTCGATGGGCAATGTCTATGTGAGATGCTTGAGGTCTTTATTGTGCACTCAAAACATCCAGGTCTTTTAGCTGGGACCACATAGAGTCACAACACCCCCAACATGGCCTGTAAGAGAAAGGTGATGGTGGGTCATGTCCTAGTTCCTTCTTGCCTCTTAGGCAACATACTCAAAGCAACAGCACCAGCAGCACCTAATCTGTCTTTTCCCAGCATATATGAAAATAAAGCACCGACTTGGCTGCAGTGTGTGGAGAGACCAGTCCTGTTAGTATTTCTTAAGCATGATCTGAAAGCAGACTGAGCTCCTCAGAGGCAAGACACTGAGGATCAACCACCTTTTCACAGCTTGAGATATGGAGCTCTCAGCGTTCAAGGAGAATGGGACGTTTTGAACCTGTGCAGAGATGCATCTCATTGGGAGCCTGGAAATTAAGCGGGGAAGTGCTGTGGAGTTTAGGCTTCTCTCTGATTCTGTGGCATTTGAAAAGACTTGTGGATCGCAAATTTTGTTTTGAGATTTTGACATTCCCCTTTACGAACCTGTATGGTGTATTCAGCTCCTATAATTTAGTTCACCAGATTCCTTTAAGTTACACTGTGGGAGAAGCCTGACACAGATTGGCTTAGAAAAGCAGAAAGTACATATTTGCACTGTCCTCAGCAGTCACGGGGGAGCTGGAGCACAGAGCTGGACCTCTTATCCTGTAGGAGGATAAAAACCATTGCCAGATAGACCATCTGAACTTCACGGATAAAGCCAGCAGCTCCGCAGGAGCAAAGGAAGTTGGCAAAATAACCTCTTACACATCAGTAATTTTGAAAATGCAGTGACATCATAGTTTTCCATGAGTCAGAGAAAATTAACCCATGTGCAAAAGAGCTGAACAATTTGAGGTGGATCCCATAATAAAGAGGTAAAAACATGCAGGGCGGATACAGCTTTTTTCTCAGCCTACACACAACTTACTAACAGTATAACTCAAACATTTTAAATGTTCAAATATTTAAGATTTCTGGCTAACTACAGCATTTCTGCACAAATAAATTCTTAAAGAAATGAATGTATCATGTGACCAGCTCTGCTAACAAAGTATGTTTCTGACTTCACAACCCAAATGTGCAGCCATTAATGATATTAGATATATTTGTGATCTTTAACTACAATATCCAGGTTTCAGAAATTCAAAACTCCCACACTGTTTGGAACAATCATTTCACTGTGGCCTGTTACATTGGCATGGAGTGATGAAAAAACCAAAAACCCACAAACCAACAAAAAAACCCCCGAAACCAAAACCAAACCACACCAGCAAAAAAACCCAAACCCCAAGCACGCACAGAGATCTATTTCAGGAGTCTTACCTTCTAGAACCCCATTAGCACAAGATTATCTAAACCCACAACTACGTTTTACACTTCTCACCAGATTTTGTATAATTTTTAATGGAATCATCATATAGACAGCTCTATGTTGAATATCAGCAGCTCATGCCCTCAGAGAGCAGCGCAGTATCTACAAAGCCAGGATTAGAGATGTCCCCTGACATTACACTGAACTGCCTGGCAGCTACAGTCTCATCCAGCCATTCTGGGGCCCTGTGCATCCAGAGCGATTCACGTCACGTCTGTAGGCACACTTTGCTATCTGTAGAGGGCAACCCATCTCCTCTTAGTATACACATCAGTGCTGGGGAGACGAATGATACACTCTGGTGATGTGTATTTCTTTTCATCGAGGAAGCCAACACAAATCATATAAATTAAATGTCTGTAACAGTTTAAGTAAGGTGAGATAAATTCCACATTATAACATCTTTCTTCTTTTCTTCTATTCCACATGCTCAGAAAGATCACACAGGATTTACCGCCTTAGAGATACATAAGCATTACGGAGCATCAATTGGATTAATATGAAATGTTGAATTAGATGTTCACACAGCACAAATTTTAGAAGTTTCCTGTACAATGACTAGAGTTTTACCATCCTCTTTTTTGTTACCTGCTCGATGTAATTGATAAGGGAGTTCTTGTTGTCCTCCCAGTAGCCCTTCAGAGTTTCTTCAGGTGGGAATTTTTCACAGCTCAGCTCCACTGTGATTTCAAAGCAGTTGCTGCTGAGATAATTGAAATCCTGCATTCCTACAATGCCAGAAAAGAGAGTTAGTGTTGCATTTTGCATGGTTCTGAGGTAAACAGAGTAAAGGGGGACACGTGAGATGCTGGGGCTGTTAAGAATAGCTATAAATACTATTGGTGCAGTTCTATTGAATCAGCTTAGTTCTCAAATCAGAGGCATTAAATCAGAGAAACCAACAAGAGAATTCATTCCCAGGGACATTTTCTTCCCAAGGAAAGCTTAGAAAGACTTAACATCCAGCCTGTATACTTCTACCTGATGTTGCACCTGCCCTGTATACTCCTACCCGACATATAAATTACTTTTCTTTCTTTTGAGGAACAGAAAATTATTTCTGATTATGGCTAAAATATTTTCAGATGAAAGTAAAATGTGATCACTTTGTAAACCAAGAAGAATGACAATTAATTATAAAGCAAATGAAACATGATAAAGTGCCTTTGAAAAAGAGGTTTATAAAGACGGGTCCTAAAACATGGGGTTTTTTCTCTGAAAATAGAGGGTTTCATCTTACAAGAAAAGCATCTGATTGCTAAGGAATATTCTTTGTCAAGCTTCTCAGCATAGATTCCAAATATTTATGATTTTCCACCAAAAAAAGAATTAAAAAAGCAAACTTTCTACAAACTTCATTTATAGGGAAATTTTTCTGTCAGTGGATTCTCAAACAGAGGACTGAAAAGACGGCGGCTACCAAGCATTTTGAGCATTCCCATGGTGGTCACTGAGGGATTATAAAGCGCTTCAAGCACAGCTAATTCATTCAGCCCTATGTTCCCCCGTGCAAGCTACATACGAAACCTAATGCAGTCTCTTTACCAAAGCACCGTTGTTGTGCACCGGTCCAGAAACGTCCAGAGAGCTGATGTCATATCCAAAAGAGAACACCGAGGGCAGCGAACAGATTGAGTCAGGTGGGATTTTGCCAACACATTAGAGTGAATCTATTTTTGGTCAACCAGGCAATGAGACTCCCTAACTACTGATATGAACAGGGACTTTTCAGATTCCTAAAAGAACCTTTTTATTTCTAAGCCTTTTTTAAGTGGCTGAAAAATGAGGACACAGGAGGCAAAGATGCTCTTGGGAGGGACGGCTCTGATGTCCCAGCAGGCAGAAAGCAAGATGGACCATTCAGCAGTACACAGCGAGAGAGCAGCAGAGTCAGGAGTAAAATCCTGACGGCAGTGCTGACTGCCAGGCATCTGTTCCAGACACTAGATAATGTTGTTTTTCTTGATTTTTGCCTTTCTTCTATAAGAAAGAAAGAATCCATGAAGAGAAGAACTGGGAGCTGAAGGGCATGATGTAATTTTACTGTGGTGCCAACAACTCGTTGACCATTACTACTCCAATTCTCTGGAAACTTCTCCCTCATCCCCATGTCCCAAAGCAAGGGATGCCCTAATTTCTCAAGGACAGAATAAAGAAGCAATACATTTTCCAGTTTTGTGCACAATGTCCATATCCTATAGTTTGTTTCCCAGCTCCTGTCCTTGTCCACAGTTTGTATGTGTTGCTCCCGAAAAAATTCAGCTTGCATCACCGAGCTGCAGGTGATGATCTGAATCTCTGGGATGGAGAAGGGGGTGAAGGGAGCCTGGATCTAAACTGTGGCCTACTACACCTGTATTCTGGAGAGCATCAGGCTGCTACATACAATTTGCACTCTACCTGCCTATTTAACGTGGCAATTAGGTGCAACATCCAAGAAATCGATATATTTCAAAAGATTTATGCAACTCTGCGGCAACCTTGCTGCCACTGGTCAAGCTCTCTAACTGCCCTGTTCCTTCTTGTCATGCGCATGGCGCACATCACATGCACGCACACCACCACACACCCAAAGCCTCCCATTTTAACAAAGGATAGCGCCAGACTAGCTTTACTGTGCTTTAACAGGGACCACTCTCTGAAGATCAGAAAGGCTTAGCAGGCCTCAGGTATAACCGAGATTCATGCCCTTCACTGCTGACCCCAAGTAGGACTTTTCTTTGAAACTGGGCAACACACACACTCTTCTGTTGCACTGCTCCACTGTCCTGAAGGATGACAGTGTCTCTATGTTAATACTCACATAAACAAGCTTAGCATATGCAACAAAATTAATTTCTTCAGCTTTTAGCAAAAGGAACTCCAACCTTCACAAAGAAAGCGGAGCGCAGGGTGTGCGCCTGGCGCCCAGGCACCAGAATTACTTGGACTTTGAATTACAAGCTACAGCACTAAGCTAGTTCAGCTTCTACACATAGAAAGACAGTAGCTTTCAGCAGGACTGGATGAACTTGAGCCTTGTGCATAACAGGGAGAACGTGTGCCGCCTCCTCCTACACATGTACAAAATCCTAAAAAAAATTTACCTAACATTGCTTAAAAAACTGGTAACTTGAAAGGTAACTGGAGTTAGGAATGAATTAATGGAGTGCCAAGAGTGATTTGACAGTATCTGAAAATAAAGACACTGAAACAATAGCCTAATAGTACAGCAATGTAAGCTGCTTTGAAATGCTATTTTTGTAATGACACAAATCTGATTAGACTCAGGTGACTCTGTAATGACCGAACAAGCAGAACAGGCATGTGGCTAGTTAGTACTTCATTGCTATCTGCTCTTCTCATTTATATGTCCAAATAGATATTCCACACAAAACATACATTAAAAAAACATTATCAATGTTGAAAAGTTATGCAACCGACAGCTAAGGAAATGCCAAAATTAAAGCTGGCTGTGCAAATTTAATTTGGCTTTCTTGTGCATAACTGAAATCATTAATTACACACTGACAGGGAGAGGACCAGAGTTAAAAATAGCATGGATTTTATGTACAGGTTTGTTTTTCCCCAAGGTCTGGTGCCTAACGGGGCCTTTCCCGAACATGGAAGAATGACCTCTTTGCCTTTGCTTTCTGCTCTGTGAAAAACCTACAAGAATCAACTAATTACAGATGACAAATAATACAAAGCAAGTGTAACAGGCATCGTGGTCTCAGATTTAGCACCAAGATGCTGTTGGGGGAGCTACCTTTTCCATGTCCCTGCTACAGAGAAGAAGGTAACTACTAACCAGGTAATGGTGAGAAAATTCTCAAAGTGTATTAAGCGATGGAAGCAAGTGTCAAATATTCCTGTACATCATCTGCTCTCTCCACCCCAAAACCTGAACGGAGAATTGGCCACCTTGCCTGAGGTTGATGAAGAAATCCTAAGATTTGACAAGAGGGAAAGACAGAACATGAACGCAATGGAGGGTTCATCTTTGCTTCCAGTTTGAGACAAGGGCTGCTACCAGATGCTCAGCCTTACTACTGAAAGAGCACAGGTATTCGGAAAAACATAGGCAAAACCAACTCACACGAGAGAACCACCCATATACTATCCCTGCATACTGAGGAACCAATGAAGACTGCTGCTGGTCCACCACGTAGTGCTGTCTTTTACAGAAGGTAGAAGTTCCTGCAGGCGAGTGATACGGGCAAAGAAATTGATGCAACATAACTGGAGGCACCATAATAAGCTCTACAGGGCAACAGCAACTTTAGTAATTTCTGAGGAAGAAAAATCAGCCCTTCCTAGGTCAGAGCTCTTGGTCTGAATAGGTACTGTCCAAGGCGGCATCTAGGAGAGCAAAGTCTCTCTCACTTGGCTCAGCTTTCCTCTACTCTCCCCTTTTTCCTTCCCTCACCGCTGCTCTGCTAAAGCCATGCACTCCTTTCTACACCAAACACAGCTCCGGTGCCTACCCTCACCTCTTTTCTATCTCTATTCCCAGTCACGTTGCTGCAGTTTTCCTCCTTTCTCTACAAACTTGTGGCAAGGCCTCTTGTTTTGCCTCTGTTCAACCCAGGGAAATCACACAAGGATGCCAGACAAACCTCTAGATGCCCACAGGACACTGAGCTACTCTCGCCCCCTCGCAGGACCCAGAACAGCCCACAGCAACCCAAAGGTGCAAAGGCAGAGAAGCACCACCTTGGCTCCGAATCGGAGCAGATCCCATGGAGACAAGGTCCCCAGAGAGTTCCTCTTGATAAATTCTGAACTCTGGTAAGGATATACAATGAAATACTTCTCCTAAAGCAATACAAATGGCTTCTCAATAGCTTATGCCACTGCTAACTTTGAGTGCGTTATCATATGGATAGCAAGAGGTCACTGATACAACAGGTAACTCACATGCCACATTTCAGTTTCCAGACAGAGATTTTCAGACTAAAGCTTCCAAGAAAATTTTCACTTGAGCTAAGCAATGTTCAGTTATTTTCCTTAGCACTAGACATGGAAACGACAGAACTGTTTTTGCTGAATTATTTTTGTTTTTTTTAAGTCAGCCTGTGGCAAACATTACCATGGAGGTTTTGTTCAAAAGTCACAGCTTGCCAGTTGATTTCTACACATGGGGAAAAAAATAGACTTATGTTGTATGGTCCAAAGTACATTGTTGCCTCTCTATTTTTTATTAGCTGTACCATATTAGGGTCATAGATCCTGGTTAGTACTAGGATTTCTGTCTACTAACTTCTGTACAAATACATGAGAAAAAGGGCTCGCTTGGGGAATTTGCAGTCTAACTTAAAGTAAGATCCGAAAGGAGGAAATAATTTCAACTTTCCTACAAGTTTTTCCAATGGAAAAATGTGCCTTTGGCTTGTGCAGTTTAGTCTGAATCAAAGCATTTCATCAAAACAATGGAAAGACTGTTTTTTATAGCATTTTCCTAAGGAAAAAGAAGCTGAAGTTAAATATGTCCATGTTTTTGTAGTTAATACTTAATATTTCATTAAGATGATTTTTGGACTGAATTGAAACAAAAATTAACTATTAAACTGCTCAATGTTTTGTTTATATTGAGGTTTTTTTCAAATTATGCAGACTCTGTTTTGTCAAGGGTGTTTTAATGGTTCCAATTTGAAGTACGTGGAAAGCTTCACACAAAGGGAAATTTTTGCTTTTTAGTCATATTCAGAAATGTCAACATTTCATTTCATACCCAGTCCCTGGTACCTGTGGTACTACAGCAGAGGAAACATGCTGCTCCTGTGAAGATTGGGAATAACAACTCTAAGTTTAAGCAGGCAATTGCTGGCTGTGTGAGCCCTACCAGCCATTGTTCTGCTTCTAATTTTTTTATACGAGCTTAATTATTTTCCTCTTCTAGTGCCCCCTTTATTGTAACAGGAGCAGAGCTCGGCTACCACCTAAGCTGTCCTAATGCTTTGAGAGATTCCTACTTATTCCATGTAAAAACTTAAAATTCATTCAGAAACTGTAATTGAATATTAAGAGGAAAGGAAACAATAAAACTGGTACGTGTGTTCCAAGTTATCTGGTACTAACCACAAAGCCAATGCACAGGAAAATCACTCCAACGTAGTTGAGTTTCTAGCTCAGAAATCCCCAGCTCAGTTTTTGCTCCAAAGTTTTGTCTCAGTTTAGCAGACACAGAAGACTGAAAAATTTAGCTATCCCCAAACCTTTTTTGCCTCAGTTTACAAAGAAAATGATATATCAAAATTCTTAGTAAAAAGGAATGATATGTTTCATTTCACGCTACTCTTCCAGACTTCTCCTGGAAAATTATCCATTGATGCGATGATGAGAGCTCTGCTGTTCCTCTTTGCACGGAAGGCTCTACCAAAGTCTAGGGGAACACTACCTGGGCAGGAGTCAGGTACTAATTGAGCTGCAAAGTATGGAGATGCAATTATCTTCATGGCTGGATTTTGTTCACACAGAAATCAAAAGCCAAACGCCCATTGCCAATACCATTGCAAAATCAGGCTTCTCCACCTCTTTCAAGGTTGGACACTTTCAGTATTGAGGTTAAAACGAACAGTCAGTAGCCTGCTCTCTCTCATTAGGGCTTACCAGGGGATTTTTTACTCTTTTTTAATTAAAAAAAAAACCCAACTCTTAAGCTCTCATGATAGCATGGCAATCACTCACCCACCGTAGAACTAGTAAATTTGCAAACCTTGTGTGGAGAAACTGTATAAAAAGCAATAAAAGAGGAATATTTTAATAGGCATCATGATGAGCTTTATGGGATTGTGTAAATGTACTGTGGTGAGTGATCTTTCTCTGATTTAGCCTTAACCACACCAAAAGTTGTGAATTTATTGCAGTATTCCAGTCTGTAATTAAACTAGTGAAAACTCAAGCTTAAAACAACCACCAGAGACGCTGAACCCCCACGCAGTGGGGCTCACCTCCCGGGACGCTGTACCATGCACCACCATTAGTTGTTCCATCCACAAAGCTGCTGTCATCGTCATTTTTACGACACGGTGGTCTGTTTGGATCAGACATAGCAGGATTAAAAGAAGAATAACTGCGAGCCAAGCTTTGAAAAATGGCATCATCGGGGCAGGAGCTGTATTCGTGAGCGCTGCCTAGGGAGGAAAAGCAGTCCAGGAACAAGGATTATTAAAAGGGCAGTCATACCGACTGGGCTCACAACCTAGACTACCAGCACTGCACAGCAGAACTGTGCCTGGAAATTCTCTGTACTTGGGTAAGTGCCCTATCTACTCTAGCATTATCTTAATAACATTAACATTTCCCCGATACTTCATCAATGGGACAACGTGGTACAGGCAATTATTAAGGTGACTATTCATACCAATCTTAATATTTATGAAAATATTAATTTCAAAGCGCACCACAAAATCTAAACTATTCTAGGGTTTAGATATTTTCTTAGTACACGCAGTACATAGAAAAAGGTCTCTCCCTAGTGAATTTTACGGTGTGATGTTAAAAGAATTTGCAATTAGACTGTGAGAAAGTAGATTGAAGGAAGACAATCGTAAACAATACCATCATCTTATAACCATTTCAGTCATGCGCACATCCCCTAGTGGCAGAAGAAACAAACAAATATTGCTGTGTGCTAAATGATAATGCGTCTGCCACAACGTGATCCTTTTTATATAGAACCAATACTGAGAAAGTGGGAACAATGATAGTTATTTCTATTAGCACACTACCGCTTTCAGAAAGTCACTTTTTAAAGGTGCAAGTAGAGAAGCCTTAGATCATTCAGGCAGCCTAGGCACATCTCTCGCGCTTCAGTTAATAGGGTACAAACAGCCCCAGCTAATTTAAATGCTAAGTTGCCATGATTAAAATATCTGAGGGACCACGATTCCCTCAGGTATTACATCATTTTTGTGATGTAACTCTACTGAAGCAAACTAACATCTTCAAAACTAGAAAACACAGTCATACAGCGACTAGCTTTGAACGTGTGATTAATGTGCTAAAATAAGTCATTACAAGGCAACAACATGTTTACAAAGTGGACCTTAGGTTGCAGTGAAATAAGCATAGAATGTGATTTCTATCTATCTCCTACTATTTCACGTTAACTTCTATTACATACCACTCCGAGTCTCATCATAAGGATAGTTTGCGACAAGGTCTCCTCCATGAAGATTGGCAGAGAGCACAAAGGGAATATCCATAATCCAGTGAATGACACCTTTTGTTTCAGGAGCGAGCTATAACAAAATGGCATTACCAGCAGTTACAAATTGATAATTCAACATAGAAACTTATTCAATTATGTATAGTGGGCTTAATTATTATCACATATATTGTGCAAGACATTTAAATGAACAGCAATTTTATTTTGGCTTCAGAGAGAACAAAATCAGTCCTTTACATCAGATTCATAATTACAAATTAAGTAGATTAATATGAGTCTAAAACTGGTGTAAATTAGTTGAGAATAAGACAGCAAATAAAGCAATCTCAATCTTATATTTCTTCCCATTATGGCTAAAAAAAAAAGCCTACAAAATTTTAAATCAAGGAAAACAAACTAATTCAAAATAAACGTTGGTAGGCTATTCTCTGCACAGAAAGTAAAATTACTTCATTTAATAATTTGAATTTGAAGACAGAATATGGTTATTTAGGCCACAATCCTATGGGACTACACTCACAACACTATATTTTCCAGAACCTCCTCTGAGGGTAAACACAAGAAGATAAAAATCCCTCCAGATATACGCCTGTAGATTTAAGGCTTAAGCTTAACAAAAATGCATGTATTGTATGTGAGAATAGCTATCTAGCCAGCAACGCAATTAAGCACAATACACAAGTGAATTTCTGGCAGTGGTAAAAATGCAGAATATCTGCAAGAATAGCTTCAAATCAAGGCAGAAGGCTACACAATCTCTCGCCTTAAAAATAAAAGATGTTTTGAGCGAGGAATTGTCTAAGGATTAAGCAATGTGGATCAAAAGAGTTCACTACAGCAAGCCATTTTGAGAAAAAATTCAAGAAGCATCAGATGGATAAATTTAACAAAATGAACAAACTATTTAGAAGAATGTGAATCGTAAAGACCATACACACATCTCTTCAAGGTTGCTACATGTCTGCTTGCATAAAAGGGAAGAGATGGGCACGTAAGTGACCCGATACTCAGCCCCTACTTACCTTAGGATTCTGGTCCACAGCTTTTTTCATGTTTTTCAGCAGATGGTTATTCGGGCCACCTTCTTTCTCGTTAACATAGACTATTCTATCAAGATCAGGGAAATTTCGGTTTAGATCTATCCCTTGGGCATTACTTCGGCCTACAAACCAGTCTTTAAGTTCACCGGGCTGAGTGAGAAAAGGGAACAGAAAGAGAAGGGAGATGAGTAGATTCAGGAGATTACATATCAAGCTTTATACGGGTATGTTTAGCCATGCAAATTCAAATCATGGGTTTATTTCTCACATTCTCGAGAATAAGGAGGAATCAAGTGGAAGTAAAAACTTCTGAAGCACCAAGAGGTGAGTCACCCTTATTTCTTCCTAGAACTCTGTGGGAACAAAACCAACCTCTGTTTCACTGAGGGTCTCGGAGGAGAGGATCATTCTCATAGTGGCAGATCTGGACTAAGGATGGGCAAAATTACCAGCAGCATCAGATTTTCCAGTGCCTGCTGAGTCTTCCCCTGAGACCTGGCTTTTCCCCATTGCCTCATGCCCATGCTCATGAATTACAGACCTTATCTTAGTGAGCCTCAGAGCAGCTGTAGATTTCTCAGCCAGCCACAAGGAACATCTGCACTTGTTTCAAAATTTCTCTAAATAGCTTCAAGGTAAAGAAGGACCTTAACTGTTATTTACCTAAGATTTTTATTTTTATGGTGTCTGTCAGCTTCGTTCACTGCAATGGTGACACTGAATAAAGATGCAGTGAGAATTTTTGCAAAAATCTTTTCTTTAAGCCAATTCCCTAAAACAGGTTTTGGGTTGCATTAAGGAAATGCCTTCAGAACGCACAGGCTTCCCTAGCTGGTCTCTGTAAGGTTTTAGTACTGCATAAAGTAGGTTTAATTTGATTACTGTTTTTAATCTTGGGGTATATTGAATCTATTGTCACACACTGTGTACAGGCTCAAGATACTTCAAAGTTAGAATAGCAGCACTGAAGCAAATTGTATAAATCAAATGTTAGGCAAACATGTAAAAGCAAGTGTACTTTGACTAAGGAGCAAAAGTTTCAAATAATATTATTATGGTATCTCTACAGAGAGAGATTTCAAAGAAGTAAAACGCTGCACCAATTTGAGGACAGCTTCTGCTTCGTTGCCACGAGAGGGAGACATACGACTGGGTATGAGTCAAAAGAGTTCTGTCGTTTTGGAGTTTTTTTTAAAGACTTCATGAGAATCAGTTAAATAAAGATCTTAATACGGTTACATTTGTTTAATCACAAACAAATAGTCACAAAAAAGATTCAACATTTCCATAGTAATTTAAAAAATAAATGCATAATACATACCAGAAGCTTTGTAAAACAGGATCCTATTTGGCCTCTATTTGCTAATTCTGCATTAACACATTACGTGTTTCTTGACTGAGTTGCCATCCTAAAATACATGCTAAATTTTCTTGACTAATACCTTAATTAAAGTACCTGAAATTTAGAATCGAAGTTATTCATATTAAAAAGGTGGCTCACAAAGTTTGCTTGTTTTGGGATCAAGCTCTGATGAATGTGACTAAATCATGTAAGTGCATTTACATGACAATATTCTTAAAGGAAACATCAACTTTCCCTCTTCTACCACTTTGTATACCATCATGTATAACTAGAAGTTACTTGTTTAGGAAGCAGCTCAGTCAGTGAACTCAGATGAAAGACTATGCATGAAACATAAACATTATATTTAAAATACAGTAAACTCACTCACAAGAGAGACGGCTATTTGTTGAAAACCCAAGCATGAAATCCTCCTTGTTAAACAGAACAAGCCTACTGTACTATTAGGAAATACTTCAGTTATGCTGTTCCAGTCAACAGTCACCACCAAGAGTTCATGTACCTGTAAAACTGCTAGTCCAAGTGTCATTAAGATCCTAAGGTTGACATAGACATTGATAACTATTCTTATATACAAACCTGGGATGCTGCCTTCTCAAAGCCATCCGGGTTCAAAGACGGCATGATATGGATACGTGTGCTATGGATCAAGTTGATAATAGTTTCATTTCCTTTCTGGTATTCATTACACAAGTACTGAGCCAAGAAGATGAGCAACTCCCTTCCGACAGCTTCATTCCCGTGCATATTCCCAACATATTTAAACTCTGGTTCTCCTGCAAGAAGGAAGAAGAACATGTCTTAGAACAACACATAAAAATCACCCATGGCCTAGACCATACAGCACACCTGTGATGCGGGTATCAACTGGTCACAGTATCCCCAATAAGGTAACAAGGCTCCTTCAGAAAAGTGGATTTTGTTTTTTTCCTAAACTCTAGCTAAACAAATAATTTATATTCAGCTGTTTGCCAAAGGCAGAGAAAGAATAGGCAGGAAAGAAAAGAGGACAACACAATATGCCAAAATAAATACTAAGCACAACCGTTAACATTATTACTGTTGAGACCTAATGGAATTGATGCCTCAATACTACAAAAGAGTGTCTTGATCAGGTAGTTTTTAAATATATAAACTAACACTAACAGAGCTTCTTATCTTCAATATATTCTCAAAGATTAGGCTAAGCTTATCACACTACACATGCATTAAATAGCAATTCTTTTACCAAAGCACCGCCAGCGAACAGCTGTTGATCCTAATGATCTGAATAGTCTTATTCAGAAGTTGCTTTGAATATTCAGCTCAGACTTTATGAAGCAAGTACAATAACTAAACTCAAAATTAATCTTTCCCATTTAATAGTCCAATAAATGGTCCAGTATTAAATATATACATAAACATTCCACATACATTAATGAATACATATATGGAATGATTACGCACATATTTAATGTTGATTTAATATATCTTGTATATTCATATATAACATTCCATGTATACTATTTATTTAATATATATTCCCTATACATTCGTATATCTATTCAATATATAAATAAGCAGTCCAATATTCCAAATTGCTCTTTAGTCACATTTGCATGACCCTAGACATGAAAAAACACGAGAGAGGTCTTACAGAGCTGTGAAGGATATACCTTTTAAAAGACTACATTTTGAGCCCTGATTCCAGAAAGGTTTTAGTATAATATAAACACCTGAATGAGATTAAAAGGATTGTCCAGGAACTAAAATTAAGAATATGCTGTTCTCTGAGTTGAAGCCCTTTTTCCTTATCCTTTTCCTTTTTAAATGCAGTTCCTCAGCTGTAACAGTTTTATCAAACATTCTGCTGATTACGTGCTCTGAATAGTCTTTGAACACACTTTGCAATAGCCTTTAGCACTATCACAGGGGCAAATTCAAGCCAGGAAGTGTATTACACAAACGAGACCTAAATAATTGCTAATCAAGCACACAGACGTATCTACTTACGACTCTTCAGTCTGTGCTTGTTAACCTTAATCCAGTGATAAGATGCTAGCAGACACAGGGCTATTAATACCGTGACTTCTTTCCTCCCAGCTAAAATGTTTCTGCACATATGGATTCATCCCTGAAATTTTTTGTCAGTTAGATACATTAAAAAGTTTTCTAGTTTCAGTGAAATAGCTTCATTTTATCTGATACACACAATGCCATTACAGCGACTAACAACCTCTGTTTCCTCTTTTAGCATTGAACTCCTATTTACTGTTTTTTCTTATCTGTTAATACCAGGGAATGCAAGAGATCTGATCACCAACACCATGCAATCAACCCTGTCCATCAACCCTATCCTATTAAAATAGATGGATACTATTTGACAAAATACGCAGCACTGTCTCATAATTACTATGAATTAACAGGAATACTTATCCATATGTATACTGGGATGCTACTTACGGGAAAACTGCTTCACAAGCTAACAGGCAAAGTTGTTACTGCAGTACGTGTATGAACTGTGGACGAACACAGTTGCATTCTGCATTTGTGGTTTTCCCTCGGACATCACTAAGGAAGCCTGAAGGAGAAATAATTTCTCCTGATTCCCAGCCCTGTGCATTAACCCCCTGGCTTTTCCACTTGAATTTTATAAGGCCTGGGTCAAATGAAGAAATAGAAACATACGTTTCCTACACAGTACTGCTTGCCCCCCTCCCCAAAGGATCATTAACAGTGTTTAGAAAGGTTCGTGAAAACAGGCATAGGGTCCATAGTGAACCAAGAGTCCGGCCTCATCTCCAGCGTATCTCTTCAGTGGTAATGAGCCATCTCAAATGAGCATTAAAAGCTAAAAGGAGTTCAGGAAGAGGTAAAGAGAGTCATTGGAAATATGGAAAGTCTTTTCTATGAAATGCGATTGAAGAAATCAGACCCATTTTCCTCAGGAAGAATAATGAGGGACAGTCAAATATACTGGCCATCGTGGCACGGAGGAATCTGTCTGGAAAGCAGCACTTCCCTAGACCACAAAACAAGAGACAGTGATTTTCAGTTAAAGGAAACAATGACCATTTTTAGACTGATAAAGAAAAAATAACATCACTTATAACATGAAGCGTGAAACCAGTATTCAAAGAATCCTGTTGGCAGTGAGGCGCCAGCAGAACTCCAAGTTTTGCTAACAAACCAAGAGTTAAAAAAACTAATCTAAAAGCGAATACAAAGGAACGAAAAGAGAAAGATAATAGAGAGCTGAATAACAGCCCTATTTCAAAACTTAATTTTGTGGTCATATTTTAGCTCCCCTGGGCATCTTCTTACTCCTTTCTCTGAAGCAAAGGAATCCATCTCCTATCAGTCCTCTGGCTGCAGAGAACAAGGCTGCATGGTCCACACAGGTGGGACCTGTTCTCTGCCAGCGCTGCCGTTTTCTTACCCCTGGGTGCAGCAACCGAAGAAATACTGGGTTTCTGCTCAATACCAGAAGATATTAAATTTCATGCGGTATCCAACAATTTTAGGAAAACTCTTCATCATTTCAACAGTGTAATTTACATCTACAGAACAATGGGAAAAATGGGTCATTCTCCTATCTAAACTTTGCAGTTGCTCCAAGGGAAACAAACTCGATTTTTACTGTTTATTTCAGGGGAGACAAATTAATGCTACAAGCTGGCTGTGGGGGAATTAGCAGTTTGGTCATTAGTTGTCCATGCCTATCATGGGCAAAGTTAAGGAGCCCATTCTAGAAAAAGGGACAATGCTGCTGAAGTCATTAGTTACCATCACAGTGCCCAAAAAGCCAAGGGAGCTCCCACAGGCTACTATATCTGCTGGCTTTGCAGGTAATGAAGCCCTTAATTTGCATTTGCATTTCTGCCTTTCGTGTTAGAGTAAAAACTGCAGCTCAGGGTGTACCTTCTGGAAACCTTTTTTGGAATCCTTTCCTAATCATTTTAGGCTCCCAAAGGAACCAGCTCCTTCTCCTCCACCCCGTGGGCTGACACAGACACCTCAAACGCTGAGGATGCCAATTGTCCAGTCCCTAAGCCAGCACTCCTCACTTTATGGGTGCTCTGGTCTACTCATTGAATATCTCCTGCCACACCATCTCTAACAGCTTCAGTCTTCTCTGGAGAACAGCCCACCCCATGGGGAAAACAGCCTTCAGTCACCTGTTGCTAGCAGGCTACTTAGAGGAAGAGCTGCTCCTCCCATTAATCCTTCATGAGCCATTTAATGCAGAGCTTAATCACCCTTCATAGGATTCTGTTATTGTAATTGCCTCACAGAATTATTTTTTTTTTTATGAAAGGACTCAGTAAATCTCAATTTGATGATGAACTTTTAAACAGTTTCTCCAAACAAGTAGACACACTCCTGTTCCACTGCAGAGAACAGGAGGTAGCTTTAAGTGAGAAGCAGCATGAAGAAATATAACTATTTTTTCTCATTTATTTGACCCTCTCCCCAAAAAAAGTAAAACTGTTTTAATGAATTCCCATGGTCCAAGATATGACAAACATAGATGAGTATTTACATTGCTTGAATATTTAAAATTCTTATTTAATCTTATTCATTTTCTGACAATAACTTTTCAAACTAATCTCTCACTCACAGTAGAAAAAGTATGTCTTGTGTAACAATGTGAGCATGACATTTATCAATGCTGAAATGTAATTTCATCCCAGATACAGAGGTTTGTGACAACAAATGAATGGGTGTATACTAACATCTTTTGGGGCAAGTCATAAGAAATTAAATGCAGCGATCAAGTTTATAAATATCTCAGTATCTCTGGTGAAAGCTCAGCCATCACATCATTATGGCTTTTAGAAGGCTTTTACATCCCTCTTAGATTGGCTGTGTGGTACATTACAACCTGGTAAATGATTGAGGAAGAAGTATTTTAAAATGTCGTGCCTTTCTGGTGCCTGACAAACATTGTGAAATGTCACCACTCGCTTCTGTAGTTACTGTCAGCTAAGGTCTTCTGCAGTTTCCTAGGAACAGCGTGTACATGATTAATATTAGACAGGTTGTCCAATTAAAGATGATTAACCACTGCCATTTTCAGGTCAGGCTGTATTTGTACAGTAAAGACGGTAATTTTCTAAAATGTAGGGACAAAAAGTTTAGCACCTACTAATTACATATACTATGAGTCAAGGTAATGTCATGCCACTAGTCATGGTCTAATGTCAAGCAGTTAACTTTGAAAAGTACAGTAGTTCACTCTTGGAAGTGCAAGCCATATGGAAGGAAAAAAATAGCTACTGGAAAGTTTAAGTGTTTAATGAACTGTTTTGCAAGTCAGCCTCAAAGACCCTTAAAAACTGGAATCCTTCTGCTTTCCTGTATTTCTCATGGAAAATCCAGTAACGTCTCTGAAATAACAGATTTAGTGTTTTGGATTACTTATAGTTGTTTATCATTTTTAATATGGCAACCAGTAAACTTTTCTTGTAGATAAATGGCATGGAAAATACCAGAACCCCTGCTGGCATGAAATTCATTCATTAAATGTGATTGAAGACTTGCTTATGCTCCACATTTTTCTTAGTAGTTCAAAGAGAAAGAAATTCCCTGGAGATGAACTACATGGAAAACCAAGGATTATAAAATAGGTTTCTCCTTTGATTATGAGAAAAGTAAGAGAGGGAAAGAAAAAAATAAATGAGGAGGTGTGATCAGAAAGTGAAACAATTAGGAAATTCAAATTTCTAACAACCTGTAAAGAAAATGTCTGCAACCTGCCTCAACAGCATTTCAATAGAAATGTTGATCTCCATGACTTGTGTTAAAATGGCATTGAAAGATAGAAATGCAATGCAGGGTTAGTTTCTAAATCTTTGTATAGGCCTTATATAATTTTAGGTTGACATATACTAAGACGTAGCGTTGGTCTAACCTTGCTGAAAGAGAAACCACTGGAAAGTTTCACAGGAGGCTTACACGAAAGCAAAAATGGGTCAATACGGAGGCCTTTGAAAAATCCAAATCTTTCACTTTCTTACCACTAACTGCTAGAAAATACACTGAGAAGAAAACAAGAGGAAAAGAAAATCAAGGATCTTTTGGCAAGCTCCTGCTTTAAATAAATGCATGCATTTTTTAACAGCTATGATTCAAGACTGGTCTCAAGCTTTTTTCGGGAAATTTTCTTAATTATTTGAAACACTACCACTTAAAGTTAACAGCAGCATCTGTACAGCACATTGAACCCAAGTGAAAGCACACAAAGAACAGCTATGTTTCTGCTGGCCTTGACACGAACAAATTAAGATGTGATCTGCATTCTACCAAGCATAAAGTCTGTCAGTTGGGCTTCAAAATAGGATCTTGTATGTCTTTGCGCTGGAAATTAAATCCTCCAGACAGATTACCTCATGCTCAAGGCAGTTCTTTCCACCAAAAAGGTTCTGCGTGACTCGATGCTTCCCTCAGGTTTCCAACAGCCCACCCTCACCCTGGCAGTTACAGAACTTGGCACAGCCACCCACGAGAAGTGGGCAAAGCATCTGCTCGGCTCCTCCGCTCCCCACCTACAGCTCTGCGCTGGCACATCCCTATGCTGATCTTCCCGCAGCACCCTGCGCTTACACTGAAGCGTTGCACAGCATAGCACTAATTCGGTATTTTGGGTAAAGCCCACTTGCTTTACCAGAGAGCAGAACAGTTTCTGCCTTCTAGCTTTGTGTTACTCCGCGCGAGCTGATGGCACTATCTAGTAGAATTGATCATGATTCTTTAAATCATAATAAATCTTTTGCAAAGCAAAACAAGTTTACTCATTTAATCAAAACCTTTAACTTAATAAGAAACACTGAAATGTGATGTGCGCAGAACCCTGGTTTTGTGTAAATGTGTTAAAAAGTGCTCTCTGAAGTTCAAAGCAGATTTAAAATTCATCAGAATTTTGGAAGTAATAAATAAACATCTATATATTCAAACAGATTAACCAGATTAGTTTTACATTGCATTGCATTTTTCATGCTCTAGGAGAATTGAATAGGACTTTGCATTTACAGAATTCATTACATCCTTACAGCAGCCAAGTATCATTAGTTCAGCATTGAAGGTGAGGTTCCTCAGAAACCAAACCTGGAATGAACTGTCCTGAACCACCCTTACCAGCCTGTGGTAGAGTATGAGACAGGTACAGTTTTTTCACCTCCCAGTTTTTCCTCTCCTTGCTAGGAAAAAACCCAGACCAAAACGTACCCCTGGGATTCTTTGTGGAGGACACTGTCAGTACAGAGATGACACAGATCACAGAATCACAGAATGGTAGGGTTGGAAGGGACCTCTGGAGATCATCTAGTCCAACCCCCCTGCCAGAGCAGGGTCACCTAGAGCAGGCTGCACAGGAACGCGTCCAGGCGGGTTTTGAATGTCTCCAGAGATGGAGACTCCACCACCTCTCTGGGCAGCCTGTTCCAGTGCTCTGCCACCCTCAAAGTAAAGAAGCTCCTCCTCATGTTTAGGTAGAACTTCCTATGCTCAAGTTTGTGCCCGTTACCTCTTGTCCTGTCCCCGGGCACCACTGAAAAGAGCCTGGTCCCATCCTCCTGACACCCACCCTTTAAGTATTTATAAGTGTTGATAAGGTCCCCCCTCAGCCGTCTTTTTTCCAGACTAAAAAGACCCAAATCCCTCAGCCTTTCTTCATAAGAGAGGTGTTCCAGTCCCCTAATCATCTCCGTAGCCCAGCTCTCTCTCTGTCTGCTGTGATGCTGGGTGTGGGATACAACTGATTCAATTCATCTTTTCCACTGTGCTCAGTAAGAGAGGGGGCTTTTCCATTTATAACTATGCATGACCAAGTGAATTTTCATTTCAAAGACACTTACTGTATCCCTCCAGTTTTGGTTGGCACATAGAGCAAAGATACTTTTTTAATCCATCATGAAAACAGACGTTCTGATGAAGAGAAAGTTGATACATAATTTAGACACGTATTTATGATGGTTCCTCATCAAGTTCACTTAACAAGCTTTCTCTCCTCAGCAAACTCTAGAATCTGCTTTCTCACTTCATCTACGAAAGTACCTGCCAGCAATCAGAGCACTTCAAAAGGACTGAGCTCACCTATCTCATTCCTTTTGCATGTAACAAACACACAAGAAATTTCAAAGCAAAACTAGTTCAAATGCCTGCTACCAGCAGGAGACACAATTGGGGTCTGCTTTTCCTCATGCTGATTTCATGAAGAGAAGAAGTAAAAGTCAGAAATAACCAATTTATATTCAGATCCTCTCTAAAGCCGAAGAGGCAGGCAGAAATACTGGACAAATAAGGTGAAGAAGGAAAAGTGAGCTCTCCCTTTTTACTGGAAACAAACAAACAAAGTCAATGAAAAGATGTAAATAATTCTTTCCCAGAAAGATATACAGGCCCAATTCAACATTGCCATGTGTCTTCCCTCCGCCAAATGGGTGGCCAAAAGCCCGTAAGCGCAGACACGAGCGCGCTCGGACGCTGTTTCCAGGCTGGAACTGACGGGCGCAGTGATTCCCCCAGCAGTGCCCAGAGCAGAAAGCAAATCTGAAGAGGGCTGAGGGTGTAAAGTCAGGCCAGAGTTCCCCCTCTGTAGCATCACGTCCCAGTACTTGCTGCGAGGCTGCAGTTCGGGAGGAAAGCGAGCTCGGGCAGCTTTCGGGGCTGCACCAGTATGTGCAAGGGAAGCGCACTCACAGAACCCACCTTCACCTACCAAAACTCTTTGCTTTTTTTCTCTCCAGGGAGAAAAGCTATTTATGACTGAAAAGGATTACAATTCCCATGGCAAGGACAGTCTGGGTCCTTGGGAAATATATTTTCTGTGCTTATGGATCTAGAAATAATTAGCAGTGAGCCCCCAGACTTCCTCCCTTGATTTCCAGGAGGATTTCTGAGGCATGGCAATGGCACTTGTTACTCCACATACTGGATGCTCCTTCTTTATCGGTAACTAGAAAATCATTTTATTCCACTGCTGTTTTGTCACAATCTGACACTGTGTGAAAAAACCTGTGGGCTGCAGATCTGCGATTCAGACAGATGATGCTAAAGTGCATTGGTCATTGCTAACAGATGGAGAGGGATAAAATCTCCCCATAAATGTACATCTGGAACAAGTCCCTCATGTAGACGACGTGTTAGAGAATAAGAGCATCTTTTGTGCTGGCATATTTATTTAGCTCTCCTTGCTTAGATGAGCCCTAATATTTACTGATCATAGCTTCTGTGATTATTGGGCATGGGGTTTACAGAAAGAGTTATAAAGTGTCTTTTTAAAATAAATTACAGTAAGAAAGACGTAGGTAAACTGTGAAAGCTAATTATGCTGTTACTTCGCTCCTTTGTGGAAAAAAACATATTAAAGATTGACTCGTGATGACTAAGAGAGGACACTATTTACATCAGAACATAAATTACGTGATTTATGTCAATATCTTCAGAAACCAACAAATACCCAGGTAACTTCTTTTAATCCTAAAACTATTTCAGCATCACCCTTTCGGTACAGAGAATTTTAAAAAACAGAATTCTGTAATTTCAGAAGTTAGGGTGGTTTTTTTCACCAGAAAAACTGCAGCTGCACTGTAGGCTTAAAAACCTGGTAAACTATATGAAATCTTGATTTAAAAGTAGCTTATTGATATCTGTTCTTTTGCTGCACTTCAACTCCAGCCTGATTTTAGCAGCTAATACTCTCTCAAGTTTCTGCATTTAAGGTATGAGTGCTATGTGATAACCAGCAGTAAAGCTTGATTGTACTTGTTCTTGAGACAGCAACAGTTAAGTCAGGTCTGTAGGAAGCAGCAGAAAAAAAAAAAAGGTTAAGTGGGTACAGAGTGATCAAGATTGGCAGTCCAACACTACATCTCAAACGTTGCCACACTGGGCTTCAGAACATTCCAATGGTACGTAAAATTTTATTTTAAAATGGTATTGTAAACCTTAATGAATTATTTATAGCCGGTTTAGGCAGAAATGCAGACCTGGATGCTTGGAGGGGGTCTATCTCTTCACACTCACGTGTTTGAAATACGGATACCCTTTAGAAACTGTCCCCCATGTCATCCTAAGCATTAAAAAAAAAAAGTGATGATTCCTAGCAAGACAGTATAAGGAGAGGAAGCTAAACTGCTACAGAGGCTAATAAAATCAAACTTGGTGCATAAGAGGAAGAAGTGAATCATATAACAGCTTGTTGACTCAAGAATAATGATGGAGACGACTGAACCAGCAAATCCTTTATCTCAGTAGAGATGGGAGTGGATCCAGAAGGCTTTCAAGAGAAAAGCCTTTAGATGAAGGAGCTTCAGACAAAAATTCTCATATGGATACTGACCCCGACACTGCAAGCCACAGCACAGCTGTATGGCTGCAAGATACAGAACAGCCTTCATAGCACAGAAACAAATGCTTCACAAAAAAAAAAATCTGTAACAGCTTTTAGGTCTGCCCAGGGACGCACATTCTCATGTCCTAAAAACAGGCCGATTTTTTCCTTATATAGGGAACAAACATAAAAGCTTTGTATCTTCTCAGCTTTCCTCAGAGCTTCTGCTGGGTTTTCCCTCCAAACAGTATGAAGACAGTTCTGCATTAAGAGACAGGAGAGCGGGGCACCTGTTCTCCATATGTTCTACAGTCAAGGACAATGGAAATCGCAATCCCATCCTTGAACAGCACCTATAAGTGCAGAAAGTGAACCGGTGGCTGAGCGACTAGGTATTTCATAATGAGCTCTATGTACAGCAATAGAGCCTTGTGCAATTTGATGTAAAATGAACTTACCCAGGGCTTATTCTCAGTGCAAGCAGAAAGGTTAGTTCAAAGTAACATGGCATGTTCCTCACAAAAGGGCGAATAACAGCCGTTTCCTACAATTATACCCACTATACCTCCAACATGCAAGGCACATTAAAGTGCAATGACCAGCAGGATCAGAAGCTCTTCCTAGCACTGCTGAATTATTTCTCCCTCTGAGCAATACAAAAAGCTACAGTAATCCAACTTTTGTGCTCCTTTCATCTCACTTGAAACTTTCTTTCTCCTTTATGTTACTAGCAGTACATCAGACAAGCTCTTTCCTGCCAATGCAGGAGAAAACATCATATGAGTGAAAATGTACTTGTCATCTAAGAGCAAATTCCTTCACTAATAAGAGTCCAAAGGGCTTTTGTTACTGCTATCAGTGGTATCTGGCATCAGTTTGAGTGTATGCACCACAGTTCCTGGGTAGTCATTTATATTTTTTAATAAGTGCATTAAAACACTAGGCGCTGAAATATTTTGTCATACTTCTGTAATTCAGACCAATACTGAAGCAGTGAAAGTGAGAGGCAAACTGTGCCCTACCTTTGAGATTTATTGCATTTTATTTCATTTTAAGCAAGTGTAGAAAGCTGGAGAGGTATAATGAAAAAGCATAATAAAGTCGGGCACTTTTTTAAAAGCTGATTTCATGCATTTCGTACCTTTATTTATTAACAAATATTCTGAGATTGCTGCAATTACTTTTCTCATACATACTGTCATTCTTCATGGCTAGAGACGCCATGAAGTAGCTAGTTAGCCAGACCACAGAGGAGAGAATAATACAGCCAAAAGGCATCTCCTGAGAAGCCCTACAGCTGTATTTTCACTTTGAAGTTTCAGGCATTTGGGGCTTTTTGAAAAGAAAAAATTCTCTAATGAAGAGAAATGGATGTCTAGGAAATACTAATTCCAATCAAATAGGAAGAACATCTGGTGTCTGATCCAATAGGCTCTTCAATCAAGGACAGTAATTCAACGAACTGGGGAACAGTACTGGGTAGAGTGGACGCAGTACTCTACTATTGTGTGTGTGTATGTGGGCATCTACATCCTACAGACACACGTGAATGTCCCTCATTGAGACACTCAGGCACCAAGGAGGTCACCCCCAGGTCATGAAAATATTTTTCATGTTTCTGTTCGCTAACATCTTCTTAGATGTAAAGCAAACTTCTAATTTTAACCAAAGGAATTGCATTTGCAGATATTCAAAATAATATGAAAACACAGATTTGGCACAGTTCACAAACAAAATCAAAACCACATGACTCCAAAGGAGAGAAATGGAACCCTTTAGGAAGTGACCCAGTATTCCCTGTCTTTAATAACCCCCTTACACCTTATGATGCAGTAGTTCATTCTTATTTAATCAAACAATCTGAAAGACAAGCCTTTTTTATCAAGTGATTCTATTTGTGCATTAAAAGACAAACTTAAAGCTGCTTGGATTGTTTGATAAAGTATTAGCTATCCAGTCTTTGCCATATTTTCTACTTCTGGTTTTTTTTATATGCATTTTACTTAACTTTCTCTTTCATCCTGGCTTTAACTTTTATGATCACAGCATGACGACTGCCAAAAACATGTTTCAGTATATTTTTCCCAGCTGTCTGCTGAGCCATAAAGAAAAAAAATAGTTATAATATGTAAAAAAATCTTTAAAATTGTGTTCAGATTATAGGAACACAGAAACGGGAAGGCAAAGGGACTGAAGATTATCACATTGTCCATTAAGACCACACTTAATGAAAGGCAACAAATTTGGGAAACAGCGGCCAGCATATAAAACTCACCAAGACATGCTACTAACCCAGCAGGTAGGAACAATACTTTCTACCAAAATCATCCGAGTGATATTTGACTTCACATGGCTCTTCTTCTAACCATAAAAACTTCCATATTTATACAAGAAAGACATTTTTCCTTTTAACGTTGCTAGTAGCAGAAACGGCCATTGCAATTATGCTGAGAGCTCAGTTGTATCAACTTTTCCCTTTGTTTAGGACTTGAACCAGTGAAGGACACTAAACACATGCTTTCCTTCAGCATATTAGCATCAGAGGGGTTAGTCTGGAACATAAAGTCAAGCACATGCTCTCAGGAGTTTGCCAGAATAAGGCGTTACGGTCTCATGCAAAAGCAACAACATCGAGAAGAGATTTTCCACTGACTCCTGGAAATTCTGGATCAATCTTTATTTCTGAAAAAATTCTTTCTGGATACAATTTTTCCATATTTGGTTTCTGTCCACATTTAACTATTTTTTTTTTTAAGCAAAAGCTTTCACCTATTTATAAATAATCCAGGGGTAAAAAACATAGGCCCTATTAAGACAATATTTTTTTTGCAAAGATACTTTCTTTCCACTTGTGTAACCCTAGAAAACAAATTAATTTTTCATGTTAAAATTCTCCAGGTGGCTTGTTTTCACTGAGGCCTTCTCTTCAAACCAGATATGAACCAGCAGATTTATAAAAGCTTGAGAACTCCATCTTGCACCAGGCAATATGAAATTTAGAATCATGACACTTTGAAAAGCTACTCCAAAGGTGCAAGCATCAGTGCAAGGCACATGATTGTAGTTGGGTGCTGGTGCTTAACCGTCTGCTCTGCAGACTCGTATCTGGTAACCAACTGTAGAAAAGCATAGTGAGTACAACATCCAGCCTTTCTTCCTCTTACTTTAGTTAAAAAGGGATACAGAAAGTAAAATTACATTTATATTATACTACTGCTATGCTAAGACAACTATTTCAAACTCTTCAGTGTTACAGAATGACATTTTTTTTTACAGAGGGAAAACAAAGCAGCCCTTAGTGAGAAGGCTATGCTGGGAACAAGCACGTGCCAGGCTCTCAGGGTACTCTTTATTTCCCCCGCTGGACATGGTAGTCCACTACTGTAACCCCATGAAAACGACAAACTCAAAAGCAAGGTTTGCTGATGAAATATTTCACATTGGGAGCAATGCTTTTATCACATCTCATGCTACTCAGAATGTTTAGATCCAAATAATCTACTCTACCTGTTAAAGGAAGCAGGATATGAGGGCGAACATAAGTCTTTTATGGCAAGAAGAAAAAACCCCAAAACCCAAAAGATAATTTCAGGAACCGTAAGAGTTTCCTGACTGGGAACAGCTCCCGGACTTCCATCGAGATGTTGTTCTGTCACGGCTGCATAACGTACAAACTACCAAACTAAAACAGAATGCCGTGTAACATAGGAAAACAGAATTTATCAGGCTTTCTGAGCTATGTGTTATACACGCCTGTTATGAACAGTTCATGCTTTGGTTTACAGCTCTTTCCAACCAGACAAAAATAGTCCGACCACGATATTTTTTTTCCCAGAAAAAGACAAACTCCTATTTTAGCTTGCTTGTCAATGGTGAGTTGGTTGAGTCATGTATAGAAATATGAAAAAATCAATATAGTTCACTGTATTGATCACTGAACAATGGCTGGTTTTTTTAAAAAAAAAAAAAAAAAAAAATCATCGGTCGGAGCCAACAGCCCTCTTTCCCAACATGTGTGCAAGCAGGATTACAAGGGCCAGTCGCAGTGCAGAAAGCCACGCAGGGATCTTAGCCATGGGTTACTCAAAGCTGCCACCCCAGCAGTGCGAGACTTTCCATACAAGTATTAATACTGTTATCACGAATCCTTAACAGTTTCCATGGCAGGACAAACACCACCGTGCTACCACTGAACAAACAAAGATTGTACCAGGTCTCAGATCATTTCCTGTCTAGGCAAAAGAAGAAAAGAGAATAGAAGCATATGGCAAGCACAGGGCAGGTGATGATCTTACCATAGATCTCATTAACCCTTTTTCCTCCCTTACCTTGGGGAACTGCTGTGACAAAAGTAAATATTATGGAGAAATCTGAAGAAGGGCATCAAATCATGGCCTCTGACGCTGTTTTGGGGAAGTAATTTGCTGCCACGGATGTCACCATGGGAGTAAGTACAAGGAAGGCGGTTTGAAAATTTGTTCAGTGGACAACAGAAGCGATCATTAATGGCTCAGAAGTACAAAGTAATATTTTAATGTTTACTGATATTTTGCCAGTTAATGTCTCCACAGCAACAAAATTGAGTACCAAGCCTAAATGATGCTCCAAGCCTTTGGACCCAAAGACACCTACAAAATAGGCTGAGTAAACAACGTTTAGCTCAAATAGAAAACTGAATATGACTACATTTTTTCTTAAGGAACAATTCATTTTGCGATGTGACAAAAAAAACCAAAACACAAAGAAATAGAGAGGTTTGTATAAGGAAAGCAAGACTGTCCAAAATGAAAATCAGTTCATTGTACAACTAGTATAAAAGCAGGTGAATTTTGGCAGAGGGAGAAATACATAGCACTCTCTTGTCACCATACTGCAATTGTTCCTGTGTATACTGTTAGTATGTTTCCACTAAACAAAAATTTAAGAGCATGATTATAACACTTTTTTGAAGTCTGGGCAGCTGTACTGCAGAGCTCTTTCTTCAGGGATTTTCGGTACAAAAATACCCTAACAGATGTCATTTTGGTATCACATCGATGCGCATGAGAGAAAGCAGGATGACATGTGATGTTCAGCTGCTATTTGCTTATCATTGGGCTTTATAGCTATATGTTTCTATTTAAAGGAAGAAAATGTGCTACCTTATGGCTTTATTTTAGGATTGCTGAATTGTGATTATACCCACACAAATCCACCCACAAAGGAAAACGCAAGTTTTGTGAGAAGTAATGTCACACCTAGTGAATATAACATATTTTTCAGGCAAACTAGACACAACTAGAGAAGAGAATGTGTTTTCATTCTGCCCTTTATGTGTAGTTTCATTTAAATCCCATGAATATTCAAAATCTCAACATATAAGAGTGAAAGACACGTATTTTTTTTAACCAGGTAAGTGAGGATGACAGAGAAGCTAGTAAGTTCCACATGGATATTGTATATGCTTCTCCTGCTAGAAGATTTTGCTTTAAAAGTATCTTTCAAGGTTTATCATTTTTTTTTAAAATAACTAACTCCTGACACCCTTTGTAGACTATGCCCTGGTCTGATGAACCTTCCAGGATACTTTTCTTTACCACTTCGACCACTATAGCAATTCCTTACACCGAGCTACTTGATACAGCTGATGTAGGTTTCTCACTGCTATTTTCTTTCACTTCTCCTTTAATTTATAATCTGCAAAACATCTTCCAGTTCTACACAAGCACCCCATCTTGGGGAAGAAAGGAGGACGTAAGAGCATGAAAGCGATGCCGGCCCTGCCTTTCACAGCTGACCCCCAGATCTGAATCAAGATTTCAGGATGCGGCCGTTCGAGCCAGGAATTGGCCACGCCACGTGGAGGGCCACCTCTCCAGTGTGACACTACAGACAGTCTGAATTAGCTGTCATGACCTAGAGGAGTCTCAGAAAGGTGACAGTCACCAACAGATGAAATTGTGCAGCTTGACAACACAGTACCATCAGCAGAAAAAAGTGGACTTGCTGTTCACAGTCTCCCACTGTGGCTTATGTGTATTGAAACCCTCTTCCCACACAGAGTTTTTAGACCTTTTCCCTGAACTCCAGCTCTCTTACGAAGTGGAAATCCTAGCTAGAACTAGACACAGTCTCTTCTTCCTACAATTGAACAACTTAAGAGTCTGCAAGCATCCTGGAGAGCCAGTATCCAAGCACCTGTCAAAGGAAAAGGTGCATGCCACAACAATTTTATTTTTAAACTGAATTTGCCTGCTAAATTAATCAGTAAGATAACAAATGCTGGTATTCAAATTTATTATCAAAGTCCAGAGTCACACCTTTCTTAATATGGAAATTAGAGTCTGTTTCTGTTACTGTTTGAGTCAGCAAACTCAAAAAGCAGTTCTGGCTTTTTTGAAAGGCTGGAAATATTAATTACTGAAAAAAAATAACATTCTATAGAACAGAGAAATGTTTTAGCACATCTGAGATTTGACAAAACAGTGTCAAACCAGGTTACTTCAAATCCTGTGCCAAATTGTCTATGAATTAAAGACGGGTCATTGCCTAAAATAATCAGAGTCCAGTCCAATGCTGCGCTTAAACCTGTTTCTGACAGTGAGCAGAAAAGTAGCCTGAACTAAGACTAGAAAAGAGCTGGCATAGAAATCAGCATAGTGGTTCACAGCAGTGATTGATTTATTTATTATTTTTTTATTTTATACTTCAGTACACTCTTTTTCATAAAAGGAAGGCCCAGATGTTTGAAAGTTCAAACCTCCACACTTCAAACATATAAGCACACATGTAAGAAGTATGTGGTTAAGACCTGGATAAGTAACATTTCCCATTTTTTAATGTTGGTTTGTTGTTCTTTTTTTAATTACATGTGGTGCTAACTGTATTACTTCGTACAGAAAGAGGATTTTGCTCTTTGGAACTTTGCCGTGCTGGACTTTTTGTTACGGTTTAGTTTGGTCGTTTTACTCTTTCAGTTTTGTGGTATGGGATTGCTCCATTACTCCACCATCTGACTGCAACTAGTTGCCAGGTATAAAGGAATAACAGACATAAAGATGATGGACACGGCTGAGTATGGGTGGCAGCAAACCTCAGAAGCAGCAGTCTACTGGTCTAATGAGCACCCATGTAACACAGAAGTGCCTTCCATAAATAATTCACTCTGAAGATACACTGTTTTCAGGACCACTGTACATTTCAGAGCACTAAAGAGGCAAGAGAGATTCCCCTCAGAGCACATTTTGTATGTTAGGTGTATCTTTCTGTCAAATATAAGAAATTAAGATTTCACTTTGGCATCAATATTCTATGCCTGGAGATACTGGATACTGAACGTGCCACATTTCGCTGGCACGAATTCCTAATGCTATTTTTTTCTTGCACAAACCCTGCTGTAGGTAATTTCAAAGAATTATTCTGAACACAGAATACTTGGTAGCAGACCAAGCTAAACTCCACTTTCTTCAGAGGGCCTGTTCAATGCAAGTTTCTACACTGTCACACTAGTGACAGCCATTTAAGGATCCTGACAACTTTGTCTCCCTGCTATGCAGGGGAGGCGAGATGTGGGATTTGGGTTCTGCTCTACTCTCTGTTACATGGTGCACTTCAGTGGCCTTTAAGAGGATTTGCACCATACCTTAGTTTTTCAGAGTCATGAACACCTACATACAGCAGAGAGAAGACAGAATTTATTCATATACACCCCATAGTATAGAATCATAGAATCTTCATGGTTGGAAAGGACCTTTGAGATCATCGAGTCCAACCATACACACACCAAAAAAAAACCCTATAATCTCTGCCACTAGAGCATGCCCTGAAGTGCCACATCTAGACGTTTCTTAAATACCTCCAGGGATGGCGACTCAACCACCTCCCTGGGCAGGCTGTTCCAGTGCCTGACCACTCTTTCAGTAAAGTAATTCTTCCTAATATCTAATGTAAACCTCCCCTGCCACAGCTTCAGACCATTTCCTCTGGTCCTGTCATTTTCACCTGGGAGAAGAGGCCAACACCCACCTCTCTCCAACCTCCTTTCAGGTAGTTGTAGAGGGCAATGAGGTCCCCCCTCAGCCTCCTCTTCTCCAAGCTAAACATGCCCAGCTCCCTCAGCCTCTCCTCATACGACCTGGTCTCCAGACCCCTCACCAGCCTGGTAGCTCTCCTCTGGACACGCTCCAGCACTTCTATGTCCCTCTTGTACAGAGGGGCCCAGAACTGAACACAGTACTTGAGGCGAGGCCTCACCAGTGACGAGTACAGAGGCATGATGGTTATATATACCATATATGGTTATATATGGTTATCTACCAGAAAAGCAAAGATTTAGACACTAGGAAGAGAACCTATGACTTGTTACCACCATGCCTAGCGTACTACACCTAATTTGCCCTTAAATCTCTCCACTGGATCTATGCATTGCAGAAACTATCCACAAAGCAATGAAATAAGTATGGGACAGTTCAGCAAGTCAAAAGCATCCTTATCAAGGTTTACACAGTAGCTATAAATCCTTCTTTACATCACAGTGCACACAAACTTTATTTCACGTCATAACGGGCTTGAAGCGAGTATAGAAAAATATGCTTTTTCTCCTTTAAAAATTGTAAGGCTATGGTATTATAATTATTTTCACCAGCCATTTCACGTATTTACGGTGTTGCATTAAGACAAAGTATGTTTCTTCCAAGAACTTCCAAGCACTCGTCTTCCTTCAGAAACACTTGTGGGTTTTTAATTTATCTTACCCTTTTGCAGACAGTTAGAAACAGAAGAGAAAAAGAAGCATATTTAAACTGCTAACTTGGAGCAGAAGCAAAGAACACACCTTAAAAAAATTCTTAATACGAAGAAAATATTTAATACATGCTAAAATTTTCCACTGGAAATCACTGGGGAAATACAAACGCTGCTGTGCTCCTGTAGCACTTACATGTCCTTCAGTCTGGGGAACGGGAGGCCAGGATTTCCTGAGGTTGAAATACAATGCAGAAGATAACCACACTGGACTTTTTCCACCAAGTCAAGTTAAGTCCAGAAGTTATTGCAGACTTAAGGCCTACAATGGCCTACAAAGGGTCTACAAGAAAGCTGGTGAAGGACTTTTTAGGATGTCAGGTACTGGTAGGACTAGAGGGAATGGATTAAAACTAGAGATGGGTCAATTCAGACTGGACGTTAGGAAGAAGTTCTTCACCATGAGGGTGGTGAGACACTGGAACAGGTTGCCCAGAGAGGTGGTGGAAGCCCCATCCCTGGAAGTGTTCAAGGCCAGGCTGGATGGGGCTCTGAACAACCTGGTCTAGTGGGTCATGTCCCTGCCCGTGGCGGGGTGGGGGGGGGTGGGGGGGCAGAACTAGATGATCTTTAAGGTCCCTTCCAACCCAAACCATTCTATGATTCTATGATTCTACTTCAGGGCGAGTTAAGCTAAGCTGCTGTAAGAGGTCGATTAATAAAGGCAATTATAGAGAAGAATACCAAACCGGTATAAGCTACCCCAGGCAGACAATAAGATGAAATAAGAAATAACATACCATGTCAGCCTCTGAAAGGCGTGAGTTCAATTCTGCTGCGAGGCTCGTGAGCGAACAAAGGGAGTATCTGACAGCATCGCAGCGGCTGGAAAACCGCTTTGAAATTCATTCACTTACCCAGAAGGCTATTCCATGATTCAAGCTGATGTTTTTGAGAACAGCAAAGAAATACTTTGAAGAAATCGGAGGTCCTCTGAAGTAAAGGGGGAGGGAAAAGGAAGTTACACTGCACGGGACCCAGAAAGAGGGAGGACAACAGGCAGAAGGTGCGAACCCGGCAGCCTGCGCTCAAACAGTGCTCTCTTCTGGAGACAGAGAATTAGAGGTGCCAGGTGCTGAGCAACCCGGCCACATGGCCCTCAAGCGAGCGGTGCCTCAGCGCTGCATGTTGCCAGTCCAGTCCCAGTGCCACCCACAGACTCGATGACAGGCAGCACCAGGCCACAAAGTTAATGTTTCCATGACCTCGTTGTAACCTAGTGACTGTGCCATCAGCTTTCCAACACCATTCACCCTGCGAGATCACACCACCTGGAGCATCCTGCTGTTTCCACGTCATCTAAAGTTGCAAAGAATTGTTATTAAAGTTGTTATTACATTGTAATTAAAAGAAAAAAAACAAAAAGGGGCGGGGGGGGGGAAGTCTTCACTGGCTTATCATGCTGCAGACCTAACAAGACGGACAAGCAGTTGCCTAAGAACAAACAAGGAGGGAACACTTCTAGGAATTTGCTCATATTTGTTTTCATAATGTAATTTTCTAACTTGAATATTGCTAGATGTTTTTCCTGTCTTTTTTTTACATGACTATTTTCATATTTCATGTTCTCACCTTTTTCTCATAAACCATCTCCTGACTATTAAGTTTACACAAGTTTATTACTTTCTCTCTGATTAGATATTCAACACTGAAAAGTAGTTTCCATATGTGACTTCACCATCCTCACCCTTTGGTTTCCACCCATCCACCCTGAAAAAGATCCCATTTGGCACAGTAATCAGCATCTATTCACTGAAGACCTGTTGGACACTCAAGACAGCAGCAGCTATGTCTCACAAGTTACTGCCAAACTAATATATTTACATTTATTCTCTTTACGGCCTTGGCAAGTGGTAAAGTATAACTCATGCTTAGCCCCCCAGGGGACCATAATGTTGTGGCTTTTTAAAGTGCTAGGAACTGATGGAACATCACATGCATTGGGACAATGATAGGAAATGTATTGTCCCAGTTTATGTGTCAAAAGGTGAAATTATTCTAGCTGATACCTCTACAGGCTTAGTGCTTTAAAATTACACATTGCTCTTTCTGAACCATTTTTAACTTTCCTCTCTTACATTTTTACATTATATCCATCATCACAGTATTCTTACCCCTGAAAAAAAATCCTGCAACCAACTTCTAGTTCCACTTAAGCAGCTGTGCAGTACGTAACTGTTTGTACAAAAGCCAGCTCGTTTTTCCATTGTTGTGTTGACTTTACTACCCAGGAACAATGCATCCATCTTTATTATAAGCAGAATAAATTCGAATTAAGGAAAATGGATCCTTAATAGTGATGTTTTCGTCCATAATATGGACCAAAATTATGTTTCAATTACAGACCACTCTCAAAAGTCAAATTAATCAAAAAATCATCTACACTGCAATTTCACTTTTACTAGAATTATGAAGAGTTTTGCCCAGTTCTTTCTCTTCTGATCATTCTAAAAATGATAATGCTTAATAATTAACTAAAAACACTTCTTAATTCATTTCTTGCATTCCATTTATCAGCGAAATGTAGTACCAGAGAGTCTCTCTATAAACACTGCTTATGATTCCTGGTTCCTGAGGAAATCCCACAGGTTTCAAACCATAGTTATGACACTATGACAACATTACGAGTTGACACGACAAATACAGTTCAGCGCTTACGTGGGAAAAATCAAACGGTCAGGAATTTCCTTCTAGAAAGGAGTTCTGATTAAAAAAAAAACCACACAAAAAAATACAATAACAACACAGAAAAGGAAGGAACCTTTAGAATTATAGTTAAGTTTCACATTAATTTCCAAAGTTTTCCTTGAAGGAAAAAAAAAAAAAACCATGAACTAAATCATAGAAAGTATAATTATATTAAATTTCACTCCTTTAATAACTTCCATTTATTTTAGTTATTAGGAAAATGTGAAAAAATCCATTTTAAGACATTTAATAATGTAGTGGCGTCAACAAGACAATGAGAACAGTCAACACCAGCTTTGTGATATCAGCTACGAACATTATTTCATACAAAAAATATCAAGGAAAACTTAATAACAGCACTTCAATAACGTCATCAGCATCGACAAAGCAAGATGTTTCCACAAAGAAGATTTCTTTGTTTGCCTATTTCCACAGAATACCCGGATATTACAATACCCCCAATCCCATTGGGAATGAATGCCTCACATTGTTAAAGATCCTCTCTTTCCAAGGGTGCCAACCTCCAGATTATTAGGAAACATAATAAAGTCATATCTGTCCTCGTTAAAAATTCTGTGACATTGCCTTCATGAATGGATTGTTTATCCTGTCCCTCTCCCCAGATTTCAATTTCAACAAGATACTGCATGAGGAAATCTTGTAAATGGAGGTGTGACAGCAGCATGGACAAGTTTAACCTACCAAAGTGGGTGAACAACAGTGATGGAGATGCAGGTTTACAGGCTACACAGGCTAGCAATACAAATTAGCACCCAAAAATCTTAGTCATCTCAAAACACCCTCAGGAAAAGCTCTATTAACATAGAGGAAAACCCTCTACTAACATATTTTTATCAACACCATTGAATTCAGACACTTGAATAAACCAAGTATAAGTTTACTTTCTCATACAACTGCACTTTTAGTTAATTGGTAGACACCTTATGAAGGGATGGGCCCATGCCTATCTTTTCAGAATAAATTTGTCCTTCACACATATATAAGTAATTAAATTGTCTTTGAATATCGTCTTAACTCTTCAGCAATTTTCGAGTCTGTTCAAGTCTTGGTAAATAGGCTTGCCATGATCCTTCAGAGTAAACACTACTGAACAAATCTCACAACATGGACAGATCTTTTTAACTGGCATCAAAACACTTCTTTCTCTTTTGATATAGCCTACAGAAAATCCTTCCTAGAATAGCGGGCACTCAGCAAACATTTTCTGCTACTGCATTATGACTGTTCACATAGCAACACACTAACACTCTTGGGAGAATTTTGTTTCTTTTTGTCTAAAGAGCTTTCACAGACTTTAACATTAGGTAGATTCTTTTATTTCTTTTCTCTATTTGTAGAGAAATAAATAAAACAGTTATTCAAGATGCACCATATGCCTCTAACGTATCTGCTCTTACCCCTTCAATACATGAGAAAGTTTTAGAAAGTTACCTTTGATATTTTTGTTCCCATTCTCTAAGACCACTTCCTTTTAAAAGTTATTTATGTTTTTCCCCTTTGAAATTACTGAACAGCAAACAAAGCAAGCTCTTGACTTGAACACAGTTTGGGCTTAGTAGATCCTAAAGGCTTTTGAGCCCAATGTGAACGCTTGAAATCCTGTTTTCTGAGGGTATCATTCATTCTGCCACCTACCAATGGTGTTCTGGTTTGCCTTAATCCTCTGGTGAGACAGGACCACTGTGTCTGCAGAGTTACAGATACCGGCCTCGCTCTTGGAAGTCGAGCAAGCAGGCTGACCTGAAAAACCTCCCCTGAGCACACTGTAATTTTTACAGAGTTGCCATAAAGTTAAAAAGATCTTTTTCTATAACATATAATAACACTTGAAGTTTTGAAGGATGGGTCAACATACGCCAGGAAATCACCTGCAAAAAGACTTAATAAACAACTGGAGAATTTTGATAAACCAAGAATGGCAAACCGAGACATGAATTTCAACAATACTTTCATGCTTAGATCTCCGATTAGTAGTTGGGTAGTTTTACATGATTATTCATTCTTATTAAAACTTATTTAACCAAATCTTCCTCCTAGGTGAAACCTTGCCACTATAGAATGAAGACCTGCCCCAGAGGCTTGACTGATCCAGGAAATCAAGGAATACAAATAAAAGAGACAAGATTTGTGATTTTTCATATTTCAAAGTCCAAAAAATACATTTTTGTTTTGTGAGGATTTGAAAATAAAAAGTAGCTTTGGAAAGGGTTTCTTGCTTGTTTGTTTTTTGGTGTTTGTGGTGTGTTGTGTTTTTTTTTAATTCCCCCAAGAGCTTAGCAAAACCGATTGTTTTTCAAAGTAGTCTGAAATTATAATTGCTACTAGGGATAGCCAAGGAAACAGGAAAGAAAAATCAATCGGAGTATCAATTTTGCACACACTGCGGACCATTAAAGCTTTGCTAATAATATCAGGAAAGGCAGAACATCACAAATTAGCTATATTACTGACTAGAAACAAGGGAGGAGCATGAGCTTTGTGTATTGTATCTGTTGTTAAACTGTGTACACTGTTTTGACATAAAACAACCTACAACACAAGATCAAGCATAATTGTATGCTAATTTATATCAGTATATTATCTTCAGATGATCTGGGATTCATTCGCTTATCAAACAGAAGAATTAACAAAATCTCAAAATCACTGGCTGCTCCTTGTCCTGTCCTGCCCTGCCCAGAGAAGGGCAACCAAGTTGGTGAAGAGTACAGCACAAGTCTGATGAGGGTTTGAAGGATAAACCTCCAGCGTTTAGCCTGGAGAAAAGGAGGCTGAGGGAAGACCTTATTGCTCTCTACAGCTCCCTGAAAGGAGGTTGTAGCGAGGTGGGGGTCGGTCTCTTCTCCCACGCAACAAGTGATCGGTCAAGAGGAAATGGCCTCAAGTTGTGCCAGGGGAGGTTTAGATTGGATACAAGGAAAAATTTCTTCACTGAAAGGACTGTCAAGCATTGGAACAGGCTGCCCAGGGAAGAGGTTGAGTCACCAACCCTGGAGGTATGTAGATGTGGTGCTGAGGGACATGGTTTAGTGGTGGACTTGGCAGTGTTAGGTTAACAGTTGGACTTGGTTTAAAGGTGTTTTCCAACCTAAGTGATTCTATGATTCTGTGATAATAATTCAGAAGTCTCCATGAGACTTCACTGCTGTGGCCGATGAATGCCATCAGTGCTAGCTGAAGAATGTTAAAATTGAGTAGTTACCATCCTTCTTTTCACATTTAATGTCATTGCTTTATGAAAAGGTAATTGCAGCATGAATATGAAGGCCTGGAAATTTTACCAAATACCTAGTTTTTAATGTGGAATCCTATCTAAGATAAGGACTAGCATAAGTTTTTACTAAATTTACTTTCTCATCTTGAGTATTCAATGAGCTTTAAAGGTCAGATCAGCAATTACCACACTGACCAGTGCACCTTCACTTCCACATTGATAAGCTTTTGCTACGGCTCCCAAGAAACAGAACCTCTACACAGCCAATGATTGAGAGATCTGAATTTTTCCTTTCTACAAGGACCTTTTGGAAGATTTTTGATATAAAATGTACACGTACACATCAATATACACATGCAATCATGTATGATTTTAACTGATTATAAGCTATTTCATGTTAATAATGGCTTATGAAGGCATACATAGCCCACCCTCTTGTCTCACATCCATAGTACTTAACAGTGTAGGTAATACATTAAAGTCTGGATCCCTTGACGTCACTGGCAAAGCTTCAGTGGACTTCATTGTGTGCAGAACTGAAACCCATATAGATTTTCATGACATTTAGTTTTGACTGCTTTACTGGAAGATGCATTCATCACTGCAAACCAGTTAATGGGAAAGCTGGAAGAAATAACCCTTGACATACATTTCTTGAAATGCACTCAATGGGCTTCTGATAAACTGTTTCAAAAATTAAACATGGTACCCAATTTGCCAGGTAAACACAAAGAGAAATTATGCTGCATTAATCTCAATGTTTTTTTACACAACAGAGAGTAACACAGGGGCAACCAAAGGGAAACTAACAGAAAAGGATGATGACCGCATTGAAATCAACCTATCCCTCACCTAAAGCAATCGGAGAGAAAAGTTTGATCCACACTTCTGTTGAGTCTGCTCATGAAAATCTCAAAAACCAAATCAGCATTTCTCTATAAAAATATTAATGGTGAAAATATCACAATATTTCATTCGCTTCCTTCCCCTCCTATAGACTAGGCAAGACCCTGTACACTTACTGCCTCTTGTACTCCCAGGCTCTTACTCTCAGTGGTTTCTGTTCAGACACTAACAGCAACGACAAATCCCAGTTTATCACAGACAGCAGCAACCACCAGCTGAACCACTGATGTCATTATTTGTCTATTCCTTTTATGTATCTAAATGTAAACATGATTTCCATCTCCGTTCAAAGTTTTGAAAGGGACATTTAATGACAGAGCTACAAATGGCACAGAAGGATCCTTGCCTGTGGTTTCTCCCTGGCATTTTTAATGTACATTTCCTTTTACAGCCACAGCTGCTTCAATTTTCCTGAGATTCTGCTGGAGATCCTCCTACAGAAAGGGCAAGTTCTGCTCTAAACCACAATGTTAAAAACAGATTGCTGACTAACGTGCCATGTTCTTGTTGTAAATTACAGCTACAGCTTCCCTCTAGATAGTATAATCTTGATACACGCTATAATGCAGCCTTAAGGCTGGAGAAAACTGAATGTCTACAGAATCTGCAGCAAAACCACATTTTCTGAAGTCTCTTCTGTTTCCTCCCCTGTTTTGCCTTTGCTGTATTTTGAGAGGCTGCTTTTAAAAGGCAACTGCAATGATAAAGAAAAAAAAAATGTGGAAAAAAAGAGATAGTGAAAAGAAAGGAGGAGGAAGAAAGGAAAGAGAAGAATGTTTTAAATGAATCCCTGTATGAAAAAAAAATATGCGGTTCACAGCCTTCCAGGATGCAATGAGCTTAAATTAGAACTGGGAGCTCATAAAGGTTTCAACCCACATTTTTTTATACCAGCAACAGGGTAAGGGCCATCTAACTCAATGTCCATGTAATTGATTTTAATAGAATAGTCTGTGAAGTGCTCCCAGATGACAGGCACCAGCAATAAGCAAACTGTAAGTTGTTCAGCTCTGGATGCTCACCTGTTCTTTGCAAAATACAGCTCTCTTCCTAACTCTGGTTAGGAGAATGATGCTCAAGGTCCTGACTCACACCAATCTACTTTATGCTGAAAAAAAACACGAGACCTGCGATATAGCAATTTAAAGTAAATATTGCCACAAAGCGAATAAGGAACTTATAGAAACACCATGCTCTACTCTAGCCAGTACTTACAGAGTGCACGAATACGAGCAGAAGACAATGCCTCATTGCCTCAATGTCATTAGAGAGGACACTAAAGAACCCTATGCAGGACCTGCAACAGGAGACTCTACCTCCTCCAGCCACGACAAATTCATATTTTTGGTTTAGACTATCCTAATCCCTTCAGGTCCTGAAACGAAAAATGGATTGGACTGCACTAATATCTCCAGTTTCTGTGGTGTTTGGGCAACACAGCCATCAAAGGATTCCCTCTCACAGATTCCTGCAAGCTATGCAAGCACTCTTGCTCCAGGGTCCCAGAGGGTGAACTGCGGGAGAAGCAGAACAAATACCTTTCTCAAAGTTGCAGAGGAAGTCAGAGATGTAGACGGGCACTAAATCTTTGTCAAGTCTTAGAATAATACCTAAGCACTCCAGAGTGACCTTATATAGTGATTTCAATGGGACTACTGGAATAGCACTGGAATGCCATGCAAAGGTGCAATTTACCTGGGATGAAGTTTACAAAGCATAAATCTAATAGCAGCTCTGTTTACATTTAAACTGAGCATTTCTGGAGCCTTTTATTGATTCTTTATACATTGATTTCGCCTTCTGATGAGTCAGCTGCTTCTAACTACAGTTTTCTGAAATTGCCCCCACAATATGGGATTATATTATATATATGGGAATATATATATATGGGATTAAAGTAACCCAGTCAATACAGAAAATGTATTGCTAAAATAGATTTATTGGATCTACAGATCTATGGCAATGGTACTGTGAGAAGAACTTGTCATTAGCCATTTATAGCTGCTTATATCAAATGCATATTTCCACATCATTAGTTTTCAAGGCTACCAGTAAAATACATGATAAATTGATCAGTGTTCATTCCACTTCACATTAACATTAAATTTAAAGAATTGGGTTGAACACTCCAGACAAAAAAGCCTAGTTGCAACTATTTCCATTTCAAACAATACAAGACATCAGACTTTGTAACTCAGTATCACATTAAGTAGCTCAAACACTATTCCAGATGGTATTGTTTCTCGATTTGATCCTCTTTCCTCACACCAAAATAACCTGTGAATAGTTTAATCAGCTGCAGTAGGCTCATTTAAGTGCTATGGAAATGCTGCAAGAATGGAAGTGGGATTGTTCAGCCTGGAGAAGAGAAGGGTCCCGGGATACCTTATAGTGGCCTTCCAGTACCTGAAGGGGGCCTACAAGAAAGTTGGGAAGGGACTGTTTGCAAGGGCATGTAGCGATAGGACAAGGGGCAATGGCTTTAAACTACAGCAGGGTAGGTTTAGATGAGACATTAGGAAGAAGTTCTTTACAATGAGGGTGGTGAGACACTGGAACAGGTTGCCCAGAGAGGTGGCGGAGGCCCCATCCCTGGAGACATTCAAGGCCAGGCTTGATGAGGCTCTGAGCAACCTGATCTAGTTGAAGATATCCCTGCTTACTGCAGGGGGGTTGGACTAGATGACCTTTAAAGGTCCCTTCCAAACCTAACAGATTCTATGATTCCATCCTTGGAAATGAACGAAATGAAGTTTAAAAAAAAAGTTCATTCCCAGACCATAAATATTGATATGTCGAATTTCAGTATCTGGAGGACTGAAACAAACCAAATAACGTGAAAGCATGAAGTAGCGTCTGGCCAAAATAGGCAGCTCCAGAAATTAAGCTTTTAAGTATAAATAATTTTCAAGAAAGTACAACTTCTGATTATAAAACTGGAAACCAACAATTATGGCTTTGCCTACATTGCTAAGGGCACCCAGGAGACCTCTTGTGCCATGTGGCGTTGGTGGCTTACACCCTCGCTCCTCAGGGCTGGTCCCTTCTGATCATCCCCGTGGTTGGACAAGGCTGCGATGGGCCCCACCAGCTGTCTTTAAGAAGTAATTACTTGTGGGTTTACCTAGTTCAAAGCGCCTGCAATCACGTGAGGGCTGTGTCACAGCCTCTCAGGCTGATTTTAATAGCAACACTATGAAAGCGTGTAGCATACCCTGGGTGTGTTGTGAGAGTGGGCAGATGTATGTGATGCTGCGAGACATGGCGAGGTAGCACTGGAAGACTGCTCAGGGATAAGGGCAGCAAACAGTGCTGCGGCGGTCCTCTCCATATCCCCGTGAGGTGGGTTTAGGGGTGAATTCATCCCCAAAACTGCACCCAAGCTTTTTCTCAGAGAGAACTGCATGACCAGCTTCAAGAAACACATCAGGGAGCAAACTGACTTGCAAACAAGCAACTGGGGCTTGAGAGTGGGCTGGGGAGATAAGTTATTTGGCTTTCTTCATGTGCCCTATATTCATTCTGACAGAGTTAAAACAGAACTAAGCTGTAAAAACATTAAGCATCAAATATAATAATTCTAAAGCTATTTAAAGGAGCTAGAAAATCCACAGCTATGTATTTCTTGGGTCTTGCATTTGAAGGGAAATTATGTGAAGAATTTCTTTTGGCATCAAAGTGGGAGTTCCGGAATAAAAGCCTTAAACCTAAAGATTTGTGAAATACATCCCAAGTCTTCATTTCATTTTATTATTGTGCTACAGAGTACACCACCAATATCCCATGAACTTCTGTGGACAAGTGTTACACAGCTGCAGAACGCCATGATGAACGCTCTTCATCGGTAACTTCAGAACATGGGTAACTTGAGAATGCAAAAATGCTTCCATTCCTATGCTTTCATAGCGTTTATCATCAAGATTTAACTTCAAATACTATTAAGTCTGTCCAGGAGAACAAAGCCTCCAGCTGCTGTTCCCCCCAGTCACTTTTCCTACGATGCTCAGCCGCAGACAAACCTCTACACGGGAATTCACGGGCTCAGACAGGAACGTTTTCTGGCTATTATTTGGTCACTCTTTAACCATCCATCTCTGTCTGGGGAAAAACTCTTGAGAATTATTAAGTATCATGATAATAACTATCAAAGAAAAAAAATAGTGAAAATTTATGAGCCTCTGAGGAATGTCAGCACTGTCATGTAAGCTCCTTTGGAAGATAACTCCCACTCCAGAGTGGTATTAAGAAAAGCAGATGAAGACTCACAGCTATAAATAGATCAAAGATAAGGTTTATCTTAGTCTCCACAAACTGTCCTTCTTATCAAATACTTTGCTACAAAATATGTTTTCAATGGTATATAGCCAAACTAACAGAAAATATTTCTTCTTGAAAGCATGGACTCTGAAATAACCTAGAGGGGCTCTGTTTGGTCAGACCTTATTTTGTTCATTTAACCCTACTTTTCCTTAATACACAATACGATGAGCAACATGATCTCCTGCTTGTTCAAGGCGGTGGAGCTGCAGCTCCCAAGCAGTTTCCCAGTCTACAGTGAAAAGGCTTATTTTTGAAAAGCGAAACATGGCTGCCTCCACATACACACCTGAAGAAACATGCAAAAGTGCACGTTTGGGCAGTGAATACTTTAAATGTGTGCTGACTGAGTATAAAACAAACTCCTGAAATTCCCCGTGCCGCTGCCCAAAGCCCCGCTTCATCTCTGTACGGGCTGTGACTTTTCAGAATACTTTTCGTGCACGAGGCAGCTTTCCAAAGGCCTCTTAACTCTTGTAACTCGTCTTACGACCACAAATCAAATCATGTTGGCCAACCCTTTCCGTAAGAGAACTGCACCTTTAAATACCACTAATGCCAGATGGTCTCAGCATATAAAGCAGCATGAGACAACATATTAATGCTACTCAAACAAGCAACTTGTGCTAGCAGCAGACCAATGAAATCAGTCTCAGGCTGCTAAGCCTCTCTGTCTCCATGGCAACATCTATTTCAGACATCTCTTCAATTTTCAAGTCAGATGAGCTTGTTGGCCCTTAAACTTCTCTATTCAGGGGGTCTTCTGTTCTCAGGTACTTTTTCACTTTGTACTGGCTACCTTTATAATACAGAACCTATTTATATCAGCTGCTCCATGGAGTATCAAGGAACACATGCTTCTCTGCTTCTGCTTATTTATAGATTTTTCCACTAAAGATTTGTACTATAAGACTTACACTAAAGATTTGTACTATATATTTCCACAATGGATTTGTTCCCCTAACTGTAACACATGGAAACCTTGCAATATAGATGTCTCTGTTGTGACTCTACCTACCATCACTGGAAGAAAAGGGAGAACTGATCCCTTCTTCATACTCCTCTGCTATCAAGGCAGATTTTTAAACAAACAGGAAAAAACGTTTATCTGCAGCTGGTAAACAGAGAGAGAAAATCTTGACTTCTCCTCACCATATGTCCATTAGTATAGCTGAGTCAGCACAAATATTGGGGCTATTTGCTACTAGGAAAAATCTGACAGGAAGCAAGTAGGAACCGCATCATAAAGGTAAATTAAACACTGAACCACATGCCATCTATCAAGCATATATATATATATATTGGGTATGTGGCATAGCCACATGATAATCTGCAGCATGGAAGACGAGAACCTAGGCACGTAGATGAGAGCCTGAGGCACAGGAGAGGATGTTCTTATCCAAAAAGACACAAACTACACAGCAGAGCCAGGATAGAAGCCAGACATCCTTCATCACAAGACCACTTTTCCTCTCAGTGAAACAACTTCCTACAACAACGTTTAAAGTTTAAACACGTGATAGCCCAGCTCCCAACCCCACAGCTTTTTTCTCCTCTCCACCCCAGTATGTGCTGGTGTCACCAAAAAGAAAGAAGAAATTTCATTCAGAAAAGCATAAACTTAGATCACTCATTCCTCATCTGCAGGCTATTACAGAATCAAAGCCACATTTAGGCCTCTTTTTTAAGAGCACACATGCAAGTTGGCTTGAGCATTAGAAATTAGAAGCCTCCTGCTTATAATGAAGATTCAGTTGTACAGCTCCCAGTGACTTCAGTTTGATCTGTTGGCGCTCAGCAGCTGGGCAAAAGGAGAAATTAACCCCCCATCTAGTTTATATCAGTTGAAAATCTGACATGGAGAGTCAGTTTACCATAGCCATAAAGCTCCCTTTGAAGTGATGATCTTTTACACATGTAAAAAGTTTATGTTTAGGTTGTAGACTCATCCTGATTTTGCTTGTAATTCTAAAACTGTGCTTTTATGCAATGAGCCAAAATACAGAACCAGCCAAAACTACAAAACCTTCAGTTTAGCATCAGAAAAAAAGGTTAATTTTGAATGATAAATGTGCAAGGACTACACCATTCATAACAGTGAAAGACAGCAATGTATAACTGAACGACAATCACACCGTGGGCTCCCTTTACTTTTGAGGGACACAAAAGTAAAAGGTCATTTATATGACACGTCTCGCAGCTAGAAAGCTCACACTTTCTCAATACCAAAAAAAAAAGTTTACTGGATCATTAGATTGGTGTACCAGCAAGGATGCCTTCGCCAAGAAAACAGCTCATTAAACCTTGCCCAGTCAGATGTCCCATCTGATCAAACAGTTCTTTCCAACCGGCTTTAAGGCAGAGCCACACCTAAAGGTAAGTATTCAAAATGGCACACGGCGGCTGTTCTCGCTGTAGGCAGGCCTCTGCAGCCAGAGCAGTATCTTACTTTCGTTGTAAATCAGGCAGCTCATGCCCCATGGTCGTCGACAGCTCCCCGCAAAGAATGACTATCTCAGATTGCTCCGTGGGACTTAATTTGTGAATAAACAAGATTGTCAGGTTTTGCTGATAATTCAATATGAACAACTACCAGGAAGCAGCTACTGGCTTACACAGTCATAAATGTCTCACTTCAGAAAAAGAATGAATTAAAAATAAGTCTTTACTGCCTTCAAACCTCTCTCTTACCTGACCATTGTTGCTACACAGGCACGTTTCTAATGTATGGCCTTGCATTGACCCAAACCCCTCTGACCAATCACCCTCTTACCTGCTGCTGTCATGGGAAGACATGCCCAGTGCTGATCCGGCCAACACAACATCCATGTGCTGCAAGAAACCTCCCTCCAAAGGGAAGGACACTACGGACCAAGACCACGCTTTTAGTCTAGTGCCTTCATCCCTAGCAGTGCCCCCGAAAGGAGCAAGTAAGGCGCCACAGGACAGCTATCATGTCATGGTAAATACCACCGTTTCCGTATAATATGGCAGAACCCTGATTCCAAAATCCCAAATCCCAGGAAGTCAAGCGGTTTTCTCCAGCACTGTTGTTCCACAGAGCTCCTCACCCACACAGCACCAGCTTCCAACCTTAAACCTGAGATAACGCATGCAGATCTACGGCAGCCCAAAGAGCTCAGATTGCTGTCACGCTGCAAAACAAATCTCCCTACCCCGCTACCATCTTACCTTTTAACTACAAAGACCCTTGGCGTCTTCGTTTAGCCTCAGCATAAAAGAAAGTAGGCTTCCAACTAACAATCTGATCCCACTGAACCCTGGCTTTTGATTTGCAACTTACTCTAAAATAAAGTATACGAAATATACTCCCTTTACTCTACTGCTCTCGATTCTACCCGTTATTTTAACTAACTGATCCAGAAGCCTTGAAGTACACACTGCAGTTTTCACTTTTCCTTCATTCCACAACATTTTAAGAGAATTCAGCTACAAACTTTCTTTCCGGTTTAATTCCCAACTCAATGGGAAAAAATAAGCAAGAGTATGTGGTAATACCCACATGAGACTTTTGTTTTAAAAGAAAACATAGACACAAAAAAAAAAAAAAATGTGAAATGACTTTTTCTTTTTTTTTTTTTTTTTTTAGAAGGAACATGAATTAAATAGGTATGAAGACCTAACAATATAAATTAATCTGCTGGGAAAAAAATCAGATAGGGTTTATAAATAGTATGTTTCACAAAGCAAGCGTATAAAGCACACCAAGGTACTTCAGATGATGACACACGAAAGCTGGGATTCATCAGGACTTAACCGTAAGCTCTTGCACACGTTCCTAAGTTAGAAGCCTGCCCAGTGTCGGCTCCTCTTATAGTCCGTGGAGAAAATGGATGTTTTCAGAGGGCACTGCAGCCCAGCCAAGAGGTCCACCTGCTAATCAGCAAAGAGAGATTATAGCATGTAGACTTCTGAGTCATGTACCATATTTGAAAACAAAAATTAAGTGGAATGAATACAGAATTAATTCTAAATTAGTTTTAAAACTAATAGCCTAGTAGTAACTTCATCCAACCAAAACTTCATGTTTATTAGAAAATAGGAAGACGAGTCTTGCAATTTTCACCCTCTGTGTAATTTAAAGGCTTGAGATATTGATCACTAAATTATAGAAAAATAGACAGCTTCTCCCAAATAAAGTAAATTAAGAATTAATATAATAGCAAAGTAATTTTTGGATAAATCACATGATTACAATTTACTGCCTTTAACAAAACGTCTCACAAAATCTTAGGAAATCACTGTGCTTCATATATTTCTCATCGATTCTCTGGAGTTTGCATTAATGTCACCATAATAAAACATCCCTTTAATGCCAACCAACGACAAAACAGGCTCACCTCCTGTTTTCATTGGAAACTGTTGAGGCATTCTGCGGATGTGGGAGGTGATGACAACTTTTGCCTTTAAAAGAAATTAAAGTAATCGACTCTCTGAAAGGGAGTGGGATTGTCAAAACCAGCCTGGGTCAGACCAACAAAGTCTGAATGCTCTGCATACTCAGACTAATTTTAAGCCTGACAAGCAAAACAACTGCCTTCTGTACAGCCATGTTTATTCTTAATGATCACAGCCCTTTTTACTACAGCTTAGTTGCCCTTTGTGTTATTCCAGCAAATAAAAGAGAAACTTTTGACATGCAGTAGCTGGGATCTAGAGCATTTTTGCAGGTAGCACCCAGCCTCTCTCAACCCTTTTTTAAATGGTCTAACAAAAAGGGAAGTCTTTGAATACCTCAGCCAGTGAAGCAATTTGGAGAAAGGGTATTGTATCTCTAGGAAATACTGCAGAGACTGGCTAGCAGTTAGCTGTCTAACCACGCTTACTGTGAATTTCCATTGACTTCAATGGGAACGTGAGCGGCATTAATGACTCGCTGCAAATGTGATCTAAAATGCGCTTCCGTCTCCTTGACTTTCACCAGTTTTCTGAGCACATCTTTCTCTTGGTATTCTACACCTCTGGTTTTAGCTGAACGTTAAAACTGAGATAGGAAGGTAGGATGAATTCAGAAATATTTTTTATTTAAGAAAGAAAAATCTATATTCAAAAAAAATGAGTGTTACCAAGTACATTCTAAAAAAAAAAAAAATAAATATTAAGTTATTCAAGGCTCTTAAAAATAAAACAGATGCTTTTAAGAAACTCGCTCAGCACATACAGCCAGCCACCTTGCTGCCAGCAAATCCTACAGCCCTCTCGAGACCTGCGCAACCTACAGAATCTGCAAAGGACACTGGACACGCCGCTCTGAACACAGGCAGCATTAAAATCGTGCTGCCAGAGACTACCCCAGCCCAAATCCTGGCTGGGAGACTCCAGGGGGACTACCCTAAGTGGCACTGTGGCCCGCAAAGGGATTTCACTGGAAAGTTAATTACAGCCTCTCAGTCTTCTGAAGAATGAGTGAAGTACAACCAGCCCCAGATTTGCACCCCCAGAAGGCGAGCCAGCAGCGCGTCCCCTGCGGCGTTTGATGGGAAAGCCAGAACGTCCTCACAAGCTCTGAAAGAAAAATCTGTTCCCTGATGCACAAAGGGAAGAAAAATCCAAATGCAGGCGGCTATGTGAATAATAGGTCCAACCGCGTTTTATGCCGCGTTTTCTTTGACACATCCCTGCGGAGACACCAGCAGCTGCCCTGCTCACGCTCTGGGTTGGGCGCTGCAGGCGCTCGCTGCCCCAAGAGCGGCTCACCTTTAAAGAGGATTGCAAACGTAAGCCGTGAGGGTAGGAGAGAAGCTGAGCCTCAGCTGACAGAAAAATGTGACAGCACGATGTGGCCAGCACAGCATCTCCCGTACTCCTCATACAAAGTGCTTTGCTTGTACCCACCCATTTACAGCCCCTACCTTTAAGCAAGACTCGGTGCACTCGCATTTAGCGGCGACCAGCCCCGTATCCCTCCCTTCAGAAAGGGAACGCTAAACAAGCGGCCATTGATAAAAACCGATGTTTGCTTAAACCTCAAGCATGCAAAAATTAGGTTTGCTCTCTAGTACCTAGAGTTAACAGTGAGCTCTTGCCGTCTTCAATTTGTGTTAATGCTCTGCAAAACTGGGAAATATTACCAGGGCCTATCAAAAGAGCTCACAAGATTTTCACTCGCCAGTTCCAAGCGCAAGGAAAAGAAGCTTTACAATATCAAGTGCAATTAGTTGTAAGTGATAAAATTAGAACGGGCACATCTGATGACGTCACTGTAGCCAAGAGACGAGTTACGTGTTCTCTAACGTCACCACTGCCAGAACTCCCTGCCGCCAGCCCGGGCGCTGCCTTTACCCATCTGAAGCAGGACAGCCCGCAAGACCCACGGGTGACACCGAGAAGTGGGTGTCCCCCCACTTCTCCTGGGCTACCCGGCTAAGGCCACGCAGCAGATTCCTGCCCACACCGGGCTGAAATCACGGCAGCCTCCCACACGCTTGGTTCTTCTTGCTGCTGCTGTTTTTCAAAGAGTAGCAATTGCTTGCGGTTCTCTGGAATGGCTGCAGAGTCATTTAAATCGCAATCATTTAAAAAAAGATACTAAAAAAAAACAGTCTTTTGTGCAACGGTGAAATACAAACATTACGAGCGATAATTATTTTTTTTTTCCTGTGAATTTGTAGGGTTTACTTATCGCAATTTCTTGTCACAGACAGTATTTGCTCACACGGCTGGTGCCACAGCTGAATGAGGGAGCACTTCAATGACAGAAGAAAACCCTTGGGTACGCTTTCTGTATTAGCGGGGAGATCTTGGATTTCCCCATTCATTAATATACAGGGGAGGCATGATTTTCACTTCCCTTTTAGTCATCCTTTAGTTATTTTGCAGGAGGAAATGGCTCCAAGCACTGCAAAGCTGGAGTGAGAGAAGCTGAGAGCCTGAAGTTGGGAGAGTTTTGGGGGGCCCAGTACAGGAATTGCAATCTGGGAAGCCAAGCAGCTTATTTAGGCTCAGTGCCAGCACTGACCCACCCAACCCATTTCCTCGCCGTGCCAAGAGGGGTCTTGGTTAAAGTGATGGGTCCCAGGATTAACGTAACTGAGTTGCACCTCATAAAATGGACTGAAGTCGCACCCGCGGGGTCCTGCACACGCCCCGAGTCACAACTGTGGTGCTCACCTCACACGCGGCGTGCTCCTGCCTCGCCGGCTCACCACATCTTGCTGTTGTTCGAAACCGGAAAGTCCACAGTATGCCATTTTATAGAGAATCAGATGTCTCGCTCAACTACCAATAAACCTCTTCCTTCTATTTGAAGTATTTGTAAAGATGCTTGTGGGAGGAAGGATGAACAATAGACCCATTAAAATTGAAAAAAACCTCTTCTAAATCAAATGCTGTTTTGAAAAAACATTAAATACTTTGTCTCCAAAATGACATTATTCTGATATTTTCGGGATTTCTGTTTGCTTTGCTTTAGCATGAACAATTTGACTTAAAAGTCACAAAAATTTGCACATAATTTTGTTGTCACAAAATCTGTATTTTCATCCATCCTCTCTCCCCTCCATTGGATGCAAAAGTAATTTTCAGATCCTGTAGCTGTCACACACATAACCAGTCAATTCGTAAGCCTCACTCTGAGGATTTCTTCACAAAACCAAACACTGAAAAATAACCACTATAAAATCTTAGCAATTTATTTTCAGAAAGTAGGAGGTGAGAGAAATTTTTACCTGCAATTTTTTCATGTAAAGAGAAAAAAAAAAAAACAACCTAGGAATCTTGAAAGTGTCAATATATTTCATTTTCAGGTTTGAAGTGAAGCGGTAATGGAGGGGACTGGTCTCGCACCCCCAAAATCAATGGTACAAATGAGTCAGAAGTGGCAGCATGCCTAAACAAGTGGCTGAACATTAACGGAGGAGGAACTGCTTTAGCCATTAATCAATTCTAAATATATTTCACTGCTGTTAAAGAATGCAATCTTGCGCCCCAAATGAGCTTAGTTATGGCAATAAAAAAAGCCTCAAGAGACCCATCCGTTGGGTGTTTGTTCAACAGAACATCAGATACCCAAAGCAAGAGCCCACTTCCTCTCTCAGGAGCAGTCAGTATTCTCCTGCACCTGAATTAAGGCAAAATGTTGTTTACTTTGTCCCAGAAAGAATCTCTGCTTTACTGTCAACTGTCCTCTGTGTTCCCTTGGTGCATCATCAACTTCCCACAATCTCTTTCTCCTCGCTTTATCTCACCTCGCCGTCTGCCATCTTCTATCAGCTTTCCCAGACTGTATTTTCTCACGTAATCAAAGCCCCTCCAAAAGGTTCTGGGTTCACACCACAACTTCTACACCTAACCACTGATGCGGTCTCATCCAAGTCTTCCTCTGCCTTAACTTTCTAGTCCCCATCAATTCAAAGGTTATCTGCATGGAACAGCAGCCTCAGTATAAACCTGTTTGTTAAAGTGCAAATATCTTCAGCTCTGGGTTTTGCTTCTCCTTATTCAAGGGCTTCCTTTCCATCAGCGACTGCAGGCTCCAATCTCCCATATGGGTATGGTGTTAGCCTAAAGAATCTGCTGCCACCAAAAAAAAAAAAATTGCAAAATATTAGAACAAACTCTGGCACAAACCAGAAGGGACACAGAGTGGTCTTCACAGAGTGGTAGAGCGGTCTTCAAGTTTGCAGAGAAGGCAGCACGTTCTCCGAGGATTTAACGTAGGATCAGAAACTTTAGGCAGCCTCACGCTTCCGGCATTCAGCACATCCCTGGGAATTGCTCCGTGAAGGCCATGCTCATCTTCCCAGTGACTAATCTGGGCTTCCAAGATTTGCCAAGACACTTTGTATGCTTATGCGAGAAACCAGACTGGCTCATACGGAGTCATTCTGGTTTCCAATGCAGTATCAGCACTTTAAAAAAAAAAAAACAGCCTCATAATGTATATTTACCCCAGCAAAAGATGAGGCCTCAATGATTCGTCCTAGTTACTTCATTCACTAAGGATTTGTTCCAGCTGCTTTGGAAGTCTAAAGCACTTTTCTAAAATTTTTGTGTTTCTCTCATGCATTTTTTTGAAATATTGCACATGTATTACAAAATTATTTTCAAAGTAGCTGATATTGTAAAATTAACATTGATTTATATGCTTACACACGGTCAAATGTATTCACACAAAGCTGCATGGCCACGCAATGCGCATGATTATGCCATGTATGCGCAGTATTTGATTTACTCAGTACAAAGCCTCTTCACTCAGTACAAAGAGTCTTTATTGATGGTCTGCTGACAGTTTCCTGATTTATTTTGTCAGCAACTTGCTCACTAAGTGAATACAAACATTTTTTTTTGTTTTCACAGCGGCTCACTAGATAATTCAGGTACCATCCCTGCATACTCACCAGGCTTCTAGAAGCATGAGCTCTCTACAGACCATAAACTTATAAGTCACACTGTGTATTTCATTTATACGTATACACACATATATATACATATATATTTTAAAATAAACCCTGTGACACTCAGGATATCTTGTAGAAACAGTTTATGTTCAGGACTAACAACTTCTTAACCTGTCATGAAAAAAGAAAAAATAACTACGTGCGTGGCTGTGAATCTATCACTTTTTAACAATAGATGATGATAAATCAGGTCCCGATCCTGCAAGCTGTAATCACACAGAATATCCTTATTCCTGTTGTCCTCCTGGGAATCAAGCGTGGATGCTCAGAGTGAGCGAGGGTCCCCCCTCAGGTAAGAGCTGCAGAATCAGCCTTGTATTTCCTGCCAAGGCCGGTACAAGGCTCCACTTCTTTTACTGCACAGCTTAAAAAAGCTCACATAGAAAAATAAACAGCGCTACCTTTTACTACACAGTAGAAGAAAGGGCACGTTACTAAGTAGAAAACACCTCAAATACAACCGTAGGTGCTTCGGCTCCTGAACAAAGAAGCAGGGATGTTACCAGTGCCTTTGCAATTATTTCAAGGAGCGCAGCCATAAGCAGGCATGGGCTCTGGCTGGTTGCCCTTCCTGAAAAGACCCTGAGTTTCTCTCATGCCCCACTGCAGACGGCGAAAGCTGCAGCAGCTCTCCGCTTTTTGAGAAATGCTCACTACCTCACAGAATGAAACCCAGGATTTAAAAAACAAAACAAAACAAAACAAAACAATGAATTTGTTCTGGTTCAAACCCTGGTTAATCCTCTGCAAAAAAAAAAAACAAACAGCATTTTCAGCATCCACCACTAAAGATTGCCAGGACTCATCACATTCCCTGACATGTGATTCAGACACTACAACATGTGGCATTTTCGTCTATAGGGCTGCCTTTGTGAGGGACTGAGCACATTCTAGGAAATGCTTGATGTTCACTGTGGCTTACTTGTGGACAGAATCCATAGGAAGTTTTCTTTTCTGTAGTTTGTTATCGCTCATTGATATACAGTTGGATTCTCTTTTGCTTGGGCTCAATGACAAACCCTTTCTCACATCACTGACACCAACAGGAGAAACAGCGTGTCTGTAGGAAGAGCCACGGCCCCATCTCGGACAGCACAAAGTGCTCTTTTTCTCCCCGTTTCAGCCGGCTTGGCAGAAGTGCCAAATAAATGAACTGTAGCGACTGTCCCCTGACAGTAAAGCAAAGTCATAATAATAATTGCATATCATTCTAGCATGCAAATTACATAGTGGCAATAGATTAATTCTGAGCTTCAGGATCACCCCTAATATCAAGATGACAACATACTACAAAGAAATTTTTCAAATTTCACTGCAATTCCTACATTTTTCATTTCAAGACAACGCTTTGCTACCTTGCCTTCCTCTTCCATCTTCCTTATGTCCAATATCCTATGACCTCTAAGTTTTATCAGTAGCCCTAGCGCAGTCGTTAAAAATGTAAGCCCCTCGAGGATACAAAGCGAGGTTATATTCAGATCATAAAGCAGAACATTAAGCACTAATTGTACAGAACAAATCCTGAGACCCACAGCAGCCGCATCTTCACCTAAAAATCACGGACTTCCAGACCTGCTCTGTAACCTACCAAGGGAAATGTGAAGACACGACTGCAGGTGGCTTATGGTTGGACCTCAGGTACTGAGCAGCTTTCAAGACTAAGCCTTTTCACATCTAGACCTAAGAGATACTATCAATTCTGCAACTGGAAACGATGAAAAATGCACACTCGTAGGCGTAAAACAAATGCACAGTGCCAATCACATCCCCTTCTATAAAAAAAGTCTCAGACCCCAGTTACACATAACCCCATATCCTCAGACGTCTGTGCGAATGCCCGCAGCGTGCCGCGGTGACAGGTTTCCGCAGGCAGCCTGGCCGTGTCGCGCAGCTCGCACGGGCATGTTCATACCCAACGCTTTCTCCCCGACCGTCTGGTTCGTGCCAGGGAGCCGGGAGGCCAGTGCCCTCCCGGGGAGGTCACCGCCTTCCCTGTCCGCACAGCTGCGCCAGGTGCTCGCCGGCAGAGCCCAGGGGCGCCCGTTCATTCCCCGCTACCGCCGCATCTCCTGGCGTTTCACTGCAATTTTATCGCGTTTCTGTATCCAACCGGGCGCCACATCCAACGGCGGCGACGTGAAGACGCTCAGCGCCGGTGCAGCCGCCCGCTGACAGCGACTACAGCGAATATTTTAGGGACAGCATCCGCCCGCTGCCGCCGCACCCCAGGCAGCAGCCCCGCTCCGCTCCGCCCCGCCTCCACCCGCCGCCAGGTGCGGGCACGGCCGCCGCCCGCCGCCCCCCTTTACCGGGCTCATGCTCGCCGGGGCGGTCGGAGACCTCGATGACCAGGAGCTCCCGGCCCTCGGCGCTGCGCCCCACCGTGTAGATCCTGCTGATGGCGGGGCACTGCAGCCAGACGGCCACCAGCGCCTCCCGCAGCTCGGCGTAGCGGTGGTACTCGAAGGAGATGCCCTCCTCGGCGCTCAGCCGCCGCCGCCGGCTGGCCGCCCCCGCCTCCGCCGGCTCCGCCGCCCGGCAGCCGGCGGCCAGCAGCCCGCACAGCGCCAGCAGCACCCGCACCGCCATCCCGCACGCCTGCCCGCGGCCCCGGCGGGAGGGAGGGAGGGATGAAGGGAGGGAGCGGGGGGCGGGCGGAGGGGCGGGGAGGGACCGGCCGCTCCGCCCGTCTCCGCGGAGGGCGGCGGGAGGAGCCAGAGCTCCCCGCGGAGGGCGGCGGTGGGTGCGCGGCCCGGCGGAAGGCGCTGAAGCTGCTGTCATCAGCCGGTCCCCGTGTCCAGAGGGAGAAAAGCGTTGGAAGAATCCCGGGGCGCGATTTCTGCATCGCTTTGTGTCACCTGTGTGGTGAAATACTTTCGTCCTGCACGGCGTTCGTGCAGTCCCACCGAGCTAATCCACTGGCAAAAACCTAAGGGAACAGATGATAGCTGCTCCGCGAAAGATTCAAACAGTATTGCTGCAGAATAATACAAACGTATTTGATTGGCCTCACGGGGAAAACTATGAACCATCATCTATAAGGTACCCCTGCTCATCATCTATAAGGTAGCTTTGCTGCATCACAGCAGGCAAAGGATAAAAAGCAAGACTTCCTTTCTGATACCGAGAATATTTAGAGAGCACATCCCATAATTGTCAATGTTCTGGTGAGGAACCATTCACAATATATCAATAAATCACAGTCTCAGATCACAGATTGCAGATACTACAGGACTTCTGAAGCATCTGTTTTTTCAAGCTGTTTTTATAGGCATAGGTGTTCAGACTACGTCAAAACAGTCTGGAAAGGACAACTGATAAAAGCAAAAGGCTAAATGCTAAAGAGCAACTTCCATATCAGGGTTTTTTTAATTATTATTAAAGGACACAAGGCTCACTGGAAAATTTTGAGAAGTTTGGAAACCACACATCCAGTTCCTCCCCCTACAAATAGAATTTTGTCCCCAGTAATTTAATACATGTTTTGCGCTGATCATCTAATCTAAAAGGGTGAGCCTGTGTAACATCCCCTTCCATCACCAACTTATACTGAATCAATTTATAGGAAGATTTGTTAATAATGCTTTGTGATCCTATGGATATTTTCCCAAATTATGGGTCATCCAGTTCCAACCAAGAAGAATGGAAATAATGTCTTTTGGGAGAACATCTTCATTGCAACTTGGTGATACACCAGCTCAGAAACTCATCCGGCACCTGAAACTCGGACCTGAAAATGCTACTATGTATAAATACTTAGATATCTATTTATCTGTGCATAAATACTTACATATCTATTTATCTGTATTCATCTATACTTTTCATCTTTCAGTGTCCTGACTGTCAGTCCTGGATTATTTGATGTGTGACCAAAGGTCAGCTCACCCAGACCTTACCATCTTTCAAAGCCAACTGGGTTCAGAAGCTTCTCCGCCCCGTTTAATTCCAGTTTTACAAGAGCACAACCATGAGCAAAGGCACCTTCAGAGCACTTCTTAGAGCCTGGAACTCTCCATTTTTACTGCTAGAAAACTTCAGAGACGGCTATCATATGATGTCACATTAGTTCTGGAGTTGTGACAATGCAAATGCAAACTTACTCCAAGCATTTTGTAAGACTGAGATGCGCAGAGACTCCCTGATAACGTTGTTTTCTCTTACAAAGATCACCGTTCTGATTTTGGGTTACAGAAGTGCCATCCCTCTGACTTCTCTCCACCCTAACAGCATGTACTGTATTATGAATTTGTTTATGACTTCACACTACTTTAGAAATGTGCTATCTGTGCAATGCTCTCAAAAATGAACGGCAAATAAAGGCAGCTGACCTAGCATTCAAAAGATTCACATTCTGTATCAGTTTGTTGGCTACATTCATCACAGGCTAAACATTCCTCGTTTTCTTCATCGCTTTCCCTTGCACTTTATACACAAAGCAAACAAATCTGCTGATGCTCCGATTTTAGACTTACAGTATCATTTTCTGGGAGAACTTTCTGAGCTGTCAAAAAAACCTTTGTGCATTGTAGCAACTCTCATTGGCTTCCCTTCCAATTTATTTTAGCAAAATACAATGTCACTAAAAGATACAAGTAGGCTCAAATATCATCTATTTCTTTTCATCTCTTCAAGCAGTGGATTATGATTCCACTACACAAAATTAGTCTCTCAACTAGATCCGAATGGATTTACATTAATTTCCATATTTATTAACCCCCTACCCCTAAAAGAAAATAAGAGAATGAGTACTTATAAAACCACATGCATGTACACATCTTGTGTAAAACAAGGCGGTTTATATACTACCAATTTTTTCATTTTAAGTTCACATGTACTGATTTCTTTTTAATAAGGGATCAAGAAGCAATGATTAGTTTCTCAGGCAGCTTAGGAGCATTCGCAGAACTGAGCAGGAGGAATAAATCGATGACTTCCTTTCTATCCAACCCCTCCTCCTATTTTCCATAGTTCAGAGATGATGACTGTCATCACAGGCAAAGGCCAAATTTCCTTGTAATATGGAAAAATGTTTTTCACTTGCCTTAGTCTCAGAGGAATACTCTAACGCCAAGGGCATTCCCAGGTTATGTGCATAACCAGGCTCCTGCGTATGGCCTCGTAAGCTAATAACACTAATTAGAGCGGGGAGCAGACCTCAAGTGCTCCCTGTCCAGAAAGTGTCGTGATCAGCAGATTTCAAACCTGGCTTTACCTCTCCCTTATGTCTGTATATGAAACGGAATAGTAGATTATATCTTACTAACAGACACAGCCTAAATAATTGGGTAATGGTGAAGAAAGCTTCATTGGCATTTACAAAAATGCTTATTTATAGACAAATATATATATATATACACAAACTTATATATAACATTCATACGTATTTACATATCACTTCATTCTTTTGTCCAAAACAACTTACTGAACGTGATTCAAATTTTCAAATACTTTTGACTTGCCTGACTCTGTCTTTTTCAGCAAATCATGATTCACTAGCAAGTATGTAATTAAATCTAAAAAAAAAAGAAGAAAAACCCCACCAAAACCAAAAAACCCTCACACTCACAGAGTTCTGCTTACAAGACTTGAGTAACTCTGCACTTTTTTAATTTGTGTGGCAAGAAAAGCAGGCTGAGGCGGCTATTTTCTTTTATAACCCTAAAAGGGAACCCTAAACCTGCGTCCACTAGGAACAATAAAAGTACATTAGGAAAAACAGAAATCCTAAAAACATTCTATGATATTTACATTACTAATAACCAAGTACTGTTAATAATGACGCCATGGAAATTCTCAGTAAACTTCTCTGGTTTATATTGGGAAAGAAGTGAGAGGTTACACTATACTGCATGGGGAAGACAGTGCTTTCTAACAGACAAATAACCAAGCAGGATGCTGAACATAATGCATAAGGGAGAAGATCATCAAGACTAAATCACTAATTGGTCTTTAAACCCTGCTCTGAGGAGGGCAGGGCATCTTTGGCCTGCTAATATTCAGTTATACCACGTTTTCAAGCCTTGGAAAAATTCTGAAAGACTGCTTACGGCACATCTATTCAGAAAAAACAGCTATAGACCATGTACGTCCTAGAAGACCAGGTAAAAGCTGGTAAGGGTTTCAATCAAGAAATTCACAATAGGAATAGAATAGCTCCAATCAATTTTAATAAAGAGAGCAGTTGATCTCAGTGTTAACACATAACCAGGCAAGCAGATAGAAATAACTTGTGAGATGTAAGAACCTTTTACAAAACTTATCTGAATGCTGGTTAAATACACGTATTATACCCAGCAGCTCTGGTCACTTGAAGGTTTGTCTTCAAGACAGAAGCTTCTGCTACCAACCTCCAAAATGTCTTGAACAACTCACTGGCTCTGTTTCTTGGACGCCTGCAAAACAGGGTTGAGATATGGAAAGTTGCAGCTTTTCCAGTACCTTGAGAACAAGCATAAGAAAGAAAACACGTGAAAAAGAAAGAGAACACGTGAAGAAAGGCTGAGGGATTTGGGTCTTTTTAGTCTGGAAAAAAGACGGCTGAGGGGGGATCTTATCAACACTTATAAATACTTAAAGGGTGGGTGTCAGGAGGATGGGACCAGGCTCTTTTCAGTGGTGCCCGGGGACAGGACAAGAGGTAATGGGCACAAACTTAAGCATAGGAAGTTCCACCTAAACATGAGGAGGAACTTCTTTACTTTGAGGGTGGCAGAGCACTGGCACAGGCTGCCCAGAGAGGTGGTGGAGTCTCCAACTCTGGAGACATTCAAAACCCGCCTGGACGCGTTCCTGTGCAACCTGCTCTGGGTGACCCTGCTCTGGCAGGGGGGTTGGACTAGATGATCTCCAGAGGTCCCTTCCAACCATACCATTCTGTGATTCTGTAAGAAAAGGCAGGTCAAAGGAAAGATAAATTAATAAATAAAGGCTGAATTTTTAAAAATCCAAAACCAGAAAAGGCAGTTACACAGGACCTTACAGAGAGGGAAAGGAAATAAAAGCACCTTCTAGTCCTGTAGTGCAAGACTGAATCTTTAATTTTTTCCACCTGGTAGATGACTCACCCAGTTACTGAAATTCAGCCTTATCAAGCATTTAATTGCTGACCGCGCTTTTGTTGTGGTGGGCATCCTAAACATGCAGCAATTCTGTGTAAAGCCTCTTCACAAACTGCAGCTTAAATTTCATACAAAATGCACCTGACTTTAGCACTTAGGCACTGCGTACCTACACAAATGGCAGTGGCTTATTTCTGCTGCTTATTTCAGGCCACAGGAGTAATCACTGCTCCCGGGGTGACATTAGGTCCCAGACACAGAGCTGCAACGCTGTTTCTGAGCGGTGTCATGGCTATACCGCTGAACACTCTCATACAGAGAAACGATCATGCAGGATCACCTTGAGATTCCGCAAAACTGGCTGACAGGGTTCTTCAGAAATGGTGAGTCATTATCCAACAGGAGCGTTCTTCTGGTCTTCCACAGGGACTGGCATTTCAAATTCTGGGGGCTAATTTATTCAGTGATTACATAAATGTGAATCAAACCTGATTAAAAAATATGGATGACAAAGAATGGTGAATAATAAGGATACAGCAGCTCTGGAATGTGATTTAGATTACTTGGTAAGTCAAGTACATTTAAATATTTCAGCGCAGAAAATTGTAAATTACACTTAAGAGCAAGAAATATAAAACACACTCATCACAGTCCAGCAGGCAGTATTGCTAGAAGCATTGAGAGGTCACAATAGATGGGTAACCCGACTATGTCTTCCAGCGCAATGCTGCAGAACAGCTGACTTTATCTTTGAATGTTTAGACCTAAGGACAATGGTTAAGAGGAAGGATGTGATTATACCACCAAGGAGGTGTTAGAGAGAACGATCCGGACATGCACTTCTGATGTCTACAGCTCAAGCAAGACATCAAAAATTCAGAGAGAAGCCTCAGAAGTAAGTTGAGAAATAGATGAAAAGCCTTACTGTGGAGGACATCACATAATCTGGTGAGCCGGTGAAAAGATACAATTGAAAAGCGATTTGATTGCTGTGTTTATTACCTTCACAGTTAGAAAGTTATAGCAAAAAACAACGACAAAAAGTTGCCTTCTTCCTGGACCTGCCGGTTTTAGGTTTCAGTGGCTGAAATTTAGCAGAAAGCTGCAGCTGGCAGAGGGAGGGAGGCAGCAGCAACGCGATGGAGATTTGGAGGCAACGAACCAGACACTGTAGTGAGCAATAAGTATCTGTAGCCAAAACGTAGGTTACAATAATATCATTTTTCAATAAAAATTAATGTTAAAAATCTATAAACATATCACACTTTTCTTTAGATTTATCTTAAAACACTCAGCAGTCATTAATTATAAATTTTGTGAAGACAATAAATGAAGTGATATAATTTACAAATATAATCATAATGTCAATTATTATTAATATACGCTGGCAAGCTGCACTGCAGCATAATATAAGCCTCCTTATTTAGCATTTCACATCAGCAGCCAAAAGCAGTTGATTATTTTGCAATCCTAATCTGAGCAATTTATTATACTTTTCAAGTTTCCATGGTTTTTGACACAAAACCCGAGAAATTAATTAATCACTTTCATAGGAGTTACTTGTCATAGCCTAAGGTGCAGTACAAGCTGTCATTTCCCACAGATGAGCCTTACTTAAACTAAGCTGGACTTTCAGGAAAAGATTAGGTTGTGAAAAATGTTGCTTCCCCACTTATTCCCCTATCCTACCACGTTTAAGAGTTGCATGTCTCCTTGCAAAAGAGGACAAAGGACAACAGATTGTGTAAGGTTTTGCTGTGCCTTGTCAAGAGCCAAAAATTGTCACCCGTATGTTGCTTTCATTTTTTTTTTCTGTTGCACAAAAATCTCTTAGTTTTCAGAACTACACATAACCTAAATAATCAGAGAAGTCTTATTTAATAAAGGCCTAAACCCTCAAAAAGGTAATTGCCTAACAGTTCCTGATATGCATAAGAGATACACAGTAATGAGGTAGGTGGGTTACCAGCCAGCACCAGTTCAGTAACAAATCCGAGGCTCTGCATTTGAAAAGGGGGTGGTAAAACGCAGGTCTAGCTGAGTCCCGCAGCAAAACAAGCCTGTGGTTTTCAAATGCAAGTTCCTGTGTTGAGAGAGGTATGGTGGGCACATTTTTTCAGGGGAGGGGAAAAAAAAAAAAATATACATATATATAAAGCACAGCTTGCATTATTCTCTAGGGATTAGTTAAAGAAAAAGGATCAAAAGCAAGGGTGTGATCACATGCTACTCTAAGGATGTACGTAAAATAACCCAAAAAACTGAAATAGCAAAAGAAAAATATGGACTCAAGTCGTGAAAAAAGAACAACAAAAAAAACAACCAGGCAAACCGGACCTAAAAAGATGGCATAAGTAATGTGTTAAAATTACATTCCTTATTTTCAAAACGTCTTGAAGAATGTAACATACACTGCAACGTTGTTAAATCACCCTATGAAACATTTAGTGTTCTGATTGAGCTCTGCAAGAGCTGAGGAGACACCCAGCTTTTACCAGGACCGTTCCTGGAGTATTTAAGCAATTGGCTCACAGTTGTACACAGCTTTGGGACTGTGTGTGTATAGTCACAGGCCATTGGGTTGAGAAGTGAATAGAATCGCATACGCAGGGAAAATCTGAAGCACTGAAAGCTCCTTGTATTTTTAGGCTAGGGGTTCAGTAGAATAAAGCTAAATACAGCTGCAGCTGCAGGATGAGAGTGGGAGTTGACAAAGCCAAGAGGATAATGGCCATCTCCGAAATCTGATTAAAGAGGTCGCCTCCGCCATGGAGAGTTCAGGCTGCCGGTGCTTATGGATTGAGGGAGTCTCAAGTACCAGTCCCCCGCTAAAAACAATACACGGTTCTCAGCTTCCATTCACCTGCCACCGACAAGCATTTTTACTTCCTTCGGGAGGGAAGGGGAAGAGGAAGATCACCGAATTTCAATGGGGATACAGACAGAGAAGTAAAAGCTTCTACAAAACATATGCAGAAGAGGAATCTGAACCACTCCCACATCCCAATTAATATTTCAAGCACTCTGAATACCATTAACGCCCTGGCTTTCTGCTAAAAGGCCCGTCTCATCTGCACTTTCAGAGGAGTGCCTGCTTTGAGGATTACACCGGACTGCCTGCGAAGCAGCATGAAAATTCAGGTGGTCTTGGGTAAGGCAAACACTGTAAGCATCTCTAAAGGACTCACAGGGTAGATGAAGTGCTACTTGAAGTCTGAAGAACAGCTGACATTAAAATACAAAGTGCAAGATCTTTGTAAGGGTTTAATCCCTTCTTAAATACTTCCACTGTAATTTCCTGTGCAACATACAAATATTTACAGGAGATTCCACAACATTAGATTACTGCTTCTATTACTAGTACAACTCAAGCAGTAGATTTTGAGATTCGAGTTTGGGAAAGCTGTAGCTTAACTTGAGAATGCACTTGTGACAAAAGTTGTCGCTACATGCAGTAGCTATGTATCCGAATCCTTCAAAACACAAATCAGCAGAATTTACAAGATGTTCTTTCCTTTCCTTTCTTACTGCTGTCTCTGTAAGTAGTTTAACAGATGGAACTGCCATAGACCATACTAACAGAAACAATGCTGCTTCATTAGAGATGAACAGAGTAAGATGCAATATCCTACGTGGTTTTTAATCACAGCTTTGTATTAAAAAAACATATGAAAAGTATAATACACGCATCAAACCAATCCACATTTATTTTATCAGTCACAAGTGCAAATATAGCAACAAGTCAGTTCAGCAAATTACAACACACAGAGAAGAATGTAATGTAAATGCTAAGTACACTGACAGAAAAACTTCAAGAGAGCAGCAAAAACCAGTTTCTTCCAACAAAAACTTCTATTCTTTTTGCCTGTAATCTAAAATAACATAATAAATCTAGATCAGGAATGTCTCTGCTAACTCATGTTTTAGCCAGATATTCTGTTATTAACAGTTCTCATTATCCAGTGTGCAAACGGCCTGTCCAAGCTTCTTACTAACAGATGTTTTGGTTTTAAGCAACTTTGACCCAATATTTAAATAATACAGTGCTGATACCAGTTAATATGTTCTGCTATTTGATATTACAAATTTAAGAATATATATTTAAAAAAACTAAGTCCAATTTCATATATAATTCTACCTGGATCCAAAAGTGGGCAACATTAAAGATAAAATCGAAATTTTATTTTTTTTTTCCAAAAAAAAATGGATAGACGCAAGTCATCTCAGGTTTTTTTGCATCATCTTTAAATCTGTAGTTAAAATATATGCAGTACTTACGTATAAAATAGAAAGCATTCCCATTAGGAAGATACTGCAGTGTAATTAGCTGGTTTTCCCTACCACTTAGTAGCCAAGGAACAAGATTTATGCTTAACATCCGATCACTATTTTGCTTTACAGAAAAGCAAAAGTTGACTACCAGTATTAGCATTAGAATTTTTACGCTGGAAATTCAGTCAGCCTTCTTCTTTGTTATGAGTTGTTGCTTCTTCTCTTTTTCTTTATAGGCAATGAACTGAGAGTCTGTACCAAAGATTCTGTCCCACCACGTGAAGGTTGAAGCGTAATTGCCGATAAAGTTCATGTGATGGAAATCATGAAAACGGGCCCCAGCATAGAAAGGCACCAAGTGAAGAGGGTTCAGCGGAACATCATAGCCACTACAGTGGAGGGCAAAAAAAGAAAAGCAATTATAGTAAGGATTTTTCTCAGATATAAGCCACTATATAGACACTTACTTGTTGTCTTTATAAAATAAAAATATTTTTTTGGTATTATAAGGCCCTGAGGTAACCACTGTAACGTTGCCTTAACAGGAAAACAAGATCCCTCCTATCCTAGACAAATGCTTCTGTGAACTATCCCACAATGGCTTTGGCACTTGCTGACCTTTTCAGCGCAGTGTATTAGGTGACAAAAAAAATTGAAGCAAGTGCCCTAAAAAAAAAAATCACAGCTGGCTTCACAGCTTTAACTGACTCAAGAGTGACATTAGGAAGGAGGAACAAGAAATAACACCATCTTTTAGTGACAAGCGATGAACATCAGCTTAGCTGCTTACCAAACAGCATCTCAAATCAACTACAATTGTAGTGTTTCTACTCTTACATTCAGCTTACTGCAAGTTCTTCAAATGTTTAAAATGCAAAATATACAATTAAAGTAACGTTAAAACCAGGACAGTTTGCTTTAGAGGGATTTCAACTCTTTTGCTTAGTAGTACTGGAAAGCATCTTACACCACCTAGTGGGGAGACTGCAAGGTAATTTGTTATAAACACCTCACGTGGACAACAAACTAAAGTGATAATTATCAAGGGAGATTCATATTTTGCATCAATTACTTTATGATATGTCACAACATACACTTCTCAGTCTACAACCAATATATAACTAAACCATCAGTGATGGGTGGTTTAGCCTAAAGTTTCTCTTGTCCAGGAAAACTGGCTGACAAAGTATTAAATGGAAAGAACTCTTTGATAGAATATTGTACTTCTAAATTGATTTTTGGTGTTCTATTACGCAAAAGGTCACTTTTACACCAAATATCAAAAGCTAGACATCCTAACGAGGCACCTAGCTTCTGAAACCCTCAAGATGGTCTAGCTGACAGTCTACACTCTTCTAATCGGCAAGATTTGCTATTAACACTACCTCAAAACAGAAAATCGTGTTAACTGTTCAGGTTGTGTCCTTCTTTGTAAGATGCAGTAAAGCATTTCAGTGCAAAATAAACACTAAAACTCAGTGAAAGAAATGGGTAAGTTTAAGACAGGTTTAAGGAGAAGAAGAAAAGCAATTACTAAAAAGCAATGAGGATTTCACCTGTGTACGTCAATGGTTTCCATCAAGCGACATATGACCCATGCCCACAGAAGAATCACGTGGTTACAGAAAACAACAATTCCAATGAAAAAGCCAGTTCCAAGGATAAGTGTTTCCAGAGGATGTGCATATTCTGCTTGCATTCCAAATGGAGACTAGAAAGAGATAACAGGCAGAAAAAACAGTCAACATTTCCAATTCTATACACCCCCAAATCAGAATCACCATTTTGTGGTACTCTCCCCTTCCCATTACCCCACAAGACTACAACAGGACAAAGGGAATGATGTTGTGGGTAAAGGAAATGGTCTGACTGAGCAAGGGCCTCAACACAGGTGTTCAGCTCCTCGCTGGGAAAACAGAAAACACTATTCCAAGGTCCTAAGGATTATGACTGCATTAGCGATTCCATACACTTCACTACTTGCTGAAAAGTTGGAAATTTTTATTTAGGCTTACCATTACCCAAGGCCAAAGCATTATTTCAGGAATATTATAAGTGTTTGGGAAGTCCCTATCAAGCTTTGCTATACATCCAGTCTTGGAAGCAGAAGAAAGAAGGAAGCCAAAATATTTTGAGAGTCAAGATTCACTTAGAAATTTATTTTAAAAATAACCTAAAAGCACCCCTCATCTTTGACAATTTTTTTTAAGATAAATTCTTACTATTCAAATATTACTGTTGATATTGAAATAAAACCTTTTCTTTATATAGATAATTTTTTAAAATATACATATGTACACATACACGCAACCTCAAGTCACACCTACATTTAGTTTACAAAAAAAGAAATTCTACAGAGAGTTTTCGAAAGTAGACCACCGTAGAAAGATAATAATTAAAAAAAAAATTAACCTAATGCTCAAGGTTATAAGTTTGATTATAAGAAAACCAGCAAGTTCACTTCGGCTTAAGGGCAATTTTAAAATTATCACCTTTTACTATCAGGGAAAGTTTTTACCGAAATAGCCATTAGCCTACAGATCACTTCTGTGTGAACTGCTAACCACTCAAGAATAATGGCCAGAAGCTGCTCCTTGCTAGAGACCTGAGGGGCTGCCCAGAGCAAGAAGGAAACAGCGGCTGCTGCTGCAGATGTACATATATATGCATGCATCAATCAGTTCTCTATTATCACAGCCCGTATAAACCACCCCAGACACAGTCGCTTGCAGCTTACCTTAGGCACAGTGTGGGTTATACACTGAAACACAGCGGTACACAAACAGAGCAGCACTGACTTCTGTGATCCAGAGACAGTTGCCTTACACCAACTGTAAGGTATAAGCACTGCCGGACCCCTGCCTGGCTCAGAACAGTGCCACCTCCCGTCAAGCATGGCTCATTACCTCGTGTGCAATGTCAGCTTCAACACCGCTAATTGCGGAACCATCCAAAATATCTCTGTACTGCACTGTGGTATCAATGCAGTATAACACAACTGGCTATACTGCTTCCAGAGGCCCATACCCAAAGCTATAATCCTTCCCTGACTCGTATATGTTGCACATACGATGCACACACCCAGGCCATGTAGGAGCCACCTGTCTGGATCCTGTTCTGGGTATTAGTATGTTCTGGGTAACACCCTAGGTGGTGGTGGTGAACTGATGAACGATCAAACCCAGAAATCGACCATTTCCCCCCTCCCCTCACAATCAAGCATGCTTTTAAAAGCTTGCTTTCACCTAGCTCAACAGATATGATTAAACTTCAAAAGAGCTGACTGGGTGCGACCTTTCATTCCCATTAAATGAAATACAAGAGGTGTTTTCAGAAACAAAATGGATGACTCTTCTTGACAAAGAGCTCAAGAAAAGACATCTATTCCACTGTCAGAGGGATGCAAAATTCTTAAGTCTTTCAAGTTAAGACCTTTAAATAAGTTGTATGAAACCGCACATACTAAAAACTATTAAAAAATAATCGAGGAATACATACAACAAATTCATGGTGAACCTTATGGATATACTTGTATATTCTCTTGTGATGCAGCAATCTATGCAGGAAATAGTGCCAGGCATCTTCAATCACTGCACATCCAAAACACTGGGCAACCAGAACATACCTTTAAAAAGCAGAAGAGCTATTAGTTATAGAACATACTAGGAGACAATCCTAAAAGACAAAATAGTTTGTGTACTAGTAAGGTTGGGAAATGTTTATTTATATTATTCATTGAATAACAGTGCATTGACACTACCTTTTTAAAATACTGAAAATATTAATTGCTGAGCACATTAGTCCCTGTACCTATCAGCTCATCTGTTGATAAGCTGAATGAATCAGCACGCAGCATAATAAACTGTCATTTCAATATTACAAACTATAAAGAACATCTATAGACTGCGTAAGATGTAGAGATAAAAACAGAGTTGCATCAGCTATCCAGATGATAGAAATTTCCAAGAAACATGAGCTTCTGTTGTAAAGAACAGCTATTGAAAAAAAAAAAGAAAAGAGGCATTTATAACTCAGTTTTGTTTAAAAGTCTATCAGTTTAGTGCAAAAAAGGAGAATGGGAAGCAAGTGGTACATTCTCTCCCTTGAGGAACACACTGCTGCTATTATATAAAACAAGGTGGAGAGAAGAAACTCTTAGGAAGAATCAAAAAATGGGAAAACCCAGAAAGTCCACTATTTAACCCATGCCATCAAGAAACTTGCTTTGCTCCCATAAGCTCCCTCCTAATGCCCCTTCTTCTGAGTATCAGAACAATTTGGGGCCATTTAAAAAAAGATTTAGGAAAATTGTCCTGGTTTGAGGTAAAACAGAACCAACTTTCTTTATAGGCCAATCTGGCCCAAACCATGAAAAAGCTCTAGCTTTTACAGCAGTTAAGGATCATCAGAAGCACAATTAACAAACGCAGTTTACATCACCAAAAAATTACCGTACATTAAGAGTTGACGACACCATTTATTAAATATTCTGCCTCCAACTGTATGTAACTCAGCATCAACATACGAGAAAAATTTACCTACCATCTAGGCATCTCTTCCCACTCATACGGAATGTTAAAATACTCTGTGAAGTAATAGGTGCCACAAATCAGAGGAAGCTGAATGAAAAAGTGATTGAAGAGGAGCGTTTTGAAACACTTCCACTGTTTTTCCCATGTTTCTGGTTTATCCTAAGAAGAAGCAAAAGTAGTCAGTTGCGTTACGTACGTTTATTGCGCGTAAGTGAAGTGCTGCAAAAAGTACTTTCGAGGCAGTTTGATTTCCCTGTGGAAGACAGATAGCGGGTCCTCCAGTAACACAAATTAACTCAGGCAATACAGATTACATGGGATTGGATTCAGTTTCATCAAAACCTCCTGTTTTTCTAAGCTAGCTTTTTGTAAAATTTAAAGTAAGCCTCTCTTAACAGAAGTTGTCTTTGCCAGTCGCCCAAGGCTATTCTTGTTATTTCAGTGTTTGCAATTAGCAGAAACATGTCATATTCAACAGTTTAACACAAATCTAAGTTTGCTTTTCTTCTTCACACCACAGAATGTATTTCCATAGCTAAAATAATACAAAGAGAAGACAAGCTTGTGAAGAAATAATTTGTCTTGAGACATCCAGTTTTTGCAGAGAAACATTTTACCGTTTCAGGAGCTGGTATTATTAATTTCCAACTCATATTACAAGGAACTGGATGAAAACAATCATCTTTAGAAACTGGATGTGCCTTTGCTACCAATTAGGAATGTGCAGTCCATCCTAGGTTATCTCCATTGTTAAAATACTTCAAAATCCTTTCAAGAGGGTGTGCATGGAAATACTTAGAAAGACACACCTGCTATTACATAAACATACCATGTAATTCCTTCATAATACCAAGATACACCTCTACCACCAGATGCTGTGATTCTACTATACCTTCCCCTGCTGATATATAAACTTACATGAAGAAAATTCAACTTTTCTAACACAGAGACTGACATACCCTTTTCCTTTTCATACCACCATGGTGCAAAGGATACTCTCCCTTGGAAGTAACTCCTTTCCTTCCCCAAAATCTACTTCTATTCCACTCCTCACACATTGTAATTTTGCTCTGTCACTTCCAGAGTATCCACAATGATAGAGGAAATGGGGTCATAGAAATTGGAAAGTAGGAAACTGCAGTTATATGCTCTACTTCACGTATTCAAAGACAAATCGGGAAGCACATAGTTCACAACTTTGTCTTACCTGCTGAATTTTATACTTCTGCATGTATGGTATAAACTGAAAGACAAATCCAGGCACACAGAGCAAGAAGTATGAAACTTCATGGACTATAAGTGACCCCCAAGTTGCAATCTGGAACTTTGTGTAGTTATCCAGCATGTAATTCCAGGCATTTTTAAATGGTTGCTGCAAGGGATTGTCAGGCAAGAAAGAGTCTATATATTCCACCGCCAAATAAGCAGAGTTCAAGATATTAACGCTGTCGTTCATTGCCATTGTTCAAACATAAAGCATCACAATTACAGTTCTTCTGCAGTTGTCTATACGTAACCTGCAAATTTTGAGAAAAAAAAATGAATAAACAGCAGTTAATCTTCAGGGGAAAAAATCACCTATCTTCCTTGTTACCTAGTTTTAAAGTAAAACAAGGAAGGGAAGAGAAGCAAGAGACAGATACTTTTTATATAGAATAGTGTAAAAGTGCAAAGGTTAAGACCAGTTTGAGAGGTAAACCAATTTGAGAGACAATCAGCTTCTCAAGTTTTGAGATTAGCTCAAGGGAGCAAAAGGATAAAGAAATATTAATTATTACCCAATTTTATTTCAAGTCTTCTGTACGATGACTCTGTACTAAAAGGGCACAGAAAGGTTCAAACCAGATATTAGAAATTAAATTAACCATGTGATCTCCTGATTATCCAGCCTCATAGCTGTGAGCCAGAATCCATGGAAACCACATCAACACTGCAGACTGCCTCTAGACTGCATGTAGCCTGAGGCAATCCACCTTTCCATAAGTAAGACAGTTTTCATCACAGCTCTTAAAAGCATAAAGGCAGCGTTCCTGCAGGTGCCCAGAACTTCTGCCATTTCCACAAAGGAGGCTGCTTGTTGGTTTGGGTTGGAAGGGACCTTCAAAGATCATCTAGCCCAACCTCCCTGCCATCAGCAGGGGCATCTTTCAGTAGACCAGATTGCCCAACACCCCATCCAACCTGACCTCGAACACCTCCAATACTGGCGCATCCACAACTTCCTGTGCAACCTGTTCCAGTGTCTCACCACTCTCATTGTAGAAAACGCCATTCTTATGTCCAGTCTAAACCCACCCTTTTTTTTTTTTAGCTTAAAACCATTGCCCCTTGTCTTGTTGCTACAGGTCTTGGCAAAAAATCTTTCTCTGTCTTTCTTATAAGCCCCCTTTAAGTACTGAAAGGCAGCAGTAAGGTGTCCCTGGAGCCTTCTCTTCTTCAGGGGGGAACAACCCCAACTCGCTCAGCCTTTCTCTGTAGCCATGTGCCCTCTGATCACTTTCGCAGCCCTCTTCCGCACCCGCTCTAACAGGTCCCTCTTCCACCCTAAAACGTGTGCGCAATCCACAGGCCAGAGGATGCGGTCAGGCCCCAGCTGATACGCTCGGACTAGGTCCAACAGAAATAACACACCAAGCTCGGTATCCAGCCACAACGTCTTCCATTCTTCTTTCTTAGCAACAGCACCGAGATGCTACCGTTCCGTATTAACAGCAAATAGATATACCATAGCAGATATCATTTTGTTAGCAGTCAACACGCCATGGCAGACGCCAAGGCAGCTCACGACCCGATCTCCCGAGCCGACGGGCACACGCAGGGCTACTCACCCTCACGAAGAAGCAGCCGAGGGACCAGAGGCGAGGCAGCGCCGGGATCAGGCTCGTCCGGTCTGCGAGGACCCTGCAAGTAAGCGGACAGACCCTGTCACAGGCGCCGGCGGGCACCGGCCGGACGATGGCGGCGAGGCAGGGGATGCCCAGGGGAGACGCCCGGCCAGCGGCACCCGCCGGAGCAGTACCGTGGTGCCACCGGGAGGAGCCGCGCAGCCGTCCGGGCCTCCGCACCCCGGCAACGGCGCGGGCACCCCCAGGGCAGGCCGCGACCGACCTCCCGCCCGCCCTCCGCGCCCCCTCACCTGTGTGACGGCGGCCTCTCACGCCGCGGCGGAAGCAGCGGCGGCAGCAGCACCCGCAGCAGCAATAACAACCGCCGGGGCCGCCGGCTCTTCAAGTGCGCCCTCCCATTGGCCGCCCAGCAACTCCCGGCGCGGCGCCCATTGGCTGGCGGGCGGCCGCGGCGGAGAGTCAGGCGTGAGGAAGCGGCCGATCCCGCGCGCCCATTGGCTGAAGGGGTGGAGTGAGGATAGTGAGACCTGGGCGCGCGGCCAATGAGGCGGGAGGGAGGCCGGTTGACGTCAAAGACGTGATGAGGAGGAGACCAGTGCCGCGGGCGGGGCCGGGCCGCGCCCTTCCCTGGCCCCTGGGCTGGTCCCGGGGAGCCGCCGGCGGGTACGCGGCCCCGCAAGACGCCGCCTGCCTACACGCGGCCCGGCCGCTGAAGCTGCCAAGAAGCACAGTCGCATGAGGAGGAGGAAGGGGTGGGGGAGTCACAGCGCGGCCCGCGTGGCGGCGGCCGGGACGAGGGAAAGGAGGCCCCGGTTGCCCGTTACCTGCATCCGCGCTGCTCCGGACGCTTCTCTGACAGGAGCCGCGGGGCATGGCGGGGCTGCCGGCCAGATCACCGCCGTCGTCTTCTTCAGGGAGGAGCCGGGGCCGCGGCGGCTCTGCCCGCGGCTGCGGGGGACTGGCGGTGTCGGTGTGTGCCCGCACGCCAGGCCGCCTTGCGTGAGTGAAAGGACCGAAATATAAGGGTAGGTCAGGGTAGCGATGGACCGGAACCCCATTCGTGGAGTTTGGTATCGTGCAGGTAAAATTCTACAAATAACTCGAATGTACAATTCAAAGAGAATGTTCCTAGTGAAACCCGCTACCCAAACCCACGATATGTCATACACCATCAACAGTAGAATGAAGTCATCCATTTCATTTTGGCATCAGCCAAAAAAACGATGTTCTCAGACATCCTGTTAATTCCACAGCTCAACTAGTTTCACCGTGACTAAGAGGTGGCTGCTACCTTAAATAACCAAAACCCAAAGCTTTCAGAAACAAACCTGCAGCAAAGCAGTGATGGTTACACAACCAGTTCCTCAACAATTCTTTTCAACTTCCTTGCATTCATATAACACCAGCTTCCCCTGCCCCCACCCCACTCCCCAATAAAAACAAAAATCTTTTCACTGATGTCAAGATTATTTAGTTTGAGACTTGTATGGCGAAACACAAGTTTTAAGCGACTTGTTGGCATTAGGAAACAATATACAAACTTTTATTTGAAGAAAATGTCTCAAATATGACAATAACTTTGGTCATGTTAAAAGAAGGCCATCCAAGAACGAATAAAAATGAGCTGTTTTATAAGCGTGGCCACATACAGTATATTCAGATACTAGCTAATAGAAGCTACGATTACACGCATAAATAGGCCTTAGTACCATGCAAGTTCAATGCAACTTCATACATTCATTATAAATTTTCAGTTATTTTCATGCCAAATCACCTTTTGGATAAAAAGGTAAGAAAGAAGTAACATCTAAATGTGACCAAAAATTGAACAGAAAAAAAAAGTCATAAGTACAGACAACATTTTTATTAAAAAGATCTTAAAATTACACCTGTTCAAGAAGTGTTATACCATCTCTGATCTCTCCTTCAGTGGGAATTAGTAGTGTTAAGCATTGTTACATATCAAAAAATACAACTCTGTTTTACAACATAGTACTGGCATATTCAAAGTACTGTGCCAAATTATAAATAGTAAAATCAGGTTTTGAAGTATTTCAATAGAAAGCAACGTATGCTCACACAAACATATGCACATATTATAGTTATGTAACAAAAGTTTTATAAAAGGAAACATTTACCCCATGCCAGCTTGAATTACTGAGGTGGGATTCAATACCTACTATGAAGACTGAAAGTTCATTTCTTTAAATATGTTTATTAGTCTCTGGAAAAAATAAGACAAAAATTTACTTTCACCAGAATACACACCATTCTTCACTGACAATCCGTTTCTCAGTCATGACTGACATAAGTCTGTCCTTATGAAAGTGGCTTTTTTTTTTCTCTGAAGACCTTGCAATAAGAAAAGAAATGGTCCACTAGACTTCAAAAATTCAATCAGCTTCTGCTCAACTGCAGAATAATCCTACGCCTTGCTTCTACCTAGAGTAATCTTCATCATCTGTCATCTGTAATTGTAGACAGTCACATCTTCCACTGTGACTCAAGGTGCAGCTACAAGTAGAGAAGTGCTTAGATACTCAGTCACTTCAAATACACTTGTTGAAGACTGCTTCTAGTGCATAATCAAGTTGAAAATCCTTCTACTGATCATAATGGTTTGTCAATAACTGTAACACCTAGAGTGAGGAAAGAAAAAGGCATAAATCTTCAGGTAGTATTTAAAAAAAAAATAAGAACATGGAAATCAAGTTCTAATATAATACCTCGCAACTAGTATAACATCAAAAAACTGCACCAGCATCAGTGTTCATATTTTCCCTAATTTCTGTCTGACAAAGTAGTCTGAATCATTGCAAAGTTCTGAAAGTTTCCGTGATTTGAAAAAATTTGCCATTACTCAAGTTTCATTTTGTTATCAGGGAAATATATCCTTAACATTCACTTAAAGAACTCATTTAAGAAATGGCAATTATTGAAGGAAAAGATTCCTGAAACAGCTCGTTTGCTAAATATCAAATCCCAAAGAACTTCAGAATTGGACGCATGTAGACTGAGACACAAATCTCTTGTTAAAGAAAGGACCGGTCATACTAGAATCATCTTTCTGACTCACCATTTACATGCTAAATCCCTTTTGACTAGTTTAATACCATCTTTTTCCTTGTAGTGAATAATTGTTTGAAGTCATCATTCAAAACATACCATCAGATTCTTTATACCCATTCTACTATCTTAGGTTTTACCTTAGACGGGACTTTCTTTGGATGCTTTGTCAGATTTCTTATCCTAGCTTTTATACTGGAAAAAGTCTGTTAAAATCATTATCTGTGCACATCACCTGCATAGCTTCTTCCTGTACTCATACAAGATGACACAACTGTCCATTTATCAGTTGTTGGATTATAATATTCCACTGTTGATAAATTACAGGAACCATCATCTCCTCCAACTACATACAAGAGACCATTTACAGCACAAACCCCTAAAAAAAAAAGACAGGACACCAATATGAAAATTAGCAATTGGCTTGTTTACCCCATAAAAAGCATGCTTTCTATTCTGTGACATCATGAAAGCAGCAGAAATCCAGGAACATGCCATTTACACTAAATGATATTACCACAATTTAAAAGTAATAGTAGCATATACCTGCATTCCTTCTGCACATGTTCATGTCTGCAACCTGCTTCCACGTACTGGCGACAGGATCAAACACTTCAACACTTTTTCTTACCAAAGGACCGTCATGACCACCTACTGCATACAATAAATTGTTTAACACACCAACACCTGTGAACATATAAAAATACTCAAAATTAAGCAGAGAATGGTTTGACTGATGCAAAGGAGAAACAGCAAATATTATGTCCACTAACATAAATCCTTCATCCAGTCAATGTTAGGAACTATTTCAGAAACATTTGGGTCAGGATGCATTAAAGCAAAAAGACAGTAACTACGGCAAGACACTGATAAAATGTCTTGCGTGCGCGTCTACCATATTGCAGCGTACAAAGACCAGAGCTGTTCTGCAACAGAAGATTTAGAAATTTTGGACGAAAAATGATGTGTGGGAAAATGAGGATTGTTGAAATTTAGGTCTAATTAGAAGTGACAGTAAATGAGACAGTGTGCTCAGCCAGCATAACGGAAATCTGACAAGATGATAAAGCGTAAGTGAATTTTTAGAAAGTAAAAACTGTGCGGTACAGAGGAAGAAAAGCTGAATGGATAGACATTATACAATAGGGATGTTTCCACTGAAGTGTTGGAATACCTTGTAAACATATATATGAAACAAAAGTTAAAAGAGTGAGCACCTTCCTCCTCCAGGATTTGGAGGAGAACACAAGGTTGCTTGCACCAAGCTTCAGTCATGAAAATATCCAAAAGGATATTAAGGTGTCTCCTTTATTCCTAGGGTCTCCTTTACTTTACAACAAACGTTTATCAATCTGTAAACTTGGGATGAAGGAATAAATAAAGCTAGCCTGTATCTACTTGCTAATTGGGCTGTACGTATTGAAAAGATGGTAATAGGGGAAGCAGAAAGAAAAGTCTTATTTATTTATTCCTCAACTTTATAAAGCACTGTTAGAACCCAAACATAATAGATTTCAGAAATGCAGAGGTTTTTTGCATTAAATCATGTGAGTGATGGACCATAAATACAATTGAAAAAACGCTGTGAAAGTACATTGTGAAATCTAATGTGTCACATTTAAGACTACGAAACTCAAAGCTGAGATACAGATTTGCAAATACAGTTCTTAAAGGGTTCCATGGAAACAGCACAACTTAAAATCTTGATTAAAGGGAAACAGAAAATATGAATGCAAAAGATCAGTTAAGTCCTTCAGAGAAAAAAAAATGCTGGGTTAAAAAAAGAACCCCGAGACCTTAATAGCCAGCTGAAGTATCTTTGAAAATATATCACTAATATTGTATGTAAGAGCCATTCGTATACGAGGAGAGAAATGACTCCTGCTAAAATAACTCAATTTTCTTATTAAAAAGACGGATTTTAATAATTAAAGGAAGAGGGGAAAGAAACATGGAAGAGTTGATTGGTACTGCAAGTCTGAAAAATAGCATCTTAATAGGACACTGCTTTATAAATCATGCTATCTAATGCTTTATCAGTGATATTCACTACTAATGCTTCCCCATATCCTTCCCAGTTAATTTAATTTCTCTTTTATTGCTATTATTTCTAGCTATCGTGTCACAGTATAGTGTGACAGCTTTTCTTTCTCCCACTCTGATCGCACTTTATTAGACAGGATAATACAACATTCATTTTTTGTAGCATTAAACATTACAGAGCTAGGAGGAGGGCTAAGATTTTTAGTTTAAACATGCGATGTGATATATAAAGCCCCCCACCCGAGGCTTTCTGTATAGTTACCAACCTTCCTATTCAGTCTGTAGAGTCTTCCCTCTGCCATATTGCCATTTTTTCTTTGATAGCTCCTTATTTTTAATAATGTCCTCCATTCCTCTTTGGTGCTTCATTTTCCCTTAATCCCACACCCAGTTTCCAAGTCCTACCTTATTGCTTGCTCCTTCCGTCTGTATCCTCTTGTTGCCGTCTTCTGAGTTCTCCTTTCTTTGTTAATTTTTCTTTCCTGCCCATTTTTCAGGACCCTGTCTTATATCTCTCATCCCTCCCAAATGGCCTATATCTGGATCTGAAGTTCCTCATCCCAACATGTTGCTGGAAACAGATCTGTCCCCAAACTGATCAACTGAGAAGGAGTTGGTACTAAAGAAGAGTAACTGAGGGTTAACCTCTCAAGTTGCTTTTGAATGAAGCTGAAGCAGTAGGAACAGAAGAGATGGGCTTAAGTTCCTCGAGATGACTAGAGATCCAAAGGTTTAACACAGGAACAAAATTCTCTTTAGTTAGCACCCATAACACCACCAGGACTGATCGCCAGTTGAAACAGTCCTGGTGGTTTTGGCTATTTGGCCACTACAGCCAAGTTCAATCAACAGTCATGATTTTCACATTACCACCCACTCCTCCCACACACACAAATATAATATTCCATGTATTTAACAGAGTAGCGCAGAAGAATATTGATTATTTTACTTAATTATATGAATCTGAAATAACTGACTACATTTACTTTTCCTCTCCATTTTTTTTGTGTTGGTTTGTGGTTTGTTTTTTTTTCTTTTCATCAGAGGATGAAAGGCAGCAGAGAGTTGAGTAAACAAACACGGTCCTGAACTCTGGGACAAGGGGAGGGAGGAGAGGGGCAGAAAGATCCCAGAAGTTAGTGTATCTAAGGCACTAAATTTCAGCTGTAGAAGTAATTCAGCATTTTTTTAAAAATAATCTGAAAATATCTAGTATATAAGTAGGCTACAAGCACAATGATAGTTTGCAAAACCAGAGTATTAAAAAAAAAATAGCTGAGATAAAATGGGTGTGCAGGCAGATCGCAAAATTAAGCTTTGTCACAACCCACCAACACTATTTGTCTTTATAATGGTACCTGTAATTTGCCCATTTTATACAAATTATTTTCCTCAAAACTTGCCAATATTAAATAGGAGTATTTAATGGTACCCTTACTGCAAGTGTGGTCAGTTTTTAATCCAGAATTTACTTCCAAGATGCACGGACCAAGTAACTAGAAGTTTCACAAGACAACTTTTTTGAGATATAGTGTGCCATGTTTCCTTCATTAACATCATAGTTTTAGTTTAGAAACACAATCGAAACATTACTTTTAGCAATAAGAGACATACCAACTTGCTGATTTTGTAAGAGTATAATGGAAGTATCACAAACTAAATATCTTAATTTTTAGTAATTATTTTAATACTTTATTTCTTTTGAAATAATTTGGACTGAATTTAAATATCATACAGATTAAAAACTGTTCAGAGTTATTAAAGAATAATGGAAGGCAAGACGAAAATTTTTGATAACTATTAATCATCTACTGAGCATACTAGAAGTCCATCCGGTTTTATTTGTATCTTTCCAATTATGAAGCAGATTAACGCAATCACCAGTAGATATTTGAAGGGTGTTGCTAAAAAGCACCATTGAGTACTTGGCAAAAAAGTGACTTAGACAACTAAAAAAATAAACATAGAAAAGTAATATCATGCAATTTGACTTGAAAAAGTCCATGGGAACGCATCTAGAGAAATAAAACAACTTCTGCGAGTTGAAAAAACCTGAAATACCAAAAGACAAATAGAGGACAGTGAACAGTAAATGATATTTGAGTCCATAATATAAATAGATAATGAAAATGCTAAAGTCAATTTGGAGCTGTGGAAGCATCATTTCATTAAACAAAAGTGGAATACCAAAGGCAGTTTTGATGTCTTTAAAGAGAAATATACATACTCAGAATCGCAAGAAGGAAAAAAAAAAATCCACAAAAAAATAAAGAAGGGATTTTTAAGATTATAAAGAAATAAATGGATATACCTTGGCTAAACGATAAGGAAGAATAACATGTAGTAGCCTAAACATATCCAAAGGATGTAAACACCAGGTGATGAGAAGAAATATTGAAGATGAAACAAAGGGTAGGTAAGTGGAAGTAATAGGATGAAACCAGTAATACAAACTTCAGAATGAACAAGGACAAAATTTCCTGCAGTGAATCAGAATGCAGAACAAGTTCTCCAAAGAGGCGGAAATCTAGTCACGGTTCACACGTAAAGTCAACCTGAAAAGGCTATTAGAAAAATCAGCCCTACGCTGGCAAAGAGACAGCTTTGAAGGAATGACTTCTTTTTTTAATCCTGGACATCGAGATTTTGATACTTCAGTATTTAGGTGATATTAAATTGATTGTCACAATCCATGCATATTAGTCTGTATGTTAAAAACATCAGAAGTTATGGGAAGGAGAAGAATATGAAAAGTACGAAAAAACAAGGAAAGATATTTACTATTAACAGACTGAACCTTACTCTGCAGGACAGTTTTGCATTTATAACCTGCAATATATCAGCCATCTAAGACTAGAACATTCCATTAGGCTCAGTCTGTAGCTTACCTTTTATAGTTTTAGGTACATTTTGAAACCACAAATTTGTTTCACTTTCACATGGATAGTTGATTCTTGTCCACTCACCTGCTCCACTCCGTCTAGTGCTCATTTCTGCAACGTAGGTCCACTCGTTTGTATTAGCATCATAGCATTCTACTGAACTAAGGCACTGACGTGACGCCCCATCGTAGCCACCAACAGCATACAGTTTACCTACAAGGGTAACCAACAGAAACCTACCAATTTCTGATGCACACAGACTACGCTGGTACACAGGCTGAGGGGAAGTCATCATTCTCTGAATTAGCTACTGGTCAGTACCTGTCCTCAATCGGTTATTGAGTTTCTATTTTTTTTAAATAGTTTTAAGATAGTACGCTACAGTTCTTGTCATTTTTAGGATGTAAAAGGCAGCCAGTATTTAACAAGAACAATGCGAGTCAAAAGATTTTGAATTGACCACCTGAAACACAAAGGTAGTTTACCCCATTTTTAATTAAGAGTTGTTCAAAAGCAAGCTAATTCAAGTATGTCCAACACTGGAAGGTCACAAACAGGATTCCTAGAAATATCAAAAATTCAGATGAAAATTACTGTCTGCATTTTCAGATCAGAAACAGCAGTGGTTCCTATGCAGTTAAAACACACACCTAAAACTGTTTTACGAGCCAAGAGCCAGTCCAGATCTGCATTGTGCAAATGACGCCCAGGCTATTCACCACTAAGCTGACTCAAAAGTCAGCAGCTTTCCAGGCACTGTCCTTGAGATCATCCCCAGTGTGCGACCAGCAAAGTCAGCCACAGATAACAGAGTTGACAATACTGCAGTGCTACAGACCAATTTATAAGCAATTGGGCTCCCTAGCTTTCCCCTCAGTTGGCCTCAGGCACAGCTGAAACTCTGAAAAAAAAATTTAAAATTATGCTACAAACTGGTCAAACCCAAGTATTATTTACTGCTCATGCCATTTGAATTACAAGGTTGAGCAAAAACATAAATCTGAAGTATGTTTTCAAAATTGAGACAAGGTAGTAGGGTAAATGATTTCATTCCTCCCCCCACAACATTTTAATATCATTTGTCAACTTACCTCCAACGACACCTACACCAACACTACTTCTTCTTGTGTTCATTGGAGCTACGTGAAACCACTCATTAGTCTTTAAGTTGTAAACTTCAACTGATGATAAACCTATGAAGACAATATAACATTATTTTCTCTATAAATGTACATGCAACATACTGTCTACCTTCCAGAAAATTCAAATTATTTCTTTTTAAGGACTGTTAATTACTGTGCAAAAGCCACAACTCATGTCCTTTAGCTAGCCAATTACAGTCAACCCACTCTGGTGTCTGAAAATGGGCAAATTAATGAAAGCTTTTGTGGAACTCTAAAAAAAAATTCTTCCCTGGATGATTTTTTTCTTTCTTTTTAATCAAATCACAACGCTCTCTCCTACATACGCTTCAGTAATAGTTACTAAGGAAAAGGACCATCTCGGCACAAATGGTTTAATGTATCTGTGAAGAGAATGAACAGTGTACATCCAGAGCACTCCCACAGGTCAGGGAAAGCTGTCTGTAACCCTGTTTACACTACATGAAAATGCAGAGGTATGTTTCATATGCAAACAGGGCAACAGAGACCAGGTAATTTTTCTGCTCCCATCTTGCACGAGTTAAGGACTCTGGCTATAGAAGGAATTCTAACTATGGGAACTTGTCAAAGATTCACTAGGCATTAAGCCTAAACTTTTTGGCAGGTGCAAACAGTCCACTGTTCAGGTAGAAGGATGTGACCACTAACGCACATTCCACACCACAAGATGCCAGGCTACCCTTACGCTTGGTTTCATCACAGCTATCAGGAAAGAGACATTCAAATTTGATACAATTATGTCAAGAGTAGCCCAAACTAATCAGCAGTGTGTAAGGGCAAAAATACCTGTACTCCCATCAAATCCTCCCACAGCATAAAGAAGGCCATTTAATACAGCAGCTCCCAGTGTGCTTCTCCGGTCTTGCATATTGGCCACGCTTGTCCACTGGTCCTTCACCGGATCATAGGAATCTACTGTGCGAACTCTCAAGGAACCATTGAAACCACCAACAGCATAAACCATGCCTCCCATGTACACCATTCCTAGAGCAGGGAAAGGGGGAGGAAAGATAAGCATTTTTGTCTCTTTGTCAATTAATTTTTTTCTGTACTGTCCTAAGTATGCAGATACTTGACACAATTTACAGCACTCACTACGCTATCAGGCTTCTGACAGCGTCCTAGAGCCATGCTTCATTCAGATGAAGGACCAGAAGTTCTGACACTTTGCTACCAATGGCTCACACTTCTGAATATCATACTTGCTGAATTTCTTCTTGCTTAGATATCTCAGCTGCTTTAAGATCACATTTTCACATTTTTAGTATCGGCCGGTCACTTCTTCACATTCTTCATCTCATTTAATAATAATAATAGGGTATTTTAATAGTAACATAACTCATTGTTATAATGCAGTAATATTTAAATTTATTTATCCTCTGTATCTATGAGAGGTAATAAAGCAGTTTATTCTAGAGATTACGAATTGAAGCACAAATTAAGATCAAGTTATCAAACTTGTATTGTTCCAGATTAGCAAGTAATTTGAATTTTAAGGATGATCACCAAAGTCAAGGCTTAGCCCTTCTCAGATAAATACCTTAAGCACTGTTCCAAAGAACATACGATGCTTTATACAGACGCATAAATTTCGAAGCATTACCAAATGCAACAAAAAATTAGGCATCATTTACCCGCTCTACATCTTCTGGAAGGCAATTCAGCCACCTGATGCCAGCGTTCTTCTTTAAAATCATAGCATTCAACACTGCGAATTGCCTTTGGTGCCTGCCCTCCAACTACCATCATCAACTAAAAAGGAGATAATAATATTTATTAATTACTTGCATATATGAGAGCACCTGAAAGATCAAAAAAGTGTTAAAAAATAAAACAAGATTCTGTACGAGAAATAATTAAAGGATGGCTCTCCTAAGTAAGAAATCTGATTCTTACAAACTAGGCAAAATTCATTTTTTTAAACACACATGCAATTTGTAATCGTTGTGTCCAGAGGAAATATCTGAGATAGAAAAGCAGGAAGCAGAGTCTAGGTAGAGCTCCCAAGGATGGAGCAGATCCTGCTGCATTTTCACATCCTACTCTGACCTCAGGTATGAGAATTCAGCATCTAGGATGTTCCATGGAACTGTGACCATCCATCACAGAACAGCCTTATCTGGTTCCTTTGAGAGAAATGTGCTGAATCTGCTGAATGGAATCTCCTCCTATTCCATTATTGCAGTTGCCATAATAGTACTATGAGAAAACTTCTTTACTTCATTGGAAAGAAGATAATATCTGATATTTGTTCTGGTTTTTACTTCTAAAATGAAAAATAATACTATATTTAGCTAAAAATTGAATAAATGCTCCGACTCAGAAGCATCGGTCTGTGTTAGGGGGCTTTTTGGTTTTGGGTTTTGTTTTGTTCTTGGTTTGTTTTTTGGGTTTGTGGGTTTTTTTGTTGTTTTTTTTGTTTTGTTTTGTTTTTTTTTAAAGAAGCAGGCTTATTTCCTCTCTAACACCAGGCCTATGATTGTATATTTCTCAAATGCTGAAGAATTTACTAAAAAAAACCCTTTTGGGGGAGGGGAGGGCTGGGAGGCCATGGAGGGGGACGGGTGGGAGGCTAAAATATCTATTTTTAGTGGCATGGAGTATAGCTAATCACTTGTGATATTTTTGTGATAAGTAATTCTGGTTAAAATGGAGTTTGAAGAAATAAGTACATTGGAAAAATAAGGGTCTTACTTTTGGAAGGCTAGCGGGGGTTCTCAATTTTGTTCGAGTGCTTTTCATCAATGCTCGTTGCTCAGTTGGCAGCAAGTGATACTTCATCGCTTCAATGAGGTAATCTTTACAAGCACTGCTGTTCTTAACCAATATTTCTTCTTCAACTCTCTGTTTATTAATAGAAGTTTAACAAGGTCTGAGCATGTTAAGGAAGTAAAACCCAAATAACAATCTGAAATGTAATAAAGCCTGTGTTATATCACACAAATGCAGATTACTCCGATTTTTTAGATTGTAGTTTAACCACAGTTAAACACGAAATCATGTGATAGCAATATGCAGTCACAGAATAAAAACCCCAGTTAATTATCATAATTAGTAAGTAGATGAAACAGTGTTAGGTAAAGTGAATCACTTACTCACAATCAAGCACATCTCTTGACTTTTAAATACAGAGAGTACAGAACAATTCAAGGGGGGAGTAGGGGAAAAGAATTTAACAAACTAGTAAACCACCCCACAACAATAAGAAACCACAACAGCAAAACAAAACATAAAAAACACAAAAGGAAAACAAAAAAACCCACCAAAACAACCCACACAAAGTGGAGGAAATCCATATCACAAAACCAGAGTTTCTAAAATAAACACCTACCAACCTGCTACTACACCTACTAAGCAACACAAATAGCAAGCTGCTGTTTTCAATCTTAAATATTTGACCCGACACCTAAATATTCAAAACGATCTTATAAAATTTGAAAAAATGTACTGTATCTGAACCAGGCAAAGAAATGTCTTCTTCATTAGCAAGTCCTAACCAACTTAGACAATAGATTCAATTCTGAAATTTAAAATTTACTTATGAAAAGATGTGTTGTATCCAATATCATATTAAAAATGAAAGCTAACCAGATCTAAGCTAATTAAATCATTCAGATTACTAGCGTAGCATGACAAGTAGTCAGTCAGACAACTTACTTACATGTGGTATTTTCTATGTGGCAATCCCTCATTTGACTCTGCGTGTGTGTGCGCATGTACATACGCAATGGTGGCTGGCTGTTTATTTTTACTATCAGTAACACACTACATTACACTGTTGTTTAAATTTAAAATTATCCATCTGGCATTAAAAAGCTAAACTGAAATGTTCACATGCAGAAGAATTAGTATTCTTTTTTGCTTACCTGAACTAAATATTCACGGGAAAGCAAAGGCAGCCGAACATGCTCCATCAGGCGTGCCATTAGCTCCTGCCTTACATCTTTGTCATGGTTTACCCACGCTATCACTGCTTCAAATACCTTCCAGAAAACAAAAAAAATGCAAGTCCCTTGACTTACAAATTCAGTAGTATGAAAATATCAGTGTGTCTCCAAAAACAGTTTTTGCTTACACTAAAATTCCTAACGTGAGAAAAGATGACAGCAGTTACAGCTCCCATTATTTCCATATTTTCCCACTACAAAATTCTGAACATGCAGTAGCCAGTCTCTTTTTATATCACTCCTCTACGAGTGTTTCAAGGATAGCTGCACTACATTGGCAAAACACAGACAATTTCATTGATACTGAAAATCCAATAAAGCTAGGTAAACAAAACGCAGCAGCAGGAATATTACAATCCTCACACTTTTCTTCCTTTCTCGGAAAATCAACCTGCCATACCATCATTCAAATGACTTATCATCACTGAGCCTTCCTAGGAGGAGCGATCCCAAGACTAATTTCTCCTCCATTGCACAGCAGCTCATCATACGCTACAGCATTAAAACCTTACTTATACTCCACAGAAGCAGCATCACATATACCAGAATTACAGATCCGGACCTTCAGGGTATTATGGGAACAGCCATGTGACTCTGCTAGTTGCAGTTTAAGCAGATAGTTCTTGGATTCAAAGTTTCAAAAAGGTTTTGACACGAAACACTACCTAGCCATACAAACCAGTATTCAAACATGCTTCTGAAAACAATTTAGCCTCATTTGAACAGAGGCGTTTGTACATCTATATACTCCTTGGAAAAAAGAAAGGCAAAATATTTTAAATTGATCACAACTGGATTCAAAAGCTCAAAATGAATCTATCTACAACCTGAAAACCATTAGAGGCTCACTGAAGATCAGAGAGTTTCAAAAATGGCTTTAAAAGAATGAGATCTAGCTGAAGGTAAGCCAACACATATTTAAACTCAAGTTTGGTTATACCAAGGTATCTAGCCATCTCCTCTGCAACCCACATTTGTTCAGTTAGGTTAACCAGCCCACATATACATACAGAGTTTTAATACCTTTGTGGGACTGTGGTTGTTAAAGTTAGTAGACACTCTTCAAAGTACTATATTTGAGTTTTTTACCCCTTGGTAAACCAAACTCCTGTGTACGTGACTCACAGCATGTGTTCTGTCCGTTTGTTCTGCTTGAACACGAGAAGGAATTTCCATTTAATTTAGTTTCCACTTTTTCAAGAACAAAGGGTTATGTGATTTAACAGTTTTAGGATTTTTAAGAGTTGAGATTAATTTTCATCATCACACTGACAATACTTTTGGGAAAAATCCTTAACAGTTTTGGGAAAAACTCTTTAAACATGAGCACAATACAACCTTAATTTCATCGAGGAAACAAAGAACACATCCAAAGAAGCGTACAAGAGCAGTAAGAGCAAGGTCTATTTCTCATCCCAAAGGATAAAAAGAGTACTGGGATACAGATGGTCTTACCTTCTCTTCTGAGGCAATTGTGAGTTTGTCACTGGATATAAGACTGCACACCTGCTCTACACCAAGATTGAGGTATTCTTCACTAAGTACGACATCAGAAAAGTGCTGTTCTGTTTGGAGGAAAAGAAGTATTCTAACATACAGAGCGAACTGTATCCCACAACAAGCATTACAGCAGCAGAGGAAAAATAGCGGAAAACAATTCAGTACATGTGCTCTTTCATCGTATCTAGAAGCAATACCTTAGCTTAAAATATGTTATATAGTTAAAGCTTGGTCTCACAAACAGCTGTTATATTTAAAGATTCTTTAAAATAATTGAAATATTAAAACACATTATATTAAAAGTAGCAATCAAAGCAATTTAACATTTTCAGCATTGCTTCATCCCAGTACTTGTCCTTTACAATTTCTTAAATCTCATTTTGCTATCTTTGTACGCACGAATACATCAAAAATGTTTCCAGAAAAAGCATACGCTCTGTATGTTGTCGTCAAACATGTTTTAAACCCACAGTTAAACACGAACAAAGACTGATTCATTAGAACTAACCAGCGGTTTTGCAGTGTAACGTAGGTCAAATCAAACAAGTCTGGATCCTATTGCATCTCTCAGAGCTTCTCCAAGGTGATAAAAATATTACATATCACAATCTCTACTACATGCAGAAGATACGTAATTTTTCCTCAGTTTTTTTCTTCTAATGCCTCAACTTAAACAAAACTGACAAAATGTAATGTTTTAGTTGTAGAACCATTTTCTTTTAACATAGAGCATGTATCTTTACGAAGTAGTTGTTCGCTTATTCAGTTGTTCTCTCCCTTCCTTGAAATTGCTTTTTAAGCCATTCAGTTGCTTAAAAAGTAGTTCCATCTAGATAAATGTTGGTTTTCCTCTCTTCAGCTATTCTTAACAGAAGTTAGAAGGCACAACTGTTACCGGGATTTAAGAATTCACTCAAAATCAGAATAAGTAGAAAAGGTCATCAAACATATTCAAACTAAAGAGCTTCTTAAAGCCTTTTCTATCACTCCACTAGTGATAGATTCCAGGCTTGACAAACTGTCTTAAGCTGTTAAAGAATGCTGAATGCTTCCAGATCAAGAAGTCCAAACTTCTCAGGTTAACTGTGCAGGGTACAACAGCTTTTTCACACTGTACTAAAGACTAGCGAGCATAAAAAGATAAATCTAACACAGTATAATTCTTGTCCTTTATCTAGTTCAGCATCCTGTTTCTTGAAACAGGCAGCACAAATTGCTTCAGACAAAAGCCCAAGAATATATATAAAAAGTATGATAATGAAACCTCCTCCCATAAAGGTCTCACTATAACCATGAAAGGTTAGAGATTGGTAACCAGAAGGATGACATTTTACCTTAACTACTTTTTACTAAGCAATGAGTTTAGTGAGATACAGTCTAGTTCCCTTGAATCCTGTTAAATTCTTGACTTTGATACCTTCCTACAGTAATAATACCACAGTCTCATTGAACAAAAAACCCTACATCTAAATTTAACACTCAGTTTACCATTAATCAGTTTTCAATTAATATCCCCATGTTCTAATGCTGAATATGATGATAGGGAAAGCCACAGTCTATCTACTCAAAATCATTCTTTATTCTATATCCCTTTTTAGCTTTCATCTCTATTTAAAGTAGACAGTCCTTGCCTTTTCGGTCCCTTATCCTACCAGACTTTTCATTCGTGCAATCATCATGACTACAAGTCCCTCCAGTTCTGCAGCATTCTCTTATGATGGACATGTAGTATTTTCTGCTGTATTTCAGACAATGGGAAAGAAAGGATGATGAAAAATACAATTGGGTTTTATAAAACCACCATTACTTTCCCACTCCTTACAAATCCTGTTTGCTTTTCAGACTACAAATATGCAGTTTCTTGAGCTGAAGTAGAATTTTCTGAGGTACGCTTATTGAAATAAGTATCTGATCAATTTTACTACTTGCATATGGCAAATAGAATTTGAGAAAGGTAATCTGCATAAATACGTTTTATGATAAACTCCAGATTTCAAGTGACAGTGCCACAAAACAGCATGTCTGACTACTCAGAAGTTAAGAAGCAAGCAGAAAGGGGAAGCAACACTCTTCTCAATCTCAAACAAATCTGAGGTTCAGAAGCCTTGTCTATCTTCCCTGGAGAAAGCTGATCCAACAGTGGATCACATCCAACAGGATACACTTCATAAACTGGAAATACCCAGTAGATTTTACAGACTTGTATATAAAAGCCTTCTATTTTAAGAAGTTGATTTAGATTTATGACATGGTCTAAATGGGAAGAAATCCAGCCCCTAACCAAGAGTGAAAGTTGAGAATTTTCAAAGTAATACAAGGAATGCGAGGCCGTCTTCTCTTTTCACGCAAGGAAGAGAACTGTAGAAGAAAATCTGACAAAAATAGACAGCACTGGAACAAAAACCAAGACTGCTGTACTGGATGTTAGCCTCTGTTTGCTTAAAGCATAAGATAAGGCATGGGGCCAAGCGAAGAAAGAAGAGTGAAAAAAAAAAGAAATTAAACCAAACTACTTGGTCAATAGCTACAGGCTCAGGTCCTCAAGCAACACCTGGAAACAAATCCTCAGCTGAATGGATTACAGAAAAAAGATGAACAGGAGAGTAGATTGCTATATAAATTTTAGTCATCAAAACAAGAGAAAAGGTGAAATCACTTGTCTCCTAAGAACCAGATCTCTTGTTGTCAAGGAGACCATCTTAACTGATTGATAGATAATCTTGTGGCAGAAGCCAATTGAAATTACAGCTAAACGCATTATTCAAAATAATTAGAAACTGAAAAAGAACAAGGAAATGCAAAACTACCAATTCAGTCTGTCAGTGGCATTTAGCTAAAGCTGTTCAGGTGTTGAAGACAGTAGGCATTATTTTATTATATATAAAAATAATGCTTATGAAATTCAAACTTTTTGCTTCCTTTTAACAAGAAGGATATCAGCATCTTTGAAATAATATGATTCAGTACTAAGAGTTCCAAAAAACCCACTTAGACCCTCTTTTTCCAATAATTATGAGAGAAAAATAGTACTGGGGGGTGTGCGTGAATTTTTTTGTCTTCTGGGTTAGGATTTGTACTATCCCATAGTATTGCCCACATCCTGAAAGCTTCAATAATCTGGAGATATTAACATCAAACATCATGAAACTTATGACGTGGTTAAATACTTCATGCACCTGTCCTGTGCAAATTCTCAAATTAGCTTGGTTTTTATGTGTTGCAGTAGGTAACATACTTCTTTCTTCATGAACAGCTCCTAGATGAGCAGACAGACAGAACTATCTGGCTGGAAGTTTTCATGAGAGAATAAAATTTTATTATTTTTTTTTCCAAATTTTCCACACAGTGTGCAACTTTGACAAATTTGTATTGGAATCGTGCCCCACTTCTTGCCACTTTACCCAGACATTGAAGCCAGCTGGCTCCAGAGTCAGGCAGCCTGGAAACAAGCTGGCTTAAGAGCTGCAGAGGCTTGGTTCCCAAATTCCCACTTCCTAAGCCAGCAGAATCCTACTTCTTTATTATCGAAACTAAAATCTGCCTTTAAAAAAATCCCTTCCATTTTAGGACATTTCTAAAATATCTGTTCCAATTGCATACGAAAAACAGATTTTCACATTTTTGCAAATGACAGAGACAGTTTGTCTCTGAATAGCTAAAGATCTGTCCTTGTCTGCCCCGTACCAGTAGGATGGGACTTCAGCTTCAGGGACAAACTAAACGGACAAAAAGGAAGTTTTTAACAACAGGAAAGGGGCCAGTAACAAAATCTTTGGAAGTACAATAAATGATGCCCATGTGGAACGCACAGGAAAATAATAGGAGCTGTAAATGTACCACTTCTTGGTATTTTTCATTACGAGTCTGGAGATGTTTATTATACATACATGCAGCAGCAGTAAGCACTTGATCCACTTCTATCCAAAAGGCACATAGTCTTGCTGGCCATAAAGATATTGACACTAACTTTATATTTTTCAATTACCTAGGAAGGAAAGCTACATCTGAAATCTGCACAGGACATTTTACGCAATAAACATTTGTGGATTAATTCACAAACACACTTTCACTCATTTATATACCTGGAGTCAGACCTTCTCTGGCTTAATTGCCTTTACTAAATACAGAAGCAAAGGTCTGCTGAAGTTCCTTCAGATTAAAAACCTACCAGAGAATCATGGTGGCCAAAAATAAAAGCCTGTAACCAATCTTCTCCTTTTTGTTTTATGACAGTGGCTGTTGTCAGTGTCTGTCTCTGTATATGACGTTGTTGAAGACTGACTAAATTTCTGTTCTGTCATTAATAGGCTTCAGTCATTTCTAACATTTTTCCTAAGGTGTTCCAGCAGCTGATGATACTTAATACCAATTCCCAGAAATCTTTTTAATATTTCGTATACTTTCAGAAATCTTCTCCCCAAGATCTTCCCAAAGCCAAATTAACACGTATGAGAAACATGGCCAGAGCTTATCAGAACCAGAGGCTGCAGCTGGCAAAAAGAGAAAAAACCCTTGATATTCTCTAGATCTTTTCATGACAGTAATCCAATATGTATTAGTGTGTGAAACAAAATATCAGAAACATATCGAGTCTCATAAGTGTCTTTTGTCTGGTTTAGACCAACTATCTCTATCCCACAGAATAGATGATGGTATTTTTTATAAACTAAATGGAGTACTTGCATCTTTCTGATGTGATAATGCTATAAACCAGCTGGAACTTTCCAGAAACATAGCTTCTTTCTGAACTGATAACCTCTTGGTTTAGAGCAATGCAGAGCATGGAAGCTTGGAAAGATCTAAGCCTTACATTCACTTAAAAGAACAATGACAATTTCTCAAGAAGATGAAACAGAAATATTTAGCAAGAATTAGGGTTTTTTTAATTATTGCTTCAATTCACAACGTCACGTTGTGATTTTTTTTTTGCTTGGGACAAAAGGTCTTTGCTAAAGGCCTAACATAAGACGCTGGTCAGGCAGGAACTCTAGCCTTATTACAGAGGGATAGACGCAAGCTCTGCTAGTTGGAGAGCCAGAAGCCGCCAAACATTGCAGAATCATTTTTTTATTTTTTTTAAATCTGATTTACTTGTCAATTTTATGCTTAAATAACTGCTTTTGAGAACACCATGAAATTCATAGGAGCCAAGGTAACAGAAGCATAGCAACAGACACTGCTACTCAGAATAGAAACGTAAGAACGATTCTGCGAACTGTGTCCTTTCCATCTCATGCATACGAATGTACACAGGAATAGTCTCCAGAAGACATGCGTGCTTCCAAGTCTAGTCAGGGCTCAAAGTTTTAGACTCAGAGCACCAGAATCAAGAACGCTGTATCCCACAGTTAAGTAGAACATAGCAATCCCTGCTTCACAAGGTTTGTAAAGCTGGTTCTCAAGAGACACACACTTCTTCCACAGGTAATCCAATGTTTCCAAACCCCGTACCAGCCCATGAGGTGAATGGAAGTACATTATTGTTCTTTGGTTATAACTAAGAAATATGTCAACGCCTAAGCACTGAGCAAATGTCTCTAGTCCAATATGCCGTACCCCTCTTCTTTAAAAGGCCTTAGCAATATATCTTCAGGTTGTACATAACATTATGACAACTATAAAATGCACCATATTCTCAAGAAAAAAATTTATTTTGTGTACATCCTCTAAGACTACGTAAGATGTATCCCAGACTAAAACTAAGGATGGACTAGCAGCGCTTATGCCGCATACTCTTCATAGGAATCCTGTCACAAGAAGGATGAGAGGCCTCAGCTCTACGTAGTCCCTGACTATGCAAGTGCGACAAGACCCAGAGCAGCACAGCTTTCTAAAACATTACAAGAATGGGGAGCATCTCAGAAAGCTTAATTGCAACAGAAGCTCATTCCAAGTAGAATCATAGAATCATTCAGGTTGGAAAAGACCCTTGGGATCATCAAGTCCAACCATCAACCCCACTCTACAAAGTTCTCCCTTACACCATATCCCCCAACACCACAACTAAATGAGTCTTGAACACATTCGGGGATGGTGACTCCACCACCTCCCTGGGCAGCCTATTCCAGTGTCTGACCACTCTTTCTGTGAAGAATTTTTTCCTAATGTCTAGTGTAAACCTAACCTGTTGCAGCTTGAAGCCATTCCCTCTTGTTCTATCGCTGATTACCTGTGACCAGCACCAACCTCTCCACAATGTCTTTTCAAGTAGTTGTAGAGCGTGGTGAGGTCTCCCCTCAACCTCCTCTTAATTTAATTTTTTAATTAATAATTTCAGATCTCTCCACAGATGTCATAGATGCATATAGATGACTCTCCTAAATTACAGAAATCTTAACACTCTGCTACAGGAGGACCAACCCCACCACAGGATTATGAAGCTCCAATTTTAATGAAAGTTGGGTTCTTACTACCCCTGAAAGAATTTCCAGAGTTTCACTTTTCTAATAACTTCCGATCTACATCATCATTCATTTGGTTTTATGCTCTTATTGTCTATTAGCAGAAGTATCTCCCTGCCTCCTTTTCCTAAATATAAAATAGCAAGCGTAACAAAATAAAGACTTTTTATTAGTTAAATAAGGGAGAAAAACATCCAAATGCTTTTCATTTTCTATAGCAGGGAAATATTTTCACTGCTTTTTCAATCTAATAATCCTCTTTTGTACTCATTCTAGTTTCCAGAGACTTAATCCTGAAACGTCTGCTCCTGGGAGTTCAGCTGCCTGTAATACAAGGCCTATTTCTAAAATGGCAGAGTTGCATATCTTTGGCTCAAACTTTTGAGAAAATTTTTTCAGTAGTGAGGAAGAGCCTTGACAAAGTCCCGTTTGAGATAAGAACGGGGGGGGCGGGAAAGAAGCTATGATGGCTGAGATATGGGCGGTAAGAAGCTTGAAAATTCAAGAGGAAAAACATTGACCTAGAAAGGTATAAAACTGTACTGAAGAAAAACAGGGAGTCAGCAGACAGAAGTCCAGCAAGACTGATGATCAGCCCATTCCAAGGAGAAATGAAGGCCAACCCTTCCTCCCTGGGCGCTTTTAGCAGGAGTACTGAGCATTCCGGTGCTCAACCTAGTAGCTTGCAAGTCCCAGCTAGGACCAATAAATAGCTTCCTTCTCCTTTTCACTTGTCTGCATCCCGCGTGCAGGGTCCCTCTGAGCACAGCAAAGGATGCCTGAACAAAATGACCCAGAGAGGTAGGGTTACAAGTTGGGCACAGTTCCTGTGCTCTCAAACACATTTAATCAATATTGCAGTCAAGGTCTTTCCAGGGTCTTAGATTTTATGTTTCTGGAAAGTCATCTATATAAATATTAACTTCAACTACTAAATTGAACAAAGATTGTTTAGAAGTAACTGAAGTAGTTTAGAAGTTACTAAGGCATAGTCAGAATAGAAGCTGGAAAAAATAATTTAAAATTCAAAACTAAGCAACCGCTATATCAAAATGTGTTCCCTAAAACATTAAATATCTAAACATTAACTCTAGCAAATAAATTTACACCTTGCTTCCTATTCAATAAAAGGTCAAAAATGTAATACTTTTTTAGATTTGATATTACTCAAAGACAAAAAGATTTAATTAAAACATTTTGCATAATAGTTTAAACACAGTTATCACAAAGTCATTCAGTCACATACACATTAGAACTTCTTAAGTAAGGTATGCCTTACACAAACTAGTACTTTCAAAACCAACCTGAACAGCTTTTGCATTTTTTTAAATTGATATATAATTAATTTGAATACAATTTCACTAGTCTAAACCTACTTCTGAGTATTACTGATTTGTATACCTCAGTTCCACACTTAAGTCAGCAACCAAGGATTCTGTTGACAGACACCTAATCACATGAGTTTGCTGCATTTCTGTTTTTTTTCCAAAACTCTATGCTTGATAGAGATACTATAATCTCCTGGAAGCGTGTGTGTGTGTGCACGTGTGAAATCTAGACCAGAAAACAGATTTTCTAGGAATTAAGGCAACTGAAAGCATTCATCAAAATCCTTCTTTTTATGAGGTCTAAAATTACTCAAGGCAATAAGAAGCCTATTATTTGGACCTAGACACATGAATTGAAGCATTTAGTGCTCTGTTTCAGGAAAATCTTCAGTTTTAACTCTGTACGAATTGTTAATGATGCCAGTTGGTCACTGTACCTTTAGAAAAGTTATGAAAAGCAATACAATCATATGAATTTTTCCTGCGTCCTTCTCAGGATATTTCATTTTTCATTTCCTTTTGTGTATTGCTCTCATACTAAGCCTGACAGAGCGCTAGGGATTAAGGAAGGCAGTGCAGAGAGTGCAATGCGATGAGGCAGCTCACACCCTGGCTATGCACAGCATATTTATCTCAAGAGTAAGAACAGAGTGTGCATTGCTTTAAAATTCACCACACAGATACAGCAAAAACACAGTAGGAGTTGAGCTGGCAGCTTGTGGTACGGGCCAGCAGGACTCCAAGAATATGATAACAAAAAGGGAAGCATAGATGAGGAAAGTGCTTTCTGGAGGAATTTGACAGAAGTGGAAGGTGGTTTGATTACGGAGGAAAGAAGTTCCAAGCACAAAAGCAGAAGAGAAAGAGGGGAAATAAAAGATTCAAGTGGTCGAGGGTTATTCTGCTGGATTAGAAAAGCCAAGGATGAGAGATTGGAATTCAATCCAGGGGGAAAAGGAATATTGCAGCAGTTGTAAAATGACTGTAGCGAACAGAGGAAGCTGTGTCAGAGATAGATTTACATTGCAGCAAAAGGGAAACACAATGTAGAGCAGATTCGGTAGGGAGGGAAGAAACGAAATAGAGGAATGCGCAACTGAGTAGTTGAGAGAAAATGGTGGAGGAGAGCTGAAGCTATCAACTTTACAAACCAGAATGACCAGGAGAATGGTGACAGAGGAAGACTGAGATGGTTAGGTGGAAAGCAATTCAGTTTTGCTGAGCTTGAAGTAGAAGTGAAACATCCAGGAGACACTAAGATGACAGGAGAAGATCTGTGACCAGGCAGATAGTGCAAGCTGCATGTAAGGAGGCATACCTGAGAGTCACTCTCAAACTCTGAAAACCCGTGACTTCTGAATTTCCAAACAAATTTGTCCTACTCTCTGAATATTCACTCCTAAAGCTCTAATCAAAATATACTACTTTGCTGGATAGTAAATCAAATCCTATAAAAGAGAAGGATTTTTTCCCCACTACAAAAAGCTTCCATTAAAAAGTAATTCCTCAGTGTAATGTCTTCAGTCTTGACTCAAACATCAAGACCTCAAGGCACTCTACACACAAAAGAACAGTAAGATCATTGCTACTTGAACAAATTTTAAAAGCCTTAGTTTTCGTTACAGTATTATGCTACAAACTTACAATCTTACACAATCTTTTGTTTACCTTTTAGTAATCAACATTATGCAACCTTTCTTGGCATCAAGAGCAGTCAAACAAGGTTTTAATCCATTATGTTAAAAATTACCAATTTAGTAATATGTTCTCTGAAAGTACATGTATATCAGTTTCCAACAGCAGAAAATATTGGAATATAAAGGGAAAAAAAAAGGATTTTAGCCTCCACAGAATCATAGAAATGTAAGCTAGAAAGAACTTCAAATCATCTGCTTTTGCACAAAGATGTGATTTAGATCAACCTAAACCAGAAGTTAGTCTAACTTTTTTTTTTTTTTTTTTTAAACAGCTGCCTAACAGTGGAGAGTCCATAACTTCCGCAGCCTGATCTGGGTTACTTTTACAGTTAGATTTTTCGTTGATATATGAAACGACTTTAAAAAATACCTCACAAGTTAAGCTTACTCAGTCGTTTTTACTCACAGGAGATTTGCATTTCTTATCCTCCTAGCCTTTTAGTTTCTTGACTGAAAGGACGCTCTTCTCTCACAGTCTTTGTCATAGGTCAATCTGTTTTCTTAATATGTTCATGTTAGACTTCCTTGGATTTACATCAGCCTGTTTGCATCTGTCTTAAAAGTTCAGTTTAGCATTTTCCACCTGAGGCCTTCATCAGCGTCAAGAAAAAGGGAATAATTGTCCCTTGGCCTCCCATACAACACTACCATTACTTCACGACAGAATCAGAATCGCTTTTTCATTCACAACAGCAAGCAAAATGAGAACCTAGTTTTCAGAAGTGTCAAGACTTGACATGAGCCAGTCCTTTTACAGATATGAATAACACAGTCTTTAAGATGACCGTGACAATGCACTTTTAGTAATAAAATTAAGAATTCTATCGACACTTTTTTCAGGCAAAAAATGAGAAACAATCTAATTGCAAGCGCTCTTTACACGGAAAGTAGAATTTTGTTTGTTCAGCGATATGGTTAGTTAGAAAATGCACCTCTATCTACTTTACGTCAAGATAGGCAAATGAGACTACAGGTACCCTTTATAGTAGGAAATTTCAAGTCTTGGGCTAGATGAGTAGGATTTTCAGAAGACAAGTGGATAAAACAATACTCATGGTACGTTTGTTGCTTCTTAGCTAGTCCTGTGCAGGGGATATAGATGAACGCACACCCCTGAACATGCCCTCATCTTCTTTCTCCCCATGTACTTCCTACAGACTTTGGCTTGTCGAAGTTACCAGAATTTTAATTCTTTCCTGATTTCCTCCCCTAAGTGACAGTGCAAAATTTTAAACAGCAAGCTAGCTTCTTTCTGGATTATAATTTGCTTGGACCCTCTATGGCCCTAATAAACCACGAAGATGCTGCCCCTTTGTGCTTATTATAACTATGTTCTAGCCAGGAAAATTTATTTCTCATAAAAACATTCATATCAAATGCAGTCTTTGTCAGAAGATACAGGTCTGCAATATCCTGGATAAAATTAAGTTTCCTTTGGGGTTGGGTGGGCATGGAACCCACACATGTGTGTACCCACGCACAGAGATACCAAGCTATACGCTATACTAATGATAACTTGCCTGCATATGTGTTGGCCTTGTTCAAGAGATCTGTGCATGCATGCATGTCGGCAAAAGCACGAATCCCCAGGCAGTTGATAGGATGAAGCTGGGATTCCAAAAATTCACAGCAAGTCCTTTTCACATCCTGCAGTTGCAAAAGACCAGCTGCTGGGAGCAGGACCTGTAAGAAGCAACAGGTGGTTAATATCCCAATTTGATTCTGAGCTTATACAAGAGGATTCTCAATATTAATAAAAAAACCAAAATAATCCATTAAAAAATTAAAAGACTAAAACAGAGAGGAAAAATTCATCATTATGCAACCGAAGAACTTAAACCCCAATATTAACATGATTTTACCTCCCTGCAAATACCATTTAAGATTTAAAATAACAAGCAACATCTCCACCAACGTGTTCACTGGGACATTATAATTACAAAAAGAGATTATAATTCTCACACTTCACAAAAACCTCTTCCCAATAGTTGTTCACAAGTTCCCTCCTTACTGTTCCCAACACTCCATAATTACATCTCATTTCCAAATGTTCAGCATTGGATAGTTCTTTAAATCAAAGTTTTCTAGACTATGATAGAATATGTAAGTCTTCTTTGCATGCAAGCACTGGACATTGTACCATTTTTTAGCATCAATAATAAGCATATTTATGCAACTGATTCCAGTAAGGAATCAATTCAGCTTCCAAAGAAGTCTGTGACTTTCTTGGAAGAATGACAATTCAGACATTTAAAAGCCTGAGCATACAAAATATTCTATAACTCATTAAAAATATGTATCAGTAAGGAATTAGCATAAACAGCATATTTGTCTTTCAACTTCCACAAAGCAAGCAAAAAGTAAAGAAGAATTTAAAAAACTGTATAACATACATTTTATTTGCCCAGTAAAACTTAAACATGAGATTTAGGTGAATTATAATTGTGCCTTTGAGTGAAATTCCATACTACTATCTACAATTCTCCTTCACAGTATTTTCATTTTCTGTGCCTTTGACAGTTATTTTAATGAGACTTCTATTTTAGAACATTCAAGTGTGAAATTAATGTTGGCTTGCATCTTCATTGGATGACATCAGGCAAGATTTTAACATGGAAGTCTTGCAACTGTTCACTTACATATAGAGAAAACATATACCACAGGACTGCATCAATAATAAGCAAGCAAAAAATACACCAAAGACAATGGCTGCGCTACTCTCGCTAATGCTTTTCATTTAAACAATTCCTTGAGTAGAATTAAAGAGAGTCAGGCAAGAAGAAAACTGGAAGAATAAAAAGAGATGGGAAAGCAGAGTAAAACAGTTTAGAAAGCTTTGTAACACTGACTACGTGAAAGCTGCAGAATATACTTCTACATAATTGCTCTTTGGAAGACGTTTTAATGTTTGTAATTGTCTGTAGAATCAAATATTTGCCATCATCTTTGTAAGCATCTAGTTCCTTGGCTTCTAAAGAGCTATTATTGTTTACTGTTATTGTTTACTCTTTAGACTTCTTTCTTGAAATAAAACTAACAATTATGACCCAAACTAAAACAAAAAGGAATTAAGGTGATACAACCTTGTAAAGCTAATGTCTGCTTTAAGCTTCATTTTTTGGTCCCACGTCTACTGTTTATGGCTGCTCCTGTCCTTTCAGCCTGCCATACATGAATCATAGAACCATAGGGTTGGAAGGGACCTCTGGAGATCATCTAGTCCAACCCCCCTGCCAGAGCAGGGTCACCTAGAGCAGGTTGCACAGGAACGCGTCCAGGCTGGTTTTGAATGTCTCCAGAGACAGAGACTCCACCACCTCTCTGGGCAGCCTGTGCCAGTGCTCTGCCACCCTCAAAGTAAAGAAGTTCCTCCTCGTGTTTAGGTGGAACTTCCTATGCTCAAGTTTGTGGCCACTACCTCTTTTCCTGTCACTGGGCACCACTGAAAAGAGCCTGGCCCCATCCTCCTGACACCCACCCTTTAAGTATTTATAAGTGTTGATAAGATGCCCCCTCAGCCGTCTTTTTTCCAGACTGAAGAGACCCAAATCCCTCAGCCTTTCTTCATAAGAGAGGTGTTCGGGTCCCCTCATCATCTTTGTAGCTCTCTGCTGCACCCTCTCCAGCAGTTCCCTGTCCCTCTTGAACCGGGGAGCCCAGAACCAGACACAGTACTCCAGGTGCGCCCTCACCAAGGCAGAGTAGAGGGGGAGGATGACCTCCCTCGACCTGCTGGCCACACTCTGCTTGATGCACCCCAGGATGCCACCGGCCTTCTTGGCCTGCTTGAAAAGCATCTTTCTGTTCCTCAAGATATTAATCCCTAATTTGAAGCAATCCACTATAGCCTCTGTTTTACACATTTGGCTGTCAATGTAGACAGCAAAAAAGAAGGATCATATATTTAACAAAAGTTTACTTTGAATATCAGTGGTTAATGAAAGACGAAGGAAAAAACACAAATGTGACTGCACTGAGATACACAGACCTCTGCTAAGCAAAATAAATAAAAATTAATTTAAATCTTAGATAATCCTTGAAAATATCAAATAAGTCTAACAAAATTAATGGAGAGGGTCTTTACGTAATAGGCACAAGTGTCAGATAAAGTCACACAATTCAAAACAAATTTAGAAAGCTTAAAGGTTACTAATGACAAGGTTACAAGTACACTGAAGTCATTTTATTTTATCATATGTTCAAGACAACGTGAAGATAATATTAGTAATACAATTCCTATTACTAGAACTACAGTATGATTAGTTATAACAGCAAGTGGATAATTCATTTGATAGCAAATTCTAGGATAAGATATAAAATTACATACCAAAAATTAGGACTAGAAATCTACTACAAGTATTTATTCACACAACTTGTCCCAATGAAGCAAACATGTCACAACTGCTTACAACTTCAGCAACTAATCCAAACACAGTCCTAGATAATTTTAGGCATGTTATCAGTATAGTTGAGCAAACAACATCTGAGAACAATCCTTGACTGTTTTGAGAACAATCCTTGACTGCTTAAATGGATTCAGAAGAAAAAATATATTCAATCACCACTGGTAAACAAAATACAAAGATGAAATTTGAGAATGGTATGCAGAAAAGCATTTAAGATTTGTATGCACAAACAGTCACACTCAGATGCTTGCTCACCCACATGAATAGTAAAGCAATGTTACAAGAACTAGAAGACCACTCTTCATTGTGGGAAATTTACGTCAGATCTTAAATCCTTATAATCGAGTTTGTAAAGTTACAGATTTCAATACATTTACTTATCAGACAATAAGACATTTAAATCTAAACATATTTATGTGTATTCTGCTACTAAAAAGGAAAAGAGAGGCAAAGTGCATCAAATGTATCCCCTTGAAATTATACATTGGGCTTCGGTTACTAGGCAACGAGAGCTGTGATAACATTTAGCTATTTCCATTTGTACCTATAGAACTGTTAACCTGGAAGCTCTAACAACCTGCGTTTAAAAATACAGTTTCATCACAGGCAGATTCGCTCTGCTGGAGCTGGAGAGGGTGGGGGAACCCAAACTCCTCTCAAAACCATAAAACCCCCCTATATTAGAACTGCAGTACAGATGAAGTTTAACTGCTGCTGACTCCAAACTGGTAGGCTATAGCTCAGATTTATTTCCAAAAATAGCCAGTAGAGGGTACCCTAACTTTCCTTTAAAGAACAAAAATACTTTAATATGCATACCGCTTTTCACTGCAAGAAATGCAGAGGGGGAAAAAAAACCCAAAACATCTCTAATTGCTTATTCTATGAAAATGTACCCTCATCACAGCGGCTGTTGTTTTTATAATCAAAGAAACTGAACAGATTATTATTACAGATGGCAAGTAAGAAATTACGTATTCTCTTTTTTGTGTCAAAGTCGTGGTGATGAATCTTGGAATGACTGCTACATTTCCTAGAGCAAATCATTTAACCCTTACAAGTCTGAAGACTATTCCCTGGTTATCTGCTCCTGGTTCTCCTTCCTGAAGTGACAGTCCTATTCCCAAAGCTGTGTGCACCCACCACACCAAATGCACCTTTCCAACTCCACTGAGACAAACAGGACCATGACCAGGTAGAAGTATTTGTTTTAAAATCCCACCTGCAGGGTCACCTGCAGAGTCAGGAGGAATCCACTTAAGGCCCTAAAATTGGGTGCTGTTTTCACTGGAGTAGAGTCAAGCCTTTCAAAATATCTCAACTAGATCATCAACCTGTAATTGAGGCTGCTGCCCTCTTATTGTGGTCCTTCAGATACATGCCAGGAGCATGTTAAGGCCTGAGGGTACAGATGTTGCCTGCAGCTTTTCTCCCTCTTTTTTTTCTAGACAGCATCATGACTCTGTTCACCCTTGTGCAGATGGACATATTTACTTCATGTGACCAAAACATACATGTATTGAGCTCTGAGGTGAGGAGCAGCTGGTACAGGCAGGTGCCTCTCCAGCTACGTGTGATCCATCTGTTCACCAGGCACATTTACATCAGTCTCAGGGAGATACTGCCTGCATGACAGACCAACAAGTCCCTACAATGGAAGGCGGCTCAGAGGAGATGAACTCAGGGAAGAAACGTAAGGAATGAGCACCAAGTAGCAGAAAGCAAGCTGAACTTATCTCAACACAAGGGGGACTGGAGGATAACCTGTGTTTTAGATATATGGCTGTACCAGTGAGTCATCAGGTCGTGTAAACAGCCTTCTCTGAGATTATTAATAGAGTATGATGTCTTCCTCAGCTATCCAGAGCAGCAGGGGATAGAGGTGTATGTGTGGCTCAGCCCAAAACAAAGTACAGAAACCAAACAAGCAACAGAAAGAACTCTGAAAAGAGCAACAGGCTTGAGCTGACTTTATCCCACATATTCCTTCCTAGTGAACAAGGGATGCCCAGTGGGCATATAGAGACCGGTAATGGGATCCCTTCTGTACAGTGATCCAAATGTATATTGCAATTGCTGTATTTTGCTTGTGTTGTGATTTCAGTATATTGCTGTATCTCTCTGCTAAATCAAAACATATCATATATGTAGCACCAAGTATCTTCAAATAAGTAAATTTTATATCAAACATTAAACCCTCCTCTTGGACTACCTAGAAGCAGCTGGTCAGAGAAGCTGCCCTGGAGTGCCTCCACACCAGACAAAGGAGTTTATGCTACCTGAAGGGTGTTACACGACTTAACAGTCATCCCTTCACAGTATATGCACTTCACAAAGTTCAGGGCTAAACTCCCCTTCACCCAGCCCCTTGCTCCCACAAGTTGGTACCACTTACAGAATCATAGAATCACCTAGGTTGGAAGGGACCTTTCAGATCATTGAGTCCAACCACCAACCTAACTCTGACAAAAACCATCTCTAAGCACTATATCTACCTTTCTTTTAAATACCTCCAGGGGAATGGTGCCTCCACCGCTTCCTTGGGCAGCTTGTTCCAATGCTTATAACCCTTTCAGTGGGGAATTTTTTCCTAATATCCAATCTAAACCTCCCCTGGCACAACTTGAGGCTTTTTCCTCTTGTCCTGTTACTTGAGAGAAGAGATCGACCCCCACCCCACTACACCCTCCTTTCAGATAGTTGTAGAGAGTAATAAGGTTTCTACAGCCCCCTCAGCCTCCTTTTCTCCAGGCTAAACAACCCCAGCTCCCTCCTCCGCTCCTCATCAGACTTGTGCTCCAGACCCCTCACCAGCTTTGTTGCCCTTCTTTGGACACACTCCAGCACCTCAATGTCTTTATTGTAGTGAGGGGCCCAAAACTGAACACAGTACTCGAGGTGGGGCCTCACCAGTGCCAAGCACAGGGGGACAATCACTTCCCTAGTCCTACTCACCACACTGTTCCTGATAGAAGCCAGGATGCTACTGGTGTTCTTGGCCACCTGGCCACACTGCTGGCTCATATTCAGACCGCTGTCAACCAACACACCCAGGTCCTTTTCCACCAGGCAGCTCTCCAGCCACTCTTCCCCAAGGTTGTAACGCTGCATGGGGTTGTTGTGACCCAAGTGCAGGACCCGGCACTTCCCCTTGTTGAACATCATACCATTGGCCTCAGCCCATCGATCCAGCCTGTCCACATCCCTCTGCAATGCCTTTCTACCCTCAAGCAGGTCAACACTCCCACCCAACTTGGTGTCGTCTGCAAACTTACTAAGGGTGCACTCAATTCCCTCATCCAGATCATTGATAACTTTATGCAACACAAGCTTTTAGTACTTGTCCTGCCAGTTGAGAATGGACGAACAAGCCCAGTGGAAGGGGCCACCAAGATGATCAGAGAACTGGAGCATATATTACAAGGAGAGGCTAAGAAACCGGATTTGTTCTGCCGTGAAAGAGAAGACAAAGGGGAGTACTTATTACCATCCACAGCTATCTAATGGGAGGGCAGAGAAGACTGAGACAGACTGTTCTTGAAGATGCATTGCAGTCGGACAACAGGCAAGTGGGAACACAGGAAAATCTGACTGGAAAAAAGAGTTAGGTTGTTTTTTGTTATTTTGTGTTGTTTTGTGGGTTTTTTTAAACCACAAGGTTGGCTAAGCCCTGGAACAGGTTGCCTCAAGAAGCTGTAGAATCTCTGCACATGGAGATATTGACAATTCAGTGGATAGGCCCCTCGATCTGCTTTAATTGGACCTGCTTTTTAAAAGTTCAATTCAAAGTAAAATTTAAATTGATTAAAGCTTTCTGCCTGGTGATTTAAATCAATTTGATTCAGTAACTTTATATCAATCTATGCTATCATCTTTGCGCTCCTCTTTGTACTGATAGATTCTCCTACCCAGAAGATATTGTGCTACCTGCAGTATGAAGATGCTTAAGGCAATATTTTCATCTCCGCTGTTTTTAAGTTTCCTGGAATTTCTTTCTGTCATGAATTCTCGCCCAAATTCAAATTGATACCCACCAACAATGCATTAAGATTAGTACAATGCCAATGTAAAAATAATTAAAGAACCTATTGCAGGTTTTGTGAACAAGATCCCACAGCATAAACAAAAACCAAAATCTCTCCAAAGTTATTTTGCAAGCAAATAAGCCAATAAAAATCAAAGCAGCATATGCCAAGAGAATTGAATAACATGTTGTCTAAAATAGAAAAATTCATTCTTTATCACACGGAGGGAAAAAAATACAAATCTGTAACATCAGGAAAGAGACTAATCTAGGAAAGCAAATGTGTGAGAATGCAAACACAATATAAAGCAACACAGAAGCACACAGGAGAGCAAGTTACATCCTTGCTAATTGCAGATATTCTGTATTTTCAGTTCCAACATTAAAATGAAATCAATTTCAGAGCGCAGCAATTATGTTAATACCTGACATAAAACAAATTTTGAGGAAATACAGTGAATTTAATTTCTATTTCTGAGGTTTAAATAACGATTTCAGCAAATTAAACTCCTTCACTTGCTGTTTATACTATTGTGGCATAAGGAAGAAGGAAATGAAAATAATAGTCAAAGATCATCCAAATTATCTTATTTTTTTTATTCTCATCTACATGCATCCGTACTGTAATTAAAACTGTGGTTTGTAACTGAAATGTAGTCTAAGTTCTAGTGAAAACATTCAGCACTGCATTGAAATTATGCTATTTGCAAGTACGCACACAAAACCAGATACAAATATTTTAACACTTGCATCTGTGGAATAAAATGGAGAAGTTCCAATTTTGGAAAACTCAACCCTGCTAGCATTTCTATATGAACACCATGTGCAAATTAAATTCACTGTTCTGTTCTTAAAGTAACATACAAATAAGGTGCTACACTGGATTTAAAGATGTGCTTGAGCTGCAAGTTTAGAACATAATACCATGTATTTTATAAAACATGCCTTTTGGGCATCTTAACATCCTTAACTTTATAGGCTATGCGAAGACTTGGATGTATAAATTTATCCTTTAGCTTAACGAGCCCCATGCAATTAAAAATTAAGTGTGGGTGGCAGTTTTATAGTATCAGAGGCAGGAATCAGACTGATAATCAAGATACAGCCCTATTCCTTCACATTCCCTTGGTACTAGACACAAATTGGTTGAGCTCTGTTTCAGTTGAAAACAAGCAAACAATCATGATAACGTAATATTTTGAATGACTGACACAATCTGCAAAATACTAAGCAGCTCCCAACTTGGAAAGCCGTGTGACAGATTCAAATGGAGCATAAGGAAAAAGTAACTGTTCTACACACCTGCTTTTTAGCCAGCATCATAATCTGTACTTAAGTCCACTTCAGTTACAGTGACATGCAATTTATAGGAATCAACTGATTTACTCAAAAAATGGTTTTAGAAGAGATAGCACTTCCGAAGATTAATCTGAATGAACTACTAATTATTAGTCAAAACATTTGGGGTAGAGGTGGTTGTTTTGTTGTTTTCTTGGGTTTTCTTTTTTGAAAGGGGTGCGTGTGGAAGTTTTGGGATGCAGTTAAGGCTTGCTGAAGCACAGAAAAAAAGACTCACGAAGCAAATGAAGTAACAGAAGGGTCACTAATCAAATAACCCATTATAATTAATGGTGTCTACCTGGACTACAAGGGAGAACCATGCAGTCTTTTTTCTCTTGAGGTTTCTCCTACATCTTCTCTACTAGAACAGTGCCCTAACCACCATGTAACAGCACATTTTGGCTTAAGCCTCCACACAAGAGACAGATCGATTTTCTATTCTGATGGTTATTTTTGTTAACAGTGATGAGCTTAGCCTTTCATATCCTCTTCCTCTGTAAAAAGATACTGGAAATAGATGTGTCTCTCCAAGTGAGAAACATTGTCTCACTTGGAGTGAAACATTCTTGAACCTAAAATAATTTTTATTAGAATTTTAGGTATTTCTTTCAGTCAAAAAAATCTTAGACATTTTTATTTGATAGAAACAGAGTTTTTGATTTGAAGCTGGGTGAATGAATTTAAGTATATGTACAGTAAGTCATCTAGAATTAAAGCTCAGAAGCCTTCATCATACTGTAAATCAGTACTTATAAGATTATACAGCTGCATAAAAATAGCTTCATATTTTCTTAGGGATGGGATAATTTAAACAAGACTAACTGGAGTCTGAACAAAGCCACTTGCTGCTGATACTTTGTCATTCAGGAACTGGGAAATTTATTCTTTAACTATGGTGCTAGCCAGTCAAATAATATACAAAGCTCCCCTGCAATAGGATTAAAAGAAGCTGAAAAACTTTCGCAGGCATGATAACATAACTCACTCGACGTGGTCTTTGATCTTTCTGCAAAGGCTGACCCACATAAAGAATCGCTGTATCAGCTGATGCTTTAAGCTACTGTGCTTGAGCTATAGGATTTACTCGTAACATCTCACACCTTCAGTACCAGCCCACTCTCCATTTCAGACCCCACTGACAGATACATTGAGTTTGGTTATACCAAAGATTACTATGATAGAAATATTTTTTACATATTGCTTAAAACTAAAGACATAAAAGGCTGACTAAAGACTCAAAATGTTAATCTGCTATGTTTCCTACCTTAGAAAACTTCGGGGGGAAATAAGGAGGAGGGAAATGAAGGAGGAGTTGTTTGTTGGTATTTTTTTTTGGTTGTTTTCTTTTTCTACATTACAGACTGACTGATTTGTAACAAACAAAGGTTGTTCTCCTAGTATAACTCCATATTTTCTGGCAATCTTCAAGAGAGGGACTGAAACATCATTTGCAAAACCCTAAAGCCTATGCTGGAAACAAATGGCAGCATAACCGAGACAGTAGATTGTGAACCTCTGCTTTCTCTATTATCCCATTCTCTGGTACAGAAGATGCACCCATACTACTGAGTTTTATAGTAATACAAAACCAACAACTAAGGACAAGAGAAATAGCATGAAGTAGAAATGCTTTGTGTGCATGGTGCTTATCTTCAACACAAAAACTGTGTCAAGATTAACATCTAATGTGCAATAAATGGCCCTTCAGTGGACTCAAAAAGCATTTGATTACTCCTATCTTTTAGTGTTACAGTTATATTTTTATATTTTATTGAGATAATCTTTTATTTATCATTCAGTTTCCTACAGCAGACCATATTTATATTCTCCTAGAAATGTCACAGGGGAATACCTCCTAAAAAAAAAAACCCTCAAGGCATCAGGCTTAGTGACAAATTTCATAATCACTTTAATCTAGATGTTGTGCTTATAAAATTCATGTATGCAGGGACGGAATTGCCAAAGTAAACGGCACCTCTAGCCCCCCTTTTGAAATTTTTTTCAGATGAAGGTTTAATGCATACATTTCATGATTTAAAGTATGACCAATATCCACAAAACAGAAACATTTTCAAGCAAGCCTCTATTCAGTTTCCAGAAATTTCGTCTTATGTGTAGCAACATGCTGCTAAATTTACTCACAAGTAAGAGAGGTCAAACATGGAGTCTCTTCTTTAAGTGGCCTAATTTACTCATAATAAGCACCTTGAATTTTACAGGGAGGTGGATGGGCATACACGCTTTCATTTGCATACAACACTTCAAAAATGAGCAAATGACCTCCGTGCTTTAGTTGGTGAGGGCTGTCTTTCAGGTTTTGCCACAGATAGCTTTATGGTCATACATAAAGATACATGGATGCCTACGGTAAAGGTCATGGCTGAGGCAAAAGTAGCTGCTTTCATCCGACTTGACATAGAAGAGTCTCTACAACAGCCTAGCAGTGCAATAATTTTAAAGATCACAGACTTAGAAAAGCTGCACAAGCTGTTCAGTCTGAGAAGGCAGTTTACATACAAAAGTTCTTATTTGTTAACATCTAGTTAAAGGGCAACCACATCCTAGTGAGGCAGGATGAAGGGACCAGGTTTTTAGACTCAGAAAACTTGTGATCTCAGTCCTGATTACGTCTGACTTACCCAGCGGTCATCATTTCTCTGTTTCCTTTATTTAAGTTGTCTATTCGAGCCTGTAAACTCTTTTGGGCCACACCATATGTACGACTTGTTGCTATAATACCTATCACAAGAGAATCCCAATCCTAGCTGGCCCATAAAACAGTTAAAAATATTTTTCAGGCTAGCCTAGAACTTCATGCTTTTTTAGCTAAAAGTATGCTCAAATAATGGGTAAAATTCCTATCTTCTAAAAAAGAAAATACAATGAATCCCTCCCTAGTCAACTGCATGAAAAAATGATCTCTGTGTTTCCTTCTGGATGCTCTTCCATTTGCATGCTCTTCCCATCCTGTCTTTAGAAGGCAAACAGCCTTCTGGTGTAGAAGCTGAGCACTTCCCATCAGTTACAAAACCAACCTTAAATCATGTTAATAATGAAAAAACAGGGATAGTAGAATAGTTTGGGTTGGAAGGGACCTTTAAAGGTCATCTAGTCAAGCCCCCTTGCAATGAGCAGGGACATCTTCAACTAGATCACGTTGCTCAGAGCCCTGTCCAGCCTGACCTGGAATGTTTCTAGGGATGGGGCATCTACCACCTCTCTGGGCAACCTAGACCACCCTCCTCATTGTAAAAAGTTTCTTCCTTATATCTAGTGTGAATCTACCCTCTTTTAGTTTAAAAATCATTACCCCTTGTCCTATTGCAACAGGCCCTGCTAAAAAGTCTGCCCCCATCTTTCTTATAAGCTCCCTTTAAATACTGAAAGGCTGCAGTAAGGTGTCTCTGGAGCCTAAACAACCCCAACGTTCTCAGCCTGTCCTCACGGGAGAGGTGCTCCAGCCCTCTGATCTTTTTTGGTGTCCCTCTCTGGACCCACTCCAACAGGTCCATGTCTTTCCTGTGCTGAGGGTCCAGAGCTGGATGCAGTACTTCAGGTGGAGTACTTCTCAGCAGGGCTGCTCTCAATCCCTTCATCTCCCAGTCTGTACAGATACCGGGGGCTACCCTGACCCAGGTACAGGACCCTGCATTTGGCCTTGTTGAATCTCATGAGGTAACTATATATTAGACCAAAGCAATAGCCTATTCATTCCAGGTAGGCTACAAACACCTATCTTCATCCACTATCAGAGAAAGGTGCGTGAAACCTCATGGTCTGGAGTAAAATAGCCACAACAGAGAACATTTCCTTGAAATGTAAGGAATAGCTTGCTCTTGAAGCACAAAGATACATCTTAACTTTTAGAAAAGCATTTCTAGTTAGTTAAAACTACATTTCACTTGCGAAAAACTGGCAGTGTCCAATGCTTTGCAGGTAAATAAACGTAAGGGCTGCAACAGGACAAGAGCCTGGCCTTCCGCGTTTGAAAAGGCACAGTAAAAGATTGTGGTGGTCCTACGGTTCTGGTTGGTGGGTCAGAGATGCAGGCTTCTTTTAAGAGTAGGAGAGGAGTTAGAAGACAGAGAGGAAGAAATGGCAAAAAATTTGCCCTTTTTAGAACTGCTTCTGTCTAGATTTGCTGCAGCCAAGCAGGGATCTCCTCCACACTGGAAGCAAGTTTGCGGCTGGTTTGTGACAGAATGTCCTGAACTATCAGAACCATCCCTTCGTCTGTCTTCTCCCCTTCCAAGGAAAAGGGGAAGAAGAAACCTAGGATGGAAGAAAGTAGAACAGGTGAACCCAGCCCAGACCTGGACCTTATATGCTCTCACCTAATTACGGAGGTAAACCTTACGGGGTGACAATACCTGCTTTGAAACAGTGTCTATCTAATGGTAACCCAGGGTTCAGAGGTAATAATTTCCAAACCAACCAGCACAGCTAGAAAAGCACGCTGCTCACCTTCTGCATCCTAAGCAGCTCCTCTCATGCATTTTTCAGCAACAAGCTCTATTCATTAGGCATCCACTGATTAAGTGTAATAACAACAGTAATATGTATGCACATGTATGTTTTTGTGCACTCCTCTCTCTAGGTATCTGAAAGAAAAGCTTAACTTTAAGCATAAGTAATAACTCGCTCTTTGGCCCTTAAAAAGGTATATGGAGTCTTCAAAACAAATAGGTATGGGAGGAAAAGCAGAGTCCTTGTTTAGTCATCTCACAGTCAACCTAAAAAAAGCCCGAGTTCTCTCCCTCTCTTAAATGATAGCTTTTCCATGCCTTTAACAGCTTTAAGCCTTTCCTGAAAGCAAGCTATTCCTGTCATATTTTAGACCATCCATCAGAGTGTCACAGGTGAAAACTGTGGGGTTTTGTTTGTTTTTTTGTTTGTTTGTTTTTTCCCCACACACTCCGTTTTAAAGTCACTATTCCACAATAAGCAGAAGTTTTTCTAAGGTGACTACAGTATGTTATTCTATTCTAGGAAAAGTTGTTAATGTAAAACATAGCAATACGTAGGAGTAATTCAAGTTTTTCTTTTCATGCATTACTTTACACTTTCCAACATTAAATTTGGGCTGCAGTCATGCTAGCCCGACATCTAGCTTAGCTAGAAAGGAGTGACATTTTCTATTTTTGTCTGGTCTTGAAAAAAATCCTTAAATCAGTTTATCACCTACACCTTTTGCTACCTACTTTTCAAAACTAAAGAAAATCCATCCTTCTTTAGAAGCTTGTGACACATTACAACCATTTTGATACAGTGAAAATCAACTATTTATTCCTATTTGTTCCTGTGCTCCCTAGGGGTTTTTGATCTATTTATTGCTCATCATGTGACAATCTAGAAGGGACTATAACTAACTTGACTTTCAAAAGCCTTTGATATGGTTATTTCTGGACCACTCAAAGAATTACAGGAGGCTTTTAGGAGCTACACACAACTCAAGTAGAATTCTAAAACATAGGGAAAGTTTGAACTCCCTTACGTTACCTGACACTAACAAAAAAAACCCAACAAACCAAACCTTGATAGTCTCTGTAATGCTTAGGATCACTAGTGACATTGTACTGATTTACTAAAACATGAGCTAAACCTGCAAGAAATAGCCAGCTAGAGAATATAACATTTTTATACAATCTCAGCCACCTCACTTTGAAAGTTTCTTCTCTGTGCGTATGCAAGGATTATTTTTTACATATATGTCTATAAAATCCTTTTTGCCCTAGTGGTCTGATATTCATTTGCTGCAGTGCCTCATCTTTTGACCCTTTCTTTAATCCTGTCCTTGATCTGTAAGAGGATGCACCTTGCACAGTCTGTTGGCGTAACTGGGACTTTCTACCTTAATTAGTTTTTGGCACCTCGCTCATGCGTGGCTATGGCAGCCTACACGCTCTCCTAAATCACTCATTAAAGAAACAATATGCAGGAAATGAACAGCTGTTATATTTAGAGCTGCAGTGCTGAGTAAAAGTGTTTTATTCTTTTTATCATTTAAATTAAACATGCCTGTTTAAATCCCTCAGTGACTTCCCATTCACCTCCCACAGTAATCAGAATCACATGCTTCTGAAGTGCAGGATTACAGATCAGTATCTCTTCTGTAATGTACTCCTGCCTCAACCCCACTTCTGTCTCACCCCATCACCTCCTCCATGAGTTTCTGATTCATTCCTTGGCTCTTGCTTAGACCGTGGTGACACAGCCAAGCTACAAGCCTCTTCACCGCCTTTGCCCAGAAGTGTCTCTTCCAAATAAGCAGAAACAAGTGGTTTTTACCTCCCCGCAAAATATCTTCTGAAGGAACAAAGATGTTGAGATACGGACTGAATCATAGATTTTTCCCTAAAACCACAGTCTCTCTCCAGAAGAAGTTCAAGACTCTCTGCCTCCCACACACTCAGGCATTTGATAGTCCAAGACAGTCTTTTACAGCCTCAGGACAATTTTAATTCACTCCTCATATCTTTTGATCCACCTTTTAGATCCACCTTTATCTCTTGTGCTCATTCTTGGTTTTGTTTCTCCCTTATGCATTTCTCTTTAGCAACTACAAACTGGTGTACAACAGCTCAAATTTCTGTTCACGTATCTTTTCATTCTTACAAGACTCATACCCTTCTGCCTACCCAATTTTCTTTATGAACAAAGTTCTGGAATCTCCCATTTAGCAAGACCATAGCAGAAAAATATGTTCTAAAAAGATTCATTGGTTGGAAAATGCCAGCATAATGTGAATAAAACATCACTTGGAAGACAGGGAGAAATATCAGCAAGGTATCTTCAGAAAATGGAAAAAGGCAAGAAAGAAAAAAAAAAGGCAAGAATGTAAAAAATGTGAATAACCTAGGAAAGAGCAGTTGCCATATCTGTGCAGCATCTGTTTCTCCTGGTCCTGATGGTCCTGCCACCAAAGCTACAGCTGTACAGAAACAGCAGTTGCCTTCTCTACAAATTCCTTTTGCTACCTACCTCCCGAAACTTCAACTTACCATCTATAACCAAGGTGAGAGAACGGTGAAGAATTTTATCCCTAAATGAAGAAGTACGAATTGTATTTATTCAGCTTGGCTTAAAACATAATTTGGGAAGGTCTGCTCCAGGTCTAGCACCACAATGCAAAAAAGGTGTTGAACAGACACGTTGAAGAGACTTTTTAGGAAGACAGCCCAGGCTCGAGACAACACCTGAGTGTTCCTGTCTGCTTTCTTTGAGCTGTGTGGCTGGCCGCGTGTACCTGTGCTGTGCCTGTGTGCACCTACTGGAAATACACGCTCAGCCTCACCACCAGCTGGAGCTCGGGGACACAGAGTTGCAGCTGCCTTGCTGTTATCAGGCCACTGGATTCAGCAACTCCCAGCACTTTCCTCATGTGAAGCACAGAGCGTGATTTTCTTCTGCCACGTATCACCAAGCAAGCCCAATCAGAAAAGGGATTTTTTTTTTTTTTTTTAGTAAGGCACCAAATGTCTATCAGCCAGGTGTAAGGCTCTGAAATACACCTTCAACCAAACCAAAACCCCCAGTTTCTCAGTCTTAAGAAAAACAAACAGAAAGGGGAGTGACAATGCAGTAGCCATATCTGTTCTACAGTGCATGTAATAATATTGCACCACAAAAAACAGGCAGTTTCCACTTTGCACATACATAATGGCTAAAGTAATAAAAGACACGCTATGGGAAAAAAAATATGTTGAGAAAAATACATCCTACTCAATACACATTTAAAAAACAACAGAGAGCAAAATATTAAGTTTCCCCACAAAGTTGTTTGTTTAGTATTTTGGTCAGCAGCTCTTTTGTGTGAAGCTTACTCATTTAAAGCACAAATTAATGAAGCTTGTATTGGTAATAAAATATGCCTGTAGAAAGATCACACTCCTCTTTTCTCTTCCCTCCTACACTTGCTCTCCTGACAGGCAGGCATGTATAAGCAAATGAAGAATGCTTAGTAGGATTATTTCACTGGAAAAATTAGATCATTTACTGTTGCCTGACATGTCTTACAATGCATATAAATTCAAGAAGTGTGCCACTGTCTCTCCTCCAGCTAAGCCATATATTAGTTGTGCCCTCACATTATTAAAATCCTCAAAGCTGTTGTCAAAAACACAAAAAAAAAGGTCAGAAGAGGTAACCAGATGGTTGCTTGAGACCTAATGTATAAAATACGCATGAAAGCAAAACACAGTGGTACTTCACTGGTACTCCTTCAGCACACAAACAGTATACTATAAGGCTGTTTAGTCCAGCACTAAATTCTTGCCCAGTAAGACTTAAACATGTTTCTATGAGCAAGATTTGTAATGAAACTCACGTCAGCTTGGATTTAAGTACCTCTCTGCAGTGTCAGCAAGCCCCTAATATTATTTAAACTGTGCTGGCATAAAAGAATAGCAGTTAAAGTTTGGATTACCATGTAAAGAGCGGTTTCAACACATATCAGGATTAACTGATGCTGTTGATTCAGTTTTAATCACGAAGTTATTACCGTGAGCCAGTTTTAGAAACCATGTTAAATTGAATGACTCTGGATATGACTTCAGGATTTGCAAGAACTTCCAGAATTTAGTAGCCATGATGAAGATAAGCAGAAAGACCAAAAGCTTGTTTATTTTTACAGCTCTGTGAGATGATCCATTAAAGATCTCATTCTCTTCCTAAACCTTTAATAATATCTGTGTCAGGGAAATAAGATCACCAACCACCGATAGCTTTTGACACTCAATAGCTCTATTACACAAAACATGTTTTGTAGAGGAAAAAATGCTTTCAAGAATTAGTACAGTTGCTTGAAACCTACTAGCAAAGAAAAAAAAAAAAAAAAAAGAGTTTATGGACAGAAGGTTCTATGTCCCCATACAGGCAGCATAAAAAGTGATGCTAAGCTGAAATATGATGGTGGACAGCGTAAGAAAGGTTTCTAGGTTTCAAGATCAAGCCAAGTCCAGCAAACACCCGCTAGTGGAAGATGTGAGAGCTGAAGATGACAACAAATATTTTAATTCCCAGCAGGGAATTAAAAGCCAAGCAGGACTGTAACCTGTCACCTTCAATAATTATCATCTTACTTGCCATATATTGAAGCAGGGCGGGGGGGGAACTGTCTGCAAATGTTTTACAAGAATTATCACCTAAAATATCACTAAAGGAACAATAACGCTGTCACATCAATTAGAAAGCTGAAAACATCAGTCGAAATACTCTCTTGTCCTTAAGACCTCTACATATACAGCTATCTTTCAGCCTTTCTCCTTCCCCTCTTCCTAAAGCATTCTCACAAGGGCATAAGCTATGAACCGCAGTGAAGAGAATCATCAGTAAAGCTCTGCATACTGGGATGCACCACGTAGTCTTCAGGTGCCTCGGTGCTCTTGAGACAGAGGAGAAACATTTTTTTTATAGGCATTCCTGAATTTAGTCCTGATCCTAAGAGCACGGTCCAATACTTAAAGCAGCAGTTACAGATACCAGTGTTAATTACTCATTTTTGACAACTGTATTTCATCTAAAAATTAATGCAGCCGACAGTTTAGTCTGTCACTGTATAACCTGCTTTTACCTGATGAGAAATGATACACCTGTACTTCATTTTTAAAAGTCGTATCTTGACAAATTATCCTCTACCTACGGAAACTCACAGAAGTAATAAAAAAGCCGAGGTATACTGCTTAACAATTGGCTCTTCAGCTAAAAAAAAAATCTGTTGCAGGGGCAGGTATGATGAGCTGGTGTGGCATGCAAAATGGTTATCAAGTCTTAACAGGTAAAAATGTCAAAACAAGATTTCATTTGTGTCCATCGGAGGCATCAGAACACAGTGCAAAGACCAGTTTTGTCTGAGTGGTGCTGAAAAATTATGCAGTATGACAATTCAACATTTCATGTTATTTAACATTGTAAGGGGAGAAAAATCCATTTTTGAGCAACTGTATCAATTGTCGTCAGCCAAATCTGTCCAAAATGTTAAGCTTAGAGGAGATTATTTGGGTATCAGAATTTAGTATCAGATCAGAAAAAAAGCACTATATGAACAGCTTGAAAGATAGCTGCACAGTTTTAATGAAGATTTGGCCTAACAGTCTCTCTAAAAAACTACATGCTGCGCCAGGATACTTTGCTGAGTTTTTGGCAAGTTAAATTTAAATCACAGGAAATACAAATTCACAGATTTCGGCTCAAAAGATGCTGTCGATATTTATAAACTTTACATTAAAGTCAGAGCTATTTTCATTTAAAAAAAAAAAATCTACTGCAGCTATTGACAAAGAATTCAGTGCAATATTGCTCCACTTTTTTAAGGACAGTAAGAGAAACAATTTAAACTCATTCACTCCAAAAAAAAAAAGTTATCTAGAAGGTAAGGGGAAAAAAAAAAAGGAAGTATCACTGTTATATTCAATAGCATTGGTATTATCTGACCTAACTTCATTCTTCTTTAGGAGCATGCCGACTTTGGCAAGAAACCAGCTCAGAAGGACACTCACATGGCCCAAGATTCTGTCTCCAGCACCAAACATGCAAGCGGCCATGTATTGCTGGAAATACTTTGGAAGATAAACCAAGATGAAAAAGTTGCAAGAGGTGGCTGTCCAGGTACTGTGGAGATGCAAGAGGATAGCTGTACAAAGAACTGTGGGGGGAAGAACCCACTGGCTTAAAATGTAGATCTAGGAACTCAAAACTTGTATTCAATTAATAAATAATATACTGAAAACTTCAGTGGGAAGGAGAGATATTCTCTAAAGAATAATTTTTAAATGCTGTCACCAGGCAATTTTGGTCAGTAAAGAGAAGAAAATAAAAGTAAACAAAAGGCCTTTATCAACAACGAGCCTGAAAACATAATGAGCCTGAATTTAACCTGTGGTACGGCAGTAATAGTTTTATTAAGGTACCCGCATCTCCTAGAAGATTGTGACTGCTTCTAGCCAGGAAAATTGCTATCATTACCCATACTGTCATCACCAAACTGCACTGCTGGGCATATAAAATAGTCTATTTGAAAACCATTCAGCGATTGCTATTAATTCAGGATAAACTCAACTTAAGGAGCCCTTTTCAGTAGAGTGCACTACTGGGGAGGTACTGGACCTATATTAATTACCTGTCGGTCTCTTGGTGACATGTAAGGTATTAATCATGACCAACAGGGCTATAATTGCCTAGATCCAGCCTACCTAGTGCTCCCTCTTTTCAAGATATATTTTCACTTAAGCTGTTTCACTTTCCCACATTATCAGAAAGTCCTTGAAGAAGAGGTGGCTAGAGAGGCACATCGGCAAATGCATCAATATCAAACTTATTCCCTTCCTACCCTTTTTAGATTCCTAAATCAAGTGCAGCATTTTTTTCCAGGCACCTCTTTCATAGGTTCTCTGAAAGAGAACAGCCAAGTTCCCGTGGAAGCAATTTCAGCATTACTTTGTCTCAAAAGCAGTTTTTTATATATATATATATGCATATATATAACACATTATATTTAAAACAGAACCTACTGTATGATAAGATTCAGTGAAAGCTTCACAGCATTCAGTTCAGTTGAATAAATATTTCTTTTATCTCTCCCACCCACCGACACAGCAGCAGGCACGCTTCCAGCGCACAGAATGCACATCTCTGTTCAAGTACTGAAATGAACTCCCTCCTCTTACGATGCCCAATCACACATTTGTAAAGGACAGTCAGCCTTTGGTGCTGAAGTGGAAAACCTACCCCATTTAAACCAGAAAATTTCCTACGTTCGTAAAGAAAACTGAATATACCCCTCTAAAACGTAAGGGACATCTTTTGATGCAATAAGGGAAGAGAGATGCGCTTTAGTGTTCAAAGGTATAATCTATTGGTAGGCTTTAGAAACTCTTGAAAAATATTCCAAGTTAAGTGTCTAAAAATGAAACTGTTTCAAAAAACATGCTTTATGTTCTTTACACTTCACAGTGTTGCTAACTCATATAAAGACTGTTAGTTTAGTGACCAGTCCATATACACAAAATATTTCTTTTGAGGATAAAGCTTGACAAGCATCAAAATATTCCAAGGAGTATTTTGATTCTCAGCTCAGATACAAAGACAGTATGCCTCTGAAGATTACTGGAATTTAAGTTACAGTAATTCGACCATGTAAGTGCTCAAAGACTGTGGCAAATACTAAGTAAAGTGACGAGTCTTACAAACTGGCTTATACTAAGTCATTTTGTATTTTCTTCAAGCTAAAAACACACACAAATAGCTGCTGCTGTTCAGCTGATATGTAGTCATAAATTGTTACACTGGTAATTCCATCATGATCCTGAACATCCTTTTTAATTAAACTCCTGCAAGCTAGTGTGCCCATCCCTTGGTGGAAAGGGTACTGAAGGAGGGAATCTGAAACCATCATGAGACACAGGCATGAGGAAAAAAACAACTTCGTTACCAAATCTGATAGTGTGGTAATACAACAGTTTCAGAAAAAAAAATCGTTAGCCCCTAAACAGAGATCATTTCACATGTCCCACCCACATAAAGCTGCACATGATACATCATAAGCAGAAAGCATTGCCTCCAAAGAAAAGTCTATGACCTTCAGTCTAAAGAAAAAAAAAAAAGTTATATGAATGAGAACAGTCTTTCCATACAAAAGACTGTTAGAGCAAAACTAGCAACAAGTTGCTTTACAAGACAGCAGAAGGAAGTAGCAGAAATTGGTCTAGTACAGGCCAAAGAAGACTTAAGCCAGATAGTATCTTCTTAGCTACCAAAGTTATTAAAGCAACTGGAACAAACTACATAAGGATTATTATAAAGTCTCCAATGTTAAATTAGATATGCTCTGCCAAGACTACATACATTCAGTCACTGTTTCACTTTAGAGGGTCAGTAACAATTATCTTTTATGGTATTCCTTGTAACCTCCCATTCTTTCTTCCTTTGAGCTCCTTTAACATAACCTCAGTCCTGCCTATTCAACCATGTGTGGGTCATGTCACAAACAGAATTCAGAAGCTGACTGTCTTGAAAAGCACATGTCTGTCTGCATCAGCTGTGGGACTTCTCCGGGTTTTGGTGCAGGGTATCTCTTAATTTTCAAGCTAGAGGACTTTTCAGGATTCAACAACCCTGCAAAATTGTTCAACCAGTAGAACCTACAGATGATGATGTGCAGCACAAATAGCCAAAGCCCATGTTACCAAATATTGCACTGTAGAAAGGCTCCCTTACTAAAAAGCCTTTTTTTTTTTTTCTTTTTTTTCTTTAGACAACATGAGGATCTTGTTTCTTGAGAATTTCTTAGGGAATCAGCTGGTTTTTTCGGACTTTGTTTTGACAGCACTTCAAATCAAATGGGCTGTCAACTCTTATGCACATGCCCCGTGACACCATACAAATAGAATCGTGCCTGTTATACTTTAGATGGCAACCTGTGAGAACAGTAAGTGTTACAAAGGAAAGATGCATATATATTGTGCGTTCAGGTGTTTATAATATGCTTATTACTATGCAAACACTGTTCTTGAATAATTTCAGAAAATGAACACAAAAAAGGATACATAGTAAAAAGGATCCTGTTCAGGATTTTGGACTTCGCATTGGTTGTACCCAACTAAATTCTTCAAAGGCAAAAATATGCCAGGATAGAGCTTTGTAAAAATACTGTTATTTGCGATTTCCTCTTCTGCTCTCACGCATACGTCTTGTCCAAAAGCAAGACCGTATGTCTATCGGTAGGTCCAAAGTGAAGCTACATGTAATATTTTCCCCAGGCAGTAGGGAAATGTCCACTCCCAACACAGGTGTATGTTCCTACACTTCAATACACTAACTGACAATATTGTGTGAACACAACAGCTGGCGGGGCCACGTTATAAACCAGATCTTTGAAGTGATCCAAGTCAAGAATAACTCAAAGAAAAAAAAATGCCGAGGGAAGGAAAAGGAGTGCTGTGGTGTTTTTTTTACATAAGTCCAGTGATGTGGTTTATAACATAGATTGGCAAGCAGTTGTACCAGCCCAACTACAGGAACAGAGAACTGTCGTGCAGAATCGCAGAGGAACACAACCTATTCTATCCCATGTTTACCCCAGTCACATCCCACTCACCATCTATCAGGCTGACCTCTAAAGCCCATAACAAATCCACAGCCCACAAATAACTGCAGGAACTTCTTCTCTGATATATTTGTGCCCAGTAGAGGCCCTAGGTATAAGGCTGACTAAATATGTGCTGAAATGCATCGGCATAGTGTGGGAGAGTTACTCACGCATGAGCTTCTTATAGTAACTAACTCTCCCACATTGTGCACTGTGTGTAGTTAATACCTATATGGAAATTGAAAGAAAATTGATGTGCAAGAAAGTTGATTTGCCTTCTGAAAACATTTACTTTGATGTTCCCTTCTTAAAACATGAAAAATGTGATATTGCATTAAGCCTGACATTTAATTTCATTTCTGAAAAAAAAAAAAAAAGGAAAAAAATAGGAAGAGCAAAGAGTTCAGAATGTAGGAAAACCCAACATAATATGTAAATATGACAGAAACACTGGTGTAGCTTTATACTAAGCGAGTGCCATTAGAGATGAATGATAAAATAACTCCTTCTAAGTGAAGGACGAATACTAGAAGAAAATCAAGAAAGTACATTCATCATGTTGATATACCAGCTGTCTTACTGTTGGGGGCTGGGGGGAACCTATTGAACCAAGAACAGAAGAAAAGAACAAATGTTCTTTTGTATTTAACTAATGTAGTGATAACAACCAGTGCTGAAGGCCTCCCATGTTGATATTTTATGCACTAAATCAATGTGGTTTTCTCTTCAATCATTGATTACACCTGACTTTTCTACGCCTCCCCCCTCCTTGCCCAAAAACATACACATGAGAATGTGACAGTGGGGAGCAGAAACGAGCGGCTCTTACTCAGAAGTTGTGAACGCACGGTTAAGGGAGCAATCTCCTGTCCATGTCTAGATCAAGTAAGATACTAACGAAAGAAGCTCATAGTTACCTGCCTCTTGAGAAAGACGAGTGAGCTTGGCTATAACATTAAGTATTCATTTATAATTAGTTTTCATAAATATACAACATAGCTATTTTAATACCAAAGAGTACTTAGCAATTCCGTATTACTTAAACATGAAGCACTCATGCCCTTTTCAAACCAATATTGTATCACGAATTAGAAATTAATTCAATAGCAATTCTTACTATATATAACCTGAAGAGACAGCATAATGCACTTGAAATCCCATGAAGGGTATCAGATTAAGAATCATAACCAACTACCTACAAGATGAAGCTCCAGTTTAGCACATTAGCTGAAATATAAAAAAGACAGACACACAATATTACATGGCATTTTAGGTTTTCATGGTTCTGTATTCCTACAGGGTAAGTCCTTAACCATTACCGAAGTTTCACAATACCTTCTAGCAATACTTATTCCTGTTATATAGACAAGAAGCTGAGAGCTAGAATTAATCTCAAGAACATACAACACCTTTATAGAGAGAATACAGGTTTAACTACGGCCTTACAGTCTGTGCTGCTAGGTTTCTAAGTTTCCAGAAATGCACAGTAAGAATTTTCGCACCTTGGCTTTCAAACTTAAGGAAATGCACTAGCATCGGTGCATTCATTTTCATCCATAATGTTTGGTTCTGCCGTAATGCAAATAAACAGTACATATCTAGTACTAATAATGACAAAAGGATGAAAATGACAAGAGTAAGTATAGCTTTACATTCATTACCAGTCATATTACAAGTGTATTCAGTATCTACGTTAAACTGCAATTATATTGCAATAAAACCAAATCCACTTAAAAGCTTGACTATCTTCTCAGTACTTAGGTAAGCACAAATTTGTAATACCACTCACCAGCCCACATTATTTTCATTACCATCCCCAACATCATCAGATATATCTTCAGACAGATAATCTGGAGCTGTGAAAATGAAAGCCCTATCAGAGTCAGGAGCTTTAAACCTGGAGATCTCTGGCCTTTAATGAGTCCTGTATGAGGAAGAAACGTAACGCTGACTTTTCAAGAGTCAGTATTGCCAGCGATGGGCTAAAACGCATCCTCCTAGGCAGTACCTACAGCCAAAACACAGCAGGCTGCCTGTTAAGTCCAGTCCGGTATTATGCATGAAAAATACAAGATTAAGGTCATTAAGGTGTGTCAGAAAGACAGAATATTCTGCTTTAAGGGTGAAAAGCCAGCATGGTCAAGCAAGAAGTCTATTAGGGAATCTCTGACACCTCTGGATTTTGCCCAAGGTCTTCCACAGCGATACAGAGATTTCTGAAACCAAACTGGCAAGATACAACAATTTCAGGCAGCTTTTTCACTACGTACACCTATCATCAGACCAGAACTGAACAATTCCTTAAGTACATGACAAGAAATTAATCTTGCAGAATCAGAAGACTTACGGTATGACCTAAGATACGGAAAGTTTAGTAATAGGATATTTTGTTTCAAGTTGGTAATATTTCTCATTTCTAGGCCTTCAATCAAGCATAGCTAAAACTAGCAGTGACTCGAGTGGATTCAGCAGCCAATAAAAAGCTACTAATTTCAGCCTAATGCCCAATAAAAGCAATTAATTTCAGACTACACAATTGCAACAGAAGTTTTCAATGCCAAATACAGCAACATGGGTTTGTCCCCTGTAAAAGCAGCAAAATAACTGCTAGTAAACTGGCATTGGGCGAGAGCAGAAACAAGGTCATAGGAGCAAGAAGAAAAACAAGAGAATTAAATATATCACCTGTTACATAACTAGTTTTAAACTTATGAAAAATCTATGCTGAATCTCAAAAGATAGTGGAAGGAAAATCTACTCTGTCCATCTCCAGGATTTGTGGTTAGAAAAAATTAAGGGCAGGAAGCTATGTTCCCTAAGCTTGTGTTTGTTTTATTCTAACTGAAATTCCAGTTTAAGGTACAGCTGTTTAGAAAAACTGATTAGCTCTGTTTGTGTGGGATGGGCAAAACCTTCATGCTAGATATTGGTTGATTAAAAAAAAAAAAAAACGCCATCAGTACCTAAATATTTCTGCACAAGTGGCCACTGGCAAGGTACAGAGACTGAGCAGGAGAAAGTAATTTATTCTGCAGGCTAGCAGAAAAAAAATATATAAGAAAACAAACAGAACAGCTTAATTGGAGAACATGGTTTTACATTTAGGAGCAAATCTACTTTGTTTATGTAAATTGCACTAAAGCATCAGAGAGGGGGTGGTACAGAGATGGCTGACAGCATTAATTTTAGGCAGAGTAGACCATCTATTTTATTGTATTATGTAAGGTTTAGTTGCAAAACTGACTCTTGATTTACTTCAATAGTCTTTGAATTTGACCCAGAATTTAAACGGCATGGCCACTTGCTTTGTAAGCACAAGGTCTGAAAAAACTGCAGTTTGCAGATGAGGTTTCCCATGTCAGAGTTGAACCACACTGACAAAACACATGACTCTGCACATTACATCTCTTCTGTTGCAGAAAATATTCTCACTCTTACCTGCACATTTTCTTCTGTAACTTGAATTTCAGCAGTGTAAATATAATCAATAAGCATCCTTAGAGTCCAGCCATCAACTTCCTTTATTCGAACTCTCTTTGCTCGGCTCTCACTCATCTCACCTACAAATACAGTTTATTAGTCAAGTAAATTAGATAGAAATACAGCACATACGTAAAAGTTTAATAGTAATTGCTCCTGCGAGCAGCAGAACTATTTGTGTATGACCAATTATGACAGTAAAACAACTTTAATAATAATAATTCAATTTCTTTCTTTCCTCCCTCCAATAAGAAAGGAAGATTTGTTGTTACCACCATGCGAATGCTACCTGGGTTAACACTGTTACTGCAGGCGACCTATTTTCTCCAGCATACAATATCAGGAAAATACTGTTATCAGACCTAAATAAGACTCTTCAAATGCATACAAAAACATTTTGCTGGCAAAGCAAGCTATTAGAATACTCTAGTTTTATTAACTTCTTAATCGAAGGAGAGTACCAAATGCAGTCTGTAGTCATTTTATTTAAAAAAGAAAAATTATATCCCCACAGAAGAATTAACAGACATATTTTTTTTGCTTGACTATTTATTACTCCCTTAACAATTTCACTTCTGTTACAGATCTGATTTAACAGTTAAAACTCAAACTAGATAAAATGGATCTCATTTTGTGGAGGCTGACATATTGGCCATATGCCACAACTTGTCTTCATAGAGAGGCCTGCAAAATAGCTTCCGCCTTCTAAAATATGATGTTTCTCAAAACGCAACTTTTTCTTTATATCTGAAATAACTCTGCCCAAAGACACATTTTGAAGTAACGATTATAAACTTCTCCATGACTACCAACCACACACCTGTGCATCTCAGACCTTTAATCCTTTTTGCATTGACTCGCACTGGGAAGAGAAACATGAATTACACCAGTTATGTTGGCAGGTATATCAACTTTGATTTTGAAAGAGTATATCCCAGTCTCTGGATACATCTATTTCTTATACTTCTATATTGGACGTATTCTTATTTCTTTCCCCTAGGCATCCAGATATAAGGGTATTGGTGAGGTAACAAGTTTAGTGTATACAACAACAGAAGCAGACAGGATGGGGAAGCAAATCAGAAGACGCTTATCTTTGTTGATATTTCCTTATGAAGTACACACATTTTCATTGTTTGTTACCCTGTGGTCTCCAGGATTGGTGCCAAACAAGGCATTTTATCCAGTGCATTTGGCAAAGGGATCATCATTGAGAAATCTATTATTATTCATGCCCCTTTTTTTTTTTTTTTTTGAAGGGTAAGGAATGGCATTTTAAATCAACCCTTTAAGTAGTAGGAAGCGCAGAGGACCATCTACAGCAACGTACTACTACTTAACGGCAGCACAGGTTGCTAGCATTCCAGAAAGTAATGATGATGAACTACATCAGACACGGCAAAATCCAGCCACCGCAGAACCTCCTGTTTTCACCAGCTCTTCTGAAACATATCCCTACACCTTTGAAGAATGATTGCAGCATATTCTCTGCAGGGCCCTGTATTCAAAGTTTCCACTTCTAGTTTGACACAGATTAAACCTATTGATCTTCAGAGCATGCATGCTGCAAGTTATTTATTATGCAAGCTGCTGTGGAGGTGGTCCTTTGGGAAAATTGTGTGTGTGGGAGAATAGTTTGATATTCTGCAAGCACATTAGGTATGTTTTCAGATTTCGTGTCAAGACTTCTAGAGCCATAGATAGGCAACTTCTCTGTTTCACAACAGAGCGCAGAACATAGCAAAACAAAAAATCCAAAACAAAGACTTGCTTCTACCTTTCATGCTAAACGGACATGCAGCCTTACTACAATTCTAGATCAGTCCTCTTGTGATCTAGACTTGTTTGACAGATCACGTGCAGGAAACCATAGATTCACTCGCTAGGTAGTCTGTCTAGAATTCGACCTCCTGAAGAACTCTTCCTGACTGGGAAGTTGCATCACCATCTCTCCACAGAGTTGTTAGTGACGGGAAAGCATGTCATGAAGAGAAAGCAAAGCACTGAGCTGATACAACCTCCCAAGCAGGAGCAGCAGAGCACCAGCTGAGCTGAAGTTACAAAAAGGCTATCTAAAAAGCTTACGTGGTTCCTCACAAAGTAGTGTAAGGAAGGCTTTTCTTTTTCCTTTTTTTTTTTTTTTTTAAACAGAATTTTACAAATGGATAATGGAAGCAAAAAGAGCAGGTAATTCCCTAAGGATAACTGCCTTGGCAGAAGAGAAAATTAAACCTTGTTCCAAGTCAGTCCCTACAGCTGCTGAAGTGTTCCTTTACTGATGTTTTATAATCCTTTCCTCTAATCATTTATGCCTATTTAATTAAAGTCAAAATACATATTTCTGAAGAATTTCACTGTATGCAGAAGGAATAATTATTCCTGGTAACAGAGTCCCAAATGTTTAATGTTTCTTTTCCCCTCTACTTCTAATTGTTACTAACTTTAAAAGGAAGTACCTTTTTCTGGTATTTAATACGGCTACTTCTACCATTGCAACAAGTGGAAACACAAAAAAAAAAAAAAAAAAAAAACAAAAAAAGAAACCACCCAGGCAGAGAGTTTGATCTCAGTTAACGCCATACCCCATCCTGCACAGCAGTCAGTACCTAATGACTCAAGAGAAAGATGTAAGTAACCTGCAAACATGTGTCCAAATATAAGCTTCTAATTTCTAGTCAAGAAGTAACCCCGAAGCATAAAAGTGCAAATTTTTTTACTGTCTTTTCAGTCACTACTTTTATTTTGAATGGAGGAAGATCCTTTTCCGTTTGGTTGTAACTGGTTAAGGGATCAAACTTCCTTATTTGATCTTGCAGATTACTGGACAAGAATACAAATCCACCTGAGATGTGTGAATTGCAGGGTTCACGGAGACAGAAATTATGATAAACTTCAGGATTTTTTCTGTGTTGAACAACTGAAGTGCACCAACACCACAGCTGGGCCCTGCTGAAAGCAGCCTATGATAGTAGTATAAAATTGGTTGATAAATCTTGAAGCCACAGCTGAATTCTATTTAAACTCCTATCGTTTGGTTCACCAACTACACAAATATTGGCACAGATGTATGGGTTAAACACTTCTCACCTCCCACAGCACCGAGGGTCAAAGATGACATGTAAAAACATAAAACAAACAAAAATTTTTAAAAGGGACTGAAGCAAGGAAAGGCCCAAGGTGTCAGTGATTCCATCTAGTGAGTGGCCACAGACACCGCTGCGCTCGCACTTCTAACAGGTAATCAATGTCAGGGCAAGCAGAAGTGTCTTGTCTGCCACAGAAAGCATAATATAAAACTTATACTCCAAGTAAAGAGTATTTTCAATGTGACAGTCAATGACAGTTAATCTTTAATACAGAACTAATGTAAGAGGCTTGTGTTTCTCTGTTACTAAGGTGATGAAAAGGAACTGTAGAAGCAGCTGTTTTCATTCTAACTTTAAAGAAAGCAGTAAAAATTAAGGAAGAATGTATCAGTCACCTGGAATGTTTGTCCCAACCACAAACACAAACTTGAAGAACCACTAGAGGAATAGATATTAAATTTTACACGCAATTTTAAAGCATTGTTGCTGCTAGTAGTGACTCCACTTCTAGCTAGCTTTGGTTGTGTCAAAATATTTATATATAAAAATCAAGAACAATCAGCTGCTTCCCCGGGACACAATAGTATTTCAAATTTCATTAATCTTCAGTTGCATACCATTAAAGTTATTAAAGCTCAAATTTGCTTGTATACTGGCAGGCCAAGAGTCACATTTCTGCCTCCACCTGAGCTGGTGGTCAGAAGCAATGTGTTGCAGAGAATTCTTTTAATTTCAGACAGTCAACGTTAACTATCAAACTGTCACGAGATTTGAGAAGGAACAGACAAAACTTCAGAAATTAATTTTAACATGCATTTAGCAGCATTCTCACTTTGACACCGAATTCCGCATGATTTCAATACGATTTATAACCATCATGGAATTAAACCCACAGTACAGGAGTTCAGCTGGAGCCTCCTGTGAACCTGAACTTATCTTAGCCTTGCAAGCCCTCAGCATTCCTGTTGTAGTGGCAAAGCAGTTACTGGGCCAGCGTGGAGCGAGCAGAGGCAGAATCAAGCCTGCACAGAAAAGTTGTGGCAATGATGCAGAGTACATCTGTCACAGAGGATTACCCTAAAAATACCGAAACATGCACTGCAGCTACAGGCTGCCAATGCCACAGAAAGCTTTTATATCTACTAACAGCCTAGAGTACTTGCGGTCTGAAGAACGCAGCAGCAGTAGTTGTTAAAGGACATAATTTACTCCAAAAGTCACATGAATGTTATTTTAACCTTCTTTTGGACAAGTGAGATTACTAGAGCCTTAACGGGTATGACAATTCTAATATTCCTAGCTTACTTAACATATAAATTTGTTTAAACGAAAGAGACTCTTTAAAGCACTCATCACGCTAAAAAAGAATAAGTTGCCAATATGCCCAACTTAGACTGCAAAAAAAAAAATCATTAGGAAACCCAAATGTTCCTATTGGCTTATCTAAAAATTAGATAAGAACCTAAAAAAGCAAAAGTCACTTAATTTTGTGCTTTGTACAGTTGGATTGGATTAGAACATGGTAAGTATTGAAACATTCGGTACCTGTAAACATGGCATGGAAGTAGGGGCTGCAGGCGGCTAGCACAACTCTATGCGCTGCAATTTCCATGTCTTCAGCTACTATCGTCACATCACACAGCAAGTTTTGACTATTTAGAAATAGCAGAGAAGGCAATTTCACATAAGTGAACTACAACAGAAAAGCATACAATATCACACACAATTTCTTTTCCCGTGCCCTCAAAAGAGGCAGGCAGACAATGTTGATGAAGCATTGTTTTCAAATGCGTTACACAACCAAATGGCTATTACTCAGTCAGATTACAGATGGTGCTTGGGTACACAGAACTTTCTAAAAATCAAACAACTGAATTGTGATTTCTTGCACCAAAGTTTTCTGCATTGAATAAACAAAAGTTCTATCAGCTAAATTTATAAGCCTTCTCACTCAAAGTCTGGGCCTCTTTGAATAACTGTGATAGAAAGAAGAATTTGATACACACAAACACTAAAAAATTGAGCTAAAAAAAATGAAACTTTACAGGTAACAAAGAACCCAAACTTCAATTGTGATGCCTGTGTCACATTATGCTGGAAGCCCATGCCTACTTAATTGCTCAAAATCACTACTTGGTCATCTCTATATTTACTGTTTTCCAAGCATTTTTCACACACAGCCCATGCACACAACAGCAATTATTTTTTCCACTCTGACCAGTTTAGAATTTATTATGGTTAACTTCATATCTTGTCTGACTTTTTTTATCTTCATTACATCTATTTGCATTCTTGTCCTTTGCAACTGTAATCCATATTTCCTCCCTCTTCTGTTGCAATAAAGTAACATCTCATTTATAACCATTCCCAAAACAGGTGTTTCCAATACAGTTTATGGCTATTGGATATACTTCTTCCAGTGAAAACCACCACACCTTGTACTTTTCATAATCCAATTTTCTAGAGGGAAAGGGCAGGGTGGGGGACCAAACAAAAAAACCCACCACAACACCAAAAGGCTGCAATTTCCTAGCATCTTCAGAGTCACATTTGTCTTTTATTTCCTTCTTATACTAGCACTGTCCCTGTAGTTTTGTGTATTGTATGCTATTGCTAATGGCCAGGGCAACAAGGGGAAAATACAATCTAACAGAACATATTCCGTAGGGACAGAGCTAGAGCTGTACATCAATCCAGTGATCTCTATCCTCAGTACTTTGAAAAGATTATTTTTTTACCTTTCCTGAATATATATTGCAGCTAGAGTGCAGACTTTCTCATATTTTGCAGCTACCATGCAGAACTGTAGCAGAGACCAGGATGAGCATTTTACTCCAAAAGAGTTAGAGCTCTCAGCCAAACCGCTCAGATCACCACCTCAGTCCAAAGAAAAGTCCATGATCTCTCAGCTTCTGCAATCATCCAATTTCTTTGAGCACAGCCTCAAGTAAGAGGGCCTTGTGGAGGCTACAGTGGCCGCAACTCGCCTTTGGGGACACATTGCAACCCCGACCTTAGAATATTTTTCCCCCTTTCAGCTCTCAATAACTACAGCAACTATCTATATCTCAGAAGTTTAGCCTGCAGTATGCTTATTACCAAAAAAAAAAAAGAGGCATAATATAGGGTAATGACCATACCCAGATGAAACACACAATTCAGAGGAGCTTGAAAACAACCATTACATTTATTATACAAAAATTGAAACACAAAGCTGCACATAAGAGGTCATCAGATACCCAGCTTTTTCAGACACCTGCACCTATCCTGAAAACAGGAACAAAAAGTTTTATACTTAGCTACACAGAAATACCAAGGATAACAATAAAGCCAGAAGCAACAGAATTACACCAATGCAAAACTCCCGGTAATTAATTACATTGCGCATATTTAAACATAGTAACTTACAGATAGTCCAGCCTGGAACCACATTAGGTGAATGAATATGCTCTGCATTACTACAAAGCTAACAAGCTAAATAAACTACTAAATAAAGAAACAAGCTCATGAACTTAATCATGTACTCTGTTGCAAGCATCTTGTGGCTTACACAGCAACTCAGCACCTTTATTTCATGAGAGCACACTAATTTATTTTAGAAAAGCTCACATTCTCAAGTGATATTGTATCAATTTGCTTGTATAGAGTGACTGAATGAACAGAGCACGAGGAGTATACCATCTTGGTAAAGGAAATGATGAAAAGAAAAGCGGGGGGGGGCAAAAAAGTATAGATTTAAGAACAAGAACTGTTTACCAGCTTGTAGGTTATTCTTCATTGACTTACATAGAGAAAGGTCATTACCCACATTGCCAAAAGATTTTGGTAAAGTCTTGTTTGTAAGAATGAGGATTGTAACAAATTTAGGTAAGGTCAAATTCCATTGTGATAAAACCAAATCATAATGAAGAGAAAAGACAGGCATCAGAGGGTATTTTCTTCATATGTCAAGAACTAATTAGCTATCCTAATGATCTCTCTGACTCAGTGTTGAGGTGATGGTGAGTAATGAAATGACAAAAACTACCAAGGACAAAATTACTCAAATTTGTCAAAATTTGAAGGCACAGAAGAACCCTTTTATGAGCTAACAAGAACCAGGCAACTTGACAGCAGCCAAAAATGTAATATAAACTCACAGACCTAAGCACTCAGAAGCCAATGTATTTCAGATGCTTAAGCAGATGATTTCTTCACTAGTTATCCACTTTCTGGAAAGTATACCTCTGGCAAATACCTGTTTAAGCTACACTAATGAAAAGAACTGAGATAGAAACCACTTTAAAAATGTAGTCAATAAAATCGAAAATATCACTTACTTGATTAATATTAGGTCTTCATTTAGAGTAATGAAGTCTGAAACATTACTAAAATATTTCAGTTTATTATTTCAAACAAATAAATGCAAATATTAATGTTTATAGTCTCATCTAATTAGCACTTGCTGTTTTAAAAGCTGTACTCAGCTTAAACAGTAAACACCGCTGCCTCAACTACCTTATTAAATAAGAACTATAGTTAAGGTTTGCCTGGTACTTCTCCTGTTCCAACTTTAACTATTTATACATGCAAGACAAAATTGCTCAAATTGCTTCTACAGCAATTCAAATTTAAGTAACCATGGAAACTAAAGTATATTCTGAAAATAATCCACAGCCTTCAACAATGCACTCTGCTGGAAGACCACGTATCTTTTACTCGCAACACAACAAAACACAGGTAAAGCTTCTGACTTCTGAAACTGTTGTCAGATTCATTCTGGGAAAACGTTTCTTCATCTAAACTCTTGCTCAGCCTTAGGAATTCACAGCTACTGGCTCCAGCCAGGCTCTATGACACTCCTTGAGACACTGAAGCTGGTTACTGGGATCCTTGAAAAAGCCACGGGCATAAGGAAGGTCAAGCAACAAGTATCAGTCCTTCCAGCATAAGGTAACTAGGCTGTTAACATACTAGAAAAACAGTCTCTGCTTTTATCCCATTATCCTCAGACTATGGGAGTCTTTGAGCTGGATTTAAGTCTTTTATAGTCAGCATATGATTTTTCTCCAATCTTCCAGTACAGTACAAACTGTCACAGCCAGATACATACGTTGATCTGATCACAGTATCTACCATAGTATTAAAGATTTACCCATATGAAACAGCGAAGATCAAAGGCAGAGGCATACTTTAATAGGGTATCAGTTGCTGTCTTTTTTTCAGGTGAAGCCTCTCTAGTTTTTAATCTTATATAGGAAATAACAAAGGACTACAGGATTTTCACGCACTCTGGTATTGTCTATGCTAAAAAAGTGTTTTATTTATTTAATTTCTCCATTGTTGCTGTTAGTTATAAAGCTGAATTACTGTCAGTGATAGTTGTGAGTCCTAATTACCAGAGCTCAGTTGTGAGCTCTAATTACCTGCTGTCACAGTTTTCAACACCATCTCACCTACTCATATGTAGGAAATAAATCAATACAGGTGCTAAGAACAGCATCAGCACCAGTCTCACAGTTTTGCTCAAACTGATGGTAGTATCACTCAAGGTCTTAAAAAACTTTACTGAGAAAAGTTACTTTCAACGTTTGATTTGGGAGTTCATTGATTTTTCCCAGGGGGAAAGCAAAAGGTAACTAAGAAAAGAAAGTGTACTGTGAGTTGGTTTACATTTATTAGATTGTGACCTGTGTCTCCAGACTAGAAAATTTTAACATATTTCCAGTTCACAGCCTACCACAAAAATCAACAACAGGCAAACGAAGAGCCTTAGGCTCAACTAAAGAGTAACTTTTCATCTATCCAGGATCAACTACAAACAAGACAGGATCAGTAGCTCCTTAAATACAACCTCCAAGTATTTTTCAAGTCTCATAAACCTAGTTTTGATTGAGGGGCAAAAACATATTGCACACATTAGAGCTGTCATCACATGACTATCACAGTATATTTAATCCTTCTCATCAGCAACATTTCTGGAATTGCATGTTCTTACTAACTAAACTATTAGTACTAACTTAATAAATGCAAATGAAAGTAAAAATGTATTACGGACTCCAGGAAGATGTATTCAGTGAAGTAATACCTTCTTAATTCATTCATAACTTTAAAAGCTTTCTTCATGTGCCATGGATTTACTGTAACAGGACAGTGAATTTCAGTGTTATCATCTTTCAGATCCAAGGGCTTCTGATGGCAAAGTTTGGTACATCTGGAAAGAAAGAGAAAAAAAAAGAAAAAGAGTCAATACTTATGTCTAATGTCCATTTCTGTCACTCCTGTTTTCTTCACCTTCATCTTGGGGAGAAGGAGAAGATTTGCACTTCGACTTATTCTTTACTCCAAGTAATTTTAGTTTCCCTATTACCAACAGTGTGGAGGAGTAGGTAGAATTCCTGAGGAAGCGATAAGTTGGTGAGCAACACTAGTGAGGTTAACAGAGGCACTTTAGGACTAACCATAATCTCCACTAAGGAAAACATGGAGATGATGCCGTAGAATATTTCCAGTAAACCCTGAAGTGAGGGGAGAAGCTGTGGTTCGGGAATGTTTAGCCTGTTGTACGCACAAATCAATGGCGGAACGCAACATCCACCACCCCGGTCTCTCAACGCCTTCACTGCCTGCGAGACGAGAGCCACTCTCTGCCCTTCCACCAGGACCTCCCTTACTGGATCATGCAGCTCCTAGTTCATCTCTGACAGGAAGACCACACAGTGACTACTGTAATTGTCCAGGCTTTCCCTACCAGCTGCATGAAACCTAAATGAGACTAAGAAAAACTGGGTAGTTTTACAGATCCACTCAATGTTTTGAAAAGCAAAAGTGACCAACCTCTTAATTTTTCTCACTCTCAAAAACACACCCAAAATAGCAAGAGAAAAACGAAGTAGTGTGAAAAGTCATTAGCTCTATCTACAACTATCTGTTTCTATAAGAAATGTCCAAGTTTTATGGACACTAACCTCTCTAGAAAAATTATTATGTACACACCTCAGTCACTAGGACTGTCCAAACAGCAAGTGGGGCCAGTGAGTTTTGTGTTTACAGTCACAATGTTATTCTTAAAAGGCAAATTACACTGTTGCAGTACTTGGAAAATGCTTAGCATCAGTGATGTTTTCACCTACACTATTGTAATGGTATTCCTGGACCTCTGAGCTGGAAATAAACAAAATCACTGAAGTGACTTGGTGGGGTAACTGACCCTGGTATATCAGAGGTCTGATTTCAAATAAAAACCCAATCCTACTCGCTTTGGGTGAGAATAGTCAAACTGAAGACGTGCGTTGACTCCCAGAATTCCAGCTTCTTTTCTACCATACCTAAAACTTTTTACTTGGGCACGTCTAGAAGCTTAAATGAGAAACTCAAGGCAAATTAATTTAAGGTTTTAACACAGAACTCTATATTCTGTGCACTACAACAACATGTAAAGCAAAGTATTCGGCTCTACTTTTCATGACTCCAAAAGCAGCAACAAAGTTTTGGAGCAAAAGAACACAAAACAGCATCAAGCAACAAAGGAATTTTAAAACTCTGTAAAATACTGGCTAACGAAGTAAGGTCCATCTACAGAACTCAAACTAGTACCAACTTACTGCACTGTACCATGAAACTGCTATGAATCAAAAGTTTCATGCCCAATTTTGAAAATTACAAAACTCATTGCTGAAAGGGGCCAAGTAACAAACAGCAATTTTGCATCAGTCAGAAAAAGAAAAAAAATCAAGTTACGCATTACACAGCACATACACATGCTGCTGTACGGAGGCCATAAAAAGCCATCCTATCTAACAAACTCCTTTAGACTGAATATTAGTCTTCTAAATTATGTGACATATGTAGTGATCAGCATTCAGAAAAATGATACACGGAAATCAGTGACTTCAGGGAACATTCAAAACACCAAAGACTAACTGTGAAGAAGAGACCCAGCTTTTAATTATACCACTGACTTATCAAGTCCAAGATAAGAACACTTCTTTTTACATCCCAAACCAATACATCAGATACTGATGTGTACATATCTGCATACCTATACAGACTATATGCACATCACATACAGATATGCAAGAAAAAAAGCTGCCAGAGTTGCCTATAAAGAGCTGCCAAGCCAACTGAATAGATGGCGGAGTTCCTACGAAGCGTAAATTCATTTGCTGAAGTTTCATTAGCTTGTCACAAAGGACGATTTTGTTTTAAGGTAATGAAGCCTACAAAGCCGTCAGTCATATGCCTTCTATTTTGAGAACCGCTAGTCTGCCTGGAGTTAACGAGTCTCTCTCGCCGTTTCACCAGTTGGGTCAAAGCTGTCTGCCACTGGTTCCCTTTGGTTTGTTCTGGAGAGCCTCACCCACAGCGTACCTGAAAACAGCCTCCCGAAGGCGCAGGATAAAGCTACGCTGAACTGGAGCACGTAAGACTGGATGAGCCCATCTGAAGTGCAGCTGGAACTATGTGGCTCGCCTAGCGCCCTGCCACTAAAAAAGATGCTTAACTAAAAAACCAGAAAACCGAGAGAGTGTGATGAGCATGACTGCTGAGTCAAACGGGGAGTAATTTGGGACCACATATGGAGGAAGCAGAAGGAGTGAGGGGGAGGAGGGAAAAAAAAAAAATAAAAAATAAAATAAGAAAGCCCTTCCCCGCAAGCTGGAAGGCGGCGGGGTGAAGGGGGGGTGCCAGCAGCCCTGCCCGCCCGCGGGCGCCCAGCGCCCCGCTCCCCCCGGCCCCGCCGACGCGGGCACGGCAGCGGCGCGACGGGGCATCTCCAACCACCGGGCGGCCGCGCTGCCCCCGCGGAGCCCCAGCCCCATCCCGCCAGGCACCGGCCGCCGCCCCCCGCCGCTTCGCCGACACGACCCTCCCGCCGGCGCTGCCCCGCACCGCCGCGGCCGGGCCCGCGTCCCCCCCGCCGGGGCAGTGGCTGCTGGCGGGCAGAACTGCCCGCCCGGTGCCGAGGGGCCCGGGGCGGGCCGGCCGCGCCGCGGGCCAGGCGGGCTGAGGAGCACAGCGGCAGCTCCGCGGCTGGGCCCGGCTCCGCATCCCCAGCCCCCGGCACCGCACAGCGCTCCGCTCCGCACCGCTCCGCGCCGCCACCCAGGCGGGCTCCAGCAGCCCGTCAGCCTCCCCGCCCTCCCCGCCGCCGCCGCACTCACACGGGCGGCAGCAGCATCTCCATCGCGGCTCCGCTCGGACTTCCTCCGTGCAACGCGGGCGCGGCGCGCTGCCGCCAGCACCATGCCAGCCGCCGCTGCCCCCGCCGCGGGGTGCCGGCTGCGCCCGCCCGGCCGAGCCCCCGCTACCCGCCGGCCCGCCGGGAGCCGCCGGCGCTGCCCACTTCCGGGTTCCCGCCCGCCGGAGGGCGGTGGCGGGGACGGGCCCGCAGCGCGCAGGCGCGGCGACAGGGGGCGCTCAGCCCGGCCCATGTCAGGCGCGGAGGGCGGGCGGCCCTCAGGCGGCGGCCGGGGTCCCCGGAGGCTCACAGCCCGGGCGGCTGCTCGTCCCTGGCCTTTAGGAGTCGGAGGCGTGCCCCTGCGCTGGAGGAGGCCTGTCCTTGGAAGGGGGATGAGCCTGGGTGCAGCGCCCTTCTGGGTCCTCGGACACCCGGGTGCGCATCTCCCGCCTTCCCGGCGGGCCGGGCCCCAGAGCGGCACCTGTGAGCCGAGGGCGCGTCCCGCAGACGGGGCGGCCGAGCCCGGGTGTCCTCGGCACTGCGGGGGTTGGCATGGGGCACTGGTGCGTGTGGGGACGTGGACGTGCACTAGGCCCTGCAGCCAGGGCTGTCTCTTTTTTCCTTTTTGGGAGAATAAGTAAAAATTGGTCACAGTTCTCCCGTGTGAGCAGACCCACCCCTGTGGAGGGGCGTCCGTGGCTTCGTGCCAGCCGGCCGAGGAGGTGGCCGGACGCCAGCTTGCGCCGGTGGTCGCAGCTCGGAGAAGGGGCTAAAGCAGAGCCCGAAAGCACATCGGGATGAAGCCGGGGGACACTGCCTCTGGTTCACTGCCACCTGCGGGATCTTGCCCACTTTTATCTGAGCCAGTCCAGCAAAACAGGCACTGTGCTGCTCCAAACAGCTCCTATCATACAATCATCAATGTTGAGCCTTAAGTACTTGAGTTATGTTTTAATGGTGGCTTAATGTCAAAAAGAAACACAGACAGGGCAGGGATCTGTTTCAAACACTAATTCAAACAAACAAAATGAAGAATGTGACATTTAGCAACTTCCGGCTTGGGGCATCCACAAAGAATTTACTGTCCTTTAACCCATGTAAGTTACTTCTGAATCTCTAAAGATTGTGTAGTGGAAGATGTGCTTAGCAAGCTGCACACAATTCGCGTATTTAGGAGTGATAGCATCTGTAAAGATAAAATGCTGCTTCACAAGAGATTTGACATTGACCAAGTTAATCTAAAACTAAAAAATTACTCACTGACCAAAACTATTTTTGTAATAGTGAGAAGAGTTTGAGGACAGCACATTTTAAGTAGAAGTCAAAACAGAAAATGGCGGGTGCGTTTTGGGTGAAGAATATTATAGATGGATACATAAAAGCTTCATCAATGCTTCTAATAAAATCACAGGTTATTAAAACTAAATATATTTTAATTTATTATTTCATTTGCCAATCTCTAATAGTACTCCTCATTTGGAAAATGCTGCTTTAGTTTTCTCAGTTTACCAATCCTCTTTCATTGCCCTGTGACGTTTGATGTGGGAACACTTCAAAATTTTTTCAATGGCTTTCCACTGAAGGTTTTTCTAAATTAAATAATCACGATTGTCCATGCCTGTCTGTGCTTCCTAACTGCTGAATTTGGCTCTGCTCGAGAGACCAGATTTGCCTCTGGGTTGTGTTGGAGAAGACAAGCTACTTTTTAAAGGTTTGAAAGATGCAACAAAACCTGCTTGCGGGGCAGTCTGCTCCAAAGGGGCCAGCTAGCAATACCGCTCTCTGAAACGGAGGTGTAAAATTCAGCAGGCTCCGTGTCTCACAGCGTCAGCTGAGTTCATAAGCAGGTCTGGTCTGGGTAGATCAGAGACTTGCTGGTGATGACTGTCAGAGCGTACTTTCAGGTTTCTGTACCCCAGAGGAAAGTCCTGGACGTGTTACTTTGTAAGACAAGGATCCTAGCTTTTACTGATCCATAAGACCTAAGTGAGTCTTACTAGTAATACATTGTGCTGTCCACATGAAGTCACGTAAACTTGTCCAGGAGCTGATAAGGGGTTTTGTACACTACTCTCATATAGATCCTGCCAGCACATAGGCAGCGGCAGATTCTGCCCCTTGTTAACAGGGCAGAGCTGTTTAATAACATTCATTAAATGAACATTAAGCATTTCCAACCTGTGACTTCTGCCATTTTCTTGCACTGTTGTCTTGGCGTTTGAGCCAACTGTTTAACGTTAGCTGAAGTAACGTCTAGGATACAGAACATCAAATATAGGGCAGGATTCTATTTTTTTTTTTTCTAAAAATATGTCTTTGTACCTTAGCAATCCTGAAAGGAATCATAAACAGCTGAAACAAAAATGATTACATCCAAAACACGTTATGTGTTTATAGCAAAATAACTTGTATATCTAACCATAAGAAAGCACATTCTTTAAATACAATGTTTGGATTTTTTACGGCATTCTGCTTGATCCGCTACCTCTTCTTAGAAAAGACCTTTTAGAGAAAAAATGGATTTATATATGTGTGTGTGTACATATATACAGTTTTGAAAGGAAATAGGCTAAGTTTCTTAACTATGATGAAACAGCTGCCATTTTTGTTGCAGCAATTCAAATCACTGTATTTGCTGAGAAAAATCCCTATTGTGTTTAGGACTGACCCTGTAACAACCCTCAGTCCTTTCCCACTTGTTTTAGAAAGTTCCAAAGGAATGCTGCCGAGGCTTACTAACAATTGTACGGTTCTTCGGGTACATTGACACTAGAAGTACTTTACCGATGTAGAAATACTGATATTATACATTGGCGATGTACATCTGCTGAAAATGCTCTGCCTTCCAGCAAGACAGTTCCACAAGTTACCCAGTCCTACAAATGGAGTAAGCAATCCTGGTAAAAGTGAAAGTAACTGCATGCATTGGCAGTGTCTTATAAGCATCTTTAAGGGATCGTGCACCATGCTGATGTGGTCGCGTTAGAAGAAATCTGTATTAGGCTTAGCTACAGAGAACACTGAAATAGGTTCTTACTAGTATTTTTAATTGATAAATGCAGGTCAGGAAGACCTCTCCATGGTCAAAAAATAGATTTCACTTGTAAGAACATTTACTCTTGTTAGGTATTAGAAGTCATAACTTCTTAATGATTTGGGCAGAATGCTTATGAGAGGATGCTGCTAAGGCTGGGACTCTTTTAATGAAAAAGGAAGAAGAAAGGAAGGGGCTAGAATTAAAGACTTAAGTACCTCTCTGTACTGATATTGCTTCAAACAGAAAAACAAGGTCCTTCCTCATTTTGTTAGCAGATATCCATCATATTTGTATTTTACTGAATTTAGTTGTGGGTAATCTATGTATAAAATGTATGTAAAAATAAGTATGTTTATCCAAAATCATTCAGGGTACACATCCATTTTTTCCCCGTGCATTTCACTCCCAGTAACATTAACATCCAGCAACAGACTTTTATACAACCAAGGCCCCTGCATCTAAATAGATCCACAAGGACCTATGTGGAATTCATGGCAGGACTTGAGGTCAACAAAGACATTAGCTATTGCTGCATTCTTTTGTCTAAGCTCTAATATCAGCCTTGATAATCCAGCATTAACAAATCTTAAAAGGCCTTACTATGGTGTAAGAGACTTTTTTTTTTCCCCCAGAAGAATGGAATATTTAAAGATTCATAGAACCATTGAGCTAAGAACATGAATGCAGTTGAGAAGAATTAGATTGAAAAGTACTGTGAAAAGAAAAGGCAAGAAAGTGCATGTAGCAGACTGAAAAAGGGACCAGATTGCCAAGGAATATGTACTGGAGAGTAGGCAGAGAGAGAAAAAATTAGACGTGTAAATTGGGAATGTGAAATAAGGAATAGCAAAGCAGCTGCTATCAAAAATAAATTGTACTGTGACCAAAATCAGTTAAATGCAACTAAGCATAGATAAAAATATTTAATCTCTTCTAGGACTATTCTTCTGTGTAAGCAATTGCTGGAGCACTAAGAATGATACGTACTTAATAAAAATAGGTGAACAGTAAGATTTACACTGTAGAGTTCACAGACCTTATATGACGATGAAAATTAGTAACTAAGAAGTGGCTTTTCCGTGTTCAAAACCAGACATGGTGTAATTTCCAAAGAGGCTTGCTACGGCACACGGTCCAGTAAACAGGCTTTAAATACTCCAATCCTAATCTTGCAAAAGATGGGCCAATTCAAAAGCAAACAGCATGAAGTTTCTGAGTTCTGCTCAATGGAGAAGTCAGATCCTTGTGGTCAGTGCTGAACAGTGCAGCGTTCCCACAGATTACAAATTGATTTTAGTGCCATGGAAAAAGGAAGTCCTAGTTCAAGCAAGCATTATGGGTGGAAGCAAGCGTAGGTCACGGCTTTGATTCATATTAGTACTGCAAATTACTGAGGCACAAAGTAGAGATCTTGATGAACAGATCTGAGGCTCAGTGCTGCAAAGCTTTGAATTTCACATATGGTGTATTGTTGAGATGACCATGAAGAGGTAGGCCAACTCCTACTCTCATACCTGTAGACTTGTGTTGCTTCCTGCACACTGGATAAGGCAATCAGGTCTCTATACTGAGTGGTTTACATTCACTGAACCATCAGAAAACCCATCAAAAATTACTAGATTTCACCTTGTATCCGTGCAATGACTTAGACACGATGCAAAGGTAGCAGCAGAAACCTGCAGCAGGGATTTCTCGGGGAAAGCTGGACCATCCCAATCAGCTGCAGGCAAAGCTGATGATGGAGCTCCACCCTTCAACAGAGTGATACCTTACCGAAGTAAGTTCTGCACAGTTTTTGTGTAAGTTATAGTATCTCTCAGTGCAAGTCCATCAAAGCCAATGTATTTCTGCTCCATCGTAATTATTCTCTACTCTAACAGCAGTATTATAAGATAGTCCTAACCAATTCAATCCACTATTACATTTTTCTGAGAAGAAAACAGGTACAGCTAATTAACTAACATTACATTTTAAAAATTGATATACTGCCATCTAGTGCTTACTGAATGCACAACTGTACAGAGAAATTCTATTAATTTCAACAGTTCTTGGTTATCTATGATTGGCCTATAGCAAAAGAATACGTAAACTCACCACTATGCATGTACTCATGCATAGAGAGAACTTGCCTAAGAACAGTAATTGGGAGCAATTTAGACTGTGAAAAGTGACAGAGTATGCTGAAAGAATCAATCGGAATATATATTGTTTCATATGTATATGAATAAGACTGGAGGATCAGTATTTGCAGAGTCTACAGCACTTGAGGGGACACTCAGTGAAGATGAAAAATGGTGTAGATTGGGAAAGAGCAAGTGGGATATAGTTCATACATTGTACAAATTCTTTTGTTGTACAAAAAGACAATGAAATCAAAGACATTAACATATTAGAAGTTTATATTCAGGGAATCATAGCAATAACAATCACATAGGTGTAGTTACTGCATATAGTTTTACACAGACAATTGTTCATCGAAAATGAAAAACATATCATGCTGCTTTTCAAGAAATTTAGTAAATCCTCGTTTGGAATAATGTCCTGGGTTGAGTGACACAGGACTAATTTCTCTTCTAATGCTGGGGAAAACTCCACTTTCGGAAGACTCTAGTGTCTGAATTTGTGAAAATATTTACTTTATAGCCAGCTCAGCTATGTGGGATTCAAGGTCTGAGTGTTTTCAAGCCTTGCCAGGTGCAGGGATGAGGAGGAGCAAGGCCCAGGCATTTGACCCAGGCTGGCCAACAGAATTATTTCATACCATGAACGTCGCATTCGATATAAATTAGAAAGTTTGCTGCGTAGTTTCTCTCTCCCTTGACGACGGCGGTCCAGAGAAACTCCTTGCCCCAGTGCTGGATGCCTGAGCCCTTCCCTTCCTCCCGAAGCCGTTGTGCTTGCAGTGTCTGACATTTACTGTCCACTGCTGGGAGTGCACAGCTTCCTACTGATAGAATTGGCTGAGTATAATTCTTGTATATCTTATATTAATATCGGGATTAATACTGGTTCTTTAGTATTATTGTTAATTATTTAGTCTTATCCTATTAAATCTATTTATATTTCAACCCTTGTGTTTCCTTGCTTTCCCCGATTCCCCTTTCTGGGTGGGGAGGGGTCATCAGGTGATAGAATAATTGTCTAAACGACGATACATTGTTATGGGTTTTCTCCAACCATAACAAACAATTATTTTTTTTTTGTAAGAAAGACTAGAAGGTATTGCAAACTCATTGTAAAGATTGAGAAAAGAGCTCAGGATCAGTACACTTAACTATGCAGAACGTCTAGTAAAAGTTGACTCCTATTACATAAAGAAAAATGAAGGGGAAATTTAATTCAATGATAAAAGTTTGTCAAGGGTTAGTCCAATAATTCTGGTACAAGCAGATGCTCATAAAATAGTTTATTATGGTTTTACTGGAGTACAATTTTTCTATGCAAAAGAAGAACATTGTGATCTGGACTAATATACCAGGCAAATTATCTCAAACATTCCTCTTTTTCAATGAAAATCACACTAGATGGTATATAATCTAAACACAAATATTTTCAGAAACAGCTCTGCATTTCCTTTTATATAGTAAATGTTTGTCATATTGTGATGGCTTTATAATAAAATATAAACAGAAATGTGATTTTGAAAAATCAGAAGAAAGTGATAAAACCCATAGTTAGAAATCACTCTGCAAATTAGGCATTTGCTTAAGCCGTAAACCATTTAAAACTCTAAAACTCATCTTTAGTGCAAAGTAAGATACATTATGATACTGTTTCGAAGTCTGATTTATACTTCTAGTGTATGTTTCTAAAAATAAATATGAAATCAAGAGCTGTATCACTTCTTTAACCTCAATTTATTTGCTGTTGAATATAGCTGGAAATGCAGTAGAATTAAAAAAGTAATATCTGGAGTGCCCATTCTGTTATTCACAATTCTTCCATTCATTGTTCCATTACATCCTCTCTCTCGCCTGCATTAAGCAGTCCAAATTCTCTCCCTGCAGCTGTATTAACTTTTACCTACCTATTTTCATCAGCCCTATCTCTGGACTTCATTCTGGACACACTGGACATTTTACTAAATGATTTGTACTAATAGATTAGCTGAATTAAGCAATGGCCACACTAAGCATCCAGCATTCAAATTTGTCTATTAATTGGTGAAAGACTTTCTGAAAGAGTTTTTATTAATACCAGTGTTATGGTCTTCTCTTCTCAATAGCTTGCACTTAAAGGCCACAGAATTTTGAATGGGCATTTTATTTATGAAGCCAAAGCTTCATAGCAAGTGGCAGTTTCTGATGACACAATTACCGTGTCTAAACAGTCCCACACTGTTCACCACAAAAAGCTGACACTTGCATGATGTGAAAATCTGAAACTATAGATGGAGAGAAAGGTCCCTTTATTTTAAACGTATTCAGCAGTGAACTGTTTTTGTATCTCCACAGGATCTTAAAAACGTACAGAAGCTTAAAATAAAACAAGTACCCGTGAAGTGTCAGTAATTTAAGGCTAGAATATAGATTGCGCTTACTGCAGTATGACTGTCAGGACTATTACAACCAATTCATGCAAATAAAATTGTCTTTACTGATATTTTTACCTTTTCAGTTCCCATTTGTATTTTTAGTCATGCTGGGATCTGTCACAACCCCATACGCACGGAGCAAAGACTGTATTCTTTACATAGAGCTGAATACAGTTTAAGTACTAATTGTACCTGCAATATGAATAAGAAACAGTAATAATAATTACACCTTATAGCTGACGTTTAAAAAGGTTGTGAGCCCAATTCCGTTTCCATTCATGCCAAATTTTAAATAAAACTGAGAGGAAGAAAAGTAGATATTAGGCCTCTTTGTGAGGATACAATTGTGAAAGTTAGTCCCCAAATATTGTAATTATTACTGATATGGAAAAGGTTATGTGTGAGTATAGGATTTAATCCTGGGTATCTAATCTACACTAGCTTTCCTTAAGGGCAGACAGCAAATAAGGACATCATAGCATGCCACTGTTGGACCGTACCACATCTTTTTACCTTACCCTTATCAGATACCTTCATCATTACTGATGGAGCTGCAGAGGAAGTAATTTCAGAACAGGCCATATCTTAATCTGTTTTAGACTCCCCAGCACTGGTTCATCCCTCAGGAAGAGGCTTTCAAGTCACATGCACTAAAACGACAATGTCTGCAGAATTTGCCAGAAGATGGAAGAGGAACTGGGCAGAAGAGAATCTTACTGCATTAAAACCTTGCTTACATCGTTAAAACATCTCGCTATAAAAATTACCTATGAATCTAGTAATTAAATCAATATATCAAAACCAAAGCACAGATTGGGTGTTCTACTAAGAACAAGAGTAGACAACTTCTGTTAAGATTATATACACGTTTTAGGTAAACCGGTTGAAATTGTCAGTCGCATATTTCTAAAAAATGCAAACTGGTGTTGTGTACAGTAAATATTTATGCTTTTTGAACATTTAAACTTGCAATTTTTCCCCAACTGTATTCCTCAGTAACCTGTTGAGAACACTTAATTTTCCATTCGGTAGAAACAATACTTATGATCTATATAAAATTATACATATTCAAATGAGTGCTGGTAAATGTAAATTTCCTGGGACTTTAGAATTCTAAAACTATAGTTAGAAGAATTCATTTGTTTGATTTTATCTCAAACACTTGCCTAATGGCATGTATCACGCACACTGGATATATACATGCAAGCCACTGAACAGATGTGTTTTATAAATATACATTAGACCAAATTTCTAAATCTCTGAACAGAGATTGTTAGAAAACTGTTTCTGAACAAGCACAGAGAAATGACAACTACTTAGCAGTTGTGTTCACTTTTCAAATAGCGTGCTGCTGATATAATGTAGAAGTATATGTTTCTCACCTGACTGTACTGGATATCTGAAGAAACAGGCTAAAACCAAGATTATAGCTAGCATATAGTATTTTATGGAGACTGGCAACAGGGGGAAAAGTACTTCTGCAATTGAAATTATTATGCTAATAAAAAATGTAGTTCCTTGAGCTTGGGTGTCCAAGTGATGATTCAGATCCCTGACTTTAGGCTTCTTGGTTCCAAACTCTTTGAACAACTGTTTTAAATCACTTCTTTTCACTTCTTTGTTGTTTTTTTTTTTTTTAATTGTATCTCTTTCCCTCCTACTGTTTCCCCTCAAATATCATCCTTGCCAAATTCAGAATCCAAACCCCACAGATTAACAGACAAATACATGTGTGCATTCGTAAGTGTGCATGTACGCAAGCAAACAAAATGAGGGGAAACAAGAGAAATAAATATGCATTTCAGCATTTTCTTTGGTCATAAATCAAAGCAATAGCAGTTAAGCAATACAAAATGACGTGACTTTTTTTATAAAAGACTTAAGTGGTTCTTATTTTATTCTTCAAAAAGTTTAATGCTATTTTAAGGTGTTTTTTTAAAAGAAACTGTTACAAAGTATTATTAAATCAATATAGATTTATTTATACTAAAAAATTATTCTACCCATTGTCATTAACTGGCACTGCTATTAGCTTCTTGGCTGTGTGACTAGGTACAACACACTGCACACTAACATTTCTGGTTATTCCAGAACAGATGTGTTAACCAGAACGCAGACATTGTTGCTCCTTGCAGAACAAACAAAAGGTAAAGTCTTCATGCTTTTCAAGCTGAGCAAGAGCTCAGACAAAGGCACCATGCAGGTAAGTTGTACAGTTACACAAAGAAATGGGAAGTTCTGGCAGTCACACAGCATCCTCATAAAAAATGGCACAATCGAGTTTCAGACTGATCTATTGAGCCAGCAATATCTTTGATGTTTACTGGATCTGTGTAGATGCAGACCACACTTGCCAAGCTAACTACTTGGCAAGGCAGAACACCTTACAAAAGTAATGCCACTTACTTGAACAGCAACTAGTGAATTGTGGCGTCACTTCACTGTCACAGGAAAACTTTGTCCTCTAGTTGCTGATCAGTAGGATTTGTGTTCTTGTGAGGAAGGAAAAAAGAGGAAGCACAGTAAGGAAGAGGAAAAGAGAACATGTGGGCTGAGAAAGTGGAACTGAGCTGGCTCTTATCACAGGAGCTGGACTTAATCTTACTGAAAACAGCAAGTTTAAGGCTTGTTTTTCATTTAAGGCAGCCGCTCAGGTCGTTAAATATGTGTATCTATGTAAAACAAGAACAAATGAGTGCAAGTTACGAATGTAAATACTCTGTGTGGGAAGTTTCAGTTGGGTATTTTTCTACAAAAAGATACCCAAGAGAAGTCACAGAAACAGAGATGAAAAACTTGGGACAGCCTGAAGAAGCCCATAACTCAAAAGCAGCTTTTCACCTCTGGCACTTCTGCACTCTTTCAAGACAGGCAGTGCCACACCAGCTCTTCAGAGTCACAGCCCTGGCTTCTCTTAAATAGCACACAAAGAACAATTCCAACCTAGAGATGATACTACCTTGTTGTCTTTCAAGCCCCTGGTACAGCTTTGATCTTCTTCAGTGTCCTCACCAACACCAGCCCAGGGCTCAGGGATGGTCTCATAAAGCAAACAGAAGGTTAAGAAACATTCGCAGATGAACAGAGCACACAACAGATAATAAATATGCTGCTTTGTAAACTCATACTATGCCCACGCTTAACACTGTGTCATCCCGATCGCTCCCATTTCAGAAGAAGTCGGATAAACTAATGAAGATTACCACAGAATAACTGGAGTGATCCAGGAGTATTTGGCATACAAAAGGGTCTCAAGGAGTAATAAGACAGACATCCATAAAGTGAGTATCATGGACACCAAAAGTGGCCATAGTCTCTCTCAAGAACAAAGAGTTATACAATGAAATTAGCAGTGGGCAGGTTTTAAAGAAAATGTGTTTCTTCACAGAATATACAAACAGGCCAGAAACATCTTTCATGACTTACTATGTGCCTTGGGCATGCTAAAACTTTCCACGGCCTGAAGGGGCAACTTGGGCATGCTCATGGAGAAGATCCACTGGAAATAATTAAGTGCAGAGACTCTGTCCTTGCCTCGAGAAGTTCCTGCAAGACAAATTGTTGGCGATGGCAAGATACTCCGCAGAGCAAGCTGAAAGCGACACTTTTGGTAGCCACCTGCGGCTCTGCACTCCCACTTACGTGCCCCCCTCCCCCCGCGATGTCACCTGAGCCACCTGCCTCCCAGGGACACCAGCCCTGGGCCTGCATTAACTAGCCCCGCTTTGAAATTCAGCCCCGGGCTGCTGAGCCCACGGGACCGAGCCTCCCCGAGGGAGGGAGCGACACCCCGGGGCGGGCTCGGGGGACACAAGTTCGGACCCCGGCTGCTGGCTTGCAGGGCCCGCTCCGTGAGGTGGCAAGTCCTCATCCCTTGGGCAACAAACACGGCCCGGGCCAGTCCGGACCCACAAAGGGACACACCACGGACCCTGTTCGCGGCTGCGGCCCCCCTGCGGCTGCACCCCCCGCCCGCCCGCCGGCTGCGGCCCCGCCCCGGGGCCGGCGCTGCGGCGGGCCTCGGGCCCAATAGTGGCCGGGGCCGCTAAAGGCGGGGCGGGGCCTGCGCCAGGCCAGGCGGCGGTCGGGCCGCTGGTTAAGTGCAGGCGGGGCGGCGGTGTGGGGGGCAAGCGGAGATGGCGCTGACGGCGGGGGGGAGGCGGCGGCAGGACCTGGACAACGTGAGTGCGGGACTGGGGCGGCAGCGGCGGTTCCTCCCGGGGCGGGCGGCCAGGCTGCTGGCCGAGCACGGTGGGCGCTGCTGCGGGGGAGGCCCTCGCTTTCCGTTCCGTCTCTTCCTTCCCTCTGTTTTCTGTATGGGGCGCCGGAGGCTTCCTCCTCTTCTTCCGGGGGGGGGGCGGCGGCCGAGGCCTCTCGTAAATGGCGGTTTTGGAAGCGCAGAGGCCGCCGGGGCCGCTCCCCGGCCGGGCCGTCCCCCGCGCTGCTGGCGGGCACCGGACGCTGCCCTTCCGCAGCCGCGCTTGAAAGACCCTTCCCCCAGCAACCGAGACGGGTGGGGGGGGTGTTTTTTAATTGAGGTCGTTAATTGAATGGAGGTTGCTCGTGTAGCTTGTTTAGCTCTGGGTTATTTTTTCCCGCAGGCGGGTCCTGTGAGCGTAGTCTCTGGTTTACCCGCTGCGAGCTGGCGGGGCCGCGGCGTTTCTCTATGGATTTGGGTGTTTCCCCAGCTGGCAGCCCGGGCGGGCAGGGCTGGCTGTGGGTCTGCCTGGTCCGGCCTGCCTTCCTCCTCCGTCTCCTCCTGCTCCTCCTGGTGCTGGGCCGCCGCGGGGGCGGTCACAGGCTGGAAGCGGGTCAGGGAGCCCGGAGGCTGGAGCCATACCCTGTGCTCCTGGGAACATCAGGGCCTGACAGAGGGCCCATTTTTTTAAGGCGTTTTGGCTTCCAATAGCTGTGGCTTTAGCACATGGTAATTAAATGAAGCCTGTGTTTTATCTAATTAGGACACTTACAAGGTTTTCTTAATGTCAGAGTGACTGCATGGCATCATCGTCTCTCTTGCTTTAATTCCCCTCCTCCCTACGTTGCCTGTAATAATACCTGCTCAGGGAGGTTTTGTCGCCCCATGCTTCCTAATGCTAGCTATGTTTCAGGATGCAAAGATGAATTGTAGTTGGTCTTGCAATAAGTAACATGGACAAATATGTGCCCAGGTGGCCAAGAAGGCCAACAGCATCCTGGCCTGTATCGGCAATAGTGTGGCCAGCAGGACTAGGGAAGTGACTGTCCTCCCGTACTTGGCACAGGCGAGGCTGCACCTTGAATACTGTGTTCAGTTTTGGGCCCCTCACTACAAGAACGACACTGAGGTGCTGGAGCATGTCTGGAGAAGGGCAACAAAGCTGGTGAGGGGTCTGGAGAATAAGTCTGATGAGGAGCGGCTGAGGGAGCTGGGGTTGTTTAGCCTGGAGAAGAGGAGGCTGAGGGGAGACCTTATTGCTCTCTACAACTACCTGAAAGGAGGTTGTAGTGAGATGGGGGTCTGTCTCTTCTCCCAAGTAACAAGAGATAGGAAAAGAGGAGATGGCCTCAAGTTGTGCTAGGGGAGGTTTAGACTGGATATTAGGAAAAATTTCTCCACAACTTCTCCACTGAAAGGGCTATCAAGCATTGGAACAGGCTGCCTGGGGAAATGGTAGAATCACCATCCCTGGAAGTACTTAAAAGATGTGTAGATGTGGTGCTTAGTGACATGGTTTAGTGGGGTTTTTTGGCAGTGCTATGTTAGTGGTTGCACTTGGATGATCTTAAAGGTCCCTTCCAACCTAGACAATTCTATGATTCTGTGTTCTGATAAAGCTCTATCTGTGAAGGAGTGGGCTGATTTCTCCTGGTACTGCAGAAGCGATGAGTTCACCTGTTCCCATGAGACAAAGGATGTTGGTCTAAGGAGGATCACTGTCTTTGTGGGAGGTGTGAGCTGTTAGCTCTGCTGTTAATTCTGTGTTGTGGAGGAATGAGGCAAGATGTCTTGGCTACTGGAGTGCTGGTCCTGCACGCTTGCTTTCAGAGCTTAAAATTATACCTGGCCCTTGAAAAATGGGAGATGAGGAACAAGAGGGCATCTTTGTATTCTTGCTTCTGAATTTTATATCAGTGACATAAGAGAAGGGCCATTTGTAAACCTTTAGGTCTGCAGTAAAAGGTCATCTTAGCAGGCAGATATTTCGGCAAGGTTTTTTGCAGTCAAAGACTAGACTAATTGAAAGGTATCAAATAGGTGAGAGGCCTGTTAACACTCTTCTACGGTTCGGCAAGTGTAGCATTCACAGTACTAAAATAAAACTGCTGACTGAAATAACTCTTGATGACTAGTTCCTTAGCTGTAGGCAGCTGCCAGTAGGTGACATAACACTGGGGAGCCAATCTATATTGTCACAGTCAATAGCAAGTGTAAACCTAGGTCTAATCCCAAAACTTCTTTATCTCTATCTTGTGCTAATGGCTAAGAAGAATGACATGCCTCACTATCTTGAGGCTTATGGTGCTTTCTGTCATGGCAAGGAGAAGTCCTCAGTTCAAAAACATTCAATATCCCCGCAAACGCTGGCATGTCTCTCTTCATAGTCAGAAGTGTCTGCTCTTGTCTTCTTCTGGGCTGTGGCTGATATCACTCAGGAGAAGAGCAGTCAAAACTTGAGTTTCTTTATCTTTTGAAGCAAGCCAGTCATAGCATGGGACCCAGCAGGATGCTAAGAGGGAAACTTGAGCAGTTTGAACACTCATGGTGGCTGTGTATGTTTAGCTTAAGGTGTATTGAATGACTGTGTCCTGGCCTGGAAGGAAGAGAAATGTAGACCACTGAGGCAAGTTCCATGTCTACAAAGAAAGGTTTTTCCCCTCCACCCATTCCCCAGTCTTAGTTTTACTTTTTACTTAAAAAAAAAAAAAAAGGGGGGGGGGCAATCCGAAGATGTACTTCTAGAAACTTAGATAGCTGGAACATCTGAGTTGAATGTAAAGTCATAGCCCCAATATTTGGTGCTAACACGACAAGTAAGGGCTGCATGCTCTCTAGTAAAACCAGAGCGTGCCTTGCCCAGCACTTGGTAGCATCTTCTTCCCCCGTGAACTGCTTCTTTCTTGCCTGGCTTCAGTTTGAACTACTGCTGCAGGTGTTTTGACGTGTCAGGATCTGAATCACTTGAAACTGTTGCTGGTACACTGCAGCTGACTTTATTGCTTCTAACTGTAGTTGGATGGAAGTAAGAATAGCAGGGATTTTTGCAGTATCTGTATAAAATATGGGAGAGAGACTTTGTCACTTTTTCCATATTTTCATGTAAACATACTAATACATGTGGCCTCTCAGCAGTGATGCTCAAATACTTTTAATACATTTTAAAGAGTAAATTTCCTGAAGACTCAGTGTGATGCTGGGAGGTAGATTAGTGTCAGATTCCTCAGGGACTGAGTTCTTAGTAAAGATGTGATGAGAGTTTACCTAGAACTTAAGAGCTTGTCTCAAGATACTGACCTAGTTTGGTTTTTTTACCCCAAAGCTTGATTTGCTAAGAGGAAATTGCTCAAACTTTGTACTTTACTTTTGGAGCTTACCTGTTATTGCTCTTTGCCCCTCCCCCCCCCCCCCCGCCTTCTGTTCCAGGGTTCCTTGGAAATAACACAGAGTTTGGAAGATGATCCCCTACTGGATGCACCGCTTATTTCGTCTCATACACTGCATTCCCAACTGAGGCCAAAATTTCGTGCTATCCCAGCAGTTCTCCTGGCCAATTTTCTGTTGCTAATACATGTAAGTTTAAGAAGCGTGACTTCCTTATGGAAATTTGCTGTCTCTATTCTGAATTCTTAGTGTTCATGTTGGCAGACTTCTCCTGAGATGTGCATACACTGTTCTTCCAAACTGGTGAAGTCTTATTTGCCAATGAATCTTGATAATGTATATGCAACATGATATTTGCTGCATTCTCATTCTGATAGTTTGTCGATGCAAACATGCTACGACACATGTTGTTAGGAAGAAAAGCCTTTTAAATAGTAGTGCTTCTATGCTGTTGGAAATGTACTTCTAAAATAATATTATTGCTGTAGAATTGCTGATACTAGTTGTAGAGTTAAGATAATTTTAATGCTATGCCTTCCGGAGGCTGAACTTAATTCCACAGGGAAGACTTAAGGTATTTTCTATGGGAGCTAAACAAGTAAAGCTGGACTTGCTCCAGCTCTTTTTTTATCTTTCCATACGCTACTTTTTGCATGGTAGTGGATGGAGAGATAAAGGAATACAAATATTACCTTGTGCTCTGACTTCTAGGGATTAAGGGTGAAAAACACAGATAAAGGACAGAACTTGTACCCAACAGTTTGAAGGCCTTTTCAAGGTTGGTAAACGGAAGTAGGGAGACTCCTGTCTAGTAGTGAGCTTATCCTTGATAAGCTGAAGAGGTTTACTGTTGCTTGTGAGCATGTGGAAACCAAATGTGAAGAAGGAATGGTGAAGAGCTCTGGTCCTAAGATCTAACTGAGATGGTACTTGCATGGCACTTAGGTACATGGTTTAGTAGTGGACTTGTTAGTGTTAGGTTAACGGTTGGACTGGATGATCTGAAGGATTTTTTTCAACCTGAATGATTCCATGATTCTGTAATGCCACTAATGGTGGCCTGAAGACAGTATGTGTATAAAGCCAGAGAGCGCGCAAGACATGTATGTATGTGTTGCCAGCTATTTTAGAGCTTCATTTGATCTCAAACAAAAAATGCTGTGCCCAGTGCTCTGCAAAACATACTCTCTGCCAGGACTTTAAAAGCACATACCGACCTCTAAGGTCTCTCTTTAGGCAGCTGCATAAAGCTGTTCAAACAATATGCCCTAGCCTTCCAATTTTAAAGTAAATGTTTTGTGAGCCTCTTGGTAGTATCAAGAAATGTCCCTCTGTCTGTCAAGTAGACTTAGGAAATGCTTCTGCTGAATAAACCAAAGTTCCCAATGGCACCTGTGTATCCAGCCTTATTCCTGTCCACTACCAGAACACTGGTGCCATCCCGTTAGGTTAGCACTTGAAGTCTGCGTTACGAAGGCAGATGCTGTCATTGGTAGTAGAGCGGTAAATGTTTTTCAACCTGGCCTTGGGGCCTTACTATCTGGTACCATAACTGATGTAGCCAAATGTCAGTCACCCCAGTCTTGGGAAACTGCTGTCTCTTCTGTCCCCATCGCTTCCCCTCTCCGGCAGATGGAGAGAAGTGTGGGGAGGTGAAGAGAGAGAAAACTGCTGAGACATCTGTGAACGCACACTCTTCCAGGTAAAGTCTTGCTGCGGTTGCTGAATCTGCTGCAGTGGCCAGTTGGTCCTTGGAGCAAAATAGAGAAGTAACCTTTTCTGTTGGTGAAATACAATGTTATAATTGCCACATGAAATAGTGCTGTCTCTCTTGCTGAAAAGATGGATGGGGAAAACAAGCTTATTGAATTTCCTTCCTGTCTGCTTCTGCAAACTTGCACAAACCTTGTGGAATGTGGTGACACCAGGTTAGCTTCTGAGGCACAGCCTGCTAAAGGGACAAGTATCCTGGAGAAGTTAAGCCATCATAGTGTTATGCAGTAGAGTTGTAATGCATCTGTACAGTAATCTGTGTGTAACTTGAAGTATTTCTTCTCCACCCTCCTGTGCTAAGAAACAGGGTTAGGTGGCAAATAGCTGCTTTGGTGCAGCTGCCTAGTTATGTACAATTCTGGAGTGTGTGGGTAGGGTATGCTGGAGTGTGGTGGGGCTGGGTTTTTGAATGTCCTTCATTTTGCTAAGCCTTGCTTTTCTGCAGGCTTCTGGCTCTTATCAGGAGACTCTGGAGAGCAGTGGAAAGTGTACAGGCTAGAAATAATTTCTTTATTAACCCTGTCCATCCTTAATCCCCTCTGTGTATGCACATGTACAAAAATGAACTTAAATACTACTCCAAGAATAAATTTTTGTATATAAAAATCCACTGTATTAGGGTGAAGCACCTGTTCTTGGGCTGCCTTAAAATGTAAGCAAAACATCTTTAATAAATGACACCCTTAATGCCAACTATCTGTTTCCTCTTGTATACACTGCTGTAGTAAATTACTAGAGCTGCAATGCTAGGCTGTTCCTGCTCGCATCAGTTTAATATAGCCTTTTTCTGTACTGTACATTCCTAACACCTGGAGGGAGTAGAACAAGATGTGTTAATGGTTTAAAATGGCAAACTGAACAGTAAATGGACTAAATAAAATATGGGTTAGCTGGATAATTCTTAGCTTTGTAAGAAAAGGCAGTGATAATAGAATAAACAAATGTTTTGTTGATAAACCCTTCCTCTTATTTAACTACTTAATCTAGCTACTTAATCCATCTCAAGATAATTTGGGCTTAATTTGCATTTGAAGTAATGGTTTTACAGATAATAGAGGACACACTACTTTTTTTTTTTTCTTACCACCTTCTACCTGTCTGTTCTCTGTCCTGTCTCTTTTAGGTATTCACAGTTGTGTGAAAGTTATTCCCCTTTCTTCCTCCCTCCAATTACCTAGCTCTATTCACAACCAGAGCAAGCTAAGGGCAGTTCATATAAAGAATAATTAAGTGGTTCTGAAAGGTTAATTTCTGTGAAGAAAGCTGCTTGAGAAATGATGAAAGTATGAAAAATAAGTTCAAGGGAGCAGTGGGCTCTTCTATATTCATAGAATTAAGTATGGAAACAAAGCTAGCAAAGGAAAATCTGGCACTTCCCTCCCTCTTTAGTTCTGATGTGTTTCTATCAGTTATGAGATGCAGAACATTGGATGCTTTTTAAGCCAAATATATTTGAGGAGGTAGACTCTTGCAGACTTCAGCAAAATTGATTTTTTTTTTGTTTTGTATAGAAGCACTCGATTTACTTCTGTATTAATGGGAGCTGTTTTTGTTTTCAGTTGTTTTAAAATATGCTGATTCTGTAGAATGAATCAGGATGAGAAAGTACCGTATTTTCTTGTTTACTGAATGCAAACAGTAGAGAGAGTATTTTCTATGACAAAAACATTTTATAAAGATTTTCAAAAAGCCCTGTGTGTATACATATACCCCAGATAACGTGCACCCAAGACTCTGCCTTCTAGTTGGCCAAAAGATTGCTGATATTCACTGCTGCTGGTGAAAACTTGAAGAAAAGTCTAGAAGACAGGAAAAGTTATGGCATAATGGCACTAGTCTGAAAGGACAAGTGTATATACAGTCTGACTGATTATAGTCTGGTCATTCTGACATAAGTTCTGAGCAAAATGGAAAAATCTGATAGTAAATATACTAAAGAATGATTACCAATTGGCAAAGATGACTACCCAGTGTTAATAATTGACTCTCAGTTACTGTGATGATGTTTCACTTTTTTCTAGTGTCACAACCTGGAGATTATCTTTAATGGATTTAGTAAAGGGTTGACTTTCACTTATGAAATGTCAAGTCAGAGAAATAGAGACGGTACCAGTAAGATATGAGGCTGTCTGGCAGAGCAGTAATAAGTGTAATTGAATTAGTCTTAAAAGATGTGATTACTTTTTTTGGGGGGGGGTGGGGGGGTGGTTGCATTAAAGTAAAAAGACATGGTAAAGAGGATCCAGAAATAAGAGAAATTCACTACTAAGGGAAGACTTGGGTAACCGTGGAATTGATTTAGAGGAAATCCTGGGAAGAGTGGTGGTTCCCAGCTTTGTTCAGCTGGAGACTGGTTGCCCTCCTGGGAGACCATCACTACTTAGCAATTTCAGCTGTGTGTTCCCAGAATGACATGTAGTGGTTGAAGTAAGTGTCTGATGTTTTATGTTATCTGAACTCTAATAAAATCAATTTGGAAAGTCATGCATAATGAATAAAATACATAAGCCTGTCTTTTTTTTTTTTAATAGTAAAATGTTGACTTTAAGAATTTTCCTCTCTCTTCCTTTCTCTTCCAGGTTGCTTTTGTTGTTCTAGCATTTTTAGCAGCTATGTTTTGTTCTTACCCCAATCCAAATCAGGATAAGTGCCCTGGAAACTATACTCACCCACTTAAAGTACAGACTGTCATAATCATTGCAAAAGTAATTCTGTGGATTCTGCATGTTTTTTTTGAACGATATGTCCAGCACCACCACAGTAAAGTCAGAAGCAGAGGTTACTTCTCAATATACCGATCAACAAGACATCTAAAAAGGCTTCCGCTGCTGATACACTCCACAGGTGAAGTGACCTTGTTTTCCTGTTTGTTTTTTCTCCTAAAGCTTTAAGCTGACACAACAAAAGACTGATCAGTTTATATATAAATGTATATTATGTATTATGAACTCTTAAAAATGTGCCTTTGAGCATTTATAAACTATATTTATTTTAGTCAGGTGGACGTCCTGACTGACCTTTTTGGCCTGCCAGATGCATGTTGTAAAGAACTCTTTGTAGTGGAAAAATGCCCACAAGTAAGTGCGAGGTTGAGTAAAACATCTAGTCATTTGCATCTAGTCTTCAGCCATAAAATGCTCGGCCAGCAAGGTCTGTTTGGCTGCTAGTGATCTTGATTTGCATACTCATTTGCCTAATTGGATATGTGGCAAGACTGCCAGTCCTTCCAAGAAGTGTGCTACTCTTCTTTTCAAGCTCAGCAATTCAAGTAGAAATGGGTGAATTGTCTATTGCTCAACAGCTGTCTGAAATCAGTAGAATAAGAAGTTTCTTAATCTCCAGCGAGGCTATGTGTAATATTCGGCTCTACTTCTTACTCCCTTTTTCTATTCCTATGGATAAAGGGTGGAGCATGAGAGTGGTTTAATTATGTATTCTGCAACATCACTGGCCAGTGAAGCTGGAAGTGTTGGTAAAGTTAGCTGGTGTAGCTGTTCTAACAAACTACTTCAAACAAATATAAAATCCATAGCCCATCTAACTTGAGGGGATTTTTCGCGCAGAAATAACAGGGGGAAAGGGAACAGTGGTTGCTTTTACGGTATTTTTGCCTCTTCTAATCCCACCTCCGTTCTGCAAATCTTCTGAATAACTAGAGTAGAAAATTTTTCACCAGAATTGGTAAGTTAGATATTCCTGCTTTCTACAAAACCCTAGCTTTCATCCTGTCCCGTCACTGCAAGAGCTAGTTACCTTGATGAATGTGCAAAACTTCAGGCTACGGCCACTAGGTAGAGCTCTGAAGATAAAGATGTGTTTAGAGTGCAGTGTGACAAAATCGGGTTACAGCAGGCTTAAGGATGTTTCAAAAGACAGTAAAAGGACTGTTTCTGCCTATTGCAATGTAATGTGGAATATTTAGCCCTGTCTTCAGTCTTAGATGGAGCCCCATTCTCCCCTACCAGACAAACTCTGGGCATGTGTAAATGTTCGGCTACAATCCGTTGTGTGCTGTGGACTTTTGATGTAAAATCTCCTGTAGCTCAGAAGGTGGTTATCTCCGTTACTGCGAACTCTTTGCTATGCTAATTGCTGCCGGTACCACTTCCATCCTGACAGTTCCATTGCCTAATGTAGTACGAAAGAGAACTGGACAGTCCCCTAGCTACATTAGTGGTCTTAATACACTTAGTGCTTTATTCAGGCGCTGGTTATAGCATTTCTACAGGAAAGGAAAGAACATTTAACACTGTATCGGAGAAGAGGGTATGTAAAGAATTAAGAATGTGTGTAGGTCTGTATTTCAACACTTGCTGCACTTGACCAATTGTGCTTATTTCAGTTAAACTTTCAATGAATTGCAAGTATTAAAATAATAACTGGAAGCCTGTGCAAGTATCTCCCTGTGAAAGAAAGGTGTTTGCTTTTATGCTCTTACTGGAGTACACTCAAATCCACCATTTGAAGGAAAACACCCTCTCATTTTAATTTGGCTGATGTGACCTTTTAGGAATTGAAAGAAATTAATAGTCTTCAAGCAGTTTGTGGATGGATGGCAGGAATAAGGCTAGAAACTGATTAAGCCCACACAGTTACATTGGGTATTTCTAGTCCGCTTCTTCCACTCTTGTTTTTAAGTGAGAAAAATTGATAAAGAAATTCATAATTCTCTACCATTATAGTCAAATACTGAAATTAAACCTCGCTTTGCTGCCAGCAGTTTTGAGTTTGTATCACCTGTGTTAAGGAAATTAGCAAAAGAGGCAAGTATGAAATGGAAAAGCATTATTGAAATGTTGCAACCTCATGCAGATACCAGCGATGAGAGAGTACTAAGTTATTTTTGACAGCTAATGAAACTGTTACACCTGTAAAACATAACACTTGTTTTCTAGGTAATACAGCCCTGCTTTTGATTCTGTCAACGCAGCATTCCTTTCCTGATCACAGTAAAGTGTACCTGTATCTTATCCTGGGAGTCCTGGGCCTGGAGCTGATTAGCTCTCTGACATGCTTAGTGATTTACACAGGTGAGAGGCAGTTTTTGCTTTCTTGAGTGAGACTTGTCATAGCTGCTACTCAACTGTTTGGTTGCCCTCACAGTAGCTCGCTTCAGGTACTGCAAGGTATTTAATTACAGCTATAAATACAGAATGATTCTGTGCTTGTAGGAGAAGTAAGGCAAATCCAAAAGAAAGGGGAAGGTTGTCAGGCTTGATTTGGTCTCCAGGTGCTGCTAAATTAAAAGCTCTGTGTTACCTCAAACCTGTTGATCCAATGAAGTGGCAATAAATGCGTAATTGTTGCAAAAGTGTCCTGTGAACAAGCTTGTCTATTTAGCAGTGTGTTCTCAAATGGGTGCACCACAAGCTGCGAAGCAATAAAAGCTAGCTGGCTTTAATGGGACTGTATCTGGGATTTACATGTGGGACTTGCATAATTGATGGCGTGATGTGCCTTACTTGCCAGACTCTTTCCCTGGTCCCACCCCAAAAGCGTCAGTTCCTCTTTGTCACTAAAGTGGAAGATTCCCTCTAAGGAATGTTAAAATAAAAATATGACTCTTGCAATCTGTGCTAATACTAAAATGAGATATTGCTTCATAAAACTGAGGCATTGCTTTGTACTGTCACTGTTAGCTTGTAAGATTATCTGCTTTTAGATTTGGTTTAAATTACCAAAACTTGATAAGCCTCTTTCCATTATATTATTGCAGAACTATCTAAACTGTTGATTAATAAATGCTTGAACCAAATAGTTTTCTCTGATAATCTCATCTTAAAAACTATTTGGGTTTATGGCTTGCATTAACTCAAATTAAAACAGTTGTGTTAAAAAAAAAAAACACAACAATGAAAAGGTACAAGACACTAAAAAATGCAATTATTTTTGTTGTCCAAAGAAAACATGATCTTTACTGTGAAGTCTATATCTGTTTAGATGATACAGAATTCCTGCTCTTGAGTTAGTTTATACTCCTCCTTCTGAGATGCAGCTTTCTGATTATTCACAGCTACAAACAAGGACATGGCACCTTAGCTAAGTAGCCTCAATAGCACTGGTTTCCTGGAGGGGTAACACCAACAAAAACAATGTGGAAAAACTTAGTTTGCTCCTGACTTCTAATCAAACAGGAGGAAGGAGGGTGGAAATACCTTCTTCAGGACTGCATGAAGCTTAAAGTAAAAGACATTTCTATGGTGGTCAGTATTTGCATTAATTGATGTCTTTTGTGGTTTCATAATTAATCTAGGATGTCTTTTGGAGAAGAAAACTTTGGTATGTTCTTAGTAATGTAATAACACACAGAGAAATAGCGCCAAGTAACTTGGTCATAAAAATACAATCTTTTATTGACTCTCCTGCAATAACGTTGAAATTAAAATGCAACAAGAAATAAGGTCCCATTCTAAACTGCATCCTCCTCTTACAACTGTGCCAGGGCCTGAATGCTGTCGGCTTGTCAGGCGTTCCCCTGAACAGACCAGCATGGCTCAAGTAGACTAACTGTCCTTTGGAGGAGTAAAGGCAATGAGGAGGGAACACAAGCATAGTAGTCCTAGAGAACTATTCCAAGAATGCTGGAAATCATCCTTTTTTGCATAGGCATACTTAACTTTCCTGGGAAACTCAGGAAATAAGAAATAAATTGCAAAACTTTAATAGAACACCAGGAATTCCAGTGAAATGTTATTTCTTATCCTGAGGCCTCCTTGACCTCCAAGAACTACACTGTGTGTCTCTTACCCTGGCAGAAAAGTAAGAGTAACTGCAAGAAAGTTGATCTTTGTAGCAGTAAGGTCTGAGCCTGGACTTCCGTAAGAGCTCTCAAACTATCTTTCTGCTTATTTGTCACCAAAAGGGTCTCGTTTCCTAGCTTGTACTGTGTCAGTTCCTGTGTCTATCAAATCCATTAGCCAACTTACACTGGGAAGCTGCGGGATGCAATATTTTGCTTTCCCACTCTGAAGGCAGCTTGAAGAGAAGGATCCAGTGATCCTGGAACCAAAGTGAAGGAGGGACAGAGCTGCATTGTGAGGAAGGAGTAGAGCAGTCTCTTTTTATTTTCTCAGACGCCCCAAAACAATAGTCTACGTTTCATGCTCTAAAGCTTGGTGTAGAAAACTAGGGTTAATTTTTATGTAACTTAATACTTGCTTCAAGAAGGGGAAGACCTCCAGTCACCCTAGGTTTCCTTTTCCAGTGAGCAGTGTAACTTGCTTTCCAGTTTTCCATCCCAGTGCATGTTGAGGTAAGCTAAGAGACTGCTTGCATGTCCGTCTCCCATGTAGTGGTGGGTTTTTAACATTTTAAGAATCAAATTAAAGCTCTACTGAAACAAAACAAATTTATTTGGCCAATTTTGAAAATAGCCTGAGTATCTGTAGTAATAGTGATGCTCAGGTAATTTTTTTTTTTTTCCTCTCAAACAGCAGAGTATGTAACTGGAAGCACAAAGCTTCTTTAATAGGATAATTTTAAGGGCAATTCTCTGCTCGGGGATGGAGTCCCCCTCTCTAAGGCACGCACTTAGCAGATACCACTTACTGTTAAGGCAGTATCAGCTAATGTAGCTGGGCAACAATGGGGAACTAAGGTCACTTTATACTAGCAACTCATGATCAACCTCTTCCTTGTCTTAGTAGATTACTCCTAAATTTTGGAGGGAAGGTAGCACCGGTTAATACATTGTTTCTTCACTGTGGAATAATTATTTCTTTACTACAATGGGGTATAAATGCTTATCTGTAGAAGGTTCATGTACCTGACTTATTTTCATATAAATATTACTCCCTCACAAAGGGAAGTGGTGTCATAGAATACCTGATTGTAATTCTGGATATTTCTTCTTGCTTGTTGTGCATCACACAATTCATTAAAAAAAAAAGCTCCAATGTCCCATGAAGTACAACTGCCTTTCTTAAAGTCTCCATTTAGCAGTGTGTCAGCATGTATATATAGCAGTAGGATGCAGAGGCAGAGATTCAGAAATCTACAAGGAATTGCTGTGATTGACCTATAAGACTTGACATACATAAATTGTTCAAGTGAGGTAAATGTGCATAGAATGAAGTATGATACAGACAGCTCTAAATGTCAGCTTACTATTGTAAGTTAGTTATTGATAGGATAGGGAGTCAAGCTTTAAAAGGTTTGCTAAATATATGTATTTAATGACTTTCTTACATACTTCTAATATCACTTGAATAAAAGACTAACATTCCCACAAACAACATATGTTGGGAATTCCACTTCCATTCCTTCATGGCTTTATTTGTAGAGAAATACAGTCACAGAAATAACTAACCTTTGAGCCGAACTTGTAGTTGACCTCTGGAGGGTCTTAGCATTGTTTTAGCAGGGTGGCCTGTAATAAACCCCACAATGTTATTGACTTGTATGGACAGTCTTTCTCTGCTGCAGTAGTGTGGATTTCTCACAGAGCCAGACTGTAGTGGTTTTTGTGGCATTAGATGTATTGCTTCACGAGCAGCCCTAACTGCGGAGTCCAGAATGCATACTCCGGATCTCAGTATATTCCCTTAATCAGAATCTGACGTTGAACGGCTTCAAATACTTTCAGCTTCCTTCCAGAAATAATGCAGAGGGTGCCTACAGCTTCTCCCACACCCACCCATCCACATTCCATACCTGTTAAATCTAATCGTAAACTTTATTCACAGGTGCCCAGGAATGACTTCTGGTTTTGATAGCCAACATTACAAGGTTCACAATGTGAAGCTGATTGCAGAACTGCTCTGGTTTGAATACTTAATGGCTTTCTGTAGCAAGTCTGCCCTAGTTTTAGAGCAGGCAGACAAGCTGCTGCTTCATCACAGGTAGTCTAGTTAAAATAGTATTTATCAAAGAGCTTAAATTAGGAGTTCTGACCTAGATACCAGTATCAAAACTTTTTACAAGTTCTTTATGGCATGTGGCTTAATTTGTAGCCTGGATTTGGAGACTGAATCTCAGTACCCTCTCAATTCAGTTAAGGTTTCACCCTCTTTGAGGTGACAGATTAAATTTTGCAGATGTTAAGCAGTATGTTCAAGCTTCCTCTTTAAACAGCAGGACCAGGGAAAAACGAACAAACAAAGAACAAACAAGAACCCACCACCACCACTAACTTACAATCAAAGCCATTCCAGAAATGAGCGGAGATAGATTCTTTTTCTTTCCTTCCTCCCCACTCCCTAGTTTCCCTTATCTTTCCATCTCCTATCCTAAGGCAATCTTATAATGATCTGTTACAGATTATTTTTTTATTATTTTTACCTTAGAGCCTGGTGATAACACCTTTCTGTTTTGGTTGCTTTCCAACTAACTTATAAAACTTTGTTGCAGTGAAAATAAGCAACTTCAATCGTGCGAAGCCAAGACCTGACATAATTGAAGAAGAAAAGATGTATGCCTACCCTAGCCACATTACCTCAGAAGTTGGATTCAGGTAAGATTTTCTGTATTAATCTTGTGCTGTGTTCAGCCATAGTATATAGGTAACACTGACTAATGTAATTGCATTACTTCCTGTGGACTTGCATATAATCTTAAATCTGTCAACCAAAGCAGAGGTAAGAGTCATAGTTTTGAAGGAAACGATATGCTTAAGGCTTTTATTTTACGCGCACAGGTGAGAAGTAGTACAAACTTGGACTTTCTATGAAGTAATGGCAATTTATTATGATACAGAAACCCTCAAACATGAGGACAGAAATGATTTGACCATTTATGGCTGGTTCCATGAATCTTTAACATGCTATAAATAACTGTGTTTAATCTGTGTTAGTTGACTTTATATGGGAGTTTGAGGAGAGATACTGGTGTCTTACACTTTTACTTAAAGTATGTCTGCAGAAGCCTAGCTTCTTCAGCCAGTTTCAGGCAAGGAAATATATTGTGGGCAGCTGATAGATGAAGAAAAATTTGGAGCTTTGTTCTATGCCAGCAGTTGAATATGAGATTCCAACAAGGGATTTGGAATATATTTCCAGTGTGGGAGGGAACTTTAAAGGTGGCTGTGGCACTTGGGAGGTAAGGAAGTTATCAGTGAGACAGAGAAGCTATCTAACACTTGCCTCATAAGAACTGAGACTTATTGTTTGTCTTTTGTGTACCTTCTGACTTATTGAACATCTTCCAGTTGCTGAAATGAGTTTAGTGTGACTTAACAAAAACCAGTCGTCAAAACTAACATGGATTTCCATATAAGAATTTACCTAGAAATTTTCCATTACAGTATGACTTGCTTCTGTATGTATGCCTTAGTAAAAAGTTGAAGTGCAGAGATGACTAATACTTAGGCACTTCCCCTGGTGTCACAAATGCAGCACGCACATGCTTTTCTGGAACTTGGAAGTAGATGTCCAGGATACAGGAAGGATTTAGAGTTGTCTTGAATTTTGATACAATGTCTGACTTCCATCTTGATTTAAACACCATGGTGAATGCATGGTAGACCTCATTCCTTTCTTGTTCAGCTTCTCCCCTGAGAAATTCTCAAATACCCAGAGAATGAGTCTGCAACAATGACCAGCTGAGGAAAAGACTCTGATTTTTTGATTAAAGAGTGCAAACTTCCTGTGAGAACTGATTGCAAAACAGTTATTTTAATTCAGCTCTATACAACTCTGACTCTCTTTCCCTTGAGAGTTAAGGTCTATTGAAAAGTGAATCCTGTCAGCCCTTCAGTTGACCCTGGTTATAAGAATGTTTTTTGAATATTATGACCTCTACAACCTAAGCTACTGATCAGGACTTCTTCTGGTGCTTTAAGTTGGTAGTGCAGATTACTAGTTAAGGTTGCAAGCTTGCTGTCTGCAAAACCCGTTTTCTTTATTTTTTCCAGTTTAACTAAAGTAGATTTTTAATTGGCCCTAAGCTTTTTTTCTAATCTAACAATCCGCCTCAGCACTTTCTAAGAACTATGAAAAGGGCAATGTTCTTCCACAACATGCTGCAAGGCTGAGGAACAACTTTCTAAGCACCAAGATGCTCACATGCATACTAAAAGGGCAGATTCCCAAGTCATCTATGAAGACACAATGTGGAAGGGAAGACTGGAATCTGCTCAGGCATCAGTATTTATTTATTCTTGCTGTATTCTTAAAAGTTCCTAATTATAGATTTGACAAAATTCTGTACTTTTACAGATTTTTCTCAATTAACTTGGCTTTACTTAATGTTGCAGTTTTACCATCCTAGTTAAAATGAAAGACGCCTGAAAGCTGGAGATATTTGAAGCGGGAGGTTAGTTTTACATGAGGTCGTAGACCTGAAATAGCACAACTGTTTGGTGCTGATGCTGTTATGATATTGTGACAGACAGTATCAGTGTATATAATACTACATCATATATGTTGCTGCAGGTTAATCAAGAAACTTCCGTCTTAAACAGCTTATGATCCCCACAGCTGAATAAAAATACTATGCCTGCTAAAATAAGCATCCTAATGTATTTCAAAAAGGTGCCATGGATTTCTTAGTACAATTCTAGGATGTTGTCTGGCTCACTAACTTTGAGTTTGTTAAACAGTAAAAACCCTCATACTATAAATTTTCGGTAACTGCCTAGCAGGAAATAGGTAACTCAATTATGTATACATGGCAAGAAGTTTAGCCAAACTTTCTTCTCTTCCTGCCCTCTCATGCAAAATGGAGGTTAAATATAAAGGTGTCGTAGATTGCCTCTTCCCTCAATAGGTAGTTGAGATCAACAAAAGTAAAACTGAAGGAAGCAACTTGTTTAAATATTTGTTAACCATCTCTGACACTTTGTATGTTAGAAAGCTGCTGTCGCTTATTGAAACCCATATTGACTTTTTTTATTTCAAGGGAAAATTCAAGTTTAGAAGAGATAGTTGAGAAGCAAGGAGATGTAATAGAGTATCTTCAGCGACACAATGCACTGCTCAGCAAGAGACTATTGGCACTAACTTCTCAGCAAATCAAAACTTAACAGCATTTGGAAAACTGCTGCTGGAGCTCTGGAGGGAACATGAGGTAACGTAATACCAAGACTGATTTGTACAGATGACACTTCTTCTATCATCTTTCACATTTTGAAACAGAACAGCTGGAAGGAAGAGCTCTGCATATACTATAAACCTGTTACAACTGGACACTGGCTCTCTTCAAATCATCAGTTCAGAAAAAAAGTTCTGGAGTTTCAAGGATTTTTAATTCCTAATAGGTTAAAGTTGGATCTGAGGTAATGGTTTAACTCTGTTCAGTTGTTACTATTATTTTGTACTGTTGTAACCGTTAAGCTTCCAACTACCAAAGTATTTTATATTTCTATATACAAACTTTTTCTCTAGAAAAATCTGACTTTGCAAAGGGTTTGTCTTCAGTTTCTAGTGCTGAAGCTGGGAGTAGGTGTGTTCTGTTACTGAGTCCCATTACTTCCAGTGTTAGCGATGGCGTACTTCAATAATCCTATACAAAGTAGATACTTGCTTTCTAGATTGTTCTTCTTTTCTCCTCTGTCAAGAAAAGGAATTAAACTGTTGCCTGTGCCAATGGGGAAATCTGGCATCCAATTTAGGATTTAAAAAGTGGTGGGTGCCCCAAAATGGCAAATCTTGCATATAAGTGTGTTGTACAAAACAATGTCATGATAAGCAATTGAGCAGTTGTTTGGAATTCTGCCTTTAAAACCTATAAGAGGGATCTTCAGGGATGATGACTTTCGTGCTACTAGGAGTCTGTGTCAGTGAATAATCAACAAGATTCCTACTCTGCCGACTGGACTACCCTAATGCAAAAATACTTGAGTAAGCTTTTTCATTGACCTGGTAACTAACTTGTGTTGAATGGGTTTAAAGATCCTGTTAAAGATGCATCAGTTACAGGCATCCTTGCTCTTTACTTTGATTCTTCAAAAAACGTCAGCGTCTTGATTCAAAAGCTAAAACGGTGGATGTGGGGAAGTGAAAACCAGCAGAAGACGGAAAGGTCTTCTAGGAGTTGTAGAAACATGAATTTTTGGTCTCTTTCATGGCTTTACTGGGAAGGCTGGTAAGAGAACCATTCTGTTCTGGGTACTACTTTGTCTACCGATGTAGACTAAGAATTATTTTAGAAGCCAATACCTCTTTGTGGGGCGACAGGGTAACCACTAGTCAAAACTGGGAAGAAGGGTGTCATGAGGAGTAGTCTTGTAGATGAATATAAGAAAAACAAAAGAAAATTAATCCATCCTACTCTGGTTCTAGGGCACAACTTTAGGAAAAAAAAAAATAAACTGTTTAGTATGCAACAAACATGGGGGTTGTTTCATTTAAAGGAAAACAATAAACATTGGAGGTTTTGCTGCTATCCAACACTAAACTGTTCTCCTTAACTGTTTTTTCTTGAAAATGCAACCAGGATTTTATAGTATACATGTGAAGAATACAAATGTTTTTGGTTTTAGAACTTAGGTTTTGTTGTGATTGTGTATATCAATTTATATTTCTATGAAGAGCAGTAAAATGTGACTGTGAAGTTCATGCACAATAAATGCAACTAAGGAAAGGTGTGAATTCTGTCCTTTCTAAGCTCATGTACAGCTGCTTAAGACTGTTCCAACAGGCAATCTGTGCAGATTTTCTGTTATGCTGAGGTTCTCACAGCATGGTTTTGGCACTTAAAACTAGCTAAAACCTATGGCAAGGATAGCTGTGCACTTGTTTTGAAGCTTCAAGTTTAGTTTTATCCTCTTTCCTGGGTAATGTTTTTCCATTGCACTTCAGCCTTTCCCTGCTACTCCTGTTTCTCTCCAACATAGAGGAATCGGCTGCATAATGTGGCAGAACAACTTTACGGTATTTTGAGGGCGTTGGTCATACCCTCCTCCTCTCCTTTGTGGCTGCTTAAGGTGAAACTTGGGATTAACCAGCAGTATTGCCTTCTGTGGAACAGGGCAAGTGCGGGTTGCCATGTGTGAGCACGTGTTATCTCATGCCCTTTGTAAGTCATAGCTCTGTAAGTACACAAATGATTAACAACTTGCAACATATCTTTATCATACCCACACTGTATCTTGATTTCTTCCTTATCATACCCACACCCTGTCTTGAATTTCTTAGTATATTTAAGCTTCTGGGAAAAAATGGCTTTTCACACTTGTACAGGCTCCAAATAGGCACCAGCCCTCCTCACTACTCCTCCGTGAACCCTTTCTATGCTCTGTCTGTGCCGGGGCTATGCAGAAGTGATGAGGAGACGCCACTGGAACGGGGCAGGGACTGCAGGCCCCACTCGGTGTCAGCCCCAGCCCCTTTGCCGGCACCAGACAAGCCCCTGCCCCGCTTGGAGCCAAATGTGCTCCCTGGCCCCACACGTTCCGTCAGTGATGCTGCTCCCCATGCTGCTGTGTGCTCGTTGTGATGTCACTGCGCAATGGCATGGCATGGCGTGATGGGTGTTGGGGTTCCCCTAGGTGGGCTCGGGTCCTGCCAGTGCTGCCTGGTGCCAGGCACCCCTTCCCTGACCAAACTCAACAGTCCTTGGTGGTGGAGCCAGGCAAGGAGATGCCATGGGCAAAGCCGGTGCTGGAAATGCAACACAAAAGGGGAAATGACCACTGTTGTGTAAGCGAGAGGAAGCTCTGCTGTCACCACACTGCATCTGGCATGCCACAGCCCTGAAATCAGATGCTAAGTCCTAGTTTTTCTGGTTGTGCCACACCTTGCTTATCTTAACCTTACCCTCCGCCAGCATAAGGCGTAGTGCTGGGCATTGTGGTGGCTAATGCCACCTAACCAGCTTTGGAGCAGCTCTTGGTCCATCACCAACAATGTAGCTGCAGTAACTACCCCTGCAGCCCACAGCATCAGCACCTGTGTGCAGGCTGGACCTTCACTGTTCAAAGTAAAATCCATAATGTGCTGCACACCCAGTAATTAGGGACAAATTTCAGGAAAAAGAATAAGTATTGCCTAGGGAACATAATGGTTTCCACATGATCTGGTATGATTCATAGTGCTTTGCTGCAAACCATTGCAGCCCTTTTCGGGCATGGTGTGGCAAACCTGCACGTCAGCGAATACATGTGAATCTGAAGAAATTAGTGATGTTCTTTATGTAATTACAGCTGCATAAATATTTGCAGGTCCATGGTCTTAATTTGGTAAGCTCCAGTGGATTCCAACCAGGACAGCAAGAAGATAATGAAAAAGGAATGTTTCCTAACATACATTGCAACTGTACATTAAAAAAAAAAAATTCTTTTTTTTATTATTATTCAGTTTGTACCCCAATAGCATTTTGTTTCTGTAGAAAAACAATGTATATGTTTTTCAGATTTGGGAAAACAAGTATTTTAGACTACCTAAGAAACATAAAAGATTCAGAGTTGCCCAAAAATTGTTCACGCTGTGGGTTTTTTAATAATTTCTAGATGAAATGTGCTAAATATTTTGTACACACTAAAGACATTGTGATGATCTTTTGTAAATGCACTTCATATATAAGGGAAAAACTGAGTCGATAGTCGTGTTTTCTGTTTCTGAATAGCGGTTCTATATAAACACTTAAGTATTTCACCTTTGAAAGGAAATCACCGATTGCAAAAGATTTTAGTGGGATTTTCATGCTTGAAGGTTCTGCGTGACTATGCAGTTAAGCAGGCTTGCCCCGCTGAAGGTTGTTCTTAAACTAAAAAAGAAAGTGTCAAGGACCAGAGGCACTTGGGCAGACAACGATCTAACCTCGAGGTAACTCAAGAGGCATGAAAAAGCATCCTCGCTGTTGGAAAGAGTTAGGCTTTTAGGCATTATTGCTAACTAAAGACAGTGCTGTTGGAGTGTTACCCACTTTGCACAAATATTTTGCAGCTTGATCACTGTCAAGAAAGATAAAAGCCATCGACAGTAGTGAGAGATCAGTATGCTAATTGTGCTTGTCTGACGACAGTCAAACATTTGAAACTTATTTACCATACTACTGCTTCTGCTGATTGACGTTGATATAAATCTTATGTGACCCTTAGCAAAATGTGGCTTTGCGTGTACAGATAGTGAGATATTTATAGCATATGTATGTGGCGTAAGGGAAATATTTCCAGTCTTTATTCTTCTATAATTTCCTTTCTTCCATACTGGAAAGGGAAGAGGTGAATTGTTTATTATCCTTCGGGAACACACTAATCTGCTGTTTCTCACCGCAGCCTTACATTTACCTCTGTTTCCTGTTGACCTGCCACTACATCATTTTGTATTTCACTCTAAAATAGCCAATATAATTTAAAAGCCTTAATGAAGCTGACTTTCACATAAAATCTAAAATTTTCCTACGTAACTCTACAAGACAAGGAGTTAGTTCTGTTTCAGAAACTTGCGTTTTGTCTTTTTGAGGGCTGAGTTTGCCTTTGGATCAAGTCTTCTGTTAGATTGCCTCCGTGCAAACATCGATTCTGACGTTCAATACACAACAATTTGTATTTGTACAAACTTCCTTTACATGTACGCTCACACATGCACACGGAGAGTTCAGTCATCTCAGCTGTTGCAGCCTGTGTCCAAATGCTTCATGTTTATGTATGTAATCACACCATCGTCACGCAGAACTGTTTTTACCAGATGAAGTTTATGTTGCGCCAATCAAATGAAAACAGGTAGTTTCAACAAAGTCAAAGGCAAGTCCAGCTCAGCTGAAAACAAGGTCCTTTGAAGCCCTGCTGCCACTGAAGTTAAATGTCAACATAGCGTTGTGCTGTAGTAGCATCACTCGGCCCCTTAATTCTACTGTGCAAGATCTCTAGCACTTAGAAATTTATTTACAGTATCCAACTTTTAGTGGGAGAAGTTACTGCACATTTTATCTTCTGCTATGCTTCAGACTACTTCTGAGCTCATTTTTTTGTCCTGAAATAAGGCCATTTTCTTTAATTTGTGAGAACATTCAGATTTCAAGATTTAACGCTCTGAGGCAATTAAAAATCTCGCTTGTTCTAGGCATGAAGACAGTGCATAATCTGGGTTCTGCTGTAATCCTATCAAGGTATCACGATGTCATGTTAGAGCGTGCTGTGATTACATCAACCAGGAGTTTTAAACTAAGTTCTTTCTGTGTGGCTTTTATCAGAATTTTGTATTTTTAGAAAGATAGATAGGAAATGTGAGGGAAATGTTGACAGGAATAACTACTATTTATTTGTGTCAGAAACTGAGTGAGAAAAATTCTTAAGACACCGATTCCATATGAACCCTCAGGGAAACAAGGCAAATTACGCATTTTCTTTAGATACACTGCCTTTGATAGCTGAAGAACGTAAATTTTGAAATGCGTACAAAGTTTATTTAAAATGAGACATTGTTATTTGCAGGGCATACTGTCTTTTTACAAAATATACATTCAACCAGCTCGTTTATAAAAATATCTATCAAAGATCACAATCAATGCCTTTTTCAGAGAAGATTTTATGGTATCAGCATGTCTAAAAAGAATGGACATTTATAATAATTTTGTAGACTGACAATGGGCTTCCTAGGACCCCTTTGGTACTTGTTTTATTTATTTTTACATCTGTAAAGGAACATGCATATATAGCGCTCTGGTAGATACATTATGTTTTTCTTACAATTTTATCAAAGTTAATTGAATAATTATGGTTATATAAAATATCCAGTGCCACACTAAATCTGTATACTCATTCATAAGACATAACTGTTAAATAGTTACTCTTCACCTTTGTTGCTTTCCCATACTCTTTACCTGTACAGAGATAGCCATGGAACATATGAAAGCTAAGTTAAATAAATAATTAACAAATAAAATTAGTGGTAGTATGCCTCTAATTTTCGAAAACTTTTTTTTCAAAACTCCAAAGGTTTACCTGCAGGGCTGTTTGTTGGTATACACGAGTTTGACCATCTTTTCATGATGATTTTCTCAAACTCCAGAATAGGATGTGATGTTAATTTTTTTCTATACAGGGAAAACTGAAACTCCCCTTAAGCTCTGACTGTATGAATCTGATTAAGGTTTCAAGTTCTTAGAGATGGGAGGGTTACATATAGACACTAATTAGAAAGTTTTGGCTATCCAGTTTTCTTGATTGCTGCTCTTTCACTTACTAGAAACTATGTGTTGCAAGACAAAATTCTAATACTGGATTTAAACCATGACACTGCTGATTTTCACTCATCTTTATACAATTTACAAAAAACATTGACATTTCAAGCCTAGTGCAATGACTTAGAAATCTGGGTATGACTTATTTTCAGATTTCTTTTAGTTCTGCTAATGAAAGGGCCAAGATGTTTCCCTTTATGTGTAGTTTGTAATTTCTGCTGATATAAAAAGAGGGGAAACGTATATTTTTAAAAACAAAACGTAAAATAAAAGCTCAATGTATTCCTGACCTCCAGTGCTGAAAAGAACAGCCTGTTTTCTGTTTGAAGTTCTCATTCATTGTAGTGCTCTGTTCCAAATATCCCATTCATTTAATTACAGGAATAGAGTACTACCTAACACTGAGGTTGACCAAACAAAGGTTTCTTTTCAATGGTCTATTTTTATGCTCTATTTATAATACTGTAGTGGGTATTTTAGGAAAACTACTATTAAGCAAATAGGTCTATAGTACTGAATTTTCAAGTATGCTTTAGCTGTCTGGTTTGGCAGCCTGGTTTAAGAAAACAAATGACAAGCTTTGCAGTAACAGCTCATTAGGCAGGAGGATGGGCTTGACCTTAAGGCCTGACTTGAGAGCTCCGAGTTATCAGTTTTGCATGACCCTTGGCTAATCTCTTATCTCTGTGTGCTTCAATTCTCTATCTATAGAACGAGGGATAATTCTCTCTCTGCTTTCTTATATTGTAAACTCTTACTATACATGAAGCCAGTAGGACCACTAGTGTGGTGCTGACTTTGGTACTATTACAGTTATACGTTCTACATTATTATTAAGGTAATTCCATAAAGATGTAATGTTAGGTGTTAAAACATATATGTATATATTACGAATATATAAAAGTATAAAGCAAAAATGGACTTCACGGTTCTGTGCTGGAGTCTGACAGTATTTTACCCTAAATACTGCCCTGCACACAGCCTGAATTGAGTAGTCAACAGCAGGTCCAACTTCTCCCAGTCTGAATAGAACAGACCATTAAGAGTCCCCTTGGAAAAATCCTTCTTAAATGCCACTGCAAATCCATCTCAGGCACCCGATGTTTGATTTGGTCTTTAACTTTCACTGGTCGTTATGAGACCCAAAGAATTTATACAGAATGTTTCAAGCAGATGAGCTTCATGCACATCCTCCCATCACCACCCTCCGTTTCTTCCCCCCCCTCCTCCCTCCCTCCCTCTCTAGGGTGTGAGCCAGGGGCCTTTGTTCCAGGTCTTGCAGAAGGTCTTGCAGAATGTGGCAGACAGGACTGCTGAAGATGGGGCTGCGGTGGCTCTGTCAGATCAGCTGTTGTCGATCTGGACTTCTGACTAACTTCTCCATCAGTTTAATTGTTTCTCCTTTAAAACGCTGAAAAGCCCATTATGAAATTGCTGGGGGGAAAAAAGGAGAAATAGCCATTAATGAAAAATTTAGGAAACTGTCTCACATGAAAGAGAATATATTAATTATGAAATAGATGGTTGAAATTTGAGGTAAAGTTTCTTGATTTGGAAATTTCAGCTAAAAAGATTAAGAAAAAACAATCAAAACACCAAAAGCAAGAAGGCCTCTAATATAGGGGGGGTTTCCACTTTTTTTTATCCCCTGCTTTGCCTACGTAACTGATGAAAAATCAAGTCGAATCCCCTGATCATTTCAAATGTTGTTACAAAAAAGAGAGGCTGCTACATTCATCCCAGTTTCCAACCACCTGTTGAAATTCAGGCTTAAGGGTCCATCCTGTTTGCATCTGCAAATAGCTTTATCCATATGTACAACTCCATTGAGATCAACAAGATTACTCTAGCGAGTCGAGTTACCCAGGCATGTAAATATTTGCTGAATTAGGACTAAAATTGGAAGGGAATGTAAACGTAGATGGTAAATCCTACTTAAGATAAAGGAGCTGAGTACCCACAATGACGACTGGAGTTAGCAGAGTTGGCTCAGGTGCCTGTCACCCCTTACTCCCCGGTGAAGCTTTATGGATTTCCAAGCAGCTTTAAAAAGCAGAATTATATTTAGCTAAATGCCTACAAGTTATATTATTAATTAATAAGTACAGTGTTTTGCTTCGTTATTGATTTTTGCTGCAAGAAACCAGCTCTCCATACAGGATATAACACTGAAAATAGCTTTTATCTTGATGTTCGGTCGTGTAAGCGCACATATATTGTGCGGCTATTGCAGTCTCAAGCAAAAATGCATTATATACTGTTTCAGAGCATGTTAGAGAAAATGTAATTGTTTTCTGCACAGACAATCTCCAGATTATGGATGCTGGAGGATGGAAAAAGGGGGGTTAAATTTACTTTTCTTAGGAACTAAAGCAAACCATTGAGAAGGATTCAAGAAATTGCTGGACCTAAATTCCACTGTCCCTGTCATTCAGTCTCTGCATGTGGAGTGAATTGATCTGATTGCTTATCTTTTTAGGTTTATGCTTAAACTGATGAGGGAATCTCATTTAATCTGTCTCTTATTGAAGTGAATGCAGTAAGGAGACACAGCATTCAATAGTAAAGCATCCTTCTGGCATGTCCCTCTTTCTACTTGAAGCTCAATTCTGCCACTCAGTATGCAGCCCATCTGAGATTAAATTTAAGATAGGGTAATCTTTTTTCAACCTTCACAAAGTTGCCAGTTTACCATCCCATATGCACATTCCATGTGTTTATAGGCCAGCACTATAGAGTGGAATGGCACCTTTTCGCATGGCTGTTTTGGGAGTGGCGTAGGCCCTTTTCACCCAGGCAGTTTATGCACCGACAAGATCCTTGGTACAAGGCTGCTAAAAGGTTGACTTTGGTCTCCTTTTCACTGTTAACCGCTTAGTAAATCGAAAAATCTTGGATCCAAAGAGTGCAGGTTCTGCCCTCGTTTATTTATGATGCTGTCACACCTGGGGCTACAACATTATTTTAATATATAATGAGTTTAGAAGATGCAAAACTACTGGCTGCATGTTTTATTCATCCTTAAATTACAAGAGCGCCTTGGTTTCCTTTTGATGCCTACCCTATTTGCATATGCTACCTGTGTGCTTCTGCAGTCACTTAGTATTTGAATGTATATGCCCTCATCAGCTATAAAGCATTAATGCTTTTGCACTTGTATAGCCTTTCATCCGAGGAGCTCAAAGTCTTTTGCTGACAATGATTAAGAATTACAGTCCCCTTTGAAGTGGGTAAATGCTGCTACCTTCATGCTACTGACGGGCAGAGCGAGGTGGCTTTGCCCTGCATCCAGCACCAAGGAAGTGTCAGCCCTTGGAGTCCCGGAGCATCCTCTCCGGCTACCGCTTCGCGCAGCCTTTACTCCTTACACCGTTTGCCCCGCAGCTTTGCCAATAGCCTTAAAGGTTTGTAGGGCAGTAATTAGTCCTGTTTAGCAGACTCGGTTGTTTTCCACTCTGCCTCGGTGAAGGTGTTTGCGCGGGGAGCGGTGGCCGGGGGGGGATAACGCGGAGGCGGCAACAAGCGGGACCCGCACCCCGGCCGGCCACAGCCACCTCTTCACCACCAACCACCGGAGCCCAGGTGAAATCACACCTGCGGCTTGGCTTGCTTCCTCAAGCGCCTCTTAAAAACTCTTCCCAAAGGCAGGCGTGGATTAGGAAACGTGCTGATTGCGGGGGGCGCGCCCGGCTGCAGCCCGCACGGCGCCTCCGGGGGAACCTTGCGGGGAGGCGGCGGGAACTGGCCCCATCCCCCCCCCTTTCCGACGTTATTACCCGACACGCGTGGATTCTTACCTGGCCCACGCTCCGCCGGGGGGGCTCAGGGGAAGGGAACCCGGGAGTGGAGCGGCATACAGCGCCGGTGGGAGCAGCCGTGCCGGTGGAGCTTCCTGCGCAGGGCCAGGTTGGCTGCGGAGGGAGGGAGAGACAGGCAGGGCGTGAGGGAGGTGGCCGGCAATGCGCTCCGGTAGTCACGGCGCGGGGGCGAGCGGTTCTGCCCGGCCCCGCCGCTGCCGGGGAGCTACGGCCGCCCGGCCGCCGCTACTGCCGTGCCGGCGGCGCTTCCCGGCAGCAGGTTTGGACCAGCTGCTTACCTTAGGCCACAATTTATTTCAGCCCCCCCACCCCCCAAAAAAAAAAAACAAACAAAAAAACCACCAGTTGCCAGACTCCCGAGATTAGATACCGGACGCATCATCTCATGCTGCCGCGATGAGCAGGGATGAAGCGCATGGATCCAGACAGCAGAACTCGGGCAACCACAAACTCGTCCCGGAGGGCAGGAACGGCGTGTTGGATGGGCTTAGAGAAACACGCCGGAGGTGCCCACGGGAGGCACGAGCCGCGTCCGTGTCCCGTTCCCCCACCCCGGGCACACGCGGTCAGGGGGGGCATCGCTTACCCGGCCTCTGCCCGCCGGCGGGGAGGAGGCTCGCCAGGAGCACAAACACGATCCAGAGGAGCAGCCGGAGCCTCATGTCTGCGGTCAGCGCGGAGGCGCGCTCCCAGGCTGTGGGGGTATGTATATAGGCGAAGAGATGTACAGAAATCCGGCCCGCGTGGCTGCAGGCGGCCGGCAGCCCCTGCCCGGCTCACCCACCGGTGACAAACTGGGGAGCCAGCCGCCTTTTCCAGCGAGGTTAATGATCAGGCAGGGGGCAAGGTTCCTGGTTTGCACTGCGGTCAGTGCCTCCTTCTCTTCCCTTCTCCCTTTTCCCTTTCCTCTCTCTCTCTCTTTTTTTTTTTTTTTTTGTCTTGTCACTCCCCCTTATTTTCCATAAGCAAACAACGCAGGAATTAAAAGTCCGTGTAAACAGCAGGTTCTGTCAATGCAGCAGGGGCAAGGAGCCTCTTGAACAATGCAGCGACTTCACTTTAAATTCAAGCCAGGCAGGGGGAAAAAAAAAAAAATAATATGTAAAACAAGCACCGATGTTCCCTCCCCCATTTGCAACTGTTTAAACTTTGCATTGCCCATATTGGTCCCACATGCAGAAAGCAATGGCAGTGGCAGGAAGCCCTCGTCCCCCGTCTCTCCCTCCCCTTTTTCCCTCCTGAAAGCGGGGGCTGGGAAGTCCCCCCAAGCTCGGCGCTCCTCGCAGCTCGAATACCTTCTCTCTTCTCTAAACTAGCTGCCAAGTTGTGGCTATTCAAAGTGAAACTGGTGGCAGTTAAGGCTAATGGGTGTCTTTTGTACTGTCAAGTATTTTTAAAGGATCAGAATATTCTGGAATTAAATTTGCGAGACTTTTGGGGTTTTTTGTTGTTGTTGTGTTGTTTTGTGGTTGGTTTTTTTTTTTTTTCATCGTGTCGGGTGAAATAGAAGTATTACACGATGTATCTGTTACAACAGTGCCATTTTGGGGAAGGCAGTTTTGGATGGGATGTTAGGTTTGCACAACCCACCTGTACTATACCACCTGCATTATATTTGTACTGGATTACGGCGAGGGCTCGCTTTGACAAACCGCGCTGGAAACAGCTGGGGGGGGGGTGGGAGGGCAGGTATGCCAGCCCCAGGAGAAGACAGACCAGCCCTGCAAAATGCGTTGGCAGCAGCGATGGTTTTGAAATCCCATGAATAACTGGCATCAGTTAAAATTCGACTGGTCCTTTTCTTATTTCCAACCCGCTGATTTCTTGGGATGAAGTAGCACCTAGCGATACAGAAAATGAAAATTTGTCCCTTTTGGGGAAAAGTTTCTGTTTTAAAATACGTGGGAAAGAGTACATTTCTGAATAGATGAACTACTACTATTACTAATAGAAAAGCATTAGCCAAAGTGGTCTAAAGTTGTTCTTTGCCTAATTCCCAGAAGAGTGGAATACATGCTTTTTTAATTTAATTCCTCCTGTGTTTTTTCCCCTGTTACAGGTTTTCACACTTTCTTTAAAAGCCTCTTTAACTCGATAATGCATGTTAGTCCCTCTTCATAGAGTTATACGTCATTAATGGGTTACTTGATTTATCTAGGTAAAGTATACCTGTATGAATTAAAAGACAACTTGCAGCTTGAATACACAGTGGAAAGAGTTAGTGAATGTTATTTTAAAATGATGGCGAGACTGCTGAGGAAGATGGCTCAGAGAAAACAGTAACAACGGAAATCCTCCGCTGGTTGATCCCATTGGTCCGTCATAAGCAGCACATGCGTCCCAGTGTTCACCTGTACAGCTTGCTGGTCATTGCGTTTTCTCTGTACCATCTCTGGCCTTTACGCTAGACTTATATTTTCTCTGTACAGTCCCTGGCCTTATAAACTTTAAACTAGACTATATAGACTAATTAAGGTTAATGCCACTAGCTCAGCTGAAATCAGGGTCCCATGGTGCCGGTGACAGACTAGTCCTAAATAGGGTATCCTTTCAAATAGAAAAGTGATGGAGAAGGAGAGATGTGGTGTGGCCGGGTCACACAGTGAGTTTGTGACAAAATCAGGATTACGTCCTCAATATCCTAAATCTCACTTTGTCACCGTCTCCACCGGGATACCTTTAGGGATGCGTTCACTTGTTCACCGTGACTGAGAACATGCTGGCCACTTCATTCATACAGCCCTGCAAATGACCATGACTTTAATTCATCAGTGAGCTGTATAAGGGGTCAGACTCTTAATCTTAAGGTGAAAAGTAGTATAGTCTTCAAAGCGATAGGGACTCTGTAAATAGCTAAAAGAGCAGAAGGAATGCATAGACTATTGCCAGTCCCTCAGGCTATCTCTAGGCGTCTTCTGCACCGGTATGTGGTGAAGTTTGCAGACATTATGGGGAGACCTTAAATGTTAAGGGAATTGAGTAAGATGCGATATTTAAATGCAAAATTTATCTTTTTATTTTTGACTTCAGTTTACTACGAGCTGTTCATTCCACAGTTATTCTGTGCAAAAGTCCAAGTCACTGTAACATAAGCATCACAGATTTCTTGTAATTTTCATATAAGCTACAGTAATAATTTGATGCTTACCCACTGAAGAAGTTTCTAAAAGGTATTACAGTCCCACTGTGGAATCTGTAGTTCTTTTGCAAGCAGCTTTCTTTCAGGTGCTTACCACTGCTTGAAATTAGGCAAAGAACAACTAGGCATAATGAAGTGATGTAATGGTTCTGCTTTTTCATAGTGTTTGCTGGTGGTTTTGTGTTTTGGGGGTTTGTTTTGTTTATTTTTGTTGTTTTGTTTTTTTTTAATTGGCTGAAGAGGAAAGGGAATGTAAAGTACATAGGAAAGCTGAAGGTCTGTAGATAATGCTTTATAAGCTAGAGAAGAATTAGTTCTTTGAATCAAAAGCTTCCCTTCTCTCTTATGATCTGAAAGGAACACCCTAAAGGGATGATGATTTCAGTGCTTATGACCTATATCATTACTATTTTTCCAGTAGGCTCTCCGTTCCCTACCTCCCCTTTGGTAGGATCAAAATAGTCAAATTATCAGTTTACTTCCACAAAGCGGAAAAAAAAAAATTAGCACTTTGCAGAAATCATTTCAAAAGTTACAACATGGAAAATTAGGACTGCCTTTGCCGGATAACAAACGTTAACTGTGAGTAACACACAGGGCGTTGTCATTTGCTTGACACATTTCAGTAAGTCGTATTCAGTACTGCATCACTTCACTGGATATAAATTGTTCTGCATGATATTTTCAGTACAGAGTGACCGTTACAGTCTGTTTGGGGGAAAAATAATTTGAAATCATTGTGCCATGTCTAAGAATAAGGTTGAGAGAAATAAGGGAAAAGTGACTGAGGGAGTATCAAATTATTTTGCCACACACAGAAAAATAAAAAATCTTTTGATAAGTTAAATGAGGGAGCAAGTGATTGGAAGCACAAAAGATAAAATAATGGGTAGGAGCAGTAAAATTCATAGTAATAAGAAGTAGACTAAGCAGACTTGGATGATATCAACAGGAGAGGAAGATAGTTGGGCGCTTACTGGTGAGGAGTAAGGGATTAATTTGCATTCCCTATTGGGCTGCCAGTCAGATATTGAATCCTACCTTTCCTTTGAAGACCAGCACATAACTATAAACTCTAGTGTTTATCGTTAATCTTTGAGAACAGCTTTCAAGTGCTATCGGTATAAAATGTTAAATGGTAGCTTCTCAAGTGCAGGAATTAACTGTTATAAATGGCAATACTGGTTTCAGTCTCTGTACCTCAGATACCCGCTTGGATAATATCTCTTCCCTCCCTAGAGATCTGTAAAGATACATTGATCATTGTGGATCTCTACTGTGCTATGAGAAGACATGCCAAATGCTCAGCAGAGTCATAGTAATAATGAAAATTCGTGTTTATTTCTACTTAGAAGTGTCAGATAAGATACAATAGCAGAGTTTCTAATCAAATTTTTTAACTTTGTGTTCCCCGAATTCATCCATCCTGCTAATCCAGAGGAATTATTTCACTAACCAGTCAAGATCAGGGATAAAAATGTTTACTTCAAGATAATTTGGTGAAGCAAATAATCAAGGCCAATGGCAAATATCAGTAGGAAAAGTTCTAGGCTTTTCCTAGTTCCTTTCTGTTACATTGCAAGAGCTGTGCAACAGAGGAAAGAAAAAAATGCAAAAACCATTATGTGAGTCACTGCTTGAGGTGAAAAAGTTGGCAAAGCAATTCTCGAAGGGATAAATTTTGAAATGTTGTTTAGGCGTCTGATGTATTTTTTTCACCACAAATTTCACTAGGATTATTATCTCGTGGTTTTATTGGATCTGTGTGCCAGCCACGAATATAAAGGATGGTTTTTCTTCAGCCCAGGGTACAGCATCAGAGGCCAAATATAATGTTTGCCTTCTTCATTGACTATAATTGAGAAGACTACTTTTTCTAGACAAAACTTCATGAGTTTGAAAATTATGACTTCAGGAAAAAATGATGGACTTTCTGTCATGATTTTAATCTGTGCTTGGAATGAAAACCTACTCAGTAACTAAAACCCATTCCTCCTTTTTTTTTGCATTTTATGCTTTTTCTGGAGGGAAAAAAAAATAAAAAATCCACTTCTCTGCCTGTTTGTGCTCAGCTGCCTTTCCTCCTTTCCTGCCTGGGGGGTGACGGTGCTCCGGAAGAAAATGGTGGTCATGAGGCCAAAGGAATGCGTACCAGTAACCTGACACTGGAGACAGATGTGCTCAAGGAAAGGAAATGGGGGATGTCTCAGACTAGGCTAAATTTCGACTCTTTTTTTTTTTTTTTTTTTTCCTGTTTGAAAGGTTTTCCCTGTGCATTGCAGAGATGCGCAACCTAGACAGTACATTTTCTTTATTTTTAACCTGGGAAGAATGTTTGCTGCATCCATGGCAGCGTCTCCAGAGTCTTACTGCAGTACAAGTCATAATTATAATTATTAGAATAGTAATAAAAAGGAAAAACATTCTCTGGTAGACTTCAGTCTGTCTCAGTTCTGTAACCCTACAATCTGTAGAGTTGATGTCATTTAATACAATGAAAGTAGTACCAGCCACGCACCTGAATAATCATAAAGTTTCTCCTAGACAAATGATGATTTCATCAGTTACCTACAGAAGTGAATTGATGGATTTTCCTTTTTACTTTAAGGAAAACACGTTTACATAGGCTTGAAGGTGCACTTATTTGTCAGTTGTTTTCCATCCCTAACTAGTAAATTTTATTCTAAGATTCATCTAGGAAATATATATATATATTTATTTTTTTTTACTATTATTATTTTTTACTAGGAAAACAAAGAGGTGAACTCTGGAGCAGCAGTGCCTGCAATCCCCACTAGCGCGGCCACATGTTCCATTTCAGGCAACCCATTCAGGGTCAGATTCTTCTCTGGCACCGGTCATAATTTCAGAGCTTTTTTTAATTGAAGAGACATTTATGTTGTCTTGAATTAATGATGTTCAAGGAAAAAAAACCGCAATGCTTGCAAAGCACAAGATTCTATAATTAATTTTTATTTGCCGGTTAACTTTCAAATATGTAACCGCCTTGAATATCTAGACCCTTTATGCCCTAGGTTTCAGCCGGGAAACTCTCTAAAAAGTCTATGTTTCATGTTACGATGAAAACTCTCATAAGTGATCACGTAAATAAGGCAAGCAAGGTAACCTTTCTGCTACAGCATCTAACATACACATTTAGGAAAGCGAGGTGCTTACTGCAATGTTTAACATACATGTTACTGTTTATATTTGCTAGGGAAAGTTCAGTAAAGAAACAGAGATATATTTTTGTCCTAAGCTCTAAGTTTTAGAGCTTCATATGAGGTTGGAAAATTATTGTTTTCTATCCGTGTAGTTGTACAAATTTCAGTAAGTTTTTCCAGGTGGAGGATTTTATTTCCTGGAGGTGGTTTTCTACATAACTGATCTTCTGTTTTGGATCTGGGCAGCCACTAGCCACCGCAACATTTTAATGCAGGAAATGCTAGGACGTGCTTGGCAAATTTCTATAGAGAGTGGATGAGTAATTACTTGAGAGAGAATTTCAAATGACCCTCCAGCTCTTTGCATATTTATAATTCTGACTTTGGGTAGTAAATTTGGTTTGCAGTTTCGGTAGATTTATTTTTTTTTTTTATGTTGCTTGAAGTTTATCATTAGGGATATGGTGTCAGGTGAAGCAACTCGGTAGGAAGAGCGAACTCAGGTTCCCATAAGGGGGTCTAGTGTGATGTTTTAATATTCCAAATAGTTGTCACCATTAATGTTAACCCTCTGCAAGCCTGGTCACCAACTTGCGACAAGGTGAAACGTGCGCTTTGTGTATGGGTTTTCCTATCAGGGTTTGGACCTTCCAGTAGAGTCTTTTGAACTTCGCCTTTTGGCGAAAAGATTGCAGCTCTGCCTTGCTCTTCATCAATGGCTAGGCTGTGGTGCAGCCTTTTTGTATTTTCCTATCTGAATTATTTCTTTATCTGCTGTGGTCAGGAAGGTCAGCCTTTCTGTTGCCAACATGACTGGTGAAAGGTGCAAAAGCAGAGAAGATATGTATGATTTTTTTCACTTTTCCGACCTTCAGGCAAACTGAAAAGCAGGAATTGAAAGCTTACGTTCAAATAAAGGATATCAACACACGGAAAAAAAACAAAGGCAAGAAAGTCAAGCGTTTATTTAGGAAAATGTTGAATTTCTCATTGAATTCCTACGTTGTTTGGCCCTTGACCGCTGTGTGGGGAAAGGCCAATGTTTCCTGGTTGCATATTAAATACTTTTGTTTATTGGAAAGTTTTGCAGTGCTTGCTCTCAATTAGGGTAACAGCACCTACATGATAACTAGCCTTGGGTGTTTTATTAGCTTTTTTAGATATTGTATACTTCTAACTAATAATAGATTTTCCAAGGGACAAGATTTATGTCGTTGACTTGTGAAACCTGTCTACGCCAGCTTCTCTTTTTAATTACATACACTGGATAATTCAGTTACTGTGCAGCGGTAACAAAGTCCATCCTGCTGAAAAGACTGCTCTGAAGAGGCTGTCAGTGCCTTAGCTGCTGCGCTTGCACAGACGGCCGCTCTGATCAGCGCTTGCCGTGGATCTTGCACACTGATGGTCCTACTGCTTCTCCCACCGTTGAAGCTGCACTGATGGGAAAGGTGGGAAATTTAGAGGAAAAAAGCCTGCTACAAGACAGAGCACTGTAACCTGTCACCCCCTTCTAATCCCATAAGGTGATTACTGGCTGTATAACACCTATAGCTATACCAAATAAGGTCCAGTTGTTGGGTTGGTTTTTTTTTTAATGGAAGAGGGTTATCTCTATCAATGGAAAGACCAAAGACTAAATTAGCAGGGATGAGGCAGTGGAAATTTTTGCAATGCCTGATATTAGGTAGAGGGTACAGTGAAAGAACATCCTTTAGAAGCTGAAGCAGCCGTGCAGCTAGTTCAGCATTGTTCAGGGTTTTATTTTGCTAGTTTTGAAAGGTGACAATGTTTTGCACTGGTTTTGCTTCTGCAATATATGTATGTGTTAAATAATAATAATCTCTAATGTGACTAAAAGGCACAAAGCAAAGCTTATTTTACTAGTTTTGAAAGGTGATGGTGATTTGCACTGTTTTTGCTTCTGCAAAATATATATATATTTATATGTTTTAAATAACAATCATCCCTAATGTGAGTAAAAGGCACAAAGGAAAGCTCAAAGTAAAATGAGTTGATCTCAGTGTTCACCACAAGGATCCTTGCGTTAAGCCCTCAAAGAAGATCTTGAGGCTCCAGGCCCATCAAAGTTTTGTAGTGGATACTGTACTCCCTCAAAAATAGAGGAACCCAGGAAACAAAACAGCAGCCAAAAAACACCAGCCCTCAGACAAAATACACGCTTCGTGGAAGAGAGGTTACATTAGGTTACGGGCATAACTGAACCTAATGTCAGAAAGTGCAGTTCGTAAGCTGCGTTGCATCACAGCTTTAGAAACTCCCAGTTGAATTTGGCAGTGTTTTCATTTGCTTTTGTGGCTAGTGAATCTTTTCAGCCTGCAAATTTCTACTCAATAGTCATAAGAATCTGTTACCAGAGACCCTGAGGAACTTTCGTTTTGATGTGTGCTATTTTATGAAGTTTATTTTGCAAAAGGAGATGTGGTCCTTGCTCCTTTCAACTTATTCCTGATTGCCATTTTTGAATTCCTTAAAAACAGAAAGATAACGTTATTGATACAGAGGTGAAGATGCTAACGTATATAAATATGTATATAGGGTGAAGGAGTATTTAGTGATTCCGTCAAATTTCTTAACACTGTAAGTTTAAAGAGTCTTTATTTTAGCTTTGTGGGCACATACTGCACAGCCTAAGTTCAAGTTGTGTTGCTCAGTTGTGGTGGATTGTGTAAAACAATCATCTCATTTGTTTTCAGTGTTTGTACACATAATGTTTTCTCACAAAAAATAAGCTTGATTGAAATGCTGCTTCTAACGCTCATGAAAACAGCTATATATTGTTTAAATGTTTTCTAGACAAGCTCTGTGTTGAAAAGAAGTTGAAATTGAAAGTAATTGTAGAAGTACATCCCACCGAGGGCTGATTTTTGGTGTGCTTTTGAAAACTGGCCTTCACGTTTGGATGCTATTGTGCATATGTATGCAAACTAAAGCTACTTTTTGCCTTTTTTGTTTTGGTGTTTTGTGTTTTTCTTAAATGAGGCACTAAGGTGAGTAGGGGATAGCTGGCAGTGAGCTTACAGGATATACTTGGAGACAAAGTGATTTGTACCTTTGCAGGTAAAATAATAAATTTACTTTACTGACTTTAAGTTTTCCAGCATGATACATGCAGGATGGAAAAATCCCAGCATGAATGTCGTCGCTCAAGTATATATTGTGGTGCTGTTAGGTAGTAAAACACAGTTTTCCGTTTCCACAGTGAGCAAATTAAGTGTAGAAATCAGAAAGCTTCCCCTGGCCAACCCGTGGCCCTTCCGAGTGCAGAAGGTGTGAGGGAGCTGTGCAATGTCCGGCCGCCAGAGCTGCCTGGGGCTGCTTTAGCCCCTGCGTTACTTAGGTTTAGGTTAAGCTGTCTTTAAAAGCCTCCAGGGAGCTGTCGTGACAACAGGCAGGGATTAATGAGATGCAGGAGTCCAGGCTTGTTTCTGGCAAGGAGGTTGAGTGGGCAGTGAAGTGGCAGAGGCAGCTATCAGTAGTTCTGCCATTTCTGCGCTGTGTGAGTCTCCAGATATCTCACAGGGGCTTAGTAACCCTTTGCCTCTCCCCCTTGCCCACCCTGTGCTGTCCCACTGCTACAAGGGCTCCGTAGCAGAGGTCCACTGAATACGAAATCACACACCATCATCTTTGCAAAGTTGTCTTTTCAAGATTTTTGAGCTTGGATTCAATGTGACTGCGGTTATTTGCAGTAGTTTTGTTTCCCTTTTATAGATCGCATTTATGGACTTATTCCTTATCTGCGGTAGATTTTGGTGATGTCTAAAGTTGAAAGCCTGGGGAGGTCTCAGCACTACACTATCACGTGTTTGGGACTACTGCAGAGATTCAGATCTTCCAGTCTTCAACTTCATGGATGAAGTCTTGGAGACACTGGGCTTTCTTTGCATGTGCTGCACTGCCCTTGGCTTCCAAGTTGCTTGGAGAGAAGGTGGCCAGAGATGTGGGCCACCACAGTCCAGGCATTTCTTACAGCCTCTTTCTAGTTGTCTTCGCTCTCAGGAGCGGTCAGGATGGAGAACACCAGCTGGATGAATTGGTTTGGTGCCAGTAACATCTTGCTTCTGTTGTCTTTCCTGAGGAGCCCTTTGGTTTCCCAGCTGTTGTATTGTGGTTGTATAGTTTTTGTAAGATGTGGAAAGGGTACTGTAGCCTGAAGATTTGGAGCAACTGATAACAAATTATAAGGTCCGCAGCTTGTTCTGGCAGATGGAAAATGTATTGCAGACTGCAGCTTGGACAACTTGTGGATGGTATTTCAACTGGAAATCCGAATGAAGAATGAATTTATAGGATGAGCATTGGAGGTGTTCTTCACAAGACTGTGTTATCACTGCAGTGATTTACCCATACCAGGTTTAGATGTGCTAGCTATGGTTACCTGAGCAGTGTAACAGCCGTGCTCCTGAGTATTTGCTCATGTCCTCTGATGCGTTTACAACCTGTTCTTAGGGCCATGCTCTCTTCGTGACAGGGGTAGTCTTCCTGAGCTAACCGATTTAAGGCCATCATTGAATTGTTACTAATTTCATCCTGATTAACCAACATTAAATGCTGTGTACTCAGCTAAATAAATTATATGAGGGGTATAGACAATAATGTGTTAATGTAAGTGCATTCTACCTGCTACAGCTTTTATTCTTTTCGTTTACTGTCTGTCTCTGGCATGTAGCGGTATAAATAGACCATGATCTCTTCATGTATGATAGTTCATATGTTTTCCTATACCAACAGCAGGGTTTCATGGCTTTAAGTACTTACAATGCTAGGCATATGAAAACTCTTTCAGAATTCAAACCGACATTGACAGCAGTCATCTTTGGTTGCTATTCCTTGTCCCATTTTTCAAAGGATTAATGTGTATTTACTCGGGCCTTTTATTTCAATCTCAGTAGCAACAAACTGAGCTCACAGTTTTATTGATAAAGAGAATACTGTATAATTTTCTCAGTGTGTGTCAGTAGTAATTGAATTCTTAAAGTAATGTTTATACTGCAAAAAAAAATTTTTTCCTCTTTGGTTTTTCCAAGAAAACCTGAGAAGAACACAAATAGAAAGTTGAGGTTTATTACACTCTAAATTAAGCTTAAATGACTTATAATCTTATATTTATAGATCTGTGACTATACTTTTTATGTAGAATTTTTATGGAGACCTTAAATAGAACTTAGTGATTTACAGCTAGCTGGTTGAAATACATTATTTTCAGGGTTTGTTGCTTTCGTTACACATTAACTAAGTGTGCTAACAGCTAAGTAAATGTTTGGCAACTGATCAGGACCTCTAAATGAGGTCATAACACATGGAGAGGTCCTGAGAGCTTACAATTCCTGTTTGTCTCAATGAATATTGTAGCTACTAACCATCCTTCACAGCTCGTAGGCTCCAATCCAACGGTGCACTGGAGCATATACATGTCTTCAAGCCAATAAGTAGATCCATCAGCTCCACTAAGGCCGCCAGTCTGCTTAAAATTATGTACAGGAATGAATACTTCATTACGCCAAGGTGTTATGGAATAAATAAGTACTGCTGGGAGAGTTTCAGTACAACAAGGTGGAAGACTTGAGAACATCTTTGTCCAGCGTGTTGAGTTGCTTATTCCTGTATGTGAAAAGCAACTGTTGCTCTATACGAAAAGTGTTGTTTTCTATTTGATTGCAGCTCGTGAGATCATAAATACATACAATGTACTCTTGTTTTATCCTTGCATAGAAATTGTCATTACAGTTGATGTCATGCATGCAGAACCATGAAAGTAATGATTTCAGGCTTATAGGTATGTTTCTTAAGATGTCAGTCTCAATTGACAGACAGATACTCACCCCAGCCCAGTATTTCAGAGGGAATAATTTGTTCACCCCACATCATCTCTAGTAGTTTTGATATAATTTGGATTGACGGATTGACTGCATTGCAGTGGCTGCTAACTGTAATGGCACGGTAAATAGAAATGCATAGAAGAAAAATGGTACATTATTTAATCAGGTAATTTATAGAAAAAAGTATCTTCTGAAGTATTTCATTGTGAATGGGGGAAAAGAGTTCAAAGTCTTTGCGCTGGAAAACTGATGACCAACTCTTAATATAGAGCAAAACTAACAGAAATGAAAATGTGAGTTATTTGGACGTTTGTATGAAGCCCCTCACCTAGCGAGTGGTAGAGATTGCTAAGAAATACCGGTATAAAACACAGGAAAGGAGAAGTATTTTCATGAATTTTTTTTGTTGAAATACCATCAGTTTATTCAGAGTTTCATTATCTCTTCTGTTATCAAACAGGAAGTCCTGTCTTTGCTTTACTGCCTCTGAAAGTTAGTCTTATCAACCAACCATTCTTTGCGTTTGGCTCCCCAAAGTTTCTTCCACTTCTAGTATCTCACAGAGTGATTAGCTCTGAAAGAAGCAGGTGGAGCCAGCCTGTGGTTAGTGCTCCTACACGCCATTGGATATTTTATTTGTGTGAAGACAGAAAAGATTAATCTTGGCTCACTGAGACTGATAAAAAAGTGTCCTGTTTTCAATTTGTTCAGGATTCCACTTCCAGAAAATATAATCGCTTGTCAGAAGGGACCGTGCCTTCCGTTATGGCAGAACCGTGTTTAGCAGTGCTATCAGCTTTATCGTAATGATACACTAATGGTGGTATTAGGTATACAAAACCTAGTTGCCTGGAGTTAAACATCTTGAACTGGAATTATTTTAGGAACGTGTTTTGGTTTTGTGTTGGTTTTGGTTTTTTTTGGTGTGGGTTTGGTGGTTAATTTTTGTGAAGAAAAAAATAGTTGTCTTCAACATAGGGTCCTTTTTTAATAGATTTTGTTAAAACTCAGATTTTATGTTTTGATGAAGAAAATCCAGAATGGTTTAAAAACAAAAATAAAACCAAAACAACTTAGGAAAATTTCTGTTGGCTTAAAAAGTGTTTTTTCCCCAACAAAATAAAAGAAAAATCCCAGCGACCTTTATTTATAACTAATTTCTCCCAGGTCAGATGTGTAGATATAATCCCATACTGAGTACCAGCCGTGATGTAGTGCAGATTTTGAGGATGAAGATGAATCTAAATCCTCATAATAATTTAGTTGGTGTTTTAAATAGTTAATTTTCATATTTTTTAGTTGCTTGCAACTCCCTTATTCAGATAGAAAGGCCAACAGAAACAGAAAACCAAATATGAGATAGATCATATATTAATTACTTGAGGGAATGTGTAGAAACATTTGCAGAACTGTGGTTTTTAACAATAAATGCATATTTTATTTTACGCTTGTAAATTAAAAGAATCTTACTTCTGTAAGATGACATAGTAGCTCTCCCATTAACTTGGCATCTAAGATCCAGCCTGTTACAGTTTTCAAGTTCTTGCAGCAAAGATGCTAATTCTCTTCTTGTTTAGTTTTTTTTTGTTTTGTCTCCTGGTGTTCTCCTTGTCTAACCGTAAGCCAGATGGATATATTCGTATAATGTAATAACTTTGTTTCTACTTTAATTTATCCTGTGGATGTTTCCAGGTGACGAAAGGAGACCTTTTGAAAATTGCGTGCTCCTTTCTTTTTTTTGTTAAGCGATGGAAAGCGCGCCCCAGTGCTGACAGAGGCTGCTTTTGTCTCATTGACATGTATGCATAAGTTATACAGCCTTATAAATCTTGGCTTTATGGGACTATGTGTTTTACAAATGAGATGAAGAGTGTCCCTTTCGGAATGGATTTGTTAACGCCGAGAAAGAGTGATATTCTCTCCCTCTAACCTCTTGACCGCCCTTTAGTAAAATAGCATGGTTTAGTGTTAATGGATTAATTGCATGTATAGCAAACATCTTCATTTTCAAAGTCAGTGCAAGCTGACACCTGTATTGTCCTGTGTTAAAAATAGGACGGTGTTTCAGGGAAAAGAAATAGGGAGGAAAAGCTTATAAAGACAGACTGTGTTTGACAGAGTAAACACTGAGAGGCCTTGGCTGTGTTTATATCTGTTATAGTAGTTATAGGCAATTATTGATATAGTAGATATTAGACAATTATATCCCTTCTAAAAAGATTAAAGAGCTTTTCAGAAACACTTCCCTTTCTTTGTATGTTTTTATGCTTGTGTAAAGGGTAGCTTCAGTCTCTAATACTTTGGAACTATTCTTCTTCAAACCAGGTAGAGTCTTTGAATTTTATTTTGCCCAGATCAATTTAATGATCATCCTGTATGGAGAGAAAGGCCATCATCCAAATCAAAATGCATTTTTTTTTCTCTATTTTTGTGAAGAACTAAAAGAACCGGGGTGTCCACTTGTTTTAGCATTACACAGTCACTTCCTTGTCCAGAATTTTCTTTGTCTGACAAAAGTGGGGGATCCCAGCATTGCGTACTGAGGAGAGCAGCCCAGTTTATCAAAGACTACTGTTTTCAATTAAAAGCACGTAAACTTAGTTTTTGTTAAAACAGATTTAACATTAGTATGTTTAATTGCCCTCTGAACATCTGTCCATTAACAAACATAGTAAAAGACCTTTCCAGTAGTCTTTACTGCATTATCCAAAAACCTCCAGAGGTGAGCTACCCCCCAAAAAGTAAATGTTTTTTATATTCCTGTGTAAATGGAAAGTTAGGGAGAAATAAAAACATTCAAGTAGATCTAACAAAGCATGTAAAAGCAGCAAGTCTTTTACTAAGAAAAAAACCCCCAAAACCTAATGAAGTAGTTAAATTCTAATTTTCATTAAGATCCATTGACAAAGACAGACCTCTGATTGCTTCTCAATCACTTTCTGAAAATGTTTGCTACAGTACTGCTTCGGTTTGTTTTAGTTGCTCACACACAACTGGAGAACGTGTGCATTTGCTATGATCCGTGTTTATACACAGGAGTTGTGCTGCCTTAATCAATTTAGTGAGATTCTGCTGTAAATTGGCACTGCTGCTTTTTATTACAATGACAGATAATTTAACGCTTTTTCATAATGTCTTAATGCCAATTGGCTACTAATTTACGCAATTCCATGTATTTTGTGTTTTATTAGGCTTTGATTTTGTCATAGTTGCTGGTCCTTGGCTATACAAACTCAGAAATTTTCTTTTTTTAGAATACGTAGCAAATTTTGTAACAACTGTACCTCCTAATATAGCATTGGTACAATAGCAAAGTCCCATATTCATGAGAAGTTTGTCCTAGATCTGGAAGACCAATAAGAAATAGGAGGGAAGTGATTGATTAGCATTAGTTGTATTGGCACCGCCGCGCCTTGTCAGCCTGGACAGGGGTCACTCACTGCCTGTTACTGTAGGAACCGTACAAAACCAAAGCCGAAGCCCACCAAAAGCCCTCTGCATAATCATAGTGCTTTCATGGCTGGGCTGTGGATGGTATAAGGCAAGACATACAGTGCAAAGGATCTCTCATTAGGTCAACCCATTCTCTGAGAAAAGCAGATGACTTTTCCAGGCACACAAGCCCTACTTCAGGTCTGCGATAGAAACCAAAATGTTGTATATTAGGAATTCAGTAGAGGTATTGGTTTTATAGCACGTTGTAGTTTCCCCATATGTTTTACCATCACCCAGTAGTTTTGCATTTTATTCTCTGCTAACTAACAGTCTTAAACTCTCTCTGCTTACTAATACCCCCTTTTGTTATACCTATTCCAACTTTTTTATTCCCTTGGAATCCCCCCTAATTTATTAACGTAATTAACATAACCTTAAAGCAAATTGTTCTCAACCTGTGGCTTCTATTTCAAACCTGTCCTAAAGCTTTTCTGTTTTTCCCACTTAGATCGATCAGCCTAATAAAAGGTATCATCGTTTCTGAAATCCTGATCTTTTTATAATATGTGTAAGAAACAGTAGAGGGAAGAGACAGGCAATGAAATAATATCAGTAAGTTTAAAAGGCAGTGACCAACAGTCTATTTATTCTGTTGATTTTCTGCCTCCTCAGTCAGTTTTGGACGAAAAAATGCAATAAAACTATATTTTGCCAATGACAGTTTGTTCTAAACAGTATGAGTTATGACTCCCAAAGCTCAAACAGTTTGGCATTTTCTAAATCAAACAGAAAGAAAAAACTGGTTATCATTAGTTTTTGTGTACATCTAAAAAACACAGTGCCAGAATACATTCAATGACCATCCAGGGCATATTTGCTCTGATGTGGCAATTACGCAAGACCTAGCAAAGACAGATGAAGAGATTTTTTTTATACTGTGATAAAACCTCATTCAAGACATGAGCTCATGGCAAGGTCAAAATTCCTGATGATATTAGCAGCCAGCCTAGTACGTCTTCAGCTTAGGCTTGTATTACTGAGTATTGAAATGTGTCTCCTAACTCTTCTGATCAGGTGTGCTGCTCATCTATAAGTGAATGAGATCACACATGGGCAGCTGTAAGGACCAGTGTGCCCAGGCTACCCAGGTCGGTCCTTCATACAGTTCATCAGATGCTACTTACGCCTGGAGCTACTGGGCTAGAAGCGCCCTCAGGAAAAGAGGTAAGGGAGTTCAAACTTCCCTGGCTTCCAGACCATTGAATCCTCTCTTGAATAGATAACGTCTCTTCCTAGTCTGCCCTCACTATCTCTAATTCATGTCTCTGGTTTTACTGTTTTTTCCCAAGGCGCTCTCTGCTGCCTCCTTCATTTCCCTTTTTTGTGTCTTTTTTTACTTCTCTTTCTAAACAACTCCATAATAGTACTGGCTCTCCTTTTTCCTCTGCCTAATATAGGGCAGCACTCAGTGGCTTGTATCCTGAAAGCAGTAGAGCTTGGGTTACATAGGCTCAGCTTTCAAGCTAACAAACCTTGCCGCTCAACCGTGCTAATATGACCTCGCTAATTGTAGTTCCAGAGCTTACTTGATCAGACCTGGGTTGGATACTTCTGCGTGGTGCTCCACAGGGCAGGGCAAAGCGTGCTTTTACCTGGAGAGATCATATTCTAGCCTTTTCTCAGCTGCCGTCCCTTACGCCTGTCTACTCCAGAACGTAATACTGAAGAGCATTGCTAGCCTTCTAACGTGGCTGAGGTTTCTATCAGTAGAGAAGTATTTTCTATTGGGATTACGGTTTCTCTCTTCTGTAGTGTAGCTATTTTGATAAAAAGTGGCATCATCAATCAAAATAGAATCATAGAATCATAGAATTGTTGAGGTTGGAAGGGACCTTTAAGATCATCGAGTCCAACCTTTAGCCTACCCTGACAAGAGCCACTTCTAAACCGTGTCCCTCAGTGTCCCATCTACCCTTTTTTTAAACACCTCCAGAGATGGTGAATCCACCACCTCCCTGGGCAGCCTATTCCAATGTTTAATAACCCTTTCAGTGAAAAAATGTCTCCTAATATCTAATCTAAACCTCCCCTGACGTAACTTGAACCCGTTTCCCCCCGTCCTATCACTTGTCACCAGGGAGAAGAGGTCAGCCCCCATCTCTCTACAACCTCCTTTCAGGTAGTTGTAGAGGGTGATAAGGTCTCCCCTCAGCCTCCTCTTCTCCAGGCTAAACAACCCCAGCTCCCTCAGTCGTTCTTCATAAGGTTTGTCCTCCAGGCCCCTCACCAGCTTTGTAGCCCTTCTCTGGACACGCTCCAACACCTCAATGTCCCTCTTGTAGCGAGGGATATATAGCAATAAAGTTTAGGCATTGGTAGACTTTACCCGCATCTGCTGAACAGCTTTCTAAACTGCCCTTGCAAGGAGGTTTCTAAGGACTTGAGATATTCGCAATTATGGGAAAAACTATTGCATAAATCAGCCCTGTAATTGTCATCCATGCCAATATGTGAAATGCTTTCTCCAAAACTATTTTTCAAACAGAGGAGGAATTCGTGGCTGTGTTATGAACTGTTATGTGTGATTCATTAGATATTTTAAATTTCAGATTTTCTTTTTCTAGGTATCTTGTTTGATGGTGGTGGGCAGAAAAAGGGGGGGGGGGAAAGTGAAATGGACTGTCTTTACAGTTGTCTAGACTTTAAGTTACCCAGACTAGAATACATGCATTTCTGCATTCTTGTCTCTTCTGTATTTTATGTGATTGGAGAGGTGCCTGAAGTGTTCTGGATGCTGTTATTTGTGCTCTGCACAACTGGTAAGTATTGGAGAACACAGATTAATGCAGAGACATGAGTCTGTTGGTCAATACAAAAGTGGGATGGAAGCTTGCCATTGTAGGAATGGATATAAAAAATCTGCATTTCTCAAATCAAGTAGTTTCAAACTTTTCCATATGTGCTTGAGGAGTTGAAGAATACTTATCAGTGACCCATGAAAGAAAAGCAGTTCTAATGTCAGTCTGAAATACATTATACATGAGTGTAATGATTGGAATATTTTAAGGAGATTAAAAATGTTAAAACACACAGTTTTAGGCTACCTCGGAGCTTCAGAGTGCTGTGAGTAGAATGATGCTGCAACGTCTTCCTGAGTGTATCAGCATCTGGAAATGGTGGTTCAGAGGTCTCTTAACATCTCAGGTTAAGCCTAAACTTTGGAACTTCCCTGAAGAGCAGAACAGAAGTAGAACTGGCATTTCAGAATAAGCTGTGCTCATGTGTTCTGGATTAACAGGACATAACAACAGTTACAGTCTAGCAGTGGTCATCTTTACACAGAAAGCTCATTTTTTCAGCTTGCAAACAAGTGAAAACACGTTGGCAATGCTGAAAAATAAAGTACAGAAACAGTAGATGAACCGTGTTAGGATCTTTTGGGAAGGGGAAGGACTTTGGTAGGACTTGGATGTAAGGCCATGTTGTCATAGCACCCAGTTAATGCTGGAGGCAACTGATAAACACCGACCATCTCCAAGGAAATGGAGGTAAAGTGTGCAGAACCACAGTGGGCCGCAGAAGGTGCTGTTAAGGCTGGCTTGAGGTAGAACAAACCATTTTTCTTTCAGTCATTTTACTTTTCAGTGAAGTCTCCTCTGACAGCACTCTCTGAAATTAACGGTATTTTTTTGGTACAGTGTCTGCTTCTGGCAGTGGTAAGGCCCGATATTTATAGTTATTACCAAAGAATGGTATGCAGAGAGGCTCCTGCTTATTCTTATTGCTGTAACAAACAAGGTCAACTGACTTTGTTATTTGCCCCATTGGAGGGTTGGAAGCAGAAAAGCGTAGAGGGGTCCCACCTGTGGGGAGCAGCAGGCAGGACAGGTGACCCAAAACTGACCAACGGGGTATTCCATCCCATCTGCCCCATGCTCAGTATAAAAGCTGAGGGATCAAGGGGTCAGCCCTTTTTATTCAATGACCGGTGTCCGGGGAGGACTCTGTCTGTTTGTCTGCCTTTGATCCTGATCCGTGTGTTCCTGAATCCAGTTCCCAATGGTCACTGAGTCCAGTCTGGGATATTCCCAGTGCCTGCTGGCAATGTGATTGTCATCCTTGGAGCTCGATATCATTTTTGTATATATTTGTATATATTTAATTATTTTCTTCTTATTATATTTTCTTTTTATTATTAATATTTCATTAAAGCTGTTTTAGGTTTTTTTCCAACCCGTAAGTCTCTCTCCGTCTTCCCCTTCCTCTTCTGGGAAGGAAGAGGGACACTCTCATTTGTTTAGTGGCCAGCCCAGCCTCAACTGTGACAGCTCATCACAGACAGTCATTTAAAGGTCCCCAGCCATGTAAAAAAAATGTGAGCTGTGGAGTATTACTAATGAGAAAATATAGTTACTGTAGTCTGTGAAACCCTACCATTTCAAGGCTATGCACACTGAAATAACTAGAGGATCAAGGGCAGAATTCTATTTTGTCCCATTTGTTTGTTACTGCTTGGTCATGAGTTATTACATTCTCATCAGTGAGGTCACTGAAGACACTTGAGGCAAAACATGCCATGCTGAATTTCTTTGTTTTCTTTTTTTATGGAGCACTATGATTCTGTCTTGGATTCTTCTTTATTATGTTGTTAATAATTCACATAAGCAAGGCATATATCTAGTACTTTGTGAATATGTATGAAGACAATGTCTTTATCCTGAAATCCTTGGTCTGCTAAAATTAGAACTTGCAGTTCAACATACTCAACACTTTGGTTTGATGTCTTAAAACCAAGCCTTAAAATATCATTAGGTTCGCAAGTCAATGCCTGTTTGAACTGCATGGTTGGAACTGCAGGTGGTTTAAAACAATCTTCTGTCCTTAGCTAAGGGAAGTCAGAACTTGGCTATAAGTAAAATCTGTGCATTTTCAAAGATATCTCAAAAAATGTTGAATTACTCTGGCACTGAACTTTTTTTTTGGTCATTGTAGGCAATCTACATGACATCAGTTTCTAGTAACTGCTGTTGTATTACAATTTTTTCATATATTTGCATTTTCTCTATTTTGCAACCCACTGAACTTTTTTGGGGGTTGGCTTTTTGTTGTGTGGTTTGGGGGTTTTTTGGTTGTTTTTTGTTGTTGTTGTTGTTGGTTTGGGTTTTTTGTTAAATGTTCAGCATAAGCAACCAATTCAGACAGAAGGACAGTAGCAGATGAAAGACAAGGACACTTCAAAGAGAGTCTAAAAGTTGGAAAACAATACCAACGAAAAAGGTTAACCACTCAAAATCTAAGACTGCTGGAAATCACCACAATTTCAGTTCTAGAGGTGCAATATTGTTGTTGTCACTAGGTAACTGCCCAGCTTCAGTGGAGCTACTACGGTTGCTCTCGGGCCTCACTTCAGTGGGCCTCCATTACTCAATAAGGCTGTTAAGGCAGGTATCTGAGGGTTGCTTGCCGAAGAGAGATCAATTAAAGCACACACTCACCAACTTTGCTGTATGAGAACTTTCAGTCTGAACCTGCAAGTACTGATTTGGCTTCCTTCGCAAGGTTTTGACCAGTCCTAGTTCCCTTCAGTGGCAAAGTTAAGGAGCATTGTATGGACTTGTCAAATATGTGACACAGATTCTTGGGGAAGACTTGTTAAGGTCCATGCACCTTCCTGGTGGTCACTCTCTGAGTTAGTAATGCTATGAAGAAAGAGAATAGGGCTCTGTGAAGAGAAACAGTGAGAGAGGAGCCTAAACCGAAAAAGTTTTATCACAGATTACATGAACCTTAAACACTTTCTGAGGAAAGAGGGGGCTATTCAGTATAACTGTTATCTACAGCCAATTCAGCTAAGCAAATACATACTAACACTTAGGTAGTGGGGCCACCTGTCACCAAAACACCAAAAGCCACCTCCTTGAAATAATACTGCTTTTTAGATATCCACCTGAACAAAAGAAATACTTGAAAAGCAAACAACACACAAATATAAATTGCTCACAACAGTAGCCGTGGACAACTCCTTTCCCTACAACAGGACATTGATAAAGACACATAATTCAAGAAAACTAGTTGAGAAATGCCATTTGTATTCCCACTGCACTTAGGTCCTCTCCCACTCATCAAGTCTGTGGGAGATATTTGGGAAGAAGTGTAATAAGATATGAGATGTTATGTATACAAAAGATAAAGAAATTGTCACTTTGATGAAAGGAGATAACTAAAACACCTATAGACAGGTTTTTGCTAAAAACAGGAAAAAAAAAAAGGTAGAGAATTTGATGAGCTCTAAAGAATGAGGGGATGTACTTCCTTCAAGCCCCGAGCTTACTGTGCTATGAATGAGTAGCAATGGATGCTGGTGTCTACTCTGGGTTTTCCTGAGCATGCAGAATGTATACATCAATTGTTTTTTAATCAAGAGGAATATCATATCTTTTTCTTTCTCAGTTTATCTTTCTTTTTATGGTGATTTTTTTGTCTCTGCTAGAATTTCTTCTTCCATGTTTTTTGGTGTTGCTGAGTTAGTGTTCTTGGACTTGCTGAGCTTGGTTTTGTTCATATGACAAAAAGGGAAGCTATTTTGCATGCCAGTTGTGCTTTCTTCAACACTGATGATGTCAATAATAATGGCACGACTGTCAAGGAACTGTTATGCCTGGCTGAAACTTATGAAAAGCAAACCAAAGAAGCATAACATTTTCCTGTTGCATGTGTTTGTGTACAACTGTTTAGCCAAGGATGGCAGTACAAAATCTTTGACCGAAGACTTTTAAAACAAGTCTAAGAACCTAGAGAGCCACACTAAGAGCCAAATTGGAAAGAAAAAGAAGTCTTAAAGATCTAAGATTCATTTAAGTGATGGAATGAAGAGAGGTAGTTCTTGTACTAAACGATTAAAAGAACTCCAATGTAATGGCTCCTCCTTCAGTACAGAATCATGAGTGACTACTGATAAAAGGGCCAGGCAGTTCAGTAAAAAAACATCGTGTCCTAAATCTATTTCTTTCTGGCTTGACTTCCTTCTTCACCCTGCTTTTTCTTCCTTCCCTAATCTCTCTATCCATAATTCTTCTTATATTTCTCTTTTAGTTTTATCCTTCCTCTTTATCCTTCATTTTGTGACTCCAGCTCTCATCTTCCTTCCAGACTCTATTCTTCTAGTTTTCTCTATTCTTCCTTGTTTTCTTACCATTTTCCGTAACTCAGTTTGAATGTACCAAGGCCACAGCAGCTACAGTGATAGTAGATTATGCCATCTCCAGTAGCTTAGCTTCAGGGTCCTGAAGGGAGAAATTAAAGGAAATATCCAGGTTTGTGCCAGTTTTGGCATGCGGCTATGCAGGTATTTGTACTTCATTTAGTGGTCGTTCTTTAAGCTCATGTGTTATCATTCAAAGATGAGTAGTGTTATAAATGTCAAGAAGGAGGGCAGTTTAAAGAATGTTCAGGAAGAGCCAACTTTTGGAGTTTTTGTTTTCAAGTTAGGTCAGTCCTTGACTTTTTGCTTTTAAATCTATAACCAAAAAGTGCACAAACTAAAAAATGAGCTTAAATCAAATAAATGATGGCTAAAAGCTAGTTACTTAAATATCAGCAAATTTTCTTGAAAACCATAATTGAAACAGATGTAATTTGTAACAGTTTGACACATCTTAATAAATACAGTTGTTACAACAACTCCACAACTCATTTTTTCCCTATAAAATAATACATTAATTTACATTCTTTCACTATCAGTTTGGATTTTAAAAGGGACAGAGAGTGTTACCCTATACTTTTACATCATTCAAGCTATACAATTGATGTAAACTCTGAATGCTCTTTGAAGGCAGGGGTAGAAAACAGAGAAAAAGATGCTGTTAAAATAGGAAACGTTTTCCTGAGTGTGTAAGCATCCTATAGAATTCAGTCCTGCAGAAAGTTAGAGATTCAGAGATGCTATGACTGGGTTTGAGATGGTTAGCTATGAAAACCAGGACTACAAATGTACCTGACTGAAGACTTCAGGTCTGAAAAGGAATTTCTGAATGTGCATTCATCATTGGTTCAGTAAATTACAAAGTTAATTTGTAATTAACTGAAAGTTAATACTGTTCACAAAGTATTCTGAAACAAGTGGTAATGGGTAATTTTAAGAGGTGCTTGATGTTCTAGCATGGTAAAAACATGTAGCATGGGAAAACGTGAGTTTAAGCAGAAAAACTAACAGTCTCAAAATGATAAAATTTGCACCCAATAATTAAAACAATGGCAAGAAAATCCATACTTTACTAAAGGGTTCTAAAAAATACATTGGCAAGAATGGAGTAGTAATTAAAGCGTGAGAAAATTATCTAAACTTTCATAAACATTTTGGTAAAGTAAAATAAATATTTTGTATTAAATATACAGCAAAAACCACCGATGTCTTTCATATCAGCTCTGGAAATAGTGAAAATTTTAGTAAATGTTAAATAAAACACATCCTTGTTGATTGCTTCCTCTATGCAGAAGGAAGTAACTTTTTTTTTCCCCTCCAAAACAATACTATTTTTATTATCTAGGTTTATATTGTTGTAAAACTAATAACTAGGAATAATGATTAATAATATAAAATGTTTTCTGAAGCCCTGTAAGGGCAATAAATGCGCAGAGTTGTTTCCCAGGAAGGGGCAGTCGTTGAACTTTGAATGAAATGGACGTTCCATTCAGAAAATTTATTAGCTCCTATTTTAAACAATAATCAACCTTGGCTGAGAAGGTGTTTGTGTTGATTATTGACATTAAAATGTACATTCATTTGAGAATTTTCTTTGGCAATAGTCTTAATATCAACCAAAGTATGTTGGATCTGAAAATTGCCTTTTCTACTTTACTCCTCATCTTCAATAATAAGGCAGAAAAAACAATAAAAATGGTTTGCCTTATTTCCTAATAACTGGTGTCCTCTGTTCTTCTCTTTCCAGCTACTGCAAAACAAATGGAGAGCTAAAATCACGGTTCTGTCCCTTGTGTAACTATGTTTTTTGTGCTATATTTTAGGCTGTTTTCTAAAAGCTCAATTAATCTGTCAGTTGGTGCTGAATATACCTCTAGTGTTTCTAAATGAAGCCTGCAATTCCATTGCAATGTCAGATTTACAAGGCTTTCTGCTTTTTTCTGCTATTGTGCTTATTATATGTGGTACCTGCACTGCTAGTTCCATTCTTTTGTTTAATAGGATGCTAAGAAGAAGAGGAGGAGGAGGGAGGAGGAAGAAGAAAAGGAGGAAGGGGAATAAGAGGAGGAGGAAAAAGGATGAGGAGGAAGGAATAGGAAGGAAGAGAAGGATTACTGGATACCCAAAAGTACCTGTCCATATCATAGCCCTTTAATACCTTTGTAAATATGGTTTTCTTACCTTCATGTTCACCAAAACACTGTGTCATTAACACTGTACTTTCATCTCTTTTGGCCTGGAGCAGTAACGTCATAAAATTTACATCTCTGTTATTGTCCTTCAGTTCTGCTAATCTTCCTTAACGGGGCTGTAAATAACACCACTCACGTTCCCTTTAAAATAAAAAGTAAATGAAAACGAGGGAGGGAAAGTCTGCAAATAACTCCTCCCAAGGCCATGACCTCCTCCATCTCCCACAACCAGAGCAGGTAGATAAGGAGGTTACATATGAAAGCAACCCTTCTGAGTGACTACACGTTAAATCAACTTGTGGATCAAGCTTTGACAGGTGCTGATATGAAGGGCTGGCAGAGGCCACATGGGAATTGTGTGCTACATATCTATTATTTTCCTGGTTCCCCAGGATATCTTAAGAAAGCAGAAAGAGTGAAAATCTTCCATCTCTATAAGCAGTTCTTCACTCCCCTCTCACTAACGGATCTGCAGCTCTTCTGCAGCATTATAGTGTTCTCAAGCCATAATATTTCACTCCAAATATTCTTTTGCTTGAGAAAAAATACACTGAGGCATAGAGCCAACAGTTGAAGCGCTATGTTTTCATCAATTGTAATTTCAGTTATTACTTTGGGCTTGCATCCAAGTGTAAATTGCTAACACTTTATGCAGTTTCCACATTAATGGATAGTTAAATGGTACATCTAATACAACAAAGATAAAATTATTACAGTGGTAAGGACATTTCCTTGATGTACAGTTCAAAACTTTCTGTGCTTTTTTTTGTGCTACATTAAAACAATATGACAGTCATCGTCCCATTATAGAAAATAGCAAACACAGATAGAAATAAAGACAATTTCTTACCAACAAACCCTGCCACCCAGAAAATAATGTCTGTTCTTTCATGCTCTTTTCAAGTTCATCTGTTTCACGCAATTGAAGAGCTCATACCTTTGAATCTGATAAATTAATTATTCGTAGAGAACTCTTATGAAGAAGATAATGAATAGATTAAAAAAAATTTAGAAAACATAGATCAAAGAGTAATCTTAAAGTCTAAATCCATAGTAGTAGCCCAAGAGGAATATGCAAACAGACTTTTAATCTTTCAGCACAGCTGCCTCCAGGCTTAATTTGAATTCAACACTTTAGAGTATGCGAAACCAAGTAAAGTGTCAAATTTTAGAGCTGAGTACTTTGGCTGAATTCTAACAAAGCAGGTGAGTGTATTAAACTTCAAGTTTTTATGCAGCTACAGTAAGTATGTATATTCATGAAATCATATGCTGTCTGGTGGCTTTTTCGATCTTAGTGTTTTTATCACTTTTTATCCCTTTTAAAGTGAATATCCCAGTCATTCCGGTTTACAGTGCTTTACTTCCTGTCATGAAGCAGTATCAGAAAGTGCAAACTGGATTCTTTTTTAACTAATTATGAATTGAAGATGAGTACAACAGATGAGGTCCAACTGCTAATGTGTGTTTGGTCCGCAGAAGCTGATATCTGAGTAAATGCTCCTGAAACGTATGTGGTGTGGACATTGCGTCCTCGGCACCAGCCGTGGTGGTCTACAAGCCTTCTCCCGTGGGGCTGCACGACTCCCTCACCCAGGCGTAACCTCAGCATTCTGAGTCAGAACTCTTGTCTTTCTGCAGTCAGTCTGGTTCTCGGGGTTTAAGGACAAAAGTGGGCATATTCCCTTCTAGTCCAGAGCACTTCAAGAGTGAGTCTCAGAGAAATTTAGAAAATAACAAGAAGCCTAGGTACATTATAGAAAGGGGTAGGAAAAGCCCAGCAAGGGTGGATTTTTTAATTTATACAGAATAATGTTTTTATCTTTGGTCTGCCTCGAGCAACCACAAAAAATTACACAGTTTGTAAAGCTAGAGGTAATGCCACAGAATGCCTATATATATGTGTGTGTGTGTAGACTACATGTTGCGTGGGTTCAATCCCACTGTACTTTACAACCCTGTGTTAGGCAAGGAATGAGAATACATCCTGAATGCTTTCATTTAAGAAAGCAGGTGAATGCTGTTTTCATCACCTTAATATTACCTTTCTTTGGAACATGTAAATATATAGTCCCGTGAATTTACATCTATCAATTACATTTTAATAAATACAAGATTTACATGTATCATATAAAACAAAGATGAAGGCTACACTGTGGAGCTAACCCCTCAAAAATTCCCTCAGACTAATACATAGAGTTTAGTGCTTAGCTGAATAGAGAGATACACTAACTGTGTCTAATCTCTTTCTTTTTTCATGTCTTTTTCTTCTGTGTTGTGTGGCAACGTCATCTTTGAAGATGCTGTAGCTGGAATTAATCACTTCTCTATATACCAGAGCACTGGCATCCTGAATTTGTTACATCAAAGGATATTGACTGAGAAGACAAATAATTAAATGACCCGTAACACAGGTAAATGATACTCTTGGGATCAAAGGACTCCCCTATGAATACTGAGTGCTGCTCTGTTCTGCCAGTCATGGAAAGTGTCATTTGGTTGCAATGGCTGTAGTGAGGTAGCTTTTGTCAGTCCTTCAAAGCAAGGGTTTTCCAAACAGGATCTTCCTGTTTGTTTTCCTTGTTTGCTAATTGTTCAGAAAATACTAAGATGAATGTAAGACTTGGTCAAATATCAATTCATAGGACATGGCTGCATTAGTACCTGCAGGCTAGGCTTCTGAACCACTTTCAAGTGAAAGAGAAGACAGTCACCAGTAATGTGGTTTGGAAATGGATGGAGATGGCTGACTAAGAATTTCCTGGTGCAAGAAAATATTATGCAAAAGATACTACCTTTAAATCTTACCTTGAACCAAGACTGTTGTTTTTAGTTCTCGAGAGTGAGTTAAGCTTAAGATGTTTAAATCACAGTCTTCTAGTACAAGAGTGCCCATGTAGAAAGTTACGTAGAACAGCTGCTGTAGCTGTAGCTTAGACTGTGAGAGCTTGGTTGCATAGAAATACTGTAATGTGCCTTCCTTAAGTATGTTTTCCTAGGAATCATGGCTGTGTCTGTCAGCGCCTCTGTTCTCTCTCTTCCTCACTTTTTTTGAATATAAAGATCTTATTCAGCTGTCAAGGTTAATACTTTACATACCATTAGCTTTGAACCTGGTTGGATATTTCACTGTGGTGCAAATAAATCATGAAACTAAAAATATACATGAGTATTAGAAGGCAGAAATAATATCTGTGCTCTGAAGCAGTCATTCTTCATGTTATAGCTTCTCTGATTATAATGGATAAGAGCTGCTCTCCTGCAGCAAAATAATTTCAAATATATTTGTGTGAATGATACAATATTTAGAAGAAGAATAAATGAAAGGTATTGTGATTGCCTAGAAGGTGATGGCTGGATCAGTAGCTGGTATAAATTTACATACGGCTATTGAGAGTCAGAGATATTACTAAATGACTCAAAACTTGAATATGTTGCCTGATAATATAAAAATATTTCCATTCAAAATGAAGCAGAAATCTATAGCTGCAAGGATTTTTGGAAGATTTATTAAATACTGTCTGCTATAGTAAAACATATATTCAGATGTACATATAAATAATAATCTCATGGATTTCAACTGTTAGCCAACTATATACAAATTCTATACTGGTGTGATGGTAATCTGGTATGATTAATTCTTTATGCAATTTCATGTAAAATAATTGTTCACACACATTTGTTTTCTTTCTTACTATTTTTTATTACCTCATTAAAGTTCATGGCTTAGATCCACATTTTCGGTGAGGTACTTCCCATCACTATTTAAAATTAACTTTCTCAACTGATGGTGCTCTTTCTTTTCTGCTTCTGCTTTATAAGGAGAACAACAGTCAGCAGGAACTACATCTATCAGTCAGTGCAGAAACAGTACACTTTATGGGTTGATCCTAAGGAGCAATAGCCACTAAATCTCAGAATAAGAAAATAGTTACTTCACCTGTACTGTGTCTGTACTCGAAAGGATTGCTTCCCCTTTGGAGTCACTCATATGGGAATTTTTTAATAAAAAATGAATTAATTTCAGCCCTGAGGATGTGGCCATTAGGACGAACAACTCACTCCCAGAATTACAGTTCCCCTTCCGTAACTTGTGCCTTGAGCAGGAATGGGCTATTAAGTCTAAGTTGCCCCCTAATTGAATTAAACTGTAAAAATCTTCCCGACTTCGACAGAGCCAGATTTACATTCCAGGAGAGACTTGTCTAACGCCAGGATCTTTACTGGGATTCTCTACAGCTGAAAAACTTTACCAAACGTGATAGAAATAACGCTGCTAGTACTGGGAGGAGAAGGAGGATACCCAAGTGCAGAAATTACCTGCAGGAAGGTTTACAGCTGTTCAGGGTGGAAGATGATGTGTTGTCTTCTTACAGAACATAATAAAGCATAAGTAGAACAATATCTCTGAATAATAATAGAAGGGAATTTTAATTCCTTTAATTTTAGAATTTTAATCTGGTAAAGTATAACTGCATGTCCCTAGTAAAAGGTCTTCCTCTCTACTGTGTGAGCATGGTTGCTTCCTGTCTCTTAATGGTTAGGAGAGTAATTAGGTGATGATTGTATGACACCTTTAATGTTCTAGTGGCTTTTATAAATATAAATCATTAAAATTAGTTTTGTTGTGACTGGGCAATAATGTCAGAAGTGATTTTACCTCTGTATAGTGGTATCTGCCAGCATATCTGTGAAAGACTCAGTCTTTGTCTTTACAAGAAGGTTAGGTTGATTTGCTGGGAAACATTTCTGCAGTAATGCAACTCCTGTATGGATATTCTTATTTCAAAGTGTTTTCACAACAGTTCAGCTTAAATGTGTTTGCAATCCGATTCTTAACCAAGAAAGATCCAAAGTGTATGATGATCAGAGGATCTCTTCATGTTCAGAGAAATTTGAAGAGAAATTTCTTTGCAGTATTTAACATTAGTTTTTGTGTTGAGAGTCTTCAAGATGGAACTGAAATTAATCTCTACCTAGTGACAGCTTCTCTTTGCAATAGCAACTTCATGAGTAAGTACTTTTTCACACTTACACCTCTTTTCATTGTAGGGCAACATTTTACTGTCTATACCAGAGTTATCTGGTGTCCCATCCTGGTATGCTCTCCCCTTTGAAAGTGACGTTATAAATCTTCTTAAAGCTATGTCTCGCTTAGCTTGAGAACGCGAACATAGATTTATTTTAATTTTTTTTTAATTCTGTAATTTAATGGCATTTTTAAATACACTTACTGTGCTGGGAGGTTGGTCCCCTATATCTTCTATTAGTTAAAATATTAGAAAGTTCACTTTAGTTCTGTTTAGAACGTATGCAAAAACTTGGGCTGCAATTCAGAAGCAGGATTGAACGTGTATGCTTGATTTGGATCTTCCAAGCCACAGTTCTGAGTTGTGAAGTGCTCTCTTATCTTTGTGTCAACGCTGAATAATTTTTTGCTGGATGTATCCCTACAAACATGAATTGTTGAGAGCATGAGAACACTGGATGAGGAACAGTAGTTTTTAATCAAAATAACTGCTCTGTAAATTAAATGTCTTCAAAGCAATAATAAAAAAATAAATTAAAGACCAAAGAAACTCAGTTTACAAAGAAATACAATTTACTGTGTTTTTAAATAAAAAGTGGTAGAATCTGGATCCTTGTTAGGTTCATTCACCTTAGAACAACTTGTAAACAGCTCATGAAACCACAAATGCCTCGTACAGTGTTTTCTCTCAGAAAACCTTGTTTACACAGAGATTTTCTGCTAAATATATTTATATGACACCTGAAGATAAAAAAAAAATATATATTTCTTCTGTTATATATTCTTTCCTTACTGAAGTACTACTTGGTTGAAAGAAATTATTAAAATAGTGGACTGTTAAAACCTGGTCTGTGAGTGGTTTATTCACTATCTTAAATGTGTTCTCTGAACACGTATTTTAAAAAATAATTTGATGTTTAAGCAAGGCAGGAAGTATTTGCAGCAAACACTCTATATTTTGATAATTTTAAAATTTTACAAATTTAAAACTTCCCATTTTATTATTTTATTTCACTTGTTTTGACCATGTTTTCGATACCAGGAACATTTAATGAGATCTTGAAAGGTTAAAAAATAAAACAAAAAAAAAAGTTAAAACTGAACTTGTCTTAACAATAGTGTATATATTGGGAGAGACAGTTTGCAGGATTTTTTATTACCAAGCCATTTAAAATAGCGTGAGACTTTTGCATTGAGAAAACTTGCTAGAATAAAATGACGTGTTTTATTACTTAGTCTGTTAATTAAGATATGGAAGGATTTTATAATACAAAATTCTAGGAGCCACTTCCCTTGAGAGGCAGTGACTCCCAGTGAGGTCCTGCACACACCACAGACATTTCCCTGTGCAAGACCAGAACTGGGCTCTTACTTCTGAATGTTGGTTTTCTTCCAGTTCAGAGTTAAAAGATACCGACTACTGAGAGGCCTTTGTCTTCCCCAGAAGCAGGATGTGACCGATCACTTTTTAACTCGGTGGGAAGAGGGAATCTGGACGCAGCTGGCCGGGAGACACGGTCTCCCAGCTCCTGCAACCTTCCTGCTCTGCACTGAGTAGCTTTCTTTTGTGAGATTCTGAACCAGGCTGCGGGAACGTAGTGGGAAGGTCTTCTGCGTGAGGCACCAGCTCCCGCTGAGGTCCTGCAAGCAAAGCAGCATGTTGCCTAAAGGTGTTGATATTTTCTGCTTATTATAAAAAGAGCGAGATAATGTATTTTACTGTAGGAGGATTTGACAAGGCCTAAACTGGATAAGTGTTCCTGGACTTGCCTACCATTACCAGAAAGCAATTGTAATTTAGATATCCGTTTTCATAGTGAATTGATTTGTTTTGGGAAAACCTTTTTTGTGCTAAGGACAAGCTGGATAGGTAATAGGAAATAATGTTTATGGCATAAACCAGGGATTTTGGATTAATGTTCGTTATCTGACAGAACAGACATTCTCTTTGCTTTCCTGAAAAACACTGACAATCTGAAAATGATGCATTATAATTAGGCTGCTCAACAACTACCATCTGAAGCTTTGTCATACAAGGTCAATTTCTTGGTATTTTTACTCCTGTCACTGTGGTGAGGAACAAAATGACTTCTTCCCTGTACATGTTATACCTTGCAACCCAGCCCTGAGCTCTTCCAGTCATCTCCTAATATGCAAAAAGGAGTCTTCTAGTAATTAGTCTGTAAACTACTTTGTCCTTCCTCTTGCATCTTTTCACTTCTGGGCAGAAGAAGCAGTGCTGGTGTAGTGCAGGTACTTGAGACCTAAGGAAATGGGTAGGATCCCAAAAACTGAAAAACTGCAGAAATGCTTTGTCCGTGAGGCAAGAAGGATCAATTCCAAAGCCTTAGGCTTTCAGCAGATCTTCTGGACTTCGGCGAGAAAGAGGTATTGCTTCATTAGCTGTACCTGGTCTGTGAAGAAATGGAGGACTTCAATATCAAGGCTGAGTGAGGCACCTTTGAAAAGCAGCAAATCAACCTAATTTTTATAAGGCGTATTATAAACTTTCTAAATATCCAAAATCAAAAGCAATACTTGAGTACAGATTGCATTATACTGGAGAATTTTAAAAAATATTTGCCTTGTACTTTTCAGTAAGCTTCAGCAGCTGATTAATGTTCACGTAAATTAAGTAACTACTATAATACTGCTCTACAGTCTCATTGTAGAATTATTATCTTCGGATGCCAGCGTTCTGTTGACTGAAAAGTGGGGAGGAAACCAAACATAACTTCTGAATTTAAAGTTCCTCCTTTTGGAATTTAGACCAGATGTGCTCTGTAAAAAAAGCCCTGGTAGTTTTATTAAGGCCATGAATTGGGGTTGTAAAAAGGTGCTGAAGCAGCTTCATGGGTCGTGGTTCATTAACTCTAATTGATATGTCTGGATTCCATCTGATGATGATCAGGTCCTTCCTTTCTCACATCCTTTTTCTCACTGTCTATAGGTGACCAGCTTCCAGAGCTACCTCTTTCAGAAGTATTTCAAACAGTGCACCTGGGTAATCTTCTAAACCACTTCAGTCATACTTGAACGTGTCTTTTTGTTCTTGGATTTGCTCCTTTTCTTGTACTCTTCCTGTGTGGAGCTTTCCTCTGGAGAGAACAGAACCATCATTAATGGAAAGAATTTTAAATTTTGAGAGATTATGTCACATAAAAGTTTTCCTACTTGACAAGACTTGTTTTTGGAGGTCAGAAAATTCTTACATACATTAAAAATAGAAAATGTAAAAGCCTTATCGAGCACCAAGTGCCTTCTGATTTCAGGCTTGATATGAGGGAGTGAAGAAGCAATGTTTTACATACCACCCACGTAAGACAACCACGTAATTTATAGTATGTGGCCATCTGTGTGTTTCCCAAGTTCTTGTTTCTTTATTAGAATTAACTGTGTGCCAAAAGCAGAATATTAACTCTACAGGCAGTGGAAAAGATATGGAATAGGTAAAGAATGTTCCTCCCTTTATTTCAAGCTGTTTGTGACTGAAAGTTATGATTGGTGTCCTAAGAACAGGAATTAATGCTTTCAGACCTGACGTAGCACCTCTCTTTTTAGCAGTAAATATATGGGCACAGAACTACCTGTTTTCCCCACTAGAATTAAAATATTAAAATTTTCAGAACTTGGAATTTATTTGGCAAGTCTAATTCCAAAGCATAACTAAAACCTCATGTCATGGTAACAGAAGGAATAATCTTTCATTACTATGAAAGATTACAATTTCATTGGCTTTCAGTGTGATTTAAGTACTCTTAAGTACAGTTCTTTAAAATAAGTAAATAAATAATGCTGTGTTGTTAAACATTAATTTCATTAGCATGATTGGTGCTAGGGGTTTTTCTGAAATCAAGAGATATAAGAGCTGTAAATCTGAACACGCTTTCTGAGTTTATAAAATCAAAAACTAAGATTCCATAAGGTTGTCTTTTCTCGGCTCTTAATGTTGTTATAAGTATTCAAAAATCTTTAATTTTATATCCCTGATATACTATGCCAAAATAAAATAATCAAGTAACTGTAAACATGTGAAACAGTTATAACACTTCTCATATTACTGGTTTTAAATCTGTTTAATTGACAATACCGGTAGACCCTAAAAATTTGAAAAAAAAATGTTACAAATCCATTTTGCCATTATTATCAGACAGATAACTTCCTGGAATTATTACTGACATTAAATATATATAAATGTATTTATTTTTTTAAAAAGCTTTTTCTAGTGTATTCCATTTTTGTTAATGAATTTGTTTCCCTTCAGAATGCCACTGTCATGCCATGATATTTCTATCATCAGAACTGTCTGATACTGATTTCTAAAATCCTATCAGCGTTTATGTTTCTTTTAAAATATTTCCCATATTCTAAAATAGCAAGAAATAACACAGATAGACTACATTTCACTTCTGCTGACTTGCTAAAAAGATCACTTTTGTAACTGATAAATGCACCTCCATATAGCTATCTATATCACCTATGAATGTTAGCACAGTATTATTCTGTTTGTTCAGGGTTATTATCTGAGCAGTGGTTTAATCCATTTAGTTATAATCCTAAAAAATACCATATGCATAACAAAATTAAAACAGCCTCTCTTACCCATGTCTCAACATGCCTTGTGACTTTTATAAAAAGATTCTTCCTATTCCCTCAAAAAAAATCTGGTGCCATTCTATAGAGTAAACTATTTTATTCTGGGCTCTGCATATCAGCATTAATTTCATTCTTTTACAGCCTCCACTTTTTGGTTATTTATTCTAACTGATCCCTATTTAGCCATGGCATGCTAAACTCGTTAATCTGTAATTCTGCAGTTTTCTCCATAGTATCCACGTGTCTGAGAGCATAACACAGAGATGAAAACTGATAAATTATTAGACAGCATCTCTGGTCTTTAGTCTCATCACACTTTTGTATTTTTATTGTCTGAAAATTGACTTTTTTCCTGCATTTTATCTAGAAGAGAGGAGCTCACCGGCCTTATTTTCATACTGCAATATCTTAACTTCAGCCTGTTGTGGGTCTTTCTAATTTTCTTTAATAACAGAAGGAAGTGAGAGGTGCTTAAATATAGTCATAAACTATTTTTATGTGAAGCTCTACCTTCTTTACTCTCCAGTGTTAATTTACTTCTTTGGCTTGTACTTTTCTTTTCCTCTGGGAAGCTCTACTAATTTCCTTCATGCTACAGTTTCATACGCATCCTAGTCTATGTTTTCAGATGTTTGACCTTTATTAGCTATAAAATAGTATATAGTTTCTGCTTTGATAGCATCTAAACACTAAAATTCATCGTTAAGGAGTTACTCTATTTCCACTTCTTTTCTTCTGGACCACCACTAGCTGTTTTTACATTGCAGTCTTTACATAAGCTGAACATTCTTAGGCTCTGATATCTGATCTATACAATCTGCCATCAAAGAAAATGAGGCTAACATGTATTTGACCTGTTGCATAAATTTGCAGTTAGGGAAAATATTACATTCCCTGAGAAGAATGCTGGTGCCTCTAGAAGTTGTGAAGTCTAGTTTGATTTTCTTTCTTTTCTTTTTTTGTTCCTCTACTCCTCCGTACTTTCTCCATAACTGACTGGTCCCGAAGTCCTTAGGCATCTGTGTTTTTACCTTTAAAATATGCACTTTTGTTTTTACAGACTTACAAAATACAGTTATCCAATACTTAAAATATTTGTCTAACCTGTTCTTTTAATTCTCTTCTCCTATATTTGCACTGTTACTGGACTCAGGTCTTTGCTTTTGCCTTAGCAACATACCTTTTTTGAATTGTTCTTTCTGTTTGGGCTCATGAGGCTCGTTTGTCTCGGTATCAAACATGGCCAATTTATGTTAGTGTAACAAGTTACAGATGAGCCATCCTACCTGTTCGTATGGGTGTTCTTAACTTGCCCCACATGCAAGGGAAGTGCTGTTAGTTTTCAAAACGCCTGTGTTTGTTTAAGGTCTGCGAGCATAAGTTCATGTATACAGCAACAGGCAACACAGATTGTTTCTAGGGGGAGGAGGTGACACAGACCTATAGAAACATAGAACAGGAGAGGGGTGCTTGGGATTATCTAGACACTATTAGTAATTAATGCCTTTGGTATTAATTGCCTCACCATGTTTTCATTTTTTTATGAGTCTTTCTTGATATGAAGAGGTCACTGAAAAGCAGCTGGTTTTTACCTTAATTTTGCCCTCTTTTGCCTTGGTACTTCTAATTCCACCTCAGTAAATCCTAGTACTTTCTCCTGTGCCTCCTGACCCATTAGATTATCTGCTGTGGAAATACCATTAACAATCTCTGAATCTTTTGAAATTTGGGTTGTTAGCTTCCCTTAGGCTGGAAAGACTTATTGAGAAGGTTTCTGGAAGTCAGGAGCATCCCTTGCCATGGAACAGGGCATACAGAAGCCTTCGACTCAGAGGTGAGTAGATTCCTCATTGTATTTAGATGGAAGTTGCATGAAATCCAATCATGATGAGGAAATATATTGATTTAAAAGACTTAACGTTTCAAAAGCACGCTTTATGAATAATTTTTCTTTTTAACCCCAGGCATCAGTCCTATTTAGTAATGAAAATATCTGCAGTGTATCAATCAATACACCAAAAACTTATCTACACCAGTTTGAGTACAGATTTGAGGCATTTTCACAGAAATCTACCCCAACCCTTCCTTCCAACCCTATAATCCCCAAACAGAAGATATATGGAATTCAAGGCTGTATAGTGAAGAATACGGGAAACGAAAAGAAAACACGTTTTATTTTGAGGTATGTTTCCAAGATTCCAGCCAGGTTATGCAAAAGCCTACCGAAGGTCACTTATCTATGCTTCTACAGCTGCCTCTATACTTCATGGGAACTATTAATTACCGGCCTGATGAGAGATGCCTGGGTTCTGTGGAGGCAGAGGCAGGATGAGAGTTCAGGATAACAGGAAGCACCATCAGAGCCAAGAAGAAGTGTGAACTAACTTAGAGACTCCCATTTCAAATGGTTCTAGCTACAAAATGAGCCTGAGTACATGCTCATGCAGGTAGCTTTGCAATATCTTAATATTTTTTTTAGGGCGTGAAGCCAGGAGAGATCCCTGAGATTGGTGAGTCCTTTCATTCTCATATTCTTTCAGATATGAATTCTCCTACGCAGAGAGAACTGGGAAGCCTCTATCCTACTAGCAAAACACAGTCCTCAAAAAGCCCTTTCTAAACACCACTCACCCAGACGGAGCGCAAGAGTATCATATTACTAAGGGAAAAGTAGGATTAGTAGACAGAAGAGAACAGGAGCTGGTGGAGTAATCTTATTTATTGCCGCCTTCTAACCCAAACCGTTAGTTTTTTAATCTGGGAAGGAGTCCTTAACCTCTCTGGCACTTACTCTGCTATATATTTATCAGCAACACTTACCTCCCAGGGAGAGAGAAAAACTTCTGTACACTTATGAGTTTAAACAGAGTCATTGAGTCACGAGTGTTACCCGACAATTCAAAAGCAATCTTGCAACTCCAATATGAATTGAGTTTAGTCCTAAAATAATATGTACCAATTCTTTAGGGATTCCTGGGAAATTCTTAATGTTCAGTTCTAACTCCCACATCATCAGTTTGAAAACACAAGGCTGTTTTTTCTTTCTTTTCTACCCTCCCCTGTAGTGCTTTTCAAAGGTGGCTTATTTTCCCTGAGTTTTGCCACAAAAGGGAGTTAGTAAACTTTAAAGCCTGTGTGTTGGGAGGCAAAGGAGTGACATGAAAGCACTCTGGTAATGTTTTTGTGTGTGGGAAGACTTGCTGTAGGCCTATTATATTTCTCCAGAAGTTTTTTTGGGAAAAAAAAAAGCAAGACAAGTCTTGCTCCTAATGACCCAGACCACTTGAATTTTGTATTTGATTTTGATATATCTGTCTCCGAATACCTCCATTTTATTCTGATCAGCACAAGGCATTCCATGGCTTGCTCATTGTGCCATTTTTGAGTTGAAATCCTAAATTCAGTCTGCACTTGAGGGAGCGGTGGCAGATGGTGCTTATGGATGGAAGCAACTCCTTGGTGCTTACACTGAGGGAGGAAAGCACTTGTTGCTATGGGGTTTTCCCCCTGCCAGCTAAATGATATATAACTAGCCAAACACCCGTTCTGGTTCGCTCCCTGGCTGCCCTGGCAATCTTCTCCTTCCTGGTAGCGTGCCTCTTCCAATGCTTTCTGCCCCACCCTCAAGGAATTTGGCGTAGGTCCTCCTGTGAGAGAGGAGCACAGCCATCACGTACATTACGATCTCTTAGCGGTTAAGGCCATTTGTGTAAGAAGTGGAAAACTTAATTTCAGTGCCGCCTTCAAAGGAGCCTAAATACACCAAAGAAAGTGCTGACCACCCAACCGTAACCTAAGCTGACAGCACAATCTATCCTGTTGCAAGTGTGCAGAAAATAATTAAAATTCAGTAGGCTGCTGCTGGGGTTTGTGCACTTGACCAGAGGAAGATGCACAAGCGAGTCTTCTGACAAGAAGAGTGAGTTTGTTTATGTTACTCTGGCGACTTTGTACCACCGGGAAAGCATTGAGCCCAGCATTAAGAAGGCAAGTCGTGCCTCCTGCGCAGCCCTGATGGGTCCTACAGACCAGCATATGGTGGGATTCGGGACTCAATGTTATGCGCAGCATTGCATTTGACCCGATGTAGACAGATTCCTGCTCAGCATAAAGGGTATAGGACATATTGGATTGGCTTAAAAGGTGCGTCTTGCCTAGTATCCTCTCTGACCGCGACCATTAGCAAATACTCTTAGAGAAAGAGTTAAAGAAACAGACATGTATAGAGTGATTGTTTCCCAAAGCATCTTGTTCTCATGAATTTGGTATGTTCTCAGATGTTTAGGAACTTCTTTGTTCAGCATGCCTAGCCTATGCATGGCAACTGACATGTTCAGCTCTGGACTCAGGTGCCTAAAAGTTAGGGAAACCAAGTCCTTGCTCAGTTATAATCCTAAAACTTTTCTAGTTTTCTTTCTTATCACCTTCATACATCTCTTCCTCTTCTGGCCTCCTTACCTTTACAGACTTTCACACTCCTAGCAACTAAAATTGCATCTAAATTACATTCAGCCAAAGGAATCACTATATTTCAGATTAAATACATTCTTTTATTTAATTATTCGGCAATTACCTGCAAATTTTCACCTGTAAGGCCATGTCTGTGTTGCCATACACAGATGGTTGTGTTTCAACATTTCCTGTAGTTCAATCCAGCTTAGGCTCTACTGTTACTCAATAGCTGCACCATGGGTGGTCCTCCAACCAGGACACCCATACAGCTTTTTTTTCAAACAAAGTGTAAAAATGCCTTGTGTTACATCTGAAAATTCTGCTAGCAGCTATACTTACCCCCAAAACCTCCATAAGTCTTAAGATAAATATATATATAGAAGTGCAAATATATAGTATAGAGAAGAATATGAAATATAAAAATCCTCCCACATTAGCAAGTCTAATTCTCTACCTTTCTAAAATGCTTTATTTTAAATCATGAAATCAGGAACATAATTATAATATAGTTTCCCACTTTCAGTATCTTCAAACAATTGAATGCTTGGGGTACTTAAATTTTGAGAATGTCCTTTTCTCGGGTTAATCTTCCATTGGGTGTAATACGGGTCTTAAGTGTAAATTTTCTATTTTGGCTTTAGGATTAAAAGTTGTTCTTTTGAGCATGAATCACATGTAGTTTTATTACCAATTTGTGAAAGGGATGGTTGGGTCAACAAAAGCTGTCTCTCCACAGGGTATTTTAAAATGGATACCTGTCAATTTTTAAACTGCATCAGGAGGAAAGCAGTAACTTTCAATTGTAAAGAAAAAAAATAAAGGAAAGTTGGAATGTTCTTCCATCCTCTCATATAGCTGAGGATGTCATGAGCACTTATTTGGTGCTCCAATCATATTCTTACATGAGACATGCTATGGCTGTGGTCAGTCCTAAAAATGGTTCTGCATGGATTCTGATTCTGAAGCCCAAGTGAGTCTTTCCCACTGATTTCAGTAAACTTCATTCCTAAGTACTGCCAGCAGTAAAAAGGACGTATGCCATATACTGAGGAGTCTTACGTGTTCAGGTAATTTTTATTCAATTTAAAAAACACTATTAAAATCTCTGTTGTGAAACCCAAGTAATACTTCTGTATTCTGTGTCCATGATGTAGCATAATTTCTATTATAAGTTGTATAAGGATATTATTGCAGTATTTAAAGCAGTTATTGAAAAATTCCTTTCTTTTATTGCTACATTATCAAACAAGAGTGGTAAGAAGCTCACATTTATGGTTGATTTTAGACCAAGGAACATAAATTCCAAAATTCCAACTTCTTTTTTATCAAATTAACTAAAATTTTACGATCATCTCACTACTTAAATAGTTAGGATACTTCTGAATGTTTTATAATACAGGTATAATTTTGGCTTCTTATTAGGGAGATACTTAAAGTATTTTAAAGACCTTTCATGCAGGGTAAAATCAAACACTGAGACAGAAGGAACATAGTTGCTAAAGAAAGGTGATGATCATAGCAATGCCTAAATTGCATTATTCTAAGCTGTGACGCAATCTTTAATAAGACCTGAAAGCAGCCTGAGAAGCGTTAAGCAGCAGAGAAAAAAAATCATTTAGTGACTATGTAATCTCACAGTCTTTGACGTTATTAATTATGCCACCCCGTGGGGCCAAGCAAAAAACCCCCACACCACAGTTCCCTAAACCTGACTACTTTCCTGATTTAGAGTTTGAAAGTATTGCATTGTAGAGCAGAATGCAGTAAGCATATGAATTGTGCTATTGCCTCTCCTCATGGAAAGAAATAGATACTAAACTATCAAATAAATGTAGGTCACCAAGTGTTGTTACCAAGATGGTGAAGAATATCCCTTCGTGACTGAAGAAAGGTTAAACATTAATTCCCCAGGTTTCCTTCCGCAGATCTAACACTGTTGTTATGTGCTGTGATTTTTCCTAATAAGAACAAGCGCACAGCCAAGTCTCTTTATTCCTGAAGTTAACTTCGTTAAGTTTTGTAGGTAACGTACAGGTGGGGATTGATGAAGCTGGGATGTTTCCATGGAAATGTGTGGAAAACTTTACTATGTAATGCAAAGCTTCTTATTTAAAAATCATTTAGGAATTCCTAGTAATTGGTTAAGAAAATTCATATTAAAGTCTTTCCTTTTCTTCAGTATTTTTTTCTCCAGTGTAATCAGATTTGCTTACTGGTACAAAACAATGCTCTCAATATTATTCTTTTTTTTTTATTTCTTGCAGTGCTCAGGACTTGGCCCTTGCCCTTTTCATTCTGTAAAGTAGTAGCTGATGTACAACACTTGTTCCCGTTGGTTGGATTTTGGAAGTTTTGGCTGATGTCATTTTTCTAGAAAGGCTGTAAAGGCTTTCTAAAGGCTGGCTTGAGCCTTTATTTTTATAAGAAAGAGAAATAAAAGAGGTTTTGTCTGCAGACTTGTGTGCTTGCAGTACTCCATGTGACTCCATGGCCTTACAAGTCTCACCAGCAATTCACCGGTAACTCACCAGTGATTAAAAGAAATTCTAGTTACGGAAATCATGGAAAGATTAATATACAACATACAAAAAATAGTAGAAGTAAATTATAGAGAATAACAAGTTCTCAAGTGCACCTACTATTTGTACGTATCATCGCCCAGTATGTCAGTACTCAAATCATTTCAGAGATTTATACAGGAATCTTCAGAGCGATCGTATTACACAACCGTAACTTTTATGGTTGCTATTCTTAAATACCAAGGATCAAAAAAGTCTTAAAAATAGGCAGTTTCATTCTCATGTTCCTCGTTGAGTTTTTTTGGTCAGTGCAAATCCCGCCAAAAGTCTCTGCACCCCATGTGAGCAAACTGAGATGCAGTTAGTCAGGCAGATATGATGAAGCTGTGTGTACTGCTGGCACACTTCAATACCCTGTGGCATTGCTTAAGATGTAAAGGATAGAGCAGATTCAAATGCATCTCATTTCTTGTCACTTCCCATGGGAGCTAGGCAGAATCTCTGTGTCTTCCTGCGTAACGTACAGTTCAGTTAGTCAGCTCTATTCACAACTACTGTGGCCATCCTGGCTTCCAGCGCGTATTATTTAAGCTCTGGCTGTATAGAAGGCTCCTGAGATGTAGAGTGGATTATTTCCACTCTGATTTTAAAATCTGTCCTGCAGGATGGCTCTGCTTCACACACTGCTTTTTTTTTAGTGTATGTTGAGGGGATATGACATTCCCCGTCTCTAGCTTTCTTGAGAAGAATAAGCCAATAGCTCATGCTGCCTCCCAGAAAGTACTCCTAACGAAAAGTTGTAAGAAGTGCTTGAGGTGTTTTTTTAAGAGCAGCCCTGCTTCCAAGCTGCATTTGTTAAATGTTTCAGAAAGAGGAGTCATCAAACGTGACAAAGGCTCCAGAAACTTCTGCGATTTGCTGACACTGTGAGACATAGCAGTCAGTGTGCTGCCTTCACCTTCACAGAAGGATGGTATTTACCTTATAGTATCTGGAGCTTTTTGAAATACTGAAATCGCCTGAATACCACGACTCACTCTTAATGAACGCAGACAGGATCCTTCCCCAGATTTCTGTAATGGTGGCAGAGTTATATGCCAGTGGGGAGGGAGAAGGCATTGGGGTGCCTGCATGAAAAAAGGCATCTTGAAAAATTAAAGTCATTTTAATTTAAGTAACTTTTAAAAATAGTGGTTTAGTTTAGGCAATCCTTCCTTTTTTCCCTCTATATGTATAACTGCTTTTCTCTCTGGAAAAAAAAAAAGAAAAAAAAAAAAGAAGTATATTTATAGATAAGGAGAAACAAATTTTATGGGGCAAGGAGTATTGCTTGCTAGTATCTTCCTTGCTGTTTTGCCATTTGGATTATGCTGTATAAGTGCAGGAAAACAGTCAATTTATTCCACCGAAATTCAATTAGTGCATATGAAATCAAGTTCCCCTGAGGCGAAAATCTGCTAAGTAAATAGAAGAACTCCCTTGCCTGCACCTGTATTTGGAGTAGCTTGTCACGCTATGGAGATATGAATGGCAAGACAGGCATTTTAATCTTCAGGCCTGAGATTTTAGTGCTAACAGACACTGCTGAGAGCAAGGCTTCCAGGAATTCTTGTGTTGTTTCTGGTCTCTGCAAGATAATTCTTCTCCAAGTAGCACAGCTAGTGGTTCACGGTGACTAGAGAACTCCCTCCAGCGGGAGATTTATTGCATGAACTCTGCTTGAAACCGTGCTCTTCTAATGACTGCCTGTCTTTGGCAGCAAATGCATCACAAGCTATTAATGTCTCGCTCCCTTTTACCTTTCTACAATAAATCTGTAATCTTTTATATTTCTTAAAACAAAACTCTGCACAGCACATTGCGCTTTGCTTCAAGGAGCTGTGGTTTGGCTCCTGAGAGGGGGGTACAGGTCAAATAGTTAAAGGGAATTAAAGTCAAGGCTTACCTGCCTTGCACAAGAAAGAATCGAAAGAAACCAGAAGACTGCTTCCCCACTGTTATTCCTTATATAGAAGAGCAACAGTGGCGCTGGGGCATAAAAATGATGTTCCATATAATTTGTGACAGCGGGTTTAGCCTCTTCTAAGAGGGCAGCTGGAAACACATGCTGCAGCCTCCTTCAGGATGACACATCCTCTACAGCTCCCCAAGCCCTTTGCGTTCTTGTCGGCTTTTGCTCTGCTCTGTGTCCTGTACCTCTGGTTGTCCCAGATGCTAGCCTGTACACCTCTCATTTTGAGGAACAATATGTAATGCCGGCAAAAAAGGTTTCATAATACATGCAACAAGTATTTTCTTGATCTTACATATAGGTTTTCTGTAGGATTTTGTAGTACTTCCAGAAGCTACTATTATGCATAGTGTAATGATAAATTACCTTAAATGATAATGTAAATGTAATGATAAAATACTTTAAATTTAATTTTCTGAATTAAGTTTCATGTTCCTTAGAGTTATGATTTGGACATAGAAATCTCTTGACAGCAAAACGGGTGCAGAACAGTCTGCGACTATAGAAATTTCCTTGTGACACGTCTAATGAGGCACTCCTGCATTTTTCCTTACTGTCCATTTTTAATGCAAAGATGTAATTCGGTCTTGTACTTGTTCATTGCCCTTCTTCAGGTATCTCAGCTGCCATGTTGTTGTGAATTTGTCTTACTAGGGCTGCAATTAATGCTCTCAGGCTTCCTTTTTTTTTTTTCCTGAACAGGGTAACCCTGGTTATTCCAAATGATCTGCCTAACTTTTTTAGTTAGAAGCAGACTTTTGAAGGAAAATGTTATGTTTACATTTGCACGGATTAATGCATTTTCGCAAATGTAGGACAATCTTCCAGAAAAAGCCGTCATCTTTCTGAGGGAGGAAAAATCTGTCTTTGAATAGAAGGTAAGCATACCTCCCCTCACTTCCCAACTGTATTATTCTGTATTTCTAGTTTGCTACGCTTCACCATGTGCACTCCCCTCTCCCAGTCCCTCGCCTCTATTGAAATGGCAGATCTGAGCATTGGCTTTTGGGCTGGCACAGGAACTGCTCCTTCATGCTCTACTGTACAATGCTGTGACAAAATACGGTAATGTGAGGTAAGAGTTTTTTAGAAAAAATTCCCTTAAAAATTGCTTTAGAAACTTAAGAAATACAGTATATTTCTATTTCTCATTTTCCTTAATCTAAATAAATGAGATTTTTATGAGAAAGGCAAATAACGCGCAAGCTTCCCCGTCACAAGAGAAAAGAAACCAAGCACACGCGTCTTCCCACAAAAGTACAGCTATCTCTACCTAAGTATCTGAACTGAAATAATTGAAGCATAAATAAGAATCTTCCTGTAGTCTTCCTTCTGTGTTCAGATAACCTGTAATATGGAAATCAAAGGAGACCCCTTTCTGCTGTTAGTAGAAGACACTGCCCCAGTGCCTGACCCACTGTATGAGAGGATGAGCATGCTAAAAGTCCCATGAAGAACATCTCCTCACCCAAGCACCTGTTTCAGTTAGCTTTGAATCGAGACATGTTTCTAACATGACACTCATCAGTGTTAGCACAAAGAGGATATATTGCTTTCATTCTCCTGTTGACGCTGTCTCTGAGGCAGCAGGCTTTATCTTAGGTGCTCTGCTTGCCAGGTGTTCCTCCAAATGCAGAGTTTAAAAACCGTTGTAGGAGAAACACATAAACAGGGCGACAAGGCTCTGTTATTGCAGGAGGACATTGCCTGAATTCAGGGGTTATTTCACTAGCATAGTGTGATTTGTTCTCACAGCAATTCTGTCCAAGGTCGTTGCATACAAGACACTGAATACAGTCCTAACCTGGAACATGAGAACTAGCCCTGCTGCGTACACCAAGGTCTTCCAGACACTTGGCACCTACGAGCTCTTACATCAGGATTCTCCTCTCACATATGCTCAGCAAACGGAAAGCATGGCTGTAGTGATAAAAACAGGACAAGTGGAAAGTTCTCATGTAGTTTTGACACTAAGGAGATTCTGTCAGAGCTACTCACACTACATCGCTCTAATACATTGCTGTGAAAGCTGAGAGCAAGGAAGGAGACCTAACCTTGTCTTTGCACCCTTGCAGGCATAAGTTTAAAATCAGTATTTCCCCTTTTTAGGGGGGAAATGTCCCCTTTTTAGGACACGTCTCAGTTATAGACAGGTGAAGCTGAGTCTCATTTTCATGTTCGTGCCTGTGCCAAATTGCCCTGCAGATGGTTGGTTGCTGCCATGGGGACTGCACACCTTGTGGCACGTACTTCCCCCGTCCTCGGCTGGAGCGTGAGGAGTTGCTGTTCTTGCCACATCGGTACAATGGACGTCTCTCACTGAGCTGGTGTCCACGCTGTGTGAATGAGGTCAGTTCTCATGGCAACCACACTTTATCCGCAGAAACGTGCATTGTTTTCTAACACTTTCCCCTTCTGTGTAGAAATGATGTAAAATCCAAGGGGGCAGAAGAGTAAGAAAGAAACCTAATTGGCATGCAAGCGGCAAACGCTGTGACACGTATTTACCTTTCACGCTGATCACTATTGTTTCACAAATTTTTAAGCAGCCCAAAGTTTTATGAGATGAGGCGTATGTTAAGAATACTCCATTGGGGTTGCTCAGCAGCTTGCCCATACAATAGGTTTTTTTATTTAGACAGAAATCAAGTTGACACAGGATTAGGTGTGGCAAAACCCAACAGCTATATTGCTGCGTGCCTCGGGATTATTCCGGTCACTTCCTGCCTCCCTCCTTTCCTTCCCTTCCCTCCTTCTCCATTTTGAGGAAGCTTGTAGGGGCGAGGGTGATCCCACGGGAGGTTGGGAAGGAGAGGAAGTGCTCTGTTGGTGGGGATGGACAGAGCTCCCTGCTCCTGCCCCTGCCAGCAGGGGATTAGGTGGCACAACGGTGACTGTGACAGCGCTACGGCTGTAACATGGGAATTCTCCGCTGATGGTGTAAGGTTATGTTAAATCTCCTTTGCAGAACTAGCAGCGGGTCGAGTTGTTTTTTTTTTCCCCAGATTTCAAAACCTTTTGAATGGGAGAAAGACGCCCCCCGTGCTTTCAATGGCATTTTCACTCCTTTAAAAGGGAGCAAAGACTTGGCCTCAGCCTAATAAAAACATTTACCTTGATTACACGAACCTCCTCAGTTTTGCCAGCCTAAGCATCCTACAACTCCTCAGACCATGAAGTAGGACTGCTGCCAGGAAAAAAGCGCTGGGAGGCTACAGACAGCGCTGCTCTCAGCGGCGTGGCATGGCTCCCTCCGAGAGGGCAGAGCCGGCTGTAAAAGCTCTTGCTCTTGTACCTTAACGCAATTTCTAGCCTCGTGACCTTTATTGATGCCTTAGCGGATTGCTCTCCACCCTTCGTATGGTATTCGTAAAGTTAGTGTCAGGTACTCTGAGTCTACCAGCAAGATTGATCACAAACCCTATAATTAAAATATTAGTTAGTAAAAACTGTAAAGTACTATATCTATTTTAGATTATTACCTTCTTTGTTGTCTTGGGGGTCACTGTAGATAGAAGCCAGGGTAAACAAGGAGAAAATGACAAAAGCCAGCAAGATGAAAGCTACTTCAAGGTTTGTAAAGGGCAGCTCCATGAACTGTTACTGCTTCGCCTAGGAAAAAGAGTAAAGATTTACTCGGCTGGCTGTGGAAAGGGACTGCTCTCAATAGAGTAGTTACGTCTTTCGTCAGAAGGATACTAGATCCTGGTCAAACTGGTTGAGTAACTTTAGCAGGTAAGGAAACTACTGCTGGCTCATACAAGAATTCAAGCCCTTTTTACTGAGGCGGATGTAGTATGTACGTTCCTCTAGGGGATATTTACAGCAGTTATTAAAGTAAAGTTACACTTCACTGAGTGTCTATATCTATCTGTATCCTGTATTTATTTTACATATATTTACATGTGATGCATTTAATAACAGGAACATATTTGGACTCTGAAAGAGTAGTAAATAAATCCTTATTAAAACAAAAAGTATCTGTAAAGATCTGTAGGAAAGCATAGATTTTCTTAACAGTAAGGATCCTAGTATGTAAAACGTCTACCTTCTGTGTAATGGAAAGTTTAACATATATGAGGGAAAGTCCCAACATTACAACCAAATTACAAATCAAATCCCAATCAATAGTTAGTCCAGGGATTCTGAATGGAAATTTAAAGTGTTCGGTTGCTCACAGGATTTAGCTCTAAAAAGCAGTCTCCCTGAAATCTCAAAACCCAGGAGTCCAATACATTTGTACAGAGAAGTTGAGAGAAATCAAAAGCATGTAAAAAAAATGAAAACAGCTTGCAGGAAATAAAGGGAAGCCGGCACTTACTGATTGCCAGGAATTTGTATGTACATTCCATTGGGATTTCTTCAAAATCATCACAGTTCTAGAAAACGATTCAGTATCGTGGACCGAATTAATCACTTACAGCTAGAAGGATCTAATATAGTGTGGTTCCCTGACGCTTTTCAGTTGCTGCCTCGTGGGTGGCAGGTACAGTCCACATCAGACTAGAGAGTGGGGAAAGTGGAAGGAGAAGGCACAGCTCAATGAGTCTTTTTTTCTTGTACCTGTCTTCAGGATGCTGGCAATCTGCGAGCAAACCGAAGCAACAGAAGCTGTATCGATGCCATTGGGGCAGTCGAGACCGAAGTTTGTATGTTGTAAATCATGTTGGATTTTAAGTCCTAGTAAAATATTAACATAACTGTAAACAAGACTAACTAGTATAAGAAAGAAACCCGGCTCAGTAAACGTGGCAGCACGAATTTTGAAATTCAGATCCATACTGATATAAGCAATAATTATTGGAATGATGCGGCTATGTTAGCAAGAACCAAACCTGTATAGATGCAACTTACATGAAAAATCGTCCTTCTGAAAGATCTTTCTGATCACTTTGTCAGGATTTTTTTTATTTGCTGTAAAGTCTTGGTCTGAAAAATACAAATACCATTTATACAAACTAAGGCATCGGTCACCCCTGATTGTATTAGCTACATGTTAATTAAAGGGGATTACTAAACTGTAATTTTTAAATATTCTGATTATTCTGTTATTTAAAAATATCAAATATTTTGACATTGCTATTTTTGAGTTCTGGTCTTTTGTACGGTGATATAAGCAGGAATATTTCCACAAGGCAAAGGAATGATGCTTGTAAAACCCAGTATCAATAACACCAGGATAAAATAGGAGCATGTAAATGATATTTTTACCTACATATCATTGAGTAGTTTAATATCAATCATAAAACCCGAGACATTAGGCACAACAAAAAAAAATTAATCTGAACAGCCACCAGTAAAAGAACTGATGGTTGATAATGCTTTTTAAAGCTGCTAAATCCCATTGAAAGTACTTGGAATATAAGCTCTGTAGCTGTCCAGGACATCACATTTTTTTCTCTTTGCTGTTGGCAGTATTCGTTAGCTAGCTGCCATACCTTTAAAAATAAATACAAGTGTAGCCATCTACTGGTGCTCAAGTGTAACTATCACTAAAGAGAAAGAGAAGTCATAAATGGTAAAAGAAAAATTAAAAGTGTTAATTCTGGATTTATTCTTATATATATATAAATCCTTAAGTCTGAACTAACACAAAACTTATTAGCAAAAATATGCATCTGTCAGAATAAAATTGTAATTTGACTTAATATTAAAAACCACAGAACATTATAATAAAATATTAAATCACAATGTTCATGTATTTGTACATTGTCCATTGTACACTGAGAAAACAGCGCATCTTTCTTCTTGGAGACCAGTTCAATGGAGACGTGTTCAATGGAAGACCAGAATCCTCTGCCTATGTCCTACTGTTGTCATGAAGAGAGAAAGTATGCCATATTTGTTAAAAATAGAAGGCTTGTGCCTTGTATTGAGGTCTTATTAATACTTTGAGAAGGCTTTACAATCAGACACAAATTCTGTTTAGATATCTACAATGACACTAAAGAACATAGGGGGTTAACCCCTCAAATGTGGCAACTAAAATGTGACGTTATTTGATATAAATCTCTAAGTTTGTAAGCCATATTTAAAGTTCAAGTTCCTTTTTGTTTTTCTAGGGAGAAGTGTTAAACAGAAAGATTAAGAATGAACTCAAAACCAAACACCTGATTCAGCATCATCATATGACAGGGAGTCTTCAGAGCAAAACAGGAGGTGCTAGTGGGTAGGATAGACCTAAATCTTTCAGTTGAAAAACATTGGGAAGGGAAGGTGTTTGTAAGTAACCACAGGGTCTAATATGCTGTCACTGTCTACCTGGAAAACTATGACAACTTTCTCTTCTCACCCCCGTAAGATGCATCTTCTGCATTTGTCACAGTATAAAGGTTACACAAAACCCTCCATCTTCCTTAGAGGCTGACAAGTCTACCATATGTTTTCAGCTGAAGGATACCCTTGTTTTAGGAAAATGCCTTTAAAAAAAAATACCAGGAGGGCAAAAATAGCTGGAAAGCAAAACATGCTTTTTGAACATGAATAACCTTTCAATATATGGGTTATTCACTGAATTTCTAATATCATTCTCCATCAATGAAGGCAGATTGTTGTGCGCTGGGTAGAAATGAGGAAAAGAAGAATGTGCAGATGTGGGAAGGAGGTGCTCGTGGTGAAAAAATAGAGACAAAAGTTGATAGCCTTGTAGAGAAATTGGACTAGCCTTCATCATTACTATGTGTTTACAGGGACCTTGTCAAAAATTACCCCGCTTAAGATACAGCTGCTGACATTTTACTGGAGAGCAACGAAACCTCAGATCTTTGTAATGAATTCTGCTAGTTTTGGAATCAGATTAACTTGGAAAAAGATAGGGAAGTCAAGACGATTTTTGAAAGGTTGTTAAAAGGTTTGTATTGAAGTGTATATATATCTATGTATATGTGTGTGTATATATGTCTTTATAACACACTAAAACTAGACGACACTTACAGAATGTTCAGTTGCAGCCAAAACCAGATAATAATAGTGTATCTCGTGATTTACCAGTTTACCAGGTGGGGGAAATGGAGTCAGCACCAACCAAAGCTGGCATTTGATGGCTGTGCAATGTTCCTTTCCCCAGCTTTTTCAAATAAATGTGTATGAAAAGTAGTTCAATGACCAGATTCCTCAGACTTTTACTTTCCAGGTTAAATTCTGGCCCCACTGGAATCTTTAGAAAGCTGATCCATTACACTGGTGTGGCCTGGATTTCACGAACACTGTAACAAGTTCCTCCACAAATACGTTTGTTGACTTGTGTGGGATGACTGAGAAAATAAGGAACTAACCGTCAGGACTACACGTATATATCATGGCCTTAGAAAAGATGAAAGAAAAATCTGAGACTGAAAAGAAAAGAAAAATCCAGCATTTCTCCAAGCAGGACTTATAAGAGGTTAGTCAAAGACAGAATGGAGATTAGAATAAGAACTCAGTGGGAGCTGGACAGAATTAAATCCATAATTTGAAGTCTTACTTTTTCTTTTTTTCTTTTTCTTTTTTTTTTAAATCTATGCACTTTTTTTTTCTACTCTAGATTGCTTCTTGTCAATAAAAATATTATTCATTTTCTTTAGGAATGATCAAGTAAGATTGTAGGAAAAGTTGAATATGGGACAGGTAGAAAATATAAAGCAAACATATATTCTGCATACCTAGCTGCCTGTTCCCGTCACCGGAAAGAATGCTGCCAAGGAAGCGGAACTATCCTTCATGACAGTGCTTGTAGTTAATGTAAGTTCTTACTGGTTTTGCAGAGGCACTTCCTTATCCATTGCTGCTGCTGTCATTGGTGGTGTCGATCACTTCTGAAACCAAACAGTGGACCTGACCCCGTAGAGAGTATACTCAACCCAATGAAGTGTCAGAAAATGAGGAAAGGCAGTATCCAAACTTTAAAAATGTTCTGCTTTAATTAAAATCCAGCTTTGTAACTGACAGAAATTATTTGATCTCATAAAAATGGTTGACTAAACCAAATAAAGTGCAAGGGTCAAAAAGTGACGTATGAAAGTGTAATGTCTACAGCTTCCATCCAGTGATTGTTCCTATTGCTGATAACATGAGGTACCTACTTTACACAGGCCAAGTAAAGCAAATATGAGCTTTGTAAGATATTAACTTCAGTTATTTGTCTTAATGCAGTGGAACATATATAATTGGTCTCTATATTTCTAGTTGTTCTGAATTTTTTACATGCGTCGCATAATAAAATTATGCTACACTGCCATTTCTTGAGAAAGACACATGTGAATGTGGCCTTCTTTGCTTTAAAGTAACAAATACTGTGTTATGAGAGTAATATTATTCATAAACCTACTGTATTTTGTTTGCTATAAACAAGTCCTTAAGTTTTTATCATTAAAAAAACAGTAATAAAAGTCAGGCCACGTATTAAAAAAAGAGTTCACACACTGAAGGGAATGGATCTGAGGCAGATTCTGCTAAAACGTTTTTTGGAGCACCACCATTAAAGGCATTAAATGATTTGTTAGTTGTTACTGTTTTTCCACCCTTTGTTGCTTTTAAGCTGTCATGCAATTCTGTTTCTTGGCAGGTCTTTCAATTTGCTAAATATTGAAAAGCTGACTCCGTGCTATGACTTCATCTGTTGCAAATTAGCATCATTTGCTAACTTGAAAATGGTGAAGATCTGATGAGCAGCTTCTTCAGTGAATTATAACCTGCCAAGTCACGTGCTGTGGTGGGCTGGGTATCCTAATAAAAGAGTTTATCTATTTAAATCTGCTTGGCTGTTCAGGCATCATGGCTATATCTACAACTAAATCAGATACAGAGGAAAAGGTAAGAGAGGGGCTGTGGAAGGAACAGCCAGAGTAGGAAAAAAAAGAAATTGCCAGAGGAATAAATAAGTGTCAGCGTGCACAGTGTGTGTATATTGAAGAGGATAAGGACAGCCTTTGGACTTAGATATCTGTAACTCCCTAGTTATCTCAGTATATCCTAAGTTCATAGTGGGTATGTTCTAGTCTCTTGTTTGCTGAATCTGCTCATTTTATTTCCTTAATTTGTATTCTAAGCTAAGCGAAGTATAACTTAAACCAGATATATTAGCTGTGAAAAATGCAATAAGGTATAACTTTTTTATGGTATACTGAAAAATAACTAGTTCAATATAAGCTAAGGCATTTGCTCCCTTCATAGAGTTTGGCTTTATTAACAATTGTATAAAAAATGGGATGCTATGGAGATTAATTCGAGCTTTCTCTCTAGGCTTTGCTGAGGAATTTTCTTGAAGAATGCTCAGTTTACAGCATACGTCCTTCTTCATTATCTCAGTAAAGAAATGAGCCAACAACGTTAGTGACTCAGCAAGGCCCATAAAATAGCTTTTGCTAAATAAAATAAAATAAAGAAGGTGGTTGTATATCTATAATGTTGTTACAAAAAAAGTTGTTGAAGTTTCTCTGAGAATCACTGTTCCTCACTTACTTTTGCAGCTAAACTGTATTCAGTTCAGGGGCATTTTCTGTTCATAGAAATTGTCAGTGACAGGTAATTTTCTAGCTACTCTTGTTCAGGGTTTCCTGTTCTTGTTGGGGTTTTTTTTTGTGCTCCAGAGAGAACTGTTATATCCAATGTCTTTCTTATTAAATGTACCTCTGTTTCTTTACCTTTGCTGTCCATATATTGTTCCATGTTTTTACCTGCCTAAACAACTGATGTGGATTAAAAGGCAGAAGATCCTGCCGTATTTTTTTTGTGAGATATTGATGACTTTATAACTCAGCACTGGAGTGAGATTTTGTTTGTAAAACTGAAGCTAACACTGTTGACCTACAGAAACAATTCTAAATGTGAATGTTTTTTTTTTATTTTTTTTTTTCAATATCAGCTTGAGATCTATTCTTTCTAGTAAACTGTGTGTAAATTGTGTGATCTAGGATATGCCAACCCCTGAAAAACAGTAATTTTACAACCGTGACATTTAGCACTGTTGAAATATCCTCTCTCTAGGGTAAACTTTGGTTTGGGTGTATGTATCACCCTTATCACACTACATGATCATGTGCTTTCCATTAAGCACCATGACTAATAGCTGTCGCGCATCCTCGGCCCCTTCCTTGCTCAGAGGTGAATTGTGTGTGGAGCAGAATTTGTGCAGGGCTTCCATTTGTTTTCTCTGCAGACACATTGTTATGCATTTCTCTTCAGAAAATTGGTTCTAGGTTGCTCCTTGAGCAGAAGTTGATAAGCTTTATGGTAGTATGTAGGATCTCCTGGGCTATGTTAAGTAGACTGACTAAACGAAACTTCGTAATTGTAAAAAGAAATCTTTCTGCATTTCTTCCAAGACCCTAAGGTTTAATATTTTTTTAATTTTTTTTTAAATATATACATAACTGTGGTCACATCAGAAAACATACAGGTCCTATCTGTGAGATATTTGAAGACATAAAGGGGAACTACATCATCTTCCATTCCAAGTCAGCGCTAATTATTCTTTAATATGAAAAAGATTGAGTATAAAATCAGGACCTGACTTTGCAGTGTAGTAACACTTCTAGCTTAGATCATATCAATAAGAGATGGTGTTCATCACTTCATAGGAACCATAACTCACTTCCCAGTACTCTTCAGCAATATTTCTGTATAATACTAAAAACTTAAAAGAAAAGGCACAAAGTAAGCAAATATAAAAGTACTGGCCTAGTAATTAATTAGGAAACAAATAATTATAACCAATTTATTTCAACCTAACTCATCTGGAGATGCAGTTGTATGGTTTGTGTTATCAACCGTGGTCTTTGCATTGCCAAACAGGATGACTGCTTACCTAGTAGCATGAATAGGAAGGCTATATATATTTTTTCTTTTGCCACACTTTTTATTTGTGGGACACATCTTGCCTGGACAGAGATTTCCTGTTTAATGCCACAGCTAGAATGCAATTTCCACTTGGGTTCCTTTTTTCCCCTTCTGTTTTCTCACAGTTGTCTAGGATGTGATTTTTCTCACAAAAACTTTGAAACTGAGAACATTTCACAGCAAGGAAAACTCTGAAGGTATTTAACCACTTGGAATGCACATTTACAGATACCTTTTCAAACTCACAGGCATATCCATATCCAATGCAAATGATTTGTTCCTAGTACATAAAAACAATATTGGAGTTAATAATAGATTTATGTCGGCTTTCATGCTCATTGTATCACTAAAATGATCAGGTGGAAAAAGAGCTGGTAGACAAAAGCCAAAAAGGTGGATTTTGGCTAGTGGTAAATGACTTCTAGTAGCTACTTTTTTTAGGGTTCAGTTTGACTGATCTTCTTATCTCAGTGATGTGGCAAAGACATAAAGTAGCTGGAATTGACTAGTAGTGAGTCGTCCTATGTTGACATAAGACAGTGGAGATAACATATCTGCTTCCTGCAGCCACAGCTCACAACCCCAGCACCGTTCCTTTGGTAGATCCACAGTCCAGTAACACCTGTATATGAGGTCTGGCCAGCATGGGGTCTGCCAACCCTTAACTCTCTGTTTCTCCATTACAGCTAATTGGATAAGGGGCTAAAGCGCCAGGTTGGTCTTTCAAATGTCCTTGTACACTTCCACTGACGATATATGAAAGGACTAAAATGTAGTTTTCAATTCAGTTAAGTGTAAGTCAAGAGTGAACAACGCTCTATTTGTGTGACTTAAATTATTTTAATGTATCTAATGACAATTTCTGAGAATAAATTGGACTTGGGTAACGAATAATGGGATATGCTTGCTGATTTGATCTTACAGTGCCACGTATACTTCTTCAGTTGAATCCCTCTTTTTATAAAATATTGTTATAGCTGTCAACACTGTGATGTCTGTGTGATATCTTATTTACAACTAAATCCAGTTCTGTGAAATCTTAAAGAAATATTTTTGAAACTCATTTCATACCTTTTACCATCTGGTCTCTGTACATGTCACTCTTTTGACTATTTTAATGGTGGTATTTTGCTGGTAAATGAATATGAAGGGGACATTATGATTTATCTGCTTCTCTAGGTGCTTAACAATACATTACAAAATAAATATACAAATATATGATTTCATATGCAGGATTATCTACTCTCCTTCATTTACTGCCATTATCCTAGGAGCAGTAGGTAAAATAATAGTTGACACAAACATACACTTTATAATTTTCTCAGAATAACAAAGGAATCTGTAATTACTGGTGTTACTCGGCCTTGTGGTTTTTATATATGTTTTGGTATCTCAAAAGGAAGTAATTCTGCCATTTACCCCAACAGAATATTTAAAAAGTTCCCTCCCACATACTCAAAAATTGGTCTATGGTGTTTTAATACAAATATATTGTATGTGTCCTTAAGCAGTTTGGGACAGCCTATCATTTTGGGCTTCCTTGCTCTCCTCTAAGCCTACCAAGATTAATGTGCACATTGAAATCAGTGAAGTCAAAATAGAAAGAGCACTCAATTATTTTGGTATTCTACTGTTTCCCTTTCTGGCCTCCTTTATATTGCATGGGCCCTGTTGTGACCAAAATTCATGTTGCAGACCTTCCTGGACTGAAACTTTGCAAACATAAAAAATTTGACCGAGATAGCTGGGGCTCCAAATTGGCTCCAGATTTTACTCTGCTGCTGAACCTTAGATGGCAAATTAATTTGTAGGTGGCTGCTTGCTTTTGTATCCCACTGAAGAGATCCTGCCTACCTTATGCAAAAATACATAGCTGATGATGTTTTGATATAAAAATTACTACAGCCAAGTACACTTCCAAGGTATTTTTTAGAAAAATCTGTACCCATTTGTTGCAGTTTATAGATAACCCTGTATGCAGTCAGAATTTTTGAGTTCTTACTATAGAAAATGGAACCGAATAAGCTAAAACAAGAAATGGTAGTAAGATACATAAAAGCCTGTAGGTTGGAAGAACAAACACCTTCAAATTTCTGTAGCTGATTTGTAACTGGTGAAAACTGCTCTTTTTTTCCTTGAAGACAGAATTATCCCCGTGTTAACCATTTGGGGGAGGCAAGTGGATAATGACCCAGTTTAAGAACATCTAGATTTCATGCAGCCAGCTATGGGGTTTAAATGACATTTTAGGAATATACTATGGTATGCAGAGCTCATTGAGAATGGCTACTTAATTCAAGTTACTCTGAGCTATCTGTATGCATCTTTTCAGTTTGGTATTTACACCGACGGTTTATGGTTTATATCATATGCGGTACATACAATTGCAAATGACCAAACCAAAGTTGAAAGGGGTCATAAAACTCTGTATTCTCACAGTATTGACATGCTATAATCGGCCGAAAGGGTAGTGTGTATTCAAGCAACCTTTTGCCCGCAGTATGTAATTTTCATTTTCAAGTAGTTTACATTTCAGGCAGTGGATAAAATTTGGCTTTGCAGCTGTCTACTAGAGATTTGGTTTTGTTCCTTGGGTTTGACCTCAGAAAGGAGAAACTAAGGAATACTAGAAAAAATGTTTATTCAGCAGTCTTAAGTTTCCTAATGCCCACCGACCTAGCTGAATTTCTCTGATCTTTACCTAGGGAATTAAATTAACTTAAACAAATATGGTGTTTTTTTTGTATTAGCCTGAAATCAAAGAGTGGCATTTTAATTATTATTAAAAGGGAAAGAGACAACTTGGTTTCAATCAAAGGACATATTTATTGAAAATTTGGTATAAGTAATTCTGATAAATGCGTTAAAGGAGAACTGAATTGAAATAGTTATTGAAGAGCTCTATTCATACATTTTGGATACATTTTGGAAAAATTCCAAAGATGTTGTCATTTATAAACCTTCATAAATTCAATTTCATATATTTATTAGAACAGTCATGTTATTGAGAGCAGGCTATTTTACTTTATAACCTCCTGACTTTTTAATTATTGCAAAGATTTAGGATCGTTCTCATAACTCTAGTAAAAATCCGTGTTTACGTGAACAGTCATATGCCACTGCATGTATTTTTCTTCCTAACTTCTACGTCCTTGGTTTTTTTTAATAGTTAGGACAAGTGTACACATCCTCAACTTCTGGGGCACCATTCTCTTGACATTCCCTAACCCCTTAGCGAAGCATTTGTACTCCTAAACTCACCGTCTGGTCTAATACCTCAGAATGAATCTGGATTCAGTACATTATCACAGGAGGGAGGCCTTATCAACAGCTTATTTATGCCTCTTATTCTGTCAGTGTACAAAAATATATTTTATGTAACTTCTTGATTCCATTTGGGAATGGAGGCGGACAAAAAACAATACAGACGCAGAACAGCCATGGGAACTCCATGTTGTTCCGTCAACGTTCCATAAGGAGTTATGGACACCGTGTGTTTTGTCACAAGTTTTGAGAAATACAAGCCCCAGAAAATCCTAAAATTATATCTGCAAATTATTTCCATAATGCTTCAACATTTGATAATTTCTTTTAATCCTAGAAAGTATGTCATTTATGCATTCAGATTTGAGCACCAGCCTGAGAGCTGGGATTGTGATCTGTCATGGTGACACTTATGGCTTACAAAAGATGGCTGGTCCGCAAGGGTCCATGTTACTTTTGGCATTCAATTATTTGTAGGAGTGATGCATCAAAGAGAGAAGATAAGGGTGATGTTTTACATATTAAACCTGTTCTGAATTGAAAGAATATTCAATAAACAGTCTTTGGAATCAGTTTTTGTAGAATATGTACAAGGGTGTAATAAAACTCTGACATTTGAGCTGTTCATAGGTTACTAAATCAAATGAGGCCTAAGGCAGTGAGAAGCGCACATAGACAATTAACCCATTATGGGATGATACTTCTGAGGTTCAAAGCTTGTTATCCTGATCTTTCTTTGATCAGCAACTGTGTTATATAAATGAATTTTTAAAAGGGATCCTCTACTGAGAAGTAGAATTTGTATCTGGAGTAGTATCTCAAAATCATAAGAGTCAAATCACGCCCCCCCACTGTCACCCTCCAATGTTTCTCAGTCTTGCTAATAAAACCAGGAGGGAAATACAATCTCTCTTAACTGCCTTATTTATTCCCTATAAATTTAAGTATTTTGAAGTCCAAAGTATTATCCTTTCAGGTGCTCATTTTGCTTTTCTGGAAAAAATTGTGCTTGACTTCCACTGAATTAATTTGTGAAACTCATGTAACGTGAAACATTTTGGAAGAGAGAATTATACTATGTATTCTTATTGGTATCCATATCCTTAGAACTAGATGGCTGAGAAAGGTGTGACCTTAAATTTTCTCATATCTGCATATGTGAAGAATGGTATACGTATTGTATGTGTATAAGTGATAAATAAGCTATTGAAACTATCTATCTGACAGAAAACATTACAAATATTTTTAGATAGCAATACATATGAGGCATTATCATTCTGATTTTTTTTCAGTGATTTTAATTTTTATTCTTGTGAAAATTCAGTAATGTCAGCTGCAAATTGTCAATGGGAATCTAATCTGTGTCAATTTAAGGCATTAATACATTCTGAATGATGTTTTTTAAAAAAGAGGGGAGAAATAGAGTTGTAAAGTGCTTCAAGAGTGTTCTGCAACATCAGATTTTTCTCCAGTTAAGTCAAGCTAGGAAAATTACTGTTGCTATCTGAAACAATAAGAAAGGGTGACAGCCACAAAGAAAATATTTTAGAGAAAGAAAATTAGAAAGAGAGTGTTACTGGCATTATCTAGCAAAGGTAACTTTTTTCACACCTCAGTGAATTTTTTTAAAGACTTCTTCCCCTGCTTTTTCTTTTTGATCTGCTGTGAACGCATTGAAGTGGATATATAATGCATATTCAACATAAAGACAGAGTTAGGTTTTCTGACACTTAGAAGAGGGAGAAAAACAGGACCACATGAAAGACCGTGGTGGAGAACTAACTCTTCTATTAACATTGCCTGAAGGAATCATTCAGTCTGGGCGTTTTGTCACTAAAGGAAAGAAAATCCTCAGATATTGCTGTATTGCTATAACAACTCCTTTATTTCTCTAGCATTTCAATTCATCATCCCATTTTCAAGTGACGCAGAAGACAGGATCAAGTTGTGAGATGTTTGACTATTTTACTATATATTTTATTAAAAAATGGTATACAATCCAGACTAACAGTAATACCAAAACTTGTCTATGTTTTTTTCCAGTGAAAATTAACCACTTTGGGCTAGGAAAAATTAGAAAAATAACTTTGCGCTGAGACACATACCTGCACCTATGTCCAGGGACAGTCACACACGAATCAGAAGACAGAATTTTACACATCAGTGACTGTTGCCGCAAGCGACGGAGTTTTGGGTAAGGCTGTGCATTGCCCTGCGCACTCTGTTTGCTCCAAGGCCAAATTCTACCATCATTATTGCCGCAAATCAGCATCTTATGTCACAAAAGTTTGAATCAAGTTATGCCATTACGTATTTCTCCATAGAATCAGATATCTGCAGAAATTCATCAGGCTCTGACATTGTCTAACAGTTCCACTTGACCTCCTAATGCAGGAGTATTTGCTTTTAACAGAATTAGAGTATTTTCATTCTGTTTCTAGTCAGAACTAAATCATTCAATTTGGCACAAAAATTGTAAGGCATTTTGCTTTGTGTATCTTAGCCATTTAACCAATATTATAGAATATTTATATTTACTGTGAAAAATCCCCATCAGTTAGACTTAAAGATCTGTTCATATTTTGAGTGTAATACATTATTTTTGCCTTTAAAAAATACATTTGTGTGAGGACCGGTTCAATCAGGGATTAGTAATGGCCTATAAAACTGTTCAGATCTAGCTCAAGTCACTGTGGAGAGCTGCTCTGGTTTGGTAGCTGAGGTTTACGCTTTAGCTGGGATCTGGCTCAGCTGGCCCTTTAGCAATAGGTGCTGTATGGCGTGATTTTTATATCAGTCAAAATTATAATGCTAGGTTTATGTGAGAAGTCAAAAAGTGTGATGTGCCAAACAGCATGTGCTGGGAAATACAATAGTTCAGTTACCTTTTGTACATATGTGATGTAAAAATGTTGCTTTTTGGTTTTGAATATTTTAATGTACTACCAGGGTAAAAATTAACACAAAGAAAGAAAATACTCCAAAAAAATGGGGTTTTTTTTCTGTTTTCTTATGTCTTATTGAAGCTATCTGAGGAATTGTTTTGCTCACCTAGGCACACTTCAAAATCACCCTGGTGCTTCTGAGTGGACCAAAAGGCCAGTGCAAAAACCATCGGTAATGGAGCACAATGACACAGTCTGACACAGATGCATTGCAGCAGCTCCTGAGGAGACATTATGATGCATTTCGCCTCCATATGAGGAAAATGCTAGGATGTTAATACGGGTATAACCTACAATATAAATTTAAATAAATCATGGAAAAGTTACCTCTGTATATACAAAAGAGAATGGAGTTTTAAAACATTAATAACACAGCAGCTTTATTTTTCTTTTCACACAATGTAAGCAAATTGAGAGCTTTAACTTTAGTGTTAAATATTCATTCTGACTGAAGGAGATTCAGCGATACAATTTCTTTTACTATTTATGGGAGTTGATGTTGTTAACCCCTGTTCAGATGTCACGACGAATTTACTTTTGTATTTCTGAAATTACCTTTTTTAGTATAGAAGGGCTAAAGACTACAATTAGTTGAATTGAAAAGAAAAAGAATTACAAATGCCTTCACTTAGGGGTAAAAACCATTTGGAGAAAAAAAAAATATTTTGACATTCTCAAGTAGATGCTGAAACCAAGTGAATTTTAAATAACAGGCCATTTTAGCTAATTTTCTTGTGTACAATTTTATATTTTCTACTTCTTTTCCAGAAGATACTACCTTTTCCTAGCAGTTTTCATAAGGTAGGAGTATTTGGATGTAAAATCTGGTCCTTTAAGGTGATGGTTTGAGGGTCAACTGCAACATTAAAATCCTTTCACCTAATTTTTGTGAATTATCCTCAATGGCAAAATTTTTGTGAAGATCTAGAGCAGAGAGAGGTATGAAAAAGGCAGCTATGCTACTGTTAAATCTTTTTTTTTTTTTTTCCCCCAGGCATTGGGCTTTATAACTTATATAACTACTACACTGAAGGTTTGTGTGCCGTGGAACCCAAACACTTCCTAAGTGTCTAGGTTCAGTAGGGCATAGGCTGGCTTTTAGCTATATTTCATCTCTTCCTATCAAGAAGGACAGGGAATGACCTAACTCCACCCGAGTGCCATATCCATCAGACATGCTTTGTTAATAGCATGGACTGCACTGAACACAGTGACGAGTCCACCTTTCCTCAACACTGGGTCACTGGAAGAGGGAGCAGTCCTGTCGCAGAGCAAAGTAGTGGCTGGAGTGCTCAACCAAGAAGTGGGTCTCGGCCGTCCGAAGTAAGTTTAGCTCAAAGTTCTGATTAGAAACAAGACTGGCATAGTGCTTTCCTCTCTTGTCACTGGAAGTTTATCATTAAAGAATTCAGAAAGAATAAATATGAAGGAAACTGACTCTGTATCCTCAAGATGAGCTCGTGATCTCTGAGGCTGGGCTGTGTCCCAGCCCATGTTGTGAAAGAAGTGACCTGTTTGCTTTGGCACTCTGAAGCTTGATCTGAACCGTGTAGTATATCCCTGCTCCATCAGTCTCCGAGGTCTAGAGTGGGGATCTTTGCTGGAGCATGCTATGGCGCTCCTCTGGCCACATCTTTCACCTTCTTCCCAGAGCATGGGGTTAGAATGTCATTGATCCTTAGGTTCTTCATTGTCAAAGAGTCAGGCACTGAGACCTGCTTTTTGGAGGTGTAAGGAGCTTAAGCTGTTTTAGATATGCATATCTGCCCTGAAGCTTCTTCTCTTGCTGTTGCAGTATTTCATTAGGTACTTATAATGGCCAATCTGAATAGAATCCCTAGCAAAAGGGGGGGAAAAAAGCGCCTTAAACTAAGGATTATAAATATATTTTCTTACTCCTGTTTAGCATTTTTTATGGCCTGACTGACCTTTCTTATTGAATAAAAGCCTTTTATATTGATTTAGCAGAGCAATCGATTAGAAGGGCTCACACAATCTATGCCATTGACTCAGCTCCACTAGAGAAACGCATACTTAAGCAGTGGAAATGAATAGGTTGATAACTTCTAATCTGCCGAAGATATCTGCTTATCAGGTGAGTTAACTCTTCACATCCACATAGCATGATAATTTTTAAAGGAACAGAGATCTATGTTGTATTCTTCAAAATTATCAATATTTTTCATGAAGGATACAAATTTGTCATTTGCTGCAATTTCTGGAATAATGAGACCATACTGTGTTATCACACATGCACAAAAAAGAAGGAAAGGTGGTAATGTTCCTAATGAAAGTATTTTATGTTTCTTTTTTATATCTGTGCCTCTGTGGAGGAGTTTTGCATGTGTGATGGATGACAGAAATATAATATAGATAATATAATATAGAAGGGCTGTGACCAAATGAAAGGAATGTCACAGAAGTAAAATACAAAGATTAATGGTAGCAGATGGATGGAAAGGTCTATCTAACTGTTGTTATTATAGTTAAACATAAAACATTTTTCTTTCAGGTTTCTGTTTTCTGAAGGCAGGAATAGTAACTCATTCCCTAGCCACCGTGATGCTGGATAAAAAGGTTTTTTTATCAACTTCAGATCCAGTCGATATATCTCTTGCAAACTTGCCTCTTGTTCGTGTTCTCAAACGACACCACTATGGTGCACAAAATTATTTTCCAAAAGAGTGACTTCTGGGAAGATCAAGTGGGAGATGCTTTTTGGAAGCTAGGATCAACTTGGCTATCTTTTTGTAAGTTAGTTTGAAGCTATACTGTGAAAAGCATCCTTTTGGAAAATTTAATTTTTGTTTTGATAAAGACTTAGTTAATTTTATTAATAAGATGGCTTGATCAGGCTTAAAAAGTACTTGTCAGGCAAAGGCAGAAATTAGCTGGACTGTGGGGCAGATCTTCCATTTGATTTCATTTGGGAATTCCATTTTATGTATTTACCCTATGTGATGTAGTAAATTGTATTTGCCCCAAAAGCTGTAGGTTAGAACTCTTAAAAATACATATATGTGGTTGGACCCTGTAAGCCACACTTTTCAGTTTATTTTTGGAAACCTGTCTCCAGTTTTGTGAACACATCAACTCCAATAAAAAAGCCTGAACAGTGTCTCCATATTCCTACGTAAATCAGAAAACTAAGCCTCTAAATTCTATCATTTGGTTGCCTACGGTAGCTACTAAAGTAATCTAGAGGTTGAATTTTTCACTTTTCTTAAAATTGTTCTTGGTTTTACTAATATGGGTTTTTCAAGTTATCTACCTATTTCCATTACACAAAGACATAAGACTTCTCTGACAACAATGAATTTAACTGAGGGAGTATAACTGTGTTAGGCACAGAAGACAGAAGATATCAAGCTCTTAAACTGTTTGAACGTCCAGGTCTATTTGGGTTTATGGTCTGTACAACCGCAATACCATTCAAATGCCATATTACTGTAACTCCACTGATCTGAGTAATTACAATAGACGAAGGGGGGATTTTAGTAGTTGTGGCTGAAACTCTGAACTTTGTGAATGGAAAACCAAATTTAAAACTCTTCATGCCACCGTGTTGAGTTGTATTTTCACTGAAGATTCCAAATGTAGTGAAGAGGACAATTTTCATCACAGTTAAGAGAATGGCTGCCATTCCAGGCCAGTATGTGGTAAGCCCATACAAAAGTCATTTTAAGTTGCGTCTTGAAAAATGGAAGTAAAAATGGGTTTTACTGTATAATTTTTACTTTTGTTATATTATATTTTGAGATGCTTAGGAAAATTAGAGTCTTAAGAGGTGGTACCTAAGTTGCTATGCTAATTCCCAATGATAAATGCATGCTACACTATCAGTTCTTAGGTATCAGAATGTATGTGGCCAGGTGACTCTTATACCCCAGGGTAGATAAAACTTCAAGAGATGATCTTAAAAGTCTCCTCTGGCATTAAAATATGAATCTCTAAATTATATATTCCTTTGCTCTCAAAAAACCCCAGCAAAACCCGAAACAAAACAGCATGAACTTCTGACTGTACTTGTCAGTGGACCAGAGATACATTGTATAGTAAGGCTTAGTTATTTAAAGAAATGAATACAAAGGAGCAGAATATAATTTCTTTCATTTGATTCTCCAAAAATTGCGACTGGTAGCAATTCAGAACACTCACTTTTCCTTCTAGTGAGCATGCTGAAATGCTTCCGGTTTCTAAAGTGTTTTAAAAATAAATAATAGGAAAAAAGAATAAAGATTTATTGGGTAAAATATTAAATAAAAATGATTGACCCTGCAAGCTGGTATCTCTCCTCAGTCTCATTCTACTGTCCAGCAGCTTTTCATTGGCTTCATGAGCTGCACAACCCTTACACAACTCTCTTTAGGTCCTACAAATAGCTTCTTTACTCTGATTCTGGCTAGTGAGTCTTCTCCATGTTGCAATTAAGCCTTTTTTTTCTCTCAGGAGTATCCCAGGCTCAGCTCTTGTTGCAGTTGTCCATTCCTCTCTGCTCTGCATACCAGAAATGCCTCCAAGCTGTGTGTCATTTTTGTTTGATTGTCTTGTTGACTAACCCTGTTAATATGTTGGGAACAAAACAGAAATATATTGAATTACTGTATACCAAGATGCATTCTGGAGATACTGATGTCAGATTTGAATATTTAGAAAACTGTAACTTCCATTATTCCATATGCTGTGCTTACCTGGAAAGGAAAGTAAGCGGATTGGGTGGGTTATGTTCAAATGAATGACGAAAGTATTAAATCCCTTCATGGAGATGATCTCTTAGCCACTGTCTTAGGTGTGCAAGGAAAGGCTGAGAAATACAGCTCTTTAGGCAATTGAAAGGGAGTTGAACAACTCTTCCTTAACAGTCATTCATGGAGGAAAAAATGCTTTTCAGTAAGTTAACAAAGGGCTTCTGAGAGACAAATATACAACTTAGCCCAAATTCCTTCCAACCGTTTCAAAAAAGGAAAACAAGAGAGTCTGTGTAAGAGAGAAGCTTTCACCATTATATTCTCTTTCTACCTAACGTAAGGGAGAGAGGTTCCGTATGACCATCCTCCTAAGAGAAATTGCTTTGCTGTTTCCGTTAAAACACACCAAAAAAGAAAAAGCATGAAAAATCTTTCAGAAGGAAAAATACTTGGAAGTCTGTCTTCTACTGTTTATTTTTCTTGATTTACTTTTCCCATCAGTCTCTAAAGGGTAGAGATAATGATCCTAGCATGTAACAGGTCGACTTTGGGGATATTTCTACCTCTAATGAACATGGATGCTCATTGTTACCATGGAAGCAGATAAAACCACTGGTTGAGAATATCAGCAGTTACCAGTGCATCTACCAGCCCAACGAGAGATTATAATGAAACCGAACAGTAATGCTAGAAGATGCTGCAATAAATGGTATCTGATTTGCTCTCTTTGTCTTGCTGCTCTAACAGGTTTCAGGCAGTTGTTCCAAAATGAAAATTATCTTTTGCAAAGTCATTAATTGTAAGTAGTGGTCCTTTGCTTGTGAGGACTTATGCTTCTGTCTTCCACAGTAATTCCTAAATTGGCAGTGGTAGCCTGGTTTATATCATCTGAAGTCAGATTAAAGGAGCAGTGAATCTGTTGCTATTGTCCCATACACAAAACACTGGCATGCTTCTTGGGATACAGGAAAAAAACCTGGGGTCTTGTCAAGATTGAAGTGCTAGACAAAACAGATGTGTAGGATGTTGAGTTTGAGATACCCAAGGATAGGTAAATACATATTTTGTAATAAAATAATTTTAGGTAGTATTGTATGTATGTACGGGCAAACATGACCCAAGCCACGTAGACACCATTGTTAATATAGCGCCTAGTCTTGAGGGGTGAAAATATTTGATTACGGTTAGTGATGGTTTTGGGGGCTTTGTGTTGTTTTGACTTGTTTCAGCGGTACTTCAACTGGAACACAAACTCCCATAGACTTGGAGTACAGCTGGAATCCAAGGCAGGCACATCCGGATTTCTGTGTTAAGTCCTGAGCGAGGATAGTGATAGGAGGTCACTATGGTGTCCATAACTTAGGTTTTAGTAATACTCTTCTATTTTGAATGGTTAATTCAAAAGATATCAGTAAAAAATATCTGAGGAAAGCAATAATGGAAAGAAGAAATTGAACAAAACAGAAGAAAAGAAGTTTGAATTTGAAATGAAAACAGAACCTCGTACTGCTTTGGCTGACTCAGCTTGTCATTTCTTGTTTGTAAGGTAATGAAGATGTGAGAACTTTTCCCTAAAGACATCGTGTTCTTTTTTTTTTCCATAGAAGTTATAAAAATATCAAGAAAAATCCAAAACTGGTCAGAGACCATAAAATAGGACTGATATAAACTCCTCTGTCATATTTATGGAGAGAATGATTTATTTAAAGTTATTTATTTTGGCTCTAACAGCCCGATTTATACTCCACATGTAATACTACAACTATTTTTGGATGATCCCTCCCAAAGCACCAAATAGTAAGGTTCACAAAAGCAACTACCTTTGATCAACCGTCACTGTTTGGAAATGAGAATTCAGTGCTTGGGCAGTTCAATATCGCATATCACGACATGCTGCTGCTAACGGTGTGGGGTAAAATGAGATTTCCCCCCCAGGTGTAGAATGAACCTGTAAATTATTCTCCAACTGAAATGACTCTTTTGATGTTAAACCAGCCAACTGATACTTCTTTAACTGTTACGTTTCTCATTAGGCTAGATTTTATTAATGGTGTCTCAACGTATGTGGGAGAGGGTCTTCTGTTCCAAGACCACTTTTAATTATGTATGCTGTGTAAGTGGAACATCAGTGACATCCAGTGGCAGCACACGTTAATCACAGGCATGAATGTTTCATACAGCTTGAGGGGAGTCTCATCAGTTTGCCTCCATTTTCTTATGATTTGGCTCAAGCTTCACTTCTGGGGAGCTCAGGCACATTTTGGCAGAATCACGTTTTCTGTCTCAAATAGCGGATGGACAGGCTGTTACTACAGGATCATTTGACAAATAGTAAAGGACGAATGAGATTAATCTCAATTATCAGTTACCAACTCAAAGAATAAGTCGTCTTATATACGGTAGTCTTGTGTCATCCTATAGGATTTTTATTTTTTTAAATACTTGAGCAGAATTTACCAGAATTGCCAAGCAAGAGAGAACCAAGTTTTACAGGAGTGTGTACGAGAAATTATGAATTACGAACTAGAGCTAAAGTATTATTTAGGAATATCCATGGCGACATTTTTTGTTTGTTTTCTTAAGGTGACAGAACTTAGAGACTTGAATGCAGACTGTAGTAGTGCGCTATTTAAAAATGTGCTAGTATTTTAATAAATAAAATTGTGTTTCCTTTACCAGACAACGGATGCTATTGTACACACAAGGTACCGCTCTCTTTCTATCAAACTTTCTTCATTGTACTACAGCAAGATTTTTACCAAAGATTATTCTGAATTCATTATTTCTTGCTGAGAGGAAATGAATAGTAATGCTATAGGATGTCAAGCTCTAAGCTGCAGTATTTGAAATGATCATTCAGTTTCTATAGGCACTAACTGAAGGCAGCAGGCCTTTTTTGTAGTATACAGGAAATACATGTAATGAAAAACCACACATTTTAATGTATTATTGGAAGGGTCTTCTCCTTGTTTACTGTTCTTTCTCAACGTAAGCTCATTCTAATCCTAGAAGGTAAATTGTGTGAAATATGTTTAACTAACTGTAGTAAATTTCTGATGGAAAATGCTGCTTTAACTAAGCTAAAATTTTTCAAGAAAACATAAATTCTGACAAAATTTTTAAGGTAGAAAAACTAAAGAAATTATTGCAAATTCCTAATTTTTAAAATTTGAAACCTCTTTCAGTAATATATTTTCATTTAAATATTTTTTTTTATTTCGCTTAAATAAATTTTAATATTGTTGGTATTAAACAAAAGCCATCATTCTAAGAATTTCTTTCTCCAGAATCTTGTTTTAGAAAACTTCATTCTGATTTGGAAAACAGAATGTCAGAACTTGTGTTATGTTACCTGTTTTCACTGTGTTTTATACAGGTCCCCCCGATTCAGTATTAGTCATTTGCATTATCTTCTAAATTTAAATTATCTTCTAAAATAAGAAAGTCACAAAAATATGACCTCAAGTATTCAGTTATGTGCTCTGCTCTATCTGCCTTTGAAGAATAGCTGATTATCTACCATGCAATGAAAAAGCAGATACGACACCTTGTTTTCATTAGGTTGGAATTCTAGAACAAGGCCCAAACTTGCATGTGCAATTTTTCAACCTGCGTCTGCATGGTTTTGCCCCTGGCAATAGGAGCAGGCTCTACCCTGTGGAGTTCCCACGTAGTTTCAGTCCTTAGTTCTTGGCTAGAGGTTATCATTTTTTTTGTAAGGATGATGATTTCTGTTTCTGGCCCTAATTTAGAGATATATCAGATACGGCAACATCCGCATCAGAGGTAGCAAGTCAGGACTATCTAGTTTTCTTTCTCAATAATTTAATCTGAGTACTGTCACTAGGACTTGACTTCTCTATTTTCGTTATGAGATATTCTAAACCATTTTTAATTCCACAAGAGTAAGTGAAAACAAATCTGAATATGCCTGGTAGCCCGCGATTATTCCGCTCCTAAATGTGTCTGTTTCTGCAAAGAGGTAAATATAATACATTCAGTGTACTATGCCCCAACATTTTATTTTCAGTTTTTATAACTACATGTTTTTCCGTAGCAAATTCAGACATATTGCAGATTAATAAAAACACTTATTTTTTACTTTCTTTCAGTAAAGAAAGCCTACTGTTCTCTGAGTTAATGCAATAAGTTTTTTGATATCACTGTAATGAAGAAGAAATCCTCTGACATCAGCATTAGATTAATGAAAATGAGACTATTTGATGGAAACAGAGAATATTATTTACCTAACATAAATTTTTCTTCAGGAGCGTTGTTCCAGCTCAGCAACAAAAAATGTGGAGAAGCTGCCTATGAACCCACCAGGAAAGACTTTGCCAGATTCTTTTGCTGACTCTAAAATATTGCACAAAATACTTAATAGGTTAATAAAATGCTTAGAATAAATGGTGCTGTGTTGTACAAAAAAATTGTTTGGCTGATATTTTTCTTACTGTGTTTGCATGTGGCAATGCTGGAAACGGTGATGTACCAGAAAATGGGAAACAGATCAAATTGGTTAATCAAATGTAAATTAGTATCTTTTTAGCTATCAGAGTAGAGACAAAGAAATTAAAATGCCTTGAAAGGAAAGCCTCTCATATTTTTTTCACTCTGTTGTTTGTATTGCAAAAGTATGTAGAAGCCAATCTAAGGAAGCAGCTCTATTTTGCTAGATAGGTTCAAGCTAATACAAGAGGTGGCAGCAGTGTGGAAAAGAAGGTGAAAGAATGTGACCACAAAAATGGACCGGATGGTTCTACAATATTTCGGTTTTTATCCAAGCCAACAGCAGTAAGGAAATAAGCCCGTGAAAGTTAAGCAACTTTCTGATTTCTCAAGAGAATCCATGGTCAGATTTATTCCATTCTTGTGCTATGAAGATGGATTCTCCTATTCTTCTGTGACAAATGACTATTTCTGCCTGTTTATAGGGATGGAAGAAGCAGTCAGAAGAAAAATTCCATGTTATAGCTGCATTTGACAGGCTCTTTGTTCTACTCAGGTTTGTTTGGAAGAGTGAGGAAATAATGCCAGATAAATCCATATGAATATGAAGTCATGTGAGGATCCAGAAGAGAAAAATAGAAAATAATAAGAAAGAAAAAACCAACCCACCCAAATCTGATGCAGAAGGTGTTATCCCTTCTTACAGAAGGTTTTTTCAAGGAGTGGGAAGTTTGTTAAAATGTTTACAAAAGTCTATATCCATCTTTATTTATTTCACTAAACCAAGGACTACTTTTTTTGCATATGACGGGAAAATCTTTAAAGCACGCCTGTCACAACGACTCTCCAACTGATTCACAGATTTTACTACAAATGCTTAGCATCTGACATTGTAACTTTTCAGACTGTCACTGTGGCTTCCCTGCTTTTCTTCCTACACTCTGAATCAACCTATATATCAAAAAAGCTAATTTAATTTTGAAGGGTTCATTATCAGTGCGACTTAATTGCTCATTACATAAGAATTCAATTTCTAGAATTTGCACCTCCTATGTTTTTCGGACTCTCACAATTTTTCAGGTTCAGAGCATGACCTGCAACATCCGTTTTCGAGCATTTTTAAACACTGCTTCCGCAAACATGAGCTCCTCTGGACCTTGTGACATGAGGGAAAAAAGCTGATTTTTTCCTCAGCTTTTTTCTGAGGAACACACAGCACAGCTGCATTCCCTACATTTTCCTGGGTGAAGACAAGCTATACCTTTACAGCTGTTCCCAATAAGGTCACCTGGATACATTGCTTCAAAAGCAAGTGGAAACCACATATAAACTCCTTTCTCCTCTTTTTTGATGTGTCTTTCCTGACCAGGGCTGTCAACCAGTTTCTCTGATGTGTGGATGGTCACAGCCACAGGTGACCCTGTCCTCTGTCACAGCAATGTGAAAGCTGTGATAGCATAGCCATTTTTATTCAAAGCTTGATATAAGCAGGCTTAATTGATTATTGGTGCTACCACAGCATTCCAGAAAATGTGACTGGGAAAGATGTTTTCAGCCTGAAACTCTTTCTGTTCATTCTAAGGAGGCATGGTGGTGAATCTGCAATTGTATTTATCTTTCTAGAGATAATTGGTGACACTATGAAATTTGGCCTCATTAAATACACCTGTCATGGGATTAGGTGGAAGTGGGGAAAAACTACAAAATCACATTTGGACTAACCTATACTTTGTCTTGAGTAGTCAAAATATGTGGCACCTGGAGCGTGAGAAGACCATTTTGCTTTCTGTAGGGGTTCTTCAGGTAAGAAACAAACAAATTTTTGATACTTAATAGTGCGGTGTCATATGATTTGTGGTTTCGCATTATCCGGGGTTTACCCTGATCTTTAGATGTGGGCTGTTATTTGAGAAGCTTGAACTACAGTACAGGCAAATATGTGTGGTCTGTGGAAATAATGACAAAACAGATACTCCCTTGTCTTGAAAATAGGCACAGCATTCCTTAAGTATGTAAGTTCTAATTTCAGAGGTGTTCTGGAATGTTTCTGGTATTTTTGAATGGTGATAGCTAGAGTCTCCCTGTAGGTAAAAGGGAATACTTTTGCTAGTAAATAGTGAAATGTATAACTGAAAAAATAGAGCTCAGAGTGAACTTGAAACCAAACATAAACCATTTAGGAAGCCTCTTAACCTCTGTTTGGTTATGGCTCCTTTCTTGCAAAGATTGCAAAGTAGAGAATGGATTTGAGAACTCGTTTGCGTTTTAATCCATTTAACTTCTGTCCACCGTATTTATGGTGAAAGGTAATTTCTTTGCATAAATTTGTAAAACTACCATTCTGCTGGACTTTATAAGCCTAACTTTTCAGAGATTATTCTGCAATTTACTTTCTCCCTTCTAATGTTAAGTTTGTTACAAAAAAAAAATTAGCCTAAAAATAACTTTTTTTTAAAACATATTCTTTAAAGACATGTTTAATGTGACATGAACCTTCGCCCATAGTGAACAAGCTCTAGTTCAAGAACGCAGGTGCTGAGCAAGATTTCCAGCGAAGCTGTTTCTTCTGAAATAGCACACCATGCTATTTGGCACCTGAATTGAGAATGAGGAGGTGCCTTCTCTGCTTTTGCTTCTCCCCTTAAGATTTGCTGGAGGAAAGGTCTTCTTATCGTACTGCCAAAAGGAAACAAAGACAGAAGCAGAGAAGAGACAAAAGCAAGTGAGGAAGGAAGGCTCAAATTGAAAAAAAATATAGCACTTCAATGGTTCAGTGCAAAACAGTAGTTGTAAATAGCCAGGGCTAGGAAGGGAAAAGCTGTTCCACTGCATGAGATGCTTGGGTTAGACAGCTGGAATAGGAGGGGCTAAATACAGTGATTCAGAGATGGAAATGAGAAAGATAGTGAGACTGGAGTAAGAAATCAGCAAAGCAAAAAATGTTCAGAAAGGTCAGAGTTTGGGTTAGAACGATCAGAAAGGCTCATTACTGACTTCAATATTCATATCCAAAACCTGAAAATAACCTGAATTTCTGGAGTCATCATTTCTCTGGTCCCAAAGAGTATTTTTACTGTATGAATAAGTAGTTTCCCATCTCCTTTTTATGACTGGCTTACAATAAATGGTCTACTACTGTAAAAACATTAAACTTTACTGCTGTTCTTAGTTCTATAGAATCAAGTAGAAAAGATCTCTGCAGTGGTTTTAAAATTTGCAAATACAGTAGTGAATCATATAGGTGCCAATATGGTACACAAAAGAATCTGAACTTGCAGTATAGTGTTTTGTAATGTAGATGATTGTAGATAAACTTCATTTAAAGAACACATCAAGACTGCAAAGTCAAACATTGGAAAGCTGCAGAATGCAGAACTCTGTATGAATGTTTATTTTCCTCTCCCGCTTTAATTATAGTTATGTAACTCTTCCTCAGGGCTCCTTCCCTTATTTACTGGATAGGAAGACTGGGTCTGATTACCATTCATAACTGTCTCTGTGAAAAGAAAATGCACATCGAATCACAACTTCGTTTGTTGCAAAACAGGCAGACAAGAGCCCCCTTCCTTAACACTTGTCAACTGTACTAGCGATGAAGAGACAGAAAGTGCGTGCGGGGGGAAAAAAGCTGCTTGTGATTCAGCAAGCCATGTTCTTCCTTATTCAGGACAGTCAATGGTACTAGAGCAGTGTTTAAGTTACTAATGTATCCAAACACTGTCCTAAATAGTTCATTCTTTAGTACTTGAATTGGATTGAAGACCTAGATCCATAACGTCTTGAGATGCCCTTACCAGTGAGCACAAGTTGGATATCTAAAGAGTTTGTGTCTGGGTATCTTTCCTGATTTCAACAAACGCTATTATTCAAAGACCTAGTATGCGCTCTGAGGCTGACACAGCTTCCTGATCCCCCATTCTCCAAATGAATGACCTTCTTTATTTACCTTGCCCTCTGCAAGACAAGCTTCCTAAAGGCAGATCTGTCAGAGGTTGGTGTTTCAGGGTGTGAGTATACAGACTTTCTTGTAGTTAAAATGGCTCTTTGCCATGAGATATCAGAGTTTAAATTTAAGATAACCCTTAAACACTTAAAATCATTGTCCCCTGCTCACTATGAGCCCCATTCTAGTCCCATCAGAGCGTGGCAAAATCCCATTGACTTCAATAGGATCAAGAGTAAGCCTTGCATGTGGCTTTAAAAACTGTATTAGTACTATCTTACATTTATATGTCATAACGATTCTTGAAATCCCACAGAGCTTTTCTGAACAAAACTGTTCTTAAAAAAAAAAAAAAAAAAAAGCTTGAACAGAGCAACACGATGATACATAACCTGCAGAGCTGAAAAGAATTAAACTCTACGTGGTCATGCCAGTATAATGGTGCTCACAGCTTGTAATTTGCAGTGGATTCTGCTACTGTTACTCTAATAAAGAAATGAAGGTCGTCTCTTTTGAGCACACACGTGATACCAGAGCAGAGCAGGAGGTTGTTGCACAGTCCTTTTGTGACATGTGAGGAGACCATCACTGAATTAAACAAGCAGCCACAGGTACCTCAGTAACCATGCTGTGGACAGTGGCACCATCTCTCAGCCAGTGTTATGTACCTACACTGGTCTGCGGCTTCCGTAAGCTCCTTAGGAACTGGAGCACATTTGGAGGCTTAGGATTTTGTGGTGACATATATTGAGAGAGGATGAAAATTCCTAATGCACTGCAAAACTGAAGGGAATGTCAATGTGGTGACTTTCACTGAGAGAGAGGTTTAGTATCTCAGCTAAAATAAAACGGTGAAAAGTAATGGAAAAATATGAAGGTCCCAAAGTTTAATTGATTTTCAGTATAATCAGAACTTCTGGGGGGATTGCAGAAAAGAAGTGTGAATTTCTTAAACCTTCTAGTATTTTGATGCTCCATTTTTTTCTTTTCTATATATCCATCACATGCAGAGATGAAATACAGAATGCAACACCAGTCCCTTTATAAGGGTAACTTGCTTACAGAAGGTTAATTAATGATTACTTGATTATTAATACTACAGTCAGTCCCACCGATAGAATATCAGAATGTTTTACAGACCAAGTATTAAGTTGAAGTTGGGTATCACATGCACGCATCAATTAAGAGACAAAATAGAAAGTAACTGGACAAAAGGTTAATTTAGTAATTTCTATTGTTTATGCCACCCATGAAACCACATTCAGGGATAAAATTTCTACAGCAAGATTTGAACTCCTCCTCTGCCCTCTCTCTGTTCTGTTTTGTAGCATCCTTTCCAATTCCAGTGCATTGAAACAGAAATGGATGATTGTCCATACTGGTCACTTGGACTGATCAAGCTACAGGACACAGTGAGTTTGTGTGGGATCAACTCAGCAGATAAAACCTGTTTTGGTCACCACTACAGGCTTTATTCAAGGGCTTGTAATGACTTTGAAATGGCAGGGATTCTAGATAGTGCTTTCAAAACAAAGGATTACTTATTGATCTTTAGGAACGTAATAAGCATGAAACAGGGTTAAGTTACAAAAGCTGATGTATGCATTGTCTTAAGTTCAGCCATTCTGCTACAATTTAAATATACTCATTTGATCAATCAATAATGGGACTTGGAGAGATATTTTTCTTTGCTGTTGCACATGCTTTTCAAGATTGAGTCCCTGATTCGACCTTTTTTATAAGGCCATCTATTTTATCCATCCCAAAGCCTATGCCAGAGGGTCTTATAAGATTCTGATAAGGGATCTTAAAGCTGGTCAGACTGCTTTACACAATTGATCCAGAGGGCATGTAAAAATCTCACTGTGAGTCTCCTTTTTGACAACTTGGATAGCAAAGAGTTTAGAATCATGGAATACCAGGTTGGAAGGTACCTCAAGGACCATCTGGTCCAACCTTTCCCATCAAAAGCACTGTCTAGACAAGATGGTGCAGCACCGTGTCCCACTGAATCTTGAAAGTATCCAGTGATGGGGAATCCACTGCTTCCCTGGGAAGATTATTCCAATGGCTGATTGCTCTCGTTGTGAAAACTTTCCTCTTGTGTCTAATTGGAATCTCCCCTGGAGTAACATGTACTCATCACCCCTTGTCTTTTCCATGTGACTCCTTGTAAAAAGGGAGTTTCCATCTTCTTTACAGCCACCCTTCAAACACTGGAACATGGTGATAATGTCTACCCTAATCCTCCTTTTCTCAAGGCTGAGCAAACCCGGTTCTCTCAGCCTTTCCTCATATGTCAGGCTTCCCAGTCCTTTGATCATCTTGGTGGCCCTTCTCTGGACCCTCTTCAGTCCGTCCACATCTTTTTTGTATATCAGGGACCACTGAACACAGTAATTCAGGTGTGTTTGAAGAGTTATTGCTGGTTTTCTGCATAATCTAACCTTCAGATTAAAAATTGTATTCTCAGAGTTAGCTGAGTAGAGACATTGATAACACTAGTTTGAATTTGAACCATATTATAGAAAAAATCATGACAACTATTCACTCAAAGTCACAATCATGTTCCTCATTGAGCTGAGACATAGCTCTGAAAAAAAGTCCACAGCATTTTCTAGTTCAAAGGTCCAGATGTAAGCTTTAGAAATGTGGCCTGTACTCCATCCCTTCATCCTCCACTCTCGCAATCCTTTGCACATACTGTCAACCCTGCTCCAGGCTGACTGTGGCCTCTGGGACAGAACAAACCTTACCTCACTTTGGCAGACTGAGAGCAATGTAATATCAAAGAACACCTTTATGTTATTCTTGAACCTTATGAAAAATGCTGGCCATTACCCTCTACAAGACCACCTGAAGGAAGGAATATAGACAGCTACAAGTACGCTGGAAGCAGTCGCTGTAAACTGTTTTCTGAGCACGTAGTCCAATTTAAAAGAAATCTTACTTAAAAGAGTGGTGCTTCCATTTTTTTCATATAGAAAACTTCAGTGCATTAAGGTTGAAACACATCTGGGGAAGAAGTGCTCGTGTTGGTGCTTTGGTGGATCCTTCTGAAACAAGTAATCTGCACAGCACCAGACTGTCTAACTAATAGCACCACAGCCTGGCTTTGCATCCTGCTTCCTTTCCTTAGGAAGCTGCGGACAATATTTCACAGGAGCAGTGTGTTTCTGAGCCTGAAAAGGAGATGAATCAGCTGTAAAATAAGAATTATTCTGGACAAATTAAGCCTCAAATCTTACTGGTTTTAGGTATCAAAAGCTTATGAACGACTGAATACTGAGACGTGGCCCATAGATTGCCTTGAAATCACCTAGATAAGGCAGACAATAAAGTAGTTTTTTACATGCATTGCTTCTTGCAAGTTAATCCCTACCATATAAAAGCCACAACTAACAGAGTAGTAGAGCATCAGTTAAATTTTTCCTTACAAAAAGCTGCCAGAAACTTACCCAAAACCCAAATATTGCTCTTGGCTCAAACTTGTCCCAGAGGGTTTTGGCTAAAATAGCAGAGCTTTTTAATTATTTTGAAATTGATTTATACACAGATTTATGCAGCTGGGAATTTTGCAGGTCTCTGCACCACGACAAGCAGTTCAATTCTGAGTAATTACCTCTCTTTAACTAGCATTCTGAATGAATTGGGTTAATTTCTCCTCAGTCTGAAGTGAGTGTTCATGCAAATATATTTAACACTTGAGACAAAATTCCCACTTTTAAAATGTAAGACCCGAAGAAAAAAAAAATGCTCCCAAAAGTTCACATGGTAGAAAAAGTCATATTTTTCGAACTGTCCATGGATTTCCTGGAAAAACTAATTGCCCTTTTTCATTGGAATAAATGTTAAGTATACTGGATACACATTTCTGAGATAAAGTTTGTCTGATATTATATTGACATGTAACTTGGGAAAGATTATAAGCAAAAAGAATATCTGGATGGAGACAGTACTTATTTTACTTATATACTTTGACCTATTTAAAATCTGACTTCAGAACAGAGTTCAGCACAGGTCTCCTGAGAGACCAAGCTAAATGTGTAGCTAAATGTGTGGGCCACTCTTATGTCAGCGTGTAGCTCATTTTCACATTAAACTTCTTAGTTAATGAATAATAAAAGACCACATACAAACTATTACAATGCATTAAATGGTTTTTATCACGCTGAAAACGCCATAGTTTTGTATCCTAAAATGTAAACTAAAATGTCAGAGCAATTAGGAATTGTCACTGCAGCAGGCATATTTGAGAATACAAATCAAGAGATGAGTTCTTACAAATTCTATCAACAATACAACACTAAGTAAGTCAATTTCAGGGACAAAATTTTAATTAAAAGCAAGTGGAACGCACTGGCTATATTGAGAAATGAATAAACTTATTGTTTGACCTGTGTAATTGTAACTAATTCCACCATAGGGAACACAGTATTTGTATGCTTTTATCGCGTTTAATAGATGAAGATGTGGTCATTCATTTGGAGGTGTATTATTCCATCATTTTGACTGCAATTTTCCCAAGTAGCCTCCAAATTTGACACATACAGACTTTGAATGTGCATATTTGTGGTGATGAATTCTGCTCATGTAAAATTCACAGGAGGTGAGCTTGGTTTAAATGCTGAACACATTACCTGAACAACCTCAGGAGAGTATTTAACAGAAGCATGATTTGGTGAGCAGAGTAGAATCTGCCTTGACTCTCTTCTCTCCTTTTGAATGTAGAGAACAGTCTGTTCTTACAAAACTTGAAATATCTAAATCTTGGCACACTATTACAGAGAAAGGAATCACTTGCTGTGCATTTGCTAGAAGTAGCCCTCCTGTTAGCTTTCATGTGAAGTACCTTATATCCATTCAGATATAAACACATTGGTTTAGTCTGCATCTATGATTGCTAGACTGGGAAAAGGAGACAACAAAAAGGAAAAAAAGAAAGCAACACAGAAGATGTAGAAGTCTAAAGCAAAATCTGAAATCAAGCTTATCTGTTACCTCTGTCCTTTTTAGCAGTCCCCTCCACACTCCTCCTTTTCCTCTTTCTCTCTTTTTTTTCCCCCTTGATTTCTCCCTTAGGTATCTATTACACTTCCACAGTCTCTGTATATCTATCCTGCTTTCTGTACCCATCTTGGTTCTTGCTTCTTTCTCCTTCATACTCATGGCCTGTTTCCCTAGGTCTCTCCCCTCGTTCTTTCTTGTTTCTTTTTTGCCCCAATCTTTCCATACCTTCCTGACATCGCTAACCCCTCTCCATTCTGCTCATTTTCCAGTTGCTCTTTTCTGTTTCCTCTCACTCTTCTCATTCTTCTCATTTCCCTTTCTCTAGACTACCTTTTTGCTCTCTTTCCTCATTCTGGTTTTTCATTCTCTGTTATTTTGTATTGGGTCCTTATCCTTGTCTAACTTTTTCATCAAGCTTCTGTCTCTTCTCTTCCATTTATCTCCTTTATTTCTTTACCAACCCTTTATGTTTTTATTCCCAGTGCCCTACAGTTCTCTACCATTAACTACTCTGCTTGTTCTCCTCTTTTTCCCTGTAGCTCCGTTTTTCAGTAGAAAATGTCATCGAAATATGGGGCAGTTTTTATCAGCACAGTGATGTTGCAGACCTGATCCACTCTGTTTAAGTCATTTCCATTTCAGTGTATGCAGCTTTTTACTACTAATTCCTTTGAAGTGTGAAATCCATTGTTCTGGTAAAATACTACAGTAATGCTTTGTGGGGGGGAAAAAGCCTACCTGTAATGGAATGTTAACTTGCTAAATCAAAATCACAATGTCGGACAGATATGTAAATAATGAGATATTTATACTAGCTGTCACTCTACCTTATCTAGAAAATAATTCAGTAGTTCTTATACACAATCATGCCTGGCATGTATTTTGATGTGTGATAACTGTAAAACATTATCAGTGTCAGGAACTGTACATACTCGCGTCATTTTTCATTTTAATGGAGCTGAAAGTGCTGAGAACAAAGGCTCGCAACTGATGCAAATCTTCTTCTGATTAATGCCAAGTTTGAAGTATGTTGCGCACGAGAGAGACTGCACAGCCTTGTTTCACAGAGTGCGTAAGCATATGCAAAGGAAATTGTAGCTGAAAATGAAAAGAAAAAAATATCTTTAATGTTTTGGAATTGATTAGGCCTGTATCCAACTGATTGCAGGCATTCTTTGTGTGCATTAAAACTGAGCATTCATAGAATTTTAAGTACACTGCAGCAGTTTGCTAAATATTTGTTGTAACAACATTTTCTTTCCTTCTATTTAAAAAAACCCACCCTAATCTAGGCATTCTGACTCATTTTATATGTTTGCAGAGATTAAAATGTTGCTGCATTCTTGGAACATATGCTCAAACAGTTTTATCATCTGCTCCTAGTTTTCTCTTTTCCTATGTCCTTTTACTCACAAATGTCATTTATCCCCGTGAAGCAATAGGAAACCTCTGTTAAACAGGCCGTGGAAAACGATAATATCCACTTTCAAACTGTGACTACTGCCAAATGCATACATGGGAAACGATCTTTATGTCTGTCCATGCAAAGAGTCTATATTGGCTTGTTATGTCTTTGAACATGAGATGAGGTAATCAGGAAGAGCAGTTTGTGCCGTAGAGGAAGGTGCCTGGATGAGTTCCACGTCCACTGGCTGGCATGAGCTGCAAACCCTGCTCTACATTTCCTCTCCTCCCCACCAGGCAGCCAGTTAGGGTTACTCAGCACCCATAGGAATAAGACTGATTAGGATGTGAAGAGGTAAAGACACAATGTCAGGGCTGCTGATTTCTGTTACATTAAATAGTGAAGCGAATGTTGAGTGGAATGGCGGGACAGAATTCCAATATGTTGTCCTCTGATGGAGACAGTCCCTTTCCCTGGTGCCCATTTCAGCTGTAGGAATATCCAAATGTCACACAGTAGACATACCGAATCTTAGGAATGTCATATAACCCAGAGGATATATGTCATACATGCAGAATATTGGGAATGCCATATATCCCAGGGGACCAAGATCAAGATGGATCAGGTTCAAAATGCTCCGAATCCCGTCTTTTTTTTATATACTCTCTAGCACCAATTTATAGAGATGAAAACTTTACACAAAGTAATTATACAGTATTAGAAGCATCCCAATTAGATTTCTTAAGAGTCACCCCACCTACTATGCTAAAAGTATAATCAAGCCAAAATTTATGCAAGAGTGAATTAATTTTCTCTTACACTTAAACCTTCTATTATAGTGGCAATGGTACAGAAACTTCTGCCAGTTCTCCTCAGAGGTGTCCCAAGATGGAATTTTCAGATACACAAAATATTTTTGAGATTTAAAAAACTTGTTGTTTTGCCTTTGTACTCTATTTCTCAAAAGAGGTAAAAGTGTAATTTAGGAGGAATCAAAGTAGTGGGCATGGTAGCTTCCCGCTAGCTCAGGGTCCAGCTACCTGTGGAAGAACCAGGGAGAGCAGAGATAAAAGATTTTATAGAATGTACCAAAACACCTTTGATTTCTTTAGTGTGAGGGCAGGTCATGAACTAACAAGAGAAGTACAATTAAATTTAGATGGAATCGTACAGAAAATATTTATTTTCTGGCATTAGCATTTTCTTTCCCAAGGTCTGGTCTTGATCATAGCCTGCCTTCTCTTGTGTAGGTATGCAATCCTACATGGCCCAAGACAGCAAGCACCTTGCAGAGTGCACAGGTTCTTTTTTTTTTTTTCCTTTAAGTATTTTGTGTCTCTTTGGCTCTAGTCCAACAAAGCTCCATGAGACTACTTCTGTAGAGCAGTGCTGTAAGTTTGTGTCATTGTTTGAATCTTTACAAGATGGGGTTTTGCAAAAAATACATGAGTCAGTTCTTTCTCACACCGTTTTCACACTCATGCAGCAAAATTAAACTGTCACAAAATGTTTCCCTGCTTCCTCTGCTGATATTGTGTGCTATGAAATGGAGAACTAAATCTCTTTCTCTTTTCATCTGTTGCAAAGATGTGAAACACCCTGAGGTTCAGGGTAAAGATTTAAAACCATAAGGACAGTTTCTTGTGAGCTCAGAAATGGTTCTTAGGTGTGTGAATATATGTGTGCATGTACGTATGTGCATCCCGTGAGAAATTAACCTGAAGAAAAAAACATAATATAGGGTTATCTGGGTTCATATCTGCTTTGCACAGAAGGGCAGCCTTACACACAATTTCTTGTTTTACACAGATGCATGTCTGTAAGAGTTCTTATGCTTCCTATGGAACAAGGTCATGACTTTGGTCAGTTCTTTGTCAATAAAAACTCATCACTTCACGTTTTACCTCCTTTTGAAATACTTTCCTGGTATTTTTCAAGTGCCTTCTGCTATATACTAGATAACACACAGCTTTAAAAGTGATCATTTTGAACTTAATGACTTCCTTCTACCCTTCTGTTCTTCTTGAGATAGGAGGCAGAACTCTTCTCATTTTTTTTTTTTGACTTATTGTCAGCTGATCATTTCAGGAAAGTTGCAGTTTTTATAGGCACCCTGGTGAATGTAAAAATGTCATTGGTACGCTCTCCTGGAACATACCAAGTACTAAAACCTGGATATCCTGGGAGCAGCATTTTTGTTAGCTTATGTTTAGAGTGGTGAAGAATGAGGATAGTTGGTTTAAGAAATACTTAATAGAAAATATGTGTGTGAAGTACGTGTTGAAAACTCAAGTCTACTGTTTTCTTTGTCTATACATTATGAACTCTCTTCTGCTTTCCATGATGAGTCATTATGTTACTTCGGAATTTTTTTCCCCATACCTCACAGGATCCCACACAAGCTTTCAAAAAGTCACCAAGACGACAAAAAAAAGCGCCAATTTAAATAACATACCAGGGCTTATTTTACTCCTCCATTTGCTATGAAATCCCAGGAAAAAAAATTGTGTATGAGCAGTTTTCTATCAATCTTATGCTAAAAGGCTGTTAAGCAAGAGAAGGAAATTCCTAAGGATGAGAACATGCAAATACCCTAAAGAAAGTGCTGCTCTCTGAGGGGCAGACACTCGAACTTTTTATGAAGTTCAAGGAATCTTTCTAAAGTTACGAAGTACCTTGAGACAGAAACATCTTCTTGAAGCACCCAGACTGTTGCTAGGCAGAGGATCATAAATTACGGAATGCATAGATTTTCAGTCCTCACACCATTTTTATGTCTGGCAGAATAACTCTATCTGTTATATCTTGTTGCTACCCAAGAAGATTTATTAAGGTGAAAAGCATTGTATCTTTACTGAAAGAATAGCAGTGTACGCCTTACTATATATATGTGTCCTATCTAAAGCAGTTTGTATTTGTGCAGGAGGTTTATACAGTGTATTTTTTCCTGACTTGAGTGATAAATTTTTGGAAGACTGCAGGAATAATGATCTGGAAAATGTATTTTCCCCACAAGGCTCTAATATTTTTTTTTTTTAGCCAGTGGCTTTAGGATCCCATAAATGGTACAGATTTTTGGCAGGTATAAAACATTCCTGGAGACTGACTACTAATGACAAGTTAATCCATGATTAGATTGCTCCAAAAGAAGAGACAAAAAAAAATCTTGTGTACTTTTTTTTCCTTAATTTTTAGGGTTATTTTGCCAGAGGCTCTGAAAACACAGGACCACAAAGCCTTAAGATATTACTAGGGCTGGGTCTTAGGTGGTCACAATTTTGATGATGCTATTCTGCACAAACAAGGTTAGTTTCTAGGAAAGAACTGATTATTCCTCTTGTGCATTATAGTATGTAGTGAATAAAATTATTGTTCATAGCTGTACCTATTCCTGCCCTTTTCCTGTCTTAATAAGGGCTACTGAAATAATGAATTTTGTAAAGGAAGGTTACCTGGGACTAACTGTTGATAAAATGTACAGCACATAACTTGCATTGGTGTTAAGGTGTGGTGGTCAATACGGTTAAGTTACTTGAATAAGAACTGTGATTTTTTTTTTTTTTTTAATTAAACTGTCTTATTTGATAAAGTGAGGGTCATCAAGAAAAAAATATATTTCCCCACCTTTTACAACTTCTCCTATTGCCTTTTCAAAGAAAATATTCTTCTCTTGCTTAGGAATGGATCCTCTTGTGTAGCAGTTATTTAGTATAAACTACAGGAAATTAGAGAAAAGTCACTGACCAGAAAAATTAAAAACTCTTAGCTCTACAACAGCTGTTAAAACTACTAACATAGTTAGTAAATCCCTGGAGGGATTTAAAAGACTTGTAGACATGTTTTTTAGGGATGTGGTTTAGCGGTGGACTTGGAAGTGTTTGGTTTACGGTTGGACTCAATGATCTTAAGAGTCTTTTCAAACCTAAATGATTCCACGATTCTGTGCGCCTTATTCCACAAAAACTTTTGTATATTTTCCCTCTGCACACATCCCCCAAATATCACTCAGTTTTTGGGCACCATTTTAATTTTTATGCCTTCTTCAATGCCTGCGTGCTCTCATTATTACAAACCGTATTTTGTCATATGAAGCACAATTGTATTGAAAATACTAAAAAAAAAAAAAATAAACAAATAGTCACCAAAAAGGTCTTGAAGGGATGACACTTTTGTGACTAGACAAATGTGCTTTCTGTATTTTTCCATTTACCTCTCTTACGGAAAAAAAGAGAATGTTAAATAGCAGTAAGAAAAAGGCCAGATGGAATAGCTGTCTCCAGAAAGATGCTTGAATAGCTTTGCCCTGATGAAGTATTGCTACAATACATCAACAAAATGCAGCTTCTCTGAGGTAGTTGCTACTTGCCAAATACTGCAGTCGAGGAAATAATCGCTGCTTGTTTTTAGCTGAATGATTTTGGGACTAGAATGATAGTAGGTAGACTACAGAACTCTCCAGAATTAATTTTTATAAATACGGTTGATATGAAAGGCAACTGTTTGAATTTCAGACATGTTCCAAGTAAAAGCATATACAAATTTAGATGATTAAGCTTTTACATTTTTTTGCATACTTGCTAAGCTATGCTCCACATGCACTTCTCCAGCATATGTTATAGTGAGAGAAAGTCAAAGATAGACCTTTAGAAGGAAGTTCTGGCTTGAAAAATGGTTTGATGTGAAATTCTCCCTGGGGGTGGGAAATCATACCTGGCCTTTTAAACTTCTTATATTCAAAACATAGGTAGGTTTTCATACTTTATGTAGAACTGAGACTGCATTTCAAAGGGTGCATTTTACTGTATCCCAAAAGAGGCTCTGGATGACTGAGGAAATCAATAGTCTTGCTCAAAGTACCGATGTTTATCTTAATTTTGTAGCACAAACCAGAAGAAATGGTCCTGTGTCTTTACCTATGGTTAATTCTTTTTGATTGTTCATCTTTCCTTCTTCCATATTCATTCTTTTCCCCTTACTATGCTACTGCCCTATTGCCTTTTCCACAAATTCAGTGTCAATGATCACATCAGCCTGCTTCAGCCATGACCTCTTCAAAAATCCAGCTATTTCAGAGGACGGTTACTCTTCTGTTTCTCTAACCCCAGCTCTATTTCAATGCAGTTACAGCATGGCGGAAAAGAATAAAACTAGCAGAGGATATAATTTGTTACCTTTTGTAGGGACCTTAGGTTTTGTATCTTAAGTGGTCAGTTCCTTGTTAGTTTAATGAATATGCAAAATTTTCAGCCTTATAAATACACTTCAGTTCTGGACCAATATCTCATAAAGCATGAAATACTGGCATGATTCAGGTTGCATTAATTGGTTATCTTTGGGATCTTTTCCTGACACAATAATAGATTTCAATTTTATCTGCACCTGTAGTGGCTAAAATTCACCCGTGACGTTTATCTAGTCCTTACAGTCACGATACACTGTTTGTTAGGATATTGGTATTATTTAGAAGCCAACAGACTTTAATAATTCATGAAGCAACATAGGTCCGGAAAGCAAAAGTGTACATTTTGTCCACATACAGATCAAATATGTAAGGGCACTAAGAAAAAATATAAAGTTACCAGAATGCTGAGATTAAAGCACAACCCTAGCTATGTGTCTGATTTATTGATGCTTTTATTTATTTTATGCATTTTTTAATATCAAGTCCTTATTTAAATTCCCAGGGTAATATCTAAAATTCAAAGCTCAGTCTTTGGGTCACTAAATCCTGCAACTTAACGTTTTTCACAATGTATCCGTTTGTGGTGGTTTGTGTGGTTTTACTTCCCTTTTTTTGTTTGGGTTTTTTTTTGGTTGTGTTTGTTTGTTTGGGTGTTTTTAGAGTTTTAATACGCACCAAAGCAAAAATACTTTTCAAATACTTAGTGGATTTACTTTGACAAATTTGTACGCTGCAATAACCTAGCCTGCATAAATGATTACTTTCAACTGTGTTTGTGACAATTTTCTATAGCAAATGCTAGAGGGACCAGCATGGGTAATGGATTATTCCAGTGGGCGCTCACAGGCAGGGAAAAAAATGATGGTGAATTTCATGCTGGTGTCAGGTTTGGCTGATCCAGAAGAGGGCTGGAGAGATAATCAGCAGATTAGGGCTCTGCACACTAGGAACACAGACATTGTTGCCAGGGGTCAAGGAGCAGCGGGGACTTGCCGCTCTGCAAGGGAAGGTGAGACAGGGGAAGCATGGTAACAAGCGCCTGGGACAAAGGGTAACGGTTTTAAACTGAAAGAGGGTAGATTTAGATTAGATATTAGGAAGAAATTCTTTACTCTGAGGGTTGTGAGACACTGGAACAGGCTGCCCAGAGAAGGTGTGGATGCCCCATCCCTGGAAGTGTTCAAGGCCAGGCTGGATGGGGCTTTGAGCAACCTGGTCTAGTGGGAGGTGTCCCTGCCCATGGCAAGGGGGGGCTGGAACTAGATGGTCTTTAAGGTTCCTTCCAACGCAAACCATTCTATGACTCTATGAACACAGCCAGTAGAGGCAGTGGCTTCCTTGTAGGGGCCCCATAGCCACAGTACCCGACTGAGGCAAGTAGGTCTGGTGAGGGCAATCAGAAACAATGCAGTGATTGCCAGGCTGCCCAAGGTCACCAAAGGAAAAGGGACAGCCCTCAGCTGTGCCGTCTCTAAGCAGTCCCTGACCCCTAGACCTCCTGGAGGCGGGACGCTCTCAGGGTTCTGCCATCAAGACTGGTCAGCATGAAACTGTTAGTGACCTGACAACTTAATGGTGATGGAAGTGGTTGTCATCTCTATGCCATCCTCCTCTTCTAGCAATTCCACCTTCCTGTAAGCAGCTAATAATTCGCACATGATATCACAAGTACTTAAGAACACTTAGAATAGATGTGCACTTTCTTAATTTAGCAGATTAGTTTATCAAACAAAGATGCCTGATTATTCTGTCATAATATAGCAATGCAAAACCGATGTGATATTTAATCCTTTTTTCTGTTTACCTCTATCTTTAATTAATGTTTCCGCACATAATGTACCTGCAACTTGCCTATTACTAAGGTCATGTTATGAGGCATACAGCTGCCTGGATCACATTTCCTTTTTTCAGCTATAATTACTATGCTTGCTGTTTGTTAATTCTAAGCCTAGTTCCTGATTTGATAGATTCATTAATAGCCTTAATATGGGATTTAAAATTATACTCTGTTCTTCTAGTGCCCTGGGATGGAGATTATGTGATGTAGTCAGGAGACGTAAAATACTCTGTGTTTTAATCTTACTGTTGATGTAATTTCGTTTTCAGTATTCTTAAACTATTTGCCCTTGCACCTTTGACACTACACTGGATGCCATAATCCTTGCGGAAAACTAATGCAAAGTGTTCATTTAGATTCAAGTCATAAACCTCAATTATCTTCAGGCTCCAGGCTGTCCTTACTGAAAAGATGCCCCAGTTCTTTTTTCTTATTTTTTTGTTGTTGTTTTTTTCTTTATTTTTTTTTTACTAAATTGGCCAAACACTTCCTTTTAGGTTCTTTCACACAGTCCAGTTTAACTTGTTTTATAGTTACTTCCATTTTTCCTTCTGCTTTCCACTTCCATGACATGCCCCTTTTTTTTTTAATGTCCTTTTTTCCATTCCAGTATCTTTCACTATCCGTTTATTGAGAACTTCAATCTCTATGTAACCAACTCTTCATTTTTCAAATACATACTTTGCAAATCTAGAAGCTCAATTACTTATTTTTCTTTTACTTTTTACTAGTGTTCACAGTCTTATATATCTTTTGAATACAATGCAAAGCTCTCTTTGAATATCTATTTTATTGATACTCTGTCTCATCCTACATGTACATCTGTTGAATTAAAAAATGGCAAAACAGGATGACAGTGTAAGAGTAATGAAACTGTACATATATTTGTATATTTTCAGGTGTAGTAGGAACGTAAAACAAATAACTAAAGAATGTTCATTTTCCAGGTGCATAAGTAGATTGTCAATATTTTAAAAAAATGCAGAAAATTAAATTTGTAAATAAGCAACTAAAATAGTGGATTCAAATAAAAAAAAAACACCTTTTTTTTTTATTCTGGTAACTGGTTTTGGTTTGGTTGGGTTTTTTTGTTTGTTTTTTTTTTTTTCCCCTGTAAGTAATATATTGATGATACTTGGTACCATCATGGGAGAGAAAATTCAAATGCTTCAGATCTGTAAAATCCATTTTGTTCTACAAGTACCCTGAAAAGTAATAACAGTGTTTAGTGTTATTACTCTGTATGTTGACACCAGGAGTCTTTTACCTCCCCTAGGTCCAAATTACTTGCAAACAGTGTAATGAAATTAGTTAATCACTTGCCACTGAAATAAAGATAACGAGGGCACACCTGGGAAGTTTGGTATAAATGTCTGGGCTTGGATCAGGAGTGTGCTTTTGAAACACATCGCTTGTTCGTTCCCCCTGCTGAGCCTTGGCTCACATCTCACAACAATCTTGGACCACAGGCAATGAACCTCTTTGGGATAAAATTGAACTAGAAGATGCGACCTGGGAGCCCATATAATGCACTCCAGCTACAACTGGGCATGCAATTCATTGCATGACGTCCAAAATAAAACAGCTCTGGTGTGCAGAGTACAGCCCTCAGCTCTTTAGCTTTATTGATCTCTTCCTAGTGGTCTACATTACCTGCTAATGTAGACACAGCTGCATGCAGGTAGACGTTTTCCTTTGGAAATCGTAAGTACAATATTTATTTTAAAAAGTTCAGGAAAGAAATACTTTATAGGAGGCCAACATATCCAATGTTAGCTGCATGACCATACTTTTGTTCTTCCAGAATTGAAAATGAAGTCTGCAGTACCGTAAGCTGTTTTCTAAGCAGCGCTACGGGACTTTCAGAATCACACCTTTAATTCTGCTCTCATTGAAATAAGCTGAAACTTTTCATATCGAATTGAATAGAAATAGTGATAAGTGAAATATTTTGTTAGTATCTGTAGTATTTTCAACATCGGCTTTTAATAAGCACCAGTATTTAATTTTATGTTTGTAAAGTAAAATTGCTTTTTCAAACTGTTCAGGTCAGTGAAAGCACAAGTGTGAGTAGAAGAAGCGAAGTTCAGGAGGGAAAACAAAATCTATAAGTGGTATGTTAGGTTTGAAACAATCCCCGCATTCTAAAATAATATATATATTCGGGGGGAATCTGATCGAGATGCAATGGCAAGAAAGGAAAGTCAGGAATCTAAATTATTAACACTGTTCTAACTCTGTGAGAAGATTTTAAGTGCCTTGCAATAACTGATATTTTAGTTTTATACAAAGGTGTGGACTTTGCAGGCTGCTGAGATACTTTGCAACTTGCTGTACGCATTAAAAGGGACATAGTAAAAATGGTGATTTTGAGGGCTTTGTTCTTCCTGACAAAATGAGTGGCATATATAAACTGTTGAAACATTATCCTGCCAGGGGTGTATGGCTTGAAACCCCTCCTCGTTCCTCTTGCATCTAAAGGATCTTACTGACAGTACTGACGGTATTAATTTTCCCTCACTTTCCAAAATTCACAGAGGCCTAGGATCGGGTGGGAAAAGTGGCGGATGAGCCAAAACACTAGCTTTAGAGATTCTTCTTCCCGACATCATTTTGCCCGGTAGCCTCTCTTTCACCCGAGCAAAGGAAGAATTTGTATTTGCTTTATTTACAACTGTCATTGTTATAAGTTTATTTTACTTACTGGGAATTTTTAACTTTCTCAAGATGTCCTTCAGGATTTAATACTCATTCACAGGGAGATCCCATTTTCTTCCTGGTCCCATTTAAGCCAGGTCCCTCTCTCACTCAGTGAAACCATTTCTTAAAATACAAAACCATGTTTGTTTAAACTGTCCTTTAATTGATGGAAAAAACAAATGTCTAGAGAGTAATATGATTAATATGACTAATTTATTAAGTGCCCAATACTACAAACATATCAGAGACTTACGGAGATGGAACACGTGCTTTTCATTTTCAGAAAAATAATCTTAATTTTCCAGGTAAACTTCATTTTTTATTATAAGCACCATAATTGTTGCTGTATTTAATAAAAATAATATATATATAAAATTCTGGATTTCTACCTAAGTAATTTGGGTGCATGTCATTTCGCATCCCTTGCCTTCAGGTGAAGCCCTTGAATAAGTAAAAACAGACAGTTATTTGTCTGAGGCAGATCGTGGCCCACTTTTCCAGGGTAATGCAAGAACATGGGTAGGCACCATTTGTAGTGTTTTCCCCTGTTGCTCCATCTCTCCATTGTAGGATGACATCAAAGCTTGCTCTGACTCTGGAGTTTTCTCTTGGGTTGTTCCAGCATATGGTCCTTCACTTAGAGCTATGACAAAGTCACAGGTAATCTGTTCATCAGTCATCTTATTTACATTTTATACAGGACTAGTTGAAACACTCCTATGCTTTTTCACTATTATGGCCCTCATTCAGTACAACTGTATCTTCTTGCTGTCCCAAAAGGTAATTTTTAAAAAACTAAATGTTACGGCCATATGAGAACAATGTTTAAAAATTATTTCCAGTCAGTTTGTAAAGTGTCATTTGCCAAAGTTTTGTCTGAGTTGTTCTAATATTTCATGTTTCTCACATCTAAAAAACTTGTCCACAGATCCAAACGTCATAGCTGGATATTTTTTTTAAGAGAAAAATGTGTGTCCTAAATGTGTGACAACTTGATCATACAACTTCAGGCATGCAGATTTGCCATCTGGTCCTAGATCTGACTCTACATGTTTTCTGGCAACCGGTGCATGGTAGTCTAATGATAAATGGATGCAGACTAGAACCACTTGAAAGGTATTTGAAGGATGAATACAAATGTTTGTAGCTTCATATTAGAACTTGATCAGGAGCAAAAAAATTTAGATTTATATTTTTTTTTAGGTTAGGTAATCTTTGTTAGATTACCAAGTTTGTTTTTTTGAATGAAGGACTGGCAGCTACAGAATATCACCTGAACTTAAAAGAGCACACGAGTTCTTTCATGGTCTGGGGAAAAATCATGGTTATGTCGCTACTTCATCCACCCTATTTACCTATGTCTATATCAGTGGCATGCATGAGATAGAAAAAAAAATGAGACACCATACTTCTCTACAGACCTGTTGTAGGGAATGGATCACTTTCTGGACTTTTAAAAATGTAATATTTTGGAAAAATTCTACAGAATTATTGGCTCCCCCTCTGTAGGACTACTGAGAATTACAAGTTCAAAGCAGCTTGATTTTATACTGATCAAACGTTTTAATTCTTCAGAATATTTTTTTTCCTTTGATTGTGAGTTGTGCTTTTTTTCTGTCATGTGTTTTGTACATATTAAGTTTAAGATCTACTAGTAACAGTTGAAAAAAATGTGTAAAAAAAAAAAAAAAAAACCTTAAAAAGTTTCAGTGCTTATTCACAACATATTCAATTATTCACGTGTAGCACATAGTATATGATTTATTATGTCTGTTGCTTCTCCAAGTGATCGATGGTCTTCCTTGCTGACCACCATTTATCACTCCTGCATGTACCGCTTCATTCTGCACTTTATTTTTGCAACCTTTTAGATAACAAAAAGCAGTTTTAAAACCTTCAGGCTGAAACAGCAGTTCGGTCAAGACTTCTCACTATCATTATGGGCAAGACGCGGGTGGCAGGGGTGGCGGGAGGTGGGCAGCCTGCCCACGGAACTGCCCAGGTGAGGAGCAGCTGTCAGAGGAGATGAGGATCTTCATGGAGGCCCTGCAGAGAGGGGAGGCTGACCCACATAGATGGAGGGTCAGTAAGAGGCTGGGGTCAGTGTGAGGGCATGTGGAGGGTCCCGTTGTGGGGAAGGCTGGAGGCCTGTGACTGCTGATGGCAGAGGGGCAGCTGCTTGTCCACCACAGACCTGTGGCTGCAGGGTAGGCTTGGTGGCCCGTGAGAGTGGTTACCTGCGAGGGGGAGAAAGGCAGGTCTGGGGAAGCACTGGGGCCGCCCAAGTCTGAGACATGCACTGACACCACAAGGAAGTCACAAGTGGTTGTGGCGGGGGGGAGACTTGGGCCTGCAGGCAACATAAGGTCCTCTGCAGACCTAACTGTGCCATCTTGAGAGGTTTTTTCCTGGCCGGAGGCTCACATCAAGGACTCTGCACAGAGACCGCAGAGGCTTGCAGAGCCCTTGGAATATTATCTCTGATCTGTTTCAATGTAGGCACCAGTGACACTGCAGGGGAGATCTCAAGCTTACTGAGAGCATCTGCAAAGCTGTGAAGAGCAAGGAGAGGTTGAGAGAATCTGTTTTGTTCAGCCTGCAGACTTTGGGGAGGGGGGAACACCTAATAGCAGTTGCCCAGTACCTACAAGGAGGTCATCAAGAAGATGGAGCCAGGCTCTTCGTGGCGGTGTGTGGTGGGGGATGGGAGAAAAGAGCGTAAGCTGAAATGCAAGGTTCAGGCTGGATATATAGAAACCCTTTTTCCACACGGTGAACAGTCAAGCACTGGAATAGGTTGCACGCAGAGGTTATGCGATCTCTGTTCTCAGAAATTTTCAAGACCTGACCGCACAAAGCCCTGAGCAACCTTGTCGGGGCTCTCTTTACCCTCTTCTGAGCAGGAGGTTGGACTAGAGAGCTTCCGAGGTCCCTTCCAGACTGCAAGCCTAGGATTGAATCATGATCCTATGTACTGTGTAGGAGTTAAAACTAAAATAAAATCTCTGAAATGCACAGAGGTGATCTGGCATGTCAACTGCTGTTAGCTTCATTTGTCATATGTTGTCATATCACAATGAGCCATAACATGATATGACTAAAGCAATCCAATGTGGTACCTAAAATTCACCTCACAATGTGACAGCTCTGATGGAAAGAATGAAATCTGACTGTTTTTCTGGAAAGTGAGAAGCATCTTTAAAACGGCGTCTATTCTAAATTCCTTTAAAATAGATTTACTGTAAAAAAAAGTGAAAACCACCCAAGCCTTTTTATTTGCTGCAATCCCCCTCCTGCCCCTCCCAATGTAACAGGTTTTCAATCCTGCTTTAGCTACCATGGACCTTCTGTCATCGAAATTTTTGCTAAACTATTAAGAATGTTTTAATTTGAACATTTTATTCTGTCAGGAAAAAAAGAGACACTTCTCACAAAATAAAAGATTTCTCTTAACTCTGTGAGCTAAGCATTAAATAGGTTAACATTTGGGCTCCTGTCAGGGGAAAAAAAATAAAACCAGTTTCATTAGTTTCACAGAAATAAAGTTTGCATTTAATGTTGTTCCTGTTGAATCAGCATTACTCTGTTGCCAGAGTTGGAAAGGCAGTACACTTCCTGAAAGTGACCATGTGTAGTGTTGGATAATTTTTTTATTATTTTTTTTACGCTTAACAGAAATGTCAAAAAGACAAGAGTTCAGGTTCCACATTAACCTTTAAATTTGCTTTGTTTGGGGAACTGAAATCCTGAGCAACCTAGTAAAGCCTGTGTGTCATTGTTTTGATCTGTGAGGAGAGGTTGTAGGACTAAGGCATGGAATCTTGATTTCTGCCTGATTTCAGCTTACCTGCAGACAGACTTGAGTGCACATACCTTTTTCCTGCATGATAAGCTGGCCAGTTGATAGTTGCGTATCAGCTGGCTAGTCATACTGTACTACCCACGGCATGCCCGTACCCTCCTTCTTTACGTTAAATGGCTGAGAGAGATTTTGACGTGTAAAATATGCGAAGATTTTATGTGTCTGTCCCTTATCTGCGATGGAAAATGAATTTTTGTGCATACTCGTATGACTAAAATGCTAGTCAAAATACTATTATGTCGTCTTGTGTGTTTTTAGGTGGTAGAACAAATTAGCTGAAGTTCCCATGAGCTACGATAACATAGAACTTCCCCCAATAAGTTTTGTTTCTTTGTGTGATGACATATACGTTATGTGTATATTATTACTTGGATGTAATAGTGAAATTATCAAGATAGGCTTATGCATACAGTGGTCAGAATCATCTGCTGCTTCAGGAAACAGTTTTGATAATTCAAAGAATCAATGGACCCTTTTATAGGCACATTATAACCCATGCACACCAGACAGAAATGTTATTCACAGTGTTCTTAGCTAAAACAATCAGTGTGTACATGAATTTTCTTGTATGTACAGACAGAAGATAGAACAATAGTCCTAGAAGTATTCAAAGCTACTTGTGTCCACAGTTCCTCTATTCATTCTTTACTGATTGCACTCTGCATGTTATTATTATAAACATGTAAAAGGGGAATTTGTTGCTGTTGAACCTTCTATGATTTCTGAGTTTATAGGGAGCGCCTTACTCGGAAACTCTGACTGGGCTCTTACCAACAGCAAAGGATAATATGTCATACATTGTGTAGGAATGATGGGTGCATGGGATACGTATGTTTTTCTTATTGATTAGAGATCCACCGGTCTCAAGCAATTCTTTGACAATCTCTGAGCACCCACTCACCCTTTGACAAAACTGCATTGACACAAAACGTGATTAGTCAGCTGCTGCTTAGTGTAATCACCAGAAATGCTAATGCTTACTTCTTTCCTAGAAGACTATGATATGCTAGGAAGACCAGTTATTACTGTGTCTTGAATGATAAAGCTGACTGGATCACTAATAATGTATCCAGTCATTATAGACTGGATACATATAGAATGAATATAGACTCCACTTCTCTGTTTCTCCTTCACTTGGACATGTTGGTTTTTCAGGGTGGTTAAGAAGCAAGGTATGTTTATTGATTTAGCAGACTTTATTTTAGTATTTATATGTGTATAGTGAAAGGTTCACATTATAGTATGAAGAGAAACATATCCTTTAGCATTTGTTTTCCGTTTTAGTCAATTAAACAAGTTAGTTACAGAATTGATTAAACCTTTTTCATTAGCCCCCACAGGACTTTAAGTGCTGGGTTAAAAATATTTTCCTAATGCTGTGCCGGCAGTAGAAAATTTCATAGGTAGAGTGATGACATATGCATATACACATTGCTATGGCATGTATGTGATTCCTTTTGCCAGTATTTCATGTAACAATCAGGAGTTGTACTGGCAAAAGTTTTGGCATCCAGTATATAGATGCCAGTGCTCCTTGGATTACTGTCTAGTGCTTTGGTTTTATGACATTTTTACATTTTATGACATTTACGACATTTTATGTGTTGTGGGGTGGCAGCAGGGTACTCAAGGAAATAGGACAACACAGGATTTAGTCACCACAATATTATTTTAATCTACCTCTTTATTTTTCTCTCTCTCTCTTTTTTTTTTTTTTTTTTAAATTAAATTCTCTCAAATGTGAATTCCAAGAAAACAACTACTCCCTTGCCAGTGCCTGGTTATGCTTTGATTAAGTCGAAACCAGGAATACAGGATGCTGTTAGAGCATCCAGTGTGTCATTTAGTAAGCAGCTCCACCTGAGGTGAAATGGTGTTTCTAATGTACGGTCCTACGCTCCTGAACAGTTGGAAAACCAGAATGTGATGGAGTTTGGGGCTTAGGAGCAAGTCTGGCCAAAAGGAAAGGGCACATTTCTGGAATTTCTGCTGAAGTCCCCCAGCCGTTTAGAGCAACAGCATTGGAATGACAGCCCCTGTGACAGCTGGTAAGCAGATCATGATTATGCTCTGGAAGCTTAAAGCCTTATTAGCTGTTAGTCAGTGGCCACCCTGTTCAGGCAGTCCAAGGCAGAAACAGTTGTCCTACAGCTGTGTCCTCCATTTTGGTGCAGAGAAATAGGAATGTGAAGAGTGAGAGGGCTGCAGGGATATGAAGCACTAAAACTCCCACAGGATGCGCAACCAAATTTTCTCCCATCCCTGTTCTCTTTTTGAGTACTTACCAGAAAAGAATACTTTTAAATCACTGTATTAATCCTGGCAAATACTGGAGTTGGTCTGTCAGTGTTATCATTGACTGGGAAAGTGTTTGATGCTTGCAACTTCATGAATTCTAGATTTTTTTGAGAATATGTAATTAGGAAAGATTTTTCCAGAATAGTGTATTTACATTAGTGAGCTTAAAGTGTCAACAAGGCTGGTGGTAGTTCAGTCCATCGTTTAAGAAATTGTGGATCACACCTGTTTTCATCTGAGGCAAAAAAGCCCCACCAAAAATACCGATTAAAATTTTCTGATTAAAGCCAGTTTAGAAAAACACTGGAGAAATATTTTCAGAGAATCTCAGATGAGACGACTAATAAATGAAAACATTTCAGAGATACTGTTGTTATGAGAATGGAAGGGAAAATGTAAGTCTCCCAAATCCCTACATTTTTGCTCATAAATCTTTCTGAATGCACGCAAAGCTTCATTCAGAGCTGCATGATCGTTAACAACTTAAAGAAGACTTAAGGTAATTGTTAAAAGTTGTTGCTTGGAAAGTGTTAGGGGAGGAGACTTTTGCATATTCTGGGGTCTGGGTATGGCATTCGTTCAGTAAATGTTGTTATATTCATTATGAAAGACAATGCGAGATTCTAATCACTAGGATTCCTGGACAATATAGTTGAAAACTGTGAAGAGGATGGTCATTCAGAAGGACATACTGTGGGACGTTTGTGGGAGGCCATGATTTGAAATATTTTCTGTAACACTGTAACACTAAAAACACAGCGGTTTTCAACCATTTCAGTGCTAATGCCCATAGTTCACCAAAGCACCACATTAAATTCAAGTTAATTATATGTTTTTCTTTCTTGTTTACTTATGATCCCTTTTAAGTCATTATGACTTGTAGGATTTGCTTCACTGAAAAGTTACATTGCTTCTTGATGATTATATATGACAGAAATAAACAAGTCTGTAGCCTCAATTTAACTGCAAAAAACCCAAAAGTCTTTGGAAAAGATACTGTTAGGAATATCTATGCATTTGTTCCTTTTAGAAAATACAAACACTCAAAATTGAAAATATCTGTGGATGTTTCATTGGAGGATTTCTCAGGATTTACTTTTTAGTTAAAAACAAAAATGGAACCTCAAAGGGAACCAATAACTGCTGGGATGCTTACACAGCAATTATCGGGGCTAAGGTATCAGGTCCTTTTTCTACCTGATTCTAAGTTAACAACTTAAGTGTACTTTTTCCGTTTTTCAGGTGAGTGTGGTTATTGTATTTTCCTGTTGGCTTTTTTTTTTTTTTTCCTAATGGAGGAGTTTTGGAAAGACACTCTTATTTTGATGTGGAACAAATTGTAAATCAAATTAGCAGAACTTAAAAAACCAGTTCTGTGCTTCCCTCTGTAATGCCTCACTGAAAAGTACCCAGTGCTAAATTTGCACCCTTGCTGCCTTTTCAGTGCCCCTTCACTCAGGTGTTTCCAGCTGTCGTCTTTTTCCCTTCAGCCCACACCCAACATGCTGGGAGTCCCCTCCATGTTCCCTGTGCTGTTGCTGGGGAGACTTGGGCTGGTGAAACCTCTGCTCTGGCTAGTAGCAATCAGCCCAAGCAGCGGCTCCAAGCTCAGGGCTCGTGCACTGACTGCCCAGCAGGCCATGGCATACCCTGGTGGCAGGTGCCAAACTTACTGGCTCTTGCATTTGAAGCACTGAGAGTATCTGATTCAGCTATCAAATGTTATGGAATTTATGGGAAAACAGTGTCTGTGAGACCTCTGCCACCTGTGAAATTTGATTGGAATTGGTTGGCGGATTTGGCAGGTTTGTGGAACCATGCAAACCATGGAACCGTGCAAAATGGTTCTGTAATGGCCAGGATCAAGTAAGACATCTTTGCTTACCCTTTTTTCCCCTGCCTGAGGTAGTAGATCTGTTCTGAGCCATTTCCCTGGGTGATGGCAAGGTGAGAACAGTGCTGGAGGATGGTTGTCTCAATCCCACCTCCTCTCTTTGCTAACAATAAAGGTGACGTGGTCACAGCTGAAGAGCTGATGACAGAGCAGGCACTGCAGGTTCTCTGCAGACGCGTGTGCACTGGCATTCAGCTTACCCGGGAAGCCCTCTGTTGCGGGAGGGGTGGTGGGAGGAAGGAGGAAATAGCGGGGTGTGTGTGTGTGTGTGTGTGTGTATTTTCCAACGTGTAGGCCTGTAGCATCTGTAAAGCAACAGAGTTTCCTGTAATGGGCGATCCAGTGGACCTTCTCTGGAGCAGTAGTCATGGCAACCCCTTTGCGCTGGACCACCAGCACTAAGAGCACTGAGAGCCGAATGAATTTATGCAAGACATTTTTGTACATTTGTTAAAGACATGAAGGTAAAATTCAATTTGGTGTCTCAATTTTACACAGTCAACCATATAAATATAAGGACGTTACACATTTTTAATCTGGTAAACCTAGCTATAATTTGAGAATTTTCCTGGCAGTGTATGTTCTAATGTTTGTTCAGTCAGACTCTGTTATTAATTGAAGCTGTATTCAGACCTGTCAAGCAATGGAATAAGGAATCTAACTTGCAAGTTACTCAACCCGCTTCTCTGCATGTGCCTTGTTGTGACACTGTCTCGGGATGTCTCTTACTGGCAGACACCATTCGGTATTGCCCAGAACTTCTGTAATGTGAACCTTCTGTAACGCGACACCCTTATTCGTCATTATGATGCCCTGCCTTACGGAAAGACAATGACATTAGTCTTGACACCTGCAACCAGCCTGAATAAAGCCTGCCTTACTCCTAGATACGGGAGCTGTCATTAAAAAAGGAGCTCTGAGGTGAACGTACAGAAAATAATTTTATTTTTCCTGGTATTGTGAATGTATGTAGTGTGAATATGGGGATGGAAATTGCATGAATTTATTAGTTCTGATAATCTGATTCTTTTACTTTGTCTTTCCAGTGTTTTCTGTTTTGTACAGGAGGTAATCAGGAAAAATCCCTCTGTATTTTAGTTAACACTGACAATTCCCATTGACAGAAACAAAAATTGCAGTCTACTGAACAGCATCCACATTTCAGTGCAAAGATAGTAAGTCAAATCCTTGCGGGAGGATTGTATTTTTATGAGACTTTTTTCATATCTTTTATTCTCTTAGGGTCAAAGAATCATTACACCTTCAACACATAATTATCTTTATCATCCAAAAGTAATTTACATTTAACAAGAATATTTAATCACTTCATTGCTTGAAAAAGCAAATGAAATGCAGTGGTTTATACCTAGTCTGCCTGAATATTTTGCTTGCAGTTATTCCCTGTTATGAGCCAAAGAACAAACACCATTTGAAATCCCTAGTTTTTATTTTATTTTTTTATTTTTATTTTCCTAGTACACTTTAAAGGTTTTATACTGTAGTCAGGAAAGGAAAAGCGTAGAAAATAATTTAATGGTCGAAACCCCTCTAGTTACAGCCAAAAGGCTGAAACTTTCAGAAGTTCATCATCTTGCATCCGAGATAAATGTACAACAAAGATGTTTAGCTTCAGATCTCTTTTCTGTAGTTATGAAATATCTCAGCTATGTTTTTATTTTGCTTCAGTAGAAGTTTTGCCTTCAGAAGGGTGGGCGCCCCACTCGTGTTTAAGTGGTAGCTGCTTGGAGCGGCTGGCCAGAAAATGTAAGGACTCAGTTGTCAGCAGAAATAAAAGATGACCCTCTGTTTTGGAAAGCAGGATTTCTAGGTCTAAAGGTAGCTGTAGTGAATATCAGGCTGTATTTCCTTGTTTGTTAGAGCTTATGTAATGTTAAGTCGCTTGCTTTGACTGTTCCTTACATGTTCTGTGTGACACTGACATTGATTGTAAAATCCAGCCAGGATATATACGAGAGGAAAATGGGCAAGGGTGCATGCAGAAAGCTTCTGCTGGTTGTGTGTTATGGTTTGAAGAACCCACAACAATTTATTGTCATCCAGACAATTATTCTGTCACCCGATGACCCCTCCCTACCTGGGAAGGGCAATCGGGGAAAAAACAAGGAAACACAAGAGTTGAAATATAAACAGAGTTAGTAGAATAAGACTAAATAATTAACATTAATAATACTAAAGAACCAATATTGATCCCAATACCAATATCAAATATACGGGGATTATACTCAGCCCGTTCTACCGGCAGGAAGCTGTGCACTCCCGGCAGGGGACAGCAAATGTGGGACACTGCGAGCGCTACAGCTTTGGGAGGACAGGAAGGGCTCAGGGGGTCTGGTGCCAGGGCAAGAAGTTCTCAGGATCACAGCCATCAAGGGAGAGAGGGAGCTTTGCAGCAAACTTTCTAATTTCTGTTGAATGTGACGTTCATGGTACGAAATAATCCTGTTGGCCAGCCTGGGTCAAATGCTCAGGTCTTGTTCCTCCTTGTCCCTGCACCCAGCTAACTTGAAAACATTGAGACCTTGAAACCCACACGATAAGAGACCTTCCTGAAAAGTAAAATTACTGAAAGAGAAATCAATCCTGTGTCTCTCAAACCAGTACGTTGTGCTCCTTCGCTAACCAGCATCTGTTAAAAATAGTCCGCAACAACAAAAAGCAAACTGTAAATTGGATTCTAAGTTATAAACAAACTAATCCTTTTGAGTATGCTCATGTGCGTACCGAGTAGGGATTCCTCAGGATTCTTCTTGAATTTACCACGGAACCTGCAGAAATACCTTAAAGCGTTTACCTGAATGATACTGGGTATTGGCGTGCAGCGGAAGTTGACAAGTAACTTCAATATTAATATTTATATTGTAGTAGCATAGAAGATTCCCATGTAGCTGTTACTGACAGACATTAAAATTTCTGTCTCCACTATTTTACAGACTAAGTACCAGATGGTGGGATCAGCTCCTGCCACTTGACTAGAACTTCAGCATAGAAAGCTTTGTGCTGTTAAAAAAGTGTACCTGTGCAGGGTCCGTGGCTTTGCACGTGATAAAAACCAGATCCATCCTCCACATGTCACACCTGGATATCAGGGCATGACAGAAGGGATGTCCTACAGGACCGGCAGCATGGCATGCAGGCATGGAGGTGGCCCTTTGACCATTTGCTTCAAACCCGGGACTGTAATAGCTGCTGTGACCGTGGTAGCTACAATTACTCTGCCTTTCTTTTGAATCTTTGTTGCAGGAACCTGCAATGCACTTTAGCATGTGTTGTGGTAATGCAAGTCACATCTTCTTAACGCTGAAATTGTTTACGGATTCTTTTCTTACTTAGCCTGTTTTTATTTTTTATCGATTGTGAATGAAACATTCTGATTTGATATAAACATGGTAACGCATTGGTGAGGCTATGGCAAATAAAATATTTTACATGGAGTTAAACCCCAGCAGGTTTAAAGCTTTTGTCAGTTTGGTTTTGATAAAAAATAATTATGTACGTCTTCCTTGATTTTTCTATCACAATGAAGAACTTAGGTCTTGAATTTGCTAGCTGGACCCTTTACTCAGACTGAGTCAAGGACTCTATTTAACACCGTGATTGAAAGCTGGCGCTATTCTGCCATAGGGCTTCTACACATAATTTTGACAACTTGCTCTTTATCAAAGAAATTGTGTCAATCTTTAAAACCGCTGCTTTCCTTATTTACTTGCAAGGCTTGAATATCAAGCTCCAAGAGGAAAGGAAAAGCCACATGAAAGAAAAATTTCAAGGTAATTTTAAAACCAAAGGGAGGAGGTATATATTTCCCAGATTTTTACAAGCTTTGCTCTGCACTTCTGTTTCGCCTTTCAGTTACAATTCTCTGAGTTTCCTTTGGGCTGTGCTAATGCGATATTCTCAGCGCTCTGCTTCGTGTCCCACTTGTTTCCACCAAAGCAAGAGAGTCGCTATTAGGCTTCATATGCCTGTTGGCTTAAATCCATCACATAGATAGGCTACTTATTTAGTGGGACTTCTCTCACTGGTATCCTTGCTCAGGACTCCTTGACTCCCCTCATTACGAAGTTTCCAGTGAAGCTAAGAGTAACGTTTTTGATCCTAAAAAAATCTCACTCAGTCTGGACCACCATGCACAGTGGTACTATCCATCAGAGGTGTGATAAATGGGTGGCTGGCTGGATATTCTGTGGTCATAACTGAGGAAAATAAGTGTTTAAGGGTTCTTGAGATCTTTGAGAAAGCATTGACACATGCACTGAGCTTTCACAGATTTTATTGGAGCATTTCCTTCTGAAACAAGGATGTGTTCCTGAATCAGGGTGACTCTTGCTCTGAAATTGCTTCAAGATCTGGCTACCTGCGTACAGATAAACATGTATTTATCTGTAAAAAAGATAGCTTGGCTACTGCAAATATTCTCAGTCACAAATGCACCATGTATTGTTGTAATTGTAGTTTACTGTATTTTTCAGAGCACAAGCATTGCAGAGTAAATTAACTTCTGTAGGGGTCTAATCTGCCACTGACTTGCTGCTTCTGATGCCCAGGCTTGTGGTTTAGGTATGCTCCTTATAAATTCTTGACCTTTAGGCTGTGCTTTAAAAACAACTTAATGGGGAGTTGTTGGTGGGAGGCTAAAGTGGGTGTTAAGTGTTCTTTAAGGAAACAGTTGGGGTTTTTTATTATTACATCTTTTCTATTGTGTGTCTGTCTTATGAGAGATCTGAAATAACATTGCATATTGGTTTTGGTTTTGTAGTTATGAATTGATTTCAACAGATGTCACATCACTCGGTCTGGAAATTTCAAAAAGTGAGATCATAACATGAATAAAGCTGAAATCAATTTAAGGGAAGACCAACAGTTATATGGTAGTAACAACTTTTCTTCATTTATTGGAATAACTCTAAAGAGTACATAACAACTTTGATATACATCTAGAAGTACTAACATCAAAGAGCATTCTGTGTATGAATCATATGTACGATGATATAGTCCTTGTTGTGAAAATGCATTAACAAAAAATGAAGTACAGAAGGCAGGTGCAGAAGTGGTAAAACTATTTTGCCCTTTGCCAGATAATGATGTATGGAAACTTAAGAGACTGACTTGAAGACAAATACTTGAACATAGAGGCTAGTAAAATTTTTTAAACTTGACCATTTCCCTTAGGCATTTGCCTGTCAAATCCTAAACCTAATGAGAAATGAGATAACAAAAAATACCTGTGATTTTTTTTCCTTTTTGCAGTCTTTCCCTAAAACAGATGACTAAATATTTTTCTGTTGAAGGAGAAGGGAAGGGAAAGAGAAAGGTGTCAGCATTACTAGATACAGTTTTATAAATGCTTATTCTACCTTTAAAGTATGATTGAATTAGGCTCCATATCTTGATGTTGATACCATGATGTAAAACATCCTTGCATCATCAGAAGGGTCTTCTCAATATTATATATCACTGTTGATTTATTAGCATAAAATCAGGGTTAGTCAATAGTAAATGCTAACCATGCTTTCTTGCTAATACCGTATATAGTTTTCAGTGGTGGGAGGAAAATCCCCTGAGAGAATTATCTGCTTTTTGAATGCCTCCCATAGAGGGGCAAGAGGGAGAGAGAAATTCTTTGCACAAAAGCAGCAAATCTGCTCTGACAGCCGGCAGCGTAGCAGTGCAGACCACACCACTTCAAAGCTGCAACGCTCTCTCCCATCAGCAGCACTATCGGTGCTGCTGGGCTTTCTCTGGTCACTCCACAGGGAGAGGATAAGTACCCGAATTCTCAAATATTTTCTATTATTCACACTTCCTCCTGGCTCCGGTGAAGACATGGTGCAGAGCTGTTATCTACAGTCCTCTCTCGCTGACATAGGTAGGTAAATTTGTAAGGTTAGCCTGTTAGCTAGTGATAAAGACTGTCTCTGGGCAGGCAAATAAGTGGCAGGTCCATGACATAAACACTAATAGTGAAAACATTTTTAACTAAGCAGATGTCAATAATAATCTATATTCAGCTACCTAATAAAAAGATTTATTTTTATTGTGAAATAGTTGTAATTTCCATTCTTCCCTTTTCTCTCTTCTGGGAGGAGAAAAAAAAAAATACTGGCAATTAATTTTTTCAGTGATTCTCCCAGTCTTCATGGTTGTGTAAGGAAAGCACCTACAATGCAAGCTGCCAAAACTACAGTGAGCCACATCTACTGGCTCTTTAAGTCCTTGTAGTGAAGTTATCAAGGGAGAAGTGAAAAATAGCCCAACGACTTCTGAATTGCAAACACTGCGATGATTTCACTTCACATTACATCACTTGCACACTCTCCATCCACAACCTTCTACTTGCTTATGAAATATAAGAGAGAGAGACACAGAGCATCTGTCTCTTCCATCAACTAACTCTACTCTCTTAACATTGCTGGTAGTATGGAAATAGGTGAAATACCAAAAAAAAAAAAAAAAAAAAAAAAAAGAGAAAAGAACTGTAATTGAACCTTAGCTAGCTGTGTGGCTGAGCATATTCCTTCCTGTGCCCTGGCCTGGGAATTTTAGAGTGCCATTTCTCAGTATTTTCAATTCTATTGTGAATAGAGTAGGCATCCCAGGAAACGGGAGATAGATGTGGAGGGGCAAAAATAAGGGAGGGAAAAGCTCTGATTCAGAATTTATTATTCCTAAAACATAGAAATGTAGAAGTAGGGTAAGTTTAACTGATATGATACTTAGACTATGGAGGTTGAAAATGGCACGTATTTCCTTCAATAACAGTCGTTAATTGAAACCCAAGGTGATCTGAATTACCTTCTGTGAGATATGCTAGTAAATAGAATAAATATTTAAAAAACACACAGCACTTCATGCAGTAGAACTAAATATGCATGATGTGGGCATCCTGAAATTGTTGGTTCCTAGTGCCATTTCACTGTAGGGAACGGCTGCGTAGCATGTCTCTTCTGCCCGGTTCTTGAGACCCTCATGCTATCAGAGATTCAGGTTTGTAAGTCTCCACGTATCCATCCATGCACACTACCCACCCTTGGGTCAAGGAGCATATATTCTGGTTTTGCATGTCAGCTTGAGTGTTCCTGCACCCTGTTGCTCCCGTCCTTTCAGTTCCAGTGGTAGCATGGGGAACATCTACGGTCTCTACACCCACTAAATCAATATCTGCCTGTACATCCAATGTAAGTACACGGGATGGACCCTGCCTGCATTCCACTGCTCTGAGCTGTTGCTTGGAATATGGATCGTAGTTATTTTTGTTTGAGATCAGTAATGACTTGGAAATCAATCACCATATGTAATGTATTATAAATGAAAATATATTTTCTAGTATCATATGATAACACTCCATGTTTTCTAGATTATTAACACAGGGAAAAAAAATAGTTCCTAGGGATAAAGAGAGTGATTTCCTGTATAAAAAACAAATCTCTAAAGCAAGGCTTTTTCTTAGCTTTATCCACTGGGTACTTTTTGTTTCGGTATAAAATTGCCGTGTGTTTTAGTTTGCGCGTATTGTGGTTTAAGTGTATTTCAAATCAGGGTTAATATATCACATTCAGTTCAGAGTTGTGCTGTTTGTAATAAAAAAGTAGCCTGTCTTTATGCAGGGATATTACCTGCTTGTTGTAACACACCTGGGATTCTTTTAGGGCTTACAAAACATTTTGATTCTGAATTTATTCTTTCAAGAAAACTAGCACTTCTCTGTACTTTGCATGCTCGGAACGTGTGAAATGGATATTTATCATGTGACACATAACGCAAATAACATTTACTGTTACTAGGTGTCATGATAGCATGGTACTGAGCACAATGGGAATTGAAAAAGGTAGCTTGGTGCTTCCTTTTTTTTGCCTTTGGATTAAGGAGATATAGGTAAGGTGGGTTTTTTCTTCCCTTTTTTTTTTTTCTCCCGCCCCCCCATTTCATACATTGTCCATGTGCCTGAGCACTGCTTTTGAATTTAGGATTTGTTTTAACACCTCAGAGATAAACGCAAGTGTTCATGTTAAATTGTCTGGGCTTTGTGCTTAAGCTTTTTATCTGTAAAACAAAGATGTTTAATACTGGCTTGCCTTGTGGGTATTGTGAGGACAAATTCTCTAGCCTTTGTGAGGCAGAAGTACATGGATAAATTCAGTTTTTATTTGTAAAGCAATTTTTCAGATTATGTATATTGAAAGCCCGTTTGTCTTAAAATGTTCTATGGGGAAAAAATTAGTGTTCAAGACCACAGTGATAATCTTCATCTATATCACCTTTTTATCGAAGTCCAAAGGATTCTGCAGTTACAAAGTGTAACATGACTGTTCATTTTCATTGGTGTAACTAGCTCTATTTTAAAGATTCCAACGTACAAACAGGAGCCCACACAAAGAAAAAAAAAAAAAACCAGGGTTAACTCTGCATTATTGTGAAGCCTTGCTACAGAGAAAAAAAAGCAGTGAATTCAACTTTATTGCGAAGCCTTGCTAAGCAGTTCCCAAATGTCCCAAAAGTTACTTCAGAGACTCTTACCACCCCATAGATCGTAGTAGCACCGCTGAGCAGCAGGATAACAAGGAGACCCATCGGTAAGGCAGAGGGAGGTAGGCACAGCCCTTGCTAAGCAGTTCCCAAATGTTCCAAAAGTTACTTCAGAGAGTCTCACCACCCCACAGATTGTAGTAGTACCGCTGAGCAGCAGGATAACGAGGAGCTACATCGGTACGGCAGAGGGAAGGCAGGCACAGCGCTTGTTCAGGGCATCCCCTGCATCTTCAAAGTGCGCTCATGTCTCTCTCTCTCTCTCCGGCCCAAGACAGACCCCCTTATATCCTGCACTGGATTGAGTGGAAAAGTACAGGGTAGAGTTGCTGCACGCGTGGCCAGTGCATGCAGCGAGCCTCACCAGACTCATGATCCAGCTTTGCTGACAGCGGCTGTCTGATACCTGACTACACTGTTGTACTCCCTTCTTGTTATCTTCTTCTTTGAAGGTCAGGTTCTCATGGATACACACATAGTTTTTGCAGCAACAGTACTGAGGTTCTTTTTCTCGGCACGTATACTGGGTTTGGTTCAACTAGTAATTTTCCATCGTGTCTCACTCAGACCATCCTCTATTATCCCTAACACAATTGGGTCACACGCTGTGATGAAAACATAGAGTTGGGACCATGCGCCCAGGACGAGATTGCAGGGTGCGTGACTGTAAACTCAGTAACAGAGATGGGCTAGGTCTGAATAGACTCTGTTCAGCTGTAATCGGTAACAACTCACTGTCATTTATTAGACATAGTTTTCTACACTACATCTTGCTCTTTCTTGTGAATACAAAGGTACAACTGATTGTTTTAGGTTTAGCAAACATGCCATGCAAAATTCCCCACTGGATAGTACAGTAAGTGTATTTAAAGTCTTTTTCCAGCCGTATATTTGAGTACTATTGACTATGAATCAAAAGCCTCTCCTGGTTAGCGGCTGAGGCAGATTCATCATAGCAAGTGACCTGCGTCCCACACTACAGCCAAGAGCAAACCCTCCCTTTGCCCTGTCACATGTACAATTCCAACAAATATATCCAGGGAGAAAAATTCTTAAATCTTGAACGTGTGGAGAGAGAACACCAATCTCAACTCTGAAAATTGTATGCTAAGAGAAACAGCAGTACAACCTATCTCCTGTTTCTAGCTCTAGCTTACTGCAATTATTTCAAAATATCAAATTCAGACAGAACCCAAAATATAGGTCTATTTTGTGAGGAAAAGAAAATGTGACCCAGTTTTCTTTCAAAGGATAGCATAAGATTCAAATCACAAGCACATTTTCTTACATGTTGTTTAGAGCTTGTATTTTCACTATTTAGGTCCCTTTCTATGGTAGCAGAATGTTATTGTTCATTAATCCAAATTCTAGTTACGGCTGTAGTACAATTAATCACTAGCTGGTGATAAAAGTAATTGCATTTTTCTGACTTTCCTCATTTGTCAGAGCGGTTTTGGCAGTTATTATTGTTAGCTGAGCAAGAACTGTGTTCTCAGAAATGATTCACTGGGGTATATTCCGGTTAGAAAGATGAGGTTCTGGGTCATCTCAAGCGCATACTAAAATGAAGTGAGGGAAGCATATAAAAGTTGCTGCTGAAAAATAAACTGACTGAACCAGTGTTAATGTGATGTTCAGAAGCAGGGTTTTTTAAAGTCTAACTTCAAGCATTACTTTCCCACGGATCAATGACTCGCTGTTTTCATGATATAACAGATCAGCTGTTTTCTATTTATTATTTAGTAAAGAGAATTATTTCACAGAAGGATTATTAAAAAAAAAGACATTAATTGTACTGAAGTTAATTTTATAAGACTCAGATACCAATGTGTTTTCTAAATAGGTAAACTTTATTGCAAATATCGATATTGAAGTTATATAAGACTAACTAATTGTATAAGACTAACTAAGGTGTGGAAATCACCTATCCTATTTGTGTAAAATTTTCTATTAATCATCATGTATTAATCATGCTGTCAATTGGGTGATCTGTAATAGGTCCATGTTAAAAATGGAAAGAGGTTCTCTAGAGAAAGAATGCAGGAACTTTCCTCTCCAAAGATTTCATAATGCTGACAAAGCAGGGTTTTGTTTGTTTTTGGTTTGGTTTGGTTTTCCTTGGATCTTCATTTGAAATAAGTAGAATATTTCAAAGCTAGGATTACTTGATAACTCTTAGAGCTAGATTTTAAAGCACAAGACTCTAGAAATCTTTCCTTCAAGAATATGGTGGCAAAAGGGCTTAAAAAATCCTGCAAAACAAATCCTAAACTTGTGTAAAGAATTCTGAATGTTTGTTTACAAAAGGAGCAGACTTTTAGGAGAACAAGAAATAAATTTGCAATTCTTTCACTTTGCACTCTATTTTAACCACACTAACTTGTTGCTAACTGCCTTTGTGTGGCAACTTCTTCATTCTGTGGTGCAGGAAGAAAATCGTTCCCTGCAACAGAATGGCATCTTAAAACTCTGTGCAAGCTTCCAGCTTCCCATGAAACTCTGTGCAAAAGATTGTGTATCAAGCAGTTCCTTCAGATGTTAGTCTTTGTCTCTTGCTCATGATTTCTGAAGACACTGTAATAATTCATGCCAAGTTTACCATGCCATTCAGTGGAGTCCAGGATGTCTGATATATTTCCTTTCTGCATCTTGCGTGGATATATTCAGAATAGATGTTGAAATAAGACTAGTAGTGTAATTATCACAATCCAGATATGCTGATTGCTGTATTTCCTTTTTCTGTAGAATTGTATGCCATCTTCATAAGTTCTTTGGAAGTGCCTGGATATAGTGTAATATTTGTGAAGTAAGGCAACTTTTGTTACTGCATCTATAGTATCAAAGAGAAGGTTTTTATTTGGAGCACTGAAAAACTGATGTTCGTGTTGGGGAAGAAGTTATTTTCTTCAATGAAGTTTGATTTCTATCTCAAAATGCTGAAGCAAGTATCTAGGATGTTGAGGTGGTTCCCTAAGTCTCACTCGGCCTCTTGCTGAGGAAGCAAATACCAACGTCTGAAGCAATGCAGTTTGTACATAGAAACTTGCAAGGAAAATGGTGAATGGGGTATTACAAAGATTGAAAAGTACTGGTGCAAGCACAGAATTTGGAGGACTGTAGCTTTGAGTACTTATGTGAACGCTTTTATTCCAAAATATGCAGTGTAAATTTCTGTTGCAGTTTGTGGATGAGTGTAGCTTGCAGATCTATAGGAGCTTGCTCTAAAACCACACCAAAAGAAAGAGTTTCTAGAATGTGAAGGTTTTGAAGTAATTCTCCTTAGTTTAAGACAATATAAATTTTGCAGGCTTTAGTTCCTAGGTCTTAATTGTGATACGAAAACTTGATAAAAATAAGATGCCTGTCATAGTATCCTTTCTTCTTTCAGATCCTAAAGGTTTCTAGACAAAGGATATTAAATCTATGAACATTTTGTGCTTTCATTCATGTAAGCCCTTTGTATTGGGTTTGTGTGGTGAGGTTTCGGTAATGGGGGGGCTGCAGGGGTGGCTTCTCTGTGAAGCTGCTAGAAGCTTCCCCCATGTCCGATAGAGCCAATGCCAGCCAGCTCCAAGATGGACCCGCTGCTGACCAAGGCTGAACCCATCGGTGACAGTGGTAGCGCCTCGTTGACCACGTATTTAAGAAGGGGAAAAAGTTGCTGTGCAACAGCAGCTGTAGAGAGGAGTGAGAACATGAGCACACAACAGGGCTGCAGACACCAAGATCAGTGAAGAAGGAGGGGGAGTAGGAGCTCCAGGCGCTGGAATAGAGATTCCCCTGCAGCCTGTGGGGAAGACCATGGTGGAGCAGATATCCACATGCAGCCCATGCAGGACCCCATGCTGGAGCAGGTGGATGCCCAAAGGAGGTTGTGACCCTCTGAGAAGCCCACACTGGAGCAGGTTTGCTGGCAGGACTTGTGGCTCCATGGGGGACCCACGCTGGAGCAGTCTGTTCCTAAAGGACCACACCTCATAGAAAGGACCCACACTGGCGCAGCTTGTGAAGAACTGCAGTCCGTGGGAAGGACCCAAGTTGGAGAAGTTCGTGGAGGACTGTCTCCTGTGGGAGGGACCCCACGCTGGAGCAGGGGAAGAGTGTGAGCAGTCCTCCCCCTGAGGAGGAAGGAGTGTCAGAGATAACGTGTGATGAACTGACCACAACCCCCATTTCCCATCCACCTGCACCACTTGGGGCGGGGGGAGGAGGTAGAGAAAATCATGAGGCAGGGGGGAAGGTGTTTTAAGATTTAGGTTTTATTTCTCATTATCCTCCTCTGATTTGATTGGTAATGAATTAAATTAATTTTCCCCGAGTCGAGTCTGGTTTCCCCGTGAAGGTAATTGGCGAATGATCTCCCTGTCCTTATCTCGACCCATGACCTTTTCATTATATTTTCTCTCCCCTGTTCCAGCTGAGGAGGAGGAGTGATAGAGTGGCTTTGGTGGGCACCTGGCATCCAGCCAGGGTCAACCCACCATGACATTTTTGCATTTATTGCATTAAAAAAGGCATGGAAAATAGAGAGGTATCTGAAGATACCTCATGTGAGGGCGATTCCACATGTTCTGATGCAATTGCCACAGGTTTGTCTTTGACAGGACTTTTTTACTAATACTTTGTGTTATTTTGGTTTTGCACCATGTGGCTATCACATTCAGATTTACTTAAAGCAGTTTTTTCTCCCCTTGATTTACACTTAATAAGTGAGTTTACAGGTTTTTCAACTTGACTTTTATGAAGGCAATAACATCTGTAGTGTTATGCCATATTTTTTTACCCCTGTTGGCAGTGTCTAGGAATTTTGTAAGCAAACATTTGTGTGTGCATTTCTATCTAACATACTTCTTGTACATAGGTTCCCTTTCAATTTGGGGGGATGAATAATCTTCTAAAGCTTCAGGGCATCCTTGACTCTGTATACTCTTTGCCTTAAACTCTTTAAATAAATGTTACTGAACAAACATCAATTAGTCCAAATAGATGAAATAACAATGATAGCTGCTAACAAAGATTTAGGACAGATAATAGCTAGACAATATATTTTAGCCAGTAATAGTAAGGCTATATAACTCAGTAAGTTCAGTAACAAGACAATGCTTGTTATGAAGGAAGTTTGAGAATGCAGTTCTTGATACTAGTAAGGGTAAACTGTCTCTTTAGGGCCCAACGCAAGGCAAAAATCAAACTTACGTTTACCTGTAAATGTTCTTACTCTTTTGCGTGACAAATCTCTGGTGTCCTAAATGTACTCTTGAAAATAGCTGTCAGAGTGCAGTTTACCCAAACTAGCAAAGCAAGTAGTCACAATAAGAAAGAATACTCGTAGGGAACAGACAAAAGGAGACAAATTTCCAAGCAACCTATATGAAAAGTTTGTACTAAGAGTATACTAAAAGTACTGGAAAAACATACCTGCATTCCCTGGATCTTGTAGAACTGATCAAGATAATCAGAAGGATCCTAAAGAGGAATGAGGTTTTTTTTCTCTGGTGTAATGGATGAGATAAGAAACAAAAGAGGAGAGGACAGGCTTGGGAGCCTGGAAGCATTCCTTCTTGGCAGGAGTCAGGGTGTCTGGGAGCCAGCAGCCAGGCAGAGGCAGAGGGCTTTTGCCCTGAAGTCCCTGGTGATCAGTGAGTCTTGGGAATTCAGAGCATAGGGTTTCCTCTGTTCTCCTAGCTAAGAAGCTCTTCTGTAAGGATTTCTATCTCCTGCATGTTTCCTATGTGGGAGATGTGATCTGAATGTCCGGACAAGAAATAAATACAGTAGATATCCACATGCACTGAATTCACAAGATGAACTGGAGCAAGTTTTTAAAGAAATTTTAGACAGTCTATGGACATTTTTTGTAGCTGGTTTGTTAACAAAGGCTTTTAGAAATTGGTGCAACTGTTTTGATTTTGTTTGTTTGTGCTGTTCGGCGTCAATATCTGGCTTTTGACATCCCAGGCATATACACAACAACCAACTAACTAAATTTTTTTCTTACATAGATGTGATATATTTCAACCCTTATTTTCAGTTTTCACTGGTTCATTTTTAGAGGATGATCTAGCCCTGTACTGACTCAGTTATCTGAACACACCTAGCCGTTGTTATGATAGAAAAATGGGTTTGCTTTAATAGGTTAATGAAGTCTTTCTCAATCCCTCTTTGGTGGGAAAATCACAGAGATAACTCAGAGCAACAAACTATGGCAACTATCATTTAGTAACAAAACCAGAAAACAAAAGTCAGTGGTTAAAGCCAGCAGTGTACAATACCACAACCTTCTAGAAATTCACAGTAAAAGTTCAGTGAAGAACTTGACCTTTCAGCCTGCTGAAAAGCAGGTTTATTCTTTGCCTGAATGTCTTTGAGAAGAAACTTCATCTTTATTTACTGGGACATTAATGGTCCTAAGGTACTGACTCAAGTATCTCTTTTCTCTTAGATGCTCAAATTTCATACAGATTACAGATAAGGAGATGCATTCTCTTGGTTTGTAGATCTACAGTAAGGGCAAATACATAAATGTTATCTTGCACGGCTAGTGTTTTTAAAGCATTTTATTTGTTTCTTTTTTTAAAAAAAGTACTTATTATTTTTTAACATCTTTGATTTTTCAGCACTCTTTTAGGTTAACATTCTTTAGAATAACCACAGTTAAGACTGTTGGTGTCTATGCTGTGAGATCCCATGTAGCATAGATGAACAATTTTCAGCTATTGCTCAGGTTTGGTGTTTGGTTTTTTTTTGGTTTGGTTTGTTTTTTTTCCTTTCTTTCTTTTTCTTTTTTTTTTTTTTTAAACTTGCCAAATGCTCCTACTTTCATTTTAGTTACTTTTTGTCAGACAGAGTTGATCAGCTATCAAACTACCATCATCACTTTGGCAGTAATCAAAGGCTTGCCAGTGCTTTGATACCACTGATTCCTGTATTTTAGATTTCACTGGATGGCAGCTGTCCTAAAGGATGTTCCAGAAACCTGCAAGTGAATTATTTTGATTTATTGTCTTGGCCCAGTGCAGATGATGCTTACTATGTGGGAACTGGCAGATGTGTATGAGAAGGCGTAACTGAGCTTGCCAGACAGCTTAGAGCTCTCTACTTGGTAGAGGTACAATATGTCCACTTTTGCCACCCAGACTACAAACCAGGAAGATAGTTAATGCCCGTAGTAACAGGGTGCCTATGATACAAATGGCTTTCATCGAGATAAACCTACTGCTGACCCCAACAATGATAGGGAATTTTTAGTATCAGTTTCCATCCTGGGTTAAGTGGAATCATCAGAGACTTTGCAGTAGGATGGATTTACTAGAATTTTTTGGGTTGTTTTTAATTTAGGATGGGAAAAACTTTCCAACTCAAAGAAGAGATAAACATGTTTCTGTGAGAATGCCAAGGAAAAAAGACGATTTCCAGAATCTGATGTTATCAAGTTAGTTTCCAAATCGTTTGGCACTCTTGAGCTAAAAGTTTTGTTGGATTATGTGCAATTTAACCTCGTGGTCCCTTCTGGCAGAGTGCTTACAGTAGTTAACATTTAAGTACATGTTCTCTACCATATGTAACAACTTCCAAAGCTGGTGAGCCAGTGGAGACAATCCAGGGGCCTCTTTCTTGTGTGCAAATGTCTAGTAGTACTGTGAATTGCATCACTATGAAAAATTATTTTGGCTGCAATGAGCCAATTTGTAACCATCTTGTTAGACAGCGTTTTTTGCTCCTACTTCTGTGATGGCTAAGGCAATTTTGTAAGGCTTTGATCCTGGATACAACTCAAGAAATCCTGCATGGTTTGTATAGCCTGGGGAGAGGTGAGGGAAGGGTATTAGCACTGGTGTTACCTGCTACCAAATTCTAGTGCTTAGATCTGTACTATTATTTGGGCCAAATCTATCTGGAAATATGTTCAACTTTGGGCGATGGAAGCTGAAGCATTCTCAACTCTGGCACAGATACTTATTGTGGGAATTTCATCCAGGATCAAGCATTGTTCAGTTTGTGTGGGGAAACAGCAAAACAGTGTGGGGAAAATTGAGGGATCCTAGGCAATCAATAGGTCAAAAAGCTCCTATGGTTTTGTGAATGGTGAGAAAAACTTTTACTTATTAATAGTAGATGTAAAATTTATAACCAAATACATACTTGGTTTTGCGTTTTAGCAGCCATGGATGCTAGCAATGTAATTTGATATTGCAGTCACTTAAGCTAAAGTCTGAAGTTGATAACCAGAAACAAACTCTATTGAGCTACATGCAGACTCCTATAAAGCAAGCCATTTAAGCAAATATACATTCTATTAAGAGTTACCATGGTAGACAAGCTATATCTCTCAACATCCTCTACTACTTGGATTTTTCATACAACCGAAGTAAAAAGCTTTTCCCTATTTCTCAAAAGAATACAAAACTCGAATCGCTGAATTGTTCCAAGGGAAGAGAAATGCAGAAACAGCACATTTATTTGGTAGAAATTTGTTATGTTGCTACTTTAAAATTAAGTAAGATTCATGCAGGAATGACTTACACTAAATCATTGCATTACCCAAGCGTTATTACATTTGCTGCTAAATTCAGGGAGAGAGAGAGAGAAAGAAGGAATGAAACAGAGAGAGGGAAATCCTGCAAAACTGCAGCACAGAATTTATAAGCAAATGTGTGTGTGCATCCACATGCACGTATATATAAAATCCACAGTTCTTTTGAGATCAGATAGAATAGCTGCCTCAAGAAAATTAAATTTGGGTTTGGCTGTAACACATTTTTAATGTTCTACGCTAATAGAAAACAGTTATAAAAGTGATTGAAAATCAAAGTGATCACTGAGCTAGTTGTAAACAGCTCTACTGTCAAAATAGTTTGGAGATATCTCACTTGATTTAAGGATTAAACTCAAGAGTTGATTTACTTTCTAGCCCATAGTGGTTCATGAGATGTGAAATATAGTACATGGGCCAAAAATCTGTCTTTAGAGAATTTAACACGTGTCAACTGGTGAAGGTCTGAAGTGGTTGGAGGAAGGAAATAATCTATATCCTCGGGTCATAAAGTCACAGTAGTGCTCTTCTTCCTCCTGGGTGTATAAGAGTAATTTGGCACTTAATACGACTACTGTCACTGTTCTGGCCTGCAAATTTTCTCTCAACAGGTACTAAGAGAACCTGTGGAAAAGTTCATAAACAGCCTCTATTCTGCCCACTGCAATGTGAATTGGGTTACAGAATTTTTCTTCTCATAAAGATGAATGATGGTGGCTATAAAAACCTAGAAACTTCATGTCAGTAAGACCACTGCATTTAATAGATACAGCATTTGCCTTCCTTTGCCCTGGATAACAGCTTTCCACAACTGGCTTTTCCAGTTGTGTATGTCATGTATTAGTATCAAGGATGGGGTAGTTAAAGATAGTTTCTGTTTCCCAAGATGGTCTGTACCATCAGATCACAGAAACCCAACTCTTGGCATTGATCATCATCCTAGGTAAAAATGTCACCAATGATGCGTACCTTGAATAAGTTGTGAGTGGCACCTCTGCACCTATTTCTACCAAGAATGTCTCGCGGGAAAAAGATTTTTCTGTCATGTGTGGTTACTCAGCAAAATTGTCAGAAGGTTGTATAAACTTGCTTACCACTTAGTCCAAAGTAAATGATACAAAGGTTGCAGAATCCAATCAGTAAATGCCAAAACCTAAGAATCAGTTTGAATTGAGCTAAATAGAGTCAATTACCAACCTCATTAATTTGGATGATTTTTAGGAGGATTGTCACGGTGGCAATGCAGTTAGTCAATAATTAGTATGATAAATGGATTTGATGGAAGTACAATGTTTTGACTACTTTGTGTTGGCTACTGTGGTAGTGGCTGATGCCGCTTTGTAGTTTCAAATTGATCTGTGGACTAACAGTCAAGCGATTAATAATTCTGTATTGGGTATCTGTCACTTTTATTTGATTCAAGACCATTAAATAAAAACAGATAAGCAGCAGTTTTGAGGGAAAAGAGGGTAGTACAAAGTTGTTTTGCCATAGCATACATTGAGTTTTCAAAGCACTGGCAACATCATGACATGGGGAACAGAGATGCATATTGAGAAGAAGCGGTGGGGTTGTGGTTGGTGTAAAATACTAGCTGAATAATCAGCACATGGTTGATGAATCTTACGTGTTACTTTAGGATTTTCTAGTTACCTTGATAACCTGTTTATTCCTTTAGTTGCTGCCTGAAATCATACTTCTGGCCATGTTAAAAGCATAGGATGCTAACCTTGTATGCTTGTGGTTTGGGGATAAAGCTTGCTGTACTGTAACAAGAAATCCAGCTTTGATGGTCTTTCTGTGGAGTCTGATGGAGTGTCTGTCATTCTGGCACCTTCTGTCTTCTGCCCATTGCTCATCCTCTCTGCTATATTCATTCTCAAGGGAAAACCCTGGAACACCCACACCCACAAGATCTGGAGCAAAAGAAGCAGGAAGGAAGAGGGACACAGCAGTAGACCTAAGAGTCTCATCCCATTACTTGATTATGCTAGCAAAAAAAAAAAAAAAAAAAAAAAAAAAAAAAAAAAAGTCTTAAATGTGATTCTGCAGCCAAAATGATACTTTTCCTCCTCCATACCATCTGCAACATCTCAGATTCAGGCTGTTTTGAGTTACAGAAATCTGAATTAACTATCTCAGATAGTACTTGTTTTGAGCCCTTTAAATCGTGACAAAATTCTGCACTTCTGCAGAAAAAAATGATAAAAAGAAGCACAAAAAGTTGGCTTTCAAGATGTCAGAGAAAGGGAGCAAATACTCTGCTAGAAGTTCAGTTGGTTGAAGTAGAAGTAGTAAATTCACTGGAGCAGTGAATGTTTTTGTAGGAATTTTGTTTTACAGCCCATGTATTTGACTCATTTGATTCTGGCTAGTAAAAGTAAACAAGAGGATACTAAGTCCTTTACCCAGATGTGGAATAATATTTATTTAATGTAGAGTAATCTGTTGTGTGAACTGTCAGCAGTAGGTACCTGTATGCATGCAATTTTCTGTTTAAAAAAAAAAAATAAAGTCATAAGGTGCTTTACCTTGCTTCCAGCGAGGTCTAGATCTCCTCGCATTCACCATGTAGCAAGACCATTGTGTTACAATCTGGTCTGCTCCTTAATGCTACACATTTTATTGCATTTAATGTAATCTAATGTTTTTATTATTGGGTTTTTTTAATTATCAACACATGTTTAAGCTGGCTGGCCTGAGTGTAGCTTCTGTTTGGGTGTTGCAGTACTGCCTGGCACTGCCAGGGCTGGTTATGGCCTCGGGGAACCCTCTCTCTCTTTCCCTCCGCATCACACTGCCAAAGCCCCCATAAACACAGATGCAGAGCTGAATGCCTGTCATTACGTTTATACAAATATATATATGCACACATACACAAAAAGTGAGATATCCATCAAATTTGGTGAAGCCATGGGCCATACTGTGGAATACCTCCTCGAAAAATAGTTTTTTGCTGAAAACCCCCATAAAAATAAGTCCTTTTTCCCTAAGGTTTTAACTTGCTCGGTTCCAGTTTCAGTGATTTCCTTCTGCTGGTAAACTATTTCATAGTATAGGACCAGCATGCAGCCCAAGAACCTTGTACAAGTGTCCTCCTGTACTACTGAAAGGGCATAAAGTCATGACTAGCAAGGTAATAGAACATATGTTTAGTTTGGGGACAAATGTTGCAGAGCTTTGAACACAACAAGGAGACTGCGTTTTCAACAAAACGTGGGTGCCCATGACAGTAGCCAAGTAGTGCATTAATGAACAGAAGTGACTTTTATAACGGCAGTGGAACTGATCACTGGTGATGGCTTGAAATTAATGGTTGTTTTCCCACTACTGAGTGTTGAAAGGTGCTTTTATAGCTTTACGTAGTCAATGGTAGTCTTTAAAATTTCTCATAGATCCTGTTAAAGAGATCAAGAAGCAGGGAAACTTTCTATCCAAGCATCTGTAACTATTAAGCCTCGAACCTAGTTCAGGAAGGGAAAAAGACCTGAAATTTTTCCCTAAGAAATGCTGAGTTAGAAAACCCATTCTCTAAAACGAAGAATCGAGTTAAAGATACTATCTGATACAGGGCCCTCTATAATCCTCTGTGACTTCTATGTATAATGGTGTGTGCTAAGTAAAAGGAAATTAGAGCATGTATAATATAATTTCTTTTACCTAAAGTAACATCCTAAAAATTTAAGTGCCCTCTATGATACTTGGACTGTTTGCATGAAAAGGTAAATAGCAAATAGGTAGAGAGAGGCAAAACTGGAATGTCATAGGCCACAGTATACACCAGAAAGGTACCAAAGACTAAGCAGAAGTCTGATGTGTTCAATTTTTTTTTAATAAACATGGTAAATCATCTCTAGTTTCTCTGCTTGATGAAACAATATGCTACTAACTTAATTAATCTCTCTAATATAGAGGAATCATTTTCTTCACATCTGGTTCAGCTGCCAAAAATGTAAGTGGCAAATGCTGCAGATCTTTTGACAACTGAGAAAATATTCTGCCTGTCAAAAGGACTTGATTAACTTCAGTCTCTGCAAAAGACTTACACTTTTTGAATATGAGAAATATTACAACCTCACTCTGTGTCTAGAAAAAAACTTTAAACAACAGCTAAGATATTAGATTAAGCAGTTTAACTAAAAACATGTCAATTACCAAATATATGCCATGTGAAAATATAAAGTGATTTTTTTATGGAAGAGCGGACTATTCGTAGCTTCAGTTGAACACTTACACGGTACTTAGTGAAAGTCATAGCTAGAGATCATGAGCACATTTCTGTTGGACATTAGTCCTTTCGTCTTGTCACCATCTGTGTTACACTGCGATATGGATTAGCTCCAACAAATTAGTGTTAAGGATTCAAATTCATGTTTGTGTGTACATGTGTGTGTACATGTGCTTTAGGTACCACAGGGACTGCACTGTTACAATGAAAGTCATCGTGCTGTGGAACTGAAGCCCAGCATGGAAGACAGAGGCAAAGATGCTGTAAGTCTTTACAAAATATATTTTCATCATTCATACCAAATACATGTATCACACCGATATAGGAAAGATAGCACTTTTTCAGTAGTATATGCTACCGTCAGTGCCTAAAACACCCAGTTGCCAAATTAACCAAATCAGAACATGTCACTGAACATGTCACTAGCAAGCCCGTGGAAGAGTTGGATCCCAAAGGTCAGTTCTGTCTCTCCATTTCTGTTTTAGTAAAGATTTTCACACTCCAGGGCTTGGGCATTAATCACTGATTAATTGTTTTCTTCAGCAGGCTTGATGCTTCATGTGTTCATACCACTCAAGTCTAAGTTTGACGTTTTCTTGGGGGAGCTATGCATTAATTGCTGAATAAGAACTATTTCAGATGCTCTTGATGAAAAATCAGTATTTGTGGGTAAGCTGCACATGACATCGCTGTACAGTGCTAAGCAATGTGGCATCACCCAAAAATACTGATTTGGAGCAGTGAACCGCCTGCTTCCTCCAAGTGTTTTCACCCTTGTTACTAGATTATATTTCTGTTCCTCTCACACTCACAGTTGCTGTTCGTTCTGTCTAGTTATTTTACACTTAATACAGGCAAAGGCAGCACAGGCCTTGTGACCGCTGGTGGTACTCATATTGGCAGACACAGATTTTGGCATCACTAGCCTTGCTCACTGGCACGTAGCTTTGATCTGTAGAAGCTCTCATGGAATTACATAAACTGTGTATTACATGCGGAGCTCCTTGCTAAACCAGAAACTGCCAACCCAGGCTTTCACTTGTGTTCAGAGATTGAGTTACCACACTGACACACAATATGGTGATATCAGCTGGCTGGGTAGAAACAGCCTAGGAGAAAACTTGAAAGACTGTTTTAACATTCATATCTTCCATCCCATACTCCACCAAAATGTTGGGTAGAGAGCCAAAGTGTTGGAAAAAGTAATGTCTACAGTAGCTGAGGTACAACCCTTTGCATCGAGAAAAATAATAGATTGCAGTCGAGGATTCTGACTTGTGGTGAAATAAAGAATTCTTTGCATCGGTACAAATGTTTGGCTGTGAACAAGATGTCTGTAACACTAAAAAAAAAAAAAAAATCAAATTGAATTCTTAAGGACAAGATGGCATGATGATATCAGCATCATACATGCTAAGCAAAAACAAACTAAGTGCCTGTAGCATGAGCAATACGGATGTTGTACAAGAGAAATCCCAGAAATATAACAGTATTAATTACAATTGAGTAAATTATATTAATTAGGTACAAAAAATTATATTAATGCAATAATATATTGCTATTAATACATACTAAGACAATAATGTATTTATGTTCATAATTAAATTTTATGTCAATATAAGACTATATTAATTACATACTGTAATACAGGAAAACACCAGAAACTGAAATATGCAAAAAAGCATTTGTTGAATCTGGAAACAGTAAAGGAAACTGAAATGCATTAATCTCAAAATCATGCTATTTTCCACCTATTGTGTTCTCCATAATGACTGTGAACAGCTCCTATAATACTTCAGAGTCCAGAAGCAAGTGTAAGTAGACTGGATTTCTCCATCATCATTTTGTGGTTCATTAGCTTTTTATATGCTGTAGTAGCCAATGAGGAAGCATTGGGAACTCTTCCAGGAGTTATATCCGTGCTTCATTAGTTTTAAAGCCATCTTTCAGCCTCATGCTTACTTGTAAAAAAAAATCCTTATTCTCTGTGGAGCAATGAAAGAAAAACCCTCTCATCTTTACAAGCTTGTATTTCCTTCCAACAGCATATTCTCTTCTCAGCTGACAGGTACAGAAAACTGTAGCTGCCTGGAATTCTACAGATCCAGATTATGGCCTTAAATAAAACGGGCATTCATGTAATTGAAAAGTTGTTATGAAACTCTCAAAGACAAACTTATATCCAGAAACAGGAATGACATTATAAAAGTCACTATTCGTTACAGATAATGATACTACAACTTACTAGGAAAACGTTCACATTTCAGAAAATTATTGTCTGCGAGCAGTATGCACACATTAGAAAGACAACAAATGACTCTTCTTCAGTAAGCCACCACCTTGAATGTTAGCTCTCTCTTCATAACTAAAAATAGTGTGCATTCATCTGTCTAAGACAAAGTGAAATAGCCACCTGCACTGGCTGATTATTTTTTTTTAACACATCTCATAGGGCTTACAATTACGATACACTACAGTTCATTTTCTGTCCATTCAGGAATTGGCTTTTCTTATGAACTCGTTTGCATGGTCATCGCTCACTACCATTTTTTACAGTGGTTTTGTGCAATGCAGGTTTACCTACAGTGGCAGAGTTTTAAGTTCTTGATTAATGAAAAATGTTAGAAAGAAACGCAATCGATCACATAAAAAATAATTTCACAACAATTACTTTCAGAAACTGGAAATAGTTGAAAATAAAATTTTTGTTTCTAACGGTGAATTACATAATCAAATATAACATGGGTTCAAAGAAAAAGTCTTGTAAAACTCTTAAAACTTCTGGATTGCTTTGTATAAAACTGGCCAAGCATGTTTTGTGAAGATTAATTTAGACTGGAGAAATGCCGAGAGGAACTGCACGATAATAAGGGAATAAGCAAACTTTTAATGACAGGGGATACAAATACTTCTGGCAGTTTCTTTTGCCACCACAAAGGTGAAAAAAATTACATTATTAATCTCTGTATAGCTGACTCCAATGGCCAGATAATGGAAAAAAATTAATAATCTGGTTTGCAAAGGTGTGCAAGGAACTGCACTGAAAAGTAAGTAGTTCCACACAGAATCAGCTAAAGTCCAGCAGAATTTATTAGTTCTGGCTCAAAACCGGCTCTGCCCAGCTGGGGTTAATTCCTGGGAACTCACTTAGTCCCAGGTTGTCCTGCGCACTGTCTCTGTGGACATCTCTGGCCCAAAGTGCTAATTAGCTCAGGCTGGGCTCCCAAGAAGATGGTTGTGTTACTTTCTGTGTCAAGTTGGTTTTGGATGCAGAGCAGTCACCTGTGAGCAGCTGGACAGGTCTGAGGATGAACTCCGGGCCTGAGACTTTCAGGGTATGAATAAACACTGTTTTTCCCCCAGCTCCTAAGTATTTGAGAAGTCCACTACTATTTGTTAAAAATCAGTTTGAAGAGGAAATAACCGTTCTGAGGGTCTCCTTTTCTCAGGTCTTTTTCATACACTTTGGTAGAAGAAAACTAGGGACTAGCAATTCCCTTCATTCTAGGGAGAATTTTGAAAAAACCACACAGCAAACGTGAAGACTTTTAGCTATTGAGAACCGTACTGAAATGCAGACGTCAGAGTAAAAATACCGAAGAACAGCAATTACACCAATTGCATGCCAGCATGTTGTTGCCCCTCAAATTCACTCTTCTTATTTTTGCAAGCATAATTGTTTTGAGTGGTTTTATCTCTATGAAAAATCTAATCTTCATATTTTTGCTGATGGTTACTCAAATTAAAAACGACACAGTGCTGAAATATTTAAATGAAGGGAATCAGTGTTTTGACACTTGCTTCGCTGTCTAGTTTGTCAAATAAGCAAAAGATAATCCCAATGATTAGGTAGATTCTTTTTTCTGTCTGGGTGGTACACATTTCTCATAGCTAATCATGTCAGAAATATTTTGTGATGACTTCAGTATAACTGGCAACCATTATTTCCATTTTGTTTGAGGTATTTGGCCCTGAAACAGTGATGTAATGATCTCAGAAAGATGCTCCCTTCATTAAGTCAATTATGTGAACACATAAGGACCCTCATAGCTACCAAGAAGTTGTGTATCACAAAATACTGTAAATAAATCTTTGCATCCACACAGTGAAGATAATGCTGATAGCAGATGAGAATAACTTTGTTCTGATATTTTCCCTCCCAAATATGTGAAAAAATTCATCTTCTTTACCTTACCGCAGTTCACCTCTTTGAATTTGACTCAAAAAATAAAATAAAAAACCCACCACACGACCCCCAAACTTTTCACAGGAAGAGTTAGCATACAGTATAGTAGGCTTCTGCTTCTTTTGATATGGGCTTTGTCTCTCACTGCCAGTGTAGAGTGTTATAAACCTCATTCACTCATGGATGTTTTGGCTATTCTGTCAGGGAATATTTTTCTGATGATATCACATTATTGCGCATTTGAACCCCCTTGCGCTCCTACTGGTGGCTATGACACATCTACTGAATGCACTTTAATTGGTTCAGGCTCTTTGGACGGGGATTTCCAAACCTCAGAACCCACAATGAGATGGTACTAGTTCCCAGCTCTGAAATTATCATGAATTTGTACTTTAAAATTATGCTGCAATTATTACTGAAGTAACATAAGAAAGGAGGCAAGGATTTGGAATTGGGTCTGAATGTATTTTCACTGCCAATGCCAGAAAATTTACAATATTAAGAAGTGTGGGACAACGTTGAAGATTAAGTATTTTAAGATTTAAAATGACATAGGTCAGACAATGCCCATGTCTATAAAAACAGCAGGTGAGTAACACGTGCAACTCAAAGGATAAATTTCTGTTCATCTTTTAGGTGTATAAATTACTTTTCTTGAAGAGAAATTGCATTTCTGTCTTCTGGATAAATTCACAGGAGCTCGTGAAGGTTTATACAGCATGTGACTTCGAAAAACTGTTGGCCAAATATGGTCTAGGTAAGACCAGTCTCTGCTCCGTGTCCCGAGAGAGGAAGTTTTGTGTACTATGGTGCAAAGTCAGCCTGAACGCATCTGGCTTTCCGGAGACCCAGCATAACCCCATGTATAACAAACTCTAGGAACAATCTGAATGGGGGCACAGAGAGGATAACTGTGACAGCTAGAAAGACGTATCACTGACTCCAGAATAAAGCAAAGAGGCAGCACTAACATCTCCAGGGCAGGGACAGAAGGAGATCATGAAGGCAAATCTATGCCCAGGCTTTGCGTTGGGATCTGTGACACTACATGCTTATTATTTGAGTGAAGTATTGCTTCAGTGATGAGCGAGTCCTTCCAGAGCACTCGAAAAAAATTGTGCAAAGAATCCCATGTGGCTTCGCACCTCAGGCTCATGAAGGAAATTGTCTCCACTTGACAAGAATCCATGGATTACATGGTACCAGCATCTCCCCTGGTCTCCAGAGCTGAAGCCTCGTGTCCTAGGTGGCACTAGAAGTAGCTCAAGTTCTGCCTGCATGTGCACAGGAGGAAATACTTGGCTCTGAAGCTAAGCATTCACCTGCAGGCAAAATACATTCCGGTTAGACTGTAGAGTTTCTGCATTGTTGCGTCTGTGGCCTAGACATATGACACTTGCAGGTTGTGTGTGTGTGGTAACTCTCATACATCTGTCAGATGCTGTGAATCCTTGCGTAGGTGGGTCTTAAAAGTTTGTATTCATACTGGACAGCAAGGGAACTCCTGGGAATCTCCATAACCTAAATCCCCAGCTACTGCATACAGCCATGATATGTTCTGTTTTCCATAAACCACCTTAAGTTTAGAATAAACTAGTTTGATTTGGTTTATCCTTAGTGAGTTACATGAGTTTCACTTGCTTGTGCTTCTGCTACTCTTACAGGGCTATCCTAGAAACTTAATTTCCTCTCTTCATTTCCAGATTGAAATTGCCCGTGAACAATTCATATACGCTCCTTCTCCAGCCTTGTCCTTCAATTTAAATAGCTCTTCTTTTCCTCTTGTGTGGCCTACTTGAGTTTCAGTTCACTATGCATACGTTTTGTTTGATAGTCGTTATATGTCATTTAAAACAGAGGTAGATGAAGCTTTGGGACAGCTCACTTCCTTTTCCATGATGCACTTCGGGAACAGCATGTGTAGTTCTTAGTATTTGTCTTGCTAGGCTTGACAAACCAAGCTTTCATCATACTCATATCCTTTCTCTATCTGAATTCATCGTTCTAGCCACCACTGGTGTACGTTTAATTCCAGCTAAGGTTTCACTAGATCTCTGTCAATAAAACTTAATTTTGCTGAAAGTACCTGTAAGATTGAATCCAAAGGTACCATTTAATTTGTCTTTAAACAAACACACATAGTCCAGGTTTTTGCTTCAAGGAAGAAGACAACAATTAATTTCATCTTGGCAGGAAGTTTTCTTATTCATCTTGTTGTTTTCTATTGAGCAACTGACACTTAACACTGATAGTTTAGCTAGATGTAATTCTGGCAAATATTTATTTTCTCAATGACATGGGTCATATTTGGCAGTCCTATGCATGGTCTGCTGTTGGGTATAGAATTCAGTTTCATACTTACCTATGCTTGTCAAACAATAAGTAATCATTTAATAGAGTGCTTTAAGAGACTATCATAGGTGTGAAACCTGTTATATAAAACAATGCATTTTCCGTTTTACATTATGAGAGTAATTCCAGCTACATACAGTTTAAATATCACCATCAGCATCATGCAAAGTAAATACATACCAAACTCCAAACGGGTATCAGAATTAGTCGTGTTATACCGCTTGAGTCCTCAAACCTCACGATGCTGCCCTAATTACTAAGCTTCCTGCAGTGAGATTGGTGTTCTGGAGCCTTGTAACAGCTGGGCACTTGCAGTTGTGTTCATGGTGCCAACTCAAAGCTTCTCATCACCACAGGCAGAATTGAAAGCCAAGTATCAGCCTCTTCAAATTCTCTGTGTGCAATGGCTTCAGACCGGGCAGAGGTTTTTCTTTGCTCTCTCTCAGCCATTCTCTCCTTTCTACAACAGATTTTAGCCCTCCTTTTTGCCTCTGCTCCCACTTCTCCTGTGTTCATCGTTAATGTTAGAAAGTAGTAGTACCTCAGAAAGGATAAAGAATATACCTGACGTGGAGTAACTGTCGCTCCAGACTGCTTCCTGTGCCAAGACAATGCTACTTCTCTTTTTCAGTACTTCAGTCTACTTTTTGAGACTATGCTGGAACATTCCTGGTTGTATTCTCATTCTGTCAGCAGCGTCTTCCCGATGTTTGTAGATACTCTATTTTTTTCCAGTAAGTACACAGTCCCCTTTGGCAAATGACATTTACAGTCTTATATACAGACTGTTATATAGCCTTATAAGAAAAAAATGCCACATTTGTAACAATTAAAGGCATTCACATTCAACATCCTTGGAGGTAAGGCTCCTCCAAAGCTGCTTTTGCTCACATACTTGTTTGCTTATAGAGTCAGCATCTATGTTGAATAAATCATGCAGGTTTTACCCACATTTGTCTTCAGAAAATTATGTAATGTAAAACGTAGTTCAAAGTGAATGCAAGGTGCCTCTGGTTTTCTCTTTAAACATTTTATTTTCTTATTTTCTAAGAGTGTGAGTATGCTTTTTATATCCAAGTAAAAAATTAGGAATGTAAATTTGACTATGTGCTGCATATAGAACAGCAAAGTAACACTTGCTAATTTCTCACACATTGGGAGATTGTGTATAGTTTCCCACTACTCTCAAGTTGCAAGTCATTTGCATTACTAATAATGGACTGAAACCACACTAAATATGAGTTGCTCACAATAGAGGCCCTGCAAAATTCTGTGGTGCGAATGAAATTAATTAGCCCTTGCCACTACTGTGTTCTGCAATATGAAGACACAATAGAAGAGCGGCCTGCAATGGGGAAGGAATTTTTTCTTCATAGGAAAGGCATTATGATCCTTTGACCACAGATGACACCTTCTGTACTGATAAGGTTTAATTTAGATCTTTAGGTAGTGGAAGTTTTTCTCTAATTTAGCATGAGACATTTTAAATCACTTTCCAGAAGATGACCATAGTATGGTAATTACACAGAGGAGTGAAAAGGCAGTTGCTTCCTCTCTAATTGAGTCAATATAGTCTTTATCAATTTCCGTGCTTCTTATCTGTTTTCTTTTTAAAGCTTCAAAAGTGAGTATAGTATTTTTCAAAATATGGCCTTGAGTTATGCATACTTTAATTTACCAGTCCAGTATATTAAGATCTTGTCTGTGTGTATATATACACACACTGTAATCCAGTATATTAGAGATTTTGATAAGAAATGCAAAGCATCAGGAAAGTTGTTTATCCCTAGTTTGACTGTGTCATCAGTCCACCTTGTTGAAAAAGCAGTGTTTGCATTAAAAAAGGAAAAAAAAAAAAAAAAAAAGGAACAATTCAGTGTCTGGATAGTTTCCAGAAGGATCCTTCCTTATAAAGGAAAAAATCTGGTTGACAAGCAATAGGCAGTGTAACCAGAAGTTAAATGAGTTTAAGATTCAGGAATCCATAGTCTGAAAATAGCCTTGATAATTGTGTAATGAAGAGTTTGTTAAACATCTAGTGCTTCTTTTTAATATTAATGCTTTTCTTATTATATTGCTGTATCTCAATGTTGTTTTGACAAAACTTAGGTCGTGCAAATTAATAATAATATTGTAAGTTAATAACAGTTTAGTTAGAAAGTAGAGAAAGAAACGAGCAGCAACAACAGGAGAGCTAACATTAACTGTTCAAAATCAAAAAAATGTTCAGTTTGGATTGGAATCAGGTTTTCACCTGTTCTTTTATTTTTTGAAAACAACTGTTTTCCATTCACCAGTTTTGCATGAAAGAAAAAAGATGTTCTGTGATGAAACAGAAAACTCTCCCATATTATTAATAGAATTTATAGTACATTAAAGGGAAGATGTTCTAATGAAAATCATCTATTTGCTTTGAAGCCAGTGTTCAAACTGATGCTGGAAATGGATGGCAATAAACAGTAAAAACTTATCACTTTATCACTTAATTCATGAAAGAATTAATTTATCTTAGAAATTAGTCATTTCAGGGGGCAGCTGTAACTCATATTTCTTAAGACAGTTTTATTTAAATATAAATTGGTTGGAGGGAGATAAGGGTTTTTTCTCCACACTATTATATCCCTCATCCATAGGCAATGTACAGAACAAACATAGGAATTTGGTTTTTTCTTACTTTCTTTCTGAGCAGACTTGGGAATTGGCCCGTGTTTTTTTACCTCAAAATGCCCAATTCCTACTGCAAATGCATTGAAAACTGCTGTGGGTTGACCCCAGCCAACAGCTAAGTACCCATACAGCTGCTCGATCATTCCCCCCACCCCAGCAGAAGTGGGGGAGAGCATAGGAAGAGCAAAAGCAAGAAAACTTTTGGGTCAAAATAAAGACAGTTTAATAAGTGAAGGAAAGAGAAAAAATGCAAGCGATGCAAGGGCAATCGCTCATCACCTCCCACAAGCAGACCAATGCCCAGACACTCTCTGAGCAATGGCCAGCTTGGAAGCCAAGCCCCTGTACCCCATTCTTCCTCTACCCCTGTTTTTATTGCTAACCGTGACATTATAAAGCGTGGAATATCCCTTTGGCCAGTTCAAATCAGCTGTCCCAGCTCCTAGCTGGAGGGCAGGGTGGGAAAAAGAGAAAGTCTTTTTACTGTGTACTGCACTGCTCAGGAATAGTCAAAGCATTGCTGTCTTATCAACGCTTTTAGCCACAAATCCAAAACACAGCACCATACCAGCTGCTATGAAGAAAGTTAACTCCATCCCAGCCAAACCCAGTAGAGAACCTGAACTCTTATTTTCAGTATAGGAAGGTACATGACATGTGTCGCTAGCCTTTGAGATAGTTACAGACTATTAGAAGTAGTTGATTTAAATCATCAGAGGATCTGGTCTTGGATATCTCATGTATTAGTTGAAGATCAAAAGTCAATCCAAGACCACCTTGTACAAATAGCAATAGGATATGATTAATTAGCAGAATTAGATTTCTTGCATAGGTAAGAAAAATATAAGTAGTTTGGTAGTCTGTAAGAAGACCGATCGCTAATTCATGATAATCAGAAAAAAAAATCCGTTAGATTGATTATTCTGCAGTCATTTAGAAAAAAGTTTCTTATACCTTCCAAACAAGAATTTGGTACTGGTCACCAACTGAGTTTAAAAGGACCATGTTCTGAAATTTTGTGATAGTTGCTGGACTACATGAAATTTTTAAAACTAAAAAAATTGTTATAAGTGAGCAAATACCTTTTGAGTTTAGATATAAGTTAATGAGAAGTCGTTTATTTTGATATTGTATTCCATAAAGGGGCAAGAGATCGTTTCTACTAGGGCTGCAAAGCAGCATACTAATTGAGGGATGAATATAAAGTGCTGTACATTTCTTGTACACTAAGAGATCAGCTGTACATCTTTTCAAATGAAATATGCAAAGTTAACTGGCACTTCTGACATTAATCTTTTTTCCTTATCACGCATCTCATAGAATGGAGGAACCTAAGTGTGCTAGTAGCAAAGTTCAGTAAAAAGGACACAGGCAAATGTAATCAATGAAGTCCAGAACTGCAAATTGAAGCTCTTCCCTCTTCTCATGCCACTTAAACTCTGACTATTTAAATGCCTGCCTTTTCTACTTTTAAGGTCATAGGCTATCAAGAATATTGCCCCACTTAGCACTGTTTGCCCTGCCTCCAGCGAAGATCCAGGTAGTAGGTGACCCTCTTTGCCTGAGTGTTGATACTGATCACCCTTCAACACAAACACTATGAGCGGGGTGGGGGGGTGGAATTTGTCTAAGTGGGAAGGAGTGCCTCTGGTTCAAGCCTTGCCTCCAGCCACAGCAATTCAAACTTGCTTTCCAACGCAGTCAGACGCCAATTTGGGCTGAAGCACTTCCTAGCCCTGGATTTGAAGCACAGCAATTCTAGTCTCTTGATGCGGGAGAATGAAATCCCGGGTTCCGACTTCTGTTTCTAGTTCTGCTTTATGTATTAGAGACATGGATAAAATGTATACTTGGACCTGGCACCAGAATTGTGTGGATTATAGCAGTTTGGTAATCAGATGACTCGCATCAGCACTTGTTTTACTTCTAAATCTCTGCTGTTTTGGTTTGGAAACAATTTTATTATGGATCTGTTGGCGTTTTATTTTTAAGTTTTCCACCCAGAACCTAGTTTCATCATTGGTCAGTTTTAAATGAACAATAAAACACTATCAGCTGACAAGAGGTGCAGGAATTTCTTGTGAAGAGTCCACGTTCTGCCAGGCTGCACAACAGGCATCCTAGTCCTGTTTGGGTTTGAACCAGAGAGGTCATGCTGGAGTGGCTTTTAAAGACCGGTCTGATCTGCATCCTCAGATGCTTATTTAAAACATGTAAACGTACAGGGAAAAAAAAAACCCATGCAGGTTCCAGCTTTGCATGTGCAACTTAGGTTCTCCCTTTGCTCAGCATCTGGACAATAAACTCTCATCTTCTTGGGCTATTATTTGCTAAGTGTTGTTAAGCATGGAAACGTATCTTATCAGCCTTAACTGGACCCATGTAGCACAGTTTTATTTTTGTGTCTCTAATTTCAGTAAAGTCTTATAGAAGGCAAATGAGGTTGACTAAAAATATGCTAGTGCATATGTAATTCTTGTTTTCTTTTATGTCTGTGTGCTTTTTTTTTTTTTATTTCAGTGAGAGTTTTCTGCAAAGGGACTACTGTGGTATGAGATGTTACCCAAGGTAAATACAAATTTGAGAAAATGCTTTGATGTTGGAATTTGGTTTATCTGAAAAGTTCCCACACAGTTTACCACAGTTTTTTTAATGAATGTAGAAGCCTCCCACTCTTTATAAAGTGTTTGTTACATTAATTAGGGGGTCTGTTAGACAACTAATTTCCCCCATAAAAGCTGCTAGGAAACGATGAGCATGGGAGCGCTATGATGTGAAGAAACGCACATCTCAAACTAGAAACAGGGGCTGTTAGTTACTTAAAATAAAAGTAAGTTTTGGTGCTTTGTAGATTTATATATGTTGTCTTCCCACCTTTCAGGTCCATCCATTGTTTGGAAAGAAATACAAGACTTGCATGATAGACTATTGCAACCCTTCTCTATTACCATGTGAAGAGCCTATTGAAAGTGCTAACCATATTGTCAGCCATACTGGCAATTGAAACAAAACAAATGCCTCTGAGAACATGAGCTAATTTCTGAAAATCAGTATCTATGCATATCAGTTGCCATGCAAACTAGTACTATTGTACTCTGACAAAATCAACAAGCAATTAAGTAATGAATGTTTGTTTCTCAAGATGTGCTAAGCACCTGGATAGGCAGAAAACTGTCTACAAAATACTTAAACCAGCATGTGGTATGTAATACAAAACAAGCTTTGAAAGATCTACTACCCTAGAGAAAGAAAAATGCTTCAATTCATGCCATGATGGTAAAATTTTCAGGGTTGTTTCTACATGGCCTTTTTTTAGAGAAAAATTGACTTTATTAGTCCTTCAGCTATTAGCTCTTTTTCCCTTTTGCCATAATGCTATTGGTATATCTGTTATTTTCTCCATATACTTTCAGTACTTCCTTTTTAATTCTCCAAGATGGGCTTCGCTTTGTGTAGGAGGCCATCAAACAGAAAGTGTAGTATTGTCGAGAAGTCTACTGCAGACTTGCACAGCGGACAAAGCTGGTGCCATGTGGCTTTTCTCTAGAGCTGAGGTGGGTGAATTCTGTTGTCACTTCTTTGTGAGACAAATGCATATTGAGAAATGGAGAAGGCTAAGTAATGTCCGTACGTGATACTGGACATGATGTATATATTATAGGTGAAACTGATATTGCACATTAGGAGTGGTTATAGGAAGTAGATGGAGTAATGAGCACAAGCAAATCCTACTGGATTTTGAATCAAGAGAAGTCATTGATATATATGCTTCAGCAGCTATAATTAAACTTGGTTTCCTGGTCTGCATTACCTACATGGTGGCAGAGAGCAACTAAATACCTGTTCATTAGTAATGCATTTGCATGAAGGAAGATTGGAAATTCATACACACATGGGTGATGGCTTGGCATGTCATTTAAATTAATATTCTGTTAGGCATAGGCTTAGTTTTGCATGTTAAAGAGTAATTCTACGTAAACAATTTGAAATCATGAACACACAACTGCAGTGACAGTAAACTCTTTATGCAGAAGTATTTTTCAAGTCTTGTACTGAGCAACTTTTCAGGCCTTGTACTGAGCAACTTAGGACTGTGATGCATGAACGGAATGCTATGTACTGTCACATTAAAAAAAAAAGGAAAAGAAAATACTTATGGAAAAATTTGGATGCAGTGATAGTTCTTTTAATTGAAACACATGAATGCTAGTTCCTTTTGAATCAACTTGAACAACAAAAAAATCTAGTTCCAAGAAGCTAGCATAAATTATGTATCTGTATTTTTTGAGTTGACTCTGATTGCTGTTACTTCCTGAAATGTATCTTTTAATGACTTTTTGAAGTATCATTAGTGCATTAAGAAAAACTTAAAATTGAGTACAACTTTGGTTCCCATTAAAAACCACGTCTTTCTGTCTAAATCCTAATTCCTAGAAAATGGGCTCTTCCCTGCAAGCCTGCAAAATAGGAAATAACTTTGCTGTCACATCACCCTTTCTGCCACCTGCTGTGCACAATACCTGCCACATTATTAATTGCAACAACTCTTTGGGACCTGGATTCTGGAGCAGATCCCCTGTCAAAGAACCTTCCCAGGGTGAGTGAATAAGTTAAAAGATCTCCAGTGTATTCCAACAGTTTTTCATTTGGGCAGGAAGGGAAAGGTCCAAGAAAATGTTTCCCCAAAAGCAACAACACACATCCTTTAGTAACTTCTAATAATTGGCATAAAGGAGAAAACAGACATTGTATACAGTCAAGGTAACTTCTGTGTTCTCAGCACAATTTATTAAACTGAAATGATATTCCCAAGAATATCAACAATGTTGCCACAATCACAGTAAAAATGCCTTAATAAAGAAACTACAGAATCGGCCATTGAAATGTCTATTTGAGGATAGTTGCTATAGCTTTCAAAAACTTGAATGTAACTCAATTAAAGTATCTGACAAATTCAACATAAATTCAACATATCATAAACCAAGAAACTGAAGAAACGGAGACCACACTCACATAATCTGAATTTCAACCTGTTTGAGCATTGCCTGCTGCGTCCATAACCATGACAGCCTCCCAGTCTTTGAGCTACAAAATCTAGAAGAACCTTAGAGAGAGTGAAACACAACACCCACCGCAAAAAATGGGTCTGTCATCCTTTCCAACCACAAACTTTTCTTATCCCTCAAACCCTAACGACTTTCACCATGGCCAGAACACCGTGAGCCATTGAATGACCTCTCTCTGCCAATGAGGTCTTCTGTTTTGCAGGTGGACTGGTGAAGAGGAAATGCTGTGAGAATTCTACTGAAAAACTTTGGGTGGGTTTGTTTGTTTGTTTTTTTGGTATGAGTTGTATAAGTTTGCAAAGCTGGATACTACTGGATAGTAGTTTTTCTAAGGGTTTTGACTTCCTCCTTGATAGAACTGTCATTATGTATCGAAATACCATGAATTTGCAGCAGCTAACTGCGGGTGAGACAGAACGCTCCGATGGCTTTTTTCTCAAACCTGAATTCTCATTATGTAATATTTACATTACCTAGAAGAGATGTGTGTGTGCATATAATTAAACCTGAAACCAGGAAGGGAATATGTTTTTTTTGGTCAGATCACATACTTAAATCTTAATAATGAGCTAGATCTTTTGGGGACTTTGTGAAGCAAAAGTTTCTTCTGGGTACAAACACCCTCCAAGCTTTTGCTTTGTTTTCAGGACTATGGGGAGGAGGAAGGATGCAAGGGATCAGGGAACTGTGTAAAGCTAATTCAAATGACAACAAACAGTCACTAACTTAATCCTGAAAACTCACAGGTCATGACAATAGCAAGTATGGAGACATTAAGAGTGTCAGAAGTGAAACCTAAACTACAGAAAAATTGGTTAAAAAGCTAGCCTGTATTTAACTAGGTAATGCATTTTAGTAGATGCTTATCCCCACGAGCAAAGCATGATATATGAATGTCTGTCTCTGGCCACAGATGCCAGACTTGGGCTCTGTGAAATAACTCTTCTGTTGGTTCATTTGATGAAAAGTAAAAATGCATTTCATCTGTCTTAATAACCAGCTTGACTCACTTAGGGCTTTTGCTTTGATTTATAGGGCCAGATTACAGCATTTGTTCTTTAGCATGAGCATATGTAGTTTCCTATATTTACTTGTGTGAGTGATGCTACTGCAATCAAAGCAATGAATGTGTGTCAAGTTGACTCTTCAGATAAATTATTATTATAGATTTTTTTATAGGTTTTGTTGTGGTTTGAAAATTATTGTCTCCCACTGCCTAAACAGTGGATGAGTCTTGTCACGTCAAGTGTGGGAGGAAAACTGATCTTTAGACGTTAATGCTAACTACAGATAGAACTAAATGAAGCTACACATCTGAGCACATTTAAATGAGCTGTTGACTGACCTTTCCTTTCTTTTTTGTACCCCGCAAACTCCCCAGCAGGGAGTTCCTTTTTATGTAGTATTGTGTTGTCAGGCTTGACTAAATTTTCACCGGCAGGTAAAGATGGCTGTTATACGTTTTTAATTAAGCATTGAGCCTCAACCATTTTTAATCAATTTGTTGTTCTTGGAAAAAAGACAATGCACTTCGTACGCAGGGGCAGATGCATGCTCACACACATACTCCCAGAATTATGAGCTACCTCAATCTTAATTTCTGTTAACAGTTTTTGTGTATTCAAAGTCATTGCTGGTTAATGAAATATCTTAGTAATTATATTTAAGCGGTTGCAGTAATGTGGAACAAAAAGTGAATCCTATTATATCTCTCAACTTTGGAGATGTGAGCAAGTCAGATATATGAATTCTGGGCAATAGCTGTTAAGCTTCAATTATTACTCTTTCTTAAAACGAAGGGAGAACGAGGCATAAAGAAATATGTTATGTAAGTTATGTCATCAGCAAGGTACATATAAAAGAAAGACTGAAAGGGTTTCTGTTGCCAAAAAGATTCCTTTTAATTAAGGAAAACAAATCTAATGAGAATCCAGCAATTCCAAGTTATGTATGATAATGAAAAGCAGTACAAGGGATAAATCAGTTGATGTAGTAGTAGTATTCATACTGAATACTATTGAATAGTGATAGAAATATGAATAGTATTCAAGGCAGGAGAGAATACCTGGAAAGAAAAACATCACAAACTGGGAATGCAGTAGCAGCATTCAACAGTTGAAATAAGAACGGCCCACTGCCAGTATAACTAAAATATCCACTTCATGGGATATTTATGCATCTTCAGCTCAAGTACAAATGTGAAAACTAGAAACCAACCAAGTGAACTACACCAGAAGTGCGTAGCCCATCTGTACACCGGACAGTAGTTCCAACTCAAATAAAGCTCAGTGGCCAGGCTTACACAGTGGAATTGACCTTCCACATCCAAATGAATAGGAAACTGGAGTATCCAAACAGAGAGTTAATCCTGATAATGTGAGCACTTGAGAGAACAAGGTAGATGTAGCAATTGCAGATGCAATTTGGATATGCAAGTCTTCAGCATCTCCAGCATAATGTCAGCCTATAAAGAGCTGTGAAGGTTCCTGTAGCACCATTAATTTATTGTTTCAACAATGCAAAAAGCTACTGTTGATGAATTTTTGAATAGGATGTGGCTGTGAAATGCATTTTTTATAGTGACTGAAAATGCTTGCTCTGCTTTAATATTAAGAATGAAACCAATATAGCTGCTGCGGTAGGCTACTGTTAAGCAGCTGGAGAATATGTAAAACAGGCCACATCTTTGATACTTAGGGGAACGTCATACAAAGCTTGGAAACAGCTCAAAGAATAACACAAAATAGGAGGTAAAGAACTTTCTTTGTGTCCGAAGCAATGCTTGGATCGCATGGAATGTATTCAGATTGTCATCACCAGTACCTGAACCACCACTTAGAAGAAGCACAAGGAATAATCGGAGCATGCCAAGACTCTGTGCGTTGAATAGCATTTTAATATACTAAGAGAAGAGAAAAATTTGGTAGGTATTGTACATGGTGTGCTTGGGGGGCAGGGTGCAGCATGTTAAAATAGGATGCCAAGATAAATGTAGACCTCCTTATCTTTTCAGATGAATTAGCGCTCCTGTTATAGGGACAGAAGTTTCAGGCTCAAGGAAAATCATGCAGTATTGCAATCCCAAAGAAGTTCTTCTAACAGGTTGTTTTTTCCTTTGGCTTTTCCTTTCCAATTGCTACGTATTGCCATTTGTGAAGGGCAATATTGTTGATCCAGAATGCTTCCTGGATAGATCTATTGGCCCTTTTTGGAAAAATAGCATTTCTTTACAAGAATCAAACTGTGTGCATAGTTTAATTATAATATCATTATTGAAACTAACTGTTTATGAGCATGTCCATGTCTGTTCTGTAGTCTCTAAATCCTGGATTGTCCTCTGTATAGAAAAAGTTCAGTTTGCAACTGGAGAAGCTGCAGATCACAGACTTAATTTGGTCTTATATGTCCAGAAATCCTGCTAGTTAACCTCTCTATATACACAAATAATAATGTATTAATGAATAGACAATAACTTTTCAATCCACTGTGTTCACTGAAACTTTTCTCAATCACAATTTGACTCTTACCTATAAACTGCGAAACACTATGTGTAGGACGAACACACCTGTTGGCATAAATCGGTACAACATATCTTTTCACATCTTAGTACCAAGGAACCAAGATATGAAAATACCTAGTAGCGGGTTTGGCAATACCTAACTTAGCTTATTTATTAGGTCATAAGTGGTTCTCAGGAGTGGGACATCCATTCTGTAGTCTCATGATAACAAACTTTCTTTTCAGTTCTGTAAAACCTATTCATTTTTAGTCCATGTTTGAATTAGGATCTTTGAGAAGGCAATGCACACCAGGAACTGTAGGTATCACAGAGTAAAAGATCACAAGATGAAAAATAATGAAGTACCAAAATGGTATCTAAATGAAAATACTTTTCTCTCATAGTATTGTTTTGCCCAATCTCTTATTTTTATTTTATTATTTGTTTCTGGTGATAGACAGCTTTTTTGTGCCTTTTGGTCTTAATATTCACAGTTTTTATACATTTGTTGACCTTAAGTGGGCATATTGGCTACCAAAATACCATTATGTTTGCAATCCAGTGGTAAAATTTCAGAGAAGAAAACACGGAGTAATATTTGTAACGTGAATTCTGTTATGACAGCAGAGAACAAAACTGCTGGTGGGGCGGGGGGGCGGAGTGAGGAGGTATCATGGGCTCTTAAATGTGAGTTATAACTATTCAAAGCACTCGTTACCAGGAGCCAGAGTAACATTTTCACATCACGTATAGAACATGAAGATATGAAGGCCTGAATTAAAATCATATGAGAGGTAACTTGAAGTGCAGTGTTTGTGGGCATGATACTACAAGGATTAAAGAGGACGGCTGGCAGGAAAGGCAAGATTTCCCACTTGTGATTCTAAATTACCACAACAGTTTTCCTGTTAGAAAATACTTGCCTATGTGGATTTGTGTGTGCTGTGTTTTGATATTACATTAATTCTCGTACTACATCGGTACACCTTTTTATTGAAATGCTCTTCAAATTGTTAATAAGGATGCCGCAGGATGCCAATACTTCCACCTGTAGAACTACACATGGCACAGATTTGGTATTAGCATAACGAAGGTGACCCGCTCCTCTTCAGAACAGAACTTGCATTGCAGCACACGGCAAATATTTCTTTAAAACCTTATATCCTCTAGTCCTCAGTGTGAAGTGCTATATTTTATAACAAATCAACACTTTTGCAGTTTGGCCCTTAGGCTCTCAGCAGACGTTTATAGAATGAGGAAAAACAAATGTCTGGGTTATGCAAAGTTAATAAAAACAGATGCTTTTAACAGCCCACTGTACCGGTATTCCATGCACCAACATAAGTGCTGTTTTATGTTGGTTTAGGATGAAAGAAAAGGAAGGAGCTAGAGTAAGGATGAAATAGCAAAAGTGTATAATTGGTTATAAAATATAGAAGGCTGACTTATGAAAAGGATGATAAATTGATACTTTGTATTAAAAATACTTTGTGGCAAGATCTCTCTATTCCAAGGAACATCATGAAGAAATCCATCAATCAATCACAGGCATAGTGCTGTGGTGGTGGTCACACAGATGAGGATGTCACTTGCATAATTTGTCAAACTAAAACTGGCTCACTAATGATGAGTATTCAAGGTCAAAGTGAGAAACAAGAGTTATGCCTTGGTATTTTCATCCAGGTAATTGTATATTCCCTTTTAGCTTGGTTCATTCAGGCAACAGGCAGCATGCTTTTCTGTTGCTGAATGTATAGTAGGCAACGTGACATGAAGTCAGTTTTAATTTGGTAGAGTTTTTTACTCAGAGGATGGAGAAGAACAAGGAAAGTAACTTCCGTCCTTCCTCTGTTGCATCTCTACAGTCATTCTTTGTGATGTGAAATAGCTCTACCTTTCTGTCTTCTCTTTTACCTCCTCCTTCTTCTGAATACATATGAACTCAAGCTTTAAAGATGTAGCAGCAAGACAAGCAGCAGCCTAGGGAAGCGCTTCAGTGAAGCAGGAGCAAGTGGCTGGGTTCTGGGTTTGGGTTTTTTTCTTTGTTCTAACAAACATCTTTTGGGTCTTGGGGATATGTATTTCTAGCATTTTTTCATCATAGTTAGCTTTTAATCAGAGTCCAATGATGATTTAAACATGAATGAATGAAGCATCTTTTATTTTATCTTGAAATGAAGAAAATCCTCAATGCAAAAGTCATTACAATGGATAGAAGACAAAAAAAAAGCACAAATAGAAAAGTAATCAAAACGAAGAAGTTGAAAGAGTTACAGGATTGTTGGAGATTCACTAAGCTGCAGAAAGACTTTTCCTCTCTTTTTATCTGTTATCTCTGTGGTTAACACACTTGTCCAGTCTAAATGTGAGACATCAATTCAATTCCCTTCTCTGCCTGAAGGGATTAAAAGCTGCACTTCTGATCTTCTCAGCCTAACTACCAGGTTGTGATCAGCTCTGAGGAGGCACTAACGTAGTCCTTCCTGTTTTGAGCTGTTCTACTGCAAAGCAGACTTGGTTACCAAGAAAGCTGTTTTCAACTTATTGAAACAAGAAAAAAAGGAAGTTATTGCATTCAAGAGCATCGTAAATCTTTGCCTCTGGGATAACCACTTCCATTCTTGCATGTTTGGCAGCTGGCTTGAGTTAGTGTGACCACATTTCTGCTTGAGGCTTTCCTTCCATTTTCTCTCCCCCAGACCCATGTGCTGAGCTCCTGCTATGCTTGTGCAAGCACTAGTGATTGGTGACAGCTGGAGAAGAGGGTATACATAATTTTCTAAAACTTCCAGATTTGTTGGCAGCCTGATAAGTAAACCGATCTTGCTCACTGCATCAGCCATGTATTCATTAATGCTGATTACTGGGAGGCTTGGGAATGCCTGAAAGAAAGGAGGAGTCGCTTTCTTGGTGGGAACATCTTACCTAGGCTTGAACTGGCAGTGTAACTACATCCTGAGGGCGTAGCAAAGGCTTGACCACGAAATTTCTTATTTTTTAATAACAGGGTGGTGTTGTTGCTGTCTTTTGTTTCATGGACCAGGCCTGCAGAACCTGACACAAATCTATTCCCAAATAGCTTTGGGAAAGCTAATGTCGTACTCTTATGACAGACGAGATTTGAATCTCATTGCAAAAAATATCATTAAGTACTCATTGTAACATTTCCTGCCTTAATCCCCTTTAATTGTAGTTTTGGTTTAAATAATATATATAGCATGATTCTTCCCTCTCTTTTGCTTGCCATGTCCTCCATGTTAAATGTGGGGGGGTTTTGTTTGTTTGTTTGTTTGTTTTTTTAAACATAGAGTTTGACATAATATTTTGTGACATGTAGCTCTACAAGTTTGTTGCTCTATAACACATAAGTTTATGAAAGGTTTGTAAATACAATATTCATTTTTGATACTTGGAAGGATTAACTCAGAAAAGTTTAGCCCTGCATGTAAACGTGGTGGTTCTGAACCCATAAAGTTGCTGCTCAGGACTTTCTTCAGCACAAACTCTTTCTCAATGTTAATATCTGTTTAAAAGTCCAAATTTACTGGTTTGCAAGAAGACTGAATCTTGATGTCCAAAGAAAAAAGTTCAGGTAGAGTAAGCAATGAACTCAGACACACGTTTGGTCATAATAAATTGCTCTGTCGTGTGGTTCTTGGTCATCTTAGTCATATGGAATCAGAGGAGCTGTAGTTACAGAGTTGTTCACTTGCTCAAGGTATGAAGGAATCTAAAAAAGTTTCCTAGAGAAAGCTGCAGCTCTCCTTAAACCAGTACTTCCACCAGTGTTAAGTGATTCAGTAGTAGCAATCTAAATACGCCCTTTCCACTGGCAGACTGATGCTCTGCTCTGCTGAGGAATTCACTGTGAGGGAATCGCTCTGCGATGGCGAACCGAGCTCATCTTTTTACATGAACTTCTCTGAATCAATTGCCTAGTATGCATCTTCTGTCTAGTATACATCTTTTTCCAGTTAAACATTACTGTTCCAATGTCACCTTGTCCCTTGTTTTATGTCGATAGCTGCCTCATTACTCACTTAGTATCAGTCGTCTGTGTGGGTTTGAGGTATTTTTGGTCTTTTAAATTTTTGTGTTCCACTTAATGCAATCATTGAAGTGTCTTACTGAAATGAAACTGCACTGAATTCGTGAGCTGAGTAGCCTTTACTAGACCTCCACGATTAGCCCACTTATCCAAAGCAATGAGCTAAAGTTGCATACTACTGCCTCTGCCACGGGCTCCAGGACCCCAGGTGGGAGGGAGATTTTTTTGGAAGGAGAGTCCTCATTTCTGCATGTATGTTCTTACTGATGCAGTTTTTTAAAAATTGTTCTGCAGATAACAGGAAACGATTTAACACCCAAACACTTTCTTTGGAAGGGAGAAAGGGATGTATTTTGGTGCGGTGAGTAGCCATGCAAGTGTGTTAAAATGGTGAAGCAGAGCAGCAATAATTGAGGCTGATGTAGCTCCATTTTCAATTTTATTTTCAGGGTATAAAAATTGCTGTTACAAACCTGCTTAGATGAAATCTCCAATAAGACAAAAAGATAAATAAGGTAAGATAAAAAATGCAAGTACGAGTGAAAATGTACCCGCGTATAGCTGAGAATTAAAAGAATTTTTAAACCAGTGCCAGAAGGTGAGAGGAGAATTTTGAACAGCTTTATTTCATTTTTACTGTTCCTCAGAAAAGGAGAAGAAATATATAACAAGCAGATACGACTTTAGAAAACCTCTCATGTTTTGATCTTCAGATCAGGTCCCAGGGCTCAGAAAAATGTGAGAAATAATAGTTTATTGTACTTGAGTGAGCTCCATAATATACAGGCTTAATGTTTTCATCATGATGGAGGTGCCGCTTGTTTAGACACTTGCCCTTATGGCAACAGGATTTGAGAGTTCTCCATCTTCTCAGTGGACTTTGAAGAAGCCTGAGGCTTGTGCTACCACTCCTTCCACGCTGCAGCTCAGACCATTGTTTTCTTTAATTTCTAGACCTGTCAATCGAGCACAGTTATTAAGAAAAGAAAAGAAAAGAAAAGAAAAGAAAAGAAAAGAAAAGAAAAGAAAAGAAAAGAAAAGAAAAGAAAAGAAAAGAAAAGAAAAGAAAAGAAAAGAAAAGAAAAGAAAAGAAAAGAAAAGAAAAGAAAAGAAAAGAAAAGAGAAAAGAGTCTGTATGTCCTCTTTCTGCTCTTTCTGTCCCCTAAGACCGTAGAGGCATACTTGAAATCAGTCCGGAATGGTTTATTCTGGTGATGAAGCCTTTATCAGTATATGTAACTAGTGAACGTGTTGTGCTGCTGGAAATTTGGTCTACAGTTGATTTTGTGAGAAACAAGTTCCGGTCCGAATGAAATAGGCTCAGGCAGAATCCTCTGTGAAGCACATTTTTATTCACGTTCTTGCAAGAGCGGATGACCTAGCAAGTAGGCACACTTTCAGTTCTTGAAACACACCTTTTTATTCCCTAATCCCGGCCGAATTTTTCCCTCCCCTGTTTCCCATTGGTTAGGTACCCCAGGGTTCACAGTCTGTTCGAGGCGCCTAAAATTCTTTCCGCATGTCCTGCCTCTGTTTACTTCTCTTTATGCTACACCTAAAGGGATTATCTGACTAGTTTATTTCTTTCCTTTTTGGTAAAAGATTGCTCAATGTCATTAGCCCTGGTTAAATGTTTGACTACCCTTCTAGACGCTAATCCAGGAGGAATCAGTTTGTCCTTTTGTCTGTGTGATAAGAGATGTTCTACAAGCCTTTGCTGGAGCCTCTTTGTCTTAGTCATTCCCTTATCATGCCACCTCTGATGGAAACGGCTTTTCTCCTCTGCAAAAGCAATACCTGCCTTTCTTACAATTTTTCATTTTATTTTGGCTTTCCCACTCTGGACTGCTCGCCGAGCACACAGCCTCAGGACATTAGTTTGCTAAGCCAGCTAAGCCATTCAAACTTAGACTTCTTTTCAAACATGACATGAGAACAATTACACAAGCTGGGGTCCAAGCTGGAGCTGCGTGTTGTCGTGTGCCCCCTCCCGTCCCCTGCACTCCCCCCTTGTCCCCCCTCCCAGTTCTTCTCCGTGTTGAACCAGTGGCTGAGGGATGCCATTCCTGCACAGCTCTCTGAGGGGAAGGGAGAATCCAGGCGACCGCTCCCGTTCTTAATGCAAAGAGAAGTAAACCCGCCGATAAGCCCTCGCCCAGGGCTTCCACGCAGGATCTCTACGCTTCCAACAAACCGATTTTAAAGGATATTTCACAGGAAAAGCAGAAACCGGGTGAGGGGAAGGAAGAAGAGGGTCGGGGGGGGCGAATCCCCCAGTGTGAAACTCTGGGACCACCAGCCTGTGTCCCCCCCCGATGCTGTTACCATGCGAACGGGCAGCGCCCCCCCCTTCCCCCGACACGCGAGAAGGGGCGTGGCTCGGGGGCGTGGCGATGACATCATGGGGCGGCGGTGGGCGGGGGCGTGTTGGAGCCGGGGCGGGGCTGCGGGGCGGTGGCGGGCTGGCGGCGGCTCGGGCGGCGGGATGGGGCGGAGGGCGCAGCCCGGCGGGCAGCCTGCCCCGCCGCCCCGGCACCCGGCTCCCTGAGGCACCTCGGCCCGCCGCTGGTGAGTGGGCGGGGGGGGTGGCGACGGCGGGGCAGCTGCTGGGTCCCGGGTGCTGCCCTTTTTTTTGGGGTGGGTTGGGGTTTTTTCCCTTTTTTTTTTTTTTCCTAGGTTTTTTTTTGTGCGTGTTTTGTTTTATTTGCTTGGTTTGTGTTTTGGGGTTTTTTGTTGTTGTTTTTGGTTGGTTTTTTTTTTTGGGAGAAGCGCATCAGGGCACCCACGCGGGTTGCTGTTTGCGGGTGCCGGCAGACAGCGAGGTTTCCCGGCAGCTTCTCGGTTCACCGTTCCCTCGGGCCGGCACTTTGTCGGTGGCCGGTCGGGAGCAGCGGCCGTGGCTGCCCCCGGTCCCTCCGCCTCCAGCCTCCGCGCTGCTAGGAGAAATCCTCTACCGGAGTTTCTTTTGCTCTGCCACCCCCTTGCCCCAAGTCGGGGACGGACCCCGGGAGGGAGCTGCCGCCGAGCGCCCGCCCCGGCCTCCCGGTCCCCATCCGAGCCGCGGAGCCGCCGGGGAGCGGGGGCTGCCGCGGGCATCGCGGCTCGGGCAGCGCCCTCCCCCCCGGCGCACCTCCCACCCTGCGAGGGACAATTTCACGTTCTCTTCAAGCTTAACACCGGGATAAACGCAGCTTTAATCTTAAGGCTTTTCTGAGTAAGCGCGGCACGTAGCGACTTGGTAACAAGAGGAAAGCAGGGTTAGGAAAACCTGGCTTGGGAATGTGGGCGAACTTACTTGTCCTTTGTTTGTAACAAATTTTTCAGCGGTTTTTATTTTTATTTTTTTGTTTTTGATGATGCTCTGTGTGTGGGAAGGGGGATAGAAGTACCAGCCCTTATAAAATGAGACAGTAAAAGCTGTGGAAATGTGAACGAAGGTGTTGAGGCGTCCACCGCTTCAGCGCGTCTCGCTGGGACTATCTAGCCAACGTTCCTCTTAATCTGGCAGTTCTCCTCACTTTTCCTCTATCCCGTGTATTTTGCACGGACTTCTGGGGAGCATAAGTGTAAAATGCCTTCTCTCGCTTCTTCCCCGTCTTCCTCTTGTATTTGCAAGTTGTGGTCACGAATGACTCGAAAGGAGGGGAACACAACCCTGTGCTTCAGTGCAATTTAATTTGTCCTTATTGCCGAACAGAAAGGTAATGAACTGCCCTGTATTTCTCCTTCTCTGTTTGAAATGCTGCACAGTTCGATTTATCTGACTGTGTGTGGAGATCTGCAGATCTGATAGTTATTGTAGTGTGTTTTCTTAAATCCCTATGACCGTGGCACGGATTGAAGGAAACGTACAAACTAATGTACCGCCTGAGAGAATGAGCTTATCTTGCAGAACATTTCCTTTTTAATACTGAACGGCTAATATGGACGCTGCCACAGTACTTCATTAAAAAGTTGAGAACTAATTAGCTGTTTCTTACGGCTAGAGTTCCAGATTTTAATTAGAGTTCCTGTCTTCAAGTTTAAACTGATTAAAGTAATGCCAAAGCCACTCTGGTTATTTTCAATGTTTGTTTAAAAAAAGAAAAGAAAGGAAGAGTAATTTTAAGCAGTTTGAACTGCATGTTGGAAAACAAACCCTTCTGTTTGGGGTTCTGTCCCTGAGCCTGCTGGGTGTGGGGGGTGAGAAGATGCGTGTTGCGTGCATCTTGTATTAGAGTGAGGAAGGAAACTAATTAATGGTGATGAAACTTACAGGTTTGCTGTTTGCAGGGCATTGGTTTCAACTGGAAAATCGCAATTTGAAAAGGAAAATTGGGATGTGTTAACTAACAAAGGTAGCACTGGATAATCTGTGAGCATTCAGGTGCATTTCCCAGTGTTCAAACCACGTACAAGGGTGTGTTTGGACATACAATGATGCCACTTCCTAATAATACTAGAAACTCTGCCAGTGTCTAATATTCCTGGCCAAACTTACATAAAGCTGTCATGATGATTAAATATTGTCCTCCATTACCTTCTCTATTAATCTCCTGTGCATACTTCTGTCTTCATTCTGCTGAAGAACGGTTACTTGCTTTAGACTTGAAAAAGAAAATTCAGTGTATGGCTCATTCATGAGTACCCTGCTATATTTTTAACAACTTTCTTACCCTTTTTAGGTGTTTGAGAGATTTTCAAATTGATAATTCCCGAGGGAGTTGTTATGATGATTCAACTTGCATAGTGGGTTTATTCTGAATATTTCACAGCGCTCTTGGCACTCTTCATGGGAAGAGTTTAATGTTTTTCTCACACTACTAAGCACTTGCGACAAGATTTAGCAATGGGTGCTTTAAAATCCCCAAAATGAGGTTTTCTGGAAAATGCATACTAAATGAATGACACCCTTTTAAAGTGCACGGATGGGTCAAACTTGAGTGTGCTTGAAACTGTCCCATATAGGACGGACAGCTGACCTTAACTCTGTCAACTTGATTTATTTCAATGTTCGACCCAGTCAGAGCTGTGGTAATCCTCATGTCATGACAGAAAGTTCTCTTGTCTGTTCAAACATTTAAAGGATTTTTTTTTAAAAATTAGTATTATTTTAATAGTGACTGAATTCTGTGCAAAAGAAACTTCTTTGCAAAACCTTGGGTGTTAATTTGACATCTGTAGCTATTCACATTCAAGGCACTCAAATGCTTTGGTGTCAGGTATGCTGCCAATGAAACCTTTATAATTAAATCTCTTAAGTAAATTGACTAATTTTTCCGTACTATGATTATTCCATATGTTTGTTAACTACAGCTCACATCAGCTAATATGATGTCAGGATGGATAATGAGATAAACTGTCACCTTGGTTTTTATATTTGACGTGGGATTTCTATATGTGACTGCTGCAATTAAGTGTTTTTAATATCCTCAGAATAATTGTCTGGCTTTTGACAACTGGCCTTTCTTTCGTGGAAGAAGCAGGTCCATGCACTAGGAAAAACTATGTGCAAACACTAAAGCATTTATTAGATTTTTAGAAGATTTTATTAGCTAGACAGTCCTGAGAATCCTTACATGTGATCTAGGAACAAAATTACCCAAATGTGCCCCACTGCTCCTCCAGGGTGAAGAGTGCGGAAACTGGAAGTTTCTCTGTAGCCTGTGGCATCTTACTGGAATGGTCCAGCTAGGAGTTGATACATCTGCTGGCAGTCTTTTCTCAAGATGTGTCTATTTCCTTGTAATTTTTGTCCTTTCCTCGTTTTTCCAGTTATTGCTGGCTTCTGCTGCCACAGCCATGCTGCTGTCAGATGCCTGTTTTCTAATTCTGCGGCCTTTTTGCATTGCTGCCTGACCCCTTCGAAGTTTTCAACTTGAGTTTTGTTTGGTTCCTGTATTCATATTATCCATTCCTTAGTCCAGTAGATCCACCAAAAAAAAGGATCTTTAAAGAGAAACATCTTGTTACGTGAAATTAAATCCAGAATAGGCTCGTCATCTTAACAGCAGTGCAAATTCAAATAATGACTTAATAGAGGAACTTAAGCCTTTTATGTGATGAGAATAACCCTGTTAATTATCAGGGTTAATGAGGTGCATTCCTTTAAAGTGAACAGAGTGATCACAGGCCAAAAAAAAGGACATCTCTTCCACTGGATGGTATTTTTCCAAATCATTGGTAATTGAAAAGGAGTTTTTCTTCCAGACAGGCGTGTGATATTGCAACAATTTTTATCAGTTTCTTCAAGAAAGAGGAATAAACACCTATTTAAAAAGTAGGCTGTATGATTCAAAAAGTCAAACCAATATTAAATAGTAAAATAACTTTACCTTGTTTTGTATAGCTATCTTGTTTGACAACCAGACATATGCTGAAACTTAAATCTCTTTAATCAGAGTTCCATGATTTGGAAGTAGTAGGGAGTTTGATGTTATTGCGTTATTCTGTGTTGTTTCACAGCTCTCTAGGGTATTTCAGTGCTACTTGTCTCATGTAGTTCCTTCTATGGAATAGTTTGTGGGATGCAAAGGAATTACAGGTGCTTCGGGCAATTGCAGCGCGGCAGTGCTGTCCTGTTGGTTGTAGGACAGGTGTACAGGGTCTGTCTTGTCCTGTATTGTGAGAGGTGTTGGCAGCGGTGAGCTGCAGAAGGGTATAAAGTTAATTTCAGCCTAGATGACTATTGAAAAACAGTTTCTGATTTTACAGTGAAGATGATACTATATTTATAGCTCTTCTATAATCTTACAAAATGAGTGTTTTTGCACAAGAAGCGTGGCATCCAAGGCGTCAAAAGCATTTCTGGTAGCTTGTGTGTAGGAAGAGTTATAATCCCGCCGGAATTTTGTCCCAAATACCTTTGCTTGTCTGTTGCCAGATTTCTTTGCAAGAATGTCTCCGGAATTGACCCATCTCTGTCTGTCTGTCCCTATGACACGTGAGCGTGGCTGCCCTGGGAGGTGCAGCACAACAGGAACCCTCAGCTCGTTAGCTGCCACCCTGAACGGGCTTGGCTGAGCTCTTAGTGCTTTGGAGTGAGGTAGCTGCCAGTGTTACGTGCTTGCTCTCTCTCTCTGTCCGTCTGTCCTCACAGGCAGTGCTGAGCAGGCGGTTAGAGGCAGCGGTTCTTTCTGAATCTGCAAAAATGTTCTGTGAATGTGCACCTGCCCATCCTCTATAAAAAAAAACAAAAAACCAAAAAACCCAAAAAAAAACCCAAACAAAACCAAACAAACCAATAAAGGAGAGCAAAGAAAATGGAGCTAGATGCAGCTGTTACTGGAAATTTTAGGATAAAAAAGAAAGGGTGGTTTAGTGGTATGTAAACTTTTCTTGATAACATAAGGTGTGGCGGTGAAGGAAATGTGGTTTTACTGTAGATTAGTCATAGGCAGTCAATGGTAGCTCGAAAATTCTCTAACTTTTGGCAGTTTTAGTTTATAAAACTTAAATCCCTTATTTTTATTCCTTTAAAAGGCAAGTAATAGCTTGGTATTTTTATAAAATGTGAAACAATCATTAAAACTTCATATTAGGCAGAATTGAGTGCAATTTTGCAAAGCCAAACTGTATGATATTAAGTTAACTTTCTTTCATTTATAGGAATGTGATCATGCTTTATAGGGAAAAACTGGTAGTGCAAACCCTCAGACTTCAGTGGAATAAAATATATAACTTTAGTCTGGCAGATCAAGGAGGGTAGTATGTATTGGGAATGTTTCTATGATTGCCCACCAGCAACTAAAATCCAAGTTCGGACTATGTGTACCTTCAAATGGACTTCTAGGTAGACAAAATTAGATGTCAAACATGATTTATGAAAAAAGGTTATATAGTATTTGACTGTATTACAATATTGGGCTATGTGGGACGTGGTGGAAAATGTGGGGTGCAGAGTACTTCAGAATACTGAACAGCTTAAGTATACCTAATCTGTTCAGTGAGTCAGTTCGAGAATCTAAAAACCAGAAGCTTGTTTCATTTGTGATCCAGAACAACACTCCTCCTTGTCTATTTATCTCCATTGCAAAATTAAGTTCTTTAAATAAGGTAGTGGTCACTGACTGATTTCCTGTAAGGCTTTCCATTTTCCTCAAAGGAACAGTTTCTCTGTCTTTTTTTGATGTCTGTAAAAGCATTGCGATTAGTTACTCCCTTGTGTTGTGCTCTGTTTTTTTACTTCATGTTGCGTTACCAGCTGTAGAGGGGACAAACTGGGGAAGGGAAGTGGCACCACGGTTCTGCAGGAACTTGTGGAGTTGTAATCATTGTGGTATCGTGTGGTTAGGGCTCCCAGTGAGGATATGTAAGGGACAGCTTCTGTGCACGTCATAATTGTTTTGGTCGTGTTGGGTCAATGAGTGAAAATGTGTTTGAGGGCAATAGAGTACTATCCCAGTTTTCCAGTTTCTGCCCTTCAGCTCTCTACAGGAGAGGAGAAGAGATTCCAAACAAAAGCACCGTGAGGGAAAGCCAGGCCATCTTTGCAGTCATGGGAGCAGCTTCCTTGACCTCCATGGAGTGCGGTTTACGTTACGATGGCTTGATGACTGCAGATCTCATGGGAGGTTGGGTTCTTCCCCCCACCCCCTCCCTCCCTGCCTTCCCCAAGGTATTCTTCTCTGAAATCTTTTCCAGATGGATTTTTTGAAATACCAGTGATGTTATGGAAGAAAAGGATTTCTTTAGCATGGAGAAAAGGTTTAAAGAGGAAAAAAAATATTAATACATTGATTCAGATGTAAAATTGATGTAACATGAGCCATTCTAGGTACATACCTAACCTAAGGGACAAAATTTTGGCATGAGATCAAGTAGTAATAAAATAAGGACTAGGATAAGATTTCTAGCCAATGGAGAAGTGAACTTTTGGAGCTGTCTTCTCACAGGACGAGTGTGCGCGTGTGTTACATGGTCAGAGTTTTAAGGGGAAGCCCAAGCCCACTGTAAGACATTGTTGGACTTGGTAAGTGTGATGAAAGGAGGCTGGGAGGATAACTTGGACTGCAGCATTAATCCTGGTGTATTGCTGGAAATCATCGGCTGGAACTCAACTGCATAGCAGAAGAATGTGAGGCCAGCTCCAGCTCTCTGGTTATCAGGGCTGTTGGCTGAATGTGGAATGTGAGTGAGGAAAAAACCTTGCTCAGAAATAGGCTGTGGAGTGAGTGTCCCACATGCTAGCACAAAATAGTGTGTAACAGGACTAAATCTAATCATGCTTTCCTGATCTTTGGCCCTCGTAGGAAAGGGATGATTATGGTTCCCAAGGGAGGGTCTTGTGCTTCAACACTTCCAACACGTGAAACTGGCATCAGGCTGCGTGAGCAGGCCTTGCCATGTAACCTGTGAATGCAGGCACATTCTCATCCTGGCCTGTGGTGGACAATATGCTACTTTACCTCATTGCTGCTGCTGCTTCAGGGTCAGAGAGTCTGTGCTGCTGCTTTGGAGAGAAACCTAAACCAAACTCCTGAGTGCCAGCCCCCTTCAAAAGATGTCTGCTGTCTCCTCACAGTGGTGTGGTCTCGTCTGTTTAAAGTCCTTCTGCCGAGTGCCGCCAAACACAGGTCAGCTAATGTGACCGAGTTCTCTTTCTGGGGAGTAGTGAAAATTTCTCTATGTAATAACAGTATCAAATTGTCTGTGTATGTACTAGCTCTACATGTGGGTAAAACAGGCATTGAGAGAGTCAGCTGATGGATATGAGTTTTTGTCAAGACAGATGCTGATAAATGTTTTCAGTCCTATAGAGTTATGTTTAAGATGCATCTTCCTGGTTTGTATAAGTACATTTCTTGAAATCGAACAGTAAAATCAATGCCTTAGGTTAGTAGAAGTCCTAACAGACAGTGCGAGGTATTGGATGGAAGATGGCATACCTGCAAAAAGGCCAAACTAATTTCATCTCCATATGCCTCTTAAATGCTGGTCTTCACAGCCGGTGGGGTGCAGTATTCAGTGGAGCTCAGAGAAAGGGACTGTCTGTCCAATAGAGGCAAAATGCTTCAAAAAGATAAAAGCTCTTTGATAAATTCTTGCTAGAATGAAGAACTGAATTCAGCTTTGTAATCGTGTATGGATATGCTGAAGTTGGTAAGGTGAGAGACTTAAGGTAGAGCAAAGCCTGAGAAAGCAAATTCTGTCAAGAGGAGTAGGTGGAAATGGTCCCTCTTCTGCAGCCGCACACAGCGGAGGAGGGGAAAAGAAGTAGCTAAACCGTTTTCTTGGTGGGTTTGTTACATGAGCAGTCTCTGCGCTTTGTGAGAAATTGTTTCCTGAATTTTTTGAGTCCTTTGAACTGCATTCGTAGTAATAGTCTACTGATTTTATTCTGTCCTTCTGTGAAAAAACTTTATTACAAACCCTGTTCAGTCAGTAAGTGTTTGAAAATAGCCATGTTTTATTTAAGTAAGAAGAAGAGCGCCTGAATTGCATGTGTTTCTCTTTGAAAGAGAGTGAAAGGCAATGTTACAAAGAATGAATTTTGGCAAGCAGGAAGAAAGCTGAAGAGGAATGACAGAATGTGTAAGGGGCAGTTTTTATCCCTACTGAAAGGGTGGTTGGTGAATTCAAAGAGGAAACGATAAAAAGAATTTCAGGGAGAGGAAGACGAAGGTAAGGTTATAGAAAATGGAGAAAGGCCTAAGCAAACTAAAGGAAAACGAACCTGTAAAATCTGAGGTAGGGGTAGGGTGGAAGTGAAAAGGAGGGGAGGAAATATCTATGATAAGAGGAGATTGATATGAAGTGGGTGAAATGATCTGAGTGGAAAAATAGTGGAAAAGGGACACAATTGAGATATGGAATGAAAGATGATGATCACTGTATGTGGAATGAGAGAAGAAAATCTTGTTTTAAGTGTGTGCTGTGTTTAACTTTTCAAAAGCCTTTTGTTCCCATGTGCCAGGGGAAAATTTTTGGCCTGATCCGGCAGCCCGAGATGGGGGAGGCTGCCACAGCTCCGTGCCTGGGCCCCAACCAGCAGGAAGGTTGAACGTGTGTTCCCAGTACATATGCCTGCACCTGCTCCAGGTGCTCCACCACGGGCACGTGTGTCCCCATGACCCACCCCAGGCTGGCACTTAAGCCCACTCGCCCTGGTCTCTCCGGAGGCTGGCAGCCAGGTGCGTGGGCTGTCCCACCCCAGTCGCTGCACTTGGGCCCCCGAGCACACATGCATAATGTGTAGAGCCCCCACCCAGGGGAGGAGTTAGAAATGATTTAATAGGGTGATAGGACGGACTGCGCTGATCAGGTGCCGGGCACGGCCAGGCAAGTGAACCAACCAGCACACCAACCAAACTATTCACACGTAACCGGCCCTCTTTATCCACTTACTCATCTGTTTTCTTACACTTGTTACTCCACAAATCATGTAAATCCATCCCTTTCCTTGCCTTCTCTCCCTTTGGTTCCTCCTGTAAAGAGTCCCCCAGTAAATCCTGTGCAATCCCCAAGTGCCCTTCCCTTGCGTTCTATAACATGTCCCACAGCCCTGGGCGGTGCCCCTTCTGTGTCCAAGAGCTGCTCTGATGTTGACTCATCGTGATGGGTTTCACACCTGGACACTGGGGCTGAGGCTCTCCTGGGACAGCCCTAGGAGGAGTCTGGATGGGGCCTCAGTTCCTCCAAGTCCCTAATTTGTCTTCCTGCCTGCCATTCTGCATCCCTGTAGTCCTCATGGCTTGTGGAGATGGGCCTCTGATTGCTCCCATGATGGGCCTTTGATGAGCTGGGCAGGGTATTATTTGGGCTCCCCTCCCTGCCACTGTCTCTCTGTGCCCCTTTTTTGGGGTGCAGGTAAGCTTTTATAATCTAACAATACACAACCATCCTAATTTTCTATGGGAATTTTACAGAGTAAACTTGTGATAAAGATATTTTGTTAAATAATATGTAGGAATGAAAAAAAAAAATTGTTTTAGGGCATGTGCTTGCTGTCTCCTTGTTTGGCTTTATGCTGTGGAATACAAAATGTGTTGTATAACCTGTAGGGTCTAGTCAAGTTAGATTTTTATTTTAAAACTTGAAAGGGATTATTCTTCAGTTAAAGGTCTAGTCAATAGCAGTAAGCAACGATACAGGTTATGACACTACTTACGCATCTGTGAGGAATCCAGGTAACAGTAATAGTTACAAGACAAAAATTGAGGGGGTGCTTGTGATTGGCAATGTTGTAGCTAATGGGATGGAGTTAAATTTTTTTCCAGAATTGCCACCAACATTTGTTTATGTATCTTTAAGAATTTAGGCTGCATGTAAAGACTGTTACCATTATAATTACTTTTTTTTAAAGCCATGGTTAAACGTATGCATGTTCTGCAAAGCTGTCGTTAAGATACACTTGAATTCATGGAAGAATGATCGTGTTCATCATCGCAACTAGATTTTTCAGTGCCTTAGGACTGGAGGCAGGAGCCTGCAGAGAGAAACTGTCAAGCTGAGTTAGACCCGGCAAAGGGCATGGGAGTAAGTAGCACAAAGTTAATCAGATATGTTTCCAAGAGTGGGGATGGGGAAACATTAAAAGTCAGTTCGTCTAAAAACAGAATTGTGCACCACGTTTTACATCAAGTGATTTCCAGGCAGCTACAGGAAAAAGTATAGAAGTATGGAAATGGAAATTAAGGTGGAATCCGAGTGCAGATCCACTGGAAAGTGGAGCTGATAGCTAATTAGGCATTAACAGGGCAGTGTACTTTTTTTTTTTTTTAAGAAAGGGGGAAAAATTAATCCAGGCAACTGCAGGATTAGGGTTTTGACGTCAGTGTTATTCAAGTTCTTAAACTGCTTTTGGAGGAAAGGATAGTTCTGTGCATAATGGCAAAAGAAAATTAGAAAAAGGTATTAGGAATTTACCAAAGAGACTGGTGCTAAGGAAGTGTGACAGATCAAAGGCCCCTTTGCCTCAGCTGTACTTGTATCACAGTTTGTATAGCGACAGTGTAAATAAGATCAATTTTGATTTTAAGTCAGCCTTTTTTGACATGTATTGTGTCATTAGTTGTGAGCTTGACTTCTTTGGCAAGATGAAATTTGAGAGAGTATGTGAGTAGTCTGTAAAGGTGTGGGGATAATCACAAGGAAAGAATTACTTAGAGTAAGACAAAGCTGGTATGAGAGCAATTGGCTGTGTATAAATTTTCTCTAGAAATTAGAATAGGATTTCTAATCAATAGAATAGCCCCCCCAATTGAAGGTAGTGTATATCAAACCATATCTTACTGCATTAAAGCAGAGTCTAAGAAATTGATGAAAAAGTTCTCATAATGATGATGAGATGCCTGCCAGAGCAAAGAACTAAATTCATGGCACAAGGGAACTCTTTTCTGCCGTATTTTCCTAAAATAAAATTCCCAAAAATTGAATGCATCAATATTGTGAAAGTATATTTGACAGCAGATGCAGCTCGTTCTCTCCATGATGGTGGAGTTAGGTTTTTCAAACAGAAGCAACCAGTTTCAACCACCAAACCAAAATAAAAATAATTTAGAGAGAACAGAACTTTCCGCAGACAGGCAATGGAAATTTCGACAGGTGGAAATTTAAAATTGCTATGAAAGCCTAGAAAGGAGTTTTCTTGGGTAAAAGTTCTGAAATAGATAGTTGAAATGATAGTTGAAGAAGGTGGTGTGATAAATGATGAATACTCTTCTCTCACCCATATCACCTATTTAAAGTTATGTTTCCCTGATGTAAGGCACTGGTCACTGCTACTTATGCCTTTTGCTGGGTTTTAAACTCCCTGTGTGATGTCTGCTAGTCTTTCAAGCAGAAATTTTTGAAGGTTTTGGCAAGGTTAGAGAGCTGGGCTGGGGGAAAAAGGTAACTGTCAAATGCTGTTGGAAACTTACACGCACTGATGCTTCAGGGCAGGGCCTTGAAACAAAACAGATTGATTCTTGTGCAAGGAATGCATTTCTCCCCTTCCTCAGAAGATTTATTTGCTTGGGGAAAATGGTAGACGTTGAAAACACCTGTTCTCGTGCTGGGAAGACTTAGACTTTATTGGCTAAAACCTCTCTTAAAATTTAATGGTTGGGCCAGAGCAGGATTCCTCTGAAATCACAACTGTTGAGTTGTTTGGGCTGTGGGAGACCAGGGTGTGAGCAGCCCAACTGACACATGCTGCCCTGGAGCTCTGGAAGAGAAAGCTGCTTAGAAGGAAGGGTCCTGCAAAAGTAGGAGGGGAAAACAACAGGGAAGAGAACAAATCCAGAGAGATGAGTGCTTGAAACCCGAGGAGTGAAACTGTAGGAAGGGGAAGTGATATTCAGAGTCTTGGCTAGAAAGGTGTGACGCACTAAAAAATAAAACAAGAATTGACCTGGCAGGATGCGATTCAGATGAAGATACCGAAGAGAGGAGATGATGAGGAGCTAGTTAAGAAGAACATCAGCTCAACACCACCCGTGCAGTTTGAGAGGGTGAAGGAAGACGGGCTGGCAGGTGTGCCCAGCTGAAGCCAGGAGTCCAATCCGAGGTGCTGGTCTGATGGTGGTGTAGGTGAAATGTTAGTTGATTTGAATGCTTGATCACACGGGCGGTAATGCCTCGGCACTGTTACTTACTTTGGCTATTACAGCAGACTGCAATTGCTCTGCAGGTTTCTTGGGTGTACGTGAGTATGTATTACAACTGCATGTAATACTTTTTTTCCATCCTTTCGCGCCCCTCTCCATAGAACCCTTGCACAAAATTCTGATGTACAGGGGATAAATCAGAGCTGTATGACATTTTTATCAGTAGAGCTCTAGCCTCATTTTATTGTGCATGGTGAATGAGGCAGGGATTACTAGGGGAGAAGTGTTTTCTGTCGTCAGGCAGCTAAATGTTACTCTGGAGATATGGCTTATATCCTTTTCTGCCCATGTAGGTTGTGTTTAATGCTGGTCAGAGTATTTGCAGGTGTTTTTTCACTGTGTATTTCTCGTCTTTTCTGGATGTCCAATCTGAAAGTCAGGGTCTAATCTGCTGAAGAATGAGGTGCTTGCATCTGAAGTTGAAGGAATTTTAGTGCTTGTTTGTCGTAGAGACTGTATCGGCTCTACCTGTTAGTGTCTGGAGGTCTGCCTGAGTCAGGTGTCACGCCTCTGTATTTAGTAACCTTCTGTATTATTCAGGAAATAAAATTACATTATAATGGATGCCTTTTGGTGTAGCAGATTGGTAAAAGAGAATTCTGCTCTTGATTTTAGTTACTTAGCCTCAGACCTAGCTTCCTGCTTACATATTAATGGGGAGTAGTGTGGAGCCTACTCCAGTTCCCTTTCTGTTTCACTCTGTAGTGCTGTGGTCTCTGTAGGACCTTTGCAGCTGTATGACTTTCACGTTTATTCCATTGAAATAGTTATTATAGCGCTGGAAGGTTCTCCATGCTTTAATACTGTATTGGCTATGCAGTTCCGTAATGGTACTTCAAGCATTATGTTGTCTGTAATTCCTTGTGCAATCATCACAGCTCTTGCTGCATCACTTAAAAATGCACAGGGAGAATGCAAATGCTTTAGTGGTAAAAGACAACAGAATAGTCTATCTTTTTTTTTTTCAAATATATTATTTTTCCATTTCACCTTTAGTTGAATAAGAATTGAAGCCTATTTTTGGATCTCTAAATTACACCTTTATGCCTTACCATCTCTACAATAATTCTTCTGAAGTGTAGAAAACTTTGTTACTGCAGGGCCAATAAATTACACTCTTCTATGCTGAAAAACTAGTAAGAATTGTGACAGGCAATTTTGCTTTTTGTGGTAATAACAGGAGAATTTTTTTTATTTCACCAGACAACAAATAATATAGCAGACATCTGAGAACATGATAATTAAAATTCTCTCAGGGAAAGGTTTCCTTTCTCAATGTTATAAACAAAAAGAAAAAAATAGTAATAAAAATGCTCTTTAAAGTATAATTAATATCCTGTGTATTATTTACATCATAGGAGGATTTAAATCACTTGCAAATGGGGGAAATGCCAGGAAGTAAAACAGATGATGGCTTGCAAAATTGACAGAGAAACCAGGCAACTTCTGGTAGTGTTTAATTGATTGGGAGAGCAACAGTGAACCTGACTGGATCCCTCAATTTTATACAGATACTAATGGAGTGGCTGTTAACATCTAGGCAGCTAAAAGCTACTCATGATTAAGACCTTTCATCTTTATTGCTTTGGAACGCAAAGAGATTAATAACAAAATCTGTTATAGAAATAAGTTCATTTATAGTAAGGTGTTGTGGAAGAGCATGTCCTATATTTTCTTAAACTATTTATAAAGGAGTTTTTTAAAAGAAGATTTTTAAAAATAGTGGAATAAGATTATAAGACAGAGAACAAAGAGATAATGTGTGCTTATTTGCCTGGGCTAGAAGATGATGAGATGAAACAAGATGTATCTTCCCCAAACAGGCACATTTAACTTAGAATTCGCAATCTTTTTTTCGGTGTGATATTTAAAAAAAAAAAAAATTGTGGTTATTGACTTCTTATTAATCTTGCCCTTGGTAGAATAATTTCTGTAGCCTGTGTTGCATAAAATAGTGCTAAGCAATGCTTATTATAAGCCAGGAAGCTTAATGAAATATTTACATGAACACTTAACTAACAGACATAACTTTTAAGATTTAGCAGACCACCTGCTCAGCAGCTGAAATAGAGCAATGCTGTTTTCAAAACTAGTGCAGTTATTCATGGCCAGGGAAACATCCTGGGTAGACCTCCCAAGAAAACTGCTTTCTCATCCCATTAATTCTTTTCAGCTTTTTTTTTTTTTTAAATTACTTGAGAAAACATAAGGCTTCCAAAGGAAAAAAGAAGGATGGGTGTGTGCAGGAGAAGGAAGAAGAGAAGAAAAGAAGTGGCAAGAGACACAGCTTAGAGTAGCATCCAAGAATGGTCTCTTAACATAGGAGACTCTTGGTCAAATCTTTGGCCTCTCCACCTTATTCTAATAATTGGCTAGTTTAGCACAGTTTTTTTTTCTCCCCATATTCAGAGCTGTCTGTGCTCTGCCTTCAGTCCAGAAGCTACATAATGCTGTGTTACTGTGACTTATCCAAATTGCTGGCTCTCTTTCACAAGCCTGATTAGCAAACACATCGCTAGTGCTGGTCCTGGAGCGGTTTGTGTATATTTGTCCATGCAGATGTCTTTTGTGTACTGGAGAGGCATGTGCTAAACATAAGTAAACCACAGACATTGTTATGATCAGAAATATCACCAGTTTAACTGCTGGGATTTTTCTTCCAACTGTAGAAATCTGGGAGTAGACAGGCATATCAAAATAATTTTGACTGTATCTGTTCCAGCAAGGACTTTATCTGAACGAAATAGATACATCTTTCAAGTATGACATCAGATAGTGATTAAATGCAACATTTTGTCTTGTAAGGGTAAGGGTTTCTTGTCAGACACGGTTACTACACTTCCATTTTTGCATTTAAAATTGTTTTCAAGTTTGTTCAGTCTGTCACAGTGGCATGGCCTATCCTCTGTACTTGTGTCTAGAATGCGGTGAGATCCATGGAGTTATAAGCTAGTGCTGTTTCAGCAGCTTTCATACAACACATACCCATTTCTTTCTAGGTTCACCTGCTCACACAGGTAATGAGGAGAAAGAAGCCTGTAGAGGAGCTTCAAAATCTGAATAGTCGTGTGGGTTGGCAAGAGCCCGAAGAATTAAATATCCAAATATACACCCTTGACAAATTAACTGTTAAGCAGTAGATGTGTGATTACAGACAAACTTACAAATTCTTAACTCCCGCTAGCACTTCTGTTGTGAACATGAAAAAATAAAATATATTTTTTTCCTGAAAAATAAAAGGAATTGTTCTTCTCAAGTGGACCTGAGAGGGTTGATGTTTTCCATAGATAAGGAATGTAAAATACCCTCCTACTAGATAATTTTTTTTTTGTGCTGAAGCAACAAAGAACATCCTTTCCACTTTTTCAATATGATGGCAGTTGCCCCTACTATCATATAGCTACTATGTTAGTACCATGTATAGAAGTAACTGTATGATAGTAGTAAATACTGGGGAAAGGATATGTGATGTGTCATACTCTGCAGTAGTGTACAAATCTCGGTCAGTGCTATAAGTGGCTGGTCTTTCTCTCAGTGGACAATTGTGGCATCCTCACCAGGCAAACACACCAAATCTTACTCAGCCTTGAGGCTGGCATAAACAGGCACAAACACCACACATCTTGCAGGGCGTGATTTGAATATTTACCATCTTGAACTTCATGATGCTGAAAAAGTGAGTATTTTGCCACAGCTCTCATTACTACAGTTGTCAAGCAAGATCTGGTTTTGACAATGTTCAAGTTGAGCTAACTTACTGATGATTTTCGGCATACTATTCAAAATGTTGGAAATCAAACCATTTTCTGTGTCTTTCAGTCAGCATTTTAAGCTTAGGCTTTGTGTTTTGTCCTGTAACAAATGTTATAAGGATTGCAGAACTGGCAGGTACTGCAAGTACTCTGAAATAACAAACAGAGGCCTTTTCAGCTAGCGAAACATTTGACAATTGTGAGCGTTTCTGCCAGGAAACATTGCAGGCATCCAATTAAGGAATTCCATAACAAGAATGCCCTGAGTAGTTTTATATCTATGTTGGAAATATAGTTTGATTGACACCATACAGCGTATGGAAAGCAATAACAAATGGTTAATTTAGAGCTTTTTTGGAAAGCCTAACTGGAGCTGCTGGTCTAGTCACCTTTCTGGACTTTGGTGTTTGTTTACTTACTGGAGGATTTGAGAAGCAATTTGATGTTCAGTGTGACTTGCCTATTTCTGCCTTGATTCTCTATTTTATCTTCCTCAAGTTATTTTGGCTCAGAAGACATCTTCCTTCAGCCTAAGTCGTCTTTCCTAATTTTGTTACTTTATGTACTGTATAGTAGTACATATTAATTAATTGTATTTGTTGAGAACTTGAGTTCTCAGTGGAGAGTATTACATGTGAGGCTTGTTAGCTGTTGGAAGTCTGTCTAGTTGATAAACAGTTGTTGAACAGATGCAGAAAACTTTTGCTTAAGGGAAGAGGATTACCCACCTACATATCAGTTTTGTGGAAAGTCCTGAGCACATAGTGCGCTCTCTGGTTCGTGGCCCAAATCAAGATAGAGGAGAAAAATGCTGTAAGGGCAGGAAGTAAAAGTGTTCTTTATGAGGAAAAATGTCAGCTGTTATCCACACATTATCCGTAAAGATACTGTGTGTTGGTATTTAATTGTCCCTGGGAAGCATTCCTATATGGCACATTGTCATAATGAAAGACTAAAACCTAAGGTGTGTGGGATAATGGAGAACTGTATTTGCAGGTGGACATCAACAAAACAGAATTAAAATAAAGTCAGGTGATGTCCAGCTCTCAGTCCTTGAGGTTGGCTCTAGATCAGTGTTTCCAGTTATGAATAGCGGTCGTCACGTGGGAATACAGCTGAGAGCGCGGTGGTGTGGAAGCAGTACAGGCAAGAAGGGCCCAGGCAGCGGGTCATGGAGAGTGGGAGTGAGCACGTGTAACGGTCTCTACAGCAGGCCTCGCTTCTGTCTTTACGCATTTCAGCTGGCAAACATCATGTTTTTAGCAAGTTTGGCAGTAAAGTTCCATTCCTCTTTCTTAAGCAAAAACACGTTGGGTAGGCTCTGTTGTGCTACACTTATATTTTCAACAATTCTGAAATGTGTCTTCAAATAATATTTATTGTGACATAGTTAATTCTTTTCAGTAGAAAGACAAGTGCGTAATGGGATTTTTAGGTTCTATTACTGATTTCCATTGGATACTGCATTTTACAATTTATGCAAAATATGACAATTTCATTGTCACTTGAATCAACCCACACTTGATTTTCAAAACCGATTTCAGTCTCTAGACAGAGCTAGAAACCAAGCTCTTTAATTACTGTAGAACACAGCGACACAACTACACATTCCTACGAGGACCATCAGGCACCTCAGTTCTTTAGGACTAGCTGCGTGGGTTGAGGGATTAGTTATTGATGGTCATCAGCTTTTTGGCTTCTTGGCTGAGATTTCCAGGAATGACACTTCGTGCCGTTTGCGATTGCTGGGCTTACTTTTGCTAAACCCTTTATGGAGATCTGTACTAGAAAGATTAGGGTTGGTATGAATGACGTAGGAATGGAAAAGTGTGTTTAACCACCAGAAGCAGCAGCAGAAGGGTTAAAAGAAAGGCCTATATTGATAATGAAGAACAACTCTCCAAGGGTGCAGCTCACAGGACACTATTCCCAGTGGTAAGATTCAGGAATGCATTATTTATGTCAAGACCAGAATGCTTGCCCTCTGACAGAGCAGATGGTTCGTCATGTGTACCGTTTCTTTTCCTGCTTGCCTGACAGAAAAACAGACTATAGACTATATATATTCCAAATGAAGAAGAAACAGAGTAGGAAACAACCTGGTCTAAGATTTATGGAGGCTGAGGTAGGTGGGGGGTTCTGGTGTGGAGGACCACCCACAATGGCTACTGGCTCCTAAAGGCTATGAAGATCCGTCCAAAAACTAGTTTGTTGTTGCCAGTCTAGAAGAAACCCAGAAACATAGTGAGGACTTGATAGCTGGTGCCTGTTGTCCTCTTTGTCACATGCAGGTGATCCTGGACAAACCACTTGGGCAGACAGGTCACTTGTGTAAGTGAGCGTGAGATTGTGAGTGAATGAAGTCTTTGGAAGGGTGAGTGGGATATTTGCAAATAAATATCTTCCCCTTTCATAAGATCTGATGTAGAAATTTGCTACAGTAACTAAAATTTAAACCATAAATGAAGAACAAGTCAGATGGGAAGGAAAAAGACTGGACAGTGTCTGTTACTGAGAATTTTGTATTAATTAAACAATTTATATTTAATATAGACATTTATTTTCTTTTTTATTGAAATATAACAGCAATATCAGTAATACTAAATTAATAAAATTAATTTTAAAAATTGTCAATGATATCAATGTGATATAATTCTAGAATATTATTTTATTATGACTTATTTTTAACACAGGCATTTTTAAATGGCTACACAGGATCCCTAAAGGAACCAGCATCCTTTGATGTGATTAAGAAACCTTGGGACTGCAGGAGGCTGTTTGACCTTTGTCCTCCTTGGCATTTCAGCACCAAAATGTGGCATTATCACTGTTAGGTTCCCTCTTTTCTCAAGAGGTGTATTATCACTCATGTTTCCTTCAGACTAGATAATAAGCAGGAAATACAGAGGAAAAAATAGGGGGCAGCGAGAAGAAACTATTTTTATAGAGTTCAGACAGTTGTGTCAGGAGCAAGCCTGGTGAGCAAAGAGGCATTTTGCAAGCCAGAAGAGTAGCTGTATGGCACATGCTATATTTTTGTGAACTGTCTTTTCGGACTGAAAAATGTAAGCATCGAGATAAACATTTGTACTTATGTACTTGATCACGCGTTATGTTTGGTATATGTTCAAGCTTACGCAACAAACCGGTGGGAAGGACTGCCTAAGAGACAAATAGATTTACTGTCTAGCAGTTCTTGTTTAGGTTATTTCTAGCATGTAAAGCAGTTTCCCGTTTACACGTTCGTTGTTTTGTATGTTTGTTTAATGTCTGGTAGACTATAACATGTGCTTTTGGTGCCCGGAACCTGCTGTTTTCCAGGGCCTTAAATGTAGTGTAATTAACTCCCCAGAGTGAAAGGGGGAAATTCTTTGGCACACCTCTTTATAAGAGCTTTGCAGAACTTTAGGAAGAGTAGAAGGAGAACTAGCAAAGTACCTGATTGCTTCCGTGTGTCTCTAAAGCTTGGCTGGGGAAGAACCTATGTTGTTAAATCAAGGAACACTTTTAAAACAAACCCCAAAACTTTCCTTATCTTTTTGTCTAATCTTTTTTGAAAGCCTTTTAAAATAATTCTGAGCTTTTGTTTTGTTTTAGCTATTCAGGGGAAAAAAAAATAAATCGTAATTCATGAAACTTCACGGATAATGGTATTGGGTTGCAGACATACTAAATTTATTTCTATGATGTCTTTTCCTAAATGCTTATGTATCAAACCTGTGGCTTGTTCTGTGTTACGTGCTCTTTATGAAGTTAAATGTCTGGAAGACAGTGCGGTAATTTCACTGTATTAATACTTCATTTGGTTTTTATTTTGTATAGAGATGGTTTGGGTTTCTTAATTGCTGAGGGGGAGTGCAGCTGAATCAATGTGCTGGGAGCAGCAAGAAAGTAATATCTCATTTCATGCTCGCAGAAGTGGTGCCTCAGGTGAAACGGTTGTCTTTAACTTGCCTGTTTAGAGAAGTGCTGTGTTAGAAGCACTGACCTTTGACTTAAACCTAGAACGAAAATCTGTCTAATGAAAAAGCTGCCAGAAATGAAAGGTCGTACAAAATGCAATGAATTTTTCAACTCCTCAAGAAGGATTTCTCAAAGTACTGTAATTCCCTATTGATTTGCCTAACCAGAGTGATATTTGTCACTGTTCGCTGAACACAGTTTTACTTTTATTCATGGTCTCTCTGTGAATATAAAGCTTCTAAGAAGAATATAGCTTATGGAAATGGTCCAGCCTAAACAAACCGATGTGTTTGGTTCTTTATGAAATTGTCAGACTGGGTCAAAAATTTTATCCTGAGTCAATTCAGTAACAGCTGACCTTGAATATATTTTTTTCCTTCCTGTTTCTTAGCAACAGCAAACTTTTCTGCAGGATGACTATTTAATATCCTAATCTGTTTTAGAAGCTTTTATACCTAAAGAGGAACAGATGGTCTAAGGAAATTTTGTTTGTAGCAATAGAAATAGGGAATATCTACAGATTATTTTTCCTCATTTTATACCCTATTGTCCTGCACTTACAATTACCTAATATCTCCTTGATGGTAGCCAAAAACTTCCATCAGGAACAGAGAATAGCAGTCTTCAAATGCTACAGGTTTCCTTTTTTTTTTTTTTTCTCAATGTATGATGCAAGAAAGCAGTGATATCTATGCTCTAACAGCTGTGATTGCATTCCTTATACAAAGTGTGAGAATATGTATAATTGTATTCTGTAAGTGTTGAACTGTATCTGAGTAAATGAAGAAAGCATTATCTACAATGTAATTTTGTTCATTGGCAGTTGCTTACTCTCTCTCTCTCAAAATCTATCATGTGAAGTGGCTTTCTGTCTCCTTTATTATAGATTCCAAAGGTTCTTTATATTTCAGTGAGAAGAATCTTTTTTGAAAGGTTATTTTTATGTGACTTGGTGTTCACATAAAATACAAGTGAAGTCATTAATGACACTGAAATACAGAGCTCTGAAACACTGTTGTGACTATTTTATTATAGGCCCAATGAAGAAATAATTCTGTTTATTTTTCTGGTGGCAAGAAGCTTCTTACTTCCAAAGAAGCAGATTGAATGCTTGTAGAAGATTGGATGATCTTGGATTTTTCTACATAAATTTAAAATTAGTTCATGAGCCTCGATTCTGACTTTATTGCAGCCACCTGCAAAGGAGAGAATAAGAAGACCTGTTCTCTTCTAATTCTTTTTCAAAGTGCTGTGTAGTACGTTTGCTTCCTATTCCCGAACTTCTTCGTGCAAAGAGAGATACCTCCCCTCCATCACTTAGTTGGGGTCTTAAGAATCAAGCTGTAATGACGCTCATAAATGCCTGACAATGAAGTCATCTGGTTTTCTGTGATTGCTGGTTTGTCATGGAGACAGTTATTGACATGTAACTCCCGATTAGCAGGTGGAGACATGATGTCAGTGTGGTGAGGAGTGCTGAAGGAGTGTGTGTGAGCATATATATACGCATAAAAACAAGTGATGCATTGAGCAGTACGCTGTGGGTCTTCAGGCGAATCATCTGGTGCAGTTTTTTCCTCTGTATTGGCATATGTCGTACTTTGTTTATTATCAGTGGCTACCAAAATTGTATAAACTGTAGGATGAGCTTGTTTTTGATAACCTGACAGACCTGTTGCCTGGCCTGCTCTTGAGGTTTCATCACTTATCATCACTTACCACTCTTGATCCAAAGTGAGATGTGCTCAGTAGCCTTTGTTAGAGCTCTTTTAGCTGCATAGCATGATATGAGGCTGTCTCTTACCGTGAAACCTCCTTGACATCTTTTGTCCCTATTGTCGTCTTTGGATGTTGTGTGCCACCTTACCTTATTAGCTAGCCTAGAAATATTTCTACTTGCAACTTTTGCTTGTTGCAAGGAATGACAGTGTCACCTTTGTTTAGTTCCACTGAAGTAAAATTCTTCTGACTTCCCACATTTTTACACAAAGTATTTTCAAATGAAACTGAAGTGTGGAGCTTTAATATCTCCTTTTCACCTTCAGAGAAGAGCCCTTCCATTTCATTTTGCCTCTCTTTCTTGTATTGGGGGTGTTGGTTGACAGCCGGCTGAATATGAGCCAGCAGTGTGCCCAGGTGGCCAAGAAGGCCAACAGCATCCTAGCCTGTATCAGGAACAGTGTGGTGTGCCGGACTAGGGAAGTGATCATCCCCCTGTACTCGGCACTGGTGAGGCCCCACCTTGAGTACTGCATTCAGTTTTGGGCCCCTCGCTACAAGAGGGACATTGAGGTGTTGGAGCGTGTCCAGAGAAGGGCTACAAAGCTGGTGAGGGGCCTGGAGGACAAACCTTATGAGGAACGACTGAGGGAGCTGGGGTTGTTTAGCCTGGAGAAGAGGAGGCTGAGGGGAGACCTTATCACCCTCTACAACTACCTGAAAGGAGGTTGTAGAGAGATGGGGGCTGACCTCTTCTCCCTGGTGACAAGTGATAGGACGAGGGGAAACGGGTTCAAGTTATGTCAGGAGAGGTTTAGATTGGATATTAGGAAACATTTTTTCACTGAAAGGGTTATTAAACATTGGAATAGGCTGCCCAGGGAGGTGGTGGATTCACCATCCCTGGAGGTGTTTAAAAAAAGGGTAGATGGGGCACTTAGGGACATGGTTTAGAAGTGGCTTTTGTCAGGGTAGGTTAAAGGTTGGACTCGATGATCTTAAAGGTCCCTTCCAACCTCAGCGATTCTATGATTCTATTTTAATTAATTGGTTGGGCTGAATGAAGTCTGGAGTTTTTTGTTTTGCCCGGTTCCACCCCACCCACTCCTCCGTTCCCAGATTTGTCATAAAAAGTAATTTGAAACTTAAAACAGGCTCACCCTCTAGGAACAGTAAAACTCTTTGCTTAGGAATGTTTTGTGTCTCCCAGCGAATCCTTCCAACCCTTGAGTCTGTTCTAAGTCGTCGTGATGGCATGTCTAATCCAGAGACGAATGAGGTACATTTTGAAAAATCATTAAACAAGCTGCAGGGAGTCTCCTAAGAGAAGTAGGAAAGAAAGCGAGAAAAGGTGAAAGTGGGAAATATTTTGTTTTCATTTTTCTTCTTTCTGTCATCTTTCCCATTATCTTTAAAAAGGAATGATAGGAAAAGAGAAGAGAGCATGACTTTTAATAGGTACTTAATCTAATGTTAAAAATGGAATATAAGCTTTGGTTCTTGAAATCCTTCATGTGAAATGGCGCCACATGTAGCTGCCTGAATAAGTGGATTGCCTGGTACATTATCTTGCTTTTCTGTGTTTTTGTCTGAGAGGTGGCTCATTAATAAGAGGAAGGGTAGTGAATCTCTACACTCCGTTATTATATCTGACTCTTTAATGCAGAAATGATAGCCCTTCATCTACAAATGGTTGGGGTTTTTTTGGGTTTTGTATGACTAGGGAGATCAGTCTAGGAAGGAAGAACTCTTCAGTCTTAAAGGAGTATTGTCACAAAGCCCGTATGTGAACTCTGAGGGGCTGGAGAAGTGAAAATTAAAGGATTTTTTTTTTTTTTGAGGAAAAAAGCCTCCCCTAATTTTTTTTTGCTGAGTTACAGCTCTTTATGAATCCTTTAATATGTAGTACTCAAAGCACATCTGGATAGTGCGAGTGGCAGAGCATGTCTGCTCATCTGTTATGTTGCCGTTCACTAGTAGACCTCAGTATTGTTTAACTGGATCACAGTAGTTACTGAAGTTTAGAATTCTATGTGGTTCAAGTCACATATTAGACGAGAATTTACTTTGATCTCTATGAGCATTGTTAGAACGGGCTACTAATGAAACCAAGTCTATACATTTTTTCAAAAACTGACTTGTTGCTGGGATAGGTGCTGGGTTTTTTTTTTTTATAGCAAAGCAGCAAATTTGAGCTATTTTGTAATACTTGACAAAAGGTGTGAGTGTACTTGAGTTCTGAACTATGTAGGAGAGCAAACCATAATCACTTAACTGTCCACCACGGACTACTACTTACTGGTGCGTCAGACTCTTATCGTGTGTCTCTTTCTAAGGCACAAGATAAGTCTTTTATAGGCACAGTGTCCTCATTTCACTGTGACAAAGGATGTACATGCCTTCACGTGTTGGCTTGCTAAACTTCAGTTCCTCCTCTTCCTTTTCTGTTCCTCCTTTTTCTGGTCTGACCAAGTCAATAAAAACAAACAAGAAAACCCCAAACAACAAATAAAAAAGAACAAAAAACCCACAACCCAAAAAACTCCACAACCCCCACCCCCCAAACAAAACATGACCAACCAAGCAAAACTCCCCACCGCAAAACAGAAGAAGTAACTTAAAAAGCTTATTAAAATTTCTGCCCTTTAGTATTATGATAAATTCTGAATTAAGAGATAGCTGCTGCATTAGGTTGTTGGTTTAATCTTCATCAATGTATAATCTCAAAATAACCAGGTCAAAATGCTAAAGAAAGGGAGATCATGGATTGATATCACTGTAGTGTCTAGAGCACATTAATTTTCTTTTCATGCATTATATTGCTCTTTAAACATTTTAATTCATAAGGTGGCCCTTTCTTACTTTGCTTATTTTAGATTTCTTAATCAGGAATATAACCTACTCCCACTGTCCTCTGTAAAAATAACCTGATGGCGTCACAGTTCACGTCTTAATTTGAAAAGCTGGGTACCGTATGTAATCTATTGTAACATAACTCATCTGTCACATTTGCTTTTACTAATGTACCTCGGCATCTGTTAAGTGGGTCTCGATAGATGTCATTATTATGGCATTTAGGATTCTTTAATTCACAGTTCATCTTTCAGCATCAAGCAGACAAAACTAACCTTGGTGTTGTTGACTGTTTTGTCCAGGAAGAGCAAATACGATAATAGTGATAACAACAACAGTAATGAAAAAAAGACGCACTTACTGATGCATGCTGAATTCAAGTTGGGTATGTTCTACGTTATTTGAACTCAGTGTAAGTAAATGTTTTATCAGGCTGTTGGTATACCAATTGTTTCGTAATTTGGTTTTAAATCTCCCCCCAATTCTTCTTTTCATTCTTACATCACTAACTTATTTCTCTATTACTGTCATCTAATATAACGTTACCTTTTCTTGTATGAACAGTTATGAATTTTTTTTGGTTCAATCTGAAATTTAGCAAATCATTAATTCTTTGCATGTACTCATGCTGTATGATCTTGTGTGGTTATTTAGGTAATACAAAACAAATTTCCATGAAAATAAAAGTATGGCAACATAAGCATGCAAGGATTTGATTTTCTACAGATATCTATGAGCAAGGCCATCAGGTGTGGGTAAATGACACTTTCCTGCTATAAAATTAGATCATAATGTTGACAGCATGTAGTGGTCCACTGGAAAGAGAAATTTTATAATCCAAAAGCACCAAAAAGCCTGTCTGGAGAATCTTTCAAATTGAGTGAGTGTACTGGTGTCGTCTGTTGCTGCCTATACTTTAAAACTTTCTGCATCTCACTAATGTAAATGCAGCATGTCTGTCAAACTTTATAAACTAAACATGCTTGTTAATGTTTTTTTCTAGTTTTCACGCATCCTATTCTAGATCTGAAAAACTGTCTGAGGCATTTGTAGCAGCCCATTAGACCTTTCAGAACCCATGCAACACCTTCCCCCAGCCTTGTTTTCATCCCTGCATGAGATAAAATACGTTGTCACTTGTATATAAGAAAAAGGGTGAAAACCCTCCACTCCAATACTCCCAACATAAACCAAAAAAAAATAAATCCCCAAACCTTAACCATCAAACCTGGTGATTTGCCTTACTGGCTTATTCTTCAATCATTTGCCTTCAATTTTTTTTCCTCCTTGGGAGGAGGGCGAATCCAGTGCATCTGGCAACTTTTTTTTGTTTGGCTGTCATATTACAACAGTTGCTCAGCTATCTTCTGTGAACACCCACAACAGTAAAAATGCTTTAAATTTTTTAAATATGTCAGAATTCACACATACCCACACAGAAACTAAGAGTATATTGTGTCATCTAATCATTCTTCTCAGTTTTGATCCAGCTTCCTTGAGATTGTTCCTCTCCTTTCACTTTTCAGTGAAATTGATGGAAGGGATAGGAAGATAAATGTATAGATTCTTGGCTTGTGGTAGCAGCTGATCTGTGGCCTTCCTGGGATGTTGCCCAATACAGAATTTGTCATACTTTTCACATCAAGAAAACTTGAGAAAGTTTAGGACAATCCAAATTTTTTCAATGAGTAACTTCACAGGACTAAGAAGTGTTTTTGGAAGCCTATAGAATATGTGAGAAACACATATGAAGAAATATCATAGAATCATAGAGTCATTTGAGTTGAAGGGCACCTGTGGTGGGTTGAACTTGGCCAACAGCCAGACACCACACCAGCATCTTTCTCACTCCCGTCTCCCATGGGACAAGGAGAAAACAGAAGGAAGGTGAGCATGCTCATGGATTGAGATAATGATAGTTTGATAGGGAAAGCAAAAGTCTGACACTTAAGCAAAGCAAAAAAACCCCGTTCATTCACTAATTTCCGTAGTCAGGCAGATGTCCAACTGCATCGTGGAAGGCAGGTTCTCTGCATGCATAGTGAATGCCATAACCATAAATGTCCTCACTTCCATCTTTCCCTGAGCTTTTATTTCTGAGAATGACATCATATGATATGGTTAGTATGGGTCAGCTGTCCTGGTTGTGCCTCCTCCCAGCCTCTTGCTCACCCCCAGCCTGCTGGCTTGATGCTGTGCTAGCACAGTACAGCAATAGTTAAAATGTTGGTGTGTTACCCACACTGTTCTAGGCGCAGATACAAAGCACAGCACCATAAGGGCGCGCTAAAGAAAGTTAACTCCATCCCAGACAGACCCAGTACAATCTCTACCCTTTATTCTATGCCATTTCTGTACCTTCTGGAATTGATCTGATCCAGCAGCCTGCTCGGAGCAGGACTGGTTTTTAAAGATATGTGGGCTGCTCTGGGCCTTGTCTACTTGTTCCGGATATTTTCAGGAGTGAAGATTCCCCAGTCTTTCAGGGCAACCGGTTTCAGTTTTTGCTGACCCTTATTATGAACAATTTTTCCCTCTTATCTAATCTGAATTCCCCTTGCTTCAGTTTACATCCATTGCCTCTCATCTTTTTGCTGTGCATTTCCCAGCAAGTCTGGCTCTGTTTTTAAATAGTTGAGTATAGCAATATGATCTACCCTTAGCTTTGTCCTTTAGAGGCTGAACAGACCCGATTCTCTCAGCTGCTCCTTATCCATCCCACGCTCTAGCCCCAAACTATCTTGTTGGCTCTCCACTGTACCAATCTGTCTTATACTGGGGAGCATAAAATGGAATACAGTATTCAAGTTGTGGTCTGGCAGATGTGGATTAGAATAATAATTTACCTCTATTTGCTGGTTCCGCTGTGCAGTCTAGTATGCCCTTGGCATTCAGTTTCTTGCAAGGGTGCATTTTTGACTTATTCAAATGTCCACCAGTCCCTGCATGTCCTCTTGTGCAGTACTGATTTCTGATGAGTTAGCTCCCACACTGGACTGTTGCATGGGGCTATTCTGTCCCTGTTACAGCATTTTGCATTGTCTTTTGTTGAATTTCCTTGAGATTTGTCAGCCCATTTCTCCAGTCAGTTGTGATCTGTCTGAAGCACAGCCATGTCCCCTAATGTGTGAACCCCCGCTCCCCCTCCCTCAGTCACTAGTGAACTTGCTGAGGTACATTAATCCCAGCATCCAGGCCATTAAGATGTTAAATACAGAATCATAGAATATCTCAAGTTGGAAGGGACCCATAAGGATCATCAAATCCAACTCTCTGCTCCTCACAGGACTACCTAAAACTAAACCACATAACTAAGAACATTGTCCAGATGCACCTTGAACTCTCACAGGCTTGGTGCCATGACCATGGCCCTGGAGACCCTGTCGCAGTGACAAACCACCCTCTCCATGAAGGACCTTTTCTTAATGTCAAATCTGAACATCTCCTGTTTCAGCTTCCTTCCATTTCCTTGTATCCTATCGCTGGTCGCCAGAGAGAGGATATTGTTTTAATGATACTGCTCATCCTGGGCTCATAGGGGCAAAAAGTTGAAGGGACTGTGGGGAGGTTGACTATTGAGATTTGCAGACTAATTTATGTTGCAATCTGTTACAAATCAAATGGCGACTTAAAGGTTTAGATGTCATCTGGATTTCATTTGTAATCAAATGGTTAGAATTTCTAAGTTGTCGGTACTCATTCTTTTGGGAGATACTGAATGATTGGGAAAAGGGGCTGAATAATAGTAATATGGATACTAGTAAGAGGAGGAAAGGGACTATGAAACCATAACAAAAATGGAATGTTTCCCTGGGACAAAGGGGTATTTTGGCTTTTTGATATACTCCTCATTTGTTACCCAATCTTTAGCAAATCTCTGTGCTTTTATTGGTTCTGTTGCATTTGTTTTATTTATTTTGCCCAACTTCAGCGCAGGTGCAATCATTTCTGTGAAATACCTAGGCTCCACCTGAACAGATTCAACTTATATGTGGATAAGGTAGCCAGACATAGCGCTTGTTTTGCTGATTGCCGATAGGATATAACACTAGAATAGGCTAAGAAAGTTACAGTAAAACACTTGCAAGATTTAATTTCCTAAATGTTACATCAAATTTGATTTAATCACTGTCAAAATCAGCTAAGCTTTGATTATACCCTTTTAAGCACCACTTCTTTTTGTTTTGCACGCCATTTTTCTTTTTGCTTACCTTTATATGCCAGTACAAAGAAAATATTGTTTGGAATGCTTTCTTAATTTCTTCAGCATTTTTATTAAGCCATGTGTATGTAGGTACTTCTCCTCCTGTGAGTTATACGTCACTTAGCAATAGCATTGGATGAATTTGATGGCTTAGACAGTCTTTGAAATTACAGGTATAACAGATTTAATCAGTAGAGAGTTGTGATTTCTTTATTCAGAGAATTTATTAGTGTATATTTCAACAATTTCTCACTTGTGGTTTGTGGGTGTTCTTTTTCCTTCCTTTTTGTAATTGCAGTCCCTAAAGCAGAGACGTCTTCTTTCTTTTAGTAGTTCAAAAAGAGTTTTTCAGTGGATTTGCTCTGCTGTCAGTCCCTTGGAGATGCTAACTCAAGGCACCAAGAGAGATTTTTCAGAAGTACCAAAGTTAGTTAAAAGCCATACAGCCAGTTGGAAATTGATGGGCGTTTTCCTAAATCAAGATAATTTTGATGTTCATTTGACTTGGATGCCTATTATACAGCTGAAAATTCTGTAGAGACTTGGTTAGCGTAACTACTACATAATGAGTGGAATCCATGAGCAGAATGAATATTGCTAGATATTTAATACAGTCTACAAGTATTTTTGTAGGAGAGGCTACACTCGTGTGAAGTGGTGGAAAGATTTTCAGCCACAATGTTTTCCATTGGTCTTTCATTACTGTCTGTTGTGTATGTTGCTACTTTCCATTAACTTGTGCATTGTACTCTTATTTTTTTTACCTTATTATGGGTTACATAGAAGTAACATGTAAGATTTACTGTCCCCAGGTATATTTTTCTTTCCTTACAAATGGTTTCAAATGTTGACATTAAGTCATAATTGGCCTGATGAGTTCTTTCATTGCTGTCATGGAACAAATGGGTGGGAAGAACATATGTCAGCTTTGACATCACCCCACTTGTGCACAAGCTTGAGGAACATCTGCTGTTAACGGCTGTTGATTGCTATGACACTTTGTTGAAAGGTCGAGAACTTTTTGTCTCCACCTTATTTTTAAACTAGAAACGTCTTCCTGAAGATGATGTTTCTTGTCAAGTTGTAGCAATAGTATTAACTTGCCATATATGTATGCAATTCATTTTTAACTGTCATTCAATTTCTAAATGGTTGCTCAACGAATGCCGTAATTGTGTTTCGGATGCTTGGTAAGTGGTGTGAAACTTTCACACTTATCTTGCATATGCCTCTTAAATTATAGAGTAAATATCTTCTTGGTCCATCTGTTTGCTAAGGGACTGCTGAATCTGAAAATCTAGAATTTAGTGGAAACCCAGGTAACAAATAATGATAACCCATAATTTTGTTTGTATATGCACAGAATTCTACTTGACTTTGACTCAAAATACTAGCAGCTTTTCCAAAAATCTTGTAATGGGTGAAGTACACCTTGATTTCTGGAAGCCTGTCACATAGACCTTAAGTTGTTTCCCCATATTGCCTTTATCTTTCCTTTATACACCAAAGCTGGGGAGAAGCGCAGGAACCCTGCAATCTCATGCCAAAGAAAACCTCCAAAAGAAGCCTGCCAGCTCTAGTTAGTTTTTTCTCTTCTCTGCTAATTTCTTTTCATCCATGTTTTCAGTACTGAAAAATATTGCACTTTGTATTTTTCTTTCCTTTCTGTCTTGACTGTCTCTACCTTGCAGTCTGTAAAGTGACAGAGTCCAAGCTTGTTTCCTCACACTGTTAATTCCTTTGCCTGACATTTTATTGGCTTTCCACTAATAGTATTAGACATACATCCACTTTCTTCTGTGTCTGTTCCTCAGAATTCATTCTGAGTGATTTATGTTATTTTAGTTTGTTAAAAGTTATTTAGTGCCTTTAGTTATGAACCCACAAGTCTTCCGATAGTAAACCTATCGAAATGTTTTCCCTGAGTGGAGATGCATTTTTTTGGTTAATATATTGAAGGGATTTTCTGCAAAGAAAAATTTTTCTTGTTTGTTCTTTGTGTGTTGGGAAACATTGCAATGACTCCCTTTGCACTTCCTAGCTTTGCGAGCACTTGTGCCAAGGCCTGCTGTAATTTTCTGTGAATATTACAATTTGAATACAGAGAGTTGTCAAACATATGACTAATCTTTGCTTGCAACATTTCTGTTGTGTTTTGGCATTCAGACAGACTTCTTTTTCATATGCATGTAAAGTGATATGTTTAAGTCTGCAGCGTTGTTAATTTGCAGCAACCTTGTTTTTGGAATAGTTTGGATTTTACAATTGTATAACTCATAACACAGTTGTCTGACTTTTTACTTTTTTCTTTCCACCCCACCTTCCCTACTCATTTATCAGAAGTTTTACTGCAGAATGAGGTAATGTTATTAAGGTACGGTTTCCCAGGATCTTGAGATGACTCTTTGAATACCTTGACGTGTTTTGCATGTGTTCTGCATGACATAAGAAAACATGAAGCATAAACTCATTCAAAGCAGAAAGGAATAATTGGTTGTGCTCCAGTATTTACCATTATGATTCCACCAGGTGAGGGGAAGGGGGCTTTGAGGGAAGCTATTTGTCTTTGAGATTGCAAAAGAAGGAAGAAGTTAAAGGCTGGTGTTCACATGAATGGAAGATACCTATTAACCTTGCCAACTATGAACTCCTGAACTTATTTGTATACTACTAGAAAGTACTGAAGTAATACCTGAAGAGATTCCCATTATTCTGTAAGCCATTTGCTTGAATGGAAAACTGGATAATTCTTTTTGACCAATTGTGAAGTCCTTTCCCTCAGCAAAACCTTTCCTCATTCATGTCTACAGGTATGTAGCAGCTCTTCTTCCCCTCTGAAGATAAAGGTTCACTACTACTTTAGCAGGCTACAAGGCATGTTTTTACTTGGATTATCTAGAGGCAGGGAATTCTAATGGGGAGGATGGGATTTCTGTCTGTATATATTTCCCATGAAAAATAAGGTCAGTTCCTGCCTCTTTCTACCTGCTGATGATATTCTGAGCAACAGGTGTATGCTCGTTGGTACCCGTGTAGTGGAAGGAACCAGGAAAGAGTGTGATTCCTACATCACTCTCATTTCTTACACAAACCTTGAATGTCTTAAGATGTCTGTAGGAGAACATTATTGCTTTACCTTATGATAAGACGAGAAAAAAATAGTATTTAGCTGTAGCTGAATTCCGGAATACCTGCTCCAGTGAAACAAAGTATGGATACTTTTTCCCAACTTAAAGTACAATGTTTGGAGTAATTTTAAATTTAATTACAGAATTATAGAATATTTGATGTTGGAGAGAACCTCTGGAGGTAATCTAGTTCAATCTCCCTGCAGGGAGCAGAGTCAACTAGAGTGGGTTTATGAAGACTGTGTCCCGTTAGGTTCTGAGCATCCCCAAGCATGCTCCACAACCAGCCTGGGCAGAGCCTGTTACAGTGTTCGATCCTACAGCATGTCACCCAACAATACAGGGGCAAACACGAATCTGTGCAGGGGTCAGGAGCAGAGGGGTACCGATGACACCATGTCAAAGCTATTTCTTATGTTTAAATGGGTATTGCTGTATTTCAGTTTGTGTCTGTTGACCTGTGACTGGGCACCACTGACAAGAGTCTGTCTCTGCCTTCTTTAGTTCCCAGCATTATGTTTTTAGACAGATGGATTAAATCCCCTGAGCCTTCTCTTTACCAGGCTGAACGATCCCAGCTTTCTCAGCTTCTCCCCAAATGTGTATGCATTAAATCAGTCCTGGCAGGTCTTAAGATAATCTTACACTAATACAACAGTAGTTACTCACAGTTACTCACAGTTGTACAGAAAAGGGGATGGTACTTAATTTGGGTGATAGAATAATATGAAGGCTTAACTTGCAAACATGGGGTAGGACTTTGGAGGAGATGATACTGACCTTTACACAGGTCGACTTAGCATGTAGTTGAGATTTTCACTATGTGCACTTGAATTTGAACAAAATTATACTTTTTGTTAAGTTACAGTTGAAGATGTGTGAAATGGAAAATTTATTTGGTATTTATCTGGTAAATAAATCTGGTATTTATGGAACTAGTTTATTTACTTAAGGGGAGGAAAACAGAAGAATAAAAATTTATCTATGCAGCTCACTTTTTTTTCACTGTCTATGTCTTTATTCGGTTAATGAATTTTTTTTTCACTGTGTCTATATTTTTTATTTGGTTCTATAAGTGAATTGTATTTTTCAATGTTACAATGTAGTTTCTGGTTAGATAACAGGCTGCTTTTTGGCTTTGGTTAAAAGGTGTTTAAATACCAGCCTGGGATAAAATATGTAACAGGCAAATAATCTACACTGTATCTCTCTTCCTGTCTTTATGAAATGAGTTCTTCCCTTTTAGAGTTTCTCTTTTAGTCACGGAATTCACCAAGTTTAACTTGCTCATTTGGTTCCAAAATAGTGTTGGGAAAGGGATCTTTGATGTTACTCTAAGGTGTTCAAAATTTATTAGCAGTGGTAATACAGTGAGAGTCAACTGATAGTCCTCTGCCTTCCTTCACTTAATGGTGTTGTCTAAGCAGAAAAGAAAATTTAGAAAGCTGCGTTCTCGGGGCAGGGGGGAGGGAGTTTATATTTGACACTCTACCAAGCTGTATGACAATCCCCCTTTTACCCCTATTTCTGTAAAGCTTTCTGGTAAATAGTACATTGATTTTACATTTTAGGAACAAAATGCCTCTGCACGAACAGCAGTAGAGTGCTTCATCCCTGCACCATATGATCATCTCTTCTGAAACTCAACCTGTTGTAAAATATTTCAGTTATAGTTGATCCTTTTATATACTGTCCAAGCAAGAGGTCAAAACCTTTTCAATCTTATTATTTTTTTTAATGCTGCAACAAACTGATTTATTAAGTTCATAAAAATTTTGGGTATTATTTTTACCTTTTGCCTGTCTCCTCCCTCTTTTCCCTCCCCCTCCCAGCTTCCCTCACGGTATTTAAAGATAAAGACAGTAACATTTGGGAGGGTAGTTGGAGTGGAGAGATCATTACAAGAGTGCCTCAGTAGTAGCAAGTTATCTGTCCTTTCCCGAAGTTTGCTAAAAGCTTGATGTGAGGTATGTTTTTCTATTTCAACAGGCTTGAAAAATACACTTCCAAGTTCTCGAGCCTCAAATTTACATGGGAATAGCCCTGCAGCTTATGTACCTGGAGAGATCTTGCCTGAATCCTGGTCATGTTTAACCAAAAAAACCCCCACTAATCTCTTTGATTACATTGTTATTGAAAGGAGGCTTATCATTGAAGAAGATGAAGTAGGAAGTGCTTTCTGCCAAAGAGTAATTTTATGTTTTCTGCTATAGACAGTGATTCCCCTAGAGTTTAGACAGACTCTTTAAAACTGCTCTGTGGATAGAGCAAACCAAGGAGATGCAATAAAGCGTTCTTGCCCTTTAATATAATCTAAAAAGAAAGTCTCTGCTGGCAATGTCCTTCATACAAAAAACTGATGCATAGAGTTGTGGAAGAATAAATTGATGTCTGATTACCTAATGCTACAGAAGGAGAACACAAAGACACAGAGAGCTTATTCTTTTAATTCACCTTTTGCTTTTGTATGGGAAGGCTGTACTACTTGTTATCAGTACGTGATAGTTCAGAACAGAAGAATATTCTCATGGTACAATGACTTGTTGTTACCCATTAGTTAATTCAAACTGGGAAATTTTAGAGGTTAATTAAGTGTTAGGCCAGGGAAAATATTGTTTTTAAGGGTTTCATTGTGTTCGCTAATTATCATTTGTCACCAAAACTATGTTCAGCATTTTTTATTCTATTTATACTGTTCCAATTTATTTTGTTTGTTTAGCTGTACTGTTTTCCACAAAGAAACTGTTAGTTTCCCCGTTGAAGGAAGGAATAATTCATAGAGAATATCTGAAGCTCCAAAAGCTGCTGAAAAGACCCACAGAGCTGAAGTGAAAAAAAAACCCAACACACTAGATAGCCCAGCAGATTTTCCAGTATGGAAGTGTTTGATACAATTCAAAGTTTGATTAGTTTTTTTCCAATAATGCCTGTGACCTGGTATTTCTGAAATGCTGTTGCAGGTGAAAGAGATTTTTAACAATGGGTTTCTAAAAAATTTTGAAAAAATAAGATTAGAGGCCTTCAGAAGTATTTGTAAATGAGATTTCAATCTGGGGTATAGTTTTCAAGATAATGGGTAAAGCAGTACTTGTTTTCAAAACTTTTTAAGTATTAAGTATTCAGATACCTCGCTTAGGTATTTAATTTAGAAGTCTTCTTCCTGCAGGCTTTTTATATTACTGTGTAGGCTCATTCAAAAATAAATTCCAAACAGGAACTTAGGTCTAAACCTAAGATCTGAAGCTCCAAAAGCTGCTGAAAAGACCCACAGAGCTGAAGTGGAAAAAACCCAACACACTAGGTAGCCCAGCAGATTTTCCAGTATGGAAGTGTTTGATACAATTCCATAATTGTGAAGAGCCTGTCTGTCAAATCTCTATATGTAGATGAATTATTTCTGACTTGTTTCTGCATCAGTATGAGGAAAATCTGGTATCTGATTCCCCTCACATGGAGGGAAGGGGAAAAGGCAAAAGCACTACAAACACCGTGGGTGTCGGTAGTGAGATGGGTAGTATAAACTACTTAGGGCAGTCATCATCTCTGATTAATCATAGACTAATGTAGGTTGGCAGGGACTTCTGGAGGTCCCAAGTCCAGCCTTGTGTTCAACATGACATTCACCAGAGGAGGTGCTCTTCCAGGCAAGTTTTGAATGTCCTTTATGGGTGGAGGTCACGTAGCTTCCCTGGGAAACTTGTTCTGTGAACTCTCAGCTGTCTGGCAAAGAGGAGGCTAACTGCTACTAATAGTCAGATTTGCAATAAAACCAAAGAACAGTGTGATTTGCTCCACTGTTTCCTTCTAAGCAGCTTGAAGGGCCGCTTAGAAGGAAAAGTTATATATTTTTTTTTTTTTTTTATTCTGTTAACTATTGCATTTTCTAGAACAAGACCTAGCAATTACATGGAAGAGTAACATTATCATAGAGGTTTCTCTGAACACAATGAACTAGCTTTTCTATTGCTTTGCTTTCTTTGTGTTTGTCATCATCTGTGCGTTCTGGTCAGCATTCTTAGCCTAGACTGATGGTGCTTGTCCTATTCCAAATTATTTCCAGTAGTTAAAGTGCTGACTGGGAAGATTCCAGTCTCCATACAAGTGCCTTAGTCTGCCTTAATCAATTCACATATAATCAGGTATTAAATTCGGTCATGGATAGTTGCATGGATTACTCTTGATTTCTTGGTATGATAAAATTGGTTAGAACTTGCTGTCAGGAAGGCTCTGTTATGCAACTAGTATGAAATATTTGTCAAAATAAAATTATTGAGGGCTTAACAGCTATGGCGTGTACTGGTATTACAGTGTTCTTGCTGTGTTCAACAATAGAGCAGCAAAAGTCATCTTCACGTGACTGCAGAAAGCGACTACAGCACAGCTGTATACACAGATAAAACTTAATACAGCGACGTGTCAGGCAACAATGGAGTGCTTCAAAGGCTTGACAGGTCTAAATGGGTTAGAGACTCTGATAAACCAGGATGATGGTTATTTCAATTCAGATCTTTTAGGTTGACTTGCCCAGCATTTCTGTCTATTTGAGAGACATTAGTGTCTGTCTCCATTTAATGTTCTGCTTGAAGGGTAATAAATTCTCTGGGACAGTAAATGCTAAGAGTTTCAGGATGCCATGTAACGGTAACAGAGGCAAAAAGTGTTTTTCTTATTGTGCATGAAGAACTGTTAGAATTGTTTATCTGCATCTCTTATTGCAGTTTTTTCTGGTTTCCTGGGGTCTGCCATATGTGTGAGAGTTAATCAGCTCTTGATGGGGTTCTCACACATTGAGGAATGTTTCTATAAATGCATTAACAACTCAGTCTTTAATACTAAGACCAGTTGTTCTCTGGGTACCCAGCCCCCTGAGCTGGATGACAGGGATGGGGAGCAGACTGAAGCTCCCATAATCCAAAGGACAAATGGTTGGCAACCTGCTACACCACTTAGACGCACACAGGTCTATGTGGCCGGATTGCATCCATCCAAGAATACTGGGGGAGGTGGCAGATGTGCTCACCAAGCCACTTTCCATCACTTATCATCAGTCCTGGCTAACCGGGGAAGTGCCAGTTGACTGGAAGTTAGCAAATGTGACACCCATCTGCAAGAAGGGCTGCAAGGAGGATCTGGGGAAGTACAGGCCTGTCAGCCTGACTTTTATGCCAGGGGAGGTTATGGAGCGGATAATCTTGAATGCCATCACACAACATGTACAGGATAACCAGATGATCAGGACCAGTCAGCATGGGTTTATGAAAAGCAGGTCCTGCTTGACTAACCTTATCTTCTTCTGGGACGAGGTGACCCACTTAGTGGATGAGGGAAAGGCTGTGGATGATGTATGCCTAGACTTCAGTAAAGCCTTTGACACTGTTTCCCACAGCGTTCTCCTGGAGGAGCTGGCTGCTTATGGCTTGGGTGAGAGTACGCTTCGCTGGGTAAAAAAAAAAAAAACCTGCATGGCTGCGCCCAAAGAGTTGTGGTGAATTGAGTTAAATCCAGTTCGTGGCCAGTCACAAGTGATGTTCCCCAGGGCTCAGTACTGGGGCCAGTTCTGTCTAATATCTTTATCGCTGATCTGGACCAGAGGATCGAGTGCAGCCTCAGTAAGTTTGCAGGCGACACCAAGTTGGGCAGGAGTGTTGATCTGCTTGAGGGTAGGAAGAGTCTACAGGGGGATCTGGTCAGGGTGGGTTTTTGGGCCGAGGCCGATGGTATGAGGTTCAACAAGGCCAAGTGCCAGGTCCCACTTTTGTGTCACAACCCCATGCAGCGCTATGGGCCTGGGGAAGAGTGGCTGGAGAGCTGCCCGGAGGAAAAGGACCTGCAGGTATTTGTAGACAAATGACTGAATATGAGCCAGCAGTGTGCCCAGGTGGCCAAGAAGGCCAACAGCATCCTGGCTTGTATCAGGAATACTGTGGTGAGTAGGGCCAGGGAAGTCATCATCCCTCTATACTTGTCACTGGTGAGGCCACGCCTTGAATACTGTGTTCAGTTTTGGGCCCCTCACTACAAGAAAGACATTGGGGTGCTGGAGTACAATGAGAGAAGGGCAATGAAGCTGGTGAGGGTCTTAAGCACAAGTCTGACAAGGAGCAGCTGAGGGAGCTGGAGTTGTTTAGCCTGGAGAAAAGGAGGCTGAGGGGAGACCTCATCACTCTCTACAACTACCTGAAAGGAGGGTGTAGAGAGGTGGGGGTTGGTCTCTTCTCCCAAGTAATAAGCAATAGGACAAGTTGTGCCAGAGAAGGTTTAGATTGGGTATTGGGAAAAACTTCTCCACCCTTCCAGGGTTATCAAGCATTGGAACAGGCTGCTCAGGAAAGTGGTGGAATCGCCATCCCTGGAGGTATTTAAAAGATGTGTAGATGTGGTGCGGAGGGACGTGGTTTGGTGGTGGGCTTGGCAGTGCTAGGTTAACGGTTGGACTTGATGATCTTAAAGGTCTTTTCCAACCTAAATGATTCTGTGATTTGATATGACCAAATTAAGCCAGTCTGTTGGTTGACTCCCTGGTCTTTCACTGCAGAGGGAGTAGGCCACTGGAAGCCTTGGGAGTCTTATTTTAAAGTACACTTCAGGGACATTGTGCAGAGAGAAAATGTAGGTTTATACCACAGAAATGTATTTGTTGGCTCCTTGGACTGGGTACGGAAAGCGGACAGCCAGCAAGGCAAGCAAATGAAAAACTTCTAAAAAAAAAAAAAAAAAATATATAGTTGGGGAAGTAGCTGAAGGGAGGAGTTTTGGACGAACCAGAGAAGGCAAACCGTGAGGAAAATGTTCTTTTCAAGACAGGCTGACAGAAGGATGAGTATTTTAGCAGAAAGAATGACAAAGGAGGATAGACTTAAAAGAAAGAAGCTGTAGGGTTTAGTGAAAGAGCATATGCAGAGGAAGGAAGAAAGGTGATGAAAGATGAGACACAGCCTGAGAATTTGGGTAGTGCTGTCAGGGAAGATGGTGGAGTCGCCTCCTGAGAATGTGTAGATGGAAATATTTAAGAACTCAAATAAATATTACATGGTTAGGCAGCTGAGAGAAATCCCTGGATTTTATTTTTGGCACTACTGCCTCTGGGGAAAACTGCTAAAAAGTTCGTGCTCTGCATTCTGAAGATGAGTTCTGGTGCACAAAGATGCTGGTAAACCTTTTTCAAGCTGCTGAACTATAACTGAACACAGATACTCTTTTGAACCTTTTTTTTCAGAGGGTTCAGTCAGTGGGGGAATCTGTTCTGCAACCATTTTAACTCTATGTGCTAAAAATATTAACTATATTACTATACCGTTCAGTAGTTAGTATCTAAACAATAATGACATCAGATCCAAGATAAATATGGATTTTATACACCTCAGGAAGCACTGGAGTGACTTGAAGTTGCAGGGCTATCTGGTTCTAGTTTGCTTTCCAGATGAAGTTCCTTATATCCATGAATATTTCCACTCCTTGTAAATGTTTTTTCTTTGTATCATATTTCACTTGGCTGTTACGCATGAATCTTGTAGCTCTATGTTGTTCTGTATAGAATTAAATGGAAGTTTACAGTTTGAAAGAAACAAATACATGCTAATCACCTTGCAGTCAGTTTTGTTCCCTCTATTATTAAAATTAGATATGAAACCCAATTAGTATTTCTAAGTGTTACTAGCGTTTCTAAGCTAGATACTTTCTCACTACAGGCTTTAAAATTCTGAGAATAAACTTGGTCACCTCTTTCAAAAACAAATATAGAAAGCTGAGGGATTTACCTATCTGTCAGGATGTGCTAGTGGAGAAAAATGAGAAGCAAATAAAGATACAACAAAATTCAATCAGGAAAAATTTTTTTTTTGTTTCTTGAATGTTATGAAAGGAAAAATGCTAGTTTTCAGAGAAAACTATATCCTTCTAAATGTAAGGATGATAGTTTTGCAATAAAGGAATAGATGAGTTGGATATGAATAACTGTGATACATAATCTTTACAATGCACATGATGTTTAGTTGTGTAGGGTGGTGACTTGCAATTTGTTTCAGATTTTTCTGTTTGGTTTTGTTTAGGTGTCACGTATTCCACATACTATTTTTGGTGTACTGAGCTAATAAAATCTCCACACCATCTTGCCAAAAATTGTTGATAGAAGCCCTTGTGAAAATATGCTTAATTAATAGCAGAAGGTCAATGGTCTGTTCAGAAATAAGAACTGAATTGGAGCATACATACTACCAATTAATCAGTAATTACCATCAATAAAAGTAGGGAGGTAGTGAACCTGGATCCCAGTCTTGGATTTGGTTGTCTTTTGAAGATCCTGCAACCAGCCGTGTCTGCCATTCTCAAGTTGTGTAAAAATGTGCTGTTTGAATTTCTGGCACCTGATAAATTTCATTTGTATCTTTTCTATATATCCTCATCTAATAAAGATTGTATTTAAAATTTTGCAAAGTCAGCGGTTGGAAGCTCTAATAAGGATTAAGAAAGTAGAAATGTGTATAATAGTGTTTTTTAACTCTCCATAACATATGTAACTGAAATCAATGTTAGTGAATGTGCATCAAGTAATAATGCCTAGGGAATGCCTGAAGTTGCAAACTGGAAGTGTAGGCTATTGTTTACTTATTGTCTAGTTCATCAGGTGAACGTTAAGTACCTATTGAAAACCATAGCTCATTATTTAAAAAACGTATTTGTAAATCCATCCAAAGAACAAGAATTATTCCAACTTGAGTGCTATTTCTTTTCAAATTATTGCAACTTGCATTCATAAAAACTTCACAAAGTAGAAAATTTATGAATGTCTCTTAAAAAAAAAAAAAGAGGATTCAAATTTTTTTTTGTTGTTGTTCTAACTAGTGAATCTTGAAAATGTAAATTGCATTCTGTTAGAAGAAAACCTCGATGTCTACTTGGCTTTTTTATCTAAAGGGTTCAAGTGACAGAAACATTTTAATCAACCGCAGTGGTGGTAAAAGAAGATACTGATCCAAACAGAAGGCAGAAGTCTATTTTAGGAAGCTTGACTTAAAGATCTCTGTTCTAGGCGCAAAGCAATGTAATGCAAGCTGGAATAATAGTGTGTCATAATTAATTTTGAATATTGAAAGTGATTGATTTACATACTGTGAAACGTGGTGGATTTGAAAAATGTTTTATTTTTCTGAATTGCATCCAGAGGAATGTTATACATGAAAAAGAAATTAGGTTTTCGTGTGAGGATGCTAAATACCTAGGAATTCTTCTGCATAAACTATGATGTAGTGTCTGAGATCATAATTATCTTAGAATGGCAATCACATACACAAATCCAGATGGCCTTTGGGATAAGGGTCAAACAGTTGATCTTTTCAAGATAGTTACACTTCTGCTTTTATGTTCATCTATGTATCAAGCCATTACTTAAATGGAAAATTTCACTTGGCAGAGTTGCTGCAACAGATCTAGTACAGAGATGTTTATTCCAAAAAGCAAAGTGGTCTGTCTTTTAAAGACATTCAAGTGTAAGTTGAATATTGATTACTATCAGGCACATTCTGTATGTGTCTCTAAATGTATTTGGAGAAGTACATTCAAAACTCTTCACTTTCCAAGTAAAATGTCACACCTTAATTCAGTTTCTAAAGCATCCAGAAAACACATACTTTGCTAATTGTTTGATTTCCTAGGAACACCGGAAATTTAATATAATTAGTAAGGTATGGAACTAAATTCCTGTTCTATATTCCTTTTTGTGCATGTGTCCATAAAACATTGAAGTCTTCTGAGTGTTATAAATGGCCATTCTGATAGGGATGCTATTTATGGCTTCTCCAGGAATAAATTATAATTTTCCTAAAATTGATGGGAGACTAGTGTACTTGTACATTAACCAAAATATACATTTGGCTGCTTTTTCAATATTGAATTTGATTGTTTTTTATGTTGGTTGTTTTTATGTTTAAGATTACGATAATGAAAACAAATCACAATAAACCTTGATATGTGCAATCTCCTAAATTTACACTGAAAACCAGAGCTAAATTATCCAGGTGTTTTGAAGGTAATGAAGTTAGTGTATGGCCTCATTCATATTAGTATTAAATGAGAAGCTATATACATTCACAGAAGGAAATTAACATTAGCATAAATGTTTACATTACATTAACATTTTCAGTTTTGGTTCTCTAGTTACAATTTTTTATTTTTTCCACTGAAGAAAATGAAGTTCAAGTTCTGATCTATACCTGTTCTATTTAGTAATGTATTGAAAGGACAGAAGAATTTATCTTGGCATGTAGGGCTATACTTTGATTTAACTGGCTACCAAAGCCATGATAGTTTTTAGCCTCTGGCGGGAAAAGCATCTTATATGAAAAGAAATATTTTAGGCTTTGAACAATGTTTTCATGATACGGCTTTTACTTTTTACAGTCATACTCTAAAGAGTAACTGAAAACCTCTGTGTGTGTGTATTGCCAAGATAAACATCTTTAAGATAACCTACATTTTAAAGGGCTGTTTGGTGCTTTTTTTCAAGGGGAGAATATCAGCCAGTGAAAATAATGGGTTGCTTAAACCTTAAACAAAATCTGTCTGAAAAATGTTCCATATTTCTGTAGTATTTAAAGACAGCTTGGTCAATACTGTGAAAACTTACAACAAAAATTCTGATTTTTCTGTTGCTGTCAAGCTTCTAAATACAGCAACTTTTTATATGTTGTGTGTTACGCGTACTCACGCTCCCCCATACAGAAATAGAGTACATGTGTTCACTTATTTGTTAAGGTCAAAGGACACTGTAAAATTCTTTGCTATTAGGAAATAAGGATGTACCACAGCAGAATGTACCGCAGTGGTAGTGGGTATGCTAGCAACATCGCTGGCCCAATTCAAACCTTGGTAGAGCTTGTCGAAGGTTATTGGTTCAGTAAGCTTCTGATCAGGTCTCAGAGTAGGAATTGTTATTGCCTTATGATTTGTGTTGTAACATTAAAGCTTTGAAGAAAAATCATTTAAAAAAATTAGGGCACAGAAGATCTGTAGTGTGATATCAAGATCGTTAGGATGCTGTGAATGAATTGTGAAGGGCTTCAAAATGTTTGACTGTTTATTCATTACGCTGATGTCATCTGGGGAATTAATGGTGTACCTTTAATGTAGGATGACTGCACTCTACGTATTTTAGGTAGTAGTTATAGAAATGACTGCCAGGTATGCAGCTTATCTTTCCAGAATACCAGCAGGAAAAAAAATTCTTGATGAAAAAACATAGCAAACTAGGGTATAGCATCTCTTTTCAAATACGTGGGCATGTATGTGTATTTTGAATGGAATTCTAAATACACATAATGCTATAACAAATTCTGTTTCAAGGCTCGTAATACCACATAGCTGATTAATTGCTTTAAGTGCAATTAAGATATGTAAAAATACATAACTTCTGATATTTGAGGAAAAGGATGAATTGGAGGAGGAAAATAGGGGAGAAGGTAGATGCAAAAGGCTAATTTTTACAGTGTGACTTTAAATGTCAAGTATTTCATCTAGCTGTCAAAGATTTTCATCAGTGTAGAATCAATACCAAGTTTTGAGAAGTGGTTAGATAGGGAATTGGGAAGAAGACAAAAAGGATGAATCAAAAATTTACTCTGCTCAAGAAATGATTTGTTTTTACGTCAATGGTGGTCTACTTAAGATATTGCTAGACTTCATTTCCCTGAATCACAATGTGCATATGAAATAGGTGAGTCTACGTTAATGGTTTATATAGATACTTTGTGAAAGCAGCTTGATTATAGAAGCACCTTCCAACTTGTAAAATATATCTTCCCAAAAGATTAGAGGTTAGGTTAATTAACACATCTGGAATTGATTTACATTTGCAATGCTACCTTGATTCAATTCATTTGACTTCATAGAGGTGAGTGATAGAGGTTCAGCCTCTCATAGTACCAATGAGTAGTAATTTTATAGAGGTTCTGATTAGCCATTTAAAATGGCTGAAGGTAAAAGTGTTGAGTATAATCACATAATGGGAGTTAAAATTTTTTACTGTAATGCTCCAATACATGAAACAGAAATTTCTACTCTTCCAACACGTAGGTTTAGAGTAGGTATCTCCAAAGAATCACAGAATCATAGGGTTGGAAGGGACCTCTGGAGATCATCTAGTCCAACCCCACTCCTGAAACAGAGACAACATCAGTATTTTCCTGTCGCCAGAGTGTGCCTTAATCATACTGGCTTCATTTGTCATTCAGTCCCAGGAGAACTGACATATATAGTATTCACAGCAGGACTGTGAATGAAAGTTTCTGAGCACCCACTCTTCAGTTTTTATCTCTGTATGGTTCCCAGACTATGTGATGAATGAAGCAGGACTTGAGCCAAGAACAAAAGTAGGCTTTTGGGGCATGTAAGAGGGGACTTTCCTGAAGACCCTCATAGCTGTAGCAATTTATGGAATGTTTTAAAAGCTAGAAAAGTTGCAAAAATAGAATTCAATTATTTCCTTTAACTCAAGCATTCCACCTTGCTTTACACGTATATATGACATTAGGTATCCAATAAGAAATAAGTTTAAAAACAATGGAGATTAAAGGTCACATTCTGCCATGACTAACCTACATATAAAACCTTGTTAAAATAAGAAATTCCCTTTCCATAGGAAACTGATATTTTAAAAAATAATTTGAGGTTATGTATACTCATTTTTCAGCAAATCTGACTCCAAACAGTTTTCTAATATTATATTATTAAATGTGATCTATTCTAAGGTTAGAATGCAAGGATTTTTGTGCTATAAATTTTTTTGTGTTGATGTTTCTGCTTAGGGTATAGACAAAAAGAGTCTTCAATATTTTATAAATGCATTCATTCTGTTTTATCAGGAGCTGGGTAACTTATCTTTGAAAACGTATGTGTGTGAAGCTAAAGCTGTTTCATGGTAGATAGTATTTATAAAATGAGGTCATTCACTTTAGGTGCCAAAAGCTGTTTCAGTTTCATATAGAAATCATAGCAGAAACTTTTTTCTGGTCCTTCGATAGCCCAACTAAACGCCTCATCTGTGGAATTTTGCCTAGCTTGGCAAATTGTGGTTTTGACCAAAAATTCTGTCTTGGGTATGAAAATTTTCCTGGTTAAAGCCTTCTTGCAATTGTTCCTCAAAATTTGAGAGAGAGAATGCCGTCCACAGGCTAAAGAGGGGTGGTCTGGGGCAGCATTTTCCTCCATGTGGATAAAGCTGCCTTTGGTTTGATTGCAGTGCAGCCCCTTTCAGGGGGCAGATTCTGCTGTTCTCCTCTGGCAGAGAGAGGTGAGCTGCTGTTCTATAACCAGTGAAGCAAGAGATTCATAGAGTACATCACACTTAAAAAATAATTTTAAATGCAAGGAAATCAGCTTGTAGTCAGTACTACATTCTGTTGGATTGTCTTTAATTAAAATATTTATACTTTCAAGTGATTAAAATTCTGGGTGACTTGCAGAGTTTTCTGATAGAATAATGTAATTTGTAAAGAGGAGGAAAACATGTAGAATATCCTTCCCCATAAAAAAACTGTGCTGGAGGATCAGTAGATCGTTCAATTTGTACTTCAGTTTCTAAAATGTTGGATTCATAGAAGTCTTTTTACTACTAATGTTTCTAATGAGTTCTACATCATATAATTATCTCAGCCTTCAGTTTTAAGAAGGTGGCAATCCATGGCTGGCATTCTCAGCGCATTATCATCTCTCTAATCACATTTTCTAATTTTTTTGGAAGAATGTATCTTGATTCATATTTACAAGCTGCTTGTTATGTTTCAAACATGAAAATTGTTTGTGGGTGGCATACTTTCTCTTATTGTGCATGTGTATCAGAAATCATCTGTCATCTGATTTAAACTTCAATTTAGTCAGCACAGCATCTCAATTTAGAGAAAATTGGCCTCCATTATAAAATACAATTGCAATAGGATTATAGCTTTATGGTAATGTATGTAATTTATCATTCTTATTATTATGTAACAGATTGTAGAGTAATGTTTTGACTTTCTCCTTTAAAATTGCTGCGGAAATTATAACATTACTCTTATGTAGATTTTTTTCTTTTTTTCTTCAAAATTTTAAGGAGACATACAGTAGCCTGACTTTTATGGATAACATTATAAGGAATTTTCATAGTATTACAGTGAAATTGTATATTCAGTATTCATGTATTTCTTACTATGAGACAAGTAAACAAGGGATACAATATTTGAACAAAAAGCCGGGGAGGGTGTTTATTCAGGAATGAAATGAAGATCTTTTAATTAAGTTATGGAATTCCAACTGTTTTTATTTACGATAATCTGGGATTTTGCAGCATGGTCTTTGGCAATATCTTGTCTCTGAGCAGATTAAGTGCTAAAGTTGTGAATACACTGGAGATGTTAAAGCAAACAACCTTCCTTTCTCAGGAGGAACTTCATAACACTTTTGCAAATATTGAACTATAATAGCAACTCCAAGTTCATAAAAGCTTCTAACTGGAGCTACTGGCCAACGTCATGTCATCCCTGGGAGGCTGCATTCTGTTGTTTTGGATTTGCATTTTTCCCTTGAAACACCAGGACTCGTGCTGGGAGTCAGCAATTTCTTTTGTTCCAGAAGTGTAAGGTCTGAATCTCTTGTGGCTGTTGCTCAACTGAAACCATCCCTGCAAAGTGAGCAGCTTCTTTCCATCTAGAAATGTGCTTTGTAAGGGATAGCAGTCTCCTATGAGATCTCTGTGCTGTTTGTGATTATCAATTCTATTTTATCTGCACGGTCTAGTCTATTATTAGAATATGCAGAGATATTCACGTAAATTGCATATAGCTTAGGTTTCTTTCTTTTTTTTTTAAGGGGCTAGGAGCAATATGCATTACTTTATCTCTACACTTGTTATTTTGTATCACTGTGTTCTGAGTACAATTATTCCATAGGCAGATAGGAGGAATGGTGTGCGTACAGGTCATAAGCACATGCATTCAGAGTCACCCCAAGATTTCATTTGGTTTTGTTTTATTACAAGCAGATACAGTGCAGACTAGGTATCTTTCAAATCTAAAAACTTGGGGTTTGGTGACACTTTAAAGTGCTTTGTTCTAAATAGTTACTAGCAATAATTATTAGAAGACAATCAGGAAATTTAAAGATGTGTGTCATTTTAAAAAAAAAATATCAAATTTTATGTGAGGTTGAAATAGTAATTGTTTCAGACACTGACAACTTTACTTTTCATATGTATAAGGGGTGAGGGGAACTCTAGGAGATTTGTATGGACAAAACTTAAACCCGATTTATGCAAATTAATTCTTAAAATGGTACGTTAATTATTTTCAGTTGTTGACAGTCCTGTGGCACCCTCAGAGGTTGTTGCTGATATTCATGCAGTTCTGTGCAATGTCCTAAAGTCAGTGTATGAATGAGTAAATTATGTGAAATGTGGTATTCTTTAATCCTTATACAGCAAAATCTGTGATGTTGGTGATAAAGCTATTAATCTGTTTGGAGGAGTTGTTTTCATTGTGGAATAGTGCAAGATGAGCAGATGCAATATTGCAGATGAGCTTTGCTGACCCTGGAGGGCAATTCTGCTTGGTCATTACGGTGTGAAGGTAGGAGACCAGATAGCAGGACACTTGAGAGATTTGCACTTCGATGGTAACATTGCAGACGGGGACAACAGCAGTGGGGGAGAACGGCTGTCAAGTCTCTTTTATATGTTGGCATATTATGAATCATTTGACAGAGCAAAAGGGAGGCTTCTGCTAAATTGTTTCTCGGAAAGGGTTTTGTTTTCTTCATTCCAAAGATTAAATTTTGAATTCAGGTTTAATCTTTTTCCTGATAGTTTTTAAATCTTTCTTCTTAATACCTGCATTTCAGAATACAGTCCCATAGCATACTTCTGGTAGGGATTAAGAATTGCTATTGTCCTCACATTTATGATCTACAAATGTGCACCTGCATTTTCCAGTTTACCTCTCAATTAACAACACTGGTCTTTTTCTGCTTTTAAGGATGTTTATTCTCTGAGAAATGCTTCATTCTCTCTCTTTCCAATAGTTAAATGTTGTTTCTGCCAGGCTGGAAAACAAATGGACACAAGGAGTAAGATTCTTACTGAGATAGCTAGAATTAATTTTCCAGTAGCAGAGGTGAGCCACAAAATATGATACAATGCATGCTTTTGTACTATAGTGAAGCATTTGGCTAATAAAATGTTGGAGCCTTTTTCTTGATCAGTAATTAACCTAATTCTGGGGTCTGCCCTCCTTTAATAAAAAGGAAACTGAGATTTTCTTTGCCAATCTTTTTTGTCTAAGCTTCCAATTAATTAAATTTATACAGATTGTTTTGTTCAGATCCTCTGCCTTTTTTATAAGTCAAATTATTTATCACTTCATTGCTTTGCAAGTTTTTTCCTGCTGTAAGCATTTTTCTCAAATCAGAAGATGTAACTACAGCTTTAATAGTGTCTTTCAGTGTAATGGATTAAAAAAAAGAGATTCTGAGGAAATTGGTACAAGCAAATTTATAATTCTTTGTGCTATTTTTCTTTGCTTATCTAATGACAGCTCTTTCTGTGGAATAGACAAGCTTTTATGTCTCTCTACAGCTGTATCATGTGACTGCCTTACTACTTTGAGCATATTTCTTGATAAATTCTCAATATTAGGGAACAGCTTTTGGTCTAGAATAAAGGACTAAAGACTGCATTAAATGCCAAGCCAATTTACTGAGGATTTTTCTTTGTCTATGTCCTGCCTTTTTAACCCAAATGTGCATTTTTTTTGTCATAGTCATTTCGTTTTGATTTATTCTGAGGCTTATAAGCTTTTATAATGGCCAAGACCCTAAAAAAAATGAAAGGTATAGAAAATAAAATAAACCCAAAACAACAACAACAGGAAAAAAGGAAGTTTTTCAGCCTGGAAAGCTTGCAAGCTAAATGAGAGGTGAATTGATGAATACAGACAGGTAAGAAAGAACAAAGAGACAAGATGACGATATTGATTTAAAAATAAATAAATAAAAAATTGGTTCAGTTATTTGCTGCAGCCTCTTAGTTCTCATATTCTTGGTCTGGTTTCATACACTTGGTTTGTAAAGCGTGTGGCATCAGGTTGAATGTTTTTCATTTACACAGGGAAACCAGAGAGATCTGTTGTTTAGAGAAAAAAATACCTCCCAAGGGAAGGACTGTCCCTTCAAAACTTGGCGGTTTCCCTCCTAAGATTGGGTCGTTTATGGTTAGCTCGTACTCAATCATTATAATGCCACTTTCTCCTGTATTTTACTTGTTCTTGCGAGAATATGGATTAAGGTATAAAGAGGTCAGTGTGACCAAACAGAGCGATAGTGAGGGGGAGGAAACCTTAACTGAGAATAAGATGCGGCCATGAAAGCAGTTCCCAGCTGAGCATGGAGCGAATCGTAGACAGATCTGTTGGAAAGGACCTCAGGGGTCATCTAGCCCAAACTTCCAGCAGAAGTGGGCTATGGCCAGCACTAGATCAGGGCTCTTTAGAGTCTGGCTCGTCTTGAACACCTTCAGGGATGTGGAGATTTCATAACCTCTACGGACAACCTGATCCAGGGCTGCATTACTCTCTTGGGGAAATGTCTCCCTAATGTTCAGCCAGAAACTCCCAAATGCCAGTTTGGAGCTGTTTCCCTTTGCTTAGCTGTTTGCTTAGCCATTACTGAGAATTTGGCTTCCTTATCTTTGCAGTTCCCCTTCATGTCAGCTTGCCCCTACAGCTTGCTATTCACCAGACTGGACAAGGCCCATGTCCTCAACCTCTCCTTATGGATCATGTGCTCTGGTCTCCTGACCACGTGACGGTCCTCTGCTGGACCTCTCCACATTGCTTTTGAAGTGGAGGTGCAAAACCTGGCTCTGTAGTATTCCGACCTCATCAGTGGAAAGATGAGAATAACTTCGTTTGTTCTGTAGGCCCTGTTATCTGTTAATGGTGCTCAGGATGCAGTTTGCTTTATTCATGATGAGGGCACTGTTGGCTACGGTTTAACTTGGTGTCCACCATAAGTTCTGGGACCTCTTCAGCAGTTGACTGTGGGCCTACACTGCAGAGTTACATTGCTGCAGATGTAAAGCTTTGTACTTTTCTATGTTGAACCTCATGAGGTTAGCCCAGTCCTCAAGTTTACTGAGGTTTCTCTCAGTTGAAGTTCTGTTGTTTACATCAACCATTTATTTTACTTCAGTGTCATCTGCAGATTTGCTAAGGATGCGGTTCAGGTAGAACAGTAAAGTGTAATATAGTGATTGGAAAGGATGTAAAAGACCAACAAGAGCAGAAGGCTGATAATTTTGCCATTTCTAAAGTGAATTTGACTATGATGAGACCTATTGAGATCATCTTTTGAATGCACAGGAAAATAGTTGCTGCTGCTTTTTTCCAGATACTGAACTTGGAAAAAAGTACTAGCTAATATCTGCTTAAGACAGTAGTATTTATTGTAGGGAAAAAGATAAATATCCTGACCTTTATCCGTATGTTCTTATTTGGGAACACTTTCTCTGTGTTTCAGAGAAACACAAAGTATGGGCCAGTGTGCCTTGGTGAACCGTGTCCCAAAGTAAGAATCTGTAAATAATGTTCAGAGCAAGTAATGCAACTTATAATTCCTGTCTTCTCTGATTCATGCTCTGCCCAGGTCTAGCTAGCTGTGTTCTTGCTATCCTGCCTCAGTTTTTCATTTATTTATTTATTTATTAAATTCTTATCAGTACATTTTCAGATGCCTGGTGAGTAACACAGCCTGCAAGGATGTGAAGGGTGTGGGTAACATGGATTTAGTCTCCTCAAGTTCAGGAGGGAGCTGAACATGTTTCCCTGGTAAGCTGGACAAGTTGTCTTGCCAAGATGTTGTATGAAGTGATGGTAGTGTCTTCTGTCTTCGGTGTTCTTACGGTAGTTTAAAAAATGGAGTGGTTGCCCCTATTAAACAGTGAGGATTCCTGGGCAGAGAGAGCAATTCTCTGCACTCTTGAGTAAAGTGCCTAAATTTTGGAGAAGATAAGATGTAAAACTGTCCCCCTGCCCTTTTTTTGGCCTTGCAAATATAGTGAAGTGAATGTATTAATAATCGTGTCGAAATTATTTTATTATTTCAGAAACAGAAAGTCTGTTAAATCTCTCCAGACGTGCTCATCAGTCCTCAAGTTAGCATTATTCTCATGAGCTACTCCATTCATTAGTGTTAAAATTCACAGGTGATCTGCAATTTAGCAGTTGTGATTATAGATAAGCACCTTGTCTTCAAGCTTAAGTTTTATATCCACAAAAACTCAACGAAAGAAGTAGTTATCTGTAGAACTTTTAAACATGTCAGCCCCATTTCTGAGGGAGGCTACAGGACAGTTAAGAATAGACAGTCAGAATAGGACAGTTAAGTAGCCAATATATATTTGGGCCATAAACATAGAAGTGAGAGAACTTTTTGTGTTGTGTATCATTGAACCATTCAGCTCTCAGTGGAGGGAAAAAAAAAAAAAGAGACGTTTAGTAACTAGCTGTGTACCTGAAGTACAACTTTGCCATAGCACTTGTTAAACAAGCCTGTGTTTGCCAGCTCTGCTGGCCAAGGAGATGCCTTCTCTGTAGATGCTGATGGGAGTATTTCTGTTTGCAATAGACTGAAATTCTAGTGTAAACAACTTAAAAGATTGATTAAAATTCTCAGAAACTGAAATAATTCTCTGTTTCTATGTAGTCTTAACTGTTTGTAAATTAACTGTTTATGCTTTTCTTCTAATAAGATACTGTCATTTGCTCTTTCTTCCTTACCTGATGAAGGACTTGTATGCCAAAAGTTTCTCTGTGGGGTCACTTGCTATCAATTGGTTTAACAAAAATAGTATTTTTCCCCTGCAAACTTTGCTTCTTTATAAAATATATTATTTGTTTTGCTAGGGTAGTGATTCAGTGGCCTCGTAGTAGAATTCGTTGGAGTGCCACAGCAGACAATGAGAAGATGTAAGCTTTGGGTTTGTGCAGTTAATTAGATGACATATATTTTGACAGACACCTAGTAATTAGAATTTAAAATGATTTTTTTTTCTTTTTAGCATTTAATTATTTTTTATTTCAGTTCTTTGCTGAGAAGCTTTTCATTAGCTGTTAGGAGTTTACGTTACTGAATTTCATGAAGACATTTAAGTCATGTCATCATGGGCTTTCATGTGCAGAGCTCTGTGTTTTTCTGAAATTATCTCCAAGATCAGGATGTTACATGTCTGTGGAGTAACTTCTTTTAAGAGCCAATTTAAGCAAAGGGAATAAGCTCAGATTGCGTGTGCAGTTAACTATATTGCTCTATTATGATTTCTGCTGCCACTATTACAAAGACTTATGTTGAATTAAATAAAGATATATAGCAAGTATTTTACTATATCTTCAGTTATAATAAAACCTTCTACTAAAGTGTAATACTTAAATGCATTTTCTCAGTTTGGCGGAGCTGTCGTTATGGAGAGCAGATCAACAATCTTCTGTTGTTGCTGTTCCTTTTCCTTCCCAAATACTTGTTAGAAGAACTTAGTACTAAAGCTGTTCATTTACACTAATGGTATACTTGTTTAGATTTAATGTACTTCATTTGAAAAAAAAAAACAAAAACCAAACCTGCTCTGTGAAGGACTTGTCCCTCTTACCTACTTTTTCTTAAGTCCTGACATGAATATTGACTGTGTGAGGTTTATTTTTACTCTGAAAGAATTGACTTGTAAGATTGTTATCACACAACGTACATCCTCCTATGATGTTCCCCAGAGAGTGTTGTAAGGTGTTCATCTCACTGTTAACCTCCTCTCTCAAGTTGTGGCATAGCTTTTGTGAATGTGTTTTTTTTCTTCTGTGAGTACATGCTGCATAATATTTTGCTATGTTGATGGATGCAGGAGAGAGGCAAAATACGGTGTATTCAGTGAAGCTTTTAATCCTGAACTCATTCCTTGAAATATCAAGATTTCTTTTGTGCTTGCTTCATCAGCATTAGTAAGATCACCTGTATGGTTACACTTGGCTGTAAGCTTTTGGGAGCACTAAACAGGAATGGAAATTTGATGACTAATACATTAAAAGGAAGGTAAGGAGCCACATGAAAAACTGCCTCTTTGCATTAACCAGACCCCAGTCCATTTTCTCTCCCCAGTTCACTGGAACACACTGAAGGTCAAGTGATCATGAGGACCTGTCTCTCATGCCTCAGGCTCTTGCATTTTATCTGCTCGCTTTAGTGCTGTGATCCAAACTTTTTATAATCTCTTCTGTGTGTACTGATTGATTTTTTTTTTTTATTTTTTATTTTTAATTTGTTGATCAGAAATCACGGTAGTGAGAGTATATAGTGAATTTAAGGTTTGAGATGTTGAGAAGTCTTTCTACTCTACCAGTTCTTAGAGCAAACCAGAACAAATGTACCTGGAAATGCACAGTATTTGTTTTGAGTTACTATGGGAGCTGAGTGTAAGGACTGGTAAAGAACAGTGCTGGCAAAGAAACAGCTTTTCTGAGGCATAAAAATTATTCTAGCCTTTTATTAAAAAAGTCTGCCAGAAAATCTTTCCTGAGATTTTTTTGTATTGAGCTTGGCCTGAAGAAGCTGAATCAATGGAGCTGGAAGGATCCTCACTAGGTTTCCGTGCACAGGGGAGGGGATGTAGAATATGTTGTCTTGGCCGTAATGCCTGTGTGTCTCCTTACCCTGATGGTGGGGAAAAAACTGGATCGTACCTGTCAAATTTTCTTTTAATATCCTATTTGAGTACTAGTATTGCCCTTGATGCTGGGGAGGTGTGGGGTTTTTGTTGCTTTTTTGGTTTTGTTTTTGTTTTCTTCTGGAATCCCAAATAATTTGTTTGTTTGTGTGAAGTAGTTGCTTTTGGGGGACTTTTTGGTTGGTTGGGGTTTTTTTGGTTTTGTGTTTGGTGGTGTTTTTTCTGTTGTGTTTTTTTTTTTTTTTTGGTTTGTTATGTTCTGATGGTTGGCTGTTTTTGTTACTCGTGTTCAGACACAAAACCAGTGGTAGCATTGAGAGATACTCCTATGTGTACACATGGTAATAACTGTACATTTGTTTTTTCATTATGTTTCACTATTCTTGACTTTGTCACTAACTTGTCGGGGGAAACCTGAACCAGATAAAGGAAGTGCACGGCAGACTTGCTTGATTGTACGCTCAGAAATCAGCAACTTGTTTGTAACACCTATGTTTTGAATGCCAGGATTACAACTATGACAGAGTTTTTTGAGATACTCTTCTTGCTGGCATATTGCTTAGTTCTGGCAGGAGAGAGGGAACTCAGATGTAGCCATCGAAAAGTAGAGCACTGCTGATGACACCTTAGCACTGTGGTTGTAATCAACGTGTATTTACAGTATTATTCAGAAAACCCTTAGTTTGCACAGGTCAGCATTGTTATTTTTATTTAAAAATGCAAATTAGAAAAGCATATCTGTAAAAAAAGTAATTAAACCATAACTGAGTCAGTTGACTACAGGACACATTATGTTATCTGACAGTAAATATCCACGTGCTTGTAAGGATAAGATAGGTGTCTGATTTAAGTTACGCCTTAAGATGTCAAATTTTACCACTTTCCTTGCAACAGGAGTAGAGAGACATGACAAAACTGATAGAAAGCTGGCAACAAGAGGAGGCTGACATGAATATTCTCACTGCAATATCATTTATCAACAGGAGTAGTCTTTGAAGGAAAACACCAGTGCAAGCAAATTTGCATTAGTTTTTCCTTAAAACAAACAAACAAAAGTCCTCCCCCAAGCATCAAGACAGTTTTTCACTGTTTTTAGCTTCTGCAAAAGTGCAATTTTACAACTAGCCATATTTTTTTCATCAGGTTTTAGAATTTAGATCTTTTCCAACTCTTCTTCATTTTCATATACCATGTTTCAGCAAAGCAGGTACTGTCTGAATTTTGTGTTTTAGCTGACAAATGTTTTCAAGAGTAAATCCACCAGAAGCTACTGGGTCTTGATAGGACACATTTAGGAACATGATAAAATAGCAAACGATATTTTTAAAGGAGCTTTGCATGGACACATTACTTGTAGTAGATATGAAATTAATATAAAGTTAAGGAGAGACCCAGAAGCAATTCTGGGAAGGCAGCAGTCATCAGAGCAGTTTAAGTTGCACTTCTCTTTAATGTTGTCTGACGTTTATGGCAAACCAGGTCATTTTGTCACTAGTTCACCACTTCTGCACAATTCATTGTTAGTTGTTCGGCACAGTAGATGTTTCTAGGCTCACTGGATGCTGCATAATATTGTAGATTGAGAGTGGCAGACCTTTGTTGTTCTTCCATTAAGACTGAGAGAAGTAAAGCAGTACTTAGCCCTGCTAAACAAGAAGTTAAAATGAGTAATAGCCCAACTTAGTTAACGTGAGTGTTACTTTCCAGTCGAATTCAGTGTCTTCTGGAAGTTGATTGTGTCTTCTAAAAGGGTTAGAAGCTGAAGCTAGTTAGTGGGAGGGGGTCTCTAAACTGGGGAAGGATTATACTGGCTCCTCAGCTGCAGGGGAGTAATCTTGCTGTTGGAATTAAGGAAAAGTAGGGTTCCTTTCAGGGGTTTCCTCTCTGCTTTCCATAGTGAATATCAATGCAAGATTTTTTTTTTTTTTTTAATGTCACAGAATCACAGAATGGTAGAGTTGGAAGGGATCTCTGGAGATCTAGTCCAACCCCCCTGCCAGAGCAGGGTCACCTAGAGCAGGTTGCACAGGAACGCGTCCAGGCTGGTTTTGAATGTCTCCAGAGACGGAGACTCCACCACCTCTCTGGGCAGCCTGTTCCAGTGCTCTGCCACCCTCAGGGTAAAGAAGTTCCTCCTCATGTTTAGGTGGAACTTCCTATGCTCAAGTTTGTGCCCGTTACCTCTTCTCCTGTCCCTGAGCACCACTGAAAAGAGCCTGGCCCCATCCTCCTGACCCACATCCTTTAAGTATTTGTAAGTGTTGATAAGATCCCCCCTCAGTCGTCTTTTTTCCAGACTGAAGAGACCCAAATCCCTCAGCCTTTCTTCATAAGAGAGGTGTTCCAGTCCCCTAATCATCTTGGTAGCCCTTTGCTTCACCCTCTCCAGCAGTTCCCTGTCCTTCTTGAACCAGGGAGCCCAGAACTGGACACAGTTCACTGAAATGTTGTTCTCCTCTGTGGGTATTTTTTTGTATCTTGATTATCAACTGGTGCTACAGAATTTCTAGCAGGTGCTTAGCTCTGGTTGGGGTTGCATTTAGTACATAGCTTTGATTTCTGTGTTACTCTTTAAACTTTTTTTTTACCTGTTTGTATTTATTTATTCATTTAATTCACCAGGGTTTATGCTTCTTTTTGTCTTCATCTGAGCATAACCTAAGCTTTTCAATGAATGGATTTTGTTGTTGTTGTTGTGGTTTTCTTGTTTCTTCAAGCTGCTCTTAGCCTGTTTCTTCAAGGCAGTTTCCTTTTAACTTTTAATCAAGCCTTTCTTAACGTGATGTGTGCTAGCACTGTGTTTTCAATATGGTGTCTTTCAGTGATATACATGCTGTCTCTGGGATTTAATTCTTTTAGCAGTCTTTTTTTATCTTCTTTTTAATAGGCTCGCTCATTTCTGTGTCACTTTCCTTTTGGAAGTCGCATGCAACTGTGGTGGATTTTCTGGCTTTTGTAACTGCTGTAGGGATATTGAATCTGAATGTGTTATTAGCGTGCCTTTCAATAGAAAAATTTTGAAAAAGATCCTGCATACTATTCAATACTAAGTCTGGGACTGCATTTCTAATGGTTTCCCCAACCAGCTCTCCATGAAATGATTATTGTAGCACTAAAAGTTTCTTCTCTGCTTTGTGTCCCAGTGTGATACTTGCCTGATATTCATGGCTATCTGCCATTAGAACTGTATTTGCTTCCCTCATTGCCTCTCTGATCTCTCTTAGTGTATCATAGGTGGTCAGTGCTATGATTCTGCTAAGGCAATTGATAATAGAAACCTACTTTGAGCTGTTACATTTGGATCCAAGAACACTGAATGATTTACTGAAATCTTCCTTCTTACCAAAATTCAGTCAGAGGCCAAATACTCCCCTGGACCCTTCATGTGGACATCTGAGAGTTGAGACTATCTACTTAGAAAACTTAATACCCTGTTGTCATTCTGTTGAAATAGCAGTGTATCAAGTTCCAAGCCTTTTATAGCTGGTCTGCAAGATGTGGCATTTCATGGGAACAGGGCAATAATTGCAGAATACTTTGAGTTTGTCCCTATTCCATCACAATTGATTATCCATTTTCTTTCTGAACACAAACTGTTGCCTTGATGGGGAAAAACTGTAAGCATTGTGGACGTCTTCAGAGCCCTTCTTTACTTGTAGATTCTTGTCTTCATGCTGAAATAATACAGGTATCTGAAGAATATACAAGGTGAGAGTGAATTGCGTCGCTAATTGAAATTAACAGGAGTGCCTGGCTCTTTTTATTCAGACATCTGTTGGCCTCTGTGCTCCAGTTAACACTGCATGTGTTTGTTCAGAGTATTGTCCATTCAGAATGTTATATTACAGCTAGTAATAATCGACTGGCATTTTAATGCTAATCTGTACTATTCAGCTCCTGGGTCCAATTACTTATTGTTGAGGGGATAGAGAATCAATGGTGGTTTTTCTCCACCTCTCCCCTAGATTATATGTACTACATTGTAGCTATTTAAAATTCAAAAAATTGCTCAGTTCCAAGTATAACATGCTATTATTGTGCTGTTGGCTACTTACTTTCAATATATATTCATTTTTGTGATGTACTATAACACTTTCTTTGAAGCGTGATACTTCTAATAGGGTTTTTCTTGTTTGTTTGTTTAGCCTCAATTTAAAGTGATAATATTGGTAGTAATGACAAAAACATTCAAATAAGATATTTTACTGAGAAACTTTGATCTTTCATATGTAAGTAGAACTTCATACATAACCAAAATCAGCTCTTTTTTGTAGGTGAGTTTTATGGAAGTGGCACTTGGTAAATAATAGGGAAAGGGATCTGATGAATTAATTTTACTTGAAATTAGACAGCTAATTCTCCTTATTGCACTGATAATTATTACATTGAATTGTAGGATTGTTTTTCTTTCTTCCATGGGGTAAAAGTAACCTTAAAATAAGACAGGGAAGCATTGATGCTGATGATTTTAGAAATTGTATGTATAAGATCTATAAGTCTTTTTTGCATAATAACTGAAAACAATAATAATACTAAGGTTTTATATGGTCCTTAACTTTATCAATAGTTTTGGTAACAATGAGGTTTGTCTATTAAATGATTATAATCATATAATCAAAGTATAGGCCCAACCACAGATTGTAAATGCCCTAGTTAGGCTTAGAAGAACCAGGTGGGACAGAGGGAGAAAGGTGAGTCTTTCTCTACTTGTTCTTACACTGCTGGAAGCCCGTAAGCATCAAATCAGAATTAATCTTAATGCCTTAGAACTGTATACCATAAAAACTGTATGATCAGTGCATCTACATTCCAGTTCAATCCCCTATCAATCTAAAATGTTCAATCTAAAATGTTCAATCTAAAATGTTCAATCTAAAATGTTCAATCTAAAATGTTCAATCTAAAATGTTCAATCTAAAATGTTCAATCTAAAATGTTCAATCTAAAATGTTCAATCTAAAATGTTCAATCTAAAATGTTCAATCTAAAATGTTCAATCTAAAATGTTCAATCTAAAATGTTCAATCTAAAATGTTCAATCTAAAATGTTCAATCTAAAATGTTCAATCTAAAATGTTCAATCTAAAATGTTCAATCTAAAATGTTCAATCTAAAATGTTCAATCTAAAATGTTCAATCTAAAATGTTCAATCTAAAATGTTCAATCTAAAATGTTCAATCTAAAATGTTCAATCTAAAATGTTCAATCTAAAATGTTCAATCTAAAATGTTCAATCTAAAATGTTCAATCTAAAATGTTCAATCTAAAATGTTCAATCTAAAATGTTCAATCTAAAATGTTCAATCTAAAATGTTCAATCTAAAATGTTCAATCTAAAATGTTCAATCTAAAATGTTCAATCTAAAATGTTCAATCTAAAATGTTCAATCTAAAATGTTCAATCATCTAAAATGTTCAATCATCTAAAATGTTCAATCATCTAAAATGTTCAATCATCTAAAATGTTCAATCATCTAAAATGTTCAATCTTCTAAAATGTTCAATCTTCTAAAATGTTCAATCTTCTAAAATGTTCAATCATCTAAAATGTTCAATCATCTAAAATGTTCAATCATCTAAAATGTTCAATCATCTAAAATGTTCAATCATCTAAAATGTTCAATCATCTAAAATGTTCAATCATCTAAAATGTTCAATCATCTAAAATGTTCAATCATCTAAAATGTTCAATCTAAAATGTCGTTGATGCTAGATTTATGGTGCATGATCAGCTGTGTGCATTTTAGACTTTCTGTCCCTGAACTACAGTACTCCAGCTCCCTGAAACAGATGAGTGTTCTTGAGGGATGTCTGAATTTAGTGACTTCGTTGAGATGCTGGCCACTTAGGCTGCAGCGCTCATTATTTTGTCATCAGTCTAGTATTTGTATTTATGTGCTTATTCAATGTAATTGCATGGTAGAGTTTTGTCTTCATAGCTGTAGATTATATTATTCCCAGCAGATTAAGAGAATTCTAAGTATTAGGAATGTAGCAAATCAGCAGTAAATTCTGCATGAGACAGTGATGTTGCTTGCAGGTACTCTTGATTTTACGAAAATGTTACAAAATACTGAAATCTTGGCTTTCCAAATAGTTATGGAGTGTGAATTTTAAGCATGGTGAATAGTGAAACTTGTACAGGCTGAACTTGAACTTGTCATAGAATGATGAGCAACTAATTCTGTGTATTATAGTTATCATTTAGTGCTACTGTTGCAATGGAATTTCTGATTGATGCACCTGAAAGCTGTACAGTTTTGAAAAAAATTTCTATCTGATTGATAAGAGACTTCCTTCTGCTAGTTTCTTGTTTATTTTACTATTTGTCTATCAAACTTGCCATGTAGCTCTAGCACATACCACAAAAACAAAGTATCACATGAGAATTTTTTCCCATATAGGCATAAAATTGACCTGTAATCTGCATACTTGGAAATATTTCTCCTTATAGGAAATAATGGCAGCTCCTTTCCTGTGTTAACATTTGATACATACAGAATTTGTAAATAAGAAATTCCTGCAATCGTAATGTGATATGAGAAGTCTTGGCATGGGTATTTAGATGAGGTGGTGAAGAAATTTTCTTAGTAAACCCCTATTAATTCAGTGGAAAGTACTGGTATGCTCAACTGAGAAGCCAATACCATGAGCCTGCTTTAACCAATTGGTATAGTAGTATTTACTAAACAAGCAACAAACAAAACAAGCCCAAAATATAACATTAAAAAATGGCAAACCAAACTTTAAATGCACAAATAGCTCTAATTCTTGACACTTTTCCCTTTAAGTGGCTCCGTTGACAAAGTTGGACTCTACACAAAAAATAAATTGAGAAAACTCCAAAAGTCAGTAGTTCTGCAGGATTAATGGCTAGAGGTAGCTTTTTCACAGGATTCATATTTGAGTCAACTGAAAGTACACATATGTTTTCTGTCTTTGGTGATTTGTTCATTCCCCAAGAAAACCACCTACGTTTTTCTGAGGGAGAAAAAACAAACCAAAAAAAATACTATTTCATGTTGAAAATTCTGAAGCCTAATGCTTCTCAGCTGAAAATAGCACAAAGTTTTGACATTTACTTCTATGTCCTTAAAAAAAACAGGCCCCTTTTTACACTGTGCCAAACTGAAACATAGCATGCTAAGGTAAATGTTTAAGAAACAATTTGAGAAAACAGGTAATTTTTTTAATATTTATTTTTGGTTAACCAGAAGTTTTTAATGTTTTTCTTCTAACCGCTTAAAGTGGCCTAAGTTTATTTTATCTTTTTGATGAACCAAAAAGTAGATATTTGCATGTCTGTAGTTATAAAATAATTGTAAATTACCATCTCCCACTGTATTTCCTAGTTTCACTGCTTACAGATATCCAGTGCTTTAATTCTGTCTTGTATAACGTACACACTGAAGTTTGCACAACAGCATATTCTAAACTGCTTTATTTTGGATCCCACCTGTATCTTTTCTGTCATATGTTTCAATACGTATTAAGCCTACAGACCTGTGAGTTTTGAAAGGAAAACTATAATTTCTATGTTTTATATTCAAAATCTTTTCAGTTACTTCTATATGAATTAAAAATAATGTAGTTTTCTTTTCAAAAGGCTGTGACATACTGTTTGGGGAATGTTTCAAATACTAAATTTCTACCCAAGAAGTAAATGATTGAGTATGATGAGTTTCTGTATTTTCCCAGTGCACATGTGTTATTCTAATTCATAACTTTTTTCATACTTAAGAGTGAAACAGAGATTTATCGTTTCATGGAATAAGGAAATGACTTTTTTTTTTTTCAAATATTTACTTCAGCATAAAATGTTGGAATGAATAATGGACATCAGAGGTGGAAAATAAACGTACTAAGCTGCAATTTGCACTTTCCTGAGTAGGGCATAAAAGTATCTTGTATATTTATTTGCTTTGTTACACTTTAAATGTCCTAGCTGTTTCAGCCACATACTTTTTAACAATTTTTTTTATAGCCTAATAAATATCAATATATGATAGTTTTCCTTGGCATCCCATTTTTATTTTTGTCCTAATTTCAGACTAGTATTTCCAATTATTGTAATTTCCTGAATAACAGACGATACTTCTTTATATATATACTGTTTGGCATACAGGAGTAATCCTTTCCTCCTATAATCATCTTATTTCTTTTTGTTCTCTGAGATGGATTGCTTCTGTAGGTTACTTCCTAAAACTTTTCTGTTGTTCTGATGACGAAAGAACTAAGTTTTAGCTTCATTTATCAGTGAAACTCTTAGAAGCGAAAGATACATGCTATATCTTTTCCTATCCAGTAATGAAATACCATGGTTACTATTAGAGATCGTTGGGTGCCCAGGTTGGAAGTATATGTCGTTGTTCTGTGCTGGATTCACCCTGCTTACATTTAAAGCTCTATTTGTGAAATATAAAGCTTTTGGAAGCGGTATCCTATGTGAGGAGGATTTTTTCTTTGTGAATACACTGCTGTTCTCCAAAAAAAAACAAAAAAACAAAAAAACAAAAAAACAAAAAAACAAACAAAAAAAACAAACAAAAAAAAACCCCACCAAAAAAAACCTGGAAATCACACAGTGACAATTTGTCCATGAATCGTCATCCTAATTGGATACTTGCAAGGATTTTGGTTGCTGGTACAATAGCACTTGTGGAAGACTTAGAATTTTTAAATGGCAAAAATTGCTCTTTTTCATAATTCTGTGTCTCTTCTGGGAAATTTTTTCACTTCTTGAAAAATAGCTGAGGTGTTCCTTAGCCTAGGTGCTTTGTACAAGCCTGAAAGTTAGGGCTAAAGAAACTTTGGATCTTGAAGGATCTGTTTGCTGCAAGAAGGCAGAATTTTTCTGAATTACCCCTTTATCTTAAGCTTTTAACCAACCCTTAGTAGTTTAATAAGGTAGGCAGCGAGCTCCCTCAGCAGGTTGCTCTCCTACCTATTTGACTTTATCATTGTGATTTCCCTGAATATAACCTCAGTGTTTTTATTCCGAAATATCAAGCCAGAATCTACATCACAAACCAGAATATTTCACAGCATTGAAACTCTTTTTTTTTTTTTTTTTTTGGTAGTTGTTAAGTGTGTTGGCATATATGTGAGTAAAGTGATGGCAACTATGCTTTCAGAAAGCAATTTTTTAAAAAATCCCTATGTAAGTCTTTCTCTGACATGAAAATTGTAATACTCTGATAAAACCAAAAAGCGTAATTGTTTCCTGAAACCGTGCACAAGATTTGAGATTACTCTGAGAACTATTGATTTTAAAGTTCATGAAGAGTGTCTGTAATCAGCATAGCAATTTGACTTCTTAATTAGACTGGTCCTGTGAGAGTTTGGCTCCCCATACAGTATGTTTATGAATCTAATCAACCAGGCGGCAAAAAACCCAATTATAGATACTATCTTTATTTTTTAACTCGCAAAGGAGCAAGAACTGAAATACTGGAGCTTTTGCTTCTGTGATAATTAAAACATAGATTTGAATGAATAGAAATGAAAAAAAAAAAAAGAAAAAAAAAAACCCTACCCTGAAGAAATCTATACACCACAAAATGAGATTGTTGGCAGCTAACAGAAGCAAGAAAAGGACAAAAGAAACTCTTGGACTGTGCCAAGACTGTGCCATCAGATACGAGTTACCTGCTGGACTAGTATGCATCAATCTTCATTTTTTTCATTGAAGATTTATCAAGTCACAACAAACCGTATGGGAGATTTTGGTTTTCTCATGACAAATCACTCAGTCTGTTGTCTACGTTTAAAAAAAGAGAAAAAAGAAAAAAGTTTAAAAAAAGTGCTGTCTCTTATCAATTCATATCCTTAGATTTGTCTTGTTTCTTATTGACGTAAATGTTGGTAATTTGATTTTGTCATTAACTGTTCTTTGTGTATGAAGTGCTTTGTAGTGAAAATAGCTAGAAACAATAGTTAAAATTACCCAAACCTGATTTGTTATTTCTTCTGTTTACTCTGTTTTCCAATAGGTTAACTGTTCATTCTGCATCCATTTGTGACTTGGAACATTTCAAGCTCTGTTTTTGGTTTTAAAACTAAGTGAGCTGGCAATTGAACTGTGTATTGTATTCCGCACCCATATTGCTATAGTAGTTGAGGGTGTTGGTCTGCTGGGTGACCAACATGTCTATGGTTTATTATTGCCTTTTCTTTCCGTTCTTCTTCCTTCACTGGCTTTCTTCTTGTCATTGATAGAGAAAACTTGGGTTTTGGTTTTTCACTGTGCTCATGTTGAAAGTTCATAAATGCCTGTGAGAGAGTTCTGATGATTCTAGGTAGGTCAGGCGTATATGCTAGAGCCTTTTACAACTAGAAAACTCTGGTTTTGCACAGATAAACCTATCTCCTGGGGCAAGCAATTCCACTTTGCTTTTGGAGTGGAGTTGTTATGTTTGTTTATTCCAGAGCTCTTTTACAGTCTTGTAGCTATACTTAAGCTAGACCACTGATAGCCTTAAGTTGTCGACTGAAACCTGGCACTCGATACTATGCCAGATGCAGAGCAGAAGACAAAATTTACATTCTCGCGGACATCATTGACCTTAGTGTAAATTGCCAGAACTCCAGCTATGAATCTTGCCTATGAGTGGATTTCAATTTATTATCTTTTTTTTAATTGTTGAATCAATAGAAAGTCGTTATAGAGGTAAACATTATTGTCAAAAGGCCATCTGTGATATTCAAAGGGAAGGGCATTTATTACTTTCTTCCTTGTTTACATCTTCAGGTTTTCTTTTCGTCATTTAGCAGTGATTTTTGTGAGGGACTGTTGGCAGTAGCGGTGCAGGAGTCCACCATGGCTTACTGGGTCTTTCGGGAAGTGCCCAGTCAGATAATTTTTGAATGTAGTATATTCTTTGCCATATTTGAAGCAGTTTAATATGCTATCATTCTCTTTCTTGATTACGCAAATAAACTTTGGATAAAATAAGGATATTCCTAACAACAGTTGGAGAGAGACTTTCAGAGTCCGAAACAAGAAACCTGATATAATAATATATTTTGTGAAGTGTTTACTGTGAGCAATGAATTCCTCTTTAACTAAAAGACACCTGATGGCAGCTCTAAGAATTAGAGAGGTATTTTGTTAATTTCACAAGGTCTACGAATGTATGATGCAAATCACAGATGCAGCCCACGTGATCATGAAAACTACACCCATATGGGCACATATGCGCTCGCTCCCTGGCCCATTGACTGGACTCTGACTTAAAGGCCAGAAGCATGCTTTTGCACATAGACTCCATAGGCTTTGTCTGTTAACATTCCGGTTAGGTTTGCCTTAGTGCTAACTATGTTAGTGGGTGTTGGTTTTGGTTTTTTTTTTTTTTCTTTTCCAAAGAGTCTAATTTTTTTTTTCCTCTGTGGTTTGACATCTCAGCTGAGACCTGGAATAAGGTGATCATTTCCGTTCTCAATTCAGATCCATTTCAAGTGAACTATCATAGGAAGACAATTTTCATCCTCTGCAGATGACGTGGAAAATATGCTTGATGATATGTCTTGGGGATATTTACTTAAGTGCAGCACAGTGATTGAGCCTTGAGAAGCTGAGTTTTGAGATGCAGAACTTGATGTCTGAGGTAATTAATGACAAAAGCTTCCCAGCTTTCACTGTGGGATCCTTAAGCGTATGTTAGCCAGCATGTAGTGCTTCAATGAGGCAGAGTGCATTGGAAGAACATAAGTAGCAGAGAACAAATGCTGTTTAGATAACGGGAAGGAATCTACAGAAATCGGATGTTTCTCATAAGACCTTAACCTGGAGTTATTCCAAAATTGCACATTTGTAGAGATGTTATCTATCTACCTAATCGCTGAAGAGTCTGCATGTGTGACGGATGGTCTGTGCAGTTTGTTTGCAGTTTATTAGCTGCTCTGTGTCCTCTTCTGCTGAAAGGGGCACAGCTGGAGCACCGTGGAAGAGGGCTGCCTTCCTCCACATACTAAAAAATGGACTGGGTAGAAATCTTGGGGAGGAAGGGGGGACTGCCCCTTCCCAGCAAGCAGCTCCCCAGATTTGCCTGGGGAGAGGCTTTGATGGTGCTGGGTGGAGCAGGTAGTCAGAGACTGTGACTGACTTAGCTTCTAGAGGGCTTAAAACAGGCAGTAAGATGGGCTTTGGAGAAGCAGGCAGGCTGTATGTCTGTGGGTTCAAGTTTTAAAGGTAGTTAGAAAAGTCTTCTGGAAGATTGAAAAGGAGCTGCCTGGAGTTTGTTACAAACCAGAGGTTTTCTGGAAGTTCAGGTTTGTTCTGAGACCAGTAAAAAGGAACTTGCTGTGCAGCAATGGGGCATGGAGGAAGACATCTGTGTGCAAACCTTTTCATTCTGCTTACCCTTTAGAACCAAATTTCTTTATTCCAAGATTTCATTCTAGTTCATTTTCAAGAAAAACATGCTACATCAATTTAGAACCCCTTTTATTTTACTTGATGACTTCAGCTTAAAGCAGGTAAATCCACTTAAACCCCGGTAAATTTGATAGGCAGGTATTGTACGGTAACGCACTTATGCAAGAAGCAGAGCAACAAGTGCCAGTCTTTGTTTAACCTGCAGAGCTTACCTTTTCTCTTTTTTTTAGTTTTTAACACCTTTTTTTTTTCAATTCTACTGAAGCCCTCTTGGTCTTCAGAAGTCAGCTACAGGAAAAGCTTTAAAGACACAAAATAACAATTGTATTCTCCTGTTTCAGTGGCTAAATAGTAACTTGAATTTATGAAACATAGAATATATGCAATGTAGCAGTGGTTTGAAATGCTGATATTCCATGAGTATTTACTGGAAAAAATTCTGGGAAGATGGACCTTGTGTGTGCGTAAGTAAAATGGATCTGGGCTTTGGTTTTTATTTTGCTTCTTTTCCTGAGAATGGGGAGAACAAAAGTTTAAGCTAAAAAGGCTTTTGGTCCCATGGAAAATTCTTTATTAAGATTTTTCTTAGCACTAGCCATCCACTTGAGGAATTCAGGGCATGCATATTATCTGACAAATATGTTGCACAAATTTTATAGGGGAATTACAGTTTTGGGGTTTGGCTTAATTGATGTAAAGGCATAATAATGCATCCTCTCTAGCAGAAAAAATAGCGAGTTTATGCAATGGAAGTTTTGAGAATGATAGTATTTGTATACTATCAATATATATAGTATCAGTATACTGAATTGTAGAATGCAAATGTTCGGTCAGAGAGGCTAGCACTGGTAAGACAGTGCTTTGCATGTTTCTTCTGTTTCAGAAACTGGATTACTTGAGGCACTAACTTAAACTTTTTGCTCCAACTTTAAGACAACTTTTTCATTGTAAGTGCATCTTAAATGTGCAGGAACTCCAACTGTACTTTCCTTAGGTTGTTAAGTAAGACTTTATTGGTTTCGAAGTGAGGTACACTAGGTCATCTAAATGTGACACTGCTACTTCTGAACATCACCATGATGGATAACAAATCTTAGTTCCTCTTTGCAGAAATCATAGTCCAGAGGCCAAAGGCTACGTTGTGATACCTCTCTAACTTAGTCTTTAAATATCCCCAGTGTATTTAATCATCAAGCACCAGATCCTCTGTGACCTGATGAAGTTTATGCGCCCTGTCACTGGTCATGTATCCTTCATCCTGTCTTATACTTTGTTTTAGTTTCTGAGGTTGTAGCTTCATAAACACTTTTAAGTCAGTAATACCCGAAGAATCCTCCTCCTTTTTTTTTTTTTCCCCCGCTGTTACTTTCTTCCTTGATCCTAGACAAAGGATCATTTCAGGATCCTGGTAACTCGTAACATGGAAGAGACCTAGTTTAAAATGAATACAGCATTACAAAAAACAAAAAACAAAAAAACCCAAAAAACCAAAAAAAAAAAACCTGAGAAAAAAATTCTAGCTGGTTCATAAGTGGGAGGAAATGTTTCAGGAAAAGGTAGAACGGCTCCCTGTGGCTGTGTAAGGAATGAGGGTCTGTAACAGGAGACAGCATTTGGGGGCAGGAAGGTATGTACTTCCTCATGTAGAACTTCCATGTGATGGCTTGCTGGATGTCGCTTCACAGGTAGGTACTATGAATTCTCAAATACAGGAGCTATGTGGAACTGAGTATTCTTCAATTAAATATTAATTTAAATGCTAGATGAATATTCTATTCACAAAGCATCAAAACAAAACATAAAAGGAGGTTATGGATGAGTAACATAACATTTAAATTGTAAAACAGTCTTCTCGTAAGTGGGAAATATGGAATGAGAGTTATATCTCACTTCATAGAGAATTACAAACTTCGAGTTTTTTTTTTTTTAAAGATTTTGAGTGACATGCAATGTCTATGTTGTGTAGTGTATGACGGTGGTTGGGATTGGGACTTATTAAAGGCAAATTTACCAGGACGGGGAAAACAGCTGTTACTTTGAAAAGTCGGCACGCTAAAATCCAAGTGATGACATTATGGAATAATTTTACCGAAAGACAGTTGAAAAGCAAATCACAGAATACTTATTCCTATAAACCCTCTTCTCTGGTTTATTTGTTTGTTTTAAGATTTTCTTTTGACAATTAGTCGGGCTCTAGTGGTGCTGATGAATATGAGAAGTGTTACTTTCAAAGCAACAGACAATAATGAGAATAGACTAGTTCAGTTGCTCATGAAGTTGACACTATGCAACAACATAGTGGATGAGAACAAAATACTGTGTAGGCACATTAATTCTCAATGTAGGAGAGAAACCACACATGGGTTCCCTACTTTAAAGCCGGAGATGTTAATTCTTAACAGGATCAGAGAATAGTTGAGGTTAGAAGGGTACTCTGGAGATTGTCTGGCACAACTCCCCTGTTTACAGCAGGGTCACCTAGAGTAGTTTGCACAGGGCTGTGTCAAGTCATTTTTTGAGTATGTACAAGGATGAAGACTCCACAAAGAACCTGGGCGACCTTTTTCAATGTTTGACCAATCTGACAGTATGAAAGGTTTTTCTGATGTTTAACTGGAACTTCCTGTATTTCAGTTTGTGCCCATTTCTCTATGTCCTGTGACTGGGCACCACTGGCAAGAGCCTGTCTCTGTCTTCCTTGTATGCCTCCCATCAAATATTTATAAAGATGGATAAGATTCCCCTGAGCCTTCTCTTCTCCATGCTGAATGCCCCCATCTCTCTCAGCAGTTTCTCATGCAAAAGATGGTCCACTCCCTTAATCATCTTCATGGCCCTTTGCTGCACTTGCTTCACTATGCCCATGTCTCTCTTGTACTGGGGAGCTCGAGACAGGACCCAGCTCTCCAGGTGTTTCTCACTAGTACTGAGCAGAGGGAAAGGAGCACCTCCCGGTGATGCTGCCAAGTTGCTGTGATCTGTCGTTGCTGTGAGGGCACACTGCTGGCTCATGGTCAGTTTGTCCACCAGGACCCTTGAGTCCATCTCTGTAAAGCTGCTTTCCAGCTAGTCGGTCCCCAACCTGTACTAGTGCCTGGCATTATTCCTTCACAGGTGTAGGAATTTGCACTTCCCCTTTGTTAAACTTCATGAGGTTACTGTTTGCTCGTTTCTCTAGCCTGTCAAACTTCCTCTGAATGGCAACACAACCCTCTGGTGAATCAACTACTTCTCTTAGTTTTACATTATCTGTGAACTTGCTGAAGGTCCGCTCTCTCTCACCTTGCAAGTTATTAATGAATATGTTGAACAGTATTGGCTCTCATATTGACACCTGGGGTGTGCCTTTGATGACTGGCCTCCAGCTGGACTTGGTGCTGCTGATTCACAGCCTTTGGAGCCCAACACTAAACAGTTTTCATTGTTGATCACTGTTGATTTTAGGAGGAGAACTTGGTTGATAGTAGCTCTTAGTATGAGCAGGGATTTTTAAGTACACATGCGAATGTGGCATACTGTGCATAGAGACCAAAATATTTTGCAGAAGGCAATAGTATGGTGTTAGCATAATTCACCTAAAAAGCCAATCAACAGATGCAGAAACCTGGCTTCCTCAGTTCTGAGGCTCATGGGAAGTACTTGCATCTGCTTCATCTGGCTCTAGACCATCCGTTGATCTTCCAGTGTGCTCTTGTTTTGATGCCAGGCTAGGGTTGGGAAATGTTGGAAAGAGAAGAACCCTTCTAGTTGCTCTGTCTACATTGAAGAAACCTGAGATCAGCAGGGTTAGTGTCATCAGAAGGGCGGCTTGAAAACTTTTGGCCATATATAGGCGAGAAAGATCCCAAACATACTAAGTAGGGAAATAAATGCATGGATTGCAAAGTGCTGGGTTGTCACAGATGGCTTTTTGTCGTCGTTATTCTAAGGTTAAAACCAACATGGAATCTTCAAGTATGTTCACATAAGAGTACAGTTTTAAGATATAAAGGACAGGGTGATGTTACTCTGCCTATGAAAGATCACAGGACTTCACAAGATGAATATGAAAATAACCTTCTCACACACTGTGATCTTTAGGGGTAACTGTTGAACTAGTGATACTCTGTGACTAAAATTATGATTTACAGATTGTATATGTGCTAATAAGTGGATGTATATGATGCTTTCCTAACTTCATTAGGTCCCTCTGCCTGCTAGCATCGTATCAGTGTAATCCAGGTGGATTCTTGTCATCTTATGTTCTCTCTCGATATGGGGAGTAGGAAAGACAAAGGAAAAATTGAGTGGCATGTAAGGCATCTGATCTAACTGAAAAGAGCAACCTGAATGGGATGTAGTTTATTCAAATTAGTTATAAGATGTATTTCAAATTATTTAATCTTTACCGTATTTTTTTCTGTGACCATCACATTTTTGGAAGTTAGGACAGTTTCCATAATCACGTGTGTGCTTACATCTAAGTGAAAAGTGGGGAGAAGAGTTTTCCTTTGCGTTTTTGGGAACTTATAGCAGGGGTCCAAGGATCCAACACTTCACTCAGTGAACAGAGATTCACTTCCGCTTTTTGGAAGTTCTGCTCCTTGGAGTGCAGTATGTACCTGAATTTTATATATCAGTCAATAGACAGTAATCTCTATTACATAAAAGATTTCAGACACAATTGAGAATTACTCCAAGTAGAGTTCTTTATATTCCATGAAAATGAGGCTGTGGGACCTCATGCAGAAATCCAATATATCTACTTTTGTTCATTATGGGACAGTAGTTAAGGATTCAGTGACCTATCTGTTATGGGTATGACACCTGACTTTTAGATTGTCATCGTGGTGATTGATTTTGTCGTCCTTCAAGCTTAGGAGATCAATTGCTGTTTGTGTATTTTCTGCTTCCGATAGCTGTATTAGAACCATGTGGGCAACGTTAATCTATAAATACTATACGAAGGCTCAGGTTCTGCTTACTATGTTGTGTTTAGGAATGTTTTGGGATTTTTTTTCTTCATGTGATTTTTCTGGAATTTGGAGAGTTGTATGACCTTCCTTATTTAAAACCATTTGAATTATAATTAAAATTAGGTGTCCAAATTGTCAGAATATAATTAATGAGTCATGCCATGGTTTCAGTTCCTATACTTTCATTGCAACTGAAAGTTTGCAGTTCAGCAAATAAAATAGCCAGTCTTCAAAAAGAGATGTTTGTTTGAATGTGCCTTGGCACCTGCCAGTCTTTTAGTGAAATTTCATGGCAAAATTTCTGCACAAATCTTGAAATATTTTGTGAACTTGGAGCCTTTGGGGATGTATCGAATGTGAGGTCATCACTCACACTATGGCCATGTAAAATGGTAACTATGGCAACTGTGAAGTATTGGAATGGAGGGCGAGGAGAGAGGTTTATGTGAAAGAAGTAATATCATTAGACATAGAAAACATCCTCACAGAGCCTTCTCAGATGAAGGTATTATATGGACGTTTTATTTGTGTGAGGTTCCTTTTGTTTTCTAATGTCAAGGCAAATTAAACTTCCTGTGACTAGTCCTCTTCCAAGTTTATTTTAATTGGTACCACAGGTTTTAAGGAGAGGTTTATCGTGTGTTTCCCCCATAATTTAAAGCTTGCAGAATATTCTTAGGGCTTTAAAGGTATTAACCCCTTAGAATTTAATGTGGTGAAAACTGAAGCTATGAAAATATGTGGCTTAAAGTTTTGATTTTTTTCTTTTCGTTTTATTATATAAATTAGAAAATATTAAAAGATGAATGTGGAAAGGAAGGAAAAACAGCTTTTGAATTTTGAAAAAAACTTTATGGAATAAATTTAGGTAAATAGTAAAGTTACTTAAACAGGCACATAAAGATAGAATGCTGTGCAAAATTTTGATGTGAAGCCTGTGGGAACAGAACATTACTGCTGTTTTTCAAAGCATTCTAAGTTGTAGTATTTGCAAAAGCTCTCATTGGATTTGGAAACACTTGCAAGTCTTTTGAGAGCACTTACACTTATTTTATACTGTATCAGATCTCTAGCTTTTCTGATTTTCTTTTTTTCTCCCCAACTTTAGGTAATTCCTATTCATAGAGCTGGATTTAATTTCTTGTGATTTGTCCCATCGGTGCTGCTTCCTGCTTATGAGCCTTTTGCAGCAGTAAGACTGTGTGGGAAAAGGAAAGTGCCTGTATATCGTGCTCTCCTCTCCTCTCCTCAGATTATAGTTCAGAGATGGTACTGTCAATATGGATAGAAGTACTTTCTTCTATAGCCTGAGTGGATGAAATTGCAGTCGTTGCTAATGACAAAGGTGTTTTGGTTGCTTTTTTTTTTAAAGTAGTAAGGTTTATGTCTTTGATTATCTTAATGCTTAGGATGAAATTGAATCTGGATCTCTAGTGTTTTGTCAAAATGTTCTAACCATTAAGAACATCCTTGCCTTCCTCAATATGCTTACTGTGTTTTAAAGTAAAGGTGGGCCTCCCTCTGTTTTTTGTTTGAAGGACAGTACCAGGAATATTTGGAAAGAAGCATTTTGTGCATCTTTCTTTGAGTGTTGAATTCCCAGAAGGGTCTGGGGCTATTATGGAGCTTCACACAGTGACTTCCAAAATGTGCTGCCATTCTGGTTTAGATCAGGGACAAGCTGAAGGTCACAGAATCATTGGCCAAGTCAGGTGCAGAAACTACGATGACAGGACTTTGTCCTCTACAATAGTGACAGGAAGCATGGCCTTTAATTCCCTCGTATGTCATCCTTGTCATAAAGATACCTAGGATGAAATCTTTGCCCTGCTGAAGTTTATGGGAGTTTTGCTATTAACTTCAATGTAGTCAAGAGGTTACAAGTTGTGTATTATAGAGGAGAAAGTAGAAGTTTTAGACTTGGGTAACTCTCATGAGAAATATATTTTTTTTTCTCTCTTTTTTTTTTTTCAATTGAATGGAAATATGATTTCATTTTGCAATTTTGGTGACCTCTTAAAAGTAATCAAGTGATCTTTCTTTATCCTATATGAACATGACCTTGCCATTCAGTCTTGTTGCTTGTTATAAGAAGGGCAACAGCACAATAAGGAGCTAGAAAGCAGAAATAAAATACCATATGTAATAAAATTTTCTCTTGTTTGTGGGAATCATCCCTTCCCCCAGACCAAACATGCACACTTCTTACCATAGCAGATATTTTGTCTTTGAATCATGTTTGGTTCTAATATAATGCAGAAGTGAATGGAAGTATAAAATCAAATCAACAGAAGTGGAACTAACAGTTAAATACAACAGCTAAGGCGGCAGTGAAAACTTTTAGTTAAGGAGCGTGGTATCCAGTACAAGGACTTAGGGAAGTCTTTATTTTAAAATTAGTGGATTGTGGAATATATTCCAACGCTTTGATTACAGCTGTGAAATATATTCCAACTACTTGCAGAAAAACGTAGCTCCTCTTAGGTGCCAAGTGTAACTCCTGGTAATTAGGATTCAAGCAAACAGTGGCAATGCCATTAGCTTAGTTTACCTGTAACCAATGTCAGGACTGAGTTGGCATTGAAGTTGCTCAGTGCTGTCGTGACAAAACCCAACATATCCAAATAGGATACAGGATAAAGCTTGTCTTAATCTTCTGAAACACCGGCCCTCTTTCAAAGTAGTCTACATGGAGTAGGAGTCCAAGACTTTCCATTTCCTATCAATAGAATTCTTCTACAATGTAGACTCAACAGATTATTTGTAGTCTGTACTGTCACACAAAAGATACTGTAGGAACAAAGGTGGTTTTTATCTTTTGCGTGGGCTTGTCCAAATTGCAGTGCAAATCCTGGTGTCTCTTCCTTTCTAATACTTGCACCTCAGTCTGCTGTCAGAAAGGGAGTGAGATGGAGAGGTTGAAAGCTCATCTGTTGTGCTGTTTTGTTGATGGCCATCCAGCAGCACTGACTTCATGCAAATGAGAGCTAGTTTTGCTGAGATCTAGTTTGAGGTGGTACTGTGTCATTCCTGATGGTAACCAAGTTTTAAAATGAATTTTGAATTTATCTGTTGATGTCCTTTTAACCTTATGGTTTCTTTTGCTGTTATGTATAAAGCATAAATATGCAGAAATTGCTTTTAAAAGAAATGCTTGTCACCAATAATCTTTTTTTAATCTTTTTTTTTTTTTTAATCTTTGGCTTTGATTTTATGGTAGTATTGAATCCCAGATTGAAACCAGCTAATGGATTTCACAGAGAAAAGGCATAGTTACTATGGCTACACAGCACCCTGGAAGCTTAAAAGGACAAAGGCTAAATGAATACCGTACTGGCTGCTTAGCCGTTTCTAGAATAGATTCTAGTAATTTAAAGGCTTTACAGTTTTTCAGACACCGCCACTAAAAGCAACATGTTAGTCCTTTAAGGATTTGTATTTTATTTTTAGTTTAGATCATTACGTTTGAAGTAGCATATTTGAAAAATATTTGTCAAACCATCCTCTGCTTTTAGCCAATCTATTTCACATATATCGATTGCATGTAATGAAATTGACTATTACCGATCATTTTATCACTGATATTTTTACTGTGGTATTTTAAAATGAGTAGAAATCTGATCTTCGTATGGAAAAATAAACACAGAGTAATTGTGGTTTGATGAAAACTTGCAGTAATGTACTTTTTATTGCTTTCACTGTAGTTTTGACCGAAATGTTTTTACATTTGATTTTCTTACAAGCCAATCTACACATTTAAGGCAAACATTTTGTATATAGTAATGAATAGTAAAACATATGCACAGTTAGGTTCATACAATTAAGGAATTAAATTACCGTTTTTTTTGTCACCTGATTGACTGATGGCAGAAGTGCTACTACCTGCTTTTGCTTGAAAAATGAATTGCATTAGAAATCTTAAACATATAACTCATCAACTCAAGAGCATATTTTAATGACCTGTTAAAAATAATACAGAATAAAGATTTTTAGAGTGTAATGATAAAATGCATCTATTGTTTACCTCAGATAGAATTTTTTTCTCTACTGGTAAAACTGTACTTTGACTGATGGCTAGTAGAAAATCATTGGGAAGGTAGCAGGTGAGCTTACAGGTAGTTTTGTAAAGAGAAATTTCATATGCCCTTATATGCAGGGAGAGGGCTCTTGTATTTGTATTTTGGATTTATCTGTCAAGCAACATATGCATATATTTCTAAAGTGAACTGGACTTGCTGCATATGCAATAGACCAGTTGAGCCGCCCTCCTATTGTAGCTCTGTCCGGTGCTCAACAGAAATGCCACGTTGCTACGTTAGCCCATAGTGTCATTTATTTTTAAGACATGCAAAGAAACCTTTCTACCTAAAAATATCAGAATTATTGTACAGAACTTCACCATACAGACCAGCAATCTAGACTAATCTATAAAGCCCGTTTGGGCCAAATTGCAAGATGAGCAAAAGAGAATGCCTGGCAAAACTCGAGAATAACCCAAGTAAACGTATAGGTGAAAGAGGATGACACTGGCAGAAAAATATGTGGTAGTTCTAGGTTATGAACTGCTATAAACTAAAGTACAGTGGTGTAGAAGTGACCCAGAAGGTCTGATTACCTTTTAAATCTCCACAGGGCATGTTCCTAGCAACCTCTGGTGGTTTTGGACTAACAAGTCTAAAGATACCAGATGTTGAGATTCAGCAGGCTAGTTTTCCTGACTTAAGAAAATTCTACTTTAATTTACAGCTTGAACTGTAAATTCTGTTACAATTTCACACAGAATCAGTGTGCTCAAGACTAATATGGTATTTACTGAGGTATTGGGTGGTTCTGTTTTTGTTTTTAAGCACTTACTTGAAGAGAGTTTTTTCAGAAGGTCACTTAAAAATGAATGTTATGTATTTCTACTCGTTCTTAAAATAGGGAGAAGGAGTTACTGAGGTAGATTCTCGGGTAAGATATAAGTTCCTTTCAGGAAATCACTGTTACTAGTTTTTTATCTTGCATGAAAATGTATTGAGAAATTTTCCTCTTATTTGTATTTCCTTGATTGTTGTAAACATAAGGATGAAAAAATTAGATGGCTTGTTAATGATTTGTAGGTGATGATACCTAGCTGAAGTTGTCCCATAGTAATCAGTCATTGTGGACTTTTCATTCCAAAACTTAACTTTCCAGCATAGTGTAACCTTGTTCTTTAAAACTTGTATTGTGCACAATTTGTTTTGCTACATGTAACATAATGATTTTGAAATTTTAATCAAGTAAAAACCACCAGCGGATTGACAGGTTTTTTTATAATGTCAATCTCCCACCCCTGCCCTTGACGGTTTAAATCTAATTCTCTCCAAAAATGAAATTATAAAAACAATAACAAAAAAAAAAAATCCCCATACGAGGTTTTTTTATTCATGGGTATTTTCTTCATTCATGGGGTTTTTTTTTGGTTTGATGAGCTACTCTATTTATTATTTACTTAAGTACTGCAGAAAAAGACGCTGCTTGAAATGCAGGAGTGGATCAGTTAGAAGTGCTTCAACAGAAGACTGGGACTATGATATTTGATGTTGCCATGGGAAACTGCTTTGCAAGAACATTTGCAGAGCAGATGGACCAAGATAAATAAAACACATACAGGTATTGAATAGAGATTGTGTTATGTTCTGTGAAACGACAGGAAAACATGAACTCATATCTATGTAACGTAGTTCTTTGATTCATCCGTTTTTAATGGGTATGCTGATAGCTTGATTTTCAGAACACAGTTCATTATAGCAAACTTGTTTTGTCTTCCTTTAAATAGGGTAGTATATTTGCGTCATATTTTATCTTATGCCATTAATAAACAACAGTCTGATATGGATAGCACAGTAGTGAAAGTTTCCTATAGATTTTGAGTTTTCAACTGAATTTTCAAAGAAAATTTCTGGTTTATCTGCCTCATCTTCTGTGTTATGCAAAACCGGTAATGTCCTAACTTTATGCTGTAATCTACTGCCTTTTGAGCTAGCCTATAAAGTTACATCTAAGTACACAAACGCTATGGAAAGAAAAATCTTTATTTCAGATGTTGTAATTTTGATAGCTTAACATGCTCTTGGCTATTGAGAGCTCTTCTGTAACATTATACACTAGCCTTTCCCCCTCGATTTAAAAAATAAAAAAAAAAGGAGACACATACCCAGCCTGTTTAAGAACTAGAATATCTTTGAAATCGTATGTTTGGCACAGAAGTTTGTTTCCTTAGCAACATGAACACAAAAGATACCCATGTAATTGTATATATGCAGCATGCCTTTTTAAGAGTACATATGTACAGAAATCCACTGTATATTTATTTAACATGTATTCTTTGTTCTCGCTGGCAATGACTAAAGTAGGCATGTGCTGAGAATTTGAAATATAATTTGTGGTCATATCTTTTCAACTTCAAAGTATAAAAAGAAAAAGCCTCTGGAAAAATTAAAGCTTAATCTGCTCTCTTGAAGGCATATGATTTCAACTGCTAAAGGATTTTTTTTTTTTTCACGATGTGATATATTGACTGTAAAAAATTTCTTTGGACTTTTAATCTACAATCTATCTGTCCTTCTGTTCTTCATGAGTTATAAAACTTACTCCATGGATTGATTTCTCCACATGCAGTGGAACAGTTCTATGGGGCATGCTGTCATAAACGCATGAATGCCTACATAACTATTGGTGTTTTTCATTTAGTATGAAATGCCATGAAATACCATACCACTGCATACCATGCAGCTGATTCACATTTTTAGAGTGCATATTGACAATTTTTTTTGAGTTGTCAGAGTAATGCTTGTTTGTTTTTAAGTAAATACTCCATTGTGAATCCAAATGCATTTCATGTATTTGTTGTTAATCCATTTTAAATATCATATGTGAATATCTGCCTGAAGTTATGTATTTATGTGAAATCTGTTTTTTCAGGAAAACTAGGAGAGTTAGAAGCAGGAATTACTGGGAAAAATTTTATGGCTTCTACAATGAATTGGATCAGAGTATCTCAATTTCTTCCGTTGCTTTTAATCTATTGTTGTAAAGTCTTGCCATTAATATCAGAGGCACCAAAAGACGTGTTGGCATTCATTAGGGTCAGGGTTACTATATGTTGCTAGCTTTCAGCTATAACCTTTTAATGCCTTTTTCACTAACTAAAGCACAATGGGGTTGATTGTATTTTTTTTTTTTTCCGTGCATCATGGAGAGGCGATTTCATGGGTGATTAATTTAACCTCTTTTCAATTTACTTTAAGCAGAGACCAACAGTTAAATAGAAGACTTTACAGAATCACAGAATCATTGAGGTTGGAAGCTAATTCTGGAGATTGTCCAACCCCTTGGTCAAAGCAGGGGTCACCTTGAGCACATTGCCCAGTACTGTGTCCAGTTAGGTTTTGAATATCTGCAAGGATAAAGACTCTGAAACCATCTTGGGCAAGCTGTGCCATTGGCTGACCACCCTTACAGGGAAAAATAACTAAAGAATTATGTTTAAATGGGGTTGTCTTGTATTTAATTTGTGCCCATTGCCTCTTGTCCTTTCACTGAATACCACTGGGAAGAGCCTTCCTTACTCCGTCTCCCATCAGGTGCTTATAAACGTAGATAAGATCCTTCTGAGCCTTCTCTTCTCAAGGCCTCCATCTCTCTTAGCCTCTCCTCATACAACAGGTGCTCCAGTCCTTTAATTATGTTCATGACCTTTTACTGGACTTGCTCCAGTATGCCCATGTCTGTCTTGTACTGGGGAGTCCAGGATTGGGCCCAGCATTCAGGATGGCTCACTAGGGCTGAGTAGAGAGGAAGGATCACCTCCCTCAATCTGCTGAGGTGAATTCCTCCTATTCACATTGCCCCGTGTTCCTTGCTCGCCCACCTGGTCCTTCTCACTTGATTGTTGGTCATCCTCTATCCTCTCCTGCCCCTGTTATTCCTAGTTTTAACCTCTCATTACTGAATTGGCCATCCTGTTGGCAAAAATATTTTTCCCTGCTTAGGTGGATACCATCCCTGCTAACCAATCCTCTGTCCTTGTAGAGCATCCCATGATCATATAAAACTAAAACCCCTGTTGCCCATACCAACTGCACAATAAATTGTTGACTTGCAGGATCTTGCTTTCCTGATTGCCCTCGGCATCATCGTTGATGCCAGTGTGGAGGAGCAGCAAAGGGTGATAGTCTACAGCAGCCTTTCCACAATGTCCTGATCTGAGTCCCTGGCAAGCAGACAACCTCCCTGGGCAACAGGTCAGGGTGGCGGCTGGGGGCCTCCGCCTCCCCCCAGCACAGGGAGTTGCCCCACCATGTGAATGTCCACCACATGTTCCTGCACCACTCAGGTTTAGCCAGTTTGGGTGCTTTGCTGGACAGAGCTTCTATTTGTTGCCCTCATAAGACAACTATTGTAGTTAAAGGTTTAATGTGTTTTACTCTCTGTTTTGCAAGCCAATGTGTATAAAAACATTGCTAGCGAACAAAGTACATGTTTTGGCTTTTTTGTTTTATTAAGCTTTGTTCTTGCATGGTATTCTGCCAGTGCCATGCAGGTTAGCTGGCTACAAAAAGGCTTTTTACACTAGTGTGGCTGATAGAAGGAAAATCACATATGGTTCTCGTGTGCTTAGGGAGATCAAAGATTAATCTCTAGTTAATCTCAAATCAATCTGGGAGTCTACAGAAAGATGAATGGGAACCAGTATCTGGTATGGGATTTGATAAAGGTTGTTTAGGACTACCTATCAAGTCCAGAAGCATTGTTTAAGGTTGTACCGTCTGGAAGACATCAGCATTGAAAATTTTTCAAAGCTTGCTTCATAACACGATTTAAGGCTATTAAGTTTAGGTATACAATATTTCAACATGATATAACTAGTTTCACATGTGTCTTTTTTCTGTTCTAGGAAATGAACCCAGGAAGTAATGTGAAGGACCACGTGAAGTTCTGTCTTAGCAGAAATTTGCTAAAAGATTGTTTTACCTGTAAGTTCTTCTTTTCTGTTTTTAAATGTTAAATTACATTCATACTGCTGGAAAAAAAGGGTTTATTTTGGCATTTTGACTTGCAGCTTGATGGTGAAGAGAACCCTGCCAAGTGCCTTATGTTTAATGCCTGCTATTATTAACTTGCTATATTTTAGTGAAGAGCAAAGAAACATTTTTTTTTCCTCTTCTATTTAGGTTTTTAATCTAATGAACGAGATTTTCATGTTGTGTCATTATAGGTTGTATATCCACTGTGATGCACACTACACTGCAATAGCTTATTTTCCAGAAATTTTTTAAAAAGTGAATGAAAGGTAGAAAACATCCAAACCTGTATGAGTGTATGAAACTTTTTTTTCCACTGAAAAGTTCTTTAGCAAAGATTGCCTGGGCAGGTGGGTGCCTGCTGTGATTCAGACTTCTTCTGGATTAGTCATCTTCTTCCAGAGTTATTAAATTATATGATAATCCCCTTTACAGTTGTAAAAAGTTTCATGTGGTACTGGTGAAACTTCAGCAATTGCCCTGTGTTATCCTAAGTGTATTAAAATGATTCAGATGCTGAAGATTTTCCTTTGGTTTTCCAAAGAAGCTGGAGGGGAGTATTCCAGGATATTTCAAGGAGACTTTTATGATTAGTCAAGGAAAAGAGAAGAGAAACTCCTACTTTGATAATTCTGCCTTAAAAACTCTATTTGTCAGATTTTCAGTATTATTTGGTGGGTTTAATTACTTTGCACTAGTTAGGCAAGTGGATTTCTAGTATCATAAGAGTAGCCTTAAAAAACCCGAACAAACTGAAAAGAGGAAAGACTGAGTCAGAACTGGATAATTTATTTCAACTTCATCTTCTCTTTCAATTGGTCTGTTCACCTCTTCATGTCGCTCTGAGAAATGCAAGTATTTTATATGCGTATATACATAAGTATGTGTGTGTGCATGTGTATCAGTTGTAGATATTTATATTCATTGAAGATACACAGTACATACAGACTTGACTTGGAAAAATCTTAGGTGAGAATATGGAGAAAAGTCTTTGACAGGATGCAAAAGTTGAGAGTCATATTGCACGTTGAGCACATTTGTAGCCCCCCAGACAACAAATGCGTTATTTGGAGTCCTGCAAATATGCTGATTTCCATCTGATTTTAATAGTGTGACTGCATCTGAGGACAAAATAGCAGAAAATACAGGTGTGTGGTTTTTTTTTATCTAAATGTTGCCAATTTCTATATAGTTACAGAAAATACTGAAACCTGGTTAGAGAACTGTCAATTTGCGAGCATGGAGGCATATTTTCTTCCTTTAGCCTAAGAACTTATTCCATATCTACTCTTCCCAAGTGCCAGTGAGCCTTTTTCTGGTGTGTGTTATGAGCAAATGGTCACATACGTGAGATACCAATAGAGTATGGGCATTAATAAATTACATCAAAGGTACCGTAGTCCTAAATTTCATTGCCATCATTTTTCTGTTATACAAAGTATTCTACTCTAGGTATAACTTCAGTCTTGCAGAAGCATTGAAGATACTTGTGCACTTCATGTAAAGATCCTTCATGTGCGATCACTCTTATATGGAGTAATGGGTTGCTTTGAAGCCCAGGAATTTGAGAATTACAGTGGACTAAAAAACTGCTTATACTGCGTAAAGAGATTCACATGGGCCAAGAAACTGCCTTTTTTGCAGGAAGTACAGGCTTCAGCCGTTTTTCTTAAACCTGTTGCTCCAGAAAGATAACGGTCTGTCACTGGTCCTTACCGCTAGTGGACATTTATGAGTCTTTAATCTGCACTTGAGGTGTTTGTGCTGGCTGATGCCCTGGCAAGAGTGAACGAAGAGTCCACTCCAACACTTTGCAAATACACTGACTTGGCACTCTTTTCGGCATCTGGATCACATGCCGTGGCAATATAGAGAGGAGGATATATTTTTACCTCTAGTATAACTGTGTTGAAATGCTGTCAGTACCTTAATTTCTTATTTATTTGTGCCATTGTAACCATAGGCATTTGAAAATGCTAAGGATATTGCAGACGATTCTTATGGGGTAATCTGAACAGGAACAAACACATAGGCCCTAATTAGATAAATATAATAGCAGTTTAGAAGATTGACATCAGTCAATACGGGGGTTTTTTTTATAAGCATTGGACATACTGTTTTTCATTAAATCTGCCTACTTTGGCAGCGTGCTTCAGAGAGAAACACTGAGAAGAGGAGAAGAAAAGGTTCTAGAGACTGATTGTTGATTTAATAAGGGCCTAATAGAAGAAGTAATAAAGTAGTTTCGGTTTGGAATAACTTCTGACTGGTACTTTATGCAGGCCAGAAGGAATAACATGCCTTATTTAACCAATTAAATCTTGCTTGAAGAACTGTAGGCAAGCAATTCTGGTTCTGTTTTCTTTGATTGTCAATAAGTTAATGAAGCTATGGTAGCACTCTGTATTTTCACAGATGGCTGGACTGGCTTATTTCAAGTCCTCCTATACACCTCTATATTTAGTGCTTAATCTATTCACTTCTTGTTACGGAAATGGGGGACAGTATCAGAGAGACGACGCAAAGCAGCATATATACAGCTTCCTACTGAAGGCTGCAATTGATTTTAAAATTCACATATTCAACCGCTATATTGCTACAAACAAAAAGACACCACGGAGAGGAAAAAGGATAATATTATTATTGTTGTTGTTGTTGTTATTATTATTTTATATTCTGAGCACAGGTTACTACAAGAGAGAGAAATCTAACGTTTTTTTAACCATGATATAGTTCCAACTTATTTGTCTCAAATCTTTTTGCTAGAGATAATTCCATGCTGTTAATTGTGACATTGATTACAGTATTTATTTTATGCATTTAAGTATAAATCTGCTATATCTGGTAGTATTCCAATCAGTATTGCAAAACTGGCTGTCGTGATGCATAGACAAGTAACTATGTAACTTCCTGAGATTTGTAGATCATGGTGGCAATTACTTCATGATGATCAGTTTTGCGTATTTTTCTTCCAAAGGGAGTTTGCACGTATAATTTCTATTAATGTTAATTGGTGAACAAATAAGAAAACAGAAATCTTTTTCTACTTCTTTTTCCCCACAGCTGGATTGTTCTGTGTTCAGCTAATCACCATCAAAATAACATTTCTGTCCTGTGCTTATAAAAGATCAAAACTTCAGGTATCTTAGTATGTTCTATGTAAAATAAGCAGTAGCGAAGTCTACTGTGTTATAGAAGCACAACAATTTCTAAATATGATAACCATTCATTTTGACAGAAATTCAGGAGCACAAATATTCTGTTTACATAGATAAAATAGTAAATTATTCCTCTTTATGACAGGCATGTTTGCTGATGCACAGTGACAAGAGTTCATAATTTTCTCTGAATCCTTGCTGGATCTCTGGAGCACTGAGCTTTTCCCCCTATTCTTCTTATGTGCTCTGAAAAAAAGGTTTGAAATACCTTCTCTTGACTTCACAGAGAGTACAGGGTTGGGTCACTTATTTGGAGATCCTGATGAGAGTCCAGTGCAAGTATGGCAAAAGGTGAAACTAACCCAGTTGAAAAGCAAAAAAACCACACTACCAAAATCAGTAGTAAGAATTTAAATGATATATAGAGAAACTGGTGAAGAATGGCATAGGGTTTTTTTTTTTTGTTGTTGAAGATTCCGACACCCTAAGAGCACGCTAATTTTCCACGGAGTGTCTTGCACAGCTCTAATTAGGGTTTCAGTGATCACTGGAGAGGAATCTTCCTCTACTCTCCCCATGCCTTTCTCTTGTCTTTCTGAACTAAACTCAGACTTGAACTTTAATCTTGTATGTTACCTGGCGTATGATTTTGTGTCAGCTTCTGTGAATATATTCAGGGCAATACAAGTTTTAATTGTATCATTTTTGTGTACTGCAACTGTCTTCCTGATCATAAGGTAGTACAAACCTATCTTGCAAAGTAAGGAGAATAGAATTATTGTGAAGGTCTTTCATCCTTTGCTTCATGACTTATTATGTAGGATTTTTTTAATAAAGGATATTAATTGATGTATCTGAACTGATGACACTAAGAAATACATCAGCTGTCCCTGGTGTTGCTTGTTAATTTACTTTGCTGAGGTATAATTTCGTGCCTTGTTAAAATCACAGACATAACTGTGGTTTGCTGAAGGTGGAATAAGGGGACAGCCTCTGTGAAACTTCTGTGTTTTTAAAATATATGATACCAAATTTCCACCAGTAGTACTGAAAACAGTGATCAATAAAAAAATAAGTTAAATGTGGTGACACACGAAAGAGTATCAGCACTAAACTAAGCTGAAATATTTTATCCTTTGGGGTCACCATGCAGTCAACATTTTGCTCTAGGTATAAACTTCCTAAATCTCAGGTAGTGTCAGAATGCACGTGTAGATACCAAAATAGCAAACATGTGCACAGCATTTGTAGGCCACAAGCTATGGCTTCGTTGTTGCTGAACATAACAAAAGATGGAGAATTGTGCAAGCTGCCTTGGAAATTTAAGAGGTTGATAGCTCATCATAATAATAAGCAATGACAAATTTGAAAAAGAGCTGGTGGAAAAACAGAAATAAAAGACACACACATAAAAGAAAAAAAATGATTGCAAAGAATTCTCAGGAACTGAAGATTAGGTAGTCTATTTTGATGAATAAAAAAAATTTTGAGGTCTAGTGGGAGAGAAGGGATGGAATGGTAAAAGCAGTGAGTACTTCTGCCTAATAGTGTTTATTTTTTATTTCTGATCGGTCTAATGTTTTTCAAATTCAACAGAAGACAACTGCTTAGTTTATTTTCAGTGTTGTGAAAATATACATTAATTAATTCTTTATTTTCTGTCAATAATAAGTTTCTGGTTAATTATGCGTTGGTTTACAGAATGTGTGGGTAGGAATGAGAAAAGCTTTGATTCCCTCATTTAGCATGGTGTGATTATACTATATGGTTCCAAAATATACAGCACGATTTGGCTTCACAGCCTCCCTCAGACTGAGTTTGCATCTCTCCCTTTTGAGGTGACTACCTTGCCTATGCTACAGAAATAGCTTGGAAGGTAAGGAATGGGTACCGTTATATAGTCTGTCACTTATACTTCACCTGCTTATTGCGCTTGCTGGATATTACTCCACAATTAGTCCGTTGGCAGGAAAGGGTACCTGGGATTAAGAGCCAGTGAAAATTTTTTTCCTGAGTCTGTTTGCAAATAGTTGTTTGTCCTGCGGACAAGGTTACCACACTTTAAAGCAAGAGTCGTAATGGTTTTAAAAAAAGTGCAAAGAGAATTCTCTTTAGCTTAATTCACACCACTTAGCAGGTATATCAATTTTGGGTGAGATATGGTATTGCGATGCTGTACGTCTACATCTCATACTACCGGGTTTCAGGCAAAACCCTCTTGTTTCAGTTTCCCAGCAGATGAAAGGTTCGTCTCTTGTATCAGTGTGGAGGAATTGTATTGTCATAGAGACGCAAGAGGTGCAGCAGGACCTCCAGAATGCCCGCACAAGGACATTCACCTCTGGGGAGCAGCATGAGGAGCTTGTTTTGAGCCACAGAAAGCAGAATGCTCCTGAGAAACCTCAAATTGGTAGAGAAGCAATTTACAATTTCTTTCTTTGTGTTTCCTAGGAGTTGATGTATCACTGAGTGATGTGTCTCCCTCCTCTGAAGGCAGGCTTAAGGGTGACTGTCTCAGGAAATGGCATTTTGCAGGGTCACTCTTACAGGGTCTACTGATACAGTCTGGGAGACTGTAATGATTGTGGTGCTCTGTGCATCCACAAAGCTAGAGTTGATAATTATGAGTATTTATTAATGTAACGGACCAAAGACAGCACTGTTTTTGTGGGCTGATTCATTGTGAGAATGGTCTAAGGATTCTCCATTTGTGCTGACAACTCAGTACTTTCCTGGAAAAAAAGTATGATTTCTTGGCTCTAAACTTGAATGGGAGAAGCAAATTCATACTTCTATAATTGTATTAGTTGCAGTTCATTGTTGTAGTCTATTTCAGATAAACCTACGCTGCATGAATCATAAGAAATTACCAGCTAGAAAACAGAGTTACAATGTCAAGAGGTGCTTTTGCTCCACAAATGACTAGTTCTCCATTAATGTCAGGTCTATGCGTCTGTAAGGTTGTTGGCTTTTTTTTTTGTTGTTGTTTTGTTGTTTTAATCTTGTGTGCATTGTAAGAGCATTGCCTCTCAACTATGCAGTAATCTCTGATAGGTTGCTTGTATTTTTAGAGTTTGTATGACTCTTGTGCTCCTCAGGCTTTAATATACCATTTTTATACAGCTCTTGCTTTGTGAATAGTTTCAAAGTGACCGTGACTCTAAGCAGGAGGCTTATTTAAGCAGAAAATAAACTAAGAAGAACATCAGAAATGACTGTCAAACTGACAGGAGGGCAGTGGGAATACTGATAGGTTTCCCGTGGATGTTTCTATTTTTGTGATCAAGTAAGAAGTCAATAATCCTAAAGTAAGCAAGCAAAACTTCTGTGCTGCGCTCTGCAGCTCTCTGTTAAGTAGGAGCTAGTAAGTATTAGCAACTTGTGGGTTTTTTTGCTTGACTAGCCCAGCAGTGTACATAGTATATATTATACAGAGCTGTGTAGAAGATCTTGAGAAAATAAGGTTTTGTGCATTATTGCCCTCTCCCATTACTAGCATTGCATAGCCATTGGAGGTGCAATCCTGGGCCTTTCTGTGTTCAATTATCTTATAATTAGTGGTAAAATTGGAAAAATATTGCTGATAAATGGTATTTGTGTGTTTAAATAGCTAAAATAAACAGTAAACTGTAAGCTGTAGTTTAAATATAGCTAAAATAAACAGTAAAGTAAACTATAAGCTGTAGTTTAAATATGGCTAAAATTCCTAGCAGATATAGCCTGCAGCATTCCTTGGTCATCATCTCCTCTAGTTGGGGATGTGGCTGGACTTAAAGCTGTGTGCTTCCTGCCTGCGCAGGTTCCCTGTGGCACAGGTTCCCTGTGGCACGTGCATAGTTGAGAGAGGAACAGCAGGTCTTATGAAGGGACAGCTGGGGACCATTACTAAGTCCTGTAGTACAGGGATAACCTATAGATCTTCAACCATCGCCTGGAATGCTTAGTGTCCTGAGGGCAACTAGCAGTTTTTAGAATGAACGCTACTGAAAATTTAAGCTACAATGACGTGAATCCTTACCCATCTGTCTGCTGTATATCAATCTAAAGATCTGCTTTCATTGCAACTTGAACAAGATTGTGTAGACTGCCTTCACAAAACTTGGGGAGAAAAACACCTGTATACACAGTTTCAGATAGTTAAGGTTCAGAAGTAATACACTCTACTTGGAGGTGGTACCTGGTGTCTTCTGACCAGATGAGTTGGATTCCAGGATTAGCTAGATGACACAAATACATCTTTGTGTGAGTTTGGAAGGTACTCTTCCTGGAGTGTTTTGCAGCATTCATTCAAGAATTCCTGCTAAATTGAAAGCTTCCGTTGATAAACTCTTTTGTGTAAAATGTCCAGAAAGTTAATTCCCGAGGCTGAGTTAGCACTGGCTAACTGGTGTTAATTTCACTGAGTATGAAATTCGTCCAGACATCTGGCTTAATAGAGGAGAGTAGATGCCTTGGAGTGTAGACTCCACACACTTTAAGTTGCTAAGGTTAGGACACTTTAAGTTGCTAAGGTTAGGTGGTACATGTACCTTTCCACTCTTTCCTCGGTGTATATCATTCAAAGAAAGAGGATTGCAATCACTTCCATTTTTAAGTGAACTTGGCTTCCGTTTTCAAACGATCTGTTGAAAAGGTGACAGTAGTGCACATGCTGAAGTAGTAGGTTAAATTATTTATAATGGCTCAGTTTGGCTCAATTGACATTAGAGGGCAGGAAGATACTGAAATGATCCTTACACACTCGGCTCCCTAGCTGCCCCCATCAGGAGTGTATCATGATTTCACCAGATCTGAGTACCTGTCTTCCATCTACTCAAACATGAACACCCCTGAAAAGGCAGAACAACTGAGTCTTCTCCTGTGACCTGGTTTGAGGAGGAGGAGCACCACAGCTGTGACACTTGAAGGTTAGAGCATAAGGGATGCTCTAAAGTGCCTCTGTCCTCACGAGTACTGACTTGGCAACGGAAGTATGTGTGTGTTGTCCTGGAACTGTTTTTGTGTAAGATGCTGTAACGAAGACATGTCCTGAGAGGTAACAAAATGTAACTGCATTGGTCACAAAGAAAAATTGAAAGCTGATGTTCATTTCTTCAGATAGCAAAAATAAAAATGAAAGCAAATTTTTCTGACCCTAGACTAACTTACATTTTTGTTTTGGAAGAGATTGTGTGTATTTTCTTTTAAATTATGGTTTTGACATTTTTCTTCCGAAGCAAATCACACTCTGTTTAAAAGGTGCTAAATATAAAAATAGAGAAGAACTATACAGAATTAAACTAAGCAGAATCAAAATTAAATAGATATAAAAGGAAGCCATTATTTTTTTTTCCTGGAAGATTTCTCTAATTTGCAAATTAATAATTAATAGTCCACATAAAGCAATTTTCAAAGATTTCACCATGAGTAATAGGATCATAAAATGGTTCGGGTTGGAAGGGACCTTAAAGATCATCTAGTTCCAACCTCCCCTGCCATGGGCAGGGACACCTCCCACTAGATCAGGTTGCTCAAAGCCCCATCCAGCCTGGCCTTGAACACTTCCAGGGATGGGGCACCCACAGCTTCTCTGGGCAACCTGTTCCAGTGTGTCATCACCCTCCCAGTGAAAAATTTCTTCCTAATATCTAATCTAATCTCCCCACTCTCAGTTTAAAACCGTTACGCCTCATCCTATTGCTACACTCCCTGACAAACAGTCCCGTCCCATCTTTTCTGTAGGCCCCCTTTAGGTACTGGAAGGCCTCTGTAAGGTCTCCCCGGAGCCTTCTCTTCTCCAGGCTGAACAACCCCAACTCTCTCAGCCTGTCTTCATAGGAGAGGTGCTCCAGCCCTCTGAGCATCTTCATGGCCCTCCTCTGGACTCACTCCAACAGGTCCACGTCCTTCTTATCTTGGGGGCCCCAGAGCTGGACGCAGCACTCCAGGTGGTGTTATATTTGGGATATACATTTAAGTACAGCTGTAATAATAATGTAAAAATAATAAGAAGAATAATAAAGTAATAATGATGCCATGTTAAACCCTCTGAAGCAGGCAGATGTGAACCCGTCCAGAGATGTATTGTAGAAGTTCTTTCAACGAAATATCTAATTGTCTTTTGATTCTTAATGTTATTGTGGCCTTAACTACAACCTGCAACTGAATTCTTTGCTCTAATTTTGTGCTTTATGAGAATGCCAGCCATTTACAATTTATTAATATTTTTCCTTACAATTTCATTTAATAGGCCCTTATTTTCTGTCCTGACAGTTCTTCATCTACTTTTTCTATGTATCTTTCATTACTTCATTAATTTTTGTTCTTCGTCATTCATCTCCTCCAATTATGTGATCTGTCCTTTTCATCTGTGTTTCTACAGATGTAAGTTGTGTGGATTCTGTACAGTTTAAATGAACCTAATGTGTGGGAGTGCCACGGTGAATATTTATGACCTTGTGGCAACTGTCTCTGAAACTGTGACAGTTTCCTCAAAAAACAGAGAGCGAGTATATGAATAGTTTGGGGTTTTTTTCTCCATCTTTTTTTAGCGTAATTTTACCCATTTGTCCTCCCGAGTTTCCCTTCCATTTGTTGGTTATACAAAGCTTTGTTTTGATCCTATTAGGTTGGACTTATAATATGCTTACTTTGTTTATGTTAGAATGAGTCATAGCAATAGTCTGTCTTGTTTGTTGCAAAAAAAATACCCTAATACCCGTGCTTAGTTGTTTTCACGATTAATTGTGTTCTCTGAATGGAAGAAAAGATGGCATTTGCAGACATGAGTTAAGCACTGTTATTATTACAAGAAGTGGGAGGTGGGAAGGGTTATAAAGATTCTTTGAAATTAGTGACTTTGTTCTCCTTTTGTCATTTTTAACAAAACATGTCTGTTTATGTTGATACTGCCTAAAAGTTTTAATTTGAATAAGAACAGGTTTCGAATTTGCTAGATGTGACATGCATATAAAGAAATATCCTTTTCCTGTAGGAGTGCCTACAGTCTAAATATACAAAAAACACACGGGTTGCAAATAAGGCTTTACAGTTGTAGTGTTTTCTTTAAATGCAGCTTATTTCCTCTGTCCTTTATCCCTTGTGTCCCGCTTGAAAGGATGTTTCTTAAAAAGCAGCTTACAAGGAAAGTTGTAGTGAAGTCCTAGTTCACCGCAAAAACCAGTGCATATTGGTTAAATGAAGAAATCGCAACCATAACTGAACAGACAGCATAGGAAGGCAGACACTCCTATGTGCGTCATACTCACAGTCATCCAGTGTGTTGAGTAAACTGGGCTGTGTAATTCAAAGGAGGGCCCTTGTCAGCTTTTTGTTACTCATGTGCCACCAGGGACTCATGCTCAGGGAACAGCGGGGAATTTCAACACTTTTCTAAAGCAAACAGTTCCAAAAATTGCATCTGTAGGGCGCTTGATCTAAAAACAGATTTGTACCTGCTATTAATTGGATCCAAGGGTGGGCTTCACAGCATGCGAAAGAAAGGGAAAAATTTATCTTTGTGTCACGAATGTAATGAAACTCTTGACCCAGTGCCACTAATAGCTGTGGCTTAGTTGGCACAATCTTATAGCTTTCTTAAGCTAGTAGGACAGCAACGTCTCACGGCTGTGAAAAGTATCTCATTCTTAGCTGGGTAATAGGAGAGAACAAAGCTGCTTCAGTCATCGCTTTGTGTCTCATAGACATCATCTTTTTAGTCTTTCTGGTAAATGCATGTTACTGTATTGTTATTATAGGTCTTATTCTCTGTTGTGTCACTTCAATTTTCCTTCGTATCACTGAAGGAAAATCATGTAGCAAAGAGTCCTTTTTTAACTGCATTTTCTATCTGAAATGAGAATTTCAGTGGGATAAGACAGCTATGGGTTTTCATTTAAGTTGGTTTAAGTTTACTGCTTGTGCTGGAAAAAGCCAGAGGGATGAGATTTAGGTGATAAAATGCCTTGTTAGGCAGCTAAGGAATATTGGAGGAGGCGAGCAAAAGCTAACTAGGAGAAAGTTCTACAATCTATTTATGAGATAGAATGTTATTTTAAGGTAAATGATCCTTAAAATACTAAAATCTACAAAGTGTTTATCAATGGATGATATTATAAAAAGTGGTAATCAGAACAAGATGTGCCTCATTAGTTTTTGTGAATATTTGAAGGTGCAGGATTTGTTCAAGGTGTTTCTTTCTGGGAAACATGCAAATGCAATGTATGCATCCTTTCCTGAAGGAATTTAACAATACTACATATTTCCTCCAACTAACGTTTGGCTGAAATAGAGATTTGTGAAAGTTCAGTTTTGCTTCAAAAAGTTTGGCCTTTTTTTTAGGTTTCTTTTATTTTGACCTGAACTTGCTCATTGCTGTTCATATATGTTCATATGCTCAGTGCTGTTCACGTTTTATATCTAATGTGTCTTTTTTATGGTAAGACCAAAATTTCACTGAATTCTGTTTGAAGAAAGCCAAGGATAAATCAAAAAAATCTTTCAAAGATATTCAGTGTAGATTAAATCCATAGTAACTGAAAAGGATAGGGTTTTTCAAATATGATCGTAATGGATTTTTCAAGGAATTTGGTGCTGAATCACCTTTGAAATTTAGCAGGCACAAGGCTTTAAACTTATTTAGACTCTTTGGGAAATTCAAAGCCTAATTCCAGTTTTAGGCACTAAATAAGTCGTACACAAGGTTGGAGGATCTTTAGGTAGAGAATTCAGAAATACTGTCTGAAGAAAGGGCTGATTTTATTGTTTGTGGATTCTTTTTTTTCACTTTGCAGCTAGCGTTTGTTTCTGATGTGCCTATGAAACTGACAATCTAATAATGATATTGTCCAAAGCCTTTATTCATTTTGCCCAGTTCTTCCCATTTTGATGTTTTTTCAGCTGCTTTATACCTTTTGGGTTTTTTTTTGTTATTTAGAAGTATTTACTTCAAAGTATCTGTTGGGTTTCCCTACGCAGTTTCAAATAGATTTCCACTGGTATATTCAGTGGTTTTAAAAGATCACCAATGTGTATGCCTAGTTACTAAAACCAGTATTTTTGTGCATTGGAGAAACAGGTTTTCCACATACGTTAGCTGAAGTTTGTGTAATAGGGTCTTATATCTGCTGAAAAAATATATTTGATAATTGTTAATGTGGTAAAATACTCAAAAATATAAAATAAACTTTTCATCAGTATGTGATGTGAAGAAGCTGGTTAGCTTTATGGCACGAAGGAGGGGGTAGTAAATGTTACTTCAATCCTGAGATTTAATTTCTTAGCTGTTTTTAAGCAGGAGATTGACAAATCTGACCTTTTGTTAATTTAGGCTCTTAATAACCTCTTCTGACTCTCTTAAAAAATGCAGTTATTCAGTGAGAAAAACAAGAAAAAAATATTTACGTCTGAAAATATTCTTGGGAAGGATGACTTCAGAAAGCGTACTGGAGAGCAACTGTAACTTTTTTCCCCGATTGTTGTTGATTGATAGGGGCAAATGGTGAAAAATTGTGCTCACCAAAGGCAAAGTAGCTGTGCGGAGAAGCCTGGCACTCTGAAGTGCTTAGTGGAACTTAATGGAACTGGAACTAGTATCGGGTCTTCTCAGGCTGGGTTTTCTTTCGGTGCTTAAGTACTGGTGTGATGATGATAGAGCAAAGTGCTTTTCATAGTATCCTCACGTTGCACAGGAGTTCACTATAAAACATTACTTTTATGTGGTATTGAAGAGAATTAAGTTTTTTATTGAAGCTTGACAGAACAGATAAATGTAATAGCACATTACGTTTAATCTTATCTTCCAAAGCAGAGCATCCAGGCAGAGGTAAGATAAAGTATAATCAAATTAATCTTGCAATGTTTAGAAAGCTGATAATGGGTAACACAAAGAAATATATGACTTAAATCTGTAGTAGAGTTGTGTTAATTGGAAATGAATATTTAAGGTACATAACCTGAAGAAATACATAGAGAATATTGCAATTATTTGCCTGGGTGTTTATGCTAAAAGGTGCTTTTCCTTTAGGAAATTATTCTATCATTCTCCTCCTGCCAACCCCCCATCTGAATTACCACTGTTAGATGCTTGGTTCCATGGAAAAGTAACAAACAAAACAAACCCCTGCAAAACTCTTGATTTCTTAAACAATAAGCACCATGTGAAAGCATAAGTAATTCTTGTTTCAGTACTCCTTTTCAAAAAATCTTCACAGACTTGATAGTAACCATCGGATCCTTCATAACAGGAGTTTGAGGGATTTGTTTTCTGAATCTGGGTCCTCTACAATTTAAAATGAGAGTATAAAGTTGTTATGGCTATGTCCATCCAAGTGTATTAATTACAGAATTAGATAGATAGGCATCATAGCAACACATTGTATTTTATTAGAAATAAATATCTTTGTAATAGTTATGTGGCTCTACTTTTGGTATACTTCCACAGCTTTTAGGTGAAATTATGAACTTAATCTCATGTTTTTTGTCTTGTGGTTTAGTAACACTTGGAAATTCACTTTTTCTGGAGAAATTAAAGAGGAATGAAGAAGAAAAGGCTTGTGTATGTGCAGGAGAATGCTGTTTCACACATTTCTAAACTTAATTATCTTTATTTAATCAGAAATGTATTCCATGTTTGTTAAAGAAATAACCTTTTCTGATTTCATTAAGCTTCTCGGGCATGTAGAGTTTCAGCCAGGGAATGTGCTTTGTTTTGAACTCAGTCAGCGACCCCTATAAAAATGTTTAATTAACTTTTTGCCAATGTCAATATAGTTCTATTATACTCAGAAGGCTGGATGAGCTCCCTCTGGTGGCTCATTTACATTGAAGTGCTCTTCGTTCCTTTACTTAAATATCTGTTTACTCAAGCGAACAAGGCTGCTGACCCCAGGCATCAGTCAGGCATCAGTTCCTTGTGGGCTTACGTTTTAATTGAAAAACATCAATAATTTCCTTACAGAATGAAACACCAGCATTTAAATTCACAGCAGTTTCAATTTGTTAGCAAAATAAATAGAGGTAGTGGGTAACAAAGTAAGCAAATAAAACTGAATTAGTTCCTTTTAAGTCTAAATCGCACAATAGGTGGGTGGCAGTAATTTAGGAGTGGCACCCACTTACAATAGTGCTTACTCTTAAACTTAGGAAATACTTGGATATTAAAGAAAATTATTCAAGAATGTGAAGCCTGTGTTTTTAAAATGGTTTAATCCTGTAGCTGACCTACAATTTGAGTTAAAATGAATCTTGGTATCAGAATTCATTTAAGCTATTTCATAGCATTAAAGAGAAGCATAATACCATCTCACTTATGTATAGTCATCTTTAAATTATGAAGCCAGAAGTCTTTGTGGGTCAAAACCACCAGCAAGTTTAAAGTGCATTTGCCACCTCTGTAATGTTAGTTTCCACAGATCCTTTCAAGCTCCATGCTGTTGTGATTTAATGGGATCCTTATTATCCTGGCAATGAACTGTCCTCGCTCTGAAGCAGTGGGAGGTGTTTCAAAGCCAAACAACATGGAGACTAGACATAAGGTTAAATACTTGGTTCAATATAAAAGATTTCTTTTATTAAGCTATTTTCAATAAAGCTGATTACAGAATAGAATACTAAAGAACTAGAGAAATTATAGTTCCCGGAATGTGAATATTTAGCCAAAGATAAAATTCAGCCTGGGTTTTTCTGAAGGAAAGGAGGATGAAGGGGTCACAGGAGATGAGAACAGGCAGGAAATGGCAGTATTTTAAGTTTATAAGATAGAGATGTAAAATAAAGGGAAAAATACAGTATAATCGGCAAGGGACACCTGTAGGAAGTTGAGAAGAAATATATTCTAAAAAGTTTTTTGAATGAATATTCATTTGCATTTTTTAATTAATATCTTCCGTTTTTTCATGTCCCTTAAACATTCTAGCAGCTGAGATTCACAGAGCAAATAATGCTTAGCAAACATGGAAAATCTCCAAAGGTAGACTTTCAGTGTTCACACAGATGGACCTGGCTGTAAGATTTTATTTTTGATCACAAATTGTGCATCTGTCTTCATTCTTTGTCAAATAATGATAGGGAGCACAGTTCATAGTATAATCTCCAATATACTGTGCACCTGAATATCTGCATTAAAACCAACCAAACTTGGTCTTCCATTCTAATTATATGTAGCCAGTAACAGAAGCAGGTGGGTTAGCAAATAATAATTTCCTGTTGTGCAGATTTTTTTAGAACAGTTTCCCACCGTCTCCAAGTTTAGAATCTCCTCGATGTTGGTGATTAGAACTTTGAGAAGTGAAAAGTCTAATTTTTGAGGAAATTACTGGTGTACTTTTTTCAGGACCAAGAAGAATTGGAAATAACTTGCTTGGTGCACCCTGGGACTATGTTTACATTTTTGCAGCTGATGATAATTAGCATTTTCCAGTCATCCTTTGATTAAGAAATATTCTGATCCTTCTTGTCAGTCTGTGCTCCTGGCTGCTACCCAACTTCTTTTTCCTGTTCTACCAGTGCTGTAACTGTGTTGCTTGTACTACTGAACTTCGTCCTGTTTCTAATGCTCTCATCTAGAAGATGGTCCAGCTCTTCCTGAATTGTGCCCTGGCCGTCCTCTGTGTTGACGGGTAGCTTTGAATCTTGGCCAAGAGCTAAGAGTCTGTTCTTACTGAATAACAGTGGAACTCTTTAAGATTCTTGGATTCAGGTTTGCAGCATTTAACCCAGAACTAAGCAGGTGGACTATACTGCTTGCTACATTTTGATGTTTCTATTGTGAAGACTGTTAACTACCCTCTCTTAGACAGCTGTTAAAATGCCTTTTACATTTATGTCATTAAGAAGTGGGAAATATAATGGGAAAAATAGTGGAAAATAATATTTTAGGTAGCAATGTCTTTATTTTCCCTCTACTCTTTAGTACTTTTAGTAGGTTTTTTTTTTTCCTGTAGTAAACATAACCAAATAACCCAATAGCCATTTCCTGAACAACTAGACTTGTATTTGTGTTCTGAAGCAGCACATGGACAACAGCATTTTAATTTTATGTTTGTACGCTGGTGGACATATGTAGCCAGACAGCGTGGCATGCAGGTTGCTTCCACCCCTACAAAACCGGGAACATAATTTCATACAGTGTAGTTTTATGAAATGATACCACCTTTATATTGCTGAAGGTCATCAGTGTTTGTAAGCAGAGTGATGGCTGAGAGGTTAGTGTTCATCATGCAGGTAGAACTGCCTGAACTGGAGAGGTGGTAGGACCTCTCCACAAGTTGGGTGCTGCAAATTAGAGTTAACATAGCAGGATCCTTGTCTGTGTAGTGAGTAGCTAAGTGTCACTGCAGTATAGATAGTAGTTTCTTGAGTGTATGCTTTAACTGTATAATTTAATATCCTTTGTCGTGTACATCGTGTAAATACATAGTCTGCCCATTCTGTGTAAAAGTTTGCCATTGGCTTTTTCCATTTTTCCGTTTTTATAAGATGCAGCTAAGTTTAAACAAAAATTCTAAATTGTCACTCTAACTTGTGAGAGAAATGGGCTGTTCAAGCTACTGGTGGTGTGTAGAACTTTGCAAGTCTTTGTCCCCTGTTTCGTGGGGACACTGTAGTGTGATAAGTGAACAGTACGCTTGGTTTAATTTAGTGCAATTAATTAAATTAATTAAATTAATTAAAGTGCAATTTGGTTTAAACTTAGTGCAAACACTGTATTGAAGACATCCATGAAAGTGTTTGTGTTGAACAGTGGAAATCAGAAGTTGTTTTAAATTCCAGTATCTATTAGATAATGGAGATAATTACAGACAGGGGCCACATTTTATCCAATTTACCAATGTTCTGTCATTTCGTAGTTCACTATTGTCAAATCTAAATTTCAGCTAGGTAAACTTCTATATGATGTATCGGGCATATTTTAATTCAGTCTCAGGTATTAGTTTTTTAATTTTTTTTGCTTTTTGACTTGTACCCTTCCATGACCTTTGATTTTTAGCCTTTCTAAAAGTGCTTAGGCAGTACATCTGCACAGACTATGTGAGCGGCAAATAGGTTCTTTCATGTTTGCACTGACTTCTATTTTAGCCTCTCCATGGAGGAAAAAGAAGACCTGTGATTAGTAATGCTGTTTATGAGATGATGCGTAATAATGCACAATATCCTGTGAATGGCAACATAGAAAAAAAAATCCAAAGACATTCATTTGAAATTTTTAGTTGATTATTTCCTTAATACTTTCAATACACCTGCATTCGTACTACATTACGTGGTACTTCTCAGCACTCCATTTATGAAGCTAAAGGTGGGCAAAGGGGAAAGCTACCAAAACCCCGCTGAGGATCTAACACCATGATGGCTACATTCAGGTCTGTATCAACTCCCCAAAGCATTTCAAATGGAACTTGTAATACAACATCTCACAGCCCTTTCTTCTAATTTGTGAAGAAGGCAAATTCTATTCACCTCTTTTAAACAACTTTTAAGTTTTGCTTTTTTTGAGGACTTACTTGCACAAGGGTTCTGCCTAAAAGTCTTGCATTCCTGAGGCTCCTCGATTTGAAGCCAGCCCACAGTGCAGAACAGTATTTAAGACATACTGGTCCAGGTAGCAGAGAACAACAGGTTGTCCCATTCAGAGGAAAAGATATCTGGAAACTGGTCCATGCTGCTTTGGAATATTTGTATTTGGCTAAAGATATCTTTCATGGTTGCCCTAATTCCATGACTACCTTTTTACTGCAGTAGGTTTGAACTTTTTTTTTTTTTAAACTGTGAGGGACAGGAGATGATCTAAAGGAATTTTTCATTTACCTGAAAATTTCATTTGGTTCTAGTGTCATGTAACTTGAGGATGCTGTGAAGCCCAAGGGATTGGTTTACACCAGTCTTGTTTGGCCTGCACTAGGCAACTGCTAGCTGCATTTTTAATTTAGGTGTTAGAAGCTTCTGCTTGTTAAAGTGACTGTACTTCATCCCAGTTGATCATTACCGAGTACTGATATCCACTTCCACAGCTGCTGTAGTGATCAGACTTGCTTCTTTGTACCTAAGATGTGAATATAAGACAGGCTGAAAGTCACAACAGGTAGCCTGCATTACATTTGCTAACATCAGTCAGATCTGTGTTTTCTTTCCTTTTTTCCTGCCAAAACTTTATGTAAGAGGGTAACTGCTATTTTAAGGGGAAGAAAACCACATTAATTATTTGTGAGTGAAACTAGGCTCCTTTCTGACTTTTACTTCTTAGTATACTGTACTAAATTTTATACTGATTATCTATGTGGAGCTTGTGTCTTCTGAAATATCTGCAGAAAAGCAAAAACTTGTGTTTGAAGGCCGTTATTGGAAGTTTTTATATATATATTTGTGTATGTGTAAATGAATAAAGGCCTCTGAAAACATACTGGTATGTCACCTTAATTTTTAGGTATGTGCTGATACAGTTTTGATATCCTGACAGCAAAATTGCATTTAAAATTGTAAGCAGGATTCTTTTCTTTAGGACTTCTCTATAAATTCTTTCAAAATCTGCCTCTTGACAATACCCCTTATTATTATTATTGTTTGCAGATGTTACGTGCTTTACCCTTTTGTAATTTTGTCATCAGTGCAGGTCAGAGGTGAGAGGCTTAATTGCTTTGATGCACTTGTTAATGGGAGGGAAATGGAGTGGATCCTTTGCAGAAATCCTGGGTTACAGATGGATGGCTTTGTACTTTATACAGGGGCATATCTGGGACCGCGGTGCGTCTGAGTGCGGTAATGGAATATTATCCAGCCCAACCTCATTTCATAAAACCATGTTGTTTTGTTGTGTTCTTAAATAAAATTGTGATGAGAACAAATGAGGTTCATCAATTTCTTATTAAGGAAATGAAGGTAATAAAGATGCTGAAGGTAATACATAAAAGTGACTCTTCAGGACACTGGAGGTATAGACTAGAGGTGAGGTAAGATGTCTGTAGTATATAGGAAACATGTTAATAGGTCTGAAAACATTTGTGAGGGTGTAAAATCTCCCCAGTTAAGTAGTAAAGGGAGCGTAGTAAATACAGTATATGTAACTTTTCTGTATTATTTTTGGAGTCAGTGAAACTCATTCCTAGATCTCAGGACTATAGGACAGGTCTGTACCTTTTCATACTTTGTGTGTTCGCAGCCAATGTATCTTTTTGACAAATAATGTGGAGTCAAAACTACCGACTTCTAAACATTTTATGCTGAGTAAAAAAGAATTAGATTTACCTGTTCCTGATAAAAGACAGGTTGTTTATGCAGGGAAACTTATTATTATGTTTTCTTCAATTCAAGAATCTTGTGAAAAATTGGGATTCTGTAAATGATGGCAACAAGGCAGAGTGATTATATGTAAGCTGCCACTAAACTGGCAGTACACTAGTACAGTGTGTCCTTGTCATTGTGTTACAAAAGGAGTTGTATCGCTGTTTTTCATTCTCATTGACACTTATGTCACCACCGTTGGACCATTAACCATGGTTGATCAGATTCTTTTCTTACTTCAATGCAGTAGGCTTGTGTAAATGAGTACGGTGAGAAAATAATGTGATCCTTATTAAATTAAAATGAAAACATTGTTTGTGTATGGTTAGAATTCTGATCCCTTTTTGTTGTCTGATTCTTATGGAAATGCATCTAGGGATGGTTTGCACAGGGAATGTACGTATCCTAAGCACGACAGAGGGCGTAGTACCCTCGAAGCCATGGATGGAGGGAGTAGATGAAGAGGCTGCATGTGTTGCAGGCTAGAGCAGAAACACACAGTGTAGCCCACATCAAGGGAGCAGCCCTGCGTTGTGAAACACCAGGAAAATGGTTTCTTTTGTCTTGATTTCCTTCATGGTCACCAAGATCAGACTGGTGCTGTTCGCAAAGTGCATACTGAGGGCAGAGTGTTGGGTGACTAAAAATTAAGTTGGATCTCTTGGCTTCTCTGAATTGGGATTAGTAGGGTTTCAAACCATAGGCAAAAAGGGGGTAATTTCCATCGTATGTAACTTCTGTAGTTACTTGCTTCAAGAACTTTTTGTAACTTAAATCAGTTACTAATGGCCCACCCAACACACAGCTCTCTTCTCTGACACATCGTTTTCACCTGCTCCAGGTCACCAATTCACTTCTGTTATTGTCACCCCCTCGAGGCTGGAACCCCATCTACCTGCTTTGCATGGCAACTCCATACTTCACTGAGCAGCTGTCATGCTGTCCTGTGGGTGAGGCATGGCACCAAAATGATGACTCTTTGGGTGGTACATTTGCCACAATTGGTGCTATTTAAATAGAATATCCCAGGGTGGTCACCGTGGGAAATGAGTGGAAGTTACCATATTTTCTAATGAGTTTGTTTGTGTGTGTGTGTGTATATATATATATATATCTATATATCTAAAATGACTTTATTTACAACTTTGAAGTACTTTGGGACTCTGGGAGCTAAAAACACATGGTAAATTGAAATCAATAGTTTTTTGTTTCTGCAAGGTGTGCTCTGATGTTGTCCTGCTGTTCTGAGATCATAGATGTATTAACACTGACGCAAAAGCTTTACATTTTATAATTCTATATAGTAAACTTGAAAAAAGCAAAGAGGGAACACTAAACTAAAGTGTGGGATAGAAAAATGATCCCCACCCCACCTCTGCCACTTTTATGGTGCGCTTTTGCATATGTTCTGTATTTTCCAGCAGCTTTCTTGCCCCAAAGCAGTGGTGCTCCGCGTATTTCCACATATAGCAGTACTAGGCTTGAGTGTTTTGCGACTTGTTTTAGTACTGGGGCTGGGAAGAGCCATGTTTAGCGTGTCTACTGTGAGGGCAATCACTCATTAATTTGGAGTCTCCACATGGTGAAGAAGTGTAATTACTGAAACAGTTAAGCAGAATGTGAGCGTGGATTTACTTAATGATAAAGTCATTGCCTTGCTTTGCACGAGGTTTTGTTGTTATATACTTTTTAATGGCATAGGTTCACTGTAGGGGGGAAAAAGAGGCCGTAAGAAGTCATAATTTTAAAAACAATTCAGCACATTGCACCATTTAAGGTCTTTATTCTGTCTAAAACAGACATAGATGGGATTAAGGAGATTACTGGTTAACCTAGAAATCTCTGACTTGAATCTCAAGTTCAGACAATTTAAAATGCAGAATTATTGGCACAGCATCAAAAGACAAATTGACTTTTTGAAGCTTAACTAGACATGGAAACGCACACGATAGGAAAGCTCCATTTTAATACCTCAAAACCACTAGTTTTCTCTCTGTGTTTTTATCAAAGAGGTGAGTGATTATCATGATGAAGCACAGCCAGGTTTAGGGATTCTTAATCCACTTGTTCCTCAGAGGAAGGAAGAGAGTTTGTCACTAGCTTTAAAAAACTTTCTCTTGAACTAAGAAGGAATTTCCTTTACATTATAGTATGGTTTAAGATTAACAGTTAAACTTCAGTAGTCTGGTATATGACATTTCTTGTGTTTGATTACTGCTAGAAGAAATTTTTATATTGCAGCTGTCTTGGTAAACAGGAGCTTGTCTTTTTTTTTTTTTCAAGATTTATATTCAAAATTCAGAAAAATCTCTCTGTGTACATTGGAAGCTGTTTAAACTTACATTCAAACTAATTTTGAAATATCAGAGAGTAAAGATGGAACAAGCATGTAAAAACATAATTAAAAATGTGTACAGGAACCATGTAGATGGCAATAGAATTCATTTTATTCTTTGTAAATCTGTTTCATGACTATGGATATATATAAAAAACATATATAATAAGCATATAAATATAAAAAGGTGCACACATACACACGTGTCTTGCAGCATTTGTAAACTCCTACTACAGATTATGTTTCTTTGTTAATGCGTTTGATAAGCCCGTATGTTGGAGTGTATCAATATACCTTGGTTTAAACCAGTGATGTAAAACTGGGATGTCAGCATGAACCAGATCCCGGTTTATCTCTGGCTAGACTCTTGTAAGCTCTGTTAACTCAGACTGAGAAATAGTAACTAAAGTAGTGGAGTAGTGAATCAACAGTATTTAAATCCTCCCCACGTGGCTTTGTTAGAAAATCTAGGCAGCATATAATGCCATTATTTCTTGTTAGAATTCCAAGTGCCACTGTATACAGCTAGAAATAAAGATGACTTATTTCAAAGCCTGGGTTATACTTTTTGTTTTAATTGACAACATATTAAAACATTGTTGGTGCTTGCCCTGCTGTGTGTTTTTTTTCTGCTTTCATTCCTGTATTGTTTATACGGTGCCGGGAATTTGACTTCTGATCTAATTATTTCTTTACTATTTTTGATCAAAATCAGTTTTGCTTGCATTCTTAATATTTATCAGGAGTAATAACATTTTTGAGGAAGTATAAGTGTTAAGAGTTTCCTTTCTTCATATCCATTTTTGTAATACAGCACCTGGGACCTTCTGCTATTGTTTTGCATTTTAGGGGGAGGGGAGGTGGTGAAACAGTTTTCCTGGGCATTTTGCATCTTGAAACTGAGAGAACAGAAGATGTTGGGTGGGAGAAGCTCACATAAATGACGTTTTCGGAGTGCATGTGATTACTGTAAAGACACCTGTGTGTCTGCCTTTGGCTTGTCCTGCTGAGCTTGCTTCTGGTGGTGTCTTGGAAAACACGAGCACAGCAAAGGGTTAACTTTTTACTGTCAACCTCAGAAAGGCACACTTGCAATCCCTCCCAGTCTTGTCTTCCTTTTTACACCTCGTTCGCTCACGCTGCTCTTCACTTCAAGGCAGATCCTTTGACCTAAGCAGATTATTGTAGACGCATGAAGGACACAGCAAGCTATCTGTGCTTTTAAAGGAGGAGATTCTGGCTCCAAAATAGGACACTAAGCTTTTCAGCCTGATGCTGCTTTACCTAGTCAGCACGAGGGGGTGTCTCCGGGTGCTTAGTGGGCTCCTGTGGCATCAGATGGGAAACAAAAGCAGAAGTGGCAGCCGCTGCAAATGTGGGAGCCTCTGCCATTAGAGGGAAGCGATTGCTAATAAGGGCCTGCGAGACCCGGGTTTCCTTGGTTTCCATGACAGTTATTAGGTAACATGGAGATTGAATTGTCTCCCACAATGCTCTTGGGGTACAGGGGGGCAAGGGGGTGCTCCAGGGACACAGCATTTGAGTTATGACATGCAGCAACTCATCACTTTAAGCATGTGAAACTCTCTGGATTATTGTGCCTTACTTCTTTGTTTGCTGTTTGTGTTTGCGATTTGCTCTGCTTTACTTTTTTTTTTTTTTAATTTTTTTTGGTGGTGGAAGACCCTGGCAGATGCTACACGGTTTCTCAAATAATATTTTCCCCTTTTTATTTAGAGCTGAGCTTGGCAAAGCAAGGATATGAACAATTATACAGGTGGGCTACTCGGGGGGAGTGAAGATATAAGGCATCCAAACAGGTATTGGCAACCTGCAGCACTGTAAAAATGCCCCTCCAGCAGATTTCTGTAGTTCCAGCGCGGGAGACTGCCAGCAATGGGAGAAGTTCAATGGGCAGAAACAAAGAGAAGAGCAAGGAAGTCGAGGTAAGAGGAAGGTTTCAATTTGCTACGGTAGGACGAGTCTGCCTTTGGTAGCCGGTGGGTTTGGCCGCTCAGCGGGACACGGCGTGCTGTAGTGTTCCACGGTACACATGGGTGCAGCGTGCTTTAGCACACTGAAGCCATCTCCTGGGATAACATCTCAGCATTATAGAAAAAAGGAGGGCATTTGGAAGAAAAAATAAGTGAAGTTGCAAACTGTATTAGGGGGTTTTAACATTTTTATTTAAATGCATGCGGTCCGCTAGTACTGACAAACAGTCATCGTTCCTCATAAGCTGTCAAGTAGCAGTTTCTGTATAATAGGTTGGGTGAAAAAGTAGTTTTAATAAGGTTCCTGTCTCTGTTTAAAACAGAAGAGAAATACGATGCTAAACCCTGTCTTTCTAATATGCGTGTGTTATTTGTAGCAACTGTAGGCATGAGTTCTATAACTTTATTATCATTTAAAAGGCATCATTGTTTAGGTTTTTTTATCCCTTTTCTGACTTCCTTTGATTCATAAATGTACAAAATGTTGTTCCATCAGTAAACATTGTATCCCGTTCTTTTCCAGTTAAGAAGAAACTGTAGGTTTGTATTATATTAATGTAGAATACAAATTACAGAAAATCTGTGCATTTTAATTTATTTTTTTTTACCTGTAGGAATCTCTTTTGCTATGTATAGATTAAACATGTATTGTGCAAGACCAAAAAAAAAAAAAAAAAAAAGAGACATCCCTTCCCATCCCAAAACAGAAGTAATCTGTTTATAGAAGTAACAGTAAATGTACATAACATAGACATCATCTGCTTTTTACAGACATGTTTCTTGTCTCTTTCTTTTTCTGTTTCCTCTTGCTGTATGGAAAACAAGGAACTATCGGGAAAACAAACATGATGTCTTTTAAGTGTTATCAAAGAGATTGTGTGACAAACTGCATCCCTGAAAGTAGTGGTGCTTTAACTTTCTTTTTGTGGTTTGTGTGACATAGTTTTCAGGAAATGTTTTAAGTTCAGCAGATGATTGATACTCATATCATGTCTGTGTGATTGTGGAAAAGTATTGGTAAGCTTGCAGGCTTTTATTTATTTATTTTATTTTTAAAGATGCCTTTTTTTGCTCAATCTTTGGCTTTGGCAAGTTCACTGAATGTGATTATACTGTTTTTTGTTTGAGCATCTGTGTATAAGCAGTGTCCTTCCCTGGAAGTAGTCTCCAGTTGCTTAGGGGTAGTGCTGTCGTCAGAGTTCATAATGTCTAGAGATTTGTGTACTGAAATGGAAAACTTCTGCTTTAGTTTGTTTTTACTCTTCCATTGATAGGTTAAAAATGAAGGTTCAGGTGGGAACTGTTTTTTGTATTAAGACTCAAGAAAAGCAGAAGTATATATTACCTATCTTAACAATGCTCTCCAGCATTCTTGTTTTAATTTGGAGTTAACTGAAGAATACATGCAACATTCACATCGGGGTCAGAGAAGCGTGATAGTTAACTTAAGGGAGTGGGGGAAGCGTGGAGCTTCTGAATCATAAGAATTATGTGCTTTTTTTAGTTGTGTAGGGTTTTTTGTTTTTTCTTTTTTTTTTTTTTTTTCCTCCTAAGAGGTCTGGGTTGTGTCATTTTAGCAAGACTCCAGTATCCCAGAAAGCAAAGTCTTTTTTTTGAAAGTTCTGGAAGTTATATAGCAGAAAAGAGCAAAATAGCCAGCATAATTAAGTTAATTAAGTTCATGAAAGTTCTATTCTAAAATGAATACATATAAAAAAAAAACCAAAAACAAAACAATACAAAAACCAACCCTCCAAAACTCCCAACCAATCATCAAGTACATGCTGATCGTTTAAATGTATTTGCTGAACTGCGCTCTGCTGGGCTGAGCCTAATCATCCTGCTCATCCCTTAAAGCTTACGGCTGTGATTTATACAGCATAAAAACTCCCTAATGCTATTGATAGAGATCGTAGATCAAGTGGTAAAGACTAATGTTTTTCACATATCTACAGCTTACGTAAATTATGATAATGTTCAAGTTTGTTTTGTGTATGTAATTTGGGAATAGTGAAGCAGCCTTTTTATTGTCCAGACAGAGGTTGCTCAGGCTTAGGTAGATGGTGTTCCACCCCTGCAATTCCTACACAGCATGGTCCTCACAAAGAAAAACTTCCTTGCTTGTACTCACTGTTTCTGTTCTGTCGGTGAGGGTCTTCTGGGTTCATGGTATCCACTGTTACTGTTTCTGCAAGTACCTGCATCCTCTGCTTTTCCATTAGCCAGGCCTTTTGAGGTGAAAGAGCTAATTAAAGAAGTTAAACGGGCTTCCTAGAGCAGTGAGACTGTCAAGCTGGTCCAGGTTCAGGAAGACATGAAAAAATGAAATATCTGAAAGGTCTTCCAATTGCTAGGATAACAATTGTTAGGATTGTATGCCAAATTCTGTTATTGCTAGAAAATTTTGTATGATGTCCCTACAACAACATTAAAATTTATGAAGAAGAGTTCATCTTCTGTCTTAATTGCAGAGCATGCTGAGGTGAACTACTTCCAAGTTCACAGAGGATTATGTAAATCTGCCTGACTTAAGTACCTCAGTTGCATGTGATTCATGATGCAACTCATTCTGTAATGCTTTTCTGTGATTATAGATGCTCATAGACATACTTTATCTGAAGGTTTTAATACATGTCTAGGCACGCTTACAGATGATTGCCAAATACTGGTCTATTTTTAAGACTACTATTAAGTGCAGTATTAATTATCAGCCACAAGTGCCCATAATTGGATAGCTGACCAATATTAGGAGTAGAAGCATGGTAACAATGGCTAGAGGGAGCTTTATAAGGCAGTCTTCCAATGCAGTATTCTTTGTGGGAGCAAATACTTTCGTGCAGTCTATTCCTGTAATTTTTGGGTGATTTCACGGAATCACGGAATCTTCAGAGTTGGAAGGGACCTCTAGAGATCATCTAGTCCAACTCCCCTGCTAGAGCAGGATTGCCTAAAGCACATCCCTCAGGGCTGCATCCAGGAGGGTCTTGAAAGTCTCCAGAGAAGGGGACTCCACAACCTCCCTGGGCAGCCTGTTCCAGTGCTCACATTTGCCTCAATAATGAGCAGAAGTTGTAGCTAACAATGGATTTTGCATCAAACTTAACTATAGAGCTTTGACTGTAAAGGTGAGGTAGTTTTTTTCCATAACAAAGCAATGAATATGTTGTATAACTTGTTGCAGCAGCTCTGCACTGCATTTCCATATGCACATATACTCTTCCGCTAGTTTGTTTCACTGATTTTAGGAATGCTTAACAGTCATTAGTGCTACTTGTTTTGCCCAAAACTTTTAAGTGAACAAGCTTTCTTTCTTATTCTCTTAGTAACGCTGTTGGAAAAGATTGTTGCAGAAATGAAGGACAAAGTACAGAGTATAGGGTGCATTCACAACATGATGTGAACTTTTTTGATATTCAGTAGTTAATGCAGCTTTCTTCAATGTTTGACAAAGGTCATAAGCTGACAGTGAAATGTGTGTTTCTGTGGTGGAGAAAAACACTTGAATGTCTGTTTCAGAAGTTTGTTAATAGAACTCTTGTTTAAAGTGAATTAAGTCAGTAACCTGAAAATCAAATTATCTTGTCAGGACTCCAAATCTTTTAAGTTTTCGAATACATACACTCCAGTGCCTTGAGACCAGTGCCATATTAATATATGTCCCACGTTTTATATGTGTATAGTATTTAAAGTTATGCTGGACTTCTGGTTGGTTTTCTCTACTGTGATAAAAAAGGCTAAAGACTTGTATATGGTTCCTGAAGAATATGGTTGATGAAATGCCTGCCCTGGCTGGTAATTTCATTATTTATTTGTGAACACACACTGTGAAGTTCATAAAGTAGGCTCTGTTTACGTTGTCTTGTGTAGGGGCATGGATTAGTATTCTAAAGTGACTTAAGTACAGAAAGAAATTTTCACATAGGAGAGAAAATTGGACAGGGCAACTGATTGAAGCTTAGCAAAAAGACTAACTAACACTAACCTAGAATTCGCGAGGGTCATAGAATAAACTGCTGTGACTACTGCGGAAAAACAAACTTCAATGTTGTATACTCACAGTGGTAGGAGTACGTTTATAAAAGGCAACAATAAATGTCATGATATGGCAAAGAAGATACTCCTTGCTGCCGAACGAAATTCGTAGACACTGTACCCTTTCATCTTAATCATTATTTTTCAAAACTACTGGAATACTTACATGCTGATTTTAAAAGGATTAGCATAATGAGCTCTTGTCCATAAAAAGCAAAAATTAGGTCAGTTTCTCTAAGTGTAATCATTTCAGAGAACAAGATATTTTAATATAGAAGGCAGTGACAGATAGAAGTCAATCTTGATTTGGTTACCTTGCAGGAATTGTCGTTAAAGGAAAAAAAAAAAAGGCCTCTGGAACTGTAATACGGCTTTTGGACACATTCATGTAGTAGTATGACTTGCTTGCGATAGTGATGAGTTTTATGTCTGTTGACTCAAAACCAAACCCAATATCCTAGAGATGTTACAAAATTTGATAATCTCTAGTTACTATTAACAAATAATGAATTTGCCATGTTATTGTTGCTTTATTTTTAGTTTTGATTCTTTGCTCATAACTTACTGGTAAATGGTTTTCTACTTATGCCTACTACATTTCTATAGTCTTAATATATTTTGTTGTTCTGGCGGAGGTGATGATGAATACTAGCTTCCTTCGTGGAATTTCACAGAATGTAGTAAGATGCAAGGAGGAATTTTCTTTTTCTCCAACATATACAAAAAATAAGTGCTGCTACATTATTTTTCGCATCTACCTGCTTAAATGTCTTTCTCTTTCCCTGTCAGATCCTCACTGCAATGTTTATCATACTTGGGCATGAAATTTAATTCTGCCTAGTGCACAATTCTGTGCTGTGAAAGAAACACTGTCCCTCTGTCCTTCATCAGTGTTTTCATGTTCTGCCGTCTCAAAGGCAGCAAGACAGCGAGAGATCTATAACTTTGGAGGCTTTAAATGTTATCAGAGAAATACTTTGGCATTTATGGGGAGAGTATGGTAGATTAGACTTGAACTTGTTGGTTTTGCTGTAGTTTGTACCTTAATAGGATTTGAATGTGTTGCTCAAAATTATGTATGCCTGTTTATTGTGAGGAGCATGCATTTTTTCGTAAGCAGATCTCTTCAAGTCAGAATCGAGACTGAAACCTAATAGTTATTTCAAATGCCACATTAGAGTAGCTGCTAACATTTATTTTAAATGCCAGACTAGAGTTGCTGCTAACATTTACCTTAAAGCTTGTAAATAGTTTAGGAGACATTGACATGCTTTTTAAGGGAGGAGGTGGTAGCTGAATGTTCTTGATGGGAATGAATTGTTTTACCTACGTTATCTCACTAGTTACCTGCTTAACTTCGAGTAGATGTAGTGATAGACGAAATAATTTTAAAGGCATGTACTTTCTTGTGTGCTACAAAGAATGTAGTGCTTATACATTTCTATTAAATTATTTTCATGGCAGTTGTGAAGTACATGTATACATGAAGTACAAGTATACAGAGATATTTGTTACTTGAAGCATGTCTGTAATTAATAAAAGAAAGGTAAAGGTTTTACATATCTGTTTATGTTCTTTTATTGCCTTACAAGCTTAAGTCAAGCAATGTATTTCTTTTTTTTTTTTTTTTTTTTTTAGATGGGGAGGCACAATATTTAGTGTAGTTAAATTTGTTAATGGCTTTGATCACTATACCAAAAGCTGAAATTAGAGTAACTCCTGATATGTGGAAATGTCACTTATACCAGTGCTAATAAAATAGCAGATATTTCTTCTCTTGATGGCTTCAGGCATGCGATGCAAGGAATAAAAGCCTTAGAATTCCAGGAAATTGATTAAATAGTTCATCAGCCAGATAGCATGTGTTACTGGTTTTGTTGCTGATTATCTTAAATTCTCTTCTTAAAGTTTCTTAGGTATAATTTAATAGATAAATAGATATGGTCATTTATTACCTAATGTACAGGTGTAATTTTTTTACAGGAAGTGTAAGGATGTTTGTTTTCAAGTATAGCTGCCTGAAGAGAGTCATGTAATTGCAGTCTTTTTAGGAGGTATATTTTTTTTATTCAACAAATAGATGTGGAGGTGGGAGAATGGGAAGGGAGAGCTCTAGCATATGAATCAGGTTACTGATGTACTTTGACACATATTGATTTTCCTTCATAATTTGTATTAATATAAAGCTTATATTGGACATGATGTTACATACAATATATGACAAAATCTCTAATCCTGTATATTGACAATATTGTATGGTATTTCTCAAAAGACATGTGAGGTTAGTCTTTTCTTGACATGACCACAGTTTGGACTTCTATGCTATGTTTGCATGGAAATCCACCTGCAGTTATAAGACACTTACTGCTTCCTGCTGAAGTTGTTCTGTAATTTTGTGGTGATAGATTACTGTTGCATTTGATGGTTAAAGTGCTCCCAAAGTATCAATGTAAGTCAGTCTGTGGTGTGCTTAGTTCTCATAAAGATGCTATAGAAAGTTAACTTCCTTATCAGTAAGTCTTATGACTCCTGTTTGGGAACTGTTATTATTTTGGTCTGACATGTGATTCTCATGACAGGCGATTTCATGATAGTGAGAGAAAGGGGGAGTGTTATCTAGTACAGGCTAGGTTTGTTCTAATAATTTTGGACTCTTGTTCCTTTTTCATATTCCTGTGAATAAAAAGCATTACTCTGCTACCAGTAAGAAAATAAGAGATTGCTTGCTGTGCTTTTATTAGCATGCTGTAGGATAATGCCAATTCTTTACAGGCTGCTTTTCCTGATAAGATTACATAAAGGGTACTGGCTGCGTAGTATGATTGTCAGGCTTTTTATGAGAAGAAGATGGTAAAAGCATACTTCACCAACTTGAGTTGCTGTGTATTGACTATGTGTCAAATACCAGTATTGATTTTCAAATTGGTCTTTTCACCGATAAAGGATTTGAAGCTTAAGATTCCGTATCTCAGTAGCTTTCTTCCTCTTCATGTTTCTAGTCAATGCTTACAATCTGCTGGCACATGTATTCTGATCCTGCTGAAGTTTGACTACAAGTCTCATGAAGGAAGCTTTTATAATTCCTTTTATCCCTGGGATTCCCTGCTCCAATAAATTGACGGTTTGGGCTTGTTTGTGTATTTTCCCTCTCCTACTTTAAAATGTTTCTGAGTTTAAAACATTAAGCTTTGGATTTCCTTTTAATGTTTTTACAGAGGATTGTAATGATTTTACAGAGGAAACATTGCCATATTAAAAAGATATTGTAAATATTTCCTGCTAAATTGTGTTTTTTAAAAAACGAATGCAAACTCCAACAAATCAAAACCACATACACAAAACCCCCCATCTTTTTTATTAGTGGTTGTTTGTCTTGTCTTCACCTATAACCTTGCATGGCTGGCTTAGTTTCATGACTTACTTAGGTCCTGAATTAGATTGAAGCAATGGCTGTAATTGAGACAGCTTCCAGAATATGGTATAGTTATTGGTAGCTGAATGGGGCTGATCTGGAACTGTAAACAATTCAGTAAGCTAAAAAACCTGATTGTTTGCCTTTCACACTGACTTCCATTATGAATAATGCTCTGTGAATGGTTCTCTCTGCTGCAGATGCTTTTCTTCTGGGGGCTGACATGTTGCAAATACAGTTCAAATGAAAGTTATCTAAGGCAGAAGTTTGTCATCAGCAAAGCCTGTGTTCCAAGACTCATTTTAGAGAAGTACTCTCAAATCTAGACAGCATTTTAAAAAGCAGCTTCCATAGTCACATATATCCCAACAAGTCTCGTTCTGATTAAAGACAGCTCTCAGGCATTGAAATCTGGTTGACTGCAACTATTTGATTAGTTAAGGAACATCATCATAGAGGCTCAAATTGCTTGTGTGTACTGCCAGATTTGTGAAACTTGTAATGCTAGGCCTACAGGTGTATCCAGTTTTGTCTGAATCTAGCTCTCTAAACAAAGAAATTTTAAAGGGAAAAAAGCCTGTGTATTCAGGTACATAGTCAGCCCACACATAGAGTTACATAAAATTACTATTTATAATAATATTTATTTCTTCTTCATAACAATGAACAAAATAATACTGAAATTGACCTGTGGTTTGTGTTGTTTTGGTTTTTTTTTTGGTTTGTTTGTTTTTGGGTTTTTGTGGGTGTTTTGTTTTTTTTTTTTTTTCCTAAGGCAGAGCAGACTTTGTCAGCTTGGAGGTCTTTCTCAAAGACGCTTTGAATGTAGCTCATTCTTGTGAAAGTGCAAAATTCTGCTCTCTATAGCACAGTTTAGCTCATATCCTCAGCTTTGGAAGGGGAAGGGTGTTCATTATCCCTGATTTCAGTGAATTGTTATAAGTGTATTAGAAATAAAATTGTAGTTTACACATGTGTATACTTCAGAAACTGTTTAAATGATGTGAAACTTGTTTATTCTCCTTTTTTAAAAATGAGGTGGTTATTGCTATCTGCCCAATTCTGCAGCTGCTGGCAGCTGAGTGCCTCGTTTCAGCACAAGGGACAGCGCCCAGGGTCTGCCGCGGCCCCCGCCCTTCTTAGCTCCTGTTTAACATGTACATTTATAAGTTTATTGTTTTGTGGTTTTCTTGAATTTTGGATTATTCTCAACAAAAAGAGAACAGGCAAGATTTTGTATTGGGGAGTGGAATTCAACAGTGTAACCTTACTTTTAATGGGAATGCAAACATCAGCCTTTCTTGTTCTAGGGTGGGATGATTTAACTTTGATAAGAAGATAGAGGATGATTCTCAGCCTATTTTGAAGTATTAGGAGATCTCTCAACTCTTCTCCTAGGTTTTGAATACACAAGAGCCATGACTTCATTTCTCCATCAGTGCCATCTTCTTACATTGTGGCAGCAGTAACAGAATGCAGGCAATGGAAGCATTTCCTTGTTCAGAATGTTTCTTAGCTGTATCTACATTGTAGAGTGAAACTTTTCATTCACTAGAATGAAGTCTATACCTTCATTTAGCTCACTTATTTGCCAAATTTGTCCAGCTATGTAGTCATAGGATTATGTCAATATAGAAGGATAGGACTATTTTACTGGCAATAATAAGAAAACTGTCTCTTGGAGCAAGCAGATGAATTGTCTGGATCCATTGATATGTGATCCAAAAAAAACCCTTTTTAGTTTACTTGCTGGATGTATTTGAGATTACTGCTGTATTTATAGCACTGTCATGCTGAAACAGTTTAAAGTGTTTATGGTAATATCTCATTGATTTTAAAGAAGTGTTTGTCTTATTAGAGAGGTTTGTTTGTCTAGTGGCAGATAAAAGATATCTAGTCCAGATAAAAACAAACAAAAAAATCAAAACAACAAAACCGCACACATGCTGTCCACTGTCACTTCTCTTAAAAAAAAAAAAAAAAAAAAACCCAAACCAAAAACCAAAACAAAACTCTTGCAGATGCTTAAATGGAGACTTTTTCCATTCTGTGCTCTACCATTACTGCAGTAGCCTGTTGCACTGGCTTTACTGGTTTCTGTGAGATAAAGAGGGTACAGCTAACACCTTACCCCCGTATTTCCAGGTATGGTTCTGGGCAAGAAATTGGAAACCTTCATTTCAGTATAGGAAGTAAATGTCAAGTACCTGGTGCAAGAACAAAATGAAGTGGGGGAAAGGGACAGACAGCAATACTGTATTAGTATTCCTGAGTTTTAACTACTTCAAGTATGTTACTTCTTTTTACCTCCTTCTTTATCTTTGAGAGAAAAATAAAATATTTGATAGCACACCCAGTCATTTGACTGGGATAGACGAGACTAACATAGAGCAAATGGTTAATTGGACAAAAACAGTGCATTTGGTTTGTGAAATGTATTCTGTTGATGTGTTTGCCTTTTTGCAGTGAACCATGCAGTGCTTGTGAGTAGGTACCAAGACATCTGGGTGTGCTATATCACATGAGAGATGCAGCAAGAGAGGACTGTGATTAGGCAGTGTACAAGGCCCAAAGAGGAGTTGGTTTGATAACTGCAAAGACTGCGTGCCTGGAAGGACACTGTATCTGTAGTGCTGGGTGAGAGAGTTAAAGGTGCTGGAGTTGCAGGGGATAGTGAATGCGTGAGTGTTGTGAAGGCTTTTCTGCTCTCTCCCAGTTTTCTAATCCCTTTCAGCCTTTTGCTCTGAATACTAGAGATCAGACACAGGTGGGTATGTGAATTGGCTTTCCCAAGCTCTGTGTTAGGGCTATATCACTATTATAGATAGGCAGCGACAGGAAGGCCTGTTAAAATCCTCTAGTTCTGCTGCTGTCTCCTACAGTGAGGAAAGGAGGTCACAGCATGCACAGGGGTAGTGCTGCTGTGAGCTCAGCCTAACCGCATGCCTTGCCTGAAATGTGTTTCAAGTCTCATTAGTGAGGAATCCCCACTGTAAGCCAGTGTCTGCAGGTTGTGTTGTTTGGCCCTCCTGAGGCACAGTTGCATGTATTGAGCCATCGCTGGTTCTCTGATGATTCTCTTTATAGGATCCATGGCCAATCATTTAATGCATGAAAATAGTGTTATTTTTGATGGTAGTTCTTCTACTGTATTTCCTCCTCTTCCCTCCATCATCTGTAATGCTGTTCTTTGAGTCATTATAACAAGGACTGAATCTGATGGATGCCTCACAGAACTGTGACTTTGGTTCTCACTCCAGATGTATTTTTCTGTGCTGTCATTTTCCTTGTCTGAAATTAGTGTGTCACTGCTCCTTCTGCTTTCATAGAAGATCCGAAATCCCCCAGTGAAGTCCATTTTATAAGGGATGTCGATGCGTTGTGTTGTTTCCTGTAGGTGGATCCTGTAGGTAAAAAGTTTCCATGGAAACAATAGACCCTTCAGCTTTTACAGTTCTCACATAATCATGAAACTTCTGTGCATACGGTGCAGGTTGGCTCAACTTATTTCTCTTGTGGAGGCTCCTTTTTTTGGCCGTTTTAAGCTTTGTTTAAAATACAAATGTTAATCATTATCTCTTGTGGATTTGTTGAGTGTGGTTGAGAATTTGGACTACTGATGTCATTGTCCATTTAAAATTTCTGAATATTAACACATATGAAGTAAAATAACAAGTTAGAAGAGGTTGGAAGAATAATGGTAGAATTTGATGAAAAACTGTTAAATCTTTTGTAACATATCAGTTGGTATTTATGGCCTACAGGATACAACTTCTCATTCATGAAATTTCTAGTACCTTTTTGATTGTATGAGTGTTTTAAGATTTTCTTTATTAACACAGTCTTTATTCTGTGTCGTTTAGATGACCATAAATCATGTTATTGGTCTTCCATGTTTTTAGCAGATGAGTAGAAGGGCAATTTACCATAGTTTCATAAATTATTTTAAGGTTTGGCTATTCCAGTCAGGCTCACAGTGTTCATTTCTGATAAAATTAAAAATTAGTAGACTGGCCATGATAGTGCTGTCAATACCAAATGTGCAAGGAGGAAAAAAGAATCGCCGTAGGAAAACGGGTGGGCTCAAAGACCGTCATTCTGAATTGTCTGCTTCAAAACATTTCAACCTAAAAAAAAAAAGTCAAACCATTCAGCATGGCTTTTGTATAATTTCACAGACTGTGTTATCAAGCTTTTTCTCTGCAATCATAATTGCAAGACAGTGTCTTTTAAGGGAAATTTGGCATTCTTGCTTAATAACATGACTCTAAGAATGAGCATTGCATTTCTTACTTTCAGACATTTCATAGTCTCAGCATCTGCCACCAGCCAGCCTGGATGGAAAATTTTAAGTTCATTTGAGATCTTAATATAGAATACTCTATTCTCCTGAATTGCTGCTGTCCAGGTGTTATAGGAGAAATATGACAGAATCAATTTTCTCCCTGAAGCTAATGTAACCTTTATTGTCAAATAGCTAAACTCAAATAAATAGTTTATGACATGACTGGGAATAGTTACTCTGCTGTCGCCATTTGCACAGTTCACAATGCTGCCATACGCAAGTGACGACCTGTTTTGTAAAACTTTGTGGTCTCAGAACTTCAGTGTCTGTTCTGAAAAAAATGGCTAACCTACAGCATTTTGCTAAACTCATACTTTCCTGATTAAAAAAAAAAAAAAAGAATAAGGGGAAATTTAAACATGTGATGATTGGATTGTTGATTCATACAAAGCTTTTTGCTAAAATGATTACTCCAAGTAATATATGTGTCTGTGTATGGTGCAGATAAGTCAAGTTCAGGTTAAATGCATTTGACTAAAGCTTAACTAAAGCTTTTATCTTTAATGTGACATCTTTTTTATCCTTGTTTGTTTGCATTTCCCTTGGCAGCCCTATATTAAGACTTGATACTTTCTGGTGTGCACAAGCATATTTTGTTTGCCATTCACTTTCTGGCAGAATAGCATTTGGCACTGGGTAGAATCAGAAGAATTGGAACATTTGAGAAACAAATGCTCTATGTCTACTAGTAGTGAAGTATTACTCTGTTTAAAAAAAAAAAAAAAGCACTAAGCAAACCCCGCTGATGTTCTAGCATTAACTAGTCAAAGTATACTTAGCCTTGAAATCAAACATCGTGACAGCAAAATAGGTTTTGGATATCCTCACGTTATTGATAATGAACATTTTGGTAGCACTGAAAATGGTAACATAATATTATCTCATGGAAGTACAAGTGGCATTATGTGAGATAATAAGATGTCAGAGTTCTCGGGTCTGTAGTGCATTCACCTATTCCCAATTTTATGCTACTTTAATGAGAGAAAACCTAAACAGTATTTCTTCGGTCTTACTCTGCCTGAATTGCTGCAGTCAAAGATGTTTAATGTTGAACTACCATTTCAGATATCATTTACAGAAACAGATTCACTTACTGTCCTTCCCATGATGAAGAAAAGAAAAAAAAAAAGTAAACTTTCATGGTGATTCGGCTATCTGTTTTTCTTTTATTATTTGCTTTGCATATTGGTCTATGTGCTGGGGGCTTCTTAATTGTACTGTCTTTTATGATCTAAATTGACTGCTGTAGCTATGTTCAATATACTGCCTGAGTAATTAGGCTTTTTTAAATAAAGGCTTTTTTTAAACCTTAAAATGATTACTTATTTAAAAATGAAAAAAAAGAAAAAGAAATAAAAAGCAGCTTAGACTCTGCAGCAGACCAACTTCCTGAAAACTTGATTTCCCTCTGAAAGGAGGTTACATTAATAGATACAGTCAATGATCTGTGAGGGGGAGAGTAAATTTTCCATTGTCCTGCAGGGGAGTTACAGTGCAAGGCTTTTTCTGTTCTTACTCTGATCCTACTAATGTTTTCTCCTTCCAAATTTCTGGTTAGGAATAGTGAAAGCTGGAATAATTTAAGGAAGAAAGTATCACAGAGAACAAGTAGAGATTTTTTGAGGCTCTCTGGCTCTGCCTACCTACTCTGACAGATTTCAAGGAATTCTCAAACTGTGAAAGTGTTCGCAACCTTGCCAATTTCGGATCTATGCTTTAAGACTCTGCTTATAGTCCATAAGGTGATGACCTGGGTCTGCAAGTGTGTGTGTGGGCATCACTATGCAAGCCCTTCCCCAGCAGAGACCCCGCGATTCAGGGTCTACCCTCCAGAACAACCCTAGCGCCAAAACACCACTTTCAGCTTTTTAGGACTCTGCTACATTCACCATCTGGCTCCTCAGGACAGGAGAGCTTGCGCTAGAAAGAGAATGTGTCATGAAACAGATTTGGGACCCTTTTTTTGTCTAAGCTGATCTAAGAACAACGTAGAAGGTTTGTGCACTGTAGAAGAGATGTGTATTTCAATAACATTTTCTGTGTAGCAGGTGTTTCTGATGGTTTCAACCATCTTGTTAGGGAGAGATGTGAGAAGAATATGTAAGTGCAAATCTCAGCAGGAAACAATCATGAGAAATCAATTGAGATTTTTGGCAAAATGTATATGAATAAAAGTATGAAAATATATTTAAAACTTATACAAACGTCTAATCTTGAAATTTGCTGTTTCATGAAAAAACAAAACACTTAGTTTTGCTGGTTTTCTATGAGAACTGATCTCACTGTGTGCTGAGTGCTTCAATGAGATGCTAGATACTTTTAGATGAGGAGATTTAAGAAATTCCTGAAGCAGCAAGCATCTTTTTCCTTGCTAGATTCAAGTCCCAGTTGATATTTTAACTAAGTAAATCTTACCTGAAGATAAGCTGAGGTCTTCTTTCTCACCAGCAAGGTGTTTGGATGTGAAATACGAGTTAGGGTACTACTTCAGCTTCTCTTCTGTAGATACTGAGTCTCCTACATTTCCTAGGGTAAGCTTTTGATTTACTGTTCTATCTAAAGTTAGAAAGGTGTGTTGTTATGAGTTTTTTGTTGTTTTTTCATTTGTTTGTTTGTTTTGGGGTTTTTGGTTTTGTTTGTTTTTTAATGTTTTTATTTCCCTGATGGGCCTTGGCTGTTTTACATCATTGGTATCTTCGCTTCGTCATCTAATAGGCCTGATCACTTCTGGTTATTGAGCAGTGTATGTAGGAGCTGCTTTGTCTGTGAAATTAGTTCTATAAGAAACATTAAGTCTGTTCTATGTTGGGGTGTTTTCACATGGCATATGGATTGTTCTTCTGTCTCGGCAGTTGTAGGGCCTTGTCTTTTATGGTAATTCCAAAGGGATTTTTTTTATGCCTTATGCAGCTACCTGGTGATAAATCTAAGATTGTAACAAATTGAGGCTGTCAGAGATGAAATAAAAGCACCTCCAAGGTAACCATTGGTCTGTATGAACAGTGTTTGCTTTTGAGTGACAGAGAATCAAGTTTTAAAAAATTTGAACCTCATAAGAAGTCTTGCCCAACTTTACTGCTTGTCTGATGTAAAAAGACTGGTTTTGGAAAAACTGGAGGAAGGGTGGCTGTTTCAGGGTAAAGGACACATTCCATTTTATGCACAACGTAAAGCACAGGCAACTTTTACCAGGTGTCCTCATAAAGTCAGTTGCATTTGGTATAATGTTAGGGCCACCAAAACCCACATTATGAAACACTGGCCTTCACTTTTGCACCTGAAAATAATATGTCTGAACAGCAATTATTCCTCATGCATGTAAAATTGTGGATATAAAAACTGCAGAGTGTGTCACTATGAAAATTATTTCTAAACACTTTATGCACTGAGTAGATGCTCCATAAAATTCATCTTATACAAAAGAAATAAATGCACAGGCTGTAAAGAAGTGTGCAGCAGAAATGCTTTTAATTGTAAATTTGTGTTTTTTCTGTGTTAAGGACAAAAGGTTTAAAGTAAAAAGCTATGCAAAAATCCCCACTTTGGAGAGCTGAGCAGCTGGTAGAAGGTACTCCCTGACAAAAGTGGCCGTACGGATCGTGTTATTACTATGAGTTTGTACAACTTTTATGACCATCGGAGAGCAAGAGTCTGAGGCCTGAAGATGCCAGATGGGTGAAGTATGTGTATGTGCCTGCAAGTCTCCAGAGTCTGACTTCTGTATGCAGAAGTCTCTGGCATGGGTCAGAGAATATAATAATTTTCTAACGTAATTAGTTTTTTATAGTGTCATGGGCATCTGAACATATTTCTGCAATTGCATTTAACCTTTTGGGTTTTGTTGTTTTTCTGTTGTTGTTTTTTGTTTGTTTGTTTTGTTTTTTAATATGGAACTTTAGCTTGAAGAAAGACTGAAATTATGCATAAAAATGAAGCAATAACTCATCAAATAATTAAGAATAGATTGAAAACTCCATTTCAAAGAGAAAATAATGTTAGAGCCTGCAATCAAACATTTAGAATATCTGCATTATTTTTACCTATGGTACGTGGAATTCATGTGTGGGAAATTGTTTTCAAACATTTCTACATGTCAAGTAATTATTTTTTGACCATTCTCCTTATGTATTCTTCATGAATGCATAAAACCTGGACCTTTCTTCCTATTTGAGGTTTACAAATGAAGCTTTATAATAACTAGCATGTTTTTAGTTTTCAGATTTGGAGTAAGAGATTTGGGGAGGAAAAAGTGCATGCAGTACATGGGAAATATTGCATAGCTGTTAAATGCAGACTTGTATTACAGCATGTAGTGTTTGCAGAATTTTCAGTAAACACTAAGTACCACTTATTGTGCAGTCAAAAGACATCTGACACTCAACTTTAAATGAGAAACCTGTAAGCTTGAAACAGTGAGAGGATGCTAAGGATTCTTGATCGTAGCATTTGATGGTCCAGTGGCTCCCACTTCTCAGGAAGTTTAAAATGTGGTGATGGCAAAATGTATTTAGCCTGAAAGATTTTTCAAGAAATGTTTTATTGCATTTTGAGGTCCCCCGGAGTGCAAATTTTTATTGTTATATATTAGTGATTATTAATGTGGATTTAATATGAGAAAGCTCTGCACATAATATAGGAACCCTCTAGAGAGGAAAAATATATATATTTCTGCAGGGAAATTTAGGTTGAGGGTACCTAAACCTTTGAGTTAAAAATATTATAACATTTTGATTTTTCTTGTGGTTGAAGTTTCCTAAATATAGAGGGAGGAATTTAGACAGTAAACAGCTCAAGGTGTATTTCCTTTACTTTTTTTTTTTTTCCAGTATGATATCTGCAACTTCTGAGATTATCTGCCTTTTTGATTCTTAGGCTGAGGGTACCTCAACCTAAATTGCCCTGCAGAAATACATATCTGCAAGAACAGAACCACACCATGGCATAACACCACTCAGTAAAAAAATATAAAATAAATTGCTAAATGGGATGGCTATAGTGGGTTGACAGTAACTTCTGTTGTAAGACTTCTTTTCTGTGAAACTCAGGCATTCTGTAAGGACACACTGTAAGGACATCCTGCCCCTCTGGCCCAGCTGAGCAGTGCCATAGGCTGGGGGGAGAGGGCGCTTGCTCCAAAGGATCCATGTGGCCCAGTCCTGGCTTGCAGCTGCCTTTTTTGAGTAGCCAACTGTTCCACCTCTGCATGTTTTCCCTATAGGTGGCTTCCCACTGACGGGAACCTTTCTTCACTTTTTATTGGTTTCTGACTCAGGTTTCTGACTTGTAATAATTTTACACTGAAGTAAGTTGTGTGTGTGACTTCTAATGACTGACGGCTGTTAAGATAGTATTGTTGTTAAAATTATTGCATGAGCTAGAAAGTGTTGAGTAATTTTTGTGCTATCCCTTTACTTCCATTTAATTGTAGTAGGTCACGTATCAAAACTTAGTCTTTATTTAAAAGTTTCTCTCTTCAGTGCCTGGTCTCATTTCAGCATGTGGGCTGTTTTGATAATGCAGACAGTTTTGTCATGCTGTTAAGTCAGAATGTGTAAAGTATGAATTACTGGCTGATAAAGCAATACCCACATACCTGTAATCAGTTAATAGGTAGGTATTGTTCGCAAACATTTCCTGACATAGATCTCCCATTTGAAGCATTTTTTTATACCCAGCTGTAGTTTCACAATTTTCATTTCTGGAGTGAGACACCCGCATTTTCCATTTTGTCTAATGATACAGTTTAATGCTGGTTTCTCACACAGAATAAGAGTTTAGGAATTTATCTGGCCAAGAACACGAGAGCTTTAGTTTCATTGAATTTTGAGGGTTGGTAATTCAGATTTTTGTCATCTGTGAGACATAAAAGATATTGACTAGCATAAATTGTATCTGATTCCCCTATCTTTTCTCTCTTCTTTCCAGTAACTGCTGGAAAAGACGGTAGCAGTAGGCTAGAAGTCAGCTAACATTTGGTGTTATATGCATTTTACTTCATCTTTTTTTGTTCCTTACTAAAATCAGGTGAAGAAGTTGTAAATCAAGCCTATTTAAAATTCCAAGTGTGCAGATCAGTGCAGGGAGTGCAGGCTTTTATTTTTGCTTTGTCAGACACCCTATTATTTTACACAATTGCTTGCAGTATTTGGGTAGTCATTTGGAAATTCTGTGTGACTTCTAAATTTGTTTCAGTATCACTAGTTGTAAAACTTCTGTCTTGCTCGTCACAGTTTTATGTTATTCAAAAACTTTAAACATGACCTGCTTCCAAAATGCAAAAGACCACGATGCCATTTAAGAGCGCACAATAAAAGTGTAGTTGGGCAGGTAAACCAGCAACATTTACAGCCCTAATAAACTCAGGAGAACACATTTGAGAGGCTGACACAGGTTTTATTGTATTGCACTAGGAATGTAATACTGTAATCCTTGCAGCAATTCCTCACTGTGAATCAGAATCACGATAAACAAACAGAAAGTAGACTTTTGGTAGTTTTGTGTGCCTTTTAATATTATTTGTTGAATATGAAACTTATAGTGGTCTAGATAGGCACAGATGCATAAAAGTACATTCCTATTATTAAAAAAAAAAAAATCCCTTATGGGTTCTAAAAACCAGATACTGGAGAAAGAAACTATTTTGCATGAGAAACTAATAGAAGGCTTTACATCTTTAAACTAGACAGTAATAAACTTTCCGATCATCTCAGAGCTCTGCACAAAAAAGTATAGTTTCTAAAATCCCATGAGTCCTTTTTCTGTGCAGCCAATGACAAATACAGTAATGTTGATACTACAAACGTTTTCACCATATTTCCTTATTCATAATCACTGTACATAACTATAATGACACAGAGATAAATACAAGCCGTTCTTGCTCAGAAACATAGAGGAAATTAATGAAGAATGAGGAAAAATCAATGCAACAAGAACAAAAAAGCAATTTACGGGAAGTGGATCCATTATGACAGGCCACACAATTTTATCTATCTTCATTTTACCAGGATCCATTCTTTCTTCCTACATGTGAATGTGTACTTACATGAAGACAATCCAAAGCATTTATACGAAGCATAGCCTAGTCTTAGTGAATTTGTTGCTTATACTATTTCTTTATAAGGATTTCTATTTTCTATTTAAAATTCAAACGCTGTCAAGCATCAAGATGTAAGTCGTATCACGTTACTACTAAATCATCCAGTTAGTTACTTACTGTCCAAATTAAAAGGATTAAACATAAAAGTTCACTGTTAAAAGAATGTGTTTCAGCTGAGAAAAGTAACGGTGTCAAGTTCAAGAATATTACTTTCCTCCACAAAAGACTGAAGTCCTGTTAGAAAATAATTATTACAAAAGGTGAATCAAAATTAGCTTATTTGAAAAGTGATGGATTCCTTTCTTTCCCCCCTACACAAAAAGGGGTAAACGTGTCAAGCAGCACCTTTGAGAGTCAATGGCAGCAACAGCTTTTTCACCCCCCTGTTGATTAACAGCATGATTTTATTGAAGCAGATGAAGGGAATCTTCAGTAATCCCTGAATCATCAGGGTAAGCAATAAGTAGAAATCAGGAAAAAACATTCCTTGATTTTTTTTTTTTTTTTTATGGCTGGTTGGATTTAGTTAGTTTCACAATATCCCATCTTCAGCAAATACTCATTACAATTAACACATAGCAATTGCTCTGTTACTGTTACATTAAAGATAGCAAGTATAACACATTTTTGTTAAGAAGTTTGTTATTGTGCCTTAAGCATTCCTGCTTATGAAGTACACTGTTACCCATGTTCCATCCTTCGTGGGACTGTACTCCTTTTTATTGATTGTTGCATCTAACAAAGCCATGAAAGCAGCTCAATTTTCTGCTTAAAACGAAGTGAATGGATCCCTGGCTGTTTATGATTGCGTGAACATGGAGTCAACATGGAACGAACTAACAGAGCAGAAAAATGCTTGCACAACTAATGCAGAATTCAGCTTCTGCAGTCTCACCAGTCCAGGTCTCAGAAAGTCTGAAGTTTGGGCCATAGTTGCGTTCTGGACTGTGACAGTTATTTTGATGCCTTAAATTCAGGATGTGATGTGACCCCAAAATCTAGACCTGAATTAAAGTAAGAACAACAAGAGCAGTAAATAGGGCCTGCAATAGTGAAGATGCAAAGGTATCATTTGACTTTGTATTGCGAAGTTAAGTAACCGTACCCCATTTTCAGGAACTGATAAAAGTGAGGCTCAGATGAGCCAAATATTTTGGTGCCCAAATACCATTAAGTGCTCTGACCGACATTTATGTACTGAATTCCTTTTAAAAATCTGACGTTTTGGCATAGCCGTAGTGATTATTATGTAAAGGCATAAATTTCCCTTGTGTTTTCTTTCCCTTTTTAGAAAGTAATGAACTGAATCAGCAGAGACATTCTCCAAGCCTAACAGTGCTCAGGATATACTTCTCTTTGTGTTTGCTAGAATTTAACAACCAGAAAGTGTGAACAGGGTAAAAAGTTAAGGAAAGAGTAATCATCAGGATACTAAGTTCATCATTTCTAGGTTACTCTGAAATAGATTTGCTTCTCGTTGAAGAAGTAGTTCAGAATGTAGATTGTATATTGAAGGGGCATATTGAAAGGATTTTATAAGCATGAAAACCGGTGAGAACCTACTCTAATTGGTCTGTGGTAGCATATTTCCAAGAAACTAGATTAGATATAATTATCTTGGGAGGTTAAGCAACCCTCTTATCCCCATTAGTGTACTTACATAATACGCATTTTAATAGCATCTCACAGTAAGGCTCCTGGTAAACCATAGGAGATATGCAGATTCCCAGTGTTGCCTTTTCTTTCTAAAAGGCTCAGAAGAGATATCAATATTCCTGGAAATAGGTCTTTGTTCCTTGTCCTTTTTTGACGTATCTCATTATTGGCAATTGTAATTTTCCCACTAGCTTGGCCTCAGGTATTGGTTGTTCTAAAGGAAGGAAAAAGGTGTTGTGAACAGCTGAGTGTTTTTCCCTGCCTTGCAAAAGATTACGCAGCTGATAATGGCTGGTCAGTCTGCTGGTAGAAATCAGCAGTAGGAGGAGAAGAACCATGATTTTATACTCTTTTTTCTTTTCTTTTTTTTTTCCCCTGTAGTGAAGGAAAGAGAGCTTCTGGGCAAAGCCTGATACGACTGGGAGAGGTATTGCATGTGTAAAGTCCCATGCTAATTGTAAAATGTCTGTATGATGTTACCATGTAAACTTTATTAGTAAAACAGCAGATTAGGTTTTGACATTCAAGAAACCCCTCATTAAATCCTGTGAATACAGCCCTTACTAGGTGTGTATTAAAAAGGAGGAGAGCATTTCTCCACGTACGCATCATGCCCCCATGAGTGCAATACTGTCAGAAATGTGTGAACTTCTTGAAATGTCTTTCAGTGGAAGATTATTTTTTTCTATTTTTATTTGTCTAGGTTTTAACACTGGCAGTTTTAGTGATATGACAAACATGAGGACTTTGCAAGTGCTATCTTCTTTTGTTTCACCTTTCTTGCTAGGATTTAATCTCCTCAGAAGCTTTTGTTTCTGGGTTGTTTTATTTTTTTTTTCATGTCTGAATCATTTTGAGGGATAGGCATCTGGAACAAATTTTCTTGTATAAAATAAGTGTACAAGAACCACTACCTGGCACCGAAATAAAAAATGGCATTCAAATTTGGAAATGTTTTGTTTGTGTTACACATTTTAGACTACACATTTTCCTGGCATTCTACTTTATGCTTACTGATATGGCCAATGACCAAAATAGTCATAAAGAGGCTGTTAGGATGAATCATGTCAGTGACCAGGAAGGACTAATAAAACCAGTTTTGATGTAAAAAGCAGCAACCACAAAACCCACAACCACAAAAAACCCACCCAAATGGTCTACATTTTGTAGTTAGCCCATTTCAGTAATTCCACAACAGCTTTGAGTGCTGATTTGAAAAGCGGTTCTTGGACATACAGTCTTCTATGGTGGGTTCTTCCAGTATGTATTCACCAGCTTAAAGATGGTTTCCTCCCCCACTGAGCTCTGTACAAGCTGAAGTTATTTTGAGCAGTCTGGATTGGCAGATGGTAAATCATTAATATTGATGCCTTTACAACTTGTGTGTTTGCAACTTCATGGATCCTTCTGGGGAGAAGTCCTGAAATCCAGGATCTTGATTATACCACGGTAATATTGACCGTTGTATCCATTATGGAATACTTATTCTTATTTAAGAAGCAGACAAACTCTTGCAGAGCTGAACTGAACCTTTAAAACCAGCTTGCTTTCTGTACTTTTCTGATAGATCGTAGTATAGACATGTACTATTGACAGCAATACCTATCGGTAGTATAGAATAGCTATCAATAATATAGAAGCTATAGTACTAGAAAATATAGAAGAATTGTATCGTGTCTATAACTTTGCTGTCAAGGGTTGTCCTCTTTAGATATACAGAATTGTATAAAAGTTAACCAAAGATGATGTGAGTCAACAAAAGTAATCCTCAAACGGGATTGCATGTGTTTTCACTTTGCCTAATTTCCATGTGAGGCCTGTGGGACCTTTTGTCTGGCAAAACACTGGATTTTTGTATTTAATTCCAAGTTGTGGCTTTTTTTTCCAAAAATGTTCAGATACTACAGTGGATCAATGTTTTCTGTGTTTGGAGCTACCGCATTTATTACTTCAGAACACAATACTTTTTGTGTGTGTTTGAAGCTCTCAGAAGACATTTCAAATAAAAATTTTGGGACACTGCTGCAAGGAGTTTAAGTGAACATTTCTTCCTTTGATTTCAGTATTTGCTTTGCTTTTACTACATTATATTTTACAAAAGGGAAGTTCTGTTTTGGTTGGTAGTTCCCCTGTTTCTTAGGGGATAAAGATGTTCTCCGTGACCACATTTAGATCAGAAACAGTGTAAGACATGATCTTAAGGAAATAAGACATTTACCAATGCATCTATTTTTATGAGGGTTTGGGGGTTTTGAAGGGCACGATGGAGATGTCAAAGATGTTAGGCAATTTAAGTAGTATTTTTGATAGTTTTGAATAATAATAAGATGAATTATTCATTTCTGGTGGACTGCATTTTTAGAAGAAGAGAAGGATATTGTGTGAAAGGCTAACATGATCCAAAGACTTTTTAAATAACAAACTTGTGTTTTTGAAGAGTTCATTTGTTGCCATATGTTTTGCTTTGTGTTTGAATGAATAAGCTACCTAGCAACCATAATGGTAATAATTTTGTTATCTAACATTTTTTGGTCGTCTTTAATTCCCTGACATTGATATCCATGACTGTGTGAAAGCAACATGGAATTATCCTATCTTGAATATAGAACATACAAAGCGTCATACAGAAATATCTGAAAATACTTTTCTGAACAGTTAAAACAGTTTAAAGTACTTGCTGTGCCTCTCAGTCAATTGCTTACCTTTTACTATGAGGTTGATATTGATGATGACGACTTTAGGCATATATGAACAGATGCACGAGTCCAACCTTGGAGCTTACCTATAATTGTTCTTACGTATATAGGGATGACTGCATTGATATATTTCCCATAGTGTTTTCCAGTCTGTACTTGCTCCCTCCCTTACCTGTTACCTATGATGCAATCACCTGTCACACAGTGATTTACTGTTATTTCACAAATCTCTCATTTCAGCCCCAAGTTTTGTGTTTTATTGGGCTGTAAGCTTATGTGGAGCACCACTGAGTTTTTCACTTGAAGACAGTTTCCTTATTTTTTGCTCCTGTTTAATTACTTTAAATTACACAGTTAAAACAGAAGGTGATACAAAGAAATAGGCTTGATTCTGGTCTTTGTGTGCTATTAGTATTTCTTTACTAAATTCCAGACACTTTCATCTGTGTGAAAAACAGTAGAATTGCAAAGGTATGAAGAGAGGGTATTCTGTAATGTGTTGGGGTTTTTGGATAACACATGAGAAGACAGGAGCTTCTTTTCAAAGCCTAGGCTGATTTGTCAGCAGTTGCATTTGGAAAATTTATGTGGTATTCGACATTTCATAGCAAACACTGAAAAAGTGTTTGCCATTTTTATTGCCACTAGTCAGAAACGAAATGCAGTATAACTGAACTTTGCACTACTTAACTATTTACTTCGTGATACTTAACTGAGCAGCTTTGCCATCTGAGTGTTTTCAGTAGTGGAATATCTCAAGAAGAGGAAGTAAGAGCTTAAAAAAAAATAAAATAAAAATCACTCTCACTGTAGGATTGGCTTGCGGCTGTCAGCATGCCAAATTTGAAACCAGATTGCAAGTTGTGGAGTGCATTACAGATCCTATTTTCAGCAATGTTCATCTACTGCTGAGAAAGTATTAAATAAATCCTGTGTGGAGAGCGATAGAGGAACACCGCGGAAGGCATCCACTAAATGTGATCACTAAGTGAAAATGCACACACCTCTTCAGTTTTGGACTAGTCAATTTTTGTATCTTCCTTCCTCTATTTCCTATCTTCTCCATTCCTTACAAAATGTTAGGTAACACATATTCACGCAGAACATGCTACAAATTTTATCAATCTGTAAATCATTGAACTATTACAATACACTTATAACTCTAGTATTTATAAACTTTTTGCCTTGAGGAAGTGGCTATACTGTTGCTAAAAGTGCCTGGAAAACAGGTTTCTTATAAGCTCTGGTTACTGTTTTTCTAAGTCCAAACTGTCATCTCACTGTGCAGTAACAGAAATGTTATATCTTTTTTCCCTTTGTTGTTGTGCTGTCCCCACCCAGAAGTTTGGGTTTCCTTCTTCTTAACATATATGTGGTCATAGTCATGAGCATATGAACAAGGGAGAAATAGGTCTGATCTTATATACTGTTCCTGACCATTCCCGATTCTTTTACAGATGGGTCTCTTGGCAAAGTATTTATTTTCCAGACCAGATTTCAACTTGCTCTTCATTTCAAATTTAAGTTTCTCCTCACCAAAGATGTGCTTTCCTGATGAATCTCACCCTCCCTCCACTGGCTTTGAATTTGTTCAAAAATATACCGCCAGAAACTGCATTTCATTACTTCAGGATTTTAAAACTTGAGTTAAAGGTTTTCAAGAGAATGGTGGGCAGAAATTGAGTATTAGCTCGAAAGGTAAATGCTTCAAATAATCAAGACTGCCTCAAAGAGCAAGAAATTTACAATTAAATGCTTTCTAAATTGTGGGTTTTAGCTAATAATTTTGCTATGACACTGGCATCACACAAGAGGTGTTATATTTTTAGTATATTTAAATTACTAGCTGGATAGAATGTTGATTTCTGATCTTTTGGTTTTCAGAGACTCTCAAACAATATTATGACACATAAAATGGATGTTTCTTCTACTATTTAGAATGTTATGCCAGTGCCATGCTTACTACTGTGTATTTGCTTCCAGACCTTTTATAAAGAGAGGTTTACCATACTTCAGTCTTGTGGTTGTAGTGGAAAGAATATGGAAGTCTTTGTTCAGAAGTGTGTTCAGGCAAGAAATTTAGTGTTGTAATAACATTGTAATAAAAGTTCCTTCAAATTCTTTAATATGAATTACATAAATACAATTTTTTACTTTGTTAAAATCCTTGATTCTTCAAATATTGTTCAAATGAGGCAATGAGCTAATGATTTGCATTATAAGAGGGAGGCCAAGTAACTTTTTTTAATCAGCGTTATCTACTTTCGATATCTGAGGTGAGGAAGGTGTGTCAAATGGGAGGCTATCAAGATGAGTTATTAATTTCTAACCTATGTTAATAGAAATGCTTATTCACACAAAAATTAATGTATTTGTTTCACGCCTGGAAAGATTTTGTGTTAGAAAATAAATTCGTCTTAAAGTGAGCTGAATGAATGACAGGGGAAGGTACGTTTATATGGGCATATTAGTCTGTTTTGAGAAAAATGATCCTCTCCTCAGAAGATTATAATATATGGTATTATTTGTTCATTACCGAAAAAATATTAAACCATGGATGTACTGTTTCAGATATCAGTTGTTGATTGTTCTTTTTGGTGGGGTTTTGGTTTTGTTTTGGTAGTACAGAACCCTAAACTTCCTTAAAGATTATGTGATATTAGATGTCTTTAAAAGTTTTTGAAGCTAGAGACTGTTCGGGTTGGTTACTGTCTTTATTTCTCTTGGTAAGCTGAAGAAAATTCTTGACAAACTTTATCGTGTGGTTTTGGTTCAGTGTTTTTTGGTTTGTTTGGTTTTTTTTAAATTTCTGAAGCAGATGTTTGTCTTCTATGTGAGACATAAATTGTAGGATGTGGTAGAGGTGATGAAGTTTACACTTTTCGTAGCCTTCAAAAGTTATTGTAAAATCACCAGCTGTGTTCCCCTGAGTTTATCACTCAAATGCCCTACTCACATGATCCTTGAAATTCTGGGAATGACAGATTTAATTGAGTCAGTTCTCAAACCAAATAATATAGATTTGCTTAATTAGGTGAAACATAATCTTGAAATATGATATTTCTTTTTTTTTTTTTTTCAAACTCTTAGAAACCCTTTTTAAGTGCCTAAGCCCATATGTTCCTCATGCTGTGCAAAACTGTTCAGAGGGAACAAAGCCAGTTAAAAATTCAGGGATCTAGGGGAAATAGATAACTGAGGAAGATGCATAATATTAAGGGTTTGCACCAAGATTTCAATCTAGAATTCAGGATTAATAGGAATTCAAAGCCACAAAGCTTTAAATTTCTATTGCTGACTGGAGGATTCCTGACAGCTCAGGTCAGATCTCTTAGCGACACCTTGCAAACCGGCAAGGACAAAGCTGTTGGGCAAAATGAAACCACAAGTCTACCAGCCCCCTTAAGGCTTTATAGATTACCTACAGGATTGCCTTAGCCTCCTGAATATGGTAGGAGTGGAAAGATACGAATGTTATTGTCAGGTGTTGTCAGGCAGTTTTTATTCTCCTTCCTTGCAGTATAAATACCGTGCGTTGCAGAGGTGAAAAACAAAATAACATCACATATCTATGAAAGACCTCACAAATAAAGTTTTATAGGTGTCAGAAGTTTAAAATGAATGCTTTAACATTAATGAAAATGCCATTAAAGGATAAATGCTAATATATTTTTTTTTTCCAATAAAAGGGCCAAAGAGAGAGAATACTTGAGGGAGGAAATTTTCCTTCCTAATTCTCAGTCTATCCAGCCCCGGTAAAGGTCGCTCATTGCATAAATCCTGGAGAAGTACTTATCAGAAGCATTTTCCCTTAAAAGGTGTACAGGATTGGAAAGAAGTAGACATCTAAGTTTCACAAGAATCAGAAGAATAAAAGAAGTTTAATTCTGAGCTGTCACCTAAATGATTTTCGTGAAGTTGTAAAACTAATTTATGCAAACTTTGGCAAGTAGAAATCAGTTCTTCATTGTCTGCAATAATGGCAAACCCAGCTAATATGTTGCCAGGGCATAACAGAATTTGACCTGCAGAGAACTAGTAATCTCATCTTCACTCAAACTGATTCATACAGGAATGCTTGAGAATCCTTTCACAAAATTTTATGGTGCCCCAAGTGTCAGGCGAGTTTTGCTCAGGCGCGGTGTGGCCCCAGCTGGCTTCAGGTGTTCATGCTGTGGCTTTGCTTGCAAAGCTTCGCAGGCTGTGGCCGCTGGGAAGGACAATGCTCACGTGGCTTTTCAGAAGTCAGCTTGGATGCGGACTTGCTTAATAACAATTTCACACCTAAACTGCTTCTAGCCCCATAACCCATATGGCTGTAGTCATATTTATACGTCAGCAAAAAAAAAAAGCGTTCAGAGCCAGGCTGTCTCTGCACAAGGACCGACTCTGTGACTACATCAGAGACATGACTAATTTGAAACCTGTATGGTTAATGACATGTGGATAATGGAGAGTTTTCTGTGTGTTTACTAATGGTATAGTAGAACCTATGAGGAAATTAAAAGTCATTTTTTGAAGAAGGATCTGGACAGTACAGTAAACATGGTTTCATGTTCTTTTTTTTCTCCTCTCTCTTTTAAGTGATTATTTTCCACTGTGTGTATGGAATAATGCAAGGAAAAACAGTACGTGACCTAGAACTAATGAGGTTATTGTGCACGTATACCAGGCTGTTATAGTTTGGGTGTTTTTTCAACTTATTGTTTGATTTGTCAGCTTCAGTGACTTCCTTCAAGTGATACTTCCTAATTTTCAAAATTGAAAGACCATAGTGTAAAACCTTGAAGCTATCTTCTTTGCACAATAGAAATAGTTCATTTATTCCTGTCTACTGTTGCTCAACCGAGACGTGTTTTTGCCCAACACCGAACTTGACCTACTGCTCACAATTACTTAAATATATTTTTGGGAAGCTATGCCCTAAAGTTCTTTGAGAGTCAAGGTAAATAATAATTTCTCATCTTTGTTTATTATACTGTTGACTTTCCACCAAGAACCGTAAGGGATCAAAGCAGCAGGATTTGCCTGTATAGGATTCTACCCATTCTTCCCTATTACTGCATGGTTATCTGTGTCATTTTAGATTTAGCTCATTCTGAAGGTGCTTGCCTTAAAATGCTAAAGACCATTACTGGTGTTTTTTCTAAAGGTAGTCACAGCACTAGTTGCTTAGGCAACCAACAGTTCTTACGTGAAGCCAAAGAGTCGAGACCAGGTTTCATCTCAGTGTGAGTACTAACAAACCAAAACTATACTGTGCAGAATAATTTAAAAATTACTTACAGCTTTTGTTCATTATGAATATAGTTATGCTTCACTATTAGCAAACAGTACTGTGAAGCTAACTTATCTCAAATGTTCAAAGCTAATTAAAACAATTTTCTGTTAATCTGAGATTCCCCATTATAAAACAAACAGTAAGCATAGTTTATGGGTATCTTAATTTATGCTTGTTGGAAGCTAGATTTTGCAATATAAATATTTAGATATACTCAATCTTCAGAATTAGGTTAAGCATATGTCCGAAATCTAGATTTGTGACAATAGCTCTGTGATGATGTATTGTACAATGTTTTTATCATAATTGTTTCATTAGCAATGTATGGTTCATCAATTTTCAATAAATGATTAGTTCAAAATCTACTAGAGAGGTTTTTTGTGGTAGCTATCGGTTATTCTGTAAGTAGCTTAGAAATATTTAAAAGATCCTAATAGGTTTCCTCCAAGAACTATTGTTCTTAACTAAACAGTCACAAAGCAGAGGATAGAGAAACAGCAAAAAGGTCAGTGGGGCACAGTTACTAGCAATAAGAGTCTACCTGTCTTGCTTGTCACCTACCAAGCAGTCTTAGTTTGGTTCTGGCTAATTGACACAAATTGGGAAATTGACCTGCTGCTTCATTTTCCGAAGAATATTTAACATCCTTACCTGCTGCTTGATGACTGAAGGTGAGAAATGAATTATTCTGTACAAATATAGACTGAATGATGAGTCTAAACTCTTAGCAGGGACTCTAAATTGATGCTGTGCTGGGAATTCTATGGATTGTTTTCTGTTCTTTATCTTGAAAGAGCAAGATTTAAATTCTGGAACACAGAATTCCCACTACTATATATGAATTACTTACTGATAGAAATTTTATTTCAGATATCTTTCCTCCTAAGAGGAGGGACAAAAGTGAGTGAGCATAAAGCATTTAATGTTTTGGATAGTAGCCTATTTAGTAGAACTATTTTGTTCTACTGCTGTATGTTTTACACTGTGAGCCTGTGATACCTTTCTGATGACCTGATAAATTGCCTGGACCTATTAGTGGTTGTCAATACAGTAAGTCCATATAGTGTCGTCTTAACATTTAATTAGATTTATATAATCAGCATCCCCTGACATTACTGTGGCAACAGTACTGGAGAAGACCCTAATTAGTAAATTCCCATAGTGCTTAAAGGGTGCGCTTGGCATTTTTCTTCTCTGTACATTTTGATTATTTTACCAGTCTCTGAATATGAAAAAATGTACGTTCTAGTACTTTTTTTTTGTAGTGTGGGAACAGTTAGTGGCAAGCAAAGGAAATGTGTAATTTTCACACTTTTGATAGCATGTCTCTTCGTACTTGTACTGAGCTTGCATGAAGCAAAACATATTTTAATTCCCAGTGTTGTTTCTATTTCAGGGTTTTTTTTGATACTCTTGTAACTTTAAGGACTATATGGTGCCTTCTGTAAAACTTTAAAAAGTATTCCTTCTGTAGTAGAGCTATTGCTCTGCGGAAAAGCAAATTTGAGCTGGCACTTTCATTCTACACTGCCACTCGTGTGGGCTTTTTACTTGGTGGGAAACGAACTTTCTGGGATGAAATTTTGCATATATGTTAACAGAAAGATGTATTTATTTCTGTCTTATGATGGAACTTTAATTTAAATGTCATTTAAAAAAATAAAGAGGTCAAGAATTAAAACTATGTCTGTTTTGCTTGATGATGTGATCTTAGATATCAGGCAGAGGTGTATTCTTAGTGCAAAGGTACTTTCTTTACAATGCAGGAAACGTAAGACACATAAAATGCATAATATTAATCTGTATTAACAACAACTGCTAACACTAAGCAAACTGCAATCCCATGGGTTGTCAGTAAAGACTTAAGTAAATATGTACACAGGGAATCAATATATTCTGTGTCTGAGAACAGTCTGTTCCTTCCTGAGGACAGCACGTCGTAGCCCTTTGTTGGCATAGATAAATGGGTTGTCATTCTAAACATACTGGCACGTGTCCTCTGTCAGCCTGGGGAGGTCCTCATCCTTCAAAATGTGACATAGCTTCCGCACAAACACAAGATTAACAGACTGTCCTTCATTTCTTAAATCGACCATAAAGATTTGCAAAGTGGATTAATGAGCCCTTAAACATGCCCATGGAAGTTCAAATCTAAGACAGTGCCCAAAGACCATGGTCATGTTGGGCAATAAGATTCCTCTTCCTGGTGCTTTGCTTTATTATATTCTCTGTGCACATTTCATTTCCCCATTTTTCACATCACAGTTGAGTGTGGTTGACCCCACTGTTTGAGTATCTTCCCTGTGCTTTACTATTTGTCTTTCCCTTATTCCTATCCACTTCCACCTGATTATCAGGGGTCTGACCTGGATTTGCTATACCCCAGATATTGCGAAAGCTGAGGGAGGGACTGGGATCTTCATTTTTCACTTGGAGTCTTTTGAAATAACTATTTCCAGTAGCAATAACAAGCCAACCTGTATGTAATTATTTTCACCAGTATATTTTCTTTTTCCCCTCAAAGCTTCTTGAAATGCTCCTTAGTTTTGCGGGTGGCTGCCTGCAGTTAAATACAACTTTTACTTTCAAAGTTAGTTTCTCTGTTTCGCTTTCTAAATAAGTGTTAAAATTCAGCGTGTGCCAGCTATCTACATATCCTTTTGCATTCATCTGTTTTCCATTGTTTCATGTTTCCTGAGGCAAACTTGCTTTCTGTGGAGCTATATACAGAGAAAGGCTGCTTAATAAAATCTCATCTGTTGAGCTAGTACTTGGCAAGTGTGTTTTCAGTTCACTCGTGCATTTGAGGAAAAGAGAATGGAATGGCATTGGGAAATAGGGTACTTGTGCCAATTAGTTCGTTGAGACTTGTAGCATGGCATATATTTCAGAATTGTAAATAAGTCTCCTGATAATGTAGTAAAAATTGGTTTGTTCAAGTTACATGGATCTGTAGATGTGCTTACTAAATTTTGTAATGTATTGGTTCTAGCAGCTTGCCAGAATTTTCTTGGTGACATTTTATTTAACTCTTTCAACAAACATTCCTAGTTTTAATTGATTTTTCTGAAGAGAATAAAACCAGTAGTGCTAGAATGAAGGTTACTTGCTTTCTTCAAATGAGAGAGCGCCTCTCTCACAAGGCTGTGATTAGAGACGTGTATATATATGAAAATACAAGGTATAATGGAGAGCTACAAGTGTCAAAGTACTACAAACCTTAATTAAACCTTAAAGAGATAAAAATGTCTGAAGTCAGCGTAAAATGTGTAAATTCTAAATGAATAAAATTTGAACTTCAAGGAACTGGGCAGCTAAAGAAAGGAGGCATAACCTATGTACCAGCTCACAAGCCTGGTACACGTATGTATTTTTATGAAGGAGAAATGTTATATATTTTAGTGATTGGAACAAAAACGTTACATAGATTGGTGCTGAAGGCAGAAGAAGCCAGAATTGGTAATCGAAGAGGCAGAAATTTTCAGAAAACAGGGAAAAAAAAATAGTGCATTGGGAAAAAGAGCTGAAAAAACAGCAGCCAGGGGAAGTCTGTGCACAGAAGAGACTATGTCAGTGCATTATGTTGCCTGTCACGGCTGTGGAAGGCTTCGATTCTAGATCTTCTTGAATCAAAAGACATGATTACCCTTGAGGAGGAATTTAATGCAGGTCATCAATGGTATCAGGTATCTTTGGAAGCTAAGGCTTGTCTCTGTTACACCTCACCTGTAGAAATGAGAGAACAGCACATTCATCTCACAGAGATGGTGAGAAAACAAACTATTCAAAACTATGGGGTGCTTAGGTATTATGAGTCGTGGACACACTAAATACATGAAGACAACTCATTAAATGACACTGCAGAGCTACTCAAGTAAGCACTGAGCTTATCTGAGAGGCCATGTGACTGCTTAAGGAGGTCTCACACCACCCTGCAATAGTTCTCACGAGGGCAAGACTTACGGCTTAGCCATGGAGCTGCTCTTCGGTATAGCAGTTAAACAGCTTTTGGAACGGGGCCTTTGTACAGGAACGCACGGTGTTACATAGCTGTGCCGGGTCACGTCCCACAGCTGCCATGGGTATCTCTGCACCACGCTATACTGCCTGCTTTTGTCTCGACTTCAGCGCCAGTGTTCAGTGTAGCCTAAAAGAAAGCAGTATGGCTGGTAGCAAAGTCGGAGGAGGTTGTAACTGCAAGTTGACATGCTTCGGGGAATTGTCAGAGGCAGAGGACAAACATTCTGGGTGGTACAGGATGAGACTTAGCTGCCTGAGCTGCTGCACCACGGCCGCGGCAGGGTTGTAAATCTTTGTGTGTAAATCTTTGCGTCGTTCACCCAGTCGCTAAAGGGAGCCAGGGAGCAATGCTGTGCCATCGAGCATTGTGTTTGTCTTCTCCTGTACACTCTAGATCTCCTCAGATCTCCTCAAGATCTCAGTTTTATAAGTTTATGATATTTTGTCAGTATCCTTGCTAATATCTTCTTTTGTTGAGGTTTTTTGAAAATACTTGCAAGGGGCTGGATACCTATTTTGCACTTAGAAGAGAGAAACTGATGCTGTGCCTTGATTTACGCTTCAGTTAGCAAACACAACAAATACTAAATTTTTTATTTTTTTAAAGGTTTGGAAAGAATAGCGTATTTTAGATGTGATGTGTATATGATCTGCGTGAATCTTAGCTTACTGGCAGCCACAAGTGTTGTGCTTATGATAACTACATATACTGTATTGTTTGCATCTCCCAAAGAAGGAAAAATCAGTATTCTCTATGGAAAATAATTAATAAATCATTATGGCCTGCTATAATGTTTTTATTTTTGTTCAGCTGTCAGTACCGTTAGTCATTTGCCCTCATTTTCTATTAGATCATTTTATAAAACATTATTGTTTTGTTTCTGGCTCCTTATTTTTATTTTTAATAAATAATGTTTGTAAGGAATTTGCTCCTGATTAGTGAGCAATACTGTCATATCCACCAATTCAAATTTGGAGGTATCCTGTGACTGATGAATAGTCATGAAATAGTTTATTTGAATGCTAGTTGACAGAAAACTTAGAGTCACCTCTGGAAACTCTGGTGTACCTATTTTCTTGTTAACAATTACAGACTTGAAATCAGTTAAAGAAAGTAAAATTTTAGATTCTTTTGGAAGCTACTTATTAAAAAACTTATGAAAGTTAAGTTGTATGCATTATAATAAAATTCTGCTAAATATTTTGAAGACGGCTTATGTTGTCATAAAAGATTAACTGGGTATACTGTCTATTAAGTTGATATAAGAGCCAAATTAGGTTTCATGAAAACTTGTAACAGATCTGCTGAAGACAGAAAATTCCTTTCTAACATGTGTTAAATAAGACCATTAAATAGCTGTTACCACTAAACTAACTGAAATATACTATTGCAAATAATCCTTTTTCATACCTCCACCTTGTGATATATATTATGAAGATCGTGACTTAAGATCTGACCTCTGCTGGGAGGAAATCACAACAGATGGCCTATTCAGGGTTTTTCAGGATAAACGGATTCCGGTTATTTAAGTTATAAATAATTACTGGCCTACTGGCCTAATGCTGCAATTACTGTTAACAGCTTAAATAACCAGTCCCTTACATAAGTAAAGTATATGTTAACCTAAAAGCTAATAATTATGTGAATAAACTTCTGAATAATTATACCGTGATATTTTTCAACTGCAAGTTCTAGAAAACAAATACAAAAATGGGCCTCAGAAGTGAATGCCTAGGTACAAAATAAATATTTATTTAAATGGGGTTCTCATTAGACATTAATAATTATGGTGGCATAATTATTGGAAGCAATTATTCTTGTTGCTCTGGCTGCTGTCAAAAAGTAAATCAGGAAATATTTGGAGAAATAAAGTAGGGAAAAAAAGAATTGAAGGATTACGTATCCCTTCTAGTTTTTATGTTTGTAGTTAACTTAATGAAATAAATAGAAATGTTTTTCTGAATAGATAATGAATCTGGAGAGGTGCCAGAAGATTGGGTAAATATTAGTATGGCACTCGAAACAGAAATTAGTGGGTTTCTTAAGAGTGTCTTCAAATAGTTTCAAATCAAGCCTGAACCTAATTTATTATAGGGCTTTTTTAAAAATGAGGCAAACCAGGAAAACCTAATTAATATGACAGAAATATAATTTTAAAGTGTTAACCTACTACTCACTATTGGATGAGCATTTATTTAATGGTAGTGCTTTTATACCATGGTTGTTTGGGAAATAAAGCAGAAATAGTCAAAACAAATAATGAAACACACTTGTACATACACCGCTTAAGCACTGTGAATTAAAAAAAATCGACAATAATATATAACCACGTTCTCTCTTGTTCTTAAAGAGTCAGCAGAGAATAAATGCAGGAAATATGCTGGGTGTAATGGACTTAATTATTATTCTCAAGTTTTTATTGAAAAAAAAAATAATTCTATTTCATCTTGCTTCTATATAGAAAATGATCCTACTGGAATTTTGTTGGGGTGCAGTGATTGCATTCCTGCCATTCTGATGTTACCCTAAAAGAGATTCTGAAAACTGTCTGAAATTATGTAAGAAAAATTTAAGAGACCAGCAAAGATAAGGTAGCAGCGACCTTCTGATATAGTCTGTCCTGTAATAGAGTTGTTACAGGTAGCATTATGAAGCGCAATAGTATCTAAGCAACGGGATATGTCTTTATTTCCAGCACTGATGACCATCGTCTAGTTTAAGTGCTATATGACAGACCTATCACAGGAGCAGTAACCAAACTGCTCACAAACACGAAGTTTCTGTGTTTAGGGTTGTCAAAGGAGAGGATGGTTTATGACTACCCAGAACATTGTATTTGACAGAAGAACTTCTGTTAAAAATACTGCTCTGTCACAGGGGAGATACTTCTTCCGTTAGACCAAGCATGGTCAAGCGTGTGTGTACTTCTGGCACTTCAGTGAAATGTGATTTAATGTGATTTTCCTTTTGTTCTTAAAAGTAAATTTAAATTCAGTATTAATTATCCATCCTTTGAAACAGGACTGTTGAGCGGTTAAATTATGTCTTTCAGATATCTAACCTTTATTGGATTAAAGAAAAGAAGCTACTTATGTCTTCATCTTTGTATTTTACTTAGTGAGCTCTGCCTGATTCAAAGTGGTTTAATCTTACACCATAAATATACCCTTCTTCTCTAAATAAACCACATAAGAATGAGGAGAAGCTTTGCGAGAGAGACTTTTCCTTTTACATATGCAGAACAAAGTCTGTTAAGGACTTCGTTTAGCGTCTTATGCCCCCTGCATTTGGATAACTGCATGCATAACTTAGTTAATGCTTTACCTTCTAGTGGATTTTTTTCCGTGTTACACTTTCTGCTCTTTCTGTGGCCTCCCTGAAGAATTTCCAGTATGATTTTCCAGTGCTCAGTATGATTTCAACATGTGCACTTACCAGTCATGCCTTTATTGTTGATTGAATCTTCGGTTTAAGCTGCCTGGCAATCATGCACAGTTAAATGCAAACTCACAAAGCAAAAACATGCACTTTGTTCTTGTTCTTAAATATGTGTTTGTTTCAAGACCGTTCTCCTTTCTACTTGGGAGTCTGGAATTTATGTGGAGAGATCCTGAGGGAAGGATTAGGCACCCTTTCGTCACTCACCTGTAGGCAGGAACATACCAGGAGCACAGACTGTTGCATTGCTTTTGAAAGCTCCGAGTACTCATTCTAACCTTGGATGAGTGAAGGTAAAAAGTAAAGTAAAAAGTAAAAAAAAAAAGTAGAATTAAACTCTGCATAGGCAAATACAGATTCGGCAGTATCAACATGTGTAAAGATTATAATTATTTTTAAATATTAAATCAGTAGCCATAAATATACATTTCTCCTCCTAATTTCTCAACACTTTCTTCTTGTACTTATCAAATATGGAAAGAGTAGAATTACAATGCTAAAAATTTAGCAGCAGGGAAAAAAAAAATGTTCTGCTTTCTCTAAAGAGCCTTGAATGATTTAAAATCGCTTTCTGCTTTACACAAGAGATACTTTTGATTGTAAAAAATAAAAAAATAAATATATGTATGACTATAAAGACAAACGTACCCACAATTTTTGTATTTTTAGTAAACCAAAAGACTATTTTCTTTGAAAGCTTTGGGAAGATTTCTTGTCACTCTTTGAGTGTAGTGGTTATGGAGTGGTTAGACAAAGCAATGTTAGCTGCACTAATTTTGTACCAGTCATCTTAAATTGATTTATTTTCAATGATTAAAATGTTTTAAATAATGAGTGAAATTTGGATCCTTAGTTATGACAAAAAGGAATCAGCATCTTGAAGGGCTAAGGACAACTTAAAATACATATTGGCGGTGTAACAGAAAAGAGCAAAACATAGGTTGGCTTTAGTTGGAAATAATGATATGGTTAATTATGGTACAGGAGCATCAAAGTAGCCACTTTATAGTCTCTGAAAACTGATTGGATAATAAAGGTAGTAATTTAAGCAGATGCTGTAGTTGACACTTTGCAGGCTTAAACAATTGAAGCAAGTTCTAGAAAACTTGATTACAATAAAACTTCTAATGCTCTAAGAGGGGTGCTGATACTGTGGTTATACTTTTAAGAGGTGCTGAAGGGACACATTTGGTAAGCATAACTAAGTTAAATGACAACTCTGTTTTGTCTTTACAGCTAGGGAAATGCATTTACTTGTGCATAATTGGGTTTGCTCTTCAATTAGTGCACTAGAAGCACTTCTGAAATCAGTCATTAATAAATATGAGACCATGTTTGAATTCAGATTCCTACATCCACTTAATGCAGGGGAGCTTGGTTGTGTATATGCAGTAGCTATACAAGAAAACTGGTATCTTGATCAGTACTGTAATTCTTGGTGTCAACTAAGTAATTTGTGGACAAGTGTACTTGTTTTTTATTGGTCTCTGCCTTTTTTTAATGAGGCTAGCACATTAGGTATATATTCTAGCTAATTGCTGCAGGTATCAGTCAGGAACATTTTACTAGCTTGATGGCCTTTGAAGCTACTGACGCTGCAAGTTATGTTAATTAAACGCTGGACTCATCTGTTTCTTACAAAATTACTCCTCAGTTTGGAGGGGCAGGTGGCCCTTTTTGATGAAGAAGTTTTTACTGACAGTTATCAAATTTGTAGGTGGAAACTAATTTTTTCCACCCTGACATTAAAGAGCTACCAGTGAGTTGTACTGGAATGGAATATTTTACAGCTATTGGCATGATCACATATATTCTAATAAGACTTTCTCTTTTTTTTTTTTTGTTAATAGAGAGATAATTTTCAAAATTGAGGTTGAGCTTCTTATGTGTAAACATAGAGAGTTAGAGCCATTATGGTGTTACGTTATGGCTAGACTGAACTGTTCTCATGAAACACTGCAGTCGTAGGATAATATTGACTCGCTGGTTGAGAAAAGCCTATGGCTCGCTTGTGACGCAAAAATAGCACAAGCTATCAGAGCTTTCTAGTGCATCCATCCCATGAATTTATGTTTGTTTTCAAATTAGAATAATTGATTGGAAGTCACAGCTTGATAAGACTTACACAAGGAACAACAGGGACTGTATTTCTCTTAACAGAGCTCAGCAGTTGAAGGCTATTTGCATTTCAATATTCCTGCAGCTCTATTCATGGAATATTTTGATGATCTGCCAAGTCATGCAGTGTGTTTAGTTGCTGGACAAATACCATCACTTTGATTGCTGTTGGGAATCTTCGAACAAAATTATTTAGCTTAGATAAGGAACAGTATGTTTTGTGTTCAGTTTCCAGCTGTTCTATGGTAGCTGTTAGATGCTAGTAAGGACTGAAAAAGCATAACCTTCTCATGTGCTTCATCTTAATTCAGCCTTTGTTGAGGCCTTTCTTACCCAAATCTAATTATATTCCTGAATTAAGCTTACCGAGTGATTGATCACTTAGTGAGGGGTGATGGTGGTGTCACTCTTTGTAAGGGTCGCCTTGCAGATCCCTGGAGGGCTGTTGCCGCAGGTAAATGGCACGCGTTGATCTTGGGCATACACTCTGCAGTACATTTGTGGCTCAGGTAGACTCTATGGACCTCTAAACTAACATGTGTTTAAAAGGTTGTAAAACTTTGAGAATCTAGACTTCTTGCCAGCTGACATTATAGAAGTTCTGCTGGAAATTGTTAAAATGCCATATACCTGTCTAGACTGTGTAGAAACTCATAATGTAATGACTTCAAGTAGTTACCTTTGTCATACTGAACTACAGTTGTTGCCTGGGGTTTATGGTTCTTTGTCAGTTCTAAGTACCAGGAGTATCCAGCTGTGCAGAGTAATTTTGTAGAATATTCCCTAGACTAAGATATTTTTTCATTTCATCTGTGATCAAACCCAAACTGTGTAGTATTACACGTTGTATGCTTATATGGGATGTGTAGAATTGTATTCTCAGGTTGAATTGGCTTATAGCCGCCCCAAATGTGAGGACTACGTGACTCTAGAGATGGTGCAGTTTGCATTACTTCTCTCCATTAAACACATCTCTGGAAGAATTCACTGTATACTGAAACATGAAGCAATGAAGGTTCTTTTTGGCTGAAAGTTTAATTGAAAATTTGGTAGACAATCAGAAACAAAGAAAGTAGCTTGACACACAAAGCTATATGAAAATACTAGCTTAAAATAATGGTAAGATAATAATTCATAAGCAGTAATAAAATATTAGAAAGGGTCTTCAGTGAAGACCTGAAGTTTTCCCTCTTACTAAGGGATCAAGAGCATGATGGTTCGCAAGGAAGCTTCAGATAACTACTCACGTGAGCAGCTGCTCATCAGTAGGTGTAGCAGACTTTTAATCTGGCCTTAGAGCTCTAGGAACTTGGGAGTCATATGTTTTATTCCTAGGGTATCTTTTCAACCATTTATCTTATACTAGGTTAATTTTATTGCCTTTGCAAAAACATGTTTCTTCTTACTCTTCGCTGGGTAAAAAACTGGCTGGATGGCCGTGCCCAGAGAGTGGTGGTAAATGGAGTTAAATCCAATTGGTGTCCAGTCACAAGTGGTGTCCCCCAGGGTTCGGTGCTGGGGCCGGTTCTCTTTAATATCTTTATCAATGATCTGGATGAAGGGATCGAATGCACCCTCAGTAAGTTCGCAGATGACACTAAACTGGGCGGGCGTGTTGATCTGCTTGAGGGTAGGTTGGCTCTGCAGAGGGATCTGGACAGGCTGGACCGATGGGCTGTGACCAATGGTATGAGGTTCAACAAGGCCAAGTGCCGGGTCCTGCACTTGGGTCACAACAACCCCATGCAGCGCTACAGGATTGGGGCAGAATGGCTTGAAAGCAGCTCGACAGAAAAGGACTTGGGAGTGTTGGTTGACAGCCGGCTGAATATGAGCCAGCAGTGTGCCCAGGTGGCCAAGAAGGCCAACAGCATCCTGGCCTGTATCAGGAACAGTGTGGTGAGCCGGACTAGGGAAGTGATCATCCCCCTGTACTCGGCACTGGTGAGGCCCCACCTCGAGTACTGCGTTCAGTTTTGGGCCCCTCGCTACAAGAGGGACATTGAGGTGTTGGAGCGTGTCCAGAGAAGGGCTACAAAGCTGGTGAGGGGCCTGGAGGACAAACCTTATGAGGAACGACTGAGGGAGCTGGGGTTGTTTAGCCTGGAGAAGAGGAGGCTGAGGGGAGACCTTATCACCCTCTACAACTACCTGAAAGGAGGTTGTAGAGAGATGGGGGCTGACCTCTTCTCCCTGGTGACAAGTGATAGGACGAGGGGAAACGGGTTCAAGTTACGTCAGGGGAGGTTTAGATTAGATATTAGGAGACATTTTTTCACTGAAAGGGTTATTAAACATTGGAATAGGCTGCCCAGGGAGGTGGTGGATTCACCATCTCTGGAGGTGTTTAAAAAAAGGGTAGATGGGGCACTGAGGGACATGGTTTAGAAGTGGCTCTTGTCAGGGTAGGCTAAAGGTTGGACTCGATGATCTTAAAGGTCCCTTCCAACCTCAACAATTCTATGATTCTATGATTCTATGTTTGTGTGTATTCCGTTCAGAGAAGGAAGTGTGAGAGTGAGCATTTTGATGTTTTTGTTTGTTTGTTTTTTCAGTAGTAGAAAGACTGGATATTCTTGTGGGAGGATGGTCATGGAGTCTTCCATCTGACCAATGTCCTGGAGAGAAGTATCTTTTAAATATTATTTTAAAATCGGAGTGAAGACTTTCTTAAAAGTTATATGCTTTTTTTTTTTCCCAAGTTCATACTCTTTATTCAGGGAAGAACCAAAGCAATAAAGGGCTCCCCAGCAGTGAGCTGCTCCAGCTGAACATGTAGCTTTATTGTTCATGGTGTGCATTCAGAGAAACAGTGAAGTCTGGGATCTTTTCAGACATAGCAAGCCAAAAATTTATACATACATTCCTCTGGGCTGTAATCTTCATATAGTATTCTTCTGGGGAAAACTGGGGAAAATAAATATTCTTACATTTATTCCAATTACGCGTTTTGTGGGGATTTTTAAAATTTTTTTAGGATTTTTTATTTCCTCTTGCCAGCATTAATCTCTAGTTTCCAGGCATCTGCACAAAAAATGCAAAGCAATAACTTACTGATTGTGAGAGAATGCTGTTCAGCAGTCCTAACAAATTAAATCTGCTCATAAGTGCTGCGTGTAGTGAAATGTTTTACTGGTTGTTTTTACCAAAATGGAGAACCACTTCCCCAGAGCTGTTCGTCTCTCTACGAAGGTTCAAGTGGCAGGAAAGATTGGCTCAATGTCTTTCTGACAAACTTCACTTGGTAGCCGTAAAGCAAGTGGTACCTCTTTGCCCAGCCCCAAGTGCAGTCAAAAACAGAGCAGCAGCAGCAGCAGCAGCTCATCCCTTTTCATCCAGTTTAATAGAGTTGATCGGTGTTGTACCTGATACAACTCCCCTCTTCTGCTTGTAAACTCCACTTAACTGGGCAATAGGTGAGAACCACCATCACGGCTTCCAGAGCAGCAGAAACAAATGGTTTGTGTCATTTTAAAAAGTCTAAACAATATTGAAATACTTTCTGCCTGAAATTTTGAATGAAAAACAGAAAATTCCAGAGACATCAGAATAGTTTCAAAAAGACATTTTACTTTCTCAGAAGATTTTATGTGCTCCCATTTAAAAAGCAGGGGAACAGGATGGAGACTGGTTTAGTTAGAAGTCAGACTCCACTGTTGTTTCAGTCCTGCTTAGTTGATGAATAGTGTTTCAGCACAAATGATGTAGAAATTACCTAGAATTTGCAGTAGAAGACTGAAAAAATAAAAATTGTGATTGATTGTCTCATATTGCAGAGGAGGACAAGTGCGTATGCTTGTCCTCTGATACTTCTGCTGATTCTCCAGTTTTACTTATAAGTACTTCATTAAATGCTGGATATACATGAAAAGCATTTAAAAGCTGGATTCATTTTTTATATCTGTGTACAGGTGTTTAAATGCATGAGCTGTTCGCTGGTACTTTAGTCTCAAAAACAATCAGTTTGGTAGATGCATTCACAAAAACAAGGAAAAAAAAGTCTTGTAGGGCTTGCAAGGGAGTGGATGCTCTGGTCCAGTGGAAATCAGAGCTGCTGCTAAGTTGGTGACAATGAGTTTAGTCAGCGCTTCAGTTAGATTTCTCATTGTGAAGCCTTTGCTGGGTTGTACCCATGCCCTGTACTCAGTTCTTGAAAGTCTACAACTGAAACCTTTTATTATGGAAAAAAGGATTTGACTCCGCAGTAAACATATTGCGTGGCAGTCTTCATGTTATTAATGCTTTACTGGCATATACTTTCTTTTATCTCATGTTAAGATTTCAAGAGACTGAAAAATTAATAAGAATCAGTTCACCCGTAGACTCATTCATCTAATCATCTCCAGTGCAATAAAGCAAGCTAAGGCTAGTTTCCACTTATTGCTTACTGTCAGTTCCGTGAGGTTGTGTGGAGAAATGCAGTTTTGTCCTGTACAGCTTTGTGCTTTGAGAATTACATATTGATGGTAAGTGCAGAAACACTAGAGCAGTAGTTATTCAAAATGGGGCCGTAGTTTGTCAGAATCAGAACCTGGGAAGAAGAAAACCTGCTGTAAACACAGGCATGTCTTGTGTCCTGCATGGAGATGCATTGCAGAAAAAATAAACCTACTTTACAAGTACCTAATAATCAATCACATTAAATAGGTGCTACTTTATCTGTAAGGTCTTTAGCATTATTGTATGTTCCAGATCTATTCAGTCTAGTGCTAACATTGTTTAGAGTACAGGGCACTCAATCTGGTAGGTTAATCTTTTTGGGGTTTGTGTTTCATGATATTACAGAATAACATGTTTTAAATAAAAAAAGAAATATTAAAATACTTAAGGTTTCTTACACTTAAAAACCTTACTTGTGCTGTATTTCCAGACTGTGTTATCGTGGCTTAAAAAGTATTTTATTATTCTTACAAACTAAAAATTGCTCCACGTGCAACTAATAGTGGGCATGTGGCATTTATTGCTGGTGTGTGTACATTACTTTTTGCTATTTACAATACATCCTAGTGTAACACTTCAAGACAAGCCAGGTATTCTGCTGTATGTGGGCATGAGTATGTACATGCTTGTGTGTTTTCACACCGCTGATTTGTATTTAATATCTGCTACTGTTTTAGGGCTATTTCTAGTTGTTTCATGGAATGTGTGGTATTGCATCCAAATGTTATATGGTTTTAGGAATGGTGCCAGTCTCTCCGTTATTTTGTAGTAAAATTCCTTTAAAATAACACTTTTTTAATTAAAGTGACAGCTTGAGAAAGATTTAACGTGGAGAGAAGGCACTGAACTTTCTGACACTGAAATAGTATTAATGCATGTAAGGTGTGCTCAAAGTGCATGGTTCCTTTCTAACCTGCATGGTGTAACCCTTCGGCATACTTTAAATAAACATGTTCTTCTAAAAATATGTTTATTAACTTGTTTAGATATAACTTAAAAGCTGTTTTTAAAGGCATGCATCCAGAGACATACACGCAATAAATTCAAAGTGTCAATGTTTCAGGGAATCTAAATTATTTTCAGAATTTCAGAAATTGAGAAGGGATAAGTGGAAGGAGAAAATGTTGGGCTGGTGCCAAGCGATAGCTCGTAACCCTCACAGACTTCCAAACAGCACAAGAACACCCGAGGTCTCAGGTGATGCTTCACATAACTCTACTTTGGTGAGTGAAAAGTTGCATTTCATGACGGTGGCATGCTCAGATGAACTTCAGAGGTCTTAAATTTATTTTTAAAAATGTAGTGTTTGCCATTGATTGCATTACCTCAGTGTGTGAAACCCTTTGATATTGTAGCTGTTTACTCTTTCCATGTGCTATTTTTTCATCTTTTATGTTATGCATGGTCCATTCTGACTTGCATGCTGTGTCTATAAATCAGTATTGATGTTTTGTGAATGATAAAGTCCTTTAAGCTGGAAATGTCCTAATATGGATTACTTACGGTGTTTGTGATCTTAATCAATGCAGTGGCATTTGGTCCCCGTTGAATACAGCTGGACATTTTCTAAAGGTATCTTGTTTGCTCTTTGTTCCTGCCTGTAACAGGAACAAAGTATAGCACTTGTGTTAGACAGCTCAATTTTAAAATTATCTTCATATATTTAACATGATGCTGCAAGCAGCGGTTGAGTTTCTGCATGCAAAAAGCCATTGATAGTAGATATTAAGGCAATGTAAACTTGACAGTTTACATAGTGGAGTTATTGTGCATTGTATGAAGTTGAATAAAGTGACTCATTGACGAGAATTTTAATTCTGCAGTTTTTGCTCATTCAAATAAATGCATTACATCAGTAGACATCCCCAGGTGAGTAAGAACTGATACTTGAATGTAAAGGCTTCAGACTGTTTTTCTTGTTTTTCTTCAACTGTATTGACATTTTCAGACTACAGCAAAACTGATTATTTGAAACATATTCCGTTAAATATGCCGGGTCCAATTTCATTATTAAGTTTAAAATAGGCACAACATTTTCCTATCTAGAAGCGTGAGGTGTCAGGAAGTACTGCCCTCCAGTAATTGTTGAAACATGGACGTGATGACATCTAAGCTATGAAAAATTGTTTATAACCACTGTAGTATTCCAAAGAGTGTGAGGAGAGTTATAGACGAAGACGCTTGAAATTTGTTGAAGTTCTATTGAAAAAAGCTCCTACTTAATGTGGCAAAATTATCTTGTTCAGTGGTAGACTATATAGGTTATATAGAATGTAAGTTTCTGCTAAGGAAGCAAACACAAAAAGCCAGCACTGAAAGTCACAAATTTTATGGTTTACTTAATGTCCTAGATTCTTATTATTATTATAGCTCACTTTCATTTGGAATTCTTTTATTTCAGAGAAATAAAAGAAAATTAAAAAGCAATGAGTCATGAAAGAAGGATTTCCAAGTATATTATCCCCATATTTAATTACTATTACTATTTTCTTTTTAAATTTTATTTAATTACTATTAATGTTTAGGTGTTGCTAGTAATAGGTGGTAGCTGTTAAGGAATTTAGATATGTGCAAATTTGCATGTTTTGATTTCTGCTTGACTGCTAGTCAACATTTAAGTCAGTTTGATACTTCAGAGATAAGCGTTCCAGTCTACCAGATGGGACTTAGAAATGATGAACTGGGAATATAGTTCATAACAGTTGAACCAGTAGTGCTAGCATGTTTTAACATTATTAATATTAAAACTTGTTCAAAAATAAGACTGCTGCTTAGTTGATGAAGTGCATAAGAAAACCAGGCATATAAACAGCTGAGGAAGATACTGTGTGTCCTTTAACGTTGTGAGTGGCTACAGAACAGTAATCTTCACAACAGGAAATAAAACAATATCTCTTGAGGCCTGTCAAGCTTTCCTCTTCATTTTCTTTGCTTCCAGCTCTCTCAGCCATTACTCTTTCTATCCCCCACTTCTGAATTAAATGACATTCAGTATAAGCTTTTGCTGGCAATGTCTTTCCAACTTGGGGGCTGTAGGCTGAAAAACCTCATTTTCATTCTGAACATTTTGAAACTGAAATCTTGTTTCAAATCAGTTTGGATTTTGCTTAGTAGTCTTAGCCTTTTAAAGCTGAAAAATTTTCCATCTGGTCTTCAGTGAAGATACAGACTTTAGCAGTGGAAAATGAAAAATAATGAAACAGCAGAAAGTAAAGAATATAACAAATTATTTTTGTAAGAGTACAAAGCCACTTCCCGTGACATATTCAAGTCCTCAATTTCCAGTGCCTTGCATTTCCTCTGTGGACCTGGTTCCCTTCGTAGGGGTTTATTTGGTCTGTCCTGTGAGCACAGCTGTGGTAGGAAGACACAACTCTCTGCTTCCTTAGACTGTGGATGGCAAGTCTGGCTTTGGTGGGAAGCAAACTGGAATGTACACTGCACTTTTTTTTTTCCATCTCTGCCATGTGCTTTTTGTGTACAGTTTGTGTACAGATTCAGTAAAATATCTTCTGTATTTTCAGAACTTCAGCTAAGGCTTTTCAAAATAAACTTTCCTTTCCCTTTAAAAATGAACCCTCGAAGTGGTTATTTCACAATGCCACTTTCCCAAAGGTGGATGATCTGAAAATTGCAAGTACGCCTTATTAATTTTTATGAACAGAAATATTTTTCTCTCTTAGTGAAAGAAGGAGGGAAGCTTGTGGAGTAGGAAGCAGGTTACGATCATTTCCAAATTGCTTTTTTCATTAAGCAAGTAAATTGAATACTGAACAGCAGTGCAGGAAAAAATAAAAAAGAAATTAACTCATAAAAACACTGTAATAAATTTAAAGCATTTAATAAAATCAGTTATATAATTTCATTTTATTTGGTTTTTTTTGTTGTTGATGTTAAGATGTTGTACCTTCATCCAAATCAAAAAATTCTGAAATATTTCAGCAAAACTCAAATAAATAGTATTGGAAACATTTTTCCGTTATTATTTTCAACTTACTTATAATATTATCCGCAGGCTTTATCACCTTTGTCTACTTTATTTAAAGATTAAAACCTTTGTGTTCAATTTCAGGTGGAACTCTAGCTTCTTCCTTAATTGAAAACAATCCAGATCTTGAAAGCTCATAATTTTATGCAATAGTATTTACAGTTTTTTCACTTCTGAAAGTCTAGTGGATACAATTGAAAACATACAGTTTCAAATTCTTTCTTCATGAGTCACTTGTCTCTGTACTGACAGTGTCTATGTATACTGTGATTCTGTAAGCATACGTATGTATGTATGGTTAGTTCCAATGATTTTGATGGGAATACATAAATATGTATTAACATTGATTAAGCAATTTGACTAGAAGCAGTTCTGTGTCTTCCTATCTTTGCTCAGTGTCTAGTGTTTCTTGGGGTCCTAATTCAGGACTTGAGCATTATCACAATCTATGTTCTTAATAGCTATGTATAGGCTGTTCTGCATAGGGCAAAGACTGGTCTTTGATTCAGTGCATCATGTTAAACACATGAAGCTAATGGGACATGAGCACATACTAATGCTGAATTGTAGTCATTAGCACATACTACTTTTTCCTGTTATATTCCTCACTAGAATTATGGTTGAATATATGTGGAAGTATAGTCATGTGAGTAACTAGATAATTTATGTTTATATATGCAAATGAAATTTAGAAGTCATTTCAAATGATCAGGCATCTAATTTGAGTCTAAGGAAGGATTTTTTTTTTATACTAAATGATACCATCTGCTTCTCAAAGAGAAAGTAAAATGTGTTTATGAATTATCTGTTTGACAAAGACAGATTCCATGGTGCCACGTCTAATCTACAGATGTTGACTGAGCAAGTTAATAGTAGTTAGTGGTCATTCTAAAATATAATTAAACAATGGAAAATGGTTTTGTTGTGGTTTAACCCCGTCAGGCAGCTCAGCCCCACACAGCCGCTCGCTCACTCCCCCTCAGTGGGATAGAGGAGAGAAGAAGAGGGGCAAAGTGAGAAAAATCGCAGGTTAAGGTAAAGACATTTTAACAGGTAAAGCAAAAGGTGTGCACACAAGCAAAGCAAAACAAGGATGTCATTCACTCCTTCCCATCAACAGGCAGGTGTTCAGCCACCTCCAGGAAAGCAGGGTAGGTTACTTAGGAAGACAAATGCCATCACTTTGAACGTTTCCGCTTCCTCCTTCTTTTCCCCAGCCTTTTTTTGCTGAGCATGACATCAAATGGTATAGAATATCCCTTTGGTCAGTTGGGGTCAGCTGTCCTGGCTGTGTCACCTCCCAACTTCTTGTGCACCCCCAGCCCACTGGATCAGGCAGCCTGAGAAGCAGAAAGGGCCTTGATGTAAACCCAGCTCAGCAATAACTAAAATGTCCCTGTGTTATCAACACTGTTTTCATCACAAATCCAAAACACAGAACTATATAAGCTACTATGAAGAAATTTAACGCTATCCCAGCCAATAGCAGTACGGGTTTTCCTCCAGTGATGATAAACTGGGAAGCTGTGCTTTAGCTGTAAGTTCTGCTAACTATATGAAAGTTCTGAACAGTGTAGGAATGATTTATCACTAGATGATTCTTAAAGGTCCTGTCCAACCCAAACCATTCCATGATTCTGTGATCTTTATCTCAAGCCCAAAACTCCAAAAAAACCCCTCCAGAACAAGAAAGATCTCTTGATTTGAGCTTGAAGTGTTTGCCTGATTTTCATCAAGGGAGTGTAATTCCTTGCTGAAAATCCTGTGAAATTGGATCCATCTAGGTTTCCTTGACAGTGGAAGGTTGTTATCCAAGAGGGGTTGAGGGGATCTGTGTTTTAATTTTTTGTAAGAAAATTGTGTAGTTTAATACTCAAAAACTAGATGTAAATGAGAAAAGAGTAATTAGCTTTGAATATAGAGTTGGTTTCATCTGAATTATCTTCTTATTTGCATAAATATTAAGTAGACTTTATTAATTAGGCTGCAGAACCAGCTAGGAAATCCACAATACTATACCTACAAAATTCTCTATTAGACATTGATTTTGTAAATTTAGTAGCAACTTCAATATAGTAGCCAAACAATGTGTATATGTGAATCAAACTGTGGAAGAGAGAGATTCTACAGAGAAATGTAATTTCAAAAGAGGCAGATTTATTCACCAGGTATAATAAATGATATGCTGTTTAAACCTGCTCTTAGTCTGTACTTCCAGAAGAATAAAAGTAGAGCTTGGTGCAGCATGTTTGATTACGCATTGAAAAATGGAACTGTTGAGAATATAACCTTTTGTGGTTCAGGCGTACTGCTCCTGGCTTCTGTGTCAAGTATCTTATGGAATAATATATGAGGTCTGAATAAATTTTCTGGGGGGGAGAGGAGGTTCCTAAATATCTCATGGTCTCTGGTGGTACTTATCTCAGCTGGGCCACTTCCCTCTGTTCTTCTGGTGCTGAGTTCTGTCCTTAGTGACTGGGTTTTTCTGTTTACTTCTCATGGACATAGTGAAACTTCTGCAGCATTTCAGTTAAAGCCAGCATTTGTTCTGATATTCTTGGGCTAAAATTCTTGTTGCCGTTGTTCATAGAATCACAGAATCGTTTGGGTTGGAAGGGACCTTTAAAGGTCATCTAGTTCCACCCCCCTGCAATGAGGAGGAACATCTTCAACTAGGTCAGGTTGCTCAGAGACCTGGAATGTTTTCAGGGATGGCACAATTCACGGTGCTTCTTGATTCACCTCACCTGTTGTTCTTTCCTCAGATGCTCTAAGGCCTTGTGAGAAGAAATTTAATTAGATGCATGTTCATTTTTAGCATTTTACACCAAGTTACTTTTTAGCTTTTTATTCAGTAAGTCCCTCAGTATCTATTAATGTTCAGCTACGGAAACTTTTCCTTGTGATGTAGATGTTCCACACAGGGCTCATCCTTCTGCACAATGCTGCATGCTCCCCCACAGGGCGATTGTTTTAACTATTTATCGCTTTCCAATTTACAGGGTCAGCCTAAGCTGTCAGTGGCCTCAGTAGCCATGCCACTTCAGGCCAATCTTATTGATTTTTCCTTGTATTTAAAGGCAATTAGCAGTCGTTACCTGGGTTACCATCACCTTCTGGCTTCTCACCACAGATGTGTTATAGGGATGTAAGGTAGTTAAGAGTTCATTTGCGTGTTTCTTTTCTGTGCATATGTAAACGATTAGAGCAGGGTAGATGTAGGACAAAGCTTTTGGGTAAGTCTCCCCCAGTGCTCAGTTTCTTCCTCGGTGCATACCAGCGTCATTTAATAATTTAAGGGCAGGGCAGATGTGGTCACATTTTTACTTATTTGACCAGTGATTTCAGTTAGGCTTCCCCTGTGACAGGCTTAAAACGACAGTCCTCATTTAAATCATTTTCGTTTCACTTGTAAAAAGAATGACGTATTTCCTGACCAAAAATGGAGGCCACGCAGAAAATTACTGTTACTTTGCATTTGCAGAAGCAACAATAACTTAAATGTTAGAGAAAAAAAAATAAAGCTTACCTGAATGCTGGCTTCTATGTGAGATGATGATGATTATTATTATTATTAATGTTTTATTTAGCTTTATAACTTACGTGATATTTATGTTTTCTAGGTGTTAGTTGTCCATATTTACAGATATCAGTGGAATTTATAAGAAATTATTTTCTGTAGATCAAATTACTATAAGAAGATATTGACGATATATATTTGTTAAATATCTCTGTAACTTAATAGATTGTATTCAATCCTTTATTCTTTCCCCCAAATATTTCATGCATCCTTTTTTCTCATAGCAACCTGAGTTCACAAGATTGGTTCAAATCTATTTCATATAAATTATTCATAATTTGTTTCTTTTTTGTATTGTTGAAGCTGCCTCGTTAGTCTGTTTCACTTAGGAAAAAGGGGCACCTTTTGAGTGTAGTATTTAAAATGTATTAACTTTTTTTAGTTTTGGAGAGAAGGGTTATGTCTCAGTACATTAGAATTCTTCATGTAACTTTTGACTGAAAGCTCAAGAATTATTTATCTAGCAATTTTCAATATATCCATAAAAGTCTTAGATTTAGTTCAAAGTGTGCAAAGCTCCAGGTTGTATGATGTAGGTTTATAGATACTGAAACAAAGAGGGGATTACCAGATCGCCATTCAGCTTCTATCTGGAAAATGAGTTCTAGAAAATGAGAAAATCAGACAGGGACAAGTAATTAACCTAAGTTTTTTATAAGGTGAAACGGGTTATTCTCATTTTAGCTCGGCGAAGCCTTCAGTCCCATCGTTAACTGAACACCTGCACTGTAATGGGGAAGGCAAGATGACAGGAAGCATCAAAGAAATGTCTGTGCTCATTCATTTATTGCCAGAGCAAGGAAAAGCTATGAAAGCACATCGTGTTAAGAAGAAAAAAAAAGGACGAAGAAAAAAAAAAAGTAGTGGTAGAAGATGATTCTGCAACTTTGTCTTTTAAAAATCTCATGGTAATACTAAATAAATTCCATTGCAACTTTACATAGTACTCCATTTCTGAGGATCCATATTTTTCAATTTTTTTTTTTTTTTCAGTTTAATACTACTTGAATTACAGGATCCAGAAACAGTTTTAGGATAAGCTCTCTACTGTGCTGACTACTATGGTCTGTGCCACTCAGTTCTGTAAACAGGAATGTGTATGCAGAACTTGCTTGAAGAGTCTATACTGATACCATTTGCATGCTTAGAGTGAAGTATGTGTGTATAAGTTTGTAAAGCATTGGTAGAAAAGGGTTAGAATAAGGATTTCCCTTTTTTATGTATATATATAATATTTTTTTCTTTCCTACTAGTTTTCTCCCTGATAGTTTAAATTGTGCCTAATCACATAAGTTTGTGCAGTTTCTGCAACGGGATTCATTCTCACTGCTAAGTGGTTAACAAAGTAATTATTACCTCAAAATATACTCCAAAATACTGCAAAAAATATTCTTAAGAGGAAAATGGGGTTGTATGTGCATGCATAGAAACCTTTTCATGCATTCACATTAGTACCTAAGTCTTGCTAAGAAGAAGAAAGTACTAAAGTACAGGGAGCTGTATGTCTCCCTAAATACATCCCTAACGTATTCCGCTACCTTATCCTCAGAAAGAGTCTTCCCAACGCTACAAATGATTTGGTGTTGGTTTTCGGTGCTGTGTTCCGCCCAGCCTGCGGGCTGGTTTTCCTGCAGCATAATGAGCCTGCCCGTATCGTGACTGTCTTGTGAACACCTGCCTCGTACGGGGAGTTTGAGGAGTCATTGCAGTTCTCTGTGGCTCTTCCTTTTATCTAAGAGTGACATGCTGCAGCCCAGAAGATTAAGCAGGGCCTCTTGAAATCTGCAGCATGTATGAGTTTCCCTTTTTATAAGATTTTCGTGGAACACTGAGCTAGGAGAGGAGAGCTAGGGGGAGAAATCAGATCTTCAAACAAAACTTAACCTTTGTAAGCGGATTCTTCCAAAAATATTCGGTGGGAAGATTCTGAAATCTAATGTTATCACTCTGTTTTCCAGTTGGCAGCGTTGCTGAATACTTGTGATTGCAACTGCAATTGTGGTGTCCCCTTTACAACAAAGAACAATAACAGAAAGTGCTGGAGTGATGAACTGAAGCAGAAAAGAATCGTAATTATTGTGTAGGTTAAAGCGCTGACTTGCATTTTATCTAACACACGTAACTATTTTTATCTATGTTTATCTATGATAACTATGTTTATCTATCACACGTAACTTTGTGAAAGCCGCTTCTACTTTGTGATTTCAGTCTCATTAATGTGAACTAACGATAACATTCAGGATAAAATTTCACTTACAATTGTAAGGTGCTTAAATACTGTAGAGACGAAGTTGTTAGACTTATCCTGGTTGCTAGTGGAAGAATTAAATTAATTTGGAAAATTAGTACAAAGGAGGAAGAAGAAATAGGGCAGAAGACCTAGTGGCTTTCTGGAGATGAATCAACAGACAGGCTGAGGTTTAGCGTTCGTTCCACAGGAGATGGAGATAACAGCATGAACCAGGTGCCCTGCTGCAGTTTGAGAGGTGTTACTTCAGATCTTGGTCCAGATTTGTAGGAAATGCCCGTTTTATCAATTTATTTAAAAATGGGTACGTGGTTGAAGATGACCGTGTGTGGATGCTGATCATATTGCTTCTGTCGACTCTGTTGACTGTGAATGAAAACTGCCTGTGACCTCATTAGGCTAATTACATCTGGAGTTAATCTTTTATTCCCTCCCCCTTGTCCTTTCATGAAGTATGAGATGAGAGTAAATAGGATGAGATTAAGAAGGGAAAATTTAGACTGAAGAACATATTCTTGACAATGAAATGTCTTAGGCTGCTATATGATTTTTGTATTGAAGGTTACAGGAACACCTTGTCTGTGATCCTTGAAATCTGGAACGGAAACATTTGCACACAATATTTGTATTAGTTTTTTTCCTGCCCCTGACTTTCTGCGCGTGTAGTTTTTTTCCTGTTGTAGAATAAATACAACCAAGCTTTTCTTGCCCTGGTAATCCTTTTATAAAGTCAATGGTATGAAAGGTACAACTTCTGTACTAGTTCAGTTGACCTGACTAATTTGTCTAATCATTAAGCATTGATTTAATAGAAGTGTTCAGATTTCATGTTTTGTGAAGATCTATGTAGTGGTAAAGTGTCTGTTTTCTATATCTGTGCCTCTTATTTCAAATTTTTTTCTTTTTCAGTCTGCACTGACAGCAACAATATTTACTTGTTAGCCATGTAGGTTGTAATTTATATAATTGAGTTACTGTTTTTCATAAGGTATTGTAAATAGGACCTTATGTTTGACTCACATTAAGAAGAGAGGCACCAAATGTAGGCATGCTTTTAGCATTTTTATACACTACAGTTAAACACTAGTTCTTTCATAATGGATGAGGGAGAAAAATACTGTCTTTTTTTTTTTTTGCTGTGCCTTTTTTTCTCTTTTCTGTTATTTTGGAGAAATAGAATTTTATGACATACAACATAACCATGATCTGGCAGAAAAAGAGGAAAAGCATAACAAAAATTTATTTCACAGATGTTTCAATACTACAAAGATGAGGTCTTGTTTGCCATTTATTGTCGATTTATGCAGAAATGATACTCACATTTTGAGAGGCGTTTGTTATTCTTAGTTTTAATATGGCATTTGTTTAATGTACAAGAATTATATTTTAAGTTGCACCGAGGTATGCTGACACACATAGTCTACATTGTTATTTTTCAGGCTGTAAGTGCATTGTTCTAGCAATACGTAAAGGTGATATTAAATGTATTGTGAGTTTTATTACTAAATTGGAATGCTGCACTTTTTTTTGATGCTGTGAGAGAGAAGGAGGATTTTCATCTTACACAGATGTTTGGGTTTTTTTTCACTTGAAGGACATAGAAGATTGTATTTATTCAATGCAATCCCATTTTACTCTTCCTGGATATAATTTGGCTCCCTCACAGTGTCTTCAGGTCTCAGGCGCAAGAAATCAGTACTCCGTCAGTCAGTCCATGATTAGCATTTTCAGTATAAACATTGGAAGAAATATGTAAGGGTAATGTGTAAATAAGGGGGAAAGGCGTGTTGTGGAAGCAAAACTGATTGTAGAAAAAGTTCATTTATTGATTTGGCCATTAATCTGAACTTGTGGTTTCCCTAGACAAAGAAACCCCCCAAAAGAAACAAAAGAAAAATCTCCAAATCTGAAGTACCTGCAGACTCACTGCTCCTTGTATTTCACAGAGAAGTCGTTGAGTACAGGCTCTGCCTAGTCTATGTTTGAGGGCAGGTAGAATAAATTTTTGCGTAGTGAAATGTATATTAATGAGATCACTGAACCAGGAGACATGTTGATGTTGGTCCATCCAATGAACTCAAACGCACTGTAGATGAAGACCGCAGAGGCACTACAGATGTTTCCGAGGGCTCTCAAAGTGCTCTGTTGATAATGTGGAAACCTGGGGCGTCAAAACCATGTACTCACACTTTGCGTTTAGTGGGGAAATATAATTTTACCTGTTCAGATTTAGGCATATACTCTTCTTGGTAAGTGACGCTAATTTAGACTACAGTATTTCCTGATGCTGAAATAATTGAATTTATTTTTTTATTATGGAAACCTGAGTTTATTTAGTCATGTTGGATGTTTGTTTTCTCTGGGTAATATTATTTCAGAATGTGCTAATTGCTTCTTGTAATCTTTGTAATCTATAAATATTAATGCTCGTGAAGTGTTAATAACAGCTGATAAAAACGAAATGCAGAAAAATGAGCAATTCAATTAATCAATTTAAACTGATTTCATAACTGCATAGATAATTACTAAATTGTCAAAACATCAATAATGATGCCTGCCGAACTACAGTAGTATGAGGTATTTTGAATATTTTATACAGACGACTAAGTATGACTTCCCTTCAGTTTCTTTGCTGTTGTGGGTTAAGGCCTTTTAGTTTAAAACGGAGATCACAAAATCCTGAAGATCTCCACTTGTGGACAGCCAATTCAGGGTATTCATGTCATTTTTTTTAAAGAGGTGCTGATCTGCCAGTAACTTTAAATGGCTAATGATGCTCCCTATTTATTTAGTTTGTGCCTAATGGGCACAAACTTGAGCATAGGAAGTTCCACCTAAACATGAGGAGGAACTTCTTTACTCTGAGGGTGGCAGAGCACTGGCACAGGCTGCCCAGAGAGGTGGTGGAGTCTCCGTCTCTGGAGACATTCAAAACCCACCTGGACGTGTTCCTGTGTAACCTGCTCTAGGTGACCCTGCTCTGGCAGGGGGGTTGGACTAGATGATCTCCAGAGGTCCCTTCCAACCCTATGATTCTATGATTCTATGATTCTATGATTCTATCTCTGAAAATCCTGTTCTGTAGTCTAAGAGGACTTTTGAAAAGTGTGAACCTAAAGTTTGCTTTTAAATAATTATTTTTGGATTTCAATAAAAATGGGCTGACTTTCAGAGGAACCAATTGAAATTATATGCTTAGAATATATGAAATGATGCATCTCAGAGGTTGGTGATTTATGAAAGTGTGATTTTAAGGTCCAAGGTCTCATTCAGATAGCATCAGAAAATCTGCCATTACTGAAATCTTGCCATAACCAAGGTTCTATACTGCCGGGAATTGTTTTAAATAATGACAGGATGATTCAGGCAGATTTTTTTTTCTTCATTATGTTTAGTTCTCCATAGAGGGAAGAGAAAATGAAATGATGGAGAATGGAAAAAATAATAGGATAAAAGTAAATTCTGTATAAATACAGATGTCAGCTCCACTTTGATTAGTAACTTGTACAACTGTGAGTTCACTTGTTCTCAAAAAGAAAAAAAAGTTCATTTTCTTCTAAATACTTTTTATATCATACCATATTCACAGTTCAGCTTGGTTTATATATTGAGCAATATTGATGGGTGATAGCAACGGCAAGGCCAAATATTCACTATGTTGACACTTCCAACTAAATGCATTTTTTGAAGCGTTCTGTGGGAGCCTACCCTTTTAACATGCAAACACCTTTTAAATACACTGTAAAAAAATTGGAGACATCCATCGTTAATCTGCTATTTTTGAAGATCTGTTCTAAGGAAACTTTATCTGAGTTTATACGTGCACCACCGTTGACAGGAACCACAAATAGTCATCTTGCTTCTGATTTCTGTACTTGATTCATGGGATCATTAATTTTTTCTGCTTGATCTTAATGTTTTTATTTCTTTCTAAACATAGAGATAGAGAACATACAGTATAATTAATGTAAAAGTGTTTCTTGGAAAAGCTTTTTCCCATGGCTCTGAAGAAGTGATTAAAAGGTAAAGAATTCTGTGAAGTGTAACAGTAAAACTTTGCTTTAATGCTGCAAGTGACAGAAAAGCTTTTTGTTTAACATATGCAAAAAGCTTTCATGTGATACATGTCTACACATAGGACTGAATCAAGAAATGCAAACTCTAGTGCCAATCCTGAAATTACGGTCTATTTTTTCTTTTAAAAAAGTCTTTTAAGAGGAGCTTTCATATCAAGTTTGGATAGGAAAGAATTTCAGCAATATTTGAGAAATCCACTTTTGTGACATAAAGTGACTGAGCTATGTTACTGTTTTCTATTTCCTTGTTCAGGTGTTCTTGGGTGGTGTTTTTTTTTTTTTTAGGAGGAGGAAACAAGGTAGAGCCCTGTATTCTTAACCTACTGCAGCATCACGTTGCTGCTCCACAGCGTCCTTTCTGTCACTCAACTGTGGAAAATACCATGACTTCAAATTGTGTGGAGCTGCAGAGGGAAAGACTGTTGCATGGCTGTTTCTGCACACTGTCACAAATACACTGCCCTGAATTTAAACTGGCACAAAGATCCCATCTGCCATCCACAATTTCTTTGGAATTAATTAATAAGACAGAGGTTTGGTGTAGGTAGGGGTTTTTTTGACTTGATATTTAGCATTTGAAGAACTTGTATGCAAAGGGATACTTTTTTAATAATGTGGATGACAGTAACATGAGTTAATGCTTTGGTCAGTTGGTACCTGTCATGGAAAATGCGTTGCTTATCAGCTTCTCAGATGCGTGAGATGTGCAATTAGCTTAGTAATTTTGTATATTTATTCTCAATTCAAAGCGTTTAGTAAAGCAATTGGTTTCTTGCAGATAAAAAAAATAATTGAAAGCAATTTATTTTCGTACATGAGAAAATTCAATATGCTTTGGTTATCTATGAATTTAGTTTATTTTTGGAATGTAATTAACTGCATAAAGGCCAGTCAGAATGGGATCTGTTTATGCCTATCTATATATCAGTGCGTTCAGAAATGACTATCAAATTGTCTGCATAAAAAAAGTATATTTGGGGCCAGAATGTATTTTGATCAAAAAAATAAAAATCCCTACAAGCAAAGAGCCTCCTTTGTTTTTCAGAAATTGTAGTCATGTGGAGATCTAGTCATATTATCAGGAATTTTGTTTCTAGGGGCCATTGTCTGGGTGTTTCATGTTCTATTTTTCATTTTATTATTGTGTGGTGCAAGCAAATATGTATATTACTGAAATATGTATAAAGATGGAAGAATATTTGAGAATTTTGCTTTCTGTTCACTAGTGATTTTTTTTTTTTACACTCAAAGCAGTATAGTGGAATGGATGTGATCTTACTTCTATGCTTTTTGTTCTAAATCAAGAGACTAGAAACCTGGTATTTGCATTTTCCTGATTACGAGCTTTTATTTTGCTTTAATACAGATTGTCTCCTTCAGAGAAATAAGCTAAAAAGCATTCTGACAAGCTTGCAGACTTGCAGCATGGCTGTCTCAGGAAAAGTAAATATAATTTCTAACTTAATCTGTTAGAACTTTTTAAAAAAAATTAATATATTCGCTATTTCCTACCATTATTTAATTAAAGTAATGCACTTTTGAGCCTTTTAATGCATTTTTATATTAGATGTAGTTTAAAGCTAGAGTCAAATTGAATAGACTCCACCTGTATAAACTCATATTGTGGCTTGATTTAAAATAATATGTAAAACATATTTGTTTTCATCCCATATTGCTGAGAGTGTAGCAAGACAGTTCCCTAATATAGCTTAGTAGAGTCTGGTTTTCCCTGCAGACAGTATAGTGTCTAATTTGATGCACAGCATTTTGTTTTGGTTTGTTTTTTTTTTTTTACAAATAACTACAACAGCTTACCTACCGAATAACATCTGTGTTGCCACAAAATTGTAAATGGTGATGTAGACTTTCTTCCTCAAACAAGCTGACCACTTCTTTCAAAGCTTTCTGTACACCATCATGGTCTCAGGTTTAGTGCTTAGATGAGTTTGAATCTCTACCAGACTTTGTAAGAAGGTCTGGAAATTATGAAATCTCTGATGTCCTGTTTAATGGTATATATTTCTGCTTTTTCTGTCTGATTACACATTCTAGGTAGAAGGTAAGGTTTGTAATTAAAAACCCATGAGACAAGAAAACTGAGAATCGGTAACTTGTGATACTCAGGAGTAGTGTAAAGATTTTTTAGTTCTTTTTTTTAGTTATGCAGAAACATTTCAGAAACCATTCAGTTGTCTTGGACTGATCGCAGCTGCCATAAAATGTAACTACTTCAAGATTTATTAGCTGATTGTTTACATTAATCAGCTGATCCACAGACCATCTGAACCTGCTTCAAGGGCTATGTTATTCTTATTTTTACTCTTTACATAAAAGCAAAAATTTCGACCATTTGCATTATTATTTCCATACTATTCAATTTTTAAATACCTTGGAAAAGGACTAATATTTACATTTCAGACATTAGAGATCAACAAGGGTGTCCTGGTTTGGAGGGGCACAAAAAGTAGGTCTACAAAACAGGTATCTCTCTTCTTGTTAAGATTTCATTTATTTTTTCCAGCAGATGCTATTCTTCCATGCTTTTTCATTTATCTTTTTCAGGTGCATTGTTTTGAAAATAAAAATCAAGAAACTTCACCAGTCATCACTAAATTCTTGGACACACAGCAGTTACAACATTAATTTTCTTGTTCTCGTGTTGGGTAGTAGATAGAGCTTTTACATAAACACTTAAGAGTATACAATATTACCTAGCATGCAAATATGTTTGTAACTCAAGTTTACTTGTTGCTATAGCTACGAATAGAATGTCTTTATATGAGGCTAAGTATTATATAAAGTAAGCCATAAACTATATTTTTGGTGTTAAAGGATGCATAAATATGATGGAGATTGGTATTATTCACTGTACTCCTAAATTGAAACGTTATGCTCCTCTTGGAATTGTTTTTCTGTTTTGTCGAATTGTTGAATAATGATAAAGCGATAATGAAATTCAAACCGGAGAGCTTTACATCTCTGTCCACTTAAATAGATGGACATAAAAATAGCTCCCAATGCCAGCCTCATTCAAAATCCAATGATTTGGATGGTTACCAAAGGATTCATCTAGCCCAATGTCATGTCTCCTTCAAAAATAACTGATGCCTGTAGAAGAATACAAATATCAATATTTCTGTGACATGCTCCTCAAATCTGAAGAGATATGAAGTCACAGGTCCTCTTCATCCATATGAGATATCACAGGAGTTTTAACAGCCTGTGGCAGGTTGGCCCTGGCTGGAGGCCAGGTGCCCACCAAAGCTGCTCTGTCATTCCCCCTCCCCACTTGGAGAGGGGAGAGAAAATATAACAAACACTTATGGCTCAAGACAGTTGCCCAGGGAGGCCATGGATGCCCCATCCCTGGAAGTGTTCAAGGCCAGGTTGGATGAGGCTTTGAGCAACCTGGTCTAGTGGGAGGTGTCCCTGCCCATGGTGGGGGGGGTTGGAACTAGATGATCTTTAAGGTCCCTTCCAGCACAAACCATTCTGTGATTCTATTCTATGATTCTATGAGGACAGGGCGATCACTCAGCAATTACCATCATGGGCAAAACAGGCTTGACTCAGGGAAATTAATTTAATTTATTGCCAATTAGAAGTCAGAGTTAGAGTACTGAGAAATAAAACCCAAATCTTAAAACACCTTCCTCCCGCCCCTCCCTTCTTCCCAGTCTCACCTTCACTCCCAATTTATTTACCTCCTGCCCCTGAGCGGCACAGGGGGACAGGGAATGGGGGTTGTGTCTCTGCTACTCCTTCTTCCTCAGGGGGAGGACTTCTTGCACTCTTCCCCTGTCTCCCACAGGAGACAGTTCTCCACAAAATTCTCCACCGTGAGTCTTCCCATGGGCTGCAGTTCCTCACAAACTGCTCCAGCCTTGGTCCTTTCCATGGGGTGCAGTCCTTCAGGAACAGACTTCCCCAGCATGGGTCCTGCACAGGGTCACAAAGTCTTTTCAGCAAACCTGCTCCAGCGTGGGCTTCTCACTCCATGGGTCCACAGGTCCTGCCAGGAGCCTGCTCCAGCACGGGCTTCCCACAGGGTCACAGCCTCCTTGTTTAATTACTTGGTTGTGAGAACTACTGCTTGTTGTTACTATTAACAAACTCCCTGGGCTCTTACTTAAATGCATGTTGAAATAAATTATCAAATCTGATATGGATTCTGTAGAAAGATTGCCCTTTATGCTTCCTTCATAGCCCAAATTAAAAAATTGGAAGAGCCTCTAAGGGCCTAGCATGCATTTGCTTTTTCTGAACAATTCTGAGTCTATTTGAGCCAACAAGGAGAGGAGCACTCCTGGACCTGGTACTGACAAACATAGAGGGACTGGTGGAGGACATTAATGTTGGGGGCACCCTAAGGTTGTAGTGATCATGAAATGATTGAGTTCAGGATCATGGGTACTACGCACAAAACAACAAGAACTAAAATTACAACCTTGTATTTCAGGAGGGCTAACTTTGACCTCTTCAAGAAACTACTTGGAGAGATCCTGTGGGCTAGGGCTCTGGAAGGCAAAGGGGCTCAAGAGAGCTGGTTGGTATTCAAAGACCACTTCCTTCAAGCTCAGGATCGGTGCATCCCTAAGAGAAAGAAATCGGCCAAGGGACGCAGGAGACCTGCATGGTTGAGCAGGGAGCTTCTGAAAAAGCTCAAGTGGAAGGAGGAAGTTTACAGTAAGTGGAAGAATGGACTGACCCCTTGGGAGGATTACAAGAATGCTGCCAGAGCGTGCAGGGATGAAACAAGGAAAGCCAAGGGCTGCCTTGGAATTAAACCTGGCTAGGGATGTCAAGCTCAACAGGAAGGGCTTCTACAAGTATATTGGAAGCAAAAGGAAGACCAGAGAAGTTGTGGGCCCACTGTTGAATGAGACAGGAGCCATGGTGATGGAGGATGCGGAGAAGGCGGAGTTACTGAATGCCTTCTTTACTTCGGTCTTTACTGCTCGGCCCAGCCCTCAGGAGTCCCAGGCTTTGGGGAAAGTAAAGGGGAAAGAAGAAAAATTCCCCTGGGTTGAAGAGGATCGAGTGAGGGATCAATTAGATCAATTAGATATTCACAAGTCCATGGGCCCCGATGGGATGCACCCGAGAGTGCTGAGGGAGCTGGCAGAAGTCATCGCTGGGCCACTCTCCATCATCTTTGAAAGGTCCTGGAGAACAGGCGAGGTGCCTGAGGACTAGAGGAAAGCCAGTGTCACTCCAGTCTTCAAAAAAGGCAAGAAGGAGGAGCCGGGGAACTACAGACTGGTCAGCCTCACCTCCATCCCTGGAAAGACGACGGAACAGCTTGTTCTGGGCATCCTCTCAAGGCGTGTGGAGGAAAAGAAAGCTATCAGAAGTACTCAGCATGGATTCACCAAGGGGAAATCATGTCTGACTAATCTGATAGCCTTCTATGATGGCATGACTGGATGAATAGATGAGGGGAGGGCAGTGGATGTGGTCTACTTTGACTTAAGGAAGGCGTTCCACACCGTCTCCCACGGCATCCTCCTAGGGAAGCTTAGGAAGAGTGGGTTAGATGAATGGACAGTGGGGTGGATAGATAAATGGGTGAAAGGCAGAGCTCAGAGAGTAGTGATTAGGGGCACAGAGTCTAGTTGGAGGTCAGTGATGAGTGGTGTTCCCCAGGGGTCAGTACTGGGTCCAGTCCTCTTCAATATATTCATCAATGACCTGGATGAGGGGATAGAGTGCACCCTCAGCAAGTTTGCTGATGACACAAAGCTGGGGGGAGTTGCTGACACACCAGAAGGCTGTGCCGCCATACAGAGAGACCTGGACAGGTTGGAGAGTTGGGCAGAGAGGAACCTTATGAAATTCAATAAGGGCAAGTGTAGGGTGCTGCACCTGGGGAGGAATAACCCCATGCACCAGTACAGGTTGGGTGCTGACCTGCTGGAGAGCAGCTCAGCTGAAAGAGACCTGGGAGTCCTGGTGGACAACAGGATGACCATGAGCCAGCAATGTGCCCTCGTGGCCAAGAAGGCCAATGGCATCCTGGGCTGCACCAAGAAGAGTGTGGCCAGCAGGTCGAGGCAGGTCATCCTCCCCCTCTACTCTGCCTTGGTGAGGCTGCACCTGGAGTACTGCGTCCAGTTCTGGGCTCCCCGGTTCAAGAGGGACAGGGAACTGCTGGAGAGGGTGCAGCAGAGAGCTACCAAGATGATGAGGGGACTGGAACACATCTCTTATGAAGAAAGGCTGAGGGATTTGGGTCTCTTCAGTCTGGAAAAAAGACGACTGAGGGGTCACCTTATCAACACTTACAAATACTTAAAGGGTGGGTGTCAGGAGGATGGGGCCAGGCTCTTTTCAGTGGTGCCCAACGACAGGATAATGGGCTAATTACCCAGAGGTAGTGGGCACAAACTTGAGCATAGGAAGTTCCACTTAAGCATGAGGAGGAACTTCTTTACTTTGAGGGTGGCAGAGCACTGGCACAGGCTGCCCAGAGAGGTGGTGGAGTCTCCAACTCTGGAGACATTCAAAACCTGCCTGGACGTGTTCCTGTGCAACCTGCTCTAGGTGACCCTGCTCTGGCAGGGGGGTTGGACTAGATATCTCCAGAGGTCCCTTCCAACCCTATGATTCTATTGTGTGAATTTTGCAAAGGAAAAAATCATTAGCACTTATTGATACTATCACCAAGGTTATGCCTTGTCAACCTTTGACAGTCACAATTAAAGAAATTAAACTAGGTGCTTTAAAACACCTGTTCTTGTCGGAAGTCTAAAGAATATGAAATACCTTCAAAAGCATATCAAGCAGAGTGCTACTGCTAACTTCAGGTTTCCTGGCAGTGGATTCCCAAATAACCAGAGCAGGAGGAAATCTGTCATCACGTTCATGAGCACTGAGAATTCAGTTGAATGGAAGAGTAGAAGGCAGCGTTAACTGTTCCATTTTGGCAAATTCCACTGTCCTCCACAGTCTTGGTGCTGTGCCTAGTCACTTCAGGAATGAGAGGCAAGGATATCATGATGAGCAATCAGAATGATAATTTGGGATTCCTATCCAGGAAATGTGTGCATTTGGCTTCTCGCTTCTTGTGTCACTTCCAGTATTTTTTGCAAGGGTAGAAAAGAATAGCAGCTTTTCCCGGGCTGCTGACTTGACGGTGGAGGAGTTTGAGGAAGGGACCAAAAGTTCAGTAAAAATGAAAATAAAAATTGCTGACTTTAATATAGATATCAAAAAGGATTTTTTTTTTTTTTTAAATGTGTTTGGGGGATGGTTTCAGATTAAAATTTAACCAAGATTTTTTTTATTGAGGATGCTTAGGCAGAAGGGTTTTTGGAATCAGAGTGGAGTTCTTTGGAGGAGCGGGTTGTTCTTGAATACTGCTTCTTGAAAAGCTTTCTCTGAATAGATGCAGAAAGAAGTTCAGTTCATAATTTTGTATGCAGGTTAGTTCTTTAGGTACTTGGCAGCAGAGTTTCTGTCATCAGGCATAAGCAAAGGTGAAATTAAAAGCTTCATGTTTCTACCTGAAGACAGATCTTCTGTGATTTCCAAATGTGGAGCTATATTTGTATGAAAAGTGTTGCTAAGACTGATGCTCTCTTGTTGTTTCTGTAAAATGAACAGTGCAAAACAATCCTACGTGTTTTAAAAGTAATTGACGTGCCTCACATAACCTGGTTTTAGGATGCCTCTGTATTATATAGCTTTTACAGTGTACTATTGCATGGTACACTTGACTTTTAGTCAAATTTTGATTTTGGTATGGGGCAGAATTTGGCCTGTAATTTATGCAGACCCTCTGTGATATCTAAGCACTGTAACACTTGCCAGGAATTTGACTTTCTGCTTTAAATCCCAAAGTCTGATCTAAATCTTACCCTCAGTTTCATTTCAAAGTAGTTATTTTTCTGCCTGACATATTTACACGGGAAGTAGTCTTTCATCTGTCTCCATGAATTATGCAGACAGCCAGGTTATCATAGAGAGGTGGAAAAGGCTTTATGTTCAAAGGCTTTACTGGAGTCACACGCTATCATTGGAAGCTCTCCCACTGGCAAATAATAATTAAAATTTTTGATGCGACTGTAAGGTGATGAAAAGCGGAAAGGGTGGAGATCAAGATGTGCGGCTGTGGAAGAGGAAAGGGGTGAATGCAGGCTGGATGTGAAAGCAGCAGAGCGTATTGTCAGACTAGTCCTGAAGCTGGGACTGCAGGTGACCTGCTTAATTTACACCCTTTAACTTAGTTATCCCTCACTTGGGTGCAGGATGTTTAATTTTTTGTCTAGAAGTGCATAGGCAATGAATATACTGTCACAGGGCAGAGTTTTTGTATGATTCCATATTTTATGTTATTTTTTGTGCCTGGTCTTAATTGTGCCATCATTTATCTTGTATACTTGCATTTAGAAGCATATTTTTTATTTATGCCTTTAATTAGTTGTGCAAATATTTAATTATATCTTTTTGGTAGCTTATAACAGCAGCCTCAGAGCATTTTAAAATAAGATTTCTAAGTAGGATCATACATCTTTAGAAATGAGATGCTTGGGTTTTGTCGGAGAATCTTCAAGCGTTTTTGAAACATTCAGCCAGTTTTAGAAATAGCTTGGGGCTTTAAATATTAAGAGGAATGTTAAATGTCCTTTTTGCTGTTCTCTGTCACATAGGCATCAGGATATATAAATGCAGCATTTTCAACCAGTAAGCTAGTTAATAGTTTGCAGTTGTCAATAAATGGTATGGGGATTTATAATTTTTATTATTATAAAATTATTTAATACTTTCTTGTTCTGTTTATGCATGCTATGCTGGAGTATGTTAAGTTTCACCAGTTCCAAGTTAAAATTTTCAAGGTACTTGTTAACCATAATACTAATTGTATCAGGTATGCAGTAAGATATTAGATTATAAAAAAATTTTAATTACAGTAATTTAGTAGTTAGAAAAAAGCCATTGAGTTCCTGTTACATTGCTAAACATCAACATATACTGGGTAGTTTGTGTATACGAAAATGACAACACTGCAGTAGAAGTAAAGCTAGTTCCAGCTTTGGTAAGATTAAATACCTTCTCTTTAAGGTCAGGTAAGTTAAAAATAACACCATAACCAAACTACTCAGGTGTTTCTTACTTTTCTTTATTATTTCCCTTTTCTAATGCTCAAGTACTTGAAAATAAGCTGAGATAAAAATTTTACATTGCTTCAAACTAATGGGAAATTTACAAGCAAGTCTTTGTGTTCCCAAATTTATTCATAAAAGTAATGAATATTTTTGTGGTATTATACTCTATTTTATTAAGCTCAGTCAGCACAGGAATTTGCAGAGTGATTCAAGTACATGGAATTTTTGAAGACGCAAAATGATTTTTTTACAAGAAAAGGTAAACTTACGTTAGCCCGTATTTTAGTGGATCTAAGCATGTTTCCCTAGGGGCTGGGGTATGTGCAGGGTTGCTACTTCCTTTTTTCTTTAACAGACTGTGACTTCCAAATATATCTCACAGTTTTCAGGGCAAACTCCTGTCCCAGGCTTCCGACAATGAGATGGCACAGGACTCATAATAAACGCTGGTGGTAACATTCAGTCGGAGTGTGAGCATATCATCAGGCACTTTCTATTAATTCTTGTATTTCCAGTATTACAATGACTTCATTACAATTACATGGCTATATAGCCATGCCCTCATAGCAGGATTCAATTTACTAGTGAAATAAATGAAACCGAAATGATAGGCAATTCAAATCATTCAAGCTGAGGCTTTACACTGAATGTGTAGATTTGCATTAAAGCTTTTGATGTTGTTACCAAATTGAATGGGAATTTTAGGTGTTATTTTCTCTATTGTAAATCAAGTCTGAATGAAAAACCAGCGGCACCGTTGCACTTGGTTGATAACAGGAGGCAGAATGCCGAGCATAGAGAGGAGATAATACACTGATGTACAAATCTTCACATGTCCTGCATTGCAATCTGCATCATAACAAGCCAGTATCAGCAGGGCCAGTCCCAGTGTTGCAGATGTGCAACCAAGATTCTCTTCAAAAAAAATAAAAAGAAAATATGTTTTCTTCCTGCCTGTTCATTGGTTACTAAAAGAAGACATATGACCAAACCAGAACATGCTCCTTTCAGGCGCTGCCTCTTCTCTTGCAGCCCTGCTGGGCTTCCTTCATTTAGGGAAGACTAAAACATGGTTTTCTTCAAATTTTTACCTTATCGGATGCTGCAAAGTTGTCACGATCTCATGTCAGCAGCGGGTAGTGGAAACCATGAAGGCAGCTGAACTTGATTATTTGTCAGAGACTGTAATTTTGGTATTCTGCTAGGTAAAAGGAGTGCCATGATGCGTAGGCCACTGGGCATGGTTTGATTTGGAAGGTAAAATTACCTTGCTGGTTATGTGTTACCTTGCTGTCACAAGTTTGTTGTGTTTCTCACTTCATTTCTGATTTAGATTGTGTGAATCCAAGTTCACACAGAGTTCTGTTTTCTTTTTAATTGGGTATTCATCATTGCACCCAAATCAGTTGAAGAAATCCAGTACTATATCCTATTACCAAAACTGAATAGAATAAACAGAGAATAAAGTTTAGATATTCACTAGTATCCTAAGATACAATTTTTATAGTATAGCTTGTAACTTAGATATGTTTTATAGTAACATACTAGTGAAATGCATGGTGTTACAAAATCAAAACAGATGTATATTGGTGTTTGGAACACTTTAGAAATTTGAATATAAATGAATCTAAAGTGTTTGGAACACTTTAGAAATTTGAATATAAATGAAATATAAATGAAAGGCAATAAGGTTGTGAAAGTGGTACAGATTTTGGAATAGTTCGTGTTGTCTATAATTTAATGTGAGCTGAACTGACAGTTCTGGAGTCAACTGTCCAGTACAGGAATGCTGCGGGAGGAGAAGAAACCTTTTCCCATGAATAAAACACATCTTTTTATTAATGGATGAATGTTGTCTAGTGAAGTCTCCCATACAGGCTTTTTACCGCCTAGTTTCTCCCATAGGTTGAATTGAAAATAGTGTTCCTTCAAAGTTTTCTAGTAATACTAAGATGTAAATCTCACTACAAGCAATGGGGAGTCAGTCCAGTTTGTCATATTGCCTCAAATGATGGTATTCAAAAATAAGCAGGTGAGACTTTAGTTTATTTTTATACTTTTTATTGTTAACTTCTTAAAGTAAGATTTGAATAACAGAATAAACTGTCACTTTCAAAAGAAGAGGGGAATCAAGGATTAATAGTAGTATAAAATTTTAGTGGAAACATATTGCAAGGTCCAACTGTGTTGTCATAGCTGGGAATAATGATTTGTTGTCATTTTGAATGAAGATATTTATCTGTATAAAACCAGTTTTATTGACGGTTATTCTAAAGAAAACTTGAAAAATTGATATTTATTACAAATACTAGTAATTAGTTTTAAATTTAAAAGAAAAACCCTTTACAAGGCAATAAACATCTGATGCATTTAATTTACACATGCCAACAGTATAATGTAATAAAATCAAATTTGAGAACATGGCATATATCTCTCTGAATCCTCTCTAGTGGCATATCGTGTTTAGAGACCAGCAGAAGCAACACGTAAGGAGAAGTACAGATATATTTAATTTGCTTTGAAATGGTGTGCACTGGATGAAACTCAAGCAGCAGTATCAAAACAAAAGAAATACTAAAAGCCAGTGAGCGATCCCTACCTCAGGTAACAAGGGCCCATGTGCTATTTTGGTATAAAATAAGCTTTTATGCTTGGGTGTCACTGACCTTGCCTGGTTTACTACAGCTCCGTGGATCCTCCTGCTGTGGTGCCTGTGATCCTAGGATCGGTGAGATGCCAGGGTTGAGATGCCGTGGTTCTGCACGGCATCTCAGGTGTGCGTCTCTAGCAGGACTCCCATCTGAAAGTATATTGGTAGAAGTTCTGAAAACTAAACATCATTCAAATTGAAGACATGTGACTGGTATGATGCTTTTAGATTAGGTTTTTATTTGATGCAAATATCAACTTCTGTGTTGGGAAACATTCCAGAATTTTTGCATAAATGCTGTACATTCAAATCTTAAAAATTATTTAGTAGGATGTGTAGGAAGGATGGTCACTCTTGGGCATAACCTTAGCAAAAGTAGTTATACTCAGAATTTTCATCGGAGTGAATATTCACAAACACGCTTTTGAAGTTGCAGTATAAGTAAGTAGTAGTAAGTAGTTGCAGTATAAGTAAGGCAAGATGAAAAACTCAAAAATGTATTAGGGAAAGAAAAAGTAACAATGCATGGAAATAGCCTTTAGATAGCAAAGGGAAATGGCAGATTAGATAAGCCCAAATCTTTTCTGTGACTAATAAGGTCCTTGAGTGGTTTTGAAAACATTGAGGAGATATGGAGTCAAGGATTATGCAAATGATGTTTGTTAATTATTTTGTTTCTGTCAAGATAAAGTGGGAAATGAAACTGGCTAACTAAGGGAAGGGATAACTTCTGCTGATACTAAGGGATTATTCAGTCTAAAGAAAGTAATAAATTGTAGAAAAATCAACTATTAATCTCAGGTTTGTTTTAGTACCAGATTTACATCTTGGCTATAGTATGTAATTTTGTATCAAGTTCCTGAAGAATGTTCTTATCAAGATATCTAGTGTTTAAAAATAGGTGGTGGTCTTGCTGAAAACTGAGCTCTTTCTCCCAGTTTAAAAAAGGTGCATCTCAGCTTTTAGTTGAAAATCAAGCTTTTGTGTTTGAAACCTCAAGCCAGGTTTTTAATATTCCTGTTAGTTACTATGACTGCCTTACTCATCCTGTATTTTGCGTGTTACATCTTACAAAATCTTTAATAAGTTGTCTTGATACAAGTAGTCTGAGATCTGAGAAGGCATACTTTATAGAGTTGCTTGGGAGCAGATGGCAATAAAGTGCTTAAGCTGTTTTATGCTTCCTAGGACTTTCAAAACTGAAGCTTGGGAATTTTTCTCATTGGAAGTATTGCTCAGACAATTCATTATTATAGGTATTGGCCAGGTTTGAAACAAAATTTTTCATTTTGTTGGCATTAATACTGAATGAAATTTTAAAAAACCAATCATAGTATCAGTGGAAGGCAGAATGGTTTAAGAGAAATCTTTTTCTTACTAAGCAACAATTTTGGTGAAAATGAGATACTTTCTCTAAGGAAAACTCCAAAACATTATTTTCAAAGTAAAATAGAGGTGACTTTCTCCATCATTGAGTCTGTTATAATTTTCACATTATTCTTTAACTTATTGCCAAACAGTTGTGTTTTTTCTCCTTTTACTGAGAAGTTGTTTTTCTAATAATTTAGTATCTTCTGTGTTGAGCCTAAATTTACTCTGGATATTTTATACCCTTTTATTTTCTGCAAACTGTGGCTCGTCTTAATTTTTCCCTTCCCTTGGTTATCTACTGCAGAAGTATTTATACATAGCAGGTAACCTATCTCAGCAATTGTTTTGCTAATCTAAACTGGTCAAACTCTTTAAGCCTCTCTTGGAGAGTATGCTTTCCGTTTCTCTAATGATTCTCCTGGCTTTTCTGCCCCTGTTCTAGTTTCAATTAATCTTTCTTATGTGTCTGTCCTTGTACATGCTGTTCTAGATGTGACCTCATCAGTGCCTAGCACAACAATGATAACATTTTCCTAAGGCTTTACAGAAAGCATCCATCTTTCTTTTACTGTAATTTAAGAAAAGAGATATAAAGAAACCTGCTCTTGAAGACTGTGGATTAAAAGTTGTGTTATACAAAATACTGTGCTGAAACAAACGTATCATTTAAATAAGAGTAGCAATTACCATTTTTATCTTGAAAAGAAGGAAGGATGCAGGGAAGTAAAGAAGTAAAGTTTTCAGCTAGAAATTAGTTGCTCTGCACAGAAGAGGTTGAAGCTGAAAGTTCAGCAAGGAGCTTCCATGTTATATGATCTAAAAAGTAAAAAGGGTGGTGCAAAGTCCATAAGGGTTTTTGTTTGGTTGTTTTTTTACCATTGAAAATACTGGAATTTAGATATGGTAATTTAAAACAGGTTTTTACAGCATCCAAAATTAACTCTTTCAGAAAAATAGTCAGTGTCCTGTTATGAAATCCTCTGGGGAATCTTCCTCAGGATTCAAAACTATATGCAGTGAAACTAGAAGTGTGAGAATAGATACATCAAATGTGACGGTAACAGTGCAGACACTGTAATGAAACAGTGTAAATCAATAGTAAACCCTAGACAAGACATCTAGAACACTTTGTATATTTTGACCACATTTCAGAAATTATAACTCAAAAGATTTAGATTAAATTTTAAAGCTTTAGCCTAATCTTTAAGGTTTGGGGCGGGGAGAGATAACAACAAAATAGGAAATAACAGCTCAGCTCAAGGAGAGGTAAAGGTATGTCACTTCAGAAGTAGGGGGAGACCATACACATACTGAATGACACAGCAAATTGTTTTGGGAGTATTATAACTTTCTCATAGTGCAGTATTTTCCGTAATGATGTAAAGTATTTTCTGAGTATTCTCTGAGTAATGGTGTAAAGATGATGCTCAGCTGGGAAGGATGGAAACATTTGAGTTCCAGAATGGATGGAAAAAATTAGTTCCAGGAGGGGCAAGTTGACTAACGGGGTTTAATTCAGTTCCCAGAAGGACAAGCATGATGCTCTGTACAGAGTGTGTGATTTCATATTATGGTTGAGCTGAATTATGAATTTGCCAGTACCAAAACGTGGGGGTCTTTCCCTGACTCATGGTGAGTAAATCTTCTTCCCTTTCCCGCAGACAAAACCAAACATGGGGGCAAGAGACTGGTAAGAGATAATTAATATTTGTCCATATTTTTGATAGTTCCCTTTCTTTCCCCAAAGCCTGTGTGTCTTTCTTTAATTGTTTCCTTTAAAGTCTCTTTTCATTTCAGGGTCCTGTGGGCTATGAATTAAGACTGTTAAGTCTGTACAACTAATACAGATCAGCTATTTTTTTTTTTTGTATTTTTATCTTGTTCTCAGTTTTTTGCATGTTCATCTAGTTCCTTCAAGTTTCCTGTACAATACTCAGTGTAGTGTCTAATGACCTTTTATAGCACTAATCTACTCATCAGGGTTTTCAGAACAATTATTCTCAGGAGTCACGGAACATGAAGCATGCATAGTATAACTCCTTTTCTCTCTCTCTCTCTCTTTGATGGCAGCATGTAAAATTATAGTCCCACGTCGCTATTTAGCATCTGGTTTCATTTCTCAAAATGTATCTGGCAGTCTTCTTTACTAGGTTTCTGTTTATCTGTGTTATTATCCTTCATCAAAGGTCTTTGTAAAAGGTTGAAATATTTAAATGAACTTTACTGAAACTTTTGGTAAATGAGTTAAGTGCATCAAGGTTCTTGGAAGAAAGGAGGGAGTTACTGGTATGCTATACACTAGCTTTCTGTATGCGTATATATGACCTGTAAATTAGAATGAGAATGAGAACTGTTTATTCTCAATTATCCTGCCCATTACTAAGCAGCTTCTTAAATGGATACAGTCTGTGATGATGATTCTCCTTTATCTCATGTAGAAGTGATCTATTGTATCAGAAGTGTCTAAATTCAAGTTAGGTCAGAATACATTGGAGCGGAAAATAAAGTTTTTCAAAGCATACTATAGTGAAAAAAAGCCCTACCTACCCCTGACAGAAACAAAAATAATTCTGCTGGTCAGAATAGGGTGGAACTAGGAGTCTGGGTTCTTTCTTTCTATCTGTCTGCCTCTCCCTCCCTCCCTCCCTCCCTTCCCAGCAACAGATCGGTATTATCACGGGAGAGCTAATAGTTTTGTAGGTTTAATCAGACACATAGGGAGTAGCATCCAAGTCTCACAGTCGGGTAAGCTAATTCCACCAACTAACCACTCTTTTTAGGTGAGTAGGAACCCTTTCCAAATGGAATTTTCTTCAAAACCTAATAGGTATGAAATGGTTTTGTCTCAAGGAACACCTACTAAAGAGAAAATTGAAAAAAAATCTCAGCCATCTCTATTAGTAGCTGCAGACAGTGTGTACATGTTTGTGTGATGTGTTTATGTATGTGTTTATGCTAGTTTATATTGACTAACTCCTGCATTGTAATCACAGAAATGTTGGAAAAGTTGATTTATTCTTTATATATCTCCCATTAAATAAATGTTATGAAGTCTACTTAAAGATTTAGGTATTCCTTGCTGTTCCTTGAGTGGCCTGTAGAATAAGGCCTGCTGCTGTAAAAATCTTTAGCTACCTGTGCACACTGTGAATTTAGGATAACATCTGGGGATTTAGCTTCTGGTTTTGGTACGTCAGAGCTAAAAAGGTTATTGTCTGCTGCTTTACATACCTGATACTTTTTAGATTGCAATGTAAAGAGCAGGAACACACTGTGTAAAGTGGTACCTTAAGCAGAATATGCAGAGATACTAGCTTTGAAACTTTTGATGAAAATACTACGTGTCATGAGGATGCTCAGATACTGTCATATTTTTCTTGCTACCAGTCTAATGCTGTATGTATGCTGGCATGATACTGTTAATTGAGGACAAATTGGAAAACTAACTTCATTATAAAAATATTATCAAGGATAATCTGAGTTACATTGTGTGGTATTTGTAACCCTTTTATACAGAATATGGAATTTTTGCACAGCTATTATAAACCGTTGAATTTGGTTTCCTTATAAATGGTAATATTTTTTAAAAATGTTTTTCAGCAAAGGTAAGGAGTTACTGTTTAATTTGCTCTGAACTTATTCTGTGAGGAATAAAATGCGGACAAAGCTGTGGACAAACGGCTAAATCTGAAATCCTTTTAAAATTCTTTTTATACACAGGCTCTTTATACTCACCAGTAACTTTCCCAAATACAGATGAATTAGCAATCTTATGATTCACTGCAAGTTTTCACATATACATAAAAAAATATCTCCTCACAATTTTCAGAGCTGTTGAGTTTCCAGGGACTTTGAGTTAGTGGGAGCTGAATCATTTACTTTACACTTGCAATGATATCTTCCAGGACTGAATTAGTGAAATACTGTCATACGTAATATTGTACAACAGTTTTATTGAGTAGTGTGAAATGTTCTCATTTATCTCCATTTTGGTAATTGAAATGACAAATTTCAGTCTTACAATTATCCAGTGTATGTCTATTAATATAAGAAGATCCAAATGAAGATGAACTAAAAGCCCGTGTAGCCCAGTGTGCCATTTCAGACAATGGCTAATTGTGAACGCTACAGGAAGGGGTAAGATAAGAGCGTGCACTGTTAGTGTGGCTCCCCAGAATATTTTCCCGTCATCCAGTAATTGTAGTTCGGTAATTCTGGCCAAGAAGTAATTTTTTTTGTGTTTCCCTTGAATTAAACTTTCTTCTGCAAGTATGTTCTGTCACTTTTTGACCCTCTGTAAGCTGTTAAAAATTTCTGATGTGCGTATTAAACATCAGCCACTTACGGTATTTACTTTGCTCTGAACCTATTGCCGGCTGGTTTGATTTGATGTCCTCTTGTTCTTCTGTGGCTACACGGGAAAATAATTTCCTATTTTCCACGCTTCTTGTGATTTTCTGGCCCTTTATCATATTTCAACTCAGTTGCTCCTCTTCTAGTTTGAATGGTTATAGTTTATTTATATTCACTTGTTTCTTGTGCAGAGGCCATTCCATCTATTGACCATACAAATTTTCCATCAGTCTTCTCACTCTTCATGTGTTTGGGGGAAGGAAGAGTATTACTGTGAATGTTTATGCCTTTAGCAAATTGTTGCTCATTGTTGTCTCTTTTTTTTTTTTTTTTTTGGCCGGTATCCTTTTACATATAACCACACAGAGGGCATATTTCTTCATGTTTTCATGGACACAACTTCAGCTTTTTGTAGGATTGCTTTACAGCTGTACATTCAGTTTTTTCAACACTAAAGGGTACTGAATGCCATGTGAAAATTCACTTGAGAGTCTTGAATTTTGAAGTCTAGAGCAATATACAGATGTTAAGGCAAGAAAAAACTTTTTGTCTACCTGCTTCTTGGGCCAAGATGCGGAATTTCACCCTGAAGAATTTGGGCTCCAAAGAGGTATAGATGAAACTCAGTCATTTTCGTGGTGACTTATATTACTATTAATTTCTTTGAAGTTTTGAATAGATGTATGCACAGTCTATATTGGTAGTACTTTTTTTTTTAATGTCTGAATTTGTCTTGACAGTGCTAAACAGAATACGAAGTGCTGCAGAGACACAGTGAGACCTGTGTACGTTGCCCACTGCTCAACAATTATTCTGCCAGCTAAATACAGAGAAAGGCCTCAAAAAAAAGAATTTTTGCTTGCCTCGGTTGGCTTAATTTATAAACTGTCTCACAGGAAGCTTAGAGCCGTAACAGGGGAAAAGAAGCCAGGTGGTCAATGTGTTAAAGAAGGCTCCAGGAAGACGCTGCCACCGACTTACGAGGTTCAGAATGGCCTCCCCCTCGCTTCCCAAACTCTTTCTCAAGGAGGAGTCCAGGTGCGGCTGGATGCAGTCTTAGCCTCCAACTATAAAAAAGACGTCAGACCCTAGGTTCTGTCACAGAGTGAGTTTAATACAGCTCGAGCCGCGTGCCTCCAAAGAGGAACCCCCTCTGTTATTTTCCTGTGCTTTTTAAAGCCTCACAATCTATGACATAAGTTGTTCATGCACCTGTTCACGTGACAAGCGGGTGTCTTTTGTCCAATCAACTTGTTCAACAGTTACTTGTCCTCTTTGATGACTGAAGTTTTGGTATAGGCTCTTTAACCTTACACAGTTTCATAACCTTTTTGTCCCCTCTGCACCTGAAATTCATCTGCCTTCTGCTGACTCTGGGTAGAATGGTTCCTTTCGTCATTTCCACGAATCATACTTCAAGCATACAATCTGCATTAATATTACTTATGCAGTTTCATTATGTTAGGTAAGTTGCCATTCTTCTTGGACTAAGAAGGAGTTCTGCCAAAGTTCATTATGTTGCCAGGCTACACCTGGAAGGCTTCACCAGTCCAGCTACTTGTGAAGCAAAACTTCAGTTTCCAACACAATGGTTCATAAGAAAATAATCTTTCATGGTGGCCAAGATGAATTTGCAAAGGTTTGGGAGGAAAGTGCTTTGTTTTTTTTTTCCTTTTGGCTACCCTAAGTATACAATATACTGTAGAGTGGATTTTCTATACAGTGGTTGTCACAGCAGAGCTGGCAGTTTAGAATACATTGCAAATGCGTACTTAATAAACTAGCGATTCACCAGCTAGTGTTCATTTGACAGGTATGATTCTTGGCATAATTAATTAATTGAAATAAATAACTCTAAAAAATGCTGCCTTTTTGTCGTGGTTCTGCTTTGTGTCATTTTTATCATGAAAAATATCATGAGCTGTTTATTATATTTCTCATTATTTCCTTTTTATGCTTTTTAAAGTGCCTGAGAGTAAAAGAGCAGAGGAAATTACCCTTAATTTACCAGGGTTTTTTAGTTGCCAAATATCCAAGCTTGTTGCCGTGGAGATCGGTGCACAACTCGGATGCCTGACTCGCTGCTGGTAAAGGGAGCACCTTAATGGATTATCGAGTGAATGTTTGACTATATTAAATAGCTAAATAAACTACAGGGATGAGAACACATTTATTTTAGGATGCAAGGGAAGTTACTGATATCCCCCAACATCTACCCTCCGATTCCATTAAGTACTTGTGGAAGACGCACAGCTTTTCAAACTCTGCTCCTGTTTCATGTCATGTTTTCTTAGTATCAATTATAGCCCTTGGAGAAGTGCACTGTAAAACTGAACTTGGAAAGTTAATATAAATATGAACTCAAAGCTGCATGCGCTGTGGCACTTAAAGAGCGGGAATTTAGCTTGAAGTGCAACGCAGAAGTGATTTGAAGTGGTGTAAAAGTATCATTTCTTTTTACGTTTAAAGTGGAAGAATCGATTCTTGCTTGTGACTGAGAATCTCAGAGACAGGATGGGGACTTCTTCCTTGCATGTTTTAAATTCTGTAGCTGATTCTGGGCTCTCAGTAGTGATTTTTACAGTGAGAGAACTGAGGGACTGATAGCAAGGCTCTTTTAAGGTTTTTTACCTGGAAGTGTCCCTTAATGTTTCTGTAATTATGAGCTAATTTCACTTTCTCTCTCCTTACATTGTGGAGATTCTTACTGAGCAGCTCATATACAGACCTGAGAAGGGAAGAAAATCCAGCTGTGCTACTTCTTCCTTCCAGTTAATTGCAGAGGCCGATTAATTACCATGAAAAAATACCATAGTGAGAGAGCGGCTGTAGGGATATAACGTTGTCTGTTGTACAAGGGAGAGCTGGGACGTTTACACGGCTTCTCTCTCACATGCATCTCCTTATATAAAGAGCTATAATACTTTGCCTTATAGACACTTTACATCATAGAGGCTTAACATATTTTATCTATGTAATCCTTACTCTTCTGTCTTTTATCTGGGCCTTCTGAGCGTATTTTAATCCAATTTCCCTGTGAAGCATAACGTAGGGAAGGAAGCGATCTCACTTTTTGTTAACTATGAGTAATGCAGGCTGAGAAAATTTGGATGGCTGAGATGTTCATGTTCACAGGGACTGTAGCTGTGACTGTCTTTTGCATACACTGGGAGGGGGAGGGGACTTTCACTGTGCTTTCCAACTAGACTATGTGTGCACTGGTTTTAAGAGAAATTGTATCAGAGCTGTTGTTTTGGGGGGTTTCATCTTTTATTGCCAGTAAAATTTCTCCATCTAATCACAGTATGAGGTTATATTCCTCATCCTGCTAATTGGCATCATATTCAGAAGTTCTGTCAAATTTGTCCTTATCTTCCCTCCTCAGTTTGTCTCTAATGTGAATGAGTAAGCTGAGTTATGTGCTGTAGTGCTTGGCTGTATTACAGTTCAGTGGTTTTAGCACATCTATTTTCTTTGAATGCAAAAGGTTAATTTGGTTTCAGTGTAGATTGAATCTGGATACTGACCTTTACAACTGGAAAAACAGATAGAATCATAGCTTAATTAACCTCCCAACCAGGATACGTATTTGAAACATAGTCAAGAAACCATATGTTTTAAGTTCTACTGGGAGCCATGTAGGAATCATCCATATCTGGAAGCATTAGAATTGTCCAGAATTAGATGAAAGGAAAAATTTATTACTGTACTGGTGAAGCATACAGCTGCACTTGGAAAGAACTAAACCAAAATTGAAATATTGACATTTTGCCATCATACTTTGTCTTTATTGTGAAGTGGGAAAAGCAAAGAAGACACTGAATTCGTCAGCTTCTCTGTTGACATTTTCCCTAAACTGTCCTGTTTTCCAGCTCTCTGTGATAGTGTTCCATGGCCCTTCCAAGTTAAAACACAAGTTCTGTGGAATTAGATTTTGTGCATGTAAGTTTTAAAGTAAACTAAACTCTGGAAGCAAATAAAGAAAACAAAAAAGATTTCGTCCCTTTGCATTGGTTACTCAGCATTTGTAATCAGTTAAATGCTTAATAAAAAAAAAGATGACTGAAAATTGAATCCTAATCCTTTCTCCGAGGTTCTTCTCTGTAATAATTTTGTCTCTAGTATCTCAGATTGCAAAAGCCCCATTTTGCTTGTTTATAGCAATAATTGGCAAGAATACTGTTTTTGTATGAGGGGAAAAAATTCATTTGGAGCTAAAGATGTTTTTTTGATATAAAAGAGAGTCACCTGAATACCATCTGCATTTTTATAGCTGTATAAGCCAATGTTTGCCAGAGTTGGGAGTCTTCCTTCCCAAAAATCTGAAAGATAATGTGTTGCTGGGGATGTTCTATGAGCATCATACTGCACTGTGGACCACTACCTGAGGTGAATAAGCCAAATCTTCAGTGGACCTGGTTCAAGTTGACACTGTGTAAGTCACCAGTTAAATACCTGCTTCAGATACAAGTGGCAGAATGTTGCTTATTTTCTTATAATGGTTAAACTGTACTTGAAGTCCTTTCCAAATGCACTGAATACTAAATATCTAGAGCATTTATCAGATTGAAGACCTGCTGTAGCGAAATGAGAGAAGGTGTGGTATCTGTTTAGAAATTGACAATAGTGATTCATGTGTAATGTTATTTCACATTACGTGTTGTGACTAAGAAAAGCAGAATTCCTTGGTGAGAAAGCACAGAAAAGAATATAATGGAATCACACATGCTTCATTGTTGCCTGCAGTAATGGGAAAATACGCAAAGCATAAGGTATTAACTGATATCTAAGATAGTAATTAAAATGTTTCATGAATAAGAGACTAGATAATTTCAGTGGTGCTTTTAGGCTGGAGCCTTTGAAGACAGGCACACATAAATGCATAGAATATTGTGTGCAAATACTCGAGTCAATTATAGTGTCAGGGTGTTACTCCCAACACATTAGTCTAAATTCTGTGCAGTAATTAACAGATATGGATAAAATAAATAAAGTCTATTCTATATTCTGGTAAGTAGGTATTTATAGCCGCTCTGGGAAAGTTTGAATTATTGTCTGTCCTAATTATGCCAAGGACTTTTTTTATTAGGCATGACGGTCTGACTGGGAGGAATTAACAACTGCCTACGATGTCTTTGCGTTATAGCTAATCAGATATCTTGGCAGAGCCGCTTCTTATATTTTTGGGTTTATTTTTCTGTTCATTCATTTATTAGTCACATCTGGAATCAGAAATTGTGCTCTCAACAGCGAAGTCTTCCCTTGCCTAAGACAGAGTAGCTGTTTCTCTTCCCCAGGAGAGTGTCCCCATTATCTGTTTTCCCCAGGCTTCCTCCTTCTTTCCCCCTCAGTGTTCCCCTTTCTACCCGAGAGATTTCTGTTGTAACACAAAATCTGCTAAGAAGGAGTAATCAGTAAATGGTGTGCTGTACGTGTCCCTCTCTCAGTACATCTTTGAGAATGAATATGTAGGTCATGTCTGTCTGGGAATAAAAGACCTGTAGAAGGCTTCTTGTCATGAATATGTATGACTTGCTGGGCAAGTCTGCTAAGAAATAGGTGTATACTATGTTCCGCACTTCTTTTTACTTGTGTTGTTTTTAGTGGAAAATAGAATCAAGATTTAGCCTTTTAATTAAACATTAGGGTAGCTTTAAAGAAAAAAAAAAACAACAAAAAACCTTTTGTATAACAGTTTCCCTCGATCTCCTGACTGAATAAATGAATATTTAGCAATAGGTACATATGTGAGTTCTAAGAATAAGTCCTATTTGATTGTAATTTCTACAGCTTCCTTCCTCTAATGAATATATTGAATATTTCAGAAGGCAAAGGAAAAAAAAATGTGGCCTGTATGCTGAACCTTGCAGTCCTAAAATATTCCAGAAGTAACTGCAACAAGGATCTAATTTTTGTCATGGAAGCTCTTCAAAGGATTGGAGTAAATGACACATTTCTGGGTTTGTGCAGTAATAAGCTACTATTCATTTCTGATGCTAACTTCTTTATGAGCAGAATCAGTAACTTCAGAGATGCAAATCAGACAAGACTTAGCTGTAAACAATAATGATCATTTCTGTAATAAAGGTCTATGATAGCACATATGGAAACTTCACAGTAGGAAAATTTGTATTACCTTGATGGTGGATCCCATCAGTTATGAAGGATGATGGTCACTGGATCAGCGTACATAGAAATAAGATTTAAATGAACTTCAGTATTAGTTCTGAAGCAGAGATAAGTGGCTGTGGGGATACATATTCTATCTTGAAGCTGTCTTTGCTCCGAATTTTGTACGCATTTTAGTGTGAATAAATATTTCACTCCATGAGCTTTCATATAGAGCTTGGTTGAGAAGGAGATTTATAAGAATTTTTTCATTCAAGTACTGAAGTTTATGTTTTGCTTTGATTTTTAAAGAGGGAGGAGTTGCAATGTTCAAATTTATCTTGAAAATCAAGAACTACATAATGACTAAACTAATGGGTAGATAATTAAATTAAACTATAAGCCCCAAATGGTTTAATTATTTATGAACTTTAGTTAATCTATCATTAAGATGGATTTGGGGATTTCCAGAACAGGTATGAAATATGCTGATGAACACATCTGTGAAACCTATACACATCTCAGATTCAAGTGGCATAAAATTCCTTCACGTTCTTCCATTTGTTATTTTGAGCTCATGATTTTAGCCCATAGTGCTGAGTTGTGGGAGTCTGAATCTGGGCCTGCTGGTACAGAATTAAATTACTCAGCTGGTAACATTTCTGATTTTTCAGCTGCATCCAGCAGTAGCAGTCACCAGGGTTCAATGGGAATTCTCTTAATCCCACTCTTACCTAATGTCAGTATTTTCTGTGAGCTCTACTGTTCTGCCTACAAGCCTATTTCTGTTATGCACATGGAGATCTTTGAGATACACGTTTGCTGCATATCAGAAGCCAGGCGTATACTCAAACAGTGTTCTTTATCCAGTACTGTTTCCATTATTTTTTCTTAGCATTATTACTTAGCATTTAGGATTTATGTTCAAGAACTTGATTATTTATGGTTTTGCTTCTGTTCTTGTTACTGTTGGGAGATTAGCAGATTTGAATGATAATCATAATGAATCAAATCTGCCAATGAAAAGTTGCACCCGTACTTTAAAGGATTTGAATTCTTGGATATCCTTTAAGGGACTGGGAAAAATCCTTTTATTTTCCCTTTTACTTGAATGAGTTTGAGTTCATGGTTTAAAGGGACACAGAAGACATAAAACTTGTAATCAGATAAAAGGTTTGAAAATGGCGATGTTTGAATGTACAGCACATAATCAAGTACTGCTTTATAGCTCTGTTGTAATTGAGGCACTTTGACTTTGTGTATTTAATTAATCTTTTGTCCTTTGATAAATATTTGGCTGTTAGACAAGTAGTTGGCCACCCACAGTCTTTCATCTCTGGTACTAATTGACTGGAATCCAGCAGGTCACAATATCTGGCAGACAAAGTGGCCTCTGAATTTCGGCTTCTGAAACAATTTAGTTTGTCTTTTCAATTAAAAAATTTGCATATAGTCATACTTAACAAAGAGGAAACTGAATGCATGTCATTTATGAATTAAAAATTGGATTACATAGTCCACAGACAATTATCTATGTCTACTTTCTTGTCAAAAAGTTCCTATCCATTAATTGTTACAACTGTTTGATGAAATTTGCATACTGACCACCAAGAGCATTCATAAAAGAGAGGATCATTGCAGAGACCAGATGTTTGGGGAAGCGTCTGAAGGATGAGGAAGGGATGTCTCTGATAAGAGAAAAATAAGGAACGTTCGGACTGATAATTGAATTAACATTGATTGGAGATGGTGATGAGAAGACCACATCGTCTCTTCGGGCTCACTGAGAAGCTTAAGGAATAGCAAAGTTTCATGATGTACTGGGAGCTTTGGAAAGTGGCTGCTGTACTAAAGTTGGCAAAAATACATGATAGAATGAAAAACAGATCTTTATTGATCCAGGGTGGAAATACTTAAATACTAAATTGTAGTAACATGTAAATTATAGTACCATTTGATTTAAGAAATGCTGCAGTGAGATTTATTGTGTTGTGTTTCTGCTCATCATAGAAGAGAGACAAAATGATAATTTGATGTCATAGTGAGGAGGATTCTATTTCACTTTCTTGCTCCGTGTGTCAAACCCATTTAAGGAGAGTAACACAGTGTGAAAGTAAGTGATAATTAAATAGTTGGTTTATTTCATATTTGAAACAGAGACGTACAGTGACATATATGCATCTCTGTAGAATTAATAAAACAAAGCTGGACCGATTGTCATACATTAGCAAAACAGATTGACAAAATAAAGCCTGCAGACTGTTTGCTGCATTTGTAGTTTATAGAAACAAAAGTAGAAATTGTTGCTTGTCTTCATTTTCTATAGCTGAGTAATGCCAAGAAAAAAAGGTATAAAAATAGGATTTGCAATTTTCCAAGGTAAGGTATCTTTATCAACAACACCCAAACACAAAATCTCCCATAGCATGTCTCCAGTAATAAATGAATGTAAATCAAGTGTTAGTGCAATCAGGCAGGTTGTTTATAATTGCCAGGTAATTTAGACATTAGCAACCAAGTAGCAGAAGGTGGTTTTGACATGTGGAAATCTATCACAAATTCCACTGCTACCTGTTATAACTAAAGTGCTCTGATTAATGTAGTGAGATGGCAGAAATTAAACAGGCTGTAGTTTAGACATTGATACATTAATAATAAAAAGCTCCCTATTTTTGCTGAAGAGAAGTATCTTGGCAAACAGAAGTGGAAAACAAAAACATTAGTGAGATGTCTGTAGGGCAAGATTTGTTTCTAAAGGTGACAAGTAAATCTCTATAGACACTAGGTGTCAGAGAAGTTAGAGCTTTGTATTGGCTGTCAATATGTGCACAGTTCTCCAGTAAAAAACTAACAGCAATGAATTCATGCAATTACTCTCCCTCCCTGGAGGTTTTTCTTTTGACTCTAAAGAACTAACTCTTTTAAATGCCCATATACATAGGGAAACATTTTATGTGGTTCTATATTTTGACGCAGTGAGGAAAACATTTTCAAATGGTTATTTTCCATTCCATCACTTTTCCTGTCTATTTGCCTTTTCTGGTTTTATTTATTTATTTCTGTAATCTTTTCTTCAGTTGTAATTAATATTATCCCTCTTTGCATTTTTTCGTTTAATTCCATTTCCAAATAGTATTCCATCTGTCTTGACTGTACCAAGGTATATCATTAGAGTACAGACTTCTGATTTTTAGATTACAGTCTTCCTCTGCTTTTTTCCTGTGACGTTTTAATAAGAAGGTAATGGAAAGTTTCACTTGTGCAATATCTATCTTTGCAGCTTTTAATTTTTAACTATGTGGTCAGCTTTGGATAAAGAAAGGAATTACTTGTATCTTGTTAGAAAAGTGCTAGTAGGAACTATCATTTTGTCAGCCTTTTTTTTCTTTCTTTTCCCCAAGGTATAAACTGAATAGCAAAGGCAGCAAATTACAGTAGGTTTTTCATGCAGTGATTGATGCCTGGTGTTCACCAAATAGTTCATGAGTCAACAAGGACAGATACTATTTTATACGTGTATTTTTGCATTCTAAGAGTGATTTAGAATACCTAATGATAGACAACAACCTTGGATAGAATGCCTGTGATTTTTATTCAGGTTAAAGTAAGCAAAAGAGTAAATGAAACCTGGTTAGTTTGAAGAAAACTCCTGACATTGTTAGTCAGATGATGAATTCAGTGGGTGGAACTAGGAGTGTATGGAAATTATACATCTACTTAAAAAATGAAAACAGTCACGTGAAATTATGTTTTGTAAGAGTATGTTAACCTATAGACTAGTTAAGATATTGGTGTCCATAGTTTGTGATGGATAGTGTCATTTGGAAATGAACTGGGTGATACAACACTGATTTCTTTTCAAAAAAGAAGAGCACCATGAACCTCCCTGACAGTAGGTGCCATTCGCTGTGTTGCCCTCGATCGGAGGAGGCAGAAAGATCCACTGGCACAGTTGCCACACAACATGGTATTACTTATTGCCCAAGCCGATCCTGAGCAACATATATGTTTCGCTTCCTAGTAGAGGTAAGTGGAGACATTTATCAAAAATGTGATGCATTGTATCGAACGATGCAAAATACAGGTACTTCTTATTCAGATCTGTTTCGATAAATCCTCTCAATTCTCTTTGGTATTTTAATAATTTGATGCTTTGGACATAGAAACATATCATACTTCAAGTCAGGGTGTTATAGCAGCTTATCTGCTTCAAATATACTTTCTGAAAGATGTTCTGCTGCTGAAGGATATATAGGCAATTTGTGATATGTTTTTATATGCTGGAACTTCATAAAATAGCTCATGTTGGAAACATCACCTGTGGTAACTTGTTCAAGTGCTCAGACCTGGAACCGTGTGGGGCTCGGGCTGGATTGTTGCACTGCATTTTATTGACTTGCACAAAGTATGTAATCTGCAGCAGAAACATGTGGAAGATGATTCTTCGATCAGCTTAAGATTTATTCTTTTCTTGCATTCAATAAGGGAAAGGACGTGATCTCCTTCAGCCTCTGAACCGAATCAAATGGCTGTCTTGCTCTGTAGGTGCAGAAAGAAATTAGACCCACTTCCAGCCCTCAGTTCCTGGTTATCTTAATTGCAGTAGGAACAAGTTCACTTTGCTCCTAGAAAGCAGGAGGTACTAACGAGCAAGACCTTTTGCTGTGTATGTTTTCTTTGTTGTAAGACTCTCACTTACCCTTATATTTTGGTCTTCTGAAATCCTGGCCTTTTTTATTTTCAGTTTTGTTCCTTTAACCTCATTCTCATTAGTATTAGTCATTACCAGAAATAATTTTCCAATAAAAGCTTCTGGCTAGCTTCTTATCTCATGATCAGTCAAGGGCAGCTACGTGACACACATTCTCTGTTTACTGAATTGTGTTGAACTTATTTTCAACTTCATAATTGCTTCATTTGTCATTTTGGCAAGGATTTCTAGGAACTTTTCACTTTTGCTAAGTATGGTACAACAAAGTCAAATATGGCTCTTTATGTGAGCTATTAAAGGAATTGCACTTATGTCAGGTGGGTGTTTAGTATGTGCTGTTTTCTGACTGTATTCTGTGCATGCCTGTCCTGTTCTTCAAGGTCGATTCAATGCTGGATTATTTTTTTTTTAAATTTAGTGGTGTATTTATTCCCAGTTTTAAACCAGTTATGACCTTGTACATCTATGCAATATAGAGAAAGTAACCTAATATTGTAACATGGATGTTGTCCGTGTAATTGCAGGTAGAAGCATCACTGTGAAACACTTAACGTTGTAACAACAAGCGTGCCATTGACTCGTCTTGGCCTGTGATGGAAATTGCTCTGAGCCTCATTAAATTATAATTAGCATTTTCAACACAAAAGGGCGGTGGATCAGATTCTGATACATTTATCATGCTTATTAGCAGCTTACGCTAAAAAAAACCCTGCTACACTGAGTCCAGTGAGACTGATGTGGAGTAAGCTGGTCTAAGATATGAGAAGAAAGGAATCTAGTCCACTAGAGATACTGGCCATAAGTAATGCAGTGACATGTCTGTGCCGTGCAGTTAGTGGCATTGTAGAATTCTGTTCAGAGAAAAAATAACTTCCTAAAATGTTTAACTCCAAATCTTATTTCAGTGAAAGTACCCGTGTGTGGTTTTTATAGTCTTACGTGATGCAAATCTGGCCACAAAGATCTCTTAGTTGCAAAATAAGTAACAGGATGCATGACAACTAAAGCACCTGTGCATTATTCTTATGTAAGGTTACCCAACAGCCCATTAATAGTGAGGTTGCTTGATCATTGCTGTGTACTCTTCTACCCACATACAAATATGGAAAATATGCAACTTGTAGGGTAATAAAACTAACTTCTTTGTGTCACACTGGATTACGTAGTCTGTCTCCACAGGTGACAGTCAGAATGTCATGCTTGAAATGCTTCAGCATCCTCAGAAGCTTAGTTTGAGATAATCAACTGGTTTTGTACAGCTGTGATTTACAATATAGACCTTCAGTCTGTTTAGATTTACCTTGTCCACAGGCTTTGTGCCTAGTGACCTTGTTGGTGATTTGATATGAATGTTGAACTTCTTAATGAAGTTAAAATTTATTAGAATGGCAAGCTCAAAGCCCCATCCAGCACCTGGCCTTGAACACTTCCCGGGATGGGGCATCCATAGCTTCTCTGGGCAACCTGTTCCAGCATCTCACTATCCTCAGAGTAAAGAATTTCTTCTTAATATCTAATCTAAATCTCCCCTCTTTCAGCTTAAAACTGTTACTCCTTGTCCTGTGGCTACGCTCCCTGGTAAAGAGTCCCTCCCCATCTTCCCTGTAGGCCCCCTTTAAGTACTGAAAAGCCGCTATAAGATCTCCCCAGAGTCTTCTCTTTTGCGATCTGAACAACCCCAACTCTCTCAGCCTGTCTTCATAGCAGAAGTGTTCCAGACCTCTGATCATCTTCATGGCTCTTCTCTGGACCTGCTCCAACAGGTCCATGTCCTTATGTTGGGGGCCCCAGAGCTGAACACAGCACACCGGGTGGGGTCTCATCAGAGCAGGGCAGAGGGGCAGAACCAACTCCCTTGACCTGCTGGCCACGCTTCTTCTGATGCAGCCCAGGATGCGGTTGGCTTTCTGGGCTGCGACTGTACATTGCTGGCTCATGTTGAGCTTCTCATCCACCAATACCCTGAAGTCCTCCTCAGGGCTGCTCTCAATCCATTTTTCCACCCAGCCTGTATTTGTGCTTGGGATCGCCCTGACCCACGTGCAGGACCTTGCACTTGGCCTTGTTGAATGAGGTTTGCATGGGCCCACCTCTCAAGCCTGTCCAGGTCCCTCTGTATGGCATTATATGTGTATACTTGTATTTGTTTTAATAATTTAAACCCCAAAAAAAGAAACTGTGAAATAGTTCTTGAATAATGTAACAATAGCCGTACTGTGGGAGAGTGTTATCTTGGCTCTGGCCATGCCCAGCAGCACATAACTAGGAAAAGAATGAATACTTTTACATATCTATACATATAAATACATTCATAGATAGATAGATAGATGTTATACGCATTTAGATGTTTTATTTATTTATATCTATAGATGTGATATAGTATATATGAATAATATAAACAATACATATGACACTATATGTATTTTGTTGATTATTTATTTATTTATATTTTATTTCTTTACTATTCCTAGCAGACTTTTCTTCAATATCCTTGTAAATGGTCTTGATAAAACTGAATTGTTAAGAAATTTACAGACACAGACTGATTTTTCTTGATATTGCAGCGGAATTGTTACAGGAACTTGTTTCTGTGCTATTACAGTTTTGAAGAGGTACCCGATGGGTGTTTGCAGGATGTAACACCAGACAGAAGAGATAGATATTTGTGGTACAGGATGTCTGGAAATAAGGAGAGGCATTCTGGTGTGTGTTTTTTGGACTGCGTAATACAAGCTGCAAGCCGAAAAGCTCATACCTGTCATGGCCAGGAGGAGTCTTGGAGGGAGGTGTTTTGCTGTTTTGTTCACTGGAGAAAAAGACAGTTTCAGAATTTTAGCAAGAGATCTCTCTGAATATTTTGTTTTCACTTTGCTTAAGGGCCAGACCTCTGCATGTGTAAATTTAGAAAACTCAGTCAGGGAGATAAAGAGCCCTAGTTATAGGCAGTAAGTAATTCCTGCTGAGATGTGTGAATTCTAAAAGGCAGATGCTACTTTCTTTGAAATAATCGGGTTGGAACGACATGATAAGACATTTCCCTGATGTACAAAAATATGTATGTATAGATGTTTGAACATATATTTCTTTGGATATAAACTTTCAAATGTAAATTAATATTGAATGTGTGGGAGAAAAAGATCTTTTTATTATTGTTTAGCGAGCTTGTAGGAAAAATGTTCTTCAATAAAGATAGCTCCTCTTCACTTACAATAAGAAAAGGAATCAATTATTCTTAACAATGTGAGTACTTTGTAAAGATAAACGATTAAAGTAGAAGCGGACAGATATTCTTTAAGGACACATTTCAAAAGAGATTTTGCCGTAACTTTTCTATTCTGTTCTTTCTTTGTATGAACAGTCATGCGAGTTCAATGTGAACTTGAACGAAGAATTCTGTCTTCGATTTATGTATGGTTTAGTGCAGCATTTTGTGTTTTATTTATATGCTTTTCAGGATAAATCACCATGAAATATCTGAGCTTGGAAATGATGATTAAATTTATTTATCTATTTATTTATTTTACCAAAAAACTGTACAGACAGCACTCTTTCTTTCAACTGAGACTATTCAGTGTATGATCTAGTACTTTGCAGGGTTTGGACGCTAAGAGTTTTCAGTTAGAGGGTCAAGAGCTTGTTGTAACTAAAGTGAAGGAGATATGTGCCATAGTGAAGAATGGATCATATAAAAAGCCTAGAGAGCTGTAGCCAGGAAACAGATTTTGAAAATGAATCTCTGATGACAGTTTATTAAAAGAAAGGAAGTTAGAGTTCGAGAGTTCACTGCACTGTCAGAAAATACAAAATATTTCTTTAATCCAAGTGATGGAGAATAAATGTTGCATGCTTTTAGCAGGGAGTTTCTCAACTATGATCCCCATTCATAATTTTTAACCACAAAGGGGGAATTAATTTCATGGGTCCATACCTTCTATTATTTTGAGGTCAAAGCAGAGCTCCTCTGAATGCTGACCCAGAATATCCAAAGTATATTTTCAGTAGGTATAAATGAAGACATTCAAAACAGTATATATTTAATGTTGTATAGAAAGTATAAGCAATTATTAATTTATTGCCAAAGCTAGAGTAGATAATATATCACAGAAGTAATATTTGAATCATAGAGTGCTTTCGGTCAGAAGGAATTGTCTAGTTCATTTTCCTGTTCAAAGCAGGGACAACCTCAAGGACAAGATGTAATAAACGAGTGCATAACTTGAACAATCTTACGTTTAATTCTTCCTAAAAAAGAGAAAATTCTGGCACCCAAACCTGAAGGTGGTTAAGTCCTGAGAATTAGCCGGTATGGTAAAATAAAATGGAGAATGATGTATGGTCAGGTAGTTCAGCAGCACTGGAGTACGTTGTGCTACTTAATGCTAGTGAAGACAAAGTAAAAAGAGAGATAGTGCAGTATATTAGTATTTGCAGTGCAAAAGACTGATGGTGCTGAGGGATGGAGCAAAAACATAAGCTACCTGCCGGCTGACGGAAGAGAGGTACCGTAGGTTTATGAAACAACGAAGTAGGTTTGAAACTTTCTGTAGAAACTGATAAATTAATATGTAATTGTGTTTTTTCATTTAGGTGTGCTTGCTGGGGTTGAGATCAAAGCTGTTTCGATATAAAAATGGTGGTGTGTTTTTTTCCAAAATGTTTGCTGACAAATAGCCTAAGGTTGGGGTTTTTTTTGTCATTTTTGCCATTACAAAATTGTTCTGTGCTACAAATTATTGGGGAAATTCTAATTTCTAGCCTAGACATGTACATTAATGGAGTAGGAAGTTTAGCCTTTTTTAACTGGTAGCTTCTGTATTTTTCTGTAGTCGTTTAATGAAGGATGAGGAGAGAAGGGTTGGAGTCAAGTTGAAAGCCTTTTATGGACATGTACGCATCAAATTGTTAATGTATGCGTCTGCCTGCCACAGCGATGCATGCGTTGCAAATTTAGCTGCATAGGTGAAAAGTCTGCTTTGGGTTTTGTCCCCATGTTCCCCTCTGCCCCCTGCCCTGAGTAAATAATTTAACAATCTTGCACAAATGCTATCTAGTTCAACCCCTTCCAGGTAAAAATCAGTCTCGTTTATATGAATAGTTCACCTTAGTGTTTGAGGCCCCATTCTCAATGCTGAGAAAAACATTTCTATGACCTCCCTAAGGTATGTGCATTTGCCGAGGGGGATGAACATTGTTTCTGAAATATCATTTACCTTTTCAGTGTAAATGAAGCTGAATCTAGGTCTGGGGAAGTGCTGGGTTGAGCCACTGCTTCACTCCTTTAAATTGCCAGCAAAAAAAGTTGTGCCATAGACATGTAACTATTCAACGCATACTTCATTAGTGGATTTCAACCTTTGGTGTTGGTTTGGGTGTGTATGTGGGTGGGAGGGGATGGAGGGGCAGGTGTTAAATTCAACTATATCTATGATGGCTTACTATTTGTTGCTCTCAGACAATGTCTGGCCAGGAAGTCGTGTAGCGCTGGTTTAATCTTCCCGAAAGGATGAATTCAACTTTTTGGATGTGTCCAGTCTAACTATGTGGATTTTATTATTTGTCATGAAACATTCCTGTCATACAAGAGTACCCATTTGCATGAGAAAACGAGATGATACATTAATCTTTCACTGAAAATGTTGTTGGTTTTTTTTAAATAAAATTAACAGTAATTAAGTGCTAACATTAATTTCTTACAGAAATTTTTACTGATTTTAATTTGCATGAATATTGTAATGATTTATTCATCGAGCTGTCTTCCATTGTACAGTCACTAGCCAAACTGAAGAGAAATAGAGGAAGAGAAAGTCTGTGCATTCAAAATACCACTTCTTTGGTAGAATTCGAATTACATAACTTTCTTCATCTTTTAATTTTGTTTTTCAGAATGACAAATCCCCAGGGCGTTCCACGAGTCGATCAAGTAACATTTCAAAGGTATGTGAAATCTATTTCCTTTGTATCGAACTTAAAGAAAACTGCATACAGTACTTTACTGCATTTAACCATATATGCATCTTCTGATGTTTTCTTTATAAACGTCAGATTAAGTTTTTTACTGCCCAACATCATGTTTTCCATGTAAAGTCCATCTTAAAGTATAAATATTCAATTAGCTATTACTGTAATATGTGTGATAATGAGAAGGAAATAACAGTTGCAGTTTTTTCACCTGCTTTCCACAACTGCTTAACGTTACATTAACACTTTGTCTTAAGATAGAATTACTGCTTGATTTTGCTCCCCCTGCCCTACCCGAATACTAACAGCTGTAACGTGTAAAGCTATGAATGTGTCATCATTTTGGATTGAATTCTGAATTCCTTTTACAGCGATTTATGGTTCACTGCAGCCAGGACTTTATATCTAGATGCTTTTTAGTTTCTAGGAAACAGAGAGGGAAAACTAGGGGGAAGCAAAATGTGATTTGTACTGGGGTTCTTTGGTTTTAACCCCCCTTTTTCTGTATTTTTGGTTCAGAGGTGGCTGAAATTTATTCCAAAAAGCCAGGATATACAGGAGGTAAAAGCTAAAAACTCAGTAATTGTTTGAATCCCAGCCTAAACATCTGCCATGTATTTATTATGTTTGTATCTAAAGATTTAATATTTTGCATCCAGTGCAAGCACAGTATTCATAGGCCCCTTTCCCACAACATTATTGTCTGTAGTGTACCCGCTGTAAAACTGTTTTCTTTTCAGAGCTTTAAAAAAATATATTGTGATTTCTTAATTAAAGAAACTTGGTATATGTTAGGTTCTGCTCTTTCAAGAAGGAAAAAAAAAAAGGCAAGGCAAAACGTGCACAATATATACAGCCTGTTGTAGAATATGGCTGAATCTCTTCCTGACTTGTTGCCTATTTTTAAAAAGTATATAGTTGTATACTCACAAGATTGATCACAGTGAATTGTATGTATTATTTTTGCTAAGAGTTTAGAGTGCACATATGTAGTTACAATTACCATAAATCTATGCTGATTTGATATTATTTTTTCTGCTTTTTAAAGTCAGTTGTGTGGGTTACATTGCGACAAAGCATAAATATATTCACCGACATGAGACACGTGGCAGTGACTAACATTTATTTTGAAGTAATTTCTGTAGAAATCAGTATAGGTGCATATTAGAAAGGGGTGCTTGCATCTGTTGAAGTAGTACATTAATAAGCAAGGTTTGCAGGCATGCATTTAATCTATTTCTGATGTATAGCATCATTCGTTCTTTGGCATCATTTTTTTTCTGTGAAGCTACCTGCCAGTGAAGCTTTTCAGATGCTGAAAGACACTAAATTGGAAAGCCAGTTTCCAGTTTATTGTTCGTTTCAAAATGCTTTTTTTGGTAAAATGGCAGGGTGTATGTGTGTGTGTACATAGAAAAGCAAACACCTAACTTCTCAGGTTAATATCGCATGGCACAAAGTATAGTAACAAATACTGCACCTCAAAAAAAGATTGGGAGCTTCTAGGGCATGTAAACTGTATACCAAAGGCAAGAGTTGAGTTCTGTGCAGGAGCAGATCTTGCACATAACAAAAATTTCAGTTGACAGAAAAATTAGAAAGTCTTTGTCTAGAAATATAAATTACACTAATCAAAACATACTGATTTGATTTTGTATCTTTTACAGCTTTCATTTGCCTGTATGAACATGCAAAAAAGGGTAAAATAGAGAGTTATATTTTAATAGTTACTGTGTATTGTGTATGCCACCCTTGGTTGTATAAGGGGCTCCTGGTCCAGAGCAGAGTAGATGTTCCCTGATAAAGCTGGATTTTGTACCACCTTGTTTGTGAAATGGAATATAGCAAACATTCTGCAAATACAGATTCGTATTTCATAATGCTCTTAAGTTGTTTGTTCAGAGAGGACACCTGAGGTTTGCAGTGTATGCTTGGGCAATTTTGTGTACTAGGTACATTAACTCTGAATTACCTGGTATTACGGATTAAACTGAATTGTTGAATATTGAATGTGTCTTATCTAGACATAATGAGAAGGAATGGCTTTGGGTTTTTTGTTATTTACCGAATACTAGTTACTATATACTTATTCAATCTATACATTTTAAAATCAAACATTCCCTAGAGGGGTGGGGGGAAATCAACACTTCAGTTTTACCACTCACTTTTGCCGTCCATGGAAAGCACAGAAATTTAGCATGTTGCAAAGACTTTTCTTTTCTTGCATATAAGTTTCTGGTAAGAGTTTCAGTAATAAACTATTTTAGGCAAATGAAAGAACAAAACCTAAAATATTTAGATACTATTTCAATACAAAATTATTTGTAAAGTCTATTGTAATACATGTTACTAAGTAAAAACAGTGGCTGGCCAATATGTTTCTGTACATGTACTATTATAAGATTAAGCCAACTGGAATATTCACAAACAATTTTCATGTAACTATAAAATTATGTAGCTCTACCTCTGAAAGTATTTTTTTTTTTTTTAACTTGTAAGTCATTTTTTTTTTTCACTTGTGTAATGGAGTATTTCATCAAAATGGCAGGAGTAAGGCAAAATCCTGCACTTCCATTCCGTTAACCTGACTCAGCGCTGAATCAAGTACTATTTTATTTGTGGGCGAGAGTACATGAGCAGCGATACTGAGTGTAGCAGGGCTATAGCTCCCACTGCCCCTTGTCCCCCTAAGACCCTGTGCTGTACCCCTTCTGCCCATGGCCCTCCCCTGCCAGGCCAGCACCGGTTTGCTCGGCAGGTAGGAGAGGGAAGCGAGCATTTGCTCAAACTAATTTGCTGATCCATCTCTGTGTTCTTTTCCACCTCATTACTGTGACCTTAAATTTCCTGCTGGTGGGGTAACCACTGAGTTAATTGCAGGTTTTTGAAAGTAATCTCATATCATTTTGTACTCTGTCACTCTTCCGTACTCTGCCCAATTCTGTCTGCCTGTTTCTGGGTACTCCTGACTGATGGTCAGCTCTGGCCGTCTTCAGCGAATATCCACCTGGGACATTCGTTCATTTGCTTCAGCCTATACATCAACAAAACCGTCCTGGGACTCCAAGAGCAACTGCTTCAGTTGGTTTTCCAAGCAGAGACAATTAGGAAAATGTATCAGTGTCCGATTTCTGCTGCACTTCTGGTAATAACCTAGATTTTCCCTGTAGAATCAATAAATCAATAAACAGGTCTTCTTGCCTTCTGCCCTGCTGGCATTGGGAGTAATAGATCATATTTGGGACTGAGCTGTATTTTGTGTTATCTCGCAGTGACAAAGTAGAGCCCTAGTTTCTAACTATGGCTTTCAAAACCTATCTACTGCAATACATATAAATAAAAACATAGAAGTATTGGAAATGTGAGCTAAGAACCAGCCTTGCTGGTTTTAAATCATTGTTATTATTTTTTTTAACTGTTAGACTTTCTCTCCCACCCATTTCCCATGGTGCTGGTAGCAGAGGCAACTTTATTATTCTTTGTAAAAGATAAGCCTTGTGCAGCGTTCTGGATTTCAGAATTAGAATTATCTTATCGGGATGTGTTTAAAATCTAAATAAATTAAAACCTTGAGCTTGTTCATTACATATTTGCCACTGCTTAGTTCTGTGCACTGTAGATTTTTTCAGTAAGCTTGTTATGTCTTCCTAAATATGTGTATAATTTAAGAGGAAAGCTAGTCTGAGAAGGATCTGGTGGATTCGTTTCTTTCCGTTGTGGTTAACCAGTGGAACAAATCTTGTGTTTGAATTACAGTCTGTAGAGGTTATGCTTATATGTGTTTCTGAGGCTGTCTGGTTATATTAAAATGCTTTCTGGAAGAATTGTTTCTAACACATCGTAATTATCTTTCTGCATGTTAATTATGATTCAAGAGCTCCTTAGAGAAGGATGCTCTCTCAGCAGTAAGATTAGAAATTCTCTGATGGGATCTTTGGGCTTACTTTGCAGTGCAGAGAAATTCAGGCTTGGAGCAAATTGCCTGATTTTTGCTTTGGCTCAATTGCTTCTCAAAAGCCATGAGCAGGTGTTAGAAGACTTTTTATTTACAGGTCTCTGAAGCATCTATCTAACAAAACTCTGTTGAGTTACATCAGGAAGAAGAGAGGTGATAGGTTTAGAATATTCAGTGTGATAATAGTCATCGGTCTAATTCAGAATCTGAAAAACAACAGAGGAGGGAAAGAAAGAACTGGTTTTACAATATGTTTATGCAATTTCTAAACTGATTTCTTATGTCAGGTAGGGCTCCCCTCAGTAAGACACAAATGAAAACCAAAAGGCACCAGCTTGTCAAAGTAGTACCCACTAAAGTTTTAGATGAAAAATGTATTGTTGCCAATTTATTGATTGTGGATTTGAGCTACTCGGTTTGTGATTTTGAAATGTGTTTCACAAACTGAATATCAATTTATGTAATATGTAGTATAATATTTTATCCTTTTGAATTACAAATTTCCATTTAATTTCTTCCATTAAAATCTAAATGTTCTTTCATGTGGGTTTAGATATTCTTTATTTTTCATGCTCTCTCACACAAGGTGAATGTGTGAGGAGTCCTGTATCACAGTTCAGGTGTTTTATGCAACTTGAAGCAAAACTCACTATGCATTTTTTTAAATGGGTAAACATACCACCACGTCTTTGGCAGTGTTGTCATAGTATCTTCTGGCTGAATTATTGCAAGCACAAATGATCAGGTTTATGGTGAAAAAAGCATAAGGGAACTTAAATGTTCATCATAGAATCACAGAGTACCAGATTGGAAGGGACCCCAAGGATCATCTGGTACAACCTTGCTTGACAAAAGCACAGTCTAGGCAAGATGGCCCAACAGCCTGCCCAGCTGAATCTAAAAGAGTGTCCGGTGTTGGGGAATCCACCGCTTCCCTGGGGAGATTATTCCAATGGCTGATTGTTCTTATTGTGAAATTTTTTTGTATCGTGGACTTAGCCTGAGAGAGGATTGCAGCGTCTCCAAGATACCTGTTGCATGACTGAATTCTAAGATTCAGTCATGCATATTCACACATAAATGACAATTCGCTTCCAGATTGCCATGGTGTTTTTTTTCAAGGAAGCCTGTAGCTCCATCCTTTCCAAACGTAGCTTCTAGATTACTGTGATAAGCCACTGAGGGAAAACTTAGAGCTTTCAAAAAATAAAATAAAATAAACCAAGAAAAAAACAAGTCCTTGCTCTTGTAAAGTGTAAAATGTCAGCCTTCAAAAGTGCTGTTACAGTGAATAATATCGTGTATACAAAACCAGCATTAAAATATGAGTGTAAATGTTATGTTAGTCATCTAAATGATTCTTCTTGCTCATAAACAGAATCATTAATATCAAAGGTGAAGGCTAACTTGGCACTTAACTCTCATTATGATTCTGTTACTGTAAAAAACAAGAGCACAAAGTAAACAAGTTAGTGAAAAGTATTTTGTTCATCAAAAAGCAGAAAAAGGCAAAAAACTAGAACTAGAGACAATGGCAAAATAACTATTCCTGCACTTTTTTTTTCCCCATTAGATGTAAATGTTTGATTTCTTTGTCTAGAGAATACTTTGTGGCTTGTCCATAAAATTTATTGTTTATTTACGATAACCTTAACAAAAGGCATGACTGCAGAATTTACCTAAGTCTGCCCGAAATTTGAACTTCTGAATAAAATTGCATAAAATACATCTCAGTTCCAGCAGACACCCGGTAGAAAACAATACAATTTCAATTTATTCTTAAATACACTTGACCTGTATATACTTGACAAAAATACGATTGTATGTATACAATCTATATGGATTCTATTTTATTAAATCACAGTTCTTACCAACAGCTTGTTCTGAGTATACCTAAATGTGCCACATCAGCACATCCAGGCAGAATTGCAGATGTGTTTGAAATGTGTTAAGTACCACAAACTTTATGTGTTTATACAAGCTTACCTTGTGTGTAATGCCTATATGTAATTTCCACTTCTGTAAAGACATTGTCTTATCACTGATTTCAGTCCTATACTATGATATGCAATACCATACAGGTGAAATAGTTTTGCTTTGTTTTCAGTAAACATGGTATGCAAGTTGTAACAAATGCTTATTGTTTAGTTTTCAATAAGAATTATCATCTGTAACATACCTACTCCATATGTATGTACTCCTGGAAATTTTTACATGGCATTTATTTCTTCACCACGGCACTCAGAAACACATTTCAGGTCTTTGTCCTAAAAATAATACAATTAAGCAAACTTTATTTCTACAGTGATACAAAATTATTTTCTTGATGCAGTCTGAGGTTCCTCGCACTTCATAAAAATATGGTGTCTCCCATTTTTCGTAAGGGTGTGTTGTCAGGGTTTCACTGTCTTTTGGCTTAGGTATTTCAATATTCTTCCTATGGCTCTTTTGCTCCGGTGCATTTAGGTTTCTCTCTCCCTAAGGGATGGAATAAACAGATACCCAATACACACCAGAGTAGAGTTGTTCAAATATAACAATGGTTCAAATATAATAATAATCCCTCACAGATGGGAATTCATCCAGTCCGTGTCCTTCGTAGCCCAGATGATCAAATGAAGAACGGGAAGAATGTGTGCACTCACATACATATGCACTGGTGGGAGAACGGCAGGAATGTCATATGTTGGAAAGCTGTTTAGTACACAGAAATATTTTTAGGGTTTTAAGTCTTGCAGATAGGGGGATATGTAGAAACAGATGCCTTCTTTGGAAGAGAAACTCTAAATGATGTTGTCTGAATACCGATACTGACTACCTTTAGAACTAAAATACTACAAAAAAGAAGATGCGTGTTTTGTGCTTCACCTTTTCTACAGGCTAAGTTTGCATTTAGCTCCTTCCAGACAGTCAGAAGCTGCTGGTCTCAGGGCTTTGCACCTTTTATGTAAAGACCAGCACATCCCTTGTTTCAATTGCCTACACCTGTGTATTTTTCCCTAAGAGCTACAAAGCATTTTTATTAAGAAAGTGATAATGCCTAGAAAGATGCATTCTTGACGAGAATCATGAATCAAAAATATTGCATTGCTGCAGTACAAAGACTTTTGCAAACTATAATCCGTCAGATAATTCAAAGCTTAGCTAGCTGTGCTACATCTGGAGAAAGAGTGGATTTTTGAGTAGAACCTCTACCTTTAAAATAAAGGTTAGCAAAGATCAGTAAGACAGGGGAAAGGAAATTAAAAAGCTTATTGAATCTACAAGTCAAAGTTGTAATTGCTTTTGTTGGTGTCATTTTTAAATAGTAGGATAGATTTGCCACTTGCAATTTTACTTTGATGGGAAGTAAACCTACTTTAGTGATTTAGATTTCAAACCATTTTATCATACTGACTTTCAAAGGTGCTGAATGGTATTGCTCAGCAGAATTGTAAGGATATTTCTTCTCCTTCCTTCTGTGTTACTTTTCCCTTTATTCCTTCTCTTCAGAGGCAGGTGGAAGGAGGGGGGTGGAGGACAGCAGAGAAAGAAAAGAATCGGGGAGGAAACGTGCAAGGAATAATTTAAAAAAAAAAAATCTGTGAAAGAAAATGAAACAGAAATTGAGTTACCAATTAATTTAACAGTTGCTGTAAAGCCATCAATCAGACTATAGTAACTCTGAGTACAAAGCAGGAACTCCATCATAAAGGACCAAAAAAAGAAAAGAAAGAAACCCCCTTCTCCCAAACTGATGTGCTTAAGTTTCAGTTGCCATCAAGACACTCTTTGTAAGATGCACCTGGCTTGGGTCATTTCCACCACGTTTTTGATCTTTTTAGACCTGAGAAATTATCCAAAGAAAAGTTTATAAAGACAGACGTTTTCCATAAAAAGTTGCATTGTTTACAAAGCAGAAATTTTCAGATGAAAATACACAGACTGGATCTCCTGCTGAGCTAATTGCCATGCAAACTGCCGTAATCTTCTAAGGTATCCATTCCTTGGTGTGCCATTATTTTAATCGGATAGAGTTTCAGCTTTTTAACTATAATGGCTGGTGGGATCTGGAGGATTCTGTGATGCGTCGCTGCTATAAAGCATAATTAGTAAGAGAATCATAGAATCAGAATACCAGGTTGGAAGGGACCTCAAGGATCATCTGGTCCAACCTTAATAAAAGCAGAATAAAAGAGCAGTATAAAAGAACAGATTAAAAGCATTAGTCATGTTCCCTGTCTGCCCTGCCTTCCCTCAATTTTCTGTGACTTTGTACTTAAGCAGTGTTGTAAGCAGAGCAGCTTTTGGAAGTGCCTTCCTTATTCAGAATAGAGGGATTAGAGGATTCATTAGCCTTTCTGGTGGTATCTGTGAGGCCATTTTGTAGCAGCTGTCTGTTACGTCTGGTTTGTTATTTTAAAGCTTAACTCCATTCAAATATGAATGCTTTGCACTTGTAGAACGTGTTTTTACTCAGCTTTTCTGTTAGGTCAAAGAAGAGCCCTTCTCTCTTCTGAAGAAGAGCACAACTTGACTCATGTTCTCGGACTAGTTTCAACATGCAGTGTTAAGCAATAGATGATCAGTGAGGACTCTCATTTTTCATCACTATCTGGAAAATTCTATCAGATCCTGAACACCAAAGTAAAGGCAGTCTTTATTTGAAATTCTTACTGTTTTCATCGGTTTAACTTCATTCTGTCTCCCATTTCTGCCTTTGCTGCAGTCTTTTAACAGACGTGTATGTGTAATATTAAAGTCCTCATGTGTCAGATAAATGATTATCGTCTCGCTTGTCCTGAAAACTCTATATTTAACAGTATTCTCTTTGAAAAGCATAGTACCACATCCTGTTGAACATATCAAAAATAATTACGGATAAGTGCTCTGTCAGTTCTGTTCATTGAATTGCATATCCTTGACAAGAAAGTTCATCCAAACTGGCCAAGACAACAGAAGGTGGTGACTGGGGAATCTCTCTCTACTAACAACATTTGTGAAATGCCAAACTTAATCAGCTGGAGTTGGCATTATCCCTCAAGCATCTTCCTTGTGTTGATGGCATAGAGAAATGAGCTGCCTTGTTTATAAATGAATTGTTGGACTACTTTATTTTGAATTACCGCATTTAATTATGCTGCTGATACAATTTGCTATGATAAAATTAGTACAGTGCTTGTTTAGTTTTCCTCTTCCAAGGAGCTGTACAATATAGCTGTCTGAAGTAGACATCCACTCAAGGAGTACTATTCTTAAAAAAAAATATTGTTATTCTACCTGCCAAGTGGAATTGGAGTGCACAACATCAATCTCATCCCTCTATTCAACAAATACAGTATCTCAAAATATTCATTGTGCTAAATAGCAATATAGCAATGGGATAGCAATTATAGCAAAAAGATCTGTGTGCTTGAGACTGTTTCCAACATCTGTTGTATATACAATCCCATAAGAGCTGGATTGATATGATATGAGCAGAATATATTCAAATGATCGTGTTTTGGTTTGTCATATATGCAACTGAAAGGATTTTGTATTTTTTTGCTAAAACTAGCAGTAAAGATGAATAAAAATAAAAGAAGGCTTATATTATGAGCAGGGATAGTGGACTTGTTCGGTGCTGTGTTTTGTGGCAGCACAGTTTTGAATGTGGAACTTGTGCAGGGCAGTGCTCGGTTGGGTTCATCAGCCACTCTGCTGCTCAGAGGAAGCAAAACGCGCTGCTGATACAGCTGTCTCCCTAGGATCTAACCTGGAACTTCCGTATGGCTGTATGCTGTGCTCTGTAAACACACCAACTGACTAAATTTCAGGACAAGAGGTAACGGGCACAAACTTGAGCATAGGAAGTTCCACCTAAACATGAGGAGGAACTTCTTTACTTTGAGGGTGGCAGAGCACTGGCACAGGCTGCCCAGAGAGGTGGTGGAGTCTCTGTCTCTGGAGACATTCAAAACCCGCCTGGATGCGTTCCTGTGCAACCTGCTCTAGGTGACCCTGCTCTGGCAGGGGGGTTGGACTAGATGATCTCCAGAGGTCCCTTCCAACCATACCATTCTGTGACTATGTGACTACATGCTACTTTAGGTATCTTCACTGTGAGGCTGGACTTAAGAGAATGTACATTTTTTTTAAAAAAAAAAAAGCTTGTAAAGGAGACGGCTAAGAGGGAATATTACCAAAAGAAATGAGGTAAGCCCAGAGGCAGCGTTGGCAGCAGAGAGCACATGCAGTTTATGCTGTCAGAACGTGGGTAGGGTGAAAAAGCAAAGGGGCCTGGAATAGGCTTCCAGCTGAGTTGGAATTTACAAGTTTTTAAAAACAACTTGACTAGCTGTGAATGATTATATTCATATGACATGTGGTAGCAGGGACAGGCCAGATATTAGCAGGTCCTTCCACTCCTGTTTAATTTATAGAGATAAAACTGGAATTATGTACAAAATAAGGCCCTCTATTACCTGTGAGGTCCATAAGCAAACATCTGGTAATGAATATCAGAAACATTAACTTTCTTGGGTTTAGAAATCACTCCATCAGTTCATTTTACCATTAAAAGCTATTTTAAAGTAGATAAAAACCAAAATTTGCATTTAAAAGTTGTAGAAACCTATTGAATGAAACTTGCTCACAGATAAGAATCTGAATTATCTTGTGCATAGCTTGGCATGTTGGAGTTTTCTTGTTTTGTTTTTGAAGAGTTAAGTGATGCATGGGCTTTTTGACTGTCCAGATGTCAGGTTTGCTCCAGCAGGGATTAGACAAACACAAAAAAAAGCATTCATTTTTTAAAAAGATTTTGATGTAAATTATTTTAGAAGGACATAAACCTTCCTCTGAGTTATGTTAACTAAACATAACATCATTATGCCAGTGCAGGGGAACTAGAAAGTAAATTTGACTGAGCAGGGCTGAAACAGTCCAGACCTCTTAACAGCTGAGAGTGAAATGTAAGATTTAAGCAATCAAACTGGTAATGTAATTTTTGTCTTAAAATAACTAGATTTCCACCTGTCTCCAGTCCCAAATAGTAAGTGTAAAAGCTTTTCAAGGAGTTTGTTTTAATTTTTGGCTTGATTCCAGCCCTCTTAAGAAGTGTCTAGCTGACTTCCTGCTTTAATAGCTGCTGAAAGTTTCTTGAACTCGTGCAGACCTACCGTACAGTTACTGGGCCAGCTTAGCTCTTCTCCTTATCCCTTCAAAGGGTAATGCTTGTGGCAAGGTGATACAAATCTTGCATTTTGGCATGGGGGTGGCCTGACCACTGCTTAAAGTCCAGCCAAACCCCTGTAGTACACGGATCCTGAAAGAAGCAATGGGAACAGCCCTGCAGCTGTGAGGGGGAAAAAGAAATGGGAGTCAGTCACGAGGGATGAATTCAGAAGTCCACAGTCGACTCTAGGGCTGCATTTCTTCAGCAGTTCTTTGCCTGAGGTTTAGCCTGGAGGGATGTTTTTTCACACAGCAGCAGCATGTAGCCCAGTAATGTGGCTCTGGTGCTGATATCTACGTCTTTCCTCATTAAGTAGCTTAAGGTATGCCTAATCACGTAAAACTAATCACAAAGGCTGAGGTGGAAAAAGATTATATACCCAACCGTACCTATACCATCTGTTTCTAATGTGTATGTAAAAACAATTCATATTCCTTAACAGTATGTGTAATTGAAATGTTCCTTTTGTAGAAAAAAAAGATATGAAATCCAGTCTCTCACTGATACTTGTCCTTTCTTCTGTCATTAGACTGTAGGCACTCTAATGTTTCTCCTTTACCTGGTGGGCCCAGGCATTGAAAAAACTATATGAACATAAGGATTGTGCCCAAATGCTGTATCAACTTAATTTCTTATGTTGGCTTAGTTTTCATACCTCTGAGTTTCATTTCTTGGAACCTAGTAGTAAAGAATTAGTAATATTTTTTGTGTTGTGATATTAACACATCAAGTGGTAAAAAGAATTGCTTGAATTATGAAAGCTAGAAGATTATTTTAATGCAAAAGCACCGTTCCTAGGTCTCAGCTGGTATCCCATTAAAAGCAAACATGCACATAGTGGTGACTGACGTTTCCAAAAGATCTAGTCATGAAATATAATGGATATTAAGAACCTTGGATCAAAGTGAAGTGTCAGCAGGTACTTGCTGTATTTATTTATTTTCGCTTGTACTATTAATTTTCAAACTGACACCACAAAAATGTCTGTGAAAGGTGAGCTAGAAATAATTTTAATTATGGACTCTACATGTGACTGAATTTGATTTGCTAGTACAAAAGGTTGGGATGACAGCCTTTACGTCTTTGTATTATTTGTACTTTGTACTCAATAATCATTCTTCCCCTGCATCTGGTGCGGGATCTTGTGGAGCCCTTAAGGCTTCTAGTATTTTGTCTCCATTTGGTAGTGGTGCTCACACTGGGATAGGGTTGCTTACTCAAAGCTAATGCCCTTATCAGCTAAAGGAAGGTCATAGCATTAAGAATGATTCATATTGAACCCTCTCCCCACAGTACTGTACCCCGTGAGTGCTCCCGAAGAATCAGAGAGCCTTGGATTTAGATTTGGGTTCTGTACAGCTATGCTGCCAGTAGATTGTGAGGCAGATTGAAATGGTTTGCTGTAAACACCATCAAAATATGTTTTCAGTGGAAGTATTGAGCAACTGAGACTGCAATTTGTAGCAACAACCTTATGAGCAAAATGTCACATACTAGACATGTTTTATATCTCTCCTGCTGTTTGAGAATGTGATCAGCTCTTCTAGAGATGCAGTCTGAACTTTGGTCTTCTCAGGCTCATCAGTTTAACGTACTTGAGCTCTTCTAGAAGATCTGATTGCCTTGAAAACCTTTTAAAACATACTTTAATTTTCTCCCCGTTCCCTCAGTCCACTCAACATGGGTTAGCTTTGTGCTCTTCATCACTCAGCATAATGTAAACGTACTTCACTCCATTTTGAAAGGAATCATCATGGTTGTTTGATTGCATGAAATAAAAACAACATCCTTTCCCATCAGACATTTACAGTAGATCAAAACCAAAATGAAAATTCAAATGTTGAAAGCTGCTTCCTCAAACAGCGACAAAAAGTAGTCATGAGCAAATGAGAGCTGAAACATTTCAGTCATATTTAGTTCCACAAATAGGTTTTGCTTTTGGTCAGGCTTCCTGTATTTTGTGAGCTTTCATGTGTTCAACAGTGCGCTATGAACAGCAGCATCAGTTACTTTAATTTTGTAATCATGTGGCAAAGCAGTAAAATATCTGCAATGTATTTCATAGATAAAGATTCCAAATTATCTAACTTATTTCAACAGGCAAGCAGTCCTACAACAGGAACAGCTCCCAGGAGTCAGTCACGGTTGTCTGTCTGCCCTTCCACTCAGGACATTTGTAGGTATGTGCTGAGAAAAGTATACTCTAATCTGGCTGATGCTTGTTAGCTGTTGTCTTTATCAAATAATATGTAGCTCTTGCTTCTGCTTAACACTATTCATAATTTACACAGACTTTAGTTTTCTTTTGATCTCTCTTTGTTTTAGTTCTGGTTTTGCTTTTCAGTCTCATGTTTTCCTATTAAAATTCATGTTCTCATTTTCATCCTTTTTTTTGTGATTTCTCTCTTTCCACCCACCCTTACCATTTCCATCCCTTTCCTTTGCTTACTGCTTTGACCAGATCTACTACCTTGCATGATTTGTCAGAAGATGAGCTTGAACATGCAACTCCTGTCATGGTGCTGACCCCTTCTAATAGGGAGTCTGGTAAGAAACAAGTAAAACGAAGGTTTAGGCGGAAAAGAGAGACTGGAAACAATGGTGAGCATACAGAAAAGCAAGGAAAGGGGAGAGACTGTAAATTGCATCCTGAGCCTGCGAGATCGAGCTGGAATGCATCTGATTCGTCATCATCTTCGGATGAGAGTCAGTGGGCTCAGGCTAGGAGGAGAGCAAGAGAAAAGGCAAGAATGCCCAGGAGGGGAAAAAGGAGCAATAGATCATGCAGTAACCAGGATGGGCCCTCAAACAATAATGCTGTTGAACTTGTCTCCTTGGGGACAATGGGGGAAAAGAAGCAAGAGTTATCTGACCCTGAGAATCCCACTTTAAATCACCGCCGAAGAAGGGTTCCAAGGCTTAAGGAATCGCAGTCTTCAGCATCATCTCAGGAAGCACGGATTTCCGCGAGAAAATGTGGGAAAAGCAAAGGGAAAAGCTACTACAGAGATCGGCAGCCTGCGTCTTTCCTTAGACACAATAAAGATACGAAGGACTGCTTTGCAGAGGCAGGCTCTGGCAGTGATGCTCTGGCAGTCCCAGATAACGGAGCTCCTGCTGGGGCAGGGCCCAGTGTGACTGATGCTGTTCAGAAGCCTCCAGTGTTGTATGATGACTGGTCTGATGATTTAGAAGTATGCAGGTTAGTCCCTAATAAGAAAGATTTAGCGTGCTTAAAAGGAATTTCTCACCGCCGTGGGCTGGGTGCCCTTCTCTTGTCTGCTTTCTGTCACTGTTTCTCAGTAATAAACTGCTAGGCAGGCTGTAAGAAATAGCACTAAGACCTTTGCTACAGAGAAGTTAGCATATCTCAATCTGAAGACATAGTTCTCTGGTTTAAAAACAGTAATCCTACAAGAGAACTAAATGTTTCTATTTTCTTCATTTGCCCTCATGAAGGCGGACACACTGTGTCCTCTGGCAGAGTATTACTGTGTTTTAAAGCTCGAGCCAGAGGCAGGGCATGAGGCAGAGTGCCAGAGAGCTCAACACAATGGGATATGGAGCTTTTCCTTCCTAGGTGATCAGTTCAAATACAGCTTTGTTCCCTCTTTGTCATTTTTCATTGACTTATATGAAATACAGTTATGGTCTTGATTCAGTGTCCTCTAGAGCTACCATTACCATGGCAATCTGATGGACGGTGCCTGCAAAACACACTTTCCAGTTGGGCATGAGTTGTACGGGACTGTGAACTGCTGGACACCTCTACACTGTGAAAGTGTAGGGGCTGTTAGTTTCCTACCCATCACAAGTACTGGAAGAATACAAAGGGTGACTGGGCAGAATAAGCATTAAAATAAGCTTTGGGAAAGAAAAATCAACACTGGCAGTTCTCTCTAGTGCAGAAGTTCAGGCTTCTGACAGTCTGATACCCTTGGTGTGAAGCACACAATGAGAAGGTGAGCATTTTCCCCTGGAAATGAGAGCAATGGGCTAATGTCTGAATCTGGAGTAGACAGCTGGGTGGACTTGAGTTACTTAATTGAGTGGTAAATGAAAATGCACCATCCCGTAAGTTTAACAGAACTGAAACAAGTTTGGTGGTTTTTTTTTTTTTTTGTTCTCCCCAAACTTGTGAGCCAGCATTGACTCTCATCTACACAGTGTAAATGAGGATCAGGCTTAGTTTCTTGATCTGGTAACCCAACACTTCTCACTTTTCTTTGCTGGGAAGAAATTTGCATGGAAATGTAAACACAGTCAGAATGAGGAAGTTCATGATGCCACATCATGCAGTTTCACAGTCTACTTCAACCTAGTAACACGCTACAAAGATCCTAGTTTTAAAAAGAAAAAAGATAACACGCAGGCATTGTGTTTTTTTTCATAGCGGGAGATATAAGCCATTACTAATGCATCTAGTGCTATGCACTCCTTGTTACGCTTACCAAGTAAGAATGGACGTTTCCGTTGTCTGACCGTTGTCTATCGTGGTAGTTTAAGATTCTTCGGAGTAAAGTCCAGCTGTGTTTGTACATCAGCTCGTACATCGGGACCACACCCCTGGCTTGGGACCTCTTCCCCTTACAGAAATGCAAAGGAACAGCAGCGGTGGTAAATATGTTATACATTTTTGAAGCACTTGAAGTATGTCTACATGGTATGATGCAGAGCTGTGCACAGATAACTGCCTTAACATCATCAGAGTTGTCTTAAATTTCTGAAACAACAAGCCTGCCTGTATTTAAGACTCAGTGTAGTAGGCACAGTAAATATGCAATAGGGCTATTCAGTCATTATTAACTGAATATGAGCTACCCAAAAACTGAAATAAATTATTTCAGTATGGAACTTCATATAGGCTTAACTACACCTTGTTAAGAAAAAATAAAAAAAAAAAAAAGAAAAGAGAAAATAAAGTCAAAGTTTTGCAATAATCTCAGGTAAATTAATCCTAGCTGTTGCCTAAGTCTCCAAACTTAGACTTTGCTTTCAGATGGAAAGCAGACTGCAGCTTATTATCTGTCTTCTCAACCCATTCAATTTTATTATAATTATTCGGGCTCTTTTTGCAAGACTTGGAGATTGGTTCAAGGCTGGACTTTTTGGATGCGCATGCAAATTTTTCAGCTGGGCTCTTGTTTAGTAGAGAAAGGTTGAAATCTTTTGATAGGTGTGTGTTCCTGGGCTCACTGTCAGCAGAAGTGATCTTTGAGCAACCGGACTTAAACTCAACATGGTAGATAACTTGGCCTGCTGTGCAAAATTTGTCAAGACAGTGATAATTGCATTTATCTTCATGTCAGGGGTAATGATGTATGTTTTGTTGTCATTACTAGGTGTATCGTACTGATGATAATACATCTAGGAGAAACATTGCAAAATCAAAAGCATGTTAATTTTTCATAGCTAGTAAGCTGTTTTAATCAATTTGCAGACAGCTGAAGAAAAAGGAAGATGGTTTTACTACTGATTCAGTATAGACTGTAGTTTCTGTTTTATAGGGCAGGTCCAGGCACTTAAATGACTTATGATCTGTGGCATGTTTTTCTTCACAATCACAATCTTGCTTCTGAAACAAAAAAAAGAATGACATTTCGATGCAGTTGTGCACATAGACAGTAACCATTTTTCTGCATGAGAAATGGTAAAAGGGTTTTTTGTGATGTTTACTCTAAAACTGGGATTAACATAGCTGGTTGTGGTGTGGAAAATTTATTTTCTTGAGATTTTTTTTTCAAGCTTTTCATCCTAGGTATTCACGTCGTCTAGTTGATGTGACAAAACTGGCTGAGAGGCTCTCACCTAGATGGGATTGTGTGGAAATAGCAGAGGAACAGGGATCTCAAACACCTCCTGGTGCCAGTTATTTTGTCTTTAAGTGTTTGGATAGGCGTTTTTTTTTCCCCTTACTTCCTCATGAATTACTGGCAGTGAAACACATTTGTAGATGCACATAAGGCAGTGAATGGTTTCCTCAATATGCATTTCCCACATGAGCGGGAATGTGACAGGACACACCTTGTTCCAGCATAAGCACAATAGTCATGCAGATAAAGTGTAGTACCATGGCACGATATGTACTTCTGCCAGTCTAACACAGGCCTCTTGGTCACTTCATGTGGGACATTTCTCCTTCTAGTGTCACTGTTTCTCTATTTCCAAGACGAAACAATGACATGACACCAATGATGATCTTTACAATCTCTTCCCTGAACCTATTTCTTTCGTCTGGAGTCCATTAGAAGGCAAGGTTTCTGCTTCTGAGATTAGGGACAACTATGTAAGTTAGTTCTGACCATGCTGAGTTGTTTTGTCACCTATTTTTTTTTATGTTTTATTTAGATTTACAGGGTAGGCTTTCTAAATCACACAGTCGGGTCCCCTTTTTCCTAAATTGCCCTGTGTCTGAGATTTTCTTCATATGTACTGTGTTCTGCAATTTGCCATGTGGCTTGAGGCACAGCCTCAGAAACAGGTTTCTTTGGTCTGCACTGAAGGCAAAGGCTCTGTGTGGGACACAGTAAAGTGAATGGATTGTGAGGATCAGGCCCCATGGATTTTCATGTAGGAACCACAAAGGAAAGAAAAAGGGTTAGTTGATATTATGATAGTGTTTCATAAGTGGTTTGTGTATCGACTCTGAATTAATGTTATGGTATTTTTATTATTTATGATGGGAGAATTAAAAGATATTTTCTGTTTGACTAGTCAGGCTTTTGGTGTAAGATCCTTTTGTAGGACTGGTGCAGTCATTTCAGCAATAACACTGAACTGTAATTCTGTACGCTGAAAGAAAGCACACACACTTAAATAAGATGGAGTTTCTCACTATGAAAAAAAGGCATATCGGAAGTAGAATTTTGATTTTGTTGAACTCCATGAATGACTCTATATGAGGTCAGGTAAAGGAAGGCCCTCATTTGAGGAGTAAATAGAAGAGTAGAGCATGCCAGAAGGCTGGTAAGAATGGAGAGAAGTAAGGGAGAAGTTGATCATGAAATCTGCAGAATTTACTTCAAGAATAATTTTTTAAATCAGCTTAAAAAGCTAGTGTATTAATTAAAAACCCATTATAAACTTAGGAAAAGACTAGGATGAGTATTTCTATGTGTTAACATAGGTGGAAAGAAATAGCGTACGTTGTACTTGACAAGAGGCAATATGATTATGTAGTTTCTCTCTGGGAAATCAAGTTTTGTAACAGGGTTTTTTCTTCATAATATTATTTAGCAGGACCTGAAAAAGTAGTATTTTGCATGAAAATACTTACATCCTGAAATATTCTTGTAGCAGACTGCTCAGAAAATCAGCAGACCGAAAGCCTCTTAGGAGTAAACAAGTCTTGAGGAAAAAAGAGAAAGGTGAACACAAGATAGATACATAGGCTCAAATATTACCATTGAAATTTAACACTCATTTGAAATACTTATACCGAAGCCATGAAGTTTGATCCATGAACTGCCAGACTGTAGTGTTTGGCTGAAGAGGTTTCTAAACTGTTTCTCCCTGGAATGTTAGTGCCTTCCTTGGGGTCTCAGGATGATACGTTCCTTCATTAGGAGCCAGATCTCTGAATCTTGTCCTGCATGTTGGCTCCTCGCCCCTTCCTTTTAAAGAATTGTGACCGCTGCTTACTTTCCTGTTCAAAGCCTTCTTTCTGCAAGGTGACTTTCTCATAGGAATCTCCTGCTCTTCAAGGTATCTCCTCCTCTGTGTGATGGTCTAGTGGTTCATCAGTCTTTGAAGCAGCACGAAATCCTGGTTAATTCTATTCTCCGCCTGATGGTTCAACGCCCCATCTGTCACCTCTTTAGCCATCTGGTTATGCAGTCTCTTTTGGAAGCTCTCCATGATTCAGAAGGATGCAAGGAGAGCCGAAACAAGGCAAGCATGTCTTTGTTAGGGTCACTTAACCGGGGGAGAACTGACTCCTGGTTTCTGCTTCTTTCTCTCAAAACCTATCAGTGAAATGACACCACTTTCTGCTATAAAGTTTGGGTGAAGGGAGACCCTTGGTTTTAAGGGTCCTGTTATTAAATACTTAAAGTGTGCCTATGCTCTGTAGGGAGTTCAGTTACTTAAAGCTTTGACTGTCACTAGGCAGGTGGGAGGAAATCTAAATCCTTTTTTAAGTTGCAGTCCCTAGTTCTTTGAACTGTGTTCAGTGCAGTAAATCTTGTCTGACATGTGCCTTGAGTTGCACTGACAGTGAATCTGAGGCAGGAATTACATGTAAATCTTTGGATGGTTAGATATCCTGTTTATCACCTATAATGGAAGATTAATAGGAGGACAAGAAATGCTGACAAAATAAAAGATTTAGTATGCTTTTGCTAATGTTGTTTGCTCTTGGGTCTCTTACAAATTCTGATCACGTTTACAGAAATCAAGAGAAAGCTTTACCTAGACCATTATGAAATTCCACTGGTGTGGTGCAACATTTAGAAAATGTTTTTTCCTCTAGTCAGATAAAGGCAGCTGACTCTATAACATAATGGAAGGGCAGAAGTGACAGGGAAGAGGTATACGGATTGATTACATTCGGTATGGAGAATTAATGTGCTTCATTCACACTGTGTTTAAACGGAGAGGAAGACCAATTTGTCATTTAGATTACTTTATGATTTAACAGTGGAAAGAATGGAAACGAGATTAAAAAAAAAAAAAAGCCTGCAAAATGAAAGCAAGGGAAACATGGCATACTGTAGCCTATTGCAGGGTGAACATATTTAGTGAATTTAAATTTTTTTTCCCCAAGTGATAAATTATGCAGGAGCAGAGTTTGTTATTTTTTTTGTTTCTGTTTATGAATGAGTTAATTATTCGATGTGAGATGTTCATAAAGTTGTTTGGTTTAATTTTATGTTCTAACTAAAAGCAGTGTAAGCACTTTATAAATTGGCGAAATGAGAAAATGACCTTTTCTGGACAGGAGAATAGTTTTCTTAAGATTATCATACAGTAACGACAGCAATTTTGTGCATCCTGTTGCAAATGTGGAATTGGTTCCTTTTGGTCCAATTAAGATAACCTTGGAGCTCATGGTATTTCATGCTGGCAGCTAATAATCCTCTGTCAAAAATCAAAGCCAGGGATTCGCTTGGCCCAGCATCTTCCAACTTTGCTGTTTCTCCCTGACTAAGCTCCCTTTAGTAATAGTGAGATATAGCAATGAGATGTAGCCGCTAAACAGGGTATGAATTTATCTTTGCATAATCATTATAAGTCCAGGTATGCTTTCCAGAGAAGGTCAAGATTTTAACTGCCTTTTCAATCATTTCTCACCAAAACTAATATTTTTTGGATTAGGCATTATCTTCCTTGGGCATATTTGTACGGAGGAGATATTTCCCCCTTTTATTAGGCGGATTAGTAAAAAGTTCGAAAGCATTTCTATTCTACTGGTACACTTCCATCCACAGGAAAATGACAGTACGGGGATTGGGCTTCTGCAGTAGTTTATTACCATGCTGTAGTTCACAATGCATAGAAATGGCATCACAGGGGCAGTAAACATGTCACAGCCACAACGCAGTAGCTCCTCCTAATTTTGTCAGTGAAGGGGTGTCCATTAGTGCTTTAGTTCAGAGAAGGAGACTGTGTTTGAAGCACATCTGATCACCTTTACTTTTACCATGATCTAGATCACACTGAGGATCGGTCTCAGGGTTCTCCAACTATGTTCCTTTTGAGTGAAAGCAAACGGAAAGATGTATTCCTGGTTCAACCCCAAATCAGAATCAAAACAAAGCAACCCCTGCCAAGATGACCCTGATGTGGATACCAGGTTTTTAGCACCAGCTGGTTTTTTTTTCAACAGATTTGCTACACTTTCACTGCAGTACTTCTTAGCACAGACACAGCTGTATAGCACCTAGGAATATTAGAGAACAATACATTTTTTACATAATTATGCCATTTATAGGCCTTAAACATTACCATACGTCATTAGCAGGATGCCCATGCCCCCACATACATTTCTATTTTTGAAAGCCTCAGAGGCACTCCTCTAGGTTGTACAATTTGTTAATGAGGGTAAAACTTGAGGTGATATATTTTTAAGGAAGTCTGTAAAAGCTCTCTGCACTATGTTACTGTAGCTAAACCCTTTGTCTATATGTAATGGCCAAGAATCCTTGAAAATTTTATTAGCTACTGAACTGCAGCGCCAATCTCAAATACAGGATCCACTGAAAGAGTTCTGGTGGTGCAGAATTACTGCAAACTCTTTTCACCAGCGCCGCTCGTAATGACAAGGCTCTTCCGTAGCTCGAAGCACAAGCAGGGAGATGCTAATTCATTCTTAGCCTTAATCACCTTCCTTTGGCGATAGCCGTCTGTGGAACTCGGCTGCACAGATACTGTCAGAGAGGGGCGCTTGCCAGCTGGGTAAGGGTACAGCACTAAGTTTCACGATGCACACCTGACTCCTGCACAATAACTGCATTTTATACTTCACTGCAGTGGCATAGAAATTGGCCTATTTCCTTAATTACCGAAGAGTAAAGTGGATTAGTGAAAGACAGGTTAGGATAACTGCTGTTTTTCCAATGAGAGCTGAGATTAGGAGCTATTCTCTTTAATGAGAGTAAAATTGTTATCTTGCATGTGAAGGAAAAGCAACAAACTAGCTGGAATCTATCTGTATCTCTTGCAATAAGCAGTTGGGATGGTGACTAAGCATCTAGATTGTAATTTTTTGTTGCTATGGTTTTGCCAAACTAAACCATTGTCGGGAAAACCTGAAAAATGTCCGTGTGAACTCTTGCTTCATACTGATTTTAGTTGACCTTTTAAACTGAGATTAAGTTAGAAATGTTTGTCTATATGTAAAAAAAAATAAAATTTAATTTGATGAGAAGTGAAGAACAGTCATCCACGATAGCTCTTGCTGTTTTTCTGAAAATCAGCCTAAACCCAATCAGCACATGACTGTCTACAAGCTGTAGCCATCTTGTTTCATCCTTCCCTTCCTGCCTTCTACCTTTTGCAATGAACAAGACCAGGGGAAACAAGGGAAAACAGTTCATGGTCATGGAAATAAAGACAGCGCGCCAATACCACGTTCTGGAGGTGCCTCACTTCTGGGAGTTTAGTTTAGTAACATCACATTATTTTAACCCAATAAGAAATTTCTCTCGTTTATGAAGAAAATATGAAGAAATTAGGAAGAAACGTATGGTGTCAGTATAGCCTTCAGTGAGGGAGGTGGTATTCCTTAAACTACTGGCAACTTTACGTACTCATTTTGCATAGTCATTATGGTACGAAGCTTCGTATGTCACATACCATTTCTCAATCAAGCATTGCGTTATCAGTGAGTTTTTCAGCATCCTTTCAGTGTGCCTTACATTTGATGAATATTTTGAACAAATAGAAATACTGTAAAATAATTTAAAATGCTCTCAGCACACTTCTCTAACTTTTCTTTTTTACATACATCATTCTCTACAAATTTGCTAAATTGAACTATTCTGTTTCTATTTGAGAATTGTTTTTTGTGTAGGGAACATACAAGAAATCTGAAACAGTTTTATATGAATTATGCAAAATCTTTCACAGAAACAAATTTTGTTTTCAATTTAGCATTTTTTATTTTTTTTCCTTCAAAATATTTTTTTTTGCCAATTTATTGCATTATAAGTGGACCTGGTATTTAAGAACATCCTTTTAAATGCACAGTGTTGGCATAGATTTCTCTGTTTGGCACATCTATGCACTGAAGGTTGTAGAAACAATTCTGTACTAGAGAAGTATGTGCCGGTTAATTAAAATACTGGCATGTAAAGTAAAAACTTAAGTATAAGAATCACTGCACTGTTAGAGTGTTATTTCATAAAGTTTCACAGTGAGCTTTCTTTAAAGAAAAATAAATATTCTGTGATCTCAATGTGTAGGGATATGTCTGTAGGTGTATATTATACACACACACACAAAATAATTTTTATATCTGAATCAGAAGTTCATCTAATAGCTCATATATGCTGTGTTGTCTGGTGTATGGATGATTTATAATGCAAAAGCTCCTTTGAAGCCTTGTACTCATCTTTTTCCCTAGCCAAGCAAGGTCCTGTTCCTAGGCAGGAATCTTTAAAGCACGAATCTGACAAACATACCAAAAAAAAAAAAAAAAAAAAAAAAAAAAAAGCCAGCTCAATTTGTGACTATAAGGGGATTCTAACTAAAAGGATTTGGTCAAATAGCTGATTTCCCTCCCCTCCACTTCCAGACAGTCAAAAGTATTGCTCTATAATGAAAGCCATTTATCTACTAAAGGACTAGAAAGTTTGAGAAAAGCTGAGTATGTAAATTCTGTAGGCGTGCCTGAGCAGCTGGAACTGCAGCTATTAACCATGATCAGTGCTGTACTACAACTTGTAAATAAATCAGTATGGATTTAGCAATTTATATATGTTTTTTTTTCTTTTCTTTATAGTGGAGAGCAGGGGGATTTCATTCAACTCATTTCTAAAGTATGTAAGCAAATTTTACTCTCAGCCCTGTAAATGGTCAGTCTGATGGGTCAAAATTTTGAACAGTTGTGATCGTGCGAAAATAGGAAACTAGAATGAAAGTTCTCTGCCTCTGACCTGGTTTAGATACAGTTTAGGTAAGTCTGTGCTTTGTATCCCTACTTCAGTTCTGTTTGCACAACATATTTTTCAAAACCATTATTCACAATTTATTTTCTATAATTTGGGGTAATTATGATGTACGTGATACATAAATACAGCAAAGGGCGAAGAGGCACAAAATTCTGATTCAGTATTCATGACTGAGCAAGATAATACAAGTTATCTGGCCCAAGTCTTTAAAAGATATTTAAGCAATTAGCCCACAGCTTGTTTCAATAGCTGTCAGGCACCTACGTATCTTTAAAGACTGTGATTGTGAGTTTAGGTAGCGTAAATTTCTTTTAAGGTAATTTCTTCTGGCTAAACAAATAACGAAGTGCTAAATTGCACCAAAGAGCATACAAGCTAATGAAAACCGTGCCTTTGGTTATTTTCTTTGGACTTTAATTCCATTTGAAGTTTGGTTTTATACTCATTACATATTTCATGGTTATAAAGCTAGAAGAGGCCATTAGATTATTTAGTTCGAGGTTCTGTATAATGTAAGTTCTTAATGTCACCCTGTTATTTATATGTTTAGCTTGTAAGTTCTGTACAACGAAGGCACAAATAGAACATATAATTCATATAGTGTTTTTCTGCAAAAGCATTTCTACTAAAGAATACTTCTATTCATTTCACATTCGCAGTGTCACTTTATTTGAAGATCCCACTGGAGTTTTAGGCTTGTATTTTAGCTCTTAACATAATTTTAAACAATTCTGGCAGTAGTGGAAAAAAGGCTCTTGGGTACATAGCTTAGTTGTCTAATTTCTAAATAGTTTAAATGCTAAGCCTGTAAAAAAAATTGTGTATAGCTTGAACTTAAATGAACAAAGAATACTAGTTTTCCTTTGGGAAACAGCTTTAATTTAAAAAGAAAATGATGTTTTTTATGCACCTCTCAGCTGGGAATGCATTTGTTAGCAAAATAGCTGTTCAGTGTTTTGAAAATTTAGTTCTGCTTAAGCTACAGGCTCAATAAGAAGTCAGCTCACAGACAATTTCCATGTAAGAACTAAGCTGCTGATGCACCTAGCTTGGCTGGGTGAGTAAAGACAAGACTGTAAACTGAGTTCTTGTAAAATGTGTCTCACAAAAAATGAATGTGTGCAAGATAGGAGTTGTGGGTATTTTCTTCTCCCCTCTACTCCCGTGGGGTATGAGATGCTGATTAGCGTATGGGCACCACTGTAGACACTGAAAACCTGACTTTTGTGTACCATGTTCCCAGAGCTTCGTTTTTTTGGCTGTTTTTTTTGGTTTGTTTTGGTTTGGTGGGGTTTTTTTGTTTGGCTGATAGGTTGTTTGGTTGTCGTGTCTCATGCTGTTATTTCTAGCAAAACAGCTTTGTTCTGCTTTCCCATTATTGTAGATTCGTTTTCTCATGGCTCTAGGCTACACCGTGGGAGAACAGTGAAGCTGCTGGGTTTGATCCCTAGATCTTTCACATAGACATTGAAATCTGCTCCTCCCCCTGCTTGTGGACTTGGCAGCCTCAGTGCTGTGCCGTAGCCGGTCTCCCCCGGGTGTCTTTGCCAGGCGCTCCTGTGCTATGAGGAAGGTCACCCTTCTTCCCTAACCTGGCTGGTAGGAAGAGAACCTCAATGCAGGGCCCTCCCCAGCCTTTTTCATACCCCAGGAAGCAGTGTGGCCACATTTTTCTGCAGAAAGGGGTGAGTTATTCCTCAGACATGTTTGGCCTCCTCTGCACGCATGTATCTGAGGGTGCCTTTCCTAAGTACCAAGTTTCTAAGCAATAAATTTTGTTTGCGTGACACCAGGATCTGAGCTGTTGTTGCTACTTCTCTATTTCGAAATAACATTTCTAAGGCTTCAGCTCTTTTTGCCCTTACGTGCTAATTTGACTCTTAGGACATTCATGAGGGTTTGGGTGCTTTGCTGTGCGTTTCTGGGGTGGGGTTGGGAGGAAGTTACTCTTCGTTGAGGTGAACCTCCTTCACTTCAGGTGTTTGGTTAAGTCTTCTGCTCACAGTAGAGCTTTCTCTGCCCTCACAGAGATACTTGCCAATAACGCTGGTTTCGGTGGGTGAATGTTTTCTTGATATAATCAGGAGTCTGTTTGGAAGAGGGGAAAATCACCAAGACGTTTGGACATGTGTCACAGAAGAAAACCATCAGATTGTGATGTTAGGACACTGAGCATTTTATGCAAAACCGCAACGTGAAAAGCTCTGTATCCCATTACAAGGTAACAACAATTCTGGGATCAACCTTGGGGTCTGCTAACAGCTGTAGCTTTTGTTTTCCCAGATAACACAGCTATCTGCTTCAAAGGGACGTTGAATAATGAAAAAGAGGAAGGACCATGACTTTTTAACACCTGCCTCCTAAAAAGTGTGTGCATGTGTGCGTACTCTGTGCCATACACATTACTCTAAAGTGCTCAAAACTGTTCTCTTATCCTTTTAACCGTGTAACTCCAAAGAGATATTCTAGGAACTTCTTGTACTTTTCTTATTGGATATTTCCAGTTTTGGTTTCAATTCTGTTAACCTTGTGTATTTTATTGGCATTACTTACAGACCAAGGACAGTTCAGCTCTAAGAAAGACCACTGATATTTGTCTTAAAGGTTTTGCTATGCATAAAAGGGAGAAACAGTGTTATTTCTATTGATTCGCCTTCAGACTACGTAGCAAATTCAAAGAGAAATAGCTAAGCGATGTTACTAAGTGGCGGAAGGGAACAAAGAATATGTTCTTGGGCCTCAATCCGAAAGGTCATACAGCTTGTGTCTTATGAATGTCAAGCCTGAAAACGAAAAGGCAGTGTAAATAAACCAGTGCCTTTGCCTTGCTGGTTGGCAAGTTCCCTCACTAGCTCTTGCTGTCCTTCCTGTCAGGATCTGTCACTGTGAGGGAGATGATGAAAGTCCCCTCATCACACCGTGTCGCTGCACAGGGACCCTGCGCTTTGTTCACCAGGCCTGTCTGCACCAGTGGATTAAGAGCTCAGACACACGCTGCTGTGAACTCTGCAAGTACGACTTTATAATGGAGACCAAGCTCAAACCTCTTCGGAAGGTACGGTGCTTTTGAATTTAATTATCCTCAAGTGTCAAATGGCCGGAACGGCTGCGCGAAGTACTGGCACAATTAAAGAAACATCTGCCTGTCCAAAATGGCTTTGTATTCACTGTAGTTAAATCAGTCCCAGTGATTTTTTTTCTGTGTTGAAGTTAGGTAATTTGCAGTAGCAGGGGATTTTGACTGAAGATTTCATTTCAGCACCCACGCAATATAAATGCACAAGTAATAGTTTATTGTATTTAGAACTTTTAACTTCAGCTTTTTGTTATTGTCTGATCTGCTTATTTTTAATCCGGAAAGAAATCTTACTCATCGTGGTTTGCTGCTGAATGACACACACCAGTTCACCCAGTGTTTTTTACACTGAGCCCATAACTTCTGGTGGAGAATGATGCTTACACCAATGTGGAGACAGAAATTACAAAGTAATACAGTCAATCAATTTAGCTGCATCTGTTCTAACGGTTACACTTGTGAGCAAATTAATCACTCGTACATTAAGATTAGTTAATGGAATCTAAACTACAGAGCAACCTTGCATCCTGAAAGTCAAATGTATATTATCATCTGTTTTCCACGATAAATCAATTTAATGGCACACAGGCTGTCAGTATAGGGAAGGTGAAGAGCTTGTTAAACATACGTGGGTTTGGTTTTCTTTGGAGCAAATAATTTCTCCTCTAGTTTTTCTCTAAAAATGCTCTCATCGTTTTAGGGTTTTGTTGCACCTTTGAAGTTTAAGTCAATCTAGAACACGGCAAGTTTTGATTTAAAATAAATTTCAGTGTGAGAGCCCTTGAAAAACATGTAGCGACTATTAGCTTACAACTAGCGTATGCATATGTAGTAGCGTTTTGGTGGCAAAAGACATTTTGGTTTTGTCAGCTTTGCCACAGGTAGCAGTTCAGGGAAAGAAGAGCAAATGAAATTCCTTCTCATTTCCCATCCAGAGAAATTATCTAGTAAGTCCCTGATGATAAATCACTTTTGAAGAACTCGGATTGATTTGACAAGCAAAGCTGGTGATAGAAAAGGACACAGTTCTCAAGTGCCAGGTAGATCTTGCCAGGTAGACTGGAAATTGAAACAGATGTAAATAAAAAACTGATAGCTAAAAACTTAATTATACTGACTTAGTTTTTTAGCAATTGCAGATAAATTTTAGCTAACGTGACAGGAAAGAGATAATTGTATAAAATCCCCTGCCTATAGCATATCTTTTGGGTTTTTTTCCCTGTATGTGTGTTTCTATTTTGAACACAAATTGCTTTAACCTTCCATCTAACAAATACACTTGGCACCAGCCGCGTTCCCCAAGAGAATATACAGGTATCAGTATTTTTAGGAAAAGCCTTTTCCTGATTGTGTTAGATAATAGAGTGCCTTTAAAAAACTTGAAATAAAATTTTTAGCATCCAAGGTGAAAAGGAGTGAAATATGTGAATAACTGTTGATATCAGAAGTAGACACTTTTAACTGTGTGTGTCTCATCATTGCCGTCCCCCCTCCCATTTTTTCTTGTAATTGAAAAAAATTAATGGAATACTGTCTGATTTAGACTGGTAATGTAATTCCTGTAAGTCTGTCTTTTCTTAATTGAATGATTAACACCTTATTTATCTTATCATTGGTTCTCAGGTGAGTTTTTTCTTTCTGACTTATCAAAAATGAGCCTATTCTTTCAGACAGGGTATTTTTGTTTCTGCTCAAAGCAGTACTCAAATGTAGTTTATCTGCCTGACAGTAAATGCTGGCAGCATTCCCCCCTTCAAATGCAGTGCAAAAAAAATTTGCCTGTATGGTACGGACCCAGCATCTAATTACAGATCCATTTTTATAATTTACACCCATTTCAGAAACCAAAACCAAAGTTTCGAATTAGTTATCCTTTTTGCAAAAATAGTTATCCTTTTTGCAAAATTAGTTATCCTTTTTGCAATTATAACATGCAATTGTGATACCTTTCATATGTTATATTAAACTAAATATATCATCCCTAATAAGTGTATGCACTATCATTGCCATCATTCACAAATCTATGAAACACTAAAGGGTTTATGAGAAGCTGTTTTATAAACCAAGTATTTTGACAGCTGTAGCAAAGACAAGGTAAAGGAGGAAAGAGCGATCACAGAGAGACCTGCTGGGTGACCACAGCTCACTGGTAACTTTCCACCCAAACAATCTTTAATAAAAAAATCACTGAGAATTGCTGTTTTGGTAAAAACGATGTATTTTGCCAAAGTGGAAAATTCCAAGGAAACACTATCAAATTTCTTGCAAGCTTTTACGGAGCCCAGGACCTCAGCGGTGGGGCATTCCCTAGGAGTCCAGGTTTTCAGAAGATGGCGTGAAGACTGATTACCAGAGAGCAAAGTGCTGTGGGACAGGCAGCTCCTAAAGCTGATGCTCACCACAGTCCTGTCTCCTTGTTGCAGGATCTGAAAGTCCCTGTAGAGACTGTAGGACTTAAAGACCTTCTTGAGAGCTTTAGGTTTCGCTAAGGCTTGGCTCTGTACTAGATCCCGAGAGCCTTCAGTCTCCAGCACTAAGTCCAGCCTGGCAGCAGTGAATTAAAACTTCCCAGATCTCCTAAGGATGGAAAATGAGGAATTCTCTGGTCGTAATGGCAGGGACATTATGAGCAATGGCAGTTATATCTGAAAAGGATGCCAAGTGAAAACAGCGATATTGACAAAAAAAAAATTTATTTGTTTTGATAATAAACTTTGAGGAACTCTAAAACCAGATTTCATATCAGTGTTTCCTAAAGAAAAGACCACAAATTTATTTTAGAAGAGTGCCTGTTCTTTTCCATAAGAAACTTATTTTATGAAAAAAAAACCCTGAAATTTCCCCTAAAGTGAAAGTTTCTGGCCAGCTCCAGAAAATGCCATTTCTGTGGCCATTAGACCTGGATTTGAAGGGGCATTCTACAAGTGAAAGGGTCACATCTCTCAATCAGTTTTGATTTTTAATCTCTATTTTATCTGTGATGTGAGATTCTATAGCTTGGTTCTTGACTGTGCATTGCTTCGTTATGATGAATTTTATCATAATACCATTGTAACATTCCAACTGCTGGTCTCCTGAAGGGAAAAATTACAGACCACAGAACTTAATTACAGGTGTCTATACTTTTGTTTTTGCAGTATCACAAAAGCAGAATTTAAATATAAAACAATTTGATTCAACTGGTGAATTAGCAACTTTATTCATGCCTCAGCCTTTCATGCACTCACAATGTGTCCTAACAGTTTTTTTATCAAAATCTAGGGGTTTATAGCAAAATCATGTTTGAATATCATGTCATACAGCTATTAGCACCCATAAGTGCCAATGTGCAGCATCCTAAGTTAACATAAATAAAGATACCTCTATTAAATCAATAGGCTTGTGAAATGTGCAGCAGTTATTTAACTACAGAATCCCTGAAAGCACCAGACATCAAATAAAACTTAGCTTAATCATTTTAGTAAGTCTTTGCATTGAAGTAATCCTTTTAAGCACTGATCAACAGGGATTGCAAGTGTTTCATATATTTGAGCACGTCTAATTACCTTGCTGAATATAAATTTAGAGATTAAATACTAAGCATTGCTTGATGTGTCTGTTTTATTTCTCATGGTCTCTGTTATGTGTATCTATGGTTATAAATAATACAAATGTATTTGTAGCTTTACCTTTCAACGTTTGCAATCCATAATGCAGAATTTCTCATTTATAAAGTGACTTTATTTATCATGGAAGGAATTTGAAAGTGGCAAGAAGCTTGTGTGGGTTCCTTATTGAGCTCTCTCAGGTAATAGCTTCATCCTGAGAAAATCACTGCTTCTTTAAAAAGGATATAATCCTGGTAAAGTAGTACCTGCATTGCATATCTCTTGAATTTGCTGTTTGAAGCATAGTAGAAACAGGAACTGAATGAAAATACTGTAAGTATGAAATGGATTAAAATATCAAATTAAAAGGCACTTAAAATGCAGAATTGTTTTCAAATGGAGATTTCTCCACAGTGTCTATACTTCAAGATACTTTTAATATTTAAATTGTGCGATAATTGTAAGATGTCTGGTATCTGATGAGATGTTTTACTTTGATGCATTATCCCAACAGATTATTCTGTGGTCTTGGATATGTCTGTTTTCTTCCCTGATTTTGTTTTATCTTCGAAACGATTTACAGACAATGTCTTATTTATGTGAGGCATAAGCAATATTGCACATTGTTACCATGCAGTTACTCTTGGTCCTTAAGGAACAGCAAGGCAATTTTTTGTTCAGAGAAGCATTATGTACCAGTTGAGGTTGATTTTCTTTATGATAGAAAGGGTATCTGAATTCATCCCTTTTAAAAATAGAGGATTGAGTGTGTTCTTTTAGAACGGAGTGGTAAGATTCTGTGAAATTAAACAGAAGCAAAGCCAGTCTTAAAATACTGGTAATGAAAGAAACTTGATCTTCTTGTTTATTTTGAATGTGTACATATATCTTCTAAGCGTTTACTCCTCTTCTAGTCTGTATTTGCTTATATACTGACAAATAGCACTTCTAAATGTGATACGAGGTGCTTCTCTTTGGGTTTTACACCATTGAACTCTGTAGAACTTCTCATGTATGCAGCTGCTGTCATTAGAGGAGAAGGAAGGAATGCTGTCTCCCCACTTGGTATCATTTATTTTATAAATAACTAGGTTGTAATAAGAGTGATAAAATGTCCATGCCAGCTTTAACTCCCATACAGGATTCAAAGGTTTAAGTCCCAGTTGGAGATATGTGGTTCACGGCTGCGCAGAGCAGGGTATTTAGGTCCTGGAGAGGTTACGGAACTGGGTAACTCAGATTTCCGTACAAAGCAAAACCCAGTCCAAGCATAAGAAGTGACCCATTGTGGTCAGATTAGTGATTAACTGGTTAAATCAGTTTGGAAAAGATTTCAGCTGTTTGGTGTGATGCTGATTTAATAATTGGATCAAAAGCAAATATTTAGTTATACTATAGTACGTTAAAGATACTCTATTTGCAACAAGACCATCGGATTGGTAGCAGCTGTAGAGCCAATTAAGATGTAGGGTTTGAGCCAACAGACGTCAGTGCACTCAATGTGGGGTAATGCCCAGCTGGAAGGTAGAGAAATCCGCAATTCACAGGCCCATTAAAAAAAAAAAAAAGTGAATCGCCTATGGAAGCAACAGAAGAAAATCAGAATGCTGCTTTGAGAGCTATGATGAGCTAAGGAAAGTCTAAAGTGAATCTTTAAGTCCCATTTCTCTCCCGGACTTAATGTTTCACTCTGGAGCAGGAACACATCTGCTTCTGCTCCCCTTGTTGGAGCTCGAACTGCATAGGGTGCCTTATTTTACAAACCAGTCGTCATCTGCACTACTCTAAATCCAGTTGTTAGAGCTCTTGGCTGATGTGTGAGTGTGCCAGATTCAGCTCCCTTCTCTGTGCTTAACGTAGTCCTATAAAAGGAGTAAATCTTAAAAAATATGACTGCCTGGAGGAATTCATTCATAACCGGGTGCTTTGTGGATAAATCCTTTTTTGATAAAATCTGGTAGGATGCATGATAAATTCAGTGATGGCAAAATATGTTAAGGGTCTGGATGTATTTTTGATCCAGTGCTAGCTGACTAATTCATATTTACATTTTTTATTTAAGAGTATGGTGATCACTGCTGAAAGTGATACAGCCTGCAGAGACATCTTTGTGAAATCCTGCTATGAAATCAAAAGCGGTCGCCATTAGAAACCACTTCTCCCACCAGAGTAGACTCTCAGAACCAGAAGTGACCTGCAGAGTCTCCCAGGAAAAAAAAAGGAAACTTTGAGCACTCATTACTATATCGCTTGCTGTTTACTTCTTATTGCCCTGTGCTATGAAGTATGAACCATCTGGCTTTTTCATCAGTTTTCTAATAAGGCTCATGATAGGACGTGATAGCTAATACTGCATAGGTCAGGTAACACTGACTTGCTGTGGGATTAGTTCTCTTTTAACCCAGTTTGGTGAATACTTTGCAGTCCTTAACATAGCAGAAGAGCCGACATTTCCTCTTGATTTCTGGTGCAGCGGCACAGTGTCGTCAAGGCAACCTGCTCCCGTGTTTTCTTTCTTCCAGTAAACTGCCTCAAAACATCACTAGCCTCAAATCATTTCTTGTAATATGTGGGGTCAGACACTTCACCGGCATGCACAAAGGCACAAAGCTATTACTTCCTTATTGGCTATCATGTCATTATAGTGAATAACTTTGTGCTCAAGGGAGAAAGTGTATATTAAAGCTTTTAAAGTAAAAATAATTCTATAGCATTTGTATCCTATTGTGATGCCTCAAGGATGCAAGGGACTACTTTGTTCAGACAGTTGTATTCCTAATTCTGAGAGAGAGTAATAGAGCATTGCTGCTAATTTATCTGTACATAGATAACATGCTGTAGTTCGCAGAGTAATGTTGTCTTGCATTTTGTGCCAAAACAAGAATAACAGATCTTACCTTTCTCATAGTGGTAGAATTTGGGTTAGCTTTCTATCTTATATTTCTTTCTCTTCCATTCAACACAGCTTTTATTCACCCAACTGTTCCAGTTCCCATGGACCACTGACTAGCGATGCTGACCTTCTGTGCCTCATACCTTGAAATCATCATAACAGACCCTTAGGCTCTCAAAAAGCCATCTCATTATGATACTTTGCCGGTACACCCTTATGTGCAGCATCCTTCCTGGAGGGGGAACAAGATGTCTGTATTGTCGTTGCTTTGAACTTGCATTGTTTTAAGAAGCAAACAAAAAATCTTATACCAGAAAATGAAATGAAGACTACTTCCTCTTTTAATTAGCTGCTAGTAACCAAATTTGCTACTTCTGCTGCCTGGTAGAATTTACAAAAGCAAAGGGAATTCAGGAGATTGTCCAGCCCTGGGTATTAGCGGTGTTATCCACTGTTGCACAGAACCATAAACATGAGCTCTGGGAGGTACAAATCCTTCTGTGCTTCCTGAGCCTGAAATGAACAGTTGGTCTGAGCTGTTTTACAGATGCAACTTGCATCACGAGGTTTCATCTTCCTTTTACTTAAAGGGTCCTACCCTATCCTTCGTCAGCCTCTCAGTTATTTTTTTACGTATTTGGGGTCTCCTTTTCATTGTTTTAATTTCAGCTCTTTCAGTGTTCCGTTTTTAAAGCTTGGCCTCATCAATAGTTATAAGAGAAGAGGGGCTGGGTAGCTGAAGCATTGGAAATAATTAAGAGGATCTCTTGATACTGGCGTAAAGAAAATGTAAGCGGAATGGTGCCCTGACACAAAATGTATAGCTAGTAATATAAAACGTAAAGAGCATAATCAACCCAAGCAGTGACCTAAACCACTCATTGTTATTCACGGACATTTGTAAAAATGCCGTTTTTACTGTTTAATTTTGAAGCTAGGGATTTTACCAGCTCTAATGGGAGTGGGCTGCTATTCATGATCTGATTAATGCATGTATTAATCTCTCACATAACTAACTAACACATGCGATTTTACAGTGGTTATTTGCCTCAAATTTATTTTGCCTGGGACCTATTGATGTGAGAATGACCTGAACTGAGTTTTAGTTCCCAGGCTGATGCTTGCTTGTTGGTGGAATGCATGCAAAAAATGGTTTCTCTTGAACATAGTGATGTTCTCTTGAACGTAGCAATACTGTACTTGATCTAAATTATGATCAAATAATCATAAACTGATAATTATCAGTTTATTCAGTATATTTTATAATTTTTAGGGTTAATTTAATTTTATTCCTATAGCATTTTATTTAAATTATTTGGAAAAAAAGAAAATTTTCCTCCAGGAATTATTCAGATCGCCGATTTGTATGCGGCAAAATTGGAATGTATGGCATTTGTTGGAAGTCTTTCAGAATTCCCTCAGTTCTCTGCCAGAACACTAGGCTGTAGTTTTGTGTTAATTACTCTAGCCTTTCCTCAGCCCAAATTTCCTCTATTTCGTTTTTATTTAATTGGATCAAAAGAGTCTCTCTTGTGGGAAAATTAAAAGACAGAGAAGGTAACTGTAGCTGTTCATTGGGAAATCAGTATTCTTGCTAAAGTCGTGTTTATAGATAATGAAGCACATCAGCTCCTTTTTTTAAATCTTGGTTATGTGGCAATTCAGACATATGTACATATACTGTATATATAGTTCCAAAAATAAGATACGTCTAGATATATTTAAGCAGCAATGTATTTAAAAATAGCAGGGTTTTGGTATACAAGAACATTTAAACCAAGCCACATATTTGTAACTTTGCAGACTGATTTGGTTGAGGGAAGCTCAGAAGCTGAGTTACATTTCCTATATGTAGGTCAGTTGCTCTTATGACTTCAGGAAGAAAATAATGACCACATAAAGAGAATTAGTGTTCAGGTTCACTTGTACTATTAATTTAGTGGGCGTTGGGGGGGGAAGAATTGGTAAGAGCATCTCTGATCTATAAACATGAACGACAGAAAATGAGATAAAAGGACACGCAAGATGATCTTGAGGTTCATCCAACAGTACCAAATGGCTACTCTTTGTTCAGTGACTTTCAGAGATAGCTGCTTTCCATTTCCAGTCAACTGTACTCCTTTTCTTCCAAGAGTCCTTAGCATGCAAAGGTACCTCTGTACCCTTCCTTCCCCTCCTTGCTGCTGGGCTTCATTCCTCTTACGACACGTGATGCTGAAGGGCCTTGGGCTGTAGCGATGTAATACATGCTCCTGTAGGCCAGCTTGCACAGCAAGTTCTCCAGGTAAATGGCTTTAGGTTTTTCATTCTGTAAGATCCAAATTAGAACTCTAAGGAATTTTACATATTGGAAAGAGTGTTTAAATTGCTAATGTATCAAATGGGAGAACCTAGGACATGAACAGCAAACAAAAAAGACCAAGCACATTTAGTATAAGGCAGTTATGAGAATTTTCATGCTTGCACTGCTCTAAGAGAAGGCAAACTTAGGTGGAAAATATTTTCAAGGTGGAATAACTAATATTCTGTTGTAACTCCTAGAGTTACATCATTTATAACGACAGCTAAATAAACAGAAACTATATTTGTTGATTTAGCTTTTCAGGTGCCACCAATTTTATTTCATCATCTCTAATTTCAAAATGCATGCTTCAAGATACTTATCAGCAGGCTAGACAATTTGATATCGAGGAAATTAAGCAGTGTGATGAATACTAAAGAGAAGGTGATTCAAGTAAAGGCTCTCTAACAAAATTGTGATCATATATTTTAACAATGTCTTAGGTGCCTAAGGGAACAGGTCTTCAGAGAAATTTCACTTTAATTGGGCACGACTAAAGAAAGTGGAGAGGCATACAAGACTATGTAATGGGATGTTGATCTCCAGCATGTTGCTATATCCACCTTTCTGTCTAATTTCTCTCCTTTTCCTATTTCTACCACGCTATCCCAGCCTTCTGTCCACATCCCTCGCGCTATTTAAGACCAAAATACACTCAGATGTGCAAAGGCAGTTAAGAGACTCTGGCACAGACTGTTGGGAGATGGTTTGTTATGGCTGCTCTAGTGGAGGAAGGATTCACGTGTGCTTTGTCGCCGGCACAACCCGTCTCAAATCCAGCGCTGAGCATGTGTCACGGCTGCTCTTGTATTGCCCATAGAGCGCATATCGCAAAATGCAGCACCCCCACCTGCTTTGGTTGGAAAATGAAATCTCAGTTTAACTGGCCTTGCAGGAAAATTATGATCTGTGCTTTGTGGTATGATAGTTAGATTGATTGATTTTTTATTTTAATGTTGGGGGTTTTTTTTGTGTCTAATGTTGTTTGAGAGCTGGACTGTGATTTAAAGGCATTTGCTACTTAGTGACTGGAGGAAAATGTCATGCCTTCAATTAGGTGTGCTGCTCTTTTGGAAAGAGAAAGGAGACAGAGGCAGGAGACAACTAGCTGCAAAGAGAACAAAAGTGACACACAAACTAGATCCATTTGATAGAATGGTTGTAAAAATACTGTAGGGAGAGCGGGTAACAGTAGCATCTGCTTGCAGTTTGGACTGACTGTAATAAAGGTTAATGGAGACATAGATTCTACCCCATTTCCTTACTTCTTTATGGGTTGCCCACATGTAGCTTGTTTGTTTGTTTAATTTTTGAGTAATAAACTGATATGTCCAGGCACCTAAAGTCTTTTCTAGAGTTCAAGATGTGTACCAGACATTCCCCATAGTTTTTATGAGCTTTGCATTATAGTGATGGTTCACTTCTGAACAGTGGTTCAATGTTTTGCCTGCAGTTTATCCATCATTATAGATTATCTTATCTATAAGGTAGCTGAAGCGTGCTATGCCAGGAGATGATGGTCCTTTTCTTAAATAGCTTACACACAAGGCAAGAGAAACAGCAACTGTGAAAGAGAAGCTCATGATACCAAAGTTCCAAAGTAGTTCATGAAGTACCAAAGGCTGTTCATGTAGACCTCGGTTGAACGAAGAATTAGTTAATGCATTGTTTCAGCATTCAAAAAGGATGCTTGAAATTAAACACTTTGTAGAGTACTTTTACATTCCATATATTGATGTAAAATAATTTCTAGCAGATGGGAGCTAGGAAGAAGCTCCCAATATGGAAAGATTATGCTATAATTATTTGCCATGGGGTTTCTTGCATGTTTCTCTGAAACATCTGGTGTTGGCCTCTGTCCGAGACAGAGCATTGGATGAGAGGGACATGAGGTCTGGCAATTCCTGTATTTCCAAAGCGTAGCATTTTTGTGGTTACTTTGTGTTGGGGTGATTAGGATGCAGATACTGAAGTTCTTCTAGTTGGTAAATGACAAGTATTCTCAATAGTACTTCCAGATTGCAAAACCAGCTACTTCATTTTAGAAATTATCTTCTTAAATTACTTAACACCTCTATTTTACATTATTTAAGGGTCTGCTAATTGATGACATACACAGCTAAAAAGTGCTTAAGTTTGTGAAGAGTGCATACTGATTATATCTCTCAAGTCCAGCTCTTTTAACTGTCACTTAAAAAGAAATATACCACTGTCTTGATTTTGATAAAACTGAATTATGATTCTTTGCAGCCTATAATCTTAGGTGTGTTTATCAAAGTGAGATTTTTCATTATGTAGGTCTTTACTTACTCTAGGCATGCATATCACACATAAAAGTGAATCAAAGTGTGTTTGTCTTTAGAAATGCACTCATTTCTAGTTCAGGTTTATCCTTTTAATAGGTGTTTTAAATACACCACAGGCCTTAATTTCAATTCCATCCAGGTTTGTTTAGTGTCACCTAGGGACAGAAATAGATTTTATGTAAACATCAGGAAGGTTTGCCAGAGAGGGATTTGTACCAGTTCATCTAATGAACTAACCAGATCAAGGTAAGGTTGCGCATAGATATGGCCGTACGATGCACCATACGACATGGGATTTTTAAAATTTATTTTTCTCTTCAGTGGCTAATTTAGCAGGGGCCTGACTCTGGCTTTCTATTCTTGATCCTTACAAGAGTTCCTTCTCTGGCCTGTATCTTTTGACAAAAGGCAATGACGAGTATGTTTTCTGGGAACCTGCTCAGTTCTTCCTCTCTGAATGTGCTCTGGACGCGTTTGGGGAAAAGAACACGGAGGAGGTGTTTGCATGGCCCAAACCCTTCTCTTTTCAGCCATCAGACCTGACACATTCTGTTTGACCATATGAGGGGCACTTCTCGTCTTGGTGCACGATGCAGCAAGGCATGCCTTGTCCTTCTCTGAGATGCAGTCCCTGGGGCACAGGCTGTAACCACCTGTTGTTTAGATGGCGCAGAGCAGCCCGAAATGCTTTTATTCAAATTACAAGGAGTGAAGTCTCATCTCCCATCAACGCTTCAAATCTGCACAAGGCTATTTTGTTCTCCCAACATGTGTGGAGCCCTGTTGTCCTTTATTACTGTCATTCCTTCCTCTTCCACCCACTGCACAAATTCCATTCCTGCAAACTACCGTTGCAGCTGCTTTCCTCCAGCTGGTAGGTTGATAGTAATGAACAGTTTTCTTTGGAGCCTGGGCCAATTAGTGCTGGAACAAGTGACCAAAAAAACCCTCCCTAAACCACAGAAAATAAATGACTCTGAGCTACATGTTCAGACTTCTGACTATCTTCCCTGCCTGGCTCACTTCATCATTCATTGCTCCAGTTCTTAAGAGCTTTTTTCAAAAGTGCTGGCTAGGTCCTTCAGGCCTGGTTTGAGATAAGAAAGATGTTTTTCTGTGTATTCCTGGACTGTGTGCAGAGAGCATTTCCTACAGCAGCTCCTAGTAAATAACTTCAGCCTTCATTTTGCAGGCATGAGTATTTAAAGACAGAGGTTGCCCCAAAATCTTTCTTTAGACTGTAGAAAGAATTCAGAGAATGACGCGTGATGCCTTTAGCTCTAGGTGAGATCCTCCCAGCTGTGGGTGCAGTTCAAATTACATTTGTTGTCATTTCTTTACTAAATGTCATAACAGGAAAAACATTTAATATTAGCAATGTCATGCCCGTACCAGATTGCCCTGTCAGGCCTCTTTACATGCGATTTTTAAAAATAGGGTTCCTGAAAATACCTAGGAGTTAAAAGTCCAAGCATTCATTGCAAAGCAGCTTGTTAACTTCACCTTCACTTTGGCATCCTCGGTGACGAGCCCCTGCAGCAGAGAGACCTTTGATTGTAAAGGTTTGGATCTGCAAACCTGCAGTAGGTATGGAGTTGGTTCAGGAAATCCGTGTAGACAAAATTTTGTGTCCAAAGTGACAGAAAATTACCACTAGTGGGAGGCAACATGCGGACACAAAATGGGGACGGGGCAAATAGACAGTAAACCTACAGTCTGAAGGTGGGGAAAAGGAATACAAGCAGCAAAGTTTGCAGAGTCCAGTTCTGTGGTATGGCAAGAGCTTTTGTGCGAGCAATGTGAAACTTTTCGTTCTGCATTTGGCCGTGACGAAACCACTTTGCAGAAAGCTTAACGTATGGGAGGGAATTAAAATTGCAGATTCACTTCTGTCTATAAGAAGAGAGGCAGTATTGGGATCTCTAGGATGTGAAGCAGCATCCCCAGATCCGCTAACAATCCATTTTCAAAGGATATTGAAAAATATCCGTATTTATTTGTTGCATATTGACTAAACAAGCTTTTATTAGAAGGGACGTGCAGGGAGACAATTTTGGACCTTTAAAATAAATATCAGGGATTTTCTCAGACTACGATACAGGAAAGGGAAGTGGTTGGCTACATATCATTTAGACGTCCCCTGTGAGCAAGGCTATTAATTTTTTTTTTTTTCCCCAGAAGCCTCATGACTACATTTTGTAATTGCAAGAGTGGGTTATGAAATCAGTAACCGTTCCCTTTAAGTTCCAGAGTGAGACGGTCTTAAAGAAACAAAACCAAAACACGAGATAGAAACCTAGAACAGGGTATAGTTTTACAGCTGCCGCTTTCAAGATTATCACACGCTTCTCTGGCAGCAAAGCACAGGAATTCAGGCTGAGGTGCACCTCGTGTTTTAGAAGTAGCTGTAAGTCGTAGTTGGGGTGGGAGGAGTGTTTCTGATCATATTTACAATTCGGCTTCTTTCCTTTGATAGCTCATTCTGGCTTCTTGGTAGGAACCTCCGAAGCAGGTAGACGGTCTCCTATCACCCTCCAGTGGTTTGCAGAGCACAGTACAAATGTAACGTTCAGAAAAAGCTTATTCAGAAAATAAAAAGAGGGTTGAGGATATTTCAGGCTTTCTTCTTGGGATACTTATTGTTGCATTGCACATTTGTTTGGTGACTTGTGTAAAAGGTTTTGTGGTTGTTAGATGTTACGAAGTGGTTTAGCACGCCTGTTCTGTGGAGCATAGTGATATTCATGCGGTCGCTTGCTTTTGCAGGACATCAAACCATCAGCATCGGTGATGATTTCCAGTCTGTGTTTGTATAGCTGCCAGGATTAAGGGATCTGTGGGTGGTGACAATCAGACGTACGACAGTGAAGGGGTGCTTCAGAGGAGGCTGGGCAAAAACTACAGTGTTTGTCTGTCAATTTAGTGACTCAATAATTTGCAAGTCATTATAAATGTCTCCTCTGCCTGTTACAGTCTCCCATTTCTTTCTCTCCTTCCAGTCTCTAGAGCACCTTAGGAGTATTAAACATATAAGGTTCCAAGGGAAATTGCATCTGGGCACTTAGTTTTGTGCTATTTTTCTGTTCTTAGTGGCATCTGATATTCTGTCCGTGGCACGTCACAGTGTCATCAGCCTGATGGTTGTACATTTTTCCAGATCACTGATAATAAAACGTGATGCAGTTTATTTTTATCTTGCCATCATGTACTGAATGTAGAGAGCCATGAGAACTGCAGAAGCTTCACAGGACAGCAAAGGTCAATCTATCAGTGGTTAAGGAGGCATTCATGTGCTGTGTGACATGGTAGCAGCTGCCAAACTTACCTACCCCTCTTTAGGCTATTTCAAGTCCTGGACTACAAAGCACAAGTAGAAGGGGCTGATGCTTTCACTGCTCAGTATGTTGTTGTCTCATAGACTTTGCTATGGACTCTCAAGCTTTTTTTTACTGCACATAACTGTGATTTTATCCAAGCAAGTCTGTACTAACATTAACAGTTAAATTTTAGATTTAAGCCTATTGGAAAAATCCTGAAATAGTGAATTGCACTTTTCTGCTCCAGGGCAACTGAAATTGCTGGCTTATCTACTAACATCACCCGTTTAGTAGAGAGTGACAGTAGTCATACAGTACTCTCTATTCAGCCAAGCTAAAATATGTGAATAGGACAAGAAAATTAACTCAGCTGCCACAGGGATCACCAGGAGTAGAGCACGAAGTTCAATTGAATTTCCCCTTATGAGCTCAGCCCATCATGACTGGAGAACTGGGACCGCAGTTAGGGCAGAACACCACAGAAGCACGTCCTTGAGAGACACAGAGAGTTTTAAAATGCTCCCAAGTGCTCTGATCGCATCTGTCCATGTGAGCAGGAGTCTCTGCTTGGTCCTTGTTTCTTTCTTGCATCCCAACTGGAATTACAAGGTGCTCTGCCGAGTATTCCAGTTCCATAATCACCTGGTGTCCTCTCCCGGTCTCCTGCCAGCCAGCTTGTTTCTGCTGTGGTGACGCACATGTGGATAGAACAGACGCATAGGGATGCTGTCTTGTGGGAGAAGAAGAGGGGCCAGAGAGCGGAAGGAGAGGCTTTAGCCCACTTTCCGGCTGGATTTGATCACAGGATGTTAGCAAAAAGGGTCTGCTTTAGCCTGTTCCCACGAGCTCCCTCGCATGGTACACACCCTTCTTGTAAATCTCAGCAACAGTTTGTGAGGTTGTTCTTTACTTACCTATCCTGCCAGTTGGCCGTTTGGTTTTGTCTTTTTTTTTTAGCCACCTACAAAATGTTTACATTTAGAGTAATGGGACCAGCATTTTTCTTTTTTGACTTTAAAATTCCATACGAAAAAGCTTTATTTGACCGGGCATTCAAATCAACGCTCTAAGGCTTTTGTGTGTTACAGAGCCTAAAATGGCTATAATGAGACTACAGGTATACGTGACAATGAAAATTTAGCACAGTATTTTCTCTCCAGTAGATTCTGCTCAGTGTAGCATCCGTGTTGAGATGACAGAAAACTTCTGTTTGAGAACACAATTCATTCTGCTTTATGTCCAGCATTGATCTCCCACAAAGCATGCAAAGCTAAGTGAAGGGTTAAGGTAAAATCCTTTCTTCCATCTGGACAAAGAAAACTTTTTCTTTGGAAAGGAAGCCTGTTGCAAGGCTTGAATTGAATTTTCACTACAAAAAGGATGAAAGTCTCCAGGTCAAATGCTGTGTAACCTGGTGTAATGATATGATAAGACTGTGATGACAATGCCGCAGTCTGGTCTGACCCCTGAATACTACCTACACGAACATAAGGTTCTGGTTTTTTGTTTTATTACTTTTTTTTAATGCCTCCCATTTTCCGGACTGCTATATAAAATCCTGCGGGCTTACTTTTCACTCATAAGTGCATGTCTCAGAAATTGAAATCATGTATCAGCTGGTAAATAAACTGCTAGCTCTGTCTCTTTTTATATTTCTCAGGAAATGTTTCAATTCTTCTAAACAGTTATTTAAGCCCTGTGTTTGTAAAATTCTGGCAAGGGCTAGAAAATGCTCCAGAGATTGTGTTTTGAGGCAACAGCTCTGAAACGTGCAAGCTTTAACTGCCATAAAAGAATGAAATTTATTTGGCCTAGTGTGTATTGCTCTAAAAGTAATGGCTGGAAGAAGCATTTCTGAGAGTCAGCCCTCTTGGTGACATAGTCCTCAGCTTTTACTGCAGTTGTGCTCCGTGGAAATGTGACTAAACAGCAAATAGTGCCCAGACTAGAAGAACGGCCGAGTTGGTTCAGGGTAAAGTTTAAGCATCTACCTTAGATCCATCTCCAACACTAGCCATAAACAATTCAGGGAAATTTGTTATTTGCCAAAACCAAACCAAACCAAAATGATAAAAACAGCAGTGACCAAACCCTGGGTGTACCAAGGGTCCGTGCGGGCGGAGGAGCAACTTTGCTGTCCCGTGTTGCGGCGGCTTGGATGCTTCAGCTTTCTTCCCTGAGCGCGACTGCAGAGAGATGGCACTGTTGTATTGTGGTTTGTACTCGGCTTCATTCATCGCATGCCGGCGACCGACTCCCAGATTGTTCATCAGAATCGAGGCATTTTGCTTTTAAATGTCATATTCCTTCATCTGTTTTCAAAGGCAAGCATTTTAGTAGAGAAGGGTTTTATTTTAAAGAAGTGCTGAAAAAAATATCTTCGCGAGCGAGATTTAAAAAATCGCCTCAAGAGTTGCATTGTTCAAATGCAGAGAATAGCCTATTTCATCTTAAAATAGCCTTAACTTAAGCTAGGATTTAATGCCATAATTCACAAACATCTGCCTGGAAGAGCCTTCTTGCGTTACTGAGGCTGTTTGCCTGCTATCATGTACGATCATTTCCACATAATCATCTTTTCAAGTTTATTGAATTTAATCCTCAATGCAGTAGCATTTCTTATGCTTCTATTCTATGGGAAGGCTGTTCCACAACCGCGTTCCTCTAATTTTAAGCAACTGAGAATAGTTTTAAGTATTACAAGCTAAGGTTTAGGTTTTTTCTTCCCTCATCGTCGGAAATGTGCATCAACTAAAGTTAAAATAAATATTCAGGTTTTTACCTGTCTATTAACATGTTATGGCTGTACTGCAACGAAATGACTTTAGATGTCGTGCGCAAGCAGACAGCAACAGAACAGAACTCTTCATTCCTCTGAACCTGTGAAAATGAGATCATTATGAATTTTACAGTGACAATGCACATACTACTGTAATGCATATTATCAAAATAAAAGGACTTGTTCCTTTTATTTCTGCTTGCTTTTTTGGTAGAAGGAGCCATAATGGGCGAATCAGTTTATTGTATAGTCTGATTTTTTTTTTTAATTACTTTTTCTTTTTAAATTACAGTGGGAGAAATTACAGATGACAACAAGTGAGAGGAGGAAAATAGTTTGTTCGGTCACATTCCACGTAATTGCAATTACCTGTGTCGTTTGGTCATTGTACGTTTTAATCGACAGAACCGCTGAGGAAATTAAACAAGGCAATGACAATGGTAAGTGTCTTTCTTTTACCTTCTTCAATCTCGCACCAAAGCAATGGATGGATGTGAGATGCAGATACGTAACCACTCACATTCTGTTCTTAAGTAACAGCTCACCGATACGTGGCTACATCAAATGCTTTAATGCAGAAGTAATGAATGCATCAGTGTTAAAAGCTTATGCTATGCCCCTGCAGGGAGACCTCTACTTAGAGTAATCATTACAACAGCTTAACTAGCCTGCTGGTTCTTCTTAGGTTAATCTCCCATTATCTAGGTATTTCTAAAGCTCAGACAAAAAGATGAGTCAAATTCAAACAGCTCAGTGGAAGTTCAGTTCATAAAATAGCAATTCGTTTATATTACCCACTTGAACCTCGATGTCCTGGAAAACACAATAGAGCCCTTTCATCAACAAGTTTCCTAATCCCAACTTCCAAAGGATCATGTTCCAGTTGTGTTAGTCCTTCATGTGAGACTTGAGTAGCACAGAAAGCCATTCCTGCATCCTTTCGAATAGAATTTCACTGTCAATGTCCTCATTCCAGTTGTGTTTATTGTGAGGGAGGTCAAACCCAGGAACAGAGAGGTCGTGGAGTCTCCATCCGTGGAGATACTGAAAACCCAACTGGACGTGTGTAACAAAACGCATGTTTAACATAAGTAGGGTTTTTCTTGGACTATACTTACCGTATGTGGAAACCATATTCCAAACTGAACTACCGTTTTCCATTTCAAATCTAAAATTATTTGGTCTTAAGTTTAGTCTTAAATATGATTGTGATGATAAAGAGGATAAAAAGCTTTTGAGTTTTGATCTGACTTGACTGCAAGCACAGTAGAGGGACAAAGGTCTCTAGCTTTGTGCTATATTCTGAAGTTAACGTGGAAAACAAAACAGGCGGAGCTTTGTGCCTTGCTGGTTAAATAAATATTTGATGATACTCCTGATGCTTGCCTTTCTTGCCTATGAGAGGAAAATATGTAACAAGCCTCAGTAAGTCACGGACGAATGTATACTACAAAGTCTTGTTCTGCTTTCTTTCTAAATGGGTAACCCTCTTTTTCATCTCAAAAAGCCGGCCCTGAGGATAGGACTAGGAACGGCTTTGAACTTCTGAGTACAACCACATCACCCTACTCATTAAAAAGGGGAAAGGTATTTCTGTGGCTTAGCTGAATTTATACAACAAAACAGCTAACATGAATTTTTGTTGTTATATAGAATGCGTAAGAATCACATAAATTAATCCCGCTGGGCTCAAAAAGTATTTATAATTTGTACAGAATTGTGTTTATCAAATGTAATGGGTGATTCTCCACACTAAAAATGGATAAAGAGATGCCTTGGAGCTACTTAAAACGTGTGAAAAGAAGTGTTTGTGAAGAGAAGTCTTCTGCCGCAAAATTTGCTTGTTGGGGGGGTGTACTTTTACAAAATCAACTGTATTTGGGGTGTGTGTGGGAAGAGCTGTAGATGTAGTTTGCTTTTCTCTCATTATCTCTGTTTAAATGGGAAATGCTGGGGAAAAGACAGTGAGCACTGGAGGAAAAACACTTTATAAACATATTTTGAGGAGAAAAACTGAAAGCCCTGAATAATACTAGTACTCTTTGTTAATATTGCGTAAGTTTAAAAATCCCTTTTCTAAATATATCTCTGAAAATATTTAAAGGGCTTTTTTTTTTCTCCTTACAAAGGCATATGATGCAAATAAACTAAAAGTGTAAACTTCTGAATCGGTAAACCTGTCACTGGTCTATAGAAAGGACAATTTAAAATATATTTAAAATATTCTAGAATTTATATGGCACCAGTGGTAGGGAATCAAGTTTCACAAAAATTTGCTCCGTTTGAAGGAAGAGGTCTAGGCTAAGCTGAGCTTTGTCTCTCCTAATAAAGCTCGAGGCTGTGACAATACGGCAATCCTGGAATATGCTGAAAAGTACAAAATTCACTGTGCCTTACCAGTTAAGCAAAAAATGATGCTTCCTGTATTACCGTGGAAGAAGCAGCAGCAGCACATCTTTACTGCCACGGGGTGGGAGAAACTCTGAAGGCAAGCTGAGCCGTTTATTCAGCCTCTTCTTCTGAACTCAGCTCTCCAGCTGTGACTTGCTGGTTCTAAGTGTCCTCACCCACTGATGGGGCTTAGTCAGATGCAAACCATACTGCTTTCGTAATTACAATCAAGACAGTGATTTTTAAAAACAGTTATTAAAGGGGAAAAAAAAAGAAAAAGCACATCACTGGCTACGACACCTTAGCAAAGTGTTCCTTGTTACTTCCTCCTGTCCCAGGTACTTCCTTCACTTGCAGGAAGAGGGAACTGAAGAAAGTCACGACAAATGTTTTGTGAACAAATTTAGCAAATATAAAAGGATTTGTGCCTGGCAAGTTCAGTTAACCAGAGTAAGAGCGGTTAGGGAGAAACGTGATTTTACACGGTCTTTGTATGCTTTCCTTTTGCTGCAAATTAAAAAAAAATTAATTGGCTAGTACCATCACGTAATACCTTGTTACCATTTCTAAGTACTAGTAAACAGTTACCGTGACAGGGAAAACTACAGCTACTTCAAACATTTTGTGTGCTTTTGCGATAATTAATATTCTTTTGGTCTCCATTTGTTTATCTAATTAAAACCCCAGCTCCTATGTGTTTAACAGTAAAGGGGATACTTAGATTCATGAGACTCGCACAGCTGGCTAAAAGCAAAGACTTGTTTTTGAGGAGTCCAGGTTACCAGGTCTGGGAGTGGAGCCTGGCTCCTTACTGAAGCTCTTCTGCCGAGTCCCAAAGGAACACAGATTACTTTCCTGCCTGTGCCAAACGTTTTTTCCCTGGATAAAACTTGGGTAAAACTCACAAATCTCACCAAGTTGTTGCAACGTATCACCAGTGGTCAAACAAAGCATTCAACGACCTTCCATGTAGGACCAACAAACCTATTCGGATTGTTCGGGCTGAGAGGGTAAGCGCTGATACAGAGGGCTCACTCTTGTGTACAGCATTTAATCTTTAAATGTGATGAGGCAATGGGTAATGGGAAGGCTGGTAGCTGGTCCTTTATGTTAGGCTGCTGAATGGTTGAAAAAAGCAGATGCAATGGTGTGAGTTAATGAGGAGAAGGCTATTCTTGAATACAACATTAATTTATTCTGTTAAAATCTTAAAGACACATTTAGGCCAAAGCAAATAATTTTAACATTATTTATGTCACGAGCAAGTTCAAGTGCTCTCATGTCTAGCTTTCGTGTGTTAGCAGCTATATATTTTTCTGTAACTATCAATGTGATTGATCAACGCAATGACAGAAGTAAGAAGAGATACACCAATACCTTTAAGTTACTTTTTTAGTACATAGGAATATAAAAGTTCTGCTTTTTGATTTAGGCGAGTTCCGTGGGGTTGCACAGACAGCAGGAAAAAGAGGCCAACGAAGGCAGGTGATGCAGGAGATAACAGCCCTTTCCAGTAGCTTTTTTTACTATACCCTGGCTTCAAAATGAAGCCAGGACCAGGTAACGATATTGTAAATGTTGGTGTTCCACATACCCTAAACAGTGTCATGCTTCTAGGCACGATTTTGAAAAGCAGTTGTTGTTGAAGATATGCATAGTATTTCTAAGTATCCATTTATCTTGGTATTTTTGTATTTTTGCTTAAGCAAGCTATTGACTATGGGGATATTATGGAAGAACAGTAAAATGTTTTGGTTTTTGACTGCATCAAGCATTGTATTTCCTTTGTGAGAGCGGCCTTGCGTTTCTTATTTGACCAAATTCCAGTGAAGTCCGTTAAAAGTGGGAGGCAGACGTAGTTTCTTGGCTGGCCTATAGGATAGGAAACTGCTGTTGTTTTCTGTTCAAGCCCCAACAGCGTGTACAAACCTGGGAATTCTTGGGAATTCTTAGGAATTCTTAGGAATTCTTAGCAAGTGGCTTCTTTTCAAAATATTTTACTGACACTCAGTACTTGATACTCAATGTATGACAATGGTAATAAATATAAACATTTTATTTCAAAGGTGTCCTTGAGTGGCCATTTTGGACCAAACTCGTTGTGGTGGCCATTGGATTCACGGGGGGCCTGGTCTTCATGTACGTGCAGTGTAAGGTTTATGTTCAGCTGTGGCGCCGGTTGAAAGCCTACAACAGAGTGATCTTTGTTCAGAACTGCCCAGACACCGCCAAAAAACTGGAGGAGAGGAACTCTTCGTGCACTCAGACCTCGGACGTCAAGGACGCGGTGGTGGTGCCAGTAGCACAGACAGGTACAAACTCTCAGCCGGCAGCTGAAGAAACGACGCCTGAGGTGATGCCAGTTTGACAGAGACCGCGTCATTTCTTCCTTGCAGAGTAAGGTGTAGTGTTTTCTACACTACAAATGCTAAAAGAGAGTTGAAATGACTGTGCATTTTTTTTTTCAGTTAAAAAAAAAAAAAACCAACAAAAAAACCCACACAAAAAACAAATCCCTGTAAGGAAAACGGATCCGGCAAAGCAACTTGTTACTGTATGGAATGTGACCGTTCGTGAAGTAGTTTCGCAACTAGTCAGCAAGTGTAGTGAAAGTGGAAGTGTAGAAAGTGCAATAGAGAACAGGTTTAACAGACAATGCCAAACCCATGGGACAAGACTATTCTTTTTTTTTCTTTTTTAAATTGAATGGCTGGGAAAGTAGAAACAGACCTGATGATATAATCATTTGGTTTACAGAAAACGAAAACCTTTCATCTGTTTACTACTAAAAGTTGTATTTGCTATTTATCTCCTTGAAGATACACTTCAAAAGGGTACCAATGAAGTTATATGCATTAACTGAATTGAGGTATAAAGAGCCGTACCACAGCACTCCCCCTCCAAGCCTCATACGGTCGCACGCGTTCGTGGGACTGCAGCGGAGCCCGAATGTCTGGGCAGCTGTGGCAGCTAAGGATATTTGAAACATCCGAAAGGTAGCATTGTTTTTAAATATGCCTGAATTTTTGAACAGTAAGCAATTCCAACCAGTAGAAACTCATGTCTCCATAAGCTACAGCTATTTTTTTTTTAAGTATACCTGTCAGCAAAGTAAATACAGGAAGGAGAGAATGTGTAGATACATATTTAGCGGAGCAGCTCAGCTGTTTGTTTTACTTTGTAAAAGTGGATTGGTCGTAAACTGGAGACACAAAATTTTGAAGTAAGAACAATAAATGAAAAAATGCAGTTTACTGCAGAATCACACAACAGTAAATTGCATATTATCAAAGGTCTGAAAAAGGATGTCACATAGGGAAGATGGAAGCCATTTTTGGTTTTATTTTTTTAGTCATGATACAGAAAGGTAGACATAAGAGAATATACCTACATATCTTAAGAAAACATTAGTTTTTCTCTCCTCATTCCGAAAAGTTAGTTTCTATCTTCCTGATTGGAAAAATAAATCAAGTTTCCCTTTGTATAGGTAAACTTGAGGTGTTAGAGATTCGACAGTTCAGTTGTTAACTTCGTGTTTTGAGCATTCTCATATAAAAATGAAGTGTGAATAGCATTAAAGGGTGCAATAGATAAATGAATGTAGATATAATACTGTGTCCAACAGGGTGAATTATATATAAAGAACCAGTTTTGTGATTCACTTCTCATACCTGTGACGTTTACCATCAGGACACAACAGCAAGTATTGACTTCGAGTAGTTATGTACTGGCGGGGGACAAGTTTGGCGCCTGAGTGTAATGTATATTTAAAAAAAAACAACTTAAAAGTTCTTTTTTGATCTTGTATTTAGGTAAAGGAGGAAAAGCAAACAAGCAAAGAACCAGAGCAAAGAGGATAGGAGAGCAGAGGTTCATTCAAAGGGGGAAATCTGCCACAATTACAGGTGAACTACACTTCTACAGAAGCCTTGCAGTTTCTAGTGGTAAATTTCCTCTTTACACGCTCAAATATCTACAATTAAATAACAGGATCGTCCCATTCTTGCAAACATCCAGGGTGCTGGGCCTAAGATGTATTGGAGTTTATATAATAGGCATTCCTTTGTGAATGTTTCTACTGGCTTAAGGCTCAGGGCATACTGGAAGTAGCAGTATTAGCAAGAAATGTGTCTTTTATCAGACCATTATGTTCTTTTGTATTGGAATTGCTCATGTAATTTGGCTGTGACTAAGTGACTGTCATCTGGCCAGACAGGACGCAAAATCTTGGCGCTTGAACAGGCCCTAAATACATATTAATATTTGCTCTAAGTTACTCCAGGTTAGTTGAATTGATGTTTTAAGTTTTTTCACATAATGACATGCACTTTTCATATAAAATAGATTTCCAATTATACAATTGCAAATTGGAATTGTAGCAACCTGTCATTTGAAATGACATACAAGAGTAACCAAATAATTTCTGTTTGTAATTGTGGAAGAGACTTCAGAAGGTCTTCAGAAAACGATGCCAGTACTAAGGAATGCCTTGCAACTGCACTCGTTTAAGATAGTCTGCAAAGGCGTGGTTTTCAAAAAGTGTAAATCTACTTGATAAAAAGTAAATCTCATCAAATCTGAAGTTAGACACTTAAAATTACTAGCAGCATCTAAATGTTTGGGATGATGTTTACAGTAAAACCTGATGAATCAGAGCAAAACTGACTGACATTCCATTGTTATGGAAGATAATGAAGAGCTTTCTGAAATAATCAGGAAGTTTCTTACCAAGTGACAGTAACCCTGCTTCTTTAGCCAGCTTGTTCTTCGACCTGCTGTAGCATCGTGACCCCAGTGAGAAGACTTAATCCCCAGTTTACTGGAGACTAATTCACATCATTTTTTTCTTGAATAAGTATAAAATTCAACTCAAATTAAAAAATACCTGAGGCTTCTGAAAGCAGATTTCTAGCATCCAACAAGATTACTGTACATTTTTAAAAATACACCGAGGAGTCAGCAACAGAACAGACAACTTGCAAAATTTTATACTAAGAACTTCAAAACACTATTTTGGCACTCAACTACGTGTGCAACTGAGCTTACAGCTAGTTAAATGCAAGAATGGAGAAAGGCTTCAGTTGAAATTCCTCCTCTCCCTTTGAAATATAAATTTGGACAGCAAAAAAAAAAAAAGGAGCAAAATGGGACACTGTCTGCTGAGACAGACAATGAGGAAGCCAGCAGCAAGGGAGACTACAGCAGGCTTGAGGCAGTCTTTAAAGCATTACAGTATTAGTCCGTGCATCCCTGTCTTTTCTTAGGGGCGCTGGATATTCCAGAGCTTTCAGGGATTTCATGCAGGATTGGAATTTGTTTCTGAAGCAGGGCGCAACCTCTTCAAGAGGGCACAGAGCTATTCACACCAACATGCCTCGGGTACAGGTCTTCACGAATAAGGAAGGTGCACGAATACAGGCGCTAGACAGCTATGACTTACTTACCAACCAATGGTTTTTCCTTTCCACACAAAGCACAGTTTTCTGTATCAATTTAATAACCACGGGATTCTATCCTGCAAAAACAGCGTACTGAAAGTTTTGAGATACATTTTAAGACTTTTTTAATGAAAATGATATATCAAATAAAGCTCCGTATCAAGCTGCCTGGGTAGCCACAGTGCATCTCGGGCAAACGTGCTGACGGTGGCCTTCAGCCTGGCGACACCCACAAGGGCAGAACCTTGCTCCGCGCTGCCGTTACCAAGAAGAGCTTAATCTGCATTCGTGTTTAAGCGAAGTTTAAATTAAGGTAGATGACAGAAGTAATCTGGTGTCAGATCAGAGCTGGAATTTTAAACAACATCCTCCTAACCTATGAACATGCAGGGTTTTTTTCCTGTTTTATGTTACAAGCATTATAATTTGGACAAACTGACATAAACATACCACTTTTGACTATCATTAGCATTACGAAGATTCTCAACGAGTCCAACAGTGCCATTCACACACTGCTCTACCTGAAAGCAGTGGTTTTGTTATGTAGAAAAAAAAGTAGTAATTCCCCATCACCAGAACAAACCGTTTATAATTTCTAATAATGCAATGAAACTTACTCTATGATGAAAATATTTGACTGTGTATAATATTTGGAACTACAAGTTTGTGTTACTTGTTTAACTCCCTCTCTTTTGCAAAAGAAAAACTGTATGTTTTTTGTGGGTGAATGTGTACTGAAAGACAGAAGGTAAGGGAAACAAAAGTAATATATCTGCTTATTGTTGTGAAAAAAATGTATTTGTATTAAACAAATGACCCAAATTACTGTGGTATTCTACATTTGTCCCTGTCATATAGAGCATCACATGCTGAACATGAATTGCAAGACCACACTCTTGCAAGACAGGTGAAAAATATACTCAGCAGCATACTTTTATATTGATAAACCTGCTGGCTTGAAGGGGCTAGTTTTGGGTACACACCTTGGCAAAATGCTCAGGAAAATACCTCACAGAAGAAAAACACTTGAAAAGAACTACGGTTGTTTAACTTGCAGAAAGGAAGACTGTGAACAGGTTTCAGCTCCATAAAGGACTCCCAGAAAGCAACTGGTTTTACATCCATAGCAAAACGGACAACTAGTACTGGGTTTCAAATGCAGGAGGTTAAGAGGAAGAAAATTTCCTAAGGAGAGCAGTGCTTTGGACTGAACTCTTTGTTATATGTGATTGTGGAATAGTCAACACTACAAAGTTTTAAAGATGGGTTGGACAAACAGTTAAATGGTTTAAAGCTAATCTCACCTTAGATTGTCAGAAGGGATCACATTCCCTTTTAAATTATTTCAGACTTCTACTTGGTGAGATTTTCTCCTTTTCCAAAAACCCTAAAGATAAATGCTTTTTTTAATGAAAAGAAATATCACATGTTTGCGTTATAAAAGAATCTGTGCACTTTAAGTCAGGTGTAAAACCAAAGAAAGTATCCTATCTTGATAAATATGCAGTGTTCCAACCAAACTACAAATTTAGTTTTCTAAAGAGGATTGTAACCATCTACCCTGTATCTTTCTCCTAGATTTGTCAGCTGGGGAGAGAGTGGGCTAAGTTTCAGAACCTCACGGTTCTAGCTGGAATAAGTCATCATAACGGCGGCGACTGCTAAGAATATACACTCAAAACACAGAAGTGTTCTAACAAATTACATTCCCTTCATCCAAGGCCGACAGATTGTTCATTTTGTTAAAGCTGCCCTAACTAGCTCACCCGTGTAATTCAAAGATGGATTCACAAATCCCTACAAGATATAATACAGAAGAAACAGCATAACCGAAGAAATTCTAGTAATGAAGATATAATCATTTCCATTCAATAGCGTATGAAAAAACAGAGCCAAATTTGGTTTTAGAGTTAAGACGATAGAGGTATAGGTCACTATGCCTTTTTGCTTTGCACACAGGAGTTCGAATCTCTTGATGGAGGGTACCATTAGAACACAAACACGCATTCCTGCTCAGTTTGCTCTCTGTATAAACATAAAAAAAGAAACATGCTAGATGGTATTTACTCACACCTTCCCCCCAATAAAATATTGAGGATGTTCTGCATGAGATTGAACTAAAAGTAAAAAAAATTGTCACTTAATGAAGAACTCACCAAAAATACTTCGAATGGTGTACCACATTTCCACTGCCTATGATACAATGCTCAGAAAATAACCTCGGATAAATTTTACACCATGGTTGAGAACAGAACGATTCCAGTCTGCTGGAGAGTGCAGGCCCTAGGACAAACTTGCCCTTCTATTACTTGCAAATACTTACGACTGATACAAAATGAATTACAGAACCTTTTTTTTTTTAAAAAAAAACCAGCTCAACAGTAATATATATGAAAATACAATAATCAGCACTATTCCATATAAAATCCAAAGACAGGTCATAGTAATTTTTAAGTGTGTTAACTAAATAACTAAAAAAAAAAAAAAAAAAAAAATCAAACTGTCAATTACAGAGAATTATAAGAGGATTTAACATTAACACTTAACATTAACATTGTAATCCTTAATTACAAATCAACAGAGTTTCAAGGTATTCCCTACAGCAAGTTTGGAAGAAGAGAGAACATCACATAGATATTTCCCATTCCCACTATTAACGGCAGCTGCCTTCTAGATTTTAATTTTAAAGAAACAGAATAACAATTCAGAACTCCTGAGAGCATTCATCCTTTTTTTCCACCATAGGGAAAAAAACTCATCAACATACAAAACCCTAATAGCTGGCTTTAAAGCACAGCCATGACTGGATCATGAAACCGATAGACGAGATTCCACTATCTTGACTCAGTAACACGTGAGGCAAAAGACTTCCTTAGATTACTTTTCAATTCAAATATGAATACTTGACAGCTACATGTGATTTTTTGCTGATAATTCAATGTAAAAAGTTCACACACAGAAACTGTTCTTTTTTCATTACTTATGCAGTCGATCAAGAAAACAGTTTAAAAGCCAGCTAACCAAGCAGTGAATACGTGGCCTTCAAGGGCAAAAAGCCACAAACTCAACAAAGTTCAAACTGCAAATGTGTTCTTGAAGTGTGAATAAGAAATGTTAAAAAAGAAATCACTTCAAATATTTGATTATCACATCAACCACACAAGTAATAGTTACTTTTTTATAATGTCTTATTGCTGATTTGTTTGAAGGAATATAGAACATCTCGTTCTTCGTAACTTTGCGCAACAATCTTTTTTAAACCATTCACCAGGATGTCAGCCTAATATATTGTCATTACTGTGACACCTTCTAGTTGCTTTAATGCTCATTTTCCTTCTGTATTTTAATGACTATGATGAGAAAGTGACTTTTTCTGCACTGTTTCTACTTAAAATTTCAAAGCACATCAGACGCTGTATACACGCAAAAATTTAAGATGAATCTTCTGAAAGGCAAAATCTGTCAAAGCACTGAAAAAGCACATACATGGCTTTAGTTCAGACCAATTACCCTGGCTCAGCTTCCACCAGAGTTTAACACCTCAAGTTTTATAAATCAAAACAAGCTGAATTCCACAACACAGCTCAATTTAACGAAGTTAAAAAAATACCAAAGACTTGCCCTGAACTTCAGCACGCTTATTTCTAAAACACAACGCACTGATTTGACAGCCTCGAGATATGACTGGTGTCAGAGGATAAGACTTGTAGCCAGGATTAAGACATGCAGTCTTAAAGCTGCATTACATCACGCACATATCCTTCAGGTCTCTTAATCAGGTTTCTTCTTTAGTTTAATTTAAGGAGGACAATGGTTAATTCTATATTACCTAAACAGTTTGGTTTCCTAAAACATGAAAGGATAGCACAAGACTATTTTGTAAAGAGGTAAAAACTTAATATAGATCTTAACAGAATAACACTCATCAGAAACACATACTGCATAGCTAAGAAAATACAAACCTGGATAGCTGAAAAAGAAATCTGGGAAACCCACATAACTATTTACCATGACAAAGCCTTGCTGTGTAACACACAGAACTATATTGCAGACCAATTACTAGAAAGATCACCAGGAATAATTATTTCCACATAATTAAAAAGGCATCTGAACTGTGACTCCTACAATGGGTACAGACAGAATATCTGAACTCCTGCGCCCGATCTGATCCGCACTAACAGATATGTCCTACTTAATGCCTGCTGTGAAATTATCCCTGGCTTTGCCCTTGCCCTTTTTTCCTTTTATCTTTATTATTTTACAGTATTAAAAGTGAGAATCTGCTAAGAACCTCCCTGAAAGACACATTTAAAGGCACCTAAAGAGTTGCTTCATAAAGCAAGCCTCCTATTTAAAAGTCCTAAGCAACTTAATTTTAAAATACACAGCTTTCTCAGCAGAGGGGTCAGCAAAAAAGAAAATACGGACAAAAGATATATTTAAAAACAGACCGTAGGGGCTTTAATTGCCTTCTGATCTGAATTCTTCAACACAAGAGTGGTGAGGACAGTGTAATTCTCTCAAAATTCTCTTGACAAAACATAAAATACTCAATATTTTATTGAAGTTTTTCCAGCCCTCTGGATTCTCAGACAAGAGAAGGTACAAGAGAAGAGTTCTTCATGATTAACTGATGCTCCATGTATCTCATCTTCTGCATATACTTTTCCACCAAATGGGAGAGCATTTCTTACACCCAAGGTGAGTGTTCTGTGCCACACAGCACAGGATTTTGTGAAACGAGGCCTATCCCTGCTCTCCACGGAACTGCGGACACCTACAGACATCCCGGCCACCACCACAAGAGATGGGTAAAAGTTACCATTGGCTATTCCCGCTGTTTACCAGGGTATCTGCTATTTCCATACCAAATGATATACAGTCTTGCCATTACCAGGAAAGGGTAAGGATTTCCCACCACAAAGTATTTCTAACAGATGTCTGAATCCTGACTGCTGTATGACCAGGGAAGAGGTACTCAGCTAGTCAGGATTTCAAGATATAAGCTACAATTGCTTTGTCAATGCAGGAGCCCGCATCCTAAAGAGAAGGTACAGTATGAAAAGTAAGGACACAATTAAAATTTTAAGTATTTATATTGATTTTTTTTAATTCAGTAATATACAGCTTTACCCAGTAATATATTGTATCACAGGTACACAGCGAGCTCCTAAAAAATGCAACTAGCAAAGCTTTTGCAAATATAGTTAGAATTTATTCTTGTGTCTGTGATAATTAAAATAGGTTTCTTACAATTCCTCTCAGCTGCTTCAGCTCTTGAATCTGCTGGTGCTCTCATTAGGCCACCTCTTCTGCTTCATTCAATTCTTCTTTTGCTTCCACATCTGCCACCTCAGGGTGACTACAAGCAGCGTCCTTAGCTGAGACCTTTTTCATTTTGATGTTTGGCAGTTTCCTCAGATCACCATCCCATTCTCTTAAAGGAAAAAAAAATAAATAAAAAATTGAAAAACAATTACCAATAGAAATAGCAAGAAGGAATGGCAGAGTTAATTCACCTTTCCTCAGAAGATGCTAACCCAAGTGAGGTTTCTTTTCTCAATGATACTACCAGTCCTACTGCAGTATGAATAAGCACCAACATTTTCACCTGATCTTGTACGCTACAGCAGCTGCAACTCCTCTGTGAAGAATTAAGTACTTTCAGATCTGACATTCTGAACAAAAAAATATATGATTCACCTTATTCCCACAGACTATTTGTTTCCTCAGTTACTTTAGGCCATCTGCTTTTAGATTTGACACACTAAAGTCCCAGTTTTGTAAGCAATGGAAAAGCAGTTTGGATGCTCAATTTGCAGACCTAATATCACATGTACATAAAGTTCTTCATTATGGTTTATGGTAACTGTTAATTAACATCTTGTATGACTGACTTCAAGGGGACACAAAATGTTAGTAAATATAAATTCACATGATAAGTACAGTATTTCAAAAGGCTGCATAAAAGGAGGAAGGGTTCACTTAAATATTACAAGTCAAATACAGTACTCAATTAATAGAATGCTTTCTTGATTATGGTAAATGCACTTCATGGATAATTTTTCTCAAGGGCAAAAACAGTATTTGCCAATTATAAGATGAACTTGTTTTTGCTCTACCAAGGTAATAAAACAACACTTCCATCAGATGCTGCAGTACAAGAAGTCAATTGTGAATATGTATTTATTATTATAAATATAATAATAAATATAATAATAAATATAATATAATTGTGAATCTGTATTTATAAACACAGCAGACAGGGTCCTGTCTCTTCTTTTGAGATTTCTGGCTTTATTCCAACATCCTGTAACTATAACTTCTGGCTACATACCCCCCCCCAGGAGTTAGTGGTATATCATTCCTTGCTACATAAGCATTCAGAAGCCTGTCTTTTTTTTCTTTGAAGTATCTCATTTGATAGAGCTGTCAGCAAATTGCACAGCTCCCAGATCTTTTAACTGGACGCAAGTCGTCAATTCACTTAAGATTTTCAACTAGTATATACACACAAACATACTGTACTACACTTACAGTTGAATCTTAGAAAACATGACTAAGAACTTAGTCAGAATTATCATTAAGTAACTAAAACAGCACTATAAATACCTTAGGTCAGTACGTTATATGACTACAATTACCGTCTGAAATCTCATTTCAGGTAAGAAAACGGTGTAATTCCATTTATCAATAAATCTACGTCTTGATCCTTAAACACTAATAGTAAATGCTAACCCTTTTTGTGTAAATCAGTGAACAGCTGAGGTGAGGATTTTAGGTAAAGAGAAAATATTCTCTAAGAATACTGAGAAAAAGATACTTAAGTTACAGAAATGGAATTCCAACTGTTGAAGCCTTCTAACCCTTCCAATGTTTTAATGATTACCTGTCACCAGCGTTTAGCTTCTAACAGCTAAGAAATGCCAAAGCAGCAACAGCATACCTAGTCTGCTTTTTCAAATGAGAAATTCTTTGACAGTTTTGCATAAATTCTTTTTTAAGAAAAAAGACGTAAAACATGTCAAATTCAGAAACGCTGTTTTGCATAAACAGATCAGTAGTGATAATATAAAGAACTTACCTGAAAAATTTAAGATGCTTTCTGTTCATAATGTCTGGGATTTCTAATGGGAATGGAATGAAATTCTATTATTAGATGTGTTACATTATTCAAGTGAGTCTCATTTCAAAGAAAGAAATGTGAGTTACGGGGCTGAACATACTATTTCAGAGATTAAAAAGCCAAAAAAAATGACAATGAGGATTCATATTAGAAAGTTTCTAGACCAATATATAAACAGGAAGACCTCTCACTGCTAAAGAAAACAAAGTGAATTTATACCCGTGAACTGTTCCAGAATTCAAATGTACCAGTTACTGAAAAGCCAATCCTGACAAACAATAAAAAGAGGGTGTTTCATTTTATCTGAACTGAAACATCCAAGAAATAGCAAAATTTTAGGCACCTGAAGTTTCCCTTTAAAAAAAGTCCAATGAAGAAACTAGGAAAATAATTAATTTCTTATTTGTTTTAAAAGCATAACTAACATTCTCAACCAAAATCAAGGTCTGGCTATAGTAGTTTTTAAACAGACATTCACTTACTCACGTAATAAAGAGACAATTCTGCTCTGCAGAACTTACTATAAAAGGTAAAATAAGAAACCTTAGTTTCAAAGCTGACCTAAACATACAAGCCTCACTCCAAATGAATGAGTACGAAGTGGTCCATAAGTATTTTGAAATGTTTCTGGAAAAAATTTTCAAAGAAACTAAGTCACCACAACAGGCAAAACAGATCAACAGTACAGTTAGGAAAGCAACTCTGATAATTCAAGTAAGAAAATGTAACAGTTAAATACACTTTGTAAAATTTACCACGCAGTACAAGCATATATATATGTGTGTATGTTTTTAAAATATAAACACTGGGAAGAGTACAGTAAGATGTCAGGTTTGTAAATAGAACACAATCTTGGATTTTGGAATATAACAGTACTGCCTTCCACCTGCAATGTGACAGTCTGAGAGTAAAGAATGGCTATTTGATAACAATTAGTCTCACTCTAATGCAATTACAGTTTCCATTGTTAAATACCTGTTCTATAAACCACTCAATACTGGGAAACTGGAATTCTGTGGTTGCTGAAATGTCTGTTAAATACTGCAGTAAATGCAATACAATATTTACACAGACTGTTGGCACATGTGTCCTCTCATGAGCTGAGTTTCCTCTGGGTTGAACAGAAACAAACATCAATAGTTTTAATGACTGCAAGTTTTCAGTCTTCCACACTAACCGAAATAAGTGACACATACTCATAACAAATCTTTGTTACCTTTGGTATTAAAAAGGAAGGCAAACATCTTGTAAAGAGACCTATGGGACAGACCTTTCCAACCCCATCCGCCCCACGTGCCCCCCTGGAGTAGCCAAAACACTCCTACTAGATGTGTCATTTATAAACTCATGCAGAATTTTACTGAGGATGCCTACGTTACATTGTGTTAATGCAGCGTCATTCTTTTCTTGGTCAGTCCTGAAGTACTGCAAGTGACCTGTGTTTAACATCTTCACTAATTCATAGATTTATGCCTTAGGTGCCTTGAAATTTTTGCACAGTATAGAATACCTCATTACTGTCTATGAACTGTACAGATTTCACAGTCAGCAGATTTCTCAAAGACGCCACTTGCTACCTTTTTAACATTAAATACACTTTTAATATTTTAGCTCTTAAAAAGGTGGTATTTCAGCAACTTCTTATACTGTCCTCGATCGAATCCCAAACATACAGTTCTGCCTTTGTTCATCTATCAATTTTCCCAAGTCTTGCAGTAATAAATCAGATCATGCTATCAATGCAGTATTATAGATGATTTTGCTACTACAGAATATAGGATGACGATACCTGTACTTACCTTTGTGGCCAGATAGTCTTTTCTATTCAGAAAAATATTCCTTCCTTTTACGCTGGGTTATAAAGTTACCAAGTGAAGAACTATAACATACACAAAATGTTTTGATAACAACTACACTGATTTCTGCAGCCTGCTTCCTGGTAAACAGATACTGCTTACAGCTGAGCAAGGCAAGGCAAAGAAACACATACCTAATCCCTTTTTTGTTGGCCGATATTTTGGTTCTGATAGACATCAATGCCACAGTAGCGCCATCCTTCCCAACTAAGCGTTGAAACAAAGCCGTGGTCCCTCTTGGTTCCTTTGCAGTCCTTTGGTCTGCACTCTTGGCAGCACAGCGCCAAACACTGAAACATCCCAGCCCCCAGGAGAGAAAGAAGTTCTTCCCTTCTCTCAGGTATTTTACAAGGAGCAAAGCCCATTCGGTTCGCTCTAAGCGCAGAGCTTAGTGATGTACGCAGTGAGTTTGGCAGAAGTGGCACCATGCTAATTTGTGCCGGCTGCCCCAGAAATATGGTGAGATTTGTATTTGTTCCATCTATCAAAGCACTGATCCAACATACAGTTCAGTGTTATTCCCAGACAAACCAGGACATTTAGACAAGACTTTCAAATGAAGCCCTTTCAGTTGCTTTGACAAAGAAACACCTTTGAAAGCATTTAATGGCTTTTATTAACTTACATAGGACTTTCTCCAAAAAGAATATTCTAACAGTTGTATCTAGCCTGTCATTCAGGGCTCACCAACGCTATAGAAAGCAGGCATTCTGAAGGGGGGAGGTTCTGTGACAAACCAAGATTTGGCACTCAATCAATCTTTACTGGCTTCGCAATGACAAAATTTTTAAATTATGCTTACATGTGTGTTTGCAATATGTTATACAATACAAACCACAGAGTTGCCAGATTAGGAACAGAACTAAGAAACTCCAGTCCCATGTGTATAGAAATAAAGTAACTACATACTGCACAGTAACTGATTTTTTAAATTATGGTGGAAAGCTGCAGTAGCACTGTATTTTCAGATTAATAACACTTCTTTTACTCAGAAGTATCTCCTGAGTATACCACCAGTGTCATGGTTTTTGCTGCTACTTGTGAACTTCTTAGTTTGCTTTAAAAACATTAAGTCACAGGAGTGTGGTTTTCTGAACTAAAGATGGAAAAAATGGAAGACGGAGAAATACGGCACAGGAGTTAGTGGAAAACAAATCAATACAGTATTTTGTCTGTCATTTCTAAGACGAAGTATTCAGCAATCTAAGTGCTGTAAGGAAACAGCAGTGAAAAATTTAAAGCAACATTTTTTTCATGTTTCTAACCCTTTCGGATAGTTTTATTTTCCCAGCTGTCTTCTGAGGAAGAACAAACAGTGTGCTAGCTCTCAAACTTTGTCATGAAGATGTTAGTGCTTAACACCATTTCCTAACAAGGAAAAAGCAAAGTGACTGAGCTTAATTTATTACACGGAACTTGTGTAAAATACTGTAAAGTCAGCACCTTTCCAGCTGTTTGGATGGAGAAGCACTGGACCAGATTACTTCAAAGTTCTTATGGGCATCAGAAGAAAAAAGCTTCTGTCAGCTGTAGGTCTAACCCATCCTGCCTCTGTGCACAGGCTTGAACTGGAAGGCTTCTAAAGCATAACTAGAGAAAAAGGGGATAGAGGAACCAATCCCGGTGTCAGAGCGTCCTTCTGCAGCTGTATCCCACAGCATTATTTTTTAACCAAGTGCTCTGTGACAGTCTGCTGAGATGTTTTATTTCCTTCCAGAAGTATGCTGTTAATAAAAACATTATTGTTCTTCGTAGCAGTAACCACTTCTCTCTCCCAAAGCAAAGATCCGCACAAGAGATTTACCTAAATCTCACAAGAACTGAAGTCACTGCTCTGTCAGTGCTCTGCACAGACTACAGGCTGCATATACATCACAGCCATTAGAACCGTCATACAGAGAAACACCCAAGTCAGGTCAAAGGATGATACTGCAGCCTCAGGTTAAAAAAGGAAAGGGATGTTACGAAACTGTAGATGTTCTTTAGACAAAGAACCTTTCAGTTACACAATAATGATAGTTACAGAAAACAGCAGCTAACAAACAGTACAGTAGTTACAGCAGCAGATACATGTAAATCCTACAACTTTCTTCTGAATTAAATCCATTTACTTATAACCTGAAGTTTCAAGAATTAACTAATAAAACTGGTGCTTTTAGCTTTAAAGGTAATTTTTCCCCAAGATTAACATTATGCTTCTGAGAGAACATGCAAGGTAATTAGAAGCAAATTATCAAAAATGTATGATGTTCAGATGAAATAATTATGATGCCACTCAACTGAAAGCATGCAAACTTCGAGTTCCAACGGCATATCCTGTAAACATCTAGGATTCCCTTTCAATACCTTTGCTACAAACGTGTAAGACCAAATTAAAGAAACAAACCCACACAAATGACAACATCAGGAAGAAAACTGCAGTAAAATTAATGTTGATATATTTAAGGAGTAAGGAAGTGACAAGAAGCTGCTAACAAAACTCAACAACCTCACAGATAGACTGAATGTTCCGCGTATAGGTACTATTTTTTGTTAAAAAAGACTAAAATTTGCTATGCTCTTGGCTATCTACTGCTTTTGTAAACAGCCAGTAAAGAAGAATTAATTTTTCATTTGCGTATGTGATGTACATATAAATACAGCATGAAATTTTAGACTTTCCTAAATATGGACAATTCATATCATGTAGTCTCTGCATAGCAAACGCATATGCGCCCAAGAAATAACTGAGTTCAAGAATAGGGGGGGGAAGAAAAAAAACAACAAATACTAAGTCAGTTATAAAAGCTCCACTAGCTACAGCTTCCAGGGATAATAATGAGCTAGAGCATAAAAGCACAGTTTCCAGCTGATTTCCATTTATCCCCAATCTCTAATTACAGTATTTAGTAGCAACTATTTTCTCTGAATGAATACTGTCCTAGACAGAGAGCAAAACCTGCAGCAGCTGTGATAACAAATAATGAATGATTTGAGAGTGTATTTAATATGTGAAGTTGCACCATGCTCTCTGAATGCTTTTCTTACTAATACTGTAATAACCTCAAATTTTCCTTACAATATTTCTGTATTCTTCTTTATTTTTATGTTGTGCTTGTGCATTTGACATCTTTCTGTCTAGTCCTATTGCTTTTTTCTGTCAGCTTTCCACAAAGCAGTAAGGGAAAAAGGAAGAACTATAATTTAAAAGCTTAACCCAAAACGACATTTTCTACAACTGAGCTATTTGATGACATTCATAGTATCCATTTTCCTATGATTTTCCCCCCGCCTCCTTCTAAGAAATCAAAGATTTGTGAAAGTACTAACACTGACAAAATTTTAAAGCCACTCACTTTCCTTATTTGTACAATATAAACTGGGGGAAAGGGGAATATGACACAAAACCCAAACCTTGCTGTGCTTTGTACCCTAACCACAGGATACTGTAGATTTTTCAGGTCTTCCATGACATACTTTCACTGTTAGAAGGACTGACTGTGCCTGAATAATACTTTAGCATTAAAGCCAAGTTCATTATTCAACTCCAACATGCTTATTTATTAGAGCAAAATAAATAAGTTTCACTACTATTTTGTACTTGACTCTCCTCAAAACAACACTTTGCTTTTTGCACTTTCATTATCCCTTTGTATTTCTCCCTTATTTCGCCAGATTACTGCTGCTTCCATTCAGCCTAGTTCCAGCTATCAAATTTTCAGTCTTTTATTTCTCTTTCTCACATGTAGCCTGCATCTGTGTACTTCCTCCAAAACAGAAAATACTTTCTAAAAGAGTTTAAGTGCTGCTTCTTAAAGAAGACTATACACCTTAAGAGGAAATCTTCAGCTCTAATACTTATGTTGTGGTTTTCACGCGAGTGCTCCTCAGAAGATTTCATTATCTAATCTGCTGGCATAGATGGCTTACACCAAAGGAAGATAAATGATAATAAAAAAGTCAACGAGAATATCTGGCATTATGATTTTACTCAAACTTGTGATAATGGCCAAGGCAAATATTTAAAAACTCACAAGTGCTTTCAACTAGGCTCTTATATACAAGATTTTAAATTTTAAATCTTCAGTTTTTGCGGGTTTTTGATTATTAACAGGTTAAGTGTTAGGCCCTTCACACACACAGAGCACTTACGCTCCCTCCACCAACATCTCCAGTAAGTCAAAGACAGGAGCATAACTCCTCTGCCTGAGAGGAACAAGAGGAAAAATGTGTTTTTCTACTTGTCGGTATCACTTATGCTTGTAGAATAGAGCCTTAACAGTAGATGTGTCACAACAGTCCAGGATTTCTTCCTGGAATACCTAAATTTTAATAGGAAAACTCCAGAAATATTCAGATTTTGGAAATATATCAGTACTACAATTTCTGCTGCAATCATTCTCCCACCTGAAATACATCTCAGTGTTAGTGGAATGAAAGGTCTCTCTCTGAAGATGTTTTAGGCCACCGAGTTCAGAGGCTTTGGTTCTCTTCGAGTTCATGAACCCCGAAGCCCACTCTCGCATGATATGGAAGTTCCTCATGCCACCAGTCCACCTTGGTGGAAAGGGGCAAGTCAGGCCACAGGCTTATGCCTAACAGGAATTTTGTATGCTATCAAAAGAATGGTGGAGAAAGCTGTGTATAAAGACTTGATTGGCACAAGTCCAGATAACAAAGCCCACTTAAAAAAAGTAATTCATTTGTAGATAAAGCGATGCTGGTTATTCCCCACAGGAGGAAATAAAGTCTTCATTCTAATGCATGTTAAAACATTCACACCCACTGAAACACCCTTTTAAGATAAAAAAATATTTTGTATATAATGAAGGTCCAAGCAAGCTGCTGAACAAAATTTGTATTTATATGAGACAGATGCATTTAAATCTCACTTTAGTTTCAAAAATGTGTTACATACACCTGCATTAAAGAGGCAGTAATAGCAAGGGTGCATGAATGCAAAGTAGTAAAGCAGAAATACGATTCAGATCTCCACCATCATTTTTCTCCTTTTCTTCAACCTGGCCCTCCTCCCAAACTCCTCTGCAAGGCATAAATACCTAGCACTTGGTGAAATCCTTTCCAGAGAAAAATAAAGATAACGCCTAGAAATTTCATTTAGATTCTAGCCTTGTGAGCAGGAAGAGGTGTGACCACAGATTGTTTCTAATGCTTTTACATACCTATTCCATAGCCTTCATAGAGCTGTCTTTCACGTTCTATGGTCTGCTTGATGACAGTTTCCCGTGAACCATGCTGTCTTCCTTGTCTACCTTTAATACTGTTTTGTAATTCAATCTGCTCCAATTCAGCATTGAATCGACACATGTAACTGAAAGAAATGAAATGCATTTATGCTAGATGCAGTCAAGCAAAACTTTTGCAAAGCACAATTACTTTGAGAATCTAAGAAGTTATTTTACTAATTGTATTTATTTTCTAAATTATTCAGAGATGTTTCTTAGATCTGAGCTATTACTTTAATCTTCAAAGTTAGAAGCTCCATTTAGAACTTCATTTGAATCATCTGCGGCTTCCAGAAGGATTAGGTTTTTTACTTGCTTTTAAACTATGTTTGCATAAAACAAAACTCCCATATTATTATAATTCACCTGCTCTGGAAGACAAGCGTTAAATCTAAGTATTGCTAACTTTTAATTGCTGAATTACACCACCTCAATAATAATTTTTAAAGTTCTTTACTTTTAAAGTTAAGTTCTACACCATCTCACAAACATCCAACCCAAATCCAAAAAGTAAGCTTTTATTGCCTTTGCAGTATCACTAGCAGTTTACAGGCTACATGGACAGCGTAGGAAATACGTTAAAGCTTCTGAAAGGAAAGTGCTATAGTACACCTGTGTACTATACATATTATCTTATATGTACATACATACATACAATACATACATATTATCTTATTTAGCTAGCAGGTGAAAAATGGTAACAAGCCACAGGTACATACATCCAGCAGCACAGAAACAACTGAGTTTCTTCTTATCAGATTCAATTTTGGTGTTTCCTGCCCTAAAAATTGACCCACCTGAGTACTGTTTAATCTTCTCGACAAAGAAAATTAAAGAATAATGGAGTACCTAGAATGAAATCTATGCATTTAAGTGTCACTGAATAACCCAACGAGAAAATTCATGCAATTACTACTATCCAAATCAAAGCAAAGATATACTTAAATAATAAAAAAAAAACCAAACACCACCACATGACTTGCTTCAGTAATTCTAGTGTAAATATATACATTTTTCAATATCCAATTAACCTCAGTTGCAACAAAATCAAGTACTTGATATTATTAATAGTAATATACAAAAAGTCCTCTGAGTCATCATCACTTTGCAGATCTTACTTAAGAACATTTTTAAAAAAGACAAATCAAGCTTTTTAATCCTACTTTTAACACCAGTCTTACTTTTCAATTAGTTCGCCAGCTTCCTTCTTTGTGTACTCAATTTTATTGGGGTCAAGGTGACTTTGAAACCATTGCAATTTTTCTCCTACAAGAATAAACTTAACATTAATGATTACATCGCCACTGTAGCACCAACACAGATTAAAGTTCTTCAAAGTTTTTGAAATAACCCCCCCCATTTTTTGAGATTTTGAATGGCATCATAGACTCCCTGACATTGTATCATGTATGAAATTTGTTGTAATAGAAACATCATTTCAGATGTATTTTATATCTTCCTTGTGGATAAAAAACATTACACTTTGCTTTACTGGAAATTAGTGTTTAAAATATCACTGTATCAGTTGCTTAAGATGGAAACTTACGAAGTCCCAAAGGGGAAAAAAATAACACAATGCCTGAGCAAGAGTTCCGATCATCACAATTTTTAAACTGATTAAATTGAAAAGGTGCAGTGTCAATCATACGAAAGAGAAAAACATTCCAGGTTGCGTCTCAACGTTTTGAATTTACTTGCTAGCAGAATGTGTCTGTTAACCCACATATATCATCCTCTTTTACAAGCAATTAAAAAAAGGACGGAGACAAGTACAATAAATACATGTACAGATGTACAAAACAGCCATATGGTCTATATTGCCCTGTTGTCCTGTACACTGACTAAAGATTAGGCTATACTCAGCCCCAGCTTCAATTCTATACATACTACTTGAGTGAACACGTCAGGTATTTTAGCATTTCAACAACGTCTATTTTAAAATCACAAAGTCAGATTATAGAGAAATAAACTTTTATTGGAGTATCTATAAAGTTCATAAAACTTAAAATCTATGCTAAAAAGCTGAATACTGTATTCAGTAATAGAAGTTTCTGCTCACCAATGATACTCAAACGCAAAGCTTTGTCAGTCTTCAACCTAGCAGAGAAAAAGCAGATATGTTAGCCAGCAATGAGCACCACATCATTTTTTTGTAGTCACAATGCAAGTCAAGGTAAAATTTCAAATAGAAATATTTGCCAAATTCAGAACAATGTAAAACTTAACTCTGCTTCATCTAAAAATTCTACTTTTTGGTGAAACTACTGTCTGAAACTTGACCAGTTTACCTATTAAGTTAAACAGATTCTTGGAAGAAATTAGGACACAATACTTTTCTTAGAGCATAGCAAAAGGAATTTCACAGAAGACCTGCACTGTAATAATTTCATTAAGTATTTCTAATATTCTGTTGGTATGTTTAATGAGTTTGGAGATCAAGAACAAAAGATTTCAACACGCTGCATCCTTGCAAATCAAGCATACAATGTGAAAAGTACCATTCTGGTATCTAATAAACTTGTAGTAATATAAGTTTGTGCTTAATGAACAGTAAAAGCTAATGTGTTGAGAAACCAAAACTAACAACTCTCTAAAAAAAGATGAAAAAAATCCACCTCAAAGTATTTTTAACTCCACCTCAATCTCTGGCAGGATACTTGAAGTCTTCTGTAGTCTATGGGATGTGTGTACACAGTTTGGGTTGGGATTAATTCCTGTCCTATTGAGCAGTTCTCAGAGAACACAAGTTTTCTAACAGGTAATACAGAGCCTCATGTGCCTTTGTCCTGAAGCTCTCAGATTCAGTCCGCAGCAATGGATCTTGCTGAATGTCACTTTATTTCCAAGAAAGGAAAATAACACGTGGTTGGGATAAACATGAAATTTGTCACTGGAAAAAATATCTTAGCCGTGCACGTTCAATGTATATATCCAAGGACCTCTAATAAAACTGACTTCTTCTTTAAAAAATATTACTAAATAAGAAAATTGATAAAGAAAATCGTAACGGATATAATCGACAAAGAACCAATAATGGCAAAATTCAATTCAGTTCAAAGCTAATGTGCTCCTTCGTTAAATTCCTTGTACTCTACAGAATTTAATGAGCGCTTTAGAGTTAACTGAGGTAACTCAGAGCACAGAAGTCTGTCACCTGTCATAAAAATTTGGATCAAAAGAGAAAGCCCTACTTCCCAGAGACAAACACATTTGTGCCACTTGGCCACAAACCTACATTAGTAAAACAAAGATTATCTTTCTCAAGAAGTATTTCACCCTCTGAAGACTATCTAAAAACCACATAAAAGCAAATGCACAGCATGTACGAACTGCTAAGAATTCCATTAATGCCTCTTTACTTCTATAGCTATCCCAGCATCTGGGATAAGCATTTTTAATACACTAGTCTATAGGACTCAAGCATGGGGTTAGAGTTTTATCATCCATGACAAAAAAATCCCAAGCTAGTTGATTAATTAAAAGATTTTAGCGTTAAAACAAAAATTACTCTCGTTCCTGTGGGTTAAAGGACAGACCTGGATGAGACTATGTAAAAATGGAAGGAAAAGGAGTTAGATTAGAAGTCAGCTTTAAAATTTAGCTGTAGAAGATACCTTCAAGAAAAACTGTGGTAGGTAGTCAACAGAGGGCTTACAGCAGGGAATTCTGAATGGTAACAGTGACAAAGAAAAGGACACATTCCACAGGGGAACTTCACACCAGCAGTCCCTGCTCTGAACCCTGCATGGCAACACAGCCAGCCAAGCACCACTGCAAAGCGTTGCCATGGAGAAAACTACGATGCCACCTAGAAATGCTGCCTGATTAGAATCATAAATCATGTCCAGTATCTATGCTTTAAAACTACAAATCACCATTTGCACCTGCAAGGGTCACTAGATTGTTTATTTATGACAGCAATGAAGTATATAACAAGGATCTTTTTCTGGTAGAAGAACCATCAGTCTCTAGGCGTACGCAACTTCTTTCTCTATGAGAAATACTGAATGATAGCATCAGATGCCGCTTTATTGTACTTTTCATAAAAGTCTCACCTCAATGGCTGCCAGAAGACAACAGTATTAGCAGGGAGAATAATGAAATAAGGTAAGTCAAAGAAAGTTCCTCTCATCTCCTTCCACACAATAAGTAACATCTTTTGCTCAAGGAAAAGAGAGGGTGAGGACAGGGATACAATCTTGTGGCACGCTGTTGCTTCTTAATGATTTTCTCCTCCACCTGCCTCCTAAAAATCATCTGCTTAGGCACTGATTATTGATAAGGATGATTAGTGGTTTTCTTGTTGTTTACTAAGTACTTAAAAGGTTAAAGCCCTCATGCTCCATCAGCACCTCTTTATCTCAGATATTGTATCCAACTGTTCTACTTTAAACACTAAAAATGAATAATTATTTGCCAAATCAGTTTACCAATTCAGTATTTTTCCCCGTAATATTCACACATACAAATGCTATCTATGGCTCTGAGAACCAAGACTCTTTAATTAAAAAAAGTAATTCATGGTGGACAGGACATATTTCCTTGTTTCTTGTCTCAGGTTGCTAAATACCTTCCATATTTCTCCCTACAAGAGTCTGTTTTTGTTAGCTTACCAGTGGCTTGGTTAAGCATTTTAAGATACTTCCATATGAAAATCCCTCTATGAGAATTAAAAATTCTGATTTTTTTGCAGTTCATTTATTTTTATTTCTGTAAGCAAAACAAATAATTTTAAAAGCTAACCGTTTTTTCAGTTCCACATAAAGAAGCTGCAAGAGTACACCTCAAAGCATCACTGCTGCAAACAGCGCAAGTAGAAGCATAGTAGCACAAGGGAGATTAAGAGGTTAGACAGCAGAAAAGCTACGGAAAAACAAATACACAAAGAGCTCCACAAGGAGGTATTTTAAGGCTACTGCTTACTCCTAAGGGGTTGCTTCATGCCAGATCAAGAAATACTGTAAAAACTCAGCTCTCATATCTCAGAGCACGACAGCGTTAGACTAGTATATTTGTAATGAAAATGTACAGACTCCTAAAAAATTTACAGTATATGCACAATAGAAAGGGTATATTAATAATCATAGAAGGGTAATAATAATAATAGGAAGGCATACTCAAGGGGGAAAAAGACAGGGAAAAAAAAATTCCAGTGCTAGATCAGCTTTAGCTACCAAAACCAGAGAGAGATTTCAGCAGCTGCAAATAAAACATGATTGGTGTTGGTACATCACTGCTAAGAGAAGTTCCAGGAATACCCCGTCATGGTCTGGTTTCCTAAAGTATAAAAAAAGCCGTGTTCTACTGGCGCCAGTGAACCAGATATTGCTGTCTCATACAAATATCTTTGTAATTATTTAACAGAGCAAAGAAGTTGCCTACAGGAATAAGAATTCACATGTAGATTAAGAGAGAATAAATTGGTAGTAATATACTACAATTTTTGCTGCCCAGTAGACCTTGAGGAGAACTGAGAAAAGGGATGCAGGCAAGAAAAAGGTGCAATTCAAGTGAACAAGACAACTTAAGATTGCAGTCAATTTTCTAAAACCAACTGGTCTGTCTCCTCTTATTATGGTCAAGATTGGACCTTTATAGTGCAGCCAGTATCTGGACAATAAGCTTATTATTACTGTCATATCACATTGAGAATGCTTGCGTTGAAGAGTATCTGGACAATGGAGGCTGTAAAAGAGTTCTGCAACTTAGAGCAGAATTTCGCCTTCCTTTTTCCCAGTGTGCATTACGTATTAAAATTCCTTGTGGGTAATGTCTGTACCTTATTTGGACAAAAGATACTCGAATATGCATTTCATAGCTGAATGCAATTTCCTTTCCTGTTTAACATAAACAGGAATGTTCACAGCATTTACTTCTCTTCCCCATCATATAAAAAAATAAAAAGAAGCCTCAACTGTCCTTAGTCCTGAATCCTGTCTCCAGCCAAGTAACAAAGGAAAAAAAAAAAAAAAAAAAAAAGAAGAAGAAAAAACCCCACTCCAAACCAAGGCAAACATTTACCAGTACTTCTACAAAAGACGTTCTCACATTACAGTATGTCCCGGTTTGAGGTAAAACATGCCATTCAAGGGCTTTCTACACCCAAGGTAATACCTTTACTGAACAGTAATCGACAGATAAAATGCGCGCCTGATAAAAAAGTATTATGCACAAATTTAGCCAACCACAATTGAAGCATCTTCTGACAAGTAAATACACAGCTAAATTAAAGTAATAGAGATGAATCATATGAACTTCACAGATTCATTGACCGACCCTTATTTTTGAAGGAAGACCGAAGAATCAGTTTTTCCATGCTGCAGAAGCGCATTAGCCTGTACAGAGAAATTATTCTCTTTACTCAGGGCTGGTAAGACACTGGGAATACCGCCTCCAGTTTTGGGCCCTCTAAAATGACTTACAATCACAGAATGGTTCGGGTTGGAAAGGACTTTAAAGATCATCTAGTTCCAACCCCCTGCCATGGGCAGGGACACCTCCCACTAGACCAGGCTGCTCAAAGCCCCATCCAGCCTGGCCTTGAACACTTCCAGGGATGGGGCATCCACAGCTTCTCTGGGCAACCTGTTCCAGTGCCTCACCACCCTCACAGGAAAGAATTTCTTCCTAATATCTAATGTAAATCTACCCTCTTCCAGTTTAAAACCATTACCCCTCGTCCTATCACTACACTCCCTGACAAACAGTCCCTGATCTTTCCTGTAGGCCCTCTGATCATCAAGGTAATAGAGATCCAAAAGAAACTGGAACCCTTAATAAGACTTTTAAAGACACCAGTGAAGGAAAGAAATCAACATTATTCATGTCTTTTGAGATAAACTGATCTTCAAGCCAAGACAGTACAGAAAATAATCTTCCAATTGTCTCTATTCTAATGCAAATTATTTTTAGAACACCACAACAAAACAGATCTAAAAAGTGCAGATCTGTGAACAACGCTAGTTAATTGTATAGGACCTAGAACTGCAAGATGTAGAGATCTTATTTACAGATAGATCATTTTGATATCACAATATGCTTTGTATGGTCCAGCCTGACACATTACTTGTGGTGGAACAGCTTCCCTATGCAAAATGAAGGGTTACATCTTTTACCATCAGCCTATAGGCCTCACACCTGACATAGTAAGACATCTTGAAAAAGAAAACGCAGAAATCAAGAAACAAGAGTCTAAGGGAAAGGATAATTAACTACATCCTCTAATCTTAAACTGAGTTTCTCTCTATTAAGCACTTCTGCTCCGTGAAGGCATCTTCACTGATCCCCACAAGAATTCAGGATCTGTTCTTTCAAAAGGTAAGCTTCAAGCAACTCAATATTAGTTTGCTTGGGTGCCAATATTTAATGTTTTTTCATAAAACGGTGCTTTTTTCCCCTCGGGTAACCCATGACACGTACCAAATGGTGGTCGTCTTGTTTCACTTGGAAGGATTCTACTGCCATGACTAGCTCCTTTTGCTACGTGTCAGAGGAAATGAACAGGAAGCCTAATTATACTGCTATAAAGACCACTGTCTCTTAAACAGGTAAAAAAAACCCAACATTTATAAGTAAGTTCATTTCTTTTTTAAAATTCCTTTTTAAAAAGCAAATAGCTTTATAAAAGAAAACTGAAGTAACTTGTGTTAAAAAAAGCATTCAAATTAAACTTAAATCCTCAAAAAAAAAAAAAGCTTTCATAGAGAATTAACCTGTCATTGTGTGCAGGGCACAGGAAGTAAACTCCCTAAACGTATACCATCGATTCATCCTTGCGTAACCTGGTTCTCCAGCACTGAGAAGTTAACTGCTGATCAATCAAAGAGCAGTTAACCACCAGCTGTCATGGTTTTGGCCAAATTGGCAAAATTACCTCAAACCAGGACACCGGGGTTTTTTTTTAATATTGCAATTATTGATGTGAAGTTTAAAAAAAAATATTAAAAAAATAACGTGGTTGAAACAAAAGCTGCATTCCACAATGTATTAACTGGAGCATCTTCTGTCAAACTACAACGATGGGGGCTAGTGCAGATAAAAGACTGGTATTGTCATGTGCTGAACTATGAGTTGTAATCTACTCTGGCAGGCACAGACAGAAATCTACATAGTAAAGACTAGGCACTAGAACCAACTCTCAGATGAGCAAGTCTTTAAATTAATACATTTAGAATAGAATAGAGCATTTTAGTTGGAAGGGACCTACAATGATCATCTAGCCCAACTGCCTGACCAATTCAGGGCTGGCCAAAAGCTAAAGCGTGGTATTAAGGGCATTGTCCAAATGCCTCTTAAACACTGACTGGCTTGGGGCATCGACCACGTCTCTAGGAAGCCTGTTCTAGTGTTTGACCGTGCTCTAAGTAAAGAAATACTTCCTAATGTCCAGTCTAAATGTCTCCTGGCGCACACATCCTGTCACTGGATACCAGGGAGAAGAGCTCAGCACCTCCCTCTGCATTTCCCCTCCTCAGGAAGCTGTAGAGAGCAATGAGGTCGCCCCTCAGACTCCTTTTCTCCAAACTAGACAAGCCCAAAGTCCTTAGCCCCTCCTCATAAGACATGCCTTCCAGCCCTGTCACCAGCTTTGTTGCCCTCCTCTGGACGCATTCAAGGACCTGAACATCCTTCTTAAGTTGCAGGGCCCAGAACTGCACACAGTAGTCAAGGTGAGGCCGCACCAACACTGAATAAAGTGGGATAATCACCTCTTTTGACCAGCTGGATATGCTGTGTTTGATGCACCCCAGTTGCCAGTTGCCCTCTTGGCTGCCAGGGCACACAGCTGACTTGTATTGAGCCTGCTGCCGACCGGCACCCTCAGGTCCCTTTCTGCAGGGCTGCTCTCCAGCCACTCCTCTGCCAATTTATACTTGTGCCCAGCATTACTCCATCCTAGGTGCAGAATCCAGCATTTTGACTTGTTAACATTCATCCCATTAATCATTGCCCAATGCCCCAATCTATCCAGATCCTTCTGCAAGGCCTCTTGTCTCTCAAGAGAGTCAACAGCACCTCCCAGTTTGGCATCATCAAACTCACTAATGGTACATTCAACTCCTGCATCCAGATCGTTGATAAATACATTGATCAGAACTGGCCCTAGAATTGAACCCTGGTGACAGAAAGAAAGGAAGAAAAAATTCATTTGTTGTCTGCCACTGGGGAACCCAGAAATTTTTTTCTTTTTAACTAAAGGCTTAAGATCATCCAGGTCATCCTAGAAAGGACATGGTGTGATACAATTGCTTACTACGAGAGAGAAGCCTAGAGAATCGTTTGGAATGTCAGCCATATTTCCAGTGCTATTTCCAGTGCACTGAATCCTGGGTGCTCAAAAATACTAAGTGGCCTTTAGCTCCTAAAACAATTTTGATTCCATATTTTGCTCTGTAGACTTTACTCGGCAATGTTAGCAACAGAATAAGAGTCCACTGCTGCAAAGGTTGCTTCAGCGGTTCAAAACACCCTGACACTATCTGAATACCCTTAGAGGAGCAAACCTTTCAGCTGATCAGCTGAAAAAGCGCCTGTGTTAGAATTAGCAACAACCCTACTTGCATACTATGACTTGCCAGATCTATCTGCCTCAGTAACAAGGCCTAGTCACTACAAAACCAGCATCTTTTCATTCCTTTTCATGGAAAGGATGACCTAATTACTGCAATATTAACACATTAAGCAGAGAAACGAGTGATGCATTTGGTACTCTCTTATCTGCGACAAAATGGATTGTCTTGCGCAATCTCTAACACATACCTAAAAACCTTCTCCATGAAAAAAGTAATTAAAGGGCAAGTTAAATGGGAGAAAGTTATTTCAGTGGGAGTTCTTTGCCTTAACTTCTTGCTGTTGCAAGAGGAACCAAAAATCGCACTCTAACAAGAAACGTCAGCGCAAGTGTCTGTAAGAGTATAATTCTACCCACAGAGACAACCACTAAAAGATTTGATTGAGTGTGCCATGTCCTAATGAATAATCAGTACACCAACTCCTTCACTCAGTAAGTTTCCTTGTGCATGTTTTTCTTTATGGCAAAGTCACAGATGTAAGCACTAAGAATCAAATATGATTCAGTTATCTTTTGTGATTAAGCTCTCTGAGTGGCAGTTACGAGACAAGAAGAAAGAGTTAAGGGGAAAAGTAGTCAGTTTAGCACTAGGAAAGTAATCTACTATAAAAACTTACTTACAATCAGTAGTTGCGGAGAGCACAGACAAAACGTGAAGCAGCAGGAAAAACTTCTTGCACATTAGGAAACTGCCCAATCCTCAACACATGCCACGTGTAAACTTGAAGCAGCTCTGCTTGAGGCTACATGACACAGCTACGCTTGTGAAGGGCCCCTTTCTAGTTAGGCCAGTCTTACAACTTTCCTCTGGACAAGGTTGTACATCCATCCCCAACCAAATAGTTGCTCAGTCTCTGCGGAATATTTCAACTGCATCAGGAGTTCATAATTTAACACCTTAAGATATATGAATATTTGCGCCCTGCTGTCATGGTCCATCCAAATACTAGCGTACTTTGACAGAGAATGCTTTAAGTTCACTTTAATAACTTTCTAAACAAACAATCGTAGCATATCAAATAGCAACCTGAGAGAGAATGGAAACCAAAGACCAGTCTTCTCCAGCTATCTTTTCCTTCTGTAGAGAAGGGAAGTAAAACTTAAAACTAGAAAAACAAACTTGCCATGGAACAGCAAGAAATCACCAAAGCGGAGTTAACGATTCAGTTTTATTCGGAAGTCCCTCTGGGAAGGTTTCGGGGTCTTCTTTTCTATGAACTCAGCACTTCAGCACAAAAAGCTAGACCCAAAGCAGGATTCTTATTAAATCTTGGAGTAAAGTCAAACTAGGTGACTAAGTTTCACGTGAAATCACCAAAATCATGCCTTTCAGATTATAAAAGCAAAATGCCATGATATGAAAAAACGTAACTTGTACAGACAATACCAAAAATCAAGTAGCTGAACTATACACTTTGTATAAGCTAATTTCATGAATGAAAACCTGTCCGTTCACATGGCCGAGCAATATTAAGTTATACAAGTCTTTCTTTTATCTTAAAGTTATATCAGCATAATAGTACCCTTCTACTACCACCCTCCTCCCTCCCAAAAAAATGTGATATTATCCTTTGGTCTGTACACAGATTTTGCACAGTCAACTTACTTTTCTTTCTTTTCCTGTTTGTGTGCTTCCCTCGCAAGCTGCGCAGCTTTTCTGCTGTAAGGATGGATAACTTTTTTCTCTTGCTTCCCTCCTTGGGTTTTTCGTAACTTTGGCTGAAAGGAAATACACTACTAAAGTTAGGCAAAATGTTAACGGGAAGACAGGAGTACACACCGCGGTTAAAACTAGAAAGTTCATGCATCAATATCTCAGAAAGCCCTGAGCTTATAGCAGCAGCTAATTTATCAGTCCCGCCAGTCAGATCTTACCCTCCTCAGTAACAAACAAAATTACTTGAACATGGTACATGCTGTAACAAAACTACTGTAGCACAGAAAAGGCTGTAAAAAATCTCACATAGTGACTACTCTCAAAATACCTATTTTGTAGAACCCTGCAGCTAGGAAACTAAAATTACCTCTCTGTACCTTCGCAGTAAATGTCCCCATTCAAGCTTCTACCCAATTGTTGCAGCTGGATTTCTGACAAAGGACGTATGTCATTTGTACAACGCCGCAAAAAGGGCTTTCATGTCGTCCCCCCCCCCGGCAGCCCACGAGAGTCCTCGCAGCCCGAGGTGCACCTTCCCTGGCTGCTGGTGCCGCACAGAGGGGGGATACCACTCACGCACGTAAAACACACTGCAATGCTAGTTTAAGTTATGCCACTTTTCTGGTGAAAAAGTGTTTGAAACAAAACTGAAAGGCCTTTATCAAACAGCATTCTTTGAAGTCTTTAACTGTGTGCAAAAGAAACGCCTGAAAGCACGAATTGCAATCAATGAACGGAGACTTCAGCACACCCCGTTATCTGTGTTAGCACCAGCGTTGAGAATCGCGAAAAAAAATGGCAAGATAAAGACAAATTATCCCGACCAGCTAAAGAAGCCCCGAGAGGCACCGTGCGCCACTTCCACAGGCTGACCCCGCTCCTTCTTCCCTCCCCCGCGGCAGCCCCGAGGCCCTCGATAGCGGCCGCCGGCACGAAGGCCCAAACGCCGCCAGCCGCTCCGGGAGGACCGGCGACCACGCAGGGTCACTCAGGGCGCCCCCCTCCCCGCTCCCCCCGGGGCCGCCGACCGGAGGGGAGGGAGCAGCTCATAACCCGAGGCCCCTTTACCGCCGGTAACGGCCCACGCTACCGCCCACGCGTTTCAGGGGCTGAGGCCTCTCCAGGGACGCCGGCGGGGCCGGGTGAGGAGCCCCCCCAACGCCGCCCCCCGGAGCGGAGACACGGGCAACCGCCGCCCCCCTACCCCTCACCCGCCATGCCCACGCCGCCACACGCACCATGGCGAGCCGACCCTCCTTCCGCCGCCGCGGTGCACCGGACAAAGGGCTCCGGGCGGGCCGGGCGGGCGGCGCGGCCGGCGTTCCGCGGCGGGGCGGTCGCCAGCAGCTTGCCCGGCTCCAGCAGCTTCACTCGGAGCCCAAAGACGCGCATCGGCCCAGGCTGCGGGGCCGCTGCGGGGCCGCCCGAAAGCGGGGTTGTGGTGGGAAGTCACCGGCCGGGCCCGGGGCCTGCGGACGGTCTTCTGTGGCTGTTCAGGTCCGAGCACTGCAGAGACGCCGTCTTTAGGCCTTGTTACATCATGCTTTTCGGTCGCCGATAGCTCTTTTCTGTCAGGTTGTTTTAATTCACGTCTGTAATATTGAATGAGAAGTGCTGGAGGTAGTCCTGCTTCGGTTTGGACTGTGTGACTCCTCACCAGGCTTTAGAAAGGGCTTTGTGACCCAAAACGTCCCCTTTTGCGCCAACTTCACCACCTGGGCCAACAGACTTCGTCCCTCCCCATAAACCGAACATCTCTGGGACACTCTAGAAGTGCAAGATGAAGATTTTACTGAAGGAAGGAACACAGCCAGGGGCGGGCGTCCTCCCCCCGCGAGGAGGCCCTGACACCCACCAGCAGCTGCATTTGTTCCGGCCCCGCTTCTGTAAAAGGACAATAAAAATTATGTCATTGTTTTAGTTTATTTAATTTATTTGTCATTATTTTATTGTCTCAATAGAAACAGAAGTTTTATGTTAAGACAGGATGTTTTCTTTTACTGTGGTGAACTACCAAACCTCTACCCACAGCACGAAAGACCTGCTTCTAAATTAAAAATTCACTGGCACCCGCACGTGCTATTATTTTCGCATAATACTGAGGTATTAAGTAGTAGCTTCATACTAGTTCTTTCTTTCACGCTCCCTGTGAAGATCGGTGAATGCGGAAGTGTAGAATAAAAGTCCTTTTTACAGTATAGTAGCGCCTCAAGATTATGATGTTTCTTACTAAGATAAAACTTTCTGCAGGCATAATTCATAATTTCTCTAACATCTCAATGGCGCACGTCAAAGTCTCGTGGTGGGCTAAGGTCACTGCTATTTTGTTAAAATGTTTTCACTGTTGGAATTATGAGTGAATTGTTCAGCTTAATGATGATTTACTTTGACAGTATGACAGGTCAGGGAATGTAGTTTACAGTTCTGTGTATTGCCAGGTAACGTGTCACCGCTGGGGACTTGCTATTCTTCAAGCTGCCAGAAGCAGTCAAACGTGCTTGTAATATCAAAATGTGTAGGACCTCCAGTATTAGAAACGTAAAAAATCTAAACGTTGAGGTGTCAGGCAAACCATTTTCATTACTTATTTTTTTCTGTTGTAGCAATTGCTAAAATCTGTAGTTTGGTCTCATAGCATGGTGTGCTATTAATACTGGGAAGCCCATTCCTGTATTAGAAGTGATTTTTTTGAGTGTCCTTCTCCGCAGACCTCTTCCGGGATGTCATTTCTCTTCTGCTTAAACACTTTCTAATGTTCATCACAAATGTATCCGTCACCGATTTATGCCCATGTGCATTGTGCCTTCTTGTGCCAGCATCATCATTTTAGCTTAAATAGTACTTCTTTCATCCTTGTCTGCGAAAGAAAGTGTAAAGCTTTTTATTTTAAAAACTAAGACTCCAAGTTCTTCCAGCTTTTTAACTGTCTTTGCAGGAAAAATAGTAGGATAATAACTCACTGATAGAGAAGGTGTCTCACAGGAGCTGACATGCTTTTTAGTGGAATACATCTACTATCAGGAGAAAGGGTCCCAAAATAGATGTGGCTCCTACTAACATCGTTCTGCTAGTAGTTCTTCTTACTATATATGATCAGTTCGCTTTCACTTGTTTAAAAGTACTTTGCTATCTTTTACAAATGCTATATGAAAATTTGATTTTTTTCAAGTTGGAGGACCAAATATTTAAAGAAATACATTCGTTGTAAAGATTGTCCCTGAACAGTATTTCCCCAAGTTTTTTACTAAAAAAAAAATAAATAAGGAAAGCGTGATTAGCTTGAGCAAAGTCTTCATTTAGCTTGTAGTGGAACACTATCTGTTTGTGCACTTGCAATAAAACTGATTTAGAGAACTACAGAAAGCAGTGACAGTAGCATTTTATTATTATTATTTTTTATCCAATAATTTAGGATGTAGCAGTCATAGGCAGGAATCTAAGCACTGAATTTTAAATAGTCCATCCAAGTAAATAGATTCAGAGTTATGCTGTCAAACAGCACAGGAATCATAGTAGCAAACTAGGGACTAGCTCTGTTTTGATAATGTTCAAGTCTACACAGGACCAGCAACTTATGTTTAACTGAGGGATGCTGAAGGAAGTCAGACAATATGGTAAAAAGACAATGAAAACATTTTGACTATGGGGTCCCACTCATGAATACAAGCCAAAGATGAAAAAAGTAAATTTTAGATTCTTTATTCATTTGGATGAACAAAAATGTGGCTATATTTTTTTCTGCTAAGAAACTAATTAAAAACACCTATGAAGAAACAAGTCAATGAGACTTAAGCCTTGGCTTTTAGACAAACAATTTCCAAACTTGCACCGTGACCATGTTGTGATTTCAGTCCTTCCTTCCTTCAGGCTCCCAAATGCAAACACCAGCGTGAGTGCTCGCTTTCCTCTTGGCCTGGTGGCTCCGCTCACAGCCGTTACAGCCTCACGCAGACTAATGTCCTTAGCCTGGAGATTTTAGAGCGTGCATGCCTGGAAATGTCCATAGCTATGCTATTCCTGGCAGAATAGCCCAGAAGAACTACTGTGGTCTCCATCTATTTTTCTTTCCACAGAGATCTGCTGGGCGGGAGGCAGAGGGAGGTGTATAACTGGCTTTACTTCTGAGCTGGAGGACGCGGTTGGGACCCAAATCAGAGCTGAAAGGTACCCACAGAGCAGGATTACTGAGACTCATTCTACCTAACCTTGAATTTTTAATTAGGACATTAAGAAAGAAGCATAGTCTCCGTAGATACTTATACCTAATGGGCAGCTCCATGGGGTTATTCAGCTGGTCTTTCGCCATTGACTATAATGAGACCCTTGGGTGATGATGCATCTAATTTGATGACCTAGTTACAAACCAAAAACTATTCAATGTAAATGCGCACTGATTTCTAGTCCAATCTTGTTCTTTAAATAGTTCATAATCTGGAAAAAAAAAATTGTTACTTCTCAATACTTCACTCTCCCCATTTACAAAGGATCTTTTGTAGAATATCTTGACAGCTGTGTAAAATAATTGCTGTGTAAGTTCTCCTAAGTCATGTATTTTTTTCGGGGGAAGGGAGGGAAAACACAAGAATCTAAATTTGGCGTGTTGATATCTGGATCTTAATTTGCATTTTTTTGCATTAATTTTACCGATACCATTGCAAATGCATAAATTAAAATAAAGGGATACCTGGCTGGGAGAGTCTTTTCTACTGTGTTTTGTATCAATGAGGCAAAATAAAGTAGGTTTACTACGTATAGACTAAATATTCTTACATCCATGAACAGATTTGCCATTAAATTCCAGTTACTGTGGAATATCATGTTAAATATGATAAAGCAGGGACTACAGTACGGTACTTAGGAGACAGTAGCCATACAATGCTGCAAAAGAGACCCCATTATAGTGACAGTACCATGTATCAGATTTTCAGAAATTCTGACATGTAAGAATTAGACCCATTGACATGTAAGAGTTAGACCGATTTCTGAATGTTCTTGAAAATCTCATTTACAGTGTTATAACTGCATTAATGAGAATGGAGCTTAAAATTGTGGTTAGCTTAGCTTTAGTAAAATGCAAATTGCCTGAGTTCAAGGGAAACAAGTAAAGGTTAAAGCAATTAACAGCTGGGTTTAGAAGCGAGAAAAAAAGTAATGAGCAGAGGAAACTACATCAGCGAGGGAACGGCGAGCAGTCAGACATAGCTTTGTCAGGATGTGAAATGCATCCGAAATGCATCTTGGTCTGAAGTGCATCATGGAGCACGTGTGGAGACACATGTAGAGTTTCTTGACTATATTCCAGGTTATCAATAAGACGAAGCAATACAATGGAAATAGAAAATTGCAGTTATGCTTGCAGTTATTTTGTGGGGTTTTTTTTAAGCTAATCTCTCTTACAGTTGTGATTTTTGTATGTGCTATTACCTTAATGATTGAAGGATATAGCCACATGATGGTAAACATAATAGAAAATACACCACTAACTTTAAATTGTGTTGATTTGTTTTGGGGGGGGGGGGGGCGGGGGGGAGGTTCTGTTTCACTTAATGTATACTTATTGCAAAGTTCCTGATGTAAGCTTGCTCTTAGGAATGCAGAGTTCAGATCTGCTCACAGCAGTGGGGGTATGAATGAGACTGGTATGGTATTATTGCAGGGATTGCTTAAATATAAATAAACTGTCTAAAACCGATAAATCGCTGAAACTGATACATAATCTGGGTTATCTTTAAATCAAGCTTTAGGAGAATAAATCAGCTAACACTGAGCCCAGCACTGTCACAGTTAGGTCACTGACTGAGCTTCAGCAAATCTGAGGATGCAGGCACTGCTTTAAAGAGGTACCCTAATATTTGCTGTCTCCTGATTTTGTAAATACAATGCTTTTAATTTAGCCAGGTTTGTGCTTTGAGACTACATTCCTATCAATTCAATGCCACTGTTTAAGTCTACAGTTTACAGATTGTGAACACATTTATCCACGTAGCTGAGGCAGTATTTCTGCAAATTGGACTTTATTGACTCAACAGAGCATTAAATGAAGGCACGAGGGCCTTGTTTTGAAACTTGTGTTCTTTGCGTGGATTATAGCAGATTTTCCAGCATTTGTCTGAAATTTTCTTTAAATTGCTTTTATTTGGCAAATATTTTTATTACTTTTGTCACTGATTCTGGTGTATTTTGCACTGATATCTTAATTTCTCTGCTGACAAACTAAGAAAAGGTATGAGAGGAGTACCTGCTTATATCATTTACTCTCTCCTTCCTGTTTTACAACTATTTCTAAACTGTACTGCACAAGAAACTACTAAGAACACCTAATATGCTCCTTTGATTATGTTTCATGCTACCTATTTCTGCATTTCCCGATTTCTCTAAATGCTGCTATGTTTTTTTTTTGTTGTTGTTGTTGCTTTTAATCTCTCCTTTCTAATTATACTCAAGCTCTTCCTAATGGATTCCTGTCACTAATCAGAGAAGCAGAAGACCACTTATTCCTTTTGGCAGAGCCTCCTAGGCTAATGCAATTACCTGCCATAGTCAACCATTTTATCATTCCCTTTAACCTTTTAAAATTAGTGCTCTTGCCTCTTTATTTGTTTAGATTTTTAAGAGGCTCTCTGGTGCACTGTATGCTTACAGATATTTTAGAATTCTAAATAAGATTTAGCATATTAAAAATACTAAAAGCTATGTAGCAAAAATCATCATCTATGCAAATAACCTGCGATTTCTTGTAAAATCACTCTTTTCTGTCCCATCTGTTTCATGTTTTCCTTTCCCATCCCCTGTACTTCCACCACAGCCTGACAAAATTCACACATGGTAAAACAGAAATGTTTCAAATAAGCCAAGTTTTCTACATATTTTGAAAGTCTCTGGTAAAACAGCAGCCACGTAGCACATGCTGAAAGTTCCCACTTGGGAAAATAGAATTAAAAGTTTAAACCTCCCATTGGACATAGAATTTAAAGTTTAGAACTTTCCTAGAAGAAAGAACCTGAAATGAGACTACAGAGTAGTAGTATAATGTGCTGCCACTGTATAGCATGGCATCTTCAGCAAAGAAAATCAAATGTCATATACCAGAACCTTTAGACACTCCATTTCGCAGGCTCCCTTCAGGACCAAACTCCAGTCAGGGTGCAAGTGAGTGTGTAAATCTGCAGAGATTCAACTCTCTGGAACCTAGAGTTTCCTTTGGGCCCTTGGTGTGCCCAGGGGCTCAAAGCTCAGTTAAAATGATCGACAGCTCAGGGTGTGGGCAGATGTATCTGGGCAACGTGCCTGCAGCTTAGAGAATTAACTTCTTCTGCCTCTGCTTAAGCTTCTGTCCAGCCTGCCTGGGCGCCCATCTGAATAATTCCTCGTTATGACCATTAAAATGTACCTATTTGTGAAGTTGCAACTGAAATTCACAATACAATGACTTAATATTATTCTTGTGAGACTTAAGCTATCGTAACTTTTTTCTTCGATAGTGAATTGAATCTACTGCCCAATAAATTTATGAGACCTGTCCTGGATATATCAGGATATTTTTACTGTATGTACACTAGGAATGGAAACATAAGAAGAAAATTCTTTGACAATATAGAAGATGGTTAATGAGTTAGCCAAAAAAAAAATCCTATTTCTGTGCAACACAGAAAAATATGAAATGATTGAAATCTCAATGTTTTGTGTACCATTAAAGTTTGAGTGACAGCAGATAATTTCTCAGGCCTATTTGTTGTCTGGTTTGAGTGGTCTCTTTCCTTCTCCTCCTTTTCAATCTCCTTCACTTCAGGCCTTGTAGCTGCAGCAGTTGAAGCTATTATATGAACATATTGAATAATATTTTAGATGAGGTGATGCTGGAAATTCAATTTTGTCTGAGATTCATGGAAACAAGTGTCATCCATCAGGTCTCAGGAGGTTTTCTCCAGCTCCTCTAGCAGGCTTATTGGGGTGTCAGGTGACCGTGAGGCCACAAATAATTTCTGATTTTGTTGTTCATACTGATTTATTTACTCTTTTTTTTTTAAACTTGGAATAGACTTTCTCATTACTGCTGTCAAAGGACGTTACAGTATTATGCACAGCTAAAATATACATATATACAACCCTCTGATATTTGCAGTTTAAAATCATGTAATCCTGATAATTTATGTAACATTACACCATGTTACAGTAAGCAAGCACCTCTCCTACAATGTTTATTTTTCATTAGATAATCCACATACTTTTGCGTTTCAAACTGGGTCTGCAAGAGTGATCTGGGGATAGTTTAGATAAACATGTTCAGGCTCATTGCTATATACATATATCACAAACCACATCCTTTTAAATTTTATTTGACTGATTTAGCTGATTGCCTATCTTGCCTCATTAGACATAGCTTCTTGTAAACCTTCCACCATCCTAATAATTCTTCTGTTTATCTCTGTAGTCCCTTTAATGTTTTCTATTTTTTTCAATTATTTCTATTTAAAGGAATTAACCTTTTAGAAGAAGAGGAAGATAATGATGAACTTGGACTGTTTTCAGCTTTTGGAGTGTGTAATTTTTAGAGACTGGATCATTTTGTCCCCTGCAAAGCATAAAAAAATAGTTTCTAAAATAACTAAGAGTGAAAAGTACCATGACCCATATCCAACAGTGTATTTATTCCTTAAAAAAATATTTTTCCCTACTTAATGGTAATACTTGTTTTGACAGAGGATCTTCAATCCAGAAAATGGGTGATTGGTTTTATAGGTCTTTATTAAGAATATAAATCTAGAAAAAGTAATTAAAATGTGACATGGTTCATCAAACATAATTTTGTTGGGCTCATTTTTGTGTATATGCTCAGCATCAGGAACATGCAGTGTGCATAACGCTGTATAGAAGAAAATACAGATGGGGTTTCCAATGGATAGAATGTAATTTGCTGCACTACACAAGATAAATTGAGAAACTGAGGTATTAGAGGAGGCAAGTTATGTTTCATTTAAGATTATAGCAACTGGATTGGTCATCATGAAAAATTTGCTATTTTTACCCTGGATAAATAGATATATTGAGATATCAGTCTGTGAATTAAATGCTCTTCTCCACCTATTGTAAGAAACGCTGGGAGCACAGACTTAACAGTTACTGTGATCGAAATCATTACTGCATGCAATTAGTGGAAGAGCGATCATTGTGGGACATAGTGACTGCTGTGCAATGCACTTCTGTTGTATGAAACTAAAATTGCCCAAAGGCAAAGGTCTTCAGTGAGCTCTGTGCGGGTTAATGGCACTGAATGAAGGTAATGAAATCCTGGAAAAACTCTGCCTCCATGTTCAGGGCTGTTCCAAGGCAGCTCTGCGGTGCTGTAACTGCACCCATCGACAAAAGGCAATTTCCCCACCAGCTATGACCTGACACAGCAAATTGGGTGGCATTCTCTGTGCTGTGGCTGCCGTGCTCGTTGTACGTTAAAAATTACTTTGGAGAAGAAAACTCGCTGGAGTTAACCTTGTTGTGTAGCTGCTGGTATTTAAAACAGGGTGAAAAGAAATTCTATTGAGAGTATAAACGCTTTGACAGTATTAGAAGATAGCTGTACCAACTGATGTGCCTGATGGACTATGGCTCCGATCCTTAGTGGTGTTATTTATCATTAGCTCACTTCCCTGTTAAATTCTGAATTTCAAACCAAACCAAACTTCTGCAATAAGAAGCAGAAAAAAAATTTCTTTCCCAAACAAAGGAAATTCTTTGTAAAAATAATTTTGAAATAATTTTAACTCCTTTCCATAGAAGATCTTTACATTAAGTAACATTACATTCGACTCTGGAAAAACCGTGTGCCTTGCCCGAGCCTGTCTGTTATAGCATCCATGGGCAATCTTGCCTCCAGCATTCCTTTCCTGCCATGCTAAGGAAAAGGTTGCATAATGTATTTTTTTCTGGCTAAATGGCCCTCACGTTTGCAAGCTCGGGCAAAAGCCTTCACATCCGTATTGACTTCTGCATTATACCGATTGTAAGCTGCATGACTCAGCCAGGAACCCAGAAGTTCTTGGTTTGACATTGGTGAGAGAAAGGCAAACTATTGCAACAGAAAGTCTCTGTTCCTAAAGGCTCTCCAGCCAGACCCTCAGCTTTTATAAGCTGGCACTGCTGGGAAGCTGGAATATGATTTAACGTTACTTTGCTTTCTTTAGGTACAGCAGTCACTGAAGCCAGTATTTCAAGTTACAGCTCCTGAGGATTCAAGTCTTTATTACTTATTTTGTAGTATGACATGCATAGGAAACATAATACTACTGCTCTGGCTACAGCAAAGTGAAAAGCCCCATTATTTTTAAAATTATGAGCCGCTACGTAAAACCGTACAGAAATAACCAAATAGTATCTGCATTTTCTAGTAGTTCAAAATGGCTTGGTATCTAAACAAACTGGAAGATAGCTACTAGTGACAGTATTTCCTGAGGGAATATAATTACAGTTTCATGTTGCTAGTTCTGTTACCTTGTCTTTTGTTCTTGGATGGCAGGAGAGGGAAAGATAATTAAAACCAAGAAGGAACAGCTAAAACCACAGTGACATTAACTGAAATAGCACAATAGGCACCTACGTGTCTAGAAATACAAAACCATTTTCGCATGTCATTGTTCCCAGCTGTAAATGTGAATTGGTAGAATTAAACGGTGCCTTTTGGGGCTGTGTGAAGTGTTGCTAACAATTGCTGCATTATAGTAACGATTCTATCAAGGTGTGATACAACTGGAAGTTACAAGCCCTTATGTAGCTACTGAATCTTGAGCCACTATTCAGCACAACTCTTATACCTTCCCATACAGGCATCCTGCTCCCCTCCCTATTTACCTCCTATCATTTAAGACCAGTTAACACGTAGTAACTTCTCAGTGACTGGATGGCAGAGAGTTGTTCCATATGGCAAACAAAAGGCTGCCTGGTAGCAGTACGCGTGGAAATGGAGGGCTACGGAGAACTGAAAGGGTTAAATTCATCCCATTAGGAAATCTTAACGCACCATAAATTGATAACCTGTTATCTGTTTTAAATATGACCATGTGTCTTCATGAAGTTGAAATGTATTCCGCAAGATAGGATCCGTAGGCGCTATCCTTTGTTCTCCTTCGCCTCTTTACATCTGGAAACTATGGGAGACTCTGTTATGTCCGGAGGTGCCAGCATTTACCTGAGGTTTCAAGGGTCTGGTGCAAGCAGATGCAAACAATCCACAGAAAAGCCCTGTGGTAAGTTTGCCATTGTTGTCCTGAAGGTGGGGTCTTTTACCCAGTGTGCAAGCCAATAACACACGGAGCAGAGGTATTTCCAAGTGTATTCCATTAACGTGCAGAAATGGGGTGCTCGTCCCAAGGGAGCACACCTTAGTTTCAAAACTTTCCCTTTTTATGCACTGGTTATTACATATTCTAACAATTAATACTCATTGTAATATTCATTGTTATTCTCTTTATTGATTGGTCAAGATTTCTTCGCTTCCTATGTAAAATTAGCGCACAGACTCTTTTCTCTTCCATCATTCTCTTTTGAGTAGGTGGTATCATTTGGGTAGGTGGTCAATGAGTTGGCGGTCGTGATCTCCTCTGCCGGAATTACCTTTTACCTACTTCTCTAATCTGGGCAGTTCCAGGTGGTTTTCTCGGTTTGCTGACCAGGCCTACAATTCGTCACCCTCTTGACAGGAATATCCTGCTTAGTAACAAAGCTGCATTGTCTAATAGTTAGTTCCTTAATCTAATCTTAGATAAATCATGTCTAGTCACTATTTCTCTATAAATGATCAAACAGGGTTGGGACCGTATAGAGGACTTTTCGCAGCAGCTTCCCTTGGTTGCTTCTATTACGTTACATTTCATTCTTCTAGCTAATATCAGTTTTACTACAACACCGTGATATCCGCAAAGACATGGACTAGTACTTCCCTGCAAATAAGGTTTGAGCCTTGCAATTACATTCATGCCTAGAAACCTGTAACAGAAATTTGTTAATTGTTTACGTTAAACACTTACTTGAAACCTCATTGCCTATATGGTTCCTGATGTGTCAAGAGCACAAGCACATCTCCAAACCATACTTGCTTTCCTAGCAGCTTTATTAAATAATAAACAAATTGGCAGCATATTTTTCCTGTATCGGGAAGAAATATAACCCGGACTCCCATAAATCTAGCTGAACTACTATGCATCAAGATCACCTAAGTTCAAGCTGTAGCACGAGTCTGGCTTGAAGCTTTGTCAGCTTTGAAGTTCATCATGATGTTGTGAACAACGTACCCATTTTGGAGTGCCCACCATTCAGTGGCTGAGTTGTATAGTCACTTGGCTCTCCTGTTGTCCTACAGAAAAGCTCAAGTACTTCACGACATTGAGCATCTTTTTTTTTGCTTTACTGAGAATGGAACAGACACAGAAGTCTTTGATGAATTATTCACACGATCGGTTTATACTATATTCGTAATAAGATTCAGAGCTCCTGAGAAACTTTTATTGTGAAATCTGCCTTGCGTGTCTGAATGTCTCCCAAACATGATGTTTGTCATGAAACATATTAATTGCACAACTCTTGGTAGTTTTTCATGAAAATAACCAGATCTAGCAGTTGGACAGTACAATCAGCGTTCTGTGTCTACGTAGATACATGAAGTGTACAATCTACTCAATTCACACTACTCATGAAGTGTTGTTATTAGATAATGAATTGTGTGGGCAAGTGTGGATCCACATAGATGAAATTGAATTTCACACTTCTTTTTTCCTGATAGGGAAGGCCAGTCCCCTTGGCTGACTCTTCCCTCCTTTGGTTTACAGGCATTACTCCTCCTAATGAGGTTCTGGAAATGATTTCATTTGTATAAGCAGAGAAGCAAAACAGATCAATTAGTCAGACTGTAAGTTTGGTACTACAAAAATGAGAAGAAAAAGCAGTTCACCTCCTCCTGATTTTGTTTCAAATTTATTTTTCTTTAATTTCCCAGAGGAAATCGGAAGGATTTCAGGATGACATGTGCCATACTGCAGTCTCAATTAGCTTATAGTGAAACAGTGCCAGAGCAGGGAGATACAGCTTTACTGCATGGCATCACGGGGAACCTAGGAGCTAAATTAACCTGCCATTCTTGTCTCTAATGATCCTTTAAAAAAAAAAAAAATTACAACACAATAGAATTTGAATGTGTTCAAAAAGAATGTTCATTTCCTTACTTATGCTTCAGTGCTACGTCCTGCTGCACGCATTCCGAATTTAATCTCCTTTCCTTTTCAGCTACCACAAAGGGCTTAATAAGATAACTGCCTTAATATGACAAAATAAGAAGAGGAATATAGATAGTGAGTAAATCTTATGTCCCCCCCTGTGATCACGCAGAGCCCAGGTGGATTTTCTCATGGCAGAGCAGGTCCTGGCCATGGAGGGAAGTTCTCCTCTTTGGTCATTCCAGACTTACAAAAAAGCAACTCTGTTCCTAAAGGATGCTCACATGAGAACTTTTTGCTGCACTTTTAGACACAGGCAAGGCCATGCAGGTGGCATCACCACCAGTATGGAGGGGGAGCTGCCTGCAGGCTCCTCTATGGCAGTCAGCTGGCTGGGTTTATCCTGTGTCCAAGGGAGTTGTGCCACACCAGCCTGTGCCCATTCAGGCTGTCAGGTGGACCACCATGATGTCCAGTGGTGTGTCAGGATGTGTATTGGCACAGAACCTTTCTTGGTACTTCAGTCTAGGTGCATTTATTATGTAGTCAATCATCTGATTTGCAGGTTTGCCATGGCTCGCTATTGGAAAGAATCAGAGCAGTTGTTTATTGGCATTGGGCTGGAGGTCATAGAATCATGGATTGGTTTGGGCTGGAAGCGACCTTAAAGACCATCTAGTTCCAACCCCCCTGCCATGGGCAGGGACACCTGCCACTAGACCAGGCTGCGCAAAGCCCCATCCAGCCTGGCCTTAAGGGAAAAGAAAGTGCAGAGAGGAGGTGTCTGAATTTATTTTACTGCTACCAGGAAATTCTGGAGAATAGTGGAGAACTATTAATTAACCACGGATTTTGTACAACTAGTTTTATTTGTCAGGCGTTCCCCTTGATCCTATTTTCATCTTCAGTCAGCTACTCCTAACTTAGCACTTACTAAATATAAATAATTGTGGTCAGTGTGTTTATCCCATAACTAATCAATACAGAAGAAACATGACTGAGTGCATGGGTTACTACTGTTTGTTGTACACATGTATACACAGAATGACTTGTGGACTTTGTGACTTTGCGGTGGCTCCTGGCTTTCAAAGACTCACAAGAGCACACGGAAAGTGTGCAGAGAGGCTTTCTTTTTGCATTTTGCTCCCATGGCTGTAGTGATCATCAGATTTTGTATATATTACCAAAAGAAGTATGCATACCCTGAGGGGAATATCTTCTAGAGGACAGTTGTGAGGACTTTTTAAGGAAAGAGGGTGGTGACATCCCTCTGGCAGCCTGTGAGAAGGAGATGGACGCAGAGAAGCTTTTTTTTTTTTTATGATGGAGGAGTACTCTTTAAAAACCTTGACTCTTTAAAAAACCTGACTTGAGAGAAAGAGGTTTGCATGATTTTTTTGGGGGGATGGAGGCGGAGGTTCATCAGATTTTGTTTTGTCTGTTAAGTAAAATCCTGTTGAGACAATTTATCAGTGTGATTTCAGGAGTTCCTGCTGGTAGTAAAAACAGCATAAAGGCATTGCAGGTGTTTTATTCCAAATAGAGAGAAAACATAAAATTATCTTCTTAGAGAGTATTTTCCATAATGTTTCACACAACATCATGCAGGTTTTATAATTGCTTAGTAATTTATTAGTTTTGCATCTTTTGCCTTCTTTTTAAATTTTATAGTGCAAAAATAGGGCTATTTGGGAAGGCTTTGGTTTTATCATCCTTGAGAGATCACGATGTTTTCCTCTTCAGACTTTCCAGAGGATTTCTATTCCTAAATGTGACAATTTCTATCAAGAGGAATTGGTTTACTTTATAAAAGCCTAATGTCTTGAAAAGCAGTTTTATACTTGGTGGGCATTTGCCGCTTTCACTAGAAAATTGTTCTTTCAGTTCATTTGACACTTCAAATAATAGCCCATTTATCAACAGCTAATGCCATCCACTGCTGCAACAGCAGAATTTAAGAAGTGCTACCTAAGAACATGGCGAGAGCAGGCACTTGAAAGGAAAAGCTTTAATGAATGCTATGAGCAGAATATTACCTTTAGGGCTGCAATTCTTATCAACTAATAGCCATCAGATTTTAAGCAAGTTTAGGATTTGGCAAAAATTCTTTTCAGAGTTGGTACAGGGGAAGCCAACAACTTCAATATAAAGTGGATTTTTAAAATGGGTACCAGCATAACTAGGAACGTGAGAGGGATGCAGCCTGGATGCTCACGGAGGTGGAAGAAGGCAAAGACCAAGGTTGGTGTCGCAGCATGCTGATGAGGGCAAGGAGGCAGGAGAGCTTTACGGCTTCCTTTCATCACCAAGGAACACATCACAACAAGTTTTTAAAGTAAAAGGCATTTCCATGCCCGCTATGTCTTGCCTCAGCTTGGTCCTTGATGCGCTCTCGAGCAGTTCAGTTACACGGATGTGTTGTATAACCAGGTGGATGCGTTGCAGTGAGGAGAACGGGAAGACAAGCTGAAGCTCTCTCTGAAATTACTTGATGCTTCTCACCGGGTTACTATAATGGGAAGAACTGATCTGAAATGTCTGTCAACTAAGAAATGAAAGTCTTGATATGTAGAAAAATGTTATCTACTGTGTGAGGCGCACTCTTTGGGAAACTGTTTTCTTTTTGTTTGTGCTGGTGTTCTTCTGTAATGAAACAATTTTTGTAGGAAAATTGGGTTGTCTTTTCTCATACACACTTGATCGCTGTTGTGTGAACTTTCACAAATATGTTTTTAGCTGGATCTTTGACAAAGTTTTTTTCCTCTCCGCTATCATGTAGCTTTAAGCTATTAAAGATTTTTAGGGGTAGTGACAGATCTGGAACATCTTCAAAACTATCCAAGGGATCTATTCATGTAATCCCTATTTGAAAGTCTGGATTACAGTGCCTAATTACTAGAACAGAATTACTGGACATTAAACGTCAAATGTTTTTTAGAGCAGGACAATACCTCAATCTAATTCAGAACTACCTAGATGGTAAATATGAGAATCTTATACTAAATTTCTTTTATCCAGTTGTTGCGCCGGCATCCACTTATACTGGTTTCTACAAGATAAAGAGACTGTCAGTGATGTACCTTTGAGCCCTGTTTTACTCTAGAGCTAGAATTATTTTAGTGCTTTAAATTTTAAATCTCTGGCTAAACTAGCAGGTCTTGTTAAGCAGGTATTGTGAGTAGCATAGCTGTTTGTTTATGGCAGTATCTGCATAATTGTTATTTTAAGTAAATTGGTTCACAGAAACTGCACCGGTAAATTCATGCGGAAAACATTCATTATCATCATTACAGGTTTTGGGGTTTTTTTTGATCATCTGTTGTTAGCTTTCTGTAAACATTATATCAGAAAGAATTAGAGATGGTGGGTTTGTTTTTTTTTAAACATCTGTTAAGACTTCAACTTTTGGGATGAAATTTTGTAGGCATTTCTAGATGGATCAGACCAGGTACTGGTGTGGCTCAGAGCCCCACGAGTGGCAGTCAGAATATTTTGTTCATACATCTGTTTACAGATGAGTCTGTGGCCTCATGATTAAGTTCTTTTATCACTTAGCAGGTGTAAAAAAGGTGTTTCTGTAAAAGTGCTGGTTATGTTGTCATCAATGGATACAGTTTGCCAAGACTCTGACCTTTGCAATACCTTTGACAACAAATCTACAGATTAATTATGCATTGTGTTAATAATGTCCTTTTACAATCTGCAGTTTCAATTCATCTGAGAGCCCTTTTCTGCAGGTGTCATTCAGAGGGATTAATAGTGGTTTCTATTACCTTTTCATTAAAGCTGTCTTTTTATGAAGTTCACCAACTTATCTTATTGCTAGTAATGCATTTATCAGATGGAGATCATCTGATTCTTGGATCTTCTTCTGTTCTGCTCTATTTAAATACAGATCACCAGAATGATACATGCAATTGTATATGAAACCATACCATTCATTTAAAGGACTGCATGACACTTTTACATTATTTTATTTGCTGCACCTTAACCAATTAAAAATAATCATCTTGCATAATCCCTTCTAAAGTGGCACATCTCAGCAGTCACTAGTTTACTGAATTAGTGGAGGAACGGCCTCAGTTTATTTTTTTGTTAAACCTGCTGCGTAGGTAAATTGGTGCTTCCACTGATCTACCCAAAACAGTGAGTCTTTTACTGGAGAAAATAAACTGGATTGGAACTAGCTTTCTTGTCTGTATGTAGAAATGGCACAGCGCAGGTATCTGAGGAACCAGACAGCCTTGTGTCTGGTTCTCCTGTTATTCTCAATCACCTTGTGTGCCTGGGTCGTTCTCCAGTCTGGAATGGGGATGAGACAAGGTGTGCACAGACCTGGGAAGGGCTCCCAGGTATTTCAGCTTAGATGTAGTACAGCGACAGAGAGAAACGGGGAGAAGAGAAAACTTTTACAGCTATATTTCTTTTCTTCAGGTCCTCAAGGTAAAAGTGGAAGCTAGGATGTGCCCCCTGCTTTACCTGCCTCTGAAGTGTGTGAGCCGAAATGGGAAGCATAGCTCCAAAGAGCAAGTGGGAGCCAGCAGAGCTCTCCTCAGGATGAGATCCAGCAGCCGCCTTCACGACTCCCGAATGGAGGTGAGCAAGAAACACATTCTCCTTTTGAGGCTTCTCTATGTTTTGCTTTGCCCCTGATTACGCTGGTGTCTGAAGAGTATCCACCACTTCTGAAAACTTCCCCTAATTTAGGTATGTTAATCTAGGATCCTTAGGGCTCCTGTAATAATTAATCAACTATTCAGTATTATCTGTGGTCTGTGTGTTACTTTTTTGATGCAGCAATGCTGGCCAATGGCTGCCAGAAAATCCTCCTTGCATTCTCTCACCTTGTGATACAGGTCCTCAGTCCAATCCTTTTAGCTTTTCAGGATATACGTCCCAGTTTCCAAACTCATCTTAGAGTACAAATGCTCTGACTTGGTTTGCTTTGCGTATCATTCCACTGTAATCAGTCGTTTCCAGATGAGCAATGAGCCCTCTACTTGCTGTTGTCATTCAAACTTACCTTTAATACTGACTTCGATGACAAAAATGAATGTATTTGTGTACTTCATTTAAGGAAAAGACTAGGGTAAAAATAAAGGCAGTGAGGAATGGAACAAAAATGCAGTCTTGTAGTATGGAAGTGTTTTCCTAGCTGCCGCTGTGAATCTTTACAGCACATTTCAGCTATAGCAGCCATGGGATCAACTTTGCTAGCGCTACTCTGCCTCCAAATAGTACTTCTCCCACTTGGCCCCTATGTCTCCTTGGCACACTGGATTCTAGCTGGTATAGCTGAAGCTAGAAGTAGCATTGTTGATGTGCTTTGCTGCTGTAAAAGAAGCAGAGGAGGTAAGGTCTTATATTAGATCATCTGAGATGGGATCTAAGCTACATATTTATATAAAAGTATTTCCTTTATAACAAGGGGGCCTTACTGTATTTCAGCTTTTTTGAGCTCTTCAAGAGGTAGCAGGGCTAATGCAAGCTGAACTGGGAATGCTTGTCTCTGAACTCATGAAAGGTTCTTCGATGTGTTCATTCTCTGCTCATGTTTTCCTTCTTGCTGAGGAAAACAGTTGTATTCTAGCTGCAAATTGGACCTTCCCTTTTCAGGCAGAAAAATTTACATGGTGAAACACTTGTTTTTCTAACTGGTTGCAAATTGCGTATCATAAAAGCTATCCACTGTGTAATAGTTTCAGATGTGTATAGCTCTTCTGACTCGCCAAAGTGACTACACACCACACCTTAATCAGCCGTGGGTCAACATTAAGAGCAAAGTACATATACTAAACTCCTTGTTCTCTGAACGTTTCTTCCCCTGGCAGTTGCTACACAGCCAGCCTCTGCCGTCTCCATGCAGACCCTTCAGATAAGCCAATACAATTTAAGCTGCTGGGCAGAAAAATAGACCCATAAACCTCTCTGGGTTGAAAAGAACCATCTTAAAAGCGGCGGTGCTTTTAACCTGGATAAAGCTTACCTTTCAGCTGAGATGAATTTGATGCAAATGAAGAGTGAGTTCATTTTAGGCTGTGTAGGCCGGCATTGCTTCCTGGAGAAAAACACTTGGGAAACTGCTGTGAGGACTCTCCTCTTCCCCAACACGTGGGGGGTTTGATCGCCACCCTAATGCTCAGTTCCTACTGAAATTGAAAGGTGTTGGTGGCCTCTATATACCCTGAAGCTCTCAAACTAGAAACTTAGATTTAGGCATGCGTGTATTTTTATTGTGTTGACATTATTTAAACTTCCTTTGCCTCTGAACTGAGATGCGATCTCAATATTAAGCTGGACTCAGGCACCTTTGATAGTTCATTGACTTAGTCTGATTTGAACTTAAAATTAATGTTTTCAGGGCCTCAAAAGTGATGGAATAGAGAGACACGGTATCCTTAAAGTTAATACAGTAAATCAATCTACCTTAAATGTGAAGGTAGGCAGGACAACAAATGGAAGGGAAAAAGACTGGATTATTCAGCGTTTCAACCGGAGTTAAGTGCTGACGACAGGGAAAGGGGAGAGCAGAGCAGGAGAATAAGCCAAATTTATATTACAAGTATAGGTATTAAGCAAAGCGCAAAATTTTATAGTAGTAACTAAAGACGGGGAAAGGTGGATGACAGGAAAATAAATTGTGTTTAATATACTGTCTTTCCCGGCCTTCCTTTCTGAATAATGTGGTCAGTCTGCCTCATACATGCACTAGGAGTGACGGGGAACGTGTAGAAAAAGGCACAGTTTTGTTAGCATGAAAGAATAACCTGTGCACCCAGTGCATGCCGTCTCTTGTTGGTCAGAGAGGAAAAAACAGTGCTCCTGCTGAGTGGGAGCCTTCCTCTTCGCTGCCCCTCTTAGCGGATCCCAGGGCACCCTTCAGATGCGATGGGACTTCCAGACCGCACTTGCTCGTTCGTTCCCCACCTGGTCAATGTGTCTGTACAACCTTCTCAAGTACCTATTGCTAAATTAACAAATCTTTAAAATAGCTTTATTTAAAACACTGCAGTGCTTCCAGAAGGACGTCAATTTTAACGGTGCAAAATGTGCACTGGTCTGAGAGTATTTCGCAGCTTGCATTTGTTGGCAGATACCATTTTTTTGAGAAGTATTTTCCTTGACTTTCTGCTTCACTTTGTGAGGTGGTATTTGGAAAATAGAGCCCCTGTTTTTCAGCTTTCTTAACTTAAAAAAAGGATTAATAAATTTTTAAAAAACCCCTTAAAAGTACATTCATGGGGGAAATAACATTAAAAACTCTAAACACTATCCTTTTTTACAGCAGGAGTGTCTGTATCGTAATCTTTGGCCGGGAAGCGGCAGCTGGAGAGAGATAAATTGTGTTCACCAGGAGAGGGCTCCCTCAGTCTTCTGATATTACTGAATTTGGGAGTTTGAAGACCCAAAGGTGTAGCTACAGAAAAATTCATGCAAGAACTGCTCAAATTGGATTATAGTCACCACTGTGCCATAGATACCATAAATGTAAAACAAATAAGTAAGTCTGATTTTGCTTAAATGGTTTTCTTTTTAGAACAAAAAAAGTGATGCTGTTGCAACTGAGCTTGATTTTTTTTTTTCACTTTATAAGGCTGTTGTTAAACAACATTTAAATGATATTATAGAAGTCAAATTTGTAAACAGCACCACCACCACTGTGCAGATTAACACTACTGTGCTTGGCTTTGCCAAGGAAATTCCAGAGACTTAGGAAGTCCATTCATTTTGGGGCGCTTAATATGGTTTAATCATAACTAGAGGAATAAAAAATCATGTTTCAGATAGGAAACAGCATTTTTTTTGGCATATTGTCTATCATCTTTTGCCGTCCTTCAAATAACCTTAGGTATCATGAAGGATAAATTTATATAATGATACAAAAACAGAATCAGCCAGGCTGTACCTCTTATTTCTCATTATACCTTTTATTTCTTAAAAATAAATGCAGTAAAATCTTTATATGAACGCTGTTGTACAACTAGTGTAACACATGCTGTCTTCTGTTCTGCTTTAAACAAAAGAAAGCAAGGTTATTTCTGTTTCTAGCAACGGTTACATGAACTCTGCTTTGTAGTTCTTGTTTATCATTGTAAATTACAGGTTTGGTTCTGCTCACAGTCTACTGTAAGCATTATCCTGTGAAATTCATGCATGGAAAGCAGAAATCAGTTTATTACAATGCATGCAGTCAGTAATATAAACAAAGAAAATAAACCATCATTAATTTATGGTGTGTTCTTTAAATAAAAGCTTTTTCTTGCAGTTTTTTTTTGTTGTTGGCCATAAAATTCTTAGTGTAGTCATGTCTTTTATTGGTGTTCATAATTAAAGGGACAGGTTGGAAGTTTTATTTCAGCAAAACAACTGCCAAACTGTGGAAAAGAAACCTTTACTTTTCAGGTATTTGAACAAGTGTCAATGAAATATTCTGCGTGTTCCCCCAGGTTTTTGGGGGTAGTGTGATCTATTCAACTTCTCATATTGACAGATGTGCTCCTTTTTTCTAGTGCTACTCTCTTAATCATTTTCATGGTAGTAACGCAACAAAATCTTTTATCAGGATCAGACCTATTATGCCATGTCATGAACCAATAAAAATGGAGGGGATACTTTAAGAGCAAAGGGTAGTTTGGTGTTGGAGCTGCATTAAAACATGAAGTTGCTTGCGTCTGAGCACATACCAGAGTCTAGCTTCAATGAGTTAAAATAAATTTTTCTTAATAGAAGAAAGTAAACAAAACTGCATATCCAACTATCTAAGCTTTTTTGCCGTGCTGTTATTCAGGCCGTAGGATCCTGGATGTATTGAATTAATCAGCTGGTCCTGCACTGATAGATTTCTTCATTCCACTTCACCTCTGGGAAGTGATTCCTCATTCCCTCTCCAAAAAGTCTCACACAGGTGTCTTCCACAACTTTCTGGAAGGTCTCCAGTTTTAGACTGTTTCAGATCAAGAGGCAAAACAAGTGCCATAGAGTTTGCAGTCTCATTCACTGCTTTTTTTCAGCCATCTCCTCTCTTCTGGGAAAGGAATAGCACTTGAGAGCCCCTGCTGACTGCAGGTGTGATGATGTGCAAGGGGGAGATTGGTGTTACGTGCCCCTGAGAGAGCTCCTGGGAAGAAAGTGCCATTTGTCTGGCATAAATGGCCTTGGAGCAGCTTTTCTGAAGAATGGGCTCCCACAAAACCAGTAAGAGATCAACTGTGCTCCAAATGATCTTCGCTTCAGTCCCCGAATGACCTTAAGACGCAATCACAAGCCGAGCATATCGCAGTTTGGTTCTGCAGTAGGAATGAAATTCTGAACTTTGCCCGTCATGATTTGCAGTGAGGATCAGATGAGGCTCCGCTATCTGAAATGTGCCCTCATAGTCTAGGATATTAATTGAGAGAATGCATCATCGAGGCTTCAGACAATTACCTTTATAAGATGTGTGTTGGAACGATGGAGTCTTAAAAAATACGTAATTGTTTCGCCTGTATTGGGTCCCAGTAGTTACATAAAAATGAGTTTAATTTTCCTGCAGTAAACAGATTGCACTTTTCCCAGTTGTGCTAACACCACAAAAAAAAAACCCCAACAACAAAGCCAGCAGAAAGTAAAGATTTAAATTGTATTCTGACCTCTTGCACAGCTCCTTAATCCTTAGGCCAAGACACCAAAATACTTATGAATACTAAATGAACCCTGATTTGGTGGAGAGCCTCAAAAAGCCAAGGGAGTTACTGGGAGTCAGAACAAGATCGTCATCTTGTTCAACATAAGTAAATCTGTGTGTAAGGTACAAAGAGGCAGTAGGATTACTTGTAGTAAGGATGGTTTTATTTATCTCCTTGCTTAGCTGTTTTTCTCTCCATTTACCCCCCCCCCCAAAAAAAAAAAGAAAAAATGCAGATTTATAGTTAAAATTATAATTAATGGTCTTGTGGTCTGTCATTAAATGGGGTTTGTGTCTCTGTGGTTCCTACTGAGTCTGAAGACATGAAGAACTGTTTGCTTATCACCAAGTTACTCCTCTGGAGAAATTTTGCACCAGAAGTGCCTTTAAAATCCTTTTGTACATTAAATAATACAGTACAGTAATAAATGTTTCCTGCTCAAAATTGTCCAATTAATGTGGCATTCAAATGATATAGACATGAGCCTTCTCCTGCTAAGACAAAGCAAACATTTGTTTAACTGGATGTAAGAGCAGGACCAACCTACTTTAGTCTTGAATGTCAAATCACTATTCTGATAATTTCCCAGAGGAGTATTTTTAAGCCTTATTATTAAAAGGATCATCTTAATGTGACTACAAGGGCAAAACGAAGCATTCATATTTGTTCAACAGAACTGAATTTGCATTGCGACAGTATTTCCTAATATTAGTATGTAATGAAGTAATGTCATAACTTTCAAATATTTTGCCATGTTTTCTTTTCAAAAGCAAACGAGATTAATAAAAATCTGACTTGTATAGTTATACTGTATTTATAACAATGATGCTAATTGTACCCTTAACGCACAGCTCAGCTTTTTGAAATGCAGCGTGACCACATCTTCCTGTCTGCACTGACATTCTTTCTGGGAAAATCAGATTTTTGACAAAGTGTGTGTCAAATCAATAAGACTGTTTTTACCACGGACACGCTGTATTATGCTTTTTTTTTTTTTAAACTATATGTAATGAGACAAAGTTTAATAAGGAGGCCAGGAGATCATGGTAACCTTTGGAGTAGAGCAGATGTCACTATTATCTCTGAGCTTGCAGAGATTGAAAAAAAGGTGCTGTGGGAGGACTCACTGGCACATGGATAGCCTCATACCACGGAATGATGACACAGATTGACTTAATGGCACAGAACGATGCATTATGAGTGATCACAGGCAAAAATGTCATTATCAAATGGTTGGAATGAAAATGCTTTTGCTTTAAAGAAACATTTTGAGAGGGGCAAGGGCACATGTATCCATACTCATTTATTAGCTCTTACTTCCTAAGATTCAAAAATTTGCAATAGGATCTCTAGCCACACATAGGATTAGCAAAGTACTGTCCCAAGCTCATTGTCCCTGGCAGATACTTGAGAAGGGTCGGGCTCTGATGGGTTCCTTTGTCACTGGCCCAATGTGGCTAGCTAGCATTAGTGTGAGTACGCTTTTATTGCTCTTTCTGTCTTTTGTTTCTCTTCCTGTCAAAAGCCACTCCAACTGAATATGAACAATAACAGCACCTCTATTTACCTTCACCAAGCAACTTCATGAGTCTTCATTACATGCTGCAGGTAAACATGCCTTAGAAAAAACAGGGTTTTTTGGATTCAACGGTGTATAAAAAGACATGAAATAGCAGAACAAGAAACCTGACCTCAGAGATTATGAACCATATATCATGGTCAAAAAGTGTTGAAAAATTTACCTAATAGTTTTTATAAAGATCTTCCATGAGGATCATGATTTTATACCATTATTTCAGTCATGTGGCGGGAAAAGGAAGAGACTTGTCTAGGACCAGAGTCCTGTCACTGCCCTAAGACAGTTTTCAGGCTTAAAAATTCTGGACTTACAGACTGTACCAATGTTATTTTCTGGGGAGGGCTTTTTATTGTAAATAGTATAGGCATAATTTGGCTTTCATCAAAATCAAAGGCCTGGACCCAACAGTGTTTATGAAGGATGTCTTTCAGGAGACTATGACATTTAATACTGTTTATCTTGTATGCTGCACAGACAGACTCCTGCGAGAAAACGATTGATTGTCTTTTCAAAAGTGCAATGACAGTTGACAGACCCCTATGGATCACAGAAGGGTTTTTTAATCTGTTAATAATCTTTAGGTAGGGAAGCTTTTCCATGCCACCTGTCCTATACTTCTCAAAAGGAGAGCTGGTGCCTATCTCAGCACGATTGGGAGTGGACACTTTTTCTTCTGGACCGTGCTCCTCTTCTTGGTTCTTGCACATCTTCAGATGGGTGGATGGTGGGTTTTTTTTCCTTTCCTCGGGTGTTCACACTGCTGAGAGGGAAATGTTTTGTCACGAGAGCTCCCAGCTTCTAGAAACAGGCCTACGTGCCTGGAAAGGCTGCAACCACAAGCAAATACGGTGGCAAGACCAGGCTGGACGGGACTTTGAGCAGCCTGGTCTAGTCGAAGGTGTCCCTGCCCATGGCAGGGGGGTTGGAACTGGATGATCTTTAAGGTGCCTTCCAACCTGAACCATTCTATGATTCCGTGATTCTGTACCTCTCCTGCTGCATCCCTGCTGCCTGCTGTCCTGTGCCCACAGCCCTGCCCAGGGCTGGCTGTCCCCCACAAGCCACAAGGCATCTGCCTGGGACTCGGTGCCCCGGCTGCCCCACCACAGGCAGGGACCCTTCACCGCCTGCTGTGATTACAATAGCTCTAGACCTATGGGAGCCACACGCGTCTTGTCTCAGCCGCTGTTGCCATGGCACTATGGAGAACCACGGAGGCACCGACCTTTTCCCCCAACCTAAATAAACATACTCCAGTGTTAGACCGTATTGAGCTCCCGGCATCCTCAGCCCCGCTGGCCTGGCTGGCTCAGGAGCGACCCGGCCACGCCAGCACTTCTTAATGGGCATCTGTTTCTTCTCTGCTGAAAGGAGAGGGACAAAGGCCAGCTATTAACAACATTTAATCTTTGACATTTACCAAAAGTCAACTTTGTCAATTATATTATTTTGTAGAACAGAAAAAACCCATTTATTTTCCTCATATGAGTCCAGTCGTAAGAGTTTTAACATTCGTCACACACAAACCCCAGCTGTTTGAGAGAGTTTTTTCCAATCATTTTTTTTTTAGAGAGTGATCACTGTACCATTGCAATCCTTCATTCTTCTAACACCAATGGATAGATGGCTCTGCAACGGGCATTTCCTGATCGTACTTAGTGAATGCTATCAAAACAAAACTCCTGTCTTCCTCATTATTTAGGTTTTTAGTTACAGAAGGAATTGACCCATAGTAGTTTAGTTGACTTAAGGACTTGATTAAATGCGCTATTTGAAAATCCATCTTAATGTGCTTTTTTTTTCTAGGAAGTGTACATATCCGTATCTGTACCTGTACATATATACCTGTATATATATGAGAATAATATAATGCCATTGCATATTGCGGTGAGATACATCTTCACAAGACGTATTGACATACATAATAGAGACAAAAATCACACCGCTAGTCACCGTCGTATGTAAAGCCCGTAGGAGCATCTACTGCATCTCAAACTAGATGAGGCCTACTCAATAAGCAAGGGGTGGCAGGATCCTTGTGTTTTGAATTTTTATTTTCTTTTTTAATGTTCCAGACTGAGAAAACTTCAAATGGATGGTTCAGTTGTTTCCTCTCCCACTCGTAGAAGTTACTCTTTTGGGAATTGGCTTCTGCCTGATTTCAGTTGCTTCTGCTTCTTACGTATTCCTTGCTGATACTGGGAAAAATTATACTTCTTGTTGAAGGAAGGTAGAAAGTGGAAAAGTTATTTTATTTTTATTTAACATTTCAGAGGAAAGACAGTGATATTTTGGAGATGTCAAATTATGATGATGATGATAAGTATTCTATAAATTAAAAGAAAAGACACATTCTCCCATCACTGACCATCTTAAAAGAGAGAAGACAGATTTAGATGGCACAGGACTGAAGAAGTTCAGTAGCTGCCTTGATTTAATTCTCTATTGCCACGTTGCAATTTATTGTGCTTTGAACAGTGTAAAGAGTAGGGAGCACGGCTACTGACTCCATGCAGGATAATGGATAGGGCTGATATAGGATCACCGGCGTACGGACTAATCTTTGTGCACCTCAGAAACTACAGCAAGGTGTGTCATCTACAGCAGAAGTGAGTACAATTTGATCTGAAAAGAGTAATTTGAGAATAAACAGTTGGTTTATATTTAAATAACAATCCTAAGTGTAGGAGTTAAAAACGGTTGAAATCCTGAAAGTATATAAAGGAAGGAATAGAAAATAAATAGCAATTAGGAAGGAACATAACAGTGAATTGAAAAAAAAAAAAGCTGGAAGGAATATTTCAAGCTGAAACAGTGCGAATGCTTTCTTATCCTCTTAGGCTATTTGGTTACATCACATAGTATAAATAAAATTAAATGATATATTTCAGTGACGTGAAAATACGTAGGCATAAATCAGGCATAAACTGCTGTAACTTCTGTTACTGTCTTCTGGCTGTGGATTTAGTTCTTTTTTTTCCTAAGTTTATCTACCAAGATTAGCTATAAATATTTTTAAATTAAACTATTTACAACTTTTAAAAAGCTATTTTAAAATATATTGTTCCAATATTCTGTATTCTGTACCATTTGTACTCTATAAAATGACATACTTTAGGCTTTTGGGAGATAATAATCTGCAAAACGCAATAGTCAGCGTCCAGGAAGAAACTATAAAGTGTATCACCGGCAAAACCAAAGAACAATGGGTTACTGGGAACTGGACTTCAGGGAAATATCTTAATAATAGAAGCAGAGATATTACCAACCGGTATGTAATAAACTCCTTAGCAGATGATGGCTTGGGGAGAAAAGGTCTTGGAATTGTAACATTGTGATAAAAATAATTTGACAATTCCTCAAAATAAAAGAACTGCTTTCACTTTTAAAGACTAACTGGAAGGGAAGTACCTCAAGGCAAAAAATGCACAATGACCCTTCCCATCCACCCATTTATAAAAATAATGACTTTATTTCTCAGCCTGGAAAGGCTACGTAAAAAAGCCTATTGGATTAGAAATCGTAGTGGAGAAAAAGAAATAATCACCAGCTAGACCCGGGGAGAGGTTTTACGGCTTAAAACTCAGGGCAGAGGCTTTGTACATTTACTGAATCCTGAAGGCGGAGTTGGGTTATTAAATTAGAGTAATCCGGGGGGGAGAAAGGACATATATATACACATATATAAAAATATATATATTTATTTTATATATATATAAAATATATATATACACACACACCCCTTTTGCATTTATGCTATGAAATGTAATATGACTTCCTTAGGGAAGATGCATGTGATTTCAATTTGGAAGAAAAAATACTGATCTGATTAAAAGCATGAAAAGGAAAGATGGGAGAGCGATGTGCAAAGTGTGTGTCTGTGCGTGCGCGAGCGTCTGTGTGCACACACACAAGCACATGTTTATTTGAAAGCTGCTGCAGCTCTCCAAAGCAAGTGGGTCACCTGTAATGAAGTGCAGTAGGCTTTTGCTTTTCGGTAAAGGAAAACAAAAAATCCTGCTGTCTTTCCATTTTCTTTTTCTTTCCACTCACACTTACTTAGGTAACGAAGGCTTACTCTGATCAGAAGCATGTTGCAGGTTCAGGGGAGTCATCACTGTATAAACAAAGGCATAACTACAGGTAAGTTCAGGCCTGGCTGAAAAATTACATAAAATGACAAGGCAGAGTAAAAATTGGCTGCGGAAATCAGAGATAGGTTCTACTGGGTAAACCCAGTGAGATGGAAACAATCTAGACAAGAAAAACTACCCCCAAACCCGTTCCAGGGACTAAAGCAATCTGGGAAGCAGCAGCAAAGCATCTTGCAAAGATACTGCAAAGTATGAGTCAAAGAGCTAAGGAAAAATATTTTTCTAATCGCATCCAGAAACAGATTGTTAATTATCTCAGAAAACAGTCAAAGTTGGCACTGAAATAGTCTCAACAATAGTTATTTAGTAAACGGTATGTATTTTATTATAGTTTTATGACAGTTAATACTGATATGTCCAAGTAGTCTTACATTTATTACTCATTACATATTCTGTTTAATTCCAAAGTACAGATTGCCAATATTTCAGGTAATGAAAATGGAATTCTGAGTTTGTACACCAGGCATGATTTCCTATGTGTAACAGACAGAAGAATATTATATGTACATATTTCTGCCCAATGCAAGAAATACACGCAGACGCAGAACTATCCATTTGCATGAAATGCGACTAATCACAACCAAGTCAGACTAACTAAACTAAACTAAACTGATTTAGCTTTTACAGCTATACACATCAGTAGACTTGAAAGCCAAACTTGTTTGTTTTATTTTATCTTGGGGCGCATAAAATCACGGTATTTGGCAGCATGGAATAAGGGACATTAAATCGGCTTTTATGCTGTTGTTAAGGAACCCGTAGAGGATGGGATTCAAGCAGCAGGACATCATACCTAGTAAATGGCATATGCAATAGACTAATTTGAAATGTCTGTTAGAAATGAGAGTGGCATTAAAATCCGTCACAATGTGGAAAAGGTGAAGAGGCATCCAACTGAAACCAAAAACTAGGATTAGCAATGTCAGTCTGCAAAAAACTCTCCTAGATCTTGTCTTAATTCTGATGACGGATTGGGATACCGTAATCATGTCCTGGATCTCTGTATTTTCTTCTGGTTTCATCTCAAAACAGATAGGTATCCCAGGGATGAATTTACTGGAGGAAGAGAGCTGGCTTTTTTCTGTGCCAGAGGTTTCTGGGAGGCCTCTGGAATGAGTACCCTGATGATGCCTTGAAATAGCTGGCACCACACTTGAAGTCTTTTTACTGTATCTTCTGTGGTGCTTTCTGCCGAAGGTGCAGCTCCACCTGGAACGGCTGGAGGGCTGCACCTGCATGCCAGTACTCTTAGAAGGATGAAGCGTTAGGTTTATCATCTCCTTTTCTTCAAACTTGCTTTCCTTGTTTGACAGTCTGGAACCTATGCTCCTGCAGACGCTGGTGTGACTAGCGGTTAAGCAGGCCAGCGGCAATATATACTGCATGAACAATAAGGCTATTGTAAAGGCGATTCTGTAGGAATCAGAAGGCCACGACTCAATACACAGGAGCCTGTTCTCCAGTGCCTCTAAATTCAGAATTTTGCTGAGGTCCACAATTCTGTGGAAAACTGGCAGAGGGGAGCAAATGGCAAAGCCAAGGGCCCAAATGGTCACTATTAAGAAATAGCCTTGTTTGGCTGTTAAATTGCTAGAAAGGGGATATTTGATCATACGGTACCTGACTGCAGCAATAGATATTAACATCAAAGTTGAAACTAGAACTGATGCGCACTGGAGGAAGGGCATTACATGACACATGATAGTGCCAAACATCCATTGGTCAAGCAGGACGGACGTCAGTGTGAAAGGTGAACAAAACAGCACAACTAAGATGTCAGAAAAGGCCAGGTTGCTGATAAGAATGTTTATTATTGTCTTCTGCTTGCGCTTTAGGAGAGCCATTAGTATAAGCAGATTTCCCACAAAGCCGGCCAGACTGATCAGTGTGTACAGCCCAATAAGAAAGTACTGTATGTCATCAACGCTACTCTTATAATCTTCCCAGGCAGAAAAATTCTTTGTAGTAGCCGAGGTGTTCTTGGTAGGTGTCCTGTTGTTACGGTCTTTGAATCCTAAATCCATTTTACAGTCCTGCTTAGAACAAGAAAGGCGTTAATTAGCACCTGAAGGAAGGATGATACTGGTGTTAATCAGAATGTAAACGAAAATAAAATTACCTTGTATCACCTTAAAGTAAATAAAATAATAGTGGTGTTATTCTACCGTGAGGCAGATCCTGTATAACTTCAGGTCAACACAAATTAGTTTCGTAGGTTTTATCATGTGGTGTTCAGCACACCTAGGCTCCTGCCTGGCCGCTCACATGGGACGATGACAGACAATTCAAGGTTCTGTATTATGAACTTGGCTTTTCACCATGCTTTGCTACAGCCCATATTGTCAGCCTTTCCATGAGGGAGCAGTTAGCTCCAAAAGCAATCCATTTAGAGCCGGTGAGATTACTCATGTGAATAACAGCTCATTGATATGAGTAAGGAAATTACAATCACCATCTGGGCATGTGCCTAATCATTACATGACAGCAAATTATAATGAGAGCACCTGAAAATATATGATGTTTTGACATATGCTAACAACTGCAGTAGTATTTCTTACCTTGCTAGTAGAAAACTGACACAAAATAGGTGAGAGCTTTCAAGAAGGATCAGTTTATAAGGAGACCCACTGTCAGTGATCCAAGATGGAATTCCTAATGTGGTGAGGATACAAACCATCACCTATTAAGCGTGGAACATATTTTAGCTGTTATTCAAGCAGAAAGGAAAACTGCCTACGAAACATCCAGAGTAACTGGATGTAATGGAGAGAGGACAACGTTGACTGGAAGCAAATCCCACACGGCCATTTGAAAATTCAGGGAACTGCTAATTATTCAGCACAGAAACATCTAATGTTAAAACCTAGCTCAGCACAAAGTTATTCTGCCTACAGAATCTTCATGTATTAGCCTTCGCTTTAGAAGAAACAGAAAGACAAGAGCATTCAATTTAAACTCCAGTTTACCATAAACATCTGCATGCACGAAAGTTTCAAAGTCAAAATTCCCCAGAGTGCCAATGTCCTGTACAAAATTGCTTAATGTTTAGAAATCTTATGCAAGGCAAAACAAAAGGTTCTAAACAAACCCAAAACATACCTAAATTGAGCAGGAGGCTAAACCTGTCAACTGAAAAAGGCAGGGCTCTTCCAGAATGTAGCTATCCTCAGTGAGCTGTATCGTCCTGACCTTGTCAAAGTTTCCTCTACACGTGCAGATGTGCTCCTTCCTCCACATCACAACATGTGCCTTCCTACCGTCAGGTGCCAAAGGGAAGCTCGAACCATAAAACACCCTCAGAATATTCACTGACAGCATGTTGTGATGGGGAAGGTCCCTCATGTAAGATTAGAAATACTTATTTAAAAAAAATACGAAAAGTCGCAATGTTTTGTGTCTTGCAAGTGACGTGTTAGTGAAAAGAACTAAGCCTTGCCAACTTCTCACAATGTTGAGTTAAAATGCTTTTTAATAGCTAAAATAGAAGTAAGAATTTGATACATGAATTTAGGTAATCTAAATATTATAATTGTCTGCGTACAAGCAGGGCAGCATTAATGCAAATTATTTCTGTTTAATTTTTCTCTATTTCTAGTGAAATGGTGGAAAACCATGTAATAGACAAAAAACATTATCTGAGACTGCCCTTGCCTCTAGACCAACTTTGAAGGAGCAGACTAGTAGATTCTGTAAGTAATGCACTATTTCTATATTGATATTATCATGAGATTTTATTTCGGGAGGCTTCTCTTTTTACAACTATTAGCTAAAGAAGTAAGTAGTTTTTTACTTAATTTTTCTGAGTTAGTTTCTCGGAGTTGCTAGTAATCATCTGAAAACATTATGATCTGCAGACCGCAGTGACTTCTAAAATTAGCTTAAATTTCTTTCTAGTCTCCAAATGTGACTCAACATAATTTTTGTCTGAGAAAACCACAGCAGTATTGCTCTGCCCTGCGTAAAATACATTCCCCTACCTCAGGCTCATGGAATTATGTCCCTGTTATATCATACCTGTATCATTTTTTCCCCTTTGTTCAGCATGGAGGGACGATGGGTTTTGCTATGACTGATGCTTTCGCAGATTTCATTGTGTGTACGCATCTGCAATTTGCAGACTCTCTTTTGATTCATGAAAGCCATTTCAACTGTACATTGTGTTTCAGTATGAAATATTATCTGCCTAATATTTTCAGGGTGAACATTCTATTATCTTTGCACTACCACATTCATCTTAGCTGAGAAGTCTGTAGGAAAACCCCTTGCATACAACTGAGGAGTTAATAATGAAAAAGCCCTTAGTTTAATTCTGGGCAATTTTCTTTTTGCTTGGACACCTTCCTTTTCCAGTTTATATCTTGCAGAGATTAAGACAGCATTACTAGTTGAGCATCCCATTGCCTGAGAGCCGGTTTGAAACCAATCAGGAGTTATTTGAGAAAGGGAAATTAAACTTTACTCGAGAGCTAGATCTGTCCAAATCTTGGTTACTAACCAACCAGTCATTGAATGAGAACAGGAAGACTAATAAGAAAGAGGGAAGGAAATCAAGTACCACCTTGGGATTCAGAAAACCTCAAAAACTCTTACAATGCTCTCAAAGTGGTGATGACTCTGAAGGAACGAGCTTTTCATTTATTATGTGTGTCTACATAAATAACTCTGTGCTAAGAGGGATCATTCTGTGTAGTCTTCTATTTTAACTGATACTAGGTTGAAGGACTAACCTGTAAAGGAGAAACAAACTGCAGATGTTGTTTCTCTCTCAAAAACCTGGAGATTAGGATTGCTTTTAAAGTACCTACAGGTGCTGTCTGTAATAGTAAATTCCCACACAGTCCTATCTGTCTGAAGGTGATACTGAGTAGTAACAACGCACACTGATGCTTAAGTTATAATAGCAGCTATGCATGTGTGAAAGTTTTGTTGATCCCTGTACCAAAATTGCAGCTTCCTCCCTAGACTCTTTGGTGATATTGGCTGTTATTGAAAAGGCTGATCGTAGACCATAGGTTCATCAGTGCGTGGAGAAAAAGCAGGCATCTCTACTGGTAGAAAAGACTCTCTGTATAGTTAGTCCATTCCACTTCAATTGTGTGCTATGGTCTGAAGAGAAATCTGTATGTTTTCTTCAATTTTGTTTAGTTTAAATTAATGTATTCTATGAAGAGGACTGGAAAAAATCTGTTGGTGTCGCTGCTATTTCCTACTGCCACTTTCAGCTTTGGGTGACTAAAAGTGAGAAAGAAGAGACTCTCAAGTCAAATGCACCATAAGTATTTTCTCTTCTATAAATGTATATTCCATTGAGGAACTGCTAAGACTAGGTCCAAAGAACAAAGTTGTATCTGTTGTTATACTGGAATGTGCTTATTAAATGAATGTTTACTGAGTTCTTCTTAAAAATTTAATTGAAAGATTGTTGCTAGGTTCTGTGGATTTCTACACCTTCATGTAAAGCTTTTGCAGTATGGCTTTACCAGAATTGTTCATCGTGTTTTTAATAGAATTCTTTAAAAACAAAAAGTGAATATGCTGGTTTTGCTGGAGTAGACATATTTTGTTGAGACACATCAACACAGAAAAACCTTAACGGAAATGCCTCTGAAGTCAAGCATGGGCTCTCCAGCTCCATCCCTCCTCTGCTACGGCTGCCTTCTGCCTTGGGTGAGAGCTGAGCATGATTCAGGGAAATGAAGATTCCTGAAAATCCCACTCTGGGAAATAGAATTAAATAATACAACCTTTTTTGAAAACCTTCTCCTCATATTTGAAGTGTATTTCTAAACTGAATGCATCACAGTTCCAGGGTGCTCTTGCGCCTGTTTTCAAGATCAAATTTAATGAATCTGAAGGTCCCTGATGGAGACTTTCTAGCCATCATCTCCAGAAGTTGTATCACTTTCACCTCCTACATCGATCAGTCAAGCAAATGCAGCTCCCTTTCTGTATTCCTGGTCCACGTACACTCTTCAAGACCATGCTCAGCTACACCTGCATGAGCTCTCACCCTGTGACCTCTAAGTGGGTTTGCTTTGGTCTCCTTTAGTCCCAATGGGACGCTTGAGAGAGGAAGGTAGGCTGCACACGGCAGGAGGGACTGCAGTTTTGTGGCAGGATCCAGGGTGGATTTGAATATTTACTGTAAGAATCAAATTCATGCAGTTAACACTAAATACAAGGAGTATCTGTGGTTAACTTTTTCAGTAAAATACATTTTATGACACTTGAGGTACTGTGATCTTGAAAGATTTCAAGTAACACCTCCCTAAATCACATTCATCTGTGATACACCTCAGTGTGACTGCCTGATGTGACTGATGTGATTTTCACCAAAATCGTGCTTCAGAGGAGTTTTCAATTGCAGTTGCTATAAGGCCTGAGAGTGACAGGAGGAACTTAAGCTGTTATTCAGGTTTAGCTGAGTTAGAGGTACCATGTAACCAAAAATATGCTAGTTTAATATGTTTAAAAATCTTAAAATTAATCTCATTATTCCAAAGCTATTTTTTTAAATACAAAATCCATAAATCATAATGTAGGAGAGTATATAGGCTAGATATTTCTCTTTCTCTACATATTTAAAGGGAAATTTTCAAGAACACAAAAGTTAGGCAGGCAGCCACCCTCCTCTGAAGGCAATTGTTCTTCCAATCTTCCTTCTATTAGATGAGATCCTTTTAGTAAGGTTTATTCACTGGTAAGACCTCATAACCTAAAATATTAATACCTACTAAGTTAACTCTGACTGGCTGGTGCCTGTATAGTCTAGTCAGTTCGGTCTGTGTATCAAGAAAATTAAGCTGTGAAAAATTTACAGTCTTCGGGAGACCTTTTTCTACCTTAAAAACAAAGACAGACAAACACATACACGGAGGAAGCAAAATGTGAAAAGTCCCTAAGAAATACAACCTTTCTGTACCTGTAATGCTACAGTGGTATCAAGACTGTAGAGAAAATAGTCAGAGAAAAGTCTTTAAACTTCTACACAGTTGTAAATAGTTAATATGACAGTCTGTAACTGCCTGACCACCTAAGCTTAAGGAAGACACTAAGCTATGCTGTTACTACTTGAGAAATGATGCCCTCTTATCATTAAAGACTGAGATAAGGTCTGAGCGAAAAACTGAAACCACCAAATAGTCGCGTTCACAACACAAGCTAAAGATGAAATGCTGCCGCTTCCAATGTTCATTACAAGCGACAGCAAAGACTAGTCTGAGAACCTGGGAGAATTCAAAAGATTGAGATTACTTCAGAAGTCCAGAAAAATGGATTTTCGTGCATGTTAATGGTATGCCTCTCTATCTGCCTAACTAAAAGAGGAACTGCAACATTATCCTGGAAAACAAGAATACGGCTTCCCAACATAAGCAAAAACCAACTAATGAGATTATTTCTCCAGCTCCAAGGAAATGTTATGCAATGTAATGGGGCATTTGTTGGCCAGAACAGAAAACTTGAAATGCATGACTACATATTTTATGATATGCAGGAGCACAGCAGCTCCTGGCTTGCAGAGGCAAAAAAAACAACCCAACCCCAAACCAAACCAAACCAAACCGGGGAAGTCTGTTATTTTTGCCCTCCGGTGCCTCGCTAGGGAATCACTTTGCATTGTGCGCCCCGTTCCGCCCTGCCCCCGAAACCCCGCACCGGTCCTTCGCCGGGAGCCGCGGGCTCTCCGCAGCCGCAGCGGCTCGGGCTGCGGGCGGCGGGGACGGGACGGGACGGGGAGCGGCAGCCGAACCCCCCCTGCGGCTGAAGAGAAACCCCACGATTTCCGCGCGTTTGCTGGCAGGGCGCTGCCCCGCGCAAACTTGCGCAGCCGCCCCGTGCCGGGGAAGGCGCGGGGGGCGCGGGGGGGGGGGGTGGTGGTGGGAGGGTGCGCCCTGCCGCGGCCGCGGGGGTGCCCCGCGGAGCGTTACCTGCGCGCGTCTCCGGGGCGGCGGTGATGGTTGCGGTGGTGGTAGGCGGGAAGGGCCGCGGTGCGCAGCGCGGGTGCGGAGCGCGGAGCGAGGCGGGCACTCATAGCTCTGGCCCGGGCCGCGGAGAGGCGAGCGCGGCTCCCCGGGAGCGGGGAGAAGCGCGCATCCCCCGGGCTGCCGGGTGGCGCATCTTAGGCGGGTGCGGTTGAGGCGCCGGGGCTCGCCTGCGGCCGAGGGCCGGGCCCCGGGACGGGATGCTGCCGCCGCCGCCGGTCGCCGTTGTGGCTGGTGGCCCCGCCGCTGCCGGGGTCAGGGCTGGAGGCGCCGCGCGGGCGCATTTCGGGAGGCTGCTCGGTGCGGTACCTGGCAGCTGTTATTTCAGCCTGGCACAGTATGACAATTAAGAGTTTCCATGGAAATACAGCGAGGCTGTAAACAAACGCCGCGCTCGCCAGCCCCCTTGAAGGGATGCGCTCGGTTTGTCACCCGGGATGCAGGACACGGGCGTTTTTGCACAGGTGAAATGCTCGACGTGCCGCGGGACATGGGGAGGTGCGAGCGTGGCCAGGCGGTCGCAGGGCACTGACCTGAGCGCTCTCCAGTTCCCCTCTCTGGCTGGAGCACAGCTTCGATGGCATTTATCCACACCGCTCGAGCAGCCTTTAATTTTTACCATTCTTTTCGAACAGGTGGGAGGTGATGGATTTCCCTCAAACAGTTTTCCTTTCTGAGTTGCGTAACTCTGTTCTTACGGAGGCAAAGATCTGAAGGGCGGTTTTAATTTTATCTGGGCCATCAGTGGGAAGGCAGGGCATTTTTCTTAAGTGAGCAATATTTTAAAGCATAAAAATTGTTGGGTATGTCATAGCGCTAAGCATGAAAGGACAATTTCTGCTGTTCTCACCAGCTGCTATCTTCTAGCACGAGAAGAGTCATTGATCATAGTCCAATTACAGGGCTACTGGAGAACTGAGTGACATGCAGGTCTCTGGGAGCACAAGTGGCAGAATCTGACAAGAAAATGTAATGACTTTTCCATTTGCCAAGGCACTCCTTCGACAGTTGATATTAACACATCACTGCAGAAAAGCTGTCAGTATAATTAGCTTGTGAAAGACTGCACCACGCAAAGACAAAACAGCTGGATTGACCATATTGTAAAATAACTTTGAAAGTCCTGTTAGGTTCCTTGTTTAATTTAGGTTAAAAAATACTCATTTTAGGGTACGTGATCAAGGAACAATTAACTTTCATCTTCAGCGGATGAGCTCAGGATGGTGAGGAAAATTGCCTCCCCATCTTCTTTCGCCTGCTTCTGCATTATTCACCACCCACTGCTGGTGAATCACTGCATGTGCAAGTGGAGCACAGGGAGCTGCCAGGTGGAAGTGACGTGCCAATCCATCTCATCCCTTTAAGACAGCTCTCCCGTTAGTCACAAAGGAGAAAAAAAATGAACGCTTTTTAGGGCTGAGCAGCTGTTCTTAGCGTTTTTGACCGTCTTCCTACCTAACACTGATGGCTTTGAAGCTTTTAATGCTAATATTTGGCTGGAAGATAGAAACCTACCATGGTTCTAACTTGCTATGGGGCGGGGGGCACGGTTAAGACCATCTCCCAGGACACGGATTTGCATGGATGTCTGTCGTTCCAGGAGAGCTTCCCACACTGCTGGCCCCACTGCTTGGAGTGGAAGTACCCTCCTGGAAAGAGGGAAGTTGTAGAGACATTATATCTTTCTATGAAAACCTCTGGCTACAGCAGACTGACACTGTCTTTAAAAAAAAAAACCAACCTAAATTTGCTGGCAGAGCTCACAAATGGGAAATTATGGTTTCTTGCATTGCAGAGCTATGATTTATGTGGGTTGTCATTGTACCTTTGTAAAGATACAAACAGCCTACCTCCGTGTTGACTGTTTCTAAGGTGGGCAGTTGCCTGCTATAGTTTCCCAAACAGCCTCCAGAAATTACATGCTTCTTAGCAAGAGCAGTCAGTAAGACAAGTGTTTCTTCCTCAAAGAAATTTTCTCTAAGAATAAATATGATACTTGTTTTGTTAGTTGTCTTATTTCAGGAGGGTTCATCAACCAGTAATATACTGGCAGGTGTGGGTTTGTTTGGGTTATTGTTTTCCCCCAGACCTGTAAATAACACCAGATTTCTCCTAGCTGTATTTGGACAATTCATTGCTGATACTTGCGCACGTCAGAGGCAATTACTATTCAGACCATTATCATTTTTTCCTTTTCACTGTTTGTGTCTGTCTGTCTTGCCAGTAATACTACTGAATAATAAAACAGGTGATCTAGAGATAGGAAAGGTACTGACATTAAAGGTATCTAATGTCAGGACTGAGAACAGAAAATAGCACAAGTTCCCTAGAAACCAGCCTCCATAGGGTTGTTGAAACCTTGGAGGAGTACTTAAGGCAAAGGAAGTAAGAGATGGTGATGATGAAAGGTATCTGTTCTGGAGAAGCTGGGGAAGAAAAATGGTGCATTGGAGAGAGAAAGCTGGGATTTCCAAGAGAGAAGGGCACAACAGAAAATACTGGAGACAACTCTGGTTATAAGAATACAAATTAATTTTGGCATGTTTCTTAACACATTCCCAAATGTATCTTTCTTTTGGGAGTATTGTCCCAATATCTTTGAAAATTTAGCCTCTAAAGGCTAACTGTGAAACACATGAAGACTCAACGCTCCAACTGAAGGTGGTGAGAACCGATGAATGCCACAAAAAAGTCAAGGTCTAAATCAGTTAGAAGAGGCCCATCTAAAAAGTAAAATTACAAACCAGAAAATTGGTTCTGTTTAGTTCTTTTAGTTTAGTATAGTTTTAGTTTAGTTCTTTTTCTAAACTCGTAAATCTCCTTATCTCTTCCTCTCTTTGGAGAGGGGGCGGGGGGAGGGCCATCTGTCATTCTGATTGGCCAATCCGGCCAAAACCACAACACCACCTAATGTCCAAATTTCACAGCATGCGGTCAATTGCCTGAGGCATGAATCAAAGTCTAATGTCACTGTAAAGTCTGCTACCAACGGAGCACCTAGCCATGGGCAAGACAGTCTAAAACAGTAGGACATAGCTACCACAGAGTTTGAGGCATTTTGTGAGATACATATAAAGCATTTCTGTTGGTCAAAATTTTTCACACATGTCAACCCAACTGTTGACCCCCCCCAAAAATACTATTAAAATACTAGTACAAAATACTATTAAAAATACCACTAATGTCTGGCTTCTGTAGACGTATATTTGGCCCATCTCTTCCACAGATTGTTATCTCACATAAAGAAGCTGGGCATGAAGACAGCAAGCCTTAGACTACTAAAAAGGCTGCAATGGTTGAAAAGTCTGTTTGATGAAAGGCAGGACATCTGATGGTTAGCTAATGAAATACTTCCAAGGGTGAGCACGTAATTGATCATTTTTGCTGCCTAACATGTGTCATCACATTTGTTGGCTGGTGTTACTCATGTTGACTATTAATGCCCCTTCCGGATGATCATGCTGGAGCACAGGGCCTATTTCTGCTTCATCAGAAGCCAGATGAGAGCTTGTGTATGAGCGTACATGAGTTTGAACCCTGAGTGGACAGAGTGGGGTGGTTGTAGCAGAAAACATGACTATGTATTTTAGCCAGGTGGACATAATTTAGGTTATATCTCAAGCAGCCTTTAAGCAACACTGCATATGATCAGGATAGCTTTACACTAGTTAGCTTGGCTGTATTGTTGAAAGTGGAAATGCAGCAACAAGACAGAGATCAACCTCTCAGCAGAGATCAGCCACGTAATTATTCACCCAGCTTCTTTGGGTTTGTGACATTAGCAGTCAGATGAAGTGTTGTTATGTTTGGTGTCAGTTGCAGTCATTGAAGAATAAACATACTCTTAGCCAAACAGAGAATTTGCTGCTATTCTCATTGTACTCAACAGCAAAATGCCTGTTTAGTCTACTGATGACAGACTTTTGCCCCAAGGAGGATGAGTTCCCTTATCTGTGAATAGCATAATGGGAAATGCAAGTATTTCAATGGTACTGATGTTCATTACTAGAAAATGAAAACAATAAAAATAAAGTTAAAAAAAAACCTTCAGAGAGTGTTTCCATTCATTTCCATAGCGGTGACTTCAGTTTGTTTTATATACGGTAGAAACCACAAATGACTCTTGTGGTGTTCTTTCATTTGCGGGATTTTATGTTTTACAGAGGGATTGCATTGCCTGAACATATGACAATACATTGTAATGAAAGTGACAGCCTCATTTTATGAGATCTTTGCTTTTCCATTTTTGAGAGTTACAGCGAGAGAGAATTTTAATGGCTTGATCTCTTGGCATATTTTTTCCATGTGTTTGTTAAAAACATCTTGTTCCCTTCTCAGTGCCTTTGCTTCAAAGAAATTCTGTACTCTTTTACTCAAGCTGTTCTGTTTCCTTAGTTGAGGTACTTGTGTTCTGTTTATTGTACTTACTCTCTTTTTGCAATGTCATTCCTTCACACAAATAAACATATGCACACAAATAAACACAGTCTTCAAGTCCAGGGTGCTTTTGATGCTCTGAAAAAATTTACTCCCTGGAAGAGGATAATCTTTAACACAATGGCTGTCTTGCTACTCCAGTGTTCTCACGTCCTCACAGTGGTCATCAATAGAATAAGAGTTAATAAGGAAGCATTTGACATCTTTGTGAGTTTGGTGCTCCAGCTTGAGACACTCAGCTTGGTGTTGAGACTGGAGATGCACGGAATAGCTAGGAACTGCTAAAACCTGAGTTTCTTACAGAATATACCTGACGCTATGTGGAATTTACTGCACAGCATGTATTTTAGATAGCTATAATGGGAAGAGTTTGAAAAAAAACTGTCTCTCTTTATTAGGGTGATTATTTATTAGTGTGTTTTAGTGCTCACATGTATGTGAAGTGCTTCAGAGAAGACTGATATAGCTCCAACAGATTCAGTCATCTGAGGTGGGCACACAACAGTATGGCAAAACAGGAAGCTTGTGGTAAGACTCGGGTTATAGCATGTGCATGTATATTTTTGTATATATATACACACACAGAGATATGTATAGCATATACGTTTGAAAGACTCGGTGACTAAGGCAGCCTTTTCCATTGCTCCACTGCACTATTTAAAGCCTGACCTTGTATCCTTCTGCAGTGTGAATAACTCTATGAATATCTGTTGCCATCACTGTGAGTTAAGGTCACTTAGTGACACATACGATCTATCTTCAGTTTCTTATAAGTAATTATTATATTTCCACAGTATAAAAGATGTACTGTGAGGCTTGCTTCACCTGTGTTTATACAATGTTTGAAATTCTTGTATATACTAACCATTAAAATGTGAAGTATTATGCATTGCTTCATTTACAGCTCAAATGGAGATTTTCCTGACTAATGACAAAATGGAGGAAAAGACAATCATACCTATCTGAAACTTCGGAAATTTCTGTGGCAGAAACAACGGCATTTCTCTATTTGGATTTTGCTAGGACAACAAATTAATGCCTCTGTGGTAGGTCAACCCATTAAAAATAGAGTAGGATGGTGTGAAACAACGACAAAACTACCCTCCCCCTCCCCCCCCCCGTCCCCTCCTCTTCCCAGGCCCCACCTCGGTCCTTCCTTCTGATTCTTCTACAGTCCCACCTTCCTGGGCAGCAGAGGGCGACAAGGAATGGGGGTTGTGGTCTGTTCATAGCATGCTGTCTCTGTCGCTCCTTCCTCCTCGTGCTGCTCCCCTGCTCCAGTGCAGGGTCCCTCCCACGGGATACAGTCTTTCACGAACTGCTCCAATGTGGGACCTTCCCACAGGCTCCAGTACTTCATGAGCTGCTCCAGTGTGGGTCTTTTCCATGGGGTACAGTCCTTCAGGAACAGACTGCTCCAGTGTGGGTCCCACACAGGTTGCAGTTCCTGCCAGAAAACCTGCTCCTGAGTGGGTTCCTCTCCATGGACCACAGCGTCGATTTCTACTCCACAGTGGTCCTCCATGGCTGCAGAGGAACAACTTGTGCCACCATGGTTCTCACCACAGGCTGCAGGGGAATCTGTGCTCTGGCTCCTGGAGCACCTCCTCCCTCTCCTTCACTGACCTTGGTGTCTGAAGGGCTGGTTCTCTCACATTTCATAGAATCGTAGAATCTTCATGGTTGGAAAGGACCTTTGAGATCATCGAGTCCAACCAAACAACCTACAATCTCTGCCACTAGAGCATGCCCTGAAGTGCCACATCTAGATGTTTCTTAAACACCTCTAGGGATGGTGACTCAACCACCTCCCTGGGCAGGCTGTTCCAGTGCCTGACCACTCTTTCAGCAAAGTAATTCTTCCTAATATCTAACCTAAACCTCCCCTGCCGCCACTTCAGACCATTTCCTCTGGTCCTGTCATTATTCACTTGGGAGAAGAGGCCAACACCCACCTCTCTCCAACCTCCTTTCAGGTAGTTGTAGAGGGCAATGAGGTCCCCCCTCAGCCTCCTCTTCTCCAAGCTAAACATGCCTCTCCTCATATGACCTGGTCTCCAGACCCCTCACCAGCCTGGTAGCTCTCCTCTGGACACGCTCCAGCACTTCTATATCCCTCTTGTACAGAGGGGCCCAGAACTGAACACAGTACTCGAGGTGAGGCCTCACCAGTGCCGAGTACAGAGGCACGATCACTTCCCTGCTCCTGCTGGCCGCACTATTCCTGATACAAGCCAGAATGCTGTTGGCCTTCTTGGCCACCTGGGCACACTGCTGGCTCCTGTTAAGCTGGCCATCCACCAGCACCCCCAGGTCCTTTTCTGCTGGGCAGCTTTCCAGCCGCTCTTCCCCAAGCCTGTAGCATTGCTTGGGGTTGTTGTGACCGAAATGCAAGACCTGGCACTTGGCCTTATTAAACCTCATACAGTTGGCCTTGGCCCATCGATCCAGCCTGTCCAGGTCCCTCTGTAGAGCCTTCCTACCCTCAAGCAGATCAACACTCCCACCAGCAGATCAACACTCACACCATTTTTATCACTCCTCTCTCTCACAACTGGTATGCAGCATTTTTTTACCCTTTCTTGAATATGTTACTACAGGGGCACCACCAGCATCACTGATGGGCTCAACTTTGGCCAGCGGTGGGTCCATTTTGGAGTCGGCTGAAAATGCCTCTGTCCACCATGGTGGCAGCTCCTGGTGTCTTCCAACAGAAGTCACCCCTGCTTCCCCCCCAATACCAAAACCTTGTCATGTAAACCCAAGCCTCTTATTCTGAACTGGTCCTAAACATGTATCTCTGCTCTGGATACCTGTTGGCAGAGTACTAAAATTCTGTATCACAGAATGGTTATTTTAATTTTTAAAATACCCATCTTGCCTATATGGGTAAGAGCATTACAGGGAAGTAGTGGGATCATCCTGGCATAGAAAAATACTTTTTCCCTGCCTAGCAATACAGCTATTGCACTTAAAAATCTCTATATTGGACAATAATTCTCTTTTTGTAATGTGAATGGATCATTCCACATCCATAGCAATGAGAATCCTCAGTTCTACGTGTCCTGGAGTGTCACATCTTCAGACAGAAACATGCTCTTTATGGGATCTTCAGCTTAGATCTCTGCCTGAGTGTCTCCACCTTTGCTCAGATGGAGTCTGGTGCATGTTAATGACCCACATGTGACTGAAGTTCTTGAGAGGCAATATATACAGCCTGCACTTACCTTCTGGTTGCTGCTGTTAAAATGTCAGCAGGGCCCCGGCTACTGGTTTATAGCAACCTTGAGGTATGTCTGCACTTTCCTTTCTCATATCGAGGACTGCCATTACAATGCAGTTGAGCCGAGCTCCTGGAAATACAATGTAAACATCAACCTCTGTGCTGGGTTCTGAAACCTTCCCAGGAGGCTCATTCTGCAAAAAAATGGAACAGCCATTTATTATGTGCAACTGATTTTTTAGCTGTACCTAACATGCTTTCTCACTTGAGATTTATCCATGACATAATAGTGTCACCATATAATAGGAGTATCCCCGAAGGTAAGAATGCAAGAGCAGGTAATTCCTTACACTTGAAAAATTAATCTGGAGCCTTGGAAGAGTTAGGGCACTGCTGTTTTCCGGGAAATCCAGACTCCTAATACAGCCTGCAGGGTTTGTCAGGGCATTTTTGAAGTGCTGCTTAAGTTTATGTGGGTAACTTCTCTTGGACTTCCAAACTCATTGGGGTTTATGCTTATTGAAGTAGATCTTCTGCAGCAGTGCTTTTTGTGAGTGAGAGAGCAAGGTATTTCAGGATCATGAGAAAAGCAAATGGAAAATAAAATTTTCCATTTTGCTTTTTATGAAATTTTTCAGTAAACAGTAAACAATCCTCCTACAGATGATAGTAGCTTGCAGAGCTGCTCATGCCAGCTTCCTTAAAAAAAAAAAGTCTGGTTGTTGGAAACTGGAGTTTTCAAAAGAAGCAGAAGAGCTGGCCAAGGCAACAGCGAACACCTTTCCAGCTCTGCATCTCACCATGGGGATTTGTTCTTTACGTTTCAGGGGCCCATTTTCCTTCCAGCTCCCTGCAATATCCCACTGCTTTGTATGAACCTGCAGAAATGCCTTCTTTTTTCACGGGTCATAGAGGATGGTGAACCACTTGGCTCGGATGAATGAGAAACATACCCACAAGGGCCATGGTGACAGTTGTATTCTCTTGAGGTCTGATAATTTATTGACTTAGTTTGCTTTTAAAATAGTTTCTTATTGCTTCTAGCTGGAAAAAAGTAGCAAGAACAGCAACTTGTCAATTCGTATTAATCCAGTCATTGCTCTTCATGATATATACAGACTAGAAGGTAGTTGTACTAGTTTAAAAAGTCAATCCCGAACTTTGTAAATTGCTCCTTATACTTGAAATCGCCTTCTCCTCCGCTTTCCAACAAAGCTTCTATTTCCATCTTAAGTTTGGCCACAAGATGGCAATAACTTGCAGACAAAATGCTGAAACAGCCACACAGTGATTTGAAACTGTCTCCCTTCTGAGCTTTCCCTGCGCTCTCCCCCCTCCTCTTTTGTTTCAATATTTAATTGCATTTATTTCGGAATTACTAGGCAACCCACCCCCAGATGTGTAATTTAAAGGTGATGTGCTTGCAGTGAGATTTTCAGGACCTGCTCAGCAGAGCACCATCATGTGATACTGGGATAAGGTGGAGTTCAGCTTTAAGGGGGAGTCTCCAGCCTTCCTCACCAATCTTTAGGATCTCAGCTGGAGGAATACCAGAAGATCCTTCCCCTACTCCTTCTTCTCCCTCCAGCCTCCTCAGCTAGCCCCTGAGCGGATCAAAGACGGGCAGAGCAGTTGCAAGGTGAGTTTCTCCTGACGTTGCTTTCCCATGACTGTGGGTGGTTGTGTGCAGGTTAGCCTGGTGTTTGCTTGCTCTCTTAGGTGCAGATGACAAAATCCCAGGAAAGGGTAGGCTCCAGGTTGGACTTGTGAGTGGCTGGGTGAACCAGTGGCTTGGGCTGACAGCGTTTTGTGCTTCTTTTTGAAGATCTCCAATAGTTACACAGTGCATTTCCAGTCACCTCACAGCACGTTATTTCACCCTTTCTGTCTGTTGGTGCTAAACTTTTGACCAAAATCCTCCTGGAGAGTCAGAAGAGTATGTGGGGTGGGGGAGAATGTGCAATCACCTGGAGGGGTCTGCAGTGCTGTGGGCTCTCTCCACCCCATGCCAGCACCCAGGATGGGGAGGGATCTCTCTTCTGGCTTGGGAGTTGGTGGGGTAGGGGACAGGGAACAGTGCAGCTGTCCAAGTGACGCAACTTCATCCCCTCCTGATGTCTGTTCCATTTTGGCGAGGTGGGCAGGGAGGAAGAACTTCTTGTCACTTGCCAGCAGCGCTGTGTTTCTGAGCTGGTTGCCAGCCACGCTCTTAGGTTGTATCTCTGCTATGGGGAGAGGTGAGGGACCAAGAAGCAGTGGCATTTTCTGGTTTTCAGTTTGATATTTAATAAATATGCAAGAGGAGAGCTTGGCTAAAAGAGCCTGAAACCTAGACAACCTCATTGCTGGGTGCAGTTTGGTCACAGCTGGTGAGAAAACCTGCCCAATTGTCTCCTTGCAAAATATGGCCCCTTGTCCACTCTGAGCCTGACATCGTCCCGTCAAATCCCATGGCTGGGCTGCCCACCTTGTGCTGTACAAGTGAGAGTGGAGATCACGATTAAATCCAGAAGTTGCTTTTCAGGCTGGGGTGAAGTCATACTGTTGGAATTGAGGAGTCCTGACTCCCTGCATCACCCACACCACCCTTTGGGTAAAGCACCTATTTCTGGCTCTGGGTGAAGTGATGCTTCAAGAGGCCCCGGGAGGTGGGAGGTTCTTTATTGTACCCTAAAAGAGACTTTGTGGACTAGGGAGACCTGATAAATTTAGTTAGTAGGGGCAGCAGGTCTGAGAGAGAATGCTCAGGTGCATGCCTAGCTAGTTTGAAAATCAGAGTAGCCAAACCTCAGGCAGAGATGCCTTTTGTCCAGAATCACTGACGTTGACTTTGACAGTAAAATGTCACTCAGAGGCAAGCTACATCGCTTGTTGCGGTTTCATGTAACCATGTGCTGATTATAGAGCCGGAAAAAACAGCTGAGGTGAGCTTGTGATGCTGGTGAGAAGACATGGCTTTAGCATGGTCATCCTTTGGCTGACCCTCAGGAGGAGCCGGAGCTGCAAGCCCAGCCCTTGCACACTGTCTCTGCCCCAGTGAGGGGGTAGCCCCAGCTCTGTTCCCCAGCACACAGCTGGTTAAAAGGGTGTCTGCCACCAGTAACAAAGACGATTCTGCTCTGGTGACTTAGATGGCACTGAGATTCATATTGAGTATTATTTAAGAGCATGAGCCCACCCATTCAGGGTAACTTTTAATGAAGTACATTTTAGTGGGCAATGTTTTTACAGCTTTTGTGATAAGTGCCATATGGAGCTGGGTTTGAAACCCACTTGTGTGAATTTTAAGTGGCATTACTCTCATTACCATAACCTAAGGTTAAGTCAGCAATAAATTTAGCTCATGGGAGAGTGGGCAGAAAGTTCCAGATTCAGGGCAGCAGCCACTGATGGTGAGTTGGAGTAGAGGTCTGTCAGGTTATTTGATTTCTTTCTTCTTTTTTTTTTTCTTTTTTCCTCCTGAACAAATACGCCTGAGTTTTTCTTATTTTAAAATCCAAGGCCTTGCAAAGGGGTGATTATTTAGGCGTGCTTATTTGTGTTGCATGGGTAAAGAAATTTTCTGCAGTGTTTTAATTTTTGCTAATTTTTGTCTTTCATCTTATTTTGTTCTTTCTTTGCTGCACAGCCCTGCTAGATGAGATTAAGGTGTTCAGAGTTCCTGATTTGCCTTTGACTCAGTGCCAGTGCTGCTGTGGGCACTCGGCTGCTCAACATCAAGTGTATGTAATAGGTAAAAAAGAACACAGTGATTTTTGGAGAAATTTTTCCACCCCTCACATTAGTCGGATGGGGTTTCCCCCTCGCTTATGTGATGGCTGGATATAATTCCACTTAGAGTAGTTTGAGAAAGCAGTCCGTTGCAGATTAAACTTGTAACAAAGAAGGAGATGTGAAACATCAAGTAAAGGCTACGCTGGTGGAAGACCGAAATTGCTTCTCAGCTCGTTATTTCGTGTAATTCGTGCCGGCGGGAAAGGGTCGGGAAGGGGTCGCATCCCTCGCTTGCAGAGCTGCATTTTGATCCTGCCTTCTGCCTTTCTCCCCCGGGACTGCAGCCCCCGCTCCCGCCTCGGAACCTGGCATCGCCACCGCCGTCCTCCCGCGGGGCTTTCCCCGGCTGTCCCCCACCCGCGGGGGGTGCACCGGCTGGGTGGGTGACCCCCCACCCGCGGGGAGAGCGTCGGCGGGGTCGGTGACCCCTACCCGCGGGGACAGCGGCGGCTGTGTGGGTGAACCCCACCCGCGGGGGCAGCGGCGGTGCCGCGCAACCCGCCCGCCCCGCTTATCCGAGCGCGGGGCGGCTCCGCTCCCCCGCGGGACTCGTCCGCGCCGTGGCTCCGCGCCGGGGGGGCGGGCGCGGGGGTGCCGGGATGGGCGACGTGGCTGGGGGTGACCGTCCCTGCTCCTTGCCTTCTCCCCAGGTGGTGCGAGGGAGATGCGGCACCGAGGAGCGGGCTCTGCCGAGGGTCTCCTAGCGGGCTGATGGGCGCGTTTTGACCTGCGGGAGAGGTCTGGATGACAGCGGCAGCGGCGGCGGCGGCCGTGAACGTCGCCCAGCGAGTTGGAAACAAGATGAATACTTCAGTTCTCGCCCCCCTGGGAAATATTTCTGGTCACCTGAATTTTTCGGAGAAGAACTCACAGATCTTGCAGTTTGAGGATGAGGATTGCCACGTGCCTTTGGCCATGGTCTTCACTCTGGCCTTGGCTTACGGGACTGTGATAATTCTGGGAGTCTCTGGGAATCTGGCCTTGATTGTCATTATTTTAAAACAAAAGGAGATGCGTAATGTTACCAACATCCTCATTGTCAACCTGTCCTTTTCTGATCTTCTTGTGACCATCATGTGTCTTCCCTTTACCTTTGTGTATACTTTAATGGACCACTGGATTTTTGGGGAGGCCATGTGCAAATTGAATCCTTTCGTGCAATGTGCCTCAATCACCGTCTCGGTCTTTTCTTTAGTCCTAATTGCTATCGAACGCCATCAGCTGATCATCAATCCCCGTGGCTGGAGACCCAACAACAGACATGCCTACATGGGGATCGCTGCCATATGGATTTTAGCCACAGCTTCATCTTTGCCTTTCCTGATCTATCATGTGTTAACGGATGAACCCTTCAGAAACATAACATTTGATGAATATAAGGACAAATATGTGTGTTTGGACCTGTTCCCCTTGGACACTGCCAGGCTTTCTTATACCACGACACTTTTGGTGATTCAGTACTTCGGACCGCTTTGTTTTATATTTATTTGCTACTTAAAGGTAAGAGAGAATCCCCTTGCGGTATGTACTTTTTTCTGTCTGATGCTTTTTTATCCTTGCAAAGATGATGGTTGTAGGTTAAATTATCCCACATGTTTCTCTGTGTTGAATTTCCTGCAGATATACATACGATTAAAAAAAAGGAACAACATGATGGACAAGATGAGAGACAATAAGTACAGATCCTCTGAAACCAAAAGGATCAACATCATGCTGATCTCAATAGTGGTCGCATTTGCAGTTTGCTGGCTGCCTCTCACCATCTTCAATATCGTGTTTGATTGGAATCATGAAATTCTGCCTGTTGCCACCTGCAGCCACAACCTGTTGTTCCTGATTTGCCACCTCACCGCCATGATCTCTACTTGCGTGAACCCCATCTTCTATGGGTTTCTCAATAAGAACTTCCAAAGGGACCTGCAGTTTTTATTTCATTTTTGTCATTTCCGCTCCCGTGAGGAGGATTATGAGACTATAGCCATGTCCACTATGCACACGGATGTTTCAAAAACCTCTTTAAAGCAGGCAAGCCCAGTTGCATTTAAAAAAATAAGTAGCGATGATGATGACAGAATATAAAGAAGTAATAAAAATTCTACACCAAACTGCTGGAAGTGTGATCGCAGGTGAAACGTGTCCAAGGACAAGCACAATTACATAACAAGTACAAAATGGGTAATGTTTTTCTTTTTTTTTTCCCAAGGAACTTTGATTGTTGTCACTTTGAAATTATACGCTGTGCATTTTTGCCCCTCTTACTGCTTTAATGTTGGCAGCAGTTATATCTGAATCTTATTATACAACTTAGTTGGACCTGCTACTACCTATGGTTTTCATCAAATGTCTTTTTTTCTGTTTTCTTTGTACAGTTATGTGCACAAAGATATATTTATTGATTTTTTTCAAAGAAGTAGTTTTCAGGAGTGTCCCTCTAAGACCATTAGAAACAATATGAACCGCAGGGAGGCTGTCACTACAGAGGACACCCATCCCAGAAAAAAATTAGGACATTCTGATTTGAAGAGTTCTTCTTCTTCCTCTTCTTTTTTTTTTTTTTTAAATCCGGCTTTTGATTGATGTTAAAATCCTGTAAAATCAGCGTGGGCACGCAGAAAATGATTCTGTGAAACCTGTAGAATGTGTTAAATGGGGACATGCATTTGTCTCGTTCATAGAGGCAATTCAGGTTGTAATCACTTAGGTTCAAAAGCAGGATTAAGAGAGAAATTCTGTTCTCATTTACAAGAATAAAACCCTACAGTAATTCCACAGAGCACAAAAGGATAACTGATGTTTCACCACAGCAAATGAAGGCACAAATGGGCCTTCAGTCCCAACTGATTATAGCTGATTTTAATAATACAGACTTTTTAATTTAAAAAACCCAAACACCATTTTCATCTGCCATCACTGACAGGAGTTAGTGTTGCTGGGATGAAATGTACTGTCTGTCCCAAGCCTATGAACCTTGTAAATTCTCCTTGGGACCTGTGTCCAGAATCTAAAGGGAGATGGGACTGTTCACTGTCTGTATAAGGTGCAATTCCACCCTCGCAGGTGACAGTGAAAATCACGTCTGGTATGAAAAAAATAAGGTTCAGCTACCTGAGTCTTTTCATAATAATTAGCGTTGATCTATATAAATTATGTATAGCCTCATAATATTCTGTGTTCAGATGCAAGGGTATAAACCTGGATTATCTCCAAGACAATGGAAGGTTTAATCAAAATCTGCAAAATTTAAAAGGAGGATATAGATACAGTTTGGGTGTCATTGGTATGTTTAGCTTTCAAACTCACATTTTCCACAGTTGGTTGAAGTGTGGAAATGTTTGCCAAATATACACAATAGAGCTCTGTGTGTTATTGCTTAAAATATATATCCTCTAATTTCACAAAATATACATGACTAGATCCCCAGCTGAGGGAAACCTGCATAACTTGACTGCTGTAAATGAAACTACAACAATATCAGCCAGCTGAGGTTCTGTGTCATACACTGTACTTTGCTGTATAATCAATGCCTTTTCAAATAATCAGCTTTTAAAAATACAATATAGACCCTACTTTCTTTTAGCAAGGTCAATTTAAACCATTCTGGCAGAGATAAAGGGTCTTTAAAATGGATATAAATGTAAATGTAGCATAAATCGAAATCTGACCTGACATCTTTCTGAGCAAAAAGATCTCAGGTTGTGATAATGAATTTAACGTGTTCTAAATTTGACATGGATAAATGCCTAAGAAATGAAAATTATTGGGTTTGCCAGTATTTAAAAGTAAAAAACCGTGCCTTGTGCTGTCTTATAAATTGTGTAGAATATTAAAGTAGCAATGTGTTCTTGTGCATTATAATTCCATGTATTTCTCTACTGGCAGATAATTTAATTAAAAAGGAGGTTTCTGTGGTTGAGAACAGGGAGGGAATATAGAAAATGAATTATAAGACAGAACTTTCTTTCAGAGCTTTGCCCTTTTTTTATTTTATGAGATTTCTCTTTCTTTTGTGGTTCTCTATGGAGTGTGTTGTTAATACTTTGACAAGAGTCTCCTGAAATTATTCCCCTGTCACTTTACAATAATTTCATATGCGAAGAGATGTGTATTTTCACAAAGAGATACAACGTAGAAACCCAGCCACGTTTTTCTATTAAGAATGTCACAGTAGGCTTTTCCCATTAGAAAGGAAATCACAGAAAATTTTATGGTTTTTCCCATTTTTGAAAAAAGCACTTTCTTCCAATCCAGTGGAAGAAGAAAACAGAATTATTTGAGAAAGTTTCCAGTTAGTTTGCTGGAAATTTTTGATCAGGCTGAATTAGGTATTTATACAGAGTAGGTATTGGAGCAACTTTAGAGGAACCTGCCGGTGGACAGAGACCTAAACCTGTATGTCCTAAGATTCAGAGGTCTCCAGTGGGATAGCAACATAATTCCTCCTGTGTCAACCTTTCTCCTGCTTGAGGTACAGTCTCAAATCATACAGCCCATCTGATACCGCCTCATACTGTCTCCTGAGAATGCCTGTCAGGTGTTTTTTGCCTACCAAAGTTGAAGTGTAGGCAGGAACGTTCCTTCGACTCCTAGGAGCCACTGTTGTCCTAGGATCAGGCTTCTCTTACATGTTTCCTCACTTCCCTGCAAGAAGCCTTTCTGAGCCTTTGCTAAGGACGCAGGCTAGCACATCATCGTGCGAATAGCACAGGGGATGCTGCCTGAAATGACAGTGGAAAATGAATACAGTGTAAAGAGCGTTCATCACAGAAATGCATTTGGAGAATTTCAGAAGCAAAATCGTTGCTCTTCTGAAGAATTTGTTATGAGGACAAAGATAAAAGTAGTCTCTCTGAGGTGCTGACCTGCCATCTGCAGGGCGTAGATGACATCTCCCAAGAGCAGTATTTTTGTCTTTGGTTTCATGACTTGACTCTGGAGTCCTCAAAAGCCACTGGAGACTTTCCCCTCCTGACACCTGGCTATGACACTAATCCTTTTTTCACTTTCAGAGCTCCAGCATGGTTTCTTATCCTCTATATGCTAAATTTCTTTACAGGGTAAGCTGTTGGATTTCATGTTTCTCTATCATTTCTCAGTCATTCTGGCTTGATATTTGTTCCTCCTATGTGCTGTTTTGTCCAACTCTCCACACTTCAGCCCATGCCGATTCCTATCTCAAAAGCCTGAAGATCCCTCTTATTCTTTCAGATTGGCAGAAAAGTTTTACTGACAGAAAAACAGAACATTAGGGGATCTATAACGTATCTTACTATTTATGTGCAATACATTTCATGTCAAATCTACAGCCTTAAATGACAAATATAACTATTTAATAAACATTAATATCTGCTTCATTTGTCAGTTATTTTATCATCTTAAACTTCACTTTTATCCACCACAGACATTTAAAGCTTCTGCATAATCTAAATACACCAGCATATTTGTATGTCATCTTAATAAACAATTCTGTATTCCCATATTGCTTTTTTCAACATATCTCTTGATTGTATCGTTGTCACTACGTACGGTAGTCCACAACTTTCACATCTTCATAAAAAAAGGATAACAATGAAGGAGGCAATTAATTGACATTAATATTCCATTTTGGTAGGCTAAGAAAAAGATAGATATTTAAAAAAAATAAACATCAAACCTGTTTTTCCACCTTATAAAAAAAATCAGATTTAAACCAGGAAAAGGAATTAACATGGCTGGACCCCCCCAGGCTGCTTGAGCTGATGCTGACTGCATCTCATCACTGACGAAGGTGTGAAGGGATAAGGGTTCATATATTCTGGCTCTGCTGTCTTGCAGTACAGTACCAGCTATTATTAATGGATCCTAAAAGCAAAATTTGATACTGATTCATATTCAGACTGTAAATCAGCATATGTTTAAATCCAGGACTGTTCATCACATTCTGATTCTGACCTCAGGAAAATGTTTTTGAGATCAATGAAAATGGAGAATTTGCTTAAAGTTAATAATTTGCCTAGGCACTCTACTGGATAAAAGTGCACTCCTGACTGGCAGCTCACACTCTTTCCTAAAAATCAGATTTTGGATTTCAACTTGTTATGGAAATGACATGTAGTTTTTCTCTGGATTTTTCTCTGGATTTTCTCTGGATTCCAGTGCCTGACAACGCTTCAGTTTAAGGCTTTGCTTCCTAATTCCTCAGATCAAAGAATTTCCCAAACTGGTGCATAGAGAATAAAGACAATAAGGAAACTTTTTTTTTCTGTTCTTATTTTTAAAGCATGTATAACAGTAGGAAACATGATCCTAAATAACACCTCTGTCTGCCACAGATTAAATTAATTCAGCTGAATAGAAAGAGTGGAGAAGTAATAATTATAACCAAATGATAAGTTTTGTTGACCTCCATTTCTGAACTGAAGGATATATACAACTCTCTATTCTACCATGTCCTTTTCACTCCTGTGTTATTTAATATGCGGTATCTGCCTCCCTGAGTCATTACTAAATACCCAAGTCATTACTAAGGTTGATGTGAAAGAAAATTCTTTTCTGCTGTCCGTGTTTTGCAGAATTTAAAACGTTTGAGGATTACATGTAAGAGGAAAAAATATAACTAGCTTTAGTCTCTTTACACTTTAATTTACCTGTGGCCAGAAATAACTTCTGTTCAGTATTTCTCCCCATGCAAGAGAGTGTTAATCGTCCAATTTCAAAGATTAAGGAGAGCATTCACAAAGACTAACTTCAGCTGGAGGATGGCAGTTTTCCTAGTCTCCTCCAGTGGCAACCCAAGGCCACTCACACCTGCTCTACTTTAGGTGCTGCGCACCTACCAAAATGTCTTTCTCTCCCTTATCTATAAAGGCTGCTAAGGGACGGCCAGCTGCCAGAGCCACCAATAGGTCTAGTGACTACTGCCTCCCTTCCTCCGGCCTCCACGGTGTCTCTGCTGTCATTTCATACTTCGTACCCTTGGCAGCTGGTTTCTGAGGAAGCGACAGGAATTTGTACTCTGATTTTGTAAAGTGCCCGAACACATGGTAAAATTCAGCTCTATTCAGGACAGTGCTTTAAGCATGTGCTCAGCTTTAAATAGTTTCTTCCATTAAAATTCTCTTCCGGCAAGTTTCTGGCAGGCAAGTTTCTCAGAATGTGCACTCCATATAAGAATATAATTGCAGCAAAACTGACAGTACACTCTGCCTCATGTTTTCCAAAGATCTGCGTTGATGATCTGGTTATCTGACATAAATAAGGCTTGGTTGCAAGAGATTTGCACCAGGTGCAAACGTTTTTGAGACTGCTGCACAAAGGAGACTCTGCACGGTTAACTAACTTGCCACAAGTTATGCAAAATTTCAGATATACAGATATACAGAGAATTTGGAAAAGAGCAAAAAAGCAGAAGATCTAGATGAAGTCTTGATGCATTCTGTCAGATATGCGCAAAAAGACTCGAAGGGAGACTCAGACATTTATTTATTTTTGGGGACAACAGACTGATACACAAATGATTTTTTGGGCAAAGTGGTGGTCAAAAATGATGTGTGATTAACAGGTTCTCTGCTCCTGTTTTCAGAAAAGGAATATGGAACTATATAAATTACTCTGAAAATGTATTTTAAAATTTTTCACCTTAGTTTAATCTAGATCTCTTTTTGAGATGAAGGAAACAAAATGTTTTTGGCACAATTGAAGAATAACAGCTTTTCATCGCAGCCACCCACTGCACATGAGTCCATTTGTTTTCACTTCTGCACAACATGGAGAACGTTTGTTTATGGCAGGAGAAGCAACGTGATCAAGAAAGCTCTCCTTGTCTTTCTTGGTTTGTGTTCACACTGATACTGTGTTGCTGTTTTTCACTTTGCAATCTTCCCCCTCCCCCCCAAGCTATGACATTTGTATTATGCTATTTATATTGTTTCTTAATAAAAGCTCTCTGTGAAAAGATGTTCTTGAAAGATCCTTATTCAATGTGTGCTTAAACATATGGCTGGAAGGCCATACAGGATTTTAAGAAATGTGACTGGCAATGTGATGATATTTCAGGGGGTAGACAAGTAGAAAATATATTTGTTGCATGCTGTTATTCAGCCCTTGTCATTTAAAGCTTTCATTATAATTTTAATTCATGTAATCTACATATCAGCTAAGTCTATGTATCTAGTGTTTTCTCTTGGTGACCAGCCTCCAGAGGCATCCAGTTAGTAGGAGACACTGGGTAACACAGCTTGTTTCCTTACCTATGGCCTTCATGATTGCCTATAAGCTTCTCATTGTTTGTAATACACTTCAAGATATATATGCAAAGTGTTCACTTCTTTTTGTTTAAGACTAGTAAATGTTGTACATTTAGGAGATTTAATAGATAGGACTGGAATATCTTTTCTAATGTTTTCCATTATTATTATGACCCAAACATTTGAGGTTCTTCAATTAAGCCTTGATTTATTATAATTTTGGGTACAGGGCTAGTCCCTTGGATGTCAGCTACCATGTTTATGTGCTTATAATTAGCCAGGTGCTAAAGTAAGAGCCTTAAAACCTGACCTAAACCACTGCAAGGTTAACGGAAAGCCTCCCATTGACTTCAGTGAACTTTGGCTAAGGTCCTTGTTTCAAACGACACCAAGGTGCGACACATGTCTGACTATCTGTTTCCTAGAGAGGGCAGCAGGTCATAAAAAGTGACATTTCTCTATATGTATGGACTCCACAGAGACACAACTCCACAGTCGTCCATGTCACTCTGAGGGACATACCAAAAAATCATCTTCAGCTGGTACTTACAGTAAGGTTATTAGGTTCTTGTGTGAGTTTTACTCTGATGCATTTTCTTGACATAGTTACAAGTTAAATGTATTTGCCAAGCTGCCTGGCTTACTGATTTAAACGAATTTGCTTCACAGAAAATTGAAGAGGGCACTAGCAATTCTGAAGGTAGTTTTGGCTCTTGACAAGTATACATATTTATAGGTTTCCACTGCTTAAAGTGTAGGGTTTGTTTATTATTATTATTATTACTGCTGCTTTTTTCACTTTGTCAAAAAAAAAAAAAAAAAAGAAAAAAAGATCACTAACTCCTAGACAGCATAGTTTACATTTAAAATTCACTCCAGGCAGTAAGAAATCTCAGCCTTCAGCGGGAGCTGTGGATTTACCTGGTAATGGTGCTCCTACAGCAGTAATATCAGCAATCATAAATAAAACAACTGCAAATAGTTGCTTAGAAAAGGCTACCTTCAGAATTAGGTATTAGGTAGAGGCACCTTTAAGTTAACATATAGAAACTTGAATTAAAATACTAATGTTTTTGTGGTGGAAATTATGCATTCAAATAACCCAGTCACTTCATGAAATTATAAAGCCTGAGCCTGGTCTCACTCATATTAGTCCAATGCTGCAGTAACACCTCTGACATTGTTCAGAAGATTACGGTGCAGATGTGGCAGGTAAGTGAGATCAGCCTGTGGAGGCTGTCAGACTGGTGTTTTAGGCCCATAGATTTTATATTACCTAGGATCAGGATAGGATACTGAATATTTAACCCTGCTGTGTTAAGAAAATTATGTAACTTGGCTGCCTGTTCTCCCTTCCTTTCCTTGTCTTTTGAATTCCTTGATAATTTTCACTCAGACCTGACGGATTCACCAAATCATTATTGGATAAGCGGAGTACCTGTTTGTTAAATAAGTTTGTTCTTTAAAGCAGGATATACATGTTAGAGGTGTTAACATCAAGTATTACATGCTACATGGTAAAATATAGATATATATGTTTAATATCACTTAAAGTAGCATTTTAAAATGCTGACTTCAGGTGAGTTTTATATATTTATAAAAAAGCCTTTAGCAGTTCTTATCTTCAGGGCATGTTTCTGGAAGGAACAAACCAAGCTGCAGCGATTATGCAGCTGTGCTGGCTGTGCAGCTGGTCTGCTTGGGAGAGATGGGATGCACCTCACTACGTGAGACAAAGGTATCTTTGCCAGCAGGATGGCTGACCTGGTAAGAAGGGCTTTAAACTGGGAGCGATGCAGGATGAAGGGTATTACCAGCAACCGGTGAAAGAGTGATGGACAGGGCTGAAAAGCAAAGGGCTGGGGTGGTGTGAATGAAGACAAAGACAAACCCAACAAACCAGAGTTTAAATAAGGTCACCTCAAGCATTTCCAGGTAAGCAAGGAAGTGCCTACAAGGCAGCGTTATGGGAATAATCCCCAGACCCTTTTTGGGAAATGGTCATGCTGGAGTGCCTTTCTGAAGTGCCTGTACACTAATGTGTGCAAAGTGTAAGTAGAGATCTGTGTGCAGTTGCACAGCTATGGTCTTGCTGGGATCATGGAGAAGTGGTGGGATGATTCCCATGACTGGAGTATTGCAATGAAGAGATATAGCCTCTTTAGGAATGACAGGGTAGGAGGATGAGGAGGGGGAGTTGCCCTTTATGTGAGAGAGCAGTTGGAGTGCATGGAGCTCTTCTGAAGGTGGATGAGGAACCAATTGAGAAGTTCTGGGTGAGAATTAAAGAGCAAATGATATGGGTGACACCTCATGGTGATTGAACAACTAGTCCTGGAAACCATTTTCAGGCTCATGAAGGACAGAAAGGTGATCAGGAGAGGTCAGTGAAGGTTCTCAAAGTCATGCTTAAGCAACCAGCTAATGTTTTATGATGAAGGTTATCTTACCAAGCCATCTACTGGCTTGGTAGATGAGGTGAGAGCAGTGGATATTGTCTACCTTGACTTCAGTAAGGCTGTTGACACTGTCTCCCATAATGTGCTTATACAGAAGCTGATGAAGTATGGGCTGGATACGTAGGCAGTGAGGTGGATTGAAAACTGTCTGAATGGTCAGGCCCAGAGCGTGGTGATCAGTGGCTCTTTTCAGGTGGTGCCCAGTGACAGGACCAGAGGCAATGGGCCTGAAACACAGGAGGTTCCCTCTGAACATTAGGAAACACTTTTTTACAGTGAGGGTGATTGAGCACTGGCACAGGTTGCCCAGAGAGATTGTGCAGTCTCTCTTCTTGGAGATGTTCAAAACCCTCTGGACATGGTCTTGGGCAAGTGGCTGTAGGCAGCCCTGTTTGATCAGGGCAATTGGACCAGATGACTTCCAGAGGTGACTTCCAACCTCAACCATTCTGTGATTCTGTGAACTACAGCATCAGAAATTTATCCACAGAATAGACATGATTCTGTCTTCAAGTAAAGGTTTAAGAAAAGCTGGTTTTATCTCCAAGCTACAAATTATTGTGTGTTTCTAAAACTTACCCCTTGGCAATCGTATTTACTATGCTGTAGTTACTGTTACCTTTCCATTTATTTTACTCCAGTGTTGTAACACTACCAGAGAAAATGCTCTCAAATGCCAATTCTTTAGGCATCTTGAAAAATACAATCTGATTTCACTAATCTCTTAAATGACATTGGACTCTCAAAAAGCCTTTTTACTTATTTTGTAAACATTTCAATGCTAACACATTATATGATATATCGCTTTTACTAAACCGTCAAGCAAGATCCAAGCAACCTTCATACAGAAGTATTGCCACTTACTTCACTCTGATTTCCGAATTTGGTATAACAAACTCTTAGATAGATCTGTTAAACTATATTTGATTTATACACACAGTGTTAGAAAAACACTGAATATAAGAATAACTTGGTACAGTTGTACTCTTACAAGTTTTGTGAAAACTAGGGGCTATGCCGGTAAAAGCATTTTTATCAATGCCTGAGTAAGGAAAAGAATAGAAAACTCACTCTTGCCTGCTGTATTTGGCAGCAGCCACCTGGCCAGCATTATCCAGGCAATGAGTATGCCCTGATGCCTGAGCCAGGCAGAGCAACACGGGAAGGAGGACCACGGGACAACTTAATGCAGGAGTGTTGTGGTAATGCAGTGTTAGTCTGCATGGGAATATGAGGGGAGAGACGAGGCAAATTTGGTGGGCTGAGGAGCAGGTATGGGGCATAGAGACATAGCATACAAATCTTATTAATTTTGTTATTTAGAATAATCTGTGGTAGGAAACGTATGATAATTAACAGTTTCTAGGCCAAGCTGTGGTGCATGCCAAAGTTTCTGGGTTTGGTCATTTTTATTTATTTTTTTAATAAAACTCGCAATTATTTGAAAAGTAAAATCCAGTTTAGCATGGTCCCTATGTTAGAGAGACAACTTGGCAGTGAAGGTGCTGGCAGTACAAATTATTCTTTTGCAACTCTAAAGCCAGATGAATTTGAAAGAGTTCTGATTGCTCTAATATACTTTGCTTACTTGGTATAATATATATTTTTTAAAAAGCTACAGATGAAGGAGTGTTTCTGATGAATATATATGCAATACTACCAGCTGCATAATAAAGACACAAGTGTTATTCATACATTTTTACTAAAAATTTGTGCTAGCCCTGTCACGCTGGATACTGCCATTTGATTTCTCACATGGTTTTCTTAGAAATGCGTCAGTGTTTGTACAATGACTATGATTGCAGCTAGGCAAAAAAAAAAAGAGCCAAACAAAAAGTCTCTGCTCAGAAGGTATATTTTTACATGATTTCCTCAACCCTCACCCCTCTCCATCAAACACCTTACCAACTTGTGTTTTTAGTCCAGGGCAGCAGAGAGAGAGTTCTGATGATTTCAGAAACCTCACCGAAGGCCTCTACCCACACTGATCCAATCTGAAATCTATGCTGATTTCTCAGTGCTCTCTGAAAGAGGATGTCTGCTAGCAGGAGTATTTAATTAGATCTCAAACTACTCTGTTACTGTGCACTAGTAGTTAGCCAAAAGAGCAGATAGGACTGCTTTAATTAGACAGAAACTGAGATAAACATATTCTTTGTGCAATGCTTATTTAGAAACATCTTAATAATAGTATTGTTTCCAGAACAACAGGAAACTTACTGTAAGTCAAGTTCCAAGTAAGCCTGGGTTTAAGAAGCTGTGTCTCTGTTTCCTTTCAGTGTTGCGTTTGCAACTCTTTACACCGACCTTCTATATTCCCATTGCAAGCAGCCAATATTGCAGTCACAGAAATAATGATCACACAGACCTCTTGTAGGTATGGTTCAGGATTAAGCAATCCCTCTACCCACCTTCCACTCTTCCCACGCCTACACATTGCAATCACTTGTCACACTGAAGGGTAAACTAAGCTGCAGCATAGATCCGGTTTAATAACAATAAACCTAAGAATAAAGAAGGGATTTGTATGAGGGAATTGGTCCAATTTGTCACCTGGTTACACAAACGCTCGTTCTGGTGTGAAGGGCAGAGGTTAATGGGAGGAGTGAGTGAATGACTTGGGATGGGAATGCACAGTGTTCAGGCTGGCATGGCCACATAAAGATGCTAGTCAAACTGTGCCCTAAAGCTGTCGTAAGGAAAATACTTATTAATCCTTCAGTGTTGGCTCTGACTTGCTATGAGGTCTACTATTTTGGGTGGCCACTATCATGTGAACAGATTTTTTTGCCAAGCAGAAAGAGCTGATTGGACCTTGTCTAGAGCCTGAAGTGCTTACTGCTTTAAATGAATCTGTGCTTGTCTTTTGATTTAAGCTTTGTGTGCTGACAACCATTATTGCCTTTCCATATAGAACCACCTTTCATGCATGCCATACTGCAGAAGCCGTTAGCTCTGTTCCAAGAACGTAATAATCACGGAAGTATGTATTTTCTAGTAAACTCTACAACCATGTGCAGAGATCCACGATGTGGGCCTCTGGATTGCAAATGCTGGTATTTCTGTGATTTTTTTTTCTTCACCTGGAAACTAAAAAAAACCCAGATTGCTGCCGGGCAACATCCAACGAGTAAAGAAAGAGTTATGCCCTTGAGTCTGCAGAGCTGTATTCAGTATAATGCAGTGGTCAAGATTCTGTCTGAGGAATAGGCTAAGCAATGTTATCAGCCTTGATAGTTAAGCCTTCTCCAAATATATTCACGTATGCAAGTAGGTTCAAACTGTTTTGCCTAAATCAGCGTGGGATACTTTTACCAGCAATTACTGTGTTGAACCACTGTGAACTCCAATTTTCAGCTCACTTTCAAAGTTCTAACTTAGACGGAATTGCCTTGATTTAGCTAAGCTTGACCTATGAAATCATAGATGAGTCAGCCTGTCTCCCTTGTAAAGTGCTCAGAGACTATGATATGTGATACAAATAAAATGAGAGAGCCTATTTCCAAGTGTGAATTTAATTACTATGTTCACTGAGGCTGGTTTGTATCACATATTTAAGTTTGAACAGCAGAATGTTCTTGAAATAAATAAATAAAAACTAACATCTGAAATGTGAAATTGTTTTAACTGAGTTTCAGATATAGATGTGCACATTACATTAATACCCAGTGCTGGGATCTTTTCACTGACTGTATTAGCAAATAATTGTGGGGGCACATATCTGGATCACACATTACAACTTTTGCATGTAAATATGTAATAAATGCATACAAATTCATCGTTAGATGGATTGGAAAGATTGCTTTGTATGGAAAGGGAGTGACTGAAATAAAAATCTAGATGTTTTTAGAATACTGTTACTTCTTGACTTGTCAGAAGTTTTACAGTAAAATAGAACTTGGTTTTGACACAGAGCATTCTGTCATGTACTTGAAAATACATTTCTAAAAAGAACTCATGATAGCCTGGTATTTTGACTAACGTCCTTTTTCTCAGTAAGTTCTTGCTCATAAGATGGATATAAAATCTAAGAGATCAAAATGGAGTTCCTCTCTGAGTTCAGTATGAGTTTTGCCAGAGGAAAGCGTAGTAGGAGTTGCTGATTTTGCTTTATGTCGCGTGCCTATTGGTATTGTGCTAACACTGGCATACTCCCACGTGTTCTTTTCTGCTGTGGAGTTTGTTCCATCATTTTCCTTCTGTTCTGTTCCTCTTTTAAAAATACTTTCCTTTTTCTGCCCAGCCCTTCAAGTGATCTTACTAGCTCTCTCTCAACATACAAAGAATTTGATGGCCAGTTTTCTAAAATTTAAGATAGAATTTACAATGGTCACGAAAGATAACTGTGTGTGATTTATACAATGTATGAAATAAACCCAGCAACATATTAGCATAACTTTTTAAGAGAAGAAATTGATCATTATTTTCCAGAAGGAATTTAGCTTTTTGAGGTATCAGAGCTTTGGGTTCTTTGCTCTTATTTTATTCTTTCTTTATTTAACAGTACTTAGAGTATCTACAGGGTCCATTTAATTTTTTTTACTGTTGTTAGCACGAATACTGGGAAAGTAAACCCAGAAACACTAAAGGCTTAATTTTCAGGCACAAAAAAGACTTAGATACCTAACTCTCATTAAAAGGCAGCATCTTATGTATTTGAAATTCTTTTTGCTACATAGGCATAGTAGTGATGAAGATAAAGAAGCAGAAAATAACCTGTCCAATACCATTAGAAAAGGTCTCAGAACTCATGTTTATCCCTGTTAGTCTCTAGCCTTGCATTATTCTGACTACTGTAGTTGTGATCGCTTAATGGAGGCCAATGACCAAAATGCCATACATGGGATAATCATCCAGCTTCGTTTAGCCAAGATCTTCCCTGTATTTGTTGCATTCGTATTAACATGTGGCATACCCACACTGTCATAGAATCATAGAATCATTTTGGTTGGAAGAGACCTTTAAGACCATCACGTCCAGCCATTAACATAGTCCTGCCAAGTTACCACTAAACCATGTCCCTCAGCACCACATCTACACAGCTTTTAGATACCTCCCTCCAGGGATGGTGACTCAACCTCTTCCTCCTTCCCAACCAACTCAACCTGGGCAGCCTGTTCCAATCCTTGACAACCCTTTCGGTGAAGGATTTTTTCCTAATATCCAATCTAAACCTCCCCTGACACAACTTGCGGCCATTTCCTTTTGTGATATCTCTTGCTATTTGGGAGAAGAGACCAACCCCCACCTCTCTACAACCTCCTTTCAGGTAGTTGTGGAGAGCAATAAGGTCTCCCCTCAGCTTCCTTTTCTCCAGGCTAAACAAACCCACTTCCCTCAGCCACTCCTCAACAGACTTGTGCTCTAGACCCCTCACCAGCTTTGTTGCCCTTCTTTGGACTCGCTCCAGTACTTCAACATCCCCCCTGTAGTGTGGGACCGAAAACTGAACACAGTATTCAAAGTTCAGCCTCACCTGTGCTGAGTACAGGGGCGACGATCACTGCTCTAGTCCTGCTGGCCACACTATTTCTGATACAAGCCAGGACGCTGTTGGCCTTCTTGGCCACCCAGGCACACTGCTGGCTCATATGCAGCTGGCTGTTGACCAATATCCCCAGGTTCTTTTCCGCTGGGCAGTTCTCCAGCCACTCTTCCCCCAGCCTGTAGTGCTGCGTGGGGTTGTTGTGACTCAAGTGCAGGACCCACCCGTCCAGTTATGAGCATGGAGTTGTACAGTAAAATAAGCCAGCATGAATTGCAGTCACACCTTCAGTTTCTTAATCAGATCACTAAAAGCCTTGTTTAGGTGCCATGTATGTCTGTAGAAGCATAAAACCTTTTGAGATCTCAAAATGGTATTGCTTGTCTGGTGAGAGATGCGGTGGTGTTCACCTCCAGCACTGTACCTTACCTGTCTTTGGGAAAGTCCCATTTGTGCTGCAAATATGTTTCAGATAATTTAGGTAACAGCTGCTACATTTGTCTTTTGTAACTTGGGGGAAACAGATAACCAGCCTACAAACCCTGTCAATACACAAAACAGCTGAGCCATTTCTGTACCCATGCTGTCTGTTCCGCACTGTCCCCTCCCCCAAAATGCTTCAAATAATAGAAATAAAACCTCCTTTACATTTCAGATATGGTAACCTGAGGTAGGGTCAGCACATTTCCCATCACTAGCCATTCATATCAACATCTTACGTTTTTCCCTACTGATCCCCTCTGGCAGCTTTCTGGAATTGCTGTGAATTTATAATTTGTGATTCTGGGAATTTTAAATGTAATAATAGGTTATATTTGATTTACTCAGTATTAAATATCAAGGCCCTGCTGTGGAGCCTACAAAAGTCCACAAACTTCATTGCAATGAGACATGCATTCTTTACCTTGTTGAACATTAATGTTGTTGCTGCATATGAGCTGTGCTCCATGACTCATCCCACATTTTTTTGTGTCACAGAATCACAGAATGGTAGGGTTGGACGGGCGCTGGAGATCATCTAGTCCAACCCCCCTGCCAGAGCAGGGTCACCTAGAGCAGGTTGCACAGGAACACGTCCAGGTGGGTTTTGAATGTCTCCAGAGTTGGAGACTCCACCACCTCTCTGGGCAGCCCGTTCCAGTGCTCTGCCACCCTCAAAGTAAAGAAGTTCCTCCTCACGTTTAGGTGGAACTTCCTATGCTCAAGTTTGTGCCCGTTACCTCTTGTCCTGTCACTGGGCACCACTGAAGAGAGCCTGGTCCCATCCTCCTGACACCCACCCTTTAAGTATTTATAAGTGTTGATAAGGTCCCCCCTCAGCCATCTTTTTTCCAGACTGAAGAGACACAAATCCCTCAGCCTTTCCTCATAAGAGAGGTGTTCCAGTCTCCTAATCATCTTGGTAGCTCTCTGCTGCACCCTCTCCAGCAGTTCCCTGTCCCTCTTGAACCGGGGAGCCCAGAACTGGACACAGTACTCCAGGTGCGGCCTCACCAAGGCAGAGTAGAGGGGGAGGGTGACCTGCCTTGACCTGCTGGCCACACTCTGCTTGATGCACCCCAGGATGCCATTGGCCTTCTTGGCCACAAGGGCACATTGCTGGCTCATGGTCATCCCATTGTCCACCAGGACTCCCAGGTCTCTTTCAGCTGAGCTGCTCTCTAGCAGGTCAGCACGCAACCTGTACTGGTGCATGAGGTTGTTCCTCCCCAGGTGCAGCACCCTACACTTGCCCTTATTGAATTTCATAAGGTTCCTCTCCGCCCAACTCTCTAGCCTGTCCAGGTCTCTCTGTATGGCAGCACAGCCTTCTGCTGTGTCAGCCGCCCACCCCAGCTTTGTGTCATCATCCTGTGATGTGTCCTGATAATTTGAATCAGGAAACCTGCTCACAACTTTTTTACTCCCTTTCAATGACAATAAGGGCATGGCCTAGGACATGGCCAGGCAGATTCCTGGATTCAGGGTTTTGGAAGAAATTTTGGGTTGCCCTCCTCTAGACAAAACTGGAAAGGATTAATCCTCTGGGAAAGATAAGAGATAATTCTTTCTGCTGTAAAAACTGCTGAAAAGACTAGCTTTTTACTGTTTCTCATAGTTTTTATTATCTTGCATATTTTTTTTTTATTTTTTATTTTTAGTGAATGGCCTAGTCATCATTGTAAGTGAATGTATTCCCAGAGCGCTGCTAGTAGCCATGTTGGCAGGATACTGTTCTTGAGTTAATCATCTCAGCTTGGTTAGAAACAGTTCAAAATTGTCTGAGATTAGGCACCGTGATATTTATGCATATGTTTCTATGTTGCAGCACTAACAACACCCACATTACGGAATCACGGAATCACAGAATTTTTCAGAGTTGGAAGGGACCTCTAGAGATCATCTAGAGGTGCTAAAGCAGGATTGCCTAGAGCACATTACTCAGGACTGCATCCAGATGGGTCTTGAAAGTCTCCAGAGAAGGGGACTCCACAACCTCTCTGGGCAGCCTGTTCCAGTGCTCTGTCACCCTCACCATAAAGAAGTTAGATATCTTAAAGTTAGCGTGAATAATTCCAAGCAACCTGTAACATAAGACATAAGCTAATATTCTTAATATTGTGAAGACAAAAGAAACCATTGTAGTGAGTACTGGATAACACAAGCAGTTTTCTTACAGCCTAGTAAGTAAATGTAATAGCAGCTCTGAAATCTTGCCAACCTGTCTGCTAGTTCTTGAAGTAGTGCAGGTGGTACAATTTGAGAAGCGAGCCTTCCAAATGTGATGGAGGTAACAGGGGACAACTGTAAGTGTCAAGATGGGAGCTCTCTCCATACATAGGTGATTTATGCTGTCTTGATCTAATGGACAGAAGAGCTCTCCAAGGGACAGGCTATCCATACAGACAGACTGCCTTTGACACAATATCTCTTTTAGCAGAGTTTTCTTCATGAACCTGGAGCTTACAAAGTTTTGTAGTTGGAAGAAATACTTCTATATCCAAGTAGAATGAATAAGCTCAATCTATCAGGGTAAGCACTGAACCAATAAAGTTCCATTATGACAATTCTATGCAAAATAAGGCAAAAAATCAAAAGACAAAGAAGGTGGCTTTCAATAAGAAACTGATAGAAGAATGAGAATTAGAAGAAAAGTAGCTTTGGTAACAAACTTTCTGATTTCATGCCAATGTCCTTTTTGACTATGGGTTAGAAAGAGAAGCAACGTTTGCAGCCGTCTCCCTGCAGGCACCAGATTGCTAATAGAGGCAACAGAGCTTGCAAATCCTTTGGTAAAGATCCAGTGTGGTGAATGGATGAGGAAAATGTGTAATAGCTTCATTGGACGCTGAAATTGGTATTGAAATAATAACAGATTTTTTTTTTTTTCAGGATCAAACAGAAAAACATCAGGGAAATACATGGTTTGGACTGTGTCAGAATTCCAGTTTGGGATTTTATTCAACAAAAAAACAAAATGAAAATATTTTTATATTGTTCAGGGTTATTCAACCTTTTAAAACATGTTTTTCTCTTAATCTTGATAAAATTTTAATGAAAAATGCTGTTATGAAACAAGAAAATTACATTCTATTTTTAAATGTTCAAAATGAGCTGGTTTGGTTTTTTTCAAATAAAACACTTTATTTTAATAAGACCATGAAGCACTAAGAGGCATTTAAAATCCTCTCCTCTCCCCCCAAAAAACCCCATATTTGTTGAATGAAGCCAACATTCTTGTTGTATATCTTGTGAATAACATTGTTCCAAATAAATGAAATTTTTTCTGGTTTTGTTTCTTTGTAAAGATGCACTGATAGCACTAATCCAGTTCTTATCCACTCTCATAACATCTTAGATGTTACATGTAATTTCACAATAAATTACAAACCTTTTAGTGTAAATGAAAACCATTTTTTCTTCTTTCATAATTTTTCTTCATGAATTATCCTGCATTCCATGTTTGTGGGTGCTAAAATATTATTATTTTATTATAGAAATTGTTTGTGAAATATAAAAATTTAAATAGCTGGGTATCCTATTGGCATCCAATATCATCTGAATACTGGCATGGGACTACATAGTCCTGTTATGACCATTCTATGCAGAATTGGGCAGGAGAATTAGAAAAGGATACAGAATGGCTGTACTGTAACTTTTCACCTCACCTTCCTAAAGAAGTAGTAACTCAAGAAAAAACCAGCATAACCAGAGGCAGTACTAAGGAAAAATAGTAGAGAAGCTTGGGAGCATGACTTTTAGACGATGTTCATCTTAGAATCTGTAATAATGCTTGTTGCTTTAAAAAGTAAGTTGCAAATTGCCTAAAGTCAATATGGCCTCAGAAAAGCAGAAAAAAAATGTGATATATCTTCATTTTTCAAATGTTTCTTGAAATCTTTTTTAAAAAATAAGATGAAACCTAGAGAAAGTAATGAATCCCTCGCAAATGACAGTTCTCTTTTCAGTAAGCTAACTCCTATCTTCATATGTTTTTCCACAGTAATTCTCACCACACATGCAATTCACACTCTTTTCTGTGAATTTTCCATAAAAAACAAAGTACAGTACCTACTGTACTTATTCTGTGGTACTATGTATTAGAATGTTTATAGCAGGAAGAATAAGCTGAGAGATGTGTGGGCGATGGCTTTGTTATTGTAGAAAGACTAAGCTTGAGAAATAAGCTCTAGTCACTATGGCAATGAACTTAAACATACCATGTGCCATTGTAAGGTTTTTAAAATTCCATTTTTCTTTCTTTCTTTTTTTAAAAAATGTAACATACAAACAATGAAGGAACAAGTGAGTGTTGATTTACAGCACAATTCTGCAAACCACATCAAGCTTAATGCACAGATCCTGTGGTGCTGGAAAATGACGAAAAACTGAGACAGAAGGTGCAAGAGGGAAAAAGAGAAGAGAGGAAGAAAAGAGAGAGAATACCTGCATAATACTTTATCAGCCTTGCTTGACAATAGTTTTGTTACCATCAGCTGTATAAGCTTTAACTTAATTTTGTCCAGCAGATACTTAACAGCTAATTTTTCTTTAAAGTTTGGCGTGCAGAAATTAAATGCAATTTTCTACTCATTGCTGAGTTTCAGGCATACGATTGAATGTTACAATTCATTCACTGAAAGCTGCCATTCCCATTGTTCACAGGACTATTGGTGAGCTTTCAACTAATGACGCATTTAGTATTACGCAAACAACTGTCAGGATGCAGAAAAAAAAGCATGCAGAAAAAAAAGCTGAGCTGTATTAATAATGAATTGTTAGTGGAACAATGGTTTCAATCATTAGTCAGTAAAATAAAGGTGATTATATGATTTTATATATCCTCATACATACATACATACGAGTGTGCGTATATACACACAAACACAACATTATAGAAGAGTTTTTGTTTTTCTAGTTTTATTTTAATCTAATAACCAGTCTGCGTAACCCTGTAATGTGATGCTGTGTACAGAGATAATACTTTTGAATACCCACTGATTGATTACATCGCTATCATAAAAAGTTCTGAAGAAAATTTTCAAACTGTTATGATTATTTCATTCGTATGACTTTCTGGTTTCGGAAACTGAATGCACTGCAGACCCAGGGCTAGTTTACTGCATTGCGTTTAATTTTGACCATACCTGTTACTATTGTTTAGATTTGTTTAGTAACAGTGACAAAATTGCAGTACAAGATTCCTAAAAATGCAGCTTCCCAAGCTGTTGTGCTTTCCTCTGGGCTCTTTTGGGGAGATGTAATACTAGAAGAGATCACCTGGGATATTGATTCAAGTCTTCTGCCGTAGCAGAGTTGTTTTTTGGTCTACATGCGAGCCTTTCCTGTTGATGTAGGAATGAATTTCTGTAGCTGTTATAAATCGAACAGTTTAGTCAAAAGTGCTAGAAGTAATCAAAAGGAACTAAAAGAGAAAAAATTGCTTTTGTATTACCAATAATTTAATTTCTGCCTGTTAGGTGAAAAGAAAAATTAGATTAAGCACTATAAGCATTATAGTTCATGCCACCAAGTGGCACGTCCTCAGTTTTTCAATACTGGAAGTTGTCCCTCAATTTTTTAAAGGAAGAGGATAAGTACAGAGAACCAGGCTATGCTGGATGTGTATGTGTATGGGGAGTGAAATATAACAGATTGGATGAAATAGGAACTTTTCAGTCCATTCCTGATTTTGATGCTGGCAAATGGTCAGTTATCTTTGTTCCAAATGCAGCTCATACAACATTTTGTAAGATCAAGCTCTCTAATAAAATATAAGAAGTACTAATCACATTGCTGGTGAGCTGCTGGAAGACATACAGATGCCATAGTAATGCTATAATCAGCACTCGAGAAGAACAGGTATAAATATGTAACCTAATTTAATTCAGGAAAGTACATATTTTTATAGTATTACTTTCTGCTTAGACTTAAATGATTATTTATAAAATCAGAACTGTCAGTTACTAAAATAAATAAATGTAACTGATCCTTTGTCTCCTTTGTTTCCCTGACTACTGTGTATGTAGTACGTCAGTCGGGACAGTTAATATCTATATGTCCAGCCTACTGTTTTTCTTCCTCTTATCTCCGTTATTTGTAGACCCACAGGTGATCTTTTCCTTTTTTTCCCATCAAATTACAGTTTTCATTATACTGACAGGTGCCATTAGGCAACAAGGAAGCTGATTGCTGAGTGTGGTGAAAATAATTGTTTATGAGTCCATCAGGCCTGTTTAGGGGAATAATTGTGGTTTTTTCTGTTTATCAGTGCAGAATTCAGATTGGTAATATTTACATACTCTCATTTTATTTTAACTGAAAAGAAACTATTGCTCAGATTATGAACACCAGGAATTTTCCCAAAGTTAACCACCCAAAAAATCATTGGCTTTGACAGAATGACGCACTGTTTTTGTAAAGTCTAAATAAAATAGCCACTGCTTTTCTTTCAAGGTTGCAATTCCTGTTCATTATTGTGTAGCACAATCATCTAGATCATTCCTCACAAATCTTTTACCGCTTAAACATACACACACCTCCACAAACTCCTTTGAGTTAAAAGCAACAAGAGGATCATTGCAGACTGAGTAACATGGAATCTTTTTGTGATGCTGTTTTTGGGGCAAGAGCTCTTGACTGATACATGGGAAGTAGCAAATCAATAGGTTATGAGGGTTTAAAGAAAAGTTAAGATTTTTATCTACCAATGCATACCTTTTCTGTTTTCCCTAATTAATTTTAATTTAATGTAAATTCCAATTGGTTAGACTGCTCAAATGGTAAATTCAAAATCCTAAACTTTTAAATTCATGAATGTATTAACATTCATGTAGGAAAGGGTAGGAAAGCCCAAACCCCAACATTTCCAAATGGATACCTTCCTACTTTAAGTTACGACTTTTCTGAAAGCTTGAATAACTCATAGAAAAGAGCAAAGCTGAATTTATGGAGATAATATAACTGTCTCACCTGCCTCCACCATAAATAGATTGCATTCATCTTAGCTGCCCTCTTTTTGATTACATTTCATATTTGAAATGATTATTGTCCTAAATTATTTCCTGTTTGAAGTATAGATTTTTCAAGTCAGTCTGACAGGCATGCTTTTCACTGAGGTGCCTAATTGCCTTTTATACTGGAAGATATTGCTTCAAAATCATGTGCTTTCTAAACCCAGACCGATTCATACCTAAGAAAACATCTTGACAAGTTTATTTTTCAGCATGCAACACAAGGTATGTAAGTGGTACGAGATCCAAAGACTATAGAAATGAAACACCTAAAAGTCTCCTGTTAATTCTGTAGGAAAAAGCTTCTATATTAGGATTGAGACGAAGTACTAGATGTTTCAGAAAAAAGGGTAAGGATCCTATGTGCTCAGAGACTGTGTTTTGCCTTAGCACCCCAACTGAGACTGTAACCAATGCAGCTGAAGAGCCCATCAGACCATAACCCAAGGCAGCCTGAATAGAGACTACGTGGGAAGTATTATCCTTCATGTGTTCCTCTCATAGCTGAAAACAAGAGTTCAGGTCCAGGATTAAAATATTTTTCAAGCATTTAGTTCATTTAACTACTTTTGCTATGCTTCCTATTATTGAAAACAAACCACTTTTCATTCAAAGTAAATGCTACAATAAATCTTGGTACCAGAATAATTGGTTGTATGCAGCACATGCAGCCTTTTCTGTCATGTCTTTAGGCTAACATCAGAGAGGGTTGAGGTGCAACATACATCAGCCCCAAAGTGGAGTTAAGCATAGGGTATTTACACCTCTGAGGCAATTTTTTTTCGTGTTTCCACATGGGGAGGGGTCAAAAGGGTCCAAAGGAGAGTGGGTCTAGAGCAATACATGTTATCCTGTGTAAGCCAGTGTATCTCTGAAAAGGAGCCTCGACACAGATGCATTAGGTTCTTGTATTCTCTTGCAAAGAGTCTGTAGTTCAAATCTTAATCTTGTGTAATAACAAGAAAAATAATTCTCAGTGATAATTGCTAGGAACATTCCAAGTTATCTTTTACTCCAGTGTGACTTAAATATCTCATTAAACAGTATGCATTTGTGGAATTATATGAAACTCATGATAACTTGGTTTAAAAAAAAAAAGTTTTTGTTCACTAAGCCTGTTCTCTTCCCATCAATAAACATCTTTGCACATTTGGTTTCTCATTAGAGTTTCTAGCATCCTAGTGGAAATAAATGTCACAAGATTGTTTTCTCATGCTAAGTTAATATGCTGGTTTTGCAGACTGGAGGATGTTTTCTCAGCAGGGAAATAATAATTCTGAAAACAATGGATTTTTCTTAATGACATCTAAATCTTCCTAAGATATCCAGGGCTTCTGGCCAGACCATCCACAGCATGAGTTTGCCTCCATTTCATCAGTGATTGTGTTAGTTACTATGTATTAACAATGATCCTCATTTTACTTATAGGTGTATAATTAGGTATATCTGAGAGCTGGCACAGTTAGTGTGCTGAAATAAGCCCTTCCTGATACCTGTACAATACCCAGCACCAAGACATTAGAGTTCTAATAAATTCTCAAGGTTATGGTATTTTTACAAATTACAGTGTAACACTGGCCACATATCTGGCTTTGTAGACTTTTGGTAAAATGAAAAGCTACACAGTTTTGATGATTTTGTGAATAAAAGCTACATTAGTTCCCCATTCAATAATTTTTCTCAAAATAATTATTTTGGTATCAGAATGGCTTAATACACAATGGATATAAAGGGAGCAGTTGTATTTACTATTATAAACTTACCTTAAACTTCTCTGCCCACCTCCAGTCTATCTTTAATGAGGTTCTAACCTCACTGTGCAAACGCAATAGCGAGGACAGGCGGCTAAGCCTACATTGGTCCCACTTTATGTAGCTTGTTTTTTGGGATGTCTGGATCTTCAGCAACTTCATTCAAACTAGATTTGACCTACACCCATAGTTCAGACTAGGTTGATGAAGACTTGCAGCCTCAGATAACTGGCCACATTGCGCAAGCCTCTGCCACGTGTGCGTGGGCCGCTCCAGCTACGTGCGAGCTGTGGCATCCCTGCCAGGTAAGACTCATGCTGTGTGTGCTAGTGGACACAGGATTTTTCAGGTAGGGAGGTGGCGTGGTGCTCTGTTACCTGTCATGCTTGCAGTTGTGAAGCCCAGCGTGGATTAAAGCCACGTCATCACCCGTGTCTCTTTGACTCAAGAAGCTGTGCTGTAGGCCAAGTGATGCTATCTTACTTTGACACTGTAATTCTAGACAACATGCAACACGTAATAAATAGGCACTTTCAGTGATTTCTTCTCAATTTTTGTAAATGCAAATAAATGAGGGAAGTCTGTAACACAACAGTTAGCGTTTTCCCATATAACAGCTATTTTTGATCTTAGTCTTGCCTCATTCATTTAGCTTTAGGATGCTTCAATACCATTAACTGAAATGAGCTGGGTTACATTAGGCAAACTCATTTCAGCAGTTTTCAGGAAAGAATATGCTAAAATTAAATTAAATTGCCAGAATAGAAGTTCTCTTTGGAACTTTAAGTCTTTAAAGCTTCCTCTTGATATGCTTTTATAAATGTGAGACTCTGGCTATGGTGTTTTAAATAATACTTATTTAGAGCTTCAGATTTAATTAAAAAGTATTTTATTGGGAATATTATTGTTTATCTTTCATTGTCATTTATTCACATTATTGTTTAATGTCATTATTTAAAGTGACATTTAAGAGAAGTTACTGAATGTAACGTCAATAAATTCCAAGAATCCAGCTGGTTTGATCACTGCCAAGCTACCATTATTTTTTAACCTCTGAGTTTGACTGCTGTATTTGGTGGAATTTACAAACAGAAGCAGGAATATTTAAAGTTCTAAATGATAATAATACACTACTGTAAAAATATTTTTCCATGTAAAATAAGTACTGCCACAATTTTTCTCTGAGATCAGGAAAGGTCAGGGGATATCTTTGGAGAGCCTTCTTTACCAGAAGAAATTACTTAAATAGTGGTAAAACTAATACTAATAAAGTTTCTTATTATGTTGATTACTTACTGCATTGAACACATCTCCATTTTTATCTACTTTCACCTTCTTAAATAATTCTAATAGCTTTCCTTTGTAAAAAAAAAAAAAAAAAGAAAATTTTAAAAAATTTGGTGTTCTAAAATTTTACCTTAATTTTTTTATCTACAAATTTCTGCCTTCTCCTTCATTCTCTACTCCTTTTCCAAAGACAGCTCAGGGGACTGTAACTCTTTATTAAAAATAGCATTTGCAAATCTTCTCTTATTTCAGACTGTATTTTGTGCTCAGGCTTTCCTAAAAGCAGGCCCTTTGTTTCTTAAAGGGTCTATTCTATAACCAATATTTTTATAGTGTCTCAATTGTACTGCTTATTTTAATAAGAAAAAAATTGCTGAAAGCGATGTAAATTGATTTTCAGGGGCCAAGGTTGCGCAAAGAAATCTTATTTCATGTAAAAAATATGTCCCTGTGTACCCTGCTTGACAATAGAGAGCTCCCAGATAGGAATTGAAGCAGACAATTAATTTAATTTAGTTTTATGTTATTTTAATTATGCCAAATTGATATAAAGTATAAAAAAATTTGAGAGTATTCCTCATTATTCCATGTCTGCTAAACTCTGTGCTTCTCTGATGCAACCAGCACATACACAGAAGGCATAAAACCATCCAGCTTTTATTTGAGTGAGTCGTTGCATTTAACACACAGTTTAGCCACAGTTTCTTGAAGTTTGGAGTTCATGCTTAACATGTCACAGTATATCTATTTAGTCAGTTTTGCAAAATGCCTTTAACACAAGGTGTTGTGCACTTCTAACCAGTCTAATATCACGCCACAATAGACTAGACGAGTGCATATGGTCGAAGTACCAAATTTCAGCATAGTAATAGTAATCTCCATACACAGAAGAACTTTCTGAACTGCTATTGTTTGGTTTCTTGCTGTTCCTTAGTGCTAAAATACAGATTAAGGTACCCTCAGCTGTTATTTCTGACAAAGCCCAGAACTGGAAGTAATTGTCACCTAGTTAAACTGGTATCTCTGTCATTGTGTTTCCTTAGAAATTCCCCTCTTCTGGTTCTTATGCTCATGGTATAAAACACAGTAACAAAAACACAGCATATACCACAGAACAACAAATCATAGCATTATCAATAGAGAATGTGCAAAAACCCCATATTTCTGAGGGTTCCAAAGAACCCCATAGGCACAGCTTGTTGGCTTGTTGTAGGAGGTAACATAACATAATTTACTGTTCAGAAAAGTTCCTCTTTCCCCTTCTTGCCTTTATCCAAGATGTGGATTTTTCCCAAGATGGGTATCAGTGGAAGCATTAATCTCTGTGTATTGCTTAATATGATTGATAGACCTTGGTTGTTTTGTTTTGGTGGGTTTTTTTTTATATGCTCCTTATTTTACAGTGATGATGCCTCTGGAAGAACTGATAACATACCCATGGGACTGTAGTCATATAAATCACAAGTGTCAAGCAATGCAATGCTTTTTCTCTAAACAAAGCAGAAGTGTTGCATATAGAGTAGATTCTTCAAATGTCTCTCTGGGGAAGCTCTTCCAGGTTTTAAGATCTTACATCTGAGCAATATTGCATCCTGTCAAAAAGATCTGCTGTGAATTCTAACGTTTCAAATCTTGGACAATATGTTGCACTAGTCCTTACAGCATCTGCAATGCGGTAGTCATCTTAACAAAAAATACCTTTTCATCTGTCTTCTGGGCTCCCCAAAACTAGAAATTAAGGAGCCTTATTACTTTTTAATCAAAGATAGTCAACAACCTCCAAATCCTACTTAATTAATAGATATAATTTTAAATGAGATATGTCATCTGAATAATAGAAAATATTCTGCAAAGTTATGCGGCTTAAGTCTGTCTGGGAAAAGGAACATTTCTATCCATTAATCCTTCAAAATGCTTTTTAAGTTTGATGACTGCCACGTTGATCTTGCATAAAGATCTCTATGGGATGCCGCTAATCATCCATGGATAATAAGATATACAGTTCACTGCTATTTGTGACTGATCTGTGCTCACTCTTCCAATAGCTTTTTGTGGACAGCGTAGGAGAAAATGATGAAAATAGACCCATGTAAGAATCTAAAAATCTAACTTTTGAGGAAGAACAGTGTTTGCCTAACATTACTTTTTCTAATAAAGGAATGAGAAGTGTAGCTGGGAAAATAACACGCAGATATTTCAGCATGCATCTATTTGAAATGTGTAATGAATTTCCTTGTTTTGTACTTATCTCATTTACTTAAAAGGACATTTTCAATAATAAAAGCCATGGTTTGAACCTGGAAACCAAATGATAGGCATTTAATGCTTGAATTAATAGAACTATACCTCAGTCTGCAGTGCTATAATCACATAGGCAATTCGTGTTCACTTTTTATGACATGCTTCTAACTTTCAGTTGATGTTTATGAGAAAGAACATTTAATTGTGTGTAGAACATTGCGTAACAAGGTGCCCATTTTTTCCTTCTAGCAGAGCTTTAAACTGATGATCACTTCTATTCAAAGACTAAGTGGATCAAACTTTTGTTTTTTTTTTTTTTTTGTCCAATCACTGTGTGCAGAATTTTTGCCATAAAGATTCCTGCAGCACTGACAGGAAGGTTCACTGACACAGTGAGAAATGGGATAAGAAAAAATACGAGTGTTTTCATACAGAAATCTCAAAACTAATAAACATTTATTTTAAGGGTTGGTTTCTCTGATTATTGCACAAAAGGAAATATTTTCTTTACAAGTTCAAAGCTGTCAACATAAAAAAAATACAGCAGCTTTAGCTCAGTATCTGTAAAAAAAATTTGCTTAATACAAATTTGGTATTAATTTTATAACCCCTTAGAAGAAATAGAAATCTGGAAAAGCATTGTCTCAATTTAGGCCGTAATGGAACATAGCTTTCTGCAGTCGTTCATGTCATGATTACCATTGGACACAACCTCACAGAGCTTCAAAGTCTTTCACCCACCTACATTTGTTACAAGCAATGAAAACTGGTTATTTAAAAAAGTATGTAAGGGAAAAGACATGTGCTGCCTTCATGTATTTCCAAGGCTACAGAAAAGAAAAAGGACAAGGGAGACAAGCGATGTTTGCATATACTACATTGTTGCTAAAATAGAACAAAACATTCTCTAAAAAAGAGGTTGCCTCAGCTGAAGTGCATGCAGTGTTTCCTATGTAAAACAAGAGCCCCATCCCAAAATGCTGAATCCTAAAATCCATGGCACTCCATAGTTACTTGCCTTTTACCAGTATCTCACGTAGCCTCCTACTAGCCTATCTGAATTTCTTTTCTTAAACCAGAAATAGGCCAGCTGAACAATATGAATCCTGTCACACCAGTGGAGGCAATAGCCTCCCTCCAGGAGTGTGTAGTTGGAGAGGACTAGGTCTTGGTCTTTTTGCAGGTATTTTCACTTAACTACCATGTTTTTCTTCTTGCTGATATAAGAGAAGTGAGATAGCAAGTATTACACCGTGATTTTGAGGGGAACGTTGGGAGAGGAAACTTGAAGCCTCTCCTTACTCCTGATTGTTTGAGGTCTACAATGGAGACAAGGCAGTCCGAATATCAGAACAGACAAAAGTCCTCTGCTCTCTTCTCCAACGCACTGCTGCAGCAGCCAGCAGAATTTCATTTTTGGTAACTCAGCACATTTTCATGTCATAAAAGAAAGAGACAGGTCCACTGCAGTGGCTACCTGCATATCACCTGTTCAACCCCATTTTGAAAGGAACCTGAAAATCTGAAAAGTCAAGCTAACTGAAGTATTCTGGGAGTGGCTGCTGAACCAGCATTTCCCATTACATTGTCATGAGGATCAGATTTACCTTATGGGTTGCAAAAACTGATATTACAATCAAACCATATCCTATCATATCATAATGCTTTCCATAAATTTCATGCTTCACCTAAGAGTGTGAAGTATGACTCCATATCTATGTGAAATTTAGCAATCCATAATGTCCCGTGTCTGTCGCTGACATGAAATATCAGTGTCATTGATTCTTAGAATTGCACTTATATAAATTTATGTTTTTGAGGCTTTGTTTGCTTAACGAAAGCTGATATTCTCTTTCACAGGGCCAAAGATCAGTTCTTTTCTCAAGGGCTTTCCATGAGTCCTTGTACTCATGAATAATCTCTCTGATATCTAAAATGTCACTCATTTCTTTTTTTCTCTGATTTGAACACACACAAATGACTCAAGACTGGCTGCGCACAGTGCAATGTTAAAAATGTGAACAGAAGATTTTTCATCTCAAACAAAGTGATTCTCTCAGGACACAGCTCCATCAGCAAGGCCTGTTTGTAGCCTTGAGTGTTTGAAATTTCACAATGAGAAGCAGAGTGCAAGGCTTAAAGTCATAAAGCAACTGTTGCATGGTGGCAATTGTACGCAAACTAGCAGGTTATGCTGTTTCCAGGAATAAGAGGAGGGGCAGGGGATGATATGTCAAAATTGTACCAACAGCAGTGGTGAGGCTTAACTTCTGAATATCAACTGACGTGCAAAATAAAATTCTAAGTTTCTTCTGATGAGTATTGTAGGAACCAAGACGATACCTCGTTTTCATACCCACAAAAGAGGAGCAGAGCTGCATCTTTCTCAAATGTCTCTAACTTTCCACTTTCCGTATTACTTTAGCCCACTGTATACATCTCTCTCTTTGCAAATGCACAGCTAACTCAGTGCAAAATGGAAATCTTAGGGCAAGAGCATCTACAAATGTTTCAGATTAAACATTACATGCAAGTTAATGAAGTATTTGTCTATTTGTGCTTGCAATAAAGAAATAAGGAATAAGGAATAACACAAACCCTGCCACCCATAGTGCCATGGGTGGGTGGCAGCCTTGGAGATCTCCTCTGAGGATACCACTGCCCTTGGCAGCTGGGACCCCACTCCCAGATAAAGCCCCTGCCTTGCCCTGCTGTGGAATAAATACTAAATTGGCTAAAAATACAAAAGTACGGCATTGTTCACACATTAAGGAAAAATATAAAATCAAGAGGCTTCTGAGGTAGAGAACAGCCGCAGCTGTCATGAAGAATACAACACCTGTGGTTCCCTGAGAAGCTACATGAGATACGGGATGGGATGCAATTATTCCGCGGCTTTACCTTATGATGTATAGCGGATACGGGAATGGGATGATACCACGAAACAGATAAGCTGCCAATTAGCTGCCCGCTCGATACTCGGAGCCCACATTTTGTCAAATTTTGATGAAATGCTGTCCTTTGTGCGAACTTTGCTCATTATGATGTCATTATAATACCAAAACACACCTCCACCCCGAAGGCTACCTGCCTCCAAGGTGCGACCATTCCTTCTTGAGTCTGTGCCCTGAATTTCTCGTAAACTATACCTTTAATTGTGAAGCGAGAAAAATTTACACCAATCATGATAAAAGTATGTATGACTAAAGTCACTCAAACTCCACCTTGAAGATAACACATCGTATAAAAATAGCCCAAGAGAGGGGGGATACCCAGGGAAGACACCATCGCAAAGAATTACATCACTGACTTCTGGGAGCAGTCAACGGGCTGAGCCTCTCTTCGCCCCCATAGGGACGCCTTTGGGTAAGACTTAGATTATACCGAGTGCTTTCTCGGGAAACTTAGAAATTTCTCTGGAGACTCTCCTTCTACATTTATAGCCAGGCTGTATCTTTGTAACTTTGTCGCCCGTTTTGTATATGTAACAATACTTTCATTTGCACATGCTTTGCCGACAGTGTATTTATCACCGGCAATCCTAAGAACCTATGTATCTGTTGTTTAAATAAACTGCACTTTAAGTAGCTAGTCATTTTGGTTTCTCACTGAACACGACCAAAGACTTGAGATGGCCGTGCTACTTCATGAGCACGACTAGACTGAGGGTGCAGTCCACTATTAGTGTATCCAAATCGTAATAGTTTAATACATATTAAACGCGATTGGACTGATAGTGCTGAATTGGGCATCACTCAGAATTTAAACCTAGTCGCACCTGGCCTCCCACCTCGGTGAGGAGTGTTACAACTCAAGGGGGTTTATTTTCTGCCAAAACCGCTTTGCCCCTTTTCACGCAGCACCCTGCCCTCTCCTGTCCTCCCCTGCTCACTGTGCCGGTTCCAAACAGGACATCACCCTTGTGTACCTCTTCCCTTCTCTGACTTTCAACTCCTCTCCTCTCTCCCTACTAATTAAAGTTTAATATCAAAATAATGAAAAAACCCACACATTTGATTTTTTATGACTTATGCAATGTCAGGAAAGAAATTTTCTGAACTTAGAGCCTCTGTTACATAAAGTATGTTAGGAGGTAAGGGATTACAATAAAATATTCTCAGAGGTCATGAAAAGGAGGGTTTTATTCCATTTTCACTATTGTTTTATAAGAAAAAACGTAACACACCTGTAAAACTTAAGACAAGTTACATCTTCTCCCTGAATTTGGATTAACTTAAAATAACATAACAAGAATTAAATAATTTTATTTTCTAATTCACAATACCTTCTAGTGAAATTAAACCTTGCGATGGTTTGTGAAATAAACAAATAGCATGTTTATCCCAGTGAGCTCTGGTCAAAGGAGAATTTGCAATTTCTTTAACAGGTGTTAGAGCTCACTACTGGATTTTTCTACAAATGTTGCACCTTTATGAATTTGTGGAAATTCAAGCTTGGTGAGGTCTACTGCAGTGCCTGGGAACACTTCAGCTACACATGGCCCTTCTCAGCCCACTTGAGCAGAGGAAAACGGACTGATGTAGCCAGTAAGGTGTTATGTGTCTGAGGAACTTTCAAAAACTCACCCCTACCAACTTTCCGTATCAGTCCAGTTGCACAATACATTCAGTCTCAACTTTGCCCCCTATGCTGTACCTAACAGTCCTCTATAAAATCAAACCAGGAATTTCAGGACACAGTTAACGCAAGCCAGCACAGGGCCTGGGAAGTCTGATCCAGAAATTTGCCAAACTCTCCCTTAGAATGAGATGCCCAGTTCCTCAAAGCCAGTGCAACAACCTAACTGCACAGGGGAAACTTCTTGAGGCAGAGTTGAGAAATGTGGCCTTTAAACATAAGCAAGTACTAAAATAACGTAAAAAAAAAAGTTCTTGATGCTAAAGAGCCGAAACCCAGGAATTTGCACACCATTTCACAGAGGAATAGGAAATTCCCCAACTTAGCAGACTAAAAAAGCAGGCATAGCTCTGCTGCAGATCATGGAGAGACGGATGTTTCTCAAGACACACATGAAACAATCCACCCATACCCAGGCCTTCCACTACAGCAGCAGTGACCTGAGGATGCCCACCCCACTTGCCTCCCAATTCTGAACTTATTCTGGCAAAACTCACCAAATCCCCTGCAGCTGAGTGTCCTGCCCCGGCACAGGAGGCGTTGCGGCATCTTGAATGAAGCTTGCACTGCGCGGGGCCCGCAGGAGCTGAGGCTGGCCCTCTGGGCACGTGGAGCTGGGCTTGGCAAGCAGCGGTGACAGAGGCTTCTCCCCTGCAGGGCGACACCCCGGGCGGGTGCCTGACCTCAGCCTGCAGCCCCCACAGCAGCAGGAGTGACTCCCCACAGCCAGGCAGCGGGGCACAATGGCAGAAGGCCACTAGAGCCCACACCCCAGGGAGGGCGCTGCCTGCTCCACACTGCTGGGCCCCGCGCCTCTGACAGGCCCGGGCACGAGGCACCTGCCTCCGAGCAGGGGGTGCCTCCGAGCAGGGGGGACACACGGAGCCCGATCGGCAGGGCCTTGAAATGCCACATCTGGGATACCTTAGTGTTTCCCACCAAAACCATCTGCTGTCCCCTCAGACAATCATTGGCACTTCCCATTTGAGACTTGACCACCTTCCTTCCTGAATTAACTCAGGTTTTACTACCCAAAACTGTTCATTCTACTTTCTGAGGCATATTAGCACCTCTAACCACATCCTACGCTGTTCACTCTGAGGTACCTCAGTGTTTCCCACTCACACACGTGCACTGCTCTCTTCAGACATTTGGGGATGTCCACTCACAAATTTCACTGTCACCTTTAGGCACCTCAGCACTTTCTATGTCCCCTTAAAACAGCTGAGTGCCCTCCACCCCCAAGAGCCTCCAGGGCTCCCTCTGGGACACCTCATCTTTTCTCCGCCCAAATGGTCTGTCACCCTGATGCACCTCAGTGTTTCCTGCCAAAAATCTCTACTGCCCAGCTCAGATGTACAGGGTTGGGTCACGTCCTGTCCCCCCCACACACTGTCCCTCTGAGGAAAATGTGACAAACCTCACCTGAGACCTCAACCACCACTGCTTCCGTTTCCCACCCAAATCCTCCACCGCCTCCGCTGATGTGTCCCAGCATTTCTTGCCCAAGTCCTCCAAAGTACCTCAGCGTTTCCCACAAAACAACCTCTGCTCTCCCCAGAGATACACGTCAGCTCTTCTGCCACCGCTGAGGTACCTCATCCTCTCCCATCCACAGCCAGAGGCATGGCTTGGAGGCACGCCGCTCCTTCCCGCCAAAGCCCTGGCTCTGCCGCTTCCAAAGCACCTCAGTGCTCCTGAGGGACCTGAGCGCTCTTCTCCCTGAGGTAACTCGGTGCTTCTGTCTGACAATCCAGCACTTTCTGCCCAAATACCTCCTCCATCCCCCCTGAGAAACCTCAGATAAAGGCGTATTGCAGGCTTACTGAATTTTGATTACTAGAATATTAATTAAATTCTGTCTGTGGCACTGCAAAATGAACACCCGTTGAGGTACCTCAGCACGTCCTGCACTGCTGTACCTCAGAGGCGTGTTAGAACGTCATCTATATAAAATACAGCCGAGACGCCCATAATGGCCAGTACGACAAAGTAAAACTTGTCTGGATGCTCTGTCAAAGCAGCCCTATCAGGACTGTTGTTCCAATTTGCCAGCTCACCTACTGAGCAGTCGTGGCTGATCTGAAGTAGATCATACCTAGAGAATCGTCACAAATTCTGAGAAGCACTGGAAGAAAATGTTCCATCGGAGAAACTTTAACCACAAATTACTCCGCAAGAAAATAAGCTTGCAGATGAAAAAACCAACCCTTCTATTATGAAACAGCAAATCTCCTGAAATGTATATAAAAAAAAAGGAATGGCATCAGGTAGGTGCCTTTGATGCACAATATCAACAC